>NC_089505.1:80878439-85678439 GCF_036850995.1 Saccopteryx leptura | reverse complement strand
GTTCCACGTGAGGAGGGAGAAACCAGACTGGGATCAACAGGTGATGGCATTTTCTAGCCAGGAGGGGTTCTCCAGTTGATGTCACGTGTCTACATATATCTTGCCTCTGTCTTTTCCACAAACAGACCAACCTAACTTATACCTGCAACCTAGGTACGAGCTGGGGCCCCAAGTCCAATCTCCATGAGAAATTACATTCGAAGGGGTATGAAATAACGTCAAGGGCAGAGCTCTGAGCCCCGCTTGAATCCGGAAGAGGGCGTGGGTCTGACGTGAAGCCCACAGCCAGCCTACTCAGAGTTGTGTCCGTCCGTCCCCCGTCTTGAGCCTTCCTGCCTCTCTCTCTACCTCCACAGCCTCTCAGCAGAAGGCTCCAGAAACACCAGGTCCGCTCAGTATCTGAGCTCCCTCCCGTCTCCCCTCTCCATCACATCTTTGCCAGACAGACGGACTTGGCCTTCCAGGTGGGTTTTCTGTCTTCTCTCTGCACCGACACGCCTTCTGATCCAGCTTCGCGCCGAATCCCGGAGCTGACACGAGCGAGGCACACGGAATCAGCGTTCCATCTGGAAGGGCACCTGTCTCGGCAGGCTGCCCTTGAGATCTTCTCAGGCTGGGGCCCCACAGGCCGATGAACCTTGTCCCATCACCTGAAACGTACACAGTTCCCCGAGACGGCGGCGTCACCCGTGAACACATGAGGAAGACCGGCCAACTGGGGGAAGGGGAGGCTCTAAGAGGGGACAAGAAATGAGCGCTTAATGCCGAGGGTCCTCAAAATCAGCTCCGAGCGCGTCTGGGCGAGAGACGCCACCTAGCAGAGCGACTGACTGCTCAGAAGAAGCACAAACCAGTGTTTGGATTACTCCGGCTCAGAGAGCACCTGCCCCGGACCAGTTGCTACCACGGCTGCGCGCCCGGCCTGCCGTCCACCCACGGTTTATTTTCACAGGAGAAGGGAAGCACCTGCCGCCCTCTGAGCACCCCGCACCCCACCCCCTGCCGGCACACCAGAGCCAGGACTCACACCCAGCCCCCCTTACAGCGGCCATTCTTCTAAGACTAGGAAGAGCACAGACCCATAAAGAGTAATGCTAGTGACAGAACGTCGCCAGGCTCTGTCCGAGGACCCCTTCAAGGGGTGTCTTCACCTCTAATTCCCTGCAGGTGATGCAGACTGGCATTTCCAGGCACCAGCTCAAGTTTACTTGGAGCCAAGCCTCGCACCGGCTGGGTATGAGCGGCTGCTCCGTCCAGGCGACTTGCCCCTGACCTCACAGGGGTCCCAGCCCAGAGGAGTGGGGAGCCAAGGCCCCTCCGCTGCCATGGTGCGTGGGAACCACCCCTTCTCCATGAAAGAGCTGTCATCTGGCACAAAAGGGGGCGGGCGTGCTCAGGGCTGCAGTTCCCCGCCTGAGGACACACAATTGGGAGGGGTGCGTGATTTTCAGGAGCTCGGGCTCACCCTGCACATTGTCTATCGATTTTTCACTTTTCCTCGGCTGGGAGGATGCGGGGAGGCTGCAGTTCGCCACAATATTTCTGGCAGCTCTCCTGTTAAGTGGAAAGAGGGATGGCCGTGTTTGCTGGAATTCAAACGCTTTGCCCCGAACGCCCGGCGGGAAGGGAGCGGGAAGTGGTTGGGGGAGAGTGAGAGGAGACAGAGGGGGACAGGGGTGGTGGGGACAAGGACAGAAGTAGGAGAAACAGTTCTCTCAGGCAATATCCGCGTGGCGTGGGGGGAGCTACCACACAGCAGGATCTAAAAGGGACCAGAAGTCCCTTTGCCTTAGATCCCAAGCCACGGAGACAGACACCCTAACACCTTCAGAAGTCCCCCAGGGACAAGGTCCCCCTGGAAGCTGAGCCGCTAAGATACCGCCCTGGCCACAATGCTGAGCAAATTAAGCAGCTAAGATACCGCCCTGGCCACAATGCTGAGCAAATTGAGCCACTAAGATACCGCCCTGGCCACAATGCTGAGCAAATTAAGCAGCTAAGATACTGCCCTGGGCCACAATGCTGAGCAAATTGATCCGGGCTCCTCCAGCCAACCCTGTCTTTGCCCTTGAAATGGGGCCACGCCTCCAGTTCTAAACTGTGGCTCTGCAGGGTTCTGGTTCTCAGAGCACGCCTCCTGCCGAGGGGCTCATTACTAACCCACAGCCTCCCAGGCTCCTGCTCAGGCCTGGGATGAAGCCCAGCCCCCACTACGGGCGCTGTTCTTGCCCTTGACTTTGCTTCTGCCCAAGGCCCAACCCTGCGTGGGAAACTTCCTGGCAGCCCCTGGAGTGGCTTTCACTTCTCCTGAAAGGGACCGACTGCAGCCCCAGGTGTCATATCTGACCCCCACCCCCAGCTCTCCCTGTCCTGTGAGAATTAACTGGATGGATGCTGGTGCCCACGGGGGATCCCGCCACCCCCTGCTTCACACACACCCCAGCTTCACCCTCCCTCCAAACCAGTTTCTCCAAACTGCTTCTCATCTGTCTGTCTGTCTGTCTGTCTGTCATCATTGCTTCTGTCCCCATGATGCTCTGCGTGATATAACAGAAACAACGGGTCACATTTGTAAACCAGGCTGACTCGTTTCTGGACAAGCCAGAGGCAGGGTCTACAGAAAGAAACCGGATGGGAGCCTCGGAGGGAGGCAGCGCTGGCATGGAGGCTGGGATGAGGGGTGGAGTGAACTGGGGGCCAGCAGGGAAGAGCGTCCTGGGCAGAGGGAGGCTCAGAGGCCGGCACTTTGGTCTTGTGGCTGCTGTGGACTGACCTGTGGACCCCAGGTTCCTGTGCTGAAGCCCTAACCCCCTATGCGACTGGAGGCGATTAGGGAGAGGTCAGGTTATGCAGGCGAGGTCCCTCACAGGACGGCGCCCTTACCAGGAGAGACACCCAGCTCCCTCTCTCCACCATGTGAGGACTCAGCAAGAAGACAGCCAGCCATCTGCAAGCCCAGAGGTGAGTCCTCCCCGGAACTGAGTCTGCCGCCACCTGGCTGGTCCCGGATGTCCAGCCTCTGGAACTACAAGAAATAGGTGTCTGTGTCTAAGTTGCCCGGGCTCTGCTGTGTGTCTTGGTGGCCTGAGCCGACAGGGGCAGGACGTCTGTGCCTGGCTCTGGTGTCACAGTGACGCAGGGCTCGCAGAATGCCTCAGGAAGCGTCTTCTCGTCTCCTACTTCTTGGAAGAATTTGTGAAGATTTAGAACTGATTCTTCTTTGGTTGTTTGGCGGAATCCAATGGTGAAGCTGGCTGGGCAAAGGTGTGTTGTGTGTCCAGCTTGTTCAAGGCACATAATGAGGAGGCTGGTGTCACGGGGCGGGTAGAGGGCAGAGGACAGCCAGCTACACACAGGGCCCTGAGAGCCGAGGGGAAGAGCATGGGTCTTATGCAAGGGGAGGGGTGAGATCTGCCCTCACGTGACCCCTCTGGCAGCTGCGCGAGGTGGGGAGGCTCTGGGGAGACAGGACTGGAGGTCGGGAGGCCAGGAAGTTACTGGTAGGTTGGGCTGTCACCACAACGCACATATGAGCCTTTCAGGGTGGGCTCTGAAACGTGGGTCCCCTGGATTGAAGTTCAAGGTCGCAACCCCCCATCAGCCCGATGTCCCCAGAAGGAAAGGCCACGTGTCAGGTACCGCCCCTTCTCTCAGCCTCTTCCCATCCGGCTTCCACCCCCGCCCCCAGGGGGTGTCCCAGCCAGCAGAGAACCGCAGAGGGAGGGTGTTCATGCCATATGGAAAACGGGGCCACGCTCCATGGCTGCCAACCCGGACGGCCCCTTGAAGTGTCGGCGCGGCTGCGTGTGGCGTGACGAGGAAGAAAGACAATTTACAATTGCAAATTGGAACTCCTCTCCAGGAGCCACATGGAAATCTCACTCACAAAACAGATGGTGAGGCAGCGTCTAGGAACACGCTACAACCCATCACCGAGCAGCCCGGAGCAGGCGGTTCCGGAGGGAATCCTGCCTGTCTCTCCACCTAGAAGGGGCGTCTGGAGGGACGCTGGGGACAGGGGCCGGGACAGATGGCTGGAGCTGGGTCCGTCTGCCTGGCTCTTTTCTTCTGACTGTCCCTCTGCTCTCAACTCTCGCCACCGTGCAGGGGTCAGAACCAGGACCTCGGGGCACAGACGTGGAGTCACAGAAGCCTCACCCCAAACAGCTGTTGGCGGGGCCCGGGGAATGGGCTGTCCTGCTCCACCCGGTTTTACATCCAGGACAAGGAGGACAGTGAGTCCAGGACATGCACCAAAACCCTCTCTCCGCAAAGAGTGGGGGCCCGTGGGAAGGGCTGGGAGAGGGAGAGAGAGAAACGCACAAAAAAGGAAGACGAAGGAGCCCCAAGAGGCGTCTCCATATTATGCAAATGAAGCAGGTGTGTACAGACCCGGTGCATCTGCCATCAGACACAACTCCATGATCTCGCCGACACGCGAGCGAGGCCTTCCTCACTCACTCCTGAAGCTGCTCTTTTCCGGGAATTAAAAACAAACAAACAACAACAACAACAACAACAAAAACATGTCACTCCAAGAATGAGGTTTCTTAGTAACTTTGCCTCGTTCCTTCTTCCCAGAGCACCAAGACCAAGGACAAGGGCAAAGCGAACCCAGCATGGACCCTCAGAGGGACGCTACAGCTCAGCGACCCTGCCACCAGGAGCCAGGTGGGGGGCGGGAGAGACAGGGGCTGGCACAGAGCTCTGGGTCTGAGTTGGGCGGCCGGGAAAGGCTGGGTGATCAGAACGTGCTGATGGGGCAAACCCCAAGGACCTCCAAGCCCAGGTTGGACCAAAAGCCCAGGTGAGGGAGGTTCTCGGGGAAATGGGGTGTGAAGGGGAAGAAGTTTCCTTCAAGAAGGAGCTACCTGAGTGGACACAGCCAGGGGACAGCTCAAGGTTTGGTCAGACTCCAGGACTCCAGGAAATTCCACGGCTGAGCCCTTCACACACGTTGGAAAGTTTTAAGGAGACACTGACACAAATTGCGTACAAGCAGTAAAAATTAACATGCACAGACACGCACAGAGATTCAAAGGTGGGGACAAGCTGGCGTGGAGTGAGGAAAGGAGAGGCACGCTTGTCCCTGCATGGGGACCTGCCTCGTTCCGAGCTGCCGACAAGGCCTGGACGGTGTCCCAGCCCGAAATCCGCGGGAACGGGAGCGGCAAGGGTCCGCGAGGTTCTCAGTGCCCAATGTGCCTCTGCAAGACGCTGGGTGTTTTTAGCATAAATCGACCCAATTTTACAGAGTTTTCCTAACGCACTGCCTGCTTCTCCCTGAGAGAAGAGAAGCAATTAACAATGTTAAACACGGAAATGGAAAATTCCTGACAATCATCTGAGATTGGCCAGGCCACACGTGGACTTCAAGCGGGCCAGTGGACTTGGTGTGCCCCTTGGCAACCTCCTGGGAGAGAAAGCAAGCCGCCTGGCTGCCCAGATCTGGGCAGTGTCCCCACTGTCCCCTCCCACAGAAACCACTCTCAGGCCCTGGCTCTTCAGGAGGACAGACCCATCTGTTCCCAGAGGCTGAGGCCACATGTAGCCTCGTCCCTTGGAGCCCCAGCCCCAGCTGCACCAGGTCTCTGGAGATCCCTACCCTGCAAGACGTAGCCTGTCATAATTACCAAGCATGCAGGCCCAGCGCTGGGAACAGCACTGCGTCTGGGACGTCACCCTGAGCAGTCGAGCCCCACTGAGCCTTTTACGAATTCTGCAATTAATCCCACAAATATTTGTGGAGCGCTTACCAAGCTCTTCGGCGGGAGGAGGCGGAAGGCGTGGGCAGAGCTCCCGTCTCAGCCTGCGGCCACCTCACTGGCTCTCAGGCCTCCCAGGGGGCTAGGGCCACGGGGCCAAGGCTGTTCCAGTTCCTCCAACACTGGGCGCCGCTGGTTTCAATGCCTCCCCTCAATGTTTGAACGAAGAAAAGTCTCCTCCTCCCGGTGTGGGTTTCCGGGGCCGCTGTAACAGAGCACCATAGCCCAGGGGCTCCAGTGACAGAAACTGTTGTCCCCGTTCTGGAGGAGAAGTCTGAGATCAAGATGGTAGGATGTTGGCTCCTTGTGAGGGCTGAGAGGCAGTCTGCTCCAGGCCTCCCTCCTCAGCCTGTCGGGAGCGTTTCCTGAATGAATGCCTCGTGTGCCCTTGTTAAAAAGACAGCAGCCTGACCAGGCGGTGGCGCAGTGGATAGAATGTCGAACTGGGACGCAGAGGACCCAGCTTCAAAACTCCGAGGTCACCGGCTTGAGCGTGGGTTCACCAGCTTGAGCATGGGATCGCTGGCTTGAGCGTAGGATCACAGACATGACCTCATGGTCGCTGGCTTGAGCCCAAAGATTACTAGATTGAAACCTAAGGTTGCTGGCTTGAGCCCAAAGGTCACTGGTTTGAGCAAGGGGTCACTTGCTCTGCTGTAGCCCCCTGGTCAAGGCAGATATGAGAAAGCAATCAATGAACAACTAAGGAGCTGCAATAAAGAATTGATGCTTCTCACCTCTCTCCCTTCTTGTCTATCCTTCTCTTTGTTTCTCTCTGTCTCTGTCACAAAAGAGAAAAAAGCAAAGAACACCAATCATGTTCAATCAGGACCCGACCTAATGACCTCTGTAAAGTCCTATCTCCAGTGAGGTCACGTTCACAGGGACCGGGGTTGGCCCCTTGTCTTTGGATTCCGGGGATACACAATTCAACCCGTAGCATCTTCTGGCCTTGGTCACCTTCCACCTTCTCTTCCCCGCCCGGCACAGACGTGAGGACCTCCTGGGTTGGGGCCTGAGAAGATGCCTATGAGCTTTATAGGGCTGTGCTCCCGGGAGTTTTCTCTCCAAGGACAGGAAGCGAGGGTGACAGGGACATGTGTCTCCAGCGCCCTCAGGAAACCGCACCTCTCGAGGTGGCGGGAGAGCCCATAAGCAAATGGAGTGCCTGCAGAAGAAGTCCCTTAAGAAAAGCCACGCTTCCTTCGTGACCCACAGCCTGAGGTGGGAATCACGGTGCCAGACCAATCCGTCTCCCCTGATCATCACGCCACCTGCGCGGCAGGTGGTGGCAGCTCCTCCTGACCAAGACCAGCTCATTGCAGGCAACAGGAAATATATATATATATGAAACGGCGGCCCCTTGGTGGGAGGTTTTCTGGCATTTCATCTGAATTCCATAATGAATAATTTATGTAAAGGCTTTATTGGAGCCCAGCGCCCCACAGTAAATGCTCCATGAGAACACAGACAAATATCTCAACGTCAATTTCTCTCTGGTGGATTCGGCTGACAGCCCAAACCAGATTCGAGTCACTACACAGCTTATTTACAAAAAAAAAAAAAAAAGAAAGAAAATCGTCATCTCACTTTTATTCGCATTTTTGCAGACCTTGGCGGGGTGAGAGGCACAAACAGCTGCTCCTATTGGATCCAGGAGGGGAGGGAGGGCCGAAATTTTGGAGCAGGGAGTGAGGAGGGGGCCTCCACTGTCTGCACCTTTCTGCCCGCAAACAGCAATGAGAAGAGAAAGTAGGAGAAAGAGCCGCCTGGTTCCTGGGGCGCAGGAGCACTATGGGATCGCGTGTCCTGGGCCATCCTTGAGTGGCATAGGGTACAAGCGTGAGGGGCATGACAAGTCCCCAGCACCCAGTGCCGGGGAGGCCATGGGGGAGCGGTGGGAGTCTCCCTCGTTGCTGGTCGGAATGCAACACAGTGCAGCCACTTTGGAAGACCCTTGGGCACATTCTTACACAACTAAACACACTCTTACCGTATGAACCAGCAATCACAGAACTTGGCATCTACCAAAAGGAGTTTAAAGATCTACATTCACACAAAAACACCTACACACAGATGTTTACAGCTCCTTTATTCATAACGGCCAATGCTTAGAAGCAACCAAGACGCCCTTCCATAGAGGAATGAATGGATAAACTGCGGCCCATCCAGACAATGGAATAGTGTTTAGTCCTCAAAAGAAGTAAGCGACCATGCCATGAAAAACCACGGAGGAAACTTAAAAGCGATCATACGTGAAAAGGAGTCCGTCTGAAAAGATTGCTTATGTGATTCCCACTCTGACATTTGGAAAAGGCAAAGCAATGGGGCCAGCAGAGAGATCAGCGGGTGTCGGGATTTGGGGAGGTGCACAGGGATGTTCAGGACAGTGAAACTGCTCCGTATGATGTTACGATGACAGATACACGTCATTATACCTGTGTATACGCGTCATTACGCACACGTCCATAGAAGGACAACACAAGAGTAAACCCCAAACTATGGATTTTGGATGATATAATGTATTGATATAGGTTCTTCCTTGATCAAAAAAAAAAAAAGGTACCATTCTGGTGAGTGATATTGATCATGGGGGAGACCAGGCATGTGTAGAATTAGGGGTTCTATGGGAATTCTCTGTACTTTCCTCTCAACTGTGCTGTGAACCTTGAACAGCTCCCTCCAAAAATAATAATAATGTCTTCTCAAAAAGAAGAAAAATATTATTAGAACTGTATCCCATACATTTAAAAAGTTAGAGATATGGAAAATATATTTTTCTAAAAAAATACCCAAATCACCTGACCTGTGTTGGCGCAGTGGATAAAGCATCAACCTGGAATGCTGAGGTCGCCAGTTCAAAACCCTGGGCTTGCCCGGTCAAGGCACATATGGAAGTCGATGCTTTCTGCTCCTCCCCCCTTCTCTCTCTCTCTCTCTCTCTATCTTTCTCTCTCCTCTAAAATGAATAAATCTTAAAAAAAAAAAACCTCAACTCCACCATGGCAGAACTGTGTGATTGCAGACGCATGGAAGGATCAGTGTCCTTCTTGATAAAATGGGAATAATTAAAAAAATGAAATAAAAAAAATACCCAAATCAAACTTGTAGACCTGAAAACCACAGTGTCTGAGATGAAAAATACATTGAATGGAATTCATAGCAGGTTGGCTATTTCAGGAGAAAAGAGCAATGAATTTGAAGACAGAGCAATAGAAAATACCTAAAACAAAACACAAAGGGAAAAAAAATAATTTTCCAAAGTTAAGAGGACTAGTGAGCTTGGGACAACTTTGACCAATGGAGGAGAACAGAAAATTTATTTAAAGAAATAATGGTTGAAAAATATTCCAAATTGGATAAAAACTGCAAGCCCACAAATTCAAGAAGCTCAATAAACGTCAAGCACAAAACATATTATCGCATCTCATAATTGAAACGATTGACCTCAATGATAAAGAAACATTTTCAATCTGACCTGTGGTGGCACAGTGGATAAAAGCATCGATCTGGAGTGCTGAGGTTGCTGGTTTGAAACCCTGGGCTTGCTCTGTCAAGGCACATCTGGGAGTTGATGCTTCCTGCTCCTCTCCCCTTTTCTCTCTCTCTCTCTCTCCTCTCTAAAATGAATTTTAAAAAAACTTTGGGGGAATAAAAGCTAATTTAAAAAAAGAAAGAAAGAAAAATTTTCAAAGTTATCCAGAGGAAAAAGGGGCTGTTAGAGAGAAACAAAAATCAAAAAGACAGCAGATTTCTTACCACAAACAATGTAAGCAAGAAGATAGTGGGCCCACCTCTTTAAATTATGAAGAAAAAAATCCTAGAAGTCCCATAATGTGGGGTTCCTCTGTGTACTGCACCCCAATGCCCATCAGATTCTGTGGTGATGTGGCCACTGAAATGTATACCATTTAGCTGTGCAGTCATTGATTGCTTCTTGTACATGCCCTGACTGGGGATCGCACCCAAGACCTTGGTGTGCCATGACGACAACTTATCTACGAAGCCACCCGGCCAGGGCCTCTGGTTAGTGCCATTCCCTGCTCATAACCTTGTGAGGAAGGGCCTCAGTGTCACAAAGTGGCAGCAGCTGAGCTGCTAGCATCTCATGCTCCCTCTCACTGCCTTGGGTGTTCGTTTCTTGCTCCACCGTGGGGAGAAGACTCATGCTTTGTACAGTGTCTTTGACAGGTTGCTATTTTTTGCCTGCAGCTCTGGGAGGAGATTCAAGCAGAGAAGCAGGTGGAGAGCCAGTCAGCAGCGGGCATCCCTGTCCAGGCATTTCTGCGGGCAGCAGATCCAGGGGTTACAGATGGCACTCAGCACAACGCCACCCCACGGGCGCTGCCACCTCCGCACATCTGCTAGTGAGTTCCCAAAGCATCTGGGTTCTCATTCTTCACCAAGAAAAACAAAACCACTGGACAGTGGCTCCCCAGCTTTTCTGTCCTCTTGCCATTTCTCTGCGGTTCCTGGGAATTAGCCACTGTGCTGGCTGCTACAACCCCGAGATGTGGGGACTCACCGTGGGGCCCCCAGGATGACCAGAGAACCCAGCAGGCTTTGCCCTCCGCCCCTTGGCTGGGCCGGGAGTGGGTGTTCCCCTCGGTGGACCAGCCGAGACCACGTGGAGGCATTCGGAGAGGAGCTGTTGGTGGGAACTTAGTTAATAAATGGCAATGTGAAATATGTATCCACTTACACAAGCTTCAGTAATTTCAGTGTGCTGGAAACCAGCGTCATGTTTTCATTTTTAATGAGCCTTTTGTGAAGCAGCCCTTTCTGTCACCATCAGGCACAGAGGGCAGGAGCTTTGGAGCCTGATACTGTCTTTGACTCCCTTCACAAACAATGCTGAATAATGCACCGAGTTTGCAGAAGGCGTGCCCCAGGCCGGGGCAGGTTGGCCCCGCATTTGCTGAGAGGCTTGGAGCTGGGACAACTCCCTGGTCCTTACTCTGAGCACTGACGACTCAGGCAAAGTTTTTGCTGAATGACAGCCCCCAAAGATATCCTGGCCCCAGTCCCCAGAACCTGTGAATGTCACCTTACATGGGGAAGGGGTTTTGCGGGTGTGATCAAGGACTTTGAGATGGGAGATAATCCTGGGTTACCTGGGTGAACCCAATCTCCTCACAAGGCCCTTGTAAGAGGGAGGCAGGGGGGTCTCAGTCGGAAAGAAGATGGCGCACGGCCGGTTTTGAAGACGTTGGAAGAGACCACAAGCCGAGGAGTGTGGGCGCCTCAAACAGCTGGAAAGGAGCCAAGAACCAGCTTCCCCCCTGGAGCCTCCAGAGGAATCCAGCGGACCCATGTACACCGCCTAGCCCCCAAAGGTAAGACAACTATGTGTGTTGTGTGAGCCACTGTGTTCGTGGTGATTGAACACAATAGCGACGGGAAACTTACATGACGCTCTTCTCTTTGCCAACGTTTCCCAACCAGTTGGTCAACAGGAGCCACCAGGTTCTCCAGGCCACCTGGCGTCCGTCCTGTCTCCCGCTATTTCCCGACCCTGCAACCTTGGGCTGGTGCCCCAGTTCTAAAATTAGGTCAGCAGTGTCTCCTGGGGCAGCACAGTGCTGACCATAAGTGGGTGTGCATCCATGGCCCTGGACCCTTCATGGGGAGGCAGGGATGGAGAAAGAGCCCATCTCCTGAAGGCAGGGAGGGCTTCCTGGGGGAGAGGGAGCTGGGCTCAGCTTCAATTCAGCACCTTCTTGGCACACAGCACCTCAGTCCCAGATAGAAAAGGTGTTTATTGACTAGTTGCAGGCAGACGTGCCACAGCTCACTGTAATTCCAGAGGCCAGGAGAGGTGCAGAGAAATGCCCAAGGCAGAGGCTCAGAGAGGGAACAGAGCCAGAGGCTACATAGGAGGCAGGCGCACTCAACTGGGAGGCTGACCCTGAGCGGCCAGGAGGCGATGGGAGACCTGGCGAATGGGGCAAAGGCCTGAGTGCAGGCCGAGATGTCTGCTGTTGGCCAAGCTCAGGGACGGGCTAGGGAATCCTGGGCGTGGACTTGGAGATACAGGGGAACCCATGCTCAGCGGTGGAGGCAGCAGCCACGTGGGGCTTGCCGGGGAGACCAGACAGTCAGAACGGGAGCAGCGGAGGTGCCGCTGGCTCGAGCCTCTCTGAAGGGGACCCCGCTCCTCCCACCAGTGGGAACATCATCCTTTCTGTCGACCCTGTGCCTTTCCCGGGTGTTGACAGCTGGCGGAAGTCACCTGTCATTCTCCTCATCCACAGTGACAGGCACTGCCGGGCACAGAGGCGCTGAGGGGAGCAGATGGAGAATTTGTGGGGGCCGCTGCCCCAGTGGGTGATGGGAGGGAGGAGGAGGTGACCGGGAGTCGGGCACCGGCATTCCTGGGCTGGGCAGCAGGGCCCTGCCGGCTCCTCTTCGCAGCTGCCCCGGGAGCAGCGCCCCCAGCACAGCCCTCCTCGGGAGAGCAACCGTCCCAGAGGCCTTTCCAGAAGCCTGTTCCCTGCTCAGCAGCAGCTGTCAGGGCGGCTGTAATGACTTCAAACTTCTTCTTAATCCTCCCAACTCTGCAAATGTCTTACATAATTCATCATCCGTCACCAGGGAGACCTGGTTCAATGACCAGACTGTCCCCAAATGACCTGACTGGTCTGGACTACAGGCCACCTGAAACAGGGCCTTTCCCCTGCTCCCAGCCGCCACCCTGCTCCCCACACCTGGCTTCTCACGGGCTCGGCCCAGGCCATGGGCTGTCTGGCGGCCCCACGTGCTGGGCTGTGGGCACTTCCAGACACCACCTGGTGCCAAACAACTGACCAGGCCCAGGTGCCCTATTAAAAGCTGGGTGTCCAAGGAGGCGCCGTCCCTCCCTTGGGAAGCCGCCCCACCTGGCACACCCTCACACGACTGGCTCTAGACCTGGCCTGTCTCACGCCTCTTGCCAAGCTCACTTTATAACCCACACTGTGTGATGCTCAGGGGTTGGGCCCAAACCCTGGCGTGTCACTGGGGAGAATGAGGACCCAGGTGGGCACACCCAGAAGGACTCTGAGGTTCTGGCCATCTCCGGGTATGCGGTGGTGAGAAGATGCAGGAGAAGTGGTCAAAGGCGGGCGCACCAGGCCTGAACCCAGATGGCTTGAGGGCTATGTGACCTCGGGCAGGTGACTGCCCTGTGGATGCCCAGCTACCTGCACTATAAACTGGGGCGATAGCTCACCATTTTGAGCACTTACACGCCAGGCACCATTCCAGAGGCTTCATGAAGATGAACTCTTTCTCCTCAAACATCCTTAGCACAGGAGTGACTCATCTGCCATGTTTGACCGTTAAGGAAACCAGGGCACAGAGAGGTGGAGTGGCTTGCCCCAGACCCCCAGATGCTCACTGGCAGAAACAGGGCTGGCCTCAGAATGCCCGGCTGCCAGCATTTACTCAGAGCAGTAAGTCCCTCTTCTTGAAGGACACCAGTCACTGGATTCGGGGCTCATCACCGTCAAGGACAACCTCGTCTAAACCTGAGTCCACCTGTAAGACCCTAGTTGCAAATAAGGTCCCATTCCCGGGCGCCAGGGTTTGAACTTAAGTATATGTTCTTAGAGAAACACATTCAACCCATTTTGTCCTAGGCCCTGATGGGCAGCAACCCATTTCAGTGCACAGGCATCGGGGGGTAGCTTACGCAGATACAGTCCACAGGGTCACTTATCCCGGGCTTCCTGGTGTCCCAGCTGGCACCTTGCTGCCATGTGCTTGGTCACCAGGTAAAGTGGCCCAAGAGAAGTGGCCGACACGGGACCATTTCCATGAACAGGGAGAGCATCGCCACCTGCTGCTGCCACCATTCTGCCTGTTTAAGGGAGGAAGGTTGTCCCCCGCAAGGCAGCCGGTGTCCGTGGGCTGGGATCGCACGGCTGCAGGGACTGGCCTTCCTGACACACAAAGGTCTCCTCCGAACCGAGCAGGAGGCCCACGTGAGCAGCACAGCCACAGATAGCGTGAGGAGGGGGAGCCCTTTGTGGCTGGTGAACGGCTCAGAGGGGTCCAGGGCGGGAGGGTGGCAGGCAGGGCGTCTTGCTGGGGGTGTCTTGAGCCCGGGCCCCCCGTCTTCTCTGCCACCGCTCTGCCTCCTCTTTGGCGAATCCCAGGAGGGGTGATGACCCTGGAAGTAGGTCTCCCATCGCTTCAGGAGGGGCTGTCAGCGTTCGGGGTCTGGTCGTGATCTGACCCCTCTCCAGCACCGTGGGCTGTTTGCAGCAGGTGTTTTTGGATGAGGCTCTACCTAGAATTAGTTCAAGGGTTTCTTTTGCAGGAAACCTTCTACATGAACGTTAGTGAGGGGACTCCAGCAACGTCCTTCATCCCTCAATGCAGAAACACACGCGCTCATCCTAAAAAAGGAGATGAAGTACCAAGTCATCATCCCGGGCAAAGACCAGGATGGAATCTGAGGTTTTCCCGAGCACCCTCCGTGTGACACCTCTGCACACAGAAAGCCCCCCTGGGAGGCAAAATGCCTGAGCCTGTCCACCAGGCAAGAGTCCTTCTCACTGGCCAGGGGCCGCCTCCAGAAGGCTGGGGCCCCTGTCCCCCTTTGCATGCTCTGACCTGGTCCAGTGTGTGCCAAAGAGTGGGTGACCCTACCCGGAAGGGAAAGAGAACTGTCTCCCTGACTCGCACCGTGCAACAGCCGCCACGCAGAGCATGCACGTGCCTTGTCCTCAGAGAAGCCCTGTCTGCCTCTGAAGTCCCATGGCCCAGCCTCCTTGCCCGGGGCCCCTCTCCAGCCCGGGGGTGGGGGGACCAGGCACAGAGAGCTGGTGGAAAAATCCCAAGTGAGGACAAAGGGTAGCCGAGCTGCAAGTAGCACCTTCCCCTATGGCGGTGATGGAAGCTACAGAGACAGGAAGCTTGTCCCCAGGCTGCAGTCACGGTGTCTTCAGGTCAGGACAGGTGAGAGCTCTGCCGTGGGCTGGTGTGACGTGGCTGCAGACAGGCGGCCTGGTTGGGAGATTGTCAACCAGGATGCTAGCCGGGACCCGGGCAGGACGACAAGGCACCTCCCGCGCCTGTGCAGTGATGCGTCCCAGAGCTGGAGACAGTGGCTACCCTCTGGCCTTGGGACAACGTGCTCACGCCTGCGTTTGTGTCGGCAGCCCAGCCGCCCCAGCCCTGTGGCCTGCAACCAGCCCCGGGAGATTGCTCCCCAAGCCTTGGCTTCACTTTGGCTCTGCTCGCCACCGGCAACCTTCAGGGTCGCAGTCTCCCCTTGGGTCCCTGTGGTATGGCAGCACCCAGCCCGCTCCATGGTTAGAGGAACCAGGTGCCGGCGCTGGGTCTCTGCTCCTGCCAACGGACAGAGGTCCCACTGTGCCTGCCAGCTGCTCTGACGACAGGTCTGCCTGTTCCCTCCGGCCCCAGGTGGAGGCAGGCTCGGGGTAAGGGCGCCGAGGACACACACAGAGGACGCCTGTCTGCACACCCGAGGCAGGGCCCTCATGGGGACTGTCTCTGTGCAGTCACGACTGGCTCCTCCAGGGAGCTCAGGCACCCAGCTCCTGATGCTCTGAGAACCCCTTAGCCCATCCCTGGTCCCAAAACCCATCACCACAGCAGTACGTCTGGGCTACAACTGCCTCCCACTGGGCCGGGGCCCAGATGCCCTGGTAGAAGCCGAGAAAGAAGCCAGGTTTGAGACAAGTGGAGAGAAAGGGAAAGAGAGAGAGAAGAAACCCACACCACCCTCCCACACAGACGGATAGATGACAGACACACAGACACATCCAGGAGCCGGCCCAGGCAGCAGGCTCCAGTCCCGGGCAGGGCCTGACCCACCCTGAGCCTCTGCTTCCCTTCTGTGAATGAGGGATTTGGAAAAGCAGATGCTTGAGTCCCTCCCAGCATGATTCACTGGCAACCCCACTTCTAGAAGAAGTCCCTGAAATTGTGGGGTCAGGAGAGGGAGAGAAAGCCAGAAAAACCCCAACCTGAGTCCCAAGTCCTCATGGGGTCTCCTGGGTCCCAGCGGGCAGAGGCCCCGGGGATGTGGGAGCCCAGCTTGGCCCCCTCTCATGGAATGCTCTGCACCTGCGTGTGCTGCGGCGGAGGGGCCCATGCACAGGGAGGTGCCTGGGGCAGGAAATGACCAGCCAAGAGTGAGGGGGGAGGGGGAGCCAGCCCCAGTCCCAGGCCGGAGGCAGCTCCTGGGCAGCGGAGACTCAGCACCCACTTCCCCAGGAACCGCCCCCAGCACAGATCCCGCCAGGATTCTGATGCATCAGTGCTGTCTCCAGACCACGGGGCAGGCAGGGTCTGGGCTCCGGGTCTCCCAGGGCAGGTGGGCATCACTGTTCTCACGGGCACTGCCCAGCAGGTGAGCTTCTCCCTCTGGGGTTGAACCCAGAGCTGCAAGCAGCCGCCCCCTCTGGCTAATTCCTCTCTCATACTTGGGTTTCATTCCCCGGCACTGACCAAAGTTACGGGAACACAAGAGCCTGAAAATTCACCTTTTCTAAAGAAGCGGCTGCTGCTCGTTCGGACCCTGGCCAAGCAGAGGAGTCTGAGGGTCTTTGGGGAAGGGGCCACTTTCGCTGCTCCTCACCTGCCCGCCTGCCCAGAGAGCAGGAGCGGCCTGCGCCGGCCGTGGAGGCTGCAGCCTGCCACCCGGCTGCCCGTTCCCTGTCTCCTCCTGCCCCCTGGTGTCGGGGACTTGAGACACAGACTGTCTGGTGAGGGAGAAGGCCGAAGAGCTGGCCTTCCAACTGGTCACCCACAGGCAGCCCTTGCTCAGCACGCAACTCCCCCGTCCACCCCGATCCCGGGGGACAGAGGCTGCTCCCCTGCAGAGAGCACATGGAGGGGGAAGGGGGGCCACCAGCTCCTGGCTACATGGCTGTGGGCAAGTACCGGCCTTCTCCGTGCCTCAGTTTCCCTAGCTGCGAATGGGACAGTGAGAGAGCCTACCTCATAAGGTGGTTGTGATCCTCCAAAGAGATAAGCTGAGATCAGAGCTATTGGGGGTGGGGGCTTGGGAACAGATGGGCCTCCCAGACAGAGAGGGACGACTGGAACCGCCATGGCAGCCCTGCTGTTTCCAAGTTGGAGGCACCTGATGCTGGGCATCCGGGCAGCAAAGTTTAAAAAGCAATTTCTAAAGTCCCACTGGGCATCTCAAGCCGAAAATATCATTGTTTGGGAGAAGCGCTCTGTCTCAACTCAGCGGCGGCCATGCCCAGAACCATCAGAACTTTACTGACTAACCCCAATACATTCAATAAAAAGGAAAAAAATGAAAGTTAAAAAAATAAAAACCTTCTTGGAAAGAGAAGAAGGAAGAGAAAGAGGAGGAGGAGGGGAAGAGGAATTTGGCTGACCTCAAAATACCTTAAGACCCCAGGTAGTGAATGAGCACCAGGAACAGCACCTCTTTGGAGACACAGATAATTTGTCACTAGAGGAGCAAGGCCAGCCCCGGGTCCGCACAAGTGGCCAGGTCACTCTGGGTCAGGCCAGAAGGACAAGCCTTGCCCGGGTCCCCGTGGTCCTGGGGAGGCACAAGGCTGAGCCCCGTAGCCTGGGGACCCGTTTTCGTCATCGCAGTGAGACAGCAGAGGTTGTTTCACAAGCCTCCGCCCCGCGGTGGCCCCTGGGCCATCGCGAGCCTAGCTCCCGAGCCACGCAGATATTAAAACGTCATTATCGGTGCTCCTCTCTGCTGGAAGAATGCATCCTCACAGCGATGGAATAAAAAATAAAAAAAAAATGGGGGTAAATTAAAAAATTATTCAAAAGAACATTTCTCTCTTGCTGAGAAAAAGGCAGGGGGCCCCTTTCCTTCCAGAGAGGAAAAATGTTTCATAAAAACCTTTGCCTTTTTGTAATCAGTTACATACAATAGACATTTGTTCCAGGGAATCCAACAGAAATCAGGAAAAAGAGATAAGAAGGTTCCAAACCAGCCCATGAAAAGGCGCGGGGGGGGGGGGGGGGGGGGGGTTACAGACCCTCCAGGACAATGTTTCTTTTCCCGCGTGCAGAGGGCAGTCAAGAATTAAATTTGGACTTTGGCTCCTCTGAGATGTCCTAGGGCAGGGGTCCCCAAACTTTTTATACAGGGAGCTAGTTCACTGTCCCTTAGACCGTTGGAGGGCTGGAATATTAAAAAAACTATGGCCTGACCTGTGGTGGCGCAGTGGATAAAGCGTCGACCTGGAAATGCTGAGGTCGCTGGTTCAAAACCCTGGGCTTGCCTGGTCAAGGCACATGTGGGAGTTGATGCTTCCTGCTCCTCCCCACCTTCTCTCTCTCTGTCTCTCTCTCCTCCCTCTCTCTCTCCTTTCTAAAATGAATAAATAAAATTTTAAAAATTTTAAAAAAATTAAAAAGAAAAAAAAAAAAACTATGAACAAATCCCTATGCACACTGCACATATCTTATTTTAAAGTAAAAAAAAAAACAAAACGGGGACAAATACAATATTTAAAATAAAGAACAAGTAAATTTAAATCAACAAACTGACCACTATTTCAATGGGAACTATGGGCCTACTTTTGGCTAGTGAGATGGTCAATGTGCTCCTCTCACTGACCACCAATGAAAGAGGTGCCCCTTCCGGAAGTGTGGCAGGGGCCAGATAAATGGTCTCAAGGGGCCGCATTCGGCCCACGGGCCGTAGGTTGGGGACCCCTGTTCTAGGGTGTCTTTGCTGTCCTGGCGCCAGGGGTCAGCCTGGATTGTCCAGTTACATAATGTAGGGTGGGAAACAGCCCCACCTGGTGGCCATAGGGAGGGGCTGGCCAGGCCAGAAAGACCAACCTCATGAGTCAGCATGGGGCACTGGGTCACAACAGGTCTCAGTCACCTGGAGACCGAGGTCAACACTGTGGACAATCAATCATCGATGAATCATCAATCATGCTTCTGTGACAGAGCCCTGCCTCCTAAGAACAAGGGACCCTGAGGCTCAGGAGAGGTTCTCTGGTTGGCAGTCCTCCATGTGTGTTGTCACACAGATGCCAGGAGAGGAACTTGCCCTGACCCCATGGGGAGGGGACAACGGAGGCTCTGCCCTGGGCACTTTTCCAGGACTCTACCCGTGCGTCTCTTCCTGTGGCTGACTTCAGTCTGCGTCCTTGCCCTGTAAGAAGCCATGATCATAAGGATAAAAGCTCTTGGTGAGTTCTGTGAGTCCTTCCAGAGAATTAGCAAACCTGAGGGTGTTCCTGGGGGCCTCTAAACTTGCAGTTGAAGTGACGTCTTGTGTGGACTGCGTCCTTTTTAGTTATTATGAATTCTCACTCAGTGTGTATGTGTATGTGAGGGGGGGGGAGGAATTAAGAAAGATAATAAGAATGAATATTTTCCCCCAACTTCCTGACCTGGTAGGAATTTGGGTCTGGGACACCTCCCAGGACTGGCAGAAAGGTTGTCCCACCTTTTACCTCCAAGTTCATGCTAACTGTGTGAACTTGGAAATGTCCAGAACTCCAGGTGGGTCCGTCATAAACACTCAACACAGCTGTCAGCCACTCCTTGTCCCGGAGCCAGCATTCCTTGAACCAAGAGCCATGTGTGGAGACTGTGTAACAGAGCAGCTCCTGCCTTCCATGCGTGCGCTGATCTTGGAAAGAAGGCGGAGGGAGCTTGCGCCAGAGTAAGACAAGGTGGGCGGGTCACCAGGCAGCCGGGCAAGAGCGGGGCGCGAGCTGGCTTGGCCAGGGCATCACCTGAGGAACAAGGTTGTTTACGTTCACGGCCTTAGCTCACACCTGTGTGCTGCTGTGAAGAGACCACAGGGTACCCTGGATGTGCCACTTACATTTACATACAATGACATTTTCCCAGCATTTAGCTGCCTCGACCTGAATTTACCCTGGGTTCTTAGGACACAATGCAATGGGGACACCAGCTGTGGGGACTTGAGCAGGCAGATAGAGGTCCCTCCGGGATGTCAGGAGTTCCTCCTGCAGAGAAGCGGCCAAACGGACAGGGTCACACATTGACCATTCTGCTCTCAGCACCCACAGAGCAGGGCAGAGCCCCTGACACCCCATACGACCAATCGAAGCAGCCTTCCCGGCCGACCTGCAGACAAGCGTCAGCGACACATTTGTACCTAACCACTTGCTCCACCGAATATCCTCGCACTGCCCTGAGGCCAGCACCGGGGCTCTGAAATGGGGGCTCCCCCGACCTCCCCTTGTTTCCCGAAGCCAAGCCAATGATGCCGGGGCTGAGTCTCTGCAGACAAGCAATGGCTTGTCTGCCCTGTGGCTGAGGCTGCTGGTGCCCTGTGTCCCGCTGACCGCCTTAGGCTACCCCTCACAGGGCCTCCCCACCTATTGACAGCTAGGGGCGGAAGCGGACACCGTACAACATCTGCATAGCCCAGATGGAACTCCCACTTCAAATCTGATGAAATTGAGCTCTTCAAGGTCACTGGTGGGAATGGACCGAGACTTGAGCTTGACTGTTCCTGGTCCTAATCAGGTCCGGG
Organism: Saccopteryx leptura; assembly: GCF_036850995.1. Lineage (NCBI taxonomy): Eukaryota > Metazoa > Chordata > Mammalia > Chiroptera > Emballonuridae > Saccopteryx > Saccopteryx leptura. The sequence continues at coordinate 85,658,189 of NC_089505.1, read as the reverse complement.
TCTTACCAGAATGTGACATCAGTGACCACTGGCAGAAATGTCACCGCACCCGGGTGGCCTTCCCCGATGTCAGTGGCAGCAGGTCCTCCCCACGCTGAGGTTTCAATGAGGGCAACGCCTTGAACGCAGAGAGTCCCCCAACACCCTGTGATTTCTGCGCACAGACCACGAACCGTTTCCAAGTGGCCACGGAAGGGAAACAGCCACCCGTCGGTGATCGTCATGTTGGTGGGTAACATACTTTCCTCCGGCGGCTGTCCCTCACATGTCACTGATGTTTTAGCCAAATGAACCGAGAGGGTGATGACAGCCTGTGTGAGTGGGAGGCAAGATAAATCCTGGGAGACTAATTGGCAGGACCGTCTCACAGTCTGCACCTTACCTCTGGTCTAATGCGATCGTAAGCCGATTTCCTCGGCCGCCCCCCAGGCGGCCCAGCCGCTCTCAGAACAGGGCTTTTCATCTCCGTGGTCCTCCTCCTGACTGCCCAGAGGAGCTCAGAAAGCAGCGTTTCCTTCCCTGAGCTGGAAAGGTCGCCTTCTCCAGGCACTGTGAATCCCGGGCTGCTGGTCCAAGGACTTTGGAACGCCGATCACCCCGCAAAGTCAGCAGTGAGCAGATCCACGCCACACGGCCATGCACCAGGGAGCTCCGTGCCAGCGTGCCGCGGAAGCTCAGGGTCTCAATGCTCCCTCTGAGCAAATCTCATTGATAGCCAGGTGGGTATGTTGCTGGTGTGGGAACAGAGACAACAGTGGCCTCCATGATCTGCTGCCCAGCAACGCTTCTGCACCCACTTCCCAGGCGCCTTCTGACTCTCCGAGATGCGCCCTATGAATAAACAAAGGATGGTGATAAAGTGTGCGATGTGTGGAGGGGTTAGGAGACCATCCTGGCGGATGCTGGTGCATTTCTACTGGTCCCATGTGGGACGGGGAGGTCGTCTGAAGTTTGCCTTTGTCCACTTTCACCTCTGACTGCGTTGCCGACATGATTTCGAGCCACTGTCAATAAAAACGGAAGCACAATTAGGTGTTCAAAACACACACAATTAGTCACAGGTAAAAAGAAGCCAAGCAGCCCTGGCCAGTTGGCTCAGCTGTAGAGCATCAGCCCAGTGTGTGAAAGTCCCGGGTTCAATACCCAGCCAGGGCACACAGGAGAAGCGCCCATCTGCTTCTCCACCCCTCCCCCTCTCTTTTCTCTCTATCTCTCTCTTCCTCTCCCGCAGCCAAGGCTCCATTGGAGCAAAGATGGCCCCAAGTGCTGAGGATGTCTCCATGGCTTCTGCCTCAGGCGCTAGAATGGCTCCAATTGCAGCAGAGCAACACCCCAGTGGGCAGAGCATCGCTCCCTGGTGGGCATGTTGGGTAGGTCCCGGTCGGGCGCATGCGGGAGTCTGTCTCTGACTCCCTGCTTCCCACTTCAGAAAAATACAAAAAAAAAAAAAAAAGAAGAAGAAGAAGAAGAAGCCAAGCACGGAAAGCCAAGTAAGCAGGAAAAACAGTGTCAAGATGTTCTGCACGAGGAACCCTCCGAGTTTTCTGCGACGGGGCGAGGAGGTGGCGGGAAGACCCATGGGCTTGGGAGAACGCTCGGGCCAGTATCTGTCCCCGAAGCCCATGAGTCTGGCCGTGATAATAACCTCCTGCTGAACACAAGCAATCACCCACGTGAGCACATGGGGTTGACCCGCCCTGGTACCCTGTTCCCGACAGAAAATGACCTGTGGCTCTCACACACGACAATGTCACACAGTGCCACAAAAGTGGCACTGAGGTCAGACTATCAGTGAAAGCTCTGCAAGGGGACAGCAGGTGCCACCTGCCGCACAGAGCCCATGCTGCCCCTTGCTCTGCCTCTCCTTTGTCTCCACATATCACATTCTTAACCGTGCCACCACCGCTGCGTCCAGAAAGCTTTTCTCGACCAAATGAACTCCACAGAGATCATTCCCGCTCAACACCAGCGTCCCTCTGGAACTCGGTTCATTCTGATGGCCACAGCAGCAGCAAGCCTCCATGTGCCCTACGGGCTCAGCCTGCACACCCCTTTCAAGTTCATGTCCCGAAGACACCTTGCACCTAGCAGGACCTGGGCAAATGTGTCTGGGGTTGGATCCTGTGATGACAGAGATCCTATCAACACTGGACGTTAGTCCTGTTGTAGGGTTATAACTACTAAAGAAGCCTATTCAGGTCAACCCAAAGAGAACATTTAAAAAAAAAAATCAGGCTGAAGCCTGGCCCATGGTGGCACAGCACATAGAGCGTCGACCTGGAACGCTGAGGTTCAAAACGTCACCAGTTCAAAACCCTAGGCTTGCCTGGTCAAAGCACAGAAGGCACATACAACAAGCAAGCAGTGAACAACTAAAGTGAAGCATCCATGAATCAATACTGCTTATTTCCCCCCTCCCCTTCTTTCTGTAAAACCAATAAATAAAATCTTAAAAAAAAAAAACAGGCTGAAAAGCTCTTTCTTTATTTTTTAATCAATGCTAAAATTTATCACATATTTTTTAAAGGTTTTATTTATTGATTTTAGATGAGAGAGAGAGAGGGAGAGAGAAAGGTGCGGGGGAGGAGAGGGAAGCATCAGCTTGTAGTTGTTCCTTGCATGTGCCTTGATCGGACAAGCCTGGGGTTTCAAACCAGCAGCCTCGTACATTCTGTGGATGTGGGCAAATTGATAATGGCACGTGTTCACCATTATAGTGTCACACAAAATAGTTTCGCCGCCCTGAACATCCTCTGTGCTCTGCCTGTTCCTCCCTCCTCTGACAGCCACCAACCGGTCTTCTCACCTTCTCCGTAGCGATGCCTCTTCCAGAATGCCGTGCAGTCGGAATCGCACAGGCTGGAGCCCTTGCCGGTCCCCTGCTTTCCCTCAGCAGTATGCACATATGTTCCGTTCCCTCCATCTCTCTCCATGGCCTCACTGCTCATTCCTTGTCAGTGCTGAATAATACTTTGCTGTCTGCATGGACCACAGTTTATGTATCCGTTCACCTACTGGAGGGCATCTTGGCTGCCTCCATGTTTCGGCAATTATGAACAAGGCTGCTACACCCACATCCGTGTGCAGGTTTTTGTGTGGACATAACGGTAGACTCCTTTTGGTAGCAAATACCAAGGAGTGAGATTGCTGGGTCATATGGCGAGAGTCGGTTTAGCTTTGTAAGAACCGGCCGTGCTGCCTTCCCACCAGCCTTGGGTGAGATTCCTGCCGCTCCTCATCCTCCTGCGAGCTTTTTTTTTGTCTCTCTCTCACTTTTAAAAAGCTATCACATCCTTTTTTAAAATAGAAAGGGTCAGCACATTAGAGACAATCCCTCTGGACAGGAGGGATGTATAGGCCACCGTCTGCTGGCAGTAATGAGGTGTGCTCCGACCAGGGTGGCCCCAGCTGATGCATCTGCTGATGGTGCCTCAGCTGCAAGTCCTGTCCGACTCTCCCATCAGCCCTGCAAGTGCTTGTGGAAGGCACTTCCCAGTGGACACAGCCGTGTGCACGCGGTGACTCTGTCTCATGGGCGAGAAGACACAGTTTTCCTGGAAATCTTCAACTCTCCATTTCCTTCTAGGTATTCTCATCGCCATCCATTCACTCAAAAAGTAGTTTCTGAGCATCTACCAAAATGTGCCAGCCCCTGTGCTGGGTTCGAGGACTGTGCTTGGGCGCAGAATACAGTCCCCTCCTTCAGGGAGCTTCTAGTCCACATGGGGGACCAACCACAGGCACAGTCCTCACAAATGTCCACCATTATGAGGGTGCCCATCCTGTGGCCCTGACCTTGGAAGGGCAGGGGATCCGCTGGTCAGGAAGAACAGGAGGAACGAAGGGCATGAGGAACCCAGCGCCGTGCAGAGGCATGAGCTTGGGTTCTGTGTCGCGTGTGCCTTCAGGATCAAGTGCATCACAAAGTGGTAGCCTGGGAGGTAGGGGACGGTGAGGGAATTCCAGAAGAGGCCCTCCAACAGCTCAGGGCCTCCTGCGTCATCAGGAAAGCCACCTTCTGTCCACGGAGGAGCTCCACTGAACCTCAGGTCCTCATTAACTTCCTGCCTGTTTTCTCCTGAATTGAGGTCTGACCAGGGCTGGATCCTAGAGGGAAGAGGTGACTCCTGATCACCTCCCATGGTCGCTTTCTTCCATTGAGAAACCTTATCTAATCTCCCTAAGTAGTTCTGATGCCCCTGGTGCATACCCTACCCCGTTACGTGACATGGCTTCTCCCCTGTGGCTCTCATCATCACTGCCACAGGTTTATTTTTTTTTAATTGACTGATTGATTTCAGAGAGACAGAGAGAGGAAGGGGTTGGGGAGAGAGAGAAAGAAAAGACAGGTTAGGTGTTGAATACGGGATCACTTTGGTTTTTTTCTTACCGGCTGGCAGTATATATTGGTTCCTTTTCAGATGGATTTCCTGCCAGTCCACATTTGTCTTCTCCCATCCGTCCGTGCCTCCCGTGGGAAATAACATGGGGAGAAGAAACACAGGCGTGGGGAGGGGAAAGGGCACCTCCACCAGGCAGGTGGCTGTGTGGCTGTGCGCGTGGGAGTGTTCTCACTCACTGCCAAAGCGACCCCCCACATGCCGTCTAATTGAAGGATCGTCAGTCAGCAGAGCAGAAGCGCTGGCGGTCCGTATGCGCTCGCACTTCTTATGCACTAAAAAGAGATCCGCAGTATTTCCAGGCTTGGAGGGAGTCATTCCGCACTGCGCGGAGAACATTAATGCTTCCAGAAGAGAGTATGAATCACGCCCCCGCTATGAAACAACGCGTAGGGGGACCCTCCAGCTGTACAGGAGGCCGCCGCACCACATAGTTCACTTTTCAACCTTTACTATTTTAACCAGAAAAATTAATGCTTCTGACAAAACAGCCTGATTTAAATGTTCTTACCTGCAGGAAAAAAAAAAAAGGAAGCACCAAGCTCATTTATTTGCGAAGCACAGGGCTCATTCCTGGAGCAGTGGCCAGCCATCTGCAGGGAGGGAGACAGGCGTGTCCTTCAGCTTGCAAGCACTCTGGAACTCTGCGTCCTTTCCTGAGTCACGTCCTAGAGCCCAGGAGCTGGGGGCCTGGGCTGCCTAAGGGCAAGGCTGGACTGCACCTTTTGCAAAAGTCTCAATAATAATAAGTGGCCACGTGCCTGGACTGACAAGAGCCCGCACATTGCCAAGGGCTTTGGAAAGGGGGGTTGTTGCACCGTGACCCGTTGTCGCTGAGGGAGAGGAGTACTGTGGAGCTTGACGTGAGGTGAAGTGGCTAGACACCATGCCCTCCCCAGGTAAAAAATAATGTAGATGGAGCCTCTTTAAAAAGGGAGCAACTGCCTTCCCATCTATGCCTCAAACCTTTGAGGTGTTAAAAGCAGGGCAAATTAACCTCTGGATGGAGCCTAAGGTCAAGTCCCAAAGAACTGTGTGCAAAGATTAAGGAAAAACTACCCAGCTGATGACTACAGGACTGCACGTTTAAAACGTTTAGAATGGGGCGTGGCTATGTCAGTTTATCAGCACCTGTCGCGATGCCTTCCTTCTACAGAGCCTTCCCTGCTCATAAATACCCCCTGCCTTTGTCGCTAATCTGAACACGATTTCAAATCTGTGCTTCCCATATAGATACTGAATGTCTCTCACTTTGAAAGGCCTTTCTTTCATGTTCAGGTGAACACCGGAAGAATGTGGCCGTGGGGGGGGGGGGGGGAGCTGGCCAAGTTACAAGAAGTGGTTAGCTGCAGGCCTCCACCCCAAAGAAAAGGGTGGTTCACTCCTGCAACCAGTTGGGGTCCTGGGCCAGGTCCACCAGCACCCTGCACGGATGCCGCGGCGCAGCCCGGCCCAGCGCAAAGGGAGATGAGCCCCTCTGGCCAAGTTCCACCAGCAAGAGGCAGGACCTCGCAGGGCAGGCGGCTTTGCCTGCCCTCAGGCCAGGCGGACCCCAGCACTGCTCACAGCGCTCACGAAGCAGAGGCCAGGGAGACCACTACCGTCATTTCCCGCCCGCCTCCCGACACTTGGCCGAGGAACAAGGGAGATGCCCATCACAAACATGGCCTCCGCCCCTCTTAAACGTGGCGGCCGCAGAGGCAAGCAAGGGAAGTGCCCCTTACAAATATGGCCGCCATCAGCCCGCTACATAAAGCGCCGACTTTGTTGGGTCACATGCCTGAGAATCTCGAGCTGTGATTGGCCAGTCCTTTGGTGACGTCAGACGCCACAGCGCGAGCCGGGGGCTGGAGGGTTGCTGCAGCGCTGTGAAGCGTTAGGCTGCAGCGAGAGGGCTGGGCTGCGGTGCTAGGGGCGACATTGCGCCTCTCACACTCATGAGGAGTCGGAAGGTAAGGAGGCCGAGGCCTGTTTGGGGCCAAGTGGGGCTGCAGCCGCCGATTGCCTGGGGAGCTGAGGGGGGCGCCTCGGGCCAAGGGGCGATCTCTGCTTCGGCCTCGTCCAGGGTAAACCCTGAGGCCACGCCTCCTGAAGGGGCTCCCATCCCACGCTTTTGGGGAGGGGGTTTTAGGCCCTGCTCCCTGACTGGCTTTTTCAGGCCACGCCTCCAGTAAGGGGCTTTGAGGCCTACGCCCCCTGAGGGGCTCTTCCAGGCCACGCATCCAGAAAGGGTCTTCCCATACCACGCATCCAGGAAGGGGGTCTCAGGCCACGTCCCCAGAGGCTATTTCCCAGACCACGCCTCCGGGAACGGGACTTCCAGACCACGCCCCCGCGAAAGGGTCTCTCAGTGTTTCTGCCTTTCTGTTTCCTTGTATACGTCCTCATGTTCTGTTGAAACTGGGTACTTTAGATATTGTAGCAAATCTGGCCAGTGATCTCCCAGCCCTCCCCCAGGGTTTGTCATTGTTAATACGCTGTTTGTTTGCGTAGTGACTTGGTGGATTATTCTGTTAAGAGTCTCTTTCCTGTTCTGTCGGGCGGCACTGTGTGTGTGTGTGTGCGCGACACTGCCACCCTAGGGTGATAGTGCTGGTAGGAGGCTGTCTTCCTCCCCTGCTGTCCACACCCAGCTGTTAAACTCCAATACTTGCCAGCTGACTGCTCAATTGTTTTCTGCTATGACCTGGGACATACCTTGCTGTACAGTCACATTCTGGCTTCTTTGAAGAAGCAATTTCTAAGGTCAGTGTCTGGTATCTGTGGTGGCCCACGGTGGGCCCCTCCCATCTATGTTACTCTCTGGTTCTCCCCTGCAGTGGAGCTGGCCTGGCCTGCAGCATCTCAGCGGCCCTCCCTCCCAGCCTCCACTCTCCTGGACAGCCCCTCACAGGCATGGACTTCCCTCAGTGTGCTGCACAGGAAGTCACTTCCTTTGGGAAGAGATTATGATGTTTTGATGTCCCCCAGGCAAAACCTCTGAGCCTGAGCTCTGTATAGTTGGGACTGTGATAACACCCCTGCTGTCCGAGGGGCTGGGGTTCAGAGGAGAGGGGCCCTGGCAGCAGCCTGGTGAGCTGCCACCTGGGAGCCTCAAGGCCTCACGGGCCACAGTAGGGGTGGATGAGGCGCGCCATGGTGACAGTTTCTATCTACACTAGCTTCTTTCCTTTTTGACCTTTTTTCTTCTGAGCATGAGGCCTTCCATCTGTCCCCTTGTGTGTTCTCTGTCCAGGACCTGTCAGAGGACAGCTTTCAAGCCTGTCCCCTACAATGTCCATTTATCGGTCCCTTCTCTTCGTTACTCGCTGCCATCATTTCCTGAGTGTCAGTGGTATCTGTTCTGCAACAGAAAAAGGAATTCGCAGGAAAAAAAACTGCTGGAACTCTAGTCAAGTCTGCAGCTTAGTTAGTAGTGTGGTCTAAAGCCCATTGCTTAGTGTTGGCAGGTGTCCTCTGGTGGTTTGACCTCAGGGAAGCTGAGTGAGCATGTACAGGAACTCCCTGTACCAAAAACCTGAAATTGCTCCAATGTAACATTTTAAATTTCATCACTTTAATTAATTTCTTGTTACTAGAAGACTTTCCTTTGCATTCAGAGTAAAATGGAGGTGGACCAATTTCTTACTGTTATGGTGTATCAAACAGATTAGTTTAATTCCTATAAACTAATAGAATTAGGACTGATTTCACTTGTAATTGGAGGGAGGGAGTTACAGGGTTGGGGGAGGTGGGTGGCTTGTTTTGTGTGTAAGTGTAATAATCTTTTATCCAGAACTTGGACACCACATGGAAGTTTGACAGCCTTCTGAGGAAGGCTATGTGCTGCTTGTTCAGAACTATTATTACCTTATAAACATGGGTTCCTAGAAATGTATGTGATAAAGAGACAAATGATCCCAAGCTTCCAGGATAGAGGGGAGAGGGCATCTACATCGTAAACCCAGACTTTTGTTTGAATTCACACACTTAGGCCCTGAGTGTCCTACCAAAATGATTCAGGGGAGGGGGGACTGTCTTCAGGTTTTCTCCCCAGCTGGGAAATCCCATCTCTACACCCATGTTTCGGGGGAGCAGCGTCTGATCGCTTTGCCTCTGGTCCAGCTCGCAGGGGGAGTGCGGTCCTCGGCACGCCTGAGAGCCCGAAGTTGCTCAGCCAGACTGACCTCTGCCCAGGGGGTCGGGATCACCACGTCCACCAAGACGGTATGTCAGGTGAGCCTCTCACTCACACAGTGACACCAGGATCCAAACTGGAGCATTTGCTCCCCAGTGCGCTGTATTGGAAACCAGAGCAGCAAGGGAAGGTGCTGGGAGTGCCATCGGATCTGCGGCTCTTATTTCCCAGTGGCTGCTCATCAGTGGGCGGGCACATGTCTCTGACCCCACCTCCTTTAATGGGGCCTTCTGAGTGATGGTGGCCTGCTGCCATCCTGCCCATCCCTAAGGGCTTCCAGAGAAAGGAGAGTGGGCTGGGGAAAAGACCCGTGTCCCTGTACCATGTCGTGCGTCTGTGGTTGCCTGGCAGTCCTCATCCTGGCGTTGCCGTAGGTCGGTTGGCCTCATTGAGGCTGGGACTTGGTTCAATACCAGCAGCTGTCAGTCTCCCTCCCAGTGCACAGCGTGGGAAAGCCGGGCTGAAGCCAGTGTATGTGTTTAAAGAGCCCCTCTCAGTCCCTACCTTCACACAACTTAGGTTGTAGCCAAACCATGGAAACTGGATTCTTTGTTAAAAGATTATAATCTGTGAGTGTACCAGAGCGATGTAGGGGATGTCTAGGTTCTTCCCCAGCTGTCCCCTTGGTGGCAGGCAGTGAGCTGACCCTACAGAGAAGCTGGGCCTGAGCATCTCCCAGGGTAAGGTGGGAGGAATGCCAGCCTCGGGCTCGGGACTGGTTTGTGTGCCATCCGCTCCGTAATGCTAAGACGGGTCGCTTTTCCCTGACGTTTTTATTCCTCGATAGACTTTCTCATCCCACAAAGCCACAGACAGGAGAACTTCCAAAAAGTTCAAGTGTGACAAAGGCCATCTTGTGAAATCGGAATTACAGAAGCTGGTCCCTAAGAGCGAGAGTACTAGCCCGCCCGAAGTGCCCCCGGAGACCCCTTATAAGAATGAGCCCCCAGAGTTGGCTGAAGACGGCCAGTTGCCCCAGGGAAAGGAAGCCGGCGTTTCCACAGTGCAGGAGACCACAGGCCTTCCCCTCGGTCACAGCCGAGTGCTGAGTGACACTTGCTCAGCAAGGACTGACGATGGCCTCTCTGGGGCCCTTCCAGGAAGAGAACTGAACAGCAGCTCCGCAGTGGGGGGCGGGCCCATGCCGGAGCCAGAGCAGGCCCAGAAGCCACTGCTGCAGATGGACAGCAGCGTCTTCCTGGACGATGACAGCAACCAGCCCATGCCGGTCAGCCAGTTCTTCGGCAACGTGGAGCTCATGCAGGTGAGTCCTGCCGCAGTCCAGCCACGACGAGACTATTACGGGGTCTTTGAATGGGAAAAGGTATGGAATTGAAATAAATGATAGACAGGGACTTAAAGATATATATAATATATATACAGATGGGTTCAGGAGGATGCCATGGCAAACAGTCTCTACTGTTCCTTAGCCGTAATGGCCCTGCTCCCAGAAACATCCACTTTTATTCATAGAAGAAATGGGGTCCATCAGCAATTCAATTAAGTTTCCAAGGCAACTCAAAGACAACCCCCACCATACCATCCAAATATACTTTACACTAATAAGAAACTAGCTTCCAGCCTCCTCCGGAGAACATGGGTTAGACAAATGAGAATCAGGTGGAGCTCTTTGTTAACTAGGCAAATGAGGTGGGGTTTGGGCCCAGCACCTCTGTCCAGATTGCAAAAATACCATTTATTTATTCGGTCCCCAACAAGTCCAGCGGCACCTTCTCCCCTTGGGGGTTCCTCAGCAGACTGCATCCCCAGGGACTGCGTGTAAACACTACCTCCCTGCACAGGAGGAGGTTATAAAACAGTGGCTCACTGCACTGGGCACGCCCACCCTCCCTCTGCCCCGCTCAGAGCCTCTGCCACGGTGCTGGGCAGGGTCCCCGCCATGGCCCTCGGTGTGGGTGCTGCAGGGCTGTGCGTGCTCTGGACCTCACTGCAGGGTCGTGAGATCCTGTCTGGTTGCTGAGCTGCCGCCCCATACTGACTGGGCTGCCTGTTTTTCCGTCTCTCCCTTGAGGTGAGCCGAGTCTCCACCTGGAGAGCAGTGTGGCACTGGGTCCCCGCCGTCTGCAGGCAGGTGCTGACCAGAGGGTGGTTGTGACTGACGATGGTGTGTTCTCTTCCCCCAAGGACCTCCCACCAGCGTCTTCATCTTGTCCTTCAGTGAGCAGACGGGAGTTCAGGAAGATGCACTTCCGAGCCAAAGAGGATGAAGAAGAGGAGGATGCGGAAATGTAGGGAACAGAACACACACTACAGCTTCTGTACCTACTGAGTGCAGTGGACTACTGATAGCGTAGCAAATTATGAGACTTATAAAATGTATCCCCAAGAGGACGTGTCAGTGATCAGATTTCCCGTGGGGAGGTTCCGCGGGTGGTATCCCTGGAGGGCGGAGCCCGCTGCGGTGTGTGCAGGGGAGTGTCTTGTCTGCTGTCCCCGCAGAGGGGAGAATAGTATGAGCCCGCTGAGGGGCTGTGGTTAAACACGATGCATTTGTAGAGAAAACTCTCTGCTTGAGAACTTTAGGTTTGAGAGTGTGCGGTTTAATTTTTCATTGTCAGAATGCAGTCGTTCTTGTGATTGAGTCCATGACCGTTCTTAAGGAACTCTCCTCTATTTCTGTCTAGGAAGCTCGTGTGGACCTTGGAAATTTTGCAAGATACATATGGGGGAAATATAAAATCTATTTTGAAAAATATCTTTAAGCTGAAACTGTCTTCCTTTCTAAAATGTTTGGGAGCAAAGTAGGGAAGGTGAACCCTGCCCGGCCCCAGCCCCATCCCTGTCCCTGTCCCCTTCATCAGACCAGGTTGCCTCTGTCCTGGAGCTGAACGCCCAGGCTGTGGACCTGAGGGTAGGCCCTCCTGTGGAAGAGGTGTGGCCTGAGCACATTCTTCACCCTGTGAGGTAGGGAGGGGCCGTCTTCTGGTTTATTACATCTTCATCCAGTTTCCTGCTCACAGCTCTGCACACCCCTAAGCGTTTGAGAGTATTGTCACTACGAGGTGGCTTTGAGACCACATGGGTGCGGGCTGGTTAGCAGAAGAACTAACCCTGTGATTAGAGGGTTGGAACACTCAGCCCCACCCCTGGACCTCCTGGGAGGAGCAAGGGGTTGGAGGTAGAATCACTCCCCCAGTGGCCAAGGACCTAGCCAGTCCTGACTCAGGAATGAAGCCACAGTAAAACCCTGGAAGACAGCTCAGCTCTTGGTCCTTTCTCGGAGAGCTTCCTTCCAGGTTGGTGAACGTGTGGTGAACCTGGACAGGGCACCGAAGTCCCCCCACCCGAGCCCACCCACCTTGCTGTGTCTGTTCCGTTGGGCCGTCTGAGTATCACCTTTTACGATACACCAGGAACATGTTTTTCTGTGGAGTCCAGCTGTGCAGCGAGGGCCAAGCTGTTCTCAGCGTGCTACTGGGCACAGCTGGCCCCACAGGCCACACCTCCCAGTCCTCGGGGAGGAGCACCTCGTGCTGCCTTCTTGCAGTGGATTGTAACACTCTATGATGGGTCTTTGCAACATGACACACAGTTACATAGGGAGCCCACTGGGCGAGGGACAGAGCCCTGTGAGGGGCGGAGTCCTGCGTGTCCAGCAGCAAGGGGGGGAGGGGGCAAGCTCGCTTGGATGCATGTTGGGAGAAGAGTCCGTCTTAAGCACTCTCCTAGGATCGCCACCAAGAACGCACAACACGGACATGCTATGAAGCTGCACTTCCGGATGGGGAAGCTGAACCGCCACCCCCAAACCCGCCATTGCAGAGCAGGAAGGGCCTCAGCAGCCCCCAGCCCAACATCTCAGGGGCACTGGGCCTGGGAGGAGGCCACATGTCCTGTCCCCACTGCCTGGATCAGGCAGGTGAATGCCGTGTGGGAGACGGGAGTCCTAATATTCCACACACAATGGGCTCAGTCCAAGGTAGTCCCGTCTTTTGATGAAGAAAATGGAATGATCTGGGTCAATTTAAAAAAAATAAAACCACCGACCCCTTCTTTTTATTCTCATTCCTGTTGTTTTCAATGAGTGCAAACTTCTTTGACATGTCTGTTTATGAAAAATCTTTATTGCTTTTCCTGATTCTATAATAAATTTAAGAATTCAAATGGTACAAAGTGTAAAAAATAGATTTTTTAAAATTATGAAATAAGTGCTCATTTCAAAACTTCCAAGTACAGATTGTGTGTTGGTACCCACAGGGGACTGGTTGCAGGACCCGCCCCCCAACCATACCAAAATGCAAAGATGTCCCAGTCCCTGATCTAAAAGGGCAAAGAGGAGGGCACGCCGTTGTCCCTCTGCACCCGAGGATTCCACACCACGGATGAGAAGCCTGGACCTGGCGGGCTTTAGGGAATTAGAATTAGCCCTGTGTAACCCAGCCACACCTGCCCTGTCCCCGGGATTGGTGCTGTTCACAGACACACTGTTGGCACACACACGCGTGTAGCCTGCATAAACAGCAGGCCATCCTCTGCAGAGGTGGGCTACTCGCCTTGCGCGGTTAACAGGCAGCTTTCTGTTTCTGTTGGAAACACCCAACACTGCTGCACAGCTAGGTGTTACGTGTGTTTGGCTGAATCAGGAAGTCAGTGATCCCTGACCGTTGAGTCTACACAACCAGCAATTTCAGGTGGTGAACATAACGCCACGCTCGCCCTCCCCTGCTGACGGGCCGCTGGCAGGTCTCCCCTCCGGCCATTACAAACAGGACAGCAGGGAACATCCTCGTGTCTTCTTAATGGAGTGTGAACGCCTTACCCCCAAGGGTCACAACACCTGAGCATTTAGAAGAGTCTAGAAGATGGCATTTCTCATCCGGGACAGTGAGACCCCACAGAGCCCACATGTAAACTTGTCCCACACATGAGCGTGACCAGAGGTGGCCAAGACACCGTTTAGCATGGACCCTATGCCACACAAGCGTGCAAAGCCAAGTCAGAGAAAACGGGTCCCTGATCCTCACGGACCAGATGCCGGGGGCCCGGTGTCCCCTCAGTGAACCAATGCATCCTCTGCCGTGGGGTCTAAGGGGCAGAAAACAGACTCACAGAGGTACTGAAATCAGCAATCTGTAGGAAGATTTTGTAAAGGTTTTTTTTTCAGAAGCTATTGCAAGTGGCCAAAAATATACATAGCACCTATGAAAATTCCCCAAGTCACCAGGCCTGTCAATGTGCGGAGGCACGTGCCCGCGTCACCGGTGGTTGCAAGCAGCCCGCTTCCTCCTGGTCTTCTCCCGGGGCCTGTAGATCCTGAGCGGGTCGCAGTGAAGTCTGTGGACGGTCTTCTTGTGGCAGGCGACGTGCACCAGCTTCAGGTTCTCGGAGGTGAAGAGCAGGCTGTAGAAATACTCCCAGTCCACCTGCCTCCCGTCCTGTCCCTCGACGGCCTCTGCCAGCGTGGGGATGACGGTGCGTTTCTTCTCTATCCTGCACAGTGAAGCGAGAGATGGTCACTTCCTGCTGTCGCCGCCCCAGATGCCCGGGCCCCTGAAACCAGGCGTGGTTACAGCACAGTTTCTACTCGCTCGCTCATGGCTGAAACAGTAAAACCGGGTTTGGCTGCTGGTAGGAAAAGACGAGGGAAATGAGATTTCGAAAGAAACCGCACTTGGCAACATCCCATGGGGGGGGGGGGTGGCGGGGGCTCACAGTACTGCTGCGGGCCAAGCACTCGGGGACTTTTCTTCAGACGCGACCCAGCACCGTCACCGCGTGTGGCCTCGGCTGCCGGGCCCACTGCCCGGCCAGACCTGATGCGAGCCACTTGCCTTATATCACTTTGAAAATCGGGATGGTGCGTATTATTTTTAAATACTGAAAAATACACAGGGAAAAAAAATGGGCGGTGGCCCTGGTTCCCCGTGATCACCGGCAACAACGTTTCTCACTTGTTTCCACGCTTTTTACTTCTGTGCGGATTTACCAGAAATTTACAGGGTTGCACGTGAACACGTTTTAAGTGGAACTCAGAAAGGAAGCTGGTAACCTGAGACAACCACGTTCATCTTGTTTCCCTCGTCCCTCCCCAGAGGTGACCACTGTCATGGGTCTGGTGATGGTTCTTCCGGCCCACCCATGTATATGCTAGTGTGTACGTGACCACTTCTAGTGGTTCTGATATGGCTCTCGATGTGTAAACGTTTTCACTCACACAGGCAATACGAAGACCAACTCGGAGGCCCAGAAAAGGCATAGCTGGGAGGGCTGGCGGCGGCGTGACGCACCAGCCAGGCAGACAGGGTCCTCTCCCCGACACCATGGCGAAATGCTAAATAAAAGCCCCCTTTCTTAAAAATACATAGCGGTTTATATACATAAATAAACATAGTTAAGATAGAAAGAGAGAAGGGGCCGCCAGCTGCCAGAAACAGAAATCAGGAAATCAATGCTGGGTCCATAGGGACACGTGACAGCCCAGTGCCGGCCCGGGTCCTGGCAGAGGCATGCGCAAGCCAGGAGGGGAGGCTGCTGAGACCCCACTGCAGCCACTGCGAGGGGAGAGGAGCCGCGGAGGAGCCGGGGGCTCCGGGGAGGAGGGAGGGAAAGCCTCTAGGCTAGCGACAGGTTGCTGCGTAGCTAAGCGAAGCACTGGTTGATGCTTCTCCCTCTCTCTCTCTCTTCCTCTCTCTCAAATCAGTGGACAAAAATTTTTTTTTAAAAAGAGAGAAAAGGCCTGACCAGGTGGTGGTGCAGTTGATAGAGGTTCAGACTGGGATGTGGAGGACCCAGGTTCGAGACCCCGAGGTCGCCAGCTAGAGCGCGGGCTCATCTGGTTTGAGCAAAGCTCACCAGCTTGGCCCCAAGGTCCCTGGCCTGAGCAAGGGGTTGCTGGGTCTGCTGAACACCCACGGTCAAGCACATATGAGAAAGCAATCAATGAACAACTAAGGTGTCGCAACGAAAAACTGATGATTGATGCTCTCACCTCTCTCCGTTCCTGTCTGTCTGTCCCTATCTATCCCTCTCTCTGACTCTGTCTCTGTAAAAAAAAAAAGAGAAAAGATTTCTGCTCATGTCAGTCAAGGCAGAATGCCATCACCACGCAGTGCCCTGTGCAGCCATTCACTGGGCCCCGGGGGACCAGGCCTAAACGAAGCCACCCTTCTGCAGCCCTGAGGCGCAGGCATGCTGACCACAGACCCCATGCATAGAAGGGAGCAGGTGAGAGAAGGACACACATGAGGTCACAGGGACATGGACAGGACCTGGTCCGGCTCTCACAGTGCCACAGGGAGGCAGCAGGACTCCTGCGTGGGCCCGGCAGCCCCTTCCACGCGGACATCGGTCACACTGGTGGGTCCAGGACCCACACGTTCGGTACGTGGAGCACAGGGCAACGGGTGAGCCACAGCCACACTGCGGGGGGCCTAAGCATAGTCTCCAGGGCAGGCCCCGGCTTGGTCGCCTCACTCACATGTGGTCCAGGTTCCAGGTGCTGAACAGGACCCGGCTCTCCCTGTTCCCATAGGGGTTGATGGAGTGTCTGGACGCACAGTCGGCCATGTCAAAAGGACCCTGTGCCAAAAGAGAACCAGGTGACCGCCGCGAGTGAGCCTCTGACCTGCCGGTCTCGGGTCAAGGGGCCACCAGTCACGCTCCCAGCTCAGCCCCAGATGTCATCGTCGGCCCTCGAGGCTGGACCACATGTGACGCATCACAGAAGGGGAGGTGGCCAGGAAGGAGTGACTGCCCACCTCACAGAGGTCACCGGCTCCGAATCCCCAGACTCATGGCACCTGGGGAATGGTGCTCGCGGGATTTGCTCAGGTGTCCAGGAAGGACCTGTGGTGTCTGCCTGTATGGCCCAGGATGTGGCTCCAGCCAGCGCCACCCAGCAGGGGGTCAAGCTTAACTAGTGCCCAAAATGTCACAGCCAGCCACAAACCCCGGATCCCTGAGCTCTGTCCCCTAGAAAGCTAACCCAAGGGAACAAAATACATGCTTTCCAGGGGCTCCTGAATGTCCCTTCTTCTCCTACCAGCCCACTCAAAAGAACATCATACCCCTGTCCCCACCCCGTGTCAAGGCGAGATTCCTGCTCGGGGCACCTGCGTCTTCCCCACTCACATCAGCAGTGAGGTCCCCGACCAGCAGGACGGCCATCTGGGAACCTGTCAGAAATGCAGGTCCTCGGGCCCATGTGAACTCTCGCCCCACAGCCTCGGGGTTCTGTGCCCTACTGACCGCCCTTCCCTCACAGCAAATGGGCGCTGACGCCTGGAGCCAAGGGTGGGATGTCCTCCCCACCTCCCACGGAGGGCACGATCAGCAGACACCTGGGTGGTCCCAGGGTCAAGGACAGGCAGCTCACCTGGCAGGAGAACCAGCCTTCAGGCGTGCAGAGCCGGCCGTCAGCCTCGGCCCCTCTGTCAAAGTAGCCGCCGTTGTACCGCGCGGCCCGGAGCTTCTGGCCCATGGCCTCCACGATCCGCTCATATTCCTCCCGAGCCTCCACGCCCACCGCGGGTGTGTGAGAGCTCACCTGGAGGGACACCAAGGACATCGCTGAGGGGGGCTGGACGATGCTCTGCGCCCACGTTGGGCTCCCCGTCCATTCAAGCGCAGCCGTGGGGTGGGAGCTGAGCTCAGACAGGCCATGGCTGTCCAACCCTGGGAAAGCTCTCTGGAGATGGAGCTTTGGTCACAGTCGGGCTCTGGACACCCTGGCCCTGTCTCCCGGCACTGACCGCCGCTGCCCAGGAAGACAGAGAGGAGGGTAGGCAGGGAGCAACTGCCACATCAGGTCACCACCCCACCTCCCATGCTGCTCGCTCAAGCGCAGGTGGCCACTGCCACCCATGGGTGCATGGGGCCATGCCATACACCAGGGGACCCCCTTCCTGAGCTGCCCCAGAGCCAGCCCTCCTCTGTGTGTCCTTCTGTAAAGGTCTGCAGGGGCCACACAGACCCCCTCGAGGTCAAGTGTCTGCCCGTCCCCGGGACTCAGTCATCCTCCAGAGCAGGGAGGTGCCCTCTCTGCTCCCCCCACGGCTTCCTGTCTGTGCTCGTTTGTTGTCTGGGCTGCTGCTTTGTTGCAAAGAAGAACAGAGACCACGCCGGACACCGGACCAAGGACCGATTTCCACTGGGACCATGGCAGCTTCAAATCTGCCCGGAGCTACCTCTCACGTCTCCCGCGGGGTGGCCCCGAGCCAGAGCTCCGACCACAACTACTCAGAGCCTTCTACTTCTTCTAGGGCTCAGACACCTGTGTTTTGCCCCGGAGAGGAAAAAAACGACACCACTGGGAAAGGGAAGGCATCTCCCCCCCCCCCGCGAGGCATCCTTCAGCGCGAACGGTGAGCCAAGACCAGGTGGGCTCACGTCCACATTGAACTGCCTGATCGAAGATACGGAAGGTGGGTTCTACTCCAACCGCGCAGGGAGAGCTGCATGCAAAATGGGAGGTGGCACGCCCCTGCTGGGACAAGGGCTGCCTGGGCAGAGGCGGCCCCGGCACCGTGCAATGTGGGGCTGGGAGTCCAGTGATCCCTGCACCAGAGGAGCTCCGGGAAGCCCACCTCCCACAGCGAAGTCGCCTGCCAGACCCGCCCAGCACTCAGTGAAAGCAGCCCTACCTCTCTCAGGTAGCTCCGGATCCTGCTCTCACAGCTGAATCGCAGATAGCTGGACTTGTTCCTAAACCGGGACTCCAGTCCTGCAGAAGCAGCCAAGACAAGACCCCTGCAGAAGCAGCCAAGACAAGACCCCTGCAGTCCATGGCTCTGGGAGGGCCAGGACGTGGGGACTGGGGGCTTTGTGGGAGAAACGTGCCACCATCCCTGGTTACTGCTCGTCCGGTCCACCAGGAGGCTCTCAAACGTCACCCAGGGCTCCGGCGGGTGACCTTCTCCGGCTGGCCTTAAAAGGCCAGTCCAAGAAGTGGAAGCCACCCAGGTGTCCATCAGCAGATGGATGGATAAAGAAAATGTGATCCGCCTGACCAGGCGGTGGCACAGTGGATAGAGCGTCGGACTGGGATGCGGAAAACCCAGGTTCAAGACCCCAAGGTCACCAGCTTGAGTGTGGGCTCATCTGGTTTGAGCAGAGCTCACCAGCTTGGACCCAAGGTCGCTGGCTTGAGCAAGGGGTTACTTGGTCTGCTGAAGGCCACGGTCAAGGCACATATGAGAAAGCAATCAATGAACAACTAAGGTGTTGCAATGCGCAACGAAAAACTAATGATTGATGCTTCTCATCTCCATTCCTGTCTGTCTGTCCCAGTCTATCCCTCTCTCTCTCTCTCTCTGTCTCTGTAAAAAAAAAAAAAAAAGAAAATAAAAGAAAATGTGGTCCATCTACACAGTGCAATGTCATTCACCTTAAAACCCGGACACCTGGGACAGCTCGGATGGACCCGGAAGACATTAGCAGCTCAGTGAAATCAGTCACAAAGAGACAGGTGCTGTCTGATTTCACCTTCTGTGAGGTCCCTGGAGGAGCCAAACCCATAGAGACAAAGAGCAGACGGTGGTGCCTGGGGCTGGGAGGGGCGTGAGGGTCAGTTTTTAGCGGGGACAGAGGTTCCAGTTTGGGGAAGATGGGAAAATTCTAGAGAGGATGGTAGTGATGGCCACACAACAGCGTGAATGTGCTTTAATGGCCCTGAGCTGTGTCCTTAACAATGGCTGGAATGGTAAACTGTGTGTATGTGTACTTGACCACAGTCCTAGGCTGCCTGGAATCCAGTCCCGCACAAGCAGAGAAGGTCGGCAAGCCCCTGTCTGGGGAGTCCCTCATTGGGGAGCCTCTTGCTTTGGGAACTGAAGTCAAATCCGGCCTCTCCCAGGTGTCTGGCTGTGGGGAAGCACTCCCACCCCCAGCTGCCTCCGGGCCCCAACTCCACCAGGCACCTTCGAACCAGGGAGGGTCCTCCTCCTTGGTCTCGGCTGCAATGTTCGTGCTGATGGTGTGCAGGAGG
This sequence comes from Saccopteryx leptura, assembly GCF_036850995.1. Taxonomy (NCBI): domain Eukaryota; kingdom Metazoa; phylum Chordata; class Mammalia; order Chiroptera; family Emballonuridae; genus Saccopteryx; species Saccopteryx leptura. The sequence goes on along the minus strand of NC_089505.1, from coordinate 85,638,667 downwards.
TCGGCCAGGAGCTTCTGCCGCAGCGGGGCCTGCTCATCAGACAGCAGCTGCCGGGCGGCCTGGATGACCCCCACGTGCGGCTTGTGGAACACGCTGAGGAAGCGACTGATGTCGCTCACATCTGCCACCAGCAATGGGAACAAAGAGAAAAGCCATCAGTCCCTGGGGGCACTGCCTTGGGAAGTCAAAGTGCTGACCGCCTCCGTGAGTAGGGGCTCCCCACATCTACCCCTCCTCACTCAGGAAACAGCTAATCTCAGCACTGTCCTGGGCCCCAGTCCTTGCCCGACACCGAAGAGCCCAGCTGTCTGGGCCTGGATCCTGGTGCCCACTCCTTGGGTGGGGTACGGACAGAGGAGGAAGGCATGGGAAGTGCTTCAGAAAACAAAAGCCATCAAGCGGACTCAAGCGGACTACGGCCCTTTATTCACCCTTTCTTCTCCAAAGGAAGTCATATTATCTCTGGACCTCCCAGGAGACCTTCCTCTCAGAACCCCTGATTCACTTCCTTCCTCCTCTGGAGGCTTCCCGCCCGTGCCCAGCGCTGCAGGCCGCCCAGCCGGCGCTTAGGACCAAGTGGAGCTGGAGGTGACCAAGGTCCTTACAAGACCTCACAGATGGAACTCAGCACACAGACAGCTGCGAGACACGGCCCACCGGGGTCATTGCGGGGCTTGAGGCTGCTCAGTGTTTGAAAATCAACCCCTGCAATCAACCCTTCGCAGGTGACGGAAGGAAAGTCACATATCATAGCACCCGATGCCTAAAACAGAGGTGAAAATCTCCGGGACCTATAGCTGGGTGAAAAGTTCTCAGACTTAACACCAAAAGCAGAAGCATAAAAAAAAAAAAAAAAAAAAGACAACTGGACCTTTAGCAAAATAAAATAAACTTTAGCTCCATGAAAAGACCCTTTTGCTTCATTAGACAATAAAAAGACAAGCTACAGAGTATGAGAAAATATTTTACAAACCCCCTATCTGACAAAATACTCTTATCCAAAACGTATTTTATCTCTTAACTCAACGTTAAGAGATAAAAACAATTAGAAAATGGGAAAAAGACACAAAGAGGATACAGTTGGCAACAACTGTGCAGATGATGGCGGTTCCCACACAGCCGTGCGTGCAGCGGGCCACACCGTCCAGGCTGCACACGTACACTCTGTGATGTTTGCACAACCACCAATCAGAGCAACACACTTCTCAGAATGTAAGTGTCATGGGACTACACAAGTGGCAGATGGTCACAAGAAAAACATTAAACACCATTAGCCCTCAGGTAAATCCAAACAAAGACATGATGAGACACCACTATACACCCATCAGAATGGCTACAGTAAACAGCACACAGCCAGCAGCTGGGGGAGCAGCAGACCCCCTGTACCTGCTGTGGCAATGGGACCTGCTGTAGGCACTGGGAACCATGGGGGTGTTTCTTTGCTTTTTCTTTAACAATTGTATTGGGATTTAATTTTCGTGCCTGACAAATTCACCCATATGCAACGTACAACTCAGTGGGCTTTAGTTATTCACGGAGTTGTACAACTAGGTCCACGGTCATTTTAGAACGCCTTCCTCACTTGGAAAAGAAATCCCACCCCCTTTAGCTGTCTATCAACCCCTTTCCCTCCACTCCCCCACCCCCAGCCCTAAACAACCACTGATCTCCTTGCAGTCTCCACAGACTTCTCCGTTCTGGACGTTTCCTGTGGGTGGGATAAAGTTCTACAGGTCTTTTGAGACTGGCTTCTTTCACTTGATGTGGTGTTTTCAAGGATCGTCCATAGTACAGTGTAAGGCAGGAAACATTCCAATGTTTGAATAGGCCATTTGTCCATTAGTGAACATTGGCTTGTTTCCACCTCCTGGCCATTGTGAATAAAGCTGCTATGCACATCCGTGCACAAGCCTTTGTATGCCGATGTGTGTTTTCACTCGTCCTGAGTACACAGGTCCACTCCTAGGTCACTCCTAGGTCACCTGGTGATTCTGTTTCAGTTTCAGGAACCGCCAGACTCTTTCCCATGGCCTCGGTACCGTTTCACATCCCCCCAGCAGAGTCTGAGGGGTCCCCTTCCTCCGCAACCTCACCCGCACCTACCATCCCAGTGGGCGGAAGGCAAGGTCTCAGCATGGGTGTGATCTGCATGTCCTCTAGGGCTGATGAGATGAAGCATCTTTTCCTGTGCTTGTTGACTGTGTGAGTATCCTCCCCGGAGCAATGCCTCCAGGACCGCTAGCTTCCCTTGGCACTCCTAGGCGTACCCAACTTCCCTGCCACTCTCCAAAGGCCCCCCACAACTTACAGCCCTGCCAGGTCTGACCCTCCGTGAGCAGCACGAGCTCCGAGTTGTCGGGGATGCTCCAAAAGTAGTCTCCAGTCAGCTCCGTGCCATCTTCGTAGAGGCACAGGCGAGAGCCCCGCATGGGCAGCTGGGGAGAAGGAGGGGAGAGAGGGCGGGATGCTTGCTTAGCAGGCCCATCTCCAAGCAGCAGCGTGAGGTCTTCCCACCTGCAGCCCCCACAAAGAACAAGAACGAACTAGGTTTTAAAGAATCACACTTGACAGCAGGGCAGACACCTGAGACAAGCATATGGGTCTAAAGAATCAGTGTGACCTGTCGGAACAAGGGCACTCACTGCAGGTCATTCAAAAACATGAAGAGTCACAGAAAGGTATCTACAGTGGTCACCACTTTGTGGGATGCACGACCTGGACCATTCCTAGATGCTCCTCAAGGGCACTTAAAATCTGACCCTGGCCTGACCAGATGGTGGCGCAGTGGATAGAGCACTGGCCTGGGTCGCAGAAGACCCAGGTTGGAAACCCCGAGGTCGCCAGCTTGAGTGCAGGCTCATCCCGTTTGAGCTCCAAGGTCGTGGGCTTGAGCAAGGGGTCACTAGCTCAGCTGTAGCGCCCCTCCCACGCCCCCACTCCGTCAAGTCACATATCAGAAAGCAATCAATGAACAACTAAGGTGGGTGCTGCAACAAAGAATTGATGCTTCTCATCTCTCTCCCTTCCTGTCTGTATGTCCCGCTTGCTATCTCTCTCTCTGTCTCGCAAAAAAATATAATAAATCCGCGCCTGTTTCCAAAACTGACGCAAGATGCTGCCACCAAGCCAGTGAACGCACCTCCACCAAGGAGGTTAAGAGGAACATCTCGCTGGAAACGACGCACGGCCTCTGCACGGCGGTGTGACCCGCACACAGGTCCGCTTGAGGAATTTTTAGGAAGACTCCTGTCGCACCCCCGCTCCGCACGTGCACACGCCCCAGCGCTGGCCGAGGCCCAGACACGGAAACACATTCGGCATGGGTAGGAAGGACGGCGGGACAAACACCGCACCCGTGCTGCAGGGCCTCCAGAAGCCCGGGCGCCCAGCACTGCACGCTGGGCTACGGCCGTGCCCCCAGCGACAGCTGACGGCCAGGCTGCCCTGTGCCACCCAGGACCTCCGGGCGAGCTCGCGCCCCGCACGTGGAGGCCCCGGGCCCAACCCCCGACCCCGCCGCACCTGGAAGCGCTGGCACCCCTTCCGCAACACCTCCAGGCAGTTCTTCCCCGCGACCCCAAACTTCTGCTCACAATGCAGGGCCCGCAGCTTGAACGTCTTGGGCTTCCGGAACACAGACAACATCCTTAGGGCATCTGCGTGGCCTGCTGCTCATACGCGTCCTCCTCTGGGGGTGGCAGGGCTCGGCTCCTGCTGGACACCGCGGAGGAAAAGCAAGCCGCGCAACGACCCCCGGAAACTACACTTCCCAGAAAAGCCCGGAAAAGAAAAGGCGTGGCCCCGCCTCTGTATGCGCATGCGCCTTTCCCGGAAACTCCGTTACTCAGAAGGCCACGGGGAAGTGGAGGTAAAGTCCCGTCTTGTGCGCAGGCGCATCGCGATGGGGACACGGTCGCGCAGGCGCAAAAGGCGGGGCCAGGCCGGGCTGGGTCTGGTTGTCATGAGAGCGGCAACGGCGGCCGGGCCGCTGGGCGTAGGCGCCCAACACTGCTCCTCCTCCGCCGCCACCGCCGCCGCTGCGAATCCGGGGTGCGGGCGGGCCCGGGGCGGCGGAGGCGGCGCTGCCTGAGCTCTACCAAAGGCACGGCGCTGCCGGGGATGGACAAAGGGCCCTGGGGGTCGTGCAGGTGCCAAGATCCGGCGGCCATCCGTCCTGACAGGTACCGGGGCGGGGCCAGGGGCGCGGGTCCGGGGCTTGGGAGCCGGCGTGTGGCCGCAGGGTGAACCGGCCGCGGGGCGCCCACTGCTGGAGGGCGGCGGGGCCGGTGGCGGGGACGGACTGCACCCAGGGGTCCCGAGCTCGGTGCCGGGCGCGCGGCGGGCGGACGGAGACCCGGACTACAGGACAGTTCGCGTCCCGTCGTTTGTTTGGTTACAATGCGTCTCTTCGACCTCACGAGGTCTCAGGCACTCGCACCAGATCCCGCGACCCCTATCCCCCCCCCCCAAAAAAAACCCCACCTAATTGTATTGTAACATTGACGTTTTCTCTTGAAAGGTGGAAACAAAGTTTCCTCCCTCAGTCTTGTAGCAAAGACGTCCTGCAGTAGCTAAAATGTTTCAGTTTGCTTTTGGAAAGCAGACCAGGGAAAGAGCCCGAATCAGCTCTCTCCCGGCAGGACGAGCCTGGGTGGTGAGGGAGCCTAGGCCGGGGACATGCAGCCCGGCGCTGGCTGGGGTGGCCTTCATCCTGCACTACGTGCTCATCACTGAGCTCTCCACGGAGCTTCGGTTCTTCCCGAAATGTAATGATGTTTCTTTATAGAGCCTGGTGGCAGTATCTTTCAAGTGATGCCCAATGTCTCATGTGAGACATAAACATTTACACAGGAGGGGACCCTGGGTTACAAGGTGACCAAAAACTGGATCCTTTGCAAATACCCAGACTGAGGCTGCCTCTGCTGTGCCCAGGCATTTCTGCTGCCTGGTTCCTACATGCCCGGTCTTTTTTTGGGTCTATTGAAGCAACATGGTATAATGTGCAGGGGTAGGGAAACTTTTTGGCTGAGAGAGCCATGAACGCCACATATTTTAAAATGTAATTCCCTGAGAGCCATACAATATGTTTAACACTAAATACAAATAAATGTGTGCATTTTATGTAAGACCAACACTTTTAAAGTACAATAAATCTCTGAATTCTTTTTAATAACGTTGTTATGCTGCTGCTAACCAATGATGAATAAAGTACTTCTTACCATTAATGCGACTTCTGGTGCTGCATGGTTTTGCTGATGGCTTTGTCGTCTGGTTGATACATGGTGAGGTTAAGCTTCATGCAGATGTTGAGAGTTTCATCTGTTAAACGTGATTGTAGCTTGGTCTTAATGTTCTTTAGATGTGAGAAAGACTGCTCACATGCATACGTAGAGCCAAACATTGTCAGTACAGCAATCCTCACACGCTGCAGTGTGTGATATGTGACAGGGAAGCGAGTTCCAAATTTTGACAATCAGTTGGTCCGCGGGTTGAAGTTTTTTCATTTCTCACCACTTGTGTTTTCTCGCCAACTCTGCTTGCTGTCGTGCAAGTCTTTCCAAATCTTCATTCAGTGACTTGGAACTTATTCACCCACATGTCTGAGGCCTTCAGGTCAGCAGCTTGTAGCTCAAAATCTCTGACAGAGACACCAGGGATGTTACTCAGGTCGGCACTGTCCACTGCACACTCGTGTGGATGGTTGATGAACTTAAAAAGATGAGTGCGCTCATGAAATTCTCCAAAGCGCACTTTGAATGACTGCAGGAGATTAGATGTGAAGCCCGCTAGCTGCTGGAGATCAAGATGTTGAGCAGGGTCACTTGCTGTGCATGCATCTTTAAACTCTCCCAGTTTTTCAAAGTGTAGTAAACGACCTGTTTCAATGTTGGTGATGAAGAGTTCCAGCTTGTTTTCAAAGGCAAACACTGCTTGTTGAAGGGATAAGACTGTATTTCCAATGCCTTGCATTTTCACATTGAGCTGGTTCAGATGTTCAGTCATATCCACGCAATAGTAGAACTTCAGGAGCCACTCAGTGTTAGCTAACTCAGGATGCTCGATGTTTTTCATTTCAAGAAAAGTCCGGATTTCACTCAGACAAACCGTGAAATGGCTGAGCACTTTCCCTCTTGACAACCAACGCACATTGCTGTGCAGAAGCAGACCAGGATAATTATTCCCAGCTTCATCCAGCAGTGTTTTAAACTGGCAATCATTTAAAGCTCGGGCAACAATAAACTTGACCACCCGAATGACCAGCGACATCACCTCACCAAGCTGCTCGCCACACATCTGAGCACAAAGCGCCTCCTGATGTAGGATGCAGTGAAAACTTAGGATGGGTCTCTTTTCATGTTCACAAAGAAGCGCTACGAAGCCTCTGTTTTTCCCCACCATGCACGGAGCACCATCAATACACACCGAAATAAGTTTATCCATCGGTAGATTTTTTTCTTTAGCAAACTCAGTGAAAGACTTGAATAAATCCTCCCCTCTTGTTGTCTCTTTCATGGGCAAAACAGCAAGACTTTCCTCACGTAGTGTGTCACCAACAGCATACCTTGCAATCACGCTGAATTGGGATAAATGGCTTACGTCTGTTGACTCATCCAATGCGAGAGAAAAGAATGGTGCTGCATTTATGTCCTTCACTTGTGTGCCTTAATTTGATTTGCCATCATGATGGTACATCATGAACAGTTCTTGCCGACAGAAGTATGTCTTTTATTAGTTTGATTATCTTGTCTTTATCCAAAAAGTCATCAAAAAGTTCATTGTCAACATCAAGCATGAATGTTTTGGCATACTCCCCATCTGTGAATGGCTTTCCGTTTCTCACAATTGCTAAAGCACCAGCAAAGCTAGCCGAATTCCAGTCACTTTGTTGGATCCAAACAATGGAGTTGCTGCTGACTAGCTTGCACTCTACACAGTAGCTCTTGACATGCTTTCTTCCTGCTGTCCCCCTCTGGATATTTCGATGCAAATGTAGTATGATGTGTGTCAAAGTGCCGCTTTATATTTGACCGTATCATTGATGCAATTTTATCATTGCATATTAGACACACTGCAGAACCTGCTCTCTCCCCAAAGGCTAATTCCTCTGTTCGTTCCTGCTGAAAAGTACGATACTCCTCATCTTTTTTTTCTTTTAACCATCTTCTTCGTCAAAAGGGTTTCTGCAATTAGCTAGCTGACTACTTGATTAAAAGGAGGGAAGTTTTACTTCCTGACTTCACCACGACCCGTGTACTTTATGCATTATCCAATAAAAATTTGGTGTCCCAGGGCCCTGGCCGGTTGGCTCAGTGGTAGAGCGTCGGCCTGGTGTGCAGAGGTCCCGGGTTTGATTCCCGGCCAGGGCACACAGGAGAGGCACCCATCTGCTTCTCCACCCCTCCCCCTCTCCTTCCTCTCTGTCTCTCTCTTCCCCTCCTGCAGCCGAGGCTCCATTGGAGCAAAAAGATGGCCCAGGCGCTGGGGATGGCTCCTTGGCCTCTGCCCCAGGCACTAAAGTGGCTCTGGTCGCTACAGAGCGACGCCCCGGATGGGCAGAGCATCGCCCCCTGGTGGGCGTGCCGGGTGGATCCCAGTAGGGCACATGCGGGAGTCTGTCTGACTGCCTCCCTGTTTCCAGCCTCAGAAAAAAAAAATTAAAAAAAAAAATTTGGTGTCCCAGATGACAGCTGTGATTGCCTCCAGACACCCGCATCCATGAACATGAGCAGTAGGAAATGAATGGATTGTAATACAATAGAATGTTTTATATTTTTAACATTATTTTTTTTATTAAAGATTTGTCTGCAAGCCTGATGCAGCCATCAAAAGAGCCACATCTGGCTCATGAGCCATAGGTTCCCGACCCCTGGTATAGTGTGACAAATCCTCCGTATGGCTTTAGTAGGTCCTGTTTTTAAGGCTTAGCGCCATGGTAGAGGGTACTGGACCCTGACAGCTGGGAACAGACCCTGCCTGTGTGGCTCGCTAGTTGGATGACGATGGGCATGGGTCTCACTGTGCCTTCATTTCCTTGTCTCTAAAGTTGGGGTGACAAGCTGAACCTGTGTAGTTGTTATGAAGGTTTGTTGAGTGTGTATCCAGTGCTGGGGACCGCCCCTGGCCCACTGAGCACTCTTGGGCTGTGCCTACAGCGGTTACAAGTGCTGAGTAAAGGAGTAGGTCTATGCGTACATTGGGTAATGGGAGTAGGCTTTCAAAACTGTACAAGTTCAAGACCTACTGTCACATTCAGTCGAGAATACTTGATAGACACCTACTATTTCCAAGGCAGGATAGGAAGTAAAAGGTACTGCTCTGAAGATGGTGGACGAACTTGGGAATTGGGAGCACAGAGAAGTAACTTTGATCTTTTGAAAGTTTGGCTGGGCTATAGAATTAGTGGCAGAAGGTGGAGACTGGAACAGCAAATTGGGTCAGGACGTAGTTGGCCCTGTAACCCTGGACAGAGAGCCGATAACCCCAGCTAAGCTTGAGGAGGGTTTGTCTGGTGGGGGCATAAGAGGAGTGGGCGGAGCGGGGCTCCAGGGAGAGAGACCAGCTGTTGTCTAGAAAAGACAATAAAAGAGGGGATGTAGTGAACCACCTGTTCACTGACAGGACCCGTGAGACTTGGCATTCAGTGGGTGGGAAGTGGGAGGGTGAGGTCAAGAGGAGAGTAAGGCCAAGCTGACAGCCTGAGCGTGTGGGAGGAGCTGCAGGCTGTGGGTGGACCAGCTCCGTCCCTGGAAACAGGGACACAGAATACAGTGGGTTAAATCACACGCGTCTGTTTTTTTGTGACTTCTTTTCATTCTTTTCTGAGTTAACTGAGTTTCCCTGTCCTGCATTGTGACATCTGCAGTGAGCTTTGCATAAAAAAACAGCTGGGGCCCTGGCCGGTTGGCTCAGTGGTAGAACATCAGCCGGCATGTGGAAGTCCGATTCCCGGCCAGGGCACACAGAAGCGCCCATCTGCTTCTCCACCCCTCCCCCTCTCCTTCCTCTCTGTCTCTCTCTTTCCCTCTTGCAGCCAAGGCTCCATTGGAGCAAAGTTGGCCCCAGGCTCTGAGGATGGCTCCATGGCCTCCGCCTCAGGCGCTAGAGTGGCTCTGGTTGCAACACCCCAGAGGGGCCGAGCATCACCTCCTGGTGGGCATGCCGCGTGGATCCCGGTGGGCTGCATGTGGGAGTTTGTCTGCCTCCCCGCTTCTCACTTCAGAAAAATACAAAAAAAATAAAAATAGAAACTGGGGTCTTTAATGGTGGTTTATCCTTCTGTGTCCAATGCTTTGTTCACGTATGCTTAGAAACATTAGCAGGTACCAGGCAATAAAGACTCTGTTGGTGTGGTCCTCTTCCGGTTCTCGGTGCGAGTAATGGAGGATCAATACCACACATCTAGCAGGTTGAAATAAGCAAGATTTCTGGGGGATACATTTGTGTGTTACCTCCTACTGAGAATTTTAATTAATACTATGTCTGACCCCAAAAAACATTCTGGAGAATTCTTGCTCCTCTGTTTTAACGAGGACTATTTTAGTTACAGATACCTAAACCTAACTCAGATTAGCTTACTGAAGAGGAATTTGATGGGCTCAGTAGCTGGAGAGAAACCAGAAGTCCATGAGTGGTTTGGGCTTTAAATGTGGCTAAACCTAAGGCCTACAAGGCTGTCTGCCTCCCACATTACTGTTCCCCATGTCAGCCTGCTCTCTGGCAGGAACTCTCTCCCTGGTGGCATCCAGCAGCCCCCACAGGTGTTATCCTCCAGCCAGTGACAGTGGAAATGAAGCTTCTCTTTCCTGGCAGCCCCAGCAAAGTCCTAGGGTCTAGTGGCATTGGCCCAGTTTGGGTCCTTTTGTCCTGAACCAGTTACCAAGGAGGGATGTGGAACTCATGGACAGAACAACCCGGGAAAAGCGGCCACCACGGGTGGGAAGCTGAGGAGTGCAGCGTGGGATGTTGCACCCCTCAGATCCTGGAGTGGGAAGGGCAGGTCACCAAGGGAAATTGTGACTGAGGTGCTGTTTTCAAACCAGGCCAGGATGGACACTATCAGGCAAAAGTAGATGCCACACATCCTCCTTCCGAACAATGATGTGTAACTGTGAACAAAGTCCAGTTCATTAAAAAATCATGACATTAAAAAAACAGCATTCAACCCATATGTGTGTCAGTGTCTCCTACGCATCAGTCACTCATCCTGGCTCCGTGTGTCCATCTCTGCACTCTGTATTTCTGTCTGTATTTCTGCTGTCCCATCTTGGGTAGTAATTCTTATTTAGCAGTTATTACACTGTTGATTAAAAAGTCCTTTTTCCCCCTTATTTTTGTATAATTTATTGATGTACTGATTGTATTAGTTGCTTACCTAATGTAAAAAAAACTTTGTATCTCATCTAAAAAGCTTGTTTGTGCCATAACTTTGTTACCACACACTGACTTAAAACAGTTTATCCTGGAGGCCAGAAGGCAGAAATCACAGTGTTGGTGATAATTATCCTTTCTGATAATCATTGGTATCCTGGCTTGTAGATACATAGCTCCCATGGCTGTACCACTGTCATGTGGTCTTTCTGTCGTGTGCATGCCTGTGTCTCTTTTCTTGGAAGGACACCAGTCGTTTTGGAGTAGGGCCCATCTTACTCCAGTATGACCTCATTTTAATTTTTACTACATCTGCAAATTTCTAAATAAAGTCACATTCATAGAAGGACTTAAATACTTTTTGCAGGGGCACATAATTTAACCCATGACACTGGTCAAACTTTTTGGATATATTTTTGGAAGAAGTCAGAGTAACTTAAATGAGATCTTACATAGAATTAGAGGCTCCTATAAAAAGCGCCTAACAAAAAACCACGAACTGTTTCAAAGTAATGGAAAAGTTCTGAATACATTGTGAATTACTTCGTGTGTTAGCAAGGCTTGCACAGTTTCGATGTGATGGTATTGTTATAACATGTTGCTAAGTTTCCTTATTTTGAAGAAGTGTTTCCTGCTCTTATGAACAGCCCCAGTGTCCAGAATGCCCCACAAGATTGGATTCGTTGTGGTCAGCTCTTCGGGACATGAAGACGGCTTCAGCGCCCGGGAACTGATGATCCACGCGCCGACTGTCAGTGGCTGGAGGTCACCAAGGTGGGCTGCACAAGGGGCCTCGGCTGAGGACTCCTTGCATTCTCATTTTGTTTCAACTCAGACATCAGAACTGCAAGGTTGTCAGCCTCTGCTGCCGCCTTCCTCTCTGATTACATGATGCCTTTTCTTCCTTCTGCTGATGTTCTTAAAGAAAATGTGTTGGGCCTTTTCTCCTAGTAACATTAACTCATGTTTTACTTAAGAAATGTGAAAATACAAAAAAGAGAGACAGTGACAGCCCCCCCCCCCCCCAGGTGTTGAACTGTGTTTGCCCACATCCGTGTGTTTGCTCACACCGCTGTCCGCATTCTGTGCAGGGAGGTCTGTGTTCGCAGGCTCTTAGTTTCCTGGCTGTGCTCATGGGGTCGGGTTCTGTGTCTAACTGCTTTTCTGTACACCAGCTTTAGCCCAGCAAGTCTTTCAGATTGTCTTGGATATTTGTGCATCTTTATAAACGTGTTCATTGCGTGAGTAATGCAATACTAGTTGGGGCATCTCTGGAGAGGCCATCATTACTCAGTCACAGCGGCGGCGTGGTTGCTGAGAAGCCGAGGGCCTGGTCAGGTCCCTGCACTGCCAGCAGAGTCCCTGGTCCTCATGACTTACCCGTGTCCCACTGGAAGGCACTGTTTATATTGTGCATGCTCATACATGTGCAACAGGTGTCTCATTCTAAACCCGTCATGTACCCGGGACTGCTTTTACTCACTTCCCTGCTGAAAAGGTGAATGCAGATCCCACTAAAAGGGAGCATGTGTTTCCCCTTTGGCGTTTGGGAGGAGGCTGACAAGCCAGACTCTCTTCCCTGCCTGCAGCCTGGCTGGGTGAGAGGTGAAGCAGACAGGGACAGAGTGGCCCTTTATTGATGAGGAGGCGGCTGCAGGGATGAGGGCTTTATCTGCAGGCAGGTAAAGGTCACAGGACTGAGCTGGCCACAGCTTCTTGCCTGCTGGCCAGGCCAGCCTCCCCAGGTCAGGGCTGGGCACACGCCATGCCAGCTGCCTCGGTATCCCCCAGTCTGCAGTCACCCCAGTCTCGCCCCTCCCCGGCCAGGGCCTGCACTAGGCTGGGGCCACAGTGTCACGTGGATGCACTTCCACCCCCCAGCTCCTGCCCCCCCACCTCCCTCCCACAGAGGTTCTCGTGCAGCCCCACCTGTTCAGTGTTCATGGGGTGAAAGGTGCTCACGTGTAGGGACGAGGGACTACACAGTAATGAATATAAAATAAAAATAAGATGGCCGTTTGTGCACTGACATGGTAGTGTGTTCCCTTGGGGACATAATAGATCCCTTGTTTTATTGCATAGTAATGAGTTTTCAGACCCCACAGCAGGAAAGGAGACATGGACACCCTCCCTACCCAGACTCACACTGGGCTCGGCTGGGGCTCTCCTGGCTGCAGCCCAGCGTTCCCTGAGCTCAGGCGCATCGCAGGAGGGCAGAGGACACCCTCGGCCAGGCCCACGGGGAGGATGGGGCTATGTTGGCCCAGGTTAGAGAGGGCTCACTGGGCTCCCACGGGTGCATCCTGGTGGGGAAGGGCCGGCCTCCTGCTGGGCATGGGGGCCTTGCTCCCTTTCTCCTGTTTTTCTGCCACCTAGGAACTTAGGGGTCTGCTCTTCAGAGGTGGCTCCGAGGCAGTGGGAGGCTCACAGCAGGAGTTTGCTTCCAGATTCTTATTCAAACAGAAACCTGGGGCCATCAGTTCATCTCCAGAAGATGGACGCACACCTACCTGCCTTTTCAGGTGTCTGTGTCATTCACAGTCCACGTGAAGGATGCTTTTTAAACAGTTTTGGAGGCTTCTTTACATAATAAAGGGTGTTTCCCTCGTGGATTATGGGGAGTCCCTGTGTCTGAGAGACCTCAGGACAGGCTGTGTGTGCCCTGAATGTGGGCACGGTGTCTTCACTGTCCATGTCAATGCCTGGCACACGTGAGGGTAAAGAGTGTTTGTCACTCGCTTGGTGTCCCGCTGCCCTCCATCCCACGTGCACCTCTCTTACAACCTTTGCTTTTGAAAACTCAGTGTCAGGAAATGCCAGGCAAGATGCCTGCAGATTTGAGTCCGTCTGGTCTGCCCTAGTCACCAGCCCCACCGTCTTGTCTCATACTCTCCCCGTTCGTCCTGTTCTGTCCCTCAGAGTTACACGTACAGTAGGCCCCTTGTCGTGTTGGTGGTTTCAATTACCTGCGGTTCAACCACAGAAGGAACATTTTTAAATGGAACATTCCAGAAATAAACAGTTCATGCTTTTTAAATTGCCTGCTGTTCTGAGTCATGTGATGAAATCTTGAGTCAGTCCGCTGGGGACATGAATCGTCCCTTTGTCCAGTGTCCTCACGCTGTAGATGCTTCCCGCCTGTTAGTCACTTAGTAGCCACATTGGTGAACAGATGGATGGTCACCGTATCTCAGGGCTCGTGGTCAGGGCACCCTCATTTTCCTCAGTAATGGCCCCACAGCACAGGAGTGGTGGTGCTGGCTGTGCGGAGGTGCCCAAGAGAAGCCGTAAGCGCTTCCTGTCAGCGCAGTTCTCACCCTGACCAGGAAAAAAACTCCTGTGCTGAGGTGGCTGAGATCTACAGTGAGATTGAACCTTCCACCCTGAAATCGTGAGGAAGGAAAAAGAAATCCGTGCTGGTTGGCCGTCTCGCCTTGGACTGAGCGAGTTCCGGCCCCTGTGCGTGAGGAGTGCTCGGTTAGGGTGGGAAAGGCGTTCATTTGTGGGTGGAAGACGGAGCAGGAAACGTGTTCCCATGGACAGCGACGTGTTTCCCAGAAAGCACGGAGCCTCTGTGGGGCCCTCAGCAGGGACCCCCAAGACAGTGACCACAGTCACGTCTCTTTATTACAGTACGTTATCGTCACCGTTCTATTTTATTCCCAGTTGTTGTTAATCTCCTACTGGGCCTAACATGTAAGATACACTCCATCACACGTGTGCAGGTGCAGGAGAAACATGGCACCTGCAGGGCTTCCCAGATGCATATTCGTGCAGCCACGTGCTTTCTGTTCCTTCCTCCTCCTCCGCACACCCAGGGCGAGGCACAGCTCCAGCTGCAGTGATGCCTGAGATTACTGCCCAGCAGGGAGCCAGGCGGAGGCCAAGGGCGGGGAGGAGGCCCGCTCATCCTGTCAGAGCGTAAGGAGAGGCTTGGGCCACTGGGTGGGAGATGCTGCCACTGCTGAGGTGGGGAGCACTGGGGCAGGTTTTAGGGAGCTGGGGCATGAGGTCACATAATGCCTCTCAGATGTCTACATGGAAATGGCAGGTTGCCCACTGATCATGGGATGAGACTCAGGGTGATGTGTAGTTGGCATTCCTTCATAAGCAGGAGATGTGCAAAGCCATGGGGCTGACAGGACCCCAGTGGTGAGTGCAGGGAGACGGGGACCCGGCCCAGGGCACAGTCCAGGGCCCTGTGGCAGGCGGGCCAAAAGGGGTGGTTGTATGGGCTGCGTGAGGCATCACAGAGGGCAGCAGGGCCTTCCAGGGGTGCCCTGTGGGAGTGTGGGGCGGAGGGCATGGGCCTGAGCTGTTGTGGTGACCACTCCTCACTCCTGCGTGGCATTGGCTGAGGAGGGCAGCTGGGAAACAGGACGGGAGCCAGAGAGGGACACGCAGTCTCGGGAGGGTTTCTTACACTGGGGGTGTCTAGCATGTGTTTGTGTCCTGACAGGAATGATCTGGGAGGGAGGCCAGGTGGGTCTGACGGTCAGCGGGCGAGTCCGGAGCAGGGCCACCAGCAGACAGGGTGTAGTGCCGGTAGTTGAGGCCAGGCAGGTCCACATGGGATTCGGGTAGATGGTAGAAAAAATGCGGAGCCGGAAAGGGTTGGGCCATCCCATTTAATAAAGTCTCACAACATTGGACAAGCACAAAGGCAGGGGAAACCACTTCTCAGGCACACAAACAGCAAAATGGCCCCTCACAGTGGCGGGCAGACAATCTGCACATCCACAATCCCCCATCTCTCAGCTCTCTCAAGCACAAGCACCCATAGCCTATATAGGCCGTGCACACGTGCTCACGCACTAATCAAGCAAAGCTGCAGAGCTGGTAAGCCCGCGAGCAAACCTGACACGGCGGCCCCACACGGGGTGATCAGACCAAGGCCCATCCGATTGCTGCGGTCTGTGGTGAGTGGCTGCTGGGAGGACGGGGGGAGATGTGAGGGACAGAGCCTGTGTGGCCAGGACAGTGACTGGCAATGGTGGGGCCTCTCCTGACTGTCCCGTCCTTCATGCGTCCCTGCTCCAGATGCCCTCGATGCCGCTGTGCTGTGAATCTAGGGCTCGCCAGCCCAGCACACGTGGTGGGCACCACCTTTAGCACTGCGGCAGGTGGCTGCGGCCATCGTCACGCCCTGTGAGGCCCACGCCGGGGCTCTGCTGCTTCTTGTTTAGGTTTTAATGTGCTGTGTCACTTCCAGGAAGTGGGAAGCTCCCGTATGGTCAAGGCAGGTGTCCCCTACAGACCCCTGAGAACGCGCGGTGGGCACACACTAGATGCAACAGCCGCTGCTGACTCCCACCAGGAGCTGCAAGCAGGGCTTTCCCCAAAGTGCAGGCTCCCGGTGGTGGTGGGGGGAGGGGGGGTCCTTGGGCTCCGTTCTGCCCGTACCGCCTCTTCAGATGAGCGTGTTTATCTCGTGATAAACCAGGTGCCTTGAGCCACGTCTTCCCCAGTGCCCACAGTGCTGCTCATTAGGTGGCAGGCAGGTCAGATTCCTCCTAACTCCAGGGTCCCGGTCCAACCATGAGGAGCTGGACAGGGCAGGGGGCCTGTCCTCGGCCCTGTGAGCACAGCCCGGGGCCTTCACCGTGCTGGGAAGGGATGCGTTCCTGGGAGGAGGGGGCTCAGTCCTCACTGTGTGGGGAAACCAGAGTGGTGTCTGCTTTCAGGTTCTGCCCGTTCCCACAAGAGGTGGTTGTCCAGATGGTGGAGCGCTGCCGCGTCAGGAAGCTGCAGCTGCTGGCGCACCAGTACATGATCCCCAGCAAGGTCGAGTTCTACGTCAGCGAGAGCCTGCCCGAGTACTTTGCACCATGCCAGGCAGAGCGGTTCCGCAGGCTGGGGTGAGGGCCGGAGGGCAGTGCCTGGGGCCCACGCGCGGTGCCGCCCACCAGAGGGCCCCATGACCCCGAGCGCCCCTCCTCTTGGTCCCGTGTCCCGCTGCCTTGTGTTAATGAGCAGCGTGGTCATCACCACCAGTGACTTCCAGCCTGAATTCTCAGATGCAGAACTTGCCTCGAGAGAACACTCGTTAGCATTCCACATCTGGGCGTCCTTCCTGGGTTGTTCATCCTCCACCCGCTTTCCTTCACGCCCAGCGTGTCATGGGGGGGCTCGCACCATCCTGCCCATCAGCGTAAGTGCGCATTCTGCTCTCCCCAGCTACGTGTCCCTCTGTGACAATGAGAAGACGGGGTGCAAAGCTCGGGAGCTGAAGTCAGTGTACGTGGACGCGGTGGGGCAGTTTCTGAAACTGATTTTTCACCAGAACCATGCCAACAAGTACAACATCTATAATCAGGTGAGTCACACTGTCCCAGGATGGTGCCCCAGCTCTCCATAGGGTTACGTGTCCTGTTCTTCTATGGAGGAATGTTCTGCACCCCTGGTGGGAGCCACGAGCCCGGATCACAGTGCAGGCAGGATGCCTGGCCAGTCCGAAGGAGCCCTGAGACATAGTCGCAGGCCCGGGCCAGCAGCGGGCTCGCAATGAGCTGGGGAAGCCTTTCCCCTGTCCGCCCCTAGTAACGTCTCAGTTCAGCTACAGTGGTCTCAGGGTGTGCGAGGGATTCCTCCCTGTCAGGGGAGGACTGTGACTTGGCCCGAGCTGCGTGAACCAGGATGTTCACTTCATCATCTAAGTTACCAGGGTCGTGTTGGTGTGACCCTGAGCGGCGGTTCCTTGAGAGGCTGTCCTAAAACTGGGAAGAGTGTAAGCTGCTGTTCTTTTCATGGCCTTTAAACATTAAAGTAGCTGCTTGGTTCATCCTTCAAATGTTAATGTAAAATTACAGTAGCCATTATTAATAATCCTGTGCATTAGCACACATTTCACAATCAATGTGTGTCACCATGCACCATCCTGTTTGAAGACAGTTGTGCAGAGGGTGGTGTTATTGCAAACCTTTTACACTTAATTTCTGCTTATTCAACTCAGGTGGCTCTGGTCGCGATAAACATCATTGGAGACCCTGTGGACTTCGGCGAGGAAAGCAATGCTGTAAGTTTGGGAAGTTTCATTTCTAAAGAAGAGAATTTATTTCTAAGAGGAGGGAAGCATTTGTTTTTGTCACAAAAGGTGTCATCTTAGATCTCTGTGAAATCGACTGAAGCATAGCTATTAAACTCTTCTTTCCTGGAGAACTGGAGCTGTCCCTCCCAGAGCCCAGGGTCACGACGCTCGCTGACGGCTCTGCGTCAGCCCATCCTTAGTAAGGAAGGTCTCCTGCTGTTTCTGTTTCTCCTCTGAGACACTAAGCAGAACTTCTTGCTCCCAAAGTCCTCTAGGGAGAAGCTGATTGACCATTACCTGGGCCACAACCCAGAGGACCCAGCTCTGGAGGGAACGAGCTCCGGGTAAGAGCCCCACTCCCGAAGGCAGTGAACTTCTGGAACTTTCTTTAGAATCAGCAAAGTGAGTCGCCTCCACAGGGCGCCTCTTCCAGGGCCTCTGATCGCAGCTGAGAGCTGTCTGAGCCTCTGGGGGGATTGTTTTAGCACACTTCAAGACAAAGGTCACTGTTTCTTTCTGTGTCTTCATTTGTTGCCCTTTGGAGATTAACTTCCTGAACGTTCAGTTATTATTAGAAGGTTTCTAAAATGTATTTGGAAAAAAGATCCACCAACCATTCGTTGGTATTTCATTGGCACAGGAAAATTCATAGGTAAAAATTAAAGGCGTTAACTGTCCCAAAGCGTCATTTCCTGGAGATGTCCCTGTACGTCTGCTTTTAAAACTTCATTCCCTATGGAAGTGAGAAGCACGTCACACCGTCTTTATAAGGACAGCTTTCTCCAGTTACTTGTCCACACGCTTCACAGACAGCCTCGTGTGCTTTTCTGTGCTGCCTCGGTTCTGGTAGGAAGCGCTCGGTTGGCCAGCGCAGAGCGCAGCCGGCAGCCAGTCTGCACATCCCTTTTCTCCTCACTGCTCCCGGGGCATGTGCTGCTGTTGACAACAGCGAAGGGGCCGCTGCAGGGGCCAGGTCGGAGGGAAGCCCCCCTCTGACAGCGGCCCCCCAGCAAGGGAAGTGTCACACACTGGCATTTCACTAGAAGCTTAGACTCTGCCCACCACTTGTAGTAAGGTCTCCCTTGGCTTGCTGGAGTCTGAGCTTGGACACAAAGTAATTCACACTGAAGCGCCTCTTCTGAGGCACAACATGTGGAGGGAATTCTGTACTCAGAAGCTGTGGGCTTCGCCGGGCATGTGGACATAGAGCCTGGCTCCCTACAGAGGCTGCCCTGGTCGCCTGCAGGCCTGGTCCCCGTGAGGACCTTGCAGCCTGGGGGAGGCGGGCTGGGGTCGTCATCAGAAACAATGATGGAGAGCTACTGGTCTTACCTGCCAACCCTCGGGCTCTGTGCAGACCCTCCAGCACCTGCTGAAGCACTAGCAGCACCGTCCTTCCCCCTCAGGGCGGGGCCCAGGTACACGGGAGGCCCTACACAAGGTCTCCGTGGCTTTCTGACCACCTCCTCGCTGTGGCAGCACAGGGCCTGCGAGGGGAACTCCAGCCAGCAGGATGGGGCGGTTCTTGTCCCTCTGATGAGAGTCCTCGGTTGTCGTGGTTTCTGTGAAACCGGCTCTTTGTAGGCAGCCGGGAGGGGCGTTAGACTGTGCTCTGCAGTCCTACCTCATCCCGCAGGGCTTCCGGAAGGCAGAGGAGGCCTGTGACAGGTGTGAGTGCTGAAGGCTGCACATCACTGCACGTGCAACCCATTGCTTAAGGGGCAATCTGCAGAGAGTGGAGAGCCCGCTCTGTGACACCAGCGCCCCGAAGTCCTGCCTCAGGTGTCACATGACATCACTTTTTTCTTTGAGGGATTTTTGTAACAAAGTCTTTGTTTTCACCTCTAGGACTTCAGGGGAAGCAACTTAGATGTAAGAGCATAACCTTTCTTTTGGTAATACTTGTGAAGTGATCTTGTGGACACAGGAGAGCACGTCGCTAACTAGCCATCACTAGGATGAACTGACCTTGTGCAGATCCACGAAGTGCCCAGTGCCAGGACAGGGAAGCGGGGTGGTGCTTGGCCACTCAGATGGTGACGTCGCCCGTGGCCTGTTTGAGTCCATTATTGTACGAATTTACCAACCAATTTTTCTATAACAAGTAACATTTTAATTAAAACTTACCTGTCTATAAAGATGCCCTGGTTGAAGCTAACCGTGGCGTTTGTCCTGTCACTAGAACAGATGGGGAGATAGACTTGTCCCCTGTTAACGTTATGTTGAGTCCCTGGGCCAGCACCGCAGCAGTAACGCTGAGTTGCCGGGCAGGCACCATGGCCATAATGTTGAGTCGCTGGGCCGGCACTGCGGCTGGGAGTCTCTGAGCTGTAACAAAGCTTCCGCCTGCTATGGGGACAGCAGAGGAGACTGTCGGAAGTACAGGCTGTATGGTTGCCAAGGAGAGTGTTCCTGGGAGGGTTTTCTGATATCCTGCAGGACATGATGGTTGGTGACAGCATCTGACACTTGGAGGTAAAGCCCAGTGGAAGCGTCTTTAATGTCCATCAGTCACGGTGGTGCTGGAGCCGAGCCCAACACCTGGCTCCCAGGTACCAGCTCACGGCTCAAGGACACTGGTGCGGGGTTCGGTTTTCTCCCATCTCCAGCAATTGCCAGGCACGGCCATGTCCCGTGAGCCATGAGGAGTGTGGGGGCCAACTGCTTAGAGGCCCCGCTGCCCAGAGTGCAGCTGGTCAGGGCCAGGCCGTGGGCTGTGTGGTCAGGCCGCTGCACTGTGGCCTTGTGACCTGAAGCCGTGCTAACTCCTCAGGCAGGAAACCTCGAGGAGCAACAAGTTGGGGAGACACCTCCCCAACCATGTCCTCAGCACTGAGCCCCTGGGGCCCTTCCCCCCAGGGCCCCTCCCCACAGTCTCCCTGCGATGGAAATTGGCTCTAAAACGGTCATCACTTCCCTCTAGGAAGTCTGACTACATTTCCCCGCTCGATGACTTAGCATTTGACATGTACCAAGACCCAGAGGTGGCGCAGATCATCCGCAGGCTGGACGAGAGGAAGCGCGAGGCCGTGCGCAGGGAGTGCTACGACCATGCCAAGAAGCTGAAGCAGGCCATCGCCGACCTGCAGAAGGTGCGCTGAGGGCCCGCTGGGGGGTCCGCCTCCGTGCCGTGCGGGCTTCCTGGAAAATGACACACGTGTAAACATGTGGGCAGGCCATAAGGCCTAACGGTGCTGTGGGTTCCACGGTCCAGCGAGCTCCTGAAGACACCTGTCACTGAGACCCGTGCGGCCACACTCCAGTCTTAAGTGGATGTCACATGACTCAGGGCTTCTCAGACGCTGTGCAGGGAGGGGGTCCACGCCTCCCGCACTTTGTGGCCCCTGCCCCTACCGCACATGCAGGGGCCAGCACCGCCGTCCTGTGGGCCCCAGCTCTGGTGGCCAACTGGGCCGTGCCAGCCACAGCACGGCATTGTGCTTCAGGTCGGGGAGCGGCTGGGCCGGTACGAGGTGGAGAAGCGCTGTGCCGTGGAGAAGGAGGACTACGACCTGGCCAAGCACAAGAAGCGGCAGATGGAGCAGTACCGCAGCCGCGTGTATGCGCAGCTGGAGCTGCACAGCCTCGTGGATGCCGAGCTGGTAGGTCTATCCTCTGAGAGCTGGCGATGGCGCTCCCGTGTGCCTCCATAGGGCGCTCTGACCACGTGGGCCCTTGCAGGACTCCCACAGAGCAGCAGGAGTGTGAGGCAGGGCCGGCCCCACTCTCCAGCGTTCCCTTGTTTGGGAGGATGAGTCGTTGCAGCCCTGTCCCCCGTGCCCCACGTGCCCCCCATGCCCTGGGAGCTGTGGGAGGATAACCCCAGGTCGCGCCCATGGGGGGCACTGCCCGGTCCTCAGACCCACACGGGCAGAGTATGAGCCCATGGTACAGGTTAGGAGACCGAGGCTGAGCTGTGGCCAGAGGGCTGGTAGTGCAGACTGGAGCCGCACGGCCTGGGTCCAGATCCCAGCTCCACCACCCTAGCTGGGTGATCAGACTTAATCCCTTAGCCACCCTGTGCCTCAGTTTTCCCGTCACATTTGCCAGGGGGTGTGGTGAGCACTGAATGAGATAATCTGTCTAAAGCACTTACCAGCACGCCTGCTGCCTACGCCTGTTATGATGACCCAGGAGAACCTTTGTGCTCGGGTCCAGCCGGGTACCCCACACACCTCTCTGCAGGCACTTCTGCGAGGCAGCCCCACACTGTGATGAGCCGTGCACAGGTGCCCGTGATCACGGGGGTTTCGGTGTCATGCAGGCAGCTGAGGGCTGTGGCGTAACTGCAGGACACCTTCCACGCAATCACTCCTGCCTTCCTGAATGAGTGCTCTGTGGCCAACATGGGGGACAGGTCTGGTATGCAGTGGCACTAGGAATTAAATGCCTCTTTTCCCTAGATGCGAAGGTCTTTTGATTGGCCACTCCAGCCTCTCATCCACGGTGACAGTCCTCGCCACCAGCCACCAATGCTGCTGCCACCACCAGAAGAAGAGAGGGTGACAGAAAACCAGTTTGCAGAGCCATTCCTTCAGGACAAGCCCTCGTTGCGTTCCCTGGACGTTTCCCCTCAGGACTGCTCTGTGGACCAGCCGCTGCCCACCACACACCCGCGTCTCAGGACCCAGGTAGGTAGCCTGGGTCAGTTGTGCACTGTTCATTCAGCATATGTGGAGTGAGGGCCTGCATGTGCTGAGGGCTGTCCCAGTACAGGGCACAGACCAGCCAGACCCCTTCCTGTCCTCCCTTCCAGGATAGGCAGGTAAGTGCTGAACAGAACACGGTGACATGAGCGACCAGCACATAGTCACACCTGGCTGGGCGTCTGTGGTCAGTGCCAACGCCCCTGCTTCTGACCCGTCGGCAGGTCTGCGATGCGCACCCCTGACCTTTGCTCTTCTCCCTCCTCATCGCTTGGTTATCAGGGCTATGAGGGGTTCAGAAAGCAGTAGAAACCCTGACTTTGTTTGGTCTGTTGCAACTGTTTTAACCTTATGATGCTGGTATTTAGCAAAAATACCCTCATTCAGACCAGGAAAGGCCAGAGCAGTGAGCCTGCACTGTAGACTGGTGTTAGATAGGGACCACATGGGAGCAGGTGCAGTAAGCCTGCGGTGTAGACCAGTGTCTGGTGGGGGACCACACGGGAACTGGTGCAGTGAGCCTGCAGTGTAGTAAGCCTGCAGTATAGACCAGTGTCTGGTGGGGGACCACACGGGAGCTCTGCTGCCCCTTCCTGTGCTGCAGCTCGAGTCCCTGCCCTACGACGAGCGGCCTCTTCCCGCCATGCACAAGCAGCCCGGGGCCGTGGCTATGGAGCCAGAGAAGAGTGACACAGACGTCAGCGAGGATCCCAAAGGGGCCACTGTGGGCGAGCCAGAGCCCCTGACAGAGAAGGCTTTGAGGGAGGCCAGCTCCACCATTGACGTGCTGGGGGAGAGTGTGGTAAGAGGAAGCTGCTGTAGACCTGCGTGCGAGAGTGCGTGTGTGTCTGCGTGCCTGCATGTCTGTGTGTGTGTGTGTGTGTGTGTGTGTGTCTGCGTGCCTGCATGTCTGTGTGTGTGTGTGTCTGCGTGCCTGCATGTCTGTGTGTGTGTGTGTCTGCGTGCCTGCATGTCTGTGTGTGTGTGTCTGCGTGCCTGCATGTCTGTGTGTGTGTGTGTCTGCATGCCTGCATGTCTGTGTGTGTATGTGTGTGTGTCTGTGTGCCTGCATGTCTGTGTCTGTCTTGTGTGTCTACATGTCTACGTCTGTGTGTCTGTCTGCGTCTGTGTTACATCCCTGCTGACTCCTGCCGGCGGCTTCCTCACGGACGCGGTCCCTCCCGTATTTGCTCTCCCTCTTGTCCTGCCTTCTGTTTTCCCAGCAACATCAACTTTTTCAGAGAACCAGACCTTCTCATGACACACCTGACGTGGGACGGCGTCAGTGTTGTCATGTGTCCCCAGCCGTGTTTCGGGCTCCATTTGCTCCGGGACCCGCACCCCCATCCTTGGTCCAGGGTCTCCCCGAGCTCCCCTCCAGCCCGTGTTTCAGATGACTCCATTGTCCTCCCAGCAGCCACCCTCCCTGTCCCTCTCCCGCACCCACAAACAGTGTCTGGGAGCAAGGGTGTGCACGGTCTCTGCCTCCATCTCTGCTCACCCGCCTGTGCTCTCCTGACCGTATGAGTTCTGTTGCAGGCGGGCAGGAAGGAAAGGAAGGAGGGAGGGAGGAGCCAAGCAGCAGGCCAGGTCTGTGTGAGGGTGCTGACTCCCCGTGGTCCTCAGGACCAAGTTGGAGAGTCCTGAGCTGAATACTAACTCTAGGAAGCAGCAGAGACATGAGTACCACTTTCTTTCTGGCGCTCACAGAGCTGGTGGTGGAAACTCACTCCTCCCGTGAGCACCAGCTGATGCCAGGGAGAGCAATGGTGAACCGAGCAAAGCTGGGTCTCCTCGGCACAGTGAGCTCATGTGTCCCTGGCTCCCGACTCCACAGTAGGCCTGTGCCGGAGCTTTAACACTGTCCCCACTTTACACGCTCTTACATTCCATGTCAGGAAAACGGTGCCTCTGAATACTCACATTTGTTCTGCAGAGGCCCTGGTGTTAGATGTCTTTTTCATTTGAAACAAAGGCTCCAGTGGCATAGCACTGGGGTGGGGGTGAGGGGGACAGTGATGTCGCTGACACGCCACAAAGTAAGCAGGACCCTGGTCTGCAGGTGGCCGGGGCCTATTCCAAGATGTGGTCCTCCCGGGAAGACGCACTGCTTGCCCTGTGTAAGCAGCTGATGGACATGCCCGTGGGGACCCCAAAGGAGGCCCTGAGGAGCACGCTGAGGGCAGCCGTCTTTCTCACCAGGAGATCCATCCGCGACATCGTGACCCCCGTGAGTTCTCGGCCCTTTGCGCCTGTGTCTGTAGTGCAGCACTGTGACCCGCCCCAGGAGGTCCGAGTAGCTCAAGAGGTGGCCTGTCGCCCTCTGGTTGTCGGCTCCCACAACGGCCCCTGGGAATACGGGTTCTGGAAGTGTGTCAGCAAGGAGTCCGGGCGTCTGTCTGCGCTCGGTCATCCTCGCCAGTCCTGGACAGCCGCACTTTGTCACGCCCCTCAAAGCCAGTGTCCACAGATGCCTGTTCCCCACACCTTGTCAGCGTGCAGTTGTGTGTTTGCTTTCACGGGCCCTGAAGCTGGGGACTTATTTGCATGTTCTGACTCCGAAGGGGCCTCCAGAGGGAACGTGTGTGCCGCACCTGCGCTCACTCAGGGGCTTGTCCGCTGAGCAGGGCCCCTGATGCTTGTGTTCACTTTTGACAGAATTCACCTGGTAGCTCACCTGTTCTCATCACTTTTTTCTTAGGTCTTTCAGGCTTCTTTGAAGTTGTTGAAAATGATAATCACACAATATATCCCTAAACATAAACTGAGTAAACTTGAGACAACCCACTGTGTGGAGAGAACCATCCCCATGCTGCTCACAAGAACCGGAGACTCTTCTGCGCGGCTCCGGACTATGGCTTCGAATTTCATTCAGGTACAACTGCCCGGCAGGCCCGAGCTGTCGGGATGGGCACCGCCCTGCAGGTGCTGCGTCTGCGCGGGGCACCTGGCTTGGCCGCAGTGCCGCTCCTGCGCTCTTAGACGGGAACTTGGATTGAACGCTACAGTTTGGGTTTCTAGGGTTTCTAACTCAACATGTTACTTCTATTCATTGTTAAAATAAAAATTCATGAAATAGTAAATCAGAATAGAAAAATCCAGGGGTGAAATCACAAATGAGTTAACTGTTGTGAAGTCAACATTGTAGCCTGCTGCTAGGCAGGCGCAGGGGCTAGTGCTGAGCCAAAGTGAGCTGGGGGTGTGCGGGGCACGCTTCCACCGCTGCACTAGGAAAGCCCCTCTGCATCCTCCCGACAGCCGGCGACGGCATCTGGCCTGGGAGCGCTGCATGACGGTCCCTTCGTAAGTCTACGAGTTCCTCAGCACCTTAACACACACTTTTGTGAGCGTGCACGTCTTTCATGAGAAGGAATCTGAAACCTTCATAGCTTCTCATGAGGGTCATTTCTCTGCTGTGAAGAGTCGCCTGTCTCATCTCATTTAGTAAACTTAAATTTTCACTTAAAGTGACTGCGTAGCACTATAAAGAAGGTAAAACAAGTTATCCCCAAGGGTTACAGAGCACCCCTTCTTCATACAGCCCAGAACGGGTACCTGTCATCTTTCAGAAGATATATGGAAATGAGAGCAGGTTCACTTAGTTCTTTTCAAGCGTGTGGATTTCTGAGGAGTTGGCCCTACTGAGTCCCCTCTGTGGGAGGTCCCATAGCCACGGACCGCGGTGAAGCCCACCAGGCACTGGCACCCAACTTTGGCTTTGAGTTCACACACTTGCAGTGTCTCCTGTCACTCAGGAGCTTCCTGTTCATACCCCCATGTCTGCAGGGTCACCCCTAGGCCCCGATGCCCTGTGAATCACGCAGAAAACGGGTTAGTTGAGCGATTGACCTGCAGACCTACTAACCCAGGGAGGGCTCTGTCTGCTGCAGCTCACATGCTTCGGTGCCTACTCTCTTCTCTCTCTTTCTCTCTGTCTCACTCACTTGGCAACCACTTTATATTTCATTGTGTGTAGCCAGACAATTACACACCATTCTGTCACCTTGATGACAGAAGCTGGTATTTAGAGATTTAGATGTGGGGCAGTGCATACACTTTTCCTCTTAGCCCTTCTGAGATCTCAACTCGAGCGTTGTGTGTGGTTACACTGGGCTGACGTGTCAAGAATGCTGAGATGGCCTGACCAGGTGGTGGCGCAATGGATAGAGCGTTGGACTGGGATGCGGAAGGACCCAGGTTTGAGACCCGAAGGTCGCCAGTTTGAGCACGGGCTCATCTGGTTTGAGCAAAAGCTCACCGGCTTGGACCCAAGGTCGCTGGCTCCAGCAAGGGGTTACTTGGTCTGCTGAAGGCCCGCGGTCAAGGCACATATGAGAAAGCAATCAATGAACAACTAAGGTGTCACAACAAAAAACTGATGATTGATGCTTCTCATCTCTCTGTTCCTGTCTGTCCCTATCTATTCCTCTCTCTCTCTCTGTCTCTGTTAAAAAAAAAAAAAAAAAAGAATGCTGAGATGATTCATGAAACAAAGCTAATTTCTTTCAGAATTTTAGACCTCAGAATCCCTCTTTCTTGATCACGTTTCTCTGAAGCTTCCATTAACCCAGGAGAACGGCCTTACTTCTCCACGCCTGGCTTCTGTATCCACTTGTTATCCTGTTATGAACGGAAGTGTAGGCTGAGCACTGGGGGTGTCACTCCCAGTTGCCACTTGGCTCTTACTGCCCGATTCTGTCCTTCACTGTTGACTTTGAGGATCACATTACAGTAGGTTGTACTGAATTGCCCTTAGCATTTTCCAATACAGATGAATAAACTATGTTGGTTTTTGCAGGAAATGGCCTTGTTTAAGGAAGTGAAGTCTCTTCAAATGATTCCATCTTACCTGGTACAGCCATTGAAAGCAAACGCTTCTGCCCACCTGGCCATGAGTCAGATGGACCTGCTGGCCCGGCTGCTGAAAGACCTGGGCACAGACAACACGGGCTTCACTGTGGACAGCGTGATGAAGGTGAGTGTGCCAGCACACACCTGTGTGACACACCACCCCTGTGGCCCTAGCACAGAGGTGGCATCTGGGGCCCGAGGGTGTTGAGTGAAGGAATGAGTGACCTCAGGAACAGCGTGTCAGCTGGCTGGCTAGCAGTCCTGCCGGGTGAATCCCCTGAGTTGTGCATGATGTGGACAGACCTTTGTCCATGGAGCTCGGCCAATACAGAGACCAGGTGTCAGGAGAGCCGGCAGCGCGCACAAGAGCACGGCACACGGACCGCCTGTCCTGTCCTGTCCTGTCCTGCTGTGGATGGCCTAAGGAAACCATGGACGCTGCGGGAGGGAAGCTGCTGCCAAACCAAGAGCCCCTCCTTCCTGACTCCAGACGGGCCGAAGGGCAGCTCTGGCGTGGGGGGTCCTGGGCAGCCACAGACGTGCTCTCCCGACTGCCTTCAGTCCACCCTGCACGTCAGACCTCCCTCGGTCCCTCTCCGCCAGTGGTGCATGACTGACGAGTGTCTCCGTAGTCGGGACCCCACATCGCTGCTGACTCAGACCTGGCTTTGCACCTGGTGTGCTGACATTACCAGGGTCACATAGGCCCGTTTACAGTGCACCTGTTTCACCCACAGACCTGTGATTTACACTCGGAATGAAGACATCTTTGAGTACGTCCTCCCACTGCCTCCCAGCACTCTGGCCCGGCTCTCCCAGCCTGTGGCCTCAACCCCTTCCTGACTTGGGTTCATCATGCCGACTCTCACGTGGAGTCCTCAGGCCTCGCCCTCTCCTTTCTGTACACACACACCCCTCAGGGTCTCCCACACCCCCACCTGACTGGGGAAGGCTCTCAGGTCTCTCCCCGGCCTGTGCCCTCCCTGAACGGCTGGCTCCCCACCCGCTTCACTCAGCACCTCCCATGTAGTCCATGAGCGGCATAGGTGCGTGTCCAAACCCAGCTCCGCCCTCCCACTTCTGTCGCTCGGGCCACGTACCTGGGCTCCATATCTGGCTGCCCCTTTGTGTCCAGCCCCCGCCAGCCATGCGGTGGGCTCGCCCTCAGGGGCATCCGGCACCTGGCTGCTTCACTCCCACTGTGACACCCAGCCCAGCCGAGCTCTGCTCCCTCCACGGCTAGTCCTGGCTCCTGGAGGGCGTTCCCCTTGCCCTCCTCCCCGCGTTCAGGTTCAGTTTCCTGTCCCCGCTCCCCCCAGGTACGATGCCTGCCCACATGGCCATGCTCTTGACTGGCAGCAGGCCTCCTAGGTGCCAGCCTGAGCTCCGGGCCAGTCGGTGGGCTGCAGCCCCTCTGCATTTCAGGGTGCACGCAGTGGAAGCTCCCTGCTCTCCCCCATCACGGCAGTGCAGTCCCGTGAGGCCCTGCAGCTCCATTTGATACTTAGGGGCTCGCTCTCCTCCAAGTGTATTGCCTCCAGCCTTCCCACATAACCACGGGGGTCACCCAGTAAAGGACAGGGATTGGACGACTCTGAAGTGGGAGGTGACTGTCAGCCAAGTCCTTCCCGCCCACTCTTCCACGGGCCAGGGCAGCCCCAGCCTAACGCCACGGGGCCTGAAGTGTAATGGCTGTGCCTGCAGAGGCACAGGGCAGGGCTTTGTGGAGCACACAGCCAGCTTGTCGGTCTGATGCCAGTGGGATGGATCCAGACCTAGGAAGAAGAAGAGGAGGAATGAATAAATGCAGGAAATGGGGCGGGGGGGTGGTAACTGCAGAGCGAAGTCCTGGAGCCCTGAAGGCGCCAGGCCGCATCATGCACGGAAGTCCTGGAGTCACGAAGGCACCAGGCCACAGCGCAAACGGGAGGACAGCTCAGTGGAGTCTTAGCGGAGGAGGTCAGCTCAAAGCCAAGCGGGTGGTAGAGGTGTGGGAAGTGAGGAGGAAATGTGATGAGATGCTCATGGACGTCTGGGAGGGGGGGGCTGCAGGTCCTTTACTGTGCAGTGCCAAGGACCCTGTGACCCCTAGGGCTGTAAATGCATGTGCAACCAGCTGGCATGATTGTCACATCAGCCATCACAGCCTCCTCTGGCAAACAAAGAGGAGGAGAGTCCGGGTGCAGGGGCTGCACAGACGCCCCCGATGCGGGGCGGACCACACCATTGGGCTGGACACCGGCCGTAGGGACGGGAGGAGAGGATAGGTGGAAAAAGTGGCAAAGGGTGGGATGAAAGGGTCGAGGTCCTGCTGGGGTTGAGGGGTCGTCAGGGGAGGGGTACAGAAGTGAGCGGAGAGGTGGGAGGGGGTGGCCTCAGGGAGGATCTCAGGCCAGTGCTTCGAGGTGGTGCGGCAGCTGGAGAGGACAAGGTCTGGGGTGACACCAGGAGTTGTGCCAGGCTGAGACCGAGGGGAGCACAGAGGCCCGCAGGACCCTTCCCAAATGTGGTAACTAACGTCCATCCGAGACGGGATAAATGCAGTGTGCTGCATTCGCATGCCAGAGTGCCAAACTAATTAAAGTGAGTGGAGCAGGTCGTGCCGAATGAACGTGCACAGATATCGAAAGCGCCAAGTAGGACAAAAGGGAGTTCCAGAATAAGCATAGTACACATGTGCGCACACGCAAGGATGTCTGGGCAGGTGCAGCCGGCTCCAGGAGGCCGAGGGCCGGTGTGCCAGAGACAGACACGCTCGGCACGATGGCCAGGGTTTATTGCTGGAACAGAGAAAGATCCAGAACCAACGTGGGCGATCGTGACCCTGGTTAGTCCAGGTGGTCGATGCACAGAGTTAACTCTGTCTTCTCGTCTCTGTGCTTAAAACAGCTCATAATACTTAATGTGGAGTGTGTGGAAGGGGTAGAACCTGAGAGTGATTGTAAATCAGTAAGTGGGGAAATGCAGAACACCCTCCCCTCCCCTCCCCTCCCCATCCAACCTGAGCTCATGCACAGACATGTGCTCCCCCAAGCGAGAGCCATGTCCCCGAGAGCTGGGATTTTGTGGCATTTTCTTGTCCTTTTCCAAGTGTCTGTAATGTGTTCTGTTTCCCTGATGCGGGATGAAGCACCCTGCGCTCCACAGCATCAGTGACAACTGGAGCCCCTCTCTGTTCAGTTCGCAGTGCGTGCCCTGGAGCACAGAGTGTACGAGGTCCGGGAGATGGCCGTCAGGGTGGTTCTGGACATGTACAGGCGGCACCGGGCTTCTGTCCTGGAGTACCTCCCCCCGGATGACAGCACCACGCGCAGGAACATTCTCTACAAAACGATCTTCGAGGGGTTTGCTAAAATAGACGGCAGGCCTACCGATGTGGAAGTCAGGGTGAGTTAAGTATGAGCGTGGAAGGAGTGGTCTGACACGTAAGCTGGCCTTGTTCAAGGAGTGACTGTACAGGGACCCGCACACCCCGAGCGCCTGGTCGCCGGGTCAGACCCTGCACTTCCCTTTGCACCTGCGAGGCTGTCCCCCTCCTGTAATCATGCTAGCGTGAGGACATCTGTAGCCTCATCAGTCAGAATGTTCTTAATTGGATGTTTACGTTTAACCCTCGTTATAGGATTCATCTTACTAGTATAGTGTATAAGAAGCCCAGTTTACGTGTGTAATCTGTCTCCCACTTTCTAGGGCTACTCTAAAAAGCTATTCTAATGGAAAAATAACTTTCATACCAGGCACAGAAAAAATTGGCTACAGAAGAAGCAGAAAAACAAAAGAAAGAAGAAATTAAAGTTTTACAAGGGCAGTTAGCAGCACTGAAAGAAATGCAAGCCGAAGTTCAGGTGGACCGGGTTCAGGTGAGCTGGGTTCAGGTGGGCCGGGTTCAGGTGGGCCGGGTTCAGGTGAGCTGGGTTCAGGTGAGCTGGGTTCAGGTGAGCTGGGTTCAGGTGAGCCGAGTTCAGGTGGACCGGGTTCAGGTGGACCGGGTTCAGGTGGACCGGGTTCAGGTGGGCTGGATTCAGGTGGGCCGGGTTCAGGTGGACCGGGTTCAGGTGGACCGGGTTCAGGTGGGCTGGATTCAGGTGGGCCGGGTTCAGGTGAGCTGGGTTCAGGTGAGCTGGGTTCAGGTGGGCCGGGTTCAGGTGAGCTGGGTTCAGGTGAGCTGGGTTCAGGTGGGCTGGGTTCAGGTGGACCAGATTCACATGGGACCAGGGGCCAGGTGGGCGGAGTTCAGGTGGGCCGGGTTCAGGTGAGCTGGGTTCAGGTGGGCCGGGTTCAGGTGGGCCGGGTTCAGGTGAGCTGGGTTCAGGTGAGCTGGGTTCAGGTGGACCAGATTCACATGGGACCAGGGGCCAGGTGGGGCAGAGTTCAGGTGGACCGGGTTCAAGTGAGCCGGGTTCAGGCGGGCTGGGTTCAGGTAGGGCCGGGGTTCAAGTGGGGCTGGGGTTCAGGTGGGCTGGGTTCAGGTGGGGCCAGGGTTCAGGTGGGCCAGATTTACATGGGGCCAGGGGCAGGTGGGCTGGGTTCAGGTGGGGCCAGGGTTCAGGTGGGCCAGATTTACATGGGGCCAGGGGCAGGTGGGGTGGAGTTCAGGTGGGCTGGGTTCAGGTGGGCCAGATTCACATGGGGCCAGGGGCTAGGTGGGGCCAGAGTCCAGGTAGACCAGGTTCAGGTGGGGCTTCAGTTGCCTGGGGTCCACAGGGTTCTACCATGGGCTTTGCGTTAGAACCC
The DNA here is from genome assembly GCF_036850995.1 of Saccopteryx leptura. NCBI lineage: Eukaryota > Metazoa > Chordata > Mammalia > Chiroptera > Emballonuridae > Saccopteryx > Saccopteryx leptura. The sequence goes on along the minus strand of NC_089505.1, from coordinate 85,607,041 downwards.
TGTGACCATGGACTTCATAATGGAAACACACAGCACATTGTGTTTGCTCTTCACAGCATTATTGAAATGGGTACTTTATTCCTGATTGGTTATTAAACTCTTTTGGGGTTAAATGGACAGCATCTTCCTTAGCTCATGTGTATGCTGTTCATGTTCCCTGGGGGGTGGGGTGAGCTGCTGCGGATGCTGAGCACAGACTCTGGGCGCAGAGGGACCCCCATCCTGTCTGCAGCTCCCCAGGCTCTATCAGAGGCTGTTGGGAAAAGGAACTTGAACCTAAGCATCTGATTTCCGTGCGTTAAAAAGGCAAGGTCTTGGGCAAATGGTCGACCTTGGGAAGCTCTAAGTCTTGCGCCTATAGGAGACATGTAGGCGGTGGGATCAAACTGCTCGGCTCCTGGGATTTATATTAGCTTCATGCCACTGATTTTTGTTACTAAGCCCGTAAGGAGTATAATGCTGGTGCCGAGGCCAGGCAGGTCCACGTTGCATTCTGGCAGACGGTAGGGAAACTGCGGGGCTGAAAAGCGTTGGGCCACTCTGTTTAATGAGTCTTGCAATGGCGGATGAGCACACACGTGGGGGGAAAACTGCTTCTCCGGCAAAGAAACGGCAAAATGGCCCCTTACAGTGGCAGGCAGGCAATCTGCCACCCGCCATGCCCCTGAGCCCAAGCACCCATAGCCTTCCATAGGCCATACACACGTGTAGCCACATTCACGCACCAATCAGGAGAAGCACTTGCAGCCGGGAACCAGCAAGCAAGCCTAGCACAGCTGCTTCCAACAAGGAGGAAAAATAAATGTAAAGAAAGAGAAAGCAGAGAGATGGGCGCTGCTGCAGGGACCTCTGGCTACACGTGGAGGTGGGGGGGACTGCCTGGTAAGTGGTCCAGCCGCTTCCTCTTCACAAAGTAGGACTAGATGAGAATGAGGACGAGAAGACAGCTGAATGTATCTGAGTGCCTATGGCAGAGAGGTGCACACCACCTCCCCTAACGCTGGCATGTCGGGACGGCCGTAGAAAGGGAGAAGGCTCCCTTCAGGAATGGGGACAGAGGAGCAAGGAGCTCCTGGGACCAGCTGGGGGCAGTGCCTTCTGCCCACGCAGTGGGTTTCAGGATTGAGACCTTCAGGTGCCGTCAGACTGTCCCACTGACCCGCTGACGCAGGTCCACACTGGCATGGCCCATCCGCCCGCTGGTGAACCTGCCACTGGGGCCTCCCTTTTCTGTGCAGTGTGCTCAGTGTGCCTGCGCACTGGAGGGGGGCTTGCTTGCGGAGGACGTGGCAGGAGGCCCCAGTCGGGTCACCACCCGTTGCTGCCAGGAGACACTGAAGCTCTTCATTTAGTCACAAGTTGTGTGCTGGGCACAGTCCTAGGACAGGGGACACAGCAGTGAACTGACAGATGGGAACCCCCACCCTTGTGCCCTTCCTGTCCCGCAGTGGAGACTGTCAACCAGAGGTGCCGGGGAAGGGCGTGACAGTGGGGTCTGTGCTGGGGGGGGGGGGGGTGCCAGGGAGGGCGGCACCCAGAACTGTGCGGCCCAGCCTGGAGGACAGAGGATGAACAGCAGGGGTGCCGGAGTTGTGGGGCATATGGAGCCACGTGGACATGGGCGATGAGTGAGAGTGTTGCCTGGGAAGCAGAGGAGGGTTCGTGCAGAAGGAAGTCCCCGCACTGCGGCGTGAATGCGCACTCAGCCTTGGTTTGGAGCCAGGCCGGGGCACCTCCAGAGTGCGGGTGGTGAGGAGCGGGGGTGCAGCCGGGCGGACAGGGTTTACTGGCACGTCTGACAGGCCCTGCAGGTGAGTGAGAGGAGGGGTACCCCAGTCTGCCAGGTGTTGAGGTCTGTGGGACTGAACTGCTGAGGACACTGACCACGACAGAGCCCACTGAGGGGCAGGGGTGGGGCGAGCGGAGGGCCATCCCATGAAGTGAGGTTAAAGGTGACTGGAGACTCCAGTGGAGACGCTGAGGGAGCGCAGGGTCAGCAGGGGGGCTCGCACTGGGGTTGCAGAGAGGACCCCGCGCCCGGCTGGGGGGCTCGCACTGGGGTTGCAGAGAGGACCCCGCGCCCGGCTGGGGGGCTCGCACTGGGGCTGCAGAGAGGACCCCGCGCCCGGCTGGGGGGAGGGCACTGGGGCTGCAGAGAGGACCCCGCGCCCGGCTGGGGGGAGGGCACTGGGGCTGCAGAGAGGACCCCGCGCCCGGCTGGGGGGAGGGCACTGGGGCTGCAGAGAGGACCCCGCGCCCGGCTGGGGGGAGGGCACTGGGGCTGCAGAGAGGACCCCGCGCCCGGCTGGGGGGCTCGCACTGGGGCTGCAGAGAGGACCCCGCGCCCGGCTGGGGGGAGGGCACTGGGGTTGCAGAGAGGACCCCGCGCCCGGCTGGGGGGAGGGCACTGGGGTTGCAGAGAGGACCCCGCGCCCGGCTGGGGGGAGGGCACTGGGGCTGCAGAGAGGACCCCGCGCCCGGCTGGGGGGAGGGCACTGGGGCTGCAGAGAGGACCCCGCGCCCGGCTGGGGGGAGGGCACTGGGGCTGCAGAGAGGACCCCGCGCCCGGCTGGGGGGCTCGCACTGGGGCTGCAGAGAGGACCCCGTGCCCGGCTGGGGGGAGGGCACAGGGGTTGCAGAGAGGACCCCGCGCCCGGCTGGGGGGCTCGCACTGGGGTTGCAGAGAGGACCCCGCGCCCGGCTGGGGGGCTCGCACTGGGGTTGCAGAGAGGACCCCGCGCCCGGCTGGGGGGCTCGCACTGGGGCTGCAGAGAGGACCCCGTGCCCGGCTGGGGGGAGGGCACAGGGGCTGCAGAGAGGACCCCGCGCCCGGCTGGGGGGCTCGCACTGGGGCTGCAGAGAGGACCCCGTGCCCGGCTGGGGGGAGGGCACTGGGGTTGCAGAGAGGACCCCGCGCCCGGCTGGGGGGCTCGCACTGGGGTTGCAGAGAGGACCCCGCGCCCGGCTGGGGGGCTCGCACTGGGGTTGCAGAGAGGACCCCGCGCCCGGCTGGGGGGCTCGCACTGGGGTTGCAGAGAGGACCCCGTGCCCGGCTGGGGGGAGGGCACAGGGGCTGCAGAGAGGACCCCGTGCCCGGCTGGGGGGAGGGCACAGGGGCTGCAGAGAGGACCCCGTGCCCGGCTGGGGGGAGGCCACAGGGGCTGCAGAGAGGACCTGTAGGGAAAACAGCTGGGTTAGGCTTGCTCACTTGTTTTCCGCTGCAACTGCTTTGCATGATTAGTGCTTGAGCACGTGGCAGAGAGCCTATGTAAGACTTGTGGGTAGGTTTCTGCGGGGTTGGTTCTGATTGCTTGTCTGCTTCTGGAGAAGCGGTTTTCCCTGCCTGCTCACTTGCCTGCCTCTGCACGAATACAAGTGGGGATGGCCTGACACCCTTTGGCTCTGCGGTTCTTCTGTGGTCTGGCTGAATCCAGTGTGAACCTGCTTAGCCTCGACCGGCATTACAGGACCCCAGGCCTGGGCTGGGGGGCCGTGGGGAAGAGGCAGGCAGCAGAGGGGGTCTGGGTCCCGGGAAGGAGTTGGTGGGAAGCTGGAGGAAGGGAGGCTCAGGCCGCCCCGGGAGCTAGGCCTATAAGGGCGTCGGGGAGGAGGACTGAGGCAACGTGTGCTGCTGAGAGCCCCTGGTGAGGGGGACGCTGGTGACGGGTGAGCAACGCGGAGGGGTGGTGGCCTTGACCAAGATTGGTTTCCGTGGAGTCCACGACAAGACCCTGAAGGGAGGGAGACCAGGAACTCGGGAACAGGTGCTAGCACTTTCGGGATGAAAACATTCTGGATGGACGTGCGCCCTGCGGCCATTTGTCCTGACCCCCTGGTTCTGTGTCTTAGGAAAAGGAAGGCGAGGCCACGGCAGCAGAGTGTCCGGGTACGTAGTGAACGCATGTGGTGAAAGCGCACACAGAGCCCATCTGCCCCCTGCTGCACTCGGGCCGCTGCGAGCCTGTCCACCGGTATTAATGTGCATGTTTTTAAATACATTTCACATTAAATGTTACTAACTTAAAAAAAAAAATAAAAAAAAAAAATAAATAAATAAAACTGATGACCAAAACTTTGAAAATGTTTCCACAAAGGGTTACTTAAATTGCTTCCTCTTGGACTTCCCCAGACACATGCGGAAGGAGAGCAGCTGCAGCCAGTTCTCCCGAGGTTCCCGAGAGCCACTGTCTGGACAAGTGAGTAGAGCAGCTCTGTCCCGACGGGGGTGTGGACACGTCTGCCCTTCCAGCGGTCTCCGCAGTGGGGACACCACGTCTGACGCAGTCAGCAGGGACGCGGTCAGGGAGGAGGCCGCCCGTCCGGACGCGCAGGAGCTAGCCCAGAGCAGCAGGGCAGCAGCAGTGTGTCCCCCCAGGAAGGTGAGGGCGCATTGCCCTGCCTCTGCTCCTGGTGGTGGACACTACGTGTCCTTTCTGCTTGATTATTCCGACGAAGTTAGACTTTGAAGGTCTCTTAAGCAAAGTTAGATACACCTGCATGGTATCAGAGGCACCGTCCAAACTGCCTGAAGCCCTGCCCCAAGGCCCTGTCCCAACGCCCCGCGGACGCAGCCCCACAGCCAGCCTGCGCCATCAGGCTCTACTCTCCTTTGTTTCAGTCTGTGCATCTTCTGCGGGGAAAGGAGCGCGTCCTTCACGGAGGAAGGCCTGGACCTTCACTACTGGAAGCAGTGTCTCATGCTGACGAGATGCTACCACTGCAGACAGGTCAGGCGGCTGCTGCCGGCCCGCAGCTCTGGAGATACCCCCGGTCCCAGCCTCCGCAGGGGACAGGCTGCGGGGGGGGGGTAGTGGGACAGGTCAGGCGGCTGCTGCCGGCCCGCAGCTCTGGAGATACCCCCGGTCCCAGCCTCCGCAGGGGACAGGCTGGGGGGAGTAGTGGGACGCCTGGCACCCTCTCTGTTGGGGTTGCTTCTCTTCTCCTGATGCAGCACGTATCCATAAACGCATACATGTCACAAGTGTACAGCTCGAGATGTCACAGAATAGACACCCGGGGTCACTACCACTCAGACTGGGTACCTGTGAAGTCCAGTTGCAGAGTCTTGATTTCTGACAGTTTTTATCTGAGTTTCATATAAACCTAATCAGGTACCATATGTAATTACAGTATTGTGTCATAGTTCCTTGCTCTATCACAGTTTACCCACCCAGGCTGGGGGAAGTAGTGAGACGCCTGGCACCCTCTCTGTTGGGGTTGCTTCTGTTGGGCATACTCAGAGAGGGCGTGGGGACCTGCTGCTGGTCCCCGGGCCTCTGCGCTCTCTTCACCTGCCACCCCGCCGATGTGGGTGGGGCCCCTGGCTGCCTTCTCGCCCGTCTCTAAGTCCGTGCCGATCTCTTTCACTGACCTGTTACTCAATATTCCCAGTGTGCGCTGTGCCACTTGCATCTGTGAATTGGGCCGTCCCCGGCAGGTCTGGTCTTTTCGCTGTCTCTTTTTATTTAAAATTTTTATTTTTAACTTATTCTGTTGACATAGTTTCAAGTGTCCCACTCAATATAACATTCTCTACCCCCTGCATTGTGTCCCCCAAGCCCCAGTCTGTGTCTTTTCGTGGACAGAAGCCTTGCATTTGAATGTGGTCTACCTTGTGTCAGTCTCTTATAGCTAATGCTTTTTGCATCCTGTTTAAAAATCTTCTCCGCATCGGCCTAGCGTGCGGAGGACCCGGGTTCGATTCCCGGCCAGGGTACACAGGAGAAGCGCCCATTTGCTTCTCCACCCCTCCGCCGCGCTTTCCTCTCTGTCTCTCTCTTCCCCTCCCGCAGCCAAGGCTCCATTGGAGCAAAGATGGCCCGGGCGCTGGGGATGGCTCCTTGGCCTCTGCCCCAGGTGCTAGAGTGGCTCTGGTCGCAACATGGCGACGCCCAGGATAGGCAGAGCATCGCCCCCTGGTGGGCAGAGCATCGCCCCTGGTGGGCGTGCCGGGTGGATCCCGGTCGGGCGCATGTGGGAGTCTGTCTGACTGTCTCTCCCTGTTTCCAGCTTCAGAAAAATGAAAATAAATAAATAAATAAATAAATAAAATAAATAAAAATCTTCTCCTACCCCAGTCTTCATCCCTTGTCTGATGCAGGGAGACTTTCTGACAAAGGAGGAGGACTCTAAGGAGGATGCTCTCTGCCCCTGTGGGGCTCTGTCCAGCTTGCACTAGAGCCCCAGGCCCTGTGGCTGGCAGTGTCCACTCCTGGACCCAGCGTGCATGCTGGCTCTCGGCAAGGTGTACAAGTCTGCAGCATGGAACTCTAAGGCATACATGGGCCTCCTTCCAAAGCTGTCAGCAGGGCGGGCACACCTATGACGTGCTTTGTGACCCTATGTCTGTGCACGTTCTCGCAAGCAGCTGGGAGCCAGCCTTGGTAGCTCTGAGCTGTTCTCCCCTAACACAAATGTCACCCTGGAAGTAACAGTGGCTTCCCCCATGCCAGCCCTTAGCAGCAACCTTGATACTAAGGTCGGGTGACCATGTCCTTAATGCTAAGGATGCTGAGAAGGACATGGGCTCTTCAAGCAAGTGACCGCAGGAGCTCAGTGGGGCAGGTGCCAGAGGAACCGGCACGCGTGCCGAGCTCCACCTTGTACAGTGGAGGCTCAGTGACTACAGCACAGGGCCGGTGCCAGACAGTGCCGGCTGGCCTGGGCAGGGCGTGCGTCGGCGTTCCCAGCAGCGTGCTTTGTTCTGTGTTTTGGATCCAGGTGGTTGAGATATCCAGCTTGACAGAGCACCTGCTGACAGAGTGTGACAAAAAGGATGCATTTGGAAAGTGTCACCGCTGCAGCGAGGCTGTTTTGAAAGAGGAGCTGCCTAGACATATCAAAGCGAAGGACTGTAACCGTGAGTGCCTCCTCGGGTGCCGTGTCCCTAGCTCACCCTGGGGAAGAGCTATCCCTGCTTCTCTGCCCCTCACCCAAGTTCCACAGGAGTAACCACATCATGTCTCCCAACACCATTTCAGCTGCCAAGCCAGAGAAGCTGGCGAGCCGGTGCCCGCTGTGCCACGAGAACTTTGCCCCTGGGGAGGAGGTGAGGCCCCCGCCACACCCTGCATACCTGTCACCTGCCCCCCCCACCACGTGCTCCCTCCCACGTCCTATGGCAGCACCTCCAGACGGCACGTCCCCCCCATGCAGATGTCCACTGCAGAGCACTAAAATGTGACTGCGGAGCCACAGGGGTGTCAGGCCCACGCTCTGCGGTGCTGGCGGGGCCGTGACCTCCCAGGGTCAGAGCACATCTTCCCCTGGCCCCAGAGGCCACACGTCAAGACTGGTTGCACATTTAACTCACGTGATAAGGTACTTTTTGTCCCATAGGGCTTTCTGTGGTGATGGCTGATTGTCCCCTTGGTGTCAGTTAACGTGTCCCTGCATCCTGTGTCCCCCACGAGCTGCAGGGGGGGCAGTAGCCTGTGCAGGTGCAGGTTTGGCATGGTCAGTTTCTACTTCCTGTGGCCACTGTTTCTGTGAGGAGCTCATGACAGGTGCAAGGTTACAAGTGCTGACTCCCAGGCCCACGTCACCAGCTCTGGGGACTGCGACGTCCAGATGTCCAGTCCTGCCGCTGCTTCTCTATCACCAGCTGGACTGGCTCTTGGCAGAAACTCTCCCTCTGAGTCCTCGGGCCGCCTGGGCTCGGCTTCTGCTGGAAGGACAGAAACGTGTCCTCTTCGCCTTGTTTGCTGGTTTTCAGATAGCAACCTGGGCCCTTGTTTGGGCAGCTCCCTTGTTCCGCTTTGTTTTGTTGGGAGTGTCTTTGTGAACTCGTCATGGGCTGGAACCACCAGCCTTGTCACTGTGGCCTCCGTCCTTAGTGATGCTCTTCCCACAGGCTCTGACATTGCTAGGAACCCAAAGGGCTCAGAGCTCCCTGGCCATCTGGGGCCCAGTGCCAGGGTCAGCCTGTCCTTCACAGAGGCCAGTTCCCCTCAGTGGGGAGTCATACTTCGGAGCCACTACAGGGGTCTCAGACCCTACTCTGGGTTAGCCAATTCTCCAGCCCTCTCCAGGACAGACCAGGGAAGCATTCAGATACGTGCTGTGTGCTCAGTTGATACATTCTGATCCCGAATCTGAGCTGCATAGGTTTTCTTTAACCTCTTCCTTCCAAGAGTCCGGGTCTCAAAGCCCTGGAGACGGCAGCATCAGAATACCCCAAATTATTCATTGCTTTCCCCCGTTGGCAGGTAGGACAGGCTCAGGAGAGCAGGGCCAGGACCGGACCGTGCAGTGACAGCAGAGGGTCACATTTGTGCCCAGGCCTTTGTCTTTACTGCATGCCCACTGGTGCCATAAAGTCACACAGCTGTTCCTGCATCACTGCTACCAGCTGTAAGCACCCTTGGTTCACTGCTTCATGTCCTGGGCAACATTTGAGTGCTTTGTAAAATTCAGTTCCATAGATAAAAAGCCTGGATGGTTCATCTGTGCTTCAAGTGCACTCAGAGAAGGCAGACGGCTGCTGTCCCTGCCCTTCCTAGAGGACAGTTTCCACAGTTCTCCATTTTTGTTGTTTATTGATTGATTTTAGGGAAAGGAGAAGCGGAGAAGAGAGAGAGGGAGAGAGAGACATCGATTTGTTGTTCCACTTATTATGCATTCGTTGGTTGATTCTTGTATGTGCCCTGACGGGGGATCGAACTGGCAACCTTGGCGTATCAGAATGACACTAACCAACTGAGCTACCCAGCCAGGGCTTGCCTTTTTTTTTTAATGGCAGCAGCTCTCACATGCACACACATGTTCTCTGTTTATTTTTAGAATTTAGGAGCCTTTGTGTTTTTGTTGTAACTGTTACCTTTACACCTGTCCCTCACACACCACCCAGTCCCCTCCTTGTGATGACGGGTCTCCTCCTCTGAGCAGTGCAGACATTGGTTACAGCCTCCCCTTCTTCCTCGCCTGTGGTCCCACACGCGATGACTTCTTACGGCGGCTACAAGGCAGTCAGCAGGCTCTCTCTGTGTTTGCGTCTCTGCTGCGCAACAGTGCCCACCTGCCGAGTGGCTGAACTCCCAGTGAGAACCTCACAGTTTCTGTGGTCAGGAGTGTGGACACGACCTGCCTGGGTCCTCTGCTCGGGGCCCCGCAGTCGGTGGCCAGGTGTCAAGAGCCGCATTCTCACCTGTGGTCTCATTGGGGAAAATGCTCTGTGGAGCTCCTTCCAGGGACTGGCTGCTCCGTGTGGCTCTCATCACAGGGCTGAGCCCCTTGTGCTTGCTGCTGTCAGGCACGGGCCACCCCGCCTCACCCTGGGACTCCCTGAGCTGTGTTTCCCACCTGCACACCCTCACGTGACCAGTTCTGTGTTGGGGTGGGGGTTGAGAGCAGAGCTGCTGTCTGTGGAGGGGAGGGCCGGGAAGGCAGGCTGTCCTGTGAGAGACAGCGGAGCCCACAGGCGCAGTCAGCACGGAGCGTGCAGAGATGTCCCCCCAGACACCAGCCAGTGTGGCTGCCTCTGGCTGCATCTCCCACCTCAGGCGTCCTGGCCTGTGATGGGTCTCCGGGCTGATAACCGCCTCTCTCGTTTCAGGCATGGAAAGCTCACCTGATGGGCCCCGCGGGCTGCACGATGAACCTGCGTAGGACACATGTGCTGCACAAGGCCCCGTCGCAGGGTGAGCACCCACGGCGCCCCAACCAGAGGGGCCTCCGCCAGCGGCGCCCCGTCCTCACGCTGGTTCCTCAGGGAGGGGCTTAGGTCAGGCCCGGAATGCTTGACGAGGAGGGGATGTATTTCATTAGAAACCTTTCTGACTGGAGGCCTAGCCTGCACCCTGTTTTAGGGCCGTGAGAAAGGCAAGGGCCACGAGCAGGAGGGTGGGCATGAGGAGCAGGTGTGTGCACGTCTGTGCCAGGCGCTGGGCTGGGGGAGTGTGCACGTCTGTGCTGGGTGATGGCTGAGGGCTGCACACGCCAGCCTGTGACAAGGACAAGGGCTGCCCAAGGTCACTTGGCCAGGAAGTGGAGCTGCAGACCCACGTTGCTTGCTGCCTCCATTTCCAGAGCTGACTCTTTGGAGCTAAAAGTAAGGTACTGGCTTGGGTCTCTCTCCTTGGACCCTCAGTCGGCATTGCCTCTGAGCTCTCATCCTTTTGTCACCTGTGCACCTGGGTCTGCAGCTGGCCACCTAAGAACTGCATGGCTGCTGTCCTCTGCTGACCCCACCACAGTCGGGCTGGCTCCAACAGATGGGTGACAGCCGTGTCACAGCCCCCAGGCTCTGTCCTGCCCCCAGTGTTTGCTGACGCCGGCCACTGCACTGGCATCATGGCTCTGTGCTCCGATTCATGCATTAGTCTCCTTTCTAATGTGTTGCCTGTCCTTACATGTCTGTGTGTCCGCTGCAGGTAAAGGCCCAGCCGTAGCCAAGTCGGGGGCCTCAGGGCCGAAAGCGGGAAGCAAGATCCCCACCCCAAAGGGGGGTCTGAGTAAAAGCTCTGGCAGGACATACACCAAGCGGTGACATGACAGACCTCTGTCTCCTTGAGTGGTACCCAGCAAGTGTCCTCATCGTGAACATTTCCCCTGAAAGCCATCTTTGGGCGGGGTGGCCCCATGCTCCCCGCCCCACCTCCTCTGGCACTGTGTGTGGGGCCGACTGCCTCAGCAGCCTCCCAAGTGGCACCTGATCTCTGTGTGGCAGTCGGTCGGGGCTCTGACTTCGTCAGGGCTCTATAGTGACCAAGTAACCATGCTGTCAGAAGAGAATCCAACATGGTTGCCCAGGAAGCTCACCGAAGATGGGCTGGGTCAGGTCAGTGCGTCAAGGGGGGTCCCCCAACATGGCACCCTCTCCTCCATGTTGCAGTGATTTTGGGCAGACCTCACTATAAACCTTGGCGTGTAGTCTGTGTCCGCCAGAAGACAGCAGCGCAGGGCTGTGTCTCCCTGGCAGTTGACAGGCAGAGAGCAAGGGTGAGTGCGAGCTGCTCCAGGCCGTGTCTCCGGAGCCTGTGTTGTCCTCTGTGAGAAGAAATAAAGCTTAAACAAAACCAGGAGTCACTGAGAACTGGTCCCCTCCAGCACTCATGTCTGGTTTTGGCCTGTCCCACGTCCCTCTCAAAACCGTGTTGGAATTGGAACTGTAAGGTCACTCCTCTCAAACACTCCATATACTGCTTAAAACCAAAGCATCCCTTACAGTGATCAAACCAAACCTCAAACTCCCGTCTCCTGACCAGGCCCCCCACCAATGGAAGTGGCTCGGCATGCCTCACCTGCAGGTAGCCCTGCGGAAAGCTGGTGTCTGTCTGGAACCTCCCGGTGCAGGCCTGCATACCCCAGGTGCCCAATCCACGCAACACCCACAGGAGCTGGCCCCCACCACCCCATCCTGAGATCAGGGGTCCGCCGTCCTCTACCCCTCAAGAGTTACAGGGCCAGCTGTCAGAATGCAGCTAGACCTGCGTGGAATTGCTGGGATTTCTACCACAGTTAGGGTGTAAATATTTTTAATTCCTACTCTGTGGGACCAGAATGCATATAAACTAATAGCTGTCTACACAGTGTGCTGCTCCCTGGCCACGTTAACAACCATAAATTAGCCCTAATCAGTCGTTATATTTGGTAATTAGTACCTTCTCATATGATTGACTAGAAATACTGAGCAAGACTGACCCACAGAATTAGCTTTAAAAAAAAAAAACTGCACTAAAAGCGAGCATGGAGCGGCCGTGTGAACTTCACTAGACCAGGCAGGACCAAGTGCCCAGATAATTATAAAATAGCCCTCTTGGGCTTTCAGAAGGTGGTGGTCGTTTTCTAATCCATTGCTGAAGTACAGCTAAAACACTTTTTTAAACAGAATAATGAGAAAAGTTAACCAAGAAATTATCCCTTTCTCTCTAATCAAAACTTTAAAGAAATGTTTCTTATATATTGTAACTTGAAAATATTTGTAAAAATATTTAGTTTTTAGTGACTGACAAAATCGGGTGCATTTAAAACGGGTTCATCCAGCCGGTTACAGAAGAATCAGGTTTTTCTGGTTAAATGATCTGCGGCCACGATCAGTGGCTGCTCAAAGCTTTACAAACTGATATACACACTATTAAGGAAGCAAGACTACAGGATAAAAATCTGAAAGGACCCTTGCAAGCTCTGTTGGCCATTCATAAGTATCTGAATTTGGAAGAGAAATAATTGAGTTTTTATTCATGAATATGTTGTGGGGTTTTAACAATATTTCTATTTCATATTTCAGAATATTCTAATTTAAAAGTTGTATCTATAAATGGGCATTAGAATACAAATGCAAAAAAATCCTTTCAATGAAAATTTGCAATTTTTAATGTTTTAACATAGTTTTCTATTTGTCTTGATTTCAAGTACCAGAATTATAAAATATCTGAGTAATATATTTTTGTTGTTTCAGGAATTAATTCATTTTGAGTTTATAGTATTCATATAATAAAAATGTCACTAAATGTTTGTCACCTTTATTTCAAGATTAGAGTTAAAAGTGACTTATAGGATGCATTTCCCTCTGCAAGCCTGCAGGTGTGGCTGGGCAGACCCCCCAGAGGGCAGACTCCGTCTGCTGACTGGGGACTGTGATAAGTTGCCAGGAGACTCTGGTCCTAAATAAGTTGTCATATGTAATAGAAAATTATTGACCAATTTTACCTGTGGAGTTAAGTCAGAAGTTCTGTAAATGCTCTAATTGTGCCCATGAGGACTGTAATCTGGAGTCTACATGTGAGTTTTCCCATGTAAAAGAGGGTATTTGTACCAGTCAGTGAGGCTGTTTTACTTTTCAAATAAGGAAAAATGCACTTTCTCTGTAGATTTGTAGAGTGGTTTTAAGCTTTTGTCAGCTTAAATTTATAATTGTTTCTATTTTAAGTTATAATGTGTTTTCCTTTACAAGAGTAGGTACTGAAACTTAGGACATCAGTTTAAAACAGCAAAACTTCAAATGCTTTATCCTACCTAGGTCACGGGGTGGGGGCAGGTGTGTGCTGCAAAGGATATAAGTGTCACATGCTGCATAATGACCTCTCCATCATGACTGGTGGAAGGTGGTCCCAGAAGGCTGTGATGGATGGTGACGAGCACATTCCTGTCTCCATGACAGCCTAGCCGTGGTGCCAGAGCACAAGGCATTCCACGTTTGTGGAGACGCTGGTGTAAAAACATACCCACTGCCCCCCACTTGGTAATGACAATAAGTGACTATGTTAATTGGCTTATGTGTTTGCTATACTTTTATTATTTTTTTGAAAATGTACTCTTAGTCCTTTTTTTTTTTTGAGAGAGAGAAACAGGAATGTTGGGCTGCTCCTGTTATGTGCCCTGACCAGGGAATCGAACTAGCAACCTTTACACTCCAGGACACCCAAACAACTGAGCTATCCAGCCAGGGCTTAATTTGTATTGATTTGGGGGGGAGGAAGACCCCTGACCAGGGATCAAACCTGCAACCTTGTTGTTTCAGGACTAAGGTCTTAAACCACTGAGCTAACCGGCCAATGTTACTTATTGTTTTTAACAGTTTCCTAGAAACAGTAGCCATGTTACCCTGGCAGCAGCTTCATCAGTACCCTGTTTACCTCATCTCTTGATGGCACTGTTTCCCTTGTGCTGTTTAATCTCACAGTGTTTTATAAATCTAAAGTGTACAGTGGTTATGCAACCCACATTTGTGCACAGTCATGTCCGAGGCCTCCATTCCCATGCACCCTCGCTCCCTGACTCACCCAGGGCCACATCCAGTCCCACAAGCCCCCACCCACGGTCAGTCCTCTGTACAGGTAGACCATTTTTTTATCTTCCATACTGCGTTTTTACTGAACCTTTTCTATATTTACATATCTTTAGATACTCAAGTACTTAGTGCTGTGTTACAATTGTAGCATTCAGTACAGTGACAGGGTTTGGGGCAGTGACCGTGGTGAGCTTGTCGCCAGGGGAACAGCAGGCTATCCCTTACAGCCTCGGTGTAACAACTCCCATACCTGCGCTGCAGGCCAGACTCAGAAGTGAGCCCACTCCTGGAGATTCCAATACAAGAACCTCTGATCTGTAGGGGAAGTGCACTGAAAACTTGTTAGAAACCAGCAAGGAAAGTTTAATCCATGGCTGTACGACAGAGAGGGGACTCCACGCTGAATACAGCAGGGGCTGGGTTGTGGCTGGGGCAGGGTGAGTCGGTGTCGGAGGCAAGCAGGGTAAGACACCAAACGTGCCACTTAGGTGCACGGATTATCCCGACTGGTCGCTCTCCAAAACACGCCAATGCAGGAAGACGCTCTCTGAACCCCTCTTCTGCATGAAAACGCATCCAACTAAAGGAACCCAACTATCATCAGTCCCTTCCCGGCATCGTGGAGCAGACAAGACGGCAGGAGAGGGGACGCGAGGTGGCGCCACACCCCGGCGGACTGTCACCTTCCCCGGTTCCCCTGGGCTCCTTTCCCTAAAGACCACGTGCTCCCCAGAGGCCGCCGCCCCACCGCTAGCGCACCCCGGCGGGGAAGCTCGGATCCTAAGCGTCCTCAGGCGGCCCGTCCTCCCCGGGCGTCGCCGGCGGGTCGGGGCGGCCCCGCTGCTCCCTGGAGTCTCGGCGGAGGCCGACGGGCTTCGGCTGGGAGGGCCCTGGACCCCGGGTTCGGCTCTTCCAGGAGAGGCGCGGCCCGGGGGCCCACTGGGCCCGCCAGTGGTCCCTATGCCCGAGCGCGTCCTCTACGGCTTCTTCCGGCCCGTACCGGAATTGGTGCACCGCGCGCCGGAAGTGACGCACCGCGCCCGGGAAAGCAGCCGGCGGCGGCGCGATGGCGGCGGCGGCGGTGTCCGAGTCCTGGCCGGAACTGGAGCAGGCGGAGCAGCAGCGGCGGCGGGAGCTGCTGCTGACGGGGCCCGCGCTGGAGAAGCGGGTGCAGGCAGCGGGCGGGCGGCTGCCGCCGCGGCTCTTCACGCTGTCGCTGCTGCACTATCTGGAGGTGAGCGGCTGCGGGAGCCTACGCGAGCCGGGCCCGGGCCTGGCGCAGGGCCTCCCGCAGCTGCAGAGCCTCGTGCTCCGGCGCAATGCGCTGGGGCCTGGCCTGAGCCCCGAGCTCGGCCCGCTGCCCGCGCTGCGCGTGCTCGATCTATCGGGCAACGCGCTGGAGGCGCTGCCGCCGGGCCAGGGTCTGGGCCCCGCTGAGCCGCCGGGCCTCCCGCAGCTGCAGAGCCTCAATCTCAGCGGCAACCGGCTGCGCGAGCTGCCGGCCGACCTGCCGCGCTGCGCCCCGCGCCTGCAGACCCTCAACCTCACCGGCAACTGCCTGGACTCCTTCCCTGCCGAACTCTTCCGCCCCGGCGCGCTGCCTCTGCTCAGCGAGCTGGCAGCCGCCGACAACTGCCTTCGCCTTCTCAGCCCCGACATCGCCCACCTGGCCTCGCTCAAGGTCAGCCGGGCGACCTGGGCGGGCGAGTGGGCGGGTGGGCGCCGGCCCTGGGGAGCTGCCCCTACCCCCGCTGACCTGGCCTCCGGCCTCAAAACGCTGTTCACAGCTGGGCTTCCAACACCTGACACACTCACTGTTGCTCCTTCTTAGCAAGCGTGGCTTCCTGCGCAGGTGGAAGCGGGTGGACGGCAGGGCCGCGATGGGATGTCTGTGTCTCAAGTATCTGTGAAATGACTGGTTGAGCTCTCTGGAGGGGCCACCCAGGCAAGGCTGGAGGATGTGACAGGAGGAGACTTTGCACACTGCCGCACGGTGTGACTTCGTTTATGGCATTTTACTTGACGCCAGCGACAGCCTCCCCCAGTAGGTTTATCATTCCTGTTTTGCAGAAGAAGGCTGGCAGGGTGTATTCCCAAAGTAAAGAGCAAATAATTTGGGTTTTCCCCCAGACGACATGGTCTGGGGTCTGCTCATTTATCCTTCGCGGGTCTCCAGGCCCCAGGTTAAAGCTTGGCTCACAGCAGGTGTCCATTAAGCCCACTGAGTTCGAAAGACCAGAGGATGGAAGTCACAGAGCCACCACCTAGCTCCAGTCTGGAGGCGCTGTGTCCAGTGTACTTCCCCCTGCACCGTCCCTTTTGTTTCGTCATTTAAAAGGCAGGGCTGCATGTCTTCGCCCCCCCCCCCCCCCCCGTTTTTTATACTTTTTTTTTTTTTTTTTTGTATTTTTCCGAAGCTGGAAACGGGGAGGCAGTCAGACACTCCCGCATGTGCTCGACCGGGATCAACCGGCATGACCACCAGGGGACGTCGCTCTGCCACAATCAGAGCCATTCTAGCGCCTGAGGCAGAGGCCACAGAGCCATCCCCAGCGCCCAGGCCATCTTTGCTCCAATGGAGCCTCAGCTGCAGGAGGGGAAGAGAGAGACAGAGAGGAAGGAGAGGGGGAGGGGTGGAGAAGCAGATGGGCGCTTCTCCTGTGTGCCCTGGCCGGGAATCGAACCCAGGACTCCTGTACGCCGGGCCGACGCTCTACCACTGAGCCAACCAGCCAGGGCCCTGTTTTTTATACTTTTAATGCACACTTTCCTTAAACAAAATGTGTATTGTGTTTAGCCACTCATCTATCTGCAGGAGAGATTGCTCTTAAGATAGCTAACCGATCTTACAGCTATGTCTATAAACGTGTAAAGATAGTGTGTGTATGTAGTTGAGGGAACTAGAGCCCACTCTGCAGAGTGACATGTGCTCACTAGCATTTCCAGGAAGACACTGTGGGGGGTGAGTCCCCCGATGGTCCAGGTGCCTCACACTCTCTGCTCCGTTTCCCTCAACTCCATATTGCCATCTGAGAGATCTCCTGTTTTTGTTTCAAGTCGATGTACCAGGTGTGTGGCTTAATATTAATAATATTGCATCATGTGAGTGCACAATCAGGTATATTTCTCTTGGAACCTGTAGTTTCTTTTCTGCCAGGCCCTCTGTGGTGACACACCCAGTCGAGTCATCGTCTGTATTGTGTCCAAAGGGCAGATCTTGTTTGCTAATTCCTCACGTTCTCCATTCTGGTGAGTGTTTTTAGACGTCAGTTGGATCGCGGTCACGTGAGGAGAGCTGTTTCTCAGAGTATTGTGCAGGAGCTACTTAGCATCCCGTTTGGGTTTAGATGATATCCTTGAGGGGGAGAGGAGTGCTTTTCTTTTTCTTTTCTTTTTTTTTCTGTGAGAGGTGGGGAGGCAGAGAACAGACATACTTCTGCGTGTGCCCCAACTGGGATCCACCCGGCAAGGCCACTAGGGGGCGATGCTCTGGCCATCTAGGGCGTGGCTCAATTGCTCAGCAACAGAGCTCTTCCCAGCAGGAGGAGGCCAGGGAGCCAGTCTCAGTTCCCGAGGCCAACTCGCTCCAATCGAGCCATGGCTGCAGGAGGAGAGAGAAAGAGGAGGGGGAGGGGTGGAAAAGCAGATGGGCGCTTCTCCTGTGTGCCCTGACTGGGAATCGAACCCAGGACATCCACACGCCGGGGACATTCTACCACTGAACCAACTGGCGGCACTTTTTCTAAAATGCCTCCCTGAGGAGTGCACCTAGCGAGGCCACAGTGCTGCACACACGCTGGGGTCAGGAGGACAGAGATGCCCTTGTCCTTCCTGGTGCTGCGGAGGAAACGGGAAGCATGGTTTTCGCTCGGTCTCCTCACCTGTGAGATGAGACGAGGGTGATAGACGGGGCTCACGCAGGGGGTCCATGGCTGCATTACCACTCTAAGACTGTGGCTGAAAACAGCAGTCGTGTTAGGTGCTAACGATTCTCCATTCTGGACCTCAGGCTCAGCTGGACAGTCGCTGCCTTGCTGTGGGTCATGTGTGGGGGTTCCACTGACGGTGGCCTCCGGGCCGCCCGGGCTAGAATGCCGAAGGGCCAGGATTCTTTCCTCGGGACCTCTTTCCCCCGCAGCATAGTCTGTCCTCTCACGTGTCACGTGGCAGCTCAGCTGTGCCCTGGAACTTCCCTCTCACTCCACTGCATCCTTCCTGTTGGTTCAACAGGTAAAGCCCAATCCAGAGTTGTGGGGAGGCATTACACAACGGTGTGAAGACCAGGAGGCATGGTTCTTACGGGCCACCGCAGTAGCGGCACACGAGCCTCTGCTTTTACCCCACCCCATGCAGGGAGGCTGCAGTGCCAGTGCTGGGTGCCTGCACCCAGGGAGTTGCCCAGGTGGTGGCCCAGACCCTGTCCTTACTCTGGGACCTGGGGCAAGGAAGCTGAGGGACAGCTACGCTTGGCTACTTTAGTGGGCCTGGCTTCGCAACCGCCAGGCCTCTGGCCTGTTCGGCATGGCTGTCCCACAGGGAGACCTGAGAGTATGGAGCGGGCTTCTCCCCAGCAGCATACGTCCTCCCAGGGGTCTGTTCCCTCAGGACCCCACTGCCAGGGCTGCCGTGCACCAAGGATTGGTGGCGCCCTCACATGGTTGCTGCTGCATTTTTCGTGATTTGCCCAGACCCAAAGCACTTGCCCATCAGAGACTGACGCAGGGGTGAATAGGACAGACATACCCCCAAGCTTCTGGAAAGGGCCGGGACAGGACATTAGTTCGCTAAGACCGTACCATCCTGCCAGGAATTGTGCCCACTGACCTCACCAAGTGTCATTCACATATGGGACTCCTCCCATGTCGAGTTTCACAGAGAAGTTAACTTCAAGGGTGAGACTTTGTCCAGTGATCAGAGAAACTGAACTTAAGGGATAAAATCCTTCAGTTTTTTGTTTTCTCCGTTTCTGCAGGAGGTGGGGCTCACCCAGGTGGGGCTCATCCAGGTGGGGCTCAGGTTCCTTCAGCCTGCCACCTGCTGGAGCTAAGACTGCTTCTTATACCCTCCCCCCAGAGGCGGAGGCCTGTCCCAGGTTCCCACCACCAGGAATTCAGGGTCACTTTCCCAGCAGTGTGTCCCATGCAGAAGTGGTCCCAGAAGGTGGTTGGCTGGTGGCACAGTCTGGGGTCGGAGACTGGCCCACTTCGCTCCATCAGGGCTTATTACCTGTGAGAAGGGAGCAAGTACAGGTCCTCTGAGAGTCAGCTCCAGGCGGGGCTCGAGTCAGTGTGGGGTTCATGTCCTTTTTAGCCGAGGGCGTAATTCAGACACACCTTCCCCCGCAGGAAAGCCTTGCTCAGTCTCCTGCCCTGGCAGGGTTTGCAGGTACTGAGGGCACCTCCCGTCTCAGGGCCTCCCGAGGCTGCACCCCTCACCCTCTCATCCTCGCAGGCACCTTCCAACTGTCCAGCCAGCCATGTTTTCATGCATGGATGAGGGTGACATCAATGGCGTTGGCAAGCTGTTTGGCCAAAGGCTCTTTGGACGGTGCAGGAGACTGTGAAGCCAGTGTGTTCAAGCTAGGCTGCAGACTGACCCTACCTTGAGACGCCAGCCCTTCACAGCTCTCCGGGCTCAGGGCAGGCTGGGGGTACCAGAGTCATCTGGTCCAGTTTGGCCCAGCTGGTCTAGCTCCTGCTCAGTTTCCTTCGAGCACCAGCAGCTGGCTTCTTAGAGGGCATTGTGCAGCCCACAAGCCCAGGCGCAGGACCAGGCACCGTCACCATTGCTTCCTGTTAGGATTCCAGGGCACATAGGGGAAAAGCTGGGTACAGTCCATCTGCCCCACCACATCAGTCCTGCCCGAGTGGAGGAAGGCCTGGAGAGGCCCAGCACCGGGACAATGACATGAAATCCTGTGAGCCCCAGCCAGGTTGCTCAGTGGATAGAGCATTGTCCTGGCACGCTGAGGTTTGATCCCTGGTCAGGGCACATCTGAGAAGCAGCCTGGGGTTGCACAGCTAAGGGGAAGGACAAAGTGCAGCTGCAAGTTGATGCCCCTCTCTCAAATCTGGGAAAATTTTTAATAATAATAAAATAACCATATAAAAAAAAGGAAATTCTATTAGCCAGTGACCACACACTGGCCCTCTGCCACTCGGACCCCAGAGGTAACTGATGACCGCACCTGGCTTACCTGTGCCCCTTTGCCTTCCTTCATCCCTGTTCACAGCGCAAGGTCAGCTGGCAGCACAGAGGCTTATAGCAGTGGCCCCTGCCTGTTCCTGGGTCACCGAGAGGCCTGCGTCCCCTGCAGTGTTAACACAGTTTCCCCTTTCCCTGCACTCGGGATGAGACAGCCGTGCTCTGTGCTTCAGTTTGGGGAGAGTGCTTCACTTGGGGAATGTTGCTCCTGGAGCAACATTCAGCTTGTTTCCCTTAGGAGAGTCATAGCAGTGTTTTGTGGGGCACCTGTTTGTCATCTAGAGCAGCATGTTTCAGCTGCTGGCCCGTGGACCAGTCCCCCAGAAATTTTGAGTCACTGGTCTGCAAAAGACTTAACCACCCCTGTTGTATGAAGATTTATGGCGCCAGTGATCCTAGTCAAATTTGCTTATGCTCAGGGTGATGTCTGCCTAAGCTATCCCCCAAATAACTCTCCTATTGTGCAAGTCCCTAAATGCAGAAGGGTTGAGAACCACCAATCTGAAGTACTCATTTGTTCATAACCAAAGCGCTCACTCCCCTGTCCATGTTCTATCTTGTTTCTCTGACCTGACCATCCAGCTGCAGTGTTGCTGTAGTTGCGACCCCGAGGAAGCTGAGGGTCAAGACAAGCGTTTATTATAGAGATCGCAGGGGAGGTGCCAATGTGCTCTGGGCGCGATGCCCTGGCTCTGAGGCGGTCTCCCTGCCTCCCTTTCAGACGCTGGACCTCTCCAACAACCAGCTGATCGAGATTCCAGCGGAGCTGGCCGACTGCCCCAGGCTCAAGGAGATCAACCTGCGCGGGAACAGGCTGAGGGACCGGCGCCTGGAGAAGATGGTCGGCGGCTGCCAGACCAAGTCCATCCTGGACTACCTGCGGGCGGGGGGCCGGGGCAAAGGCCAGGGCAAAGGCCGGGCCGAGGCAGACAAGGAGGAGGGCCGCAGAAAGCGAAAGGAGCGCAGGAAGAGAGAAGGGGGCGAGGAGGAGGAGGTGGACGAGGCCAGCCGCCTGCTGCTCCGCGTGCTGCACGTCTCCGAGAACCCCGCCCCGCTGACGGTCATGGTCAGCCCTGGCGTCCGGGAAGTCCGGCCCTTCATCGTGGGGGCTGTCGTGAGGGGCATGGACTTGCAGGCCGGGAACACGCTCAAGCGCTTCCTCACCTCTCAGGTGGGTGCAGGTGGCCAGTGAGATGTGGGGCCCACACGGGTGCGGCCTGTGGGGGTTGGGGGGTGAGGAGAAGACCCCGTGGGGCCAGGACCTTGACCTGGCACTTCTGTGTGCCTCAGTCTCCTCCCTGGGCAATGAGGACACTGCAGGCCCTAGCGCTGGACGTTGATGGGGATGAGTGGAGGCAGCATGTATGCCGTGAACAGAGGGGACTGGACCTCAGTCCACGAGCCCCTTCCACAGACAGAACCCGTGTGAAGGAGGGTCCCGGGGCGGGTCGCTTCCCCCCTCTCCCTACAGTGAGCACAGCTCTGAGGCTGGCTGTCGCCCTGGGAAGTCCTGTTCCTCCAGCCCCTGAGGTTTGGGTGGAGCTCCCGGTTTCTGTAAAGCGTTACACATTTAGTTTGTGTGAGGTGGCCTCAAGCCCTCGGCTCTCGCCAGCGTGTTCTGTTTGAAGTTGTGCTTGTGTTCATTTAGTCATAAGCTTTAGTTCAGGAAGGGATCTTTGAAGTCTCAGAGAGAGTGTTGTAGAGTTAGGGAAAGAAGAGATTCTGCTGATGCGCAGATGAAACCGCGGTCCCATGAAGTGAGTGAGTGTCCGAAGAGAGGAGTGGGTGCGGACGCCCCCCTTCCCATCCTGGCGCACTGAGCTCTTGCCCTCATGCCGTGTTGCAGACGAAGCTGCATGAGGAGCTCTGTGAGAAGAGGACAGCGGCCACCATCGCGACCCACGACCTCAGAGCAGTCCAGGGGCCTCTGCTGTACACCACCCGCCCACCGCAGGACCTCAAGGTGACAACGTGTTCCTCCTGGGTTTGCAAAAAATGCACATGCACAAGGTTGTGTGGGAGCCTTTTGCAGTCAGGTCAGACAGTGCTGCTGGCACGTCCCCAGATAAGACCCAAAGCAGGCCACTGTCACAGGCCTTTTGGGAAGCCAGCTCCTCAAGGGAGTTTATACCTCAAAAGTGGTTTTCTTCATGTGCTCACTGACACGGGACCAAATACATTTGGTTTGTTTCCCAGTTGCAAAACCCCTAACCGGGTTTGATGTTAGTGAGCAGACCTGTCACGGTCCTGCCGTGTTCTGTTGAGCTCAGCACTGGGCACCAAGGTCCCAGGCAGTGACCTGCTCCCCTGCCGGCCTTGTCTCCCCCTCGGCCTTCCGGGGCCAGTAGCCTTGGAAACGCAGCTTGTGTCGAGCGGTGCAGGGGAAGCTCGGTTTCAGGAGGACTGGAGAGTTTGGGCGTTTGGGTTCCCGGGTGACCTGTGAAAGGCGTGTGGTCACACACGACATGGAGAGCGGTAGTGTTGTTAGCTGCAGGACAGTTGTCACCTCTCTCATTGTGGAGGTTAAGGCGGAGGCTTGGGCGGGTCACCGGCACATGTCCGCCAGAGTGTCCTCACGTGAGCTAACCAGAGGTTTCTGCCCCAAGATCATCCCCCTGGGGCGCAAGGAAGTCAAGGCCAAGGATCTGGTTCGGCAGTTGCAGCTGGAGGCCGAGGAGCACCGGAAGCAGAAGAAGAGGCAGACTGTGTCAGGCCTGCACAGGTGGGGGTGGCCCGCGGGTGCATGCCACCAGGAGGTCCCACATGCCGTCCCTCATTTTATTAACTGTCATTTAGGAAATTCCCAAAGTTGCCAAAACTTGAGAAATCTCTCCAAAGTCCATTCACTCTGCTGTCAGACTTGTGCGAGGTTGAGGCAGTGCTCCAAGACCCATGTCTTGTGGGGGTGTGGGGTGTGGACACCACTTCTGAGGATGCCAGTGGAGGATGGCAGGCCTGTGTCACCTCTGGAGAGTGGCCTGTAGCGCGGCACCAAGGATGCAGGTGGGAGAGGGAACCGTGTCACCTGTCAACCCTAGAAAGACGAACCACCAAACAGACACGTCTCACCAGATCTCACACAGCTGGAAGACTACCCTTGAGCCCTGGGACCTGCTGTCCTTAGGCCAGCTGCCGTCCCTGTCCACACAGGTTTGGGGACACTGTTCCCAGGGCTCCCTGGGTCGCACACTTGGCTGGTGTAAAGGGCTGTGACTGGCCCAGCTGAACCGTTAGGGGCATTGTGGTAGCTTTGCTGTCGCTGGGTCTCCCGCAGGTACCTCCGCCTGCTGGATGGCAAGGAGCAGTACCCTTGCCTCATGGACGCACGCGGCGATGTCATCTCCTTCCCGCCAATAACCAACAGCGAGAAGACGAAGGTGAGGATTGTCCGTGTGTCTGTTCCCGATGAAGCCTGGCTGCCCACAGCCACAGGGCTCACATTGGGGCTGGTCGGCAGGCTGCGCATGGCCACACTGGGCCAGACCACATCACCATGTGTGCAGCCTTCCACAGGGAGGTGGCGTCCGGGCTGGACTGACTCCACTTTGCAGGGTTCTCAGATTCGATGTTACCGTCGCTGGTGCCTACTGTGGTAACTTGACGTTTTCCCAAAGTTTTCCTGATTTCTTTTTAAGATTAAGAAAACGACTTCTGACTTGTTTTTGGAAGTAACGAGTGCAACAAGCTTGCAGATCTGCAAAGACGTCATGGACGCCCTCATTCTGGTGAGTGACTGCAGCTCCGTCCAGACGAGGACAGTGTGTCCTGTGTCCCTTCTGCACCGCTGCCTCCTCTGCAAGCTGGGTCCCGCCTGCTCCTCTCTGGGCTAAAAAGATGTTTTTCATTTGCAGAAAATGGCAGAGATCAACAAGTACACTTCAGAAGATAAAGAGGAAGGGTCCACCTCGGATACAGAAGCTGACGCCACCTCTGGACAACCTCCGGACGCCGAGACGAACGCCAGTGCTGAGAAAGACGGGGCCGCCCCCCTGGTGGTGGAGCAGGTCCGGGTGGTGGATGAGGAGGGCCACCTGAAGGTGGTGTACCCGTCCAAGACAGACCTGGACATCGCCGCCTCCCACGTGACCGTGATCCGCTGAGCTCCACAGGTGCCGCGGGCCTGTGTGCGGTGTTACTGAGTTAAGTGGTTACGCTTCCCCCTTGGCATTTTTTAAGGCCATCTGCATTCTTTGTTCAGTTTCCAGAAGATTCCTCCTTCAAGGCGTGCCGTGTTGTCACGTGCTTAAATGCCACTCCCACTTCTACAGAGGTTTTTGATGAAATCATTCGCGCGGGATTCATTGTTCAAACGTCCTGAAATCATGTGGACACAGCCAGTGACTCTGCGGGGACAGAGGCTGCGGGCCCGGCGCTCAGCTCCACGCTGAGCCCTGCACACATCTTCGTGCCGTGTGCGGCTTCTCTGCGGTGCCACGCCTGTCACGCCCGCTGCAGAGTGCGGCCTTGTGCTCCCCACTTGCACTGAATCAGGCCTTTGTTGAAAAGAAAAAAAAACTTTGGTGGTGGGTTTTTGGGTTTTCTTGGTAAATTTCCTAATGTTGCTGTTGGACACGTAGCACGTGGAGCCGTGGAGCCTTTAGCCACAGCCCATCACCTGCACAGACGAGCGCCCATTAGGCCGGCGAGCAGCGAGGTGGATCGGGGGTGGTACAGGTGTTTGTGAATGAGCCCTAAGGGGAAGAGCAGACTGCGGACCCTGGGTTCCCAGGGAAACATGCAGGTGTCCCGTTGGAGGTCCGGACAGAACGGTTCCCTCTGTTCACTGTCTTCTGTCGTCCACCGGGTGAAGGGGTCTGCGGCAGGTTCTACTGCAGGTGTTCGCAGCGTTCGTGTCTCGGTGTGGCCATCTGTCTATACAGGTGTTGTGTGGTGTGTATGAGTACATGTGTGCCCTCCCTGGAGCCGGCTGGCTGGAGGCCATGCTCCTCACTGATCTCACGGGTCTGCAGTCTGGCTGGAGTGTGAGAAACTGACTCCTCAGCTCTGTTTGGTGACACTGTTGACTCAGTGGGCTTTGATCCACAAAGGACAGTTTATGTGTTTTCTCAATTTGGGGGGAGCGTTTAACCATCCTAAGTGGATGTGCATGAGGCCCGGGCCCTTGCACGGGGCACACGAGCAAGGCCCCACACCCCACACAGCCTGTCTGCTCTAGGATGTAGTGCGGTGTGGCCTTGAGACCTCGATTGGCCATCCTGTCACCACAGCCTTCCCATCTTTGTGCCTGGGCTGAAGTAGGTGTGCCACACGACAGCTTTCCCATGTGGTGTTTCCCCCCAAAGCCAACCTGTGGTGTCTGTCCCTGGCTTGTCAGGGCTGCAGGTCACAGCAAAGCCCTGCGCAGGGAGGGGGCACCGCCAGGCTGCCCTCTTGGCTCCTGGGACTGGGAGCTTGGTAACTACATTGTCAGCGTCTCTTCTGCTACAGCTGTGTTCTGTGGGGTTGGGAGAGGGATTCACGTACGGCCAGACCTCTGTGCCAGTCTCCCGTCCACCAGTCCAGCCATACAATAAAGGCATTTAGTAAACACCTGGCTCCTTCCCAGTGTGGCTGTCCTGCCGTGGGTCTGCAGCCAGTGTGGGAGTGTCTGAGGAAGCAGACCCAGGACCCACGCAGTGACCGCCTGCAGCCCTGCCTTCCTGGTCCTGCCCCACCCTGAGGGGTCCTGCTGTCCAGAGCAGCAGGTGGGTCCCCACCCAGAGGCACATGCCAAGGAGTCAAGTCACTGGGATACACACACACACACACACACACACACACACACACACAGTCATCACTTCCTGACCTTCCATGTCGGGGGTGCTGGACAGTGACCTAGCAGGGTTTTGTTCCCTCCTCTCTCTGCCCTCAGGGCCCTAACACCTGGGCCTGGCACATGGCCTTGGGGACCATGGGACCAAAGCCACTCGGGTGCATCTGGGACCCAGGAGGATCACATCCTATAAGGCCACATGTGCCTGCAGTTTCCCTGCAGACAGGGCTGGGCTGCCATCAGCCCACGGGAAGCGGGAGCTGCACCCACTAGTGCCTTTGGCTCTCCAGCCAGAACCGGGGTTGGCCTCTGGCATCTGCTGTGGCCCAAGGAGGAGGTGTTTATGAGGACCCTTGTCACCCAGCAGTGCTAGACCTGGCTGCAGAGCCTCTGAGGTCACCGGCCATCCCTGGCTTCCTGTAAGGTCCACACATAGACCACACCTCGCCTTCCCTCCTGCCCTGTCCACCTCCCTTGGCCAGTCGTGTCTGGCCTGCCCGGCAGCCAACTTGCTCCTGCCCAGCGGCTGCTCAAGGACTGTGCCCCTGGAGCCTGCAGGGCGCCTGGGCAGTCAGGGAGGGTGGTGGGCTTGGGTTAGCCAGGATCCCTCCTCCTGTCTACCCTGACCCAGGCCCTGCCCACAACCCCCACCCCATGGCCTGTCCTGGGATCACCAGGAATCCAGCTGGGGCACCAGGGTGAGGCAGTACAGGTGGCCAGGTGTGTTCCTCCCTCCCCAGATGTGGCCAAAAGGATGGGGGTGTAGGGTCTCCCTGGATACAGACCTGGCTGGACCAGACCCTGCCTACTGCCCTGTAACCTGCTTACCCGGCCCCCAGCAGGCACACCTGCCAGCCTCCCTCAGAGTCAGGGACCACTCAGGATGTGCAGCCTCACCTGATGTCCACCTGGCCCCGCCGCACCCCCCAGGCTGGTTCTGCCTTCTGCTGCCAACTTGGCCTGACACCCAGGACTTGGCAGGGCCCACAAGGACAGTGACTGCTGGTCTCCCACCCTCAGCCGTAAGGCATCTCTCGCAAGGGTCTGAAGGGGCTGAGACACATTTGCAATGGGCAAGGGGCTGAGCATGAAGGCCCAAAAGGCACTGCTGGGCACAGACGGGCATGCAGGCCTTGGCTGTGGTCAGGTGAGGTAGGAACAGGTCCAGCCAGGGGAGGGCCTGTTCCAAGGCTCTCAGCCCAGCGAGCAGAGCAGACCCTTCCCACAGGCCTCCCAACAACTGCTCAAATGCCCTCCGGCTGGCCTTGCATAGATGGGTGGACAGCACTGAGTCACGCCTGGCCTGGGGCCTCGTGGCTATCACCCATCATTTATTCCACAGACGTTTAATAACTTGTGTGTACACCATCCTCTGCTGGGGGCACCCGTGAGGTGAACAGCCCCTGAAGGGAAGACACGGGGTGGACCTGGGACAAGGACTGAGGCCCCTCTGCCCGCGTTGCCTGGGAAACATCTTCTAGGACGTCTTCTCTGCCTGGGAGTGAGGGCAGAGGGACACACACGACTCCTCTCCCTGCCATCCTTGCACATGAGTCAGAAGGCCCATAGCGGACAGGCCAGTTCTTCACAACACCCCCCCCCCCAGGGAAGACCCCCATGCCAGGGCATCCAGGTCCGAGCTCGAGGCTGGGGAGAGGACAGCCACCCCATGTCCCAGGGTACCCAGGCTGCAGGTCTGCAGGCCAGGTGTGCCCCAGGCTGGGTGTGCCTGCGCACCCGTGGAGGGGCCTGTGACTGGGGAGGGGCGGTGCATTCGCACACGGAGTCTGCAATACAAATGGGTGTGTGTGGGGGGTCTGTATACGAAGGGGTTCTCGTACCCGCGTCCCTCCCAGCCCATGCCCCCGTTGCGTGTGGCCAACACTTATATGCACTTGTGTATGTAGTAGCCGGTAACGTAGCCCAGGATGAAGACGACCCAGAAGAGGGCCACTCCTCCCAGCACCTTCACGGCGACACCCAGCTTGCCTGAGCACAGCTTCCGGGAGAACCTAGGGTGTGAACAGTCAGCACGTGAGCCCCGGGAGGGACCTGAGTGGAGAGGGGGTGGGGGTGACCCCGGGATAGGTGGGCCCCGAGGGAAGGCAGGGGCCACTCCACTGGACTTGGGAGACAGGTAGTAACCCAGCACAGAGGTATGCAGAGGTGGGGGGCCTAGGCTGGCTCAGACTGCCAGGGAGGGCACCCAGCTGGTGCGGAGTAGAGGCTGGCAGGAGGGTCAGGCTGGGTTACAAGGGGCCCGAGTGGCCTGTGGGCCCAGTGGGCTTCCCCTCCTGGTGCTCACCTCTGGCAGCTCGAGGCCTCATCTGCGCTGGACACAGCCCCCATGCTGACTTCATCCCACCTGCTGTACTGCACGCCAGTGTCCTGGGGCTGCATGCTGGGGCCGCCAAGGCCTTCACGGGGCACTGGCTTCACTGTAAAGCTCGGCCCTTGCAGGGACAGTGAGGGAAGGGTGCTTTCAGGGTGAGGGTCTCCCGGGGGGCCGGGAAGGGGGCAGAGAAGCACTAAGGTGGGCTGGCTCCTTTACCCATAGCCTCCCCATTGCCTTGTGAGGTGACCGAGACCAGAGTGGTTAAGCCTCTTGCTTAGAGTCACATGGGAAGGGGACAGAGTGGAAATTCCAACCCAGGGAGTCTGAAAGTCCAAGAACCCTGTGCTCAGGAATGTGAGAGGGTGAGTGTCCACCCAGCGCTGGGGGCCCTCCCCGTTGGCTGGGCTGATAACCGCCTTCCTTCTGCCCATTCCTGACAGATAAGGCCCCAAAGCCCTCTCTGGAGGTTGGGAAGGGAAAGGATGGGGCTGTGCTGGCGGCTGGTACGGCCTGTCTGGTTGGGGGAGGAGGCCTGGCTGGCCCCATGGCAGCTGTGTCCTCTGGCCCTCAGCATGATGGTCCATCTCCCCCCACCGCCTGTGGGAGGAGCCAGGTTGTGGGGGGGGGGGGGAGCACACGGGTCTGCTGGGGTCTAGGAGCTGGGGAGGCAGCCAGCAGCAGGCCCCTCACTTCTCGAGTCTGAGACTGGGCTCAGCCCCCACCAGCCTGGGAAACCCCGACCTTGATCCCAGGAAGCCTTGGGCACAGGCTTCAAAGCACAGAGGGCCCCTTAGCTGCAGGAAGGCAACCCAGAAAGCCACAAGGCCAGGCATGCCTCTGTATCTGCCCTTTCCAAATCCCCGGCCCAAGCCCGTGGGGAGGACTGATGGCCACAAAGCCTGTCAGTCTGGTGGGGGCCCTTCCTCCCTAGCAGCCACTCAGACCCATCCTCAGGCCTGAGAGCAGCCAGCATTTATAGACTGTGCGTTCTTCTTTCCTGGGGTGTGTCCAGTAGAGGCGCTGTGGGCCAACTCCCAGCTCCCTACCTCACATCCACCCTTTCCTTCCTGGGCGCAGAATCTATCTTGTTCCAGAAGGTAATGTGCCAGCCCCAAGTGATACCCATGGGCTAAAACAAGCTTATTACCCTGGTCCCTGCTTTCCCATGTCACCTAGATGTGAGCAGAGTGCTGGGTGACATGTGGGGGATGCAGCAGGGAGGGGTTAGGGAGGCTTTTCCTTCGTGAGAGAAACGCAGTCACCTCCCTCTTCCTGCCTTGATGTGATGGCTGGAGCTGTGGCAGCTGCCTTGTCACCAGGAAGTCCTGCAACCCCAGCCCTGATCCGCTGTCCCTGAATCCACACCACTGTCTACCTGTGGGCTTCCTGGTGGAAGGACAGTCAGCCTCCATCTATTCAAGCCCAGGACAATGGGTTCTTCTCCTTTGCAGTGAAATGTGTCCCTAGCTGATGTAGACTTGCTCTCAAGTCGTCCTAGTTGGACAGTGTCACCAGAAGTCGGTGGGGTGACTACACCTGGGCTCCTGAGGCCCTCACTTGCTCAGTAACCATCTGTCCAACCCACACACAATGGTCACACCATGTCCCAGAAGCCTGGGGCTGTGCTGCCAAGCAGGGATATCTGCCAAGCCCTGGGGGCCTCGGGGACACAGCCCTTCCTGGCAGTGTGAGGATAGGAGGCGCTCCATGTACCCCCAAAGCCCCTCTGAGGAGCCCACAACTTACAAAGGGAGAGTCGTGGTGGAGGGGGGCAGGGCTGAAACCTCAGGGGCCCAGGAAGATGTCAGAAGCTGGCCACTGGACCTCACCTCCTCCTAACCCCTAGGTCGACTGAGGTACCACTGATGTGTCCCACCTTAAAAAATAGAAAAGAAAGAAAAGGTGACGAGAAGGGGCCGTGCCACCGTTCAGGAAGGGAACGGACCCTGAGGTGTCCCCAGGCGGCTCGCATCTGGCCGTCCCTCCGGTGGGTCAGGCCGGAATTGGTCGGAGGGGAACAGGCCATCTTCCCCGCCCCCCGCACCCCCAATCCCAAAGTCTCAGGCCAGCCGCTCGCAGGCCAGGGAGGCCGCGGCCTAGGAGGGCCGAGGGCTGCCGCTGCCGAGGACCCCCTCCACCCGCGCCAACCCCGCACCCCCTCGGATGCACGAGGAGGTTGCACCCTGACTTGGCGTCTCACCTGGCGCAGACGTGCCGGGTTGCGCGGAAAGGTGCGCGGAACCTGGGCGGCCACAAGGCTCCCTAAACGAGGGCGGGGCCGGGGCCAGAGGGTGGGCAGGCCGGGAAGATCTTATCCGGGAAGGGGCCTGGGGGCAGGGCCCTGCCGGGGGCGGGACAGGGGCGTGGCGAACGGCGGGGGCGGCCCCCAGGCTCGGCGCTGTGGAGGAGGGACTGCAGGGAGGAGGGCGCTGCTCCCCAGGACCCAGACTCGCCGGGATCTTGGAGTCTCCTCCCCACCGTGGTAGCCCCGCGCGGCCGCCCGGCCTTCCTCGACCCTGCGGGACGGGCCGAGCTCAGAGCCGGGCCCCAGATGGAAGTGAGGGTGGTGGGCAGACGTGGGCGCAGGGCCCAGAGAAATGCCCCGCGGTCTCTTGCATTGCGTACGGGCTCGTGCGTGCAGACCTCGGCTCACGGACAAGCGTGCCTGCCCCTCCTGCTGCCCCCATCCCGGGAACCTCGGTGGGAATGGAAGTACCACCCCACCCACCTTCTAACGGAAGGGTCACACCCGCAAGGCAAGGGTCCCAGGCAGGGAACCCCGCGGCAGGGGGCCTCAGAGGTGCCCCCCCCCTGGAGGGAGGGAATTACCTCTGTGGAGTCAAAACTGAAAGCAGTGGGGAGGACAACCCTGTCCTGTGTGGGGTCTCCCCAGCATGAAGCCAGCCAGCGGGGGGGGGGGGGGGGGGGGTTTGGTGTGATCCCCAATGAATGAGTTTTGGAATGGGGTTAGGGGGTGGTCAACGTAAGAAATGTCCAAATCTGTCAAAGTGTTTATGTTTATTTGAGCCAAACTGAATGACAGTTGCCCAGAGGTAAGATCTCAAGACACTGAGAAAAGCCTGTGGAAAATGGCAGTTCCACCACTTATTTTATATGATACCTGAGAATCAAAAGGGAAGCCCTGGCCCCGGTGACTCAGTTGGTGTGAATTCAACCGGATACAAGAGGGTTACAGGTTCCATCCCCGGGTCAGGGGACATGCACGGATCAGCCGAGGAATGCATCAATGAGTGGAACAACAAATCAATGTTTCTCTCTCCGATCAATAAAATTTAGAAGAAAAATCAAATGGAGACTGACCCGGCAGCGCAGTAGATAAAGCATCATCCCAGCATTCCGATGTGGGTTCACCCCCCCCCCACCCCAAGTCAGGGCACTTAGTGAGCGCACAACTAAGTGGAACAGCAAGTTGATGCTTCTCTCCCTTCCTTTCCTCTCCCTCTCTCTCCAAATCAATGGGGAATTTTTTTTTTTTTTTAAAGAAATCAAAGGGGAAGATAAAAGGGGCTGATAGATTGGGCAGATGAGAGAAAGCAAAGCAGAGGATCTCTGGGATTGGATACAGAGTAAAACGTGAGACACATGCTTCTTTTGTATGCAGCAGTTAACAGTTGACAATTAGCCTGGTAATAACATTGAGCTGATCTGTGCTCTCTGCTCTCCTGGCTGCGCCCTGAGGGGTCTGGGACAGGAGATTGCGCTCACCTGTCAAAGGCACGTTATCAGGTATGTTGTTAGATGCAGAAAGACAGCAGACAGGCTCCAGCAGGTTATCAGGTATGTTGTTAGATGCAGAAAGACAGCAGACAGGCTCCGTTCACGTAAATCCTGACCTTTGTGGAGCTCAAACACCACCCTCGGGCAGTACAACCTGCCATGAACCGCTTTGGCTGGAACGTTTTAACCTTAGACCGTCCTGTGGGATTGCTTTAGGTCTGTTTGTAAAGCCGCCACACAGGCCTCCCCTGAGCTTGTTGGGTTTAGTACGTGGCCCCTTTTTTCCCCGTTCACAGAGGTGTTGATGTCATCCAAGCCCTCCTGTGAGTCCCCAGGGAGGAAACAGCGAGACCGTGGCCGACAACAGGGTTTAATTCTGAACCAGAGTGCAGAAGCGGGGCCACCCAGGGGCGGCTCTCTGGCAGCACCCGGGCTGCCGCTGGGCTGAGCCTACTTGGCCAGCTTCTTGGACCTGCTGGGCGAAGAGACGAGCTCGGACTGCTGCAGCGGCGGCACTTTGACCCCTTTCTGCCTCAGCTGGTTGTAGTAATCGGTCCTCTCCGTGATGATCCTCTATAGAAAAGCGTTGGGCAAACAAGTTTGTTACACGAGTCTTTTGGGTTCACTCGCTTGTGTGGGGCAGCGTTAGGTGTGTGTAGTTCTGTGGAAGGCTGCGGGTGCTTGCCCAGGGGGAGGGGCGGTTGTTTGCGGAGAATGGGTGTTTGACCTGGCCTGTTTGGGCTGGAGAGTGCTGAGGCTGGTGAGGGCGAGTCTAGAATGGGTCAGGGCTTTTGAGCCCCCAGTGAGAGGGAAGCGGTCTTCTCTGCCTGTTTGCTCGTCCCCCATTATGAGACTTTACTAAACGAAATGGGCCATTTTCTGGCTCCACAGTTCCTTTCCTGTCTGTCCGAATCCCATGGGAACCTGCATGGCCACGATGGCAGCCACTGGCCTTACACAAAGGACCCCCACCACGGGGCGCCCAGGCTGCACTGCTCGCCTGGGACCCGCCCTGTCCTTCCCCGCAGCCTGGGCTGTGCTGGGGACTCTTGACAAGTGGCTCTCCTGAGTGGGGGGAAGGCTCTGGCATGTAGCGTTTGCCAATGTCTGTGCTGTGAAAACACTGACCCCGGAAGAGAAGCCCACTCTGGTTCTGGGGCAGCTCAGCCCTGATTGACGCTGGTGCCAAGTCCACTGCGACTGGGAGACTTGCCGAGCCTCAGGTCTGGCCCTCAGGGACCCCTCTGTCCTGCATAGGGAGCCTGCCCCATCCTCTCCTTAAGCCTCTTCTGGCCCACCAACAAAGTAAGGGCCTTCTTCCTGGCTCCTGGTGGTGCTGATGACCCTCCCACCCACCTCCCTCTCTCCTCCATCTCTCCCTCCCACTTCTCACCCTTTCCTTCCTCTGTCCCATCCTCCCTCTTCCTCCCCTTTCCACCCATCTCATTCTCCCTTCCCCCATCTCTTTTGCCCATTTCCCCCTCCTCACCCTTTCTCCTCTCTTTCTCCTCCTCCCTCTTCCCTTAGCCCAAAGGACAGCTGGGCCACAGAGACCTCTCCCTGAGGACTGCTGACACCTTCCAGGAGCGCCACTGACCAGGGGCCCTCCCCACTTCTCAGAGGAAAGGAACCGCTCTCAGGAAAACGTGGGTGCTAGAAAGGCCATGGGCACCCTCTGGGGTCAAAGGACCCCACAGTCAGAGGAGCCCCGAGTGACAAGGGCACAGGCCCACACAGGTTGTTGAGTCAGCCAGGTGCCTCTTCTTCCAGAGCCCTGGCCTGGGCCACATTGAAGGTGTGCGTGCGCGCGCGCACACACACACACACACCACCACCACCACCACCCCTACGAGGAAGCCTGGCAGCTCAGCAAAGTCAAGTGCCGGGCCCACAGCGGCTCCGCCAAAGGCCAGGTGGGTGGTGACTCCACTGCCAGCCCCAACCCTGCCCTACTTCTGAGTCCTCTGCTTGGGGTCAGGGAAGAGCCGGCCTGGGCCAAAACCACGGAAGGCGGATCGTGCCAGGGTCCTGGCTTGGCAGGATGGCGACTCCTCCGAGGTGCTAAGAAGCATCCCCGGAGGCGGAGCTGGGCAGAACTGGGGCTCCTGCTTCTGGCGACTCCCCGGGACGCCAGCTGCTTGGCCCCCTTCCCAGTGCACCCTGGAGGGTTTGCTCCTGCTGCTGGTCACTCAAAGCCAGCTCCGTGACATCACCACCCTTCGGGAGACCTGGTCCCCTCTGCCTGAGCAGACAGAAAGTACACTGCTGGGGGTGACAGAACAGTGACGCTGCCAGGACTCGCATAGATGTCCCCAGCATCCAATGCAGGCTTCTCCCTACGCCCCAGGCTGCAGGTGCGGGTGGCCCGGGGACCACATGCGCCGGCTCTACCTGCAAGGACTCCAGGATGTCTTGGTCAGAGATCTCGGTTGTCAAGGACTTGATCCCTGAAACGCTATAGGCAGCCTGCATGATCTTGTTTCTTAGTTTTTCAAGCTGTGAGCGAAGGGAAAACACGTTGCTGGGCCTCTGCGGAAGGAAGGCCAGTGCCATCCAGGGAGAGGAGCCCTCCCCGTGCCTGGTGCATGGTTTACAGAAGGCGGGCTCATCCTCAGTGCACGGCTTGAGGGACCAGGAGTGAGGATGGAGGGGGTCAACGTCTGCCTGTGAGCTATAAGGTGCTACATCTAAACCCTGACCCGGGGTGGCCCCACCGCACAGACTTTCTAACCCACTAATGTTTTTTTTTGTTTTTTTGTGACAGAGACAGAGACAGAAGGACAGACAGAGACAGGAAGGGAGAGAGGTGGGAAGCATCAGTTCTTCATTGTGACACCTTAGTTATTCATTGATTGCTTTCTCATATGTGCCTTGACGGGGGGGGGGGGGGTCCAGCCAAGCCAGTGACCCCATGCTCAAGCCAGTGACCTCAAGGTTTCGAACCTGGGTCCTCTGCGTCCCAGTCTGACGCTCTATCCACTGTGCTACCACCTAGTCAGGCTACCTCACTAACAATTTTAATTGGAAAAGTAAAACCTGCACATGGTTTTTTAAAAAAAAAAAAAAAAAAAAACAGAAACAGAACAACCCCAGGCCCACCCCCCTTCCCCAGAGGAGCTTGGGCCGCAAGTCTCTTCCAGACCCCAGGGAGACTCTCCCTGACTCAGGCCAACGTCCTGCATATCAGTTGTCCCTCACTTTGGGCATAGAAGGAGATTCCGGGTGGTCCCCCCTTATGCACTCAAAGTGGGCCGGGGACCCTGGAGCTCTGGGCAGTCTGCTGCTGGGCCGGGACCTCAGGGGTGGCCGCCGGGAATACCCTGGCCTGGGTGCTCTCCAAGGCCACGCGCGCCTGCTGCTCGGCCTCCTGGACCGTCTCCATCCTGGTCTCCGTTTCCTCTTGCAGCCGCCTCTGTCTCTGCAGGTGGGCCTGGCTGAGGTCCACCTGGGTCTGCAGCTCCCTGACCTGAGTGTTAGTCTTGGAGATGGTGTCTTCCCGGTCCGTGAGCTCATGCTCCAGGTCACATACTTTCTGGGGTGGGGGGAAGCAGGGGACGACAGAGGAGTAGATCCACCTGTTCCCACCCCTCTCCTCTCCCAGAGACGGCCAACTCGGACCCGAGTTCCTCAAGCCACGTCTGAACCCAGGGGCGGCGCGGGGCCCCTGTATGCCCCTGCACTCCCGGGCTCTGTCCGAGGGGACGCTGCCGCAGTGGGGGGCGCCAGTCACCTGTCGGAGGAGGAGGTTGTCCTTCTCCACGAGCCCTGTCAGCTCCTCCTGCTTCTTCTCATCCCGGAGGCTGGAGAACTGAAAGGCAGACGGGAGGATCAGAGGGGGCCTGGCGGAGACTGCGGACAGAACACGCCTCTGATGTCTTCCTCCTTGAACCCCCGAACGCTGAAAGCCACAAGAGTTCTCAGGCAGCTGAGAGAGAAGAAGGAGATGGATACCGAGACTTGGGGACATTAGAAAGCGGGTCCCAGAACGAGGAACCCTAAGACGGCAGCAGGGAGAGCTCAGGGCATGTCTGTGCATACTCCGAGTCCCCAAATGTCTCTGAAATGGGTGGGGCCGGTTCTCTGGATGTGGAGAGATGAAGGTTCAGACACCCCCCAACCAGAGTTGCCAGGTGGTCCAGTGGGGGTCTGGCCTGGGAGATAGATGCCAGGCTCGGTTGTGGGTGGAGACCCCGGACTCCAGACTGGGATGTGGGTGCTGAAGAAGGAGGCCACGCCCTCCCCCTACCTCCCACCCCAGACTCCTAGAACACCAGCAGTGAGGCCTTCACATCTCAGGCAAGAAATACTTCCAGTTTCCCAGATTCCGGGGAAATCTGACCCAACCAAGAGGAAAGACACAAAAATTCTACCTTTGAACTCTCGGTTGAAATGCCCACACACACCACCATCCCTGCCGTGTGCCGTGAAGCCCAGAGCTGTCGCCATGTGCTCTGATGCTGGAGCCAAGCTCTCACAGACACGACAGAGACCAGAATTATGGGAAACAGCAATGGTGCGAGAAGCTAAAGACCAGGGGGTCACGAACCCTCAGCTGGGGGGAGAGAGATACTGTAACAGAGAAGCAGAAAGAAAAAGGAACACCCAAGGGGGACCTTGGACATTGTAAATGTTATCCCCAAGTCCAGACTCAGGAGGAGGGCTGTGGTTAAGTCCAGGGAAACTCCTAGAAGTAGAGCGAAGAGACCAAGTTGTGGAAAGGAGGAAGAGGAGGCAGGAAGGAAGGACGACAACCAGAACAGAGAGTCCGGAAGTCCGCCAGCCCAGGGACTGAAGCGTCAGTCGAGGATGCAGCAGAGAAGGAGGAAGAGATCAAAACAAAACAAAAAACAATGAACAGAGAAAAATTCCAGGATGGACAGATGGAAACTGGGGACAATGTAAGTAGACCCTCCATAAGGCACAACTTTGTGTGGCATTTCAGAACACCTGGGACCAAGACCGGATCTTGTACCTTTCCAGAGAGGATGCAGCCACCACCAAGGACTAAGTCATGTCTGTGTGAAAGCACAGCAATGAGGTGACCCTTGAGCTCACTACCAGCAGCCCCGGACTCTGGGATATAGGGAGCCACCCCGCCAAGGAAACCCTTCCCAAACTGGAATTGTATCCAACCTAGCTGTTAATGCACAGAACAAAGACATTTAGGACAGACGGCATTCCCCCTACCCCTCGCCCCACCCCTGCCTATTTCTTTTTGTCCCTCACTCATCTTTTCTGAAAAAACACCTGGAGGATGTGCTCCAGAGAAAATAAGGGTAGACCAAGAAAGAGGAAGATGTGGACACAGCAGCTTTAACATGCTTTGTGTATGAATCGTAACACTGTTTTGCAAACGTGTTTCCGTTAGGTGTGCTTGCCGGTACTGTCCCTCCAGGGTGTAACTGTGGTGTCAACTCACGGACGTGAGTGGAATGGCATTGGGGAGGGCCGGGAGGACAGAGTGGTGCACTTGGTAATGCTAAGACAGAGAATAATCTAGACTGGGCCTCAAGTGTGCTGTCTGAGACACGGAGAGTGGTTCTCTAATGAATCAGAAGAGGTGGAAGCGGTCGCCTTGGTGAAGGGACAGATGGGAGGGAAGGGGGCAGGACCCTCCTGTTTTGCGTGACAAGACTGTGGGACTCTGGTTCTTTAAGCTACGTGGGTGGAAAACTTCTATAAAAATAAAAACAAGATGCTTTACAAGGAGCCGGCTCAGCAGAATGGTACACACTCGACACGTGGGTGGGGGCTCTCACCCCCAAGACTCAGGAGCTAAGAGGTGCTTGAGGCATGGCCAGTAGCCAAGAGGCCCAGGAGACAGGGTAGCTGCTGAGGCCTGAGGGCAGTACAGGGCCCTGGGGACCTGGTGTGCAGCCCACTTTGCCTCAGTCAGCGATGTGACCCTGGGAGAGTGACTTCTGCTCCCTAAGTTCAGCATCTCCATCAGTGAAATGGGACAGCTGGTGCCTCCCCTGGAGCTGCTGGGGGGACCCAGGGAAGCCACACGGGGCCCGGCGTGCTGAAAGACACAGCCACCTTGTCAGTCATGGCCTGTATCTGATGCTCCCGCTCTCGAAGCTCCTTCTGCAGCAGCTCGTTCTCCACGTTCATCTTCTGCAGCTGGGACTCCTGGTAATCCACTTGTCGTTGTAAAGATATGCAGGCTCCTGAGTGATGGGCGTGCGAGATGGGGGGAGGGGCGATGAGGACAGGAGGGGGCCGGGGTCGCCCGGCTCTGACTCCCCCACAGGTGCCCACCTCCTCAGCTCCCTCCGTGCTCTCCCACCCTTCCCCCCGTGGCTCCCAGCTCAGAGGCGCAGAGTGGACCCGGGCCTGCCCTGCCCGCCCATCCCCACTGCCCAGCCTGGGCGGGCGGTTCCACCTCTGCATCCGGCTACCCCCTACCTGTTGCCAGGGACTGTCTGGCCCTGGCCACCTCGAGCTCGAACTGGAACTCCTGGATCACCTGCTCGTACTCCTCCAGCTGGGCAATCAGCTCCTCCTCGAAGTCCTCGTCCATGGAGCAGACCCTCCTCCTGCCGCCTTCCTCCTCCTCCTCCAGAGACTCCCTTTCCTCATCTATTTCCAGGTCCAGCCCTGCCACCCCCCACTCCACTTCCTCTGCAACGCCCTCAAGGACAGCCCCCTCTGTGCCCACCGCGTCCTTGCCCCCCGCGCCCGTTGCCCTCTCGGCCTCCCCTGCCAGCCCCTCTTTCTCCTGGGCACGGCCCTCCAGGTCCCTGGCTCTGTCCATCATGACATACTCCTCCTGCATCTGGGGAGGGAAGGGAACAGTAGGCAGGACCGTGGGCACCCCTGGGGCAGTACAGGAGCAGGGGGCACACTGGGTGCTTGCCACCATCACAGCCTCACAGTCTACGGGGGTGATGGGGCTGCCAGGAACCAGCACCCCAGAACGGGACAAGGGCTGGATGTGCTCTTCTAGGTGGAGGCTGCCCCGCCCTCCTCCCTGTTCCCTTACAGAATGACTGAGGGCTGCCCTGGGGGGGGGGGTGGCACCAGGTTAGGGCTGCAGGTGGGGTGGCATGACCCCTGCCCCTGCAGGTGAGTCCCGGATCAGTCCTGTGCATTCAGGACGTGGCCAGCCCGCACCTGCCCCCATCGCTGCAGCTCCTCCTCCTCGTCATGGCTGGAGGCCTTCTGGGCGCTCAGCCCACCTGCCTGCTTGGGCCCCCAGTCGGAGGGTTGCTCCTGTGAGAGACGAGAGAGAGAGACAAGATGCCGCGGGGGACCTCA
Organism: Saccopteryx leptura; assembly: GCF_036850995.1. Lineage (NCBI taxonomy): Eukaryota > Metazoa > Chordata > Mammalia > Chiroptera > Emballonuridae > Saccopteryx > Saccopteryx leptura. The sequence goes on along the minus strand of NC_089505.1, from coordinate 85,568,002 downwards.
GGGTTTCACACAGCTCCCTCAGCTCCCCAGGTGACTGCACCACCAGGACCTGTCCCCTTGGGAGGGGGAGAGCAGCCGCTCCACATCAGGAGGAGGGCTCGGTGACCTGCAGGTGGCCCCCAGGGGGCAGTGACCTTGCAGCAGTGAGCACAGGCATTTGGAAGCGTCGAGGGTCCAGCCTTGGACATGCCCACCTTGCATGTGGTTCTTGCCCTGCTCTCTGCCGCTCTTACTTAATTCACAGCCCTCAGGCGGCTGGGCAACGCTTCCAGCCCTCCCCGGACTCCCGCTGTCTGCTGCCTGCCGGCTGCCCCACAGTTGGTCTCTGGGCAGTTTCCTTTGTAGACATGGCATTTGGCGACAGTGTGCCCCACTCGTGTGTGCCCCCTGCATAAAATCGGGCTGTCCCCTCAGGTATGAAAGAAAGCAGGTCTTAGAAAGACCAGGGCATGCTTACTGGGGCCTCTCCGGGCTGCCCCTTGACCCCTTGACCCCAGATGGACCTGCCTCATTCAGTCCTCTGCCCAGACCAGGGAAGACAGGCAGCATTCCCAAGCCCGTTGACAGGCAAGGACACTGACGTCCCATGTCCCACAATCAGAACAGGCCAGGCGAATCCCAGTCACCTTCACCCTCGGGACATGGCCAGGCCAGGTCTGGGGACTCCGCCTGTGGGGGGCCTTCTGTCCTAATGACAGAAGAGCTGGCCCCCACTTTACAGGTAAGGAAACCGAGTCTGGAGAGTGCCACCACCTGTCCCAGGGAGCACACGCAGCGGCTGAGGGCCAGACCAGCTGCACAGCTCACAGCCCTTCTCCTGTCGCATTCCCATCACCCCCCCCCCTCCACTCTGGCCTGGCGCCCGGAACCTCGTGACCCAGCCCAAGCTCCCACAGGACGTAGTGACATTCAAGATGATGGGGTGTGAGGGCAGCGAGGGGTTCGGGTGCTGAGGGTCGCCTGGGGGGGGCTGGCTGCACGCTTTGGAAGCTCACCAGGACCTGCCGGCATGGGGCGCTCTGCTCACCTTCACGCCCTGCCTCAGGAACGTCTCCTGGAATTTGTTTCTGAGGAGGTATTTCAGCTGCTTCCTCAGGACCTCCGCCTCCTCCTGGAGCGTTAAGATCGTCTCGTCTTTCTTCTGAACCTGCTCCTTCAGCTGGGAAAGGCGCTGGACCTCCTTCCCCAGCACGGACAGGCAGTAATCCTGGGCAGAAAACAGGCAGCCCCTGTGCTGCATGCACTTGGCCTCACACCCTCCAGTCACCCCCAGGGCAGCAGCTCCAGGCCCAGGGAGAGCAGACCTACTATCCTGGGACCCTGAAATCCTGAGCCCAGGATGAGTGCTTCTTTACCCAGCCATGCCCTGACCTAGGGCAGGTCTGAAATCCCTGCCCAGGAGACTCCTGGAAGCCCACCCTTCAACCTGGCTCCTGGCCAGCTGCCCACTGTGAGAGAGGACACCAGTCTTCTGTGCAGCCCCACACCTCACCAGTAACTCCCTCCAAGGGCCACTTCTTAGGAGCCTTCTGCCCCTCAACCTTCTATTCTTAAAATCTCAATGCTCTAGAGCCTTCAATATTGGAGACACAATACAAATGGGGTGTTTTGGACACACAAGAAACAGAAAGAATGTGTCCCCAGCAGATCTGAACTTGGAGAAAATAAAGAGAACTCTTCAGGCAGGAGGGAGATGGTCCCAGACAGAATTCCAGAAGGAAAGATAACTAGAAAGTCCTCCAGTGTTTGGGAATTAAGTGGCAGGCTTCCATAGAACCCATGAGTCAAAGAAGAAATCACAAAGGAAGTTAGAGAATATTTTGAACAGAACAATAATGAACACTTGGACATATTGAGACTTGCAAGGTGCAGCCAAAGCTGTGATTGAGGACAAATTTATAGCCTTCAAATGCATCTAGGAGTGAAAGCAATGGAAAACAATTATGTAAGGATCCATCTCAAGAATTTAGGGAGAAAACTGCAAATTGAACTTAAAGAACAAAGATGGAAGGAAATTATACAGAGAAGTGCAAGGATGAATGATATAGTGAGGAAGAGAGAGGACAGAGAAACTATGACAACATTTTAGCATTTGGTGAATCTGAAGGGTATGTGGGAATCATTTGTACTATTAGGTTACAGGGGGGAAATAATCATGCAGAAATCATACATCTTCACCCATCCTGTGGTGACTTTTAGGCACGCACAGGTGTCCTGAACCATACAATGATTACTGGGAAGGGGGCACTCCTTCCCTGGGGCTGCTGAGTCTGCACAACACACATGCACTGCAGCAGGTGGCGGTCTTGCCTCCCGAGGACGTGCTCACCTGCGACAGCTCAGAGGAAGGTAGAGATGAGAGGAGGAGAACCCTCATGGCACTACCCTTTGACCTCCTGGAGGCAGACAAGCCTGCAGCCCTTCCCCTGGTGGGTGGGTTCATGCATGAGCTGAGCATTCCCTTCCCACACACCCTGAATGAACAGCAGTCCTGCAGAGAACGTCCTGGTCTTCTCTCTGTGTGGTGCTACCTAATGATAGCCTCAGGCCATCTCCCCAAAGTGGAATCGCTTGGTCAAAGGATACAGACACGTTTTCAATTGTGAAATCTATTCATAAAATATCGAGGCAGAGTTCAGGGAGTCAAGGTCAAGTGAGTAGTCACAGACCCAAATGATGGGGTCACGAAAGATTCCCCACCTTAAAAAACAGAAGCTGACTCTTAAGAAGAGACAATGAACATGGATAAACTTCTGGCAAGACAGATGGAGAGAACAAGAGAGAAGGCATGCATTAGCAACATCAGGAATGAAAAGGAAACTGCCTCCTGCAGACCCTCTAGCAGCGTGGGGCAGGTGGGACATGAAATGTTATGCAAAATTGACGAATACACAGATGCGTTCCCAGAAAAACACTGCTTTGCCCAAATGGAGGCAAGAGGAAGAAGGAAATCGGCATGCCTCACAAGGAAATGAGTTTGTCGTTTTTAAAAAACCAACCCTGAGAGATGACATCAGAGTAATGGTGCAGTAAGAAGCGATACCGATAAATCTCCCCCAAAACTCAACAAGATCTTCAACCAGAAACAGAAAAACCTATCCTTGGAGCCTCCAGATGTTTTGCAATACACCCAAAGGTATGGTCGAGCGAAATATTGGCTAAATATATAATCAAACCCCAAAGGAAATAGGGAGTAAGAAATGCTCCGCCTTCCTCACTAACCTAAACAGGGCGGCTTTCACTGGGAACTGAGAATATAGAAACTAAAGCGGGCAAAGGGGGTGAATAGATCCAGGCCGCGGCACAAACTGCTGAACCAGGCTGTGGCACGGAGATCCAAGCCGAGGAAAAACTGTTCCTGTGGCAACCTGGGCAATATAAGCTAACACTCGCGCCAAACCCAGACAAAGAAAGACAAGTGTGGCAGCCATTTTCCCCGATCTCCTAGTCGGCGCACGCAGATAGCGGGCGAGAGATTCCTTCCAAAGCCCCGGGAGTGGGCGCCCGTGTTGTCCCACAGAGGGACAGAGTCAGAGGCCTCTGTGTGGGCCAAAAGCAGAATCTCTGGACCGCCCCAGCGCACGGGGAGGGAGCAAGAACTAATCCCAACGCTGGAACTTTTCCATGCGGGAGGGGTTTCACTCAGAGGGTGAGGCGGCCGGCCTGATATCCGGGTCTTCGCGCTCAGATAGTGAGCGAGAGATTCCTCCGAGTGCCTCGGCAGTGCGCGCCCATGTTATCCCACAGAGGAGCAGAGTCAGGGGCCTTTGTGTGGGCCAAAAGCGGAATCTCAGGCCGCCCCAGCGCCTTGAAAAAGCCGCGCACGGGGACGGAGCAAGAGCCATTTCCAATGCTGGAACTTTTCTGTGCGGGTGGGGGTTTCACTCAGAGTGTGAGACTGCTGGCCTGATATCCTGGTCTGCGTACGCAGATAGTGGGCGAGAGATTCCTCCAAGTGCCTCGGCAGTGTGCGCTCGTGTTATCCCACAGAGTGGCAGAGCCAGAGGTCTTTGAATGGGCGGAAGCCCCGCCTGATTATGCTAGCAGCTCTGACTGACTGAGCCTTACCCAGAGCCCTGTGCTGAGTGGGAATAGAGTGGGGAGTTGCCAGCTCTTTGAGCCTCTTACTATCCAGGCAGAGGCAGCAGCAACCCCATAGCTGGATTATCAGGCTACTAATTGAGGAAGGAAAGACTAGGAGAAAGGCTCCAGGAACACGGACTCTCTCACTGGCGCAGCCTATAAATGCTAATGAGCCTGGCCCTGGCCGGTTGGCTCAGTGGTAGAGCATCAGCCTAGCGTGCGGAGGACCCGGGTTCGATTCCCGGCCAGGGCACACAGGAGAAGCACCCATTTGCTTCTCCACCCCTCCGCCGTGCCTTCCTCTCTGTCTCTCTCTTCCCCTCCCGCAGCCAAGGCTCCATTGGAGCAAAAATGGCCCGGGCGCTGGGGATGGCTCTGTGGCCTCTGCCTCAGGCGCTAGAGTGGCTCTGGTCGCAACATGGCGATGCTCAGGATGGGCAGAGCATCGCCCCCTGGTGGGCAGAGCGTCGCCCCATGGTGGGCGTGCCGGGTGGATCCTGGTCAGGCGCATGCGGGAGTCTGTCTGACTGTCTCTCCCTGTTTCCAGCTTCAGAAAAATGCAAAAAAAGAAAATGCTAATGAGCCTCGATTGCCAATGAGACTAAAGCACAATACATGACATCACCATAGAGACTTATCAACTGCAAACCTCTACCTGAGCATGCCAAAGGGGCAGAACCTGGGGTACAGAGTCACCGACCAGGAAGAGGGAGAGAAAAGAAAAAGCAAGAAGATAACCTCCCAAAATCAGCAATAATACACAGACTTTATAACCTATCCCATTTTATTATATTTGTTCATTTGTTTCTCTTATCTTCATTCTTGATATATTTTTTTTTCCTCTTCCAATTTGGTCGTTTAACTCTCTGCCAGTCTCACTCTCTCCTCTCCTTGAACTACACTAGCCATAAGTGTTACATCTCCCATTATCTTTTCTTTCCTCTTCCTTTCTCTCTATGAGGGTTGCACTCCAAAACCCTTAACTCTCTCTCTCTCTCTCTCTCTCTCTCTCTCCTCTTTTTTCTTCTTTTAGTGGTTCCCTCTTTTTTTTCTCTCTCTTTCTCTTTCTTTTCTCCCTCTATATTAGTTTCTTCCTTTCTCCTTTATGTCTCCTCTCATTCAAACCTCAATAACGAACAATATCTTATCTGGGACTCAAACTTATGTTTGTGGCATTTTGGGGGTTTTTTACTTCACCTTTTTAACACACTAGCAGTGCTCCCATCCCTGGCTCTCCATTTTATCTAGTTCTTGTTCCACTAAATACAATAGTAATTTTTTAATTTGTCCCCCATTTTCCTGTTTCCCTCTTATTCCTCTCATCATAACTCTTAGTCAACCAACACCTAAAAGCAAATCATTTTATTCTTGACCCAATTTTTTTTCTTATTTGCTTTTTGTGGGTCCATATCCCCTTTTTTTTTCCTTTTTTTTTTTTGCCCCTTTATTACTTCTCCTTAATTCAGGCCCTCCATTACAGGCATTGTTTGTTCTATTTAGTCTCAAGAAAGAGGGGAGAGGAGAGGAGAAGAAAAAAGGAGGGGGGGAATATTTTCCTTTTCTCTTTTTTTAAATTTTTTATTTTATTTTATTTTTCTTCATTATTAATTTTTTAAAAAAAAACAACTCTTTTCGATTTTTTAATTTTTTTAAACTTTTTATTCTTTATTAAATCTCATTAATACTATCAACAAAACCACCCTCAGATGCCATTAAGGAAGAGAAAATCGAATATCATGGATACAAAAGAAAGAGAAGTAACAGCTAGATGAGGAAAAATCTATGGAGAAAAAATTTAATATATTGGAAACCTTGGAGCTAAATGACAGAGAATTTAAGATAGAAATCCTAAAAATCCTCCGAGATATACAGGAAAACACAGAAAGGCAACTTAGGGAGCTCAGAAAACAACTCAACGAACACAAAGAATATATTTCCAAGGAAATTTAAACTATAAAAACAAATCAAACAGATGAAAAACTCAATTCACATGCTGAAAAATGAGGTAACAAGCTTAGCTAATAGAACAGGCCAGATAGAAGAGAGGATTAGTGAAATAGAAGACAAGCAACTTGAGGCACAACAGAGAGAAGAAGAAAGAGACTCAAAAATTTTAAAAAATGAGATAGCCCTACAAGAATTATCTGACTCCATCAAAAAGAATAACATAAGAATAATAGGTATATCAGAGGGAGAAGAGAGAGAAAATGGAATGGAGAACATACTCAAACAAATAATAGATGAGAACTTCCCAAGCCTGTGGAAAGAACTAAAGCTTCAAATTCAAGAAGCAAACAGAACTCCGAGTTTTCTTAACCCCAACAAACCTACTCCAAGGCACATCATAATGAAATTGGCACAAACCAACGACAAAGAAAAAATTCTCAAGGCAGCCAGGGAAAAGAAGAATACAACATATAAAGGAAGACCCATTAGATTATCATCAGATTTCTCAGCAGAAACTCTACAAGCTAGAAGAGAGTGGACCCCAATATTTAAAGTCCTGAAAGAGAGAAACTTTCAGCCACGAATACTATACCCATCAAAGCTATCCTTCAAATATGAAGGAGAAATAAAAACATTCACAGATACAGAAAATATGAGGGAATTTATCATCAGAAAACCCCCACTCCAGGAATTACTAAAGGGTGTTCTCCAATCAGATACAAAGAAAAAAAAAACAAAACAAAGCCACAAGTAAAAGCTCCAAAAAGAACACAATAAAACCAAATTTAAACTGTGACAACAACAAAAAGAAAGGGGGGGAGAGGATGGAGATTAACAGTAGCAAAGGACGATGGAGTGCAAAAGTACTCACAGACTAGTGCGCTACAATGAACAGGGTAGGAACCCTTTTCATTACTTAAAGGTAACCATCATTGAAAAAACCACCACAGAAGCACATGAGATAAAAAAGATAGCAACAGGCCCTGGCCGGTTGGCTCAGCAGTAGAGCGTCGGCCTAGCGTGCGGAGGACCCGGGTTCGATTCCTGGCCAGGGCACACAGGAGAAGCGCCCATTTGCTTCTCCACCCCTCCACCGCACTTTCCTCTCTGTCTCTCTCTTCCCCTTCCGCAGCCAAGGCTCCATTGGAGCAAAGATGGCCCGGGCGCTGGGGATGGCTCTGTGGCCTCTGCCTCAGGTGCTAGAGTGGCTCTGGTCGCAATATGGCGACGCCCAGGATGGGCAGAGCATCACCCCCTCGTGGGCAGAGCATCGCCCCATGGTGGGCGTGCTGGGTGGATCCCGGTCGGGCGCATGCGGGAGTCTGTCTGACTGTCTCTCCCTGTTTCCAGCTTCAGAAAAATGAAAAAAAAAAAAAAAAAGATAGCAACAGAGGAAAGATGTATGGAATACAACCAAATAAAAACAAAAGATAGAAAAACGAAAGAGAAGGATCAAACAGGACACAAAACTAACAGAAAGCAATATATAAAATGGCAATAGGGAACTCACAAGTGTCAATAATTACACTAAATGTAAATGGATTAAACTCACCAATAAAAAGGCACAGAGTAGCAGAATGGATTAAAAAAGAAAATCCAACTGTATGCTGCCTACAGGAAACTCATCTAAGTAACAAGGATAAAAACAAATTCAAAGTGAAAGGCTGGAAAACAATACTCGAGGCAAATAACATCCAAAAAAAAGCAGGCGTAGCAATACTCATATCTGATAATGCTGACTACAAGACAGCAAAAGTACTCAGAGACAAAAATGGCCATTTCATAATGGCTAAGGGGACACTGAATCAAGAAGACATAACAATTCTTAATATATATGCACCAAACCAAGGAGCACCAGAATATATAAGACAGCTACTTATTGACCTTAAAACAAAAACTGACAAAAATACAATCATACTTGGAGACCTCAATACACCGCTGACGGCTCTAGATTGGTGATCCAAACAGAGAATCAACAAAGATATAGTACCCTTTAAAAACCAACCCTGTGAAGCTCTCTCCAGACACAGCTGGCGTTCCTTCAGAATGTAACAAAGAGATGAGGCCAAAGCCCAGTGCAAACTCTTTCAGAGAATTGGAAAACAGGAAAATGCATCCCCACTTTTTTGTTGTTGTTATGAATAACTGACACCTAAATCAAACACAGGAATTATAAGACAGGCAACTAATGAGCCAGCCTCCCTCATAAACAGAGGTAGGGGGAAAGAAATGACATGACAAGGAATGAACTCATAGGGCCGTCGGTGCGTATCAAGCTGATTATTACTGAGAGTGCGTTCTCCTCAGTGGAACGGCGGGGCCCGAAGTTGTACAGATGGGTAGAGGACATGACACATGTTGGCGCGCTGCATACAGGTTGGTGAGTGATAGACATGTGAATTCCAAACTGCCCTCTTGATGTTCCGCCTGTCTGTCGGACCTCACCCTTGCTGGACTGTCGCCCCTGGGGCAGGGGAGCTCCGGGAGGCTGGCGGGCCGCCCCTGGGGAAGCGTTCCGGACATACCAGGACCTTTGATTCAATGCCCACTTGCTCGAGACTCTCCTTTTGCCCTATAAATTAGTCCCCCTGGCTTGTACTGGCGCCCTTCTTCCCAGAGAAGTGCCCCGGCAGGTATTTCTCCTTTAATAAAGCCTGCACATGTGGTGTTTGAGTGCCGTCTCATTCTTACATCGGGTGCTGAAACCCGGGACGGGGTACCAGCTGCCTGGACAATCCCCTTGCCGGCCAAACTTACAACCAGGAAGCAGTGGACAGCAGCAGCTTGTCCGGGCTAACTCCCTGATTCTGTTCAGCTGTGTGAGCGCAGTTGAGCGACTGGCAGTCCGACCCTGTCCTGAACCCCTGCCGGACCAGAGAAAGGTAAGGAGTTTCTCCCTTCCCTCTCCCGGTTGGCTTTAATTCGACCCATAAATCCCTAATCCATCATCGGACGGTTTTCTCTGGTCAGCCTCACATTTTGAGGGGTTTGCCATTTTTCTGTCCCAGGGACAGCACATTCCAAAAGTCTAAGTGCTTAGCCAAATCCCTCCACATTCTCTTTGAGCTCCTTCTTAGGTGGTGACGACCCCTAAGCAAGACGACTCCACATTCCCAGGAGAGCTTTCTCCTTTGAGATTATGATTGGAGGTGGGGACGCCCTCTCTAGATCACTAATCTCCACATTGGGCTCTTTGGAGTCAAAGCCGTCTGACCAAACCTCTGTCTTCTACTCATTTTCTTTCGCCATACTGCCTGGCCACGATACAAACTAGACAATGACTCCCATTGGCCTGAAAACGGGACATTCAACTACAATATCCTAAGAAATCTTGACGATCTTTGCCACCGGATGGGAAAGGCTTCTGAAATTCCTTACATGCAGGCTTCCTTTTACTTTTGCTCCTGTCCTTAATTTCTGTGTCTTCTGTTCTACATGCAAGCCGTTTTTGGCCAAAAAAACCTCACCTAAAACCTCCACTCCTAATCTTTCCTTCTCCGCAAACTCCCAACTCTCTTCCCCTCCTGCCTGACCCCCGGGGGCACCCCTCTCTCGGGACCCCTCTCTGGTCCCTCTGCAAATCTTTTCCACTTGAGTCTCTTCCCTCCAGAAAGGCCCCTCCCTTCTCAGAATTCTGTTTTCTCATTCACCTGCAAATCCAGTCTCTCTTTCTCCTCCCCTGCTGGCCAGGGGCCCCTCCCTTCTCCACTGTGTTCTTAAACCCCTCCTCCCTCCTTACAGACTGCAGGCTCTGCCTTTCTTCTCCTCGCCCCAACCCCCCCACACACACACAGACTACAGCTATGCCCTCTCCCCCTTGTCCTCTCCCCTCTCTTCAGAGCTCCAAATCTTTTGACTCCTCTAACCACGTGGCACCACCACTAGCACCTCAACCTCCTCCTCCTCCTGCAGATTCTGACCCTCCTTCTTTCCATCCAGCTGCTCACACTGTCCATCTGTCTGCTTTCTCTCTTCCTCCCCTCTATGCTGGCAACTCCCTGCCATCTCAAAAAGCTTAAAAAAGCAGAGTTGTCTTTTGAACTGTGTGAGTGAGTAATCTGTTTTGTCTCTTTGTTTATCAGAAAACACCTCTAGCATAATTTGAATTGAAACAAGTAAAGCACGCTCATTTAAATTCCTTAATTTATAATTTGTAAAATCTTTGTTTAATGTGTAACTGTGTCTGTTTCTAAGGCCTTAAACCAATAATTACCCACCTCTTAAACCAGGCTTACTCATCCCCATGGACTCTCCCTGCAATACCCCCATCCTTCCTGTTCGAAAACCTTCAAGGGCTTATCGCCTCATACAAGCCTTACATCTAATCAATGAGGCGATAATTCTCCTCCATCCAGTAATCCCTAATCTCTACAAGTTACCATCACACATTCCCTCAAACACCATTCATTTCACAATCCTAAACCTCCAGGATGTCTTCTTTACCATTCCTCTACACCCTGACTCTTACTTTCTGTTTGCTTTCGTCTGGACTGACCTGGACACTAATGCAGCCCAGCAACTTACATGGACTGTCTTACCCCAGGGGATCAAAAACAGCCCACATCTGTTTGGGCAGGCACTAGCTCAGGATTTAGCAGCATGCAATCTCAAAACTAATACTCTCTTACAATATGTAGATGACCTACTTCTCTGCAGCCCCTCCCTGCCTGCCTCAAGAAGACACATCTTCACCCTTCTTAACTTCCTTGCCATGAAGGGATATCCTGTCTCCTCTGCTAAGGCTCAACTTCACTTAGTCCGTAGTCTATCTGGGCATCGCCTTAATCCCCACCACCTGAGGTCTCACCCTAGATCGAATTCAGACCCTCCACAGTCTTCAACCACCTATCACCACAAATCAAATCCTTTCTTTCCTTAGCCTAATAGGCTTCTTTAGACACTGGATTCCCAATTTTGCTCAAGCCCTGAGCATGGCTTTTAAGGTCTATAATGGCCAAGGGAGTAACAGAAAAGGCAAATAAGGCCCAAAAGAAGTCAGGAAATACCAGCTTTTGGCATACACTCTTAAAGGCTCCAGTGCCCTAAAGGACTTCATAGAATTCCATCAGGGCCCTGCTCCAGAGTAGAAAGGAAGGTCATTGAACTGAAGCCTGCCAGGCTTCCTGGCCCCACTGGCTGATACGTCTGTGCTGTGAAAGAGGGACACAAGAAGGTAAGGTGCCCCCTTGCTCCATGGAGGGAAGGTTCAGTCTCTTCTAGCCCTGCTCAGCTACCTGTGACCTGACCTTGCCCAGCATGCTGGGAATTGCCACTAAAGGCCCAAGGACATCGTTCATGAGCCTAAGGTATTTCTTCCAAGTAGCAGATAAACTGACCTCATTTCTTGTAAACACAAGGACCATCTACTATGCCTTGCCTGAATATTTGAGTTTTATTTATCCCTCAAAGATCTTTACTGTGGGTATTGACAGTCTGATTTTGTTACTTTATTTACTCCTTTATTCCTCTTGTCTCAATGCCCCATGCCTATTGTAGGCTGGGACCTGCTGCTAATTCCAGCTAGAAGCAGTGGTCACTAGGACTTAAACTCTAGCTGCAAAGTGTAGAAATGTAACCACCCTTTCCCTAAGTACTTGCAGGATTTACAGGTTACTCAGCAAACTGTTCAAAGACTATTCAAGAGGCGCTTCCAGCAGTACATCACCCAAGGACTGACTTTCATGTGGACAGGTCCACACACCGTGATCCTGACAACTCCTACTGCTGCTAAGGGCGACTCTTTCCTCTACCCTGACCATCTAGAGCTCAGAAACAGAGAAATGAAATGACCCCTTGTCCTATTTATTCTCTATTCACCTCTCAACCTGCCTCAACCAATCAGGTGCTTTCTACTTATGTGGGACCAACATCTATATATGTCTCCCTACTAATTGGACAGAAACCTGTACCCTAATCCAGTGGTCCTCAACCCCTGGGCCATGGACCGGTACCAGTCCGTGGGCCATTTGGTACTGGTCCACAAAGAAAAAATAAATAACTTACATTATTTTTGTTTTACTTATATTTAAGTCTGAACGATGTTTTATTTTTAAAAAATGACCAGATTCCCTCTGTTACATCCGTCCAAATATCAACCTAGTCCCACCCCATGAGCCTCTTCCAGTTCCTAGTGCACTACCCATCAATCTAAGGACCAAACAAGCTGTACAGGTAATCCCTCTTCTTATTGCTTTAGGAATCTCTACAGAAGTAGGTCTAGGGACAGGGGGACTGGCCACTTCCCTGTCTTATTCCCTCTCTCTCTCTCTGAAGCCCAGCAAATTTGTAAACATGGAATCAGTGGTTTCACACAAACTGGGTGTCTTGACTACTGCCTTTCATTAGTCCACTCACTCTATTTATTTTTCTAACTTTTGGACCCTGCCTCTTCTGTTTGTTCACTAGTTTCTTACAGAACTGCATGCAGACCTTCGCCAATCAGAAAAGTGGAAAAATCCACCTAACCCTACACACCTTCTAAAAACTTACACTAACAGGTTCCCCATCTCTAAAAATCTCCACATGTCCTCCCATTCGAGAGGAACCAGACCAGCACGTCTCATGAGGCTCATCCAGGAGACCATGTATCACCATGTCACCCTGTTCAATCGGTACTCGCAGCAAGCAACTAACAATTATTACCTCGCAAAATTTTTTTACTTCCTCACTCAGGTTTTCGAAGACATCGCCTGGTTCAGACCTCATAGCACGGAAATTGATGACCTCCTTAACTGGGTGGGGGACTTGGCTTGGCAAGGTTCTTTTCTTGAGTTCTCTCCAGAAGAAACAATAATTTTCCCATTTTTTCTCCTCTTTCTCCTCGTCACCCCTCATCGTACATTATGAAATTAACAACTGCCTTTCTTTTATATGTAACCACAGAGGTAAGAAATGATAGACACGTGAATTCCAAACTGCCCTCTTGTTGTCCCGCCTGTCTGTCAGACCTCACCCTTGCTGGACTGTCGCCCCCTGGGGCAGGGGAGTCCCGGGAGGCTGGTGGGTCGCCCCTGGGGGGAGCATTCCGGACATACTAGGACTTTTGATTCAACGCCCCCTTGCTCGAGACTCTCCTTTTACCCTATAAATTAGTCCCCCTGGCTTGTACTGGCGCCCTTCTTCCCGGAGAAGTGCCCGGCAGGTCTTTCTCCTCTAGTAAAGCCTGCACATCTGGTGTTCAAGTGCCGTCTCATTCTTACAGTGAGGTCCATCGGAGGCTTAAAGTGCCACCCTCTGGGCTGAGGGTGGACAGGGGACAGAGGGTCCGTTAAGCGTGTGATTCACAGACACCAAAGGAGGGGCCTGGAGGTCAGTTCAGACCCTGTCTGGGGACCTTCGGGCACAGCTACCCAGATTGTGGAACAGAGGCGGGGGGAGGGGGGCCTGCAGGGCAGTCTCTCCAGCAGGGTGGGGAGCCAGGGAGCCAGGGTGCTGCGGCTCCGCGCTCAGCAGTACCTTATCGTGGATGACCGAGATGTACCAGGGTGTTCGCTTTCCCAGGTGGCCCAGCCCCAGAACCGGGCTCAACGTTGGGGTCTTGCTCTTCTTCCGCAAGTAATTGACCTCACAGGCGCTCTTACTGAAGGCCAGATGGGGCCCTGTCGGGGAGCAGGGGCGTTAGACTCTTCCCGGCCGAGTGGCCCTGCAGTCTTCCAAGGTCCTGTCCCCCTTTTGAGACCCCCTCCCCCAGAAACCCTCCCTTGTCCAGCTGGGTTCCTCCATGTCTCCAGGCCACACATGGTTGTCCACTCCCCCCCCCCCCCCGTGTATCTGCTGACCAAGTGGAGGGACGCAGAAAGCATGCCATGAGGCTCCCAGAGCCCGGGAGTCAGGACAACACGGTGACCCTGGCGCTGCTTGTGCACAGGGGGACCTGGACACTTGCCAGGGGCTTCCTCATACTCAGGTACAGCTGTGGCTGTCACGTTTGGATAACAGAAATGAGTGGACAGTACTGGTCTGGAGGAACGGTCCCTACTGGTCTTGACCCCGGGACGCAGCCTGGGGATCCCCTGCGTACGGGACGTGGGGCCAGGCAGGTGGTCCTGGGAAGGGAGTTCCATGGAGCGGGAGCAGGGGCCCCGACAGGTGCAGGCAGAGGCCCTCTGGGCCTGGGCGGCAAGGAGAGGACCCTAGTGCCCAGCAGGCCCTGCCGCCCTCACCGTCCACCTTCATGTCCGAGCCCCGCTGGCTGGAGAAAGAGTCCCTGGTCATCTTCCAGGACTCGGAGCCGGGGCGTTCCTCCTCGGGGACAGCGCGCACAACAGCTGAACCTGCAAGGTGTTTTAACCATGTTGGCTGATGACTTGTGGCACGTTCCCGAGGCCTCCCGGGCCAGCGTCCTTTTAAAATTAAAGGTGACTGTTCTCCGCGGCCGCATGGGGCCACCGTTCCTCCCACCGGCGGGCCACCGAAGCACACCAGCTGCAGCTGATTTAATTTCTGCTTCCCTCTGACCCCTAGGAGCCTCAGCCACCCTGTCGGAGTCTCTCTGGAGTCTCGGAACACCTGGGGTGCAGCAGATGGTCACCTGCGGTCATGACGGTTCTCCTCTCTGCATTTCAGAGGGGTTGGTCCCTAATGAGCTTTCATCAGCCTCTGGACCTCTTTGTCCTGAAGCTTCCAGAATCTTCAAACTTCTCTTTCTCTCCCACCCCCAACCCTACTGACCTCTGCTGAGTGAGAGACAGGGAGGCAAGGGACTGAGGGACAAGGAGGAGGACGGGCGGCCCTTCCCTCCTGGGCCCTCGCTCTGTCCCACACACGGCAGCAGCGAGGGGCACACAGTGGTTTCAGAAGCAGCGCTGACTGCCCGGAAAGGTCCTGACCCCAGCAGGGGGGGAGGAGGCTTCCTCGGGGGGCGGGGGGCTCCGTGGTGGCTCTCACCGCAGTCGGACATGGACGTGGCCCGGGTACAGAACTGAGGGCAGCCGGGGCGACTGAGAAACACCTTGCGCATCGCTTCCACCTCCGACAGGAAGCTCCTGTCCTCGGGGCTGGAGTCCTGTGCTAACTCATTCTGGCGGAGCAGGAAGAAGAAAAAGAAGAAGGTCACGGGCCACAGCAGGGGCCTGTCCCCTCTCCCTGCAAACCCCAAGCCGGCTGGCAGCCACGCGGTGGTGGCACCTGCTCTAGAATCCGCCGTGGCTGAGCCCAGGGGATGGTCTGCTCGGAAATCCCCTGGGGGCAGGGGGCTCTCCAGTCCTCCTTGGTGAGTTGCAGGCATGTGGAACCCCGAGTGTTCTCTTCCTAAGCTCTTCTCCCCCCTTCACTACTTCTCAGGACACCCTCCTCACCCCTGTAAGGAACGCTGGGTGGAGGTGGGGGTGGGGGTGGGGTGGGGTGGGATCTGCATCTTCTCTCCATCACTGAAACACCTGGAGAGCTCTGTCGGCACCCTTCCCCCACCACCCCGCCCCTCCCCGAGCCCTTCTCAAGCAAGAGAGGCAGCTCCTCTCCAAGGCTCCTGCAGCCTCACACCTGCCTCCTGTAGTACCAGTTGATGGCCTGGGTCGACTGCTGTCGTGGGTGGAGTGTCCATTCCGGGGCTTGGCTGTCCCGGCCGCACATGCTCTTGAGGACCTTCAGCCCTTTCTCCATCAAGTTGGGCAGGGTGTTCGGCCCCTGGGGCTTGCTGGCTCCCAGAGGCAACATTGCGACAGTGCCACAGAGAGGACCAAGCTTCACCACCCCGGTGATGACTTAGAGGAGGGTTCCTGCAGGTCTCTCCGGTCAGGTCCGGAGCGGGGCCTCGAGGAAAATGCAGCGCCCCCCTCCCCCCGCCCCGTGGGGACCTGAAGCCTGGCACCGGCCAGGAGGAGACCAGCTTCCAAAGCTCCACAGCCTGTGGGATCCTGGGAGCAGAGTGTGGCATCACAGATGTCTCCATGGAAACAGAGCAGGGCATCCATCTTCATTTCCTGAGACCCGTCTTCATTTTCTACAGGGCAGGGGCCCCACAAGCTGCTTCCTCTGAGTCGCAGGATGTTCTGAGTATGGAGAAGTGGCCTGAAGCATTAGCAGCCATTCTGTTTTGTTTTGTTTTGTTTTCATCATCAGTATTTCACCTTATTTACTTAAGTGGGGTTTTTTTTAATTAATGTATTTGAGAGACAGACAGAAACATCAGTCTGTTCCTGTACGTGCCCTGACCGGGGATTGAACCTTCAACCATTGTGCTTCAGGATGATTCTCTAACTAACTGAGCTCCCTGGCCAGGGGTACTTCATGTTATATAATACCTGACACCAGACCAGTGGCTCAGATATGAAAATTAGATGACCTTGGTTAAAATCCATAATCGAGATGCATTTCTTTAACACCTGATATTGTATTCTTTTTAAAAACTAGAATTGGGGGGCCGTGTGGGGAGAGATGTCCTCTAGAGAAATGCTCACTGGGATTCTGTTCGAACCTCGCTGCCCCAGATTCTCAGACACACAGGCTTGGGGCTGGCAAAGGACCTTAAGAAGTGACATTGGCAAGTCTCAGCGTCCAGGCTGCTGTCTGAAAGGTTTCTTTATGGCCACTTCATGGTTTTCCAACTGCAATGGGAAAAAACAAACAAACCAGGCATAAACGGCCCCATTGTGTGAGACTCTACTGATATGAAATGTCCAAATCCATAGAGACAGAACACGCATTGGCGGTGGCCAGAGAGGATGGGGGAGGGGATAGGAGTGAGTGTCAATGGGGACGGGGTTCCCTTTTGAGGGGAGGAAGAATGTTCTGGAACTTGATCGTGGTGATGGCTGCACAATGTTGTCAATGTGCTACGTGCCCCTGATTACACACTTTAAATGCTGATTTTTTAAAAACATTTTTTGATTTTTTTTTTTTTTTAGAGCAAGAGGGAAAGAGAGAGAAGAGAGAGAGAGAGTGGAGAGCATCAACTCATAGTTGCTTCATTTTAGTTCATTGATTGCTTGTCGTATGTGCCTTGACCTAGCAAGATCGGTTTCAAACCAGCAACTGCAGCGTTCTGGGTATCTGTGTTCTATCCACTGTGCCATCAATAGGTCAGGCTAAATGGTGATTTTTATCTTAATAATAATAATAATAATAATAAAACTGTAGCTGTCATAAGTATTCCATCTACCTATAATGTTATACACTTTGCTTTTAAAGTATTTTAAAGAACTTAAGAGATGTGCTCTCTAAGAGAGCAGCTTGGCCAGGCTAACCCCGAGCCTGTCTCCAAGGCCCCCTTTTCTCCGACTTCCCAGTGTGGGCTCATTTCTTTCCCATAAGGTTACTAAAGAGCCGGAGCAGCCCTGCCCGCACTCTGCTGCTGCTTCTATTCTAGGCCCTTCCTTGTGTCCCTGTCCCCAGCTTTAATAAAGCACTCTCAAAATCACCTGGACTTACATTGTGACATCTTTCCTGCACAACATCAAGAACCCACTCCCTACCGGCCAGCCCTAGGCAGACCCAAAGGGTCAGGTCCCCTTTCCAGTACCAGTATAATTCCACTTCTATAAGGACCTAGGCCAGACAGACTCAGAGACAAAAATTAAGAGGCAGGGGGAGTGTTCCTAGCACAGGAAGCGGGTTCACCAGCGAGCTTGGCTTCTTGAAGAGCAGTGGAAACCAGATCTTTGGAGGGCCTATGCTCCTTGTGATGGGGAACAGCCATTAGGAAGGTGTGAGACCTCCTGGAAGCAGCTGGAATCCCTAAGGGCAACAAGCACGCACTGGTTCCCGAGGCTGCTCATCGTATTTATTGGTCTCTGCTCAACAAGCAAATTAGCAGAGCCTGGGTCTAATTCAGGGGTCGGGAACCTTTTTGGCTGAGAGAGCCATGAACGCCACATATTTTAAAATGTAATTTCATGAGAGCCATACAATGACCCATGTACATTACACATTATCCAATAAAAATAACACAGGCCACAGGCGGGGCTCACACAACAGCATTCTCCTCTCCCAGTTCCGGAGGCCAGAAGTCCACCATGGAGCTGTCTGCAGAGAGAACCAGCCCCAGGCCTTTCCAGCTGCTGGCGGTTTGGCGGCCTCCTCCGAGTTCTTTGGTTTGCGGACCCATCACCCCATCACCCCATCACCCCATCGCTGCTTTCTTCCCATGGAGTTCTCCTTGTGTGCGCATCTGCATGCACATTTCTTCTTTTACAAGGTCACCAGTCCTAAGGGGTTAGGGCCCAGCCTCCTCCATTATGAGCTCGTCTTAAACAATTACACCTGCAACAACCCCTTTTTCAAATAAGGACACACTCACAAGTACTAGGGGTTAGGACTTCGAGGTGTGAATTTGGGGGAGACACACAGTTCAACTCATCACACTACTCTCTGTCAGCAGTAGTAAGTGTAGGAGTGCTCAGATGGGGAACTGCTGGTGGTGGGAGAGG
The DNA here is from genome assembly GCF_036850995.1 of Saccopteryx leptura. Taxonomy (NCBI): domain Eukaryota; kingdom Metazoa; phylum Chordata; class Mammalia; order Chiroptera; family Emballonuridae; genus Saccopteryx; species Saccopteryx leptura. The sequence goes on along the minus strand of NC_089505.1, from coordinate 85,549,607 downwards.
CTCCCCATTGAGGCGACAGGTTCAGAGAAATCGCCCCAAGGTGGGCGAGACCTGCACCTGGAGACAGAGCCTGGAGCCTCCAAGCCCCGCCTCGCCCCGCCCCCATTCTCCAGGCCCCGCCCCGTGCCCAGGTCTCCAGAAAAGGGTGGGGTGCCCTCAGAGGTTTGGCAGGTTTAGCCTTCAATCTGTTAAAAAAAAAAAAAAAAAAAAAAGCAACATCTGTGAAACACAGTAAAATGAGGAATGCCTGGGAGTTCAGGCCTTGTCCAAAGTGGCGGAGGGATTGAATCTGGAAGATTCTGAGCTGAGAGACTTCGAGACCTGCTGAGTTCCCTGGTGCTGGCTTCCTTCCTAACTCGCACGGATGCGCAGGACGTAGCCCATGGTAGAGACCAGCTCAGCCGTGGGCATGCACGAAAGGAAGGCGCTGCAGAACTTAAGAAAAAACACATACAAGACACAACATAGAGAAAAAATGGGCACAGGGGACTCCCAGCCTCCAGGACTGAGAGCCCAGATCTCAGCAGCCTCATCGTATTTATTGGTCTCTTTGCTCAACAAGCAAATTAGCAGAGCCTGGGTCTAATTCAGGGGTCGGGAACCTTTTTGGCTGAGAGAGCCATGAACGCCACATATTTTAAAATGTAATTCCGTGAAAGCCATACAACGACCCGTGTACATTACACGTTATCCAATAAAAATTTGGTGTTGTCCCGGAGGACAGCTGTGATTGGCTCCAGCCACCCGTAACCATGAACATGAGCGGTATGAAATGAATGGGTTGTAATACATGAGAATGTTTTATATTTTTGACATTATTATTATTTTTAAATTTATTATCTTAACCATTTGAAGTGTGCAGTTCAGTGGTATTTTTATTTTTTCAGAGACAGAGAGAGAGGGGGATAGATAGGGACAGACAGACAGGAACGGAGAGAGATGAGAAGGATCAATTATCAGTTTTTCATTGTGACACCTTAGTTGTTCATTGATTGCTTTCTCATATCGCCTTAACCACAGGCCTTCAGCAGACTGAGTAACCCCTTGCTCGAGCCAGCGACCTTGAGTTCAAGCTGGTGAGCTTTTACTCAAGCCGATGAGCCCGCGCTCAAGCTGGAGACCTTGGGGTCTTGAACCTGGGTCTTCCGCATCCCAGTCCGATGCTCTATCCACTGTGCCACCGCCTGGTCAGGCGTTATTATTATTTTTATTAAAGATTTGTCTGCAAGCCAGATGCAGCCATCAAAAGAGCCACATCTGGCTCCCAAGGCATAGGTTCCCAACCCCTGGTCTAATTAGTCTACAAATGGATTTAGGTGCAGAAAAAGATGACCAACCAATGACCCCCAGGTATGTAGGAAAAATGGCTATAGGGATCAGCTGCTTCCTATAAACAATCACAATAGTGCTTGCCAGGGCAGCATTCTGCCTCCGCAGGACTTGGCGTTCTGAAGTCTGCACCACAGACTTGTCTCAAGGCTGCAGTTTAATTTCTCAGCCATTTTCCTACAGCCCAATGCATTCCCGTCGTAACATCTCCATCCAGCAGCTTACATGGACTAGCCAGTGGCCCAGCCCATGGTCAGGCGCCACTGTGGCCAGCTATGGGAAAACAGTGCCTGCAGGTCCCAGTGTTCAATGCCACAGGGCTGGCAGGAGGGTTCGGTGGGCAGACCTGGCCAACTTTGGGGTGACCAGGTTTGCTCCAGAGCACACAGCTCCCACCCCATACCTGAGCCTCTCTCCCAAATCCTCAACTATCCTTAGTGTTGTGAATTCTGAGAAATAGAAGGCACCTGTTAGGAAGGATCTAAGTGGCTAACAGGCTCAAATTTTAAAAAGAAAAAAAAAAGCCCTCAGCCTGGCAGCTATCTCTGGCACAAGCCTCTACATGCAAAGTATATAGTTCATGAAGAAGAGGTCACTGACCTGCCTACCTGCCCTGTGTTTCTGTCACTTGAGCCAACCTATAGAGGAATTAATTCCTGGAATCCTATTTCAACCAATAGGACTGAGGCTTTCCTCCTAAACTTGGAGCTGTGCAGCTCTGACAAATCAGAGTCACTCCATTCTGACCAATGAGGACAGTGCCTTTTGGACCAATCAAATTATGAGGATTTGAAGTCCTCATTTGCATGAGGACAGGCCAATCAGGGAGCAGGGATGGGGACTTCTGTCTATATAAGCCAGTGCCGCGCACCTAGTTTTCTTTATACTGAAGAATGAAGACTTCATTTTGGGTAAGTGAGTTGTTGAGCTATTGAGCTAACCTGCAGGAGATGCCACCCCAGAGCAGATTGGAGCAACCCTGAGCAGAGCTAACCTAGCAGCCTACTCACCGAGGAGTAAGTGCAGCATTGCAGAGCTGTAGAGGGGCTCTAGCAGCTAGAGCTGTTCTATAGCCATGGTGTTCTCACAGCTGTGCTGCTTTGCCCGTGAGCTGTTTTTTTGTTTGTTTTTTTGTTGTTGTTTTTACAGGGACAGAGAGAGAGTCAGAGAGGAATAGATAGGGACAGACAGGAACGGAAAGAGATGAGAAGCATCAATCATTAGTTTTTCATTGCGACACCTTAGTTGTTCATTGATTGCTTTCTCATATGTGCCTTGACCATGGGGCTACAGCAGACCGAGTGACCCCTTGTTCGAGACAGCGACCTTGGGCTCAAGCTGGTGAGCCTTGCTCAAACCAGATGAGCCTGCGCTCAAGCTGGTGACCTCGGGGTCTTGAACCTGGGTCCTCCGCATCCCAGTCCGACGCTCTATCCACTGCGCCACCCCTGGTCAGGCAACCCTTGAGCTGTTTTGCACTCAATCTTTTCTTAGAGCATTTTATTGGTTAACTCAGTCTGGTGCTCAATATGGGGACCTGAAACCAACTGAAACCCTTGCCTGTTGCCTACACAGCCCCCTGTGCTTGAATTGTCTTCCCAGCCACACCTGGGGACCTCTGGTAAGTTTTCTCTGGTCCCATACACCTTCCACGCACTTGTGGTTGAGGTCTAGCAGAGTTCATTTGGCTTAGGTAGCCTCATGAAGTCACCTCAGTTCATAACTTTAGGACTGCAAGGGCTCCTCCAAACACTCGGGTTTGGTGCCTAGGAGTGTACCTCAGTTGCATTAAGTGTCTTGGGAGGGTCTCCTTCAGTTTGAGAGTAAGGTTTGCAAGGACCCCTACTAACAGGCATTTGGGGGAAATGCTACATAAGGAGTACAAAATGGGTCACCAATGGTAATGCTGGTGGTTGAGGAGTGGCTGGTTCTCATTGAATTCAGGTAGAGGGTAGAGGAACTGCAAATCGGGAAAGCTTTGGGCCGTACCTGTTTATTGGAGGGCTTGCAGAGACTGCTAAGCAAGTAAAACATGAAAAGTGCTAATAAACAAAGGAAAACCTGCTTTTTTGTAGCGAAGGGCAAGGGAGCAGGAAAATGGCCCCTCAGTGGTGGGAGAGCGATCTGGGAGGATATCTCAAGGTGTGAATTTTGGGGAGACACAGTTCACCCCGTAACGCTACTCTGTCAGCAATAGTAAGTGTAGTAGTGCTCAACCCAGGGAAATGCTGGTGGTGGGAGAGGCTCCCCCTGGAGGCCACAGGTTCAGTGGCATCGCCCCAAGGTGGGGGAGACCGGCACCTGGAGACAGCCTCCAGGACCCGCCCCGCACCCAGGGCTCCAGAGGAGTGGGGGCGGCCTCACAGTCCAGGTGGACCTCAGAAGTATGGACAGGTTTAGCCTTCAATTAAAAAAAAAAAGAAAAAAACCTCACTAATCAGGCACAGTGCTTGCAGCCGGTAAACCAGTGAGCAAGCCTAACACAAGCTGTTTTCCCCACCCCAGTGCTGGGTGCTCTAAATCTACATCCTAACCGGCTACTGTCTGGGGCTCTGGCTGATGAAATGTACTGAAATCACAGTCCAGAGAATTGCAATTGGGTAGGCCTCTGAAAAATCACACAAGGTGGTCTCAAGGTTTGTTGAAGATGGGGTTCCTTTGCACCCTGAGAGCTTATTTATTTGTACACTCGATTAGAAGAAAAGACTTTCCAAGAAGCAGTGGGAAGGTGGTGGGTTTTTTTTTACATGCTGCCTCAAGAGCTCTTATAAAATTAAAGAGACTTTTATCATGTTACTTAAAAAAACTTTTTTTTCTGTGGTAAATGCTTTAATAAATTAAATGAGGATGTTGGCGCTCCTGAACCTGAACAGGAAGGAGGTCACTGGGAAACTTTTTCTCTTACCCTTTGTGCTTGTAAGTTGAAAACCAAGTTTACAGCCCAGAAAGGTATCCTACTTTCCAGTTTCCCGCCTTGCCTACCAACTGCTTCCCCGTTACCAGTTTTTCCCTCTCCTGCCTTTCTTTAAAGCAGGGGTCCCCAAACTTTTTACACAGGGGCCAGTTCACTGTCCCTCAGACCGTTGGAGGGCCGCCACAGACAGTGCTCCTCTCACTGACCACCAATGAAAGAGCTGCCCCTTCCAGAAGTGTGGCAGGGGCCGGATAAATGGCCTTAGGGGGCCGCATGCGGCCCACAGGCCTAGTTTGGGGACGCCTGGTTTAAAGGATGGGCAGCAGCTCCTGGGACCCTGGTCCCCCAGCCAGTGACTCAGTCGGATGGAGCACCGTCTGGAAGCACAGAAGTTGCCAGTTCGATCACCAGTCAGGGCACATCCAGGGACAGACTGATGTTCCTGTCTCCCTCTCCAACCCCCTTTCTCTCTAAAATCAATAAAACCTTTTTTAAAAAATGGGTAGCATTTATCTAATGCTCAGGCTTCACCTCAGTGTCGACTCATTGCCATGTTGAAAGGGGTTTAGCTAGAGCAGCTACTCAACGATGTACTTCTAGAAAGGATTATTTTTGTTTCCTGCTTGGGAAATCTCCCAAAGAGTCTCATACGAAAATGGGAGCCCATTTTACCGACAAATTCTACACCAGGTGTGCAAAGCTTGGCTGATACTGTAGCATTTCTACTGAGCATACCATCCTCAGTCCTCTGGTTTAATACAGCAAACTGACAAGATGGGTAAAACTTGGTAATACTTGTTGACTCTTAATTTGCCTTGGTCTAAGCAGGGGTCCCCAAACTTTTTACACAGGGGTCCAGTTCACTGTCCCTCAGACCGTTGGAGGGCCGCCACATACAGTGCTCCTCTCATTGACCACCAATGAAAGAGGTGCCCCTTCTGGAAGTGCTGCAGGGGGCTGGATAAATAGCCTCAGGCGGCTACATGCGCCCCCCGCAGGCCGTAGTTGGGGATGCCTGGAAAGTCTCCTTTGTTATTAAGATGTATTGCTTTTGGTGAACACTGTTCCTTTTCTGAAATCATTACCAGCAGGCCTATCCTGTGTGGCTAGATCAGGGAATGTGTGAACCTTCCTTATTAAGGAGACTGTCTGACTCACTGCAGAGAACTGAACAGAAGCTCTTTAAATGAATGCAAGCTCGTAGAACAATTTTTCCACAGCATGCTGCCAGGAGATGGACATGGAGTGTCATGGCCTGCAACCTGGAAATCTGGTCCGTCTAAAAAGGACATCTCCACTGGGACTTTCTGCTCCCTCACCGGGAGGGACTACGTATTAATTTCTGCATTGCAAGATTACAAAGGTGTTAATGTCTTTCATGTTAGAAGGCTCTCACACTTAGACCTCATTTACCTGATTGAACACCCTATAGGAGACCTCAATTTGAAATCATTCAGAACAGAAAACCACTCAGACAAAAAAAAAAAAAAAACAGATGGCACTCAAAACATCTTTTCCCAACATCTGGGACTGGGCTAGTCAAGTCGGCTTCCACTATGTTTAATTCTTAAGTATATTTCATAGTTGTTGTATCGTTTATTTTTTGGGTATTGTAACAGCCATAGCCCCCTCGTGATAAACTGGGCTGTGTTCCTGTGTCTTAGATTGTATTCGTTGTTCTATATCATTAACCAGCTGTACAGCACTTCCTGATTTTTGCCCTTTTAACCTTGTAAATGGAAAAATTTGGGCATAGGTGGGTTGTACAATGCTCTCAAACCTTAGCCTTCTCAAGAACCTGTCTGCTAGACTGCCATTCAGTTCCTCTTTCTACCTCTGCTGAAACTGATGATTGTAGGAAAATGGCCGAGAGATTAAACTGCAGCCTTGAGACAAGTCTTCTGTGCGGACTTCGGAACACCAAGTCCTGCGGGGAAGGACGCTGCCCCCAGCAAGCACTGCTGTGATTGTTGATAGGAAGCAGCTGGTCCCAACAGCAGTTTTCCTGCAGGTGATTGTTGTGGACCATTAATGGCAGGAAACCATTATAGATTCAAGGCTTAGCAAAAGGCTAAGTTCTCCCCCCTCCATCTCCATATTTGGCTTTGATGCTGAGTATTTGCACCCACTCCACTTGCTTCCTTGGGTTGCAGGAAGCAATATACATGCCCTTCCTCTGACTCTTTGTTTGTTTCAGATGTTTGTAAATTTCACTAATGTATCCTGTTTTTGCCTTGGGAGAGTTCCTGTCTTAGCCTTTGATGTGCAACTTTGTATCAGGGTCCTTAATTTGCATATGACTATATAATAAAGCAAACTGGGGCACTCAGATACTGCCAGGCAGTTTGAGGAGTCCTCCTGGTCCCATCAATTTTGTTCTGACAAAGTGTGTTTCCTTAATTCCACACCGTTATTAGGAGCCGCGCTAGTCCGCGGCAAGTGGCGCCTGAACAGACAACTTGAGTATGAGTACGAGGAAACTAAAACTGAAGGAAGGTGACAGAACTCCCCAAAGTGAAGTGCGCACAGTGAGTAAAGAAAGTTTTTGGGGAAAGTGTAGTTGGGAGTAAAAGAATATGGGACAGATAGGGTAAAAAATAAGGGACCTTTTTGTAAAAATGTTTCAGTATGAAGACAAATTGTTGTCTGAAGAGTATCAGGGTAAGCCGGAAACAGAGGAATGTGAAAAGGAGGATAACTTGGAGTCTGAGGATGACAGGGGGGATGAAAAATCCGTGGCTATGGCTGCCTTAGCTGCGGGGCCTCCGCTGCCCTCAGCTCCTTCCTACATTCAACCCTCTGCTCCTCCGTTCCCTTATCGGACTGATTCCATAGTCTATAGCTCAAAATCTGGGAAATCCCCTCTCCAACAATCTATAGACCAGGCTCAAAATATAGGGGAAACAATAGATGGCTTTGCCTGTTTTCCTATTGTGGAAAGACAGGATGATATGGGGAGACTAGTGTGAGAACATGAACCTGTACCTTTTAAAACTCTGAAAGAGCTTAAACTTGCTTGTGCTCAGTATGGGCCTACTGCCCCTTTTTCACTTGGTTTATTAGATACCATTAGTGCAAAGGCTCTTCCCCCATATGACTGGAAGGCGATTGCTCGTGCTTGTCTCTCCAGGGGTGATTATTTGTTGTGGAAGTCAGACTTTCATGAAAAGGCTATAGAGCTGGATGAGAAAAATCAGCAAGAGGAGGTTGCTGTTACTGTAGATATGTTAACTGGAGAAAGACATTATGCCCATACAGCAACTCAATTAGAGTATCGACCAGCTATTTATGATATAATTAATCAGCCACACAGGCATGGAAATGCCTGCCTATTCCAGGGACCAAACCAGAAGAATTTGGTAAAATTAGGCAGGGTGCAGACGAGCGATTTCAAGACTTTGTCTCACGGCTAATTCAAGCAGTTGAAAGAATAGTAGGGGATCAAAATGTGGGAAAGGTTTTAATAAAACAACTAGCCTATGAAAATGCCAATTCTGCTTGTCAGGCTGCGCTTCGGCCTCACCGCAAGAAGGGAGATATAGAGGGCCGATGTTGGGCCTTCATACATGCAAGGTCTTGCCTTTACCACAGGTAATAAGGCAAGATTTCCAGGACAAAACTTTGATAAAGGACAGAACAAGCGAAGGAAGGAAGGTCAGGGAAGTACTTTTGCCTGTGGAAACTGTTTTCAATGTGGGGGTTTGGGGCATTTTGCTAGAAACTTCCCTGCTTTCCCCGGATATTGGTCTCAGCCTCTCCCTCAAGGACAGCCAGCCCTTAAGGCTCCGGACCTCTGCCCACTTTGTAGACAAGGGAAACATTGGAAGAATAAGGGGAGGCCAAAATGTACTACCGGAGGGCAGGGAAACGGACAATGGGGCCCTCCCTGGCCCCATCAAACAATAGGGGCAATGCCTGTGTTTCCTCAGCAAATTCAGATTCCAGCAGGCCAAACATTGCCCAACTATCCCAGGCAACCACAGGCAGTGCAGGACTGGACCTCAGTCCCACCTCCCAATTCGTATTGACTCCAGAGATGGGACCTCAAGCCATACCCACTGGAATTTTTGGGCCACTTCCCAGTAACACAGTAGGAATCTTGTTAGGCAAAAGTCGTTTAACTATGAGGGAATTCTTTGTTATTCCTGGAGTGATAGACTCTTGATTATATAGGGGAAATTAAAGTAATGGCTCACACTTTGAGGAATATAGTCACTATCTCCCCTGATATGAAAATTGCTCAATTAATTCTTTTACCTCTTTTAAGACAAGGCCAAACCCTGCTAAAGGGACCCCGAGAGAATCAAAGATTTGGCTCCACTGATACTGCCTATTGGATTCAAAAAATAGGTCAGGAACGCCCTGAAATGGAACTAACAATACAAGGGCGTAAATTTAAAGGGCTTTTAGATACTGGGCTGATGTATCTGTTATTGCTAAGCTACACTGGCCTCCTTCCTGGCCCACTCATGCAGCAGCCACAGAATTACAAGGTGTAGGGCAGAGTAAATCCCCTCAACAAAGTTCTAGTTTTTTACAATGGGAAGATAAAGAAGGTCATTCTGGATTTTTTCAGCCTTATGTGCTCCCTGGATTGCCAGTTAATTTGTGGGGTAGAGATGTTTTGAAAAATATGGGGGCATTGGCCCTGGCCGGTTGGCTCAGCGGTATAGCGTCGGCCTGGTGTGCGGGGGGACCCGGGTTCGATTCCCGGCCAGGGCACATAGGAGAAGCGCCCATTTGCTTCTCCACCCCCGCCCCCTCCTTCCTCTTTGTCTCTCTCTTCCCATCCCGCAGCCAAGGCTCCATTGGAGCAAAGATGGCCCGGGCGCTGGGGATGGCTCCTTGGCCTCTGCCCCAGGTGCTGGAGTGGCTCTGGTCGCGGCAGAGCGACGCCCCGGAGGGGTAAAGCATTGCCCCCTGGTGGGCAGAGCGTCGCCCCTGGTGGGCATGCCGGGTGGATCCCGGTCGGGCGCATGCAGGAGTCTGTCTGTTTCTCCCCGTTTCCAGCTTCAGAAAAATACAAAAAAAAAAAGAGAAAAATATGGGGGCATTGCTTGTCAGTCCTAATAGTTTAGTTAGCACTCAAATGCTTGATTAGGGATTTCTGCCCACTAAGGGTCTAAGGAAAGAACAGCGAGGAATTCTCATCCCCATAGAAGTGGCACCCAATACCAGGAGGCATGGATTAGGATATCAAAATTTAGCATAGGGGCCTTGGTAGCTCCTGCTACCCCAATAATGCACTGTGCAGACCCAATTACTTGGAAATCAGATAATCCTGTATGGGTAGACCAATGGCCCCTTTCTCAGGAGAAACTTAGGGCAACTGCTCAATTGGTACAGGAACAGCTAGCTACAGCTTGGGCACATTGAACCATCTAATAGTCCATGGAATACACCTATATTTGTCATTAAAAAGAAATCAGGAAACTGGAGGCTATTACAAGATTTGAGAGCAATAAATAAGACTATGGAAATTATGAGTCCTCTCCAGCTAGGACTTCCTTCTCCTACTGCCATTCCATGGAACTATCACCTTATAGTTGTTGATTTGAAGGATTGCTTTTTTACTATTCCTTTAAGCCCTCATGATTGCAAGCGTTTTGCATTCAGTGTTCCTTCACTAATTTTTAGGCTCCCATGGAGCGATACCAGTGGAGAGTTTTGCCTCAAGGTATGGCTAATAGTCCTACCTTGTGCCAAAAATATGTTGCTCAAGCCATCTCTCCAGTATGAAGGCAGCACCCTAAGGCTGCCTTTATTATATGAATGATATTCTTATTGCTCATCCAGATAAAGACTGTGTTGACCATTTTGCAACAACTAGAATATTCTCTGAAAAAATCAGGACTTTATATAGCTCCTGAAAAGGTACAGCAATCTTTACTTTTTTCTTATTTAGGACAAATTATTGAGGGACAACAAATTCGCCCACAGAAAATAGAAATCAGGACAGATCATTTGCGAACTCTAAACGATTTCCAGAAACTGTCAGGAGACATTAATTGGCTTAGACCTTCCTTGAAATCAACTACTGGAGAACTGAAGCCACTTTTTGATATTCTTAGAGGCTCAGCTGAACCAGCTTCTCCTCGGCTACTTACACTGCGGGACAACAAGCTTTAAAGCTTGTAGAAAAGGCCTTGCAGCAAGCACAACTAAAATGCATAAATCCTGAAGAATCAATGGCCTTACACATGTACAATGTGTCCCTCAAGTTACACTCCAACAGGACTATTGTGGCAAGCCTCAGGTCCTATTTAATGGATTCATTTAGCTGTTACTCCTAAGAAAGTTTTATCTCCATATTTTGATCTTGTTGCCTCCTTGATTATCAAGGGGCGTAGGTGACTCTTGCAGCTTATAGGTTTTGAGCCACAGACTGTTGTTCCTTTTTCAAAGGATCAACAACAGTGGCTCTGGGAAACTTCCACTAAATGGCAAATCGCTTTCGTAAATTTTACAGGCCAAATTGATTCTCATTACCCAGCTGATAAAATAGTTCAATTTTCATTGATTACTGCCTTTATATTTCCTAAGACAATTGTTAATGAGCCCATTCCTGAAGCACCTACAATCTTTACTGATGGATCCAGCTCAGGAATAGCAGGCTTAATAATCAATGGACAGCTTTATACTGAAACAGTCACCTTAAAATCAGCCCAAAGAGTAGAATTACATGCCATTATCATGGCTTTTCAGCATTTGCCATACTCCTCCTTTAACTTGTATACAGACAGCAGATATTTACTTATGGTTGTTTCCACTACAGAGACTGCTGTCTTAGGGACAACTGCTGATGATGATCTATTTCAGCAGTTTCTCCTTCTTCAAAGACTTGTACGTCAACATACAGCTCCATGTTTTATAGGACATATTCAAGCTCACTCCATGCTCCCTGGAGCTTTAGCGCAAGGGAATACCCTTGTTGATCAAGCTACCCAAAAGAAAATTATTGGAGCAACCATGACAGATCAAGCAATTCAGTCTCATACTACCTATCCCCAGAACGCTGCAGCCCTGCGTAAACAGTTTCAACTTTCTCGGGAAGCAGCACGGCAGATTGTTAAATCTTGTCCAAGGTGTCCTATACTACAATCTGTCCCTTCATTTGGAGTTAACCCTCGAGGACTCCTACCGGGCCAACTTTGGCAAATGGATGTTACTCATATACCTTCATTTGGCAAACAGTCCTTTGTCCACGTTACAGTAGATACTTATTCTGGATTTATAGTAGCCTCTGCCAGAACAGGAGAGGCTGCTAAGCATGTTATAGCTCATTGCTTGTATGCATTTTCTATTATTGGACTTCCTAAACTGATTAAAACTGACAATGCTCCTGCATATGTAGGAAAAGCATTTACTACATTTTGTCAGACTTTTGGACTTGACCTAAGGACGGGAATTCCTTACAATCCCCAGGGTCAAGGCATTGTAGAGCGTGCACATCAAACACTTAAAAATCAATTGGAAAAAATTAAAAAAGGGGAATTATACCCTCAAACTTCTGCAAATCTTCTTTGTCATGCTCTTTTTACTTTAAATTTTTTGAATACTGATGTACAGGGTCATTCAGCAGCAGAGAGACTCTGGAACCCTGCAAGGAAAGCCTTCCCTGAAGTGCGATGGAGGGACCCGCTCACAGGAATCTGGCAAGGGCCAGACCCTGTTCTCTTATGGGGCCGAGGATCTGTGTGTGTTTTTCCTAGGTCTGCTGAAGCTCCTCGGTGGATCCCTGAACAACTGGTGAGACACCATGATTCTAGATGAGAGACTCACTTCACAAGAGCAATTGCATAAGACTTACTATGCTCTCTCCCCTTTCTCAATTATTATTTATTTTTTTTAATGTTTTAGATCATTTTATTTTCCTGCTCCATTGCTTGAAAAGAGGGCGAAAGGGGGGCCTGATTTGGGTGTTGCTGAACAGAAATCTCATACAGCTGCCTTGAGATTTTTCGAGAGATCTCTGTTTAGTATATATCCTTATTACGTTCCTATTAAGGTAACCCTACTTAAGATCAAGCAGGCATAGTTTAATCTCTAAAACCCCGGGTTTCACTCTTGATTTGTGTGATTGTATGTGAAGTCTTTGTATAATGTCTAAGTGTTTTGGTTTATAAGGCCTGAATTAAGTCCTTACATGAAAAGTAATAATGATAATAGTTTTGGAAGTGCCGGCTCTAGTATTGAAAACAAAATGGGGATAATTTCGTTTCCCTACATAAATATAATTTTGTTTGGAACAAGTAAAGCGCGCTCATTTTGGATCCAAAAGAGTTGCTGGTTTGGCCAGGCTGCTCCAGGCCGCAAGAGAAAGGCTTGAAGCAGCATAGATTTACATAATAAAAGTGTAAAGATTTTTTTTTACTATAGGGGAATAATGAAGATCACAGTGGGATTTTTCAGTTTTGATATGTACTCTTTAAGGTGCCTGTTAATTAATATTAAGGGGGTGTTTTGATAAGTGTGGGAATGTTGCTTGAAGGTGCATTTGCCCTGTTTTTGTTGAAAGTTAACAAAGTCAAGAATTTCTTGCAATCTTTGAAATCAAAATATTGTAAAGTGTGCTTAACATTTGCTTGAAGATTCAATTGTAAATAATAAGAAATGGGGGGGGGGAGTCATGTCCTGGAGCTCCTGCAGGTCTACCCTGTTACGCTTTTTACTTCAAGCAGTTTCTTTTGAATGCTGATGTACAAGAGATGCCAAATTTTTTTGTCCTGCAAACTACTACCCCCTTTTTATTTTTATTTGATTCCAGCTAATAACACTGTTTTGTTCTTTTCTGAACAGCTCCAGATATATAGGCAGATAGGGACTCTCAAGCCCCTCAGCGAGATCTTCTGAGCATGGCTTTTAAGGTACCAAGAGGCCGAAAAAGCCCAAAGGAGATCAGGTAAAATACTAGCTCTTGGCATTCCCCTCAGAGGCTCCAACGCTCCAGCTGGAACTTCATCAGGGCCCTGCTTCAATAGTGGAAAGGATGGTCATTTGAGCCAAAGCCTGCCAGGCTTACATGCTTTTGCTGTGAGGAAGAAGGGACACACTGGAAGGTAGGCTTCCCCCTCACTCCTCTAAGGGAGGGTTCAGTCTCTTCCAGCCCTGCTCCAGCCACCTGTGACCTAACCTTGCCCAGAATACTGGGATTTGCCACTGAAGGCTGAAAGGTGCCCAGGGCCGTCGGCCCCATCTACAACACTGTGGACGAGCCTGGGGTATTTCTTCCAAGTAGCCGGTAGACTGGTCTCATTTACACAAAAGCCATTTAACTATGGCTTGCCTGAATATTCAGGTTTTTTATTCTTCCCTCTAAGATCTCTGTTGTGGGTATTGATAGTCCTGTTTTCTGCTGCTTTGATTAATATATAGTCTTTCCTTTATTTCTCCTGCCTCAATGCCCCACTCATATTTTAGGCTAGGACCTACTCCTAATTCAGAGCTCCTTTTTTCCTTTTTTGCCAACTTACAAATTTACCTCTGCCACCCAGCTTAGTGTATCCCAAGGTTCTCCTCACCACCCCATGGCTGTAAAGCTCCAGTATAAGACCCCTGGGTTCATCTTTCCAGTTTAAAGAAAAAGGAAGCTCCATCTTCATGCGTGCTGCAGATGGCTTTTCCAGTCTACCTGGGTCATTGCCAGCTGGGAGCAGTGGTCATTGGGACTTTGACACTAACTGCAGAGTGTGGAAGTGTGACGGCAATTCCAGTGCCATGAGGACTTCTCCTGAATGTGGACTTTTCCTGGACTCCTGCTCCTGTGACAGTTTTTGATGGACTGAACTGGGGTTGGGTTGCATTTGCAGATTTGGAATGGTGTTGGTGCCAACTTGGACTTGGTGAACACTTTAAGGACATTACTCTTTTATAGATTCTTATTGTATTAGCTTAAAGAGTTTGCTTAAAGGCTTTAATCACTGTGATGTATTAGTATACTTGTTTTTGGGTATCTGTTAGCATTGGCTATACTAATTTTGTGTTTGTTCTGTATTTTTTCCATCTGCCTCCAAATTAGAATCTGGGACTCTAGGAAATCAGATAAGTGCAAATCTCAGCACACAAATTAAAGAGAAAAAAGAAAAGGGGGATATGTTGTGGACCGTTAATGGCAGGAAGCCATTATAGATTCAAGGCTTAGCAAAAGGCTAAGTTCTCCCCCCTCCATCTCCATATTTGGCTTTGATGCTGAGTATTTGCACCCACTCCACTTGCTTCCTTGGGTTGCAGGAAGCAATTTACATGCCCTTCCTCTGACTCTTTGTTTGTTTCAGATGTTTGTAAATTTCACTAATATATCCTGTTTTTGCCTTGGGAGAGTTCCTGTCTTAGCCTTTGATGTGCAACTTTGTATTAGGGTCCTTGATTTGCATATGACTATATAATAAAGCGAACTGGGGCACTCAGATACTGCCAGGCAGTTTGAGGAGTCCTCCCGGTCCCATCGGTTTTGTTCTGACAAAGTGTGTTTCCTTAATTTCGCACCGTTATTTGGAGCTGCGCTGGTCCGCGGCAGGTGATCCCGTAGTTACTTGTTAGTGATATCTCAGCTGGCCCTTGACTTCACCAAAACTCTCCCTCCTGAGACTTACCAGGTTAAATTGCAGAAGGGAGTTCCCACCTTTCCCCTGTGTCTACCAGAACCCATGCTAGGCGTTGCCTACACACATTCCCCAGGTGGGACCCAACCATCTCCCCCGCTGTTGAGTTGAGTACCAGCCCCTTATCCTGCCCTCTGTGGAGCTCTCCTTTGTATGGCCATCACAAGTGGAAGCAGCTCATATTGTCACAAACCGAAATGTTCACCCAACGGTGTTCAGACCTGCCAGAAAGGACTTCCAGAGGGATGTTCCAACCAGACTGAGCCCTGGTGGGAAAAGGTTCTCACCGCCTGCCTGTTAATGAATCCACAAATGAGCAGGCTATATATTTCTGTGCCTAGGAAAACCAGCCTTGGGCCTTTGATTGTCTAGATCAGTGTTTTTTCAAACACTGGTCTGTGGACCAGTTTATCAGAAATACTGTGCTGGTCTTTGAAAGAGTTGACCACTCTAACGTTGTATGAAATTTATGGACCTGTTGATCTTAAGTCAAATTCACCTAGGCTCAGGGTGATTTCTGACTTAGCGGTCCCTGAGAAAATTTTCACCGGTCCCCAAGTATAAAAAGGTTGAAAAACACTGGTCTAGATAGCTGGAAGACTGACTAGGCAATGCCTTTTGGGTCACTTGGCATTTCCTTTTACTATCAGAATAACAACCACCGTTCCAAGTTCTCCTCAGAGAAAAAAAGGTTCTTGATGGTAGTAGATTCCTACTCACCTGAGGTTCTCTCTGTTCATGACGGACTCTCTGTGGGATGTGACTTGCTAACAGGTTTTCAGGAGATGAAGATAATCACTTTGTCAAAACTGTATTTTCATGGGGCTACCTGGGTACTGCTCAGATACAGTAATGTGAAATCTAACCAGAATCGTCAATCAAGCTGTTGGCTCAGCCACCTTTAGACTCCAAGCACAAGGCGCCCTCAGCAGCTGCCTTTGACTGTGTGCTTGCAGCCCAAGGAGGAGTTTGTGCCATAGCCTGTACCTCCTGCTGTACCTGAGTGCTCTAGTATAGTGATTGTCTCATTTGTATCATTTGGTCATGCTCATGAGCATTTAAAATTTGTCTATTTGGAAAGCTGGTTCATTTCAGTTTTAGGTTACATTGTTTTACTTCGTAGGAAAGTTCTTACACTTTTAGTTGAAGCAGAGCAGTGCATAGACTACACACATTCATACATAACACACCGCACAGCACCCGAGCTCAGTGCACTGTACAGACAAGCAAACCTGTGACCAGCTCGCAGAACCTTCTCGGTCCCCAGAAACCCCCGGGCCCCCTTCCATTCCAAACCCCAGGGTGACACTGCTGGCTGAAGGAGTTCAGCTGATTATCATTCTGAAAATCTGAACAGTCTCTGATCCGTGGAACTCGAGAACCCTCTGTGACTTGGATCTGTGCCGCCTCCTGGGTTCTTAGTGCCAGGGAAGGGGGTGTGGTCCCTGGGTGTGTTTTTTGCAGGTCACTTTGTCAAGCCTGTTTTCCCTTCATGTCTCCTGTGCCCAGGGTATGGCGTGGTGTTGACAGCATGGGTCGGGAGCTGTCGAGCTCGCACATTGAAATGCTCTCCTGGTGTTCCACTTCTAGGGTTGTCTGCTCCCCGCCGGGGGCAGCTTCTGACGCAGCCATGGGTGCTCTCTGGTCACACAAGGGCTGGGGTTTCTTCTCTCTGTCCTCTGCTCACACCTGTAGTTTCCAGTGGTCAGTACCTGTCTGCTGAGGTGGGTGGGGCTGTGAGGGGAGTGAGTGTACATGGTGACAAAACCCACTGAAGATATGGGAGGGGCTTCAATATCTGGTTAACCTTTCCCAAAGCGTATCCTTTAAGAAATTTGTTCCCTGGCTGTTCATTGGCATTGTATTGGGGAAGGGAGAGGTTTTGTTCTCCAGTACATTTGGGTAGAAAAATGAAATTGGGGAAATGAGATAATGAGCTCTGGGGCCTTCCACCTTGATGTGGCAGTGTGCCCTTAGAATCTAACATCTCTTGATTGTGTGTGACCATTTTGTTTCAATTGTGGTCAGATACATGTAACATAAAACATCCATTTTTAGGTTTTGAGGCCCTGGTCGGTTTGCTCAGTGGATAGAGCATAGGCATGGCATGCCAAAGTCCCGGGTTTGATCCCCAGTCAGAGCACACAGGAGAAGCGACCACCTGCTTCTCTCTCTCTTCCCCTCCCGCAGCCAGTGGCTTGATGGATTTGTACCAATCAATCGGGAGCTGAGGATAGCTGGGTCAGTCCCAGAGTCGGCCCCAGATGGGGGTTGCCGGTTGGATCCCAGTCAGAGCACATGTGGGAGTCTGTCTCTTTCTCCTCACTTAAAAAACAAACAAACCATTTTAAGTGTAAGTCCGTTGACATGAAGTACAGTCATGCTGTTATGCAGCCATCCACCCTCAGCCTCAGAATGAGTTCCATCTTCCCAGGCTCAAGGTCTGCCCCCATTAAACAACCCCCCCCCATCACCCCCCCAACACATACCCCACCCCGGCACTGTCATTCCACTTTGTTTCCGTGGATTTGATCACTCTAGGCACTTCCTATCGGTGGGCTCACACACTGTTGAGCTTTTTGTAACTGGCTCACTTTTCAGTGTGCTGTCCTCAGGGTTCATCCGTGATGCAGTGTGTGAGTGAGAACTTCCTCTTCAAAGCTGAATAATACTCCATCATATGGATACACTGTGTTCTGTTTATCCAGTCCTTTGTCAATGGACACTTGGGTTGCTTCTGATTTCTGGCTCTTGTGAATAATGCTGCTGTGAACATGGGTGTGCAAATCTCCAAAACTCCCATTCATTTCATCTTTGTGTTGTTCTGTGGTTGGTGTGGAAAGAGAAGGCACTTGGGTATTTTTAAGCATCAGAAGATTTAGCATAGAAACTAGTCATGTGGCCTGACCTGTGGTGGCGCAGTGGATAGAGCAGAGGTCGGGAACCTTTTTGGCTGAGAGAGCCATGAATGCCACATATTTTAAAATGTGATTCTGTGAGAGCCATACAATATGTTTAACACTAAATACAAGTAAATGTGTGCATTTTATGTAAGAGCAACACTTTTAAAGTACAAAAAGTCTCTTAATTCTTTTTAATAACATTGTTATGCTATTGTTACCAATGATGAATAAAGTACTTCTTACCATTAATGTGACTTCTGGTGCTGCATGGTTTTGCTGATGGCTTTGTCGTCTGGTTGATATGTTTTGAGGTTAAGCTTCATGCAGGCATTGAGACTTCCATCCGTTAAATGTTGGTCTTAGTGTTCTTTAGATGTGAGAAAGACTGCTCACATGCATATGTAGAGCCAAACATTGTCAGTACAGCAATACTCACATGCTGCAGTGTGTGGTATGTGACGGGAAGCACGTTCCAAGTTTTGACAATCAGCCGGTCCGTGGGTTGAAGTTTTTTCTTTTCTCCCCACTTGTGTTTGCTCACCAACTCTGCTTGCTGTCGTGCAAGTCTTTCCAAATCTTCATTCAGTGACATGGAACTTATTCACCCACATGTCTGAGGACTTCAGGTCAGCAGCTTGTAGCTCAAAATCTCTGACAGAGACACTGGGGATGTAACTCAGGTCGGCGCTGTCCACTGCACACTCGTGTGGATGGATGATGAACTTAAAAAGACAAGTGCGCTCATGAAATTCTCCAAAGCGCACTTTGAATGACAGCAGGAGATTAGATGTGAGGCCCGCTAGCTGCTGGAGATCAAGATGTTGAGCAGGGTCACTTGCTGTGCATGCATCTTTAAACTCTCCCAGTTTTTCAAAGTGTAGTAAACGACCTGATTCAATGTTGGCGATGAAGAGTTCCAGCTTGTTTTCAAATGCAAACACTGCATGTTGAAGGGATAAGACTGTATTTCCAATGCCTTGCATTGTCACATTGAGCTGGTTCAGATGTTCAGTCATGTCCATGAGATAGTAGAACTTCAGGAGCCATTCAGTGTTAGCTAACTCGAGATGCTCAATGTTTTTCATTTCAAGAAAAGTCCAGATTTCGCTCAGACAAACCGTGAAACGGCTGAGCACCTTCCCTCTTGACAACCAATGCACATTGCCGTGCAGAAGCAGACCAGGATAATTATTCCCAACTTCATCCAACAGTGTTTTAAACTGGCGATCATTTAAAAGCTTGGGCAACAATAAAGTTGACCACCCAAATGACCAGCAACATCACCTCACCAAGCTGCTTGCCACACATCTGAGCACAAAGCGCCTCCTGATGTAGGATGTAGTGAAAACTTAGGATGGGTCTCTTTATGTTCACGAAGAAGCGCTATGAATCCTCTGTTTTTCCCCATCATGCACAGAGCACCATCAGTACACACCGAAATAAGTTTATCCATCAGATTTTTTTCTTTAGCAAACTCAGTGAAAGACTTGAATAAATCCTCCCCCTTGTTGTCTCTTTCATAAGCAAAACAGCAAGACTTTCCTCACTTAGTGTGCCACCAACAGCATACCTTACAATATGCTGAACTGGAATAAATGGCTTACATCTGTTTACTCATCCAATGCGAGAGAAAAGAATGGTGCTGCATTTATGTCCTTCACTTGTGTTGCCTCAGTTTGATTTGCCATCATGATGGTATGATCATGAACAGTTCTTGCCGACAGAGGCCATGAATGTTTTGGCATACTCCCCATCTGTGAATGGCTTTCCGTTTCTCACAATTGCTAAAGCACCAGCAAAGCTAGCCGAATTCCAGTCACCTTGTTGGGTCTAAACATGGAGTTGCTGCTGACTAGCTTGCATTCTGCACAGTAGTTCTTGACATGCTGTCCTGCTGTCCTCTGCTGGATATTTCGATGCAAGTGTAGTATGGCATGTGTTGAAGTGCCGCTTTATATTTGACCATTTCATTGATGCAATTTTATCATTGCATATTAGACACACTGCAGAACCTGCCCTCTCCACAAAGGCGAACCCCTCTGTCCATTCCTGCTGAAAAGTACGATACTCCTCATCTTTTTTTCTTTTAGCCATCTTCTTCGTCAAAAGGGTTTCTGCAATTAGCTAGCTGACTACTTGATTAAAAGGAGGGAAGTGTCCCAGTTCAGCCACAACGAGTCTATTATGGGGTCCTCGAATGGGAAAAGGTATGGAATTAAATAAATGATAAATTAATTAAATAGAATAAATGATTAAAACATTTCTACCCCATTAATTAACAGGCATATTAAAGAGCACATTAAAGCTGGAAAATTCTAGTGTGGCTTTCATTATTTTCCTACATTATTAACGAAAATCGACACCTTTGTTAGGTAAATCTACTCTGCTCCAAGCTCTGCAGCCACAGCAAGCAGCCTGAAGTTTGAAGCAGTTTAGCCAAAATTAGCAAGTCTTTAGGATCCACATTCCATTCTATTTAAATTTAAATGAGTGCGCTATACTTGTTCCAGTTAAAATTAAAGATTTGTAGGGATATCATTTTTTTTTAATATTAAAGGCGGAATTTCCAATTTTTTGCATGCAAGAACTTAAAACATCACATTTAGACAACACTAAACAAAGACCAAACACAAACAAGGATCAGACAAGGTAGACAAATTAGAGAACCCCGGGATTTTAGAGATTAGAACATGGCCTGCTTGATCTTTATGCAGGGCTATTATATGATAGGAACAAAAAGATAGAAACTAAACAGAACTCTCGAAAAGGTTCGAGAACGGCCATTTATGAGATTCTGCTTAGCCACATCCAAACAGGCATTCCCTTCACTCTCATTTCAGGCATAGAACAGTAAAGAAAATGAGTTTAGAGAAAGAATAAGTGGAAAAATGTGTAATTTTCCCAAACTCTTAAGTATTTCTATTTACTAAAGAAAATCAGATAACACAACTTTAAAAAGCATCTCAGTCTTCTAATCATAAATTCTAATAGCTGCTACAACCAGCAGCCGAAATCCTTCCATTTCAACCCCCGCGGAAAGGCAGGTTTAACTTATCTGGGAGGGGATACTTTCCCCCTCCTCTCCTGGGACTGGGACTCCCAGGCAGAGCCAAACCTCGCTCGTACAAAGGTCAGCCTCCCGTAGAGTCGCCACCCCCGCGGCCACAGGGATTTGGGGCTCCGGGCCTTGGAGGTGCTTCCTCTGCTGCTGCGCCTGGAGCTCGTAGGAGCCGCACATTCCAGCAAAGGAGGCTGGGCTGTGCACCTGGCCTGCACCACCCGTGAGACATGTCCCATCTGCCACCTGCGCGCACCCGCGGGGCACGTTTTCTTCGCCGCCCACGCAAGTGGCTGCCTGCGCGTCCAAGAGGGGACCATGGCCAGGCCGCACTAGCAGCTGCTCTGACTCAAGGCGGTGGCTTGCTGTGGCTTCTCGCGCTTGCGCTACCGGAAACTTGGTGGTGTCTGGAGCCTTGTATTTGGGGCACGCCTTCCCTGCCGCACACCTTTTGTATGCGGATGCCAAGCACTGGTCAGAGCTCTCCTGCCCCGTTTGTGTCTTTTTCGCCCCACTGACCTGGGAAGCCACCGCTTCTGCCTCCACCGTCGCCTGCTCGCTTCACCTCGGAGGCACGCGGAAGGGCAAGCCGCGAGGCCAGCGCACACCCTAGTCCGCTGGCGGCCTTGTCCCTGCTGCTTTACCGGCTCTCGGCTCATCGCCCCTGCCTGGGGAGGCCAGCCTTCTGCTCTTTGGAGCGGAGATTTCCAAGGGCCTGAGCCAAAGACTTTGGGAGCAGGGGGCTGCGGAGCCGCAAAGTTTAAAATGGCCACAGCCATGATATTCCCATCTTCCAAGTTACTCTCAGACTCCAAGCTCTTACATTTACATTCCTCTGTTTCTACCTCATTCTGATCAAACAACTTATTCTCAAATAAAAACATTTGTACAAAAAGTAAAAGGTCCCTCACTTTTGAACCTAGTACTCCCATAGTTATTTACTCCCAAATTATTACTATACTCACCCCCCACACTGTACTTAAAAGCTCCACTCTAAAAGCTTTAACTTACTTTGTGTGCTCACTTCTGGGGGAGTTCCATTACCTCTCCGCTTTCCCTTTTTCGACGCCAATTGTCGTGGTTAAGCCAAGACAATCTATTACAAGGAATTAAATAAATGATTGACAGAAAATTAAAGATATATACATAAAGATGGGTTCGGGAGGACCGCACAGCGAATAGTCATTACCATTCCTAAGCCAATGCAATAGGGGCCCTTAGAAGCGCATCCATCTTTATCCAGGGAAAAAGAAACCCGCGGTTCATTAGCAATTCAATTGTTTCCAAGACAACTCAAAGACAACCCCCACCATTTAGATCTAACTTGACACCAATAAGAAACTAGCTTCCAGCCTCCTCCGGAGAACATGGGTGGAACAAGCAATAATCAGGTATAGCTCTTTGTTAACTGGGCAGGTGAGATGGGTGGTTAGGCTCAGCACCTGTCCCCTGGATATAAAAACACCCTGTTTATATTTCGATCCCTAACAGGGAAGTTTACTTCCCAACCTTACAATGACCCATGTATATTATGCATTATCCAATTAAAATTTGGTGGTGTCCCAGAGGAGAGCTAAGATTGGCTCCAGCCACCCGCAACCATGAATATGAGCGGTAGGAAATGAATGGGTTGTAATACATGAGAATGTTTTATATTTTTAACGTAATTGTTATTTTTTATTAAAGATTTGTCTGCTAGCCAGATGCAGCCATCAAAAGAGCCACATCTGGCTCGCGAGCCATAGGTTCCTGACCTCTGGGATAGAGTGTCAACCTAGAACGCTGCAGTCACTGGTTCAAAACCCTGGGCTTGTCTGGTCCAGGCACAGACGAGAATCAGTCGGTGAACAACTAAAGTGAAACAACTATGATCTCCCACTCTCTCTTCTCTCTCTAAAATCAGTAACTATTAAAAGTTACAAAATCCGGGCAACGGGCAATGTTTGAAGTGTTGGGATACACACAGGTACGAAAGAAGCCAGGTCACGTGTCTAGGATGCCACCTCTCGGATTCCCTGTGACCTCTCTCTGTTAGCGTCAGAACGTTTGTGCCCTTAACTGGTCTGGAAGGGTGTAGCCCCGAAGAGACTCTGGAGTTGAGTTTGGACCAGGGGCTCCTCTGGGCAGACACACCTCCAGGCACCCGGGCTGGGGGGCAGAACTTGCCCGTTTCTGTTCCTTCTCTACGTGTGTTGACCTGGTGGTCCAGTTCTCACACAGGAGGGTCCCTAGCAGCTGTGTCCTCGGGGCAGCTCCACTGGGTCACTGCCATCTGCAATCTGTACCCGACAGCATCCCCTGAGGCAGTCAGGTGTGGGACTCCGTGGTGGAGGCACCTCTTACTGCCCTCTGACCAGAGAGCCTGTGAGTTGTGTTTGGAAGTGTCCCTTCAGGGCACATGCCAACGTCTACTCCCCTTCTTCCAGGTGGGACTTTCTGTAGCCCAGCCATGCGCCATGGGGACGTGGTCAACACGCGGCTAGATGAACGTGCCCCAGACACTGCTCGCCCGGGAGCACCCTCTGTCCAGGTGAGAGGGGGCTTTCTTCCCAGTCTTGTCTCCCGCTGTCTGGGCTCCACATGTGGTGACCCTGTGCAGAACCCTCCTCACCCTCCCTCGACTCTTCCTGAGGTCTCACCTACTGGGCATGTCTATTGCATGAGTGACCCCTGGTGACTTTGTCTCTAGCCAGCTGGAAAGAAGAGTCTGGCTCAAGAGCTAAATGGACAGTAAGATGCCCAGGAGGGACCATGAACAGTTGTGTCCCCCCAAGTGGTGTAAAGTGGGGGCGGGGGGAGGCAAACAGGGCACAGCATGACCAGTGGGCTGTCTGTAACTCATAGGAGCTGAAGGGCTTGGTGTCCTAAGCCCTCACTGGAAGCATCCCTGGGAGGTGATGGCCAGGCTTGGGTAACGAGTGGAGTTTGACTGGTAAGGGGTGCTGTGTATAGGGGTGCCCAGAGCCCAGCTGGGATGGCGAGTCCGGGTTCCAGTGGAGGAGGGTCCCCCATGTGAGGGCTCACCGCTGGGTTCTCCATCTTGAAAGGAATTCTGACTCCCGTGCCCCTGACCTTCAGCTGCCCACCTTACTCTCTTAGGGCAGACCTGAGCTGTCCGTCCCTGTGGTCCCCCCCATCCTCCCTGGGCTCTGCTTACAAGGTCCCCTCCGACCCTGCATGCTGATCCCACCCCCTTAATCACCAGAGCTCGGAAGGTGGGTGGGCCCTTGCTCTGCCCTGGAGGGGTGCTGTCAGTGTCAGTGCGCACCTCAACTTGTCCCCTGCACACACTCTGTCTTTCTGGACATGCCCCATCTCAGGTCTCAGTCCTCAGGTGTCCACGCAGAGAAGTAGCCTCCCAAGTCCTGGGTGAGCTTGGCCTTTCCCAGCAGCCAGCTGCCCGTGAGGACTGGCTGCCCGTGTTCTTACCTCTCATGCCCACATCTCTCCCCTGAGCCCTGCTGGGCATCGACAGACAGTAGGTATTTAACGTGCAAGCTGACCTCCCTCCAAGTCCAATGGATGGGCCTCCCTTCTCCATTCTTCACGCCACAGGCTGCTGTCCCTTTGGCTCTTCCTTTCTCCCTGTCACGTCCTGTCATGGGCATGGCTGCTGCCCCTGCTCCACTGGGCGCACACAGGTTACCACGGCCTCTGCCTAGTCCCCTGTAGCCCCTTTCATGCACAGTGGCCCTATAGTCAGACCAGATTTCCCTCGTCCCAAACCCTCTAGAGCTCTCTGACTCAGTCACCACTGCCTGATGACTCACCAAGCACTTACAGGAATGACCAGTCCCATAGAAAGAAACTTTGACCAGAAACTCTCTTTCTCTCATTTTTCTGTTTGCCATAAAGTTGTGCACCATGCTTGTAGAGAAAATGTACGTGCTCTTGTGGGGTATTGTGTTTTGTAATTTGCATAAGTTTTATAGCATCGGAGATGCCCTGTCCAGCTCTGGCATCCTTAGAAGATGCAGGTGCTCGTGTGATCAGCATGAAGTTTCCCAGAGGGACTCTTGTCATCTTGGACGTCACCCAGCACTGCACGACAAGCTGGGCTGGAGACTGGAGGTGACCCCCCACCCCACCCAGCCCGTGTGAATTCTGACAGGTTAGACATTCCCGTGTGCCCTGGCCATGCCTGATGCAGAGTGCGTGCAGGAGGACCAGTCCCAGGGCGACCCCTGGTGTGCAGTGGGTGCTCAATAAACATTTCTCTTAAATTAAAAAAATAAACTCATTCTGAACTTTGCTGGTGAGAGCCATGCCTTCCTTACTTGATGATTGCTACTCTCTCTATCCCTCAGTCCTAGTAATGCTTTAGGACACTGTCTTCCTCAAGGTGACTTCCTTCACGTTGGGGGCTATTTCAGATTCCTGTGGTCACAGTGTGCTATTGCGTAGGATCAAAACAGTCCTGTATGTAGGCTGCCCTGTGCCCCGCCCCATGACGAGTTATGAACACACAGACTGCATTTCCAATCATTGTCCTTACAGTTCTGTCCAACGGCAGCCTCCTAGGTGCATGGTTCTCAGAGTGACTTTGGCTGGACAATCAGAACCCCGGGCATCTCTGGGCAGTCCTTTCCCAGGACGCCAGAGCCAGGCTGGGCATAATGGGAAGGCATATGGAGAGCTCTTCAAGATACTTTTTTAGGACCCTTAATGGTTACTGTTAGATTCTCAGGAAGAACTTTGGATATATTGACCATCCTCAAGTATATCATTTCTTTCTGAGTCAGCGGAGGGGGTCTCATTATGGATGGCTTGGGGTAGTTGGTGTATCGCCTGCATCGTACGTGTTTCACGTACGGTCGGGTGGGTGTCCTGGGTTTGGAGCAGTCCTGGGGTGGCCAGCTGTGGACCTGCAACACAGAGCAGCCGAGGCCTCTGTGGTCAAGACAGAAGTGCCATGGACGTTCTCTGACGTGGTGTAAGAATGCCTTTAGCTCTGAGGTCCATAAAATGACAGTTCCTTCCAAGTTCCTGGGAGCTGGAGGGTCTCATGTGGCACTGGTGAAGGTGGCTGGAGGGGAGACTGCATGACACCGGGCGAGGGCAGTCGTGCTGGTTGGGGGTAGGGGTGGGTGGGCTGCCCCCAGGTGGCCCCCTTGGGACCAGCTCTGGAAGCCTGTGGCCTCTCTGCATCCCCTACCAGAGGGCGAATGTATTTGGCTCAGGTTGGGGTCCTGGATTTTTCCCTAAATCTGTGCAAACACTCTGTCCAGGGAAAAGAACCTCCTGCAATCACTAAAGAGCAGCTGCTCAGGGCCCTGCAGGCAGCCGCAGCTGTGGAGCAGTCCTGGGGCAGCTGGTTGGCTGTGGACCTGTGACACAAAACAGCTGAGGCCTCTGTGGTCAAGATGGAAACACCACAAAGTGTATCGAGACTGGAACCCGAGACCCTGCCTGATATCTGTACAGCCTACCCACGTGGACCCATTACTGAGAGACAGCACTTTCAGTGACATTATTGTCACTGGAGGCTAGGAAGGGGAAGCCACTGGAAATCGATTCTCTAATCACTGGTGGAACAGGGGTTTTTCAGGTATGACATCAACCAGGAGACAGAGGTTGGCGTTGCTCCTCTGTGTGAGCTTGGCCCTGGCTAGTGGGGGGCGCCCTTCTATCAGAGGCTCTCTGGCAGGGGTCCTCAAGAGACCGGTTGGGAACAGGACCTGACCCTGCAGAGTCTGCTCGAGGGTCTGGCCTCTCTGCAGGCAGGCAGGGCGGAAGGTGGACTCGGCGTGTTAGTGTCTCATGCACGAGGTAGACTGTGCATTTTGTTGGGCCTCTTGGGCAGTTATAACTTTTTTTTTTTTTTTTAGAGGAGAGAGAAGGGGGGAAGCATGTAGCATCAACTCTGTAGTAGTTGCTTCCCATTCACACCTTCGCACCTTGACTAGGCAAGCCTGGGGATTTTAACCAGTAACTTCAGTGTTCCAGGTCGATGCTTTATCCACTGCGCCACCAGGGGTCAGGTTATAAGAGTATTTCAAAGCCACACAATTTTCTTGAAGAATCTGACTTTTTGGGAAGAGCAATGATATCAATCACCATTCCTAGGAAATATAATAAAATGCCACATATGATATTAAAAACCCATTTTTTAAAGATTTTATTTATTGATTTTAGAGGTGGGGAGAAAGAAGCAAGACACATTAACTCAGTTGCTTCCTGTATGTGCCCTGACCGGGCAGGCCCGGGGTTTTGACCAGTGACCTCAGCATTCCCGATCAACACTCTAGCCACTGCACCACCACAGGTCAGGCTAAACATTTTAAGTTCTTGCTTGAATAGAGACTTTCTCTTTTGTTGTCAGTGGGAAATGAGCAGTGTTTTTCTCCTAAGGAGGTACGAGATGGTTTCAGAAATAGGCCTTGTCCTGTCTTTCTAGCAGTCACGTTCTGAAGACATCCTGGCAAAGTGGCAGCTCTGCTCTGACCCCAGGTGCTCAGTTTCATGTCAACTCTAGTGGAGATGCTCTTATACGTTTGAAAATAATCCTCTGCATTTGTCACACTCTTATTTTTTTTTTTAAAGTCTCTTGAATTCAAGAAGCAAATAGAACACCGAGTTATCTTAACCCTAACAAACCTACTCCAAGGCACATCATAATGAAATTTGCACAAACCAATGACAAAAAATTCTCAAGGCAGCCAGGGAAAAGAAGAATACAACATATAAAGGAAGGCCCATTAGATTATCAACAGATTTCTCAGCAGAAACTCTACAAGCTAGAGGAGAGTGGACCCCAATATTTAAAGTTCTGAAAGAGAGGAACTTCCAGCCAAGAATACTATACCCATCAAAGCTATCCTTCAAATACGAAGGAGAAATAAAAACATTCATGAATACAGAAAAGATGAGGAAATTTATCACCAGAAAACCCCCACTTCAGGAAATACTACAGGGGGTTTTCCGACCAGATACAAAGAACAGAACAAAACAAAACTACAAGTAAAAGCTCCATCAAGATGGCAATAAAAACAAGATTAATCTGTGACAAAGAAACAAAAAAGGGGAGAGGACAAAGACTAACAGTAGCAAAGGAGGATGGAGTGCAGAAGCACTCATGAGATAATGTACTACAATGAAATGTATGCTTTTCATTACTTAATGGTAACCACCCCTGAAAAAACCAACACAGAAGTGCATGGCTTGAAAAAAGAAGTAACAGAGAAAAGAAGTATGGATCACAACCAAACAAAAACAAATGATAGAAAAATAAAAGAGAAGAACCAAACAAGATACAAAACTATCAGAAAGCAATATATAAAATGGCAATAGGAAACCCTCAAATGTCAATAATTACACTAAACGTATATGGATTGAACTCACCAATAAAAAGACACAGAGTAGCAGAATGGATTAAAAAAGAAAATCCAATTGTATACTGCCTACAAGAAACACATCTAAGCTACAAGGATAAAAACAAATTCCAAGTGAAAGGTTGGAAAACAATACTCTAAATAACATCCAAAAAAAAGCGGGTATAAAAAAAGTCTCACTAAAGATGCTGAGGCCGCCCTTGGACACATGCATCCCTGGGCTCAGGCCTCGAGGATGTTGCTGAGGTACTGGTTTCTGAGTCGTATGTGGAGGTGATTTTCCCATTCAACATCCCAGACCCTTGTTCCCCATCCAGTTCTGCGACGTTGGTGCATCTGTGGTTCGGGTTCCTGTCGCCGTGGTGGGACGGGGACCCATCTGGCTCCACCGTCCACGGTGGGCCCCGGTGACCGATGACAGCTCTGGGGAAAGCACATACGGGTTTTGTGCAGAGGAGTGTGTGTGTGCGTAATCAAGGTGGGGCGTCGCCTGGCCCTGCCTGACCTGTCCTGGCTGCATCTGGCCTCTCCGGGCCTGCTGGCACCTGGTGGCCCTGAGGTGCGCTCCCCGCCCCCACGAGCACCCAAGGACCGTGGGCATGGCTTCGCCTCACCTCTATCCATTGTCAGTCTGATGTCTAATGTCTCAGCCTCTCAAAGTTGAGTGGCTTTTGAGAGCCCAAGTTCTGCTGTGATGGGTCCTTAATCCTTATCCACAGTTCTGAAATCCAGAAGTCTGAGGAGTGGAAAACGGACA
Source organism: Saccopteryx leptura (assembly GCF_036850995.1). Taxonomy (NCBI): domain Eukaryota; kingdom Metazoa; phylum Chordata; class Mammalia; order Chiroptera; family Emballonuridae; genus Saccopteryx; species Saccopteryx leptura. The sequence goes on along the minus strand of NC_089505.1, from coordinate 85,520,714 downwards.
TGGAACCCGTGTGGCCAGATACCTGAGCTGAGTGGCACGAGCTCCCGCCGTCTTTCCCCAGTAGCAAGGACACGCCCGACTCCACATGGCATGGAGGTGTTTGTGATCTCCATGGACACCACATGTGACCTTTTCTAAAGGTTGAGACCCCTGGATGACCGGGCCAAGGCCAAGGTCTGTCCTGGGAGGCTAGCTGGCTATGCTCAGACGGACCCCTTGCTCACAGTCATCCTTGTCTTGAGCTGTTGCTGAGCACACAGCTCTGAGGCGGGGTGGGGGTGGGTGCCAGGGTCCATTGCATCCCTGAACACTCAGGAGGAACCCGAATGGGGTGACCCAGACCGGCATGGGGGCCGCAGCCCCCCTCACCTGTGAGGAGCCAGTGTTGGCTTTGTGTCTGATTGACTCAGAAGAGACAGTCATTGGGGCATATGCTTTATTATCTTACAAAAAACAATTTCCCACCGAAACACAGCTAAAAAACACATTTCCCCAAACGTGACATTACCCCAAAAAGCTAATAGTATTGAGAGATGTCCATTAACACTGCTTGGAGAAGCATTGAAATACATTAAAAACAGCTGGTCTCTGGAACCTCAAAGCCTTAAAGTGCCGTAACTGACCATAACAGGGAAGCAGGTGTTCCTGTGACGTGTCCAAGTGACACTATGTCCCGGATCCATGCATGCTGGGGACTGGGCTGCTGAGCAGTAGGCAGATCAGACTTGCATGAAATGATGGCTGGTCAGCAACCCTGCCCTGGGACGATGTAGAGACCCAGCCGAAGCCCCTCATGGCGTGGCTGCAGTGTTCCGGGTGGCGGGGGACCTCGAGGATGGGCTAGCTGACACTCCAGGTATGGGCCTTGGCAGGTGTCTGGCTGTCAGCAGGCAGGAGTCCTCCAGACCGAGGGAGTGGCACCCCTCCCACCTCTTCCGGCCAGAGAAACCGCCATGCCTCTTTCTCACCTGTGAGATGGCAGGAGCAGGTGCCCCAGACCTCGTGAGGGTGAGATGGGGAGACAGCACGTCCAGCCCCCAGGAGCCTAGAGCCTTCTGTGACTGCAGCCTTTGGTCTCCGGGCTGAACTTGGGGAGACTGCAGACCCTTGGCTGAGCACCTCTAGCTACCTGGCAAAGCCTGGCGCCTGCTCCAATGAGCCAGTTCTGTTAGACCGTGAGGCTCTTAGCTTTGGCTGCCAATCGGAGCCTCCAGGGCACTCTTGACAACCTTGCTACGTGGTCCCCCAGGGGTGCAGTGGAGGGGAAGGGTGCCTCCCCTGTCCCACACAAGCACCAGGTTCATGACAGTGCTGCTTTTAAACAAGTAGAGGTTGGCAATGTTTGGATTCGGGACATCCTGAGATGGGAGTCCTGGTCTGGAACAGCCCTGGTAGAGAGGGTTTGGGGCAGAGGTGACTCTGTGGCCTTGCTCTCATTCCAGTCAAGACAGCTCGGAGCCACTAGAGGGCTCCCTTCCCCTATGAACAGCCCGCCGCCCCTCCCCCCAAATGAGACTGAAAATCTAACAAGGAAATTGGCATTGTAACACCCACTCCGCCTTCAAGGTGGCGAGGGGTGAGTGGGCCCCCCAGTGAGGTTAGCTGCTTCTCTACAGGGCCTGAGGAGTCCTCCCTGGCTCCACACAGAAGGGCGTCTGGGTGCTGTACAGCAACACCCCAAGAGTAACCAGGGCCAGGTGCCCATCTTCCCCTGGCCTGGGACCTTACCTTCTTCTGTGGGGTCACCAGTGAGAGGAGTACCCGTTCTTGCAGGATTAACCCACAGGGACCCTGGCACACAGATGGAACCAGCTGATGGGAGAGGACCAGGCAGGCTGCCCCAGGTCATTATCTCCGCTCTCATTGGGATCCCCCGTCCAGCTGCCTGGTATGAGGGGTTGGCTTCGGCCCCACGACCCACATTCTCTGGTCTGTTTCCTGCCCTGCAGCCGGGCTTCCCGTGCGCCCTTCAGATCTCTCACAAGCTTCAGTGCTGCCCTGTAAGGACAAGAGGCCTATCCCAGCACAGAGCCCGCTTCTCAGCCCTGGGAGTGGACCTTCCTGCCCACCGCTCCCTACCCCAAGGAGGAGCTCTCTGTGGCTCCTACCCCCAGCTGGCCAGGGTCACCTAGGGGGCAGAAGTGCTTTTTCCACAGGAGGGCTTCCTCAGCCCAAATGCAGCGCTCTCCCCCGGTGGCCACGATCCAGGTGCTGTCCTCACCCAGCCAAACCAGGGCCCCCACCTGGTGTGCCCTCAGCTTTCTTAGCCCAGCTCCTTGCTGTAGACCTGGGATACTCCCTAGGTTGTATCCCAAAGGGAATGATACAAATAAGTTAAAAAAAAACAAAAAAACAAAAAACTGATCCACCGTGTAGAAAAAGGGTATCATTTTATCAAATATTAATTTCTTGTAGTTTGAGGAGCATGCCTTCCATGTCCATGCTCAGATGGTCACCAGAAAGAGGTGACTGGCCAGTAGTGTTGGCATGGGACTTGGCCGGAACCTCTCCCACACACCCAGGAGGGAACACATACTCAGCAACGCCCTCCCAGTCCTCTCCAAGTCCAGTGAAAGTCTAGTTTTCGTTGTGGTCAGGAGGTGGTGGGGAGCTGCATTGGGGTTTGAACCAGCAGTCCAGTGTGAGAGGGGTGGGCTGTGTGACCCTCCAGTCCAGCCGAGGGACCCAGCCGTGGACAGAGACAGTCTGGAGCACTGTCTGAGAATGTGTTCTCGATACAGTCACAGAGCCGCTTCTTGAGACTGTGAGCAACACTATTTGGCAGTCCCTCAGCTGAAGCGGTCCTTGTATTCAGGAGGATCTTAGGTAGGAGCAGCAGAGTCCCCAAGGAAGAGGAGGCAGGGAGGCTGCTGGTTCCCCACGACGCTCTGCCCCCCACCCCACCCCAGCTTCAGCACAGCAGCTCCAGGCATTACTACTGGTCCGGTACACTGTCTGCAGGTGGCCTCTGCCCACTGGTGAAGGCTGGACGTGGCCTTTCCTTGGGCACAGCCCCAGGTCCTGCTGCCCAGGGCAGTTTTTGACAAAAGAGAAAGCCAGGCTTCTTGGGCTCCAGTCCGCAGATGTCCAGGTTCCGCTCTCCACGGCTGTGGCGTCTCCCGTCCATGCGCCCAGCCGCGTGCACCCAGCCGCGTGCACCCTCACGACATCAGTTGGCTTCTCCCTCCGTGAACTCCTCCTTGATGGACTGTCTCCGGGACTTGCAGTCTGGGAGGTCGAAGCCGAAGTCCGCCCACTCCTCGGGCCCAGCGCCACCAGCCCCGCTGCCGGGGCCACCCCGGTTGGGAATGGTGATGGTGTGGCGCACGCGGAAGTGCACGGCCTCCATGACGCGCTGCCGCTGCAGCTCCCCCGAGCTGCCGATGGAGATGGTGGCTGCGTTGCTGCTGGAGCGGATCAGCTGCTGCGCGCCGCAGTCGTGGCCCTGCTTCAGGTCCTGCAGGCCTCTCCAGATGGTCATCCGGTACTGGTCCGGGATTTTTAGGGCCCCGAGGTCCTGCGAGAGCGGCAGACACCCCGCAGCCCCTTTAGAGGCGGGGCCGCAGCCAACGTAGCCCCCATCCCGTCCCCTTCCCCGCCCACCGCAGACCTCTGCCCTGTTCCTGCAGAGTCCCCAGGACCTGGAGGGAGGTAAGGGACCCCCGACCTGCAGGCCTACAGTCCATCTTGGACCTTTACAGTGGGGGTCAGCAGCATCTCGAGGGGCCTAAAGGACAGGAGTGTGGAACTGCCCTGTGCAGCACTCTGGACACACCCCATTGGGGGGTCCTGAAGAGGTGTCAGGAGAGCTAAGAAGTAAGGTATGTGTGTGGTGACTCCTGGGCTGTGTGGGGCCTTGGGTCCCGTTCACAATCAGTGACTGATAGAGCTCCCCTACACGAGACCCCGGAGGACCGCCTGCTTCCCAGCTCCTGAAACCAGAGCTGGTCACAGGGATCCTATCCCCCCCTCCAACTCACACCAAACACACACGTCACGCTGGTGAGGTGAGAGCTAACACCGAGCCACCTCAGCAGTGGGTCACCGAGGATGTTAGTGGACACAGAGATGCTGACGTGGCCACCCTCTGGGCGAATGGCAAACCCTTGTCTAGGCTGGGAGCAGGGGCTGCAGAGGGCTCCAGGCCACAGCCATGTCTCCTGGGGCCCCCGCCTGAGCTCCCCTGGGCTAACGGCGCCTTCCAGCTCGGGGCACCCTGGAGCAGGCTCAGTCCTTCACGGTTTAGGAGAAACTCATTTAGGGGGCCAGCATTCCTGTGTAACACACGTCCACGCCGATGCCCAAGATGTACCCAGACCACGGCCTTCAGTCTCAGGTAAGTGGTGCTGAACTGGATGGACCAGAAAGCCCTCTGGCCTTTGCCTTCCGGCACTCTTTGTGCCTTAGGAACAGCCCGTTCCCCCAAATCAAAGGCAGCCAGGCCGCTGGGGCCAGAGATCACACAGCAGGCCGGCCGGTCCAGCTGCCTGAGGCTGGTTGCACCCTGCCCAGCCACCACGTGGCTGGCTGTGCCTGTACTAGTGAGGGGACTTCAGCACGGAAACCAGGAGTGGGGCTACCGGGTGAGCTTGGGAAGAGAGGTTTCCCAAATTCCACAGCCCCCTCCCCAGCCTTGGAGAATGGGAGACGCCAGAGTACCACCCAGAAAGGTGAGAGCTCTCTGTGCCAGGACAGGCCCCCAGGCTGGGTCTGTATGTGTGGGTGTGGGGGGGGGGTAGCAGTTACCTCCATGGTCAGGTTCTGCAGGTGGTAAATGCTCTGTAACCCTTGGGACGTGAAGTGCTCGATGCAGTTTGGACACCCCAACCCTGTTAAAAAACTGCAGAGAGAATTCATGAAATAAAGCAGCATTTACTTCTAAGGCCCAGCTGTGTGGGCTGGCCGGGCAGGCGCTGCCTCCTAAAAGGGGGCTCCACCTGATCACCCCACTGGCCACCCCTGCCCACATTGCCACTGGAGACGTGCTCACTTGGGGCGCAGCCTCCGAGGAACCCGTGGCTCTTTGTGCACCTCCCGCCTGCCGGCATCGGTTCCATCCCAGCCCCCGACATTTTCTCCGCCTCTGGCAGAGTGGGTGAGATACGGGGACAGGCCAGGCAACATGAAGAGACTCCCCCCCCAGGCTTCGGCCAGTGGACCAGAGGTCACAAAGGGGCCGAGGTTAGTGGGTTAGCAGCAGGGTCTGGCAGCAGCCCTGTACCTGACCAGGCTGGGGTCGGCGTGGTAGGGGGGCGGTGGGGTGCAGTGGGACCCCGAGACCATGGACTGGGAGCTGTGGCTGCCATTCATCTCCCCGTTGGCTGGCAGGGTGTGGCCGTGGCTGTTGAGGATCCCTGGGCCTGGCAAGGGGCAGGAGGGACTGTCAGGGGCCAGGCACAGCCCTCCTGGAGAGCAGAAACAGGCAGAGGACCATCTGTGGCTGTGCCTCCTGCCGTGGGCCAGAGCCCCACGTGTGGGGGCAGGGGCGTCTGGAGCCAGGATTAGCGTTTGGGCTATCCCAACCCACCCTGGGGCCCACTGCCCAAGCAACTCACCCATGGGCCCTAAGTTGGGCCCAGCTGCTGAGCCGTGTGGGGGAGGCTGGCCCACCAGCTGGTTGACCGAGGGCAGCTTGTTGACACCCCCGTGCACTTTGTTCATGGGCGAGAGGACAGGCCCATAGGATGGAGGCTGCAGGTGACTTCTGCTCAGAAAGTGACAGCCAGTGTTGGTAAGAGCACAAGCAGCTTTCTCCCTAAGTCACCTCCACACAGTGCCCCTGCTGCAGGGGGGTGGGGACCCTGACCCCAAGCTGAGGTCAGAGTGTACCTCCCTCCTCACCCAGTGTGCCTGCCCAGGACATGGCCACTGGCCTGTTCTCGCAGGACCCTGGCGATGGGTGAGAGAGGTAGTGGGCGGTTCATGCCACTGGAATCGCCCTCGGTATTGGTGAGTTGATGACACTCCAACCACCAGCTCCTCCCCCTCCACTCAGACATTTAGGGGGACCCCTTGGTGGGAGAGAGAATCATAGTGATGGTCATGGCCACTGCAGTTAAGGGGGGCTTCCTGGAGGAGGCGATGCCAAGGAGTGGCCTTGCTGCCTATCCAAAAGGCCATGGTTCAGGAGGGATGTATGCTGGCAGCGGTCCCACCCCACCCACGGAAGGGGCAGCGCTCACGGCCTCTGTAGGAGCTGCTGCTGCTGCTGCTGCCGGTAGGAGTCCACCACCTGCTGGGGTACCAGCTCCATCAGCTCCAGACTTTCCTTGACCTTCATCAGGATCTCAAAGTTCTCCCGGCCCCGCACCTGAGCACAGGGAGGCAGACCTTGCCCCAGGGCACATGGGACTCCTCTTGACCCCAGACCCCCGGTGGGCTCACAGCTTAGGGGGTTCCCTGGCACCCACAGACCCTTCCCTTCTTCCCGGGAATGGGGGGCAGGTGTCCTCTGTCCACACAACCACCCCTACCTCTTCCTGCCCCTGAACCTTCACCCCATTTCCCCCTCCCCTCCCCGTTCCTCTCCCCAGTCCTCAGCACACTCAGGGTTCAGGGCAAAGAACTCAACAAGGAGGGACTTTGAGACCAAGGGGACTCATTCTTGACTCAAATGGAAAGCTCACATAATGGAAGACCAGTTCTAGCCAAGCACATGGTGATTTGACCCACCAACTGGAGTGGCCACACCATGGGACGGGTCACGTAAACTTGGGTGACAGTGATGTGGCCAGACTCTAGAATTCGGGGTTCCCAATGCCTGCATCCCACCCCACCCCAGAAGGTGTGTCATCCCACACGCTGTATCTGCACTCGGAAGCGGCCTCACGCAGAGTCCCTGACTTGGCAGACCCTTCCATGCGGTCTGGCCCTGTCATCTGGTCTGGCTCCCTGGGACCTGGCTCTCCTTTCGTAGATCTGCCACCTGCAGAGCCTGGGGGTTCTCAGTTCTCAGGATGTGACAGCTCTCCTGCCTGCCTGCCCGCCCCTGGGGGCCCCTGGGTTTCCTCCCCAGCTGCCCCAGCCTGGGCTCTGCAGACACAGGACACTCACGTGCATGTAGTACATGTCCTCGTCCCCGTGACGTCTCTTCTTCACATGGGGGCCCAGGGCAGGGATGGCAGGGGGGCTCTGCTTGAAGGCTGGAAGGAAGGCCAGGCAGGAGAGGCTTTGTGAGCAGCAGGGAGGATGGGGGACGGTGCTGGTAAAGCCGACAGGACACCTGCCCCACCAGGCGAGCCAGCGAGAGACCAGGACCCCGCTCGGATGCACAAGCCCTGGCTTCGCCCATGCTTCTTGGAGCTGAAACCAGGGGTGGCCACACGGGTGGGGCTGGCTCTGCCTGGACACGGTACACCCTGCCAGGGTTTCACTCAAGTCCCCAGGGCTGACCCAGCTCCATGCTGTGGGGTGGCCCACACCCCCACTCAGCGGTGGCCCTCTGCGCACACACCCCGGCCAGAGCTCTGCTCACCGCGCTTGCTGGCGGCCCCATTCTTGGCGGCGCTCTCGTTCAGGGCCTGCTGCTCCCGGTAGTGGTCCTCATCGGCCTTGCGGTCACGGCCAGGACAGGCACAGATGCGGCCCTCGAAGGACCGGCGGCCCAGCACCTGTCCGCTGTCGGGGAACACAGCCAGAACCGTGAGCATCAGGCCCTCAACCCGGCCTGCCCTCCCTGCCCACCTGGGACTGTGATCGGTCAAGGGGGCAGGGCTGACCACCCAGCTGTTCGGGGCCACCAGGCCCCTCCCAGGACCCAGCTCTGCTCTGGCAGCCCCTACAGCCAGGGGGGCCCACCCTCCTCACAGCACACGCTTCAGGCCCCTTTCCAAACTCTCCCCAGGGCCATGCCACTTCCTGCCCTCGGCCTCCCCATGCCCACACCTCGCCCCCAGCAGCACTGGCCCGAGCCTCTGGCCCCTGACCCTCACGTGCTGCAGACTCACTCCCGGGTCTCCAGGGTGATGATGATGAGGATGGGCCGGCGGTTCATGCCCCCTACGCAGCTGCTGTTGCACATGAAGTTGTACAGGATGGTGGTGAACTCTGTCCCCACCTACACGGGGTGGGGTGGGGGTGCAGGGCTGTGGTGTCAGCACGCGGGCCCCAACCCTTCACAGCACCCAGCCCTCACATCTGGTCCTGGCTCTGGGTAGGCTTGGGGGGCTGGGCTGTGCTCTGTGGTCCTTTGTCATCAACCCACCCACCAGTCTGTCCATCTGTCCATTTCTTTTTTGTGTGTGTGTTTTTTCCGAAGTTGGAAATGGAAAGGCAGTCAGACAGACTCCTGCATGCGCCCAACCGGGATCCATCTGGCATGTCCACCAGGGGGCGATGCTCTGTTGCAACCAGAGGCATTCTAGCACCTGAGGCAGAGGCCATGGAGCCATCCTCAGTGCCCGGGCCAACTTGGCTCCAATGGAGCCTTGGCTGTGGGAGGGGAAGAGAGAGACAGAGAGGAAGGAGAGGGGGAGGGATGGAGAAGCAGATGGGTGCTTCTCCTGTGTGCCCTGGCCGGGAATCGAACCTGGGACTCCTGCACGCCAGGCCGACGCTCTACTACTGAGCCAACCGGCCAGGGCCCCATCTGTCCACTTCTTTGTGCATGCATGCATCTATCCATCTGTCCATCCATCCATCCCACTGAAGGTCAAGTGCTATGCTGACTTTGGGTCCGAAGTGAGCCCAGACCCAGCCTCTGCCTCCAGGAGGCACAGGGGACTGTGGTCTGACTGCCCCGCCCCTCTCCCCTGACCCAGGTTGGATGTCAAGTCCTAGAGGCTGGGTGTGAGTGGGCAGAGGTGAGTATTTGCACGGCGCGGGCTCACTGGGGCAGCAGTGTGTCTTGCGTGGCTCTGGCAGAGGGAGGGTCAAGAATAGACCATCCAAGTGGACCCAGCCCCAGCACACGCACCATTTCCCAGGGAGTGGGTAGAGGACACCTGAGCTCAGGACTCCTGGCCACCTGGGACTATAGCGGGGGCTGTTGTGAAGCTCTCCTCTGGTCACTGGCTTAGGAAAACTTTGCCGTTTGCAGAACAGCCAGCAGGAGGCGGAAGAGCCCTGCCTTCCTGGCCACCCCCACCCCACCAGGTGGAGGTGGGGCCCAGGAGAAGGGTGAGGGAGGGCAGGGTGGTCGCAACCCGTTCCAAGGCCCTGGCCTCCCTGAGGTAAGGGCTGCTGTTAGGCCCAGGGGACCCTGGGCAGCCAGGTACAGCTTGGGGTATAGGAAGTGGTTTCAGAACCACGTAGAGGGAAGGTGAGGACTCACTGTCCACCTTCTGTCCTGGCCCCCGTACCATTATCACCTCCCGGCCCCTCCACCCTCACTTCTTCCCTGGCTTTCAATCCAGCCCCCCCCACCCCCATGAACCTCAGGATGGTGCTCCCAGACGTGCTACCTTCAGACCAGGGTCTGACCACCCAGGGTCTCACAATCCTGTCCCCCTCTTGCAGCTAGCCCCTCATTTCCAGCCCTCACTCCTCACCTCTAGGCCGTGCACATGGGGTGCTCCTGACAGTGGTTCTCCCCCCCAGCCCTCCCACTCTACCCCATAAACTGCAGTCCTCCGGGCCTCACCTTTCCACCCTTGAGTCCCAGGTGTGGGAGCAGACAGGCAGGAAGAGGGAATGGATGAGGCCTGAGCTCAGTCATCAGGCCTCCCCCGCCCACCCCCACTATAGATGGGGGGCCAGTGCCCGGCAAGGGCCTAAGGGCAGGGCAGGGCAGGGAGCTTGCGGGTGAATAAGGAGCTGCAGGGCACAGACAACTTGGGGACATGGGACAAATGAGTGCCAGCTGAGGTGACACGAGGGTCTCTGCCTGGGCCTCCCCCCTGCAGCGGGCTGCGGGCCCTGCCCACCTGGCCCAGCCTACCTGCGGGGGCTCGTAGGGCACCATGACGCTCTGCCTGCCGGTGACAGGGTCGTCCACGTACTGCGAGAGGTTGTTGCCCTCCACACGGATGAGGTGGCTGGCCGGGGCAGACTGTCCTGCCAGGAGGGGACACCGCCTCAGAAGTGCCCAGCCAGGGTCTGGCCATCCTGGTGCCAGGTCCATCGCTGCAGACTCGGGTTGGACTTAGGCCAGCAGCCCTGCCCTGCTCTGCTCTGCACTGCACTGCACTGCACTGCACGGGCACCTAAGGCCCCAGGTTGAGCTGGGGAGGAAGAGGGGGGCACCAAGTCCACTGTTGTCTCTTCCCACGGCCCCTGCTGGCTCCCAGACCACTGGGCACGGGGTTCAGGGGCCTCACCTTCGTTGAAGTCCCGCCCAAGTTCGTGGTTGGGGCAGCGCTTGACGACCTCAGTCACGTGCTCCGCCTTCTTGTAGACGGGCATGGCGCGGACGGCGGTGCCTGGGGGCGGCGGGGCGGACACCTTGATCTGGATGGGGCAGGTCTTGGCGATTTGGCAGTATAGCTTCTTCAGCAGCGGGGAGTACTGGGTGGGAGGGAGTGGGCATGAGGTCACTGTCCTCCTGGGCTGTGTCCCCCACCGGGACTGCCTGGCTGTCCACACGGTCTGGCATCCCTTTCCTGAGCTCTCTAATGTCAGCCGCCTATGTGCACCCCTCTCGAGCTGCCATCCCTCAAACATCGTCTCCCATGGGGGCACCCACGCAGCAGCCAGCTGGTCCGGGTGTCCACTGCAGCCAGATCTAGACACTGTGTGAATCTCACCCTGGAGACGTAGATATTGTTATGTCCCTTTTTGGGATGAGGACAATAATTACCAGGAAAATGAGCTGTTGGGGAGTGGGGGGGATGGGGCTGGAAGCCAGGTCCACCCAAGTCAGGTCTGGCTTTTCATGCTGTGTCCCCTTAGTCCCTGGACGGCAGTGGTTTGCAGTGGGGGTTTGCAGAATGGAGTCTCAGGTTTTGAAAGCCCAGTTATAGGCATTTCTGGCATTTGTGCGGAGGAAGTGTGTAATCTTTAGACAGGCCAGGTACCACTATGCCCTTGAACTTGGGAGACCCTGAACCCTGGAGCAGGGCGCTGAGCACGATGGCTTGGTTTTGACCACTGGGTTGTGTGGGGATGCTCTGCCTGTGAAGCCCCAGGACCCTGCCCCGAGATCAGGCGACGTCCTTCCAGGGGCCTAGGTTGCCCCTCATGCCCCCAGGCCAGCTCTCACAAGGTCCAAGGCAGCACTGCTAGTGACTACAGAAGGCCCGCTCACTTCCAAGGTGACTGACCTCCCAATGACTGCCTCCTGGGGACCAATTCAGGGTTCCTCATGCTCCCTTTCTCCAGGGACAGTGGGGGACATTCCAGGTCTGAGGTTTACAGGATACCTCATTTCCCCAAGCCCCTGCGCTCCCACAAGTCCCTAGCAGCTCAGGGTTACCCCACCTGTAAAGCCCCAGAGAACTCCCCATCACACCCTACCATGGCAACGTTGGGGGAACAGAGGCGCCAGCGCCAGCTGCTGGAAGAACCAGGGAGGAGCAGGTCCCAGCCCACCTTTGCCCAGGAATCTGGAGGTTTAACACTCTGAACCCTGAGCATACGATCCCCACTGTCTACCTGAGCTGTCCTTCGGGCCATCAAGAGAGACACGGGCCCTCAGGGCCTTATACTCTGCATGTCTTAAGTATAGGAAAAGCAAGTGGAGCTGGAGCTGGGGTGGGGGGGGGAGACACGGAGAAACAGAACTGACCTTGAACCCAGGAGCAAGGGGTACACCAGTACGTTTGTAGCCCTGGGCCCATGCAGTGTGAGCTGTCCCATCCCTCCTGAAATCCAGCCTGAAATGCCGGCTTGTTCCTGGGCTGGTCTGAGGGGCCTTTGGGACAAGTGGGCTGGGGCCTCCCATCCTTGCGGGGATTGGGCCCCTGCTGAGAACAAGCCCCCATGCGCCCCCCTCACAAATGAGAATTGGATGCCCATGGCACCTGCCCTCCCAGGTGTCCTGTCCTCCTGGGCGTGGGAAATGTGTCCAGTGAATGAGGTCACCTGGGCTAGGGAAGGGACAGGCAGAGAAAGTGTCCTGGCCGAGAAAGAGGGGCAGGAGCCAGACCGGTCCCCTTGTGTGTGTGTGGGCCCTGTAGTTCCCTTCCTGGACCAGCTACCCACGGGCCTCTGTTCAGCCTCTTGGCTTGTGCGGGGGCCCACAACATGGGATGGGGTCATTAGGCCCAGTAAGGCGGGGTTCCAGGTGGGATGGAGTGGGTGGGCTAGGAGCTACAGAGGTCTGGCTGGCCACATCCCTGGGCAGCCCCAACACAACCCTCAGGGAGAGGCCACCTGGGCTCCTTAGTGAAGTTCCTTTGTGGATATGGCAGGGCTGCAGGTGCTACTGAGTGAAACTGCCCCAAGGACCCCTCCCTGCAGCTCCCTGATAGACCGCAAGGTCTGAAGGATGCGGGCCCCCCTCTGAGACGCCCCCCAAGACCCACTGGCCACCTCCCCAGAAGCCTGGGTCCCGCTTTCCAGGCAACAGCGGACGGGCGGGCGGGCAGGAGTGGGGCAAGGGGACTCAGGGCGGCTCCCGCTGAGCCCAGGCGGGGGCCGCACACAAGCCCCCTTTTAGCCCAGGTGGGGTGGGGGTTCCCGGAGGTGCTTGTAGGGTCTGAACTCCCCACCGGAGGTCCCAGAAAAATGCGGGACCTGCGGCGCGGTGGCCACCGGTCAAAGGGGAGGTGGGGTGCGCCGTAGTCACCCCGCCCCGGGGCGGAGCCGCGGGGAGCTGTCCGTGGTGCTGCACGGTCCGCAACCGTTCGCCTCTCGGAGCGGAGCCGGCTGAAGGCCGGGAGTTGCCCGAGGTGGGCAAGTCCTCACCTGGGCCATCAGCGAATGAGTGGGCTCCAGCCATGGAGTGAACGCAGGAGGGCACTCCTCCCTCCGTCTGCGTCTTGGGTGAGGTCGCCGCCAACCTTGGGCTCGGCTCCGTTCCCCACGATGGGTCTCCAGCCTGAGGCTGCCCTGGTGGTCTGCTGTTGTGGTGGTTAGGCACACGCACCTGCCAGCTCCCACCCAGGCCAAGGCCAAGTTGCCTGTGGCTTCCCTAGCAGCATTTGCGGGTGACTTAGGAAACGGGGACGAGGGAGAAAGGGAGGCTGGAATGGCCGAAACCCAGGTCAGGGCAGCGTGTGACCTGTAGGTGCCCAGGGAGGCAGGCCTGAGTCTGCGGGCACATGTCAGGTTCCCCCCTGGCCCACAGCTCTTGGGGTTGGGTGCTGAGGAAACCAACTGGGCGGTAAGGACACCTGGGTCCTCGCCTATTCTGTAGGAAAGGTCACGTGGAGACACTCCCTCTCCTTCCCTCCCGCCTGCCTCTCCTTCCCCGGAACCGCTAGATGGATGTGTTTCAACAGATTCTGAGCCGATAAAATCTTATTTATCTTCGGCTGTTGACACAGAGCCGTCTAGACTTGTCTGTTCTGGGACACGCATATCCCCCGTGCTTGCAGGAAATGGTTTGCCCACATGCTGGGGTATGCCCACCCTACCTTCCCCTTCCCTCTCCCCCCTCCGACCCTCCCTCACCCCAGCCCCTGATAGACCCGGCCTGGCTGGGAGCGGGGGGGGGGGGGGCTAGCAGGGCTGAGTGGGGGCGGTGGGCAAGAGAGTGACGGGCAAGGCGCGGTGGCTGTTAATTTCCCCGCGCCCACTCCTCAGCAGCTGGGTGCCCAGCGCAGGCAGGTTTGGGCAGGAGGAGAGTGGAGAGGTGATAATAACTTGTCTGTCATTTTCCAGGGACGTGTAGCATCTTGCAAACCGCAAATACCGTTAACCAGCTTGGGCAAATCTGTTACAACAGATTCTGGGCGACGGGGCTGCCGTGGGGGCACTTATTATTTTTTTAAGTGACTTTTTAGAGCCCACTTTTATCTGCTTTCTGTCGGTGCACACTCCTGTCCTCTCTCAGGTTAAGGCTGCTTTGAGGACCTCCCCGAGGCCATGGACCCTCTCACCCAAGGACAGCTGCACAGCTGCTGCACGGGACCTTTGGCAAGAGGCTCTGTGGGTTCACAGAGCGACCCCGAGACTCATGGAGAAAGCAGGTCACAGGACCCCCAGACCCTTCTTCTGGGCAAGGAGGGGCCTCCCAAGGAGACCGAAGCCACAGGTTTAGGTCCCATGGGGCCTCGCCTTACACTGCCAGGCCTCAGTGCCATGCTCTCGGGTCTCTGTCTAGCGAGGAGCTGCTAGGAGCATGTGGGCTCTGACAGGGAGACTGGGTCAGGCTCCCCGTGAGGCCACCAGCTTTGGGAGGAGGTGGGGGAGCCTGCCACAGCCACCCCAGCCTGCTTTCACAGCACGCACAAGAAAACTCACACATGACCACCCCAAGTTGGCCACAGGCCTGATGGCTCTGGACGCCTGCAGAGCCACTGCCTGGCCTGATGGAGGTGCCGGTTCAGAGAGGGTGCTGTGATCTCTCAAAAGTCCCTGGCAGGGGGAGGGACAGGTGCATCTGCTGACACCCCCACACAGGCTGAGGGGTGGGGGGTGGTCCCTGCCCAGAAGCTGGAGGAGGAGGAACAGGAAGCAGAAACGTGCAGGAGCTAAGTGACTGACCACTGTCCAAGGGAATCCCCAGATGCTATGGACAAGAGACTTACCCATTGGGGAGAGGTGAGCCTGGGATGTGGGGGGCGACACACTTTGGGAGCCAGGCAGGCTGTCCGAGGATCCCGAACTGGCAAGCAAGAGCCAGGGGACCCTCACAGCCTGGAAGCACCGTGCATCTCCCCTGTCCATCCCATGTGGCTGCAGCAGCTGGCAGAGGACACCTGCAATGACTCAGTCCTAGGCTCAGGTTGGGGGAGGGTCAGCAGATGTACACTGAGCTACCCCAGGAGAGAAGCAATGGGCATCAGGTCTGTGGTGGAGAGAAGAGGCCCAGAACACCCAACGGGTCAGGAGCTGAGGCCCACACCAGAAGTGTGGGCAGAGGAGACGGCCTGGCCCAGAGGGGAGAGAAGGGGAAGGCCATGGGTGGGGCCAGGAAGCTGGAGGCTACACTAGGCAGCCAGCGAGGTCTGCGCCCCCCACTGGCCCTTATTCTGCAACCCAGGCACATCCTCTGGCTTCCCCTGAACCCTGAGGAGGACGGAAGAATGAGCAGGACGTGTTCTGGGTCCTTGGGGCCTGGGCTGGGCTGCAGTAGGACTCACAAGGCAAATGATTTGGCAAGGACCAAGCAAGCGGACCACAGACCAGGCCCCACAACTGCCTCGTTTGGGGGTGTAGTCGGAGGCCGGCAAGCAGCCCAGCTCTGTCCACCGCCTTGCCTGCTGGGGGAAGGAACCCCTGCCCTCCTCCCCTCACGCATGCTCTCTGAGCTAGCCTGGTCTTGTCTGCCTTGGGGTCATAAGGGACAGCTCGCCTAGGTGTAGCACTAGGCTAAGTGGGCACGGTCTGCTTGCAGGCCCGTCCCAAAAGGCTTCGACTGTGACACACCATTCTGGACAGCGCCGTGCTCCAGTGTCAGCAGGCACTGCTGGGCCAGCCCTTTGTGTCCTGCAGGCTCCAGGGTGGCCTCGCCTGGCATTGGACCAACTGCAGGTGTCAGGGAGGGGACAGAGGCCAGGCCGTGGCCCCAGCTGTGACAGCGCTGTCTGCAAAGGGCTCTCATGTTGATTCCGGTGGGGAGTCCTGTGTGTGGGGCCCTCCTACCTCTGACCTTCCTGCCACACAAACTGCAAGCAAGTCCCCAGTTCAGGACCAGTTAAAGACCAACTCTCTGGGAAAGCAGTGACCACCATCTCCATCCTAAATTCGACTCTGTGTTAGCTAAGAGGAGCCCAGGTCTTCAGTGAGCTTGGGGACCTGCATGCCCCGGACATGTGGGTGTGGCCTTTTTTCAGCTTTTAAATCCCGTTGGATGCCATTGAGGTTTTTCCTGAACCTTGTGTCCAGCAGGGCTCTGGGGCGAGAATTTTGGCTTCTACACACGTGACCCCTGCAGTGTGTGGCCACTGAGCCAGGGCATGATGGGCAGAGCATGACCCCACCCTCTGCTGACAGGTGACCTTGAGCAGGGACCTGCCATCTGTGAGCCTCGGTTTCCTCATCCATAAAGTGGGGTGAATTCAGTTGCCTGCAGCACGCACCTGGGTAGTTAGGACATGACCGGCAATATGGGAACTCTTGACATGTTACTCCTAACTCTTGACATGTTACTGTTGGTCCAGGGTCCACAGGCCTGTCTCCATTTTGAAAACAAGACCCAGCATAATAGATGATTATTTGTAAAACCTCCATTGTGCTGTGTCCCACCCACCGCTCTGAACCCATGGAATTGACTCTGTCTCTCAGGAGCTATCCCGTGTGTCCCCTATAAGAACCAGGGCTGTGAGGCGGGGCCGCCCACCTGGGACTAAGGGCTGGGCTCTCCCAGCCTCCTTCAGGGCTGCAAGGCCAAGTTCTGTGACTTCCTGGCTCCCCCAGCTGCACGAGAGGGTGAAGAGAGATGGGGTGACCACTCCCACCCACTAGCTCAGGGCCCAAGGCTCTGATCCCAGCTGGTCCCGCCCACGGAGCCTCACACAATGCTGGCGGTTTGGGCTATTTCTCCCGTTACCCTAATAATCCACGTCTCCTCTCCACAATCAACACTGTCAGGGACGCTTCCCTCCGCCTTAAATGTGCATAATTGCCTCTGGTGCCAGTAAGAGGTATTAATTCCGCTCGTGCATTCCATAAACTTTTAGGATAACGCAATTGATACCGCGGTCGTGTTGGGACACCTCCGTGATGATTCCCCTGCCTGCAAAGCTCCAAGGGGCTGGAAAGTTCTCTCCCGAATCCATTAGCGTTGACTCAGCCATCTTCCACCCAGGAATCCCGCGCAGCCTCCGTGTTCCCGCCACCTTCCACGTGCTCCTCCTGGGGGCGGGAGGGTGGCACTGCCCCCAGGATGGACGGACACACACACACACACACACACACACACACACACACACGTGCACGCCGGGTCTGGGGGCAGCTGGAGGTCAGTCAGGGGCTGTGTCCAGGCTGGCCCCCTCAGGGACTGGCTATGTCATGCCGTGTGAAAACCTGACCATTGTGCCTCCCGGCTGCCTACCCCCTGCAGGCTGGTGGCAGCCCCCACCCAGGAGGTGCCTGTCCTGAAGGCTGGGTTAGGGCTCCAGCCACACCAAGCCTTCCTGCCTGACCTCGGAGCCCCAACCCCAAACAGCCCTGGGCGCAGGAAGAGGTTAAGCTGGGCTGGACGGCGTCCAAGCTCCCCTCCCGCTGTGCCATGTCTCCTCACTGCTCCTCGGGACTCCTGTCACCGGCTGTCCCCATCAGTGCCAGCCTGTGAGAAGTCCCAGGGAGGGTGTGCAACAGGGATGAAGATGCCTGGCTCCACCGTCCTGCGTTCTGAGAAGCCTCAGTGCCTGCCGCTCGAACCTGTTCTCTCACAGTATCTCTGCCTCCCTGAAGCCCAGATCAGCCCTGAAACAGGCTCAGCCGTGATGGCTTATAGCAGGGTGCTCCAGCCCCTCCCTCGGTGTAGCCCCTTTGACAACAAAACTGTGACCTGGCCCTGGTGAGCGGTCTCTGAAGAGTGAGCATAAGTCCCTTCTCCAGCTGCTATAGCCTATGACTTGCCCGCTTCTGGCCTTCTGTGGGGGGAGGGGTTGTCAGAACTCTGGGCAGCGACCAGGACGGGTGTGCATTGTGTGTGCCTTGTGTGTGTGTCTGTGTCTGCAGTGTGCATGTGTGAGCTGAGGGCTCTAGACTCCCAGTGCCTGAGAAACGCAGGTGTGATATGTGGAGTCCGAGGAAAGCTGCCTGGGGCAGATGTACCGCCCAGTGGGGGCAGCCCGCAGGGACCCTGGCCAGGCGGAGGCCAAAGACCCCATTAACAGCTATGGTCACTTGGGGGCTGGTGAGGGTGTTTTTCCTGAGCAGGAAGAGGAGTGAAGGCAGCAGTCAATTTGGAATTGTACTTGAGAAAAATACGAATTATCTATCGGTTACCAGCCAGCTGGCGTGGCACGGGGGCCTGAGCCACAAGTCTGGGCAGCGTCCGCGCAGTTGGACCCCCAGAGCCGTGAGCAGGCGGATGGCCTGGCGGTCCCGTCCTGCGCAGGATCCTGCCAGCCTCCTCCCCGGGGCCAGGAAAGAAGCCCGTGGGGGGTCTGCTCCCAGGGAGCCGAGGTGCCAAAAATCTCATTATCGATGTTGGTCCCAACCCCACCTCCTGCATTGATGAGGGCTGGGCGGGGGGGAGGGGGGGGGAACGACACAGCCACAGCAGCGCCATGCTCCGCTTAAGCTCCACTGCTAGAACAGAGAGCCTCCGAGGACCCAGGCAGAGAGGGATGGCTGGTGACATCCCTGCTCAGGAGTTGGGGGGTGGGGGGACGTTGCACAGAGGCAGAGCCAATGGCACAGGGGAACCTTCCCCTGCCCCCTGGTGTGCCTGGCTGGGGCTGACTCCATTCCGGGGAGGCCACCCCATGAGGACACTTACAGTCAAGAGAACTGTGTGCCCAAGCCATAAGCCCTTCCAGCCCCGTGGCAGTGGGGGGGACGACCAGGAGAGTGGCAGTGCCCAGACAGGGGAAACAGCCAGTAGAGAGGCAGCTCCTGCCCCTCCTGGGACCAGCCCAGACTGCCTGGGGCACTCTGAGCCCCCAGACACTGCGGAGACCCCACCAGCCCGTGGGGGGAGGGAGCCAGGACCCTCACAGTGCCTGCCGGGACTCCCAGGGTGCCAGTAACTCGGGCCCTGATGACAAGAACCCAGTGTGGGAGGGACCAGGACCCTTCCCTACAGGGGAGAGAAAAAGGCTTAAGGGACAAGTCTGAACGGGGAATCAGAGTGGTAGTGAGCCTCTTGTCATCAGAGGGGTGCAAGTATGGGATGCCCCAGGGGCCTCCTGACCTGGCTCCCTGTCCCCCAACCAGACCTCAAAGTTAGGGAGTGAGGACCAGGACCCCACAGGCAGTAGAGGACAGAGACAGCCCTCCAGCAGTCCAGGAGGACCAGGTTTTCGAGCACCCTGTCACCTCCCCCAGTGATGAAGACGGGTCTCTGGCCCGCCTGCTGCACGGACCCCCCCACTGCGTGCCGCACAGGCACAGCAATCTGTGAGCCATATCACCCCTGTTGCTAAGGAGTGTTGGAGTGATCACGTACGAGTAAAGAACCCCTCACAGCCAACAGAGGCCCTGGAGGCGGGCTAAGCCTCCACTTGGCGAGGGACCAGCACCTGGGCAGGGACCAGAAACAGCTCCAGGGGGCCAGGCTCTGAAACCCAGACCCTGGACTGGACCCCGGCAGAGTCCCAGCCAGGGTACTTGTGGCTTGGCCCCACCTTTAACACCCACCTCCCAGGAGCATAGGAAAAATACAGCCTCAGCTAGCAGGGCAGTGGGTTCTTAAAGTGGGAAGGCATCGGGGGCACCTGCTCGCTGCTCCCATGGAGGTGACACACAGATACCCTGCTTGGGCTTTTCTGCTGCAGGGTCCCATTTCCAGGTGAAGGTAAGCATGGGCTACTCCCTGGAGGAGTTGACGCTGCCCCATGGTACTGCCGGGTGTCCATGGGGTGGCTGCCAGGGCAGGACTCGCTCTCCCCCTTTTGGGGGTGGGCAGGAGACCCAGAGGGCCTTGGGGCTGCCTTTCCCATCAAGGCCCCGTATGCCCCGCCCTCAGAGGTGAGGTCTGTCTGGAGGTCTCAGCATCCCTGCAGCCTTCACCCTGCCGGCAGGCACAGCCAGCAGCCCCTTCTTCTCCCAGCTGCAGTATGGGCAGTGCAGCTCCGTGGTTAGGGACTCGGCCCCGGGCTTTCCGTGCAGCACCCCCACGTAGCATGTGCACACCTCCCAGGGAGCCACTTTCCCGCCCCGTGACTCCGTTTCCTCGGTGAGACAGCACACTGACAGATTCCACCTTGTGGGTTGCCGGATGGTTTCAGGGTTAGTGCAGACCCACAGCACTTGGCCCAGGGCAGCTCGAGGAGGTCGCAGGGGCACGGGATGTGACTCAGGCTGGCAGTTCAGACCCCGAGTCCGCGGCCCTGTGGTCCTCCTCCCTAACGCCCCTATCTCACACCGCGCTTGGGAACGACAACCCCCGAGATCACGCACAGGGCAAAGCCCACACATCCACCGGATGCTTCTGGCCGACCTCACACTGCCTGGAGGAGGCAGCCTCCCCGAACCGGTCTCCGATGGCAGGAGCCACACGCCTCCTGCCCACTTACAGTGGGATTCAAACTAGAGTCCCCACCTGGGCGCAGGGATGCCAGCCTGGCAACCTCAGTGAGGACAGTCAGCCTCTGCCCCACAGCCCTCGCTGCAGAGCCATGTCTGTCTCCTCTGGGGCCCTGCCGGAGGCTGGCCAACTCTGGCCACACGTCTGTCCTTGGGTCCGGAGGGTGGGCACACCCTGACTGCCCGGCCCCAAGACACGCCTCCTGCCCAATGCTCCTCCCGGTGGGCCGGCATGGGCCAGCCGGGTGGAAACCCTGTGCGGACAGCCAGACAGCCAGATGTGCCTGGCCTCCCTCACGCCCGGGACGTGCTTCCCCACCGCCCTGCGCCCCACAGGTGCCCTCTGGGAGCGGGGAGGAGGGGGCACAACTCACCGTCCAGGTGGCCGACTTGGCCGTGCTGGACTGCTGGAAGGTGACGTCGAAGTGGTGGGGGCCGGGGTAGTCGGCATTGGAGGGGATGACGGGCGCTGGCGACATGGTGTCGAAGGTGGAGCTGGGCTGCGCATACGGGGAGTGGGTGGGCACGCTGGCCGCGTGCTCTGGGGTGTAAGGGCTGGCCGAGGCCGCCCTGCCGCTCATCTGGTCCATGGTGCTGCTCAGCAGATGGAACTGGGCCTGGCGGGAAGTGGGAGGAGGGAAGGGGGAGACCCACAGTCAGGCTGGAGCGCTGAGCCGTCCTGTCCCGGCAGCCGGGAGGTGTCCTGTTACAGCAGCCTTAAAGGGCCAGCCGCTCCGTCATCCCAAATATTTCCTCAGTCCCCCCCCACCCCCACCACCATCACCACCACCCTGACAGGTCACTACTTGTGTGGGGATAAACTGACATATTCACCTCGCCCTCCCCTCCCTCAGCCTCCTGGGAGCCGGGGTTTCGGAGGCTCCCAGAGCACACCTGGAGGCAGCTGCCTGTGGGGGTGCCCCCCCCCCCCAGCCCCGGACTGTAGGAAAATGGCTGAGAGATTAAACTGCAGCCTTGAGACAAGTCTGTGGTGTGGACTTCTGACCGCCAAGTCCTGCAGGGGCAAAGCACTGATAAGATTGTGTAGAGGAAGCAGCTGATACCGATAGCCATTTTCCTACATGCCTGGGGGGGGGGGGGGGTCGGTTGGTCCTATTTCTCTGCACCTGAATCCATTGTAGACTAATTTGACCCAGGCTCTGCTAATCTTCTTAATGAGCCAAGAGACCAATAAATATGATGAGGCTGCAGGGTCCTCCCAGGGAGCTACTTTCTGCCCCGCGTGATCTGGGCTCTCAGTCCAAGAGGCTGGGAGTCCCCTGTGCCCATCTTTTCTCTATGTTGTGTCTCGTGTGTTTTTTCTTAAGTCCTGCAGCGCCTTCCTTTTGTGCATGCCCACGGCTGAGCTGGTCTCGACACTGGACTCTCCAGGGGCAGCAACGGCCCTGATACCTCACCACTAGTCCCCTGGTTACAGCTCACCTGGGGAGACCCCAGCCCCCAGGGACCAAGTGGTGGGAGTCACAGAACTGGGGCAGAGGGCGCCCCACCATGCAGGGTCCACCACACCGGGCAGATACACCCGGGCTCTGGTGCAGGGGATGCCTGGGCAGCCCTGGAGGATCAGACCTGGCCCTGGGGTCCAGTGGAGGGGCTGGGAGGGGGGCTGAAGGTCAGTGGCTGAGCCAGAAGCCCCTTTCCAAGGGCATCTGTAAGGTGGGCTGCCTCCTCCTGCCTCAGCATGGCCCCACAGCCGTTTCTCCTGCTGGCTTGGTCTTTGTGGCCTATGCCCTCTGCCTGTCCCTAGCACTGGCACCCAGCTCCTGCCCCAGACCACACACCAAAGGAAGAGGAGCTCTGAGCTGCACTCTGTGGGTTTATCCCCCAGGTCACCCTTGGTGGGGTCCAGGGGCCAAGGATGGGTCAGCCCCCACCAGGAGCTGACAGGGGGGCACCCCAGCGAGGGAGGGGGCGCTGCCCACATTGCGATGCCTCCCACCTAGAGCAGATCAGATCCTACCTGGGGGACTGGCAGGGAAGACCCCCTCTTGGTCCAGAGGCTCTGAGCAGGGACAGCTGCGGAGGGGGGCCCAGGGCAGCCAACCACAGGGCCTCTGACCACAAACACTGCCAGAGCTCCTTGTCAGTGTCTGGATGGCCCCCAGGTCTGGGGTGGACACTGTTAGTGTCTCCACTTTATGGCTAAGGAAACTGAGGCACAGAGTGGCAGTGACTTGACTCAAGGGGTGATGTGGTGGCCCTAGTGGGCCTCGCCAGAGGAGGCAGGGAGAGTGTCCCCCGCTCAGAAGAGGGGTATGGGGCCCCTGCTCTTGCTACACAGTCTGCCTGTGCCCTTGCCATGGGGACCCCAGACCCTCCTGCCAAAGGGCAAATGGACAAACCATGGCGGTGTTCCACGGAATCTTTCCCTACGGTGAACACAAAACAAAGTGACACATGCTACGAACTGGAGGAAAAGCCCACATGCCGAGTGGAGGAAGCCGGACCATCAGTGGTTTCACTTGCCCAGGGAGGGCGGCGCCACATAGATAGATACAGCCTAGGGGTGACCAGGGGCTGGACGGGGCCGGGGATGATGGCGAAGGGGCGTGGGGTTTCCTTCGGGGGCGCTGAGATGTTCCAAAACTGACTACAACAACAGGTACACTGATCAGTCAACACACTAAAAACCAGAGCTGTGCGTTTGATATTGGCGAACCGTGTACGACGTAAACCGTAGCTCAGTGAAGCCATTCAATATAAAACAGAAGGCCGAGCCTTACCCTTCTTGCCCACGCTGTCACAGTGGGGTGGGGGGAGCTACGGCACCCCCTCTCCAAGAAGATGTTGGCTGGACACCTGGTGCTCTGCCCCCCCCCGCCCCCAAGTGGGAATGCCTCTGTGAACCTGTGGTTTCTGTCTGCCCAACTGGATAGCGGGCCCCACAAGGACAGATGCTGTCACTGACCTGCCCCACGCCAGTCCCGTCCCAAACGGCAGCCACTGGCCCCATGGGCACATTCAAGGTGGCCACTGTGGCTCGAGCTGTGCTGTGGGCGCGAGGATGCCCCCATCCAAGGGCTTAGTGCCGTGAACATACAACCCCCCGTTCACCATCTCATGCTGGCTACATTACAGAAGCGAGCACAGGTTGGGATACATTAAATTATTTCCACCTGTTCCTCCGCCCCCCCCCCCCTTTTTAATGTGGCTGCTAGAAAATGCAGAATTGCACACGAGGCTCTGGTTCCACTCCTGCCGGATGGGCGGGACTGGATTCTCAGTCGGTGTCCGGCCGGCCAGCGTGGGCCCGCAGCGGTTACTATTAGTAAGATTAACGCCCTTTCTGGGGTGGGGGGGGTGGCACACGGTGCTTCCTCAAGACGTCAGCTGAGCAAGTGGACTAGCGGACACAGGAAGGAAGGCAGGATGGACGCAGGTGAACAGCAGGAGACAGCTCCCCCTCGTGCGGATGACGAGGACTGAGGATCAGGTGTGAGCTGTCCCCTCCTGCTCCCACGATGCAGAGAGCCTGGTGGGTCCTGGGGTGAGGGAGGTGGGGTCCCAGCCTGCCCACCCCCACCCCTCGAGTCTCCATGATCTCTTTCTTCTGGGTGACAGTCAAGGCCCTGCTGGGTGGGGCCCTGGGCTGCCGGAGAGCTTCAGGTAGCTGCCTTCCTAGGTCCCGGCCTCAGACGGGTCCCCGAGTGGGGACAGCCCAGCCAGGGGCTGCAGGTCTGTCCCCCCGCCGCCCCTGCCGCCCCCGCTGCCCTGTTCAGGAGAAACGGGAGGCAGCCCCACGACAACACTGTTCAGATTTTAACTTGTCCACATTCTTTACCCATCCGAGGCGGGTGCCAGGGAATTAGTCACCGCACCTAGGGGCTGATAGGATCTCGACGCCCAGCGGTCCCAGAGCGGGAGGGCGCGAGGCTTCCAACAGGCAGGCCCACCCGCACGCCACAGTCCCAGTGAGATGGACAGAACCCGCTCTGCACAGCAAGCTGGACCCCGCAGCCCTCCAGTGCCCTCACAGCCCCCCGCTGTGGGCCCTCCCCTCGCTGGTCCCCGACATGGCAGGCTTAGCGGCCTCTGTGGTCCTGGTGCCTGGGAGACGCTCCCTCCTCCCCAGGGGAACTGGAGGACAGCGTCCTGGTGAGCTCTGCCTGGTGCTCACGGCTCCCTCTGGGTCCTGCTTCCCCGTGGACTCCTCCTCCCTCATCCCCAGGAGGTGGCACAGATTTCCGTCCCCTTGCCCTGTGTGGCTGGGGCTCTGAGTGCGGCGAGAAGCCCGCTGATTAGAACGCACGGCAGCTTTGCAATGCTCTTGAAAGGCCCCTGCCCCCTGCCCACAGAAAGCTCCTGCATTTCCTCCCTAGCGGCTGGGGGCTCTGCTGGGCCAGCCCAGCCTGGCACCAAGGCCGGGTGCAGGGGACCCCTGACCCCAAGCAGAGGCCCAACACGGCAACAGGGGAGCCAGGGGCACGGTGGGGGGGGGCGAGGTTCCTGCAGAACCAGAGGCCCAGGCGATACCCACTTGGCAGCAGGCAGAAACCTGGGTAAAACCAAGACTTTTTTGGTTTGTTTTGTTTTCAATAAGAATTCCCAAGAGAGGGGGCTGATCAGAACACGCCCGGCCCGCGGCACCCACATGTGCCTACATGTGCGTGCAGGGCTCCTGGGCCCGACCTGGGGAGGGCCGTGAGCGCACGGGCTGAGGGAGCCAGCCAGTGGCCTCCCCTCCAGGGACCAGTTGGAGGATTTGCACCAGGCCTGCCTGGGAGGCCAGACAGTGGGGACTCCGGGCAGATCCTCACTGAGTCCCGCAGAGCAGGACAATGCCCCAGAACCTCCTCCACCAGGACCCCGTGGCCCTCTACGCAGTCCAGTCCGCCCGCCGCATAAACCCGGGGAGCCGGCGCTGGGTGGCGCAGAGGGGCCAGACCCACCCTCCGCATGGGCAGCCCACGCACCTTGTTCATCCACAGGGCACCGAGGCACCGAGGCCCCGGGCCGAGGTGGGCGCTCCATGTCAGCCAGGGGCACCCACAGTCTGTCCCCCTCCCCGGGCCATGTGACGCGGTGCTCACACACAGAGCAGAAGGCACACTGGACGGGGCCAGGGATCTTACTTAGCTCAGGCCTTGGCCAGCGGTCTGCAGAGGGAGGGGCTGCTGGCCGGGGGCGAGGGGCGGGCGGGAGCAGAGGCCCGGCCCCTGGACGAGGTCCTGAACTGCACCTGGATAACCCCAGCTCCAGGAAAGGAAAGAGCTGACCTCTTCCAAGGACTCCAGTCCCAAGGCCACGAGGACACTGCCCTGGGAGCAGTGGGGGAAGGGAAGAGACCCGAGGGTGCTCCTCTGGGGGGGTGTCCATCCCAGCTCCTGCCCCATCCTAGCCTTGCAGCTGTGCCCCCAGCCTGGGGCCTCCTGCAGAAACAAGAGGGTCCAGAAACACTGGAACTCGTGACTTCCCATCGGGAGGGCCAACCTTCATCTGGGAGACCCCGTGATCCGGGGAGCCCCCTTGCTGGTACATGCGTCCGGTCTCACCGCACAAAAGCCCACCTTGATGATGGTTGCAGGGGAGGAAACTGAGGCTGGGCCCATCACGCCAAGGAGCAGGTTCGAGAGCCAGACCTCCATTCCCTCACTCAGAGGACAGTCCCTGAGCACCAGGAGCAGGGATGGGGGGGCAGGGGTAGGGGGGCGTGGGAGAACCCAGGGCCCCAGGGAGGTCAGTTTCCAGCCATCATGTTGCATTTAGCACCGCACTGGATGCTCAGAAATTCGGGGTTGAAGGAAACAGCCCCCCCAAACTCAAATAGACCCCAAAACTCATGCAGACTTACCACGCCCACTCCTGCTCTGGGCACCCCAGGGTCAGGCCACCTCCCTGTGAGGGTGGGACGTCGCCCCTGCAGCCCCTGTGGTCCCCACCGGGCACCCACCCTATCCGCCAGTGGGGTCTCCTGGTGGGAACGTGGTCTTCCTGCCCCACAGGCTGCCCCTTCCGCGGTGAGCTACATTTCCTAAGTCTCCCTTCATGTGCTTATCTGTTCAAAATGTGGGAATCATCTCACATCGTTTTGGGGGAATAGATGATGAAAAAGAAATTGTTTATAACGTCTGTGCCCCAAACCCTCCTGGTCACCTGCTGCCTAGCGTCCATGGCCCACGGCCAGCACCTCCAGAATGATCCAGACAGGAAAAGCCACGGCGGGCCCTGACCTCGCCGTCGGGCCACCAAGTGATGTCTATTTAGGTGCCACACGCGGTGCCCTCAGAGTGGAACCTGTTTTTCTAGCGGGCTTGTGCAGGCCAAGCTGCCAGCAGAGGTCAATGTCCTTCTGGGGTCACACCTCTGAGGGGACCGCCCCCTCCCAAGGCCTTCAGCTGGGTATAGTGTGTGACGGTCGCAGAAACACTTGTTGATCAATGAAATTTAACAGGACTCTGGTTATGTCCCTGCCAGTGAGGGATGCTGAAGGGGGCCAGAGCAGGCACAGCCAGGGGTGGGGGTGGGTGGGGGCACTGGGCTCAAACCCGGGTTTGCTCCCTGGCCTCCAGGACGGGAAAGTTCGGAGACAGAAGCCCCGCGCCTTTGGGTGGTGAGAACTACCCCGTTTCCAGCCTCCTTTGGGCAACACTGGTCAGTGCCATGGGACCTTGGCTTGTGCTGGCCCTCCCCTCGCCTCCCGCTCCGTCTCTGTGTTCCCGGGCTCCTCCTGCTCCTCTGGGTGGATGGAGTGGGAAATGTTGTCACACACAGCCCCCGCCACCCCCGCCATGGGCGCACGCCCAAGCCCACGGCGTCTCTGAGGGTCCCGTCGTTAATGCACTCAGGAGCCGAGAAAGGCGCCAGCACCCAAGTCCACTGCGTGTCGGCGTGGTGACTGCAGCTCTCTCTCCCCTACTTGCCTGTGGTTGAGGCTCACATGGGTTCTGGTTCCTTCTTTCATGAGCCGGGGCGGGGGGAGGGAGTGGAGAGGGGAGGCCAGCTCAGTCACCCTCCTGCGTTCCACAGCATTTCCTCAACGTTTTTTTGTGTTTTTAACTGCTCTTTCACGGTCTGGCCGGAAGACACCGTCACACACCGTGCCCCAGCCGAGGCCCCCGGGACCCACCTCTGTCTGAGCTGGTATCCTGGGAGGTCTGACTCCACGAGGACCTTGACCTCGCCTGGCAGCTTAGGCCCACGTTGCCTCTGCAGGGCTACCTGAGTTCAGCAGAGAACGTCCTTCCTGCACACCCAGGAAGGAGGGAAAGGGACCCAGTAAGGAACAGAAAGGACAAAACAACTTGAACAAGCACAAGGGCGTCTGCCCTGTGACGAGGGACCCAGGATGAGACACGTAATCCTAGAACCCCGTCCTCCCAGGGCAGGGAGACGCGTCCGTGGGTTAGCAGAGAGAAAGCATCCTCACGGCCCAGAACCCGGGCCCCACCCGTCACAGAACCTCTGCTGTCCGGGGGCGCGAGGCTCCCGGTGAGGGAGTCTCCTCTCACTGGAGTACTGTGACCCAGCAGGAGAGAGCTCCTCTCACTTTGTGACCTCAGCCAGGCTCAAGGGGACCACACAGGGGACCCTCCCCCCAAGGGCCCAGCGAGGGCGATGCGGCGGCTGAGTCAGGCCTGCCAGAGGTCTCCATCCTTTTGGGAGACTAGGGGACTGAGGACATTCACAGCCATCCCAAAGAAAACCAAGAGGCCCACATGGAGCTCCAAGCAAAGTCCACCGTGACCTTCCCAGGTGACCCCACCCCCCGGCCTGAGGCTGCACGGGTCCCTCTGTCCCCATCCCTCCCTCCCAATCCTGTCGGGTCCTGACACCAGGCCCCACGCTGCCCTGCCTGCCAGGTACCCCGCCCTGTGAACCTGCAGCACCCACGTGTGTCCAGTGCTGCACGGGGACCTGGCCAGCACGCCTCCCGAGTGACAGTCTGAATGCACAGTCTTCCCAGCTCCTGTCTAAGGTCAGCCTCTGGGCACCCCGCACCCGAGCTGCCTCCTTCAGGCCCAGCCCAAGCTCTGTCCTGGTTCTGTTCTCGCCATACCTGCAGCCTCTGACCAGTTGCCACCCTGGCCTTGCTGCCCCCTGCCCTGTCCCTCTCACTCCCTCTGCTGGACTCTACTCCCAGCCTCCAGGCCAGGGGCAGGGCCTGGAGAGCTGCCTCCAGCAGCCCGGCCTAGCCTGGCTGGCCCCTCCTGGCCGGGGGCTGGAGCGGAGCCCACGCAGCCAGGCCCACAGGTCAGGAGACAGGGTCCGAGCCCCCACTCCACCATGGCCTGGCTGTGCGGTCCCCTCTCTGTGGCATGGGGTGGCGTCCTTGTGGGATCAATGTGGATCCAAACGGGAGGGGGTCACAGGAGCCCGGTGCCCCACCCCAGATCCCCACAGCCTCCAGAGATGCTCGGATGTGGGCTCCAGGGGCGAGGCCCCCGCCGGTGCTCCCCACTCCCAGCATGCACCCTGTGTGTCCTTGTCAGGCCGCTGCCCTGAGTGGGGCAGACAGGCGCCTGCCCCGTCCCTGTCGGCTGCTGCGCAGCATGGGGCGGGCGGGCGGGCACCGTGGGTCTGATCTCCAGGGGTCTTCCCGGAGCATCTTGGGGAGAGCCGACCAGGGCCCCCTTGGGTGTCTGCTCTAACCCCCTGCATCCCTGTGCTCCCGAGAGAACACCAAGACCAGCCTTTTGTTTTTTTTGGTTTTTTAAAATAATAATAAAGAACGAAACTTCAAACTCTCTGATCCTCTCTGGCAGGCATGTCTGGGCTTGGGTGCGACCTCACCCAGAGGTGAGTGACTGACACGCAGTCTGGCTCCGGCTCAGAGATAACCCATCCCACTCGGAGCGAGCCCTCCATCCCGCTGGCATTTCCCACAGCATCTCCCGGAGTCTGTGATTAAACGGATGGAAATGCCGGCAAGATTCGACATGCACCGGGGGTGGGGGGGTTGGGGGGAGGCTCCCTCTCCTCCCGAAAGCGTGCACACACACTCTCTCCGCTCACCCGGGGCTGAGGCGAGCCTTGCCCAATCCTATGCCAGGGCTGTGTGGAACTTTCCACACCTCGCACCAGAGAGAAACGTGCCCCCGGAAGCCCAGGCTCCCCCAGGCCTGTGTCTGCGGGGCCGAGAGGCTGAGCCGCAGACGCTCTGCCCGCCTCCACTTGCAGCGGGTGCTGCCAAGGCAGCGAGGACCCAGAGCATCCAGGGTCCCGGTGGAGGCTGGGGGTGGGGGGGCACCAGGGTGCCCTGCTGGGCTCTTCAGAGCTGCCGTGAGCAGGCAGGTGGTCCGTGGGATACACAGATGTTATTATGTAACCACCAGAAAACGAAGGCCAGTCCAGGCGCCGCTTCTCAGGATGCCAAGGGGCTGGGAGGAGAGGGGTGCCCTGTGATCGCCATGGGAGGGGGCCCGGCATCCTGGGTACGACGGGGTGCAGGTGTCGGCGTCCCACTCCTGCAGTCGGTCAGCCTTTCCCAGCCTTACCCACAGCTCCAGAGCCTGACCCAGTGCAGCCCTGACATCCTTCACCCATCCATCCCTCTGTCCGTCAGTCTGTCCTTCCTGTAGATCCTAATCAGGACCATCAGGGGGCAGCAGTCTGGGTGATGCCCTCCCCACTGGGGGACAGTAAACGTGAGCAGCTGGAGGGACACGTTTAATGGTGACAGGTGGACAGAGTGCACGGGGAGGGTTGGGGCAGTCGTGGGTGGACACTGTAGATGGCCTCAGGGGAAGGGACAAGGGGGCTGGAACCCACAGAGGGGGTTCAGAGCAGCCCACAGAGTGGGGGGCACTGCAGGGAGAGGGCGTGGGGGCAGGAGCTGGAGAGAGCACCCTGCGCTTACTAAGAGGTGAGTCTCTGCACTGGTCAGTTCCCCCCCTCCCCCAAATCGGGGCCCTGGGGTGGACAGACAGGCCGGCCCCAGCCCCTCCCACCCGGCAGGTGAGGGTGCTCTGTCGTTCCCCCAGGGAACGCAGATGCAGCCCGTGCCCTCCCGGTCCTCTCTCTGAGGCCCCAACCTCAAACAAGCAAGCAGCCAGGCAGGCAGGGCCGGTGGCTCACTTCAGGTTGAAGACAAAGGCAGGGCAGGGGCGCCCAGGCCAGTGGGCTCTCCAGGTGACCACTGGAGATCTGCCCCAGCTGCAAGATGCCACCATGGGTACCAGGTGGAGCCCAGGGGAAGGTTCCAGGCTGGAGACCCGGCTGCAGGGCCTGTGGCCAGAGGGAGGGCTGAGGGGCAGGGCCAAGTGCAAGACCCCGGTCAAAGGGTCAAACCCCTCCCAATAGAGCAGGCCAGGACGGCCGAGCGGTGGGGATGGCTCAATCTAAGGAAGCTGCGGGACACCTGTGGGCCATGCGGGAGCAGTGTGGGGGCCTAGCACGCGTGCAAGCTCCTAGTGAACTGCGCGTTGGGTGTGCAGGAAAGGGGGTGTCAAGAACAGCACCAGGGGTTGGCCGAGAAAAGGAAGAGTGGGTTTTCCCCTAGCTGAGACAGGACATGTCAGGAGGGGGCAAGGTGGGAGGGAGCTCAGGTGGTGCTGGTGGGTGGAGGTCCCAACAGGCATCCAGGTGGGGCAGCTAGACAGGTGTCCGGTGCTGGAACTTTGGGGACAGACACAGAACCTGGCCGAGGAGGCACATGTCAGGCACAGCAAGCCAGCGGGCGGGGATGACCCTCCCCGTCTCTCCACGTCAGGTGCTGGTTCTCCCCTCTGGGAGCAGTCAGTCCCTCCGTGACCCCCCTGAGAGACTCACAGCCCCAAGGCACAAGACCGGAGAGAGGATGCCCTGTGGCTGTGCCCCACTCCCCAGCCCAGCACCCCCTCACCATTCCCAACTCAGCTTTGTCCAGTCCTGGCCACGGACTCCCACAGGGTCCCAAGAGGCCCTGTCCTTTTTCTGTCCCCACTGTGTCCCACCTCTCATCAGCACCCCCCCCCCAAGCCGGCCTGTCTGGTCCTCAGTGCCTTCTCCATGTGCCCGGCCTGCCTCTCTGGTCTTTTTTGTGGTATCTCTTCCCCTGTTTGTCTCCTACTGGGGGAAGGGAGTGGCGCGTGGGGCCTGGGCTGGTTGCTCTCCTTTCTGGTCACCCTCCCTCCGTGCGACCCCAGCCCACCCTGGCAGCAAACCCCACTCAATCTGGGACCCTCACTGGTTATCGCCATCCAGCCTTCCTACCCAGCAGACACCGGCTAAGTGGCAGCTCCAACCAGACCCCTCCCCACCCTGCAAGACACAAAACAAGAAGCTTTGACATTGTCCTGATTCCTCTCTGCCCTGAATCTGAATGTCACCTTCAAACTCCATCCCTCCTGTGGCTGCAGCCAGCCACCACCTCCCCTAAGGTCCGCGTCACCCCGCCCATTTTGCTCTGCGGGTCAGCAGCTCTGGACAGCGCCTACCTTTCTCCCTCCCTCCCTCCTTTCTTCGAACTCCCCTCAGCCTCTTGGCTGATGCTGAATGCTTCATTTTCACTCCAAATACTCCTCCTGCAGCTTCCCATCTGAGTAAACGTCAACTCCCTTCACCCAGTCACTTAGGTCAAAACCTTGGCCACCCTTACTCTCTCATCTGGCCCCTCGGCAGGTCCCCACACCCGGGCGGCTCTCACACCAGCTGGGCTACCACCTGGTCTGGGACGCAGCCCCTCTCCCAGCCTCCGCCCTGCCCCCCTGTGGTCAGCTCCCAGCACTGCAGCGGAGGGTTTCTCCTCCCTCCACGTGCCCTTGTGTGCACGCAGTGGGCGCTTAGTAAAGACTTCCTTGCGTTTCCTGCCTGTGGGGCCCTCCTGCCTGCGGAGGCCGCACCGTCTGTAAGACCCGTCCGTATGAGCAGAGGGTGACCCGGTCCACACTGCACGGGGGAGCAGAGTCCTCCCCCCTGTGCCCCTCACGCTGCTCCCGCATGGGAGAGAGGGAGACCAGGGGCCCGACAGGTGGCTTCCTTCCGGAAGCTTAATGCTTCCTCCCTATTTCTTTATTTAGGGCTTAAGATGCTTTGGGTTGAGTATCACTTTCTCTCTGAGAAGGCAAGGGAAGCACTCAGTCACTGTCATACATCTCCGTGACCCAGCCCCGGTCCCTGCCCCTGCCCCGACCTGACCGGAAGGCATACAAGTCGCTGCACATACACTTGCTGGGGGGGGGGGGGGGTGAGCGGACATGGTTGCCCAGCTCCGGGGAAGCCTTGCCTGACACGATCGGCCGTTGCTGGTCCCCAAACATGGGCACAGCGGCAGGGTGGACGCCAGCGTCTCCCTCTGCCCACAGCTCAGGCGGAGGTGATGCTCACAGCCCCCGCCCAAGCCCC
The DNA here is from genome assembly GCF_036850995.1 of Saccopteryx leptura. Lineage (NCBI taxonomy): Eukaryota > Metazoa > Chordata > Mammalia > Chiroptera > Emballonuridae > Saccopteryx > Saccopteryx leptura. The sequence goes on along the minus strand of NC_089505.1, from coordinate 85,488,248 downwards.
CGAGCCCTGGGTCCTTCCATCCCGCCCCGGCAAGGCTTATACTGCAGTACACACTTCTTTCTGGGAGAAAAGGTTACACCAGAGTCCCCCCCAACCCCGTGTCCCCAGGGCCTCAGTACCCACCCCCCACCATCTGCCCTCTGGTGCAGGAAACGGCTGTGCCCCACATCCACCTGTTCAATTAGCAGCCCGGTGCCGACCTGGCCCCAGGGACCTGGCAAGTCTGGAAATGAGCCCGGGTCCCTGAGGCTCAGTCCACGGGGGCCAAGTGCAAGCTGCAGGCTGCAGCCTCTTCCTCTCCCTCCGCCAGGCCGGCTGTCCCTCCTGGAGGCCAGCTTGCCGCAGGTCCTTGACCTGGAGCTGGAACCCACGCCTTGCCAGCCACCCTCAGCCAGCGAGGAGCACTTCTGCCTCGGCTGTTAAATGAGCTGGTACCCAGGAGAGGATGCTCTTGGCCCGAGAGCAGGTGCGGAGGCCTCAAGCCCAAGCTCTGAGGAGAAAGAGGACCGACCCCCAGGGGACGCTGAGCTCTGGGCAACTGCGGACAGGACAAGGCAGCTCTCAGACCCTAAGCCTGGGATAGAGCCGCCACCCCCAAGTTGAGGAGTGCTGGTAGCCCCACCCCTAGGGACAGCCGCCGAGCCCTGACCAGACTCCCTCCCATCCTCCTCTCCCCGGTGGCTGGTCCTACCCAGTGGGCGCTGGTCCCCAGGATGGGCAGGCATCTGCCTCCATGCCCAGGACCTGCCCGCCTCAGTTCACCCTGGATGGTGGCACCCCCACCTCGCAGCAGGTGCCCGACCAGGACATGGACAAGAGAATGCCCCTATGAGCCCTCCACCTTGGTGAAAACACCAGAAGGGGTCCCCTCCAAGAAGGGTGGAGATGGGGTCCCCAGGGAGACCAGCGGGGTTGCGCGCGGCACACCTACCGTGACCAGCTGCTGCATGGGGTCACTGACGTACAGCATGGTAGGCGCAAGAGGGTCTGCATACGCCAGGGAGCTGGCGCGCCGCGGGACGAGGCATGGGTCTGGGTGGCCAGGGGGGCGGGGACAAGGGGCAGAGTGGCGGCGGCCCGGCAGGGTGGGCCCCGGCGGAGAGGCTCCGAGGCTAGGGCGGCAGGAGCCCGGGACGCTGTGACACATGTGGGCTGTTTGTTGGCATTTTCTCTCTCTCCATCTCCCTGAGTTCTGTCAACTCGCCCGCATCTAACAACAAAACGGGTGCCCACCCCTTATTCCTCATGACTATTCATCAGAGCCCAGGCAGGCCTCAGCTTGCCCGCTGGTGAGCTGGACCGCACCACGAAGGCTGCCCGGGAGGGGGCGGCAGGCCGGCCCAGTGGCTGGCTCCATAATTAAGCCACATCCACTTCCTCTGAGATGCAGCCCACCGTAGGTCCTGAGGGTGCCACGGGCCATTGGCCCTGAGCACAGGGGGGCCAGCCCAGACCCCCAAGACCTCGGTAGGCAAGGCCCTGGCCTACCCCTAAGCGGAGAGATGGTGCTTCGGCCCGACGTCCTGGGTGGAGCCATCTCTCTCCTACCCAGGGAACGTGGTGGTCCACTGGGGCAACCCCAACGGGCCGAGCAGAGAGGGGAAACACTCGGGGAGACTGTACACCCTACCCACAGGGATCGTGGCAAAGGCGTATGCGTCCCAGGGTGGCCCCGGGCCGCAGACTGAGTGCGAGAACCTGGAGACTCCATGCTCCTGGCCGCGGGCTGCTGGCTGCCACTTGCCTTGTCCCTGCTGATTTTGTGTCCTGGAAACAGAGGAAGGTGGCCCAGCAGGAGGACCCCTGGGGCTCTACACATCACAGTGAGCCCACTGTGCAGCCCTCAGCACCAACAGGAGTCTCACAACAGTAGCCTGCCCGGTGGGGGCTTCAAGGCGGTCACTACCACGCCCTTCCTAGAGTCTCCATTTCCACTTGGGTTAATTAAACATCTCTGGCACAAGGCGGCCCTTTGCAGGGGGTCCCGGGTCCATGCTGGGGTCAGGGTGTGGGCACCCATCAGGTACCACAAGTCACATGCAAGTGAACGGCCAACCTCAGGTTTCCGAGCCCCAAAGCACTGATCTCCGCCACCCACGAGACAAAGAAAACAGTAGTTTGCGGGTTAGGTGGCTGTTCAGGGAGGGATCTGCACGGGGCCTGGGGGAAAGTTCTGGCTGGAGGCAGCAGCTAAGAGTCACCCCCGCCGGGATGCCTGCAGCCAGAAAGGTCATGGGCAGGGAATCCCCATGCCATCCTGAGAGGACCCATTCTTTGCTGCAGTGCCCGTGGGGTGGTGCTAGGCAGACAGGCTGGATGGAGGCACACGGACTGGAGAGGCGAGAAAGGCCCTGGGTCGAACCCCCACTCCCCATTGGGCACGGTACACAGTTGGGCAAATACCCAGACACCTGGAAGCTGGGTGTCCCTGCCTGTTAAGGGAACACCTGATTAGAAAAGAGCCTCATTTGGGCTCAGGAGGGTGGGCATGTTCCTCCTGCTCTTACTCATGCAGGTTGTATAAGTAGCAGAAAGGGGAAATCAAAAGGAAGAAGAATTTTTTTTTAAGTGAGAGGAGGGGGAGATAGAGAGACAGACTCCTGCATACATCCCAATCGGATCCACCCAGTGACCCCCGTCTGGGGCTGATGCCTCTGCCCATCTGGGGCCACGCTTGCAATTGAGCTATTTTTAGAAAGCTATTTTTAGCACCTGAGGTGTAGGCTCCACAGAGCCATCCCCAGTGCCCAGGACCTATGTGCTCTAACCAATCAAGTCATGGCTGCAGGAGGGGAAGAGAGAGAAAGAAGGAGGAGGGGGAGGGAAGGAGAAGCAGTCAATCGCTTCTCCTGTGTGCCCTGACTGGGAATCGAACCCAGAACTTCCACACGCCAGGTCGATGATCTACCACTGAGCCAACCAGCCAGGGTCAGAAGCAGGATTTGAGGTAAAAGATGCCAGAAACAGGCACAGGGGGGCACAGGGAAGACCCAGGGGTGGGGGTCAATCCCAAGATGGCCTCCGAGATTCTGCCCAGCTACACAACCTGCACAGCCCGCTACCCCACCCCCAAAGCTGTGAGGGTGATGAGGCCACCTGTGATTAGGTTACAAACCAGTCCACTTTGCGTTGATCAAAACAAGGGATTATCCAGGAAGGCCAGGCCTAATCAGGGGAGCTCTCCAAAGAGGCAGGGAGATGTCCCCAAGAAACAAATGGCTGGGTTGTGAAGGGACCTCGTGGCGGGGGATGGCCGGCGACCTCTAACAGCTGAGAACAGTTGCCCTCGTTCAACAGCCAGCAAGCAAGTGGGGACCTCCCATCGTCAGCTGCAAGGAACTGAATTCTGCCAACAGCCAGAGTCTAGAAGAGGCCTGCTAGCCCCGGGCAAGATCATTGTCCTGGCCGGCACTTGGCTGGCAGCCTGGTGAGACCCTGAGCAGGGACCCAGTGGGCACGTGCAGGACTTCTGACTCACGAGACTGTGAGATCATAAACGGGTGTTGTTTTAATGTGGTGGTTTGTTACATAGCAATAACTGACTGATACACCAGAAGAGTGAGGAGCCCAGCTAAACCTTGGGCAGAGGAAGATTGGGGCTCTGTGGAACCTCGGACCAGTAGGCCAGCCAAGGGGTGGCCATGAACTCTCTCTGGGCTCAGGGCTGTATGGCACAAGGCTGGGCCCCAGGAGGAGCTAGCCACATCAGTGCCCTGGACTGGAGCTGCCCAGCAGGAGGTGGGGTCAGGTCAACAAAGGCCTCCTCTCTCCAGCCCTGGTGGAAAACAGAAGGTCCAGAGCAGAGGGGCTGCACCACCTGCACAGCAGGGCTGGGTCACTGGGGCCTGAACACCGGCACTGTCCCCACAGTGAGCCCGGGCCGACCTGGGACGCTCGGCGTTGCTGACCACATGTCCCCAGCTTCAGCAGTGCAGCGCCCAGAGCAGCGCCTGCCTCCCGCACATGTCTCCAAAGTCCCGGCCACCTGGGGATGGGACCGGGTCACCTCTGCCGAGGGGCTCTCAGGGACTGCTGTTCTGGTTCTCAATCACTGGCCACTCCACCCCAGTTATCATTTCCTCAGGGCTTCGCAGGGCAACTTGTCGGCCACACACAGGAAAGTGGCTCTGTGACGATGACAAGGCAGCTGGCCAGGTCTCAGCTCTGTCCACAAGAAGCCTGTTGAAGGAAGGACTCCCTGCTGGGGGTAGGCGGGCTGGGAGTCAGTCCTGAAGACAATCCCGGGAGAGCTGAGCTCACTGCCTGCCCCCAGCTCCACCCCTGCCCTTCCTCTGGCTGCAGGCTGTGGACCCTCCCAAAGGAGAGAGTCCTTTCTCTCCCTGCTGGGGACCAGCCCAGAAGTGACTCCTTCCCAACCGGGAAGGCTGCTCTGAGGGACTGCCGGTGTCTCTGAGCCCCCAGGCAGCAGCCTGCGTCCCCCCTGCGTTGAAGCGTGCTGTTGGAACTGGAGGAGGGGTAGTGGGCGAGACCTTGCTGGCAGCCCGCCCTACCCCCGCATGGGGGGCCACCTGGACACAACAGCTGTCACCAGAGAAAGGCGCCAGGAGAGGCGGGAAGGGCGCAGGGAGGGAGGGGCCGTGGAGCACACTGACTCTATGACTCTGCAGGGGACACTGGGGACGAGCCCAATGCTCCTGCGTCTCCCCCCCCTTCCCCATGCTACCATTCTTAACAGGGAAATTTCTCCTTTGGACTGCAGAGGTCAGGAAAGGAACCTGCCCAGTCCACCAGCATAGCGTGGGAGGGGACCCAAAGCCCCCAGAGGACCAATGTCCCCCCCTAGGACAGTGCCTGTCTCAGTCCCGCCATTTTTGCAAACTGAACCCTGCAATTGGGGAACCCAGAGTAGTAACCGATCGAGAACCCTGGCCACCATGGGCAGAGGCCCTTGGACAAAGCAGACAGGCACTGGGAAACTGCAGCCAGCTGCCCACGCTGCACTGAGCCCCTGACTTGGCATCTGGGCTGTGTGGGGCCACATGAGGGTGAGCGGTGGCGAGCTCACGATGTCTCCACGATGGGGCCTGGCAGGCGTCAGGGTGAGGCGTGGAGGGTGGCCAGCGTGGTTCCAGGGAACCCCTCCCTCTGTGACGGAGCTCTGCCCGCAGGTATGTCGTGCCCGGCTTCTACTGAGTGGCATGTTGTTACCTGACAGGTTTGCTCTCTTGCTGTTCCCAAAGGTGACAGCAAGACCCACCCTCTTTACTCAGAGGTGTGAGAACCATGTCTTCCCTCCCTCAGTCCCCCCCCACCCCAAGCCCAGACACACTCAACACTGGGCATTCATCTTCCTGGGGGGAGCACATCCCACCCACCAGAACCTAGAAGGGGCTCTTCTATCTCCCTGCGGGCAGGACCCCCTTCTGGTGCTGGGTCTGTGGGGTCTCCCCATCTCTCTGCCTTCCAAGGGGATAAGCCAGGCAGCTGGGTTGGGGAAGCTTCCAGAACTCTGGAGACAGGCCTGCTAGGAGGCTGCATGCAGGAGTCCCCCCGTCCCTGAAACAGGACGGCAGCTCCTGTCCGTCCAGAGAGGAGACCCAGTGTAAGTCACAATCCCCCCTTTTTTTATTGTAATGTCAGTGCCTGACATTAAGCCTGTGATTGCCAACGTATCCTTTTCAAAGACATCCATCTCGAATAAACACAAGTAGGCAGTAGAGCCAGCACCCCCACATTCCACCCCACTGAGGGCCCCTTCCAGAAAGCCCTGGGCCACCTAGATGATGACTGCTTGAGTGACCCTGCCTTACTCTCCCCGCTCTTATGTCTCAAGTAAACCCATAAAGAGGGACACCCCACCCTGTGACCCTAGGCCCCTCCCCTCCACCCCCCTGGACTCCTCCCAGGCGAGCCCTGCACCCTCCGGGACCTGTGAGTAATAAAACCCTTCACCTACGACTTCCCTGGTGGTTTCATTCCAGTCATAATCAGACCCTAGCGGCGACAATAGCCCCAAGGGGGATGTGTCTGTGGGATCTCGCTGCGGCCGCAGCATCAGTTCCAAAGGGCTGAGACTGACCCTGAGCAGCAGGGGACCGTGATGTCCAGGAAGGGGGTGGGGGCAACGAGGAGCATCCTCCCGGGGAGCAGTGGCAGCACAGGGACTGTCCTTAAGGGAGAGGATGCCACCTCCCCCTCCTCGGCCTGCTCCAGGGGACAGGAGGCCTGCGCTTGCCCAGCGCCAGACTCAGTTTTCTCGCCTGTGCAGTGGGGTTACGAACCCTCGGGTGCTCCATGCGGACGGGCTGTTTCCACCGTGATGGTCTCCTGAGCGGAGGCAGGAGCCTGGCCAGGGGGTCAGAGCCCTCAGATCTAGTCTAAGGGTCCTCAGAGGAACGGGCATCACAGGGTGTGTGGGGGGGAAGGCTCGCGGCCCATCAGACCCCACCCTATCCTGGGCCTGACCCAGCTCAGCATCAAGAAAGAGTCACTGCAGGGCCCCTGCAGCCCACCCATTTCTCTTCCTTGCCCTTCCTTCGGGGCTCTCCTCCCCATAACTCAGTCCCTGTAGTAGGAGGAGCCCATGTTCCACCATTCCATCCTAACCCTGTTTCAGGGGGCACAGGCTGATCAGAGGCACAGAGATGGCTTGGAGATGGGCAGATGACCACGTCCAGACCAGTGAGAGGCAGGCCTGCTGGACCTTGGGCCAAGAGGGGTCCTCCACCACAGGGAGTGAGATGCTGGTGGAGCCTGTCCCCTTCCCCATGAGACGAGACAACCTGAGAACAAGCCACCAATGGGGAACGCAGAGCAAGAGAGGCAGCTATTTAAACACCTGGATCCAGCCACACCTGAATTCCTTCCTAGCCCTGGATCCGGCCACACTCAAACTCATTCCTGCCCCTGGAGTGACAGTCATGTGAGCGAATACAATACATTTTCTGTTTTGCGATTGAAACGTACTGACAAACCCATGAAAGGACGCTGTCCCCCGAGAGCATGTTTCTCGGTCCCGCGGGCTCCCAGGACAGGACATTTCACACTTACTGTCCCTGTCCAGAGTCCTGCGCAGAGGGCAGCGCCACTCACCATGACAGCCGACGACGTGTCCATGCCCGGCATGTGGAAGACATCCATGCCGGCCTCCGCGCCGCCCGCAGCCTCGCTGCTCCCCGCGCTCGCCTGGGGGAGGTCAAAGTAGGTGCTGTCGGGCTCCCTGAGAAGAGGGGACAGAGCCGTCAGCCCTAGACCGCCCAGGCCCGGAGCTCAGGAGCCAGCACAGGCTTCATCAGGGAACCCACCTTCCTGCCCCCAGGAGTCCTCAGTCCCTGTCTCCGGGCTCCCCTGGCTGCCCCAGCTCCCCCCTCCCCCCTCCGCCTTCCCCAACTCTCTCCCCTCCTGGGCCCGTCTCTCCAGGGCTGGTGTGAATGCCAGGGAGGGCTGACCACATGTGGGCTCTGTCCCCAAACCACTCCTGGCCCTGACTCCCCTGGAGGGCTAGTCAGAGGAAACAGACCAGGCTCTGGACCCTGTGTCCCCAGGAGAAGGCCCGAGGTGGCAGTCCCCTCTGCCCACCCCGAGTTAGCCCGACCAGGTGGCTGAGGCCACCCTGAGTCCGGCCGTGGGGATGACTCAGAGGAGATACTCACAGAGAGCTCCACAGGTGCTCGAATGTCGTGGCGTCATCGGTGCCGGTGGACCGTGACATCTCCCACGCAGCCGGCCCTGAGGGCAGCTCGCTCTGAGAAGGGGAAGGGTGGCATGAGCCTTCCCGGAAGGCACCCGGGCATTCCTCTTCCAGCATCCTCAGAGATAGGCGGGTGGGCGGGCAGGGCCAACGGTGACACTTGAGGACACCGAGCAAGACCTGTGTGACCCGCCCTCTCCCCATTTCAGGCCAGTGGGCAGGAGCTCAGCTTTGCAGATGAGTAGGGGGCTTCCAGGAGCCACCGCCTCTGAGGTGGGGGTGACAATGGCAGCCTCGGGGGGGGCCCTTTGGGAACATCAATTTAAGGTGTTCGTGTGCCAGGTCATAGTGAGAACTTGGAGACCTATGGTCATGATTATTATGAAGTAGTCTCCAGGTTTCGCCTGGGGTCTTGAGCCAGGCTTGGGGGCTGCTGATGCCCCAGGATGTGGGGACAGCTCAGATGGACAGTCACCCCTCTGGGGGTGGCATGTTCAGGGCACACAGGAGGCAGAAGTCCAGCCTTAGGTTTGAGCCTTGCCCTTCCCTGTCACTGATGGCCTTTCCCTTGGAAGCAGGGTCCACCGTGTGACCAGGATGCGAAAGCAACGCCAGCCCCCCATAGGGAGCCCACCAAGGCCACGGCCGTGAAGCTGCTCTGTTACAGGAGTGGGGTCACCACACGACAGTTCCCCCCTCCTGGGAGGTGTCCAGGGATTAGAGCTCCTGACCCAGGGCCCTGCTAACCTTTGTCCCTACCCGTGCCTCTCCTGTGAGCCTCCATGCCCAGGCTCCACCTCAAAGTAGCCCCTGCCACCCAGGAAGAAGTGACAGTGACCAGGCTGGGCTCAGCTGGGGCGCCTTGTTTCCCAGTGTGTGGGTAGGGGGGGGGTGTAGGAAATCACTGCCCCCCCCCACACAGGCCGAGGTCTCTGGGTCCTTGGCTCTGAGCTGTGGGAATCAGTCCAACCACAGCCTGGCAGTGCCCAAGCGGGCAGGCCTGGACCTGCCCATGGCCACTGGGAGAGGGAGATAGCCCCTGCAATCTGTCACTTTGTCCCCAGGCAGGCGGACGCTGGTGGAGGCCTGCGGCTAGCCCTCAGGGCAGCCGTGTGCTGGGCAGCTGGTCATGGAGCAGTGGCACGCGCTCTGAGGGCTACCGCAGGGCTGAGGCGGGGTGGGCATGGGCGAAGGGGGCCCGAGGACAAAGGTAAGGCTAAGCGGGGGGAGGGGGGTCCTAGGACAAGCAGTGTACAAGGTGCTGGGCGTGGGCGAAGGGGGCCCGAGGACAAAGGTGAGGCTAAGCGGGGGGAGGGGGGTCCTAGGACAAGCAGTGCACAAGGTGCTGGGCACAAAACAACTCTTCCGCAGGCTCAGAGAGGTGAAGTGACCCGCTGAGCTCACACAGCACATCGACAAGTGCGGGAATGGCCAAGTGGTCTTCTCAGAGTTGGAAATCAACTTAGCCATGTCTACCGCCCCCACCACCACCACCACCAAGCCAACCAGCCAACAAGTATTCAATGCACCACCCACAAAGACCGTAGCAAGGGGCTGGCCAGCACTCACTTGCACACATCCTGTGCTGGGAGGCCACGCCCATGCTGGACCCAGCCATCAAGCAACCAGTGGAGCGGAATGTGGGGCATGGAATGGGTCACCGGGTAACCCCGCACGGAGTGGACCTGGGAGGCCGGCGGCCCGAGGCGGTGAGCAAACCCACCCTCACCCATTCCCCAGACTGGCCCTTTCGGAATTGGCCAGGACACCCTCTTGGTGTGGGCAGGGTATGCCAACATGAAACATCATTGGCTTGGGCCACTTGGGCCAACCCCTCCCTGCCTTTGCCGATGGACCATCCAAACCCAGAGGTGGAAAATAACTTGACTATCGTCACACGGCTGGGTGGACGGCCACAGTCCATCTTCCATCCTGGTGACACTTCAAAATAACCAGAAACAGCCCAAATGTGCCCCAACCAACAACAGATAGATCAGCAAACTGGTGTGGGTAGAGGGGCCACACAAACGGATTATTGCTCGGCCATGACAAGGAACCAAGCTCTGGATACGCGCGGTAACGTGAGAGAAGCCAGACGCCAAAAACCGCGTGTCTAACGCCTCCAGTGATTGGAAACGTCCACAGCGGACAGAGCCATGGAGTCAGGAGGCGGACTGGCCACAGCCAGGGGCCGGGGAGGAAAGGAAGGGGGAATGACGGCTAATGGGTGGGGGGTCTCCTTTGGGGTGATGAGAATGTCCTGGAACCGGGCAGAGGTGGTGGTTGCACAACATGGTGAATGTGCGAAATGTCACGAAAGCGGTCACCTAAAAAGTGTTCGTTGTATCTTATGTGACTTTTATCTCGATAAAAACTTTTTTTGTTTGTTTTTTTTTTTTTTTCTGAAGCTGGAAACGGGGAGAGACAGTCAGACAGACTCCCGCATACGCCCGACCGGGATCCACCCGGCACGCCCACCAGGGGCGACGCTCTGCCCCTCCAAGGCGTCGCTCTGCCGCGACCAGAGCCACTCTAGCGCCTGGGGCAGAGGCCAAGGAGCCATCCCCAGCGCCCGGGCCATCTTTGCTCCAATGGAGCCTCGGCTGCGGGAGGGGAAGAGAGAGACAGAGAGGAAGGAGGGGGGGAGGGGTGGAGAAGCAGATGGGTGCTTCTCCTGTGTGCCCTGGCCAGGAATCGAACCCGGGTCCCCTGCACGCCAGGGATAAAAACTTTTTTAATGAAAGAAAGAAAGAAAAAGAAGGAAAGTTAAGCCAGCCCCGTACCCTGTGGCTGGGGATGCCCGCCATCCCCACCCCGGCAGGCCTGAGACCTGAGGCTCTGACCCGGCCCCTGGGCCGGAGGTGGAATCACACTCCGTTGCTTCAGAATTCTCTGAATGACTACCACACACCTGAAGGGAGGTCCAGGCTTAACGGCAGGCACCTTCCTGTCTCCATGTATCCCCTCACTTCTCCCCACCCTGCCCCCTGTCCTGTCCACACACGTCCCCTTCATGCCCTCTGCCCCGTCCCCATGCACGCCAGCCGGGGGCTACTCACCCTTGGTCACCCGCCCACTCCCACCCCACCCTGTCCTCTCGGGCCAGGCCAGGCCCCAGGCCTCCTCTGAATCAGGAGGCCCTGTCCTGCTCCCATCACCTGACACCCCTTCAGCTGCGTGGCCCACAGGGCAGGATTGTGGGGTCTCCTGTTACCTGATCCCCTCTGCCTGTCCCTGCCCAGGGCTTCAAAGAGATACTCCCATTCATGGGGACGACCCCTCGCACCTGCTCCGCCCGATCAATCCTCTGACCTTTGTCACAGGGGCCCCTACTGTCCACCCTCCCACAGAACCCTGAGACAAAGGGTAGACACGCGGCCCGAGCACAGGGAAGGACAGGAAGGAGTCCACACCCTTCCACCCTGGCCATCAGGACACCAGTGTTCAGGGAGGGGTAGCTCTGTTCAGTTCAGCAGAAGAAAGACCCAGAGAACCGCCCCCTGCCCCCGACCCCCGCAAACCATCTCTCTGAGCTGTTCTGAGTCACATGATCAGCATGCGGTGGACCCTTCTCAGCCTTTATTTTACTTTCACTTCCTAAACCCAGATGGCCTGAAGTCTGAGCTGCAGATAAACCAGACCACTGTAGGTGCAGAGCCCTCCTGGGCGTCTTCCCATCACCCCCATGGCCCTGTCTCGAGGGCCCCGGAGAATGTCCTGGTACGCAGAAGTCCCCTACCTGGGAGAACAAGTCCGGCAGCCCCCCCGGACAATGGCCATCTTCCCCGGGCGGTGCCCAGCCCCGTTCCATCACCACGTGCAGAAGTCCAGCCTCCCGGGACCCACGGTGCTGAGAGCTTTCTGCTGCCCCACCGCCCCCAGAACAAGGCTGGCTCTAACCCGGGGGCGGGGCGGGGCCAGGCTGGGGTCCAGACCACAAAGGCCAGGGGCCTCCCTCTTTCCTGCTCTCACACCCGTGCCTAGCCTCGTGCCCACAGGAGCACTGGTCAGCCCTCTGTTCCAGCCGGCCGAGTGGGGTGGGGAAGGACGGGATGAGGACAGGATCCTGGGGCAGAGCTGGCCGGAACTATGCCCCGGACCTCCTGCAGAAAGACCCAGCCAGGCGGCGCGTGGAGGGGAGGCTGTGGCTGAGGCCTCCCAGCGACCTGGGATGGCACCTGCTCTCCCTTGCCTTGTTCAGGGAAGACCAAGCACAGCTGGGAGAGTCAAACAGCCTCCCCATCTCGAGGCAGGGTGCTGCCGTGAGGTATGGAAACAGCTGGACCAGCCGATTAGTTCTCCTCTCTCCCTCCTGGGCCCAGGCCCGTTGGAGTGGGGGCAGACTGGAGCCGCCCCAAAATCCCCAGCCCTGATGCTACTCATCCTGAGAGCCTCTCCCTCCTGACCCAGCCTCTCCTCCCGGATCCAGCCTCTCCCCCTGGACCCCAGCCTCTCTCCTGGACCCCAGCCTCTCTCCTGGACCCCAGCCTCTCCCCCTGGACCCCAGCCTCTCTCCCCCTGGACCCCAGCCTCTCCCCCTGGACCCCAGCCTCTCCCCCTGGACCCCAGCCTCTCTCCCCCCATATCCAGCCTCTCCCTCCGGACTCAAGCCTCTACAAGGCAAATTACCTCCTCCGGCCTGGATGGGTGATCTCCGCTGACACCCAAGAATCCCTGCCTCAAGAACTTTGAAGTTGCCTGACCAGGCGGCGGTGCAGTGGATAGAGCGTCGGACTGGGATGCGGAGGACCCAGGTTCGAGGCCCCGAGGTCAACAGCTTGAGCGCGGGCTCATCTGGCTTGAGCAAGGCTCACCAGCTTGAGCAAGGGGTCACTCGGTCTGCTGTAGCCCCCCAGTCAAGGCACATGTAACAAATCAATCAATGATCAACTAAGGAGCCTCAACGAAGAATTGATGTTTCTCATCTCTCTCCCTTCCTGTCTGTCCGTCTCTCTCTCTCTGTCTCCGCTACAAAAAAAAAGAAAGAAATTTGAAGTTGCCCAGCAGTTTCAGTTTTAATCTAATAGTTGGTTTTGTGCCCTTCTAGAAAGAAACAATAGATGAACAAACCTCCAGAGGTTATAGGGACCCTGAGGGCCTTTGCCAGGAGAGGAGCGTAGCTGGGAGAGCAGAGTCCTGGGGACCCAACAGCAATGGCCCCGTGCCCTGCGGAAGGGCCTGCCACTGACCGGCTCCCCGGTACAGGAACACGTGCAGACGAAACGAAACAGAAAATAAGCTTCGCTAGAAGCCCAGGTGGCTGCAGCCCCAACCCACGAGTGCCGCACATGTCTCATTTTTCTGAGCCAGATGGAAACGCGCACAGAGAGGTTAGATCACCCATGCAAGGGCACACAGCTAGTCCAGGCAGAGAGTAAAACCCAGCAGTCTGGCTCTAGTGTCCTTGCTCTTGACCCCTGAACTCTACCTGGCTTGTTCCCTCAGAGGAGGGCAAAGTTTTCCAACCCGCATTTCCACCTGCACAACCACACACCACGCATCCTTCCCAAGGAAATCCACTGAGGTCCTACACTCATCCGAGGCCCACTCTGCCCTCTGCTGACCTCTCCTAGCCATCCTTCCATCCCCCCTCACCCCCAACATACACAGGTCATACCTGGACCCATGGTTTCCCGCCCTGCTGGTCGTCACTGTCCGACACTGTCCCCCAGTCCCCCTAGGTGCACACAGCCCACCTCTGCCCCTCTGTGACCCTGGACAGGTGTCCTGTCCGTTTCGAGCCTCTGTTTTCTGCAGTGTATCCGGCAGGCTGCTGATCAGGGCGCCTGCAAGGGGCTCAGTCAACAGTAGCAAAAGAGTAGCAAGTTGCAATTGACCAAGGGTTACTTAGTATCGTGGTGGCAGCTGCAGGGGGAAGAATAGACCAGGCTCCAGTCCCCAGGGGCGGCAGGGGGGCCAGGTCTGGTTGCTGCTCCCGCCCTGACTCCTGGGCAGAGGCCTCCCCCTGTCTCCGGTCTCTCGAGGAACAAGGTATGAGGCACCTACAGAATGAGGGGGGACCCAGCACCCCGTCACAGCAGAAATTCCATGTGCCCTTGCAGGGGCTTGCCAAGGTGGGTGCTACGTCACCTGCCTGCTAGGGCAGCAGAGTCTATGCTTGCTTGGGCTTCCCAGGTGGGACACCAGGAGGAGGGGTAGGGTGGCAGGAGGTCTCGAGGTCCCTGGTGCAGGTGAGCTTTCTCTGAGAAGAGGCCGGTGGGGGTGAGCAGGGTGCCTGACGCTGGTAGGTGGAGGAGGCCTCGGTCTAAGAAGGGGCAGGTCATGGATGGACAGTTCAGTGCCCCTGAGCCAGTTGTATCTCCTTGGGGACTTCTGTGGCAGCACCCAGCCACTGCTGGAGCAGGTGCAGAGGTTCGGGCCGGAAGGTTGCTGGCAGAGGTGTGGGTGTTGGTGTCGGTGATGGGGTTCAGACCAGCAGGGGAGGCCGGAAGGGGAGCCAGGAGGAGCAGCACAGAGCCAGAAGCCTTGTGGGGTTGGAGGTGAAGAGAAGCGTGCGGTCAGAGCAGATGTTTGTGTTTGAGCTTTCTACCCTGGCATGTTCCTGGGGAGGGCAGGGGTGGCCGAGGAGTGGGTGGCGGCTTGGCACACTCTAGACTTCTTGGACTCTCTGCTGTCGTCAAACCCCACAGTCACATAGCTCCAGAACCCTGGGTCATCCCCCTCCAAAGCAGGGCCACCCCGGCCCCAGCGTCCTCACCCCCGCCTCACCGGCCCCACGTCCATCACCTCCTGTGATGACAGCAGCCCCGTGGCCAGTTTCCCTGCTTATTTCTCACTTGTGCCCCAGGTGGGTGAGATCCTGTCCCCGACCCTGGGGACCCTCTAGCGCTGATTTCAGCCAGCCCTGAGTAGGAAGACATCTTCCTGCCCTGTGAAGCCTCCAGGGCCCCCACCCCCTCCGCTGGCTGTGGCTCTGCACTCAGACACTCCTGGCTGGCCCTTGAGCCGCCCTCGGGAACCAGCACCATCCTCAGGCTCGGTGGCAGAGCGCAACCCCAGCGCAGGCAGCACGTGAGGGACCAACACACCGCAGCAGGAGACGTCCTCCGGGAGCCCTTGTCAGCCCTGGACAGACAGACCCTGCTTCCTGTCATCTCCCTCCACCGGAGGCCAGTCCCCCGAGGGCTCAGTCACTGCCGCACCCCCAGAGTCCAAGCGTGGCCAGTACACACAGCAGGGGAGCAGTCCGTGTGTGCAGGAGATGGGCAGAGGCCCCTCAGGACAAACAGTTGCCATTGTTGGAGAAGACTTGGGAACCACCAGGGAGGGTGTCACGGTGGAGTCCTGTCCTGACCAGGCACCACCTGTTCGCCCACCGGGCTGCTAGGCACCCCGGCTTTTTCCGTCTGTCTCTCCCAGTCCCTGGGCCTCAGCCCCCTTTCTGCCCCAAGGGGTCACACTTCTGCAGGCCAGTGGCCACCATCGGGGGAGCTGCTCTGCCGCTGGAATCTTCTCTTCCCCAGCCAAGCACACGTGCTCCTTCAACGGGGCCCTGGAAGGTTGTTCCCAGGTGTGGTTCCCACCTGGCCACCCTTCTCAGGACACATCCCACCCTTTAAAGGGAACACCCCACTCAGATGCGCCCCCACCCTGCAGAGGCTGCCACGACCTCGGTCCATGTGCCCCTCACTTGCTGTAGAAGTTTCCATCTGTGTTCTAAATCAGTGGTTCCCAACTCCCGGGCCACAGACTGGTACCAGTCCGTGGGCCATTTGGTACCAGACCGCAGAGAAAGAATAAATAACTTATATTATTTCCGTTTTATTTATATCTAAGTCTGAACGATGTTTTATTTTTAAGAAATGACCAGATTCCCTCTGTTACATCCGTCTAAGACTCACTCTTGATGCTTGTCTCGGTCACGTGATACATTTATTCATCCCACCCTAAAGGCTGGTCCGTGAAAATATTTTCTGACACTAAACTGGCCCGTGGCCCAAAAAAGATTGGGGACCACTGTCCTAGAAGACACGGCCTCAGCCCACACCCCTCCCCTGGACCCTGCCACCAAGGGCATCTGTCTCTGCCCCCAACCCTGGGATGGTCTTCCTGACGAGGTCACCCAGAACCTACTGTACCTCCTCTGGGCCAGCCCCAGCCCGGGTGCCTCTGCATTTATTGAGGTTAACCCTTCAGGTCCCCCCGGGGAGGAAGGCCTTGCCACACCCCACTCTCCGGATGTCCCTACAGAAGCACCCACAGTCCTCAGGTCAGGAGGCAGCAGGAACAGTGAGGGAGGGGGGAAAGCCACCTGGGCCCCTCCCCCCAGAGGTCTCAGCCAAGATTGGCCTCCGAATCTGTGGGCCCCAGGGAGTCAGTTCCGGGACGTGGTTCCCAGAGAGATGCAGTGACATTTCTGTGGAGGGCACCCTGGCGGGCACATTGTGGGCCTGGAGAGCCTGGAGCAAGGCAGGCCTTGGCGGGTCTGGGTGAGGTAAGGGGAACATGGACCACGCGGATGGTGCTGGAGGGGCCGGAGCAGACAGAGGGTGAGGACACGATTCCTGTCTCAGGACACCCTGCCTAGCTGATTCCCGTCGGCCGACGCGCGTTGGAGAGAACGCCCTTTGACCCGCCGCGGGTTTGGGCGCCCTCTGCACTAACCTACGTGTGCGCACGTTCCGGGCGCCTCAGCTGCGCCAGGCGTGGGTGCCCGTCTGTCTGTGGGGACCATTTGCATACCTGAGAGTTAGTCACCTCTCGGTCAATTCCTCACCCTCTCACCCTCCGTGCTACTTAAGTGGCGTTGGGTGCAGGGATGAGAACCAGGCGCTCAGCTTGCCTGTTGTCCCCCTCACCACCATCTGGGTGCACGCTCACTCGTGTACACACACACACACACACACACACACACACACACACCGCCTCTCTCACAGCACTCCCCCATACCAGCTGCTCCCCTCAAGCGGGATGGGACCCTGAGGACCTCTGGCCTTAGGAGTCCAGCCCATAAGCAGAACAGCAGTGGCAGGTGGGCCAGACACAGAGCGTGGACTCCCCAACCCCCCAATGTCCAGGACTCGGGGGTGCCCTGCGGGCAGCTGGGGGAAGCCAGGGAGGCCAGGGCAGCCTTTGGGGCCCCATGCTGAGGAAGGGAGCTGGGAAGGCAGGCCCCGGGTTTCTCCCAGAAGGTCAGGAGACGTGGCCCCTAGCGGGGCAAGCCCCTGGACCTGTCTGCCTGGGCATCGCTCAGTCCCTCTGGGGCGAGAGGTAGAGAGAGTTCCTGGTGGGTCCCAGCGTGGGAGGCCGCAGCGTCAATGCCAGTTCTGCCCCTGCTCAGTTGGTGCCCAGACCCAAGACCATGCGGGTTGCACCTCCGTCCCTCTGGGGGCAGTTGGTTCCCACGAGTGCCAGGAAGCTGGGGCCGCTCCTGCTCACCCAGGTCCCACCAGGGGACTCACTGGCATGGCCTCCACACACTGGCCTAGCGACCAGCCAGCTTGTCTGCCGCCCCTGCTCCAGGGCACCCTGCAACAGGCACCGGGCGGCAGGCAGTGGGGAGAGGGCTCGGCACCCTGGGTGGCCCTGAGGAAGGCGGCAGCAGGACCTGAAGCCGGTGCCTGGCACAGGAGGGCCAGGCCAAACCCAAGCCTACCTTGGCAGAGACTGGGCCAGGAGGGTCTGTGTGGAGGGAAGGTGGCCAGGAGGCCCCGCCACGGCTTGCTCGTGGCTCGACAGGCAGGCGGTGGCAGCAGCGTCCCGGTAACCTAGGTGATGACATTGGAGCCGTGTGGCCAGCCCAAAGCCTGGGGCAGGCCGGGGCGGAGCATGGCCTGGAGCCCTGGGGCCTCGGCTGGCTCCGGTGCTCCCAGAGCTGTGCCCTCCGCATGGTGAGCCCCGGCCCGCCGTGGGAACCCAAGCTAGAGGCGGGGGAGCTGGGGTCAAGGCCGCTGCCCCACCCCTGTGTCTGCACGCTTCTCTTCTGCTCCTCACCCTGGAAATCCCCAAACACACAGAAGTCGAGGGAAGGGTACAGGGACTCTGTCCCCAACCCGAGTCAGTCTGTCCTCTGGCCCAAGTACAGCCCGCAGGTGGTGCCATGTCACCTGCCGTGTGACAGCAGGGGTTCTGACGAATACGGACTCAACTTTTCAACCAGGAAATTGCTGACATTCAACTGTTTTTGCCCTATTAACAGGCACATACGTGCACACACGTGGGCGAGCACACGCTTGTGGGAGACGCTGGTGGGATGCCCCGGGGCAACCAGGGGAGGCCAGCATTATGCCAGTCACCTGGGGAAAGTGGCTCCCACTCAGGGGCTGCTCCTGGTGAAAACGTCAGACGGCACCTGCGGGCTCCACGCAGACACATCTGTGCACAGAGCCCCACACCAGGTACAGAGCCCGCGCCAGGTGCAGTCTGTGGGCGTGTACTCTGGGAGCGTGGCTGCACCAGCGACTCTGAACCGGGCACCCACTGCCCATTCCAAGAGGAATGGGCGCATCCAGGGGTTGGGGAGTGACCTCCTGGCACAGCCCCTACCCCACCCTCTTCCCCACAGAGAGGCTGGGGGCTGGCCCTGTGGCTGGGAGGCCAGAGACACAGCCCCACACTCTTCAGGTTGACGTTCCCCTGCTCTCCCTCTGCACAGCTGCTGAGTGGTGGCCACAGCTGGACCTCAGCCCCCACCTCGGAGACACAGCCCCATACTCTTCAGGTTGACATTACCCTGCTCTCCCTCTGCACAGCTGCTGAGTGGTGGCCACAGCTGGACCTCGGCCACCACCTGGGGGGGGGGCACTTAGCAGCAGCTCAACGTGTATCAGTGCACCTTCTCCCCCATGGCACACGGGCTGCGAAGCTCTCGCCGAGGCAACCTTGTTCGAGCCAGGACCCGAGGATAAGCCAGAAGGTCCAGGTGTGACCTTCATTCAGGTAAGACCTTGTTTATTTGACGGGATGAGAGCCAGAGGGAAGCTAGGCACGTTGTCTCAGGCTCCTAACGCCGCCGCAAAAAAGGACCAGGCGGTTAGAGGCTTCAAAAACACATTTATTCTCTTACAGATCTGGAGGTCGGAAGTCCAAAGTGAGTCGCGCAGGACTAGAATCACAGTGTGGGCAGGGCAGGCTCCTCCTGGGGCCTCCAGGACATCTCTTTCCCTGCCTTTCTCCAGCCTCCGCCCTGATTCCTGGCTCAGGGACCCTCCCTCCACCTTCCAAGTGCTCCTTCTGCTCCCTGCTTCTGTGGTCATGTCCCTGACCCTGACACCCCACCTCTCTTCCCTCTTACAAGAAACTGTGAGACACTGGGCCCTCCAGACACTCTCGGACCGTTACCCACCTCAAGACCCTTGACTTAGTCACAGTCCCTCTCACCACATGAAATTGAGCACAGTCGTAGGTCCTAGTGACAGGTAGGGACATGGGTCGACTTTGGGGAGCCATCCTTCTGCTGTCACCAAGGTCCTTTTTCCAACGGCATGTCATCTGGTGAGTGCTCAGCGAGGGCTCCGCGAAAGCTCCAGGGCCTCCAGGCGGAAACCCCGCTGCTCTGGCCTACTGGCGCAGACCCTGAGGCCGCTGTGAACCCAGGTGCTGTGCTTACTCATTTCTGAGGCTGAGGGGTTTCTAGAGCTCCCCACTTCTGCTTGATGACTCAGAACACACCTCTCTGAGGTCAGAGGTTTTGCGGGGTAACAGCCAAGGGGCAGGCAAAATGGGCAGGTGGGGCAGGGGGACCCCTCACACCTCTCGGTGTTACATACCCCGCCACCCCGTCCTTTGCTTCTTCCACACCTCAGTATTCACCCAGCAGCTCCCCGTGAACAGGGATGAGTCCCTGGAAC
Organism: Saccopteryx leptura; assembly: GCF_036850995.1. Lineage (NCBI taxonomy): Eukaryota > Metazoa > Chordata > Mammalia > Chiroptera > Emballonuridae > Saccopteryx > Saccopteryx leptura. Next base: position 85,468,787 of record NC_089505.1, on the reverse strand, counting down.
TGTGTTTGCGAGTCAAACAGCAGACAGACCTCCATGGACACAGTGAATCCTTCATAGCTCCCCCACACACACCTCAAAATACTGCTCAGGATGCACCAGGCATGACTTTTAGCATTTTACAAGTTATATACATCAGTCAGCTAGCCCTCCTCACACATCCACCCCATGAGAAACACTATCGCCTTCCTTTTCACAGATAAGAAACTCAAGGCACAGATACTCTGTAACTTTCTCAGGTACACCCGCAGCGGCAGCCACAGCCTGGCCGCAGCCTCAACTAAAAATTATTGCAAAATGCCTCCCCCTATACGTAGACATCCATTCTGGGCAATGCCAGCTGCCTGAGTCTTGTGAGTGCCACTAGCTACTTCCGGCCCACCTGCTGGTGGAGCCCATCAGCCCTGCTCTCTGGCTGCTTCCAGACGGTGCTTCTGCTTCTGCTGGTCCCGACTTTTTAGATCCAAGCACCACCCATCTTGCTTGGTGGTCGCCACCTGTCTCCACCCCTGGCCCTGAACAGAGGATGTTCTCAGGATGACCGCCTGCTCCCAGCCCTTGGCAGGGGAGACTTGCCCTCCGGTGAGCCCTGAGTGTAGCCTCCTGGAGTGCTTGCTGGCCACCCTGTCTCCCACTCGGGCTGCCTGGGCCCTGATGTCACTGAAGGGCGAGGCTGCTGGCCTCTAGCCCCCAGAACAGGACCCGGTGAGCTGCAGGCGGGCAGTAAGGAACGATCAGTGAACAAACCAAGTCCTCAGTGACATATACCGCGGAGCTCAGCACCGCATCCCTTGTCTGAATTGTGAAATCCGAGAAGCTGGGGACACACAATGATTCCTTCCCTCCGGGTATTTTGTGACCCACTTAATGTCGAGACCATGAACATGGTCACAGACGCACAGGTGAGCTTGACTGTGGGGTGTTTCTATCAGATCCCTGGGTGGCATTATAGAATACAGGATTCAGGAACTGTTACTTTTCTAAAAGAATGTTTTTGAAATCTGCATTCTGAACCACCCAGAGCCCAAGGGTATGAGACAAGGGATGGTGGGCCTATGGTTTAATTTGGACCATGAGGTGGGGCAGGGCACACCCAGTTAAAAAGGCCCCACCGACTCCTCACAGGGTCCTCAAAGAGCCCCGAGGCCCAGTATGAGGCGCCCGGATGATGGCCTTGGGTGGCACTCCCCACCCGGGGGTGCTGAACTCTCTGCTGTCCCCACCCTCCCCTTCTGGGGAAGAGAAGACATTTCCCCCTCATCTTACAGAAGCCAAGCTCTGAGAGGTCCCAAGAACAAGCGAGCAGGTCTGGGGTGGATTCGCGCCCACCTCCGGCGGAGTCTATAGTCGTCCCCCCCTCACCATGGCTCGTCACCTCTTACCACCGAGGATCCCTGTCAATGGCACGTCCTGGAATAGCACACATTTCAAAAGGTACTAAAGGGTTCAGACAGAGCAAGGCAGGTGACACACCCACGGGGTCATCATCCCCAGACCCTGGCTTCCCCAGAACCCCCACGGTCATCCAGTCCATGGAGAGTGAGTCTGTCAGGAGATAAACATAATGGAAGTTTGAACAACAGCAGAGAAAAGCAAGGGCCTTCGGGACGTCAGGGTCTGGGGCTCCCTCCCAGTGACCTCAGGCAGAAAGTCCTGAACTCTGATGACACAGCCAGCAGCCAAGCGCAGGGACAGGACATCTCATACACACAGTCATCTCTAGCTTTCCCGGTTCAAACCTGGTTTGCATGTTTAAATGGCTTGCTGTAAGTTACACTGTCACACGTGGCCCTTTCTCCTGACTCCGGTCACTTACCCCACGACGTCGGAGAGTACAGGGTGCTCCTGCAATCACACCCCACCCACCTCAGTCTTCCATTTGGCTTTTTCTTTTTTTCTTTTTAACCGGAATTCATTATATTCATGTTAATCCAATTAGCTCCCCATTGACCAATCCTTCGTTCTTTAATTTGCAGCTTCTTTCTAAGAGCTTGAGGACTCGTTCACAACTTAATGTCGCCTCCTCATTACTGCCAAATAATTAGACAAGGAGCATCCCTGATCAAAAATTAAGAACCTGAGAGCAAGTTGGAGCATGCCTCCCTCCTCAAGGCAAAAAAATAAAGTAAAATAACAGGAGGCTCTTAACTGTGGGTTTTGTTTGCCCTCACTGACCGCGGGAAGCAGGGCACATTCTAATCACAGAGAATTGGTCACAGCTCACTGAAGACCAGCAGTCCTGTGATTTACATGCTAAGGACCAGCAGCCCCTCTTGTGACAGGCATCCCCCACTCTCGCAGGAAGCAGGTCTAGGTGATTTGCTTTTTATTTATTTATTTTTTTTGTATTTTTCTGAAGTGAGAAGTGGGGAGGCAGAGAGACAGACTCCCGCATGCACTCGATTGGGATCTTCCCAGCATGACTACCAAGGGGCGATGCTCTGCCCATCTGGGGCATTGCAACACACCTGAGGCGGAGGCCATGGAGCCATCCTTGTCCTCAGCACCCAGGCCAACTTTGCTCCAATGGAGCCTTGGCTGCAGGAGGGGAAGAGAGAGATAGATAGAGAGGAAGGAGAAGGTGAAGGGTGGAGAAGCAGATGGGCGCTTCTCCTGTGTGCCCTGGCTGGGAATCGAACCAGAGACTTCCACATGCCACTGAGCAAACCGGCCAGGTCCAATAGGTGATTTGCTTTATAAATGGTTGTCCTGCCCGGGGCACAGCTTTCCCCCGGCAGCCCCTACGGCATCTAGGGAGTGAGGGCTGCTGCCTTCTCTGCAGCAGAACCCCTCTCTGTGGCCACCCCAGCCCCACGCCCCTGCACAGCACAGAGAGGCAGGACTGACAGGGAGACTCCCTGGCTGCCTGCCTTGGCCTCACACCAGCTTGCCCCCGCCACACTGCCTCCCCCCCCACGACCAGCCCCGAGGGAGCGGGCCAGAGCAGCCTTTGTCTGGCAGGTGGGCCCTGCCTAGGTGAACCCTGAGGCCAGGAGTCTGCAAAAGAGAAACCCTGAGATATTTCTCATGTGTTTCAGCCCAGTAGAAAACACAGCCCATGTGGTCAAGTCCCAGGAAATTGGTGGGCATGGTGAGGGGCCATCTTCCCTGCCCACCTTAAACGATACAATTCAACCCAGGCATCCCTCTCCCTGGAGGTCACCTGCCCAATTAGCCAGATGCTTCCTGAGATACCTGCGCCTATCAACCGTCATTCCCCCCCCCCCCACCCGCCCAGGGCCTAGCACTTCGGAGCAGCAGGTGAGTAATTAGCACCCCCAGCACCCTCCCCACACCCCCCCAAGTCTCTGGGGGTGATTCACCAGATGGCAGTGGGTGAGGACATCAGGGACAGGTCCTTTCCATGTGCCTCCACTCTGTGCAGGGCCACAGAAGACAGCAAGCCAGGCTGCCCAGTCAAGCCCTGCACGTTGGCTGATGGGAGGCAGTACCGGTAATACCCACGCCCTTGGTTCCCACCTAGAGGGAGGGGGTGGGGCTGGACCAGCCTTTCCTGGGCACCTCGGGTCTGCCCTCCGGGGTTCTCAGGTGTGTTCCCAAGGGCCACTCAGAGAAGAGAAGGGCTGTGACCTCCCCAGAGAGAGGAGGCAGAGGCTCCTACAACATAGGGAAGCAGGCCGATGACCCCCACCCACCTCTTCCTATGGAGCAAAAGTCCGGGGACTTGACCACGGCACGGTGGAGTCAGGATTTGTACCACTAGCTCAGTGCCCCAGCGGCTGCCCGCTCCGCCCCAAGAGTAGCAGCAACTGTGGCCGGCCTGACTCCTGCACCTGGCCGGCATGGCTGGTGCGTTCCAGCTTTAGAGTCCGCCTGTGGGTGGGGGTGGGCGCCCAGACACACAGCTCTATCACCCCTATCGGCAGGTGCATCAGAGACGGCCCGCTCGAACGCCTCCTGTTGGTACTCATCCTGGCACCCAAACACGAGGGCAGACAGTGGTGAGTGGGGCTGACCGTGCCAGCACGGTGTTGCTGCCCCTCTGTGCCCCTCCCCTTCCCAGGCTTGTCTGGGGGTGGGATGGGGAGGCAGATCCAGCTGCCTTTGTCCTTGGCTCCTCTAGGTCTTGGGGAAATCTGATTCTGACTCCAAGGCTCACAAAGTTTCCAACCACTGACCCTGTAGTGACCCCCCGCAATGTCCCCTCCGTGACCTGAGACCTGCCTTCAGTGTCTATATCTCCTCTCTCCCCTCTTCATCCCAGAAGACACCTTCTTGCTACCTGACCTCTCCCCAAAGCAGTCCTCTCTCATTCCCACCCTCTCAGAGGGGCCTCCTGAGACTCCTCCAGCCTGGGCTGACCCATACACCTCCACAGCTACTCCATTCGTGGCCATCCGTCATGGCAACCCCAGGGAGCTAACAGTTACCATAACACTGGCAAAGCGCGTCTGTGATACATTTCTTTATTCGCGTGTTCACTCATTCATTCATATCTTGTTTCTAAAAGCGTGTGCATGATTCTTAAATTCTTATGCTGTAGCAAAATTTCAAACATGCTATCCTTTTGTTCTTGATTCAATGTCTTTTAAAAAAAATATTTTATTGAATAAATCGAAAGATGGATGGGTGGCTGGACTTCTATAAACCTCAAAGGGACGATGAGTGTTCTGTAGGCTTACAGGACTCATTTCTCCCCAAAGCTAATTATTAAGGCTAAACAGATAAACACCAAGGACAGCAAACCCAACCCAGCCGAACCGTTGCGTTGATGGTCTCTGAATGTCCAGGTATTTAATTAACAGATCACAGCACATTTGGACTGAATGGCCTCTGGTCAGATGATAGTCCCACACTGTTTTCCCAGCCCCTTGCTTGTTGACAATGGTTTACCTGTCACCTATCTATTTATGTAGACATGTGCATACTTCAGGTATATCTGTTCAGAGACTAGACAAAAATACAGGCTGAGTAAGAAGGTAAGAATAGCTCCCCTTGGTTTAAAGGCTAAAAGGACAGTGGCTTGGTGGGGGGGAAGGAGGTCAAGGAGAGAGGGGAACCAGGAATAGGGTTTGTCTCCAGCCGGGCTGCCAGGCCGCCCATCCCATCTCCACCTGGAACAGACTTGGAAGGGCATCCCAGGCCAGCTTAGAGCCACCAGGAGATGCTCCTCTAGAACCTATCTCCTTGGTAACCGACTCCTGGATCCAGCGAGGCAGTCCCTCCTGCCTCCGAGTTCTCCTGGTCTAGGGAGCACCTGGGGCTTGGGGGTGAGTGGCTAAGGCCTTCACACCAGAAAATCGCTCAAGGATACCGAGTGAGTGGGCACTGGGCTGGGAGGAGCTTCTCAGCAACAGGCAAGCTCCCAACTTCCACCGAACCTGCAGACCGAGCCTCGCCCCGGAGCACAGTTGGAACCTCCCCTTGGAAGCTGGATGAGGAGGGCTTAGCAGGAGAAAGGCCCCTCCGGAACCCCAGCAAGGACGCTCCTGGCCCCAAGAGCCCCCCTCCCCGCGCTGCGGGCAGCACCCCGCCTCTCCCGCTCTACTCCGGCTGGTTCCCTTCCCATGAGCCAGTACCAGGAGCCGGTCGGACTCTAGGCGATACCCTAGGTCACCCTCTCTCCCAGTTAGTGCCAGGTCTCCCTGTCACTAGCTCCCAGCTTTGGAGCCACTAGCTGAAGCGCCTTCTGCCCTGCGCTCCAAACTCCGCAGGCGGAGCCGAGCCGCGCTCAGGTCCCTCTGGCGCCGGATCCCTGCACTGCCTACCTGTGGCCGTCGGAATCCCGGGCATCGATACCCGAGCTGGACCGGCGCTGACCCCGGATTCTCCAAGTAACCCCCTTCGTGGGTCCACCGGGCCCTGGCCGCAAAGCACGGAGGCGGGGTTGGCGGTGGACCCGTCGAGGCGGGTTATATGGGCGCTGCGAGGGGAGGCGCGCGGGGAGGGGGTGGCAGTGGGCGTTAGCGCCTTCCGCGGCCCGTGGGGCGGGAAGAACGCGGGGCTCCCGGGCCAAGCCGGGGCCAAGGTTGCTGCCCGGCGCTCCGCCCCCCCCAGCTGGCCGCATCCGAGTCGGGGTCCCCGGGCGAGCTCCGCCCCGCTTCCTTCCCGCCGCCTTTTGGCGCGTGTCACCCCTGCAGAGCTGCGGCCACCTGGCTGGACCAGGATCCCGTGCGGGGTCCTGCTGGCGAGAGTGAACCACGACCCTCCGCCAGCTTGGGGGCGCGGGCCAGGGCGCGGGAGCCGAGGAGGTGGGTAGAGACGCAGACTCCGCGTCCCGACGCCTGCCTTTCTCCCAGACGCCGCACCTTCCCGGACACCCGGGTCTTTCCTCTCCTCCTCCCCCTAGCACTGGGCTCCTGTGCGCTCGCTCGGGGCGCTTGGAATCCACGCGCAGGGGAAGTGCCGCGCATGGTGTGTGTATGTGTGTGTGTGTGTGTGTGTGTGTGTGGGCGGGGGGGACCAATCCGCAAAGTGTCTACTCCGGCTGTGGCCTGCTGGGCGCAGGGATGCGGGTCCGGGCCCCAAAGCCGGAAGTTGGGTGAAGTCCTTTTTGTTCGGGTGGCTCCAGCGGAACTTCTCCGCTGAGAAGGGCGCGCCACCCCAACCACTCACCGAGCCGAGGTCACAGCGGCGCCCTGGCCCTGCGCGGCACTGAGGTTCCGTTGGGACCCTCTGGGCATGACTCTCTGGGCCCCAGCCAGCGCTCTTCCGGGGCGGAGGCTGTGCTCCATCGCACCTACGGAGTAACTGGGGACACAAACGCTCACGCGTCGTGTCCCGCACCCTGCTCCCTCCCTCGCCCCCACCCGCTCCTGGCCTGCGGTGCGGAATTCTGTTGTGTTTGCGCAAGTGTGCGCGAGTGTCCACGGCAACATGTGGGGCGTGCACCCGGAACTGCTCTCTGCGCCCAGAAACCACCTCGGGCCAAGGCTTCCCTCCGGGCCGCGACGCCTGCGGCTTCAAGGTTACAACCCCTTCCGCCCCACAGAGGCCCCACAAAGGGAACGAGTTTCGAGCGGCCCTCGGCAGCCAGCAACTGCCTTTCGCTGCCTTCTGGAGCTCATGCGATCCGTTTTCTGTCTTTGAACCGATATCCCCAGGCTGGCCCTCGCGTCATTGTCGCCCGTGGAACTGCGCGCGAGCCGAGTTGGCGCAGACTGGGTTCTCTGGCTGCACGGGGTCTTCACCTCACCTGGAGCGCCTGGCAAACTTCCACACACCTGTATTGTTCATCTACTGTTTGCGAGGCGCAGGTGGGGACACAAACACGAATCACACTTAGGGGTGAATACGGTCCGGGCAGAAAAAGCCAGCCCCGCGGAGCAGGACGCTTGCATGCATCCCCTACCAGTTAGTTCCGGGAAGTTGGGAAGGTGGGGGGCCTCGGCAGGGACCAGCCCCTCCCTGCGCTCAGAGACACCAGGAGGACGAAGTCAGGTCTTCGTGCTCGGAACGCAAGTTAATGCGCGGGGTCCCGGTGCGAGCAATCTGGTGGGCTGCAAAGGTTCCGGCGGGGCCTGGCGGGGGGCGCACTCGGAGGGGTTTGGGAAGGGGACCAGGCGTCCCGAGTGGACAAGAAGACAAGGTTGGCGTGCTCAGGGCTCAGGGGTGGATCGCAAAGGCTGTTAAGGCAGCGCCCACGCAGGTGCTAGCTGCGCGGTCCCAGCGCGAAGGCCCGCAGAGGACTGGCGGGTGCGCGCGGTGCACGCGCCCTGCCTGCCAAGTAAGTGTCAAATTCGTACCCCCGGGATCTAAGTTGCACCCGAGCGCGAGGGGACAGTGGTTGCGGGCGGGTAGCCCGATCTTGCCAAACAAACAAACAAAAACAAAGAAAAAGAAGTTTATCCACCATGTACAAAATATGTGTACATACACTATTATATATCTACATATATAGAAATGCATGTTTGTATGTAAGCATATTTACGCATAAACGTACTTACGTGGGAGCATAGTATATAAATACAAATGCACAGCACATAGGACATCCAGTGCAGTATTTGGGAACATATTTATACTAAAAACGATTCGCTGTTTGTCTGAAATGAAAGTGTAAGCGCGCGTCGTGCATCTTATCTAGCAGCTCAGGTTGGACCCGAGCGAGCACCGCCCGTGGTCATCCCAGGTCGCGAGAAGCTTGGCGGGGCCTCCAAAGCGAACTACAAGCCCCACGATGCCCCGCGCGCGGGGTGGGGTTGCCTGGGGCCTGATAGGCTGCGTCGCGCTTCCCTCCCTCCGTCACTTCCGGGCGCGGGGCTGACGGTTGCGGCTGACGGTGAAGGGGTCTCCAGCGGGGTGCGGGGCGTGGGGCCCGGCGCGGCGGGCAAACTCCCGCCATGAACTTCTCCGAGGTGTTCAAGTTGTCCAGCCAGCTGTGCAAGTTCTCCCCGGACGGCAAGTACCTGGTGAGCGGCCGCAAAGCCTGGAACCCCCGCACCCCCCACCACCGGGAGGCAGGGACCCGGATACCGCAGCGGAGGCGGCCGCAGGGACGGGGCCGGGGCAGCGACTGGTGACTTGGGTGGGCGCGGGGCCCAGCCCCCCTGCACCTGGACGGGTTTCCACCTGTCGGGGGCGGAGCAAAGCAGTGCGTGCGGTCTTTTAACACACGTGAGGACACGGGTGACACCAGCTCGTCGCTATTTTGTACCCAAAAGGCGATTGCAGAATCCTATCGCCTGGAACCGGTGCAGTAGCGGGTGCAGCCCGCCGGGTCTTGCCATCCGTCCCAGCCCTCTGCGCTGGGGCTGTCTTAACCACGTGCCAGCTGGATTGGCTTCACTGACCGGCGGTCGGTGTCCTGATGGGAGGGCTGTCCGCACTGCTGGGGTGGTTGGTGCGGTGGTACTGACGTCACTGAGCCGGCCTGCGCACCGATGAGACCCGCTGTGTGTGTGTGTCCTCGGGATCGTGGGTGGGCATTGGTGGTGGGTGGGAGGTGACTGTCATTGGAAAGCCATGCAGGGGTGGGGTGGGGGGAATCATGCCTTATAAAAAGTGTTCTTAGTTTTCCTTGATCCTCTAAGGACTGACTGACACTTGGTGGTTCTTTTTCAGCGTGAAGCTGTTACTAATATCCTTTTTATTCTTGTCTTGGCCTTTCAGAATATAATTCCCAAGTGACCTGTTTGCCTTCTTTATGGAGGTTATTACTCAAAATCACATAAAGTAGCTAGCATTCAGCTACAAATCACAAAAGGATTTTAGCATGATGCAGAATGACTTTAGCTAAAACCTTGGTGCATGTTTGAAAGCTCTACCCCCATAAGTTTTACTTTAAAAAAAAAATTATTGAAGTACAATCCGGTGAATTAAAAAGATAAAAATTATATTTCCTGGCTTAATTTTGGTACTTCTTTGACTTTTATGCTCTGGTCAAAATACGGTGAGAGGCTTGATAGTCCTGTTGGTAGAATCCTGTTCTTCAAAGCTCTGTCTTAAATCCTAGAGGAGGTAGGTCTGTGTTGTCATTTTTAACATCTTGCAACAGAGTTGATACCTTTTTTTCCATGCGTTGCTACAAATATTCCATCTCCTAGTGAATTCATTGTAGCTGACAGTACTATTCTAATCTGCCTTAGCCCTCCCTCCCTCCTTTTTCTGTGGAAAACTCCTGTAGCTTTTTTTTTTTTTTTTTTTTTTTTTTTAGTGGAAGTTCAGAAAACACAACACAAACCAATGATCTAGTTTGACCTTGATGAGTACAAAAGTGAAGTAATTAACATTTAGAAATCTGGCCTCGACTTTTACTCTGTAAGGTAATCTATACTCAGCAGGTAGGTATTCTCAAAGAGAAACTATGTGCTCAGATATGGATACTAACGTGGGCATAGAGGAACTGTTTATCTTTCAGAAAACAGTATTGACACAGGGTTTTTATAGTCAGTACTAGGAGTAAATGTGTAAAAACAAAAAACCTATACACCTCACTGTCACACAGCTAGCCACACTCACAACACTTTTGGTCACCAAATGTGTAGGTTGTTTTCCCCACCAGGCAATTCTGTGACACCAGCTGGCTGGCCTACCATTTAACTCAAATTCTGATGCTTTCTACCTGGGGATAGCATCAGACTCCACAGGTGAAGGGTTAGTCCCACAAGACGGCTCTTACTACAGATGCCAGTCACCAGTAGCAGGTGCCTAGGTTACCCACAACTTTCTGTCTGACTTGGTTTCAAATGGGAGGTTCCCATGATCCCTCCAGCCTCAGGTTCAGTTAATTTGCTAATGTGCTTACAGAATTCAGGGAAACAGTGACTTGTGTTACCACTTTCCTAAAGGATGTGCTAAGCAGGGGTCCCCAAACTTTTTACACAGGGGGCCAGTTCACTGTCCCTCAGACCATTGGAGGGCTGCTACATACAGTGCTCCTCTCACTGACCACCAATGAAAGAGGTGCCCCTTCTGAAAGTGTGGCGGGGGGCCGGATAAATGGCCTCAGGGAGCCGCATGCGGCCCGCGGGGCCGTAGTTTGGGGACGCCTGTTACAGAGGAGCAACTGGGAGGGTCCCACATGCAGGCGCTCTGCCCTGTGGAGTGGGGGTGCCTCACCCTCCCACTGTGGGTGTGTTCACCCACCCGGAAGCTCCCTGAACCCTGTGTTCTGTGGGATTTTATGGAGGCTTCCTTCTGCGGGCATAATCGGTCCTTAACTCCATTTTCAGCCCTTCCCCCTTCTCAAGGGAGTGTGAGGGCTGGGGCTGGAAATTGCAAACTTCTAATGGCTTGGTCTTCCTGGTGAGCAGCCTACATCTAGGAGCCACCTGGGAGGCCACTCAGAGCCCCTCTCATTAGGGCAGAAGATGCTCCTGTCACCAGGAATGCTGTGCCAGGACCTGGGGGCAGAGACCCATGTGTATTTTCTGTTATCTCACAGTCAGTAAATGAGCGTCTGTGATGCATCGTTGATGACTGACAGAGTTTAAAACCCATGTGCTGATGTTCTGTTGGTTTGGCCCAGAGTTAGGCTTCGTCCAAAGGAAACTGCCATTTCTGTAGTCATTCCCACCAGCGACGGCGAGGCCCCGATCCCTGCTCCTTATACATCTTCTCCAAGTGACCGAGCCATGTGAACACTCTCCTCAGTATGTTTCCTACTTATATTTAGTTTCAACATATCACGAAGGAAGGAGTAGGAAATGACTCAAGTACGGAGTTTTAAAATAAATACGTTATACTGGAATATAACAGTTTTAATACCTAGTCTGTATAATTCAGCTTTTATCTTTTTATTAACTCATTTTCCAAATTGACGGGACCATCTGGACAAAAACCTGTCAGAAAGGCGAGAAGGGAGCACAGTCCCGGCGTGCGGAACATGCTGACTTTCCGCGAGCCCCCTCCTCCTGAGCGTAGGACCCACACACATGGCTTCTTTTCCCTTCCAGGCTTCCTGCGTCCAGTACCGTTTAGTGGTCCGTGATGTGAGCAGCCTGCAGGTCCTTCAGCTGTACACGTGCCTGGACCAGATCCAGCACCTCGAGTGGTCAGCCGACTCCCTCTTCATCCTGTGTGCCATGTACAAACGGGGGATGGTGCAGGTACGCCATTCCGGGAGTGCACCCAACTGAATGACTGTCCTCTGCCGTTCTGGTTTGGAGAAAGGGCAGGGCCCCCTACTGCCAGCTTTCTCTGAAAACTGTGGTAGATCTCTCGGAGTTTGGGTACTTTCAGAATGAAAAATAACCACATAATTATTCTTAATCTGTAACCAGATAGAATGCAGTAGCAGGAAGTGTTTGCAAACCCAGTCTGGCACCTGGGACTAGGGGCGTTTGGGGAAGCACTCAGCTGTCGTGTTTGATTGTGGAGCAGAACTGGACAAGGCTTCGGTCTGGCCAAGGGAGGGCAGCTTTGAAAGCTACAGCCAAGTGAAGTCCCCAAGAAGTGCGGTGACTTCCGTGGTGCGGTTGGCACCATGCAAGATTGGTCAAGGTGCCCTGTGCTCAGACTCCGCACTTGACAGCCAGTGTTTTTTTAAGCATGCTCGCTGCCCCGTTAGTTTGCCACCTTGCATTTCTCTCTCTTGGAAACCCAGGTGTGGTCTCTGGAGCAGCCAGAATGGCACTGCAGAATTGACGAGGGCTCGGCGGGGCTGGTGGCTTCGTGCTGGAGCCCAGACGGGAGGCACATCCTCAACACTACCGAGTTCCATGTGAGTGACCCTCCGCCCCTGAGCTCCGTTGGGTGTGTGAAAGGGGGTGATTTTTGGGGAGGGGCTTGTTCTTCACGTTAAGTTCATCAGAACGTGATAAACCTGTTAATGCTGTTAAATAACCTTTTTGCCCGGTTTTAAAGGAAAATTAACAGATTAGGAAAAAGGCCTTACGTTACATTTTAAGGATTTGAACAGTTCCTGTAATTTAACAATAGAAAATGTGCTTCGATATGAACTAACTTACATCTTCCTTCTTGAATGTCTGATTTGGGGGTGTCAGTAGTCACATCCCTGGTTTGTTCTTCAGACACCGTGGCTCTCTGTGCTGCCAGGCTCCGGGCTGGAGCTCTGAGTACGGGACAGATGTGTAAAATCTGATAATGAGCCCGTGGTAGCCTGGGGGGTGTGCGGCCGTCTGGCAGGTGGATCAGGGGAAGGAACCAGCGTTTGTAAGGTGTTGGGTAGAAGGTCTCTGGTGTCTCAGTGTTTTGTTAAATATAGAAAGGTGCACACGCCCTGCTCACATGCTTCCCTGAAGCAGCACGTGGGCCCCAGCATTTGGGCCTAAACCTGGAGTGCTGTCTGGGCTCCTGTGGGGCGTTCACCTGGTTCCCTCAGGACGGCGCCCCCGGGTTAAGGGGTTGGCTGAGTGAACTGCTCCTGCGACTTCACGTGTCCTGTATGTCAGTCTTCCGAGGAACTTGAGGTCCAGGCCTGCGGGGCAGGTGGTGGGAGGGTGAGGGAGGAAGCGAAGGCCCGGAGTGTCTGCACTGGACACCCTGACGTGGGAAAGGTGCTCATGGCTCGGTTTGCAGAGATGATCAGTGGAGCTTTTCATGGGGCCTCTTGTCACCATCTCAGACTTAAAGTTCTCTGGGCCAAAACCTCAGCCCCCAGCCAGACACGTGGCATGAGGTGCCTGCCTCCTGTCGGGCACCATGCAGGAGGAGGCCTGTGCCTCTCGGACGAGGTTCGGTGAGCAACTACAGAGGAAGCCCCTGCATTCCGTCGGGCTGGGAACTGTGCACATGGCCCCAGAGCCTAGCTCCTCCCATGGCCACTGTTCCCGCAGGGACTCCCCTGTGCTGCTGCATTTCCTGTTACTTGGAGTCTCACTTTGCTTGAGGCCCGTGTGTGTGTGTGTGTGTGTGTGTGTGTGTGAAAGAGAGAGAGAGAGAGAGAGAGAGAGAAAGGTTGTGTGTAGCCACTTGTGGTTTGCACTTGTTCCAAGTTTGTTTACACGTGACTTGTTCTCTGTGTGCCCATGGTGGACCTTTCTGCCCCCTCCTCACCACACTGCTTTTGAGGTTTGTCCGTGTAGAAGGTATGGCAGGTCCCTGTAGGACAGTCACCCCACAGTTTACTTAGCCCTCCGACCTTGGCTGGGCGTTTGAGCTGTTGGGACCCACATTGCTGACAGTATGTTGTGCCTCCCGTGACCCACGTGGAGTTCTCTAGGATGTGACCTGGGGGAGTCCCTGGCTGTGGGATGCGGTTCCGCCATCCGCAATGTTCGTGTCAGGACGTACAGTGATGGCGGCTCCATTCCACTGTGTAGGGACCGCATATAGGTTGTGGTGTTCATTTCTCCACTTGTCAGTGAGGGGCTTTGCTGTCTTGTTTACACACGCACGCGTGCACACAGTTGACGTCCGTGCCTCAGCTGCATGGGTTTACCGTGGTACTGTTCCTGTTACAGTTTGTGCATTGTGTCTAAAGACATCCAAGATCACAGAGTTTCTTCTGGTGTTTTTTTTCATGCACGTTTGTGGTTTGGCTCCCAAGTGCAGATGTGGCCTGCTGTGAATTATATCCTTTTCCGCTGTGTCAGAAACTTCCGCCTGTCTGTGTGCGGGTCTGCTTCTGGGCTCCATCCTGCTCCACTGATCTGTCTGTCTCGGTGCCAACGCCACACTCTCCCGACTACTGCAGCTTTGTAGGAGGTCTGCCCTCCAAACACACAGTTTTCCAGTTCTGCCCTTAGTCACTTTGGCCCTTCAGATCCTCTGCATTTCCATCTCACTTTTAGAATGAATTTGTCAGTGTCCTTTAACAATTCTGCTAGGGTTTCTAAGATTGCGTCGACACTGCAGACCAATTTGGGGGTGTTTGCGGTATTAACAGGACTGAGTCCTCAGATCCATGAACATGGGGCGTCTTTCAGCCGTGTTTCCCATGTTAGATCCTGCACATATTCTGTGGAACTTGTAGTTCAGCCCTAGACTGTTCACATTGGGGCCCAGTCACATTGGCCCTGCAAGTCCGCTCTAGAGTCTGACCCTCGGTCTGCTCCACTCGTGACAAGTGGAGAAACCACACACACTTCCCACAGTCAAGACCCACGGGAGCCACTTGCAAGTTGCTATGTTTATGTTCATGTTCATTTTCCAAACACTCGCTTCGTTGAGCGTGGCAGTGATAAGGTGATAAAGACCTACTTATTTTTCATGGTGAGAAAACATGAGGGTATTGAGGTAAAGGAGAAAATTACCTCTGTGAAAAGTGAACGTTCTCTCGCAATTCAGCACGGAAATGCTTGGAGGCGCCCTTTCCCCCTGGGAGGGGTGGTGCGGTCCCCCAGGAGCGCTCTCTGGGCGCACCTGAAACCCCGGTCAGAGGCCGTGTGCCCTCCCTGCTCTGGTGGCAGGACCATGAGCTTGCGTGGTCCTCTGCCTTTGAAGCAAGCCCCGCCCCCGGACACGGCATATGGATGCTGGCTGCTTAGTGGGGAGCTCCACAGGTGAGCAAGCCTGTGTTGCTGCGGTTCAGAGAGCACGAGCCTCTTATTTTTGTATTACATTGTGTTAGAGTCAGAAACAGTCGTCATGTTTTAGGAAGCGTTTTTGGTGGCAAGGGAGGGTAAAGATGAGGCTTGTGGTGCTTTGTGTCTTCTGTACTGTGAAAAGGCCTGTTACAGGTGTGTGCCTCTGCGGGGTGTGCTCCCCCGAGTGACAGCGCTCGGGGGCCCCATTTGTGGATTCCCCTAGGTCTCAGGAAATGAGGGTTGCAGGCAGGTCAGCAGACCGGGTGGCACAGGGGCTGGATGGCACAGGTAGGACCCGAGGGCTAGACATGCCGGGCTGGCAGGAATTGTCACCTCTCCTCAGCTAACCTGGCAGCCTCAGTGAGGCCCATTTCTGGGCGGTGCCAGCCCTGGGAGTGCGGTGCCCACGCCCTCAGACCCTGCTGGTCCGCCACATGCAGCGGAGCTCCCCAAACCTCTCTGCATGCCGTGTGAGCATGCAGAGGGACAGAGGCAGCAGCGGCCTTCAGACTTCCTTTTCTTTGGTGAGAAAAGCCGGCCTGGAGAGAATGCGGTTAGCTCCCTGTTGGCCTGCAAAAGGAGAAGGAAGGTGCGGTCTGCAAGCAGCACCCTGCCGCGAGTGCAGTTCCTCACGGTCACTGGCCATCAAGGCCCATCCTCTGTTCCCAGCCTGCGCGCGGCCCTTGGTTCTGTGGGGGCAGCTGTGGGGCCTCTTTCCTGAGCACCTGTTGGAGCAGCTGCTGGGCGGCGGCAGCCTCCACAGCAGATGGAGGGTGTGTGCAGAGTTCCTAGAAACAAGTTCAGTGGTCCTGGTCACAGGGGATTGTGTGCTTTTAGGCTCCACAGGGAACCTGAGGGCGGGGGTGAGGGGTTCCATATTAGGTGCAGACCTAGTGGGTGTTTTGAGTTAAAGGGTGATGGTTAAAATACCAGAGATCATGTCCCTGTTCCAGGTGCCTCTGCTTAAGCACAGGTGTCTGTCCCCAGGCCGACAGGGGCTCCGTCCCTTTTGTACCAGCCTGAGAGAGGGAGGGCAGGAAGAAGGACAGCTCACCCACAGCAGGGTCCCCAGAGCCCCCTCCCTTGGGGGTCAGTGTCTTTCCCTCTGTGGTTTTGGGACGCACCTTCCTGCCTCGGGCTGGGCCAATGCTCAGAGCAGCCTGACCAACGTGAGGAGACGAGCATCCCACCTGCTTCCCCACGTAGAGATGTTGCTCGGACTGAGAGCCACTTTCGCTGATGACACTAGGAAAACTGAGTGCTTGGAAATAGTGAGCTAAAGCACATTTACATTGTAAATTTGTGAATTTATTCATTTGACTGTGGTATTCAAATGCTCTTGTTATGCAGTGGAAACAGCACCAGGAGCAGGGAGGGGGTGACTGGGAGCCACAGGCATGAGCCAGGCCGGCACCCCTGTGATAACCCCTTTTCCTGTGTGGTTGGGCTGCCGTAGGTCCTGTGGTGGGACATCTCTGAAAATCTGACCATGTGCTGTGTCTGTCCTCCCCCCTCTCCTCCACAGCTGCGGATAACTGTCTGGTCCCTGTGCACGAAGTCCGTCTCTTACATCAAATACCCGAAGGCCTGTCAGCAGGGTGAGTCTGGCAGAGAACTGGGAATCCAATCCTCTGTTGCTGTTGGGGGTTCTTCAGCCTTCTTGTCTTGGGGAATTTCAGACACAGGCTGAGGTGTGCCCCCAGGTGATTCTAAAGCATGTCCCAGGCCTCCCGATGCTTTGTCTGTAACTGTCCCCATGTCTCTCTACAAGACAGGATTCCCTCTTAAGACAAGTCACAGTGACTAAAACAGGTATGACATAAGAAATGTACATGTTACACCCTTTGTCTGTTACAAGACTGGGTATTCAAGCCTGGAATGCTGGTGGCTGAGGCCAGGCAGGTCCACATTGAATTTGGGCAGACAGCAGAAAAACTGCGGAGCCGAAAAGCATTGGGCCACTCCATTTAATAAAGTCTCACAACGGCGGACAAGCACATAGGCAGGGGAAACTGCCTCTTGAGCAAACAAACAGCAAAAGTGGCCCTCACAGTGGCAGGCAGGCAATCCGTGCATCCACAATCCGCCATCTCTTGAATGCAAGCACCCATCGCCTTATAGAGGCCACACACACAGGGTGCAGCCACGTGCTCACATACCAATCTGACACAGCTGCCCCACAGCGCCCTCTCAGTTCATGCCCGTCAGGGGACTCCAGCTCATCTGGACTTCTATTGACTACTTTGTGATCTCTGTTCAGGGGAACGGTGACCTGTCCCATCTGGACATCCCAGAGGAGGATAAGGGACAGGTGTACTCTGAGCCAGCAGGGAGGAGAGTGGCCCAGGCACAGCCACCCCTGAGATGTAGTGGCTGAAGGGGTGCCACACTCACCCCGCACCAACCCTGAAGTGTCTTTCATTTAATAAGCAGGGAAGTGTCACAGAATTTGAATGGTTGTCTCCTTTTTTCTGTTGCCATCAGCAGTTGAGGTATATGTTTGAATGGAGCGCGGTGTCCATTTGCCGTTTCAACCTGTTGCTGGGATGTGGGGTCCCCCCAGGCAGCGTGGGCGTTTCCTGTGTGGGAACAGCCTGCACGTGACGACACATGTGTTCCCTCACCTCATGCGGTAGTAAATGCGACACCTGGGGCTCTGCATCCTGAAAAGGGCAGCGTGTCATTTCCAAATTCTTACTTCAGGTCTCCTTCTTCCAAATAATTGGAGTCAAAGGAAAAATTAAAGTGTTGGCCTGACCAGGTGGTGGCACAGTGGAGTTAGAGTGTCAGCCTGGGATGCTGAGGACCCAGTTTTGAAACCCTGAGGACACTGGCTTGAGCGTAGTCTCATCAGCTTGAGCGTGGGATCATGGACATGACCCCATGGTCGCTGGCTTGAGCAAGGGGTCACTCAGTCTGCTGTAGCCCCCCAGTCAAGGCACAGATAAGAAGCAATCAACGAACAACTAAAGTGATGCAATTACAAGTTGATGCTTATCTCTGTCCCTTCCTATTTCTGTCTCTGTCTTAAAAAAACAATAGTAACAATAAAAATTAAAATGTTATAAGCCAACTTCCAGCTAGCTAAGCACCCTAAATTTGTTTCCTAAAAACAGGATAGCCCACAGGTGCTGCACTTTGCAGTGACAGTTTGTGGGTCCTTGGGCAGGTCCCTCATGTCTTCTTCCCCAGGTTTCTGGCCGGCCAGTCATAGGGGTGTGCCCAGGGAGCGAGGCCATGCTGTGGGGTGAGGCCACCATCACTGCCTCTCTCTCCCGGACGTGGCTGCGCCCCCTTCTTCCTTGGAAACCGCCACCCGTGTCCCTCCTGTTTGGCTCCCTGACAGCAGCCCCTTCCTCTTCCCGGCAGGAGTCGCCTTCTCCAGGGATGGCCGCTACCTGGCCCTGGCGGAGAGGCGGGACTGCAAGGATTACGTCAGCATCTTCGTCTGCAGCAACTGGCAGCTGCTGCGGGTGAGCTGTGCCCCCGCCAGGGAGCCGGGGTCCCCGTTCTTCACACTCCTGGCCCAGCTGGGTCATTGGGGGAACGTGGCCGACTTCACGTCTCCGAGGGCAGCATGCTGCCTCGACCTCAACTGCATCCCCTGGTTAAGCGTCTGTGAGACCGGTGGACATGTGCGTGCTGGCGTGTGTTCAGAGCTAACACGCATCACATGGGGGCCCTGTTTTTTCCTTACTGGTTTCACGGGCCTGCTGCTTTCTCAGGAAGAGCAGGGGACCATTGAGCTGGACATGGGGTGCCTGCACTGCCCAGACGCCTGCAGGGGCCAAGGGCCGGGTTCGGGGCTCCCCTCTGAGGTGCGCACGGCTGCAGACAGGCAGTACAGGCAGGGCGGGGCCGGGGAGCCTCAGAGTGCGGCCCCTACAGGCTGCACCAGGCTGGCCGGGGCCGAGTGCTGGCTGCTCCGGGACCTCCTAACACTCAGGCTCACAACCACTAGGAAGGACAGGCATGCAGCCTTCTGTGTCTGTCTGTAGAAAGAGATTGTGTACTGGGTGTCTTAGAAACGTCAGTGTGAACGTGTGTCTGTTTCAGACCATGCTTCCCCCTTTGACCCGCATCTCCCTCTTCCCTGCAACAGCATTTTGACACGGACACCCAGGATCTCGCCGGTATCGAATGGGCCCCCAATGGCTGTGTGCTGGCGGCATGGGACACCTGCTTGGAGGTGTGGGAGGCGCTTTTCCTTGTATTCGTCCTCTACAACCTGATCGTCCCTTGTCCGCAAACCTCAGTACTCTGTTCGTGTAGCTGTAGGCTCGGGTAGCTCATGTCCCTGCGCATCTGCATACCTCCTCCTCCGCCTCCTGTCTGCGGAGTCTTACTCACTCCGTTCCAGCTGAGCTGGACCTTAGCTCGCGGCCGCCACGTCTCTCCCCTGCAGTATAAGATCCTGCTCTACTCTCTGGATGGCCGGCTGCTGGCAGCGTACTGTGCTTACGAGTGGTCCCTGGGCATCAAGTCGGTGGCCTGGAGCCCCAGCAGCCAGTTCCTGGCGGTCGGGAGCTATGATGGGAAGGTGGGGAAGGGCCCCCGCCCACGGTGAACCCTGGGGCCGGCGGGTGTCAGCGCAGGGCGTCTCACTGCGGTCCTCCCTCAGGTGCGCGTTCTCAATCACGTGACCTGGAAGGTGCTCACGGAGTTGGGGCACCCCGCAGCCATCAGCGACCCCAGAGTGGTGAGTCAGGTGTCTCATCTGTGAGCCGTGAGCAGTGCTGGAAGGAGCAGGTGGCCTTTCTTGCTGCACGTTGTTTGGTGATATGGGAGCTCCGTCCCTGTAGCCTAAAGTGACACCATGTTCATACAGCATGCCAAGACATGCTGCCTATGGCCCTGGTCTTTCCTGCCCACAGTCCCAGGGGCTGCAAAGCCATGTCCTTGCCTCTCCCCCCCCCCCCCCGGTTTTTCTCAGGTCTGCTCCTGCATACTGTCCAGGGCCTTTCACTGCCCTACCCCCGCTGGCCCTGTCTTTCAGGTGGTGTATAAGGAAGCCGAGAAGGGCCCACGGGGGACACTGGGCCACCCTGTGTGCCCTCCACCCAGGACCGCAGAGAGCAAGTGTGAGCCCTTCTCTTCTTTTGTGACAGAGGTTTCTCTGTCCATGTCTGTGTGTCCTGCACCTGGAAATCAGCTCTAGAAATCCAGCCTGGATGGCTGGTGCTCTGAGTGCCTCTTATTTTTTTTAAAGAGAGAGACAGGAAAGGTAGGGAGAGTGAGAAGCATCAATTCGTAGTTGCGTCACTTTAGTTATTCATTGTTAGCTTCTTATACGTGCCTTGCCCGGAGGGCTCCAGCTGAGCCAGAGACCCCTTGCTCAAACCAGCAACCCTACACCCAAGCTGAGGACCCCACGTTCTAGGCGGCAGTCTCGGGGTCCTCAGCATCCGAGTTGATGCTCTGTCCACTACGCCACCACTGGTCAGGCACACCACATTTTAAGAATAACATTTCCTTAGATGAGCCAGAGGGTCAGGAGGTAATGGTGGTGGAGGGCTGGACCAGGGCTGCAGAGCTGTGCTGTGTTCTGGCCGTGTGGCCCTGGGCTGGTCCCTCGTGTGGGTCTCGTTTGTGACATGGGTATCGGGCAAGTGGTCACGGGCACAGTGAGAGCTTTGTGGTCCCTCTGTAGCCTGCTCTGGTTTTATAAGGCTCTTTTCTTTTAAGACCATCATTTTAGAGCGAATTTAGGTTCACAACAAGGTTGTGGAGGGGCACAGAATTCCCCTCATCCTCCCAAGCACAGCTGCCCCCCATTGGGCACTGCATAAGTAGGACATTTGTCAGGGTGGATATGCCTGTATTGAGATGAACTCTTTTCAATCCCCCCAAAATTGTATTCTGCACGCTTTTCTACATATGAAAAGCCAACACAGGTCACAGAAAGTGAGAAGCAGCAAATGGTAAACAGATGCTGGAAGTGGGAAAACCGGAAATGCCCTGGTGCTGGGGCTGCCGAGGCCACGGGGGCAGGTGGTTCCGAGTCCGAGGCTAAGTGGGAGCCTCCCGGGAAGGCCTGGCAGGGGAGGGCGCGGGTCAGGCCTGCTGACACATGGCCTTATTTTCATAATATTTTGCCCTGATGCTTTCATGGTCCAGTTGCCTTTTCCTCCCTCTGAGCCGAGTGGGCAGGGGCAAGGCTCTGCTCCATGTCACAGGGCAGGGCCAGGGGCACCGTGGCGTCTCGGGCGTGGGTACGCTGTGCGGAGACGGCAGTGTGGGCTCCCTTCCCATGTTCTAGATGAGATTGCCTCCGTGCCCGTGTCCCTGCAGACTCTGAAACCTGCTGCTGACAGGGCAAACCCGAAAATCGGCGTCGGCACACTGGCCTTCAGTCCCGACAACTACTTCCTGGCCACGAGGAATGGTGAGTGCTGCGGCCCACGCCACGCTGTATCCGCTCACCATTCCCTCTGGTGCCCCGGACAGGCTCCCTCACTCATCCTCCCATCCTCTGACTTTTCTGGCAAAAGAAAGGAGGAGCTTCCGGGGTGGGGCTTTGCTGAACTCGGTCCAGCTGCCTCTCCACATGCTCCATCCTTACTTTGGTGAAGAACAGATCCAGGTCCCATTCCCGCCGAGGTCTCTCTATACAAGAAGGGCTTTTCCATTTTTAAAGGTTGTTTTAAATAAAAACCCAGAGCTCACCCACGTGGCTGATAAGCCTAGCAGTGTGACCATGGGCCCCTGGATGGACACGGGAGCACTGAGTCACCCCAGGGCCCGGTGCAGAGACCAGTCTCCCGTGTCCACTGCATGTCAGAGCCAGGGGAGAGCTGAAGCAGGCAGCACTGTGGACCTGTCCACGTTTCCCTTCCTCAGACAACATCCCAAACGCCGTGTGGATTTGGGATGTCCGAAAGCTAAGGCTGTTTGTGGTACTGGAGCACCTGTCCCCTGTGCGCTCCTTCCAGTGGGACCCGCAGCAGCCCCGGCTGGCCATCTGCACAGGAGGCAGCAAGGTGTATCTGTGGTCGCCAGCAGGCTGTGTGTCCGTGCAAGTGCCGGGGGAAGGTGAGAAGGGCTCACTGGGTACCGTCTGAGGCACCACTGCCCACATCTTCATGTGAACAGGTGTGCCTGACACGGGCTGTGGCTCCGAACTCTGTAAGGGGGAGGCGTGCCCAGCAGAGGCAGTTTGGGGACCATAGCTGGGTCACTCCGCCCCCGTCCCTGCACCCCCGGGATCTGGGACTGTGCTCCCTTGGGACCCTGGCCTCCCACTCTAACTCTCTGGCCACCTGTCTTCCTCCAGGTGACTTTCAGGTTCTTTCTTTGTGCTGGCATTTAAATGGGGACACAGTGGCCCTCTTCAGCAAGGAGCACTTCTGCCTATGTTTCCTGGAGATGGAGGAGGGGGTCGGCACAGCCTTGGGGCCACTGGGCAACCACACGTAGGACGTGAGCACAAGCGGCCATGGGACATGGAAGCAGACTGGGCACGTCAGCCGTGGGCACAGAGCGAGCTGCTCCAGCCGTGGTGGTTCTCGGGAGGTGACTTGTATTTTTCTATAGCAAGGCCTTTGTGTAAATATGTACGATATAAAGCTGTAATTTTTGTTATTTAAATATTTGCTAGTTCATAAAAAGGCTGATGCTGGTTTTCTTGAGGTCTGGGTCACAGGAAAGCTTTCTAGGGTAGTTTTAAGTCCTGGTTCAGTGTCTCGGAAAGTACTGAGCCCCAAGCTGCCAGTGCCCCCCAGACAGACCAATCCCTGGCTCCTGCTCCAAGCCCCTGTTCTGTCACTGAAGTTTTGGGAGAACAGCATCTGTTCTGCAGTGCAGGCGTGGAGGGTGGTGCCTGGCAAGGTCAGTCCTGACCTGCCCAGTGGGTCCTGCAGGGAGTCTCCCCGGCCGCTGGCCCTAACACAGCCCCCAGCTCTGTGCAGGCGCTCTGGCAGGTCGCCAGGCAGGGCGTGGATGGTCCTGGTAAGGTGAGGTTGTGCACCGCCGTGCTGTGTGCACACCACAGCCCAGCGGGGTGCTCTGGGCCAGCCTCGTCTTTGCACTGACAGCAAGGTGGCAGGCTCAGTGGGACAGGAAGCAGCTTGCACTGCAGGTGCACTTGTGGGAGAGGCGACTTTTCTGGTTGCTGCACCTGTTTTAGTAACAGCTTCAAAGAGGGGCAACACCCAGTCAGTCTAAATGTCTTGACTGCAAGACTGACGGCAGAGGCCCAGGCTCAGGCTAGCACGCAGGCAGCTTCTGACCAGACAGGCTGCTGTATTTGGGTCATTGCCATGCCGGTCATAGCCAGAGCAGTGTTGGAAGTGAGGAAGGAACTGGCAGGCCAGCACTTGAAGCTGATGACCCAGTATTCTAGTCACGGTGGTGAGCTGCGCTCCCCACGGTGACAGGCTTCCCGTCTGGAGGCCCAGGCGTGGGTAGGGCAGAACCCCGATGAGGCCTGTCCCACATGGGTGCTGCTTCATGAGAACCTCACATGGTTCTTTTTAGTACTTTTTAAAAAGCAAATGAGGCCCTGGCCGGTTGGCTCAGTGGTAGAGCGTCGGCCTGGCATGCGGGAGTCCCGGGTTCCATTCCCGGCCGGGGCACACAGGAGAAGCACCCATCTGCTTCTCCACCCCTCCCCCTCTCCTTCCTCTCTGTCTCTCTCTTCCCCTCCCACAGCCAAGGCTCCATTGGAGCAAAGATGGCCCGGGCGCTGGGGATGGCTCTGTGGCCTCTGCCTCAGGCGCTAGAATGGCTCTGGATGCAACAGAGCAAGGCCCCAGAGGGGCAGAGCATCGCCTCCTGGTGGGCATGCCGGGTGGATCCTGGTCAGGCGCATGCGGGAGTCTGTCTGACTGCCTCCCTATCTCCAGCTTTGAAAAAATGAAAAGAAAAAAAAAAAGCGCAAATGAGGCAGTTCCCTTTTTAAGCACAACTTTGACAGTACACATTTAGAACACATTACTTGTGAAAACTGGGCAGAGAACTGTCAGGGTGACATTCTCAGATTAATGAATTGTCTTAAAATGACTTTCTGCAAACCTGGGCCTGAGAAAGATGCCGTAAGCATTAATGTAGGTTAATTCTAGATAAAGTGACTTTAGAGCAAACGTTCATTTACACAAAAGCAATGGCTCACTAAGGAGCTGACAAGGCGGACCATCTCCTGCAGACTTCACCAGGCTGCTGGCTTCTTTGTATTTAGCTTTAAAAATGGGTTAAATTTCCAAATACAAAACTAGACACCCAATGTAAACTTAGTTGTGAGTGCAGGCACTGGACATGAGGTGCCTCCCTGGGTGAAGACCCCCACAGCGCAGGGCGAGCAGGGACGTGCTAGTGCAATCGTACGACATTTATTAACATGCGAGAGGGCACTGGGAAGGACGGAGAGCCAGACGGAGACGCTCCCGGAGAGACGCGGCAGCTGAGTTCCGGGCAGTGTGAGCGGCTGCCAGTCAGTGAGGTTCGCCTGGGTCTGTGGCTCGTTACCAGGTGCCCACATCTACCTAAAGTATCTTTATGTCATTTGACTGCATTCTAGTCGCACTCAGACTACTAAAGGGAGGCAGCTCTGACTCGGGCCGCCCAAGCTCCCGTGCAGCCCCTAAAAGCCGATCTTCCCTCGGGTCATGGAATAGCCCAGTTTCGCCTCGTTGTTAATGAAGGACATCAATCCCACATAGGTCTCGATGAGGAGAGGCTGCTCCAGAACCAGCACGCCGCTGGCTTGTCCCGGCCCAGGACTCTCTTTCTGGGCTTTTTTGACAGCTTGGATCAGCAGAGATTTGAAGCTTTCCAACTTTACAGAGAGAGAAAACAGAGCTGCTTAGAGTGACCCACAAAAGGAGAAACCCACCCCACGCCACCAAGGTCTGTGCCAGCCCTCCTGCCCTGCCCTGCCCTAGGGTAGCACATCCTGGTAGCCCTCAGCTCACCTCCTCGATGGGGCTCTCTGGAGTTGTCAGGGGGTACCTGTGTACTCACCTGTGCTAGACAACAGCCAGCACTCTCAGAACCTCGTTCTCCACAGGTCTGAGTAGTTTTGCCCTAGAGAACTAAGTACCTAACCTTCACCACCACCAGGCTAGGAAGCAGGCCCAGGTGCACAGTGGGCACAGCCACTGGCCCCAAGACCACCTCTCCTGGTGAGCACAGGTCAGGTCGGCGGGCCTGTCCCAGAACCCTTCTGTGCCCTCCTCCGAGGCAGTTCCAGCCTCCTGGGCCACACTGCGAGGCTAGGCTGACCACTATCCACATGGGGCTATTTAAACATAAGTAAACTAGAATTGCTAAAAATTAAAAGCTTATTTCCTGTTTTACTGGCCACTCTTCAAGTGCCCAGTAGCCATGTGGCCACCGTACTGGGCAGTGCAGGCCTAGGACAACTCCGTCACTGCTGGGCAGCGCCGCTGTCGTGGGCTATCTTACTTGGCACAGAGAGGCTGTCTTCTCATCCGCACCGGCCATCGGATGTTCGATGAATGTGGTGTAGGGCACATTGGTGGACCAGGGGTTCCACCTGTGTATGAAGGAAGGCCGGCTCTGCTTGTCCCACTGAATTCGAATCCCCAAGCCTTCTCGCCTGCAGGGTCAGGAAAATGAACTGGACATCACGGAGCAGACGGCCTCCCACAGTGGCCCGCTCTGTGATGGGGTGTGACATTGAACAGCTGGTCCACGATTAGAGGCAAAACCTGGGACATTTCACAGGAAAAAGACCTGTGGGCCCGACCAGTGACAGCAGTCTCCAGTAAGAAGAGCTATTTTAAGTAGTTTTAAATATGAGAAACTATGTTGTTTTGGTCAGGCTAAACTTAACCTTGACACCATTACTAAAGTTTATCACGTAATGGGACCACACATAGAGGGCTTATTATTAAAATCCTCCCTGAACGCCTTATAGCAGATTAACATCGTGTTCGTCTTTGCTTCCTGAGTTCCCTCTCCAAATGTCGACCTCTAAACCCTAACATACACTGTTTAGTAGACTCCAGTGTCTGGGTTTTGGGTATTTCAGGAAACTCCCCTAAAGCATGGGGGTCAGCTCCTGAAAGCTGGCGGTTAAACGTTTTTTGGTTTACCTAGTCCTCAATGACATCTGTAAATTAATGAGGTATACTCCTGTTTTAAAAGTGCAGCAGAGCAGAGCTGACATGACTGACTATTCCTGGCCAGAGATAAAAATGCTGTCTGGTCCTTATCTGAGCTTGTCCGTGTAGGGTCTGCTCCAGCGTATGCTGAGTTCACTTTGACTACAAGCCCAGAAGCTGTTTCTGTGCCAGAATTTCTCTTAATGCACCGGCTGCCCAGGAAGTCATTAGTTTCTATTCTGAGAAGCTACAGATTCGGGAGCTGAGGCTTTGATAGAACGTCGGACACAAGACAACCAAGGGGCCAAGTTCGGAAGCCCCGGCTGCGGTGGTGGGGGGGCGCCGCTGACAGAACTCACTTGTTGAGCGATTTCCGGGGGAACTGGAACTGTCCCCAGGAGATGGTGTCCACGACGTCGAGGGCGATCCGGACCACCTGCTCACACTGCAGGCTGATGAAGTCGTACTTGCAGATGAGCAGCGACTGGTCGGTGACGAGTACCAGCCTCTCCTTCTCGTTGTTCCAGTGATCGACCCTGCAGCGCGGCACCGGGATGCGTCACCTGCATGCCTCCGCGCGGGGCAGGGTCCCCCCACCCGGGCCGCGCCCCGCTTACTCGGTCAGCAGCCACACCCCCTGGATGTCGCCATCCTCCACCGGCCGGACCACCACGCGGATCTCGTCCACTGCCTGCTCAATAGTGCCGGGCTGCGCGCGGGCACAAGGCGGGGTCACCCTCCGGCCCCGGGCCCGCAGCCCCTCCCCTGGCCCCCGCCCACGTCCCGCCCCGGCTGCGGCCTCACCCGGAACACGAAGTACTCCTTGACGCGGGCGCGGCGCGTGGGGTCGTGGACGATGGGCGGCCACAGCGTCTGTCGCAGCGGCGTGCTCGGTCGCCCCCCGCTGCCCGCGCCGCCGCCCGCGCCGACCTCTTCGCCGGCCGCCAGCAGTGCCGTGGGGCTCGTGCCCGCCGAGTCCACCGAGTCCCGCAGCTGTAGCATCGCTGCGCCCGCCTCACACTGGGACAAGGACCGACCCGGAGGGCGCCGCGCCGCCGCCCGTCCGGCCCTCGGTTCGGCCTTCGGCTTAGCCCCGCCCTGCCCGGGGCGCCCACCCAGCCCCGCCGGCCGACACGGTTGGCTCCGTCTTACCAACTCCGCCTCTTGCTCCGCCCCCTCTGGGCTTCGCGATTGGTCTCCCACTAGATGTCTCTTACGATTGGTCCTTTCTACCGCCACTCACAATTGCTTCTGCCTCTCGCGCAACGGAAGCGCAAGCCAACGTCCTGTTTACGAGCCGCGGAGGGGCGTGGTTGCGGTCAGTTGCCAGGGAGACGGGGAGGGGCGTCAGGATCCGAATGCCGCTTCCTAGTGAAATGATCTTCCTTGGTGCTGCTGACTTCCAGGGCCGGGCCACAACCTCCGACCGGGGATCCGCCCCTGGATGCGGTCGAGGTCCCTGCATCAAGGGCCGATGGAGGACTTATTCTAGGCGGGTCTGCTCTTCCGGGAGGGACCTCCTCGCCCGGCGCCAGGGTCTCTCACCCCCTCCCGGGCCTGTGCCCCACCCCTGGGTGGTGCGAGGGTGGTGGCTGACAGCCCCGCTCCGCGTGCGCGCTGTGACCCTCGCCCAGCTGGCCACGTTGGGCTTGTGCCGCCTCTGCTCGTGCTCCCCTCCTACGCCCATCGCCCCCGTGTCCATCCTGCAACACCTGGTTTCAAACCGCCATCCCCAGGACACGCTGCCATTCAGCACGACTCCCTGATTTGCTCTTTGCACTTCCCTGTAATTATCTGCTCCGTGTTTTGCTGGTCACTTCGCTGTGTGTGCGCACGCTCGCCCCATTTGTTAGGAGAGTCCAGGGAGAACTATTTCTTTGCATAGAATAAGTACTTCGGGATCTGTAACACTTTTATAGTTATTTAAATTTCACAACAGCCCAGGGATGTGAGCACACAACCCTGTACTAGCTGCAGAAGCAGGTTTGGATAGTTCTGGTGACACTCCTAAGCCCGCTGGGCTGGCCAATTCCCTCCCGCTTCGTGCAGACTGGGATGCCTTCCCAGCCTTCTGCTCCTGGGACCTCCTTCCCACACAGCAGGTCCTGGACAGTCACTCACTACTCCACTCAGATGTCAACAATGACAGAAATACTACACTGAAATACTACAAATACTGAAATACTTTTGGCACTTTGCTTCCTTAAAAAAACAAACGAACAAACAAAAAACAACCTTAAAGAGTACTAAGCAAGTGTGCAAATGTAAAACAAAGTGTGTCTAGCTCCTCTTACCTGCGAGGCAGGGTGGGGACAGCTGCTGCTCCTTCTGTGGACCAGGGGGCACCTCCTTGGCAATGAGAGCCCTTTGCTGAGTCTGCTTTCTCTGCCCAGTCCCTGAGGGATAGGCGGGGATCAGGACCCTGAGCGGATGGGGCTTGAAGTGAGCCTCCCTAAGTCACCCTTCACTACAGAGGGGGTTGGAGCAGAACCAGGTACCCATGAGTGACGGCAGCTAAACATGCAGATTCTTGAATCCCAGCTGCTCCACTTCTGTGCCCATGGACTTGGACACTAGCTCTCTGTGCCTCAGTTTCCTTTCTGATGCACGGAGATAAGAACCCCTACTTCCAACTGCGTGCTGAGAGGATTGAACGAGCCCAGACCTGTGTCATGCTTAGCACCTTCCCTGGCCCACAGTAAGAGCCATCTCAGTGTCAGCTGTTATTCACACTGTTCACTGCGCCTCTATGTGCCAAGTATGTTACAGATACCACTTTTGCTCCCAGCAGACAAGCACGGGCCACAGTATGACAACGTTTTACAGAGGAGAAAACAGTCTCACAGAGCCCATCACTCTGCAAAGGTCATCCATCAACAGAATTAGGACTCTGTGAAGTCCAGAACCTGTGCTACAGCCCCCCCCCCGCTCCCCGTGCCGACGAATCCCAGGAGGGGCAGTTAGAAAGCCCGTTCCTCAGCAAGACACTCTCACCACTCGTTTCCGTATTCACCGACATACAATATTCTCATACGTGCATGGACACAATGACATGGGAGAAACAGTCCTTTCCTTGGGCAGCAGGATTTCCTGGTGACCTTGATCAGAGTCTTCTCAGTGAGGACTGGGGAGAGGTGAAAAGGGGAGACACGGTTCTGGGAACCAGGCTGAGGCCGGGAGGGTGAAGAAGGAACCGCTTTGGTCGGTCACAGAAGACACCTGGAGGGGGTTCCAGGAGGCAATAGCGGTGCTGTGTTATTTTCAAGGGACAGCCAGCCCCTGAGGGGCCCAGCCTGCTCTGGGCCTCAGCTTGGCTTGTCCTTATGTAGCTGTGGCTGACCCTGAGTGGGTTACTTAGCCTTCTTCCTGCTTTTCTGTCCTCATCTAGAAAGCATGAATAAAAGCCTAGCTCACAGGTTGACATGAGGCTTAAATGAACTAATGTGCACCACAGTACAGAGAAGACTGATCTGGACCAGCTCCAAAGCAGCTCCACCACAGCCCAGTGAGCACCTATGGAGTGGACAGTGAGAGTGAGATTGGAGATGCAGGAGGACAGGGGCCCACTGAGGGACCCAGACCTAGAGCCTGGGGGTCCAGTTAGCTCAGGGCAAGATGGAGACAGGTGAGGCTGGTGTGGACAGGGGACGCGATGGGAGGGAGGGCGTTGTGGAATTCTCAGGACATTTGTTTTCTTTGCAGGAGGACTAGGGGTGTAGCCAGGGGTGTGATACATGTGGACAGTTTGGAATACAGTTGCGAATAGGGGAGGTGATTAGGGGGGGCGTGGGGATCCCTGAGCAGCTGGGGGACTCTCGGAAGGTTTTCATTGGAGCCTTCCACATGGCGGCTTGTGGGAGTGGACTGTCTGGACTGGGGGTTTGCTGATGGCTGTGGAGGATGACACAGAACAAGGGGAGGCCAAGGTCCTGTGAGGGAGTATTTCCCAAGGACAGTGGGGGTCAGGGATTTGGCTGCACTGTGAGCTAATAGGCTAGCCTGCACCATTTCAGGGATGCTGGCGAAGATGCCTGACCCCCAGGTCAGAGAGGACAGACCACTATTCATAAGAAGAACAGTGGCCAGACAGAGCGTCAGCATGGCACGCCAGTTCCATGAGCCCCGACTCCCACTAGGGGCAGCAGTGGGCAGCCCGGATGGGTGTTGCACACAGCAGGTGCACCTCAGGAGGATGCCCGGGGCCTATGCGCACGCTCTGTCCTCATCCTGGGGACCTGGGGAAGGCTGCTCTGTGCAAACTCACTCCCGTGAAATGGCCCTGGGAGGAGCGGTCAGGGCCCAGTGTTCCTGCCACATTCTGCAGGACGTGCAGAAGTGTCTCCCAGGATGTGCACATTGTGGACCTTGAGTGTAGGTTTCCCATCTGGCCAGAGACAGCAGCGGGTCTGACAGAAACTGTGACTGGGAGGGTGTGGGGGGAGGAAGAGCTGAGGCCTGGGTGGAGAGAATGGGGATGCTGACCAGGGGGGTGTGGGCACAGCCTGTCGGTCCATAACCTGGGAAAAAAACGGGAGATGACTGAGCATGTATGCGGTGGTAAACAGCATTGGAAGGTGGTTCATGTCCTCGGGACTGCCACAGCAAAGCGCCACAAACGGGGCTGGGGGCTTAAAACAACGGAAACTTATTGTCTCAGTCTGGGGCCAGGAGGCCAAGACCCAGGTGTCAGCGCGGCTATTCTTCCTCCAATACCTGCCGGGAACCTGTGTCTTGCCTCCTCTAAGCTTCTCGTGCTGCCAGCAAACCTGGGTGTCTCTTGGCTTATGGCCCCATCACCCCAGTCTCTGCCTCCGTGGTCCCATGGCTGTCTTCTCCCTGTGCCTCTGCCTTTTCTTACGAGGACACCAGTCACGTTGAAATACGGCCCACCCAATGACCTCATCTTACCCAAATTACACCTGCTAAGGCCACGGTTCCAAAAAAGACCACATTCACTGTACAGGGTTGGGGAGAGAGGGGGGACAGAAACTGGGCATATCTTTTGGGGACACAATTCTCCTGTAGCAGATGGTACTACCTGTGCAGTGAGAAGGTGCAAAGGGAGACTGTCCCTCTGCACACGTGTCCTACAGAAAGGGCAATGGCTGTGACGGTCACTTGTGGAGTCCCCCGTGAGTGAGCTGGGCCCCTGCCTTTTTGACGCTTCTTTCCTGGAGCTTTTGAAAAGCTGTTCCCTCTCCCATCGGCAGATGGCAGAGCCGCCCACACAGGCAGAGCACTGTGTCCAGCGCTGGAGTGAATTTAAGCCGGAGATGAAGTCATTACCATAGGCTCTTCCTGAGGAAGACTGAAGTCTCAGCGGGGATGCATGCCTTCTTCCCTTAACTTCCAGGTGTTAGCATTCTACAAAACCATTGGGTCCCACCTTTGGCATCTATTTCTTTTTTTTTTTTAATGTTTTTATTTTCCCTGATAATTTCTTCTTCTTTTTTTTTTAATTTTTTAAATTCATTTTAGAGGAGAGAGAAAGGGAGAGAGTGAGAGAGAGGGAGAGAGAGAGGAGAGAGAAGGTGGGGAGGAGCTGGAAGCATCAACTCCCATATGTGCCTTGACCAGGCAAGCCCAGGGTTTCGAACCGGCGACCTCAGCATTTCCAGGTTGACGCTTTATCCACTGTGCCACCACAGGTCAGGCTGGCATCTATTTCTGATGGAAGTGTGGGGCGGGACACCGCAGAGCCAGGCACATGCCAAACAGGAGCTCCAGGGTGGGACTTCAGAAATGCTGGGGGCTGGGGTGCTCGGGGAGCTCAGGGTGCCAGGCTGCAGCTCCCTACGCTGGAGGTCCACATGCAGCCTGAAGACTGTTCCCATTGGCAGGGTCTGTGGGCAGAGCTCACCTTCCAATGAAGATGTATCCTGGGTGCGGCCAAGCCCTCCTCGAAGGAACCAGATCTCGGCCTCAGTGGGTCCCAGGGCTGCATCCGAGGCCGGACAGTGCCTTGTATATCCAGAGGTTCAGCCAGAACGATGCTGGCTCACGCCCTAACGGCCAGGTAGTCGCCTCCCCGTGGGGCCCGTTTGTGGAAGCTGGTGGAGGTGCCCACACTATCCAGACTGAATGCACGCCTGGGGATGCTCAGTGTGCACAGACCTGAAAAGGCCTTGTTCATTAATCGGCCTGCCCTTGAGTCAGGAGAGTGTTTGTGAGACTTCAGATCAGACTAGGTTTGGATTGCCCACAGGGTCAGTTCAGGGACCATCAGGAGGCTGCACTGACCTCTCCATGGGACCCTCTCTCCAGCTCTCCAGGGCTTAGAGCCAGACCTTGGGAGAGTAGGAGGCTTTGGAAATGGCCAGCCAAGCTGGCGGGAAGTTCTTCCTCCTCCCCACGTAATGTGTCCCTGGGCCAAGGCTGTTTATTATTTCCAGTAGAGAACGAGACAAAAACACTGAAAAGCAGTGTCTTAAAAAAATAAAATGGTTTTCACGCAAGCTAGAGCGGTGGTTTGCCAGATGTGGATGGGGACCATGTTCTATCCCCACACCTGCCTGCCCAAGGCTCCAAACCAAGCCTTCCTCCGTGTGTGAACTGTGAGCGGCCACCTGGGTGCTGCCAGCACCAACGTGCCAGTGAACAGCCCTGCGGGCCCAGGGCAGGCGTATAATGGGGATGGGGGTGGCAGCGGGTCAGGCCACTGTCAACTTCTGGCTTCCACACGTGGCGCCTGCTGCTCAGGGCTCTCTTCCTGGCCTGAGTGGGGTACATAATATTCACCATAAAAATAAAACAGCTCATTATTTCTTATCAGCAAAAAATGGGCTTATTTGAAAATAGCAAAGGATTGCAACTCGAGACAAGCATGCTGTAGCAAAACCAAAATAGGCAAGTCCAGCAAACAAAGGGGAGGGATGTTACTTTGCAGAGAAAGAGGAAGTTGGGAGGGGTGCTTTGCCTGGAAAGGCCATTGGAGGAACCTGAGAGTTCAGGGTGTTGATGTTTCCCATTGGCTGGGCTTGTTGCTGGGCAAGGAGAAAATCTTCCTCCTGCTGAGGTATTAGAAATACTTCCTGTCCAGACCTGACCAGGCGGTGGCGCAGTGGATAGGGTGTCGGACTGCAATGGCGAGGACCGAGGATCGAGACCCTGAGGTCACCAGCTTGAGTGCGGGCTCATCTGGCTTGAGCAAAAGTTCACCAGCTTGGACCCAAGGTTGCTGGCTCGAACAAGGAGTTACTCGGTCTGCTGTAGCCCCATGGTCAAGGCACATGTGAGAAAGCAATCAATGAACAACTAAGGTGTCGCAATGTGCAACGAAAAACTAATGATTGATGCTTCTCATCTCTCCGTTCCTGTCTGTCTGTCCCTGTCTATCTCTTTCTTTGACTCTCTCTCTCTCTGTCTCTGTAAAAATAAATAATAATAATAAGAAGAAGTAAGATAGCCATTTAAAAAAAAAAAAAAGAAATACTTCCTGTCCAGAATGCAACTTATGTTTCTCTTCCCATCTGGGTGTGCAATTGGCATAGAGTGGTGGCAGGTGGGGACCCTCCTTCTGGCTTCCCGCCTCCATTTTAATTTTTAATTTTTTTTTAATTTATTGATTTTTAGAGGGGGGGGAGAGAGAGAGAGAGAGAAGGGAGAAGGAGCAGGAAGCATCAACTCCCATATGTGCCTTGACCGGGCAAGCCCAAGGTTTCAAACCGGCAATCTCAGCGTTCCAGGTTGACGCTTTATCCCACTGCGCCACCACAGGTCAGGCTTCCCGCCTCCATTTTAATTGAAGTATCCATTATTCAATTGCAGGCTTCTACTTGGTGTCCCACACCCTGAAAATATTCAGGATGGTGATAACTGAACCAGGTCTGTACCTTGTAAGTCGAGTCAGCAAATCCCCCAGGTGGAATGGGGACATCTTGCTACAGTTTGGCCAAAAGCTTCCAAATCTGGGCTGGGACTTGAGACCTGAAGTAGGCCAGCACCGCCTCCCAAGCTCCAGCTTTGACTTTATGGGTATCTGAAGCCTAGTATCTGTGGAAGCCAGTGGGGGCAGCGTGGGGACCCCAAAGTGTCTATTCCACCATCCTACACCAGGGGGCAGTGCCCTCCAGCACGGGCTGCACCTTCAGCGTGCTGCTTCCCACCACAACTCTGGACTTTCTCAGGGTTGGATTAATTGTGAAGATGCCAGTTCTTCTAGTATTAAGGAGTACAACATGTTTAACGCAATTCCAATAAAAAGTCCAGTGCAATTTTGAAGGAACTAGATAAAGGGACTCCAAAGTCTAATTGGAAGAATGATGGGTGAGAATGGCCGATGTAATCTGTGGGAAAATAAGAGTGATGGGCGCTGGCCAGTTGGCTCAGTGATAGAGCGTCAGCCTGGTGTGTGGAAGTCCCTGGTTCGATTCCCAGTCAGGGCACACAGAAGTACCCATCTGCTTCTCCACTCTTCCCCTCTCACTTCTCACTTCTCACTTCTCACTCTCTCTCTTTCTCTCTCTCTCCCCCTCGTGTAGCCATGGCTCGATTGGAGCACGTAGTTCCCCGGGGCTGAGGATGGTTCCATGGCCTCCCCCTCAGGCACTAGGAAGAGCTTGGTTGCTGAGCAACAGAGCAATGTCCCAGATGGGCAGAGAATGGCGCCCTAGTGGACTTGCCGGGTGGATCCCAGTTGGGGCGCATGTGGAGTCTGTCTCTGCCTCACCTCCTTTCGCTGAATAAAAAAAAAAAAAAGCAATGGGAAGTGCTCCCTGATGGCATCTACCTAAGCCTATTATCAGTGAGCTCCGACAAAAACGGCGTGGCATACCTCTGTCTCATTCCAGCGGTTCAGGGCAGGTAGTAAAACCATGTGGGGCATGCACAAGAATCAGCAGAAATACAGAGTCTATGTGATTCGCCTGGGTTGAAGAGCTACGTCCCAGGGGAAACACTGGAACCACTGGACCCCTAGTAGAGTCTCCCTTTCCACACACAACAGGGGGACTCCCATTGGAACCAGATGCAGAGAAGGCAATGAGGAAAGAAACACATGCCGTTTTCAAACTAAGTGCTTCTTTCTGAGCAATGCAGGAAACCGCAGAGTGAAAGGCTAACAGAGGTCCCCAAACTTTTTACACAGGGGGCCAGTTCACTGTCCCTCAGACCGTTGGAGGGCCGCCACATACAGTGCTCCTCTCACTGACCACCAATGAAAGAGGTGCCCCTTCCGGGAGTGCGGCGGGGGGCCAGATAAATGGCCTCAGGGGGCCACATGCGGCCCGCGGGTGTAGTTTGGGGACGCCTGGTACATTTGAATTAAAAATTTTAAAAAGAGCCTGACCAGGCGGTGGCGCAGTGGATAGAGCGTCAGACTGCGATGCGGAAGGACCCAGGTTCAAGACCCCAGGATAGCCAGCTTGAGTGTGGGCTCATCTGGTTTGAGCAAAAAAGCTCACTAGCATGGACCCAAGGTCACTGGCTCGAGCGGGGTGTGTTACTCAGTCTGCTGAAGGCCCCCGGTCAAGGCACATATGAGAAAGCAATCAATGAACAACTACAGTGTCGCAACGAAAAACTGGTGATTGATGCTTCTCATCTCTCTCCGTTCCTGTCTGTCTGTCCCTATCTATCCCTCTATCTGACTCTCTCTGTCCCTGTAAAAAAAAAAAAAAAAAAAAAAAAAAAAAAAAAAAAAAAATTAGAAAAACCCCTTAAAAAAAATTTAAAAAGAAAGAAAAAAATTAGATGCCGGCATCACCCAGAAGCACTGTCAGCTGTTCTAACACTGAGACTGCAATCCAGGAAAATATTTGCGACGCTCCACAAGCTGTCTCTTTATTAAGAACATGGGCACAGATGGGGAACGCTCCAGGAATGGGTCCTGTTGACTGTTTTCTGTTTAGATGGATTACTGTAAATGAAAACTTGCTTGCGTTAAACCCATCTATTAAGGTGTTGTAAGCCCATGCGTGCGGCTCAATTACTCGGTTTCAAATACAGAATCAGAGCGCCCTTTGGGTGGCATGTTGGCTGACTGAGCAGGAAGACACATTGAGCATTTAAATGGTTTCAGATGGAGTGGAGGAGACAGCGGAGTACCCGGTGAGCATCAGGGATGTGGGACTGTCTCTGTGAAGAGGGCTTTGCTTTGAGAGGCGAGCTCTGTGCTGGGGGTTCATTCGTCCACACCCGTGCCGGTGTATGGTGGCTCCATCTGGGGCGGCGGGAAGGCCACAGACTTACTGAATAAGTTTGTAGGGGGAAAGGGGTGAGCAGGTGTCCTTGCCACCGGGACTCCCATCAGGAAGTGCCACCCTCTTTCCGCCTGCCTGCCTACCTGGCACCTGGCTTAGAGCCATTCACCTGGCGGCTGAACTTGGTTCCCAGGACAGAGGAGTCAGCAGAGGTGGGTTTACTGTGAAGCCAATGCAGCCTTTGCCTCTGGATCCTACCAAGTTAGGGGCAGGAGGAGGGGGCTGGCATGTGTGCACAGGTGATGTATTCTTGTAAGTTAGCAAAGCAACTGATTTTTACAGTAGTGTTCTTGAAGAGGGCTCCCCCAATTTTATATGTTCCGGACCTCACCATTCCTGGATCCTCCCCTTGCTCAGCGGCCTCTATTTTAACCCCAGGATCCACCTGAATGCTTCGTTCTGAGAAGCAGGGGATTTTCTGAAAGGATGAGTCGCCCTCACCCCAACCCCATGGGCAGGCAGAGTGGGGTGGAGTTCCGTGGAGAAGCTGGTGACCATTTGAAAGGTGTTCACTTGTGCATCACTTCTTGAGCCCCAAGCACAGCTCTGGCCAAGAAGGGGTCAGCTCTCTGGTAGTGGTGGGGTTCACACACGCTGGCCTGCAACCCGGTCAGGCCGGCCCTGACGTAGGACACTCAAGGGTTTTCTCATGGCAGGTTCTTGGAAGATGAGGTGTCAGGGAGCCCAGGAAAGGGTGTGGGCCTGGAGCCTTGGTAGCGGCCAGCCCTGCTGCTGTGATCCCCACCAGGGGCCGAGGAGTGAAACTGGGCAGGGTGGACACACAAGGTCATGCTTGGGGCATCAGCAAGCAGGGATGCTAACCTGTACCCTGGGAGTTCAGAAGGCTGTGACATCGGCCTGCTGTGGACTGACAGACCTGTGTCCCCCGCCAAGTCCCAAAGTGGAAGGCCTAACTCCCAACAGGACTGTATTGGGAGACAAGACCTTTAAGGAGGTGATTAAGGTTAAATGAGGTCCTAAGGATGGGGCCCTGATCCTAGAGGGCTGGTGCCTTGTAAGACAAAGAAGAGATACCAGCAGCTCTCTATCTCCCCATCTCTGTCTCTGTCTCTGTCTCTCTTTCTCCTTCTGTCTCTCCCCACCATGTGAGCACATAGTAAGAAGGCAGCCAGGAGGAGGCCCTGACCAGGAACCAAATCAGCCTGCACTTGACCTGGGCCTTCTTGTCTTCAGGAAGGAGAGAAACAGCCGTCGAGTGGGGCTTTTTGTTGGGCAGCTGAGCTGACTGAGACCTCCCACCCACCCCACGTGGAGGCAGTCAGACCGCTGGGCCTCTGACTGCTCCACGCCCATTGGAGTTTTTCTTAGATTCATAGGCAGCAGAGTAGGGGGTGCAGCAAGGTCCCCAGAGCCAGACCCAGATCTGCAGTTTACAAACTGGGCGACTTGGGGCTGTTGATACCTCTGACCTCAGGTTCTCAGTCTGTACAGCAGCTCCCTGTCAGCACCCACCCCTTTAAGATGACCATAATCCTTTGGCTCAGATAGTGGGGGACACCACTGTATCTTGACTGCTCCTGGACAGCTGGGGATCCCGGTCTCCCAAGCCCCTCCTAGCCAGGGGCCCCAGTGCTTTGTGTGAGGGTGGGAGCCTTTCCGGCTGTTGGACCACCTGAAGTGTGGGAGGAGGAAAGCCCTGCCACCTGGGCAGGAGGTTGCCCATCGCCAGCTCTGCAGTGGGCCTGGTGAGGGCTCCTGCCCTGACGGACACCATCTGATTAACGGGGTGCCCAACTCCCAGCCACCCATCTGGTCCCGCCCAAACTGCATCTCCCTCTGCTCTGCAGAAACATTTGGAGACGATTGAACTACCCCAGAGGCCGTGGAGCCCCTGGTCCTCACCTTGGAGTAAGTGAATTCCAAACCAAAATCGAGTTTAAAAGAGAGAGATGCCCTAGACCAGTGGTCCCCAACCTTTTTTGGGCCATGGACCGGTTTAATGTCAGAAAATATTTTCATGGACCGGCGTTTAGGGTGAGACTATAAATGCACAAAATGAAATTATGCCACCGGCATAAAAACTGTGGTATATTAAAATATTATTGTCGAACTTACGAGACAAGCGTCAAGAGTGTCTTAGACAGATGTAACAGAGGGAATCTGGTCATTTAAAAAAAATAAAACATCGTTCAGACTTAAATATAAATAAAACGGAAATAATGTAAGTTATTTATTCTTTCTCTGCGGACCGGTACCAAGTGGCCCATGGGCCGGTACCGGTCCGCGACCCGGGGGTTGGGGACCACTGCCCTAGACCGCCTCTAGGGAGCAGGGCACTCGCAGCCCCAGTCCACAGGCGCCTGAGACGATGGGTGCCAGGGGTGGCCGTAGGCGGAGCATCCGCGGGGAGGACCAAGGGCGACCCGTTTCTCCTGGGACTTTGGAGAAACGGAGGACTCAGGGACGGGCTCTGGGGTTCGGGGTCAACAGAGAGCAGCCTTTGCCCGGGTGAGGGGCGTGCCCCTGGCGCCCCGCCTCTCCGGGGGTTGGTCACTCGGATCGCAGGGGACCTGGGGCTTTCAGCCGGAGCAGAGACACTAGCGCGAAGGGGCTGCGCAGGCGGGCCAGAATAGAGCGGGAGAGACCTGGCCGTGGGTGGGGCAGGGAGCCGGGGAGGGGCGGGGACACGGCGTGCCGGGGCGTGTCGGAGGCGTGGCTGTGGCCTGGAGGGGCGGGGCTGGAAGGGGTCTGTAGGAGACCGGCTGTGGGCGGTGTCGGGTCTGGGGTCCAGCCGTGGGGCGGGGCGAAGGCGGGTCGGCCCGTCGCGCGCTGGTCTGGGCGCGCATTGGGCTCACCGTGCCCCGGTGGACCCAGGCGCGCAGGTCTCCGGTGCTCCCTAGTCGCGGGCGGGAAGCCAGACGCTCCGCACCTGCAGCGCCGGATCCGGCGCAGGCACCTGTGGCTGTGCCCCTTGTCCCCGGGCCCCTCGTCGGTCCATGGCATACGTGGAGACCGTGGCTCCAAGGGCTCGCTGGAGCCACCTGTGAGCTGGGGACCTTAGGAGGTACCCAGCGCGGAGCCGCGGGCACGATGCCTGTCCTTCCGGAGGTGAGGGCTGCGGGACCCGCGGTGGCCCTGGCCCTGGTACTGCTGCTGCCCGCTGTGCCAGCGGGCGCCGGCGCCCGGTTCCGCCTGCAGCCCAGCATGTGAGTAGCGGGAGCTGGAAGGCTCGGCGGGACGTCCGGAGACCCGGGCCCCTGGGAGGCTTTGTCCCCGGGGCCCTGAGAACAGTGGGCTCTTTGCTATCACCGAGAAGAGAGAGGTTGAGACAAGGTTCCGGGGCTGGGTCTGGGGGCCCTTCTGAGGCCGCTCCCCTTCCCCTTCCTCGTCTCCCTTAGCTCGGTAATGGGGGGTTGCACGCTGAGGCGGATGCTGGGCTCTGGACCCGAGGTGAGGGAATCTGGGTCCTTGCCAGGCAGGGTCCGCCCAGGGAGCCCAGCTTGGAGAAGGCAGAAAGGAAGCAGCTAGTTTCCACTTCCTTCCAAAGCCTGTCTCCCGGGGCCTGGGGGGCCTGCGCAGGGCGGCTGTGCCCAGACAGGGGGCCACACGGAGTTGGTTTATGTGTTACACACGTGTGCTCGAGGGGCTGAGAGACAGGAGAAGGAATTCAGCACCAGAATGGGCAGGAAGAGAGGGGTCAGGGAGCCCGCTGAGACGGACTTAATTCTGAAAGATGACTCCCCCGCCGGCCCTTTAGCGGTCTCTCTGAAATAGCAAGTTGATCCTTGTGTCGGCCTCAAAGGGAGGCTGGTGCCCGAGTGAGCCCATCGGAGGAGGGGGGAGGAGAGCCACCAGACCAGCTCTCCTGCAGGGTGCCAGGCCTGCCAAGCTCGGGAGGGCTGCTGAGGGGCTGCAGCTGGGTGCACGAGCAGCCCGCCCCCGGGGGGGGGCGGGGTGAGGGCCTCCAGTCCAGCACTTCCTGGGGGGGGGGGCTGGTGCACCTGGCCATGCAGGACAGACTAGACAGGCTTCCAGGTGGAGCAGGGAAAGGGCAAGTCTGTGCCCCCAGGGCCCCCACCCTGGGTCTTGCTTTGCTTCATTCACTTCAAAAAGGAAGACTTCTTTGTGGTCTTCTCAAAAGAGCATGGTCTCTGGGTTGAGGGCCTCTACTTCCAGAAATGTGAGCAGCCTGAATCGTGGCGCTCCATGTGACTCCTGCTGGAGGTCCCTCTGTCCTGTGACCCGGTGGATTTAGCGTGTCCCTAGGAAGTGGCAGCGTCCGGAGCGATTATCACGGTGGCACGGGCAGCTCAGCCTGCCCGCTCCTTGATGGTGGGCGGGGGACTTCCCAAGGTCCAGCTTCCTGAGGATTGCGGGGTGCTGGTCAGGTTGGGCAGGCTTGGAGGGCTTGTGGAGGCTGCTAGTCGCCCTTCCCCGCCCCCTTCCCTGAGCCCCCAGGGGGGATGTTTTCTGAGGTCACCTGCTCACCTAGGCCCTGGGAAGTCCCCAGCCTCTGGGAAAGCCTGTCCAGCAGGAGGCTGATGAGTGGCATGAGGCCTACATCTCTTCCTGTTTCACACTTTTGCCAAATCCTCCTCCCCATGTTCCCCTCCTGTGCTTCAAATCCAGGCCTCCTCCTCCTGGGAGCCTCCTGCCAGACAGGCACGGGTGCCCCCTCCCCCACCTCGCTCTGAGTGGACTCAGCCACTCACTCAGACTGCCCTGGGCATGTTGAGGTCTGCGATACTTACGAACACACCTGCCGTGGTCCACCCCCGAGAGGCTTCCAAGTTGACAGCTTGTTCTGCTGAGCAGGAGGTTGGTGGGAGCAGGTGGTCTCCTAGGTGCCCGGAGGGGCAGGGTAGGGGACTGCGAGGGTCCCAGGCAGTGCTTTGTCCTCAGAGGTCCTGCCGTCCCGGCCACCCTGGCCTGCACAGGCAGCTCCACCCTCTCCGGCCATTTTCCTGCTCTTCCGTGGTGGCCTCTGTGGGGAGGCAAATTGGGGAGGGGACTGTAAGGGGGGGTGTCCCACTAACTTGAAGCCCCAGGTGCGCTGGGGGCCCTTGTGGACCTGTGGGAGTGATGTGGCTGTGCTTTGGCTCCTGCTGGCTGGACAGTGGGAGCAGGGTCTGGGACACACTGGAGCTCCGGCCAGCTGTGGTCTGAGGCTGCAGGGTTCAGAGGAGACATCTGCTCCTGCGCCCTGCTTCCCTGGGGCTGGAGTCCCCTCCGAGCAGCGGTGCTGGGAAGATGGCCAGTCAGCTGGTTATATCAACTCCGCCTGTCCAGGAAGGGACGGACCCTCCAGGCTCAAGTCTGGTTTTGCAAACCACTCATGCCATAGCTCCCTCAGACCCCCGCGGCCCCAGGACTGGAACTGGGCCCGGCTGACCCCAGAGCTACCCTGTGCCGGCTGCTGCCAGGCCAGGGGATGTGGGTACAGACAGCAGCCATGAGAGTCAGAACAGAAGCCTGTGTACACAGACCTGAGGAAGATGCTTCTTGGCACCTAGCTGCCCTCCTGGGTGAGGGGCACGCAGGGGTCACAGCTGCGTGGGTGGGCTGCCCCTCCTGCCCTGTTGTTCCCACCCCTACCTCCTTGCCCCAGCGCCTTCACCCAGGGGTCTAGGGGTCTGGAACCAACTTCCCCAGAGAGACAAATCTTGTGCCACCCTCACTGCTGACTCTGGGTAAAGGCCACCAGCCTCCAGGAGCCCAGTTCTGCCTGGAGGACTCCCCATCCCACGGAGCTGGGTAAACTACGGGGTTTGGGTCCTACCTCCATGTGGGAAACAGGGTCCAATTGCAAGGCAAGCGGGGGAGGGGGTGAGCTCTCCACCTGCTGTCGCAGGGAGTCTACCAGGAGCCCCTCCAGCCTGACCCCCCATCCACCTCCTCCATCCCCCTAAATGGGAAAGCCGCTAACTTGTGCTTCTGAATGGCCAGGAATGTCTTGAAGTGGTTCCAGGCCTCCCTCTTCCCTTTAATGGGGTCAGGAACCTCCCAGGTCTGAGGTTCCCCATTTCAAGGACCTGCAGAGTGCAGCCCTCCTGCATGTGGGGGACACCGGTGGTCCCTGAACCCCTCGGAAGGCGTTCTGAGCACCAGATTTGAGTAGGTGCTTGCAGGGAGTGGGGACAGATGGGCAGGGGATGGGAGAGTGACCAGAGTGGATGCGTCGGAAGGGCTGCTGTGTGACCCTCGGTGTGGTCATCTCACTGACTAGCAGCTGTCCAGGTGGCTGAGATTTGAGAAAGGCTGAGAAGGAAGTTGGGCGGGGGCCCTTCAGAGGACAGCACCCAGCTCCCCCCTGGATTCCTGCCCTGCCCTATGGGGCATTTCTCCTCCCGCTGGCCTGGAGGCCAGACCACGCCGCAGCTCCTCCTGGAGCCCTCAGCCCCCCCGTGCTCTGTGCTGTCACCTCCCTGAGGCCCTGGCGTGGCATCCTGTGTGCTGAGCTGGGGTCAGTGTGAGGACATGGTGGTGACATCCCAGGTAGTGTGAGGCCTAGGGCCTGTGCCAGGTTCCAGACTCGGCCTCCCCTGAGGCACCCTGGGGACCTCACGCTCCTTTCAGAGGCTGCAAAGGACCAGTGAGTCCTCAGGCCGCCCTGCGGCTTCCGGGCCTGGGCTGTCCGTCCCGAAGCCCAGGCTCATAGCTGCCCTCCTCGGCGGCATCTCCATCCTCAGATGATGCCGGAGCCGCTCATGGGGGCCATCCCCAGCACAGGAGCCATTTCAGGGTCAGGGCTGGGCCTGCAGGCAGGAGGCTCAGAGGTCACTGGGTCTCAGTCTGCCCCCCCCCCCATCCTCCACCCCTCCCCTCTCACCGTTTCCTAAGGAGGCTG
Organism: Saccopteryx leptura; assembly: GCF_036850995.1. NCBI lineage: Eukaryota > Metazoa > Chordata > Mammalia > Chiroptera > Emballonuridae > Saccopteryx > Saccopteryx leptura. Next base: position 85,425,832 of record NC_089505.1, on the reverse strand, counting down.
GGAGTCGCTGCTTGTCGCTAGGCAGAGGTGTGGGCACAAGAACTTGGAGCAAATATGAAGTAACACTTGCAGTGGTTCATCTGGGCTGATTTCAGTTTGCAGGTGGCACCTGGACCCGTTCCCTGTGTGGGGACCCCAGCGGTGACGGTAACACCAGCTGCCACCGCCAGTGGCTTCCGGGGCCTTTTCTGTGCTGGCTTGTTTCTCCCTCACGGCCGTCTGCGCAGCCACTGCTGTGCCCTCACCCTCCCGGTGGGGCCAGGGGTCAGTACTCCTGGGGATGGGTGCTGAGACCCAACCCCAGGCTTCTCGGCCATAGGGTCAGTGGCTCTCAAACACGCGAGTCCGTTGGACTGCCGCAGAGGACTCAGTTTCTGATTTGGGGGGTCTGGGTAGGGCCCAAGAATGTGCATTTCTGACCAGTTCCCGGAGGGGCTGCCGGGGTTGCCTGGGCTCAGGGCAGAGTGGCAGGGACTGCCCGGCATGGCGAACATGGGAGGACTCTTCTGTCCCTGGGGTGAAGCACATGGAGGGCCCGCTGCGTGGGACCCAGAGAGAGCCGCATCTGGATGCAGGCTGCCCGGGTGCACTGCAGGCCAGGGGTGAGGATCAGAGCCCGCCAAACGGCTCTGGCTTCTTTCTGCCCCTGCGATCCTGTTGGTCCTCCCACTGGCCAAACCCACCAGGAGGCAGAGAGCGAGGATATTTGTGCGTGCGTGTACTTGAGTGCATGCATGTGTGTCTGCTTGTGAATACATTAGTATTTGTGTGTGCATGTGTGTGTGGCTGGCATCTGGTCAGGGCGGCTGGACAGGGCGGGCCAGAGTCTCTGAGTGCTGATCCTGGGAGGACCAGGCGGCCAGCAGACCATCTGTGGGACCAGAGGGTGGTCAGGAGGCCAGATGGCTTTAGGTAAGGGAGATGTCATCTGGGTCATCTGGCAGAGTCAAGGACTCAGGTGGGAGCTGGGGAGGGGCCCCGCGCCTGGCTGCTTGGCCTGCAGTCAGGACGCAAGCTCATCCCAGGCTGAGCTCAGGGCTTGGCTGCATGCAGGAGGGGGTGTCTTCCCTCAGACGGAGGCCCCATGGAATCTGCTGGCTTTGCAAGCTTCATGAAGCAACGAAACCTTGCCTTCTCTACCCGAATCTGCCTCTGTGGGGACCATGCCCCTCCCTGAATCAGGGTGCCCTGGCTGGCCTGTCTCTGGGACCCACTCTCGTCACCCGTGGAGCAGGCAGGGGCCCACCTCTACGTCCTTCCTGAGCGGGCATGCTCATTGTCCAAACACTCGTGGGTGCAGGGAAGCCAGCCATTGCTTGCACGGGACGGCGGTCTCTGGCAGCTGGCTGCTCTCCTGCCCTGCATGAACTCACACTCAGCCACGCGTCCCAGCGTGACCCCTCTGGGGACATCGCTGAGGCCAGGATGGCTGGGCTAGAGGCTCTAGATCTAGGGTCAGAGTCAGATGTTCTCAAGGTTAGCATTGCCATTGTTTCTGCTGACACCAGCTCAAGGGGCCAGTGGTATCCGTGTTTTGCGGTCTTGGGAAGAACAGGGACATGTGGGTGGTGCAGCCCAGGCGTGGGGCATGCTCTCAGGTGGGACCCTGTGGTCATCTTTCTCTTCCCTCTGAGGCCCTCGAGTCTGAGCCTGCTGCAGGCCTGGCATGGGCATGGAGCTAGATGCCCTGTTCCGGGGCCTGGCCTCGGGTCTGGACCCCTCTGGAAGGCTGGATTCCCAAGGCTGGGTATGGAGAACTAGTGCCCGCTGGCTGTGGGTGTCCAGGGCGCTGACTGGCTATCCTCTGTCCCAGGCCCCACGTGTGTGCAGAGCAGGAGCTGACCCTGGTGGGCCGCCGCCAGCCCTGTGTGCAGGCCTTTAGCCGGACGGTGCCCGTGTGGAAGCCGGGCTGCGGGCGGCAGGCGTGGTGCGTCAGCCATGAGCGGAGGTACGTGGGTCCCGTGCGGGAGCAGGGGCTGCACTCACACCAAGAGCAGCACTGACCTCCCAGGAGCAGGGTGGCCGGGCCACCTGTACCCTGGCCCGAAGCCCCTCACCTGGCTGAGGTGAGGGTCTCTCACACCCCTCTGGGGGCGAGGCTGCCATGGAGGATATGACAGTGGCATGTTCCTGAGGTCTTTGTGGGTGGGTGGGGATGGGGACTTGGCAGAGAGGGGGAGGGGACCCTGCACGGGAGGGTTGCTGGCCACCAGGAGAGGGTGAAAAGCAGGGCACCCAGCCTGCCAGTTCCTGGCCGGAACCTGCGGCTGCCTGACCCCCGGGCCTCGTGCCCAAGCCCGTGTGAAACCTTTCATTGCTCAAGATTTTATTTCAAAATCAAATGTAGGGCGTGCCTTTGCATACCTCCCCTCTTCATACCCACGTCCTGGGATCTGCCCGATTGCAAAGCTGGGCAGGTGGGGGGCTCCCTGGGGCAACTCCCCGGTCTGGGAGCTGGCGGCTGCTCTGGGCACTGTGGGGGGAAGTCCTCAGGTGGGTGTGGTGCCCAGCTTCTCAGTGAGGTCCTGGGGTCGCCTGCAGGGTGTCATCCTGCCTAGGGGGGCGTGAAGCTGCTGGGTCTGTTCTGGGAGCTCCAGGCACTTACTTCAGCTTCTGTGGGGGAGAGGCGGGGAGGGTGCAGCTCATTTTCAGATAGAGGCAAGGAGGTGTGGTCAAGCTCAGACAGCAGTTCTCAGCCAGGGCGGGGAAGGGGGGGTTCCCGGGGGGATCCCTCCCTGGCAGTGTCTGGAGACAGTCTGTTGTGACAGGTGAGCTGGGAGAACAGACGGTTACAGCAGCTGGCAGGTGGAGGCAGGGGTGCGGGTGGACACACCACCACAGGGGTTAGGCCCTCACATGTCCCCGGAGCTGTACACTTTGCAGTGTGTCCTCCCAGACCCACCTCCACAAGCGTGCGGATGTGCTTGTATTTACAAACCGGGAATGAGGTCACATGCGCTGTGCATCTCCCACCCCTCACCATCCACCCGGGGTGGAGGGCGCTGGCAGCAGCCGAGAGCCCCGGGGCCTCAGGGCAGGAATGTGTGGTGGGTGCCTTGGTGATGGAGCCCCACTGTGGGTGGCTGTCATGATTTCTTCCTCACTGGTCTCCAGGCTGGCCCGGACAGGCGGGAGCGGCATGTCCAAAGAGGCTGCTTGCCTCGGCCTCCGGTGGCTGGCTGGCCGGGGAGCGGGTGTGGAAGATCCTCTGTCTGGGAGGCCCCGCTGCTGGGCTGTGCCCACAGGGCCACAGCGCCCTGGCCTGCTTCATGTTGGCGGGGAAGATGGGTCTTTGTTCCATGTTGGGGCTTCCTGAGAAGCTTCAGGAGGGGCCCGTATGCTAAGCATGGTCTTCTTTCGGTCCCTCTCAGCTCAGGGACACTGGGGCTGTCTCCTTGCCACATGGCAGTCCTCTCTCAGGGTTCCAAGGGAGCAGTTTGGTCCCTGGCCCGTGGGTGGGAGAGGGCATCTCCGTGGTTGGGCAGCTACCCGGTCAGCCTGGTCTGGGACGTAGCAGGGCTGCCCCACCCACAGCACCCCACGCCGGGTGAACGCGAGTTGTCTCACCACCTCTGTGCCCTTGGCGGTCAGGCGTCCTACAGGGTTTCCTCAAACCAGCACCAAACGTTTTTGGGGCCCAGCCTTGTCTCCCTTCCAGAGGGCTCCTGCTGTGTTTACGTGTTATGTCCCCTCCCCTCCCACGACTCCTGAGGCTAAGATCGCTGGTCCCACATGAGCCCCAGGGAGGGCTTCTGCTGCTGACTCGCCTGTTCATCCTTCAGGACCCCACAGGGGCTCCTGCTTCCTGGGAAGCCCTCTGGGATCCTGGCCCTCTCTTCACCCCATCAGCCCAGACCAGTGTCCAGCCCTCCTTCTCCATGTCACATCCAGTGTACGAGGAGTGTTATCCCGACAAACCCGCCAGCCAGCACAGGCCTCCCCAGACGAGGGGAGCTCCCCAGGCCGGGTAAAGGGCCCACACCCCTTGGTAGGGGTGATGTCCACTCTAAGGAAGGAAGGAAGGAGGGAAGAAGGAAGGAAGGAAAGAAGGAAGGAAGGTGGAAGGAAGGAAGGAAGGAAGGAAGGAAGGAAGGAAGGAAGGAAGGAGGAAGGAAGGAGGGAAGAAGGAAGGAAGGAAAGAAGGAAGGAAAGAAAGGAAGGAAGGAAGGAAGGAAGGAGGGAAGAAGGAAGGAAGGAAGGAAGGAAGGAAGGAAGGAAGGAAGGAAGGAAGGAAGGAAGGAAGGAAGGAAGGAAGGAAGGAAGGAAGGAAGGAAGGAAGGAAGGAAGGAAGGAGGAGAGACGGGCTGGAGAAAGGGATGCTTGGAGCACAGAGCCCTGGTGTGTGCGCTGCTGCCAGGCCCACCCCCAGATCCTGCTGCCCTGTGGCCTGGGTTCCCAGGCGGCTGCAGAAGGCGGAGGGCGGGGCACCAGCCTGGCAGCCATGCTTTGCTGCAACAGGGGCCCTGCAGTGACCTAGCTCCCTGGTGGTGACTGGAGCCCCTTTCAAGTGTCCTGTGTGAGTCGCAAGGGAGTGAGGCGTGCACCTTCGAGGGCCCCTGGGAACTGCAGGCTAACCGGCTCTCTCCAAGGGTCTCTGACTTTGGGAGGCCTAGGGGAGAGCAGCAGGTGGGCTTCCCGGAGACCACGAGGCCCTGCACGTATCCCCGGGAGAGGGATAAATATTTACAAGGGAAGGGCCCAAACACTGCGCTCTGCCAAACAGTGTCCCCACTGAGGCTGGCTCTCCACAGGCAAGTGGTTTCATGTCTTGCCAAGGCGGTGTTTGCAGAGCCCCTGACCGCCGCGTGCCGTGTGTGCACGCACCACGCTTCCTGGAAGCGGCGCTGATTGTGGGGCCCAGGGCCCCCAGGGTGGCCACCAGCTCCCATGGCTACCGAGGGCAGGCCCCAGCCAAGCACAGTGGAAGGTGTTTCGTTTCCTGGAGACAGATGGAAGTTAGGCTCTTGGTCACTCCCAGGGGCTCAAGGGCCCTTGACCCAGTGGCTGCTGGCAGGGCCTGGACCGCCGTCCCTGCAGACGGCAGTGGGGGCCGGAGGTGGGGGGTGCCCTGTGCCTGAAGGCTGCGGGGTGGCCCAGCCAGGCCCCTTCCTCTGGTTACTCCACCCTCGTCCTCCCTCCCTCTCTCCCGTTTCCTGGGCTGCTGCTTCTTTCTGGTCACCTGGTCTCCCTGGCTCAGCACCGCACTCCTTGGGTAGGGAGAGGGACCTCTCCGTATGGATGCTCCGGGACAGTCCTGCTGTCCAGCTCCTCTGGGCACTGGGGGGCTGAGAGTCTGGGGTCTAAACAGGCACCACCATGGCACAGCCTGCCCAGAAGAACTGGGCACCTCGGGCCCACAGGGTTCATTCTGGAAGCCATTCTTGCCCCTCAGCTGGGCACTTCGGGTCTGACCCTCCAGGACTGTCTCGGTGCAGACCTGATGCCCATCCTGACACCAGCTGGGAGCGGGGCTATCGTGGGGGAGGAGGGCGTGAAGTATGGTGTCCCGGAGCCGTGCAGGAGGCCTCTTGCCGGTTCCAGGACCATGTAGCCTGCCCCCAGCTGGCCGGCTCAGGACATAGACCTTCCCCCACCGCTGAGCCTCGACCGCTCAGCTATGAAATGGGGACCTTCGGCCTGGGGGATGGGTGAGGCAAGAGCCAAGCACGGCGGGTGAGATGCCGCCAGCCAGCACCTCCCTTCTCCCTTCCTCCCTAGAACCATCTACTACACCGGCTCCAGGCAGGTGTACTCCACGGAGGCCCGGACTGTGCTCAGGTGCTGCCCGGGCTGGAGCCAGCGGCCAGGCGACCAGGGCTGCCTCTCTGGTGAGTGTCCCTGACCCCCTGTGTGCCACCTGCAGACACCGAATCTGCCTCAGAAGAGACCATGTCTCATGGGGACCGTCTATCCCGTTGTTTCCTGGCAATGGTGTTGGGGCCAGGAGAGAGGGCTGGGCCCGCGGGGCCGTCTGCGGGCCCGGGGCCTGGCATCCTGGGGAGAGGGTCTCAGGCACCTCTGAGCCTGGTTCTGTCACGCCTGCCTGCCTGCCCTGCCATGCCCACACCCCTGCTCCCCGAGCCCACTCCCGCGTTGCCCCCAGAGAGGCCCGCTGGGCCCGCAGGAGAGCCATCCTGCCCTGCCTCCCACCGCTGTGCCTGGGCTTCTGCCCTGTCCTCTGCCGCTGGGAGCCGCTGCCTCCCTGAGCCAGTCCCGGCGGACGCAGCAGGGAGGGAGCTCCACGTCCAGGAGTCTGAGGCTGCAAGAGGCACGTCCAGGCTGGAATCGGGGAGTCTGGTCCTCGTGGGCAGGGCTGCCGGGAAGCCTCTGCTTCATGCAAGGATGGAGCTCATGGCTGTGGACGGGGCAGGCAGGGCGGACTGGGTCAGAGGCGTGGGCGTCCCTCCCCTGGAGAGGTCAGCCGGAGGTCTGGTGGCCCCTGAAGCAGCGACGCGGCATCCCGTGACGTGAGGAGCACCTGGGACTCTGGCCTCTCACGTCCAGGGCGTGAACCACGGGCGGGCTTTCTGTGACCAGGATGGGAACCAGATTCCCGGGGTCACGTCGCAGCCCGTCCTCGGGGCCCCTGGGTCCCTCCTCACCCAGAAAAGGTGGGGCTGTAGGTGACCGTATGTGAACTCCAGGGGAAAAGGGGAAAGGAGAGGACGTGGTGATGTTTTCTCAGGAGAGGAAACGGATAACCCCCTCCCGGAAGGGAGTGGAGGAGAGAAGAGAAGGAAGCGGCAGCTCGGGGGCCGCGGGCAGCAGGGACGGGCGGGGGACGGGCGGGGGACGGGTGGATGTCGGCCAGCAGCCTGCGGGTGGGGTGTCCCGCCCCGACAGCGCCTTCTCTCTGCACTGCTGATCTCAGTGCCCATGTGTGAAGACAAAGGGGTCTGTTGAGTGGGTGCAGGGCCAACATCAAAGCCAGGTCTCCGTTTCCGCTCTGCCGGGGGAAGGGGGGGCGGGCTCCTCAGGCCTGTGAAGGTGGCTCTATCGACCGTGACAGTCATGGGGACAGGGGAGGAAGTGAGGCCCGTCCACCCAGGAAGGGACATGGGCTCATGACATGTGCCGGGCTCCTGGGCTGGGGGCGGGGAGCTGGCTGCAGGCCCTGGCTTGTCCAGCAATGGTCCCATGATGACATCTGCTCTGTGACCCTGACGGGGTCCCTAAGGCCCTTGGTTTTACCCGGGTCTTGGCTTGGCCACCCCAGGGTTGGGCGGGAGGAGCAGCCAGGCTGGGGGGCTGTTAGACGCCGGGAGGCTGGGCTGGCCTCTTTCCACAGTGGAGAGAGGGGCGAGAGTGCTGGGCTTTCAGGAACTCCAAGGCCAAGGTTGGGATGGTCCACAGGGCCAGGGGCTCGGATCGTCTCTCTTACCAGTCTGGCTAAGCCTACGCTCTAGCCTGTGCTGCAGCTCCATTAGCCTCTGCAGGACAAGGTGGCTCTCTGCCCTGGCCAGCCAGCTGGAGTGGGGACGTGGCAGGTGGGGCCTGAACCCACCCGGGACGACAGAGCCCAAGAAGTTCCTCAGCACGAGGTGGGGGTCTCAGCTGGTCCCCTCCCCAGGGCAGCCTGGGCCCTGCAGAGGTGAAGGCGTTGGGCTGGGGGCAGGGCTGGGCTGGTGGGGAAATGGGGAGTGGTCTCAGTCATTGGGCCTGGCTTTGGGGGTTCAGGCTGTCGCATCTACCAGGAGACACCGGACGAGGTCCCCACAGACAGAGTCCTTGCTGGGACAGGATCTCCACAGGACAGGGTCACAACGTGTATCCGGAACGTGAAGCTCTGGCTTTCTTGGTTGTTTGTTTTGAAAAATTCTTTTTTTAGGGCAGGATTTACTTATTTATGTATTTGGCTTTTATCTGTTTGTTTCAGTGATCTAGGAAGAGCCCTGTTGTCTGGCCTCTCAGGGTGCTCATGTGTTCTCTGTGTCTGGGTTGTCAGCGTGTGAGGGGGAGGGGGAGGTACACAGAGTCCAGGGAGAGGGGGGCTGGGTCAGAGCTGGGATCTCGCCCCGGGTGGCGGGGATCTCGCCCCGGGTGGGGCACCACACGGAGTCCTCTCTGTGGTCGCTGCCGCACAGTTGTGGGTGCCGTGAGGAACATGCTTGCTGAAGGCCATGCAGCTATCCTGCGTGTGCTCCAAACTGCATGTCAGAAAGGGGTTGAGTGGAGGGGATGATTGGCCTGGCCAGGCGGTGGCGCAGTGGATGGAGTGTTGGCCTGGGATGCAGAGGACCTGGGTTCGAAATCCTGAGGTCATCAGCTTGAGCACGGGCTCATCTGGCTTGAGCGTAGGGTCACCAGCTTGAGCCCAAGGGTCACTGGGTTGAGCAAGGGGTCACTCATTCTGCTGGAGCCCCCAGTCAAGGCACATATGAAAAAGCAATCAATGAACAACTAAGGTGCCACAACAACAAGTTGATGCTTCTCATCTCTCTCCCTTCCTGCCTGTCTGTTACTCTCTCACTAAAAAGAAAAAACAAAACAAAACAGAGAGGATGAATGGTCACGTGGCTGTTCACTGGGCTTCTTCACTCTGTCTGTCAGAGGAAATTACATCGTGTAAGGTTCCCTAGGCACAGGCTGGGATGGGCACATTCTGCTCCTCACTGTCCGCTGTCACTGCAGGGCAAGCTCCCGGAGACCAGCCGGGTCCTGCCTACCGGCTTGTGAACACGCCGCACGCACGCACGCAGGCTGGGGACGAGGAGCGACTCCGTTCACACCCTCAGCTCTGAAGTTGTGGATGGAAGTTGTGATGATGACCCTCACCCCCAACGTGGGGTTCAATTCAAGAGTCAAGAAAGCAAGTGACGCTGTGAAGACGTGGTCAGTCTGGCTCTTGCCCCCGCGAGGAAGCACAGACCTCTCGGGCTCTCGCTGCGGCTGGTTGGGAAAGACGTCCAGTGAAATGGTGCCCTGAGGGACCACTGAGTCAAGGTCACCCGTTCTGGCTCAGGAGGAACCTACTCACTGTCATCACGAGGATGACCGATGCCAAGAGCCAGTACCACGGCGCCTCCCTCTGATTTTCGTCACTCAGCAGGAGGAAGGGGGAGACATCGCTGTGGTGTGGGTGTCCCCCGTAGCCACTGGGGGACGAGCTTTAGACTCCGAGTGGAGCAGGACACCCCGGGTGGCAGGTGAAGCCGCCTGATGCATTCAAGAGTGCCTTTCTGACTCTTCCCTTTGCCTCCCGAGGACTGAGGCAGGGTGGGGGTGGGGGTGGCTGCTTGATTGGCATGCAGGTCCGTAGGGAGCCTCTCCTCCCGGTTTCAGGGCTCTGCCCCGCTCTGCACCTCCAGGGCCGTTCACACGCACATGTACATGAGTGGCGTCCGAAGGCGCCCAGGACACCTTGACTCCTCGACCGAAGTGGGCCGATGGCCGATGCTTCCGTTGTCCCGAGGGCAGTAGCTCATGCTCACTCTGTGTTTGTTGATTCATTTGTTCACGCATTCATCCATCTGTTCTGTGTTTGCTCTTGTGCCACTGAGCACAGGGGGTTCCAAGGGACCCGGCAGGGTGGTGCTGACCTGTGACCTAACCGTGGGGAGCTAGCAGATGCTGAGGCTGTGACAGGGGGCCCAGGGCCAGCTGGGGCATCTGTGTAAGGATGGATGGAGTGGCCAGCTGGCGGGGCCGGAGTGTTTGAGGAGCAGGCTGGAGCCCGAGCAGGGGGAAGGGTAGGTGGGAGCAGAGGGGAGCGATCGGTGCTGGCCACTGGCTGGGGTGGCCAGGGAGGGTGTACAGCACACGGGCCTTTGTCAAGCCACCCCTCTGCTGGGCGTGGGCTTCTTGCCATGAGCCAGCCCTCCGCCCCCTCCTCTCCGGGCTCAAATTCCTTCCATGCTCCGAGTGAGCAGGTGAGGGAGCCCCCTCCGCTGGGAAGCCCTGCCTCCGGGGGCCAGGGGAGAGTGTGGGGTGGCTGCCTTTGGTCCCCACCAGGCTGCGTGCCTGTGGGCGTCAGGGCTGCAGACTGGTAGGGTCCTTGGTGCTCCTGCGTGTTGTGGACAGGACAGTGATGCAGGCAGGTGAAGGCCCCCACATGGGGACGGTGCTGCCTTCCCGCAGAGCGACCCCCAGCTCTGCCTCCCTCCAGCTCTGCCTCCACCCTCCCCCTTTCTCACCCACTGCTTCCCCTTCCATCACCCCTTCAGCTCATCTAGAACCTTCTCTCTCTGTCCCAGTCCAGGCTCTCTGTGGCCAGGAGACACTGCGTGGTGGTCATGCCGGGGCAGGGTAGGGGTGGCCCATGCAGCGCTGACACCCGCTGCCCCCATTCGTCCCAGTCCACCAGCCAGAGCAAAACTTCCGCACTTGGATGTCACCGGAGGTCGCAGGTGTGTGTGAGACTGTGGCAGGGGCCCGGTGGCATTTGTGTGGGAGCGCGGAGAAGGCATAGTGCCAGGGTAGAGAATAGCAGGAAACTTCTCATGTTGTCAGGATCCTTCCACTTAGCGGCATTGTGACCCGGAGGTGACCGAGAGAGCGTGCTGCCTGGGCGGGCAGCGGTACCCGATAGTCAGGGCTTCGCTGACCTGGGTCTGTGTGGCCGGCCCAGGGCAGGGGCAGTGGGGCTCGGGCCCTTTTCTGTTGGGGTTCACATTGTTCCTGCTCAGCTCTGCGGAGCTCTGAATTCCACATCCAAGCCAGCTGGGTGACGGATTTTGCCTGGACCCTCCTGAGGTTGCAGCCACAGTTGTCCTGGGTCCTGGCCACCTCTCATCAGAGAATGAGGTGCCTGGCCTGGAGCAGCTCCACCCCCCAGGGCCCCACCCCCCCGCACACAGACCCTGAGATGGACACAACTGGGAAGAGTGTGTTCTAACTCTCCCATGTGGGTGGGCTCGGTCCATCTACAGAGGCCACAGGGTGGGGAGGCCGGCCCGAGGCGATGCCAGCAGCCTGCCCCGTAGACTGTGAAGAGCTCTGGGAGAGGGCGTCTGTAGCCTGGGAAGTTCTGCCTACGGCACAGCTGAGCAGGCTCTGTGTTGCGGGACTTCTCAGAGCCTTTAATGTCCTAATGTGCCCTGCGGATTCCTGAGACAGACTGTGTCGTGTGCTTTTCCAAACCAATCCTTTCTTTAAGAATAAAGAAAGAAAAAGTAACAACAAAATCGGAAGAATAAGAGTGTTGCTCAGGCACACACTGAGAACGACGGTGACCCGTCGTACAAACGTTCAAGGAGGCCTCACGGGTGCCTGCGGGTGCCGACGGGAGCCCGGTGCCGTGCTCAGGCACGGGAGGGTGGCAGTGAGCAGATACCGGTACCAGCTGTGTCTCATGGGACTTACATTCTACAGTAGGGGTAGGGAGGGGCGGATCAACTACCACCAGTCAGCGGGAAATGCTACAGGGAAAGGGGGTTGGGATGGGTGGTTTGGCTCCCGTGGGGCTCTGGGAAGGCCTCCCCCACCCAGGGCATGGGTAGTCTGCCTGATGGGAGTGCTGGACCTTTGCACGTGCGCGGGGACGGGATCCCCAGGGCGGAGGAAATGGAAGGTGTGCGGCTGCGGGACCCTGGGAGGGGTTACTGCACCACCCCGCCCTGGACGCAGGCCTGGCTCTGCGCCCGCGACCTATCGCTCACAGGTGAGCCCTGGGCTGGGTGCCCTGCGTCCAGCTGTGGTTTTCCAGGCGGGCAGACCTGGCAGGTCCTGTGGCTCTGGGCCTGGCTGGCCCGAGGCTGCCCTCTGCTTTTCTGCCTCCACTGTTCACTTTTCCTTTTCCGTCTGGCACACCGTAGCCCTGTGCCCATTGTGGGAAGTTGCTGCGCTGGCACACTCCCCACTCACCCTAGCAGCCCCACGGCCTGCGAGCCTGGCCTGGGGCCCCGCCCATTGGTGCTACCATTGCAGCTCAGGACTGCCCAAAGCGGGTGTTCAGGCCCCCTGGGGGTGGGCAGGCCAGGGTGGTGGCTCACAGCCCATCCGGCACACCTGGGGTGGAGCCTGCACGGGGTTTGTTTCTGCATCTCAGACAGTTCTGGGACTCACCTCTGACCTTAGCAGCGAGCGGGAGGTTCGTTCATAGAGTCCCCCAGGGGTTACTGAGGGTCAGTTGATTCAGGTCCCTGAGCTCTGGTGATCTGTGGTGACAGGACCCCAGTCCTGAGCGATCCAAGTGCCAGGCAGAGCTCCATCCAGGGCCAGCCCTTCTGGAAGGTTCTGGGTGCATGGCCCCTGCCCTGCAGGCCACTTTGGGGAGGTAGGGATGGTGGAGGTGGGGCAGGAGGGGCAGGAGACGCGGACACACTGCCCTGCTCAGATCTGCTCTCCGGGGGCTCAGCATCTGGGGTTGGGCACTGGGGCCTGGAGGGGTGGTGGGCTTTGTCACCGGGATCTGTGACCTCTCCCACTGACAGGACAGTATCCCAGACTCAGTGTGGCCAGCTTTGTGTCCCAGACTTTGGAAGCTGGGCCTGACTCTGGGCAGAGGGAGTCTGTCCACCCACCTGTCCCTGGAGCCTGCCTATGTGCTGTGAGCCCCGTGTTCTCCTCCTGAGCCGGCCCAGCCAGGGGCTCTGGGGGTGGTGTCGTCCTCACCTTCACCCCCATGGTGTGTACTTCCTCGAGCCCAGCGTCCGGGAGCCTCTACGCGCTTCCCACGGTGGTGTGCAGAGGTGCCCTTCAACAGGCGGTGGGGGAGGCCACAATCGTCTGCTGGTCTTAGTAACAGTGTGAAGACTGTTGCCGGGGCTGACCCTGACCGCGACCCTGCCCTCCTGACCCGGGGAGACAGGTGCCCGCCCTGCTGCCTGGCCCACCAGCAGGCCCACTCGGGTGTCTACGGTGGTGCCCAGTCCCTTTGCCCTGGGTGCTTGTCCAGCGACCCTCCACGCCAGCTCAGCTTCCCTCGGCCCCAGGCTCCGTGGTGCCCCTGTCTTCCCAGCATGCTCCGGGACTCGGGGCCGCCAGGGGCACCCTTCTTGGTTCTGGGTGGAACTTTGTGCGTCTTTGTTTTTCCTCCCTTCTGCCTCCGTGGACTTGCTGCCTGAGCTCCTGCCCTCCCAGGACTTCTTGGAAAATGACGGTCACCAGCAGCTTTGCCTGCTGTTTAGTTCTTTGTTCACTCATTCATTCATTTAACAAGTCTTGTCCCACACCTTCTAAAATGTCACCAAGGAACATGATGGTGCTGAAGATGGGTTAGGTGGCTGCCCTCAGAGAGCCCCCGGCTGGTGTAGGGGAGACGAGCTGTCACCCCCATGAGTGCGTAGGCCAGCCAAGAGGCGCTATGCTGGGAAACTGCAGGGTGCTGTGAATTGGGGGTCTTGTTCCTCCCCCACGGGTGATCAGGACAGTGAAGCTGAGACCTGTGACCTGACAGGAGGGCCCCATGGCCTGCTTGTGAGACCCTGCCAGGTTAGGGGGCTCAGCCCTCAGGTGTGGTTCAGGCTGTGGTGGGGGGAAGGCTCTTCTTGCTGTGGGGAGGGTCTGGGTGCCCTCCAGGCCCGAGGCCTCTCCTTAGAGATTGACTTCATGGTGGCAGGTCCCCTGAGGGACTCCGTGTCCTGGCAGGTGGGCTGGGGGCCGCCCCCAGGCTTCTTTCTGCCCCTGCTCACGCCCCTCTCTTCTTTCCACAGCTGAATGTATCACTGGCCTCTGTTTTAACGGCGGCAGCTGCGTGCCCGGCTCAGCCCAGATGTGCCACTGTCCCCAAGGCTTCCAGGGTCCCCGCTGTCAGTACGGTGAGTGGCATCTGCACCGGGCACCTAGGTTTAGGCTGTGGACAGGGGGCATGGTGTGTCAGGGAAGACCCTGGACGACCGTCATCCCCAGTGCCCTCACCCTGCACCCTGCAGCCTGTGTGAGGGTGTGGGAGGAGGGGCGACTGAGACCCCTTCCTCAGGGGACGTCTCTGAACCACACAGTCCCACAGCCCCTCGTTCCGTTGTGTCCTCTGTGGATGGGGATGGCAAGTGCAGAGATGGGCGGGGACTGGCGGGGCTGCTGGGCCGGTCAGGAAGTGGCTCTTCCCGGGGGTCTCCGCCTTGCCATGGTTTTCCATGTCCTTAATGTTGGAAGAGAGGGGACACCCTGGGGTCCTGCCTGAGGCGACTGGTTGAGAAAACAGTGGCACTTTGGAAACTGAAGGCTGACACCCCGTGGAAATCAAGCAACATGGTCTTTGGGTAAAATGTTGTTGGGGTGCTTGGGGTAAGGACAGGCTCAAAGCAAACGTGGAGGTGACCGAATTTTTATAAAGTGCCTGCACACACATGTGAAAAACAGTCAGAAGAATCCCAGCAAACATTCACCGGACTTCTTTGAGTGATGAACGGTGAGTGAGGCCTCTGGTTCCCAGTCCATCGGCCACTGCCCCGTGGCATGGGTTCCCCTCACAGGGTCCTGCAGGAGGATCAGGGCGCAGAGCCACGCCACCTGCCGCCCCCACAAACCAAACACTCCCAGACAGTTTCCGGGGCTTTGAACTTCCTTCTGGTGAGCGGCTGGGGGCTTCTTCCGGGTGGACAGCAGGGCAGACATCCTGAGAGGAGCGTCCACGCTTCCGGACGCCCAGCAGGCATCTGGAGGGAGATCAGGAACTTGTGGGCAATGGGAGGTCCCCCCCCCCCGGCTTATAGAGGGGACGCCTCTCCTGTCGCCATTCCCTGTGTGTCTGCTCTGCAGTGCTGGGCTGAGGGCAGGGGTCCCAGGTGGCACTGGGTCTGTGTCCAGTGGGATGGGGACTGTCTCACCTGCTTCGTGGGCTCAGAGAGCACTCAGGGTGCCGGGGGAGCAGTGTGCGGCCAGCTTCTTGGGGCCCCGGGCTCCAGGCTTGGCTTTGCCTCCACAGCAACCCCACTCTCCCAGTGACCGTGGAGAGGACCTTATGGGGCAGGTGTAGGGTCTGGGCGCCCAGAGCACCTGCCTGTCCCTGTGTCATGCTCTGCTGCGTCACCCCATCAAATTCTCACTCCATCCGACTGTAGAAGGGGAGCCAGCCAGGGTCGGGCTGGGCAGCCTAGCAGCTGCCGGCCCCTTGGGAGCCGGGGCTGGAACCGCGGTCTGTCTGTCCCTGTGAGCGCCCCCAGCTTTCCGGCCGCCTCCCCAGGCGGTGCCAGGCTGTCACCAGGTGATCCCTGTGCCATCTGCTTTGGGGGAGAGGAGCCCCAGGTCCCATCCTGCCCTGACTCCCCAGCAGGATGGGCAGAGGCGTCTGCACCGGGGGGTGGGCCCGCTGAGCAGCCCTAGGCCCTCGGCTCTCGGGGTGGGTGGGCTGTCCTGTGGGGCTGGGAGTGGGGGCTGTGCGTGGCCCGCAGGGCAGCCCCATCCTCTCTGTTCTCTGGCCCAGACCTCTGACCGCGCCTCCTGGTCCCTCCTCCCTGCAGGCGGGGACCCGAGCTCCAGCATGTCGGGAATATAGATAGACATTTAACTAACCCCCAGTTATAATTGGTTCCAGTTTTGAAAACAAAAGGCATATTTTTTTTCTGGTTCCCCCAAATTCTTTCATTTGAACAGAAGAGTAGGGGAGGGAGAGAGGAACCCTGCTGGGTTGAGGGTGGTGAGCAGAGGCGAGGGGGATCCCCTGGGAAGAGCCCCTCCCCCACTGCCCCAAACCCCCTCCAGGGCTTGGGCTCCCCTGCCAGGCCCTAGCGGCTTTGTTCTGCCTCCCAGCGGAAGGCTCTCTGCTAGAGCACAAAGGGGCCTGTGTGGGCAGCGCTGGAGAGGTGGTGCCTGGAGGTGGGGAGCCCCGCCCTCCCGCCCGGTGCAGTCAGGCCCAGGGTGGGCTTCAGGTCGTCTGGATGTGGCCGTGGGCCCCAGGATCACCTGCTACCCCCCCGGTTGCCCATGTGTGAGGTGGGGATAAAACAGCGGCTCTATGCAGGTGACAGGTCCATGCAGGTGAGGCACAGAGCGCCCGGTGGAAGAACATGGCCAGGTGAGGACGTGCTCTGCCTAGGGACCTGGCCTGTCGGGTGTGAGAGGGTCAGGACTGGCCCTTGTTCTCAGGGTAACGGCAGGCACAGCATGCCTGAGCTCCCCTGGGGGCAAGCTCCCGCGGGGCCTCTCCCTCGGGGACACCCGGGACTGCCAGCCTCGGGGCCCTGCAGGTCAGTTCTGCTGGCCAGCGGAGGAGGGAGTCCTACCCCAGGGGTGCCCTGCCCCTTGTTGGGCTCTGGGGTCCTGTCAGAACATCTGTGTCATCGGACCAACCGGGAAATTTTTCACCAGCTGAAAATGTGGCTTCACCACACCTGTGCACCAGGCCACACCTGTGTGCAGCCTGAGTGGGCATGGGCAGGTGCACCACTACCCTCTTCTGCCCTCCCTCTGTCTGCTGGGGCGTGTGCTCTTCCTGGTTGTTGGTGTTGAATCCTTGGGGGAAAAACACGTACAGAAAAGTTTATACTTAAGAACACACACCTTTCAATATAGCTTTCTCTTGCGCTGCGAATCACGACACAATAACCACTAGTCATTTCTCGTGACTTGGTCTTGCCTGACCTTGTGGGACAAGGGCAGACCGAGGCCTGGGTCGCCTCTAGGTGCCTCTATGGTCTGAGAAGCTTTGGCTCTCTTTCCCCTCTGGGCCTCAGTTTCCTCACCCGTGAAATGGGCGGGATGGGTGGATCTCTGAGGCCTTTCTGGGACTCTTGCTCCCCGGCCCAGTGAGTGGTCAGGGCTTAGTGCTGATGCCCAGCAGAGGGTTGAGGGCCCAGAGGGCTTCCTGCAAGGGGTTCCATGTGCACTGGGGAAGTTTTGGGGGGCTGGTGGGTTGGGATGGGCTTTCTAGGTGGGAGACAGGAGCAGAGAAGAGGGAGTAAGGCAGTTTGGCCCTGAGGGGCTGGGCGGAGACTGTGGAAGGTTCAGCTGGAACCCCAGGACCCTTAGCTTCCCTCTCTGAGCCGGTCAAAAAGACCTGGACCCAGGAGGGCTGCTCTGGGGCTGACCTGGCAGGTGCCCTTGGGGACCTGCTGTGACCTGCCCCTCCATGCATCCCTCCCCCAGCAAGCCAGCAGGGAGAGACATGAGTGGTCCCCCCTGGAGCCTGCACACCCAGGCCCACGTGTGCCCTGATGGGTCCTGGCATTGTGAAGGAGCCTCAGTTTTCCCACCTGAGCAGGAAGCTGGTGGGTGGGTAGGGGGGCCCTGTGAGTGGGAGCCATGAAGGCAGGAGGTACCCGGGCCTGGCCTGAGCCCCTGGCTTTGGCTCCAGGGCAACTATTTCTAAACAGTGGTAATTGATGAATGGAGAGGAAGCAGCCCGCCCAGGGCCCTCAGTGCTGCCCACGTCTGAGGGTGGGGCCCGTGGGAGCCTGGCCCCGGGCGGGAAGAGGGCTGCTTTTGGCCACTCGCCCGACCAGGCCTGGTTGCTGCAGCTTGCAAGCGAGCCCTGCCCTTGGCATGACCGGCCTGGGACCCAGCTCTCCTCTCCCCGTGGGGCGGCCTGCCAGGCCCCTCGATCCACTCCGTCCTCTCCCCCGCCCAAGTGGACAGAGTGGCCATGTGGCAGCTGCACTGAACCCCTCCGTTGAGGAAAGTTCCCAAATCTCCAGAGAGCCCCAAGCCCCAGAGGAGCCGGCGCTGGGGTGGAGAGGGCCTGGGGGGTGGTGGTGAATGGCCGGGGTTGGTGGCTTTGACTCCGACCCTCTGGCCTTGGTCCCCATGGGCACTGACAGGTGGCAGGGACAGCTGAAGCTGCTTCAGGTCTTTTCCGTGCTGGGCCACATTCCTGCAGGGCGGCCGGCGGGGGCGGGGGTCTGCGGACAGTCCGTTCCAGGACCACCCCAGGGGTGGCCTGCTCCCAGATCCCCGGCTGCCTTTCAGGATGGCTGGCTCAGGGCGGGGCGTTCATGTTCGCTCAGTGACTCGTTTAATTACCAGGTTTGTGCCCCCACCACCCACAAAGGCGCCTCTGTCTTCTGGGAGGACTGTGTCCTCCAGGCCTGCTTCGTGCACAATGGGGCTGTGGACCTCTCCCAGGGCTGGCTTCAGAGATGGGTGGTCTTTTAAATTACATAATTATAGCAGGAGGACACCAGGAGGCAGACCCTCCTGGGCGGGGAGGCCTGTGAGCTCATCCTACCTGCTCCACGCCGCTGGTTGGGCATTTGGTGAGTGGGGGCGTCTCCAGTGCCCCCTGCCCACTCAGGCCTGCTGTCCGGGCAGGATTGAGGCTCGGGTTCAGGGAAGGACAAGGACACTGTGACTCCCCAGGGGCTCCTCTCCCCCATCCCCAGAGGCCCGGCCCCACCCTCCTGGGTGGTCTTCTGAGAGGATCCTGTGACCTTGCTCCTTGGCAACACTGTCCTGCCCCGCCCCGCCCCGCCCTGCCTCCCTTCCTTCCTGAGTAGCCATCCCAAATTCTTAGGAGGAAAGGCCTTTCTCTGGACTGCAAGGGCAGTCCCGGGGGGGCTGAGAGCTTGACCCATTTTACACGTGGGGACCCTGATCCCCGACAGCTGCTGAGTTGTGGGGTCAGTGGTGGCTCGGTGTTGGTGTCGGAAGGCCACTTGGGCCCCAGGGCAGGCTGGATGCTTGTCGACACCTTCACTGGGGTGGGAGCGGGGGGGACTGTGTGGTGTCTGGGATGTCCGTGCGGCCTGGGTTCCCTGTGCTGTCTCCACCTTGGGGACGGACAAGCCAGCAGCACAGTTCCTGGAAGCAGCACGCTTCTTGGGACAGAGAGGCTGTGCCTGGGCCTCTGGCAGCTGTTGGGCTGAGTGGAGCCAGCCAGCTGCCCCCTCGCCAACGTACCGGCCACGGTGGACGGCTCCACGCTTTCTATTCCGGGTGGAGGAAGAGGCTGGGCCAAGCCGAGCGGGGTGCGGGTGCCGGCTCCGGTTGCCTGGCCCACGGCTGGACCTCACACGGTACCAGGAAGCCTCCTCGCCCTCGGTCTTTCCACCCTCACTGGCCCAGGCTGTCCCTGCCAGTGGAGGGGACACAGGGCAAAGCCTTCTTAACACAAGTGTCTGCCCCTGGCGCTCACGCCTCTGCTGGTGAGCCTAGCCGGGGATGCCCAGGCTGGGAGGGTTGAAGAATGGGCATCCAGATCAGGGTGCAGGGGCAGCTGAGGTGGCTGGAGGGGCCAGGGAGGGCATTGTGGCATGTGGAGGTCCCTGCCCTTGGGGGGCCCCGGAGGAAGGGCGTGTGGAAAGAAACTGTTGTCAGAAGCCTTTGAGCCCTCCCTCCATCACCCCAGGAATCTGCCCCGCCCCGTGGGACCCTCTGGGGCTAGCGCTTGCCCCGCCTGGCCCCGGGCAGCAGGAGCGTGATGACTGTATGGCAGCCAGTGTGGAGCTTTCGGGGAGGCTGCCCTCTGAGTTCCTGGAGAATTCCTGCCCAGGGCCGCCCCGCGCTCGGAGCCTGGCCACGTCCCTGTCTGCTGTGCCCACCTGCCTGGGCGCTGGCCGCCCAGAGCCTAGCTGTTGGGGAGCAAATTCCAGGAGATGTGCCGATCGCCCAGGATTCCTGGGGCCGTACCTGTCTCCTCCTCTCGGCAGGATAATTAATGAGGGGTCTGGGAGTGAGGGGGCTGGCATCCACACCCCGGAATCTGCTCTGGGGCTTGGCAGCTCCCGGCAGGCATTCCAGGGCAGGCCAACCCTCTGCGCCTGGAACCAGGCGGGCCCGGGCGGCATCACCGGGAGCCAGGCCAGTTGATAACAGGGCAGACCCACGGGAGCAGGAGGTGTCGGCCAATGGTGCTGACTGTGGGGGAGCTGCCCCTCCGAGGCCCAGTCAGCCCGGGTCTACTTGCTGGACCCAGAAAGCCTGAGCCATCAGGAGGAGCCCGTGGCCCGCTGAGGGGCTTCAGGGGACGGTGCCAGGAGGGTCCAGGGCAGTGCTGCCCCTGCAACCTGGGGCTTGGGACTATTGGAGTACCTGGGAGCTGGCCACCTCCCCCGGCCCTTGGAGGCCACCGACACCCTGCTCCCATGGGGGTGGGTGGAGGACAGGTGGACAACACTGGGGTGGCAGGGCCAAGCCCTGGTCCAGCTGGGCACTGGGGAGGACCCGGCTGGGGCCGCGGTGCACAAAGCCGCCCCTCCAGGCCCCCAGTAGCGGGTGGAAAGCAACCTACTCTAAGAAGTTCAGGGTCTACGGCTCCAGAGGAGGATTCGCACCCAGGTGGGTGGCATTGGTTTTCTCCAGATGCTGCGTGAGGGTGTTTCTGACCCAGAGAACACAGCCCCCAGGTCCTAGGTGGCCCGCAGTTGCTGACTGACTTCAGCCTAGAGACGAGCTCTCCTGTGTGTTCCGGAGAGCAGGCACCCAGCTGGGTTTCTGCTGGGTGCTCTGCCCACCGTTTGAGTGAATGAGTGGATGAATGACCAAAGTAATGAATGGTTCTGAGACCAGGCTCACCTGCTCACCTGCTGACACCTGGTTCTACTTCTTCCATCTCTCAGTCCAGGGCCGGCAGATGGTGCCTCCAGGGACACCCTGGTCCCTCACCCTGCCTGCCCTTCAGAGCTTCTCGGGCCCCAGGAAGGCTGTGAGCCCAGCCACAGGGCAGGTTGGGGCTCACAGACCCCTCCAAGAGGGGCTCCCCCTACCTGCCTGGCCTCTAAGGTCTGGGTGGAGCACTGGAGCCCCCTGGTGGCAGTCAGAGGCCAGAGCAGGCGCAGTGGGCTGCCTGGGATTTAATGTCAACTTGTGACCACCAGGGACAGCGCCAGGCTCCATGCCTCTGCTCACCTACTGCTGATGCCAGCCCAGCCGGTGATGCCTGGTGTCACATCTGACAGCTGCAGAGGCGTGAGGGACACAGGTGGGGACGAGAAGACACGACCCTGACAGGGGATGCCTGGGTAGAATGGGGACCTCCTGGGTGTGCACCATATCTGTTCACTCACCTGTTGACTCATTCATCCGTCCACCCATCCGTCCCTGAGCCCTCACTGTGCCAGGCCCTGTCCTGGGCCTCGGCTGCGAAGCTGGACAGCATCCTTGCCCTTGTGGGACTTGTGTCCCGGCAGGGGACACAGGAAGTGAGACAGTGATACATACCCAGGACTGTAGGAAACATAGTCCAGAGGACTTAGAAAGTAGCTGGGGGAAGTGGGCTGTGTCAGTGGGGGTGGCAGGGCCTCTGCAGACCTAAATAGATGTGAGGCCGCATGTGTGAGGAGCTGGGCATGTCCAGGTGGAGGACATGGCCGGCCCCGGGGTGCCTGTGGGACACTTACAGGGGGCCAGCAAGGCAGGGGTCATGCCACTGAGTCACCTGTCTGTCACTGGGTGCAGGCTTGTGACTGCTGACAGATGGAGCAGTTGCTGGGTCTCTCCTAAAATCGGGAAGAGTAGGATGGGCGCGGCCGGTGGGAACGCGGGGCTCCCGTTTGGGCCCTTGTTTCGGAGGGGCAGGTACGGCAGGTGCCCTCTCTCTGGCTGCAGGGTTCTGCTCAGCATTCTGGGGAGTGCTGGGCTCTGGTCGCTCAGGCCGTCTGGGCTCTACTTTCCAGATATATGGGGACCACAGGGCCCGAGCGCCCAGCTGCTCGGTGTGGCTGCACCAGCCTCTCCTGGCTCTGTTTCCATCTGAAGAGCAGGAACTGGACTAGCCAGCCCTCTCAGGCCCCTGGACCCTCATACCCGAGCGTCAGCCTCGTTTCCCTTCCTCGGGGGTGTCTGGGGACCAGGAGGAGGGCTCTTTGCAGAAAACATAGAGCTTACGCCTGAAGCCAGATCACAAACAGCATCGCCATCACCATTGCATTCTCCTTCTCTCGGCCAGCATTCTTTCAACAAATATTTGTTGGCCTTCACTGTGAGCCAGCCCAGCTGGGGGCCAGCCAAGCAGGGCTGCTGAGCAGACGTGGCCTGGTCTCAGGGACCCGCAGTTCAAGGGAGGCAGGCGTCCCACCCACAGAGGTGATGTGGGCCCCGGAGGGGGGATTTATACTCTGGGCCTGGCCTGGTCGCGCTGGGGCAGCAGCTCTGTGGAGTGTCTCTCTGCTCCTCCACCCTCACCTAAATCTGTCCACGAAGCCCATGGCTCTGGGTGCCTGCGTGGACCTGCCCTTGTGGCTTTAAGTGGTAGCGAGAGAGAGACAGGTGTGGATGAGGGTTTGGGCAGACGGGACAGGCCATGTGGGGAGGTGCAGGGGAGGTTTGTGCAGGTCTAGGCATGCCACTCACTGTGCAAGGGCCCTGGCTGGGCTCCCTTCCTGGTGGGACAGGGGACTGGGCTGGTCAGCAGAGCAGGAGACCTCTGGGAAGTAACCCTAGTGTGGGCTGAGAAGGGGTATAGGTAAGAGCCAAGCCAGAGGAGGCCAGAACTCCCAAGTGGACATCAGGACACCTCTTCGGAGAGCTCTTCTAGTCATGTCACAGGAGCTCTTGAGGAAAACAAGCCGCCCACTCCAGGGTATCCTGGGAGGGGTCAGCTCCTCATCCTGTCTGCGACCTTTGCCACTTAGGAGCCCACCCAGGGAAAGCTGCTGCCCTGGACTCATGTCCTCGCTAGAGCAGGTCAGGCCGAGGGGCTCCTGGCAGGTCAGGGGCTTAGCTGGCCAGAGGTGCAAGTGTGTCCGGCCCCAAGTTTCACACCGAGTGGGCAAGAGGAGTCGGAAGGTCATTGTGCGAGGTACTGGAGCCCACGAGTTCTCTCTCCCCAAGGCATGGAGAGATGCATACGCGAACACACACATGCACCTGTGTACACACGAGTGCTCTCACCCCAAGGCACAGAAAGACGCACACACAAACATACACATGCACATGAGTACACACATGTGCACGCAGACACACATATTTACACACATGCACAAATGTTTGCATGCACATATGCACCCATGCTTGTGTACACAATGCACACGTGCACACATGGATTCACATTCATGCACACAATGCACAATACACTCATGCACAACCAAGTGCATATGCACATAATGCAACACACCCATGTGCACAATGCACACATACATACACATTCTTGTGCACACACAATACATTCATAAGCACATGTGCACATAAAAACACACACATGCACACACACAGAGGTGATGGGCTGAATGTACAAGCCTCATCCCCAACACAGGACACCCACAGGCAGGGCGCTGGCCCCCGGCTACAGCGTCTGCTGAGCCAGAGAGCTGAAACGTCCCAGGAACTTGGCCTCGGAGAGGGAATGGAGACCTGGACATTTGGGGAATCGAGGAATGTTCTTGGCTCCCTTCTGGGCCTTTTACATTTTGTCTTGTTTTCTGGGAAACGCATGGAAAAAAAAAGCCCCATTTCCACATTTTTGGAGGCTGATTTGTATAAACAGACCAAACCTGATCACTTTCAGAGTAAACAGAAACTCCGTCCGAAGTCAGGAAAGCACGTCAGCCTCAGGCGTGGCTGAGACGCACTTGCCTGCTGGATCTCCCTCTCCCGCTTGCTCTCTCCCTGCCACGTCCACTTTCTGAGGAGGCACGGTTCCGTGGGTGCCCCCACGGCATCAGGCGGCAATGGTGCGTTTTCATGGGGGGGGCAGCCTCGGACAAGCCCCCAGGGTCTTCATCTCTAACTGGGCAGCAGGTCATCTGGTGATAGTTAGGGGTCAGTGTGAAGGACCTCTGAGTCCTGATGGTGGCCACCCTTGTCACATGGTACTGGGGGCACTGGTCCTGGGCTGATGGCAGCAGGTGATGAGGCTCTTCTGGTCCTGCCCTGAGTGGTTCCACTTCCTTAGACACCTTTAATGAAAGCTT
This sequence comes from Saccopteryx leptura, assembly GCF_036850995.1. NCBI lineage: Eukaryota > Metazoa > Chordata > Mammalia > Chiroptera > Emballonuridae > Saccopteryx > Saccopteryx leptura. The sequence continues at coordinate 85,402,169 of NC_089505.1, read as the reverse complement.
CATGCTGCCTGCCTGCCAGGGTCCTGCTTGGGAACCTTCAGGGCCGCTCGTCCCCAACGGGCCAGAGCTTCCTGCAATGCCGCACCCTCTTAGCCCCTGGGCTTTGGCAGAGCGGGGCACACCCTTCCACACCAATCCCCCAAACCCTGCTCAAGGCCTGCCCCTTTCCCTGCCTTCTTCACCGCCAGAGTCGTGGCAGCCTCCGGACCACGGATGTGACTGCCTCCTCTCCTGAAGGCCGTCTCCTGCTGGGGAGGGGGCTTTCCTTCACGCACCCCCACTCCTGCCTGACAGAGACAGAGATTCGGCGGAGTTTCCTGAAAACTTAAAACTTCACTTGACCTGGGGCCACCTCTGCGCTTGTCACTGGGGTACAGAGGGGCCACGAGCTGACTCCTGCCCTGTGGCATCTTCTCTGGATTCCTGGACAGCTGTCTGCCCGAGAGAGCCCTGGGGGAGGGAGAGCCCAGTGTCCCGCTGTTGGCCTGCCCTGTGACCTTCTCCCGGAGGGGAGTGCCGGGTGACCCTGGAAATCCAGAGCGGGTGAGGCCTGTCTGACCGTTTCTAGGCGACCCACTCTGGGTTTCCATGGTTGCCCTGGAAACCATAGATGGGGAGGAGCTTGTGGAGTCCAGCCTCTGCTGGCCTGGGACAGAACCCCTGACCCTGGGAAAACCATGGGGACAGCCCAGTCTCCTTATATGCACTTTGAGTGATGAAAGCCCATCTGCAAAGGCTGCACGCAGCATGGTTCCCACCCTTCTGCAAGAGGCAGGGCACTAGAGGTGGTGAGATGTGGGGGAAGGGGTGCATAGGTGGAGCACAGGGAGTCGTAGGGCAGTGACACTATTCCATAGGACACCCCAGTGGTGGATACAGGTCACTGTCCATTTGTCAGACTCACAGGAGGTCCACTCCAAGATTGCCCTTCATGGACACAGGGCTTTAGTGAAGACCATGTGTCAGTCCTGCAGGATGCCGGTGCTGTGGGGGGGAGGGGGCGTGGTCAGGGAGGAGGGGTACATGGAACTCGGTACTTGATGCTCCCTCTCCCGTAAACTTAAGACCGCTCTAAGAAATAAAATCCATGGATCCAACACAGAACAAAATGCAACTTCTCAGCCTCCTTAGCCTTAGGGACTGGTCTGGCCTGGCCCCGTCCTGAGCTCACGGTGGGCCTCCCAGCTTCTGGCATTTCTCAGCCTGTGACTCAGTGTGCGTTCAGACCTCATTCCTTTGCCTCTGAAGACAGGCTCCCGGGTTTCCATCTCTCTCTCTTCTCTCTCTGTCACCCTGCTCTCTCAATCCCCCACCACCACCGCCAATCTCCACGTGGTTTCTGATAGTCATCATTACAAACGTTTGGAAGTTGATGTTTGAACGGTCAAGCATGGAGGTTCCCAGCGTCATCCCAGCCAGGCCTCTGAGCACATGGCCTAAGGGGCCCCTTCTGCAGAGGGGACGATTTCTTCCCCAGACCCGGAGACACCACCCCGTGGACCACAGCGTCTTAGAGTCCCTCTCGAGTTGGAGGTTTCATGGGGGTTCCAGCAGCAGGTTCCTTCTCATCTGCTGGGTCCCAGGCAGCAGATCGGGCAGTTTCTGGAGCTGCCACCAGGGGTTGACAATGGACCAGCACCGCTTGGTTGCTGTCCAGGTGTGGGTGGCCAGGGAACGTGTGTCCTTCAGAGAGTGCTGAGGGTCCAAACGAGAAAGGCTCACTTTGGCAAGCCAGACAATCCATCCTGAGCTTTCAGAACCAGTGACCACTGCAAAAAAAAGGTTACACCGCGAAGCTTCCCTCCTGTGCGTTGGGTCCGTGGGGCTCCCGTAGACGGTCAGCCAGCCATGACAGTTGGCACAGTCCGTGGCCTGCAGAGGGCAGCCATTGCAGTCTGCCACACTTGCCAGGGCAGTGCCCAGTGGAGAGACAGATGGACTCCTCTGAGCCTGTCTGAGTGGATTCAGCCTCAGAGACGCTTCCTCCAGGAGGCCTCCCTGATGCACCTTCTGCACTTCTTCCCCTGACTGCCCACCTCTGCTTGTGCTTCTCTGGCTTCCTCCCCCCCATCCTGGGACCCTTCATCTGCCTGCCGGACCCCTGCTGCCCTTGGAGGGCAGAGAGGGTGGTTCCTTGCATGGGGATTGGGCATCGATCAGCACTCAGCAGGTGCTCGTTGGGGGAAGTGAGTGATGAGGGGGCTGGTGCTGAGGTAGGATGGGGTCCCTCAGGGATGGCACGGGATGACCCTGCTGTCTGGAGTAGGTGGGACTTCTGAGCTGCAGAAGAGATAACCCCCAGAGGTGAGCCCTTGGCTGAGGTAGTGAGCAGGTCCCTCCCCCAGGCCGTGGAGGCCAGGGCCACATGACAGCCAGGAGCGGCACGAACTCTTCTCTAAAATAGTTTTAAAGGTGATACAATACCTAGTAACCACATCCCTTGTGCTTTTGCTGCTATGGCAAATCGCTGCCACCATGGTGCCTCCAAACCACACGTTTATTTATCCCCTCCTGCTCTGGAGGTCCCGAGTCTGACACGGGTCTCACGGGCCTAACGTCTAGTCCAGGCAGGACTGGTTCCTTCTGGAGGCTCCAGGGAGCAGCTGGTTCACAACCAGCATTGTGACGCCTCTGACCCTGCCCCCCATTTCGTTGGTTCTCTCTCTCTCTCTCTCTTTTTTTTTTTTTTTGTATTTTTCTGAAGCTGGAAATGGGGAGGCAGTCAGACAGACTCCCGCATGCGCCCGACCGGGATCCACCCGCACGCCCACCAGGGGGCGATGCTCACGCCCACCAGGGGGCGATGCTCTGCCCATCCAGGGCGTCGCTCTGCCGCGACCAGAGCCACTCTAGCGCCTGGGACAGAGGCCAAGGAGCCATCCCCAGCGCCCGGGCCATCTTTTGCTCCAATGGAGCCTCAGCTGCGGGAGGGGAAGAGAGAGACAGAGAGGAAGGAGAGGGGGAGGGGTGGAGAAGCAGATGGGCGCTTCTCCTGTGTGCCCTGGCCAGGAATCGAACCCGGGACTTCCGCACGCCAGGCCGACGCTCTACCACTGAGCCAACCGGCCAGGGCCTCTCTCTCCCTCCCTTGGACTTGGATGCTCTCCAGCCTGCCTCCTCCCCTCATGAGGCCCTGTGATTATACTTGACCCACCCACCTCGTCCAGGATACTCTCTCCCTTGTGGTGAGGTCAGCTGGTCTGCAAACTTTATTCCCCTTGGCCCAGTACTGACATAGCCACAGGTTCTGGAGATTATTAGGATAATCTCCAGACATTTCTGGGGGAGCCATTGTGCTGCATGCCACAGTAACTCAAGATGGGAAAACAGAAACAAAGATGGCCCCCTCACACCCCCAAACCCAGCAGGACTGCAGGCTGCCTCCGGGACTGCCCCACTGCGCAGGGACCCACGGATCCGCTGCCCGCCTGGCATGTGAGCCTCCAGCCAGCTGCAGGAGTCTTTCCTTTATAGGGGCTTCTCCCACCTCTGCCTGCTCTGACTCCTGACGGAGGGACCTGCAAATTTAATTCCACCCAGCCAACGGTCTTGCTCCCTGGCCAGTTACCATGGCAACCACAGAAAAGGGTGTGGCATTCTCCACCCTAAGGAGCACATGGTGGTTGGTCTCTTTGGACCGAGGCCGAGGGGTTCAATCGAGAAAATGACCAGCTGGCCTCACACACTCACTCAGCTCCAGGTCACCATGGTCCACCAGGCATCCCTGCCTGGTCCTGGGAACTGGTGGGCATTAGGGGCGAGCACAGACCCGTGCGATGGCCCATCAGCATGGCCAAACATGCAGCAGCATCTGGTCAGGGAGGGCCACTCCCTCTGGGGCAGGCTGAGCACCCCCTGGGAAGAGAGGTTGCTCTGGCTCGGAGCCTGCTCTGGCGGTGTGGGGACCCCGAGACCCTGCCATCCTGGGGGGAGGGGCAGACTGGAGACAAGGGAGCCTGGCGGGCTCCCCACGCAGCCAAGGCCCCATCCCTGGGCGATGGCGGGACAGCGTGTTCAGTCGGGGGGACCTGTTCCAGGCGATTTCCCTTTGAAGGCTGTTCCGACAACAGCAAATCCTCCTGGATGCCTGTTTCCTCCGCCAGGGGCAGGGGTGGGTCCGCTCTGGCTGCCGGCCCTCCCCGTTCCTGCCCCGCCTGGCAAGTGCTTCCCTAGTAGCCGGGAAGTTCAGTGTTGGCCGGAGAAGCCCGGAGGCTCCTGGGACAAGCCGAGGCGGGTGCCTGGCCCACGGTGCCATGAAGGAGCACGTGGGCGGGTGCGGGGAGGGCTCTATGATGAGACCTGTGGGGGCTCAGCGTTTCCCCAAGGGGCCCACACGCCTCACGGAGAGTGAGCGGGGTCTGCGTTCTGGTGTCGAGGGCTGGATCCCAGGCTAGGCCCTGAGCTGTGCTGCCTCCGGCTTTCATTTCTGACCCAAATGGGATTAAGTACGGACTGGCTCAGTGCTCTCCTCAGCATTCCCATGGGTCCCCCGCCCAGCCTCGTCCTCCTTGGCTGCATTCCTCTCCCCGTCCTGGGGCTGAGGGAACTGAGGCCCAGAGGGGTTTTGCCATGGACCCTGTTTGCCTAGCAGCTGAGGGGCTGAGCGGCTGGGACCCGTGCCGTGGGGCCCCCGCCCCACTTCTAGGCGCTGCCTCGCCCAGTAGAGCAGAGTGGAGACGTTGGTGGGGGCAGGAGGTAGGGCGCTTTGAGCAGGGGCTCTGGTGGGAAGTTCCCCAGCAGCGGTGTGAGCACGTGCTGGGACCCTCTGCATCTGTGCCCGCCATCCAGGTGCGGGGGTAGGGCTGGTCCAACGGTGGCCACAGCCCAGGAACTTTGCTCCTGGGTGGGGGGGGGCAGGAAGGTCCTCCAGAGCTCAGGATGGAGCATGGCCCTGCCCAATCCTGGGGTTTAGCTCAGGGATACTGATTTCGAATTCTGGCCTTGAGAACTGGGAGAGGATCATTTCTGTTGCCCAGGCCCCAGCTTTGTCATCCTTGGTCATGGCAGCCCCTGGATACTACACCGCCACCTCTCGCTGTGCCCAGGATACCCTGGGGCCCCTTGCCTGATCCCCGCTTAGCTTCCTATTCCCCTTGGTCAAGGCCAAAGGCCCTTCTGCACTTCTGCCCTGACCCCCTCTTCCTCTGCCTTGCCTGGCCTCCCTGATGTCCCCACCTTTCCAGCCTGGTCACCTGAGGCCACCTCCACCCCCACTGGTTGACCCACAGGTTCCCAGAGCAGCGTCTCTCGTGTTACTTTACCTGACCTCTGTGGAGTCTGCCCCCCAAGGCCAGCTCGGAGCCCCTACAAGGGCTGTGTCTTACCTGTCAGGGCTGGAACCCCTGCCCACGACAGGCAGATGGGAGTGTGGGAAGGGGGTGACTCGGGTGGGGATGAGCGGCTTCGCACGCAGGCCTCGACCTGTCCCGGCCGGGAGGCTGAGCGGGCTTGTCGGCCCTGGGAGCAAGCTCGCACAGGGCTTCCCAGTCGCCCTGCTGCCCTCGAGGGAAGGAGGGGCCGGCGGAGTCCGGGGGCGGCACATTCTTGGGGAGATAGAGAGGCAGGCCCGCCACCTCCTGCCCAGGGAGGGGGTTCCTCGTCTCGGGGCCGTCTAGTGTGCTGGCCGTGGGATGCTGCTGGTCCCTCTCTTCCCAGGCCTTGCACCTCCTGTCCTTCAGCCGGGGCTGCCCACCCTTCCCTGGGGAGGTCCCTTTCCATGCCCCTGAAAGCTCAGGGCCCTTTCTGAAGCCCCAACACGAGGCCAGCCCCCCATACCTGTGGCTCCTGCCCGTCTGTCTCCAGAGGCACGACTGCAGCCAGCTCTGCCTCTGAGACTCAGGGAGCAGCCCTGACCATCTGGGTGACCCCTGGCTGCAGGCAGGGCCTCGTAAATCCTGGCTCCAGACAGGTAACCCACAAGTCTGGGAGGGAGGGCGGGCGAGGATGGGTAACTGTCCCCACAAGCTGGTGAGCCAAGGCCCAGCCACCCCCCTGCCCACCAAGCTTGGCCACCTCACTTGGGTGGTCTCGGCCTCCATCCTGCAGGTGAGCCTTCCCTACCCTCATGTCCCCTCTTCCTCACAGGCAGGTGGGGACCCCTGGCTGTGCCCTGTGGCCTGCTACCCCCGCCCCCGCCTCTACATACAGACTCCCAGGCATGTGAAGTGCTCAGGGGACACAGGACAAATAAGCTGTGTCCCCTCCACCAGGTGGGAAAACAGTAAATTCAGGGTCACCGGGTCACCCCGAGCAGCCTGGGGTCAGAGGGGTGGGACAGGCTGGGTCCTGGGCAAGAATGTCATGTGGCGTGGGTCCCACGTTCTGGAAGCCTGGACTCAGGAGGAAGGGGAGGAGGAGGCAGAGAGAGGACTTCAGGACAGGACTGCCCAGGCAGGTGAGGTGCAGCCTGGCTCTGAGTCCCTCCCGGTCAGGTCAGGGCCCCGGGGCCCCCCCTCATACCCACAGAGGGTGACTGTGCCGTCCCTCTGCTCCTGCTGCCCTCGGACTAGAGGTCCCATCTGCCTTGTCTGGAGGGTGGCAAGGGGCCGCACGGTGTGCTCTCAGCCTGGCTGGATGGAGTATAGATGTACCTGACTCAGCTCGGCCTGTGCTGCAGAGCGCACGCTCTGCCCACCACCGCCGGACACTGCCTCCCAGGGTCCTGCCTCCCGCGCGGGTCACGCAGGCCGGGTGGCCGCTGGCTGCTTCGGGCCTTGGCCCAGCTGCCCTGCCCTGTAATGGGGCCGTGCTGGCCAGGAGCCGAGACCTGGGGGTCATCTCCCTTCTGAACCGAAGCCCCGCAGGAGTGCGCTGTGGGGTCCAGTCTGAGCAGCGCTCGCTTTAAAATAAAAGGGAAGTGAAATTCACACAACACACAAACTGACCCCTTTGAAGTGAACCATCTGTGGCGCTTGGCTCAGTCACCTTGTTGGACCACCACCACCTTCCAGAACCTTTTCCTCCCCCAAGGAGACCCCGCCCCCACTCATTGGTGCCCCTTCCTCCCTCCCTCCCCCGCCCCTGCCCCCACTCATTGGTGCTCCTTCCTCCCTTCCTCCCCCAAGGAGACCCCGCCCCCACTCATTGGTGCCCCTTCCTCCCTCCCTCCCCCGCCCCGGCCCCCACCCCCACTCATTGGCACTCCTTCCTCCCTTCCTCCCCCAAGGAGACCCCGCCCCCACTCATTGGTGCCCCTTCCTCCCTCCCTCCCCCGCCCCTGCCCCCACTCATTGGTGCTCCTTCCTCCCTTTCTCCCCCAAGGAGACCCCGCCCCCACTCATTGGTGCCCCTTCCTCCCTCCCTCCCTCCCCCGCCCCCGGCCCCCACCCCGGCAGTCTCCAGGCTGCCGCCTGTCTCTGTGGATGGGCCCATTCTGGACGGTCCTTGTCTAGGAGTTAGGGTGTGCGGCCCCGCCTGTCCAGCTTCTCTCACCGATCATGTTCCCGAGGTTCACACACCTGCAGCGTGTCCGGGCCGCGATCTTCCTCGTGGCGGAACAATATCCTGTCGTGCGGGTGGACCGCCATTTGTTTATCCGCTTACCCACTGCTGGACGTTCGAGTTGTTTCTGCCTCTTGGTGACTGAATTTCCACGGGCAAGTAGCCATCTGAGCCTGCTTCCCGTTCTGGGCAGGTGCCCACGAGTGAACTCACTGGGTCACACAGTGGCTCTGTGTTTCACTGGCCGAGGGAGGCGTTGCTTACGGCTGCTGCCGGGGTGGACAGGGCTGGGGGCCAGCCCTCCCCTCCCCTCCCTGCCGTCAGCCTGGCCTTGGTTCTGGGTGCCTTCTGTCACCACCTGCAGCTGGGAGGGCGGCTTCCCCGGGGAGGGGTTAGTGAGAAGGCGTGAGGACCAGTCTTTGTACATCAGCGTGTGTACCCCAGGATCATGGGGGCCGGGGTGCTGTTCGTGCTGCAGGACGTGTTCCCTCCAGTACGTGGGAAGGAAGCTCGGTCACCTGGGACGGATTCTGGAACCCTGGGCAGTGCTGCCCTCCCACCTGCTGGGGTGCTCCCAGACTGGGGCGCGAGAGGCCGGGGTTCCAGGCGCGTCTCGTGAGCACGTGCTGACGCAGTCTTGGCGGACTGCTCTTTCCAGCTGCAGCCAGACGGGCTGGCTCCGGCTCCATGTGAGGGGAGTCCGCCAGCCGGTGCTGGCTGGTGTCCTATGGGGCCAGCACCTGGGCCAGCACCAGAGGACTGGCCTGGACCAGAGAACCTGTTGGAATTTGGCTCCGGGGTGTCCGTGCTGGAGCTGGCCTCACTGGGGAATTGATGGATGATTCTGAAAACAGCCAACCAGCGGGGTGCCCGCTGCCTGTCAGTCTGGGCCACTGCTTCCCGGGATCCGCTCCCAGAAGCCCTGGACAGTCCCAGTCTGCATGTCCGGAACTGGGGCTCTGAGAGGCCTGGTCCTGGGGACAGGAAAGGCAAGCTGGGGGCCTTTGGAGAAAAGCCCTTCCCTGCTGCTGGGGTCTCCTTCCTGGGCCTGTGCAGGAGGTCTGAGCCCTTGTCCACAGGACCCAAGATGGGGGGGATTCCAGCCCAGGCCTGGCTGTTGGCCTGTGGAAACCCCTTCCTCAAAGCTGGCCAGGGAGGGGTCACTGTTGGGCCCATCCTAGCAGGGCTGCTGACCACCCTGGGGAACCCATGGAACCCCCAGCTGCCTCCCACCCACTCAGAAATATCTGCTGTTTATTTACAGGTGGGTGTAGTTCAGATTTAGGGTTTGGGGTAGGCTTCCCTCCCACCCTTTCCCCCAGGGACCCAGGGGCCCCACTGGCACCTGTGCTTACAGATCCATTCAGAAGACACCTGGTGGCTGCACCGTGGGGGGCCTGGTGCTCGCTGTATGAATCTTTGCCCCCAAGGCTTACATCTGGAGGGGCAGTGTGTACCGTCTGCACTTGTAGGTGCTGTGGCCTCCAAAGGGGTCGTACTGGGGAGGGAGGAAACAGGTGACCAGGCAACCCCCGCAAAGCAGGTGACGTAGAACCTGAAGCTCGGTGTATGGGCCCTTCCCCCCATCGTGCCACCCTCTGCCCACACGTGGGGTCCTTGAGTCTGTGTTCCCAGCCGGCAGCTGTGCACCCAGCAGGTGCTCGGCAGAGGGAGCTGCTGATTCGGCCATGCCCCTCCCGGGCCCTGACTGGGGTCACCTTCTCAGTCTGGGCTGCCACTGCCCGGGCAGTAGACTCCCGCTGCCTCTGCTGCTCCTCTGGAGGCCCTCAGTGCACGTTGATTCAGACTGGTGGGGCCAGTACCTACACTGAGGCTCAGCCCAGCCAGGCGGAGCGGGGTCTGCTTGGGGGTGCTGCGGCCATCTCCACCTTGGTGTCCAGGGGCTCGGACTGAGGTGCTGGAACCATGGCGGCAGCCTTCATACCCAGGCAGCTGTGAGGGAGCTCACTTGGTCTGAGGGCCTGCCCGCCTAGCAGCCTGCTCTCCTGGCCGCCCCGCAGGGTGGCCCGAATGTCAGAACAGGCCAGCGGCTCCCGGCGTGCCGCACACTGGCCACTCCTCGCCCACGGCCCCAGCCTCTGTGCTGTCTCCCTGGGCCAAGCCTCCCCGGGAAACCCTGGGCACCCCTGGGCTCTGACCCCTGGCTGGGCTGACCTCCGTCTGGCCCTACGTAACTGGTTAGGAATTCCTAGAAAATTCCTGCTGTGTTGGCCTTGGTAAGCCCGGGCTGAAGTTTGCATTCCAGCACTCCTGCGGGGATTCCGGCCACAGCCGTTGCTGTTCCCCTGGGGCCACGGCCAGCCCTGCACCCTGGGCCCGCCCCTGGGTCTTCTAGGGACACTCCCATAGAAGAGCAGAGACACATGCCACCGCTGTTAGGGGCCTTGGGCTTGGACCTGGGAGCGCCAGCGTGGGGCTGTTGGCATCAAGGGGGCTGTTCCGTGTGTGGCAGGGACAGACCTGACTTCCTGTGGCTGCGCCCCATGGGTGTGCTGGCACCTGGCTGTCCCTGGCTTGCTGCATGTTGGGGTCCCTGCTTGCTCTGACCTGCTTCTATTTTTTTTTTTTTTTTTTACAGAGACAGAGAGAGATGAGAAGCATCAATCATTAGTTTTTCGTTGCGCGTTGTGACACCTTAGTTGTTCATTGATTGCTTTCTTATATGTGCCTTGACCGCGGGCCTTCAGCAGACTGAGTAACCCCTTGCTCGAGCCAGCGACCTTGGGTCCAAGCTGGTGAGCTTTTGCTCAAACCAGCTGAGCCCGTGCTCAAGCTGGTGACCTTGGGGTCTTGAACCTGGGTCCTCTGCATCCCAGTCCGACGCTCTATCCACTGTGCCACCGCCTTGACCTGCTTCTAGGTCATAGTCCCCAGAAAACCAGGGCGTTGTGCCTTTGGCCTTGGTGGGGGGGTTCTGGCAGAACTCCTCTCAGACCCGGGGTGGACAGCTTGGCCAGGCTGGAGGGAGGTAGAGAGGTGCCTGTTCCTCTTGTCACCCACACGTGCCTAAGGCCATCCAGGACACAAGGCAAGCTACCGGCCCCTCCCCGTTCATACCCTGAGTCCACAGGCCCCCGGTCTGGGGTCAGGGGTGATGGGGCCAGGGAAATCCTTTGACCCCATCTGGCCAGATGCCCAGCCCCGGGAAAGACACCCACATTCCTGCACCCATAAAGGCAGGACATGGGGCCAGGGAGCTGGTGCTCAGGGTCTCCCAGCCTGCTCCATCCTCTCTGCAGAACACAACTCCAGAGGCAACTGTGAGGGTGTCAGTGGGACCCCTCCTGCTCAACCCTGGGGACAACCTGGTGTCCCTGGCAAACTGACAGCTGGATCAGCACACATACACAAGTGTTCTCGTGGGTTCTCATAGGGCCTGCTCCTGTGCATTGGTCAAGTGGCCCTCGGATGCTGTAGGGTAGCCCTTGTCCTGGGTGCACAGAGGGACCACTGATGGTGTGGCTTTGCTGCTGCTGGTGGGCTCATCAGTGTGCCCCCTGTGGGACCCGTCTGGAGGGAGGAAGCTTGCCTGTCTCTGCTGGGCGATGTCCTCTATAGTTAGGGGTCTGAGGCCTTGGGGCGTCCGTGGCTGAGGGGACCCCCACGTGGCTCACTGCTTCTCCCCCCGCAGACGTGAACGAATGTGCCACTGGCAACGGGGGCTGCGAAGGCCAGTGCTGCAACACCGTGGGGGGCTTCCACTGCCGCTGCCCCCCCGGCCGCCTGCTGCAGGGAGACGGCAAGACCTGCCGAGGTAGGCCCCGGGCCCGGCCACCGCCCCGACCACTGCTGCCACCGCCCACAGCCCCCGCTCAGCCCGGCCACCTACCCACCTCCCACAGCTGCAGGGGTCCACATGTCTCTCCTGAGATGAGCTCGGGGACTCAGAAATCCAATGTGGGTGGGGGCACCCTGTGGGGACTGTGTAGGGCTGGGAGGCTACTCTGCCCCTGGGAGATGCCGGTGAAGAGGGTGGGTGGGCGGCACCCTGTGGGGACTGTGTAGGGCTAGGAGGCTACTCTGCCCCTGGGAGATGCCGGTGAAGAGGGTGGGTGGGCGGCCGGCTGGCTGAGCACAGGCACCCCTGTGGGAGGGAGGGAGGGAGGCACACAGTGCCCTGTGTGCTGGGCATGCACGAAGGCACTGGTGGGCACCGTGCCCTGGCAAAGGCTCACTGAGGCCCTGGCAGGGGTCCGGAAGTATTCACCAGCTCTGGGCACACCCTGTGCCCAGCCCTGCCATCACTGGTAGGCTGCAGCAAAATCAGGGACAGAAAATTCCTGCGAGGGAGGGAGGGAGGGAGGGAGGGAGGAGGGGCAGGAGAGGAGGGGCAGGAGAGGAGCAGATTAGGGCTGAGGTGGGAAGCAGGGATTATCCCACTCACCCTCCTTCACCTGCGCCAGCCCCCGCCTGGCACCTGACTGACCCTAGCGGGCCGGGGTTCCGGTCATTGGGCATCTGCTTTCCTTCAGCACATCAGACAGTTGCTGTTGCCTCCTCTCTCCCAGAACGCTCTTTCCCCTAAAAGAAGACTGTCTCCAGCTGTGCAGACACCAGCTGTGAGCTGTCCATCAGAGGTCGGGGTGGGGGACACCCTGCTGTTCTGGGTCTGGGGGCCAGGGTGGCTGCCTGGCCGAGAAGGTCTGCAAACACTGTTCTGTGCCTGAGGTCTCTGTCAGCAGGAGGCGGGAGGGTGGGTGCAGCAGAGAGGCTTCCGTGACCCCTTGCTCACTCCCAGGATCTGAGGACCCTGGGACTCTGGGAGGGGGGCAGTGTACAGGAGCCTGGACTAGGTGAGAAGGGAGAGGGCTGCACACCACCCTCTCGAGCTGTGACTTCAGCCTTGATTTCCCTTCTGTGAAATAGTCCCATTGGGATGGCAGAGCCCACCGAGGCCTGCACCCAACTCCAGGACACGCTGAGGTGGGCATAGGGGAGGGTCCACCACCCTAGACCCCGGGTAAGGAGGGTCCCCCAGCTGCCAACGCCCCCTCTCCCATCAGTGCCCTCTAAAGTGGGGTGACTGCACTGGTGTCGGGAATGAACCGAAGGGCCAAGGATATGCCAGGCCCAGTGTCAGACCCCCCTCACCCTGGCCCAGGGTGCCCACCATGTAAAACAGGACAGTCCATGACGTTAGCCTCCTCCTCCTCTGAGGTTCTCCTGGGCTCCGACACAGCAAAGGTGCCCATCTGCTGGGCATACACCTCGTGTCCTGGCCTCTCTGGGTCCTTTTTCCTGCTAGGAGGCATTCCCCAGCCCAGGGGCATCCAGATTGAGGCTGAGTCTTTTGTTCCTCAGCCCCCAGGGCCTGCTCAGAGAGTGTGGGGTTCACAACCCCACCTCTTTTCAGTGTCTGGGACCCTGGCTCTCCCGTGGGAGCTTGTGCCAGGCCCTGCGGGGGGGTGCTGGGCTGCCCCGGAGGGGGTCTTCTGACCTGTTTGTTATCTGAGCTCCCAGTGCTGACCTGGCCTGGCGACCAGAGGTGGCCGGCCATGTGTCTGCGGGTCCTAGAATGGAAGTCCACCACTTGGCCACCGGCCTAGGCAGGCAAATTGGCCTCCTGTGTTCCTTACGAGGCACTGGGATTCCTTCATCCAGCAGGACCCCGAGGGCAGGCGAGGTGGTCACCTTCCAGCGGAGTTGGTGCTGTGTGGATGAGATGACCAGGGAGGGGGGCCAGATGGGAGGGAATGGGCTCAGACCTGCGTCCCGCTGCGAGGGCTGGTCCTTCCCCGGCCGTGGCCCCTGGGAGTGGCTGACCCGGGCTCAGCATGTTTGGGATGGCTGGGGATCCTAGTCACCGCGGCTGGCCGAGAAGGCCCTGCCCAGAGCCAAGCGCCTGTTGTATTTCCTCTGTCTCCCTGAAAGCCCAGCCTCCCCTGAAATGGAGCGGGGCTCAGGGGGCGGCCGTGGGCCATGTGTGAGCAGAGCCAGAGGAAATCAAGATGTCACTGCGAGGGAAGATGGCCCGCTCTCTCTCTCGCTCGCTCACTCGCACGGTGGGGTGGGGAGGGCAGTGTGCCGAGTTGAGTTGAGTTGAGTTGAGTTGACGGTGGGGTGAGCCCAGAACCCGCCCGGAGCGATGAACCTACCCCATGAACCCCGAGCGCTGGCACGGGGCCTGGCCGGAGGGCGCCTGGCCCTCGCTCCGGGAGCCGCGTCAGGCCCGTGTGTGTCAGGTTCTGGGAGACTGGCCTGGAGCAGGAGCCCTGGGCTTGCTCTACCGGGTGGCCGGTGGCCCGGAGGCCGGAGCTGGTTTCCCAGCAGGGCGTGACTGCCAGAAGCCAGCCCTTCCCCTACCCCGGGATCGGAGGCAGGCTCAGGCCTGTGGTTCCTAGAGGATCCCGGGGAGAAACGTGGGCTCCACCACCATGGCCCCGCCTGCTCAGCCCTCCCGGTCAGCCCCTGAGGGAGCATCTTTGGGACCAGACTGTGGTGTCACCGATCCCCTTGGATGAGTCATGCTGAACCTTAGTCTGCTTATCTGTAAAGTGGAACTAATAACACTGTCTCCTCTCCAAGTGCTCGAGGGGACTTAGGGGAAGTGCTGTGAGGCCCCGGGCCTGTAGCAGGTTCCCAGGTGCCCGGCTGGCTTCTGGGGGTGCACAGGATGGAGAGAAGGGCAGCCCCAACCTGAGTGGGACCACCCCCTGCCTTGGCCTTGGGGCACTGCCCTCTTCCCAACCTCACTGTCTTCTCTTGACCAAGGTCCATGGGGACCAACCAGGCCCAGGGGTCGGGGGCTACATCCAGGCTTGGGGGTGAAGGCAGGACCAGGACCCTAATCAGAGCCAGCAAGGGAGACCTACATCCAGCCTATGATGTGGATCAGGACCTTCGTCAGGCTGGGTCGCCACACACCCCAAGTTCCCCTGCTTCCCGCACCTCATCCCACGCCGTCAGGTGTGGACCCTCAGTACTGTAAGTGCCCGGCTGTGAGACGGGTCCACTCCTTATCCTGGATGGTTTGGCTGCAGACCACATTGGAATGGAGAGGACTTTCGGTCCCCTTCCGAGAGAGAAATTAAAACTGCTGTCGGGAGAAAATCATGTTGTCTCTCTCCCTGGGGGACACGTCAAGCTTGGGGTGGGGATGCCCGGGCCCAGGCCTGCCTTCCTATGCCAGGGGTGGGATTCTGCCTGAGACCCTGCTGACCCCTCCTTCCAGGAGAACAGGGGGGGCTGGTAAAGTGGGCAGCAAAGACTTGGGGTGGGCTGGGCAGGTCGCAGGCTCTCTCCCGGGGAGGTCCTGCTCAGCCGACGTGAAAAAGCCTGCTCTCTCCTGGGGGGGGGGGGGGGCTCGACATTCCTCCCACCCCCGGCGGCTGCATCCAGGGCAGAGCTGGGGTCTTTATCGGGGTGTCTGTGAAGCTCATGGGGGCTCCAGGCCTCAAGACAACATCCCCAGACTCACCAGCCCTGTCTGCTTTAAGCAGGTGGGTCTGCCACCCCTGTCCTGGGACACCCCCCTTTCTAAGAGCGAGAGAGACCTTGTCTGAGGTGTGTGTGCTCAGGAAGTCACGGCCATGACACGGAGGAAGCCTCTCGCTGGAGTTTCCTCTCCCCCCGCCCTGCCCTGCCCTGCCTCGGCTGACACGGGCTCCAGTCTGGTCTCCATCCCGGAGAGGAGAGCAGCCGGATGACGCTTCCCCACAAGGGCTCCTCTCACACCCTTCGGCCTGGCTGGAGTGGGGGAGCTGCCCGAGTCTCCCCATCCCCAGGGGGAAGCAAGAATGTGAGAAGTGACGGGCCTTGATGAGGCCGCCTCGGGGCTCGGGCTGGGTCTGGAGGGCCGTGGGCTGACCTGGGCCAGCTGCGCCGTCCTGCCCTGCGGGGCCGAGCTGGTGGGAGAGGGGGGGAGGGGTGCTGCTTGGGGGACCCTCCAGTGGTACCCAAGCACGGCAAGGAGTCCCCTCCCTTCTCCTCTGACCCAGGCCGCAGAGGGGGCCCGGCAGGCTCTCCGAGTGCCTGAGGAGCCCTGTGTGGCCTCGGGCCTTTTGGAGGCTAAGCTCATGCCCTGGGCCCGAGCAGGTTGGATGCATGCCTCCCCTAGCTGGCTCCCCTGGCTGGCGGCCCTCCGCAGCCCGTTCCAGGCTGGATGGCAAGGCTCGCGGCATGGCGGCCGGGCGTGGCGTCCGCAGCAGGCCACCCTCACGGAGGTGCTGGAGGTGGGAAGCTTTCATTTCCTGCCTCCGGCCAGGCTCTCGCACCTCCGGTGAGCAGATTCTGGCAGGTGCGTTCCTGGGGAAGGCCAAGGCAGGAGCAAAGGAAGCCTTCAGCGTCAGTCTGCAGAGCCAGCCGGTGACAGAAGGACAAGAGGCCCGCCCCACTGCCCTGCCCTGACCCCCTTAAATCCCCCGCCCCAGAGCCCAGGCATAGGGCAGGTTCCCAGGAGGAGGTCCCCAAGGCAGGCAGCCTGCAGCTGTCTACACTCCGGGCACCCATAGCTGACTGCGGGTCCCAGGGCTTTAGGCAAAGGTGTGGGTGACACAGCTGGACTTGGGAGTCAGCAAGGCGGGGTTTGCTTCCCTGAGCCCTGACCTAGCACCGCCCACCCAGCACCCAGCCTCCTGATGGGACTCTCCTGCTGTCTGTATCTCTTGGCTGTGTCTTCTCTCTCTCCCTCCTGTTTGTAATGATGGCCGCACCTTCCCAACCATGCTCCTGCGACCCCGTCTCTCCTCCAGGCGCCCCTGAGAAGTGGATCTGGGCTGGGACTCCATCCCCTACCCTCTCACCGCCTCCTCACTCCCGGCCCTGCTGGGCAGCTGAGCTCCTGACCCCATCCAGCTCCGCCCAGCCCCAGAGTTCTGTTATCAGATCCTCGCCGCTCCCTGCTTCCCAGTCTGGGCAGAGCCGTTCTGGGCGGGGTGGGGGTCAGGAGGGGGGTTAGCAGAATGCAGAGGGAAGACTGGGGCTAGGGCATCTTGGGTTCAAGGGGGAGGGTTGGACGCTCAGCAGGGACTGTAGCCTTGTCATGACAGAGCTGGGAAGTCCAGTGGTCTTAGAAGTCGCCTCTCTGCACTTCATGTGGATGGCGGCTGTCCCTGAGCTCAGTCTGTGCAGCAGGTGGCCTTGGGGACCTGCGAGGTGGCGCATGCATGGCCAGCCCTGACAGCTTCAGGCTTGAGCACCTTAGACAGCTATGTTGATGTTGGCTGGCCACCCCTGTGACCCAGTGTTCTGCGATCAGCTTGGGCCTTCATGTGGAGGAGGGCAACAAGACGGGTGACCACGGGTATCCAGTAGGCCCTGTGGGTTGCTGGGAGTGGGTCTGGTGATGTTCCCCGTGGGGTTGGTTTGCTTGTTCCTTCTCCAGATTGGGTGCTTGCTGTGGGCCCAGGGCCAGGCTCACAGCATCAGCCAGAAACCTCCCCCCCTCAAGACATTCACCCCTCACTGGCCTTTCCTGTCTCTGAACCAGTAACCCCACACTGGCCCTCAATATCTTCTGACAAGCCAGTCTTTGCTACCTTCCCCTTCCTACTTTTGCTGAAGCCAGCTCAGAGCCACCTCCTCCAGGCAGCCTCCCATCACTTGACCTTCACCATCTCTCATCTCTGAGTGCAGTGTGAGCCCCAGAGCTGTCAGTGCACCCCTTCTGTGGTGTCTGCTGCCTGGCAGCTCAGATGTTCCCAGTGAAAGCCAAGTGTAGCTCCCATGTTCGCGTTGGGGATTGTGCCTGCATTGGGGGAATTGTGCCCGTGGTGGGGGGGACTGTGCCCCTAGTGGGGGTCATGCCCGTGGTGGGGGGACCGTGCCCATGGTGGGAGCCGTGTTCGAAGTAGGTGAGGTCCACATCAGCATTCCAGGGCTCAGCTTTCAGGTGCTCCGAGTTGGACCTTTGCAGGGCTACAAGAGTCTGGGCAACAGAGAGCCACATAGAGGACCCGGTCACATGCAGACACATGTGCACACGTGTGCGGGAGACCTCCAGCACGCTCTGGGCCTGGCCCACGGCAGCGCCTCCCCGGGCAGACTGGGCCTTGGGTTTTGTGGCGCAGCGGGGCTGGGGTCCAGATGCCTGCGCCGTCCTCTCTAGGGAGGAACACGTGTGACGGAGGCTGCCCATCTTGGGCTCTCCCAGAGGGCTGTGTGGGTAAGAGAGGGGGCTCCCCCAGTTCCCGCCGGGCCCAGCCAAGGGCGGCGGCAGGCGGGAACGACAGCTGGTCTCTCGGAAACAACCGTGGTTTTAATTTCCTTTCCTTTGACTTGGTGAGAAGCTCGGGCGGTAATGGGTTTACCATGAGGCTGACGCGGACGACTCAGGAGGCCGGGCCTGGCGCCCTGCTCCTGAAACCCATTCTCTGGCGGCGGCCCTGGGGGAGGGGCAGGGAGGGGGGCTCTGGAGGCTAGTCTGCTTGGTCTCCATGGAGGCAGGGTAGACCATGGGTGACCCCACACCAAAAACTGCTCCCCCTGCTTTGGGCCGGACTCTGGACATTGGGGGTAAAAACAGCCAGGCTGGGGGTTATCATCTGGAGACCAGAGGTGGTGGGGAGGGCTTTGGGCTAGGGGGCCTGGGGGGTGCCCCAGGACGGACTGAAGAGAAGCCTAATAGATGGACACCTTCTTCCAGCCCCTTCCTGGCCCCTCTCTGTGTGGCTGGGCAGCCCATCAGCGGTTGTCTGATCACTGGCTAGCCCGGTCCCTGAAACTCTCAGATGGCACTCACATGGCGTTCCTGGCCTTCAAAGCCCACCAGCCTGTCCCAAACCAGTCACGTGACCCACCTGACTTTAGTGGAAGGGAGCAGGGGTAGGGAGACATCACTGTGCCTTCTCTGGGGAGGGATCTGTGAGCACCAAGGGACAGAAGCCACAATGGTGGTGGTGGAGGGGCTTTGCCAAGGTCTGCTTCCTGGCCCTAGGCCGTGGCCGTTCTGCTCCAGAGCTCCCTGTTGGGGCCAGCGCTGGGCCGGGCCCAGCACTAAGTGGGGTCTGTGGCATCTGGGGATTGGCACGGGCCCTTACCCAGTCTGGGCCCTGGCAGATGAGCTCGTGGCCCCCCAGGCTGGAAGAGAGGAGCTGGGGCCGCCCTGGCAGGCAGGGGAACAACTTCTGCTGACACAGACATTCTGCGTGTTTCTGCGTCGGGAAGGCATTTCCCAAACAGCTTCCAGACCCACAGCCATGGGCCGGATGCACTCGGTGGCTCCGAGGGAGGCCGTGGGTGGCTGTGGGCACCGTCTGGCTGCCAGTGGCATCCTGTGCTTGGCACACTGCTGCCCTCCATGGCCACACCCAAGCCTCACACCCCACACTTAGTGGGGATGGAGGCCCAGAGTCTTCCGCACCCCAGTCCTGAATGTAACCCTCAGCGGGGTGAGGTTTCGTCACAGTACCCCTGAACCGTGTCCAGCCAGAGTGGGCACACAGGTCATTGCTGAGCGGAGGGCATGAACGCATGAGTGAGTGAGTGAGTGTGTAAGTGTTAGAGAGTTGGGCCGGCTGCAGAGGGAGCACAGAGGCAGCAATGGCTGGGTCTGCGGGGAGCCAGCTGGGGGTGGTTTGCAGAGAAGGTGACCTCTGAATCGCCACGCAGATGCGCAGTAAGGACAGGCCTCTCGGCTGCAGTGGGAGCTGGGGCGCCCAAGGGCCAAGGCACCCAGAGGCCGCAAGAGCTAAGACCTGAAGCTGAACTTCCTAGAAACCCTTTGCCCAGGGTTCCGCTCAGATGCCGAGGGCCCTTTGCAGCCCAGCCTGGAGGAACCCCAGCGCTGGGTTCTGGCCGACAGTCCAGGGATGTCTGCAGCCAGAGACAGCGGCACGCAAGCAGGAGAACCCTGTTTGCTCCTGCAGGTTCTCTGCCCTGCCCAGCCCACTCAGAACCCGCAGGGTGTCTGCCCACAGGGAGCTACCAGGTGGCTCGGGGAGGGAGGATTTGAGTCCCATTGAGGCCTGGTCCCCTCGCTGGCCCCCCTCTGCCCTGTGTGATGTGGAGCAGGTTATTTCTCCTCTGGGAAAGGACTCTCGGAGTCCCGATGTTCAAAGCGCAGGGCCAGAGCACCTGTGCTTCTGGGCTCCCTTCTAGGCAGAATGAGGGTTAATTCTAGGCCTGTCTGGGCGGGGCAGAGAGTGGGGTGCCAGGCAGGAAAGAAGAAGGCAGGCCAGAGGGGCTGGGTGAATGGGTGACTGGGCAGCCCTGGGTGACGGAGATGCTGGGTGCTGAGGATGGCATGTGGGTGGGACATCATGAGGATTCCCAGGACAGAAAAGATGGCGCTTCTCTTGCCCAAACTTGTCAAGAAGCATTTGGAAGGCCTCAGTGAGCTTTAAGAGCCAGCGCCTGAAAGCTCAAATCACTTTTCTTACTGGCTGATTTCCTCCTCCCTGGACCCCGTGGGCACAGAGGCAGTGGACACACTTGGTCCTGTTTCTCTTTTCCAAGTCACGTGTATTCCATGGCTTCAGGCTGTGGATCCTTAAGCTGGCACCTCTGCCCGCTGTACAGATAAGGAAACTGAGGCACCTGGCGGAGTCCTGGGACTAGTTTGTGTCATCTAGCTTTTCAGCGGGCAAGGACTCATGTCTGCCACCCCCAGACTGTGTGTGCTCTTGCCCACTGTGCCCTGTGCCAGGTGCTGGGGACACAGGCCCCAAGCAGCTGGCTCTCTTCCCACCCGCACCGTGGGGTGGCCATGGGAGTGAATGACCCCTGTTCGGGCTGGGATGTGAGTTGGAGTTCAGGTGGATACAATAGGGTAGTGCCAGAGTGATGGCCAGTGGGGCCTTTGTCCCAGCCGTTCCTGAGGAGGGGGTGGGCCTGGCCAGACCGGGGCCGGCTTAGGGGGGGTCTCTGGAGAGGCACCAGAGGCCAGCACAGGGCTGCATAGGTTCGTGGCTGCAGGCCAGTGCTTCTCAGGGCCTGAGTGCATAGGTCCCTGGATATACAGCTGCTGTGGTCCCCCCCGGGGAGGGCCATTTTGGATGTAGCTGGGGTTCAGGGCTCTGCCCAGGGGACCAGGGGTCTGGGTTAAAGGCATGTCCACGGCTTTCCCAGACGGACACCTGGGGCTCACGGGCCCTGCTAGCCAGTCCTCCCTTGACTCTGGCCCTCTCCCACTGCAGAGAGGCTGTGGGGACCCTCTGTCTAGGCTCCCTCAGGGCGCAGTTCTGGTCTCTCCAGGAACACCTCCGGATTCCTCTGGGTAAGAAGATCCTGGTCCAGTGGAGAGCATGAGTGCCAGGTGTGGAACACCTCACTTGGGGGGTGCAGGCTCTTCACCCCCAGGGTGTCCACTTTGGTGGGTTGGCCCCAAAAGGACCTGCTACTCCCAGCCCTCCCCAAACTTGGCAGAACTAAACCCCATCAAGCTGCCTCCAGGAAGCCCCTCGGAGCTTTACAAGGGTGGCCTCCTTCTTTGCTTTGGTTTCTTTTCCTCGTTGGCTCTGGGAATACACGTCTGTGCACATGTGTCTGTAGGTGCCTGACTTCAGGGTCTGTGTGTGTCTTGTTGTGCATGTTTGCACACGTGGGTTTGTTTGCGCACAAGTGTCTGCGTGTTTGCGTGGGGGTGCCTGTGTTTGTGCGCGGCTCTGTGTCCGGGTGCGGACGGAACTGGAGCGGAGGAATGCGCGGGGCATGCAGTGTGCGAGGGGAAGTAGTGCGACGGTGGGGGGCGGCGGGGCGCGGGGCGGGCCCAGGGCGGGGCCGGGGGCGGGCCCTCCGGCTCCTAGGATTTGGCCTTTACCTGCGGGGGGCGGAGGGAAAGCTGAGAACTTAAAGGCAAGGGGCAGGACCGCTGGGCGAGAGCGGCTCCCGGCGGCGCCGAGCAGAGCTAAGCGGGGCCGCTGCTTGTGCGCGCCTGGCGGAGCCGGAACCGGAGCCGGATCCGAGAGTGGGCGGCTGGCGGCCGGCGGAGCGCAGCGCGGCCCATCCGGCATGGAGGTGTCCTGGAGCCGCTGCGGGCTGGCCGCGCTCTGGTGCCTCGGGCTTCTGGGGGGCCTGGGGCGCGTTGCGGGCACGCACTACCGCTATCTCTGGAGGGGCTGTTACCCGTGCCACCTGGGCCAGGTCGGCTACCCGCTGAGCGTCGGCGACCAGAGACCAGGTGGGCGCCGGGCAGGCTCTGCGCGCGGGTGGGACGGGGGTGCCCTGCTCGCTGGCCTTTCGTGCGTGCCCTTTGTTTCTTCTTTTTAAAGTTTGCGCGGGTGCTGACAGCCCGGAGTCTGGAGGGAGAGGGGCGTGGGCAATATCCCAGTGCCCTGAATCACCAGACATTCCTGTCCCCTCCTAGGCTGGCTGCCCGGGGCTGCTTGCTGACAGCAGGGTGGTCGCTTGACCTGAAAGAAGAAAATCATCCCGGAGCTTTTGTCGGGTGGGCTGGGCACTGGCAGCTCTGGGGGGCCAAGCCAGATGTAGGCTCAAGCGGGACCTCCCTTTCCAGGGTCCTTAGAGCGTGGGCCCTTTGGGGGTCATGTGTGGGTGTGGAAGGTGCTGCCCTTCATTCCTTCCCCCAACCCCAAGCCCTGGGCACCTGGTCCACCAGCCCAGTGGGCTGCAGGGTTAGCTGGGAGGAACCCAGCAGCCCATGGGAAATGGGTACATCCTGCCTTCTCCCGAATTGCTGATTTGGTACCCATGCGGGGCCAGCCTCCCTGCAGGGGCCCCAGTGAGTCATTACCCAGATGCCTCGGGCAGTAGGCCATTCTAGCTCCCTAGTGTGGCTCTCTTCTTGATGACATTGGCCCTGCTTGGCTGTCCCCTGGGCTAGTCCCTGTTGCTCTCCATGCCAGAGGGCACACAGAGCTCCAAGTTGCAAGCTCTCTTCACCTCTCCTGGCTTTGTCACTCGGTCAGCTGGGGCCCAGGCTCGGTCCTGACGAGGTCCCCAAGGCCAGGCCACTACTGTCACTCCGTCATGGGTGGCACCAAATATCGGAAGACTGTGTAGCATCCGAAGTCTGAGCAGGGTGAGGCAGGGCAGGGGAACCAGCAAGCCCCACTCTGAGGCCTACTTGGGCTTGTGGAGGGGTGAGGGGACGGGCCTTTGGACAGTGGGGTGCACTTTCTGAAGGTGAGACCCTGTGGCATGTTTGCGGGGAGGGAAGCAGGACTTGTTAAGCACTGAGTGGAGCTCTGGCAGGGTCCCAGAGGACTCGGTGTGCCTGTGAGTCCGGGGGAGGCTGCAGAACGGGCTCATTTTGGGTGGTTTCTGTCGGGGAAGCTGATTTGATCCTGATCGTGTGTTCCTGGGCCAGGAGCGGGTGTGATCGGGTGATTGTTGGTAGAGACACCATCATTCACCAGCTCAGCAGACACCGCAGGGCCAGACGGGCTCCCCAGGGAACCAACCCCGTGTCAACTTGCTGATGTCACCCTGTTCCAATGTGTGTGGCATGCTGGGGGGTTGCCAGAAGTCCTCGGTCATGTTCATGTATCTCAGAGAAGGGCAACAAGGGGACCACGGGGACTTCCCTATGGCGCTCCGGCCCAGCTGTTCCTTGAAGTTGCCCCCCTCTGGACTCACCTGCTGCTGGCCAGATGGCTGTAGCCTGGGCACAGCAGGTGGCAGCTGGGCAGAGGCTGGAGGGGAGAGTGCGCTTGTCCTGGGCTGCGCGCTGTCCCTGGCAGGGCTGGCTTTCCTCTCCTCACTCTTGGGGAAGCATGGAGAGGAGGCGGTCTGGGGTGCCCACACTGTTACGGGAGCCAGGCCCCCCTCCCTGCTGCCAGGAGAGCAAAGTTTTCCATGGTAGTTTTGGAGTCTAAAGTGCCAATCAGTGCTAGGTTGGGACCCCACCATTTGGGGTGTCCCATTCTTTACCTTGTACAGTGAGGGCAAGCCTAGGGATGGAGCTCAAGGGGGTGCAACTTCTAGAGACACTGGGGTGTCGCCAAACCCCAGACAGATAGCAGACCACACTGCAGGAGTCAGGGGGGCCAGGTGGGCCCTTCCGGCTCCTTGGTCTGAACCCTGTGTAACTTGTGGCTCAGGAAAGGACTCCAGAGATGCCAGAAACATGCTCTATGCCCAGTTCCCTGGGCTGCTGTGACAGAGTGCCACCACAGCGCAGATCTGGCCCCTTACAATTCTGGAGAGCAGTGGGCTAAGTCCTGGTGTGGACAGGGTTGGCTCCTCCCAGAAGTTCCAGGGGAGAACCCTGGCCTTTTCCGGCTCCTAGAGGTGCCCGCACTCCTTGGCTCGTGACCCCTCCTCCATCTCGAAAGTTGGCTGGGAAGCCTCTTCAGATCTCTTTTTTTTCTCTGATTCTCCTGCCACCTTTTCTAAGGACCGTTCGGTGACATTGAGCCCACCTGCATGCTGCAGGATAATCTCCCATCTCACATGCCTTGCCCTAATCCCACTGCATTGGGGATGAGGATGTGGACCTCTTTGGGGGCCATGATTTAGCTGACCACACTCTCTTTAAAGACCACTGGGCCTGTGGTTCCTCAGACCCTGGTCACGGCCCTGGTACGGGGTCCGCAACTCTGAGGTCGTTGAAGAAGACCTCTCTTTTGCCACCACTTGGCTCATACTGAGGGTGAGGCAGGCAGGGTTTAGGTGACTCAATCTTGCCCTGCTTTCTGATTGAAAGACGTGTCTATGAAGAAGCCTGGGTCCCAGAACTGGAGGGGACCCCTGCAGGAGGCTGTCTGGCCAGATTCCGCCCCCCCCATCAGCAGGCTTCTGTCACCCAGAGGGGTGAAGGGGAGGCCTCGGATCTGTCATCCTTGAACGGCCGGCCCCGCCATGTCCAGATGTTCAGATAGGCTGATGACGGGTGGAGGAAGGCGTGGCTAACCCTCGGTACCCCCTGCTTGTGCTGCTGATCCTGGACCCTGTGTTCCCCAGCAAGGCAGCCCCCCCCCCACTGCCAGGCAGGGCCGCTTCGAGGTGGGAAGGGCGTGGGGCAGGGGTCAGTGCCCCAGCCTGGGCCGGAGCGGGGTTTCTGAGAGAGGTTGGGTCACATGGGCGGCAGGTGTGCGCGCGGAGAGAGGCCGGCTCTTGGGAACCAGTGGGCTGACCCACCCCCTGTCCCCACATGCTTTTTCCAGACTGTCTCTCAGTTCAGTGTCCTTGTGGCCTGCAGGGCTACTGGGGTGGCCCGAGGGGCAGCTGCTCCTCCTGGGCTCCCTCCCTGTGTGTGCTAGACGGTCCTTGTGCAGACCTGCCTGGAAACTGCTCACGGACGCAGCCCCCAAGGGCAGGCTTGGCCGCAGCCAGGGGTCTGCGGGGCTCAGGTGCGTCTCTGCTCTGGGACGGAGTACAGTGCCACCTGAGCCAGCCTCTCTTTAGCCGAGCATCTGGGGGTGAACCCAGGGGGACCATGAGGTCACCAGCATCCTCGCCAGCCTGCTGGCCCAGTACCTGCCTCTGGGGTCACATCTGGGGCACATCGGTGCCCCCCCCCCGCTTTACCTGCCTGCTGGGCAAGGCCGCTCGAGACACAGAAGCCCAGGCTTCCTGCCCACCCCCTCAGTCTACCCACAAGGCTCCCCTTCCCCCAAAGCCTTTCTGGGCACCTGCGGCATAGCCAGTGCTGGGCCCCGGGCAGTCACAGCAGGGCCTTGCAGGGCTCTCGAAGCAAGGACTCTGAGAGTGGGGTTGCTGCCCACTCTGCCCTGTTCAGCGGGTGTGGTTTGGCTCTTCTGCCCACTGCCCCCAGCTGACCCCTGCCGCCTGAGACTTCCCTCCATGCCCCTGCTCTCTCTGTCCCCTGAGACTCGTTGTGGCTCTTTGGAGAGCCGTTAGCTTTTTGCCTTCAAGCCCCTTCCCGTGAATCATCCTGGCTTTGTTTTGAGCACACCTGCTGGTTACCATGGTGCGTGCAGGTGGAGAGACTGTGGGCTTCACCTGCCCCTACTCTCTGGGGGAGCCTCGGGGCTTGGGAAGGACCTGGGGGTCTCCCTGGAGTGGACATGGTCTGTGCACGGAGCAGGGGGCCCTGGGCTCCGTGTGTGTCATTTCTGGGTTCCCAGGCACATTCTCAGAGCGTGGGCTGGTGGCAGGGTTTACGTGCCTGGGCAGCGTAGCCTGGCGGGGAGGCTCGGGAGATGGTCAGAGGGGCCTCGCCTGTGTGCCGCCTTCGGCACCCTTCCGTGGAGTGCTCGGATGGGGCAGTTCTGGGATGAGAGCCCGGAGGGAGGAGTTTTCCTGGGGGTGGTAATGGTGGTGGAGGTCGGATGGCGGGGACCTGGTGGGTTATTGAGCAGAATTAGAGGGAAACCTCAGCTCTGCAGTTGCTGGGAATGAGTTGTCTCACCAGCCGGGGTTTTCACAAAGCCGAAGACTGGCCCCCCAAATCATGTTTTCTCCGAATGGAGCCACGCAGCTGACGTGGCCTCATCCAGTGAGGCTCGGTCAGTGGTCAGGGCCCCTGTCATCCTGGCCAGGGTGCCTGGGCCAGTCGCCTGACTGTTCCCGCTGATGCTCGGCTGGTAGATCGTGCGGAGTGGGTGGGCAGCCCAGGTGGGTCCTGGCTGCTCACCCTCGACTCTGTGTCCCCACCCAGATGTGGATGAGTGTCAGGTGCACAACGGCGGCTGCCATCACAGGTGTGTGAACACACCCGGCTCCTACCTGTGCCAGTGCAAACCCGGCTTCCGACTCCACGTGGACGGCAGGACCTGCCTGGGTAAGTGCCTCCTGCACCTGGCGCCAGTGCCCTGCCCAGGCTCTTGGCCTTTGCTGTCCCCTCTCCTCCTCTTGGGCACACCCAGGTCTGGGAGGAGACCGGGGTCCCTGCCCTCCTGGGCTCAGAGGCACTGCTGTTATAGTGGCCCCATCAGCTGCCATGGGATGCCACAGGCCCCCTCATCTGGCCTGTCGTGTGTCTTCTAGCCCCGCTCACCTGAGACAGCTGAGGCTCAGGAAGGTGTAAGAACAGGTCCCTAGGGCCTGCCCCATCCCCATGCCAAGGTTGGACCTGGCTGGGCTCGGGCCGTCTGCAGCCATACCTGAATCAGGCGGGGGGTGCCCAGGTCATCTCCCGCAGGCGGGGGCGTGGCTCTGTGCAGAGCCCTTTGCAGCAGAAGCCTCGGTGGTGGGTCAGTGGGGACCAAGGCTGGCCGCTGGCTGCTGGCCATGCTGCCCCCACCCGGGGGCGGTGGGGGGGAGACTCAGATGCTCACTGGGCGGTGGGAGGCTGGTCTGGAGGCCTGGGCCGGGGCAGGGCTGCATGAAGTCACTCTTGATCTGCAGAGCTGGGCTTCCCGGGCCCCAGGAAGCCTGGGGGGTTGGGCTGTGACCTGTAGAGATAACTGAGCGGTGGAATCTTGACCCTTGGTTCCTCTGCAGGCTCTTTTTGCAAAGGGGAGTGGGTCTGATGGAGGTGCCCAGGCCTCAGACTGCGGCCCCTGCCCGTTCGGGAGGGTGACGAGGGAGAGAAGGGGAGAGAGCCAGCAGGCACCTACTGAGGCAGAGGGTGGAGGGGCTGGAGGCAGGGAGTCTGGTGTTGAGCAGTCAGGGCACCCTCTGCTTTTCCCTCCCCCCCGACCCTCTCCCGCTGGCTCTGGACGCAGGTGCTACGGGCACAGGGCTGACCCCTCCCTGCTGGCTGCTGTCTGCGAGGCCCCGCGGGGGTCGTCCTCTGGGGGGCGGGGACGGGTGCCCCTTCTTTCTACCCAGAGCCCAGTGTTCTCTGGCTGGCTCTGAAGGCCTCCTTCCAGCCTGCCTGGCTGCTATGTGGCAGGCGGCCTGCCAGCCCCGGGGGGCCCCCCCAGCACACATTCTCACATGTCCAGGCTGCTGCTGGGGCAGCGAGGCAGCTGCCCCATAAAGTTTCTCTGGGATGGAAAGTGGAAACAGATGCAGGAATGCTGTGGTGTGCTTCAGACAAGAGGACGGGGGTGCGGCCCCGCCGCTGCCGCGCCAGGCGGGAGAGCAGCTTCTGGGAGCCCCGGCCACGGGCTCTTCGGCCTCGGAGTCCCAGGTCCTCTGGACGTGCTTCCACACCCTTCTTCTGGGGCAGGTTCTCCTTGGAGAAGGGCATCCGTGGGGGCTGGGTCTGATGGGCACCCACGCCCTCTCCCTGCTGTGGCTCCCCTGTGAGGGGCCTGGGGCTGGGGCACACCCTGGCGCCTCCCTCGTCTTCCCATCCACTGGTGGTGGCCTTCACGGGGACACTGACATGGGGATGGACGTGTGGCAATGGGTGAGCAGCGTGAGAAGGGGAGGCTGCCCTGCGGGACTTTGGAAGGGCCCATGGTGACCTCTAAGAGTGGCCTCAAGCTGCTGGCTTCGGGAAGGGGTGGCCCTCAGCCTAGGCCCTGGCCCCCAGCCCACCCCTCTCCCCCCACCACTGCATTGCAGTGCCTCCCAGTGGCCTTTCCACAGACACGCCTGCCCTGCGATGGGGTCCCCTGTGTCTTGATTTGTGGTACTGGCTTACTGTAAAGGG
The DNA here is from genome assembly GCF_036850995.1 of Saccopteryx leptura. Classification (NCBI taxonomy): domain Eukaryota; kingdom Metazoa; phylum Chordata; class Mammalia; order Chiroptera; family Emballonuridae; genus Saccopteryx; species Saccopteryx leptura. Next base: position 85,374,361 of record NC_089505.1, on the reverse strand, counting down.
TCTTTTTGGGTCTGGTGTCAGGACCCCGGGTCTGGTCTGTGCAGTCTGGCATGAGGCTGCTGGGACCTCACCACCCCTTAACGCTGGGCACCCAGGCTGCGGGGGTGTGCCCCAGGGCCCCAGGCGCTCTGCACCCTCTGGTCTGGGTGCTGGTGTCCAGCTCACGCCCGCTCCCAGAGGAGGGCGCAGGTGAGGCTCCCTGCACGGCGGTGTCTTCCCGGATTGGAAATGCTTTCCCTGAGGCTAGTTTGGCTTCATCTGTCTTTTATCTTTCTATGACCACGTCGCCCAGCAGGAAATATCCGCCATGCCTGCACTCCACCCCGCGTAAACCCCCCATGCGCGCACACCCACACACGCATACCCACACACCCCCATACACCCCCCTAGCTGTTGGCACATTCCCTGTTTCTGGAATTCCTGGGAGCGGACCCCTTGCCAGTGTTAGGCCAGTCCCCAGGGCTCCTGGGAGTATCCGGGTTGGTGGTGTGGTTTATTGGCCTGGGTCCATGGGGAGCGGCCTCCCCTGTGGGGCCTGGCTTTGTTGAGAAGCTTTCAGAGTGGACAGGTGGTCTCCTGGATGCTTCATCACAAGCAGAACAGGAAGCCTTTGCTCTGGGGGTGCCCGCCCTTCTCGCCAACGCGCCCATTTCAGTTGCCCAGGGACGAGCCCAGCTGCTGTGGATCTAACCTGCCGGCCGGCGGGTGGGGAGGGGTGGCCAAAGATCTCAGATCACCCATGGGAGCCTCCACATGGGGCCCAGTAGAAGGCACTGCCGGGCCTGTGCCAGGCTGCTGGACTCTCTGAGGGCCTGCAAAGGGGGGGGGGGCGGCTGGCCTCCCTGTCTCCTCTGGGAGGTGTGGGACCCCCCTTCTTCTGTGGGACTCCCTGTGTACAGGGCCTGGAGACGAGCCCACAGTCCTGTGCATGGTTCACAGGGGCACACCTTCTGAGCCCAGACTGCCCTATGGCCTCAGCTGACCTCTATGGGAAGAATCAGTGTGGGAGTGGGCCCCTTTCAGACTTCCCCACCGGGACGCAGGCCAGCTGTGGGGCAGTCGGCACGGCTGGAGCACAGCTGCTCTGGAACCCTCCCTGGGCCTGCTGGCATCCTCTTGGCAGGGAGTAGGCGGAGATTCTGGGGAGCCCTCCTGGGGCTTTGCAGACAGGGAGGGAACAGGCCCAGCTCTGCCCCCCTCCCCACGCCAGAGGTTGAGTAAGGATTACAGAGATGCTGGAGGTTGGGGGCGGAGAAGGTACCCACAGTGTGGGGTAGGATTAGCCTATGTGTTGAGAACTCTCAGGGTATTGCCATGTCATGTTGCCCTGAGGGATCTGGAAAGTCCCTGGAGAAAGCAGAGCTTTAAGGGGTCCTTGAAACACACATGGAGGGCCTTGAAACACTCTTAGTCAAACTCGCCTCCAAGGCAAGGAGAGGCCAGGAAATGAGCAGCCTCCCCTACATGCCTCCCTTGCAAAAGATCTTATGGAAATGAAACACGAAATGCTTTTCAGTCCTTAAAAGTGAGAATTTGCAGCAAGGATTTTGCCCTTGGCTCTGACGCTGTGAGAAGTGGCCAGGCCTTGAGGCTCCCAGCCAGCCTGGCTGTCGGAGGAGGAGGGTGGAGGGAGGAGGGAGGAGGGAGGAGGGAAGAGGTGGAGGAGAAACAGCAGGGTGTCCTGGGGAGCTCTACTTCAGGGTGCCCTCCTGGGTGCCCCCCCAGACCCTGAGAAGGGAGGGGCAGGGCCACAGGAAGCCCAGGACTGGTCCATCCTGCATCTCATCCTTGGGGGCTCCGAGCCAGCCCCTTCCTTCCCCAACGTGTGGAAAACAGGGCCTGTGGGAACAGTGATGGGGTGACGTGTAGGAGGAGCCTTTCAAACACCATGCACATGACCAAGGAGGCCAGCTCCCGGGGCCTGTAACACTTGCTCTGGGACGCCTCCTCTGTGTGGTTGTGCGCTCGAGCCAGTGGGGCACCTGCCCCGTACTCTCTCTGGGACCCTGGCCTTGGAGGGTCACCCAGGGCAGGACGTGCCATCCTCCTGGGGCCATGCGAGGGATCATGATGTCACTGGCTCGACCAGCAGAGGGCCTCTCCAGGAAAAATACCAGGCCGGTCACTTGAAAGAGGGGTGCTCTGTGTCCTCCTCCTGAGGTGTCAGGCTCATTGGGCCTTTGGGACATGCCTTGGGGAGATGCAGCTATGATCACACAGCCCCTAGGTGGCCTGGCTGCCTCCCCCCCCCCCGCTTCCCTCCTCCCCAGTCAGATGGGCCCTACTGTCCCCACACCAGCAGGAGGGGCTCCCTGGCCCTGCCTTCCCTCGGGACCATGCCAGGGTGCACCGCGGGCCTCGGGGCAAACATACCCTCCAGTGGGGGGACAGCAAGAAGATGCACAGGGTCTTCCAACCTTCCCTTCCCTCTGCTCCCTGGAGGGGTGGCCCTGGGGAGGTGCCTGGCCCTCTGGGAGGCTGCTGTTGCAGCCTCTTGGGTGAGGACAAAGTACTCGCAGCAGAAACATGGCGACTGCAAGGCTTGTCTGCAAAACTCATTCCTACAAAGCTGCAGGTGCCAATGTGGGAAGGGTCTGTGACCTCACCGGCCCAAATCAGGCTGTGGTTGTGCACGGAAGGGGCCTCCTTCTCGGCCCAGGGGACCCAGTCTGGATGGGAGGTGGGAAGGGTGGCCTCTGCCCTCAAGAGTACTCTGCGAAGTGGTGTCTTTGCTGGAGACCAGACCCCCAGAAGGGCAGGCTACCAGCTCCCAGGTGGAGGGTGCACTGGTCACACCCAGCCCAGGGAAACCCAGGGGCGGTAGCCAGAGACTCTGGGGTGGACACAGAAGCCCTAAGGGAGGCCAGGGCTCACTGAGGCCACGGTGAGTGCTAGGAGAGCGGAGCCAAGGGGATGACACAGATTTGAGACGTGGTTGGTGGGGGGTGGGGTCGGGGCACAGGTGAGGGCAGAATGGGTGCCAAAGGACCGCAGCAAAGCCTGGGGTTCGCGCCTTTGGAGGTTGACCCCAAGGTGGCCAGGTGGCCAGGTGGCTGGCAGGATGGCAGCACAGACTGGGTCCCCGGGCCCTGCTCGTGGTCCTGTTTGTGGCCCTGCTCGTGGCCGTGCTCGTGACCCTGCTCGTGGCCGTGCTCGTGACCGTGCTCGTGGCCCTGCTCGTGGCCGTGCTCGTGACCCTGCTCGTGGCCGTGCTCGTGGCCGTGCTCGTGACCCTGCTCGTGGCCGTGCTCGTGACCCTGCTCGTGGCCGTGCTCGTGGCCCTGCTCGTGGCCCTGCTTGTGACCCTGCTCGTGGCCGTGCTCGTGGCCGTGCTTGTGACCCTGCTCGTGGCCGTGCTCGTGGCCGTGCTCGTGGCCGTGCTCGTGACCCTGCTCATGGCCGTGCTCGTGGCCGTGCTCGTGACCCTGCTCGTGGCCGTGCTTGTGACCCTGCTCATGGCCGTGCTCGTGGCCGTGCTTGTGACCCTGCTCGTGGCCGTGCTCGTGGCCGTGCTCATGGCCGTGCTCGTGGCCGTGCTCGTGGCCCGCTGCAGGGCTTGTCCTTGGAGGTTTCTCTCTGAGACGAAAGGGCTGGGGTGGAGGGGTTGGCAGGTGTGTAGTCTGTGATGTTGAGGCTGGTGCCACCCAGGCTCATGTCCCTGGAATGTGGGTGCGGGTGGGTGTTAACACGACTGCAGGTGAATTATGTGCCCGTGTGGTGCCGAGGTGCCATTCAGAGCTAAGGATGGGGCAGGACATACAAGGCTGGGCATTAGGTGACCCACGAGCTGCCTGGAGGTAAAGAGGGGTGGGCAGAGGCCAGGCGAGTTTCTTCTCCTGGCTGAGCCGGCGGGCCACCCTTTCCAGTCTTGCTGTCCTGTCTCCAACAGAGGGCTTCCTAGAAGGGAGGGATGTGGCTGGCCACTGACCACACATGGGTGAGGCCCTCGGGAGCTAGAAACCAAGCCTGTCAAAAGCAATAATTACAAAACCCCATGAAGCCAGCCCTGAAACCACCAGCTGGTTGGAGGCTGGAGCAGAGTGACCCTTGAGGTTGGCTGTCCACAGGCCCCACCTGCCACTTCCTCTGTGGCGCTACAGTGCACCTGACGCTGGGCTCCAGCCCGAGTCTGTGCCCTGGTCTCAGATGCTGCCACTGGCACCCCCAAGAGTGGAGAACCTTCGGGAGATGCAGAGTGGGTCTCCACTTTATAGGACACTTGCTTTCCAGATGTCCAGTTTTCTGCTCACCTGAGGTCTACATTCCCTTGCTGATCTTGAGGCCTCACACCCAAGGCTCAGTAGGGTGACCCCTGCTGGCAGAAGGCAGAGTTGCAGCCCAGCTCTACTAGAAACCACAATTCCCTGGGAGAAGCCCCATGTGTCCCGGAATTTGCCAAGTGGGGGAATGAGGGTGTATCAGTCAGCTCAGGCAGCTGTGACAAATACCACAGACTGGGGGAGGGGGTTACACGATAGACATTAATTTTGTCACCGTTCTGGACATTTCAGATCCAGGAGGAACCGACCAGTTCAGTCCTGGTGATAGCCCACTTCCTGGCTGCCCTTCTCACTGTGTCCCCATGTGTCAGAGAGAGAGAGAGAGAGAGAGAGAGAGAGAGAGAGAGAGAGGGAAACAGATCTCATGTCTCTTCTTATAAGTACACAAATCCTATTAGATCAGTGTCCTGCCCTTAGGACCTCATTTAACCTTAATTACCTCCACATACAGTCCCACTAGGGGTTGAATTTGAGAGGGACTTATGCTTTTAGCCCACTAAGGACTGAGGAGCCTCCCTAACTCCCATCTTCTGATAGGTTCCCAGCTTTTCTCCGGTCTGAGTGTGGTCTTGATTTGCAGGACTGCCCATGCAGGGGTCACGGGGACATGGGTGACTCAAGGGGCCTGGAAATTTCGCCATTAGCCCTAGACACTGGTCACACAGAGGCTGGTCCTCCCCGAGCTGCACAGCCTGGTGCCTGAGGAAACGTGCCTATCAGCTTCCCGGGGATCCGGCACAAGCTGTGCAGGTGGCACCGGGCTCGGCGGCCTCCTCTGCGCCACCTGGGAGCGCCTGGAATGTTGGGATGTGTGTAGCCGATTGGGAAGAGTTGGGCTCAGGAGGGTGGGCAGCCGCATGGGGAGCCTGGACCCCCTCCGCCTGTGCCCACCTGCCGTGATTCCTCCCCCAGTGGCTCTCGTGGAGCGGGCTTATTGCCAGACCTCCTCTGTGCCCGTGTCAGGGGCTCTGCCCTTCTGGAAAGGCTCCCCTCCAGCCCTGCCCCAGCTCCCGGGATCCTCCTTCTGGCCGAGGTGCCTGCCCAGCTGGTCCCCTGCCCTGGGCTCCGAGCGCCTGTCTCTGCGAACCTGCCTGCCCCGCCAGGAGGGGTTCTGGTTCCTATCATGAGTCCAGAGCAGGGCTGGTGTTGTGAACACAGACAGAGACCCGGGGGTGGGGGGGCTCGGGCCGAGCTCGGAAACCTCTGTGGTCACGGAGCTAGCTTAAAAATAGAGCTGTCCCAGGCGAGGCAGGGCGGTCTTTGGGGGTCAGGGCTGAGTCGAGGGGGGTAGGTGGGTGGGGAGGAAGCTCAGGGGCTGACGGGGCGTGAGGTGGTGGCTGTGCTGCTGGCCTCCGTTCCGCGGGGGCCTCGGTCTCTGCTGTGCCTCCACCCCCACCCCCTTGGCACACGCCAGCGCCAGGGACGATCGAGCCATTTCTGCCACCCCCAGGCATCCTCCGCCCCAACCGGGCTGGCTGGCCCCAGGAGGGGACCCTCAGCTCAGGCTCTCCACCCCCTCACCTCACATGGGGAAACGGCGGTGTTTTGAGCTCCGTGTTTGGCGTTTTCCAAACAGGCTTCGCTTTGAAGGAAGCTTTGCTTTTGGCAGATGGCGTGGCTGCAGCCTCCCCTGAGCCCTGAGGCCGCTCACGTGCTCTGCGTGTGGACACAGTGCTGCAGCCAGTTTCCCTGGCCTCTGAGCCCCGCCCCCTGTCGTGGTGCTAGGCCTGTGCTCCTGACCCCCACACTCACCCTGAGGCTAGCAGCACCCCAGAGTCTGATGGCCGCACAGGGGGACATCTCGGGGAGAAACCCCACCCCCCAGTGGTCCCAGGGTTTCAGAAACAGGACTAGGTGTTTGCCCCGCATCGGGCCTGCTGGGGCGCAGACTGCACCGCCTGCTTGTGGCTTTGCTCCAGTTCTGGGCCAACGCCTTCCTTAACCACAAGGCGGTGTGATGGAATGCCAGAGGCCCAGTGCCCATCCTGGGCACCCAGCCTCGCTCAGCACCTCCTTCCTGGGCCCGGCCCAGCCCAGCCCTTCCACCCAGCACATGGGCACCACTTGGCCTGTCTGAGCCGGCTGGGTCTCACCTTGTAGATGCCTGAGAATGAAAGCCTGGACCACTGTTGTCCCAGTCCGGAGACTTGGGTCCTTGGCTCTGTGGCCTCATCTAGTGCTGTCTCCATGGCCACTGGGGGAAGTGGGGACTATGTGAGCTCAGGTTTTGGGTGGGGCCTGGTCCGGGGTGGGCAGGAGGTACACTGGTCCATCAGGAACCAGGGGCTAGGTCTGTAGGCATGGCGGCTGTTCACGGCAACCCTATGCCTGCTCCTCTGCCCTGACCTGATGACCAAGATAGTGGAATGTCTGAGCCTCCACCACCCCTTATTGGCCTGCTGCCTCCTCCAGGAAGTCCCCCTGGCCTGCACTGCCTCTGAGCCCTCAGCGGGGTGCTGGATGGCTCCCGGCCTTCACCGAGAGTCTATCTGCTATGCAAACGCCTCTCTGCCCAGTCCTTGGGCAGGCCGGGGTCGGAGGACCCAGAGATGGACTGTGGTTTTGCATCCCATGTGTGGGCTGAGAAGCAAGGCCGTGCCCGGGAACCAGACTGGAACAGTGTTGCCCTCTCGAAGCCCCTACTTCTAGGATGGAGGAGGAGAGGAGGAGGGGCTCAGAGTGGTCCTGAGGTCGCATGTCTCCCCCGCTACCTGGGGCCCCTCGGTCCTGCTGTCCTCCTGGGCTGATCAGGGCTCCTCTCTGCATTCCCAGCCATCAACTCCTGCGCCATGGGCAACGGTGGCTGCCAGCACGACTGTGTCCAGCTCACGGTGACCCAGCACCGCTGCCAGTGCCGGCCCGAGTTCCAGCTCCAGGAGGACGGGAAACGCTGTGTCCGTGAGTGTGCACCAGCCCCCCCGGGGGGGGTATGGGGCTGGAGCCCTGCCTGGACCCGTCCCGTACACACCCGCAGACCCTCCTGGGAGCCCTGCAGCCTGAGCCTGGGGCAGAGGCAGGAAGTGCCTCCCTGCTTGGCTTCTGGGGCTGGAAGGAGGTCTTAGGGTAGGCGGGACTCCCTTGGCTGCCAAGAGGCAGTGGGTACTGCCCAGCCCTTGGCATGCTCTGGGATCACACATCTGTGAGGGCAGGAAGCTCAGGACGGGAGCATCATGTGTGGGACTCAGTTCCGAGACACATACTGTGTTCAGCAGGGCATGTGGGACTCCGGTCCCGGCCCTTGGGTGGAGGAGGCCGGCCAGGCCCCATCTGGTATCTTGTCCTGGGGTCTTGGGCTGCTTGTCAAGGAAAGAGGGAGTTTTGCTGATGGAGAAGGTGGAGTGGGCTCGGGGATACCGGAGATGGAGAAATGGCGCGCAGAATGGAGCAGGTGCTGAGACAGTGTCCGGCCCCCCAGCTGGCTTCTTAGGTCCCAGGTCAGGGTGCGTATGGTGGGCCTGAGGGGCCAGGCCAGCAGTGGGTGCAGAGTGACACAGGGTCACGGGACTGGAGGAGCTGCCAGGCACGCTGGCTCCAACCAGATGGAGAGGCTTGGGAGGAGCTGTCTTCTCGGGGTTGTCTTGGGGGCTCCCACATTTGGGAGGAGGAAGACCGCTGTCCTGTCTGTTAGGGAGGGGCAAGAGGCCCTGGGGCAGGAAACCTGAATCTGCGGGGTCCCCCCATCTCCCACCCTAACCTCTGCCCTTGCTCCATTCCTCTCGGCGCGGACTGCAGGCAGGAACCCATGCGTGGACCGGAACGGAGGCTGCATGCACACGTGCCAGGCACGTCAGGGCCTCGCCCGCTGCGAGTGCCACGCCGGCTACCGCTTGGCAGCTGACCGTAAAGCCTGCGAAGGTAAGGCACCCTCCCGAGGGGCCAGCGCCACCAGAGAGCCGGCTGTGGGGGGACCCTGGTGTATCTCCTGGCCCAGTTGCCCAGAGCCCTCCCCCTTGATCTCTCCTGTCCAGATGTGGACGAATGTGCCACAGGGCTGGCCCAGTGCGCCCACGGCTGCCTCAACACTCAAGGGTCCTTTAAGTGTGTCTGCCATGCGGGCTACGAACTGGGATCCGACGGTCGGCAGTGCTACAGTGAGTGGACCGTGGATGGTGGGCATGGGCACTGTGGATTGTGGAGGGGGCTGAGGGTGGCAGCTTGGCTCCCAGGCTCCCATAGGCTGCCAGCCTGCTTTGGTCAAGCTTCCTTGTTAATCAAGGGCATGGGGGGGTAGGATGTGGGTGGCCCCTGGGAGGGCAGGCGGTTCCAGAGCCCAGCCTGCCGGGAGCTTTATGCTGCATTTCCGTGCAGAGTGGTCCTGGGGACCCAGGCTGGCTGCAGGATTAGGGAAAACCATGATTGCTGGGGGTGTCACCCAGACCCTGTCCCACGTCCCTGGGGGGCGGGTCTTATCTCAGGGATCGAGATGGAGATTGTGAACAGCTGTGAGGCCAACAACGGCGGCTGTTCCCACGGCTGCAGCCACAGCAGTATGGGGCCCCTGTGCACCTGTCCCCGCGGCTACGAGCTGGACGAGGATCAGAAGACATGTATCGGTGCGAGCTGGCTCTTCCCAGGTGCCCCGCACCCCAAGCTGGGGACACATGGCTGCCTGATGCCATGACACGGAAGTTCCTTCCTGTCACAGAACTTTCTACCCCAGCCCCGTGAGGCTGTCCAAGGGTGGGCTCTTCTGGTCACTGGGAGTAGCACTCGGCATGCTGAGTGTGCGAGGGTTCTCTCCCCACGGGAAGACTGGGCCTCCAAGACGGACTCTCAGCCCCGGCCCCCAGTCTGGGCCCCACAGCAGGGGGGAGGGGCCCTGCAGCCGTGACAAGTGTCCTGTGGGTGTCTGCGAAGGCAGGACCAGGACTGCACGTGGGTGCCTGTGGGTGTGCGGGCACTGGTGGGCATGGAGGGGCGTGCCCATGGGTGGCACCTGGGTGTCAGCAGGCTCCCATGTCCCACAGACGTGGACGACTGTGCCGACTCGCCATGCTGCCGGCAGGTGTGCACCAACAGCCCCGGCGGCTACGAGTGCAGCTGCTACGCCGGCTACCGGCTCAGCGCTGACGGCTGCGGCTGTGAGGGTGAGGTGGGGGGGCGGGCGGCACCCTAAGGAAGAGCATGGGGTTGGCCTGCTTTTGCCTCTGGGCGTAGGCTGAGCGCCTGGGGTCTCCCGACCTGTCCTCTGGTTTCCTGACCTGTGGTCACTGGTCCTTCTCGTGGGGCAGGACCTGCACCCCTGGTTCCTCCCTGCTTGGCCACCTTTGGGCAGGGCGTCCACCATCATCACTCTGACCCTGAGGAATGGGAGGATGGTGTCACCTGGCAGGCTTAGCCAATGGGCAGAGCGGGTGGTAGGGGCCTCCTGAGTCCCCTCGAGGGCCCCGAGCCCTAGAGGACAGGCCCCTGCAGCCTGGTTTGCCCACAGATGTGGACGAGTGCTCCTCCGGCCACAGCGGCTGTGAACACCACTGCGCCAACCTGGCCGGCTCCTTCCAGTGCTCCTGCGAGGTCGGCTTCTGGCTGGACGAGGACCGCAGGAGCTGTACCCGTGAGTCCGCGCCTGTCACCATGGGGCCCTTCCCGGAGCACTGGGTGCCCTGCCGTCCTGGCACCTACCTTCCCAGCTGGCCGGACCTCACCTCAGCCCTGCCCCCTGCAATGGGACAGGCCAGGGGCAGCGGGGTGGGGGAGGGCTGCTCAGACAGGCATCCTCCAGGGCAGGGTGTCACTCAGGTCTCAGGTGGCCCCCCACTTCTGTTCTGCCCAGAGAGAAGGGACATCGTCCGCAGGACTGAGGACAGCATCCAGAGGGGCAGAGAGCTGCTCCTGCCCCGCCCCACCCCCCACCTCCATGCTCAGGGTCCCTAGATCCGGGGTGGGAGCTGGGCCAGAGCTGGGGTCAGGTCCTCAGGCCCAGAGCCTGTCTGTTCTCTGAAGTAGGGGCAGGAGAGCAGCAGGGACGCCCACTCAGCAGGGAGGCCAGAGCAAGAAGGGGCCTTGGGGTGGGATGCAGGCCCTGAGCCAGCTCTGAGCACTGAGGGGCAGGGGAGTCGTCCTGAGGACAGGCAGCAGGGGCCTAAGGGGACTCTGTGTCCTGTGCAGCCCTGGAGGTGCCCGAGGTGGACCTGGACAGCCGGCTGCCCTTCGCACGGCCCCTGCCCCACGTCTCAATGCTGCAGGACAGGCTGCCCCACCTCTTCCAAGATGACTACGTGGGGGCGGAGGAGGAGGCGGAGGAGGAGGCGGAGGCCCGGGGCGAACACACTCTGGAGGAGAAGTTCGGTGAGTATGGGACAGGGGAGGCCGTCCTGCGGCCTTGCGTGTGGGGAAGGACGCCTGTCACGGCCTTGTTCGGCCAAGGTTGAGCGGCACAGCGTGTCTGGGGCCGAGCCTGGGCTAGACAGGCCCCCGCTCCCGGGTGAGGGCCCTGCCAGGCCCCGGCATCTGGCTCCCACATCCCACCTCGCCCACTGGGAGGGCGTCTAACAGTCCCGGAGTCTAACAGTATAGTCCCCGTGACAGGACGTCCCTTGTGCCCCCTTCTCTGGCCCCTGTGCACTCGTGCCCGGGCCGGGTCTGAGGCCCCTCTGCCATCTTCCCCCAGTTTGCCTGGACGACGCCTTTGGCCCAGACTGCAGCTTGACCTGTGAGGACTGCAGGAACGGCGGGACCTGCCTCCCGGGCCTGGACGGCTGCGACTGCCCCGAGGGCTGGACCGGGCTCGTCTGCAATGAGAGTGAGGCCACTGTGCTGGGGGGGGGCAGCCCTGTGACCCCTTCCTGCTGGCCCTGGACGGGGGCAGCCCTGTGACCCCTTCCTGCTGGCCCTGGACGGGGGGTCACGTGGGCCCACCCAGTTCTCCTACTCGCTCATTCACTCATTCAGTGTCCACTGACTGCACGCTCCGTGCCAGGCGTCTGCCCCTCACAGACGTCACAGCAGACGGGTCCAGCGACAAGCCAACAACTAGTGGGGACAGTGAAGGGTGCTGGTGGGCGGGCTGGTCCTGCCGTGTCCTCATGGGAGTGACATCTTTCTGGCCACACGGCCATTCTGGCTACAGCTCACTTGACAACGGCTCTCTCTCCTCCATCCAGAGCCTGTGCCGCTCTCTGCCTGATGACCCCACACCAGGGGCGGCCCTGGTGGTCCGGTCTCAGGGCCTCAGTGACTCTCCAAGAGTCTGTCTGTTGAGAGTGCCAGTGGGGAAGGTGGATGGGCTGGCATTCAGAGGGACGAGGTGTGGCCATCAGTCAGTCACCTCTGCCCTGTGTGTGGGCACCACGGGCATGGCTGTCATGCTTGTGGCCTTGGGCAGTTGCTTCTGAACTGGGCGGCTCAAACCCCAGGGGAGGGTGTCTCACTATCCCCAGAGGGGCTTCTGGGCCCCGAATCCTTCTGTGGGCCCTGACCTGTGCTTCCCTGTCGCCCCTGCAGCTTGTCCCCCAGACACCTTCGGGAAGAACTGCAGCTCCCCCTGCAGCTGTCAGAACGGTGGGACCTGCGACCCCGTGACAGGGACCTGCCGATGCCCCCCGGGAGTCAGCGGAGCCCACTGTGAGGACGGTGGGTGCAGCCCCTCTGTGCGTGTGGGGATGTCCCTGAGGTGGACGGGAAGGACAGGCACCACCTCTCAGCTCACCTCCTGGCTTTCTTCTGGTCACCTTGCTTCCATGGGAGTGGGGAGAGCCACACGGATGAGAGCCCTTGCTGAGAGGGGCACTGATTTGTCATTGTTTGCTCAGTGTCTTGGAATCTAACAGTAGCAGATGGTAAAGACTTGATGGAAGAATAGCACTTTTGGAATGGGTTTTCACGGAAGGCAGTGAGCCCCCCCGTTCCTGGAGGCATTCAAGTAGAGCTCTGTGATGGCTGGGGTGGGATGCAGTAGGCGCTACGCATGGGCCTGTGGCTGCTTGGGAATGACACTAACGTCCTGTCTTAACTCTGACCTGTCGGCATTTCTGGAGGAATTTGAGAGCCCACATGGATGGCTGTCTCAGGTGACGGATGCTTCCTCTTTGAGTCTCCAGACCTTTAAGATTCTGCCTCTTTTGCCAGAGGAGGTAGCTGATGTGTTGATAACTTCCTGCCTTAGCAAGCGGATGGTAGCCATCAACAAACCTTGTCCTTGGTACCTTGGGGCGGCCTGTGGGAGCTCCACGGGGCAGGTTTCAAAGTTCAGGGCAGCCGTGCAGGGCTCTGTGCCTCCTCCCTCTGGCCGGCCTTCTGGGATTCATGCGTCTCCCAGCCTTTTCTAGCCTTTCCACCCGCCATTCCCTTTCTGCCGAGGGTTGAGCAGCCCGCTGCCTGTTAGCAGCTACCTGTGTGACGGGTCCTGGACGGACCCAAGGGCACCGAGCAGGTAAAGGGTCTGCAGTTTAGTGCTTGCCCTAATGATGGCGTGTGGCTTCCCGGAGACCCGGTCTCCCTTGGGGTCCTGTGGGTGAAGCGTACCTGTGCAGGTGAGCTTGTGGAGGTTAGTTCCAAGCGAGGCCTGGCAGGCCGGGTTTCAGGGGCGGGAGGGCTCCTCGGCCTCTGTTCGTCCCCCGGGTGCCGGGCACCCTGGGCTTGTGGCCACGTCCTTCCCGTCTGCTCTGTCTTCCCGTCTCCGCCTCCTCTCCCTTCTCCTCTAAAGACACTTCTTGTTGGGTGTAGGCTGGCTTGGCTAGCCCAGGATGGTCCCACCTGGACACCCTGGGGATTAGGTCGTGGACATATCTTGGGGTCTCCATTCAGCCCTTCAGGAGTCGGGAGAAAGAAAGTCAGAGCCCATTTCTCGTCCTGGCCGCTGAGCTGGGGCCTGGGATCCTGGCCAGCTGGGACTGTGAGTCCTTTCCTCTGTGAGGTCTGGAGGTCGGACAAGGTGACCACCGAGGGACACAGTCAGGATGCTGTAGATATTGGGCTGACGTGGGAGATGGGTGTGGCCTGCCTTTGTGCACGTCCACACACATGCTGAGTGACGTGTCTGGCCACCTGCCTTGGCCGCTCTCCAGGCCACAGACCTCAAGGAGGGGACAGGCCAACCGGGGCAGACGGCCCTGCTGTTGGGGTTCACCTGCCCTCCTGGTGTCCTTACTCACCTGCTGGGTCCCTCCCTGTTTGGGATGCAGGGTCCTCAGCCTGCTGGTAGCTCCAAAACTCTTCAGCCGTGCCGCGATGGCCCAGGCCCCTCCCGGCTCTCCTGCTGGGTGCTGGTGTCCCTCACAGCATCTCCTTGGGCGTGGGGCCACTTCAAGTGGGCGCTCACGAGGCCCACTCCTCCTCCAGGCTGCCCCAAGGGTTTCTACGGCAAGCATTGCCGTAAGAAGTGCTACTGCGCCAACCGGGGCCGCTGCCACCGCCTCTACGGGGCCTGCCTCTGCGACCCGGGACTCTATGGCCGCTTCTGCCACCTGGGTGAGTCCCACTGCCTGGCGGCCCGCGGCCCGGGGGTGCTGCCGCTGTGCCGTACCGCCCGGACTCTGGCTTGGGTTTGTCTTATTCGCCATTTGCTGACGAGGATGTGGGGGCTCAGTGAGGTCCCCCAGCTGGGATGGGGGGGTCCGCCCCAGCGAGGTCTGGGGACTCAAAGCCACAGGACTGCCATCCTCCAGGGCATCAGGGTGGGCAGTCCCCAGCCCAGGTCGGGGAGATGGCAGGCCTCCCTCCGAAGCTTCTGGGATATAGGGCTCATCTTAGCTTTTGTAATGTTCTGATGGGAAGGGCAAGTCTGGAGTCCCATCGGGGTCTGCAGACACTCCAGGAAAGGTGGAACGGGGGGCTGGTGAAGCCAAGGTGAGTGACAGTGAGTGGCTTCATCTCAGCCACTCCATACAATGCTGTGTCAAAGGACCCTTTAGATGGGACCCAAAGAGCTTCCTGGCAGGGAAGTGAGGTGACCCCGGACAGGTTCCTCAGCTTTACTGAGACCCTGTTCCTCACCTATAAAATGGGCAAAGTGGCCAGTCCTCTGGGACCCCAGTGGCTGGAGAGGACTCTGCCGGTTCTGGGCTGGGTCCCGGGGACACAGCCCAGTCAAGGGGGCTGGAGACCCCCGGACCAGGGCAGGGCCGGTGCAGGCGGGTGGCAGCCCCCTCATGTTCTGTGGGTGCAGCCTGCCCGCCGTGGGCCTTCGGGCCGGGCTGCTCCGAGGACTGCCAGTGCGAGCAGCGGAACACGCAGGCTTGCGACAGGAGGGACGGCAGCTGCTCCTGCAAGGCGGGCTTCCGGGGCCCACGGTGCCAGCATGGTGAGTGCCCGGGGGTGGGGTGGGGTGGGGGCGTGCCTGGGACTGGCTGAACCTGCAGGCCCCTCTCTCCTCACCCCCTGCAGAGTGTGAGCCCGGCTTCTTCGGGCCGGGGTGCCGGCAGGCGTGTGCCTGTACTCCAGGCTCAGCCTGTGACCCCATCAGCGGCGAGTGTGGAAAGCAGTGTCCTGCCGGCTACCAGGGGGAGGACTGTGACCAAGGTGAGGGGCCGGTCCCTGGAGCACAGGGTCTGGGCGGGGTGCAGGTCGTCTGGTCCACACCGGGCGCCGGGCACCAGAACTGCTGTGAGCAGGAACTGAGTCAGCCCTGCGCCCCGGGGTGCCAGGGGTGCTCGCCTTACCACCCCCTCCCCCCATCCCTTCCTCATTATGCTGGCCGGCTGGTCCCTGTGCCCCTCCGAGGGTGCTTGGCCAGGGGCTGAGTGTGTACCCAGGCCCGGCCCAGAGAAGGGTGGATGTCTCTCCAAAAGCCCTCGCTCACTCACTCCACTGGAACGTGCCGAGTGGGCTTTGTGCTGAAGCTGCAGCTCCCCCGTGGGGGCTCGAGCCAGCCAGACAGGCCGGGGTCCAGGCCAGCGCTGCTGGCTTGGGTGTGGGCCGTGATGGAAGGCCATCCCGTGGAGGCCGAGGCCCGAGGTCCTGTGAATGGGCACGGGGTGGTGGGTGAGGCTGGAGCCTGGACCCCTGTTCACATCGTGGGCAGAGGAGGGGAAGAGCCCTCAGTGTGTGTATCAGGGCTGCCACTGCCGCCAGTGACGGGGACTCCCTGGGCACACTGCACACACACTGTGCACACCCATCCGCTCTAGGTGGACAGGGGCTGGGGGTGGGGCTGTGGTGTGAGCGGTCTGATTGTAGCCAAGGGGCCGCTGGCTAGAGCTGCACCAGCCACAGGCCTGTCCCCTCTGTCAGAGCTGCCCCATCCGCTGCCCGTTGTCCTGGGGAATAAGGATGGGCCAGGTGGTTCTGCCCAGCTCGAACCGAGAGGCCCACCTCCCCTCTGCACCCAGGCCAGGTCTCTCTCATGTGGTGGTCCCAGGGACCCCAGGGATGACCCTGCCAAGGATTCTTGGTCCCGCTGGTACCAGAGGGGCCTGTGGAGACCCGGCCAGGACCAACCTCCCAAACCCGACCCCGTCTGTGAAGAGCTCTGTGGTCCAGGCCGCCTGACGCCTGCTTTCCTGTCTGTGGAAGCACTGCGGAGCCCAGGGAGCCGTGCTGCGGCCGCTTGACTCCTCCCCCACCCCGCGCACAGGCACACGCACACGCTTGTGGTTCACCTGCCCCGCCTCCCTGTGCCCTGCCCCTGCCCACCCTCTCCGTGGCCTGTGTGCCCAGATGTGGGGGGGCCTCAGCCCAGTCCTTCTCTGCTGGTTTTCTTACCCTTTCTTTCCCTCTTTTCTTTAAAAAGACATCGGTGCCCCAAGGATGAGCCACAGGAAATGACACTTATTTTTATTGAAACAGTGCCCCCACACACACTATTATTGGGTCTGGAAAGTATTACTGAGCCAAACACATGCCTGCCCCCAGTTAGTGGAGAGGGAGCCCCTGAGGTCCGGGGGGACCACGGCAGCCAGCTCCACCGAGGCCTCCCGTTCGTGGTCCACGCATGGTGCCATTCCAGACGTTGACCTCATTCAAGCAGCACTGTCTTCACCAAAGTTCAGTGTTATGTGTGTGTGTGTGTGTGTGTGTGTGTGTGTGTGTGTGTGTGTGTGTGCCTGTACCCCGTGCTGGCCTGTGGGTGGGTGCCCGCAGGGCCTGGGTCCTTATAACAATATTCCCTGGGGTGTGTCCTCTAACCCAGAGCCCCCATCAGGGCCCAGAATGGCCCCAGGCCTGGGACTCCACCCCATCCCAGCCCAGGCAGGGCACGGCCTAGCTGTCAGCCCCGTGTGGGGTGTTTTGCTCCGTGGGGTGTGACCACAGCTGCCCTGTCCGTGTGTTGGGCGTCCTTCCTAGGCCTGGGAGAGCTTCCTCCTGGCAGCACTGGCCGGTGGCCCCAGCCGGGGTGGGCGCGGGGTGTGCAGGGCACACTCTGAAGCCTTCGGTGGGTGGGGCGGGGCCCAAGGCACCCGCCTTCTTTCCAGAGGCCCCTCTGCAGCTGAGCCCTCCTGGGCCACTCCTGGGGCCCTCTCACTCCTCATTGGTGCGGGGGACTTGGAGGGACCACAGCACCGTGACCCAGGTGGCCGCAGGGAGGGCAGAGCCAGCCCTGTCCCTGCTCCTGGACGCTCTCCAGGGTCCTGGATGCCCAGCCGCCGCCCAGCCTTGCCCTCCGGCAGCCCCATCCCAAGACCCAGCTGGGCTATGCCCTCCGCCGGGCCGACCCTCACCACGCTCCTCCACACATAGCCCAACCTCTCCCACGGTGCTCTGTGTCCCTCGTCCCCTGCCCACTCCTGTGACCACCCTGATCACCCAGGAGACCCCAGCTGTGTCCAGCAACCCTCCTGGGCCAAGGGGCAGGTGCCAGGCGTGGGGGACCCTGGCAGGAGGAAGGCAGCTCCACGTGGGGGTGGCTGAGGCCCTTCCTGTTCCCCCTGCAGAGTGCCCAGAGGGGTCCTTTGGCGTGAACTGCTCAGGCTCCTGTTCTTGTGGGGGGGCCCCTTGTGACAGGGCCACAGGGCAATGTCTGTGCCCACCTGGGCGGACGGGGGACGACTGTGGAGCAGGTGAGTGGCAACCATGTCCTGTGGTCCCCTCAGGTCCGTGCCGCACCACTTTGGGTGGGACCCCAGCCCCGTCCACAGCAGCTGCAGGAGCCCATGCTGAACCACCTGGAAGTCTGGGGGTGGGGGTCTCTGCTGTCTTGATAATTGTGCCCACAGAAGGGCACCAGGAGCCCTGGACCTGGGGGCAGAGGAGCCAGCAGAGCCTGGCCCTCCCCAGAGGGGCCTGAAGTTTGCCCTCTAGGCTGCTTGTTTACTGCCTAGGGGTCTTCTGGCCACTCTGATGGCCTGTCGTGCCTCTGGAGCCATCCTGGGGGCAGGGGCTCCTCTTCGGACCCTGCAGCCTGCTGCCCAGGGAGGAGCCAGGAGTTCCCCTGACCCGTTCCGCCCCTTCCCACTTCTGTGCATGGGGTTCCCTGCTATGCCAGATGCCCAGCAGGCCCTCAGGGAGACTGATTAGCCTTGGGGGGCTAGATTGTCCCGAGGGCCGCTGGGGGCTCGGATGCCAGGCGATCTGCCCTGCATGTGAGCACGATGCCGCCTGCGAGCCCGAGACCGGAGCCTGCCGATGCCCTCCCGGCTACACGGGCAGCCGCTGCCAGGACGGTGAGCGCCACCCCGCCCGACCTCCGCCCCAGCTTCTGACCTGTGGCCCCCACTCACCCTCCCTCTGCCCTCCCCTACCCCCACAGTGTGCCCAGCAGGCTGGTTTGGGCCCGGCTGCCACTCAAGGTGTTCCTGTGCCAATGATGGGCACTGCCACCCAGCAACTGGACGTTGCAGCTGTGCCCCTGGGTGGACCGGCCTCAGCTGCCAGAGGGGTAGGTGGCCCTTGTCCAGCATCCTTTCCCCTGGAGAAGCCAACACCTCAGGCCTGGGGGGCTGGGGGCCAGCAGGAAGCCTTGTCCCCCTGACCTGGCTGTGGTGCCCGTGGCCTCTACTGGGCCTGCACAGGGTGACAGGGCTCTGTTGCAGCCTGTGACAGCGGGCACTGGGGACCTGACTGCAGCCACACCTGCAACTGCAGCGCAGGCCACGGGAGCTGTGACGCCATCAGCGGCCTGTGTGTGTGTGAGGCCGGCTACGTGGGCCCCCGATGCGAGCAGCGTGAGTCCGGCCCGACCCATGGCCATGCTCTCTGTGTGCGGTGCACGCACACACACATGAACACACATGCATGCTCACAATACTTGCGCATGTGTGCGTGCACGTGTATACATACGAACGCACATGTACATGTAAGCACACATATGCATGTGCACACATACACATCTGTATGCATACATTCAAGTGTGGGGGCCCTAGCTCTCCCCTCTTGTCCCCAGATAAGAAAGGTCTGCTCACTAGAGCTCACCTAGCGCCCCCTCCTCAGCCTAGGCCTAGCCCCACCTCTCCACCTACCTGGGCCCAACATCAGGCCCACCTGGCCCAGCAGCAGGGAGAGGAGGGGCCCGTCACAGCCCATGGGGCACTGGAGACGGGACGGGCGTGGCTATGGCCTGTGGGCCGTGCCTCTCGGTGCCAGCTTCCTGTAGCTGAGTCAGTGGGTACAAGCTGGGCCTGGGGTAGGTCCTCCTACAAGTAGTCCCAGAGATCACCCTGGGGCTCCGACCAGCCCTGGGGCTTGGCCCCTACCTGGCGGAGGTAGGGGGAAGAGGCATGTGGGGAAGCCCAGCACCCCTAGGGCAGGGAGGGGCTTCTCTGTGCCAGCCCTAGCCCCTGCTGGGATGGAAGCCCCAGAAGGATTGGGTGAGGCTCCCTGTCCCCTGAGCTGATGGCTGGCCACGGCTGTGTGTCTCAGGGTGTCCCCAGGGCCACTTTGGGCCAGGCTGTGGGCGGCGGTGTCAGTGTGAGCACGGGGGAGCCTGTGACCATGTCAGTGGAGCTTGCACCTGCCCCGCTGGCTGGAGGGGAACCTTCTGCGAGCGAGGTGAGATGGGGCGGGGGTGGCAGCCAGTGATGGGGCGGCCAGCAGTGTGGGCAAGGTTTGGGGACCCTGGCCGTCTCCCCTATCACCACCCCCGTCTTGTAGCCTGCCCGACAGGATTCTTTGGACTGGACTGCCGCCAGGCCTGCGACTGCACCGCTGGGGCCCCCTGCGACGCCGTGAGTGGCGCCTGCCTCTGCCCTGCTGGCCGCCGGGGCCCCCGCTGTGCCCAGGGTGCGTGAGGCCCTGTCAGCCCTGGGTGCTGGGGGTGTGGGGGGCTCCCTGTGCCAGACTTGCTCCTGGGGCCCAGCCGGACTGTCTGGAGCTGCCAGGTGACCACCCTGGGAACTCCACTTTGCCCTTGAAGGCCGGCATGTTGGTCCCTATTTGTGGTCACCCTGAGCGGTATTTAGGCCAGAGAGGGGAACGTTGTGGCCACAGTGGCCTGGAAATCTGCCCAGCCGCCCCTCCCAGGGCCTATCCCCAGACCCCTAAACTGCCCTCTCTCCTGCAGCCTGCCCAGCCCTCACCTATGGGCACAACTGTAGCCAGGCCTGCTCCTGCTTCAATGGGGCCTCCTGTGACCCGGTCCACGGGCACTGCCACTGTGGTCCTGGCTGGACGGGCCCCAGCTGCCTGCAGGGTAAGGCCTGTCCAGAGAGTGTGGGGCCAGGGGTTGAGCTCACCCCTCACTGGGCGGGTGTACGGCTCACCTAGAGTGGTGGGCAGGGATGGCTGGGGCACCTGGCACCTGGAGGAGGGAAGGAAGGTGGCCGGTGAGGACCCAGGCCCACACTGTTCAGTGCTGAGCCCCCACAGCTGGGTTGGTGACCACGGTTGGCCTGGGGCAGGTTGTCCTAGAGGCAGTAGTGGGTAGGGTCTCTACCCCGATCTGATGTTGGGATTTGAGCTGGCCCTCCTGGGACGGGTGGGACGCCCCCTGTGGGCCTGGCTGGTGGATGCTGCACATTGCTCCTCGCTGTCCCCAGCCTGCCCCTTGGGTCTGTACGGCGAGAACTGTCAGCATGCATGCCTCTGCCAGAATGGAGGCACCTGTGACCCTGTCTCCGGCCACTGCACCTGCACAGAGGGCTGGGCCGGCCTGGCCTGTGAGAAGGGTGAGCCCTGGGTGGGCAAAGGAGGGAAAGGGGAACATTGCGGGTCTGGGGGATCCCAGGCTGGTTCCCCATTGGGCCCTGGTACAAACCCTCCTTCTGTGGCCAAAGCCAGCTCCCTGCTTGGGGTGGGGACAGCATCCTGGGTGTGGCCTCGGGCCTACAGTGTGACCAGCCCCCACTCCTCCCCTTCCCGGGGACACGGGATCCGAGGCTCTGGGTGCAGAAGGCACGGGTGGGCCCCAGGGTCATAGCCTGCCCCAGGAGGTGGGACCCTCATCCCTCTCCCGCCCCTGCAGAGTGTCCCCCAGGGAGCTTCGGAGCCGGCTGCCAGCACAGCTGCAGGTGCCTCCGTGGTAGCCTCTGTGACCGGCACACGGGCGACTGCCTCTGCCCTGCTGGCTGGACTGGGGACAAGTGTCAGAGCCGTGAGTGGGATGGGTTGGGGGCCAGTGCAGGGAGACCCTAAGGCCGGGACGCCCCACTGGCCCAACAAGGGGTGGCCTCAGCCCCACTCCAGATGTGGGTCCTCAGCAAACTGACCAGTTGTCACTTAGGGGGTGGGGCTGCTGTCCGAGCCGCCCAGGGTCCCCGTGAGAGGCTCTCGGCCCCGGAAGCAGGGCTGGAGGCGCTGGCCCAACCCTTCCACCATCTCGTCCCGCAGCCTGTGCCGAGGGCACGTTCGGGGCTCACTGTGAGGAGCGCTGCGCCTGCCGGCGGGGAGCCACCTGCCACCACGTCACCGGGGCCTGCCTCTGCCTGCCGGGATGGGGGGGCTCGCGGTGTGACACCGGTGAGCCCCCAGCTGCGCCAGCACCCAGGGGGGTGGGTCTTCTACCCCGTGAGCCCCCCAGGCCAGCGCTGGCCCCTGGGCTCTCCACCCCAGCCCGCGCCTTCCTGCAGCCTGCCCACCTGGCTGGTTTGGAGAGGCCTGTGCCCATCGCTGCCAGTGTCCACCCAGCGCCGCCTGTCACCACATCACGGGGGAGTGTGGCTGTCCCCCAGGATTCACCGGGCCTGGCTGTGAGCAGGGTAGGTGACCGAGCTGGGCGGGCCCCGGGTGATGGGTAGCTCGGACCACGTGTTCCCGAGCTGTGCCTCGGAACGCCAAGAGGGGCCACAGCGGTGACTCTGGGAGGACGCCTGTTCTGGGGCTGGGCCAGGACTGACCACTCTATCCTCACCCCAGCCTGCCCGTCTGGCACCTTTGGGGAGAACTGTGGGCAGAAGTGCCAGTGTCCCAGCAAGAACCAGGCCTGCCACCCTGCCTCGGGGGCCTGCGTGTGCACTGCTGGCCACCACGGCCCCGGCTGCCGGCAGCGTGAGTGCTGCCCAGACCACCGCTGGGCTGTCCTCGGGAAGGCCCCTCATTTTGGGTGTGTTGGGGGGACGCCAGGGGCTCTGCATTGGGGGGCAGGCCCCGCCCCTCAGCTCATGGCAGCTGGCCCCTCCCCTGCAGGGTGCCCTCCTGGGCGCTTTGGGTCCGGTTGCAAGCAGCTGTGTGGATGTCTCAATGGGGGCTCCTGTGACGTGGCCACAGGGGCCTGCTACTGCCCTGCTGGGTTCCTCGGGACTGACTGCAGCCTCAGTGAGTGGCTGGGAGAGGGTGAGGGGCTCCTTCCTGCACCGTGGTGGGCGGGGCCCCACTCCCAGTCTGTGAGGAGGACGGCCACCTGACCACTCACCTCCCTGGCCCTCCCATTGACCCCAGATGGCATGAAGCTGGGGGTGTCCCTGCAGGCTGTGTGCTGTGTCCCCCACTCGGGTCTGCCCACCAGGGCGGGTGCAACGCCGTGCAGAGTCTGCTGGGCGTCCTGCCGAGAACAGGGCCTTTCCCTGAGTCATGTGGGGATTTTCCACCCGTCTGGGAGGCCGGTGGGGCTGGCGGGGTGGGATGGGGGCCCTGGTGAGTCACGTGCTGCAGAGCAGGCTGGGCCCCCAGCAGAGCTTCTGGGGGACGAGAGACGCCAAAGTGCCGGGGGCAGTCACTGCTCTGTCTGGGCCACACTCTGGAGACTTCTCCCTGCCCCCCGCCTCTCCCTGCCCCATCCCCACAAGGCAGAGAGAAGGGTGTCCAGCCAGCGGTGGCCACCCTCCCATTTCCTCCCGGCAGCCTGTCCACAGGGTCGTTTTGGCCCCGACTGTGCCCATGTATGCAGGTGTGGGCAGGGGGCGACCTGCGACCCCGTGACTGGCACCTGCACTTGCCCCCCTGGGAGGACTGGCGTCCACTGTGAGCACGGTGAGTGCCCGCTCGGCTGCTGCCTGGGGCACACAGCGTCACCCCACCCACCACAGGGTGGAGCAGTGGGGTCCCATGGTGCATTCACACCTATGGTCACTGAAGAACCCCCACCCCACCTCCCCATCCCCCACCAAGTGCCCCACGGGATACAAAGTGAGCTCTGCTTGTGTTGACAGCAGTGTCCTGCTCAGGTCAGTGGGCCTTCCCAACCTACGCCTTCCCTTGACCATGGCTCCTGACTTGGGCCATCAAGTGATCTGTTCACATCCCTTTGTCCAGTGGAGGAGGCTGAACTGGGTCTCCCTAGCCCCGTAGCAGGAGTTACCTCATAGAGATAACTGGTGACACCCCCTGGGTCTTAGCCTGTGGAAGCAAAGGGTCAGAAGCCCCAAGGCCTGGCTCCAGCCAGGGCATGTCCTCACACCCACAGGACAGCAGCCGAGGGTCAATCTGATCATAAACGGGCCGTCTGGAGTTCGGGCTTCCCGGCCTTTTCTCAGTCTGGCGGTTATACCCGTGTGGAATACCACCCCCAGGAAGGCTTCCTTGACCCCCTCCCATCAGCTGGGCAGCTGCTGGAAGCCTCTGAGGGCCCAGGCCCCTTTCCCCTGCTGACTGGAATGATGCATGAAGGGGCCCGACACAGTTGGTGTCACTCCCTGGCACGTGTGGGCCGAGGGTGCAGAGACGGGCCCTGAGAGGTCCTAGGAAATATTTGTTAAATGAATGTTGGGCCCAGCGGGGATGTGTCCCAGCCCTGGGCCAGAGCTCCGAGCAGTGCCCGGCTTCTGTCTCTAGACTGTCCCCAGAACCGGTTCGGCATGAGCTGTGAGCAGGTGTGCTCCTGCAGAAATGAGGGCCTGTGCCACCCTGCCAACGGCAGCTGCTCCTGTGGCCTGGGCTGGACGGGGCCGCGCTGCGAGCAGGGTGAGTGTCTGGGCCGGCCGGGCAGGCCAAGTCCTCATGTGGGCTGCGGGGTCGGCTCCCAGGCCACCCGGATCCGGCTGGTGTCTGAGGCGGGAGGCTGACCTGCCACTCTCCCCAGCCTGCCCCACAGGGCGCTACGGTGCCGCCTGCCGTCTGGAGTGCTCCTGTCACAACAACGGCACCTGTGAGCCCAGCACGGGCGCCTGCCGCTGCGGCCCCGGCTTCTACGGCCAGGCCTGTGAGCACTGTGAGTCGTGGTGGTGGTGGTGGTGGTGGGGACCCCTGGCCTAGTGTCCACTCCTTCCACACGTGTTGGGGATCTTGGCTGACCTTGGCTCACGGGGGCCCTAGGAGATAAGGCCTGACCCCATATTACAATGGAGTCACGTTGCAGCCTGTGGAACTCCCGCCTGAGCCCAGGCTGTGATAGGGGACATGGGCCTAGGTGGCAGGAAGGGGAGCCTAGGCCCCTGAGCCGAGTCTTTGCTCACTCGGGTAAACTGAGGCAGGAAGCTCTAACCTGGTCTCCCTCAGCCTGTCCCCCTGGCTTCCACGGGGCCGGCTGCCAGGGTGTGTGCAAGTGTCAACACGGAGCCCCCTGCCACCCAGTCAGCGGCCAGTGTCTCTGCCCCGCCGGCTTCCACGGCCAGTTCTGCGAGAGGGGTGAGCCTTCTCCCAGCCCCTCCCACCCCATCGCCCTGCGATTTCTGGGCCCTGTCCAGCGGAGAGTGGGACAGCAGAAGATGCTAAGCCCACTGCCCCACCCCTACCAGGGTGTGAGCCAGGCTCGTTCGGAGAGGGCTGCCATCGGCGGTGCGACTGTGGGAATGACACAACCTGCGACCCTGTCACCGGCCACTGCCTTTGCCCCCCAGGGCGCATGGGGGCTACCTGTGACCTTGGTGAGTCTGTGGGCCTCCTGGCGGGGGCACAGGTGTGGGTGCCTGTCCGTGGTGAGTGTCTATTCCCTTATCCCAGCCCCACCTGTGCCGTACCCTGTTCCCGCCCCTCTGCAGGTGGGGGCAGCTGCGTGGAGCTCCTGCTCTGGTTGTCAGGGCCACGCCCTGTCCTCAAGCCACCCCAAGTCCCCAGGGTGACCTCTGCCCAGCATGGAGGCTGAGGTCATAGGTAGAGGCCCCAGTGCAGTGGGAAGGAGACCTTTCTCATCTGGTACAGGGGCGGGGTCCTCAGGGGTCGTCCTGTATGCGGTCCTGCCCGGGGTGCGTCCCTGACTGCCAGGCCGCCGTTGCTGGGCCCAGGCAGAACCTCGGGCTGGGATTCTGGGCGGGTGCCTGGTGCCTGGCGTTCTCATGTGAGCACTCAGACGGGGAAGGGAAATGGGGGCTAGGTTTCTGCCCTTGCGTGCCCCTACCCAGGGGGAGGCCTGGCTGGGGCGGACAGGGGTGGGCACTCAGTCTCGTTTCTCCTGCTCCCTCTGTCCTGCAGACTGCAGAGGGGGCTTCTTCGGGCCGGGCTGTGCCCTGCGCTGTGACTGCGGCAGTGGGGCCGACTGTGACCTGGTCAGTGGCCGGTGTCACTGCGTAGATGGCTACACAGGGCCCACATGCCGTCAAGGTGAGTCAGCCTGCTGGGGAGAGAGGGCTGGGGACACGGTGCCCCCAGCCTGGCCCAGGCCCGTCCCCCTCCCCACATGCAGAGCTGACCCCGTCTTGGTACCCTGGTGTTCACACGGCTCTGATGGGGGAACTGTAACCCTACAGCCACTGAACCTTGGAGCAGGGCTTGGTGGGGCTGCCAGCTCAAAGCAGCCCCCACCATCAGGACCCAGAAATCGCAAGGGCGGGCGCCCACAAGAGACGGCGAGGAGGGGGTCAGCCTTGTCCTTCAGGTGCTCAGGAAATAATGCTGGCGGTGGCGGCACCTGGTGGTCACGCCTGGCACTGCACCACCGGCGCAGGCATCCTTGGGCCGCCTTGACATTTGAGGAGGTGGGATGCTGCCCGCCTGAGGCCCAGTGGGCAGGTGGGCAGGCAGGGCCTCGCTGTCCCCCGCTTTGGAGTGGACCTGGCTAGGTCTATAGTGGAGTGCCCCCTACCCCCCACCTCCGTTCAGCCAAAGTCCCGCTTCCCGACCCTCTGTGCTGCCTGGACAAGGCAGGGCTGGGAGTGCTCCCTTGGGGAGTGGGATAGAGGCCCCACTCTTTGCCTAGGAGGGGGCGGTCCTTGCCAGCCTGGGTTTCCCATCAATATTGCCCCCAGGAGTGGGGCACTAACCGGAGTGCTGTCTGTCTGCCTACAGGTGGGCCCGCCCAGCTCCCCAGCACCCCGTCCTCGGCTCTGGATCCAGGTCAGTGGGCTGGGTGGTATTTGATAGCGTCACTGGGGTGTGTCCTCGGCAGACTAACAAGGCTCCGGCACTTACAGAGAATCTGAACGCCGGGCGGAAGCTGGGACGAGAGGCTGGAAATGGAGGGCAGGAGGGGGCAGCGTGAAGGGCCCCCACCTGGGCCTGACCCTCCTTCCTCCTGTCCCTACAGCGACCTCACATGCGGCCCCTCACAGACCAGCGCCCGGGCTCCGCAGCAGGACAGAAGGGCCCGCCTCCCAGGTGCCACCGAGGGGACCCAAGGGCTTTGGTGACCTCTAAGGAGGGACACCGGGACTGGGCCAGGACTGCAGCCCACCCTTGCTTCTGAGGGCTGTGGACAGTGGTGCAGCCCCATAGTCGGCAAGGATCATCTGCCTCCAGGAGGGAGGCGCCGCCTGGCCCAGCTCCTGGGAGCTCAGGCGAGTGGATGCGCCCCGCTGCCTGCGCGGAGGAGGCTCCGCCCCTTCCGCTGAACTGGGTCGGGACTGCTGGCAGGTGCGGATGCAGGTGCCCGCGTGGGGCCCCTGCCCTCCCAGCACGCTCTTTGGTGCTAGGCCCTGGGACTGGTGCCGCTCAGCCTCTTACCTGAAAGTGTCGCCCGGCCGTATTTATATGATGGTATTTATGGGCAGCTGAACATGCCCGGGGCATCCTGGGTGCTGGAAGGCTGCCTGCCCATCTCCTGCCTGCCCAGCAAGCCCTGATTCAGAACTGTGGGGCGCAGAGGGGTCTCCGGGAGGTGGCTCCAAACCTTGTGAAACCCAGTAAGTTAAGAAAGGAGCAGCCACTTCTCGAGGCCTGTGTGTGTGCTGCTGTATGTGGGTCCCGCCGTGGCGGCCTCCGGTGCGCCAGCCCTACTGTCCCCCGACCCGAGCCTCCCCTAACCAGGGAGGCCTGGCAGGTACCTGGCCCATTTGGCCCTGTTCCTCCCTTGGTGATGGGGGTGCCAATGAGTAAAGCTGAGTTTACTCTGGTCCCAGAGCTGCTCAGATGGGGTTGGATGGACTTGCCAGATGAGCTCACAGCTG
The DNA here is from genome assembly GCF_036850995.1 of Saccopteryx leptura. Classification (NCBI taxonomy): domain Eukaryota; kingdom Metazoa; phylum Chordata; class Mammalia; order Chiroptera; family Emballonuridae; genus Saccopteryx; species Saccopteryx leptura. Next base: position 85,347,579 of record NC_089505.1, on the reverse strand, counting down.
AGGCCCCTGAGACCCAGGAAGCAGCTGGTCCCAGAGCCTGCAGGCTGAGGGGAGGGGCTGGCCCAGGGTGGGGGTGGTGTGGGGGCAGCATGGGGGCCCACCTAGCCCTCTCCTGCCCCTCCTAACTTCAAGCCAGAAACAATGGTGAGGAGAGAACATCACAAGGCGGGGGTGGCCAGTAGAGAGGGTGAGACCCAGATCGACACTCGGGACACTTAGGGACTGAGCTATAGGCCCCCTCGCCTCCCCCTCCAACAGCCAGCCCAAGGGCAAAAGACCCCACGGGGAAAAATATGGAGGTGTCTAGGAAGCCTTCTCTTTAAACAGACGGGTAATGAACAACAGAGAGTGGAGGAAGCCAATTGATGAGCCGCCTATTAAGACTCAGGTGAATGTGAGAAGTGTCCGGGAAGGGGAATGGTTGACGGGAAGAGGCAGGTGAAGGGGAACCGTTGTGAAGACTGAGTCAGGGGTGGGTGGCATAGTCACAGCTATGTCATGGGTTTCCTGTCCCAGGACACACTCCCAGGAGGCAGCAAGGAGGCTTAGAGAGAGAGAGAGAGAGAGAGAGAGAGAATACAATAAGAAGGTTAATAGAAAGGGATAAGGACTGACGTCCATCTAAATTGAAGTCCTAGAAAGAGAAAAACGTGGACACGAATCCACAATGAACCAGTTTTCAGATCTCAGACTGAAAGGAAAAAAAAAAAAAAGAATGGGAATCGGAGCGAAGTCAGACTTGGTGTCAGGAGCAGTCCAAGCAGAGAGACATGGGCGTTCTGTTTTCAAAGTGTTTAAGAAAAGAAAAAGAAAATGGAAACTTGAGTTTTACATCCTGCTAAACTGTCACCAAACAGCAAAGCCCATGTTGTTCTTGGCGGGTCCCCACTCGGACCTGCCCTGAGCGGTGCTTGGAGGAGGGCCTCCCACAAGACGCCGTGTGTGTGTGTGTGTGTGTGCCGACAGTCACCCTCTCCAGACAACCTCGTATTTCAGGGAATCAAACATCTGTTCTCATTGACAACTGAAACTCCCAGACAGTCGCACCCGAGAGGGGCACGTGCTCAGCTCGCCCCCGCTGGTGGAAGAGAGACGTCGGTGACGAGTAAAGTTGTGATGACACAGGTGTATCCAGTGCCGGGAGACTGAGGGATGTTTTGGCTCTCATACCACCTGGAAGAAATGTCTCTCCACGGAAAGGCCCGGAAGGAGGGAAAATAAAGTTTAAGAAGGGAAAAAGCAGATGTTCAAACCCTAATGTCCATGGTGACAGATGATCAAAAGCAGCCTCCCTAGACTGCAGGAGACGTCATTCCATGGTGTTTCCCTGGAAGAGGTGCACCTAGGAGCATAGACACAGATGCAGAAACAGCAAACCCCCAAGGACGCCGGGGCAGGAGTTTGAATATCTCAACCTTAAAAGCATCATAAGTTACTATGTAAATATATACACACCCTTATGCATTTGAACAGCAATGCAGGCTTGGAATCTTATAGCAAGGACAATGTAATGGAGAAATAGCTGTAATTGAGGGCTTTCATGCAGTCTTTACAAAAGCCCAAGAGGTTAAGCAGAGAGACCTCAGCAGTGCTAAAATTTAAGTAAGCTTTTGCACACGCTATATCGTTACACCACCTACATTCGTCTACTATTACCTTCGTGTATGTACACATTTATGTTATGTATATAAACTTTACAGACAGCAGAAGGAGAATGAAACACTTAAAATAAAAATTTCTTTGAAAACACCCCTGCCCAGATAGCGCGGCTGGTTAGAGCATCGTCTCGAAGTGCAGAGAGGTTGCGGTTCGCTCCCCAGTCAGGGTAGCAGGGACAGATCGGTGTTCCTGTCTCTCTCCTGCTCTCTCCCTTCCCCTTTCTCTAAAATCAATACAATAGACATTTAAAAATTTTCTTTGAAGACTAATAAGACAGAAAATAAAGACCCTCCCCAAGATTGTCAATTTTCTTTTAAACATAAAGCAAGAAAAAAAATATAAAAGAAAATGAACTACAGACACAATAGACAGTATAAAAAAAAAGTGCAGAGTGGGACCAAAGTTGGTTTACAGTTGCTGGTGTGGAAAATACAATAATAACAGTACATGAATAAACTGTGTTTTGTGCACTCACAACTGTAGACCTACTTTTGCTCCACCCTGTATTATGAACAACTATGTACCGATAACTTTGGAAACAAAACATTGGATGCATTTTGGGGAAAACAGAAGGCCAGGATTGGTGTAGGTAGAAATAAAACACCTGCATAAACCAAGAACTTAAGTGAACACAGAGTAATCAAAGCTCTCCTCTCAGCATGCACCCCCTCCCAATAAAGCCGGGGGCGACGTTGGTACAGGAGGTCCTGCCAGGCTCTCGAGACACCCTGGACTTATCAAAAGGATTTTTTTCCAAAAATGTTAGAGGCAAACGCTCACTCCGACAAGGCCAGTATCATTGTGGTCCTAAATCTAGGTGTCGTGGTCAAGTGCAAGAGAAGAGAATGATGGGTTCTTTAGGTGTACGCAGAAATCCCGAATAAAATATTAGCCCCTCAAATTAAACTTTCTGAAAATCACAACGAGCTGATCCCACAGGGCTTGGATTTGCTGCAAATGCTGGGAAACGTGTCAGTGTCTCCGGGTGAGACGAGACGTCAGAGGACCGTCTTGGGGAAGTGGCAAGCGTTCCACAGAGGTCGGTGTCTCTGTAGGATGTACAACCCGGGAGAATGGGATGGACGGGGCCATGCGAGAGTCCGCTGCAAGCTGAACGGAGAAACCCGTGGACGCAAGTCTGTCCGCACGACGCTTTCCAGGCCTTCCCTGCCCACCTCCTGCCCCGCTGGGGTCCTGCTTGTCTCCTTGCCTTGTTGCTTGTTGATCTCCGTTGCCCTGAGGTGACAGCCTGTGTGTCTGGCTGTCCTTACCCGCTGGACGCAGCATCTGGGAGGCACGGGCTCTGCTTGCTTTGGGCAGGGACACCCTGACGGGGTCTGGGGGAGGCTCAGGAAACACTGGAACAAATGAACAGATTGCCTTCACAATCAAGAATCGGATGTCCCTGTCACTCTCCCCTGTCCCTACCCCAGTGGAGCTCGTGAGGCCAGAAACAAGAGTGGGGAGGAAGGGCGGGGGGGAGGGGGGAAGGAGATACAAATCACCCTGGTTTTCAGGGGATGGGCTGTCACTATAGAGGAGCTGAAAGGGCCAGCAGACAAATTTACCCAATTGATAAGCACCCGGCAAGGTAGGCCACCAAGCCACACCGGTGTGCAAAAGGCATGAACCTAACCTATACAAATTGACCGTTCTTCAACACCGGCCATGCCAACTAGAAAACAAAATAAGCTGCCACTCAAAGTGGCAACAAAATCAGCTGATATCTGGGGATTCACCTGGCAAAGGGGCCCGTGACACTTGAACCGAGTTCAGACGGCCTAACGGGGCCCAGGTATGAGGACACACCCTCACTCTCTGGCCGGTCTTCACCTCTGATGGGCTCCTGGTCTGTTCCAAGACCCAGCAACGGGCTAGACAGGTGACAGCTGGGAGAGCAACTTGGGATGCCCAACGCGGACAAGGGTCTGCCATCTGGAATGGTGACGGATAACAGAGGGAAGGACAGAGAAAGTGAGTCAAATTCATGGAAACCCCATGGTCGGCCAATAAGGGTATGGATGGAGGGGGGCAGAGATCTACGATCCAGACTTGACGGGTGTACAACTCTACTCCAAAGGGCCAGAAATGGGGGAGCCTGGGGACCATTATTGAGGTGTGGGGAATGGGGACCCCTAGGCATTGGTCCCCCCCCCCCCAGGCCACACATGCCTTGAACCCTGAGGGCGCAGCGCCGTGCCCCTGCCGGCCTCCAGGGGGCAGCAGAGGGAGGCAAGGACAGCCCAGAGAAAAGGACAAGTCAGGGATGAAGGGGACCAATCTGTCCCGCCGCTCTGCAGACACATCTTTAGGTGCCCAGTGGGTAAGCTGGGACTTCTCAGTGTCTGGACACAGGCTTCGCCCGGATTGTCTGGTGTCCCAGAAAACCCACGCCCTAGCCTCAGTTTCCTCACCTGCAACAGGAGGGGCGGTGCAGCTGGCCAGGTCGGATTCTGCTGCAGGGTTCTCGTCCTGAGCTTGCCTGGTCTGGCCCTCCCCAGGTGGGCCTGGCTGCCCCACCCCAATACCCTGCCTGGGTGGGACCTCCTTCCTCTAGGCTAAGCAGTCTGACTCCCCCTTGCTTAGGAAGTACAGGGGGCTTTGACCCCTTTGCAGACCTGGGGGTTCGTCCCCCTGCACCCTGGTCACGAAATTGAGGATGCGGCCTCAGGGCTTTCCAAGCCCACTTTGCTCCACTAACTGAAACCACACCAGGCAGAACATGGACAGTGGGCGGGCTGGCCCTCCCCGAGAGCTTGGGGGTCAGCAGTGAGAACTAGCAGGTGGGCAAGGGGCAGCTGGGCCCAGCACGGCGCTGCTCAGCAGCTCCTGTATAACATGCACACACACACACACGCACCTGCGCACACACTGGCCGCACTCCAGGAAAAGCAGGGGTTTCACTGAGCTCACAAGTAGGAAAATGATGGCCCCAGATTTAAGCCTGTCCAGGAAGTGAGGCCCTGATCCCTGGGGACCCGTTCCCCCAAACACATCCCCCTCCCTGGGAAGCTCCTGCCCCTAGACAGCCCTGCTTGGCTTGGGCTCAGGCTGAGGCCACTGAGGTCACCTTAAAGGTCAGTGAGGAGAAGCAGGCCCACCCTCCTGGTGCTGAAGCCCCTCTACCACCTGGCTTTAGGGGCCCAGGGCTAGAAGCTCCGCCCCCTCACTCAGTCCCCTCCCCCAGGCTCAGTCCGTTCCTCCTGTGCCTGGGTCTGCAGCTGAGCCCAGGGCTCAGGGCCAGGGGCAGGCTCGCAGGCACACACTTCTGGGAGGATGAGGATGAAACACACCCCTCCCTGGCTTTTACATAGAAGTCAGCACCCTGCGGGGTGTGGCAGGCACTCAGCATGCTGGGAGCCCCCACGCTGGACAGCACTGCCAGCCGAGAGGCACAGGGGCAGGATGGGCATCGGGAGGGCTGGTAGGGGCTTCCCAGAGAGTAGACCAGTCCTCGAGCCTGGCCAGGCAGCCAACAACCCTTCCCCCACTCCAGAAAAACTGTTGCCCCCTCCCAGCCCAGAGGTCTCCTTGCCTCTCCCATCTGCACGTCCCCTCTGGGGTGTCCCCCCAGGCTCTGCTGCCCTCAAGCCCCAGACTCACTGGCCATGCCCATGACTCCGGCGGGACAGACAGATAGGCGAGGGCCAAGAATAAGCCCAGAGTGACATGCATGGGCGGCCAGATAAGTGACCAACCCAGCCAGCACAGAGACCACACACGGGCCAGTCCCCCCAGCCCACAGCACCTCTAATTTCTTGGGGACATGTGTGGCCTTCACATGGGCTCAGATTGGCTATGGAAATCCAGGTGTGACAGATGCACTTTAATGTCTCTGGGAACCTCAGAGTCACAGGTACAGTGCTGGCACCTCGGGGTCACCTCCCTCCACCAGGCCCTCCTCTCGGAAGGTCTGGTGCCCTGGGCAGCGAGGCCCTCCTTGTCCACACAGGGCAGGAGGGAGACACTCACGTCATCCCCACAGTTCTCAGGGCCAGACTGGGAGGGCCTGGGGCCATTGCTGCAGCCCAGGGGTCCTGGGGGGAGACCCAGGATGGTCCAGGCTCCCGGGACAAGCCCACCACACCCCCTGGAGTCCGGCATGGCCACTACTGGGGTGCTGATGGCAGCTGCCTTGCGAGGTGTCTGGCGGAGCGGGCTACACATCCGTTTCCACCCGAAGACGCTCCATCCTGCGCACGTTGCCCTCCGCGGCCACACGGCTGGTGATGCACTGGGCAAAGTCCTCGGGGAACCAGCCTGTCTCTCCGTCCCGCAGCCTCTCGCCATAGAACCATCCTGAACCCAGACATGGGCAGGTGAGGGCAGGGTCCTGGGCGCCAGGGAGGGGCCCGACCTCGGCACCCCCACCCAGTCCTCTGAGCTGCTTGTCTGGAAGATGCCAGGGCCAGGCGCCCTGGCGAGTTGACCAACCACCACTGCCTCCCGCCAAGGGGGCCTTGCTCAAGGGGGTCTTCCATCAGGCGCTGCTGAGTCCCCACACTGGCGTTGGGGGGGCTGAGCTTGCTCCAACCAGCGATGCCCACCCTGTGCTGGCACCTGTGGGGGTCCCGTGAGCAGCAGGGCCACTTAAGAGACAAAGCTTTAGATCCTGCAACTTGGGGACATCTGAAGAAGTCCTTGAAGGAGGGTAATGCAGGGGGCTGTGGAGTTAGGCTCATCGTGAGCATGTGCGGTCACCTTCTGGCAGGGGCTGAGTTTGGCTGCCCATCCAGTGTGCTCCTGACCCTCGCCAGGACCCCAGCCTGCCTGGGTCCCTCCTACCCGCCCCCCCAGATGCATGAACCCCCCCACCCCCACATACTCACCATCTTCCTGCTGCAGGATCAGGACCACATCCGCCTGCTGCAATGAGATCTCATCCACCTGCTTGGCCAAGTAGGCCTTGGTGACCTCCACCTGGAGCAGGTCTTGGGGGGGGGGCAGAGAGAGGCAGGTGTCAGCTACAGGACTGTCCTCCCAGGGAGGGGGTGGCTGAGAGCTCTGTGGTGTCCCGATGGTCCAGATGTCCCAGCACAAGGACATGTGACAGCTTCCCTCTGGCTGAAGTGGGGGCCCCTCCACAGGTGCCAGGACAGGCCTGGTTTCAGGGTCAAAGCACCTGGCACGGGCAGAGGGCACTCCTGGCTTCTAAGGGGCTCACGGCACAGATCTGTGGGCCTCACGCGCCAGCAATTTGGTCTCGGTTTCCACCAGCTACTGGGCACGGGGCAGCACTGTCTCCCCCTGCAGGGAGGGAGGCCCTGAAACAGCTGGGTCTGTGTGCCTATGTGACTAGAGCCCTCGCCTGGACAGGTCCCCTGGGGCAGGCTGTGAGAGGACAGAGGGATGGATGGCACCTCTCCTTCCTGGCCGACACCCTCCCCCACCAGGGCCGGGAAAGGGGCTTCGAGCTCTTCCTGTGGGGCAAGCACCCACCTCCCTTGTTGGGGGGGTCTTGCCCCTGTCGCTCCTTGTGTGTGAGCGCCGTGATCCACCGAGCCCGGTCACTCCTGGGGACAGACAGTATGAGTGGGGCCCCAGGCCATTCCGGCCGGCCCGGTGACTTTGGCTTCAAGCACCCCCCAGCAGGGGGGCATGGTGAGGAGGTGGGGGTCACGTGGCCCCTCATGGGTGTCTCTGAGCACTGTCCCACAGCCCCCGCGTGTGTTGACGAAGGCTCTGGCTGCCTGAGCCACGAGCCAGGAGTTGTAAGCAGGCCTCCCCTCCGGGCATCCCCAGCCCACGGCTCTGGGGGCCACGGCCTGGGAGTCACAGAGCGTGAGAAGGAGCAGCAGGCAGACTGAGCCTGAGTAACACCTGCCCGGAGTCAGACTCAGGTGGCAGCCGTACCCTCAGAATCCAGGCTTCCTGGATTCGACCCCTCTGTGCCTTGTCAGTTTGCTGTTTGACATACAAGGCCTCAGCTTCTTACCTGGAAAGGGGGCCGTGCTGGAGGGAGCACGAAGACCCCCCCCCATTCCTCTTCCTGTCTGCTGAGCTCCCTCAGTGCCAGCACCTGTCTGTATGCTGACCCCTGCCCTCTGTGTTTGAGCCCCGCTGTCCTCTGGCTGTTCCATGCTAGAGGCCCCAGGGCCTTTGCATTGCTGTGCCTCTGCCCGAGCACTGCTCCCCACATAGCCCTGTGGAAGTGGCTTCCTCACCAGCCCCCACCCCATGCTCCCTTTCCTGCCGGTTTTTCTCCTTAGTCCTCACCCCTAACACATAGGTTTCCTCAGATATTCATTTTGTGGCTGGCGTGTCCCCCCTCCCGTGAGGGCAATGTTGCCCCCGCAACTGGTGCAGTGCCTGGCACATAGCAGTGGTCAGGGACACTGGTGACAGGAACCGTGCTCATGGAGCTAGCAGAGTCGCCCCCCCCTCCTCCAGGGAGCCCTCCCGGACTCACGCGGAGTCAGAGGACAGCAGGATCTTCTCCTGGCGGCCCTCGCTGTTGTGCAGCAGGGTCACCTGGAAGGGGTGCGGCACGGATGAGCTGCGGTTGCCGCCCCCTGGCAAAGAGGGCTCCATGGCCTCCACCTTCTGCACCTGGATGTGGTCCACCTGGGCGTAGTCCTGGACCAGGAAGCTCTCCTCACTGTAGGAGACAGGAGGTGGGTCTGATGCTGCTGGGGGCAGCCAGGCTCTGCCATCCCCCCGCCCTGGTCCCCACAGCGGCTGGGGGCCAGGCAGCCAGAAGGAAGCCCTCTAGATTTCCTCCCCTCCTTCCCCCAACCCTGAGAACAGGTCTGCAGGCAGAAGCCAGAGCCACAGGTTGCTCTCCGGGTCATGCGGGGACTAGGGGTGGCACTGAGCACCCCGCGGAGGCTGCCCATGTGTCCTCGTGTTGGGGACCCAGGCCGCTGCCGTGGGCAGACCAGGCTGGGCAGGTCCTGTTGTGAGCCCCCAACTCTGAGGCCGGAAGAGGTCAGGTCAGCTCCCCCAGTGCCCTCCTGTGGCTGGCCCCCACACGCAGCCCCCCTGGCAGGGTCACCTGGCCCGGCGCCCCCGGGCAGGGCCCACCTCTTCTTCTTGGTGATCACCAGGACATCGTTGAACAGGAAGAGGTAGCACGTCGGCCGGCTGGCGAGTTTTCGGAAAAGCCCAGTCTCCTCCACCACGAAGAGCTCCCCGCGCTTCCTCAGCCAGCGGGAGGCGGAGATCAGCGGGAGGGACTGGGGGGGGGGGCAGACGGACGTCTGATCACATCCCGGGTGGGGGGCAGGGGGGAGGACGTGCAGCCACTAGTGGGGACCGACTGCTGCCTCTGAGGATGGAGTCCAGCCTCAAACAAGGGGCCGCTCAGTCGGCCAACAGGTGAGCCAGGCCTGCGCCCAGGCCCTGCCCAGGGGCTCGCTGCACACCTACAGAGCGTCCCCTCTGGGGGGCGCCCTGCGAAGGCCTCCATGTGTGGGGAGTGGGCTGAGAGCCTGGGACAGCCTGGGGCTGCAGGGCGAGGCGGGGGCTGTCTGGGCCTGCCTACCTTGACCTTGCCGAAGTCCAGCTGGGTGTGCAGCGTGTACATCTGCTCCGTGCGCTCCATCTTGCGGGCCCCCTCGTTGCACTGTCTGACCAGCTGCAGGGCGTGGACATCAGAGCAGGCTGGCCGTGGGCCCCACCTGCCCAGCCAGCCCGAGGCACCTGCCCTCGTGGCTGTCCTAGTCCCCGCTGTGCCGTGAGGTCACCGGTTGTGTGCACGTTCCACTCCCTCTGGGCCTCCGTGTCCCCAGTGGTGTCATGAAAAACTTGGGATGGACCATCTGGAAACCCCTCCCCGCCAGGCCCTCGGGGGTCTCTGCTCTCGGGTGGGGTGGGGGGTGAGGGGGCTGGGTCCCAGTCACCTTGCTGATAGCCTTCAACGCGTGGCTGGCCGCCTTGTACCTCTCGAGGTGGCCCTGGCTCCTGAGGCAGAGTGTCTGCCGAGAAGACCCTGGGCGTGAGAAGGCACCCTGCACCCTCCTGCACCTCAGGCCTAGTGGTCCGCAGGGGACAGGGGCTCCCTCACCAACACCAGACCCGGTGGGGGCTACAGGGAGGTCGAGGGCTCCTGCCAGGCCCCACACGGCTCTGCTCGGTCAGGCTGGGTGGGAGGGAACCCAGAGTGAGCACCCTCCCAGGACCCCACCCCTTCTAGTCTTGGCCATTGCCGTCCAGCCGGGGGAGGGTCCCTCGCAGCCTCTGTTTCTACTCTGCCCAGAATGCCCAGGAGGGTCTGGTGTCCCATCTGGCTTGGACAGCAGACCCGCCGAACACAGGTCCGCATGCTCTCTCTTGGGAGCTCAGCCGGGCTCCTGCCATGTGTGTTCACATGGGCACACCTGCATACCTTTCACTCACACACATGCTTCTGCCTGTGAGCTGGCATCTCAGAGACACGTGCCCCTCTCCTCACATCTGGGTCAACTGGACCATGGGTGCTAGGTAGGAGGCGGCAACAGCCCAGGACCCGTGCTCGGCATGGGGCTGGGTGACACGGGGTAAAGCCACACCCCCATGAACCGTTAGGTACAATGGAGGATAATCACAAAAGGGCGGGATCAGGCCCTGGCAGAGAGAGCCCCTTGGGACCACGTCACCCTGGCCATCAACTGTCCTCGTAACCATCACGTTAGTTACAGAGGAAGAGGTCACGTGGGACCCCAGCAGCTCAGGCTGTCACCCCCCCCCCCCATCGGCTGGGGTCCGGGCTGTGGGCTCACATCCGTCAGGAGAGGCAGCCGGGTCACCCTCTGCATGGGGAGGATCAGGAAGGAGATCATGGGCAGGCCGCCGCACGCCGGCCGTTTCTCGATCTCCCTGAGGACGTCTCGGAAGGCAGTGTTGCTACTTCTGCAGGAGAATGGGGTGGGGGCGGGGAGGGAGACTCAGGAGCCGGGCAGGACCTGCAGCAGCCGCGGGGTGCCCACCGAGACCGAGGTGCCATCATCCTGAGCCCAGGCCCCCCCGGCCCCGGCAGCCCACGCACGTCAGCCTCTGCAGGGCGCGTTGTTGGTAGACCTCATTGGCGCAGTAAGCTACGTAGGGGTGGAAGTGTCTCTCGGCGTGCTCCTCCAGGATGTCACTGATGTCCTCCACGCACACCTGCGCCTTGTGCCGCCGCTCGAGGTCCTCGAAGAACCTGCGGTGGGTGAGGACCACGGGCCTGGTTGCCCTCTGCCATGCGTGTGAGCACGCACGCACACGTACACACACACACACACACAGACAGACACACACACACACACACACACACACACACAGCTAGTTCAGCTCACAGGGGCAGCACACGGCACACAAGTGCGTGGGACCCGGGCTGGCGCTCCTGCAGGGCCTGGGAGCCACGACCCTCCCTGGAACACCCCCACACAGGTCAGCTCCTTAAATCTGAAATAAGTGGACACAGACCCCTGGCCAAGTCCAGGGCCACTTCCCTCTAAGTTCTGGCACAATTTTGGTGGGCGTCACGGATGCTGACAGGTAGGACAGGACGGGTCACTCTGACTCAATTCCCTGGGCCCTGGGCTAGAGCTGCCAGGATCTGCCTGGGGCACCGGCTGCCCAGCTCAGCGGGGGGGCCTCTGGGCAGACTCCCTGGAGGTGACCGCCAGCACTCCAATTCCTGATGGCAGCCCCCTTCTGAGGCTCAGTGTACCTGGGCCTTGGCCAGGGAGAGGAGGGTGAAGGGAGCTGTGCTGACCAGGGCTCTGTTCCCACAGCAGCTGTGGCTGCCACAGCTGGCCACCTGGACCTGCATGGGGCCACATGGCCTCCAGTGCAGGCTAACAGCTGGGAAGCGCCAGACCTCGAGGCCCCATCACCTCTCCAGGCCCTGAACAGGGCAGCCGAGAAGCCCTCCCACCCCGAGAGTGCTGTCCCTGAGACATCCCTCCCTGGTGCACTGCTTTCTAAGTCCCGCTGCCCCGGCCTCCTGGCCCGCCCGGGACGGCCCCATCTGGAGATGAGACAGCTGGCTGACCTCCCGAGGGCAACGTCCCAGAGCACAGACCTGCCCCCACACAGGGTGCCTCGGGTGGCCCACAGCCGTCACCAAGGAGCCATCAGCTGAGGGCTGCCAGCCCTTATCACGCACCTATCACTGGGTGGGCGGGGAGGGAGCCGGTGGCGTGACTCTGAGGCAGGGGCTGGGGGAGGTCTCAGGTCCTTAATCCTGAGGTCACTGAGGGGCCCCAGGTCAGCCCCACCAGGACCTGTGGCCAGGGTGCCACCTGGGAAGAAAATGGGCCATGCAACAATCTGTGGGTGCCCTCCCAGAAGGTGGGGCCTCGCTCTGGTTGTCTCGGCCAAGCCAGTGAGGGTGTCAGGGAGTAGGAACAAGGCCTCAGCTTGGAGGTGGGCAGGGGTCCCTCACTCCCCCGCTCACTGGCCCTTAGCCCAGCCTGACCCTCTGCTGGGAACATTCTGACGGGCATGGCTGGTGGGCAGTCTGGGAAAATCAGGACAGTGTGTCAGGAGCAATGAGGACCTCACCCCAACCCCAGGAGGGTATGGGGGGGCTCCGGCTGGCAGGCACAGGGCCCCACGTGCTAAAGGGCAGGCATGCTGGCCAGCGCCTCCTGTGGGTATTCGGGAGGGCGTCTGAGAACGGGCTGGGAGGTCGGAGATGGCCCTGAGCCGCTGACCTAAAGCAGCCGATTCCTAGGGAGGCCACTGTGAATGACCACAGTGCACACCTGCACCATGCCCTCCACAGTAGTACACACGCACACCTGCTGCCCCACACAAGTGCACACACACGCACATGCACACACGCGCACAGCCCCACGCAAGCCTGCAGCCGCACGTCCAGCCCTTCCTCCACCTCCTGTCCTGCAACCAGAGCCCTGGGCCAGGCACCAGACACCTCTGGGAGAAACACGACCCCGGTGCAACAAGAGGCCACCTCCCACCCGCTCCACCCTGTGGGCACCTCACGCCTCGCCATGCAGCCCTCCGAGCCTGGGCGTCCTGGTGGGAACACGCCTGCCATTGGGCAGGGCCATGCCCTGTGGGAGGTGTTCTACCTCTTGAACATTGGGGCAGGGTGCAGGGGGGTACGAGGACACCCACAGTCCAGGTGCTCAGCTGTTCCCGGGGCCACTCTTAGAGGCCTCAGAGCCTGGGGAGGTTCTCATGCTTCCTCCCACAAATCACTGCTCTACACCTCTCATCCATAGACTCAGACTGGGGGGGGGGTCTCCCAGAGCCGGGCCTCCCCCTCCTCCCAGGACCGGCTGCCACCATCACATGCCAATGGGCAAGGCGGCCTTCCCGGCACGTGGAGGGTGGGCGTGGTTGGGCCTCACTTCTGGCTGGCGCTCTGGACGTCCAGGATATTGGAGAAGAGGTGGTGGTGTTCCGTCTGGGTCATGGTGGCCCGTAGCTCTTTGGACTGCAGGAACTCGGTCACCAGGATGCCCAGGCTGTGCTGGTAGGAGAACTCAGACGTCAGGATCTCGAAGATGGCCTGGGCGAGAGGACAGCCGTGCCGGCGGGGCCCCACGTGCACCGGGACGCCGCTGGCAGAGTGGTGCAGATGCAGCGCCCCACGGCACAGGGGCCTGGAGCAGGGTGCGTGTGTGATCAGTGCTGGGGCGAGGCGGGTACAACCTGGGTGAGGGCACAGGCTGGGATTTAAGCCCCCCAGGCTGGGCAAGCCTTGGGAAGGATGAGAGCTCAGCCATGCAGACATGAGCCTGACTCCTGGTTTTGAGCGTGGGCTCGGTCCCTCATGAGCTGTGAGGCCAGGCAAGGACATCCACCCTTGTCTGAGAAGGGGAAACAGTGGCCACCCCTGCCCTGCCCTGCCCAGGGCACCAGCTATTGCCCTGGTGTCTGGCTCAGGAATTGGCCAATGGGCAGGCAACATCACCATGGCCGTGGTATCCCCTGCACAAGGCTGGAAAGCAGGGCTGCACCCCCCCCCTCCCATCTAGTCACTTACCTCCTGCCTCTTGCGTTCCTCAGCTGACAGCGTGTCCAGGATGCCCGACTCAGTCACCTGTGGGGGCACGAGCCCAGGGGTTCAGGGGTTGCATGTCCTAGAAGTCCGGCCTGCTGGGCCAGAGCCAAGGTGGACAGCAGAAAGGCTAGAAAAAGTGGGAACCTCCGTCCTTCCCATGGCTCAGTGTAGTGAAACTGCTTGACTCTGCCACTCACATCGCTCCTCTCCTTGGAAATGCCCCTAGGTAGGCCCACCCCCTGCAAAGAGCCCAGGGGCAGCTGAGGAAGAGGATGGGGGTCCAGTGGGGAAGGCCGGAAGGCACTGGAGCAGGGGAGGGGTTGGTAGGAGCAGGGCCACCTGGCAAAGCTGAGGTGTTGGGGACAGGGCTAGGTGAGTCAGTGTTCTGCCCAAGCGGCTCGGAGTGACACTGTTCCAGCAGGGTGCCCCTCCCCAGCTCTCCACCCCCTCGGGCTGTGGGCTGTAGGCTGCCCTGGGCGGAGTGTGGCTCTCCATGTCCCTACAGAGTCCAGCGGGACAGGCAGGTCTGTCTTCCTGCTGGGGGCGCCCCTTCTATAGGAGCCAGGGCCACTCCATCCTCCCTCCCCACCTCCTCACTGGCCTGGGCAGACGCCGTGTCCAGTGCCTATACCCGGAGGCTATACCCCACACCTCTTCCTCTAGCCCAGGCTAGGCCGTGGTCCTCCCAGCTCAGGGGGCTGGGGTCAGACAGTGGCTGCGTGTTGAGGGCACAGTGTCCTGAACCCTCATCCTGACCCAGGCTCTCACGTACACTCAGGTCCCGGCACGCGGCTGGGATCCAGCAGGTGGGAATACATTTCCCCACTTCTCCTCCGCCTGCCCGCACCCCAGCCTGGGCTCTCCCTGGCTGGGGGTCCCGGAGCCTGGAGCATGATGGGCAACCAGAGCCTCGGTACCTCACCCCTCACTCGGGTGCCAACAACAAGTCCCACTGTTATTGCAGACAGAGGAAAAGCCAAGTGCCCACCCTCCCTACTGCCCACGGTGCCAGAGCCCACAGCCTGGCTCCGGCCCTGGGCTATCAGGGGATGGGGTCAGGAGTCTGCCCCGTGGGCAACTATGCCCTCCTGGGGTAGTGACAGTAGTGACAGCTGGCCTCCCCTGCACCTACCTGCTCAGAGCCCCGGGGCCTCTCCATTGAGTCTCCCACACCCCTGCTGGGTAGGGACGAGCCCCACTTCCAGATGTGGAGAGAGGGCAGGCTTGGCAGTGGCACAGGTCTCTGGAAGCCAAGGCCTGGTTTCTAGCCTGCTGTCCTCTTGTCTCTGCATGAGGACCCTCCTGCCACTTTCCTAGGGGGGGGCAGGGCCCTGGCAAGGGGGTCCTTTGTGCCCACAGCTCCCTGCAGGTCAATTTGAGCAGGAAGCAGAACACATGGGGCTCACCTGGGGGATGCATGCCACGCACACAGGGCAGGCACGTGCCCCTAATTGTTCTCTCCCCCTGACGGCCCCCACTGAGGTGCCACACAGGGCAAGGCAGCTCAGGGAGGGGGTACCAGGAAGCAGATCCCTGCTGCAAGCTGGGTGCAGATGGGGGGACCTCCCCTCCCTGGGGGGTCCTGGACGGCTGCTCTGGGCTGACCACCCACAGGCTCGGGGAAAGGGCTCCATCCCACCAGCCTGGCCTACCTCTGGGAGCTGGCTCCAGGTTATCTGGGGGGGCCGGTAGTTCTTGACCACGATGGGGGCACCCACTTTCTGTGTCCCCTCCGGGCTGCTGGGCTCGTCTAGTGAGTCATCGTCGGACTCCAGGCCGGTGTTCAGACCCCGTTCCCGGATCTCCTGGTAGAACCGGGGGTCTGGGGAGAGGGGACACGTCGCCTGTGGGCCTGGGGGCTCAGAGCGGGCCTGGACCACGCCCCCCCACTCTGGAGCCCACAGGCCGTGACCTCCCGAGAGCCCCTGAGAGTGTCTGCACCCCTAAGCAAGTACCCCTCGGGCAGGTGGGCTGGTTCCCCTGGCAGCTCCAGTGAGCCCAGGACAGGAGTGGTGTCCTGGTGCAGAACGTGGCATTTTTGGACCAGGCTGAGTGACCAGTCAGAGCACACAGGGCCCCGCAAGGGCTTTGGGTGGGTCCCAGAGCCCTCAGACCAGAGGCTATTTCCTGCCCCCACGCTGCAGGCCACAGGGACGGATGGGCTGGTACACAGCTCAGGGCCCCACTGAGCCCTCGCGCCAACCCCGCCACACCTCCCCCTCCCACACTCCCCTCTGAGGCCTGGGGCAGGAGACCCCAATCTGGACGCCTCCCCAGTCCAGGGCCTGTGGCCATCCACAGGGGTGGGGGCTAGCAGGGAGGGCGGCCTGTTCTTGCTGGGCTCCCACGTCCTCAGACGCCCAGGCCTGGCACTGAGGCCCAAGTCCTTCCCAGGCCTCCCTGGCCCCACCCCTCAAGCCCACTGAGTGTGCAGGCACCTCCCTCCACCTCTTCCCGTGGGTTCCTGCTGGCACCCCACCCCTTGGCAGGCTAATCGTGCTGCTTCAGGCCCTCTAAAGCTCCAGCTGCCACTCCTGCCCTCCTGAGCTCCCCCCCCCCACTGGGCTCCCGTGGGCAGTGAAGACCCCAGGCAGAGCGCACAGCAGATGGGTCTACACCCGGGGGTCTTGGTCCCCCAGCATGGCCACTATCAGCCCCGCACACACTCGGGGTACTCAACATTCGTCTCCTGGAGGTGACCGTGGGGGCTCTGTCTATCCCCTGCCCCTGGGACAATACAGAAGGGAGTCCAAGGGAAACTCCTAGACCTTTCTAGACCCATCAGAGCCACATGGCCGGACGGCCAGCAGGACCTCTGGTCCCTGAGGAGTTCCCTTATAGCATGCTCTCTGTGCTACCACACCCAGACTCTCCCTCTCCCTCCCCCAGGACAGCCCCCGTGAGACCAGCGTCATCGAGGTCCAGCCCAGCCCACGGTCGCCTCCCGAGACCACACTCACCATCCTTGAAGGAGCCCTTGTGTGCACGTTTCCGCCCCAGTATCTTCTGTGCAAAGAAGACACAGAAACACCAGTGGTCAGCAAGGAGGAGGGGCAGGTGTGGGTCTAAAGCGATTCCTACACCCTGGGGCTCAGAGACCTCATGGCCTTGTGGGTGACGCCCAGCCCACCAGGAGGGGGCTCTGCTGAGCACACAGAAGGCACTCAACAAATACTGGCTCCCTGAGGGATGTGGGCCCACCAAGTAGAGGCCAGGGCAAGATGGGATGCCCCCAGAGTGGGCAGGGCGGGTGACTGAAGGCTGGGCAGATCCAGGAGGGCTGCCTGGAGGAGGAGGCAGAACTGAACTAGTTAAGAGGGGGTGCTCAGGAAAGTGGGAGTGTTCCCATTTGGGGAAGCCTGAGGTAGGAAGGGCATGGTTAGGAGAGGACCAAGAAGGAGCATGGGGGGTAGGAGTTGGGGCTGCACATAGGACCTCATGGAGGGGGTGTGGCCTGTAGCCACAGGACAAAGTGACCAGCTTCCACACAGGGCTGGTGGCCCAGCAGCTGATGGCAGGGCTGTGGAGGTGAGTGCAGGTGGGTGGGCAGGGCACTTGGGGGGCCCACACCCTGGCCCTACCGGTTGCCCGTTCAGAGCCTGCCTCTTTGGCTGGGTTACACCACGTTTCCTGACCTCCCAGGAACCTGCTTCCAGGAAAGTGGGAGCTGGTTTCTCCCAACAAGTTGGGGCCTGAAAACTCCCCTTGCTGGTCTGAAATGTAGTTGCTGCCAGCTGCACCTGGCCCTGAGCCCCCCCCCCCCCCCCAGCACCTTCACCGCCCTCTCGCCTCCAGGTTTGGGCACAGGCTGCTGCCACCGCCCCTCCCCCACCCAGAATCTACCCTTTGTTCCTGCCTCTGCATTAACCCTCCTCTCCTGGGAGAGCCCCCCACCCCGCCCCAGCCCTGTGCTTCCCCAGTTCCCTGAGCACCCAGTATGGCCCTCAGCAGCCCCCCTGCCCGGGCCTCTCCCGGGGCCCGACTGCTGGGATCACTTCCACACCCCAGCACTGAGCACGCAGGAAATGTTGACTGAATGCGTGACTCCACAGAATGAAGGAATGGTCCTCGCAGGCCTAGCCCTGCTGGGTGCAGGGCTGAGGTCCTGAGGCAGTTTCTGGGGTTCCGACATCTCGGGTAGGCATAGCCGTGGGCAGTGCCCACCTGCCAGGACAGTAGATATGGTCCTCCCCACCCCGGTCCCACTGCAGAGTGGGGTGCCGGCCTCTCCCGTGGGGAGGCCGCTGGGAGGGCAGCCACGGGCGCAGAGGGTGCCGGGTGAGGGCACCCCTCTTGCCGGCCCTGTGCCCGCTCTGTTCTCTCTAGGACGCTGAAGTAAGCCCGCTGTCAGGCAGGAAAGGGGGCTGAGTGTGCAGAGGGAGTGTCAGAGTCCCCAACAGGAGCCCCTTGGGCACTGAGCCCAGGCCAGTTGCTTCTGTAAAGTGGTCACTGACACCTGTCCTTGAGATGGGCCGGCTCCCCTTGGGGCTAGTCCCTCCCAAGGCTCTGCTCCCACTGGGCCCAAGAGCAGACCTCACAGGATGGGGTCCTGGGAAGAACCTTGGGCCTTCCTGAGCCTCAGTCGCCTCAGCTGTAAAGTGGGGACATTCCCAGCCTGGCCGATGGGTCTCACGGAACCAACGGCCAGGACCTGGCACAGGGTAGGTGCTCATTAAAGGGCAGAGGTGGGACAGGGATATGATGGTCAGGCCCCTGCCCACCAAACACGCTCCCGAGGCCCCTGGGGCACGTACCCCACCCATTGCCCAGGCCCCTACCTTATTTTTGGCTGTGGACCGAAGAGGAGGTTGGGTGGACTCCTCAGCCAGAGCATGGAGCTTGGGGCTGAGATGGATGGGGCTCGCCTCGCCACCCAGCGACCCCAGGCCCTTCATGGCTGCTCGGTAAGATTGGCTGCGCAGATTCCGTGTCAGCATCCCCCCGGGGCCCACGTCCATGTCCATGTCATCCAGGAAGAAGCCGGGGCCCGCATTGAGCCGGGGCTCCCGCCGGGCGGCCTCCTTGCTGAGCACGGCCGCCCCGAAGCTCTGGTGGCGGGCTGGAGTCTTGGCCTTGCTGGACACGGCCAGGCTCTTGGGGATCAGCTGCTCAGTGCCCATCTTCAGGGCTGCGGGGCTCTGCGTGCTCAGGACAATGGACCGCGGCTCCATGCCCTTGGGAGACGGAGGCTGGGCCTCCGGGGTGTCGGGCTGGAAGGCGGCATTGCTCCTGACTGGCGGGGGGCCCCGGACCATCGGGAGTCCGGACGCAGGGTTCCCCTGGGCATCCAGCCGCAGCTCCGAGTGGAAACGACCTTCCAGTAGCTTCTCTTCCAAGGAGCTGTCTGAGTGCCGCTGGGACATACTGGGTGGCCGCAGGGAACTGGGGGGACAGGGCAAAGTTGAGGGCCTGAGCAGAGCTGCCTGGCGCCTTGCCACTGTCACCAGGACTGCCCAGGGAGGTCGGGGTGCAGCCTCAGGCCTGTGGGGACCCAGCAGAGGACAGGAAGCTGGTTCTCTGAGCTCTAGGACCCAAGGGGCAACCTGCAGTGAAGCTCGGCCCTGCAAGGTCACCGTACTTTCCCTGCTAGGCTGCACAGCTGCGGACAAACACCTGAGCTGGGGGTATACGTGTGGGCAGAGTGGGGTTCCTGGGTCCTGGGCTGGAAACAGCCACTCAGCCTGTTGGCACCACGTCCACCAAGCGGGTCCCAGCCTGAGCCCACCTCACACGCTCGCTATGCAGTGCGGTGTCTGGGAGCCCTCCAACCCTGGGAAGTTCTGAGTTTCTGCTCAGGAACGCTCCCCGAGGGCAGGCATGGCAGAACCGGCCACACGGGGCTGGCCTAAACCACAGCAGTCGGACTGTGTGCGGGCCCCTGGAGGCCTGGCCCTCGGTCCCGCTCAGCACACAGGTTCTCTGCTGCACCGCCCAGGAAAGGGGCAGGGCTGTGCCTCCTGGGGGCCCCCGAGAAGCCCTGGCCACCCCCACGCTGGGAGGACCGCCCACACATTCCTGGGGACATTCTGAGTCACCCGGCAGAGGCGGGCAGCGCCCACACTGGACCTTCCCCGGGCTGGGTGGACGGGAGCCGTCCTGGGTCCCCACCCCCATGTTAACTTGTCTGCCTTCGACGCATGCCCGGCCGAGGAACGAGGTTCAGACTTCAACCTGCAAGCACATCACCCTGAAGCAAGCAACACGCACCCGTGTGGGCAGCTGGCGGCCTCGATGGCGTGGGAGTCCTGTCATTCTAACCGTGACACATTCACGGTGCTATGGAGAGCAGGCCCTGTGGCGATGCCCCCGCGGGCCCACACGGAGACCCTGCCCACCCTGTCCCCTGGTCCTTCCTCCCCTCTCCTTGTCTCCTGCCCAGGCCGGACTGCATGCACTGCCTCTCCCAGAAGAGGGCAAAGTCTGCCCCGGGGAGGAAGTGCCCGCATGGAACCAGTCAGGCCAGCCCCTGCCGGGTGTGACCCGAGTGCCCAGCAGGGCGGCCCCGCCCGCAGGCCCAGGCACCTCCTGCCAGGGGGCCTGGGCGCTGGGGTCTGCAGGAGCACCAGGCTTGATGACGGCGTCTCCTCTTCTCACCGCTGTTCATTCCAGAACTCCCCGGACCGGGCCGTAGGTTCAGAAGACCAGCAGCAACTAAAGGCTTTTATCAGTGAAGACAGTGGCGCCCTCTGCAGGCCACCACGATGGGCTCAAGGCACGCAGCCTGCTCTTCTGAGCTCTCCTCGCTCTCAGTGTCACCCACCCTCTTCCGGCCGCAGGGACAACAGGGCAGTATGCAGGGACAGCCTCCCACAGCGATGCCCAGGGGCTAAGCAGGACACCAGCCTCCCCTCCCCCTCTGTGAATAGTCCCCCCTTGCTTGCCAGCGGCTCTCCTCCTATTAAATTCCCACCCCACCCCCCGCCGTCCGGCGTCCCTGTCTTGTACGTCTCAATCCCATGCCCCATACAGTCAATGCATCTGCCCCAGGTGTCCCCAGAGAGCCTGTCCTCTCTCCCGGGTCTCCCTTCCTGCTTCTGGGGCTGGAGCTCAGCTGTCCAGATCCTTCTGCCTCCTGCTTCCTTTGGTCCCTGTGCCCCGGCCTGCCCCCCACCCTCTCCGTCCCTCAGAGGCAGCGCCCCCTCGGTCCCTGTGCCCCGGCCTGCCCCCCACCCTCTCCGTCCCTCAGAGGCAGCGCCCCCTCGGTCCCTGTGCCTTGGCCTGGCCCCTCTCCTTCAGGCAGCATCCCTAAGAGGTAGATCTTTGACGGAACGTCCCTTCTCCCTCTCCTGGGCTGGTGATGTTTACAGTCCCATCAGAGGAGGTTTCTTCAGGATTGGAGAACCCTATATCACAGCCCTGGGTGGTGACCTGAGCGGGGCTCCCCCGGGCCCACCTTACCCGGGCTCTGAGGCTCACGGGGACATGCTTCACGGATCCACGTCACCCCCTGGGCCACGTCCCTGTGAGTCCCTCCGACAGACACGGGTCTCCTCGGTTTAGACGTTTCCCAGTGCTCTTCCTTGGGTAACTTCTCCCGCCTGTGTTTGTTCTGGTCCCTGTTTCAGGAGAGCCCATCGACACGCAGGAGCCCGAGGTGATCCCCGAATTCAGACCTCTTCTTTCCGCTTCTGTCCCTCTGTCTCCGTTTGCAGGGTTCCCCTCAACGCCGGCTCCTGTCCAGGCTCCCACCTACGGCGCTGTCGTCTTCACCGTCCCACAGAGCCCTCCGCTCTCCCGCTCCGTATTCCCGGCACCCTGGTTTTGTGCTGTGGATGCCCCGTCTTCTGTCAACAACATCGGACTCGTGTCCTCCTGCGCGTGGGCTCGGCTCCTCCCGTCTCCGCTTCTGCTGGACGCCCTGCCCCCCTCAAGCATCCCTTTTCCTCCGCCACTGGTGGTTCTGGCGGGCTGTCAGCTTCTTCTTAGGAGATGGGCATCATGCTGGTGGCGGGGCCTGTGTGCCCGCTACGTGCACACACGTGAGTACATATTTCCACCTGGCAGGCTCTTTGGGACACCTCTGCCCCTGTGGTGTCCCTCCCTGGCAGCCTCTCCTCAGTGGGTTGGATCTACAGACCATCTCCTCGGGGTCCTTGCTGGGTGCCGGTCCTGGCCTGCTGTCCCGGAGACAGCACAGCGCAGGGGCGGCCAGAGCACGGATCCTTTCCGCCGCCCTTGGGGCAGATGCCAGCCACGCTGTCCGGGCGGCAGTTGCTGGGAGAGGCCAGCCACCCTGCAGTGACCACTTGGGCCTCAAAGGGGGGTCCCCTCCAGCAAAGGTGACCCGGAAATCTCCTCCAGAGATGCCCACGGTGGTGAAGGCTGCATGCTGCTTGTGTCCCCCACAGTCTGCGGGTCCTTCGGGAGAGCAGGGACAATGTCCTGTTTGTGTCCCCGCAGTCGGGGGGGGGGGGATGCCCACACTGATGAGTGAATGTAGGGTATCACAGGCATTTGCCATGTTCTGGTCTTGCCACCTGGGGCAGCGTCTTCCCCATGAGGCCCTGGTGCCCCTGCTGAGGACAAGCCCACACACACGGGCTGCAACACAGAGGCTTAAGGTCACCTGTGCCCCATTTTGGGTGACTTCTGGTTGTTTCTGCTTTGGGTGGGCTGGAAAGGATCCCTAATGGCTGAGCCCCTGGACCCACTGTTCTGTTTCCCCTTTGCCACTCACCGGCCCGTCCTGTGCCCCTGGCACATAGTCAGGGGAGCATAAGGGACACAAGCAGCTTGGGAGGGAGGGGTGATGGCCTGGAGGTGGCAAGTAGAGTCGGGGAGGGCTCTGGACAGCCTCCCTGCAGCCTCCGGGGCCCCTACTCAGCCGGGCCAGTCCTGCGCTGTACTGGCCCCGCCCTGGCCTTCCCCTTGCCGCCCAGCCCCTCCACCTCCTTGTCCCTGTCAGATGGGTTTCCCGGGACTCCAGCAGGCTCAGCCCCACCCCTCTCAGTCCCTTGAGAGCCACACTATTCCTGGCTGCTCTCCCAGCCACCAGAACCCAGATCACACCGAGGTTGACACCGCCACCCCTCCGCCTAAGCCTCTAGGTTCTGATGGGGCTCGGCCTCCTCAGCACCGTCAGCTCCACCGACCTCGGTCTGCACTTAGGCAGACTCGACCCACAATGATGGCCTTGTGCTCAGGTAATTCTGCCCGGCCTAGCTCCAGCTCGGAGTCACACAGAGTCTGGGGACAGGATTTGGCTCTGTGAGCCCTGGAGCTCACACTGAGCTGTTCCATTTGCAAGATGGCCAGGGGCCACCGAGGAGGTCTCTTCCCAGGGCAGCTGTGTCCCCCAGGGCGCATCCTTGGTGGTCCAACCAGGGTCTAGCTGCTAGCTTCATGGAGGGAGGGGCCAGGGGTGCCGCTGAACACCCCACCGTGCACAGGACGTCTCCACAGTGAGGAATGATCAGGAACAAGCGTTCAGAGTGCTGAGGTGGAGAGGCCAGGGCTTAGCTGGCTGGAGAGGCAGCCATCATGGTGGGGGTCAGGGGAGACCCACCTGGCCACACCCAACCTAAGAGCCTGGCAGCCCCTCCCTCCCCGAGCACAAGCCTCCTGTTGCCTCCCTCCTGTGGCACCTGCAGGGACCAGCAATCGTCACAGGCAACGCTGCTGTCCTGTTCACCTTAGCACCCCGGCCCACCTGTCCCTGCACCAGGCTCCCATCTCTGAGTCCAGACACCCCATAAACCCAGCTCCCATCATAGGCTCAGCTGGCACACAGGGTGTTTCCCCACAGGAGCCCCGGGCAGGACATCGGAGCCTGGACTCCGCAGGGAGCCGGGACAGGTGACCGGCAGAGTCCTCCAAATGCCTTCTCGTCCACTTTGTCTTCAGCCAAACTTCCGGAAGGCGGGCACTGTCCCTCTCTGACAGGTGAGGAGACCAGACGCAGAGGAAACATGACCTGTAGGGTCAAGCTGCGGGTCCCTGGACCCACATCACTGACTGACAGGTGAGCGGGGACTTTCATTCGAAGTAAAGATGCTCTTACCCACAGCCAGTGGCCCAAGCGCAGAGCTGCTGCCGGCAGAGAGAGCAGCTGACATCCATCTAGAAACTGAAACTAAAGTTCTGGGACCCAGATACACGATGAGTAAGTGACTGTGCCCAACAGATCATGCGCACAGACTGCTGTCCACGGGGCAGCAACCATGGGGACCCCAGCAAGCCGCTTCACCTCTGTGCCTCAGTTTCCTCATGTGTAGGTGAGGAACGTCTCCCGTGTAGGGTCAGAGATGACCCCTGGGAACCTAAGATGTTGGGGTGAGGGGTGGGCTCACGTCATCTCATCCGCCAGGTGACTTTTGTCCAAGTGACTTAAGACTTTACTTCTTCAGGCTCCAGCCATCCCCATCTCCCACCACTCCCTCCACCAGGACTTGGGGAAGCCCTGCCTCTAGCCTCTGACCCTGTCCTGGGCAGTGCCTACATCCTTGGGGCCTTGGGCATTGGACGGGCAGCTCAGCCAGTCCCTCCAAGTGGCCACACCTGCAACTCCTATTTTACAGGTGAGGAAACTGAGTAATTTGCCTTGGTTCATATAGAGCCAGGATTTGAACCCAGGGTCCCCACTGAGGAACAGATCACAGGGTGGTCAGGTGAGACAGGTGGGCAGGAGTCAGGACCACAGGTGCCGTCAGAATGCAGGGCCTTGGGTGGTCACACCAGCACCCTTGAGCCACCATGGTGGAGTCACGCTATTCACCTCCAGGACAGGGGGAAGAGTTAGGCCCTGCGGGGCTCCAGGTCTGATGCTGAGGCCACCACACTCGCCCATCACTGCCACTCACTCAGGCACCACCCCTCCCCCAAATGCCAGGTCCACTCAACCGCCTTCTTTCTCAGTGGAGGCAAGCAGGGCCGGGGAGAGGAAGGGTCTTCATTCTTGGGGTTGCTAACTCCCAGGGCCAAAGCGGGTTTGGGCAGCAGATTCTGCACAGTAGTTGAAGGGGTCGTCCTGTCGGCCATGCTGACCTCCTTTTAAGGGACTTGGGACTTCTTTCCTAAGACCGTGCCCTCTGATGTCTGTGCAGCTGCGGCTGCAGGCTAGCTCCTGACCAGGGTGAGGGTCTCCGTGGGGTTTGGGGTGGGGCGGGGGCGCAGGGGGCAGCAGCGGGACGCTCGAGGCCCCGGGTAAACCCGGGGTGGGGTCAGGCTCCGCCTCCGCCCGCGGCCGGTCCCCCAGCACCGCGCAGGGAGGCGCCGCAGTGTTCGCGGACCCCGGACCAGGCTTGCGGGAACAGCGAAGGGGATTAAAAGCGCCCCCAGAGTGACTGCCGCCTCCTCCCCGAGGCTTAGTCCCCACCACTTCGCTCGTCTGTCCCCTCCCAGGCTCACCTGTCCCCCAGGCTTACCTGCGCCACGGAGCAGAGGACGAAGCGACGAGCGCAGGCGGCGGAGGTGGGGCCAGTCCAGCCCGCAGGCTCCGCGCCCCGGGCCGGTCGGCCGTTCCTGTTCTTACTCTTCCCCGGCCACCCGGTCCCTCCCCGTCCCCGCCCTCCCACTTCCTGTGCGGCCCCGCGGGAGGCGGTGGCGCGCTGGGCCCGGCCAGGTGGGCGGCAGGTGGGCGACGGGTGGGCGTCCCGGCGGGCAAGGCGCGGGACGATCGGATCGTCCTCCGCAGCAGGGGACAACTGGGCACACCTGGCCGCGCTGTCTGCGTCACCGGCCTCACCTGGACGGCCTGCGTTCACGTGACCTGTGGCCGGGCGGGCTCGCGCCTCCGGAGTTAGGGCGCCTCCCGAGTTGGGGCCGGAGTCCGACGGCTTTGCGGCCGCCCGAGGCCTGCCGGCTCCGGGACCGCCCACCCCGCCTCCCGCTCCCCGCCCACCGCCACGCCTCCTGGGTCGCCTGCCCGGCGTGGGGCCCCGAGGCCAGGCTTCCCTGGCTGCGACCTGAAACAGCTCCCGTCCTCCTACTAGGCGGGACTCCGCTGCTGGGTTCTTTGAAAAGTGGTGGTTACGGAACAGCCCAGAAGGCAGTCTCGGCTGGCGCACCAAGCACTCTCCCTGTCTCAGGGGTGTGGTCAGCTTACCATCACCCGCCTATTTTACACACAGGATCTGGGGTCTGGGAAGGAAGGCGCTGGCCAGCCTGCTAGAGGTGAAGCTCCGACGCCAAGCCGGGCCTTTCCAGGATTTGTCTGGGAGACCCTGCACAGAGGCTCTGACAGCCCACAACTGGGGGTTCAGGACTTGGGCTTCCTGGTACTGTAGGAGGGGTCTGGGCTGGGACAGGTCGGTTTCCACCCTGAGCTTGGGCCGACCTGTCAGAGCACCAGACAGGCCGGCTTCGTCACCATCTGCTTTGCTCCGTGTCACCCACCACCCCCAATTCCCAGACCCACACCGGCCCAGGCGGCAACAGAGGAGTGTGCACACAGCACACCTCTGCTGGGGTACAGCCCAGGCTCCTGGTGGC
Source organism: Saccopteryx leptura (assembly GCF_036850995.1). NCBI lineage: Eukaryota > Metazoa > Chordata > Mammalia > Chiroptera > Emballonuridae > Saccopteryx > Saccopteryx leptura. The sequence goes on along the minus strand of NC_089505.1, from coordinate 85,321,553 downwards.
CTCCTCCACCAAAGGCAGGGGCCTCCACTTCCCAGTGAAGCCCAGCCCCCTTGCCCACGCCCAGCCTGTGCTGCCCGCCCACCTTCCCCAGGGAAAGCGCACTTGCCTGTTTTCCAGAACGAAGGCACAGGAGACGGGCCACCACCACGGCTGACAGCCCCTGACCTGCAAGGTGTGTTTGGGATGGCAGCACCCCCCCCCCCATAAAAGCTGAGTAATGCTGCCCCTCTTCTTCCTGATGTCCCTGCTGCTCATCAGGGCTATCCCGAGGTTCATGTCCAACAAGCCACCTCCTCCTTTCTGCTTTCCTGCTCCTTTATTCTTAGGTACTTACTGAGTCCCTACTGTGCTGCCTGCTGTGCAGGGCATTTGAGACTGACCTGGTCTCTGTCCTCATGGAGCTCATTGCAGCGAGGAGATGGACAAATGTAAAATTACAGCCCAGGGAATCCCACAGGCGAGGGGCCCACACTCGGCAAAATGATTATAGTGTGTGTGGGGTGCGGTGGGGTGGGGAGCACTGCTGCCCCTACAATGGGCTGCTAACCCTGAGACCTGGAGGATAAGCAGGAGTTAGTTTGGTAAAAAGGGGCAGCGAGTGTTTTCAGGCAGGGTTTCAGCACGTGCAAAGGCCCTGGGGTGGGCGTGAACATGGCAGATGAAAGCCTGATGGGCTGTGGGGTTGAGGTCAAAGAGGAGCAGGATGGGGGTGAGAGTTGGGAAGGCTGGACAGGGCCTTGCCAGCTGGGGGTAGGGGTGGGGTCTATCTTTTATTCTAAGAGCAGCAAGGAGCCACTCAGGGCTCAAGCCAAGGGGTGGAGTGATCAAATCTGGTGGGGGAAAAAAACCAACCCTTTGGTAGGTGAGGAGAGGACAGGGTGGCATGCCTGACACAGACACCCTGGTCATACCCAGACAAAGGAAGTTGATCTGTCTCTGCTTGACTACTTCCAGGAAAAATTACCTTGTCCCCTGTTACCACATTCTTTAGTCAATCTTGATATGACATGCATGGAATTCAGGCTGTTTACCATCTCGGTGTGTTCCCCCAAAACGTTTCAAAATGTGCCAAAGTCCCCCCTCAAAATGTAGTCACCAGAACAGAACCCAGTACCACGCCAGGACAAGAGAAGGGGAAACACTCACCTCCTTCCTTCTGGGTATTATATCTCTATTAATGTAGCCTCTTTCTGCTATCGCTCTTACATGTGTCCCTCTCATAGCACAGAGCCCAGGTCCCTGCATACAGCTGGTGCTTAACAATTGCCTAGTGACTCACTGATGTGACCTGTGATCCCAGGACTCATCCCCTGACATGCTGGGTGTTCCAGCCCCATTTCCAACCTGTCCCTAAGTCCTCTTTCCAGGAAAGGCCTTTTGCCCAATGCACCACCCTGTGTGATTTTATTTGAGTTCCTTGGTGGCTGTGCATTTGGGTGAGCTTTCAGACAACCACAGCCCCTGTCCCGAGCCCAGGTCTTGTGCAATGAGCCCCTGGCATGTGGGCTTGCCAGTCCACAGGGCAGTCTAACCTGGGCACAGACCTGCCCCCCTCCCAGCACCGGCCTCCCCAGGGTGGCCATCCATGTGAACCTGCTGCCCTGTGCCAGGCAAGGGGGTGCCTCAGGCTCTCAGTTTTTTTTTAAGGTCAGCCCTCCCTGGCACACCTGTGGCCTGCCCAGTTCCTGCCCCCTTTTTTGTGTCTGTCTGTCTAGCCGCCGGGGCCCAGCTGCCTGTGAGTCAGGTAGTGCTGAACCCAGACTGGCTGGCCAGAGGGAGGGGCCCAACAAGCTGTCAGTCGTGCGCGCGCCGTGTGTGTGTGTGTGTGTGTGTGTGTGTGTGTGTGTGTGTGTGTGTGTGTGTGTGTGTCCGGTGTGGAGTTAAGGGTGGACACCTGTGGGTAACGACCTGGGTCCTGCGGTTGTTCTGGGGCCACTTTGAGGCAATTCCTCCAGAAAGGTGGGCAGCTGCTGCCCTCCAGAGGCCATTATGGGCACTGCATCCACAAGGCCCAGCCGGCAGGAAGCAAGCCGCTGGATGCATCCTGGATCACCTTGGCCTGTGGGGAGATCCAGGCCCCGTGGGTTCCCAACTCCAGCTCAGCACTTCCCTGCAAATCCCTCTTTCCAAATCTGGCTTGGTCACTGCAGGGTCAGCCCTCATCCAACCTGTTCCTGCCCTGACATCTAGCACTCTGAGTCTGGCTCTGCCACGGGACTGGGAGGCTCTGGGGGGTGCCATCTCCCGGTATTCGTGTGGCTCAGCGTGTGGGTGGGGACAGGTGACCCAGATTAAGTGGCTCAGCCTCGGGGCCTTCATTGTCTCTGCCCTTAGGTGGGGAAGACACGCGGGGTAGCCCGGAGTCAGGGGGCGGTGGCTGGAAGGAAACAGGTCAAGAGTCCTAGTGACTGGCCAGAGACAGCATCCCCGGGGCTGGCCACATGGCTCTGCTCTCACTTGCTGGCCATCAAGGGGTAGGTCTCTGGACTCTCTGCTCCCCTGTGGGCCCCAGAGTGCGCCGGGCCAGGTCTCACTGAGCTCCGGCCGGGAGGCGGCGGCAGAGGAGCAAGGGGTTCACTGGGCAGTTGGCTGGATTTGTTCCACCTCGGGAAGGGTTTCCAGCCTCAAGAATTCAAAGGCAAGAGTGGCAGCTGCGTGGCCCCTGCCTCCTCCCCCCAACCTCTCTCTCGTGACAGCCTTGGAGGTAACACCACGGTCCCACCACTGGGCTCTCAGGACCACCCTGCACACCGATGTTCCTATTTGTAAGGTGAGACGTGGGCCAGTCACATGCCTGGCCTTCCCTGACACTCACTAAATGAGGGTCCCTTCCCCTGAGGGCCTCCAGCAGGGAGAGGATGTGGAACCCCAGTCCCATGGCCATTGGGGTTTCCTGTCAAGAAACCAGCGCTTTTTGTCTGCAGGCCTCTTTTTCCTGTGGCTCAAGGGCACTCCGTGTACTTGGAGTTCTTGTCTCCAGCTTTCCAAAGTCTTGCCCAGTCAGTGGGGTCACAGCCCAGAGAGGCCATGCCTCGAGGCCCACAGCTCCCCAGAAGGCCTTTGACTTGACCATCCCAGGTGCCTAGGACTGAGGACTTGTGAGACTGCAAGGGATGCCAGTCTCCGCTGCCAAGGCTGAGTGAGCAGTGCTCACTGCCCAGTGCCCTCCCTCCCCGGGGGCCTCAGGGCATGGCAGCAGGGTAGAGGGCAGGGGCACAACAGCCCTCCTTTCTTCTCTGGGCCTGGCATTGGGTTGACCTATTCCTCACTGCAGGGTTGCATGGATGCCCTGCCCAGCCCAAGGGCAGCTGGGAAAGTTCTTGTTGACCTCAGATGACACGGCCAGTGTGAACAGACCTGAGGACAGAAGCTCTTCTGTGCTGAGTGGGTGGAGGCCCAGGCTGGGTGAGGTCTTCCGATGCCCAAGGGGGCTGGAGGTAGGGGGAAGCTGGCTGCCTCTCTGGCCACCAGGGTGGCCTTGTTGAGCAAGAGGCTCAGCCAGGAGCCTAGGGTCACTCTTCCTGTACCCAAACCGCAACTGCCATTACTCCTGCTAAGTGCCTACTATGTGCCTGGCTTCACACGTCAGCGTATTGAATTAAACCTTCTTAATGATTTGACATCTTCGTCCTCATTAACCAACAACGTTTGCCCTTTGTCACCAAGCTAGCAAGTGGCCCTACCAGTACGAGAACCCAAGTCTGTCTGACTCTGAATCTTGGGCACCATCACGATAATTAGGAATTATTTCAGGTTTCTAAAGAAGGGGAAAAAAAAGTTGTGTTTTTTTTTTTAAATGCATGTATCTGCTTCCAACTGAGAATTTAAACTGTTGCAGATATTTTGGGCAGGACGAGGCATCTCCTACTGCAACCAACTAGAAAACTGAACACAAGCTACAACAAGTAACTGTTCCAGACATTGGGCAGCAGGCCGCAGAGCACCACGGTTCCCAGGGGAAAGGTGAGACCTACAAGTGCCCGGCTTTCTTCTGAGACGCAGAGCCAGGTAGAGCCCAGTGGTCTCACTGAGCCAAAGGGACAGATATGGGGCCAAAGGAAACTGGGGAGGGGCACTGGGACTGTGGGCAGAGTCTTGGGGAGGCAGCAATGTAGAGAGGGAACCCCAGAAATCCTCCTGGGGCCAACCTGAGTCTTTGGTCAAACGCTATGCCGTGCACATACAGAGTGGGATCCCAGGAAGCCAGGCAAAGAATAATTCCAGGGATCTTTGTGAACCAACCTGCCGCCAGTGTCTGTGCAAGGATGGGGACACTTGAATGCCACTCCCTCTCCCTGAAAGAAGAGGGTTTGTGAACAACCAGACCAAAGAAATCCATGTCATAAGTGTGGGGTTAAGTAAAGAGCCTAGTGAAAGCTAGTCTACACCTGACCTTGACAGAACTTTGAGAGAAACCTTGCAAAGATCAGGCTGGTCTCTGTGTAAATTAAATGCCTGTTGGCACAAAAACTCAACATTCTTAAAGAAAAGGCCAACAAAACCCCGGATCTTGACAGGTTAACATTTATAGCCTCTAACACTCAAGAAAGACATTACTATAACATGTGATGTACAACTATGAGAAACAACAGTCGATCGAAACAGACCCAGAAATGACACTGAGGATGGAATTAGCCCACAAGGCATTCAGAACAACTAGTATAACAACACTCGAGGATTTATGAGTGTTGTTATACCAAAACTAATGAGAAGAGAAATTTATCATAAATTTAATCAAGAGGAAGTTTTACATACAAAAATATACAATATATGAAAATTTTAAAAAATGTACTAGATGGGATTAACATCAGATTAGATTCTACAGAAGGACAGATCAGTGAACTGGAAGATAGGACAAGAGGAGTTATGCAACCTGAAGCACAGAATCTCAGTGAACTCAAAGCAGCAAGAATACAAAGAAAACTACACCAGTGCCCCTGCCCCCCCCCCCCCCCAATAATCAGATGGCTGAATGCCAAGGATAGAGAGAAAATCTTAAGAGAATGCAGACAGGGGTAACTGCTGAGTTGTCTTCAGAAACATTATGAGTGAGGAAGATGGGAGCTCCTCTCCAAGAAGACAAGACTGTCAATCAAGATGTCCTTCCTGTGAAAAACACTGTCAGAAAAGAAAGCCAAATCCAGACTGTTTAAGACAAACGCGGAGAGACTCCATTCCCAATAGCAAACCCACATTATAAGAAATGTCAATGCAAGTTTTTTGGGAGGAGGGCTGAAAGAAAATGATCAAAGATGTCAACTCAAGTCTGTGCAAAGAAGAGAAGCCCAATGGCAGTTTTTTTCCATGTGTTTAAAAAAATTCTTTAAAAGGTAATAGGTTATTTATAGTAAAAATAATGACACTTGTTCGTGGACTTTATAAACTAGGCAGGAAGTAAAATATGGTACCACAATAAAAGGACAAAAGTCAGGAGAAAGAGAACAGAAATGTACTGTTGTGACGTTTATGTGTTTTACATCAAGTGGTGTCATGTCGCTTCAGGATCAATAGGGATGAGAATAAAGTGTGTGACCCGATCCAGCCCTCAGAAATCATGATGATTTCAGGCAGCGCAGGGGCAGAGGCGGGCGTCCTCATCCTGACCAAGGGCCTCTGCGGCTGATGTCACCCCTAGTTCTGAGAAACCAATGGCTTTCTTCTTGAGCCTGGAACATGATCGTATTGTCCCCGCCCTGCACTTCTATTCGGTGTTGGTCCTGTCCAGTGGTGGGATTCAGCCAGTTCGCACCTGTATGGCAGAATCGATACCTAACTTTTTGTTAATTAGTCAGTGGTCAGAAAACTCATTAGTCAACAGAGCTAAATATCAACAGTACAATGACTGAAATTTCTTTTGAGAGACAAATATTTTAAACTTAAACTATATAGGTAGGTACATTCCTTATCGAGGTAGCGCCCGCATGTGGTATTTTGTGGAAGAGCCACACTCAAGGGGCCAAAGAGCTGCATGTGGCTCGCGAGCTGCAGTTTGCCGACCAGGGAGTTGGGTGAACTGGTTGCTCGAATGGCAATTGTCATCAGGGTTCTCTCTAAGGTGGGCACCTGGGCAGCCGCCCAATGTGGAAATCACCAATTGACATTCTTTACTCTTTTTTTTTCATTTTAGAGAGGAGAGGGAGAGACAGAGGGAGAGAGAGAGAGAGAGGAGAGACAGAGAGAGAGAAGGGGGGAGGAGCTGGAAGCATCAACTCCCATATGTGCCTTGACCAGGCAAGCCCAGGGTTTCGAACCGGCGACCTCAACATTTCCAGGTCGACGCTTTATCCACTGTGCTACCACAGGTCAGGCCTTTACTCTTATTTTAATGTTCATCAGCACAACAGCATATTCTAAGCACCCATAGTCATGTTGATTCCATCCATAGGTGAAAAAAAGTTTGACAGACTATGCTTGTAATAGGTATTTATTCATTTCATAAAGTGATGGTTAAGGATAAATCACACAGCCAATGATGCTTGGATAAAAGTGAAGAAAATTGCAAGGGAGGATGCCAATCAAGAAGCAATATTGAAAATATCTTAAATAACAGTTTTATTTTATTTTTTGTCAGGTAGTATTTAATATTTTTTCATTAATATTTTAAAACTCTTATTACATAGTCTAGTGTTGTGTACCCTTTTTATTGTTCTTATTTAAGTATTAAAGGCATGAAATACTAAACTACCTTTTGGTATATTGTTATTTTATACTTCAGATTGTCATTAGGGCAGAGAAACTGTTGTTAAATTATTTGAATCCCACCACTGGTCCAGTCCGATATGATGAGGCTAGAAAAAGCCACCACAGGCAGGCATTGTGGAAGGGAAGAAGGGTTCTCTCTTTTTGATAGATGACCCAGATGTACATTTAAATGACTCCAGGGCTCCCATGGAGCTTTGCAGGAAAGACTGGAGCCCCTCTTCAACCTGTCCTCTAACCCCCACCTCGCCTCCCTTGCTTCCCAGAGGGATCTGGTATTTCTCCACCCCACTGGTGTTTCCTTTCCTACACGCCTATGTCGTCACGGCTGGTCTGCACTGGGCTCCTTACACATGTAAGTTCCGTGTCGATGTGCTGTGCTTGTAAGCTCCTCATTGGTGGGTCCCGGCCTGGCTCCAGCAAGCTAAGGGTTGATGGGGGGGGGGGTGCTCACCTCAAATGCCTGGGGTGAGGTGGGTCTAGGAGCCCCTGAGCTGGTGCCCTGATAAGCTACAACTCCTCTGCTCCTGCCACGCTTTTGTGTGGACACGTCTTCAACTCACTGCATTTTAGAAGCTGGTTGTGGCTGGGCACCAGTTCTTGGAGCCTTTCAGTGGCCAGGGGCCACATGCTGGATCCCAGGATGAAAGGGCCAGCGCCCTCCCTCTGCAGGGGACCCCATCCTCTTCTGTTCTGGAACTCCAGGGGCAAACTTTGCTGCCCCCTCCTGGTGGGGGCGAGCTGTGCGGGAGACATTGCTGCTTGGTGCACCTGTACTTTCCCTCCCAGAGGTTCAAATCCAGGCTCCTGGCTGGAGGCCACATTACACCTCACACCCCTGCCCCCACCCTTGAGGAAACCTATGCGGCCGCACACCTCTCTCTGGTCCCTCTGTCCCCATGAAAGCCACACTGGATCTGGCCCTTTTACCCCTACGCCTGGCAAGGAGGTAGCCTGGACTCCGGGCTGAGTTTCCAGGGCTCTTGGGCTCTAAAGACTTTCGCTGCCCTGAGAAATAAGGCTCATGGAGCTCCAAACAGCTTCTCTGCAAAGAACTCCAAGGCTCACTTGGCCCAAAACAAGTCCGAAGGGCAAATCAAAAGCATCCTTTTTTCTCGGGAAACAGATTCCTCATTGACACATTTTCTCCCGTTGTGTTTCTCTGCGCCCTCCCCCGTTTCCAGCGTGGGGCCTTTCCCCTCAGCCTTTTATGCAAAGAGCTGGGCTGGAGAAAGACAAAGTCAGCCTGTCAGCAGTGCGTGGCCGTCCCCTTTCCCTTGGGTCCCCCCACAATGCGGCTATTATCGGACAGCCTCTTGTTCCACGGAGTTCCCTCTCCCTCTGGGCTAATGAGGGGGACGTTTGCCAGGCTGGAGAAAGATGGGGGTGTTCTCACTGGTTGGGGCCCCCATGCTGAGATCCGAGGGCCATGACGGGGCATGGTGGAGACTGGCATTTGATCCTCCTGATCCTCCTTCCTTCGAAGGATTTTGGAAGCAGGGCTGGCCATGCACCAGTGTGTGACTCACATTGCGTGCCCTCTGAGAATGGAAACGCTTTTCCCAGAGTGAAGGCTGGAGAGCCGGGGAAGGTCCTAGAGGGACCACCTCCTCCCCCACCCCCCTTACCAGGGCAGACCCGGCCGGACCACTGGGACCTAAGGTCTCCCTGCCGCTTGCCAGTGATATAGGGAAAAAAGGAGCTGCAAGTAGTCAGACGTCCCCCCAACCAGCCCTGCCCTCCAAAATGCACTTCAACAGGAAGGCTCGCCACCCAGATCTGGGCCCTTGGTTCCAAGATCAACATCTGTTTCTTGATCTGGAAGCTGCTATTTGGGGGGACCCCAGGCCTCACTCCCCTTTATGTCCATCAGAGAATGTTCAAGCCCCTTCGGAGGCAGTAGAGCTCCCAGAATCCACATTGAGTGAGAGCCCTTATAGCAAACCATCCATCTATCCATCCATCCATTCGAGCAACCCACCGTCTGCTCACAGTATCCATGCCAGGCTTTGGGGACGGACTGATCCACCAGGACACTCAGTTTTACAGCCCCAGACCAGTGTAGACAACAGTTTCTGACCCAGAGAACAGAGGATCTGGACCCTGAAGCCAACCAGGAGAACGGGATTGCCACCTGGTCTCCCGTGGACGCTGACATCTCGTGTCCGTCCTGCCTTACAAGGAAAACAGAAATGACAAAGGTCCCCTCGGCCTCCATGGGCAGCAAGCTATTTCCTGAGGTCTAGAGATGCTGCCCCTTGCACACCTGGGGGACGGAGGGCTATACGTCATCTGGCGTAGGTGGGGCTGCTTAGTCAGACAGACCCCTGGGTCTGGAAGGCCCACCACCCACCTCAACTTCATGTCTGTTGGACAGGGAGTGGCTTAGGGCGAGTCACAGTGGTTCGGGCAAGGAAGAAGTTACCTGTGGGGAGTGGTCAAGCAGGTCAGCAATGGAGGTCATGATCATGAGCCGGTGTCAGGACACATAAAAGTTACCTGGATGCTGGGGTCTCCTATAGAAGATGCTACTTGGAGAAGCTAAAAGGCCAACAATGTGACTCTGCTGGGAAGCTGGTGAGGGAAGGACCCCACCACCAAAAAATCCCCAGCCAAGGGTGCTCTAGGCATGTCTCCTCTAGGTGTGTCCCCCTCCAGGTGTGCCCCCTTCAGGTGTGTCCCCCCCTAGGTGAGTCCCATTCCAGGTACAACATGCTCCTGCACATGCCCCATGTTCGGGGAGCCAGGGCACAGAGGCTGAGGCTGGGGGGGGGGGGGGCTCCCAGCAGGAGGTGGCAGGGAGGAGCCCTCGGGAAGTTAAAGAACTTTGGACGGGCTGGGGGCTATTTGTACATGGCAAGGAAGGCTGTCCTCGTGGGCTGCAGGCGTAAGGGTCACCTGGGGGCCACCTGTTTGCCTCTGTGTCAGCAGGGAGTAGAGTGCAGACACTGGTGAGTGACAGGGCCTGGAAGGCTCCTCATGGGGAGAGACCCTTGATCAGGACCCATCGCTTGTATTTGGTGGTTTAACCACCCAGGTCTGTCAGTCTGAGCAGAATTGGGTTGGGGGTGCCGAGCTCCTGCTGAGGCCTCTGAAGGGGGTGCCCGGTACTCAGGAGGGGGCGCGCACCCTGGGAGAGCCTGGGGCTGCTCCTGCTGCAGCCCTGGGCATTTGCTCAATTCCTATTCACCTGTCCATCCCTTGTGGGGCGGGCTCAGCCCTGGCTGGGGGCAGTGTGAGGGGGCTGGGCCTGTGGGGGAGGGCTGGCCTGTGGGGATGCTCACCCCAAGGAAGGGGCTGGTTTAAGATGAGCCTTGTAGGATGGGCTTCTCTGCCACTCCTAGGAGGGAACACTGTGTCCCCAAGAGGGGGCAGCAACATCAGGAGGACACACCCTGCAAGGCTGACCCCGGGAGCTGGTGCCTTCCCTGCCCCGGTGGTGGTTGTGGTGGTGGGGTCAGGAGGAGGCTGTGCTGCTCCAGAGCCTGTACCCCAGGACGCCCAGTGAAGCCTCTGACTACGCGCCCCAATCCCAGTGAAGCTCGTTGGCACGGAGGTTAGAAAAGCACACGGATTTATTGCATATCAATCTCAGGTATAAATTCATTGTAGCCTCGGAAAGATTACATTTGGTATACAGTCCTATTCTACAGCTTTTTTTTTTTTTTTAGCCTCAAAATCAGCGTCGCCTAGACTTCACCTTGAAGACATCTCTCCCTACGCAGCGGCTCTTGTCTCCCTGCCGCGCGTCAGCCCGAGGTCTGCAGAGCTGCCCTCTCCGTGACCTCCCCGCCTCCGTCTGCGCGTGCGAGGCCGTGGGTCCTTCTCCCCTCGGCGCGATACCCACGCCCACGAAGAGCTGCGTCTCCTCTGCGCTGGTGGCTCAGGACTCCTTCGACCCCTAATCACATGTTCGGTTAAGTGCATCTACGGAATTCTCTCCTTCTCGTAAAAATTTCACGACCAGACACGCTAATGACCGCTAAAACACCAGTCATGCACAGTTTACTGGTAACAGAAACAATTTACAATTAGGAGACATGGGACAAACATCAGCCTCCTTATTAATGGTTTTTCTTCTTTTTTTTCTTTTTAAAAACATTATATGGAAACCAGACATTTACATTTCTTTTTAAACACTATACAGTTCTCAAAGGAAAGGAAAAAAACAAAACAAAACAAAACAGAAACCCCAAACAAACGAAACCAGATTTGTAAGGTAACAACGGCAAAGGGCGACGCGGACGCACAGGTGCGGGCTCTCCAGAGTGCGCGCGCATGCGCGTGCGCATATGTATCTGCAGTGAGTGACGGGTTCCCACGGCGGGGCCCAGCGTCCCCCCCCCCCCCCCCCCCCCGTTCCAAAGAGGACGGTGACCATGTGACCAGCACCGAAGGGGACCTTCAGAATCGCCGTGTGCACGAAGGAATTAATTGCACATTTGGAAACTCAAGCTGCCTTTTTATTTTCTTTTTTCTTTCTTTTTTTTTTATTTTTTTCCCCGCCCTCCCCCCCAAAAGTGGTACTATGAATCAGTGACAGAAAGGAATTCAACAAAAAACTGGAATGGAAAGGAGGAAAGGAACGCTCCTTGGAAGTATAACACAAGAATGTCTTAGTCACAGTATCGCTCATTGCTACAGAGACACAGTTTCATGGCTTTTGATACCCGGTTGCTGACCTCCAATGACCAGGAGCAGCTGCGTCCTCAGGCCCCAGTAGGGGACAGGGAGGTGCCTGGCTCCCAGTACGTCCCCCCACACCCCACCCCGACCCCCGGGGCAGCAATGCAGGGGTGTGCTCTGGGGTGGCGCTACCCCCTCTCTCCTCCCCCAGGACAGCACAGTGAATACAGCTCAGTAGATTTCAGTCACTTGGGCAGGGTGGACGGGGGGCAGGGGGCAGGGGACCACAATCCAGTGCTTTGAGGCAAACACACGTGATATGTATTTCGGCAAGTGCTTTGCAAACGGTCACTGAGGGGGCAGTGGGGACAGGGCCAGGCTCCAGGGCCATGGAGTGGTAGGATCGATTGAGGCTGGACAGGATTGGCTGTGCTCTTGGCCTTGTACAGGGAGGCCACATGGCTGGGCGGTTTCTTGGACTCTCCCCGTCCACAGATCGACACTCCACTCCGGGGTGTCAGGCCAGCTGCAGAAACACGCACCCCTGGGTTTGCATCGGGAGGGCCTCTGGGTCCCACTTATGAAGGGTCTGGCTGGCCAAAGAATCAGCAGCCTGTGTGCCCTGTCCCATGGTCTCAGGCATGACGACAGCAGGAGGTGTGGGTGTCTGCAGCTGGGGGCCGAGGTCTGAGGGATGGCGGACGGAAGGGGGAGGAGGCCTCCCTCAGAACTTCCATTTTGGGGTGAGGGTCAACTGTCCAAATGAGGGAAACAGCTGAGGCTGGACCGAGGGAACCTGGCCCTGGACGAACCTGGCACTGTGGGACCCTTGGTTTATAGCCCACAGACACAGCGCTCCGCTGGCCCTCCAGTGCCCCGGCTCATTTGTGCGCCGAGGTTGGGATCTTGAAACTGTCCAGCTCAGCAAGGTTCCCGGGGCCTGAGCAAGGGGCCGGAGAACAGGGAAGGTGGCCCGCTGAGGTCCGGGGCATGCCGACCTTTGAGGAAATGCTTTACGAACACATAGGGCACAGAAAATAAGTGCTCTCTGACAGGGCGTCCAAGGACAGATCCCCCCACCCCTCCAACCTGTCAAGTGCTTGGGCCCAGGGGCTGAACAGTCAGGATAAGCTGGCCTTGCTCTAATTGTTCTCAGGGGGCAGGGGACAAAAACATAGGCCTTAAAATGGGTAAATGGGGACTCCTGGGGAGGAGGAGCAGTGAAGGAAAGAGAAGTGATGATGCTTAGGGGGGTCGGCCGGAAATGACAGAACGTGACAGTTAACAGAGACCCAGGGGTGGACAGCCAGGGCAGCCCTTGTGAGCCCTGTGATGGCCGAGGACAGACACTTAAGCGTTCGCCCTGGTCCAAACGCCTACTTCAGACAGGGTCAACATCACAACATCGCAAAAGAAAGCACACGCCTTGTTCTTTCGCAGAAGACGTCATATGATTTGGGCTGACAGAAACGCGGTGTTTCTATCTGAAGTTGGCTTTTCAAACAGGTCCCATCCAGAGCAAGGGGCAGGTGGGAATTCCCAGCCATGCCCAGAGGCTCCGGCCGAGGAGAGGTCACCGAGACTTGTGAGGAGGTGTGAGCGGTTGTGTTTGCAAATACTGGTGGCCGGGGCTGGCTCTTCCAGAACGGGACGCCCCCACCCCAGGGGCCATTTTCCAGCCTGCAGGTGTGTGTAAGTGACCTCAGTGTGCACCAGGGCGGATCTCAGTCCTGGTACCTTGTATGGCACCGAAGGCTGGCATCACCTTCAGGAGCCTCCCCACTAAGGGTCTCCAGGGTACAGCAGGACCCCCAATGCCCACGCAGATGACCTTCTGTGGCCTGGAGCTGCCGTACCACACATGTGCAGGGACACAGCCAAACGGGCGCTTCCTGCCACCCTGGGGCCAGTGCGGAGGACACGTCCACCAGGAGATGCGACCCACACTGTTTTTAAGGGCAACTTGGGCAATTTTTCCCCCCTCTCTCATTGGGACACTATTACTCTCTCTCTCTCTTTTTTTTCTGCCAAACAATAAAAGAAATAAATAAAATACTTGTCTCCCATGCAAATGCAACTGAAAGTCAAATTTAACAAAAACATATGATTGTCTGGAGAATGGGCAGCTGTGACGGCAGGTTTCGTGGGGGTGGGGGTCGCGGGTTATTTGGCACATTGAAAACCGCCCCACTCCCTGGTTCTCGGTCCCGCAACACACAACCTTATTACACGGGTTTTGGTCCTTCACTGGATACTTATATTAACATCATTTCTTCACAATAAGAACGTCTAATGCCAAAAAAAAAAAAAAAAAAATACTGTTAAGGAAGAAATAAAATAAGAAAAGAAACAAATTAGAAAAAAAAAATTACAAGTTATATACAGATTAAGGTCAATTCCATCAGGGAAAAAAATTATTATTTGACATTGGCCCCTATGGGAATAATTTAAAGCCCATGAGTGGAGAAGTAGACTGGTCCCCCAGGGATGGGGGCAGGCACCGTCCCCGATGGGGCTGTGCTATCTTCACTCTTTGCCGCAGGTCCCCCAGGTCCTGTCAGGGGGCATCCTTTGGCCCAGTTCTGAAGTCGGGTCCGCCTGCCCAGGACCCATGCAGAGAGCAGAAATGGCAGCTGTGTCCCGGATCCCGGAGCTTGGCGGCCTGCGCTGCAGTGGGGGTGGGGTGGGGGTGGGGGTGGGGGACAGGGAGTGCTGCCCACGGCTGCCATGGGTGTGCCCACCTCCTTCCCTTGTCCGTCTGACGGGGTGGGTGAGGTGGCAGCTATAGACCCTGCCTTCTGTAGAGTGGAGGTGGGTGGGGAGCTGGCCCGGGGGGAGGAACACAAGCAGCCGGGCCCACCTCTCCAACCTTCCCATATAATTGGGGGGGTGGTCTTGGGAGGAGCCACTGGAGGAGGGCCACGGGCACGAATCACATGTCACACAATGACAGGCACATCCAGTCCAAGCCTCGGGCCAGCCCAGGACACCATAGCTAAGAATCCTTGGTACAGTCAGAAATGGCTCACAAGCGTGGCCCCACACCCTGGACGGCCTCGGGGCCACCAGCGCCACTGTAGCTTTACAAATAGGGTCAGGGATAGAAAAACTTCTCCGTTATCTACAGTATAAAGACCACAACCAACGCCCCAATACAGTGCAGGTTCCCGGGCTGGCTTGGCTTTGCAAATAAGCTCCAATTTCAAAGCAATTGCAAAAGTACTTTAAAAAAAAATTTTGCGAGTCCTTTTTCAATTTTTCTTTTCTTTCTTTTCTTTTTTTTTTTTAAAAAATACTGTCTATTTTTAAAACCACATGCTTAAATAGACTCTGTCGTCAATAAGATTACCAAAAGGGTTATTCTCGTCATTTTCACTATAAAAATCATTGGGGCCATCTTCCTTTCCTTTCTGTGCCCGGAAGTGGCCTTGGCGTCCTTTTGGGGTTGAAATCCTGCCCTTGCCCGCCAGGCTGACTCCACCAGGCTGTTCCCATGGGCTGTGCCCATGGCCACGCTCTGCGCCTGTCCTGAATGGTGTCTTCTAGACCAGTCCTCAGAGACGTGAATTTGATGACTGCTTCGGGGACATCTGGTGGCTGAGTTGTCATTGGAGAAATTGAGTGAAACCAAGGGGGGGAGGGGCGGACACAGAGGAGTGGTCAAACGCAGGTGACCAGGGGTTCTCCCTGGCTCGAGGCCATGCCGGTGCCCGAGGACCTTGCCTCTACCTTCCACAGCTGGGATTTCGGTCGGGACATGGGGCTCGAGGTCACCTGGAGTGGACTCTGACCTCAGCCCCCCTGGGCCGGTCAGAGATGGTTGACGGGGTTAAAGGGTCCGGACTCAGGTGTGGTCCCCGCGATGTTCAACCAAGCGTCCAGGGGGCTCTGGGAAGAGGTGCGGAGAGGAGCGTCCTCGGAAAGGGACAGCATCATTGCATACGCCTGGCAGGGGGAGAGGACACAGGACAGGACAGGCAGGTGAGCGTGTGCACTGGGGTCTTGTAGACAGCCCCGCCGGCTCCGTCTTTGCCCCTTCCCTGCCTCCCGCTGCCCCTGGCCTGCTTGGATCCAGACGGCAGGGGACAGCGGAGGTGCCAGGGGCCGACCAGTGAGGACAAGACCTCCCCCCTCCCCCCCCAGCCCAGCCTGGAAGAGGGAGACAGGGCGCAGCAGAGGGGAGCTAGGACACCATGGCCCCGGCACAGGGGGTTCTCCTGGCTTCTTGGAGTGCTTGCTCATGGAGGCACCTTCCCACCACGCCCCCTGACTTCTCTCTGCCTGGTGACCAGCAAGCACTGCAGGCAAGCGTGAGCCTTGGGTGGTCATGGCTAAGACCCCATCATAAGAGCGAGTCCTTGCTTTGGGGGACGCTTGTGCGGAGGACCATGGTGGCAGCAGGGCTGCCTTGGGGAAGTGACCGTGAGGCTCTGTGTGCTGGCCCAGAGCACAGCTGAGACATTCACAGGACCCCCTTCTGCCACAAGCCACAGGGTCCGTGGGGCTGGGGCCACTGTGCAGGGTGAGGCTGCTGGGGCACCCTTGTCTCACTAGAGTTAGCACTCTGGACAGGATTAGTAAAAAGACAGAGACAGACACACAGACAGCTTTGCTGAGACTCGGTGGGATGCAGAGAACTGAGCGAGACCACGCCCCTCCGCAGGAGAGGGCTGAGAGGCAGGGTCCTGTGGCCGCCTACACTCAGGAACGGGGACAGGGAGCGCCCAGGGCCATGCCTGGTAGCCTCCCCGGCCTTGGCCTTTTCACAGCTCCAGCTTAGAGTCAGAGCCCTCCTGACGGGCAGCGTCCTGAGAGGAAGTCTAGGCTACCAGTCCCTCGAGCAGGGGCATGAGGGAGGGAGGGAGGGAGGCCAAGGCGGCCAGGTGCTGCGAGCTCCCACTGGGGACGAGCAGACTCTGACCTCCTTGTCCCTGAGCACTCCAGCTCACGTCCTGCTCTCAACCTGTCCCTGCCTGCTCCTGCTGCAGAGACGTGGTGGTCCTTGGGGCGTCTCTCTAGCCCGGTGCAATGGGCACAGGAGGGTCAGTGGGTCCCGGCTGCCCCCAGGCCAGTGTGGGGTGGCCACACGAGAGGTCCCGCCTGGAGGAGGTGCGGAGGAGGGGTGGGCTCTGCGGATACCTACCTGGTTCTTAGCCTGCCTGTACAGGGTCTGTTTTAAAGCCTCAGAGTCTAAGGTGGAATTAAGGACATCTTTAACGTCAAACGCTTCCTCAGCTGCTCTGCGCAGATCCAGCCCCTTCCCAAAAGTCGACATCGGCTCCAAAGCTAACAGGCCGCCCGCTTGCTGCTGCTCAATACACCTGCACCAACGACCGGGAGAGGGGCCTGCTGTCAGCCGCCTGCCTGATGCCCCACGGCCGGCTCTGTGCCTACATGCATGCCACAGTGTCTCCACAAGCCACATGCACAAGGAGACAGACACACGGACACACGGATACCAGGATGGAAGCCACACGGATGCAGGAGATAGACAGAGGACCATGGAAGGGTGAGTATGTGCACAGGCGTTGCAGGCAGCAGGCGGGGTGCCCGGGTCTCTGGGGACAAGGAAGGACAGAGAGCGAGGCCTTGTTCCCCCAGGACTCTGGGCAGGTCTGGGGGAGCCCGAGGCCCCCGTCTCCCTAGGGGCTCTTAGAAAGCTGGAACTGTCACCGCTGTGGCAGGAGACAGCCAGCACTTGGGATGTGGGGAGAATGGTTCTGGTTGGCACAACCTCTAAAATGGGGGTTCAGCCAGCCCTGGGACCATAGTGCCCGCACACACACGGGAGGCCAAGCGCTGTTTCCCAGGCCGATGGGCAGCGTGCGGCTCCAGTGCTGAACCAGAGATGTCCGAGCATCTGGGACCAGCTCACTTATGCCTGCCCCTCTGCTTCCAGGTCATGTGTGTGTGTGTGTGTGTGTGCATGCATGTGGGTACATGTGCATGTGTTAATGTATGTGCACACGTGTACACACATAGGATGTGTGCAGTGCATCGCACGAATGCATGTGTGTGCACGAGCATATGTGTTCATGTGTGCGTGCACGTGCGTACATACATGCGGGACTGTGCAGTGCATTGCACAAACACTTGTGTGTGTGCATGTGCATGTGCATGTGTGCTCATGCATGTGTGCACTGCATTGCACAAATTTATGTGCAATGTGTTAATGTATATGCACATGTGTACATACATGTGAGATGTGTTCAGTGCATCACACGAATGCATGTGTGCGTGCACGTGCATGTGTGTGTGCATGTGTTTGAGTTTTGAATGGCTAAGCTCTGATCCTTTCCCCAGGCCCTGGCCCACAGGCAGGAGCCCCTGTGGTAGAAACACCCGCAGGGAGGAGGATGACCGGCAGGGGTATGGCGGGCTCTTGGCCAGTCTGAGAGAGAGTCACTCTCGTGACGCTCAGGTCCCTCCCTGGCTGGGCTCCCGGCACTTGCAGCTGCCCTCTGGCCATGACCCATAGAGACCGGCACCCACCTTCGGGGATGGTCGAAGCCCACGGCCAGGGCAGCAGGTGTCTCCTCGTCCTCCTCGTCCTCGTAGGTGCCCTGGGGCTCAGGCGCGGGGGACACGTTGTCATCCTGGGACTTGCCTGCCAGGCTATCGTCATCTTCCTCCTCCAGTTCTTCCTCCTCTTCCTCCTCCCCGTCCTCCGGCTTCCCACTGGCTCGGCCCGGACACTGTGGGGTGTCGTCCAAGTCCTGCACTTCTGGCCTGCAACGACACGGGCATTGGCCATGTACCCCTAAAGGCTGGGGACTTGGCTCCAGGGAGACTCTCCCCCCACTGCCTTCCCCCTGGTCCTCCCAGTGCCTTTGAAGAAAGCCTGCCTTTGTGGTCACAAAAACCCTGAACTGGGGTCCTGGGTTGTCCCCATCCTCCGTTTAGCTAGCCCAGAAGGATGCTGACTAAGCATGCGACAGGGGATGGACAGGGACCACTCATCGGTGGGGGTCCTGCTATGTCGGGATGGACACTGGGTGATTCAAGTTAAATGTGCATGTCAGGGGACGCCGTGGCCAGCATGGCGAGGGAGGGGGTCCTGCTGCTGCAGCCAGAGTCAGCCACTACACAAGGGACATCGGCGGGCAGGTTTGCCAGCCCAGCCCTGACTGACACTGCTTCTTCAGCCAGCCTTGAGGACACCCACATGTGGGGATGGCCCAGGGTGAGTGGCCCCTTTGCAGAAGAGTTTGTTTCAGAGACAAATTCCTAGGCTTGTAGACCCCTATGGCTACTCCAGTCCGGGCGAGATTTTTCCACGTTGGGTCCTCGTTATTAAAAGGACAAGCAGGCATGCTGGATGAGCCCCTTGGCCCCGGCTCTTCTAAGAACTCGTACGGCCGACAGGAATCTGTCCACTGTGGTCATGGGATACACGGGTCCTCCTTTCAACCTCAGGGAGGGAGGCATCCTCTCCAATGACCACCGACCTCCAAAGGGGAAGCGTGTCTAGGACTCGTCCTTGTGCAGAGGGGCTGGGCTGGGGACCTCGATGGCTGGGCTCCTGGCCTGCCCGTCTTTACTTCTTGTCTTCCCGTGAGAAAGACTATAGACCCTGACGCCTGACCTGCCTTCTGGGATGGGCCCGGCCCAGCATGTTTTCCTGTCACTGGTCACCGGTGCTGGGCACTGGGCACTGGGCACATGCCCATCACCACCAGCAGGGAGAGTTGTGTAGCCACGTGGCATGGCGGAGATCAGTCCTGTCTCCCTCCCTGGCTCTCTGTGGGTGACTATGGGGAGGTCTTGGCCCCTCGGAGCCTGTGCCCCCTTGGCGATGTGAGAACACCCCCCTGCTCCCGCTCTCCGCCCAGGCTGAGGACCAGATGGACAGGCAGGAAGGAGCCATCGCCGCCGGGACTTGGATTATCTTCAACAAATAACCCCGTGTGTCCTTTAACCAAACCTGAACGCCCCGGCAGTTTTATACTTGAACCCCCTGCTTGCGGGCGGGGACCACGCTCTATTTATCTTTGTGTCCCCCTAGTCCCCCAAGAGTGTCTGCTCCTTGGTGGGAGGCCTGTCCAGGCAGGAGCACTCAGCTGGGAGGTCCAGCAGGCACAGAGTGTGGAGCCCGGTGGGCTGGCATTGGCTTCAGACAGGCAGGACACCGGGACAAGCGTCCAGGTCTCCAAATAGCTGCCTGGAGTGTATGTGTGTCCCGGGGTGGCCGTAATGTGGCTCCACGGACAGGGCTTCAACGGCAGGGACCTTCTCTCCCAGTTCTGGATCCTGCAGTCCCCAGTCCTGCTGGTCCCCGTGAGCCGTGGGGGAACCCCGCCCAGGCCTCCCCTAGCTCCTGCTGGTCCCCGTGAGCCGTGGGGGAACCCCGCCCAGGCCTCCCCTAGCTCCTGCTGGTCCCCGTGAGCCGTGGGGGAACCCCACCCAGGCCTCCCCTAGCTCCTGCTGGTCCCCGTGAGCCGTGGGGGACCCCGCCCCGGGCCTCCCCTAGCTCTTGCTGGTCCCCGTGAGCCGTGGGGGACCCCGCCCCAGGCCTCCCCTAGCTCCTGCTGGTCCCCGTGAGCCATGGGGGAACCCCGCCCCAGGCCTCCCCTAGCTCCTGCTGGTCCCCGTGAGCCGTGGGGGACCCCGCCCCAGGCCTCCCCTAGCTCCTGCTGGTCCCCGTGAGCCATGGGGGAACCCGCCCCAGGCCTCCCCTAGCTCCTGCTGGTCCCCGTGAGCCATGGGGGAACCCCGCCCCAGGCCTCCCCTAGCTCCTGCTGGTCCCCGTGAGCCATGGGGGAACCCCGCCCCAGGCCTCCCCTAGCTCCTGTTGGCAGCCGGTGTCCGTGGCGTTCCTTGGCCTGTAGACCCATCACCCAGCTCTGCTCCACAGAGACGTGGTGTCCTCCCCGTGCATGTCTGTGTCCCTATTTCCTCTTCTAGAAGGATCCAGTCACATGGGTTACGGGTCCCCCAACTCTCTGAGGTCCCATGGGCCAGGACTCCGACTTGTGGCTTTGGCAGGGACACGCTGTAGCCCATGGGTTTAAGGGGCTGCGAGGCGGGGAAGCCCAGCAGGCCTTGAACTGTCCCTGACGGTCAAGACGAGGGAACTGGTTCTGAGCGAGAATCAGTCACGGTAACACTGGCCCGGCAGCTGCTGGTGACCCAGCAGTTTAGGCAACTGTCTGATATCTGTCAACCGAGACCGTGGTTTCCCCCTACCAGCAGAGATGTGGGGCATCTCCTGCCAGGCCCCGGGGCTTCCTGGAAGAGGCCTAAGCAGGACAGGCCATCCGAGGGCCTGGGTTTGTGATGGGCTCAGCCTCCCCTGTCTAAGCCTCACTCACTCCCGCTCCCCTGGGCTGTGGGGGAAGTCCTGGCAGAATGTCTGCATGCAGAGGTCAGGGGATAGGATGGTGCCGTCCCCTCTGCCCTTTGGGGACAGCTCCTCGGTCTTCGTGGGTCTTGTGGAGTGTCCTCCTTGCAGCCGACAGCCAGCCCTGCCACGGGCTCGGAGTGTGGGGGCCTTTCCAGTGGCCCTAGGCCCACCCCCACGGTCAGCCCCATCCCAGAGAGGATGCTTTCACACATCCTTGTTGGTTCTTTGTACGGCTTTGCCCTGGGCACAGGGAGCCACATTTAAGGGATTATACGTAATAGCTGGTTGTGCCCTGGGTCCCAGCTATGGGGCTCTGATAAGACCTGGCTCCAGGTGCCCGAGTTTGTGACTTCCTCTGAAGGTTGCAGAGGGCTGTCTTCCCGGTGACCCCAACCTGTGCCCTGCAGGCACCAGTGACGGGAAGATGCTGCCACCCTGGAGGAGCAGAAGGGCTCCTAGGGGACTTCATCTCCTGGAGAACTCTCCTCACTTGCTAGAGGTGGACAGGGAGGACCCTGGGCCCCGGAGACCACAGAGCTGCAGCCCGCTGGTGGCCAGCATGTGGGTCAGTGGTCTAGGTCTAGAGCAAGGACTCCACTTCCCTGGGCCTCGGTTTCCTCTCTACAGAATTAGGGGCTCGCCCCTGAGGCTTTGCAGGCTCCGGAATGCCTCTGGTTCTCTGACACCAGCTTTCTTCCAGAGAACCTCTCCTTGGGGTCTGAGGTGTCCTTGTGGAAGGTGGGGGGACAGGGTGCTCATGACGAACCCCATGACCTGAGGTTGTACAGAGCACCTTCCTCTTTCTCGAATCCAAATTCTGCCATTTTTCCACTGCTTGTGTGTGTGTGTGTGTGCATGTGCATGCATGCACGTGTGTGGTGTGTATGTGTGTGTGTGTGTGTGTAAGGGGCAGCAGTCCTGTTTGGGAACCTTCAGTGTCTGGGGATAAACCAAAGTGTCCTCGGGTCTCAGAGGCCAGTAGGACCGTGGCAGGAGCCCGCCCTGCACTGACACTTGGCTGCACATGTGTGAATGCTAAGGCCCAACGGTGCCGGCTGCCGGGGAGGCCGGTGTGCCGTGTGCTGCTCTGGGAGCAAACCTGCGTCAGCACCCTGTCCAGATAGAGAGACTGGGGCGGGGCGGGCAGCCCTTCCCAACACGCCCCCTCCAGACGGCAGCGCCGGGGCCTGGTAGGTGTCAGCTGCAGAGCCTATGGGCCTCACCTTCGACTGTGGGACATCCATCCAGATGCACCTGGGGCAAGTGCTGGGCTGTGGGGGGCGCCCGGCGCTGGGCTCGGCCAATCCGGGGCCGGGGGGGGGGGGAGGGGGCTGCGGCGTCTGCACAATCCTGCGGCCCGGGACGGGTTTCTTACCGTTTGTCTGTCCGCGTTGACGCTTGGTTCATCTCGCTGTTGGCAATAAAGTTTCTGATCTCGGAGAAATAGGAATCTTCCTTCTCATCTAAAAGTGCGTGGGTGTCCGACTCGGAGGTGGGAGAGGAGGCGCTGGTCCCCAGGTGGTTCGTGAGGACCCCGGAGTGCTGGCTCACTGTGTGGACAGGGGCACCCGAGGGGGGCCCTCAGCTGAACTGCTCCGCCCCCCCAGCCCTCCCTCCCTCCGCTCTCCACCTCCCATCTCTTCCCACCAGCCCATCCTTGGAGTCCCCTCCCTCTCCTGAGATGGTCCACCTCCCCCCGCACCCCGGCCGGACCTGGCGAGCTGCCCGCAGGGGCGTGCCCACGGCCCCACCTGGCACGTGCTCGTGCTCGTGCTTCTTCAGGTGCCTGTCCAGGTTGGTCTGCTGCCCGAAGCAGCGGCTGCACAGGTGGCACTTGAAGGGCTTCTCTTTGTTGTGGATGTTACGCACGTGCCGCTGCAGGTTGGAGGAGATGCTGAAGGACCGGTCACAGTACTTACACCTGCAAGACACACGCGTCTCAGAGGAGGCCCCGCCCGCCCGCTGCAGCCTGCAG
Source organism: Saccopteryx leptura (assembly GCF_036850995.1). Classification (NCBI taxonomy): domain Eukaryota; kingdom Metazoa; phylum Chordata; class Mammalia; order Chiroptera; family Emballonuridae; genus Saccopteryx; species Saccopteryx leptura. The sequence goes on along the minus strand of NC_089505.1, from coordinate 85,298,910 downwards.
GGACCCCGTGCCCCCTGTGGGTCCCGCGTCCGCCGTGAAGGTGGTCATGGCGAGGCTGTGCCCAGAAGCAGATATCCCATGGATTGCACTGGGATGTGTCCCCCAGCTGGTGGAGGGGGACCCGGTGGGGTCTGTGGCCCTGGGTATGCAGTGCTCAGAACTCTCCAGTGTCTCTGTCCTCCCTGGGGTGGGGTCCCCCTAGCACATTGACCCCAGACCTGGCAGGTTTATCCTGGAGGGTGACATGCTCCCATCAGCCTCAAGGGGGCAGCATCTCACCACAGAAAGATGCTCAGGTCAGTCCTGGGAAGGGGAGGCCCATAGCCAGTTTCCTGCAACTGTCCTCCCTGCAGACCCCCGCCTGGCGTGGGAGGGCGGGACAGCTGGGCCTTAGTGGGTCCTTGGACCAGTCCCATCTCACCAGGGGCCTCAGCCTGACAGCCCACCAATAGGGTCTTGGGGGCTGCCCCAGAAGCTACTTAGTGTCCTTAATCTGAAGGGGGGATAACCCAGCTGCTTCCAGGCCACGTCCTCTATAGGGACCACAAATGACCATACTGTCCCCCTTTCCAACAGGTGTTCCCCCGTGTGCCCCACTAGGTGGGCACCGCCCGCAGCCACAGTGTGCAGTTGGGGAAGTTAGAGGACACTCCTTCCAGCAGGAGCTGCAGTCGCATCTGTGAGAACATTCTCCTGACATTCCGAGGTTATCCCAACAGATTGCCTCAGTGCCAGGAACAGCCACGACAGACAGTCTGAGATGCCCGCATTGTGATGGGGACCTGGGGCTGTGAGGCCCCCAGGGGGTGGGTTCCTCATGCACGCATGGCTTTCATGACTACACTCGCAACCCCCACAAAGAGTGCAGAACAAGACACCCCAGCCAGCCACACGGAGAGAGCCAGAGCTGAGAGGGGCGGCCGCGGAGGAGCCTACAGCACGGGCTCTGCGCCCACCAGCACTGCCTCCTGCTGGTGGCCAATGGCTCAGTGGCCCCTGACGGGCACTCTCTCCTACTCTGCATGCCCGGCTGGAGTCGTATACCTGTATGTATGTGCACTTGTGCAGGTGTGTGTGCATATAGTGCATGTGTTAGTGTTCATGTGTGCCCATGCACATGTGTACATTTGTGGGTGTGCATGCATACAGTGTGTGTTAGTGTGCATATGTGTGCTCATGCACACACGGGCACATGTATGGGCACGTGCATGCACATAGTGTGCATGTTTGTGCATACTTGCATGCTCATGCACATGTGTACACATGTGGGCACACACACAACACATGCATGTTAGTGTGCATGTGTACACACGTTGGTGTGTGCACACACATAGGCATGTGCTAGTATGCACATATATGCTCATACACGTGTGCATGTGTGGGCATGCACACAGTACATGCGTGTTACTTTGTACTATGTACATGTGTCTCCTTGTACATGTGTGCACATGTGGGTGCGTTCAGGGTATGTGCACACCTGTGGTGCACAAACAAGTGCTCCAAGTCTTCAGCACTCCTCCAAGGACACTCTCAGCACCCCCCCTTTTTCCCTGACTGTCACTTCTAGACTCAGGTCCTGCTCCTCTGGGCGGCTGCTCAGGAAGGACCCAGTGCAAAGCCCTGCTGGGCCCAGCCCAGGTAAGGGCATGTACCCCTGCCTACCCAGCAGCACGCCCCAGGCTGAGCTGTGCCCCCTGCCTACCCAGCAGCACGCCCCAGGCTGAGCTGTGCCGGCCCTCGGCCTCGGCTGTGCTCACAGGCACAGCGCTCCCTTCCTTGTTTCTTTCGACAGGCCCCCCGAGGGACAGTGTGTGAGGCTGGAGCCACGGGGCCCTGAGTAGGAAGCGGGGCTACAGAGGAGCTAGTTCACAATGCTGGAGAGCAGGGCACCCTGTGAGGCTCCCCGTCCAGCCTCTGTGGGGCTGGGGAAGGCTGGGGAGTGGTCAGAGGGGGGCCGGGGGCACCCCTTCAGTGGGTCACAGAGAGTCCTGAGTGGCCCTTCCGAGTTCTAATCTAAATAAATGGCCCAGACACACAAGTCTGTTTGAAATTTAGGGGAGCAGTGAGCCCAGGGCTCGAGGGAGCAGGGTTCTGCAAGCAGCTGGGATTTGCATTGTAAATAAGCTGACAAGTGGCGACTGAAATTTATGGCGGCACCGTATAGAATAACACCACCGAGCCCCGGCAGGAAAGAGGGCGCAGAGGGGCGGCCCCGGCAGTGGCAGCATGCTGCCAAGGCCTGGAGGGGACCTTGCTGTGGCCCTGTCTGCTGCCACCCCGGGAAGCCAGCCACAGTGCACACAGCATGGCTCAGGGGAAGGGCGAATGGCCCCGGGCTGCGTCCTCCCTGGGACCCGCAGGGCCACAGCATCCTCGGGAGAAAGGCTGGTGGTAGTTGTGAAAGTCAAGGTAGAGAAAGTAAGAGAGAACTTGAAACCCAGCCCTGAAAGCAACACTAACAGAGGAAGAAGACACACGTGGGCCTGGCATGGGCGTTCGGCTTCATGTGGATGGCAGGACGGGAGCCCAGGAGGGACCAGGCAGAAGGAGAGGCGTGTGTCCTTGGGTGGGAATCCCAGGGCCAGCTCGTGGGTCTCACATCCAGAGTGTGACTCAAGACTGAAGGCCCCGCCGGACATACCCCAGAGGGACCCCGAGGCCGGTGGCCAGGGCCGGATGAAGAAAGCAGTCCCCCTCCATCCAGACTCAGTTTCCATCTTTCTCCCTCCTGAGCTCCGCAGGCTCTGCAGGCTAGAGCTGCGAGAGGCAGGTCTGCGGCTCCTAGGCTCCCGCTTCTCTCTAAGCCGGGGGAAGCCGTGGGCCGAGGATGTCGGGCCCGGCCAGGCTGGGCTGGACCGGGCAGGAGGACTGACTGTCCTTCCAGGGAACATATCAGTCACACTGAAGTGTCTTTCTTTCCCCACTGCCAGGCTTTGAAATACTTTCTGAGTGATTCTGGATGCTCTGGGGTGAGGACTTTAAAGGCAGCACATCCCAGGGTTGCCTAGTTTGATGATTGGGTCATCCTAGGCAGCCGGACCGGCGGATGGGCGAGGGGACGTTAGTTAGCTGGCTTCCCTGGTTAGTTAGCTGGCTTCCCGGGTGCACACGCAGCAACCCACATGGGCGCTGGCCCTGGGGGAGGTGATGCTCACGTAGGCAGGTAGTGGGTGGGCTGTTTAATTAGCTCCCCACCCCGAGGGGTGGGAGTCCCTTTCCTTGACGAGTTTCTGCGGCAAACGTGCGTATTTTCCTTTTTCTGATTCAAATCCTCCCAGTGATCAAAGCCAGCCCAGTGATGTCACAGGGGAGTCACACCCCCATCTCCTCATCACAGGGCTGCCTCCAGCCAGGGAAACTCAGGCTTTGCAACGCCAACTTTCAAAGCAATTGCTACAGAAGTTGAACCCCATGGATTGGAGCGAACGAAAGAAATCAATGATAATCAGAATTTTCTATAAACACGGCCCGACCCCTGGGGGCAGTGGTGGCGGGGGTGGAGGCAGGCTCCCACGTCGAACACTGTCCAGAAGGCGGCTCTTGTTACAGTAAAAACATGTGGTGGGTGGGGAGCAGACCAAATCAATCTCTCTGGGGGCTAGCCTTTGTTAAATCATAATTCACTTTTCAGGGGACAGGGGGACATGTGTGGTGGGGGGCTGCGACCGTGCTGACCAGGTAAGTGGTCAGGATTGGGGGCTGTCCTTTATCCAGCCAGCGTAGGATGTACCCCTTGATGGCTGGGGATGCTCGTGATGTCTCAGAGTGGGCATAAGGACCACAACACCAGCAGGGGTCCCAAGATGTCACCCTCCCCAGGGATCTCTCTCTCTCACACACACACACACCCACACACACACGCACACACACATTTCCAGGGCTAATGGGTGACTCCAAGCTCAGTGTGGCCAGATGTAGGAATCTTATGTGACCAACTTAAAACCATGCCAAACTCCTCATTTCTCATGCCAGCCATTCAGCAGACACATCCCAGAAGGACGTCTCGTTATCTAAACCTGAGTGTCCCCAGTTCACCTCTGGGTCACTGTCACCCGTGGCTCTTGTCTAAAATGCTGACTCCTAGGCTCCTCCTCAGGCAGGGTTTCTGAAAGCCAGGATTTGCCCTCAGCCCTTTTTGTGCCCTATGAAGGTCCCAGGGACCAAGGGGACAGAGCCATACTGGTAAGCTAGTGAAACCCTGGGCTCAAACTCCTGGCAAGTCATGGGCATCTCTGACCCTCAGGTTCCAAGTCTGTGAAACATGGACTGTGGTCCCACTTGTTGTGTACAAGACACGCAGTGGTTCTCACGCCCCCATGTGCCGTGTGGCCACATTGCTGCCCAGCATTGAGAGGGAGGTGGCGTGCAGACCTGTAGCTTCTGTCTGGGGCTACCATGGGGACCGGACATGGGGAGTGAGTCCCTCAGGCGCCCCCAGCCTGGGCTGGGACCTGCATTTGCATGAGGCTCCTTCCCACCGTCCACCCTGCCTCAGGCACCCGCCCTGGTCCACTTCCCAGAGTCGGTGCCCTGGTCCACTTCCCAGAGTCGGGTCAGCCATGCCATTGTGAGATGAATGCAGTTGGCCTGAGTGGAGGGTGTGGCCAAGGCGTTTCCAACAGAGGACCCTCGGGCCCTGGCTTCTGGCTGATCCTGCTCTGAGCCCCCATCCCATTGGACACCCCAGGGCAGGTGGGAGGGCTGCTCCCAGCATTGTCCTCTGTGGTTAGGCCTGTGAGCCTTCCGGCAGCCTGCTGGGCACCTCCTGCCTAGTGTTTACAACATCCCAGGGCACTGGATGGGGGTGGGGGGAGTCAGGACGGAGAGGTGCAGGGAGTGACAGGGAGCAGCAGCTGGCTCTCCCCGGCTGCCCTCAACGTGGTCAGGAGTCTCCCTCTCCCCATGCCAGGCGGACTCCCACCTGTACGGCTGCTCTCCGGTGTGCGTCCTCAGGTGCCTCGTGAGGTTTGCAGATCGGGGGAAGATCTTCCCGCAGTACCTGGAGGGTGGGGCGGGGCAACCATCAGTTAGAGTCATGCTGGCACAGCCTCTCGTGCCAGGTGCCTGCCTGGGGTAGCCCCCTCAGATTTGGCATCTTGTCCCCAAGGTCTACACATCCTGAATTTCAATGTCTCCTAAAGTCCTTGGGGTCCAGCTGAGTTTTACAGAGAAGCCACCGGACAGAGGGGCTGTCCTACTCTGGCCCTCTTGGGCCATGCCCCTCTTCCAGCATGATCTCAGACCTGAAGCCCCAGGGTGCAGAGCTGGCTGGGACTGGCTTGGACAGGCAGGGGCAGCTGGGGACAGACACAGGGGTCTCTTCCCAACACTGAGACTTCAGTCCCTGCCCAGAGCTGCAGTTAAACATTGACCAGCACGCCCTGGCCTCGGGCTTTCCGAATTCCAACTGGCCAGGCCAGGGTGGCATTTTTCTTTTAGCTCACGTGGACATAGCTTGGTGGGAGGCAGGGGGAGGTCCACCCTTAATGTGCAGATTTGAAGATAATAGACTGTTTATGGCTACTTTGCTGGGTTTTTCCATGGTTTTTCCAGTGCGGTGTGTCACTGGTAGCCACCTCACCAGGGCTCCCGCCCAGTCCTCAGGGGCTCGCCGCACCATCTCACCTGCATGTGTATCGCTCCTTGCCCTTCCTGAGGATGGGGTCTGAGAGCGTCGGGGGCGGGGACCGGAAGTTGAAGGGGTGGTGGGGGAGGGGCTGCAGGGAGCCGCCGGAGTCTGCCTTCATGGCCGCGAAGCTCTCCAGCTTCTCCGTCATGGTCTCGATGGCCGACATCTGCTGGCAAGAGAGCGGGAGAGGTTGGGGGACCCCTCTGAGCAGTCTCCTCTCTTGAAGAGTGTGGACCCACCCACCCCATGGGCATCTGAGGGTCCACAGGGAGAGAGCACAGCAGTGGGCCAGGCCAGAACCAGGAGGCTATGTGCCCTTGGGTCATGATGGGAACCAGATAGCCTGTGTCTTCTTGGCCCCTGGGCTGGCTGGCTTCTTCCACTGTCTGTGGCCAGTCCTGCTCTTGTCCTTCCCTGGGGCTCTCATTTCAGGCCATGGTCAAGGCTGTGGGGGCCGGAAGTGGCCTTCAGCAGCCAGCGCCTCTGCGTGGTGTGGAGCACACAGTGAGGCTGACTGCAGACGCATCTGATTATACACCCTCTGATGTTGAAACAAGCCAGCTATGCCCCGCTGCCTTGACCCCTGGCCAGCACTCCTGTGTCTCTAGTTCGGGTGAAAAACAGAAATAGATCTAATTTTTATATAATTTCTTGAGTCTTGAAAAATTAAGACAACTACCTGAATCTCAGGTGATAACACAGATCATGGCCTGAGGCACCACTATCACCACCTAGTGGCAGCAGGCCAAAATTGCAGGCAAAGTACTGAAAAGAAATTTAACCATCTGAGATGAGACACTACTAATTGAGGGTCAAGAAGACAGTGCCAGCGTCCCATGACATAGGACACGGTGACATGGGAAAAGGGAGCTGCCTCTCTGCTCCTTGGGGATGCCACGGGTCTGCTCAGGAAGGAGAAGGGAGTGTGGCACTGGGCATTCCCATGTGGTAGGCAGAGTTATAATCAGACTGTGCTTGTCCCCTGAGTCCTGGGGGTTTAGGGGCAGGAGAGGAGAGGAGGGCATCCCTAGAGTGCCTGCTATGAGCCAGGCCCTGTGGGAGGCTCAGTGGGCCTGGGTAGGAAGGGCTTTTGTTATGGCCAGAGCCCCTCGGGGTGTAACCAACTGGTTACAATGAAAACACCCAGAAAGGGGCTAACAAATAGAAAATGGCATCCTCCCAGAATGGCCCAGGCCACCCGTGACCCTGAGCTGCCACTTCACCGCCATGTCAGCTCTGCCCAGGTGGCAGGACTATGGGCTTTTGCCATCCCTGGGGGTAGGAATGCACTGCTTTGGGCTGCCTTCTCTGTGCCCCCTGACGGACAGGTGGGAACTGCCCCTTCAGCTGCTGTCTAGCCTCCTATGACCCCCTCCCCCATAGAAAATGGGGTCCCTGGGACACAGACTGCTGCCCACCTGCTTCCAGGCTCAGTGCTAGCCATAGTCTTGGAAGGCTCTGGAACTCCACTTCCCAGACACCCCAGGACCACCTGAGGTGGTGAGGGGCCACAGCCTGGCAGGACCTCCTCACCCTGCAGCCCGGGGGCTGCCCCACCTGCAGGCCGGTCCTCAGAAACAGAAGGCCTTGGTCATGTCCTGCCTGGATCTGACCAGCACAGGCTGATATCGTCCACAGTAGTGACCCGCACTTTGTAAAGGCCTCAGTTATCCAGCTCGGACCATTTAATTAGGAGAGTTACTGAAAGAAGTCATCTCTCATCACTCCACCCAGCCAGCCAGCTCTGGGCCCACAGGCAGGCAGCAGGGGTGGCTGGTCCCAGCTGACGGGAGGGACAATGGGCCTCCCCGCTGGGTCCTTCTTCCTCAGGCCGGGGCGGACCTGGCTGGCCTGCCTGCTCCGCCTGGGCAGAGATTCCCAGCCCGGTTCCCCCACAAACACAAACACAGGATGCGCCTGGCCGGCTTGTCAGCTTTTTCCAGCCCATCACCAAGAAAATCGGGAGAAGTTGTTAACCAAACTCCTTGGCCCCGGCCAAACAATGGGAGGCTCTAAGTTTAGCTGTGAACCCAGGCCGGGCACTGGTTTCACAACCTGGGGTGTGTGTCCAAGGCGGGAAGCCCCAAGAAGGAGAACAATGCCCCTGTCTGGAGTCTGGGTCCAGCCTGGACCGCAGATCAGGCCCCACGACCCTCGGGGTGGTGGGGAGGGGGCCTGTGGCCCTGGGGGACCTGGCTCCCTGCAGTGAGGACAGGTGAGCACCGGGCAGGGAACTGGGGAGACTCTGCTCTGCCCTGCTGCTCACCCAAGCGCCGTCGCCTCTCTGTGCCCATCCCATGGGAGGCCAAGGCCCAGGCAGAGACATAAGTGCCCGCAGGCCTGGCAGGATCTGTGGTCACCACCCAGGCTTGGGTGTTCCCCTTCCCAGTCCTAAACTCCAGTGTGGCAGATGACCTTGCTGACCTCTCCAGCCCCCGGGGAGGACGCTCCTCTTGCCCCCGCCTCCTGGGACCCTCTGCTTGTCTGCTGCTCCCGCCACCTCACGCCCGCTCTGGTCCTTCTACACATAGGCCATCCCTTCCTGGTCTTTCCGCGTCAGCACCTCAAGGCCCATGCACCCCAGAAAGGCCTACTTCTGTCCACACCTCCTGATGGGTCCTGCACCTTGCCCCTTACATCCAGAAATTCTTGGGTTCACTCCCTCTGAGCTCCGCCCACCACCTCACTGAAGTTCATCCCCCACAGCCTAAGTCAAGGGTCGGTGGGCCCCCTGCGGGCCTGGGTCCTCAGCTGCTTCCGAGGTACCCACAGCTGGATGTCCCCCTGGAAACCACCCTCCTTCCCCACCTGTTCCAGCCCTTCTCGTCCTGCCCAGCCCCATGGTGATGCAGGGAGAGAGGCCTGGGCATCTGCTAGGCAGGTGGGGAAGCTGCGGCCAGCCTCAGGGGTGTGGCTGGGCCTGGACAAGACCTTGGGGCTCCTGCTCCCCCATGGAGCCCAGCCCAGTGCACGGGTCTCACCTGGGGATGGAAGAGCAGAGGGGGCGGCCGTAGGAACTTCTCTTTCAGGACTCCCACAGGGTCTGGAACCTTCCGCTTCTCCACCCTGCTGGACAGCAACACAGAGGGTTACGTACCCCCCCAAGTGGCCCTGCCTGGAGGCTGCCTGTGGCCTTTACATCACAAGGTAGGGACCTTGTCACAGAGGCTCTGTTTCTGTGGTCCCCAGATTACAGACCCTTTCCCGACGGCCTGCGGATATCCATGACGTGCCCGGCCCATCGCCTACGTGAGCCTCCTGGCCGGCTGGCCAGCTGGCTGCTGAGCCATTGTGACACTCCTCCCGTGCACCCTGTCACCGTGCCCCATTCTGGGCCCCTCTGAATCTCCCCAGTGTCGCCCCACCCACCCCAGATGCAGGTGCCCACGCATGTGTGAACACTCAGTGCCGGGTTCTGGGCTCTTCTCTGGAGCCCTCTCTGCACCTGCCTTGCCCTGGGGCAGCCCTGTTGGGGGTCACAGCAGAACATGCAGCACACAGGAGGCTGCCACTGACACCTCGACTTCCCTGTCCCTCCTGGCCCTGGGCACGGACCACTTTGCCTGACCGGTGAGTGGTCAGAGGGTCTCACCCTGGGGAAGTCATCACAGCCTCCTCATGCAGCCAGGCAGGTGGAATCTACCCCAAAACTTGTGGCCCTACGCCAGTGACAACCTGGTTAATCACAGAACGAGTGGAGGTGGTGCCCCCTCTCATCCCAGGTCCCCCTCTCTGTTTCTCAACGACGCCTGCCTTCGCTTCCCCTGTGGGGGCTGAGATTTAACCTCAGCCTTGGGGAGCCTTGCCACCTCTCCACATGCAGATGCGACCCCTCTGAACGAGTCCTGGGCCAGCAGCTCCTGGTCCGCTCCTGCCAGGGCCTTGCTCACTGCCATGCTCGCGTCACCCGTACAGGTGACTCTGCCTCCCCGGGGACCAGCTGGGACACTGACCGCAGCAGCAGGACAGGGGACAGCCATAGGAGAAGAGGCCAAGAACAGAGAGACTACAGAGCCACCCCGGGAAGGCCAGGGGCTAGAGTATATCACCCATAACCCCATGGAGACCCCAGCCGGTCCGGGAGGGGGAGGGCAGGGGCCGCATGGAGCGCTTTGGGAAAGGGGATCCCCTTCCAGAGGAATAAACTAAACCTCTGGGCGCCGCCATGCGGGTTGCTAACTGGCTGGGAGGGCTTAACTGAGGCTCTGGTCAGAGCTGTTCTGTGTCTGATTTGGTCCCCTGAGGGGACACTGTAGGGTTGAAGGCTTGGGCAGAGGGGAAGGGGACCCAGATGGGAGGAGAAGGTAAGGTTTGTCCCATCTCTTCTTCTGCCTTTTGGATGGTCCTGTGTCACATGGTGGCCCCACCAGGATGGTGAGGGGGGAACCTACGTGGGCGCTGGTGGGCAGAGTGGGAGAGTCACCCACCACCTCTTTGTTGGCACCATTCCCCGAACCTGATCTCTTTTCTCCCAGGTGTCCTGCAGGTCTGACCTCACCTGTACAGCCATCCCAGGCCCTGGCTGGCCACTTGGGGGTGGGGATGGGGGTGAACAGCAGGCACAGGGGCCCTCAGGGGGCCACACGCACCCTTTTCCCCTGACCACCAGTGCCTGCATGCACATGCGTGTGCACACGAACTTCCCGCACACAGTGGTCTGGCCCCTGCCTGCAGCTCAGGGTCCATCCCAGGCTGCCCACATGCACAGCCACCTTCTCAGGGCTCAGTTGGCAGCTCCTGGGACCCGAGTGAGGGTCAGATGCCTCCCACCTAACAACGCCCGCCTGGACCAGTCTGCCCAGAAAATGGGGACAGGGGTTGAGTCGGCCCCTCACTGGGAAGGCTATCAAAATAAAGGGAGGCTGCTTTTTTGCAAACCCTTCAAAGCTTCCTCTCCCTCCACCCCCTGGGGATAGGGGGCTCCTTGTCTGCAATCCCTGGGCCACCAGGGACCCTGCGCTGGGGCTGACAGCAGCTGAAGGGAAGCAGAGATGCTGGGAGCAGAGAAAAGGGTGAGTGAGGGTCTGAGTTTCGGGGGTGGCAAACAGAGCTGGTCTAGAGAAGACAGTGGTGGGGGCAGAAGCTTGGGGGTGGGTCCAAGGGCAGACCCAGTGGCTCTCAGCAAAAGGGGGCTGCGCATGTCCAGGAGCTCTGCCCTGGCCTCCCCAAATGGCCTTGGCCAGGTACCGACCCCCAGACCCAGCCAAGCCAGGTGTGGGCCCTGGCACAGACCCCCCCACTCCTCGGGCTCAGGCGCCCCCTGGAGCCCGCAAAGGCAGAGGGACAGACCTCAGGAAGGGGGACACACGCCAGCCTCACTGTGGACGCCGACCTCTCCCCGCCGCTTGCCTGCATGGCGGCCCCCTCGGGAGCACAGGTGAGGGCAGGGCATGTCAATACCTGTAGATGGGGTCCATGAAGAAGGGTGACGGCTTAGCGTAGTGCAGGGAGGGCTGCTGGGGCAGCTGTGCCGGGCAGGCCTTGGGCAGCCCCTCGCCGGCCCCCAGCTTGCGCTCCCCGTAGACGTGGTTCTTGCGGGGCTCCCGCCCCCCGCCGTTCTGGCTGGCGCGGACGCGGCTGCCGATGCTCAGGTCCAGCGGCTGCTCCTCCCCGGACGCCGGGGTCACCTTGGCCACCGGCAGGATGGGCTTCACCTCTTTGGGTTTGGTGGTGAGGTCGAAGGGGGACTCGGCACTGGGACCGCCCACCTTGAGGGCATCCCGGGGCGACTTTGGCTCGGCCTTGACCAGCAAGCTGTGGGCCAGGGTGCGGTCGGTGAGGGGGTAGAGAGAGTGGGGGAAGTCCGGCAGGAACTGGAAGGGGAAGACGGAGTGGTAGGGCAGGGCGCCCAGCCTCTTCTCCTGCACGCCCATGAAGCCGGGCCCAAAGTACTTCTCCGCGATGGAGGCGATGGCCTTGATGGAGTCGCCGGCGGCGGCCGAGGCGGTCAGCAGCTGCTCCTCGGGCGGCGGGAAGAAGGAGTGCTGGGCGTAGAAGACGGGCACCTCGCCCATGCTGTTGGGGGCCCCGGGGAGCGCGGCGCCACCCCCGCACTCGGGCTTGCCCTCGGCCGCCTTGCTCTTGTCCTTGGCCTTGTCCCGGTCGCTTTCCACCTCGCTGTCCAGGTCCGAGCCCGTGCCTGTGGTCGTGTCCAGGTCCGTCCCCGTTGTGGTGTTGATGTCCTCGAAGTCGCTTCCGTCCGACAGGTCGCTGCTCCGTGTCTTGAGCTTCTCGGCGTACACGTCCCCCAGGTGGCCCTCGAACTTCTCCTCAGGCCCCGCGGCCATCGTGGCACCCTGGCCACTGTTTCCCACAGCGGAGACAAGGGGCAGGGCCGGGTTCCCCAGGGGGCTGGGGAGCTTGGCGTCCTGGGTGTGGTTCAGGGGGCTCTTGAGCAAGGGCGTGGGAGGTAGCAAAGGCGGCCGGGGGTACAGGGACGGCGGGAAGATGCCTGGGAAGCCTGGAGTGAGCGCGGGGAAGGCCGGTGGGGCCGTCGAGAAGGGCAGGCTCCCTGGGTGCGGCCTGGAGGGGAAGTACTCGTTGAAGCCCAGACCTGTGTGGTTGAGGTTGGGGGGCGGCTTCGTCTTGTCCAGCAGGGGGCTGGGGGTCAAGGGCAGGCCTGGGGAGAAGATGCCGCCTGGCGTGTAATGGTTCTTGCCCTCGCAGAAGCGCCGGTGCTTGTTGAGAGAGGAGGTAGTGCTGAACATCTGCCCACAGTCCTTGCACTTGATCTGCGTGCGGCAGTCCGCGTGCATCCGCTTGTGGCGGCACAGGTTGGAGAACTGTGTGTAGGACTTGTGGCAGACCTCACCTAAAGCATCCGCAGAAAGCAGACAAACACGCTATGAAATTACCGGGAAAACCCTGGTGGGGGGTGTGGGAGGAAGGACGTGTCTAGCCCCAGTGATCGCAGCAGCCCATGCATGTATGTGTGAGCATGTGTGTGCATATGTGCCTGTACGTGTATGTGCAAGAGTGCAGGTGTGCTTGTGTTCATGTGAAAATGTGTGCATGTGCATTTATAGGCACAAGTGTGTGCATGTCACGCACAGTGCATGTGTGCAAGCTGTACACATGTTTGTATATCATGTGTACACTTGTGTGCATGTGCATGTTGTAAGACACGTACACACCACTCACATGAACAAGTGTGTGCACACATGTGTATGGCGCACCACACATGCATGTCACGTTTGTGTATACATGTTGCATGTCATGGAGTGCACACAAGTATGTATGTGTGCACACGTCTGTATATGAGTGCCTGCATACACATGAACACACATATGTACATGTGCAGTGCACCACCCTGGAGCTGGCCTCCAGTCCCCAGCATGAACTGACAAGTACCACTTGTGCCGTCCCCGTGGTCCCCCTGCAGAGCGGACGGGCCTCAACCCTCTCTTTGGGAAACGGGGTGCTGCTGCTCACACCCTCTCTCGTGTAAGCATCTGTAATGCGGGGGCTGAGGCCTTCCAAACCGCTGCAGTTCTGCAGTGTGAGAGGGAACCCTGACCAGCACATCGGACCTCCCGGTTCTAAAGTTTGAGGTGTTCCCAGAGCTCCTATCCCCTTTCTGTGCCAGGTCCTGTGAGCTGCATGCAGGACAGAGAGGCAGCCGGCCCACTCAGAGGTCCTGAGCTGGGGAGTTGGATCCTGGCCTGGGTGGTCACCGTTTGAGGGGTGGCTGCAGGTTGGGGTGATAGGGAAGTCCCAGCAGGGCCAGGCAGAGAGGGGCTGGGTCCCTGTTAGAGAACTACGGCACCTCCCCATCCTGGGATGAAGAGGCGGCATCAAGCTCTGGCTGGCGGATGCTGGTCTCTGCATGAAACAGGAGAGGGCAGTGCTGGCTGGCGCCGGACATAGGACCCAGCAGCCCAGGGGACCCCGCCTCGGCCATTTTGCCGATGGCCTGTGAGCTGAGTGTCAGCGAATATCAGCAGCTTCCCTTTCTCCCATGTTCCTAGCAGCGGGGGTTGGGGGGGGGTGCACACATGCACACACACACCCGTGTGTGTGTGTGTGTGTGTGTGTGTGTGTGTGTCTCTCTCTCTCTGCAGGACCATTTGCGTCCTCGGTGCGGCCCCAGTGGAAACAATGATTTCAGCGTGTTTCTCGCTCGCCACCAATCCTGGCTGGCCTGATGTCATGCTATTCTAGCTGGGAGCTCTGGCCCCGAGACTATCGTGTTCTTTAATCACAGTATCTATTTATATTAGCCGCTCTGCCTTCCTGGTCGTCTGGCACGGCCAGGCGTTTTCAGGGCTGAGTGGGGGGGGGGGGCAGGCAGGGGGGAGGGAAAGGCTGCCTCATTGAATCAAATCTGCCCCTTTGGGAGGCCGCCAGGGCAGAGGTGCCTGCCTCCACAGGACCGTCTATAAATACCTTCAGGTCTCCCGCCCAGCCCTCGGGGAAGGCGGGGGAGGGAGGCCGTTCTCAGCTCAGACCTGGCCAGATGAAACATGTGACACCTCACTGTGTCCCTGACCCCGGCGGGGTTCTGTCATTGCCTGGTTAGTGGCTACTGTCATCCTGAGCTTGGAAAGGGGCCCAGGCTCAGGGAACCTGGGCTGCCGGCTCCCACCCACCTGCCCCCATGGTGGAGGGACCCCGCGGGAACTTCAGGGCTACAGAGAGGTCTTCAGGAGACCGAGGTCCTGGAGATGCAGGCCCTGGACCAGGGATGGCCAGCCCCTGGCTCAGCACCGGCAAAGGGAGGAGGCTGTCCGTGGGGGCTGAGAAAGGCTCCTGGATATAGGGACCAGCACCTGACCAAGGGGGACCCTCGGGCCCTGTCAGGATGCAGAAAGACCCCTGTCCATCCTCATCTCATCAAGTTTCTTTTCATTAAAGGGTACGTGTGTGGATACACATACCCCCCCATACACACTAGTACACACACCCACACACACATATGCACACATGCATACATGCACACATCCTGGTAAACACTTGACCAGCATGTGCAGGAGACGCCACCAGGAAGTCACGCTGCCTCTGTCTGTGCAGTCAGTGTGGCAGGGCCGTGGAGGCTCCCAGGCAGGTCTTGGTGCTGACCTGCGGGTGCAGTGGGCGTGTGGCCAGGTGCCGCCCAGCAGGTGGACATGGTCTGTGCACACCGGTGCCTGTGAGTGGCCCATCGTTTCTTAAAGCACCGTCTCGTCCACACGGCCCTCTGTTTGCAGAGTCCCCTCTGCCGCACTTTGCCACGAGCCCCGGGGTGCTCTGCCGTGGTCTGGACGGCCACAAGGCCCTACCTACTTCAAACATCCGATCACTTTCTCAAGTTTGCGTCATCCCATCTGAAGGAGACGCTCACACCTGCTACCTGGCTGAGTGGGGTCTCTCTCTAGCCTCACCTCCTTTGCCAGCAGCCCAGCACCAAGGTGAGTGCGGAGCAGACAGGTGGTGAGATCTGCTGAAGCCCTCAGGCTGGCCAGGCTGCCTGGCCCTCCCTGTCCTCATGGGGGTCTTTATGGGGCAATGAAAACAGTGGGCTCAGACCTCCCAGAGCGTCATGGGTCCTGGAGCTATTGCTATTAATACGACCCATGGAGACTTCTCCAAGCTGTTCCACATGCCCAGGAACACACTGACTTTCAAGGCCATATGCAACTTTCCTGCTTCTGAGTTTGCTCAAAAACTCCGAGTACCGTGGATGCCCTCACACGCACCCCTCCTCCCAAGGGGACTTGTTGGGATGCCCGCTCAGCCCCACCCCCACCCAGAACTCCCACAGGAGTGACTCCCACCACCAGAGGGCAGCTGGGCCACTCATCCCCCCCCCCCTTCAATGCCCGCTTTACAGGGCCTGTGGGTGAAAGAGGGAGTGGTAAGTGGAAAGAGGACACTAGTGGGCTGGCAGACCATCAGAGCTCACACTCCCTTTGCTCGGCCCGAGAAGCGAGGGACCCAGGAAGGCAGGGGTTGGAGCCATCTCTGGCAGGGCAGTTAGAAGCCTGGGCTGAGAGCTGGGGGCAGGTCAGCATGGCTTCTCTCTCTCTCTCTCTCTCTCTCTCTCACACACACACACACACACACACACACACTGAATGCCCCCAAAACAGTAAAAACACCCTGACACACACTCTTCACGCTCCCAGGGTCACCCCTGCTGGCACTGATGTAACAGAGTCTGAGAAGTCCCAGGCCACCCAGCCTGGGGTCAAGGTGCCTGACTTCTTCAACTAGAATTAGGGTTCTGTAGCACGGCCTTGGGCACCTGGTCCCTTAAGGTCTTAAAGCCTCAGTTTCTCTTCTCTGTCATTAGAGATGGTGCTGGCCCTGCTCCCTAGGATTTTGCAAGGATGCAATTGGTTAGCGCATGGGAAATGGTAACTCAGCACAACCTGGCACAAACAGTGACTCAGCATAATCTGACACAAACGGTGATTTAGCACAATGTGGCATGCATTATGACTCAGCACAATGTGGCATGAGTGGAGACACAGCACCATGTGGTGTGAGATCCTTGCTCACTGTACTCCCAGGCAGAGAGGAACCTTCAAGGTTACTTCTCTGGGCTGGCCCATAAGGTCCCTGGGACCTGGCCCTTTATGATCTCTGACCCCTCTCCTAATAAGCCCCCATCCCTCCCTACCCCAATACATCTGGCCTCAAGGCCTCTGTGCTCAGAGCTGTGGTCCTGATCTCTCCTGGGTAGGTGTAGGGGACGAGGGCGGCTCACACCCCACTTCCTTCCTTCAGTCTCTGCTAGAGCGACCCTCGTGCCACAGGCCATCCTGGTCTCCCACCACAGTGACAGTGCCCACCTGTGTGCCCCTAATGCTGCCTGCCCTCCTCAGCACCCCCCAACCCCCATCGTGGCTTGTGTGCCTGTCACACACATGGCTAATGTTTATGAGGCTTGACCTCTGTCTCCTCCCTTGTGGGGTAAGCTCCCTGAGCACCGGCCCCTGCCACCCAGACAGCACTGTGCGCACGACCCAGGCTCCCCAGCGGAACCCTGTGAGTGTCACTGGGCTTGTCACATCTCCTGGAGCTCAGGATTTTTTGGGGGGCAGGGGAGGGCGGGCTGCAGGCTCCTTCTGCGGGACTCAGGGCTGCTGGAGCAGTTCTTCCTACCACCCACTGCCCACCTCTGGCCGCTGCAGGGGTATGACGTGATGTGAGGGGGAGGCACGGAGCAGGGTGGGAGGAGAGAGTGAGGGCAGAGCAGGAGGGACAAGTCAGAGTGGGGGGCCGCAAAGAGCAAAGCCGAGAAAAGGCCTCCCTCCCCAAGATAGCGTCTGGGCCTGGGCTTCGCGTGGCAGAGGTGTTCCCAGCTAACCCGAGTGACTGCTGAGCAGAGGGCCTGTCAGTGGGGGAGCACGGGAACCTCCTGCCTCAGCCTGTGGCTCCCAGCGCCCACCTGTAGCGGGCCACATGGAGCCCTGCGGGGGATGACTTACATATGAAAGGTTTGACGGTGCTGTGGATGTGCTTGTGCTGTTTCAGGCCGGAGGACGTGGCGAAGGTCTTCCCGCAGTCCGGGCAGGCGTGCGCCCGCGCGCCCACGTGCTGGGAGCGGATGTGCCGTTGCAGGTTGCTGGGGTCCGTGAACACCTGGGGAGACAGACGCCGTCGGCTGGCGCCCCGTCCACCCCATTCTGGCCGCTGGTGGACTGGGCCTCCCTTGCCGCTCTGCTCTCCACCATCGCCCCCACCCCCTGGCACCCAGCCCGGCCAGGAACGGGTCTCTGCTGGAGCGGTGACCCCCTTAGGTGGCCTTAGGAGAGCCACCGATGTCTCCCCAGATTCCACGGCCCGTGAGGAGGTGGCAAGGAAGAGCTCAGAGGTGGACGCGTGCTGGCTTGGGGTTGGGGAGGCTCGCCTGGCGGCCTCTCCTTCCACACCCCAGGGGCAAGGCCCCCCCCCCCCAGAGAGAAACCCCTGTCTCTGGTTTCCTTGGCCCTGTCCCCTCCCCGCCATGTCGTGGGCATGGTGGGCGCCCATGGGCACATTACCTTCACACAGTTTTCACATTCAAAGCGCTTGCCGCTGTCATGGGACATTTGGTGGCGGATGAGGTTGGACTTCCAGTTGAAGGCCTTGGGACACTGGTCACACTTGTACTCTCGCTCCTCTGTGTGGACAACCATGTGCTGCTCCAAGCTGTGTGGAGAGGACGGGGGTCACGGTAGGGCCGCCTGCCCGCTGGTTGCCCAGCAGGGGATGGCCTTCAACCCAGTGTGGCCTGGTCTAGGCGGCCCATCGGAGCCCCCGCCATTCCCTGCTCAGAGATCAGAGCGAGTCCTGGTATGCATCTGTTCACCCCCTATGCATCCCGACAGGTCAACAGGATGGAGGGGCAGAGGTAGCCTTTGTTCAAAACCACCCCCAGGGGGTCCCCAGCCCCTACTTCCTGGCCTCTCTTCTGGACAGTCTTCACCTTGAGGCTAACCTTGGGCCTAAGAAAAAGGTGTCCAGAGGTTTCCAACACTGCCGTGAGCCCCAGCTTGAGGGTGGGATCCAGGAAAGCCATGGCCACCCTCCAAGTGGCCTCGGGGTGCTTGCCGGCCAAGCCAGGTGCGTATGTGGGGGGGACTGCCTGCCGTGCACACACAGGGAGGTGGCCGGGGGGTGTCGGAGTGGGTCTCCAATGGGACGGGAAGGGTGGCACGGAGCGGGTCGGAAGGGCCGGGCCCTGGATGCCTGAGCAGCTCCAGCCCCTCCCGGAGGACAGCCGGCTTCTCCTCCTGTCCCAGGTACGCCCGTTAATCTTCATGAGCAAAGCAGTAATACATCACGGCCCGTTAATTACGGGGCCCAGCCATCCGTTCAGATCAGAAACGCCTGGTTCTCGAGCACCCGGCAGGCTGTATCTTTTTCCCTGTTGCTAATTGTGATTTATGTGTTTATGTAAAGAAAACACGGACCCTCTCGAGCAGCGCGCGCCGCCCAGGGCCTCAGTCGGGATTTGCGCGCATGCTGATTTTCCGTCATCTGTTCGGGGTGGAGGGTTTCCCGCCCCCGGGGGAGGCCGTGATGGGGTGGGCGGTCAGTCCCCGCAATCCCACAGCCAGTTAGTGGCCTGATGGGGCTGTGCTCTGTCTCCGCCGGTCTGTCCCCAGAGGAAGCAGCTCAAAGGCAGGGGGAGGGGCCCACGCTGGAAAGTGTTCCTGGTTCCCGAGGCAGGAGGACCGTGTATGTCCAGACTTTCCCTCCGTGGACCCCAGGAGGCTCCTCTTTCCAGGGGGGGCCCTCAGGGCTCCCAGCCCCTGACTCCTGCCTGGGCCCGGGGCAGCAGAAGGCCAGTTGAAGCCTGCTCCAGGCTGATGGTGTCCAGTGCCACTCAGCTGGCCTGGCACCTTGTGCCTTTTTCTGTAAGGTCTCCTGGGACAGGTGGGTGCTGCCGTGGGGTGCAAGAGCTGGCACCCAGGAATGGGGGGTGGGGGCCCGTGGGGGGCTCCTTCCTACTCTTGCCCACTGTCTACGGAGTTGTGCGTGCGTCCAGATGGGCAGGCCACTCCACCCAACTCTGGGCAGTGGCGTGTGGCTGTCCCCCAACTCTGGTCTTGGACCTTTCTCTGGAAGCAGCCCTGGGGCCGGACCCCGGCATGTCTTGTGGTCTGGCCTTGTTTCCTGATTTCCTCCCCATCTGCTTGCAAAGCTCAGCCCTGACTGTGGAACAGCTGGGCCGGTGGTGTCTCAACCGAGTGACACGTGGGTCCTCCAGGACTGGGGGCTGAGGGGGTCAGGGCACCTGCCCCTGGGGTGTGCCACACTAGAGGGGACCTTCATCTTCACCTGTCCCTGGAGCCTTTGGTCTGTCAAGGACAAGGGCCGACTTCTGCCCTTCTCAGGGTTCCCTCTGTGCTCCCAGAGCCAACTGACCCTGCTGTCCCGGACTGGGTCCCGGGGTAGGGGCCAGACAGGGGGAGGGTGGAGGGTGGAGGGGAAGAGGCAGCACCTGTACTTGTTGGGGAACATCCGCTCGCAGTCCTTGCACTCGTGGGCCTGCCCGTCGCTGCCCCCGCCGCCCAGGCCCTTGGGCTTGGGCTCCTGGCCCAGGCCCTCGTAGAGGGCGGCCCCCACCGCGCCACACGCGTATTTCTTGTGTCGCCGCAGGTCCAGCTTGGACTGGAAGAGCTCGTCACATACGTCACAACGGAACGTGGGCTCCTCTGCAAGAGAAAGAGAGGTCAGGAGGTGAGTGGAGGAGCCCCGGGCCCGCCAGGGCGCTGCAGAGGGCCGTGGAGCCCACCCCACCCTGGCTGTTCCCGTTCCTGCTTCCTTCCTGCCCTCATCCCGGGTCTCAGAGTGACGGCCCCCGGGGGCGTGGAGCCCACGGGTACTGTGCCGGCATCCCTGCCTCGTGAGAAACTCTGGGAGACACTGCCCCCCCCTCGGGAGGCCTCCGGGCTGCAGAAGGCCTGTGCTCGGGAGCGGAGAAGGAAGCCAGGCCAAGTGCTTTGTTTATGAATCAGGAGAAGAAAGATGACAGAGCTCTAATGCATATCATAAATTATTGTCGTCAAGGTCAAACAAATTAAAAGGGGGGCAGCTATTATGAAGTTTACGAGGCGGCATCCTGACCGGCAAGCCAAGCCAAACAATCAGCCCAGAGCTGTCAATTTCCTGGGGGGGGAATGACCTCCGGCCCATCCCAGCCCTTCCACCCGCCACCCTCTGGAGGCTTGACAGCAGTTTTCCCCAGAGCGGCGTCCTTTCCCCAGCTGAGGAGAACCCTGCGTCCCACCCGGGTCCGGAGAGAGAACACCAGCCCTAAGAGCTCTTAAACAAATGAATTGCACATGTGAGCTTCTGAGCCAATGTGTGAATGCCTGTGTACTCCTTGTGCATGGGTGTGCAGATGTGTGGGCGTGGATGTGCACATGCTGTGTGTGCATGATCATGCAGCTGTGTGAGGATACGTGTGCATGAGTGTGAATGGTCACACATATCAGCATCCACGGCTGTGTACCTCTGTGTGACTGTGTTGGCATTTTTGTGCACTGACACTCACGCTTGTATTGGTGTGCATCTATATTCACATGCACATGTGCATGGGTGTGAGTGCACATGTGTGCATTTGTATATATGGCTATATGTGTGAAAATGTGTGTATGTACATCTTCACACTGCATGTATGCATGTGTGTGCCTGGGCATGTATGCATCTGTGCATATGCATATTTCTGTGCACACAAGTGTGTATTGTGTTGTGTGTGCATGTTAAGAGTACACAGTTGTGTGCATGGTGGACCATGTGTTCTGTGTGTTGAGTATGTGTGTGTTTGTGTGTGTGTGTAAATGTGAATGCAAGCACATTTGTGAAAATGCACTTCTGTGCACTTGTGTGTCTGTAAATGTGGCCCGCCATGTGTAAATGTGTACATGTATGTAGGTGTAAATGTACGTGTGTCATGCGTGCACATGCCTTTGCTCGCACATGTAAATGTGTGCACATGCGTACCTTTGTGTGCATGTGTGTTTGAGTGTGTGTGCCGGCACAAGGAGCCCAGGGCCCGGCACTGAGCAGAGCTTTGATAACTGGGCCTCTCAGAATGCTGCCTGAGAGGGCCTGGCTCTCAGGGGAACAGAAGTCGGGGAGGAGGGGAGCTGGGGGCCACTGAAGGGTGTGGCCTCCTGCCACCTCCTAGAGTCAGAGAGACGACCACAGAAACTTCCGAGGGCTGAAGAAGGGTGGGCAGCCCTGAAGCCTGGGCACTGTGGGTAGGAGCTGGGTTGGGGAGAGGCTAGACCACCTCCTCATGACCGAAAGCTTCCCTGAGGCTAAGGGTGGAGGCACTGGTGGGCACCCCCACTGGTGGGCACCCAGAGCCTCCTCTGTTGATGCCCGAGGGGAAGGCGTCTGCAGGAGCTGGCTCTGAGAAGCCCACCGCGCCCCTGAGTGTTGAACGACACCCTCGTGTACACAAGCACCACCTTGCTGAGTGTGACTTTTGCTCATGTCTTTGCACAGAAGCAGCTGTCTGGGTGACAGGGGACAGGCTGCCTGCTGAGGAGCCCTGGGGACACAGGAGACGCAGGTCTGGGGCAGGCCATGCAGCCCCAGCGCAGGGAATCACGTTACAACACACGGCCCTGGTCTGGGGCTGTGGCAGTGGGGGCAGGGGCCTTGGCCTCCAGAGCTTGGAAGGCTCTGGCCCAAATACCTCTGGACAAACTGCCCTGGAACTTGCCCCAGACACATGCTGAGCTGCAAAGCAGATGGGAAGGAGGCAAGAAGGCCAGCGGTCTGCACAGACCACAGAGACCTGGACAGAGGAGACAGGGCGGGCAGCCACACCTGGGACCAGTACGCAAATGTTTGCAAACACAGAGGCCGGCAGGAACCCTCACGTTCCCGCCAGTGGTGGAGCAGCGAGCTGGGCAGAGCGACAGGGAATGGTGGGGCCCATGGCTGACTGGAGAGAAAAGTGAAGGAAAGGTTCTGAAACAAAACCCACTTAGGTTCTGGGGCGGTCCTCAGGGGCAAGGGTGGAACCTCAACCGTGGTACACGGGGTGGGGAGGTGGGCAAGGATGAGGCACGTTACAAAATAATCACCCTGAAGGTCTACAACGTGTTGCCTTCACAATAAAATTCCAGCATGCCAACTCTTTTCAGGAAAAAACATCTGCTGTGGAAATAATGTGAATAATGTTGCCAACACTGAGGAGTGCCCCCCCCCCCCACAGCAGGCCCCTGGCCCAGGAACGTTACAGTCTTCACGTATCTGAGCCTCAGATCAATCCACATGCAACCCTCCGAGTGACTATACTTATGACAGCTTTCCAGTGGGTAAACTGAGGCTGAGAGAGACTGAATAACTTGCCCAGGGTCCCCGCCCAGTGGCAGAGCTGTGGAACTGTGGCCTTGGCCACGTTCGGTGCTCTGGAAGCAGGCGGCAGCGTCCTCACTTCCCGTGAGGCCATGTGATAGGCACAGCACTTGGGCCGTGAGTTTGGGACACACTGTCACTCCCTGCAGTCTCTCTGGTCTGTGCCACTGCCGAATTCCTGCACATCTGAGCACCCTTTCAGAACAAAGCCAGATGCTCAGACCCCACAAAACTGTTCTGTGGGTTCACTTGGACTTCCTGGGCTGGGATGAGGCTGTGACGATGGGCCCTCCCACCCGCGTCACGATCAAGTTAGAATTGCCAGTTTGTGTTTTACCCTTTCTGCAACCCAGCGGAGAACAATCACAGAAGTTGCAATTGGAAAACAAAGAGGAAATGCCAGTCCCACCCCTCCCTAACTCTGACCAACTGATTTCTCCACTGTCGATCTGGAATTTGGATTTAAAATGAAAATTCAGCCTGATTCTCAGTCTGGGAGCATTTGAAATGGGGAAGGGGAGCGCCTAGGAGGTGATGGACCCCACGGTGAGAATAAAGGTCATCCTCCTTCACTGCCTCCCTTTCTACCCCCTGGACCTAAAGTTTGCCCTGGTCGAAGGACAGAGCTGGGAACAGGACACGTCTAAGCCTCCCCCACCTGTGCTGTGGTGTGGACAGGTGTCCCTGCCGTCTTCCATGCAGGTAAGGCCAGCATTGAATGCACACCTGGGGTGTGCTGGACAGGGTGCTGGAAGAGTGAGCGCAGCCCACGTGGTTTTCACTTTTTCCAGCACAAGCAATTACGTTTTATTGAAATACTCATGGAGTAGGCTATATCCTGGTTATGTTAGGTTACATTGTATCACCTTACGCTGCATTGTTACATTGTATTATGCTGCATTGTGTTACATTGTATCCCATTGTCTTCCTGCTCTGTCAGTCTCTTGTGCTTGCCACACAGCACACTACTGCATCCTCCTCCTGCCTGCCCCCCTTTTTGTTTTGGAGAGGGGAAGAAGTGAACAATTTCGAGCCTTTTTCAAAAGAAATGCATATTTGCATGGAAACGATTTTCTTTATCTTCTCCCAAGAGCAAAAAGTTCTCCCGAAAGAAACCTGCCCCCCCTCTCCCCCCCCCCCCCCACTGAAAGGGTAAAAACAAAATAAAAAAGTCGCGGGAACCGATGAACCTGAAAGGGCTCCTTCGGCTCTGGCTCCCTGGGAGGAAAATTTCCTCCAAGGCTGCAGGCTTGACAGAAGAGCGCGTCCAGTTCCGGACCGGCCAGGCGGACACTCAGGCCCGCCCGCGCAGTGGCCGGCCAGGACTTCTGATTCTTCCGTGGGACCTGAGTGGGGAGGGGGCGGTGAGTGTTTCAGCCAAGCCTCCTGCTCCTAACCACAGCGCACAAAATGGTGACTCAAAACGACAGCCGGTCCCTCTTTTAAACAGGTTAGGTGGGGGGTGCCATGGGAGCCGTGGCTGGGGCAGCAGCTCCACGTTGTAACCAGACCGAGCTAATCCCGCCTTGCCGTGGCCTCACGCGGCAGCCTGAAGCCTTGCGTGTCAAATGTGCGCCGCCTTTGCCTGTCTATCTGAACTTCCATCGGCAACTTTCCATGGTGGAGCAGGAATGCAACAGGAAAATAAGTCAGTGCCTAATGGCTTTTGGGGAACCGAGGGGGGACACAATTATGTGGCATCTACATGCTAATCTACCAGACTGGAGGCTCGAAAGCCCTCAAGAGCCCACTCCAAATTCCCGCAGTGATAAGGGGCCGCCGCATTTAGCTGGGCCTGGGATAAAAGATTTTTTTTATGATAATTATCTTAGTAAGGGACTTTTTTTTTTTTTTTTGCATTTTCTTTCTGTGTGATTCAGAGTCTAACAGGAGGGGTGACTGTTGGGCAGCAAAGGAGTGATCTTGACAGCAGAGAGTCTGAGAAGTCAAATATTTGATGTCAGACGATTAATGTGTGGAAAGCAATTAGCCCACAAATGTTTGATAAATTATTAGAAAAATGTAGACCCAAGTTATTCAAGATCGGGATGGGGGTGGGGGTGGGGTGGGGTGGGGCTGGAGAGGGGAGTAGGAACCAAGGTTTTTAAAACCTTTTGGAAGAAAGAAATTTCATTCCACAAATGAAATCCCTCTCCGAGCACGCTTCCCGAGCTAAGTGGGTTTACCTTTCAGGGTTCTCGTGTGTTATCTAAGACTCATAGGTCTTTTCAACAATTGTTTTAGGGAAAACGAGACCCCCTCCCCACCCGTTACTCAGATCTCAAACCATTTATTTTTCTTTTCTCGATGGCCCTAATTAAAACCAAACGTCAGAGGAGAGGACAGACAGGATCCGGCTCGTAAAATTGTCCTTTGGTGCCGACGGCCTTTGGGACTCGGGGGGACGCGAGCTGCTGCCGTGGGAGGGAAGTTGGCCCCTAATGCCAGGCCAGGCAGGGCTGGGCCGGGCCGTGCTCGGGTCAGTCCGGGGAAGCTCTGAGTTGGCTCTTGAGGGGACTTTCTGGTACCCCCAGTGCCTAGCTCCCAGCCTAGCCAATACCATCCCCGTGCTGTGGCGTGGTTCCTTGGAGAAACTTGCTGTGAGTGGCATTAATCATGAAGCCGTGGTGTTTGGGCAGGGAGGGAAATAAAGACAGGAAGGAACCTCCCCTTCCTCTAGTACAAGGGCTCAGTAGCCCCGAAGATAGCTAGGAGGGGAGACTGCCTTTCTGCTTGCCTGTGGGGGTCTCACTCAAAGAAAAGCCACGTCGGCTCAGAGGCTCAGAGGCGGCACTCGAGGAGTTAATGGCGGGTCCTCCAGTGCCAAGGCTGCGCTCCTCCAACTGGACTTTTTCCTCGGGGTGGGGCGGGGGGGCTCACAACGGCTCCAAAATCATCCCAAGGCGATAGGGCATATTGCTGAACAACGTGGAGGAAGGAATCCCTAGTCTGTGTGTGTGCCTGGACTTCTCTCAAGCTTCCTCGGAGAGGCACTCGAGGTGGGCAGACGA
Organism: Saccopteryx leptura; assembly: GCF_036850995.1. Taxonomy (NCBI): domain Eukaryota; kingdom Metazoa; phylum Chordata; class Mammalia; order Chiroptera; family Emballonuridae; genus Saccopteryx; species Saccopteryx leptura. The sequence goes on along the minus strand of NC_089505.1, from coordinate 85,273,482 downwards.
GGGACAGTGTGCCTACCAGAGAGACAGACACCCGGTGACGCGTGCCCTGAGGGGCAGGGGCGCTGGGAACGCCACCACGGTCCGCACCCCAGGGCCCACCTGAGCCCCACATCTCCTTCTTCCCGGACACACGGGCCCTTAGCATTGACCACCTACGGGCACTAGTTTCGAAGACATAGCTGAGCCACGGCCCTCTCTCAAGTGAGACTGAAACTTGTCCCATCCATGGCACAAAGCTCTGGAGAGTGAATGTTTTCCAAGCCACAAAACTGTCTTGTTTTCTTTCCTTCCTTCCTTCCCTCCTTTCCTTTCCTTCCCCTTCCCCTTCCCCTTCCTTCCTTCCTTCCTTCCTTCCTTCCTTCCTTCCTTCCTTCCTTCCTTCCTTCCTTCCTTCCTTCCTTCCTTCCTTCCTTCCTTCCTTCTCCTCCCTCCCTCCCTCCCTCCCTCCCTCCCTCCCTCCCTTCTCCTTCCTTTCTTCCTTCCTTCCTTCCTTCCTTCCTTCCTTCCTTCCTTCCTTCCCTCCTCCTTCCCCTTCCTTCCTTCCTTCCTTCCTTCCTTCCTTCCTTCCTTCCTTCCTTCCTTCTCCTCCCTCCCTCCCTCCCTCCCTCCCTCCCTCCCTTCTCCTTCCTTTCTTCCTTCCTTCCTTCCTTCCTTCCTTCCTTCCTTCCTTCCTTCCCTCCCTCCCTCCCTCCCTCCCTCCCTCCCTCCCTCCCTCCCTCCTTCCTTCCTTCCTTCCTTTTCTTTCTACTAAGGAGAGCAAAGGATTCCCCTGCTGTCAATAATAACGATATCGATACAGTTTAAAACCACAGCAGATACAATGTAACATGACATCGGTGCCCCATATTGGCTGAAGTCCTACCTTGAACTCAGGGCCAGGCCCATAGAACCCAAGGAAGGAGAGAGCCAAGGGCTGAGATTGAGAAGCTGTTAAGAGGAAGCTGGTTCTGCTCCCCTGGGGTCAGAGTGGGGTGGGGCTGGGGCTGCAGGCAGCAGCTGGGGGTGCCGGGCCCCGTCAAGCGTGAAGTTGACGGGGGCCTCGGGAGCTTACCATCCAGGCTGGGGGGCACCGTTCCCAGGGAGTAGGCACCTTCCTTCACGTGCACCAGCAGCTCTTCTCCCGGCCCGATGTCCTTGATGACTTTATAATAAATCTGGATGGAGAAACCAGAGAGGGAGAGCAGGTCAGCATCGCCGTCCCCGGGGCCTCGAACACTGCACCCTACACACCTGGCCCCTGGCCCCGCTGGGAAAGTCGTCTGTTTTCTAGTTGCTCCCGAGAGCTCTGTGTCCCTCTGGAACTCTGCGGAATACACTCGAAAGAAGTGCAGTCCCCTGTTCGTTTGCTTTATTTGGGTTTTGGAGGTCGATACAGGGGGCTCAGAATTAAACTGGTGAGGATCGGCCCCCAAGTTCTGAAGCAAGGAGCGTCCCAGCAGGAGGTTTTAGGGAGGGTGGCTCTTCACATCGGGAGTGGGTTCCGGGGTGATTCTCTCTGGCAATGAGTGGGTAAAGAAGGCCGTGCCTTTGCCCTTCTGGGGGCTGTTGAGTCAAGAATGAATGTGGATGTTTATGAAAGTGCCTGTGAGCTCAGACAGCAGCCCTGTAGGCCAGGCCCTGGGAAGCCCTGTGAGCATGGACACCATCCGAAAGGGGAGGCGGAGGGGCGAGGGCCTGCGCAAGCTTGCTGCCCAGTGGCCACTGGGGATCTGAGATGGGGGTCAATCCTTACAAACACAGAGCGGGGCTAGATTCTGCGGCGCTGAGGTCGAGGGGAGGTCCATCGGGAACATCCAGTCTCAATGCTCCAGGAAGCGCGGCGCCTTGTCAGTGTGTTTCCTGGGTGTGGTGGCCATGATTTGGAAAACTCTAGCCACTCAGAAGGGCAGCATGGCAGGGGCCGTCGGGGACAGAGCCCAGGGAACAGCACCGAGGGTCTGGGGGACTTTGGGAGAGAACCAGGCCGGCCTTGTCTCTGCCAGACCCTGCCCAGGAGCCCCTGCTTTCCCTCTGAGGAGACCAGGTACGCATCCTCTGGGTGGTGATGGTCGGGGGCTCCCGCTCCACATATGAGCCAGTACCAGGGAATCCTGCTTCTTAAATCTGGAAACATCAGAGAGCGGATGCCTCTTTTAGATCAATCCACTGCCTATTACCTGGGGCTTGAGTGTTTGGGCCTCAAGCTAACTGTAACCAAGAAGCTTCCAGAAGCCTGAAGGCCCCAGGCTCAGAGGATAGGCGGGGAGGGCAGAGATAGTAGACCCAAGACCAACCCCTCTGCCCCTGGAGACCAGAGGGTGGAGGCTTCTTCCCCTTGTTTTCATCCAGAGGTCATCACAGAGGACCTGGTGGACAGGTACCCAGCCGGGCTTCCCAGCAACCGCTGGACATGGGTCCAGTGTCCCAGAGACTGCGTTGGCACATGGTTTGCCTACCTCCCCCCTACTCCCCCATGGCCACGGGAAACATCTGGAAGGTTGAGCTTCCTGAAAGCTTGCTGGACCCCTTCCCCTTGCCCCAGAGCACGTCCAGTTGTGAACTCCCTCACAAACCGCCAGTCCCAACTCCACACGGACTCACAGTGAACCCGCAAAAGGACACACTGCGCGGCACCACGTCCCCACGCGGAGGCGGACGGCAGAAACACCCTGCCCAAGCACACACCTCTCACTGCGCGTGAAGTTCCCCTTTCCCTGCCCTCACTAGCCGTTTTATTTGGCTGTTATTCTCAGATACGTCCGTAAAATAATAGATGTTAAATAATAATAATAATAGATGTGAAAATGAATTAAGAAACTGGACCATATTAACTTCCATAATTAAACCAACCATTAGGAACATCCCAGTTTTGTATCGTTTTACAAAAAAAAAAAAAAATTACACAGGGAATGAATTATTATTATTTTTAAATAATCCGACCTCAGCTGCTGTTTTTCAAAATCTGACCCAAAGTGGATTGGAAGCTCTAACAAAGCGCCCTTGAACCTCTGAGGCGGTGAGTCTGGAGTTATTAAATAAGCAGGGACGGTCGCACTTTCTCGAGGCAGCCGGCGAGCACTTCCAGCAACGCATGTTGTAACGAACGCCACCGCGCGCCGCCGGCGCCCGCCTCTGAGCGCAGGCCGGGGAGGCCCCTGTGCGGGCGCAGAGCGGAGGGCCCGCGGCCAGAGCGGCGGCTTCCGCGGGTCCCCGTTAGAGGGCAATGTGGGCCTGCCCGCAGCGTCCGTCCTTCCGCGCCGCGCGGCACGCACCCCGCTCCGCCCCCTGCCCCGCGAGGGCTCGGGACGCGCTCTGACCTGGCGTCCTGGCTCGGCGCGCGGCTCCAGGGAGGTCGCGTCCTCCGTGGGCCCGGCTGTGGGGCTCCAATCCGGCTGGGCTGGCGGGGCTGGGTGCGGCGCCTCCCTCCTCTGCCTTTCCCCCTGACCTCCTCGGACCCTCCGGCCCCCCCTCCTCTTGAAAGGCCACCGGTTCTCTCAAGACCCCCACCCCGGCTCCTAGGGCGGCCGGACTTCCTCCTCTGACCCCCTCTAAAGGCCGCAGGACCTGCTGGGACCCCCCCCCCCCGCACCTGCACTCTGAGGCCACCCGGGTCCCCGCCCCCCACACCCCTCCCAGCTCCGAGGGCTGATCGACCTCCTGGGACCCTTCCGCACCCACCCCTCCAATCCAAGGGCCACCGGACGCCCTCCGAGGCCGACCGGCCTCCTGGGGGACCGACCCTCCCTGGAGCCGCTGAGGGAGGGTATAGCGCGCTGGGGCTCGAGGAGCGATTTGCGCGCCACGGTTGACCCCTTCCCTGCTCGGGACCCACAGGACAGCCGGCCGCCCGAGTGCCTGGCGTGGGTGCGAGCTCAGGACGCCTGGGAGGGCGGCGGGCCGGTAGCCGTGGCCGCCTGGACTTTGAGCTGCAGATGGAATTAATCGCTATTAGTGTTAATCGCAGAGCCCCGGGCGGGGCGGGGGTGGGGTGGGGGGACAGTCTCCGGACCTGCCTCCACCTAGAGGAGGGGTCCAGGAGGAGAAGGGAATCGGCACAAACTTTTCCAAACGCTGGCGGGCCGCCTTCCCCAGTGGCGCGGAGGTCCGTACGGAAGCCGCGGGCGTTTTTTTTATGACCCGTCCCCAGTGGCACAAAAGGCCTTATCAGCCAGACGCGCTGACAAAGCCGCGGTCGGTCGGCGGGGTCGGGCGACTTCCCGGGACAAAGGCCGGGCTTAGGTGGGACTGAGGCCCGGCTGGTTGGTTGCTCCTGGCTTGCAGGGCCGGTAGATTGCGCGCTCGCTGTACTGAGACGGCCCTGCCCCTCCGGGGCCTGTAATATATTATTGCCGCCTCTTAAAAATTCCTGAAGTCGGTTTATCGCCTTCCTTTTATTGTCTGCTCCTCAGTCCATCATACCCAGACCCGAGGGCCAAGTCAACCCCAGGCGGGCGCGCACAGCCTGAGCCAGAGGAGTTTCCACAAGAGGGGAGAGAGAAATCTGCCTCCCTCTCCGGAGCCCTTTCACGCCGGCTCCGCTGCCAGAAGGAAACACCCGTGTTTTGTTCAAGTGACAGCATCTAAGTGTCGGTGCCTATTTTTTTTCTGAACAGCCGCTGCCCTGCCCGCGCTGCCTGCCTAGCCCGGGTCGTGCGCCCAACGTGGCTGAGACGCAGCCCTTCTCTGGTTTCAGATCCCGGGCGGGGAGCTGAGTTTACTAGCGCCAATAAATGTCTGCTCTAAATGCTTCTGACAATAACCGTGCCAAACAGACTCGATCTGAGGAAAGTCCTTGCTTCCGCCGCCCAGGGTTGCTTTGTAAGGACACGGACTTTTATTGAACACGGGCAAACAACACCCAAACTGGTCCCTGGGTGTTGTAACTTGCTCAGCAGCCTGCCCGTGTCCCTCCCCTTTATCACCCTCCCCCCCCCACAAACACACACGGCACTCCTTGTAGATGGACCGAGGTGTAGGACTCAGCAGTGACCACGTTCTCAACAAAAAGGCAGAGAAACTGCTTCAGAAGTGTTGGATTTAGCACAACCCACGTTCCGTTCTGCTGGGCCTTTTATGAAAAGGAACATCATATTCCCCTCACCCTCCCACCCCCAACAACATTGTTTAAGATAAAGAAATATTTCAAATTTCTAATAGGGACTGGGGGGAGGTGGAGCCTGTCCCTATGGATACAGTTTCCATACAGTTTATGAAGTTGTTGGGTTTTTTTTAATATCAAATCAATTCCCAAGGATAAATACTATCTTCCAAAAGGAACTCTTAAGAACTACAGCTTTTATTTATACTCAATCTTAGAATTCTTAAATTTAAATAGATATTACAAAAACTGCATGCGCGCTGCCCCCGGGGTAGAAAGATGACTGGATGCCGACTCCCGGCCAGCGCAAAGCACAGGGCTGCAGCCCTCGCTGCCCCTCTCCTGGGAATGAACGCTGTTCTCAGAGACAGGAAAGTGATCAGGTGAACCGGGACGACTTTTCTCCCCCCCCCCCACCCCATTCTGAACAGTTTGAGACATTTTAAAGCAGCTCTCAAATACCGTATTTGAAATTTCTTTCAGTGTGCTGCTTATCTTAAAAAAAAAGAAAAAAAAAAGAAGAAAATTCAACGTCTCTCCATCCTAGATTCTGAAACTTCAGTGGTGCTTGAATTCATGAAGGCTTTTGGTGTAGTGCCTGAGGGGCTTTTCACAGAAGAACACAGCAAGAGGAATTTGAAATCCCTCTAAGGGAACCACTGAATGCAAATTCACCCAGGGGTCCATCCACCTCTCCCCGGTCATTGGTCCTTCAGAGGGAGGACATTGGCCTGAGAATTATGCCTGGGCATTTTTTTAAATTTTTTGATCTCTTGGGGACACCGGAGGGTAGCATCGTGCCGCCCCATTGCTTCAAGGACTTTGGATGTGCCACCACAAATCTTCACTATTTGCTGTTCCTAAACAGTGGGTGGCCTGCAGGTCGTCAGCAGTTCTGGGTTCCCGTCCCAAGGGCACGGAAACAATTCTTCCCTCTGGCCGTGGGAGGCGAAGGCTTGCTGTACGGGATTTGCCGTGCACCTCTCTTCCCGTGCACGTGGCTGAAGTCGTCTGCACCTAAATCTTCAGTTTCACTGTAATCTCTTCTGCCCCCTTCCCAGCGGCTCAAAACATTAAAATAATAATGATAATAATAAATCTACGCACTCATCTCTCAGGTGCCCAGTTTGGACCTGGATATTACTTCTGCCTCCGTATAAATTATGGGGTCACAGTTAAACTGTCTTCATCATTCTTTAACTGGCTTCTTGCAACAAAGCGTCCCACTCGATGAAGGAGGGAAAAGAATATGAATTCTGACAGATGATCACAGCTGGTCGGTATTGTGACAGGGGAGGAGGCTGGATTTATTATATCTTGTTCTTTGGCCAAAAAGAGGGCTGGGAGTGCGCTCTGAAGAAGGCTCGCTAAAATCGGACAGCGTTCTGACTCAAAACAAATTGGATACATCTTTTTTTTCTCTCTCTCTCTCTCTCTCGTTTTTACGTCTTTTGTAAACTGGTCAGGAAATGCTGAAAAACGATTCTCCTTCCCATCTCGTTTTCCAAGGGAAAGTCATGTCCCTTTAAACTGGCCAATTCATTTATAAATTTTACTTTACAAAAACCGTGGCGGAGGAACACAGAGGCAGAAAGGGGACCATCGGGACGCGGAGCAGTGAGGTGGCTGTATGTCAGAGGCCTGTTGTTTCAAGTCCCTGCACTGGCAGAAAGAGGGGTCCGCATCGGGGCAACAGAAACGAAAGCAAAAGGAAAAAAACAAGCCCTACGCCAATGGGCAGCGCGGTGGCCAGCATGCACCGGGTTTGCATTAGGATCAGGGTTGGCTCGTGCCTGGGGCTGCGTGGTTATCAGTCGACTAATCTGCTAATGAAATGCCTTTGTCTGACACAGAAAAAGAGATCAGCTTCATCTGCTTCCATGTTGGGGGGTGGGCCAGCCCCTCCCACTCTGCCAGAGCCCCTCACCCGGCCTCTAGAATGTACAGCTGGTGTGGGTTTTCCTGCTGTGCAGCCCTCAAGGGTAATGGGGTTGTCATGGGACTCATAGGAGAGGGAGGTTCAGAGCCCCAAACTCTGCTCCCAAACATATGTGTGACCCCAGCACCATGTCACATCATCCTCAGCCCCATGGCCCTATTGCCGCCTCGCCACCAACATCCTTGCCCTGTGGAGGGGACGTGGGAGCCCCCTCCTACCCTCCTTCCGCCGTGGGCGCTCTATTGACACGCTCTTGTTTTTTTTCTCACATCAGAATGAAGCCAGGAACAGAGCCCGCCTGTCTCTCCTGAAACATTTCAAGACAACGCGTTTGCTTGTAATTGTGGGAGCATGAGCCCACACCGTGCGGGGGAGGGCGAGGGTGCCAGGACGGAGGTGCCCGCAGCTCTGCTTTGTCCTCCGTTCCTGCCAAGCTGCAGAGGTGAACAGACGCAGCCCAGGGTCTACAGCTGCGACCCAACCACCCCCGACGACCCCAGAGGAAGACTCAGTCTCTGCCCAACCATCTACTGGGGACATTCTGCTCCTAGCAGCCCTGAAGCCCACATGGTCTCAGGACCACATAAGCCCTCTATGATGCGGCCATGCCCAGGAGGGAATCCATGGCCCAGTGTGGTCCCTGCTGCCCTGTACTCCCCCGTCCAGAACCACGGGGAGGAGGGCCGGGGTGGGCACCAGAGGAGCAGGGAGGCTGCTGCCTCCCCTAAGGTCCCCTGGGGCAGGGGACCTCTCAGAGCAGCAGGGGACCAAGGGGAAGGTCTCCAGGCAAAGCCGAGAGAGAACCCGCAGGCGGGGCTGGGAGCACTGCCCTGCAGCCCCACGCCCGTGGGGATGACAGAGCTCGTGGAGAAGATGGCCAACTTCAGGTGGGAGTGGAGGCCGGCGCTGCCCGGGAGGGTAGTGTTGGGAACTGTGGTGGCAGCTCCCACGGCGAGGAGGTGGTACGTTGGAGGAGTTCTCGGGGACCCTCTGGACACTGGCTGAGTTCTTTCACTCCCGGGGTCACTCCGTCTCTTGTGCATCTTCCCTGCCCGGATCCCCACAGGGGCACAGGCTATACCAGGATGGGGGCCTCGGTGTGCCAGGAGCTAGGGGCAGGCAGGCCTGATGGCAGCAGTCTGTGCAGGCTCCAGGGAGAATGAGGCCGGGCCCGACGGACACTCTGCCTGTAGGTGCTAGTCTGTCGGTGTTTGGGCTCCCCAAGTGCCCGTACCATGACCCGAAAAGCCTCTAGCTGCTCAGAGCCCCCCTGGACACGCGTGGCCCAGTTGTAGCAAAGGCCCTGGGCTGAGGGGAACCTCAGGGGCCCGGTGACACCAAGAGTCACCATGTGGTCCAAGGAGGTGCTCCCTGGCGAAGGGCTCCTCTCTCCCTCAGGCTCTCCTGGGGGAGCGAGGGAGAGGGCTGAGGACTTGACCAGCTCCAAGGGTAAGAGTTTCTTTAGCCATTGCAAGCATTGCATTTACTTAAAAACACACTCCCCATGCTTCTCCTGAGTTTGTATACTATAATGGGGGTGACTGTCCCCTGAGGCCGTGTGGGGAGAAGCAGCTAGCAGGCGAGGAGCAGCCCAGAGGAACTGGGATAGTTGGCTGAGTGTCCGTAACAGAGCCAGGTATGTTTCTGACTGCGGGACGGAGCATCTGAGCAGGTGAGCATTGGGGGTGAAAGTGGGGTTAACCGGATGGGAATCAGTAAGCATTTAGGACTTCTTACTCCATCCTGGGGGAAAGCACTGCTGCACTCCTGGTCCCGACCGACCACAGACCACCATCACCGTGGAAAGAGTGGGCAAAACAGTTCAGCTCCATTTAGAGCTGAAATCGACACTCCCCGGAAAAGGTGAACAATGAAACAAAGATGTTGGGAGACAGGTTGATCTCCGCCGATGAAGATTATACATCTGTCTGCTTTTCCGAAAGCTTGCCGTGTACAGACCCTGACTTTCCTCCTGCGCGGGGGTTCCCCCATGCCAGCGAGCATTCTTTTCCTAAATGGGAAATCTGAAGGCTTCGTTATTCTCCTGTCCATCATGTCACAAGAGCCCGGCCCTGGCTCCGGCCCCAGCCCCAGCTGAGGACCCACGCACGCTTTTCCAAAACAAGGGGCGAGAAGACTGCCTTCCTCCGCGCCTTAAATCAGACTCCCCTTTTTGCTCAACATTCACCGCCTCTGGAAAGGAAAGTTTTTTTTTTGTTTGTTTGTTTTTTTTAAAGTACCATTATAATTTTTATGTTTGTTCTTTAGATTTCTACCTGCAACAACTTTTTTTTTTTTTTTTGCATCAGGAAAAAAAGTAACGTTCAATATGTCGAGTTCTAACCAGAAGCCGTAGATGTTCTGGGGAGCAGAGGTGGACTTGAGCCTCACCTTCCGGTGTCCAGTGCCACGTTGTGTCCCGGGAAGCCCTGCTCGGGGGGTGCAGGATGATGCCCTCCGGGGACACCCAGCTGATGAGGGAGAGCTGCCTGCCCGCCCTCATGCCCATGGGGGGTCCTGGGCGGGACCGCCCTGGTGGCGGTGGCCCCTGTTTGATTATTAATGCCAAACTGTTCTCCAACGTCAAGAGCCTCGAGCCCGATGTTAATGGTTTGCACAGGCAAAGCGAGAATGTGCCCTTTGTTATGTGGTCTCCGCAAACATTTCTAAAAGCCATGGAATCCTTTTCGCAAGTGAAATCTCATGTGTCACCCCAAGAGATTATAGGGCAGAAGCAAACAGCTCCGAGGGAAGGGGCTGGGCCCCCCCGGCGGCTCCCAGGAAAAAACCCAGTCCTCTGGGTTCGAGGTGACTACCTGGTCCCCGAGGGGCCGAGGAAGGTTCCGGACAGGAGAGGAAAAGGGCTCTGGGCCACTTGCCGACTTGTAATTAGAGTCATCACTGGGGCCGCTCCCAGCGCCAGGGACAGGCTGCCTTCTTGGTCTGAAGGAACTCCGCATGGCTTCTTCCATCCTGGTCAGCCTGTGGGTCTGGACGTCCACCACGAGGAACCACACTCGGAGAGGTCTGCCGCCCGGGGTGGACTGGCCACCCCTGGCCAGTGAGTCACCACCGCAGGCGGGCCTGGCTACCACAGTGGCCCTCGGGGGTTCTGAGCGGCTGGGGCCATGTCAGCCTTCCAGAGAGTCAGCGCTGACCCTTCCGGAGGGCTTGGCTAAACAGTGCTGTTTGGATGCAGTTCTCCTGAAGACAGTCCACTCCCTGCTTCTCCTGTGTCCATCACCCCAGTGGGGGCACGGTGGGGAGCGTGGGCCCCGCGGTCTTGGCTCCTATCCGCTCTGGCTGCTTTGCTTTAAGCACATCGTCATGGTTCGGTTCCCAGGCCTGTCAGCTCGGGGAGGCCACTGACCGAAATCCCTGATGGAGCTGGCATGGGGGAGGGTGTCGCTGAGCTCCCGGAGACCCTGCGCTGACCGACTGTCAAACAGCCACGCCCCCCCCCGCGGCAGGACGAGGCTTGGCAAAAGTCCATGGCAGAGGTCAGCGGCCCCTTCACCTCAGCACCCCCACTGCCCCTCATCTCAGTGCTGAGGCCCCCAGCCCAGCCGCGGGGGTGGGGCAGAGGTCACCTGTGCACAAGCCCCCCGACCCACCTGCTCGTTGATCTGACACATGGTGAGGTTCTGGTCATCACAGGAACACGCCACACGGATGTACTTGAGCCAGCTGCCGGCTCCGGCCTGGCTGGCGTCCAAGCAGAACTTCTCGCCACCCAGGTCTTCGGAGACCTGCCCGGGAAGAGAGAAAACCAAGATGAGTCAGAGGCATGGCGTTCGCCCCATGAGGTACTGGCGGCTCGGGCTCAGAGAAGCAGGCAGCTGACCGTCTGGCCATCAGCCAGGCCTCCCTCGGCCCACCCAGTCCACCCACCCAGGAGCCCCCGGGGAGCCCCGTGAAGGGGAAGAGGGGACCTTTTAAATTTTCTCTCACCGAGCAGGTCACTGGCCCAGAATGAAAAGTGCCACCAGCGTAGCAAACGCTCCCCAGCCACACTGCCCCACGTGTGAGAGAGCAGAGGCCTCCGGTCTCGGCACAGAGCCCTCTGCTGAGGGGAGCGGTGCAGGGCGACGGAAAACCACGCTCGAAGGTAAAGGTGTTGGGTATGCGGCCGGCTGCACGCGAGCCGGGGTGAGCGCGTGTGCACACACCAGCGTGCATAGCACCCTGAGACTCAGAGAAGCATTTGGTTTTCTGAAAAGTGGAAAGTTTCATCTGACACCATGGCCTGTAGCCACGGAGCCTAGCTCATGCCTGCAGGGCCACAGGGCTCCTCCCGGCTGTCGTTATGGACATTTCCCGGGCCGGCTCTGACAGGCAGGGGCTGTCAGCTTCTCAGAGCCACCTTGGAGCGGCCCCCCCCCTTTTTTTTTGTGAAGAACAGACTGCTGTCCCAGCTCAGAGAGGGACTCCCTAAACTTGCTGGACCCCGAGGGGAAGAAGCAGCAGGCGGGGTCCCATCCCTCACCCCCACCTGCTCTGTTCCGTGCCTACTGGGACTCCGGCTGCAGCTGTGGACGCAGCAGCATGTGGGGGATCACGTCTGGGGCAGCCCAGCCCGGCGCAGAGAGCATGAAGGGGGGGGAGGAACAGGGGCTGAGATCACCGCCACACAGAGGTGCTGGTGAGCAGGTGATGGGAGCAGAGCGTCAGAAGGACCCGGGGAAGTCAGGGCGGGGGGCAGTGTCCTCTCCCAGCGCGGACGGAGGAGGCCTGCCCAGGGCACCACGGCCTCTGCTTCCCGGAGTTCTCCTGAGAGCCCTGTTATGAACGCTCAGAATCTGGGACGAGAAGGAGACTGTCTCCAAGGCCTGGGGAAGAGCCCTCCCTCCGGCCAGAGAATCAGGGTGCTTTCTGTAAAGAGTTCTGGTGGTCTCCAGATATCCAGAGACACTTTCTAGAGAGCCAGGGGTCCCATGAAGTTTTGGGGGAGGCAGCTACTTTGCCATGGGAGATGCAGGAACTGTCTCCAGCCTGTATGTGCGTCCATCCTCACAGCCCCTCCTCTGAAATATAAGTCTCTGAGTGACAGTCTAGCACCCAGTTGTGCTGAGATGCCATGAGGAGTTCCTTCAGACCAAGAAGGCAGCCTGTCCCTGGTGCTGGGAGCGGCCCCAGTGATGACTCTAATTACAAGCCGGCAAGTGGCCCAGAACCCTTTTCCTCTCCTGTCTGGAACCTTCCTCGGCCCCCTGGGGACCAGGTAGTCACCTCGATCCCAGAGGACTGGGTTCTTTCCCAGGGAGCCCGGCCCCTTCCCTCTGCAGGTCGACCGGGCAAGGGGTGGTGAGTCCAGGGGCCTCAGTTCTGAGAATTCTCCATTTGAGGGGGACTTTAACCAAAGGGACCTGATCTGAAAGAGGACCAAAACCGGGGAGTCTGGGCAGCTCCCCGCAGTCTCTGTCCCAGCCTCCAGCCCTCAGCCACTGCAGCCCAAGTGCTCCATGGCAAGGGGGGAGGGGCGCGGCCTGCTCCTTGCCACATCAGCAGGCCCATGTGGGCTGCCCGGTGGTGTGGAGCACAAGCCACGTGGGAGGGGCCCCTCCTCTCACCTTCCACCCCAACTGAAGGAAACCCGCCGAAAAGACCCACCAAACAAAACCTGTGGTTAGTGGCACCTCCACTCGGCAAGGCAGCCCCACCGCCTGCTCCTGTCACATGAGGAAGAGGGCTGACTGGGGGGGGGGGGAGTGGAGCTCCCTGTGGTCCCCACCCTGCTGCCTGTGCCACACAGGTGCTGGCAGGGACAGGGTGGTCTCTGTTTCCCTCTCTCTCACTCTGTGTGTGTATGCATCTCTCTCTGCCCAGCGCCTTATCTAGGCACAGGGCCGGGGACTTCAATGCTTCTGGGGTCTAGCTGGCTCAGGGTGTCACCTCACCTTTACCTTCCAGGACTTGGGGCTTGTATCCCCCAGAAACGTCGGAAGAAGAGCCATGCTACCAACAACTTATTGTCCTAAGTACTTGGGAAGCACTCTCTGTCCAGTTTGCAAACTTGTTTGTGTGTGTGTGTGCGCGCGCGCATGCACAGGTGCATACATGTGCGTGTGTGTGTGTGTGCATGTGTGCCCGGGTATATACATGTGTGTGGGGGTCAGGGATGTCACTTGGGTGGTTGTGGGGGCAGCCAATGTGTTTTGGAAAGAGACAGATCAGCTCCAATGAGGGATGGGCCCCCAGCAGACCACAGAGCCGCGCCCGCCCCATAGAGCACCTTTACCTCCTTCCAGGACGCCTCCCATCTCCCCTCCTCACACATCCCCAGTGGGTCCGGGACCAGCGCACCCCTATGCTGGGATGCAGGTGTCAAACGCAGACATAGGGGCCCCAGGCCAGGCCCCGGGCGCAAGTGCTCTGGGGCCCTGGACTCTGCATTCTGCTTTGCAGACTCACTCCCCAAGGGCCCCTGTCTACAACAGTGAGAGGGTCTCCAATGCACAGATTGGGGGGCTCCTCTGCTCTCCCCTTTCCTTCTGTCACCCCCCCTCAGAGCACGCTGGCCCCTTTCGGCTCCCGAGGGACCTGCTGGGGGGGGGGGGAAGGTGGAGAAAAGTCCGACACAGCCTGTTGCTTCCCAGTTCCACCAAAGGGACGGCTGGAAGGTTCCAGGCTCAGCCCCTCTGACCCCCACACCCAAGCCCTTCCTTAGCTTCCGTGAGCAAGTCCACACCTGCAGGCACAGGGACCCCACCACGTGCTCCCAGGCAGCCTGGTCTGTTGCGGACCCTGAGGCAACACTGAGAAGAACCCAGGATGAACAGGCCCTGCCTTCCGGTAACTTCCCATCTCCGCCCCTGCAGAACGAGCCTCTCCTCTTCCCACACGAGGGACCTGCAGGTATCTGTACCTGACCCGGGTTCTTCTAAACCTCCCCTGTGCCCAGGCAAATATCTCTGGTTCTCTCAAGGGTGTCTGAACATGGACACGGCTGGCTGCTGACCCCCAAGGAACACTGTGCTGGAGCCTTCACACGGTCTCTGTCCCTCTCGGGGTGCAGGGCCTGAGCTTGGGGGGCCACAATCTTCTGGGGCCTCCCCCACTGGGTGCCCAGTGTGCTCCCACTCCCTGGCCAGCCACGTCCCTTCCCTGGTCACTCTTGGGAAATGTCCCTTCTCCTCAATCCAGTAGACCTGGTCCCCAGCCACTGACCATTTGAATGGTCACTAGGTGGCAGTTATTTCCTGGTGGCCCCTAACAGAGGCAGTCCCTCTCTCTGGTGGGCACCCTGGCTGGCTTTCTGGGGTGACAGAGGAGGTCTTGGTTAACCCCTTCCTTCCAAAGTGATTAAAACTCTCCCTCTGAGAGGCACCAGGTGGAGTCTAACCCTGTCCTCCGGCCTCTCTCCAAATTTAGCTCTTGTTCTCCTGCCTGATCCTGGTCCAAATCCTGGCTTCACAGGAAGCTGCTCCGATGCCCACTCCTCCTACTTGGCCTCGAAGACCCCCCCACCCCTGTCCTCCGCCAGCTCCCCCAGCTCATAAATCAACCCCCATCAGAAACGCCAAGTTATGAAGTAAAGGAATGGAAAAATTCTCTTAACCTTGACAATTTTTTTTGCACATCATTTGAGGTTTCCTGCACTTCTCATTTGTGGGCTCTCAGCTGGGCCAGTTCTCTCCCATTTGGCGGGCATGGCCAGCTGCTGGCCCCGTCCGGGGTGAGCAGGCCGGCGGGGATGCCCAGGTGTCTGTCCTCAGCTTGCCTAATGGATTCTAAGCCTGTAGGACAGAGTGCACCGAGCTGCCCTCCAACTGCGTTGCTGGAACGCGGCTCCTCAGAAGTTGGGGCACAGCGTCCACCTCCCACAGCCGGGTGGGCACCGGGAAGGGTCTCCTCCTCTGCTCTCCCCTGACCTCTTCTTTAAGGACCAATCAGCTGCTTCAGAGCCACCAACTCGAGCCACAGAGCCGAGCAGGCCTCTCCTGTCCATAGGCACCCGCGCACGTGTGCACACACCCCCTGACGATTTACGGCATCTGCGAGGCTTTGGAACAGAAAGGCCATTCTTGTGATGGAGGGAGGTGGGGAAGGCATTCTGGAAACACCTCTGTCTGGGTGCCGACAGGGCCTGGATGAGCTCATAAATCCCCGTCCGGACTCTCATTACGGGGCTCGGTGACGAGATGGCCAAGCGCTGACACGGCAGCCAGGCAGGCAGGCGGGAGTCCCGGCAGGCGGGTCCTGGGTCCTGGGGCCCCAGGTGCTTGGGCTGGGAGGGCAGATGGGGCAGTGAGCAAGGGGGCCACTTCTAGGAACAACAGGTGACTCGGGGAGACGGTCCACCAAGATGGTGGCCAGCCTGTCTCCTAAGAGCGTGAAGAGAGGGGGGGAGGGTAAAGCCAGTGTTTCTGGTCTCTACCAAACAGAACAGTTTCAGGGCAGTGACATGTGTGTGCCAGCCGTGAGGGGACAAGGACCAAGGTCCGTTGATCTCAGACATGCAAGAGCACAGCCAGGAGTGAGGAAGATTCAAGGTGCCCAGCAGGGGACAGCAGTGCCCCAGCTGGGCCGCTGCCCCAGCCCTACATCCCGGGGGTCTTGCCCACTGTGCTGATGACGACTGGAGCCTCCCTGCTTGGAGCCAGACCCCAGAAACCGCCCTCTGTACTGCGTGGGGGCCACGGATGCCTTCGAACATCTGACGAAAGCCATGGACCACAATTTACTCAGATAAAATGCCGTGTGAACTCCCCAAGGTTCTCAGACGTTTGTTTCTCCTGCAAACACTCAGACAGCCAGGGGCCCTGGAGCTCCCTGGGGTTTACATGCGGTCTCCCACAGAGGCCCAGACAGCGGGGCTAAAGTGCTGGCCGGGTGCAGGGCCCCGGGGCTCAGCTCATGGATGCTGGCCCCCCTCTTAGCCCTAACTCCTTCCCTGCCTCCTCCCCTTCCCTCAGACCCTTACTTTACTTCTCCCTTTTCCTTCTTGGTCCAGGGGTTTGCACACCAGGGGGACACCTCAGCCAGTAGCGTTGACACACTTTGCAGAAAACTGGAGGGTACGGTAACAGCAAAGCTGAACTTGGAGTTGATGTCGTGTCCCTCTGGAGAGGGACTTACGCACCCCAATTACGTAAATGGTGCACAGGGGACAGGAAGAGGGGCTACACCCACTTGGGGTTTGGAGGTTGTTCCTCTCTGCCTGCTACAGTACCCGGGTCACCCGGCCATTGGGGTGACCTGAACACTGTCCCACTCCAGGGCTGTCCCCGAGTAGGGTGTTTGGAGGCTGGGCTTCCTCCCCAGCACGGGTCTCGTCCACCACGTAAGTCTGCCGCGTGTCCCGTTGGCCACAAGCGGTGGCCCTGAGCCATCGGATGTAAACAGGCACGCTGGTGATTCAAACTAGCTCTTCCAACTACCGGGAAATACATGAATGAATGACAGAGCCACTCAGCTGCAGGGTCCCTTAGGGGGATGGGCAGTGGGAAGGCGACCAGCATCAGGCGTCTGTTGAAACCTCAGGACCAGCAGCTGAGTCCTGTGGACGGGCAGCCCTGGCTGGTGGGTGGGATCCTCGCCCAGGGGTGAGTGCTCTGTCATCGTGAGATTTCAAGGAAGGCTTGGTGGCTGCGCCTGCAGGGTGCTCTGTAGGGAGGCTGGGCTGTCCACGTGTGCCTTTTCAGCCCTGAACTTCCCAATTCTCCACCTGACCCCATGGGGGGTGGGGGAGGACCTGGGGTCCTGCCTTCATTTCCCCTTTGGTACCAGAGCCGCTTTCCTGCTCTGTGGCTGTGTGAGGCCCGTGGCTCAGGGATGGCTCCTGGCCCCATGCCTACACCTCGTCTGGTCCGAACAGCGCTGTCGTCCCTGTGCTGACCGTGCTGGGTGCCAGCTGCACCTGCTCATCAGAAACGTACAGGCGGAGCCGGCCGGGGAGCTGACCAGGGCGCTGGGCAGAGAAGCAGGCCCTTTCCGGGGCCTCCCAGGTGGGCGACAGGTATAGACTCCAGGCCAGTTGGGAACGTTCAGCGGGTGGCCCAGGGCCCCCAGAGGGACAAACCAGCCCCGGCACGGAGCAGAAGGGGCCTCTTGTGAGCTTCACCTGAAGAATACCTTGGCCCACTTGTGTGCTTCTCGGAATATGGACACGCCCCTGAAGAGAAGGCACGGGTCACTGTGGAACCCAGTGCTGGGGGGACAGCAGGACAGGGCTCTCCTCACAGACCCAGGCCAGGGGCTGGGCAGGCTGCTGTGTGATGGGTGGGGGTCCTGGGGACTGTCCCACCCCCCGAGGGGGGTAGGCTCCTGCAGACACTCCCACAGGGTACTCTGCCCAGGAAGCTCGGTCTTCAGATGTCATGGCACAAGGTGGTTCCCCTGACACGTCTGTAAACTGAATTCCTGTCACGGGGGCCCTGTTTACAGACGCATTCTCTTTGAAGGCGTCCTGCACTGGGGCTGAATGGAACGTGCTCCCAGAAGGTGACGGCCCGAGTGTGACTTCCTGGCTTGTTGCCTTTGGTAGGGAGCAGGCTTCTTTCTCCTAAGGGACACTGAGACTCATCCCACAATAATGAGAGGCTCACCAGACCCTCTCAGGATTCAGCTCAGGCCCCGGGGTCCAATCCTGGAGCCCTGCCTTGGTCACCTCCTCCTAGCCAACCCCAGATGGACATCAGAGTGGGTGACACTCCAAGTAGAAGTAATTGGGGTGGCCTGTTGACACTAGTTCCCAGGGCTGCTTGAGCTCCATCCTTCTCCTGGGGACAGTCTCTGACAGGATGCACAGGGCTGGCCTAGGTCCCTAGGGGGGTGCAGGGCTGGCAGCATGCTCAAGTCGGGCTCACCCCGGCCACCTCCCTCACACACATTCCACAACAGCGTTCACCGTGGAGGGTGGAACCTGGAAGCAAGTGAAGCCTGTCTCACCAGGTGAACCCGACCCACTTCTGTGGCCTTACTGGGCACGTCTCACCAGCACCGAGGCAGGATTTCAGCTGCCGGCCAGACGACAGGGCGGCTAAAGCAAGGGTTTCGGGCTGGACTTGAACCCACTGAGAAAATCAGGCAACCTTGGGCCCAGAACCTCTTCCCCCTGACCCTGCGAGCAGAGAGCTGGTGTCGCAAGGGCAGCTGTTGGCCAGAGTGGTCCCTGCAGAGGTCTGACTTCAGGCAATCCAGGTATAATTTGGGTGTAAATTCTCTGACCCTCCGTGTTCCCCACCACCGTTGGGGGACCGTCTCTGCAGGTGCCCACATGCAGAAGCATGGTCTCTCAGGGTCTCAGCCCTGCCCCAGCCTCAATGGGGCCTTCTGCTCCTGGGGGTGAGGGGTGGAAACCGCCACCACTGGTCCTGCCGCTGTTGGCTGGACCTGGAGGCCAATGAGAGCTTGATGCCCCGGGAAGGACAGTCATGAAAACCCATGGATGTTCCAACATCTGGAACAGCTTGGAAAGTTAAAGGCTATTCGTGCAGAGAAGCCCCCCAAATCCTGGCCTGGCTTGTAAAGTGTCCCCCCGCCCCAGCTTGCAAGTTCCACTCCTGCCCCGTGTGGAGCTCCCAGCTGGCCTCAGGTGGCCCCTGCTCCTTGGGCTGACATGCTTAACACGCCCACAACCCAAACCCTTGTTCAAACCCTGGTTTGATCTGACATCGGGGTGGGGGAGGGGGGTAGGCAGGAGCCCTGGGCCTGAAAGTGCAAAAACCATGGACGCAGAGTGATGTCCTGAAGTGAGACACTCTGGTTCCCTCTTTGTTGTTGGTCATGAAAAGATTTGGAAAAAAAGAAAAAGCTCAAACAACCAACAGCAAACACCTGTGGTGGCATCTCTGCCCACAGGAAGCAACTCCCCCGAGTCTCTATGAGGCCCCCCGCGAGGTGTCACACTCGTAACCTTTCTTTGGCCACACAGAGGGTGACAAACAGCAAAGCTCTTGAGCGGGCACCATCCCCCAGCAGGTGCAGAAGAGTTTCCACAATGCCTAAGCTGCTGCTGCAAATCGGAGGATGGGGGCTTCCACGCCCAGCCAGCGTGTTCCTCCAGGCCTGGGGCCAGGTGCCTCCACTTTCTCTCTGCTGGACAAAAGCCCCAGGTGGGGAAGCAGAGGGCTGGGTCAAGACGCTCCCCAAGGACCTGCGGTCTCCTCCCCCAGCTCTGCCTCCCTGGGCTGGGACCTGTGCACTTTCCAGCCCATGGCCCGGGGAGGAGCTGCCCTGAGGCCCAGGCTCTCATTACCCTCAGATTCTCTCGGCTGCTCAGTCACTGTGGACAACAAGGCAGACTGAGCCCGGTAGTGACTTCACATGCACCTCTCAGAGAACCAGACCCGCTCGCGCTCAGAGAGGCTCAGCGTCCCCTTGCTCCTCACTGCCTCCTCTTCAGACATCCCTCCACCCCTCACCCCCTACAGACTGTGGTCATCGCTGAGCCTTGCCAAGTCTCCAGAGGCTCACATCTTCCCAAAGGGCAGCCACTGCCATAGCCACGTTTGGAGACGAGGAAAAGGAGAGCAAAGAGGTGATCAGTCACTGGCCCAACATTGTACAACAGGAAAGGAGCAGGCTGACTGCACACTGGGCATGGGATGCCTGTCTCACTCCTTTTATGGACTGTGAGGACCAATGTGGCTAAGCCTCCTGGCTGGTCATGCCCTTCTCACCTCTCTGCTTCTTGACCACGGTGGCCAAGGGTGAATAAAGCTTCCCTAGAGCCTCTCCAAGAACTGTGGTTCAGTCAGGGCGCACTGAGTGTCTGCAAAGGGGGATGGGTGGATGGGGTGGGCGGTTGGATGGATGGATGAATGGATGGATGATGGATGGATGATGGACAAATGGATGATGGATGGACGGATGGATGGATGAATGGATGGTGGGTGGATGGTGGATGGATGGAGGGATGATGGATGGATGGATGATGGATGGATGGATGATGGATGGATGGATGGATGGATGGATGGATGATGGATGGATGGATGATGGATAGATGGATGGATGGATGGATGGATGAAGAGTGGATGAATGGTAGATGGATAATGGATAGGTGGTGGATAGATGGTGGATGGATGATGGACAGATACCTTTGGCTATTCCCACTTCCCAAGGTGAGCTATCCTGCCAGGAGTAGAAGAGGTGAAAGAACACATGGACACCTTTCTCAGGAAGCCTGCCCTGATTCCACACAGCCAAGAGGCTCTCACAGGCCCTGACCTATCACAGAATGACTGCAGTTGGTTTTATTTTGCTGATGCCCAGAACCAGGCAGACAGTGGGGCCCCTGTCAATGTTTGGGGCCACAAATGGGTAAAGTGCTTCAAGACAACTGAGACTGGCCTTTGCCCAGCGAGTCTTCCTTTCCTCCTTATTCCATGTCACCTTCCGGACCCCTCTCCTTCCCTTTTCTTCATGGGTTCTATCAAAGGATGTGCAAACCCTCCACTCCGTCACTCTGCTTCTCCAGAAATCAGGGTTGCGATTTTTCCCTGGGTCCAACGTCAGTGTCATTGTCCTGCATTCAAGGTCACAGTGGGACTTCCCCCTGGGTCTGCGAGGCAGAGGCTACAATGGCTTGTCCATCAAGGCGCCCCATGGGACCTGCCACAAAGTAAGTGGTGGTCAGGGGGGGTCTGGCGGGGGACAGCGGGATGGGTCCAGCCAGGGTATATTTAGTCCCTTCCCTGCCGCTGACTCAGTGTCTCCGAGCCCATCCCTTCCTCCTTCTGCAGGGGACGCGTCGGTCTCGAGACGCTCCGTGACTCATCGCCTTCCCTATCAGGCCGCATGTTTTGAGATCAGCTCCCACAAATAGCTCACATCTCAGCAGGCCAGATCTAAGCGAATACCTTGCCAATCCCCACAGAGAGTACTCACAAACTCGGACACAAACATGGTCACTGGCAGAGGACTCCCGGTGCGGGCTGTGTTGTCTTTGGACGCTCCAGTCAGTAGCCAGCTCGGGAGTGGGGGGTGGCGGTCGGCCCCCGGGCAGGCCCACATACGCCGGCATGGGCGCGGGGGCCTAGCCACACCGTTGTTTCAGCTCTACGGAGAGAGGAGCTTGCTGCTTTCCCTCCAAACTTTGTCCTCACGATTCCACCTCCTAAGATTTCTTTTTCGTTTGTTTTTTTTTTCTCTCTTTTTTTTTTTTTTTTTAGCAGTGGTGCCCAGAGCTCAGCCATCATCTGCTTGAGTGAGGAAGGGCCCCAGGGTCCTGTAACTATAGCCCACTGGGCCCGTCTCTCCCTCCCAACCCTCCCAACGCATTCGATGCTGTGCCGGGAGGGATCCTGGGTTCTCCGATTCTCCCGCGCTGTCCATCTCAGGCACGGACCTCAAGAGCCGCGCGCACCGGGCCCGGCCCGGCCTTAGGATGTGAGGTCAGGCTGAGTTGTCTCCCTGGGAACCTAAAGCCGTCTTCCTTCCCAAGCTGTGGGCATGCTGGGTGAGATCGGCGGGTTTGGCAATGATTCACGGGCCGAGGGGAGGCCGAGTCAGACCAAAAATGACAAATGGAACCAATTAAATTCAACAGGTCTGCCGCCCCCCTTCCCCCATGCTCCAGCCGGTCCAGTCACCTCGGACACAATATATTAAAGGAATTAAGAGTGTGTCTCCCACCACGGTGTTACCTGGATCCCTTTCAAGTCTACACCGGCCTGGCCTGGCCAAGTTCAAACGTCTATTTGCGCTCAGGAAGTAGAATCGAAACGGTTTATTAAAATCTAATGACAGGCGTGTGTAGGATATGCATGTCTCTGAGGGGCCCCCACCAGCCTCTCCGGGGCAGCAGAGGGCAGCTGGGCTCCGCATCGACGTGACTGGGAGGGCCTCACAGCGCAGTCACCAGGATCTTTCTTCGGGGATTCTATTGTATTTCTTTTTCTTTTTTTTTTGAAAAATGGCAAAGGGTGGAGGACTGTGCTTCCTCGAGGGAACTGGGCACATGGCTTCTTCTGGCTGTGTGGTGTCTACGATGTTGTTGGATGAGACCAGAAGCCTAGGGAAAGGGGGCACCCTGCTGCGTAGTGAGAGGGGTACGGAGTGGCCTCGGGTGGCTCACCTGTCTGCTGCATCAGGACGTGTCCCCAGGTGACTGGATTGGAGCTGTGTCAGCAAGGGTGGGGCACACTTGGTCCTTCGGTCCTCAGAGTGGGAGCAGCAGGGGTGGGGTGGGGTGGAGGCACTCTTCTGGGGGCGTGGTTAGTCATCTCCATGTGATCTTGGTTCTCAGGGTGTCTGGCCCGTCTACGAAGGGTCACAACAGCTGTGGGTGCAGAGGTACCCCTTTGACGTCTTCCTAGCCGGTGGTGACTGCCCAGGGCGTGATCACAGTGCCCCTCTCCTGCGGCCGAGACACCTCCCCTAAACTTCCTCCGGATGTGGTCCTTCATGTGGCTCCCGAGCTGGGGTCGACGTCCTGGAGGCTCTTGGACACAGGGGTCCTGTGCGGTGACTTCTCAGTGGGTGCTGGGTGCAGCCCCACACAGCAAGGTGTGGGCTGGTCCAGGCAGACATGTCTTCCCCAGGGATCCCACGAAGGCCGGGAATGCTCGGGGGGTGGGGGTGGGCTAGTGGTGACTGCGTGACACCCAGCTCCTCCCCTCTCTGAGGGCCTGGGCTTTTTTCTAGAAGGTTCCCTGCCTCTGTGGGGGAGATTCTGATGGCTCCTGTTTCCCCTCCCCCACTCTGTTTCCTTCCCTCTCACTCTCTATACATATTTCACTTTCATTTTAAATTATTTTTTGTTGGGCTTTCCTCTCCAAGTGATGCCTATTTAAAAATATATATATACTTTTTTTAAAAAAATAATAATCACTTTGATTTTTTACTGTCTCCCAAGGGTCTTGTTTTGAACACAAGGTGTGTTTTTTTTTTTTGGTTTTATTTTTGTTTTTCCAAGTTTACTATCCGTGTTAATTTTTTTAAAGAAAATTTAATGAAAAATAGAAGAAATGAAAACCCAGTAAATTAAAGTGAGCACACTCACTTCCCAACCCAGTAAATCCCTAAGTCCTGGCAACCGTGCACGTTCTGACGGAGAAACACAGACGTCTGGTCACGGTCCCTGGCTGCCTCCCCTTCTGCGCACGCTGCTCTTCTGTGTGTCCGTTCTCTACCACGGGGGCCGGCTGTCTCCGCCAACAGCGTCCCTGCAAAACCTCGGGCGCACGTGAGAGCCGCAGGCAACACAGGGCGTAGAGCTGAGGTTTAAGCCTGCCGGATCCGGTGTTCTGCGGGGACAGGGAACAGCATGGTGACCAAGGTGCACTGGAATGTGTGTTCCCAGCTGAGCGGGCTCTGGGCTGCGTCTCAGGGTCCTTCTCGGGTGTCAGAGATTTTCAACCTTTTTCATTTCATGAGTCACATAAACTAATTGCCAAATTTCTGTGGCACATCAAAAATAAGTATATATATTACTATATATACATATACATACACATTTCCCTATCTGACTAAAAAAAGAAAAAATAGTAATATAGGTATAATGTTGATTCATTCACACTGAATGGCTGTTGTTGTGTTGGCTGTTGTCATTTTATTAACTTGACAAACTAAGGGATAAAAGAGGTCAGTGTCCCTGATCAGTCAGGTCCTACAGGTTTTAAAATTTCTTGTGGCACACCGGTTGAAAATCACCGCTTTTGACTGATAGTTGCAAACGGGCAGGATTCTCAGGACTGGGCTGGCAGCCACCCAGCACAGCCCACCATGGGGGCTCGGTGGGGTCGCTACGCCGCTTCAGCATTCAGGGGCCAGCTGTGATGAGGACTTTGGGGCCGATCACGGCAGGTCTGCATGGAAGGCACCTGCTTGGGGTCCCGGGCAGTGCTCCTTGGGATTCCCGGCCGCTGAAAGCAGGACACGAAGCCACCACTGGAAAGAGGCGCTCTCCTTGGCCCCGGCAGGAGCCCGTGGTGGTGGAGACGCCCCCTTCGGTCACTGCTGGCCTTGCCTGGGGCCCCTGTCGCCGCCTTGCCGTGACTCAGGGCGTGGTTCTGCACACAGACAGTTCCACGAGCCCCCCACATGGCCCTGGGCAACGACGGCTGAGTCCATCCCCACCCAGGGGGTCCTGGCAGCGGCTGGAGGGGAAATGCGTCTCAGCGAACAGCTCCCATGCAGACGGGGACTCAGCTGCACGCGGGGAGAGGGATGTTGCGGAGTTGAAGGACGTCCAGCTGTGTCATGTCCCCTCTCACCTGATGGGGCTCCGTGACTCCTCCGGGTACAGACGAGCGTGGCTCCTTCCCGTGTGCTTGGTGGGAAGGGATTCGAAGGAGGTTTGAGATTCCTGTCGCCGCTTTGTGGCTCCTGGAGAGCTTCCCTTTTATGGGAATCTTAGGAGTAACTGCTCTCTTGGGGGAGCTGATAAGTCCAGACAGGTCGTAAAATCGGGGACCCTGGGGCAGCTCACGCAAGGCTGGACAACCGACGTCTGGGGGCAGCTGTTTCGGGGGAGGCCCCTGAAAAGCCATGTGGCTGCTCTTGGTGCGTCGGCCCCCGGGGGTCTCTGCCGAAACCCGGCCACACAGAGCTTGCGTTTGACCTTCCTCTCTGCTGGAGGGACCCCCCCTCTTCCCAAATCACACCTGCATGCCAGCCAGCCACACGCAGTAACCCCCATCCTTGGGAATGGACAGGGGACCCATGCCCGTGACAGCTGGGTGCCCAGGCGACAGATAGAAGATGCCCCTACTCGAAAGGGCCGGCATCTTGGAAACAGGGCAGAGCCAACGGGAACACGCCACGCACGGAGCCCCTTGCTCCCTGCCCCCCCGCCATGCTACAGAGTCCTCTTTGTGCGCTGGGAGACGGGGAGACCGGGAGACGGGGGCTCAGTGTTCGAACACACAGTTACCGCCTGATAGCATGCAATAGGATGTTAACCACACATTCTAATAAAAAAAAATAAAACAAATAATAATAAACATTTGACCTAGAGTAAAGATCTTTCACGAGACGCCCCAATCCTTTTTCTGCTCCGACCTCGGTTTTTTCTGGACTGGCTCCAGGGAGCCCAGGGTGGTGCGACAGCCTTTTTCTCGGTGGGAACAAAAGGTCTTTTTTAGTCCTAAGGGCTGTCAAGTTTATCCAAATATTCTCAGCTTACTACTAGCCCCTTTCTGAATTGATATTTTCAATAAAAGGATACTTTGTATCTTTAAGCCACACTGGCCTCCCCCCCACCCCCACCTCCACCCCGGGCGAGGATGCGGAGGGCAGGGAAGCCAATTTCCTCGGGGACGGGCGGGAAGAAGGCGTCCCCGGCATCATGCGGTGGGAGTGGGCGACCCCGGGGGGCCAGGCGCAGTGGTCAAGGCTGGGCGCTGAGAGAAGGAGACGGAACCCGCAGAGGGTGCCCACCCTCTGCCCCCCCCCCGCCCCCGCCCGCGTCACAGCATTGCCACGGCACCTCCTCCCTGCCTCGATTCTAATTTTGGCCATGCCTGTCCAGTCTGCCAGCAGCTGCCAAGCGCATTAAGTCATGAGAGCGATCGGTGGCGGCCAGAGAGAATTCATTCCAGCCGGGCCGAGCCGTGCGAGGCCTGTGTTCTCCGGCTGTCGGCACGCCGGGCCGTGAGCGGCCTCACAGGAGCCCGCCTTCCTGACACGGCCAGGGCGATTTCTTAGCCTCAGCTCCTCCCCATCGGCCCAGATG
The DNA here is from genome assembly GCF_036850995.1 of Saccopteryx leptura. NCBI lineage: Eukaryota > Metazoa > Chordata > Mammalia > Chiroptera > Emballonuridae > Saccopteryx > Saccopteryx leptura. Next base: position 85,247,847 of record NC_089505.1, on the reverse strand, counting down.
TCTCCTGCTCCCCAGCCCCAGAGCCCTGTCCTGCTAGTGTGCGCGCGTGGACGTGGGCGTAGGCATGCACAGGCGCGTGCCTGTGCACACGGGTGTGCGTGCACGCCTGCGAGCACATGTGCATGAGTGCATGCATGTCTGTGCATCCCCAGCTTGCACACGCACGGAGCCAGCACCCTTCTGAGGGGTCCCTGCAGCCCCCACAAGAGGGCATTTCCTTCCACCGGCCTCCTCCAAACGGCTCTGATTAGCGTTAATGATAATTCTCATTAATCACCTTCGGCGGCTGCAGAATGGAAACGTGGCCGCAGCCGAGTGACAGGACCACTTAGGCGGTATTTATGACCTGTGTGTGCAGCGGCAGCACCGAGCCCTGACACCTCTGGCCTGCGGCTGACATCAGGGCTGACACTGGGGGCCACCGGCTGCCCAGCACAGAGGCTCTGTGTTTTTCCTCTTCGCCCGACCCCAGGCCTGCCCCACCCCGGGAGCCCTCCCGCTGCCCAGCAGAGCTGAGCAGAGGCTCCCTGTCAGGGCCCATGGTGGCAGGGGGAGCGGGGGCTTGCGGGGAGCGGGAGCAGGAGAGGCTCTTGTTGTCAGGAAGCCCCCGCCCGCTTCCCAAGCAGCACCGCACAGCCCCTTCCTGTCTCCGACTGTGTGTGTGGGTGGGTGGGGGGGAGGAGGGTCCAACGGCTCCGTGTTCCTGTCCCTGCCCCGGGGGAGCTTGGTACCGACTGCCCCCTTGAGGGAGGGGCTGTGTCTGATCTCCTGGTGACCCTCAGCCATGTACACAGTAGGCGCTCGGGGTGTTTGTGGTTCTGGGACAGTCTAAGTGTGGAGGGGCAGAGGGGCGGAGGAGAAGGGACGGGGGCAGGAGGCGTCCAGGCAGCCGTGTTCACAGAAGCCCTACTCAAGTCCCCCGGAGCAGCCAGCCGTCTGAGGTCCTCCGGTCTGACAATGGCCTGAGGTACCCTGCAAACCAACCTGCACATTCTAGAACCAACCACATGGAACCCTCAGCGTGCTGAGTATGGGCTGCTTCCCGGAGACTCCTCTCCTTGCCCACCAACGAGCTGCTCCCTGGCTGAGACGAATGGGGTGTATTTGAGAGCCCCCCCCTCCACACAGCCTCCCTCCCTTTTCTCTCCACGTGCAGCCCGGCAGGCCCTAGGGACGCGCGGCACGGTTTCAGACGGCAGCACGCACAGGCGTGGGGAGACCGGCGCTCGTGAAGGATGGGGCCTCCCTAAACACGCCGCTTCCTTAAGAAGCAATAAAAGTGTCTTTCTCGGGGCTCGGGAGGAGTGCACCCCTAGGTGAGGTCTCTGGTCCTCCCGTCCAGGCCCTGGTAATTAAAGCTGGGCCCGGGCTCTGGTTTCCATAAGGTCCACCTGTCCCCCTGGGCAGCGGGGCGGTGGGGAGGAAGTCATTGCCCGGGGTAGCAAATAAGTATGTTGCCATCAGCCGGGTTTAATTTTGCCCTGGCACCAGGGGGCCAAGTGCAGGAGCACAGGGTCATTGCTAGGCTGTTGCCAGGGTGAGGGGCGGGCTGGCACGGTGCTGGTGGACATTCTGGTGGGGGACACGGCCTGGGCCTGGGCTGAAATGGGGAGGGAGTCGTTGCTGAGGTTTGTCCAGAAATCACCCTGGACAGGGCAGGCTGACAGTCGGTCAGATGGGATAGACCGGCTCTCATCCCAGCCCTCGGCCCTGTGCTGACCTCGGGGGCATCTCAGGACGCTGCCTCTTGTCACCAGGCCTGCTGGTGTTCCTAAGCTACAAGGTTAGAGTGAGCTCTGAGAAGGTTGCTATGCAGGACTGCATGGAATCCACCGGACGGCACATCGGGAGTCCCCAAGGACCACAAAACCACCTCCACCCAGACCCTGCCCACGAACCCCCACGCCACAGGGAGAGCCCACCAGAGGCTCTCAGAGAGCTGAACCCCTGATGTCACCTGGGAGCTTCTCAACTCAAGGCCACGTGGAGCCAGCATCACCCCCACCTCCACTGTCCTCCACCGGCCACGTGGAAACGATAAAGGAATTTGCTTCTGTTTAAGGGCTCCAGGACCCCTTCAGGTGGGGTGCCGATTGGGACCCCTCTGTTCTCTGATCTGCTTCTACTCAGTGAGGGGCTTTTCTTGGGGTGTTTTGTTTAGTTTGGGGTTCTTCCTCCCCCTCTTCTTCCTTTCTTTATGGAAGGATTCTGGTCTCAACCACCAGCTTCCTGAACACTTTTCCTTGGTGCCCTGCTCACCCTGCAGGATGACAGACCATCAGGTGGCGGGTTCCTGGTCACACTTCGGAGGCGGGTGGAGCCTGTTGGAGGGGAGGGGGCTCTTTGGGGAGTAAGGGGGGAGCGTATCGTGAGTTTTATGTTCCTAAAATCGAGGCTGGATCACACACTCAGAAATAAAGACATCTGTGAGTGACACGTGGGAACACTAAGAAATCCAGCAGCTTCCGTGGACCCCCTCTGGACCCGCCAGCCCTGGCCCCTTCCCGCCGTCCACCCGGGGATGCCCTCCATGCAGGTCCCCCAGAAACGAATGCCTTCCCTGGAGCGTTTGATTACAATGATGTAGGCACATCCATGTCACACTGGGGGTTAAACCAGCGGTCGAAGGAAAATGGCAGTGGACAGACAGCAATAACAGGACACCAGCCCACAGAGCGGCCAGCCCTCTTGACACGAACATTGTCAGGAGAGGCTGCGGGTCAGAACCAAGTGTCCCCCAGGGCAGGTCGTGTGCACACTGACTTGCGCTTGCCGGTTCACAAAGCCCCTGTCCACCGTCAACGTCTCTGATGGGGTGGGGGACAGCCACCTCCTGGAGGAGAAGTCGCGAATGGGGGCTACACTGGCCCACAGAGAACGAGGCTTCGTGTTGTGGTATCCTCAAATTCCTGCTTTTCCCCAAGAGTTCTAAAGAGACACAGCTCTGTTCTTTGGAAAGAGAGCCATGCATCGATCTACCTACCTACCGTCTATCAGTTATCTCTCTTATCATCTATATCTATATCACCTATATCTATCTATATCTAGAACTATATCACATCATATATATCTGTATCTATCTATATCTATATCTATATCTATATCTATATCTATATCTATATCTATATCATCTATATCTATATCTATGTCTACATATCTATATCTATATAACTATCTATATAACTACAGTGTGTCCGTAAAGTCATGGTGCACTTTTGACTGGTCACAGGAAAGCAACAAAAGACAACAGAAATGTGAAATCTGCACCAAATAAAAGGAAAACTCTCCCAGTTTCATACCTACTCAGTGCAGTTCGATGTGGGCTCACGCACAGATTTTTTAGGGCTCCTTAGGTAGCTATCCCGTATAGCCTCTACAGACTCGTCACTGACTGATGGCCTACCAGAACGGGGTTTCTCCACCAAACTGCCGGTTTCCTTCAACTGCTTATCCCACCGAGTAAAGTTATTCCTATGTGGTGGCGCTTTGTTATAAACGTGCTGATATTCATGTTGCACTTTGGTCACGGATTCAAATTTAGCGAGCCACAGAACACACTGAACTTTCCTCTTTACCGTCCACATCTCGACTGGCATGGCCGTGGGCTGCTCTGCTGTATACACGGTGTTACATCATCATCTGCGCATGCGCACATGCTGCCACATCATCCTACAGAAACTGGGAGGGTTTTCCTTTTATTTGGTGCAGATTTCACATTTCTATCGTCTTTTGTTGCTTTCCTGTGACCAGTCAAAAGTGCACCATCACTTTATGGACACACTGTATATCTATTATATATGTATCTTTCTATATCTATATCATCTATATCTATCTATATAACTATATCTATATCATCTATATCTATATCACCTATATCTATCTATATTTATATTTCTCTATCTATAGCTATCTATATCATCTACATCTATATACCTATACCTATATCTATATCTATCTATACCTATATTTATCTATCTACATGTATATGTTTTAAACAAGCATTAATGCTCTCCACAATCCAAGGTTTTCAGCCCCATTTCCACAAGGGACCCAGGCAGGTCCCATTTCCCCATCTCCTCCGTCCAGGGAGCCTGCCCACTGCCCTGCACGGCCAGGTCTCTGTCCAATCTCTCTCTCTCCTCATAGGACACAGGACTGGTGTCAAGGGAGACCTCTCTTTCTCTCTCCTTCCATCCTCTCGGATCTCAGGGGAGGGCTCCCAGGGCGTCCCTGTGGGTATATGTGTGAGTATGTAGGGGGTGCATATACCACCATGTCCCCCCTGGTTGCAGAGTTTTCCATTGAGTATGCAGCCTGCACTACAAATGCCAGGAGGGGAACACTTGGCATTTGGTGGGAGACGAAGGCCGAGGTCCCCGGAGCCCAAGGGAGGCCACTCCACTCTTCCCGGGAAAGCCCGCTGGGAGTGGGGACTGAGTTGAGGGGGGTGCCTTCTCTCACCTTCTAAACCAACATCCACACTGCTCCGGGCTGCCCAGGCTGTGACCAGCTGGGCCTCGTCCCTGGCCTTCCACCCACTGGGACTGGCTGAACCGTCCTCTGCCCCATCCTTCACCCCAGCCCAGAGTCCAGGCCAGTCCCTCCTCGCTGCTTCCTCCAAGGAGGTCAGGGTTTGGCAGGTGTGAAGTTCAAGACGCACTTCAGGGTTGGACAAAATCCGGAGAAAATTCAGGCTTCATCATAGACAAAGAACGGCTAACGGCTTTGTTAGACAATCCCCCTCTCTCTCTTTTGTTTAGCTCTTTTCTTTCCTTAACCAACAAAGGTTATCTCGGGCTCTCCACAGTCCTGAGGGAGGTTGGTTGTCCCGCATGGTTGACACCGGCCCCCCCAGCTGTCTGGGACATGGGAGAAGGTTCTAGGGGATGAATGCTGCAGACCTGGCTCTGGGTCCCCAAGGCTTCATGTGGCTTCACCATCCACAGAGACCTTGTCTCCAGCTCCTGCTGGGTGTTGGGGCACAGGTGAAGCTGGCGGGAGGGGGCCATGGGGAGGGAGCCCCACAGGCCGAGACCATTCAAAGGCTTTGGCCTCATCCGTCTGTCTGCCCGTCACAGCCTGTGTGCCCCAAGCAGCACTGTCTCTGAAAACTGCCCCCCCCCCACACTTCAAAAAGGCTTTCCCCGCCGCTCCGCTCAACAGAGCCCTGTTTTGTGGACACGGCCGTGAATGTTAAATCAGCATCTTCGGTGAAATGCAGGCACACAGGAGTGGCTCCATTGGAGGAAACGGAAGTGGCCAGGACTGCGGCCTTGCCCTCCCTGCCCCAGCCAGGCACCTGCACCCCTGGCTCCCTTTCCCGACTCTCCAGGGATGTTCCTCTTTGGAAAAACAGGGTAGCTTTGTCCAAATAAGACCTGGTGGGGGGTGGGCCCAGGGCACTGGGGCAGGACAGCTCAGTGGCTCCTATGGTCACCTGGGGCAGTGTCTAGTGTCTCCTTCCACAGCGGTTCCTGACTTGGTGGCCACTCCCTCAACCCTCAGCACAGTGCTTGGCCCTGCTGCGCCTTCCTTCCTGCCCACAAGACCCGGCGAGGACAGAGACAGCATCCAGTGCAGAAGGCCACGCTCCCTCCTGCTCCGTGAGTCAGTCTATGCACAGATGAGGGCCCCGCGGTGCCCTCTCTGGCCGCTGACCGGCCTCTGCCACGGGTTTGTCCGCAACCCCGGCGGCCAAGGTTTCCGACGGGAGGCCTGAGGCCTGCTGGAGGGGGTGCAGGGCCATCCCTGGGCATGAGGACCCAGCAGAGCCAGACCGCGGGTCCGAGAACAAAGAGCCTCACAGAGTCTAGAAGCGTCCCTGCCCCCGGGACGACGGGCCTCTCCCGCCGGCCAGTCCCGTCAAGCACATTTGGGTCTCGGCGGCAAACACCACCCTGGGACTGACGTCCCCCATCCAGGACACGCGAGCGCCGCACATATGGTCGTCATTAAAGCGCCGTGTCCCGGATGACGAGATTAAAGACGTGTTTGATTCATTTATCAGAGCTTTCAAATACGTGACAATTAGGGACAAGGGGTGGTGGCCCTGTGAACAGGAATGCATGGAGTTAATTACTTTGCCGGTGGCTCCTGGCCATCCATCCGTCCGTCCGTCTGGGGCAGGGGGTGGGGGTCGGGGTGGGGGCAGCGGCCCAGACAGCGAGGGAGTCATCTGCATTTCAGAGGCTGCCTGTCTGCACGGGTCCTGAGCTCCGTGTCCGAGCCAAGTTCCATGTCCGAGCCAAACACGTGCCCACGGCGTCCATCCTCCGAAAGACCTTACACACCACACACGTGAGGCCCTCACCCGGGCTGGCTTCTAAATCAACACCCCTTTTCAGCCAGGGTGTCACGCTGAACGGCAGCTCCCTGACTCCAACCGCTGCTGCTTGTCTCGGCCACATGGAGGACACGGTATATATAGATATATATATATATCTATATATACTTTTTTTTTTTCCAGGGGAAAGAAGTTCAGATTGCCAACAATTTTCTAAAGGCCCTTTAAAAAGAAGGCCCGAAGGATGGAGCTGTGAACGCTGACAAGGATAAACAATGATGACAGGTGGGTAGGAGAGTGAAATCCAACCCCAGAGTAACTGCTAGTCGAGATTTCTTGCAGATGGCGCAGACAGGCCTCCCGTCGGGAAGGCTGCTGCGCGTCGGGGCTGACGGCCCGGCCTGTGGGTCTCCCCGTTATTGCCTCTTTCTGGAACCCTGGCCTCAAGCCCCAGACAGAGGGGACGGAGGTCCTCGCGGCCCCAAGATGGGCTGCGGCTGTTCTCATGGACGTTACCTGTCCAAGGAGGGGTGGCCAGCCCACCTCCACTGTGAGGCACGGGTTTAAATTGTCCCCCACCTTGCCCTCCCCAATTTTCTGAACTTAGAAAAAAAAAATTCTGGGTCTTTAAAACAAGAACAACAACAACAGATACATTTAAAGAGTCCAGCAGGCGAGTGGCGGCTTTGGGTCGGTCACCCGAAATTCAAACCTGGGTGACACCATTAGCCATGACGTTTCGCAGGGTGACAGCCACTGTGCCGGTCGCCACAGTCTTCTGTCCTCAGGGTGCGGAGGAGCATCCGTGTCCCTCAACACAGTTTGGATTAGGGGTGAGCTCCTCTCCCCTCATGGTGCGATCCTCGCTGACTCCAGCAGAGCTGGCATGGGGGTGGTGGGAGTCAGACGCCATTTCTGACCGTTCCGTGGATTTTCCCCTGTGCTACTTGCGCAGATGAGGGATGGCCGTTCCTGGGCATCCATCTGGGCTGCGGCCCCCATGAGATCGTGGACCTCATCGCACTTTCACAGAGGTTCCAGAGAGGTCTTCAAGCGAGGGTGGGGGCGGCGAGGGGGGTCATGCCTGCCACCTCCCGCTCTGTGGGGGAGCCAGGTCCCGCCACACACCCCTCCCAGCTTCCCTCGGAGGCCACGTCCGGGCATCGGAAACGAGGCAGAAGCGGGAGGCAGTGGCAGCGTTCTCCTGCAGCCTCCAGGGTCTCCTGCCTTCTGCCTCCCTGGCGGCCACTCTACCCAGGTACCCCCCGCCCCTACCCAGCGCCCTCGTCGGGCAGGTGAAGGTCTCACGTCCAGAGAAACCCCTTCAGGGCCTGTCCCCCGAGTTTCTAGAGGCTGGAACCAGGAGTATTATAAAACTGTTGTCTGCACACAGGAACGCGGGACAACCTGCCCTCCCAGGTAGGAAGGGGCCCCTTCACTGTGTCTGTGTTGTCCACGCTGACCGAGGGGCAGGGGTCCCGAGCAGCCCCGTCCCTGTCCTGCCTCTGAGGACAGACACCAGCACACGAGCCTTCAGGACACGCGGGCCACTGGCACAGTGCGTGTCTTCCTCTAAGTGAGAGGAGGCCTGTGGGCTTGAACCCCGGCATTGACATCAGCTCCAGAGCTCAGCGAGACCTGCCGTCCGCACACTCCTGACATACATTAAGCGTTTCGTTCTGTTGAGGCACCGGCCTCCCCACCTCATCACCATGGACTGCTGCCTGGGGGGGCGCGCTGGGCACTGCACGGCGTCCAGCAGTGATGCCACGTTCCACCCACCATCTCTCAACAGTGACAACCAAAAACGTGTCCAGGTGTTGCCGATGTCCGCTGGAAGGCAGAGTGGCCCGCACGTGAAAAGCACCAGTTGAAGGTCATTGCTTTTCGGACGGAAGCTCTCACCGCTGTTGCTGCCCAACCCAGGCGCAGCTGAGCGGGTTGGCAGAGAGGGGGTGAATTATTGGAATGGGGGTCGAGCGGGTGTCCCCCGAAGGCCGTCTGCACCTCTCTGAGTGGCACTGCCCTGGCTGCCCGTGGGGACACTGTTTTCTGGATCCAGGGAAGAGAGGACAGGGGAGGTCTCCAGGAAGCTCTGCGTGTGAGCCACGCCGAGGGGTCCCCCGGGGACATGGCGGTTCTCACACCCGATGCTGGGACCTGGGAGCGGACGAAGGCTGTGGACGCTTGTCCAGCTCAGTGTGGATCGGCTGGCCTCTTAGGACGAATGGAAACCACCAGGTGTGTGCAGCCATGAGGGTCCTTTGAAGAAAGTGTTTTATTCGTTCAGAGGGCAGTCGGCCCAGTTGCAGAAAGAACACTGCTTCTGGGGACGCAGGTGCCTTCCTCCTTCCAGCTGGGGTCCCCTGTGCACAGCCTGAGTGGGGTCCCTTGTGCACAGCCTGGGTGGGGTCCCCTGTGCACAGCCTGAGTGGGGTCCCTTGTGCACAGCCTGGGTGGGGGCGCATGGATGGTGGGGACACCCAAACTTGCCAGGTGTCGCTGTTCCTCCCGGGCCCGGCTGCTCTATGGAGCAGAAGCCACTTGTCTGTGTCTGGCTCTCGCAGGGCTGGGAGTGAGGGACCCCAGGGTCCCTATCCAGGTCTGTGTGGGTCCTCCGCGGTGGAGGCCTGGGCTCTGCCTCTGGGCCGGTGCTGGCTGGTGTGTTTTTCACCATGGCCTGTGGATTGGGAAGCGAAGCCCCTCACCTGTGTGGAGACCGGTGTCCCAGTTGCCTAGCCTGAGGTGGCTGGTGTCACTTCAGTGCCGTGAGTGTCTCTGCTGTTTGGGAACTTTCTCGGCTTCCGCGACCTGGCCCCTGAGTCTGGGCATGAGAGACAGTGCCCCATTCTGCCTTGCAGTCAAGGCAGAGCTCCGTCCAGCTCCAGGCACCATCATCTCCATGCCCGACTTGCTCACAGATGCCCCTTTCTGTGGCCTCAACCTGCTCATCTGTAAAATGGATATAAGGGCAGGGCCTCCCACAGAGGGTGCCTGGACGTAGCAGGTGTTCAGAACCGGCTCTCCTGTGGCTGTTTTGATATGTAAAGCTCCACAAACAGGCAATGAGGGGCAGGGGGAGGGAGGGACAGGGATTCTAGAGACTGAAGGCTTCAGCCTCGCTGCCCCTCCGATCTCCTCCGAGGGGGGTTGACGTGAGCCCTGATTCAGGCTGATCAGAAGGCGGCCACATGTCATGAAGCGGACGGCCATCCTGTCTGCCTGGAGCTGTTCCTGCCAGCACGGACGGACTTCCCCACCCTTATCTTCTCAGCCAAGGTGATGGCTCGGGGGACGGGGGCTGGGGGCTTGGGAACACGGTTCTCACGCTGGACCTGTGGGGCCCACTTGGGCCGCGCGGCCATCCATCTGCACACTGCACATGGATGTGGGCAGGGGAATTATTTGCTTAAGATTAGGGCAGTTTTTGCTAACGCCGCCATGGGAATCGTGGGAAATGCAGACAGCAGTGTTTCCAGAAGAACGCGGAGGGGCCGGCGCCTGGAATGCTGCACTCAATCCAGGTGTAGGGGGCAGTGCCCACCTTCTCACCACAGGAGGTGCCAAAAGATGCCCAGGGGAGCTGGTACTCAGTGTCCTTGCCCACACTCATGTAGATGGCCTGGCTGGAGGCGTTTTGAGGGGTGGGGGATAGCATCTGGGTCGGCAGGGTGCCCTCATTCCTAGAGACGGCTGTGATGTGAGCGGGCAGGCAGCTCAGCCTCCTTTTGCTTGAGTCCCTCATCCGTGTGACCGCAGAGGTGCTGAGTGTCCCCATGTGATGGCAGGTTGTGGGCACGACAGGAGCGAATGTTTGCCGTGAGCTCGGCACAGTGCCCGGCACGCTCGCCGTGCTGCAAGTGCTGCCCTTGTTCTTACCATTGTTCGCGCACACCCACCCAAATCGGCACCCTCTCCCCAAACCTTCCCCCTGCAAGCGAGAGCTGCTATCAGGGGGACCTCAGTGAGCAAGGGGTGACGTCCTCTCTCCCGGGGACCTTCCCTCATTCTGTGCACCTTGACTCTTTCTCATCCCAGTCAAAGTGAATGCAACATTTGGGGCACGCAGGGCAGGGGACAGGGCTCCTAGGGCTCCAGGTACTCAGACCCCGGGGCGTGCTCAGCCTGCGCACTCCCTCAGAAAGTCCTGCGGGACTGTTCAGTTCAACCCGTGCGTTACACAGGGAAACCGTTGCTGAGCTCCTGCCCACCTGCTGGAGGAGTGGAAGAGGTGTGTGTGCGTGAGCCTGGCTCTTCAATCTGATCGGAGGACTTGAGGGTACGACCAGGGGCAGAGCTGGCAGAGGGGTTTGGAGGCTGTCTGAAAATGTGCATCCATCTCTGGCCTCCCATCCGCAGGCCCTCATCTGCCTCAGCACCCCTGGCCCCAGGTGCTTTTGCAAAGCTCAGATCTCACCCACCCGAGTGTCCTGTGGACCTCTCCCCAGTGTTCCCCTCCCCTATCTGGCCTCCGAGGCCCTCATGCCTCTGCTCCTGGTCACACTTGCCCAGGTACTGGAGTGTCCTCTCGGCGGGTCCAGACCACACTGCAGGCCGGGCTGCTTCCTCCCTGAGACCTGTCGCACTTTGTGTACACAGCCTTTACCGTCGAGGTTCCTTGCCCTGTCTCTGCACGTCCGGGTATCAGACCCAGGGCCCCTATTTTCCCTGCCCTGCAGGGTGCCAGTGGGTTGGTGGGTCACATGCCGGGGTCCCGGCATTCCTGATTGTCCCGGAGCCACTGCTCCCTCTGCCAGCTCAGAAGAGAAGGGAGGCTGTTCTCCTGCCCTGTAAACGGCGCCCTCTGCACACACCCCAGCCAGCAACACTCTTCTCCAGGCCCGGGGAGGGTGGCCCTGGGTTCATGCAGCCCTGCAGCCCCCGGGCTACTGCATCTGTCCCCTCCAGGGTCTATCTGCTCTTGAGCGGACCCCCGGGCCTGGGCCCCACCAGACAAGGAGTGCAGGGCAGAATCACATACCCAGGCCTGGCAAGGGCTCTGTAAAGAGTCCGTAGAGTCCCCCCCAATGTCACAGAACTCGGAATCCCTAATCCTCTGGTTTTTAATGGATTTGTAGCCATTTGAGGTATTTCACTGCAGCGTTCTCAGAGACGCCTCCTCCACTGGGAACCAGTTCCCTGAGCAGGGACATCATGAGAGGGTCGTTGGGAGCCACAAATTCACCGTGGCTTCCTTCTCTCTGGTGACCTGCATGAGCTGAGCAGCCCGGGCCTCATCTGCGTGCTAGCTCCAGCCCCCTCTTGGCCTTCCACAGATCCCTCTGGGCTCCCAGATCAACTCCTCTTGGGGACACTGGCTCAGTGGGGGGGTGAGGGGGGGTGGGGCACAGATCAGGGCAGCAGAGAAGGATGCAGCACTAGGGGCAGGAGGCCCGGTCACAAGGGCCACCAGCTCAGCTACTGCCTGCGTGTCTGGCCATCCTCACACTGCCCTCAACCTGGGTTTTGATTGTCAAGTTGTCTCACTGAGGGTTTGTGAGAGGCCGCACCCACGGCGTGAGGGCAGAGGGTGAGAAGCTTGGCTAACCGGGAGGTTCAGAGTCTGGAGATCAGGACCTCAGTCCGTGGTCAACTGGACACTCTCAGGGAGGAAAGCGGCTGACCCAATGAGGGCCGTCCTCAAGGACGGCACTTTCGTACAAGCCCAGGATGAACGCAGAGGGTTGCTGGACTCTCTCACTACAGGCCCCCAGGGCCGTGTCTGTCCACCTGCAAGATGAGACGGGGTGCCCCGCCTACTGCACGCCCCGCCGTGAGTTTGGTGAGGCCCCAGCAGCTGCTACGGGGACCTGGGTCTGCCGTGCAGGTGGGCAGGGAGACCAGGCTCTAGGCAGATTATCCGCCACCGTAAACTTTTACCACAGCCCATGCAACACGCATTTCACAGCCGGTTAACTTTTATGACAGACTCCGGGAGGAGGGAGCAGAGGGAAGCAGGCGGATCCTAGCTACAGGGGCTGCCCGGGCACGGTGTCTGCCTGGGGCTGGTGTGCAAGCTCCCGGGGACTGGGGCGCACGGTGGCCACCTCCCTCCCCGTCCGGTTGGCTGAGACCCAGGGCCGGCACCACGCTCAGATTCCACACCAGGGCATTCCCTGGAGACAGCCCTGAGCGGGGCCCTGCCTGACCCCAAAAGAGTCTGCTGGACACTCTTGGGGACCAGCCCGCAGGGTGGGTGCCCTCACGCTGGCCGCCGGACCCCCCACTTTGGAGGATGACACCGCTCCCCACTCAGCATCCCTTTTGCACACGACACAGGATGCTTATGAAACACCAAAGGGGCCCGACCTACACCCCGAGCTGTCTATTGTTCGCTGAACTGGGCAGAGGCCCCGGTGGGAGCCCTGAAGTGGGGGGCTGGTGCCGCATGGGAGGGGGCGGGGGCTATCCAATGTCTGTTTCCAATATGCGGCTAATCGTGGCCTCTCCCCCTCTGTTTAATATAATTTTGTGCTGGGGGCGGGGGCGGGTGGGGGGTATGCACTTAGGCCTGAGCGGCTGACAGTGATGATTAATACCGTGCATCGGGAGATTCCAGTGTGGCTTTCGGAAGGAGCTTGAGCTGCGGGCCCTTCTCATCAGATGGTCAAGCCTGCAGGCCTATTAAAAGCAGCAGGAGTCCTGCAGGCTTAATCACAGAGGCCGGGCCAGTGGAGGGGGAGAAAGGGAAAGGGGAAGAGAACAAATAAAATGATAGCAAGAGGGAGGAGGAAGTGTCCCTGGCCCTCTGCCCCCCTCCCCCGCCCCGTCCCCCGTCCCCCTGCCTCTGCACAGCAGCCAGAGGCAAGGCAGTGAAGGGGAAAGACTCCAGGAGGAAGGGAGGAAGGGAGGGAGGGAGGGCTGGAGAGCATCGGGGAAGAAAAACAATGGAAAACGGCGGCCACCACCAGAGACCTGCAACGCCACTGACCAACAGACGCGCAGTCTGAAAGGGGAGGCGGCCGAGGGCAGGGGCAGTTTTGGGCCCCAGCGCTGTACTGGGGGCATAAGAGGAAGTGTCCTCCCACCCAGAGGAGGGTCTCTCCCGTGAGTGTCCCCTTTGGATTAAACCGTGTGGTCATCCTGCTCTGCCAAGGGTCCTCAGGGTCTGGGGAATGGGGAACCGGACAAGGCTGACGCTGGCACAGGCGGGCCACCCTCCGGGCTCTGCCCCTCCTGCCCCAGGAGGCTCCACACCAAGTCCCGGCACCATGGGGCCTCGTGCCCGGCCGAGGAAGAGCCCGAGTTCCCACCGTGGGCTGGAACCCCAGAAAGTGGGCTGGAGGCTGGGGGGCAATGGTGAGAGAGATGGAGAGAGAGGGAGAGAGAGGGAGAGAGAGAAAGAGGGAGAGAGAGAGAGAGAGAGAGGGAGAGAGAGAGAGAGAGAGAGGGAGAGAGAGAGAGAGAGAGAGAGAGGAGAAGAGAGAGGGAGAGAGGGAGAGAGGGAGAGAGGAAGGAGGGACAGGTGGGCAGAGAGGCAGAGGGCAGTAAGAGCACATGCAGTGTGTGGGGGGTCCCGGTTGGGGGTTCCAGGAGGGAGGCTCTGAGTGTAATGCTGGGAGAAGCAGAGTCCCCTTCTGGCCCCTGTGGACCTCACCCTGGCGGCCCGTCCCCCTGAAGGCCGTGCCCTGGTTCAGGGGCAGCAGTCTGATAGGAAAGGTGAAGTAGTCCGAGGGGTTGGAGACTAAGTTTCATGTGAAAGTGAGGCTGAGACCTGCGGGCAGTTCTCAGAGCACCTGTGTGTGGAGCCAGTGGTGCCCCGCCCACAGGGACTCAACCCTGCGCCTCTGTCGCGTGGGGTTAACGGGCCCACACGGGACAGGTGGGGATAGTGAAAGCAAGACGAAAACACTCCCCTGAATTCCTACATAAAAGGTAAAGGCCTCCTGGTCAGGCGGCGGTGCAGTGGATAGAGCATCAGACTGGGACACAGAGGGCCCAGGCTCAAAACACCAAGGTCTCTGGCTTGAGCGCCAGGTCTCTGGCTTGAGTGTGAGATCATAGACAGGACCCCTATGGTCGCTGGCTTGAGCCCAAGGTCACTGGCTTGAGCAAGGGGTCCCTCGGTCTGCTGTAGTCCCCTGGTCAAGGCACATATGAGAAAGCAATCAATGAACAATTAAACAGTTGCAATGAAGAATTGATGCTTCTCATCTCTCCCTTCCTGTCTGTCTGTCCCTATCTGTCCCTCTCTCTGTCTCTCTCTCTATCTCTGTCTTTGTCTCTCTCTCTCTCTCACACACATACACACACACCACCCAGCTTGTCTGAACAGAGGTCAAATTATTCCTTGGTTCATGGTACAGCGTGCTACCTGACTATCACCCTCCTGAGGGGAGGGGCAGCTGTTCCCTGGGGCTTCCACAGCCCTGGGCACCAGCTTCTAGACCAGGAGGATGGGGTATCCTTGTGCGGGGAAGACCACCTGCTTTGGGGAGTCCTACCACCTGCCGCCTGGCTCGATTCCTCTTGTTTGTACAGAGACAGATCCTGCAGAGCCCCCGGACCCTGAGGCGGCCCGACAACATGGTTTTCTCTCTAAGCACGGCCCAGTGAGCGTGAGCTCTGTGTCAGAAACCCCTAGGCGTGTCTTCAGAACACTTGCCCATAGCGGGGCCTGTTCACCTCGAAAGTCCGAGAGGGCCACCCTGTGCCAAGCCCTGTCTGGGTGCCTCTGACCGCCTGCTGCCTGGTGGGCGAGGGCAGGGAAGCACACAGGCGCCCATCAGGGCCCCGGTGGACCCTAGGAGAGGCGCTCTGCTCAGACACCCTCAGGAGGCTCTGCCTAGGGAGGGGGGCCGTCTGGCCAGGCAGACAGCCCCCGGCAGCTCCGCCCCCTCCCCCAGGGGACCGGCCTGCCCTCCCACTGGGGGCTGCGCAGACACACATCGGCCCAGACAGTTCCCACTCTCTGTGGGCTATTTTTGGAGATGGCGTTCTGATTTGTTTTTCCTCCCAGGCCCCAGAGCGAGGAGTCGCAAGTAGAGGCCCGACACCCTCTCAGAGTGGCTCTGCGGGGACGATGGGGGCTTTGTGCCACGGATGCCATCTTACAACCCCCCCAGACAAAGAAAAAACCCTGATGTTGCATCGGGGAGGCGCCTCACAGACACGAAGCCCTGGCCCGGGGAAGGCTGCAGCGTGCCTCGGCCACCCAGCACGGATGTCGCGTTGGGTGCCATCCAGGAAGGTGTGGGACATGGGCCCTGCCTGGCAGGACCTGCACCCCGAGGCTGTGCTGTGCCCAAGAGCCACCAGAGAGGGGCTGCTAGCCCCCTTTTCCTGCCTTTCCCATCTCCCTGCAGAGGCTGACCCCATCCGCCACGCCAAGGTGGGGCTCTGAGCATCTGGGGTTTCTGGTGTCCTGAGGGCCATGCTGGCTCCCAGGGGACCTTTGTCTTCACACAAACATATACTTCACATGGACCAGAGCTTCACACCCACAGGCTCAGCAAGCCAGACCCTGGCCCCACCCTGGGCTGCACAGACTGGATCAGAGACCTGGAGAGGGCGTGGGGCCTGCCACAGGGGCACCCACTCTTCCCCAGGGGACAGGTGCTCTGGGGGTGGAGGCAGTGCTGGGCTCTGATTTCGGTTCTCTCCTCCTATGCTCAGGGCTCAGGGCTGGGCCAGGAAGGGAGAGAGTCCTAGGCTGGGCTGAAGCGAGCTCCACGTCCACGGCGGAGGGCCCTGAGCAGACCCAGACAGCGGCTGTGAGGCTGGAGGGCTAAGGCACGTCCCCTCCACACCCCACGCCCTGCACAGTGCCTGGCAGGGCCAGCGAGAGCCTACAGAACAGGCCAGGTCCTGCGGGACAGCTCAGCCACAGCCAGGAGCTTCCTGGAGACACGGGAGCTGACCCCTGGACCTGGGGAAGAAGAAGAGGAGCAGCTGAGCTCTGATGGACGCCCAGACTCCCCGGGAGATGGCTGTCCCCTGCTCCTCCTTCCTCCCGCCAGCTGGGGGTGCCCCCTCACTGTCCTGCCACAGGGGGGCCCACAAGGCCAAGGAGCACCGCTTGACAAGAGCGGTTCCACCCCCTTCCCCCCGCGGGCAGTTGACGGCCCTGCTTCCCGCGGCTGCACTTGCTGGACGCCTGACCCCAGGTTATCAGGGCAGCGGCTTGGGTGATGACCTCATTAAGCCCCGTGGCCACGTCAGCACCTCTCTGAAGCTCCTTTTATCACTCACAGCGTGCTGGGGCGCCCCGTCCGCACCTCCTCCCTGACACCCGCTCTATCTTATCTACCTCAGGCGGGACCCTTGCTGGGAGCCAGGGAGCGGGTCTGGGAATGCCACGTCCAGACAGCCGGCCATCGGCGCTGACATGGCCAGGGGGCTGGGCATGGCGAGGGGACAGCAGGTCCTGGCTGGCGAAATTTTGCAGAAGCTCACTGACTTCTGGCTTCCCAGGTTCAATGATCCCTGTGATTAGGTGTATAAAGCCCTAGGCTGCCCCTGCCTCCATTTTTGCAGATGGTACCAGGCTCCCCACCACCCACTAAAGGCAGGAGCCCCCAACTGTCTCCTCCTCTCCACTTCCCAGAGCAGGGTCCCAGGGCAGGGTGTCCATGGTGCACCTCTCCCCAGCATGGGCTCCAGAACGAGCCACCCTCTCCCTGGGCTGGCGTGAGCAGGCAGAGGGTACACTGCTCGGAGGGCTGAGCTCCGAGCCCTTTGGGAGGCGGGGCCGGGGGGTGGGTGAGGGCCCCCCTGCACGCTCCTTCCCGAGATCACTGTAGCCTGGGCCCGCAGGGGTGCAGAGGAGGAAGACTCTCCCGGGGAAGAACCCACCGCTGGAGTCAGGAGCCCTGCACGGGGCCGGGTGGCACCTGACGTTCAAAGTCACCTTGGAGGACAGGCCTCTTGAATTCAGAGACCCGGCCGCCCCATGGAGGAGAGGAGATAGGAGCGTGCTTGTGGCCCCCAGCCCGCCCCACACACTCAGACCAGCTGTGTGCACGCCGGGGCTGTGCACGCCACTCTGAGGAAGACAGGTCTTTGCCCCGCATCCTCAGCCGGCGGGCTCCGTGAGGTGCTGAGCAGCCGCCCCTCCGGCTCGCCGCTCTCCGCTCTGCTCGACTTCTCCCAAGGCCCCCACACCAATGCTAAAGAAGTCCTGCCAGATGGCCAGGGCTTGCTCCAGAAAGCTTGGCCAGGGCCCATGGTGGGAGGGTGCTGGGGCCGGGCAGCGCCAGCAGACATGGTCCTGGGTGTGCCTGTGGGCTCCGCGTCACCCTGAACCGGCAGAGTAACAGCCCTGGGCCACAGCACTGTGCCCGAGTCCACTCCTGGCCTCTCTCCTGGCCTCTCTGTACTCCAGACAAAGCTCTGCTTCCTGTCAACAGATAAGTCCTCTCTGCTCTGTGGTCCAGCAGCCTAACCTGCAGCCTGACTCTGGCCTTTGCAGGAGGCTGAGAAGCCACCAAGCTCGACAGCCCAGGGGCACCAGCCCTGGGGACCCCTGAGAGGATCCCACAGTCACAGGGGATAGGTTCAGGAGTGGCTACTCTGAGTACCAGGTGGCTGCCCTCTGAGCTGGCCAGCCCCAATGCTCACCTGTGGAAGGTGCAAGGGCACCTGGGGTGGGGAATGGTAGAGCAGGTGTGGCTTGTTCTCACAGGGGCCTTGGGCTTGGGTTTCAGCTCCTGGGCCTGGGACTTGCCTGTCCAGGGTGGGCACACCCCAGAAGTCCAAGAGCATCCATTTCACACACCCAAATGATGAGAGACCACCCCCCAGGGCTCAGGCTCACGTTGGCCTGAGCTCCCAGGTGAACTGACCAGAGCAGGGACGGCTCTGGCTACCCGCTGCTGCCCCGCCCCCGCTGGCCCCTGGCTGCCCCTTGCATTTGCACCACGGGCACTTGCTGACCACCCACTGCATGCAGAGCTCTGTCCTGGGTGCAGACGGTGGAGGGGCAGACCTTCCAGAAGCAGACAGCCTTACCAGAGAACCTATGTCTCCCCCCGTGGCCAGGTCTGGGGTGCTCTGACTCCTTCCAGGGCTAATGCTGGAGAACCGGGGACCGTCCACAGTGAGCAGAGGACGAGGGTCTCCCTCTCCCGGGCCTGGTTCCCCATCTGAAACAGGGGCTAGGGTCCCTTCTGGGCTCACTCCCAGCTGCCCTGGTGCCTCTCTGCACGCCTGTCTGGGGCAGAATCTCCCGTAAGATCATTAATTCCAGGTGAGTGGCCTGGGAGGCATAGTCCCCCATCCTGCTCTGCATTCTCGGGGCCACACACCCTCTTGGACTCCCTCGACCCTCCTGGGACAAGACTTGGAAGCCAGGTCTCCTGAGCATCTTCCGGGATCTTCAAGGAGCTCGCAGCGATGCCGGAGATGTTTCCTGGGCTTGGCTATGCCCCCGGGGTCCTATGGCCGTGCTGAGGACTTCTGGGGAAAGGTCAATCTGCAGCCCAAAGCCAAAACAGATGTCACAGGCCAGCTCAAATGAACACACAGAGCTTGGAGAGGAGGGCTGGCAGAACCACATGGAAACAGCGAGCGGGACTTGCTCCGGAGCCAACGTGATCGACAGATCAAACGTCCGGTCTGTTCAACCACCACAGGTGTGTGCCAGGCGCTGGCTGGACACCAGGGGCGGGTGTGCATCGGAGGTAAGCCCCTCTGCCCGGGAACCACCCACTGGTACCTCCAAGCAGAGGGGGTGCTATCTGGGCGCCCAAATGAGCCCAGGTCTGGACCACGGCGGGGAGATGGGACGATCTGGGATGTGAGTACCACTGACTCAGAGAGGCTGGCACGTAGCCCGTGGTAGCCCGTGTCCTGACAGTAACAGCTAAGCTGAGATGGACTCAGCCTCACCAAGGGTACAGCTGGGAAGAGGGCATGGGGCTGGGGTGGGAGGTGGGCACATGGGTGTGTGCGCCCCGAAGTACAGCAGACACCATGCTCAGAGGACAAAGGGGGTGAACCTGGCTGGCCATCATGACACAGTATAGGAGAAGGTGGCATTGGCATCGCCCCCAGAGAGACTGAGGTGGGCGAAGAGGAGGAAAAGGAGACCAGCAGAGGAGGGAGGGGCTAGAGTAGACGTTTCAGCCATCCTGGGGGGGGGGGGGGCACAGGCCACCTGAAGAGAAACGCCAAGCAATCTAGCCGAGGGGGTCGGCCCATGGGGGTCCGACAGTACATCCTGATGGTCGCCTCGTGCACTCAGATGACACCACCTCCAGTCAGCCAGCCGGGCCTCCAGCTCAAGACCCTGGACTCTCCGTGGCCCCTTTGCCACAACAGCCACATCAGCAGCTGGGGGGGGGGGATGGGACTTGTCTGCTAGAATACCAAGCCCCCCGCCTGCTTGGTGCAGAGCTCAGAGGACGGCGGCCGCCGACTCGTGGGGGGGGGGGAGGGGGCAATCCGCCCACCACCGTGGGCACGGCCAATGGGAAAAACAAAAAAGGAAACCTGATAAACAGTTTCCATATCCAACATTTTCCACATTCAATTATTTTTAAATTAAATAATCTCCCGAGGAGAAGGAGGGACGTTCCCGTGCGGCCCGGCCCTGCCCGGCTGCACAAAGCTCGCATTGTGGGCCCTGGAGTGCGTCTCCTTGGAGCCCGCCCCTCAATGCCCCCTTTTATATTCACGCTCACAGCAGCCCCTCTGACTGCCCCTGCGTGCTGGAGACCCTGGACCCCAGCCACACGGCCTCTGTGGGGCTCTTGTCGGCTCCCGGGAGCCTAGGTGGGGGCGCCGGGCAGCCAAGGTGGAGAGGAAAGCCCGCCAAGAAAAACAGCGATGGAAGGCAGCGAGGAAGGACCCGAGGGGTGGCCGGGTTGGGGGTCCTGTGGCACCCTGGCGACACATCCAGAACCAGCGGCTGGGAGAATGCGGGGTTTATGACCTGCCACGCCCTCTCCCCACCGGTTAAGTGACCCTGTGCGAGGCATCACCCCATCTGCTCACAGCCTCGCCAGCTGTGAAACGGGAACGGTGTGCACGCTGTAGCCACCTCCCCTGGGCTGCGGCGAGGGTGCCGGGACGGGGTTCCACGGTCACACGTGAGTGGCATACTAAACATTGGGGCCCCTGGAAGGGGGGCAGAGGAGTCCTCCTGCAGAGAACAAGGATACGTGCTAGACGTGGGCTTAAAAGGAAAAACTGAAGGCATCTGAGAGTGACAACGAAAAAGTGAGAGAACACTCAAGGGTTGTGGCCCTTGAATGAAGGAGCTGCCCTGGTAAAACCCACCGTTATCTGGCTGTGTTCTTAAAGTCATTGCCCATTCCACTTGGCACAGGGCAGCAACGGCCCCAGCAGAGAACCACAGACTAATCGGATTGAGGTATGTGAGGGTGGCATTGCAGGCTACCAGAGCAGCTGGACATCCTGGAGGGATAGGGGCCACAGAAAGGGAGTCTCCTATGTGCATATTATTGACCCCCTCCCCAAGTCCTGGGCGTATCCATGCATTGCCCATGCCTCGGAGAGATGGTGAGGAGCCCAGCAAAAGTCGACAGCTGGAAGGTTGAGAGGCTGAGGGAAGGTTTCGATGGCTGCCGTCCACAGCAGGGACAGGAAACCTGGAATCTGAGTCCCATCAGCTCAGAGGGGTTTGACAAACAACCTCCAAGAGCTGTGCTGTAAGAGCAAAGCCTACCTTCTGAGACCAAGAGCACAACTGAAAATAGTCACTCCCTAACGTAGTGTGGAGTCGAGCTTCTGCAAGATGACCATAAGGTGAGCAGCCAGGAACAGAAAGTTCTGCCAGAATAAAAACCAACATGTTTCAGGTCACAGAGTCTAGAGTTTCTACAATGTGTCATCCACAATGTCCAGTACGATTTAATAATTTTTAAAAAATCACAAAGTGTAAAAAGAAACAGAAAAACGTGACCCATAGTCAAGAAAAAAAAATTATTCAAGACAAACCATTCCTGATAGGACCCAGAAAACTTTAGCAGATAAAAACTTTAAAGTGGCTGTTACATATTTGTCTAAAGACTTAAAGGAAAAGATAACCACAAGGAGTGTGCAGATAACCACAAGGAGTGTGCAAATGCCACCAGCAGAGAAATGGAAAATGCCAGAAAGAACCAAATTCTAGGACTGAAAAGTACTCTGTGTGAAATGGACACGTCCCTGGATAACCTTTTACTAGCAAGTCAAAGATGTCAGAAGACAGGGTAAGTGAACCTGAAGAAAGATTTGTAGCAATAAGCTCATCTGAATAACAGAAACATACAGACACAAAATGAACAGAGCCCCTGTCACCTGTGGCACAATACTTGCTGTATGTGTCACTAGAGTCCCCAAAGGAGGAGAGAGACGATAGGAAACAGAGGAGAAAAAATAAATGAGAGAAAAAAAGGCTGAAAAAACATTAACCACACACACACACACACACACACACACACACACACACAAATTAAAAAACACTCACTAATCAAAAACCTCTGTTAAGGAAATAAAAAGACAAACCACGCACTGGGGGGAAATATTTGCAATACGTATACATGACTCGCGACTTGCATCCAGAGTATATACAGCTCTCCTAAAATTTGATCAATAAAAAGAGGAACAATCCAATAAAAAATGTGGACAACAGACTTGAGACAACATTTCACCAACGAGATTACAACCACAGTGTAGCACATGATGTGAAAACATGTTTCAGGTTGTTAGTCATCAGGGGGAGACCATGAGACACTATTGCACTACTTCGAATGAAAACAGCTGCGATTTACAAGACCAGACAAGTACTAAGTGTCTCTAAGTACTAAGAGGACCCAGACACACAGCCCTTGCTGGTGGGAGAGCACACCAGCCCGTCGCTTTGGAAAACACCTTGGCGATGTCTTTACATAACTGGAGATGGACCCTTATCCTGTGACCTGACCGTTTCCCACCCAGAGACCAAATACAGGAGAAATGAAAACTCAGGAATACAAGAGAGCCGGGCATCAACTTTCACAGCAACTCGTTTCATAATAGCCCAAATCTGGAACCGAACCCCCCATGCCCGTCCACAGGACAAGGGAGGACCCACCTGGTGACGCACTCACACCACGGATAGGGCTCTGTCCCTGCAGCGACGAAACCGATACATTTGACTGCGCTCAGTGTGGGTGACTCTCAGTGGCTGTCCTGCTGAGCAGAGAAACTACACGAGGGCAGAGTGGACGTGTCTCTTTGTATGAAGCCCAAAGACAGGTAAAACTAATCTCCTAGAGAGCAGAACGCTGTGCAGTCTGCCCTCAGGAAGTGCTGGCCAGAGGAGCAGCAGGGATGGACACACCCCGGGTCTCGGTCAGTGGTCATCGAAGTGTGCGTGATTGGTGCAGATTGTCACGTCTGTCCCGCTTGGTGCACGCAGGGGCTCTGCGGCCAGGTGGACTATGCATGTCTCATATCCTCTCTAGTCAATGATTCATTAGATGGGGACAGTCCACCGTGAGGACTATCCTGGAGAGCTGAATGAAAGACTCAGCTAAACCCCAAGGAGATACCTGACCTTTGTCAGTGTCTGTGATCTGCATATCAATGCAGGCTGAAGCGCATTCCACAACAGAATTGTCAGCAGTGTGTGTGTGTGGGGGGGGGGGGGGGAGGTGGTTTCGGGAGCTGTGAGCTCTGGGGCAGCAAGCCGCTTCCCTGCAGGTGGGCTGGCAGCTTCCCCGGATATGGGTCATTCATCTGTGTCTCCTGGGACGCCCAGGGAAGAACTCCACACTTTTCTGGAGAGGGGAGGGGTGCCTGTTGTGCACTGTGGATGCCGGGCTCCAGGGTCGGGGGTGGGGTGGGGGTGGGGAGGAGTGGCAGGGGCCCGGGGAGCCAGCTGGCCCCGAGGTGCCCTCAGAGCCCACCAGTGTGCATCTCAGCCGCCTCCTACAGCCTGGGGAAGTCACCTGACATGCCGCCTGACGTGGCCTCATTCCCCTTCGGGAGTGCGTTTCTGATCTTTGCATTCTGGAAACTTCTTCATCTGTCTGCTCCTCACTGTGGTAACCAGGCTGGCCTGACATCTGGCAGAGGCAGGTGGAAGTCCCTGGTCCCACACATCAGGTGCTGTCACCTGCATGCCCCTCAGGCTTCACTTAGCTCCATCTGCCTCCCTCAAAGAAATGTCAGCTCCCCAGGGGGAGCAGCTGGATCTGCATGCCCCCCACCCCCAGTCTCCAGCCCCTGGCACATGGTCTGGCCCCGCTGGGCATGAAGTCCTTGTCGCTGCCTCTGCATGTTACCACCCCTGTGAGTTTGGCAGGGGATTCGGCGGTGGCATCTTATACTCCACCAGGCGTCCGTGGGTCACTGCCTGAGCACTTTGCACTGGACCGTGTGTTCGGTCCCCATGCTTTCCCTGGGCCCTGTGGGTGATCCCCCACACGGCCAACGGGAAGCAAGGCTCAGACAAGCCAGTCGCCCCTGTGGCTGAAAGCCTGAGATGTGACGGTCCCACTCCCCAGCCTGGGGCCTGTGGTACCACACTGCCTGGCGTGAGGGTGCCCTGGGCCGAGTCTCACTGGGCACATGCTCCGCCTCCTCCTCCAGGATGGACTCCAGGCTCTGTCCTCCCAACACCCACTAGCCCAGTGCTCCTATCGCCCTCTCTGGAGGGGCGCGGGCGCCTTCTTTTGGCCACTCTGCTCCCCGCCCCACCCAACCCTTCGGCTGTTAATTTCATAAAGAGGCTATTGTTCATCTCGATGGTCTTTACAGAGAACCATGTCCCCAGCGAGTGGAAATATTTAGTTAATAATTTAACACTGTGCTGTCTGCTGAATTTTCAGGCCCCCAAATAAGATCGATGGAGCTAACAATTGGCTTATTGAGTTTGTGGCTGTTTCCTGAAAACACAGGAGCGTGTGGACAGAGGATGGCCACAGTGGGGGGGGGGGTACGTGCGGGGAGGAGGGCAGGGGGAATGTAGATGGCATTGATGCATGTTGTCAAAAATAACTGTCTTATTTTCCCCAGGACTTTCCAGGCACCCCCGGACATACTGATCCATGACGCGCTCGGCGGGAGGTGGGGTCTGGCGTTTCTCAGTCTCCTGCGGGCCCCTCCCTAGACGTGCACCAGGTGAAGCTTGTGTCTCATCGTGTCACCGTCTAGCCCCAAACCATTTCAGGAGGAAGAGGGGAAGGAAGGGGTAAGGTCCTGCACCCTCCTTTCTGCTGGTCGTTCAGCCTGGACGCATGGCCCGAGAGGGGCAGGAACGGTGCCTCTGTGGTAGGCATCAGACTTCACCTCCTGCCTAGGTAACCTCTCGGCTCCGCTGCCCCAGCTGACTCCCGACTCACCCCAGTTCTGAGTTCAGAGCCAGAAAATGGGGGACCTGTGCCATGGTGTGTCCTGCCCAGAGAGGCCCTCACCTGTCTGTGCTCAGAGCACATCTGTCTGGGTCTTGCTTGGCATCCCAGGAGGGCCCAGTGACCAAGACCACTGGGGTTCCAGGTGCTTCCCCAGCCTAGTGTCGGAGCCCAGGGGTGCTCGTCAGCCACCTGCCCTGGGAAGATGGAAGGATGGATGGACAGACACACGGGGCTGTACTCTTGACCCTCCACTTTCCTTCCTCCCTTCCTCCCTTCCTCCCTTCCTTCCTTCCTCTCTTCCTTCCTTCCTTCCTTCCAGCACCCTGGTCTGCTGGGGCCTTTGTGACGAGCCCAGAGCAGCCGGTGTCCCATGGCATCAGTCACCCCAGACCACAGAGTGTTTCTGGTGGGGCGTGAAGCCCTTGTGCCACGGTGGAACGAGGCGGGTTCTCTTCCTCCCTGATTCTCAGGTCCCCCCTTGGCCCAGACGCAGCCTTCCTGGAAAATGCCAGGGGAGGGCGCTCGTAGCCCCCAGAGGGGACTCCATCCGTTCATTTCTCTACAAGAAGGAGAAATGAAAAAAATCTCTCAACTGGGGCCGGACCTTCATAAAGCTGAATGTGTCTGTGTGTGCACATATGTGTGTCTGTGTGCACGCACATGTGTCTGCATGTGCAAACATGCACATCTCTACATACACATCACACATGTGTATGCCTATGTGTTTGCATGTGTGTGCATGCCTACATGCGTACCTGTGTCTGTGTGTGTCTATGTATACATGTGTCTCTGTGTGCATGAGTGTCAGCATGTACACGTGTGTCTGTGTGTGCACATGTGTCTGCACATCTCTGTGCACATGCATCACACATGTGCATGCCTTGTGTGCATATGTGCGCATGCTTGCAAGTGTACCGGTGTCTGTGTGTGTGCATGTGTCTGTGTACACGTGTGTCTGCATGTGCATGTGTGCTGCCTGCCTGTTTTGTCTCTTCCTCCCTTTCTCTCTAGCACACCAGCCCAGGGCACTGGGCTCTGGATCACTAGCTGAGAGGGGAGAGATGCTACCTCCGGGCAACATGCACCCGAGCAGAGAGAGCACATGAGAGACTGTCCCAAATCATGCAAGGGGAGAGTCCGCTGGCTCTGAGCTTCGAGGGCCATGAGGTGCACGCCCACAGCCTCTGCCATGCTGGCGCAGTGGCACCGAGAAATAGTGCCCCCCAGTATGGTCCTGGGGGCTTGCTGCACCCGCAAGATTGTAGCTTCAGAATTCTGACTTCTCCCACAAACCCCCCGAGGACTGTTCTCCAGAAAGGAGAAGAGGAGGCTGTTGGCTCAGGGGGGCAGCGGGTGGACATGTCCAGTATAGGAGGACGGAAGAGTGCTTTCTCAGGAGTTAGACTTCCAGGGGAAGCATGTGCACCCCCTCCCACACACACGAGACACAACACATGCACGCACCCCATGTGTGCACACGTGCAATACACATGTACACACAAACATCACCCATACACACATACCATCTGGCTGTGTCTCAAGCACATGCAGTGGCTTGGCTTCTGGGAAGACCCCATGGTCTCCCTGTCATTCCATGTCCTCACGAGCACAGCTGCGGGGACTGGCTGACATGGAAATGGCTCAGTACCACTCGGGGGTGTCCGTCCATGGAGGCACAACCTCCTCTGTCTACTGCCCATGAGAGCTCATTCTGGAACTCCAGCTTGGCTGGGTCCCTGGAGACCCGCTCACGCCTCCCCACCCGGCACGCGGAGGCCTGGCTCCGTGGCCCCTGTGTACCCTGAGAACCTGGCTGGAGCTGCAGGGGCACTGGGAGGAGGAGCTCGTGGGGGGGGGGGCCCACGTGTACCAGGCTGGCACTTTCTACCAGGACACAGGACGGAACACAGAACGAGTGAGGGAGGATTCTGAAAGGAGTAAATGTTTTCCTTCGGAAAGTTTATTTGTAGATTTATGTCCGAGGGTGTGTTTTTTCTAAACCTCAGCCAGAGGTTAGATTTCAGATGTCCTCGGACATGCTTGCCCCTTTGAAGTCCTGTTTATTTGTTTGGATTGGCCCGTCCGAAGCTAAAACACACAAGCTCTGCTCCGCTCAGAGTCCTGTTAAGCGCCGTCTCGGACACGCGCCACGCTGGCTGTGACTGGGCAGAGAACACGCTCTCTGTGGAGCCTGCGCGGGCGAGGTGGGGGCTCTCCCATGTCCTCCAAGTTTCCACCCTGCCCCCCGCCCTCTGTCAATAACCTCCTTCCAATTCACTTCCCAGAGCGGAAGGTCTGAGAAAGGCTGTCTGTGCAGGGTGCCCGCTCAGCGGGTTCCTGCCCGTGCCGCCTGCCGCTGCCGCCACCTCCCTTGGCAGCAAGACACTGGTTCTGAATGCTACCTCCCTCCGCTTGGGCCTCCGCACAGAAAATGCTGCATGGGTTGTCATCTGCTGCGTCTCCTTCCTGGTCGGGCGCGAGTCCATGGCCCCCCTCTGGGCACCTGCCTGGTGCCACCCGCCCACACACACCTGGGCTGTATCGTGTTGGGTTGGGATCTCTGGCCCTGAACACACACACAAAAGGTGATCATTGGCATGGGTACTGCCACTGTCACAAGGGGCAGGTCACTGGTGGCCTCGTCTTGTTCACGCACCTCTAACGAGGGTTTGGTCGTTAGAGCCGGCTGAGAGTGTGAGCAGTCAGGTCACTTCCCGGCCATTGCTGTTGTCATGGGCAGAGCTGAGGGTCAGTCTGGAGAGCTTCGGTGGAGCTGGACGCAGCCCAGAACACGACGGAAGCGTCAGGGCAACAGAGCCCAGGTGCTCGCTGGCTGGCTTACAGCCGCCTTATCCAGTGCTGGGGCGGGGTGGCCTTGGCATCATGGCATCGCGGGCTCCTTCTATTTCCCGCTTTCTTTCCTGGGACAGGAGGTGACCAGTGGCTCCAGCATGCAGGAGTGGGAAACACAATGGGTCAGTGTTTGGTGGTGAGGCCAGGACCCCTGGCGACACCGTGATGACCGGGACTGGGGGACCTGCCCCTGCCTGGATGTGCTTGACTTGGGGAATGACCCCGTGACATCTCGAGTGCCCTCAGAGAAACGAAGGGCAGGGTTTCAGGCTTTCTCGTGTCCTCAGAATCTCTCTCGGGCTCTCTGGCCTTGCAGACATGAACCCCAACCTTGGGCTGGGGTCCGGGTCTATGGCTCTGTGCCCGGGGAGGTTTCGGGCCGTGCCACACTCCATGTGTTTGTTTCATCTTTGTGTTTCTGGTTCACGTCACGTCAGGCGTGGGGCCATATCAACCCCGTCCTCAGGGGCAGGGTGGTTTTGGAAGCCCGCCTCCATCTGACAGGTGAGGAAGCAGATGACCCCGGGATTGCGACCGCCTCGAATCACACAGCGTGTCAAGTAACAGGTACACCAAGCAGCTGGGTTCTCCGTCTGTGCCCTGGACCGTGATGGCTTTTGGCAGAGATGATTCCAGGAACTTTCAGAGGAAGGCATGTTCATCCCAGTGGGCCAAGCCTCCCCTGCACGTTCCAGGGGCACGCTCTGATCTGAGTCCCACTCCTGCCGTCCCCTGGGCCGCAGGAGGCAGGAAGTGCCCCAGAGCTGGGTTCTGGAGTCCGTGGGCTGAGATGCAGCCCGGGACCCCGAGCTCCTCCTTCGGACTGCTGCCTTGTATCCAAGCTCCTCCTCCTCCTGTGGGGACCAGCTCCTCTCACCGCTGCAGCCACCAAACTCATAGGGACCCTGTTTCCCAAGCCAGGGCCCTGCCCTGCTGAGGGGCCTCTGATGCTCCCACCACCCCGAGGGGCTCCCAGGTGGAGGGGACAGGCACCCACCTCCGCAGGACATCTTGGCCTTCCTGCTCATCACCAAAGCAATCACACTTTGTCACTCTACCACCAGTCAATACACCCTATGGCCCAGCAGTTCCCCTCCCAGATCCCAGATATGCACTAAAGAACTGAAGGCAGGTGTTCACAGCAAAACTTGAACCGGAAACACCCACAGCAACACCATTCACAGTCACCAAACAGCAGAACAACTGAAACGCCCACCAGCAGATGAACTGCTGGAACGTGGGCCCTCCACACTGTGGAATACTACGCAGCCACGAAAAGGGCTACACACAGACACAGGCTGCTACGGGGACGAAGCCGAGAGCAAACGTGAGCCGGCCCCAGGTGGCCGCGGACTGTTGTGTGATCCGTGGATGTGAACCGTCAGAACAGACAAAGGCCACGGAGCCAGCCAGCGAGCAGACCTGGTTGCAGGGGTGTCAGGAGTGATGCTGGTGGTTGTGTGTGTGTGTGTGTGGGGGGCAGGGTCTCCTTTTGGAGTGGTAAGAATATTCTGGAACTGGACAGGCGGAGAGGTTACACCACTTTGTCAATGCACTGAATGTCCTTGAAGTATGTACTTTTAAAAGGTTGAAATCATACATTCACGTGATGTGTATTTTACTGTCATAAGGAAAACAAGACCCAACCTAAGCCCACCACAGCTGCAGGGCCGTCCCTGGGCTGTCCCCTCCCCCTACCCGTCAGCATCTCACATGGCAGGCCGCTCCTGAGCCACGGTGAGCAGCCCCCGGGGAGAGAAGTCCTAGGCTGCCCTCCCTGCCTGCAGTGCAGACGGGGGAGCCCTGAGCCCAGAGGACGGATGGGGCTCCAGCCTCACGGACCCCCCTGGAGGCCCTGACTCCCCCGCAGCCCCCGCCATGCAGGGTGCGAGGACCGCTTGTCCAATCCAGAGCTCCCGCCTAGGACCA
This sequence comes from Saccopteryx leptura, assembly GCF_036850995.1. NCBI lineage: Eukaryota > Metazoa > Chordata > Mammalia > Chiroptera > Emballonuridae > Saccopteryx > Saccopteryx leptura. Next base: position 85,218,498 of record NC_089505.1, on the reverse strand, counting down.
GAGTGCTGCCTAATTGAAACGTAGGAGAAACAATTAAGAATAATCAATTAATAGATGATTTTTCTCGGGGAATCAGTTCACAATGTGAGGCGGATTCTAATTACAATTTCCAAGCACACACCCCCCCACCCCCCAGTCAGGCTTCGTCTGGGTTGGAGGCAGAGCGGGAGGGACCAGGGCTGTGGAGGCGGAGTGGACGCCTCAGGAGCGTGGGGACGGCTGAGCCCTCGGGGAGGGCGGGCAGGCTGGCGTGAACTCACAGAGGGCGGCGGCTGGTGCTCTAGCAGGTGGGGACCCGGACTATTGCCTGCCTGGGGGTGTGCCCACCCAGCCCTAGGGCCAGCTTCGTATTTCAGGGACATGGTGGAGGCACTGCCCGGGTGTGGGAGTCACCCCATCCTCATCCGCTGAGGCTTGGAGACAAGTGTGTCAAGTGAAAGAAGGACCCCAAGCCAGGAGTCCCAAAACCCTCCCTGCCCAGGGCTGTGTACAGAGCGGCAGAAAGGGGGTCTGCAGGACAGCCCACAGCCCACCCACCCGTGGGGAGCGGCGGGGAGACAGCTGATGAAGAGCCAATTAGCCCAGGACAGGGGACTCAGCAGGACGGCCCCTCTGCCTCCTGCCGCCCCCTTGGCCCAGGGTGCTGGGCAGCAGAAAGGATCTCTCTGCCAGTTCCCACTGCCGGGGCCACCCGTGTCCCCAGCACCAGGGTCTCCCGCTCAGACACTCATGGGGGGGTTTGGACAAGCACGTTTTTCTCCGGGGTTTGGCCCATGTCCTAAAGAACAGGCCCTGAGGCGTCCCCTCCCTGCACTTCTGTCCCCAGTTCGTGTCACCAGCCAGCAGTGGCTTGGCCTAGAAATAGAGCCTGGATCATTCATTAGTGCGTTCAACAGAGGTATGAGGAGTCACCGCTGCAGGTGGGTCCCTCGTTTGGGGACCCCTGTCAGTTGGTGTCCTCTGAGGACGTGGCCATGCATGTTAATCCACAGAGCTCCAGATAGGGCAGCCTCTTCCCCAGATTCTCGGGGGAGGGGGCAGGAAGCTCCCAGGAACATGTCCCATCGGGCCAGCAAGGCAGAAGGGGCAATGGAGGCATTGTCCAGGGACCCTCTGCAACCCACAGGGCCAGAGCCCACCCAGGTGAGGGGCGGAGGCCCTGGGCAGCGTCCCTCGTCCCTCGCTGGGCTGCTCCAGGCTGGTGGCCCCTCCAGGCCCCCAGAGCCTGCGGGGCGGGGTGGGGGTGGGGGTGGGGGGGACGGGCTGTCAGTGTGGTTTAGTGTCCTCCCCTTATCAGATGCTTTCCCCTCCACCAGGAGCCTATTCTCCGCACCGGGGCCCACTTCCTGTGCGCTGAAAGCCAAGCTCCCCACACAAAGGGCTGGCTCTTATCTCCTTACCCCCTGACCCCAGCAGGCACGCGAGGCCGGCTCCGGTTTCTGCCCCAGAGCAGCAGGTGAGAAAGTGTCTGGGGAGCTGTGAGCAGGAGAGGCGGGGGCGCCCGGGCAGCTGCCCAGCTCAGCGGCTCCCTCCTCGGCCCCAGCAAGTAAGCAAGAGGGCCAGTCTCTTCCTACGGGGCTTCTCCAAACACCCAGCCAGCCCTTCCAGGTGGTCACCCCTGACGGGACTCCCGTGTCCCCTGCAGCCAACTGATACTTATTCTCACTTGCTCTGAAAGTCAGGGTCCTGGGGGGGGGGCTTTGATTTGGGGTTTTTGGAGCTGGAAGCTGGCTGGGAGACAGGGGTGTGGCCTAGGCCTCGGGATGAGGACAGTGACCACCACGAGGGTGGAGGGGGACAGGTGGACGGTAGAAGGAACACCGGTGGATGGTGCTCGGGGGGGGGGGGGGGCGGAAGCGGATGAGAGGAAGAGATGAGAGGAGAATGAGGTTCCCAAACTGGCATGCATGCCCTCTGCTCAAGGTCACCATCAGCGGTCAAGGGCACTGACATCTGCAGACCTTCACTTCGGCGGCCTGCCACCCTGGCCGGGCAAGAGTGAAGGGCTGCGGTGTGAATTGACACGACCAAGGTGAAGTGGCGGGCAGAAGTCTCAGAGGCATCCTTAACCCCTCTTGGCTGAGAATTCTAGCACTGTTCTGGGATAGTCTCTCCTGTCATCACTTGTCCCGGGAACCAGGGACAGTGAGTCCACAGCCGTCCTCCTGGGAAAACGTCTGTGTTCATCCCCCCCCCCCCCCAGTGCCTCCCTCAGCTCCTGGGTGACCTTCTTCCCAGCACAGCAAGAATGCTGAGGAGTCTCTGCTAGGTGGACACGGGGCATGGCGGGGACTCGAGTCAGAGCAGAGAGGACGGCTGCTACTACCTGAGAGGGAGCTTGGGGCCCTCTCTCCTCAAGGACGAGCTTCTCCAGAAACCTACACAGACGGGGTGGGGGTGGGGGAGGCGCTGCTTGCTTTCCTGCTGTCAGAACAAGTCCCAGCCCACTGGCCTGGCAGCTGGGAAGGGGGACGGACGGCTGGCCTCGGGTGGGCAATGGGGGGCCTCTGTCCTACTCCTTCTCTGCTCCTCAAAGACTCCTGCCCTCGCCAGGCTGGGCGGGAGTGTCCCCAGACGGCACGGGGCTTAGCAGCATCTGGCCTAAAGGGCTCCCGTGGGGTCACTTCCTGGTGAGAGCCAGCCCATGCCTCTTCCTCATCCTGGTGTTCCTTTTATCTCGAGGTCAGGATGATTGGGGACCATGTGCATGTCCAGTGCCTCAGCCACACCAAGTCTCGAGGGCAATGGCAAGCTCCCCTGCTCCCTGCCAGGGCTGGTACGAAGGTGCAGTGTCCACGAGCCAGCCAAGGTCCCGGCCCTCCCAGCTCACCATCCAGGGTGCCCACTGACCTCTTTCTTGCAAAACTCCCCAAATCCAGACAGCAAGACATAGCGGGGGGCAGGGGAAGAGGAGGCTGTGGGTCCGAGGGGCCCCATGCGGATGTTAATTCTTTAGATGAAGAAGCAACAGGAAAGCCCTCCCCCTCAGAACCACAGTGCCTCTGCCTCCAACCCTGTGCAGCCCTCAGCCCAGGACGGCCCCCAGCACCACGACTGTGGCTCAGACCTGAAAGCTCCCCCCTCCCCCACGGCATGCTGGACCCCAACCCCAAAGTTGGCCCTGCCCTGAGCTGCTAGCCCAGCCGTGAGCACACGCCACTGGGATGCCAGGGGTTCCAGAACGAGAGCCCCTGAGTGGAAGAAATGGGGAAACAGTTGTGCTGTGAGGGCTCCTCAAAGCCTGAGGCTGTGGCCATGCCTGGAAGTGTGCCTCAGTTTCCCCCGAGGGCAGACTACCTACCCCCAATTAGGGTCCATTTGAGACTGCCCCCACACCGGGCTTTGACAGAGTGTGGATGGCACAGCTTGGAAGGCCCTAGGGTGGAGCAACACCAGCAGGAGGGGAAGGGGGTCCGCAAGCACTTCCTACTTTGCCACGTGGAAATGGATGCAGGGAAAGGGTGTGTGTGTGTGTGTGTGTGTGTGACATTTTTTCCCTTCCGTGTGGGTGCCACTCCTCTTACTCCACTGCCTCACCCGGTCTGAACAGGAAGTCGGGGGACGGCGCCGCACTCTGGCCCGTTTTGACAGTGGGAAACTGAGGCACAGAGGGTCAGATGACGTGACCCACATCCCAGTGGGCTGCAGAGCCAGTGTGTGGATTGGTTCCGGGGACTCCTGAGTCCTTGTCGGCCGTGAGACCCAACCTGGTCTTCTGGGTGGGGGTCACCCAAGGGTCTGATACAACTCCAGTCACAGGAGCACCTTGGCCTGGGACCCTCTTTGTCCCAGAGTGGGCTGTGCCATCTGGAGGGACCCTGGTGACACGGATGTCCACGGTGTCTCCTTGGCACCCAGTGGGACATTGTGACCTACAGCTCTTTGAGCCAGAAGGGTCTCTGTGTGTTTCCTACCCACCTTGGCAAGGGCCCCAGTTACTGGGGAATGATGGAAACTACCCCCTCCCCAGGAAGGCACCCCCCACACACACACACTTGAGGACAATTCTAGTTGTCACTGTCATCTGGTGGGCGGAGGCCGGGACACTGTGAACATGCTACATGGCACAGGACGGCCCCCAGGACAGGCCGAGCTGACCCTGACAAGGATGCCCGTGGAGCCCCATGGCCACAGCGGCTATGGAGACAGGGGACAGTGTCTCAGAGCTTCTCCTTGGTCAGTCAGCTCATCACTCAGCCCAGCCGGGGCCTCGTTTCCTGGGTCCCTACGGTGCAGTCTGGAAACGCAGCCCCCCAGAGGGGCGTCCTACAGCTAGAGCACCAAGACAGCCCAAGATCTGGAGATGTCCCAGTCCCCAGAGCCCCGGCCCTGTCCCCAAGGAGAGTCCAAAAGTCCCAGTGTTCCCAGCATGTTTTCTCCCATGAATTGGTTTTTCTACTCAGGAGGCAGGCTAGGAGCTCTGCAGCCCCGGGCACCCTGGGCGTCCAAGGTCCCTGCTGGTGCAGCCAGGAGACAGCACCCCTGCTGCCCGAGAAGGTCTGCCCCGAGCAGGGTCTCCTCCTGAAGCTCTGAGACCACCCCACGTGGGGAAACCCTGACCCTCCTGGGGTCCCTCCCTCTTGCACAAATGACCATGATGCCCAGGTTGCACCTGAGGACCCTGTACCATCCCCTGGGCCTGTGTGGCCTCCCAAACACCCTGGGTTCTCGCCCCTGACATCTGCGAGCGGCGGCCGTGCGCGTTGGCCAGCAGGCGGGGAGCTGATACGCTCGGTGTCAGTAACCAGATCAGTGTCCGGGTCAGATAACTTATTGTCCGATAAATGGACTTCCTGCCCGGGACTTGCATGTGTCGGTCCCAACTGTGTGGACGGGGACTCTGAATGATGATCCTTGGGCACACAATCGGGGCGGGGGAGTGGGTGAGGTCATCTAGGGGACGGGTGTCCGTGGACACAGGGAAACAGGTGACAGAGGGTCCTCCTAAAACGCACATCTGCCCGGAACCTCAGAATGTGACCTTATTTGGAAATAGGGTCTTTGCAGGTGTCATAAGCTCAGAGGGGGTCGTAATGGGGTAAGGTGGACCCCAATCCAATGACTGGTGTCCTGCTAAGAAGGCCAGCGAGCCAGACACCCAGGGAGAAGCCACGTGACAATGGGGGCGGAGGTCCCCCATGGGGATGTTTCTACCAGCCAACAACAGCAGGGATGCTGCAGCCCCAGAAGCCGGGTGACGATGTCTGGAATGGACCCTCTCAGAGCTCCCAGAGGGACCCAGCCCTGCCCACATCCCGACCTCAGACGGGCAGCTTCCAGAACAGTGAGAATAAACGTGTATCACTCTCGGTCGCCCAGGCGGTAACCCTTTGTATAGGTGGCCCCAGTGTCACTGACACGTCCCGAAGAGCCATCGCCCAGGCATCCCAGGCGGGAAGCCCACTCTGGCGGGGCCTGGGACTCCTGTGTCCTTTACTCTGGGGGCACTATCACCTCCCCTCACTCCAGGGGAGCGTCCCCTGTCTTTATCTCCCAAGAAGAGCGCTTGACCCGGCAGGACTGAGCTGGCCCCGCAGTTGTGTCCACCCGGGCGGTCTGATGCCGTCCCGAGAGCCTGGCCGCCCCACGGCCGCCTGGCCTGCTCTGAGTGCTCAGGCCAGAGAGATTTCCTGAGAGATACTCCCCATCACTCAGAGAGGCTCTGGGTTTCGGGTACCCACTTCAAGGGAAGCGTGTTCCTTCAGTCAGAACATAAAGACAAGAGAGAGTGGGACCCGGAACCCAGCAAGCTCGGGGCAGGGTGGGTGGCGGCGTGGTCCCTCCTGGACGCAGTGACTCCGCTCTGTGTGCTAGGGGGTGGGGGCGTTTGGAGGTTGGAGGCCGGGGTCTGAGCAGGGGGATGTAACATGTGCCTTACCACAATGCTGAGGGCCTGCCCGGACCTGCTCGTGCACCCTCCCTGGGGACAGTGGCACGTTCCCCGAGGGCTGACACCGGACCAGGGCTATGTCTCACGTGCGGCCAACAGGCCAGGAATTTGCTGGCTCTTTGCTGAGAACTGGGAGGAGGCTGGGGGTCACGGCTGATTCGAGCAGGACAATTCTGCTGAAGATTAAACCCTGAAGGTTCAGCCCCGGCTCACCCCCTGCGCTGTGCCCCGCGGGCTCCTGCTGGGTGTCAGTGCTTGGGTGGCAGCCCAGTGCCTGGAGGAGAGGCCACTGCCGTGGGCGCGGCACGCTGGCACGGGTGAGGCTGTCTGGCTTTTGTTCTAGGTGCTGAGGACCTCAGACCCTTTCCACAGGGAATGGACGGATGGATGGATGGATGGATGAGCCATCAGACAGGGGTCTTACAACGCCCAGCTCCACAACCCAGCCCAGCAGTAACGTGCAACAGGTGCGGGAGATTGTTTGGAGGTCACTATGAATGTTCTGGAAAGAGACGGTGACTGTCTAGGACAGTCAGCCCGACATAGGAGGACACGGCAGCGGTGACCTCAGGGATGACAGACTGAGCTGGACAGCGTGGGGCGGCCCCGCAAAGTGAGTCCCTTCTTTGGGGTTCCCTGTTTTCCCCAGGCCCCCAGTGTGGGAGTCCTGCCTGTACCTTCTTTGTCAAGTGGCCGGGGAGGAGGGACAGATGGCCAGCAGGCTGCCGGACTCATCCTGTGGACTCTGAGTCCACACTAAGTCCTCCGGCCGTGGAGGTGGTTGTGCAGCAGTGATCAGCTCCTCTGCCCACAGCCTGCTTGTGCTTCTGACTCCAGAGTCGTCCCTGAGCTGCGACTCTTCCTCCCTCCATCCTTCTCACCCCCCCCCCCAGCAAGGCCTCTGCTTTCCTTTCCTCCCAAAAAGCTGTCCCTGGAGCCCCTGGAGCCGCCCCGCCGTGGCCTGCAGTGCACAGGGCACGCGGATGTCCAGAGCTGGGACACCTGAGGCTCTCGGGCTGGAAAGGACGCTTTGACGGCATGACATATAGACCATCGCGTTGTTTCCTGTCACTCCAGGGGCTGAAAGAAATTGGGGGGGGGGAGATCATGTCGCTGATAAGGCTGGGGTGTGGGCCGTGCCATGTCCCCTGCTCCAGATCAAGGACCGTCAGGCTGGGTCAGGCTGGGAGGACGTCTCCCCGGGAACGTGGTACCCTTGACTGTGCCTTTGATGACACGCACGTTTGATTCCCAGCCCTGGGGGAAACAGGCGGGAATCCCTGGCCTCGGGCTCACGGGTGTCGTCCACCAGTGGCTGGTCCACACACGTCCTTTCTTCCTCTGTTGAACGGGCTCCCTGGCCCCCCGAGGGTCCAAAGAAGCCCCTCCCAAGAGAGAGGTGGTGCCCTCCCTGGGAGGCAGGACGGTCAGCCTCTGTCCGCTCGCCCGGGGCCGGAAGGCCAAACCTCTGCGCACGGCTGTAGCCGGAGCGTCCTCATGTCTTCCCGGTTCTCCAAAGCCAGGCGATCCAACTTTCTAAGTGGCCTTGGGGATGGCGAATACTTATTTGTTTCCGACCTCATGGTTTGCTGCAACCAATCCCAGCGAGGGCGGCTGCTTGCGGAGTGGCTCCAGTGCGCCTGAGCACTCAGTGCAAGGCCTTCACTGGATCCTGTCTGAGAAGACGCAGGAGCATCTCAACCCCCCCCCCCCCACGTGCCCACGGCGCTCTAAGAAGCTCACGGACACTATGAACCGGTCCTCATGGGATGCAGAGATGCCCCAACGCCAGCACAGGAGTCCGTCCCCACGGGCCGTGTAGGGGCCAGAGCTGAGTCACGGCAAGTTCCCGGCGAGGACTCATTGCCCCACGGCCCTGGCAGTCCCACCAGCCTAACACAACCCAGAGCAGGAAATGCAGAAGTTATTTGGACCTCAGCTAGAATGCAGGAAATGCAGCATGCCACGAACCCCCACTTTTAAAGATTAAAGGGTATTTTCTTCATTCCTCCCCAGGGACTTAGTGGGGGCGGTGGGTCCTCAGCAGCGAGCGGGTTCTGAGTGGACGAGGGAAGATGAACAAACCGGGGGGTTGATGGGTGGGTTTCCAGGTGACAAGACACTTGTCCTATCAGAGAGCTGTATCTGGGGGAGAAACACTGTCCCAGGACCTGTTCCCTGGAGCTGGTGGCCTCAGGGTGCTTGTTTGTGTCCTCTGGACCCACCCAGGACTGATAAGAGCCTCCAGAATGGCCAGGGGCCCCCTGCTGCTGGTCTCAGGGTGGGATCAGGATGGGAGCCTGGGTCCAAGGGAGGTGTATGAGCGGGCACCCCCCCCACAGTGCCCTAGTCCTGTCCACAGACCGCAGGCTGAAGCAGGTGGCCCCAGGGCTCCTGATTGTTTTGCAATTCTGTTTTTACATGGAACGTGAGATTTATAGGCTCTGGAGGGGAAGAAAATGATGTAACTGGAGTCAATCAACAGACCGTTTGTTCCGGGCCCTGTTTCCTCCCGGGCTCGGAGCTCCCAGGCGACGCGGGGAGCCGCGGCCTTCACAGAAAGCCTGCACCACACACACGCCCACACTCAAACCCGTCCCAGTCTCGCTCACACACTTGCCCCAACACGCGCACACACACAGACATAGAGGCAAACTCATGGGCACGCACACACATGCACATGTGCACACACATGTATGCACATTCATATGCACGCACACCATTGTGCACGCTCGTGTACACACATATGCACACACACGCACGCACACACATAGCCCATCCGCACTCGATGCAGGGCAACAGAAGAGGCAGGTGCTTCCTCAGGCTTCCCTGGGCTTCACCCTCAGACTGCCCCCCTCCTGACTTCCCCCATATTGTCTTCCTCCATCAGGACCGGGACTGCATCCATGGTGTGACAAGGACAAAGCCCAGTGTCCGGCCTTTGTCCCTCTTGGAGCTGTGGCAAAATGCCCTTGGGGGACACACGTGTCATTACACAGGGAGGCGTGCAGCAAGCTCCCCTCCAAACCCTGGCCTGCAGGGCTGAGACTACAGGTGTAGCTCAGAAGCTGTTCCTGTCACCCCACAGGCAAGGTGTGTGGGCAGGGCCACTGAGTCACCTGGGCTGGGGACAAGCCTTCACAGGGAGTGATGGGGATCGAAGGGCTTTGTCTTTGCATCAGGGGGCCCTCTGGGCGGCAGGGAGGATGGCCTCAGCGGGACAGGCAGCAGGCATCTCCCTACAAGAGGTCTGTCCTTAGAGGGGCTGGGACACATGACTGATTCCTTCCCTCTTCCCCATTCAGAACCAAGGTGGACAGATGCAGACTCTGTGTCCTGAGATGACAAAGAGTGACCTGGGCCATCTGCAAAACCAGCCTGTTCCCCAAGAACGCGAGTGTGCCGCCGGCCCACGGCCCCGCACCTGCCCTGCCTCCTGAGGCGGGGGTATGCATGTTATTATGGTGATGCAGTACAGACAACCAACAGTAGAGGGTGCAGGTGTACACTTGCATAGCTCTGCTTCCAGGAAAAAGGAAGTAGGACTCTCCAGAGGCCGCCTCTGACTGTTGTGGCAGCCAGCATTAAGCACTTCTTTTAAGGGGCAGCCTTGCTATTCTGTCCCTCCATAGTCACATGCCATGCATGGCCAATGTCTTGCTGACTGGGGCCATGGCTGTTCAGCTGTGCTTCCCAGAGGCTGGAAGTCCCATTAGTCTAACTCGGCTGATCCTGCCTGGTCTTCCTGTAAGTGTCTGCAGAAAACACCATGTCTTTGCGGGGAAGCCACTGAAAGCTGTGGGAGAGGCACGTACCTGCTCAAGGACAATGACTTCTCATGTCAGGTGGGCAGGCTGGGGCAGCACAGAAAATGGACTCCCCCAGACTAAGAGCCAGCAGAACTCGGTTGTGCCCCAGTTTGGGGAAGTCAGTATATTTGGGCCTCAGTTTCTCCAACTGCGCATCAAGGCAGGAGATCGGACGGGTACTCAGAGCCCTTCCTACCCTCCTCTATCTGTCCCTGGAACCAGGGGCCAGCCAGCAAGAGGCCGATCCAAAACCCACCCTGGGAGCACTTCTGTCCCCAGCTGCCCACACGCTCCCCAGGCCTGGTTCGATGGCCCCAGCCTTCTCCCACAGCTCTGCAAGAACCGGAGGAGGCAGTCACAGCCCCCCGTCACCTCCTACGGTCGGCCCTCTGCCTCAAAGGCCAACGGTCCCAAGCCCCAGAAGGCTGAACTGTTTGGAATAAATGCCCAAGCATGTCAGAAGATGACAGTGACCAGTGACTCATTCTGCAAATGTAGGAGCTCCTCATCTCTCTAAGACCAAGCCACACATCAACTCTCCTCCCAGCCATCCTCCCATAGCCCCCATTCCTGCTGGGTGGCAGGGAGGACAGGCTGGTGTGGCCTTTAGAGCTTGTCCCTGTGTACCCTGAACACCCCCACCCCCTACCGCCGAGAGCATCTCTGCTTCCCGGCTTCTGAGGAGCACACGGCGCCGATTTCCCCTGAGACAGTCGAAGCAAGACTCCACGGGTTGGAATTCCCGGGTGTCACTTCAAATGTCACGCCACGTTTGTAGCCGTTTGCGGCATTATGGACGTAAATGAATTAATTACAGAGCTCAGGGGCCTTTATTTTTCCATGGGAAGTGGGGAGAATGCTAGCAGCGGGTACCACCCCCTTGGCGTTTTGATGACTTTTTATTGTTACAGATCTTTCAACGAGCGGGGGCGGGGGTGGGGAGGCGGGGGAAACACCCTCTTTGTTTTTTTGGCATGCCTGAAATATCCAGATGATGCTCGGAATGTATGAATTTGCTTGAGTTACTTGCAATTTGGGAATGTGGTTCTTGAGATCTGCCCCCCGCCCCGCCCAACCCCGTGCCCCGTGGGGAAGTTGAAGGCCGTGAGGGTTTGTCTGGCGAGGGAGAAGCAGAGAATTCCAAGTTGGAAAAAGATCATATGTGCGTGTGTATTGTAATACGCATATTCCACACATACTCTAAGTAAGATATCTCACATGTATACTAGGTTGTTATATATGCGATGATGTGTCGAAGCTCCCTTTCCCACATTTGCTGGTTGAAATTGTAGAAAGGAAGAAAAAGAAGAAGTAAATTTGAACCAGATAATTTTCTGTATCGAAAAAACAACAAAACAAACCCCCCCCCCAAAAAAAAACCCCAAAAAACAAACGCAATACCCAACTTCTCAGAAACGGGAACAACGGAAGGTGAACAACCCTCGGGTAAGATGAGGCAGAACGAGGCTCGAAAGACGCTCGTAATGCCGTTATTAAAAGTCCTGTACGTGTCTTCCCCTTGTAATTGAATTTCACCGCATAATTTAAGAAAAGCCACACGAAAAAAAACTTGTAGTAAAAAAACTGGGGTATAATTTTCTTCAATCAACTCTGGCTCATGACTGCAATTACCCCGAACCCTTTGCGAACCTCGCTGCGATGCTCCCGGGACGGGCCTTGGGGCCGCCGTGGGTGGCGGCCTTTCATGTGCCTCTCAAACTGTTCTTTATTGTAAGGTTTCAAATTAGTGCTAGCAGCAATGAGCAAATTTGATAATTCGATCTCAAATTAGTTAATGTAATGTGCCAGTAACCACTAACTAGTGCATTACAAAGAGGAAAATGTATCTTTTTTGGAGTTGAGATATAAAGTTAACCAGCCTGTCATTTTGCTATTGGAAACTTTTTTTGAGGGGGTCTTTATTAAAAAGAAATAATCCTAGAAGCAATGTGTATCCCTAACCAGCACGGATGGTGTCCAGAGGAAGGAGGCTGGGGTGCGTGGGCGAGCTCCCGAGCTGATGATGCTCCTCCTTCCACCCCGTGGCCCTCAGAACGCTTCCCAGGGACTGGGGCTGGAGGCGAGGTGGTCACAGGTCCCCCCGTGAAGAGCTGAGAGGCAGGAAGAGAAACTGTCCCCACGGTGGCTTCGCTATAGGGGAAAATCAGATCTTGACAGCAGCAGGATGTGGTGGGGAGCCCATGACACTCAGATCCGGAGACTTCCCATGGACCTGCACCTTAATCCCAAGGTCCTGTGTGTCCATGCTCATAACCTGCTGAGCAACGAAGCCAACAAGACTCAGGGCATCCAGAGAAAATGTGCATGCAGTGGCCCATCTTTGTTCACTGGAGTGCCCCACAGGGTCAGTGAGGGTCTGGTCAAGAGTCTATCTCATCCTTGTAACTCCCCAGGTAAGCGGCCAAAATGTCCCATGGAATGCCTACTCATGTTACAGTAACAGGAAGCCAAGAAGGCAAATACGCCTTGCACCCAATGGTGAGGGAGATGGTCCTGTTAACAGTCAGTGTCAAACCATAGAGATCAAGAGCCAATGTTTATTCCCTGCTTTCTGTGTACCAGGCTGCAAAGTCTTGTGCCTGTTTCTGAGTCATTACAGAGGTCACTACTTCTCACTAGGTGGTGTCCCTGCTTCTAGCCATACTGTTCCCCTGCTTCCCATTACACTGTATCTTGTATCCCTGCTTCTCGTAACACTGTACCCTGCTTCCCACTACAGTGTATCCCTGTTTCCTATTACAATGTATCCCTGCTACCTGCTACATTGTACCCCTGCTTCCTGTTTAAATATATGCTGCTTCCTATTACCCTGTATCCTGCTTCCCACTACAGTGTATCCCTGTTTCCTATTACAATGTTTCCCAGCTTCCTGCTACACTGTCTCCTGCTACCTGCCAATTGCAATGTATCCTGCTCTCCATTAAATTGCATCCCTTCTTCCTACTACACCATATTTTGCTTCCTGTTACATTGCATCTCTGCTCCCAGGTTTCCTACCGTACTGTTGATTTCCTTCTAAATTCCTCATGTTCCTCTTTCTTTCCCAGTACTCGCTGTGTATCACTGGCATTTCATCAGCACCTATTTTTTTCCCTCTGGAAACTGAATGCCTGTGCAGTTGGGACTTGAGGGACCTGGAGCTCTTACCTTTGGAAAGAGTTTCCTTTGGATGCTAGCTGCCCCTACCCCCCACGGTGTGGAGTAAATAAACCGAGTCAGTAAAGCAAAAAGGACTGGAACGACTTTCCAAAGCTCCACTCTGGCCCTGAACTTGCTACTTTAATCAGAGCTGAAAGGTCCCTCCCTGCCCCCACGTGCCCTCCGTCAGTGACAGACGACTCCTGCCTGAAAAGTTTTAAAAAGGAACAGGAGAAGCTCTTTATCTGTGTGGCCTGAGCCCATTTACTGCGGGAGAAAGCCCTAGACCCTGTCCCACTGAAAGCCGAGGCTTGTTCTCTCATCTGATGGATGAAAGGAATTTGGAAGCCTGATACTGTCCCTTGAGATGTCATTCAAATCCTCAGATACCTTCTCTAGGCAGGGCCACCGCAACTGGACGCATCTCCGCCCCCTCCCCCGCATTCATCCTGGCCCGTACCTCCGTCAGAGCCCTGCTCTAATCAATAGAAACCAGAGTGACCTGGAAGGGGTGGGGGGGAGTGGATCTTCAATTGGTAGGCCAGGAAAGTAAAAACATGATTAGAGATGAAGTCACCGGGGATGCTCTAAATTGGAGCTCTTTGAAACCAGCCTGGGCAGATCGGCTTTCCTTCATGGCGGGGGTGGGGGTGGGGGTGGGGGTGGGGGGTGGGTTCTTGTCAGTCTTCATGTAAAGGGAAAAGATGGAAAATGCAAAGGACAAAGCTTGCAGCCCTTCTCGCCCAGGCGGAGGGGGGACAGCCGCCCTGTTCTCTTGGCTCATTAAAGAAAAGTACAACAAAGAACAACAACTTGTTAAGTGTTTCCTCTTAAAAAGAACAAAGAGAAAGCCGCAGGTCTTAATGGTCCTCGCTGATGGCTTATAAATGTGCCCATGTCCTTCAGCTAGAAGCTCTTCCTTTGCCAGTCCTCCTTGGTTTTATTCCAAACTCCCCCTTTCACCACAAACCACTCCCCCCACCCCAATAATAATTCAAGCAAACTTTAACATCTATAGATGCAGCATTCCTGGGTGATGGATTTGCCCCTCTTCCTGAAATTCGAATATAAATCCCAGCCTTCTGCAGAGTAACCGTGGCAGCTTGATTTATTTGGGCTGCTGCAGGGTTGCCCTGTAGACTTTCAAAAACTTGGAAAGGCAAAGAATGCAGGGAGAGGGAGGGAGGGAAGGAGGGAAGAAGAAGAAAGAGGGAGAGAGAGAGAGAGAGAGAGCAAGAGAGAGAAAGGAGGGAGCAGCCAGTTCTCTCCTGCTGGTTGGGGTTCCCACCTCCTGCCTTCACGGCCTTGGCCTTCACGGAGGGGGCTTTCCCGCGAGCCGGGGGAGGGCGGGAGGGCCTGTGTTCAGAGCAACCCCGTGCACTCAGTCAATCCATCTTCCCCCGGATGTCGCTAATCTGCACATTTCTCTTCTTGTGTGATGTTACCATCGCTTTATCATAAATGGGCTATGAAGACATTTGGAGCTGCTACTGTTGTAATCTATCCAAGATGAATAGGGGCGAAGGCTGAAATAAACTCCCCGTTTCCTGTCCCATCTGTCTGCCAGACTGCCGAGGCAGGTCGGGGGCATCCTCCCTCCAGGCTGGTAATTGCAAAAAACGGAGCAACTGAACCCAAACCATAAGATCAAAGCGCTCGGGAGAAGGGAGGGGGCGCTTTTCTGAGAACAAACTGGCTAAGGGGGCGGCGGTGGCAGGGAGGGGGGCGATTAGGGGAAAAACAACAACACAAAACCCAACCTTCACTCATTAGCGGAGGGAGGGGGAGGGGAGCTGGCAGATGAGTTGGCGGCAGGGAGGGATAACTGAGCCTGGTGGCAGGGGACCTTCACGAGGCTGCGGGGGGGGGGGGGGGCAGGTTCAGACCCTCTTCTCTGTCCTTGTCCTGCCATTCTCTGACCTGCAGGTCCTCTCGGCCATTTGATCAGCCACACATGCAATCAAGTTTTTCAGCTCCGTGGACAGGATCTCTCTCTCTCTCTCTCTCTCTCTCATTTTCTCTCTTCTCTTTCTCAGCCAACTTAAAAAAAACAACAGCCTTGTGCACAACAGAGTTCAGAGGATCCAGAAAGAGTGCTGCTGAGTGGCCAAGCCCACACCAACCACAGCCAAGACACACTGTCCCCTGTCCCCAAACGTCCTTCCTCGCCTGCCACATAGAGCATCCTTGTTACTCTCCAGAGAAACACAGCACCCATGGCCTCCCGGGCCCCCCCAGGACTCAGGAATTTTCTTTTTCTTTAGGTTTAAGTGACACCTGCGTGGCTGGGTCTGTGTTACGACCCCTGGCCCCTCACGCCCACCCCCCTTGTGGGGAGGGAGGCCTGTCACCGGGAGACAGCCACACACCTCTGCAAACAGCTGTTGCTGGGCCTCGTTTCCGGGGCTCCCCCGCTCGAGCGGCTCATTAATACATTGTATATTCAAGTGGACACGACGGCACGGCCCAGAGATGGTTTCCCCACCAGGGGCAATAAATCGTAGCCAGGAGTGCTAACAGTACTCACATTTTCTCCTATTAATTCTTCCTGTTTCTTGAACGCTGGGCCAGCTCCAGACTCCGGCTCTACAAGCCTTCCTGCTGGAGAAGCAGGCCTCTCGGCGGCCGTCCAGTTATAACTGCCAACTAATACCTTCACACATTCACAAATCCCGGGCTCCGTGCAGGAGG
The DNA here is from genome assembly GCF_036850995.1 of Saccopteryx leptura. Lineage (NCBI taxonomy): Eukaryota > Metazoa > Chordata > Mammalia > Chiroptera > Emballonuridae > Saccopteryx > Saccopteryx leptura. The sequence goes on along the minus strand of NC_089505.1, from coordinate 85,202,949 downwards.
GAGCTCGAGGTTTGCCCGGGGTCAGCGGGTGGCAGCGCGCAGAGGCCGAGGGAGCCACTCCAGCCCTGAGAGCCCAGAGCGGGGCCCACAGCCTCCCGGGATCCTGGACAGGACAACGGGCGGTGGGGGTGGGGGGTGGAGAGGTTGGGGGGGGACTAGGCCCTGGGGACCATTGCTAACTTTGCAAACATGTTTCTGTTCGTGTTTAGCTTTTTCTTTGCTGTTCTTTCTCTTACCTGGATGCAAGGGTGTGGGCGGGGGTGGGACCAGCAGGGCTGAGGGGTGGGGGGCCACCACGTCTACCCCACTAAAACTTTCCCGCCCTTCCCCTGACCCACGTGGAGCTGTTTAAAATTTCACAAGGGGTCAGCCTCTTTCCTCACACAGGTTTCCGGCAAATCCGGCTCCCCGTATGCAGATGCTGCATTGTCACCTTGTGACTCAGGGCATCGGGGATGACTAACGTCCCGGCGAATGTGGACGGCGCACTGGGCGGGCGCGGGGACAGCGAGCGGTTAAATTCCTTTTCAACTGTTGCTTTCGTCTCCCTGCCTAACCCTCCTCCGTGGGCAGAAGGCCACGGATGAGGCAGCAGAAACCACATCCTCTCCCATCACCAACGCACGAGATGGGCAATCCTGCCGTGGGGCTCCGCGTCACAGGTCTCCCGGCTCTCCGCAGAGACACCGCGGGGCCCACGGCTGCCAGCCCGTGCCAGGGCCCTGCCGCACACGACCTGGCCCCTTCACACGACAAGCTCAGACCCTCCGGGCGACCCACCCGCTGGCCATGGCGGGCAGCACTTAGTCAGGTGCACGTCAGAGGCACATTCAGCGTGCTTGTGGGGACGCACGCGTGCGTGCGGGTTTTGAAAAGCCTTTCTCCAGGTATGTCAGGATTACACGTGTTCAAAACCCAGGCACACTTTTCAGAAGTTATTTCTGGAAAAATGTTGACTCTCATAACAGCAATAAAAGGAAAATACTGCCCCAGCCAACATAAATGTCTATTTGGAACATGCTCGAAGAGCATTGGAATATTTGTGTAAGTTTGAAATTCCAGCCCTCGGAGCAGAGTGGCTTGGCAGCCGGTAAGCTTTGCGAAGAATGGAGGGTCCATTTCTGAAAGCCCCTCACTGAGCTTGTCCATTCGGTGGACCCTGACCTGCCAGGCCTGGGCTCCTGGACGGGCTCATGTAGCTGTCCATCAAGAGAGCAATGCTGATGTCACACGTGGCCAGCCTGGGGAGGTGGGGCTCTCAGGGACAGTTGGCAACAAGTTCAGAAGAGGGTGGGCGGCAGCCTCATGGCCTGTGGAGTCCTGGGTCCTGCACCCCGGGGCCTGTCCTACTACGCTGTCCCAGCCCGGCCAGGCTGCGGACCCCAGAACCACTTCCACTCTGGCCCTGTGCTGGCCACGGTCTCTGGCACAGGGTGCGTGCAGTAATGAGCAAAGTCCCTGAGGAAAGCGGGGACATGGACGGTGCCACTGCCGCCTACAGAGGGCTGAGACGTTTGGCCAAGACATGCCCTGTTCCCACAGTCTCTGCTGAGGTTCTGACATGACAGGGGTCCCGATTATCCTTGGGTTCACGGGAGGAGAGACAGAAGTCAGGATCAGAGCTTGGGGCATCCCTCTGGGGACAGCCACACTGGGATTTGAACCTGCGGTCAGCCTCCAAGGTCGGCACGTCGCTGGCCAGGAGCGGACCGGTGGATCTGGGGTCACCAGGGACAGTGCAGACAAGGCCTTGCTGCCCTTCAGGCCCAGGGGCCCGGGGGAGCGAGGGTGTCGGCTTCTGGTTCTGTGCGCGAGGTGGGGCTCTCGGAGATTCTGAGGCCTACTGGGAGGCCGTGGAGCCCAACTTCCCTGGCTGGGAAGGGGATGGAACTGAGACCATTCTCCTGAGTGACAGGCCAGCTCGGGGTGTCTTTCAGGTCTGCCACACGTGGCCTCCTGTTCTCTCCCTTCCTGGCTGTGCCATCTAGGCAAAGTTCTGGACCGCTTCGTGCCTCAGTTTACCCATTGCATCCAAGGTCACAGAGTGAGGGTTAAATGGCGACAAGTCTGTACTATGTTTGATCTGGTCTCTGCCCACACGTGACCTTCGAACTCCCCTGAGACCTGCCACTGGGCCGGGGGTTCTGGGGCCCAGAGGGTTCTCGGAGTCCGGGTCATGCCTTGGGAACGCCGGGCACAGGGCAGAGCATAGAGGCCTTGTCACGGGGTCAGGTTTCCAGGCAATCTGGGGAAGAGAGAGAGAATCTCTCTCTCCCTCTCTCTGGACCTGGCTCCCCTTGCTTGTTTCCAAAAGCGAGGTGGAAAATGCGGGCACGTCGAACCTACTTCTCAGGAACAACAACAAAGATGCGTCCCCGCGCGCGGCCTAACACTGTGGCAATTGTTGCAGGAAGGTCTGGTTTACATTAGCGGAAGTGACTGCCGGCTGGGCACAGGACCTGGCCCGCGGGTGGGTTAACCCCTTCCCCACCATGCACACCCTGCGCCGGGGGTCCCGGGCCAGGCTCACAAGGACCATCTATCCCCCCTGCCACTGATGACACCGCCGGCTGGCACTCATGCACGCTCTCACACGTGTGTGCACACGCATGATCATGCAGGGACGTTCTTCCATGGCGGTCCCTCATCTCAGGTTCTGCAAAGAGCTGCCAGACATTGAAGGTCCACAGAGCATGGGGTGGAGGAGGGGGAGGCTGAGGGAGTCAGGGGCCGAGGGGTGGGGTCAGGTCTCGGCCCGTTCAGGTGAGAAAGACTTGCTGACTGACTTGTGGGAGAAAGGCAGCCATGGGCATTGGGACCAAGTGACCCACTGGCTTGTGGCTCTGTCCCCCTCCTCAGCCCAGAGGCCTCTGGGCTTGTGATGCCTGGAATGGGGCCACAGTGCCACCAGGCTGATGTCACCTTACATAGCCCAGGGGGTGCATGTGGCTGGAGTCAGGGGTCATCCTGGGTGCTGGGTGGTGGGACATTGCTCTTCAGAGGCTGAGGGACAGGAAGAAGTTATCGGTCCCTACAGGCTTCCTGCTTCTGGGTCCACAGCCAAAAGTTGTGGCTTTGTGTATGTTATCTCAGGTGACTTCCCCCAGGATCACCACTGAGGCAGCATCCATTTAACACCCATCTCACAGATGAGGGAACTGAGGCCCAGAGCGGGTAACTGGTCTCAGCGCCCTCGGCCCAGCAGCGGAAGGAGGAGAGCCCCAGCCGGTGGCCCTGGCACCTGCCATAAAGTCTCAGACCAACATCAACGTGGAGGCATCACTGTACCATGGCTTTGTTTTCAAAACATGCCTTCCATGTGGCAAATAATTCAAATGCTCTCCACGAGATGCACCTGTGTATGCACACCCTTGGTGAGGATGGGGTCCAGGGGCCTCTGGCCGGGGGTCAGGCCTGCTCCAAGCTCTGCATGGACCCTGGGGCCGGGTGAGGCGTCCACTCTGGGCCAACAGCATTGCCTCCCCCACCAGGCACTGGGGATGCCGCCACGACCTGTCATCATTGCCAGAAGGACCCTGCACGATACCATGGAGGAGCTGTTATCATCACTTTTGAGAGAGGAAACTGAGGCACGGAGGCATGAGCTCACCCACCAGGGTCACACAACCAGCAAGTGGCTGGGTGGGCAGAGAAGCCAACACTCTGGCTAGAGCCCAGTCTGCAGCTGACCCCCGCTGGGCAGCACGGTCCAAGCTTGCTTCTTTTCCAGAGTCGCAAGAGGAGATGGCCCAGACCCCTGAGCCTGGTCGGGAGCTACAGGCGCTGCTCCTTAAGAAATCAGGAACCTCCTGGCCAGGCGGTGGCACAGTGGATAGAGCATCGGACTGGGACGCAGAGGACTCTGGTTCGAAACCCCAAGGTTGCTAGCTTGAGCAAGGGGTCACTGGACCCCTTGCTCAGCCCCCCCGGTCAAGGTACATATGAGAAAGCAGTCAATGAACAACTGAGGAGCCACAAAGAAAAATTAATGCTTCAGCGCTCGGGACCACAGAGGTGAGTCCCCGCCCTCAGGGTTTACCTGGCAGAACACAGAGCAAGGGCGATTATGTTCAACTGCGCCACACTAGCCCTATTCCCCAGCCTGTCCATGTTACCTGGCTGAATTGTTTGGTAGGGGATTTAGCTCTCCATAAAGCCATTTTAAAAATGTGATTACTGTGTAGTGCAAACATTTCTCAGCATTCACATTTTTCTGCGGAATACTTAAAACTTCTCCAAAACATCCCACACCTGTGACCAAAGAAGAGCTGCCCCGTGAATTGTCACAAGAGACAATCTTCATCTATCACGTTCGCCCGTCACCACGTGGCCATGTCCAGGTGTGAAGGGAGCTCTGCCTCCCCGAACCCGTTGCTGCCCACACCGTTCTGAGCTATGAGGTCTTCCAGGGAGAGGAGGCTGTATGCCTCTCGACTGCTCGGCTCTTTTCTATGGAAAATCTCTAAGCCCAGTGTCCTGTTTCGAGGCCTTCTTAACCAAGAAAAGCATCTTCTGTGTGGCCATCATTGTCCTTTGGTCATTCTATGCAGTGATGGTGAGCTGCCGTGTGCCCCATGGCCCTGGTGGTCTCCAGGCTCGGTGTGCATGCAGCACGGGGTCTCCCTCCTGCCAGGGGGCGGAGGGGACGAGGGCAAATAGGGGCTCTGTTCTTGTTGGAGCCCGACTGCCTTCTTCTGATTTGCTGGAGGCACAGACATTGGAAAACCGAGCCGGTTAGAAGTGTGGGAACCTGGAAAGACATGGGCTCAGGGCAAGGCTGTTCCGGGAGGTGAAGGGGCGCTGTGCCAAGGACGCCGCTGCCCCGGCACTCAGACACTTCCCACAGTCCTCAGCGACCTGCGCCTCGCTCAGCATCTGCGCGCAGACTTGAAGAGGATGGGGTTGTGGGGGGCGGGGAGCTCCCAGGGTTTAACCAGGGTGGGGCCCAGGCAGGCAAGTGGCATCATGTGACGTCAGTGAATGAATAAGACAAACACCGGGCCACACACACATTTTGTCACTTGGGAGTGGTTTCTCCTCCCATCTCGGGTCTCAGCCGTGTCCTGAGTCCTGCTCCAGCGGGGCAGGTGTGTGACGTGGACCCCCGGCACGCACGAGGGCTGCAGAAGAGGACCTGCGGTCCCACCGCCAAGCCCCCTCCCTGTTCTGAGCTGTGCTCCGCCAGGCCCGTGGGCTCTCTGGTACCTGGTATGGACGCTGCTTCGCTGTCATTATGACAGGCCACACCAAAGGATTACAGCGATGGACAGACTGCAGCCTAAATCGTTAACAACGTGGACGAGGCTACGAGTAAGTAAGGAAATAGATGGGGGTGTGAGGGGGAAGGAAAATCCACTTATAGCCAATTATGTGGCAGGAAGGTTGTCACCGATCAGCCCCTGGCTGTTGAGAAGCAGAATCCAGCCAGAGGCAGCACAGAGAGGCAGGACTGGTCGCCCTCCCCCGCCACCACCGCCCGTCTTCCTGGGGACCGGGCAGCGCACTTGCCACCAGGACTCCCTGTGAGCGGTGCCCCAGCAGCCTGTCTGCTGGACTTGTCACTCGGCGTCTGTGGGGACCTCTCCTGGAGTGGGTCCCGTGTGAGTGTGCACGGATGCATTCCCACACAGAAGGACCAAAATACGGAATGGCTGCTCGGAACGCAGGCAGCCTTCCCTCACTGCACGCCTTCTGGGCTGCAGCATCTTTGATGTGCGTTTATTCACCATCCAGGGACGCAGGCCTGGACAACTCTTTCTGTGGGTGCAGAGGTGGACCCGTCCTGCCTCGGCCACGCCACGGGGGACCTGGGGTCGCAGCCAGCTCTCCAGGCTCCCGGACAGCCGTGGTGCAGCAGCGGTGAGGAAGAAGTCTTGGGGGGAATGACCCTGTACTCTGAGTCCACTCCCTGCCTTCTGTATATAAAGAATCCTGGACCTTGTGGGACAGCCGAAAAGGGAAGGGGACAGTGAGTATTTTCTGGGTGCCCTCACACCAGCTCCCGGGTCTCTGGCTTACCCAGGCCGCCCCGACTGCCCCGGCAAGACCACCCTGGAGGTGTTGCAGGTAACAGCTGCCTCCCCTGCTGGCTCTGCTGTGTGCGGGGTGGGGGGGAAAATACAAGGCATCCTTTGTTTGCACCAATGGGGTGGGTCTTTGTCATGGGCTGCAAATTCGGTTTCCATAGACTGTGGCTTGTCACAAGAAAGTTCCATGGAAAATTGCTTTCTTCATTCCGTTGCTTCAGGAGGAGGTCGCGCTGCTCACCCCGGCTGTGACCACCATGTCCTGGCCGGGCTCCTGCCTCACTGGTCCACAAGCCTCCAAAGGCAGGTCCCTTCCCAGCGTCCCTGCTTCCCCGGCCACGCACATCACCTACATGTCCCATGCACTAGGATGCCACGAATGAAAAGGACAAGTAACCCTGAGCGTCCAGAGGACGTGGGGAAGTCAGCCCGTGGGAGAGCCCGCCGGTGCAGCCCCTGCAGAAAACAGCCCCCAGTTCCTGTAAAAGGTAAACAGAGTCACCATGTGACCCAGCCAGCCATTCCACTCTGAGGCGCAGACCCAAGGCAGATGAAAAGATGCGTCCGCACAAAACTTGGTTCAGACACACTCATCGCAACTCTGCTCACAAAAGCTCCCCCCCCCCCAAAAAAAAAGCAGAAACAGCTGTCAATTGTCCATTGACAGGAGATGGATACACAAGAGGTGGTTCACCCCTGCAGTGCGACCAACCATAATCAACCATAACAAGGCACCAAGTACTGACACCTGCTACTGTGTCGCCGACCCTAAAAAACATCCCAGTTAAGATCAGAAGCCAGACGGACACAAAGCCCGCCGACTGTGCGATTCCGTGTGTCGGGGTATCCAGAACAGGCGCACCCATACAGACAATAAAAGCAGATTAGGGGTTTCCGGGGATTGGAGGGTGATTGTGAAGGGGCGAGGAAGGTTGCTTTTTTTGGGGTGAGGAAAATGTTCTTAAGATCACATGGTAGTGATGGTTCCACCGCCTTGTGAATTAAAACCACCACTGAGTACCCTTCTAAAGGGTAATGCTCATGGGATGTGAATCAGACCTCAACTGAAGCTGCTCTTATCATAAAACTGATACATATGTGTTTGTTTATGTAGCCTATCCTCATTCCTGAGCTTACCGACTGGATCAAATGTATTGGTAACCCCGAATCAGTAACTATTTATGTTTATGTAGTCAATCTGTAGATTCTGCATCAGTGAGCTTCACCTACTGGATAAGATGTACCAGAAACCCCGAGAATCGAGAATCTGTAACTGTGGTCCCTCCAGAGCCATTGTGAACGCTCACAGAGGGGCGAGTCGGGCCATCTGCCTGTGCGCACCGATGCTCTGCCTCTGGGCTCAGCTCCCCTTCTGTAATCAAGCATCCTCTACTGAGTGCGTGTTTCCCATGTCTGTGGTTTCCGCTGTCAACGTCTGATTTTGAGTGGCCCCAGCCCAGTCTAGCGCGGAGTGCCGTGCAGTGTTCCCGGGAGTGAGGAAGCCACAGGCACCCGCCGGATGAGGTGGGCGCAGTGTTAGGAGTCACAGCGGACATGGCACGAGGTGTCTTTCACCAGAAACACACATGAAGCCAGGGTATGCAGTGATCGGCTGACCACAGGGTTGTGAGTGGAGGCTGGCAGCAACCTTGCCCTTCGTGCCCCTTAGGAGCTCCGGTCAGTGTCTGCTAATCCCGTGTTTGTGGGGACGTTATAGACCAGAGGTCCCCAAACTACAGCCCGCAGGCCGCATGCGGCCCCCTGAGGCCATTTATCCGGCCCCCGCCGCACTTCCAGAAGGGGCACCTCTTTCATTGGTGGTCAGTGAGAGGAGCATAGTTCCCATTAAAATACTGGTCAGTTTGTTGATTTAAATTTACTTGTTCTTTATTTTAAATATTGTAATTGTTCCCATTTTGTTTTTTTACTTTAAAATAAGATATGTGCAGTGTGCATAGGGATTTGTTCATAGTTTTTTTATAGTCCGGCCCTCCAATGGTCTGAGGGACAGTGAACTGGCCCCCTGTGTAAAAAGTTTGGGGACCCCTGTTATAGACCTTAACTACCACCAATGACAAGAATGGACTGCTACAACCCACGTGCTCATGCCATTGCCGGGGTCTCACCCGGGTGCACCCATGACCCAGCACGAGTCAAACAGGCTCCCGCGGGAGGGGCTGATGTGGGAGAACCGGGAGGTGTTTCTGCAGCCGGGACTCTGGGGGCGGGAAGCACATGGCTGTGGCAACAGCTGCAGTCACAGGCCAGAGGGCGTGCAGGTGTGGGCCAAGCGGGCAGCCGGCGAACACGCAAGTGTCCTGCGGTATCCTGGACCCCAGGGCTGGTGTGGTGCGGTGAGACAGCTCCAGATAAGTCGTCACCCACCAGACAAAAGCCAGAACCCGTGCTCTGGCGGGGCCTCCTGTCTGTCGTGGCTGACTGCACACTCTGGAAGCCTGGGTCACAGCCAGAGTGGAGGCTTAGAGAAGCCCTGTCACGGCAAGTGGAGAACAAGGTCACTCAGGTGCTATCCTTTGAGAATACCCAAACTACAGAGGGCTTGATGATCACAGGGCCATTTAAAGCACCTGGGGCCAAACCTACCCTGACTGTAACACACACTCCCCACCACGAGACCACCCACTCCTTTCTATCTATTCATTCTCCAGCAGGGATTTCCTGAGCCTGGGGAGGAGAGGTCAGGCTCTGGGGTCGGCGACTGGATGGGACTGGACAGGGATCTGGCTGGTCACCCACGGGCTTCATCTTGCTGGCAGAGGCTCGGCGGGGGGGCGCCACCCGGATGCTGCAGGAGGGTGTGCAGCACAGCCCGACCGTCTGACCCCTGTGCTCCCAGCACTCCAGACAGAGCTCCTGTCTACAGACCCTCACCCCACTCCACATGTGCCCCCCAGAACCAGAGCCCAGACTCCAGGCAGGGTCTCCAGACTCCAGTCAACAGAACGGCTGCAAAGACAGGAGTCCTGCCTGGCTACTCGTCGCCTGAGGGAGCCCCCCAGGATACGCGGCCGAGGCAGCTGCCTCCCTTCAGCCCTGACAGCAGAACTGGGAGCCGGGAGCCAGGAGCCGCACAGGCAGGCATGGCCATGACCCGTGGGGTGGGTCCACGAGGTGCTGGGAGGTGGAGAGACACCTAGACCCAGAGCCCAGAGCTTTCCCATCTGACAGAGTCGCCGTTGCCATTGACATGTAAGTAATTAAAATGAAATCAATGAAATGAAAATTCAGCGCCTCGGTTGTGCCAGCCACACTTCCTGGGCTCAGGGGCCACGTCTGTTTCTGTGGCTACCGTCTCAGATGACGCAGCGCGAGGCCACGTCCATCCTCACAGACAGCCCCACCGCCCTGAACCTCTGCTCTAGGGGTTTGGTCTACAAGGAGACAGGACACGAGTGCTGGACGCTCAGGGCCATGCAGGCAGAACCGAGGGAGGGAGGGACATGAGACCAGGACACGGGAGAGATGTGGGTGCAGAGGGACACGGTTCCTGCAGCTTGGGGTCTGGTCCAAGGCAGATTCGACCCCACGCATTTAAGAGACAGCTGTGCTCGGTCACCTCACTCTTGTCCCCACGCCCCAGGTGTCTGGCTCTCAGGAACCTCCTGGGACCCCACCTATCTCTTCCACGTGCTCCTCGGGCCCTGCTGCCTCCCTGGTGCGGCCTCACAATGTGGATGCCATGGCCGGGGCTCCCCCGGGGCCTGGTCCCTTCCAAGTGTTGGACACTGGATTGCATCTCTTCTCTCGTCCCCCGGGGCCACATCCTCCTGCCCCCTTCCTTCCTGGGGCAGCTTTCCTGTCTCCCCTCTGCTCCTTGCTGCTGCCTCAGGCCAAAAAACACAGGGCAGGGGGTCCCCCGTGGGCTGGCTTTGGTTGGAGGCCAGGAACCCTGCCTCCCCACTGATCCCTTCTGCCTTCCTTTCCCCTCACCCTCCAGGCCTCAAGACACGCCCCCCACTGACATTAACAGGGGGTCCCCAAGAGAGACATAAAGAATAACGGGCTCCAGAGTCCCTAGCACCCCTCCGCGGGGTGTGGGGAGAGAGCCGAGTGGACACCAACACGAGGGAGGAGAGACGGAAAGCAGGCAGCCACCCCACCTGCCAGCGCAGCCCCTGGGCAGACAGAGGACAACGGGGCAAGGGGGGCTGGGGGCCTCGGAGTGGGGAGACGAGCCCCAGGGCAGGTGTGCTGGCCGGCCCCGCATCTGCCCACCCCACTGATCTTCCCTTTTCTCATGCCTTAAACAGCACATACATGACACACAAACAACATCCTTCATGCAGAAAACCCCAGAGCCTGATCCACCCGCTTCCCAGTCCTGTGCCTTGACCACCACGGCGCCTCCCCAGCCCTGCTGTGGACCTGCCTCCTTGGAAGCCGTCCTCCCGGCTCGTAAAATAAGATGGGGCGCTCAGTCCCCCCGTAGGTCCCCTGTGCCTGTCCCTAGACGGCAGCCTGTGCCTGTGTTCCCTCGCTTTCTGCCGGAGCCCAGCGTGCGGCACGGCGCGGGGACCTGAGGGCCGGTCAGGTGAGGGGGTGGGTTTACCTCGGTTCTCAGGCACCTGTGCCAGGAAGTGGGACAGCTTTCTCCGGGACTGCAGGAGCAAACCAGGGGTCCCGGGTCCCTGCATGGGGTGAGGGGGAACGGCATCTCAATGGGGACGTCAGGCAAGAACCTTAAAACAGCACTGAGCCAAGAACCGTCCGGTGGATGGACATTTCTCCGGGACCACACAGGTGCTGTGCTGATGCAGACTTTTAAGTGAAGGAGCCAGGACGTAGTGGCGGGTTGGGACTGCGGTTTGAGGACAGCTTACCATCCTGGGGACAGTCCCGAGACAGGGCTGGAAGCAGAGCTGCCTGAGCCCGGCCCTTAGGAACACCCCCCTCAAACACACACACACACACACACACACACACACACACACACACACACACACTTCTGTCTTGATCAGGGGACAGGCGCCAGCTCTGCGGCCTTCCTGTGGGGGGTGGGCGGTGGTCACGCTCCAGTTCCGCCAGCCCCCTGGCCTGCTGTCACCCTGGGGGGGGGACAGGAACTGCCCCATCGCGGAGGGTTATTCACTCTCCCCTTGGGCTTCAGCGGTGTCATCGGCCTACAGAATTTTGGAAGTATTTGGAGAGGAAAAAAAAAAAAGTCCCAACGCCCAGAAACCCAGACTAAACAAAGGCTGCGGTGGGCGAGCTGCGGCGTGGGGGCCTCGGGAGCCGGACAGCGTGGAGAGAGCGGGGGCAGCGTGGCTCCTCGGTTACACGCAGGCCAGCGCCTGGCCCCCGGGGAGGCGACGGTGAAGGGGCCCTTTGTTCCTCAGACACACGTGCGCGGCCACCTCTCACGAGAGCGGAGGCCGTGCACCTGCATCAAAGGGCCCGTGTTTCCATCTCCCACGGGGCGGACGCTTCCCGGGCTGGGGCGGGCGGCACCGGGGGCCAGCAAGGGACCCAGAAGAGTGTCACCTCCATGAGCATGTCACAGGACGTCCAGAGTGAAGCGTCCAAGGGGACCCTTTTTGCCCTCTCTCATCACGAGGCTAGCCTGCCTGCCTTCTTGTAAGGGAGGGAAATTGAGGCCAGAAGGGATGCGAAACCCAACCGTCTCACCCACTGTCTGAAACTACATTTCTCTTGGTAGAGAACACACCTGAGGACAAAACTCTGGCCTGCTTGTGGCAGGGACCTTGGCTCGGTTTGTCTGATTCCGCTCCAGGCCCTGGCTCTGGCTCTGCTGCTGAGTGTCCTGCACGGGACCACAATGGTACTGTCCTCGCTGGTTCAGAACTAAAGTCTTCCCAGCCAGGTGGGACTGGGGCCAGGGAGACAGCTGCTCTGCCAAGGCGAGGTGGAGGTCCCTCCCTCCACGCTCCTCGGCGACCTGCCCTTTGTGGGGTGCTGGGTGGGGTAAGCCGCCCAGGAGGGCAGAGAAGGGGCACAGGGGAGCCTCAGGTGGACAGAAGCACCGGGTGGGAAGGGCTGACCCACTGGCATCAGCACAGAGGGCGGAGAGCTGGCCTTCACTGGCTGTTTGGGGCCCCGTCTGTCATGACCCTGTGAGGGGACGTGTGGAGCGGGATGGGGGGCAGGCTCTGGAAGTGCTTCCCACAGCCAGTCAGAGGGCGGAGTTACAGGGGAGACAAGGAGAGGGGACCAACCTGTCACCTGCTTCCTCCGCACGGAAGAAGCCCCCAGGGGAGCACAGTACCCCCGCCTGGGTACATGCCTGTGTCGCAGTGCCTCTGAGCCCCGCCCGGCCGGAACAACCTGTTCACCTCGATCTCCTCATGCCGGCTGCCTCCCTCGGGCAGGCACAGGAGGGACCCCAGTCCTCAAGGAAGAAGGGAAGTAGCCCAGCTGAGGCTCTGGTAAAGTAGCCACAGACCCAGATCCCACACTGTGCACACACACACATGCAAACGCTCATACACATGCACTCTCATACACACCCACACATATATGTACACACAAGTGTATACCCACGTACATCCACACACATGCACATATATACTCACAGGCATGCACAAACATACCCACATGCACACACAGGTGTGAACTCACACTCAAACACGTGCACACGCGCACACACTCATGCATGCGCGCACAAGTGCTCACACTCACACATTTGCTCACACGCAGGCACGCACGCACACTTTCTGAGCACCCATGAGGAGCTGTGCGGTGGGCGGGCCATGCCGTCAAGACACTGCAGCACCCGCAGGGGTGACGTTCATGGGGAGATGGCGAGGAGCCCGCTAGAGACAGGAGCCGTGGCGGCAAGGCTGGCGCCCCCCTCCCAGCGACTGACGAGCATCCCGCACAAACAGCCGCGCAGGATCCTTCCATAAATCCTGCTCAACAAGCTCTTAGCCGTGAAATACCCTACTATTAGCCGAGACAACCACTTACTCAAAACAAATGCCCGTCGCGAGTTCATCTCACACGCACGCCCCTACGATCATGATCCCTGGTCCCGGCCGCGGCACTTCAATCTCTCTGTTTATGAAACAATCAAGGAATCCTATTTAACAGCATGGCCCGAGTTCGCGCCTCTGATGAGCTGGCATTTCAACTTTGCCCTTGGCGGTCGGCGCCTTCCTATTACCGCCTTGTCCTGCGTCACAGATGGATGGATCACCGGCTCAGACAGCGGAGCAGCCTCTCCCCACGTGTTCCCATCAAAACCAGCGACCACGGCGCTTTGCAAAGGTTTCATTCTGACAGTCACAAATGTGTGTGTGTGGGGGGGCGCATACGTGGGTCACGATGATGGTAATGCTGTCCGCAGATGCCAGGGGCCGTGTGATCTGTGTGTCTTGGATGGACAGGGAAGCTTCCGGGCTGCCTGGCTTCCTGGTGGGCTGCACGGAGGATCCCGTCCCTGGACAAACCCCTCCCCCCTGGCGACTGTGTTCAAGTGTGCACGTTGTCTGTCCAAATGCCTGTGAGCTGCGGCCACGTGCCAGGCGCTCCATGGAAGAGTGGTCCGTCGGATTCAGTCCCCATCCTTGGGGGGCAAGCAGTCCTTGGGAATATCCTGACATAGATAATGTCCTCTCATCTTGGTAATTAACTGCAGAAAGACAGTTGAACTCAGGGCTGCCGACGTTCAACTTCGTGCGACAGCTCAATGCCGCCTTTCAGGACAATTCACAAAAGAGGAGCCAGGAAACCTCGATGCCTCTTCCTGTGTCAACCTCCCAATGGCCAGAGACCCACCAGGGACATTCTGAACATATTCAGGGGTCCTATAATTTCAAGGCTTGGCTTTGGGGTGGGCACCACCCAGCCAGTGCTGAAGGAGGAGAATCATCTGTGCCTTGGCACCTCTCCCTCGATTGATTCCTGTCTCCTGGGTGCCCTCTGCCCTGCAGAAAGCCTGACAGCGTTCCCATACCACTCGGCCTTGTCTCTTTTTTGGGGGGCGGGGGGCAGAAAGACCGTTTATCCTTTTCTCCCCCCCCAACACTCCCAATTCCTTATCCGCCACCGGGCCATGCGGTCAGGGGTGAAGGTTATGTGCGTGCTGCTCGCCAAGAGGGCTCTTTTCAACACCTGGGGGCAGCAGACAGCGGAGCGGCCTAGGGTGAGTGTGACCCGCTCAAGTGCTGTCATCTTTCTGTGCCCCCTGTCCCTCCAAAGGCGGAGACCAGGCGGGAGGATCAAAGGCTCCTGCACACTCTGGACGCTCCTTTGATTCACGGAGGCTAAAAATGAACAGGTTTGGAAGGGCCCCTGAGCCTCCTGCGAGCTACCACCTCTGCTCTCTCGTCTGGCTGTGGGGGTAATAATGCGAGTGTTGAGTAACAGGCCTGTGGCCGGGCCTTGGAAGATTCTTACTGGCCAGGTCATTGGACAAAACAGCTCGACCTGTTTTCCCCTCAATAAATCAATCACGTGCGGAAGGTCACGAGCACAACCTTGGGAGGCAAGCGTCCCCAAGGCCCAAGCCCTGTCCCCTTGGCCCAAGGACTCCGGCCTCTAAAGCAGCCTTTCTGAAGCGCTCATGTGTCCCCGCCATCTTGGAGGTGGCAACCCTGCGGGAGCCCCTGTGGGGATGTACCCACTGTGGGGTGGGGCAGGCAGGCCGGGAAGAGCAGCGGGAGCATCCCTGCCTGGTCCCAAGCAGTGGGAGGCCTCTGTGACCGTCCCACAAAGAACCATGGAGAACAGGAGCTGGAGCCAGGCTTGTCCTCTGTGTCCAGCCCAGAGGGAGGGTCTCATCCTGGAACCGCATTGATCTGCAGGCTCGTTTGCAGAGCACCGGCTGTACCCCCGGCCCCCACTCAGAAGGGCCGGGCCAGACCTGGGAACCTGCATTTCTAACAAGTGCCCAGGAGAGGCTGACCACGGCAGCCTTGCCCCATCACACGGCGCGAAGCTTATTTGGAACCTATTTAACGTGGGCATTAATCTGAGTGACTGGCAGTTCGTGGCAGGGGAGGCCCTGTCCCGTGCTGGCCGGTAGGCAGTCCCTTGGGGAGATGGGTGCCAGGGGAGGCTCCCAGCCCAGAAGGCCTAGGGACCGCGGGACTGATCCTGGGGTGTTCTGGCTGCTGGTGAAATCATGACAGTGTGTGCTGCTGCTTGGGGCCTGGTGCCATGTGTTGGCCCCTCTAACCCAGCAGGTAGATGAAAACCAAGGTTCAGGGAGGTGGGGCACCCTCAGGACCAGATGAGAGGGACCAGGTGAGTGTGACGGAGGCCCCTCCAGGGCTCCCTGTGGCCTTTGGTTTGCCTTGTCACGGGGACCCCTGATCCTGATCCTGGGGCGATTCCCACCTGTTGTCTTCCATTCTGGGACGTGGCATTATTGCTGCCCCCAAACGAGGCTGCGGGGGGCACGTGCCACCACGGACTTTCCACAGGGACCCTGCTCCCTGCTCCATGAGCAGCGCTGGGGCATTTCTCCTGCACCTCGCCGCCCAGCCGCGGACGAAGGCAGCTTCTTCGGGCCCCCTGAAGTCAGGAGGCCAGGCTGCTCCGATCACATCGCAGGACAGTTAATAAGACCCCTGATGAATGACGGGGGTGGATTTCTGCACCGCTAATTTCCGTAACTATCACCCTTTGAAAGATAGCTCGGGGCCCCTGTGCCCCCGGCCCTTCCCAGACAGAGCTGCATTATGTAGCCAAGTTCAGGTTGCGGATCCCGTTTCAGGGACCCGAGAAGTCCTGTCCTGGAAAATTCGGCAATATTTTGAGATAGATCCGTGGCTGCTGTCTTGAGTTTCTTCCTCCGTTGCAAGTTCTCTTGGAGTCCAATTCTTTCCTGGGGGGTGGGGGCTGGTGCTCCAGGTGGGGACGTTGCTCCAGGTGGGGACATTACTCCAGGTGGGTATGGTGCTCCAGGTGGGGATGGTCTTCCAGGTGGGGACATTGCTCCAGGTGGGGACATTGCTCCAGGTTGGGACGTTGCTCCGGGTGGGAATGGTGCCCAGGTGGGGATGGTGTTCCAGGTGGGGACAGTGCTCTAGGTGGGAACATTGCTCCAGGTGGGTATGGGCTCCAGGTGGGGATGGTCTTCTAGGTGGGGACATTGTTCCAGGTGGGGACATTGCTCCAGGTGGGGACATTGCTCCAGGTTGAGACGTTGCTCCAGGTTTCGACATTGCTCCAGGTGGGGACAATGCTCCAGGTGGGGACGGTGCTCTAGGTGAGAATGGTGCCCAGGTGGGGACGGTGCTCCAGGTGGGGACGGTGCTCCAGGTGGGGACAGTGCTCTAGGTGGGAATGGTGCCCAGGTGGGGACGGTGCTCCAGGTGGGGACGGTGCTCTAGGTGGGAATGGTGCTCCAGGTGGGGACAGTGCTCTAGGTGGGGACATTGCTCTAGGTGGGGACAGAGCTCCAGGTGGGAACATTGCTCCGCGTGAGGACAGTGCTCCATTCGGTTTTCCCATGAGAATCCTGGGGTTCAGAAAGCAGAACGGGGAACCCCAGGAGGTGGGCTATCAGGCTCCCAACCTGGGAGCAAAGTCTGGAGGACACCTCCTTTCAGAAGCCAGTGAGGCAGAGGAGAACAGATAAAGGCTCTGAAAGGGGCCCTGGCGGAATCCTGTCCCTGAACCCTGGTCATGTAGTGTGTCCAGGGACCTGCTCGCAGCTGACCATCAGGTCTCTGTCCTCTCTGTGTGAATGCTGGGCTGGAGCATGAGGGGCACAGGTCAGCCCTAGGTGGCCAGAGTCTCTGACATGCTGGGAAGCTCACCACATTCTCTCTGAGACTGAGGCCGCTGTGCTGGGGATCTGGGATGTTGTGGTGCCAGGCTGCACTCTCGGGGTCTGCCGGGTAGCCCCTCCTGGCCGTGAAGGCCTTGCCTCCTTGACTGTGCAGCTCCCACTGCCCTGGGCAGGCCAACTCATTGCACTCGCTAGCACCCGAGCAGGTAGGCCCACCCGCACCTCTGTTTCCCCCTCTGGTGAGGCCTGTGGGAGTTCAGTGTCCAGCACCCAGAAGTTCTGCAATGTGAAGCAGATCAGAAGCCGTCCTGGGCATCGTTGATGTGCGAGGAATGGGGTATGGAGGTGTCAGTGCTGTTTCCAGACCCACCAGTCTCCTGAGATCTGGGCAGTGTCCCCTTGGGGCAGGGTGGGACCACTGTCTCTCCTCCTGGCCACATGGGAACCAGTCGTTTCCTCCACTGGCCCAGACCACCAGGACGGTGACCAGGAGGACACAGGATCACAGCTGGGGCTGATGGGGAGTAGCACCTGTCCCTGGAACATTCTGGAAGGCACATGTGTCCCCCAACCCCCATTACCTTCCATGCGGGGGTCACACCGGGCCAGTGGGGTGGGCTGGTGAGGCCCCACGTCCCCTGAAGGGTTAACTGCTGTGGCCAGCCCCCTAGATGCACAGACGCTGCCGCTTTCTCAACACATGCTTGCCGTCACCCACCCGGCAGGGCACGGGGTATATTTGGTCTCCGTAGCCACTTGATTCAATTACGGGACTGTGGAGAGGGGTGTTCCCCGCAGGGGGCCCGGCAAACGCTCCAGTGCCCGCGGATGGAGAGGGAGCCGGAGCCCGTGGGCAGAGAATGCTGACTCCATTCCTTTAAAACTCCTGTAATTGACTTTTTAAAAAATGACATTAGCATTTAAATGGTCCCGTCGTTAGGAGGGTGAAGGTTCACAGGAATAGGATCAATGTATCGAGCTCTTCAAATGTTCCTTGATATTTCGTTTTTGTTGTGTCGTGCCGCAGGGGCTGCGCCTGCGTGAACCTTTCATTAGGCTCCGGAGTCCGCCTGCGGCGGGGCCTGCCCCCTCCCGGTGGACACGTGCCCGCCTCTGCGGCCGCTGAGGGCAGCACCCCGCTTCCCCCAGGACCCGTGGGGGGCGCCTTCCCCTGACCACGTGCCTGCTGCCCCGGAAGCCCTCAGGAAGCAGGGCAGCCATGCCCTGGGCTCGAGGGGCTGTGACCACACCGGATGCTGTGTGGGCAGAAGTGGGTCCGGGCACCTGTGTCTGTCCCATCCCAGGGGCTGGAGACCTGCCCACGCCTGGGGCCAGAGCAAGGACGTTTCTGTCCGGAGCTTTGTGAGCGGGGACGAGAGACACCAGCTGCACAGGGTCGCTGTGTGGCCTGGGAATGTTTTGCAGAATTACAGGGATCAGGTGAAGATGTAAAATGACCTAAAAAGAGAGTCTGCAGAACAATGGGGCACAGGCGGGAGGGAGAGCAGCTTCCCCAGCCACACCTGGAGAGGTAATACGAACATCCAGGTGGCCGGCCAGCCGGCCAGAGGGAAGAGATGTTTGTTCTCCGCGGGGCTGGTAACAGAGGGACAGGGTCCCGAGCCAGACCGCCCAGTCACCCTGGGTCCCCGGGTGTGCCCAGTGGGCTCTGACAACCTCACTGAGAACTGTGGGGAAATCTTCCCATTGGAGCTGGGAAAATTTCAGCAGGACACGCTTGGGCTAACCCAAAACTTGGGGGACACAGCATCAGCCTGACTCCCCACCTACACTGTCTGGACACCCTGGCACGTCCTGGGCACCCAAGGACTGGCCTGGCTAAAGGAACCTGCCTGCACTTACCTTCCAAAATTCAAGCTCCCTCCAGGACATGTCACTGGGGGCTCACAGCAGGGGAAGGGGCCACAGACTGGACATGCACACGCGGGGCCTGGATCATTCATTCCCGCTTTGCCTCAACCCCCAGCAGGTCCTTTGCACGTCTACGCTCTGTGGCTGGCTGGGTCACAGGTCATCTCTGCAGCGCTCTGGATGGAAGGTCCTTTCCAGGGCCCATCAGGGACGTGCCCGCCCAGACTGCAGTCCTCCCTCCTCCGGGCCCAGTACAAGCTCCCCAACTTCCTGTCGTCTGGCCACCCGCCTTGGCCACAGATGGTTTGTCTGGATGGAGACGGTGTCCCCATTCTTTTTTTTTTAAATATTTATTTATTTATTTATTTATTTATTTATTTATTTATTTATTTATTACAGAGACAGAGAGTGAGTCAGAGAGAGGGATAGACAGGGACAGACAGACAGGAACATAGAGAGATGAGAAGCATCAATCATTAGTTTTTCATTGTGCATTGCAACACCTTAGTTGTTCATTGATTGCTTTCTCACATGTGCCTTGACCGTGGGCCTTCAGCAGACCGAGTAACCCCTTGCTGGAGCCAGCGACCTTGGGTTCAAGCTGGTGGGCTTTTGCTCAAACCAGATGAGCCCGTGCTCAAGCTGGCGACCTTGGGGTCTCGAACCTGGGTCCTCTGCAACCCAGTCCGACGCTCTATCCACTGCGCCACCGCCTGGTCAGGCGGTGTCCCCATTCTTGCAGGGGATACCTGCTCTCGGCTGAGCCCCAGTGGTGCCTGAAACAGGTGGCTTCTCCTGACTGCTCGACGCGAGGGGGAAGGGCCCCACATGCCCAGGGATACACGGGTGATGGACACGGCCCATCACAGCAAGGGCGCCCGGAGGTGTCCACCTCTCAGGGAGGCCTCACACACCCACGCCTCCGCAGCTGCGCCTTCTCCTCCTCCGTGAATTAACAACCACGCTCGTAAACACTGAGCCGACAACACTGGTCCTGCGCACCTGGTCATGTCCCCGGGGCCATCAGAGATCCAGCCGTCTAGGTGGGGTGGTCACACTGTCTGTCACCCAGGGCCTCGTTCGGCCGTGTCCCGAGGAGAGCCGCAATCGCACGGTATTGAAACGAGGCTCGGGCCACCCAGAGGTGCCCACCAACGCAGAACCTGTCTAACAACATCGCCACGTCCTGGGAAGCTGGAGGCCTCTGGGAGTCTCTCCAGGGGGGCGAAGCGGGGGAGGGGGGCTCAGGACAGGCGTGTTGCCGTGAGGAGAGGGCCGGCTGGGTTGGTTACCTCAATGCTTCCCTCCCCTCCCCACCATCCAAGCTGTCCCTCCTGCCCTGTCCCGCTGGTGAAGGACCACGTGCCAGCCACCTTCGGGAGGGACTGTCCGCGTGAATGTCGTTGGCAAACGGCCTGGCCCTCGGGGGCCCCAGAGCCTCCCCACACGCAGGGCCGGCCTCAGCACGCCTGGCTAGGGACACCGGACCGAGGCTCCAGGGCATAACTGTCCCTGCAAAGAGTCACCGCGGCAAGGAGCAAATCGCCACCAAAGGAACAACAACAAAAAATAAATAAATAAGTCACACATTTGCCTCCAGGTGGAAAGCAAACATTTAGAAACCAAAAAAACCACCCAACAACAACCAAATAAACAACAAACCAAGAAGCCAGAAACAAAACCCTTTGTAAAATGCCTCTGAGACTTAGGAAATAGGAGGTTTGAACACATGAGGGCCGGCAGGGGAAAGCTCGGAGAGGGTGCTTTCTCCCCAGGCGGGGACACCAAGGGACCCGGTCCCTGCCTGCCCCTCCCACAGACGGTGTGCCCTCTCTGGAGGAGCCACGAGGAGCCTGGGGACCCCAGCTACGCTCCCGAACGCTAAGCTGGGACAGGACGCGTGCCCTCCACCCCACCCACCCCCCATCTCTGGTGTTCTGGACCTTTCCGACATGCGTTTGCTCTGGACAGAATTCCAGGCCACAGGGAAACAACCGCCTCATCCAGGCCATACCCTCAGTTGCTCTCCTACAAAAATGGGCTGAACGGGAGTTGTTCAAATGCCTAAGAAAAGAAAAACTACTACTCAGGCTTCAAGGACCACACGGTTCCTATTACGAGTCTGACCAGAGCTGGGAGTGCTTGGCTCTTGATTTTAAAGGGTCCCCAAAGGCAGCTGACATCTGGGGAAACCGGGCACTTGCTGGTGGTTTGCAGAGAGACTTCCCGGGCTGCCAGCTGTGTTACAGGAACGCCGTCCCCCGAGCAGGCGATAGAGGGCGCCTGCTCCCCAGCTTCCGGGCGCCGGGTGGCGGGTCGCCTGGCCAGCAGGCCTTGGGACCAGCCACTCGGGTCTCCAGGGACCCCTGGCTACCTGGGACGCAAAGCCCGCGGCCAGGCTCTGCCAGCTTCCCGTCTTGAGAGGCAGCTGTGCTAGCCCAGCAGCCAGCCACTGTCACAGTCAGGGTGGCCCCTCTGAACTCGGGTGGCTTGTCTCCCACGGCCCCCGAGTGTAGCCTTTGGATATCATTTTTTGCCCCCCCTTCTTGCAGGGAAAGTCCCCCATTCCCGCCTCCAAGGCACAGAGGGGCTAACGGGCAGCCGTGTCCACCGCCACTGGGCCAGATCAGATTCCTCCAAAATACAGTGTGTGACTGACACCCTCACTCAGGCCTTTGGGGGATGGGGAGGGCTCATGGGGTCCCTGGGAGCTGACCTCTCAGCCTGGTACCCAGGCCGCAGCCCACCCCATCCTGCGGCTTCCTCCTCCCTCAGCTTCCCAAGGGGGACATGTGTCCCCCTCACACATGAAATGTGTCCCCTCACACAGGAAACGTGTTCCTTCGCTAAGGAGGGAGGAAATGCAGGTTCATGGAGAATTACACATGCAGCAACCCAAAGAGCGACCAAGCCGACCCCCCCATCCACCTCCCCCCCGCCCGCCCCCAACGCACACAGGACGACTTGCTTCCTTTGCTGCATGTGTTTCCTGGACACAAACTGTGGTGGAGGGTGACCTCACTGATGTCGACCATGACCAAGTTTCATGGATACTCTGTTATAAGACGCCCCCCCACCCCTGTCTCCTTAGAAGATGGCCTTCCTCGCTGTGGGCGGGAGGCTCTGGTACCCTCAGCAAGGAGGTTCCAGGAGGGGCTTCCCAAACCAGAGCCCCCGGGGGAGAGCGGTTGGCCCACCAGGCATCCTGGGGTCCAGGTTCCGGAGGGTGGCCAGTCAACAGGCCCGAGTGCCAGAGTGGGGGGTGCGGGCGAAGACTCTGGATCAAGGACGTGGGGCTGAGCCAGGAGCCCAGAGCCTCTGCTCGGCTCACAGACAGCCCCGAGCTGCCCGGCTGGCGGGGCCAGCCTGCCTTTCCAGGGTGAGTGCCAGCCCCTGGCACTCACCGACCTCTCCCTGGAAATGTGTACATGCCAACGCCAGCCCTGAGCACATTCCTCTCCGAGAACATACTGAGAACTCACGGACCAGGCTGTTTATAACCCGGAGTGCAGCACGGAGCCAAGCCCGAGACTGGTCTCAGATGCTTCACATTTGCACATCCATCCAGCGGGGCTTCCTTGGTAAAGAGCTGGCACCTCCGCCCGAGGGGGCTGGGCGGGGACTAGGGAGGAACGCACATGACGGTCGTTAGAAAACAGCCCTCTTTGCACAAGCACAGCTCTGGGTCACCTGCGAGGGACTCTGACCACACAGAGGGCGCAAGACCCACATGAGACTTGGGGGTGGGGGCCCAAGTCTGCGTCCTGAGGGGTCCCCGGGACCGTGGTGAATGCTCCGCTGTGGAACCTGCATCAGCCGCACTTCCGCGTGGTGCCCCTCCCTGCATTCCCCTGCTCCACGCACAGCTCGGAAGACACCTGCCTAGCATCCACGAGGGCCGGGCCGTGCTCTGGGGCCAGACCTCAGCAGTGTCGCAGACAGGAGCCCGTGGCAGCTTCATGAGGTCTCGGGGGTCCTGTGCACGCTGTGTGCAAGCGGTGTGTGGCTGACTTGGCTACAGCCCTATTCGCTTCTGTCGACACCAGTCGAGCCCTCCTCCTGGGTGACAGGGCCCACAGGCCTGTCCTCAGGCAGAGGTGGGTGGGGAGCTTATAGGACATGTGGCAAAATTCACAAAGAGAACTCCTGGGTCCTTGGCTACCTGTTCCCCCGATGGAACGTCCAGCCAGCCCGGTGGTGCTGAACCCCCACCAGCCTCGGCCCAGAGCTCCACGTCTCCATTTCTCTCTGTCCCCCCAGGAACCCCAGGGGCAGTCCGGCAGTGGCGTCCCCCTCTCCACAGCCAGCCCCCTGCTCTGCTCTCCAAGGCCCCGTGGCCTCCAGAGCCAGAACTGGAGAAGAAAACATCTATGATATCAGAGACAATCCTTTGCATCCCCTCACTCCTCCAGACCACCTTCCCCTCATTTCCCAAGTCCCTAACCAGACTCTCCCCAGTCCCCACACGTCGAGGGAGCCTGACCCCGACTGCTTGTGGGCTCACTGCTCTGGGGACAGCTGCTGAGACCCTGGACGGCTGCCCGGCCACTTCCTGCTTCACCTAGGAATGGGTTTTCCCCTCCATTGGCATTCATATTTCTCAAAGCGGAACACCTGTTCCCAGACCTCGGGGAAGGTTTTAGTCGCTGCCACCGTGCGCTTTGTGAAGTCATGGCCCTGGGCAGCAGAGGAGGGGACTCCCCCAGCCACCTGTAGCCTGAAACAGAGGGCACTGAGGGCAGCCCCGAGTGCCCACATGGATGTCCTGATGTGGGGCAGGACAGACACTGACGACGAGGGTGGATTGGGGAGGCTGGGAGAGGAAACATCTCCTCTGTGTGCGAGAGACCAGCCTGAAAGAGATCCATCTTGCCCAGGTGAGCCAGGGAGCCCCAGGAGACAAATGATGTCCCCCTGCCAGGCCATCGGTCCAGCCAGCTGTCCAGTGATGCCACCCACTGCCACCAACAACAGCATCCAAATCCAAGTACAAGAACAGGTTGTGCCATGGGGAGCATTCCTCGTGGAAAGGTGAATGGGAAAGGCGGAAGTCACCCCATGTCTGTGCCATGCCCTCGAGGGTGGCAAGCATATGTGTGGGTGCACGCTTGCACAGCCCTTGCACACCCGTGTGCATGCAGACACCTAAACAAACACGGACACGCCCGGCTCCTGCCACGCGGCTGCTCCCTGGACTTGTGCCGATGGTGGGAGAACGTGTCCTGTGGTGCATGTGCTCGTCTTGATGAATTAGCAGAGGAATCGCGATCATTTTGGTTTTCTTATTCATACCATCTTGTCCCCACCCCCCACCTCCGACTGTCTCACAAGGAACATATATCCTTAACACGACTGGAAGACAAATCAGTATTTCTTCTAAGACACTCGGGATTCCACGAAGTTCTGACCGAATGGGGCTCACGCTTTCCTGGTGATGAGAGGGAGACAGCACCTGCCGTGAGGGGTACACACGTCCTCTGGGTGACAGTGCTCAGGGGACATGCCGGGCACAGGCTGGCTTCCCTGTCGCCTCCTCACCTGGTGGCCCCCATACCCAACCTTGAGCTCTAGGCTGTGCTCGAACCTCTGGGGCAGGGGACAGGTTACCTCCATGGTTGCCCAGGTAGGGGGCAGGGGACAGGGGGCAGAAGCTCCCTTTGTTCTGTCCTTCCTCCTGTCCCTGCTTCCCTCCCTCTGCAGGCCTTTCCCTCTGTGTCCCCAGCCTCTTGCAGGACCGTCCAGTCTAAGCACATGGTCCTTGGCAGCCGCTCCCTCCCTCACCCTGGTTCCCTCCCTCTGGAGGCAGGGACGGGGAAGAGTGGGGAGCCTCTGTCCCCGAGGTTTCTACTGGTGTCTTTTCCCTCCAACAAGTCTGAGAGAGAGCCCTGAACAAAAGGGGGCTCTGACCAGGGGGGCTCTGACCAGGGGGCTCAGGAGGAAGCCAGCCCTGCAGCTGGGGGTGTGAGGGTGCGGGTCAGGGGGTGCCCGGCCCCAACCTGCCCAGCTCAGGACCTGAGTGCTCTGACTTTCTTCGTCCCTTGTCAAAGATCTGACAAGACCGCCTTCCCGCTGTGTCTCAGGCGTGGTCTCGGGCTTTGCCCGACAGACACAGGCCAGCAGGAGACACTTGCCTCCCTCTGCCGAGATGCCCATGGTCCTTCCTAGCTGATGGGCAGGGCCGTGGCGGGGGGGGGGCTCTGATGACCATTCTGTCCTTTGGTAAGGGGAGGCCCCATGGGCACCCCCAAGCCTCAGGGGCCCCAAGCTGCTCTGGTGGTCATGGAGGCAACTTCCATACCCCTTTTATCTGCAAAGACAGCTCAGGGAGAATGCAGGTGGGCCGGCCCCTGGGGCCCACAGGGCAGTGAGAGGCTCACGATGACAGACAGAAAGCACACTGCATCCCGCATCCTGGAGGACGGACGTGCAGACTGCTTCTTTCCGAGAGAGGTTGCAGCTCCAGCTGCCAGGGCAGGAAGTACGGGGGGGATTGACGGGGTGATGGTGGGCATTGAATAATTACTGCCCACGGACAGACGTTGGGGAGCCTGGCCATCACGGGAAGGGACCTGCAGGGTGGTGTGTGCTGTGAGCTTAGCCGTGCCCTCCTGTCTCTGTTTTCAGACCACGTTTTCTGAATCTATTCTAGACCCATCTCTCAAAATTTGCCTTCAATTTGTCAACACAATTGGGAAAGCTCTCAGGCAGTCAGTTTTCTACAGGTCACTGGGGATGAGGACCTCACGGGCGGGCCTTGCATGCAGATGCCCCTGGCCACGTCCCCCACAAGCTCCATAGCCTGGTGGCCCGTCAGCCACCTCTAGGTGTCCTGGCTCACTGTGGGTGCCGGGGGTGACCCCGAGGTTTGAGGCTGGTGTTTCACGTCCAGCATGGGGCTCTCTTGGGCGCGTGGTATTAGCTGACCCACATGTACCATATGCGTATGTAGCAAGGGGTTTCCAAACCAGCTCTACCTGGGCTGCTGTGGCCAGTGACAAGCTTCTGTCAGAAACGTTTCCTGGGCCTGTCCCCCGCACATCAGGCCAAGGTGGTCACAACTGGGGCAGTTGTTTATTTTGTCCCCCATTTGTCCTCCCCACAGCATCAGGCTTAGGATGCTGGTTCAAGGGGGCAGGACTAGGCCACTCCTGGGGAGGGACATCATTGGGAGGCATTGGGTGGCAAGGAGACTCCGGGAGACCTCGGGGGTTTGCTCTACCACCGGCAGGGAGAACTGAGAATCAGGTCGAAATCAGGAGGATGCAGAGGCTAGCCATGCGGGGGTCAGAGGGCATCTGGATAGGATAAAGGAAGGTCCCCAAACCCTTCTTCTGGTTGCTGCAGTAACTGCCCATGTAAAGCCTCTAGCAGCACAGGACTCCTGACCTTGGGACAGTGTGCACGTGTGTGTGTGTGTGTGTGTGTATGCACGCGTGTGTGCGCGCATGCGTGTATATGCATGTGCCTGTGTGATGCCCACGTGTGTGTGTGGGGGTGTACAACAAACCAAGACTTATGCCCTGCTCTGGGCGCCCTGTGGATTCATTTGGGGTCAATGCCCCATGGCTCTCAAACCCCAGTGTTTGAGAGTCTGCGCCAGCACTGTCCCTGGATCCCATCCTTAGGGGCAGCCGCAGATTCCTCTCATAAACCCCAAGGAACAAGGCAGGGTGTTCGCAGGGAACTTCCTTTGTTTCTGCAGGTGCTGGGAAGCCACATGTTGGGGAGACACCTCAGGAAGTGTGCCCCTTGGGGGACCCAGGCAGCCGCACTCCCTGTGGTCCAAACAGCCTAGCCAGCCACCGCAACTGTCGGTCTGCAAGCTGCCTTCCTATGTAGGCAAGGTGGACATTGGTGCTTAGTGACATCCACAGGTGGCACCTGGCCCAGGGGACCTGGCCAGAGGCTGGAGCCACACCCCTACCTCTTGCAGGGTCTGATGGCACACAGATGCTGTCATGTGCCCCACGCCACCCCGGCCGCGGGCTGGCCCCTCCCTAAGCTTCTCCTGGGCCTGGTTCCTGTCTGTCTGCTGGTCATCGCACAGTGACAACAGGCGGCAGGTGACGGATGGTTAGTGTTGAGTCCTGTCCTGCCAACTGGGTCCCGGGGGAGACGCGAGAGGCTCTGCAAACGGCTTTATTACCAACTTGTGGCCGCAGTGACTATCAATCACACTGATCGGGGCTGGCAAACACGGGGTGAGATGAGAGGCAGATGCTGGCCTCAGAGGTCGGGGGTCAGCGGCAGGGTGGGACGAGGGAGACCTGGGAGAGCATGGCGTGCTAACTGCTGAACTTGACCGCAGTCCCGGCCCGCAGCGTGCACGCGGCCCTCCATCACCAGGCTGGCCTCGGAGGCTCTGGAAGGGGCACAGGGGGCCGGCTCCCTCCAGGGAGGGGGCGGGGGGCGATGAGACTGGGGTTCCTCTTGTCAATGGCTTTGATCTCAGACCTAGAGCAGGCATGGAGACGGGGCTGACCCACCGAGGAGGCTCTGCTGCTTCCCGGGGACCGAGCCCCGAACTTCCTGCAGGCTGGGGCTGGACGCGGCCTCCTGCTCTCGCTGTCCAGGGCAGGATGAATCAGACCTTTCTTGGGGAGGTGCCTCCTGCACAAGGACGTTTAGTCAGACATAATTGCAAGGAAAAATAAACCTGGCTTAACAGAAAACAGCTTTCCCGTTGTTTCTTTCCCCCGTGAAGCCTTTCCAAGTCCAGGTTTTGGCAAATCCCGGCCACGGGTAATTGTCAACACGGCACAGTGTCCAGAGACCGAAGCCAGCAGGGCGGAAATGGCACCGCAGCCTGAGAGGGACCCGGACATGGCCCGCGGGCACGCGTGCGCTCACATGTGTGCGCAAGACGCCCTTTGTGGGCGCCGCCCGACCGCGGGCCAAGGGAACTTTGTCTTGGCTGCGGTGCCGACGGCTCAAGCGCACATCACGGGCTCTGATCCCCGGGCAGGCACGGAGGATGGCCGGCCTCGCTGGGAGCGGCCAGAGCGGTGACTCCGGCTGCGCAGGGCTTTCCCAGGTGGGGGCAACACCCTCCCGCCCTAGCTCTGGCCTCCTACGTCTCCTGTCACCCAGAGTGCCAGAGGGAGCCCTGGCGATGTCCTTCCCCAAGGGGACCCACTGGAGCTGCTGTGGGAATCGGAAAGCAGGCAGGACAGAGTGATATGGGGTGTGCCTACTCGCAGCGACATGTTGGATGGCCTGCTGCTTAGTAACTGGTGCCCCTGGCTGGACAGACCCAGCCAGACCCTCCTCCTTGCTCTGTTTTCTTTGGGGGGGGGGTGTCCTGCCAAAGGGATGTGGGGCGAGTGGAGGGCCAGCAACAGGCGGCAGTGAGAAGGGGCGCGGGCGAGCCAGCGGGACGAAGGCCCTCCACGTGTCCACCGCCGGGTCCTGCTATTCGTTTCTAGAGATGTGTGACAGGGTCCGTCAAGCCCATGGCTGACAGGCGGTTGTTCCTCACTCAGCTGGGCTCTGGGGAACACAGGGCTCATTTGCCAGGCAAAATTAATGAGAGAAGAAAGACATAAACGAGATAGTAATTTATGACTTCCGCCAGGCCCAGCCTGCCGGTTCCCCACACAGCGTGGCGCACTTCCTTTGCCACCAAGCTCCGCCTGAGGAGGAGGAAACCAGGGGGCGGCCCCAGCGGCCTGGTCCGGCCCAGCGCCTGGATGCCGGGTCCTGCTCTGCTGTCTGCACACACAGGGTGCTCGAGATCTCCCGTGTTCCGAACACCCATCTCCAGATCTCACATCCAAAGGAGCCCTCGGACAGCGTGTGCCCCCCCCCCGCAGCCTGCATCCCAAGGGCCCAGGACCCCCCCCCCCTGACCCCCGACCTCCGACCTGCCTGTCCTCGCCACCTTGCATTCTCTGCCACCGACCGCACACCCCCCCTCCTCAAAATACAAAGGAGAAGAATGTAATGGAAACAGCCAGCCATCCGGCAGCAAAATAAACCTTCCCTAATGGCTACCAAACTTGCTGAGTGTCAGCACTGGTCCCTTTGTGCGGAGACTCTGTAATAATCACGCAGCTCGGAGACAAGGCCTCTCTCCGGCGGGATCGACGTGACGGGGCCTGGAAGGCAGGTGTTACTGTAATTAGCTATTGTTTGACTATCAAAAGTCAAGGCTGATTAAAGCCACTAAGCACAAGTGCGCGATTTTATTTCAAAGAATATTATGAACTGCACGCTGGGCCCTTTCAGACGGGGCCTTCCTCGCGCAGCCGGCGAAGAGCCCACGCCAGCAGTAATCAAACGCAAAATCTGCATAAACCTCCGGGGTTTAATTCAAGCAGAGACCTTTCATTAGAAATATGTTACTTTTATGAAATCCGGTCCACCAGCGAGGGGAGAAAAATGTGACTTCTTAAGAAAAGTGAATGGCACCTCTTTAGTGATTAACCCGAGATTAATGGAGGGCCCCACTGCTTGGCCTAAGTCCGTTTTATTGCGAACTCATTTAGGTACCGTTTCAGATGGGGCCGATGAAGGTCACCTGCCAGGACGTCGGGTCTTGGCAAGCGAGGCTAGCCATTATGGTCAAACCCCAAACACACTTTTTTATTAAAGAAGCTTTGCAAAGTGTCTGGTGTTAGCCTCTCTTTTTTTCTTTTCCCTCCCCTTCCTTTTTAGGAAGTTTCTATGTAAACGTACTCAATTACTTAGAAATGTGGGCCCTTACTCACTCATCAGAGGTTGATGTTAGTGTTTCTACATGCAGGGGTTCCTTTGTGACTTCTGCACACCGAGTCCCTCCTGGTGAGGGGCTGCGCTTGGGACTCACACCGCACACCTGCAAGACGGCACACACACGCATACCTGCAGCTGTCACACGGGCACACACACGCGCCAGCCCAGCCACGCTCACGTGTGCATGCACCCCCACACGTGCACATATGCACATGTACACGCACCACATATGCACACACTTATACCTGCATAAATGTGTCACACAGCCACATGCAAGTTTGCCTGGCCACACTCATGCATGCACGCACCAAGTGCACACACGCACATGTGAACATATGCACACACATGCATGCGTGCATGTATGCACACACACTCACACACACATGTGACCAGACGGCATCAAGAACAGAATCACAGTAGATGTGGAGGGGACACCTCTCACTACTTCTCCCCTAAAGTCCCCTCCTATAAGCAGAGGACCCACTGTCCCCTTCACTGACTTGTCACCAGGCCACCGCCCCAGAGGCATGCGAGGAAGAGCTGTTCTTCACACTGGGGGGGAGTCAAAGGCCAGGGACGGGGTTCTCGCCCTGCCCACTGTGTTCCAGCCCTGGGTTGCTGACCCTCTCTCCCATGTTCAGGTAGTGCCAGCTTGGTGCCTCCCAGAGATCTGGGCATCCCAGTGGGAGCTTTAAATCCACCTCAACTAATGCAAAACCAGGGACATGCAGCCAAGTTAGCATGATTCCCAAGCCCACACCTGTGTCCCAAGATGAAACATGACTATCCATGGGCCGCAGGGAGCTGAGACCCGGGAGGCAGTGTCCTGAGCACGTACCGCGAGCCAGCACCCTGCCCCTCCAGGGGCCAGACCCAGCGTGGATGGAGCAGGGGCTGTGTGACCCAGCCTGTGCACCATGCTCTCTGTGTCCCGTGGACTAACTCAGAGACCGCCTCACCCGACAGAGCGACTGCCTCCACAACAGAGCCCGCAGTGCATCTGCTCAGACCTCCCCCCGACTCCCACCCAGACCCTGCAGAGGCTGCAGACGCAGGTGCCAAGAGGGTCCCGACCTGTGGCAGCTCAGCCCTCACAGATTTCACCCTGGAATGAAACTGTGAACCAGGTCCCCCAGGTGTGAGCCCTTTCTGGGCACCGGCCATCTCTTGAAGTTTCTGGAAACTGAAGTCTTCTTGCAGCCCCCCGGGCCCTGTGCCCCAATCTGAGCAGCCCCTGGGCAGCCAGCTGACCCCGAAAGAGGGCTGGAATGGTGTTTCCTGTGCAGGACCTGGCAGATGGCTGCATTCGGGACCGTGGGCGGGGGCGGGCCTACACGTGCAGGGCTCTGGACACGGGATGGCAGTTCTGATATCTGTCCAGCAGGTTGGGGTCTGGTGCACCCTGGGCCAGCAGTGGCCCTTAGTGACCACGCCTTTAGCAGGTTGCTGTCCAAAGGGTTGCCGTTATGTCTGTACTGTTGGATTTGGCCGGAAGTGGCGGGAGAGTGAATTCTTCATCCCAAACTCTCCTGATTGGCTGTCTTTGTGGGGGGAGATCACTGGGCACTCTGCCAGGAACACAAGGGTCCTCCCTGAACGACCAAGCAGCCACCAGGGGGTCTCCTTTTGAGAGACGGCAGGAGCCTGGCCGAGGGTCTGCAGAGACTTGAGGAGGTGCAAGCCCATGCGGGGCGCTGTGGGCGGGGTCTCTGGGATTAGGTGGGCGGGGCCTCTGGGATAGGATAGGCAGGGTTTCCGAGATCAGGTGGACGACTGCAGCTCCATGTCCCCCTCCCCCCCCTCCCCCCGTACATGGCACAAGAGGATGGGACTTTCAATTCTGACTTCTGGACTTCCAGATGGGCCCGGTGCCCTTGCTGCACGTGGTCCTCCAAAGTGAGCCCTGCTTCCTCCAACTTTGCCTTTCCCTGTGGCTGGGTGGGCAGGACAGGCACCAGTGTCTCCTTTGCCTCCCCCAGGCCTGTCCACCCAGACCCTCTAACCGCTCTGCCTCTCTGCTCAGAGGGTCTCACGCCTCTGGAGATGCCCAGTGGCCATCACCAGCTGCCCTGTTCCCGCGAGGCTCCATCCTACTTTGTGCGTCTTCTGTTCCTGTCTGGGACATGAAACACGCCTGAGACGCCCTCCCTCGTCTCCGGGACCCTCCATCTGCCGAGCCTCGCTGAGTCCGGCTGTGACCGGCGGTGGGAAAAGCATGCTGGTGGGTGGGAGTCAGTGGCAGGGCCGCCCTGACCACGGAGCCTGAAGAATCACGTCCCCGACCTTCACAGGGTAGGTCCCCAGCCCCAGGAGCTTGGGCCCCTGGAGAAGGTTACAGGTTGGTTTTCACTGTCTCCCCAGTGGAAGAGGCGATACCCCCCCCCCACACACACACCCAGACAGCCCCAGAGTGAAACCCGAGTTGCAGACAGAGCAGCGGGACCCGATGGGTTGGAGGATGAAAGTCAGCCCCTAGCTCTCCTCTCTGCCCCATGAAGGAGAGGCGGGGTCCTGGGGCCAGGTCATCGCTGACGACCCTGCACCTCCCGCAGTCCAGAAATGTTAACATGTTCTAGCGGCCCCCCGGCCTCTCGGGCTGGGGTGGGCAGTGGGAAGGCCCCTCCAGTGTCCCATGTCCTCTCTCCACCCCGTCCGTTGTCATTAGGAAGGTGGCGACCACCGGAAAGGCCATGGCCTCTGCTGAGGACTGTGGCTGCTTCTCTTCATGAAGTCGACTTGGAAATGAAGGGGCAGCTTTGGCTGACCTGCCCCGGGGTCAGCGGATCAGCCGGCCAGAGCAGGGCTGTCCCCCCGGGCGCCGCGTGTCCCTAGCAGGCTCCTTCACCTCCGCGGCCTGCCCTGCACAGCCTGGCGTCCTGTCCTGACACCCCGGCTAAGAGTTTCTCTTTTAAATGCACGTGTTAATTATCTTGCCACTGCAGCAATTTCCCCCCGTGGTCCATTAATTAAGGGGTCACAATCCGAGAGCATGTTTACCCAATAAGCTTTCTTTTTTAATTATCCTAATTGCTTGGAGACTGACAAAGACTCTACTCTTCTCCTTCCCCCGGCGGATTAGCCGGTGACAAACGCACTTGCCCGCACGTGTGCTCGCCGAGTGGCTGGGTGGCGTCCGCAGCGGGCGCATGGCCCTCCCTGGGGTCTGGTGGGTGCTCATGGGTGGCTGGACAGAGCCCGGGGGCGGCCAGGAACACGGACACGGAGCAGCGGGGCTGCTCACCACATGCTCACACGTTTGTGTCAATGGGATCCTCGGCGGGCCACGGTCTGAGGACCTGGGGCCCAGGCTGGCAGGGGTGCTGGAGCCCCAAGGTCGGGGCCGAGGCAGCTCGTTTTCAAGAACATGGTCTGTGAAGTGCAGGCAAACCCGGCCCTGGTCTAAGCAGAACCAAAAACGGTTGATAGGTCAAACTTGGCCAGGCCTGGCCTCTGTACTGACCGCAATCTATAGAAGGAGGTACTCAGGTCACCCAGGAAGTCCCGGGGGGCTGACCCTCAAGCCACTCTGTGAAGCCCATTCTTGTTCCCAAGCCAGTCCGAGTCGGAGAAACACTCAAGACTGTAAAATGGGGCAGTCACTGCGAAGACCAGTCTGGCACGTCCCCGAATGGTCAAACCTAGAGTCCTCTGAGGCCCCAGCACGTCTCCTCCCAGGCACACGCCCACGATGCAAACAGACACGTGAACACGGGATGCAAACAGACACGTGAACACGGGATGCAAACAGACACGTGAACACGGGATGCAAACAGACACGTGAACACAGGATGCAAACAGACACGTGAACACCCAGCGCAGCTCTCGGCGCAACAGCAGACGGCGGGGGCCACTCTGGTGGGGTCCACCAGCGGGAGGGCGGGTGAACAAACGGGGCGGGTCCACGCCGGGACGTCACTCGGCTCTCAGCACGACGTGGGAACTTTCAGATACAGAAGGCCACGGGCTGTGGCTCCATTTACATGGAAACGCCCAGAGCAGCCACGCCCACGGAGAGAGGCAGAAAATGGATGAGTGCCTGTCAGGGGGCGGGGGGGGGGGGGTGACCACTGGCGGGCACGGGGTCTCCATGGGGCTAAGAAAAGCGTACTGGGACCACCACCTCCCGAATGCATGGGATGCTGCTGAACTTTTCCCTTCAAAGTCGCTCATTTGTGTGTTTCTGTGGATGTCGCCTCACTGGAAAAGAAAAAGGAGGGTGCGGAGATGGACCCAGAACACAGCCCCGCGGAGCCCGCGGCTGGCATGAGCGGCAACGTGGTCACTCGCTGCGTCTGTCCGTGTCCGTCCTGCATGTGCGGGCTCTGCTCTGGCCGGCTTCGCGGGGCTCCTGGGGGGTGGCGGGGGGTGGTGGTGGTGGTGGTGGGGATTAATTCACGTCTGCTGAGTCAGCAGCAGTGATGCTGGGAAGAGCAGGTCCAGCCACGTTGTTCCGTGGGGGATTAGGGGTGCCGGCGGTCCGCGGCCACCCCGCTGGCTCCCGGGGCGGCCGGCGGGGCTGGGCAGGCCCGCCTGCTCCGTGCAAGTTTAAGTCTCTTTAATAAAGATTAAGATGTCAGAGGGCCAGCGTTGCACAAAATCCCACTTTTATTAACTTCTCATTACCAGCTGAGGGCGAGGCCTGTTGCCGAGCTTCCGAAAAGCAGACCAGTGAAAAAAATGGTTATTAAATATGCATCTATGACGACGGGGCTTGCGCCGGTCTTGCTGACTCAGCGAACGGGCCGCAGCTGCCCCGGCTGGATGCAAGACAATGGGGGGACCTAATGAAAAGAGTGACCATGGGGGCTGACCCGGGCTTGGGGTCACAGGGAGGCAGGGCCCCAGGCCCACCCGGAAATGGGTCCTGAGGACCTCAGTGGGCATTGACCGTGACTTCAACCCCCCGGGTTTGCTGTAATCTCCCTGTTCGCTGCCCAGGGCTCCCAGGACACACCCTGCTGTCCACCTTCTCAGGCAACCCACAGAGTGGCCGCTGTGGCTGTAAGTTCGCGGCCCCACCCCAGAGCAGGAAAGGCCACTCTTGTCAGTTTCATTCCTTCTCCAAGGCCACCCCCTTCAGCCCTTCTCTCCTTCCCTGGAGTCTCAGGGAGGTCGCCTGAGTCCTAGGTCACGGCTCAGGCACAGGGGGACCAGGCGGGGGCAGCTCACCTGCCCCCACAAACTATCCTCCCCTCCGCCCCTGAGCAAGTCCTACACCAGGTCAGACCCCACACTTCTCCTGCCGCGGCGTCACCCTCCCAGGGCCACCTGCCCGTGTGCCAGCAGTACCCTGCCCGTGTGCCAGTCAGACCCCTTCCTCCCAGCTTCTGTCCAGCTGCCGCTTGTGTCCGTGTTCTGCGCCTGTGTCCCCAGAACCTGTGGAGCTCTGCCCCAGCCCATGGGAGAGGCCTTCATCCTGGCCGGTGGCCACAGGGTCCCCAGTCCATCCTGTAATCTCTCTCTGTCACCCTGAGCATCGCCCACAGTCAGCGTTCTCCCGCCTTTCTCTCCGCTGGCTGCAGCTCGGGCTTCTTCCTACTGGCCCTTCTGGGTTTGCATCCCAGATTTCCCCTGCCCATTGGTCCACATCTACCACCCCCCGATGCCCTCTCGGGCATCCAAGGAGCATCTGAAATTTAAGGCTGACCAGGCCAGCGTGTCCACTTCTGCCAGCATCCACGCCTGCTCCTCACCCCTCCCCTCCCCAGGCTTTCCCACAGCAAACGGCAAATGGTAAATGGTGCTACCGCCCCTGACCATCCGGGCAGCTGTCCTGGGCCCCCTTGTCACTGTCCATACACAGATGCAGCTCCCTCCGACATATCCCAGGCACGTCCGTTTTCATCATCTCCCTAGTCCCCACCCTGCCCCGGACACCTGCACCCATCCCCTGGCAGTCTGTGACTCCAGGATCCCCACCCTGACAGCCTGCCCCCCCAGCTACCTCTCTCCGTGCCCTTTGGGGCCCTCCAGCTGCTGCTGGTTGCTCTGCCTGGATGCACTGAGCTCTGCCATCGCAGGCCTCCCTTCCCCTCGGTCTCAGGGAACTTCCTCCAATACCCCCTAAGGGCCTGTCACATGGTCCCCATGTGCTGCACATCTGGTCCCTTATCACTGCTCACATATTTATTGCTTTGTGTTGGCATTTGACGTGCCTCTTCAATGGCATCACTGGTTGAATGTCTGTGTCCCCCAAATCTAAATGCTAGAACCCAAGCCCCGATGTGATGGAATTGGGGACAGGGGTCTCTGGGATGTGACTATGCCATGAGGGTGGGGCCTTCACAATGGAATTAGTGTCCTTAGAAGGGGAGACGCAAGAGCTTGCCTCTCCCTCTCCACCCTGTGAGGGCCGGCGGGGGTGGCGTAGGGAGAGGGGGATGGCCGTCTGTAAGCCCAGAGGCCACACCGGACGTGGATTCTGCTGGACCCTTGCGACTCCCAGCCTCCAGATCGGGAGAGACAAACGCCTGGTGTTTTTGATGAAACGTCCTGAGCAGACTGAGACCGACCAGAGGGGACAGGGGTCCAGGGGAAGGGACTGACAACTCATGGCTGCAGGCTCAGAGCCCAGTGCAGGCCGGCAGGTAGTATGTGCTCAACAAACAAGTGCAAAGGGGCCGCCAGGGGGTGGTGAGGACAGTGGGCAGCGTGTCATTTCAGCTGTTTAGAGCCTTAGGCAAAGTCTGTCACCTCCCTGTGCCCTACAACACAGGTCCTCAAAGGGGGATCAGACTCTTCTTGTGGGAAGTGGGGTCACAATGAGAGCCGGAAGCCATGTGCCGGGGACAGTGTCTGGACAGGGGACAGCTCTGTCTATGAGATCTGTCCACGGAACAAGAAATGAATGAATGGTGCCGTGCTGCCAGCCTCTGCCATCTGACCCGTGGTGGCTGACCCCCGGATGCCAGGCGCTAACAGAATAATGCTGGGACTTCCCGGAGACAAAGGGAGCCCTGGGTCTCCCAAGTTGGGCAGAGCACAGCTATGGAGCAGACCTGTTGGGGTGCATAGCGTCACTGTTGCTAAGATCACAGAGCGGATGACTGGGCTCATCCCCTGGCTCTCTCTCTCTCTCTCTCTCTCACACACACACACACGCACAGCTGTGTGACACTAGACAGTTACTGAACCTCACTTCTCCACCTGTAGAATGGGCACTATTCTAGGGTGTTGGCCCCAGGGTCACAGCCAGCCATTTTGTAAGTGAGTGTGTAAGCGCTCAAAAAATACCAGCCGTACACCTGGAGTGGTCAGTGCTCAGTTTTCCTCCCAACTACCCTGCTCTGGGGCCTCTGATTCAGCTTCAGGGCTGTGGGGAGGTGGTGGCTTGAGAAGGAAAGGAGACAGAAGGGTCAGTAGCACTGTCCCTTCCCATCCTGCCGCCTCGTGGCCCAGAACGGCAGCTAGACAGGCTCCCTTTGACAAGGGGCCAAGCAGGCTGCAGCTCAGAGCCACCGTCGCCTGAGCAAACCTGCCCCACGGGGGACAGCTCGGAGCTGAGGCCAGGGTGGACATTGAGACAGGCTGCAACGGACGAAGGTGCTGGCTTTCCCGACTCTGCCCCGGCGGGGAGGCAGGCAGGTCACATTCTCACAGACCAGAGAGTCCTCTACATTGCTGAAAAGGGGCCGACTTGTCACCTGAGAGTCTGGCTCTGGGGGAACTGGGGCAGGCCTGGTGGGGTGCAGAGCGTGGGTGGGCGGGCGGGTGGCCATCGTGTGTACCTGCCCCCACCCAGCCCCCAGCGCTCAATAGCCCTCGCCCCAGCCCTGTTTACCCGATGGGAAGATCGGCCTCTCCCTGCTGTGTAAACACATTTTCCAAAGGCCCTGGCGTTCTCACCCGCTCCGGCGCTCCAAACGCACACTGTGAACTGGCGGGCTTATCGGAAGGGCCGTCTGGCAGTTAAAAGATGTTTCCACGCATTGTGGGGCTACATGGAAACCAAGTCATGTCAGCTCCAAGGACAAAGGAACTCAAGTGTTTGAAATGCAAAAATATGTTGACCTGACTACATCATTTTTCAAAGGAAGAAAAGTAATTCGCGGCTCACAATTCACTTGCTATCTCGCAGGAAGTCCTGTATTTCTTATGAACTCCCCAAGGTCTGCTTCTCCGTGTGAGAGGTCACCTCGAAGGGCCAGTGCGTGGGGACATTTATGAGCTTTTTTTTGCATCTCTTCCTGGTTTTTCTTTCCTGTTGGTGCCGCCTCATGCGTGTGAGGTGCTTGCCCCCATGTCGCGCTGGGCCTTCTCTGCAGGTCCTTCCAGGCCAGGGACCGAAGTGGGCACAGACTATCTGCTCTGTGTGGCTAAGTCAGAAAGCAAGGTTCTGAGAGGTTAGCTGACATACCCCAGGTCATACCAGTTGAGGGTAGGGCCAGAACTGGGGCTCCTTTGGTCTAATCCTCCTCTGGCTATCTTCTCCCATGTAATGATGGTGTCTGGATAAGCCCTGGCACCTCAGGGCTTATCACCATCATCACAGTCAACATTGGCACCATCATCACCATCATCAACACCTCCACCATCACCATCATTATCACCATCACCATCACTACCATCATCACCACCACCTTCACCACCATCACCATCATCACCATCACAATCACCATCACTACCATTATCACCATCACCATCACTACCATCATCACCATCATCATCACCATCATCACCATCAATCACCACCACCATCATCACCATGATCACCACCATCAACATCATCACCACTATCACTATCATCATCACCACCATCATCATCACCATCATCACTATCACCTTGGCCTCACTCTGAGCCCTAATTATGAGCCACGTGCTATATTCTAAGTGTGCTTTACTCATCGTGACTCATGTAAGCAGTAACCACAACTTTGAGGCAGGAGCTATGATCAGGTCCATTTTACAGCTGAGTTAGTGGAGATGCCAGAGGTTAAAGAAATCGTCAGACAGAGTTTCTGGCCTTCTCAGAAGTTCCTTCCTCAGAGCCCACAGAAAGTGCTGTTGACAGGCATTCATGGGGACTGTGGGAGCCGCCCCGAGGAGGCCCAGCAACCTATGAGGTCCGAGCTGAGGGAGCCCCTGAACGCCTCTGAGGCGTGTGTGTGGGACCTGGGCCTCCGGAGCATAGGAGTTACAATGGCACAGAAGGTGCTCCCGTGGGTGAGATACGCAGTCACGGCAGTTTGTCCTGATGGAAAGCAGAGCTCCCCTGGAGGGTGAGGGTGTGGTGCAGGGCCAGACAGAGGGCAGGGGAGACGCCACACTCTCCCACACGGCACTGGGAGGGAGCTTCTGCGCAGGTGAACGATGTGTCATGTTGGGACACCAGGGGCCCAAAGAGGGGCCCACAGAAGGGCGAGGGCTTTAAGGAGTATTTCAGTGACACTGTGGAGGCCAAAATGTGATTATGAAGGAGAAAACCTGGTTGTTTAGTATGGGACACAGGAGCAGCCTTTGCCACTGTAACTGGATGGGGGACCAGGACGTGGCAAGGTGACCAGTGAAACCGGGCAGGAGAGGAGGTGGGCACCAGCCCAGGCTGAGGGCAGGCGGGCTCTCTCGGGCCCGGCATTCAGTACCTGGTCCCAGGGACACATGCTTCCCATTCCACACCCAGGACGATGGATGATGACTATGGTCCTGCAAAATGCCTTGCTGGGTCCCTCTGGGCACAGCCTCGTGTCTAAGAGTCTGGGTTTGGGAGCATTCTGCAGGGGCCAAGTCTGTCCCTCACTGCCGGCGTGACCCGAGGTGGCTGAGTTCTCCTGTCTGAACCGCAGGTTTAGGGACATGTCCGTCAGCATGCACACAGGGCCTCTGCCCCGGCGTGGACCTACGTTGCACACAGACCATCACGGTGCAACACGGCGCAGACACGGTCCTCCCTCGCCTGGCATTTGGGGTCTTAAAGTCCCAACCTGGAGTGTTTGAGTCAACACCTGCCTTACCCTTTCTCCCGGATGAGCTGTGAGAGACACAGCCCTCCCCTTGGCCCGTTCT
Source organism: Saccopteryx leptura (assembly GCF_036850995.1). Lineage (NCBI taxonomy): Eukaryota > Metazoa > Chordata > Mammalia > Chiroptera > Emballonuridae > Saccopteryx > Saccopteryx leptura. The sequence goes on along the minus strand of NC_089505.1, from coordinate 85,163,619 downwards.
GCCCCGTGAAGGGCTGCACGTGGGCGGATACTGGACAAAGACACCCCTGGCCCCCCAATCCACCTCCAGCCCCAGGGCGGCTGCCACTCAAGACCTCTGCCTCGCCAGTTCCCTCTTAAACCCCTGCCTCTGCACTTCTCGTCCAAGGCAGAAATACAAAGGAAGGAAATCTATTCAGAACACCTCCTCCTCACTTTATTTTTGCAGCTCTCTGGGGTGCCCACACTTCAGAGTCTCTTCCAATAATTACGTGCCTTGGTAACCTTTTGGGGCCTTTTGGGGCCTTGGTAACCCACAGCCCTGGGTTTGGGAGGCAAGAAGCAAGGGCCAGCCTGGCCAAGGCCCATGGGACGTCCTCCTGTCAACACCTGGTCCGCAGAGTTGTAGGCCCCGTGTCCCCCCCAAGGGAGCATGTGGAAAGACAAATTTTCATGATTTTTTTTCTTTCCTGTCTTGGAATATCTCTCCTTGCTCTCAGCTGATCCATGATAAATGCCACATCAGGCCCCCTTTTTATGTGATAATTTCCCGTCCCCGGCAACGCGCCCATTTCTGGCTAATACTCAGAATCCTGGCCATCGTGCAGAAATAACTGAAGCAAGGTTCCCACAAGCAATAATAACTCTCGCCTTTTATGACTTAATTTATCAGCACTCCACCGGAGAGACGTCTTGTTAGCCGGGTGAGAAGCAGCCGTCCTCAGCGACGGCCGGGCTGATGGAAGTGGCGTCGGGCGGAATGATGGGCCCGTTAGCACCCGGAGAGGCTGGCCAGCGCTGAAGGACAGATTAGTCGAAGAAAGAAAGACCACGCTCAACGCATCTGTTAAATTGAGAATCCCACTCTTTCCAGCCCAGATCCATTTGTTATCCTCACACGCACTGTCCCCCGAAACGGAATAGGGAACGGAAAGGGACGTGCCCAGGAAAATGGCTTCCTGGAATCACCCACCTGCAGGGAACATGGCCACACCCACGTGACAAGGTGGGGCGGTTTCTGCCCGAGGATGAACAAAGCAAATAGCACAAGAGGTCTTGGAAGCTTGCCCACCATGAGGAGGAGTATCTGATTTAGGACGTTGTCACTGGGTGTCCCCGGGGGCCAGCAGCACCAAGAACAAAGGCCGAGAGGCCCAAGGCACAGGGGACTGGGAGGATCACGGAACAAGAACCCCAGGAAGGCAGAGAGTGGGAGAAGGTGTCAGCCTCATGTCTCCAGCACCTGGTCCCACACACAGTGGGTGCGTGGTGACAGGTTCTCGAGTGGGAGAGGGAATGAATGGAGGTGTGGCGGAGATGGAGTGGAACCGGAGAAAGCAGAGAGCGGTCGATGATTCAGGAGAGTGAGGTCAGGCGTCCACAACAAACAGCCCCCAACGTTAGGGGTCTAACAAAAGTCCTGTTTCTCCTGCATGCCTGCGCACCCCGTGCAACTCCCAGCGGGGCTCTGCTTGTGACCGTCACCTCGGCATCTCTCCGGCACTTCCTGGCTACAGAGTGGGAGGACTGAGACCTCAGGAAGATGTCATTGGGCAGCTGGTGGCTCAGCCTAGAAGTCACCCAGCAGGCATCTCCCATAAACACCAGCCAGCCACAGAAAGAGCCTGGCATTGTGGACACTCTCCCTGACTGAACATATCCAATCATGGAAGTAGCCTGAATGGCTAGCAGTTCTTAAAAATCACCCCTTACATCACCAGCCTTCGCATGTAGGCAGGTCCTTAGATGTGTGTAAATATTTCATACAAGATGTGTGTGTGTGTGTGTGTGTGTGTGTGTGTGTGTGTGTGTGTGTGTGTGTGTAATATGCATCTTGTTGAAAATCCTCTTTCTAAAACCACAGATAGCTTGATTTTTTTAGGGCAGGTTTAAGTTTATAGAAAGTTGAGTGTGAACTACAGAGTTCTCACAACCCCCTACCCCCCCACCCCAGGCTCCCCGGTGAGTAACATCTTGATCAGCATGGATCATTCAAGTCCGTCATTTACCTACGGGTTCACTCCGGGAGCCGTGTGTTCTGTAGGTATGGAGAAGCACATAGTGTCGTGTACCCACCATCAGGGCAGCATACGGAATGTTTTCGCTGTCTTAAACCACTTCCGAGCTCTGCCTATTCCTCCGTCCACCCCCTAACTCCTGGACACCACTGATCTGTCCGCTGTCTCCATAGTTCTGTCTTATCCAGAGTGCAGAGAGTTGGAATCACGCTGGATGCAGCCTTTCCCAGACTGGCTGCCTTTCGCTCAAGAATGTACATTTAAGGTCCCTCCACATTTTCCCTGTGGCCTGAGAGCCAAGCCTTCTCCTTAGTGCTTGACCACCTCACTTAGTGCCTCTCTTAGGCACTGGGCTGGGTTGAGCTGACTTACCTTCCTTTACCTGGGTCTCTCCTCCCCTTTCCTGGTCAGCCTCACTACCCAGTGATGAAGGTCAACGAAAGGCAGGTGTTGCCCTGGGCTGTTCTTCAGTCTCATTGGCAGACGCAGGTCTTGCCACATTCCACCTAGCACAGGGGTCCAGACACCTCTCACGGCTGGCCCCACAACTCGGGACCAAAGGTCAGATCCTCCCTTCAAGGAAGCGGGTCACTCTCCAGGGGGAAGTACACCCAAGAGCTCCATGGACATGGAGGGGCAAGGAGCCATGCCACCCAGACACGGCAGCGGGGTCTGGGGGCAGGGATCGGGCAGTATTTCTACTTTATTCTCTCTTTCTCCATGTTCATAGTTCCCTTAGATCACCTCATTGTTTCTACCTGCTTTAGTTATTGCCTGGGAACTGGCCGTGTGTCCTCTCTAGGGCCAGCTTCTCCAGGAGGCCTGCTGCAGTGGACTGCATGACTGCCCCACCTGCATGCTCTTTGTTATGTGTGACTGCGCCCCTCCCATGAGAAGCATAGCTGTGTTGTCGGCCGTGGCCATAAGACTGACCTTGGCTGATGTGAGCCTAGACCTAAATGACTAGGAGTGCCTGCCATCACCATGACAACAGCATGGCCCAGAGAGTCCACTGCCATAGGAAGTCAAGACATTCAAAGAAAACTGGACCTAACTATCAACTTGGAACCAAACCCAGCTGAGCCCAGCCTTGACCAGCCAACTTGCAAGTATGTAGGTGAGAATCAATGAGTGTGTGAGAGTTTGGGGATGGTTTGTTATGCGGTATTATTATGCTAATAGCTGACTGATACACTTATTTCCAATCACTCTAGTCCGGTTCAGGCTTGCCTTTCTTTGAACTGTAGGTCTTCGGACCCTTAGCTTAGTGCCATTATAAACTCAATTCCCAAAGTGTCCAGGTTGGCTCCAATTTTACGTCTGAAGAGCAGTCCCGGGAGGCATACATATGACAAAGTCCTTAGAAGACTTGCTTTGGAGTCTTCTCTGCTGCCATTTCAAAATTCCTGGCTTCACCACTGAATGGTGGGGCTCCAGTAAGTGACTCACTCTCTGTGCCCTAGTTCCCCCTGTAGTAACATGGTGGATTGGGGTCTATACCCAGTGAGCCCGAGCACACAGGTGGGTATGGCCAGCGCTCTGTGGATAACACTGCAGTCATGATAAGGGAGCATCAGCGGCAGGTCTGCGGGGCCTGACCCACAGGGCTTGTGTCCGGTAGGAGACAGCCTCCCTGGGGGCAGGCGGGTGGGTTCCACTCCTCACAAGCCCTACACCCGGTTTCTTCTTCCTGTCCCCGGGGCCCCACCCCTTAGCACACAACCAAGCACAGCATGTGGTCAGCCCAACAGCAGCCTGAGCCCAGAAGCTGCTTGTGGAGGTGAGGGCAGAGACCAGAGGCCCCACCAGACTCCCGCACACACACTCTCCCACCCCTGCGATGTCATGTCAGCGTCTGCGGCAGGAAGCTGGGCCCCACCCCAGAGAAGCCAGGGAACAAAAGCTGGGGTGCAGGTGGAGGGGCCTGCCCCCAAGCCAGGGCAGGTGCCTGCTCCATCGCAAGGCAGCCGGGGGTTTCTTAGATGGGACAGGGAGGACACAGCCTTCCTGGAGGGCCCTGCGTCCCCTGAGAGTTTCTGCAGGCCTCAGAGTCACCCCCACCCCCAGTGCAGCCCCTGCTGAAAGATAAGATTCCCAGCATCCCAGGTACAAGCAGGGAGGTCCCCAGCTCCACCACAGTCTTGGGCTGAGACAAGTGATGGGACGCCCTGTGCCCTCCATCTCAGGACCAGGATATACATGCCCAGGGCCCTGCTCAGAAACTGCATGCCCATGGCCTGCATGGGCCCCGGGGCTCGGAGGAGGGGCAACCATACAACCTGGCATCTTAGAGGCCTGGGATGTTCAACCAGCACCCGGGAGAGAGAGAAGCAGGCACGGCCCCCTCTCTAACTGCTGCCTTTTACCTGGAGAGGGGTTGGCCCCCTCAACATTGTGTTTGTGTAAAACAGAAGTGGCCTTGGGCACAGAATGGTAATAACCACACTCGCGGCTCTCCAAGGGGAGGTGAGCCCCGGCTTTCTCCTGCTAACAGAGGCTGTGCTGGGAGGTGGGGAGGCTCCCCCAGGTCGGCCGCGCAGACTCTGCCAGGGTGAGTGTGTCTGTTTGAGGCAGAAGGTGCTGAAGGAGCCCAGCACTGATACATTTTCCCTCCTAATAGTGCGGCACAATTTAATTAACTCACTATTGCACCCCCCCCCCCCCCGAAGATTATGCCGTTTATTGACACCACCATCTGGCTTCTGTAAAGCCGGTAATGTAGATAATAAATCCGGTTCATTACCCTGCTGCCTGCGAGAGGCGTCCTGCTCCACAATCTCTCTCTCTCTCTCTCTCTCTCTCCTGTCCCCCTCCTGCCAGTGAAGTGGGCCCGGGACGGGCTCCTGCTCCTGTGAACTCTGACCCACTGCAGGTGTCACAACACCACTTAGGAGACAGGTGTCCTAAAAGAGGCCTGACACCCTTGGGCATGGCCAGCATGCACCCAGGGTCTCCCTGGCCCTCTTGGCCCCACGCCAGCCATAGCAGCTGCGCCCCTAATGCCCATTCTACAGGTATAGAGCCCAGACCTGTACCCAGCCACATCTTGTGACCCAATGTAATGCCCGGATGGACCACTCGGTGCTGGAGACTGTAATAGCTCCCTGACTGCAAAGAAGGAAGCAAAGATGCAGCCATCCAGGTTCAGCCAAGGGCCACACTGTCCAGGACAGAGCCAGGTTCAGAGGGTGGCGTGGGCTGGCAGGGGTGGAGGGGGGCAAGGGACAGGCCCAGCCTCCCTCGGCCTTCAGGGAGGATAAGGTCTTCTGTGCAGCTTCTGGGTTAGCGCACAGTTTCAAGGTCTGAGTCTGTCCTTCCAAGGCGTGGCTGTGCCGTCTGCTGTTGAGATTTCAGTTTGGGCAGAAAGTCTCCACAGGGCCGAGGAAACGCCATGTCACCTGCGGTGGCACATGGTGCTGGGCTGCGACAGGACCCCCCCCCCCCAGGGGGCCTGCCCTACTCTCCCTCTTCCAGAACCTCTGCCCCAAACTGCAGCCCAAGACCCTATGGAAGCATTTCATCAGGGGAGCCGCCCAGGCGGGAAAGAAAGTGGGTTCCCTGCTTTCCAAAAAGGGGAACATTCAACTCTTATTCCTCACCCCCAGCCAGGTGTGCCTCTCAGGCTTGGGCAGGTCTAGGAACAAAGTGCCCTCCGCCCCGGCTCGGAGCTCTGCACCCCAAGGCCAAGGGCCGTCCCAGCCGGTGAGACTGTCCTCTGTCCTCAGACAGGCCGGACCCTCAGCAGGTAATAAATGACTGTGAAAGAAATTAATTACCTGCCTCTCTCCCCAGCCTAATCCTTTGGGGATGGGGGAAGGGAAATGGAATCAACTCATTTGGAGGTGTGTGTGTGGGGGGGATGACAAAATGCAAAAAGGCTGCCTTCATAAAGTCATCAGCTAGCTCAGAGCTACCCCAATGAACATAACTCACCCTACCCTGGCCACACTCTGGGCCCATTAATCACCCTTATCTTCTCTGGAAGGGGCCACAGAGCCGCCGCCCGGGGCAAGTTCAGGTGCTCCGAGGTGGCTGCAGGTCAGAGTCCGTCCATGGCCCTGATTTTCTGGAGGGGCCACCGAAGTCACGCCTAAGCAGCTGAGGCCTCTTCAGATAAGCGTCAACAAGTTGTGAAAACAGAAGCCTCTCTGGAGGGGCAGGGGGAGGGGATGGGGAGGGGATGGTGCTGCTCCTCAGGCCAGGGTTCTGAGGGTCCCCAGGGCCACCAGCCCCAGAACAGTGGCGGGAAGGGAAGAAGGGACAGGCGGGCTGGCGGGACGGGCGGAGGCTCTGCTCGCTTTCCTCCGACTTTTTCTGCGTCTTGGCCCCATTACACCTCTTGGCTTTGCAGCCTTTGATTCAGCAAAATCAAGGATGCAAACTTCTTAGGAGTACTTAGTTTCCATGGCAACCGAAGCTGACCTCAACATTATTGTTCTCCAGAGGGGACTGACTTTCCTATATGTTCATTCACTGAATTAATGGACTCCTGGTTCTTTTATCAGCAACCCCCCGAAACAAAGGAGGGGAGACATGTCGTCAAAGGGCTTTCAGCCACTGTCCAGCCTTTTGTCCGGGGCTTAACCGCGACCAGGCCCGTCTATTCAGCCCCAGATTATCAAAATCAACTCGGGGCTGTCTCCGTGGCAGCTAAACACACTTTGATTTCATAAAGACATAACTGATCCTGCATGCAAATTCATAATTGGGATCGCGGGGTCCTTAGGCTCGGGTCTCTCTTGCAGGGGGGGGGTGGTGCTTTCTTGGTGGTAAAACGTGTTGGTAGGTAAACCATGGTTGAGTTGCAGCGAACAGCGGCAGCATAGCAGGCTGGGATGCGAAGAGGAATAAGGGAAGGAAGGATTTCTAAACCTCCCCTTGCTGGCTGGGGCTGGCAACACTGGAACAGCTAAAATAACCGAACTTGCGGGACTCTGAGCTGACAGCTGAACCCGGCATGCGTCCCTGGGCTCCTCATTCTGGGGGCTCTGTATTTGTGGTCTCTCCATTTCTTGATCAGCCCCCCCCCCCCCGCCTTCCTCCAGGCACCTGGAAAATAGCTTTACTTCCCTGGGGGTAACGCACGCAGCAACACTGAGCACAAATGCTGGGCTACTGAGGTGCCGTGCAGAGTGGAGCCCAAATAGCTGAAGAGGCCAGGACGGCCCCACAGAACACCGGGTCACAGCCTGGTCCTTGGTCGCAACCCAGCTCAGCCCTCAGGGTGTGTGGCCTTTCCAAGTAACCTCTGCACAAAGACACTTCGCAGTTGTCTGTCTCCGCGGCCACCACCGTCCTGGGGCTCGTTGAGCTCAACTCCCATTCTGGCGCCCTGGTCTCCCTTCATTAGCACCCCCCTCCCCCCACAATGAGGGACACAGGAGACCTCCAGGACTGCCCATCACTGGAGGCATTTCACCCGGGTCAGACGATGGAAAAACATCTACACACAACAGCCCAGTGGGACAGGCCACGGTCCTAACATCCAAATAATCATTTCACAAATTATCATAATTATCAATCCATCACGCCGTTTGGACAATGCCAGCTGGGCTATCAGATGACTTTTATGACCTGTAGCATTTTGTACGTAATAACAGGGAGAGATTTATGGACCCATCACCTTCCCTCTTCCAGCAGTAGGACTTTATTAGCTCAATTTATTTTTGACTCTCTCTAAGCTGGGGCTCTCCCTGGCCTCCCCTTGAGCGCTGGCTGGGGTGGCCACAATCTCCCAAGCTTCTGAAGAGGCACCTTTTCCACTTCTCCGTCCCGTCCCAGCCATACTGATGAGAATTCCCAATTTATTAATGTGTGTGTGTGTGTGTGTGTGGTGAGTGGACTGGTGGAGGAGAGAGAGAGAGGAAAAAATATAAGAATAAAGAAAAGGAACACTTTGCTTTGTGTATTTGTTCCTGGGTTGTACTGTATTAACACATCTGTCCTTCCTTTTTGAGACAGTCCGTGAAAACAAGGCACATGGGCACAAAGCAAAGGCGATCGGGGGCCCTTGTTTCCCCTTTTCATATCTCCAAAGAGATTGAATCAAAATTCTTTTCACTGATACCATCTCCCTGGGTGGACTACACTCTTGTTAAGGGATAAATTCAAGCCCTCCAGAAAGTCAAAGAATAAATTTAAGCCTTTTGCCAAATGTCTATCCTATTGGATTTTGATAAGACGGCCATTGAGCCTTAATAATGTCTTCCATCCATTTTCAACGGGCCCTTAACACGGCTCTTTATTCGTCCCCAAAGCCTCTTCGCCCCGGCCTTTTTATTACCGGCTCCGGCGGGATCTCCAGGGAGCCGGGCGACCCGAGTGATGGATGGACCACTGGTTAGATTATCTCCCGCAGATGTTTGCTCTCCAGGAGCCCCGGGCTTTCCCTCTAAGTAAACAGACTAAATAGAGTCGGAGGGAGCAGTCCCAGAGGTCCCAGCACTGAGGCAGGAAAAGGCGATGCAGCGCGACCTGCAGCCAAAGTGACTTTAGAGGAAGCGCGAGGGCCCAGCGCCCAGGGCGCGCGCCAGGGCGGCTCCGGCAGGCATGGCGCGGGCACCAGGGCAGGCGAGCGCGGGTCCGGGTCCGAGTCTCATCAGCAGCAAAGCTCCTGGCTGCTGGGGCTGCGGAGGGGACATGGGACACGGGGATTGTGGGGACTGAGGAGGATGCGGGAATGCGGGGACAGGAGAAGGAGATGGATGAGAGGGATGGAGAGGGGGCTCTTGGATAGGGGCATTGCAAGGGATACCGAAAGCGGGTTCTGAGGGGCGGGAGGGCCCAGCTCGGCCCTGTGGTGGCTCCGCCCCTTCTGGAGGCGGGGCCATGTCTGGCGCTATTCACAAGCTGCTGCGTCTGTCCCTCCAATGGGAACCCCCGCTCTGCGCTGCAGGCCCAGCTACATACATCCTGTGCTCGAATCCCACCGCCCCTGCGGGTGTGAACATCAACCCCCTCTGAGCCTGAGCTGTTTCACTGATAAACTCTGAACAAATGGATCCTTCAGCCCCCTTCGGCAACCAGTCAGTCTAATATTTGCAATTTTTATTTTTATCGTGGCTTCCCAACAAATTATCACATTTTGCGCCTCTGTATCAAGCCACTGATCGAGTTAGTGAACATCTGTTACATTTCACTGATGCACATAAAGAACAGGAAGTGTAATCTTCTTAACGTTGGAACAGATGAAGCTCAGAGATGTCAGCTGACCAACCCAAAGACGCACAGCACCTCAGTGCTTCCCCATGTCATATTTTTAAGACTCCTAAACCTGCGTGTTTGGGGTAGGAAAGGCCCTGTTTAGCCAGACACTGAAATCCCCCACAATGGGATTGGTAAGTGGGAGTCTAAGTCCATGACCGAGGAATTCACCTAATTACTCTGTAACATAGCACAGACGTATAATTACATATGTAAGAAACATACGTGGCTCCCTCCCTGTAAGTACCATGGATTTGTCAGGTGGGACCTCCTATTTGAAAAGAAGGTCAAATGAATGCGGTATTTCCTCGTCTCTTTGGCTCCGTGTAGAAACTCCTTCACCTTTGTTCACACCTGTCTCCATGCCATCCCCTCCTTCCCTCCCAGAGCGGATGGGAACATAACCTGATGGGTCCACATCTAAGCGCCAGACTTAGGTTTCTATGATCTCATCGCCGTGACCTTGGGCACGCATCTCATCTCACACACACACAAATGCCTGGAATGCCAATAATGTCTAAACTTAGTGAAAGATGAGACAGTTCTGGAGTTCAGGGGACAGTGGGGCTGGGGATAGCAGCTAGAAGAGGTAAGCAAAGTCCCCTCCAGAGAGCCCCCCTTAGACCAAAGCTGGCAGGGCACCAGGAGGCCTGTTCCCAAACAGACAACAGCCAAGACGCCCTGCACTTCTGGTGCCCAATGCTGGCACCCTGATGTTTGGGTTGCTGTGGGATCAGGTCTGTTCTGATAGTGCGCAGACTGGGGATCCTGGACCTCTCAGAAGGACCTCCCATGCACCTATGTTCGAGGAGATGCCCACGCCAAGCCAGGCGGTTGTGAGCAAGGCCCTGTCTGGAGGGCGCCTTGCCCCCATCCCGTGAGCAGCTCTGAAAAAGACCTCTGGACCACATCAGCCAAAGCCTGATGGCCCCTCCACTTATAAAAGCACGGCTTCGGGAGGACAGAGGGTGTACTGATCGTGTCTTGCTGGTCAAAAGTGGCCAGCAGTTGCTGCTAGACTTGAGCTTCTGGCCTCTGCCTTGACCCTTGTGGTCAGGCTGGACAACCGACCGCCCGTCGCAGCATGAATGCCTCCCCTCCAATCTCCTGCTGGGCCACCTTTGTGTCAGGGGAAGTCTACGCAGGGTCAGCGGTCAGGTACCTAATTGCAGCATGAAAATGAAGATTTTGCATTCGCTCTAGAGGTTGACACTGGAGGTGACCGCAGTCCCTGGTCAAGGGACGTGAAAATACCTCCGTTTCTTGGACCGGCAGGAGAGCCACTCCCCATCTACTGCGACCCCGTGTCCTTCAAGAGAATGTGAATTCACTCCCAGCAGCAGGAAAAGGGGAAAATGCTGTCAGGATTTACGTCACCAAAGAAAGGCCTCAGGCTGCCCCGGGCAGTGTGAGCGGAGTAGACACCTTGTCCTAGCATTTTCTCAGACAAAAGGCTCCCACAGGGGCTAGACCATTGAGGTAAAAAGGTCACCCTGTCAGAGGTTATTCAGGAGGTCATGGCAGGGTGAGAAAATATTGCCCAGTGCAATGTTTTCTCCAAAATCAATGTCTCCTGAGTTGAACCTGGTGAGAATTGGCAGGTCCCTCTGTCCCTACCACATAGGTCTACCCAGATGGCGGGTCCCGTCCCTTTCAAATAAACCTGCCCAGATGAAGGGTCCCCATGTCCCCTGCCCCCCACAGAGAACCCTATCCAAATACCTGTGCTTCAACCACCGGACCAGGTGCACAGAGAACGTGGGAAAGTTTGGCCGAACGTTTCATGTCGGGAGGGACTGAGAGAGGCCTGGGCCGTGACTTCAAAGCTCTGCTCTCAGCCCAACAAACCCAGGAGCACACACGCTGCGATGCTGACCCTGAGAAACAGCCAGCCTATGCTGGCTCATGTGCCAGTATAGTGCTTCCTGTCGCTGTCTGGGTACATACAGACATGCCACGTCCTCCTCTTTGTCAGGGGTGGGGTCAGGGGTGGGGGGTGTCTGGAATCAGAGATGCCAAAGGAGAGAATGCCCCCGCCCTTTAATTCAACTGAAGGCCCAAAGCGCTAGACCAGCTACCGTGTGTGAGAATGGGTGTCTGTCTGTGTGTGTATCATGTGTGCGCACCATGTGCACATGTGTGAATGCTGTCACGTGTTTGTGCATGTGCGTGCTCCTGGATGACACACCCAACGCAGGCTGTGCTGTCTGGTGACTGGCCTCGGGTTTCGGGGATGATTTCAGGGTCGGGTCTCTCCGCCGCTAGGCAGACTGCAGCGTGCAGATGCAGGTATGTGCCTGCCTGCGTGTGTACTTTCCTTGGTGTGTGTGTGTGTGTGTGTGCATTTTTCAGGCCTTGTTCATTCTCTGGACCTTTTAGAGCTAATGTTTGTCACCAAGCTATTAGCTGTTACCGGCTGGCAGAGCACAGATGATGGCCCGGCTGCTTGTTTAATTCCCCACAGAGCCCCCCTTGGCAGCTGAGAATGGGCAGCAGGTGTGGTGGACTCTGCTGCCCACTGTTTCTTCCTCCCCATGTTCTTTTCACGCAAGGATCCAGTGAAGACGGTGAGATAAACCCAACCTGCGTTGACTTAGTTTCACACGTTGCCCGGCCTATGGGGCTCCCGCAGGTACGGGGCTCAGCCAAGGAGCAGTGTCCGCCTGCCCACACGACGAAAGCAAGCCCCGTCCTGCTTACAGGGAGTCACTGTTCTGTGCCTGCAGCGGCCACAACCACAAGCGATCCGCCACCGCCTGACCACACATGCCGCACGCCGCGCACGTTCGTTAGCTCAGGGACACCCTCGGCGCAGGCCAGGGAAGGCGCGGAGCAGCTCTCTTACCTTTTGTACGGAGCCCTCCTGTGATGACACCTCCGCCTCGGTCAGCATTTGCTGCAAAACAATTTCGGAAAAGCAGGTGTTAGTTTCCTACAACATACAGCTCTCGGGCCAGCCGGGGCTGTGACTCATGGGGGCAGGTCGCACGTTCTCTGACACAATGGGCATGCGTCCCAACGGCTGCTCCGTAACATGCAAGAAAGCACCTTGTGGGGAGCTGGAGTCCTTCGTGCCCTGACAGCGTCTCCCCCCATTTCTGGAGACCAATAGGGAACCCTTGGGGGAGGTTGTCTCCCCAGAAAGTCAGCCAGGGCCCTTTAGGGATGGAGCCACCTGGTATAACACACCTCCACCCCCCCACTCCACCCCCCTCCCCGCAGTAACTGGGCAGAGACCTGCATCTGTTGCTAGAAACAGTTCAACAAGATGTTTAAAAACATGTAACAAAATGAAGATGTTTTGAAACAATGTAACAAACTCTCTCCCCTGCTCCCTCTGCATTCCACCTGCAAGGTGGGCGGCTGCATGGGGGGGATGACTTTGCCCCAGGGGAGTCAGCCTGGAGGAGGCAGGACGGTCCCATCTGGCCACACTGGACGCAGGCCTGGGACAGCGAAGAGAGAAAGTGCCCACCATGCTGGGTGTCCTCCTCCGTCAGACTTGGCGCTCTCCCTGGTTCAGGCGGGGGGCAGGCAGCTCTTTCTAAAAACCACCAGATCCCCCCCACCCAGGAGGTGGCATTTTGGGGGCCATCGGTCCCATGGCTCTTTCTAAGCTAAGCAAACTGACAAACAGGCCACGTCCAGAAGGAACGGGTTTTCCCTTCTGGACTGAGGAGCCACACAGAGGTGGGGATAGAAACTGGAACATCATTTCCAAGAGGATGCAAACTAAGATGGAAACTAATATTTGAAAAACAAAAAAAAAAACAACAACAAAAAAACGAGAAATGGCGTCAGGTCCAGGGGCCTTGTTTCCCCTCCCCGTGAAAACTGCATGGTCGCCTTGCCAATCCCGAGCATGGAGCGCAGCGCCGGCCAGCGCGGGCGTGGGCTGGTGAGAGGACCGGACGCTGCGTTCCAAGAGGCAGCGTATGTGCCCGGGCTCAGCTGTAATAACAAGAAGCCATATTTTTACATGTTGGGAATTCTAACCCATTGGGGAGTTTATGTTTCTTTTAATAGATTCTGAAATTGTGGTTTGGAAAGTGATGGCAGGGAGTAAAGAAAAGAGACAGAAGAAGGTGAGCAGCGCCCGCGGGGTCCCGGGATGGTCCCCTGGGGCATGTGCAGAGACCGGGCCACCTGGTGCCCTGTCCCTGCCAAGCCTGGGGCTGGACAGGCCCGTGGAAATTAGTCCCTGGGTTCAGCCAGCGGGCAGGCTGGTCTTTCTGCCCCCTCATCTGTCTGGTTTTCACTCTGAATCCAGAGCGGGGGAAGGTGGACGAGGCTCCGTCTACACGGAGATGGGAGGACAGAGGGAGGCTGGTCTCAGAAAAAGCCAGTGACTTTAGGAAAGGGCCAAGCTCATCCATGTCCAAGATCAAAGAGGGTTGCCCAGGACCACCGAGGAGAGAGTTGAATGGAAGTCCCATTGTGGGCTGTCCGGGCCTGCCCCTGGGCTTTGTCACCCTGCACAGGAGAATTTTGCCACTGTTGTCTAGAACTGATGGCTCCTGATTGGGTCGCAAGGCCCACTGAGCTGGGGGCCACAGAGTTCTGTGGTTCATCCACCTGCCCCTGATGGACCAGAAGTAGAAAAATGATGCTTTAACTTTTCTAAGGTGCACAGTCCCGAGGGCCCAGGGTATAACCACACGAGGGGTGTCCAGTCCTGTCCGCTGTGACTGAGGCCCAGACGTTGTGTTGAATGAGGATGCAGCCCCCGTGGCCCTTGGTGAACCCCATCCTACACTGACTCCAGGAGGCCTGAGCCGTGCCCAGTGGCCCTGTATCTGCCGGGGACCATTTCCAGGACAGAGGTTTCAGTGAACCTCATGCATCAACACACAGCAGCTGTGCAAAGCGGGAGAGCGTGCTGAATGCGTCACAGGTCCCGTGGGACCTTGTCCAGCTGTAGCCAGGCCAGCTCGGTCACATCCCCATGAGGGGCCCCCAAAGAAGCCCCTGTGGAAGAGGAGAGCGTGCTCAGGGGTGTGACCTGCCCAAATTCCCCGGGCTCATGGCACTCCTTCAGGCCTGGGGGAAGGGATGGCCAGCCCCCCCGTGGCCAGGGACTCCTGAGAGGAGGGAGCTGGGCTGGGGCGCTGTCCCACGGTTCTCACTGGGCCTTTGTCAGCAGAAATGTTGCCTGCGGGTTGTGACGTGAACTGAAGACTTCCCAGCCCTGCCTGTTCCTCGGTGATGTGGTTGAAGATGTTGCTTCTCTGGATGTCCGAGAGAAGTCAGTGCCACCCACAAAAGTGACACAACGGACCATGCCACTGAGCCCCAGGCCAGCACACTGCCCTGCAGCCTGTGCCGGAGCCAGATGTGCCCCGTGGCCACACAGAGTGTGCTGGCCTCTGGCTGAGCCCAGCCAGGGGGCCCCTCCTCTTCCGGTGGGAAGAAGGCACTTTGAAGAGTCTAGGCCACAGCCTGAGGTGCGGTTATGGACACTGCTCTCTGCCATGGCTCTCTGCCGGTCATCAGCCCCCCACCCCTGCATCCGAGCCTGCTGGTCCCCAACATGTGCCGCACTGGGCCCAGGGCAGGAAGCACCTCCCCTGCCCCCCGGCCCCTCTGCAGGAGCACTGGCCTTGCCTGCTGAATGTTCTCTAGCAGGGTCTTCCCATGGGCTTTTGGTGGCCTTGCCCTTCCTCTCCCCCTGGCTCCCCGTGATCGTCATTGAGAGGTGGCAGTTGTGATAAGAGAGCAGGTTTGATGGGTGCAGGTCCCTCGCTTACATCACCTTGGCCATCCCGTAAGCATTGGGAGGGGGTTCCTGGGGAGCTGTGGCTTATGGTCATTTCCCTGAGTGGGTTGGAGGTTCCCTCTGGCCAGTGATGGGTTCACAACACAAGAAGGGGCCGAGGGGCTGTTCTCTCCTGCGAGTGTCCAGAGGCTGCCCTGGTACTGTCCCACTCCATCGGGAGTTAGTGCTCTGCTGGACAGAGGCCACGCTGCACACGGGGACCTGGAGAGCATCCCACGCAGGAGCCCCGGCCTGGAGGGGGGCAGTTGGGCCTGCCCGCTCTGGACGCCAGACAGGGCACCGCAGTGGCTCTGTGGACGTGTCCCTGCAGTGAGAAGCCGGGGGTGGCCCTTCCTGCAGCCTGGCTCCTACGGGTTTCCGGACCTACGTCCAAGGTGCTCACACAGACCGCTGCCCGCTCATCCAGAAGTCCTTGGTCAGAAACCAGCTGGAGAAACTTTCCAAGGGGAGCCCAGGCAGCACCCTGGCATGGGACCAGCCACTCTCCACCGCGCTCAGGAGACGGACGCCGTGGTGCCACACAGCCTTTCTCTCCTAGACCTCTGCTGTCCTTCCACATGGCGGCCCAACTGTGACTCACAAGCCTTGGGCAGAGCGTGGCCAGGACCCCTGTCTGTCGTCAGAGGCTGAGGGTGGTGGCCGAACGGGATGGAGTATCTCAGGAGACTGCTTTTTTCTGCCCCTCGCCACCCCGAAATGAGTCTGACGCGGTCTTAGCCTGGGATCAGCGCTGCCTCCCGTCTCCCCAGGAGCCTGTGCTCAAATGGGGACGGAGAGATGGGTGTTCAAACCACACCATCCCTCACAGGGCGAGATGCTGTATGACAGAGCAAGCAAAACCAGACAGAACTGTGCACATTGGTGCAGAGCAGGACTGGGCAGGGCCAGGCGGGACCAGGCAGAACCAAGCGCCAGGTGGGACTAGGTAGGTAGGACCAGGCAGGAGCAAACAGGACCAAGCGGGACCAGGAAGGACTAGGAACTCCTTGGCCATCTTCCCTGCTCCTCTGAACCGGATGCTGGGTGTTTTTGGGGTTGTGGGTGTGGGTGTTTGAGCAGTGTGGCTGCCTGAAGCACAGCGAGGGGACCAGGGAAGACCCCCACCACTCCATCATGTGGCACAGAGAGATGTGGAGGAGTTAGGCCCCGTCTTCCCAATAACCCCCTCCCCCCAGAGGAGACAGCACAGCGACTGTGAAGAGAAGTGTCCTCCCTCAGTGGGAGGGTCCGAGTCAGGTTCCCGAACCCCCTTGCTCTGGAAGCTTCTCTCTGCCTCCCCTGTGTACCAGCCTGCCTCAGCAGGCGTGCATATTGCTACCTCTGCTCTTCACCCTCCGCTGACCTCAGGTGGACACCCGCCGGACGCGCCCCTCCTGGAGCCTCCGGGCCCCGGCCGCCCCCCCTCCCCCCGCCAAGGCTGCGTGCCGCTGAAATACCTCTTTATGCTGTGAGCCGGGCCCGCGGCACCACCATCAGGGGCCAGCCAGCGGCTGGCAGGGGCTGGGGCCGCCCTGAACCCCATCTCCACACTCCGGCACAAGTATTAGGTGTGTTTTGATTAAGCGTTTTAGCCAAAAAAGCGTGGTCTGACCTCCGGCATTTCGCTTCTCTCGCGGGTATCCGTGCCAGGACTGAACTAAGTGGGGTTGGTCAAAATATCTTTTTTTGACTCTTAAAATAAATACCCTCTGTTCTCCAAGGAGTCGGCCAGAGCAGACAGACACAGACATCTCATAGGCTCACAGCTCCGGACTTCTGGCGCTGTCCCCCGAGGGGGGGGCGTCACAAATGGATCCCAGAAGGCTTCCCTCCCTTCAAAATAATCGGTTCCTCAAGGATCGGAAAACGTCGCCGCAGGAGGAAACCGGGCAGAGCCCGGCCTCTGGGCTCCCAGAACGAGAGGGGAGTGCTTGGTCGGAGTGCCCCCCACCCCTCCCCTGCCATTCTGTGCGGTGGCCCCAGGGGTTTCCCGGGCCTCTTACTCTTGGTCTCCGAGTCCAGACCTCTTCCTAACTTGCTTCTCCCTTCTCCTCTGCCGAAGTCACCGCTCCGCGCCCAGAGCTGTGAGTCTGTGTCTCAAAGTGACTAGCAGCTGGTTATACCAAGGACCCTTGAGGAAGCCGTCATGGTTGGGGGTTCAGGGCTGTCTGGGAAGGTCATTCAGGGTGGCCAGGAGAGGAAGGCTGGGCTCCCAGTGCTTAATGGAGAGACTCCCTACTCTGGGTTGTCTCTGAGCATCACTGTGCTGACCTCTGGAGACCAGGGGCCACAGGCGTTCAGGGTCCCACTGGGGATAGAGCCTAACTGGAAGGATCAGGCCCCAGGACTCGGGGCAGCTGCTTGGGCCCCACACGGCCTGCCCTCCGTGGATGGTTTCACACCCACTGAACAATGTCTGCGGCATGGGCCTTGTGAGCTGACAGTCTGAACTCCTCAAACTGAAAGTTTCAGGCTCATGTGTCCCACATCAGAGTCACACCGTGACCACCACTTCCCCCGGTGTAAATGCTGCCTTGGCCTTGGGACAGCAAACAGCAGCTGCAGTGACGTGATGGTGACACTTGGGGGAGTGGGGGTGGGAACACACGTCCCTGGGAGCTACAAGGTAGGGGCCTGTCCCAGGCACCTCGCGGTGTCTCCTTTAGTCCTCCTCACAAACCTATCGGGGGCCGGAGCTGTGATGACCCCACCTTACAGATAGGAGGCAGAGGCTCGGGGACTTGGAGCCACAGCGCAAAGGTCAAGGTGCTGCTAAGTGGGAGTTCAAGTTCAGGTTCCTGACTCTTGCATGCGGAGAGGAGGAACATGAGGCCATTGGGTGTGTCGGTGGAAACCAGCCATGTGGCGCCCCTGCGGACCGACCGGGACTCACACCTGAGCGCTGGCCAGGACCCACCCAGGCGAGGACGCTCCCCACGGCCCGGGCTGCGGCCCCCGGGAGCCCAGGCTGAGCTGGGTGCCGGCCCACTGGCAGCGGGGACAGGAACTGCAGTGAGCGATCGTCACCGCAGTCGCGCTGGCTGCCGGAGCAGAGGCCCCCGTGGTGTTGACACAAGCCCTTGAGCTCTCAGCTGGGAGCAGGGTACGATTTATTTATTTTTTGCATTAAAAAAAAATTTTTTTTTCTCTTTTAGCTTGGCCGTGTTTGAGCTACAGAAACGAATTTTTTTTTTTCTTTTTGAAAGGCGCCTTGGACACTGTTTTTAGCTTTTATGCCTAAACAGATACTTCTCAGTTCTTTCAAGCAAGACCTACCCAATGAATGGAGGCCCTCTCTTTACGCCTAAGAAAAATATTTACACAGTCAAGTATGGCACGAAAAGGACCCAAGCTCCTTCAGAGAGCCCATCCCCAAATCCAGATGGGTCTCCCCACTGTTTACATTCCCAGCCCGGCCTCTCCCCTCCTCCGCCTCTCCCCTCCCCAACACGGTTCCCAAGCCGCCCCGCTCAGGACCCCGGAGTCAGGGGCGTGCACGCTGGTTCCTCACTGTGAAAGCCCACACAGGCCGTCTGACTTGAGGACGCGTGAACCCTGTAAATGACGGCGATGTCCCACTGTCCTAACCCTGTTGTTGTTGTTGTCCAACAAGAGAAGCCTGGGCTACTGTGGCTGGGAGGCCCGGAGCTGTTATGCAGACTTCCCCCGGCCTCCCCCGGCCGGCTCCCCCAAGATGCACCACCTCTCTCTTCGCCCCCAACCCCATCCTCTACTCTGCTGACCTGTCTGGAGTGTCAGGGCCCCACCCCCCTCCCTCTCCACTGGCTTGCCCGTCCGCAAGAACTAACAGCGGATTGGACAATTGTTTCCTGGCCAGCAGGAATGGCCCTCGCTCAGACCCAGCATCTCTGGGCACAGTCTGCCCACTGTCAGACGTGCCTAGAACACTCTGTTCGCTGGCGTCTCCGTCCGCGGTCACGTACCCTTTGGCCTGAATGCCCTGCCCCCTACCCCCCAACCCTGCGCCCACCTTGGAGCCCCACGGGGCACTCCTTTCCTGCAGGGTGAGTGACTGAATGATGAATGAATGAATTCTCCGCCCCCTGCCCAGTCTTGTGCCCTCAGATGTGTTGGTCTGGTCTGTCCCAGGTGTCCTGTAGGCAGGGTGACAACGTCCTTCACACCCTCATTTCCACGTAGCCATCGAGTACCTGGTGTTCACGTGAACCCTTGAAAGAGGCCTTGCAGAGATTTAAAAAAAAAAAAAATCTCAAAACAGCGCTGATTCCAGTATTGGCTACATTGGGGCAGAGACAATGGTGTGGGCCCCCCTCTCCTCCAGTGACTTGAACTTGAAGCACAGGGAAGCCCCATGGAGGGGGGTGGAGTGGGGAGACCGTGAGCGCTGAGTGGTACTGGGAGCAGGAATCCTGAATATGGGCGCGGGGAGGTAGGCAGAGGAAGGTGGGGGTTGTGACATTGGGGGCGGGGCATGGTGGGCAGAGGTAGACAGAGCACCCAGAGGGAGGAAGAGAAGGGGTCACAGAGCTTGGAAAGGCCTGGGACTCTGCATGGGTGTCCTCCGGCAGGCCGGGCTCCATTTGCCCCTGAAGGTGGATGTGGACGCAGACGCTGGTGGGACAGGGGAGGGCAGCCTCGCAGGAGTCCTGGTCTCTGCGTGGGCGATGATCACACGGCCACTCCTCAGAGCACATGGGGCATCTTCCCCACCCACAGGCTGCTGGCTGCCCGGTCCCCCCCGCTTTTTTCTTTTTCTTTTTTTTTCTTTACCAGCGGGGGACCTGTTGCAGGCTGCCCGGTGGGGCACGGTGAGGTGGAGAAGGGGCCCGGGCAGGCCAGGCGCAGTGAGGGTACTTGGCTCACAGTAACGTGTTCTGACTTAGCACTGGCCGGGAAGGGTTGCCGTCACCCTCTCTGTACAGATGATGAAGAGGCTCAGAGAGGGAGGGTCACTTCCTGCGGGTGCACAGTTAGTGAGCAGGGACATGGGGGTTGAGCCGAAGGCCCTGCCAGGACCAAGGTGAGCAGGGCCCGTGGGGCAGGGGAAGCAAGCAGGTGGTACAGCCCCTTCCCAAGCAGAGACCACGGGCGGCACAGGTGCGGACACCTGGCTCTGATCCCCGGCTTCTGGTGCCTGACCCAGCAGGGTCCCCACCACAAGGCACCGTCCCAATAACACATCCAGAGAAATAAAAGTGATGCCACCACCCAGGTGGCTCCCCAGCCCCCTTCCAGCCCCAAAGCCACTTCAGTAAGGAGCCTCAGCTCCTGAGCCAACAACTTCGGTTCACACACTGCCTGAGCGGACAGCGCGTCCACGCTCCCTGGACTGGAACCGTAGAGGCCCCTCGCAGGCAGCAGCTGCTGGGAACCCTCTGGGCGGCGGTCCTGCTTCTCATGCTGGCCAGCTCCTAGCCTTGAGCGGTGGCCCACTCAGACCCCCTGCAGGGCCTTCACCCTGGTTCCTGGGCTGTGTCCCAGGGGACAAGCAGGCAGGGGTGGCCCCTTTGGGTTGCCCCTGCCCTGCCCTTGCTTTGCCCCTTGTGTGTGAAGCCACAGGGCCAGGTAGTGTTGGGGCAGGACTCATGCTGACCACATGGCCTGGAGGCTGCTGTTGTCAGAGCTGGAGGGAAGGATTTCCACTCTCTATGGACTGCCCCCAGAGCTGTCCCTTCCCAGAGGGGAGAGAGTGCAGGTTTCCCCAGCTGGGACATGCAGCCCTGCAATGCTAGAGCCCCTCCAGCCGAGGCTTTGACTCCTCCCGCAGGATAAAGACGGCCCCTTCCTATACTGGGCAGCCCGAGTCTCAGAGTCCCTTCTACAGATGGTTCCAACCCTTTCTGTCACCCCTTTCTGAGTGGGTGGCCTGACCTAGCCCAGCGACCTCCGAGCCTCTGTGCCACAGGGCCACCTGGTCTCTTGTCCTTGCCTCTACGGGAGCTCATTCCTGGAGGATCTGGGTTCCACCGCACCCCTGGACAGAGACAACATGCTGGTGGCGCAGGACGGTGGCGGGGGCTGGCAAGGGCCCTGACCAGCTGGGAGCTGGCAGGAGAAGGCCACCAGTTCCACGCTGACCTCAGCAGCTGTGGTCCAGGCTCCCGAGGCCCTTCTCTGTCAGAAAGTGTGCCGAGCGCGAGCCCGGGACGGTCCCCACAGACTCTTGTCCTGAGGAGCAGTGTGTCCAGTGTCGCACCTGCCCTGGCGGACAGCATCCTCCCCCTGCTTCCGGAAGATTGATGGCCCCAGAGGAAGTGCGTGTAAATCATGGGAATGGGGTGACACACGGTCCTTCCAATCAATGACTCATGACAAGCCATAACTTTCAGCTGCAGAAAGGGAAGCGCTGGAGCGTCCAGGGACCGCGCTCTCGCCGGCTCCAGGGACTGAGACTGGACGTGCGTGCCCTGGGAACAAGGAGGGCATTCCACAGGGCTGTTTGTTCATGGGTCTGGTGCCGGGGCTTCCTTCTGGGGATTTGCGTCCGGGAGGCGTAAAGCCAAGCGTGGGAAGGACCGTGCAGCATTGGGTGGCCCCAGGCCCTGCAGAAGGGGTCCGAGGGGTGGGGTTGCTGCTGAGGTTCAGGCGCTGGGCGGGTCCAAACTAGACAGAGCCCACGCTCGCTGAGCACTGAGCTGGTGTCGAAAGTGGGTGACTTGAGGTGACACTACTGGGTGGCCTTGCCCATTGTTCCCTCCCTCGCCCGTCCCTCTATTCCCCTGTGCCTACTTCAAAGCTGTCCTAACCTGGCTGGCATCTGTTCTCCCCAGTGGTTTACACGCTGCCCGAGGCCCGGGGCAGGGTCCAAGGCCCTGTCCCGGTCCCGGTGTGGAAACAGCGGTCGACCCCGGTCAGCGTTCACCAAATAATAAGTTTGGAGTGGACGAGGGAATCATGCATCCCTGTGCGCTGTGATCACCGAGGAGCTGTCCCGATGGCCACATCCACCTCATGGCACAGGTCCCAGGAGGAGTCTCTGGGGAGAGACGGCCGAGGTCAGAGTATGGCTCTGGGTCCCTGGGCTGAAGGTGGCCTGGGCCCCGTGTCCATGCTATGCTCCGTGATCTCAGGTGCTGAGGTGGCTATGGTAGCCGCCCTAGAAGAAATACTCAGGGCCCTACAAGGGTCTGTGCCACGCGGGGGCAGGCACTTCGCCTGGCTGGGCTGGCATCACAGCGGGTGGCAAAAGGTCAGACACTGAGGTCTAAGGTGCACAGGGTCCAGCTCCCCTGGGGTCTATGGCCTGGGGAGGACAGCCTGGGAGTCCAGGGAAGATCGGACCCATTCTGGGGTCCAGGTCTTCCCTCCTAACCCCCGACACCACAAAGCTAGTCCCTCCATGGTTGTCGCACCAGAGGGCCAGGCTACAGGGCGACCAGCAACCCCAAAGCCCCCCATCCCAGGAGCCTCTCCATGTGGTGAGTTTTTGGAGTGGGTCTCAAGGCCGACCCAGAAGAATTTCCAGCAAAGATGGGGGTGTGTTAGGGATGAGGCCCCCAAATAGAAAACATTGCAGCTGCAGCACGCAGCACACCAAGGCTCCACGTTCCCAGGTCACTCCCGGCACTCAGTGCTCCTGGGAGGCAGGAAAAAAGAAAACACACACTCCGCACATGTCCAGCCCCGTGGATGCAGCTCCAAGGTCTACAAAGGTCCGAGGGCTCTGGACGCTGCTGGAAGAACAAGGGGCCTGACAGGCACAAGTCCTCACTTTCCAGCTGCCCTCGGAGACACACAAGGATGACCTCACAGGACCCCCGCTGGACTTCCCAGATTGCTCTGTGATGTCCCCGCGCAGCCTGACCCCCTGCAGCCCCAGAACACTGACTAGCCCTTGCGAGAGTCACGGTGTCCAGGGCATACCTGGCCTGCGGTGCCCCGCCCATGCCCCCCACTCCACCCCTAGACCAGCCCCAAGCTCTGCGGGCTGCACACCAGCGAGGTCTCTCCAATCTCTCGCTTGAAAAGTATGTCCTCCCAGGGCCCTAGCGGGCCATCCGACTCTCACTTCTAACAGCACCAACAGTCCAGTGCACAGACTCTCACCCAGACACCCCCTCTCCAATGGTAGCTCATCCCAGATGCTGCCCGGCCACCCTGCGCAGCCCCTGGTGGACGACTGTGCCCCTCGAAGTCCCCCCAAGAGGACATAAATCATGGGGTCAGTAGGGTCGATGATCTGGGCCACACAGAGATTTGTCTTTTATCCCCAGCCCTTTACGGCGATAGAAATAATATGGGTCTTGACAGGCTGATATTAATGCACTTACTCTTGACCTTGCTTATTGATAATGTGTTTGTTAAAATGACCCTTAATAATCATAAGTGAGTGAGGGGCGGGCATACATCTCCCAGCACGGCCGGTCCAATGCACTCACGGTCTGGGGGAGGGGGGTGCGGCGGGGCCAACACAGAGATGCAACCCTCCCCGGGGAACCCCCCCCCCCCACCCGGGGATTTGAACTCTTCTTGGACTGTGAGTTCCCACCTCACTCCTTGGGGTTGGAAGGCCACCTTCTATGACCTGTAGGTGGGAGGGTCTGAGATCATCACCCCCACCCCCTATTTCGAAGCAGAATTGAACCTTAATTCTATTTAAAAATCACAAGCGCTTTCTGGGGATAGAAGAACAACAAAACATGAAGAAGCAGCCACCTGTCATCAGGGTCCCCCCGCCACCCCCTTGGGGGGGGACCATAACCTGGGCGGGACAGAAGGCCTTTCCCGATTGAGCTCTGGCCTCGTCTGACCCTCATCTCCGATCATGCCACTCACTCCGCAGATATTTGCGGGCTCTTCGGCCGACATGCCAGCCAGGAAAGCCAGAGATACCACTGTTCCTTCCCGGGTCGTCACAATGGCCAGGGTACGGGCCATCGAGTTGTCTTATTTAACGCTCACCGCCGCCCTCTGATGATCCCGACTCGCCCGGGGAAGGCCGCGCTCAGAGAGGTTGAGTCACTTGCCCAGGGCGCCCAGTTGAGACCCCGCCCAGGCCATGTTCAGAGCCATTGGGATATGAGACCCCTCCGCCCGCCTCCGCACAACTGGCTGCATTTGGAGCATGGGCGGCAGCGGTGAGGTCGGTGGGGCTGTTGAAGAAGGAGAAAGGATGAAAAGGAACTGTGCTCTCTCCCCCATCAGGAAAGGTTCCCATCTGTGGGGAAGAGACAGGGCAGGGGCCACCCTGTACCCGGGTTTCAGTCACAGCTGCTGTGCTGACTCGGGACCACCGTGCGTGGGGCGGCGGGGGGCACAGGGCCGCCCAATGAGACTGCACACTCTCCCAACAGGACCTGACGCTGGCCACAGCTGTGCCGAGGAATTCTGTGCTGATCTGCCGTGAAAACGGCAGCCGTGGAACCCGGCGGCATCCATGACACTACGGCTGCAGCCAGGAGCCCCCTGGGGCTGGATTTGCTTTTGGCAGGGGCGGGCGTGGAAGAAAGGAGGGGCCCAGCCAGGCAAGTGTGGCCAGCCTCCCCACCAGCCCTGCACCTTGCATATGTCCGTGCAAACCCTGGCACCCCTTCTGTGTCTCCAGCTCAGGTTCCGGCCCTTAAAGGCACCGCAGACGGGATTCTGGAGGATGTCCCCGATCAGGGCAGACCCAAGGCAAAGGCTGCCTGTCCTTCGGGATGCCTTTAAAGGGCTTGATGGTTAAGACAGCTGTGCCGTGTGACCCTCCTTCCTTTGGGAGCCTTCGCAGGGTGGGGTGAGGCCATAGGGACAGCACAAGGAATGTGAACCGGAGTCGGCTCCACACCCTGGGCCCTGGCCGCAGTCCTCCGTCCCTCTGTGCCTACATAGCCAAGCAGCCTCAGATCCCTCATCTGGGCAACGGGTTATAGGTACATTGGACACACCACCCATGCCGCCCACAGCAACCCCAGTAACGAGAGAGAGGCAAACGGTGACGGGGCCCAGCCAATGTCCAACAAGGACACACATCAGGATGCCGGTGAAGGCATCACTGCCGTTTTTGAGACAGCCCAGGCTTGGGCCACAGTCCTCTTTGGAGGTGACCTGCAACGAAGGTGCTGGATGAGCAGCCACATAGGACAGAGGGCTCCCCTGGGCTGCCCTGGCCTTTGGCAGGGTCAGGGGGCCACATCAAGCCCATGGCCTGTTTAATCCAGCCTGCAAGCCAAGGGTTGTAAAAATAAACCAAGAAGGACACAGGACAGAGAGCACGCGTGGCACAAAACGCCCGTTATTCCCTATTTGGTCCTTCACAGGAGCTGGCCGGACACTATTGCCCGGGGGATAGAGGGAGGACGGGCGTCCCCCCCAGTGTCCTCAGCAGCTGGTCCAGCTGCAAGGCTTCCCAAATGTTCGTTTGCAGGAACAGGAGGCTGGACGGGAGGCGATGGCCGGTTTGTCCCAGGTGCCAACACCCAAGCAGAAGAAATGCAGTGAGGTGGTCAATTCCATGCCTTAGGTCTGCGGCCCTGTGCGGTGGCCCTCCAGCAGGTGGGACGGCCCTGGGGCAGTGGGCAGCCACTGTGGCCAGCGCTCCGGCAGGCAGAGTTCCCAGGGACGCCTGATCCTGCAAACAGCTGCCAACACGTTCTCAGCTGCAGCCTCCCACCAGGAAGAGAGGAAGAGACGTGTGAAATTGGAAGCGGTTTGAAACCTCTCCACTCAGTTTCCTCTCTGTCCTCCGTGCCTGCTGCTCCCCCTCCAACCCCTCCTGCCATTTGTTTTCCAGCAGGGGTAGGGAATCTCTACCTCGACCCCTCGACGCCCCTGGAGGTCTGGCCTCCTCTGAGACGTGGAGGGGTTGCTTCCCAGGGCAGGTCTGGAGCCAAGAGGGTCCGTGCTCAGAGCTCCTGGGTGGTGGCCTGGAACCCGGTGGACTTGCCCCAGGCCCATCTGAGGGGACCATCGAGGGAGGTCGGGGGTGAGGAGTGTGTCCTCAGGACACCTGGGGATAGGGAATATCATTCTGCTCCTCACAGCCACCAGGACCGTCAGGAGTGGGTGGGACAGCTGGCTGTGGGTGGAAGCACTGTCTCCAGACCCTCAGCTGGGGAGCTCAGTGCTGGAGACTGTCCACTAGTGATTTCGTTTTAGGATGATACCCGGGGCAAGAAAGAGGACCCAGATTGCTACAGAAAGACATGCAGGCCCCACCCCGGGCCACAGGGACACCTTCGGAAGGGCAGGGAATGTGAAGACCAACAAAGCACAGCGGCCAAAGCACCTGCTTTTTATCCTGGCTTCAGCAGGGAGCACGCTTACATTCTGCATCCCCGGCCCTCTCGTGCGTGGGCATGGGGGTGCGGAGCGCGCCGCGGAGGCTCTAAGTACTGGAAGCGCTATCATCGGTCCCACCCCTGCTCTGAGAACCCAGCTCCGGACCCCACTGCTCTCTGGGCGTCAGGAGACGCGCCTGTGCGCGCACCTGCTCACCTCCCCACGCTGTGGTCCTGGGGGCAGAGTGGGGCCGCCTCCTCCGCCCCTGGGTTTCCCACAGTCGCCCACGTGGACCGGCCTGGGGGCAGAGTGGGGCCGCCTCCCCACCCCTGGGTTTCCCGCAGTCGCCCACGTGGACCGGCCACCAGGTTCACAGTCCCCACAGGCGGAGGGACGGAAGACTCTCCACTGCATCCTGTGGCCTGGCAGCCTGGCCGGGGTGGGAGGGAGGTGGCCCTTTGAAGCTCATCAGCCCTACACTGAGCCTGTCAGTTTAACATGACAAGGTCACCATCTGTCTACAGGACGGATTCGGAACAAGGATCCCCCCCCCCCATTAGTGTGGGAGGAAGGTTGGGGGCTGCAGTCAGCGTTCTTCCCCAGGGCCGTTGAGGGAGCGCCTGCAGGTTGTGTGCGTCTCCGTGCGGGACCTCCCCCCCACCCCGTCCTGCCCTGGCTCCCGGCTGGTGTGCAGGTAATCGACACTTCCAGGGAAGCCTGTCCAAGAGATGACCTCGGAATAGCACTGGCTGCGCTTTCAGAAGTATTCTTGGACACAGCGGGATTTTGAAAACTGCTCTTGGAGCTGGGAGATTTTGGTCGGCAGCATAATTTATTTGCTCTTTCCAGAGATGGAGATGAGAGTTGAGGTTTTCCAGGTGGTGAGCCTCACCAAAGGGCTGCCCGGAGCTGGGGGTCGCGTGTCCTGTACCCAGGAAGGGAGAGAGATAGAAAGTGGGGGGGGGGGGAGACAGAGAGAGAGAGAAAGAGAGAGACAGAGACAGAGGGAGAGAGAGAGAGAGGGAGGGGCAGGGTGGGGGAGGGAGAGAGTGAACTAAGCATACCCAGGAGACTGCACATGGCAGGGGCTGTGGAGAGCTGGGACCAGCTGAGGGTGGGCAGGGCAAAGGGAAGAGAAGAAGGTCTGACCAGCGGAGATCGTGGGCAGTGTTGCGGATGGGTGGGCTCCTTCCTGGGTAAGGACACCCTGAATTCACCAAGGACGCGATTCCCACTTGGACCTGGCGGCCTCTGCTTGGCCCGGGGTTCCACGCCGGCCTTGGAAAGAGACGATGACGCAGAGAAGTGCAAAACGTCTCTGTCCTTCCTCTGGGTGACCTCCGGTGGTGGCCGTTTTATTGGGCCTGGTGGTCTTCCGTCCAGCACACACGTGTGCCTGACCGATTGCTCTCCGCGGGGGCTGCCGGGGTTTGCGGAGTCACCGTGCAGATCAGAGCAGGAAACCCTTGAGTCACCTTTCCTGTCCCAACACCACACTTCAGGAAAGCTCACATGTCTAGACGCCATCGCTGGTTCACTTCCCTTCCCTAGAAAACTCCACGCGTCCAGGCGTCTGTCCCCGGAAGGAACGTGAACGTGAATGTGAACGGACCCTCCCTCCTCGAACTCCCTTTGCGAGAGGAGCGGGAAGCGCCCATTCCTTAAATCCAGCCCACAGGGGTGGCCTTGCCCAGTTCTCTTCTGTCTTGGTTTCCCCAGATGGAAATAAAGGTTTACTGGGAGAAAACCGTGGATCTTGGGGTACGCCAAAGAGGCCACATCTCGGAAAAGAGAACAAAGAATAAAGTTGACCCTCTGGGGTGAATGTCTCGAGGGGCCCTTGGCAGAGCTGGAATAGGAGGCACTGGGACCACCGCAGACCAGCACTGTCCACCCGGTCCGGCCTTTGCTCAGGACACAGCTGCCTCAAAGAAGCCTTCCATGGCCAGCCAGGGAATTTGGCCTTCGCATCTTTCCGAGGCAGGATCCAAACCTGGGCATTAAGTCCCGGGAAGTCCCAGGTCCTAGGGTCGGACTGGGGAGTGCATGGGTCTGACTTCCTTTTGCCATTGGCTGTTAGAGTGAGCCGCAGACCCCCCCCCCCCCCCAGCCCTGGCCGGGTCTCTGTGCGCTCAGCTGTCACAATTCCTCCGCCTGGAGCACCTCTGCTCAGCGGCTCACGGCTGAGAGACACTGCAATCTTTTTACCCAATTTTCCAGCTGAGTTGACTGAGGCCTACGAAGGTCAAGGGCTTGCCCGGGGTCACCAAGTGAAACAGCAAAGCCTCTGGCCTCAGGACAGCGACGCGGGACTCTGGCTCCTGGTTCCTGATCGCTTAGCCAAAGGCTCTTTCATAAATAATGGGAGGAACAGGGCTCCGTGTTTCTTTAGAGGATGAACGCCCCAAACAGCCACCAAGGGTGGTGGTCTGCATGCACTGCCAAACCCCCGCTGGCTGGGGGGTGGGTGGGGGAGTGGGGGACACTCGCCGGAGCAGAGTGGGACCAGGGGCTCCCAGCACTGCCGACTCTCGGGCAGGCACTCTTTTGTACCAGACGTTGTCCGAGGACCAAGAAGGAGAGTCCGAGGGTCCAGGGCACGTGGCAACGCTGACGGTTCTTCGACTGCTATCCAATGTATGAATTGCCTCTTACAGACCCGACGCCCGTCCTGAGAGTGCTGTATGTACCGACATTCACCGACCCGATTAGCCAAAGATCACTGTGTCTGTGTGCTCAGTAACCTGAGGCTTTGTTCTGTCCCAGCCAGAGAGAGAAGAGGCCTCGGATGTCGAGGGGAGTAATTTCTGCCACGAAGAAAAGTGGCAACCCGGGAGGTCAGCCCGGGGTGGGGGGGCGGATCTCTGACCCCTGGGGTCCCGGTTAGGTACCTGGACTCCTCGGAGCTGGGTGGGGTTTGTTTGTTGCATCATTTCGGCCAGTCTGGGGGCTCCCTCTTGCATCCAAGCTGCTGTCTGCAGTTGGCAGGGCCATCAACACCAGGAAGGGGAAATATTTATTTTTATTATAAGTGGAGAGGCCATGTAGTCAGGAACCTTATTATTCAAACTCTCCCAATCCAACTCTACAGAAAAAAACAACAACTCAAAATCCAACTTTGGGTATTGATTGCAAGTTTTGTGTGTGTGTGTGTGTGTGTGTGTGTGTGTGTGTGTGTTTTCTAATGAGATGCCAAAAGGAACATTGTGGGGAGGGACGTCTCAGGGCCGGCCTGTGCCAGGCAGTGTTTCTGTTTATGTCTCCGGGTGAGCAGTTACGTTTCCGAGACGCAGAGACGGCGAGATGGGGCCCTCTGTTCCCCATATAAGCTCAGGACCCACAGCACATGCGGTGGCTGAGACCCGGGCCAGGGTGCCATCTGAGGGGTCAGGTCACGGGGTCCACCAGGAGCACCCGTGGGGGATGTTACTGCCGCCATGAGATAGCAGGCCTCGGCCTTCTGGGCGCTTGGTGGGAGCCCTGAGTCTCACTAGTTTGTGACCCTGCGGAGCGAGTTCTGAGCATCCGAATGGCTTCCTGGCACTTCTCGGGGCCAGCAAAACTGATGTGCCCTTGTTTCTCGCAGTTTTCATTTTATTTCTTAGGAAGCCCAGTGAGGTCCTCACCCGGGGTTCCTTCGGCGTCACCCCCCAGCTCTGGACAGCTGGACAGGTGGTCCCGCCTCACTGCCTGCTTCCTGGGCCACCTGAAGGAGGGAGCTGCTGCTTCACCAAAGTGTTCCTGACCCTGTCATCCTGCCAGGCACCGCCTGTCCTGCCCAGCCAGGTAAGCCCCATCCTGTGGTGGCCACCACCGTGACCCCGGCTGGCTGTCCCCGGCGTCCCTGCGGCACAGGTAAAGGAAGGTCACACCCGCCCTAAATGTGTTTCTGCAGAGGTCAACATCCCCCTGCTGCGCCCGATGCCAGCGCCTCTGGCTGAAGTGCACGGTGCCCACACGTCTGGCTGCCCGGCTCCGCCTCCAGCTGCTCTGGCTGAGGGATCTCTCGCACATTTCTGGGGGTGGGGCTGGATTTACTACTGGCAACCCCGATGTCTGGGCAGCGGCAGCGGCCTTCTGACCTCAGCCCGGCGTCCGACCTAGATGCAGAGCCTTTATTCCAACTCCTTGAAACATAGGGTTCTTTTTGTTGTGGTGGTGGTGGTGATTTTTTTTTTCCATTTTGTGTCCAAATAAAGTTAGAATTCTTCACATCTCAAAGCCTTGTCTCTTTTGGGATCTTCCTTGCTTGTCTTGCCCTCTGTGTGCTCACGTGAGCGCATGTGCACGCGCGTACACACACACACACACACACACACACACACACACACACACACACGACCTGCCCATCCAGGCAGGTAGGGAGGAGGCCTCTGGGAGCTCGCAGAAGGTAGGGTGGACGAGGAGACCTGGGTGCAAACATTTCAGAAACCTCTTCAAAATATTTGGGTTTGTCAAAATCCCAAACCGCCGTTTGCCAGGCACTCTTCCCGCTAGTGTTTGAGCCCGCGGGTATTTTAAAGGAAATGAAATCCGTGTGTTTCTGATTTATTTATACTTAACTCATCAAAATGCTGTTTTAAGGAGCTGTTTTGTGTCCAAATGCCCTT
This sequence comes from Saccopteryx leptura, assembly GCF_036850995.1. Taxonomy (NCBI): domain Eukaryota; kingdom Metazoa; phylum Chordata; class Mammalia; order Chiroptera; family Emballonuridae; genus Saccopteryx; species Saccopteryx leptura. Next base: position 85,132,874 of record NC_089505.1, on the reverse strand, counting down.
TATGCCTTTTTCCCCTTCCAAACTGAAAGCCGTCCTCTGCCAAGCGTAGATGACCTTGAACGCTAACGCTCTCAGGGCTCTTTCGAAAATCAAGTTCACCAAGTCCAAAACAGACCTGAACCGGAACTAACGGTGCCACCCCCACACATACCTGGGGCTAGCCCCTGGGCAAGGCGACGCCCTTTGGCCCCACCAGCTTTTTTGCTCTAAGGCTCCAACCCGATTGGAGTGACCGCCCGCCCACCCACCCACCCCCGGGACTAGAGCCCTACGATGCGCTGTGCACATGTTCCAGAGACGAGGATCCCCGGATCTGGGATTTGAGTCTCTCCCGGAGCTCCTGTTGGTCGAGCTCAGGGTCCCCTCCTCAGGATCCCCTCGGAGCACCTCTGCGGAGCACCTCTGCGTTCCACTGGCCAGAGAGATGAGGGGCGGTCTTTGGTCTTCCCAGGAGGGGTGCAGGGCCTCCCTGTTCCTGTGCTACCCACGGCAGCTTTGAGACCACCCCTCGGCCCGACTCCCCTGCCTCACGGCGGCCGGGACAACCTAACACAGATGGTCAGCTGCGCACACACAATTCTAATGCCCGTTTTGGACGATGCAGACCAGGAAAAGGTCTTCTCTCCACCAGGGGATGAGAAAGGTGGCAGCTGCAGCCCCGAGCAGGATGGCAGCCAGGTCCCCCCCCCCAGGCTGGGTCCCCCGGGAGAGGGGCAGCCTGGGAATACTGTCGCCTGCCCTGGGGACACGCAGATGTGGGGTTCTGCTTTGGGTGCAATATCTATTTCTGGCCGATTTCATGCAACAGCGTTCCATTATGAATTTAATTGTATTTTGGGGTTTTTTTTTTTTTTTGTTGTTGTTGTTGTTTTTTTTTTTTGGTGTACGATATAAAACCCTTAATCTTCGCAGCATTTTAATTGTGAGCCCTGGAAGGTTTGGTATTCATCATGGCCCCTCTGTCCCCAGCCCCACAGATAAACCATCTGAGGAGGCAATAAAGGTCCACTCTGGTTATTGATGCTTTTGGGGAAATTGATTATCTATTTGAGGGGCAGAGCGCACTGGTGCATGCTGCTGCCCCGGCCCTGAAAGACGGATCGCTGGATGGGACCGATGGATTTCCTATTCTGTTTAACAGTTTCTAAAGTGACACCCTTTTATCTTAATATCTGAGGAAGGGCCGAGGGCTTCCGAGGCGGGTGGGAATCCAGCCATCTCTTCCGTCCTTCGTCGGTGATATCTCAGGTCCAGCGAAGCAAAGCTCCTTTCCTGCGGCTCCCCCGCCTCCGGCCGCTGCAGCTGAGCACCGGGGTGGGGGGGAGGGGAGGCTGCGATATTAACATGTGGTCGGAATAGGCACCTTCCCGGGAGGGTAAGGCAGGCTCTGGGTGAGTTTAATCTGATCTAAAGGAAAAACAGATCCAAGCAATTGTGGGCTAGGTTGAACAGCACACACCACGGAGGGCGATGCTCAAAATGCCTCTTTCCATGTTGTCATGGTTGAAAACAATATTTGTGCCCTGGCTGTCAGCACCCCCCCCCCCAGGGCAGGGGGCACTGTGCACCCTCCCGGGCTGCGGAAGGAGCTGGGACCAAAGATGAACTTCGGCTCATCAGCGTCCCTTCTAATAGTCAAAAGATAACAGGTGTCGTAAATTCAAAAGACGTTTGCTCCTCCACAAAAATCAATAACCAAGTCCGTAATCTGCCCCACGTAGCTGTGCCCTGGTTAGAGTCGGCTTGGGTTTACGTGATCATTACCCAACAGCAGAGGCGGGGAGGGTGACATTGGCTTCACCCAGGCGGTCGGTGGCAGACGCGTACACCTGGGGGCAGGTGATCACATGCAAACGCCCCCACACATGCTCGCTTCCGGGAGTCCCTGGCACTCTGGCTTCCATGGCCGATCCCAACACCCCTTATGCTGCCCTTGGCCCCTTGGGAGGGTCAGCAGCCACCAGCCGTGATGGCAGGGTGCCACGCTGCACCCTGACTCCTGTCCCCTTTGGAAGCAAAATGCCTGACCATCAGCTGAGGACTCGAGAGTCAGGCAAGGTGTGAACCCTGTCGCAGCTACGGTGCTGGGCGGGCACCCCAGTTCTCATTCCTCAGCCCCTGCCATCCTCAGCTCAGGGGGGGGCATTGGAAACATCCAGGGGCTCTGCAAGATGCCAGTGCCCAGGCCCATCTGGGGCTCATGTCACAGGTGTGGGGGGCCAGGAGGACCCAGGCATGCCTGGTGACCCTGGAGCTCAGCCAAGGTAGAGAGCAGGTCCTGCCCTCCTGTGTGGTCACAGGAGAGCGAGGCCTGCTCAGCACCATCTGTAGGCAGGGCCGGCAGTGTTCACGTGGTGGAGGGAAGCAGAGGCCTTCCTGGGGGAGGCGGCACCCAGCACTTGGGCTGTGGGGAGCTTGGGATTGTGCTGTGGGGTCTGGGCCTCCAGAGCCATGTCCACAGGCGGGGGTGGGGGGTAGGGGGCAGCTGCATCCTGCGGGCAGCTAGCTCGTTGCCATTGGCTGGCCCACGGGGCTGTTTGCTCTGTGGGGGGATGGGCCCGATGGGACCAAGCTCACAGGCATGGCACTTGGCACTGAGGCCGGCCCTGTGGGGGCACCTGGGGTAGCCGTTCCTCGCTGTCACACAGCCCCAGCACTGGGCCCGAAGGCCTCTGCGGGGAGCCCTTGGTTCTCAGGGGTCCAGGGAGCAGAAGAGTGGCCAGCCAGCTTTCCAAGGTTCCTGTTCTTGCTCTGCCTTCTCGAGTGTCCCAGCAATCTCTCCAAACCGGGAAGCTCAGTTTCTGGACCCCAGAGGGAGAGGAGAGTGGCTTCTGCAGGAGGGATTCCCATATGCATGTGTGTGCTTGTCTCCATGCGTGTGCACACGTGTGTGTGTGCACCAGGCTCTGGATAGCTCAGGGCCGAGCAGGAAGGGGCTGAACGCAACATGCCCGTCCTGCCCCCACTCCTTGGGAGCAGCGCTGTGCACTGTCTGGCTCCGAGGCCAGACTCGGCCGTGATGGATGTCCTGGGCAGTAGCTCTTTATTTTTCCCTGGAGAAAATACAGTCGTGCTTATAGACTGGGCCCATGCAGGACAAAGGGTCTGTCCCCACGGTGTAGGCCTGGGCATTCTTCCTGCATTTGCACACAGACCACGCCTCCAGGCAGCTTGTTGTATCTTGTGGGGTGGGGTGGGGGAGGGAAGTCCCACATACATTCTCTGGTTTGATCATCTTCCTATGCTGGGAGGCAGAAGCTCAGAGAGGTTAAGTGACTTGTCTGAGGCCACACAGCAGTAGACCACACAGCAGCACCTGGAGGGTACACATCCAGGCCTCTGCTTCCTTAGTCTGGAGGCTGTTTCCTCAAAGAGCCGAGCAGCACGGGGGGAGGGGGGCGCTCTGCCGAACGCTCTTCACCTCCCTCCACACGGGGGTGGCATGTGGCAGGTCTAACGCCGATGTCAACAGTGGCCAGACTGCTGCTTGAGCCATCCTGGTTCTCTGCCTCACGGACCCACCTGAGCTCTCACATGATGTCTACTCCCCAGAACGGTCTGCTGACTTGACTGTGTGTCCAGTGTCCTGGAGGGCACAGGTGCTCCGACCCTGCATGTTGAGTGGCTGACAAAGGCCAGCTTTGCTGGGGCTGGTGGTGTTTCTCCCTGGGCTGTCCTTTCAGGTGGGAGAGAGCCACCGGAAGCCCGCGTGGACAGCAGGACCCGAAGACGGTGGAGCCAGGCACTCCTGGGGCCTGAGCCCCCTGTGGGTCTCAGCTAGCTTCAGCCCCACCAGCTGGTGTCACTGGCTGCGCTGGGCCCCGTGTGAGCTGGTCCACCACCCACCACAGACGGGCAGGGCCTAGAACCCTGCACACAGGGAGGAAGCCTTGCAGATGGAGGGCCGGCGTGGGCTGAATGCGGGAACACGGTGCTTTCATCCCGGCCCCTGTGGGCACGTAATGAGTGTCTGCTCAGGAGGAGGCTCGCGTTCAGAGGGGGGAGGCTGTGCTGTCCTCCAGAGCACCGCGGGGGCTCTCCTGTCTGAGGTTACATGGTCAATGGTTTTCAGGGGAGGCTCATTATTACCTCAGCACCAAACATCTGTGGCCAGCGTGGCTCCCAGAGGAGCCCCCATCTTATGTCCTATTCTATGCCGATTCTGGTGGGTTCCAGGGTCCTCAAGGCCAGAGGACATCCTGCATTTCCGGGAGGCTCACCGAATCCTCACTCATGATAGGTCGAGTGTGTGGGGGGGGGGTCACAGTGCCTGAGGTTCAGGGAGGGACCCTTCCCCCAGCAGCTGCTGCTCAGGGCTGCAGTCAGACTCCTGCAAGGAGGGTGGGCGGTCCCGGTTGCCGCAACGAGCAGCGAGCAGCGTCAGAGCAACACCCTCCCCACCTCCCCCGCCATCCTGGGCCTGTTCAGTCATTAACTCCCCTGGGACATTATCTGGTCCTGAATCTGCCGGGTGCAGAGCTGTGGCCGGGCTCCGGGATGGTTTTATCGTCCTGTTCCCCAACAGTGCAGACTGGCCCCGACAATCATTAACCCGGGCTCCTGCCGCCCTCCGAGGACCGTCCTGCCCCGCCCTCGCCTCCCACGCTCGCTGGGCTGGACCCCTCCCCCCCGCCCGGATCCCCTCCGAGGGGAGGAATGGGAAAGCAGGTCCTCCGGGAGCTGGCACGCACACAATGCGCGTCTTGTGTGAGTGAGTCAGCGCCGTGGCCAGTCAATCTGGTTTCTGGGCCCGCTGCCCTGACCCTCTTTAGAGAGGCTCGCTCTGCAGCCCAGTGTGAAGCGTTTCCTTTCACTGCCCTGACACTCCGCAGATTGAGACGTCAGCCCGGTCCAACTGCAGCAAATTAGCAATTTTTCTTTGGCTAATTGGAAATAAAAATGTTTGCCGAGGGAACCGTTTGTCGGCATGCGGTTTTCGGTTTCCGTGTGCATCGGAGAGGGCTGCGTGGAACACGCTCCCCCCCCCCCGGGGGGTGTCGCACACCCTGGGGTGCTCCTCAGCACGCAGGTTCTAAGGGGACTCCTCTGGGAGGATGTACCAAACATGCCTCTCCTGCCCCTGCCCCCCCACAGCTCCCCTGGGACCTGGGTGTCTGTCCCCCCACTCCCCGTTCTGCGAGAGCTGGGCTCTGGGGTCACTGTGCACTTTCAGAAAACCATCAGAGTTGGTTGGGCAGGTAGAAGCCCTGTTGGGGGAGGTACTAGGCGAGAAAGCCCTTTGCGGGGAAGAGGAGAGCAGAGAATCAGGGGCTCACGGCCAAGGGCAGCCCACAGCCTTCCTGAGCACAGAACCATCTGCAGAAGCCAGCTGGGTTACCTGCCTTCCGAACCCCTGCCCTCCCTGCCCAGTGTGCGCCCAGGGGAGGCATGTCCGCTGGCCTCCACGACACTTCTGGTTTTGGCCACCTCTTAGTCCCAATGGTGGAAGAGACTCCTGTGCCCAGGGAAAGGGGGCAGAGGTCCCTGCGGGGACGGAGGAGGAAACGCAACCTCTCATGCCGACTGGAGCAAAGAAAGAGTGAACCACGTGGGAGGCCCTGCGTGTCCTCCCTTCCTGAGGAAAGTGGCCCAGGGCCTTCGGGTTAAGTGCAGCAATTTGGGGATCTGCTTATAAATCGACACACATGCACCCACCCATGCCCGAGCACACCTGAGCCCTTGCGTGCATGTCCACGACCCTGCGTGCGCGCACACCCATGCTGGTTCCTGTGCTCCGCCATGGTGGCCCGGCCCCCTCCTGACCGACGCCCACGGCCTCTCAGGAGTCAGGCCTGTTGGGCCAGCGCGGAAAGGGTTACCCTGTCCCCCCTGCCCTGCCTTCCTGATAAAGCATCTGACAGCCATGCCTAATAATTCTTTTGGTCGTTTTTTTTTTTTTTTCTTTCTTGATGTCTTTATGTGAATATGAAGCCGGAATGAAAGGCTTTGGGGGACCCCCACGAGAGAGGAAAAGTATGAACCAGGGAGGAAGAAAGAGCGTGCCCTGGGCTCCCTGCCGAGAGCTAGCATCTCCTCTGGCAGTCCACGCCTGGGCCTCAGAGGCCCTTTGTAAGTGGAAACGAGTCTTCTTCACTCGGCCACGACAATAGGTGTTTTGTCAGAGGGGGCCCGGGTGGGGGGCGGGTGGCAGCAGTGAGGGGCTGCCCCCGGGGCCTGCAGATGTTGGACGAGAGATGATTTATGGCTACAGTGTCCTCAGTGGCATTTGGCTACCTTCCCAGACCCCAACATCGGTGGCGGCAAAGGAGGAAGGCGTTGGGGGGGGGGGCGCAGGGCAGCACAGTTGAGGGGCCCCGACACCTTGTTTGGGGGGTGAAATGGCGGTGGGGAACAAGATGGCGGCGTGCGGGCGGCATCCCTGATTCTTGCAGGCAGACGACAGGGCGTCCCGGCCACTTCGAAACGGGACTTGGGAGAACTTAGGGAACCCAGGCTGAGTCCCTAGGGAACGTTTCCACGTGAGGGGGAAAAAAAAAGAAAGACAGAAAGAGAAGAAGTGTCCGGATGAGCTGAACGGGGGACCTGGTGACACAGGAGCAGTGACTTTAGTGACAAGACTCAGCTGTTGGAAGTCTCCAGCCAGTGGTGTGCCAGAGTCCTCACTGCCACCCCCCACATGGGAACGAGTGCCCTCCGTATCCTTGCCAAGTTCCCAAGTGGCCTGTCTATGCTGCAGCCTCCTTGGAAGGGGGGGGGGGAGGTGTCCACGTCCATCCCTGACGGCGGAGCAGAAGGGAACCACTTCCCTCTGGGCTCTGACCCGGACCAAACCAGAGAGGCCATAAATCCAACCAGGAGGGCCGCTCCCAAGAGGTCGTTTCCATTCCAGACCAAATAAGTCAGAGGGGCTCAGGGGAGGGGGCAAGCCCAACAAACCTCTGAGGGCTTTGCAGACCAAGAGAAGGACTCCGGCCATCTGTGTGTCCCTCTCGCCGGACCCACCACATCCCCCCACCACCACGAAGCCCTGAGCTGGGAGCTGGCACGCAGGCTAAAAGCCAGGCCATTCTGGGTCACTTCCCGTGAAAAGACACGGGCTACCCGACCAGCCGACTCTGAGATTCCGTGGAGGGGGGGAGGGAGAGTTCCACGTTGGGTCTCCTTATCCCATTTTAGAATAAGCTTTGAAAATAACGGCGCTTGGATCAGGGAGTGCTGGACAGAGAACGGTCCATAAAAACGGCTGTCCTGGCACGGGGCCGGGTGCTCTCTCCTCCTGTCCTCGCAACATCCTGACTGGGAACACAGCAAGGCTCAGCTCAGTGAGAGAGAAGAGCTCGAGCATGCTCCCAGGCTGTGGCTCCAGGCGGCTGGGGACAGCGGTGTCCCTGGAAAAAACAGGAAGTTGCTCAGAGGTGGGGTGGGTAGGGGTGAGAGTGGGCACATGTCCCTGGACTGACCGTTAGCAATCTGTGCGCTCCGGTGCGCAGCTGCTGATGGCCACTGGCTACCATCCTTCCCTGTGTGATATCAAGGATGATTTAAATGTCTGTGGCCTCGACTTCAGGCCCGGGGCCTTCTTTTCAGGCCAAGACAGGGTCTGAGGACCACATGGCCCACGGCTCCTCCTCCAGGTCTGGGCAGAAGCAGACACGCCTACCTAACAAGGTGGAGAACAGGCACAGACAGGGTCTGCCCGCCTAGGCCCCATCCAGCAGGCCACAGCCACCCAGAGGCCGTGCCAAGAGGGCAGCACGGCCCCCTTCTGAAACACACAGGCCCCAGGATGGAGCTCGCCCCAGCAGGGTCCTCCCAGGTGCCGTCACGTGGATGGCACTGGGATGCTCATTCCGCGGAGGGGCTGGGGGCCGCGGGCATCGGCGGGCAGGCGGACATTCCCCGGGGCTGGGGGTAGGAGGGTAGAGGGTGGGCGCTGATGTCTCCCGGCCCTGATGCAGACGTGAGAACGCCTCTGGGCTTTTTTTTGTTGTTGTTCATCGGACACTATTTGGACGTCGCCCGTCCAGCTCCTTGAGGGCCTAGCAACTGCCAGCCCCGCACAGACCGCCTCCCCGCCCCTCCCCCGACTTTTCCCTGGGATGTGCTGGAACGTTTTTCCCATGGAAAGAGAGTGTAGCCTTTGTGAGGGGGCTTGGCCGGCCCCGGGTTACAGTAAAGATTAATCCCAAACAAGAGACAAGGAAAACAGACAAAGAGCATCATACACTTCTCTTTTCAATGGATGTTTTCATAAATGTATGAATAATTTAAATTATCATTGCCGGGCATTTATTCGAGTGTTTCAGGAGGGAAAAAAATGCCTCGTCTTTTTTTGCTCTCTCTCTCTCTCGATTCTTTTCATTTTTGTCTCATCTCTTTTATGTGCTGCATGGGCTGTTTTCTTGCCATCTGAATCGGCCGGGAACAATGGGATGTGGAGGCTGCGGAGGCTGGGGAAGAATGCCGCCCTTGTTGGGATGTCGTGCTTGACATTGATTAATGAGGGTGCGGACACGGGCAGAATCTGTGAGAGCCAAGGGGGGACCAGAGGCCCGAGGGCACCCGAGGCGGAGGGCAGGGGCTGGCAGGGAGAAGGCCAGGGCCATCCTTCCACGCCCAGTGGGAAACGGCAGAGGAGGAAGTGTCGGACTGAGGCCACCAGCGTGAGGGACGGGCACCGGACGGGCCCTCTGAGGACTGAGCATCCAAAAGCGGGTCTGGGTCCCTGGTATCTGCTGGGCAGAGGGACAGCGAGCTGCAGCCACTGATCCCAGGATGGGGGCATGAGTGTGCCACCCACCTGTCCACGCCTGCCTGCTCCCGGGCTCTCCAATGCTCTGTCCTTCGTCAAGGGGGTAGGGAGGTCTAGCCCAGAATGATGCTTCTAAGAGGACATAGCCACCTTGCCTGTCACTGGGGCCTCACTGTACGTCCATGAGATGGACACTGTCTTTCTGATGTCCCTTTTGTTGCCACCGAAAGCTTGGCCTGGAGCTCAGGACTGACCATCAAGACAGATGGCAGTAACAGGTCAGCGCCCAGGATGGTGTCTTTAAATGGCCTCGTGATGACAGCTCCGTCAGCTGAAATGAATACCTTCAACCGCTGAGCACGTAATCCATCTACACAGTCCCCCGCCCCCCCCCCCCCACAGTCTCAGGCCTGCTGCTGCTGCTGACCTCTGAGATCAGGGGCTGGGGAGCCCTGAGGGAAGGTTTAAGGGGGGCAGGTGCCCAGAGCATCATGCCAGGGTCTCAGGAACCACCTGTGAAAGGACCTGCGTTCACCAGCAGAGCTGGCTCGCTCGCTTGGGCTGCGGCTCCCCTGGGCCAAGGTCACGGCTGTCACCATCTCTCCGTGTGCGTGGGCATCTCTTGTCTGAGGTGGGAAATTCCAGCCTGGAGCCAGGCACCCAGCAGAGCGGGGACGCGGCGTCACCTCATATGATGCCGGCACTTTAGGTGAAGCAGTTTGTGCCTTGCTGGGCGGCTTTGTGGTCCGCCTCGCCAGGGGCTGAGGGCTCTAGAACTCACAAGTCTGACTCATGCTCGTTCTTTGGGAATCCGCTCCAAGGAGCTACCCTGGCTCTATACCCCCTGTGCTGTGTGGGCTGAACGGCACGACATCGGCCCAGATGTGGGGAGATTGCTCGACATCTCTGGGTGTCCCGGGCCCACCGCTGGACTAGGAGTTTCTGATTGATGTCCAACAGGAGAATGAACTTGTCTGATCAGGGAATTTATCTCTCTTATTCCCCTCCCCCCCTTTGGAAATAAATTGTTTACAGAAGTGTGTCTTCTCTGGTCAATGCAGAACCCTTAGGTGGGTCATGGGCTTCCAGACAATGGGACTGTGGAACGACAGGACTGCAACAGAACGAGAACAGTGGGTTCCTGACAAGGTCGCTCAGGCGATGGGCCGTTCCCTCTGTCCTGCATGCTTCCGAATTAATGTCCCAGGCTGCGTGGTCCTGATAGCGATCTGGAATTGCAGGATTAATGGAAAGGGGGAGGGCAGTGAGGCCGCGGGTGGGGGGAGGCATCCGCGTGGCCTGGCGAGTCTTCCGTCGACCGTCCCAGACATGACCTTGGTTATGGGTGACCTCAAGTGGACCTGGCGATCCAAGAACCCTGCTCCCTCTGCTGGGGAGCACATCCTACCTGCCAGGGACAGCTCAGCCTCGTGCAGCTCAGCCTCGGGCGTCCCATGGAGGCGATGTTGCAGCGTGAGGTGCTTAGAGCATCTCAGGAGCGCAGTGCTGGTTGTCAACCCCCGCATCCACGAGTACAGGCCTTCCCTCGCAACAGGGCCCATGGCCGCCCACATTCAGATGCTGGCAGCCCGAGGATAAGTGGACGCTGACTCCCTGGTGGTACGGGACACCCACGACCCATCCCCAAAGTCGAGATGCTGCACACCGCCCCACACGGCGTGTGTGGCTTCCCAGCCCGTGACAAGCCTGAGTGGTGAATTACAGCCATCACAATTTTATAATGATAACAACTGAGGACACAACCGGGGGTGGGGGGGGGGGATCCCGCCATCCCTCCCCGCCAGACCGTCCTCCTCTCCCCACCCCAGAAATAGGTGGGGTTGTTTGCATCAGCAGATTAAGCAGAGATGGGTGTATCCTGGACTTGATGGACCTGCCGTGTTGAACTCATAAAGATTCGGGAATGTGCTACTTTCCTCCCCACTGTGAAACGAGCCGTAGTCCCTGGCTGGCTCGGGGACCCGCAAGTCTGTGTTTGAGGCTGCCAGTGTGGGCGGGATGCAGTCTTGGTGGCCAAGGAAGCAAGGGGCAAGTGACTGAGGGATAGTCCCTTTTTGTCCAGGTAAGACCCATCCTCATGTGGGCTGGTCCCTCCAAGTTCCCCGCACATGGTTCTATCGGCAGGGTGCTTTTAAAATAGTGCTGGGGTGGGGGTGGGGTCCCCCGAGCGAAGCCACACGACCCATGCTCAGGGCCTGGCCCCAGGAATGAGGACCAAGCCACCTGCCCAAGCAGGACACTTAATAACCGCTCCTTTGATGCCTAGCTGCAGAGAGAGGACAGGAAGCTGCGGACCCGGGTGGGGAAGGGTTGGGGGAGGAAGGGGGGAACAGAGCCAGATACTGGGAGCCCGGAAGACCAGCCTGGTGAAGTTTACTTGGTGCTGAGCACACACATTACCGCAATAAAGCAGCAGTGAGGGGGGGCCCCAGGATGTCCTAGAAACTTCCCTCCATCTTACAAGGCTCCGGAAGTGCAGGGTTCCCGCCAGGACCTCGCGAAGATTGGGGAAAGAGGTGCTCAGGCCCACTAGTGCTGGGGGTCCCCATCAGGGTCCAGCCCCGTCCCGTCCAGGCCTGTTACCCAGAACTCCCACCTCGGCCCCACCTCGGGCCACCCTGCCCCCACCGTCCCTCGGCCAGGCCAGGGGGACGTCCAGATCACCTGAAAAGGCAACCCCCGAGGGTGACCCAGGCCCTGAGCCCCCAGCAGGGACAAATGAGGAGCTTAACTAGTGCAGGCCTCATGAAAGGGACTCAGGGGAAGGGAAGAACAAAGCTTCCGCCAATTTGCTCTTTTGGGCTTTTGTGCAGGCTGGCCCCTTTCCCAGCGTCTCCCCCCCCCCCCCCCCATTGAATGAGGCCACGCACGGCCCTTCCGCACCTCTGAGGGGTTTTCACGGGATGGTGAATGGAGTGCAAATTAGCAGAGCCCCCGGGAGGCTTGTTACTGTCTGTCACTCCCCAAACTGACGTCCAAAGGCAACGTGAGGATTAATCAATCTAAAGCCCAGCCCATTATCAGAGCAAGGTAGGAAACTATTTATTGTCCCTGCTTTCACGTTTCATCCGCAGCGAGGCGTCTGCAGGGAAGGGGCACGAACATACCGCCCCCTCGCGCACGGAGCTTGGGAGCTCGGGTCCCAGCAGGCCGGAGGGGCTCACAAGCACACGTGAGGCACCCGGGCACCATGCCGCACCCTGGGCCGTTTACTGCACGTCAGTCAGCCCCTCCCTCTCCCAGAAGCGGGATTGGCCGGTGGCTGAAATGCTGAGGGACAGGCCAGGTGCATGCCTGGCGCACGGGCGGTGGCCAGCGCTGCTCCCGTGAATGTGGCCAGTGGCCTATTGCGCTCCCTGAAAGACAGAGGTCAAGGTCGGGGCCCTTGGGGACAAAGTGTCCCAGATCACAGAGCAGGCGGATGGGTGGAGCCAAACTTCTTTTTTTTTTCGGGATGTGAATCTGTGGGGCCCCCAACTGGACCAGAGGTTTTGCCGGAAACCACACAGTCCATTCCCAGGGACCTGTCTGCGACTGGTGTCTACGCGGGTGAAGCCCATGGCTTCTCCCCGGCGAGCGGTGCCCTTGGAAGACACGCACAGTCAGGTCACTCTGGGAATCATCTTCGATCCAAGGGGGACGGTGACTCCCACTTCCCTGCTCAGAAAATAAAAGCAGCCCTTGCAACTGAACGGGACGGCTCGGGGTGACCAGCTAGGATCTGTGGACGCAGGCACTCAGCAGTGTATATCTCAGGAACGAGGAAGTAGCAAACCCGCCTCAGGAAGGCGTGAACAAGTAGGTGTCTGAGCGGGTAAACACTCTAATGAATCAACAAACACACGTCCAGTAACTTAATAAAAACCAAAATCTCCACCAAGTGAATGTATAAACATATCTATCTAACAAGTGAGCAAACAAATATCTCAGTTAATAAATAAGCCAATATCCAAGTGCATAAATAAAATATATGGGTAACGAATGATTACATAAACACCTAACAAATGGATAAATAAATATGTATCTAATGGGCGACTAAGTATCTAATGAATGAATAAGAATTCTTATGCAATGAGTGACTAAATGAATAAACATGTCTAAGGGTCGGGAACGCACCCTTTCCAGCCCTGTGAATCAAGACAATCTCTTGATGGCAAATTCTCTCTCCTGCTGATCCCTTCCACGTTGAAGGTGATACTCGTTCCTTCGAGTATGTCTTGGGAATGTTTTATCGACCTTCATGTGCAGCGTAAGTGACAGAGATTAGAACGGAAAGGAACTCACGTCTGAATCTCCCCTAACGCCCAGGCGCTGCTGGTTGGGGACGTGGACAGTGAGCCCCAGCCTGAGCCTGTGGATGCACCACCTTCCTGAGCCTCAGTTTCCCCAGCTGTCCCAGGGAGAGCATTCCCCACTACCACAGCTCAGCCCTGCTAGGGTCAGGATGACACTGCCGACTCCTTTGAGGGCCTCACTATTAGTGCCTTGTGCTCCCTCCCCCCATCCCCACAAGCTGATGACAAGATTTCCACGTGGGAACATAACACGACACGTTGAAAACTCTTTTTTAGGAGAGAAACTTTAAATGAAGGTGTTTATCCAGGATGCTCATGTTTTGAAAGGTATATCTGGGTTAACTTTTTTAAAACAAGGTTATACTCAGAGTCACTGATTTCCTGTGATCAAGAAAGAAACATGGCCCTTCGAACACCAAGGGTCTTCTCACAAATGCCCCTAGGATGGGCCACAGTGTGTTTTATGTTGCAGAAGAGCGCGGCTCATGGACTAGGACTGGCGTGAGAGTCAACGCAGAGCACCCTCAGAACCCGCCACTGCGCGGAGAATTAAAGGTGGCCTGTTGCGGCTTCTGTTCTAGAAGATCAGCCTGGCAGCCGAACCTGTGGTGGTGCTAGTGGGTTAAAGCATTCAACTTGGAACGCTGAGGTTGCCGGTTCAAAACCCCGGGCTTGCTCGGTCAAGGCACATATGAAAAGCAACTACCATAAGTTGATGCTTCCTGTTCCTCTCCTCCCACCATCCTCTCTCTGAAATCAATCAATCAAATAAAATCAATCAATCTTTAAAAATAATCCATATTAGATTATGGGCCTTAGCAGAGCCTCTTACCCACCCAGTCTGGAAAACTCTGAAGGCGGGACCAGAGACACACCCTCCACCCAGAACTCCAGAGGTTGTTGGTGGGGTGGGGTCCTCTTGAGGTTCCTGGTGTCAATCACCAGTGCACCACCGCCCCTCCCATGCAGAAGGGATATTATTGGCCTTAAATCAGTGTTGACAGTGCTCCCGCCTTTGGAGTTCCGGAACATTCCACCTGCACCTACGAGCTTCGGCTGAGACGTGCAGGTAGGGAATGGAGGCTCTGAGAGCAAAGGCACCCCCACGCCCAGCTCTGGCCATCTGCCTAGCTCTCCAAGGAGACGTGGAAGTGACCTTCACAAACCTTGCCAGGAAAGGGAGCCCGGCCATGTCCAGTCTGTGTGGAGGTCAGGACAGCCCTGTTGGGACCTGGGGACGGAGCGTGGTGGCACTGGTAAATACGGGACGTTTTCTGGAATCTCAGCGTCACCATGCTTGATACAGCCCAAGCTCAGGTTTACCTCAGGTCCTTATCTCCTTGTTCCTTAACCACTCGGGCAGGAACCCTTACCAAGTCAATGATTAATTTTTCTTGTCACCGGAACCAAAACTTTCCTATATTTTTGACTAAGACATTCAAATGCCACCTGATGCCCCCCCCGCCCCCGGTGCACCCACATTTAGTTTAGCACAGAGCATTCCCTTCCGAGTCCATTCAGAATTCCAGGGCACCCTGCTGGAGTGAACCCTCCAGAGTTGTGTCCACAGCCGATCCCCACCCGGGTGCAGAGGGTGGAACGTGTCACTGCCCAGAACTTGACATTGAATAAGAAAACTAAAGCCGGTTTATCCGAACAGAAGCCTGGTCCCAGGAGGAACGTGCCGTGTTCTCTCCCACTCAGTAAGACCCTCTGCCTCTGCATGGGGTCTGGGCCGGGGGTAGGGGGGAAGCCACAGCGTGTTCAGCCCACGCAGCCTGGCCACGTGCTGTCTGAGCCCCACACCCACATACCACCTCCTGGCCTCCTCACAGAGCCCAGGTTTGGCCGGGGGCCAAGCTTCACCTCAAGGACCTGGGACCTGCTCGGCCGCCCAGCAGGGGGATCACACGCTTGTTCCCTTTCAGGGCTGAACAGAGGAGAAGAGGGCAGGAAGGGGTGCGGTATGGCCCCTCATCTATTCTCTCCATGTTTCTTCTGGGGTCCCCTGAACGCCTACCTTGAAGCTCAAGACAAACCTGGGAGGCCACAGTCTTGGGCTTCAGGCCAGAGCCTTTGAATAGAAAGGGGCGATGCCCGGCTGAGGACCCTGCACCCATCGATGGTGCCACACCCTGGACTTGCCCTCAGAGGGACCGGTCACTCAACATAAGTCCCTCTTCTGGTGCCGGGATGGACAAAGGACACACACACAGCAGGAGACCTCTCGAGGGCCAGGGGCAGGATAGGACAGAGCCGGACACAGCCAGTACCTGGACACATGGGAGGGTGCAGGTCACACAGGTTCCCTGGGCGGTGTCTGAGAGCAAAAATGTCTGAGGGACCAAGAGGAAACAGCTCCAAAGGAAGAAGATGGCCAAGGGGGTCCCTGGCCCCTACATATGTCCCGTGTTCTCTGTGGGGAGGGGGGCACGGCTGGCTGTGTCTGGAACCACTTTGGGTTATTACCACTTGGGGCCAGGTCCTGTGGCATGCATCATGCTAAACACCCTGTGGTGCCCAGAATGGTACCCACACCAGAGACTCACCCCCCCATGTCAACAGAGCCAGAGATGTCTTTGCGGGGGTCACACCGCTTGCCTTCCTGCCACCTTTTCAGGGTGACAGCCGAGGGCAGACACCTCGACTTTGACTGAGAGGTGCGCTCACCACAGACTGCAAACGAACCAGCTGTTGGAACACAGAGCTCGCTGGGCAGGCCCTGGGTCGGCTGGTCCGGGTCAGCCTCCCTCAGTCATTGCAGCAGCCCAAGAGGCTGGACCAGTACGGACAGCACACTGAGACACAGCTGAGGGGAGTCACTTCCTCAGGGCCACCCAGTGGACAGATGGCAGAGCCAGGTTACACATGCAGGGCCATGGAAACGGGCCTGGGGACCACTCTGCCATAGGCCCAGAGAATTGGGAGAGGGACTTCCAGTTGCTGCTGTTCACACCCTGCATTAAACTAAATGTACGGGAATGGCCTCGAGACAGGTCCTCTCCAGCATCCGCGCCGGCCTGGCTCTGGATTATAAACGCACGTGGCCTCCTCCTTGAAGCCATCGTTGGAGACGCGCTGGGCTCCCCGGAGGCAGACCTCCATGTGTCTTTGCTGTGAGCGGATGCCGAAACCACTGAGATGGTCCAAGGTGCCGTTTGAAGGAACCCGGTTGGGCCCTGATGTCCAGGGGACTCGCATGGTTAGGAACACATGGAGCAGTGAAATTAGGTGACCTTGCTCTTGGTAGTTACAAATTTTCTTCCAAGTCATAGGAAGGGGATACATGGCTTTGGACTGTAACTCTTTCTGGGAAGTTCTCTGGAAGACAGCAAGTTGGTGGACATGGCCCACTGGCCCATGTGAACATGTCCACCTGCCGGAAGGACTCCTCCACCTGGTGGCCACCCTTCAAGTCCTGACTTCCGACTCCGGCCTATTCCCTCTCCTCTGGGTCCCACTGGCCACTCCCACCTGCCTGGCAGCTGGCATACGGTGGGCCAGGCAGGCGGCGTGGGCGTCCTCGGGGTGCCCGGGTGGCTGGCTCCTCCGGCAGAGGGGTCGCCTTGCAAGGAGACTAGCGATGGTTCCTTCACCCTCTTCTGTGACATGGGCGTACGTGAGACCACAGCGTGTCCCAGAGTCACTCACCAAACACAGCCTCTGGTCACCTTGGTGAAGGCATGCTCCTCTCACCAGGCACCAGGACCTCACCCCTAACTCCAATCCCATTGTCCTCCTGGGAGTGATTTCCCCACTGCCGTTCAGGAAACGGATTTATGGTCCATGGAAAAAGTAAACGGTGCACTTGCCACTTCATAAAACCTCCAGGTCTCTGCCCCGGGGTCCCTGACGTCCCTTCTGGGGGTGCAGAGCCATGAGCTGGGAAATGAGCTGCGTTGCATGAGGAGGTCATTCTGTTTCCCCTCACCAGACGCGGTATGGGACCCCCTGGGTGCCCCGAAAAGGGTTCTTCATTACAAAAACCTGTGTGCTCATTGCAGATCCATGCCCACCCAACGGAAAAGTCCCGCTCTGCCCGGGACACGCACACGAGCTGCTCTGTCTCCAACGTCTGGATGAATCTCGACAGTAAAATCAGAGACCACCAAACACGCTGGGAGCTCTGCCACCTCCCGGGGTGAGGAGCTCACGAAGGTTCCGGAACAGGAACGTGACACTGCCCGACAACTCACAAGTGCCCGGGACGTGCTGCCTACATAGGCTTTCCCTGTGGGGCACCTGGCAGGCCTGGGCCCTGGTTCTTATGGACAGGAAGGACATGTGTCCCCCAGAGGGCAGAGGCAAAGCCAGACTCCCAAGACATCCCGAAAAATACCCCACAGAGTCAGCAAAGCAAGTTCCGTTCCCAAGTGCTCGCGCTGGGCTGTGCACACACCTGATCTCCTCTCAACAGCCCTTGGAGGAGACTGAGATGGCCAGACCCATTCCGTGTGGGCCAGGGGCTCGTGAAGGCCACCGCAGGCCACCTCTGTGACCCCAGCCAAGGGCCCTTACTAAGAAAATGGAGACAAGGTTGCCTCGCTGCTGCCCTTGCAGAGTTCTGGAAGCTGGGGCCCTTGAATTCCTTTGGCATTCAGACCCAAACGTGGGGGGTGGGGGTCACCAGGCAGGGTCCCAAGATCATGGTGGCGAACCCCAGCGCTGCTACACAGATTCAGAGGGGTGGCTGCGCACAGTAGGTCAGCCCTTCCCCACGGCAGTGGGCCAGCCGGGACAGTCCGTCCTCGGCGCCCCCAGGAGTGCCCGGCCCCCCAGCTCACACAGCACACGCCTTCCCATGTCCACCGGGCCCACCTCATAATCGGATTCCTCCCGGCCTCTAATCCTTACTTCTAAAACGTGGATTAGGAAAATCTCATCTGGAAAGTTAATTAACGTTTGAATTCAACACATATTTACTGAGCATAACACTTTGTTAAGTATTTGTTTTATATGTAACCTGTCTTTGCTCCCCCTCCCATCCTTATTGTTCCATCAGGCAGGTTTCCAGCTGGTCCATTTCTGTCCTTTAAGGGGTTTTTGTGTGTGTGTGTGTGTGGCTCCTTCCAGTGGCTTTAACTCAACTGTTCGGACAGATTTCTTGCACGTGCAACCTGCCGCAGAAGCGTGTGTGAGATCTCCGAGGTTTCAGTGGCGGTGAAGCGGTCGGTGGAGCCGGCAGAAGGTCGGGAGGCCAGACCTCTTCCGTTGGCAAGCTCCGGCTGATGCGGGTGACACGGCCCCGGGTCTCGGGGACGTGTGGGAGGGGAAGGACCCCTTTGGAGCCCTTGATGTGTGCTGAGCAATTGTGTTCGCTGTCACCCACTGCTGGCACCAGGATTATCGTCAATGCCCTGTTTCCCGCCCTCCCCCTGTCCCGGGCTGTAGGTAAGCATGTCCTCCAAGAGCAGCCCCCACCCCTCCGCCAAACAAAAGTGAGCTCGCCTCCCCGTCCCCAAGAAAGGAAGCCGGAGCCTTTTCATGGGCGGTGAATGGGGTCCTCACTTAGGCCGCATTATGCCGAGCCCGCATTTCCCCTTCCTTCTTTACCCCATTCAGGGGGGTTCTGACTTCAACTAATTCGATAACAATCCCACCGGGCCTTCTCGTCTCCCAGCCCCCGAGCACATTGTCCGGGCACCAGGCCTGCCCCCCCCCCCCCACTCCCGGCCGCACTCCAATTAGCTGGCCGGCCGCTGGGCCTCCTATTCCCTTCCACCCCCTTCCTGTCACCGGCCATGTTTAACGATTTCCTCTGGGACTGGACGCAGAGGGCCTTCGGGGTGGAGGGCCACCCCCTTCCCCCCGCCTGCTCCCCGCCACCGCCGAGGTCAGGAGACCTGGGGTCAGGCCGAGCAGAGACTGAAGCGCCCACAGCCTCACGCATGCTGGCCCACACTACCTTCCAGCACCTGCTCTGATTCATAGAAAATGGGGCGCCTGGACACCGTGGACAGACAGTCAGGCCTCTGACGCTCCAGAAATCACCCACACTTGCTTGCGAAAGGGAGTGACCCCGTGCCTCAGGGGCCTGGGCCTGGGCGGTACCCCCACAGCGGCAGCCGGTTTGTGGGAGGGTCCCGTCTCCCGTCACATTCCTGTCCCTAGAAGCTGTCAGGTGGGTGCAGAGTCCATTGCTGCTGTGGTCCGGGCAACCACTTCTCTCTGCAGGGTTGACACAGTAGTTTTGCCCCCAAATTTTACTCCCAATTTTTCCTGCTTGAAGAGAAAGTTTTCAAAGCCCCCCACAGATGGCGGGGTCAAACGTCCACTCACACACGAGGGCACGATGAGGGGTGTTCTGTGCGTGGCCAAGCCAATTCCGAAGCCCCTGATCATGACTAACAGAGTCCAGACCTTGCCAGGGGCGACACCCCCTCATGAGGGCTGCCTGACTCATGAGAGCTCAGCCGGCCACTGACCACAGGCTGGACAGTCAAGCCACTCGGCCACTGGCGTGGCGTGTCATCTGTCCCCAGATGAGCGTTCAGGGAAGCTCAGGGAGAGTGGGCCCCATGACAACGCCCATGTTAAAGACAAGGAAAGGATCTGCTCTCTGACACAGCAGCTCCTAGCAGGATAATAATGACATCTGAAGGCTTTGCTCAAAATGCAAAGCAGACCCTTGGCCTTCGCCTCCTCCTCACAAGTAAGCAACGCCATGCACGGCCCCCGCCACCCTCGCCCATCACGGGCTGCTTCCTCCACCGCTGGGTCAGGAAGAAGGTCTGTATCGAAGGCCACGGGTGGCATCTTCCAGTAGGACATTTGGGTGAGTAACGAGACACCCAAAGGGAGCCTCAGTCTCCTTTGGGGACTTTCCTCCTGAGCCTGCTGGGCAGTGAGGGCTGGACAAGCATCCTGACCTCTCTGCATGTCCAGGAGAGCCCAACACAGTGTTGGGAAGGACAGAGCTTGGTCCTCAGACCCTGCGGACGATGTCACAGCCTCTCTTCATTTACTCAGGTCTAAAGAAAGGCCTGGTGAAGGGTGTCGGGGAGCCACAGTGAGGCCAGCCGTGTCCACGGCAGCGCCCTGACCCAAGGCCCCGCCTCGGGCGCAACTCAGAACACGCCGGGCTCGCCTTCCCTGCCACCAGCCTTCCTGGGGGTGTCTGGTCGGGGGGCCGGGCAGCACCAGAACTCCTCAGACCCAGGCCTCCGTCACCGAAGGGGTTCCTTTCTGGACAGAGGTGAGCCTTCAGCCTCCGGGAAGAGATGAACTCGGGACGGCTCCATCTTTAATCTGGGGACGTCCTAACATCCAGGGGTCCCCCTGTGCCCCAAGTTGCTACACAAGCTTTTCCCCTGGCTGACCCTGGGAAGCCTGGAACCTCCCAGAAGAGAGAAGACAGGAGTCAGGGCCCAAGCACTGTCACTCTCCGAAGGTCAGTCACCTCTGAAAGCTCTGATTGAGAAAGGGCGTGCCATGGTCCCCCTCGAGAGGACGGGGCAGGGCGGCAGCGGTGTCTTCTGGCCCTGAGCACTCTGGGCGGGCATGCGGGACGCACGCCTGGGGCTCTGCTGGGGCCCGTCACGCGCTCTTGGCCGAGTGAACCAGGCTGCTTCTCCGCGTGTGAACCAGGCGAATGGAACCTGCTAGAAACGTGCTCCTGACAAGGTCCTTATCCCTCCCCCCCAATGCTCCCTGTGCTTATTGGCCGCTCCTCCTCCCTGATTCCTGGCCAGGGACCCAGGTTTCAGGATGGGAGGAGGGTGGAGCAGGTCAGGAGCTCCGTGGGGCAACCCTGGGAGTGCTTGTCCTGGGTCTCAGAGGCCCCTCCTGGGGGGGAGGGGAGCACTCCAGGGCCTGCCAGTCATTTAATCATCATTATCCCAGTCTGGCTCAACCTTTGCACCAGGTTTTAGTTGGGGCCTGAAGGAGGCCAGGGGAGGAGTCTTGGCCACCTCTTTCCAGCCCAGCCACCGTCAAACCCCTGTCCTCTCTGCTCGGCAGCTGGCCGAATCTTCCAGGAGAGCCCCTTCCGTTCCCGCAGCCACGTCCAGCCCTGTGAGCCCCCCCCCCCCAGGTGCCCGTGGACGGGAGGAAGCGGCCGGGCCTCCTCATCGCCCGCCCACCGGCCCTTGGCAGCCCTGCCTGGGCCTCCGCAGAGTGAAAGGAAGGCTGATAAATTAGTCTGGAGGGAAACAAGGCGCTTCTACTTGTAAAAGGTCACCACGACTTTGTTCTGGGTGAGGGTTTATCTCGGCTGCCGCAGGGACAGACAATGCCCGGGGCCTAAATGGCAGAAATCTTAGCCGGGCTTGTGAAATGACTGTGCCGATAAGCCCGGACGGAACTCAGAAAGACCTAAATGGGGAAGGAGTGGACGGTGGGGTTTGAACACGACCGAACAGGGCTGACACAATAGGACGTGCGATCAAACGGGGCCTCAGCCCAGAGGGAGGAACGCACTCTCAGAGCCGGACAGAGCGGGTCCCTGTGGCCCGGCTGGCCAGCTATCCCTGCCCGGCCCCAGCCAGCAGACGGGGGGGGGGGGGGGGGGGGGGGGTGTGTGTGGAGGGACACAGGGGTACACAAGACAACAAGACAGGGCCCACAGACGTCCCCGGGTGCGGCCACGGGAGTTCTTCAAGCCAAATCCCTTGGAAACACAATTGACCATGTCACAGGTGGCCGGGGCCGGGCCCACAGGGGAGCTGGGACCTGTGAGCCAGTTCCCGTGCCAACAACACGAGCCTGCCCTTGTCCCAACGTCTTCCCTTTCAGAAGAGGAGACTCCACCAGATACAGTGAGGTGGGTCCAGACAACTGATTTCAAAGTCACCGGGAGGCCATTTTATTCACCTTGTTCCAACCCGTGTGAAGCGCGGTGTGGGGGCCATGAGGAGAACCCTGGCTGCCGAGGGCTCTGCTTCTTCTACGCTCCCCTACCACCACCACGGGGCCTCCTGAGCGGACCGCGTGGGCGGACCCAGCCCTGGAGCACAGCTCACCCAGCCACACCTCAGCGCCTGGCGGGCCACGCAGAGCAGGAGCCGGCTGAGCGTTCTGGATGAGGCCGACGTGGCCTGCGACACGCCGAGAACACATTCCTAACTGGGGCGAGGGGGGGGGGGTAACTAGCCCTCCAAATTCCCAACTCGAGAGAAGCCCTGATAAGCAGACAAGGCCTGGCAGGAGGTTCATGCCCTTGTCCTATGACCCAGGGAGACCTTTTATGGCCTGCCACCCCCGGGACTCTCGTCTGACCCAGCGGCGGGAGGCTCACAGAGGGGCTGGACGACAGAATGGCCAAGGCCGAGCTGGGGATCCCCGGGGAGCTGCCTGGCCAGTAGCTGCCACCCTCAGAAGGGGCCGCCCTCCTGGCCTGGTCTGCTCCCAGCGAGGCCGCTGCTGGGAAAGTACTAGAAATAGAAATATTTCCGTATAAGTGACGGAGACTGCAGATACTTCGGTCTTAGCAGGTGGGTCCCCGGCCAGACGGGGTCAGTGCAGAGGGGTTGGCCAGAGGCAGCTCAGGCTGGTCCTGAGAGACAGCCCCACTCCGTCGGGTGCAGTGTGGGTGCAGACATGCAGACAGAGGCCAAGGTGTGTCTGTGTCAGGCCACACCTCACTCATCCCTGTTCCCCCTGCAGGAGGCAAGGGCAGGGTCATCACCTGCAGGATGTGGCAGCGGGCGCCGCTCTAACCGCGGGGGTGCTGGGGCAGTGGGGGGCTCTCAGAAAGCATGGGCTTCATGAACTTCAGGGGGGAACAGGCAGGAAGACACCACCTGGGGTTTCTGTCTCGGGTCCCTTGCTTTTGCGTCAGCTTATCTTGTGGCTTTTCGGGACCCTCTCCCCTCTCTCGGGCTCGGGGGAGACACGGGGACGCCCCCAGTGGTTTCCGTGTATGACCGGGATAGTCGGTGCCTGGGACCCTCACTTGGCCACTGCCGCCTTGCCCTTGCCTTGGGGAAGGGGTCATGCCAGAGGTCAGTGCTCAGCGGGTCATCCCTCTTCCCAAGGAGAGCCCCTCAGGAGGCCCTTGCTGGCTTGGCCAGTCCTGCCAGACACAGAGACAGCAGGTGTCTATGTCACTTTCCCTGAGTGTGCAGCCCCGACTTTTCTTAGGGAAAAAAGAGAGAAGGGAGGGAGGGAGGGAAGGAAAGAGGGAGGGAAGGAAGCATCCCCTTCTCCCAGGCAGCCTTTGGGGGGCGCCCCAGGGAAAGCTGATCTGCCATCATCCCCTTCATTCCCCCCTTCCCCCCCCCCAAATCCCCCCTCTGACAACTTGATGGTATTTGCCAGGTCCCCGGTTCATGGCGCGGAGTGAGGGTGGGCCCGGCTGTCACCGCTGTGTGTGAGAGAGAGATGTGAAGGGTAAAACACCATTTAAGAAGTTGGTATTCACGAACGTCTCTAGACTATGACAAAAAAAAAAAAAAGAAAATATTTATTTCCTTTTTCGCTTGTGAATCAGATGCTCTATTTAAAGAAAGTACCCTCTGCTGGACTGCGGCTGAGTTATTACCCCTTAAGGAAATAGAGGAGACGTCTCGGGAGGTATTCTTAGTCATTCTCTCTCCTTTCTTCTAAAATTCCTTATATACCCGCGCCTCGAAGCTGGGCCTAAGATAGTGCTGGGCTTCGTGGCATTCTTGGGCTAAAAATGTCTGGGCCTGATGTCACTCACGGCACTCAAGAGGGACGGGCGAGGGTTGGCCCTACGGTCCCTTCACGGCCACTGTGAGCAGCTCCTGGAGAAGAGAGGGCGCCCGCCCGGGGGTGTCTACATCCTGACCCTCGGTCGAGCATACGCGGCCCTGTCTAGGTCGGCTCGAATCCGATTCCTACTGGATGTCCCGGGAAAAGGTCCCCGCACATACGCATGCACACACGCACGCACGCACACACGCACACTGTCTCGGTTTCCACGGCAGTGAACATTCACACGGTGGCACACTTACCTCCCCCCCCCCCCCCCATGGACACCTTCTGAATCTATGTTATGCCTCCTAAAAACACGCTCAGGTAATTATAATGGGAAAAGAGGAAAAAACCCAAAAAATATTTAAAAAAAAATCAAAACCCTGAAACGTTTCTAGGCCTCAAATAAAACTCCAGTCACCCAGAGAGGAGCAGCGTTGGGGCAAATTCCGTGCCTGACAGAAGAGCCATCGTAGGAAGGGTCTAGGGTCCAGTCCCGTGGGGGTGGGGCTGTGGGATGGTCCCACCTGTGTGTGCCGGTGCTTCTGAGAAAAAAAAAAATAGTCAAGGCCTAGGATGGAGGACACCACGCCCTAGCTCGCCTGGCCGTCAGACAAGCAGGAAGCCCCAGAATTGGATCGCTGTGGTTCAGACTGGCCCTGTCCTCTGTTTCTCTGGCACCTGACACTGTTGAAATGACGAAGGGGAAAAAAAGGCAGTAAGATGATCTAAGTAAATGACAAGCTAAATAAAAAAAAGAAAAGCAAGGTGCCAACAAGAGCCCACAGTGGTGGCGACGGCCCCAGGGCAAGAGAGAGAGTGAGAAGTGGGTGTGTCACAGAGCAGATATATGCTGGTCACCTGCTGAGCAACCCAATGCCCCGCAGCCATCCTGGTCATTCCCTCTCTCCTCTCTGTGCTCCGTGGTGGGTGGAGCATGCTGGCAAAGCATGGCTGGCGTGAAAACCTCTGCTCGCCGCACTGCCAACGGACACCCTGGGACTCCCACGTGGGGCGGCAGGCCTGGAGGAGTCTCCCTCATTCTAGGTCGGCTGTCTGACCCCGCCGGCTCGTGGAACGTCCTGGGTGCTCTCACAGACCTGACATCCAGGTGGGCTTGTCGAGACTTTTGGTTCTAAAACTAGGGCAGTCCTGGAGGAACGGGGTTGGCTGGTCCCTCTCCCTGGTGAAAGCCTGGCATCCCCAGAGGTGGGGCCTAGGAACCTGGAATTCTAATGCTCCAGGTGGTTCTGACGGGCAGTTCAGGTCAGGCCCCCAGACCTGGACTTCCGCCCCCAGGTCTCAGATGCCCAGGGAAAACCTGACCTTCGCAGGGTGACCTTCACATTTTTCTCTGGGGACTCAGAGGGAAGAGTCCCTGAAAAGGTGTTTTGTTTTTTTGCCAGGGAAGAGAGAGAGGTGCGGCGGGTGAGGTGGGGAAGAGGAGGAGGCAACCCCGAATCTGAGACTCGGGGGGAGGTCTCAGGCGGCGGCATGGGAGCACGCAGGACTCTCACCACACCCGCCCAGCAGAGGCTGGATGCACCCAGGAAGTCAGAGCCAAGCCGCACCTGTCCCCAGCAGCGGGGACTGTCCGCCCCTGAAACCCGGGAATGCCACCTGGGTCCTCGCTGTCCCACATGCGTCTCAGCACCTGTGAGATGTGTCCCGTCCCACAGTCTCAGAGGCCGAACTCCCCCTCCAAGCGACACCCAGCTGACCCCGGGGAATGGACACCTGTGGGCTTCATCCTCATCCTTGCCACTTTGGACTCAAAATAGGCCTCCAAACATCTTCCCATTTCAAAGATGCTCAGCCTCAGCTAGGGAGGAAAAAAAAAAATCAAAAACATCGCTTTCCTAAGAATACCTACGGTGGGTAGACACACACACACACACACACACACACACACACACACACACACACACGTCATGCCGCTCAAGTCCAGCCTTCTTTAAGGCCTGGTGTCCCGGACAATAACTCGGTCTGAAATTTACAGAAACGTCCTGGCTTCTGGGAGTGCAGGGCACTGGGGGAGGGTTCCCAGCTGCAGGGACAGCCCCGGGCAGGTGGCAGTCCTTCCCGCCAGCTCTCACAGTGACACTCTCCTGCGGCATCCCTTACCCTGGTATCTCTGGGTGTCCTGGCAGCTCATGGACCATGGGGGTGGTCCTGGTCCTCCCCAACACCTCCCATGGGCCCCAGAACCCTGGGGGAGCTTGTTTGGTTTTTTTTTGGGGGGGGCGGTTCTCACGGTTGAAACACTGGAGAATCAAGCAGTCCGAGACCTTGGGGCTGTTTCCCCGTGACCCTGGAGCCTCCCACAGGCCTAGACCCAGACACAGCCTGTTTGTTGACTGAACAAGGGATTGCAGATATTCACACTCGGGCACTGAAACCAAGGGGATGAGGTGAAGCCCTGAGTTAGGTTTTTAGATAACTAGAAAACTGAAAACCCGTCCGTCCACGCCAACACGCCCACCAACCGGCTCCTTAATCAGAGGTGGAGGTGGCAGCGTTCAGCTGCTGAGGTACCAGTTGCAGGCCGGGTGAGGCTCTGGGCCCCAGGCAGCCACCTTTGCTGGCTTTTCAGGATGCACAGGCACTGGACCCAGAAACAAGCAGAACACGGCACCTGACGGCAAGAATCACTCCCTTGGCCCCCCTGGGTGAGCATGGCCTTCCCGCCACCAGGCCCTAGAGCTGTGTGTGTGTGGGGGGGAGGGTTCCCAGCTGCAGGGACAGCCCCGGGCAGGTGGCAGTCCTTCCTGCCAGCTCTCACAGTCCCATTTCCCTCGGGGCTGTCACTCTGAGCCATCTCTTCATTAGCAGAATAAACAGCGTGGTGATAAATGTCATGATTTACTCAACAAATGATGAAAATCATTGTTTTTTCCAGACCCCAGGGCCATGAAATGTAATCATGGGTGATTTATCCGGGCAGGGTGAGTGGTGGCCTCCTCAGCAAACATCTGGGGTGGGGGGGTGGGGTGTTCAGGCATCATCCCTGACAGGGTGACGACCCACCACCCTTTGAGATGGAGCCCAGGTGCCATCTCCACTCACCCCAGCTCTCATCTGTCCCCCCAGATGTGGCTGGCCAGGTCGGGGGCTGAGGAGACATATCTGACCCGGGGCGCGTTTCCTTCCAAAATAACGGGAATCTCCAGGTGTGCCCCCAAAGCACCCAGGAGGAGGGAGGCTCTGAATCGCTGAGTGTTCCGGTACACACGCCCCTGGGCCAACGCCCTTGTTCCTCCCACTTCTTGGAGGAAAAACTCCTGCGTGAAACAAGGGTACACTGCCCCCCCAAACCTTGAACCCAGAGGCCATAGGTCATCCATGTCACAGGGCCAGCAGGGGAGAGAAAAGGTGTTTTGTTTTTTTGTCAGAAGGGTGAGTGACCCCAAAACCTTGCGCCAGCCGGGCATCATGTCAGTCACACAGAGACAAAAGGGAAACGGCCATTCAATTGGATTTCAGCGGACTCTCTAGGAAAACAATTTCGTCCTCAGAGCGGAAAGGAAACTGTTTCCATGGTGTCCCCATATGACTGTAAGAATAATCTATTTGACCCTAATTTTAATCCAGTCCTTGGGTACACCTTCCTGGGTCTGCAGGGGGGTGGGGGGGGGGGAAATCCCTTTGTGTGCCCGTGTTCCAGGCCACAGCAGAGCTGGGACTGCACACATTGGCTCCTGACTGTCCCCTCCCCGCCCTGTCCCCCCCCAAGTCCACCATGAATCCAGCCCCAGCCCCTCCTCGGATTTCCGTTGGCACCTTTGCTAAAATGTCCCTAGCTCTTCTCCTTCGGGAAACAATTATCATGTCAAAGGTAGAAAATCAAAGCACCCCAGTTTATGAAACAATTACCAGTATGAGCAATTGCACATTCATGTGCGTTGTCCCCGGGACCCACTCTGCTGTCCTGGGTCTCTGCCACCCCACCCCACCCTGCCGCCTCACCTGCTCACCTGACGCTTATGTGCTCACACCTGACGCTTATGTGCTCACATCTGTCTAGTTATTTTCCTCACCCAGCTGAGCTGACGGCCCTGGGCCGAGCCCACCACCGTGGGGCCCAAGGAGTGGGTCTTGGCAGGAGCGCAGACTGGACAGGGTGTGTGTGGTCAGGCTGCCTGCTGGTCAGGCATTTAGTGACTGAGGGATTCACACAAAGGTCCAGGCTGCAGATCCTGGGTTTCTCGCTCTGACCTGGAACCTGTTTGCAGGCGTGGGGTGGGGGCCCTTGAGGGCGCACGGTCGGTTGGTGCCTAACTGGGAAGGAGCACCTGAGAGCCACGTATCTCTCCCGAGGTGCCCGTCCTACTTGAGGAAGGCATGGGCCACAAAGCAAAGGGCAGTGACTATCTCAGGGGACATGTGGAAAATTCTATAGAGAGAAGATGGTGAGTGACTTTCTGCCCCAAAGACCCAAACCGAGGTCCATGGGAGCGAGAAAGAAACCTTGGCCTTATGATCTATTTCAGGCAGAAATGGGTTCGCCCTGAGTTTAGGGACCTCCCCCACTTCCTCCTTTCCTTCTGTCCTCAGGGAGGCGGTGGCTTCCCACCCAACCCTGCCATTGGCTCTCAACTACAACAACGACACAAACAGCTGCCCGACCCATTTGCTGAGGCCATGAAGCCCGAAGACCGGGACCACCGCGCAGGTACTCAGCGCCTGAGCGCGCGAAAACAAGGATGGGCGAGGTCAAGTCGGTCATCCTCCTATCGGCGGAGGCTGGACGGAGGGCAGATGCTCGTCAGGGCTGGTGTGGAAGGCAGCCGTCCGGTCACGACTAGGGACAAAGCCCGCTGCCCCCAAGGAGAGAGGTGCCGTGCAAGGCAGAGCGTTCCCTCACGTACGGCGAGAATACACAATATCGCAAAATCAACAGGCCCGGGCAGATAACGGCCACGGCCCGTACCAGGCCTGGCACCCAGCGAGCGGCGGCCATACGGGTCATTTCTTTATGAAGGAGCAAACAGGAGCACGTATCGGAGCAGACAAGTACAAAGTCGCCTCAAGGTCGTGCAACGTGCTCCTTGTAAGCTTCTTTTCTGCCAGGATGTCTAAAAGCCACCTGCTCGATGACTAGTCCAGACCCTTCTCCGTGTGTCACACACACAGCCGTAAATCACTCTCCCAGACAGCCAGGCTTGGAAGGACAGGACAGGTAGAGTCTGAAAAATGCCGTCTCACGGCGAAGACCACTTACCTGTCACACTGTTGGAAAACGCTCTCCTCGGTCCCAGAGGGGTTGTCCACACAAACCACCATGAGAGAGCGAGCACCCAGCATGGCCCCAGGGGGCTGCAGTCCACACCCCCTTCACTTCCTGCCTCACTTTGCTCCTGGGCCCGTGGGCGTCTGTTCTGAAGGTGACCCTGACCTTGAGTGGCACAGACCCGAGTCTGCCGCGTGGGGACGTGCCCGGCTCATGCAGCCCAGCTGCCCAGCAGTGGTGAGTTCTGGAGCACCCATGCCTTTGTCCATCTGGTCAACCTACCTCCCAGGTAAACCAACAGAGCTGGCCCTTAGGCGGGGGCTTTTGTGTCCCCCAGTGTCCATACCCTATGTGCGACCAGGGACCACAGTCTACCTTTCTGCTGGGAACTCAGGGCCAGCGGCGTTGAGGGCGCACCTATGCGTCTCCGGTGACGGAAGGAAGGTCTGCCACGCTGTGGACAGCCTCCACCTCCACCTCGACTGTGAACATCATCACATCCAGGCCCTGTGAGACTCTGAGAAGGGGTCAATGCTGATGGGCCCCAGGGGAGATGCCCCAGAGTGACTGGAAAAAGGCACACAGGAGCCCCCCCACATCCCTAAGGAGAGACTTGGCCAAGCTGTGAAGGCTTAGACGCCAGAAAGCCTTGTGGAGGGCAGAGGTGGACCCACACACAATAATACCGTGGGACCACCCAGGTAGGAACCTTCCCAAAGCCCCTGAGAGGATGTGAGAGCTGTCTCCCCCAGCCCTCACTGTCCTGGTCCCTTCCTAGAGCACACAGGTGCTCTTCCTAGAGCTGACCTCCACCCCAGAAGGAATCTCCGTGTGCGCCTGCATTTTCTACCAGGCGGGGTTCTAGCCAGAAAAGCACTCAAGTGTGGCTGTGCGGGGACCCAGGGGACCCCAGATTAGGGCCCAGCGTCCATGGTGGCCTGGATAAGATACCTCCAAGGGAGGGACACCTTCAGGGACATCAGCACCCTTCACCCAATGTGCCTCCACTCTCCTGACCGCACCCGGGCTCCAGAACCATCGAGGCAGGCCTAAGTCAGGGGACTCGAACCTGCAGACGCCCCTGTCCGGCAGGATGAGACTATACCCCACGAACACAAGGAATGAGGGCTCCTCTCAGGGAGCAAGGTGACAGGGAGTGGTGAACAGGGGTCCTATGCTTTGATGTGCACGGGGTGCTAGGCCCTAGCAGCTAGGGGACAGCACGGCCACCGGGCAGGCGTGCTCTGTGAGCTGCTCGCCAGCAGTCAGAACCCCATGTGCCCGAGGTTTCCCTGGAGTAGAGACTGCTGTCTGGGGACATTCCATCAATCTCCATTGTTGGGCTGAGATTGCAGGCTTAGCACCTAAGACCCAGACGGGAAGCACTGGAGGGAGGGGGTGCGGGGAGGGTTGTTCAAGACATGAGCTCATTAAAGACACATTTCCGGGAAGAGAGCGGGCACAGCCCACGGGGGGCTGACAAGCGTCCACGAGGACCTCCGATGCTTTCTGAGTCACGTCATGCGGGCTGCAGGATAAAATAAGCCTGGGAAATGTGACATTCGAACGCTCTCTCCAACCGAGCCTCCTGCCTGGGGCGGCGGCGGCAGCGGCTCAGGCGGCTTTATAAATAGATGGAGCACAAGATAAATGGCCGCGATCAATCACGCCAACGCGAAGGAACACTCACCTCCCACCCGAAGTCGGCCTCCTTCAGCGTGGCCCGGGGCGCCACCATGTAGGGCCCGAAGCGCTCCCCGATCTCCATCTTCTTCTTGGCCCAGATGCCCAGGCCGGCCCCCGGGATCGAGGACTCGCGGAGCTCGAAGTCCGGCGGGATGGGGATGTCTTCCGGGATATAGACGGGGGCCTCATACGGCGAGCCCTCTTTGGGGGTGAAGTCCTCGCTGGTGGGGAAGGGGGATGCCGGCCCCATGGGGATGGGGGACATGATGCTGTCCTCGGTCTCGTCCTCGGCGCTCTCTCCCGCCAGCAGGTCCGGGTCTGGCTCATACATATTATTTACAATGTCGCCGTCACCTGCGGGGAAAACAAGGCAGCAGCGTCAGGCCAGGTGGCCGGCACACCTTCCCCAGGGCGGGAGGCTCAGGGACCACAGGGCACTGAGACAGAAGAGGAACCCAGGGTGCCAAGAGATCTGGAAGTCCCTGGCCACCGGCCCCGCCCAGGACACACGCCCCCCCCCCCGCCCCCCATGACCCTGAGCTGAGCAGCCCTCATCCCTGTTAGAGGCGCCCAGGTTCCACCAGCTCCTTCAGGAACCAAAGTTCCCTGCGTCTCCCCAGGGCCCTGCGTGGGACCAAGACCCCCATCTGCCTGTTCCGCTTTAGGAGAGAGGGACTGGAAGATGCCCACACTCCACAGGTTTGGGGACAGTGAGGGGAGCCATCACAATGGGCACCCAATCCGGGGCTGGTGGTGAAACCCATGTTCCAGGGCCATCCCGTTGGTGTCTGTGGCCTTGGGAATCTGGGCACGGAGATACGTCCCAGTTCTTGGGAAGATGCAGAATTTGGGTTCCCTTGGAATGTGTCCCAAGACTTGGGCTACTCTGAGCAGCTGGATGGGGCCAGCAGGACCCAGGAAGTTCCCGACGGCCTCCTGCCAGGTTGGGACAAAGGCCTGCTGGGGTCAGGAACATGGGACTCACGGGACGGTAGGTCCCAGGACATGGCAGAAGGGCAGAAGGGTCCTTGGCTTATGTCTGGGGAAGTCTCTCTTGGGGGTTCTTCCTAAAAGACATGTAGGAACCTAGACAGTGCCACCTGGACATATACCATCCCCGAGAAGGGGATAAAACATGGATGGCGGGTATGTGATAGTGAGAGCAAGGGGTGAGTCACACCGTGGGGAAGGGGCTCGCTCCAGGTGCCGACCCAAAAAACGGAACAGACAGGTGGATATTCACAACACGCTATCCACAAGCCCCCACAGGTGGGAACACCCAGCAGGTGTTCCCCACCCATCAGCAGGTGAAGGAGGAACAAACGTGGTCCATCCACACGGTGGAGTATTACACAGCCGTGAAAAGTGCCGACCATGGACACGCCCTGCAAACATCACGCAGAGAGAGAGAGAGAGAGAGAGAGAGAGAGAGGGAGAGAGAGAGCCAGACACAAAGGCCTACGCATGTGTGGCTCTGTGTCTATGGAATACCCAGAGCCGGCAGCGCATGGAGACAGAATTGATATTGCCAAGGAATGGGTGTGGGGGTCTCCTTTGGGGGAAGAAAATGTTCTGGAACTGGGCAGAGGGGGTGGTCACACAATATTGTGAATATGCTCAATGTCACTGATGTGTCCACTTGAAAACGGCTCTTTTTATTTTTATGTTATTTGAATCTCACCATCATAAAGTTTTAGATGTCAGAAACGGTGCAGGGGGGGGGGGCTGTGGCGGGGGGAATGGAAGGGAGGGGGCAGAAGGAGCAGGAGGCCCAGCCCGCTCGACCCCCTCCAGCCTGCTGACCATATGGAGACGCTTCCGCCTGAGCCCTCTGCCCTTCGAAAACCTGCGAAAGTGCCTGGCCTCTGTGGTAACTCCACTCCGTGGCCCTTGTCTCTCGCCCCACCCCTCGCTCCTGACTGACGACTGGACAATCGGCTGGTGAAGCAGAAGTCTCCACGGAGATGAGACTTTTAAGAGAGAGAAAAATGATGACATTGAGCCCCTCATGCCGGCAGCAAACAGAACTGGGCGAGAAGAAACAAAATGTTTTCTTTACAAAGAAACCCAAGTCTTGAAGAAGAAGAAGAAGAAGGAGGAGGAGGAGGAGGAGGAGGAGGAGGAGAGGCAGGGGAGGAAGGGGAGGAGGAGGAGGAGGAGGAGGGAAGAAGGAGGAGGAAGGGGAGGAGGAGGAGGAGGAGGGAAGAAGGAGGAGGAAGGGGAGGAGGAGGAGGAAGAGGAACAAGAAGAAGGAGGAGGAGAGGCAGGGGAGGAAGGGGAGGAGGAGGAGGAGGAGGAGGAGGAGGAGGAGGAGGAGGAGGAGGAGGAGAAAACAACCATGGGGATAATACTTATTTAATTTAGCAGCATTCACAGAAAGTAATTGTTATGTTTTAAGTGACCAACAGTTCCTTGTTAATTGGCTGGTAGGATCCTTTCAAAAACACAGCACCCAGCAGCCCCCGCCACCCTGAAGATTCGAGGTTGTTCAGCTTTGAAAGCGCACCCCCGTGCACCTTCCCTGACCGCCGGGGGCGGGGGGGGGGGCACAGAGGTAAATTACAAGGGGAGGCGGGTAATTAAGGTGCCACCTCATTATTGGAAACTGGGAACTGTGGAAACAGGGCCCCCCCACACACATCCTTAACCCCTGGGTGGTGGGGGGCGCCTTCGCTCCAGGATGAGGATGAGGGGTGGGCAAGGCTCCCCCCCCCCCCATGCAGGGGACTCGCTTGCAGAAAGTGTCCCCTTGTACGAATGTGCATCTCGGGGTGGCTCTTTTGTGGTGGTTGTTGTTGTTAGGGAGATTTATTTTTCTCTTCTTAAATTTTCTGTTTGAATTGTTTGAATTCTACTTCCCAAAACGCCTCACCTGCAGTAGGACAAATCAGCACTCCGAGGGTATGTTTAATTTACTGTAGGCCGAGCAAACAGCCTCCGAGCGCGCAGCGGTGTTTCCTGATGATTAAAGGAGGCTGTGCTCTGGCCCCCGCCCCCGGCGGGCACGGGGGTTAAGTGATTGCCCCGAGCGCCAGGAAAACCGAGTCTCCACTCGGCTGCCCGCCCCCCAGCATGCTTCTCTCAAAGCTGGGGGACAGGTGGCCTCATTACCCTGCAGAAACATTTGGAGAAAATGAGGTGTCTCGAGCAGCCAGCCCCCGGGGGGCCCTGAAGAAAGCTTAGAGTGGCTCAGAGGCGCCGGAGCCATGGGGCAGGCCAAGCACATGTGGTCCTGCTCCCCCAGGGTCCTGGGGACCCAGAGAGGACGAAGCCAGAGACCACCCTTTCTCAGCCCTGTGCTCCAGCCAGGGGGGCCTGGGAAGTAGTGGCCCCAGGCAAGAGCCCCTCTGCCCTCTCCCCTCTGCTCTCTGGCCTGGGCTGGACATGCATTCCCCCCGCAGCCCCCTCTACCCGGGCCCCATGACCGCTGGCGCGTTCTCTCTCTCTCTCTCTCTCTCTCTCTCAGGTCGGAATGCAGCGCCAAGAACATGAACTTTTTATGACTTTGGAAACCGGCTGTACAATGCTGTTATTTACTGGCCCGGAGACCTCAGGTCTTTTATTTGGGGTTTCGCTGTCGTTTCAAGAGAAAGGTTTCATGGCCGAGTCCATCATTCCTCAAAATCCTTTTGGGAAACCTACCAAGAGAATAAAACCAGGGAGGCGAGGGGAAGAGGGCAGGCTGTGGCCG
This sequence comes from Saccopteryx leptura, assembly GCF_036850995.1. NCBI lineage: Eukaryota > Metazoa > Chordata > Mammalia > Chiroptera > Emballonuridae > Saccopteryx > Saccopteryx leptura. Next base: position 85,098,582 of record NC_089505.1, on the reverse strand, counting down.
GAGGAGAAGGAGCAGGACGCTGTGAGCCAGTGAGCAATCCTGAGCCGGGGCCACCGAGATCGGGGGTAGGAGGGGATGGGGGGGCACGGGCAGCAGGCGCCCGGTCCCAGCCTGACCGCTGTGTTCTTCTTGGTGAACGTGAAGCCAAAACCCGGTGTGCAGGCTCGTCACACACAATTCAGCATGTGCTCTGTGGTCGTTTGGTCTCGTAAAATGCGTCACAGAAGTGGAGAAACCCAGTGGCTCCCAGGTCTGGGACCGTGCCAACTGGGAGCCAACATGTCCCTGGCTCTTCCCCAGCCCCTGGTCCCTCTGGGCCCTTAGTTTAGGGCTGGGTCTTTTCCAGCCTCAGAGTGGGAGCCTCTGCCCAGCTTCCCACCCCACACTCAGATGTTAACTGACCCTGACCAGAAGCCATCCCACCGTCTCCCAGAGCCGCATGGAAGCCTCAGGAGCCAGAGAGAGAGAGAGGCCTCAGATTAGGACAGTTGTGCTCCCTGGGCTAGCGCCGAGGGTCCCTCCTGCACTGTCCCTGCGAGGCTGGTGGACAAATAAGCAGTGTCCCTCCCGGGACGGCGATTATAATTGGTGTAAAGACCACTGGCTCCTTCCAGCTCCCAGCAGCTGGCTCCCGGGGGGACCTGGAGAGATTTAAGCCTTGCTCCTCGGCCAGGGGTTCAGGAGGGAATTTCTCTGAGTCACTGTATGTTTCTGCCTCTGTCATGCGGCGGAGTTTTCAGGAGAGCCGTTACACCTGCTGGCCCTGCCTGGGGGGTGGGGGGTGGGAGCAGGGGCTGGGAGCACACGTGAGCGTGTGTGTGCCGCATGTGTGTAATGGGCCTGCGAGTCGGTAAGGGATGTGTTAGGGGAGGTGATGAACTCGTAAAAAGAAGTCCACGGGGCCTCATCCAGCCCCCTGCCTGTCCTCTGCCTGGTGACCCCAAGAAGAAGGGAAGGGAAAGCCTTTCTGTTTGGCTTGGGAGCCAAAGGGCCAAGGCCCCCGCACCTTTCCTCCTCCAAGCAGGAGACAGCAGGGTGGTGTCTGGCTGCCCCGGGGTGCGCCCCTCAACGGGTCGGAAGGATCCTCAGGGAGCATCCCAATGCTGGTCCCCGACGTCCTTGTGGGGACAGTGCACACTGCCAACAGGCCCGCGAGGCCGGCTTTCCCTCCCCCCAGCACAGAACACTTTTCTCCCCGGACACTCACTACCTCCCCAGACACCCGTACTTGGCCGTAGGAGGATTCTGTCCTCTGGACACTGCATAGCCTGCCCAGCCCCAGAGGGTGTGCGTGGATGTGGGGAGCGTGGGTTCTGGGAGCCACCAGCAGACACTGGCCCCCTGGGGCTCCAAGCCTTCATCCATCCTTCCTGCCTGGCCCAGAGAGCCGCCGGCCCGGCCTTTGCCAGTCCACCCTTCCAGGTGCCGAATGGAGAAGGGCTGGCTGACCCACTGGCTAGGTCACACTAAAGTTCCCATCACCTTTAGGAGGTTACTCCTGGAAGCAGCTGGGGCTAAAAGAGGGGCGGGGGCGGGGATTTTCCCAGACAGAAAAGCCAACTTTATATTTGGAACAGCCTCAGGGACAGTCAGGATGAGCTGTTGGGAGCTGGGAGGTCACAGGAGGACCAGGTGAGACATCTCAGGGGCCACACGGCTCTGCATCCTGCCCGTGGTGGTGGGCACAGACCTTCCCGGGAGTAGCTACCGAGCTAAGTGCACAGGGCACAAGTTAAAGCCCCAGGTCGAAGGAGAATACATTGTATCGACATCCCAGACTGTATCCTTGTCCACACCCGGCAGAGACTGGAGTTCTGCAAACTGTTAGCATCTGGGAAACCCGCAAAAGGCAGGCTGAGGGCTTCTCCCTCTCACAGTCCTACCACTGCCTGTGAATCTACAATTGTTGCAATTAAAGTCTTGATGAAAAGGAAACCCACTTTGAAAAACCACAGGTCTTTATTCCACCTATGCACACAGTGGGGTGAGATTCCTTCCGCGATGAATGTATCCGAGAACACATTTAATTGCTCTCAGAGATCCCTCATGTTGGCCAGGGGCCCCTGCCCACACGCCCGTGGCGTCCAGCTCACCCTTAACTGCCTGGGCTTCAGGCAGAAAAACCAAAAGGTCATACCAGTCGCCTTGGGCCAATCATCTCCATCATCTTCAATACCCTCTGCGGACACTGGCGCCAGGCAGGGCGGGGATGGGGGAGGCTGGCAAGGTGGCTAGTGCCCAGCCTGAGAGTGAGCCTCCCAGAATCTGCTCCTTCTCCCTCCCCCCTCATTCTAGCCCACCTGGCGATCATCTCAGGGTGGTGGTGGGTCAAAAGCAAACTGTCCTCTGCTGATTTGATGCTGACCGCTGGGTGGACACTACCATTCCTCCAAATGGGAGAGAACAGGTCGTTGGAAGAAAGAAAGATAGAAGGGCCACAGTGTCCCCTCCCCCCATGAGTGAGCTGCTCAGAAACAGAACTTGTGGGACCCGCAGTGGACCTGGAACTTGGTTTGCTGACAGAGCTCGGATCGCGAGAACAGTCTGCAGTAAAGTCCACCCAGGCCCCGCGAGGTCAGCCATTATCTGCCCTCTGCCTTCACCCACTCCCCGTGGGGCTGGGGATGCATGGCCCTGCCCAGTGAGGACACTCACGCTGCCCGCAGCCCACCCTGGGGGCCGCCTGTTTCCTGGCTGCCATCTGAGGTCCACCCTGCCCTCTGCAGCCGGCTCATGGGCTCAAAGAGCTCACGAGGGGAGGCTGTCCTGGCCAGCCTGTGGAACCCAGCTCCAGAAGGCCCCAGCACTTTCTCAGACCTAGAGCCAATGACACCTCCTCCAGGGTTCACCCTCATGCATCAGCCGGTGGCACCGCAGTGGCCAGGGCCCTGGCACTGACATGTCCTCCTTGCAGACCGAGACAGACACGATGTCCTTGCATGGTGATGGCGACACTATGGTGGGGGGTGTGATGGATAGGCCTGGGCTAAAGGCTCTTCCAGACCTTATCCCCAGTCGAGGACACACCAGGTGAGTCAGGTCCAATCTACAAACTTCTAAAGCAAACCGTTCCTGGGGCCCATGAGGTACAACAGCAGGCCTTGGCTGTGGACCGCCCTGGGAATTCTGCACCCGTGACCTCTGAACCCAGAGAATTCACAGCTGCACCTCTCAAAGGGGCGGTGGCTTCCTGTAGGAGACCCACTGTCTTGCCCAACAAAGCTGTGTCCCTCAGGTCCGACAGTGCCAGACACAAGGACACACAGAAGTTGGGGGCTGAGTGGACTCTTCTCCCATCCCAGGAACCAGCCTGACATTAAATTGACCTGGACTGGAAGCTAATCTAAGGAATGCCTCCCTTGTCTGAAGAAGCCCAGGTGAGCACAGGAGACAATGGCAGGTCTGAGATGTTGTTGGAGACAAGACCACGTGGTGCGGTGTCCAGTGGTGGGTCAGCCAAAATGGAACCTGAGCACGCATGCCCGGACGCGCTGGCCGTGGTCCTCACCGCCTCGTACTGAAGAACTCTGAGCAAGCCTGTGGCTTCCTGGTAGGAACGTGCCCAGTGGGCTGAGCCATGAGGTTTGGAAGCAAGGGACACAGAGAAGCTGGGTGTTTTGGGGGTGGTTTTCCCCTCTAGCTCACGGGTTCTCAGAGTGGGGTCCCCAGACCACAGATATCTGTGTCCCTTGGCACTGCAGAGCTGCAGTTCCTACCCCGGACCTGTTCTACCTGAGACCGAGTGCAGTCCAGGCGATCTGTGTGTACAGGAGCCCCCCAGAACATGACAACCGCTGCTGGGGCTCCAGGGGAGGTAAACAGCCCATGGCAGAAATGCTGAAACGAGAAGCACGCACCCTAGAAAAACAGGGTTGCACATGAAAAGAACCAACCTCCTAAAAACTGCCAAAGATCACCCTGGAAGTCTGGACCAGCTTCCGCCACACCGACCTGTTTCCATTCATCCCTGAGCCGCAGCAAGAAAGTCTGCAAATCGGTTACTTGGCAGGAGGGGAAGGGCCCGCAGTCAACCCACCATGCCCAGTAACCCCGTCTGCTCGCCAGGAGAAATTGTGCCTCAGTTTACTTCCTGTCAGAAGCGCTTAACAGGTGCTTCTCAGCTCAGGAAGCTACAGCCCGGCTGAGCTTACAGCTGGTTCCTCCCACTGCTGTGCACCTGGCTATGTCACTGAGGGAGGGGGGTTCACTGTGGACTTCCACCAGACAGTGACAAAGCCCACCCCCAACTCCCACCATCTTCAGACTGGCCTCCAGACCCTCTGAGACACTTGCTTGCTTTTATAACACCGTTTCGGTGGCTGAAATGGGACCCAGGCGGTGACACTTTCCCTCCTTCCCTCACCTGGCTCCCGGGGGAAGACCCATGTGACATCCAGGAATCACCAGGTTATAGTTCCAGTAAAACCAGGCGTGGCTAGGCCTCCCAAATCTGTTTTCAACGGAAACATCCTACATGGGACCAGCAGACATAGCGAGCCCAGGGCCTTCTGGAAGAGCCTGCTCCCCCCAGGACCTGTGTGGGCCCTAGGCCAGAAGTCTCCATCACATTAACCCACAGCAAGGACCTCAACCTCAGGAGAGACAGGCTGGGGCATGGACACCCCCTCCCCCAAGGCCAACTCAAGGTTTTTATTGACAAGGGCCTCGTTAAATTCCACCAGGCCTATCAGAAGCAGCTCTGAAAGGTACCATTCAGTTCAGCTGGGCATATGAAAGAAACACGGCAAAGGTGAGGCCAAGTGGAGAACAGACGATACCTAGGGCTCTGGGAAGTGAGGTCAGTGGCTGGCCACAGGGCCAATCAATTCTAGGACCACCCAGGAGTGACTATAAGAGCAGCTGGGTAACGGCAGGTAGCCCTGGTCAGCACACAGACTTGTCCTCTGTTTTGTGGGTAGAAACCATGAGCACTAAGCCAGCTTGTCCAATGAGGCCTCGTGGGCTGCTTGGCGCTGACCAGACCATAGACCATGCGGCTGGCCCTGACATCCATCTGATCTTTGCAGAGACCCCGTCAGGCTAGCTCCGACCTCCCTCATCTGGCACATCAGGGAAACCCCAAGGCCACACAGCTGTCAGGGCTACTGAGTCTTGATTCTAAAGTTCTTAGATGCCACACGGTACAACCTCAACATTCTCTCTGCAGTGAAACAACACGTGGAGAAGTGTCTCAGCACAGAGTGATGGCCTTCCTCCTGTCTCATAGAAGACACGGGAAATGAATAAATGAATAAATGGATGGATGGATGGTAGATGTGTAGATGGATGGATGATGATGGATGGATGGATGGATGAATGATGGATGGATAGATGGATGGAAGGAAGAAAGGATGGATGGATGGATGGATGGATGGATGGATGGATGGATGGTGGATGGATGATGAATGGATGATGGATGGATATGTGGATGGATGGATGAATGGATTGATGGATGGACGTATGGATGTGGATGGTGGGTGGGTGGACAGATGAATGGATGCAAGGACAATATTGAAGGCCTTTCTTAACAGAAAATATTAAAGGCAGAAATCGCTACTTTTCATTCTTGACTTTCCTTCCCTGAAAATGAGCCCCATTGACATGAATCCCTCACACCTCTCCCCCCAGACTCTGACTGGTTAACCTGGGAGAATACCTGGGCTTGCTCGGCTCAGTCCCCAGCTCTGAAAGGGCACGGGTCTCTCTGCTGCTCCTTCAGGTCTGCCCTCCCCTCACCCACGTGGAGTACCCACCTGGCCCAGCACTCCAGAGGTGTGGCAGGCACACCTCCAATTCCGAGGTCCAACCACAGGCCCCTGGCCCTCTCACTGAGCTGGTGGGACTTTGCTTCCCCACGTTCTGACTGTTCTTTTATCTTCTGAACCATGCACCGAGGACTGGTGGATAGGGGGCCCCTCAGAGACCCAGCACCTCCCCCCTGCCCCAGAGCCTGTAAGTCCACGCGAGCTGTGACAGTCACTAGGACCATCTCGCCTGCTGCTCAGGGAAGGAGATAGGGGACAGAGAAGAGCACCCAGTCAAGCTGGGTCCAGGGAAGCCACTGAACAAAATGGTGAAAGAAGACATCTTATTTCTAATTGAGGGTTTCCATGTTGCTACGTTCCTGCCAAGTGCAAACAGGCAAGAGGGGGGGCCTGTCATCAATGAAGGGGATTTTGGGGGTTGCAGGGAGCGTCCTGCAGACGAAGTTCCAGAAACCGACGGCTAGAAAGGGGACCAGAAATTGACAGCTCGGCATTGCCATTGTTCGCGTACCTCAATCAACCACAGCAAACATGGTCACCTCTCCCCCAGGCAGGACCCTTGCCTTCAAGCCAAGAACAAAGAAGTCTGGGTCCAAGAAGGCCCCAGTGAGGTGCCGATGGTGCTTGGGGACCCACGGCCTGCTGGAGCTGCCCAGAGCTGCCGGCCGCTGCCGCCGAGCTCACGCTCATTGGCATTCCCCTCGCCGAGCAGCTGCGAGCTTCGCAGCCCAGAGCAAAGCACGGCTGCTATTAACACCGTAGATTAATAGCTCCAAGAAAAGACGTCCCTGCAAACATGCTAAATATTAATAATAATCGCCACTTAGATTCCCAGCCCCAGGCACAGGGCCTTGCCCACAGGGAACCAGAGGGCAAGGAGCCCCAGCTGTAGGGCGGGTGGAGCTGAATGTCATTAGGGCCCGGGAGAGCCGGGGAGGCCCAGGGCTGGCGCTGGCCTCTGGTCTTGCTCCCAGCCCTGTCCCAGCCTCTCCTGCCCGGGACCAGGTGTGAGAGCATCCCCTCCATCCCCAATCCTGATACGATGGTCACTGTTTGACCTGGCCTGGCCATTGTCACACGCACATGCCTGGGACATGTCCCAAGACCTGAGCTGGCTGGAACAGCCCACAAGCGCCGCCTCCTTTGGAGATGAAGGAAATGAGGTCAGAACAACCCGTGACTTGTCCAGGGTCCAGAGCTGGCAGTGGCATGTCCTCCTGGCTCTGGGCTGAGGGCTCCACTGGCCTCCAGGGCCTCCTGTCACCCAGGTTGTCACCGAGACGATTGTGAATAGAACTGTGTCTACCCCCCTCCCCCACACACGTTTTGCTCTAAACCCTGATACCTGTAAACCTGACCTGAGTTGGAATGAGGGTCGTTACAGAGGTGATCAGGGTAGAGGAGGTCAGGAGGATGGGCTTTAATTCAGTACAACTGGGGTCCTTCTAGGCAGAGGAGAGAGAAACACAGAGAGAGACCTGTGTGCGAGGGAAATGGTCGAGATGATGGGCGGAAGCCTCTGGCACTACGAGAGAATAAATGTTTCAAGCCCCCAGTTTATGTTACTTTGTTATTGAAGGCTAAAACAGATTTAAAGAGTCAGGCTGGAGGACCCTAAGCACAGGGGATGCAGCTGGGACGTCCCCACCGCTCACAGCACACCCCACCCCCATCCCCCTCACTGAAAGCTCCCCACCTGCCCCTGGGTTCTCAGTCTGCTCAAAGCACCATGAATCAGGTCACCAATCTATACCCATTTCACAGACGCAGAAACTGATGAACCAAGGGATAAAGGTTCCAGACGAGCCTTGCACTAGGACTGGAGCCCAAGCTGCAGCCCCTCAGAGCCTGGGACACTGGGCGCCCTGAGAATAAGTCCCCACACTGCTCGCTGACCAAGCTCAGCCCACTCTAGGTGAGACCCACCTTCCCACACTGACCAGCGGGGGTCCCCCTGCCCTCCTCAGCTCCCCACCTGCAGCCAGGCCCAGCTGTGGAGGGGCTGCTGACCGAGATGGAGCAGCAGGAGTGCACTGCCCACGCGCACCCCTCCCTGGCCCCCTGGGGTCCCTGTCCAGCGGAGCTGACCCAGGGCCGTGGGGGCTCTGACCAGCAACCCAGACCACCTGGCCCCTACTTAAAGCCACCGCATTATTCTAAGATGATCATTTGCCCGCGCAATGCTCTGGGGACCGCTGCGTTCCTATTTCAGGCCCCGTCCGTTTCCTCCTGCTTCCATCGCCCCGGGCAGGCGATGCCACTGTAATTTTTATCAAGGCTTGTTCCCAGTAAAAAGCCTCTTTGTTTCAGAGAGATGTGATTTGGCCTTTTTTTTTTTCCCTTCTCTCCTTTATTCCTTGGTTAATATACCACTTCCCTGAGCCCCGGGGGCAGCGAGGTGGCCACGGATTGCTCAAATCTCTCTGTTTTTCTTCTAAATCACAGCCGCCTCTCCCTGGCCCCGTGATGAGCGTCGCGTGGGCTGGCGGCCAGGGGTGTCCTCCGGGACCTTTCACCTCCTGCACTGTTCAGGCACCAGAAGGTCCCAGCCCCCCCCCCCCCCCCCCCCCGTCACACACACACACACAACCTCCTCAAATACCCAGGGAGGCTGACTCCAAGCACCAGCTCTGTAAGCTCACCTTTGGCAACTCCACAGGGTGCTTTTTTTTTTTTTTAAATAAAAATTGAGGTAAAGGACACATAACATAGAATTCACCATCCTAACCACTGTGTGTGCAGCTCAGAGGCCTTCCACACCTCACCCTGTGGCAGCTGTCCCCTCAGTCTCCTCCAGAACATTCTCGTCTTCCCAAACGGGAACTCCGTCCCTGTTAAGCACCATCCCCCCCCCCGACCCCTCCACCCCCCACCCCCAATCCCTGGCACCCGCCAACCGGCTCTCTGTCTCTGTGGGTTTAAATCCTCCAGGGGACCTCCTACGAGTGGCATCATAGCCACTGTCCTTTTGTGTTTGGTTTGTTTTACTCAAGATCAAGTCCTAAAGGTCTGTCCACATCGTAGCGTGTGACAAAGCCTTCTTCCTTTTCAGGGCTGAATACCAGTCCACCGTCTGCACACGCCACACGTGGTTTACCCGTCCGTCCATCCATCTGTGGACACATGGGTTGCCTCCACATTTTTGCATTTTGTGGATCATGTTGTTCTGAACACCAGGGTGCAGATATCTGTCAGAGTCCACGGTGGGCTTTTAGCATCACTGAAACCCACAGGAGAGGGAGGGGGTGTCTCACAGGCTGTCCCACCAAAAGGAAAGGAAGCCATGTCCTCAGCCCCCAGTCCCCACCCTGGGGCACTCTCTCCCTCGCCATCTCAGCTGCCTCTCAGGCCCCACAAGCCCAGCGGGCTCTCCTTCCGGTTTTCCCACAGATGCCCTCTGGACCTCAATTCCACCACCACCCCATCCTGTGTAAAAAGGGTGTATCCAACCTGGGGAGATTGTTGGGAGGTTCAAAGCAACTGGACCCCTGTATGTGGGGACCAGGTTCCCAGCACTGTCATCACCTGGTCGTCCGGTGGCCCACACCCCAAGTGAGGGCGGCACCGTTGGCGGCAGGGCCATGGCACTGGCCCCGTCAAGTATCCATCGGCACTCACTGTGCCCACAGGTACTCCTAGAATAGCCAGGACCCTGTTCTGCTGCAGGGGCGTGCCCGCTGGCCGGGCATGGAGGGCCCTGCAGGAGCCCCGGAACTGGGGCATAGCTGTGGGATTTGGGGTTTTCCAAGGCTCCCATTCAAGCTAGGCTTTGGGAGACCTCGTTGGTGGCAGGACCCGGTGGCCACGGGAACCACGTTCCCTCCCTGCTCAGCCTGGTTTGCTGAGGCCACAAGGTGGAGGACACTGAGGAGCCCTCGGTCCTCAACAGACAAAGGAAAGGGGGAGTCCAGAGGGATGTGGGCTCGCCCAGGCCAGGGGGCGGCAGCCACTCAGCCCGTGGCTGGGCAGCTGCGGGGAAGGGACACCCAGGACCCACAAACACAGTTTCTGCAAACTTAACTAGGGTGTGAAGGGACAGGTCAAGGTGGGACATCATTGGCCCGGACAGCCATACCTGTTTGCTGTGGGCTACCCAGACGCAGAGGGTTTGGGGACTGAGACTGAGTTCCCGGGGAGGCGGGGCGGCTCCTGGGCCACAGGAGCTGGCCCACCAGGGGGCAAAAGGTCCGGGGGATGCACCGTGCCCAGCTGGGCACTCAGAGTATCCCTGCCCGCTCTCCCTCTCCAGGCCACACGTGGAGGAGGAATGGGTTAACGCTGAGCAAACACCCTGATAGCCACCGCCACACTATTTATAGACGAATTTATCTCGGCAGTTCCTGCGCACGGGGCCCGTGGCTGCCATTCGAGGACGGAGTGGGTCACACAAGTAAACAGATGTGGCCCCAAAATAAACATCTCCAGAGGAAGAAAGGCGACCCGTGTGCCTACCCCTCGCCTGAAGGGCCTGGTCTCACTGGGGTCCTGGTGGGACTGCAGTCAGTGCCCTCGGGGGCCAGGCCCTGGGCAAGGGTGGACATTAGGAGACGTGGCCTCCTTGGAGTCCCCATCAGCCGGACTTGCTCCTGGACCTTCCGATGATCGCACAACAGAGCAGGCCCTGTGCTCCCGGGGGCTCTGGCTTCTCGGAAGGGCAACAGTGAGGGAGGCTGCAGTGGGGGCAGGAGAGGGGTCGCCGAGTCCATTGGCCTCAAGGCCTGGGGATGGGGCAGCCAGTGGTGGAAGCAGGTCCTCCAGCCCCCATTCCTCTTCCTGGATCCCGGCTGGCTCCCTGCCTGGCCCTAGCCCCCAACCAAAGCAGGGGTAGGGAGTGGCACAGACTGAGACCCTCTGCACCCAGGACAGGGGGCTCCGCCTTCTCCCCGGTCCCCCACGGGAAAGCTGTGTCTTCCTGGGCCTCGGCCCTCGGAGGACTGGGGAGACCTTCCCTGTGTCACTGCCCAGGCACCAGCTCCCAATTCCCCTGCTCTCCTCCCGCGTGTCACCTAGACGACTGGACTTTGGACAGGGGGCTGAGAGAAAGCTGGGGTGCCCCCCCCATCCTCTGGGCCAGACACCCAGGGGCAGTCTCACCCCTGCAGACCCGGGAGGGGGGCGGCCTGCCGCTCCACCTCAGAGCAGCCTCCAGCCGCGGCCACAGGCGCCGCCGATGCCCACCCCGGCCCTCGGGCCGCTTCTGCCCTAATAAAGACGTTTATAGTTCCAACCCTCAGATCAAGTGCTCGATGTGGCCGGGCTCCTTCCCTGCTTAGCCGTGCGGCGGCTTCATTTAGCAGGCCAGTGGCGAGAGGGGGAAAAAAAAAGGGAGAAAAAAAATTCATTAATTTTTATTAACAGGGAGAGCCATTTGTTCCCTGTGACAATATTTGACTTGTCGAAATGATTTTCACCTCTGCCATGAGGTGGGCGCTCCCCACATACATCACCCGATTACTCGGAGCGGGCCGGCCGCAGTCATTAGGCAGTGAATTAACGACAGTCCCCGACGCTATTAATCACCCTGACAAAGGCGTTAGTGCGCTGCTGACCCGAGCGCTGGCCCGACCCGGCAGCCAGAGGGGAAGCCCGCGGCTCCTGAAGGCGCCAGAGGCTGGAGCAGGCCCCTGGCCCTTCCCTTCCTTTCCCCCGAGATCCTGACGTCGGACAGAGGGTGGGCAGTGGGTGCCCCGGGACTCTTTTGGATGGGTTTCTTCTTTCTTCATTGTTTTACTCCAATACTCTCCCTGCCAAGATGGCAGCCAACACCCCTGTGCCCGCCCAAAAGTTCACACCCATGACCCTATCTGTTTCCCAAGATTCCACCCCAGGAGCAAGGCCCAACTGTTGCCCCATTTTACAGATCTGGAAACTAATGTGCGAAGATGCCAGGACCTGCCCCCAGGTCCTGGCACCTTCTTCTTCATTGTTTTACTCAATGGGCTCAAAGGGGGACGAACGGACTGCACTGACCCCATGCGAACATCTCCCGACCCCGATGCCCCGGACACTGCCGGGGAGTCAGGTCCGTCATGGTCACGGGTGTTTCCGTTGGGCTCCTGTCCAGATCTACAAGCATACAGTTGACCCCTGGACAACATGCGTTGGAACTGTGCGGGTCCACTGACACGCGGAGCTTTTTCAGTAAATAGACTAGAAGAGTTTTCTGGAGATCTCTCCACCTCTGTGACACGGTCCTATCTATGACACCGGGTACCGTCAAGCCATTCATCAAATTGCTGCTTCTTCGTGACCACGGCACGGCTCGTGAACACCCGTGAATGACTGTGAAGGTCCTTTTCACACAAGCTTTTCCTTTTTGACATCTAGAGTCAGCCCTATTGTAACATCCACAGTGTTTTGTACCATAGAAGGCAAAACGAACCGAGCGATAACTCTCCGTGTTAACAGACGATGTGAACTGGCAGGATCGACGTGGACGGCACTGGGGATGCGTTGCCTCTTAGGATGCTTGCAAGAACGTTGTTGCCTCTCCTCCAGCTTACTTTATTGTGAGGACTCGGTTAGAGAACACAGACACTGTCCAGGGTGTGTTAGCCCACTGTCCACGCCATTGCTAAGGCGTCCAGTCCCCCGGAAGCTGTCAGTCGGTCAGTTTTGGGGGCGGTCAGAAGTCATACACAGATCTTTGATTTCACGGGGCTCGGCACCCCTGACCCAACATTGTCCAAGGGGGGTCCACTGCCCTTCCTAATCAGACACGTTCAGAGCAGTGAACCTATGCGACGCATCTCAGACATCGGACTTGCTTCCGAGATGGCAAACTATGGGCGAAAGCAGGTTGAAAGTCTGTGACGCAGCATGTGGGATGTCCTCTGCTGAGCATCGGAGACGAAGGAGGCTCGGAAAGGAATGTGTTCGAACAGGTGGGGCTGGGGCTGGGAGCTCCCGTCTGCTGGACATGGCCAATTGGTCTGGGGATTCCGTTCGACCAGAACAGCTTGTCTCTGTGACTGTTGACCCAGAGGCAGGCAGCCTTGCCTTCCCCAACCTGGTCCTATTCCAGGACCGTGAGCCTGAGAGGCCGCCGGCGCGCAGAGGGTATGGGTAGCTCCCGGGCTGGGCATTGGCTTCTCTGAGTCAGGTCTTTCCTGGGAGGGGAGGGACAGGGCCACCTGTCAGGGGTCGGTGGCACCTGGGACATGCCATCTGCAGAGCACTTGTCGTGGGGCCAGGCAGAAGGTCCCTCCCCCTCCTTCCCCGACAACACTTTAACCATTTTTTTTTTTTTTGCACATTAATCCAATTAATCATCTCTACATTTTAAACCAATTTCTTCCCATTAACCTGGTTGTCAGAGCTGTATTTCAGTCTGGTTGAAACATCGTTGGAACGCAGGGTGGTGGCGGTTGGTGAGGAAGGGGTCCCTCCTGGGGGGGGGGGTCCCTCTCCTCCCCTCCCCTCCCCTCCCGACCCATTTGTCTTCTTTCTCTGGACTCCTCATTTTTTATGCCCCAGCACATTCCTTAATTTTTCTCATTAGCAACTAATTTACACGTCTCAACAATCTTCCCACCTGTTCCTCTGGTCGTGGTGGCTGCAAGGTTGGAAATGGCCATGAGTTCACGTGTGTGGCTCCTGCACGGATTCCCCCACAGACAGGGTGGGGAGGCGTTCCGGGCCTCCGTCACGATGTGACCCCATGGTGACAAGCCACCACGGCATCTTCCTGCCACCAGTCCCACCCCTGCGCCTGTGGGGAGGCCTGTCCCTGAACCCAGCCCCAATCAATACCCGTCCCAGGGCCTGAACTTTAAGAACGGGGCCTCTGGTTTGGCATTGCCGACTGGAGAGCTGGCTGCAGGCGAGTCACTTTCAGAAACTCCTGTCCATCCAGGGCGACTGGAGGCTTCCCCTGCAGGGTGGGGGCCACTCTGCACGAGCCTCCCCTTCTCCTTGTTTTCTCTGGATTGAATCCTCGGGCCAGCACCTTCTCGCTCGCGCGGTGGTAGTAGCGTGTGGTGTAGACTGACTGAGCCAGTACCTCACTCTGCATCCCTAGGAGTTGTTCCAAGGGGAAGGCAGGAGAGAAGCGTATAGGACAGAGTTCAACCATGTTCCACTGCGTCCTGCTGTGTGTACTTGAGCAAGTGTCCTGAGGTCTCTGAGTCCTGCGACGTTCCAGGGTCCCCACGAGGATGAAATGAGCTGACAACAGGCAGACACTCAGCACCCGAACCTGTCGGCTTGGTGATGGTCCCACTCCACAGGTGAGCGAACCTGGAGGTCATTTCCACCCCATCCCTTGTGGGCTTGCCGGGCGGCTCCGGTCAGGGCCCGGCCATGACCAGGCACCCCGGTTCCCAGCAAAATGCAGGGAGTGCTCACCTACAGACACTTCCTCTTTCACAGCGAAGGCCACAAGCCTCCAGTGGAACAGTCCTCCAAATCTGTCTCCCCGCAGAGGCCCCCACTTAACAGGGACCCAAACCCCGTGGGCTTACAAGGCAGTGCTTTCAAACCGGGACCCCCACCCCCCAGTCCCACCCTCGTGGACCTGGGGAAACACCATCTCCTTTTGAGAATGATCACTCTCAAAAAACTTCACTGTGTCCCCACGGTCACTCACCTGGCCCGTCACACCTGGCGTGGACCCAGGGCGGGGGGAGGGGGTAGCCCCTGCAAAGTAACCTCTGTGTCACGTCCGCCCCGCTGGGGAGCTGCCAGTCAGGCTACTTGAGCCAATGTCGTCGGGAGCTGTTCCTCGTTACTGGGCTCACATCAATCCGATTTTCACTGCTAAGGGGAAAGTCTGTGGAAGAGCTGGGTTTGGAAATCCATGGCTTCCTGGTGGTTAATGAATTTCAGCCACATGGAAAGCAAGGTGAGGTTCCAATGCCGCGCTCAGATCCAGATGCAGGAAGGACCAGGGGCAAAGTGAGGGCTCCGGGCCGGCCGCTCCCGACCCCATGAAGCCCCTCGCCACCGCACCGCTCGGCGCGTGCACGTTCTAGCGTTCAACAGCACGAGCGACGCGGCCACAGGAGGAGAGGCTGGGCCACGTCCCCGAGCCCAGGCAGGGGACACCATCTCTGAGCTTGGGTAAGCCCCATTCCTGAGTTTAGGTGAGACCTGTGAGACCCATCCCCTCCCTCTGGGCACAGCTGAGCCAAGGACGGGTCCTAGGGCCAGTGCTGCGGACTCAACAGGCCTCCAGCCACACGTGGGTGTTTCCACACAGACAGGGCCACCTAGCACGGAGGCACAAACCTTTCCCCATGGTGTCCCAGACACAAGAGCCAACTGACCCAGCAAAGACTGAGCAGCAAGGTGGTGGGAGGCCTCCAGAAGGCAGAGACCTCGCTCTGCACTGCTGGGTAACAGGCACCTGGCCCAGAATACCAGGGGGTGGGGAAGAAGGGGGTCTGTTCGGTTCCTGAGATGGCCGATGACCAACTGTGAGCCTGTGCCCGACCCACGCCCAAACGGCCCACTGCGGGGAGAAGGCCTGGTGCAGTCCTTGGCCCATTTCCCAGCCTCCCCACCCACCCCCCCGCCCACGCACACACAGCCCCTCAGAATTGCTTCCCTGAGCCGTATCCAGTCATCACAGCCAGGCCTGTGCCGGCCCCTCGGAAATGTAGCCGTGACCTCATTTCTCTTGCAGGTCACCTCATGGCCCGTGCCCCTCTCGGGCCACCCTCCTGCCACCAGCACTTAGGTAGCAATTCCTCACGCTTCAAGTCCATCACTGCCCAGCTGTGAGCCAGCCACCCAGGGAAAGTGTCCTGTCCAACCAGAGGATTGCTATGTGTGGGAAGCTGTAGGCCCGAAAAGGAAAGCCAAGCACAAGCTCCGACCATAAGACCCAAAGTCCTTTGCCTGACCAGGCGATGGCGCAGTGGATAGAACGTCAGACTGGGATGCAGAGGACCCAGGTTCAAGACCCAGAGGTTGCCAGCTTGAGCGCGGGCTCATCTGGTTTGAGCAAAGCTCACCAGCTTGGACCCAAGGTCGCTGGCTCGAGCAAGGGGTTACTCAGTCTGCTGAAGGCCCATGGTCAAGGCACATATGGGAGGGCAGTCAATGAACAACTAAGGTGTTGCAACGAAAAACTGATGATTGATGCTTCTCATCTCTCTCCATTCCTGTCTGTCTGTCCCTGTCTGTCCCTCTCTCTGTCTCTGTAAAAAAAAAAAAAAAGATCCAAAGCCCTTCTCACTCAACATAGTGGCGAGTGGTTCCGCCACCCTGACCTGGGTGCCCACAGCCCCACCCCCTGCCCCCTGCCATGCCTGATGAAATGGTTCTGGAAGCCATTGGCCTGGCCAAACGCCCCCCCCCCCTGCCCCCGCCCTGACATTGATCATGTTTCTGAAAATTAGAAACAAGGAAGGGAAATCCTTCCCTCGAAAAACTGCGTCTTCTCGAATTGCCGATCCGACAGTCTGCCAACCCAGGACAACCTAAAATTACTCCAAATCGCTTTTCAAACCTTAGGAAACCGCGAGAGGGAACGGGCTGCTCTGTGTATCACACATGATACTTCAGCGGCTGGTTGGACGTCCTTGCCGCACGACACTTGAGGGGCGCAGCCTCGGAAGTCTGCGGGAGACACGGTGACCAGGTTCGGCAGGCCAGTGCCCCAACCACTGGCGATCTGCACCCCCCCTGACCATTTTAGGGGGACAGCGAGGCCTGCTGGACAGAGAGTAGAGTAGTATTCGAGCACTCTTGGTGGTGGGAGCCAAAGACTGGGCAGGCAGACCTGTCCCCAGGGCCCCCTAACAGAGATGGTGCTGTGCAGGAAGAACTTGGGCCACTGTCCATCCTTCCAGGCTGGGCTGTGTCCCCCCCCCCACACACACACACACTTTCACATGCTGAATTTCCTAGCTCCTACCTCAGGACCTCACAATGTGAGCTCATTTGGAAATAGGGTCCTTGCCGATGAGCTGGTAAGAATGAGGTCAGTAGGGTAAGGTCCCAAATCCCATACGGCGGGTGTCCTTATAAAAGGGGGAATCTGGACACAGACACGCACGGGGAGGACGTCACGTGGAGATGGAGTGGAGATGGGGTGACGGGTCTACAGGACAAGGATGCCAGCCGCCACCGGGAGCCGGGGAGACCTGGGGCAGGTTCCCTGTCACAGCCTCAGGAGCCCACTCTGAGACACCTGGATCTCGGATTTCCATCCTCCCGAACTGGCAGAGGGTAGATTTCCATTGTGGAAGCCTAGTGAGGTGCTTTGTGACATCATCCCCGAGACACCCATTCATTGAACCAGCATGACTTCTTGCTGAGCACCTACTGTATGCAAGACGGTCACAGGGGCTTATTCAGGGGCCATCAGGGTGGACACATATTTTGGACACAGGATTGTGCTGAGTGACCAGCCGGATGGGTCAGGCAGGCGTTTCTTACAAACACTGAGGAGGTCCTCGCTGAGGCTCCCACACGCTCCCCCGTCCCTGAAGCATTCGAGACGCTGTGTTTGTAAGTCTCCCAGGCCTCGCCGCCATACTCGGACCTTGCCGCACCAACCCTAGACCCTTGAGCTCTCGCTGCCTGGGCGTCTGAGACTGTAAACGAGGGACCATCTAGTCTGTCCCTGTCTCCTCAGATGATGCTGAAGGTTAAAGGGTGCGGAGCTCGGACCCTGCCTGACGCACAGCCAGGTTCCCCCTGCTGCGTTTCCCCTCAGGAGTCACTCTCTCCCCGGTGGGGGCAGGTGTGCGTCCTCCCACTGGCCGGGCTGGCCGCTGTCTGTCAGTCTGAAATCATTCACATCCCAGCAACAGGGGCCTTTCTGTCCCCACTGGCCTCTCACAAAACCAGGCTAAACGGGTGATTAAGAAACGTAGAGCCGGTGACCCCGGGCCAGGGGGCTGCTCAGCGGGCTCCCAAGTCCAGACCATCTCTGCTTCCCGGGAAAAGCTGTTCCGTCTTGGAAACACCGGCTGGAGAAGCCATGAAGACCGAGGACGGAACCGGGGGTGCCCAGGGGGGTGGGACAGGGGGTCAGCGTTTTGCGGGGACGGAGTTTCTGACGGGGATGGGTGTGTGTGATGGTGGAGATGGTCACGCCGCAGGCGAGTGCTGTCAGGGCCACTGGGCTGCACCCTCACACGTGGCTAAGATGACAGTCTCTGGCGTCCATTTTACCACAATTGAAAAGAAAAGAAACAAGCCCGTTTTGGAGGAGAAACTTCTGCAAAAGGCGGCTGCCTCCTCCCGGGCGGCCACATCCATCTTGGGAAGAAATCCCACTTCTCCCCTAGGTCACGCGTGTTCCCTCCTCTTCAGACCCAGAGACCCTCATGGGCGGTGACAAACTCAGCGCAGTGGGGCTTTGCCGGGATGGAAGGGAGCTCGTTGCCCGTGAGCAGGGGTGGAGGGATGGAGGGGTGGGGGTCAGACAGGAGGGGCCCCAGGGACACAAGGCAGCTTTTCTGGAGCTGGACCCTGGAGCAGCGAAGCCACCGGAACAGCCTCTGAATAAATCCACCTGCCCGCGAAGCCCAGTGACCAAGTGCCTCCCGGGGGAGCGAGGAGACTGGGCCCTGTCACGCGGATGGAACACAAAGGGCATGGCCCAGGAAGTGATTTGAAGCCTAATTGTTCCCACGTCTTTTGTGAACCTGTCTTGGGGTGCCCGGGAGACCTCCCATGGAATCCAGTGAAAGCCCGAAATGGGACTGACGTGTGACTCCACGGTGATCCGATGTCTGGCTTGCAGTTTTCGTGCGCTGGATGAAACCCCTGCCCAGCGAGGTCTGATATATCCAGGAGAGAAAAGCTGACAGCCCACCCTGTGCCGGCCGGCTGGGGCGGGAGCCATCTCTCCTGACCGGCTCCTCTGGCAGCCGGGCGGGCAGGGGACACTTAATTGTGGAGCCCGTTTGCTGGCAGGACGCCCTGCCTTGTCCAGCGAGCAGCCAGCATGGTAATGAGACAGTTTCTATGGAAATGAGCTTATAACTATTCATTTTCTCCCCATTCCCGACCCATCCACAAAGAGGTTTTTCCAAAATGACCCCCATTTTCCTACCCCCAACATGTCCTCGCGCCATTGCCTGGCCCGCTAATCAGCCTGAGGAGAAAGGAGAGAGGAAATGCCGTCCTTTGACGAGATGTGGGAAAGCCCTCGGTGGTGCTCCGTGCGGCTGTGACCAGCAAACAAAGAAGCCCAGCGCCCGGGGGCCAAGTGTCCAGTAAACTTGCCCAGCACTTTCCCGCGGCTCCTCCGACACCTCGGTGGAGGGGCGGGGGATGCGCTGAAACCCTCTGTTCTGCTGGAACGTTCCGGCGGGCGGCTCTCCTGCCTGCCCACCTCACCTGTCCGCGAGGAAGAGCCCTTGTCCCCACACTACAGTTTTCTCTCTTTTAGGGGGTCTCAGGGCACAGGGGGACAGCATCATCACAAGGACAGGGGGAACAAAGGAAGAAAAGCCGTAGGTAGACCCACAGTGGGGAGGGGGTGGCGGGTTGGCCTGAGATGCAGCACAAGGGCCCTGTCCCGCTTGACCTCTTCCTGGCTGTGTGGCCTCAGGCAGGGTACCTGCCCATTCTGGGCCTCCTGCCTCTCTGGAAGTGGAGGCAGATGGGAGTGGGGAGGTTAAACTGGGACTTTTCTGCCAAGCGTGCAGTGTGGCTCCTCTTGTGAAGGGTCTTTGTGACACTCACTGGCAGGGTCTGGCTGTCGGCCGGCCGGCACTCTGGCTCTGGGACCCTGACGGAGAGGGACATCCTGATCCTGGCTTGCTCCTTGGGCCCTGAGTGTTCTCTGTCCCTTTCCCCTGGGTGGGTAGGTGGGTGGGGGGAGCAGAGGCGTTCCTCGGGGGTCCTTAGCCCTTCATGGTGTCTGAAATGCCAAGCAGCTGCTGTACACACAGCTCCCCAAGTTCATCTGCGAGAGCAAGAGGGCATGTGCTGGGGTGTCTCAGGACAGCCCATCAGCTGACGAGATTTGCAGGGCACCCGGGACACGGAGGGGTTCCTCAATGCCCTCCCGGCCCCGCAGGATAACCCAGGCACAGAGCCCACAGTCCCACCAGAGTCCCGGGGGCTGAGCCCTGCAGAAGTTGTGGAGAGACCCTCGGCAGCTACAGTAACCACCCTGTGGCCAGTGCCCTCCATGGACACCACGCAGCGACACATTTCCAGCCGTGGGCAGCGGGCTTAATAGACGCAAACACAGGACACCTGGCAGTCTCGAATTTCAGATCACGATCGGGTAGATTTTTAGCACAAGTGTGTCCTTGCATTCTGAGACCCTGTCCCCGGTCCCCTTCCCTGGTCTGAGTCCGGGGCTCCCCGGAACGCTGCTCCTGGGACCTGCACGAGCCTCCTGTATTTTTAAAGAAAAGCATTTAGCTGATTCCTCCCCACCCCCAAAGCCGACCCGTTCGCATCTGATATGAAGCCACAGCTTTCTGACAGGAGAGGTGACGGAGACTTCTCAGCTCTCAAAGGAAATATTGGCTTTAAAATCTCACTGACTCAGCAAGAACCCTGAAAAATCAGTGAAGTCGGTATAGGTTTAAAAAAAGAAACAAAAACATGTTTTAAAAACATTTTAAGCGTCTCCCATATAAATCATCATAACACCTTTTCCACAGAAGACAAGTTTAAAAATCCAAATATGGTCCAGTTCCCTCTTTTGGAAATTAAACCCCTTGAGGACAAGACCCGAGTTTGACTCCATATTGCGGTTTACATCTCTGCCGCCACCGCAGCACCTCTTGGGAACATCTGTATACACACACACGTGAAAGATAAACACACAAGGCTGAAGAAAACATGCCACATGTCATCTCTAGATGACGGAACATGAGATCTTCATTTTCAAAAAACGCTCCTGTATTTTATTTTACAAACGTTATTTTACAATTTCGTCATAACTTACGCTGGAATTTTCGGTGAGTAGAATGAGACCTCAGGAACGCTGGGCTCATGGCTGGGTCTGCGTGGGCATGTGTCACTCAGATTACTAGGCTGCCCCTCTTGCCTGCCCGCCCCCTATCATTGCCTAGGACCCCCTTCCTTACACACGGCACCACAGGTGAACTCCACAGTGTTGCCCCCCCCGGTCTCATGGGCTCCCCTAAATACTCTGGAAACCATAGGGCCCACCGAGGCAGTGGCCCCTGGGTGACACCCACCCCAGGTTCCTGGAGGCCACATGGATGGGGCAGGACCTCCATCAATGCCACTTTGTACCCCTGCACTGAACCTATGCCTGGCACTTGGCAGGGAGCAGGTCTGGGCCTGGGACCTGAGGCTACTGATCCCTCCCCACTCTGCCTTAGGGAGGAGCCCAGCAGGTGGCCCTGCCGGCAGCCAGGGGACAGAGGCACCTCTGCTTGAGGTCAACTCTGCCCAGAATGGAGACAAATGCCCCCCAAAGCAGATTTCTCACCCTCGCCCCAGTTCCTGTCTGTTAAAAACCATCCAGAGAGGAAGCCTCACCGGAGGCCAGAGATGCTGGCTAACCCCAGCGCCCCCTGCCGGACCAACCCTCATGCCTCTTTGGGGGAAATCTATTTGAGTTGGAGCCAATTTCTTTTTTTTAATAATGGTCACCAGCCTGAATAGACCCAGCCCCCAAAACAGAAGAAATGGTAACGTCTTCTTCTGCAGAGACAGATTCCCAAGGATTCTTTTCCCCTCCAAGAACAGTCTTCCCCAAAGTAACCAACAATCAGCACCCACCACACCACATGGGCCCCGGTCAAACGCGTCACAACTGCCTGCGGAGCTGGACCGGTGGCCGAGAAGCCCGGCCCCAGCACCTCTGCCGCCGGGCGGCCCGCGTTCTATCACGGCCCAAGTAAGTTATCCGAGACGATGGCAGAGGGGACCAAGGAGATATATTAGCGCTGGGGGACATTTGTCACCTCCTCTGTCTCTCCTTCTCCAAGAATACCGGTGATGAATTTGCAAATGGCCCCGCATTATGACAGAGCTTTTTCTCTCTTCATTATTTATCCCTTCCCCGAGCCCTTCGATCAGAAGCCACAGTGACAAATGCACGAATAAAAGGCAGAGACAATATTTTAGCGATGTGTTGTAAATCTCCCTCCGCGCATTATTAATTTAAGAAAGTCTATTCCTCCCGCCTCCGCTTCACTCGGGGAGGAAGATGAGGGGCCGGAGGCCGCGGCGGGCACGGTGGCTGCAGCACCTGAGGGTCACAGAAAGGAAAAAGCCTCCCCCCACCCCAGGCCAGCCCGGAGCCTTTCAACCCCCGCCAGGTTTTGTTTAAGTCAAAGGACCGCAAGGGCGGCTCCCCCCAACGCAGGCAATGTTGTGCAAAGTGGGAAGTGCCTCGGCTCTTGGAAATGATCTCATTATTCAAGAGCTGGGACAGTGTCTGCGGCGAGGTTAGAGGAGAGCAGGTGGGGTGCTCAGCTCGGGGCAAGTGCATTCCTGAAATGACAGAGCCTGTTCCCTTTCTTCTGCCCAAGAGGATCTGGGGACAGCAAGGGTGCCACCGCGCCCAAGGCTAATTGTGAGCGGCCAGCCTGAAGCTTTGGTTTTCTTTTCCCTGTTTTTTTTTTTTTTTCTTTTCTTTTCCTTTTAAAATCTCCAAGAAAGGCGCTCCACGCTGTCGGTCTTTCCCGCCACCTGCCTCGGCTGGCCGTTAAGAGCCAGCCCTCCCGCTCTCCCCAGAGAAGTCGCTGCCAGGGACCTGACCTTGGGCAATGAGCAAGGACAGCAGCAGCCCACGATGTGGGGGCCCCCACAGAGGATCCCGGTGGGGGTGGGAGTGGGGCTTGGGAGGTCAGGAACACCACTGCCAGGCTCACATCGGGATTTCTGCTCCCGGAACTCTGGAGCCCCCGGGTCCCAGACCTGGCTCCGGAATTGTGAACAGAACAGAGGAAGGAGAAACCTGTTCACGCAGACCCTCTGCTCACCTACAGGCACCCAAGATTGACTTGGGGGGCATGTGGGTTTTTTTAAACGACTGAACTTGACTTTCTTTCTCTTTGGCTTAGCCGGATTTCACAGCAGTTTCCCTAGGTGCTGCCCCGGGCCTGCCGGCTGCTGTTACCCACACTCATCCCCCGGGTCCTTAAAGTCAAGGGGGTGACGGTAGCCTGGGAGGTCTTGACCTGGGCTCGGCTCCTGGCCTTCCTCGACCCCAGCGGCACCATGGTCCCCCCATATGGGCACAAGGGACACTCAGCAGACAGCATGTACTGGGTGTGCCTGTGCTCGGGGACCTGAGAACAACACTGGGAACCCACCAGCCGGAGCCATCGGGGAGCTAGGAAGTGGGAGTGGGGGAGAAAGCAAAAACCCCTGTGACCTGCCTGGGGTTCCGCGATTGTGGTCCAGGGCGGTCTTGGTCCTGAATGGGGCATACTGCCACCCTCCTCACAATGCCCCAGGTGGCAGGCACCTTTGTCCTGAAATGTCACCCCGTTCCTATATAATACAAAGGCCACAGTGGCCACGCACACTACTCTATGCCCTTCTGCAAGCCCCCATCGGCCCATTTAGGGACACAGTGGTGGACCACCATGGCGGGTCCTCATGAGCCATCCTAGCCAGGCCCTGGAGGGTCCCCCGGCAGAGCACAGGGGCACACGGGGAAAATAGGGCTCTACGATCAATCGGGAACACAGACAAAAGGGCTCCTGGGCAGGGACACGAGGTGGAGGGGCAAGACATCGCAAGGTGGGTTTTTCCTTCGTCTTTTTGTTCATCAGCCTAATTGCTTCAGAAGCTGTGATTTCCTTAAG
The DNA here is from genome assembly GCF_036850995.1 of Saccopteryx leptura. Classification (NCBI taxonomy): domain Eukaryota; kingdom Metazoa; phylum Chordata; class Mammalia; order Chiroptera; family Emballonuridae; genus Saccopteryx; species Saccopteryx leptura. The sequence goes on along the minus strand of NC_089505.1, from coordinate 85,075,103 downwards.
GGGGCTGGGGCAGGACGACGCCCCCTGGGAAGCACACTCTTGCGAAGTTGCAAGGCCCAGGTCTCCGTGCCGACTGCGTGCGCGTTCCATCCGAGTTCTGGGAGGCGAGCGCTGCGCGTTATTAATGTAATTGCCGGTTATAGAGAACGGCGCGCTTGCCGAGTTCTCCGCTCAAGCAAGCCTGCGTCCCGTGCGCGTCTCCACGGCGCGAGGTTAATGTTCAGCTGGTGTTTGCTTAGCCTAGGACTGTTAATCAGCACAAATTAAATGTGTACTTGAAACCCCCACTTAAAGCCGCGCTAATTATTTTTCGATCCAAACAGGACGGCCTCTTCCGAAAGGGTGAGTGGGGGCTCTCTGTGATGAAACTCGAGCGAGGGAGACCGTTGCCAGCCGCTGAGGATCGGCCTCCAAAAACACGCCCGGCGGTTTTCCTCGCAGCCATTTTTCCTGCAGCGAAGGATGGGTCGTGTCCACGAGAGCCCCACTCTGGTCCAGCTTGTTGGCCACATCCCTGTGACTGAGCCAGTGGCCTGGGAGGGCCGACTGCCCGCTGTGGGAGTGGCAGCTAAAAGCATTCCGTTTCCCAGTACAGACAGTATAGCAGGGACACATGCATACGCATGCATGCACACATGAGCACACACACGGCCGGGGTCCCAGAGAACACGAGGGGAGGGGAGCACTCAGGCTCCCTCCCTGATCCTGACCCCCTCCCAGACCGCTCCTGGCTCCAGCCCACCGCACCCTCCACTGACCCAGCACTCACCTCTCCAGCCACCATGGCCTCTGCGTGAACACGGAGGTGCTCAGTCTGGGAGGAGGAGGCTACAGATCAGGAGAGGTGGGCACGGTAGACCCAACGGTGAAGGCTGGGGGTAGGAGTCTCCCCTTCTCCCACACAGAAGAAGAGAGGGGCAGACACAAGTTCTGCCCAGGAGCCAGGTCTGGCCTGGCCATCGGCCTCAGGATGCCTCTGGGAAAAACCTATCCTGCCTAAGAATGGGGACTTGCCACACTCAGGACTCTGTCCTTGGCATCTGAAGCCCAGGGCTAGGGGCTATGGCTGAGCCCTGTCTCCCTGGGTGGTGTCTGCAGCCCCTGGAGGGACCCAGCTATGGGGCAGAAGGTGAACAGCAACACAGCCCTGTCCCAGAGGCCACTGGCCCTGGCTCTTAGAGGCCCCCGGGGCGTGGGGGGGTGCATGGGTCCCGAGAGAGCGAGCTCAGTACTGGAGCAGGCAGCAATGAGTGAGGGCTCACTCAGGGGGAAAGCTCAAGGCAGGAACACCTAGCACTCCACAGCTCCTCTGAGCCGCTGCCTCCTTATCCGAGATGGGGTACTGACAGCGCCTGTTCAGAGGATGGGTGAGCCAGAGCACAGACAGAGCCTGGAAGGTTAGGCACTCGGTACTCTCGGAGGATGGACAGACAGATGGACAGATGGATGCATGCATACATGACAGGATGGATGAACAAAAGGATGGATGAACAGATGGACTAACAAATGGATGGATGGGTGGATGGATAATGGATGATGGATGAATGGATGAATAAATGCATGGATGGACAGATGTACAAATAGATGGACAGATGGATGGGTAGATGAATGGATGGATCGATGGATATGGATGGATGGGTGAAAAAATGGGTAGATGGACAGATGGATGGATAGATGCATGGATGGATGAATAATAGATGGAAGATGGATGGATGGATGAATGGACGGACAGATGGACAAATAGATAAACAGATGGATAATGGAATGAATGGATGAATAAATGAGTGAGTAGACACTACCTTGTTTCAAAGGGGCCTTGTTTACTCAGTTTGAAATGGGTCCTGAGGGGCCTTGCTCGCTGGTTCCAATTTGGGGATCCTCAAGGACCCCTCCCCTTCCCTACCTGCAGCAGCACAGGACTCCAATCTGGAGTCCACACTCAGCCTGGGCCTGGACCTGCTCTCCTATCTGAGACAGACCTACCAACCTCAGGATCAAGTGACCAGCAGGCGTTGCAGAGGTGCAGAGGAGAGAGGCGATTCCCACCCACCCAGACCCACCTTTACTCCAAGGGCAGGGTATCCTAGCCCAGACACTTGTTCCCTTTTCTGAGATGTAAGAGTCACAGCCAGCTTGAGGAATGTTCTGCAGGGACAGACAGGGGCCTCGGGCCTGACCCTGTGATTCCAGAATGAAGGCTGAAAAGAGTGACATCGTCTGGTAGGCTCCATGGCCAGTCCCACCGGCCCTCGTAGATGAGCATCCCCACCAGCTGAGTCTTCTCCAGGGATGAACTCATGTGACCTTTGCCGAAAGGACCCCTTGTCTGAAGCGTTCACAGCGGGAGCATCTGTGGTCTGCCCCGAGAACAGCTGCGGAATCCAACAGCACCGTCCACACTGGCCCCCACCCCGGCCCGGCTGAGAGGCAGCTTAGACACGTTGCGCTGGAATCAGATAGAACTTCCCACCTGTTTGCTTTACTTGTCCTGTGCAGGTGGAAATCCAATCAGAGCAAACCCTTTGGGGACTTCTTTTAGGAAAAGAAGAAAGAGCAACCACATGAGAGTCCCAGATGGGCCCTCTAAGGGGGTGGGGGTTGATGCTGGGATCGGGGCGGGGCCAGCCTCCCTTTATTCCGGCCTTGGTGGCAGAGGGGGTCCACCCTCAGAAGGGAAGGGTACAGCGCGTTCTTTAATCAAAGAACCCTCATAAGGCTGCTTCTGTGCAAACTCTGGGGAGAATTAGACCCTGCCCGTCACCTCTCCAGACCAGACCGGGGGACAGGGTGCCCCAGGGCCCTGGGCCGCGCCTGGGGAGGGCACACACACTGTGGCTCATCTGGACCACTGGATGGCATCACAGAGGTATGAGCTGGGGTGATGTGGCCATGATAAAGAGGAGGTCAAGGGTCGACTCCCAAAGAGTCACAGCTCCCTATCCAAGGGCAGCGTGGCCTGGCCGAAGAGCAGGCCCTCACTGGGGACATCTGTGGTGACTCTCCCACAGCCCTGCATGTCCTTGGTTAGAGAGCAAAACTCAGCTTCAGCTAACGTGTCATGATTGTGAGGCGACTTCCCCCAAAGCCTTTTCTTCTCCCTTTTGTTTAAAGTTCAGGTGCAGAGAGGGATGCCAGACTCCTTGAGGACAGGCGAGTGTGCACACATGCACAGGCTTCTGGGCCGGAGGGTCAGTGCTTCATGTCCCAATTGCATGCTCAGATGCACAGACACAGAAACAAGTTCTGGGGGTTTCCTGGCCCCCCAAAGCCTTCCCCTTGATCAACAGATGCCCGGGGCTTGCCCACCTAGATTCGGCAGACGTGGGCAGAATGTGGCACCTGTCCTGGTTGTCTGTCTCCTTTCAGAAGCTGTCCGTCCTTGGGGAACGTGGGGGTGACCACATGGGGGACCCCCAGCACTGAGTGTTGAAGAATGGACACACTCTGGCCACAGAGGCCACTTGACCGGGTCTCTTGTCCATTGGTGGCAGGGCTCCTGCCTTCCTAGTGCGTTGAATGTTGACACAGCAACTGCCACCAGCCTGTCCCCAGCAGGGCGGCTGTCCCAGACCCAGGAGGAATTGGAATCAGCTTCCAGGGACCTGAGCACATCTGAGAATCCACTTCCCGGTTCTGGAGGCAGAGAGTTGGCCTTGCTGCCTGAGGCCAGACCCTCCCTTGAGCGATTAAGTTCAATGAAGAAGTGATTTACCATGAACTTTTCTGTTTCTCTCTTCCTGGTGACATAAAATCCACTAAGATCTTGGCATTCAGTGGCACCTGTGCTGGTGCCCTGGGGGCTAGCTGGGACCCCCAACACCAACCTGATCTTCAGAGCTGACGGAGTAACCCCTGAAGCATATGTGACTCCCACTGGCTGGGAGTAACCCTGCTCCCTGCACAGGGGCCCTGACCAGGGTGCTGGATGAGGTCTGAGGGTGACACACCCCTGCTGGAAACTGAAGTCACTCCCTCCACCAGGAGCAGCGCCGCACCCTGGCTTCCTCGGGGTGTCTGCCAGCCTCGGCCTCTGTTCTCTCCGTCCGGGTTCAGGTTCACCCTTTGACTTGGGAGTCGCATGGTCACTGGGCGCCTGGTGGCAGCAGGGTCTTCTGCTGCCTCGGGCTTCTCCACGGGGAAGGAGCTGTGGTTTGGGGGTTTCTTTCTCCCTGGAGCTCCCCATCCCTGCGGGGACCGCAGGGCGAGGCTCATGACATATTCACTCAAACAGCCACAGCCCCGGCCCTGTGCCTGCTCTGGTCCCTTGGCCCCTCACATATCGTCCCATCTTTCCTCCATGTCCCTTGTTCCCAGCTCCCCACTGTCCCTGCAACATGGAACCCACAGACACAGATGGCCGGCCAGAGGACACCAGGCTGCAGAGCCAGCCATGGCCAGACTCTCAGGGTGACGGGGCCTCGGAGGTGGCTGCAGCCAGCGCCCCAGCAGCGATGAGGAGACGCAGGCAAAGAAGGCTGAGGGGACGTCCCAGCCACCCTCACGATTCCAGGCAAAGTCCCTTCCTCCTGGCCTCTGAGCCAACATTTTCCCCACAAGGATGAGCCATATATTTGGGGATTACGACGCCCCACTGATTCAAAACATAGTAAGTAATGCCCTGCTTTTCTAGCAGGACTTTAGATAAGCAGTACATGCAGAGAACGGACTTGGAGATGTTACAACAACGGTGGGTCCTGGCATGTCAGGGAAGCCAGGCAGTGAGGGAGGGCCCATGGTTTCCCATGGCAACTGGTACCCAGGCCCCCACCCCGTGCTCTAGGGAAGGAAGGCTGCTGTTGACGTCAGATGCTGGGAGCCTGGGAGATGACGGGAACTGTCCCACCGCCGCCCAGATACAAACCCCCCGGTTCTCAGCTTTCCCACCTGGCAGCAGTGGGACTAGACGGTGTCCAGGTATTTTCTGAACGCAGATGAGTCCTTTCAGGATGTGGCGATACGTACAGTGGGTGGGTCGAGGGGTACAGACTTCAGGTCTGACAGGAACCGGGGACACCGGAGCCCCAGCCCCAGAGACAGACACCCCACCCACTGGCCCACTGGGCTCACGGTGAACAAGAACCTGCCAGCATCGCTCAGGCAAGACTCGGTTCAGAACAACTTCTCTTGGTGGCCCAGCCCCAACCACTGTCAGCTTCTCATCTCTGTGGCCCTCAACCCACACGAATGGGGTGGAGCCCCCCCCCTTCCTCCCCAATCCCTTTCAGGGTCACCTCTTCCAGCTGCAAAACCCGGAATCACTCTCGGATACCAGCCCCCTACGCGTGGCCAGGAGGGGCAGAAAGGCGCCAACGGCCCACCCTGTCTGTCCTTCCACAGACCAAATATAAACAGAAGGTTCTTAAAAGCCATTTGGTGCTCCCACACAACTGGACACAGGACGTCGGGAGACCGGTACCTGGTGTTCCCGAAGAAAGGATCTAGACAAGCCCGACAGCCAAGGGTAGGACCTCGGGCAGGGCCACGTTATGCCCAGCAGCGAACAGGCACTTCTGACCACCCAGGGTGCCCTCCAGGCCCCCGCCACCTCTTCTGAGTAGCCTGCTCTGCTGGCCATGGGGGACACACCCTCGAGATCATCCCAGCAAATTCCATCTCACGAGTCATGTCAAAACAGAATGACCTTCCCACTGAAGCCTGGCCCTTTCAAGGTCATTCAAAGTCATCACACTCAGCAGCCCTGACCACACACCAATTCCTATTCCGGTGGGAAGGAGGCCGCTGCCCCTCTCTGCCTTTCAGGGCTGCCGGGGACACTTGCAGGGGACACTCTGGCCAGAGAGAGAGACTTTCAGGATGAAGGGGCTGGCTCGGCTAGTGGACCTGACATCCACAGGCACCACAGGAAGGACAGGGGGCGTCTCCTAGATTCCAAACCCCAGGACACTGCTCCCTGGAGGAAAAGACCACCTGCTGTGGGGGAGGCCTCACCCTCAGGAACCCTGCTCCAGGGAGGAGCGACCAGGGCTTCCAGGTGGGACAGCCCCTCCCATGCCTGGAAGGCCAGTTCCTGGGCCTGCAGAACCGCTTGGTGAGGGACACCTGTGAGAGGAAGGCCCAGTAGGAACATCCGTCTGTGACAGTGCTGTGTCCCACCCCTTGGTCTGCCCCCATCATGGGGTGATGTTGCCCCCAGCTCCCTTTCATTTCCCTGGGGGCTCCCGCCCATCCCTCAGGCTGCAGTCCCCTCCATGAAGCCATCCTGTCACCCAACAGCCCCCCCCCACCATGCCACAATTGCACAAGCTGTGAGTGCCATGGTGGGGTCCATGCAAGGACACTTGGGGTGAGGAGGAACAAGGGCTAGGGCCTGGTGAGGAGAGGCCCTCGAAGGCAGGAAGCAAACCCTGCTGACCTTTGTCTCTTGTACGCTTTCCACAGGGCCGGAGCTAGCACCGGAGCGGAGGGACCTCTTAGGAAGTGAGTGGAAAGCAGACCCCCTGTGAATAAACACGACCGCTACGGGTGCTCCAGCTGGAACAGGTCGGCCAGCATCGGCATCCCCCAACCCCCAGCTGGGGAACCTCTTTGCTCCCAGCCCCAGAATCACAACGGAAATGGAGGATGGGGCTGCCCAGGGCTCCACAGAGCGCCAGGGACCTGCTGGGCCCAGGACCCGGCTCCCTGATGCCCTCACACCTTGCCTGAGAAAATACTGTCACACAGAACCCCGAAAAGCCAACAGTCAAGACCTGGGGTCTTATCCTTCAGCAAGACACTGCAGGGCAAAGATGACCCCTTCACGCACTTGGCACCCCATTCCTCTGAGCAGAAAGAACCACGGCAACCCTCGGCCTTATGACTTCAGCCCATACGTTGCCTCCCGTGGCCCACCACCAAGGCCCTGTCACAAAGACCATGTCCCAAAGAGGTCTGGCTGGTGGCCCCAGGTCTTCCTGTGTGTGTTCAGGTCTGCCTGAGTCTGACTGTGGAGCAAGAGACAGAAGGGACATGATTGGGGACTGGGAGTACCTGTCACATGCTTATGGCACAGGGACGGCCTTTTCCTTCTCTAGGTCCCAAGTCACCCAGCACCTGAGATATGGCCTCCTGCCACTGCTTAGAAGTGAACATCATACACACACACACAACGTGCATGCGTACATGCATGCATGCACACGTATACAGGCACAGGTTTACACATACACACATTCACACACATGTTCACACACACACACACACACACACACCATCCCTGGGAGCAGACCTCAGTGCGGCACACTGACTGAGAGGCGGATCATTTCTGAGAAGCGTGTCTTGCGGGAGTTTCAAGTGATTTCTCCGACTGCCTCTCGACAGTCTACCGTTCACAGAGAGCGGGTGCTGGTTGAGAGGCTCACGCACACGATAGAAAGTCAGCATTATCCCTGGTGAACTGTGCCTGCAGTGCCGAGCAGAGGGAGTCACAGGTGTGAGGCGGGGGTGTGACCCCCGAGGGGGCAGGACGTCCCGAGTACCAGGTGCACACGCCTCCCCTGCACATGATCCTCAGGGTGGGGCGGGATCTAAGTATTTTTCCCACTCAGCACAGCATCACTAACACAGAAAGCTGCGTCCCTGTCCCATCCCGTTGCTCAGAGGGCCAGCGCCTGGGTCCCGGCGGAGATACTGTGTAAGTCCCAAAGGTGGTGGTTACCTCCTGCTGATTCTCCTGACCTGGGGAGCCCCTGGGACCATGCCAACAGTGGCCGACCTCCAGGGATGGGGCTTCCCCGCACTGGGCGACAGGGAGGAAGGGCTCATCAGACAAATTAGATCATTCACTGGACCAGTTAGATAGATTGCACTCTCTTAATGATGTCATCAGAGCCCCAGGTGGGTCAGAATGACCTCGCCATGTGGCAGCAACCAGCGCCCAGGAGGGCTGGACGAGGTGTCGGCCTGCAGACCCTGCTCCCTGACACACCGTGTGGCCCTACAGGTCTGACTGCATTTTGCTCAGGAGTGGAGCTGGGAGACGGGAGGTGGGCAGGATGTGGGGGTGGGGGCACAAGGGTAAGTGCCCCTCTTGATTCCGCCCTGACAACATGCACCTTGCCACGACGCCTGCCTACGGGTAGGCCGAGAGCTGCGGACTGTTTGAGAACGCCACAGAGGGAAAGGTGGCCGGTGAGACCAGAGGAGGAGCACCGGAGAGCCGGGCTGGGCAGCAGGGTTCTCCTGCGAAGCCAGCGCCAGGTAGGACCAGCATGGCCAGCCCCACAGGTGGCTGTGAGCACGGAAGCCTCCAGCTCTCCCCCTCAAGACAAAGAGGGACAACGGTTATTTCTCACAGAGAGACCCCAGGTGCATCTCAGAGGGAGGCAGAGCAGGCTGCCCAAATTCTGGGGCCGGGGTCCCCGCTGAGGGCAGTAATGGCGCCCAGGTCCCGGCACCTTCCTCTGTGGGCGGGGGTGTCACCAGTGGCCAGTGCACTCAGGCAGCCCTCCCAGAGTGACAGGGCCAGGCGGCGGGGAGGGTCTGACCACCCAGGACTGCGGTCTGCAAAGCCATCGAGGGGTCCCAGGCAGCCAGCCAGGAAAGGGCCCTGAGCAGGACCCCTTAGTTCTTAGTTTTTTCCCTCCCAAAATATACCAGTGGGGTATTTTCTGTAATGACAGGAGGCCGTCCTTCCTCTTGCATGACACCACATGACACTCCCTCCCTCAGGGCTGCACACTGGGCTGACCTGGGGTTTCAGACACACAGGAGATACAGTCCTTCCCCTGGACCTCACTTCTCAAAAAAAAAAAAAAATAGAAAAGAAAAGAAAATGTTTTAAACATCACTGCCATTTTCTTCTGTAAGAAGAAAAGGAGAAAGAGAAACAGAGACCAGGAGCTCGCACAAGCCCAGAGGGGGTCCTGGAGCCCCTAGTCATTAACACCCCAACCGGCGGGCAGGGGCATTCCCAGTCCCCAGCCCAGACCCGCGTCCCCTCTCCCTGGCTGACCAGAGCTCCCTGTGGCCCTAGCCCAAATAGCCGGCGAAACCAGAGCCCACCGAATTCAGGACACGTGGGCCAACACCGACCCTCCTGAAAGAGGCCACAAACGTGCTGCGTGGCCTCTCCGGGTTCCCGTTGCACCGACACTGTCCCTTCCTGTTCCTTCTTAAAATGACAGGTGACCAAAGGTGCATGCAGGCTTCCATGTGTGTGCACGCGTGCATGTGCATGTGTGTCCACGTGTGTTCCCAGCCCCCATGAGATCGAATGAGAGATGTAGCAAGAGGCTGCATCCCAGACAGTCTGTGTGTCCTAAAGAAAACGTCAAAAAAAAAAAAAAAAAATGGATCAGCACCTGGCCTGACGGGGCCACCAAGGAAGCCCTCTCAGGAGCTGGCCAGGGCCACCTGTCTGGGCAGTGCGGGGTGTGATGGGGCATGGGCAGCAGGTGCCACACCTGGGTAGCCCTCCCCAGCCTGTGCAGCCTGCCAGGGCACCGGCTGGAAAAGCGGTGTCCCCTGCTTGCCACTCACGGCCTCTTTCCGGCACAGCTAGCAGACAAGGACATGAACTTCTCCGTCTCCTCCTTCGGTGACAAGGTATACAGGCAGCAAGGGAGTGCGCGGGGACAGGGAGTAAGCAGGAGGGCTCTCCGCGCAGGACACAGGCGGGAACCCCGGTGCCTAGCTTCTCACATCAGCCAGGCAGCTAGCCGTTAGCGTGTTCACAGATGTTTTCACTCGGTTTTGCAAATGGGCTCCAGGTCTAAGGCACGGCTGTTTGTTCTAGAAATCAGAAGGTCTTGCCTGGCCGTGAAGGACGCCTGACCCCCCAACCCCCACCCCTCGCCCCGAGCTTCCTCCCCCCCCTTCCTGAAGGACCAGACCAGACCCCACCAAGCGCCAGCAGAGGAGGGGTATGCGGACACGCCTTCGGTTTCTCGGGAGCCTCGCTGTAAAATGTGCTCCAGGCTCCCGCAGGCGGATGGTTTTGCGAGTGCTCCAGACGCCCCCATGGGTGGCAAGTGCGCAGCGTGACCCCGAATTTTAAAGAAGCATATGTGTGATGCATGACCTGCCCCAGCTGAGCCCGAGGGTGGTTGGCTCCAGAGGGCCAGAAAAAAAATATCCCTTTCCACAGTGGCACACGGCTCCATCACTGCCCACAGCTGGGGAGGGGGGTAGGCCAGGGTCTTGGCCAGGCAGCTGCGTGACCCCTGTTCAAGGGTCACCACCACCATCCCCCACCCCGGCACACTAAGAGGGTGGAGATGGGTCCCGGTCCTGTGCGGCAGCCAGGAAAGCCCTGACCGTGTCCCACCGTCTGTCGTGTTTCTCTGCTCCCCTCTGGCTCTCAAAAAACGAGGCCTTCATCTGCAGAATTCATCATCCCTGAAAGGTGGGCATCGCACGCCAGCACCCCCGCCCCGCACTCCAGACCTGTACCCCGGCTTCCTCCTGGAGGCCGTGGAGGGTCCCGGCAGAGACCAGGCCCGGCTCTGCTATCTCCCTGATGACGTATGGTACAATTAGATCAATTTGACAATTTCCATTATGGCTGATAAAATATTTATCGAGCTTTGGAGATGCTGTCTGATCCCTACACCATTTGTTCTGCTAATGGGGGGTGGGGGGCTGCGTGGGGGGTGGGGTGTGCTGAGGCGCAGACAGGCAGACAGAATGGGAGCGGAGGCTCCTCCCTGCCTCCCCATTAGGTTTGCAAATTGCAGGCACCGGCCATAAATTACCGGCCCAGCTCAGGGAGATTGATGCCCGGCTGACAGGGCAGGTAGGTGACTCGTGATGACATTGTTTCACAGAATTCATCATGGCAGAAAGAGAAAATACCCTCAAATTGGCCCATACGTCTAAATATTAAGGAAGGGGAAGCCAGACAGCTGGAGGATGGTTTTGGCGAGAGAACTGGGAAATTGGGAAATGCGAAAAAAAAAAAAAAAAAAAAAAAAAAAAACAACCAAAAACGTTTTCTATTATTTAACAAATCATCCTAATAATTCCCAGTGTTTTCTTTCGCTTGGGGAGATGCAGGGAGACCAGATGGCCAGAGCTCTCTCGCTGCTGTCAGTGGCATTTAATAAAGCATACGGGGCACAGCCCCCTTTGTCACAGGGTTCTCCTGTCCCGGGAAAAGGATGAAAACCTGGTGTCAGGGCCCGATGGGCACCTGTGTGCCACCTGAGTACCCACAGCAGCCAGCTTCCCTGTAGTGACCCATGGTGAGCACAGTGTCCTCCGGCCATGCCCACCGCACAGCCACCCCCCAGCGCCTTGGAAACAGAGGTGAAGATCCGACCCAGTGGGCTGTCGGACCCTGGGGCGTAGAGAGAGACTGCTCAGCTGCGGTCCCCACCCACAACCTGACGTTGCTGCTCTTCCTCTGGCAGCAAGTGTGGCCCTGGGCCGGCGGAGGTGGGCATCCCATGTCCCATTTCCGCAGCCCTGAGCCGGGCTGTGCGGGTAAAATGTTTGGCTACCGCGAATAAATGGCCCTTAATGAATTGCCCCCAAGTTAGCGAGACAACCTGGTTGTAACAACAAATGAAAAATAAACACGTCACCGAGGGAGAGAAAACCGAGGTCTGGAGTCCGGTTCCCAGCAGAGAGGAGGGGACAGGGGGCAGGCACAAAGGGAGGCTAAGGGGTCGGAGCCCTGAGCCCCCCCCCCTACCCCCGCATGGCTGGCCTGGGCCCTCTGGAGGCTGCTGGGCTTGGTCTCGTCTGTCCCTGGCTGGGGCCCCTGTGTGAGCCCTCAGTAGCCATGGGTCTCCTCGGAAGGCCGCGACGCAGAGTAATTAAATTAAATTGATGCTGTCCCTGCTTTGAGGCCACCCTTGATTTAAGGCCAGAAAAGGAAGCAATTAAATTTAATAAAAACCAGGTTCCTAAACAAAGATATATGGCCGGAGCAGCCATCCGGAGCCGGCATCCGCCCGAGAGGGACCAAGTTGGGTGCCGCCGACGTCGGGTTTGGAATAAAAGAAATAATAGCTCTCCAGAGGTTGTTCCTAACACGCGGCTTTAAAACATGGGTCTCGCTAACGACTTTGTCAAAAGCCCAGAACAAACCGTCTTTTCTCGGGATGGGGCGGGGGCGTGGTGTGTGTGTGTACTCATCACCAGGGCGGACGCCTGTAACTGGAAGCAGACAGACAGCCATAATCAGAGGTCAGGGTGCGTGGTCCCGGGGATGGGGAGATGGGACAGCCCAGGGACTGGGGGTGAGGAACGGAAGGTGGCCAGAGTCTGGGTACGCCTCCTGCTGAGACCAGAGCAGCCATGCCCAGGTCCACCCCAGGGCCCCAAGCCACACTCAGCGCAGGAGTTCTGGGGAGCAGCTCCCCTTCCTGTGACCAGCATAGACCTGAGCACCGCCTCCATGGCGGGTCCTCTGGTCCTGAAAAGTTCTGCGCTTGTGGCAGTGAGAGACGCCTTTCAGCTCAGGCAGAGGGAAAGTGAACCTCGGGGAACCTAGCTGACAACGCTGGCGATTTACTCACAATGGCATTAAGGATGAGTGTGAGCTGGCCATCCCCAAAGACGGGGCACTGCAGGATGTGCCCAGAGGGGTGTCCGGAGGATCTGGAGCCCCAACTAGACCTGCACCCCTCCCCAGAGAAAGGCTCTGTCCCCTCGCTCTCTGGCTGGGTGACTGGCATTCACCGGCACATTGCCTCTCAGTCTGGTGCCAGGCACCCCAGAGTCACCGTGGGAGGCCCCCATGTGTTCCTTCCGGGGTCCTCATAAAAATGTCTGGCTGGGGGCGGGGGTGGAGGGGCAGGACTCCATCGAGAGGGAGGAGGAATTCCTGCATGTGTTTCCCTAGGGAGGGCAAAGACCCAGGATGCGCAGGGGTGGTACAGGCAGGGCACGAGCGTGGGACATCTCTGTCCCCCGATATCTCAGCCACCAGCTCCCTCCAACCGGAGAAATTCAGGAAAGTGCAAACATGGCCGGGTGTAGAAGTCCCCAGCCAGGATTAGTCCCAGGGACACTGGTTCTTTGAGCACCGGCTCCTAAGCCACTCGGAAGAACAGAAGCCCCATTATCTTATCCCAAAGGTCAAAGCTGCACGCCCACGGCACCGGGACTCTGCCGTAGGGGAGAGAGAGGGCAGCGCGGGAGCGGCTTTGCTCCCCCTCTTACTAACAATCATGAAACAGCAGAGGACTAGAGAAACCACTGGCCAGCCCCGGCCTGGCCCCGGTGTCGGGCTCATCTCCAAGGTCCTCCATGACCTCCTCCTAACAGACGGCTCAGTGACCACACAACCACATGCCCCCACACCAACTGCAAGGACTATGGGCACCCCAGTACCTGCTGGGCTGGGGCAGGACTTCTACAACTACCTGGAACTTTCTAGGCCTTCTTGGTGGCCTTGTAGCCCCTGACTCCCACACATTTCAGTGCCTCTGGGGCCGACGGCAGAGCAGCCCTGGGGAGGTTTGGTCCCAGAACCAGGGTGACTTGTCAGCTGGTTTGAATCAGGGCACTTTAAAGGGACCCTGAGCCATCTTAGCACTGGGGGTGCTCAGCCTGGAAACCACCAACACTGGGAGGTCCCAGCACTGGGTGCTGCAGCCCACAGGTGGTGGCCCCGCCCCTTGGCCAGGAAATGAGAGAGATGGGACATTTCTACTGTTAGGGTCATTTCTGTGAGCACTCCCTGTAGGAAACCTGAGTCTCAGCCGCTGCGTGGGGATGAGAAGGCACCTCAGGGTATAACCACCGGAGGTGGAAACCTTTCTCGAGCCTTTCTCTATTCATCACGGAAAGGTCTCCACCCTCCTCCACACACCTTCACGAGGCTGCCTCCTCCAGGGAGACCTCCTAGATGGCCTGTCTGGACCCGACCACATCTGGTGTGACTGATAGCACCTCCCTGGCATGAGCATTCTGGGAACATTCTGGGTCGTGTGATAGAAGCATCCTCAGGACTTCCCGGGGGCCTTGGGGTGGCATTGGTAGTGTCCTCCTGGCAGCTACCACTGTCCCCAGCCCTTATCTCACACACATGATGAGGCTTTGCAGGACGGAGGAGGCCAGCTTTGCATTCCTTGCTTCCTACGCGACAGGCTCGCGTCTAAATCTGCACCGTGTGACCACCTCACATGCTGGCTCTGGGGCCAGGTGGCCACGAGGTCAGAGAGAGGGGAGAGGAGCTTGGGGGCCGCCTGAGGGTGCAACCACATAAATGGCCCTAGTCTTGGTACCCTGGGTGGCCCAGGCTGGAGGCTGGATGTGGGAGGCAGCAGTGAGCAGCTAGAGGCGAACCAGGCTGGGGCTGGACTCCTGGTGCCTGAACCTCAGGGCGGCCTCTCTCAGTTTCCCCGCCTGTCTGGTGACCCACAGTGTGGGTAAGAACCCTGGAGGGCTGAGACCTTCCTCCACACGAGCCCTTCCCAGCCCAGAGCCAGGGCAAGAACACTCACAGTGCAGAGCTCCCTGTGGTGACCAGGCCAGCATGAGGCCACAGTCTGGCTCCCACCATCCATGGCGCTGGGCAGGATGGGGTATTTACTGCAGGCTGGCTGTCCAAAGGAGGGGTTCGCATGCTGGGGAGCAGTGTTCGATCATCCACAGAGCAGCAAGGATGGGGTGGCAGGGGCCACAGGGAACAACGTCCGATAAGGCTCATTCTCTGTCCACACCCAGCCCTGGGAGCTGCCCAGAGAAACCCATCTCAGAGGCCTCAGAGTTGGCCTGCCAGGGCTGTGGACACAGGTACAGGGGTGGGGGGCATTGTGCCCCCCAAAGTAGGAACCGACTTCTCTGCAACTCCACAAGACAATGACAATAACAGTGGTGGGCAAAGGCCCGGGACACACCAGGCCTGGGTTCAAATCCTGGCCTCCCTACTTCCTCCTGCCCATCCTTGCAGAAATGACCCGCCTCCCTCGGCCCTTCCTCGTCCGCCGTTGGGACTCACCGGCATGATGTGAGGACACCCGGTGGTGTGCAAAGGTGCAACCCTGGGAGCGTCGCCCAGAGACCCCACCCTGGAGGCCTTACTCTCACCTTTGCTGCCACTAGCCAACCTGGGGTAGGGGACCTGGGTTGGCAATGGCTTTCATCTTTCCCTGGGACACCTTGCGTTGGCATCAGCCCTGCCTGGGTGCAAGGGCTCCCCTGACATCCCTGGGGCAGCTCTGAGGCCCCCGGCTGGCCCTGCCTGGTGTCCTGTGGCTCCCCGACAATGCAAACACTGTCATGTCCCCGCACCTGGATGGTTAACTTCAGCTGCTGGAAAAGTAAAAGACGATGCCTCTTGCTCCCTGTCTGAGCTGTGGCCACCAGCACTCTGGCGGTGGCCCCTGTCCCCTCTGCAGGTCCACCCTCTCTGGGCTGAGGCAAGGCCCCGAGGAGGGGTCGGTCCCAGGGGGACAGCACAGGAGACCCGGCCCGGGGAGCAGAGGGTAGAAGAGAGTTAGGGCGGCCGGTCCAGGGCTGAACAATGCGGAGACCTGTTTCTCGGGGTAACCCGACCCTGTAATTACACCTAAGCCCCGGGGGTGCTCGGGGCCACAATGCCGGTGCTCGGCAGAGAGCCGGGGAAGAGACCCTTTGATTGTCATTGCCATGCCTGGCACATTGTGTCAGGTGGGGGTCCGGTTACCGGGTTCACAGCTGGCGTGTCACCTGCCCCGCCTCAGAGGGGGAGGTCCCGCCAGCTCCGCCAGCCTTGGCGGCGGCTGCTGCGGGGGCCCGTTGTGAAAGCCCCTTCCCGGGCCAGCAGCGAGCTCATTGTTTGCCCTCAGATAAGGAATATGGCCTCATGTGTTTTCTTTTCTTGAGAAAATGTCGGGCCCAAGGACGGTGTCTGTGGGACAGGAAGGGCCAGGCGCAGGGGAAGGTCCCCGTGGGTTTGCCTTCCCACCCACATCTCTCCCCAGAGACACCCCCCCCACCTGCTCTCAGCCTGGTCGGGGGGGGGCACAGAGACCGATGACCACAGCTGGTCACCGTCCAGGCCATCGGAGTCCTCCAGATCAATATAAGGACGACTGGGTTCACACCCTTCTTCCCTGGCAGGGCTGGGTTAGAGCTCTATGGACATTCGTCCTGTTTCCGGGGCTCTGCAGTGCCTCCCCCTCCAATAAATGGACAGCCTAGCTCTGCCAGGAGAACACCCCTGCTCCCTGCAGCCCCTGACCCTGTGGGTGGCCAGTAGGCCGCTGCCAACCAGCATGCCGGCATCTAATCTCGGCTAATACTGCCGGGTCCCCCACCCTGTGCGGGTGGTGGGCTCCGGGGCGCCCCACGCGGGCTCCACGGTCAGGCCCCACCACCAGACAAAAGAGGGTCTGTTCGCTGCCTCTGCCTCATCGCGGCTTAAGGACATTTTTGTCATTTTTGACCAGCTAATGTCTTGAAAAAGAAAATAAGTTGTTTAATCGCTTTACGTTTAATCTTCGCCGGTTTTGAACACGGTAGGTGCCAATGCTGACCTCCCTGGACCAATTAGGTCAAGGCCCCTGCTGGCCGCAGGTCTTTTCCTGTCCCCTCTCTTTGGGGAGGCGGGCTACACGGGCCCCTACAGGTGGTCCCAGCCGTGGACGTGACCTCCTCCTTCCAGAGGTCCTGAAGCCAAGGCCACGGGGACGGGACGGTAAGATTCCTTAAACGTTGCCGGCCCTGTCCTGACTGTGAACCCCTCTTCCCCGCCTCCCAGACACGGTTCGGGCTGTGCCCTCTGCCCAGCCAGCTTCTTGTCTGTAAGAATCAAGATGCCATGTTCCAGGGAATGTTCTGGACTCCAGCTCAGCCATCCAGCCCGCCCCACATGGTTTCCATTATCTGGGAAGTTCTGGGCATGGCCCTCCCTTCCTGTCGGCCATTAGCTCCGGGGGTGGGGGGACTGGCCTGCGACACGCTCCTCTCAGGCCCCAGGCCACCATGAGCCCAGGTTTTTGGCCCCTGAACATTGGCTCATGTTCTGAGTGACCTCGGGGGAGCCGTTCACCTCTGCCAAATGGAGCAACGGGCTCCATGCATCTCGGGTTTTGTCGACGGGCGATGAGCTTGCAGGGGGGTTTGCAGGCCGCCCGTGGGGCCTGTGGTGGGTCATGGCAACAGGTGGGGAAGGGCCTGGAATTGCCTCCATTGGTGGTGGGTGCTGTGGCCAGTCCTGCCCTGCGTGGCCACCCGCTGCCCAGACTCAGTGAAGATGTCCTCTGGGGAAGACCTCACTGCTCCCCGGCCCTCACCCAAGGGCCGGTTGCTGGTTGCCACCTCAAGTCATCTCCGCGAATAACACACCCAAGTTGTCCTTCTGGTCTGTGCCGGGAGAGGGCAAGTGTGGCCACCACCCTGGGGCCTCATAGTCACCTACCTACCCAGCCAGCCAGGTGACACAGGACAGTCCCCAGTCGCCGATGCAGACACACCTGCCGCAGACCTCACGTTTAAGTTCCTCTGCATTGTGCCCAGCGTGTCCTGTGAAAGGTCACCGCATGGAAACCCAGCTCAGTGTCCATCCCAGCCCCCTGTTCTCAATTTGGGGCAGAAGTATATAGCATTTATGCATGCAAGAGGTGGCACTTGGGCACGCAGACTTGGCCAGCAGTCTCGCCTACGCCACCCAGCCTGGCCTGTGTCTGTTTAGAGAATGCTGTCCCAAAAGATGAGTCCAGTTCAAAACGAAGCATCCTTTCTGTCAAGGAGCAGAGGTGTTGACTTGTCAAGGCGAACACGGGACAGTGTGCTTCCAGAATACTGGGGGCAGGGGAGGGTGTGATGGAGGGAGGTGGAGAACCCCCCCCCCCCAATGCCATGTTCACCTGGTGTGCAGGATCTGAGTGTTAAACGACGCATGGTGCCACCTATCTGCCTCCCGGGGCATATGTGCTCCCCTGGAAGGTTCCAGAATATTCCAGACAATTCCATGAGGCCAGCCCCCCACACACACACATGCACCCAAAACCGGGCTCTGACCAGACCCAGTTTCCTGTCCATCCTCCACCCAGCAGCCTCCCCTCCTCTCCTGCTGGCCGGAGAGGAATCTGGGCAGAGACCAGGGCCGGTGTCCAGGTCCCGACACTTCTGTAAACACTGTTGAAATAATAAGACGATATAATGACCACACTTTTTTCTTTTCAGTCCACGGCCATGTTGCCTTCTTCCCGGCTCCAACATCCGTCATGCCGGGCACCGCCTGTGGGCTGCTCCTGGGGCCGAGATCCCCCCACCTCAAACTCAGAGAAATAAGTTCAGACCTTGAAAAAGTGCCTTTAACACCCCACTGTGGCCCTGATCGCTCATTTCCCAACTATATAATTAGTACATAATGCACTCTCTCCTCCAAATTAAATGGCAGTAATTGGGTTTTTATAAAAACAAAAAACGAACTTAAATCCTAAACCCTTTGGGGAAAAAAAAAATTGCCATTGTTTACATATTAAACGGACTAGCATTTTTAAGTATTAGGGGGCTAATTGAACAGGCTTATCTAGGACTGAGGCCACAGAGGCAGGGCCCAGAGGAAGGGGGGAGGCCTTCCCCCCAAACAGTGAGCAGGGGAAAAGGCCACTCCTGGATGGATGTCGGGGAGGGACAGCACCAGAGCCCCAGGACAGCCCATCAGTCCTGACAAAGCTGAGGCCACAGCCACCTCATGACATCTGCTGAGCTGCTCCAACCACCAGCCTCACCTGCCACCCAATAGCACCCCACCCCGACGGGGACGGCCACCCCCACATCCCCGGAGAGCAGGGCACACAGAGACCGAGAGACAGAAAGCCGCCGCGTTCCCAGTGGCATGCAAATATTTGCTCGTGGGTTCCAGAACGGCCACCTTACACGTAGTCTCCACATCGGGGGCTGTGCGAAATAAAAGCATTTTAATGATTTCCACTTTGACAATTTATTTTCTATTATTTTCATGTGATAAAAATCCTTGGAAGTATCGGGGTGAGGAATGGGGTGGGGGTGAGGCTACGAATGAAACTGACAAAATTTTTGTGAAGATCTTTTTTTAAAAAAAAACCCACCTTAACTAAACAGGGAGACGTATCATGTGCCTAAATGAGAACTAAATCATAAAGCTTGCCACCCCTCCCCTAATTTTCACCTAAAAACAGGGAATAAGATGAAAGAATCAATCTTTTTTTTCTTTTCTTCAATTTTCTATTAGTTTAAGAAGAGAGAGAGAGATGGATGGGGAGAGAGGTGGGGAGGGAGGAGAGAGTGAGAGAGAGCGAGAGAGAGAGAGAGAGAGAGAGAGAGAGAGAGAGAAGCATCAACTCATTCCACTTAGCTGTGCACTCATTGGTTGCTTCTCATACGTGCCCTGACCGGGCATCGAACCTGCGACCTCCACATGCCGAACGCCGAACGACGCTCTATCCATTGGGCCACATTGCCAGGGCCTGGATCAATCTTGTTTTTTTAATTTGAAAAAAATTATAACTTCAAATTTTTTCTTGAGGAAAGAATTACAAAGTAAAACTCAACAATGAGAAGAAACGTTCAAAATAGCAGGGAAAGGGAGGCTTGCTTTTCTGTGGGTTTAAATATCCAAATACCGTAGGAAGATTATCCAGAGAAAGAACAGTTGAGAACGGCAAGGCAAGGCGGAGGCCGAAGGGTACAGAGATCGCCATAGAATGTTCAAGGGGGGGAAGGGCATGGCCCCTGCTGCCCAGCAGGGCTGGGAACAAGCTTCCTCTCCTTTGTGCTGCATCAGAAAAGATGAACCCCCCCCCCTGGGGGGGGAGCAAGGTCTCCGTGCACCCAACAAATCCAGAAAATGGCTGGAAAGGCGCCAACGTGGACATTCCCATGGTTTTGCACAAGGGAAGACCCACTGGAGTGGCCCAGACAAGGAAGGAGTGAGGGACAGACCCGTCGAGCAGGAAAACAAGGCAAATGGCTCAGGACAGGACGGTGTAATCTGTGTATAATGAGCTCAGGAAAATTCACCAGCTAAAAGAGCAGAGGAGGGGATGGTGACAATGAACACAAGCAACAGCCTTCCCGACGTCCCAGACCGGTCGCACTGAGGGGTAGCAACCAGCAGCCATGAAGAGGCGTTGTGGCGGGATCCACCCACCAGTCGGTGTGTTTGAGTTTTGCGTGTGGTTTGCAGAGGACACGTGGAGATGTGGAACATGAACTTGGGTTTAGAATGACGACCCGTGGCTCCAGGAGAGCCCAGCAGCCCAAAGGCGCAGGGGATGCCATCCCTGCTGGCTTCTAACTGAAATGTGGGGACTCTGGGGACCAGGCATACAGCCTGGGATGTGCAGGGAACAGTTAGCCGTGGGCACATCTTTGGGGTCTCTAACGTCTTTCTTCAAATTGTCTTGTAAAAACATTTGGCCAAAGCAAGTCCTGTGTATCAGGAGAGAGCCCCCTACTCCGGCCTTACAGGTTTCTACAGCCTTCCCTGTTCCGTGCACTTGAGCCCAGACACCCAAGGTCCTGGAGGGAGAGAAGTGGGTGTGACCCTCCCAGAGCCGGAGGGTGCTCTTTTCTTCCTTCTTTCCTTCCTTCTTTCCTTCCTTCTTTCCTTCCTTCCTTCCTTCCTCCCTCCCTCCCTCCCTCCCTCCCTTCCTTCCTTTCTTCCTTCTTTCCTTTCCTCCTCCCTCCCTCCCTCCCACCCTCCCTCCCTCCCTCCCTTAATTTCTTTCTTTTTTCCTTCCTTCCTTCCTTCCTTCCTTCCTTCCTTCCTTCCTTCCTTCCTTCCTTCCTTCCTTCCTTCCTTCCTTCCTTCCGCAGACCCGCTTTTCTTGTTTCTCTTTAACTGTTTTCTGTAGAACAAACTCATCATCCCACAAAGAGAACACTGCCAATAACTACAGCGTATGTGATTCATTATGTAAGATGCGTTGTATGTCACAGGATAGATGATACATACACATTTATATTATGCATCGCATGTGCGTGCACATGCCCCTACACACACATGCAACCGGAGAGAGGAACAGAACAGAACGAAAGAGAGAATCTGCCGCATTGGGGCAGGAGAAGTCTAAACCTAGTCCTGCCTTCTCTTCTGGGAGGTTCCGCTCTGAAGGATTTGGGATTCAGTGGCTGAGCAGTGTACCCCTCAGCCAGTGGCATGAACACCCCAGGGGCTCCCACAGTAACCAGAAAGAGACTGCCACCTAGACCACGGGGCTCCAACAGGTCCTGGCCTGAACATGGGCATCAGGAGAGGTCCACATGGGTTTCAACGCACAGGTGCTCTGCTCCTGCCTGAGTGTGCTGTGTGCATGCACAGGGTGAAGCTGTACATGCACACACAAACACACATGCACACACGTATTCACACATCCCAGCTTCTCTCCTGGCCGCCCCATCAGGGGAACCCACCATGGGGGGGGAGAAAATGGGAAGCAGTGAAGACCCTCCCCCACCAGCCTCCCATCCCATGTCACATGCTCCTCCCACTGTCCAGACATGGACACCAAGGCTGGCAGCAATGGCGGTGGCCATTCCCTTGGGGACACAAGCCGGGGCAAGCAGACCCCAGGTCACAGCAGGGGCACTCGCTGGGCTGTAGACAGACGAGGCGTTCATGTGCACAGGCCCTGCCCGCAGAGCCCAGGAAGACCGCCTGATGAGTGGTGTCGTCACTGACAGCAGGTGGGAGAAGCAGAGAAGCCCCCATGAGGCCAGGGGTGACCATCCTCAGCCCAGAGAGGTGATGCTGGTCAGCCAAGGGGCCAGGAGCACAGGGTGGAGCCACCTCAAGACGAAGTCATTCAGTCATCCGAACCACATGATGATGCCACCCAGGTGTCCTGTTGGGGGAGGGACCCTGTTCATTCATGTCCTTGTGAGCAGGGATTGGCCACGTACTAAGGGTCCCATATGCCTGGGGACAAGCACCAGTCCGGGGGGTCACACCCAGAGGTGAGAGGTGCTAGGACAGGAACCAGCCTGTCTCCGATGCCTACCTGGGTCCCCATACGCAGGTATACACATACACACATGCACAGGCACGTGTAATGCCGGGTGTTTAACTGTCCCCCACACTGAACCCACGTGTTTCAAACACAGTGACCCCGTGCCATCTGCCAGGAAGCTTCCTTTCAGAGCTCATCCACCCCACACTGTGCCCCGGTTCCCTGCGGGTTTCTGAGCCAGACTCCCCAGGCCTGAGCCTGCAGCCACCACTGAGCGAGAGACTGTCCCCAAGGTGGGGGAGCGGGGCACCGAGCCCTGGTCGACGGAGCTCTTTCTTGATGTCGATACACTGTGGCTTTCGTTTCCCAAACCTGCGCATGTGGCCCCGTGATCAGAGAAAAGAAGGAAAGAAGCTCCCCACGAACCAGGAATCCCAGTGGGTGTCGTAGCCCAGGGTCGAGAGCAGGAAACGGCGTCTCTGCCCATCACAGCTGACAGTTTCACCTCCCCTTTTCTAAAGCTCATTCACCTAGCACCACGCAGAATATTCGCGGAAGACAGATCGGCTCTTCCTGATGCTTTTAAACACTCAGAACTGTCTCAGATGAAACTGACCAGGGGAGACAGGGGTTTGCATCAAGCACTGTCTGAAGTGCACAGAAACTCGTCGGCCCTTTTCTCAAGAATTGACGATTTAGGCAGGAAGCCGGGGCAGATGGTCACAGATGCCAGCAGCCTCCTGGTCAAGGCCACAGCCAGAGCCTGACCTTCGCCTCAGAACCCCCTCCCCCTGTGACCTCTGGTGAGCAGCCAGGGCCCAGGGGCCTCCCCAAACCAGGGCTGGTCGCCAGCCTGCTTCCCTACTGCTTCCCCACTCACACGAGGCAAACCCACCTCCACCCAGTGGGACCTAGTCCAGGGCAGCCGGCAGACCCAGGTCCTATGGCCAGTCCCCTGCCCTGCAGAGACAGGGCAGAGGCAGGCACACCGAGGGAGCCCGGGTGGCCCAAGCATCCGTATCATTTTACAGGCAAAATGGATCTGTGTAGCAGTGCGTTTTCAAATGAAACCAGAAACCAGGGTTCATCACTGGAGCTCGATAGAGAACCTCGCCCCACCCCACCCCCCCAGCCCCATCACAACCCCCGCCCGCCGTCGTGCCCGGGAAGCTGGGCTGTGCCGCCCTGGTAACGGGCGTCCTTCCTCTTCCAGATGTACAGACCGCGCACACAGAAGAGGAGAGACATTGGCCACACCCACCGAGTTGAGGGGTGGGGCGGTCTATCTCATGGGGGCATCGTCTGGGTAAGATGATACCTGATGTAGCAAACAAGAAAAGCAAAGTTCAAGAAACCAACAAAGATCAGCTTTTTGGCAGCGCCGGCACGCCGCTGTTCCGTGTTTTGAGCTGCTGGATGCCAAATCGCAGCGGCTCCCCGTGCCAGAAACTGGGAGAGGTCAAGCGAGGATCGCAAAAAGCGCAGAGATTTGTCTCTAAAAAAGCATGGTGCTGAAATCTATTTTGAGTTTTGCAAAACAAGAGGCCGTCTGGGCCTCCTTCCCTCCCTCCATCTTTTCCCTTTGACCTTTCCCTTTCCGCTGGAAAGCCGGCCTCCCTGGCCTCCTCCTCGCTGCCAGCCTACGGCTCCAGGCTCCAGCTGGGCTGAGCCGAGGTGTCAGGATAGAACCCCAGCAAGAATGGCCAGGGCCACTCACTGTCCTCGCGGGGCTGTCCCTGGGGTTCCCCAGCCTGGTCTGGCGAAGCAAACTCCCTGTCTGTCAGAACACACAGGCAAGGCCTCTGGGGTCCATGAGCAAGCACTAGGCCTGACATTGGGGAGCCCAGGCCCCACCTCAACTTTGTGCACCAGCCACACATGATCCAGAGTCATTCGGGACTATTCCCTGCACCTTGCTGCCTCTGTGCCTTTGCACAAGCTGTTCCCATCATCAGAACACCCTTCCCTCCAGGGGCGCTGGAGGGCCTCACCTCCTTCCACTCCCTCCAATAGTGTTTTCCATAAGGTGCAAGGTCCACACCAGAGCCCAGGGCTGGGGCTTCCGCACCCACACCTCCAACCTTCCTTCTCCCAAACAGCTTGAGCACCAGAGCAGGACACTGTCCATCACCGGCATCCCTGGGCTTCCAGAACCCACCTGGGGATGTCCAAGCCAGGCCAGGTGCCGCACGGACTTGTTTCTGAAGAGGGCATGCCCATATGATCAGAAAGCCCTCTACAAGGGCGAGGCAACAGGGAGGCTGCCCGCAGGGAGCCAACCTGTCGCTCGCTGAGCAGTTGCCATCAAACCCTCTGGCCTCATCGTCGACATCTGTTCAATGAGTCCACCCGGAGCCAGTTCCCTAAAGCACAGGGACACAGACCCAGCCACCGAGAGCCAAGACAGGCCTGCAGAGGGGCACGCACAAGGACAGCCGGGGCCCGGCCGGGCAGACATTGTTCCCAGGCTGCCCAGGGAGAGAGGGCCTGGGGATCTGCTGCCGCCTCCGCCCGACTGTCAGAGCCGGGCGAGGAAGGGAAGCCACAATGGGCCCCTTTCTCCCCATGTTGATTAAGACAGTCCGGTTTGGAATATTTAAACAGTGTATATTCACAGATTGCAAGGAGGGCGAGGATGACCTAAGGAGGCTCGCTCCCCGATCAATGAGTAATCAGATAACCGCCGCTCTCCACAAGGCTTTAAGAGAGGATCAGCCACTCAAACTCTAATTCCTCTTGCTAATTAAGCAGCCTGTTAATTGCTCTCGGGGCTCTAATGCCTGTCATTATGCCTGTAACAGCCCGTGACAGCAATGGGCCTGGGGCTCGGGGCCCACAAAGGAGCCCGGCCCTTAATGAACCCGGCAGCGCTGGGACCGCCTGACCCCGCACCATCGGCCTCGCCGAGCCTGGGCCATGCTCCGCTCCAGAGGCCACGGTGGGTTTGGCACCCTTCATGCCGGAACTCGCACGAAAACAGAACAGGGGCTGGGGGGGAGGCATTCTTTCTTTAAACACACTCTGCCTGGTCCAGGGACCCACATAATTGTTCCCTAAAACTCACAACTTCCTCCAAAACCTTTCCAAGCACCAGCCACAGTCTGTGTCGGGCCAGCTTGGGCACCAAGCACATGTCCTGCTGAGCCAGCCCCTCTGCCCTTCAGGAGTGGCTGGGCAGCAAGGACTGGCCTGGAGGAAGCTGCCTCAGTTTCCCCCGCATGGCCTGGTGGAGATGGTGCGTACTGCAGGTCACAGACCCCAGAGAACAACACGAGGAGACGGCACCCCTACCTATGCCTGTCTTCTCTTTCCTCCCTGCCTCGGCCTCCTGGTCAGCCAGGCCCAGCCGCCCAAGGACCTGGAGCGGACCCAGCAATTGGCCAGAGGAGGAAGTGCTCTCCCCACCAGGTGTCCTACAGGTGTGCTCACCACCGGCCTGTTCCCTTGGGCCGCTGACACGTGAGAGCTATTGGGCCCAGGGCAGCCCGGCAGAACCTGCTGGCTTGGGGTTTGCAGAGCAGCATTTCCCCAGAGGGGCCGGGGGGAGCCCGTGCAGGTGGAGTCTGAGCAAGGGAGGGGGAAGGGGAAGGGCTGGCACCGAGGCCACCATTCTTGGCCAAATTGCCAGGCCCTCAGATGAATGGGGCTTGTCAGCGGGTCCTTGTTCCCTTCGGGGTCCATCTGAGGAAAAGCTGTGAGTCCACTGGGCTCGAGGCCGAACATCGCAGCCAGTGAGGGGAAGAGACCACACCTCTGAGGCTGCCTGCGAGGGGTCGAGTCACGGTGCTGCCTCGAGGCCAGGCAGAGACAGAAGCAGCCCAGGTCTGAGAACAGGACAGCCCTCCCTGTCCTTCCCTGCCCTGGGGCCTGGCAGTGTGGCCAAGGGGCCGGATTGGGCTGGAACATGGTCGGTGGCTGGTGCTACAGCCCATGCTCCCTCTCGGCTAGAGGGCCCAGCTGGGGCTGTCGCCTCTCCTGCCCTATCTATCCACTGTCCATTGCTGCTTTAGAGTAACGTTTTAGAGGTCACACATGCAGACGGCTCCCTAGTGAAGGTCATCACCAGCCCAGCCAGGTCGACAGCCACCCAGCGAAGCCTGTAGCATCTCACAAGAAATTGCACCTCCTCCCGGGGACTCTGTGGCCAGCTCCCAGATCCCGAGCTTCTCATGGGGCCACACGTGATGCTGGGACACCCCTGCCCCTCCTTGGGAACCAAAGCATCAGAGACACAAAGTCCTGACAGGAACCCAAGGGGACAGAGCCAAACTCATCCTATGTGGGGCAAGTTGGGAGGGAAAGAATTCTACCACAGCTACCACCATGCCAGAGTCACAAAGCGACACCTCCTCCAGGAAGGCCCCATGGGCTCCATCCAGCCACTCTGTACTCATACTGGTGGTAGTGTTTTATCTCAGCATCCCCACCTCACTTGGGGGTCTCTGGACTTGACAAATGCCTAGAGACGCAATGCTCTGAACCTCCAGACAGAGAAGCTGTCTTGGGCCCCGGAACATGGCACTAGGACATCCCTGGGCCCTGGGGCTCTCAGCTCCCCGGTCTGCACGCTGGGAGGGGGTCCTGGTTTGAATTTGTGAGGCAGGGCTGGTTTTCATTCCCGGCAGCCGCCTTCCCAGAGCCCTACAGGAAGATTCAACCTGTTCAAAGTTGAAATAAAATAAAATACAACAGCATCTCTCCGCCCCTTATTAGATTAAAAATTCTGGCCAGTAAGGGAAACCCCTAAATTTGATTTCCTTTCCTGAGCAGATTTAGTGGGGGGCGGGGGGGAGGCAGTGGCGGCTGAGTCTGGAAGAAGGCAGGACTGTGGTATTTGTGGAGTGAAGACGGTCACTTTTTTCACTCATATAATGGTCCTTTCTTCCCCTGCAAGCACTTGAGTTTTATTTGTTCTGCCCAAATCCAAAACTCCTCCACACACTGCTCTGCTCAGAACTGCCCTGGGGGCCCATGCCGGCAAGGGCAAAGCTCCTCGCAGTCAGATTTGTGATAAACCTAAAGGCTGGAGCAGGGCAGCTGCTCTGGTCAGACATCCGACCCTTCCGAAGAAACCTGCAGACCTTCGGTTTTCGGGACTGGCCCCCTCTGAGGGCTCTCTCATCCCAAGGCCGTATCTGACTGTTGGGCCATGAGGCTGCACAATTATAGACAAAGGGGATTATTTGTAGAGACAGTGGGGGGGGGGGCAGGTGTCAAGGAAACTGATAGGAAATACAGGGCGTCTCTGCATTTCCCACACTGAACGGACAGGGGCAGGCAGGCGGGCAGGTGGGCCGTCCATCCTGGCCGCCCCATGCGGCTATGGTTCGGCCTGGGCCCAGCTGGCCTCAGGCCCCCCCGACCTCTTCTGACACCGCGTGCAGGAAGGGGGCTTGCACAGCTCCCTAATAGAATCCATATTCTGCCGGGTGCGCATTTAATATAAAAGATCTGGCGATACCCACCGCCCGCACCACTCCGGCCCAACTGAAAGGCCTTTGTTCGAGGAGATTAGAGCAGGATTCGCTTTCATTTTTCATGAGGTTTCACTCACTACATCACGGAGGGTTGCTGACGCGGTGGCCGCCGCCCCTCCCTCTCGCCCTTCCTCCTTCCTTTCCTCCCTCCCTCCCTCCCTCATACTGCATCCCACCCAGCCCTTGAATTCCAGGGGTCTCCAGCTACCTCCAGCACACCCACAGGGTGCTGGCTGAAGGGAGGTCTGTCTAGGCCCACCGCGTGGAGCCAGGTAAGCAAGCCACTGTCAGTTCCAGGCCCAGGTCCCTGTCCCTCGAGGCAGCCTGGCCGCACGGTGGTCCTACCCCGGCCCCCTAATCAGCCTGTGTTCTCCCAGGCCCTGTCCCAGACAACACACATCTGGTTCTCTGCACTCCGAGGGGGGGGGGGGCGATGGTCATTTCTCACTGCCGCCCTTTGTCCCGCACTCCCCAGTCCTGGCCCTCTCTGCGGAACCGGCCCGCTCCGGTTGGGGAGCCTCTGGGACAGGGCTCCACCTCACTGCATTTTGTTTTAAAAGCTGATCATTTTTTTTTTTTGAGGCCCTTCCTGAAAGTAGCTCCATGGTGCTTTCCTCCAGAACAGAAGGTGTTTGAAATAAAGATCTTTTTTAAAAAAAAATTAATAATAATAATAAGTCATATTGACCTGGCCGAGTAGCCCAGTTGGTCAGAACACTGACCCAATGCACCAAGGTTGTGTGGGTTTGATGCCCGGTCAGGGCACATGTAGGAATCAACCAATGAACACATGAATGGGTAAAACAACAAATTGATGTTTCTATCTCTCTCTCTAAAATCAGTCAATTAAAAAAAATTAACAGTCATTCTGTCCTCCCCTGCAGCTACCCTCGCCAGGGCCATTTTCCTGGGCAGACCTGCTGCTGCCCAGGGCCTTCCGGGAAGGACAAACTCCTGGGGCCCAGGTCAGCAGACCCCTGGCACCTGGAGGGCCGAGGCCGCCGGCCCAAGTCCCCGCTCGCCTCTGCCTGCAGCCCCCACCACCTCCCCTGGCCTGCCTCAAGAGCCGGGGCACTAATTGCAGCATTTTCCTGCACAACAGAAAGAACAGAGGAGAAAACACCCACTTATGTTGTCCCAACACCAGATTCTGACATGTTAACAAGTTTATTATATCCTGTTTCTAATCTAAACAGAGAACAAGTTCTCGCAGAAGTGGGACGTCGGCTGGTCGCGGTCCTGCCTGGGGACCGACAGGCTCCCTCGGCTCCTGGCCGCCCAGCCTGCAGTCAGCCCGCGAGGCCCACTGCTCCTGGACACCTCTCAGCCCCTGCATGCGGCCAATGGTCAGGGGTCTCCTGAGTTCCACTCTGGCCGGCCGGGGTGGTCTGTCCAGCTGACGGCAACTGTCCCTTTCTCGGGATCCAAGGGAGTGATGGCTGAGCCTTTGGGGGGAGGGTCACAAACACAAAGGACCAGCGTGCCTTTGGGATGGCCTTTGTGCATGTGACAGCCCCCTCCCTCTCAAGTTCATGAGCAAAGCCCCACTCTCGCCCCCGGTTCCACTCCTGTGAGACCCTGTCCTCCGGCCGCACCTGGGCAGCGTGGGTACCCTTTACACACTGAAACGCTGTAAAGCTGTGGCCACTCTTTACAGGCTCTCTCTACACCTCGTCCGTTTTCAGGCAATTAGGGGTGGACGAGAACCACGGCCTGAACGGGCCCGGAGCGCAGAAGACGCGTCTGGAGGAGTCTTCCAGCGCCTGGGGGGGGGGGGGGGGCGGGTAGGCAGCTGCCAGACTGCGAGCAGGGGTGCAGCGGGTGGGGGGGACACATGATATTTGTGGAACATGATATGGGCCAGCGAGGAGACATCCTACAGATTTAATCCATCCCCTTAATTACTTGGATTTCAAGCTGCGAACAGATAACTCAGCCCGGCGGCAGGGACTGGCCAGTCCCGTCTTCCCAGAGGCTCCAGGAACCACCTGTGGGCCTGGGCCAGGGACAGGCGATGGACGGCCTCACCCCTCCTGTGCAGGGAGCCCCACCTGCTGGAGGGGCTGCGCCCTGACCTCTCTGGGTCCTTCAGCCCTGGTGGTGGGGGGGGCAACCCACCATGCCCACTGTCGGGGGGGGGGGGTGCTCAGGTTCCCGGCAGCAGGCAGAGCTGGGGAGGGGGCTCCCCTTCCCTCCCTAACCCCTGGGACAGGGCAGTTTTAGGGCTGCAGAGCACGGAGTGCTGCCCCTCTGCCAGCCTCCCTGCCAGGGGGGCCATCAGCTGCTGAGTGACAGCCGATCCAGCGTGACCCGGCGGTGGGGGAGGGCCTTCCTCGGGCTCTGGGACAGCTCCCAAACACTTAACTCCATGGCTTACACTAAGAAAAGGATCAGTCATCAGAATCCCATTGTGCCGGCACAGAGACGCGGCACCCCTGCCGGCTCCCACGTTCCCAGCCTCGGACTGGGCTTCCTGTGCCTGTGACATGGCCCCAGGCTTCTAGAAGCCTCTCCCCAACACCTTTGCAGCCCCGTTTGCCCAGTGACGCAGAGAGGGCACACAACATGGCCCTGCCCTACGGCCCCCACCCCAGGGACCCTGAGAACTTCCTCCATCGGCAGCCCTGCAGCCCCCGTCCCGGGAGCCAAGGCCCTGCGGTCACCAGGCTGCCCTAAGAAGACTCATCCGCTTCCCCCCAGCCTGGCCCGGGCGGCGGCGGGGAAGGCTCGGGCTGGACAGAGAGCGCCCCCCCTTCGCCCTTTCAGGGAAATGACTTTCCAAGCTGGGGTCCGGGGAAAAGTAATTAGTTGACCCCAGAGGGCTGAGCCTGCAGTCAGGTCGCCTGCCAGGCCACACAAAGAGCCACCAGGGTGCCAGGCAGCCACGGCACTCCGTGCTCGGCCTCGAGGCGGCCGGCAGCTTGTTCTCCTCCCCCCCACAACTGGAAGGGAAGCCTCCCTGCGGCTGAGAGAGGAGCCGCCGCTGAGAAAGGGAGCTGTGAGGCTACGCCTGGCCGGGGCTGCCCACGTGAACACCGTGGCAGAAGTCACAGTCCAGCGCGTTTGGCCACAAAGGCCCTCGTAGGAGAGAGGCGCCAGGAACAGGACAGAGGGGTGTCCAGGCCCATGCCACCCCCACCCTCCTAGGCCAACCATGGTTGAGGCCCGTCCACCTGCCTCTCCATCAATCAGGCAACCTGAGGCCTAGCCAAGGAATCTAAGCTAGGGGTTGGGCCCCCTCCTGCCATGCTTCTTGGGAGGCCAGGCAGTGGTCCCCTTTCCAGGAATCCACAGTCCCACTCGGCCACTGCGGCGTGGCCAGTGCGTGTGTATTCACACACCTGCACATGCTCGCACGTGGTGCTTCACGTGGGGCACGCGCACTTACACGTGTACGTGTCCATGTACGTGAGGGAGTATGTGGAGACCCTGCCGTGTGGACGTGGTTCCCCTGGGCGCACGTCCTTGGTGGCCCAGGCTCTCTGTGAGGTCTCCCCACCCCGCTGGTGGCCCCCAGGACACAGCGGAATGCCTACCTGTCAGCCTTGGCAAAGGTCCCCCCAACAAGCACCAGTGAACTTATAAGCCCCTTCCCCTTCCCTGGGCCACTTCCTGGTGTTGTTTTATTGTCCTGATCAGGCCTGTGCCGTGCCTTGGGGTATGGACGTCTGGCCTCTCATTAGGAAGGGCTCCTGGACAGACCACTTGGACCCGACCTCTACCCAAATCTGCTACCGAGACTGCTTGGCCTGCACATGCAGCCACAGGGCATCCGGGAACTTCCCAAGGGGAAGGGGGAATGCCCGGGCTGAGGGCATCACTGTCCCGGAGGTAAAATGGGGGCTCCGAAGTGTGATGAGCCTGTCCCTGTGACAGCCGGGATCTCCATGCTCTCTTCCTTCTAGATGATTCCTAGTTTTCTGCACCGAGATCTAAACTAGCCTTGTGGGGACCCCTGTTTCCACAAGGGTGGGCCGTGCTGTGTGCACGTGTGTGGGTGTGCGTGCACTCTTTACAAATGTGTGCGTGTGCACAGTGGACACACCACACACTCACATGCATGCACGCAGCATGAACATACGGGCAGCGCCTGGATGGGTCCCTGGTACCCAGGAAGCCCTGACCACCTGCAGCCTGTGACTATGGAGGGTCCGAGGCCATAGCGCTTCAACCGGGACCCTGCTGTATGTCCGTGGACAGCCCAGAATGATGCTACAGCGTCCCTGAGGCCTGTGAGCAGTGGGTCTACGATCCCACTGACGACACAGGGCAATGAGGGCTCAGACGGGTCACCAAGGATGGCCCGGGTTTGACCTCCAGCTCCACGGGTCAGCGCGGTGTGGGCATGCTCACAGCCCACACAGCCCACACACACGGTGTGTCCTGATTCTCTGGACCAAGCGGAGTGCTCTTGTGCTCTGACTTTTTCAGCTCATGTCCTCTGGGTCCTGGCCACTGTCTTTAACGCCCTTACACCTGGGCCCACCTGAGGCAGCTCGCACAGAGGTGGGTGTGGAGGTAGAACAAACACGCCGGGCAAGGGACACCACAACTGAGTCTCTCTAGGGTGACTGCTGGAAGACAGGGGTGCCCTGAAGTCTGGAACAGTCCCTTCCATAGCTGCCAAGAAAGACTTTTCTGGGCATCCTCCTTGCCGGACCCGGGCCACACACCTGCTGTGGAACCCAGCCTCCCGTGAGCTAAGGGTGGAGAGGGGCTTCAGGGACACAGGGTAGAAAGCCACAACGCCAGAGGCCAGGGAAGAGCCAGCTGAGTTTTCCGGAAGCCACGGCCTAAAATTGGGCATGACAACCAGCGCCCCCCTTTAGCACACTAAACCTGTGGCCACAGAGCACTCATTCATGGCCAGGATAGGTGGCCAAGGCTGGACAGTGGTGACCGGGGCAGCCTCAGGCAGCCCACCGTCCCCACCTGCCTCTCACGGCCACTGTGCGGGCGGCGCTGTGGGCAGCTCGTGTGCAGAGACCGTCACGGGGCCACCCCTTTGTCCTCGGGAGTGCCACTCACGAGGCCCGCCTGATGGAATATTGATCCCGGGAGTGCAAAGTCCGCGTGCCATTAGTCCAATCTGCTCCCGAGCAGACACAGTCCCATCATTTGTCATGTGGCCCTGTCCTGCTGCGTTTGTTCAGGACCCGGGGTATTTGCTTTCTCTGCCGTTCTCCGAGCTTGTGGCCCCCACCCACACACCCCGTCCCCGGCAGGCATTCACGGACCACTGTGTTCTCACAGCCCCTCTGCCCCCACCCCCTCAGGACAGTCACCTGAGGCTCCAAGACCTTCACACAAAAGTCCCATTAGCGTGACCCAGCACGGCCATGTCATCCATAGCAAGCATCTTCCCAACCACCCAGCGAAGCTAGTCCCACTGTCCTCCTCGACCACTGGGGGCAACAGTGAAGCACAGAGAGGGACAGCACCAGGCAGAGGCCACACAGCCAGGGAGGGCCCCGCTATGGGCTGAGAACCGGATGCCCCTCAGTCCACGGGCTTCATCCTGAGGCACGGCCGGGGATGCTGCCACCAAGCAGGCACTGCCCAGGGGTCGGGTGTGACTAAGGGAGGCGGGGGCTCCTGCCTTCACACCTGAGGCCTGTGCCTAGCCACCCAGGGTCTCAGCATCCTCTCTTTTCACCCCTGACATTTGAGACTGTGCGAGTGGTTTCCCAGGGCTGTCCTGAGGGCTCTTTTAGGGGCCCAATGATGCCTGGTTGCTGAGGTCCTCTGGGGAACGACACCCACAGGGTCGCCGTCAGGGCGCCCACACACAGCCACTGACCAGCAGCAGGGGTGGCTGAGGGTACACTTCAGGGTCAATGCCGCCGTCTTGAAAAGCCGCGGTGACTTGTCAAAGGAACATCTGGACGTGCAGTCCTCACCTTACAACCTGGCAACATAGCGCAAAAACACCTACACACACACACACACCTACACACACACACACACACACACACACACACACGACTGGTGAGTTTAAAAGCAAAATCAAACAAACCAACTTTGGCAGGCGGGCGACGCCAGTGTCTGGCCCTTCGCATCTCGAGCATTTAAAACGAGCGAAGGAGGAACAGGAACGATTCTCCACTCCTGAGACCCCGGGACCACTGAGTTCAGATATGCGGGGGAGGAGGAGGGGGAGGCGGGGGGGTGGGGGGGACACACACAGAGCCGCCACATCCCAGTCTGCTGTGGGGTGCCAGCACGATGGGGGTGCTACCTAGTGTGCAGAGACCACGGTGCTGCTCAACACCCCGCAGTGCCCAGGACAAGGAACTTTCCGGAACAGGGTCCACAGGCTGAAGAGCCTGCTGCCACGTGCCCTGCCCCTCCAGGCTGCTCCCTGTACACTGCCTCGTCCCCGACGTGTCTGCTCCAACCCTCCTCTCTCTCTCTCTCTCTCTCTCTCTCTCTCTCT
The DNA here is from genome assembly GCF_036850995.1 of Saccopteryx leptura. NCBI lineage: Eukaryota > Metazoa > Chordata > Mammalia > Chiroptera > Emballonuridae > Saccopteryx > Saccopteryx leptura. The sequence continues at coordinate 85,041,378 of NC_089505.1, read as the reverse complement.
CTTTCTCTCTCTCTCTCTCTCCTCTCTCTCTCTCTTTCTCTCTCCTCTCTCTCTCTCCTCTCTCTCTCTTCTCTCTCTCTCTCGCTCTCTCTCTCTCTCCTCTCTCCATGTTTTCTTGAGAACCTACTGTGTGCGGAGCGCCCCTGCCCGCTGAGGTCTCGGGTTGGGGGGATGGTTGAGCAGACGGGGAACGCAGCTTCTCTCGGCATCCCTCTCCTTCTAAGTCCCCCGGCCCTTCTCTCTGCCCTCCCACCCTCCATCCAGCCACAGCAGGACCACAGGAGACAGGCTGGGAGATGAACTATCCCCTCGGGGGGGGGGGGGGTCCGGACACCCAGACCCTTGGCTCTCAGGCATCAAGTGAGAATGTGTCCATGTGGTCCAGTGACAAACCCAGGAGATGGTACTGCTTCGGTTTCTCAGGCGGGCTCAGGGTGCCAGGGGAGCAGGGCTGGCGCTGTTCGGCTCTGGTAGGCCCGCCTGGCACTGGGGGAGGTGTGTCCGATCTTACAACGCTTGTCTGAGCCTGGAGCCCTTTGCACGCCTGACCTCATGGTCCCCAAGCTCCCTTCCCACCAGGAGTCCCTGCCGGTCATCCTAGAGGGGTGGAGGCCACAGGGCTGGCCTGCTGAGCCATCCTGCCCTCTCCTCACCGGCCCTTCCAAGTACCGGTGGGGCAGACCTGGGACAGACTTGTCAATAAAGTGTGACTTCCTCTCAAGCTAGCAGAAGTCCTCACTCAGGGCCACTGCCCACATGTTGGAAAGTCCGTGGAGAGGGCAAGCCCTACCTCCATGAACACGGTCATCAGGCCGGGCCCTGTGGCCTGGGCATCCAACCGTAGGTCTCTGAAGTCATCAGCAACTCAACTAAACAGCCAGGCCCTGCCGGCCGGCGGCCCATAATAAAGGGTGACGTGCGCTCCAGAGCATGAGAGGTGTGTTTAAGAGCCAACAGCCTCCACCCCACTGGGCCCCATGTCTGCACACGGGGGGGGGGGGGGGGGGTTGGTTTCCTTTTATTTGAGGAAAACTTTTACTGCAGCCAAATAACATCCCTGACCTACAAGACACAAGAACGAGGGCCCGAAGGGCAGCCGCGTGGACGTGCGACACCCTCCCCTGGACTGTCAGCGTTTCTCACGGCCGGCCGGCCGGACAGACGGACGGGGATTCAGAGACAAAAGCGGCTGCGCCCCTCTCCCTTGGCTCTCTGTCAACAACGGACAAGCGTGGCGGCTCCTCCCAGCCCTGTTAATCCCTTTAAGTGATGCCCAGGGTCCAATGTCTCCATGGATGGACGACCTTTTCCACCTTCCCTTCCGATCCCCTCGAAAAATACAGGAGGAAAAAAAAAACAAAAACACAAAACAAAACAAAACAAAAAGAAACAACGAAAAGACAAGAGAAAAGAACTTTTGGGGCTGGCGCACGCGAGGACGGGAGGGCTAGAGTTTTATTAAAGTCCTTCCTATCTGCTCCCCACCTAGATAAGATCTTAATCACGGCCCCCAAATTATCCGCGCTGACATTTATCAAGGCGGCCGCCGCACCCGCCGCCCGCCAGCCCGGCCATCAGCCTTTCTTCCCGCCCTCCCTTCAATGGAAGTTAATTTCGAGTACATGATTTATCTTGCTGGGCGAGCCGCGCCAAGGCGGCCCACCTTTTCAAAGGGCGGGCAGGGGAGTGAATTATAGCGGGTTGTCCAGTGATTGGGTTCCGCGGGGACAGAGAATAGGCAGCAGTGTGTCGCCCTGACGTGGTGCTGGGCCTTTTCAGCCCGCAAAGAAGAAAAGATTAGGCTTCTGACGGCGGGGCTGACAGGCGAGCTCAGGGCCGCAGACAAAAGGCCTCGGCACCTGAAAAGCCGGACCCCCTGTCCCCGAGGAGGGGGGGTGTGCGCCCCCAACCCACTGCTCCCCACCTTGGTCTGTCCCCTCTGTCCCCCATCTCCTCCTTCCCCTTCCTGCCTCTCTCTCCCCTTCCTCCTGCTCTCCCTCATGCTTCCTCCCTGTCCCCCTCCCCCCCCACACACCCTCCTGACAGACGCTCTCCAGCCCCAGGTCCTGCATTCAGGTCACTGCCCGGCTCTCAGCTCTTATGACAGGAATCTGGCCTCCCTCCGTGTGTGCGGATTCTTCCCACCCGTCCCGCCCCCCGTCAGTGCCCACTCAAGAGGAAGAATCTTGTCCATCACACCCCCTTCCATTTCCGGAACACACAGAGCCCCTTGCAAGCCCCCACCCCCTACCAACGGAGGGTTGGAAGGGCAAAGCCTTTTCTCTGCTACCCACCTGTCCCCCAGCCCCTGGGGTTGAGCGGGAGTGGGCACAGTGTGGCCTGGGGGCTGGGGGTGGACCTGGGCTCAGGTGGCTCTCTCGAGAGGCCAGGACCTTGAGCGCAGCCACCACGGGAACCCCCAGCTCCAAGTCCTCTCGTCTAGCTCATGCAGTGGCTTGCTGGACCGGGGCCACGGGTCCCACAGACATCCATGTCGCATCCCGCCGGCCCTCCGCCTGCTGATGGACCACAGAGAGGGTCCATCTCTGCCTCTCCTTATCCGGACACCTCTCTCCCACAGGCCACAGTGGGGCAAGGACCAGGCACAGCGTTCTCCTGGCTGGCGTCCCCTCACACACCCGCCCTGGAACCAAAGGCCCAGGACCGCCTTGCTTGGAGGTCTGGCTCCCAGCTTATACGACGCCAAGCTTGCCACCCCTGGAACCTCCTCTTCAGGACCACAGGGACCCCATAAGACAGATGGCACAGGAAAACAAAGGAAGTTCACCCCATGCTAACCGTCTCCTGGCGTGTCGATCTGCAGGACTCTTGGAGGAAAGGCCTACTTTGGGGCAAGTGTGATAACTAAACTACGCTAATTGAAGACAGAGGACAGCCTCCAGTGGGACAAATGGAGGAACTCCCGGTGGGGTCCCCAGGCCCCCCACTGGGCCACAGGGCAGAGGGGTAAGGTGGTCAGGGCTGGGCCCCCAGCGGGGCTACCTCCTCATCCCCACCCTCCCCAGCACCCAGCACAAAACCATCCATTGAGAGCACACAGATACGTACTGAAGCGCCTGTCCTTCCTCCCTCCCGCCGTCCTGAGGGACCCGGGGAAGGTGCTCTCCGGGAATCAGAGACCAGCAGGACAGGCCCGGGGGGAGGGATCTCCTCATCGCCCAGTGAGAATAAACAGAGGAGCCTGAGAGACCCCAGTTCCTGGTTCCAAGGGAAATACATCGCAATCTCCAAGGACCCCGGCATCACTCTGGCCTTCCTGGGGCATGGGACCTCACCCGGGACTGCCGGCTGGCCTGCCAACCTCAAGTCCACACAGAAGGCATGTCCCCACACCACAAAGTTTCTCCTGGAGCTCTGGGAGGCCACAGGGAGTCACCAGGGATGGCCGGGAGACCTCAGGGAGACCCCAGGCTTCCCAGAACCCGTCTAAGCCACAAATCCCCTCCCTCTTGCTAAGCACCAGCTAGGTGCCGGCTTCTCCATTTCCCTGGTTTCCAACACCCAGTGGCTCCTGGGCATAGGGCTCCCCGGGCAGGAGCAGCTGGGAGACACAGGAACATCCAGCCAGGACCTGTGTCCCAGAGTCTGACAGACCTAGACCCTGTGCCTGGGAGCAGGTCAACCACACTGTCTCTGGCGGCACCTTCACCCTTGGGATGGGGTGGGGGGTGAGGATGCGTAGAGACACTGCCAGGGAGGCTCCAGCATGACAACACACATGGGTCACCCCTGTGCCCTCCACATCGAGAGCAAGGGGCGGAAGGCAGCTGTCCGAGGCACTCTGCCCTGTGCCCCCGCCCGGGAAAGGGTGGCTGTATCTGTGTCCAGAAGGGGGAGATGCCCCCACCCTGTGACCTGAGGCTAATCGCCAAAGCCAATGGGCCTCCCCTACACACACACACACACACACACACACACACACACACACACACACACACTAGTCCCTGATCAAGTCCACCTGTCTGCGTCCCATCCCGTGTGGCACCTGAGGCAGCCCTCCACCCGCTGCTGCCCACCAGCCCACCATAACTCGGGTGATGGCTCCTCTACTCAGACACACGACGCCCCCACCCCTCTGGGGAACCAGATCCTGGGCCCTGCCAGCCACAGCCGCCGACCCCAGGCGAAGCCATTTCCTAATCGCCGCTCAATTAATCCTTGGCTGCAGCCCCTGGTCTAATGGCCTAGGATGCTTCTCTCGGCTCCCCCGCCCCAGGAGCGTTAAGTATGAGACGGTTATTAAAAGACAGTTGACTTGGGGGAGCACGGTGGAGAACCATCATTTCAGCCTCTGTGTGGAGAGCCACGCTGAGCGTTGGCAGCCCAGTGCCGTGCCCCTGGGGCTCTGTGGACGTGGCCCCTCCCCAGACGGTGCCATCTGTTGGCTCATGGTAAAATAAGGACAATAAAAATTACAAGGCAGTCTCCGCCCACTTGCAAAAGGCTCAGATAAATAAACCCACGGCCCCAAGATGAGTAAGACCTGCCCACCCCAGATAGGTGAACCCCTGGTCCGTTAGGGGAGCACACAGCCTATGTTTTCACCGTGGGCAATTCCTCTCCCTTTCTTTTCTTCTATTTTTTTTTTAATGTTACCATTCCTTTTGGTCATCTTGGAGTGACAAGGGGTTGCTGCCTCAGACTTGCCTGTCTAAACTGTTCCCTGTTCTCAAGAAGGACGCTGGCACCTGGGGCCTCCAGGCCACTGGTTCAGGCCGGGAGCAGCTGCATCAGGGGCCCCGCAGTTTCTAGACACATGAGGGTGAAGCGAGGCCGCACGGACCACTCTGGGGTCAAGCTCCCCCTGGGGAGCACAACCTCGCTGGGCCTCGCTCCCTCTACCTGCCTGCTCAGAGCCTGGCCAGAGCCCCACTGTGCAGACTCCCATGGATGTGCCTGCGGCTAGTTTCCTGTGATTACTGAGACAGCTCCTCCAGGGGCCGAGCATCAGCCCAGGAGTGAACCAGTGGACCATCAGGAAGGGACAGGAGACCCACACACACAGAACTTGGCCCCAGCACAGGGGCAATGCTGCTGGTTCCCCGGTGACACCTGGGATCAGAGAGGCCAACCCCGCACCCCACATGCAGGCTGGGAGAGAGGCTCCCCACATGGTACGTAAAATAACTCGAGATCCCTGCCTCATACACACACCTCGGCTCAATCCAGAGAACTGAAGGGTTTAGACAAGGAAACAGAACTTCCCAAGTCCCACAAGGGAGCCACGGAGAATCTGACCTGGGGGGGTGGGGGTGGGGGTGGGGAAGGGTTGTTTCCACCCACAAACACACTGAGGACTGGAGAAAAGACTGGTCGCCCTGAGAGTTCCACACTCCAAATGCCCTCCCTGCATCCGACACACGTAAGATTTAAACTCGTGCGTGCCGTGGGCACATCCCCGTGCTGAGCAAGGGAAGAGCGTGGCAGGTGTGGAGCAGAGTTCCGTTCCACAGGCGACGGCAGTGGGGCTGATGCCCCTGGCTGACAGTCCTGTCTCCCAGACCCCTGCATGTGGGGGTCACATGCATACAGCCTCCCAGGGCAGCAGGCCCCAGGCTGGCCTCACAGAGTGGCCACAGTGGTTGGGCACCCAGCCGACAGCTGGGGACAGAGGGTGGGCAGAGACACAGGGGCTACACCTTCGGAGAGGTGCCGGGTTTGGCTGGCCAAGCTCCCGGAATCACGTGTATGCCTAACAAGGAAGGAGGTGCTGGTGATCTTGCAGCAGAAAGAACAACGGGAGGGTGACAACCCAGCCAGGCCCTCCCCGTGGTCATGATACCGAACCAGGCGTCCAGGAAATGGGCCGGGACCCAAGGAGCCCTGGCAGGTACTTGGAGTGGCTGGTGTTACGTGGCCCAGCGGGCCCCCCTGTCAGGCAGTAAGTGATATATACTTAAAAGATTGCTTTATTTACATTAGAATTAGTCGAGCAGACTGACACCAAGGAACTCCTGGCTTCTAAATCCTGAGCCGGTAATCCTCCATAAGCCTCACCGTCTAAACCACCTGGGCTCCCAGACCAGCTAGCCCTGCCGGCTGCCCGCTCCAGGACCTGCCCGGAGCCCCACACCCTCGCTGGGGTCAGAGCAGCAGTGTCCATCAACTCCAAAGAGGTCTGAGTAGCCCGCTCTCGGCCACACTGCCCAGCTTCACCCCAGGGCCGGCCCCCCAGACTGCAATACCGTCCAGTGTCTTGGGTCAGGGTAGAGGTGGGAGGTCGTGCCCCTCTGCTTCTTGCTGTCCCGGTTGGTCAGGCTCTGCTGGCCTGGGAACCAGCTCTCAGGGCCTCGCACCTGACCCACAGGTGGGCGGTTCCTGTCGGAGTCAGGGCCGCCACATGGGACCTGCGGACCCAGCCCTGTCCTCATCCACTGGCGCTGGTCCCACAGCGGCTGGGCCTTCCGTGTGGCCCACAGGCCTGCAGGACTCTGCTTCTCTCTGTGTGGGCCCCGCTGGTTAGGACAGAAAGCTGGGGTGTCCTTCATCCCACCCACCTGCACCCCATCAGCATTCCTGCCCACTCTGCCTCCCCCGCCCTCTGGCCTGTGCCCTCACCGCCCTCCCCCAAGCCCCAGCAGGAGCCCCTCACTGGCACCCACTCGGGCACCTGTGCAGTCTGCTCCCTGTCCTGGAGCCTGGGGATATTGGACACATAGAACCAGGCTCACATGACCCCCCCCCCACATACCCCTAAGTGCTCCTGGTGGCTTCTCAACACCGCAGCCAAGCCACCAGGCCCTCACCCTCCAGCCCCTCCCGTGCCCCGGGATGCACCAGGTTCTCAGCCCCCTCAGGGCCGAGCATTTGGCCCCTCTGATGGGCCCTGACCTCTTTCTCTTGGCCTATGTCTCTCCTACAAGGCTCCACATGGGATCTCACCCCACCCCCATTTCACCCAGAGCCCAGGTGCCCTCTGCACAGGCCTGGTCACCTTCCACCCCAACACACATGCCACTGGGTCCGCTGTCTGCTGGCAGCTGCTCGCTGAGGCCCTGCAACCCCATGTCCACCCAGGAGCAGGAGGGCTCCACATGCTCCTGAGGAGGCTGACCTGGGCCCCTCCAGGAGGACAAACCCAAGCCCAGAGAGAGTCCTAGCTGGGGGCTGGGCTGACCTTACAGAGCCCGCATGCTCCCGTGGGGGCTGACTTGAGCTCCAGGGGACACAGTGAGGACAACCAGGTAGGGGCCCCTTCTCCAGTTCTTGCCTGCCCACCCCCGCCGCCTGGACCTTCCGTGGCAGCTTGGCCCGGTGCCTGGGCACCCCGGGCACCTCACCGCGGAGGAGGAGATGAGGTGGGCTGTGAACAGGAGTGGCAGCCTCTGGCCCCCTTCTCAGGGAGGGAGTCACAGCCGCCTGCCTCTCGAGGGGCTAATTAGCATGCTGCTTGTGGGCCGAGCTCGGAATGTAATTACTGGGGAGGCTGAGCCTGCCCAGGAATGCATTTTGAAGGTTACCATAGGAATCAGCAGGCCTATTCATCCTGGTCATGAGGAAGGGATTGGGGACAAAGCCCCGCACTCGCTCCTTAACCCTTTGGGGTCCAGATCGGTGACCGTGCGCGGGCTGAGCATCCCCTCCACCACTGCTTCCGGGAGAGTCCACACTGAGTGGCCACGCAGATGCGTGGCCCGCCAGGGCTCCGGTCTCTGAATGGAGTGGGCACAGGGTTGTTTAGGCCGGAGGCGAGCAGCAGCCAAGTCCCTGCACTGGCCAGGAGGGACACTGGGAGCAGGGGGCAGGACAGCCACAATGGCCCAGGACAAAATGGACATGAGTTTGCTCTCAGGGCAGGGCAGGGCAGGCCCTGCAGGCTGTGTCCAGAGGCCAGTGGGCAGGAAGTGGCCTGTCCCAGGCGAACCCCCAGAACACTGCTCTCCTCCCTCCTTGGTGGACAGTCTATGGTCCCACAATGACCTCCTACCACTCTGTGCTGGGGGGGGGGGGGGTGGCCACCTAGAGAGCTCAGCCACCTGACCCCCTGCTCGACACCCCCTGAGCCAACGCCTCCAGTGCCAGCATTCCAGAGCAGCCCTCCCCTCTGCTCACTCCGAGCCGTCCTTGCCAAGGGACCCGCCGTGGGACCCGCCGTGGGACCTGCGCCCTCCACAAGCACCTGCTGCATACCTATTGGGTGTCAGGAGGAACAGGAAAGCCACCCCTGCCCTCAAGTCATGACTCTAGGGTGGCAGCCACAGCTCAGAAATGCAAGGCTAGGGAGAGGGTGACAGCCAGGGGAAGAGTCCTGGGTGGGCTGCACCAAGGGCCATGAGCTGTGAGGGTCTGCAGGGACCAGGGGACGCCCTAAGCTCAGGAGCGCGGGAGAGACAGGGTCTGGGGAGACGGCCAGGACTGCATGCCCTTGGCACGCCGGGCACTGCTCCCTGGCCTTGGACTTGTTCGTCCCACATCCCATTCCCCGCTGGGCTGAGGATTCTTGGGGAACCAGCTTGGGCACCCCACCCTCTGGGGTCCTAAGAGGGGCACACAGGAAGCCCAGGCCGGTGGGCAGGCCAAGGAGTGAAGGCCACTCTCCCTCAGGCTGTCCTCGGGGCTGTGTCTCAGGCCCCTATTTGGGGGGCCACACTGCCCCTGCACCCCAGCCCCTGCACAGTTGCCCATCAGACCCCTTCCTTCCCTATCCTGGCACAGGCTGCAGTCACTCAGAGCTCACAAATGCTTCTAGAACTCCAAATCCTGGTTCACGAAGAATCCTGCCTCCCGGCACCTTGCGGCACCTTCCAGCACCTTCCACACCCTCCTTTGCCTTCCTGCATTTCCCAGTGCTTCCCAGCACCTTCCAGAGAGGACAGTTGTTCCCAGGCTGACTCTGCACAGCCCGGGCTGCTGCGGGAGGCGCCCCCCACTCCCTGTTCCCCACCGAGCCGCCCCGCGGCAGCCAGCGCTCTAAAAGGCTGGAAGGGGGAGAGCGCACACTTAGGCTCCTGAGAGCCACGCTGTTCTCAACAGACCTCCGGGGACCCTGTCTCTGTGGGATCCGCCATTCACCAGTGACCCAAGGAGCTATGTGTTGTCAACACGCCCTCACCAGGCCAAGGAGCAGCCTCTCGGGAGGAGTAAGGCAATTTGTTTGTGAATTTTGCCCTTTGTTATGGAAAGCTGCTGGGTTTTAAAAAATTGTAAAGGTTTGAACCGTTAACTTCCCGGGGGTAGTCCCGCCCTGCGGATGGGGACTGGGGACGTTTGAGGATGTGTTTATTTCCTTAAAAGAAAAAAAAAAAAAGAAAGAAAGAAAAAAGAAAAACAGAATGGAGGTTAAGTAGCCGTATGCAAATTTTCCTGGGGCCTGCGGATTTTATTCTCTTGAAATCTTTTTGAAAAGGCTCAACCCCACAAAAATGGGAAAAATTGTGCTCTCCAGTCAAGCCCTGATTTTCATGGACGTTTGTCAGGTTCGAGGAGGGCCTGTCGTTAAACGCCTTGGGCCTTTCAGAAAAGCGATGTTTGTGCTAATTGCGACTTGCGTGCCCCTTCCTGGCACATCAACCCTCGGGCTGCCCGGCTGCCCGCTGCTTTTAGGGTTCACTGCTCAGGGCACCCTCCCTGGAGGTGTTTCTGCCTCGCCCCTCGGGGGACTGGGCATTCCTGAGAGCCCACCTGTCGTCCTGCTTCTGGGGGTGCGTTAGAACATCATCCCAGACAATGCCCTGAGCCAGAATGGGATACAGCCCGCAGGTCAACACAGACGAGGGCCAAGGGAGGATTTCGGGTTAAACTATGTCCCCCAAATTTGTATGTTTTAAGTCTTGACCCGCCCCCCCCCCCAAAACCCTCAGACCTCAGAATGTCACTGTTTTTGGAAATGGGGATTTTACAGAGATGATTAAGGTAGCATGAGGTTGCTAGGCAGGCCCTCATCCCACAAGACTTGTGTCTCATCAGAACAGTAGATTGGGACACAGAGACACGCAGAGGGATGACCATGGGAGGACACGAGGAGAGGAAGGTCGTTGGCACGCCCAAGAGAGGCCTTGAGAGAAACCAGCCCTGCCCGCATGTGGGTCTTGGACTTCCAGCCCCCAGAGACCTGGGAGAGAGTGGATGTCCGTGATTTAAGGGGCCTCGTCTGTGGCGCTTGGTTGTAGAGGCCCCAGGAATCTAGGTGCTTCTAATCCAGACTTGGGGAAGGGGTCAGCGCACCCGTCTGCCCTGCCGCTGCCCAAGCTGCAGCCCCGAGTCTGCGGAGTCAGGGACAGTGTGAGGGGTCTTCCCTGGCCTCCAACTGGGATGACTCCAAGTTCACATCACTGCTGTTCACACACGACCGCTGGCTTCTGGTCTAAGCAGAGGGCGGTCTGAAGGAGCAATGAATGTATCCTGCACACTGACCACGTTGCTAATGTTTGACCGACCGACGTCCAACATATACTGGCCGTGAGGTGCCCCTCACTGACAGAGGGGAGGCAGGGAGCAGCCTGTCAGTAGCTGCAGCTGCAGGTTTTAGAGAAGGTTCTAGACCACGGACCACGTGGCCACACTCCCACACAGTTCTGCGATCCGGACACGGGCGGCACTGGTATCCCCACAAGCCTCTTGCTCTGTTTTTATTCATGAAAAGCCTGCTGGTCTGGACAACAGCTAGGGTCCCCCATCCACGGAGAGACTGAACCTACGTGCACAGCTGGTGATGTGGACAAAAGAGCATCGAGGCCTGTGGACCGAGGGAAGCTTCGTACCCAGCACAGAAAATCCCGATTATTAGCGCTTCCCCCAAACAGCCACAGACCAAACAGCAGGTCACTTCAATCCCACAGCCTGGGAGAGGTGCCTCTACTGCTGGTCAGAGCTGGGGACCGGCCCTGAGGGCCGATCTCCAAAACTCAACCAACACTCCACCACTGTGCTGACCCCCCACCGCCCACCAACGCCCAGAGTCTCCGCCCCTGACCGCCTGGGCACCGGACACACCGCTCTTTCTCTGTGCCCTGGTTCTCTGCCCTTACCATGGGCATCTTCTGGGGCCCCTGCTGCCAGGGTCCCCAAGGTTCTGGGCCCCCCCACTCCTTCCCAAACCGTTTCATAAATGAGGGTCCCACATGAGGTTTGGATTAAAGGAGTTCTGTTGTTAAAAAGTGTTAGGAGACTCCCCTGGAGCCTGTCCTCCGGCCGAAGGTGGTGGTGGTCCAGGGGCAGCAGCCGCAAGGTCTGTGCTTGGCAGGTGGCACCTACCTAGCAGGACCCTGTCCCAGCCCAGGGTTCCCCCCGCCCAGGGTCTGTCTAACCAGAGGAAGTGGGGTCTGGGAGGGGAGAGGGGTCAGTGGCTTCTCTGGAAGTTTTCAGATCCCACAGGTCAACTGCATCTCAGCCTCGAACTGCCCCCAGGACTCCTGCTGTGCTCCGCCCGCCCCTCCCTCACCTTCTGACCTCTCTCTGACTGGGCCAAGTTCAAACCCTCCCTGGGCCCCTCCCCTGGATGGCTCTGCCAGGGACGCCCCCTCCTCCCAAGTTCTCAGGCCCTGAGATACACGTCCCATGGGGCACACGGCACCTCAGGGGGCCCCCACCCCCCTGCCAGGACGGATGCCGCAGGGTCCCCTCCCCAGATGTTCCTGCTCGGAAGGTGTCCGAAGGACAGCCACTCCCAACACGTCCGCTCACGCTGCTGCGGCGTGGCTGCCCATTCAGCGCAGATAAGCCCCTTCAGAAACGAAAGGGATTTAATTCAGCATCTGAGTGACAGCACGAAGATTTATCCCCGGCCCAGACAATGCCGCGCTGGGGCTCTAATCCCCCCCAGACAATGTGCTGCCTCCGGCCCTCCTCGCGGGCCTTTCCCACGATGGCTGCTGATTAGCGGAGGAGCATTGGATGGAAGCCACTATCTTTCCCCCGAAGAGCGAAGAGCTAGCTGTGTGCGTCCGTCTGTCCAGGCCGGCAGAGTGGGGGGGGGGGGGAGCAGAAGAGAAAGCAGAGGTCATCTCCTCACAATCTTTGTTACCCCAACTGCAGGGGTGGCGCCCACAGGCTTCCGGCCAAGGCCACCCCACGCCCAGCGGGCCAGTGGGCAGTGCCCAAGCAGGAACTCCCCTGGGGACGGTGCTGCCTGTCCAGTACAAAACAACCCTTCTCCCCAGCGGGACACCCGTCCCAGTCCTTAACTTTTTAAAGGGCCCATAGCCTGTGCTTCCCCTCCCCCTGCCCGGATCTTAGAGGCTCCAGGCTAGAAGGTCAGCACGTGGCAAAGCAACAGAGGTCACCTTGAAGTGAGCTCCTCCCCTTCTGACGGCTCAGCCTCCCTCTGTGGCTCCTGCAGGGGGCTCCCGTCCAGCCACCAGGGGCACTTCGCTACCTCTCCTTCCCGAAGACACCTGTCCCAGGGCAAGGACCACCTTTATCCACCATTTTTCACCCCACCAAGCCCAATGATGGGTCTGTCACCTGACCTAGGGTCCCCAGGCACCAACCCCACGGCCAAAAAGCCCTAGGATCTTTCAGAACAGAGTCCCAGAGGGCCACACAGGCCTTCTCCCTCTGCCCTCCCATCCCCCATCTCTCCCCCATGACCACTTTCCAGAAGAGGCTTGTCCAGACAAGACTCACCTGTCATACCCCAGAAGGCCTGACTCTGCAGAGAGGGCCCCGCCGCTCACTGTCACCCCGCACCCCTGCGCCACATCTGCCCTTGGTTCCCTCGACACACACGGGATGCTCCCACTCAGCCCGTGTCCACCTCCCAGACACACCCCACCCCTACCACCACCCAGGACCAGGAAGGTGGAGTGGTCCGGTCTGGAACTGGGTGCCTCTCACCATAAGACAGGCCTGGGACAATGACAGATGTCCCCACAACCACTGCGGTGATGCAGAGTAGGACTAATGCACGCGGAGGCTTCGCCCCAGCTCACGTGCGGGCCCCCTTGCCAGCCTCGTGCCACATGCACGGACGGGTTAGCTCAAGCCTTCCGGACACGATGGCCCCGCCGTGCCCATCCCTCGGAGGGCACGTTCCAGGGCTGGGACTTTGGGGGTGGGCTGTCACCAGCCCTGGGGTGACGCGGATCCCCGAGCCCATAAGTAACGTGACCACACCATGCAAAGTGGGAGAACCCTCACCAAGTCCCTCGCATCCCGCATCCCGCCCAACCCGACCGCTGGGCCTGAACAGGGTCTCTGACCTAAAACGGCAGAGGCTGGTCGTTTTGTCTGGAGAGTCTAACTTTGAGTGAAGAGAGGAGTTTCTTTTTTCTAAGGGTTCGCTCTTTAAAATTTTTAAAAAGTGAATTCAGAAAACAACCACTGTGACTGAGGATGGCTGATAGCAGAGGGCGGTGCAAAGATGACCGCTGTGGGCATGTCGCCGGCAACTCAACCGCCTGGCCACTCACCCTGCAGAACTGGCCTGGCTCCCCTGCTCCCAGGACAGGGTTGGGGGCCTCTTTTGTCTTTCCCCTCAAGAGGGAGAGGTCTGGCTTGTGCCCAGCACACAGCGAATGCCCACAAATGCCGGCCAGTCGAGTGGCTGACTTCTAGTTCATCAGAGGAAGGGAGGAAGGGAGGCGTCTGGCCCAGGAGGGGAGCCTGGCCATTCCCTGGGCATGGCACCCACCCTCCACGAGGCCAGCCACGCCTGAAGGACTGCCCCTGCCCAACGCCAGACCCACTGGACGCCCCTCTGCCTTGCTTTAAGGGGGACAAGTGTGTCCCCTCTTCTCAGACGTCAGTAAGAGCCTCAGTCCTCTGAGGCTGGTCCCTGACGTACCCAAAGCCAAACACCTTCCCCAGCCAGCCTAGGGGTGGGACTGTCCCCAGCACCCCAAGCACCTTGCCTCAGTGTTCCCAACACGCATGGTGGTCCCAACACCACACACTCAGAGGGGCTCCAGATAGCAGAGGGTCTGATCACCATCTCAGCGGTGCAAGATACTGGCTTTCGCTCGGGGCGGGAACGCTGCCCGGTTGGTACAGGATGGAGACCCTCGGCCCCAGAGAAGCCGGAATCCGATGCTTTCTCCTACATGAAGTCCTGAATGTCTGTGAAGCTTGTGCTCAGTCTCAGCCTAGGGGAAGCCGTCTGTACCCCCAGACCAGGCCCCTCTCTTGTTCCTGGCAAATCTCTCCTTTCTGGCCAGAAAGGGGTTCGGTGAGGGGTGGGGGGCTTCTATGGCCAGGGGACGTGGGAGGGGAAGGAGCAGAGGTGTGGCTCCTTCGCAAACTGGAAAGGACCCTGAGCTTCAGTGACGGCCTGTCTGTGGAGTGGATGCTGGCGTGAAGGGGGGGCGGGGGCGGGGGGCATGCATTTGCAAGAGCATTTCCTCTGTGGCCCGGATGGCAGCCGAGGCCTCTATCAGAGGGCTGGATCCTGACCAGCACCTCCCTTATTGTTGACTCCAGGGGGAGATGCCAAAATGCCAAGGTGCAGCTCTGCCACGTCCTGTCGTCACTGTCACCACGTAAGGGGTGGTGTCCAAGGCACCATGGGGTTCTGGAGGTGCCTCTCGGCCCCCCTGCAGGGTGAGCATCCTCACCCCGTCCTGCAGACAAGGACGGAGATCCAGAGAGGTCGAGAGGTCGCCGGGGGACCCACAGCCAAGGAAGAGCCCGTCGGAACCCAACCGTCTCCAGCAGACTTGAACCCCCACCCCACGCTCTGGCTCTCTGCCACCCTGCCTTTGGCCCTTGACCTTTCTCGGGGCCTCAGCGACCTAGGCAGCTTCTCTGAACTGCGGGGTCCTCACCCGGGAAAGAGCGACGGCACCCCTGACCTTAGCCCTGGCCTCGGGGTCCCTAGGCACCCCCATGTGGCACATGGGGGCCGTTTCTCCTCCAGAAGGTTCTGAAGGGAGCGGGCGCTTGTGAGGGGCGGTCTGCGGGACGAAGCGAGGAGGCCGGTAGGCGGAGGGGAAGGAGAGGCAGGGCCTCGGCACCACTGCAGATGTAGTGCCAGGTCAGGGACGGGGGTGGCCTTCTCCACAGGCAACTGCCCGGGGAACCCATAATAAAGCTCCAGGGACAGGCCAGCTCGGGGAAACCGAGGAAGACAAGGCCCTGCGGCGTACCCACCCGGCGAGCTCTCCCGGGCGAGGAACGGCCTACTCACCCGCCACCCTTGCTCCCAGGCGAAGCCACCTGCTCTGGAAGCTTCCGAGGCTCACAGGCCCTGGTCCTGGCCACCTTCCTCGCTTGTGCAGGAGCAGGACAGGGAGGCCCCGCCGACCGGCCCCCGCGACACGCACGGTGTGAAGGCAGCAGTGGGACTGAGGGGCCTGGCGCTGGCGGGGAGGGTACCCATGCTAGTGAAAGAGGAAGAGGGGGCCAAGGGGGAAACAGGGCCCGGGAAGTGGCCCGAAGGTGTGGGTTCTAAAAACCAGACCTTCTCCTTTGTAAGCGCAGTGCCCGGCCACCCCCTCCGGTGACCTCATTCCTTCCCAACTCCCAGCCCAACTTGGCCGGGAACGGGGATGGGGGTCCAAGGCAGCTTTGCTGGGTGGGAGATGCAAAAAAGAATATGAGCCAGGCCTGCGGAGAGGGGGGGCTGGGGGCGTGGCAGCCAGGGACCCCCTGCAGAGCCTCAGGAAGGTGGGTGTGAAGGGTGGAGAAGGAGAGGGAGAAACCCCCCCTTGGTGGTCTGCTGTCCTCCCTGGGTCCAGGCACCGCAGGCACGAGCACCCCCGCACAGCAGGGCCCGGCGCGGAGATGGGTTCTGGGCTACCCGGCCGGGGCTGAGCAGCAGGCTGGCGCCTGGAGCTTCGCAGGGGGGTGGCCAGAGGCTGCAGAAGGGGGAGAAAAGAGGGAGAGTGAAGGTGACTTCCCCCCGACCTGGGTTCCATTCTGACATGAGTCCCTGTCATGAAGTCCCATTCTCCCAGACAAAGGGACCTTCGATTTTAAACCATGAACTGTGGAGTGGTGACAGTACGAGGTAGCCCCCAGCCTCAACCCCAGATCCCCAGAGCATCCCCTGAGCAGACAGCACCAACCCCTGCACACCCCAACAGACGAGTACACCCTTACGAGTCACCCCTAACGTCACAGACACTCCCCTGCATGGACCCAGCTCTCCTGGCCCAGCCCAAGGCTGTCCATAGTACCTCCAGGGCCAACAGAGTCTCACATGGGCACAGTGTCCCAGAGGGCTGCCTGGAAGCGGAGGCCAGGCTGAGGCGATGTCCCAAACCCACACCTGCTAACTCACAACCAAGGTATTTAGCAGCAGACTGGGCCACAGAGGTTGTGCTAAGGAGGCTCAGGCAGGACCAGAACCTGGGCCTCCTCCTCCTGCTGTCTGTGACCAGCCTCACAGCCTCTCCTCATTCTCCAGAACTAACCAGGATATTCCTCAGACTCTGGGCTCTCCCTACCTCTCTCTTCCCGCCTCCCCTGGGGGTGGTGGGGTTCTCTAGCTTAGGAAACCCAATGCCCCGCACCCCAGCAAAGGGCACACCGTGTTATCCTTGCATTGGGGATGAGGAGACTGAGGCCCAGTGTGCACACTTGGCTGTACCCCAAACGTGTATAAAGATACCTCACCGTCAAGTACTCCGTGTTCTTCACAAACCTCAAGAAAGAGCTCAGGTGCCTTCTGAGCGGGACCGCCTCCCTGGACAGTCATGGGGGTCCAGGCCACGCTGACCTTCTGCAGGGCTGCTGGGCCAATGACCAGAGGGTGCAGCCTTCTTATCATGGACGGGCAGGTGGGCAGGCAGACAGGGGTCCCTGACCACCACCAGTACCCATCCATCCAGGCACCCAGTAAAAACAAGCCTGGGGACCCTGGTCACCATCTCCCCGAGGCTGGAAGGTGAGCAGAGCCGCAGGATGGCCACCTGTGCATGGCCAGGCGGGGCCGGGAGAGAGGGCCTGGAGTGGCAGAGGGTCCCAGCCCCAGCCTCACCCAACACGGGAAATTCCCCACGACGCCCTGAGGAAGGCCCTGGGTCACTGGCGCCAGGGGTTCTTTGCCTCTACGGCCCCACACCCCACCAAAGGGAAGAGCCGAAGGGAAGCCCCCAACCTGCACACACACAGTCCCTGCCTCTCCTGACCCACGGGATTCTCCCAGGGGACCAGGCACACCAACTGGGGTCCCCCGTGGCTACCGCACCAGGCCAGGGCCCAGTGGCCGACCACAGGGAAGCCAGAAGCTTCCCCTAGGGCCTGGCTCACTCCAGCAGGAACAGCGGACGTGCTGAAGGCGCAGCCTTCCTCCCAGAGCAGAGCGCAGGGGACGCACCATTTCCCGCTAAGCCGGGATGCTGGCTCCCATAAGCAAAATGCTCTCTCTTGGTCACCAGCGTGAAAGTCACCTTCCCGTCACGGTGCAGCAGGGCCCAGGGAACAGTGACAGCGGCTCCCTGCAGGGTCCCCAGCCTGGCACTGAACCTGCAAGGGGTTCCTCTTTCCTGCCGTGGTTGCCCTCATTTGCCCAAACCGCCCTCTGACCTGCTGATTCTGATTCTGAGACGGAGGTGGGGAGTGGGGGGTGACCACCATTCACTTAACGTGGACTTGGTTCTAAGTCACTCCATTCTGAGAATTCCAGGACCACACTCCCCGAGATGCTGAGAAGCCACAGGGGAGCAGAAAGTCAGAGTGGGAGGCGCAGGGGTGCTCTGTCCCACACCCGCACTCCCTGGCGCCGTGAGTTCCCCCCTTCCCTGGCTGCTCTGTGGCGGGCGAGGCAGGGTACCACCCTGAGCACTCGGCTCTCGGTTTCTAGGTCACCGACAGCCACAGACCACACTGGTCGCAGCCACTGCTTTCCCCAGACCAAGGTCACTGGCCAGAGTCACCACTTCTGTCTGGCACTTCCTGAAACACGGCGGCCTGACCACAGAATCACAGAAGTCCACATGCCCGTGGCGACTTTGAAAAACTTCTCAGCGCTCGGGGAAATTTACCAAGAACTCCTTCCCCGTCCCGCCTGCTTTCAGCTTAAGCATGCTGAGGGTGCACAAGCCGGACCCCACAGAACTCCTGACCGCCCCCACCACCAGCACCCAGCACCCCTGAGCTTTGGAGCCTGTCTACACTGGCCATTACTCGGCTACGGTCCAGGCGGGAGCTGACATTTGCCCCAGAGATTTGACAAGCAAATGTCAATTCCCCCCTGCCCGCCTCTGACACCCGGCTAGCCTGGACCCCCGGGGGTAGAGGGAGGTGTGGACGAGTGAGGATGCTCTCTGCCAGCCAAGTCAAGGGAGGGCTTTTTAAAATAAAAGGTACATTTCAGCAGAAAACGAAGACAGATGCCTGAACAGAGGCCCCAATGTGCTCATCCCCACACTCCCTGACTATTCCTGAGCCAGTGACCGAAGAGCCCTCTCTCAGGACCCCACGGTGGCCCTGGAATGCTGGTGACCACCACGAGGCCCACAGGACGTGGGCACGCGTGACGGAAAAGGTTTCGAGGGCGTGAGGCGGGTGGAACAGGCGCGTTTGTGAGTGGTGATGAAACCCCGGGGAACGGGCAGCACCCTCTGCTCTGGGGCCCACACCTCATCTCCTCATCAAGCCACCTTTCCCTGACTCTCTGAGTCTGGGCCCAGCTCCTGAGGCCCAGGACGGAGGTGGCGGCCACCCGCTGCTCCCCACCTGTGGGATGCCCTCTAGGCCTCGCCCAGAACCCAGGCCTTTCTCACGACTCCCACAGGGACCTGAGCACGTCAGCATGTCCAGCCTCTCTGGCTCCCTGGGGAACACCGGGAAGAGGCGCTTCGGACGGTGGAGCGGCTGGAGCCCCGGCTGCGTCCCTCCACGTCTCGTCCAGGGCTGGCAGTGTCCACGGGTGACCTCTGCTCCCCACCGGCCTCTCCCGCAGCCACGGTTTCCCTGCCGTGGGTGTCGGCCTCAGGGATGGAGTCCTGAGCTCACATGACCACCATCTCTCCTGCTCCCCACCCCCCCCCCCAGTTTCCTCACGGCATCTGGGCTTTTAGACAAGAAGGATTCCGGCCCTGAACGCAGGGCTTGGGGGGCAGACGTGGGTGGGGACACCAGAGTTCCCTGGGCACGGCCCGACCCCGCGCGCTCACTAAGCCCTGTCCTAGGTCTCGCTCGCTCTGCGGGCGCTGGTGGACAAGCAGGAGGTGCACAGGTGGCACATGGGCCTGTGCCGAGAGCCCCTCTGGAAGTCTCAGGAGCTGGGCTTTGTGGGAGCCACCCTGAGGCGGCCCCGTGGGATTTGTGGCACAGCGCAACCCCAGCACCACCACACACACACAGGGACTCAGGGCAGAGAAGCAGCACCCCCAACCCTGGGAGCCCCTGAGTCCCATCCTGAGGGGTTTTCTTTCAGCCCAGGAGCAGCTCGGGGCTGAGGGTCTCATGTAGGAACATCGCTGCTGCGTCAGGAGATGGGATCAGACACCGGCTTGTCTTTGGGGTGCACTGCTACGAGATTTGAGATCCCTGTGCCTCAGCTGGAGTTCAAAACCAGGAGGCCTTGAGGTCCTAATGGGAAGCTGTTATTAGCGTCCGAGGGAGCAGGGGCCATGCCCCCCGGGTGCCCACAAGCCGTAGTCACCAAAAAGCCCCTACGGCTGAGTCATGCATGCATGAGAGGCTGGCAGGGAAGGTTGCACATGTGGCCTGACTCCGCAGAGGTCACGTGCCAGAAGCGGGCACGAGGGGCTGGCCTGGCTTCCTCAGGTCAAAACGGCCCCTGGAATCCTGTGGAGTTTCCACCCACACAAGGGTCGCCCTCAGGACAGGTTCAGAGACACTTCCTGAAGCCACATGGAGCAGGTGCCACAGGCCCCCAACCCAGCCGGGACAGGTGCAAGGCAAGGTCTCCCAGCTGGACTCAATCCAGAGCAGGTGGACAGCTCCTGGGTGCATGGTGGTCATAGCCCCTGGCATCACCTCACACTGCTCCGCTGCCCCTGGGCCGTCTGGATTCCCCAATGTCTCCTCCGTGTCAATGACATCTTTAGGCTGCTTCTCAGAGGGCAGGACACTCATCCGCTTTCTCCTGTCAGTTCCCAAGAGAGCCTGGTGGGGTGGGACTCTGATTTCTCCATGGGAGGGGAAAGAACTGGGATTTGAAACCAGGACGTCTGGCGCAAGGTCTGGATTCCTGAATGTCTCCCCTACGCAGGGGCAGCGCCTCCATCCTGAACTTTAATTTGCAGGATTTTGCTGTTTCTCTTGCCCAAGAGCATGTGGGCTTCTCAGAACTTTGGGAAAGGCAGGGTGGGCATCCTGTAACAGTCACCAACAAATGGTGGATGGATGGATGGACGGATAAACTGATGGAAGGATGGATGGAAGGATGGATGGACGGATAAACTGATGGAAGGATGGATGGAAGGATGGATGGATAGATGGATGGATAGATGATGGATGGATGATGGATGGATGGATGATGGATGGATGGATGATGGATGGATGGATGGAGGATGAATGGATGGAGGATGAATGGATGGACAAATGGAAGGATGAATGATGGGTGGATGGATGGATGATGGATGGATGGATGAAGGATGGATGGATGGACGGATAGACTGATGGAAGGATGGATGGATGGAGGATGAATGGATGGACACATGGAAGGATGAATGATGGGTGGATGGATGAGTGGATGGACAGGTGGATGGACACATGGATGGACGGGTGGAGTGGTTTGAGCCTGGGTCACAGTCACTCAGATGAGCCTGTTCTCCAACTAATAAGACAGGGTGACAAGTCAACAGGCCCATGTTCCCATTTCACTAAAATCAAAAGAGACACTGCCCATGGGGTAAGACGGGCTTTGGGGACACACATCCAACTATGCTGGGCCTGGAGGAGACACAGCAAAACAGAGAGATTGCAAGGGAAGATGTGCGTCTCCCTCGAATTTCCTTTGCGGTCCTGGCTGCCCAGGGAACAGGCCACATGGGGAGCAGATTCACCCTGAGGAAGGTACCCTGCCCTGTGTCCGCAGGAGCACTCCCTGTTTCAGTGAGGAAACTCTGTCCCATACAGAGGCCGACCGAACAACACGCGTGTCGTGGCCTGGGGACATTTTATCTTTCCGTTACAGGAACAAGGACAGGCTGCTGTGCTCAGACAGCACCTTTCTACCACCCCCACCCCCACCTCAATGAACGCTCGCAGACCCCTCAGCTCCAGGTCAGTGAACGAGCTCCAGGGAGACCGCAGGCCCGGGCAGAGGAAGCTCTGGTTCACAGGAACCAGGGCAGGACAGGATGCCCGGTGGGGAGGGGGTCCCCACGCCCCTTAGAGACCAACAAGCTCTCTCTGTGGGCAGCAGCAGCGAGGTGTGGAGAGCCACAGGGTCCATGCCCATCTTCTCCAAGCAGGGGTGATGCTGGCCAAGGCGCCACCTCCATCTTGTTCAAGGTGGGGCCATGCCTGTGAAATTCCCTCAGGCCTCAGCCCACAGGGGGGAGTGGAGAGTGTGTGTGTGGGGGGGGCTGTTCTTTAGATGCATTCCATGCCCCCATTTGCTCTCGCCACAACCAAGGGTCCAGCTCTGAGTTTATTCAAACACATAAGGACATGGGTGGAGAAAAGGCCCTTTCGGGATTGGTCCCAGGGACTCAGGCCCCCAGCCTCCCCCACCCACCCCCCGCATCTCCCAGGCTCGAGAGCCACGCGAGAGAGCTGCGGCCGAGGGCGGGAGGCTGGAGAGGCAGAGAGAATGTATGAGACAGGCAATCCTGTTAGAAGTTTAGACCCCATAAATCTCCACCGAGCTGCTGGCTGGCTGGCTTAGGAAGGTGAGAGCAACAACATTACGAGGCTAGAAGAATGTACCGTGAAGGCCAAAGAGCAGGGAAGTCACGGGGGACCGAAGAAACGCGGAGGCGAGAAATTCAGTCTAATCTTCCCTCGGCCGCCAGCGGGAGGCTGCACCCTGGTGCCACCGACAGAAATGCGCTTCCCTCCCCGGAAAATTGATTTGTCAACAACCAGAGATTTCGTCCAAAGGCATTTCAAGGTTGTTTGAAAAAAATAAATAAATAAAAGAAAGTCAGGACGAGAACGACGGGCAAAGGCACACACGGAGTCAGGAGCGCTGTGGAGATAAAGCAGCTCCAGCAGCTGCCCGGCAGCTGGCCCTCTGGGCCCGTGATCTGGAAACGTTGGATTGACAGTGTCCATGGGGAATGGGGGCACCGTGGGCATTCTTGACTAAGAACTGGTTTGCAAAAACATAAAATAAAATTATTTTTTTTTCAACTCAAAGATGGTTTAAATCTGTTCCTAGGATCAAAACACACCCTCCCACAAACCCCAAAAATGTGAATTTCCTCATTTGGGGTTGAGTTGCCTGCCAAGGGCAAAGAAGGACCCCTGACCTGACCCTGATGTGGACAGCAGTTCCCTGCCAGGGTCCCCAGGACACATGAGTGGCAGCCGGGTCCAGAAGGTGGAGTGTGGGGGCACGCCATGTTCCTGGGCCCCCGTCCCACGTGGGGTCAAGCAGGAGCTAGGATCACCAGGTATCTTTTTGCCGTAGGTTAGATGCTCTATCATCTGTGGCCGGAGGATGCCGTCCGGTCCCGGACACGGGGCTGAGTCAGCACAGCCCTGCGTGAGGCCTCCTTGAGAAGAAAACCTCCCCTGCCCGTCGCTGGGGAAAGAGGGGCGCCTTTGTGGACGCGGGCGGCCAGCAGGGGCTGGTTCCGGGTCTCGCTGCCAAACACGCGAGGTCTGGGAGCCAGCCGTCACCCAAACGCGTTCTTTTCTCCTTCCTTCCTCCGTCCTCCCTTCCCCGCTGGTGTCAGGGGTGACGTGATGGGCCCCACAGTCGGGCGGCTTCTCGTTTTCCCCCGAAATCTCCTGGCCTGAGCACGTTTCTACAGATCTTCTGCCTAATCGACGTCACACTTCACCAGAATAAACAAAGGAGGGCAGATAAAGCCAAGAGTCCCTCGTCAGCGCCAAAAGGAAGCAACGCCCCCACGGTGGGAGGAAGAACTCGACAAAATGGCCCCCAGAAAACGTGTCCGGCGGGGACAGTGGTGGCTGGGCCTGCGGTGAGCCCCGACAGGAGGGTCTGCTTCTCCGCCGAGCTCGGGCTCGGTGCTCACAGGTGCTGGTCGAGGCTGCCACGGCTCAGGGAGATGACCCCCCCCCCCCAGGATTCCCGCTTGGCCCTCCTACTCCCAAGCAGGACCAAGGCATCCATGTAACAATGCAGCGTGAGGAGGCAGGTCAGGCAGCAGCCGGCCAGCAGGAGGAAGCCAGACCGACACGCGGACTCGAGGCATTTCCGCTCTGAGGTGGGCAGGGACCCACAGCAATGACACTGAGCCAGAGTCACACGGGTGACCCTGGAGTCCAGGCCGGCCACCCTGGTCCAGAGGCCCTGTGTGTGACCCTGGTCAAACAAGCAGCTTCCAGTTTACAAAGACGCCCGCCTGCACTAGCACACCTCAGGTGTGCCTCAGTGTCCCCTCCTGTCCTCCCTGAAAGAAAGGTGAACAAAGGAAAAGGGACTCAGAGGCAGAGAAGTGCCCCCCCACCTCAGGACACCATGACCTTCAGAGGCGCCCTGGACACATTCTGAGACCTACTGACCTGAGCTGAGAAGGTGCCCAAACCAGTGGATTTGTGGCCAGGTGCGGACAGACGGCCCCAGAGCTTGAGGAGCTGACCACCCACCGCCATCAGCCCACATGTACAGAGTGCCAACTCTCAGGGCTGGACATGTATCCGGGCCTGCCGAAGCGTAGGGAGGCCTAGGCCAGGCCCCCTACCCCTGCCACCCCAGAGCAGCTTGCAGCTGAGCTCAGCAAGTGTATCCCCACCTCCGTGGTCCTCCCAGACCCTGCTAGGTAGCCAGACAGAGCTCCATCCTTGAGCTGCAGGATGATCCCGACCCAGTGAGGAGCCCTCGCCCTCGGGTCCTCTGCAGCGTCCTGCCGAGATGGTGAGGGACCCCGCCACGTCCTCAGCTCTCCAAGGCTGTAATGCCACCTGCATATGTGTGATTTATGCCCAGATGCCACCTGGACTTACACTATGCAGGGTCAGGGGTAGGTCCTAGGCACCAACCAACCCCCAGAGCAGTGAGCTGTGCCAACATCCACTGACAAAGGCAGGGATGAGTTGGGAACGGAGGGGGCAGGACAAAGGGCCAGGATGCTTGGTGTGTTCCAAAGCCCCCGGCCAGCATCTGCACATGCCCTCCCGGGGCGGTCAGGCCCACGGGACCCGGCTCCTGTGCATCACGGGGATACCCGCAGGCAGCCCGGTCTGGGAAGTGAGATGCTGCTCTTTGTTTTTGAAGCAGGGGTGGGGGGGGGCAGGTACAGGCGCTGGCAGACTGCGGCCTGGACTCGAATTCCCACGGGCGAGGGCAGAAAGGACGGTGCCTCCCTGGCTCAAATGTCCTGGGCCAGCGGCCTCCACTCTGGGGCTGCACCTCAAATTTCGGCGACAGACCGGTCGCAGAAAGCAGCCAGCTTTATCGGAGGCCTGCGTGAGCTCTGTATGGCGTGGCCCCTGGCCCCCCGAATTCCACGCCTCCCAGGGGGGCAAATAATCTCGCGAAGGGCCTCCTGCCAGAGGCCGGGACTGGAGCGGAGCGCTCTCCCCATCGCTGAGAGCTCTGGCCCCCAAGCAGCTCCGCACAGGAATCTCCTTACCGGGCCCCCGGGGTTCAGATCGAATGTCCCTTTGAAAGGGCCAGACGGGACCCTATGCCCCTGCCCCTGGGTCTGCCTGACACCAGATCCAGCCGTCCTGCCTGCGTTTTCAGAGGGTACTGCCTGCCCCCCCAGGGGAGCAGCCCTGACACCCCAGGGCCCATCGGACCAGCTCAAGACGAGGGAGGAGGGACAGGCTTACTGTGGCCGGGTGGCTGCCAAGACCCTTTCTCCTGCAGGGAGCCCTCAGCCCATGCTTGGACTCTGCTGTCCCAGCCTTCCTCTCTACCCTCTAGCTTTACAAGCCTGTGGGACCAGGAGACCCAGGGACAGCTGCCTGAGGGAGGATCCCCTTCACTACAAACGTGTGCTCTGTCACTATCTACACGTCCATCTCCTAAGTCATCAGAAACCAAAACCAGAGTCTGGTTCATGGCATGATGTCAGTGTACAGAGAGCATGCTATGCATGTGTACATGTGTGTACAACTGTGCGTGCAAGTGTTACACGTCTACACGCTGCACTGTGTGACTCATGCAAGTGCGTGCTGTCTGTGTGGTGGTTGTGGGTACATGTGTGTGGGTGTGTGTGCACCTGTGTGAATGTGGATGTGCACTACGTGTGTGGGGGTTATGCATCCATGTGTGCTCCTGTGCGTGTGTGCACGTGTGTGCACAAACTGATTACAGGAGCCCTATTATCCTGTAGTCCCCTGAGGGAATACTAAGCATGTCCCCTGGGTGACACCAAAGACGCACTCTCAGGATAACCACAGAGCGAGGAGAAACAGCTTCCCTTGTTAGTTGTAGGACCTGCCACTCAGCACCCCCAGATCCCCTGAACAAAACTAAGCAAGAGACCCCAAAAGATGGGCCCAGTCCCCAAGGTGGCCCTGTGTGCTGGTGTGTGCAGGGAGCGCTTGGCAGAAGCTCCCCAGCCCCAAGCTCCTTTCCCCTGGAAATGTGGGGGTGGAGCCGGAACCCAGGGCAGATACCTGCCCGGGCCACGCAGACAGCACAGCGTTGAGCCCCCTGGATGGCCCGCCGGCCTCTACAATGGTGGACGCAGCTCCTTGGGTCAATGGCCTGCATCCTGGACCTGTGCTGGCTCGAAGGAGACCAAACCCGTGTCGCTCAGAGGTGTTTGCTCTCTATTCCTCCTCAAAATAGCAGTTTCCAAGAGCTTTGAAATCTGTAGATCACACACTCACATGCAAATCTGCCTCAGCCAGGTCTCAGAAGGTTCCAGAAACCCAGAACAGCTGCTAACAGTAACAGCAATCACTGTCCCACACTCAAGTGCCTGTCACTTCCCAACTGAGCCCGTCAGAAACGTCAGGCAGGGGCCACAAAGCCACCCTGTCTGGAAGCAGAGGAGAGACAGATGATGGAGACACAGGTGGTCACCCCCTCGGGGCACACAGACGACATGTTAGGACCCAGGCTGCCCTTCCAGACGGACGGGGTGGAAGCACCCACTCCACCTCTCACAGGTGGAGGAAACAGAGGCAGAACTGGACCCCTACCTCTGGAGAAAGGCGCCCAGCCCTGCAGACTGGGCAGCGTGTCCCTGGTAGGGCGCACGGGACACGGGCCAACAGCCCCGGCTCTGTCCTGACCCAGCCGAGGTGAGACAGGTCAGGGAGCCCAGGAGCAGAGGTGCGTGTCCCCCAACCTCAGCCCTGATAAAAGTGAAGGATTCTTTCTGGGGGCCCTGCCATCTCCACTCTAAAACCCAACCCACCCTCCGCTGCGGGCCTCTTCGGCAATCTGAGGTCCAGTCCATCCCATGCTCCCTGCGTATCTGCAACTCTCCTGTCTGTCTCAGCCTTGGCCAAGGGTGACTGCAGATAGAGGGTGGGCCCTTGTACCCTACCCTCCGACACCAGTTCAGCTGGCCTGGAGATGCTCTCGAAGGAGCTACAGGGGGCCTACCTGTTCCTAAAGATCTCGGGGAAGCAGAAAATCTCCCCTGGGTGGGACCTCTAGGCTTCTACCACGCTCCCCAACAAACACTCCCTGGCTACCTTCCCTCTCAATCTGGTGACACAAGGGCCCAAGGACCAGCCTTCCACCCCAGGTGCCAACTCTCAGCAGCCGGCAGATGGGCCTGTCAGGTCGCTGTGGGTTAGCCCAGGGTCAGCTATGGCGATGAAGTCGCACATCACGTTTGGAATTTGGGAAGTGCAGACCAAGAGCCCCCTGGTGCAGCCCAGCAGCCCAGGGCCTCCACTTCCTCTCTGCTCGGCACCCTGAGGGCCTCTGCCTCTGATTGGACAGAGAGGGAGGGCTTTGCTTTTATAAATTCTATCAGTGTCAAAGGCTTCAAGGAGCAACGTCATGGTAACGCTGGCCCCCAGATGACCTCCCCTTCCGTGGACCCTCTGGCCAGGCTGTGCCCACTGGCCGGTGACCACAACCCGCGAGTTCAATATTTGTCCCAGAGATCCCAATGTCCTTCTGCACGAACCCAGGGCAGGCCTCTCCGAATAGTCTGCGGGCCACTTCCCTGCACAGCCCCCCCAACACCCCACCCCAATCCAACCAGCCACCGGCACAGCAGGTGAAGGCAAGCATCATTCTAGCCTGGGTGGGGGGGTAGATAAAGAATCTAGCGTTCTTTGTCAGAAAAACGTGAGGCCGCATTCTTCCACGCCCGCCCTCTCCCTCCCTCTGCCACGCTGAGTCTGTGGGTCAAGGAGGGGGACTCCCGAGGGGCCGCCAGGCCGGGCTGCCTGCTGTAATGGGCTTCTCACCCTCGCCATGGTCATCAGTGCCCCCACCCCTTTGAACGAGGGTAGTCTGTCAGATTCGGAGGCAATCTAAAACCCAGGGTAGAGGGAGACCCTGGAGCAAATGAAGCTTCCTTCCACAGCCTGCCAGCCCGCCCGGGGGCCGGCGGGGAGGCCGGGGGGGGGCGCCGTCCCCGCCGTAATTAGCACATGAGATTCAATAACACGCAGCAGCTTTGAGCGGCTTTATCTAACCTTTGGAAGGTAAGATTAACACCTCCGATGGAGAGAAAGTTAAGACCAGGGGCCCCCTGCGCTTTGCGGTTCTGATTCTGAGCCGTGAAACGAGAACCCCCCTTGGGCCAGCTATCTGCCCCCTGGTTTCTGAGCACTCTTTCTTCCCACTGTTTTTTTTTTCTTTTGGTTTTTTTTTTTTTTTTTTTCAGCCCTTTTGTTCCTAAGGACACTCGGCCAAACGTGCAGCCACTAAAACTCCACCCCTCTCCATCACACACACACACACACACAAACACATGCTCACACACGCAATGAGCTCCCCGAACATGAAGAGTCCATGGATAGGGGGCGGGCGCAAGGGGAGGGTGGGCCTACCAGGACCCTTCTCTCATCCCACTTTTTATCAGAGACGCCAGGTCTCCGTGGTTCCTGTGGAAATCTCCCGCTGCTCAGGGGGTGACTTGTTGCTGCTTGGGGCTTCTTGTGCCCAGAAGGAGCCACAGACCTCGGTGGTCCCCTTGCCCGGGGACCAGGGATGGGGCCAGGTCCAATTCTGCCTCTGGCTGGGCTGCCCGCTGGAAGGGTCAGAGGAGAGAGCAGGTGCACCAACAGACCACGCGGGGATGGTCCAGCGGAGTCGCGGAGCGAATGTGGGGCGGATGCCCCCAACATCCCAAAGGGGTGCTGTTTTTGTTTTTTTAGAACTAAGTCAAATCACTTCCAGGGCAACACTGACTTGCCTGTGTTAGCTTCTCCTCCTGCTAACGTGATAAATAAATAATCAGACACATCATTGGGCTGGTTCACTAAATAAGAGGATGCAGCCAGAGACGGGCCAGGGCGGAGAAAGGGACGGAGACGCCGGCATCGGGCCGTACACCCCCGGGTTTCCTCACAGCATTTGTGTCCTGTCAGTCACGAGCTTTCTGTGCAGCCCGAGCTGGAACTGAATACCCTATTCAGGGAGGTACTCACAGGCGTGTTATTGCAATTTAATATTTTCACACACAGACACATCATTATCTCGGAACCTGACACTGGCCACATAATTCTGTCATTTTTCAAGAGGGCCTAATTTTTCTAGATGCGAGCACCAGGGCCCAGGATTATCGAAACAGCCCCTCTCAGCTTTGTTTCTTCTCCGGTGGGGGGGTGACAGCCATGGGGGGGGGGGGTGACAGCCCTGCGGGGAAAGTTCTCGTGCACTGACTGCCCTCTCCACCTTTGAACTTCAGCCTCTTCTCCTCCCCGCAGGACCAGCTGCAAACGGCCCTGGGCCAGCCAGCCGGCCAGGCTGCCTGCCGCAGCTGTGGTCTCAGACGCCAGGGAGAGCTCAGCCGCGGTGTGTGTGGGTGTGGGTGTGGGTGTGGGTGTGGGTGTGGGTGTGGGTGTGGGTGTGGGTGTGGGTGTGGGTGTGGGGCAGCCAGGGTGAGGGGCTCCTTGCAAACATGCTCGGGAGCGGCGCTGGTGCCGTGTCACCGACAAGACGGAGAGGTCCGAGGTTCTGTCTTGGACATTAGCCCCACGCTGGCGTGCACACGTGTGAACACGCAGAGCGCGTGCATGTGTCTGCACAGTCCCTGAGGGCCATCCCAGCACACTGACCTGACGAAGGGTCTAAGTCAGGGGCCAGGTTTCCCTCCAGCAGCGTGGGCTCCGGCTGACACAGCAACCCCCGGTTTTCAGGCAGCTCAAGAATGCACTGGCACTTCTGGGAATGAGAGCGGGGGTGGGAGGGGGTATGCTTGCAAGGAAAGCCAGAATTCCCAGGGAGGGGCGAGCAGGTGGCAGGGAAGGGGACGGTGGCATGGGCCAGTGGATGCTGTGGCCCGTGCTGCTCACTGTAGCCTTAATCAGTTCAGCGTTTCCCGAGCCAGAGACATTCTATGGTTCATAAGCTCCCTCCCAGTAGGGATGCTTAGGGAGGGGGCCCTCTACACTGGCACCCAGAAAGTCCCAGGATCACTGTGCCATCAAACCCTGACGCTGCATGCACGCTCAGGGCTGGACCAGCCAGGCGGCGAGTGGGGAGAGGAAGGACCAACGGCTACTTCTGCATTCGGGGGCTGGAAGTGGTGGTCAGGTCAGCACCAGGCAGAGAGGCTGGTTTCCGGCACGGTAAAGAGCTCATGGTATCGCCCTCCCGGGACCGAGAGAGAGAGCGTGTCTACGTGGGAACATGGCACTTCTGAGGCAACAGTCTCACTCTGCACCCTTCATGAGGGAGCAACATCTGAGAGTACCTAAGCGCCGGGGAGAAACAGGCTCCTGACCAGCTGCAGCAGGGAGGGACGAAGTGACAGGAAAAGGACTGGCGCCCAGCACTGCGCCCAGGAGCTCGGTGGCTTTCCTATGGCCACCGTGGGTTTCCTCCCCATTCCCTGTCTATTTCCTGCTTTGTGGCCCGATCTGCTGGCCAGTCCAAAGCAGCGGTAGCAGCCCACTGAGCAGGTACGAGTGTCTGAGCATCTCCCATGCACACCCTTCCCCTCGGAGAGACCGCTCGAAAGAGCGGGGAAAGTCTATTATGTAAATCCACGCTGCCTCGCGGTGTCGGCCGCAGCTTCGGAATATAGATACGGGATTAAACCACGTCACAGGACAGAGTGCCCAGGCATGTGCAGGCCCATTCCTTATGCGCTGACCCAGGGAGCTGTCATCGTGTGCTGATGTCGGCGGTGCCCTGCCTGCCAGAGGACGAGGGGGACCGGGACTCGGGGAACGCGTTGCCTCTGAGCCACTGAATTTAAAATAGAGAGGCTCACAGACACTAAGACGGGAACACAAACCTCTTCTCCAGCCCTCCTCCTGCCCGCACATCCGCCCACCCTTTCCGGCGGCCTCTCTAATCTGAAAAAAAGCAGTTGGTTGAGGATCTGGGAGACCCCCTCTACCAGCACCGAGGCCAGGCCAGCGATGGAGAGAGCTGACTGTCCCCAAGGTGCTGAGGCTGAGGTGGCCTGCTGGGTTGAGTCTGGCATTGTTTCCTTCCCAACAGTTTGCAGAAGAAGGCCCAGACTCCAGGATAAACACCCACTGACCGGTGAGGATCCAAGGGTCTGAGCGCAGTGCCGCGACCACGTCTTCCTCAGGATGCCCCACGTCCCTCACACCTCATCCCTGGGGCCCTCAGCCCTGCCTCAGGGGCTTGCGCCCAGTGGGCCCGTGCCCAGTGGCCCATGGATGACGCATAGGGCTCCAGGGGTTGAGCTGAAGGGACAGATGGACTTGAGCCACCCCAACCACAGATGACCCCCCCCAACCCCTGCAGGAACAGGAAGGCCTCTGATAAGAAGGGACTGGCAGACGCCCACAGCTGTTTACACCCCGAAGACAGATGTCAGGATGGAAAAGGTCCAGTGTGGCTGATGGGCCAGGAAGGCGGCGGGAAGAGGTCACCAGTCCTTGAGGACGACGAGCATCTGGTTGCACATCAGAGGGGCCGAAACAAACCAAACACCCGCCTTCCCCGTCGGAATATAAAATCTCGGGTGAAGGACCGTGTGTGGCCGGAATCGAAGGGGCCCTGTGACGAGCCGGGCAGACCAGTGGGTGGTGGGGCTTTATGATGGTGAAGCCTGGGCAGGTACAGCCAAAGCAGAGGGGTGGTGGTCAGAGCCCTCCTCCTGGCCTGTGCGCCCCCTGCAGGGCCCCCGGTTGACCCCCACAACGGTCAGGAGGCTGAGGACCACATGCAGGTTCCCACCACAGGCCAAGGGCATAAAAACCCTACCTCGGTTCTGAGTCTGGAGATAGCAGCAAGTCCGATCCATGCCCTACCTAAACTGATTGGAGGGAGACTCACCCACCATTCTGACTCCTGCCCACACACACACATCTGTCCTAGGACCCCCACATTCCAGGCAAGAACACTCAGCAAACAGCATGCCGGCCCCTTCCAGAACCTTCCATGCGTTCGCCCTGGCTCGAGGCCGGCGGCAGAAGTGCATGAGATACCAGTGCTCACCCGTCCACATACTGCAACACTCCAACTGAGTGACAGCTCACTCGACTCTCCCCAACGCCTCCCCTCTCCCTGGTTTCATACAAGTGACGGAGGCATGGTGCGGGGACCCCGCGGCATGACGTGGACAGTGTGACATTGGAGAGAACCAAGTGCCCCACTCCCACCCCTGTCCCGGCCGGCCTGTCCCACAGTGGGCTGCGACTGCAGGGCCCCAACAAGTCCTCAGGAGCAGTGTCCAGGCCACCCCGCGGGCCAGGGTTTGATATCGGCACTCAGTGTTTTGCTTTGTTGCTCTTTCTAAAGTAGGAAAAGGAGACAAAGCCACGTACTTCTCAACTCAGCAGTTCCCCAAATGGAAAAGCAAACCGCAAGCCTGAGGACCCATCCTGGGCAGACGGGGGCCAGGAATCTGGGGTGACCTGGCCCGGGACCTCCCTGCCAGCCCCACCGGTGGCCCTCCTGAGCAGGAGGGGGTTTCAGACCCAAAGACAGTGAGCCTGTGTCCCCCCTCCCTCCCAATGCCCCACCATCGCTCCACACTGAAGTTCATCGTCGAAAGGGGAAAGTCAGATCTGCCTGAATCTACGCAGGTGAGTCAGGCAGCTCAAGGGCCGGCTGAGAGAGCTCTGCTTGGCCAGAAATGACCAAGCGCATTCCTGGGAATTCCCTGGGAAACTCCCAGGGAGACCTGGAATCCCCTTTCTCCCGACGATGTGGCAAGACAGAAAGAAGCCTTGGTCCCGGGCCTCAGACCAAGCCCTGTTGGCACTGCCTGGGGGAGGGGAAGGGGATAAAGCCCCTCAAAGATACCCAAGGTGCCTACACAGGGACAGCGGTAGCAGGAAAACAGAGCTGAGGCCGCTCACAGCAGAAGGGTTCCCGATCCACCTCCACGCTGGGGACAGGCCAGCAGCCACCCTGCAAGGGCTTCAGCAGCACAACTGCAGTCTCCTCATGGCACCTCTCAGAACCAGGAGATGAATCGCACTCTACTAACACCCTCTCCCCGCAGACCAGGCTAACCAGTCTCTAGCCACATGCCCAGGGGATGCCTGATTGGCCATGGTGTCGGCTTAGGCTGGGCCAGGACCTCGATAGATGAAGCTGACCCCAGTGCACACACTCAGGTACACCCTCTCCACTCGTCGGATGTGAACTGCAGCTCACACTCGTCCCGGGAAGCAGCGTGTCTGAATTCCCTATCCAGGTCTGTTGGCAGAATCTTTTTGGAACCTTCAGGAAGCAGGTGTTGATCACTGGTTCTCTGGCTTCCCTGAGCAGGGCAGCGGAAGTGAGCATAGCAGAGGGGTTCCTCGCTTCCCCAGCTCGGGGGAGGGGGGCACCGTGCCCATAGGAGGTTTTGCTCTCAGGTTGGTAAGACCCTGTGTATTGACAAAGCCCTCCCTCTCACCCGTGGGCCACTCAGGGCTCTGCAACGTCAGCTTCTGGGGTCCCCTCTGACCACAGGTGCCTTTAGGAAACCTCTGACCCTGCACCAAACAGTCCAGCTCCAGAGCGAGGTCAGGCCAGAATGACATCGGACCCCTCCATGCTATCAGGGTTGTGTCAAGACAGCCTCCCCCATTGTCCCCATCCCTGAATGATGAGGCTTTGGGGTTGGAAATGGCACACGCGTCAAGGATGTGAAATTGTGCACGGCGAGAATGCGGGGCCCTTAGTTAGAGGAGATAAAATATTCACCAGGACCCGGCCTTGTTTTCAAATGATTATAAATTATTTTAACAGTGCATTTGCAAAGGGTTATAAAAACAGCCATAATATATTTTTTTTTCCCTTAGATTCTAGAATTACCAGGGTGACAGCTAATGCAATAATGATTTGTTTCAAACGCCAGTGTTTAAGCTGTAGAAAGCTGATTTTATACATTTTTCCAGTAGGCCGCATTGTAGTTAATGAAATTAAACACACCAATCGCATTTGTCCCCAGGGGACGAGGGACTGAACACACCACTGGTTTATTTTTTTATTAAAATAAATTGCAGCCGGCAAGATGGACTAATTGCACGCAGAATTGAAAAAGAAACATTCCATTGATATAATTAAGCCAATTTTCATGGACATAAATAGTTATAGTGGATATAAAATAAGCAAAGCCTTCACCAGAATCTGATTCCCCCCCCCTATTTTTTCTTTCTTTCTTTCTTTTTTCTTTTTTCTTTTTTTTTTTTTTTTGCCCCAGAATGTGAACTATTAAACAAATATGTATCTCAGAGCGTGGCACTCCTATCTGTGAGCTCCAGGGGCCTCCTCAGAGTCAGTCTCTAGGGGAAAGGCCTGCCAGGCGGGCAGGCAGCCCGGGCATCTCCGGACCACAGAAGATTTGATGGTAAAACCCCAAGAGGAGTGTGGTCAGAGCAGGAAGAGGCTACCTTCCCCCCACCACACACACACACACACACACACACACACACACACTGCCCTGGGCCCAAAGAGTTGGGGAATGCTAGCCAGCCCAGAACAGCCACTGTGCCTTGGCCACAGCCTAGGAGGTATGCTCAGACTTGAGGACCAGCAGTGGTTGCAGGTGGGACCATGGACTACAGCCCCAGGTCCCTCTGCCTTGTGTCGGGTCCACCTCTTCCTGATGGCCCAAGGGAAGGAGGAGTGATTCCTGTGTCTCCAGGTCTGGGGTACGGGCAGACAAGTCCTACACCTCCTACATTTGCTCAGGAAAAAGTACTATGCAGGGGGTTCAGGCAAGTGGTCTACACTTTCCACTACTCTTCACTTGCCCTTGAAAGAAGTAGGGGCCAGGCCTCCCGCCAGCCTGGGTGGGGAGATCTGGGAGCCCAGACCTGGGAGAAGGAAGAAGCCAGCCTGGAGGAGGCTGAATGCACAAGGCAGCCAGCCGCACACACTGCCTGAGAGCCCACAGAGGCCTTCCCTGCTTTTTAAGAACAGACAGACCTGTTAGGAGCTGAGCACTAGCCTTGGGGAAATGCTGAAACCCCATCACATTAGAAATAATCCCGATGGAAATACCTGCCGTTTGCCCCTGGCGGGGGTGCGGCCGGGTTGCTAAATAAGAAACCTGGGAGAGTTTTGTTTAAAGGACACCCGGTTTCAGCCTTAACTTGCTATGTGACCTGCAGGGGTGACTTGACCTCTCTGTGCCCCTGCCTTAGCCTTCTCACCCCTAAAAGTGGTGCGGGCTAGCCACACTGCATCTTTCTCAGGGTCAGCGAAAGAGGTGGTGTCACATCTTCCATGTGGACCATGGGCGCCTCTAAGGGAACCGTAACATTCGAGGCAGGAACAGGGGCAGTGACTCAGGCTGCTGCCGACTCTGGCCTCCCCAAGCAGACAGGTGTGTGGAGCAAATACACACCAACCCACAAGCCACCTCCAAGAAGTTATGCCTGCAGACGCAAGGCGGGGTCTATCCTGGAAAGCCTGGCCCCACCCTCCATTTTGGTCTCCTTTCCCTTCCTCCACTCCCCTGACTTGGACCCGGGTTTCCCGGAGGTGGGCTCCGGTCTCTCTGCACCTAAGTCTGAGAGGCGACCGCTAATGGGACCGGGGCCTGCCACGCGCGCGCGCGCGCACGCGGGGAGTATGGGCCGGATCAAAGTCGGGGATTCAGGCAGCCGAGCCGCCCGGTCCAGGAAAACTAAGAGGCAAAAACCCTTAGCGCTGAACCAGGGCTCTGGAGAAGGGGGCCGCGCTCAGCTCGCTGGGCTGGGGTCCGAGGCGCCCGGGCGCAGGCATTGCGTGAACCGGCTGCGCGGTGTAGACCCTGACGCCGCTCCCTCTGAGCGGTAGCCGGCCGTGACTTTGTGTGCGGAGACCCGGGAGCCGCTGCGGAAAACATCGGCTCAGACCGGGGTTCCGAGGCCCTACACCCTGGTCCGCCCGCGCCATTTGGAGCCCTCAGGGCCTGAGTTTGCGTCCACCGCCACCCCTGTACCGCCAGCGAGGCCCCGCGGCACCCTTTGCTGCGAGAAGTTTCTCTCCCTCCCCTGGACGGCACTCTGGCTGTTCCTTGTCCTCTTGCCCGCCCACCGGGGAAGGAGACAGGAACTGTCGCGTCCCAGACTTGTGACAGGGGTTTGATTCAAAACCTGGTAAATTGTATTTAGCGCTCTTTGAAATTTTTAAACGAAATTACTCCAATGATTTTTAATCCCGGTTAATTTTTGTTGAAACTCTAATTATACATCACCTTAATTACCAGCCCCAGCCCCCCAAGGATCCCTAATTGCCTCTTAATTGAATAAAACAGGGGGCTAATCGCGCCCAAAGTGGCCCAGAGAGCTGGGTTGCCTCCCCCTGCAGCCCATTGGGGGGAGCCCCCCGCCAGCCCCCCAATCCCAGCCAGCACCTGCCCTCTCAGTAGAAAGGGGCACCAGGTTCTCTGCCCCACGCTCTGCCCAGAGGGGAATGCAGGGTGCACGGGAGCCTGAGCCCAGGACTGAGCAGTCTGGAAGCCCAGCCCGCACCTGCTCTGCCGAGGCAGCAGACAGGAGGAGCAGTGTGGCCGGCGGGCTCCTGTGGCCGGGGACCCTGGAAAGCAGCGGCACCCTTCAGGTGGCGCGGGGGTGGGGTGGGGGACTCCCACCAGATCACTCCACTAACAGGACCTGGCAACCCCTGTCTCTCTCCTGCAGGTCTCTGGCCGTGGCACACCCGCTGGCCAATGGTGAAACCAGAGCCTGAGGGCTGCTGTGCTGTGCACAGCCACCTGCCCTTGGCTGCCAGCCCTGCACCCCGCCCCTCCGCGGCGCTGCCCCAGCGTTTTTCGCCCGAAGCGGGCTTGCCGCTCCACTCCCGCCGGACACTTCCTGGCACTGTGGCCCTACGAGGCATCTAAACAAGAGGCTGCCACCATCCTGGTTCAAGAGAGAGGACTGGTGGAGGGGGCAGACCTGCCCAGTGTGGGAGAAGGGCAAGCCCGGCAGGGAGGGAGCCGGGCCTGGGTCAGGGGGAGAGAGAACGGGGCCAGAAGCTCAGCCTCGAGCCCTGCTCCCCCAACCTGTCACACACATACAATGCCCTCTGATGTGCAGAAGACCTGCAGAGGGCTGCATCCAGCGGGGGGAGCAGCCTCCGCTCCACCCCAGGGGCTAGGCCGCAGTCATCCTGCAGACAGCATTCTTGGACCCGGGATATGTGGCATCTAGAACTATGGAATCAGTCGCTTCCATATGAATCAGGCCTCAGGGGCAGCTCCGATGGGGGTCCCAGCTGGACACAATCTATGGAGGCCCATCTCCTTCCCTACACGGAGGTCAGGAGGGCACCACAGCTGCACTGACTCCCTCCCCACCTGCCCACCTGGCTCCTAACAGAGGCAAAACCACAAAGCTTTGTCAGGCATTTTGTTTTTCAGTGAGGGGCAGGGACAGTCGCACTGCCCCACAGACCAGCCCTGCTCCAGCCTCTGATTGGGGACCCTGGACCCACAGACCTGTCCTCACTATGCTCCCTCCTTCAGTTCGGGTGAGGAGGGAGTGAGTCTCCCAGCAGCTGAACTGCAGCCCAGGCCTGGCCACCCCAGTGGCCTCTGCCCTTGGAAATCTCAACATAGTCTCCAAGGTGGGCCTCCAAGGTGCAGCCAGCTCAGCCAGCATGCAGTCCTCCCCACTCTCCCGCCACAGAGTCCCTGAGGTGAGGTCCTGGGAGAACACGGACCAAGCACAGCTGCCCTTCTGGGGCAGTCCCCCGCAAGCTCTGT
Organism: Saccopteryx leptura; assembly: GCF_036850995.1. Classification (NCBI taxonomy): domain Eukaryota; kingdom Metazoa; phylum Chordata; class Mammalia; order Chiroptera; family Emballonuridae; genus Saccopteryx; species Saccopteryx leptura. The sequence continues at coordinate 85,004,164 of NC_089505.1, read as the reverse complement.
GTCAAGGAGGTCACACCCAGTGACCTGGTTGTCCTTCCCTGCCCAGCACAGGGCTGCAGGCACAGCCCAGTCCTGCACACTGGCCTTGTAACCATGACCTCTCCCCTCAGCCCCTGACCCCGGCTGCGACATAGCCTGGGGAGAGGGAGGTTCCGTTGGAGGAAGCATTGGAGCTGCCCTCTGCCTCAGATTCAGGTCACAGAGTCAGGTCCCCAGGGACGTCCACATCTGCTTAAAATACTGTCCACTGAAATGCAGTTCCTCAGTGGATCCTGCACTCTGTGTCAGGGCCGCAGCTGCATTTCCGTGCCTGGCCACCTTCTTGGGGACGGCTGGGGGAAGCTGTTTCGGCAATGGGGCCCAAGGGGGAGGGTTTCCCCATGTTTGCCCTGGTGTGGGTTCCAGCTGGGCCTGGGCCTGATGTACCTGCTCGGTCTGTGCCTTTTCTCACCAAGGACTCCCAGGAAAGGGAAACCCGTGCACTGCCCGCCCCCTGGTCATGTTCATAGGCCCCCGGCTTGGTTGTAGGACACTGCCAGGCACCTTTCTAGGTCCTGAGCGGTGCCTGGCCCTCCTGCCTGAGTGGCAATCTATCCCACCTGCTGGGGTAAAACAGAGAGAGAACTGAGGGCCAGACCAGACCTGTGGCCAGTCTGGCCGCCTGTCTGTCAGCGTGGGAAGTTTCCGGGGCTGCCTCTCTCTCCCTCTCCCTCTCTCTCTCTCCCTCGCTTGCTGCGAAAACCAAGGGAACGCCACCACCTTCCACTTTCTCACTCCGACTTTCGGCCCTTCTTGGGAAAGAGCCGGACCCAGGTGGCTGGCAGCCCCGGGGCTGAGACTCTTGAGTTGGCCCTTGGTGCACACATAGACCCAAACATGCACACAAATATGCACACCCCATACACCCACAGGCATGCAGGTAGCACTGGAACAGCAAAACCAGCCGTGAAATAGGGACCTCCTTCGCACCAAGAGGGGCAAGAGGTCATGGGAGGCCAGGAAGGCCAGGGAGGCCCAAGGCAATGAGCCCAGGGCAGAGGAGGCCGGCTGGAAAGGGGCACCTCCAGGAAGGGTCCCCAACGACTACCCGCGGGGTCCAAGGGCGCCCTGCAGAAGCTGGGAGCTGCTTTTCCCGGCGGGCCCCACACATGGCCTACGATGGCGGGCTGCTGTCAGGCCGAGCCATACCGAACACCGAACCCGGAGAAGAGAACTTCTTCTGAAAACTGTCGCGAGTTTAGCGCCCACCGGGCTCACGCTTGGGATCAGGCGGAGTGCTGCGAGGCCCGGCCCGGCAGGGTCAGGCCAGGAGGAGCGGACTGAACGGCCTGATGGTCGGGAGGGGATGCCAAGGGGAGACGGCCGGGCTCCCCTTCCGCCCGTAGGCCGGCTGCGGTCGGAGAAGGGGCGATGGGAGCAGGAGGCGCTGATTCCACTCCGCGCGGCGCCTGCCGCTTCGCTGCAGCCGGGCCTTAGCCAGGCTGCGGGAGCCGCGCTTTCCCGGCCGCGCCGCCGCTGCCGCCCCCACCTGCCTGCCTCTCGGGCCGCAGCCCCGGGCCCGGGGGCCTCGCGGCCCATGGCGCCGGCGCCGGGGCTTGGAGGGCGCACTGGTGGCCCCGAGGCGCAGCGACGGGCGGTGGTACAGGCGGCGGGAGCAACCGGCCGGCGGCGGAGACCTGGAGGCGAGGACCTGGAGGCAGCGGGCTGGGCGCGTGGAGCCTGGGGCTCAGCCGGAGACGGAGCGAAAGAGAAAGTAAGACCGGACCGGGCAGTCTCTCCCGGGCAGCTTTGTCCCGCCGGGCCTCAAGGTTGCGCCAGGCGAACGGGTGAGGAAGGGTCCGAGCGGGGCCGAGGGTGCAGGCAGTGGCGGCGGGTCGGAAGGCGGCCCGGTGGGGACACTCCTGCCGGAGGCACCGGCGCCTGGGCGGCCCGCGTGGGCTGCCGGAGTCACAGATGAGCGCCCTCCGCCGTGCGGGGCACCAGTTGGGAATAAACTTCACGACCACAGTTCCAAACCCAGGAAAACGTCTCCATTTTGCTCCCCAAGTGGCTGCGGCCGTCCTGCCGTCGCTACCCCTGCCTTGCGTCCGCAGAGCCGGTGGGCGCCGGCCCGCGCCCCCTCCTCCGCCCCCTCCCCGGCTCGGGGTCTCCCTCCTCTGCGCCCGGCTGGCGGACGCCAAAGGCGGTGCTCTAGCGCCCACTATTTCAAAAGCCCGGAATATGATTTGACCAGGACTGAGAGCCACTCGGAGAGAGAGGGAGAGAGCGAGCGAGGAGGAAAAAGTTGCTCTCCCCTTTCGTCAACTTTTCGCTAACTTTCGCTTTTCGCTCCCCTCCACCCCCAGCCCTCCCCCTCCGCCCCCCTCCCCGGCCCCCACCGCGCGCTTCGGGTTCCCGGGCCCGAGCGCCTGACAAGGGGGGGGGGAGGGGGTTCAGCGAGGAGGGGGCCGGCGCCTTCGGGGAGCGCGCGGCCCGGCGCCCCGAGCCTCTGCGCCGAGCCCGGCCGCCCCGGAGCGCGGGAGGCGGAGCAGCCCTCGGGCTGCGCGGCCGATCCGGGGGCCGGGAACCCGAGGCGCGCCGGCCGCGCCCCGACGCGCACCCCTGGCCCGGACGCCCCGGCCCCGCGGCCCCGGCCCGTTGGCGCGGCGCGGCCGAGCGCAGGAGACTTACTTTTGGCTAGCTTCCTCGCCCTTGCCTTGGATCGCATGGTGTCGGCTCGCGGAATCTCTCTCCTCCTCCTTGAGTCCAGAAGCAGCTACACACTATCTTCATCTCCCCAGCATTGTCAGTTTGGACACCTTCGCACATGCGCACAGAGCACTCAATCTGACACCCCTCGCCGGGGCCAAAAAAACTTTGCAATGTATTCATCATCCTCATCGTCGCGCCGCCGCCGCCGCCGCCCGCCGCCTCGGCGCGGGATTGGGGGGCTCTCCTTGGCCTTCCTGGGCTTCACCTCACTTATCTCTCCCCCCGCCCCCTTCCCCCACCCCTTTTTTCAGCGCAGCTCGGAACTGGCCCTTTAAGAAAACATTCCGGGCTCGGCGCTCCCGCCTGGGGCCCGCACCCCGGACACTTTAAAAGGACCCAGGTGGCCCCGGAGGCGAGGTGACTATCCCCCCACCCTTCCCGTGCGTCGCGTTGCGCTGCTGCTCCCGCCCCAGCCGGCCGGAGATGAAGTGGCGGCTGCGTTTGCCCTGGCGACTTCCTTGGATATGGGGTCAAACGCGCGCCGGCAGTTCCGACGCGGGTCTGGCTGGTTTTGCTTCGTTTTATTGCATTTTAGTACTAATTAAAAAGCTTTGCATTCACTGTTGCCCCAGCCCGCTTTTCGCCCTGTCTGTCCCGTCGGTCCCCGCCCCTGACCTGAGATCCCCGGAGGGGGTGCCCAGGCCCGCGCGCCGAACCCGGCTCCTCCGAAACCCCCTCCGGGCCGCCGCCCCCCTCGGGCCTCCCCGGCCCCCGCCCCTCCCCTTCATCCCCACCCAACCGCTGCCGCTTCGGGCTCCGTGGTTCAAAAACTGCAACGCCAGCGCCGCCAGCTCCGCGCTCTGCCACTGCCCGAAACCGGCGGGCGAAACTCGGACTCGCCGCCCTCGGTCCCGCTCGGAGCTGCGGGGAGAACTGCGCCGACACCCGGAGGCAACGCGGGGGCAGCGGTCCGCACACCGGGCGTCCCCGCACCTCGCCGCTCTGAGGGCAGCCTGTGGACTCCTGCCTCCGCGGCCCCTAGGTGAGTACCCTGCGGCGGTCGCCGAAGCTGGACCACCTCCAGGGACCAGGACCTTTGGGGACACTCCCCCCTCGCCTCTGTCCGCCCAGGTGCGACGCGGTCGGGAGGGCCAGCGGAGCAGGTGGAGGAGGCCGAGGGGGAGCCGACCGGGTGCTCCCGCCCTCAGCCCTCAAACTCGGAGGGCAGGCAGCGGAGGGACAGGCTGGGCGCACGCAGGTTCCGGGCACGGGGTCTGGTGGGAACAGTAGGAATTCTTCAGTCGTCTGTCTGGGATTTAAGGATGAATTGGAAGTAACTGGAGGCCTGGACCTCCGTGCCTTTTGGAGAACCAGGGTTCTGCCAAGCTGCGGGACTAGGAGCTGCCTCTGAGTCCACTTGAGCCTAGAAGGAGTGGTGCTCACGATGCCGGGGTCTCAGACGCCTGGGGGCCTCCTGGCCATGCCCCTCCCCGGTGTTGTCCCGTGAGACCAGCAACGCCTCCCCTGGGACCTACACTAGGACCTGCGCCCTGATCATAAAAGAGGTGAATGGGTCAAGGAGCTAACCCAGAGACCCCTGGGGTCCCAGCAGATGCACTCGGGTGGCTAGGGGCGCAGAGCCGATGCTACCCCAGAGGAAAAGCCCAGCAAAGCCTGGCTTTGTAAAAGCCGGCAAGTGCGGTGCGCTGGGCCTTCCCTCTCAGCGCTTCCTCAGCCCACTGCGCTTCCTCACGGGAATTCGAACCCCGAATGAGCTCCCACTGCACGGGAGTGTCCAGTCCTGCAGCCTTGCTCCCCGCCCTTGACGAAGAGGATGCTCTCCACCCGGCTCTGAGTCTCAGTGACCCTGCCTCTGCTTTTTCTGGCCCTTAGGTGAGTGTTCCCCGCGGCGGGGTCCTGAGAGCACAAGGCACCTCAGCAATGGTGCTTGCCAACCTCTTGAGGGTCTGTCATCATCCCTCCCTCACACACAAACCCTATCTTTCCCCATGGGCTAGGCAGAGCACTGCTGGGCTCAGAGGGTTCTGGGGACTTGCTGTCAGGTTCTCTGTGCCCACTAGGGACCAAGGCATTGCTGCAGGCCAGCTCAGAGCCCACTCCCGCCAAGGGTGGGGAGGGTGGTTGCTGGCAGAGGCAAGAAGGAAGGCTGCTGGGTCCCTAGAGCCCTGGGTGGAGTTGTTCGCTCAACCCAGCCATGTCAGGTTCCAGCCAGTGGGCCCAACCTGGCTGGGCCTGCTGGCCAAAGAGAACATAGGGTCATCCTCATATTTTGAGCACCTCAAGACCCCCTTGCAGAAAGCCTCCAGTAAGGTTAGGGATGAGGCCTGATAGAATACAAAGGTGCCCCGACCTGCAGAGAGGGTCCCTTCCCAAGCCTTGACCCCAGTCCAGCACTGATCCCCTGCCCTGGAAGCAGCCAGCAGACCACAAGGTTAAGAAGGCCCAGATATCTTTTGGGGGCACCCAGCTCACTCAGGCCTTCTCCCTGCGCCCTCCCTCAGCTCAGGAGGCAATTAAAATGCTCAGAGCCTTGGCCAGGCTGGGCCGGGACCCCCCAGACCTTGAGACTGTACCTTCCCAGGGCCGGGTGAGGGAGGGCCAGAGACTGCACTATCTTTTTCTTACCTGCCCCCTGACGGGACCTTGCTGGGGTGTGGGCGGGACTGCACCTCAGGGCTTGCCTGGAGGAGGGGGACCTAGAAATGAAGGTGACAGGGAGACCAGTGGGTTGCTAACCCTCCAAGGTGCCGCAGCTCCTTCGGGGTCGCCCTCCAATCAGCCCCCATTAGCTTGAAAAATCCAGGCAGGTCATCCCCAAGGCTATGGCCCTGGCTGAGGTTGGGTACTGGCCTGGCCAGGCCCTGCCCCCGCGTGGCCAGACTTAGAACCAGACTTAGAACGGAGAGCAGGTCAGACCGCATGGAGTTCCTGTGAGAAACCAGTGAAACAGGGAAAACCAGAGACAGATTCTTCCCCCCCTCCCCACCCTGGCTTTGCGGGACTTGGGGCACAAGTGTGGGCAAGTGGGGGGCCAGTTTTCATTTCATTGATACTAAAAGGCTTAAGGGCAGTTTTCAAAGTGAGCCCAGATCTGAGGAGTCTTGTGGTCCATGCCGCCTGGTAGACCCCACACCCACCACTTCCCCAGTGCCTCCTTGGCTCTGGGCTCCGTCAGACGGATTGTTGGAGGCTGGTGAGCTGTGGCCTGGCTGCATGGACATGTCCTACGTTCTATGCGTTTTGGAATCGACTTTGTTGCGGAGGCCAGGGGACTGGCGAGAGGACTTTTACCACCAACTTCTGTGGCACTGGAGCCCGTCCTCCAGAGCTCTGCCCGCTCCCGGCCGGTCCAGCAAGCAGGGAAGTGCCGCTGGAGCCCAGGATGAGGACCAAATACCATCTTTGGGGAGAGGTTCAGGTTCAGGAAGCTGGTCGCGTTCTGCAGTGTTGTAGTAAGCATAGCGGGGCCGTGTGTCAACGAGTGAGGCGGGTCCCTGACTCCTGGGAGAAGCCCATGTGTACTAAAACCGCACCAAGGCACCCCTCCCCACCCTACACTTCCTCCGGAGTCCATGCACTGCGGGGCTGAAGCGTCCCTCTGCTTGGCCACAACAAGTCAACTCACAGAGGCCCAGCCTCTGCATGGAGAGATCTGTGTGTGCTTGCAGGCGCAGGGTCAGTGCTGGCCCAGGCCATGTTCTCTCTGCTCTCCGTCCACGTGCACTGCTCCCTAAGCTCAGCCCAGTCCCAGGTGTCAGGCACTCCGTATCTGGGCTCTGTCGGACTCCAGATCAGATGTGCTCACCCTCCCTCCAGTTTCTGCTCAGAGAGAGGATGAACAGCTAAGAAAAGGGAAGCCTTTCTCCTTGAGCTGACACGTGGGCCCGACCGACCGGCAGCCCCTACTTGCCCCACTTCCCACCAGGGGCCACTGAGTCAGGCTGAGGTGTGGATAATCCTCTCTGGGCACATTCTCCTGCCCTACACTAGGTGGAAATGTCTTCCAGGTTTGAGCATCTGGAGGCTGGAGACTGAAAGGGACGCTTGGAGACAGGCCAGGGACAAGCCAGTTTGATTCCCACCGCGCCAAGGACAAAACAAGGTGGTCTCGACACCTAGCAGGAGACTCTTTGAGGATAGAATGCAGAGACTTGACAGGCTGGGATGAAGTTAGCGTGAATGTTTGATCTAGAATGGAGATGGGTGGGGCATGGACAGCCTGCAGGGCCATTTCCTCCCCTTGGGGGCAGCCACACTGGCCCATGGCTCAGTGGCCCACAGCCCAGCTACCCCCAGCACCACACCTTTGCTCCAGACTGGGGCCGCAAGAGGCCCCTTTTTGCCCCCTTTCCTACCCTAGCCCCAGAGAAACTCTAAGTCACCCAGATCACTGTCAGGAACTGGACACTGGTCTGGATCTCTGGCCCAGCGAATCCCAAAGCCCTGTGGCAAGGCCATTCCCTACACTGCTCAGAGCAGAGGCCTCAGAGCGCCCACATCCAGCCCCTGGTTCCGGAGCAGGTCTCCCAGAAGGGCTGGGATCCCTGCCGGGGCACTCCCAACCAGGCCTCCCAGGGAAATGAACCAAGTAGCTGATTTCTAGCAAACCGTAGTTGTTTCTAAACCTTCCTCATTCTCAGGCAAAAAAGGGACATTGTTCCAGGAAGATGGGCAACTTCCTGGGAAGGCCTCAAGACTCCTCTGTCCCCACCACCACCACCGTGCATCGGGATCCCTGGCTGGGGCCACCATCTCTCAGGAATGCAGACTCCTGGCCTGCTTGCATTCACCTGGGGTCTGCCACGTGCATTTGAGAGGCGCAATCCTGGTTTTTCGGTTTTGTTTTGATTTTTAATTTAAAGGATCGAGACACACGTGGGCCTGACTTCCCCGCGTGAGGCAGGGAGGGAGCTGGCTCCTGTATCCCGATTTTAAAACCGCTCTCCTAGAGATGCAGGGCGCCTGGCAGGGAGCAGGCGTGGACCGGGACCGAGCCGCGGCGCGGCGGAGCCCAGGGCTCCAGCAACTGCGGGCGGGCGGCCTCTGCCTCAGGGAGCAATAAACGAAATTGGTTTCCCACGCTTTCCCGCTCCATCTCAGAGCCTTTAAAAATCCGCCAACGAATTCCGTCGTTCGGTCTGTGTTGCTTCTGAGATGTGCGCTCACCCCGCGTCCCGGAGTCGCCAGCACCTCCTGCAGCAGAGACTCTCGCGGCACCCGCATCCCCCGGGCCACCAGCGCCACACGCAGGGACAGCTCGGGTCCCCTAGCACCCTGGTCCTGCGGCACCCGCAGAGCTGCACGCGACAGAATTCGCGCTGCGGCCACAACCGAACGCGCCCCGCGTGGACATGGCCGCCTCCTCCTGCTCCCCGTGCAGCCTGCGCGGGCAGGGTCCCGACAACAACGAAAACCGCGAGCCGCGTCACCTTCTGGACAGGGGAGCTCCGGGAGCCGCTGGGTGGGAGCCTTTTCTTCGTGTCCCCAAAGGCCAGAGAGCCTAGGACACCGGAGGGGCTGCCTAATACCAGAGGAGACTCCCCAGTAGGCTTGCACCCTGAATCCACACTTCGGTTTGCGGTTTGCAAAGGCCCCTCCTCCCCTTCTCTCTGCCGTGGTCCCTGCCCCCACCGCCGACATTCTTAATTCAGAGCGAAATTTCACCTTTGGTCCGAAGGGCTGGACTCCTTGCAGAGAGGACCGTGGACTGGGGGAGCTAGAGTCGATTTTCCTTCACGCCTCAGTTTCCATATCCGTGAAATGGGGCCAGACACACCTGTGCCCCTCTCACGGGTTTATGTGAGGTTGGGTTTATGTGAGGTTGGAGGGAGGACCGAGAGGTGGAAGCCACGGGGGGGGGGGCGCAGCCCACTCTTTGGGGCTCGGTTTGAGCGGTGGGGCTCAGAAGTGGTATCAGAGGTCTCTGCCATCCCTGCTCTTCCTGGAACTCCCTTCTCCCGCGCTTACTAGGAGGGTGAGAGGGTCCAGCTCCATCCTGGGTGAGAAGGTTGTGCTCCTCCTGGGTTTCTCTCCGTTTCCTCTGGGACCCAGGATGCAAGGAAGTTGAACCCACCATGCTTCAACTTTCAGGGTGGTCGGTCCCCTGGGCACCCCATATCTCACAGAGGGCAGATGCTGGGGCTGCCAGGGAGGGAGGACAGGTGACGGAGGCCCTGGTCCCCGTTGAGCCCCTAGGAGGGAACACACCCCATCTCCTTCCCGCTCCCCATGCTGCCTGCCAAGACTTGGGTGTTCCTAGCTTTGGGGACCTGCATGTCCCAACAAGACCCGGCAGGACCTTCAGGGTGTGACCTAGGAACCCTGGGCTTCATTAGCACTCCTGAAACTATCCTGCTGGGTGCTGACTTGGGGGACTGGGGGAGCAAGAGAAGTGGGCGCGACCTGAGCAAATCCTCCAGGCCGCCCACTGCTTCCAAACAAGATGGCGCAGCAGGGGGAAGGGGGAGGAGAGGGGAGCAGCAAGGGGGAGAGCTTTAGCAGACATCCTTCCCCCTGCCCCACCCCCCCCAGCTTTGCTTCTTGCTACTGAACCAGTAATCTCCAGTTGGATGGTGGAGACTGGGCTCCCAGAGCTGACCAGAAAAGGGCGGAGACCTAGACAGCCTCCGGCGAGGAAAAAGTTACCTTTGCTGAGTGACCCAAAGGGGATGGCCTGAGTCTGCATGTCCCTCCGGCAAGGCGTTTGGCTCCTGCAGAAGCTTGGGCACCCACAACCCCTGCCTCTGGGAAGGGAGCAGGGTGAGGCATGCAGTGGGTTCTGGTGTGCCTGCAGGGGTGGGAGTGTGCCCCCATTCTTGACTCCTTTATCTCAGACCTAAGCCCCACCCCCCATGAAAGAATGAGAGGCAGGGAAACAGTACAAGGTCCCAAGCCTCCTGCAGCCCGGACAGGTCAAAGAACCTGAGGAGGGACCAGCTGTGTGCCATGTCAGGGGATTAGAATGAACATGGCACAATCCCAGCCCTGAGCAGTTTCTCAGTTACATGGCATCAGTGGAATTAAAATGGGAGTCTGTGCCTGGTGGTGGTGGGGGGGAGGCAGCAGAGGAATTGCCTAGGCACTGTCCCCCATGCACACATGATGTCTTCTCTCCCCACACATGATGTCTTCTCTCTCCCCACGTGCTTCTGTGCTGTGACCCTCTCCCAGGGCAAGCAGAAAGATGGGGGGACTGGTGAAGATGGAAAGAGCTTTAGCAGAGTCAGACAGCTCCGTCCCTCACTCCCTCTGAAACCCTAGTTCAGCCCGCCCAGCTTTCTGGGACCCCCAATTTCATATGTTTACTGTAGGGACACACAAGCCAGGGGGATTGTGAGGATTGACACATGCGTGGGGTGGGGGGGCCTGGAGCTTTCTGGGAGGGTTGTTAGAGCAAAACACTGCTGTCGGCAGGGGTCCCTGTGCCCTCCGACCCCTCCTCTCCCAAAACCAAGGCCTGTCCCAAAGGCTCTGGGTTGGGGTCCGTGAAGGGAAGGTAGCAACACCCTCCCTGGCTGTAGATGGAGGGCATGTGTGGCCAGGACTGAGGACAGCGCCCCTGGGAGCTGTCAAGCAGGTCTGAAGAGGCTTCCAGTGTCAGCCCCCATGCTCTTGACCTTGGCCTGCCCCAGTCTTGCTTGGCTAGAGTAGAGGCTGTTTGAAGGTCAACTTGTTCCCTGGTACCCATTATCAGTGCCTGTCACAGGCCCACCACCTGCCCACCAGAAGGCCAGGGCTCACAGATCCTGCTGCACACCCTGCAGCCTTTATTCACTCACTGGCGTGTCATTGGCATGTGGCGTGAGGCCGAACGCTGCTAGCCCCATGGTGGCGGTGGTCGTGAGGAGTGTGTCCTCCAGCGGACCTGGAACTCCAGGGCATCTGACTCCCCTCAGAAGCCCCAGTGTCTGGCCCCAGCCTGGGAGACTGCTGAGAGCTCACTTAAGAGGCAAATGGGTCACAAATGAGTGAAGAGTGCTGAGTGGCTGAGGAGTGGCCCTCAGATCCCCACAACCTGGCATCAGCCCAGGGGAAGACCCAAGGAGACCAGGGGCAACGTTACAGGGCATGGAAGTGGCGGCAGCAGCCCCTGTGCTGAGTGACCTGTCCTTATCTGTCCCAGCTTGCAAAGGGCCACCTGCTTCCGGGAGCCAGCCCAGGAGACCGGCTGCTTTGGGTGCATTTGGGCAAGGAGGCTGACTTGCTGGGAGGCTTCGGTGGGATGCTGGGGGCAGGGCAGTTCTTGGAAAGAGTGTTCTCACAGGGCAGACTGTCTATCTGTGGGGTTTCCCGGCCTAGAGAGATCAAGCCACGTGGTGCTGGTCCCCTGTACCAGGCAGGGTTGGCTTCTGCCCCTGGGTGGCCTCACTGTGTGTGCCACTCTCACGACCATGTCGTGCAGGAGGAACTGTAGTTGTTTGCTCCTTACAAATGGGAAAGCGGAGGCTCAGAGGAATAAAGCATGTTACCGGTGTGGAGCAGTGGGGCTCACTACCTGACCGCAAAGCCCTCTCCAGGTGGCTTAGGCAGCAAGACCATGTTCTCCAGGTATGCACATGACTAGAGAACACTGACGGGGAAGGGGTATGGGGGGGCTCTGCTTGACTTTCCTGGGTGTCACTCGTACCAGGAGTGTGAGCTCCAGCATGCTCTGGCCTGGCAGTCACCCACGTGCTCCTAACAATAGCTGCCTGTGTGCAGAAAGACAGCCATATGGGGTTGGTAGTTCCTGAGTCCGGCTCTCACTGGGGAGTCAGGGACCCCACAACTCCCCCACACACACACGCACATACACGAGGCTGGCCGTCCCTGGACTGTTCTAGGGTCAGGTCCCACAACCCAGCCAGTGGCTTTGGGGTGGAGGCCCACTTGGGGGCGAACACACCAAACCAGTCGTGCTCAGCATCTGGGCTTCCTGGAAAGGTATTTCCAATCATAAAATGTGTCATTTAGAAAATATACATGCATCAGTTAAGCGTGCACTAAGCCCGGACCCCATGGGACAGGGCTGTTCTAATAAACACGAATAAGCCAGTTTTCACGTTAGAGGAATCCCAGTTTCCAGTAGAAACACGTGGTGCTTTTAAAAATAGGTTAATTAATAAACAGCAGGTGATTGTTGGTGGCACATTGTGGCAGAGGGTAATTTTCATTTGAGGAGATGGAAGGGTGCAATGCCCCTCCCCACTCCATGTTGCATGTGTGTGTGTGTGTGCACACGCGCGTGCACGTGTGTGTGCGTTCACATGTGTGTGTGTGTGTGTGTGTGTGTGTGTGTGTGTGTGTGTGTGTGTAATAATCACCTGGGCTTCACCTCCGCCTTCAATTTGTACAGCTGGAGCTGTTTATCCCCGCTCTAACTTTCACTAAAAAGGAAAAACTATCACTTAAACAAAGCCATTGAAAACTCAGCATCGTATGTGGATTTCTCAACATAAATAAATCCCACAAACCAAGATTTATGTCCTCCCAGTGACATCATGCGTTGAAGCTTGCCTTCCCCGCGGGATCTGCGATCTGCACGCAGTACTTTTCCTAGGGCGCACGCGCGCTTCTTGCAGAATAAGGAGAGCCACCCTGGCCACCGTGCTGGTCTTTCTTTTTTTCCTCTCCAGGGCCCTGGACACCAGGAAAGTCTCTCTCCAGGGTGGTCAGCCTAGCAGAGCCGGATCTGAATGGGGAAAATTGCTTCAACCCACTTGTAAAGCCTTTGTCTTTGAACGAGGTGTTCTGAGGCTGGGAGACAGAGAGTTCAAGCTTCCCGCAGGATTGGGGCAGAGCCTAGCAGAAGTTGAAGGTCCTCTGGGTGCCCAGAGCCCACCTACGGTGAGCCCCGCCACAGAGGACTCACAATGAGCCCCCCTGCCCGTGAACGGGGATGCTGAAGGTCACCACCAATTGGGGGGCAGGGGGAAGAGGTGTGGTCTGTCCACACCATGGAGGAGTACTGGCCATGAACAGGGCTGGAGGGCCTTCACGTGCCACGACACGAGTGACACTCGAAAATTCCTTCTCCATGAAAGAAGCCAGTCACCGAAGGCCACAGGTTGGGCAATTCCACTCACATGAGATGGAATTTCTATCCCTAGGGATAGAAAATAGATCCGTGAGGGCCCGGGGCTGGGGGTAAGAGAAGAGGGATGGGTCCATCCTTGGTGGGGACGGGATTTGATCCTGGAAAGGTGAAAGTTTCTGGAACTAGACAGTGGTGACGCTGACACCACGTTGTCAAGGGGCTCCATGCCACGGGATTGGATGCTAACAGACCTTAGGAAATGTGAATTATCTCCCAATAAATCCATTGCTTAAAGAAACTACACCTGAGCATGCGTGTTGAAGAGGCTTCGTGCTCATCTTTAAACCTCTTTTGTTCTTAACTTCAGAAATGAACGCACGGCTCGATGAGCATGCGAGATGCACGTGCATATGCTGACTGCTGTCGCGTGAGCAAGTCAGCGGCCGTTTTCTTCTGTGCGGCCCCTCCCCTCATAGCGCCCCCTTCCCTCCAACTCAGAGGTGACCACCACCCGGGGTTCTGTGTTAACGGTCTCCTTGTCTTTTCACCTAACCCAGGCGCCTCTGTGCATCTAGCTGCAGGAGCTCAACAAAGTGGCAACAAGAGAGGGCCATTAGGATCGCCCTTACTGTGGGTAAATGAAACCTGGCATCTCCACACCACAGAACACTATTTAACCATAAAAAGGACTGACGTTCTCACACACGTTCACAACACGGATGAGCCTTGCAAACATGCTACGTGAACAAAATAACTAGGCGTGAAAGCCCACATACTGGAGGATGCGTCCAGGACAGGCTGTCCCTGAGGACAGAGCACAGGCTGGCCACTGTCTGGCCATGGAGAGTGAGGCAGTGGTGTCTAGGGAAGCTGTCAGGTTTAGGGGGTCATGAGCCAGACCGCAGTCCAGCTCCAGACCCGGGGCATTGACGGCAGTCCCTTGGTTGGGAGTTTGGGCCGCCCAAGGTAGGGCGTCCAGCAGTGTAGGCCATGCATTCATCCAAGAGGCGTGCACTCCCTGCACACCTACCATGTGCCAGCGTGGCCCTAGGCCCCGGGAATGCAGCCATGGCCGAAATAAACAAAAGCCCCCCTCCCAACCCCCACGGAGCTCACTCTCTCATGGGGAAGGCTGCTAAGAAAGAAGCATGAGAACGCCGCATGACCCATTAGAAGGTGGTTTGTTCTGTGAAAAACAGGAGGGAAGAAGAAGGAGGAGCCAGGGAGGAAGAGGGTCCAAGATTCGATCAGGAGGTCAAGTGAGACTTCTCTTACACGGCACCATTTGAGCAGAGATGTGAAGAGGTGAGGAGGGAGCCATGTGCACATCTAGGGAACAGCTTTTGGGTAGAGGGAACAGCCAGTGTGGAGACCCTAGGGTAAAGATGGCCAGTGTGGCTGGAGCCAAGGATGGAGGGAGAGAAGAGGAAGCCCATGATGCAGAGAGGCAGTGAGTTGGGGGGGAAGGGTGGTACAAATTAAGGTTGTAAGTGGAAGTAAAATGATTATTCAGCTGATCTTCCCATAGGGGGTGTACCCGGATTATATATGGGCGGCCCCCACATCATCACAAGAGTCCTTGAATGTGGTGGACAGAGGCAGAAAGAGTCAGCTGCCTTGCTGGCTTGGGCCGTGGAAGGGGGACCAGGAGCCGAGGAATGCAGCAGTCTCTAGAAGCAGGAGGAGGCAAGGACATGCATTCCGGACCCTCCAGAAGAGAAAGCAGCCCCACTGACACCTCGGTACCTCCCGATACTGGCAAGACCCATTTTAAACAGAACTCCATGATATTTAAAGCCCCTACCTTTGTGATGATTCATGACAGAAACTGCAGGAAACTCGTACAGAGGGGTGCAGCGGCAGGTACTTCAGCCCTTCGTGGTCAAGACAAACCGGTGACAGAAAAGGTCTGAGCCAGGCTCTCCCAGTGTAAGACAGGGGAACAGTGACTGCAGGGGGATTGATAAAGGCGGTCCTTACATCTGGTTCCTTACATCACTGTGCTCCCAAGATGAACCAGTTGCCCTGTCATCCGGTCCAAAGCCACCATCCTAGGATCTCTAGTTGTTGACCTCCGGGAGCTCCTATGAATCTCTGGCTCCCTGGAGCCTCTGTTTTCTCAGCTTACATTTTCCTTTGTGTAGAGCACATCCTCTAGTGACTTCTGATAAACTGGGAGGAAAGCTTCTTAGGAGGTTGGCTGTCTGAAAATGCCTGTATACCTGCGCGGAGGGATAGTCTGGCTGAGTATAGAGTCCTTGATTGGAAAGGATTTTCGAGAGCTTTGCCCCTCTGTCTTTGTTTTTAGGGTAGCTGTTGAGAAGTCGGTGGAGAGCCCATTTCCTTGTGCTTTGTGTGTGACTTGTGTTTTTTATTTTGGAAACTTATAGACTCTCTTTTTTGTTCCAAGTGTTCCACTATTTTCACAACAACGTGCCCTGGAGTGTGTCTGCATCCCACAGTGGGTCCTCTCCACATGGGAGCTTATGTCCTCAGCTCTGGGAAATTTTCTTAAAACCTTTTTTTTTTTTTTTTTTTTTTTTTTTTTTTGCTGATTTTCTACCCTCTGTCTTCTCTCTCTTTTTTTCTTTTGGAAACTGATAGGATGACGTTGTCTTCTGCCAAGTAGGCTGGGTGTCCTCCAAATGGCTCTGTTCTGTTTGTTTTAGTCTCCATCTTCCTTCCAATATCTGTTGGTCCTTGGCTGTCTGCCCACAAAGTGAGGAGAGCACAGAGCTCGGTGGGAGACCTGAGAGGAAAAGGGGTTTGTTGCCTCTGAGATTCAGGAAGGGGGGGGATCCTGGAAGCCCTTGATTCAGCTGCTTTAGGGCATGAAGGTGGGGTCTGGCGGCCAGTCTTCTGGGAGCCAGAAAAGTTGGGGGTCTCTGCAGTCAGTTTTCCATCAAAGTTGCCTGTGGTCCAGAGAGTGAGTGGACTGTTGGCCTTTAACTGACACAGGAGATGGGCACCGGGAGGGGGAGGGGATCTAGGTCTCTAACTTCCTCACTCTAGGCTCCTGGTCATCACTACTCTTGCCCCCTTAGTCCCAGGAGCATTTCTGTGGCCAAGTCTGAGCTTTGGGGTGGTCTCTGTATTAAATCGAGTAAAATGTCCCTGTCCCCACTCTCCCCTTCGGGCTGCCTTTCTCTAGTTGATGACCTCGTGGCCACAAGTCCACCTGTAATTTGCCCTTCAGTCAGTCACCATTGCCTTGTTCTCTCCTGCCCTTCCCTCCCTCAGGAGCATACACCTACTAATGTCTCTGTTGTGGTTGAAGTGGGGTTTGCAGAGGAAACTCTACCAGAGGTGTGTGACCTGCCATCCTAACCCGGAGCCCTTGGGGACTGTGTCAGAAAGGCTGCATCTATCTGTCCTTCAGGAGCCGGCTCAGCCGTCATCGCCTCGCAGAAGCTTCTCCTGATCCTGCTGCTGGTGATGTGCCCCTCACCACACATGTGAGACAGGCTTTAAATAAAACTTTGTTTTTCTAAATATCCACTTAATGTATGAGTTTAAGCTTCATTTCTGCCAGGGTATGGGAGATGTGAGACATGCTCTGAGCTTGACTCAGTTTCTTAGTTTGTTCAGATGGGGGAGAGTGGGGCATCTGGACCTGGCCTCCAACCCTGAGGCCTCGGGAGGGGTGTGTCCTGCTTGTATGCTCCACAGCTGCCCTGTGGACGTGACCTGGACACACCTGTTTGGGCCTTCATCTTATCTGTGAACATGAAAACTGCACTCTCTTCTTAGCCTCTGTGGGGTGAAGGTCGAGGATTCTTGTGAAGGGCTGAGAATTTCACACACAGAAATCACCACATAACCACTGCTAAGTGCACGGTTCAGTGGCATCAAATGCATTCACTTTGTTGTGCAGCCGTCAGCACCACAACGTCCAGAACTTTCCATCTTCCCAAGCTGGAACTCCATCCCCATTTAACACTAACCCCCCACGCCCTGGCCCCACCATCTACTCTCTGTCTCTATGGCTCTGACTCCTCCAGGGACCCCATATAAGTGGAATCACACAGCACTTCTCCTTCTGTGACTGGCTGGTTTCATTCAGCATGACATCCTCAAGGTCTGTGGATGCCGTAGCAAGTGTCAGAATTCCCTGCCTCTCTGAGGCTGACTGACATTGGTGCATGGCTGGACGACAAATTCTCCACAGATGGACGCCCAGTTGCTTCCACCATGCCAGCTGTTTCAACAGCGTTCTTTCTTCCTCTGTGCCTGCTTGGCTGAGAGATTGCTTCTATGATTCTGCCTATGGCTCCTATGGACAGGTCCAGGGGCTATGGACCTGTTTGGGGGCTCGTTTGGGGAGTACATGCCTTCCCTCTCGTCCTCTGCCTTCTCCCTCCTGAGTCTGCACAGGGTCCCATCTGATCTTCCATCCCCATCTCCCAGTGGGAGGAGAATGGGCACCCCCTCAGCAAACACCACTAGTCACTAAAGGGATAATTTAACCTTGCCCTTGAGGTTTTACTCACTTTTATCTGAAATTAACCCCAAGGGATGCTGGAGCTCCCAGGGTCTTGTCCATCCATCCATTGAATGAATGGATGGATGGATGATGGATGGATGGATGGATGGATGGACTAATGGATGGATGAATAGATAATAGGCGGATAGAGGGATGGATCTATGGATGGATGGACGGATGGATCTATGGATGGGTGGATGGATCTATGGATGGATGGATAGATGGATAAGTAATATATGGGTGGATTTCCCACCCAATGATCCGAGGAAGCTGAGTTTAATGATGAAACTGGAAATGAACTGGGGAAATTGACACCTACTGGGGGAATGGAACTTGTTCCAGGTCACAGTGCACATGGGCGACAGAGCTGACCCAGGACTCCAGACCTCTGTCCTCCTTGTCCAGCTGTTTGCAGTGGTAGGGTTCACCTTAACCACCAGCTGGGATCCATGTCTTATGATGCCATTGGCTCCAGGATGGAGCCCTCCAGAATCCAGGAACTGCTCCTCCTCACCTCACACACCTGCACCTGTAGGGAGCAGACTTCCCCAATCGGTTGCTTCCTGGCCATGTGACCTGGGTGCAGAGCCCAGGAAAGAAAAGATGGTGTCCAGCTCTCAGGGTTGCTGCTCAGAACAGATCAGACAACAGGCTTAAAGAGACCAGGTGAATGGGGGTCACACGACATCCGTACCTGGCCCCACAAACACTGCCCTCTGTGCCTTGTTCTGCTGAAACTGCTCTCAAGGGTCCCAAGGGACAACTGAATGGCCCCTGCCCCATCCTCATGTTCTTGCAATGCCCCCTGTAACGCTGTACCCACTCAACCAACTCACTCCTCAGAATGGACACACACATCCTCCCCAGGGCCTTGCTAAAGCCCCTTCCTGCTGTGGGGGTCTGGCTTGATTCTCAGTCCCAGATGTCCAAGGCAGGCAGGAAGCCCCAGGGGAGGTATTCAGGGTGTAGGGGTTCATCCATATACCTGCCTGTTTTGTACATCTTCCCTCTGCCTCAACACAGCCACAGTCACATGTTTCCTATGACCCTGGACAAAGCCAGAGCCCAGGTCTTCCCAGCCCCACACCTCCAAGCCGTCCCTTAGGTGGGTCCATGAAGCTGAACCAGCAGCATCTGGATGAGCCTCTGACCTTGCCCTGCAGAGGGAGGAGCAATGAGCCTGACCAGAGTCCTTCGTGGGCCCTTCCTAGGTTGGGATTTTGAGACCAGCCAGTATAACCAGGCCACCATAGTGTGGAGCCAGGGCTGTCCTTGGCTATAGGCTATGCCGGGTGTAGCACAGCCTCCTCCAGGGCCGTTGGCCCTGTGGAGGAATCTGTGACCCACTGAGGTCCTCCGCAGGGCAGCCCCAAGCTCTTCGTTAAACAAGGCACTGCAGGAACAGGTCCAGGGTTTTTATGGGTTTGCCTTAAAGATTTTATTTCCAGAAAAAACCAAAGCAATTAATCCAAATTACAGAGTAGTCATTTGCAATAATATTTGCTTTAAATATATATATTTTTAAAAACCCCTAAGCTGTGAGCCTCCAGTGATTTCAAGGTGAAGGACACCTTGAAATAATTACACTTTTTGCTTGTTTTATGTTGTGAAAATGGCTTAGTCGATTTGGGGAAGAATTGTAAAATGTTCAGCTGACTCCCTTATAAAGACGACATTATTTTTTTCTCCGGATTCTGCCAGAATAACCACACTGATCGTTTACCCTCTTGCCTCGAAGGTGGATTTCTTCCAAAGGCGCCCCGAGCGTTGGTCCAGCTGTCTCTCAGCCCAGCCCGGGCCAACAGGGGGTGACCAAGAGGACAGGGTCCGGCAAGGTGGGGGGTCCATGCGCTGGCACACATTCAAGTTGGTGAGGTGGACCCACAGTCACTGGCCCCCTTTGTCTCAATGCCTTTGGGGATCTTGCCCATGGGGGTGAGCACAGCCCAGAGAGGGGGCAGCCCAGCCCACTAGGACTCTCTGGCCAGTGAGTCTGTCTTGTGAGAGGCTTAGACAACTGAAAAATGGGACTACACTAAAAGATTAAATGATGCTTCGTCCAACATGAGAACATGCAACCATGCTGGGTCCAGACACCTGGTTTTGGTGCCAATGACACCCCTAAGTGTCCAGTGGCCTAAGTCCGGAGACTGCCCTTCTATTTCCCAGACACTGTGTCATCCAATGTCCTCTCCCCAGGTACATGATTTGAGAGGTGTTTTCCCGGAATTGGCTCCCCTTCTCCTTTTATTAACGATGTCTTTTGAAGAACAAGATTTTTAATTTTAGCAACTTCTTTTTTTTCCCATTTATAATTTGTGTTTTTGTTTCAGACCCGTTTTTAAAACTGCCTAACCCGTCGCCAAGATTTTCTACTGTATTTTCTCTTAGCTTTTTTTTTTTTTTTCCAGTTTTTAGTCTTATATTCAGATTGAAGATTTTGAGTTTTTTGGGGTGATTTTATTTTTTGTATGGTGTGAAATGAGGGTCAAAGTTTATTCTTTTGGCATTTGACTGTCTTTAATTCTCTCAGCATCATTTGTTGAGAAGTCTGTAATTTCCCCCATTGAGTTGCCTTGGCAAACTTTTCATCAGAAATTAATTGACCAAATATGTGTGGTCTGTGTGTGGATTCTGTTCCACGAGTGTCTGTATCCAGTCTCTTGCCAATTCCAGTCTGTCCTGATGACTCAAGCTTTGCAAAAAGTCTTCAGCTACAGTAGAAGCCTTCCAACTGTTTAGGCTCTGGGAGGGGCTTTGCATTTCTATGTAAACATTAACACTTGTGTGAACCCTGAGAAAGAAGACAACTACTGTGTAGAGCTCCTGGTGGCTAATGGGGCTCAAATTAAAAACAAACAAACAAACAAACAAAAAAGAGCTCAGCAGCCTTCTCTACACAGGGGACCCTCATGCAAACTGCATTCAGGGAGGAATCCTGCACTGAACTGCCTGCCTGCATGCACTGCGTTCCTGCCCATCTGAGCCAGCCCTTATACGATAAATGAATTCCTGGAATCTTATGTCAACCAATAGGATTGTGTGGATCTGACCAACCAGAGTGGCTCTATTCTGGTCAGGACAGTGAGGATGTTGGACCAATCAAACTGAGTATTTGGAGTCCTTATTTGCATGAGGGTAGACCAATCAGGGACCAGGAGTGGGGACATCTGTCCATATAAGCCTGCTCTCCTCTGGCTCTCTATCACAATTGAGCTGTTCTGCCCTGAGTGGGCTCTTTTTCTTTTTTGCACCCCAATCTGGGGATTCCTGTTGGTGTTGAGTTGAATTGGCACTGAAGACCATCAGTTTTCACTGGCTTGTCAATTTCTGTAAGAGAGAATGTTCCTGTTGTTTTTTTAAATTGCTCTTGCATTGAATCTATAGATCAATTCTAATAAAATTGACATTTGACAGTACTGACCCTTCCAATTAATGGATATGGTATATCTCTCCAATTATTTAGGTCTCCTTTCACTTGTCTCAGTAATATTTTTTGTTTTCAGTGTATGGGCCTTACACATTTTTTTTTTGTTAAATTGATTGGTAAGTATATGTTTTTCTATTCTATAGAAAAACATTTTTTTTTAATTTCAAATTGTTCATTGCTAGTATGTAAGAATCCAATTTTAATGTTTGTTTTATCATTGACTTTTACCCATTGTGATCTTTCTAAATTCACTTTTTAGTTCTTGTAGCTTCTTTGTAGTTTCCTTTGGGTTTTCTTCATAAACAAACTTTATCTGCACCTAAATCTTAAGTGAGCATTGGTAGCACATGTGTGTTTGTGTTTAATTATCCCTTTTATCTTAGTTTTCAAATGTATTTTCCTAAAGCTGTTTGTAGCACTCATATTATTCTTTTATTGTGTATAGTCTTGGTAGTGATGTCTCCCTTTCATCTCAGACATTGGTAATTGTGTCCTCTCCCTTTTCTTCCTGATTATTTTGGCTAGAGGTTTATCAATAAACCTTTTCAAGAACAGGTGTTGGTTTTATTGATTCTTCTCTATTTTATTTGTTTTGCTCTTTATTATTTCCTTTTGCTTACTTTAGTTTTTTTGTTCATTTTATAGTTCATTCAGAAAGGAGAACAGATTAGCAATGTGGCATTTTCCCTCTTTTCTAATACAAGGTTTTAATGTAAGAAGTTATCCTCTAAGCACTATTTAACTGCATCTTACAAATTTCTAAATATTGTTTTTATTTTTATTCTATTCAAAATATTTTATAATTTCTCTTGGGATTTATTTTTTGGCCCATGAGTTATTAAAATGTGTGTTGGTTAGTTTCCAAATATTTGGGAATTTTCACATATTGTGTGTTACTGATTTTTAATTTAATTCACTTGTAGCTAGAAAATATGCTTTGTATGATCTCAATCCTTTTAAATGAATTGGTACTTGTTTTATGGCTCAGAATACAAACTCTTATGACTATGTTATGTGCACATGGGATGGGCTTGTGTTTTGCTGTTGTAGGGGCACACATGTTTAGGATCACTGTGTCTTATTGAAGAATTAATGCCTTTATCATTATCAATGTTTATATTTATCCATGGTAACATTCTTTTATTCTGAAATAAACCTTTATTTCCCACTTTCTTTTGATTGATGTTTATATAGTCACTATTATAGTGTATCTTATTCCAACTTTTTACTTTCAATATATGTATGGGTTGTTTTTATTTAAAGTGGGTTTCTTGAGAACAGCATATAGTGGGGTCTTCATTTTTTTAATCCAATCTGATAATTTCTGCCTTTTAATTGGAATGTTTAGTCCATTTACATTTAATATGATTATATATATATGTATTGTTGGGTTTAAATACATCACTTTACTGTTTATTTTCAACTATGTCTCATTCTTTATTGTTCTTGTTTTTCTGTCCTCATATATTAAATAAATGTTTTCAAATATCCATGGTACCTTCAATACAAACTCATGAGCTATCCCTTTTCTCTTTATTAATGCTCTAGAGTTTGCAATATACATCTTTAACTTATCAAAATGCCTTCAAATAATGTCATACCACTTCACATACAGTGCAAAAACGTTCAGTCGTGTGCCTCCCTTTACTTTCTTCTGCCTGTCCTCTTTGCTATTGTTACAGTTTTTACTTTCTCGTCTAATGAGGTTTTTAATACATCGTGACTACTTTCCTTGAGAAGTTGTTTGAAAAATTTAAAAATTAATTTAAATGCTCTATATTTACCCACATGTGTATCATTTCTAGTATCCTTCATTTCTCTGTGTAGGTTCGTATTCCCATATGGTATAATTTTTCTTCTGTGTGAATGCTATTTGACAGTTATTGTAGTACTAGTCTGCTCACCATAGATTCACTCAACTTTTATTTTGACTGAAAAATTATTTATCTTGCCTTATTTTGAAAGACATGTTTTGCTTGGTGTGGAATTCTAGGTTGATCATTTTTCTTTCTTTGTTTTTTTTTTTTTTAAGAAGTCTCTCCATTGTCTGCTGGCTTATGTAGTTTTTTATGATAAATTTACTTGTAAACTTACCTTTGATTACTTGTCTTTTATTCTCTGTCTATTTAAAAGATTTTCTCTTTATTATCTGAGCAAGTTGATTATAATATACTTTGATAAGTTGTGTTTTTTTTCTACTTAAGGTTCACTAAGATCCTTGGATCTGTGACTTTGTAGTGTTTTCTTAAATCAAATGTTTAATATTTTCAGCAACTATGTGTTCAGATACTTTTCTGTCCTTTATTTCCTTTCTCCCCATCAGATATTCCAATGACATGCATGTTAGACTGGTTTCCTATTGGTCACTGTTGTTGTAATTTTTTTTCTTATATATCATTTTAGATAATATCTAGTATTCTCGTAGAAGAGTGCATTGATTTCTTTAAATTTCTGCTGTACCTAGTTTGCTATTAATTCTATTCAGTGTATTTTTCCATTTCAGATTATGTATTTTTTATCTATAGAAATTTATTTTGAGTGTTTGCTCTATCTTTTATTTTTCTCCTTATTTCATTTATGTTTTCCTCTGCTTTTTTGATAATATTGATTGTACTTATAGTAGTTGCCTTAACATTCATTTCTTGTATTTCAATCCATTATGTCATTTAAGGGTCTATTTCTAATTATTGGTTTTTCTATATGTTTGAAAGTTTTCACAATAAAATGGTGGGAAAAGTACATCCTAATCAAATATGATTAATCCCCAGGAATGCAAAGATGGTTTAAATTCAGAAAACTGATCAAGTCACATTAATGAACTAAGTAAAAAATAATAAGAATAGGTACAGAAGATGTATTTGATAAACAATCTTTCTAAAAATGCTCAGAAACCCAGAAACAGGGAGAAGCTTTTTTTTAACTTCTTAAAGGCAGTGTTCAAAATGTCCTACCACTTGATGGACTTTGGAAGCATACTCTCCATGACCAAGTACCAGACAAGGCCACCTGCCCCCAGTGATGCTTCATTGGGGCTTACAGTCTGCAAACAAGAAATAAGCGATCGGAGAATCAGAAGGAAGGGATTCACCTATTGTTATCTGTAAGAATTTTAAAAATAAAATAGAAATAGAAACAATAGAAGACTGACCATCCACGTAATGGCCATCTCCATAAATATCCCACATGACTAATAGAGAAGCAGTTGCAACAACAGAATAGTAGGAGATCCCAGGAAGACTCCAGATAAATGACCAACTTGGAAACATAATGCTATTTCTCTCTATGGATGTAGGGAATTAGAAACAGTGATGGGAAACAAGATGCCATCATGTGAGTGACGAAACCTCCCAGAAACCTAGGAATTAGCCTCGCGAAGCATCCACATGGGCTTTCAGGAGAATGCTTAGTCCCTGTTGCAGGGCATAAAACAAGATAAACCCAAGGAAAGATCCATGTTCAAGGATAGGATGATTCAACGTATTATTATTATTGATTTTAGAGAGAGGGAGAGAGAGAGAAAGAAACATTGATTTGTTGTTCCACTTATTTATGCACTTATTGATCAATTCTTGTATGTGCCCTGACCGGGGATCGAACCCACAACCTTGGCATGTCGGGACGACGCTGCAACCAACTCTGAGCTACTCAGCCAGGGCAGGATGACTCAACGTTTCAAAGCCGGCACGTCTTCCCTTCATCTTCAGAGTCAACTCGGTTCCAAGCAACATCCCATCAGCACATTCCAAGGACCTAATGAACGCTTTCTATCGTGGGCATGGTGGAACAAAGGGTGCCAAGTTGCTGATGTATTTTTGAGAAGAAGAGCCAGGCTGAGGACTCAGCCTGCCAACCGCTAGACCCCCGCAAAGGCATGGGAACCAGGACAGCACGCCCAGTTATAGGGAACGGGGCTCAGAAGGAGGCCTTGCGGAAATGACAGGTTTTACCTCCGGACAGCGGGTATGTTTGGAAAACTGATCCCTATGTGGGAAAAACCAACCTCTTTTTTCCCCCAAGACCTTTTGGGACGGATAAAGTGCTAAGTGTGAAAAATAAAGCTACGAGTTTTATTAACGAAGAAAATGCAGGGCGATGTCTGTCATCCTGGGTGGTAAAGAACTTCTAACATTAGGACCTAATGTCTTTCCTTGTGGCCGGAAACTACGGGATGTGGCTACATCGGAGTTAAATACGCGCACGGCTGTAACAGATGTAGAAATACAGACCAGATCAAGACGTGTGCCCAGTGCAGAGCCCTGGGGAAAGGTCACAGACCAGAGAGGACACACAGCAGCTAAATCCACTAAGTGGTTAATTCAAAATATGGACATCTATGCTGCAACCGAAGAACTCAGAGATGAAAATTTCAGTGGCCAGCTCACCATGGAGATAGTCAGACTCAATTGTAATCAGAAAAGACTTTCCACCTTCTTACCCAACCACTTTGCAAAAATTTGAAAGCTCGGTGCAGTTAACTTGTGTTTGCTTTAGCCATCACCTGCTCTGAGGACAGCTGCCCGGTCCCTGCAGAGTACCACAGGGTTGCCCTTCTGTGGTGGACAGTTGATGTCCAACTTCCCCACTCCTGCTCAGTACAAAGTCAGGCTCTCACTGGCCCTTCTGTGGGGAGGGGGCAGTTTCCTACAAGTGAGAAAATGACCAACCCTGCTTTCTTGGCAACAAGCTTCCACTCTGGTCCCTGACTACCTGGTCCCTAACTCTGTCCCTCAGTAAATTCCCTAGTTGCTAGAGTTTCTACATTCTCACATATTATGGACGCTGAGTCGCAGATGGATCCGATGAGCTTCCGTGGCCGCCGAGCTGGTCACTGTTGGGGCTGAGCTTTCAACCCAGGCTGGCTACCCCACACTTGGTTCTTGGCTGCTGTCCTCTGTCATCTGGGACAGATGAGGAAAGTGATGTTTATGGGGACAGTGAGGAGGCACAGGGGTCTCAGGGAACAGGGTCAGTGGAGGTCATTGGGAGGCCAGTGTCACTGATGGGGTTACTGATCACGGTAGTCCATGGTCAGACTGGGCTAGGCTGCTGAGTGAGATGAAGAATGGGGCAAGGTTCCTGGACTGTTCCCATGTCCCCCAGCCTCAGGGACTTTGCACGTGCTCTTTCTCTCCCTTTTGCCTTCCAACACCTTGCTGCTCCTCCCAGTCTCAGGTCATCTGTCACTGCCTTAGGGAAGCGTTCTCTGATTGCTCCTTCCGAGGGGAGTGAACCTTTAATCTTTAAAAAGGATAAAACCATGAGTCTGGAACAAGGATAAGGCAAACATGGAAGGACAATGTCACTTGGTTCATTAATTTATGAGGGAACCAGTAAAGTGTAAATGTTGGTTCAAAGGACAATCAGAGCACAGGCATCTGAGGGGTGACCAGGAATGACCACCATGGATGTGACACTGACCTATGTCCACAGGGATAGTCCACTGGACCTCTGCCCACTCTGTGGGCAAGAGCCCTTGTCACTACTCTTCACCTTCCACAGCTCACAGCTCACGAAACAGCTCAGAGACACAGAAGGCAGAGCCCCTATAGGTCAGGGGCGGCCAGACGATGCCCTTTGGAAGGACATCCAGGAAGTTTCAGAGTTTCAGAGTTACAGTTTTTCCCAACAGAATCAGATCCCCTCATGCCCCTCCCCCATGATGCCTGCTTCCTCTCCCCTGTGAGTCTTTGGTTAGTGTCTCCCTCTATGAGCAGACAGTGCGTCCCAGAGAGCGGGGCCTATGTTCCTGGCCGTCTCACCCTCGGGCTGGGGCACAGTGGTGACAATGATGGTGGCAGGCAGTCCATGCGCAACGATTACTCCCTGTGGTCAGAAGCGAGAGGGGCTCCCAGTGCCCCCATCGAGTGGAGAGCTCAGCCAGCTTCTCCCTCCTCATGCCACCGTGCAGGTGGCCTCGGCGTCTGGGCTCTGCACTGTGCCCGGGTGCCCCCTGAGAGCGAGCTGAGGGGGGAGGGGCCAGCCCTGGCTGGATAAAGTCCCACGACAGGAGCTGAGACTCGGGTCCCGCGGCGGAGGCCGAACTGTCCACCAGGCCCTGCACCCTCTGGTGAGACGCTTGCACCAGGCCCAAGTTCTAGGGGTGCCACTAAAATTGTCCCAGTGCCTGTTGGCATGCCCAGCTTGACTTGAGCTCCTGCCGTGGAGGCCACCAGTACAAGCTGAGCCGACCCCGCGCACAGTGGGGCAGCTGGGGCCTCAGAGGCCCTGGGCCAGGGACAACGGGTGCATGTTACGATGAGGGACTTGGTGAGGGGTCAAGAGTATCAGATTCTTGCTAAAACTGGGCAGCCAGGAGGAAACCCAGTCAAGGAGGGCGTCCTGGTCAGGGGGTGGGGACTCCCTCTCTGTCCTGAACCCAGGTCCCCCTCCCATTTGTCCTCCCCACTTCCAGGAAGAGGCCCCGGAATTGGTCCTTCTGGAACACAGAGCTACTGGGTGCTGGTCACTGTGTCCTCTCCCAGCCACAAGCACCCCACACAAGGCTGTCATATCCCTGCTTGGGAGCCTGGAGCATTATTTTGTTCCCTGTTGTTGGCAGGCGCCAAACACGCTGCCCAAGCAAATGCCACCAGAGTCCAACGTCTCTGTGACATTCTCTTTGTGAGTCTCAGAGCTCCTGGGCTGGCCGGCTGGCCCCCCAGGCGCCCCCACGCCGCCCCTTCCCCTGGGCCATCGTGGCCTCTGCCCTGCCTTGCTCTAGTGCGTGTGGCTTCCAAGCACTCCCCGTAACTCACCTCCTGGACACGACCGAGGTGTCCCCAAGCGCACTTGGCACTTGGAATGCGTCCTTTGAGGGGCACTACGTCCAACCCTCGCAGCCCGTCAGCCAGCAGATAATCTCTCCCACGGCCCAGCCGAGCTTCCCGAGCCGGGTCTGTCCCCCACCCTCACCGGGATCCCAGAGGTCAGAACCTCAGTGGGATACCCACCCTGGAAGGAACCAGGTCTTCATCTGTCCTCTTGGCTTTATCCCTTGAAAAAACCTCCACCCTCTAGCCAAAGGTCTGGCCCGGGCTCCGCTCCTGATCCCCAGGACAGAGAGAGATATTTCAATGAGAGCGATTGTGTAATGCTTGCGGAAAGACTCATTCTGGTTTTGTGTAATCCCAGCAGAAACGCTGGCGTCAAGTCAGACCCTGGCTGCGACCGAGCTTCCACCGGGGAAGGGCCGACGGGGTGGGCTTAGGAGCCGGGAGAGTTCCACGTGACCTGGGAGAAGACACCGCATCCCATCCCAATGCCGCTTCCCCCGAGCTGGGCTGGGGGTGTTTCTGTCTATGCAATGTGGCTTCTGGGAAAGAGGCTCTTGGTCACTCCCTGATGTCAGAGCAGCGAGAATGGAAGTCCAGCACCATGGTGCCCACGTGACCCTGGCATGGGGAGCCCCTGCCCCCACACTATGGCTCATGCTAGTGACCACATGCCAGCCCTGCTGGAGAAGATCCTCTTTGGAAGGGAGGAAGGGGACAGGGGCTGGGGGCGCTTCTCTTCAGATCCCTGAGCGCCCGGGCTCACCCTGGGGGAGGCTCAAGCCCTGATCTCCCATCCTGAGGAAATCCACCTTGCTCAGGCACTTCTATCCTGGAAACTTTGGATGTCAGCAAAATAAAGCAGGCACGTTCCCTTATGTTCCTGCCACAGGCCGGCCCCACTGGACCCCAGGGGGGTGCTGCTGACCAGGAGAAGGACCCCCGGGTTCTCCCTGCAGCCCCACTGCCAGCCCCTCCGCCCTCAAAGTGGGTGGAGGACAAACACCTGTGTTCACTCCACAGAAAACCCAGTGTCCTCTTTTCCGAGCACCTCCTGCCCCTGCCCTAGTCACGGACACCACTGGCCGTCAGCACCCTTCCCTGCGCCCGCTCCTCCCGGCTGCCACACCTGGGCTGGAATCTGGGTGGGGATGTGCTGTCCAGCCTGAATGCTGACTCCCCATTATCCTCCCACGGGTGCCCACCCTGGAGGTTCCTGCCACCTGGGCTTTGCTGTGGTTTTGTTGCAGAGATTTTACATTTTTACTTATATTCTGAAAGTTTGGTTCCCTTTATTTCTTCGCCAGTTCTCAGAAAAGCAAGCTGGTTTTCTAGCGTCCTACCACAGCGACTCAGTCATTTTGTGTGACATTTGCCATTGGCCTCCCTGGGAACCAGGGACGTGGGTGGGGGGATTTTGGGGGACTTCGATACACTCCCATCGGTTCTGGCAGATTTCTCCGGTGGCTGAACATCACTATCCTCTGACCTGCTGGCCCTTGGGACCCACACCGGGCACTCAGGCCCAGATGAGAGAGGACACATGTCCACATGCTTGGTGGGCCTCATGTGCGGCCACATGCAGCAGGGCCCAGGGCCCCCGTTCCGCCCCAGCTTTTCCAGGAAAAACTGGCTCAGCAGGACCGCTCAGGACAAGGATTCCATGTAACCCCTGTCACTGCATTGCATGCGAGTTCCTGTCATGAGCACCTTCCCTGAAAACCTCCGACACTTCATCTGCACAGTGAGGAGCAGCCGTCATGGGGCCAGGGTAGAGCCAGGGCCGACTTGGACATGGTGCTGGTTGTTGTTCAGGGGCCTCACTCAGTGTGTGCACATGTGTGTCAGGGGAGTGCATGCATTTGTGTACATGCATCTGTGTGCATGCACATTAATGTGTCCCCGTGTGCCTTGCCTACATGCACACACACACATGCATGGGTACCTGCGCATGTGTACACACGTGCTTGTCATGTGTGTACAACTGTGCAAGTACTTGCATGTGCGTGTGCATCTGCACATGTGTGGGCATGCGGGCATGTCCCTGCAGCCTGGCTCGCACATCCTCGCAGCTCTGGAGAATCCTCAGGATGTGGGGGCTGACTCGGTAGGATGGGGACACAGACAGGCAGGCAGCCGTCACCATAGCCAAACTCCGGGGCCAGTCACTGAGTCACTGAAGATCCGTCAGCCAAGTGGGTCCCTCAGCTCCTTCCCTCCACTCATGGCTGAGGCTCACAGCAAGGTATGTGGCATGGACGGGTTTCAACAACATTACAGTGATTCTTTTCCCCTTACATCTGGGCTTTGCTGTGGTTTTGTTGCAGAGATTTTACATTTTTACTTGTATTCTGAAAGTTTGGTTCCCTTTATTTCTTCGCCAGTTCTCAGAAAAGCAAGCTGGTTTTCTAGCGTCCTACCACAGCGACTCAGTCATTTTGTGTGACGTTTGCCATTGGCCTCCCTGGGGGGGATTTTGCGTCACACACCAGCTCGCACCTCCGCACGCCTGCGAGGGCGGGGCACAGAGAGGGCTCCTGGTTGGGTGGACAGGGTGGGAGGGTCTGGGAGCCCGACTGGAGAGACTGTACCCTGCTCCAGCTCATGAGCCACCACTACCCCCCCACACACACACACAGGAAGATTCAAAGGGGACGTCCAAACGCTGGACAGAGTATCAGGGGAGTGGGCATGTCCCTGAACTGAGAGCCTCTGGACAGCCACTTCTGCCATGGTGGCTGGACCTGGGGCCAAGGCTCTCAGTCCAGGGACATGCCCTGGACACAGAGGACTGCTGGCTGCCCAGGGTATTGCCTGTACTTTCCCAGGTCCACGGTTACCTCTGATGGCCTGCCCACCCCTCCCAACCCAGGACCCATATCTCCTGCTCGGGGAAGCTTTAGGGCTGGCTTGGGTTCCTCTTTGGGCCCTTACCACATTTGGGGACACCCTGGTGAACAGGACAGCAGGGTCCCTGCCCTCTCTGGATCCCAGGTGGCACCTGACACTCTGCATTGTGAATTCCCAGGGACACCCAGGCCGGGAGCCCAGAGTCAGTCTGGTTGGAAACAACAGGACCCGCTTGGCCTGGGGTCACGTCGCTGTTGCATGAGTTAAGTAGACAGCCTGGTGTCTCAGGCTCCTTGGGGCACAGAAAGGGCAACAGGACTCTCCACCCACGTCCCTTCCCAACATGCTGACTTGGTGTGTGAAATGTCCAGTCGAGCTGGGCAAAGGGACAAGACTCTGGAAGCTTCCCCATCTTCCCCAGGGGGCTGGGGTGGCCGCGGCAAAGCAGCCAGGCCTCAGTACACACTGCTTTTCCCGTGGAGGAGGCTGCACTTGGCGTCCGGCCCCCACCCCACTCCCTCCCTGCGCCTCCCTTTAATTGGGGCCCAACGATTTCACACTCTGGAGACGGGAGGTGCTTGTTTTGGCTGGCCAAGCGGCCCATCCTCGCCGACCCTGGTTGCATAACTGTGAGGTATCCGCTTACTCGGGCTGACGCCTCTCAGCCAGGCCTGAAATGGCCTGCGGTGGGTGGACCAGCCTCCGACCGTCCTCCCTGCCAGGCTTCCACTGGGGTCTCTGTGGCGACCCCTGACCCTGTGACCAGGCTGGCATCGGAAGACGGAGCCCCCCAAGCCTCTAGGGGGGGACAGCAGCGTCCACCTCTGACCAGATTTGGCCAGCGCGGGTGGGACAGGCCACCCGGAGGCCTCCACCCTCTGATTGCATCGGTCCACGTCATTCCTGGCCCTGCCGGCACTGTAGCCTCCAGTCAAGAGATGCTGGGGGGGAGGGAGCAGTGACTGGCACCCTGGCCACGGCCACCCTGGTCCCTGGGGCCCTGGCCACGGCCCAACAGCCCAGGTGTGAAGGGACCCTGGGATCCTGCACCCTCACGGGCCAGCCTCCCTCTCCCTCCAGCTGCCGCCGCCAAAGAGGCAGGGCGAGACAGGGAAACAGGAGATTTGGATAATGGGAGAAAATTATTATGTCTTCGTGCGAGCTGGAGCCCAGCCGCGTTCCCTGTGAGGGTGATAACGGGGACGCGGCATCTTATGTTTCTGCGCTCCGGGCCAGGGCCGGCGGTGACAATAAGTGCATTGTTCCCAGTTTGGGGCATTGTCACACGGGTCGGCATGCCTGGGGAAGCCAGGACAGGACAAGGAGGCACTGGGTGTGGACCAGAACAGCGACGAGGCTGCTGCCAGCCGGGCCTGAGAGCGGACGGGGAGGGACGGGCCGCCGGCAGCTGACAGGGGGCGTGTGTCGCCTGGTGACAGCCCTGCCCGCAGCTGGGCCAGCGGCCAGCAGAATGGGGCCTGGGTGTCCTCGTGGGAGAGAGAGGCAGAGCTTCTCGTTTGTAACAAAACTGAGGCTAGAACCAGCTTTCACATCTTGCATCAGAACAAGTGAGGGGTCAAGGGTCTCGGTCCTGCCTTCAGAGGTCACCACTCAGAGTGAGAAAGGGCTCCACGAGTCACAGCCTCCCCGGAGCTGGGACCCTGCTGCAGTTAGCTCGTTCCAGTCCCCTTCCAGGATCATGCTGGCCCCTGAAGCCACCCGGGAGCCCATCGATTCCCCACTAGCTGGAGCACACAACTGTGGTCCCCTCTCAGACCACCCACCCCACCACAAACATCCTCAGAAGAACAGGGTGCAAGGGAGACTTAGCAGGGACCGGCCACCCTGGCCCTGCCCCAATCCGGGCTGCTTCGGGCCTGGGCGGGCTAGAAGTTGGGGAGCAGGAGAGCCCGTCTCCCGTCTTTGCCGAGTCCACCCTGAGCCACGGCCATTGCGCCCCTTCCCTGCTCCTTGCAGCTTCAGACACGCCTGCTCAGGACAGATGTCCGCTCTGACCAGTGCCCAGAATAAGCCACAGAGAGAGCCGGGCAGGCCACAGACCAGTTTTCGGCACTCAGCCTCTCTGTGCCCACGCCTGGCAATGCAGATGGGGAGACCGAGCCCTGACCGGGTAACTCAGGGCTGAGCTGGGCCCTGATTGGGTTTCTGGCTCCCGGTTCATGCCTGAACACCTGGCCCTCCTGCCCCCAGGCCCCAGAGCTCAAGTGCTGCCTTCCTGAGACAGTGGGCTTTGGGCAGCTCACACAGGGTCCCCCGAAACATTAGGCTCCAGGAAGTATGCCGGCCTTCGAAATATGGGTCCCCTCCTGTGCTTTCAGAGGACATGGAAGTCCCTTCTGAGTCAGGACAGAGGGGACGTGGCCAGGGGGGTCCCCCTGGGTGAGGGTTCTGGCTTTTTATATGTTGGCCCCTGGCCCCCTCCCAGTTGGCACCGGCACCCCCAGTAGCTCCTGGTTCTCTCATTATCTGTGTTGAATTCCCAGAACGCAAGTCCAGAGTCCAAGCACCCGTAAATCCCCCTGCTGTGGGAGTAGCAAGCTGGATACCACTGAAACTGTCCACAGGTAAAGTACGTTGGGTTCCGGCTTTCCTGCGCTGGCCCAGGGAGCTCCGGTCACTGCATCAGGTTCCCTGCAGCCCTGTGAGCCCAGCCCTGGGGGCAGCAGAGCTACGTCCCCATGGGAGCATGGGGGGCTGCAGGCGTGGATTCAGGAGTTGTCCCCCTGCTCACAGACTCCAGGGCAGCTGGGACAAGGGAGGCCGGGAGCCCCATCTCTGACTGTGGACTGTGGGGGACAGACAGTGTGGCAGCCTAGGCTCTCCTCTCTTTCCATCCAGGACTAGGAACTGGCACCCCTACCCCAACAAACCCTGTGCTGGAGAGTCCTGGGGAGGGTGTCTCACCCAGGCCTTCAGACCTCAGTGCTGAGGGCGGCAGGAGCTCTGAGCAAGGGGCCTCTGGACACCTGTGTTCTGGTGCTCAGGGACGACTGGACGTCTCTGTTCCATGCCAGTGTTCGGGGCTGCACAGTGGACACCCTCGTGTTTCTGGCCTGTCCCCACTTTCTGGAGGGGTGTCTCAGTACAGAGCCTGGTTGGAACGACTTGGCATCCCTACCTTGCCTTGTTTCGGGCCTCGGCTCTGTCATTGCAGAGTGAGTGAGTCCCTTGCCACACACCCTGGGGCCGTCTAGCCAGTCATGTGCATGCCTCTTTGCACAGGGCCACTTCCCATCCTTGGCAGCTGTGGCGACTCACGGGGGACAGAATAGCATCTTCTGCTCCCTTCAGGACAAACAGCATATGGAGACCCTCTCCCCATATCTGTGAGATGAGTGAGTGGGCGTTGTCACTTCAGCCACAGCCACATTAGGCTGTGGGGACCAAGCTTCCAGGATTTGGGAAACACTTTGGGGATGAAGCTCTATGGCAGAGGGTGCATTCCTAGGAGAGAGGGTGACCAAGTAGGGCATTATCCTTCTGCCTCCTGTGTGTCTGAGTCTCTGTGTCTTCACGTGACATCATAGCAAAGCCAGAATTAAAAGCCAGTCCTACCATCACCATCATCACCATCATCATTGCCACCATCATCACCATCACCACCATCATCACCACCATCATTACCACTACCATCACCATCATCACCATCACCACCATCACCACCATCACCATCATCACCATCATCACCATCATCACCATCATCATCATTACCATCATCACCATCATCATCACCACTATCACTACCACCATCAGCACCATCACCACCATCATCATCATCATCATCATCACCATCATCATCACCATCATCACCATCATCACTACCATCATACCATAGCCACCATCATCACCATCACCATCATCATCATCATCATCATCACCATCATACCATAGCCACCATCATCACCATCACCATCATCACCACCATCACCACCACCATCACTACCATCATCACCATCATACCACCATCAGCACCATCATCACCATCACCACCATCATCATCATCATCATCACCATCATACCATAGCCACCATCATCACCATCACCATCATCACCACCATCACCACCACCATCACTACCATCATCACCATCATCACCATCACCACCATCATCATCATCATTGTCACCATTATCATCACCATCACCATCATCACCATCATCACCATCATCACCATCATCATCATCACCACCACCATCACCACCATCATCACTATCATTACCATCATCACCATCATCACCACCTGAGCCGTAACAGTAGAGCAGTAGCCACCACAAGAGAAGCAGAGCATTTGAATAGAAAGGAAAAGCTGTTATTCTATCTGAGGTGTGATTTGGGAATGCAAGGACAGTCCTGCATGGGAAAGTGCGTGAAGGATGTTCTAATCTAAGGGAAGGTCCCCTGGACTGGGAAGCTGGTGTCAGCTTGGCTCGCAGCTCACTGTGTGACTTTAAAAAGTCACAGCTTCTGAGCCTGGCATTCTCACCTGTCTGTAGAACAGCGACCCTGACAGGGTGGGCGTGGAGGGCAGGGTCAGTGGCCCTCTCTAAGTTCCTTCGTGACCTTTAAGAAGGATGAAAAGAAGTAAGAGCATCACTCAGGAACCCGCTCCTCCCAGCCCCTCCCTCTTACCACGGAATGCCCCGTGGCACCCACAAGCTGACAGGGAAGTGTCTGAGAGGCGGGAAGAAGGGGGGATGAAAGGGGACGTGGGACCCAGGGAGTCCCTGAACTTCCTCAGTGTCCCCACGGGCTGCTTCGGAAGCCTCCACCCCAAACTCTCCAACAGGTGCAGACTGCAATAGCTCTCAGGAAAGCCTGTTCCCACCGGGGAACGTGTGGCCTGACCACAGAACACCTTTAGGAGAATACCCCCTCCCTGCTCCAGCCCGGCTCCCATGGGAAACTGCATGCCACCTCTGTGGTTTCAGCAGGCAGAGTCTCCACCTCGTCCCCATCCCACTCTACCTCTGGGGTCTCCAGTTCCCCTGCTGGGTGGTGTTGCAGGACTGAGCAGGGAGCTGCTCCACCCCTACTCAGCAGGAGGCAACTCTCAGACTCCCCTGCTGAGGTCATGTTTGTGGGGTTCAAGGGTGAGTTGAGCCCCCAGGTCCACCTAACAGCAATGAGACCACACAGTGCCATGAGCCAGGTCTTGTCAGCCCTTCTTCACCTCGTCCCGTGGTGTCTGCGAGGTCCAGGGGGACCTGAACTTCCAGCTCCACCCGGTTTAGCAAGATGAAAGGGGTGGTGGGAGGTGGGGTGAGTTGACGCTCTGCCTTGATCCTCCCAGGTGTCAGCTAGGCCCAGTGGGGAGCTGAGCAACCCCTCCATTCAGAGGCACCGAGGTGGTGTTTGTCAGTGATGCTGACTCTCTCCAGGAAGGGTCAGTGGGGCCGAGCAGGAAGCTGGCCCTCCACCGGACCCCTCCACGGCAAAGTCACACACAACAGTGCCCACACATCTGGGGTGGATTCGGTGGGGCCCCATCGGAAAACTGGACCTCGTATCTACCCGGAACCTCATGCGGCACCTCTGTATAGGGAGGGATGCCTACTACAGGGGGAAAAAAAAGGATTAAACAGGAGTCTCGAAATATTCAAAATGTCCAGGGTATAATAGAAAACCAGAAACATCGTAAACTAAATGAGAACAGGCAATTCGCAGATGTGAGTCTTGGAGCAGACCGGGATGATTCAGATGTTGGAATGATCTTGGCAAGGGTTGTAACGCCGCCACCATAAAAATGTTTGAGCAAGCAATTACAACTTCCCTTGAAACAAATGCAAAGAAAAAGAAAAAAAGAAAAAAAAAAAGGAAAGTCTCGGCAAAGAATTCAAAGTTATAAAAAGGGAGCCAAACGGAAATGATCAAACTGAAAAATACAACAGAAGTGTGTGTGTGTGGGGGGGGGGTGACTGGAGAGACTCAAGAGCAAAGTAAGTGACAGAGGGTAAACTGGGTGAATTTTGGGACAGGTGAACAGACTCGAGCCAACCCGAACAACCAAGAGGCCCTGTGGCACAGTAACAAGATTGCTGACGTTTGTGTCTTCAGAGACCTAGAAGGATAGAGAAAGAGAGGAAGGCTGAGAAACTGTTCGAAGGAAGAATAGTACAAAACTTCCCGAATTTGGCAAAAAAAAAAAAAAAAGACATGCATCCGCAGATTCAAGGGTCTGGAGAAACCAAAAACATTCACACTGAGACGCACAATTGAATGCCCGAATAGTAACAGCCACGAGGAACTCTTAGACGTAGCCCTAGAGAAATGACACATTACCCACAAGGACTCACCCCTCAGAACACAAGGACGTTCTGATCCGAAACCACGGAGACTGCGGAGAGGGACCTGGGACAACATTCTCCAAGAGCTGACAGAGAACAGTGGAAACTATACATTCTATTTCCAGCCACAATCCCCTCGGGGAATGAAGGGGAAAAAAAGTCTCAGGGGACAGAAAACTCAGAAAACCAGTTTCTGGCAAACCTGTGCTTAAAGAACGGCCAAGGAAGTTCTCTCTAAACAGGAAGGAAATAACCGAAAAAAAGGGTGCGGAACTCCAGGAAGAGCAAGACAACTTGGGTTAAAAAAAATAGAGGAGGGGAGGTAATAACCCTATTAGAGTATTTTTCTTATGAGTTTCTTAAATCATCTGATGGTTAAAGAAAAAAATCTGAGGGCTCTCTGAGGCTTTGCTTGACATTAGTAGAGAATTATTCTGCTTTTAAAGTTGAGAGTGTGAAGGCACTTGAGTAGGAGTCGGGTTCCTACACATCCCCCAGCTGGTGAAATGTCAGTACCGGTGGATCATAATGATACCTAGGACAATCACTAAGAAACCATACAAAAACCCATCAATACATCAAGATAGAAACCCCTCCAAAAAATATTTAAGTAACCCATGGAGAGGTAAGAGAAATAAAAACAAGAAACAGAAGGGGGAAAATAAAAAAGCAACAGAAAATAAAATGGCAGACTGAAGACAGAACATATTACTTTAAACGTAAACTTTCTAAACACACCAAGTAAAAAGATAGGGATCGGTGCTGTGGGTTTAAAAACAGCCCAACTATCATTTATCTTCAAATATATGATCCATGCTCAATTTCAAATACGATAGGCTGATTCATCGTTTATTTGACAGTTTACTTGATTGCTGTTCACGCTGTTCCTAGTATTCTGAGCCTAAACACTGCCATAAACATCTCTGAAAATAAAAACAGACCACAAGCAGAGGTGTTGAATCTCATCACACGTTCCCCATGAGCAGGCCCTGAACAGTCGGCAACTTCTGCTTCTTCCTGCCCCCATCGACCTGGGACAAGGGGGTCCCTCCTGCTCAACGACCCAGCCCCATAAAGCAGAGTAAGAGTCCTACTGTGCTAAGCACCCACCCACGTGAGGGTTTGTGGGCCCTCAGAACAGGGCAGCATTCCCACTTTTTCCCACCAATCCTCCCCTCCCCATTTTTGACTGTCTCAGATCCACCTACGACTCGGGTTTAGAATGTGGTCTCCAGGACCCTCCTGACGTGGGCTCTGGGCGTGAGACCCAGATTCCCCACTTTTGGTCCAAAGTCTGCAGATGAACACAGCCTCAACTCACACCCCAGGGCTTTCCCAGGAGGAGAGAGGATGGGGGGTGGGGGGAGGCAGACCACCGGGGGCAGAAACTATTCAGGCACAGCCAAGAATGAATCGAGCCCGACGTGGCCAATGATGGCACTGTTTCCCCTTTTATTGGACACCTTGCCAACATTGCGGGGTGAGCTCAATGCCCACCCGGGCCGCCCACCCCCAGGCGCAGGGCCCCTTAGAAACATCTTCTCTGAACCACCGACGTCCCAAATTCCTGGAAGTCCACGGAGGTGACCCACATCTGCTTGAAGCTGCTCAGGGAGGTAACGATGGAGGCACCGATCCATGTTGAAAACCACCTGTCGGGGGGAGCCGTGATCTTGATGGGGGTCCCCTTGGAAGCCAGCTGCTCCAGCTCCTTCAGAAGCCGGTCATCCAACCCCTGGTACAGGGTCGTGCCCCCAGACAGTACAATCTCCCCAAAGAGCGTGTTCTGGATGTCGACATCGCACTTGGTGATGCTGCAGGAGACCATTTTGGGGAGGCCCGGGTTCTGGATGCCCAGCAGGTGGGGCGTGAACAGGGCCTCGGGTGCCTGGTGCAGCTGGTCCCCGATGTGGATGACCTGCCCGTCCGGCAGCCTGTACTCCCTCGGGACTTCCTCCGGCCTCCGGGACAGCTCCTTCTCCGGATCCAGGGCCACGTAGCACAGCTTCTCCTTGATGTCGTCCACTAGAGCTTTGTCCAGCGCACATGTGAAGGTCCGCCCGCTCGCCAGCAGCAGCTGCGTGAGGTACTCCGTGATGTCCCGCCCCGCCACATAGAGCTTGGTGACCGCATGGGGCAGGGAGTACCCCTCAAAGATGGGGACGGCGCACGTGATCCCGTCCCCACTGTCCACCACCAGGCCCGTGACACAGGCTGAGGCGTAGAGTGCCAGCACGGCCTGGTCCGACAGGTAGAAGGCGGGCACCTGGAACTTCTCGAACATCACCTCGGCCATCTTCTCTCGGGCTTCCCTGGGGTTCAGGGAGGGCTCAGTCATGAGCACCGGCCGCTCGCTGGCTTTCACCCCCAGCTCCCTCTCGAACAGGTGCCGCCACAGCTCCTCCGCCTCGTCCCACCCTGTGACCAGGCCCCGCTCGATGGGGTAGCACAGGTGCACAGCCTCCTTCTGGCACACAGCTTCTTCTCCCACCAAGTATTTCTTCTGGCCGGCCGCTGCCGAGGTCATCTGGAATTTGGGGCGCCCCACGATGGAGCTGATAACGTGGCGGGGTCCAATCTCTCCGGACAGACCTGCTTTGCAGAGCCCAGAGCCATTGTCGAAAATCACAGCTGGAGAATCTAACACGTGCGGGTCAAACATGTCTGCATCCCCGCCTCTTCCCTGGCTCTGCACGTCATAGAAATAAAGGACAGAACTCTCTCAGCCGCTTTGTGACACAGGAGGCCCCATCGGAAGCTCTAAGGCCGCAGGATTCCATGGTTCTCGGGGTGCCTCCCCAACAGGCTAGTGGCTGGCGGGTCCCCAAGAGCCCTCCACCCACCCGCAGACCTGCTCTCCCACGGGGGTCCCGGCTGCTGAGGCTTTATCAGGGATGATGGGCACACGTGTAACAATCCAGCCGAGGCTACCATTGTCTTCAGCCAGCATCAGAGACTTTGGGTGGGAGGGGGCTCAGAGCCCCTGGCCCTCCCTACTTGGTGTGACACCAAACAGAGGAAGGCAAGCCATACCCGCAGGCAGTGTCACCAACAGCCTGTAGACCTGAAGTCTAGCCTTAGAACTGAGTGACACAGCACAGCCTCAACCTGCCCCAAGAACAGGCCATCTCCACCCATGGAGCTGCCATTAGTGGAGTGACCCAAAACCCATGTCCCTGGCTAAGGAGTGACCAAGCACCAAGAAGCACAGGTCCCGGTTGGAGGCATGGTGCCCACAGCCTCACCACCGTCAAGAACTTAGAACATGCTTTTTGAATTCAGACTCCTCCAGGAAGCCCTTGGGAATTTCTCTTTCCTTTACTCCGAGAGTCCTGGCTCTCTGTCCCACAGGGTTGACACTAAGCAGAGTCCTACAGGCCTGCTGGATCTCTCTCTAGCGTACACGTTCCTGCTCTGGGCTGAGGTCAGAGCCGCCCGCTGCGCTGTGTCAGGCGGAGTCCCCCAGGGGCCGGGGATAGGGCTGCTCCAGCCGCCATGGCACCTGTGTCAGCCGCCCTGGCTCTCAAACCCTGGACTGGTTTTCAGCCCAGGACGAAACTGAGGTGGACCAGACCTAGGGGCCAGACTCGCTGTCCCTCTGGGAGGGGTGGTGGTCCTGGAAACATGTCTCAAACCCCCCTCCAGCCTGGCACTTTCCCCGTCCAGAAAGCTCTAACAGGGTCACATCCCTTCTAGGCCCCTCACCTCCTTGTTGCCTGTCCTGCCATCCCTCCAGCAAAACTCAACAAATGCTGGTCGTGTGGTGTTGGCCAGGGACGTAGACGTGTGGCTTTGTGAGTACCCATTGGGCTGAGCCCTGGACGGAACTCAATAAAAACTTGGAGTTATTAGAGTTTTTTCCTTCAAGGACACCTCCAGAGGAAACCGGAGTTCATTGTGTGGCACGACTGAGACTGAGCCCTGACCCTGAGTTCACAGAGCCTAGTGTCCTCAGCTACCACGGTGAGGTTTCTGAGATTTGGGGTCCGACCTTTCAGGGCACGTGCGTCCCTGGCAGGCTGCTGTGAGGACAGGTTGGTCCACAAGATGCTGTGACCAGGGTCCAGCCTGGTGGCACCACAAGCAGCCCGTGTACTCAGTCCTCGGACTGGTCTAGAATTCCCACAGTTCTGCCGGCACTCGGGACCAAATCGGGAGGCGTGGGCTCTCAAGGTCTCTGCGGGTGATGGGCCAGCGCTAGGGTGAGGGGCCTGCCCACGGCTGTAGCCCAGTGGCCCAGGGCTGGCTGGGGCATTCGGGTTTACAGAAGGGACAGGGAAGAAAGGACAAATGCTCATTCAAAGCTTGGGCTGACTGGCTGGGTGTGAGGGCGTGCTGAGTTCACTTTGTACCTGGTTCTGGAAACACACAATAATAACAAGGTCCGAAGGGCCAGCTGCCACCTATGTACATGGAGGTCACACAAGCACACACAACTCCCCACCCCCACCCCCAGCCTCCCAGTTAGGTCTGGGACACTTCCACCTGTTACAGAACCTGTAACTTGGCTACTCCCTGTCCCTCTGTGACCCCTGCCACCCCCAGGCAAGCTCAGGCCCTTCAGGACAAAGCCATGATGGCCGGGCCAACCATCGGGACAGTAGCTCCAAGCAAAGCCGTCTGAGTGTTTCCGTTTTCCTGCTTGTTCTCACTCCCTGCGAAGCCCAGGAGGTGCTGCCCTTTGCCCCGGGTCTGGTACCCCCAGCCCGCCCGGCACAGCAGCCCTGGGAAGCCGTCACTACTCTCCTCCTCTCTGTCCACTTGAGATGCGCGATGCCCAGCAGGACTGCGTGGTCCCCCCCTGCTCCACACTCCGGATTCAGAGGAGGGCAACGGCCAGCTCCCCAACCGTCATCTCTGGGTGGGTCATTGGAGCCGGGCTGGGCTCGGTGACACTTTCTATCTCCCACCGTTGAGGGTCTGATCCAACAGACGGATTGTCCCCCTGCACAGGGAGCAGCAGGAAGACTCTGAGACCCCATCACCGAGAAGTAGGATACCCTCAGGGGAGGTGGGGAGGGCTGACAGCACGTGGTCACTGGGAAAACTGAGTGGATTTATGAGCCACAGCCTACGTGACGTTGTGCTGGTTTCCAGCTCCTCGCGGGCAGGGCTACCAACCCACGGCTCTCAGGTGCCTGGGAACCTCCACTTCGGCCCTCCCTGATGTCCACCACAGAAATGCCTCCACCCCTGCCCCCCACCGCCGACCACCTGGGCCTGTCGGCCTCAGAAGGGTCCCATGTGTCAGTGCAGGCGTCCACGTCCACAGCGCCCTGGCCACTTGAGCGAATGCGATGTTCAGCACCACCGACGCCCGGCGTAGCTGAACCTTCACAGCAAAGGTTGTCAACACAAGAATGCTGTCCCCTGTCCCCAGCTCCAGCCAGAAGCCAGCAGGTCTGCGGCTGCCCTGCCCCCACCCCTGGCCGGCCAAGCCTCATAAATCGCTTGATCAAGTTTATGGGCGAACGGGCTGTAACTCCATCTCCCTCCACAGGGCAAGGCTCACCACCGTGATTGCTCTGAGGGCATTTGTTTCCGTCCTGCCCGGGAAGCTGGCTCTTCTTTCTGCTCCGGCAGTCGCGCCCCAGAGCCGCCCACCACAGCCCCCACGCGGCCCCACCCCCACGCCCTTGGAGAAGCCTTGGCCCATGACGGAGGTAGAGAGTCCCAGAAAACCTTGTGAAGCTGCCAGGCATTTACACTTGGGAGTGGGCAGCTGTGGGCCTGCTGGGCAGCCATGCTTCCCACCTTGCCTTGGGTCAAGGTGACGGGGCCACCCACGCCTATGTTGGGGTGGGGGTGAGGGGTCCCTGTCCCATCGTCCCCACTTCCATCTATCACTGGCGCCCAGACCCTCAGCCAATTAGTGACCAGCAGACCGGGCTCATTAGGGCTGGCTGACATCTGGCGGCCAGATCCTGCTTGCTGAGGGCCCAGTCCAGTGTCAGCGGGCAGCCTGAAGGAACAAGCAGTGGCAGAGGGCGAGACAGGCACTGCTCTTGCTAGAGAGAGAACCCTGTGCCCGGGCGAGGGAGCTGTGCCAGCCCAGGGGCCACGGTGCTTGTGGGAGTGTCCACCTCTCCGCCTGTCATTCCCAGAGGAGCCCAAAGCCCTGGGCGCCCTTCCTGGTAGCCTACCTAGCCCTTGTACACTTGGTGGAACTTGTACCGCCAACCCACCCGTCCATTTTCCTACCCACCATCTATCTGGTCATGCATCACCCACCTGTTCATCCATCCATCCATTCATCCATCCGCTTATCTACCACCCACCCTTCTAAACATTTGGATTTCTGTTCAATTATGTTCTCTTTTTCCCTCCCTCCCTCTCACCCACCATTCCTCTCTTAGTGGTCGGAGCGAGCGTCCTCTCTTACTGTGGGCTGATGTAAGTTATACTCTGATTTTCAACTTTGAGGGTGGTTGGTCCCCCTAACTCTCTCATCATTTAAGGGTCAGTGATATGATCCCATGGTCCTTCACCCTGGACGTTCAAGGTCAGGGCTGTGATCCCTCTGAAGGCCTTAGTGGAGGGTCCATCCCAGACTTCTCTCCCGCTCTGATAGTTTCTTGGCTTGTATGTGGTGTTCTCCTGGGTGAGTGACTGTGACCAAATTTCCGCTTTTTCAAAGGACACCAAACATATTGGATCAGGGCCCATTCTAATAGCTTCATGTGCACTAGATCACCTGCCAAGACCTTACTTCCAAGTAAGGTCACACCCGTGAGTGCTGGGGGGGGGAGGTTGGACTTTAACATAATTTAGGGGACACAATTCAACCCACAACACCTGCCCAATAAGAACTGACGGCACTGGTGTGAAGAGAGCGACGGAGCAGGTGGGAGCCCAGCGGCATCTCAGGTGTGCCTGCTCTCCGAGGCAGAGAGGGGCCACTGCATAACAGGTTAACCCCACACTCAGCAGCTGAAAACGACAAATACATCTTGTGCCCGTTTCTGTGGGTCTGGAATCTGGGCATGGCTCACCAGGTGCCAACAGTGTCACACAAGGTGGCCGACAAGTTGTTGGCACGGCTGTGGTCTCACCTGAAGGCTCCATGGGGAGGTGAGGAAGGGAGAGGGAGAGAGAGAGAGAACCCAAGATGGAAGCCATTTTAATAACTTAATCTCAGAAGCAATGACTTTCACTGTTTTCTATTGGTCAGAAGCGAGTCAGCCCAGCCCAGACTGGGGATGGGGTAGGGGGAGGTTATATAAAGATGCACAGGCCCAAATTACCCACACAGGGGGGCAGAGGTCATCAAGCATGGCTGCTCCGGCCTCAGTTTCCCCAGCGGTCAGCAGGAGCAACTAACTGCTGGAACCTAAAGAGAAAAGCACACTATGGTCATATGAGGAGGGGAGTCCCATAGC
The DNA here is from genome assembly GCF_036850995.1 of Saccopteryx leptura. NCBI lineage: Eukaryota > Metazoa > Chordata > Mammalia > Chiroptera > Emballonuridae > Saccopteryx > Saccopteryx leptura. The sequence goes on along the minus strand of NC_089505.1, from coordinate 84,960,222 downwards.
AAGGGGCACAGGGGACACAGGTCAAATAGCAGTAGCACCCCGGCTGGGCCCCTTCTGACTCCTTGAGAGATTAGCTGGGGACACTCTGGAGGCCTCGTTCACGTAACCATGGTTGCCGCCTCTTCTCATCGCTTCAAAATGTTACATCCTGACTCAAGCCATCCCAGGCCACCTGGGGTTGTTCCCACCTCCTTCAGGTGAGCGGTCTCAGCCTTCCTCCCCACTCCTCCCCAACTCTCCCAGTTGCTGGTCACCCCATCAGGGAGCAGACCAGAGGCCTGTCCTGCTGGAGCAACCTTGGGGTGGCCCTCAAAAAAGAGAGTCTCCTGCCCCCTGCTGGCGTCCGGTGGAAGTGTCACAAGATATGAGGTTGAGGTGGTGGAGGGTCCTGAGCTGCTGGAACAAAGAAGACTTGTTAGTATCACCAAAAGGCCGGACCTCTGGAGGAGGAAAAAAAAAAAATCAATGTTTGCTAAATGGGGGGGGGGGGGGGGGATCGGCTGCTTAGGTGGGATAAAGGTTTATTTCCAAGTGTATTGAAGTGATTACCCGGAGGAGAACCAGCGCGAAGGAGCTGCATGCAGGGCAGCCGGCTTCTGACGGGCGGAGGGTGCCCGAGCTCCCGCCAGCCCTGCACCGCTCCGCTTACGGTTTTCCACGGTTCCTAACGGTTCTTCGGAGCGGCGCCCCGGGGAGGGAGGTTCCTGGGGGTGCCCAGCGGCCCTCTGCATTCAGCTGGTGATAAATATCCAGGGGAGCAAGCGGCCCAGAAGGGTCCCAGGTTTAATTCAAATAATTTAACACCCAACGTTGAAAGAGCTCTTTGCATGTACGAGGCAGCGAGCGCGCGCGTGCGCACGTGCAGCTGGAGAAAGAAAAGGTTTTGTGTTCCGGTGGGTGGGGTAGGGGCCGCTAGCCCATTTGCGTGGGGGGCTAACCTCTCCACCATGTGCCCCGGCTCCCAGCTGGCTGGCCCACGCTTTTCTTGTTGTAAGTGGCAGGCGTCATTCCTGACTCAGACGCGGGGCGGAGGGGACTCCAGGTAAAAGGGTTCTTGTCCACAGTGAGGTTGCCTCTTCACGGACCAGCGATGGCAAGGGGAGGGTGTGCCCTCCTCAGTGGGCGCTCACCTTCCCACACAGCTCAGGGGGTCCCACTCAGCTTCCCCAATGGAGGCATCTCCATGCAGAAGCTGGCACCCACCTTTGGCCACCATCATGGTGGTGGGCGAGGGGCCAGCCGGACAACACATCCACCACGGCTGGGGCTCATCAGAGTAGGGCTTTCTGCCTGACCCACAGGTGGGGGAGGCAGCCAGGGGGCCACCAGGAGCTGAGTCCCGAGACACTGGGCTGGAGGCTCCACATTTGCTTCGGAAGGGTTTGTGCACCCCAAAGAGCAGCGGCCACACCCAGAGCCTCGGGATAGGACCTTATTTGAACCAGGGTCTGTGCAGACACAGTTGGGTATGTTAAGATGAGTCCATGTTGGGTTGGAATGGGCCCTCAGGAGAAGAGAGAACAGACACACACAGGTTGACGACAGCAGCAGAGACTGGAGTGTTGCATCTGCGAGCCAAGGCGTGCCGGCAGCCCCAGAGCTGGAGGACCCTGTGGAAGACCCTTCCTCTCGGCCTCTAAGAGGCATCCCCCAACTGCTGGCAGCTGGGTTTGGATGTGTGGCCTCCAGACCTGAGAGAGTATAAGTTTCTATAGTTTTAAGCCCCCAGGTATGGACATTTGCTACAACAACCCAAGGAGAGTCATGGAATAACTGTGAGGTATTTAAGTGGCATTGTCCCCCCTTCCCCGTGTCTTCTGGCAGGACACGCAGGTGCAGACCCGCCCACCAGGGCATGAGTTCCATGAACAGTGATGTCCTGAGCCGCATCTTTGGGGAGTAACCCTGTCTGCCTGCCTCCCTCCCTCTTCCCTCCCTCCCTTGTCTCTGCAAATTCCAAGCATCATTGAGCTGTAATCCATGACTGTGATCGGATCTCACACTCCAGGAGGGTGGTCCTGGGAGCACCATGGCCCTGAACCACCCCAGCCAGCACCTGCCTGGACCACAGCTGTTGGAAACAAATGAATGAATGAATGGTTGCATGAATGAGTGAATGAATGAGGACACACTGGGCTCCCCACCTGGCTCCTAAATGTGAGCCAGTCTTAGAAACTGCTTTTCCACCCTGAAGGAGAGGCAGCCACCACAGTGATGGGGCTTGGGGATCCCATGACAAGCAGCGGGTGCCGTCGGGAAGAGTGCAGGCCCAGAGCAGGAGTGACAGACGTCAAGCAAGGAGCCCTTGCGCTCCGTCCTCCTGGCCTCCTCCAGCATCCGGGGATTCTCCCCTTTCTTGAGGGATCTTGCCAAGAACAGGCATGGAGCAGTGAGCCAGGGCTTCCTCCCCCCCCCCCCCAGACGTGACACAGGAAAGCTGGGCCCAGCTCTGGGCGGTGGCAGCCCCAGGACGCTTCTTCTAGCATCCTGAGCCCATGCTCAGCTCCATGCTAACACTCCAAGACCCACGCGGGTAAGGGGGGGGGGGCGAGTCCACATGGCTCACACTGGGGGGCCATGCATGGGCGGTCTGCTCCCGCTGCCTAGAGGTGACACAGGTCACTTCTGCTCACGTCAGTGCTCTCATGGCCTCACTTACCTTCAAAGGAACCAGGAGAAGCAGGAAGCAGGAGAGACATGGGCCCGTCTGGGGAGCACGCGGACCACCCGCTGACGTGGCTAGTTCACCAGGCACGTGCATGCGTGTACTTTCTAATGTATCCTCAGTTGGTGTACAACATGTAGGGCCACCAATTTCCATAGCGCATACCCATACTGAACGCACAGCCTTGTTTAAATGGAATTCAGATTTAACTGGGAGTCCTGTACTTGTCGTTGGAATCCTGGCTGCCACCTCCCTCCCCACATGCCCTGGGCTTTGGTACCCGAAGCTCTACGAGGGGTACGCACAGGCTGGTGTCCACGTAGGAGCCTCAGCCACGGAGAAACATTCGATCTGAGTCACCAGAATGGGGCCACATGTGCTCCTAGTCCCTGAGCTGAAGGAGATACACAAGGAGAGGACCATGAGCCCAGAGTGCCGGCCGACGGGCCGCGGAGTACCGGCCGCTGCGGTGGAGTGCTGCCCCTCCGGGCATCCGTGCCAAAGACATGAGCTTTCCAAAAGGGAATTCAACCCAAAAATAGACACCGTCTTCTTCTCCCCCACACCCCCGCCTGTCTGCCCAGACTCCCAGGAGAGGGGCCCCTGGAGAACCAGCCATACTGCCCTAGCCATTCTCACAAGAGCCCGGAGGTAACCGTTACCCACACTTGGGTCTTATCTCCACGTTCCCAAGATATCAGCAGCCTGGGCCAGCTGGGCAAGCTGAACCCGAGAGGAGTGGGGGCTGATGCGTGCTGGACCCGGGACAGGGTCCCCCACACTGAGAGGCCAGGGTTGCCATCTGCTTGACAGGAGAGGAGACGCAGACCCCTGTCCCTGCCCATTTCCTCCAGAGTCTGAATCTTTGAGGACGTTGTTTAAAAAGTTTAGTGTGAACAAGGTTGGGGTCCTCCCCTTGTCCCAAGTGCCCCTGCCCCCTGGGCCTCGCAGCCCGCCCTCTGAGAGCCACCATCCCCCGCTTGGCCACGGCTTGCACCTGGCTCACTGAGCTGCGTCGGGTGCAGCAGCATGAGATATCACAGACAGAAAACGTCCAGATGGTGTGGGTGCGGCTTAGGTACCATGAACAAAATGACACAGAGTTGAGGATGGACTGGGATGAGGGGCAAGTTAAGTCTGGTGATCAGGGAGTCCCTTCAGAGCTGAAACCCCAGCGACAAGGCAGAGAGCTCCAAGGGAGGCCGGGAACAGCATGGGTGCCCAAAGGCCCGCAGCAGGAAAGATGTCACCCTCCCTGGTCTTTGGCTCATCGCAAATCTCTCTGCTTTGAGATGTGTCCCCAGCGGCCTTGACCTTAAACAGGTCCCTGTTGGGGGAAGCTCCACACCCAGTGCGACCTGTGGGTTGGACATCGGGGCCAGGCTAAGCCAGGGTTGGCTAAGAGCCCGCACCATGGGTCAGGGCTCAGGTCTCCCCCACCCCCCCATCATCAGCCGCTTCTCTGTTTGTGCAACCACAGCTGGGGTCCTACACGGTCTGGTCTGTTGGATACAAGGCTCCAGCGAAAATCCTCAGAGAGAGGCCAGTGGAGTTCCACCTGTGTGGGCCAGTGGTCTGCAGTGTTGTCAAGGGCCCTGCACCCTGGCTTGAGGCCACACCTGTGGGCAGGGCGGGATGTGTGGGTCTTCCGAGGTGGAGCTCATTGCCTCAGGGGGTCAGGCTGAGCTGCAAAGGAACTGAGGGCAGGACCCCACACGGATGCTGGCCTTCCCAGGATTCTCTCTGCAGGGCGACTGGCAGCTGCACGGTTCTCTGTGTGCGGGACTCATTGAAGTTTCCTCCTGAAGAGTGCATAACTTCCCACAGGGATAAGAGGCGCTGCAGAGGACATCCTTGTGCACAGATTTTTGCACTGGGACGTCACCAGCTACTTAGGGTGTCATCACCCCCGAGAGGTGAGTTCTGATTGGATCCCCCCTAACCACTGTCCTAGTTCAGGCTGTATCAGGTCATGCACTCAGACAAAGTTCTGGGTTCAAATGCCAGATCTTCAACTTAGTAGCTCGGGGACCCTGAGCAGCCAGTTCCTCCAGCCTCTTTGACTTTCACTCTTTGTGAATTACCAAGAGTAATGGAAACCCCCGTTATTTATGGTGCAGTGCCCATAAAGCACTGGGTACAGTTGCTGCAGGTGTGTAAGGGCTCAGGGAATGGCAGCCAGTGGCGATGACAATGATGATGAAGAGGAGGAGGGGGAGGAGGAGGAAGAAATCTGTTTCCACCACTTCCAACTTTATCCTCTCACCAATTTTTGTAACCATCATATTTGAGTAAAAGCGGGAATCCAGTCACCTCAGCCCCTGCAGATTAATTCCGTCCACTCTGTCACTTTCCAAATTTAGAGGCTAGAAAGCTACTGCGTGATCGGAAAATGGAATAAAAAAAAAAAGAGAGAAAAGGGCCTGAATGGTGGTGGCGCAGTGGATTAAGCATCGACCTGGAACGCTGAGGTCGCTGGTTCAAAACCCTGGGCTTGCCTGGTCAAGGCACATATGGGAGTTGATGCTTCCTGCTCCTCCCCCTTCTCTCTCTCTCTCTCTCTCTCTCTCTCTCATCTCTAAAATGAATAAATAAATAAAAATAATTAAAAAAAAGAGAGAGAAAAGGGGAATTGTGTGACCATATATGTAAATGTACAGACACTCTGGGAGTGAGGAGGATATGGTATTTACATCCCGACGACTGGCATATCCCCAACACCTTTTCTAAGAAAACACCAACACACCCCTCCTGTCCTTGGTCTGCAGGTCTTGCTGCTGGGTTTTGAAGCCTGGAAGATAGGTGCACTTTCCACGTAACACTAGGTGTCCCTTGGACAATCGCCCCCCACCCCCTGCTTCCAGTTATCAACCCCGTTCCCAGCCCAGAAAGTTCTCTTGGACAAGTAGAAAGATGGACTTCCAGGACCATGAGCTCCATCCTGTCCTTCCCAGGGCATCCTGACTGTCTTAGGCAGCTCAGCCTGCTCAGCAGACCACTGGGGACACCAGCGTTTAAATCACAGGTACTTTACTTCTCACTGTTCTGGAGGCTGAACATTCAAGGTGCTGGCAGATTTGGGGTCTGGGGAGCGCCCACGTCCTTGTTCACAGATGACCATCTTCTCTCCGCGTCTTCTCAGAGTGGAAGAGATGAGAGAACTTTCCAGGATACGTTTGAAAAGGACACTAATACCATTTATAAGGGCTCAACGCTCATGAACCAGTCACCTCCCAAAGGCCCCACCCTCCTGGCATCATCACATTGGGGGTTAAGGTTTCAACTCATGTATTTTCAGGGAACACATTCAGTCAGTCACACTCTCCTTCCAACATCTCCCCCAGCCACCTGCTGTAGCGGGCGAATGACAGTCTCTCCACTGAACGTCGAGTCTGGGAACCTCCCACTCTCTCTGAATACTGGATGGGGAGGCTGCTTTGGGGTCCGAATAATAACCCCTAAGATTCCAGGATACTTGTTCAGCAAAAAGTAGACCCCTGTCCTGATAACTGGCCGCTCTGGAATTACAGAAGACATCCTTAGTCCTGGCTGCCAACAGCAATAACCCAAACACCTTGCTCCCATCACATTGAAAAACTCTCAGGAAGGGTGGTGGGCAGTAGTAAAGACTCCTGGACCCAGGTCGGGCTCTCTTACTTGTCTACAGGCAAGATAATCATACACTGTCCTCATCATGGCTTGATGTTTCCTGCTTCTAAGGGCTACATGTTGGGAGGGGTGTGTGTGTGTGTCTATGCTTGTGTGAGTGATAATATACAAAGAGAGAGAGTTTCCCCAGGAATATGCTTAATCAAAATAACCCAAGAATACTCTTGTTTAAAAAAAAAGAAAGTCTAGAAATGCCAGGTAAAATATGATACACATCTTTTAAATGGAGAGTTGAGCTTACAAAAGAGTAATGGAAATTTCCAGGGGCCCCCAAATGAATAACATGACCCAAAATAGTAATTGAGGTGAGCTAATGCTGTGGCTGGCTCCCAGATGCTGGTTTTGGTACAAGGGGGTTTAAAGTGGGCTCCCAGGACAGGGGATGAGGCCCTTAGGTACAAAGAGGCATGTATGGGAATGAAGATTTCTGCATAAATCCATGCTGCCTGCTACATTCTCGGTGAAAAGAAAGACCATTTAAAAATCTACCTACTGGCCCTGGCCAGGTGGTTCAGTGGATAAACCACCAACTTAGGCATGCCAGAGGTCGTGGTTTTAACCCCCCCTTCCCCAGTCCTGGCACAAACAAGAAGCAACCAATGAATGCACAACTAAATGGAACAACCAAGTGAAACAAGCAGTTGATTCTCTCTCTCTCTCTCTCTCTCTCTCTCTCTCTCTCTTTATCTCTCCTTCTCTCAAATTAATGAAAAGATTTTTTAAAATCCACTTACCAGCACACAAATATTACAAGAAATCTTGTCTGTCATATCTGTTAATGAAAACATTTTTTTAAATCCACTTACCAGCACACAAATATTACAAGAAATCTTGTCTGTCATATCTGTTAATGAAAATATTTTTTTAATCCACTTACCAGCACAAAAATATTACAAGAAATTTTGTTTGTCATATCTGCACTGAGATACAAATTTTAGAAGTTTCTCCTAAAGAGGAATATTTCCAGAATGAAGCAGAACACCCCCCCCAAACCCTGCTTCTCCAAAGAACCAAGGAGAACATTCCCCCCCCCAAAAAAGGTCAAAATCAACTTTTCAGAACTCTATAATTTCACCAAGGGCCTCCAGCAATCTGAAGAGCATTTGTTCAATAAAATAGTTGAATCTTGGTAAGACTAGAGAGCACTTTGTGGCACTTGCCCTATGCCTTGTCCCATCCCTTCTCCCCAGCTGCATAGTGTCCTGAAAACCAACAGCATATCAGCCACAAAAGCTTAGAAACTAACAACTAGAAAGCCACTGGGTATGGACAGAGGAGTTCCACTACACTCTTGGGCATCTAAAAAGCCATGTGCATGTGCAAGGATGGGCATGTGCCCAGGAGAAATCTGAGAAAACCTTTACCTCTGTCTAACCTCGAGACTGCACAAGGACTAGTTGAAGGCTAGAACAGAAAGGTAGCCTGCCCACTGGAACACTGAGATTTATCATTCTAAGTTATTTAAGGAAATTTCTGTCCAAATATTAACTGATTGCTAAGCAAACCAGCCAAAGACGTCAGTGGCCACACAGAAGAAAGTACAGACTTTCTGGAATTAGTTCAAGAAAGTCACCAAATAAACAAAGAGCAGCAGCAACAACAAAATCTTTAGGGCAGCGGTTCTCAACCTGTGGGTCACGACCCCGGCGGGGGTTGAACGACTAAAACACAGGGGTCGCCTAAAATACATATTTATTTTAAAAATGTATTGTATAATAAATATGTATTTTCCGATGGCTTTAGGCGACCCCTGTGTTTTGGTTGTTCGAGCCCCGCCGGGGTCGCAACCTACAGGTTGAGAACCGCTGCTTTAGGGGAAGGGAATTGATTTTCAGAGTTGTCACAGTATATTATCTAAAACATCCATTTCTCAACAACAACAAAAAATATGGCACATTTAAATAAACACTGTACCTGAGGAAGCCCAGATGTTGGACTTACTAGACAAAGATTTAATATCAGCTATCATAAATATGGTCAAAGAACTAAAGAAAGTCATGTCTAAATAACTGAAGGAAAATATTAGAATGATGCCTCACTAAATAGAGAATATCAATAAAGAGATAAAAATTATTATAAAAAATCAAATAGAAATTCTGAAGTTGGAAAATACAATAACTAAAATGAAAAAATATATATTAGATCGCCACAACAGATTTGAGCTGGCAGAAGAAAAAAATCAGTGAACCTGAAGCTAAGTACATGGAGTCCATCCATTTTGAGAAACAGAAAGAAAAGAATGCAAAAGAATGAATAAAGCCTCAGAAATCTGTGGGACACCATCAAGCATAGCAACATACATATAATGAAAATCCCAGAATGAGGGGGAGAAAGGGCAGAAAGAAATGTAAAGAAATAATGGCCAACACCCCCAAAAAAATTTTGATAGAAAACATTTATCTACACATCCAAGAGGCTCCTTGAACTCCAACAGAATAAGCTCAAAGAGATCCACATCTTGAAACATTATAGTCAAACTGTCCAAAGCCAAAGACAATCTTAGAAGCAGCAAGAGAAAAGCAATTCCTCAGGTAAAAGGGGTCCCCAATGAAAGGAACAGATGACTTTCTATCAGAAACCTTGTAGGTCAGAAGGCAGTGGGATTACACAGCCAAAGTCCTGAATGAAAAACATGACCAGCCAAGAATCTATACCCAGAAAAACTGTCTTGCAAAAATAAACAGGAAATTAAGGCACACCCAGATAAAAAGGGAGAAACAGTTTATTGCTAGCAGACCTGCCCTAGAAGAAATATTATACAAAAGAGAGTTCTTCAAGTTGAAATGAAGACACTAGATAGTCAGTTAAACCCACACAAATAAATAAAAATCACCTGTAAAGAGAACTATGAAGATAAATATAAAAAAATATATAAATATAAATTGATCACTCTTTTCTTATTCTATATGATTTAAAAGACCATTGTATACCATGTTTACATAGCTGTGCTGATGGATGTAAAATGTATAAAGATATAATTTGTATAACAATATAGCACAAAGATGAGGGAAGGGGTAGAGCTACATAAGAGAGAAAAATTTATGCATATGATTGAAATTAAGTGGTATCAACAAACATTCCAAAGGGGGGGTACACAAGGAAAGACTTTATTCCAGTGAAAAGTTTGTGAACAAAGGAAGCACAGCTTTCAGTAGAAACTGAAAGTGTGCTCCACCAAGACAAAGGAGAGGCTGCCTTTAATAGAAAAAAAGTTCCCATCCAGTTCCTGATGGCCTCATTTTCATGCAAATGAAGACTCCACATCTATACAGTTCTGATGGGTCCAAATTGCATAGTCCTGATTGGTCAGCATTGTGCATTCTGATTGGTCATTATGAAGCAGTTCTAATTCCGTATAGATGCAACTGAGACTATTGTACATTTTTGATTGGATGGGGCAAGTGTCAATCTGCTGATTGAAAGATGAAACCAGGCCTGACCTGGTGGTGGCGCAGTGGATAGAGCGACGAACTGGGATGCGGAAGACCCAGGTTCGAGACCCCGAGGTCGCCACCTTGAGTGCGGGCTCATCTGGTTTGAGCAAAAGCTCACCAGCTTGGACCCAAGGTCGCTGGCTCCAGCAAGGGGTTGCTTGGTCTGCTGAAGACCCGCCGTCAAGGCACATGTGAGAAAGCAATCAATGAACAACTAAGGTGTTGCAACGCGCAATGAAAAACTAATGATTGATGCTTCTCATCTCTCTCCGTTCCTGTCTATCCCTCTCTCTGACTCACTCTCTGTCTCTGTAAAAAATAAATAAATAAAAAAAATTTTTTTTTAAAAAAAAGAAAGATGAAACCAGGAATTTCTTTGAAAGGGTTGGCTCAGGGGGACAGGAACATGATACAGGAGGCTAGACTAGTTGCTCAATCTGTGACTTTTTCCTGAAATGCCGAGCGGGTAAGAGAAAGCCTCTATCAGCAACAGTTGCTGACTATGACTTTCGGCCCAGTTAACCATGAGGAATCCTTCTTTGAAGATCTATTCCTTCTGGAGATCCATGGTGGGTATTTAGCTTAATTAGTTTGTAATAATTTAAGATGTTAATTGTCACACACACACACAGGGCAAACACTCAGAAAATATACCAAACAAAACAATAGAATTAAATCAGCACACTAGAAAATATCTATTTTACCCAAAAGAAAGCAGTAATGAAAGAACACAGAAACAAAAAAAGACATGACACACAGGAAACCAGAAGCAAAACTGCAGACACAGATCTTACCCTCAGTAATAATTATAGCCAACGTAAAGGAATTAACTTCCTTTGAGATGAGTGAACATGAAAAAACAATGTAAACAGATGGGTGCAGCCAATGTGGAGTTTAGCAAGACAGTTATAGCTGAGAACACCTACATTAAGAAAAAAAAAAGATCATACATCAAGAACCCAACCTTCTATCTCAAAACATTAGGAAAAAAAAAAGAAAAGGAGAGAGAGAATTAAACCTAAATCAAGCAGTAAAAAGGTGTGATGGTTCATTTTATGTGTCACATTAATGGTGCATGGGATGCCTAGATATGCAGTCCAGCTTGCCTCTGGGTGTGTCAGTGAGGGTGTTTCTGGACAAGATTAACATTTGAATCAGTAGACTCAGTAAAGCAGATTGCCCTCCCTAATGTAGGGGGCCGCACCTCATCAGGTGAAGGCCTGGATCAAACAGAAGGGCTGCTCTTCTCCCAGTAAGAGACAACTCCTTCCACCTGACTCCCTTCAAGCTTGGGCTTCAGGATTTGTTTATTGCCTTCAGGCTTAAACTGAAACACTGGTTCTTCTTGAGTCCTGAGCCTGTCCACTTCTGGACTGCAACTACATCATCAGCCCTTTGGTTTCTCCAGTTTCTATCAAACATTTTTAAAAGAATGTTTTTAAACCACCAATCGTTTACAAACTCTTACAAAAGAAGAGAAGTGAGAACATTTGCTAACTCTTTCTAAGAAGTCAATAATATACTAACACCAGAGTCATACAAAGACATCCCAAAATAAGAAAGAAAAAAAAAAAGCCAACCAGCTTGAACCCAAGGTCCCTGGCTCCAGCAAGGGGTTACTCGGTCTGCTGAAGGCCTGCAGTCAAGGCACATATGAGAAAGCAATCAATGAACAACTAAGGTGTTGCAATGCACAATGAAAAAAAAACCCAAAAAAAACTAATGATTGATGCTTCTCATCTCTCTTCATTCCTGTCTGTCTGTCCCTGTCTATCCCTATCTCTGACTCACTCTCTGTCTCTGTAAAAAATTAATTAATTAATTAATTAATTAATTTAAAAAAAAAACACACATGAGCTTGAAATAGGATCCCAAACTTCAGAAGGGATCCCAGTCCATGTCACACCTTGACAACAGCCTTGTGGGATCCCAAGCAGCAAACAGTTAGACAGATTCCCATCCCACAGAAACTCACAGATAGTTAATGGGTAGTGTTCTGGGGCTGCTAGATGTGCGATATTTGTTACACAGCATAAGAGACTAATACACTTTCTGTCTCTGTTTGCAATTCGCTAGCTCCACCCTGACTTCACCTTTGTTCTCACAGATGTGTGGAACAGGACAGAGAGAGACCAGACACAAATGCATACTCGTGTGGACACTTGTTTCTGACCAAGGTGGAGAACAAAGGAGTCAGGGGCGGGGAGAGGGGGATGCGATTTTTCCTCAGTTGTTCTAGGTCAACTGGATCATCATATAGCAAAATAAAGCTGTATCCTTACCTCATACCATGCAATATATATATATATATATGCAATATATATATATAAAGTGGATTGTAGCTCTCATTGTGAAAGGAAAACCAGTAAAGTTATCATCTCCTGGGGAAGACAAGGTAGTGATGGGAAAAGCCCAAGGGTACCCTGGGAATCTGGAATGTTCTATGCCTTGATCTAGATCAGGGGTAGTCAATCTTTTTATACCTACCGCCCACTTTTGTATCTCTGTTAGTAGTAAAATTTTCTAACCGCCCACCGGTTCCACAGTAATGGTGATTTATAAAGTAGGGAAGGAACTTTACTTTATAAAATTTATAAAGCAGAGTTACAGCAAGTTAAAGCATATAATAATAATTACTTACCAAGTACTTTATGTCGGATTTTCGCTAAGTTTGGCAGAATAAATCTTTATAAAATAACTTACTATAGTTCAGTCTATCTTTTTATTTATACTTTGGTTGCTCCGCTACCGCCCACCGTGAAAGCTAGAACACCCACCAGTGGGCGGTAGAGACCAGGTTGACTACCACTGTTCTAGATGTTGAATATGTTGTGCGCCCATTCAGTGAAAACTCACACAATTGCATGCACACTTAAGACTTCTGCATTTTTTCTGTGTGTTACGTCATCTTTAAAAATAAACATGTATGTCCATTTTTTAAAAAAAATAATGGCAACAACAACAACAAAAAATAGAGAAGACAGAACGTTCCAGTAGGAAAATGGGCAAAGGTTACAACTGGGCAGCGGGCAGAGGCCACAGCAGAGATTTCTAGATTCCTGAGCAGAGATGCTCAAAGTCACCCATCACAAGGGACATGCCAATTAAAGCAAGACTGACAGGCCATCCTACAGACACCAGATAGGCGCAACTTAGAGATTTGCTGGCACCAGGCACTGCTGACCTCACTGACACAGCCGGGGTCTGCAGGCGCCCAAATCAGTGTAACACATTCACCCCGAGTCACTTGGCAAGCTTCACAAGTGAAGAGACACCCAGTTGAGCAACCCCGCTTTCAGACAGAGGCCCTTCAAAAGCTCGCTCGACTGTGCACGAGGAAGTGTGTGCAAGACTGCCCACATTAGGGTCGTTCACAGTAGCAAATCCTTCGGAGGCTCCGAATGTCCATCAGCAGGACAGCTGGACGAGCACAGGGTGTGGGTTACGGGTGGTTATGCTCACGCCTATGGGGCAGCAGCTTCCTGCCACAGGGCGGCTGCCTCTCAAATCACCGTGTGTGTGTGTGTGTGTGTGTGTGTGTGTGTGTGTGTGTGTGTTGGTGTGTGGGGGAGCTCAAAACCATATACATGTCATGCAGTCCACATGAGAAGCAGAGCAAAACCCATGACACCCAGTGGAAGATGTCCACCCAGACCTGGGAATGATAAAGCCAAGTCTGAGAGATGTGGGTACAAACAAGGCAGGATGGAGGCTGCCCGACGTGGTCAAGTTTGATGGCCACAGGTTGGGCAGGGTGTTCCCTTATTTGTCTCCATTTGCTTCTTTACGCTGGAAATATTCTACAATTCTAGAAAATCCTCCCACAGAAACAGGAACTAAGGTGGCTTCCGGGCGCCCTGTGACTCCCTTCTTCGGGGGGAGGTCTTCCCTGGCCAGCAGCCGCTGGGGCCACAGCCACAGGTAGCCTTGGGCAATATGACTGGCTCACGTTTGCCCTGGGGTGGGTGGGTGGGTGTTGTGGGTGTGCCTTCCTAAGGGTTGCCGAGAGGAGCACACCAGAGCTCTGACTGCGCAAGGCACCAGCGCCCCACCCCCAGCTGACTCCCGATTCCCTCCGACCACCTGCACCCGGAGAATGCCATGCAGGGTAGCATGCAGGACTCGTGTTGGCAGGAAGTCTCTTCTGGGGCCTCTGATCCTACTCAGCCTGACCAAGGGTTGGGCGACCTGGGCCGTGGCCATGAATGACACTGATCACACTCTTTGTGACCGGGGGCAAGTCATCTGTAAATGTAGGAACGTCTAGGTACAGAACTCTGAGACTTGTCAAAGGCTGAGCCAGGACCCAGTAGCCAGGACCCTCGGGCAAGGGTTACAGAGGGCCACTGTCCTTGTAGGCTTGCATTTCCTTGACCTGAGGTGCTGGAGAAGGCAGGAGAGAAAGACTGTGTGGAGCCTAGGCCATCCCAAGTTAATGGCTTCTGACTCTCACTTCCCCGTCAGTAAGTTCTCTGTCCACTAATTATCTGGAGATTTCCCATAGCCTCGGGCCTGAGAAGTGGTTTCTTAGGGTATTTGGGTCAGGCAGGGAAAGCCTTTCTAGCTTGAAGGGGCCTCCATGTGCCAGGGCCTGGTCCCAGAGAGATGACCTGTTCTTCATCTTATCTCTCTGCACATGCAAAATTTATTCACTGATTTCCTAGTACTTTTAGCCTCCAAGGATCCACCAATCACCAGTGCAGGCCCCAGCCAATCCCACAGCTTGGGAGAAGCATGCCATGTGCATGCTAGGAGGGAGGAAATCTGTGCACTGGCCAGACACGTAGTAGGAGCTGAGTATATTATTATTGGATGGCTAGATAGATGGATGAATAGATGAAAGTGTGGATGGATAGATGGGTGGAAAGATAGATAAATGGATGGATGAATGGATGGATGGTGGAAGGAAGGAAGGAAGGAAGGAAGGAAGGAAGGAAGGAAGGAAGGAAGGATAGATGAATGTGTGGATGGATGTGTGGATGGATGGTTGGGTGAAAGGATGGATGGATGGATGGATGGATGGATGGATGGATGGATGGAAGGAAGGAAGGAAGGAAGGATGATGGTTGGATGAATGGATGGATGGTGGATGGATGGATGAATGGATAAATGGACAGATGCATGCATGAATGGAAGAATATATGAGTGGATGATGGACAGATGATGAATGAATAGATGCATTGTAGGCTCTGTAACCTTGGACTCCATCTGAGCTGAGGTTACCTTCTGTAGCATTTGTTCAGATAAATCCTACCAACGACTCCCTTGAAGGGGGGGGGACTCAAAATTTCCATTGAAAGGCTCCTCAATAACCAGGAAGCTTTTCCCATTTTAGCTTTTATGATGGAAACCAACGTTGTAAGGAACCTGAGGCAGTTTCTAGGCCTGAGTAAGCCAGACAGACCGGGCAGTGACAGCTCCAGCTGTCTAAATGGAAGCGTGCTCTGGATCGGGCCGGGTGGCTTCCGGGCCTCCTGGTGCAGCCTCCCTCTCAGGCATGTTCTGATATCCACCCTGAGAAGGAGGGAGCAGGCAGGGGCGAGGGCCCCCTCAGAACGGGACAGACTTTTCCCCAAGTCCCAAGAAGAGCTGGGCGCTTTGCAATCAGCATCTTTCCCTGTAAAGGTGGGAGGCTGGAACAATGAAGCCCATTCTGCCCAGCCGTCCACTGGAAGCTGGGTATATAGCCACAGCCTCTGACTTCAGGAAGTTTCCTTCTAGATTGGACGACCAGGCTAAGATATTAAAAACAGAAGACATCCTTGAACACAGACAGTTTTTAGAACGGCTTGCCGAGCAGGGGGGCATCCCCTGGAAAGAGCTCGGTGGCTGTGGGGGGGGGGGGAGCTGCCTGACCTGACAAAAGGAGAGACCTCAGGACCCTTGGCCTTGAGCAACTCTGACAGACGCACCAGGGGGACACAAGGCCTAATGCCCCGGAGGCTGCAGCCGTTTGGCAAGGCCAACACCTCGGCTCTGGGACAAGGAGACACCAGCGCCCACCAGCACTCAGTTGGGCAAATGGTAGGTAGGGCACCTCCCTTGTAACCCAAACTCTGGCAGCAGCTCTGCTCTGCTGGCCTCTCACCCGGGGAGGTTTCTAAGAGTCCCGCAGCCGGTCTGTTGTACAGAGTGTTAGTGAGTTGTGTATACGCCAATAAAAAAAAAATAAAAGCCACTATTAAAATGAACCCCTGGCACATACCTGGTTTAGATCACATAGGAGCTGGCCTTCCGCACTGGAATTTGCAGCATCTGTTCCAATTAAGCCTTGCTTTTTAGCTTAAAGATATTAGCCCGATCACTAGTGTTCTGTTCGGACATGAATAGCACATTGTTCTGCCCGGAGCAGCCCTGCAGCCGCACAGACACCATTAAATGGCTTTGCGGCCCAATTAGAAGTGGAGGTGGGCTGGCGGTGGGGGGCGGGGACTGACCACCGTGGGCCAGGCGCTTCGTGGGCACAAGTCAGGCAGGGGGGGCGGCCGACGTGGACCACGTGTGGGGGAGCAACCTCCAGCGCGCACCCCCAGCTCTGTGGCAAGCAGAGACGGGCTCATCCATCCTGACTCTGGATATGCCCCCGCGCCCAGGCACAGTGACCAGAACAGGGCGCAGATCGTTGGCTTGGGGCAGCACAGATGGATGCCCTGGAGGATGGCAGGGCCGACAGAGCTCTCACAGGAGGCCAGGCAGAGGTCACGCCTACATCCGTCAACCGTGGTTGCCAGGCCTCTCCCTCCCCATGGTGGCACACACACGTGCACACACACGTGAACACACACACACACTTGCACAAGCTCAGACACACTCTCATACACATGTACATTCACACACTCTTAGTCACACACACAAAACTGCAGGTGCAACACCATCCCCCACTCTTACTTAGGAGTCCTCCAACTAGGAGGGTATTATTTTATGATCTGCCTTTTTTTTTCCTGCTTAAATGGTGAATCTAGGAAGCATGTCTGGGTGAATTGAGGGGTCTCATTAAGAAAAAAGAATGTGTGAATAGATGGATGAATAGATGGATGGATGGATGGATGATGGGTGGGTGGGTGGATGGATGATGGATGGGTGGATGGGTTAGTGGATGGGTGGGTAGATGAGTGGCTGGATAGATGGATAGATGGATGGACGGATGGATGGATGATGGATGGGTGGATGGATGGGTAGATGGGTTGAAGGATGATGGATGATGGATAGATGGGTGGAGAGTAGTTAGAATGGATGGACGAATGGATAAGTAGTAGGTAGGTAGTTAATAGAACTATGTGATAGAAAATATTAGAAGGCATTATAATGAAGTAGGGTTTTGAATATTTTTCTCTTTCTCCCTTCTGCTTTTCTAGGTTTTCTAAATTATCCATAGTGAGCACGCGTTACTTTTTAATCTGAAATAAGCCAACATTCTAGCACCAGTCCCCTCATTCCTGACCCACGGGGCGAGGAAGGCTGAGGCCCCGAGATGCTGGCCCGTCCTGGCCCTTGTGTCTGAAACAGAGGAGCCTCTTTCTTCTCTGGTTCCCGCTTCGGCCGTTGTGACATCATCCCTGGTGTAATTCGAGAAGCATGTTGAGAAGCGCTGGGACCGCTAGATCACGCGTGCTGGTGTCCTCTCCCAGGAGGGCCCCCCCACCCCCCGGGCCAGGCCTGCCGGGCAGCTGGTTGTGTCTCTCACCAGCGATTAGGACTGGGAGCTGCATCTTCATTCCACAGGGCAGGGCTGGGCGGGAAGAGCCCGGGGGATCACGTTTCAGATGCGCGCTCAGGGCCATACCAGAGTGGGTCCCCCGGCCAGGCTCTCCCCGCCCCGCCCCACCCCGCCCCTCCTCTCTTTTGAAGACTGGCCGCCCACCCTGCCTGGCTACCTGGGTGGGCTGCAGTTGTCGCCCCTTCTCCACACCAGAGAAGACAGACGGTGGAGGGGTCTGGGGAGATTGCCAGGGGCATCATGGGAGCCGTGGCTGGACTGCTGGTTGGGGAGGTGGACAGGACCCAGGCTGCTTGACTGACACTCCGGAAGGAAGCAGCAACTTTGTGTCTGTTGTTTTATGTCTGAGGCTCTATGGGGGCAGGTGCATCTCAGAGGCCCTGGGCTCTCTGCCCGTGTAACTATCCCCGTAGCCTCAGCGCCAAGGCTGTAACTCAGAGAAACGGCACTGACCCCACAGGGTGGTGTGGAGGCCACACAAGGGCTTATACCTGAACCCAGGAAGTGACGGCCAGTATCTGGTCACGTGGGACAGGACTTGGATCCCCCATCTCTGGTGGGTTTTGGGGATCACGTGGATACCCCCTCCCTAGGAACCCCCAGCAGGAAGATGGTGCTGTGACTCCCCCCATCTCCACCTCCTCTGTCATTGCTTTACTCTTAGCCGGTGAGGAGCGGTACTTGTCTGTTCCCCGGGAACAGGGCACTTGTTGATGTGGGAGGAATCACTCTTGGGGTCCCCTTTGATGCTTTTCAGGTGAGCAATGAGGTCATGGGTCTCCTCGGACCCTGGACACCTCATTAGAGAGACACCACATGCCTGGAGCTTGCAAGGTGGTGCTTGATAAATACGTTCGCTTGTAACCTTGGAAGCACTGGGGCCAGCCCCCTGCAGGGCAACACCCGGGCCTAGCGAAGGCCCCTCGCTGCCGAGAACCCTGACTTCACCCACCTTGGGCTCTGCCAGATGACTGGCTGGCTGGGTCCACGACTCAGACTTTCCAGGTTCAGAGAGGTCAAGCAACCTGTCCGCAGCCACCCAGCCTTTAAGCACCGTAGCTGGGACGTGAGCCCATGTTTTTCTAAGCACAAAGGCCCGGTGGTCTTCCCAGCACACACCCTGGGCGGTGTCAGTTCGGAAGGCAGACGGGCACCCAGGTTCCTGCAGCAGTGAATCATCTGGAATGTTGAAGAAAAAACTCAGTTAACAGTAAAAACCGACATCATTTCAAGGGACACAATTACCTTTATGTTCAGGAGGAATGGGGAGAAAGAGCTTATTTAAATTGCTGTCTTGTAACTACCCAAGGAGCTATTTTCAGAAACCATTCACGTTTTTCCTTCTTTTCCTGGAGAAATCCGCCTTCCCCAGCCCCATGTGTGCACAGCACTTGGACTGGGAAGGCCCACGTCAGCAGAGCCCACTGGACCCCACCCCTCCATCCCCAAGACAGCGCTCCCTCCTGAGGCCCTAGGGCGAGCCTGGTTCCCAGGATGCCTTTCCAAGGACGCTTAGTTAAAAAGGTGAACTTTGGAGGCCGTGGAGGGCACGTGGCCTCTTTTCCACGTGGTAGGGGGGGATAGGTCGGGCCCCCCTCGCACAGGCAGTTAAAAAATAAACACAGCCCCAAATCACGTTAAATATGTTAAGCAAACACGCGGCAGGCGGCGTGGATATTAGGTCATTTCTCATAAATATTAACACTGGAGTTTTCCAACGGGCGAAATGAAGGAAACAAAGATGTCTCTTCACTGCGACCTCACATCCTCGCAGTCTCTGGCACCGGCCCAGGGTGGGGAGGGGGGAAATCAGTCAGTTCAGCCCCAGAAAGATGTCTTGGCTTACACAAGGCTACAGTTGAGGCCAGCAGGGGCTGCGCTCCCTCAAGACCCTGCCGCTTCTTGCCCAGGTAAGTGACACAGCCGTGGGAAAGGACAGTGTGACCACCAGGGCCCCCGAGCACCCCCAGAGCCCATCCCACATGCCTGCTGCCACCCCAGCCAGCTGCTCTGGGGAGAAACAATGGGCCAGGGGACCCCTGTGGTCTCCGCAGGGTCCCCCAGGCTACTGGACCACCCCTCTGGGCAAGAACCCCTTGTGTCCCCCAGACTGCTGACCTGCTTGAAGCACCAGCTATGGGAGGTCATGACTTCCCCTGCATTCCAGCCGCTCCCAGAACTAAGGGCTCCACCTCGGGGTCTGCACCTGCCGTCCACCTGTGTGGGCCTCAGAGGTGTGCAAGCCGGTGAGCACTCAGCCCGGAGTGCAGGTGAGAGGGCAGAGCTGGGCTCGTCTGACCATCAGGCTTCCCTGCCAGGAGAGGGGCGGGGTGCTGGCCCAAGGGAAGCCAGGAAGGGGCAGAGGGCATGCAGGCTGGCGCTGGATGCCAGCCTTACTCTGATTCTTCAAATTTGGGCATGATGGTGGCTATACCGGTAGCTTCTCCCTGGCTCAGGTTCACCAGGTGGCAGAGAAGACAGACCTTAGAAGTAATAAATAAATAAATAAATAAATAAATAAATAAATAAATAAATAAAAGGTTGCTGTAGGAATCTCACACACGTCTCCACAGTATTTACCGCACAGGTGAGAGTGACCCCAGCAGGCCCCCCTTGTCTGCCGACGGAGCCACAGGAGCAAGGTCCAGGGGCCTTGCTGTCTCCACAGTGGAATAAACCTACAGGCTCCCACCTAGTCTTTCCTTCCAGCCCGTGGGTCCCTTCCACCAGCCCACATGGGCTGGGCCTGGTATGCAGTCATACCTGGATGGCAGACCTGCCATGGGCCCAGGCTCTGGAATCAAGAGGACACAATGCAGCCTGTGTCTGTGCCACTCGTCAGCCAGCCGAGGACACCGAAAAAGGCACCTCATTTCCCTATGTCTGTCTGTCTGCTACTTTTATCAGAGACAGTGGTTGTGAAGCCCAACACTCGAACACAGATAAAAGAGAACCCCTTCTAGGCCCTGGCCAGTTGGTTCAGCAGTAGAACATCGGTCTGGTGTGTGGAAGTCCTGGGTTCAATTCCCGGTCAGGGCACACAGGAGAAGTACCCATCTGCTTCTCCACCCTTCGCCCTCTCCTTCCTCTCTGTCTCTCTCTTCCCCTCCCGCAGCCAAGGCTCCATTGGAGCAAAGTTGGCCCGGGCGCTGAGGATGACTCCATGGCCTCCGCCTCAGGCGTTAGAATGGCTCCGGTTGCAGCAGAGCAACGCCCCAGATGGGCAAAGCATCTCCCCCTGGTGGGCGTGCCGGGTGGATCCTAGTTGGGTGCACACGGGCGTCTGTCTCTCTGCCCCCCAGTTCCCACTTCTCACTTTGGAAAAAATACCAAAAAAAAAAAGAGAGAGAGAACCCTTCTCTATCAAGTGGCACTAACCAGGGACACAGCGAACATCAGCAAGCAGGCCAGAGAGAGCAAGACGCTTTGCAAACACAAACACGAAAAGTGGGGATGATGGCAAATTTCCCGTCACAAACCACGATGGAGGAAGAGGAAGGAGATTGTGGAGCGGCTTCTCCAGAGTCCAAGAGAAGAAAAACAAGACAACACTGAGCGCTCGGAGTCTCGCCTCCACGAAGAGTGTCTTTCAAATGCACAGAAGTGGGGTAACAAGGATGTGCCCAGACACACAGGGGCGCTGAAGGGACTCATCGCCAGCCAGCCACGGGCACTCAGAGAAATTGTTAAGAGGATTGCGTGATTGACGAGCATGCCCACAGATGAGTCTTGGAGTGACTCCTCGGCTCATGCCAGGATGGAAAGGGACTCCCTCTCTTCCATGGGATGCCCCTTAGACAAACACGAAAAAATGCTAAGGAGCCTGGAGTGACAGGAAGCGGACCGTGGCTGCCTGGGGTGGGGCCGGTGTGAAAGGGAGGCAGCTGAGGGCACAGGGGACTCTTGGGGGTGACGTATAGGTTTGCAGTCTACTCATGATGGTGATGGTTTTTTCACAGGCGTACGCGCGATTCGAACGTATCCAACAGCACCCTAAAAATAGTGCCCTTTCTCCACTGCCAGCTATGCCCCAATGAAGCCACTATAAAGGAACACGGGGGGGTGGGTGGTGGAGGGGGACAGTGCCTGCCATAATATAGCGCACAGCCAGTATCAGCGTTGGAAACCCCTGATGCATGAGCTCACGCCAACCCCTC
Organism: Saccopteryx leptura; assembly: GCF_036850995.1. NCBI lineage: Eukaryota > Metazoa > Chordata > Mammalia > Chiroptera > Emballonuridae > Saccopteryx > Saccopteryx leptura. Next base: position 84,938,580 of record NC_089505.1, on the reverse strand, counting down.
CCCAACCTCATGTTGGCCCCCTTTGCAGAAGAAAAAGCCCCAGCAGGCTGAGGGGCCCTTGAAAGCTCGGCAGGATCCCAGGACTCTGACTGGTACCTGGCCCACCCAAGGCCAGCCCTGCCCGCCACGCTCCAGGAGATGTACCCCCCTTGTCCAAGCCCCACTGCTCAGAGGAGCCCCCCGGGATCTCACTCTTGCCGAGTTATTTTTGGAGCTGTTAATGATTCTGTTTGCCTTTCCACCAACCTCAAACATTTCACGGCCCCAGACCCGCTCCCAGCCACTGTGTGCCCAGCAAACTATGCCCGTCGGAGTGATGCCCCCAATACCAGGGAGAGGGCGAGGGCAGCCCCGCTCAGCCAGCCAGGTGGAAGCTCCCTGCCTCGGTTTACTGTTCTGCGCAGGGGAAAAAACATTAACACCTGTTGCCATGGCCACCAGTCCTGGATGAGATCACCACATGGAGAGTGGTGCCCATAGGGGCTGACATTGTTATGATGCGGATGTTGGGGGAGACTAGCGGGAGGGCAGGGTCTGCCACGTACCCATGCCAGCATCTGTGCCCTGTGCCTGGGGAACGGGTTCCAGGACAGGACAGGGAGCGGGTTCATGCTCACCTAGACCCTGGGCCTAGGGCACCGGGTGGGCTCCAAAGACTTGTCAGCCGGCTTCCCCGACACTTGCAGGAAAATGCACGCAGCCCTTTATGAGCTCGAGGCCACCTCTCCTCTTGATTTGCAAACCCATGTGCATTTATAAAGGAAATTTAATCGGGTTGTTTTTAATTCTCTCACACTTAACTCATCAAGATGCTATTTGGTGAGAACGAGGCCAGACCAAGGGTGTCTCCGGAGTCTATGCTCCAAAGGGCCGCACAGGGCTCGCCAGGCACAGTCAGGTCCACCTGGGACGGACATGCAGGGCTGGGACACCATGCCCTCAGCAAGCTGTCTCCCTCCCTGCCAGCTGGTGCATTCCCCTGGGGACCAGGGCACCAGCCCGTCCAGCCAGCACGAGTTCCTCTTCCCAGTGAGTATCTGGAGGTGTTAGAGCTTAAATCCTGTACCCCATGTCCAGCCCCAAGCTGTTGAGAGGAGATGGCTCAAGGACATGAGGGTGGACCTGGCAACAGGGTAGCCTGCCTCATGGCCCTGAGATCTCCTCCCTGAGGCAGGAAGCGGGGAAGTGGTGTGCACAGTGGCCCAACCAGATAGTGCTCAGCAGACAGAGCCCCGTGGGTGGACATGTCTGCTGCCCACTGACAGCCTTCACCACTGGGGCAGCCTGCCTCCCACCTTGTGCCCGGTCGCAGTGTTTGCAGTGAACAGACTCTTGGCACTTTGTGAGAATTCCACCTGATGTGACCTTCTTTCTGTTGGGAGAGGTCCAGCTGGTCATGCTGGGGTGGGGAGGAGGCAGCAGGCGTGTTCCCCTTTCTCCAGAGGGCAGGGGACACCCTGGAGTGACTGAGAGAGGGACCTGAGTCAGCCAGGCAACAACATGCCCTGAAGTAGGTGCAAAGCTGTGGGAAATGGGGCGTGAAGCGTTTGCAAGCCCAGCGCAGGGCAGCTAGGGCACTGACCTGACACCCACTGTGTGTGGCAGCTGCAGCCAGACCCCAGCTAGGCAGTGGGAAAGTAAGGGCGGCCCCCTGGTCTCCTGGACACAGCCTCGTCTCTCCTCCACCCCTGGCCTGGTTAGATACCCCAACACCCCAGTGGGAACTGGGCTCAGGCAGGAGTCGACACTGCTGGGATCTACACATACATTCACTTGCACACTCACACACTTGCATGTTCAATATACTCACAGATGCATACACAGCCTCCACCCCAACCTCTTGGCCAGTTGTGCAATGGGGGAGCACACACTCCCAGAGCCTGTGGCTCTCTCTGTGTCCACCTCAAGCTGCCCTTCCTCCCTTGTGTGTCGTGTCCTCTTTGCTGATGGGATGAAGAGACCCCTAGTGAGCATGCGCACTGTGGTGTCCCACGTGGGAGGTCAGCCGGGGCTGCGGTGTGGATCCAGGGAGCCTGGATGACCCTGACCAGCCCTCCCTGAAAAGCCCAGTGAATTCCCACAACTCTGAGGGTGGAGTAGAGATGCCCTTGGGGTGGTGGGTGGTGCCTGGGTGCCCCCACACACACATGGGGGCTCTGTCACAGGAGGTACCAGCTCAGACTGGTGGCCACAGGAACCCCGGACATGCATGGACCTTCCAGCCTAGTACAAGGGGACCTGAGTGTGTACGCAAGGACACATCACCTTGTCACAGGGTGGCCTCCTTCCACAGCTCGGCTGAGTCCCAAGCTTAGAGCCAGGCTGGTACCTGGGGGCCCAAGGGCAACACATGTTGGCCCTTCCTGGGGACGAGGTCTCGGTCCAGTGTGGAAGTGACCAGTGACCACACGGTCCTAGTCCAGTATGGCAGTGCTGTGAAGGGAACACTTGAGAGAAAGAGGGAGCAGGACGCTGGAGCCCCAGCCAGAAAGCTTGTCCCGAAGTGCAGGGGTTGCCAGTTCAATCCTCAGTCAGGGCACATATCCAAGCAGACCTATCCTCCTGTCTCTCTCTCTAAAATCAGTAAATAATTTTTTAAAAACTTAAAAAAAAGAAAGTGAAGAAAGGAACGCTGGAAGGAGCTGGTGACTGAGCTGTCTCAGCTGTGAGGACAGTCCAGCTACGGCCGTGTGCATCAGGAGAAGGTGACCAGAGCATCCAAGGACCTGGGAGACGCTGACTATGGCCCAACAGAATGTCCTGGGATGACAGATGTCACCCTGAGAACACTGGATGACCGCTGCACTGGAGGTGGGGGATGGGCAGGTAGCCGGAGCTCAGGGGTCCCTGAAAGCCCTCAGAAACCGAACCCTCAGAGCAGAGAAGGAGCTGGTCCTACACCCCCAGCAGGCTGGCGCCTGGGTTTGTTGTCTTCTGGTTTTCTCTAACTTACGGGACACCCCTTAGAAGGAAGACCAGCCCCAAGTGTGACCCCAAATGTCTGGCCCGGCCCAGGCAGCAGGGGCAGCATCTGACCGGAGGCTGTGGGCAGGTAAGGACAAGGGAAGCAGGACAGAGCCCCAGCACTGCCCAAACCAGACCTCTGTTCCCCACACAGGCCCCAGGCGGACATCCAGGCCTCGAAAACCTTCCAGCTCGCAGACCCTGAGGTGACCCCCACCAAGGCAAGTGTCCCGCGTCCCCCCACCCAAAAGTGGCCCCACCTGGACCGTCACTCACTCAGCCGACCTCAGTCTAGCTGGTGTGTCTGGCCCTCCGAGAGGGGGAGTGAGGGAGGGCGCGCGGGCAGCTCCGGCCGGGGCACCAGGCTGCCGAGCCCCGGTGGGCTGCAGTCCGTGGCCGGCATCCCTGGAGGAAGGTGCCCCGAGACCCAGTCAATGGCCTTTTCATTCCATGCGCTCTCACCTCCTCTGAGCTCTGCACCCTCGCTCCCTAATAGAATTACTCTTATCTGCAAGTGATTTAAACTCTAAGGTTTACTGAAGATTTAAAGAGTGTGAACACAGTTGGAATGTTTTAAACTAACAGTACAAGTTGCATTTTAAGAAAATAATTAAGTCCCAGGGGAGGTGTGGGTTTTGGAGCAATGACAGACGTTCAAGGCTGCCTTCCCTATATGGAGTTTCCAAATAATAAAATATCTTTGATTCCCTGCTGATGTCAGACGAGAACCTGTTAGTGCGTCGGCAAACTGTCATTTTTTTTTTTTTAAGAGGGCCCATTAGCGTCTTAAAGACGCAGGCCGGGCCTTCAAGGAAGGCAAGGGTCTGCTCAAAGCAGGGCTTACCCACAGTTCGGCTGCACCCCTCTCTCGCAGGGGCCCAGGCCCTCCTCTGGGCACACTGGACCCCAAGCCCAGAGGGCCCTGTCCCCACACACATGCATCTGGGGGTTGCCTGGAGAGTCTCAAGAAGGGGGCCAGCCACAGCACCGTCTAAGGGCAGCTCCGGAGAGGGCTCGTCTCCCCAGGAGGGCCCGGCCCTGGAGAGCTTACTTGGTGGGCTCTCAGGGACCTGGCCTTTGGGGGCAGCCCCTTAGGGATCCACACCTGCCACCATGCTCCGCGCACGCCCCTGTAGAACACCATGTGAGGCATTTCATTGTGTTTAACCTGCGACTCACAAAACCTGGAGGTGGGTGCCATCCCCACTTCAAAGATGTGAACAGCGAGGTTTAATGAGACTGAGAGCGGGCTGAGGGTCTGACGTGGCCCAGGAGTCCTGAAGCCCAGCCTGTGCTCCTTCTGTGGCCTTCAGCCGGTCCCTCCTCAACTCTCAGCTGGCACTGAGTGCTGGCCCCTCCCCCCGGGTCCCCAGCTCCATGGAGCAAGGTACAGGCTGCAGGTCAATGGCAGGAAGGAGACTCGGCTCTCAGGTTGGAACCAGCAGGACCTCTCACTGGGCCTGGGCAGGAAACCCTAACTGGGGGGCAGTTGGGTCTGGAGCAGAAGGGTAGGTGAACACAGAGGCGGATTAAGGTCGGTTGAGGCCCTGGCCACAGAAGAAAATATTGGGCCCCTTAAAAAGAAAAAGAGAGAGACAGGGAAAATAAAAATACATGTTAACCATGTTTTAAAATAAATAAAAAATATTAGGTACTATGAATGTTTAAAAGTGCACAAATGAAACCAAACTTGGTGTCATTAGAAAAAAGTGTCGCCCTGGCCAGTTGGCTCAGTGGTAGAGCGTCGGCCTGGCGTGCAGAAGTCCCGGGTTCGATTCCCGGCCAGGGCACACAGGAGAAGCGCCCATCTGCTTCTCCACCCCTCCCCCTCTCCTTCCTCTCTGTCTCTCTCTTCCCATCCCGCAGCGAGGCTCCATTGGAGCAGAGATGGCTCCGGCACTGGGGATGGCTCCTTGGCCTCTGCTCCAGGTGCTAGAGTGGCTCTGGTCGCGACAGAGCGACGCCCCGGAGGGGCAGAGCATCGCCCCCTGGTGGGCAGAGCGTTGCCCCCTGGTGGGCATGCCGGGTGGATCCCGGTCGGGCGCATGCGGGAGTCTGTCTGACTGTCTCTCCCTGTTTCCAGCTTCGGAAAAATACAAAAAAAAAAAGAAAAAAGTGTCAAGTTGGGGTTTTGTGGGGCCCTTCAGAAGGCGGGGTCCAGGACGAGTTTCCGGGGTGCCCTCCATTAAATTCACCTCTGGGTGGACAGCCCGTGGTTAGGGGGCTTCCCTGCCCCAACCGGGCTGGTCACGCTCTCTGGACAACATCTGTGGCAGCTCCCATGGTCCCTCTCCAGCCCCCCCGCCCAGGATCATGGTGCTTGGAGTTCAGCCAATGAATATTCCTTGTGCCAACTTGGTGTCAGGTCCCATGCCAAGCCAGGAGCCTCCGTGTGGGCACCGGGTCAGTACGTGGGAGCTGCCATTGCTGTCACTGCTGAAAACAGAGGTCTTGCCATGTTGTCCCCTCAGGCCATGGACAGAGCTTTGTCAACCCACCTCCAAGGACCGGGCAACCTGGCACCCTCAGAGACGCATGCGCACCCTCAGAGACGCATGCTGTCCTTGCGCCATTCCTAAGATTCCATCAAAGCATACAGTGTGGGCGAGATGGGTAATCTAGAGCCGCTGGCTGTGCCCGGTCCACTTCCGAAGCTCCAGAGCTCCCCCCCCCCCAGGCTACGCCTGGGTCCCTCTGAGGGAAGCCAAGAGGATGATTCTGCCCAGTCCACCCTGAGGGAGGGGATTCCAGGAGCTGTGGGCTGTCCTGCTCATTAGTCCTGCATTTCTGGGTAGAGTGGGGGTCTGTCTGTGGGATTCACGACCCTTTGCCCCACCCCCAGGCCTCAGGAGAAAGGAGCCTGGCCCTCAGTCAGCCAGGCAGAGTGGGGTAGAGACAACTGCCGGCCATTTGTCCGGTTCCTCACACCTTCCCACCAAGCTCTGCCTCTCAGGAATAATTCTTGCTGGTAATTTACTTGCAAAACATTTGGCCATTAACACCCAGCCAAGAGTGGATGGCAGGTCACACGCTATTAAAAGTCTCCACACCTGGGTCCTGGGGCAGCCTGTGTAACCACTGCCCCGTCGGGAGGCCGGCAGGGGGCTGCACATGCGAGGTCAGCCGAGCTCCACGGAGGAGAGGGGATCTTGCCCCCACCTGGCCTGAGGCTCACTCTCCCACCGCCCTCCCCCTCGGCCATCAGCGGCACCCTTCGCTGCAGCAGGGACATGCCCCTGTGCTTTGTTGGGGGCCCTTTGAGGCCTCGTGCTGAGGCATGACATGGGTTGGTCTTACTGGAAGGATGATGGACGTGGGCCCTGAGGGCCTTTACAAATGTTGGCTGTAAAGGCCTGTCCCCCTTGAACCCCCGTATAAAGAACACCCACACAACAGAACTGCCACTTGCCCCTTCCAACCCGCCCTGCTCACAGAGGAGCCCATTTACTGCGCAACCACTTAAAGATGGCACACGTGCTGTCCAGGTTAGAAAACTGAGGCATGGACAGGCAACGCTGCATGCCCACCACGGCTCTTGGCGTGCAGATGTTCCAGCTGCCCCCGACGGAGGAATCCATATTCCGGGCTCCTTGGTGGGACCATGAACAGCAAAGCGCTCACTGAGCTCACCTGGCCGTGTGCACTCTGTGGGGCTGGGAGATGTGAGAACCCTGACTGCAGCCTGCCAGCACCCACCCGCGGGTCCTGGTGCCGGAGAAAGACTGGGAGCCACCCTCTTCTTGTGGGGCCGCCTATGGAGACTTTGGGTCAAACCTGGGCCCCAGGGCCTTGTGGGTGTCCTGTTTCTAGGCATCTGACGGATGAGAAGCTGTTGATAGGGACAGGGAGGCCGTGCACACCTAGGGCCTGGGGAGAAATGCGGCTTTTCTCCCCACTTGAGGCCATCCACGTCTGAGAACACAGGAGGCTCCCAGTCGCGAGGGACAGCGGAGGTTTCTGGCGGCCAGATACTGCCCACACACCCCTATCTATGGAGAAGGAGGGGCTGCCTCAGGGACCCTTTCCTGGCACACAGTAGGCAGCCACCATCCTCCAAGGTCAGATTCAGTCACTGAGAGGTGGGAGTGAGGGATCTGGTGGCCCAGCCTGGCCTGGCACCCTCCCACTGAGCTCAGAGCCTGGCAGTCCCAGGCCGTGAACCCTCCCACCTCCCCCTGCACACCCAAACACCACTGCAGACAGGCCTCCCAGAGGCGGGTGAGTGGACATCAGAGGCCCTTCACTGCCCGTCCCTGCAGGTTCCTCTGCTGTGGAGTGTGGACATCAGTGTCTCCACGGCCTAGAGTGGCAGCCGAGCAAAGGCAGGGCCCTGAGGACACCTGAGTGCCGATTTGTCCTCTGCACAGTGCCCGGACCACCAGTAACTGGGGTACTAACCCTGGAAAACCCTCCTCTTCAGTATGGGGTTCGGGGCAGCATCCCCGCCAGCAGCCGGCCACTGCAATGGACTCAGGATCTGTTGAGACAGACAAGAGAGAAGGGCCCACGTGGTGTCAGGTGGGGTGCCCACACTCAGCACGTGTCAGGCGCGCAGCGGGGGGACAGGGTGGTGGCCACGAGCAGCTATCAGGACCACAGAGTACATCTTGGCCCAGCTTGGGCCAGGAAGGGGGCCAGGGACAAGAGGGAGTTGGGCTCCGGGGTCTTAGCCTCCCGGATAGACCCGTCCAGACACCTCCGCCACAGGCGGTCTGCCCTGCCCCCTCCCACCCCTAGCGCCCTCCACCCCCACACGCCATGCCAAAGGGGTCTATAAAGGCCCGCGCGGCGCACCAGAGAAAATACCACTATCATTAAGGGATTTAACGACAGCTTTGCCCAATATTGGGGATTTGTTATATCTCTCATTACACATTTTAACAAGCACATTTCTCCGCGACGCAGCACCGCGTGAGGGCTGCCCGCTCCTGCCGCCCGCCCCGCGCTCCTTTTCATTAGAAGGCGGTTTATGGAGCCGCCGGTCACAGATGCAGGCAGAGCGCGCAGCCTTGGCGCGCGTGGCCCGGGCTGTGCGCTGGGTGGCCGGCGGAGCGCACGCATTGGGGGCCCTGCGGGGTCCGGCCCCTCTGTCCCTTCCCCTGGCACGCTCAGTCGCAGTGGGGACCATGACTGAGGGATAGACCCCAGGCTACACATCGGAGTTCCCTCTGCGGTGTGAACCCAGGGGAGTCTCGAGCTTCTTCATGCGTGTAGATCAGGAATCTGGGCCTCAGTTCCAAGCAAGATTCGAGCTGACATGTGGGTTTAGTCCACTCTGCTCTATGTGGTGTAAGAACACAATTTGCAGGACAGGAAAGCAGTGGACTCTGTAGACACAGATAGGACTACCCGGTGTGCCGCCACTGAGGCCTGGGGCAGGGGTACATCTGGGAGTTCTGGACACTCCGGGGAAGTTGCTTGGTGGCTGAGACCTGTGAGCCCCCTGCTCTGTGACTTGAGCCCCTCACGATACATTGGCCAGGCCAACAGGGACGGCAACCCTTTCCTGAGAGCCGGCCTGGGCATTGGGTCCTGCCAGCCCATAGACCGGCTAGCACAACTCCCCAGGGCTGATATCCACAGGAGGAGGGGCCGACCGACCACAGAGTCTGAGCTGACTACTGAGATGCATGCCCACCACCCCCGCCACCTGGCACCACTTCTTCTGAGCCCTCTGCTCCAAGCTGCCACCTCCCTGGGGGGCCATTGGAGACAAATACACTTGCAAATGAAGAGAAACTCCTGCCAAGAAACTTCCAGACAAGCAAGATTGGCAGCTGGAAGTCAGCAGCATGAGTGGGTGCTGGTGGACAGGAAGCCCCTGCTCCCTCCTGTTCTGTGGCATGGCCCTCGGGGCATGGCCAACAGGGTCAGACATCCAGACTGGCTGCCGTAACCCAGGATGGCAGTGGCCTCCGGGTACACAGAGACCCCTCTGCCTGTCCAGGGCTCCGTGGCAGCTGCCCCACCTGGAGTCTGTTCTCTGGACTCCCTGGGTCCTCTCTACACCACAACAATGAGGGCAGGGCCGGGTGTGCTTGTCTCCGCTCTCCGGTATCCAGCTCGGTGTGGGATCTGATGTTTGTTAACAGTCGTCTCTAAAGAATCTCAAAGAATTCAGGTCCAAGGCATGTGTACCTAGGGCCGGTGAGCAGAGAGGAGACAGAAGACACATTCCCTTTGGTCCCTGACGCCTCTGGCCGGCCTGGGGTGGGAACTGTGCAGGGATGTGCAGCACAGCGAGAGCACATCCGGCCCTTCATTCTGGAAGGATCCCCTGGGTGTGCAAACCTGCCTGGAGGCTGCCCGGGTCCTCCAGACAAATGCCCTAGGGACCAGACTCGGGCGGACACAGCCCGGTGGTGACGAGTTCCCCACCCCCAGAAACGAAGGAAGGGGCAAATAAATAATCAGGCCTGCCGATCAGGCCGGGCTGGGTTGGGCGGCGAGCACGCCCACAATACCTCGCATTCATTACGCTCCTGACACACGGTGCTCTGTGTCTGGCAAACAGGAAGCGGCCGTCAGTCTCCCGTGTAAAAGCCATCTGAGGCCCGTGGACCAGGCATGTCCCCAATCAGGAAGCAGGCAGTAAATAAACATTTACGTCCCGGCCGCTCACCCGCCTGCCCCCAGGCTGCAGAGGGGCACGGAGAGCGGAAATTTGTTTAGCCCTATAAAAGCACAGGCCATATATCAAGAGATGATTAAAAATGGAAACGCAGCCAGCTAATGGACGGTATTGATTTTAATAAGCGTTAAGTACATGGAGTTCAAGATAAGAGCCGCCCGGCCATCTCTCCACACTTGGAGAAAGCGATTCACATGCAGGGGGGAAAAAAAAATCCTCTTTTCCAAATTGGAACTTTCACCGGGTATATTAGGACCCAAGGAGCAGCTCCGGGTTATCCAGTATGATGCAGATGAAATATTAAATCACTTCTGCAAAGGGGTCGAGCACGGTGCCCTCGGTACAGCAGCAACAACAACTCTGGGGGTGCCTCGGGGTCACGGGATTCGGCTGGGCCCTGCACACCATCCCGCTCGTCCAGCACCAACCCCAGGCCCAAGGAATTCCACCAGGGTTTCCCCTTTTGTCGAGGAACCCGTCAGATCTCGGGGCAGCCTCCACCAGGACAGCCCAGGCCAGACACCACTGCGCTCGTCTGAACATTCGTCCTAAATCAGAAGGCGGCTCAGATCCTCTAGGTCCTCAAAGCTGCACTGATTCTTGTGATGAGCACAATTGGGGGGCCTGGGCTCAGGAGAAGGAAACCCCCAATGAAGGCAAGGCTTCAAACCCGGAGACTGTCACTCAGTCCAGCGGGACACTGGGACCCTGTATGTTCTGGCCATTCCAACGGCGTGGGCCGCTCAGCTGAGTGACCATGCAGATAGAGTGTGAGCCCCGCTGGCCGTATGTTCGCACACAGCCTGGGTGGAAGGACCTGGCTCCACGTGGGGACTCTGTACAGAAGGCCTGTTCCAGAACAGGCCAGCGTTGACCCCACCCCACCCCCCAGGAGATGCGGCCATGGCTTTCCTCCCCCCAAAATACCGGCTTCCCTGACTGCTCATGAGAAGGTGGGCCTTGCTCTATCCCTAATGCCTGGTTCTTCCCACCCTGTCACCCAGGCTCCCTGCCTGCTGGGGGTTCGCAGTGCACTGGGCGGGACAGCCGGCACTGGAACACCAGGCATCTGCTCAGGGGTCAACAGAGTCTCCCTGGGGAGCGTTCCCCGGACACACTGGCTCTGCCCCTCAATGGGGACCTGAGCACAGCCCTGCGGTGATCTGTCTAGGCTGCAGGTCCCCTGGTCTCTCCAGGGACTTCCACTTGCTTCAGTCAGCCCCACACCCCCAGGGGCAGCGCAGTGCGGCCTCAGACCCCTCACCTTTCAGGTGCCTTTTTACTCCTCCACTGCAGGTCTCAGGTTGATGTGCCCTCCTCAGAAAGGCTGTCCCCACTGTGTCCTCCATGGCCTCTTGCTCATTTTCTCTCTTGCTGCCATTCTAGCTGTAACCATAGATTAGGTTGTTCCTGTCCTTGCAAACATGAGTACCACGAAGGCACACTTACCTGTTCATTCAGCACCATACTCCTGAGCCAACATGGTGCTTGGTCAATGACCACTTGGGAAATAACCTTTGAATGAATGTACGGAAACATGAGTGGATGGATGGATAGACGTGTGGATGGATGCATGGATGGATGGATGGAAGAAAGATGGATGGGTGGATTGGCGGATGGATGGATGGATGGATGGATAATGGATCCATGGATGAATGATGGATGGGTGGATGGGTGGGTGGATGGATGAATGGATGGTGGATGGATGGATGGATAAGTAGATTATGGATGAGTAGATGGGTGGGTAGGTGAATGGGTGGATGACTGAACAACTGTCTTGCTCATGTTGCCTCTTCAGGTCCAGTGCAGGCCAGTGTGCATGGAAGGTGTTCAGGGAATGGGGGAGAGATGGAGGACATGGAAGAAGGAAGGAACTCAGTGGGTAAGAAGGAGGGTGTTTAGACCCACAGGTCAAGGTGACAGAAATAAGCAGTGGGTCTCATGCTTCTGCTCCAGGAGGCTCAGGACATGTGCCCAACAGGGAGGAGGCCTCTGCTCACATCAGGTCACTGACATCCTGAGAAGTCAGAGCCCAGCCCAAAGCTCACGGTGGGGGAGCTGCCCCTGCCCTACCCTAAAGAAGAGGGTGAGTTTTTGCTGAGCAACTATCCAAACCATCACAGATGCTTTCCTTGGCTTCTCTTAAGTGACGATTAATTCCATTAATAACCTTGGCTCTGAGAGGCTGGAGCCCTGTGCTTGCTGCTCACCTTGGAAAGGTGAGCAAATATTTGTTGGACGACAGCATGCTACCCAGACGTCTGTTACATGACATTATTGTCCCTATTTCTCCCCAGCGCCCTCCTAGCAGCTGAGCAGGGACAGGCTTCCACCTCACAGGACGCCATCTCATCGTCCCCAGCACTGGCTGGCCGCATCGGCCTGTGGGCTGCCCTGAGAAAGTCTCCCAATCCGGCCGCTTTAACAGAAGACATTCATTCCTCACAGTCCTGGAGAGGGGGACCTTGCTGAGACCCAGATGTGGGCAGGGCTGGTTCTTCCTAAGGCCTCTCTCTTTGGCATGTTGACACGGATCTGTCATTTTCCCTGTGTCCTTAGATGGCCGTCCCTCTGTATGTGCCTGCATCCTCATCTCCTCTTTTTATAAGGACACCAGGTTCATCGGATCAGGGCCCCACCCTGAGTACCTCATTTTACCTGAATCACCTCTGTCAAGGTCCCATCTCCAAATACAGTCCCATCCCAAGGTTCTGAGGTTTAGGACCTCAACCTATGAATTTGGGAGGACACACAGTTCAGCCCATAACAAGGGACTTGCTGAAGAGTTGAGCTCTGTCCACCAAAATGGAGCTGGAGGGGGCAAGGGTTTGCCAGGATGATAGGCCCACCCCGTCTCCGGAATCCTACGGATCTGTTGTCTTTTTAGCCAGGGTAAGAAAAGTCTTTATACCGCTGTCTGGAGTGACCTAGGAGGTGGCCTGGGGAGCCACAGGAAAAGCACCAACACCAGCACGTGCCACACCAGGAGGAAGAGGAGGCCACAAGGATGGCCTGAGTGCTGAGGGTCCTTTCAAGGGTGCTCCCTGTGCCCACAGCAGAGCTTCTGTCTTCCTGGTGTGGGCACCTCCTACAAGGGCACAACCCCAAGGGACAAGGAAGTGGTACTTGTTTGGCCTCAACTTTGTAACATGTAGCAGTGAGCCTTGTCACTTGCAGAACCTCCAGGAGGTTGACATCATTCCCCAGCCCCTGTGTGTCCTGGTACAAATGCAGAATCTGCCCAAGGCTGCCCAGCTGGTGGGAGGTGGATTCGACCCAAGGCCGTTGTGATGCCACCCAGAGTACAACTCTCAGGGGGTGCCACACATGTCCTTGTCATCGAAGGCACACCTGTTCATTGTAAGGCCCCCCGCAGACGGCAATCACGTGTCCTACAGAGGGGCCTCGTCTATCTCAGTGTATTCCATCCCCGTCCAGTGTATTCCATACCCGTCATGGGCAGGAAACGGTGCTGTTGTGGGGGTTCCAGGGCAGGACAGCTTGTTGGGGATATGGCTTGGCCCCCCAGACAGTGCTGACAGACAAGGAGCTCTCTCCCACCAGGGCCCAGGGCCAAACATCCAGAGATAGGGAGCCCTGCATGTTTTCTCTGGCATTTGTCTGTCTGTCTGTCCATCCTTAAACCAACAGCGCACTCATCACTGCAGCTTTCTAAGACCCACTGGTCCATGGAGTAAGACCTCCTTCTTTATTCTTCACGAGTGACCAGCTCTACAAAATTTCACTGATTATTCATGTAAAGTTAAAAATAGTCTTTAAGTTGCTATAAAAAAAATGAATGGGGTTTTGATTAGGGTGGCATGAAATTAATAACTCAATCTGAAAGAATGAACCTCTTAACCTCATTGGGGTTTTCAATCTATGAATGTGGTATGCCTCTCAGTTTATTTATGTTTTATTTCCTGAAGGTTTATAGTTTTCTGTGATGTGGTTTGCACACCTTTCCCTGAATTTATTACTCAGCATTTTGATATTTCTGGAACTATCATAAATGGTCATTTTAAATTTTTTTATTTTCTGTCCACTGCTAGTTATATAGAAATATTGGCTAAACTCATTTATTAATTTTAAGAATGAGTTTATTAGCTCATTTTCTATTTACATAATCACCTGCAAATTGTGACAACAATGGATCTTCCTTTCTAATAGTTATAACTTTTATTACTTTTTCTTGCCTTATTGCACTGGCTAAAATCATTAGTTCAGGATTTCATAAAACTAGGGGTCTCAAGCAGTCTGTCTTGTTCCCAGTCTCAGAGACCTCTCAACAATTCACCATCACCTATGATATCTGATGTATGTTTTTGTGTATTTACTTTGTCAGAGAAAAGAAGCTACCTTCTATTCCTTAGCTAATGTTTTTAATGTTCATTTTATTAATTTTAGAGAAGAGAGGAAAGGAGACAGAGACAGGAACATTAATCTGTTCCTGTAAATGCCTTGACCAGGGATTAAATCAACAACTTCTGTGCTTCAGCATGATGTTGTAGCCAACCGAGCTATTTTTTAAAATAGCTAATTTTTTAAAAATCCTTAGCTAATTTTTAAAAAATTATGAAGCTATATTGAGTTTTATCAAATGCCTTTGCAAACTCTATTGAGATTACCGTATGATTTTTCCACTTACATTTAGATACCGAATGACACTGATTGATTTAAGAATGTTAAACCAATTGTTTATTCCTAGAATAAAACCAACTTAGTCAAGTGGTATTGTTTTATATATTGATGATTCTGAGTTCATCAGTATTTGCTTAGGGTCTTTGCACTTGCGTTCAGAAGTGATGTACAGATCGGCCGTGGGTGACGATTCTTGCGATGCCTATGTCAGGATTTGGTAACAAGATTATCCTGGGTTTGTATACCAAATCCAGAGCGATTTTATTCTCTGAAAGAATGTGTGTAAGATTGGCCTAATTTCTTAATGTGGATAGAATTGAACAGTTACCCCTGGCCAGTTGGCTCAGCGGTAAAGCATCAACCTGGTGTGTGGATGTCTCAGTTTTAATTCCTGGTCAGGGCACACAGGAGAAGCACCCATCTGCCTCTCGAGCCCTCCCCCCCTCTCGCTCTGTCACTCGCTTTCTCTCTCTCTTCCCCTCCCACAGTCATGGCTTAATTGATTCAAGCATGTCAGCCCTGGGTGCTGAGGACAGCTCTGTGAAGCCTCCGCCTCAGGCACTAAAAATAGCTCAGTTGCCAGTGGCACAATATGGGCAGAACATCAGTCCCAGATAGGGATTGCTGGGTGGATCCCAGTCGTGGCTCATGTGGAAGTCTGTCTCTGTATCTCTCCTACCTTGACTTAAAAAAAAAAGAAAGAAAGAATTGAACAAAGTTAATTTGTAGAGTTTCCTTTGTGGACAGGATTTAAATTCCAGAACCAATTTCTTTAACAGTTATAGAATTATGTAGATTTTCCCATTTCTTCCTGTGATGGTTTAATGTTAATTTTAATTTTAATTTTATTATTTTTTTTTTTTTACAGAGACAGAGAGAGAGTCAGAGAGAGGGATAGATAGGGACAGACAGACTGGAACGGGGAGAGATGAGAAGCATCAATCATTAGTTTTTCATTGTGGCATCTTAGTTGTTCATTGATTGCTTTCTCATATGTGCCTTGACTGTGGAGCTACAGCAGACCAAGTAACCCCTTGCTCAAGCCAGCGACCTTGGGTCCAAGCTGGTGAGCTTTGCTCAAACCAGATGAGCCCACTCTCAAGCTGGTGACCTCAGGGTCTCGAACCTGGGTCCTCTGCATCCCAGTCCGACGCTCTATCCATTGTGCCGCCGCCTGGTCAGTAACTTTTATTTTTTAAGAAATGTTTTCATTCTTTTCTAATTGATTAACATAAAAAATATTTTTAACATCTTCAGAACCTGTAGTTTTTCCCTCATTCCTTTTTAAAATTGACTACTTGCATTTGTCTCTCTCTCTCTCTCTAGTTTCTCTTTCTCTCTCTCTCTCTCTCTCGTTAATTTTTAATCTTGGAAAGAATCAACTTTGGGCTTCATATTCTTACCTTTGTTTTCTTTTGCACCAATATTTTCTTTTTTTATTATTATTTTCTTTTTCCTTTATTTAGAGTTTTTTTAATTACTTGTTAGATGACTACTGATATAATTTATTTTCCAGTTTTTATTTTCTTATTTAATGCACTTAACACTACAAATGGACCTTGAAAGAAATATTGACTCTCTTGTACCACTCATTTTGGCATAATGTGTTTTTGTTGTCATTAAAGTTAAAATATTTTTACTGCCAGAGTGATTCTTTTCTGTGACTTGTATGTTTTTTTAAAACAGGCTTCTTAATTCCCAAACTTGCAATATTTTAGTGATTATGTTTGTTTTCTTATTCCTAATTTAGCGCCACGTGATTTCAATCCTCTGAGATTTTTCTTTCTTTTTTTTTTTTTTTTTTTTTGAAACCTGATTTATAGCCCAGCATGAACTTCATTTTTAAAATGCTTCCTGTGTGATATCAATGTTTGCCATGTGGGAGTCTTCCTTTATCTAGATTCATTAGGTTCCATTGCTGACCATGTTGTTTAAATCTTCTATAGCCTTCCTGATACATCTGTGCGCTCTTCTCTCGGGGACTGAGAGGCTCGTGTCAAAACCTTCCGCTCTACTTACAGACCTGTCTGTTTCTTCTTATAATTCTCTCCATTCTTGCTTGCTTTACTTCAAGATTCTGTTGGGTGGATGTGCATTTAGAATCCATATATCTTCACAATGAATTGAACATTTTTACCAGCATGAATGTCCATCTTTCTCTCTGGTCATGCTTCTCACCTTGAACCTCACTCTGTCTGTAAGTAGAGCTACTTACTCTTGCTCTTCAGCATCAGTGTGTGTGTGTGTGTGTGTGTGTGTGTGTGTGTGTGTGTGTGTGTGTAAGGCAGGTTTGCACATTTATTTGTGTCATGCCCACTGGTAATCTTTTGTAGCAGATTATTTTTCAACGTTTTATCTCACCGTGCCTTTATCATTAGATTTAAATTGCGGCTTTTTTTTTTAATCTATACTCAGATTTGGCGTGTGTAGATTTTATCATCAAAAGGTATTCTGATTTTGTTTCTGCAGTGCATGACCACCTTTGCCTTTTAATTAAGAGAGTTTTGTCCATTTGTATCTAAGGGAACTAATGATCGATTTGGGCTTCAATTTGTATTTCCGTTTACTTTCCGTTTGCCCTGGATTTTCTACGGTTCTTTTCCTTTCCTTCCTTGCTTCTTTCAGACTGATGCAAAATTTTTATTACTTCACCCCCATTGTCTTCGTGGGTAGATAGATAGAAACATACATAGATAGATAGATAGATAGATAGATAGATAGATAGATAGATAGATAGATAGATGATATATAGATAGATAGATTTCTACTCATTTAGCACTTACTCTAGAGACGGCAGCATCCATCCTTGACTTATCAAAGTGTCATGTTCCTGAGTACTTTTACCTTCTTCTAAGGCAATACAAAGATATTAGAATATTTTAATTCCACTTTACTCCCCCCAACTTATATGTCTCTCAATCACACATATGTGATATATATATATATATATATATATATCCAGACAGTGTTGATTTTTGCTTATGCCATTAGTATTCACACAAACCAAACCACATGCTCTCACCACATATGCTGCTCCTAATTCCTGCCTGCACCCTTGACCTTCCGTAAGGGTCTTTTTCTTTCTCTACGGCTTTTCCATGTCTCTTTCACTGAGCATCTGCTGGTGACAAGTTCTCAGACTGTATTCATCGACAAACATCTTTTTTTTTTTTTTTTTTTTTTTTTTTTTCATTTTTCTGAAGCTGGAAACAGGGAGAGACAGTCAGACAGACTCCCGCATGCGCCCGACCGGGATCCACCTGGCACGCCCACCATGGGACGACGCTCTGCCCACCAGGGGGCGACGCTCTGCCCATCCTGGGCGTCGCCATGTTGCGACCAGAGCCACTCCAGCGCCCGGGCCATCTTTGCTCCAATGGAGCCCTGGCTGCGGGAGGGGAAGAGAGAGACAGAGAGGAAAGCGCGGCGGAGGGGTGGAGAAGCAAATGGGCGCTTCTCCTGTGTGCCCTGGCCGGGAATCGAACCCAGGTCCTCCGCACGCTAGGCCGACGCTCTACCGCTGAGCCAACCGGCCAGGGCCGACAAACATCTTTATTTGCTTCCTTTCCTGAAATATACTCTTCATGCACATGGACATCTCAATGGACCTGTGTTGTTTCAAGCTGTTTGATGTCTTCTGGTTCCTGTTGTGCCTGTTGGCTCGCTTGACATCCTGTGGTGCCTCCTTTCAAAGTAATGGGTCCTGTTTTCTGGTTGTTTTTAAGATTTCTCTTGTTCTTTGGTTTTTTGCAATTGACTAAGATGGCCCAAGAAAAGCAGAGATATGGAAGGAAAGAGAGACAGAGAAAGGCAACATTTGCCCCATGAGTGTGGACAGAAGGTCTTTCACCATGACAACTCCTCCACAATCTTTCCATGGACCTCCTCCCATGTGTAACCTCAACGTCCGTAAACCCATTAAAGGTTGGTGAGATTTCTAGAATCTGTGGTTGAAGGTACTTTGTCAATTTTAGAAATTTTTTTAACAATTCTCTATGCAAATATCACATCTTCTCTGTTCTCTCTCTTCTTTTTGAGTCCAGTTAGAAATCTGCAGAATTGTTCACTTTACCTCTTTATGAGTCTTAAATTCTCGCCTCTATTTTTCTTAGTTTTTTTTCTCTATGTTGCCTGTAGTGTTTTTTCTCATCTATCTTCCAGTTCTTTAATTCTCTCTCCACCTGTGTCTAATTTCTTGTCCAATATATCCAACGAGTTTTTAATTTTGAATATTATATTTCTCAGTTTTTGATTTTTCCCCCATTTGTTTCTTTAATGTAGTTTTACATTTTCTGATAAAATTCTAACACGTCCATCTTACCTCCTAGACTATAGGGAGTGTGGATTTTTCATGTCTGTGCCTGCTAATTTTACTCTGTGGAGCTCCTGTGGATTTCTTTGCATCTCCTATTGTTTCCTTGTTTTTTTTTTTATTTTTATTTATATTATCTTATCTCCTCATATACCTGGTTATTTTTGTTGAATGCTAGACATGATAAATTTTAAAATATATATGTGTGTGTGTGTGTGTGTGTGTGTGTATTATTTATATATATATAAATAATCTGAGGCTTAAAATCATGTTATCTTCCTCCAGAGAGGATGTATGTTCCTCCTCGCAGAAGGAGACTTAGTAATCCAGGACTACTTTCTCCTGATTTCTGTCACTGCGATGATTTAAAGATCCCCTATTTTCCCGGCCACTTTTTCCAGAATTGGAATTACAAGATGCCCCTCATGGAAAAGCAGCCCCAAATGCTAAGCGCCCTTTGACCCTCCTCTACATCGTGTCCCTTGAGTTCTTCACTGCCTTCTTGACTCTGATCCAAACTGGTTTTGTTCGCACTCAGGGGGAGGGTCGGTCCGGACACTCTCCCTGCCGTCTCCGTGCATGGCAGCCCTTCCTTGGCTCCTGCTCCACTTTCTCAGATGTGGCCGAAGGGGCAGTGACGCTCATGACGTTGACTGAGACCAGAGGGACCCTCCCGTTAGGTCCAGGAATCAGGAGCAACACCAGAAGGGCAAGTGTGGCCAGAGGACCACAGCCGTAGGGAATTCAAGCCGTGAGTGTGGGTTCCAGGGATCCCATGGCAAGGCACAGTGAACAGAATAATCCCTCCCACCATCCGTCCCTCAGCAGCTCCTGCTCCGGCCCCCTGGCCTGTCACAGCTGCAGTGTGGCTGGCTGATTGGGGCCACCTGCTCATGGTCCCTGGTCACCGACCTTGTACACCATCAGACCAAACCTATGAGCCCTGCAGCGAAGGGGAGGGAGGGGAGGAAGAGAGAAGGAGAGAGGGAAAGAGAGAGGAAATGGGCAGAGACAGAGTGGAGGGTGAAGAGGAGAGGGCGGGTCTGGGAGGCAGTGACACAGAGGGGGAGAGGTGCAGGCAGAGAAAGGAGAGCCAGAAAGAGGGGCTGGGAGAGGGAGAAAGGTCACGTGTGCCCACGCACTTGGACAGGGCCAACTCCCCACCTCCACGTTTCCCCAGAGCTGAACCCCTTTCCTGTCTCCCCTGTTCCTGTCACCCCAGCTCCGTGGCCGGCCTGGCAGCCCTGGGGGCACGGAATCGAAACCCTCTCTCCGAGCACAGCTCCCTGCCCGGGCTTTGTTGGGGCTGTGGAGCAGCCTCCCCATTTCCTGCAGCCACCCTCCCCCCACGCCATCCCCCACACCCGCGGCGGCACAGCCTGTCACCTTGGACACTCAGCCCCAAACAAGCTTCTCTGGGGCCAGTAATGAGCTCCATATGAGGTCTGACACGGCTGCCACATCTCGCCTGCGACTCGCCCCCACTCCTCAGCCGTTTGACATTCTTGACCGTGGAGCACCCTGTGGAGGCTTGGGGGGGGGGTGTGGGAGAGGGGGGGTCCTGGGAGCTTCGGTGGGGGCTCATCCTCCTGGTCCGTGGCTGCAGCCCACCCGCCTACCCCTGGCCGACCCTCACTCCTGCATGTCCAAGCCCCCACCTCCCCTCCCGTCCACACAGGGTGGGTCTTGGCGGACACGGGCAGCGGGCAGCTCTGAGGAGTGAGTGAGAGCCAGCCAAGCACACTTTTTCCACGGCTGCCTGCGATTTCCTCGGCCAGCGTCTAATCCCGGGCGACACCTCCGGGCCCGCGGGCTTCCCGCGCCGGAATTCCAGCCGAGCAGTTGTTGGGATCGATCTTGCTCTCGCCTCACTAAGGGCCTGTGATGGCACCGGCCCCACTCTTCCCGTCCAGCTCGGGGCGGGGGGCTAGCGGATCCTGTTTCTGTGCCGATCCCGCCTTTGAAGACAGCGTGGAAGGCATCGCCCGGGATGCTTGTATCATCCCACAAGTATGTTTCGGCCCCCAAGGTTACCCAAAATAGACCCGGGAAGGCTCCATGTAGCTCCACGACAACGTGAGGATGGGGGAACTGGTTCCAGGGAAATCGAAACCAACCTCAGTCATTGCCTAAACAAAGCAAAGCATTTACTGAGTTGGAGGGCGTCCCGTGGGCCACAGACCTGCGTGCCCAGCAGTTAGGAGGTGATGGGTCCAGGCTCTCCCTCTCCACGGGGCGCCCTCTCAGCAGTCCCCTTGGCTGGAGCTGCCTCTTGCTGGCTGTGGGGAGCATCCCAGGAAGGCTGGGTGCTGTGTACCCAGCAGGAAGCCAGGACCCCAGAGAGAGCCCCCCCCTGCCCCCTGCCACCCACTGCCTCCCCACACACGGTGGATGTCCCCCTGAGGAACCTCCATGCTGCTCTTACTCCCTTCCTCCTGAACCACCTGTTTCTTCCCCAAGGACAAACCCACGTCTCCCTGTCTAAGGTGTCTGGCCCCAATGGTACTCCCGTCTCCAAAGCCTGAGGCCCCAGGGACCATAGGACTCAGTAGAACCCTGTCATCTCACAGGGCCTTTCCAACAGAGCCCCTCCCCACCACGAGCACGTCTCTGTCACCCGCCCCTATGACCCACCCCACAGCCCCTGGCAAGGGAACAAGCCACGAATGCGGGGTTTGGGCCAAGCTGACAGTTCAGCTGTGCCCTCATTGCCTCCTCTTTAAAGATGACAACCAGAGGCTCCCTCGGTCCACATGACACCCAGGGTTCTGCACAAAGCATCCTCTTGGAGGGTTGGGGGAGGGGGGTTAGTGCTCCCAATGACCTGAGACCGGTGGTTCTTCGCCAGAAGCCTCAGAGGACACAGGCTCTGCTCAAGGCCACAAGCAATGGGACCATGATCTGAGCCCGCCTGGGCTGGTGGCAGGGTCTGCTGGTCACGGCTTCTCTAGGCCAGCGCCTGAATGCATTGCAGGACAGATGCAACAGTGGTTCCACAGGAACTGCCCAGAGATACCTTGTCTTTTGCAATGAAACAGGTATGAACCAATAGATTTCAAAAAAATTAAAAATCATGAGAATGGGTCAGACAGGACAGGAACCCACCAGGTCTGTGTGGAGCTGTGTTTGTTTCCTGGGGCTGCGGGACAAAGTGCCACCAACTCACCACGGCAACATGCCCTCTCACAGGCTGGAGGCCAGATTCCCCAAACCAAGGGGTCAGCAGGGCCGCGCGTCCTCTGCAAGCTTCAGGGACGAGTCCTTCCTGCCTCTCCCCTGGATTCTCGTGGCCCCCTTGGTTTGTGGTCGCATCACCCCAACCTCTGCCTCCATCAGCGCACACCCTTCTCTTCCCTGTGTCTCTGTGTCCTCTCCTCTCACTACAACAACATGGGTTAAAGGGTTAGGGACCTCCCTGATCCACTATGACCTCATCTTAACTAATTACATCTGCAAAGACCCAATGTCTACAGAAAATAAGGTCACATTCTGAGATCCTGGGGGGACATGAATATTGGGGGGACCTGGTTGACCACGGAACAAAAGCCGTAGCCCCACTCCCTGCCTGTGCTTTCAGAACTGGGGCGCAGTGCCTTATTTATCACCATAAGACCCCTTCCCTGTGCAGGGGCACCCTGACTCTGAGTGTGAAGGGGACAGGGCTGTAGGCTTGCAGGTTACGGTGTCACTGGCTGAGGGTGTCCGGCAGGGACGTGGAGCCAGGGTATCCCTCCTTTCTCTGAGCCCCCAGGACTTCTGCCTGGCAAGGCAGAGTGATGGCAATAGCCCCAGACACCAGCCTGGAGTGGGCCAAGTTCCTGGAATGCCCCCTCCACCCCCGTCCCACACACCAGCCCCAGGGGGGTCAGCACAGCCCCGCAATCTGACCACTCCCCAACTGGGGCCGTTCCCCTGCTGGCAGAGCCGGCCTTGGCTGTTTGGTGAGTATGTGACACACAGCTGTTGCTCCCGGCTGACCCTGCGCAGGCCTGGATAGATGCAAGGGGGCCCCTTTCAGCTCAAAAGATTGATATTCACTCAAACTCCTAAATGCCCACAAATGAGCTGACCCCTCATGGCTAACGAACGGGCAGGCAGGCAGCCGGAAGGGGGCCTTGGAAGCTCCGGTCACCGGAAGTGAGGATGATGGTTTCCTTTTACATTGCCGGCCCTTCAGTGAGGGGGCAGCACCCTTGTGCCCACCCAGTGCCCAGTGACCACAGAGAGCCAGCAGATGCTGTCCAGGGCAGCCTGCCTGCCAACAAGGATGCCTGCACCATGAGGGACCCGGCTGGTACAAGGCCCCTGTAACCTGGGACACCTGCCCTGAGGCTTTCTTGCTGCCCCTGAGAGGAGCTGGGCCTGGAACCCCACAGAAACGTCCCGCCCAGCAACGCCCACGGTCCCCACCCTTCACCCTCGTCCTGCACCTGTCTCCCGCCCCGGCGGACACCTGCCCTCAGGACACTTCCCACCTCCGGTACTTGGTGCTTGGATGTTTCCTGCCTGGGCCGACCCTTGGGGTCTCAGCAGAAATGGCAGCCGCCCATCAGAGGCGTCTCAGACCTCCAGGTCAAGGCCCCTGCAGACCTGTGTACTGTCCTCATCATGTTTAACCACAAATATTGTGCTTCTTGTCCAGCCCACTAGGTTGGGAGTGTGTCCTGTCCTGTGCCCAGACCAGCCCTTGTGACCGGTGCTGAATGACAGCTGCTGGGGAGCCGAGGACACAGCCAGGGGGTCCTGGGGGTCCCCACCTGTGCCTGTGCTGCCCAGGCAGATGAGGCAGCTCTGCCCTCCGAGGGCTGTTGACTCCCCAAGACTGAGCCACCTACAGCCCAGGTCATCCCTCAGCCTCCCTGCAGCCCCCTCCCAAACACACCAGGACCCACACAGGGCCAGGTTCCCCATGTGAGATCGGAGGCACCGTGCTGGTGGCTCTGTCCTCACGGGCCCACACTGAAATGTGGCTCAGAAGGGCCGTGCTAGTGGCTCTGTCCTCACGGCCCCACACTGAAATGAAATTGTTGTCTTCAAATTCGTGCTGAATTAGTGCTTTCTCATGGGTCCGCAGAGGACGTCTGGAAAGCTCACCACGCTCCTGGGGGCTCTCTGGCTGGCCCCTCTCTCTGCCTCCACGATTGAATTTCACCATGCGAGCACGCTTACGCACGCGTGACCCTCCTGAGTTTGCGCACAGTAGGGTCTCTGCAGGGGAGAAGAGCGAAGAGCGCTAGTCCCCAAAAGACACAGTGACGCCCTGGAGGACTGCAGCAGCTGGGGGCCCCGGGTGGGGCTGACGGTGGTCCCTGCGTGGCTGAGGACTCAACCCCTGGGTGGGGGAACCCCGAGGGACCTTGGGGCACGGACCTGTGTGATCATCCTCCGGGTCTGGTGGAGCCCAGGAATACACCCAGGATCCCGGCCCAGGCAGTTCATTCTCCCGTGTCGGTAACATCACTTTAAGCGCCAAGCGGCCTTGAACTTGATCCCTGATTGGAATCAAGTTGAATGAATGATACAGCTATGTGCCCTGGTTCCCCAAACTGTTTTATTAGCAGAGGTGTGTGTATGTTGGGGGGAGGGAAAAGGCAGGGAACGGGGATGGAGGGGCAGCGCGGAAGGGGACAACGTCAAATAAAAGAGGTTTTGGTCGCTGTTATGTTT
Organism: Saccopteryx leptura; assembly: GCF_036850995.1. NCBI lineage: Eukaryota > Metazoa > Chordata > Mammalia > Chiroptera > Emballonuridae > Saccopteryx > Saccopteryx leptura. The sequence continues at coordinate 84,914,365 of NC_089505.1, read as the reverse complement.
TGCTAATATTTGAATTTTACCTAAGATTACTTTTTCTCCCCCGTTTAATATATTGTTTTAAATAAAAATTCCTAATAAATCTTGAGAGAAATATGTCATAGCAGAGTTTAAAAACCGTGGTGCAATATATAACAGTTCATAAAATGTTCCTCTCCAAATAGCCAAAATTGTAGGGCGTTTGGACCAGAAGCAGTTAACTCCGGGAACGGCATTTTATTAGCTACTAAAATTAAGAAAGGGCAGAGCTGTTTCACAGTCCGATAATTAAGTACCGTTTTCTCTTTTTTAATTCTATAAAATTAAACTTCCTGTTTTAAAGGTCTGGCGGGGCCTTGGGCACAGGGTCCACGGATGAGCCCCGAGGGCAGAGCCAAGGAAACAACAAAGGCCTTTATGTGCCCGAGACGTTAAAAACGCAGGTCTTGGAAAGAACACGCCGCAGTCAGCAAAAAAAATTGCAGGTCATAAATCAGAGATACATTTTTTTCACATCATTTTAACTAATCCATTAAATCGTGGTGCCCAGGGCTCCATCAGGAACAGAAGCTGCGGCCGGCTGGCCCGCACGGTTCCCACCTGGGAGCGGTGACCCAAGTCGACCAAAGCCAGTCCCCGGGGGTGGCGGGACTCCTTTCTGGTCCACGGCTGGTTTGGGGGTTTGGACGGAAACACGCCCATCAGCTGTCCTGCCTGGTGTCACCCGCTTCAATCTCCAAATTTGAGGGAACCCAAAGTGACAGGTATCCTGAGGCCACGTACACACACACACACACACACACACACACACACACACACCCGTACCTATGAGTGGCGGGACCCCTCCTCAGCAGGTGGGTCCAGGCTCACGGGGTGGTGGTGCGCACTGCTAGGGTCCGCTATCAGAAATGAACAAGAGCTTCGTTTGTGACACATTATGATGCCTCCCCCACCCCAGGCAGCATTGAGGCTGCTTGCTTGGTGCCTGTGTTCATGGTTTTCTCATTTAATTTTATATCATTTTGGTTGTTGAGGACCTTTTTGCTTTTGTGTGCAGGCGAGTCCTTAATTTGGATTTAAAGAATCTCTAGCAACACAGACAGGTGGATGGCTCTGTGATCACAGACAATGTAGGGGGGCTGCGACTGAGCAAGTTTTCGCTACTAGAATGACCCCGCCCACCCACGAGTGGTCTGCCCTCTCCGGTTCACAGCAGGGTTCTCTCCATGGGACACAGTCTCCACCAGCTTCACTCATGATGCTCTGCTTGTCCCTGAACCTCTGTCTGCCTCTGGCCCTGCGGAGTCACCTTCCCTGTGACCATGTGGGTGACGCTTCTGGGATAATGTGCCCATTGCGCCCAGACCTGAGTTAGGTCGCCAGGGGTGGAGGGCCTGGAAGTCAGTGCCAAACCTGCAGGTTCCTGTCTGCATGGGGCTGGGGTGGGGACCCTGGGGGACTGGGGTCCAGAGACACCAGGGGCTGTCTGTTATAGACGGAGGCTGATGTTGCGCCTGGCCAGCCCATGAATGCAGCTTTCATCTAGGGAGAGGCGTGGCTGGTGCTCGGCCCCAGATGGTGGGCACCTGCCCGGTGGAGATAGGAGCACACGTCCGAGATGAATGAATGGTTTCCAGAGGCCTTGTGCCCCGTGCGCACCTGATGCTGGTCAGGGGCCCGGAACTGGGGCAGAACACTCCGTGGGTTCCATGGAGCCATCACTCCCTACCCTGGCTGGTGGCCTACAGCCAGCCCTGACCAACTCCCAGGGGCTGCTGGCCCACAACCCTCCTGGCTAGACCTTTCTGTGCAAAAGCAGCCTGTGCCAGCAGGGTCCTCAGGACACGCCAAATACAGCCCACACAGCAACATGCACAAACACACGTGTTTACCCACACACGCTGACACTGGAGTGCACACACAGACACACTAGCACCTACTCACAAGCACAACACTGGCACATACATGCACCAACACACAGAGACACACCCCTAGGGCTGTGTTCAGCTCTGAGTCTGATCTGTGACAATCTCTGCTCTCTGAGCCTTCAGCTGTCTGGTGGGCAGGTGTTAGGCAGTCTGGGTACTCCGGCCGGACCCTGGTCAATGATGCTGCTGTCCAGTCTGGGATGAGCCATGGGGGCGAGACAGAGGGATGTCCATCCAGGAGTGGCCAGCAGCCTGGGGTCCATTCTCCTCCAGGGGCTGGTGGAGGGTGAGTCACCCAGTGGAGCTCCCCAGAGAATCCCTTTCTCCTGCTTGTGAGGGGACATCCAGCAACACTGTGATGTCAGCAACAGAGAGGAGGCCCCAGAAGGAGCTGAGCTCCCGTCCCAAGCCCCGCGGCGGTCCTGGAGCAGGGCCGCACTCCACGGATCCCTGTAACCTTGAGAAGGAGGTTACAGGGATCCTAACCTCTTCCAGTAGATGGGAGTGTACCCTGGCAGGGGATCTGGGAATCCTTGCCCTGGAGACTGACTGTCAACCAGAGGGGACACAGAGCTGGTTTCCTGACAGGCAGATTGATTAATATGAAATGTCACATACGTTTTTAAATAACAAGCATTTGTTTCTTCAATGGGTCGTTTTTCGTTTTAGAAGGCAGCGTGATTCTCCGACGGCGCCGGGAGGCCCACGGTGTGTTTGTAACAGTGGACGCGGCCCAGCTCAGTGGACACGGCCCAGCTCAGTGCACAGCCTGGGGCTGCACGGAGGCGGAAGACGTGGTGGCCGTGGCTACAAGCCCTGGGGACAGCTCTGATTTTATTGTTGCTGCATATAGATGTGTTCTATCTATCTATCTATCTATCTGATGCATTGATTGCATTTTCTGTGCAAAGTTGCAACTCTGGCAGCAAATTGAAGTCCATGGTGCCCACCACTGGTGTCCTGAGGACCTGTGGGAGCAGGCGCCAGGGTGAGCAGGGCCACCAGAGGCTGCGTCCAGGACAGCGAGCCCTGGCTGGCAGGGATGTTGGCCATGGACCACTTCTGGAGACTGGACCATTCCATCCCATGGCACCCTGGAGGCAAACGATCCACTGACGTTCCCCACACCTCAGCATCCCCCCGGGAGCCCCTGCAGGACTAACCCCACGCTTGTGGCCGGTCCGGTCTCAAACCCCCGGGAGGGAGGCCAGTGCCCTCCCGCACTCTAATTGGCAACAGCCAGCAGACGTGGCCACATCTGCGGGTCGTTTCAGAGACAATAAATCAGGAGGAACGTTCCAGACTGGCGCCCCGCCAGGCGGAGAGAGGGGTTGAGGACAACGAGAGGCGCACAGCCCGTGTCCAGGGTGGCTCAGGAGCTGCTGTTGCTGCTGGTGGTAGTGGTGGGGTGGAGAATAAATATATTAGATTTGTCTCCAACAAGAATTTGTGGTCAGCTTGGGGCTGGAAGTTATGATGGAAGAATGTGCCCTCGGTGAGAGGAACGTCTACATTGAGGGGCCGCTGGACTGGGAGAGTCCCCTTAGCTGTAAGCATAGCCCAAAGGGCAGCTCTTCCCTAGGGCAGAAGGTGAGAGGACCCTCAGAGGTCAGCAAGGCCATAAACAGGGAGAAACTGAGGCTATGGGGAGGCAACTTATCCAAAGTCACTGGAGGTAGACCCAGAATTAGAACTCAGACCCCACAGCCTACTCTGCCTAAGACAAGAGGCATCCATCCCCACTTGGGAAGCCCAGACAGAGATGTGACCAGAAGTAAGACCTGGGCCTATAAGGACCTCTCAGCACCAGAGCCAAGCCACAGGCCACATGGCTCAGGTGCCTCCCTGAAAACGAGAACAAGACTAGATGGCCGCTGGCATCTCGGTGGCTCCAAGGCTGGCACACATCACAGCGACACGTGACAGCAAAGCCCACTCACTTCCTCAGAGTGTCCTTCCTTTGGGATCTTCTTAAAACCAAATGCCTCCGAGGGGTCTGCCTTAAAGGAGACCTGTTTTAAATTGCCATCATCATGGATAAGCTCCACGGTTTCCCCAAGAACTCTGAGGAGAGGGGTCCGGGATTCAAGCTGGACCATCAGCTCAGGAATCTACCTGCTGACCCAGAAAGAAGAAGAAACAAAATTGAGAAAGTACCAGGAATGAGGACTTGCCCAAACCAAACATAGAATCATGGATTAGCGTGATACTGGGGTAAAGAGATGCACTTTCAAGCTTCCAGTGGGGGGTGGGGGGCAGAGGAGGAAGCAGATCCAAAAGATCAGGCGTCAAATGACATCAGACCTCAGAGCCACTAGAAGCTAGTGGACAACAGAGTAACGCTTTAAAAATTAGAAAAAGGGGTCGTCGGTAGCCGAGAACCCAGTTTTCAAACAAGCACACAATCAAGAGTGTTGGTAGAATTTGGACGTCAAAGATGAAAAGGCTTCAAAAATTTACTTCCCATGAACCTTTTCTCAGAAAACTACTTGAGGATGTGCTCCAGAAATCAAAGGTATAAATAAACCAAAAAAAAATCAAAACAATAACAATAAAAAGCAGTTAAAATGGAATCTAGGAAACAGGGAATCCAAAACCTGAGAAGAGAAATTTCCAGAGTGACTGTAATAGCAAGTCCCAAGACAGTCACTGTGCTGGTGGCCTAATGGGGTGAACTTTGAACTTTGGTCCTGGTTCCCAGACTGTTCTGATTTACTTCTGTCTCCCAACAGAATAGTAACTAGCACCCCTTTCATTCCCCAATGTGTCTTGAATAATATAATAACTACTGAGCAATTGAAAAAGTTGGGGGGCAGGGAGAAGCAATCCAAGAAAAATAAATAAATGACACGAACAGAAAGACAAGTCACTTGGCCCATTTTTTTTAAGAGAAATGCTCTAGCTCTTTAAGAGTTTAAGGATGAATGAGTGACAGCCACACAAAAACGTTTGCAAATGAAAATATAAGGCAGTTGTTGGCGCAGGCAAATAAAAAAGTTTGCTTTAAAAATGGAATGAGATCATAGTTCTTTCCACGGCTTGGCTGAGTAAACATTCTCTGTGCGTTCATCATGAAAGCGAACCTCACAATCGATGTCACAAAACATTCTGAAGTGACAGATACATCGATAGGGGGAGAGGGATGTGTGAAGAAGGTTAAACCTTCAACCTCCAATGGCACAAAGGCAACCGAAAATCAAAATCCTAAATTCAAAGTGCCGTGTGCATGATAGATGGTCTAAATGGTTTTTTTGTTTGTGTGTGTGTGTGTGTGTGTGTGTGTGTGTGTGTGTGTGTGTGTGACACGGAGACAGAGAGAGGAACAGATAGGGACAGACAAACAGGAAGGAAGGGAGATGAGAAACATCAATTCTTCATTGTGACACCTTAGTTGTTCATTGATTGCTTTCGCATATGTATCTTGACCGAGGGGGCTACAGCAGACAGAGTGACCCCTTGCTCAAGCTGGCGATCTCGGGGTTTCAAACCTGGGTCCTCTGTGTCCCAGTTTGACGCTCTATCCACTGCGCCACCACCTGGTCAGGCTAAACATTTTATTTTAAAATAGAAAGACAAAAAGAGATTTGAAAAAAGAGCCGGAAATGGCTGCTTCTAGGAGGTGAGACCTGGGAATGAGACACTGAGGCTGGCTTGTTTTCCTTATTAGCTTTACACTATGTATATGTGTAACTTTGACAACATAGTTCCATGTATAATTTTGACCAGGCCTTGGCCTGTTGGCTCAGTGGTAGAGGGTCAGCCCAGCATGTGGAAGTCCTGAGTTCGATTCCCGGTCAGGGTACAGAGGAGAGGTGCTCATCTGCTTCTCCACTCCTCTTTCTCTCACTTCTCTCTCTCACTTTCTTTTCCTCCCCTCCTGCAGCCATGGCTTGATTAGAGCCAGTTTGCCCCGGGCACTGAAGATGGCTCCATGGCCTCCGCCTCAGGTGCTAAAAAATGGTTTCTGTTGCAACAGACCCGGGCCCCAGATGGGCAGAGCATCGCCCCCTGGTGGGCATGCCGGGTGGATCCTGGTCAGGGCACATGTGGGAGTCTGTCTCTTTGCCTCTCTTCCTCTCACTAAATAAAATAATAATAATAATAATTCTGATATAAAATGCACTTTGATTGAAGAAAGGAGAAAGTGGAAGATGTAGCATTCTTCACTTTGGGGCTCTCTGGATGGTCCCTCCAGTATGGGTGTCTCTGAGCTTTTCCTTCCGGGTCACGACCTCCTAGTGCCCTGGGGCTCTCCCCACCCAGCTAGGATCATCACATTCTCAGAATCACGGAGACACTGAGAAACAAGTGACTTCCGTCCACATCCTGGAGAGCTACAGACCCCATCGGGCAGGACAGTGGGGGACGGGACAGAGCATCCAAATGGCCACTGACAGCCATCTTCCTGGGAACACAGCTGAGGAGTGAGGTGACACACTGCCTGTCCCAGGCCCACCTTCCGCCTCACTGAGAAGGACAAGTCGCGGGGTTTCGGCGTTCAGCCCTTGACCTCCCTTCTGCCCTCCGCTTCTGGCCTCTGCCCGCCCACCTGCCTGGAACACAGCAAGCATCTGCTGAGTCGAGCTCCTTTGTCAACTCCAGGAGAAGGAGTGGATGGTGACTCCCCACTTCTGCCTGTTCCTGGGCACCCACCAGCTCGTGCCTGCCATGGTCATGAGTGGTGTCGTGTTCATCTCCATGTCTGAGGACAGGCCAGAGCTCTGTGGGAAGGAACGGGAACGTGGGTCATCGCCTAACCTGCGGGGTCGGGCACCTCAAAGGTTTGGGTACCACAATCACCCTTTCGCATGCAGCCCAGAGACAGGTGCTCCCTCTGGTCCTATCTGTGGAGTTTCGTAGCCTCAGCTTGCAACAGGGCCCGCAAAAGGTAGCTCCCAGGCAAAAGGGACAGTGTCCCCACTGATGCCAAAGGATGGTGTAGACAAAAGGAGACATGGGGGCTTGCAGGCATCCTGGTCTCTGCTCTGCATGGGACCCGTTGCACCAAACCCTCTTGTGGTTGTACAGGCCACACTCTCAGGCCCATACAAGGGGTGGGCTCCTTGCTTCCCAGATTGGACATAGGTTCTCATTGCATCAGCCTGGATCTGGACCCTGGTGACAATAAGTAAGGCTGTGGTCACACTCACAGGGTGCCAACCCTGCACCAATGCCATCAAGGGAAGTGGCCCATGGGCAGAAGCGGGCCTTCAGGGGCAGTGGCCAGATGCTCACTAGAGCACAGGAGGGCTATGGCATCCTCTGCCCCGCACCGGAGAGGCCCCACATTACACCATCCTGACCTCAGGCAGGGCTCACGGTGAGGCCAGGTGGTGGGGACACAAGTGGGCTCAGAGCTGAGGCTTTGGGCTTGGTGTCTACAAGGCCACTCCCAGGGGCCCTTGGAGATCTGACCTCCAGTGCCCCACTGTCCCCAGCCCCCTCACCCCTGAAGGTAACACCCATTTCTCACCTTCCTCTCCAGGAGAAGCCGGGCCTCCTGCTAAAGATAGTGTGCACACACATGTGTGCATGCGTGTGTGCATGTGCCGATATGTATTCAGCTACCCAGAAGGGCTGGCTGAGGAGTCAGGAAATGGTAGAAATCCTGGAATAAGATACAGAGAAGTGATGTCATTCCTCAGCTCCAATCAGGCACCATCAGGAGAACACTCAGTCCATGACATTGGGGCCGAATCTGAGTCCCTTCCTGGGTCCACAGGGGCGCCCTTGTCAGGTCTCTGCACAGACCCTGTCCTCCCCAGAAACTGAGATGCTCCGCCCCATCCAAATGTGGGCATCGCACACTGGGCCCCTTCCTTATCCACCTCTCGTGACGGCGAATCCCCACCTTCTTAAACCAGAAACAGCAAAAGCAACAAATCCAGGGAGGGGTGGAGAGCAAAGCCCTGGAGATGGCCCCGCCCGGTAGCTACTGTGGGTCTGACCACACGAGCCAGGACAGTGATGTCACTCATCTGGGGACTGGCACATGTGGGTCTCTATTCTGAGCCCAGAGAACGAACACGCTCCCTCCGGAGAGGGTGGCGGGCGGGGCGGCAGGAGCCAGCCAGGTCTCAGGAGGCCTCTCCTCCCTGGCGCCACTTCCACCTCCAAGAGCCAGCCTTTCCCCCACGACGACGACACGCTGGGCTCAGAGGGGACCCAGGCTGCCGGGCCCCGCCCCAGGAGCAGGGCAGAGCAGGGTTTTCTTTGCTCGCTTGCTCGCTCGGATGCTTCTCGCCGCAGAAGCGTCTCTGGGCAGACCCGCATTCCAGCATCTCTGGCCTGGGCCTGGTGTTGAAAGACGGCACAAGTGATAAATTAAATGAGAAGGAAATGGCTGTGGGCCCCCATTCATAACCCAGAATCGAAGGGCGCCGGCCCATGAATCTCCCCGGGCAAGCTCGGGGGCTCATAAAGGTCCAATTCAGTCCAGGAGCTGCCCCGCAGACCCCGCAGCTCGGGGCTTTAGTCCAGGCCCAGGGGGACAGAGGCTAGGGCGCGGTGGGCTCGCCTTTGGTCTGTTATTCTCACCCTCCTCAGTTTCTTACCCCCAAACAGGAGGTGCGTGGTCACCCCGCAAGACACCCCCCCTTTCTCCTGAATGCACCCCCTCCACCCCCGCCAACAAGGCCTCTCTGGAATCCCCGGCCCCGGTGTACAGAATGGCTAATTGTAAAAACGTGTGACTGGGGCCAGCCCCTCCCGTGTGGCACGTTTCCTGGGTAATGAATTCAAGCCTGGGAGATGCCAGCACGGAGCAGGGGCCGGAAAGGGGAGGAGGGTCCGGCCCCTCCCAAACACGCTCCTGGCCACTTAATCTTCCAGCAAGGTTAATGCCTCGATTCATGGTTCTGCTCAGATTCAGAGGCGGCGGTTCCGCACCCCGCCCCGCCCCCATCCCGCGCCCGCCCTGCCCCCACCAGAAACGTGTCCGGATCTCTGGGTACAAGAGTCGGAGGCCAAGAAACCACCAGTGGGCAGAGCTGTGACTGCGCCTCTGTGGTAACTTAATCTCCATTTCATCTCGCCCCGGGCTGGGGGGATTCGGTCATTTCAGGGTGAGGGCGGTTCCGCTCAGGCTCCTGTTCCCTCTCACGCCCCAGGTGACATCTGGAGCCCAGGGTGGCACCTGTGGGGGTCTCAGTTCTCATAGATTCCTCAGTGTCGAGGTCCACCTCCAGCCTGCAGCTGGCATCCCTGCCAGGCTGCTGGCCTGTCCCCCATTTGCTACAATCTACGCCAGCCCCCTCCTCAACTCCAGGCTCCCAAGACTTTAGGGGATGGCCTCCACCCCCGGGCATGCTCAGCGCCTGTCTCCCTCCACCTGTCCTGCCTGCCCCAGGCCAAAGTGGCAAAGTGACCGTTCTGAGACCAGGGCCACCTTGATCCCTGGGGGACGAGGGGCAGGCTGAAGGTGGAGGGTTGGGCTCCTTCTGTGTCTCCCTTGGACAAGCAGGGCTGAGTCCACCGTGTCTCCCTTCCAGGGAACCCCCTCCCCCTCCCACAACTGCTGTGTGTGACTCAGGAGCAATGGAGGGACAGTAACCACTGTGTTGTCTTGATCACACAGTTCCCCAAATCTTCCTCAGACAGAAAGGCCAGAAACTGACCACCCTGATTCTCTGGCACCACCTTGATCTCTGCCCGCCACCTTGGCCGTGAGTCCTCGGCCTGACACCCAGACGGGGAAGAAAGCAGGGTGCTTGAAGTAGCAAGTCCTGTGAGTTAACACGTCACGAATCAGCCCCAATCCCATAGCGCGTTTATGTCTGTGGAGCAAGGCTCGGCATGTGATCCCATAAATACAAGCTGGGGTTTGTAGCCAAAGGGTGCAGGTTGGGGTGTGTGGGAAAGTGACGGAGGACAGGACCCCCCAGACAGGCTGGGGGCCAGCAGGATGCCAGTGACTCACTTTAAGGGGTGAGTCAAGAAAAGCCAACCAAGGGTCAGGTACCAGACGTGAGGGGCAGTCCTGCACCCACAGTCCTTTCACTGAGGGGTGCCTGCAGGTGAGAGGCAGTGGGTGGTCACTGGACCTGGCCAGGAGTGGGGAGGGGACACAGCCCCCGTGGCGGTCCAGCGGGAAGAAGCTCAGACCCAAAATGACTTCGTTCAGCCAAACTCAAGCCGATGTGGAGTCAGGGCCCCGGGCCTCCCCTGCCCACAGCCCCGGGCCCAGGGTCCAGAGCAGGAGGAGACGATTGGGGCAGGTCTGGAGTGCCAGATGTCCACCCATCTGTCTTTTCAAGAGCAATTCTCATGTTACAATGGCAGGCAGCCACAAAGAGGAGGGTGCTTCGATGCTGGCCATGTGATAGGAAGCATAGTCGGAACTTGGGGTCAGGACACATCGCCCTACTGCTGTTGGACACCCACTGGACTAGAAGGCACAGCCGTGGGTCACACCGCAAAGGTCCGGAGCAGAGAGCACTAGCCCGCAACCCACCCTCCCCGCCGGTCACTCCCAACATCTTGGGTGGACGGCATTTCCCCCAACGTCGGGCCCACAACACGGCCCCAATGTTTGCCGGTCTGGGTGGACTGGTCAGACCTGGTCCAGCAGCTCTGAAGAGTGACCGCAGCCACCAGCATGGATGGGCCTGCCCAGTACTGAGCACTGTGTCCCGTCTGTGTGTGTGTCCCGGGGCCAACAGGACACAGTGCCACGGCGGGGGCTTCAGCCACTGGAACTTTCCTTCCCGGTTCTGGGTCCTGCTGTCTGAAGTCCTGCCGGTCCCTCTGAGGCCATGAGGATGACCTGCCCCAGGCTGCCCCGGCCTCTGGTAGCAGCTGGCAACTTCAGCCTGTAAACCCATCACCCCCATCTCTGCTCCGTCTTCATATGACATTCTCCTTTTGTGCGGGTCTGTGTCCAAATTCCTGCTTGCAAGGTCACCGTCCTGTGGGATTAGGGACCTACCTTAATAATGACCTCATTCTCACCAGCTCATTGGCAAGAGCCCTATTTCTAGAGGAGGTCACCTCTGAGATCCTGGGGGTTAGGACTTCAAGATAAGAATTTAGAGGGGGAGAAAGAACCACAATTCAGTTTATAACAGACGCCACAGGACCCCCACCCCCACCCCCACCCCGCCAGCTCACGGAGAGCACCCAGTTTGGGAGGCTGGCCTCCTGGGAAGAAGCAAACAGGGACAAGACACCAGGCCAAGCTCCCCTTCCACGGGTCCCAGTGACAAAGCCAGGCCACCCAGAAAGTCACGGGGCTTGTACAAAGCTGCCGTGAGGGGCAGCCTCCCGCCCTGTCCCAAAGGCCAAGGTGGGCTCGGGCGGCCCCGGGCTCTGCCACCACCTGCCCGGACGTGCTCAGTGCTCCTCCCACCGGGGCCAGCAGAGGATCAGCGGCTCGGAGGCCTCACAGCCAGAGCCGTCTGGACTTTCCATTACCCCGACATGACGGAGCGAGCACGCTGCCCGGGCAGCATTGAGTTACCGTCGCAAATTCTGACTTCAAGAGCAGCCATAAAACAGAGACCCTAAACATGTTTTTCGGGTTTTTTCCAACATTAGCAACTCATCTGATACTTACCCTGAGGTTCCAGTTTCCTGAAAGCTGATGACACGTGAGAGCCCACGACAGGCCAGCCGGCGGGGCCGTGGATAATGGGCGTGAGTGCGCACACGGCTGCGGGCTAGAGGTCACAGACACAGGTGTGTCCCTGGCCCATCATTTTTATTGCTGTTGTGGTGGTGGTTGGTGCCCGCCACTCCGGGTTCAGTGTTCCCTCCTACCTGACAATCTTCCCGTGTAAAAGATGGGACAGCCTCCCCCTGTGGCAGACCGCGACTCAGCCTCGTGCTGGGAGGTAAAACGCACTGAGTCCTTCCAGGGGGACCAGGCCCCGCTCGGCCCCTGGATGCAGGAACTCGTTACTTGGCGGTCATCGCTTCCCCAGCAAGGCTTCGGAATTGCAGACAACTGAAGGGGCTCAGAGGAGTCTATGGCCCAAAGCCCAGAGAGGCGGCTTCCACCTTTGTAACATGTGAACATCCGATGACGTGTGGCCCCTCCGTGTGAGGGACTTCTGAGACCTGGAGAGGAGAGGGGGGAACAAGGAGACCTACAGTGACCCTTACTGCGTCCCGACCCTCTGCTGGCCTCACATCTCCTCCATTTTATCCTCAGAAACCTGTGAACAAGTGAGGACACTGAGCTTCGGGAAAGGAAGGGAACTTCAAGGGTCTCTCGGCTGAGACAGAGCTGGTCAGTGCCCACACCGGGTCCTCCTATGCCCCAAGTTCTCAGGTAAACCCATCCATAGCAGGAGCAACCCTGGGAAGCCCACGCACGACAGGAGTGAGCCCCAGGGGACCTCAGATTCCTTTCCAAACTGAGAGCTGCCGTCCCCAGCCTGGGGCTCAGCCTGGCGCCAGGCCCCGGAGGGAGGCTGGGGGGTTAGGGGAAACAGGCAGATGCAGGTAAGTCAGTGCAGCGTAGGCGGGTCTAAGGCGGCGTGACTACAATCCCAACATGGTGGACACGTGATGTCATGTGTTCCTCCAAACCCAGCGAATGGCAACACCAAGAGTGGCCCTGGTGTCAACCACAGCCTCTGTGAACAAGGGCGTCTCGGTATCAGCACACCTGCTGAGACAGACACAGCCCACACTGAAGATGTGGACATGGAGGGGTGCAGCTGGGAACTGTGGGCCCCCTGCTGCTTTCTGTGTGTCTGAAACAGTGAGATGCACACGCGGGGCAGGCCCTTACCCCTCCCTCAGGTGCTGACGGTCGGTCAGGCTGGGGGGACCGGAAGGGAGGGGCACCCACACGCACAGCCACGCCCACGCACAGTCGCTTAGCTTACTCTCTCTCACACTCGCACACCCTCCCGGCTCATCCTGCTCTGGGGCTGTCTCCTCCAGCAGAACGAGGGTCACAGACCCACAGCGAGTTCCGGAGGGTCAGGCCCTCATGCAGACACCTGCCCAACATTCGCTGAGTGAGGACAGGAGCATGCATGGCCGCTTCCTGCCCCATAGGTGCCAGGCAGCCACCCCAGACCACCCCACTGGCCTTATTCTGCTGCTTGTGAAAGTCCCCCTTGATCTGAGGCTGAAGGCCGTGTGAGTGACTGATCTCCCTGCTCCCCGTCTGCGCAAGAGCCAAAAGGACGGCCCCACCACAAGCCACACGAAGGCTGAATGGTCACATGAGGTCCCTGCCCGGACCCACACAGGAGCCACCTGTGAGCGACTATGGTTCCGGCCGCGTCTGCGCAGGCTGCCGGGCACAGCAGGGTTCCTGTGTACAGCGCGCAGGCTGCCGGGCACAGCAGGGTTCCTGTGTACAGCGCGCAGGCTGCCGGGCACAGCAGGGTTCCTGTGTACAGCGCGCCACAACACGCTCTGCAGCCAGTGCCCCCCCACCCCAGATGTTCTGTAGGAGACACATCTGCAAGCCGCATGTGGACGACAGGGGGGATCCACGGGAACAGGACCCAGGAGGGAAGACCCTGGTAGCCGGGCAATAAAGACCCCACCCCCACCCCGGACGCATTCACAAGAGAATCCTTATTGGGCGTCATAAAAATATCATGCCTGCTTACCGGGGCTTTATAACGCAATAAAATGTAAACAAACAGCTTTTTAGATCAAAGTAGCATCAATCACAGATGCGCTGGCTTCTGCAGCAGAGTTAATAAATCGGAGGTTTTCTCGGTTGGAAACGATTCTGGCTCTGACACTTCCCAACTGCCTGGCTGGGGCCGCGGCCGGGAGCGCACTCGCAGCTGGGGGATGGCCCCGTGTTCCATCCCCACGTGTGCCCACTGACGTGTGGCCATTGGGGCCCCTCAATGGACCCCGCTGCCCCACCCAACCACCGTCCCACCAGGGGGTCCTGTCTGCACGGGGCTGGGGTTCCCGGGAGGAGCATCCAGAGACGGAGCCGTGTGTAAACCCCTGTGGCTCCTGCCCACTCGCCCCCCCCACCCCCATCATCTCGCTGCCTTTTAACTGGAGACCCGGGTGCCCCATGTGCTTTCCAAACTGTAACCAGAGGCCGCCCCGGCCTCCCTTCCTTCACACACACCTGAAATCTGACCCACGTGGCCACTACTCCTGAGCTCATTAGCGCCTGAGAACCCCTGGCAGCTCCCACATCCTGGTGCGTGTGCATGTGTGTGTTTGCACGTGTGTGTGTGGGTGCATGTGGGTGCCCATTTGTGCATGTGTGTGTGCATGTGTGCATGTCTGTGGTCCTGCAGACCACAGAGTGGACCTGTAGATTTTTGTGCCAACCTCTTTTCTTTGCCAACTACAGCTCCTCCTGGACAAAGGGATCTACCCCCAGCCCCACCCAGTAAGGCCAGTTCTGGCCTAGCCCGTCTAGGGCTTTCTGGGTCTACACCTTCACTCCCTGGGACCTGGTCTGTGTCTCAGCTGGACCACCACTGGGAATAAAGGAAAAAGGGGCCGGACCTGGGCTCTGTGGGCAGGACGGCTGGACTTAGCAAAGAAAACCAAGGGTGCACACTGACATTTGACATTTAGATAAGCAGGGAATAACTTTTTAGGCTAAGTCCATCCAAAATACTGCACAAAATACTGTGAGGGTTGAACTGTGTCCAAAAAAACATGTGGTAGCCCTGACCCTCAGGACGTCAGAATGTCACTCTGTTAGGAGTTACCGTCTTTACAGCAGTGAGCATGCTACAGTGAGGGCACTAGGGTTGGCCCTGAATCAACCTGACCAGTGTCTTGATAAGAAGAGATTGTGCCTGACCAGGTGGTGGTGCAGTGGATTGAGCGTCCACCTGGGACGCTGAGGACCCAGGTTCATAACCCTGGGGTCACCGGCTTGAGCGCGGACCCATCAACATGATCCCATGGTCACTGGCTTGAAGCCCATAAGGTTGCTGGTTTGAGCAAGGGGTCACTGGCCCAGCTGGAGCCCCCTGGTCAAGGCAGATATGAGAAAGCAATCAATGAACAATTAAAGTGCTGCAACTACGAGTTGATGCTCCTCATCTCTCTCCCTTCCTGTCTGTCTGTCTTTCTCTCATGGAAAAAGAAGAAGGAAGAGGAGGAAGAGGAAAGAAGAGATCATGACCTGGATACATGGATGACCTGAGGACACAAGGAGAAGATGGTCATCTGCATGCCAAGAAGAGAGGCCTCAGGAAGAACAACCCTGTGACACCTTGATCATAGACATTCCACCTCCTGGAGGTGAGAGAAGAAATTCTGCTGTCCCAGCCACCCCATCCAAGGTTGTTAGGGTGACCTAGCACGCTAAAGCCCGTGGTTACACTAAAAGTTATCTGTTGTGTCTTTGAATTCACATGTAACTGGCAATCCTACTTCGAGGTCACCTCTCCACTTTCTGTTTACTGGACACGTTCTCCCAGCACCCAGCTAAACCTTGGCTGCCACCCCAGCCCATCCTGTGGCTGACCACTGCTTGGGTTTGGGGACAAAGGTTCACACCTGGGCTACAGGCTATGGCCTCAACCCAGACTGCTGGCGGCCAACTGTGTGTGGGGGGGCACAGATGGCTATCACAGATACATGGCCTGTCCACTGGCCAGCTAGAGGCTGGCCCAAGCCACCTTGGTGGGATGTGAAGGCCGCATCCACCAGCTCTCAATCATAGCCTAGCCTTTCCTGAGTCAAGAACACAGATGCTGGCCGGCCATGAGCTCAGAGCAGGAGCCAGGCATCCACATCCCAGGAGTATCCAATCTGGAGCCCAGACACCTGTTCTGAGCTCGTGGCTGGCCTTCAGAGGCCATTGGCTGGAATTCTCCCAGCCCCACGTGAAGAGTAGTTGTTACACTGAGCAGTGACGGGGGGCTGGAGGGTTCTCCTCACATCCCACATACCCGTGGACTGATACAGGCCCACATGGACCTGAGAGCTGTCCTTCCGTAACAGCCCCCGATCTCTGCAAATTAATTTCCACAGTAATTAAACCAGTAGTGGCCCCGTGAGGACAGCGCAGGGTCCGTCTCCCCATCCTCTCGCTGGTTTCCATGCTGTGTGGAAACACGGTCTGATTGTGAGCAAACACGGTCTGTCTTCCCGCAGCTCTGCAGAACTGTGCGTGCGTGGAACGCCCAGCTGGGGTCCACATCACCCCACCCCCAGCAGGCCAGCAGGCCCCAACTGGGGAGGCTTCCGTGCACTGCCTGCAACACAGACCGGGCCGTGGACGCACCTGCACGTGCCTGGTCACCCACGGGCCTGCGAGCACAAGCCCCCTCAGGGCCCCGCACATGCCAGGAAGCAGGTGGACCGGGGCTCATCACGAGGGCGCCTGTGTCCCAGGCCCTGTGGCCAGGAGGACATCACGTCGCCAGGGCCTGGACAAGGCCGGTGAACTGGGCTCCAGCACGCGGACGACCCGAGGGAGAGGCCGCTGCACCCACCTCCCGAGGCCCTTCGTGCACACCGCAGCGGGCGGTTTTGTTCCAAATGTGCTTGTCTAAAAATATCCCGTTTCTGTGTATTTTGACTCCACGCCCGAGAGAGAGCAGGAGCGTGTTTCCGCAGAGCGGGGGACGTGAAACCCGAAGCCGCCACGGCGGGTTCGGGCGCCTTTCTTCACAAGGATCTTCTCTCCCGTCGCGGCACGACGGGCCCCCCCCCCCCCCCCCCGCGTTTCAAACATCAGTTTGGCCCAGGAGAGCGGGGCGTTTGGTCTTCTGAGCCGTAAAGATCTGAGACCATAAACTGCTGTTTTCTTACATGTTTCAAAGCACAACTCTGACACCGAGCTTCGCTGTAAAACAATCTGGAAAACGTAAGGCCTGAGAGGTTTTACACGGCGTGGCCAATTGCCTGACCCCAGTATGCAGAGGGTTACCTGAGCCATCCGGCCCCCAGCTGCTCAGGGCTCTCACCAGGGCGCAGGCAGGCAGGCTGTGGGTGCCCCGAAGTCCCAGGACCGTGTGGGGTGCTCATGGTGGTGGCGGGGGGAGTCCCCGTGATAAGTGATGAAGCTCTTGGCAGTGCCCACAGGAGAGTAAATCCTTTCTGTCTCCTTAAAGGGGTGGGAATCAGGGAGTCGAGGGCCCCGTGTGTCCTGGGTCCTCACTTCTCGAATGGTAGGGACGTGCCAGCTTGTGGTCGGTCACCCTGGATTGCTGGGAATGTTCAGGAGAGTTCTTGCTCCTCGGGAGTGAATTCTGGGGCTGGAGTTGGTCTTTGCCCGGAGCAGCGGGTCTGCCCAGCTCAGGTTGACTCATCTGGGCAGAAAAGCCTTTCATCTGAAGTCAGCTGATGAGGTCGCACTATGTGAACTTCAGGTCTGGCTGGGGCTCCGAGTCTTAGAGGCTGAAATCACAGGACTCAAAGGAGAGCCTGGCTTTCCCCCAATGCCAAGGGCCAGTCTCCCACCCTCAGATCAGGTGGGACACAAGGCCCCAGACTCCAGCCCTGTGTCCCCAAGAGCCTGGGATCACCCCAAACACCAGCCGTACCCAGTCTACAAGATGTCCCACTGCCTCTTCCAGGGAGGGCTGCTTCAAGTCGGGTACCAGCCAGCCCCTTTCTATAAATTCTTCCCGACAGAGGAAATACCCAAAACTGACCACCCCACTGTCTGGGAATAAGACTTCATGCCCAACAGAGGACCGTCCTGGGAAGCTGTTGCTCTGACACCAAAGGGACGGTCATCCAGCCCTCGAGGCAGGCACTCCTCTCTGGGCCCCCCACCCCGGTCCCCGCACCCAAGGGAGGGGCGTCCAGCCCTCAAGGCAGACACTCCTCTCTGGGCCCCCCACCCCCGTCCCCGCACCCAAGGGAGGGGCGTCCAGCCCTCGAGGCAGGCACTCCTCTCTGGGCCCCCCACCCCGGTCCCCGCACCCAAGGGAGGGGCGTCCAGCCCTCGAGGCAGGCACTCCTCTCTGGGCCCCCCACCCCGGTCCCCGCACCCAAGGGAGGGGCGTCCAGCCCTCAAGGCAGACACTCCTCTCTGGGCCCCCCACCCCCGTCCCCGCACCCAAGGGAGGGGCGTCCAGCCCTCACGGGTGTGGGATGGGGAGCTGAGCCACAACTCAGCCTGGGAACCCTGCAGTCAGAGAATTCTACAGAATTCTTTAGTGGACGCTTGTTCTGGGACACTAGCTCCACAAAGCCAGCTGTCCCCGGCCGGGGAATTGGGGAGGGGGTGGGAGTCCATAGCAAAGAAAAACAGCCCCTCACACCTCCCCCAAACATAAAAAGATGTGTGTATGTGAGAGACCCAGTCCCATAAAATATAATCCCAGACTCCATTTATAACATTTAGCGATTAACCTGTCTCAAGAAAAGAAGTACATTAAGCAATGCTATACTTTTTTTTTTTTTTTTTTTTAGTTATAACATAAGGCCCTGTGTAGCCCTTCCTACCTTATAAATGCAGGATCCCAATTGTACAGAAGAAGAATTTAGGGTCACAGAACCTGCCCCCTGAAGCAAGATGGGACTCAGCAGATCTTGTCTCCTCACCTCACCTCCACGGTTGGGACAAGGGCCACCGCGTTTGCAGATGAGGATACTGAAACCCAGAGAAGTGAGGCAGAAGCCCAGGGTCACCTCAGGGCAGGATCTCAGCCACTTGGCCTGAAGGGGTGGGAGTACATTTTTCCTGGAGGCTCTGGGGACAGGAGTGCCTCTCCTTTTCTAGGTCAGGAGGCACCTGCATTCCTTGGCTGTGGCCTTGTCACTCTGACCTCTGAGTCTACAGTCACATCTACTTCTCTGCCTCCCTACCTCCCTCTTAGAAGGGCCATGTGATGCCAATGGACCACCCAGGTTACCACCCATCTCCAGATCCTTGACTTAATCCCATCTGCAAAGTCACATATTCACAGGGTCCCAGGGTGAGGATGAGAATTCCCAGTGAAAGAGGGGCTTATCCTTCCTACTAACCACACTTCTCTTGGCCTGGTTTAGGGCCTGAGTTGTGGTCAGGACACCTGTGTCCCCCTGTAGTCAGCCAGGCACAGAGTGACTAAAGCTCTGAGACCTTGGAGGAGACATGTGTCCTTCTGGTTGTGTGGAGGCAGGGGCTCAGTTCTGGGACGGCTTCCTGGGAGCGGAGACATTGCAGCCAGACCTCACAGGCACCCGTGGTGTGAGCCGCTGGGGCAGGGGCAGAGACAGGCGTCCTAGAGGGAGGGTAAACCCAGAGCCCTGAATGAGGCCAAGATGAGGACAGCCGGCCCCTGGGCTAGGGACACCTACCTCCTCCCTGGTCCCATGCTGAGGCCCTTGACCCTCCTTCTTGGGCCCCGGGGACATCTGCCACCCTCGTTCACTGCTGAGGCCCCCTAACAGAGAGAGAACAGAGGAAGGAGAAAGGGCAGGCCACCTTCCAGGACGATGCTGCCCTTGGGAACACCCAGGCTACTGGGTCCAGATGGTCCGTCACTGGGAACCCACCCAAGTCACAGCTGATGAGGTGCCTGAGTGTTCACAGGGGGCTGGGGAGAAGGAAGGACAACCTTGGTGACATCATGACCTGTGCGGTTGCTCCCTACACCGTGGGTTTTGTCCTCATTACCCTGGGTGTGGATGAAGACTCAGAGGCCAGGCTGCGTCCCCAGCCCTGGGCCACATAGCAGAACAGGCTCAGGTGACTTTGAATTCAGTGCTAAATGCCAGAGCCATTACAGGGGGCAAAAGGACACGCTGGCTCTCAGACCATTAGAGTCAGGAACGGGTTTCTGCAGCTCAGAGACTCTGTGGCAAGGTCCCCGAGGGGCAGGCACGGTGGGGTCCATGAGTCCCCCCAGACCTCCCGTCTGAGAGGGGCTGTCCCTTTCATGCAGATGTGGTAACACGGACCTCACCTTGTTCAGGTGCCCAGATGCGACCTGGTCCCCAGGGGACTAAAGCCGGCCCCACTGCCGCCCCTTGGCCGCCCTCAGCTTACAAGTGTCCGGTGCTGGTCCCGGACATCTTTCTTGTGTCCCTCCCACAGACACCCTCTGCTAGCATGTCCAGGTAAAATCTAGGCCGCTCTGTGGTCAGAACTTCAGACCAATGATTAATTCTTCAGTGTAAGTCCTAAATACCGCATAGGACATCCTGATAGTAAAGCGCGATTCGCTGTCGATCTGAATTCAAATGTAGCTGGAGTTTATTTGTGAAACCTGGCCACCCTGCCTGGACCCCTGCGTGGGTGACACTCCCGGATCCCAGGCCTCCGGGGAAGGCAGATAGATCCCACGGGCCAGATCCGGGTGGGACAAGTCGCTGCAGTGGCAGTCACTCGCCACCAGGGGGCTCCGGGCACCGAGGTTTCCTGGGCACCCAGCTTGGCCCCCAGAGACCTGGGTCCTGGGAACAGGAGGCCGTCGCCGGATGGACAGAGGTGCCTGATGCAGCACTTGCTCTCCCCCGAATTCCTCCTCAGCCCTGCACAGGGGTCAGAGTGGGAATGGTCCCCCAGACCTATATGACCCAGTCACCGGGACGCTCGCGTCAGAAGTTGCGCGAACTAAGAAGGATGGTGGAGGGGGTGGAGGGAACACCTGTATGATCTGGTGTTCATTCTCCTCTGTTCCCATTTCTGAGCTGTGTGAGTCCTCATTGACGCCCAGGAATCGGTGGCATCGGCACGCCTGTGGGTGCCCCGGCCCCACCTCACCGTCCCTCCTCCTGGCTCCCTGGCTCCCTCAGGACGCAGTCCTCCATTTAGCCTGTGACCCTCCCCGTCTCCCCGCCCTGCGCCAGGTCGGCCTTGGGCTCCCACAGGAAAACCCAGGGGGAGGAGCTCAGCTCCCCTTCCCCCAGCAGCCCCACCCCACCCCACCTCAGACTAGCATTAACCTGTGTCAACAGCAAGCTCTCCCTGTAGTGTGATTTCTGGATACCTCAGGGGTGTATCCTGGAGCTGAAGACAAGGGGCCACCCCAGCCGGACAGAGAGAAGGCTAGGGGTCAAGCAGGTGGCCAAGCTCAGGGACAGCGGCCATTGTCAGCGGGGGCCTCACCGGTAGCCCTGGCTGGGAAGAGGCCTGAGGGAGGGCTGTTGTCGGAGGCCGTGCGAGGGTGTTCCGTCCCAGGATGGAAGGTAAGGCCAGGGCTGTGGGTGCCCGGAGGCTGTGCCCAGGGCGGTTGTGTGGATGGTCCTTCCCCCCAGTAAAGTCACCAGGATAAGCATGTCTGGAAGAGACAGACATCCTGGACACTGGGGATCCAGTGGCTGGTGCCCACCTGACACCCATGCCTGCAGCAAAAGTCCCCTAAGCCAGGCCAAGCCCACTGGAGACAGCCAGGGGGCCCCTCAAAACCAAGGGTGCTTCTGCGTTCGGGGTGGTCAAAGAGGAGAGCAATGGCTCAGAGTGTCTTAAGAAGGCCAGGAGGGGTGTGGGACACACTGAGCATGAGGTGATAAAGAGCTGGTCAGAGATGGACAGGAAAGGGCCACATCTGTGGCAATATGGGGTCCTCAGGGGCCTCAGGGGTCTGAAGCCAGGCAGCAGAGTTCAAATCCCAACTCCTCCACTTCCTGCTGTGTGACCTCAGGCAAGTTGTTAACCCTCTCTGTGCTGGCTTCACCTGGAGGTCAGTTGCTGAGTGTAGATAAGTTCCTGTTGACACCTGGGAGAGGGGAGCCTGACACAGATGCAGTGAAAGGGCCCAGGCTCTGAGGGGGACCTCAGCCCTGCCACACGGGTCCCACCACGACGGTGGGCTGGACTGGGAAGGGCTAGACTGGGGGGAGGGGACACACGGTCTGGGGACCAAGGAGGCACAGCTCTGAGCAGAGGTCAGACAGACCTCTCAGGGGGTTAGCCCAAGGAGGAAGGCCCTGTCCCCAGACACAGACCGCTGCTGGAAGGGCTGAGGACCCATCCCCTTGGCACAGCCAAGATGGGGACAGGGCGGAATGGAGTGCTGAGCCCCGTGGCTCCCCTACCCCCTCTGCAGGCCGGTGGGCGGGGAGGAGCACCATGCTCAGCTCCCCCACCCTCAAGGGGCCCCCCTGCAGCTGCTCACGCCCAGTTGCCGGCACCTGGCTTTGCTGTGGGTTTTCTCCCAACGTTGGATATTTGGAGGCCCACTGTTATGTTTTAATGTATGCTTTTATGGAAATATTTATGGCGCACATGTAGCACGTAAAACAGCGTTGTAAAGTTGCTTTTCCCCGACGTTGCCGAAATAAATGATGTTGTTAGTGTTATAATTTCACCGGGTCTATCTGGCCGTAATGAGAACGGTCTGGGCCTGCCCAGCAGCCGGCGTTCCTGAGCTGAGCTTCCGAGGCTGCCAGCACCAGGAACCACTTAGGGCTCAGGCCTCCCTGCCTGGGCGCAGACGGCCCTGCAGAGACCCTTCCCACCCCACCCCCCGGGGACCCCTAGGCGACGTTCTAAAGGAAGCCACTGGAGAAGAAATCCCCACAGGACCTGCTTCAGTTTTCCCACTCGGAAATCAGCCGCTTCTACTCCATGGCCGCTTCCCCCTGACCTCTTAGGGGAACAGGAGCAGCTGTGATAATCCTGGAATAGCTCCCACTCTGACTGACCCTGTTGCTTCCAGGTCCGGAATAGCTTCCAGCCCGGAGTCGGGCTAGGTCCATCCGAGGATGCCCTCACGCCGTCCTCTGGCACCAAGCCCCGAGAATACACAGTCCCTCCGGCTTAACCCACCTGGTGGCCTATAAGGGGCCCAACGCGGGCTGGTGGCCGACGTGACCAAGTTTAAAAATTAACGCAGCCATGTTGAGGAGCCCCGCTCCAGACGAGGCTCTTTCCACCTTGCCGTCCTGGGGAGGCCAGGGCCGTAAATAATTCAGTGGTCACTCTGTGAAGCCTTCGAGGTGGGTGAGGAAAAGGAATTGTCATTAAGATCCAGGCTGGGCTTCCAGGGCGTGGGGTAATGAGCGGAGCCGGTGGCCAGTTCAGCCGGCCCGGGTGACCCTGGCACCGACCGGAGGAACAGAGCGAGAGCCTTGCTGGCCGAGGGCCTCCGTCGGCTGCTCGGCCTTCAGTGTGTCCTCCTCCTCGGCAGGGTGGGGACCATCCAGGATGGGCTGTCTAAAGCAAAAGTACTATTAGCATCTTCAGCACAAGGGGCCGGCCCGTGCCCTGGAAAACACCCCTTCCTCCTTACACCCCCCTAAAAAGTCCTGGAAAGTGCCACCGAGAAGCACAACGATGTCCACGTGAATTTCACAAAATAAGTCCATCTGTCTGTCAGCCTGCGTCCCCTTTCATCAGGTCCTGCCCACTAGTGTGCTCCTTCCACCTGCAGCCTGCCCTGACGGCCGTTTCCGGGTGAGAAAAGGGGAGGTCAGGAGAACCCGCCGCTCCCCAGGGTCACCCGTTTGTGGGGAGGCACAAGCAAGGCCCAAGGCTTCCAGCTCCAGCTCGCACCTACCTGCCCGCAGGTGTTGCAGAGAACCAGGTCCCGAGGTGAACACGGGTCTGCCCCAAGCGCCTTTGCAAATGGGGGGTGGGGACCCTGAGAGGGGGCGCCACACTGCCAGACCGTGCGCACACAGCAAACACACCAAAGCACAGCGAGCTTTTGAAAATGGATTCCTCAAATCTCCTGAGATCTCACACAGCTCCCCCTACCCTCAATCTGAGAGGCCAGATGCCAGGCATCCCAGTGAGAGACTCCCACGGCAGCAGACATGAGGCTGGGAGGCGGGGGTCCTTCGGAAAGACCCCACAGACTTCAGCTGTCTGACCCCACAGGCCACCCACGGGCCAAGAGACCTTGGGTGCGTGGCTTCATCCTTTTAGCCTTGGGCTCCTTGTCCCTGAAGTCCCCAGGAGGGTTTGTGGTATGATGGGTTGAATTGCATCCCCCAAAAAGTGCTATGTGGAAATCCTAACCCTTGGTGCCTGTGAATGCGGCCTTATTTGGAAATAGGGTCTTTGTAGGTGTGATCGGGTTAAATGAGGTCATTGGGGTGGGCCCTACTCCAACACAATGGGTGTCCTCGTAAGAGGGAACAGAGACACAGGCTGAAGACAGTTGTGTGGCCACAGAGGCAGAGACTGGGGTGATGAGGCCATAGCCCAAGGGATGCCTGCAGCCCCCAGAAGCTGGAAGAGGCGGGGAGAAGCCTCCTCTAGGGCTTCTGGAGGGACCGTGGCCATGCCCATACCTGGACCTCAGACTTCCCGGCTTCACAACATGGAGGGAACAAACGCCTCTTGTTTTAAAGCTCCCAGCTGTGGTCCTTCATTCCAGTGGCCCCAGGAAACTCACACAGCTGGAAGCTTAAGGTACACAGTGGGCACTAAATAAACAGGGGTTGTCCGTGGTACTCAGGAAACAAGGAATGAAGGAACAGCAAGAAGAGGGTGGGAATGTGTTCGGGGCTTCTAAAATCTGCAAACAGCAGGTCAGCAGACTGTGAGCAGGAAAGACCCCGAGCTGGAGGACAGGTGCCGAGCCGTCTGCTGCCCGCGGCCAGACAGACCTAACGTCCAGACAGACCACACAGCAGGGCCAGCACACCCACGCGCCCACCCTTGCCCCCCGCCGCCCTGAAGCACGTGTCCATCGATTGATTCTGGTTTCTCCATCTCCGGCTCAACGCACCTCCTTTACTTATTCATCTCGGACTTAAATTAAGTGTTTCCTTTTGTTCTCAGCAAATGCATCTTCCACATTTTTGCATGTTTTAAATATTCACGCATGTAAAAAAAATTTTTTTTAAACCCACGAAACATAAGGAGTGTATTTATTATTTAGGGCACTTTTTCTCTGATAAAACAGAAACCCCACATTTGAAGGGGAGCCTTACATTGTATTTCCATTAACGCCTCTCGTTAAAGTTTAAAGCTGCTTTGCCCCGGACGAGGGTTGATATTTCCGTCTGTCAGGGAACACGGTTGTGCTTGTCAACATGACAGGGAGAGAAAAAAAAGAGCAACCAGGAAGGGAAATGCCAGGCTGTCAGCCGAGCAGGCCGGGGTGGGGCGAGGCGGCACTGGGGATCAGGTCCCGCCTGCCCGTGGAAAAGAGGCCTCAAATTCCGGTTGTGGGGCAGCCAGATGAGAGCCCCGAGTGGGGGGACACACCGCCAGTCTCTGCGGTGACTCAGAACTGCACGGCACAGGGCAGTCAACCTGGAGCCCCCAGTCAGCGGCCCAACCAGCCCAGAGTGGCCCCTGGCTTCGGTGCCATGGCGGTGCCTCTCAGCACAGATGTTGACAAGGATGAGGTGCCATGGACAGGTGCAGGAGGGTACAGCCGTGGACACACTCAGATCAGGGGTGCAGCATGAACACATGCTGTGTGGTTCTCCCCCCACATCGCATGCACACGCAAGTCTGTGGGCTGTTGTCGGACCCGTGTGCCCAGCACGGCTGGCCGGCAAGGTGTGCCCCCTGCCTGGGAAGGTGGCACGTGATCTGTCTGAGGACTGGAGAGGCTTGGTCCCCGGGTCCCATGTGAGGTCTTCAAGAGTGTGCATGCAGCTGTATGTGCCTTCGTGCACACATGAATGTGTGTGCGTGCCTGTGTATCATGTACCTCTGTGTTGTGTGCGTGCATGTAGTAACTGTGTGTATGTGCACATGTCTGTGCATGTATGTGTGTGCGCATGTGTGAAGATGTGGGCTCTGGACACACAGGCTCCTGTGTCTACAGCTTTCGTCCCTCAGGCCCCAGGCTGGCAGTGTGGTGGGGAAGTGACCATGCAGGGAGGTATCCAAGGTCACAAAGCTTTGGGCAGCTGGGTCCGGCGCCGGCCCTCAGGACCCCTCTCAGGCCAGAGGCTGTGATGCCCTCTAAATTTGGCAAACGCACTGTCTGGAGGTTACCTTCTTGGCCAGGCAGGGGCACAGAGCTGGGCATGAAGCTCTATGCCTCGGAAGGAGGGAGGGCCCGGGAGGGACGCAGCATATGGGCAGGTTCTCTGCAGGACACAACCCACATCCACCCTGGGAAAAGTTCATGCTGGGGCAGGAAGCAGCACTGCTCATTGAAAAAAAGTGGTTCTGCATTTGATTAATGATGTCTGCCCTGTCTGCAGAAAGGGGTGATTCTTATCTGACTGCCACCTACTTGCCTTTCTGGCCCTAACGGCACAGCGCTTCACAGGACAGACTGCCAGGCGGTCACTTTTTCTGCATTTTCTCCCCAGCAGGTTGTGAGTGCATTCAGGACTAAGACCCAGTTGGAGGCACCAGTACAGGGAATGTCTGTTGAGTGATTGAATGAAGCTGCCTGGGACAGTGTCTGGGGAACAGCTGAGCCCCCACAGCCCACCTCCCCTGCCCCATTGGCTCTGCCAGCAGAGGTCCAGCAAAGGTGGGCAGGGGACAAAGTGACCAGGGAAGCAGGGTCCTAGCCCAGGGAGGAATGGAGCAAAGCTGACCCAGGTAAGCAGTCCTCAGTGCAGGCAGGGGGCTGGGTGGTCTCGAGGCACCTGGTGGGTCTCAAGGCCTGAACTTGGGGCTCTCTGAATGTGGAGAAATCTGGTCCTGCAGCAAAAGCCAGGTGGGTGCAGCTCCGGGAATGGGCCCGCCGAGGGAGGGCTGCCCGCAGGCTGTGTGCTCCCCGGCCACCCTGAGGGCAGAGGCCAGCAAAAGCAGGGGTCATGCCAGGGACACGATCGTGTTTGAAAGAGCCAACCAGCAGCCCCCAGAGCACCTCTGAGGAGTCTGTCATCGGAGCAGATGGTTCACTCTGGGTGCTGCCAGCCTCACGCAAGAGGTTGTCCGGCCAGTGGGCAGCTGTGTCCCAGCATCCACCTTCCAGTCACTGGATGCCCCGTTTGGAGCAGGTGGGACAGGGCTGCCCCCTAAATCCCACAGAGAAAACAGGAATGAGAAGGGACTTCTCATGGCCTGGGAGAGGCAGCCAGGGTCACACGGAGCTTGTGCCACATTGGGACCTTACACGTGTGCACACGCACTGTACACATGAACACAGCCCCCACATGTTCACTGACCCACGTGCCCACTGATACATGCACATCACGCACGCTCATATGTGCACACACACTCACGCCCCCACACAGACCCACTGACACACGCACATACATTTCACACCCACATATCCCCCTCCCATCTCCCGCAGCCTCCAACGCGCTCGCAGCCCAACACGCAGGGAAAGGTGCGTCCAGGGCCGGCATCGATTGTGGAGACGTGTGCCCCCCGGCTCTGTGACGGCCTCTAAATGCCACAGGCCTGTGGAGGCTCATTCCGTCCCCGCCGGCTGCCTGACAGGTGCGTGAGGAACGCCTCGGCGGAGAGATTTATTGAGCGGGGAGGTGGTAGCAGGCGGCGGGGCCGGTCCTCCCGCGCTGAATTATCTCCGGCAGAAATAAAAATCAGCTGAGCGCTGGATCTGGATGGACTACAATCTGTTAGCAGAAAATTGGACTGTCACCGGCGTGCCATGTTCATTTTGGCTGATTAAAGAGATATTAATCTACTGTCACGGTAACAGCTCTGTCAGCGGAGCTAACAGGCCAGCAGAGGCAGGGCTGCGGGGGACACGCACGCGCCGGCCATGCGGCACTCAGATCTGCTCCCGGGCCGCGCACACCGGGAAGGAGCTGCCCTCTGCTCTGGGGACACAACGGTCCCCCTTTGGACAGTGTCCCTTGGCCTTAGGAGACCCCAAGTCCTTATCTGTCTGGTCCTGTGCCCCATGTGTTGGTTTCTGTGGGTGATGCCTGCATCTCTCAGAAAGCTCCCTGGGGTGCCCCCTTCTCATCCCCACAGAGAGAGAGTGGGGACCTCCTGCATGGCCAACCCATCTCTCACCAGACTGGGGTCCACACTGGCCACAGGCACATAGGGGCAGAGCCAACTGTAGGAGAAGCCTTGTCAGCTCCTGTGGGCTCAGAGACACCCCCTCCCATAGCATCCCCCACACTGGTCTTCAGACGCTCAGAGACCCAAGTCAAAGGCTCCATGGAGCCTGGGGTTTGCCAGCCTAGAGCCCGGGGTGCTGGAGCCCCCCCCCCCCCGGTCCAGAATGCTCTGCAGTAGATCCACTGAGGTCAGGTGTCCAGGACCCAGCGCAGACGTCTCTCTGAGCAGTTTTCAGGATGCATGGGGCAGGGCAGGGGGGTCAGGCGATGAAGAGGTACCCATGAGCAGCTGTCCCTCACCCACCTGGACTGATGCGTCCCCACCTTCTGTCCCACAGCAAGAACTGGGCCCCGCTCCCTGACCTCATCAGCTGAGCCATGACCCACGCCCCGGGCTGGGCAGATGCTGCCTGTGTCTACCCCAGGCCAGTGTTCCAGGCAAGAAGCTCCCCCGAGCATCAGCGCCCCCACCCTTGTCTCCAGTATCCGGTGCCAGCTGAAGGGCACGCTGTGGGGACCCTGCACCTGACCCCCACCCACACCGTGGGGTTGCCGGAGATGCTGACAAAACACAGAGCCGGTTCCCAGCATGATCCCCCGCAGAGCGTGGCACCCCCGACGGGCCCGCAGCACACCACCCACTTCTCAGCTCACGTGGGGTGCTTGATGCCCGTGACAGACGCTCCAGAACCCAACCAGGCCTGCTCTGTGGGCTTCCTAGCTGGGTGGGGATGCAGGAACTATCGAGTGAGTGTGTGAGCAGACAGACATCTCATCACAGGTGCCCCGTTCACGTCCACCACCAAGAACCACACAGCCCTGAGAGCTCGGAGGGCCGGGTTGGGAAAGGCCTAAGTTCTCTGGCCTTGTAGAAAATCACCTAGTTCACCCAAACATTACCCAGGGGCCCAGCCCCCTGGCACCACAGGCTTCCCTGATAGCGGCGGGACCCCTCTCAGGGCCTGATTGGCACCAGGACTCACAAAAGGGGCATGGTCAGGCCAGAATCCTGGGCTGGAGCTGGGATCAGGCAGCAAATGGGCTCATGTGGGTCCTGTCCCTCCTGGCTGCACTATACCGGGCAGGAGACACCAACACTGCTGTGACGGCCAACACAACCTTGACTACCGCAGCCACAGAACACACGCTCACTGCTGCAGGTGCAGAGCCGCCATGGCCGGGAATACCTACAGGAGAGGAGCCTGAGGGTCAGAGGTGACCCCAAGCTGCACAGCTCTTGGGGGGAGGAGAGTAACGCCACACAGACATGCCTGATGCTGGTTTCCTGCATCCATGTGGCCACATGGCCAAAGGTGGGGCGTTGGCAGGGTCAGACAGCCCAGGACGTCTCTCCTCTGAGCAGCGGTGGTTTATGGGGATGAGGCAAGCAGCTTCCAGGGTCACCTCCCGGACATCACACAAGTGCCAGCACGGTCCCAGGTGAGTGCGGGGGACACGCGCCCACTCTGCGCCGAACCCGCAGCTGCGCTAAGAGGAGTTCAGGGGGAATTTGCATCGAATTTCTTGCGGCTGCTCCATCAACATCCAGGCCAAGGCTGCGGTGCGTGGGCAGCATGAAATATTCAGGAGAGTTCTATTCCTGAATTAACTATTTATCGATTTATAATTTAAAAGATGTATGCCCTGCCGCTAACAAAGATTCCACACTTGATTCTGAGAGCCGCCTAGCACCACGGCCCCTGGGGAGGCCCTGTGGCAGACTTTACCCTAGCAGAGCCCGGCAGGGGTGGGGGTGGGGGGGACTCTGGGGTGGGGGCCCTCCTGCAGGGCTGAGAGCACTCCTGGCCCTGGCTCTTTAGGTTCCTGATGGTCAGCAGGGACCTTGTCCCCAGCCCGCCTGCAATGTGGGCTTGTCTGTCGCCAGGCCTGGGCCCAGCAGGCCAGACGCTGCCGTGCTGTCATCGCGGTGACCATACCAGGCTCACCGTGTGCACCCATCATGCCAACTCCTGACAAGGTACTCCTCGTTTTTATGGGTTTTTTTTTTAATTTATTTATTTTTGTATTTTTTTTGTATTTTTTTTTGTGTGTATTTTTCTGAAGCTGGAAACGGGGAGAGACAGTCAGACAGACTCCCGCATGCGCCCGACCGGGATCCACCTGGTACGCCCACCAGGGGCACCGCTCTGCCCACCAGGGGGCGATGCTCTGCCCCTCCAGGGCATCGCTCTGCCACGACCAGAGCCACTCTAGCGCCTGGGGCAGAGGCCAAGGAGCCATCCCCAGCGCCCGGGCCATCTTTGCTCCAATGGAGCCTTGGCTGCGGGAGGGGAAGAGAGAGACAGAGAGGAAGGAGGGCGGGGCGTGGAGAAGCAAATGGGCGCTTCTCCTATGTGCCCTAGCCGGGAATCGAACCCGGGTCCCCCGCATGCCAGGCCGACGCTCTACCGCTGAGCCAACCGGCCAGGGCTTTATGGGTTTTTTTAAAAAAAAGATTTTATTTATTCATTTTTTAGAGAGGCAGGGTCAGACAGGCAGGGTCTCTCCAGGGAGAGTAAAGAGGGGAGGAGCAGGAAACATCAACTCCCATATGTGCCTTGACTAGGTAAGCCCCGGGTTTCGAACCGGCAACCTCAGTGTTCCAGGTCGACGCTTTATCCACTGCGCCACCACAGGTCAGGCCAATGGGCTTTGTTTATTATAGAACAGTGTGACGTTGGAAGCAAATCGAGAGAAAGGGGCAGAGAGTTCCTGCACACTTCCTGTTCCCACACACTTTCTGTCCCTGCACACCCACAGTCTCCCCACTACCAACGTCCCCACAGAGGGGGCGTTTGATACAGCCGGCGACTTGTTCTGACTGGTCATCACAGCCCAGAGTCCCTGGTTTACATGAGGGTCCCTCACGGTGCCACATGTTTCACAGGTTTGGACAGATGTGTGAAGCCGTGTCCCCACCAAAGCTCCCTGCTACCAACCCCACCCCACCCCAGTCCCCACAGCACCGCAGACTGAACTCTCTCTCCAGAGCGTCCCAGCGTGGGAGTCACGCCATGTGCGGCATTCTCAGATCGGTCCCTCTGACTCCAGGTGTGAGTTGAGCATGGAGGAAGGCTTTCTGCTTGAGCCCATTGTACAGAAGGGGACAGAAGGAGCCCAGGTAAGCTGACACATGGGGCCTAGGTGGGGCCAGGAGGGACACTCGATTCAGACCTCTCTGCTGTCCATGGCCTCTGAATAACAGGATCCACGGCCACCCCAGGGCCTGGCCAAACACAGCTCTGTCTCGAGCAGTTCAGACATGGGTCTGCTGTCCTGAGTGCAGCAGCCTGACCCCGAGCCCTGCCGGACACACCTCAAGGCCCACAGAAGGGCCGGCTGAACTGCACAGGCCCCACCCATGTCCCCAGGCCCAGTTACACCGAGGTCAGGACTGCTTCAGCTCGAGGGACACTAGCTAAGTAGTCACTGTGTTTGGGCTCTCTTTCTCGCCCCAGGTGGCATTACGAAGGGCGTGGGATGCCGCCCTGGGACATAATTATCTGAGTATCAGACTCTAAACAGTAATCACATCTATTAAAAATGACATGCCAGGGAAGTTCCTGGATTACAGCTCCAAGGGCCGTGCCCAGGGCGGCCCTCTGCAGAGACGGGGGTTCCCGCAATCCTCAGCTCCCCTCCCCAGAGCCAGCAGGTGCCAGGGAGAGGCGTGCGTCCCAATAGCCATCCATGCGCTCCAGACGGGAGCTCACATGTGCACCATGGACTAAGAGACCACATGATTGTGGAGGCAGAAATGACCTCGAGGAAGGTGCCCAGCCCCCTCCCGATGATGGGTCCTCTTGCAGCACTAAGGAGCAGTCACGTCCCACCTAGGCAGCCTCCACCCTGCCTCCCCTTTGAGCTAGGTCAAGAGAAAGGAAAGTGGCCATCCAGGCCTTGAAAGGTCATCTGGGGTCTGGGCTCATCTTCAAACCCATTGTAACACTCTGAGTCTGGGCAGGACAAAGATGGTCCCGGCACACAGGGGCGGGGCGGAGGGTATGACAGGCCACTCACAGGGGTGCAGCAGGGCTCAGGGGCAAGGAGCACGCTGCAGTGGCGGCATCCCCCAGGCATGGCCAGTGGAGGACAGAGCATCCTCTCTCCTGCCCTCTGAGCTCCTTGGCCAATCCCCATGGGAAACGAGAGGGCTGCCCATACTGAGGTGTCCCTGTGGGTCAGCCTCCTCAGGGACACAGGATAGGGTGGCAGAGGAAGAGAGGGGGTCTGAAGCAGCCAAGGACATGTCCAGCCACTGTCCATCTGTGGTGCCCATGGTGGGGCTCATAGGTGCGCACAGCTGGTTCTGAGTACCTACCCTGTGACAGGTGCTGGCTTATAATCTTCTCAGCAGCCACGTCCCCAAACCCATATGCTGAAGTCCCCACCCCAGGGTCGCAAAATGTGATCTCATTTGGAAATAAGGTCCTTGCAGATGAGCTGGTGAGAATGAGGTCATGAGGGGAGGTCCCTAATCCCATATGACCTCACAAAAGAGGACATTTGGACACAGACACCCACAGGGAGAATGCCACGTGAAGACAGAGTAGAAATGGGTGACGGGTCTACAGGCTAAGGAACGCCGAGGGTGCCAGCCGCCACCAGACATGCAGCACTGAGCACGGCCCACAGGTGCTGGGGGTGGCTCTATCCCCCAGAGCTCACTGTGTGTCTGCAAGGTGCTAAACTCAGGCTTCACATCCTTGGGGACCACCGTCAGCAAGATCCCCCCCACACTGGTTGGACAGGTGCCCCAATGAGGCGGCAGCCCCTGAGGATGAAAATGGAAGGTCCACTCCCACAGGAGGGGTCAGGTGAGTCGGTGCCTCCTCTGTGGTCTCCTGCAGGACATCACCACAATGCCCAGCGGTCACAGCGGTAGAATGGGAAGCCTCTGTGACCGTGTCCACACCAAGTCCAGGCTGCAGACCACCTGACCCTGGTGATGGGAGGCTCAGCAGGGTCCTCAGGCCAAGGGCGGGAAAGTCCAAGTGGGTCGGGCAGTTGCCGCCCAGCCAGGGGCTTGCCCACAGTGCCCCCATGCATGGACTGACACTGCAGCCCGTGTCCTAGGAAGGGAGGTCAGTCCTGGGTCCACAGTGGGGGCCCTTCTTAGGTCTCTGTCAAACTCAGCATCTTGTCCTCGTGAAAGGGATAGGCAGTGGGGGGGGCAGCTGGAGAGTCACCAAGGTGAGAATTCCCACACGTGGGCCTCGCACAGGCCAGCAGAGAGGAATCTCAGAGCCCCTATGAGCCCCCGGGTGCATGTGTGTGCACATGTGTGGTGTGTGTGCATGCCTGAATGTGTACATGTGATTTACATGTGTGTGCATCTGCGTGGGGAGGCGGGTGTGTTTTTCACCTGCGTGCACCTGCGTGTGTGTGCATGCACCTTGTGTGTGTACTGTCATGTGTGCATGTGTGCGTGTCTAAACATGTGGGTGCGTGTCTGCGTGCCATAACTGTCATACTAGAAAGGAGAGGGGATTTCTTTCTCTCCCACTCTCCATGTGGACCTGGTCTGCCTCTTGTTTTCCCTCTTGCTCCACATCCTGGGTTCTCTGAACAGAACGGGACATCACCCTATAGGTCCCTGTGCAAACCTCGCTGTGTCCAGGAGCCAGGCCCCCGTCCAGGGTTGGATGGGCTATGTGTCCTCTCTCCTCACTTGTCTGCACCTGACCCAGGGGTGATGATCAAGTGTGCTATCTGGAACCGGCCGTGCCCAGAATCGCCCACAACACTCTTCCCAGATCTACCGACAGGTGGGGCCAAGCACCCAGGCCACCCCACTGACGAGTACTGATGGACGGCAGGAAGGACAGACACCGGGCGGAGCAGCTCCATGGTCCTGTGCCAGGATGTCCTGTGTGACCGTGGACCATGGACAGGCACAAGCACATGCTGCATGCCTCAGTTTCCACACCCCTTATCTGAGGACTGGGCTGGGTCACGATCCATGTCTCCTGTGTGTCCTGGGGGCTCAAATTCACCAGAGGCTGGCAGGTCCCATGTGAGGGGACATTTTGAAGTCCACAGACCCCAGCTGTGGAACGACCCCACCTCCAGCCAGACGCCCCCCCACTTTCTGAGTTTCTGGGTCCGGAGGGGCCGGGTGCCCCGTTGCCTCCCCCAACACACACACCCTGAGGCCTCCTGGTCTCCCCACCCCCTTTGACAGCAGGGCCTTCCCTCCGCATTTTGGGGCTGTAGCTCTCGGCCTAATTATCTCTAACCTTCTGTTCGAAGACCGCTGTCCTTGCCTGATAAAAACCAGTAACTTTGAAAGCAAACTGGGTCTTAATTTTCCTTGACAGCCCCGCTTGAAGCATGTGGGCCTAGCCGGGGTTTAATTAAATGCACATTCGTATTCCAAACAAATTAAGTACAATTAAGGACCCTGAGTTATGGGTATCTATCACTCCGTGATGTTTTTGTAAAAATTACCCCATCGAGATCAAAGTCGGAGGACCCTTGCCTTAATTGCTTCATTAGGGTGCCGCGCACCAGGCCTCCGCGCCCGGCCGTGGTGTCTCTTTGGGAATTGCTCAAACGACGGCTCTCACGGTAATTGCTTCCATATTTCTCTCCCAGAGACGTTCCGGCCTCCACGGATCAGCGGCAATGGCTTTAGGAACCCGCCCGGCGCGGGTCCCGCAGCAGCGGCCGAGGCGTTTTCACGGCGCCTGCATGGAGGCCCTGCTAGGCCGGCTGGTGGGTGGGCTGCCCCTTGCCCTGCCGGCACTTGGCCCCTTAGCCGGGACAGCCAGCGGCCCAGGGAGTGGGGCCCAGGCCAGCCCACTAGACACACAGAAGACCCGGGCCTTGATGGGCTGGGAGCGCCAGGGGCCATCCACCCCCGCGGCCCGGCCCTGACCCCTGTGTGCTCTGGCTCAGAGCTGTGGCAAGGGGTGAGGAGCCCCCACGCGACGCCTCAGCCACGCGACTTTCTTGCGGCTGGGGCAGCAAAAGGGCAGGGGCGGGGCAAAGGTACGGGGGGCTCTCGGTGCAACCTGGGCCCTCAGCGTAAGGTGTGGCCGCCCAGCACCCAGGCTGCCAGCCACCATGGGCGGCCTCACCGCCCACACACCATCACCCCCACCTGGACCCACTGGGACAGCCCTTTGACTGGCCACCCCAGAGCAGGGAATACATACAGGTCATTCCATGTGACCTCCCCCCGCCCCAGGAGAAGGAAGCAGAGCCCTCCATGGCGGTCCCCAACACAGACTGCCTGGGGAGGGCCTCTCACCCCAGGCCCAGCTCCTCTCGAGGCCCTGCGTGGACGCCGGATGCGGAACCAGGGTCACAATGTCCCGACAGTGCTGTCCACATTTGGGCTGCAGGTCGAACACAGGACGCCAGCACGGGTGACTCAGATAAACAGCAACCTGGTTTCTTAGTCTACGTGTCCCTGCAATACTGCGGGTACCCTTACACCCCGGCGTGGCTGGTGGTTCACCCGAAATTCAAGTGTTCCCGGGCCCCCTTCGCCTTGTCTCACTAGATCCAGCTCCCCAGCCTTTGAGACCACCATGGGCGAGCCCATTTCCTCTTCGCTGTGTGGAGAACCACGTACGTGGATAGCATGTCCCAAACTGTGTCCCATGAAACACCAGGTGTGCCCTGAGCTGCATACACAGCAGCTTTTGTGTCCCACACACACACACCCTCTGTGTGTGAGGGCCAGCCAGGCCAAGGCTGGGCGTGGACCCCCCATGCTTCTCCTCGCAGCACGCCTGTTGCAGAGCTCAGGGCGTGGAGGCTCAGAGAGGGTGAGCCACTGTGTGGGAGTCACACAGCCAGGGCAGCCTGGATTGGGCATTGAGCGGGGTCAGCTTTCAGCCTGGCTGAGTTCCCTCACCTCTGGGACCAGGGGCCAGCTGCACAGGACCCCTCCTGGACCTCCATCTGTAGTCTGGAACTGGGAGGCAGGGGAAGGGGCGCTGCAGTGCCCATGGACCCCAACACACCGGACAGTGACGGATGTCAGGCAGCCTGGGACCCCCACCAGGCTCATTACCCCACTGCTGAACATGCCGCCAGCCTCACACTGACATGCTCATCGAATATGCATAGCTCTATTAGCATAGCAGAGATGGCCCCCCTGGGGGTGGGGGGCTCCACACCATGGAACTTTAAACAGAAATCAAAACAGGGCCAAGAGAGGCAGGTGGCTGGTGAAATCTCCATGATGAGCCAGAAGTCCCCGCAGGCTCTTCCCAAGGAGCTGCCCCCGCCACAGCCTGATGTCCCCACAGAGGGGAGGCCCAAGGAGGCTTGGTCCTTCTCTCCCTGTGCCGGGGACCTCAGGATCCCAGCTGTTATTAGGAGCCCCACCCCAAAGGGGACACCACAAGATGCTCCCAGTCCTTGGAGAACAGGACCCTGGGCCCCTGTGATTTTGTTCTGGGGTGAGAGCCCCTGATTGAAGCTGCTGGTGGCAGGGGTCGGCCCCTCCCCCCGACCTACCTGGACTGTCCCTCCTGGAGCCATGAGCACCCCTATCAGGGAAGAGGTAACCACTAGAGAATCCATCACCTTACAGCAAGACTCCTTATTCAAGCCTCTCTGCCAAGCTCTCCACCCCACCCTCCACCCTCTCACCACCCCTACCCGAGCCTTCAGGAATGTCCAGCCCAGGACCAGTACCAGCAGGGTCCTCCACCTACAAATCCTCCATCCATTTCTCTTTCTTCCCTTCGGTCATCCCATGGCAGCATCTGACTCCGTTGCCTGAGCCACCCCCTACTCTTCTTCGCCTACTGCCCTTCCTGGTCTCTTCCTCAGTTCAGTGTGTGGTCCTCAGGGCACTGACCTGCCTTCTCTGTCCACACTCGGACAGCCTGTATGGCCTTGGCATCTGGTATCTTCCGCCCGGGAGGCTGGGGACCCCACTCTAGCCCTGAGCCTCCTTCACACACCACGTGGCCCTCAGCTGCTGGGCATGCCCAGAGCACAGGGCACTAGAGTCCATGCTGACACAGCCATGTCTGCGGGGCGCTCAGTGAACGCCTGCTTACGAATATGAGTGGAAGGTTAGTGGACGCAGAGTGGAGTGAGCAGACCAGCCCACCCTTTGTGGAGGTGACATCAGCTTGGACTTGATGGGCAGTGAAGGGGCAGTTGGAGGCTCTGGGCAGCACTGGAACGGGGAGTACAGGCTGATCAGACCCAGCTGTGCCAGGAAGGGACACAGAGGGCAAAGAGCCATCCCCAGGCATGGCAATCAGGCCTGTGGGACATGGCGGGAATGAGGCAAAAGGGGGCAGGAGCCACCCCCAGAGACCACCACAAGCCCGGCCAGTTTCTGAGGACAGCTGAGGGTCTGGCCAGGGTGGGGGAGGGAGGGCTGACACTAGGCAACTCCAGTCAGAGAGCGGCAGTATTCTGGGCAGAGGACCGGATATGATCTGGAGAAGTGATGGTTGGATGGCAGAAAAGCAGCAGAGAAGACCCCAAGGCTTACCAATTGGCTTAACTCAAGGGCCAAGGCATGAGATATGGTGACTCCCCACACTGGGCTCCAGCAGGGTGTGGGGCCCACAGAGGGTTTCAGGCGGTCAGGACGAGCATCTGGGGCAGGGATGAGTTCAGCCTGGGTTGCATGGGGCTTGGCAGGCTCACAGGACCAAAGGGAGATGGGTCAGGGCACTGGGGGCACTGAGATCAAGCTCAGGTTCCCTCTCGGCCAGTGGAATAGTTAGGGAACTCATCCCCCCGAGCCCCCTGGTTGGAAGGGACAGTGAGCACTTTTCAGAAAGGACCGGTCAGAGCATCCAGAGAAGTGAGACCAAGGCCAGAGTCAGCTGTCATGCTGCGGCTCAGAACGTGCCTCAGCAGCCACTCCTCAGAGAGGGTCAGATGTCAGGGAGGTCCACCCGTGCCCAGCACTGGGCAAGCTCCAGGACAGGCAGGCAGCCCTGACCGCAGCACCTTCCCTGAGGGAATGGGGGTGAGGTGAAGGGAGGCCACCAGGGTGATGTCCAAGTGGGCACCTGGGCATGGACCTGGATGTGTGTGAGATAGCAGGAGTGCGGGTGACCAGGTGAGCCCGGGGCAAGAGGCCTTAATGGGCTTGGAGGTGACATTTAAGAAATAGCATAGGCCCTGGCCAGTTGGCTCAGTGGTAGATCGTCGGCCTAGCATGTGGAAGTCCTGAGTTTGATTCCTGGCCAGGGCAAACAGAAGTGTCCATCGGCTTCTCCACCCTTCCCCCTCTCCTTTCTATCTCTCTCTTTCCCTCCCACAGCCAAGGCTCCACTGGAGCAAAGTTGGCCCAGGCGCTGAGGATGGCTCCATGGCCTCCACCTCAGGCACTAGAATGGCTCCAATTGCAGCAGAGTAATGGCCCAGATGGACAGAGCATCGCCCCCTAGTGGGCATGCCGGGTGGATCCCAGTCAGGCACATGCGGGAGTCTGACTGCCTCCCCACTTCTAACTTTGGAAAAAAATACAGAGAAAAGAAAAGAAGAAATAAAGTATGGATGTGAGGAGAACGGCAGATCAACACTGGCCCCCTCCAGCCCTCCCTTCCCATCCCCCTCAGGCCAGAAGTTTCCATACCAGGATCACACCAAGCAGAAAGTCACTTCTGGCGGGGACGGCCAAAGAGGCTGGACCGGTGAGGTCTGCATGTCCCAGTTGGTCAGCCCAGCCCGAGTGTGTCCATCCACGCTCTGGCTCACAGAAGTGGAGAGAAACCAGCACCTTAAAGGATGGATCTCTAGAGGGGCAGGTTAGAGTGAGGTGCTGCAGCCACTGGGCTCTAAGCTGCGGTGACAGGTCCTGGGGCTGCAAGAGGTGTGTCCCCCTCAAAAGGCAGGACAATGGGGACAGCAGGGAGGACAGTGTGGGGCGGGCAGTGACGGCTGAAACCACCAGGCTTTGGCCAGGTCAGCGGGTGGCCACACAGAAAATGAGTCCCCGGGGCGCCAATAATTGTAAGTGTCAGGGAAAAGTCAAAGTCTCAATAGCTTGGCCTGTGACGACTTCTGACCACAAATAAATATAAATGGAAACGATGGCCCAGGGCACCCGGCACTGAGGCGTGCAGAGCCTTAACCCCTGTGCTTCCGGCGCTGGGCAACAGGGCCAGCGCATCAGCCCTCCCCACCCCACGTGGCCTCAGGACGGACAAGCACAGCCTCCCAAATGGTGACCCCCCCCCCCCCCCCGCACAGGACAGAGGTCAGCGCGCCCCCAGCCTGAGCTCCTGGGAGGAGCCGGGCTGAACGGGCAGCTGGGTCACTGCTCTGCGAGCTGTACATACAAACGTCCCACTGATGGGGGACGCGTGGAGATGCTGCTCAGCTCAGCCTCACGGGGTGTCCCCGAGGCGGGAGACAGAATGCATCTCTGCCATAAAAAGTCAGAGGCCTCTGTGAGCAGTTATGCGGGCCACCTGCCCAGTGCCTGAGAGCAGCCTCCAGAATAATCAGATCAAGACCACCGACCAGGGGTGGGGATGGCAGGTCGTTACCATGGATACTCACTAGTCTGTTCATTTATCCACTCAGTTCAACTGCGATTTTTAAAAGTGGTCACTGTGCACGTGTACCAATAACAGAAGCACCAAGCCCACTGCGGAGCCACGCCCACCACGGAGCCCAACCTGCGGACTCCCTTCCTCCAGGCCTGGCCACCCTCGCCAAAGCTCCACACCTGCCATCACACTGACCACCTGTCCCTACCTGGCTCCTCAGTGAAAACACGGAAACCGTTTCCCAGGGTCTCAGGGTTGAGCGATGTTCCCTCAAGTTCATGTCCACCCTGAACCCCAGAACATGACCTTATTTGAGAACAGGGTCTTACAGGTGGACTTCAGTAAGGATTTGGAGATGAGACCATTACTGGATTGAGGACACGCCCCTAATCCAGAGGGGACACGGACCCAGAGTAGAAGGGAAGGCCATGTGACAGTGGGGGCAGAGGCTTGGGGGTATGGCCGCCAGCCTGGGGAGGCCTGGAGCCCCAAGAGCTGGAAGGAGGGAGTGGGGCCCCGCCCACACCTGGATTTCTGGAGTCTGACCTCCAGCCTGTGAGAGAACCAATTCCTCCTACACTTAGCTCTCAGTCTGTGGGACGTTGTTTCGGCAGTGCAGGAAAGGGGTGCCTATAGGGGTGGCACCCCAGACCTCCCTACACACCTGCAAGGCCCTGCCCCCACCCTCTGAATCCCACCAGTATCAGGGGTCCCCGAAAGCCCCCTACAATCATTGACCATGCAGCACACACCCTCCTGCATCACACAGAAACCAGCAAAGGCCCATGGAAACATTTTAACCAAATACCATCCAGCCAGGGCAGAAGATGGGATCGGCCTCACTCTTGTTCCAGGAGCCCAGGACCCCACTCCCCAGAACATGGGTCTCCCCCTCGCTGAGCATCAGCTGGCTGTCACCCCCAGAGGGTCCTCATGTGGAGGTGGCTGGGCACACATGGCATTTGGTCTCATCCCTACGGGGCTGGGGGGAACAAACAAGACAGAGTCACCCCAGCTCCTGAAGGCAGAACGTGGTATCAATTCTTCCAAGCTCGTGTTCCATCAGCTGATTTGAACGCACAGCACAGGTTGGTCCAAAGACGTAGCCGGATTTTAACTGGAGTGGCCAGGGCCACCACTGTATTCCAGGGCACCAGCCGTGCTCAAGGGGCAGGCTGTCATCTACAGTGGCCTCCTGGTCACCTGCTTCCCTTTCCTGCGGGTGGACCTGAAGCCATCACCACAGGCCACCTCCCAGAGCCTGACAACCCCCGCCACCTGCCCGGTGACTCACCGGGGGGCCTGGCTGCCAGGGAAACCTCGGGTCTCATCTTGACTGCTGTTTGTTCTCTGTAATGGTCTCTTCTCAACCTTGAAACTACTTTCTGTTTTGAAAATTATCTGCCATCTGAAAATAAGCCACGTTCCCAGGCCGTAGCTGGCTGGCACGGCTGGGACTGGGGAGCCAGAGCAAATAAATGACTTCTGGGTCTGCTGCTCCGCCTGCCGCTGAAACTGGGCTCACGGCCCCTCCCAGGCATGTCCACACACCAGTCCCCCTCCAAGGTCCTCTGTGGTGCCCACTGTCCCCAGCACCCACTGCAGGGTCCTAACCTTGACTGCTCGGACTAGGACCAAATCCAGCAGCCGCTGACCTCTGAGAGCAGAGACTGACTCACACAGACAGATGTTCCAGACCCAGGAGCCAGGAGTGGGGGGAGAGCTGAAGGGGGGCCTCCCTGAGGCTGACA
Source organism: Saccopteryx leptura (assembly GCF_036850995.1). Lineage (NCBI taxonomy): Eukaryota > Metazoa > Chordata > Mammalia > Chiroptera > Emballonuridae > Saccopteryx > Saccopteryx leptura. Next base: position 84,873,472 of record NC_089505.1, on the reverse strand, counting down.
TTCGTTGCCCTGGGTCAGCCCGCAATGTGCACAGGACATGCGGGCACACACGGGCACATATATGCGTTGTGGTCACACATCCACGAGCCATGCACATGTTCACACACACAAGACTCAAACAGGCACATGTGAGGCACATGTACGCAGACCTAGAGCTTTAAGGCCAGAGCCAAAACCTGTTCACGGGGCCAGATGAGCACCCCCACTATGGGCCAGAAATGGAAAGTGAGCCAAGGACAGCTTTGTCCGTCCTCAGGTGGCAGACGAGACTGAAGCCTGAGGGCCCAGGCCTGGCATGTAGGGGGTGGGGGCTGATCTTCATGGGGGACACAGCAGCCCCTGCTACACTGTGACTCCAGCATTCACAGGTCTGGGCCCGCCTATGCTATGGGTACTGACCAGACAGTTAGCCAAGAGAGCCTGTCCCTCAGGAGGGGCTTTGCTATCCAGGGCATCTTGTCTCCTGACCGAGAGGGCCCCATGGGGGCTCTGAAGATGGGACAACAACCTAGAGGACAGAACACACCAGTTGGCACCCAGCTCGGGACTCTGTGCTGTGGACGGTCAGGAGCAGCCCCCCTGCTCAGGTGTGCAGGGCAGACTCTAACACAGAACAGCACGGGCGTTCCCACGACGGCCCAGCGAAGCCCTGTCCTGGTCCCAGCTGCTCCCCAAGGTTGCCCTCGGCCACGGGCATGGGCCCCGTGTGCAGCCAGGCAGCCGGGGGCAGGGTCCTGGCAGGGCCGGTGGGCCTGCGCCCACGCACTGGCTCTGGGCTGGCAGCTTGCCTGCGTGTCCGCCTGGCCGAGCACGGGCGAGGCAGTCCACTTGCTATTTTGAGGCTAAGGGCCCAGCACCGAGGTGCTCAATGTCACCAGGAGCCAGGCAGGAGGAGGAGGGCAGAACCTTCAGAACTAATGTCAATTTTCTGCATCAAATATTTTGATAATTAAACAAAGCTGATCAAGAGAGGCGAGCAGCATGGCTCTGGAGCTCAGGAAGCAGCCCATTAAATAGAGGGCCTGAAAGCGCCCGCGGCGGCAGCCCCAGATTAATGACTTGGCCGTAATAGATTTTCCCAAGCTCAGTCGTACGGGGCAGTGTGGGCCAGGGAGGGGCTCATGCCCAGCCCCCGAGGGAGACCGTTAAAGGGACAGGGACAGTAAATCAAGGGGCTCACAGTGATGGGCAGGACGAGCTGTGGACTGCGACCCACGCACTCATGTCTGACCCAACGTGTCCCCTCCTCCAGAGTGACAAGGGTCTGTGATCCAGGAGCTCGGAGATGTACCTCTGGCTCAGATGGTTGCAGACCGGAAAGGCTCCCTGTCAATCAGGGCTTTCCTTCCTGGTGGTGTCCGCAGTGTCCAAGGGAATGCAGGGGCAGACCAAGGGATGCTGGGCCCTGGGCGAAAACCCCACACCCCGGGGCTACCTCACCCTGCCCTGTGCCACCTGCTGCCCTCTGGTCTGGCCGGAGGAGGGTCAGGCTGCATGGCACTGACCGTGACCGTCCACCGGACTGCTGCCTACATCCACACAGCTATGGAGTCTGACACCAGGTGCAGAGGGCACATTTGCAGTCCCAGCAGGAGCCTGATCTAATCACACTGCAGGCATGCATTCCATTTGGGGTATTTTCCCCGGGCGAAAGGGTACTTAGAGGTAATGAAACCCAGAGCGGCCGCCCCAAGAGGGCGGGTGTACGTTTGGGGCATGCACCCATGGGGCAGCTGGACCCTACAGGACAGGGCAAAGCTATTGAGCCCCACTCAGCCCCCATGGCTCTCAGGAGCCCTCAGCGAACTGGGGTTTCTGACACCGCCGTCAAGTGCCCTCCGAGAAGTTCCATGCATACCCCAGCACGTTGAGGGCACCGCCTGGTTCGGACTCTCCTCTCTCTGTGCTCTCTCCAGGCTCGCTCTGCCCTCAAGGTCTTGGCAGGGTGTTCCACACAGAAGGAAGGAAGATGTGTACCAGTTCTTGGTGCTTTCATTCAATAAACGCTTACTGGGCAATTGTTGTGGGCTGGGTCCAGGAACACTGCAGCGGTCCGAGGTGGACCCTGTCTGGGCCCCTGTTCAGAGGCTCATCCACTTAGGCTGGTGGAGAGAAGCTGGGCACAAGTCATCTGATCCCCAAGCCCTGAATCATGGCCCATGTGCCACCCCTGGGTGCAGCCCAGGCAGCAAGAAGGGGTGGGACATGCCACCCCTCACCCTGAGCCTTGGTAACTCTGGCCTCAGAGCAGTGAGATTCCGGCAAAGAAGCCCTGAAGGGTTGGTGGGCAGGGATGCAGCCAAGTCCTCGCTGGATGTCAGGAACTATCGAGTCTCCTGCAGCCTGGGGTCTTTGTGCCTGGGATAGAGAGGGCCTCCCCAGAAATGGCCAGCAAGTCCTGTGTCCCTGCCCAGCCATGGTGCCTGGGTGCCTGGGGTTTCCACACCAGCCTCTCAGGCCCTGGGCAGTGGGACTGGCCCTAAGGATGCCTGGGCCTCTCAGGAGGCCTACTGAGCAGCCAGAGCTCCCCTAGGGATGCTGATCTGTCAGATACTCTACCTTCCACCCCTCCCCAGATGCAAGATGAAAGGTTCCGATGGGGTGGGAGCCCCCGTGGGCAGCCTGGGGCCAGGGACCTCTCACCAGCCCTGTGTCCCCTCAACCGCTGTCCCCCATGTCCACCCATCCTGGATGCCATTATACAGGCCCCTCGGGGTTATCCCACCAGCCCTGTGCCCCTCCCAAGGTTCATTGCCTAAAATCACTCGTCTTCTGTTCTCATCTTTGAGGAGCGGAACCTCGCCTTACCCGCCCGGAGCCCTCCGGATACGATCTCTCTCCATGCAGACTTGACATTGTTCTAATTAGAATCCTCTGCCCCGAACATGCTCCAGTGTTTAGCCCGGCACACACTGCCCAGGGGCAGAGCAGGGGGAGGGGGAAGGTGGGGGTGGGGGCTATAGGTCAGGGACACAAAGGGAGGGTGAGGAGTATGAGGCTGCGTGCACCAGGAGCTCCTTGTGCTGCAGAGTGGGAGAGCATGAGTATATGCTCACATGAGTGTGTGCTTGTGCAGGACCTCACGAGTGTGTGTGAGTGTGCAGGACCTCATGAATGTGTGTATGCCCAGGCAGGCATGCGTGTGCTGTGTGCATTACTGTGGGCACTACTGTGTGCATCAGGATGTGTGCCTGGGCACTAAAGACCACGGCACCACAGAGACCCAACTTCTGAGATCCGCCCATGCTTTTGTGCATCAGACAGACACTTCCTTGGCATCAGCTTGTCCCCAGGATGTCCCCGATGAATAAACCAACCTCGCCACAGTCCTCACTGGGCCCCCCACTGGCAAGAGGAGAGGAGGGGGAAAGCAGTTGATCATTTGCCCCGTCTGACCCCCTGGCCTCCCATGAGCTCCGCCCCTGCCCCTCTGCTCCGAACTCCAGTGCTCCACCCCACTCCCTCCATGACCTGTGGTAAGAACACAGTGGGGGAGGCCGCTCCCTTCCCAGTGCATCTGCCCAGGGTGCCCTTCCTGCCTGGATCACCCACCACATCAGGTGTTATTCATCCCAGAACCTGAGAGTGGTCAGCCTCACTGTGAAGCCTCCAGCACCCCCACCAGGCCATATGGACCCACCCCACTGCCTTTCTGGCCCTGGGGCTGCAATGAGGTGCCACTCTCCTTCTGTGCCTGTGCCTCCCTGGACCTCAGCCCATAGGAGGTGCTCTCCCCATCCAGAAGCCTTGGTGAGGGAGGGGGGCATTACCTAGGACCCGCCCTGTGAGCGAGTCCTGGGAGCCTCAGATCCCACCCGGCCCTGTGGACAGCGGTCCCTCCACCTCTCTGGCCACCCAGCACTGCTGCCCCACAGGGCGGGATGACCAGCTCCCATACCCCTCACAAGAGCCCGGAGGGCTTGCTCGGTGTTAGCGGGACTGTCACCCACCTGAGCCTCCATTCGCCCGGCTACCACTGAATGTGGTAAAACCTCCCTAGGTGGGAACTGCCTGTCCCCAGGGCACAGCTGGGTTATCTCACACCAAGTCCTGTGGGGGCACAGAGGGATCTCCTGGGTGAGGTGACGGTTCTCCTGCCCCCCCACACACACACACACACACGCTGCCTGTGAGCAGGACACATTTCAGCAGTGTGGCCGCAGGTATCCCAGCATTCCTCAGCCTCCCCCCGAGCAGCCGGCTCCACGGGGGTTTTATTCCTCAGGGAGCAAATCAGTGTAGCCCCTACGGGCTTTGATGGGCTTCGAGGGCTTGGAGGAGCCCGGAAACTTCCTGGACAGGCTATGGGTAACAGACCAGCTGCAGTGATGATGCAGTGTGCACACATGGCCAGTGTCCACTGTCTCCCGTGACAAGCCGAGCAGATGTCACAGTGCAGGGACCCCCCCACCTCGTATGCCCAGAGACAGGGTCCAGGGGCCCCTCTGGTCTATGGGGGGGTGTCTGGGGAGCTAGGAAACCCTGGCTCTGTGCCTCCAATTGAAGGTGGTCCAGGTAGGAGGTCTAGGAACCAGGTGCTCACAGCGGTCAAGGACCCAGGAGGTCCCAGGCTCCAGGATGAACCGTGCTTGCGACTCATCAGCAGATCACGTGAGGCAGACCTTCCGGGGCAGCAGTCAGAGGAGAACAGGGTCAGGGAGGCAGGGTGGGCCTGCACACACCCGCTCGGACCGCTTTCGGGGCCGCCTCGGCCTCCGCTGCTGCCGAGTGTGGGTCTGTGACGCCAGGGGGTTTGCGTGTTGGCTCAGACCAGGCACAACGGAAGGCTCAGGCTCCCACAGCCAGAGCCCCAGCCTGGGTGGGTGGCGAGTCAGCCATATGGACAAAAGTAACAGGCCAAAGGGAAAGGGGGCCTTTGATGGGAATGGGGGAGCCAGGATCCAGAGCCTCCTCCTGCCTTGGCTCAAACCCAGAACTTGGCCACAAGGAGCCCTGCGACCCAGCCATTCCCTAAGCCAGATGCAGTCCCCAAGTCCAGACTGTCACCCAGAGACCCCGCATCTCCAGGCCAGGACACCCCATGGCCCATGGAGACACAGCCCCGCTTGTGTTGCGGAACCTGACACCCCCCTACACACACACTTACTCTCGAGAGTTCCTGTTGCAGTCGGAGCCCCCATTCAAGGTCAGGGGCAGCCCGCAAGGTCTGCTGTGTGGGGATTGCCGGCCACACGTGCTGTCAGCCATACATCACAGGGGTGCCCAGCCAGACCTGTGACCGTGAATGCATGGCGACTCGGACAGTCCTGTGTTTCTATTGGCTATGGCAGCAGAGATCAGTTTGCACTGGCCAATCCGCTGTGGGCAGCAGGCCGTAGCGAGGAAAGTGGTAGCCAACCGGGGAGGATCCCCAGAGCCTTGAGGCCACTGTCTCTGCCCTCCCTTCCCCAACAGCGATAGCTGTTTGGGGTGGGACTCAGAGCCCAGGACGTTGGGCGTCCAACCCCTGCAATCCTGCAGCTCTGAGTTTTAGCTTGTCACTTGTTAGCTGTGTGACCTGGGGCCAGCCTCTGACCCTCTCTGGGCCTCCTTTTGCTCACGTGCACAGAGGGGTCATCCCCCCTCACACCGTTGTCATCTGACTGAATGCACAGCTCTGTCTGTCACGCCCCCAACCTAGACCTCTCGCATGGCTCACACTGCCCCCAGCACGGGATCTCCTGGCTCCGTCAGCCACCCCATTTTCTGCCCAGCCACCCCGTATTGATCCCTGAAACACAGCACTGGCCATCCCTGGACCCAAGGCCAGCACCCCAGCCAGCCTGTGCAGCCCAGAAGGTGCACGAAGTGGCCAGGCCTGGTTCTTAGGAACTGTCCCCACTGTTAAGGGGACATTAGACGATTCGTGTGCAGGTCCCTCTGTGTCTCTGTGAATAATAACAATGCCACTGAAAATAAGAGCAGTGATCAAAGGCCATGCACCCTGTCACCCCGACCAGCCCCGGGGTCCCTCTCAGGTAGCTCACAGCACAGGGGCCCATGGCCCAGCAGGTGGGCATGTTCATGTGTCCATCTCCTCCCTCATGATGGTAACACCTGTGCATGGCCACAGGACTTACCGGAACCACTAGAAATGAAACAGATGGGACCCAAGGCACAGAGCCTGGCCAGCTCGGTGCTATCCTCTCCACATTCTTGGTGCACTTTGTCCTCAGAATTCGTCCCCTTGTTGGCCTTGTAATTGCACCTCGAGCCTTCCCCAGTCTCCCCGGACCCCGTCTTCTCCTGGCCATTCTGCCTGTGTCCTTCTGGAAGGGCCTCCAGTGGGCTCTGGTCAGCTGACTGAGGATGTTTTTACAGAGCAGGATGGAGACTCGTTCACCAGAAATACTGTAGAAAAAAGGAGGTGACAACAGAACCCCGTTATATAAGGAACACACTGTGAACGGAAAATCAAGCAAATAGTTCTCCAGCCAGGATCCCCCAACAGGCAGGTCCACTCTGTAAGGGCACCTGCAGCTAGGACAGGGCCCAGGACTTTGGCCACCCGGGTGCCCGCCCACACAATACACAGACCCTGCCGTTCCTGAGAACCAAGTGACAAGGGCTGAGCTCCCAGGGAGAGAGGCACAAGGAGCCTGTCCACTGGTATCTCAGCAGCGAGCACACTCCCAGGAGCCCAGGACACAGCCAGGCCCAAACCCTCTGCCCTGGCGCTGTGGGGACCCCACCCTGGACACCATCAGGCATGCTCTTTCTCTCCTGAAGCGGCAGCTGTGCAGTGACCTCCACACCCCCTCCTCCTCTAGTCAGAAAATGGGGCAAACCTCCACCAGAGGCCAGACCAGCAAAGGGGTGTCCAGAGCTGGCAATGGTGCCAGGCCCCCTCATCCCCAGGAGTGACCCAGTGACCTGTGCCCCCCGCCCACCAGTCCACCGGTCCAGCCCCCAGACAGAGCCGCATCCGTTTCCATCTGTGCCTATCGGGTCTGCTCCGCCCCTCCCATCCCTGATAGATAATGGTTTAATAAGCGATCTGTTTTTTATTTAAAGGGTCGGCAGTAAACCCAGATCACATTTCTCACTTGGTGGGTCAGAAACCGCTTACGCTCATTTCTGCAATGTAAAGCGACACTCTATCAAATCAAACACTTCCAGATGCGCCCGGCTTGCGGAGCGGCGGCTGCAGGCGCCGGAGCCGGGAAAGCAGGGCGGGAACACCACCTACCGGCCACCTGGAGCCCGGCCTTCCGCTCCCTCCTGCCTCGAGCCTCTGCGGCCAGGCCAAAGGCAGAGATGTCTGTGCGGTGGACGCTGAGGATCCAGCTGCTGGTCGACATTGCCCACCCGACCCGCCTGCGGTCTGTGGGGCCAAGCCCCAGCCTCTCTGGTCACTTTTTGCCACCCAGACCACCACCACTTGAAGAGCACCTGCAAAGCCGTTCTCCCAGGCGAGTTGGGACATGAGATGGCCCGAGAACCACAAAGGGAAGAAGGGACCAAAATGGACTAATAACCCAGTGCTGATCTGAGCCCCTGCCCTGTACTGAGCATGCTCAGGGGCACAGCCCCGCACCCCAACTCTGCACCAACAGTGTGCAAAGCCACCCTTGTCCTAGAACAATGCACACAAACTCCCAGAGGGTTCGGTGTATATTGCATCTGGAGCCCACCCATGGCTCCTGTCCCCAGGGGTCACAACGACCCTGAGGCTCCAGGCCAAACCACCAAGGACAGGAGGAAGCCTCTTCTCAACTGCACAGAGGAGAGAGCCAACGCTGTCCAGGCTGAAACCTCCCTGGAGCTGCAGCCGTCAGGTTCGGCTCATAAATCCACAGCTGCCCAGGGTCACAGACGCCAGGAAGAAAAGGCTGCTGGAGTGCCCGTGGACTGAGGGCTCGGAAAACCCCCTCCCTGGGGCCTGGGGGCTCCTTGGACCCACCTGGGCTGTCAGGGGGACCCCTGAAAACACCCTTGCTGGCAGTCACCCTGAAGCACATTCCGGTGTGCCGTTTTCGCTCTGAATTAAAACCACAGCCAATGTTAAATTTAATAATAGAGTTATAAACTCCCGAACACGCATGGATGGCTGACTGACCTCAGAGAGAAGAGGGAGGCTCTATAAATAGAGGTCCTTGTAAGCAAATATCGGGATTTGGTCCAAAGCTTGTTGAATTAGCTTTTGTGCAAACTCCACGTCTCTGCGTCAGTCGCAGGTGGGGCTGGGTGACTGGGGACGCTGGGCGGACCCCCATGAGCCCCCCACCCTGCAGGACCCACCAGGCTGCTCCCCCTACAGAGGGTCCCCATCCCAGAACCCAGACTCCTGCGGAAGCCCAGCGCCCCACACCGATTTCTGCCCAGTGATGAAAGGCAAGGTGGGGGCCGAGGGAACCGAGGACAGACGACAGACAAGAGCCAGCTGGTCAGGAAAGTGCTGTCCTGCCTCCAGGCTCCAGACAGACCGCCCCGGGATGGAGCCGGGTGGGCCCAGCCAGGGCAGCCTGACCAGAGCCAGCTGGACAGGCCACCCCCAACATCCCCCAAGACCAGCCCCTTCCAGCCACCCACAAACATGAATGATGGAAAATGCTTGGGGTTTTCTCTGGGAGCAGAAAGTCTCCCCCAACCCCCATCCCCTCTCTCTAACGTGGCATCTGCAGGACATCCACTAGCAGGTGGCTCATCCTCACCGGTCACTCTGAGACCAGCTGGCAAAGGCAAACCACGATGTCACGGAACAGAAACTTAAGGACTCAAGAATCTCCCCCTGCCCCTCCCCAACCCCGAATCACTCACTAGCTCCCTCTCAGGGACCCCCTGGTCTTGTCAACTCTGACCTGTGGGGCCTGGGAATCTTTGAAGACCCACCCTGGTACTTTCTCAAGCACAATGTCCTGATGTCTACCTCTCCCCACTTCCCTCACCGCATCTCTGAGTTTTGCCGACAAAGGTAGAGAGTTGCCCCCCCTTTTCCTTGGAGTATACATTTCCTCATGGAAGGAAATTGTAACAAAAACTATAACAGTAAAAACTCAGCTGCTCCTGGGCACAAGTGCCACCTCCTCCAAGAAGCCCCCTTGGTTTAATACCCCGAACCACAGGCACTCCCTCCTACCCTAAGCCACACCAGGATGGAGTCTGTGCTGTTTTCATCTCTTCCTATTACAGCTTCCCCATTCCCCCGCCCATCACCACAAAGCACCCCCTCTCAGTCCCTGGTACAGAAGGAACCATTGAAGGAGACGGATTATTTCTACATGGAAGTATTTGACGCCTCTTTAAAATACATAGCTTAGCTTGAAATGTGTTTTTGCCCTTTGTCAAAAAGTGAAGGGTTGGTGCTAGCCTTTTACAAGGCACCAGCGGCAGGCAGGGTCCCGGCCACTGACTCGGAGGTGGGCAATGAGTCAGAAGGTGGCTAGCTGGGGTAAACTTCACTCCCCAAACACCTGCCCCTCCCAGCGGGCCTCCCCAGGAGAACCCACCTAGGAATGCTGGCCATCACTCCCTCTCTGCCAACTGCCCAGTCTTTGTCCCCAGACAGCCCCTGTGACATGCAGAGAAGAAAGAAAGTGGTCCCTCCCCATGGCCTTGACCAATCCTCCTGGCCCCATCCAGCCTCACAGAGGAGTCCCAGCAGTGACCAGACCAATGGCTTCTCCCAGAAAAGCACGCCCAAGACACACAGAAATAACTCAGCCTCAGGGGATCAGGGAAGGCTTCCTGGAGGAAGAAGCATTCAAGTACTGGCCAGGGAAAAGCTGGCTGACTACACAGGGGTCGGGAGAAGTAGGGAGGAGGGTCATCAGCATCCAGAGACCTGAAAACCCAGGGAAAGCCAGCACCAGAGGCAGGTAGAGGTCTAAGCCAGGCCCATTGCCTCCCAGCAGGTGAAGGCTGGAGCCTCACTTACTCTATAAAAGGGTCAGAACCACACCCCAGGATGGGGCGGAGCCAGAACCCAGCTCACAGCAGACACACAAAGAATACCTGCATGAAGAGGGCAAGAGAAACCTGCCCAGATTGTTCAGTTGTTTGGAGCGTAGTCCCGACGCACCAAGGCTGTGGGTTCGATCCCCCATCAGGGCACACACAGGAAACAACAAATGAATGCATAAATAAATGGAACAACAAATCAGTGTTTCTCTCTCTCTCTCTCTCTCTCACTCTCTCTCTCTCTCTCCCCCTCTCCCCCAACCCTTCCTCTCTCTCTAAAATTAATAAAGTTATTTTTTATTTTTTTAAAAGAAATAAAGAGAATAGCAGAACCCCTCTTGGGTGAGAGCCTGGGGGCTTGGCACACACAGAAGAGGAATGCGGGCTCCATCTGCTGACCTTGTTCCCAAGACCTTCATGCCCTCCCTCCCTCTGTTGCTCCCCTGGGGGTCTTCTGGCTCCTGGGAGCAGAGGCCGGCCACATGGTGCAGGCAAAAGGGACTGGCCAAGCCCCTAGGTTTCTGAATGCCCACTCCTTGGACACTATTCTCAGCAGCAGGAGAATACTTCAGGCTCAACTGAAGATGGAAGGTCCCCTTCTGACATTTTTCCTTGCCCAGGATAGAGGGGCACATGAGAGCTGCAATGGCACTTTGCAGAAGGTCTCAACAGCTTCTCTGATGAGGGCAAGAGTGTTTGCATTCCCCGGCCCAGTGGGTGGCTTCCTCCTGCACCTGTCTGATCTGGAAGGCAGGTGCTGCACATGCTGGACCCTCAGGGGGCCCCAGGAGCTTGAGATCTGGGGCAGGTAGGTGTGGGACTCCTGGGGACATAGTCTGCACTCCCATCTGCATACTAGCCTCTGAGCACCTACTATGTGGTGCTCACCTACTATGTGGCAGGCTCAGTTCTGGGTAGTGAGAACAAGCAAGATGTGTCTGGAACTAGGAGGGGACTTGGGGACCTGGGGCTCAGGCCTCGTGGACTCTCCTGGACCACCCCACCTCTGTTCTTTCAGTGCCTTATCCTGGATAGCCCATCACCCCTTCCTCTACAACCTTCAATGGCTCCCTTGGGCTCAGGCTGAGAGCTGAGTGCCTCCTGTATCCGGATGCTCCTCTCTCACTCACAGACACCCACAGCTTAGACACAGTCCCCATGCCACACACCATGCTTCCCTGAGACACCCTCATTTCTTGACTCCGGGCTTTTGCACACGCTAACCCCAACCTGGGACACTGTCCCTTCCTCAGCCACCGGGGAGAAGCATGCTCCTCCAGGCAGAAAACCCCCACCCCAGGGACCTCCAGTCTCCCTACAACTCACTCTAAGACTCACCTCCTCTGCCCCACCATGTCTGCACTCCTGCCCACAAGAGCAGGCTGGCCAGGTCCACGGAGCCCGTGATGGCAGCACAAGCCCCCCAGGTCCGCGCAGAGACCAATACGACAGACACTCCCCGTGGGCACAGCTGCACCCCCCCTTCTACCCCCACTCCACTGGAGCCAGGAGGGTTGGGAATGCAGGCCGGGGTCTGGGGTCTGGGCTTTGTTGATGAGCTGCCCTGCAAACTCGGCAAGCTCTGTCAAAATATTTTTAGCATTTGTTCTGTTTAAAAAACCCTGAGGTATTAGAGTGCACTAATCTTTAAAAAGGTTAATTTATTCATAGAGATTTTGACAGAGATGTATGGCACCATGCAGCCGTGGCCCCTTCCCGGGGGTGGGGAGCGGGCTCGCGCAGAGGCGGGGTGCTCACACAGGCCGGACAGCGGCCACCCAGGGGCCTGGCCCCTGCTGTCACCCCGCCCAGCCTGACCCCCAGGTCTGGCCAGACCTCCCCCCATTTGCTCACTGACCTGGACCAAGTCGGCAGGGAGGGGCTCAGTCGAGGGCCCACAGTGTACAAGGCAGGCCCAGCTGGACCCCAGGCTGGGGATCTGTTTGTAGCACGATGGCCCTGTCACCATGGGAGAGCCACTGAGAAACCCCATTCTCCAAGGCAGCCCCCACCAACCCATGGGTGCACACAGCCTGTCTGAGTGAGCATTGCCTCCAGGGTCCCGCCAGGGTGTTCACAGCATGCGGGAGGGACGGAAGCCAGCCTTCCTCCCAGGTCACACCTCCAAAGCCCAGGGCTTCGAGGGGTCCTAGGGAGGCCACAGGAACCCTGATGGTGAGCTGGGCCCTATTGTACAGTGAGTGACCAACCCAGGCAAGGCACCTACCTTGTCAGAACCACAGCTTCAGGGGCATGGGGTAACAAGCAGTTCTGGGGTTTGTGTGTTTTTAATACTTTGGGGAAAGAAGGCTCTGTTTCTCCAATACCAAGTCACCCCAGGCCCTTTGCACCAGCTCTTCCCTTTACCCAGACTCCTGCCCCAGACCTTCCTGTGGTGTGTGGTGGTCTAAACACCACTTCCTCTAAAAAGCCCTTCCTGACTACCCATGGATTACCAAAACCCAGGCCCCAGAACTTCCCTGTTTTGTTTCCTTCAACTACCCCCTCTAAAAGGTGTGTGTCCATTTATCATGTGTGAGTTTGTTGTTTGCAACCTCCCCCTCTCCATCAGAGAGTGAGCATGCGACATGGGTGTCTCAGCTTCACCCAGTCCAGAAGCATTTATTAGAACCGTGAGCCATAAACATGTGTCCACATGGCTGCCTGTCCTCCAGAGGGCCCCTCTAGTGACTGCCTGGTCCCCGGTCTGCTGCACCCAGCTTAGTAATCACTGGTTTCACGCGGACACGGGCCTTCCTTCCCTGTTTCTTTCCTACCGGAAGTAATGCGGGAGACCCACCTCTGTGTAGGAGTCTCTGCGTTTGTCCAGTCATTTCCTGAACTGGGGCCACCAGCCCCTTCCGCCTGGGCTATGGGTTCTCTCACTACGCTGGGGTGCCAGTGCCTCCGGCAGCCTGGGACCCCAACCGTGAGGGGGACCTGTCCAGCCCACCTGGTCCATGCTCTGAGCCTGGGCAGTGTGTCCCCCAAACGGCCTGTCCGGGGCTGGAACCCGGCTCTGGGTGCTGGCTCCTCTGTGACTCTGCATCACGGTCTTTCCTTTCTGCAAAATGGGCTGCCAGGCATGTCCCAGTGCACACGGAGGGTTCAGCTCAAAGGGGAGCTCAGCAAATGACAGTGTCCCACGGGGCGGGAGCGGGGACTTCCCTCCCCTTTTGCAAGGCTCACACCTTGCAAGGTTGGTCGGGCAGGCAGGTAAGAAGTCCCCTCCCACTGCTCAGGCCTGGCCCGCACCCTGAACTCCGACAGCTAGCGCAAAGCACCTCCCCTGCTGCTGTGGGAGCCCCTAGCGCAGCCCCGCTGAGCCCCCCACCCCCACCCCGAGGTTCCCAGTTTAAGAGCCTCTGCGTGTCCTTGGAAGGAAGGGCCGCGCAGAGCGCAGAGTGATATGGGACACAGATGCGCTCCCGGCGCGTAAACAAGGCAGGAGAGGGCGGGGATTGGGTTACGCGGGTGGAATACCGTAAAATAAACACAAGGACGGTTGGTGTGCTTCAGGTGAATTAGCCTGATTCAAGCTGTCAGCTTTAGGAAGTCTAAATAAACAGAGCTCGCCGTCTCTTCCCGGCGTAGGAAGGGGCGAGGACGCCGAGAGCCGGGCCGGGCGGTCCAGCTAATCCGTCAACCTGCAGGCAGCCGGCGGCCTTGGGGCAAGGAGACTGTGGCCACGGAGATGCATGCTCACGGGAACCAGCCAAGAGCCCCCCCACCCCCGACACAGCTCAGTGCCCATGAGCCGTGGCCTTCCCCTCTGTAGAGTGGGGCCGTAGAACCCCGGTCTCCCTCCGCAGGTGCCGGCTCCGAGGTGGCAATGAGGTGTGGCTCTGCTGGCCTGGAAGTACATCTGACCACCGTTTGTGTCCTCTGCTGGTCAGAGGACACAAGCTGTCACCGTGGGCTGTCACCGTGGGCGGTGGGGTCCGGTACACCTGGTCCAGCTGACCTTCAGGAGCTGGTTCTCAGGAGGGTGTCCTCAGCAGTAAGACACCGCCTCGCAGAGCCCGTTGGTAGGGCTACTAGTAAGGTGACTCTGAAGCACCTGGTGCTGCCCTGGGCTCACTGTGGACCCTCTCGAGGGCCATCTGGCTATGGTGGTCATTGTGATGGACACTAACCCGCCACTGCCTCTCTGAACCTGCTCGATCCTACACAGGGCCAGACGACTGGCCCGACTCCAGGCCGGGCAGGGAGGGGCTGGCCGAGGCTCGGACGACCTCCCTGTTCCCTGGCCTCCCTGCCACAGAACCTAGAGTTCACCTTACAGCAGCAGCCGTTCCCACCGGGAGGCTCGTTTAGAGTCCCTGAGCCAGACCAAGACAGACTGGGGGACCTGGGAGTTGGACCTACTTGAGTGAGGGTCTTAGGGCCACTGTTTTTGACAGCTTACCTCTGTCCATCTGTCTGTCTGTCTGTCTCCCTCTCATCCCCAAATCACAGCCAGGCCTCCACTTCTCTGGTTGCACCAGGGTGGGCACACCTGGGTTGAAGCCAGCCTGGCACCACTGCCCACATGGTCTAGGGGCAGTCACCTCCTTCTCAGGAGTCACACATGCCTGACCTGTGGTGGTGCTGTGGATAAAGCGTCGACCTGAAATGCTGAGATTGCAGGTTCAAAACCCTGGGTTTGCCTGGTCAAGGCACATATGGGTATTGATGCTTCCTGCTCCTCTTCCCTTTCTCTCTCTCTCTCTCTCTCTCTCTCTCTCTCTCTCTCTCTCCTCTCTCCTCTCTCTCTAAAGATGAATAAATAAAATCTAAAAAAAAATGAGTTGCCCTTGAGCTGTACGAAAGACCCTCTGAAGTCTCCGTAGACACAGCCTCCTCCCAGGACCCAACAGAGGGGCCCCAGTTTCCCATTCATCCCCTCCTCACCCCGGCCTGACCAGGGTCCCTCACAAGTGGGAGCCTCACCCATGAAAAGGGTCCATGGACACCTTGCTCAGAACCCAAAGCCATAAAAGTGGATAGGGCAGCCCCCAAGATGGCCCTGCCTGACCCCAACTTCCACCCACAGAGAGTGGAGTCAGGCTTTGCCAAAGCAAACACGGAGCCGGAGGAGCCCAGACAGGACCACAGACCAAGGAGCCCTGAGTCTGGATCTGGGCCTCCCGTATGTCCAACACAGCCATCACTCGGGGTTCTTCCTGTGAGGCCAGAGCTCACCACAGCCTCATGACGGGGTGGGTGAGCTTGTGCAGGGCCCCCCTGTGCCCCGTGCTGAACCCTCCTCAGGTGACCCTTGCAAGGTAAAGGGTGTGTGATTGGGTGGTGAGGCTCAATCACTCGCAACCCACCCTGCGTAGGGTCCTGCACAACATGAGCGTTTTCTAGAAAACGGTCATGAAGGTTCTCAGCGGGGCACCGACACCTCCCACACTCGCCGGCTTTCTGAACAGGCCGTGACCAGAGATGCTGAATGGTCTGCCCCCGGAACCCCACAGGAGAGAAGTCAAGTCACCGGCTTCAAAGCTGGCGCGCCTGTGCTGAGCCACCCATGGGCGTTGAGCTGCGGAGATCAGAAGGACACGTCACAGGGCCACCGCCAACCCCATGAGGCTCTCCGGCCTTGAGGACAGGAAGGTGGAACTCCAACGCATTTGGCCAGGTGTTTCCTGTGCAGGGTTTCCAGAGCCCCTGGTGGACATGGCCTTGGTTTGAGTGCACAGTGGCCTCTGAAGGTCTCCTCACCTTGACCCCTCAGACTGTGACACTATTTGACATTCGGGGCAGCAGCTGTCAGCTGCCCTTGCCCGGTGCGAGCTCCCCACACCCATACCACACGCCCCCCTCCCCCCGTAGGCCGAGTCCAGCATGCATGCAGGGCCTGGACGTGGGCTGGGGGCAGGGCGGTGGGGAGGGTGAGAGAGGTCCTCGGGGCGGCGGGAGGAAGCGGTTTGATCTGTGGATGGGAGTTTGTTGATATCCATTTCCCTTCCTGGAGAAACAGCGAGCATCTAATTCGGGGAAGCAGGCAGGAATCAGCAGGCGCCCCACCACCGAGGGGCTCAAAGCCTAGTGGGTGGTGGGGCCCTGGGGAGGCTCCTCGGCAAGATCAGGGCTTTGCCCGCCTGCATGGAGCCCAGCGCGGCCTCCCCGGGGCCACACCCTGGCACCGGCCCAGCCCCATCTGTGCTCTGCTGAGCACAGTATGTTGGGGCGCCCTGGACCCTAGAAAGAGGCTCACATCCCCACACCGCTGCCCTTCACAGTTGGCATTTTATTTTTAAACCTGTTCACAGCACGGGTCCTGATGCCACCAGGCCTGAAGGGACCACGTGTCCTGTGTCCTCAGTACCATCTACCCACCATAGGCTGCCCTCCTGCAGAGAGCCAGGTCCTCATCCAGGGGCAGCCAGCTGTGGCTCCCTGCTTTAGAGAGAGGCACAGGAGAGAGAGGAGGGCAGAGCCACTCTGGGGAAGGTCACAGTTGCCTACTTGTGACACATCTAGGCTATCCTTCACTGCCCGGTGGCTGAGCTGGGTGACCCTCCTGCCAGACACAAACAGGTCATCTGTACAAGTCACAAACTTCGGGGCCCTGGGGGCTGTGGAGGGGCATTGGGTAAGCAGAGACCCTGCCCGCTCTGCAGTCAGTGCCTGGTGCCCGGGAGAAAGACATGCCTGGGATCAAGCTCCAAGCATGTCTTCAGGGGGCGCTGCCGGGTGACCCATGTCACAGACTGGAGGCCTGCCCTCTGATGCCCTCCCAGGACTCCCACCCACTCTGAGCACCCACTCTACAGAAAGAAGGTCTCAGACAGACCCTGTCCTTCGAGCTGATCTGCAAAGTGTCTGGGCCTCAGCCTGCCCAACAACCACCTTCTTAAAGCCTCCAACAGCCTCCATCCAGAGAGAAGGGTTCTGGTGGTGTCATGTGGCTGGGTCACTTCACCCTAAGACCCTGAGTGGCCGAGGCACTGGGCCCAGGGAGGCAGAGGCAGGGGCAGGGACAGGACGCCCAACCACACGTCCTGGGGGCAATCCGTTCCCTTTGTCAACCCCCAAGGACTTCTCGCCAGATGGGGCACTGGGAATTTATTGCCATGATGGCTAACACACTGATCATTCCTGCATTTACAGTTAAGAGTTTGCAACTCTAAGCCTGACACACGGCTGTTTCTGTCCTGAACGAACAGAAACATTAAAATCCTTGGTCCATCAGGCCTGAAAGTTTACACTAAATTTAACAAATGAATTCTACTCCCCATTCCAGTGCACTCAGTGAGGGGGGGGGAGGGGGACTACCCCACGCACAGATGTTTGCTGGGCTCTAGGGATGGTCCCAGTTGTAGATGCCGATCGGCCCAGCATTCGGGCATCTCCAGGTGTGAATCATGGCACCAACCAGAGCGCGAATCACCCCAATAGGAGGCACGGTAAGCTCTTATTTCTGCTGATAAAGAAATCAATGTCCCTCCCTGGGAGACACGGCCCAGTTCAGTGGGACCCCATCCTACTTCTTGGCAGTAGATACCTCCAAGTTTATAGAGAGTAAAGAACATGGTACCTGTTGCCCCAGAAAACATCTGTTCCCCCCGGCTGGTCTGTCCACAGCCCTGACCCTGCTTGGATCCAAGTGCTGGCCCAGCTCCATCTAGAGCAGGGGTCCCCAAACTACGGTCCGCAGGCCACATGCGGCCCCTTGAGGCCATTTATCCGGCCCTCGCTGCACTTCCGGAAGGGGCACCTTTTTCATTGGTGGTCAGTGAGAGGAGCATAGTTCCCATTGAAATACTGGTCAGTTTGTTGATTTAAATTTACTTGTTCTTTATTTTAAATATTGTATTTGTTCCCGTTTTGGTTTTTTACTTTAAAATAAGATATGTGCAGTGTGCATGGGGATTTGTTCATAGGTTTTTTTTTTATAGTCCGGCCCTCCAACAGTCTGAGGGACAGTGAACTGGCCCCTTGTGTAAAAAGTTTGGGGACCCCTGATCTAGAGGGTCCCTTGATGGTCCTGGGATAGGGGGGTGGGGCTGAGAGAGGGTGGCCAGGTGGGTCAGGGGACAAGCCTGCCTGCCAGGCAGCGATAAAACCGGGAAGCCAGGCAGAGGCTATGCTGAGGGCTCTGTACCAGCCTGGGTGCACCTGCAAGCCGGGCGATGAAGACCCACCTCCCAGGAAGCAGGAAGGCTCATCCATCCCCAAGCGGCAACTTCCCATGGCTCCCTGGGAGGTGGGAGAGCTCCCGACACCGTCGGTTTCTGGCAATGTTGACTTTAAGAAGGAGCAAGATGTCTTCACCTGAGGAGGGCACCCCCTCCCAGGAGCCAATGCCCTGAGCAACACCACCTGGGCCTGGACATAACCCCAGGAGAAAGGACCACTGTCACTAAACGCCCAGGTGTCTGGACAGCTCTGTGTCTCCAGAAGTCTCTCCAGGGAGACCTCACCCAGGACAGAGGGGCCCTCACCTCGGGAGCCCTCCCGCCCCCAGCCCCACTGGGCCCAGCTCCACCTGCCAGAGTGGAAGCTTCCTCTGGGGAGCTCCTGGGCCAGCTCTCGGTCCCCCGAGCCACCTACTCTAAAAGGTTACAATGGGCTGCCACACAAGGCACTCGGCCTCTAAATTAGCCCCTCCTGACTCTCCTGACGGTGGGCTGCGACAAGGCCCCAGGACATAACTGCTGCCTGTGGGTCCTTGAGTCACAGGGGAGGCACACAGCAGGGCGGCGGGAGCTCATCTGCCTCCTGTGTCCCAGACATGGGAGAGGTCACTGAGGAAGCCAAGCTCTGGGGAAACACTTCATATGCCGGAAGGGGGAGGTGTTCTCTCCCGAAGGACCGGCCTGTGGACGTCCCCAGGGGCCCAGGCCACCCGCCCAGGTTGGCACGGACAAGAGCCCTGTGCCAGGCCCTCGATGTTACTCGAGAAGCACCTATGATGTCAACAGGCAAGTGCATTGCTGCCTCCTCCTCCCTGCCACCCTGGTCTCACGGGCCCAAAAGAGGGTCCCTGAGAGAGCTGAGGTTGGGGACAGAAAATGTGGTTCTGCTGGTTCTCCAGACCCAAGAGGAAGACTGCAGAGGTCCCTCCCGACCCGACTAGTGCTGGGAGAGGGACAGCCAGTGCTGGGGGTGCCAGGGCTGAGGCTCTAAGGTCCCCAATCCCCAGCTGCACAAGTGCCTCTCATGGGGCTGGACCATGAGGACAGTGGGAACAGTCTGTGGGAACCTCATGACAGTCAGCACTCTACTCCCTTCACAGACAAAGGTGGGACACACTTTATACCACCCCCTGCAAAATTACCACTGACGTGGGGTAACATAAAACACATTCCGTTGATTTACCCTGTGCTCTGCCCCTGCCTGTTTCTCTGGCAACCTTGCAGGCTGCATGATTAGCCTGCCTTACAGATGAGGAAACTGAGGCAGAGAGATGCCCAACGGCTTGTCCAAGGTCACTCAGGCAAGAACCCCCCCCCGGCCCCTCACTCTGGGTCAGGGGCTCTTCTACGAGCTGCTGGCAGGATCCAGGAATTCGGGATGTTGCCCCTCCCAGAGGGAACTTCCAAGTTGCAGACATTGAAGTTCAAGGTTTCATCAGAGGAACAACCAGTTTCAGGACAAGGGTGGCGGGGTGGGCGGTGCGCTCTTGACCGGCAGACCTCCTGCTGCATGACCCCGGGCCCTCGGTGCTCTGGTCTCAGACCCTCTGGCAGCGGCAGCACCTGTCAAACGAGGCGGCCCAGGAGAGCAGCCTGCTGCATGGGAGCCGGCACTGTCCGTCTCCTGACTGCAGCCGGCCATGCTAGGGAGGACGCGGCACCGCAGCGGGGGGAAGGACGGGGGCTGAGCTGTCCCTGACCCGCCAGAGACCAGCAGGGGTGCAGGCTGTTGTCCTCCACGCCTCTACCAGGCCTGGGGGGGGGGGCAGGAGATGCTGGAGACAGGTACTACCCAGCGCAGCAAAAGAACGCACAACCAGGCCCCGAGAAGGCTGTGCCCTCAGTCCTTAGTGGCCAGGCTCTGAGGACCTGGCCACATGGCGGGGCTGAGTGTGTGCCTCTACCTCTGCCGGAAGCCTGGTTCTTCCCTCTTTCTAGGGCAGGTAAGGAGCCGACGGTCCCTTGCCTCAGCCTCCAAGCCATCCCCAGGGCTGGAGCAGCCTCCCATATGGGGCACGCTTAGGAGGACAGAGGACAGCTCCATGACTCTGGGGTGCTAAACCACCATATCCATGCCCAGCCCCATTCTAAGTCACTCCCCTAAAGGTCTACTTGCTGCCCCTCAAACTATGGATATGTGTATGTACACATGGGTGAGTGCTCACGCATGTGTACATACAGTTTAGTATGTGTATATACAGATTAATACACACACATCTATACCATGGGCTAATGCACACGTATATATACTGATTAGTACACATGTATACATATCGGTGAGTACACATATACACATATATACAGGTTAGCACATGCACATTTACACACAGGCTAATGTACACACATGTATATACAGATTAGTACACACACACATAGGTGAGTGCAGACACATGTATATATGGATTAGTGTACACATATATAGAGATTAATACACATACCTATGTACACACATGGGTTAGTACACACATGCATGCACAGGTTTGTTCACACACACATACAGGCATGGGTTAGAACACACATGTATGTATATACTGTCTGCATACACACACATGCCAAGGTCATGAAAACCAGGGAAGAAAGGCTTTCACAGCCCAGAAAAGACCTGGAGACATCACGCCTGAATGCCATGTGGCCCCTGGATGGGGCCCGAGAACAGAAGGGCGCTAACAGGTGAGTCAGAGTCGAGCCTGTAGCCTGCCAGCCAGTGCCCACTTGTGCTTCCCGGGTGGCCGGTGCGGTGTGTGCAGACGGGCTCAAGGAGGACCGGCCAGGTGCCCTGGAGGAGATCCCTGGTCTGGGTTTGTCTGGCACCTCCCTCCAGGTTACACTGCAGGCATGGGGTTTGGAAAGAATCCTGAGAAGAAGAACGTACTAGAACCTTCTGGACTCTGCAACATTTCTATGCATCAAAATTATTCCAAAATAAAGAGTGTATTTCTAAAACTCACCCCAACATGGTGCTTTAATGTAGTCAACTCTCACTATCTAGAATTTGTTGGAGGCCTGACTGCTGCTGACTCCCACCCTCGAGTCTCTGAGCACCTGCTGGGTGCAGAGTGACCAGCTACCTGGGGGCCGAGGTCAGAGACTGTCATAACTGTGAGGTCAAGACCAAAAGGACCCATGATAGCCCTAGGCTCAGAGGACAGCAAGGTTCCTGGCCCTGTATCTGGTGAGCAGGCTCAGTGGACACCAGGACAGTGAGGGCTTCCACTGTGCTGATGACCTGTCCCCTTGCTAGGTGACCAAGCTAGCCCACAGATGTCACCAGGACTGTATCCCTTGACTTCAGAGAGAAAGGTGGCTTTTAGCTATGGGTGGGTGAGTCTGTAAGAACCAGAGGCTATGCCCAAGCACAGGGTGGGGGACAGAGTGACCTCGAGGTGCCTGCAGTAAGGCCAGCCCTTGGCCCCAAGGTAGGAGGCTCCTCAAGTATCATGTAAAGATGAATGATCGGCCCCATTGCAAACGCATCCTGCTAATGACTGTTTAGCACGTCCGTAACTTCACCAACAAAACTCGGCCTGCGAATCCCATCGAGGCTGGGTCCTTGATTAATGCTAATGGCTTTTCTCACCAGCTGTGAAAATGCATTTTCCATAATTTAGCTGTCATTACAATGGGAAGGATTTATAAAACACACACGCACACAACGTGCTTGACGGGCCTGGGGGGGGGGCAGCCGAAGGGAGTGCGGGGTAGCAGCTGGCCCTGCCCTCAAGCGCAGGCACGGGGCACCGCGGCCTCACCCCGGTGCCTGCCGCTGGCTCTCAGGCCGGGACACAGGGCCAGCCTCTGCGTCCACGTCAGAGCACAGAGCTTTTCCCCATGCCAGGGAGGAAGGTGAGACCAGATGTCCATCTCAGAAGGAAGGAAGGAGGGCAGAGGAAGGCAAGTATGCTCCGGTGAAGACGCACTCAAAGCCCTTCAAAGATGCCAGGTGAAATCTCTCAAGGACACAAGCCGTCATGGGAGGGGACCGAGGCTGCAGCCAGCAGTAACCCCAATACGGCGGCATCTGGCCAAGGACCAGAGCCCCAAGCGACAGGCTGCCCACTGACCACTGCTCCTCCACTGTCACCTACCTTGCCACCCGCAACCCCAACCGGTTTCAGACACCAATGACTCTCTGGGAAGGGCACGGAGGTGGGGCGAGCCAGGAGAGGCCAGCGGGGAGCAGGGCCAGCGTCGAACCCATTAACGCCCGTCCCTCTAAGCTCCGGCCATGCGCGCGTTGCCTCCAATTAGTGGCTCTGGGCCTGCGCGCCCAGAGCCACGGCCACGGAAACTCTCCTTCTTGTTTTAATCTTTTCCCGAGCCGGCCTTTCGCCTCCAGCCCGTCTAATTGAAACTAATCTTCGCGGGCAAGGCCTGTCTCTTCCCCCTAATCCTCCTCCGAGGAAGTTCACATGGTCCCAATTACAGCACACCGGCCCTTTCTTCCCGCCCGCGTCTCCGTCCGCCAGCCTCCTCTTTTGAAAGTCGGCGTTATTAACTCCATGCCTGCGAGTTCCTGCCCGTCACGGGGCCGTGAGATGCTATCGCTGGCTGCGACGGATAGGGTTACCACGAAGGCATTTTGTGGATTACATTTCGCACAAAGGCGATAGAGGGCATGATGGCGCAGAACTGGTGAGCTGCGGGCAGGGCGGAGGTGCTGGCCTGGGGCCTGGGCTCCTGGTGCTGCCCGCCCGCGCGGGTCTGGGGGTCCAAGAGGTTCTGGAAGCTTCCGAGAGAGGCCGGTGTGGAGAAGGGACATAAGCAAGGCAATCCCCGGGGCGAAACCCTCGCGCCACATTGTGGGGTGTGGGGGCTGCAGAGTGGGAGCTGGAGGTCCCCGGCGCTGACCGCAGGGTGACCACAAGCCAGACGGAAACCCCACGACGTTTCCAGGCTGCGGAGAGCGTGGAGTTTCCGCGCTCGGGGCTGGAATCCCATCACCGCTGCGCTATTGCGGCTGATCAGACCTCGGTTTGGCAGTGGGGAATGTCTCGGATTCTTTTTTTTCTTTTATTTTTTTTTAAGAGAAACTGAAATAATTATTATTTAGTGAAGGCAGTTGTTTTTTCAAAAAGGCCCCAAACCCAGGCTAGGGGAGGGGAACCATGACGTTGGCAGAGACGCTGCTGACCCACTGGTGGAGGGCTGCAGACTCCCAAGCTCCCCGCAGAGCCCCAGCGTTCTGCCCACCCACCACCTAGCAGGGTCTTGGCGTGGGTCTGCTGTGCTTGACCTTGATTTATGGCCTGTTTATAGAGTCTGGGGCTTACAGCTAGAGGTGTGTAAATCACTGGTCCACCTCCGCCCCTGTCATGCACACCGGCTGGCAGCCTCGGGCTTTCTGGAACAGTCCACAGATCCAGGAAGGGATCCCCCCACAGGAAAGTCCCAGCCAAGTCCCCAGGGAGTGGGACCCTCTGGGAAGGCTGCCCTGGATGCATCTTCACCTCTGGGGCAGGACGCAGAGGCCGGGGTCCCGGGCTGCTGTGTGGTCCCTCCCAAGTCTGGCTTCCTGGCTGAACTGTGAAACTAACCGGGATGAGCCCTATCTGGGGGATACACAGGCTAGACTTTCTCCTCATTCTGTCTCCAGCACCCGCTGTGCTGCCCAGTTAGGCCCTGGACCCCAGAAGCTAGCTCTACCTAACGTGTGTTTAGCCCCCAGTTCCGCACCCTCTTCTTTACCTAAGCCCGTGGTAGCCCCTCTGAGCTAGGTTTTCTCACCTGTGGCTCTGGGCTGTACCTCCCCGCCCCGGAAAGGTGAGGACTACCTCCGAGAATGCCCAGCCTGGCACTGGCAAGCCCTGGACTTGAGCAAGGACATAAGGTGTCCCCACAGAAGTTCCTCCCCTCCTCCCTGCTTGCAGCCTCTGAACTCAGCCTCTGTCCTACCTCCCCTCCGCAGTGCCCTGACAGCCCCGCAGGAGCCCGTACTGGCCAGAGGTCCCAGGGTCCCCTGGTGCATGCAGATCCCAGCTCCCAGCAGCGCCAGGTCCCACCTCGGGCTGTGTCTCAGCACCCAGGCTCTTGGCACAGAGATGAACCACATCGACTCAACCTGGTGCCTTCCTGGGCTGGAGGGACAGGGCAGGGGTTGCAGAGAGAGGAGGCAAAATGAAGAGGAATAAGAAGCTGCAGACATTCTGCTCAAAAGTTAAACAGTGGGAAAAATAAATAAATAAATAAAATGAAACATCACGATGCCTAAAACCAAAGAGACAGCAGGTGCCTAGTGCTGACGAGGATGTGGAGCAACTGGACGGCACCATTCTGAAAAACAGTTTGGCAGGTTCCTTTCAAGTTAAACCTAAACTTCACCAGAGAACCCAGCTATTCCACTTCTAGCTGTTTAACCAAGAAATAAAACCAGGTGGCTACCCAGAGATGTGTAAGCAAATGTTCAAAGCAACTGTGTTTCTAGCCACACTGCAACTACCCAGAAGTCCTCAAGGGAAATGAATAAACACTCTGAGCTGGGGCCATACAGCGGGTACAGGGTATTAAATAATATATACATATATACATATAGATACATATAATGGGTCCAGTGGGTAGATACAGGCAGTGGATATAATGGATATATGTGGTAAGTACAAGGTATCTCTATGTATAGCAGATACAATGTGTAAACAGATACAATAGATGGATATAGACAATGAATACATGAAATGGATATGTGTGTGTGATGGACACAATGTATCAATGTATGCAGCAAGTACAAGGGGGGGGATATACATATAACTGAGTACTACCCAGCCTTAGAAACAGTCAAGTGTTGTTGACACACACACACAGCCTCATAGATGGATCCCCAAAGAATTATGCTGAGCAGAAAGAAGACAGACCAAAAAGAGCACAGATTTGGCCTCCACTTGGTTAGAACTCTGGAAGAATCCAAACTCATCTATAGTGATAGGAATCAGATCCAGGGTTGCCTGGGTAGAGAGAGTTGGGGGGGGGGGGCATTGTCTTTAAAGGTTGGGAGACAACTTTCTGGAGAGATGGCTATGTGCTCTAACTTGAATGGGAAGAAGATGGTTATACATTGTGGACATTTGTCAAAACTCATCTACCTGGATGTTTTACTGTGTGTGTTTTCTAATTGTGGTTAAATATATATAACATAACATTTACCATGTGAACCATTTCTCAGCGTACAGTTCAGTGACGTTAAGCACATTCACCTGACTGCGACCATCATCACCAACCGCCATCCTCTCTAGAACTGTTTCATCTTCCCAAGCTGAAGCTCAGTCCCCATTAAACATGAACTCCTTATGCCCCTCTCCCAGCCCTAGCCCCTGGCATCCACCACCAATTTTCTGTTTCTATATAAGTGCCTCAGGGCCTCTTCCTCAGAGAAGCTATGTGGCCAAGCTGCCTCCTCCGGGTCCTCTTCTTCCTCCTCTCAGCATCCGGCCGTGCCGAGGCCCTTCTCTGGGCTCCCCCCTGCCAGTGTTCAGGTAGAGCTTTTAATGAACCTTCCCTGACAGCTGTCACCCATCCCCGCCCATGTCCCTCTGGGTCCCAGAGGGACCACGTGGCCCCTCTGCAGGATTCTCGAGCACCCTCTGGTGCAGCTCAGCTCTGCACCGACGAAGAGGTACCTTCTGGATGCCCGAAATGGGGAGATGGATGTGATCAGCAGCCCAGGTGCCTCCCAGGAATCCTAGCAATGGCGACATCTCACCATGAGCCATAAAATCCCACCTGGGCCTGGGCACACAGGATGTTTGCTTTGCCTGTTCTAGTCCCAACAGCCACCGAGGACCTCAGCAAAGGCACCCTCAGCTGGGACATGCATCTATTCCTGTGTGCTTGATATAAAGAATTTGGGAGTCTCAAGCACGTTTGCTTATAAATAAACAGTGATGTCCACCAGCTGTATAAACCCCGCCCTGGATGGAAACAGTGGCGTTCAGCAGGTGCCATGATGATCCTTGTCCTGAGGAAGCCCAGAGTGGCTCAGGGCCCGGCTGGAGCAGGCACCCAGGCGGGGAGCCACACAATTGGAGGGGTGGAGCCACAGCAGCTAAGTTGGGGACCGTGGCTTTTTCCGGGGTGGACATGACACACCCACAAGGGTGTGCTTCCTGCTTTTAAGGGTAACAAGGCACAAAGATGCAATGAACCGGATGTTTAGGGAGTGTCCGTTTCTGTGTGAGGCTGGGAATCTTCTCTTTAGAGATTTAGGAATCACACCAGTAGGCTGCTGGGGGAGAGAGGTTGTTTTGTTTTTAAATGTCTTCCCTAATGAACCAATGTGTAGTATTTTTCAGCTGTAGAACAGACAAAGGCATGGTACATGGTCTGTAATTTATGCATCTGGACAGTTGTATGGTGTTTCTGATACATGTGAGCTGGCTGGGGGCCCCCATGAGAAAGGACCACAGAAAAGGGGCAGTGTGGGGCTTAAACAAGTTTATTCTCTCATAACCCCAGAGCCCGAGACCCAGGTGCAGGCAGGGCTGGTTTCTCCTAGGGCTCTCTCCTTGGCGTGCAGATGCCACCTCCTCCCTGGGCCCTCACGGGTTCCTGCCTCTGTATTCTGTGTCCTCATCTCCTTTTCATTTGAGGACACCAGCCACATTGGCTGGGGGCCCACCCCAGTGACCTCACTGTACCCTAATCACTTCTGTAAAACCTTCTCCCCAAATACAGTCACATTCTGAGGTCTGGGAGGCCTCAATGTAGAAATTCGAGGGGACACAAGACAGTCCGTAACGTGATGGTTACGACCTTTCCTATGGAGACTGGGAGCCCCCTCCCCCATCCCCACGCACTGACATCATCACAGGCTTCAGAGCGGCACTTTTCAGGTTAAAATGCTCGAAGCCAGTGGTACAGACACTATGGTTCCTCACCAAGCACCGGTCCCGCCCTCCCAGCTCCCAGCCCGCGGCCCAGGCTGGTCCTATGACAGAGCTCGCCAGTGAGATCCCAGGGGTGTGAGGCCATGAAGAGCCAGTGGGCACTTGTGGTCCCCAACACCGGTCAGTGCTGCAGGAAGCAGCCTGGGTCTCCATGGTACCACCTGGGGACACCTGCTCAGGGGCCCCCAGATCCCATCAGACTGTGACCTGAGCGGGGGAACAGCCCGTGATGTGTGACACCGTGAGACTCTGGGCTCGTTTTTTAAACCTTGCTGATGTACAAACTTGAACTTGACTTGGAAAAGACACTTCATGTCTTCTTCCCATCTCTGAGGTTAGACCCACTATGATGCTTTTCCAGTGGCTGTAGATCAGGGGCTGGGCATTAAGTCACAGCTGTCCGTAGTGGCCCATGGTGGCCTCTCAGAGCCCCGGGACACCTGACGCGACAGCCGAGTGAGTCGGTGCCTGCCAGGGCTGCGCCCAGGGCCCGCTCTGCGCCCAGGGCCCGCTCTGCGCCCAGGGCCCGCTCTGCGCTGTCCTTGGCCACCGGGCAGGGCACGCGCTTGACGCAGTTCTGAGTGGCGCTCCGATCTCGCTCAGCCTTTAGCAACAGCTTCTCCCCTTGAACCTGAAAAGCACTTTGCACTTATTTGGAGGAGACAGAAAACACACCATCAGCACCCCGAGGTCCCTGAGCTTTTTGGAAAAGATGCAAAAGCTTCAAGGGACCGAGTCTGTGACAGAGTGTCACTGCAGATAGCGTCTAGGGGTCGGGAGGCTGATCAGCGGCCAGCGGACCATCGGACACATGCAGCCCTTCAGAAGCAACAACGATTGTTTGCAGAATGGGATTTCCATGGAAAGCATAATTAATCTTAAATCTTACATGAGGGACTGCTTCACCCACACACACCCCCCCACTGCCTGACGACCACTTGGGGGGGCTGGGGACCGTGTGGCCCTGAGTCTGAGGCCCGGCGTGCAGGGGAGGGGTTGGCGGTGCCGGACGCAGCATGGTGGCAGCGGGGTGAGGATGTGTGTGGTTTTACTTGCAGAGCCCAGGGGGACAGCAGACGGGCTTTCCTGTGAACACTATCTTGAGAGCCACTTGGACTTGGGGTTCACGCCCCGGGGTGCGAATGCACAGCCTGGGGAGTTAAGACTTTCCTCAGTGGCCTGTGGGATTGTTTCCAGGTGACGTCACAAGTAGGGGGGGCCTACAGCTAGGATTCCAAATGGCTTCCCAGGGGCTGGATTCCGGCTGGCCGGCCATGCCCTCCACCGTCCAGTTCCTTCTCTGTCCGTCTCCCCACCCAGCACACGGCCCTGAAACCTGAGTCCCAACCCACACTCCCGTAATTCACAACCTCTCGGGGTCCTGAGGGCCTCGTGCCCCAACCACATGGCCAGGCTCAGGCCAGAAGGGGCCACACTTCTGGAAGGCTCCAGGTGGCAGAAGGCCAGCAGGAGCCCCATGCTTCCCAAGGTTCGAGGAGAGGGCACGGCACACAAAGCCCCATTCTCCTCGGCCACCGCCCTCCCTCCGCGGAGCGGGAGAGCCACAGCCGCATTTTCCATGAAGGTTTTCCGTCCTGCTGGCTGCCCCTCCCAGCAAAGCCCCTTTGTCCCCCCCCCCTTCCTGCCTGGTCTCTGCCTCTATAAATACCTCTAGCCTTCAAGGCCTGGGGACTGTGGGAGCAGGGTGCTTCATGCCCCCCCCACTGCCAGCCTGCAGACCCCTCCTCCTGTTCTCAGTGCCCACAACAGGCTGGCATTTGGGGGAAGCAGAAGTGAGTCGGGCCTGGCTGGCCCAGGGCTGGGGCAGGGACTCTGACCCTCACCCTGGCTGCCCGGGTGCCTGAGGAAGGACTTGACGCCCTGTCTCTGTGCCCAGTTCCCTATCGGAGGGTCACTGAGACAGAGGGTCTGCAGCGAGCAGGGTGTTGACTGACATTGTCACCAGGAAGACAATCGCGATCATGGGGTGGCAGCCCAGGTCTGGCCGGCGGGGACCTCTCCAGCTCCGGGCAAGCAGCTGGGTCCCCCTGCCAGGCTTGTGCATTGTCAGTC
Organism: Saccopteryx leptura; assembly: GCF_036850995.1. Lineage (NCBI taxonomy): Eukaryota > Metazoa > Chordata > Mammalia > Chiroptera > Emballonuridae > Saccopteryx > Saccopteryx leptura. The sequence goes on along the minus strand of NC_089505.1, from coordinate 84,844,497 downwards.
GCGGGAGTCCGGCACACAGGCTGGGCAGCACTCCCCATGTCACGCATGGGCCAGTGCAGACACAAAACCAGACAGGAAAGCACGAGAACTGTGGTGCTAAAGAGACCCCAGAGGAGCCTTGTTCGCCATCTGAGCCGAAGCGAGAGGCAGCACGTCACCCCACTGCGCAGCGACGGGCACCCCAGCTCTTCACCGCCATGGGCATTTGTGTGAGTGACCACCTGCTCTCATATTTGGGGCCATGAATAACAGTCACCAAGCAGGCAGAACAGCGGACACAAATCCACGGTAAATGAGGGTCCGCTCGAGCAAAACTCACCGACTGGCACACTTCAAAAGAGTAAATTGTGTCGCGTGTGACTTGTCTCAAAAATGAAATCACTAAGCCTGGACCGGAAGGCACAAATGGCGAGAACGTGCCTGCCAGGGGCACGCAGGCCTCTGGTCACCCAGCCCCACACCTCCCAGGTCCTGGGGTACAAGGGAGGCAGGGTATGGGGTCCTCCAACAGGAGCTGTGCATTCTCCATCTGACCCTCGTCCGGCCACCCTGCAGCCTGGCCCTTGACCTTGGGGCCTCTTCAGGCCACACACACAATGGGGACAGGCCCAGCAGGCCAGCAGCACTGACCCCAGGCAGAGCCAACGAGGCTCCAGGGAGCCGGTGTCACCGGGCTTTGGGGTGGCAGTGAGCAGGCCAGACAGGAGTGCAGCTCCCTGAACAAAGGCCCCAAGAGCAAGAGACAAAAGGAAGAGATGCCCGCTTCCCTGGATGGCACCTGGTGACATGCCAGGTGTTGGCCGGCAGCGAATCTCATGGCTTCACACCACTGGGATCAGACTGGCCATCTCAGTTTTGTGAAAAACTATGATCATACCCTATGTCTGGGTGGCAGGTCATGGCCAGCATGGCAACAACGTGGCAGGGAGGTGAGTGGGGTGGGGCTCACCTCTCTCAAGCACTGTCACCTGGGAGGTGGAATCCAGCTGAAACACAGACTCCCCTGGAGGCAGAGGGCCACACCTGGTCCTCGGGAGACCACAGCCCCACCCACTTACTTGGAGAAGCCCCATGTCACTTGTCCAGGGATGGTGCTGTCAGCGGGAGAAGAGGCCCAGGAGACACTGCCAGGCTGCCCCCACCGCCGCAGTGCCCTGTCGGCACCGCTGTCCTCCAGCACGCAGCGGGCAGGCGGAGAACTAAAGACAGTCGCCAGGAGACCGTCCCGGCCCCTGCTCGGCCCCAGCCTCGGCTGGCTCTATTAGGAAGAGTATGTTTTATTAATACTGGATATTAAAGTTTAATACTGTGATTACAGGGGAAAAATGGGACTTCACCTTCGAGGAGTATTAGAGGATTCCAAAGTGAGCCTGGGAGTGAGAGGGACATTTGTCACAGCCTCGCAGGACGGTGGCCCCCATTCATCATGCCCCAGGGCGAGCCTCCACGGTTGGTCGTCGGCCTCGCACCATCCCTGTCCCTGCGGAACTCCTGAGGGGTCAGCTCCCACCCTAGAGGGTCTGAGGGCCACCAGGAAGGAAGCGTAGATGAGGTCGGAGGCACCAAGACCCCCACCGAGGAGCTCCCAGCTCAGCACCTGCACTTCTCTGTCCGGGCCACCTTCCTGCGGGCTGAGACCGAGGCCAGTCACCCCTGTCCCCTCTCCGATCGTGAAGGGGGTGTGTGGGGAGCATGCACCCCGGTCTGCACGGAGCTGGGGGCTCAGACTTGTCTCGCTTCCCTCATGGGTGTGATGGCCAGAGGGCAGGAGGGCTGCTCAGACACCTAGGACCTGGGGTGGGGCAAGTGCTGGGTCTGAGGACAGGGAGCTCCGAAAGGGAAGAGAGCCTCTGACCACTAGGCTTCCTGCCCCTCAGCACCCTCAAGCAGAGGAATTGGGGCACAGAGACTCCAGGCAAGATTTTGGGGCTCAGCTCATCAGCTCACATCAGCCCAGTGCTTCCTCCCTACTCAAGTGATCTGGATATCACCACCACCACCCTGCCATGGGCCCTGCAAGCCAGCCAGCACACCCAGGGGTCCCTCCTGTCCCCTCACTCTCCCCATCCCCCGGCCCCCACTGGTAATAGACATTCCTCTCCACCCGGTAGACACCTGGCAGGACACTCTGCCTGACTCTGCTCACCTCCTCTTCCTGATACAAACACACACACACACACAGTTTTATTCTATACAAGGTGCTAATCACTACATCGTGTTGTGTGGTCAGGGAGTTTCACGGACACTTCAGAGAACATGCTTCTGGTCATGAAAAACACTGGTGACCAGGCCAGCCAGCCCCGGGGCAGGGGGTTATCCCAACAGTAGCCACCTTCATCAACTCGAAGATGGCCAGGGTCAGGCAGGATCAGGAATGGTTCAGCCAACAGAGGCAGGTACCTCCCTCTCATCCCCGCGTTCCATCCCACTCACATGGCAGACATCACTAATCAATCTGACATCACGGATCAATTGCCATGTGCATTATTTGCTGCTGAGCTCAGACCCAGCCAGATCCGCCCCCAGCCACCTTTAGGCAGTCAGGCTCGCTGGTCAGAGCAGGTGTGCAAGATAGAATCCGGCCAGATGTCCAACTTTTACACAGGAAGCAGAGACTGAGGGTGGAGGTCAGTCTGGTGTTTCTCAGTGTCCCCTCAGGAAGGAAGCAAGAATACAGACTGTGGACAATGCACTCTGGGCTGTGGCCATGTGGCCACCCCGGCCACAGGGTCACCACAGGGCCAGGCACACAGCCGGCACTCAATGCATGCCTGGGGCTGCCGAGACCCACCCTGCGTAAGGAGCCTTGGTAAAGGGTCTCCCTGCTACCAGGGTAAGGGGGCAAAACCTAGAAACTGTTGCTCAGGGACAGACGGCAAAGCCACCCTTGTCCAGGCAGGTCCATCGCCGGTCCCTCTGCCCGGGTCCTGTGACAGTTGGTGCCTCCCTGGAAGGGTTAGGCCACCTCAGGGCATGGGGCTCTGGAGCCCTGCTGGGGGCAGGCTGAGGGGGAACACCCACAGCCCGGGAAGGCTGTGCAGACTAAAATGGCCATGGCTCTTCACGCCAGCGTGGACAGCAGCAGGAAAGGTCCTTCCAACAAAGTGGCCCCCTGGGAGTGACCTCACCCAGAGGTGACCCCCTCACCACCACAGCACAGACAGGTGGAGACCCACCAGTGGGCCCTCGGCCACAGTCAGCCCTGCCGGGCAGGACCAGGAAACCCCAAGAGAGCAGGTGTTCAAGGGCTAGAACCAGGATGGGGCAGGGGGAAGGCAGGGAGCCGGGACGGGGTGCCCTGGACCAGGCTCTGAGCAGCCTGGGTGCCCGAGGCCAGGGCCTCAGCTCTTCACTCCAGAGCAGCCCTCGGTCTGGGGGCAGCTCAGGGCCCAAAGAGAACCCACACAGTAAGAAATGCCAGAGAGAGACCCCGATGGGGCCCTTGGTCTGTGTACCCCATATCCTGGCCATCCCCAGGCAGCCCTGACTTCAAATAACCCCTTACAGGGAAGGAGCCCCACCGAGCCTTTACCTGGAAAATCTCGGGGTACAGGGGGAGCTAGGCATCTAGAAGGAGATTTGAGTTGACACCAGGTTCCCCCAGCACCTGAATACAGGAGGCACCTGGCCCGTCTCGGGCACCTTCACCCCTTTACTGTACCGGGAGGGGACAGAAGAGAATCAATGGGAGGGGTGCTCAGGCAGGAACACGGGGCAGCTGGCAGCCAGGGGCGGGCGTGAGGAACTTCCTTCTCCCTGGAGACTGTTGTGCATTCTGAACTTCATGTTATGTTTTTTAAAAAGAAAAAACACAATTCAATTAAAAATAAATATCCTCATGCTTGTCTGAACGTATATTTCTCTCACCCAGGAAATGGTGTTTGCCCCGGAACTGAGGGAGGAAGCTGTGTGTGGGTGCCTCAGAGACCCACGACCTCCTTTGCATATCAGAGGATCGTAGCTAATGCACGAGGGACATCGCTAGAATTTCAGATGACCGCACGATCATGGCAGCCGCTAGCCGGACGTGGCAAGTTCAGCTTAAATTAATTCAGGTTTTAAATAAAATCTAAAATTCAGCTTTTGAGTCACACCAGCTACATCTGAAATGCTCAGCAGCCACACATAGCCAGTGGCTGCCCTTGTATGTTCCTGGCACCATGGGAAGCTCTGAGGCAGGGCACTGGGTGTCCCCGGCCACCGGGGCAGGGGGTACAATGCCACCTGGGGTCTCCTAATGCCATCCTGTATGCAGTAGGTACTAAATAAACACTCAAGCAGCTGCACCCTCATTTGCTGCACTGGTGAGAGAGCGGGAGACACTCCCAGAACTGGGCAGAATGGTAGGAGCAAATGGGAGGGGCTGAACACAGAAGGCTTCCTGGAAGAAGTGGAGGAGTGTCAGGCAGCGGGGTGGGCAGTGTGAGTTGAGGGGTGAGTGGAGAGGAAGGTGGAGGTAGCTGGTCAGAGAGGACAGCACAAACCTTGGCAGTGGGGGCTCTCCGAGGTACCAGGCAGTGATGACATTGACCAAGGTGTACACGGACCCCGGGGACTACACTTTGATGGCGGTCGTGGTGGCCCCAAACTTCTTGATGATTCTGATGAGCAGAAATGCTTTGGGGACGGAGGTCCAGACCCCACAGAAGTACGAGGGGACGGTCCAGAACAGACACTGGACTGTCCGTGCCACGTGGACGGCAGCGGGTTGCCAAGGAGGGGAGACGTGACCCCACAGCGCCTGGTAGTCTCGGGGCCTTGCAGCTGCTGCCCTTTCTCCACCCTGGGGGCCCCCCCCAGGCAGAATGCCCGAGGCCTGAGCCTCCCCCTTCCTCACCTGAGCCTGGTGACCATTACTTAAAGCTAGAAGGAGCAAACAACGCACCTGAAGGAGCCCTTTCCTTGGGGTTGTGTTTTTTATTTAATTTTCCAACGAACACACTCTTTTATCATCCAAAACCGTGAAAGTAAATTAAGGAGAAATGGGTTTCTTTCAATTAGGCTCGGCGTTGCTTTGAGTAACTGCCTATAATTCTATTTAATGAAAAAATAAAATCATTATTCCACGTCCCCCTGCCCTGTCACAAGCCCACAGACGGGCTCCATTAGCGTGCACCGTAGATTTATTTAATTAGAAAAATATTTTGTTTTCTCTGATTCTTTGGGAAAAGGAAAAAAAAAAAACCTCCAGGCACAAAATTAATCAAATCTGTTACCTGGCGGTTAATGGCTCGCTTCTACGCGGCGGCACCTCTCCGTCCACGCTGCCCCTACCCCTGGATTTCCACCCCAAACGTGGGTGTGTGCCCTCCACGGGCCGCTGCCGCACCACCCTTGCTGCGTCTGGTGAGCTCAGATGGCGAGACCCTCGCAGCTGGGGTGGAGACCCCTGTGGCGGGCACGAGGGAAGGGAGCCAAATTCTTCCGCTGCCGCCAAGAGCCGTTCTCTGGGAGCGCAGGGAGCGCGCAGGCTGCTGGGGCCCGGACCCACACGTGCTGCTCGTTAAACCACAGCCCCTGGCAACGGTGCCCACCCTGAGACGTACACACCCCGGGGCCTCATCTGGTCCCCAGGAACCCGAGCCAGGTCTGGGTGGCAGGAGGGATCCTCTAACTGTGAAGGAGTTCCCCTCCCACCCTCAAAGTTCCCCTTTCGGGGGGAACGTGGGCTGTGGGGGTCAGGCACCGAGGGCCCCACAGAGCGCCCGGTGGGACGGGTTCCTGTGCACTTTGGGCCCCTCTGGCTCCTGTCCTAGGGATATTGGGTCGCCTGTCCAGGCCCTTCCAGAGGACAAGACACGAGTGGACCCACTGGGAAGCCCCTTTGATGCTTGAGGCTGCCGGGTGTGCTGGCACGCAGCTGGGCTCTGCTCTCCCCCAGGCTGGGGAAGCCGGAGGGACCTGGGGAGACTCAGGAAAGCCCTTCCGCGGGGCAGGACTTGTTCATTCCTGTGCGGGCACATGCTCACGCTCGCTCACGAAAGGCAGACAGCTGGGCTAAAGGAGGCAGTGGGGTCCCGATCCTCCACTTCCCGCACCCCGCCCTGCCCTTCTCCCTTCTCTCTCTTTCAGGACCCCAGCGGGAACCCCAAAGGTCTTTTTCTCCCAATCACCAATAAATCCAGTAGAATAAGGCTGGACAAGCAGGGGATACACTTAAAGGATTCAGGCTGGAGGGTACCGTGTGGCTCAGGGAGCACGGGGAGGGTATCGCTGGGGCTCAGGGAGCACGGGGAGGGTATCGCTGGGGCTCAGGGAGCACGGGGAACATAGAGACCCAGAGAGAAGCGGTCTGCCTGCTCCCTGGGGCGCTGTCCCACCTCGTCCCCCTTCCCAGGTGGTCCCCACACACCCTGGTTGTGTGGACTTGTATTCCTAACTTCCTCCAACCCTGATCCATTCCTAAAACAGCCCTTAGAAGCAAGTTCTATTTTGGTTTATCATTGCTTTGGGTGTATGTGTGTGAGGGTTTTTCCGCAAAAGCAGCTCACCTTTATTTCCGGGAGGCTAGGGAGGCACAGAGCCAGGGAGGGTCCCTGTCACTGGGCAGGACAGGCAGGACCCAGGTCTGTCGTGAGTTCACCTCCAGAACTGCTTCTGAGCCTTCAGAGTCGTTCAAGGACCAGCTTCAGCTGAGTTCTGAATCCATCTCCAAGGGTTCCGCATCTGATGGAAACCTCTGGGCACACACAGGCACGGCACACCCTCCACTCGGGGAGCGAGCCTGCCTGCCTGGCTCCCACCCCAACTCACCCTGTGACACTGCAGATGAGGGGACGCGTTGGACCCAAGGCCGTGGGAAGGAGATCCTCGTGCCCGGCAGCTCTCAGAACCGGAAGTGCTGGAAACTCCACAGAGACGTGTTCTCACCTGCCCACCCGGGTGATGCCCCCTCCAGCAGCCTCCTGTACGCAGGGCTGGAGCCCCCATTCCGGGCTGCGGACCCATGGAAGAAGACAGCTGTCCACGTGCCCTTCTCCCCTCATGTAGCAGCACGGTCCTGAGACCCACGTGCCAGGCGCGTGCCTCCCGGTCGGTGGGCCACCTCTCGGCCTCTGTCCACTCGGAGCCCCCCAGGCAGGAGAGGGGCTACTCCCAGGCTACATCATGTAGCCAGAGAGCATGAGGGCCTCATCCCATCCCCACCCCGGCCTATCCCGCCAACACTGGTCCCCCTGGATCAGAACCAGATGGTAAGAAAAAGCCCATCTCTGTGGCTGTTCATCTTCAGGACCCCTTGCCCCATCCCTGCACCCCTCTCACTGGTAGAGCCCAGAGAGAGGTTCCCAGCATGGTCCACAGGGCTCTGGGGAGCTGCAGGTGTCTGGTCCTAAGGAAGACCCTTGCCCTGCCTGCCTCAGTCTCCCCTCCTGTGTAAGGACACTTGGAAGGCAGGCCAGACCCAGAGGGGATAGGCCGGCAGCCTTGCACCTCATTCATGGTGACATCTCAGAGACCCTGGACCCTGCAGATGGCCGAGCCCACCCCTGCTTTTGTGCAGCTAAGGGCCCCAGCCCTCCCTTCCTCCTTCCCTCCAACCACCACCTGGGAAGGAGCCCGTGTGCGCCAGGCTGGTCTGTGCATGGAGCACGGCCTCCCTCTGCTGGCACCTGTGTGCAATGACCACAGGAAGGAACTGGGGCGGTCACCCTGGGCTGGATGGCGGGGCCTGAAGGCTGACCCTCTCCACCTGGCCAAAGTCGCAGGCTCAGTCCTGCAAGGCCTGGAGCTGGCCTTGATGGACAGAGCCAGTGTCCACTGATCACTTTCTGTGAGCAAGACTGCCACTGAGCAGTCCCAGAGCACGGCCTCCCTGACCCCCATGGCCTAAGAGTCAGGAAGGAAACCATGGCACAGACAAGAGACGGGGATCGGGAGGAGAGCTCACTGCCTGGCGCTCCAGCCCCATCGAGGAACCGCGTGCAGCTGGGTGAAGACTGGGGCTGCACTGGACCCACCACTCCCCCCTCATTTCCAGAAAAGCCTCCTGGGTGGATCCTCCTGACACTGTGAGTTCAGGGTCACCACCGTGGAGAGAAAACGGAGGCTGCTGAGGTGCAGGCCGATTACAGAGCCTGTGCAGGTCAGCAATGAACATGAACCAACAAGGGGGGGGGTAGCCCCAGATCATCTCAATTATGCTCATGCCCTCCTGGGAGGGGGTTGTGACACCCCTGCCTTCAGATGAGGAGGACCAGACGCAAAGCAGGTATGGGACCTGGTAGTGGTGGAGTGGAGTGGGCAAAGCTGCACCCTGCAGAGGGGGCATCTGGGTGAGTGGGACGGGGAACATGGGGCCTGGGGCTAGTTCAGAGAGGGGACGTCACAATGTCTCCAGGAAAAAGCTGGACGATGTGGCAGCCATGAGCAAGCATACCCACCCAGAGAGAGGTGAGCCGTGGGAAGCACAGATGTCTCCAGGCCACAGCCCTGCACAAGTCCTTGGGCACCTCTGTGCCTCAGTTTCCTCCATCGGAGCAGGTCCCAGTGTTGTGGGACTGAAGCTTGTTAACTGGGACCCACTTTCAGAGAAATAATATAACAGTAGGTGCAGGGTCTTGGAGGGGCCATGCAGGTGAAGACCCTGAAGCTAGCTCTCCAGTGCGTCTGCCCTGGGGGGTGGTAACCACCTCCCTCAAGGGCCACGTCATGGTCCGAGCACCGCACGGAAGGGCTGGGAGCCATGTCAGCACACAACAGGCGTCAGCTCTCAGTGGTGCATGCACACTAGCATACACGCACACACACTCACATGGACAGCATGCACACATCTGCACACATGATAATACATGCAATGCGTACACATGCACATCTGTGCCCACACTCAAATGCTCAATGTGCACACATGTTTGGAAGCACACACATGAATATACATATGTGACACACAGGTGTGTGCAGCTTTTGTGTGTCTGGGGCTTTGAGGAGCACAGGGCATCTGGGGAGGAGGTCGTGACTGGTGTGGGACATGTGACGGCAGAGCCCTCCTCCCTGAGGTTAGAAACCCAGTGCTTCCGTGAGCTCTTGAGTCATATACAGAAACCTCACTGTTCTTTTTCCAATTTTAAAATTATAATTGTCCTTTTTAAAGAGGAAAGTGTAATTAAATTCCTTTAAAGATTTTTAGATATATACAAGAGAATAAATTTCATTTCCTTTTTAAATACTTCATGTTCTGATAAAACAAACCTCTCTCAAGGACTTGTCAATGAACTTATTCTAATGAGTTAAAACTGATAATGCATGTCCTGGCTGGTTGGCTCAGTGGTGGAGCGTCAGCCTGGCATGTGGATCTCCTGGGTTCGATTCCCAGTCAGAGCACACAGGAGAAGCAATCACCTACTTCTCCACTCTTCTCCCTCCTCTTTCTCCCTCACTCTCTCTTTCTCTCTCTCTTCCCCTCCTGCAGCCATGGCTCAGCTGGTACAACTGGTTCAAGCTCATTGGCCCTGGCACTGAAGAGGGTTCCCTGGAGCCTCTGCCTTAGGCACTAAAAATAGCTCGGTTGCGAGCATGGCCCCAGATAGGCAGAACATTGGCCCCAGACGGGGGTTGCAGAGTGGATCCCGGTCAAGGTGCATACAGGAGTCTGTCTCTCTGTCTCCCCTCTTCTCACTTGGAAAAGGAGAGAGGGGGGAAAGGCTGTTGGAGAATCTGACAGGCCAAATTCTCATATCAAAGTACCTGCAATACCCGTTATGGAGAAGTTATTTCTACATTTAACAACAAGCATGGATAGGACAGCATGGCTGTGTCATCTCTTTGCTTGACTGCGGTCCCCAAGGGGACAGGATGGTGACTCCCTGGGGAAATGACTTGCCCACCCCACCCGCCTTCTGACCTTTCTCATGATCTGAGCCCAGCTTTTTATAGCCACTGTGCCACGGGCTCCTAAAAAGGGCTGGTCTCACAGTCCAAGGCTGGGGTTTAAATCTGGTTGTCCTTTAGTGCTCCTCTCCAGGGAGGTCAGCCACCCTCACCCACCCTGGGCCGACCCCCCTCCCGAGTTAAACTGGTCAGCACCAGCAGAGGGGCAGACAACCCGCTGTCCTCATGTCCTGTGGCCAAGAAATGCACGGCTGTGGAGGGCCACCGGCTTGTCCCCGCAGCAGAGCTGCCTGGTGCCCCTTGCACAGCTCTGCACACAGGCACCGGCTGCATCCTTCAGCCACGTTCACCTCTCCCCCAGCCCCTGTAACTAGACTCCTCCCATGTTCCCTAGGGCAGAAAGCGGGCATCAAATGCCAGGGTGTCCCTTGGTCTCCCTTGGCTTTTGATGAGGTTTCCATCCGGGAAGTCAGGTGTGGCCACGTGACGTGCTTTGGCCTATGGGAGGTGAGCACACATGCAAGTGGAGCAATGTGAGGAGTGGGCTCCAGGGGAGACTCCCCCATCTTCAAAGCCAGCAGCGTGGCCTCCTCTCTCCTCTGTCACATCAGCTTTCCTGGTCACCTGTGTAACCCTTCACTTAACCCTGTCTAACGGGAGCTGGATAAACGTCACCTCTCATGCAAAGGGGCTGCATGTGGTCCAGGAGCGGGGCAGGTGCCAAGCCGGAAACGTGGACCTTGACCCCTCGTGCGACAAGCTCTTAAGCGCCCTTCTCCACTGGGCGCCGTCCGTGGGCCCCGACCTCAGCCTGCTGAATCCACTGGTGGGGAAAGTCGTGCTAAGTCACTCAGGCCAGACTCCCTGGACCTTTGGTGGTGGATCAAACTCCTCATCCACACCCTCAATATCCGATCACCCTGCCCTGCCCTCAGCAGGAGTCCCCCCCCCCCAATGTCTGCTCTTTAGTTTACATCCACTGACGCCCTCCCCCTGTTCCTGGGGGGGACCCCTAGTCCTGGTGGTACAGAGCTGGGCTCACCCACTCTTCCCTGCTGCAGTAGTCTTTCTTTTTTTCTTCTTCTTTTGCAAGAGAGACAGAGAGAGAGAGAGAGGGACAGACAGGCAGGAAGGGAGAGAGATGAGAAGCATCAATTCTTTGTTGTGGCATCTTAGTTGTCCATTGATTGCTTTCTCATATGTGCCTTGACCCGGGGACTACAACAGAGCCAGTGATCCCTTGCTCAAGCCAGCGACCTTGGGCTCAAGCCAGCGACCATGGGGTTTTGAACGCGGGTCCTCTGCATCCCAGGCCAACACTCTATCCACTGGGTCACCGCCTGGTTAGGCCCTCCCGCAATAGTCTTGAATAAAGACTTCCTTAACATGTCCACAAGTGTCAGAATGATATTATCTCTAACAGTGACCACCTGCCTGGTCTCATCTAGCCCTGGTTAGAGTCTCTCTGCTTCTCCCGTCCTTCCTGAGACCACAGCCCAAGTCAAAGAAGGAGACCTGCACCCTGGACAGTGCCAGGGGCAGCCTGACTCTTCAGCCTCATCCACACTCTCTGAGGGTGCCCCACCCACAAGCGCTGCAACAAGCCGCACCAACTCCTGACCGCGCCCAGCTGGTGATGCCACCGAGGCCAGCAAGGCCACCAAAAGCCACCACATGGAGGACCCCCCACCCCCACCCCCCACCCCCCAGGAGAGGCAGCTTGCCTGACTCCATTAATCTAACACGCTCTTGCATGTCAAAGTGCACGCCATTTCTTGTAAAAATGATCTGGCTGCTAATTAGGCTGTTTATAACTTGTTTCCCTGGTCACTAATGATAATTAACATGCAAATGAGCTCTGGGAAGGGAGGCTCCGGGGCCCCCGGTTCATTACCACGTTAATTACTGTTTGCATACTTAACATCGCAGATATAAATGGCGGCATTTACTGTAATGGGCACGATAATAATTATACCGACGACATTTTGAAAAGTCATTTTGCCGTGTTATTTTTCTGGGTGATTAATGGTTCCGTGCCTGGCTGATAAACTTTGTTAGTACAAACCAATATAGGCTCTGTACACACAGACCCACCAGCAGGCTCGGCCCCATTAATCTCCGGTCCCTGCTGGATACCAAGTTTCAGAGAGGAAAGGAACAGCGGAGGAGAAAGTTGGGCGGCTTTGGGTGGGGGGGAGTGAACTTCCCGAAAGTCCTAGGTTTAGAGCTCCTCAGAATCGGCTCTGACCACAGTGACCGATGGTGTTTGTTTAAGGTGCTGAATTCGGGGAGATTTGTGACTCAAGGCCAACAACTCGGGGGGAGTCCAGGTCCTCCCTCCCTCAACGGCAGCTCCAAGGTCCTGGGATGCCTGGCTTTCCTCATCCTTACCTCCTTTCTTCCTCCCCCTCTCACCTGCCAGGTGCCTGCTGGGCAGTGGCAGCCCCACCCTGCCCTCTTGGAGCCAACAAGGTAATGGGTGGGAGGGGGAGGCTGAGAGGAATGAGGATCTATTTTATTTTTTTTTTTATTTTATTTTTTTTAATGGGGCGACATCAATAAATCAGGATACATATATTCAAAGATAACAAGTCCAGGTTATCTTGTCGTTCAATTATGTTGCATACCCATCACCCAAAGTCAGATTGTCCTCTGTCACCTTCTATCTAGTTTTCTTTGTGCCCCTCCCCCTCCCCCTTTCCCTCTCCCTTTCCCCCTCCCCCCGTAACCACTACACTCTTATCAATGTCTCTTAGTTTCACTTTTATGTCCCACCTATGTATGGAATAATGCAGTTCCTGGTTTTTTCTGATTTACTTATTTCGCTTCGTATAATGTTATCAAGATCCCACCATTTTGTTGTAAATGATCCGATGTCATCATTTCTTATGGCTGAGTAGTATTCCATAGTGTATATGTGCCACATCTTCTTTATCCAGTCATCTATTGACGGGCTTTTTGGTTGTTTCCATGTCCTGGCCACTGTGAACAATGCTGCAATGAACATGGGGCTGCATGTGTCTTTACATATCAATGTTTCTGAGTTTTGGGGGTATATACCCAGTAGAGGGATTGCTGGGTCATAAGGTAGTTCTATTTTCAGTTTTTTGAGGAACCACCATACTTTCTTCCATAATGGTTGTACTACTTTACATTCCCACCAACAGTGTATGAAGGTTCCTTTTTCTCCACAGCCTCTCCAACATTTGCTATTACCTGTCTTGTTAATAATAGCTAATCTAACAGGTGTGAGGTGGTATCTCATTGCAGTTTTGATTTGCATTTCTCTAATAACTAAAAAAGATGAGCATCTTTTCATATATCTGTTGGCCATTTGTATTTCTTCCTGGGAGAAGTGTCTGTTCATGAGAGCAACTATTTTAGATAAGGGAGCCCAACAAGGGTCTCTATAAGGAGGGACAATGGACCTGAAGGAAGTGTGGGGAAAGGGTCAGTGCAAAGGTCCTGAGGCAGAAACAGGCTTGTCAGGGAGCAGAGTGGGGGTGGGCACAGCAAGGGGCAGTGCAGCTGGGCTGAGGGGCCAGGGTGCTGGGAGACGAGCAGAAGAGGGTGGGATAGGAGTATTAGCTCAGGGGAGCCCCGGAAACCTGATAAAAACAGAATGGCCATCTCCACAGCAGTAGGACATAATTTCTCAATCCTGCTCTCCCCCAGACAGCAGCTTATCACCCCCAACAGCACCCCTCATGCAGAGGTGGCCCTCAGGAAGCCACCAGCCCTGTAATGGAGATGAAAGCACACCCAGAGCGACAGGTGGGCAGGTGGGGGGGGGGGGGAGACGTTCCTCCTCCGTTGCATTATTGATCAGGGTAGACCAGGAGAGCAGCCCATGACAGGTGTGTCCCTGCCCACTCACCTGCTGCCAGGCCTGTTAGATGCTCAGAGAGGCCAGAGAGGCAGAAGGAGGGGTTCAGGTCCATGAGGGTCAGGGGTGAGGAGAAAAGGCCCTGAGAGAAAAGCCCTCCCACCCAACTGCCCCCAATCTCCAGGACTGTGTGTCCTCTGCCTGCAATTCCTGCCTGTCTGGCAGCAGGGACCAGAGGCTGAAATTTCATCTGGTGGTGACCAGGCACCCGCCCACCCTGGTCCCAGACTCCCTGCAGGCGTCCAGAGACTGCAGACACAGGTAAGCCCCCACACACACACTCAGACCGGAGGGCTGCCTGGAGTTGTGGGGGGTATTCTGAACGCTGGCAGCCAGAGGGCTCTGGGTGAGCTCACACACCCTCAGAGCACACCCGGGGGCCTCAGGGTGATGGGAGCTGTGCCCAGAGACCTGGCGAGAGCTGCACCGGGCTCCCATGGAGCAGGAAGAGGGAAGCACCCCTGAGACAACCCATGGTCACCTTTTGGAGGCCTTGGGTACAGTTATGGGCTGGTGCTAAGAGCTCTCCTTTCTAATGGGATTGGCTGAGGAGATGAGTCTGCCTTCCTCGGTGAGTACCTGTGGAGAGGCAGAAGGGTGGGGTGCCCCCCAGAGCCCACAGGGAGACAGTATAAACTCGGGCTTGGGATGGTGTGGGCCCTCTCCTCCCTCATGTGGCACAGGGGGGGAAAGGTGGGTGCAAAGCCATTTGCCTCTGTGGTTGTGTCAAGGGCTTGGAAGATCTGCCTTGAACCCCGGCAGTGACGTTGGTTCGTGGGTGTCAGGAGGGCTCAGACTCTTCTTCCGACCGAGGAAGGGCAGCCTGGGAGGGTCTGCAGGCAGGGACCTCACCTGGCACCCACTTCCTGGTCTCTGGGCCCAGCGCTGGAATCAGACCTGAGGCGGGGGAACCTTTAGGTCTCTGGGGGGGCAGGCAGTGGGCCAGGTGAGAACGCACCTCCTTCTGTGAAGGTGATGGGCAAAGTGGACTTCCCACCCTGATGGCCTCTAGTTCCCCTCGGGGAGCCCCTGAGGGGTCATGCAGGTTCAGCATGAGCTCCTCGGCCTGGGCAGGAGACCTCACCACCCTGTGCATCTGCGGACAGGCCCTTGGAGCAGCCCGCTCACCCACTCACTGCACACGAGGACAAAGCCCCTAAGATGTACAGTCACCACAAGGCCATTGCCAACTGTCCACTTTCATAAACTACTTCCCTTTCCAAAGAAAATGCTGATAACGGCACTCAGAGCCCTCCTTCCAGAGTCGAGTGTGAGGACAACTGCGTCTGCAGCGGGGACCCCGTTCTCCTTCTGGGACCGCCACACAGGCACCCACATCCCTCAGGCTGCCTTTTTATGGCCGTTTCAGGGAGTGCAGGCAACTCCTGCATGGGGCTGGTGGCAGCACCCTGACCCTAACCCTAGCCAGGTCTGACCCCATATCCCGGAGCCACCAGCTGACAAAACTCACCGGAGAAGAAGGGGCAGCCCCGAGAGGCCTTGAAACCACTTTCGCGGGCCCAGATTCTCATCAGGTCTGCAGTGATGATGGCCCTGGACTCTGGGTGGACTCTTACTGGGTTCCTGGCACAGTTCAGTCAGAGCCTAACGCTTCCTTCACCACGGAACCCCGTGTGTCCCTAAAGCTGTGAACTTCCCACAAAGACGCCGCCCGTCCCAACCTGTCAAGGTTTTGATGGGCACAGCAGTGCAAAGGGCAAGAACTCAGCCATCACCTCCACTGGCTGCCCGGATGCCCATCAGACATGGCGACGGCTCCCACGGCTGCTGAAGAAAGGCTCCTTCCGAATTCAGTCCTCACACCAGGACCAAAAGCAACAGATGCAAGACCACCTGACCCCCCCCCCCCCCGTGGCAAGAAGCAGGTGCCCTGGGGTTACCTGCACCAGGTGTGCTGCTCAAGATGGCGACTGCGATCACAGTTCATGGCATGCCGAGACCACCGGGCTCATCTGGCCAGTGCCTGCGGCTGCGCAGGCACTGTGTGCTGGGCAGGAGCTCGGGGGACCCATCAGAGCTAATGTGACTGTGAATGTGGGGCAGCCCCACCGCTTCCTGGCCCCCAGGCCATCCCCACAGCCAGTGTGACAGCCTCGCTCCATTATGGTTCTTGCCTAATTAGGGTAATTAAAATGAGAGTAATCAAAGCAATGGGAGATCTCTTAATAAAATGTCACCACTGCGTTCATCGGGCGGGTGCTGTGCCTTTGTGAAGTTCAAGGCCAGGAGCAGAGAGGCCAGGAGCCAGACAAGAAGACTGGGCCCTGCTGACGACACCAGCCTGCCTGCTGCAGACCTTGACCCCAGACTTCCCTAACAGGCCGGGATGCCACCTCCCAGGAGGCCCAGACCCTGGGAAGGAAACCAGGGCACAGTTCCCCACATTCCCAGTGGCCTCCCAGCCCTGCTTTATGGCACCCACGTCCCTCACAGTGGGTGCCTCACCTAGTTCCCTGAGCCCTGCAGAGGTCCAGGGCTTTGCCTGGCATCTGGGCCCTTGGCATCTTGAGTTGGGAGAGTCCCTTGCCCAAAGCAGCACCAGGGGCCTTCTAGGGCAGCTACCTATAAAGGGCCTTCTCCTTCGGCTGCTGGAGGTGGAGGCGGAGGGATTCCTAAAATATCACCTGACACTGCAGCTCCTTCCTCAACTACAGCCAAGGTGACCCCAGCCTGCGGGCTCATGTCGCATGGCTCCTTAGAGCCACCTCTGGGCCTCTTGCCAAGGACAGGCCCCGGTCCGAAGGGAGGAAGAAGGCAGGAAAGAGGCTGGGTGTGCAATGCCCGGTCCCCCACCTCCCTGGAGCTCCTTCCTCAGCTGTGAGAACGATGAGGATGTGGGGTGCGGCGTGGCCCTAAAACACAGACAGCTCCCCCCGGGGTGTCCAGGGTGCCCAGCACCTTGAGCCCCCACAGTCTGCTCCAAAGCTGCATGGAGCCTGGCCCTTCCAGGGTGGCTCTCCCTCCCTCTCTCTGCGCTAGGTTGTGTGGAGCGACCCAAGAGATCAGGGGGCAGGGCGGGGACAGGGCAGGGGGCAGGGTGGTGGGCGAGCTGAGGGGCTGGGCAGGCAGGGGCTCCCCACCGGCCGCTAGGGGCACCGCTGAGCAGCGGGAGGCGGGGTGTTGACGCTCTCCCGGGAAACGCTCCAGCCCGCGGGGGCGGGCGCAGAGGGAGTTCGGGCATCACTGCTGCACCTGCCTGGCACAGCCTCCGAGCACAGCGAGTGTGACCGTGTGTGCACATACAGATGTGAGCGCGTAAGCGTGTGTCTGTGGGTGTCAGCGAGCATTTATTGGGTGGGAACTTGTCTACAGGCGCTTGGGGAGCCAGGAGCCAAAGGGCTGTAAGTATGTAGTTACTTCTTCAGGCCAGAAGGTTTGCAGGAGGGGGTGGTTAAGGCCAGTCCCCAAACCCACCTCAGAACTGACGGCCCCTTGGCCTGGGCCAATTGCTCCTCACCCCCACCCAAAAGCCAGACAGGTGTCCCTCACTAGCCTGGCACCCCGTTCCCACCCCACATTGTGCAGGTGTGGGAGATAGGCAGGAGTGTGTCCCTGAGGTTGGACAGTTCTGCTAAGTCTCAGTGCTGAGAAGGCTGGGGGACGCCTGTGTGACCCGGATTGATTGGGGGGTGGGGTTCCACCTCCCTGAGGGGTCTGTGCCAGGAGGGGCAGGAGGTGGAGCGAGGGCTAAGGGCCCCTGACCCCTCGGGCCACCCAGCTCCTCCCCACGTAGGTGCTCAGGGGTCATCATCCACAACCTATCAGTTGCTGAGTAGGGTCACAGCCCATTCTGCAGAGGGGAGAGCTGAGGCCCAGAGGCAAACAGTGGGAGCCTGCCCAGGCACGCCCTGGTAAACACCCCAGCCCCGTGGAGACCACCTGCAAACACCACCTTAACAGCTGGATTCACCCTGTTTCCACTCAAGGGGTGCAGCATTGACCCTGGGGTCTCAGTGGGGAGGGGCAGGGAGGCTGCTCTGGAGCGGGGTTGGAGGCCACAGGGTCTACAGGCTGATGGCTATTCGAACACTAACCACATGCCCCTCCCTGCCGCAGGTGCCCCTGAGGACTGGACATGGACCTGTTGGTGGCACAGGTGTGATGTCGGCCCAGAAGCTTGTGGCCTGCCTCTGCCGGGAGGGGGACCAGCACCTGGCCCTGGGGGAGCCCCCGCTGGCCACGGCCTTCTACCTGGCTGCCTTCAGCTGCCATGCCCCCTCGGCAGTAAGGAGTGTCCGAGCTGCCCTGGCCGAGGCTCGGGGTGCACCCGTTGTGGCCACCCTGGAGGCCTGGTGCCGAGGCGACAGCCAGATCCCAGCCATCCACTGGGACGGCATGGCAGTGGTGTCGCTGACAGGGACCCTGGCCTCAGCCTTCCTGGCCACCCTGTGCCCAGACCACCCGGCAGCAGTCCTGCACTCTCTGGCCGGCCTGCTGGCCCACGGGTGCCATGGGGAGGTGGTGCGGCGCTGTAGCACCCTGCTGGACGCCCACTCCCAGCAAGCCCTGGAGCTGCGGCTGACCCGCGCCCTGGCCTGGGTCCTTTCTGGAGTGCAGGTGGACAATGGCCTGGCCGACTACCTTCAGGCCTTCACCTCCATGACCGACCGGACTGTGGCCTTCATCCTCGCCCACCAGCAGCCCTACCTCCCCATGCTGGTCAGCACCCTCCAGGACCACATCTTGAGGAGCCAGCAGGCTGGGGACAGCACCAGCCAGCAAGAGACCGATGGCCAGAGACTCCTGGCAGCCCTGGACCCTGGAGGCACCTGGAGCAACGTCCTGTCACCTGAAGCTCTGCTCCACGGGGGCAGGTATGAAGACTGCCGGGCAGCGTGCAGCCGGGCCCTTGAGTCTGACCCGACCGGCAGCAGACCCCAAGGTAGGAGTGCGGTCACGTCTCCTTATGGGTCCAGGTGAAAAGTCATTCTAGTCTCCTTCACAGCACAGTTAATTCCTGCTTCTGGTGGGAGCAGGAGGTTGTGCGGAGGCCGGGGACACCACAGTGACAAGGTGGACAGGCCCGTGCCCTTATGGAACACCCAGGAAAAGAGGCAAACAACCTGAGTGCTTTGAGAAATGTGCTTCTAGCCAGATGGTCAGGGAAGGCTTCTGGGAGGAGGTGTCACTTGATCTGCGACAAGGATTCCAAACAGCAGAAACAGAGCATGCCAGGTTGCTGAGGGAGAAAGAACTGGGGTGTGTGTGGCACTGAATGGAGCTGGGGTGGCTGTCAGGGGAGAGAGGACAGAGGACAAGCAGATGACCTGAAGATAGTAGCCCTGACTAAGCCTTCCTGGCCTCAAAAGTAGTCAGGTTTTACCCTCAGAGCAGTGAGAGTCATGGAGGGTTTTAAACTGTGGAGGAAGACACTCTGAGTTCCATCTGTAGTCTCCTCCGGCTGCTGTGTGCAGACTGTGCCAAGGGGAGCCAAAGGGAAAGCTGAACCTTCTAGGAGGCTGGGGGGGGCAGGCCAGGGGGAGGACCAGGCCAGGGGGGGCAGGCCAGGGGAGGACCAGGCCAGGGGGGGGCAGGCCAGGGGGAGGACCAGGCTGGGGCAAGGACCAGGCTGAGGAGAGGACCAGGTCAGGGGGAGGACCAAGCCAGGGGGGGGGGGAAGGCCAGGGGGAGGACCAGGCTAGGGGGAGAACCAGGCTGGGGGGAGGACCAGGCTGGCAAGAGGATCAGGTCGGGGGGAGGACCAAGCTAGGGGGAGAACCAGGCTGGGGGGAGGACCAGGCTGGCAAGAGGATCAGGTCAGGGGGAGGACCAGGCTGGGGAGAGGACCAGGCTGGGGAGAGGACCAGGTCAGGGGGAGGACCAGGCTAGGGGGAGAACCAGGCTGGGGGGAGGACCAGGTCAGGGGGAGGACCAGGTCAGGGGGAGGACCAGGCTAGGGGGAGGACCAGGTT
Organism: Saccopteryx leptura; assembly: GCF_036850995.1. NCBI lineage: Eukaryota > Metazoa > Chordata > Mammalia > Chiroptera > Emballonuridae > Saccopteryx > Saccopteryx leptura. The sequence continues at coordinate 84,824,853 of NC_089505.1, read as the reverse complement.
GGGGAGAGGACCAGGCTGGGGGGAGGACCAGGTCGGGGGGAGGACCAGGTCAGGGGAAGGACCAGGCGGGGGGGGCAGGCCAGGGGGAGGACCAGGTAAGGGGGAGGACCAGGCTGGGGCGAGGACCAGGTCGGGGGGAGAACCAGGTCGGGGGGAGGACCAGGCTGGGGCGAGGACCAGGTCGGGGGGAGGACCAGGTCGGGGGGAGGACCAGGCCGGGGCGAGGACCAGGTCGGGGGGAGGACCAGGCTGGGGTGAGGACCAGGTCGGGGGGAGGACCAGGTCGGGGGGAGGACCAGGCTGGGGGGAGGACCAGGCTGGCGAGAGGACCAGGTCGGGGAGAGGACCAGGTCGGGGGGAGGACCAGGCTGGGGCGAGGACCAGGTCGGGGGGAGGACCAGGTCGGGGGAGGACCAGGTCAGGGGGAGGACCAGGCTGGGGCAAGGACCAGGTCGGGGCGAGGACCAGGCTGGGGCGAGGACCAGGTCGGGGGAGGACCAGGTCAGGGGGAGGACCAGGCTGGGGCGAGGACCAGGTCGGGGCGAGGACCAGGCTGGGGCGAGGACCAGGTCAGGGGAGGACCAGGTCAGGGGGAGGACCAGGCTGGGGGGAGGACCAGGCTGGGGAGAGGACCAGGTCAGGGGGAGGACCAGGTTGGGGGGACAGGCCAGGGGCAGGACCAGGCTGGGGTGAGGACCAGGCTGGGGAGAGGACCAAGTTAGGGGGAGGACCAGGCTGGGGGGGCAGGCCAGGGGTAGGACCAAGCTGGGGGAGGCAGGCCAGGGGGAGGACTAGGCTGGGAAGTGAACGGGGCTGGGGGGAGGACCAAATCAGGAGGAGGACCAGGTCGGGAGGTCAACAGGGTTGGGGGGAGGACCAGGTCAGAAGGAGGACCAGGTCAGAGGGAGGACCAGGCTGGGAGCCTGGAAGGCGAGAGGTGGTGGAGTCTCAGCTCAAAGAGGGAAGAGTTAGAGAAAGACAATGGGCTTGAGATATCACTAAATTAGACATGACAAGGTTGTTGGCAGAGATCATGGTGGAAAGAGGGGCATGGAAAAAGGTCATGAATGACTTTAAGAGCTTACCTTTAACAGGAAGGCAGAGGGCAGAGGGAGCAGGCACAAGAAGGGGGTGTCAGAGTTTTTACACACAGCCTGTTTGAGAGCTGCTCCTGCGGCCCCTTTGCTGAGACCTCCCTCTGGTGGGGGTAGGCAGTGGAGGGTGGGTGTCCAAGAGCACCCAGGAGCCACACTCCAGCCTACCACGAGGACTCAGAGCTCGCCCACAGCTTCGTGGCCTGTCCATGCCACCGCCCCATGTGCATGCGGAGTTGGAGGCTGCACCCACTTCTGAGCATTGCTGCGGGGACTCAATGAAAATGTGTATCAAACTATTTCCCTCTCCGGATGCTTGAAGATTGTCCACCATCAGAAAGAGCACAGTAACTGTTTGGACCAGGAAGTTCATGACCAGCAGAGGACTTCAGTGGAAGCAAATGGTCATCAACACCCTTCACCCGGAGAAGGCAACAGTAACCTAAGACAGAAATCCGGGAAAACCAACCAGACAAAGTGTATAAGGCCACTCCAGATGTCATCGCTGTATTTGGATTCAGACCCATTTAGCTGGTGGCCGGAGAGCTGACGCTAGCATGATTCATGATGCCTCGGATTACATAAAGAAAAATAAAGCCAGACACAAGACTTGCAAGATATGACCCCTGAGGGAAGAGGAGAACCTCAAGAAAACAGTGAAAAGGACGCAAGAACAGGATGAGGAATATCCAGGGACCACAGCACCAGGGTTGAGGCTGGCAAAGTGGCTTTCTCTGCAATCACTGTGCAAAGGTTTCATAACAGGATTAATAAACTAAGAATTTTTAGGTGTTAAAAAAAAGAAAGATCCTGACCAGGCGGTGGCACAGTGGATAGAACATTAGACTGGGATGTGGAGGACCCACATTCGAAATTCCGGGGTTGCCGGCTTGAGCGCAGGCTCATCTGATTTGAGTGCAGGGTGGCTGGCTTGAGCGTGGGATCATAGACATGACCCTGTGGTTGGTGGCTTGAAGCCCAAGGTCACTGGCTTGAGCAAGGGGTCACTTGCTCACTGTAGCTTCCCCTTGCCCCCGGTCAAGGCACATACGAGAAAGCAATCAATGAATAACTAAGGTGTCACAACAAAGAATTGATGCTTCTCATCTCTCTCCCTTCCTACCTATCTGTCTTTATCTGTCCCTCTTTCTCTCTCTCTCTCTGTCAAAAAGAAAAGAAAAAAGAAAAAGAATTCCACAAAAAAAGGAAGAGAAAGAAAGAGAAAAGGAAATGTGTATCAAACCTTTAAAATGGTGTCACCCCTAAGTGCTCAGAGATGCCCCTTGAGCCAGCCAAGTGGACATGTTGTCAGACAGCAGGACACAAGAGCCTAGAGACGAGAGGGTGCTTGGTGTGAAGAAGGGGTTTTGAAATCGTCCACACGAAGGAGATGTTTCAGGTCAAGCGTGAGCATTGCTAATTGATAGGCAAAGAAGAGGATGCCTATTCAATGGACAAAGCTGACTCTCTACTTCAAATCATGCAAAAAAAAAAAAAAAAAGGCAAGTCCACAGGGATGATGCTAATAGCTAAGTTTCACAGAAATGAGGGTATAAGAGAATATCATTAAGACTTCTGTGAACAGCTCAGCTTCTTAAGATACAAAAAGTGGAAACTGTAAATGGAAAAGTCAATACATTTGACGAAATTAAAAATTGTTTAAACTTCTGTTTTACCCCTCCCATCACTTTGTAGAAAAAGAAAGGATACAACACAACAGAGAGAGAATGTTTATGAAATATATAATGGGCAAAAAAAATTAGTACCCAGAGTATTTGAAGAATTCCTACAAGTCAATAAGAAAATAATCTGGTGTAATAATTGGCAAAAAAAAAAAAAAAAAGCCTTTCCCCAAAGAGAAAACACAGATGGCTAATGAACGTGTGGAAAATGTCCAACATCACTGTAATGATACAAATGCAAATTAAAACAAGATACCACTTTCTACCCACCAGATTGGGGGGGGGGAGTATTTTTAAATAAACGAACCTCACACATAATCAGGAAAATGAAAATTAAAACCAACAATGAGGTAGCGTTTTATATTTCCCTAGGACTGCCAAAACTTTTAAGTCTAACAAGAGGAGAGTCTGGCTTTCAATAATGGTGGAGTAGTGCTTGATTAGACCATGTATTCCCTAGAAAGCAATAATGAAATTGGGCAAAATATAAGATGCAGCCATTTGAAGGCACTGAAGAATGACCAAATGCAGGCAGAAACTGGGAGTTGACCCTTTGGAATAGGAAGATTGGGGGAGGTAATATTTGCATCCTTGTAGTTTTTTGCCTGAGGAAACTCCTCAATTTCAGGTGTTATCCATGTGGAAGAGAAAGCAGCAAGCAGATGTACGGCTTGTGATGTCACAGGACAGAATTCAGCGCTGAAAAGAACTCCCAGAGGAGACACAGAGGTAGTGCTACCCAAAATCTGTGTATTAAGCCCACTTAAATCCTCAGCTGACCACCAAACTGCGCACACGCGGGAGCTGGAAACTCAAGAACCTAATGAAGATTTCAGCTGCTACACACCATATAGACAGAATAAAGCGTTTGATTCTATTCAGTTTAACTGCCTGCTCAAACAAAACTCTGTTCTCTTCAGAGGAACGTAACTGAATCCAGTATCTAAAAAGCATCAACCAGATGCCTAGCATACAATTTTTTAAAAAATTGCTAGACATGAAAAGAAACAAGAAAATAAAATGTGAGCCACAGTTAGGAGAAAACATCACTAAAAACCAACCTTAAGATGACCCAGCCTGTGTGGAGAAAAAGGAACCCTCATACACTGTTGGTGGGAATGTAAAGTAGTACAACCATTATGGAAGAAAGTATGGTGGTTCCTCAAAAAACTGAAAATAGAACTACCTTATGACCCAGCAATCCCTCTACTGGGTATATATCCCAAAAACTCAGAAACATTGATACGTAAAGACACATGCAGCCCCATGTTTATTGCAGCATTGTTCACAGTGGCCAGGACATGGAAACAACCAAAAAGCCCATCAATAGATGACTGGATAAAGAAGATGTAGCACATATACACTATGGAATACTACTCAGCCATAAGAAATGATGACATCGGAACATTTACAGCAAAATGGTGGGATCTTGATAACATGATACGAAGCGAAATAAGTAAATCAGAAAAAACCAGGAACTGTATTATTCCATACGTAGGTGGGACATAATAGTGAAACTAAGAGACATTTATAAGAGTGTGGTGGTTACGGGGGGGGAGGGGGGAATGGGAGAGGGATAGGGGGTGGGGAGGGGCACAAAGAAAACAAGATAGAAGGTGACAGAGGACAATCTGACTTTGGGTGGTGGGTATGCAACATAATTGAACGACAAGATAACCTGGACTTGTTATCTTTGAATATATGTATCCTGATTTATTGATGTCACCCCAGTAAAAAAATAAAATTATAAAAAAAAAAAAAAAAAAAAAAAAGATGACCCAGCCTGACTAGGCAGTGGTACAGTGGGTAGAGCGTCGAACTGGAACACAGAGGACCCAGGTTCGAAACCCTGAGGTTACCAGCTTGAGCACAGGCTCATCCAGCTTGAGCAAGGGGTCCCTGGCTTGAGCCCAAAGGTCTTGGCTTGAAGCCCAAGGTCGCTGGCTTGAGCAAGGGGTCACTCACTCTGCTATAGCCCCTCCCCCCAGTCAAGGCACATATGAGAAATTAATCAATGAACGACTAAGGAGCCACAACAAAGAATTGATGCTTCTCATCTCTCTCCCTTTCTCTCTGTCCCTATCTGTTCCTCTCTCTGATCTCTCTCTGTCTCTGTCAAAAAAAAAAAAGAAAGATAATCTATGTGCTGGTGTCAACATGCTAAGGACGTTAAAGGAACAATTCGTAATATACTCAAGGACGAAAGGAAAATGTGGTCACAATGAATGACCATATGTGGAATGTCAGCAAATATATGGAAACTATAAAAATTCAAGAACTGAAAAGCACAATAACGGAAATTTAAAAAAAAAAAATTCATAGCATATTGGAGACCGCAGATGATTCAATAAGCTTAACCTTAGAAGAGAAAGTATCCAATGTGGCAAAGAGGAGAAAAATGTACAAAGCCTCAGTGCCCTGTGATATATGGAAGTCTAATGTGTGTGACTGGAGTCTCAGAAGCAAAGTAGAAGACACACTTCCATGTGAGTAAAGAAATAACCACTCCCCCAGACCCCAAGGGCTCTCCACCTGCTGTGACTACTATTGTAGTCAAATCAGCGATAGAGTTATTTCGTCAAAAGTTAGTAACCAACAGAAAAGGCTCAAAGTTTCTTTTACTTTGGCCACCAGAACTAGAGGGGATCTCCCTGCCATTGGTTGCTTCATTGGTTGTTGGTTGATTGCAGGATGCAAGATATTTTTTTTCACTTGGCTCTGGGCTGTGACATGATGCTTGCCCACAATGGCAACAGGGCAGGGTACAGACAGATTTGCAACCACACCTGCTCCTCTTTCATTGTAAAGGAGTATTATTGCTGTGGCGACTACATTAGGTTACAAGGAAAAGCTCTGAGAATTCTGAAGGACTCTGGTCTAAGACCTGGGATGGAGACATGCTGGGGCTCTGCGAACTTCCCCTCCTGACAACACTTTCCTAACCTGTAATAATGCAGGAGTGGGAGAGTCACCCGTGATCTTGGACCACCCCCTGCACTGAATTTTCTGGGATTCTCTTAACAGTTTGCGCCTGCCTGGGGTGCCATTGGGGATGAGTTGGCGTGGCTTTCTGCACTGATGTGAACCCTCACTGAGTAGCAGTACTGCCCAGAGGCCCTGTTCCAGGCACTGGACGAACAGTAATCTATTCCATTCTCACGGCTCTGTGACTGTAGACCATGTCATCCCATTATAAAGCAGAAGAGGAAACTGAGGCACGGGAGTTCAGGAAACAGCCCAAGTCCCCCACTCTTGTCGGCAGCACTGAGCGCATCATCCCCTCTTTCCTGGACCTAAAGGGGGAGGTTTCTGTTTCAGAGAGGGAAGTATTGAGCCCGATGTGGCCCAACGGAGACAAGAAACAAAGACACCACAGTGACATCAGGTCTTATCAAGGTCATGGGGCTGAGGCCTAGGCTCTGACCTGGAGCTCATCCCTGGAAGAGAGATTCAACCCTGAAATCCATTATTCAAAGGTCAAGGTGAGGGGCTGGGGAAGAGGTATTGTAACTGAATGTCTATGTTGGCTGAGCAATGAGACTGACTTTGAACCCAGACTGAGAAAACAAGGCTGGGGAGGCCTCCAGGGGAGCAGCCCAACGGCCTGCCCCGCCAGATTCTGGTCCTGCTGCCAGAGCTTCCCTGCCTCCTGCAAGTGCTTCCCCTGGTGGTGCAGTGTCCTGGGACATGCTGTGAGCTGAAGTGCTTCAGAGGGTACAAACCACTGGACAATTAGGGGGCTATGGGTGAAACCGCGATAGGACCTAGCCCAACATGTCCCCTGTTCTCTTCCCCAGGTGAGCGTCTGGCAGCTCTACTGGTCACCCGGGCAGCCGCAGCCTTCTTCCTGGACAGTGGGGCCCAGGACCTGCTCCGAGACCTGCACGAGGCCTTCCGCGAGAGCCCCTCGGGGGCGCGGAGGCAATTCGAGGCCGTGCTCTCGGCAGAGGACCGGGAGCGCGTGCGGGCCCAGGTGCGGGAGGCTGCGGACGTGGGGTTTGCCCACTTCCAGGAGGCCATCCGAAGCCGCCCAGAGCTCCGCGAGGACTCGGGCCGCGAGCTGCTGACCCCGGTGACCCGCGCTCTCCGTGTCCTACTTCGCGTGGCGGCACCTGGGGCGCGCCCGGTCCTGGGAGCACGCCTGGCTGAGTGCCTGCTGCTGGCCGGGGATGCGGCGGGCGCCCGGGCGCTGTGCGAGCGCCTGCTGCGGCCTTCGCGCCCCAGGGACCATGCGGGCCAACGCGCCGGGGACCGTGCCGAGGACCGCGCGTCTCTGCTGGCGCTTCGCGGCTTCTGCGCGCTGCACACCGGCGATGCGCGGTGCGCCCGGGAGGACTTCCAGGAGGTGGTGGAGCAGGGGCCACCGCACCCGAGCGGTTGTGTGCGTGCACTCTGCGGCCGCGGGCTGCTGCGGGTGCTGGCCGGCAGCGCATTCCTGGGAGCTCTGGACTATGTCACTGCCTGCCGGCTGAGGCCCGATGAAGCTCTGCTCGTCGCCAAGGCCTACGTGCCCTGGAACCAGCGGGGGCTGCTGCTGACGGTGCTGCGGGAAGAGGGCCGCAGGATGCTGCAGCGAAGGCCGAACCCGGGACCCATGGGCGCGCAGGGCCGCCGGAGTCAGGCCCCGGGCACGGACAGCTCCGCTGCACTGGAAGGGTAAAAACTAGCCCTGCGCGCGCGCGTTTCCGGGGCTGCTTCATTCTGGGCTCCTGCATGGGCGCCATGGTGTGTTTCTTCCTGTCTTTCAGAAGAGTAAAGTGAGGCAGGAAGAGGCTGGCTGATTCCTTTAAGTCATTGGTGGCAGTTTTAGCGCCGGGGCCCAGATCTCAGCCCTTAACAGCCATGCACTAAGGACTGACTCAGAGAAAAATGGAAACTCAGACACAGAAACGAAAAAATAAAACTTACCCATCACCCCCACCATTAGCATCCCTGTTTAGCTAGTTCTCTTTGTGCATGTAAAACACAGTACACAAAAATGAATTCTGCTGTGCATGCAATTTATATCCTACTTCTTTTTACTCATTAGATGGTGAACATTTCCTTTGCCGCTAGATATGTTCCCACGGCTCAAGAGCCCATCCATGACCATGCCATCATCCCATAGCTTCTGCTTAGTTATAGTACATCCTGGGCACCGTCCTGTCTCCACCATGTTCTGCCCTTAACATGGAAGCAGAGAGGGCGTTACTGGGTCAGGGAGTGTGGCCCCGATGAGGTCCTCCACTTGGGGAGTTGACGCCTGCCTATCTGGGCCCAAATCCTGCCCTGAGGTTCCTTTGCAAACTCTTTGCCAGCCAACCCCGTGGTGACTCAGCAGCTGTTTAAAGAAACTTTGAACTGGGGTCCTCCAAAGGGGTGTGTTTGATGTCAGCATGTGCACACGAGTGCATGCGCTTTCTCTCTCTCTCTCTCTCTCTCTCTCTCTCTCTCTCACACACACACACACACATACACACACACATACACACACACTTCCTCTGCCCCCTGGTTGCTTGATTTGCATTGCTTTGATTTGCTGATGAGGAGAAACTTTCACATGTGTGCTTGGGGCCCTTTGTATTTGTTCTGTTTTGGGATTTTCACATTCTGGGGGCCCCTTCACATGCCCAAGGCTCCAGGAACATAACAGGTGGCCTTTGTGTCTCCTAGCTCTGCCTACCACACGCCTGAACCCACCAAGGCTGACATTGTCATCCTGTTTTTACAGAAACGGAAAGAAAGGCAGGGTTGGCTGGGCTCAGCACATAGCCTCAATTCTCCCCTCTGTACGGTGCCTGCCCCCACGGGGTGGTGGGAGGAGAGAAAGGGAGTGAGGGCCACGAATCTCGGGATGGTACAGGTGAGGGTCCTTCCACCAGCACCTTGGTCTCTGCAGCCCAGCCAAAAGGGAGCTGCCCGGGCCAGGTGCATGGGATAGGACCTGCCCGTGGCCAGCCTACCTGGTGGGGGTGGGGAGGTTAAAGGGTGTAGGGAAGGGGCCTGCCCTATCCACACTCCTCTCTCTACAGGGACGCCCAGGGTGTGTACCAGCTGGCCACGCTTCTGATGGAGCTGGACTCGGAAGATGAGGCGTCGCGCCTCCTGGCGGCAGACGCCCTGTATCGCCTGGACCGCCTGGATGACACCCACAAGGCACTACTGGTGGCCCTCTCCTGGAGGCCCCAGGCGACCCCTGTGCTGGTGCGGTTGGCCCTGCTGCAGCTTCGGAGGGGCTTCTTCTATGACGCCAACCAGGTGAGGTCGGTGGCCCCTCACTCTGCACCCCACAACCCAGTGCTTCCACACACACTGTGCCAGTCGCTCACTTTTATGACCCTCAGGCTCCTCCTCTGTGCTTTTGCGGGTCTTGCGGATTGACATAGGAATTAGCTAGCTGGAGTAGGCCCCCAGCATACAGGAAGAGCCGCTTTTGCTGTGTCGTGAAGAAAAAGGGCCAAGAGTCGAATGTGGGCCGAACTTCATCCCAAATCTCCCATGTAAACTTGGCTCAGATGTGACCCTGCCCTGGGAGGCAGGGGATGGGGATAGCGGAGTGGCCGTCCCACGCCCTCAGTCCCTGCTTGTCTCCCTCCAAGGCAGCTCCGCTGCCAAGAAAAGCAAACTTCACCTCCCTCAGGTGTTATCCAGGCTTCCTGTTGGAACGTGGTCGGAAGGTTACCTTCCAGGAGAAGGTGTTGAGCTTTGGGACAGAGGCTGTGTGGCCTATCCGAGTCCACATTCCCCTCGAACCTGGTTTGGGTGTCTGGTCTCCCTGAACTGGGAGGTATGGGTGAGAAGGAAGGATGTTTGGGAACCTGTGTTCGAAGCGAGCGGTGAGCAAGGGCACCATCAGGTCTCTTTGGGGAGGAGCTTCTCTGAGGTCTAAGGTCATGTCCTCCTGGGGTCTCACTCCACCAGAGCGGCATTGGTCCCAAGACTTCTGCTCCTCCACTTCCCATGTCTGGAGGAGGAGGCGCGGCTTAGGGACATTGGGACACACCCACCCCCTGCCACGCCGTGGAGCGGAGCAGCCCAAAGGGGAGCTCCCACCTCTGGGACCCCAACCTTCCCTGTGCTCAGAGCTGGGGACACTCAGTCCCTGCCCTGCTGTGAGCCATGCCCCAGGAGCCACGCCGGTGTTAGCCACGCCCTTTCGGGCCACACTACACCCTCAGCGACGCCTCCCAAGGCCACGCCCTCAACGGGCACACCCTTGCAAAGCCATGCTCCCATTTGCCAGCACCTGTGGGCTGCGCCCATTTGGCCACACCCCTCGGAGTCAAGCCCCGCAGAGCATGGAGGTGGAATGGACCGGGCACTGGGAAGAACTGCGGTGACTTTTCTGCCCCTGCAGCTGGTGAAGAAGGTCGTCCAGTCCGGGGACACGTCCTGTCTTCAGCCCACCCTGGATGTCTTCCGCCGGGAGGATCGGCAGCTGCTGCGAGGCCACTGCCACGCGCGGGCCCTGGCCATCCTACGGGGGCAACCGGACGGGGCCGAGGGCGAGGCCCACACCAGGGAAGCCATCGCCTACCTCTCTCTGGCCATCTTTGCTGCAGGTAGGAGCTGCCTGTTCGCCCACAGGGCCCCATCTTGTGCTAGATACTTGGTGGCATGGGGATCCATTGCCTACCTGGTGGTAGGGGACCAGGGAGTCTAGCCATGGCCTTGGTTCAAGGGTTCTGATGCATGTGCACCCCGGGAACATCCATTGGGCAGGGAGTGGACCACTTGCTGAGGGCATCTTGTACCAGGCCCTGGCAGCCCAGGTGAGCATGCTAAAGCCCAGGAGAGAAGCCAGACCAGCTGGGACCTGAGCTGGGCCCTCCCAACACTCAGGGCCCTGGGGGTAGGGGGTCAAGCTGAAGCTCTTCTACCAGCTTTGCTCCTCTCCCTCCAACTATGCATGCGAGGTGAGGGCTCAGCTTCCCTAGGCCCTTTCTGGACAGAGTGGGGGAGTCTCTGTGTGTGCCCACCTGACCTCACTCACTCAGCCAACCCACTGGCCCCACTCTGCATGCTGGGCAGGGGCCTGGCCAGAGGGTTGCTAGGTGACAAAGGAAGAAATATTCCCGAAGACGCACAGTGAGTTCCTGGGATGCTCAGGACTAGGTGTGGACTTGGAATCTGAATGCCAGTGGCTTTCTGGCTCTGTGCTTACTGGGCACCTCCTCTTCGAGTGGGATGATGGAGGAAATACCCGAATCCTGAGTCGGGTAGGAGTGAGGGCTGAGTGAGCTAATTCGTGGACAGCCAGGGATGGTGCCTGGTGCAGAGTTGGCACTCTGCGCCTGTTAGCGGGGAAGGGGACATGACCCAGAGCATCCTGCAGAGCCTGGAGCATTGTCACCTGTGTCTGTCACTGGACATGCACTTGGAAGAAGTATGGTGGTGCTGACTCCTTTGGGAAAGGGTTTCCTATGCCCAGAATTCAGAGGGCTCCTCCCTGCCTTCCTGGCACCTTCATGCGTGTGGCCATTGCATGCCCAGCCCTAAGGACTCTTCCTCCTCCTGCCCCCCCCCTCACCTCAGATGCAGTTGCTGTGCCTACTTCTCCTGGAAGCCTGTTCCAACTGTCCCCCTGACCTCCCAGATGCCACTCCTCCTGGTTGGACTCCCTGTGCCCTGCGGCCAGACTGCCCCCCTGTGTGTCTTGGTGCCCACAGCTGGCGCACCCTCTGGTCCTCCCACCCCTATCGGGCACCAGGAGGGGTGCAGTAAATGCTGGAGGAAGACGGCTGCACTGTGCCTACCTGTGGTCAGTGAGCAGTCTTCATACCACGCATCTGCTTCCTCCAGGGAATCAGGCAAGTGAGTCCCTGCTCACACGCGCCCGATGTTATGGGCTCCTGGGCCAAAGGAAGACAGCCATGTTTGACTTCAACTCCGTGCTGCGGTCTGAGCCTGGGAACGTGCAAGCCCTGTGTGGACGGGCACTCCTGCACCTGGCCCTAGAGCAGCAGAAGGTATGCCCCCCATCCCCACCCCATGCTCCCCACCTGGGACCAGACAAAGTGGAGTGGAAGGTGCTGCCTTCCCTCTCAACCCCTGAGAAGACAGGGAGCTAGCTGAATCAGGCCATCCAGACTGTGAGACACCCATCAAAACCCCGCCCACCCTGGAGCTCATGGGAACCTCATTGTCCCATCCCCAGTTGCAGGAGTCTTTCCCTTTCATCTAACGAGTTCCTGTGCCTCCTAGCCACATGTGCAAACCCTCCAGGCTACCAGTCCCCCACCCCCAGCTTAAAATAATGACACCTCAGCTGCCATCTTGAGTGCCTCCCTGAGCTGTCTACACAGGGCCTGTGGATTTGGATCAGCAGTGTGCAGGGATAGGGCAAGAGGGTCCACTGTCGGGGCCCACTGTCGGGGCCCAGGGAAGGCACTTATCACAGGAAGGAAGTACCCAGAGGTAGTCACAGCTGAACGGCCCTGAACAAGGCACTTCTCAGCCAAGAGCAATGTCACTGGCAAGTGACTGACTTTGGCTCTCTGCCTGAAGCTTCACTGGGTAAAAGAGCAGCCCGGAGGGCACCTGCCTGTCAGGTTCTTTCATTTGCTTAATGGCTGGTGTCCTAGAAAGCAGGGAAAACTATCCAAGCTCTCCGGCAGAGCTTGTGTCTGTCCGTCAGGATGTCTCTTTTTCCTCCAAGGGCATTGGCAGCCTGGTGTCTGTTCCTGGCTGCACGTGTGGTTAAGGAACCCAGCCCTCTGGATGTCCTTTCCTGTGCTGGGCAAGCATCTGTGGTTCGCAGGGACAAGATCAGTACACAGAAATGGGATTTGGCCAGAAGGGCCCTGCTGCAGGGGGACCCCTGAGTGCTCTCCACATGCCACTAGCTCCTTATTTTGGCTGATGGCCACCCACCCCAGTTGTGAGAGGACAGGAGGTAGGCGTCCACCCCTCCTGGTGTCCCCAATGCCCAGACAATGGGAAGACAAACAGACACTTGACAAATACCCAGCTGAAATGACTTCTGCCACCCACCCTGTGCCCTTCCCTTGCAGGAGGCCGTGGACGACATCCTCTCGGCTCTGCAGCTGGACCCACGCATGACGGTCCCTGAGATCCGCTCTCTGAAGCCGGAGGTTCAGTCCCTCATCACACAGGGCCTGGTGTCCCACTGCCGGGCCCTCCTGAGCCAGCTGCTGGACACCAGGGCCCCCCTCAGCAAGAGGGACGTTCAAGGCCTTGTCGCCGTGGGGGAGGCACTGATCAGAATTGATGCAGGGCAGCTAAGTGGGCACATCCTCCTGGCAGACGTACTCACCGCCGTGGGTAGGCCACAGCCTGGGTGTGAGGAACATGGTGTCTGTTCCGGCTCCTCTCACCCTTGGAGCCTCTTCTGTAAAACAGAAAAGAGCCCCTAGACTCAATAGCTTCCAAGGTCCCTTTTACCTGAATCCCAGTTCCTGGGACCTGGTCCCCATGCAGGCTTAGTTTGTGCGTGTCCCTAGCTTCCGGTCACCTACATGGAGAAATGAAGCAGTGACTTGGGGCTTCGTACAAGGCTTAGGCCTCCTCAGTAACTCGTGCATTAATTCAGCAGATGTTGATCAGGTGACCGCCCCCAGGACCCAGGTCCCAACATGGCAGGGTTTGGCCCATGTGTGCCAAAATGTCAGCCTTTCCTGAAAAATCCGGAACATGTTTCAGTACTAATTTGAAAGAGGAGGTCTCTGTGCAGCCTGCATGCCCTCCCAACACCCTCAGCTCTAGTCTTGAGAGGTGCCCCCACCCAGGCCTTCAGAGGGACCAGGGCTGCTCCCTCCCCATGCTGTCCTGCTCTCTTGCGTGCCTGGGAAAGAGCAGACCGTGTGGTGACATGGTGAGGGGGCCCAGAGCTGTGCTGCTCAGCCTGGGGGTCATGGAATCCAGTGACACCACCACCCCCACCCCAGGTGGGGGACTGGTAGCCGACAAGCCCGTGTGACCAGCATGACATCACCATGTCCCTCTGCTCCTGGCTGTGCCTCCCAGCACACAGCAAGAAAGGCTGTGGCAAGCTCCACAGCATAGTGGTCAGTGAGCCCCACCTCTTTGCACCTCTGTCCTGACGCCACCCTGACTGTCCTTCCCGAATCCGTGACAGGCAGCTATGAGGAGGCTGGTGCCCGCCTACAAGAAGCCCTGCACTCCATCCAGCCATCGGAGGCGGCACAGGCCCGGCGCGGCCTGCTCCAGCTCAAGAAGGGAGACGTGCCAGCCGCCACTCGGGACCTACAGTGCCTGGTGGAAACAGACACCGGGGACCTTGGCTTCCTGCTGCGTCTCTTGGAGGCCTCAGAGCGAAAGAGCCTGGCCCAGGTGTGTGCAGCACCCCACGAAGGCCCCATGTCAGCCCCTCCCCAACACCACGGGCCCACGGGCAGCTTTACATTCCCTGTGTGCTGATTCCAGCTGGGTGTGGGGCATGTGGGGGTGTGAGCAGGAGGCACCCAGGTATTCCCATCTCAAGCTTGGACAACTTCAGTGGCCTTCCAGCTTCTTTGCATGAGGCACAGGCAGCTGGGGAGGGGGAGAGGGAGGGAACCACCTCCTCAGAGCTGGGCAGAACCAACCAGGAGTACCTTGCTCTCACAGGAAGCCCACCCAACCCCCGGTCAGACCAGGAGAGATGGATCCCTCCCCATGAGAGCACAGGTGGGGAGGTGGCTCCTGCAGGTAGTAATCTGAGAGAGGACTGTGAAGGGATGTTGGGCTCCGGTAGCTGCCTCTTTGCCATGGCTGATATTTCATTCCACTCTTGAACCAACAAGAAGGTATGAGCACCTTCCACCAGGTGCTGTATGGAGTCACAGCTCGGCCCTGTGGCCCAGGGAGACCGTGGGGGGCCCACTTCAGAGAGTGTCAGTGTTGCAGAGACCCTAGAACAGGTCAGCAGGGTAAAGAGATCATACCAGAGGGGAAACCATGGTGGGGCTAGACAGGCCAAGGCAACGACCTGGATGGAGGACAGAGCTCAGAATATACACTAAACGGGATAAAACGGCGCCGCTGAAGTGGTGTGGAGGTGGGGGCTCGGGTGGGGGAGAGACTTCTGGCCTGTGTTCTAATGGAAACCGATCTGACAGGAGCAAGTGGGGCAGGGTCAGGAGGCAGGGTGTCCTCGGTTCTGGTCTGACCACCTTATCCCTCCGCTGGCTGAAGGCGACCGCAGCAGGTGGGGATGGAAACTGCAGCGCCTTCCCTGCGCACCCTCGATTCAGCCTTTAGGGAGGAGGTGGATGTGGGGCTGGGTGTGGCCCAGGGCGCCCATGGCCCCGGTGGGCTGTAGCACTCGGGATCCTCCCGGAAGAGAAACAACACTAGGTGTTCCACCGAGGGGTGCCAGTCCCAGAGAGCTGGGTACTCGCAAAGAGCAGAGAGCAGTGGGCAATGCAGAGGCACGCTGCCCCCTGGAGCTGAAGAAACCAAGGACTGACAGTGTCATGGGCATCATGATCGCAGGAGGGGCTGCAGAGCGGGGGATCTCTGAGGAGGGTCGGGCTGGGCTGTCTCTGAGCACAGAGCGGGATGTGCTGGGCCCGCCTGCTGGCTGGTTTCCGCGGCGGGGAGCATCCTTGCAACGCGCGCCCGTTGCCCAGCGACGCGTGCTGACCCGGAAAGAAACCGGAAGTGATCGCGCCCGCTTCCGGCGACACTGCGCCTACGCGACCAGTGGGCCCGCTGCTGAGTCGAGACCGCGCAGAGCCTATCGGGAGGGCGCTGCACCTGCTAGGCTGCTCCGCGTGGAGAGGTGGGGTCACCGGTCCCCGTCACTCAGCAGGAAGGCGAGCTGACCTCCGGCGGGACCCAGGCTGTCCCGCCCGCGCTGTGCACTGTCGGTATGGTGGGAAGGAGCCCCAGCGCGCATATCTGCATCCCAGCCTGGACCCTGCTGAGTGTTGGGGTGCTCGGTGCCTTCCCTGGGGACATGCGCGGAGGGGGCGTGGTACAGCCGCTGCATAGAGAGGAGGGAGAGAGGGACAGCAGGACAGAATAAAAGATGTGCCTTGTTCTTCACTGGGGAACCACTGTGAGCCCCTGAGCATCCTGGAGGAGCCAGGTGAGAAGCCGATTTCTCCGCGGGATGTTGGAGAGAGGCTTAGAGCAGGGGTCCCCAAACTTTTTGCACAGGGGGCCAGTTCATTGTCCCTCAGACCGTTGGAGGGCCGGACTATAAAAAAAACTATGAACAAATCCCTATGCACACTGCACATATCTTATTTTAAAGTAAAAAAACAAAACGGGAACAAATACAATATTTAAAATAAAAAACAAGTAAATTTAAATCAACAAACTGACCAGTATTTCAATGGGAACTATGGGCCTGCTTTTGGCTAATAAGATGGTCAATGTGCTCCTCTCACTGACCACCAATGAAAGAGGTGCCCCTTCTGGAAGTGCAGCGGGGCCCGGATAAATGGCTTCAAGGGGCCGCATGTGGCCCGCGGGCCGTAGTTTGGGGACCCCTGGCTTAGAGAGTGGCCTTCAGCCATGCTCAGAGAAGGAAAGTGATTCGAGGGCAGACAGCCAGCGCAGCCCCCGGATCGCGCTGGCAGATTCTGGGGTCAGGTGCAGCGGAGGAAGGAGGACAGAGCAGCAGCAGCATGTCCCCACCTGTGACTGGCTCTGCGGGACCATGGTAATGCCTGACCTTGGGCCACGAAGGGGGCACAAGGACCAGGCTAAGCAGAGGCAGTGTGCGGTGTTTACTACTGTCCCCAGGGCCAGGCAGCTTTGGTAGAGAAGGTGACCCGCAGAGAGGAGGGAGAGATGAGATCTCCCAGGTGAGGAAAGTAGTGGAGCTCTGAGGAGGGGAGGACCTCTGAGCAGCCTGCAAAAATCCCAGGCCTGTGGGATTGCAGGGAGGTGCTCCCCTACAGGCGACTCCGGGAGCTCCTCTGCGCAGGACAGGTGTGCAGGGCCAGAAAGCGGCTGTGACATTCTAGGCTGACCTGCACTCCCTCTGTCCCCTCTGCAGGCTGCAGCCCAGGAAGCCCGCACCCTCCTGACCACAGGGCAACCGAGGCAGGCACTGGGCTACTGCTCGCTGGCTGTCCTGGCTGGGGGTGGCGGTGCCCGTCACCTGCGCCTGCGGGCCACCTGCCTGGCCGAGCTGCAAGAGTTTGGCCAGGCGCTCAGAGACCTGGACCTCGTGCTCCGGGAGGGTGCAGGAGACAGCGACCTCCGAGTGCGAGTGGAGGACCTGTGCTGCAGGGGCCGCCTGCTCCTGAGCCTGGGGAATGAGGTCGGGGCCGCAGGGGCCTTTACCCAGGCCCTCCAGCTGGCACCCACCCCAGCCCAGAGCAGCCTGAGGGAGCAGCCAGGCCGGGCCCCTGCCGCCCAAGTGTTGCTGTGCCATGGACGGCGCTGCCTGGACGAGCAACAGTACGCAGAGGCCTGGACAGCAGCCGAGAGCGGGCTCCTGGTGGACCCTGAGCACTGCGGCCTGAAGAGGCTGAAGGCAAGAATCCGGAGGGAGGCGGCCTCGGGCTGCCGGCTCCACTGAGCCTGTGCTCGGCAAGCCCAGCCAGAGGGCTTCACTGTCATTTCTCCAAAAAACCAGGGAGGTGCTCACCCCGGCCTCCCTCTCTCCCTGCCTCCCAGCCCCCAGGTGGGTGGGTCAGCAGCAGACAGCCAGCCCTGGGAAGCAGAGAGAAGGGAATCCCACTCTCCTGGAGCAACCATCCTGGGAGGCCCAGAGCCCCTTGCTGCAATGATACCCTGGCCCCAGAGCTAGCCCCTCATGGCCCTGGCATGGGACCAGCAGGTTGGACAGGATTAAAGCCAGCCTCTGTTTACCCTTGGAGGAATGGTGCAGCCCCTCCCTCAACATTAAGTGGCCTTTGATCCTGACCTAAGCCTCAGGCAGGGTCCCGCAAGGACAAAACTCCCAAACTGGGTCCTGCCAGCTGAGACCTATGCTTTCATAAGGCTCCTCTGGACCCCAAACCCACCACCACAGCCATGGGAACATTGTGGCCTCTCCCTCTGTCAAGCAAAGAGAGAGGGACCGCCCCCCACAACTGCCCCAATGAGCAGGGAGGCTGGGCTTCTGTTTGGCTGGTCTGGCAAAGCAGTCGGGATGGGAAGGGGACTTTCTCTGTGGATTAAACTTGCCCTTGGTGTGCCTGGAAAACTCTCACTCCTGCAGGGAGCCAAGGAGGGTCGTTTCACAGTCGAGATGCCAGGCCTGAGTCATGGGTTTTCTCTCAGGTGCATGAACTAGCCGTGCTGGACAAGCCAAAAAGATCTGTACCTGGGACCCTTCCCTTACTCTGCCTGGGGGACGGACAGGGACGAGGCCACGGCCACTGGCCCCAGGCTTTGTGTCCACTTCTCCTACCTCTTAGTATGCTTCCCTCCCTGGCTGTCTCCTCCTCCTCTGCCCATCACAGGTCCACCTGCTCGGCTCCCACACTGGCCTTTTAAGAACCCAGGCTGGGAAGTAGCCAGCCCTCCCTCCTCACCCTTCACATCCCGAAGCAGCTTGGGCCCACCCCACCCTTTCCCTGTGGGTTACTGCTTTCTTTTTCTCCCTAAAGGCCCTGTGAAGTAGCCTCACCCTGTTTGGAAAGTAGGGACTGGAAAGGTCCAACAATTAGCACACAGTCACAGTCAGGTTAGCAGGTGACTGGAGCCACACCTCAGCTTGGGGCAGGTTCCTCAACAGAAGACAGCCTGGGGACCCTGCAGAGGGGCTCATCCTCCCCTGCTCCCTGGGCAAAGTCTGTCCTGCCCTGTTCCCTCCCGCCCAGCCTGCCTTGGGGACGCTTCTAGACCCACTGCAGGTGGAGCTAGGGTCTGACCATTATGCCAACCTTACACCATGCACTTAAGTGGACAGAAACCAGCAGGCCCTGCACAGCGTCCGGAGCAGAATGCTAGCTAGCGTGGGTCTGACTGAATGAAGTCAGGCTCTGACCCGTAAAGAGAGGCAGCGCCTGCTGTTCGCAACATTGCCACAGGTGAGGTTTCTGAGAACATGTTCGCCAGATGGTATGGGTCGCCTTGTCTGACTTTTAGTCAGTGACGCTATATAAGTCAGCATTTCTGTCCCCTGCACGGGAAACAGCCCTGGGATTCAAGAGGACATCAAATCTGGGATTGCAGGACTTGGGAGAAATATTAACAAAAGCAGCTATGGGGAAGCACACACAGCCTGGGATACAGCCTGAACAGCACCAGAGGCTCGGGCCTGAGCGTCACCATCTCAGCAACACAACGAAAATGAGCAAAGTTAGAAAAAGACTGTAAATGGAGGAAATCAGGAGGCAGGGATTAATGAAGATAAAAGTGGGAATTAGCAAATTAGGAAGAGAAAAATGGAGGAATGAATACATCCAAAATAGGATTATTCAAAAATGCAGAAAAATAGATGAGCCCGAAGCAAACAATGAAGAAAAAAGGCAAAAAGCACAAAGTCACATGGGTCATCTGAACCTGCTCATAGGGATGCTCCCCGCGAAGAAGGCCCAAGGGCACTCACCTGGGCCTGTACTACCTCTGGAAGGCATGTCCCTGTTTGGAGCCACTATTGGGACTCGTCTGGCCCTTGTAGTTACTGTAGTGTCGGCAGGCAACTCAGCCAAAGCCATCAGAGAACTTTGGGGAACAAGATTGATTCCTCACAGGTCCAGGAGGGTGCACGGCCATGTCCGGGGCCACACAGCAAGGTCAAGGGTCGAGAGAGAGCTCCTGGGCCCAGAGCTCTGCCTTTATTGGGGTCAAGGGTGGATGTCTGGGGTTTTCTAGGATCCCTCACTATTGGCTGATACGGCACATAAGAAAGGGAATTAAGCCTGACCAGGTGGTGGCACAGTGGATAGAGCGTCGGACTGGGATGCAGAAGGACCCAGGCTCGAGACCCTGAGGTCACCAGCTTGAGCGCGGGCTCATCTGGCTTGAGCAAAGAGCTCACCAGCTTGGACCCAAGGTCGCTGGCCCCAGCAGGGGGTTACTCGGTCTGCTGAAGGCCCACGGTCAAGGCACATGTGAGAAAGCAATCAGTGAACAACTAAGAAGTCGCAACACGCAACGAGAAACTAATGATTGATGCTTCTCATCTCTCTCTATTCCTGTCTGTCTGTCCCTGTCTATCTCTGCCTCTGTAAAAAAAATAAATAAATTTAAAAAAAAAAAAAAGAAAGGGAATTAGGTCTTGGAAACCTGGAGGCAGGGTCACCTCCAGCAGTCAGTTATCTGGGTCCCTAGAGTTTTCTACCAGGAGAACTTCAAGGGTGGGGGCAGCCTAGTTCCTTATCTGATGGTTTTGCCTTTGACTGTATCACACAGCTGTTAGTTTATTTGAGACGGCTTTCCTTTGACATGGCACTTGAAAGCTTAATGTCGAGCACTTACACTACAGACAAAAAAGTTTAAAAAAAATGGCAAGGACAAAGTAACAGGAAATCAGAGGAAGCAGAAGAGATGACTTCTCTCCACTCTGTGCGAATAAATTTGAAGGCCTGCACGAAATGGATTTGTCCCTAGGAAAATGTTATATAACTACAGAGACTCCCAAATTGTCATAAAAGTCACATAGGACAATTGCATAGCAGAAAAGAAACAGTGACGAGGTAGCTTCCCCCCCCCACACACACACACACACCCCAGAGCAGGCCCAGGTCCAGAGGGTGTTGAGAAAACGGACCAGCCTTTAAAGAACAGTCCATTGCATGCCTGACCAGGAGGTGGCGCAGTGGATAGAGCGTCGGACTGGGATGCGGAAGGACCCAGGTTCGAGACCCCGAGGTCGCCAGCTTGAGTGCAGACTCATCTGGTTTGAGCAAAGCTCACCAGCTTAGACCCAAGGTCGCTGTCTTGAGCAAGGGGTTACTCAGTCTGCTGAAGGCCCGCGGTCAAGGCACATATGAGAAAGCAATCAATGAACAACTCAGGTGTTGCAACGCGCAATGAAAAACTAATGATTGATGTTTCTCATCTCTCTTCATTCCTGTCTGTCTGTCCCTGTCTATCCCTCTCTCTCTGACTCACTCTGTCTCTGTAAAAAATAAATAATTTTTTTTAAATTTCCATTAAAAAAAAAAAAGAACAGTCCATTGCAGGTTACTTTAAACGTCAGAGCCAAGAAAAAAAGGCTTCCAAGTTCTCTTTTAAAGAAAACATGACCTCAACCAAACGAAAGCCGCAACCAATTTCATTTACAGAGTGCAGCTTCAAAAATGCTAAATGCAAAACACCAACAAACCCAGACCTGATGGCACAAAGGGTAACACACCGCGAGCAATGCATTGATCTGAAGTGCGTTCCTACAGTTTATCGTAGTGATAGAGGAGAGAGAAGTCCTATGAGTCTCATGGGGGTGGGGGGGAGCTGCTATAAGGTGCACCAGTCCCACATGATAAATCCACTCCAGTTTGCTATCTACCTGCACATTTGGGTTCTTTCTCTACATAACACTGGGACGTTCCAGCATCTCCATTAATGGTGTACCACCATTGAGTCCTGAACCCTGGGTGGACCATTAAAGTCACTTAGGGCATTTGATGTGAGCTGACGCGGTATGTTCAGCATCTCCGGCAGGTGTACCCATGTTAGCAGAGCCAACCCAGTGGGGTATCCCCTCTGCCTTGGTCTGACTCCGTTCCCACGCAGAAGTCCCAGGTTTTTCAGCGAGTACTTCTCTCCCATTAGGGTGCCAGGGTCCACAAGAGGCTTGGCTGCATGGCACAGTCCTGGGGCCGCCGTTGCTGGGCTGACACCCAGGCCGCAGTACCTGGGCCCTGGAAGCAGTTGGCGTCTCCACCAATTGTGAAGCTGCTACACACCACGGACCCCCTTCTGACGACCTCAGCCCGGCAGTGAGGCCCCAGGACGTGGCCAAGCCCACCCCCAAGTGCTATCTCGAGGGTCTGGTAGACAGGGACCACTCCTGATACCCATGTAAGTCTTATCCATCAGGGCCCACTCAGGAGACAGAAATCACACCAGAGAGTCAAATAGCGAAGATTTAATACAGGGGTTGGGAACCTACGGCTCGTGAGCCAGATGTGGCTCTTTTGATGGCTACATCTGGCTCGCAGACAAATCTTTAATTAAAAAAATAATAACGTTAAAAATATAAAACAGCCTTGGCCAGTTGGCTCAGTGGTAGAGCATCAGCCTGGTGTGCAGGAGTCCCGGGTTCGATTCCCGGGCAGGGCACACAGGAGAAGCGCCCATCTGCTTCTCCAC
The DNA here is from genome assembly GCF_036850995.1 of Saccopteryx leptura. Classification (NCBI taxonomy): domain Eukaryota; kingdom Metazoa; phylum Chordata; class Mammalia; order Chiroptera; family Emballonuridae; genus Saccopteryx; species Saccopteryx leptura. Next base: position 84,802,910 of record NC_089505.1, on the reverse strand, counting down.
CCCTCCCCCTCTCCTTCCTCTATGTCTCTCTCTTCCCCTCCCAGAGCCAAGACTCCATTGGAGCAAAGTTGGCCCGGGCGCTGAGGATGGCTCCATGGCCTCTGCCTCAGGCGCTAGAATGGCTCTGGTTGCAACAGAGCAACGCCCCAGATGAGCAGAGCATTGCCCCCTGGAGGGCATGCTGGGTGGATCCCGGTCGGGCGCATGCGGGAGTCTGACTGCCTCTCCGTTTCCAACTTCAGGGGAAAAAAAAAAAAAAAAAAAATATATATATATATATATATATATATATATATATATATATATATATATATATATATAACATTCTCATGTATTACAATCCATTCATTTCCTACCACTCATGTTCATGGTTGCGGGTGGCTGGAGCCAATCACAGCTGTCCTCCAGGACAACACCAAATTTTTATTGGATAATGCGTAAGGTACACAGGTCGTTGTATGGCTCTCACAGAATTACATTTTAAAATATGTGGCGTTCATGGCTCTCTCAGCCAAAAAGGTTCCTGACCCCTGATTTAATATAAAGAATTGCTGGTTCATTCTGGAGGTGTTGATTATGGAACCAGGGTAAACGTTTTAATGCCGGGGATCATGGAAGTAGTAATGGCAGGGTTCAGAAAAGATGGCCTAGCCTCTCTGATGGGCTGTCACCTGTCACCTGCGACCCTCAGCTTGGTGAGGAGGCTACTTTGCGCGGGGGCCACTCACTCCGTGGATTCTGAAGCAGAAGCAGAACCATGCTGGTAGCCCAGTCAGGCCTGAAGGAGGGAAGTCTGACTTCTGACTGGGTCCTGCTCTGCTCAGAGCCCCCAGTCCCACAGCCTCTCCCCCACCCTCCCAGCAGGGCCACTGGGCCCCTGGGGATGGGGGTCTGAGCCTCAAGTCTCCAGGGGCAGAGGGAGGCAACCAATCCCCACACTAGCCAAACATGGGTGTCTGGTTGGGGACCCTCCCTGGCAGCCCTGCCCACTCCCACCGTAATAAGCAGGGACCCCCCTCCCCTTACACGAGGCCAGGACCCCAGGACCTCCACTGGAGACTGAATGGAAAGGAGCCTCACAACAGGGATTTGCAGGTCCCACCAATGTGCCGCTCTGGTCCTGACCTCTCAGCCTCTCGGGCCAGGTGGGCATTGTGGAAGAAGGGTCTGGCCTTCCTTCCCAGAATTCTCTGCGGCCCCTTCGGACTGATGGGGTCAAGGAGCAAAGGAAGAGAGGGTCGGGAGGCCAGGCCACAGGCCATAGAAGGAACCCCCCACACTGAGCAGGGAGCCTGGTGCCCCCCAGAACTGTGCTCATCCCCCTCCCCCACACCAAACGCAGATAGAACTCTGTGAACGGGAGGGTCCGCACTGCCACGGAACCCGTGCCCGCATCACAAAGGGGCCCCGGAAGCCACACGCCTCATGGTGCCCCTGAAGTCACTGCCCTCTTGCCCCTGGGGGCCCCTCCACCTGGCCCTGCTCACCAGAACTCTAGGCCACCCTGACCCTGCCTTTCAGACTTGCCCGCAGGTGACAGCCACTCCTGAGTGACCCGAAGGTGAGCTGATCGAGGGGCCTGCCCGCCGAGCCCACTATCTTAGGCAGCACTGTAGAACACCCTCCCACTTCCCCGGGGACAGACAGGGCATTTTATGTGCAGCCTCACCTGTACAGGTAGCTCTCGGGCACAGTCCCCACACAGTCCCCTTCCTGGAAAGACCCCAGCCTGGCCACCACGGTGGCCCCTTTGCTGCGTGCCCAGCAGGAAGCGTGGCTTTGCCCCCAGCCCTCAGTGTGAAGGCCATTACTGTGTGTCAGCGGGACAGAGGAAGTGGTTTAACAGGATGGGAGGGGGTCTTGTCCATCCTGATTAAAATAAGATGTTGCTGCTAAAGCCAGAGCCACAGGTGCTCAGCCAAGACTCAGAACTGTCCTGTCTGGTTGAGTCACCATTCATTCATTCACCATTGATCCATTCATTCATTCAATGAAAGTTGATGGATGCCTTGGAGTGGTTGGCCCCAGTCTAGGTGCTGGGGCCCCCATTCTGTGGTGCTGACATTACCGAGGGGGATGGAAGTGGAAATAGAAATAAAGGGTGGGTGTGTGGTGGTAAAACATCTAAGTCTGGGGTGCGAGGGGGCTGGTCGGCTGCATGAATATGGACCCCAGGGAGGCCTCACTGGGAGGGACCTAGAGCAGGGACTCTTGGGTGTAAAGGGCGGCAGGTGGGGATCCGGGCAGGGAGGATGAGAGGGGACACAGTGAGAGGTGAGGGGGGACTCCGGGCACCCTGAGATCAGAACAGGTGTGGCTTCTCCTCTCAAGTTGGCATAGGTGGCAGGTGATGCCCAGAAAGTTAAGAGACCTCAAACCCCCCATGAGTCAGGACAGAACTCAGGCAGACCCCTGGTGTTGGCAGGTGCAAACACTTCCCCCTGCCCTGGTGGTCTCGGCCACCAGATGCTTACTGCGCAGGGCAGGACTGGGTCTCTAGACCCACGCTTCTCCCAGACTTCAGCCTCACCTCATGCAGGGCTGAGCACTGGGCGCAGACATCAGGCATGTGTGCATCCTGAGTGAAGACAGCACCAGCTGCTCCCAGGTGCCCACACAGCTTTGGGGGCAGAGCTCCAAGTACCAGCAAAGGAGGTGCGCGCACACAAACATGCACGCATGTGCATATGCACACATGCGCACATGCACGCTCATACAGATGCGTACACACACATGTGTGGCTCGTGCAGATGCACATAGACACATGTGTGTGGTTACATGCACACTCACACATGTACACAGAGCACATGTGTGAGCTCAAATGTGTCTGTCGGTCTGTGCATGGGTGAGAGTGGGCCCCAGGCAGGCTCCACTGCAACCACCCCCTGACTCACACAGGCAGCTGGGCTTCCTGGATCTAGCATGTGGGCCCCAAGGTGTGAGCAGAGTGGTCCCCGGACCAACCCCTGCCAGACACAGGGCTTGGAGAGGCCGACAACGTCTCCAGAGGAGACTGCCGTCAGGGCCAACAGGCTGCACCTCCCCCCACACGAGGGGCCCCAGCACCCAGAGACACTCCCGCCCAGGAAGGGTGTGGAAAGCTAAGGCTCGGGTGCGAGGAGGGCCAAGGTGTGGGGTTGGTGATGGAGAGAAGGGCTGAGCACCCAAAGGCACCCGGCACCTGCTCCCAGCCAGCGCCAGGCCCTTCCAGCCTCAGGCAGAGTCTCAGAAGCTCCACACCACGCTGCCCCTGCCCTGGGTGGACACCGCCCCTGCCCTTGCCCTGGGGCTTGCTCAACTGGGCACCATTCCTGTCTAGAGACTTGGTGATGGGGAAGCTTGAAAGCCCAATGGGGACGGTGGAGATCACCGGCCGGACGGGGCAGACGCGCCCAGGCTTTCTGGAGTGGGGGCTGCTGCTCCTGCTGCTCCTGGTGACGGGAGCCCTGGTGGCCTTGGGCCTCCTCTACGCCCACAGCAGAGGTGAGTGAGGGCGCCCTCCCCCAAGCTCGCCGCCGCCGAGCACCCTGCTGGCGGCCGCTCCTGCCCACAGCCATCCGAAGGGTCCGCTCTCTGCCCTCCCGGGAGGAGCCAGCCAGCCTGGTCAAACGGAGCGTGTGGGGGTCTGCACGGGGCACCGCGGGCTGCAGGGCTGTGCTGCGGACTGCTGGCGGGAAGGTCACTGACCTGCGGGGTGGGTAAGGCCCCTTCCCGAGGGCTCTGCCCAGGTGCTGGCGGGAGTGTGGCCGGTCCTCAGGCTCTGAGCCAGCCGGCCTCTTCAGGAAACTGGGATGCGGCATGCCAGGTCCCCGCCCCTCACGCAGCCCCCTCCCCTCGCAGCACCACGCTCGCCAGCTCCCAGCGGCCCGGCAGCAGGAGCCGGATCCCCAGCTCAGGGACCACCCCCCCACCCCCGGCCCCCCCTCCACCCCCCCACCCCCCGCGCGCGCCTCCTGCCGCCTCCAAGGCCACCCTGCGGAAGAACCTGCTGGGATACTCTCCCCATACAGGCCCAGGTCACAGGTGCCTGGTGGCTTCCCACACAGGCTGTGTTATTGCAAGGTGGTGAGAGCTTGAGGGGCTGGGGTCCTGGAGAGGCTAGAGGCGCAACCAGGGCTGCCCTGCAGAAACAGCCCCCCCCCCCCCCGTTGCAGTGCCCATCCCGCCCCCTCCCAGATCATGTGGAGGAACGGGGACTGTCCCCCTCTCAGGTCAGGGGATGAAGTGGAGAGGCTCCTGTGCATTCACCTGGGCAGCCGGCAGCCCTGCTCCCATCCCAGCTGCACCCTTGGGGGGCATCTGCATCACGTGTGCACCTGCTGGCAGGTGCTGTGCTTCTCCTGTGGGCTCAGATCTTTCGAGAGAAGCACTCACCTCTCAGCTCTCGCTACAATAGGGGACCACAGCCTTTGTACCAGAAGGGTCCTTCACTAGCTAGAGTCCTGTGCTGTGTGGTGGGACCATCCACCCATCCCTGAGCAAGGCTGCTTCCAAGGGCTAGAAAGTGGGCTCAGCCTATGGATGTGGTGAGCATCCCCCACCAGGGCTGCTCCCTGCCTGACCAGGTGCCAGCTGCTGTGGTCTCTGGCCCTTCCTGGTCTCCTGCCAGGGTAGATGGGTACTGTCCCATGGACATGGGACAAGAGCATCTCTCCATGCATGAAGAGCCATCGGGAGCCCAAACCCCAGAGCACCTCCATCCAGAGCTCCCCACTCTGCAAACACCTGACTTAGAGGCTTCCAGTGACCAAGGCTGACCCCACCCAGCCAGCTGTTTGTGCAAAAGGCCTGTTCTCTCCTGGGTAGTGAGGAGCAGCAAAGTTCACCCCAAGAAGAGGGACCCTCCCAGCCCAGCCTGCCTCCCCTTCAGCCCATCCCATATTTACAAGTGCGGGTCTCTGCCAGGGCTCTAGCTCAGAGCCCCTGTGCCCATACCCCCAGAAATGATCCCACAGCCGATCCCAGCCTCAGGCTGAGCTGGTGGAAGGGTTTAGACATAGTTATTTATTCTAAGTATTTTTCTTTTTAATTTCCACTATGATTTTTTTTTCATTGATTCATGAGTCATTTAGAATTTTTTAAAATTTTGATTTCCAGATGCATGGACATATTTTTTTAGTTAACCTTTTAAAATTTGTTTCTAATGTAATTGCTTTGTTGTCAGAAACCACAACTTCAGGGGTATTGATTCTTTGATATTTGCTGAGGCTTGCTAAAGGTCTAACACATCGTCGGTTTTATAAATAACACCAGTGTGCTCATGGAAGACAGCCAATCACTGGGAGATGAAAGTGGGAACATAGATACAGACACAGATATAGATACAAATAGATCCATTAGATAAGTCAAGTCTTCTAGGTTTTGCTTTTTTTATTTTCTTGACCTTTCAGTTAAATGAAAGATGTGTATGTGTTAAAAAGATTGCACTAGAAAACGATCAGTTTTCCTTGTAGTTAACTAAGTACCAATTTGCTTATGCTAAGACTACACTGTTACCTGAATAGACAAATTTAAAATTAGTCTTCCTTTGAACACTATAATTATGTGCTGACCCTCTTTCTTTCTTTCTCTTTCTTTCTTTCTCTCTTTCTTTTTCTCTTTCTCTCTCTCTCTCTCTCTCTCTCTCTCTCTCTTTCTTTTTTTTTTTTTTTTTGGTATTTTTCCAAAGTTAGAAGTGGGGAGGCGGTCAGAACCCCGCATGCGCCACACGGGGATCCACCCGGCATGCCCACCAGAGGGCGATGCTCCGCCCATCTGGGGCGTTGCTCTGTTGAGGCCAGAGCCATTCTAGCGCTGAGGCAGAGGCCATGGAGCCATCCTCAGTGCCCAGGCCAACTTTGCTCCAATGGAGCCTTGGCTGCAGGAGGGGAAGAGACAGAGAGAAGGGAGAAGGGGAGGGGTGGAGAAGCAGATGGGCGCTTTTCCTCTGTGCACTGACTGGGAATTGAACCCAGGACTTCCACACGCCAGGCCGATGCTCTACCACTGAGCCAGCCGGCCAGGGCATGTGCTGAGCCTTTCTATCCTAGCAATGTTGTTTGCCTTACATTCTGTTCTTGTTTAAATTCTCTTTTGTCTCTTATGAACATAGTAACATAAATGCTCACAAACATTCACTTTATCTATTTTTCCCCAATCTTTTTGTTGTTGTTGTTGTTGTTGTTGTTGAAGCTTTGTCTTTAGCCTCAGCTATATCTCTGGCAACCAAGAGTACAGGGGGATTCTGTCTCTGTCTTTTGTCCGGAAGATGTAGCCTCTTTGCATTTACTGCGATGACTGAAATATGCGTGTTCCCTATATTGTGGTGTGTTCTTGGACGCTTCTTATGTCTCTTTTTTTCTCTTTCCTTGCCTTCCTTTGGGTCGATTTATTATTTTTCACTCCGTTTTCTGTCAACTAGCTCAGAAGCTTTATCATTTCTACCCTTTTTCATGGTTATCTCCAATTTTCTTTTAACATCTGTTATTTTAAAAGTTCTAGATAAACCCTTTTCAGAAAAATCAAATGGTTTTTATTAAAATTAAAATGAGAAGCCCTGGTCGGGTAGCTCCGACGGTTAGAGTATCACTTTGATATGCCGAGGTGGCGGGTCCCATCCTCAGACAGGGCTCATGTACTAATCAGCCAATGAAGGCATAAATAAGTGTTACCACAAGTTCATGTTTCTTGCTCACTCTCTCATATCAATAAATAGAACTTTTGTAAAGATAAAATAAAATTACAGTGGGAAATACAGTCCCACGCCCACACTTCTGCCCACCCTGGAATTCTGCTCTGCAAAAACAGCCCCCCCCCTTGTTTTCTGGGGCAGAGGCTAGGAAACTGTGACCCACGGCCTGTTTTTGTAAATAAAGTTTTATTGGAACACAGCTGTGCCATTTATTTATGTATTATCTGTGGATGCTTTCATGTTACCAGGACTAAGAGAACAGACAATGGCCCACAAATCTGAAACACATACTTGCTATCTGTCCCTTCACAGAGAAATACTGCCAGGCCCTGGACTGGGGTGACTGCTCACGTTTTAACCTAGACTTGGAGCCCTCCCTCTATGATCATATTAGATCAAGGGAGGCATACGTTTGTGATTAACACCCCAGCTCTTAAGTCTGAGCCCTGGCAGATGGGGGACTCCAGAGAGGGGGACCCTGGGACTGGAGCCAGCAAGTCAGGGGAGCCCCTATCTCCCTCCTGCTCAGAAATGAGTCTTGCTGGGGTCCCTGTGTGTTGGTTCCCCCAGGATCAGCCCATACTACTGAGGAGGGCCCCCGTAGCTCCCCAGGACTCCGGCACTGCAGTAGAATGCCAGCACCCTCCCAAGCTGTCCCTAAGGTCCCCGGGAGCCGGTGGCTGGAGGCCAGAGCTGTGTGTGCTGTGTTTCTCCTCAGGGAAGCAGCTGCCACTACTTACCAGCCGGCTGCGCTTTTCCCAGGAAGAGAAGATCCCAAAACGAAAACCCCGAGGTAGCCTCACCTTCCCCACCAGACATGCCCATACAGGCTTGGCCTCTGCGGAAGGAAGGGCAGGGAGCCCGCAGCCAGGCTGTGTCCACTGCAGGCCTAGGGCATGCAGCAGGGGGTGGGGCCTTGCGCTGGACACCCAGAATCCCATGGAAAGAGAGGACAGTGGAGGGGAAGCAGCCGTGAGCACCTGCTGGATGCAGGATGCTCCTGGGCACCAGGAGCCAACACAAGTCATGCTGCCCCCGGGCTTGGGCACTGCCCCTGATGCCGGGCTGGGGCACATTTATGCAACCAGCTGGTAGGGCAAGGTGTGCAGAGCCAGCAGCACAAGTAGGCTGCCTGGAGGAGGTGGCACCTGATGGGAGGGAGAGCTGCTGAGAGCAGACAGGCAGGAAGGCATAACAGCTGGCTTCAGCTCTGGGGGCCTGGTGCAGCTGCAAAGATCAAGAAAAAATGAGGCCCACCCTCACTCAAGGCCTCAGGCCTGGACCACCTGGGGCTACATGCATGGCTGCCTGTGGGACTTCCCCTCAGGGCCCTAGGCTGGACCCACCACAGGGACTAGAGATGGTGCGGAGGCCAGGCCTCACCATTTCACTCCCGCCTGGGCCCTGCCCCTTGCCAGCCCTCACTTGCTCCCCACCTGTGCCCACCTCACTTTCCTGGGGCTCACACTGCTTTTTGCCCACAGCCATCAAAGGGCCCAAGGAGAAAGGTGAGATCTGCAACACCCCTGGCTGTGTGCTAGCAGGTAAGCCCCCTTCTCTCCATGCTGTCCACAGCCCTGCCCAGGCACTGGGCTGCAGGTGACGCTGGCACAGGCCCACTCGGGGCCGAGGGGGCAGCCACGAGATGCGGCACTGGGAGAAGGCAGGCCCTGTCTCTGCAAGCCTGGGACTGTACAGTGGGTGGGGAGCCCGGGTTCTGCTCCCCACCCTCACCCCTCTCTCCTAGGGGCCACCCCTGCCTGCTCAGGCCCCTGGCCTCACAGGAGCCCAAGGGGCCCTTTCCTGCATTTACAGAGAGAATGGTCACCCATGTGCACAGCCTCGATCAGGTTTTCTCCCAGGAATGGTCTTCAAAATGGCGGTCCTAGGCTGCTAGTTGCAGATTTTACCAAGTGAAAATGGTGTGAGAGAACCCCAGTGGAAAAGCAGTGGGGCTGTGGGTGCTGCTGGTGGTGCTTCCTGCGAGGGGCCAGCCACGGGGAAGAGAGTCCTGGGGCAGGAGGAGGAGGGCATCCTGAGGGGTCTAGCTCAGCCACGTCTCCACAGAGCGGTCAGCCCAGAGCAGGGCTCCACTGTCCCTGCACACTGGGGATTATGGGCTCAAAGCCATTTCCTTTAATAGAAATCACCCCGCCTCCCACCCAGAGGAAAGAGCACACCTCTGAGCCTACAGTCTCAGACCATCTCTTTGCCAGACTCTGGCCTCTTTAAATTACAGATGAGGGAATGGAGAGATCAGAGCGGTCTCGGGGGTTCAAAGTCACGTGGCTGATACGTGGTAGCTCTCAATGTTGAATCTCCTGCTTCCAATTTTACTGGGGCTGAGAGAGGGTGGCGAACGCTCCAAAGCATGCCCAGCAGCCAGTGAATATCGGACAGCCCACCAGGCGTCCACAACTGCGTCTCCTCTCTTCCTCTCCACCCCCTGGGGACGTGCAGCCGCCAGGATTCTCCAGAACATGGACCCATCCAAGGAACCATGTGACGACTTCTACCAGTATGCATGCGGCGGCTGGCTGCGGCACCACGTGATCCCCGAGACCAACTCCCGGTACAGCGTCTTTGACATCCTGAGAGATAAGCTGGAGGTTGTCCTCAAAGGTGAGCTGGCTGGGACCTGGGGGTGGGCCCCAGTGAGGCTGTACACCTGCCCCTCTCAAGGTTGGCAGTGGGGCATATGTGGACAGCCCACTGAGCCCTCATCCATCCACTGGGTCCTGGGGGGAGGGGAACTCGAGTGGGGACAGCTGGACCACCTGCCGCTGAGTGTGGTGAGAGCAGGGGGAACCTTGACCTGAGCCCCCACCCATCAGCCGCTCCAGGCCTCTGTCCAGCTCTCTCCTGGGCCCACAGGGGTGCTGGAGAAATCCACCACCAAGGACCGACCGGCCGTGCAGAAGGCGAAGACGCTGTACCGCTCATGCATGAACAAGGGTGAGCCATGTGGTGGGGACTGCCCCTGCTTGGACCTGCTGCAGTTCCAGGACCCCCGCCTGCAGCATAGCGTGGTGAAGTGGGCGCCACTCGGGCTCAATCAGAGGGCTGTGTGCTGTGTCCCCACCTGCACACTGTGCCCAGGCTCCCCATGGGGCACAGACTTACTTCCGGAAAAGTGTGTGTGTTTGTGTATATGTGCATATATATATGTGTATGTGTGTGTGCATAGATGTGTGTACATATGTATATATGCGTATGTGTATATGATATATGTATGTGTGTGCATATATGTGTGTATGAGCTTATATGTCTGTGTGTATGTGCATATACATGTGTGTATTGTATATGAATGTATATATGTGGGTGTGTGTATAGGTGTATGTGTCTGGGTGGGTGGGTATATGTGCTTATATGTTTATGTGTGTGTTCATATATGTGTATGATTGTATATGTCTGTGTGTATTATATATGAGTAAGTGTATATGTATATGTGGATGTGTATATGTGTGTAGTGAGTGTTTATGAGTGTATGTATATGTATATGTTGTATATGTGTGCATATGTGGGGGTTGTACATGTGTGGGGGTGTATATGTATATGAGTGTATGTGTATATGTGTATGTGTTTATGTGCATATGTATATGTGAGTGTGTGTATATGTGTGTGTGTATATGTATATGTGGGTGTGTGTATATGTGTGCATGAATGTGTATGTGGAGGTGTTAATGAAAAATTTGCTCCTGACACAGGTGGCGAGGTGGGGCAGATTTATTTAAGGCTGAACAGGAACAGGAGCGGGCTGTGCAGGGGGGAGGGAGGTGCGCTCCATCCCTCATACTGGCTAGGCACGTGGGGACTTTGCAGCCTAGGAGTGGGCAGGGTGAGTGGACAGGAAATCACCATGAGGAGAGGAGACGTTAGTGGTAGGAATCTGCCTAAACCAGCCCGATGGGGCTCTTGCTGAATGCAGGCTTGAGGGGGGGTCAGACATCGCCTGGAGACAGGGGGCTAGAAACCTTTACCAGACGTGGAGGCTGGGAGTCCAGCAGGGTTCTTGCTGAGCTTGAGTTTTATAAGGGAGTGCACCAATGGGCCTTGGAGACGGCCCCAGAGCCTGACTGGGGTCTGGTCAAAAAAAGTGTAAGTGTGTCCATGTGTATGTGTGTGCAGGTGTGTGTGCAGGTGTGTGTGCAGGTGTGTGCACATATCTCTGTGTGTGTCTGTGTATGTATTTGTGCATGTGTGTATATATATGCATGTCTGTGTGCACATGAATATGCCTATATATGTATATATAAATATGTGTCTATATGTAGGTATGTCTGTGTGTTGTGCATATGTGTATGCCTATGTGTGTACACATGTCTATTTTGTGCATGTGTGTACGTATATGTGCAGGCACACATGTATACAAATGTCTGAGTGTTGTGTGTGTATGTGTGTATGCGTGTCTGTATGTGGCAGGATATATGTGTGTTTGTATATGTACACATGTGGCTCTGTATGCATATATGTGCATGCGTACACATGTCTGTATGTATATTCATATATATGTATATATGTAGGCACATGTGCATGTGTATACGTATATGCGTGTCTGTGTGTAATGTGTACATGCCTCTGTGTGTGTGTGGGTGCGTGCACCATGAAGATGTGCTGCAGGATTTCCTGGTGCTCCAGTGTCTGCTGAGAGCATTTATACACTTAGGGGCCTTTGGCTTGTCCCCTAAGTCCCTGTTCAGGGGTCAGGTTTCTGGGGGCCATCTTCCCCCTCCTGACACCAGGGTTCAGGGCTGGCTACCTTCTAGGAGTCTCTCGGGGGGCGGGTTTGTCTTTCCTGTGCCCGAGGGCAGGCTCGTTGGGCCCCAGCCGAATGGGTGGCCCTCCCTGAGCCCCCGGCATTGCAGGTCCAGCCTTGTCTCCGCTCCTCCCATGGACACTGACAGTCTGTTCCTCCAATGTGGTCAGTCCCCGCCAGCTAAAGGGGACTTCCTCCTGTGTTCCCACCTGTACGGAATTTCTGGCCTGAGACAAAATTTACAAAAGGCTGATGGCCAGACCGCATATAAAAGCCCACCTCTGACCCACAGTCTCCGCCAGGAAGCCAGCCCATCGATCTTCTCGGGAACCAGCCCCGGCAGCCGCACGCTAACCTGTCCCAGTTGGCCCCAGATGGCAGGGCTCCATCAATCACAAGCAGCCCCCTAAGTTCTGTCCCCACTTCCGAACCAGGACCTCCCAGAGGAGCCGAGGGTGCCCCTAGTCCGTCCTGCAGACCCCGTGCTACACGATGTTGGTTCCTCCGAGCCCCCCAGGCCCTTTCTCCGCCAGAGGCGCCCCCCTCCCCTGCCTGCCCCCACATCCCTGTGCTTTCCACCCTGGCATCTCCCTTTATTCCCACGCTCTGCGTTCCCACCTGCACCTCATATCTGGGTCAAGTTCTCCCAAGCTTCCTGCCAGCTCATCGCCCCTGGAGAAGGGATGCCTTACTCTCTGTCCAGTGTGCTCAGTCTGCCCCAGGCTGGTCCCCAGACCCCGCTGGGGTGCCCAGTGTACCCCAGGGAGGGCTCCGACCCATGCTTGCCCCTGGCCCCAGAGCCCCCTCAGACTGGGTCACCCACCACTGCTGACCTGCTTGCGGCTCCCAAGCCTGTCCTCCCCTCCTGGCCTCTGTCTGTGTCCTGTGCTGCTGAGTCTGATGGCAAGGTCCGGCTTTGAACTGGATGTGCAGCGTCCTCGCGGGTTTGTGCGACCATGACATCACACCCACCAGTTATCTGATTGAATAACCATCCACGCCTTCCCCTCCCAGACATAATCGAGAAGCGAGACTCTCGGCCCCTGCTGGAGATCTTAGAGGTGGTGGGAGGTTGGCCGGTGGCCATGGACAAGTGGAATGACACCATAGGTAAGGCCAGGGCCCGGGGACAACTTACCCTGAGGGGCAGGAGGCAGAGCCTGGAGTAGCTCTCCGCTGAGGCCTTCCAGGCACATGCTAGGGACTTTGCACCAGTGGTGGGCAGCCTCCCTGTGGCTGGCTCCCCCCCAACTCTGAATAGGGTCATCCCTTCCAGACCCCTAAGAAAGACTCATCTCCCAGACTCGGGCCTGGGGACTGCGGGCTCCTTGCTCTAGGGGCGTGAGCTCTGCGCTCTGCAATCTAGTTCAGCCCCAAGTTGGAGGGTGGGCCCCATGCGTCCCCAGGGCTGGCAGCCCCCATCACACACCCTGTTGTGCCCTGTGGACCGTGAGGGAAGTGCATCCCCCACGTCACCCGGCCCCCCAAGGCCCACCAGAGAACCATGCAGAAGGGGTCCCCTGTGACCCCCAAGGTCTGAGCTTCGGAGCCCCGGACCCACTGTGTGATGAGGGGCTAGGCTGGGACCCCAGGAAACCGGCGGTCTCCAGCAGGGGGCCCTGACTGACTCCCCAGGCTTCGGCTGGGAGCTGGAGCAGCAGCTGGCCGTGATGAATTCGCACTTCAACAAACGCGTCCTCATCGACCTCTTCGTCTGGAACGACGACCAGAACTCCAGCCGGCACATTATCTACGTACGAGCCATACCAGGGGCTAGGGGCCGGGCCTCCCTGCCGAGTTGGGGCTCTCACAGGGCAGCAGGGGGACAGACGGCCAGGGCCAGGGCCCGAGAGGGAGACGAGCCCCGGCTGGGTTCCCAGGGCCTGGCGCTGATCCAGGGCTGCAGTTTGGGGGACCAGCTGGCAACAACGCGCACCCTGATCAGAGGCCCGTGGGCCGAGCTGGTTCTCAGGACAAGCTGTTCAGTCCTTTGGCACCTGGGCAGGAGGCTTGACCTCAAAGAGCCACAACTGGCCACAAGCAGAAAGCCAGAGACACCCTTGCCCCCCGTGGTACATGTGCCTGCCCTGCAGCCCAGCCCTGGCGGCCCTCTGCCCGTCACTCACCGGGCAGGGCTTGGCCACCAGGGCACCTGCACTCACCCCAGCATCACCCCGCTTCTAGGTCTTGGGTGGGGAGGATAGGGCCGCTGCCCACTCTGCCAGGCTGTGGGGCCCCGGCAGCTGGCCCAGGCTCATGCCTTCTGTGTCTGCAGATAGACCAGCCCACCTTGGGCATGCCGTCCCGAGACTACTATTTACAGGAGGGCAGCAACCAGAAGGTGAGTCTGGGCCAGACCCTAAGACTCCTAGGAAAGGCCCCCAGGCCCTTTCCTGCAGCCCCTCCCCAATCTGGGCTCCTACTCAGGGCCCAGCTCCCCTGTGTGTCTGACTGGCCCTTGCCCCCACAGCAGCCTTTATGAGCACCTGTGTGGGTGGAGCCTGGAACTATGGGCTGGGGATGAGAGATTTGTCATTTGTCACCATTGTAGGGAGTGTCCCAACCCTTCAGGGGTAAACTCAGCTCAGCCCAGCAGCCACGAGTAATATGCCCGCCAGGGCTGTCACACCGCTGGCTTCCTGTGTGGGGCACATGGAGACCTGAAGGCAGGCGTCCAAGCCCCAGGCTACTCGCTCCCTTAGCCACTCTGCTCCAGCAGCGTCCAGAGGAGAACCAAGGGACCAAACAGTGGCATGGCGGCCAGGGCCAGTGGGGGCAGGGGAGACGGAAAGGAAGGGCAGGTGTGAAATGACCAACTGCAGGCAGACAGCCGCAGCCCTGAGCTAGGCAAGGGAGGGTGGCCCATCCAGGAGAAAAGACACGCATGACCACAAGAGGGAGCCGTGGAGTGAGGCGTGGGGCCGGTGACCAGGCGAGAAACCCTACTCAGAGCAGCAGCAGCGTCTGGGGCATCGGGAATGGCTCACACAGGACAGTCACAGGCAGTTGTAGTGACCCATTCCTGCCGGCAGTGAAGAGAGACCCCATTACGCAGGGCAAAAATGTCCTCAGGGCCCAATTCCTGATCCCCGGCCAGAGGCAAGCCTGGCGAGGGCAGCCCACCCTTAACCCTGGCACACACGACAGCCCTGGATGGCCCCGGGCCTTCACTGAGAACCTGCTGCGTGCCAGGCAGGCAGCCCAGCAGATCAGGCCTCCGGGTCCCATGGAAGCCCAGGGATGTGGTATCTCCTGCTGGAAGGGAGGGAGAGGGGCATTCAGCCCTGAGTTGTCTGGGCGGGGCCTCAGCCAGAGCCGGGATCAGGTCCATGAAGCAGGCATGTCAGCCCACGGGACAGGCCTGTCCACCCCCGGGCAGGCCTGTCGGGGAGCGTGAGCCTCAGCCGAGTGCCTGACCAGGGAGCGCTGCAGTCTGCAGTGTCCCTCTCTCCACCGGCCCCTGTGGCCGGCGGGCTGAAGTTGGCCGACAAGCATCCTGGGGGCCCGTTTCGTGTCACATGCCCCACCCACCCCACAGAGAGCACCACGGGAGCCCGGGGGCCCAGGCTGCCCAACTCCATCTTGGGTCCTCGGCCCAGGTGCGCAAAGCCTACCTGCAGTTCATGATGTCGGTGGCCTCAATGCTGCGGGCGGACATGAACCTACCCACGAACAGCGACCTGGTGCAGGAGGACATGGTGCAGGTGCTCAACCTGGAGACGCAGCTAGCCAACGTGAGGCTGGGCCCGCAGGCGGAGTTGGGAGGTGGGGAGGCACGCCTGGGCCCTGGCCACCGTGCCCCTGTCACAGCCCAGCCCCCGATGCAGGCCACAGTCCCCCAAGAAGAGAGGCACGATGTCACCGCCCTGTACCATAGGATGGAGGTGGAGGAGCTCCAGAACAAGTTTGGACTGAAGGTAGGACAGGGCTGGGCAGGCTGTGGGGGGACCATGTAGTGCTGGGCCTCAGCCGGCCCGGAGGAGGCCGCCCAGGGGCACACCTGGCCCAGACCTCTCTGTTTCCTACCTCTCTCATTTAAGCCTCAGAAATACTCACAACCCTGAGCAGGGATCCCTGAAACTGGCCACCCAAACAGGGACATTTTCACACTGGGACAGCAGGTGTCAACGAGGCTGTCTGAAAACAGGGGGCCACACTATCCGTATAGTACATGCTATGATGACCCCAGTTTTCTGAGCAGGAAACAGGCTGGGAGGGGTCACTGACTCAAGCTGAGGAGATTGCCACCCACCCAAGTCCTGCCCTAAACCCCAGCATGCCTCTGCCCCTGATGAAGGCTGCCCCCCATGCCAGACGCTCGAGCCCTCCCCTGGCCACTGGCCACACCGTATGCTTAAGGGCTGAGCTCAGGAGGGTCCTCATCCTGCAGACAGCGGACAGGAATGCCCTTCTAGCCATGGCCAGCCACTGCCAAGTCAGAGGGGGTAGGGCATGGCTGGGGATGGGGCCCAAGTCACAGGGAAGAGGTTGGGACCAACCCAAGACTAGAGTTTTAAAATAGTCTCAATTAATCGACTTACCAAAGATGGACCCACCTTTTCTTCACAGTACATGTTCTACGTGAGAAATCTTTGTCTATCCCTGCGCACCCCCTACAACGTGACTGAAGTCTACAATCAGCTTTGAGTTTATTCTTTTATAGATACAATGTAGAAATCATTTCTATCATTCGGTTTTGATGGTTCTGATGTTCGGGTGACCTAGCACCATTTATTGAAAAGGCACGCCTCACCCCCTTGGCACTGTTCTGCATGCCACCTCTGCTTAAAATCAAACGTGTGTGTGTATCATGTGTTGCATGTGTGTGCGCACCTGTGTGTCTGAATGCTCTCTATGCCACTAGTTTCTTTGTCTGCCAAGTGCCAACCACCCACGACCCCATGGCTATAACTTCGAGATATTCTTCCTCTTTTGCATTTTGTTACAAAACTCAGAGACAGTGTGTCAATTCCACACATAAGCTGACTGGAGATTTTGGTATGAGCTGCTTTGAATCTAAGTATCAATTGGGGGGGGGGGGGTGACATCTTTACTGTTGAGCCTTCTAATCCATGAACCTAGTATGTATTTCGGTATGTTTATGTTCTCTGACATTTCTCTCCATGGGTTTATAGTTTTTTATTTCAAGCCCTTCCACACCTTTCATGAGATTTATTCCTTGTTTGTTACTTAAGTTCTTGTAAATGGTATCATTTCGTCATGTATCTTTTTTGCCGCTGGGATACAGAAGCAAGGACCTTGTATCCAGCAATTTGATGCAATGCCCATCCTCAGTTCTTAATACCTCTATGTTCTATGCACACAAAATTCTTACCCTTGGTGAAAAGGAACAGTTTTATTTCTTCCCTGTCAAGCCCTACTGCTGGGACATCCAGCCTGGTGCTGAAGTCACAATAGACGTTGGCTTATTACCATATTTCCCCATGTATAAGACACTCTCATGTATAAGACACACCTTAATTTGGGGTCCTGAAATTTGAAAAAAAAAAAAAAAGTATTACATAAAGTTATTGAAATCAAGTTTTATTCATCGTAAAATTCATACAACTCCTCATCACTGTCAAAACTCCCATCTACTAGCTTGTCCTCTATCTGTGTGATGACGAATCACTGTCTTCAACAATGAGCGTGAAAACAAGCGCGAAAAAGCGGGAAATGCAAGTAAAAAATCTACAACCACTGTGTAAGATGCACCTGGTTTTTAGATACCAAATTTTTGGGAAAGTATGCATCTTATACATGGGGAAATACGGTATGTAGGCCACTATTTCCCATTTCTTCTTTAGTTGTTCTTACTCAGTTGTGTTTTTTCCAGGAATCATACCATTACAGCTTGAGTTTTCAAATGTAGTGGTATAATCTCTTATCCTTTGATCATCTGTAGGCTCTGTAGTAATGTCACCCACCTTTTTTCCTGACTCTGCTTGTCTGCACCTTCTCTCTAGTTTCTTGGATATTTTGTGGTGGGGCTGGATGTCTTGGATGCCCAGGTGCTGTGCCGACCTCTCTCTGTCTCCCAGTCTCTCTCTCTCACTCATTCCTTTCTCCCCCAGGGATTTAATTGGACCCTCTTCATACAATCTGTGCTGTCCTCTGCCAACATCGAGCTGCTACCAGATGAAGAGGTGGTAGTCTATGGCGTCCCCTACCTCCAGAACCTGGAAGACGTCATGGATATCTTCTCAGCCAGGTAAGCTCCCCAGGAAAGGTCCCAGGAGGCCTTCACATCTGTCCCCCTCTCCCAAGAGACCCTCCTTTCAGGAGAGAAACCCCACAGAGCATTGACTCTGAGGCATGGAGGTCAGGTGGGGCAGGAGGGGCTAAGTGTTAATGGCCTAGAAGACTTACATTGGAGACATAAACCCTCCCTTGAAGCAGATCAAGCATCTGGGGTCAGACAGGCTATATCTGGCAGGGTGGGGGGATGTCTTGGAGTTTTCTTCACCACCTTGAATGAAACCACTGCTTGGGATTGAACCTGCTGCCCGAGGACCCATAAACCATATTCCTGCCTCCCTCCCTAGGCAAACCCCACTCACTTGTCCTGTCCGCCCTCTGCTCCCGCCTGCAGGACCATGCAGAACTACCTGGTCTGGCGCCTGGTGCTGGATCGTATTAGCAGCCTGAGCCAGCGGTTCAAGGACGCACGTGCACACTACCACAAGGTGTGTGAGACCCGCACCTGTGACTCTGGCCCTGCCCTGAGCCCAGCCATCATTCCTGAGCCAGTGTATCATACCGAGCACCAGCTGTGGACTAAGCACCGAGGTGTTGGGGACAGAGCGATGGAAGGGGCCAAAGAGGCACTAGCTATCTTGGGGAAGACGGACACTAGGCAGTCAACAAGCCAGAGATTAGCTGTTTTGGAGCCAACTAGTGTGACAGCGTGGGGATGAGGGCAGGGACAGGCTCTCTCCACAGAAGTGATGCTGGAGAGCTTAAGGCAAGGATGAGCTAAGCATGAACAAAGGTCCTGAGGTAGGGCCTCCAGGGCTACATAGAGGGAAGGAGATCAGGTCTGGAAGGGAGGCAGGGGCTGTCATCCAGGGCCCCAGCAAAGCATGGAGCTCATATGCATGAAAGCCTTGGGGTGTTTGATGTCCTGCTTGTTGTGGTCACTCTGGCTGCTGGGACCAGGAGTGGGGGAAGAATGAGGCACAGGACCCACCAGGAAGCCTTGTGGTCACAGTGGCTGTTCTGGAACAATGACCTGCAGGGCTGTGGAGTGGGAGTGGAGGCAGAGTGGACGCTGGCACCATCCCCCAGGTGGATGAGAGGCTGGACCAGGGTGTGGGCAGTACTGGGGTCAGGAGAGATGCTGTTGACAGACAGGTGAGGCACATATACTGATGCAGGAGATAAGGGACCCAGAGTTGGGGGACTCCAAGGTTCTCTGCTAGAGAAAAAAATCTCAGGGGAAGCCATCCACTGTGACAGTGACACAGGCTGAGCAGGTTGGGGCAAGTCTGGGCTCCTGCTTTGGCATGTTGAGTTGGCAGCTAGCCGAGCATCAGCAGGGAGCAGAGTCCAAGAACTCTGAGGAGAGAGAACAGGTCACATTGGCTTCTTAGGGGGCAGGAAACCCCCATAGTCCAGGAAGGTGGGGCAGACGCTGGGCAGAGCTCTGGGCCGGCTGAGATTGGGGCGAGATTTTGGATGGGGACACATTTTCATCTTGGAACCTGGCAAACTCTGTCTTCCCCACACCCCTTCCCAAAATTAGAAAGCAAGTCTCTGCATATGTCCCATGTCCCCTACCAAGCCCTGGGCACCTTGAGGACAGCAAAGTAAATGCTTGTTTAAGTGTGGTGGGATAAATGAATGAATGAGTGAATGAATGAATGAATAAGTGAATGAATGAATGAGTGAATAAATGAATGAATGAATGGCATGGCATTGCCAGGTGCTATACGGCAAGACAGCGGAGGAGGTGCGCTGGCGGGAGTGTGTCAGCTACGTCAATAGCAACATGGAGAGCGCCGTGGGCTCCCTCTACGTCAAGGAGGCCTTCTCCAGGGACAGCAAGGACGTGGTGGGTACTCAGGCTCTAATGTGGTCAGGGGGCTCTGGGCAGCCCCCCACAGGGATGCAGGCCCCTGCAGGTCAAGGGCAGGTTGCATTGCCACCACCTGGCCCTGTGACTCAGAGCTCCCAGAGAGGGGGCCCTGCATGCCCCCCAGCAGCACGGGTGTGTTTAGTGGCGGGGAGGGAACTGGGAGCACACATTCGCTCCGGTGCCCAACATGGGGAGGCCAGGGGCAGCCTTGCTCGGCCGGGCCTCTGGCCCCCAGCCAGACATTGATTGGCCCTGCAGGGTGCTGGGGCAGGGGCTCAAGTGCGTGTCCTGGGATGGGAGGCCCTAATCCACAGCAGTAGGGACTCTGTCCCAGTAAAGCCACCACCACCTACTTCCACACTACATCCAGAGCAGCCCCCTAAGCAGCCATAGCTTTGGACTGGAGCCCTGCAGGGTCTCCGTGCCCATCATCCAGGCACGCGGCCATGTGCTCCCCAGGTCAGAGAGCTCATTGACAAGGTGCAGGCTGTGTTCGTGGACAACCTGGATGAGCTGAGCTGGATGGACAAGGCAACCAAGAAGAAGGCCCAGGAGAAGGTGGGCAGGCGGCTGCAGTGCCGAGGTCATGGCTTCCCAGCAGAATAGCGCAGCCCCAGGGTTGGGGCACGTGTCAACCACCATCACACTCACGTTAGAGTGAGGACAGCGAGGCTGGGGGTGGCTGGCTCAGGAGGGGTCTGTAGGCAGAGACCAGACTGAAAACCAAGCCTGGGGGCGCCCCCTTCCAGCACTCCGGGAATGGGTGGAGAGGCCATGGCCTCGGGGAGCAGGGTGCCCAGAGGTGAGGCCAGGACCCACCAGGAGTTTCTCTGGGCCGGTGTGACAGCAGCCAGTGACATCACCCGGCCCCAGACCCACCAGAGTCAGCCTGCAAGGAGGGCCAAGTCTCTTAGCTCCTTACCCACACGGTCGGGGGCAAAGCCAGGATGCCCACAGTGGGGCATGCATGGACCACCCCCTCTTCTCTCCAGGCCATGAGCATCAGGGTGCAGATTGGGTACCCCAGCTACATTCTGGACAAGAAGAACAAGCACATGGACCAGGAGTATTCCAATGTGCGCCCTTCCCCCCACGAGGGGCCCCTGGAGAGTCCCCTGTCTCCTTGCCCACCCACATCTGCCCCTGAGCTGGCCCCTTTGGGCCATGGGCCCTTGATTACTTAAGGTCAGAAGGGGGAGGGCTCTGGTGGCCTAGCATTACCCCGTTACAGATGGGGAAACTGAGGCCCGGGGGGACAAAGGAACTTGCTCAGAGACATGTAAATGTGCAGAGCCAGGGGTGCCCCCCTCGACACACACACCCCTCATCCCTCTGCACCCAGAGCCTGGTAGCCACATGCAGGACTGCCCAGCAAGTCCCAAAGCCAGTCCCCTGTTGCCCTTGACCTGCCCTCTCCCTGGGCCCGCTCACACGGCAGTGACAGCTCTTCTCCCGTAGCTGAACTTTTCAGAGCACCTGTACTTTGAGAACGGCCTGCAGAACCTCAAGGCTGGTGCCCAGCGGAGCCTCCGGAAGCTGCGGAAGAAGGTGGACCAGAACCTGTAAGTGGGGACTGCCCCTGGGGGGCAAGGCTGGGCACCAGGCCAGCTGAGGAGGGCCGCCGGCTCTGACTCAGAGCTAACCCTGCTTTGGGTGGATGGGGGGGAGGCCCAGGGAAGAGCCTGATGCCTGGACTGGCCTGAACCCTGTCGTGGCTGTTGGCTGTGCTGGTCCCCTAACATGGCCACTGCAGCATGGGCGCTCAGGGTGGGGTCTGGTCAGCAAGTACGTGCCCCAAAGAGAAGGGTCCCTGGAGATAAGGACGGCAAGTGATTGCTCACTTATCCCAGTTGGATCATGGGGGCCGCCGTGGTCAATGCGTTCTACTCTCCAAACCGGAACCAGATTGGTATGCTCCCCCTCCCAACCTCCGCTCACCCTCAACCCTCTAATGCCACAGGTGAGCCCAAGCGGCCCCATCCTGCCTCCTGGGGCCACCATGCCCCCCAGTCATGTTTGGAAAGAAAGAAAATGCCATCTCTATCTAGTGCCTGTAAAACTTCACCCTGTCACCCAACCCAAGGGGACACCCCTCCTCCCCTTGTCTGTGTTCAGGGCAAGGAGGGGTTTAGAGGGTGGGGCAGCAGACCCTTTCTGGGAATATAAAGGAACAGAGCAGCATATAAAGGAACAGAGAACCCGGACTTGGGTCCTGTACCTGCCACACTCTAGCCATGCACCTTCGGCTCTGCTCACACCTCAGCTTTCTCATCTGTGAAATGGGCCTGTGTGTCCCAAAATGGGCGTGTCTACCTCCGGGCTAGGGGGTTAAATGGCAGGACCCCTAGAAGGGTGCTCACTCACAGTTCATCCTTTGTTCCCCCCTGATGCCCACCCCGGGGCAGTGTTCCCTGCTGGGATCCTCCAGCCCCCCTTCTTCAGCAAGGAGCAGCCACAGGCCTTGAACTTCGGGGGACTTGGGATGGTGATTGGCCATGAGATCACCCACGGCTTTGACGACAACGGTAGGGGACTGCTGTGGGGTCACAGCTGCATCTCCAAATCATATACCCCCTCCACCAAGCAGCAGCCCCAAAATGAGACCGAGGGCCAAAGTCAGGCTGCTGGGAAGGGTCCCCTGCTGTCCATCCAACCCCTCTGTGAATATGTGGGGACATCAAGGCCCAAGACATGGAAAGGACCAGCCAGGGCCCAGGGGAGTGAAGGCAGAGCAGGTCGTGCATGGCAGGCTTGGCCCCTGGCCAGCCCTCCTGCTTCGGGCAGAGGGATGGAGGAGAGGACACAGGGCTTGAGGACCTGATTCTGACCCAACTCGGTAACTGGCCGCTCCCCTCCCTGGGCCTGTGAACACAGCCCAGTGCACCTGTGCCGCTCTGAGCTCTGGTCTAGCCAGAGCTCAGCCCAGAGTCATTCCAGGGTGGCCAGCAGCCTCCAGCCCACGCTATGCTGACCCGATATTCTGACCTCACTCCTCTGGGGGGGGGGGCCCTGCCTGGTTCTAGCAGCCTGTGACCAGGCACGGGGACTGTAGCTGCAACCCAGGGATGCTGGTTCACCCACAGATCTTGATCATGGGTACCTTCTGAGGGCACCCTTGTGTCCCAGGACCATGCCCACTCTCACCTGGGGTTTAGATAGTTTAGTTAGTCATTGAACCACAGTGCCCCTGAGACCCTGGAACCTGAGACCCTCAAGCCCTAACCTCAAAGGTGGCATAGAAGACCACCAAAGCCTTCTCTCTACCCAGGCCTGAGCCTTTGTTCCCTTAATGTGCTGACCCCTTAGAGCAGACCCCGTACCCTTCAGGGGCCATTCTCTGCTCACAAACATGACCTCAGACACTGGGGTTCCTGGAGGACATGCCGGAGAGTCCCCAGGCTGGGCAGCAGAGCCACACAGATAGCCCACCTCTGCCCCCGCCCAGGCCGGAACTTTGATAAGAACGGCAACATGCTGGACTGGTGGAGTAACTTCTCCGCACAGCGTTTCCAGGACCAGTCGCAGTGTATGGTCTACCAGTATGGGAACTACACCTGGGACCTGGCAGAGCAGCAGAATGTGAGCGGGTGGGCCACCAGCAGTGCGGCCACATCCGGGAGGGATGGGAACGGCACCCAGCCCTCACCCAGGGGAGGGGAGGGAAGGAGAGCCAGGCCGGCTGCCCACCACCCTGTTTCCTGTGCACAGGTGAACGGGTTCAGCACACTTGGGGAGAACATCGCTGACAATGGAGGGGTACGGCAGGCGTACAAGGTGGGTCCAGGAGGTGGGCACGGGGCCCTCAGAGTGACAGGAACTGCCCTCTGCCCGAGTCAAGGGGCATCCTGGCACATTCCGCCATCCACACTAGGAGGTGGCAGAGCCCTGGGGGAGCCTGCTTGGCCATGAGCAGGCGAGCACCCTGGCTGCTCTGCCCACACTTTACCAAGGCCTCTGCCCTTGGGGAGGCCACTGTCTGTCCATCTCCAAGTAAGGTAGCGATAGCGGTTGCTCACCCCTGCACCTGCAGCCCTGGCACTGCAGGGGTGAGCAACCTCAGTGTTCATTCTAGGGGGGTGCTATAGAGGGGCTTCCTGGGCACGGAGCTTCCACCGAGCCCAGCCTGCGTAGGTGTCCAGCTGGCCACTGTGTAATTGAGGGAGTGAGTACCTGCCCTGCGGTGCTCCAAGGGCCCTAAGCTGCAGAGGCAAGACACCCCCTGCCACCGGACGGGCTCTGGAGCCAGCACTCCATTCCGGCCAGGCTGTGTGGGCCCCAGGAGGGAGGGCAGGCTGGGTCCAGCGCCTGGTTGCTGCCCGCAGGCTTACCTAAAGTGGAGAGCAGAAGGCGGCCAGGACGAGCAGCTACCAGGACTGGAACTGACCTTTGACCAGATCTTCTTCATCAATTTCGCCCAGGTAGGAGCCCCTCAACAGGCTCCCCACTCACACCTTTGAAGGGCCCCCAGGGAAGAGTGCCCCCCCCCAAGGTGCACCGTGGGCAGGCAAGCCAGGCAGAACCAGAATTAACCAGCCTGGAAGGCTCCCAAGAGGAAAATGGGGGGGGGGGGTTGGAGTGGTGGAAGAGTCAGGTGATCGGGCCTGGTCCTCCCTGCCCTCCACCTGTTCAGGTCCCCTCTGACCCCGCAAGACCTGCCCCTCTCCTCCCAGACCCTCCCCTCCCACCTGAGTCCCCCAGCCAAGCCCCCCATGCCCGCACAGGTGTGGTGCGGCTCCTACAGACCAGAGTTCGCTGTCCAGTCCATCAAGACGGACGTCCACAGTCCCCTGAAATACAGGCAAGTGCCCTGGCGTCCCCACGCTCCTGCGTCCTCCCCACCACCACCCCGGCCAGCCATCTCGGACACCTCTGTCTGCCCACAGGGTGCTAGGCTCCCTGCAGAACCTGGTTGCCTTCGCGGATGCGTTCCACTGCGCCAGGGGTACCGCCATGAACCCACAGGTGCGATGCCGCGTCTGGTAGCCAAGGCTGAGCCGCTCAGCGTGGCGCACGCCCACCCGCGGTCCAAGGTATCACGTCTGCTTGGAGACAGTGCAGCCAGCAGGGGGAGCTGCGTGTGACCCGAGCCCCTGCGCAGGAGCCACACCGAGATCGATCTCACTGTAGAGGCCCCGCCCAGAAGAACCGGAAGCGAGTGGAGCCGGCCCTGTGCCCACCCACTAGAGTACACGCCACCCTGTGGAAGCCCGGTGCATGCATTTTAACAGTTTTCTGTCCCCTCCAAATGCATCGTTGTCAGATATCCATGAACTTCAGGCATAAGCTAAGTAAACGCTTCAAAGATTCTGAATCCTTGTCTTTCTGGTCGGGGTGGGTGTTGGGTGGCAGTGCCCAGAGGATACACGCTGGCTTTGTCTTCCCACCGCATCTAGTTCTGCTGCGGACTGCTGCTGGCCTTGGTCAGGATGGTGGCCCAGTGAGGAAACAACCCCACACAGGGCCTTTGCGCTGGGGTCACAGCAGTGATCAGGATGACCCCTGCGATAGCCCTTGGCCTTCAGGGACAACGCATTCAGATGCAAAGCTACTCACAGGAAGGAGCTGAGGTCAGAGGTGGGTGGAGGAGACCCAGGCCACTGCCTAGAAGCTGGATTTAGGGATTGGGGACCTAAAAGCCATTGGAGAGTATAAACCACAAGAGGACATTTTCACCTGTCCTGGGCCTTTAAATGACCACTGAGGAGGAAGAGGAAGAAGATGACTGGATCCAGCAGCAGGTCGGGTGGGAGGCCAGCTAAGAGGTCACTGTGGTCATTGAGGCCCCAGCCCAGGGGTACAAGGGAGCTACTGAGAAGGACATCTGAACCCACCCAGACCAGAGCACCTGAGGAGATAGAGGTGGGAGTGAGGCTCTGGACCTGTGAGGTTGGCAGCACTGTTGCACCCCTTAGGGAAGGCGTGCAGGGGGAGCCAACTGGGCCGAGACAACCCCACCAGCCACCCCGAGCAGGGGCAAGTACCATTCTCACATCAGTGAAAGTCTTGCAGGCAGACGAACCCTTTCTCTCAAAGTCTCTGACCGTCTTCCAAACTCCCACGGTGGAATGGAGACCGTCTCCTCCCTGGAAGCCCAGTTAGCTCCTACCAGACACGACCACTGACCTGACCTCTCCAGCCCAGGCTTCTGTCTGCAGCGTGGGATCCCTGCTCCCTCATTATCACACGGAACTCAACCCCATGCTCATCACCTCCATCCTGGACCTGCCTCCAGTCCCCTGACACTCATGTGCCCAAGGCCTGAGTGCTCCTTGGAGGCTGCAGGGCCATATCACTGCCCTGCTGGTTCTGAGGACACAGGTTCCTAGAGGATGAAGAGAAACTGCCCGGAAGGAAAGACGGCAGATCATGCTCAGTGCTGCCCGCTGACCAGGCGGGGCTCAGCATCCCAGCCCAGAGATTCCATGGTTCTTCATATCCAACTGTGTCATGTGTCCAGGGCAGCAGACATCTCCCGGACCCTCAGAAGCCTGGGCCTTCACCTCGAACACATCCCCTTGTCACATGTGGAGGCAGCAGAGGCCCCATCCAGCCAACCACACCCCGCAGAGCCAAGAGCACTGGGCCCACCCACTAGCCAGCAGGACTACCCTAGAGTCACCTCGGACAAACCAGCCCTCCCGAGACCAAGGGGAAGAGAAGTTCCCACCTGCAGCGCTTGGGGAAGGCCCTATTGTTCTGCCCAGCCAGACACCCTGACTCTGGCCCTCGCTGGTCTGAGCCTGTTTCCCCTCTGCAAAGGAGGGTGACACCGACATCCTGGGGTAAACGAAAGCTGCAAGTCCAGCTCAGCCCTTGACCATGCGAAGCACTTGACCCAGAGTTGGGTGTGTGTGTGGGGGGTGTTTTAAGGCAGTTCCTTTCCAGCTGGAGCACACCTGAGGCCAGCAGACTTCTGCGGACTGTCACTACCTGCAGCAGTGGGGGTGGCCAGGGTGCCCGTGTGCCAAGAGGAGGGAGGCAGCTTGGCTGGCCATGACCCCACCTGGGTATGGAAGTGAGAGCTGATCTGCTACACCACACCCAGCACAGCAAGACCTCGCCCTGGAGGGTGTGGCCCTAGAGCCCCAGGTGACCAGGCATTGCTCCTGACGTCCCTCAGGCCACAGTACATCTTGTTGACCACCAGCAGCCCTCTTTCCAGTGGCAGGTCCTAGAATGACAGGCGCTCCTCTGGATGACGGCCCTGGCCTGGAGGGAGAACAGGCTCAGGTTGGCCCTAGAGGGCAGTCCACAGGAGGCTCCCATCGACCCAAGTCCCACAGAACTTCGGCCATCACAAACTTTGGCAACCACATCAGTCACAGCGTCCCCCAGGGCAGCCAGCAGGTCGCTCAAGCTGTTGTACCCACAAAGACACAGTGGGCTTGTCGGGGTTCTGGCTCTTCAGTGAAGACTGAGCCCCAGCGGTGCCCCCAGGTTCTCAGAACACACAGACCAGTTTCCACAAGCAGGCCACACCCCATATCACCAAGGGCTCATGGGGGTGGGGGGGGTACAGAGCAGCCAGACCAGCAACCATCCCAGCCTCAGAAGCACCTGCCCAGCCAGGAGTCGTTGCCAGAGCCTAGGAGCACCCAGCCAGGGGTTGGCAGGCTTAGGGTCCTGCAAAGAGTGTGGAGTTATGGACAGGGCCCTGGCTGGGTAAGCTCTGGGATCAGGCTCAGCTGCACCACCAATCAGGAGATGACAGCCAGCCTGCGGCACAGGCACCCGGCGTGGCTGGGATGGCCCCTGACTAGGACCCTGGGGACCAAGCCCCCTCAGCAGGCTGTTGGGGAAAGGTCCTAGGTGAGAAGCGTGGCCCACAGCCCACCAACAGACAGCAACCAGTGGAGGGCCAGGTGGACAGGTTGGCACCATATCCCACTTGCCCAAGGAGAGGGCGACAGAGAGAAAAGGAATCAGTGGTGGGCCCGTGCTCCCCTCCCTGGCCGCTGGAAGCTCGGCTCCTTGTGGAACCCCTTGCTTTCATTCAGATAGAGCTCTGGAAGGCAGAGGTCCCAGGTGTGTGCCCCAGACCTGCCACCACCCTGTCCCATCCTCCTGCACCCAGCCTTCTGTCCACCCTCAGTGCCCAGCTTGCCCACCCAGGGCATAGAGGTGCAGGCAGGACTGAGTGTCCCCACTATTAAAGGATGCCCAGAGGTGATAGGTGAAAAGGAAAAAGCAGGATTCGCCTGGACTCTGCCCTGGGGTCTGAGAAGGTGCCCGGAGAGGGTCCTGAGGGGTGGAGGTGGGGGCAGCTCAGCCTGGCCTCTTGTTCTAACTATTCTTCCTGAAAGAGAATCTAGGATGTTCAAGGTCTTATTTACAGTAATCAAATTGGGGTGGAAGATTAGGGGGGTGCAGGCGACTCAGGAAGGACTCTGGTGGGGATTCCAGGCCAGTCATCACTGGGAACACACTGTCCGTCCACTTTAGGAAGGACATCAGGACAGGGGGATGGGATTTGAGGTCACAGCTGAAGTGCTCAGGAGAGATGAGGGGAGCTGACACAGGAGCTACCAAGTTCACTGGCTGCCAGAGAGAAGGGGCTGGCACGGAGGGGGCCGCTAATGTCCTCAGTGTGGGAAAGAGCTAAGTGGGGGGCTGAGTGGAGACCTCATGAGGACAGGGGTGGGAGGCAGGCTCCTTCAGCGCAGTAGACCCGGGTCCCTGGTCCAGATAGCTGCAGACTCACGTCCTCGGGCTACACACCCACTAGGTGCAGGCCACGCTGGTCCAAGTGACCCGTAAGGATGCTGAGGTCCTGGGCAATCCTGTGACACTCCACACAGCCAAAGCTCCACAGGCCAGCCGCCACGGGCCCCTGCTTTTGCCACAGACTTCATAGCTCCACGACATACATGTGGGCAGGTGTATGGACGCCACGGGGCCACTAAGGGACCACTGCGCGCGCTCGTGCCCCTACCTTTATCCCGCAAGTCTCGCCGCGCCCCACCCCACCCCACCCCGACTTCCCTGCAAGGTCCTCCCTCCTCCTCACTCCGCCCAGCCGAGCTCCCAGGCAGCTCCAGCCCCAGACTCGCCCTGTTTTCCAGCCCCGCCCAAACGAGCATCCACCCCAGCGGCCAGCAATCCCCTCAACCCTGCTCCTCACATCCCTCTCAATATTCCCAATGAGGTCCAGGATGCCGCTACCAAGGCTCCCGGGCAGGTACCTGGGGGCGCCCAACATCCTGCGCCGGTCCGCCCTCCCCTCCCCGGGCCCCGCACGTGTGAGGACACAGGCTCCGGTGCGAGGAAGGTGCACGGGACTCGTGACAGCCTCTCCCCGCTGAGATCTTGCTGTGGACCTCGCCAGGCCCCGCTCAGCCTCCCCTCGGGTCTGCACCCGCACGGAGCTCCAGGCTCGGCCACGCCCCAGACCGCCTCCGCGCTCCGTCCCGCCTTTCCTCCGGGTCCCCGCCCAAGACCTTATTCTGCCCACAGAAAGGCCCTCACTCTCAGATTTGCATATTCATGTTAATTCGGCCAATGGCGCCGCAGTGGGCGGGGCTTCGCGCGAGCCCGCCGGAGGCGGTACGCCTGCGCACAGCGCTGAAACAGTAAGGTGAGCAATCTTCCTCCTTTAGGGAGGGCAGTCCTTGTTTTGTAAATTCCGTCCTCCCTTGAAAAGTATCCTCCTACATGTCCTCCTTTTTGATATTGGAAGACTAATCTGTAAATGTCCGTATTTGATCGATGCAGAGTCGATTCATTGCATGTGATGTGATGTATTTGTATCCAAATGAGCACTTTTTTCTTACAATTACTATTAAAAATTAATAGGCAGATAAGCATAATTACAATATAAAATATTACACATTTTTATTATGTATTTATCATATTACAGTGTATTATTGTTGCAATGAAGAAAATGTTGCTTTTATTTACGATACTGTTTTCTTCCATTTTTTTTTGTCCTCCTTTTCATTGTAAAAAAGTTGGTCGCCTTATGCACCAGGGAAGCCTGTGCTGCGCAGGGAGGGCGGCCGGACTCCCCGGATCCCGGTCCGGGCCCAAAGAAGGGGCGGTGACCGCGGCGCCATGGTGCGCTGTTCGAGGGCCGGCGTCCAGGCCGTGCCCACCCTGCACCATCCACACAGCCCCAATAGCCCTGTAACTGGGAGAGGGTCCCCCACCCTGCTACTCCTCTGTCCACAGGACAGCAGGATATCTAGTGAAAGGCCATGCCCACTCTGCACCACCCACACAGCCCCAATAGCCCTGTGGGAGCTGTGTGATGCTCCAGCAACCCCAGTTGCATGCAACTGCCTGAGGGCACCCTGCAGGGACCTAGAACAGGTTCTGGGGTGCTGGGACCTCTACCACACCCGGCCACACCCCCATTCCCCTCTCAACTCCTACCATCCTCCGATCCTCCTCGGGCTGGGTGTGCCAGAAGGAGGAGGGCCTTCTCCCTACACCTCTTCCCTACACCTGCTGAGGCCCCTCAGGACCCACACCTCTGACTTTCAACACACCCATCCTATCAAATACACTCTGAAAGATCATTTTATCTCTCCCCCACCCTGGACAGGGGACACACTGGGGCACAGAGAGGAGCAGGACTTACCCATGGGCATCAGCGAGTCTAAGCCTGAGTGGGATGTGGCAGGTCTGTCTCATTCTGCCCTCCCCCAGCCCTGCCCACCCTCCCCCCCACACCCCAACATCAAGCCTCTGGGTCCTGAGTGCTGATGCCTGAATTAGGCCTGAAGAGTGAGGGATGCCCCCCCCCCAAAAGTGCTGCCTGTGCCAGGTCTTTGCTGAAACCTCACCTCTTCTAGGAAGCCTTCTCTGATTGCTGAATGTAATGCTTGCCTCTCCTTCACCCTCTCACCCTGGATCCCACTCTCCTTCTTTTTATTCTTGTCTGACCAGCCCCTGCAATGCAGACTCAGGGCATAGGGAGTCCTTGGCTCCAGGAAGAACACCTGGATTACAGGTGTCTGCATCAACTGCTCAGTCACTCACTCATCCATCCATTCATCTATTCATCATCCATCCATCCATCATTCATCCATCCATTCACCCTCCACCCATGCCATCCACCATCCATCCATCCACTCATCCATCTATCCATCCATCCTCCATCCATCATCCATCCATCCATCCATCATCCATGCATCCATCTATGTCCATCACCATCCTCCATCCATCCATCTATCCATCCATCCATCCATCCATCCACCCATCCACCATCCATCATCCATCCATCATCCATCCATCCATTCATTTATTCAGCACTCATCCTCTCAGGCCAGGCCTTGTTCTGGTGCCAGATTCACCAGTGAGGAAGTGAGACCAATGGAGGTACCTGCAGCTGGGCCACTCCCACTCACCAGGTGTCCCCATTGCTGGCCAGCATCTGCTGGATGTCACCCTCACCTCCCTCAGCCCAGGGCCCCATGCCTGTTTGAGGTTCCATGGGGCTCCTGCACCTCATATTTACCTGGAGGATAGCAGTGAAGGCAACACCCCAAGACCTTTCCTTCCAAGACCCCAGGTGATATGTGCACTGGAATCCGTGGGACCTCCTACCCCCCCTGACTCCACGAGAGCTGTGCCCAGAGACCCCTGAGGGCCTAGCAGAGGGCCAGGCAAGGGTTTCAAGGGGCCTTCCTTCTGTGCACGTCTCCTAACACTGCAGATGGGGAAACTTGGGCCTCACTTGGTCAGGATCACCCTAACACCAAGGCTAGGCCTCCCCGCACCCCAGCTCTGTCACGGCTGGAGGATCCCCAGGGAGAAGGCCCTGCCTGGACTCCAGCCCCCATCACCCTGCTGTCTGTCCTCTTGACCCCCACCACCCCAGCCAGCACCCTCCAAGGGGCTGCCGTCCCGCTCTGTCCTTATACTCCTTCCTGTGAAGACATCTTCATGTGGGCTCTCTGTGGAAATACCCTTGAGAAAGAGGAATACATTTCCTCTTTCTATTTGAGAGGGAAATTTCCGGGACCCTGAGGATGGAACAGAGATTATGAAATCCCCAGTGTTCAAGCACAATCCTGGAGGGCAAGAGGCAAGGGGTATCCTGAGGGCCCACCCTGAGGCTCACCTCCTCTCCTCTGTGATAAAGCTGGTCATCTCCCCCTGCTCTGTGCCATCCTGGGCAGGGCCAAGGGCTCAGAGGCCAAGCAGTCTGGTCCGCCATTCAGCATCACGTCCTGGCAAGGGAGCCGAGTATAAAAGAGAGTCAGAGTCATGTGAAGAGGGCTCCCTCGGTTGCCGGCAGAGGCCACATGGGGCTCTGAAGGGTAAATAGGAGTCCTGTGAGAGGACTAGGTAGGAAAGGTCCTTTTTTGAGACCAACGTGGGATGAGCCAGAAGTATGTAAAGTCCACTCCGGGTGAGCAGGGAGCGGAGCACAACGCAGTGCCGGCCAAGGCCCACTTCCGGAGGGAAGCTGGAAGCATAGGCGTGTCCTGCGCACAGGAAAACTCTGTACCATTATCAGGCTGGTGCGGGTGGGGGTTGGGGGGCACAGAGTGGACCCGAGCTAGATGAGGAAGCTCCAGAGAAGTCAGGGTGAGGACAGTCAGGACTTGAACACAGGACCACTCACTCAGGCGATGCCCTGAGATGCCAACCCTTCAGGACTCTGTCTCCACCTCTCATGCTGTGGGGCAGCAGGTGGACAGGGAGGCCAGGGGAGAGAAAAGAGACAAGTGGGGATATTTGGGTACAAGGGTCAGAGGAGAGTCACAGAGTGCTTGGGACCCAGGACTCCCCACAGGGAAGTGCCTGCTCCCACCTGAGCCGGCTCCTGGGAGCAGCATGGGGGCGGGGATGCCTGAGTTCTCAGCCAGGCCCAGACCAGCTCCTCTGGCTCCTTTGAGCTCTAGCACGTGACCATAGGGTGTCCGTTGCTGACTAAGACATCTGCCCGCAGTCCCAAGCTTAGGGTGCTCTAGTGTTCCCCTCTCCCCAAATCACCATCTGAAATCTCTCCACTTGAGAAATAGTCCTCTGCTCACCCCCTTCAAAATCAGGACCCCGGGGGGCAATGGCTTTCCCGGCCTCAGCGTCCCCCACCCAGCCTTCTGGCCAGTCTGGGCCTTGAAACAGCCGCAGATGCTCCTACCCTGTCCCTCCGGGCCTGTCACACGCTTGGCACCCTGCCCTCCCCTCTCACTCCCCCAGCTCCGTTTTCCAGGTGTTAGCAGACCCTGCACGCCAGGTTCATGAGCCTCAATGTCATAGACAGGGGCACGGAGCTCAGCACAAGGTCAAGCAGATAGGGTGCAGACGGGAGTGTGAGCACAAGGAGTCGACCAGAGAGGGAGTCGGGCTCTCCGAGGGGTGCTTGTGGGCGGCGGGTAGAGCCGCCTTGGGGTGGCTACGGGCTTGGGAAGGAGGATGAGGTCAGCTGACTCACGATCGTCATGAGGCCGGAGTTGGCACTGGGGTGATCACAAGATGTTTCCCGGGACCCGTGGGCCACCCAAAGGACCTGGAGGACAAAGTTTGCACACTCATTCTGAGCACCTGTCACTTGACAACACGACTCTTTCGCAAAACACGTGGTAAAGCGAGGGTGTGATCGTCCTACATTCTTTCCTTTAAGGATGTGGTTAGGCTCGTTTTTCAATGATGGGAGTTTACTTCCAGGGTTCATTCTGGCCTGGAGTCATGGTCGGGCCTCTGCAACGGAGTTCTTTCGGTCAGGGTAGGGTCCGGTGTCAGCCCGATACGGTCTCACAGCCAGTAACTGAAGGCTTCTTCACACTGTAAACTAACTGCTGCCCCTCACGCTGGTCCTGACGAATAAGACCGCTCAGGCCCACAGGGCGCTGGCTGGTGCCGGGCCCTCGCCTAACCCCAAACACTTCCTCACACCCAGAGCTGCTACCTGCCATGTTTCAGCTTCAAGATGAGAGTTTTGCAGGACATCCTGTCTTTGGTTCAATAGATAAACGGAGGGTCCCGGCCCCCAGAGTGGGACTAGCCCTGGGGGAGAGCGGCCGGCTGCTGCCGCCTGGAAGTGTTGGAAGCATCGGGGTGCCTCCTGTTCCCAGGTTGGCGGCGCCACCGGGAGACCATCGGTCAAGGAGGGGAGAAAGTCTGGAAATAGAAGAAGGAAGAGAGGCCAGCAGCGCTGGCCGAGAGAGAAAAAGACAAGGAGGGCCAGCTCACTGAAGACGTGGAGGAATGGTTCTGAGAAAGGAGTGTCCACGGGTGGAGATGGGCACCCAGCAGGCCCCACAGGCTGGGTGGGCAAACTAAGCAGGTCCTCTGTCAGAGAGTGGGAGGGGCTGGATATGGAGGGGGTGGGCCTTCCCAGAAAGCGGTTGAGAAGCAAAGATTAATTGTTCTGATCACCGGCTGCTTCTTCACCCAGGAAGTCCCGGTTAGGAATTCCATACTGTAAACACCTTCATCTGAACACACAGATCAGAGCCTTTTATGG
The DNA here is from genome assembly GCF_036850995.1 of Saccopteryx leptura. Lineage (NCBI taxonomy): Eukaryota > Metazoa > Chordata > Mammalia > Chiroptera > Emballonuridae > Saccopteryx > Saccopteryx leptura. Next base: position 84,768,991 of record NC_089505.1, on the reverse strand, counting down.
GGACTGGAGAATGTTGGAAACAACCTAAGTGTTCATCAAAAGGGAATTGGTTACATCCACCCTTTTGCACTGAGCGGCACCGCCCGGACTTACCCTCTGCCACAAAAGCTAAAATTTGAAAAGCTGAGAGTCGATGGCTTTCCAACATTTGGCAGAATGGGAACCTTGGGACCCTGTGAGAAGGACCCCAAATTCCCCAAGCTCCGGGTTCATTCTGGCCTGGTGCTTGAGGCACATTTCCAGAACGCAGGGCAGAGAGAGAGAGAGTCTAAGAAGGTCACAGCGGTCTTGCTGAGTTAAAGGAGTCAGAGGTCGGGGTTTGGGATGGCTGAAGCTGATGGAAATTACAAGCAGATTTCTAGTAAAGAGGAAAAGACTCAGACTGAAAGCTCCAGAGATCTGCAAAAGTTCCCCTGACTCACTAAAAAAAAACAAAAACAAAACACGTCATACATGTAAATCATAAAGCTCCAAAGCACCAGACAGTAAGCAGATGGGGTGTCTTGGGGCTGAGAGAGAGCTGCGTCCTAAGCAGCCAGTGCTGAGAGTCCTCATGGACCGCTTGGGCGTCCAGTAGAGTCACCACAGGCTACACCTCGTCAGCCGTGCTCAGCCATCCCCAAGTAAAGGCTTGTCTAGATCTGTTCGAACAAAGCTCAAACACAAGCCACCAAAAGATCAAAGTGCATGACCTGGAATAGTCTTTAAGAAGGATTTCACTTTAAGAAGGATTAAAAGAAGAAGAAAAAAATATATATCCAGAGAATTAAAAAAGATAAATGCACAATGTCCAACATCCAATCAAAAATCACTAAGATTTGGGGCCCTGGCCGGTTGGCTCAGCGGTAGAGCGTCGGCCTAGCGTGCGGAGGACCCGGGTTCGATTCCCGGCCAGGGCACACAGGAGAAGCGCCCATTTGCTTCTCCACCCCTCCGCCGCACTTTCCTCTCTGTCTCTCTCTTCCCCTCCCGCAGCCAAGGCTCCATTGGAGCAAAGATGGCCCGGGCGCTGGGGATGGCTCTGTGGCCTCTGCCCCAGGTGCTAGAGTGGCTCTGGTCGCAATATGGCAACGCCCAGGATGGGCAGAGCATCACCCCCTGGTGGGCAGAGCATCGCCCCATGGTGGGCGTGCCGGGTGGATCCCGGTCAGGCGCATGCGGGAGTCTGTCTAACTGTCTCTCCCCGTTTCCAGCTTCAGAAAAATGAGAAAAAAAAAAAAAATTAAAAAAAAAAAAAATCACTAAGATTTGGATAAAGCATCAATGCGGACACTGAGGTCTCCGGTTCAAAATCCCGGGCTTGTCTGGTCAAGGCACATATGGGAGTTTATGCTACTTGTTCCTCCCCCTTTCTCTCTCTCTAAAAATGAATAAATAAAATTTAAAAAGTTTTTTAAAAATCACTAATATGTTGGCTCTGGCCAGTTAGCTCAGTCAGTTAAGAGCATCATCCTAAAACGACAAGGTTGCTGATTCCACCCCCAGTCAGGGCACACACGGGAAGCAGCCGAGGAGTGTGACTGAGTGGAACAACAAAAGAATGCTTCCCTTTTCTCTCCCTTCTCTTTCCCTTCCTTTCTCTGTCTCTCTGAAACAATAAATCAAAAGAAATTAAGCCCTGGCTGGATAGCTCAGTCAGTTGGAACCATGTTCCCAAGCATGGAGGTTGCTGGTTCAATTTCCCGGTCAGGGTACATATAGGAACAGCTCGATGTTTCTGTCACTCTCTCCCTGCCTCTCAAAAAAAAAAAATTTTTTTTTAATCACTAATATACCAAGAAGCAGGAAAATATGACCAAGAATAAAATATGCCAGAAGAAATAGACCCCAAAATAACAGCAATGATGGAATTCCCAAACAAGGAGCTGAAAATGGCCATTAAAAATCTCTTTTTTTGACCTGTGGTGGCGCAGTGGATAAAGCGTCGACCTGGAAATGCTGAGGTCGCCAGTTCAAAACCCTGGGCTTGCCTGGTCAAGGCACATATGGGAGTTGATGCTTCCAGCTCCTCCCCCCTGTCTCTCTCTTCTCTCTCTCTCCCTCTCTCTCTCCTCTCTAAAATGAATAAATAAAATTAAAAAAAAAAAAATGGGTTCTTTTTGCCTGACCTGTGGTGGCACAGTGGATAAAGCGTCGAACTGGAAATGCTGAGGTCGCCGGTTCGAAACCCTGGGCTTGCCTGGTCAAGGCACATATGGGAGTTGATGCTTCCAGCTCCTCCCCCTTCTCTCTCTCTCTCTCTCTCTCTCTCCTCTCTAAAATGAATAAATAAAAAAAATTTTTTTAAATGTGCAAAAAAGAAAAAAAGTTTAAAAAAAAATTTTCTTTTTTAAAGAAGAAAATATTAACGCCTGACCAGGCGGTGGTGCAGTGGATAGAGTGTCAGCCTGGGATGTGGAGGACCCAGGTTCAAAACCCCAAGGTTGCTGGCTTGAGCATGGGCTCACCCAGCTTGAGAGGAGGCTCACCAGCTTGAGTGAGGGGTTGCAGGCTTGAGCATGGATTATAGACATGACCCCATGGTTGCTGGCTTGAGTCCAAGGTCACTGGCTTGAACCCAAGATCGCTGGCTCCAGCCCAACGTCACTGGCTTGAGCAAGGGGCCACTCGCTCTGCTGTAGCCCACGGGTCAAGGCACATATGAGAAAGCAATCACTGACAATTAAAGAGCTGCAACAAAGAACTGATGTTTCTCATCTCTCTCCCTTCCTGCCTGTCCCTATCTGTCCCTCTCTCTGACTGTCTCTCTGTCTCTGTCAAAAGAAAGAAAGAAAGAAAGAAAGAAAGAAAGAAAGAAAGAAAGAAAGAAAGAAAGAAAGAAAGAAAGAAAGAAAGAAAGAAAGAAAGAAAATACTAACATGACGAGAAAAATGGAAGATATAGAAAAGAACCAAGTGGAACTATACAAAAATCTCAAGTGAAAAATACGCTGGGTGGGCCCTGGCCGGTTGGCTCAGTGGTAGAGCGTCGGCCTGGCATGTAGAAGTCCCGGGTTCGATTCCCGGCCAGGGCACACAGGAGAAGCGCCCATCTGCTTCTCCACCCCTCCCCCTTTCCTTCCTCTCTGTCTCTCTCTTCCCCTCCCGCAGCCGAGGCTCCATTGGAGCAAAGATGGCCCGGCACTGGGGATGGCTCCTTGGCCTCTGCCCCAGGCACTAGAGTGGCTCTGGTTGCAACAGAGCGACGCCCCAGAGGGGCAGAGCATCGCCCCCTGGTGGGCAGAGCGTTGCACGCCGGGTGGATCCCGGTCGGGCGCATGCGGGAGTCTGTCTGACTGTCTCTCCCCGTTTCTGGCTTCAGAAAAATACAAAAAAAAAAAAAAAAAAAAAAAAAAAAAAAAACCCGCTGGGTGAATGTGTTAGTGTGATGGGACTGCCATACCAAAATAGCACAGATAGAACAGTTTACACAACAGGAATTTATTGCTTCGTGGTTCTTCAGGCTGAAAGTCCAAAATCAAGGTGTTGGAGGAGTTCGTTTCTATTGAGACTTCCGTCCTTGGCCTGCAGATGGTGCTCTACTCGCTGTGTCCTCGCTTGGATTTTCCTCTGTGCAGGCACACATCCCTGGTGCCTCTTATGTTCCTATTTCCTATTCTTAATAGACTCCAGTCATAATAAATTAAAGCCCACCCATATAACCTTATTTGAACTTAATTACTTCTTTTAAGGCACTATCTCGAACTGCAGTCACATTTTGAGGTCCTGGGGCTCAGGGCTTTAAATATTGATATAAACTTGGCACCCTCACGTGGGGGACACAATTCAGCCCGTAACCATAGGATTAACCACAGGTTAGATGCTTACATTGATGAACTTGAAGGAATAGTGATTTAAAAAACCATCCCGAACTAGGTACCAAAAGAAAAAAGGGGAAAGGGAAATGAACGAAGTCTCCAAGACCCCTGGAAAATACCAAGTTGGGTGACATAAATGTAACTGGAGTGTGATCAAAGAGAAAAAGAAAAGAACAGAAAAAAAATGTTTGAAAAATTAATAGGTGAAACTTCTCTAAATTTGAAAAAAAAAACTATAAACCCATATAGGCGAGAAGATCAACAGACCCCAAAAAGAATAAGCAGAGAGCCCTGGCTGGTTGGCTCAGTGGTAGAGCGTCGGCCTAGCGTGCGGAGGACCCGGGTTCGATTCCCGGCCAGGGCACACAGGAGAAGCGCCCATTTGCTTCTCCACCCCTCTGCCGCGCTTTCCTCTCTCTCTCTTCCCCTCCCGCAGCCAAGGCTCCATTGGAGCAAAGATGGCCCGGGCGCTGGGGATGGCTCTGTGGCCTCTGCCTCAGGCACTAGAGTGGCTCTGGTCACAACATGGCGATGCCCAGGATGGGCAGAGCATCGCCCCCTGGTGGGCAGAGCGTCGCCCCCTGGTGGGCGTGCCGGGTGGATCCCAGTCGGGCGCATGTGGGAGTCTGTCTGACTGTCTCTCCCTGTTTCCAGCTTCAGAAAAATGAAAAAAAAAAAAAAAAAAAAAAGAATAAGCAGAGGCCCTGGCTGGTGGCTCAGTGGATAGAGCATTGCCCAGCATATGGACATCCCGGGTTCGATTCCTGGTCAGGGCACACAGGAGAAGCAACCATCTGCTTCTCCCCCCTACTTCTCCCCATTCTCTCCCTCTTACCCTCCCACAGCCAGTAGCTTGATTGGTTCAAGAGTAGCCCTGGCCGCTGAAGATAGCTCTGTTGGAGCACATCAGCCTCAGGTGCTAAAAATAGCTCTGTACTCAAACATCAACCCATGATGGGGTTGCCAGGTAAATCCTGGTCAGGGTGCATGTGGGAGTCCACCATACTATCTCCCCTCCTCTCATCTAAAAAAAAAAATGAGGCCTGACCTGTGGTGGCGCAGTGGATAAAGCGTCAACCTGGAAATGCTGAGGTCACCGGTTCAAAACCCTGGGCTTGCCTGGTCAAGGCACATATGGGAGTTGATGCTTCCAGCTCCTCCCTTCTCTCTCTCTCTGTCTCTCCTCTCTCTCTCTCTCTCTCTCTCTCTCTCTCTCTCTTTCTCTCCCTCTCCTCTCTAAAATGAATAAATTAAAAAAATTTTTAAGTATTTAAAAAAAATAAAATTTAAAAATTTAAAAAATGATATTGTGAAACGCCTCTAAAATGCTGAAAGAAAATTTCAACTTAGAATTCTATACACAGTGGAACTATTTGTCCAAGATGAAAGCAAAATAAAGACAGAAGGCTCCCACTTCACGATTTAAAACAAAGGTTTAGATGCTTCACCACCAACAGACCTGCACTGTACGAAGTGTTCAAACACTTTCTTTGAGCACCAGGAGATTGGTACTGGCAGAAACCATAGCTCTACTCAAAGGAACAGTGAAAGAAAAAGTGAATGGTCCAGTAAATGCAAGGCATCTCTTTCTCATTTATATGAGGGTTACATCCAGTCATGGAATTTTAATGCATGTCTATGAGTTACAAGGTCCTGTCCCTTTCCACTCCTTGTTCAACCTCATCGGCTTCCACTTTGGAGTTCTGTTGGTAACGTAGAGCAAAACCAGGCATCACTCAACTGAAAATACCCTGAGATGCCCCATGTGCTGCCCCCATGGAGACAGACTCTGCTGTCTTTCCAAACTTGACAGCACCAGGTCAACCCACACATCCCATCACCAGCTGCATTAGAGGAGTATCTGGGTGTGAATGGTCTAAAGATGAATGTTCTTTCAGACACACCTCTATTTTGGCACAAGATTTTAAAAATTCCCTAACTGGCCCTGGCCAGCTGACTCAGTAATAGAGCATCAGTCCAGCATGTGGAAGTCCTAGGTTTGATTACTGGCCAGGATACACAGGAGAAGCACCCATCTGCTTCTCCATCCTTCCCCCTCTACTTTCTCTTTGTTTCTCTCTTCCCCTCCCACAGCCAAGGCTCCATGGAGCAAAGTTGGCCTGGGCACTGAGGGCGGCTCCATGGCCTCCACCTCAGGCGCTAGAATGGCTCCTGTTGCAACAGAGGAACACCCCAGACTGGCAGAGCATCGCCCCCTGGAGGCATGCCGGGTGGATCTCAGTCGGGCGCATGCGGAGTCTGTCTCTCTGCCTCCCTGCATCTCACTTCAGAAAAATACCAAAACAAAACAAATAAATAAAATCAAAATTAACCATTCTCAACTTATTCAATATTTAAATAATGTATAACATTCAAGGTTGTATTTTTTTAAGATTTAAAAAAATTTTTTTTAGTTTATATATTTTTAAAATATATATAATTTTTTTGGCTAATATTTTTTTGCTATAATTATTTTTTGCTGAAAAGCTTGTCACCTATGCAGCTGCAGTCCCTTCATGTTGCAAACACAAGATGCACAGAGGTCCCCACCACGGACTCACCCTGCTTCTGACAACACTCGCTCCAGCCAGAGCTCAGCCCAACACCCCAGAACCCACAGTGCCTATTTAACACCAGGACGCCTGGTCCTTGCGTTGTGTATCCTCAGGATAAGCAATCACCCTGACTACAGAGGCCCTGCTGGTGGGCCCAGGGCTGTAGGGCACGGACTAGAGCTTGGGGGTTTTTTTGGGTGGGGGGGGCGCTATGAGATGCATAAAGTGCTCTCTCTCTTGCAAATATGATCACCCTACAGCAGGGGTCCCCAAACTACGGCTGTGGGCCACATGCGGCCCCCTGAGGCCATTTATCCGGCCCCTGCTGCACTTCCGGAAGGGGCACCTCTTTCCTTGGTGGTCAGTGAGAGAGCACAGGATGCATCCTGTGTGCTGTATGTGGTGGCGCCACAAAGCACAGCGATGCGGGACGCACGCGTCAGGGCTCCGGAAGCGCGTCATATCACTTGTTACGGCTAGCATTGACAAATATGGAACCAGACACTGACCATCTCATTAGCCAAAAGCAGGCCCATAGTTCCCATTGAAATACTGGTCAGTTTGTTGATTTAAATTTACCTGTTCTTTATTTTAAATATTGTATTTGTTCCTGTTTTGTTTTTTTACTTTAAAATAAGATATGTGCAGTGTGCTTAGGTATTTGTTCATAGTTTTTTTATAGTCTGGCCCTCCAACGGTCTGAGGGACAGTGAACTGGCCCCCTGTGTAAAAAGTTTGGGGACCCCTGCCTTACAGCATGACTTTGGTCAGCTGACTTCCTCACATAGCACACGCATGCACACGCACATACATGCCCATTCCAGCCAGGAGGGCAGGGAGGCCAAAAGACTTGAAAAAGGACAGAGTGTGTAGAACCAAAACAAAACAAAAAAAAATGTCTTTGTGTACCTGGTACTCGGTTTCCTGTGTGCACCAGGTAATCCTTCCCCCCGGGGGTAAGGGGAGGGCCCGTCACAAACAGCTTCCACGTTCTGGTTCTCTTTTGCATTTGTGGGGTTTTCAGAACAGCATGTTTTACTTTTATAAGAAAAAATCTAATTGAGAAATGTATTAATATTCACTGCTGGTGAAGGCCTGGCCCCCAGACTAGCCCCAGGAGAGCCCTTGATTTCCTCAGAAGGGAGCAGAACAGTTCCTGTCTACTACTGCACAGCCCTGTCCGCACCTCCTCTCGGGGTGCCCTGCATCCCACTCCTCACCCCCTCCGCCCTGGACTGTAGGGCTCGGAAACGAATCAGGCCCAGCTAGCTCCAGCCCCTAGGGGGGACACCTCCACGACTTGCACACCCATGTTCCCAGCAACATTACTCACAGGCGCCCCAAGGTGGGAGCCACCCCGTCAGTGTTTGTGGATGAATGAGCACAATAGGGTCTCTATGGACAATGGGTTTTCTTCACTTGTGAAAGCAAAGACGCTCTGACATATGCTACGTGGATGGACCTGGGCGGACATTAAGCTGTGTGACATAAGCCAGACATAGAAGGATGAATGTTGTGTGATTCCACTCCTAGGAGGTCCCTGGAGGGGTCAGAAGCAGACTCCTCCCAGTGAGAGGTGGGGGCCAGGGCTTATGGGAGCAGCGTAGGGAATGAGGAGTTAGTATTTAATGGGGACAGAGTTTCATTTGGGGGAAAAATGAGAAAGTTCCTGTGAGGGCTGCACTGCACAACCTTGTGAATGTGCTTAAGGCCACTGAACAGCCCACTTACTAGTCGTCAAGGCAGGAAATTTTCTCTTACTTATGTTTTATCCAAAAATATGTTTTCTATCGGGAAGGATTCTTTTTTTTTTTTTTTAAAGACAGCCAGAGGGGTCATCCTGGCGATGGGATGTTTTATGTCTTGGTCAGATCAGGGTCAGCGTCCACATATCTTGAACCTCAGGACGGCACCCACGGAGACCTTGACGGACGGTTTCTGACCTGTGACCTGTGAATTATCTCCAGGGGAAAAAAATTTTAAAGTTCAACTAGAAAAAGTGAAAAAACAAAATGAGAAAGGCTCAGATTTGCATTTGATGATAATGTTGGCCCACAAGAGTCCAAAGCCTGTTTAGTAAGAGTCTTGCTCACAGAAAACAGCGTCTACGACGCTCTGAGTGCTGGCCGTCCCTCCATCAGACACTGGAGACGCTGCAGACATTTGAAGTCCTTCCCCCACGACAGAGAACTCCTCCCTGGGTACCCCTCCACCACCTCACCCGCCCTGAGGCAGATGAAAGCTGAGGTATCACTGCCAACCCCTCCCTCCTCCCCCCTACCCCCACCCCCACCCTGCCCCAGAGGACGCTTGGAGGCACCCAGGACCTCTCCCCATGCTGCTGCTCAGCTGGACTGGGGAGGGCCCTTCCCACCCTGCTCTCCCTGCACTGAACGCGTGAAACTCCTTGGGGTGCAGTGGCCAACTAGACGGGCTAATGCCTCCTGTGTGGACCCTGCCCTGGGCGCAGCCCAGCCAGGCTCACTTAGGTGGAGGTACGTGGGGCCCACGGGTAGGGTGTTTCCTACCTGCCTTGAAGAGCTGTAGTGTTTTGTTTTTGTCAACTCGGACTAGAATCACGTTTTTCCCATGACCTGTCATCTTGCCAGGTGGCCTGGGAGGGAAGAGTTATCCCTGGCTCAACGTCCCTGAGGATTCTCCCGTTTGTTGGGGGCCAGGGCGGTGGGCTGGGCCTTCACCACAGTTCCAGGGAAGAGGCCAGAATGAAAAGGATCGCTTGACTTTGCCTGTCTTCTTGCACAGATGGAGTTCAGGGTCAGTGTATAGCCATAGCCTGAGACACACCTCACTCACTCCCTCACTCACTTGTTCGAGCCCCATGTGGGGCAACCCAAGACCCAACCTCGCCTCTGAAATGGACTTGCTGATTGATGCCCCACCCACCTGCTGGGAGGGCTGGGACACCTGGAGTTGGGGCATGGTGGGGGGTTGCTCTCTCCTGTTCATCACTCAGTAAACATCCACCGCAGGTCCTGGGGCACAAAAACCTCAGAGGCCCCCAAATGAGATATGTTGTCAGAGGGCCCCAATACTGGTGCTTAAATATCTGATAGATGAAGCAGCGGTAGAGCATTGGCCCAGCATGCGGAAGTCGATCCCCAGCCCAGGCACACAGGAGAAGCGCCCATCTGCTTCTCTACCCTTCCCCCTCTCCTTCCTCTCTATCTCTCTTTCCCTTTTTACAGCCAAGGTTCTACTGGAGCAAAGTCAGTCCAGGCGCTGAGGACGGCTCCATGGACTCCGCCTCAGGCGCTAGAATGGCTCTGAATTGCAATGGAGCAACGCCCCAGATGGGCAGAGCATTACCCCCTACTGGGCATGCCGGGTGGATCCCAGTCAGGTGCATGGAAGAGTCTGTCTGTCTGCTGCCCCCCCATCTGTGGGTCAGGTAAGTTTGCAAATATGATGTATATGTTTGCTCGCTTACAGTTTGCATTGGGTGTGGGGGACAGGCTGTAAACCGGCAGGGTCCTTATAGCTTAAGGCAGGGGTCCCCAAACTATGGCCCGTGGGCTGCATGTAGCCCCCGAGATCATTTATCCGGCCCCCGCCACACTTCTGGAAGGGGTACCTCTTTCATTGGTGGTCAGTGAGAGGAGCATAGTTCCCATAGTTCCATGGTCAGTTTATTGATTTAAATTTACTTGTTCTTTATTTTAAATATTGTATTTGTTCTCGTTTTGTTTTTTTACTTTAAAATAAGATATGTGCAGTGTGCATAGGGATTTGTTCATAGTTTTTTTTATAGTCCGGCCCTCCAATGGTCTGAGGGACAGTGAACTGGCCCTCTGTGTAAAAAGTTTGGGGACCCCTGGTCTAAGGCTTAGTTTTAAGACTAAGCCTTTTCCACCCTTTTAATCCTAAAATCTTCTCAACACTAAGCTTTTCCCCACACCCTTGACTGTTGCATGATGTGAGGTGGTACACTCTTATGAGGAATCCCATTTATGCCTCAGGTAAGTGACTTTGTATCAGAGACTTCCTTATTTGTATATTGGTTTAAAGGTTTTGATTTCTACACTATAAAATGGGGCAGACCAGGAGCTCTCTTTCTTGATTCTTGAAATTAGCATTGCAGCAGAGAGGCAGCCAAGATGGCAGAGTGCTAAAGGAGAAGCCAGTCTGTGCAGAGTTTGTGCAGAGAGAAGGAGATGGGGAACAGAGGTGAATAAGGCTGGTGAGGTAGAAACCTTTGATTCTAGGAATACTTGGATAAGTCAGTGCCTTTGAGAGCCCTGAATGGAAAGGGAAGTGTTTTCCCACTGTGTGTATTTCTCGCCCGCCAGGTGCGAGCTAGGATTAAAGCTAATGGCCCACCAGTTCTTGGCTCCATTGTTTCATTACCGTCTGTCTGAATCAAATGTGAACCAGCACGGGCCAGACGACTGTGATGGTGGCTGTGGCTACTGGCTTTACACCACCCCACCCTGTTTCTCACTTCGGAGAAATACAAAAATACACACACACACACACACACACACACACACACACACACAGGTATATCTGACAGATGACGGATGGGCTCCCTGGAACCATCAGCCAGCCATCCTGACCAGTTGCCCCAATGGGCCAAGAGAGCAGAGGGCAGAGCCCATAGCTCCAGTTCGAATCCTGATCAAAGATCCCGAGACAGGCCTGGGCCACAGCTGGGGGCATCTTCCCTGGGCACGGGTGGTCACCCACCGCTGAGGTTCTCTTCCCCGCCCTGAGGACCTGGGAGGCCCTGAGCCTGCTGGCCCCTCCCTGAGTCCTGGGCCGTTCTGCCCCCCAGGAAGCCATGCTCTTTGGCCCACACTTATGAAGCACCTACTGTATGCCAGGTAATGGACACAGATGTGGTTGGGGCTGTCCTCTCACAGAGCAGAGACCTGTTGAGAGACAGGGTAACTAAAGCCCTAAGTGTGAAGGGGGCTCTGAAGGGCATCACTAATGGGGGGAGGAGGCGCCCAGAACCCCAGGAGCAGAAGCAGCAACGTTAACAATTAGCACGGAGGGCCACAGGCCACCGTGGTCTCTCTCTCTCACACGCGCACACACACACACACACACACACACACACACACACACACACACCCTGCTGCTAACCTGTTCCCTCTTTGCACTTTCCCAGAAGGTAACCTCCCAGCAGCTTTCCTGAAAAAGGTGGAATACCCGCCCAAGCTTGGGCATTCCCCATTCCCTCAAGTTCCCCGCCCAGCTCCATAACTGCGGCAGGGGCTGGCCTAGGGACGGCCCGGAACCATCTTCCCTTGGGCCACCAGGGGGCAGCAAACTCCATAGCCTGTTCTACCCGCTCCTGGCACTTGTGTGGCCTGCATGCTATCTGGGGGGGCTTGGGCGTGGGTTTGGAGCCGCACTCCCTTTACCATTGTTCCTTACCACCCCTATCACCCCTCCTGGGGCCCCAAGCAAGTGCAGGGCGCCCCCCAGCTGGTCCTGGTTTAGTGAGGCACAAGCTGGGCCCAAGACCAAGCCAACTCACAACCTCCTGCAACATTGGGAAAAGCTCTTGTCTGGGGGAGGAATAAAGGGGGTGAGATTTGGGGGACCATGAAGAGAGGCACTGGGGAAGGTCCATTCCCTGAGAGCTGCCTCTGCCTCAGCACCCTGAGGGCTAGGCCTTGACCACAGGGCCAGGGAATAGACTTGCTGGGCAGTGCCCCACCCCAGGAGGTCTGGAGTCATTCATATAGCCTGGCCAGGGGCCCTGAGTCTCAGAGGTGGCTGTCAGCCTTAGGAACAGGGAGGGGGGGAGCAGAGGGTTGGTTGAGATAGAGACCTAGGCAGAGGCTGCAGACCAGCACTTTTATTCAAGCTCCCCTGTGGTCCAGCGCTGAGGCATACTGGGTATGTACCCCTCACACATCCATCACTGACAGATACACGTGTATCCCACTGGGATGCCACCGGGGTTCATCACTCTCCTTCAAGTGCTCAGCATCGCCCAGCCCAGCCCCACTTTCCCAGCCTAGGACAAGCTGAGGTCCAACTGCAGACCTGGCTGGAATGACCAGGCAGCCGCCCCACGCTCCCTGCAGACCTGCCGCACCCCCCAGAGGCACTGTCTCAGCTCCCTCCGCCAGGGGGCAATCTCAACCATTTACAGGCTTTGTAACAGTACAAAGCCATTGCCCTCAGGACCCCTCCTTCAAGGTGAAAAGGGGGGGACTGCTCACAGCCGACTCTCGCCCCACACTCCCCTCGGCCCTGGAGCGCTGGGCATGAAGTGGGAGAGACATAAAATTCCTACTGCAGAAGGGGTGCTGAGCCTTCGGTGTCCTGCTCCCTGGCAAAGTCGACACCAGGGCCACCACCCGGGACCTTGTGGGCGGGGCTGCCGGGCGGCAGAAAGGGTCTCATATACAAGTCGTTCTTCAGCGTGGCCTGTGTCTCCATCCGCACCGGGTGCAAGGAGAGGACCTAAGACCGGAAGGCTTAGCGGAGGCGGCGCGGCCCCCCTTCCCTGTATTCCATCTCGGGCGCTGGCGACGCGGCCAGTGAGCAGAGCCCGTGAGGGAGCTGGCGACCAGGCGCCCCTTCGGCGCCTGACTTCTCCCTCCCTAGGGAACACCACGCCTCCGCCGCCCGCCAGGCCCTGCGCTGTGCTCACCGGGGATATCACCACCGCCATCTCTCGATGGCCCTTTCCCAGCTTAGAGCCGGGGTGGCGCCGCGACAACTTCTCAAGCAGGAGGGAAAGCAGAGAAGTGGCAAGGGGTGTCCCCGAGACCCTGCCCTGACCCCCCCCCCCCCCCGTGTGCGCGATCCCGATCCATCTTCACTGGAGACTGGGCAGGGGGATGAACCTGGGATGGGATCGGACTGGAGCGCGCAGCACCAGAGGGTGGCCGGAAGGCGGTGGCGGCGGCAGGCGTCGTGGCGGTGCCTTTATGCAGGCGCGGAAGGCAGTGAGGCTGCGGGCGCACGCGCTTTCCCACGCTTGGCAGCCAATCTATGGCCCCGGCTGGACAAAGAACTGGACCTCGGGGGGCCTCTGGGCTGGGATAATGACGCACCGCTCCGCTGCCTCTCGCAGGTGGGGGTGTGGACAGGAGTGGGAAGGGTACAAGTGGGTCGTCAGCTGGGCCGTAACCTGCCTCTGAGTTCTGCTCTCAGATGCCTACAGAGCGGCCCCCAGTGGTCCAGCGCCGGCCCAGGATGCAGAGACCAGAAGAAGCGCCTTCCTGGAGGCTGAGCATTCAGAGCAGCTCCTTCCCTGGCCCCACCGTCCTGTCCTCTAGGCACAGGACAGTGTCCCACTGGTCACACTCTCTGGTCACACTCTGGCCTGCCCCCTGCGCCACACTTGGTCCCTCCTCTGGGCCTCTCCAACTCCTCGAACTTGACTGGTGTTCCCACCTAACTAGGAGCTCTTCCAGCCCAGGAACCTGTCAGCCCAGGGCATGGAAGCCACGTGGAGACACAACATCAGCAGAGGGGCGTTTACCACAGGGCTGCAGCAAGGGGTTTGTACCCTTTGGGCCAAAGTCCCTGCCCCCTCCCAAATCCCCACCCTCCTTTTTAGAAAGCCAGGATTTAACCTCCACCTCCTCTAGGAAGCCCCCCAGCCTCCTCCTCACATCTGCAGACTGGTCTTTGTATTATAAGGTCATCATGGGAGGTGTTCTAGACCAGTGGTCCCCAACCTTTTTTGGGCACGGACCGGTTTAATGTCAGAAAATATTTTCATGAACCGGCCTTTAGGGTGGGACGGATAAATGTATCACGGGACTGAGACAAGTGTTAAGAGTGAGTCTTAGACAGATGTAACAGAGAGAATCTGGTCATTTTAAAAAAATAAAACATTGTTCAGACTTAAATATAAATAAAACGGAAATAATGTAAGTTATTTATTCTTTCTCTGTGGACCAGTACCAAATGGCCCATGGACCGGTACTGGTCCACGGCCCAGGGGTTGGGGACCACTGTTCTAGGCAGTTAATTCCTGGGCAGAGTCCTAACACACACTCTCTCTCTCTCTCTGTCACACACACACACACACACACACACACACACACACACACACACACCTGGCTTCCTAGGACCTGGTATTATTTTTAGACAGCTGACCTTAGGGAGCCCTGCCACCAGCAGCCCAGGGAAGAGGCAGTACTGGTGTGCATCTCAGATGAGGAAAGCTTGCCCAACCCTCTGCTCCACCGTGTTCCCCTCCTGTCACATGCATTGTGTGGCAAGATGGGCTGGTAGGGAGGGGGCATGGAAGTAAATGGGGGTGGCGTAAGCACAGTGTGCCCACCGGGGTGAGGTCAGGCCAGGGCACGTGGTGGGGAGAAGGGAGGGGTGGCAGCCTGGTGGCGGCAGCTGTGCCTAGCACAGCAGCAAGAATGGAAAGGGACCCCGAGGCCCTCTACCCAGGTGCCCAGGATGAGTGAGGGACCCAGAGCTATGCCAGTCTCAGCCCGACAAAGAAAGGGTTGGTGGCTGGCCCAGGTCACTGTACAAGATTGCTCCCAAGTGCCCAGCCCTGGGAGTCTCCTGGGCCCTCAATGGTCTGTGGGCAGGAGCCACCCTGGTAGATGCAGGCCCTGCTTGGGGGTGGCCAGGTATGCTGTGCTGGGCCTCTGCCCCCCCTTCCCACCAGGCCCTGAATGGCTGGGAGCCTTTTGTGGGAGAGCAGCTGGCGGCCCCTTTATGTGGGGCTGTGGGAAAGTCCCCGGGCCAGCCTCTCACAGCCTCTCAAAAGCAGGGATTATCTCAGCAGGCAGGACACCCTCTCAAGGACATCCCCCCCAGAAGGGGTGGGGGTAGGGCCACCTCCACAGAGGTCCTGTCTGCCAAGGCCTGGCCCCACAAGCTCCTAGGCCAGGAAGAGCCCCCTTGAGTAGAGAGACCCTCAGACACCCCATTCCTTGGCCCCAGGAGTCCAGCTGCCCCAGACTCAGACAGCCCCAATGCCAGGCAGTGCTCAAAGGAGCCCCACCCACCTCACCCCTCTGAGCTGTCCCCCCCAGATTGTCTGGGCCCCTGACCCTCTGGGGAGTGATCAGTAGAAGGGCTTGCTTGAGGCTGACAGTCCCTTCCTCCTCCCACTGGTGAGGCTGTGCTGACTCCTGGCAGGTCCAGGGCTGTGGTCAGGCTTGGTGGTGCTCAGGGGGCCTGAATAGGAAGAGGGGACAAGGATGGCACACGTTAGCACCTGCTGCATACAGGCTGAGCAGGACCTTCTGCAGGATTCTAAGAGGGAAGCAGGACCACACCTGTCCCACACATGGAGCAGGGACAGGCCGGGCTTAGCTGCTGGCTGAGGTCACACAGGCCCTGGTGCACGTGGACCCCAGGACCCAGCCCTTCCCTGCTCCATTGGCCAGCTCCCAGGTGGCCCAGAATGCAGGCAGGGGCCACGCACCCAAGAAACCAAATGCAGAGAGGTGAGCAGAGCCAAAGAGCCCAGGAGGGGACTGCCCATGACTGCGCCGTGAGTGCCGGCAGCGAGCTGCATGCTGAGGTGGCCTGAATGGTCTGCTTTCATTCACTCCCTTTGTCCTCAGCACATGCCCGGGATGGGCTGATAGTAACCCCATTTCATAGGTGAGAAAACTGAGGCCCAGAAACCCCAGCCACTAAGTGGCAGTGTCTGAATTTGATCCCAGAGCTCGCAGTGGTACCCATTAGGCCAGGCGGCCTCCAGCGGTTCTCTGATGGGAGCACCAAGGGGCTGTTATCCAAAGGGGGAGGAGTGGGGTAGAGCGGGGAGGGGCGCATCCCTCTTTGTCCCCTTGTCAGGACAGGGCTGGCAGGGGACCCCAGGAGGCTGTGGGAACCGGAAGGCACTGGCAAGGCCAGATGTGCAGCCTTCCAGCATTGCTGGGGAGCTGCTGCAGCGTCCCCCGCCTTCAAAGGCGGCCTAGGGAGCCCCGCCCCACTGGGACAACTGCTCCCCAGATGGTCTCTGGGCCCCAGCTCCACACAGAGACAGGCGACCATGCGAATGAATTTGTCTCCGGGCACGCGCCTTTTGTGCAGGGTGAATGCCCTCAGCGGGGGGTGGGAGCAGACAGGGTGTGGGAAGCCACCCCGAGTGGCTCAAATTCCTCTCCGGGCTGGGTGGGGGTGCAGGGCTACAAGACTGCTGCCTGCCACAGAAAAACCCCGCAGGCTCTGTGCCCTGTACCCCCCAGGCCTCTGCACCCCCAGCCTCCCTGTGCGGCATCAGACTGACAGGGTTCATGGGTCCAGGGCGACCACTGAGGCTCCCTTCTTCCCCCATTCACATTCAGAGAAACAGGGATCCGAGGAGGCGCTGCCAGGAGCTGTCTTTACTCTCCCATAGGGTGGGCTCCAGGGTGGATGGGGTTGTCCCACAGGGTTCGCAACCCAGTGAGAAGGTGGTCACCTGATAGACCCCTCTGACTGACGCCAGGAACCATCTCAGTCTCAGAAGGTAGGGGAAAGAGCCTAAAAATAAGGTCACTGTTACATTTGGGAGACAGCCAGGTAGGAAGGGCCAGATTCCTGAGCCCTGTGCCCTCATGCATCTCCTCCACACACCACGCCCCACAGCCAGGCCCTGGACACTCTGGCTGGCACATGGCGGGCACTTAAATTGACTAGTTACCATCCAGCTGGTAATGGGCAGCCTTGATCTTGCCTGTTCCCTAAGCTTGTGGCCCGCCTGGGTCCCAGACCTGGCTTGGCACCCCCTTGCCTTCACCTATGAACAAGTACCATGCCCCCTGCACCACTGAGTGGGCCCGGGTGGTTGTGGGGAGCATCAGCTGTGTCCTGGGCTGTGGGCAGGGGTGCGCCCTGCAGGCAGTGCTGAGCCTCCCTGAGGGTTCCCCACGTATAACCTTGACAGCTGGTTCTGTCTGGGGGGGCAGTCATCTGCAGGAGGTGGAGGCCCCAGCAAGTATCCAAAGAGAATATAATAAAGTTCCTTGTGGGAGGACTTGGGGGGAAGGGATGTCCCAGGATCACCACAGGGGTGATGTATCCCACAGGTCCCCACAGTTCCCGGGGCAGCGTAGGGTTCCAGCAGGAGCAGTGCTCACAGAGCTGGGTCCTTCACTCCTTTCAGCCTTCACAGGACGGGGGTTCCAATGAGGCCAGGACCGAGGGTGAGGGGTGAGGACTCAGTGTATCAGTACCATGGGTCAGAGAAGAGATTTTCTGACCCAGCGCCCAGAGCTGCCCAGGCCCCCTCGGCCCCACCCGGGCTTCCCTTCACCCTCTCCTGCTCCCACATTTGTATGAAAACCAGCCACCCTTCTCTCAGCCCTCTGCCTGGGGGCTGCTGCTCACCCTCAAGAAAGTGGAGTGCCCTCCATGCTGATTTTGAGAGCTGTCAGGGGCCTGACCAGTCATTGAGGGAGCTACTTCAACATCAGCCAGGCCCAGCCCCTTAACAATCAGATGGGAAATCAAGGCCTGGGGCAGGCCTGGGGGTCTGTAGCAGCTAGAGTTCGAGTGGAGGAAGGAGTTGGACCAGCCAAGCTGCCCCCCCCCCCCCCAACAGACAGAGTAGAAGGATGGAAGTAAATTTAGGGAAGGGAATGGACTCAAGGTGCTTTTAAGACAAAACCAGTCTTTCCCGGGTGCAGAGTAGCAACTTGTCCTGGGGGCACAGACCCCAGTGGGTATAAAGGGGAAGGTTTCTCCCCCACCCCACCCCCAAGGCCCTGGAAGAAGCACAAGTGACCAACATGGGGACTGAGTGACCACCTTCCTGGGAGGAAGGGAAGCTGCCCCACCTTCTCTAACCCAGGGTGAGTCTGGGTTCAGTCCCCAGCTGGCAGCTTGGTTTTGGTACAGCCAGGCCTCAGTTTGCTCACCTGTAAAATGGGCACGGGGACACTCAACCTGGACAAAGCGGCCTCTCTGGAGTGGGGCTCCCTGCAGCAGCCCCCAAAATGAGAAGGGTGGGTGGGGCAAGCCCTCTGGGTGGTGGTCAAAGACAGCCCTTAACACAGAGAACAACAGCGTGCAGGTGGGGGGAAGTTTTCTGAAGAAAAGAAAGCTGCAGGAAATATTTTAGGATCCTAGGCGCATCTGTCCCCCCCACCCCCCACCCCCACCTGCCTTGCGTCAGGAAAGTGGCCCTCCCCACAGTGAAGAAATGCTCCTGGCTGTGTTCCCATCACACTTCCTTTATGGATGCTGAAATGTGAATTTTATCTCGTCTCCACGAGCCACAAAGCTTTTTCTTCTTGGGAGAGTTGTTTCCACGCTTTGAAAATAGAAAGGCACAGAAGAGGGCCTCAGCTCAGCCCTGTTCTAAGCCCTTGATGGGAAAGCCTGTAATCCTTCCCCCCAAACATAGTAGGGGGGAACTAGCGTCATCCCCGGTTTACAGGTAAGAAAACTGAGGCGCGGAGAGGGTTACGTACCCTAGGTCACACTGTGAGGAGACTCCCCTGGGGCGTGGGCGCTCCCAGCCTCCCTGCGCCCCCTGCGCCCCCACCCAGGCTCAGTGCGCAGACCGCCGGGGGCGGACCTGTGGGTCCGCGCGGGCCGGCCGTTCCCACGCTGGGCGGCGGCCGCGGAAGCGTGCCTGGGCCCCGCGGCATTAGTGCCGGGGTCTGCCTCTGAATGAATAAGGGCAACCGCGGGGGGCGCGGGGGGGGGCAACTCCCAAAAGACCATCTGGCTCCACGTTATAATAGAGCGATAAAGGGCTTGTCTGCCCTCAGGGGTTGGGAAAGAGCTGCTCTCTGACACTGCGGGGTTTTTAACCAGCTCGGGAGGCGACCCGCCGCGCGGGGTGGGGGGGAGGCCACGTGGGAGGGGGTTGGGGGGCGCGGTGAGACATGCGGGCCCGGCACTTTCCCATCGCCCACCCTTGAACGTTCCTCTGGCCACCAGGGAAACTGAGGCCCCAGAGGCTGGGGACATTCATTCAAGCCCAGGGACTGCACCCGCTGCTCTGGGGCTCTGGAGCTCAGCCGTTTGGGACCCGGGCAGGGAGAGGGGGACCGAACTGGTTTGATCCGCAAAAGCAGAGGTTTCCAAGCCTGGCCGCGGGACACCGCAGGGTACTGGGGGAAGGGGTCAGGGAAGAATGTGGTCCATGGGTCACCCAGCTTTGGAGGACAGGAGATCCTTTGATCGTTGAAACCTTGCTACTTGCCACAGTTGGGCCCTAGGGTGGGGCCTTTCTGTGGTGAGATGAGAGAAAGGGAGGGTGGAGGGCACAGACCCCATCGGAAACACTTGACTCACCCAGGTCCTTGTGAGGAGGAGGTGAGGCTGGGATTCAGAGCTGGGCAACCATCCTTGGGCAGATTCTGAGGAAGGGTCCCTGCCTCCCGTGAATCACAGGATTGGGTAGAGTCTGCAGGTTTGTGACCTGACCTCAAGTATCCCATTTCTCAGGCCAGACCCCGGCTGGGCCTGGGAAATGGACGTCTGTGCCCCAGCCTAGTCCCTCCTCGGGCACTCCCATGCCACACATCCTGAGCTTACCCTCCCTGGTCAGAGCCCCCCCCCCCCCCCCGTGGCTCCCCACTGCAGAAGGAGAGGTCCGTGTGTGGACAGGGAGTGTGTGGAGGACCCTGTAACCTGAATCAGTGGCCCTGACTCAGCCCACTGGCCATATTTCGGGTCAGAATCCCAGGTGGCCCTGAATAGTCAGCCCCAGCAATGGGGGCTCCTTCCTGGCCGGAGCACAGCGGGCCAGTCAGGTGGACACCTTTCTCTTCTCAGCAATGACCGAGCCCTTCTTTGGCCACCCTCAGTCACCTCCAGCAACTTGGAGCCAGTCCCTCCATCAGGTGGTCTTGGCAGAGAAAGCCTGTCTTACATAGATAAACTGAGGCACAAAAAGGATCAGCATGTGTTTAACATAAAGCCAAGGGCACAGAGCCCAGCCTTGGCCCTGACCTGCCCCACATACCCATCCTTCAAGGGCCTGTGCCATCACCACCACCACCCCCGGGCTTCCCCTTAGTGAACCTACTCAGAGAGGAAACTCCAAGGGTCCAGCTGCATCCCACCCCCAAGTCCAAGCTCCCCCCCCCCCAGCCCTACCCCACATTGCACTAGAAGGGCCTTCTGTCTGCATGGGTGAGGGCACAGCAGACTCAGGGGCCGTGGCAGCTGGCTGCAGAGCTGACCTCATGCCGCCCAGCCCAACACCGTGAGGCGCCAGCATGAGCGTCCTTTGTGGCCCTCAACAGCACCCCTGGAAATTAGAGGAGGGCCTGGAAGTCACCCCCATTAAAGAAGGGGAAGAAGAGGCCCAGGGGAGGTGGCCTCAGTAGGTTTCTGGGTTCCCAGCCTGAAGAACTCAGAGCTCGCTGAGCAGCTGCAAGTCCAGACCTGAGAAGCTGACGCCCAGGGGAAGGAGGGGGGTCTAAGGCCTGCAGGTGCCAAAGGGGAACCCAGGTAAGAGTTAACAGGGTGGGTAGAGAAGAAGAGTGTGCTGGAAGCAAAGCTGCCCACCACCGGCCCTGCCCCTCAGGCCTCCACATCCTTTGACTCATGGAGAGGGGGTGCTGGAGGATCCCCCCAGCTGGATGGCTGACTCTGTGGCCTTGGGCCAGTCTCCTCTCCTTCCACAGCCTCAGTTTCTCCATCTGTGCAATGGGCCTGATAAGAACTGTCCTTAATTCCCAGAGGCTCCATGCTGATGCTCCCAACACTCTTGGCATTTGGGAGTTTTTTTCTCCACTTCTCTGCCAATGTGGGGGGGGGGGGGACCTAGTCAGGGCGGCGCCTATATCTTCAACATAACTCCATGGGGAGCCCAGTGCATACCCCCACCTTCTTTCCTGCACGGCAGGGTATCCCTAACCCCAAAGTCCATCCCCTCAGGGCAGGGGTCAGGCCTCAGTCAGTCCCCTCTCAGCCCAGGTGTCCGTCCCCTGGGGCACAGGGTCCCACAGTGGGGTGGAGGGAGGGACAAGAGCCCCAAGTATCGCTGCGTGAGGGCAGTGCAGGGAGCTAAGGCTGAAGCTGGGCTGGGGGTGATGGCTGGGGTCCCTTCCCAGCCTCCTGATGGGCCCACTGCCCCCCCCCACAGCTGCCCCCGCCCCCGCATAGTGGAGCAGAACAACCAGCTTTTCCCACACTCTGTGCTCAGCCACAGAGGTCGCGTGTGCCTGGAAGGCACCTGGGAACTGCTGCGCCCTCTGTCCTGTCGGGGCCACCTACCATCTGCAGCTTGGCTCTGGCCATTGCTCTGCCCACACCCCGCACACAGCCCGGCTTCGGGTTCCTGCCTGCCTGCCAGGGAGAGGCAGTCACTGCCCCCCAAGGTGCCCTGACTCTCCTGGGGACCCAGCCCTGCCCCCCATGCATCCCACTCACATGAGCACCCCAGGCCCTCAGCCAGGGCTCGGCACACACTCTTTTTCCCCTGCCACTGCCCCATCTCCCTCTAGCTGCCCAGGAAGGGAAAAGGCAGCCTTTGCAGGTTCAAGTCCCAGCTCTGACCCTCAACCTTTCCTCTCTGTGGCCTCGGCAACCTTGCTGTGCCTGGGATGGTCAGGGACGGTGGGGTGGGGGTGGTCAGTAAATAGTGCCACTCCATGGCTTCGTCCTCAAGTCCACGTTGGTGTGCGTGCTGAAGCACAGCCCTCCTCGTGCCTCACAAATGCTCAGAGATGTCCACTCATCACCATCATCATGGGGTTCCTTCCTGGCCAGAGCACAGCGGGCCAGTCAGGTGGACACCTTTCTCTTCTCAGCAACGACCGAGCCCTTCTTTGACCACCCTCAGTCACCTCCAGCTACTTGGAGCCAGTCCCTCCATCAGGTAGTCTTGGCAGAGAAAGCCTGTCTTACATAGATAAACTGAGGCACAAAAAGGATCAGTATGTGAGCCCTGGCCAGTTGGCTCAGTGGTAGAGCGTCGGCCTAGCGTGCGGAGGACCCGGGTTCGATTCCCGGCCAGAGCACACAGGAGAAGCGCCCATTTGCTTCTCCACCCCTCCGTCGCGCTTTCCTCTCTGTCTCTCTCTTCCCCTCCCGCAGCCAAGGCTCCATTGGAGCAAAGATGGCCCGGGCGCTGGGGATGGCTCTGTGGCCTCTGCCTCAGGCGCTAGAGTGGCTCTGGTCGCAACATGGCGACGCCCAGGATGGGCAGAGCGTCGCCCCTGGTGGGCGTGCTGGGTGGATCCCGGTCGGGCGCATGCGGGAGTCTGTCTGACTGTCTCTCCCTGTATCCAGCTTCAGAAAAATGGAAAAAAAAAAAAAAAAAAAAGGATCAGCATGTGTTTAACATAAAGCCAAGTGTCAGCACGCACCATCCTGGGCAGGTCCTTTAACCTCTGTGACCCTCTGGCTCCTTGTCCGTCCAGAGGGCACAGGGACACCCCCCTGGCAGGGTTGTTTTAAGAAATCAGATTGCTTGTCCCCTGCTTGGTGCTGAGTAGATGTTCAACAACTGGGGACTCTTACCCATAATGCTCCTGCTGGATCCCCAAGGAGAGATCCAACCCCCTCCTGACCCCTGGCAGACCCAGCAGCCCCCAAGCCCTCTCCCTTCCAGATAGCCAGCCCACCACTCAGATGCCCCCAGGGGTCCTGGCTGGCTGCGGTGGAGCCTGAGCAGCCCCCTTGCCCTTTTGCCTCCCTTCAGTCTGGGTGCTGGCTCAGAGGCCACAGCAGGTGGTCTGGCTGGTGGAGGGACGGCCTGGGGCCCTGTTCAGAGCCACTGGAGGCCAGGAGGGGGGACAGTCTTGAGTTTGGGTGGGCCCTGGGTAAGGGCCATGGTGCCAAACAGCTGCAGGGGGCACCCATCCTTGTGCCATGCACAGCCTGTGGTCTGTATGGTGGCCTTGGACTTGGGGTGGTGTGCCACCCTGGGTTGTCCCTTTCCCTTGTTCCCCACAAGGCCAGCCTCGCTCCTGACCCTTCCCAGCCTGCCTACTCCCCACAACCCCATGCTGTAAACCCTCTTGGGACCAGAAACACCCAGCGCTTCTAAGGACCCTGCTGAGGGCACAACCTTGTCCAGAGACTCTGGTCCCAGGACTGGGGTGGATCTGGGCAGAGGCAGGTGGGCATGGCAGTGTCCCCCTCAGACCAGTCCCGCCTGCAGGGCACTGGGAAGGCCAAGCACCAATGGCGCTTTACAGGTGGGGTTGCTGGCTAGGGAGGGAGTGTGTGGCTAGGCTCTAAGAAGTCTTTTTATTTTTATTGCAGTAAAATGTACATAACATAGAATTTACCACGTTAGCCAGTTCTGTGCGCACAGTTCGGGGACATGAGCACATTCACATTGTCACATAGCCATCACCACCATCCTCTCCAGAATTTTCCATCTTCCCAAATGGAAACTCTGTCCTCATTCAACACTCACTCTCCACCTACCCAAAGCCCCACACCACTGTCTATTCTCTGTCTCTGTGGACCTGACCCCTCCAGGGACCTCTTATGAGTGGCTCACATAACATTCGTCCTTCTGTGTCGGGCTTATTTCAAGGAGCATAATGTCCTCCAGGTCCTTCCATGTAGCAGGTGTCAGAGCTTCTTTCCTTTTAAAGGCTGAATAATATTCGTGTGTGTGTGTGTGTGTGTGTGTGACGTTGGGTTTGTCCATCATCCACCCATGGAGACTGGGTTGTTGCCACCTCTTGGCGATTGTCAGAGACGCTGCTGTTGAACGTGGGGTAAACCCAGAAGTGGACTTGCTGGGTCCTGTGGTCAATCCACGTTTAACTGTTGAGGGGCCTCCACCCTGTGTCCACAGTGACTGCCCCGTTTGCACTCCCAAGTGCCCCTCTGGCACGTGGAGCAAATGCCCGCCCCTACGGTGTCCTTTGCTCTGCAGTCAGCCTGGGAGTGTGGCATCGCGGGTGTGGGTTACTTAGAGAAGGGCTGGGGTCCTGGATTCCTGGATTCTAGCACAACGATGGCTATTTCTCAGGGACTGTTAACCCTAGACACCTATCCCACCCAGCCAGCCGGCCTCTTGGTCCTACTGAGCTGGGGGGACTGGGGGGGGGGGGCAGCAGGACAAACTCTCCCTGGTCCTCAGAGCCTCAGCTGGAAGGACTCGTCCCCAGCTGCTGGGGGCAGCCAAGGCGGAGGATCTGACCCTCCCCCCCACATTCCGGGTGCTTCTGTGCAAAGCGGCCAGCCTAGAGCAGGCCTTCAGCCCTCCAGCTCCTGCCCCCCACCCCCCCACCCCACCCCCGGCAGCCCTTCCCCCCAGCTGTGCATCCACTCACCTTGGATGGCCGTGAGCTGGGAGCCCAGCGCGTTTCCCACACTTTGGCCCCATTCACAGTGTTAAACGGCCCACAAAGGCCAGGCGTGTGCCTCAGAGGCCCCGAGCTGCCATCTGGCCTGCACTCAGGGAGGGGGCCTGCCTTTCAGCAGCCGCTGGGCAGGGACTTAACACCATTCATTTCATATTTCCCACCACTGAAAACTGGATCAAAGCTGCTCCGGTCGGGGAGAGGGGGGAAGAGGGCGGGAGGAGGCAGCCCCCAAGGCCCACCCTCCCCTCGGGCCAGCCACCCTGGCCGCTGCGGGTGGGCAAGCCATGGGGGTAGAGCGGGGGCTGGACCACGACTTCTGGCACGTGTCTCATTTGGGCCAAGAGCAGCCTTGGAAGAGAGAGCCTGCCTGGGCAGAACACAGGCGCCAGCCAACGGCCCCCTCCGAGGCTGGGGGAGGGTGGTAGAGGGCCCCAGCTGGGTGCCACCCTCACCTCTGGGCAGAGCCCTGGGGCTCCCGCTGCCAGCAGCCAAGCCATATGGCCACATGTTGGCCCAGGCGATTTCCAGCTGGTGAAGGCCATGACCAGGGCCAGAGTGGGCTCGGGGCTGGCCCCTTGTTCCTGCATCCTCTCAGCCCTCAGCCAAGCACCTCCTGGGTGCTGGGTCCCCAGTGGCAGATTCCCAGATTGGGGTGTGCAGGCAATAGGGGCACAGTGGGCTCGGTTATCCTGCCTGCCCCACCTCCGGCCTGCGCCCAGAGACACACCCAGCACGAGCCCCACTGGGGCTGCAGAACGGGCTCCACCGGGCATCATTGGGTTCCCACCACAGCCTGTAGGGCCTGCCAGCCCACCTCAGTGGTGCCAGCCACACGTCAATGCCCAGGGCCGTGGAGCGGAGGGTGAGCATGTGGCCTCAGCAGCCCACCACCAGCTTGCCCCAGTGCCTTCTGCCCTTTTGCCTCAAACAAGTGCCAGATCTTTGTGGCACAGTCCCATCTGTTCGGGGGAGAGTCAGCTCACAGCGAGGCCGACTCACCGTCAGCGTCACCCACTTCCCCATAGCCGGCCCACAGCCTGTGTCCCCTTCAACAGATGTGTAAGTGGGAGGACCAGGTTCTGGAGAGTAAATAGGGGCCGACCTTTCCTCCTCCTCCAAAGCCACCTGAAGCTTCCACCCTGGGACCCCCCCCCCCCCAGCCTAACACATCCCAATAGGTGACCAGCTGGCCAGTAGGGGCCATGCTGTGCTGGCTCCAAGTCAAGCCTGCCCTGCTCGTCCTGACATCATCCTGCCTGCTTCCCGGATGGGCCCTTCACTGGGTAACCAAAGGCTCCTTGTATGCAGTGGGGGGCGGAGGGGGCTTTTGCTCATGGCTGTGAGTTGCTGCCAAGACCCCAGAGGAGGGAGGGTCTGATTGGATCCTTGTTGAGGCACTGCAGTTACAGCCACACTCAGGCAGGCTGCAGTCCAGGGAACTGTGCTGGATTTTAAGTCTGGCTAAAGCTCCCAATGCCAGCCAGCCGTGGCTCCCAGAGTTGAGGCCCTGCCCTCCCCTTGGCCCTAGCTGGGTCCCGTCCTGCCCCTTGGAGGCAGCCCCCCTGCCCCAGCCCCAGCTCCACCCCTCCTTTCGTGCATTCCTGGCTCTGGAGGATCACAGGAAGGTGGCTGCTCTGGGGTGGAGGGGAGCCCTCTCTCCTAGGGACCCAGCATGGGACTGATGGCCGGCAGGCTCCAAAGCAGCCACTGACCCTCAGCTGGCCAGGTACCAGGATTGTCTGTTTTTCTAGTGGGTCTCCAGGGGCCCCATCTGAGCTGGTACCACATTTGTGTGAGCTCCAGGCCTGCCCTGCTCTGACCCGCATGTCTGCCACCTGGCACCACCCCGCCCTGCAAAATGTTCAAGGAAAGTAAAACCTACAAGTGCCCAACAGGCTGTGCACGCACGTGTGAGCAGTGTCCACACACCTCTGTCCTCCTGTGCTCTGTGGATGGCCAGGATCACACTCCTGGCCAGATGGGGTGGGGCAGGGCCCCAGGGGCACCTGCTGGTTCAGAGCACCCCAGATGCTACTGCCTGATAAGCCGCTCCCTGGAGTGCAGTGGCTGGGGGAAGACTGCCTCAGTGCCAGGCTCTGTGCTGGGCATTTCACATACTCTGGTTCCCTGAAACTCCTCAAAACCCAACCGGGGAGGCATGGCAGCTCATAGTCTAGCACTGGAGACGTCGTGTGTCTCAGGTGACATCTTGGGGACCTGCCACAGAGACCAGTGGGTGTGATCCTAAGAGTATGGGCCCCTCTTCCACCTGTGCGCAGTGATATGAAGGCGCCGGTGCAGAAGTGTGGGTTCCTCTCGTCCTGACCCTGGGGGGCAGCAGGTCCTATGAGGGAGGGTGTCCACTGCCCTGGAAGTCACTGCACTTGTTCATCCTAAAGCTCTTCCCTTATCTGCGCTTGTGGGCTCTGCCAGCCAGCAGCAGGGAGTCGCTGGGGAGGGGAGGGAGGAGAGAGGAAAGGGGAGGGGAGTGGTCGGTCCTTCCTGCCCCCCTCGTCCCCGCGGCCTGGGAAAAGGCAGCATATTGAGGCGCGGGGCTCCCAGCATCAGGCTCAGGATGCTAATGAGGACGAGCGCGTTCCCACAGCCCGGACATTGTGCCGCGCGGCCCACCTGCTCCTCGGGGAGCACCCATTGTGCCCGCGCCAATTCACAGGCAATTTAGCGTGCGCTAATGGACCGGCGCCTTTGTGCGGCCCGCGCCGCCATTGGCCGCCGAGTGTGGGAACGACCGCGGCGCCCGGGCCCCAGGCGCCTGCCCGCCGCCCGCGCCTATATAGGGGCCGGTCCGCGCCACCCGGACGTGCCTGGCCGCCCGCCCGCCTGCCCGCCGCTACGTGCTCGCCGACCGCCTCTCTCCGCGCAGGCATGGCCCCCAGCACCGTGGCCGTGGAGCTGCTCAGCCCCAAAGAGAAAAACCGAGTAAGTGCGCAGCGCGCCGCGCGCCGCCCCCGCGCCCCGCGCGCCCGGCCGCCCTCCTGACGCCCCTCCTCCCGCAGCTGCGGAAGCCGGTGGTAGAGAAGATGCGTCGCGACCGCATCAACAGCAGCATCGAGCAGCTGAAGTTGCTGCTGGAGCAGGAGTTCGCGCGGCACCAGCCCAACTCCAAGCTGGAGAAGGCCGACATCCTGGAGATGGCTGTCAGCTACCTGAAGCACAGCAAAGGTGAGTCCGCCCTCCCGCCGCGCCCCGCTCTTCCCCCAGCCCCGCGCCCAGCCGCGCTCACCACCGTCTGTCTCCCCACAGCCTTCGCCGCTGCCGCCGGCCCCAAGAACCTGCACCAGGACTACAGCGAGGGCTACTCGTGGTGCCTACAGGAGGCCGTGCAGTTCCTGACGCTGCACGCGGCCAGCGACACGCAGATGAAGCTGCTCTACCACTTCCAGCGACCCCCGGCCGCGCCGGGCGCCCCCACCAAGGAGCCCAAGGCGCCGGCGCCCACCCCGGCCAAAGCCAACGTCACTGCGCGCCAGCCCTCCTGCGGCCTCTGGCGGCCCTGGTGACCCGGTCCGTTCCGAGGACCAGAGAGCCAGCCGTTCCTTGGGTGCGTAGGGAAGAGCCTTCCCTCCTGTCCCTCCGTCCCACCGGGGTTGGCCGGCCCCCTCGCTTGCTCGGAAGGCTCTCTCCAGGCTGGCAGGCCAGCAGTAGGGTCATTCTCAGAGAATGTGCGTGCAGAGTCCTTGTCATTTAGGACAGTCAGGGTCCACCTTCTGCCAAGTGTCTGACCCTATGGGGTTGTTCTGTGTTTGCATTTCAGCAAGTGACTTCTGGGAAGTCCCCGCAGCCTGGGGTTCTATGACATTTGTAGGCGTTGGGGGGCTCGGCACCCCTGCTTTGTAGAGGACTTTCTTCAGCGCCCTTTGCTGCTGGGCCAGCCAGGCCTGGTGGGCGGGCAGGCGTGCCTGCGTGGGCACATTTGCCTTTTGTGAAGGCGGAACTCAAGGTGCATCCTCATAGGAAAGTGTCAGTCAGCCCGCATGGGCATGGAAGGGCCACACAGAGCCACGGCTAGCCAAAAGGCGTCTGCGTGGCCTTGGTCACGGCTCAGAGTGGATTGTGTGGGGAGGGTGGGGGTCTCCACCATGATCCTTAAAGGATTCTTGTATGGGTTGGGTACACGTGGGCTTGACTTTGTACTCAGAATCTGAACCCAGTCACATGGGAGCTATGGGACTGTTCTTCAGACTTCCAATAAAATCTGGCTACTCAGTCACTGTGGTATGTCTCTTGTGCCTCACGGGTGTCCTTGGCAGCCGCCAGGCAGGCAGGACTCCATGGGGTAAAGGGAGGGGGCACTATCATGTGTGCAGCCACGGCTGGAACCCTCTGGACACAGGGAGGGAAGAAGGGCTGGGGCCAAGGAGGGAAGAGGGGACACAGGGGACAAGCTGGGAGGGAGGGAAGTAGAGTGAGAGGCAGACAGGCAGGGGAGAGGCAAGCGGAAGGAGACCCCCTTGCAGCATGATAATCCCATGTGCAGGAGGAGGGGGCATGTCAGAGACCTGAATTTCTGCCCCAGGCCTCTCACTAGCTCCCTGTAGGTGGGGTGGGGGCAAAGTGACAGCCACAGGACCTTCCAGTTCTGCCCACAGCCTGCACTGGGGCTCGTGCTACAACCAAAGGGGTTTAACTGGGCCAGACACACAAGAAAAACTGTTAGTCCCCACCCTGACCCTTCTTGCATGGCCAGCAGCACCCAGCCCTGGACAAGCTCCTGCTGGCACTGGCTTGGCTAGCCCACAGGTGGCTGCCCTGGCCTCCCTGTCGGCTGACCGCTTACAGAGCTAGAACAGACAGTGCTGGCTATGAATCTGCCCAGAGCAGTCCCTTTCCTCAGAAAGGATACCTATTTTTAGGCAGGTTACAGGGTGCCAGTCGAGTTTACAAGAATATAGAGGTGTCCCGGCTTGCCAAGGGGCAAAATCCACCCTGTAGGGAGTGGAAGAAGGCATTATTTTCAGAGATGCGGGCCCAGCCTGGCCTTCCCTCTTCTCTGCTTAGCACATGTCTCCCATCTTCCATCCCTTTCAGTCCACTCTGCAGGGAATGACCCCCGGCGCCCCCTCCAGGTCAGCCCAGGGGCTGCCAGTGGCTTCTGCGGTCCCTGCCGAGGCTCTGGGAACGGTGAGCAGGGAACAGGGAGCCTCCACCTCCTTCCTAAGCAGTTCCTGCACACATGCGGCAGGCACATCAATCAATAGGGTGGGGTGTGCCTCCTGGTCAGACTGGCCCACGGGCAGGTGTCCCATTGCCCAGGGTTTGGATGCTTGGGGAAAACCTCTTGGGGGCAGACCCTCTGTCCTCTTCCACCCCCAGCCTTCCCACGCAGAGTGGAACATCCACTTCCTCTGGAGACACCAGCCAGGCTGCCTCTTCCCTTGTCTGGTACACTGACAGGTGAATAGCCTCCCGGAGTTCTCTGTGCTGCTCCAGGGGGCTGTGCTCCAGTAGCACACTCAGGAAATGGCTGAGGCCCCGAGCAGTGAAGTTACCAACCTAGGGCCTCCCAGGATGCAGCGGCCAAAGCCACTTAGGGGCCCTCTACAGCTTCCAACACTGGGCTCTTTCCCAAAGCACCCCCTGTCTCTGAAGGGGACACATTCCCTTAAGAGTCCCCAAGCCAGTGAGGGCTTCCCAGCGACGGGCCCTGGAACCCTGCCTACACGCCACCACCACCTTAATGCCTGCTCCAGCTTCTTCGAGAGCTTGCTGGGCTTGTTTCTTGCAAACTCCCATAGACTCCCTCCTCTTGCCAGAAGGCAGCCTCCTCCAAGGCAGTCTCCTTCCTCTCCGCTCTCTGTGGATGTCGGGGCATCAAAGCACACATCTTCCCCAGCTGCAGGTGCATCTCCCATCCCGGACTGAGGGCGCCTCGAGGGCAAGGTCCTGGGACTTTGGTCACCAACAGCCCAGCATCCCCGGAGACCTAGGCGACGGGTCACATGCACTTTCCCGTGCAGGTGCCAGGCTTACAGCGCACTCGCTGAAAGAGGCAGGTCTCTGGGGGTCTGCAAGCTCCAGGTGCCCCCTCGGCCCTAGCTCAAAGCACTTGAGGTCAGCAACTGGCCAGCTCGACGAAAAGAACAAAGACAACAGTGTGCAGAGGTTTTGTATTGAGCTCCCTTCTGGCCCGGTCCGGTCCGAATCGGCCCTCAGGCGGCCCAGACCACGGACGCAGGCGAGGCGGGGCCGACCCGGACGCCTCATTAGCATAATCTATGCGCGGGAGGCGTTTAGCAGTCAAATATATGCGCATATATCTCCATGGCTGATGAGGCTAGCCGGGCACATTCAAAATGGCGGAGTGTAGAGCGAGCGGCAGCGGGAGCAGCGGGGACAGCCTGGACAAGAGCATCACGCTGCCCCCCGACGAGATCTTCCGCAACCTGGAGAACGCGAAGCGCTTCGCCATAGACATCGGTAGCCGCGGGCGGGCGCGGGGAGCAGGGCGGCGCACAGCGGGTGTGGGCGCGGGCGGCGGGGCCAGCGGGCCGGGGGCGGTGGCAAGGACGAAGGGCGGGGCGCTGGGCCGCCGGCGCGCGCGGCCTGACGGACCTCGTAGTCCGCGGGCCTCCGGCGCGCACGGTCTGACGGGCCTCGTAGTCTGCAGGCCACTAATTCATATGCTCGTTGCGACGGGCTGAACTACAGCTCCCGGCAGGCGCCGCGCGGCTGGAGCGGGTTATGCTGGGCTTCGTAGTCCTACCTGGGGAGGGTCGGTACGCAGCGGGTCCTCTCCGGCCGCGGAAGGGGAGGCTGCCGGCCGCGGAAGGGGAGGTTGCCCGGCGGCCGGTGACAAATCCGGGGCCCGATTTCCCGGAATCCGGGACGTGGACGGAAGGCTGCCCAGCAGCTCTGGCCACGGGAAGCCTTGACGGCCGCCCGGAGCCCAATGCTGCAGACCCTGCTGTCGGACGTTGTCCTTTTGGCGGGAGTTTCGGCGACCTGGTCGTGGGAGCTCGGACCGTATGCCGGCCTCCGGTCAAAGCCTCCGCATCTCCCGCGGTGTGCAGGGCAGTACCCACGGCCAGCAGTCGCCCCCCGCCTGTCCTATGGCCTGTCCCGCTCCCTGCCCCAGGTCCCCGTTCTCCCGCACAACAACCCACTGTCACAGACGAGGACAGGTCACTTAGCTGGGAGGCAGCCAGCCCTCGGCCCCCTACCCCGACGGAGGGCTCCTGGGGGCGGCTTCCCAGGGTGAGGCCGGTTGCGAGGCCACAGTGCCTTTGCATCTCTGCCTCGTGAGATCTGGGCTGCGGCCTGAGTTTGTGCCCCTCTTGGAGCGGGCAGTGTACGCTGCCCCACCCCAGCACCCGCTCAGTAGATGCTGGAGCTGTCTCAGTAGATTCTCAGCTGTCTTCCTGGAGCTGTTTGCATTTAATGCATTCACCACTTCCCTCTTTTGGGGGGTTAGTTGAGTCACAGGCCTGGGGGAGGATGTCCTCTAGGGGGGCTGTGAGTTGAAATGAGGCCTGCAGCCTGACTTCCCACCTTGCAAACCACAGCGGGTGTTCCAGGGGCTGGAGACTGGCATGTTGGCAGGTGTGAGATGGCTGGAGGACAGGTGGGTGATGGGGTGGCCAGCACAGAGCAAGGAAGAGGGTCAGCCTGAGGTTGGAACCTGACAAGACGCAGTGCCCTCCTCTATGGTGGGCATGGAAGCCCAGCCTGGGGGTTGTCCACAACCAGGCCTCTTCAGGGGTTCAGGGCCCCCTCCACCATCTTCAGAGTACTGCCCACGCTGGGATGGGACGGCCGTCCAGTCTGGTGTGAGTTTGAGGTTCGACTTTGCTTCCCTTCACTGAGGGTTCTGCTCCAAGGGAACACATCAGCCCTTCATGTTGCTGAAAATGGCCTTGCCACAGGGCTTACCTCGGACCTTTGATGTGACCCTCCGGGAACTAGCTTGTGGAGGAAGGGATGGCTCTGGTGCCTGGAGAGGCCTGTCATCCAGGGCCAAGCCCAGGTGGGGTTCCTTGACAGAAGATGCTCAAAGGGGTATTTTTAGTGTTGATATTAATTTCCTCTCTTGGAAGTTTTCCCCTGGGCCTGGGTCCTGTGCTTGGGTCTCCAATGATCTGTTCACTGTCAGTCAGGACAGACCCTTTGCTTGTCAATGCAGCTCAGGCTGAGTCCTCAGCCCGGGAGTCCCCCAGCCCATGTGTGAGTCCACGGTTTGGCTCGCAGAAAGGCTTCTCTGTTTGCTCTGTCCTCGCCCGAGCCTCTCCGCCAGGAAAGCTCAGAGCTCTGTGTTCTCAGCCAGCCCTTTCCTCTCCGTGGGGCACCCAGGTCAGCGAGGCAGACTCCCACGTTGAAAGCACCAGGGACATCTCACCTGTCAACACACGCTTGACAGGCGGCAGGAGGGTCCCTCAGTTGAGGTGGCCAGCCCTGCAGGATGGTGACGTGCACTGGCGTGTGCTGCCTTCCTTGGTCCCACTGTGGTAAGACAGGTCCGAGAGGTGGCAGGGAGGACAGTGGCGCCAGGCCCGTGGGTCTGGGTGAACCGAAAGGTCCTGGCTCCGGTGCTGAAGGGAAGCCGCGGCCGGTCCTCTCTCCAATAGTGTGTGGGGCTGGTCCCTGCACTGGTCGGTGTGACGGCCCCACCCCGGTGGGGTTGGCATTCGCCCCAGTTGTGGGGGACCCTGAGTACAGCTGAGCTGCCGCTCCCCAGGTCTGAGACCTTGCTGTGCTCCCGGCTGCCTGGCTGGTGCCGCGCGGCCCCACTTACACCCCCGCCCCAGTCTGTTCTCTCCTGGGAGCAGGAGACAGTCCTGGCAGTGCTAGAGGTCCTGTTCCTATGGAG
This sequence comes from Saccopteryx leptura, assembly GCF_036850995.1. Taxonomy (NCBI): domain Eukaryota; kingdom Metazoa; phylum Chordata; class Mammalia; order Chiroptera; family Emballonuridae; genus Saccopteryx; species Saccopteryx leptura. Next base: position 84,735,628 of record NC_089505.1, on the reverse strand, counting down.
CTGGGCCGTGTTTCAGACAGGACAGGACAGGACAGACGGTGTGAGTCTTTTGACCAGGAAGATCTGTGGCCCTTGCAGACCTCGGTGCTCCCACATGGGTTTTTTTGTTTGTTTTTTACAGAGATAGAGGGAGAGTCAGAGAGAGGGATAGATAAGGACAGACAGACAGGAACGGAGAGAGATGAGAAGCATCGATCATCAGTTTTTCATTGTGACACCTTAGTTGTCAATTGATTGCTTTCTCACATGTGCCTTGACCACGGGCCTTCAGCAAACTGAGTAACCCCTTGCTCGAGCCAGCGACCTTGGGTCCAAGCTGGTGAGCTTTGCTCAAACCAGATGAGCCCGCGCTCAAGCTGGCAACCTCAGGGTCTCAAACCTGGGTCCTCCACATCCCAGTCCGATGTTCTACCCACTGCGCCACCGCCTGGTCAGGCACTCCCATATGTTTGTTGGCTTGAGTGCTGCATTTTCACAAAACGGCCATTGGAATTGCTTTCAGACTTCCTCTTCTCACAACAAGAGTGTCTGCCTTACTTTTGTCTCTCTCTCACACACACACACACCCGAGAAACCCTCTCTCAGAGTCATTCTGTGACTCTGAGCGGGTCGCCTCTCTCGTGTGTCTGCCGTGCTATCTGCCGTACGCGGCCATCACAACCGCGGCGGTACCTGGAGCCTGTCGGTGCCTCCTGTCGGACCCTGGAGTGCTCACCGGGGCTCGGCCTCGAAAATGCAGCTCTAGGAGTCCTTTTCACTTGCCCTGATATGTGTTTCAGGCAAATAAAGGCCCTTCTGCTTCCTGACACTTGGTCTCTGGCAATGTTCCAGGGACCTGGCTCTAGGAACAAGACCTTGCTGCTCCCGGGGTCACTCTGGGCCTCGGGCTGCCCCCACCTGAGCCTGTGGAGGGCAGGACTGCTGCTGCTCTCCGCCCAAGGCCTCAGACGTTCCAGGGGAGAGCAGCCCGCTGCTGCTGTCCATGCTGGGAAGACTCCTTTGGCTCCTTACCCACGTGTGACCATGGGCAGTCACATGCGTGCTTCTCAGTAGAAGCTAGGCTTGTCAGCTTTGTCCTTTGGGTCATTTTTAAGATTAGAGCTTGGAACAGAATTTTTCTAAACTGCTAAGAGTGCCAAGGTTGTCCGGAAGTAGGGCCAGCTTCCCTTCTCCCGTGGGTCTCGGTGCACAGGGTAACGGACAGTCCAGCTTGGTCCGGTCTGGGACAAGGGAGGGTCAGGCCTCTTCAGAGGAGCAGAGCATGTTGGTCTTGGAACCCGCAGGGTCTTTAAGTTCAAATGGCAGCAGATGGCTCGTGCACACGATCCATCCTTGTCAACATGCACGTCTGCATCTCGCCCGCAGGTGGGTCGCTGACCAAGTTGGCCTACTACTCCACGGTCCAGCACAAAGTCGCCAGAGTAAGGTCCTTTGACCTCTCAGGCCAGGTGAGCCTCCTGGGCATCTGAGCGATGGGCTCTCGGGTCAACCCCAGGCAGGCCAGGTACCCACCACGCTGTGGCCTGGGCATGGGCCCGGCCTCGTCTCCCGGTTGCTGTCCCTGTGCTGCTGCCCCACATCAGCTTAGCTGCCAGAGGTTTCTGATGCCCATACCACTGCCCACCTGTGAGTGTGCCCCGCCCTGCCCTCCAAGACCCGGCAGGAGCCCTTCCCCACCTAGGAACCCGCCCGCCATCTCCTTCCTGCCTGAATCTAGCCACCAGAGTTCTACCCACTTCAGGGAAGACGGAAATGGTTGGCGCTGCTGAGTGGGTGCTCAGGCCCCCGTGTCAGCGTCCTCCACGCCCAGGGTGGGAGCACCCACAGACACCCCCCCCCCCATTCTGCCCCAGGATGCAGAACAGGACCATGAGTCGCCCTACGAGATCTCCGTCCAGGAGGAGGTGACCGCCCGGCTGCATTTTGTCAAGTTCGAGAACACCTACATAGAAGCCTGCCTGGACTTCATCAAGGATCACCTCGTCAATACGGAGACCAAGGTCATCCAGGCCACCGGGGGCGGGGCATACAAGTTCAAGGACCTCATCGAAGAGAAGCTACGGCTGAAGTAAGTGGGGACCGCAGGCCCCAAGGGCATGGGTGGCGGGAGCAGCGAGGTAGACCGGCTCCTGCACCCACCCTGCCCTGCCCTGGGGATTCCTAACACCCTACAACGTGGTGAGGCTCTAGGGGGTCCTTGGGGGGCCCTGGGGCTAGGCTGTGGCCAGGCTGCAGCAGGACTCAGATGGCCGAACCCCCGGAGGACAGTAGGGGTATGTGGGAAGGGGAGTGGAATGTAAGGAAGGCAGTGGACCCCGAGGAGGAGGCTGCCCTGCAGGCACTGCTCCCGTCCTGCTGGGCACAGGGTCTCAGGCCACAGCCCTGACGAGGGAGCTGAAGCCCGGTCATTTGTACCAGAGTAGTGAATGCCAGGGCTTTCGGTGCCCCCAGTGGCCTGTCTGCAGTGAGTTTCGGTACCAGGGGACACTGAGAGGGAGCGCTGATCTTCCGAGTTCCTCTGCCGAGAACCCCGTGTACCTGGGGTCGGGAGCGGAGCTCGGGCGGGCAGGAACGGGGGGCCCTTTCTGGGGCCCCTGCTGTCTCAGTAGCCAGGTTCCATCCCTCGCAGGGTTGACAAGGAGGATGTGATGACGTGCTTGATAAAGGGGTGCAATTTCGTGTTAAAGAACATCCCGCACGAGGCCTTTGTGTATCAGAAAGACTCCGACCCCGAGTTCCGGTTTCAGACAAATCACCCCAACATTTTCCCGTATCTCCTAGTCAATATTGGTTCTGGAGTCTCTATTGTAAAGGTGAGGCCGGGCTTTGGGGGTGAAATATTTAGACACGCTGTGTGTCTGAGCCAGGCTGGGCCCGGGACACGGACAGACATGTGACTCAGGCCTGGCTCTGGCGTTCATGGGCACGTACCAAATGCAGAATGCCCGTTGCACAGAATGCCCCTTGCGGAATGGCCCATGGGTCGGCGGGCCCTTGCTTCCAGCATCAGTGCCCACCAAACCCGCCCAGATGTGGCCTTCACGAGCATCATGACCCATGTCTGGGGGCACCCCTGGGCCACCGCCCCTGGGCTGGGTGGCGGCCGGGCCCGCTCACCTGAACACCTGCCTTCCTCCTGCCCCTAGGTGGAGACCGAGGACAGGTTCGAGTGGATCGGCGGCAGCTCCATCGGAGGCGGCACCTTCTGGGGGCTCGGGGCTCTGCTCACAAAGACGAAGGTATCCTGGCGGCTGCGGGAAGATGCTCGGGCCTGCATGGTCTCCTGTCCCTCCCGGGACTGGCTGGTGCCTGAGTGACGTCAGGCTCTGCCTAGCTGGGATTGTCCATGAAAGTGGCCTTCCCGGGCCTCATCCGACTCTTTCTCGGGTCCCCTAAGAACGGGTGTCCAGTTGGCCAGAGCATGGCTCAGCTGTGGGCCTGTGGCATCCTGCCCATGTCCCCTGCGCCCCTCATAGCACTTCTTCCCTCCATGGGCATGGTCTCAAAGCGTGGGCGTCCCGCCGCCCCCCACACCTCGCCTACCCCATCTGCTCTGTCCCCTGCAGAAGTTTGACGAGCTGCTGCATCTGGCCTCCCGGGGCCAGCATGCCAACGTGGACATGCTGGTGCAGGACGTCTATGGCGGGGCCCACCAGACCCTGGGGCTCAGCGGCAGCCTCATCGCCAGCAGCTTTGGCAAGTCGGCCACCACCGACCAAGGTGCCGCCTCTCTGGCTCACTGTCCCGGTCCCCCCACCGCCACTGCTCACGCGGCCACTTGCCCAGTAGTACTCTGCTCAGTTTCTGTCTCCTCCCAGAGTTCTCCCAAGAGGACATGGCCAAGAGCCTGCTGCACATGATCAGCAACGACGTCGGGCAGCTCGCATGCCTCTATGCAAGGCTGCATGGCCTGGACCGTATCTACTTTGGTGGCTTCTTCATCCGGGGCCACCCCGTCACCATGCGCACCATCACCTACAGCATAAACTTCTTCTCCAAGGTAGCGGGCTCCTCACTGCACCCCGTGCGCGGACACTCAGTGTCTTCAAACAAGCCCACCCGAAGGGTGAGGTGAGGGGGCCCTGAAGGCAGGCAGTCGAGCAGCTGGGCGCCCACTGCCTGCCTGCCGGCCTCCAGCCTCCCGCCTCGTCCCTCTGTGAGTTCCAGACCTGCACTTGGGAGCACCGTGGGGTGTCTGGGTTTGGGCATGTCATCAATGCTGAGCATTCTGGGGGCGCCTGTTACACCAGGCCGGGCCCACAGGGGGCGCAGCACCTAGCAGACTAGGAGAACTGGGTGGGTGTCCGTTTTGTCTCCTTATTGTTTTCCAAGCCACAGGATTTTTAAGTTCTGCCCATGGATACAGTTGCGTTGACAAGCCATGGATGGCTCGAGCTCCTCCTGCACGCAGAGGGAGGTGCCTGTTAGGTCGCGGTCAAGGTGCAGGGACTGAGCTGTGTGCCCGGCAAGGCCCGTTTCAGGTGGGGTCTTTTTGCCGTCCCAGGGGGAAGTCCAGGCACTGTTCTTGAGACATGAAGGCTACCTGGGAGCCATCGGAGCGTTTCTAAAAGGAGCAGAACAAGACAGTGAGTGGAGCCAGGCCGTGGGGGCAGGTGCGGCGATGGGAGGTGGGGAGAGGGACGCCACAGGGAGCGACTGGGGGGGGTCCTTAACACTGAACAATCTAGCCCTCCCCACCTCCGCTTTCCCCGTTGACGCGGTGGCCCCGAGTGGCATGTGGTGGCCTTCGCTGGGCCCCTTCCCCAGCTAAGGTGGGGCCAGGCTAGCCCTTGGCTGTGGCTGTCCTGAGGGGCGGTGGAAATTGACTGATGTGGGCTTGCGTATGACATAATCAGCACAGGGTCCTTGTGAGGGACACAGGCGTGTCCTCCCCTCCTCAGCCCCTAGCCCCCCTCATCACCATCGGCCAACCTTGGTCTCTCAGCCCAGTCCTCCCAGTCTGTCCTTTTCAAAGGACCTAGGGGAAGTCACAGGGGTTATCACAGGAGTCATCCTGCCCTGGGAAGCCCAGGGCAGGGCTCCTTGGGAGTCTGCGCCCCTCAAAACAGCCTGTGTCCTTCGCTGCATCCTTATGTCCACTGTGTTGATGTCAGTTAGAGAAGCGTTTCTTGGGAAGCTTTGAATGTCAGAAAAGTCATTTATGAGGTTTTACTGCCAGTAAGAAACAGTCACGGAGCAAACCCCCAGCTCGCTGGGCATTGCTGGGACCCTCAGGCAGCGTGTCCTTTTCCGGCCACCCTGTGACTTGCCAGCTGCCTGCGGGCGTGGCCCGTGCCCCAGGCTGACAGCGCCTCTCATCTTCCAGACCCGAACCAGTACAGCTGGGGAGAGAACTACGCGGGCAGCTCCGGGCTGATGAGCTCGTCCCCTGAGCTCTGCCCCGCGCAGCGGGCGAAGAGCGGCACTGTGAGTGTGGGCTGGGCCTCTCTGGGTCCCGCGCGGGGCACCGAGCGCTCCCTTTCTCCGTGGTCCCTGAGGAAAGCCCCGGTTGCTGGGCACCACCTCCTGCTGTGACGCTGGGACAGCAGGAAGGCGCTGCGCTCGCTTCCCTCCCCCTTACACCGTATTCCCACGCTCTCCAAACATGCGGCAGCACCTCACTCACCTGCAGCCCAGCCCCTGGGTTTGCAGAGAGAAGGGGCCTTCACAGCAGACACGGGTTAAAACCCACAGGAGCCCCCCAGGCCAGCTCCCTTGGACCGTGTCTGTCTGGGTGTTAGGGCGGCCCAAGCACACAGAGCGGCTCCCTTGGAAGGTGCCGGCCCTTCCCACCGTGCCCAGGTGAGGTGAGGCCACCATGACGGGACAACTGAGCCTGCTGCAGTGTCAGCCTCCCATGCAGGTGCTGCCGCCATGGCCCGTGGTAGCGGGCATCGTGCCACAGGCTGTTGTAGGGTCACTGGTGACACGCCCTGAGGGACATGTCACTTGTGATCGGTGAGCGTGGTCAACCTGGCGCGTGATGTTGGCGAGCAGGCTGGCCGAGCTCAGGCAGCAGGCCCGAGCACTGGTCAGAAGGCCACCTTGGGGCCAGCTGCTGGCTCTCTGACACTGTGGACTTAGATTCCCCACGAGTTAGTCCACGCCTCTCAACAGCGTGCCCGATCTGACCAGCGTCCAGGGGGCAGAGTCCGCCTGTGCGGCGTCCTCCAGAGCACAGCCTGGCTGTGCGACCTCACTGGGCTTTCCTGAGGGCCTGCAGCCCCAGGCCTGGTCAGCGGCAGCGGTGCACAGAGAAGGGTCTCGATACGATACCCTTCAGCCCCATTCTGATTGCCGAGGGGGGTGCGCATCCTGTTCCATTGCCCTCCCACACGTGCTGTGCCAGTTCCCGCGTGGGCCTGCGCGGCAGTGTGGAGGCTGGACTGGAGTGTGGGACCGGCAGCCAGCGCAGGGCCGAGCTTGGTGTGAATTCCTGTCCACAGGCAGTGGGCCCTGAAGCCCACGAGCAACACACCGGGAGGCAGTTAACGGCGGTCCCTGCCGCACGCACCTCCATTCGTGTGGAAATGTCCCTGCTGGCCCCGTGCTGAACTCGCCGTCACGGTGCATTCGGAGCCACCATCTCCTCTGGGGTGGCCCTGCCCAGCCTGTCTGGCTCCAAGCACGCCTGCCCCTCCGCCCATGCTGGCTGGCCAGGCAGAGCGCCCAGCAGAGAAGGGGGGGAGGTCCAGTGTGCTGGGACTTGCAGGTTGTCACCTGAGGTGCCAGGAGGGGCCCTGCAGGCGAGCAGAGCTCACTGCTGTCCTGGCCTTGGCACGGCCGCCTAGCACAGTTCACGTCCGGGGACTAGGCTGCTGCACATGCTGGCTTCACTCCTCACAGTATGAAACTTAGAGTGGTGTGGGGTGAGTGGTCATTCATTCCAGACACATGGGCCCGGCTTGCTTGGGGCCAGCCCACACAAGTGGCATGTCGAGCACAGTGGCCTGGCCCTCACTGCGTGTGGCTAGGGGAGGTGGTTTTTGACCCAAGTGTGGTCAGCAGGCATGCTGTGGAGAGAAAGGAGCCAGGGGCTGCCTGCCCAGGGGTCAGTGGATAGGAGCCATTGAACAAGGGCTGAGTGTGGACAGCACTAGCTGGGAGCCCTGAGCAGGAGAACGAGGCCCAGAAAAGCGGCTGGTGTGTTCAGAGGTTGTGGGTATAGAGAGGAAGGCCCGAGATGATGTAGGAGAGGCCAGTCCAGAGCTCACAGGTCCCCAGGCATCACACTGGCAGGAAAACTGGGCCGTGAAAGGTGGGCGCCCGGGAGGGTGCCGTCACCAGGTGGGGACGTGACCCTGCGCGTGAGCAGACTCAGGATTCAGAGTGTTTGCCTCAGCCACCAGACAGGGCTGGGCACTGTGAGCTAAGGGGAGACAGTGTGGGAAGGACAGGGTGTCTGTTTATGGCACAAGCAGCCTTGGCCGACCCTCACCATCTCACAAAGGTTAGTTTTAAATCTCGCAGAAGTTCGCTTGGGTCTTTGAGAAAAACCGCAGCTGACGTGTCCAACTGCTTCTCACCCCCAGTTTGACTTGCTGGAAATGGACCGGCTAGAGAGGCCGCTGGTCAACCTGCCTCTGCTTTTGGATCCATCTTCCTACGTGCCCGACACGGTCGACCTCACGGATGACGCCCTGGCCCGCAAGTACTGGCTCAGCTGCTTCGAGGAGGCCCTTGATGGGGTGAGGGGGCACATCTTGGGCTGCCAGGGGCCGTGCGCCATGGTAGAGAGTGAGGTGTCTCCAGAAGCCAGCTGTCCGGGCTGGGGGTGAGGGCTGCTAGTTTCTCAGGCGGCTGCATGATCCTAGTGTCCTAGGGGACAGCGGTAAGATGTGGTGTCCATGAGGTACATTTCTTACAAGTGAGCCAGAGCCCTCTGCTGGTCACTGCGTTTCTTCAGAGAGCACAGGGGTCGGGCAATAGGGGCTAGCTCCAGGCCCGGGAGGGTCCTGGCTCAGGCCATCAGAGACCTGTGGGAACCGCTGACCTCCATAAAGCTCCCCAAGAGGCCCCTGGGGTCTGTTTCCAGGTGAGGGATGCCGCCCCACCCCGGACCCCACCTGTATGGGACCAGGGACTTGTATCAGGTGACCTGGACCCGAGAAGGGTTGGGGTCACTGTGAGCCCCACTCACCTCTCAGAGGAAGGCCCCAGTAGTTGGAGCTGCCAGGCAGGCAAGCCCGGCACCAGGGGTGTCTGTCGTCGCCTCCTGTTTGCATCCGGCACAGCCAGGGCTTTGCTGACTGCCCCGTCCTCGGCAGGTAGTGAAGCGTGCTGTGGCCAGCCAGCCGGGCTCTGTGGACGCAGTGGAGCGGGCAGAGAAGTTCCGCCACAAGTACTGGGACAAGCTGCAGACGCTGCGGCACCAGCCATTGTGAGTGTCCCGCCTTCCCCCACGGAGAACACGTGACACCTGCCCGGCGTGAGATGCCAGGAGCTGCCCGTGTGGGGGAACATGCCCACCTGGGGGCTGAGGGCAGGAGCTGCTCCTAGAGTTCCCACAAAGCACACAGCCCCGCATGTGCCTGGGGGGTGCTCAGCCAGGCGGGGCCCACTCGGGTTTCACCTGTGCTGCTGTTGGTGGCTGGTGCTCTAAGGACAGCCCTGGGGGCAGAGAGGGTGGCAGCCACCAGCCACTATGCCCATCTACTCAACCGCTCCCCGCCGGCCTCTGTCCCCAGCGCCTATGGGACCCTGACCGTGCGCAGCCTGTTGGACACACGGGAGCACTGTCTGAACGAGTTCAACTTCCCAGACCCCTACTCCCAAGTGAGTGTGCCCCGGGGGGGTGCGGGACACGGCGTCCTTCCCGGGGAGCAGGCTGATAGCAGCCCCAGCCCCCGGCGCCGGGGGCCGGCTGCATCCTGGAGCCTCCCTGGTGAGGGCCTGTCTCCTGAGAGTGCTGGGCAGCCCCACGGTGGGTAGCACCCACTGGAGAGCTGTGGGTCAGAGGCCCTGGGGACCCTAGAGCAGGAACATCTCCCAGGGGCTCCAACCAGCGGCCAGTTAGGGTGGGGCCTTGGAGGAAGGGATCGTGCTGGGCGGCAGGACTGGGTTGTGGACATTTGGGACAAGCACCTACATTTTCACTGAGGGCACCGGCCTCCCGAGGGAGCAGGAGCTCGGTGTGCCCGGCCTCAGGCCGCTGCTGCTGCTTGGGGCCCCTCCCCACTCCCAGGCCTCCTGAGGTGGCCCCAGCCCTCATGGTTGGTGTTTGTGAACATCAGTCCTGCTCTCGGGAGTGACCAGCTGGCCAGAGCCCGGCAGGTGGCCATTCTGACCAGGAGGCTGGTTGTATGGGAATGGCAGGCAGGGTCTAGGCCACGGAAGCACAGGGATTCCCTCCACAGGAGGGTCTGGGAGGGCTGGGCAGGGGTGTCTGTGTGCGAAGGGCTCCCAGCCAGGGATGCAGGTGCTCAGGGGGGTTCTGGTCCTTCTCAGTGTTTGGTCACTTGGGGCCAAAGCCCTCTTGAGCCCTCTGTGCAGTTTAAACGTGCCCGGGCGTCAGCACCCACAACCTGTGCTCATACCTGGTGCGTTAGAATATGACACCTTATCTGACCTTGATTATTTAAACTCGTGCTGTGACGTAGCCTTGAGCATCTGTCCCCCTAGAGCAGTCACAGGCGGTGCTGTCTGTAGCCCAGGGGCGGACATGGCCCTTGGTCACTCACACGCGGTCCTGTGTCCCTGGCAGGTGAAGCAGAAGGAGAACGGCGTGGCGCTGCGGTGCTTCCAGCGGGTGGTGCGCGCGCTAGACGCACTGGACTGGGAGGAGCGGCAGCTGGCCCTGGTGAGAGGACTGCTGGCTGGGAACGTCTTCGACTGGGGTGCCAAGGCCGTCTCTGAGTAGGTGCTCACTGCCTCCACGGCCCCTGCCCTGCCCCACAGCCCTGCCCCCTCCTCCACGCCCCGCCCCGCCCCTTCCCCCTGGGTCCCGCGGCCCCTCACAGCCACTAACAGCTCCAGGGCCAGCAGGCTGCCTAGGACCAGTCCTGTGGGGCAGCCCAGCCCCCGGGCAGGCCGCAGGGAGGGGACTGGGTCCTGATGGGCTCAGTGCTGCTTGAGGCTTTGGGGGCACAAGTGCCCTTGGAATGAGCGCAGCATTTCTTGCCCGACCCCAAGAGTGGCGCCTTGTGGGCTAAGGGGTGTGGATTTGGGGCTGTTTCTAGGGCTAAAAGTCCGAGTTGTGGGTCAAGGAGACAGGACCCTCGGTATCTAAAGCCAGGTGCCTGCCTGCTCCCCGTGGGCTAGCGGCGGAGGTGACATAGCGTAGCCACCCCAGTGGCCACACACTGGCCCCCACGTGGGGCCCACTGTGAGCCGTTAGGCTGCTGCTCTGGCTTTTTGTGACTTTTCCTTCTCCTCCCCCTTCAGGGTCCTTGAATCTGACCCCCAGTTTGGGTTTGAGGAAGCGAAGAGGACACTGGAAGGTAGGGCACCCAGGGCAGCCCCCAGTGGACGGGGCGGGTGGCAGGAGACACTCACCCTCACCGTGCTGGGGGCGGGTGAGGACTGCCCTCCTGGAGACGTGCGGGCTGGGTGGGGGTGACTGACCTCATCCTCGTGTCTCCCAGAGCGGCCCTGGCTGGTGGACTCCTACGGCAAGTGGCTGCAGAGACTGAAGGTACAAGCAGGTGCCCACCTCTGACCCAGGGCCACCGCCTGCACGTGGGCCTGGGCAGCAGGACTGGCCCGGGGTGACAGGGGGAGGGGGTGTCAGGGTGGGCCTAGGGCTGCCCTGGGTGCCCTCCAGAGTCTCACCACGGCCTCTAGCTGCAAGTCTTAAGTTGACCGTTTCCTGTCCCATGCTTGACTCCTGCAGGGACCATTGGTAGGTCAGCTGACCAGTTCAAAGGTCATTTGGGCCAGCAACTTGGCAGAGGTTCAGGTGGGCCCTGCCCCAGGCCCGTGGGACCCCCAGCCTCAGCCCAGCTGCAGGAGCAGAGTGTGGAGGGTCTGAAATGCTTGGATGCGCCTGTTCCCAACTGAACGTCCTGGTTTTGTCTTGCAGGGGCCCCCTCACAAATGTGCCTTAATTTTCGCAGATAACAGTGGAGTAGACATCATTTTGGGAGTCTTCCCCTTTGTCAGGGAGCTTCTGTCTAGAGGGACGGAGGTGAGTGAGGGCTGCACGCGGGACCCTTGCTGGCTCCGCCGCCCGTGGGCGGTGCTCTCAGGGCGCCGCAGGTAGGTGCGGCGGGGAGGGCCCAGCCCTGAGTCTCGGGATCAGGCCGTCCTGACCCCAGTGTTCGGGCTGTCTTCATCTTGACCTGGGGGCCTGGGCAGTGGCAGGTGTCCAGGGCCGTGCACTCGCTGCACCTACAGTGGGAGGAGTGGGGCAGCTTGGTTCGGTGCTGGGCTGCAGAGGCCGAGGTCCCTCAAAGGCCCGGTGTCTGCGCAGGTCATCCTGGCGTGCAACTCGGGGCCCGCCCTGAACGACGTGACCTACAGCGAGTCCCTCATCGTGGCCGAGCGCATCGCAGCCATGGACCCCATGGTCCAGTAAGCTTGGGGGGGGCTGGGGGCGGAGGGAGAGGGTACCAAGGGGGTTCCAGGGCCCCCTGACGCACCCACCCTGTGCTCACAGTGCGGCGCTCAGAGAACAGAAGCTGCTGCTCACACAGACGGGCTCCAGCTCCCCCTGCCTGGACCTTAGGTACCATGCCGTCCCCACTCCAGCCCCCAGTTCCCAGAGCCCTCTTTCCTTGGGGACCCGTCACAGCTCCACGAGCTAGGTATGGCTCATGTAGTGGGAGGAGCAGACACCATGCCACCAGGCTCACTGGCCAGGCATGGCGCTGCCCGCCTGTGGCAGGCGGGGCTGCCCCCCCCCCCCCAGGACCCACTTCAGACAGTTTCCCGTCACTTTGTGCTGTCTGCTGGGGGTTCTGAGCCTAAGATCGCCCCAGAGCCAGCTCCATCTCTGTCTGCCCGGTGGTGATCCCAGTGGTGGCCTAACCCCTTTTCCGGGTCCACTAGTGACCAAAAAGTCAAAAACCCACAGAAGGAATAGATCCTTTAAAGTTCAAAATAGACAGGTGTCACTGAGGCCCAGTGTTCAGAATGGCTGCCCACTCGTGATGGACCGCGGCTGCTACTCGGGGGGCTGGCTGGGAGCCCACAGAGCCGGGAGGGCAGTGTCCCTGTGCCTTTGTGGGAGGCAGGGTGTCGCGTCCACCTAGTGTCACCCGAGCCAGCCTCACTGTCTTCTCCCTCCCAAAGCCGCCTGGACAAGGGGCTGGCCGCGCTGGTGCGGGAGCGCGACACGGACCTGGTGGTGATCGAGGGCATGGGCCGCGCCGTGCACACCAACTACTACGCAGCCCTGCGCTGCGAGTGCCTAAAGCTAGCGGTTATTAAGAACTCCTGGCTGGCGGAGCGGCTGGGCGGCCGGCTCTTCAGTGTCATCTTCAAGTATGAGGTCCCGGCCGAGTGAAGCGCCGACCACAGACCACACTGCTGGTCACTTGTCAGGAACGCACTTCAGCTGCAACAGGGATGCTGCGTGCCGACCAGAATATTTATGTTTGCTTCTGTGACTCGGGCCGGCGCGCCCCATGTGGGCCTGGTGCTCCGGGGCCGGGCGGCTTCTTCAGCACTGCCGTGTTTGTGGTGGGGAGACGACCCGTCCCGTGGGACATTCGTATTGGAATGTATCTAACTGTTAAATAACCTTTTATATATATATATTAAATATATATATACCTGTCCCTCTGATGGAGGATACAGGCTTGAGGCACGCACCAAATAGAGTTTCTAGAGCGAGACGAGAGCCGTGTCTGCCTTTGCGTGTGGCCCTTCTCCGTGGCGCTGACTGTGAGGGCCTGCCTTCGCCTGTGGGCCAGGGCTGCTGTCCCCACGTGGCCCCTGGCATTGCTGCCCACGGGAGGGACAGAAAGGGTGCTGAGCAGCACTTCCGACGTGAGAGCCGGCCGAGTGGAGGCCGTAGGCACCGAGGACCCTCGAGGGCTCTCGGGTTCGTGGCAGGTGCACTTCTGCTCAGAGCTGGCAGGACCATGTGGGTTTTGTCGCCACTAGCCGCTCCCGGCTCCTCCCCCAGCTGGACATGTCCCCAGGGTCGCAGTCGCTGCAGTGCCCCCTGAGGAGCGAGCTGTGGGGCAGTGCCTCGTGCATGGGGGACACAGGGCTGAGCATACAATGCATGCTCCTTAGGACACATGGCGTCCTGCCCAGCTGGGCTGCCCGGGGTCCCTGCCATCGTGCTCCCCAGGCCGGGAGGAGCAAGGCTGCAGCTCCTGGCCCTGAGCAGGCCAAACTGCACCAGCGCCCAGGCCCCCCAACCCTGGAGGGTCCAGAAACCCTGAGGGCCGGTTGGCACAAGGCAGGCTCACCTGGCTGTTGCTGCATGCACCTGAGCGTGTTCCGCCCATCCTTTACTTTCCACTAAGACCCCCACGCAGGCACTGTCCTGCAAGGCCACAGAAGCTCAGTGCCCTGGGCCCCCTTCCAGGTGGCTTTTCTTGGCGGTCTGGCACCCACACTGCCCCCAAGGCAGCAGGGAACTGGTCCAGGAGCCAGCCCCTCCCTGCATCCCGTTTTCCACACTTGTGTGGGGCTATGACAGGTCCTGCAGCACGCCAGTCCCTCCCAGTTACCGATGTGTTACGCCCCTGTTCTGTCGCACCCCTAAGCCTGCCTGCAAGTGGCGCCCTCACCAACCCCAATACTCCGAAGCTGCTGCTCCGTGGTGGAGCCTGGGCCTGCCTTTCCTCAGGCGGCCGCCAGGGGGCGCACCCAGCCGGAACCCTGGGCTGCCTTGTCTGGCAGGTGTTCTCCATGAGCGCCTCACCTTCCACCCTGATGTCTGGCCCGGTGGTGGGATTCAAATAATTTAACAACCAGTTCTCTGCTCTAATAGCCGTTTTAAGTATAAAATAAAAAGGACATTCTGAAAGGTAGTTTATTATTTCATGCATTTAATACTTCCATAAGAACAATAAAAGAGGTACACAACATTAGATTACGTATAAGAGTTTTAAAATATTAATGAAAAAACAATACGTGACAAAAAACAAAACTATTATTTAAGGTACTTCCTTTATTTTTCTGACCTGGGCCGGTTCACCCCTCCTTAGGCAACCTGGTGGTCCCCCGCTCCCGGGAGGTCACCATATTGATGCCGAACTTAGTGCGGACACCCGATCGGCATAGCGCACTACAGCCCAGAACTCCTGGGCTCAAGCGATCCTCCTGCCTCAGCCTCCCGAGTAGCTGGGACTACAGGCGCGTGCCACCACGCCCGGCTTATTTTTTAATATTTTCATTTATTTTGGGAAACAAAGGAGAGAGAGAGAGAGAGAAGGGGGAGGAGCAGGAAGCATCAACTCCCACAGGTGCCTTGACCAGGCAAGCCCAGGGTTTCAAACCAGCGACCTCAGCATTCCAGGTCGATGCTTTATCCACTGTCCCACCACTGGTCAGGCTATTTAGGATGTTTGCGTATTGCTTCTTGATCGGCATCCTCACTTGCAATTCTTTTCACCCTGTGGATGGAATGAACATGACTACAGGCACTTAGAAGACGCTGTTGTGCAGACGAAAGTCAAAAAAGAGTAAAGAATGTAAATTTGTGATTTCCACACTGGGCAGCTGCCCAGGAGCCCCACCTTAGAAAGAACCCTGATGACAAGTACCATTTTAACAGCCAGTTCGCCGAATTCAACAAAAATTACATCTCGGTTCTGCCAAACTGGTGCGAACCGGCTGAATCCCACCATTGGACTGGCCTCAAAAATTTGCTGCTCTCTAGGCAACGCTGGGGACTGACCCTCCCTCAGGCGGCCACCAGGGGACACAGCCCAAGTGCTCAGGCTGGCTGGTCCAGCAGGTGTTCTCCATGATTGTCCTTTGCCTTTTTTTTTTTTTAATTCAGTTAGAAGAGGGGAGGCAGAGAGCCAGACTCCCCTACGCGCCCAACAGGGATCCACCCATTATGTTCACCAGGGGGCGATGCTCTGCCCATCTGGGGCGTGGCTCCACTGCAAGGGGAGTCATTCTAGTGTCTGAGGCGGAGGCCATGGAGCCGTCCTCAGTGCCCAGGCCAACTTTGCTCCAATGGAGCCTTGGCTGCGGGACGGGAAGAGAGGAAGGAGAGGGGGAAGGGTGGAGAGGCAGATGGGCATTTCTGTGTGCCCTGGCTGGGAATCAACCCAGGACTTCCACATGCCGGGCCGACGCTCTACCACTGAGCCAACCATCCCTTTATTAATTTTCTTTTTAAAAATAAATTTTGTTTATTCATTTTAGGGGGGGGGGAGTAAGAAGCACCAACTCCCACATGTGCCTTGAGCAGGCAAGCCCAGGGTTTTGAACTAGCAACCTCAGCATTCCAGGTCAATGCTTTATCCACTGTACCACTGTACCACCACACCACCATAGTCCTCACTTTTGCAGTCTGCCACTCTGGTCCCAAAAAGTTACTGTTCCCGCTACAGAGCCAGGGCCTGACCCTCCCTCAAGTGGCCACCAGGGGGCACAGCCAGCCCGGAGCGTTCAGGCTGCCTTGTCCCGCACGTGTTCTCTATGGGCCCTTCCCCTTCCACGCTGACGTCTGGCCCAGTGGTGGGATTCAAATAATTTAACAACCGGTTCTCTGCCCTAATGATCGTTCTAAGTATATATATATATATGAAAAAAATACTGAAAGGTAGTGTATATTTCGTGCATTTAATATTTAAATAAGAATAATAACAGCTACACAAAACTAGATTGTCATAAGAGTTATAGTAATAAAAAAATATTCAATGATACATGATAAAAAAAACAATAAAACTTATTTAAGATGTTTTCATATTGCTTCTTGATTAGCGTCCTCACTTGCAATTCTTTTCACCTGTGGACGGAATGAACATGACTACTGGCACTTAGAAGATGCTGTTGTGCTGATGAACGTTAAAAAAAGAATAAGGAATGTAAATTTGTGATTTCCACACTGGGAGGCTGCCCAGGCATCCACCTTAGAGAGAACCATGATGACAAGTGCCATTTTAACAGCCAATTCGCCGAACTCAACAAAAAATTAGGTATCTGCCGGACTGGTGAGAACCGGCTGAATCCCACCACTGGTCTGGCCCCAAAAAGTTGCGGTCTCTGGGCAGCGCTGAGGCCTGAACCTCCCTCGGGTAGCCACCAGGGGGCACAGCCAGCTCGAGCGCCCAGGCTGGCTGGTCCAGCAGGTATTGTCCTTGAGTGCCCCTCGCCTTCCACCCTGACCGTCTGGCCCTGCACCACCAGTTCAGCCTGCACCTGCACCTCTGATGGCTTGGCAACCTGTGGCCACCTGTGCAGCCTCCCTGCTCCTTTCCGCTTGGCTGCCCTCTGTCCTCTGCTCCCTGGTGGCACAGGGGCACTGGACTGGCTGGTCTGGGATCCCTGGAGGCAGACAGGGCCTGGCCCAGATGTCGAGGAGAGCCGCAGACCCCCCAGCTGCCCACGCCTGGTCCTCGAGCAGCAGCCGCATCACCCCACTCCTGAGAGAGCCTGACAGCAGCCAGGGGAGCCTGCGGGGGCTGCAGCGTGAGAGCACCAGGGTACTGAGCTCTGGGCGGGGCCCCCTCCTGCGACACCCTCTGTCCCTTACCCGCTGGAGCAGACAGGCTTTGGGCCTCCTGGGCGCTGAGAATAGCCCCTGGAACACAGCACAGCCACCCAGGGCTGGATGAAGCTGAGCCCATTTCCCATGAGAAGGGATCACCACCCGGGAGCTTTGCAGCCAGCCCTCCCTCCTCTCAGTGGTCAGCTCCCCCAGGCTGAGGCCCTCATGCAGTCAGCACCCCCATCCCTCTGCCGGAGACGGGCAGCCCAGGAAGGCGGCCTTGGTGTCCACTCGGGGGTTAGGCCACAGCTCCCCCATCCAGATGCTCCTGGACCCGAGGAGGGTGGAGAGCTCGTAGGCACCCTGGGTCCAGGTGAGAGCAGTGGACACCCCTGACTCAGGCCTTTGCTGAGTTCGTGCAAGTGGCCACAGAGAGGAGAGCACCCGTTCTCCCCGAGGGCTTCCAGCCGCCATGCCTGCACCCCACCTTCCTGAGGGCCTCTGCCTGGACAGCGGGCTTCTCCTGAGGGTGGGGCCTGATTTGCCTTGAGCCAAGCCAAGCAGTGGGGGGCATGCCCACTGTCTGCAAATAACTGAGATAACCGCCCATCGCAGAGGTCAGGGGGCAGGTGTGAGGACAGGCCCTGGCGAGACCCCCTGTGGCCTGGCCAGCACTCCAGCTCCTCCAGGTAAAGGGCAGTCTGGAACCCCTCAAGACTGGCCTGGCGCAGCCAAGATCTGCCCCCAAGAGTGGGGGTGGGAGGAAGCAGGGGTGTATTCTGGGGCTGGGGTTGCCCTGGGGAGCTAGTCCAGCTAAGTCTCAGCGAGGTCAGGGCTTCCCCTGGGCCTTGCAGACCCAGGAACATTAGTCCGAGGCCACAGAGGGGCTGCAGGCAGGTGGCTGGTCCCACAGAGACCAAGCGTGAGTGTGTTTATTTGAGTCGTGTTTGGGAATTTACAGAGTCCACAATGTCTGTACAGAGCGGGGTTCATGCAGAACAAGCCAAGCGCAGTCGGGTGGCTCAGGGCCCTCGCAGCAGGGCCAGGCCGACGCACCCACATGCACCCACGCGGCCACAGACCAGGGAAACTGTGGGAAAAGACTCGGCACCATTTTAATGTTGTAGAAGCTTCATCTCTAAAAATGTAAATATCTCTCTATGTATATATCTTAGAACATTGTGAAAAACCTGCCCACGTGTGGGCTCCCTCCTTCTGTGGGAGGAGGGGCAGGGGGCAGAGAGCAGGGGCACCGGGGGCACACAACTTTGGGGACCAGCACGCTCCATGTCCTGAGCAAACACTGGACCCTGCCCGGCCGCTGGGCACTGGGAGGGCGGCTGGAGCCCGCCTTGGGGGCTGGGTCAGAGTCTCAGCAGGAGGCTGGCGTTGCTCTTGGGGGCCGGTGTGTCCTGGAAGTCCTCCTGGCCCACGGAGCAGGTGCCCTCGGGGGTGCCCCGCTCCTCCTCCGGGAGTCCCCGCCGGCCCTGCAGCCTCTGCTGCCGCTCCTGGGCCTGGCGAGCCCGGCTGGCAATGGCACGCACCCGGCTCTGGCTGCGAGAGGAGCTCCGCAGGAAGCCCGGGCCCCCTGCTGCCCCTGCAGCCCCCTCCCTGGCCGGGCCCAGGCTGGTGGGCGACATAATGTCTCCCGCCTGCTGGTACCCTGTGAGCCAGCGCAGCTGCTCGGTCAGGGCGTCCCGCCGTGCCCCCCGCCCTGTGGGCTCCTTTCCAGCTGAGCCCAGGCTGTGGCCCAGGCTTCTGCCCAGGCCAACAGCGGGGGTGAAGTCATCAGCGGTCAGGTCCCCCAGGCTCTTGGACTTGGCGGACACAGGGCAGTCCCTGAGGTCTGCTATGGGGAGGCAGCCCCAGGGCGGCCTAGGGGCCAGAGGCCGGGGCCGGAGCTCATCGGGACCTGCCGGGACCTGGCCAGTAGCCCGCAGGTTAGGGTTGGATTTGCTCTTGGTCGCAGAGAGGAAGTCCAAGTGAGCGGCCGAGAGCGAGCAGGGCCGCAGAGGCAGGCGTCCGGCCGTGGCCACCGAGAGGCTCTCTCGACCCAGGCCCAGGACTGGCAGCGAGAGGTCGATGACTGTGTCACTGGACGACAGGCTGGAGGACGAGGACACGCTGTCGTGGTGACTGGCCTGCTCTAGCCGCTGCCATAGTCGGTCTCCACCCGTGGCATCTGACTGCACGGCCGGTGAGGGCCCGGCCAGCAGCTGTCGTCCACCCAGGGTCTCTGAGGTAACCTGCCCCTCACTTTTGGCCCTTCTGACCAAGGGAAGGTGGCCTAGGGTCCGGGGTTGGCCCCTGCTGTCCATCTGGCTGCTGGGGCCCCCCTCACGTGGCCCACCAGGGCCCCCACCATTGCACGCCTGCTGTTTGCTGTCAGGGACCCGTTCTCTGTCCCTGTGGCTCCTGGTCCTGAGCCGGTGGGGCACAGAGGCTCCCAGAGCCGCTTCTGGGGGACTCTCAGCTTTGGCTCTGGGTCCTGCAGAGCACCGGGGCCCTCCACAGGAGAGGCTGGGCAGGGCGGCCGGCAGAGGTGGGGGGCCAGGGCCCAGGGCCGGCTCCTCGGCGATGGTCTCCAGGCTGCACAGGGAGGAGACCGACCTCTGCACAGAGAAGGGGCGGGTGTCTGTGGGGGAGGAAGCAGAGTGTGTCAGGGTCTGTCCACGGCCCTGTGCCCACAGGAGCCCCCGGTGGCCAGGCCTCTCCATGGGACACAGCAGCCCTTCACCCTGCCCTCTGGCTCTGCTGCTACTAGGTCCTCCTGGGCTGGGGCAGCACAGGGCACACAGAGGGGGGGCCGGGCCCCGTTACCTGGCACTTGGGTGCTCTCAGTTCCTAACTACGGAGGCAGCATGGGGACAGAAAGGAGAACAGGATAGTCAGCACGGGGGTGGGACTGGCGGGTGGACAGATGGACAACAAAGGCAGGGTGCAGGGAGGAGAGCAGGATGGCTCAGCTTCCACCCTCTCCCGGTCTGGGGTCCGCCTTCCCATGACAAAGTGCTTTGTCACCACCACGGACGGGGCTCCTAGATCAGGCTGCTCCGGCCAGGAGGGAATCCCAGGACGAGGGACATGACGTCTGATCTACTTGGCAAGTTACAAACTCAGCCACAACTTCAAGGCTCTGAGCACCATCCATGGGTCTGGGGGCATCTGGGCCAGCTTCCCAGAGGACAGAGGTGCGGGGTAAGGGGCTGGGACACCTATGGCCTGGCCCCACAGAGAGGCCAGGATGGAGTTGGACGCTAACCCCTGGGTCCCAGGAAGGTGGTCAGGAACACCAGGCCAGGCTGGGGAGGGAGGGCTGGACAGGGGCACTGGGGCTGGTTTCTGGCAGCCTCATTCCAGGATGCAGGCCTCAGGGAGCACAGCCTAGCTTCAGTCCCCACTGGTGTGGGGCACTCTCAGCTGAGGGCGGCTGCAGCCAGTCCTGCTCTCCCTTCCCTGGCCCCTTGGGGAACGGAGCGGGGCCTCTGAGGAAAAGAGGCCCAGGGGATCAGTCTCAGTCAGGCGGGAGCTAGGGCCTGGAGGTCGGCAGGGCAAGCCAGCGGAGCAGAGCAAAGGAAAATGCAGGTGCCAAGCACACAAGGCGGTGGCTCTGAACACAGAAGCACAGGGGGACACCTGGCCAGGCCATGCGGAGGGAGGGGCTGGGGACGCCACAGGGGACGCCTGAGGAGCTCCTGGTCTTACCCGTGGAGAACATTGGGGATTTACTCCTAATTTCCTCCAGCTTTTGAACGAACAAGGCATTCATCTCCCTCTGCAGGGCCCCCGCCTGCCTGCGGGCACCCTCAGGCCAGCGGGGGGCCGCCTCAGGGCTGCCCGGGCTGCTGGAGCAGGACACAGAGGGGCCACCGCCCGGACCTCCAGGGGCCCCTCTGCTGCTCCTGCCTGGGGCCATCTGGCGGGCCCCTAGCGAGTCCGCCCAGGCATGGGGCTGCTGGGTGATGGCCACGGGCCCGCCCCCAGGCCCCGGGCTGGGTGGCCGCCCCCTTTGCAGGCCCTCGGCCTCCTCGCAGGTGCAGGAGCCCACCACGCACTTCATGCAGGAGACGGCCATCCCAGCAGGCCCCGGGCCCTCCAGGGGATGCGGTGGCCGCCCCTGCCCAGGGCTCCTCTCCGCAGGCACCTTACCTCCCGGGCTGCGGCCTCCGGGCTCCTCCCTGGCCAGGGCCTCTGGAGCCAGGCCAGGGCTAGGGGGTGCCACATCCAGGGCTTCCCCCTCGGAGCCCATGTCCTGCGTTCCCAGGACCAGCTCCGGGAAGGCCTTGTGACCCGGCTTCTGGCTCTTGGCTGGGGCACTGGCCGTGCGCCTCAGGAGCCTCTGACTAACAGAGGGCCGGGGCTGGGGCCGCCCAGCAGCATGACTGTCCAGGGAGCCGGGCTTTGGGCCTCGGAGGAAAAGGCCTTTTAGGCCCAGAGCCTGTTTGACCTGCAAAAGAAAGAACCCACATAGCAGGTGGCCGGGCACTGGGGGCCAGGGGCTGCCCTGCCCAGCCCGCTGCACTCTGGCAGGCAGTGGCCTAGCTGAGCCCACTGCAGCCTGAGGTGTTAGCTAGTTGAGGGCACCAGTGGGCATGCTGGGATTGGGCCACTCAGGGCTATGTGTAGGGAGAAGGGTCTCCGGGCACCTCCAGCAAGGACAGAGGCTGCTATGGCCTCAGCGCCGACCAGGATTGTACCCTGTCTGCACGGGGCGGAGCCAGTAGGTGCTGCCAGGGTCTGCAGGTCTCGGGGCAGACGGGACCCCAGGGTTCTCCCAACAAGAGACCTAGGGTCCTGGACCCTGTGCCACCACACTGCACACCTGTCACAGGCCCGTGGCCCCCAACTCTGGTAGGTGGTGCCCATAGGGTGGCGCTAGTATGGAGAGAACACGAAGAACCAGATGGAAGCAGGCACCACCCCGCCCCCGGCGCTGCAGGCCGAGGAAGCAAGCACAGCCAGGTGCAGGCCAGCGGTCTGTTCTCCATGCCCCTGCCCAGCCCACTCCCCTGGACGTGCTGCCTCTTCCAGAAGCCTTCCAGTACTGCTGCCAGGCTGCCTTTCCCAGCCTCACCCTGCTCTCTGCGCACGTGGCCCCAAGGACAGGGCTCACGCCAGATTGGTGCTCCCTGAACTGCTAATGACCCAGGGCCTTCCTGGACATCCGGACCTAGGTGGTCCCTGCAAGGCCTCTCCCGGCAGCCTCCCTGCCCACACAGGACAACTATGGGTTTCCGGGACCAGCTGGCAAGTGCCAGAGAGGCCAGCAACTGCATCTCAAGTGTGCAGAGGCCAGAAGTGTCCTCACATGCAGAGACCCCAACAACACCCACTGTTCCCTCATGACATGGGGTGGGGGGCCACTTCTGGGCAGAGGTGCTGAGGTGACCAGCACTTGAATCAGCTTCCAGATTCAAGACCGCAAATGCAAAGCGATTTGGTCCAAGTCAGCTGGAAAGTCATTTAGAAGAAGGTCCAGGATTTAAGCTCGGAGCTCCTGGCCCCTGGGATCTCCCCACCAGGCACTGGGCATCGAGGGCATGGACAGGGTCACAGGGCACACAGGGGTACAGAGAAGAGAGGGGAGTAAGGATGCGGGGTGCTGGGAGAGCTGGCAGCTAGAGACCAGACATGGGACAGGGCAGGCACCCGGAAGTCCTGGACCTGCTTCGTAAATGCTGCTCTGTGGCTGAGGAAGGCCTGAGGGACCCAGAACCCCCAGAACCACATCATGATCCATGGTCCCATCAGCGGACAGTCTCCACAATGCTACCAGGAGTCACAGATGCTAACGGGCCGACCTGAGCATGCTCTGGGGTACCTGCGAGGTCCTACAAGGGCTGTGCTTCTAAAGGTAGACTTGGGACAAGAGAGCCCACTGCAAGACCAAAGAGACAGATTCGAGGTGGTGAGGCTCGGACAGCGGGGTGCAGAGCCCATGGAGACCGCAGACACACGACAGACAGACGGACGGACGGACGACAGACGGCAGAGAGCTGGGAGGCCGGAGGAGTGCGCATCGGCCGGGAGAAAGACAGTTACTGCTGAGCCCCGAGGAACCCCGCACGTGCCCTGGGTTCTGCGGGTGGGGGAAACGCAGCGAGACCCGCCCTCGGGGCAGAGGTGAATGTGGGGGGGGGCACGGAGTGGGGTCACGGGGCAAAACCAGGCAGACGCCTTCCGAGGAGGAATGGCTGGAACCCTGAGAAGTAGGGAAGGCTCAGGAGACACGTGAGAGGGTGTCCAGGGGTGCTCAGGAGGGTCAGGATGTCCATCTCTCCTGGTGCCCGCAGCCACCCGGGACACGGAGCTCAGGCGCCCCCACCACCCGTCACTCAGGTGCAGGAAGAGGCCCAGCCCAGCAAAGTAACCGCTGGACCTCACAGCCCTGGGGTCACTGCTGGGGTGGTGCAGGTGCCCCTGCAAGTGGCACTCACCTTACCACTGACGTCACTGATGGCCACGTGGACAAAGATGGAGGCTTCTTCCATGCCCTCCAGGTACACGTGCCGATAGCCTGAAATGGTCACAGTCAGGGCTCACTCCCCTCCCAACTCTACTCCAAGGCCCCAGGGCTCTGAATACAACCGCTGAGCCCAGTCCTGGGGACTCTGCCTTGTCCAGGAAGCCTTCCAGTAATGGTCAGGCCTGCAGGGACCTCTTCCTCAGGGCTGGGGGCCTCCCGGCTGGAAGTCCCCACCCTACCCTGCCCACAGAGTACCTGTGGCCCTTCACCCTCCTCCTCAGCTCCCTCTGTGTCCCCAGGGCCACTCATGGCAGACGCCAATCCTCGGGAGGAAGCCGAGCCCCATCCTGCCCTGGATCCCTCAGCTGATCTGCAGGGACACTGGTCATTGTGGGGACACCGGTCTGTGTGGGGAATGCTGGCTTCTGCAGATGCTGGTCTCCATGGGGACATGGGGTGGTCCCCTGCCCACCTGGCATCATGCTGCTGAAGGCCAGTGTCCTCTGGCCGATGAAGTCGCGCCCAATGGGGTCATGGTCCCAGACGAGGAAGCGCACCAGTGCAATTTCAGGCATGTGTACCATGAATACCAGGGTCTCCTCCCACATAGGGTTGAATCCTGGAGGCCACCAGGAAGTGGTGTCACCTCTTGCTCCAGCTCCAGAACAGAAGCCACCTGGGCCCACATCCTCCTCCTGGTGGCTGAGGGTTGGGGCATCCCTGGGGTTCCAGCTGAGGGGACAGCCTGGACAGTTACTTGAGTCACAGGAGGTGTCCCTGGCCCCCTTCCATTCTCAGACTGGCACAGCCAGCATGGAAGTGGCCCTGGGCAAAGGCTGGCACGTGGGTGCCTGCGGGCAGGCCCTCACCATTGTCGTCCACCACACGGGTCTGCTCCTTGCTGCAGTCCACCGGGAGTCCGATGACCTCCACCTCCACAAAGGGGTCGATGATCTGCACAGAAGACAGGATGACACCAGGGTCTGGCAGGCACTCTGCTGCCTCACCATCTGCACCCCGGTGGCCCTCCTACCTCCCCTCGGTCCCCCAGCATTGAGTCCCGGGGCTTGGGGAGCTGCTGTCCGCTGATGATCCGAAGTACCAGCTGCTTCTTGAGCTGCCCGGGCAGGGGGTCTTCAGAGTTAGGGTTGAAGACACCTGAGGGGGGTGGGGGACACGAGGCTGAATCAGCGGGGAAAGCCCCCCACCAGCCTGGGCTGCACAGTGCACTCAGCCCTCCCCCACTTACTGGACAGGAGCCCCAGCCCAGGAGGAAGGGGAGGCAGCATCCCAGTGTAGGCACTTGGACCTGCATGCTGGTCACCACTGTGCCGCCCTGCGGTGGCGTGGGCACAGCTCATCCCCTTGCAGCAGTGAACAAAGAGGGCTCAGCATGTGGGGGGGGGGAGCCTAGGAGCACGGCGGGTGGGGGACTGGGGCCAGGTGGGGGTTGGGGGCTACCCCGTGACAGGGCAGCTGGAGCTTGTGCAGGCTGACACCTTGAGGAGGCAGATGCACAGAAGCCGGGGGAGGGTGTGGGAGGAGTTCAGGATCACGGGCGGGGGGGGGGGGGGGGGGGGGGGGGGGGGGAATTGGGTCTTTCCAGAACGCGGGAGAAAACTGCAGTGTCCTGGGAGGGGGAGGGAGGCTCCTCCTACAAAGGCCCCTCCCAGACCTCGCTGAGGTGGGTGGGGCTTTCTAACTCACCACCTCTGCCCCTGCCCCTGCCCTTGGGTCTCCAGGGTCCCCAAGGTCTCACCCTGGCACATGCACTGGGGCTTGAGCACATAGCCACAGTTGCCATTGGCACTGAACTTGGCCCGGTTCAGCTGCAGCATCCGCCCCTCCGACTGGTAGTTCAAAGCCACTGCGGACAAGGACACCAGGGGGCCCGTCAGCGCCAGCCTGTCCTCCCGCCAACCCTGTGCCAATGCCCAGAGGCTGTGAACGCCAACATGAACAGGGGCCCTGGGGATCACAGTTGTACACAACCAGAGCCCAGCATCCCCGCAGAAAACACCCCCCCCATCAGCCCTCAGGGCACCCAGGGCCTAAGGACCCCACCCCAGGCCAGGCTGGTGAAGCAGGCAGGTCCGAAGAGAAGCAAACACAGGTGGGGAGCAGCGCAGGCCGCATCCCCACCTGGCCTCCACGGCCCTCCCTCAGCACCCACCCATCTGGCAGCCGGCGTTCCAGAAGGGCTGCGGGTTGTAGTTGCTGGAATCCACGCGGTAGGAGGATGGATAGATGCGGGACAGCTGGTGCTGGTTGAAGCGCAGGTATTGCACCGGCTTCTGCTGCAGGATCTGCTGGGCCTTTGCCTCACTGAAGGACGACACCTGCCAGCTGGACACCACTGTGGATGCAGGCAGCCGGCATCAGCGGGTGCTCAGGGTCACGGCAAGCCCTCGACGCCCCAGAGCCCTCCGGGCACCCCTCACCCTCTGAGTCCACGTCGTGGGTGCCCACAGACTTCGTGTACTTCACCAGGTCTGACAGGGCCCGCGACAGCTGCATGGTCTTCTTCTGCCGGGTGGTCCTGTGGGGAGCATGAGGAGGGGGTCAGGACGCTGGGGTCGGTGCTCCTCCAGCCTGAGGCCAGCCTGGATGCCTGGGGCGGGGCCCAAGAGGCGGGCTCCAGGCTCAACCAAGTTTATTGGTTTACGTAGAACGTCCGTCAAGCGACCTTTCGGGTGGTGTGCCAGGTGCTCGGACGTGCGGTGGACGCGGACAGGCAACACTGCCGGGAGGGTCAGGTCCTGAACCACCAGAGAAGACTTGTTGACCCGGACTGCCCTCCAGGAATGAGCTCAAGGACCCGCCCTGGCCAGCACGCCCCTGTCCCCAGGGGCCACGCCCCACTCCACCCCACCCTTGAGCTGTCCGTCAGTGGTCTGACTGTGGCTGCAGCTGCGGCCAAAACAACAGCCTCCTCAGGTCCCCTGCAGCTGTCTATTCGAGGCCCTGGGGTGGGGCAGGCCCTGACCCTCGGCTCTGGCTGCCCTGCGAGTCCAGGTCCTCGTCTGCCTCTTCCACGCTGGCCGCCTTCTTTAGCCTGCTGCTTTTTTTCTATGTGAAAGAAGGAGGGTAACGTCAGGACTTCAGAGCCCCAGGCCCAGTCAGGCCATCTGCAGAGGCCGAGAGGGTGCAGGAGGTCATCCTGGGGTCCTCCTGCCCACACTACGCGGCTGCTTCTAACCCCGTCCTCAGCAGTTCCCTTCTCAGATGGGGTCCCAGGTGACCTGAGCTCAGAGCATCGGCCAGTTTGGGTCAGGGGGCGGCCATTGAAGCCCCTGCTCCATCTAACCCCGACCAGGGCTCCGGGCCCCAGCACCTGCAGCTGCGCAGCCAGGAATTCAAAGGGGGATTCCAGGAGGTGGGCCAGGGGCCCTGGGAGCTTGAGGAGATGCCCCTCTGGCCAGCACAGGGACAGCTGGGACACATGGATGCAGGGAGGACCCCAGCCCAGGAGTCCCCCGGACCTTGCGCTTGGAGAAGCTGCTCACGAGAAGCCGGCTGTTCTGTCTGCTGGCTCCAACGTCCTCCCCAGACTCCGTGTCCTCCTCAGCCTGGGAGGAGGGACAGACAGAAGGGACAGGATGAGCCCAACATCAAACAAACCAGGCAGGTGGGGCAGGCAGCTTCTCCAGGCAAACCAGATGGCCTTCCTGGAAGAGGGGAAACTGATGGGACAGGAGGGAAGGAGGGGTAACGAGGTGGGCTGGCTGCTGCCCCAGGCCCTGTGGGGGGCATCATCCCCAGAGCAGAGCAGAACCCTTGTGGAAATGCCCACAACAGTAGCTCTCGGGGTGCTGTGTTAAACGCATTAGGTTCTTGGTTCTGAGTTTCTCTCCGCAGACAGTGATGGTATCATCTGAGACAGCCCTCAGCCCAGCCTGCTGTGCAGCCCTGCGGGAGCCCCACGGCTCTCAGGTGCCGTGCCAACATATTACCTAATTAGACAGGTAACGGGCCCTGCCCCCGACAGCTGCAGGCTGCTTCCTGTTCACCCTCAGGCCATGGTGACTCCCTGGCCCCACAGGACTGCGCCTCACTGTTTACAGAATGTACATATCCAGGTCCCCTGTCCAGGCACAACCTTCCCATCCACCCTGAAGCTTGTTCACAGGCTGGGGAGCTGCTGGGAGCTGTGCCAGCATCCCTGAGCCCACGCAGCGACCCCCCCACCACCCTTCAGGCCCCTCTGGACGCTGCCAAAACCGCCCAGCTCTGCTCAAGATGTATGGGGCCCCATCCCAGGACCCGTCCCCATCCAGGGTGGGGGCTGGCTGTCAGGCTCACAGGTCGCCGTGCACCTGCGGCCGAGGGTCCGTGTTAGAGGGGCTTCAGCCAGAGACAGACACGTGCACGCCCCTGCATATACCCACACAGGCATAGCCACACACATCCAAATGCACACCTATGTGCTCTCTGTACATACACCCCTTGGGTGCCCCTGCACACAAGCACCCCCCCTGCCTGGCACACCAAGCCCCTCATGAGTGGGGTCCCCCCAATGTGGGTTCTGGTCTCCCAGCAGAGGTGGCTTGGAGCTCTAGCTGCAGGGGACGTGAGGTCCATTGTACCCAGTGGGGAAGTGCAGGAAGGTCAGCATCAGCTCCAAGGGCAGAGGGAAAGGGATTGCATGCTCTGGGGCATCTGACAGCCACAGTCTCATCTGCCTGGATACCGCCCGCCATTGCTCACACGTTAGAAAAGGGAGTGCAACCTGTGTCTGGAAGCTACCGTCCGCCAGCCCCGGGCTCCAGAGGCTCCCCTACCCCTGCCCACTCAGGCCCCGAGAGCAGCTCACCCATCCCTGCCCCTGCCCCCCTCCAGACTGCCCACGTGCAGGGTCAGGTCTGCCCTCCCGGAGCACTTGCGGGGCCTGGCTGTGCCCACCTGAGCCTTTGGGTCAGCGGTGGCATGCCGTGTGGAGAGGCGCTGACCCGCAATAATGGAGGCGCCCAGGACCAGCAGAACCCCAAACTGCCCCTGAGATGTTTCCACCCCCTGGCCCAGCAGGGAAGCCAGCTTCCTTCTGCACTGATGGTCCTCCCGCAGCAGAAGCGCTGGGGACATGTTTGGGGTGTTTGGAGCCCGTTGAGACCAGCACTCTCAAGGCTCTTTAAAGGATGCTTGGTGCCTGCCCACAGGATTATTGACACCTTCCCACAGTGCCCAGGAGTCGGGGCCCCAGCAAGAAGAGGAGCGTATGGGACCAGCGTCCCAGAGAAGTGGCTGCAGCCGGAATCTGCTGTCTCCCCAGAACCCCTGTGCACCTCCAACCCTGGCACGGAACACAGCACCGGCCCAAGCCCTGACCCCCTCCGGGGGACTGCGGGCACCAGGGCCGCGAGCAGTGGAGGACCCACATCAGCCACACCAACCCCAGGATGCAGCCAGTGTTCATGGAGAACTCAGAACAGAGAGGCAGCCTGAATGGCTGGAGGAGGAGTGTCCACCCCTCGAATGGGGGCTGGGTCTCCTGCAGAGGGCCAGGGCTAGCCTTGGGGGCACCAGTACCGCAGGAGAGTGACCAACACATGGGACATAGGGTGGGGGGGTCTCCTTCCTGGCCCACTGCTACTTCCCCTCCAGACAGACACTCCTGCTGCGCCCCACACACTTGCCCTCCCTCACAGGAATGGGGCCCCACAGCTGCGGGCCCTCAGAAGACAAGACAGACGGGCGCACTAAGGCATGTCCATGCCCCCACTGGCCCAGATGCTCCCCCGGCCACTGCCGGGGTCCCCCTAAGACTGCTCTGTGGCTCTGCCGGTCATCCCTGTCCCTGCAGGAGAGAGCAGGTGCTGCTGGTGGGGGTGGAATTCCCGCTGCTCCCCAAGTCCTCACACCTGGTGGGTCAACCGCAGCGTCTCCTCTTCCCCCTCCTCCAAGATGCCTTCCCGGAGTGCCTGCCACCACCCCATGTGGAAGGCTGCTCAGACACAAGGCCCCAGGGCCAGGCTGCCCTTCCATGGGCCCTCAGGTGCAGCCCAGGTGTTGCCAGGCTGAGAAGGCACAGGGACTTCACATAGACTCCACCTGGCTGGGCACGCTACCCGCCTGCCTTCCCGCCTGCCTGCCCACCCACCCACTGGAGCCTCAGGTGCCATGTGTTTTCTCCACCTAGACGTCTCTAGACTGAAAATAAACAACCACTTGTCAGCGAGGGGCCTGCGGGAGCCACCTGCACAGATGGAGCCTCAAGTCTGTGGTGGCACCAGCTGCCGTTCCCTCCACCCCAGGGTGAGACACACACCTGCACCTGAATATACTCTCGGGGGTCCCCTCCTCAGCCCACCAGGGAGGGGCCTCCCACCGCCGCCCTGGGCTTGCCTGGCGCAGGGCCTGTGACGGAGTGGGCAGGGCTCTTCAGAAACAGGGAGGCGCTGTCCCCAGACCACCCACTCCACCTGCTCACCAGCGAAACAGGATCTGCAGGGCTAACTGGACCCCACTGGCCCCTACCCTGCCCTCCATAGCCCCCGAGGAACCGCTGCTGCTTGGGCCACTTGACTGATAGGCATGTCCTTCAAGGTTTACTGCTCCCCACCCTGGAGGGACCCCGCCCACCCCCCACACACTTCCCTCCTGCTGTGACAGCCTCGCCCCAGTGTGTTGGGGGGGACGGGACGGGGGCACTTCCTAGAGCTCAGCTGCACGTTCCCATGAGGCTGTGGGGGCTCTGGGAGATCCCCAGGATTGGGTTGGCCCTGAGATCCTGTGAGCCCCTCTCTATCAGGATACATGTCAGTGGAGGGCCTGCCTCCAGCCCTCAGAGGAGACCATGGTTGCCACACAAACAGGGCAAACTG
Organism: Saccopteryx leptura; assembly: GCF_036850995.1. NCBI lineage: Eukaryota > Metazoa > Chordata > Mammalia > Chiroptera > Emballonuridae > Saccopteryx > Saccopteryx leptura. Next base: position 84,705,777 of record NC_089505.1, on the reverse strand, counting down.
CCGCTTGGCTATCTCCTGTGACCCAGTGAAGGCTGAAGGTTCCATGCAGCTGTGTGTGCAAATGTGTGTGCAGGTATATGCATGTGTGCACAGGTATGCATATTTGCAGTTTTGTGCAGGTATATTGTGTAGGCAAGTGTGCAGATTGCACAGATATGTGCACAGTTCAGTGGGCACTGGCTCACACATACAGGTCTGTACAGGTGTGTGCAGGTATGCACATGTGTGCAGGTGTACACAGGTACATGTGGGTGTCTGCACACGTGGGTCTATGTGTGTGCACGTGCACAGGTGTGCACAGGCCAGATGCTCCAGGACCTTAGCTGCACGCTGACCTCATGTGCAGGCGCTCACCTTTCTGCTCTCTGCCTTATGCCCAGGTCTTCCCGACGGGAGCAGCGTGGACACGGTGAAGTCACTGGGGTCCTCACAGTCCCGAATCTTGGACTCCTTGATTAGGGAATCCAGTTTCCTCTTGGCAATGTTTTCTACACGCTTCCGATTAGTGGAGGCCTGCAACAGCCTGGCATCAGTCCCCGGGCCTGCGGGCAGCAGTGACCACAAACCCCAGGGTCTCGGGCAGGGCCACAGGGACCTGCTGGGAGCTGGGCCAACCCTGCCTTAGATGAAGCCAGGGACTCCCCCGCCCCCGCCACTTCTCACACCCGGTGCCAGCTACACAGCTGGTCCTCACACCCGCCCTGCCCACTCCGGGGTGAGCACCAAACACGTGGTGTACCCCAGGGCTGCAGGCCCATCTCTCGCCAACTCCACCTCCTTCAGCTGCAGGATGCTGCCTGGGGGGACTCACCCCACGGGGCTCCTTCAGCTGCAGGATGCTGCCTGGGGGGACCCACCCCACGGGGCCTTGGGGAGGAGGTCAGTGCTCACAGTCACTTGCTCAGCAGTTCTAGATCTGGGGTCCCATCAGACACCCCAAGGACATGGGAGGGGTGGGAGGGGGACAGACTGCCTAGCCGTCCCTGATGGGGGCTGGTCAGTGTAGCCTCCAGGTACCCTCTCTGTCCAGGGCAGCTCTGGATGAACTTGGACCCCTCCAGGGCAGGGCCTGGGCCTTGGGCATCTGGGTATTGTGGGCCCAGGTTGACCTTAAAGAACTGGGTTTACGTATGACTTGGGGCCAAGGGCAGGCACACCCTAAGCAAGGATTCTGCTGCCTCAGGGCTTTCTACAAACTATAAGCCAACAAGGGTGGGAAGCTCCTGTAGAGTTATCTTCCCACATCAGCCCCTTGGGGAGAAATAATAACTTCCATGGCTGGAAGTAGCAGCCCCCCCCCCCCCCACCAGCAGGATGGAGCAGGACTGGGAGGAGGGAAGGTGTTAATTACAGTGGCTGCCGCCCCAGCGTGGCCAAGCCTGGGACAGCAAAGCTGCAATGCAGAGAGGACAGTGCTCTGCAGAGGTGACCTCCTGGACGCCCAGCACAGCCAGGCTGGCTCTTCCTGCTCAAATCTCAGCGTCAGGGTTGGCGCTGCCCAGAGGCAGGGCTGGTGCAGTGCGGGAGGGATGGCAGGCAGGACCACTGGGCCCCCGAGGGGAGAGGGGACAGGATGGGGGTATCGAGTCAGAGCCCAGGCTAGTGCAGATATGGGTGGGCGTGGTGTGGACCCAAGGAGGACCCCTCCCCATGGTGCTGTCCCTGCTTCCTGAGGGCAGCCAGAGTACTGGGCAAGCTGAGCGAAAGGCGTCCTAAGAGTTGGCTCAGAAACGGCAACCAAAGGCCAGCAGTAAGTGTGTGGCCAGCTGCACCAGAGGGTGCGTGTCCTGTGTGGAGGGGCCCCCAGTGGCCTCAGGCTGCTCCTGTGCCCAGCAGCCTGGTGGCGAGCACACCACCCTGGGCATCTGCCCGAGACCCTCTTTCCTGGCCACCCCCCCCCCCGCCCCCCACTCACATCCCCGTTGAGGAGCTTGTAGTCCTCATCAATCTCGTCGGCGCTGTCCTCATCAGACACCTCGCCCTCTTCCGCGTCCTCGCTGATATTGGCGGGTAGCTTCTTGCCCTGGAGGAGGAGGAGACCATGCGAGGGGCCCTCGCAGGAAGTGCTGGGGGCCAGCAGTGCAGGGGGCGGGTCTTCTCAAGCTTGCTTGGGGCTATCGGGCTGTGGAGCCGGGGCAGCCCGGCCCGGCAGCAGCATGGGAGGAAACAGGCTAGGGGTGCACAGGGAGGTCCCCAGAGTGCACGGTCACCAGGGAGAGATTGCGCCAGGCCAGGGGCAGCACTGGTGACCCTGACCCCTTCGCTCTGCCACAGATGGCACAGAGCCCCAGCCTTGGAGCCCAGCAGGATGCCGGGAGGGCCCAGCAAGGGCTCACCTTTACCAGGATCTTGCCCTTAAGCATCTGTGGTGAGGGCAGCATGGTGGCATCCTCGCTGCTCACTGATGTCAAGTCCAGCTTGTCCCCCAGGATGTCGGTCAGATATTGAGCCATCTTCTTCTGCTGGACGACACTACAGTGGTTCTCGATGGAGAGGATCACTGGGTACCTGTGGACCCCATGCGAGAGGTGCAGGTGAGACCAGGCGAAGGCTAAGCCCAACCCACGTAGGACCCCCGTGACCTGCACCAATGAGATGAGGAAGGGTCTCCACCAGGAGTCCAGGACAGAGGGAACTGCCGGCCCCTCCAGGAGTGGGACCACCTTTGATGAGCACCTCAGCAGGTGAGAGAAGGGTTGGGAGACCTCCGGGGAAAGAAGGTACGCCCTTCACCCCCCACCCCTCCCACATCCAGGAGAAAAACAAAGGCGACTGGGAACTCGGGGAAAATAAACAGAAGTGTTCGAGCAAGTCACACGTCATGGCTTATCACCTATGCGGATGAAACTGGGGCACAACACGCAGCGATGGACAGACTGTGAGACAGAGGACCGCCTTGACCTGGACACTGGAGACAGGGCCCTGTGGATGGCCCTGAGCTCCCAACAGTGGCCCCACAAAGAAGGAGACATAAGCCTGGCCCCTGCCATCTGGGGCAACAGTGTCACCCACGTGGTGTGGCATGAGGCATTTCATTATGAGTTCTTTGGCTGTTTGACTTATTTTTTTTTTCTGACAGGGACAGAGAGAAAGTCAGAGAGAGAGAGGCAGAAAGGGACAGACAGACAGGAAGAGAGAGAGATGAGAAGCATCAATTCTTTGTTGTGGCACCTTAGTTATTCATTGATTGCTTTCTCATATGTGCCTTGACCCAGGGGCTACAGCAGACTGAGTGACCCCTTGCTCAAGCCAGTGACTTTGGGCTCAAGTCAGTGACCATGGGGTCACGTCTATGATCTCACGCTTAAGCTGGTAAGCCCACGCTCAAGCTGGTGACCTCGGGGTTTCTTTTGAACCTGGGTCCTCCGCATCCCAGTCTGATGCTCTATCCACTGCGCCACCACCTGATCAGGCTTTTTTTTTTTTTTTTTTAACTATGTACACATTGTACTTGGGAGTTTTGCCAAAAAGGCAATATGATCCTTTCAGGAAATGTAGGTCACTCGGACCTGGAGGACGTGAACTGGGGCAAGAGAGGGGAGAGTCCTGTAATGTTGAGATGGCAAGTGGGTTTTGGGGACCAGGTCCTCACCGCCCCATTTCTTGAGCAAAGGAATGCAGCCTGAAGCCCGGGGCCCTGGGGAGACACCTGTGTCTGCAAAGTCTACGCTGGCCTGTGAGGTACAGCCCTGTTCTGAGACTGCGGGCCGGCACCTGCCTCCTGGGCAGCTACAGGAGACCTGTGTGTCCCAGCCACTGCCCCCGACGCCTCCTGCACCTGCAAGCCCAGGGGCCAGGCTGCCTGCAGTGGCCCACCGACCCACTGAGTGACCCCTCACTCCCACCCCCTCCCTGCCGCCCCAGACAGAGCCAGCTAGCTCCTCCTGGAGGGGCCGCCAGACATCTGTCTCCTCTGTCAATCCGCCCCCCCCCCCCATTATTTAGCTCTCTCCTCGCCCGCCAGCCTCCCTCAGCCGAGACTTGAAGGTGTAACTAGAATGGCACGGGGAGGCGTCTATTTCCAGAAACAAAATTGGATTTTGTCAACAGTGTCTGTAGCCACAACTGAGTGACAGCAAATTGAGTCTGGACACACAGGGTAGCTTCCTGGGGTGATTAGCGCCAGGGGCCACGGCTGCTGTGGGGGTGGCCGCCACGTGGACACAGAGACACACACGGCCTCACAACCCTGCCCGGCACACTGTCTGCACCTGCGCCTGCCCCCACCCCTCTCTGGGGAGCTCCCCACCCCCTCCCTGGCCCCATCCTCAGCCAGAGACCCTGAAGCCAGCCCCCAGGCCACACTAACCCCTGCCCCCCAAAAGGACATGGGGCAGGCAGGAGCCAGAGGAGCCCCAAAGACCCGCCACCTGGGCCAGCACTGCCCCCCACCCCAGTCTCCACCACTCACTCGTTCTTGATGAAGGCGTATTTGTTGATGGTTTCAATGACATCTTTGAAAAGAATCTTGGAGGTCAGAGTGTAGCCGTGGTGCACAATGGGCTCACCATCAGGTCCGTCCCAGCAGTCCACTGTGGGCAGGCAGATTGGGCCAGCTCCAGGGGGGTCCTCTTGCTCAGTGACTAACCCAGGAGAGGCCTGCCCCAGCCCCTGCCTGGGCAGAGGGCAGACTCCCTGTCCACCCAGAGACCCAGAGCACCGCCCCCCACAGAGGTCGCGACAGCCGCAGCCCTGCACTGACCCTCCACGCAGCGGCAGCCGGCCTGCAGCACCCAGGCGTACATGTCCACCCGCGACTGGGACATGAGCTGGTCGCCCATGAGGTAGGTGTTATGGGACGAGGTGATGAAGTAATGGCTAAGAGGCCGCGTCATGTCCTGGTTCACCCTGTGGTGCTCAGGGTTGAAGATGTCGCCCGCGGGGCTCCGTGTGTAGTTGGTGAAGCCTACAGGGGATGCGGCATGGGGAGGGGTCACCCCGGCGTGCTGGGCCACCTCAGGACCGCTGCCACCCCGTGCCATGCAAAGCAAGAAGCGACCTGCTCAGGCTGCCCCTCAATGCCCCCATCCCCCCACCCCCAGCCCATCGGCTGCCTAGGACAGTGGGAGGGAGGTGGCTGCCCACTCACCATCAATGCCCAGCACCCCCTTGCTCTTGTTGTCTGGGCAGGGCTCAAACTGTTCGATGATGTCCTGACAGCTTTCCAGTGTCACACTTGTCATCTGGCCAGAGGAGGGGTATGAGTCCAGGCCTGCTGTGACCGACCTGGGCCAGCCCTGGGCACCTCCCCGTCCTCCGCCACTGTGGCCCCTGCCTTCAGCCCCTGATGGCCATGTCAAGGCTGACCGCAGTGGGGGTGAGGCTCTGGCCCCTGTCGTGTGCTCCCCCCCCCTGCCTGGGGACTCACCGGTCACCTCCAATGCCACATGATTTGGGACTGTGGCCAAAAGGCTACAGGGGAGCCACATGACTTTGGAAGTGTCAGCTCTAGCTGAGATCCTCCCAGCAGAGGCTGGGCCGCCCCCCACTGCTGTGCAGGGGTCCTGAGAGCTGTGGACTGGGGAGGACTCAACAAGGCAGAAGGGTGCATGTGCCAGAACGTGCAGCAGAGCCCGGACCACATGCCACCTGGGAGGAGCCTCCTCGTCACCCGGCCCCCTCCTGCTGCCGGGACACTGCCCACCACAGCCAAACCCAAGATGGCCCCTCGTGTCCGAGGCTGCGTTAGCTCCCAGGGCCCTGGGGCACAGCCCAGGCCAGGAGTCCCCAGTTCCCAGTAGCAGGTCCACCAGCGGGGCTTCCAGGAAGTCCCTGGGAATGTGGGGGTGGGTACGGGGGGTGGGCATGGACAAAAGGGCTCAGAGCTATGGCTGCGGACCTTAGAGGCCTAGAGTCCAGAGCAAGGGGCATGCAGCCCCTACCCAGGCTTGGAACAGGGGATTCAAACCCTTGAAGCTCTGGACACTGGGACACTGGTCAGAAGGGCAGTGCCCAGGGAGCACTGAGCCCCTCAGGATGGACAGGCCTGCCTGGGGTCAAGGGAAAAGGATGGGCATGTCCCACCAGCACCTGGAGGCATCTGGGCATCTGATGGACAAATGAGCAAATGGAGGTGGTAACGGCCCAGAGCTCGGGGGTGCAAGCCAGCCAGACCCATGTGGCGGGAACAGGTGGGAAGGCTGGACAAGGATCTCTAGTCCTACGAGATGTTGCACACTGATGATGGTGCTGTGGTCAAGTGTGGACGCCCCTCTGGAAGCTTGGTGTCTGTGGTCAGGGGCCCCACCCTTCCCCGGTTCCCTCACCTTCTGCTCCACCTCCAGGAAGCGCTGGAGGTCGGCGGCGTCCAGGTGGTCCTTGTGGTTGCTGTAGGTCAGCATGAGCAGGTAGAGGTCCCGGCGGGTGGACATCATCTTGTAGAAGGCACAGAACTCCTCAAAGCCCAGTGTGCCCTGGTGGTCATCCGTGTCCGCTTCCTGCAATGCAAGGCCTGTGGGTCCCCTTGCAGCTCCCCCCTGAGCCACACCCACAAGGGGTCCTCCAGGCCCACCCCAAGTCCCCAGTCACCCCTGCAAGTCCACCTTCTCCCTTCCTCCCTGCCATGTCATGTCACACTGTGTCTTTACCAGGTTCCCTCTCTGACTCTCCCACCAAGACCACTGAGCGACCCTTTAACACAGACCTGACCCACCCCCCCCCAGTCCAAGCCTTTCAAGGTTAACCTGCAGCTGGACCCAGCACAGTGACCCCACACTGAGAGCCAACACTCTCGCTGGGAGCCAACAGCTCCTCCCACCCGAAGTCAATGCCCAACCTGGGCTGTGAACCTGTCATTGCAAAGGCTGCCCATCGATCAGAAGGGCACCAGGACCCCCGGTGGGCAGGGGTTTCCTGGCTCCAGTCTCCACAGGAGCAATGAGAGGACCCTGGTCTTGGGCAGGCATCCTTTTGGACAGAGTGGCTCACACAACACCAATGGGTACCCCAGGAGCAAAGTCACCACGGTCCCAGCAAGACCATAGTCCCCTTCATGAACTCACTGGCTCAGGGAGCATCTCTGAGGTGTCCAACCCTGGGGATGCCAAGGGCTCCCAGCGACTGGGGGCTGAGCCCCCCAGAAACATGAAGGGCCGTGAAGCTGGGAATCCCCGGGGGTGAGCAGGATTTAGAACCTTAGAAGATGCAGCTCAAGACTGAGTGCTGAAGATGGTTCTCTGGCCTGGCAGGGTGCAGTTGTGGCCAGGTGCGGACATGACCAGCTTGAAGGTGACTCCGGGCGAGGAGAGACAGCAGGTCAGCACCACGGAGAGCAGTGCTCAGCAGACCCACGGGCCATCCCACTCCCCACTTGAGTTTCCTTATGTGGCCACATCATCTGGGGTGGGTGCCAGCTCCATGGGGCCCCTCTGAATCAGGAGCAACACCAATGAGCCAGGTGGCCACAACCACCCCCGTGGCCCCATCCCCAACGAGAGCAGGACTCTCAGGAAAGCTAGGTCCTGACTTGTCCTCCTTAGCTGCTGCCTTCCCCTGGCACTGTGGTTTGGCACTGAGGTGGGCACCCAGCAGGGCTACATGTCTCGCTCCAGGACCTGAGTGCCCATTCTGGGTGCCCATGCCAAGTCTGGGAAAGGGCCAGTGTGGTCTGAGGACCCCAGCCCAGAGCCACATATGCTGGTGCCTAGCAGATGTCGGACAAAGGCCCTGGGGTGCCTGGCACTGGGTTTGTGGGCAGCCCTGTGCCCGAGAGCTGGCAGAACAGACCACGTCAGGTCAAAGGACTACTTTGGGACAGAGTGGGTCTGGCAGTCCTCCCAGGGAGCATGGCCGGAGCTGGGCACGGATGCCCATTGTTTCCGGCCCATAGAGTGGTCTGGTCTCTGCTGGGCTCTGCTTGGGCAGCAGAACCAGGAGTCCAGGGTGGGGCAGCTGCCTGCTGGCCACCCAGCTGCCATCCCTGGCAGTGAATAAAAATGTTCTGTGACACCTGAAAGGACAAAGCTGACCCCCCCAGCCCCAGAAACACCTCCCCGTGTGGTCGGGCTTCTGCCCTTCTTCCCACAAACGGACCAGCAGCAGAGTCACGCCAGGCGTTGTCTGGGAGCTGGCCCAGCGTGCTCATTAGGCTGTGAGGCCCGAAGGCCATGCTGGACCTCGCCCACATACCCCTGTCATCTCAGAGTCGATGACATTATGTTCAAGCTACGCTCACACACCGCAAAGACCTGCCCTCTGATCAGGCAATTTCAGGGAGAGAACATGGTATTGAGATCTCTCCAAAACCAGGCTGCTGCAGCTCATCAAAGCAACCCTGCCCGGCCAGAGGTCAGTCTCCCTCTCTGAGCTCCTTGCAGGAGGGGCAGGTGGGGGTGGGCTGCCCAGAGCCTGGGCTTTCTCACACCCCACTCTCCACAGTGATGTCCTCTCCTCCCGTATCCGGGGCCGGCCTGGACCCCAGCTAGTCTCTGATCTCTGACACAGCCTTCCTGTTGTAGGAGGGCCTGCTGACCCCAGAGCTGTTCCTGGCAGCGGGGCAGGCAGAGAACAGAAGGGGGCTGGTCTGCAGGCCTGAGCCATCCACCAGCTCCTCACTGCCCAGGCAGGCTCTGTCCCTTCTGGGGCCGCGAGGAGGGACCCAGTGAGCCCCCCCACCCCCCAGTCCTCAGCCAGCAGCAGTCTGACAGCACCCTGCTCACCACCCCCATCACGCACAGACTCAGGGTTGGCCAGAGCCCCGGGCTCCAGCCAAGCGCAACCACCTGTCTATCTTGAGCGCCCCAGCGGAACGCCAGGGGCTGCGCCTGGCAGAGCAGTCAGACTGCATGTGTGTGTGCCTGTGTGTGCACGTCTCTGTGTACACTGTGTGTGTGTCTGTATGAGTCATTTGTGTGTACACTGTGTGTCTGTGTGTACACTGTGTGTGTGTCTGTATGAGTCATTTGTGTGTACACTGTGTGTGACTGTGTCTGTATGTACACTGTGTGTGTGTCTGTATGCACGTCTGTGTGTACACTCTGTGAGTGCATTTGTGTGTACATTGTGTGTGTCTGTGTGAGCGCATCTATGTGTACACTGTGTGTCTGTGTGTACACTGTGTATGTGTCTGTATGAGTCATTTGTGTGTACACTGTGTGTGACTGTGTCTGTATGTACACTGTGTGTGTGTTTGTTGCACGTCTGTGTGTACACTGTGTGTCTGTGTGTACACTGTGTGTGTCTATGTGCGTCTGTGTGTACACTGTGTATGTGTCTGTATGAGTCATTTGTGTGTACACTGTGTGTGACTGTGTCTGTATGTACACTGTGTGTGTCTGTATGCACATCTGTGTGTACACTCTGTGAGTGCATTTGTGTGTACATTGTGTGTGTCTGTGTGAGCTCATCTATGTGTACACTGTGTGTCTGTGTGTACACTGTGAGTGCGTCTGTGTGTATACTATGTGTGTCTATGTGCGTCTGTGTGTACACTGTGTACGTGTGTCTGTGTGAGTGCATCTGTGTGTACACTGTGTGTGTCTGTGTGAGCACATCTGTGTGTGCACTGTGTGTGTGCCTGAGTGCATCTGAATGTGCGCATCTGTGTGTACACTATGTATGTGTGTCTATGTGTGCGTGAGTGCAGTTGCCTGGTTCAGGCTTCTGGAACCCTCTTTGCTGGCTGCAGCAAGACAATGAGGTCCTAATTACAGACAATAAAGGCCTCTGTTCAGCGGAAGGATGAATTTTCATAATGTCCCACATCAAGGCGGTTGGGGAACCTGCAGCCCCTGAAGTGGCATGTGGGCACCCGGGACCCCACCATGGACAAATGCGCCTGATTAGGGCAGCAGAGTTACGGGGAGGGGTGGGAAAGAGGGTGTGGCCTCCTTTGGGTGGTTTTTCCTCACTGACCAACACCTGCCCCCGGGTGCACAGTCTGCCATCCTGGGGGAAGGCCCAGCTCAGCTGCAAAGAGACAGCAACTGGTCCCGGACAGCTGGCCAGACGGCAACGAGTAGGACCCCTTGCAGCTCGAGAGGGGCGGGCCTGCTCCCAGGCAGCCCACGGCCCCTGTGGGGACCCCGCTCAGGGTGCCGCCTCTGCCAGCTCCAATCCCCCATCCCGGGGGCCCATCCCGCCTCACCTTGAACATCTGCTTCACCCTCTGCCGGGGCAGGTTCACGTTCAGCTTATGCAGCAGCTGCAGGACCTCGCCGATGCTCAGGCTGCCGTCCCCGTTCTTGTCGGCCTCGTCAAACGTCTGCTTCAGCCACTTTGGGGCCGAGTTAGGGGCCAATACCACTCTAGCATGGTGGGTTCAGCACACCCACCTCCCGTTCCAAGCCCCGGGCCCCCTCTTTCTCCCCCTCCCCAAATGTGTCCCTCCCCCCCCCCAGGTAGACAGCCAGGTCCCTGGGGTCTGCCCTGTGCCCGGATATTGGTCCCTGGTGCGCTGGCGGCGGGCCAGGCTATCTTCATCGCTGATGCCAGCCATGAGGTAGCGCAGGCCCGTGACCCAGGTGCGTGCCTCATTGCCATTGGACGAGACCAGGTCCAGCGACTGGCGCTGGCTGCCATGATAGATGCTGAAGCAGCAGTTGGGGTCGAAGCTGCCGTCTGGGTAGCGCTGGAAGATCTCTGACAGCTGGCCCTCGCTCACCTCCTGGATGGAGTCGATGGAGACTGCGGGGCGAGGGGGGGGCACTGGTCACAGCCTTCCTCAGGGCAGGCATCCTCTGCCCCAGCCCACAGTGCTGCTCCCAACAACAGCTGAGGGCCCTTTCCATCTGAGGCTGGGGGTTGGTGGGGAGGGGACATTTCAAGGGACCATAATGAGGAGAGAAGGAAAAGAACAAATATGTGGAGGCAGGCGAGCCTGCTCCTGCTCAGCTCGGACGCTGAGGTCTGCTCACTTGACCTTTGAGTGTGAAAGAGGCACCCTCATCTAAAGAGAGAGAGGGGCCGCCTCCCCCCACTCGGTGAGCCCGGCATCTGGCCTCGGCACTGCTGAGTGAGGCAGCCCAAGGAGCCCTTCCCCTCGGTCACACTCCACCAGGTCCCCTTTCCTGTGCGGATTGGACGCTACGGTCCTGTGGCCACCTCTGTAATGAGCCCTGGCAGCAGCAGGTGGGGGGACCAAGGGTGCATGGGGTCCTGCTCTGCAGGAACCGGCTCAGGGTCCATCAAGGACTTCATTACTGGGCATAGTGCCCAGGCTCCATGGGGCCCCCGTTCCAAAGCTGAATTATCACCAGTGTGTGAGCTCAGAGGATGACTTCAGGGTCCGTTCCCATGCTCGTGACAGGGGGCTTCTCCCAGACACACCTGTGCCCCAAGCTCTGCACAGCCGGCCCCCCACCACCACAGCCTCCAAGGGCACCCGCCACCTCTCAGCACCATCGCTGCCCGCCTCCTGCTGTCCCCACACAAGCCCCGGCCCTTCTGGGGTCGTCTTGTGCAGAGTAATACGAAGGGCTTCCCATTCGTGCAGTATGAGGTGACTTCACTCCTCCACTCTCTGCCCCTCCCTTCCTGGGAGCTCCCCCCCCCCCACTCCCCCAGGTGTGCAGAGCCCACCTGCCTTCCCCAGTTCCCTGTGTGCATGTGGGGTGGTGGGCAGGGTGGTTCTGGGCTTCCAGACAAGGGGCGCTGACAGGCAGGGAACAGCGGTCTCCTATTCCTCCCTTCCGGGAACCCTCTCTAAACAGTCATCCTGGTCCCCTCCTCTGAGCCCCCAGGTCTCTGCCCTGTCACCTCTTCCTCAGAGGGGCCTCCATGAGCCCCATTCACCCCTCCCTTCTATTCTCATCCCGTGTTCTTCTCGTCACTCAGCAGGACATGAGGCTGTCCTACACTCGAAGGCCACCCCACACTTGAAGGCCAGTAAGTTCCCAGGATGCCAGGGCCAGGAACAGTGCCTGGAACAGAGCAAGCGCTCTGGACTGACTGCAGGGGCTCTTCCTGCCTGGAGGAACCCCAGGTCCAGAGGGCAATGCCAGCCCTCCCAGGGAGCTCCACAGTATGTCTCCCTCCTGGGCCCCAAGGTGGAGGCAACTGCTGAGCTGAGGGAGGCCTGCCCTGGCACATCTGCGTTGGACCCACTGGCAAGGCCGAGGAAGGGCAGTCAGGTCCCTCTCCTGGCCCATGGGGACTCTTCTCCCTTCCTGACCCTGGACCCGCAGCCCAGTTCCCACCTGCCCTGCTCAGAAATGAACTCTGCCCTGCCCCCTGCACAAACTCCTCCTCAGGACCCCTCCTCACTCCAGGAGACCCACAGTCTCCATACCCCGTGCCAGCTGCTCACGCCCCGGGGCTGCCTGGGCCAACATTTGGCACCAAAGTCCTACCCTCGGTGTGCCCAGCCAGGGTCTCTGTTCATGGGAGATTGTATCTGCCCTGCTAGACTGAATGTCCTTGGCCTTTCAGTCCATCCTCACATCCGGCACGGGGCTGGGCACGGGGGACTCTCGGTCTCCCCTGTGTCACAGAGGGCATGGGGCCCCGACAACCTCCCAATCCTGTGTCTGGAAGTTGCCTCAGAATCGTAAGGCCCACTGAGCCCAGGTCCCAGGCTTGGAGTGAGCTGAGACATCCTGGGGTCTGGCTGCCCCTCCCCGGGCCACTCTTGGGGGGGTCCCCCACTCACTCTTGGCTTTCTCGTTCTTGCGCGAGGGCCGCCAGCGGATGCAGGAACGGTGCTCGTCCAGGAAGTAGAAGCGCGCCAGGCCCTTGGAGCCGCCGCGGAGCTTAACCATCTGCGTCCCCGCCTGCATGGCGCTCATACATCGCTCCACTGGATGCCGCCGCCAGCCAGCGCGAGAAGAACCATGGGTGGGAACAGACAGACGCCGTGCTCGTAAGCACTGTGGCCTCCCCTCCCCGCCCCCCCCAGCCACGAGCTAAGGTAGTGCGGAGACGCCTGTCCACTTGCCACTTGCCCACAGGGGCCGAGTTCAACCCCCAGAGCTACCTGTGGCCCCAGTGCTGGCCCTACTGCCCTCCCCCATGGTCCTGGGGCACAGGGGTCAGCTGATGCCCCAGACAGGACTGGCCACCTGCCTATCCCACTACTCAACACCTGGACCATCCCCAATGACCACCATTACCTGCTCCAAAGCTACTACACAGGAGAGGACACCGGAACACAGTGGCTGAGCCCACTCCCAGGAGCCTTGGTGCCAGGCACAGAGTGGCGGCTGTCCCCGACCCCACGACATACAGCCTGGCTCCCAATCACCTGCACCCCCTGCCTGGCACATTCAGGAAAGCCACCAACCTGCATCTATGTAGCATAGCACATGTGGAAGCCACCACCCCATCTGAGCATGCAGGTGTGAGAAGAGGCTGCACAGATCGGAACTCCAAACCGAAATCCTCCCCTGACCTGGGCCCACCTGCCTCACCCCTGACCCTCTCCTCCGTGCATCCAGCCTGTTGTCGGCAGCTTGTGTCTCCCAGTTCCCAGGGAAGGACTGCCGGCCAGGACAGAGGCTCCGTGGGGCTGGGGAGGCTGCAGGCAGCGAGGTGGCACTCTAAGGACCATCATGTTCGGCACCAACATGCTGGGATGAAGGCACTGCTGCCCCCAAAGTGCCAGGGACCCCTCAGCCAAAGCTTCGGAGCTTCCTGAACGCCGGACCAGCCTGTCCACCAGGGGCATACCCTCAGCTCCACCTTCCCGCTGTCTGCCCATGGTTTAGCCTACAGGTCCCAAGCGAGGTCAGCAGAAGGGGATACTGTTGGAGGCATCACCCCCAGGGGGAGACCCGAAGGCACAAGAGGTTATTAAGCTTTCCGGGGCTGGGGTGGGCAAGCCCAGGCCTGTCACACCATCCTGGCTCCGCTGGGCCATGAGCTGGGCGGGGCTCTGGCCAGGGAGGAACAGGCAGTCCCTGCCCCCTTACCTAGTGGACCAAGCTGCCACCATGGGGACACAGCCACGCTCCCGCTGACCCAAAGGAGGGCCTCCGCCAGGCAGGCTACCGTTCGCTTCATCCGGCTGGAGGTGGATGGCCAGGGGATGGACATCCCCGGAGGATGGCCAGGGTGGGCTCACAGAGGCCAGAGTGGGGGGGTGCACCCCCAGAGCACCTCAGCAGCCAGTGAGGCAGTGATGGGCGGCACAGGGGTTCCTCAAGGCCCCCTTCTCTCTTCTGCTTCTTCCTCCTCCCCGCCAGAGCCCCTCACAGCCCCCGCAGGGCTGGCCTCAGGCCCCTCTGGCATTGGCTCGACGGTCACCTGCTGTCCTAGACGGTGCCCAGGCCAGCCCACCCCCCACCAGGACTATAGACAGGTCCCCAAAGAAGCGGGCGCCACCCGGTCTATGGGAGGAGGAGCCTGACGCCTCTGCCCGCCCCGCCCACTCTCTGTCCAATCCCCTGCGCTAATCCAAGCCAGGATCCAGCCCAGCTGGCCAGAGGATTTAGGCCAAGGGAACTCCTCCCTGGGAACCAGGAGAGGACTGGACAGGCAGCAATGTCATTCGAGATCCCAGACCATGAGCCCCTATGTCCCGGCTAGGTGATGACCCGGAGGACAGACAGGTGGCTGTCCTGGAAACCCAAAGGACGTAGCCATAAGGCCTGAGGTGACAAGTCCTTGTGGTACCGCCCTCTGGGGCGCAGACCCAGGCCCTGCTGGGAGTGCTCCCCACCACCTGCCCAACGCTAGATACCTAAGGCTGCTACACACTCTCCACCCTATTCTGAGCCTCCCACTGCCCCCCAACTCTGCCCTGCCCGCGGGGAGCTCTGGGGGACCTGAGGGTGAGCGGGGGCACCTTGTCCACCTGGCGCCCAGCCCTGTGGACAGAAGGCTGGAGCCAAGGAGGGCGGGGCCGCTGGCCCCAGCCTGTCTGGGGGACTAACCTGGGGTGCACTAGGCCCCTTGCAGCTGAGACTTCAGTGCTGGCTGGAGGGTGCGGGTCCCCTGAGCCTGGGTCTGGAGCTCCCTGCCTCCCTGGCCCAACCCAGGCCCCGAGGAACAGCGCCCCAGCTACACTCCCAGTGCAAGCCACCCAGGGCCCAGGGCATGGTCATCCTTGCACTCTGCACCCCCTTGAGCCTGCTGCTCTCCTCATGACTAACCTGGCCTGGAGGGGGGGTGCTGGCCCAGGGAGGACTCCAGGCCCCACTAGCTAAGACCCAGACAAGGGTGGTCCTGGGGCCACCCTGAAGCCAAGCCCTGAAGGAGCCAACAGCACCCTGGGCAGCTTTGGGGCACGAGGTGGAGTGGCAGAGAGCAGCGCATGCTCACCGCTCGTGGCCTAGGAGCCTCCAGGCACCACAGGCTGCCCGGGCAGCCCAGTGCGGCAGACAGGCGGCAGGAGGCCCAAGGGGCAGCACTTGCCCCACAGTCACAGTGCCGGGCGGCAGAGAGTACGGGGGCCTGATCTTGAGGACCCCAGGGTCCGTCCCCCTGTCACTGGGACCACACATCCCCAGCCCACCTGTGCCCCTTGTCCAGGCTCTACAGGGACAGCAAGGACAAGTGCCCCACCCTCGATGCCATCAATCTGAGCGCTCCTGGGCTGTGCTCAGACAGGGACAGTCACCCTTCCCGCACCGGCACAGAGCGAAGGAGCTGGGGCCGGGCCATAGGGACAGGGACAGGAGCTGTTGGAGGCCAGCAGCCTGGTCCAGGATCTGAGATTGGGAGAGGGGAGGCAGCAGGAGTGGAGAGATATGGACGGGGCATCCTGATCTGGCCACGGAGCACCAGAGCCCATCCGCCTGACCGAGGTGACCTTCTCAGAGCCAGGGCAGAACCTAATTAAGAGCCTTCACCAGAGAGGAGCTGGCACGGCCCCTCGCGGGCCTTTCCTGGTGCAACTGGATTAGGAGATATTAACCTCCGGAACGGGGAGGCAGAATGAAGCCCAGATGTCCTCGGGAAGACGGGGGCTTCCAGGCCCCTGGCAGGCAGCTTCTCCACCCACACTGAGGGTGCCGGGGGAGAGGAACCAGAAACCCCAGAGAGCATCACGGCCAGAGCAGGCCATTCCCCCCCCCCAAAAAAAAAGCCAATGGCTCCTCAAACCCAGGTCACACATGGTCACACCAGCTCTCTCTTTCTCCAGTCTGGGGTGCTCTCATCTCTCACCCCTCCCCCAGAGCTCCCGAACCCCTGCATCGCCCCCCCCCACCCAAGTCATGCTGGGCTGTCAGCCAGCAGCTGGCCAATGACCTCCTGCCATCAGGATGGTGCTTTGCCCACCTGGGCAGGGTTCTGGGCGGGGCTCAGACGGAGCAGCCCAGTCCCTGCACCCCACACTCCCTGAGGCCCCCTCGGCTGTCTCAGGCCGTAATCCTCCACTAACCAGACAAATGAAGGTCCAGCTAATCCAGCCTGATGCAGGGCTTTGCCAGCGAGGAGGGCCCAGGTGACCCCCACCCCACCTCTGACAGTGCATGAGACAGGGTGTGAAGCCAGGGTGCCCAGGGCCCCGGGACACCGCCGCGTAGTGTCTGTCCCCTTCACGGTGCAGTTGTATGTGCTGGGTGTGGACACACTGACCTCTGGGATGGAATATGTGCAAAGGCCACGTCTCAGGGGACTGCCAAGCTGGGCTCAACCTCAGATGGCTCAGTCCCCAACCAGGAGGCAAAAGGCCTCTCCCTTCCCCCTCCCCCAGCTCTCACCCCCACTCTGTCTGGCACAGCTACTGACAGCCCTGAGCCTCAACAAGGGGACAGGGCAGAGCGCCTGCTAGAGCTAAGGGTGGGGCACCCCTGCCTCCCTCCCCTGACCACCTCTCCAAAGGCCAAGGTGGGCAATGCCAGCCAGGACCTCACGTCCACACGTGGTCACCAGAGCGAGCCCCACCTACCGCTCCATCAGTGTCACACCCAGGACCCAGGTCCCAGGATATGAGAAGACCCCCCTGTCTTCCTCCGTACCCAGGTGCTACCTGAGAGCTGACCATGCCAATACCTGGAGGGAGAAGGGCCCAGCCCCCACTCCATGCTCATAGCATTGCAGAGGGGCCCTTGGGGTGCCTTTTACACCAGGGCTGGGCTCCCCACCCCCACCTGGTGTCCTCCACCCACTGCCCGGGGCCCACCCCTCACCCAGCCTGCCTGGCCCTGCACCAGCTGACAGAGTGTGGGCTCTCTGTCTCTCACAAGGGGTCCCAACCACGGTCAGCGTGTCCACACCCAACACATACACCTTCTGTCAGGCACCCCTGCTCCTGCTCAACCTGGAGCCCGGATACCTGACGCAGCTGCCTGGCCAGCTGCACTGCAAGGGTCCTGCAGGCCCTCTCACTGTTCCATACCTGAGCTAGAGGCCACGTGGGAGGCTAGCCTGCACTGTGACCACCATGTCCCCAGGCCAGCACAGGTGGGGCCAGCAGCCCTGGTCAGGAGATATAGGAGGGTCCATGGGGATAGGGATGCCCTAGCCCCATCAGCTGCCCACTCCCTTCCTTCTCACACCCACTGCACCCACCAGAGACACCACCTGCCAATATCCCCTAACTCCCTGCTCCTGGTCCTTAGCCCGTGACCCGCCTGATACCTTCAGTGCATCTTGGGGGCAGCCTCTTGGCTGCCTAACAGACTCACCCACATCTGTGTTCTGTGTGACCCCTGGGCACCCCAGGGTAAGGACCTCCCAGTCCTGTCCAGCTCGGCCCCTGCACAGCTGGCCTGGCCTTGGCAGTGCCCAGGATGGGAGTTCTTGGGCAGTTCTCACTTCCATTCCCCCACCTGCAAGAAGGCACCCCAGACTCTCAGTCTCTTCCTCCTCCCCAAGCCCTGCAGAGGACGGCAGCAGCCTCAGGACTTTTTGGGGAGGAAGACACCCCACCACCACCCCACCACCCCGCTGTCAGGAGCCTGGAGCATTGGTTTACTTTTGTTTTTATAGTGGAGATTGATCTTGTCCTAACATAGCAGGCGACAAGAGGCCAGCGGCAGCCAGCATCTCTGCCTCTCCGCCCGGTGAGGCCGGCCGGAAAATAAATTGAATCTTCCAACAAAACCCACAAAGTACACCCACAGGCTTCCCAGCAGAGGGAGCGCATGCTCACACTCCCTCGTGGGGGTAGACCCTCCCGTCCAGGGCGGGGGTGGGGTGTGCAGGCACGTGCACACACCCTGAGTCACTTGTGCCTTCATTCAGCAAGCACACTCAATGTGGCGTGGGGAGGGCGGGCGCGTGCTCGGGGCTGTGTGGGGGTGCACATCCCCGCCTCCCTGACTCCCCGCTGGCCCTTGTGCCCTGTCCTGCTCATTCATTTCCTTCTTCAAACTTCTCTGCCTTTTAAAGGACCTTTCGGCAGGCACTGCCGTGCGTGGACTCTACTCAGGCTGGTCAGCAGCAGCGGAGCACGCAGGGCTGAGGCTCCTTGGCCCTGCCCCTGACCCCCACGAGGCCCGAAGCTCCCTGTGCCTCCCTGTCGGCCCTGGGGTCGCTCCGTTCACTCCCTGCTGCTGGCCCAGCTCAGCGCCCAGCAGATGCCCAGGCTGCCCTTGGGTGGACAAGGGGAAGGAGGAAGGGGCCGCATAGGGACCAGCCTAGCCCTGGCCAGATCCTCTCAGGAGTTTAGGAGCGGGCCCACACACAGATGGCCAAGATTATTTAAGTGTCTGAGAAGCAGCTCCACTCCCCCCCCCCAGTGTCTGGGTGCCTCCTCCCCAACTATTTTTATTTTATCAGAGAGTGTGAGCTGGTGGCTCTTCATACCCTCCCCCACCCTGCGGGACCCCAAGGTGGCTGTGCTCAGTGCCCAGGGTCACGGGAAGCAGGACTGGCCTCAGGAGTCCACACCAGGGCAGTGGAGCCTGGGGCTCACTTGGCAGGTCAGCAAAGCCTCGGCTGGCCCCAGAGAAGCCTGATGCCAGGGGTGGGGCAGGGCTGGGGATGGGCGTGGGAGCAGCGGGTAGGGAGGGCCGCACTGGCCACGGCACTGGATGGGGATGTGCCCCTTTTTCTCCCACAGAGCCCTCTCTGATGGGGCAGGCGGCTCAGGATTATTGCAGGAGAGATGAGCACTCCATGGGCAGGGGCCTGGCCCCACCTCGCAACCTCAGCTTCGAGGAGGCCAGAGGAGGCGGCCGGACTTCACTCTGCCCTCCTGGGCTGCTCCTGGACACTTGTCCTTGCCCAGCCTGAGCACTAGACCCAGGGACCAGGAAGGTCGCATGTGCTAGAGGGTGGGAACAGTCTCAGATGGCCAACCACCCTCTTCCCCCACACCAAACGACCAGCCCAGGATTGGGCTGTCCCTTGCGCCTCCCCACAGAGGCACCTGGGCAGTGATGGCAGCCTAGACCCTTCCTAGTACCATGGTCGGCGCCAGGGAGGGCCAGAGGGACCCTGCTGTCTTGTCACACAGAAGCAGAAAAGCATTGCTGATGGACACAGCCATCTCCAGCTGACCCGGGCTCCTGCGGCACTGGGCACAAGTGCACAGGGTGTTCTCTAAGGCTGAAGCACTCAGTGCCTGGGCCTCTCTCCCGGGGAAGCCCCTTCTAATGCAGTGGGCCACCACGTTCTCACCCAGCCTGCTCAGTGTCATGGGGACCTGGGGTCCAGCACAGCAGACTCCCAGCACCTGGCCTTCCCCTGCCATCCCAGCAGAGCCTGGGACCTCCTTGCACCCAGCCAGGGTCAGTGCAACCTCAGCGAGGGTCCCTCCCAAGGCAGCTCCCCATCCCCCTTGCTGCGGCCGGGGGGGGGGGGGAGACAGTCCCCACCTCAGCTACTTCAGTGGCATTAATCACATTCGACAGTCCTGTGGAGAGGGCTCTATTAATAGCCGTCCACAGCCTCCTGCCCTCACAGGTGCCCTAGTTCATGTGTTCTGGGGGCTCCTGACAAGTGTGGATGCTGGGAGGGGCCTGGGGGCAGGCCCACATGCCCCCACAGTGGCCCAAGCTTCCTGGAGGGAGGCGCCCAGCCTGTGCGGGGAAGGGGCCCCAGGGAGCCCCTGGTAAGCAGCGAGAAAGGAAGAGAGGCTCGCAGCAGTGACCAGGAGTGGGGGCACTTTCCTGAAAAGTCACCAGATGGAGCCGGGCCTGCCTGTTGGGAGGAGAGGAAACTCCAGCAGGGTGAGGGAGGGGCCGTAGCTCCCAGGGAGGGGTCCTCAAGGCTTTGGTGGAGCCAGTCCTGCTTCCCACCGCAGACTCACAGTTGGGAAGGGGGCCAGGCAGCAGCTGGCAGGGCTGGAGGGCCACAGGGCAGAGCAGGCAAAGAGCCATCGAGGAGACAGAAACAGAAGAAGGCTGTCCTCAGCCTCCACTCCTCCTGCCAGGGCAGCTGTGCCTCACCCCTCAGAGGCAGCTTCCTCGAGAGCCCTGGGGCCTCCGTGTGGAGCGGACATGGCCAGGCCAGGCCTCCAAGTTTGACTCTGCACCTCAGGCAAGACCCCCACTTTGCTCCCCTGCCTGGGGGCTGGGCCAGCTGTCTGTCCCTTCCTCCTGTCCTGAGGTAGAGCCTCCCTGGGTCTCACCTGACTCTTTTCTGTGCTGTCCCCTCATGCATGCTGACCACTGACCAGGAGTGGTCAAGCCCCAACAGTGGACAACTCTCTGCCGTAGGGCTTGCGCACCGCGGAGAATGTCCGAGCAAACAGCAGCACAGCTGACGTGGCCAGGCCTGAGGGCCAGGCCGGCTCCTGACCAACGTGGACCAACCACCCTGGGTCATGTGGAGGTGCGTCTGCAGGTCCCCGGTCTGAGCGGGCTGAGGGACCCCAGGAGAGTGTGGCCTACCATCCCCAAGTCGGGGAGCCCATCGTGGCTCCTAAGGACAGGGCTGATACCACAGCCTTCCTTGGACATGCCGCCTGGGTCCCCACACTTGGACATGGAGCTTGAGGGTCCTTGGTCTGTGGGGGCTGCTGGAGCAGGTAGGTGGACTGTCAGAGCAGCTTACTTCTCTCTTTGGCCTGCCATCCAGCATGGCACAAGGTCATCCTGGAGTTTTTCAAGGGGTGCTGCCCCCGGCAGGTAGAAGCCCTGGGCCAGAGCTGGCCAGGTCAGTGACTTCCTCTCCCCCCCAGCTTCCCAGGGCCTGAGAAAACTTCCTGTCCCTGTCCTGGGGGGTGTCCAATGCCCCACCGGAGGCCCACAGCCACGCCCACGCCCACAGTGTTCCCACAGGAAGCCGGTCCAGCCAGCAGGAGCCCACATGCATGCACCATGCTGAAATCGAGGTCCCAGGAAGAAACAGACACTTCTGATTCCTCAGCCCCCCCCCGTGAGGCCCCTCCCTGGCAGCCGATGTGAACGCAGGGCGCTGGCACTGAGACTGCCCACCCCCCTGCATCTCCCTGACACACAGCCCACCCCAGGAGAGGAGCACTGGTCCTCAGGCTGTCCGGAAAGAAGGTGCCAGGAGCAGGGAGACCATCGTCATCAGCTCATTAGCTGTGCAGATGGAGGGCCGGACGAGACTCCAGCCATCTGCTCAGCTCTATGCTGCACATTTGAGATCTTTCTCTCCCTGGGAATAGGGCACCCGCATGCCCCTCCCAGCATGCAATCACGCCGGGAGTGTGTGCACCGCCAGCCCCACCTACACCTGCCACACTGTCCTCCATTCACAAAGGGCATCTCAGATGGGGGGGGGGGTGCGGGAGCGGGAGTGGGAGGGGACGGCCACATGGGCCAGGCACACTCACTTTGAAGGCTCACATCCACCCCGTGAAGGCCACCCGCCCATGCTGTCCCTCTCTTCCACAAGAGGCTCAGAAAGGGCTGGTGCCTTGCCTGAAGTCACACAGCTCATCAGAGGCACCGTCAGGAACACATAGAAGGCATCCTCGGTATGCCCGGCACCCTACACATGCTCCCCGAGTCTCCCCAGACACTCCCCTGTGCCCACGCCAAGCAGAGGGCAGCAGACGTCGAGTCCAGGACAGCCAGGATCCACACAAATCCACCAGAAGGCCAGCTCCTCCTTGGATCCCAGCCCTTAATCAGGAAGTTCTGCTGCTCTCTGACCCAAGTCATTCCTGCTGCAACTTGTGATCCTGGCCCCCAGGCCCTCACTGCCTCTCCTCACTCCTTGCCCAGGTCACTCCTGCTGCACTGGAGGCAGACGGAAACCCTGCCTCACAGAAGTTCTGTCCCATCGGGTCCCTGAAGGATAAGCCTTGACACCATATACCGGTCCCTCCTTGTGCCCAAGCTCCGTGGTGCCAGGTATCCCTGGGCAGCCACAGTGGGCTCCTGCCACCCCTGACGATCTGTGCTGTCTTCCCAAGGCAGTGCCCAGACCCCCAGGTCTGGGCAAAGGCAGAGTTGAGCAAGAAACCTCTCTCCCAGGTGCGAAGACCAGAGCCTGGAGCTCAGCCAATACAGTCCCCTCAGGGAAGGCGGCCACTGCCCTGTCCATGGTGCTGACCAAAGTCGGCCACCACGCTCCACACGCCCTGGACAAGGGGGAAGGTGGGGTTGAATTAGGCGAGCCCCCAGGGTCCCACAGACCAGGACACCCCAGCTATGACCTAACTGAGGCTGGTGTCTGCCGGGAGCAGGCTGGAGGTCAGGGACCCTGTGGGTTGACCTTGGGGACACTTCCTCCTGCCACCCATCAGGATTGCCTCCACCCTGCACTGGGAGATGCCAGCACAGCAGGGAATCGGGTATTCCCAGAGACCCCCAGAGAAGGGATCAAGCCCTGCTTGTGTGGGGGTCAGTGGGTCACCAACTGGCAGCTCAGCAGCTGCACTGGGCTCCCTGCAGGGGTGGCCACAGCCCGGTTCTTTGAGCCCCTCCTATCGCTCTTACCTTGGTCCTGGCTGAGTCCGCCAGGGTCCCCCGGCTCTCCCATGGCCTGTGGGCAGCACCCTGGCCACAGCTCGCACTGCCTGAGGGGGCCAGGGCAGCAGGCTGGCCCTGCGCGTCCCTGCGCCCATGCCAGTCAACATCCACAGCGCTGCCTGAGCTGCTTGCCGGACCGCCCCTCCCTCGGGAGCCCCGCCCGCCTTAACCCTTCGCAGCCTGGGAGCGAGCAGCCAGGTCCCACAGTGAGTGGGGGTGGCATTCAGCGGCCAGCCTGGGGCAGAGGGCTGTGCCACATTCTCCGTCCTCACTGGGGATCCCGGGACAAACCTAGCCCCCTGCCCTCCTGGCCTCCAGGTCCTGCTACCGGCTTCTGCCTCCCCAGGAGCTGAATGTGCCCCAGCTGGCAGCCCTCCCCCCCACCCCGTTCAACCATAGGGTCCCTCTATCATTCCACACAGCCTCCCCTCAAGCCCCATGGGCTGGATCCAGGACAAGCCCCCACAGAGGCCCAGCACTTTGGGTAGTTAGGGTGACAGCCCCCTGGCTGCCCTTGTCAGGGGTCTGTGCACAGAGAGTGGAAACGGGGCCCAGGAGCCCCAGCTCTCTGAGAGCCACATGCCTCCTGTGCGCCTGCCCCGCCACCCCCACGGGCCCCTCAGTGAGGGTCCCGCAGAAGCCCCTGGTGTCTGGGGAATGGTGGGGGTTGCTGGAGTGCAGGAGAAGAGTCCCCGCTTCAGCTCACTGTCTGGCCAGGCTGAGTGGAGGGGTTGATGTGTGCTGAGCAGCCCCCCCAACCCCCAAGCCTGCCTTGTTCAGGTTTGACCTGCTGCTCTAGCATCTGAGGGAAGCAACGTTTCCCAGATCAACCAGAGAGATCGCCCTTGGGGCCTGTTTTGAAAACTGACTGCTCTGCCTGCAGCCCAGAGGGTGGCCTGGGGAGGTTTGTGGGGACACAAGAGTCCAAGTTTGAGACAAGCAGGCAGGTGGCATTACCCCAAAGTATGGCCACCTCCAGCCAGGCAAGGCCCCCAGGTGTGGAGGGGGAAGGAAGCCAGGTCAGCCATCACCACCACCACCTGGATCCTGCCCAGGGACTGCCCTAGGGCCCTCTGCCCAGCTCCCTTAAAGGGGCAGCTGTCCTCCATTCACTACCACTCGTGGAGCCCTGGTCCCTTGGTCAGAGTGTCCACTGCCTGGGGCTCTGAGAGCCTGCCCTGGTGAGCTGACGCTGACTGTCTCTTGTTCACTCTGGTCACATATTCACTCAGCAGTCAGGGTCCCTAGGCCTGTGTCCACCGGGCTAGCAGAGATATCTGAAAGGAGACGCACCTCATGGGACTGACTTCCCCACCGGTTCTGGCCCTTGGGGGTCCTACAGCCAAGTAGGAAGGCTGAGGTGGGGTCTGCAGGCCAAGAGGGGGCCTGTCCAAGCAACAGCACCATGTGCAAATGTGCACGAGGTGGCCAGAGGCTGGGGAGCAACGGTGGGAGGGGGCTCCAAAAATCCCCTCAGACATCCCCCTCTGGGAGAAAGCCAGCAGCCCCAGATTCTCAGGAGAGGAGAAACTGAGGCAAGGAGCAAGGAGGGAGAGGAGATGTGAGGGGAAACTGGACAGACCCAGGAGAGTGGAGGTGACAGAGAGGGACATGCAGGCCACAGGGTCGGGGGGGGGGGCAGAGTGGAGCTCAGGGCCCAGCCTAGTGTCCTCAGAGTGGACAGAAGGCCACTGACCACTCCTCTGCAGTGAAGCTGAGACTGAAGTTCAAGTTCTGATGAATAATCCATGGTGTCGCCAGCCCCGCCCACCACCCTGCTGGCCCAGCGAGATGATTTCCGTTACCACCGCCTGCAATTAAATGCGGTGAGTAAAAGCCGCCTGCTGCGCCCGTTAATTTGCTTAAGATTCTCATCTCCTAAATCTCCTCTCTGGGCATTTAAGCAAAAATTCTGTCTTGGAGAGCACTTGGCCTCGCAGGCTGTGGGCGGGGCAGCAAGTCCCCACTGGGCACCAGAGGTTCAATTCCTTTCTTGTTTGAAAAGGGGTTGGAATAAACAGTTCCTGCCAGGTGACTGGGCAGCGAGGCTAGGGCCCCTGTCTGAGCCCCTGGGGGCGAAAGGAGGGGTGCCTGACACCCTGGAGCCCCCTTTCTGCCATCCCAAGCCCTGCTGCGCCCGCCCCGCAGGCCACACTGCCCCTCTGCAGCGGCTACCTCTCTCCCTTGCCTCCCTCCCAGGGGGCTTCGCCCCTACACTGGCTGCACTGACCAGATCTGTTTCCTGTGTCCTGCCCTGTGGCTGCGGGGCAGAGGCCTGGTGTGGCAAGGGAGGGGTGTCCTCATCCCCTGGAGACAGAGCCCAGGCCTGGACACCCAGCGCCATCACCCCTGCTTACCCCCTGCTCCTGGGACTGAGTCCTCACCTTCCAAGTCTAAGTAAGCGTCTGTGTCTGGGCAGGGAGTCAGCCTGAGGCTGCCTCTGGCCCTGAGCTCCAGCTTCTTGTCCCAAGTGTTGCCAGAAGAAGGCTGGAGGAAGCTGAGCCTTAAGACTTGGGACCAGCCCAAACCTCGAGCCCACCGCAGCTCTGGGTTCCTGGCCAGGCCCGCAATGGGGCAACGCCTGTCCCCCTCCGTGCCTCAGTGTGTTTGCCTGCGCAGTGGGAACACCGCTCCCAACGACCACGTCCGCGCTGGGGCCTGCCGAGCCCGTCCCTCCTCGCCCAGGGCTTCCCCACCCAGAGCGGACTCCGGGGGTCCAGCCCCTCGAACCTCATGTCTTTCCAGACCCACAGCATCTCCTCTGGTTCTGTCTCAGGGGAGGAGGGCTTGAGATAGGACAGAGGTCCCCAAGGGCGGAGGCTGCTCGGGGTCTCAGCGAGAGCAGAACGTGGGCCCCTGACCTCCACAGCCACCAGCACCCCGCCACGCCCTGCAGCCTGCTTTCCGCGGGCAGTTTCACGCTTGGGCCGGGTCAGCGGGGAACCCCACAAGGTGTCTGTGTGTGTGCACCTGTGTGTGCCTCTGTGTGTGCACCTGTGTGTGCCTAGGGGTTGGAGGGAGCGCCACCCTCTACAGCCTGCGTCAGAATTAACAACAAACACACTTGAAAAGGAAAAACAGCCCCAAAGAGACCCAGGGACAGAAGACTCTGGCGAAGACCCAGAAATGGGGCCACTAGTGCCAGGTGACCTGGGAATACAGCAAAGGTGCCCCGCCATGTCCCTCCTCCTACTCCTCTGAGGCCGCCTCAGAACGCTGCCCCGGAGGCCACCGCTGCCACCCTCCTCACTTTTCAGGTAGGGAAACTGAGGCACAGGGGTCTTGCCCAGGGTTCACAGACAGGCAAACGCAGAGCCATGACCAGGACCCAGACCCTGACCGCTGGCCACCCACACCGCAGCTCCCCCTCCAGGTGGGCCCCCCAGTGGTCACATGGGGCCCCTGCTGCCCCTCCCCTCCACGTCAGGCCACGGCACGGCACGTCCTGACCCCTCACAAAAGTGGTGAGCACTTGTTTAAAGATGGAAGGGCAGCCCCTCAAGTGACAAGATGGTACCGAGAACTCTACCCCCGCCACCAGGAGAGACATGGCCCAGAAGGCGTGTCTCTGGGAGTTCTGTAAATTATTCAACATCAAAGCCAATTCTGTGCTGCTTTCTTGCCCGGTGTCAGGGCTCTGTGATAGGTGGCTCCTGATAAGGAATTAAGCTGCCCTGAAGGACGTGGTTCCACACCCGCCACACTTACTCAACCCACCAGCACGGTCTGAGCAACCTCCTGCTTCAGGAAGCAGCTGGGAAGGCGGAGGTAAGTGGCACATGGAGGGCAAGGGACATAGCCCCAGGCCCAGATTCCCACATGGAGTCCCCTCTCCCCTAGTGATGAGCTAAACCCAGGGCTGGGTCCTGGGCATGAGGTACCTGAGGAGCACATGGCCTGGCCAGGAAGTAGGATAAACCAGGGGGAACCAGATTGATCACAACTGCTCCAGATGACCACAGCTGTGAGGGTGAGCTGTAAGGCCAGGAAGGATGGCACTGAGGTCCTACCACAGTGCAGCCAGCGCAGGTCGAGCTGCAGAGAGGGGGCGTCTGGAAAGACCCCTGCGAAAGTGGGACCTACGCAAGCCCAAGAAACTGGACAGACATAAGGTGCAGGGCAAACAGCCAAGGGAACCCAGTGGCAGAGGCCCTGCGCTGCTCTGGGCCTGGCGTTCCTGCCTGTCCGAGACTGTACTCACTACCCGTGCTAGCCTCAGACAGCGTGTGAACCTCCCTCCTGGTCTCCCCACACCCCGCACGGCCAGCAGACAGCTCCAAAAAAAACCACGGCTAACTTCTCGGCAGAAGAACGGAATAAATAAAGACATGACAACAAGGAACGGTTGGATCTGAGGTCCACAGTGTTGGTGGGCAGCAGGGGAGTTAGGGTGGTCATCATCCCCACAGCATCCCTGAGGGTTGCCCAGGGCCAGAGGGAAGCGGAGATCCCACCACTGGTGACCGACTCCAATCCCAGAGCCCAGGGGCCGCAGCCGGACTGCTGGAAGGACGCTGGGACAACGGGTGCTTCAGGTGCACAATGGGATGAGAGGGCAGCCAGTGGAGGCCACAGCCAGCCAGAGGGATGAGGGCTTCAGGAAGGTTCATCCTGACTGGTCACAGCTACGCCCACATGTCCAACCCCCTCGTGCCCAGGGGCCAGATCCCCATGGGGACAGACCCACGTGCCCTTGCCAGCGGCACCTGCAACCACAACACCCATCCACTCACCTCCCTCCTCACTGCCCACAGTGCACAGCTCTGCAGCCCCTGCTCAGGCCAAAGGGGCCTCGCCAACGTCATCGAGTCAGGGCCCTGCCTGGTCTGCCGTAACCCCATTGCCGGGAGCCCTTGGGATCAGGCCCTGCCCTCGCCGCCCTGCACCAGCCTGACCTAGATTCTGTGCCTGCAGGCGGCGGCCGAGCAGAGCCGCAGCCAGCCTGGCACTGACACAGGCAGGCCAGGTTCCAGGGCAAAGGCCACCCCCAGCCACCAGCCCAGCCCACCCAGGGACACCCTCCCCACAATGCCCCCGGCAAAGTCTCTTAGGAGCAAGCTGCCCATGACCTGCACCTACCCCTGCCCACAGCCTGGGCCCCACGGCAGGCCGAGCTGGCTCCCCAGGACCCGGGCCACCCCTGCAGCCGAGCTGACCATTTGCTGTGCCCCCTGGGTGTGGGCACACTGGGCCACCTGCCCTGATTAAAGATACATAAATCCCTGAAATGAGAAGCATACACATGAAAATGTATACAAATCCACCCCTGCCTCTGGCTCTAGGGAGCCCTGGGCAGGGTCAGGCCGGGAACGGGGTCCCTGGAGGGTCACCGCACCTGCAAAGCCCAGGAAAGACCAGACCACCCCACTGGAGGGCAGGGCCTCTTGGGGCTTGGGGCCTGGGGGGCAGAGCGCTTCCTCCGAGCTGGGCCCAGAGCAGGAGTTGAGGGGCTGAGGGCACCAAGGGGCCTGAGCAAGGTCAGTGCGTGCCGCCTGGGGCCTGTCGACGGGATCAGGATGGAGCCAGGGGAGAGAAGAGCGAGGGCTGGGAGCTGCCCGCCGGACCCCTCCCTGGACGTCAGCACGTCCCCTCTCGTCCCCTCTCACTGTGCCAACGACGGAAGGCACTGTCCCGCGGTGCTCACCTGACACCATCCTTCCTCCAAATGCCGCCTGCCCTGGTCTCTCGTGATGACACAATTTTGGGTAAAAATTATGCCTAAATACACTACACTGAGATACCACGTGTTTGGTGGTGTTCCCTGGCAGCATGGGAACCGTTTTAAAATCCTGAGTGGGAGCATATGAGTCCCCAAAGACAAACCGAACAAACGGTCCGATGGGACTCGTGGTTCACGTAGAATGTGTCACCAGAACTCGCACGTGGGACAGTCAGGTGGCCCTGGGGCAGGGGGGAATGCAGGGTATGGCCCATGGTTAGTCCCAGCGGGGTGTCTGGGGCTTGAAGGAGGCTGCTCTAACCAGCTGGCACCTGCCAGGTTCTGAAACTGTGCACTCAGGTGGGACCAGGTGCCCAGGCGGTGGTGCAACAAGCAGCCCAGACCCTCAGAGTGTCGTGTTATCCTGAAGCACAACTAGATGCAGTTGGCCCGGAAGAGGGGAGAGGCCCCCATGTGTGCGGGAGGGGCTGGCACACGCTGCGTACTGCCACACCCCCAGATTTAATCACTTTGCGCCACAGGAGCACTGGTTGCGTAAGCACAGATATTAAAAGCTAGCAAGACTCGAGCACACAAGAGGCTGATGAGGAGAATTAAACTCGGTCTCAAGATGGTCCACGCGAAGACAGGTCTGCGAGGACAGGTCCACGGGGACAGGTCTGAGCTGGGCACCTCTTTGGGCACAGGGCTGTACCGCCCACTGCCACCCCGGTGCCCAGGCTCCCGCCCGGCACACAGCTTGCTCTGGTTAAGTGCTCATTGAGCAGTCCCCCCCCCCCCCAGGATGCATATCCAGATAGGTGGGAGGGGCACTGTCCTGGTGACACCCCCACCTAAGCCATCTTCCCTGAGATTTGGCTGCGAACCCGGTCGAAACCAGAGTGAGCCACCTTCCGAGGGCACAAGGTCTGCCCATGAGGCAGCCAGCCTCCGACTTGGGGTGCCTGTCTGTCCACTCTCAGGCGTTGTAGTCAGACCTGGGTTCTGGTCCTTCTGTGACTTGGGCAACCAGCAGTAGGAGGCCGCGTCGGGGAGGCCGGGGTGAGAGCAGGAGCTCAGGGCACCTGGGAGACACGATCTCTCTCCTTCACAACCAAAGACCCCGAGACACCACTGGACCAGAGTGCCTGCCCTCTAGGCAGAGGTCTTCACGGTCTGTTGGGAGGCAGAGGAGAGACCCCTCCAGCCCCAATGCAGCACACAGCACAGTAGGCTCAGCATTGAGCAGGGCAGTGGGCACTGCCCACAGGGTGGTCACTCCTGGGTATCTCATTTCCATCAGCCCTCTGCTCAGCTTCTCCGAGGCCCCAACCTGGCTGGTCACCTTCCTTTGTGTCAGGGTTCCCATGGACAACGGAACCAGGGGTGGTGACTGGTCACGCTCCACAACACATAGTGACTTCCTCACGTGTCCCCCTGACCCACACCTTCACCCTCAGCCTGGGGTGAGTCAGCCCGGGACGGAGAATGTGGGGAGCCCGGGCACCATGCCCTTGGCCTGCCTGACCCTCTCCTTGCCCTCTGTCCTCCCAGCCCCCGCCCATGGACCATGTGGGCCCAGCCGCCATCCACTGCTGCACACTCAAATGTTTATTTTTTCTTTAGCGCCAAAAAAAGGAAAAGAAGGAAGGGGGTGAGTCACTGAGGATAGTCAAGCAAAGAGCAGAGGGTGCAGCTGCCTCACCAGAGGCAGGACCCGAACTGCCTGCCCCAGCCTCACCCCAGGTGCCAGGTCAGCCTGGGCTCAGAGTGAGTGCTGATCAGCCACCAGGAACATGACTCTCCTCCAGCCAGACGCCCGGAGGAAAGCTGCCTCTCTCAGGGAGCTCTCCCCAACCACCTGCATGCCCCCCCCAGGCATGGAAGGAGGCTGTCCAAGGAGCTGGGCCCTCCACACACCCCTGGGAGGAGGGGCACCTTTCTATCTTGGTTCCCAGAGCATCTGAGCCCCCCATTCATTTGGGGTGAGACTCAGGCGCCCAGAGAGCAGGCATTGGGGGCAGAGGCCAAGGCCAAGAATACAGTGACCCTGTGTCACAGTCCACAAGCTGCTGAGGGTACAGGTCTCCCAAAACCCTGGTCCCCCACAGCCCCCACCCACCCTCAGGTCCCCAACCTCAGAGAGCACAGGTGCAGGTGAAAGTCCCAGCGAGTCGGGGGCAGCCTGGCCCAGATCGGCCACTCAGGGCCAGATCTCGTTCTTGTCCCACAGGGATGAAGCCACCAGCTGGTCACTCCGGGCTGGCTCCCCAAGCACCCCACATCGTGACCCACCCTGAGTGCCCCAACCCCAGGCCACCCTTGCTAAGAGCTGGCCGGAATGGTGACTGACAGGACAGGACCGAAAGCCACTGCAGCCACGTGTAGATGCCGAGCACTGGAGAGCCCAGCCCTGGACACAGCTCCCTGCTCCTTAGGAAAGGGGATGGCCAGGCTGGGGCCCAGGCTGGACAGAGAGGACCTGAACCAAAGGCCTGCCAGGGAAGATGCCAACGGCCTTCGTGGCGACCCCGTCACGGGAGGGAATCTCGGGTCCCTTCCTGCTAGAGCCACACTGGCTCAGAGACCGGCTCTCTGCCGGCCACACACAGGCCCCTCCCCAGACCTGGAACGCAGAGGGCTGGTCCTCCCAAGACAGGGTGGGCTACAGACCTTGGAGTCCTGCCGGAGGAGCAGGCCCCCTCACTCCTCCCACCAAGACCTTTGGACAAACCAAAGTCACAGGAAGTCCCAACTCCCTAGTTGACGAAGGGGAAATTGAGTCAAGGGTGGGGAAGCACTGAGCCCAGGTCCCCAGAGTGGACCAGGACCCCTCCTTTCCATCCCCCCCTGCCCTGCAGGGGCTGTGAGCACAGGAAGCTGCCTGGGTCCCCAACCTGGCCAAGCCACCCCAGTGACCTCATGTGTCTCCAGAGCAGCACCCCAAGGTGACAGACGAGTTACCACCTGGGGCTTTTTAAGGCACAGCTGAGTGCAAGGGGGCAATTTCAGTGTTTCTGATAAGACAGGAGAGCCCAAGACCAGAGTGAGCGGGGCTTCGCTGCCTCCCCCCCCCCCCGGCCCCGTGATGTCCCAGGCACCTGTGGGGAGACAGCCGCAGTGTGTAGGGGCAGGTGGGGCAGGACGGTGGCCTGGTAGGATGGGGGTGGGCCCTTTTTGCTGCACAACTAGGGGCTGTTCTGTTCTGGCAGCCCCGTCCCCCTCCTGTCCTGTCCCCAGCAGCAGCTGGGGGAGGCACCAATCGGACCACGGCCAGGAGAGGTGTCTCGTGCCGGGAGCCAGAGCTCAGGGGAAAGTGTTTGACCTGACAGGTGGTCTGGCGACTTGGTGACCCCAACCGGAGATGGCCACAGGGTGTGAGAGGGGGATCCCTATGCTCAATGTCCCCACGTGCGTGTGCCTGACTCTCCCCCTGAGCGTCCGTCGGTCCCCATCATCTGTCCATCTGTCCCTCCACTCTCCTGAGAAAGCCCCCAGTGGCTGTCCCTGCCCAGTTCCTCGGCCACCCATCCAGCTCAAGCCGCCAGGTCTCTGCAGTAAACCCCTGCAAGCAGAACCAGGCAGGATGGGGGCAGCCCAGGGACAGACAGCACCTGGCACCCCGTCACTCCAGGCCCTGCATGCTCACTATGTGACCTGCCCCCAACTCACCCTGTCGATCCCGGGGGCCGGACGCCCTTGCTCACAGGCGCAGAACACACCAAGCCCAAAATAGCCCCACACTGTATGTGTGCCGGCGCCCACCGGGGAGCGTAACAGAGGCAGACACAGCTGCAGAGGCGCTTTAAAAATATACCAAACACACAAACACAGTCCACCCGCCCACCGGAAGGCCAGCCCCCGCTCACAGCTGCTCATAGGTACAGGTGAAGGTGGGGGCATGGGGGGTGCAGCAGGGGTAGAGGGTGCCCTGAGAACACTCAGGCTGCTGCCCTTTCCATCCCGCACCTCTGCAGAGGACAGGACCTTCCACCCCCACTCCCCAGACTTTAGGGAGGAATGGTCTCCCAGCAGGCTGGCCACAGTCAGCGCACCTCGGCAGGAGCAGGATCGCGGAGCTAGCTATGCAGGCTCTAACCCCGCCCCCCAAGACCAAGGCCTCCTCCAGGGGCCCTGGGGCCCCACCTGCTCTCCTGTGCTCCCCCCCAACTCTGCAGACATCCTGCAAACCACTGAGGCACGGAGACCCCTCCCCAGGGAGGCAAGATGAGCCTATCAGGCTCTGTGGAGGGAGGGCGTAGTAGAAGCCCTTTCTTAACAGCTCTGGGCCTCTACCAGACCAGAGCGCATGTCCAGCCTGGGCAGGTAGATGGGGCACCTGCTGGGCCTCTGGCAGCTGCTCCTCCAGGGAAGCCAGCACCCAGTCCAGATCCCACTGGCCTTGGCTCCCACTCTAGTGATCCTGGGGTAGGGCGGCCCCCTGCCCCACTACAGCAGGGGAGCACCTGAGAAATGGGGCCCAGTGGTTCTTCTTCAGAGGTGGCCTCCTGCCTACTGACAGCCCAGCAGGGCCCAGACACCACAAAAGTCAACCCAGCCCCCTGAACAGGAAGAGAAGCTCACAGGTGCTCACCGCTTCCCCTCCCCAAATTCAGGGGCCTCATCCAATGGGGGGCCCCATCACACCCAGCACACCTCAGGAAGCCTGGGCTCTGCCATCAGACCACCCTTTCCCAGCAGAGTCTGGGCCCACGCAGGGCAACACTGGTCTGCCTGCTGAATGGGAGGTCTGCAGCCTCGGACCCCCAGAGCCTCCTCCATGAGTCAACGCTCAGCGGACCCTTCGATTGCAGCCCCTCCCAGAGTGCAGCCATGCCACACTATGCCGGGCAGAACAGGCGGCCCGGGGAGGGCTGGATGGGTAAGGACGACCCCCTGAGGGGGCACAGGCTGGCTTTGCTCTTGGGGAGCAAACCCTTGTCTGCCCCTTTTTACCCCCAAACCCACCAAGGCAAACAGAGACCCTGTGGTTGGCCCCAGGCTGCCCTGGGATTACATGGTGGCCAGTGCCACTGCGGCCTGACACTGCGGCCCCACAGCCTGGCCTGGAAACCGCTGCTCAGAAACTTGCTCTTGTGTCACGGCCCTGCCTCTGCAGCAGGCAGGGTGCTGCCAGCCCAGGGCCCCTTCTTCAAGGCAACCTGGGGCAGGACTCCCACCACACTCTGCCCACCCTGGCGAAGCTCAGGCCTGGAGCCAGGTGAGATGTCTCCAAGCCTCGGGCCCTCAGGGCTCTCCCCTGGTGCTGGGGCTCCCCTCGCTGCCCCCACCCCCTGCTCCAATGTTGGCCACAATCCTGGGGAGAACAGGAGCCACAGCAGCTCACCAGCTGGGGGGGGGGACACATGGGAAACACACAGTCAGGCAGGACCCATGACTGGAATCTACAGGGGTGAGGAGAGGGCATTGAGGGCTGCCAGGGGGTTCTTGTACCCATGGGTAATATGCATGGGCATGCAGACCCCCAAAGGAGCCAAGGGATGTGGACGCTTGGGCCCGAGGACAGAGGACAGTGCAAAGGGTGGAGGGTGGCCCTGGCCTACCTGGGCAGCGTGCTCCCATGACCCCTCCTCAAGGGAGGAGCAGCCAGTGAACACCTACTGCGTGCACCTACACCGAGGACATCTACTGTGTGCACCAACGCCAAGGGCCTCGCCTGCTCA
Source organism: Saccopteryx leptura (assembly GCF_036850995.1). Taxonomy (NCBI): domain Eukaryota; kingdom Metazoa; phylum Chordata; class Mammalia; order Chiroptera; family Emballonuridae; genus Saccopteryx; species Saccopteryx leptura. Next base: position 84,671,719 of record NC_089505.1, on the reverse strand, counting down.
CTGCCTGCTGGCCCTGGGCCCCCCACTGGTCACCCCCAACCTCAATATCCTCATCTTTAAAATGAGATAAAAGGACTGGAAATAACAGGTGTTGGGGGTCTCCCAAGACCCAGGCTGCCCAGGTGGGAGGCCAGCGACTGCCTCTGGCTGAGGTCACCTGTCCCCACTGCCCAGGAATGAGTTAAGTGCCTCGCCACACCCAGCAGGGCTCTCCTGAGCAGCTGGGTAGGGGCTGAGGGACCTGGGGGAGAGCTCCCCCTGACCTCTGGAGGGGAGTGTGGACCCTGCCTCAGCCCCAGCCTCCCACTGGTCACCGTGCGGGCTCCTGAATCAAGACAGCAATGTTGGGGCAGGGGGACAAGGGCAGCGGGCAGGACCGGGGCAGACAGGCAGCATCCAGGGTTCTGAGTCCCTGCCCTGGGCAGTCCCTCTCCCCAGCTCCCTCTAGGCCAGCGGCTGCAGCCTCGGAGCTGAGATCAAACGCGTCCACAGGGCTGCTCTCCTGCAGGCCAGGCGGGTGGACGGGCCACTGGGGGACAGGGCCCCGGAAGGAACTTCCTCAGGAGCCTCTGGTCTTCTCCCTGAAGGTCCTCGAACATGGTTCAGCACCTCGGTGACAGTTAGTGGCCTGCAAGGGCCTCAGCAGCCAGGGGCCAGAAATAACTGTGGGGGTAGGGAGGCGCCACTGTGCACACCCAGCTCTGGGCTCCAGACCCCTCAGTTAGGACCCAGGGCCAGCCCAGCACCCCCCGGGCCCTCAATCGGTGGTGGACATGAGACCTGGGGAGTCTGTGGGCGGCGCCTGGGAGGTTGGTGTGCAGCCAACGAGAGGCCTCGTTCCTGGAATATGGGGACCCGTCTATTCTAAACTGTTCCCTGAGTCCAGCTTGCAGAGGGCCAAGCAACAGGCCCCCGAAGGCGCCCCTGCTGTAGCAATTTCCCCTCACAACGGGGCGGGCAAGGAAACTCAGCTTCTCTGAGTGTCACCCCCTTCCCACACGTGGCTCATCCCTGTGGCTAACTCACTCCCTCCACCACCACCACCATCCCCACCGTCAGCTCAGGAAGGCTGGTCTCCCTGGTCCAGGACCACCTTGCCCAGGAAGTAGCAGGTGGGGATTTGAACCCAGGCAGCTTTGGCCCACACTTGGCCTCCAGGGAACCCTGCCCAGATCCCGGGAAGCAGAGCACACGGCAGCAGGTCCTGAGCAGAGGGCTCGGGGTAGCAGCAGGCCCATGAATTAGCTCCTTTCATGTTTCCTGAAGGCCTCCCCCTGCGGAGGGAGTGGAGGTGGCAAGGGAGGCACCAGAGACTCCTGGAAAAGTGGGATGTCTCCTGATCAGCTAATGAGGCGCCCAGGGGCCACCACTACACACACACACACACACACACACACACACACACACACACACACACACACTAAGGAACCAGCAGATAAGAAGGGAGCATTAGCACTTGCAATGTCCCAAGAATGAAGGAGGCCTCTGATCAGCATTTTGCAAATGAAGCTCCTCATGATGGGAGGGACTCCAGACCTCTGCTGCTGCCTGGAAGCTAAGCCACAGGAGGGGACAACTACCTCTGCCCCCAGGCAGGCTGTCCCTGACAAGTCTGGGGCACATGGCCCAGCTGGGTGGCGTACTGGGCTCCCCACTGTATTTCAAAGACCTGGGTGGAGGCTGAGGCTCAGGGTGCAGGGAAGCAAACCCACTCATTCCCGTCCCGAGGAGGTTGGGGTCCATGGGTTGAGTGTGGGGAGACACTGAGGCCCACCGCGCTAGCAGCTTCCCCAGCCCAATACCAGCCTCCTGCCTGCACACCAAAGGTCCCTGCACCCCAGCTCAGCTTGGGACACTCAGCAGGAGAAGCTGAGCGCTCAATGGAGCAGGCCAGGAGAATGGGCCAGCAGTGGTGGTCAGCAAAGGCAGCTGGGAGTCTGTTTCACAGGTGAACACATGTGGAGGCCCAGTCCTCTGCCAGGACCACACAGGAGCTGGGGGCAGGACTGGGAGCCAAGGGGAGTCAGCCTCCTTCTGGGGCGGGATCCCCCACCCCTGGAGCTCAGGGTGCTCTGAGTAGATCTGGGAACAGATGTCACTGGGGGAGAAGTGAGGCCTCCTCCAAGGCCTGCCTGACCTTCCACATCCCCCAGGAGGCCAGGACCTCCAGGGCACCCTCCCCACCTCCACCCGGAAGCCTCAGAAGCCGGAGCCAGTGCCCCAGTGCCGGAACCAGGAGACAGGCCAGTCAGGGGCTACCCCTCTGGGCAGCTCTGCTTACAGCCAGGACATCCTCAGCCCATGGGGCCCAGAGGGGTGAGATTTGGGCCCCTGCCTCTGGTTTGCAAGTGTTTGGGAAGAGGATGAGGTGAGTGGGCAACATGACCATTGTAGGGGACTGAGTAGTACCCCCCCCCAAAAAAAAGATGCGTCCACACCTGGAACTTGCAAAAGCGACCTCGTTTGGAAACAGGTCTTTGCAGATGTCACCAAGGATTTGGAAATGAGCTCCTCCTGGATTACTCAGGTGGGCCCTCGATCTATGACCAATGTTCCCTGTAAGAAGAGGGGTAGAGGGGACACAGGGGACCACGCCAGGTAAAGAGGAAGGCAGGCTTTGAAGTGGAGCAGCTGAAGGCCAGGGACACCTGGGGCCACCAGGAGCTGGAAGACTCCAGCAGGCTCCTACCCCACAGGTTTGGGGGAGAGGGGTGCCGGCCCTGCCCACCCTTTGATCTCAGGCTTCTGGCCTCCAGACTATAGACAATAAAGATCTGTAGTTTTAAGTGACTTAGCCTGACGTCATTTGTGCCATCAGCCCCAGGACACTGAGGCAGGGCTGGATGGCAGGCTGTGTGGGTTCAAGAAGTACGCCTTCCAGTGAAAGTGGGTACCTGCGCCTGCCCGGGACATGCTGCCCAGGGAGGCCGACCAGGACAAGGACCACAGTGCAGGAGCCTCCCGAAACCACAGGGAGTGACATGCTCTACTCCAACGACCTGGTCAGAACCCGAAAGAGGTGGGGGTCGACAGTGGTTTAGGGGCCAGCCCATGGTCCCACTGCCGCTAAGGGGAACAGGGGAGGTAACGGAGAACTGGGAGCTGAGGTCAGACCGGAGGCCTCTCAGCAGGTCCGAGAAGAGGGACATTTCAGACACTGGCCCTGTAAGTTCTCCCTGCTTTTCTGTCTCCTACGGGCGGCGCTTCAGATCCTCATGGACCATAAATGGAGCCCGTCACAGTCCCTCCCCGAAGCCTCCTCACGATGTCCCAGCTGCTGGTCCCCTCAGCCCCTCTGAGCACCGCAGGATCTCAGGAAGGAGACCAGAGGCCCCAGCCACCAGCCAGCTGGCCCCTTTTCCCGGGCTGAGAGCAGATACGTGTGCACGTGCACCCTGTGTGCACCTGTGCGTGGTCAGGTGTGCCTGTGAGTGCCCAAGAGTGCCATGTGTGCATCAAGGTGCATGAGTGCTGGGTCTAGGGGGTGGGGGCGGCAATGGACTGGGAGCTGGTCTTGCCGATGGAGGTGAGTGAGAGCTTCAGGGCCTTCCCCCCCCAGATCCCAGGCTGAGCAGAAGGCCCTGCCTGGCCTCTCCTCCCGGCCTCCCTGGACCCAGTGTGCTGGCCACCAGCCCAGCCTCCTGGAGCCACCCCCCACCCCAGGGTCTGATGCACAGCAGGAGCTGAGAAACACAGGTGTGAGGAGCTGCTCTGATCTGTGGGGGTGGAGACCCCGAATCCATGCTGGAGGCTGCTGTGAGCACAGAGAGGGTGTAAAGAAGGCAGGAAGGAGAGCAGTGGGGGGTGGGCAGGACAGGGCCACTGTGCCCAGAGGAGGAGACACACACCCCACTGCAGGAGCCAGAGGAGGCCAGGGGAGCCCCCTGTGATACACAGCCCCTAGGAGCCAGTGCCAGGACCCCCACTGGCCCCGGGCCCCACTCCACAGCCTGGGCTGGGCAGCTCTCTGCTGGACGAGGTGAACAGGCAGCCGTCTTTGTCCCTTTGTGCTGGGCAGCGGAAGGGACAAGAGCTCCACACCCGGCTGGCAGGCTGCTGTGCTAGAGACGCCTCCCGGGAGCCCTTCCTCCCTGCGCGGAGATGCGGGGCTGTTACACAACAGACCTAAGAATAATCCGAAGGCGGGCAGTAGAGGGGAGACAGGCATCCTGCCTCCTGGGACCCCCCAAGCTGGGCCTGGGACCAGCTCAGGACCAGAGGGGCACCTGGAAGACTGTTCGGCAAAGTCTGAATTCCCGCCCCTCACCCTGGCTCTCAGGGGCTGGCCTGGCAGCTGGGAGTGGAAGGCAGAACCCCAGAACATCCCGGGCCATCAGTGCCCCTTGGCCCCGGGGGTCAGAGGTCCTGGCTGGGCCTTGAATGGCTGGAGAGCAGGCAGCCACCGGAGCTGGATTTGCAGTGAGCACGTGATGCTGGAGCCCCCCAGTGTCTGCCCTTTCCCAGTGGTCACTGGCACAGGGGCCCCCAGCACACAGGGCCAGGGGCTGCCCGGACAAGGATGTAGGCCAGGGGGAGGTGAGGCCGGCTAGGCAGTAACAGGAGTGCACGCGGGCAACCCCCCCCCCCCAGACCCTGCCCGCCACTGGAGCAGGTGGCAGGCAGCCTATGTCTCCAGGCCAGACCCCCCCTCCCTTCTCAGGAGCAGGCGCCGGGGCGGGTGTGATAGTTACCAGCTAATGAAGTAGCCCTGTTAGACGCAGAGTAACAGAATATATACAAATTGGCCTATAGCATTTTATCTATCGTGGACATTAAAAATTAAAATCCAATTACAACTCGTATTGTCAGACCCGGCTGCTACCGCTTACGATAGCAATCCATGAGTGGGGCGGGGATTATGTAACCTGAACTCTCAGCTGCGGGGCCTGAGGGCCTCCTGCCCCTCAAAGCCTCCCCCCGCCCCCACTGCAGGGTCTACACTGGAGTGTCTCTCCCACCTGCAAGTCTCTCTGGCCCATGAGGACCCTATTGACCGGCCCCAGCCAACCTCAAAGGGGGGAGTCACCCACAGGAGGGACCAAGGTCGGCCTGCTGGACATCCTCCCGATGTCCCGACCATCCCCAACAGCAACCACTCTGAAGGTGGCTGGGTGACAGGCATGACCCCCTCTTCCCACAGACTCTGCTCTAGCATTATGCTCACTGCACACCTGGGATGGGCCGGGGTCCGGGATGTCAAGGCCACAAGACCCATGCCCTGGGAAGTTCCCTGTGTAGGGTCAGCTCCTACCTCCTGGGGGCAGGGCTCAGACCAGGTCAGGGCCGCCAGAGTTTGGACTCCAGGGAAGGGTCAGTGGGGACCGGTCAGGTGTGGCCAATCACACACACCACAATTTCCACACGCCTGCCTCCCTACCCTCTCTAAAGTCCCCAGACCTTCCAGTAGGGTCACACGGAGGACTTGGCTACAGAAAAGTATGATCGGGTGGGGGAACATGGAGGGTCTTTAGAGTCTACTTCTTCTATCTCAGGCAAGAGCTAAGACCCAGAGACATACAAGCTGACTGTACCCCACCAACCAGGAAAGGTGACAATGACTTCTGACCTCTGACCTGCTCCTCCCCCACCCCCAGTCCCACAGTTCCTGAACTCCCCTCTGTGGCTACAGCTCCCTGATTAAGCTTGTGGGCTCAGAGGACCCTGTCAGGACCCTCCATGACAGAAGTACTTGGGTGCCGTGGCCTAGGCACCAGGGCAGCTGAGTGTCACCTCTCAGACACCAGGGCATAAAGGACTAGAGAAAACACAAACCAGGTCCATTTTCGTGGTGAAAGGTAAAGAAGGTCACAAGAGAAAGGCCAGCCTCAGTGGGGAGTCAGTGGTCATTCTGTCCACCCCTGAGAAGGGTGGAGGGACGGGGAGGGCAGGGAACGGGGTGCATCCTGTTTCCATGGTGCCCCCCCTCCACCAGCTCCAGAAGTGCCCATGTCTCCTAAAGGATGCCCCTCAGCTGTGCTCACAGGCCCCGAGTCCCAGGGAGCAGTGCCCCCCACCACCAGCACCCTACAGAACCTGGCTGGGTTCTGCCTGCCCAGCAGTGCCCACCGCACCCCTGCCTGTTAGCGCTGCAAGACGCTGGCCCATGGCCAGAAATGGCACCTGCTGCCCAAGCAGATGTGCCCAGCTAGTCGGCTGCAGCATGCCCACCCAACACCTCCTCGCAGACCCACACGTCAGTGCCCCTTATGCACCATCTGCACCTAGCCAGAGGGAATGGGCATCCTGTCCTGGGCTCAGCAAGGCTCAGTCTCAGCACAGTCACAGCCTCAGTGGGAGCTGGACCCTCCACCAGGAGAGAAGAGTTGGCAAAAGGGTGCCCTTCAGATTCCTCACCCGTACCTGCGGCCTCCAAGAGCACCCAGGACCCCTCACCTGCCCGCGACCCTACACCCACACCCATGCTTCTCCTTCGAGATCCCGGCCCTCCCCTTCGGGTCTAGACCTCGGAAGCAGCTCAGCCCACAGGGTGGCCCAGGTAGCCAGGCGCGAGGGGAGCGGCGCGCGCCCCCTCCCCGAACCGCCTCGACACGCCGCCCAGGGCAGCGGCGCCCCCGCGCGTCCACCAGCCCCGGCGCAGCAACAGGAGCGGCGCGGCACCTACTGTGCTTCCGCGGGGCGGCTCCTGCGTCCATTGTCTCCGCAGCGGTAGCGGCAGCGGCGGGGGGCGGAGGGCAGCAGGGGTGAGGTCGGGGCGTCGTCAGCGGCTGGCCTCGGGCTCCGGCTCCCGCTCCGGTTCGGGCGCCATCGCCCCGCCGGCTCGGGCGGCTCGCGGCGGGCTGTGCGCGGCGGGCTCAGGCGCGCTGACACTGCGCTCCGTGCAGGCGCCGCGCGCGGAGAGCGCTGTCACTCGTACCGGCCGCACCACACCCCCTGCCCGCCCCGCGCGAGGAGGGGGCCAGGGGTGCCGGCTCCGTGACGGGCACAGAGCCTGAACACAGAGCGCAGATCAGGGCGCGGAGCCGGGGGCGCGGGGCGCACAGTGGGGCCAGCAGGCCCACCCCGCGCCTGCTGCGAACAAAGTACTTTCCCTGCAAAGATGCACGCGCGGCTTGCCTGTAGCCCCCACTTCCCCTCGGCCCCCGTTCCCCGTGGCCCCAAGCCGCAGGATGGGAAGGGGGCGGGGCTGAGAACCGAGGAGCAGGTGCGCTCCCACCCACAGCTACCCTGGTCCGAGTCCTAGAGAGCACCCAAAGCAGCCATAGAGACAGACACTGGATTCTGCAGACCCTCATAGGTGGGAGCCCCCTCCCCCACCCCCTTCTGCAGCAGGCAGCAGTGGAGGAGAGCTAGCCACAGGTGTTTAGAGATGTGCAGACTCCCACTCTGGCCCTGGTCTAGTGATGTAACAGGAGACACAGTGCATGCTCATGTCCCAGCTCCCTGCAGACTCTGGTGGTCTCAGCTGAGCCCTTCCCCTCTCTGGGCCTCAGTTTCCCCAGGTATAAAACCTGCTGATTTCTAAGGTTCTTTCCAGATTGCTGCAGCCCAGAGAGGTCTCTGACTTTTCCCAAGCCACAGAGCGGATTCCTTGGCTGTGCCATAGACCCCAGCACAGGTCTCAGGACCCCTACCCAAGCAAAAGCTGATCACCTCTAGAGATAGCATCTTGGCACCTGCTAGGGTCAGCTGAGCTCCTGAGGCTTCCCGCTTTCCCTTTCCAGGCTCACCAGATAAGGGCCCCGCCCCAAATCCCCAAATCCCAGCTCTGTGCCCAGCTGTGCTTTCTGGGGGATGCTCTGTCCCGCTGAGACTGGGCCTAGCTCCGACAGCCTCCACTCAGAGTAGCATTGGGTTTCCACCGGGCTTCCAGCTGGTGGTGAAGACCCACCCTCATTACTGTGAGGGACTGTCAGAACCATGTGACAATTAGAGCAGTCCCCTCCCATCCACTCAGGGCACTCGGTGCTGTCAGTCAGGGAAGGCTTCCTGGCTCCCTCTGCAGGAATGCTGTCTACCCCAAGGGCCAGAGCAGGGCCACCCACTTCTCTCTCCTCCTCACCCCCACCCTGAGAGCATGCACTAGTCCAGGACTCCCCAGGTGACTGAGAAAGTGGACATACATCAGAAGGATAGAGGTGGAGACGCCTGGAAACATGCAGGGTGGCCTATGAGGCAAGTGGAGGGTGGATGAAGTGAAGAAGTTTCCAGAAGGTGCTCGGGGCCGGCAGGAGCCAAGCCTAAGCCGGGACAGGATTCCAGCTCAGAAGTCCCATGGCATTTAGTGGTCACACAGCTTTGGAGATGTCACAGCCGGTGTCTGGTCAGGTGGGGGCTTCCTCTGCACATCCCCAGGCTTTCTGAGGCTTTCCTCGGAGACACCCTGAGGACTCCCATCCCTGCCTGCCTGAAATCCTGGGCTGGTGGGGAAACCTCCTAGGCACCCAAGTGGGCAGCACCCCAACCTTGCCCACCTGTATACCTTTCCCAGGCAACATGGGGCTCAGCTGAGGTTGGGGTGGGGGTGGCTCTTCTCGCAGGGATAGAGATGCCAGTTCTGGGAGCAGGGAGTGACACATGCTAGCAGTCCTTGGAGATGTAGCTCCAGGAAAAAGGCTCCTCTATGCCCAGGGGACATGGCCAAGAGCCCAAGACCCAAAGATACAGACAGAGACGGAGAGACCTAGAGACAAAGAATGACAGAAACAAGGGCAACCCCGAGACAGAGAAACCTGGGCTTCCTCCTGCAGGAAGCTACAACTGAAATGCAAACTGGAAACCACGAAAGAAATCTCCTTTCTGAGCCAGAAATTCCAAGAATCCAGGAGGTGAGCGGGAACCTCTGGGCAGACTGGCCAGCAGTGGGGTAAGAGACACCTGCATTGGGTGTGTGCTGCATGTGTACACCCACCATGACCACTGGCAGGGGCAACTTCAGCAGCCAGGGCAGACAGCCCACCATCACCCCACTGAGAGCCACTCCGGGCCTTGCCCTCAGCCCACCTCTGGCCTCCGGTCTCCCTCCAATACACCGGCCTGTGATGCAGGAGCACAAAACCTGACCAGACTGTTCCCAGGTCCAAATTCTCAGGGACTCCACACACTCCCACCATGAGACACCAGACCACTCAGCCTGGCACCCAGGAGGCCCCACCCATTGGCACCTCCCCCTGCTCCCCCTGCCTCCCCCCCCCCTGGTTTCCAAGGCCTGGAGTGAGGTGCCTCCTCTAGGAAGCCTTCCCTGGTTCCCTCCTCTCTCACACTCACTTCCTCTGAAACTGCAGCATGCAGGGTCTGAGCCACAGAATTCCACTCGAGATGTTGCAGCGGCCTTGCCCTTGTTTCCAGTCTGTGCTACCCAGCAAGATCACGAGGTCCTTGCACACAGCATACCATGCCTATGGCTCCCCCAAACACACCATTCAGACTGGCGTCAGGTGGCCTCAGGAGCGTGTCTGTGGCTTTGGCACACAGGAGTCCAGTCAGATTGACCTGCTGACCTGTATACCCTGAGACTGTCCCCAGGGGGCAGCGTTGCTCTGGGCATATTAGGCAGCCCTGGTGAGAACCCGGCGCAGCCAAGGTCACCAGTGGGGACACGCAGGCCCAGAGATGGCACAGAGGCAGCGAGAGGCAGAGCAGGGACCACACGCAAGCACACGCGCACACCGAATCAATAAGCCTAACTGGGTAAATGTGCAATCTCAACTGGCTAAATTTAGGAAGTGTGTGTTTCATGTTTCACAAGCATCTGGTCTTAAGACTTCCCGTTCTCAATCAGAACTCAAGACAACGTGCAGGATTGGCTCACAGCTCTGGCTTCCCACACACAGAGCACAGAGCCTGGGGCACTGGGGGAAGAAGGCAGCCCGTGCTGGCATGGACGGTGGCCAGGCACCTCCTGGAGAAACAGCATGACCTGGCCCCCACCCAGGGCAGGGCTGACCCACTTGCCTGAGACCCCCAGGCACTTTGCTGCACTAAGAAGGTGATGACCGGAGAAGGGGAAGGGACATATTGGGAGGGCTACCTCCAAAGGGCCAAAGGTCTCCACAGGTGTTGCCAGCCCTTAGGAGTCATGGATTCCTGACACCATTTTTTCTTTGAGGGGAAACTGAGGCATTTCCATCCAGGAGGCCTGGCAGGACAGGGCGGGGGCCTCTGAGCTGGGTCACAAGGCTGAGAGGGCCTGGTCAAGGCAAGGCCAGGTCGAATACACCATCCACAAGGCCAGAGCCTCAGCTCCTCTGGGCCAGCCCGGGCCCCTGGGTGAGGTGGACATGCTTAATGCCCCTTGAGCATGTGAACTGCCCAGCCACCCGAGGCAGAACCACTCGAGTCAAGGGAGGTGCCTGTGAGACAGGGCTTCTCACAGCCTTGTCAACCTGAGGCCAATGGGGAGTAAACAGTCATCTGGGTCCTGCAGTCAGCAGCCAGGGAGCGGGTAGTACTTCACCTGCTGGACCCAGAGGTGGATGAAGTGCCCTCGTCCTGGGCCTGGGATGCAGGTAGGAGGGGAAGGAAAAGTATAGCCCCCTCCCTGTCCTCCCTGTGGACACCCCAATCCCACACCCAGCACACAGCATGCCAGCACTAGGGTCATGTCTACACCTGGCCTGGGGGGAGCTCGAAAGACCTGGGTGACAGGGAGGGAGAAGAGGGGGAGGGGACAAGTGGGAGGGAGTGACCAGGGCACAAGGCAGGGGACCCTAGTAGACAGACCCTCCCACTGACTCCAGGTGCCTCAGCCCAGAGCTGCTCCTAGGGGTGGGTGTGGGGGCTCTTTGGACCCAGGGACATTGGGCTTTGCCCCCACCTCACACCCCACATCCGAGCTCTGGGCCTATTCTGCACACCTCCATTATGAACCAGCTGTGGCCCTCGCTAGTGGCCAGCACTCATTTGCCCCTACATTCCTGGAACTATTCACAAACACTCTTTGTGGGTCCCCAGGGCACCTGGCTGGGTGGCTAGGAATTCCATGTGACCCATCCCAAGACCCCTGCCCTAGAGGACTCCACTCACTGACCAGCAGGAGACAACCAACTTGCTATGCCATTGGCAAGAACTTCACAGTGGACATTAGACCAGCCTAGATTGGGGGCAGAGCTCTCTGCTCAGTGGGTGGGGGCAGGAGAGGGATGCAGGGGCAGGGGCCAGATCACAGAAGGTCTCAGAGATGAAAATGAGGAGTTGTTCTTGGGTAAGATATCAGGAGATTACTGAGATGTGGGGAGAAATGGGGAGAGAAGTGGGGATCATCAGGAGGCAGGCAATCTGGCTGCAGGCCCCCGTTAGCCAGCTGGCCGGGACATGGGACATAAAGGTGGTTAGAACAGGTGGGGGATGCAGAGGTCAAGAAAAGTGTGGAAACCAGAGACACTGAGGGGCAGGGTTTGGGCTCCAGGACCATGGTGGGGGAGGTGCTGTTTGCTCAGACTGGGGAAGCTGGGTGGAGGGTCTGAAGTTGAATTTTCATAGCTGCTGAGTTTAAGATTTGGGCAGGGCAGTCCAGCAGGCCTGAGGAGGTCCTAGGGGAGCTTGGGCAGCAGTGGGGGCTAGGCACCCCAAGGGAGTTATCCAGGCCCAGGGCATCAGCCCCACGCTCCCCTGGCCTCACTGAGGAAATGCCCCAAGACGAGGTTCCCCCTGTAGGACACCAGACCCAGGTCCACACACACAGTGCCTCAGCCTGTGCACTGGCCCTCCAGATGACCTGCAGACCACCTCCCAGCTCCGTTCCCTCTAACGAGAGATTTGAACTGGCCGGCAGACCTCCGGGCCACCTGTTAGAACTGTGTCTAAACTGTGAGTCCACAGGCTGAGCGTGAGCGCTAGGACCTGGTAGCTTCTACATGGTCTGCTCAGAGCCAGGCTGGATTCTGGTAAGTGAGGACCAGGACCCTCTGCAGAAGGACAACCCATCTCTGCCCTGGACCCAGTGGTGCCCAGGGAAGGAAGAATCCCAAAGCTCCCACAGTCCAGGAAACAGGGCCTTTCCCCAAGATCGTCCCTGAGGGGAGTCCGTTTGTCCTGCAGACCCTGCACCAAGCCGGGCTGATCCGGAAAGCCCGGGTGAACCTGTGAACTGGGTCCCAGCGTTCCCACCACCCCGCTGAGCACAGAAAGCACAGGACAGGAGCTTCAAAGAGCTTGGTGCCTCCACGGAAACCAGCAAAGGCCCAGTCTTTCCTGCGACATTATTTATAACAGGAGTGCTTGGAAGTTGCCTAGCCGCTTGGCAATGGCTGTGTTGCCACATTCATTGGCGTGTGAGGCAGCCATGAAAAATCAGGCCCCAAAAAGAAAGGCAGAGGTTATAGAAGAAAACCCCAGGGCTGGGCTGGAGCAGGACAGCGGTGAGGTGGCAGCTGGGCCACCTGGAGCACACAGCTAGACACCCGGCACAGAGGCTGGGTGGGGACAGGGGGGCGCGATCTCACGTCTTCCTCACATTTTGCTGTATTTTCAAAGCGCTTCCTCTGAGCTGATTTTGCTTCATGGTAAGGAGAAAAGAAAAACAAGCCAGGTTGATATAGAGATCCCAGGGAGAGTGATCTGAACACACTTTGATGTGGGAAATGCCCCGGGGTCTGCACATCCTGCCCTGTGGACCCACGCCTGCCAACCACTCCATGCCCCTAGCCTCATGGCCCAGAGGTGGCAGCCACCGAGGCCCCTCCAGCCTCAGCTCAGTGAGGGAATGAACTCACGCTCCAGCCTGGCAGGGACAGGAAGGCACTGGCCAGGACACCTGAGCCAGCCCATGCCTTGGCTCCAAGTCCAGCTGTGTCTCAGCAGCCCCCAGCCAGGCAGTACCCTGGCTACAGGCCCTGTCCATCCAGACAGGTGCCCAGGGAGGACTTGTCGGCCCTCAGAGGCTGGGAGACCCAGGCGGGCAGCTGTCCTGCTTGGGGAGATCAGCAGCCCCAGGTGCACACGCTGGCCACCTCAGCACCTCAGCTCAGGCTGGGCAGGGCATAGCAGAAGGTGGACTGCGTCAGCATCACAGGCTCAGCAGCGTGGGTGGGGCCATGAGGCTTCCCTGCCCCGGCCCTTGTGGCCGCAGGGAGACAGAGATCCCCAAGGCCTCCTGCCTCAGTCCTGTCTGTGCATCGGGAGGAGGAAGGAAGCCACTGCTCAGAGCCCCAAAGAGGGGGGAGCTGCCTCTGCCACGTGGCTCAGCTCAGGCCCTTGCCATGCCCAGAGTGGGCCCCTGCTACCTCAGAACTGTGGACATGGCTGGCCAGTACCACACCCCAACACTGGAGGCCCATGTGCCAGGTCCCCCAGCACTTGGTGAGGGGCCAGACCTAGCCCCAGCCCCTCCCAGACACCCTCACCCCTGTGATAGCGGGAACAGCTCATTTGCACTCCCCGCCTCCCATCTTTGAGCCTGTGGAAGGAGATTAGGTGGCTCTGACATCCCCTTCGTTACCATGGATACCAAGAACTGGGGGTAAGCAAGCCGGCACTGTGGTGGTGGGGGCTGTTGATGGGGCCCAGACCCTCCTCCAATGCTGCTCCACTGTCCCAACCCTGAGTCCGTCCACACTGTCCACTCCCCCAACCCCAGCCAGCGCTGGCTTCTCTTGGGCCAAGGTGTTCCCCGTGAGGACTCGAGGCCATGCTCACTGCCCTGTCTGGAGAATGGGGCCGCACCCCATTGAGAGTGGTGCCCACAAGTCTTAGGAGTGTTGGCACAGAGCGGGCACTGGGTAATGTCACTGGGCTCCCCGTGAGCCGCCTGACCTGGCTCCCAAGGCCTGAGAGTGAAGGGCCCCAGAGCAAGATGCCAGGCTCAACCCCTGGGCCCGATGTACCGCCCCCCACCCCATGCACCCTCTGGAGTCTGCCACAGGGGACCGGAGCTGGCCTCAGGCAGGGCAGCTGCTGCAGCGCAAAGGAGCTCAGACATACTTCAGCCCCCAGCAGGGAGGAGCTGCCTGACCATCAGGGAGACAGGCCATCTCCAGGCAGTCCAGGACACACTGACCGGCTTCCCAGGCTTTGGGCCCACCCCTCTCTTGGTTGGGAAATCTCCCACTGGTCAGTGGTGCTGTCCCTCAGAGCCTTCCAGAAGGACCTCCAGGGCCAGACCGGGTGCCCCTATCCCTGCCCTCAGTCCAGCACTCAGCAAAGGATCCAGCCGGACAACAGCAAGAGCCAGCCATTTATGGAGGTAGGCAGGGAGTAGGGGAAGGGCAGGGAACAGGGAGGCGACAGCAGTCTGAAGGAGGAGGCTCCCCCTCTTTGGCACCATCACGTCTGGAAACTGTCGTCTCCCCACACCCAGGACTGTGGGCTTCCTCTGCTGGCTGCCTCCTCCCATGGCTTGGGGTCTCCTGTCCATTGGCTCCCCTGCCCTGCTCCAGCCATCCTGTTCTCTGGGTGTTCCTTCCTGAGTGGAGCAGCAGGGCCCCAGAGCCCGTGCAGGGAGCTGCATGCCTCTAAGCAGGCATCGCCCCTGGGGCCAAGGAGACCCATCCGGACACATCTGGGGAATGTGGGAGGAACAAGCCCGGGCTGGCTGTGTGGGCACAGGGAGGAGTGCAGAGAGCGTGCACACGCACGCTCACACACAGACCCTGCGGCACACATGTGTACGCAGGCAAATGCTCACTTCCCCCACCGCTGTCCCGGGGAGCTGTCGCCTGGCAAGCAACAGGAAGTGCAGGCACTGTGTGCACACGCAGGCACATACAAGCACACGCTCACTGAGAGGCAGGCCAGTCGTCACACCCACGGAGGCCCACACCAGCACGCACACTTCGCCCCAGCACCCTCCCTCTTTGATCTCCTCCCACACCTCCCAGGACAGCTGAGTCAGTGTCCCCTGAGCTGCTGTGCCCTCCTTCCTGGAAGGAAACCCCTGTCCCCCACCCGTCCATACACTCCAGCAGCCAGAGGCAGCCCGTGCTCGGCAGAGGGGGACCAGAAGTCCAGACTCCCTGGGCTCTCCCACACCAGCCAGCCTCCCAGGCTAGACCCTAGAACCCACCCGCAATTGGGAGACAGTGCCCAGGCACCAGACCCAACAACCCATCAGAGAGGAAATCTCTCCTGAGATGCCCCACCAACCCTGGGCACCACAGTGCGCACACCCTCCCAGGAGGCTGAGCACCCCCCCCTTATCCCAGAGTGTGGCCCCTCAGTTAGAGGCTGGCAGGCAGGGCCGGTGGACAGAACACACAGCACACACCAGTGGGCTTCCTGTCGGCCCACCATGCTGGACACTCTAGACAGAAAGCATCTAACTGTCCTGGGCAAGAAGTGGACACCCCCTCCCTGGACCGCCCAGCCCAGCCTGAGGCTGGTCCACAGGGTATGGAATTCTGTGTTTCTCCCACCTGGGCAGATTCTACCTGGCTAGACACGGAGTTAATTACACGGCAGGAGAGAGACCGGAGCTGTCCACGGGAGGAGCCCATGCTGCCCGGGGTGGGGGGGGAACCACTGGGCTCCCACTCTCCCCCTGGGCCAGGGGCTGTCACACCTGCTCGTATTCACCTGTACATCTGCACCCCTATGCGGTTCTAAATGCTAGAAGCAGAAAGGCAGCCAGTGACTATAAGGTGACAGAAGTCAGAATCACGGTGACTCCTGGGGCTCCAGGGGCAGTCCCCGGTAGGGGCAGGCTGGGATGTCCCGTTTCCTGTTCTGGGTGGTGGCTGCACAACCTTACTCAGCTGTACACCTGAGGCCTGTGCACGCAGCAGGCCGTGCCTTATAATCCCATCTTTTTAAAGTTGAGAGAAGAGAACGTCGTCTAAGCCAGCATCACCGACTTTTCAGAGGTCAAAGGACAGAGGAATGGCACATATAGGATCAGGCCCAGAGACACCAAGCAGCTCCCTAGGATACACAGTCAGCAGCATCAAGACCCGTTGAGAACCCCAGAGTTGACTGAGGGACCCCAGCGGTCTGGCCAAGCTCAATGGAGCAGGAGAGGAGCTGGCAGCCCCAAAAAGCTGTCTTCCTAACAAACCTCTCTGTTCCACCTTCCCTCGAGCTGGGGATGGACAGGTGCACAGGGAACGCTCTTGGCGTTGAGTTCCCCATGGCAGCCCACCTGTCCCGGAGGAGCTCGGTGGGGGAGCTGAGCAGCCCAGATCCCCACGGTTGTCTGCCCGGAGGCTTCACTCACCCACAGGCAGAACGTTGATGCTCAGGAATGTCCGGTGGCTCCACAAGTGGGGCCCTGGATCCTCGGGCGGGGGAGCCATGCTGGGTTATCCGGGTGGTGGAGCCAGCTGGTGAGAGGTGGGACTGGCCCGAATTACCCGCTGGGGCGCACTGTCAGCAGGAGGCAGGAAAAGGTTGCTCTGAGGTCCCTCTGTCCCCAGGGTCCCTGCATTCCCTGCTGGGATGGAGTCTGCAGCTCATGGCACCTAGAGAGAGGGGGAAGAGGGGCTGGTGGGTGAAGCCTGTCTGTATCAATGGTCTCTTCACCAGTGTTGACTGTTTCTCCGTGCTGGGACTTGTTCTTCGTAGAGAAGCCTCCAGCCCTTTTGCGGTGATGGGGCTGGAAGCGCCTGCCAGCCCCGAGCTCCTGCCAACCCCAAGCTCCACTGGAGACCCCACAGGCCTCACGAGGAGTCGCAGCCTGGTAGGTACCCCCAGCCCTTCTCCAGCCCTCAGGGCCCACTGCACAGTCACTCCCAGGTGCACGGGCTCGGCCTGGTAGCCACCATTTGGTATGTACAGTGAATTGAGGCCACTTTGGCCTCCCAGGCCACCGTCTGACCCCTTGGTCACTTTGACGGGTTCTTAGCCCTCGGCTCTTACCTCCACCCTCAAGTGGGCCACAGGCTCCGCGTGGCCTCCTCCTGGTCCCCCCAGGGGCTCTGTCCCACCCCAGCCTTTGATCAGGCTCCTGTCCTACTGGGACACCCCCCCCCCTTTCATCTTCTCACCATCCATCCAACTCCTCCTGCCTTCCAGGCCACCCCCTTCCAGAGAGCCCCCTGGTGCCGACCTGCTCCCCCCTCCGAGGCTCCTCCCTGGGGCCACAGAGAGCCTGCAGAGGCCGGGTAGAGGCCCTGGCCACTGAGCTTTGGAGCCCTGACAGGCGCAGGGCAGAGGTCCCGGGACCTGGCCTTCAGATGAGCAACGGGACCCCCAGGCCCTCTGGGCTCTGGGAGCCATGCTGTGCCCGTGCAGGAAGAACACGGGTGTGGGTGGGAAGGCCCTGGCTCCGCGTGGTACACACTCTCCCAGGGGGCCCTTGGAGCAGCCCTACCTCAGGCCCAGCCCTCTCAGGACCCTCGGCAGTCTGTCCCTCCCCCACCCTGGCCTGCTTCAGCCCCAGGCCAGCACCCGGTGACTGCACCAAGGTCAACAGTAGACCTCGACTGAGCTACCAGGGGCCCTCTGGGGTCCTGCGCCTCAGAAGAGCATAGGTAGTGGACACCCAGCAGCCCAGGGTGTGGCCACCAGGACCAGTGGCTCATCCTCCAGAGGCGAGGCCTCGCCCGCCCAGGCCCGGCTGCACCTGCCCCAGCCCTCCACACCCGCCCTCCTCTCCTGGATGCTCCTTGCTGACTGACCCTCCCTAGCCTCACCCACAGCTGTGGGGTCTTCCGGCCCAGGCTTTTTCCAGGGCCAATGCTGGCTCCACCACCCGCCGTCCCAGCCTGACACCGCCGGGTTCCCGGGCGGCACTGCGGCTTCCTGGTGCAGTGGGAGCCCCGGAGCCGTGTCCAGACATGTCTGCTGAGCGCAGCCCAGGCGTGGGGCTCTGGCTGGGCTGGCACAGGCGAACCTAATTAGGCAAGAGCAGCACACCACAAGCCAAGGCGAGGCCGCCAGGGACCATGAGGTCAGCCATTGGCCTGGGCTCAGCTACACTGTGCTGCAGGCATCCATGAGCCCCTCGCCGCTGTCCCTGCTCCTCAAGCCATACCGGGCCCTGCCCAGTGCCTCTCACTTCCAGCCACACCAGGCCCCTATAGCTTCTGGGGCGGTGGGCTGCAACAGGGTGGGTGACCACGTGGGGTGGGGCCGTAGCTGACCAGGCTGCAGGTCTGTTCCTAGCTAGGTTCGATCCTTCTCTCGCTGGCTGACCCCCCAGGAGCCCAAGCCTCCAGGCAAAGGAGGGGGCACCTGCTGTCTCCTGCCTCTGGCCTCTGCTCAGACCCCGTCCCAGATGCCAAAGTCAAGCCATGGGAACTAGCCACTGCCCACATGTGACCGCTCATGGATGGCATCATTCAGTGCCAGGCGGGGCCAGGCAGGTGGGGCAGGACAGAGAGGTCCACTTGACCCATTTGCCCAGCAGCCAGTCCCATCTCATCAGGACACATGACCAGAGAGGCCAGAGGGTGGCCCAGCCCATGAAAGCCAGCCCAGCAGATCTGCTTCCATAAAATGACCAGCTCTCCACCCTCAAAGCCCCCAGGATGAAGCATCTGCCATCTGGCAGCCCTGTTAGTCCATCCTATTCTGCCCTTCTTGCTGCCCTTGCCTGTGGGGAGAGCCCACTGTACCCTCAAGGCCCTTTTCCTGCCCTGGAGGACATACTAGCTGCTTCCAACACCTAGCCAAGTTCCACGGAGTGGCCGCTCGCTGCAAGAGCACCAGAGGAGCCCCCTCTGCTAGGCCCCTCTGCAGGCCTTGACCTGCTCCCGGACGTCCTCTCCTCTTGCCCCCACCTTCTCTGTGGGCGCCCAGGAAACGGGAGGCTGCCACACCCACCTCTGGCATCCCCGGGCTCTGGAATACCCAGGCTCCAGCCTCTGGAGGAGTGAATGTTGGGGTGGGGTGTCCTCTCCCTCCCAGCCCCCACGAGCCACCCAGACCATAAAAACCCTACTCTCCGAAGGGTGAAACAGGCCCAGAGTGGGTAAGACTGCCCCCACACACACACACACACATGCACACCAACCCAGGTGGTGCAGCTGTGCCAGAACATGGCCAGCTCTCGCCAAAACTCCGCCTGACTCTCCCTAGACCCACTGACCAGTATCCCCCTAGGGTCCACCTCGGGGTTGGAGGCCTGGCCGGAGACTCAGAGGGCTGACACTGCCTGTCTCTCAGCCTCTTTCCTGTGCTGGGGCCCAGCAGCCAGGATCCCTGGCCCCACACAACCCCTCCATCTTCCCCAGGGCTGCCTGAGGAATCTCCTCTCCAGGTGGCCCCGCACTACTGGAGCGTAGTCTGCAGGTGGGAGTGGGATCCAAGGTGGAGGGATCCTGGTGACAGGGAGGCAGGTCAGGGCAGCCCTGTGGCCAGTGGGTGAGTGGAGCTTTACCCTCTCCTGGGACCCGCCAGCTGCCCAGAGCTCCTGCCCCTTCTACCCCAGACCAGAGGTGGCTTAAGGTTGGTTGAGGCCCCAGGCACAGAAGAAAATATTGGGCCCCTTAAAAAAAATAAGAGAGAGCCTGACCTGTGGTGGTGCAGTGGATAAAGCATCGACCTGGAATGCTGAGGTTGCCGGTTCAAAACCCTGGGCTTGCCTGGTCAAGGCTCATATAGCTGTTGATGCTTCCTGCTCCTCCCCTTGTTCTAGCTTTCTTCTCTCTTTCTCTCTCTCTCTCCAATGAAAATGGATAAATAAAACATCTTTAAAAAAAAAATAGACCTATTCTTTAAAAAAAAAAAAGTGAGAGACAGGAAAAATAAAAATACACGTAAACCATAGTTTTAAATAAATAAAAAATATTATGTACTATTCATGTTAACATTGCCTAAATGAAACCAAACTTGGTGTCATTAGAAAAAAGTATAAAATTGGGGTTTTGTGGGGCCCTCCAGAAGTCAGAGCCCAAGGCATGAGCCCAGTACACCCGCCATTAAATCCGCCTCCGCCCCAGACTTAGTGGACGAGAAGGCAAAGAATAAAGGCTGGCCATGGGGCCACCACCCCACACTGGCCGATCTGGGCCTGACTGCCCACACTGGCCCCAGGCTGTGGCGGTGGGGGTGGGGAGGATGTGGGGCCGTGGCTGGGCTCACCAGGGGTAGATGGCAGTGACCAGGTGATGTGGCACACGTCTGGGTCCACAGGCTGGCCCCACAGAGCATAAACCACGTGCAGGGACAAGAGGGAAGGGCTTTTGTTGAGGGCAAGTCCCAGATAAGAGTGGGTCATTTAGCCAGGGCACACGTGTTTATGTGTGGCCTGGGACCCAGAGCACTGCTCTGGAGAGAAAGACCCTCCAGGCCCCAGGGAATGGGGCAGATGTCAGGGCCACTTTGTCAGGCAGGAGGTGCTGGAGGCCCCCGGGGTTAGGGGACACACGTGGCATGGTACTCAGCATTCGGAGCGTGAAGAGAAAGGGGCTCCCGTGGAAAAGAACACACTTGGACAGCATTGCGCCATGTGAGGAACTCAGAGACCAGCATGAGGTGCACAGCCCCTTTTCCCCTAGATTGTCACACTAAAAAATGACATAGCCATCGCAACAACCCTCCATCAGAATGCCCTGTCTTAAACTGTAAATATATAAGTCGCCTAACAGTTACACCTTAATTGGTCATGTCGCATAATGAGGTCACGTCTGACTGGTTCATTCTTGGTACCCATAATCCTTGCATACAAGTATATCATAGGCACCTGATTTTTCTTTTTTTAAAAGTCACCCTGAAGCAAAAAGGGTAGGTAATTACTTTTTTATTTTTTAATCAAGCACCATTATTTTTTGTCAGATCAGCAAAAACTCGATTTTTTGGTGTGCTGCAGAATTTCAGTCATTAGCATCTGTGTGTCACGAGATGAAAAAGGTTGAAAACTGCTGCCTTAAGCGTTTTCACCCCAGCCTTCCTCAGGAAGACTGCTGACCTGTTGGCAAGGTGACCCCTGTCCCACAGACCCCTGTCCCACCATCTCTGCGCTGCCTCTCAAGAGACTTCCTGCCGGGAACCTCACTTCTTCCTCAGTCCTCCAAAACCACCAGGTCTTATTTCTGAAACCTGCGACCCTGTTGTCCCTGCCCCTGACATACACACCTCTTTCTCCTTTGTCCAAAAATGTCTGTGTGTCCAACGCTGCCTCACTTGCTTTGGCATCTTCATGGTTATGTGAATTCCCCCTGCATACGTATTATAATTTTGATTTTCTCCTGTTAATCTGTCTCTGTCCGTCAGCTAGAACCCAGAAGGTGGGAGGAAAAGTGCTCATTTTTTTAGCTCTCACACAGGGTGAGCAGTCACAAGGGGCGTGCACCCCCACTGGCAAGAGCCCTCGTCTCCCCTCTCCCCACCCCCAGTCCATCCCAGAATCCTGGGACTTGAGAACACTGTAGCCCAGGGGTCCCCAAACTACGGCCCCACGGGGCCCCCCGCCGCACTTCCGGAAGGGGCACTTCTTTCATTGGTGGTCAGTGAGAGGAGCATAGTTCTCATTGAAATACTGGTCAGTTTGTTGATTTAAATTTACTTGTTCTTTATTTTAAATATTGGATTTGTTCCTGTTTTGTTTTTTTACTTTTAAAATAAGATATGTGCAGTGTGCATAGGGATTTGTTCATAGTTTTTTTTATAGTCCGGCCCTCCAACAGTCTGAGGGAGAGTTAACTGGCCCCCTTGTGTAAAAAGTTTGGGGACCCTTGCTGTAGCCCATGGGGCTTCGGTTCAGTTCGTAGCCCCCAGGGAACATGAGAGCTGATTTATTGACCAGAAAGGCTTCCTGTCTGTAACTCCCACCCGGACTTTTCTCTTTAAACACACTGTCAGTCACTCCCCTCAGCCGCGTCCCTCTACTTTTACACTGAGGCTCGGTGGGCGGTCACTCAGCTTCCTCATTGGTTCAGATTCAAGTTCCCACTTGGAGGTGTTAACTCACTCCCAGATCCCTTAAAATTCTACCTGCTGACCTGGTAAGAGCAGATGAGCCGATGGCGACACCTGCTGGCCGTTCTGGAGTCTGACCATCCAAACCCTGGAGCACCAGAGGCACCCCAGCAAAAGGCAGCTACAAAACACCAGTAAAAAAACTGAGGAGATCTGAACCGGGGTGGATCCGAGGGCCCACCTCCAAAGAACAAGGCACTCGGGACATTGATTCTGGCCTTGCCCTGAACTGGTGGGCCAACCAGCTAGTGAAGGATGGTGCCCAGGGCAGGTGCGGCCCTCTCAGCCGTGACCCTGAGGAAGGGAGCACAACCAACTCTAAGTCCTACTTGGTGCCAAAGAACACTGTGCCCGTCTGCGCAAACCCAAAGGCCTGGGTGCCACTGAATCCAAGGAGGAGCATTACATGGCAGTTGGTGAGAAAATTGTGACGTGGGTCATACCTTTTGCCCTGTGTACCCTCCCCACTACCACCAAGGATCTGCTTCAGGCTGCTAACCAACGCAGCAGGCAGCCTCCAGGAAATGGGGTATACAGGCAGGGGCTCAGCTCCCAAGGGGCACAGGGGTAGAAGTGACTTCAAGACCACCCAGGTCATGGCCCCTACCCTCTCATCAGGGCCTGCTTGGCCAGTGGGGCCCCCACCAGCTCTGAGCCAGTCTCCATGGCCTGGCTGCTGCCTGGTTCCATTTCAGGGCTGGGCCAGGCTGGAGACCTTCCCACAACTGAGCCTCCGGTTATTGGATATCAGAGCAGAGGTGAGGCCAAGAGCTGCTGGTCCTTCCCCATGTCCTCCTGGCCCAGGTCCATGGGGTCTTGTGGCTCCCTAGGCCCCCCTGGGCTAAGCCCCATCCACTTTGTTTCAAGCAAGTCTGGGTCTCTCCTGACTGCCAACAGGGCAGGGTGCTTCTCCACTGGCAGGCTGCGCTGGGGTCACATAAGTCTGTCTGGAGAGCCCCCCTGCCCTCCCTCCACCAGGCAGCTGGGGCACAGATGCAGATTTGATCTGCTCCGGGACTCAAACTGTCCCCCATACATCACCCCTTCTCTCACTTTCCATCCCCGGTGCCTCTCCCAACCAGTGGTTCAAGTCCAGCTGTGGCCTGAGGCTGAGCATTGGGCTCTCCCAGCTCTGTCTCCTTTGGTGTGTGGCCTTGACAAGTCCCCTAGGCCTAATGGGTCCCTCTTCTGTGACAAAGTTGCTGGGAGGGGTCATGGGTCTGTGCTTGCGGAACTGGTGCGGGCAGACTGGTGGGTGAGTGGAGGTGCCTGTCTTGTAACCATGGCCGTGGTTCACATGATTCTGAGCCCTGACCCCCATCCTAGGTCCCCAGACATCTCTGGTGAGGCCACTGGGAAGGAGAGCTCCAGCCCACAGGAGGCTCCCGGTGAAGTCCGTTTGGATCAGAACGCGAGGTGGGTGACAAGAGCCCCACTGAGAGCAACGCAGAGAGGAGCCTGGCCTGGAGGGGGTGGGTGCACCCACCTCAGTCCCCTGGGCTCCCAGCCGGCTCCGAGGGTCAGAGGGCGGGCCGTGAGGTGACCTTCCCTCACGGGGGGTCAGCACCACCTCTGGCTTTGATGCCCCGCTCGCAGAACCTGGGCCGGTCCCACGCTCCGCTCGCCAGGAAGCAGCCAGACCAGCTTTGGGAGCCAGAAACCCCACCTCTTAGTCCCGCCCCGCCCAATCCGAGCCCGCGGGTCGTGACGTATAAGGTGTGCGTCGCCCGCGCATCCATGACGTCATCAGACACCGCCAGTGTGGGCGGGGACATTGGTCCCTGCGGCCATGGCTCCCGCGGCTGCCAGCCCCCCAGAGGTGGTGCGCGCGGCTCAAAAGGACGACTACTACCGCGGCGGGCTGCGGAGCGCGGCGGGCAGCGCCCTGCACAGCCTGGCGGGTGAGGCTGCGCGCGGGGCCCGGTCGCGGTGAGGCCCAGGGTGGGCGCTCCGGCCTCGCCCGCGGATGAGCGCTGGAGGCCGCTGCTGGCAGTGCGGCCCGTGGGTAGTTCTGGGCACCGCGCCGCCGGGCGCACGGACGAGCCCCCTACACCCGCCCATCTCAGCTCTCTGCCGCAACTCGGCCAGGCCTTTTGCATCCACCGAGACCTGCGCTAAAGGGAGAAGCGAGTGCCGCGGGCGCCCCAGCTGCCGGGCCGGGCCGGGTATTGAGAGAGGGGTGACAGTGAGGAGCGTGGGGAAGCCTCCCTACGGCAGTCGAAGCAGCGCGGGGCCGGAACACGGTCAGAACAAGCAGTGTATCTATTTGTATGACAAAACACTTTTGACTTAGGGTCAGGCGTTTCTGTCCGTGCTTTAAGAAATAATAACTCATTGAATCCTCAAAACAGCCCTACAGGGTCGGACTTGTCATGCTCAGTCTCACAGATCGGGAAATTGGGGTTCTTGAGAGAATGGGGAACTTGCCCGAGGTCAGAGCCAGCAGGGTGGGGAGCTGGGTTGGGATGCTGCTGGTCAGTGGTCTCCCTTGTGCTCCCAGTCACTCTACCATAGTCCGTCCTTGTGGGCCCTTCTGGGCACTAGGACACTTACCCAAGTGAGTCTAGGAGGGGGAGATGGGCTACAGGTGGGCAGGTACTCAGGAAACTCAAGTGGCCTGGGTGCAGATAGAGCAGCAGAGTGGGCGGCATCAGAGGCCAGGGGAGAGAGGACAGTGCGTTTAGGACCGAGGGCTGGGGACTGGGCTGGGCTGGGCTTAGGCAGCAGGAGGACCCCACCCCCACAGTAATAAGGCTGGTTTTGCTCTCAGGCGCGAAAAAATGGCTGGAGTGGAGGAAGGAGCTCGAGCTGCTGTCGGATATAGCCTACTTTTGTCTCACCACACTTGCAGGTACCACCCCCCTCCCTGTGGGATCTTGGGACTGAGGGGCCCACAACACATGCCAACCCCAGAGGACAGGAGGGGAGCTGACAGCAAAATGAGAAGCTGCTGGAGGTGCTTCGCAGTGTCTCTGAAGCTGGCCTGGGTACAGCCTCAGGGAAGGAGAGGACCCCAAGACCCTCCCCTAGAGGCAAGGCGAGGCCCTTAACCCCAGCCAGGATCACAGGAAGCTCTGATCTTTGTTCACCTGTCATGTTTGTGTCCTCCTTTCGTCCTTCTAGTGTCCTCAGGGACCTTTGTCCTGGACCTTGCCCCCAGTGCCACTGAGACTGTTTCTCCATGGCTGAACCCTATAGTCCAAGAGGGACCCTGGCAGTGGGCCTTGGCCAAGCGTCATCTTTTAGAAGGCAGGGACTTAGTTGAGGACAAAGTCTGCCTCAGCCTCTCATGTGGGTATTCCCCCGCCCCTAGGCTACCAGACCCTCGGGGAGGAGTACGTCGGGGTCATCCAAGTGGACCCATCCCAGAGCCGAGTACCCTCGAGGCTGCGCCGTGGTGTGCTGGTTGCACTGCACACTGTCCTGCCCTACTTGCTGGATAAGGCCCTGCTCCACCTGGAGCATGAGCTGCAGGCTGATGGCAACAGTGCCCGGCCCTCGCAGGGCAACCTGGCACCCAGCATGCGAGGCCGGTCGAGAATCAGGCGCTGGGTGCGCCGGCAGGTGGCTGCACTCACGGAGCAGCAGAGGAAGGCACTGCTGCGGGCCACACTCCTGTTCAGACAGGGCCTGGGCTGCCTGCAGCGGCTCCACATCGCCTGGTTTTACATTCACGGCGCCTTCTACCACCTGGCCAAGAGGCTCACAGGAGTCACCTATGTAAGTGCAGGTGTCTCTCCATCCTGGTCCATCTGCATAGAGCTGGCTCGCCAGTGCCAAAGTCCTCAACTGGGTGTTGTCAGTTCACATCTTGCCAAAAGAAAAAACCCCAAAGAAGCTCAGTTTCCACAAACCCTGAAAGTAGGGTGAGTCTGTCTTCTGCAGCTAACATGTGCAAGCCACCATGGGACCACCCCTTCCAGACTGTCCTGACGGAAGGTCAAGTGTAGGGACATCTTTCTGACGGTGACTCCACAGAGACCACGTGAGCCCCACTGCTGCCAGCACACCCCGAGTCTTCTCTGGTCTGCACCCACCCGCTCTTGGGGACAAGCACTCACACCCTTCTGTCCTGGTTTGCTTGCTCCCAGTTACACAGAAAGCTGCCCTCCAGCCGGCCCACCCACCGGAGGGTCTCTAGGCTTGCTCTGCTCTCCTGGGTTGCTCTCAGATTCATGCTCCCTTTAAGAAAGCCCCCTCCCCCCTCTTCGCTTCTCTCAGCAGCGTGGTCCTGATGCCTATGCCCGCCCCGTCAGTCCACTTGGTCCTCAACCTGCTTGCTGTCCCTCAGTGTGTTGCTGAGCTGCTGTAACACAGGGAAGGACCAGGCTCAGCCCATAGGGTTTTTCCTTGTTCCGGGGTGTTCAGAGTGCCATTGGCTCTTCTTTGTACAAGCAGCCAGGTCTGGTTGGCCTGCTGACTTGGCCAAGGGAAGGGAGACAGGAAGTGGACATGGCCAGAAGTTGCTGCACCCGTCGCTAGCTGCAGGAGAGGCTGACACACAGTGCCGCCTAAAGGCAGGGAGCTTCTGTTCCTGTGACGGTTGGCAGGGTCTGCCCTCTCTGCCCCACTGAGTGCTCCCTCTCAGGCTTCTCTGCAGGTTCTTTTTCTCTCTGAGATGAGGGTCCCTGGAGGTCCCCCACTCCTGAATTCTCACCTGCAGCCAGAGAGATCTGCACACTTTCAGCTCCATGCTCAACTTCCTGGTTCAGTGCATCGCTCCTGTTGGGAGTGAGGTCTGAGCTGTCCAACAGCATCCCCCAACTGCCTGTCCACCCGGTGCTCTGACCCTGGAAGGCTTGCCTTCCCTCCTTAGCTGAGAGGTCCCATGGTCATTCTCTGTCTCCCCTGTGCACCGGGAGGGCAGGGCACAGGAGTCCTGGGGTAAGCTAGCCTCCAGGCTGTTCATTCTTTGTGCCCGCTGATCATGTGACTGTCCCTTGGTGGTCCTCAACAGCTCCGCATCCACCACCTGCCTGCAGAGGATCTGAGGGCTCGCGCAAGCTACAGGCTGCTAGGACTCATCTCCCTGCTGCACCTGGCCCTGTCCGTGGGCCTGCAGCTCTACAGCTTCCGGCAGAGGCAGCGTGCCCGGCGGGAGTGGAAGCTGCACCGCTGCCTGTCTCACCGCAGGTGCGTGGGGTTGGCACCAGGGCACAGGGTCTCCACACAGGCAGGCAGCCAGCCTGTGGGGGCTGAGCACACCTGCACTCAGCAAGGACTCTAAGGCTCCATCCTCTCCACCCCATAGGAGCCACGTGGAAGAGAGAGCGGTGTCCAGAAACGCCCTGTGCACCCTGTGCCTGGAGGAACGCAGGCACTCGACAGCCACGCCCTGCGGCCACCTGTTCTGCTGGGAGTGCATCACCCAGTGGTGTGACACCAAGGTCGGTCAGCAGCCGCGGTTTTGACGCACAGGCTCTGGGCAGGGGTGCAAGGACAGCCCAGGTGGTTGCCAGTCAGCAGCCTGCCTCCAAAACCTTTCGGTGGTGGTGGTGGGCAGGCATCTTTAAAAGCCCCCAGGTAAGCCAGGTACAGGGCCGAATCGGGAGTCAAGGCCCCACAGTTGCCATGTGGACGCTTTGCCGAAAGCCAACTAGAGCAGCCCCAGCATCTGTAAACATCATTCCTGTGAGGCCATGGTGGGCGAAGTCTGCCCCTGCGCCATGTGTGGGAAGCCAGCCCTGCCCACACGTGCTGGACCTTTTTCACACAGACAGGTACCCACTATGACTAGTCATGTGGGAGTCCCCAGGACAGAACCACCTGCCCTGCCCTGCCCTGGCCTTTTGAGACCTCAGGGCACAGGTGTGTACTGTGCCAGTGGTCAGCACTGAATGCCTCTCATCGCTCATTGGGACTCCAGGGA
The DNA here is from genome assembly GCF_036850995.1 of Saccopteryx leptura. Classification (NCBI taxonomy): domain Eukaryota; kingdom Metazoa; phylum Chordata; class Mammalia; order Chiroptera; family Emballonuridae; genus Saccopteryx; species Saccopteryx leptura. The sequence goes on along the minus strand of NC_089505.1, from coordinate 84,644,100 downwards.
GGGTCCCGTTCCTGGAACCCCACACACCTTTACTAGCAAGCTCGGCTCAAATCCAGCTGCTCTGGGGCCAAGCGGAGAGCGGGAGGGCTACCCAGCTGAGGCAAGTAAACAAAGGAAATGACACTTACCTTGTTTATCTGTGCACAGGCTGCTCAGGGTGTGACCCCAGTGGGTACCTGGCAGACTAGCAGCCAACCTTCTAAGACTAGAGGGAACATGACCTGGTTTTAGGCCAAGTGGTCCTTAAGGGCAAAACCCCGGGCCCAAGAAAATGAGACGGGATTGGCACGTCTATCCCAGAACCTCCCAGGAGGCTCAGGCAGCCAGTCACCCACCAGCCGTGAGGCTCCGTGGGTATCTCAACACAGCTGTCAGTGGTGACTGAGCCCTCAGCCATCCCAAGTCACCCCATGGATGGGCTGGCCAGCCCCTCAGCCGAGTCCCTGCTCTACCCAGGGTTAAGGCCTTGCAATCAGGTTTGCAGCTCCTGAAAAAACAGACTCGTTTTCCATTGACCTGAGGACACCTCGTGTTACTGGAGGTGCCAGTGGGGGCAGGCTGCAGTGGTCTTACTGGGACACAGCCCATGTGACCTCTCTCTTCCCCCACAGACGGAGTGTCCCCTGTGCAGGGAGAAGTTCCCTCCCCAGAAGCTCGTCTACCTGCGGCATTTCCGATGACTGAGGACGGAGGAACCCAGGGGTTACCTAGCATCAGGAAAAAACTTTGATTCTTAAAGATTACTTGCACAGAAATCATAAAATCCTCTAATTTTCTATTCCGGTCACATTAGATACTGTGCCACCAGCTCAGAAGGAAGACCAGCTGGACAGCTGGTCCAAGGCCTCCAAGGCCAGGTTGGGGTGGTGGCTCCACCCAGTGCAGTTACCCCTGGGCCTGCGGCAGTGACAAGACATGGCCAGGGCCCAGTGGTGCCCCCTGCAGTACAACTCAGTCTCTTGTGCAGGAAGTTCTTTCACTCGCTGGGACCAAATTCTAGGTTCCCTCCCTTCCCCAAATCATCCATTTTGAGAACTGATTTCAGAAACAGTCTGGGACATACTGCGTTTCTATGATGAAAAAAGGAGCCAACATCTGGTGGACAATAAGGGTTTGCCCTGAAAGAGCAAATGTGGAGTGAGCAGAGGCTCACTGCTTTCGGGGTGTGGTCAGTCCTCCAGCCCACCACCCACAAACCTTGCCGGTCACCAGAACTGGCTGAGTGGCCAGGCACATCTATTCACAGTAGAAACTAAGACGCTCTACCCCTAAAGTGTCCAATTAATGCACAGTGTGCCTTTTAATGCACATCGAGTTTGCTTCCCATTTAGAAAGTGGAAGTCTGCGTCCTGGGCCTTACAGATGCTAGGGGGAGGGGTCTCCTCCCACTCAGGGCTCCTGGGGGGGCAGAACCAGCTTGGGTGACAAGTTGTTTTCCTGACACCTAAGCCACAAAGCACCTCTCAGAGGCTGACAGGTGGGACAGCTGTCACCTCTATACCCAGCCTACTTCCCTCTACTTTTTTGTCATTTTCAAGTTTTTAAAACTGTATTTCACATGTACCAGAGACAGGACTTTGCTGCAGGCCTCGTTAAGAGATGAATTCTACAGAAGTGCCGGTCTGTTGAGAACACCCTAAGGGTGAAGGGACAACCACGTCACAGGCTGAGGAAGCATGCTCTCGCCTCACCGGGACCTCGTCCCATGTAACATCCCTGCTGGGAAGAGGCCTGCGCTGGCCACTTCTCAGTGTGACGTAGCTGTCATCCAGCGACAGAGACACCACCGTGACAGTGGGCAAGACTGAGAAGCAGGCCCCCAGATGAGGAGGGGTCTAGACCTGGCCACCGGTCCCGAAAGCCTTTACGTGTGCTCTGACCCAGTGCACCCAACCTCCGGTCATGTCAGGCCTGAGCATTTACTAGGAAAGTATTATGAAGTGTGAAGAGCTGCTACAGCTTGAACACCTCGACTGCTGTAGTTTCATGAAGGCCGACTTGGAACGTCATCTGAATGGAAAGTAAATACACCTCCAGGTGGACAAAGGTCTAAATGGCCTCTTAGAAGCAAGAGGAGCTCAACTTCAGATATGTAAAAATTGGCAAGAGACTATCAACACCGTAACCACATTTGAGGTCTAAACCCTAATGGTGGGGAACAGTGCTCAGTCACGAGTCTGAATGCCCAGACCCGGAGGAAAGACGGACTCCTGCATCAGCCTCTGCCCCAGGGAAACCCATGGTCCCTTTCTGTCCTGCTGCTCTTGGTAGTGGTTCCCCCACTGGGGTGTTTCTGATAAAGACTACGTGAGAAAGGGGACACTGTCTTTAATAAAGTTTGAATTAAAAAGTCAGTAAAAGATTTATGAGTGTTTTTATCACATCAAAAAGTCAACATGCAGGTGGAGCTGTGTTCCCAGGGAAGTGGAGGGCCGAGCAGACCCACAGAACTGGGCGCTCGCCTGCCGCTGCTGGGGCAGGGCCGCTGCAGGAAACAAATTTAAATTAATCAGAACTCTTTACGTATGAAAGAACTTTGTCCAAATAATCTCAAACAATTAAAATATAATATATATTTATAATTCCAGGCCCCCAAAGCAATCACGGTAGTGAGAACAGAGTTTCCAGTCATGACAGAGGCCGACAGAGACACCTCCACTGAGGTGAAGAGGGGCGCGGGGACTGGCTTCACTGGGGAAAGCCTTCCAACGCCGAGTTCCTTCCAGCAGGGGACTCCGGGCGGCCTCATCCTCCAGCTGGGCGGCAGGACCACGGCGTCCTCCGGAAGGTCCTTCCGTGACCCCCCAGACCCCCTCGACCGTCCGCCCAGCCTATGACTTACTAATTCTGTCCTTTTAAACACCCGATGTCACTGAAAAATAAATCAATGCAATTCCGTTTAAATGCCAGTTTGTCGAGAACCTGGTACCAGTTACAATAATTGAAGCTCCTTTTTAAAAAGAAAATCCGACTCCCTCGTCATCAACTACTTTATGTGAGGAGAGAAGGCGCCGTTACAGTGGCTCAGACCCGCCTTGGGCTCCGAGGGGCGGAGGGGCGGCCCGTCTAACTCGCGAACGTCTTGCCCATGTCCTCCTTCCCCTTGTACGTCCTCTTGCCGTGCGTGAACGGGATGTACCGGTACTTGATCATGTGCTGGGGACAAACAGACACACACACATCGGCCGTGAGACTGTGGCTCCAGCAGCAGCTTCTAGACCCATGCCACACTGCCCACTGGGCAGGCTGAACCTGGGGAAACACCTCGAGTCTAGGCAAGGTCCCAGGAGCAGGACGGGCTGGAACACGGGGTGCTCTGACGAGCGGCAGGGTCAGGTCTGGCCAGGCCTGTTTTCGGGTAACGTGGGCATAACCCACTGTCACCTTTTGGCAGGTCCTGACTAACAGACCCACAGAACACCATGCTCAGGAGGAGGGAGCAGCCTAGGGCCTTTCTTAAGCAGCCCCCCAGAGCTGTCCCCCAGTCCCGCTCCCCACCCAGGCCCGCACAGAGTTTCCAGCCTCCCCAAGTGCAGGCGTGAAGGCCTGCGCCGCGGTACCAGGCACCACAGTGCTGCCGGGCTCACCTTGATCTGCCTCTTCATCGTGATGCAGAAGAGCATGATGAAGTACATGACCAGGATGGGCCAGAACACCGGCACGTTGAATGCCTCAAAGAAGGTGCAGACCATGGCCACCAGAATGCCCTTGGTGGCCGCATGCCTTGAAGGAAGGAGGGAAAGTGAGTGCGCCTCTCCTGAGTGGTGTGGCTCTGCATCCACGCCAAGGTGATGCGCCATGGAAACCAAAGTGCGGCTCAAAGTGTCCTTCCCAAACCACACGCAGCTAAGACAGCGGGTAACAGTGCTGACGCCACTCCACTGAGGGACGACCGAGAGCCAGGCAACGCCCAGGCTCCCAGCATGCAGGGTCCAGCCCCTCGGGTCACACCCCACTGAGGACCCTCCTCGGTGCACCCCTCCCTACAGAGAAAGGCCAGCTTCCTTGGGGCTCCCAGGCCCCACTCCCAGCACTTCATGCTGGGACACTGGGTGCCCAGACTTGCCAAGGGCCGGCCAAGTCCCACACATGTACCCAGAGTCGAGTCAAGACGTAGCAGCTCGTCCCTTTCCATTTTTTGATCCAAATACCAGACAAATGGGGTCACCTCTGCCCACCTGTCACACTTTCATCACAGCACAGAGGTCGCCTCCCCCCAGGGGCTCTGGGGACCAGCACCACACTTCCCACGACAGCAGCCGTCCCCAAGTGGCCCCACCCTGGACAGCCAGCCCTGCATCTGTCAGACACCCTGCACAGACAAGCTGGTCCCTGTGCCTCTGCCGGAAGGGGCGCCATGCGTGGAGCAGGGCAGAGACTAGACTGTCACAAAGCCTGTCCCTTGCGAGACAAGTCTGCAACGTGCACAGGAGACTCCACCTGAAAGCAACCTCTTCTTTGCCAGCTTCAGAGAGCCTTGGCACTAACTAGCAGCTAGGAGAAGCCACTGGCCAGGGCTTCTCAGAGGCCTGTGGCCCACCATGCCAGCGAACACAGAACTCATATTTTGGGCGAACAAATGTTCAAAACAAAGACAATAAAACTCACTTCTTTAAAAAGTCTGACTGGCAGCTAACTAGAACCAAACGGGACTACTGTCAGTCTTATTAACCACACTCAAGGGTAAGTCTTTAGGAATTAACTCACCAAAACTTAAACTCGGGAAGCCTTCGGATGAACGGCCGGAACTCCTCGTTCTGTTTGGTGGGTAGTGAGGGGCCGTCATCTGAAAGGCAGAACATCAATCAGAAAAAGTGCACGTCTCGCCTCTTCATTTCCATGACAACACTGATATGTTTCTCCCTGACGCTCCTGAAGACAAAGATGAAAGGGGACTTTTCGCTGACTTAGAAATCAAGTCACTACTTCAGAAAACTCGTATTAGAATTTTTTTAGTAAAATGTGTATTTTTTTTATTTTTTACAGAGACAGAGAGTCAGAGAGAGGGATAGATAGGGACAGACAGGAATGGAGAGAGATGAGAAGCATCAATCATCAGTTTTTCGTTGCGACACCTTAGTTGTTCATTGATTGCTTTCTCATATGTGCCTTGACCACGGGCCTTCAGCAGACCAAGTGACCCCTTGCTCGAGCCAGCGACCTTGGGTCCAAGCTGGTGAGCTTTGCTCAAACCAGATGAGCCCATGCTCAAGCTGGCAACCTCGGGGTCTTGAACCTGGGTCCTCCGCATCCCGGTCTGACGCTCTATCCACTGCGCCACCGTCTGGTCAGGCAAAAACGTGTATGATTTTTTTAATGATTGCGCTTTACTAATTTTATGATTGCTTACAAATCCAACTACACGAGTTACACTCAGGAGCACACCAACCGCACCACAAAGGAGCGGAAGGAAAAGAGAGGGTCAGTGCACGCGAGCGGAATGCCTGCGCAGCCTTAGTGTGCTCCTGGCCGTGGCCACCAGGACACGTGCCTCCCATTAGAGAAACTGAGGTTACAGAAAAGGCCTTGTAGTGACTTCCTAATTCCCCCAAATGGCAACATTTCATGCAAGGGTTGTACTTCCTTTAATGTTTTGAAAACCTCAGGCTGCTGGTCACCACTGGGACAGGGCAGGGAAAATGCCCAGCACTCAGAAAGTGTGTCTCACCCTCAGAGAGAGCCTTCTATGGGCAGGAGCTGCAATCGGGGTTTTCCAACAGGGCCACAGAGGTGCTGCCACCAGTGACATGTCTGTTCATGCACCTCCCACCCTGCCCCTGCCTGGGTGGCCTGTCAGACGTGGACTTAGACCCCCACCTGCCTAGGTATGGCCAGGAACAGTGTGAGCCGAGACCCTGTCAACCAGTCGCCCTGGGAAGTCAGAGCACCACCCTCCGTGAAGCCACCATCAGCGCCCAGGGTCCTCAGTGGCCTCCGTCAGTCCCAGCAAGCTGCCCACTGGCTACGTGAGAAGAGGACCTAACTGACGAGTGTGGAGACGACTCCAAGACAGGCTGGTGGTTCAGGAAGGGGCACATCAGGGGGAACCCAGGTCTACTCCACTGCTCCACCCACTCTGCATGTGACCTTGACAACTTCCAGTTTCCTCATCTGCACAGCAGGGATGACATAAGGAACACCCACCTCCCACGTTGTTCAGCGTTTAATAAGTTATTCTACACACAAATTTATCATAATCACTGACATTCTAGGTACATCTGAAACCCCAGGAGAACAGCCTCTCCCAGTCGGGATTTTAGATGTTCTAGAGAAAATGGACCAACCCTGTGAAGTACACAAAATCACAGCTCTCCCCAAACCAAAAACAAGTGGACAGTTGTTCCCCTACCTGAATCTTCCATTAAGGAAGGGTCCACTTTTGGAGAGAGGAAAGCTATGAAAAGGTTCAGGTGGTAGATTCCCAAGGCATAGGTCACGATGTACCAGCCCTGCAAGAGAGGGAAGCAAGGTCAGCAGCGCCTCGAATGCCCGGCACCAGACCAAGCCCTGTGCTGACCACAGAACCTGTCCAGCACGGGACCAAGCCCTGTGCTGACCATCAGAACCTGCCCGGCACGGAACCAAACCCTGTGACGACCATCAGAACCTGCAGGCGCATGTGCACTAAACGGAAGAGCAGACACACAGCAGAAAGTCACGACAAGGGACAGCATAGTGCAGTTGAGCACCCATGGGAGTTTTCTCAAACTGCTTTGTGGGTCTTCACAGTGGACAAGCCATGGGGGCAGGGGATCTAGTTAGATGCACAGACTACCTGAAGACACCAGCTCCCACCAGGACTACAGCAAAGAGGGGGGTGTTCCTCAAAGCTGCATGCCCAGGCCCGGGCCGGCTAAATTGGAACACACTGCCCAATATATTCTGGCTGACACCCGACTGAGCCTCAGACCTGAGACCACACATTCTGCAGGAGTTGCTGTCATTTCTTCCAGAAGAAACCCAGAACCGGAAAATCAGGAAATAAAGAATGAGGTTAAAAATGTTCTGGAGCCCAACCTTCTCAGGAGACGTGGAGGAGGAGGAGCCTGCACGCGTGAACTCACCTGCGCCTGAACTGCTTTTCAAAAGCCCTAACATTTCCAAGTCAGAACGCGAAAACTGCATGTGACAGTGAGTTTCCTGCTGCAGCTCCACTCCGCGGGGCAGGTCCAGCCTGCGGGTGCCACCTCAGGTGCAGGTGGAGCAGTCACAGTGCCCACCTGGTTCTCTAAGCTGAGCTTCCTGGCTCAGTTTTTCCATTAGAGAATGGACCAAGTTCCAACTTAAAAACAACAACTAAAACCAGTGACAGTAAACTCAACATGAACTGTGGACATGCTGCAGACCGAGTCCTGCCACCCTGACCCACCGCCCGACGGAGCCACATGAGGGTTACTAGGAGGGATGAGACATCTAGCAATAACATCCAAGGCATGTTTCTACATTCAGTTTAAGTGAGGACACAGTTGTGGACACATCGTGGTGTCCAGTAAGTAAATGTACCATTGATGGACCGTGTCCTCCTTGATCCTGAGCAATACGTGGGAGGTGTTTGCATGAATGAGCAAACACCTTCCCAGCTCCAGAGGAAAAACCCCAGACGGGGCCTGACCCTGGGCACAGGAAATGACCTCCTCTCACGAGAACCTGTTCCCAAGAATCAGGTGGTCGCTGGAGAGCAAGCACACACCGAGGGCCAGGTCAGAGGGGCGGCACCTGGGCCACTGGGCTGGAGAAGAGCCCCTCATCACAAGCCCCTCCAGCCACAGCCTCACATTCAGGGGAAGACCCACACTCTCCTCCTCAGCCTTGCACAGGTACGGCTCCCACTGCTAAGCCCTCAGGAGCCACCGCCCATGGCACCCAGGGGATGAGGTGGCTGGTCCAGAAGGTTACCGCCCTGCCCCGTCTCAGTTCGGACACCCCAAGGCCCAGGCCGTGTGGAGACTCCCCTGGGAACAGCACGGCAGGTTCAGGAGGAACTATAAACGATCCGACTTGAAAACATGCTCACAGACATTGTTCTTATGTTTGGTGCTTAACTGGACTTAAGAGACTATTTCCCTCACCACAAACCCACTAATCCAGAGACAGAAAAAAACTAACACATTCGAAGACCGTGGAGGCAGCTGCGCCTTGCCCCAGCTGCACCTACCTGCAGCAGGTAGACCCGGATCATGTAGATGAAGCTCAGGCCCAGCGTTACCACCCATCGCACAGCTGTGTACGGGGTCGACTTGTCCAGCCAGGACTGATAGAGCTACAAAGACAAGAGTTTGTGTGCATCACACAGACCCGCAACGCCACCCGCAAAGTGTACCTTCCCCCAGGAACCTGTTTCAGGCCGCGTATCACTGCGCAACGCAGTGACGACAGCCAACCCCAAATCTACCTGCAATAATTCCTGAGGTAGGTCCAATGCCTAGGAAAAAACACTATGAAGAATCTTTCACAGCAAACAGTCCTATCGCATCAACCTGAGCCAGCACCAGCGACCTGACTTCAGCCCAAGGACTGCCCCGAGGCAGGAGAATGCACACCTTGGAGTTGCCACCTACATGCAGGACTCAGCCCACTTCCTGGTGGAGCCTTCCTGATCCCCGCAGTGTGGAGAGTTACCAGGGGGCACCACAACAGCTGTGAAGTGTGCTGTGGGACTCCTGAGTTTTACACGTACCCACGCACGTGTGTACATGGGCACACACATAATCAGTTTATGTGTCATCCAACTTATTTTTGAAATTGTTTAACTTTTAACTATAAAAATTTTTAACCAGTCATAAAAGTAGAGAAAACATGAGCCCAGACATACTCATCACCCAGCTTTAATAATTAACAAGGTTTTTTTTACTTTAAAAATTGGTATAGTACTCTATGCAACTGTTCACTAAGCTAGACCCCTTCCCCTAAGACTGAAACTCACACTCAGTGTCTGACTACCGTTTGATTTGCTGTGGCCGCTGCAGGCCTTGCCACAGCCCACAGGCCAGGTCCAACCACCGTGTCTAGACCTGGGCAAGAGGGGCCACATGGATATGGACATGAGTGGCCAGGACAGGACAGCAAGATTAGAGTAGAAGCTGCCACCATGTCGGTGTTGCTTGGGAGTTAAGAACGGTTTCATATCATTAAAGGTTGTATACACCCAGAAAACAAAGTGTGGTGGAAGGAAAAGGCCCCAAGGCCTAACCCCTCTGTCCGACCCCTCGCAGAACACACCACATGCTCCCGGAAGGGAAAGCCGTTCCTGAAAGCGTGAACGTAAAGCTCCACGCCTTATAGGAACATGGGCACACGCAGGCCCTGCGGAAACGTCCTGGGTCAACAGTTTCTTGTCCAAACATTTGCACAGTGCATCTACTGAAAACCAACCTGTCCAAGTCGTGTGAAGAATCTGTACACAACAGAAGGCTTCCCATGGACGGAGTCTCCAACACTGTCACCTTCAGACATTCTGTAACTGAGACAAACACAAAATACTTCTGAGTTAGAAAGTAGTCAAGGATTTGACCCCTGTCCACCAATACTATCAATATCAAGCAGATTTTCTCAGCACTCAGCATTTCGCCCACACCATCTTCTTCCAAGTGACTTTACTGTAAGTTGTCCTGTAAAAGGAAACAGGCAGGCGACATGCTTTGGTGGACAGCCAGAAAGGCACGTGACATGCAAAGCAACACCAAGGGGACTTTCATTTCTGCTACATCACCTGGATCGCACCCCTCTCGCTGGTCCCCAGGAACTTCCTGCTGCCTCTGGAGTCCTGTGGACAGTTTTATGTCCACCTCCCTTGGGCCGGTCCACAGCATGGGTTGCCGTGCCCACACTTGCCCCAACTCCTTAGACTCGCCTCTCTAGCACCTCCTCCTGTCACTTCTCTAGCCCAGCCCTAGTCACTGCCCAGGCTGCTCTCCACGGCACCAGCGGCCAGCCAGGCAGCTCCTGGTCCTTGCAGGGCCACATCCTCCACTCCACCAAGGGGAAAACGTCACATCTGACTCCCAGGCAGTCAGCTGTCTGTGCCCCAGTTCCTTATCGTAAGTGGAGGTAATCCTATCTGTTCATGACTATTTCAACATGTTGTTGTGATTCCCCAAGGAATTAACCTGTGAGAACCCAGATAACCCAGTGAAGGGGGAATCATCACCCCCATTTTACTAGGGAGGATCGAATCTTAAATAGATCGAGCCACTTGTCCAAAGTCAGAGGGACCTCCCCCAACTAAGCAGGCCACTGCCTGGTCTGCAGAATGAGAAGGAGGCTGAGGACTGAGGTGCTTGCAGTCCCTAAACTGCTGCCATGGCTAGGGCTGTTTCCAAAGGCCCCGGGCCGTCCAGCCACAAGGCCCTGGCTTCCTCACCTAGAAAATGGTATTCAATGACAGCAGCCCTTCCCACTCAAACAGAAAAAGGGCTCACAGCATCTGGGGGGACCCTGTGCCCTCCTGTTCACGTGGGGCAGAATCTGCCCCACTCTGCCAGAGCCCACACTCCCAATCCCGTCTAAGCTGCAAGCCCTCAGGACGCCCTCTTTTTGAAATGGAGGTCAGCAGGCTGCTGGTATGGTCCTGGGTCTCAAGTGGAAATACTTCCCAATTACAACTTCAATACGAAAATAACCTGAGCAGTCCCATTATGCCACATCACCGAGTCTGCATGGCTCCATGACACCACTTCCTGAGGCTGCCGTGTGCACGGGCAGAGTTCTAGGAAGTGTCAAGGAGGAGACCGAGAATGCCCTTTGCTCCCATGGAGGTGTGTAAGACAAAGACGAAGGACTGGACAGAGCAGGATGTGGTTCCCGGTTCTCCCGTCTTTACATCCTACTGTGGAGAATTGTTTCAAAAAGAGCTAAGTTAGAACTCATGACCAAGCATGGCCAGCCACCCAATACAGGCAAAGCCCTGCCGGCAGAAGCTACTTGTTCATCTCACAGTTCCTTACAGATTTTCCCCCATTTTATGTTTTTATGACCAAGGTGTTAACCATTAAAACGTTCACCATTTACTTGAAGTGAGGCAATAAGAGCGATGCTAAGGAGAGACACATAACTGTCCCTTTAAAGCAGGGGCTCAGGTAGAAACAACCTCAGACAGTTTCTGTACACCAAACACCACCCTGCGTCTTGAGCAAGTGCACCGTCAACAAAAACATCCACATGTGGACTTTGGAGTCAAACAGGCAACTTTCAGCGTCTGGTTCTGTCACTTCCTTGCAGAGGTGACCATTCCAGCTGACAGTCTGCAAGCAGGCACCAGCACCTCAGGGCCTCCTCCAGGGCTGTGGGGAGCCGCCCGCTGCCAGGCATCCTCCCTCCCACCCGCAGACTGGTCCTGCCTGTCCTGTCCTCTGCCCTCTGCTCAGACTGTCCTGCACCCAGGCCCTCGGCTCACAGCACCCTGTTTCTACTCTGTGTAATCACCTTTTTCTCATTTCTTTCTGGCTCACTTCTCCGTTTCCTCCTCTGCACTGCAGGATGCTTGAGGTGGACCTAGTCGGGTCGGTCCACTGCTGGGCCAGTCGCCCAGGACACGCTGTGAGACCAAGCCAGTGGTGGGTGACATCAGCTAAACTTGATCACTTTACTTTTTAGTCACAAAGAAGAGAGATCAGCTACCACGGTGAAATCGTGCATAGCCTGTCAGTGCCCACTTTCTGGAGGTCACCTCTTCCCCAAAGAGAGCAACAAACACAGGGTCCGTCCTCCGCCAGCCTGGCTCCCACTACCTTTCTGCTCACCTCCCTGTTCTCTCTTCCTCCTAGGCCCTGCGTGTTCCTGCGACGCTGTCAGCCTCTGGTGCTGTTCCCTCCGCCGAAATGCCCTTTCAGACCTCATTGGCTCATCTGGCACGGCCGCATTCCGCCAGCTCCTCCCTCCTCCAGGCGTGACCATCCTGGAGGTGCTCACCTGGCCCGCACCACGCTGCACCTGAGCGCGGTCACCGCCTGCGCTCGGCGGGAACGAGCCCCAGCCCCTAAGCACCCTCTCCTCCACGAGGTCCCCCCAGGACACTTCTGCGCGGCGACACTTCTGCGGCCGAACAGAACGCGCTTGCTCCGGGAAAACTTCCAGGGCCCCGTCCTGCACACACACGGAGGCCGACCGGAGGCGCTGCAGCCGAAGGTCTCCTGGAGAACCGGCGGCTCTGTGGCCCAAGTGTGCGCTGTTTCCAACATGTCACCTCGAGCTACCAGACTGTACCCTACGGACAAGCCCCGGACGCCAGCGAGGAAACGGAGAGGGCAGCGGCCGTGCCCACACCACCCGGCCAGGGCAGACGGCCCCTCCCAGACAGGCGCGCAACGGGACAGGCGGGGCCGATCACACCGCCGACTCTGCGGGGCCCGACTCGGCCCCGCCTATCCCGGCCCGAGTCCGCCGCGCGTCCCGGAGCCCCAGACACCCGCCGGCCCCTTCCTGTCCCGGCCTCCGTTCTCCCGCCGCCCGCCGGTACCTCGCGGCTCTGCAACGGCCGAGCGCGGTCTCCGACGGCCGCGGGAAGGAAGACGCGGGCAGGGGCCGCGCCGACGCTTCTCTCGGTCCGGGAAGGGGCAGCCGAGCACTTCCGCTCCGTACTGCGCGGCGCCGCCTCCGGCCCTCCAAGATGGACGCCGGGGCGGAGCCGAAAGCCTCCAACCATTTCCGCTTCCGGGGCGGGCGCTCCCCCTCGGCGGAAATGACGTAAGCGACGGAAATGCGCCGGCCGCGCAGGCGCAGGCGCAGACTTGTCCTTTGGCTCCGGGCTCGGACGGCGCCGCTCCAGAACTTGTTATCGCCCAAGGACTGACCCCCGTGGCCACGCCCTCAGCGACCAACGAGCCAATGGAGGGGGGCTTTAGTGGTTGCCAAGGGAAAGCTCGAGCGGCAAGATGGCTGCCGCCAGTCAAGGAAGCCGGAGCTTGCAGCGCCTGAAGCGTCGTGACCCGCCGGGGCGGCCGCCACAGGACGGTAATGGCTGCAGGCCCGGGCCGGGCCACAGGGACTCTGTTCTGAGTAGGAGGGAGGCGGGCAGGGACCCCCGCCGCCGGAGCCCTCGTGTCCTCTGGCCCTGTAAGGGACCGCGCCTCCACGTGTGCTGGTGTCCCGCGGAGAGGGTGGGGGGTCCGGGCACTGGAGACCGAGCCGGGAGTAACCCAAGCCTGAACGCGCGGTTCAGAGGTTTGACAAGAGCGGTTCTTAAGACTTGCAGAGGCCGCACGATTTGGGTCAGATATGCCCCATGTCAGTCATGCGGCCGGCATATTAATAAATCTTTTAATTAAAAAAGAAAAGTTGCGGAAAAGGGGCTGGAGTGACCTCCCAGTCCATGCCACTCTCTCTGGGTGGAACTTGACCCTCGTTTCTGGCAGATGCAGGAGTCTAGGAACGCCCACACTTCCCCAGAACCGCCCCTCCCAACTTGTACATCGTAAATGAGGGTGCTGCTGGGGACCGTGCGCTTAGCAGCAGAGTGGCGAGGATTTGTCCGGAGCAGCCTGGAGGTCACCGGAGGGGCACCGCAGAGAAGCCGCAGGGCCAGCTCTTTCCCACACTGCCCTCACCTTCCTCTGGCTAATGAGACTCAGCTCAAAAGCCCTCTGGGGGAGGCTCCCGACCCTCCCACAAACCAGCGTACCGCTGCCGCACCAGGGTCCCTGAAGGCCCTCCCACTGGGCCTGCCTTTTTGCACGGAGTAGGTGCTCATGCTGTTTGCTGCATAAGCGAATGAAGTAGGTGGATGGACAGAAAACAGGAAAAGTCCTGACCCCCAGACTAAAGCTTCCGTCGCATTGTTGAGGGATTCACAGGAGGTGACGTGCCCAGACACCCTGAGAGCTCCCTTAGCGCCCCAGACTGTCCCCACCTGAGCGTTTGTTGTTGGTCATCAGCCAAGTAGCCTGTGTCATGTGCTCACCTGTGCGCCTTCTTTTCAATGTTCAGGTTACGGTGTCTACACATACCCGAATTCTTTCTTTCGATATGAAGGGGAATGGAAAGGAGGGAAGACTCATGGTAAGAAACATCTGTGTTCCTCCTTTTTGAAACGCGTCGTTTGGTGTCACTCTGTATTCACAGACTCTCTACTTCTGCCCTTGCACTGACGGGTGAGGTGACTGGAGTGTCCCCGCTGAGGAGGTGTAAGGGATGGGGCCTCCTCGGCACTTTTGATGGCTCTGCAGTTACTCTAGCCAAGACAGCAGAGTGCTCAGTCTTGTGTCAAAACGTTTTCCTTATCAGTGTGTATGCGTGTGAGTTTGCAGAGTGCACATGCTGGATGTGAGAAGGAGCTGTGCATGTGCGGGCACCAGTGGTCGCTCCTGACTACTGTCTGACAATGTTGCATCTCGGTTTCTCTCACCAGGCCGTGGTAAGCTGCTGTTCAAGGATGGAAGTTATTACGAAGGCGAGTTTGTGAACGGGGAGATCATGGGAGAAGGCTGCCGTCTCTGGGCCACAACAGGTTAGCTCTGGAGACCCGGGGTGACGTGCTGACTCCTTTCTTGTAAACCATCTCCCTTCTGGATGTGGAAGGCACTTCTCTCTGTAAAGTGGGGACCCTGGTTTCCCTGAGGGGTCTCGTAAGAGCACGTGCCAGCCTGTAGCAAGGTGATGGTGTGCTGCCCACAGCTTGGCCAGGGGCTGTCTCCAGACCCTCAGACCCTCACAGGCAAGCATAGTGGTCAGTTTTCAGTGGAGAGAAGGCTCACCCCGTAGATCTGGGCACATCAGTGCTCACCAAGAGTCAGTGTGTGATAGACTCTTCAGGAACTGGGAGGGCAGGTCCAGACCCACCTGGTCCTATGTTCCCTCAACAACCAGAGTCAGTAATAAAATAAAGAGATCCTCTTGTCTATTATAAAATGACCCTGCAGCCACCATTGCTCAGAGGATGATCGGGAGACACTGGAACAGCTCTGGCCCTAAACGCTCGTTCTCCCCCTCCTTAACCACCCCAGGGAACATCTATTCCGGCCAATTTGTTTGGGGAGAGCCTCAAGGTTATGGCGTCATGAAGTACAAAGCCGGGGGATTTTACGAAGGGGAGCTGTCCCACGGTGTGAGAGAAGGTCTGATGTCCACTGGAACTCAGGGAGTGTTCGCCATGTCCAAGCACCCCTACCCAGCTTTTGGATTCATTGGGCTGGGTGGGCTCCCAGGGTCCTGAGCTTGACCAGGGAGCCTGGTGTCCCCTGAGGTCCAGGAACCCAGCCCCAGCATGACAGTGGAGGTGGGAGGTGAGAGTCCAGTCCTCTTTGGCTCCAGCTGTGTCTCAACTGTGTGACAACTCACCCCACACCTAGTGGCTCCAAACAACCACCATTTTGTTATTTGCTCGCAGTCCCGGAGTCGGCAGCCTGGCCTAGGCTCAGCTGGATGGGTCTGGCCTTGCATGGGGCGATCATAAAGCTATATAGTCACAGTGGCTTGACCAGGCCTAGTGGTCCCCAGGGTCCTCACCATGGCCTTGGAACTGCCAGGGGCCAGCAGTGCAAGCACTGTTGAGGCCTCAGTTCAGTCACGTCCTCCTCATCCTGCTGGACAGAGCGATACTGGAGGCCACACTTGGGGGTGGTGGGCGGACTACGCTCCAGGAAGGCCAGCAGGCGACGGGCACAACCCAAAGGCCAAAGACTCACGGTTCCTGGAAGTCCCAGCCACCGCCAGAGGCAAGCAGGGTAGCCACAAACATCCTCGTGTCGACTCAAGTTAGGCGTAGGAATGACCTCGCACTCCCAACTGTCCTGAACTGAAAACCCCAAATACATTACCACAGCCACAGTCTCACGAGCGTCTCCTCGGCCATTAGACTGAGGTCCCTACGGTGGGCCATTCAGGCCCCACCACATGGGTGCAGATTCCCTGTAAACCCACCCATCTGCAAACAGGGCTGGACTGCGTAGCAGCGTTGCCCCCAGAGCCACCACCACTGGCCTCGTGGCCGCTTGTACCACCCCAAATCAAGTCTCCCATTCTCCGGAAAGGCCGCC
The DNA here is from genome assembly GCF_036850995.1 of Saccopteryx leptura. NCBI lineage: Eukaryota > Metazoa > Chordata > Mammalia > Chiroptera > Emballonuridae > Saccopteryx > Saccopteryx leptura. The sequence continues at coordinate 84,628,132 of NC_089505.1, read as the reverse complement.
GGGCTCTTGGGACCGGGCTGCTGAGTCCTGTGGGTCCTGCCTTGTCCTGAAGTCACCACCTTCCTGCTCCAGGGGAGGTCCACCTGCAGCTGGCAGGAGGTGACATGGGCCTCCCGGCTCCTCCCCAGGACACGGGTGTCTGATGGACCAGGACGGGCACGTGTACCAGGGTTCGTTTCACAACAACAGGCGACATGGCCGGGGACGCATGGACTTTCAGTGAGTATGTGGCCCAGGGACTGTCCCCTAGCCCTTGCCCAGTTGTCATAGAACGGCTGTTTGTGGTGCGATTCCGTACTTTCTCCCTCAGTTACTGAAATTGGTTGCTTGTGTGTTTAGTAAGAGAACATCAACCCCTCTCCTGTAGAATACCTTGTGGGAAGACAGGAGGGTGGGGTGTGGCCACAGCTGGACATCAGGCTTCTTAAACTCCTGGGCAGTCTCTCATCCAAATTCCTGCCATCAGCGTTTGTGGGTTCACCTCTCCCTCCTCTCCCCGGTTGTCTTCTCCAATCCTGCACACCTGGGGGGCCGGCGGCCATGTGTTCTTCGGACCGGCGCCTGTCGTGAGACCCTGCCAAGTGCCTGGCCTCCTGCTCCTTAGCGGCCCAGCCCTGGCACCACAGCCACTCAGCCATCTGCTCAGGACCTATTTCTGCCTGGGTCCTGGCAGCAAGTGCCGAGCCCTGGTCTCAGGGGCTGGCCCTTGGCCTGAGAGCGGCCCTGCGTCTGTCCCTCAGGAACGGCGACTCGTACGACGGCGACTGGGTCCAGGACCAGCGTCAGGGACACGGGGCACTGCGCTGCGCTGATGGCTCCACCTACGAGGTACCAGGGGTTTCTGCAGGGTCCCGCGGCCCAGCCCCCCTGCAGGGTGCAGCTCATGCGCAGCTACAAGGTTGGGGACAGCGGCTATCCCACTTTCCTGGTGATAGAACTGAGGATCAGAGAGCTTATGGGCCCAGCTAATGCCTTCATCATCCGGTCTGATTGCTGAACCGCCCATGACCCACCACCGTCGCCTGTGTGGTGCGCTGCTCCTTCTACTCCTTTGGGTCCTGGCCACCTTGGCCCAGGTGCCCCAGGACGGCCTGGGAGGCAATGTGGTGCCCATCTGCTCCATGGGCAGACTCTGCACCCCCTCACTGCACAGGCGCCCCTCCCAGCTTTAGGGGCTGCACGTTGGTGAAAAGGTCCAAGCATGTCGGGAGCCCTCAGGCCCCCCCCCACTTTTTTTTTCACTGGACACTGGCTAGCGTGCTGGCCAGGAGCCAAATGAGCAGGACCCAGGGTGGGTGTCTCAGTATGCTCACACCTGTGCCTCGTCAGCTCAGGAGCACACGGGTGTGGACGAGGAGCCCTGCTGGCCCTGCCAAGCGCAGCTGGTGGCTAGCAAGCACTGGAGCCCTCCTCTCTGGGCATCGCCATGTGAGCTGAGGCACTGCAGGCAGCAGGAAGGGCAAGCACAGGGCTCTGAGAGAGGGCAGGCCCGGTAGCCGGAGCTGGGGCAGGAGGGAAACACGCTGGAGGCCCCAGCAGAGTGGCCCGTGGGCCCTGGAAACCCCCACGGGCTGGAGTGACCCTAAGTGTCATGAGAAGCGCTGGAAGAAGCTGGTGGTCTGACCTTTGTGCTGAAAGGTCCCTCTGGTTATTCGGAGGGTCCTGCAGACAGCAGGAGAGGTGACAGTGGCCTGCACATGGCGTGCAGCACTTTTGGGTGGTTTAGAGATAAAGACACTGGGCTCGTTGACGGATGTGGGACTTAGAGAATGTCAGATGTCAAGTCGACATAAGAATTGAAGTGATCCCTGAGCTTGGTACCGGCAGCGTCTGAGTCTCCTGCTGTGAGACATGAGCCCGGTGGGGGAACCCCCACCAGCTACTCCTGGGATGGCAGGACCCGCCCTGCACACCTGGGCAGGTGTGCATGGTGGTTTGCACCTGAACTTGTTTGCAAGTGTTACTGTGATCCACAAAAGCTCCATTTCCACTGTCTGAGGTGATTTCATCAGCCTCGGGACCAGCCTTGGGGCTCGCCATGGGCGCCACAAACCCTGGAGCTGCAAGGGCGTCGCAGGGAGACCTGGGCAGGACCTCCCTGCATCCTCCTCCCATCCCCGACTGTCTTGGAGTCACCCTGCAAGTGTCCATACCACTCGGCGGGCTGGGCTGGCTTGTGGGTCAAGGGTTGAGGGTGCACCTCTAGAGTCGGTCACATGTGGTGTCAGGCTTCACATCCTCAGCTCTCCATGCTGTCCAGGCACAAATCTCCCAGCTGCCCTGAAGGGGGCCCATCCCCAGTCTATAGACAAGGTAACTGAGGCACAGAGGAGACCTTGTAAAACAGAGTGAGTGGCAGAGCTGCCTGGAGCCCTGGCTCCCACCCCACCTCCAGGCCTGGGGCCATGGGCACAGCTGGGATGCAGTCAGGGTGGGGGTGCAGACCGGCAGCTCCTCGGGGCTTTGTCCTCAGAAGCTGGTCTGTCCCTCAGCCCCCAGCCTGCCCCAGGGCCTCACATGGGTCATGGACACCCACTGGGCATCCATGGTCTGGGAACTATTGGCACCCACTCGGGTCTCCCCTGCGAACCATGGCTCAGCCAAGAGGGGCTGGGACGAGGGACAGGCTGCTCCTGCACATGCCAGGGTTGCGGGGTGCCCGCCAGCTGCCCACTTGCCACCAGGGGGCAGTCCAGCCCCACTAGCTGCTAGCAGCTCCAAGCTCTGCAGGGACTGCATGTGGGCTGCAGCTTTGTCAGGAGGGTGAAGAAGAGGTATCTGCTTGGACAGTGGCTCCCTCGATGTCATTGGCCATGCTGGCCCAGCCCACAGACCCGGGATCCCACAGGCCCTCAAGGAACGTGGTGGTGTCATTAGCGAGCACCTTTTGGATGAGCACATGTCCCTCCAGATGCAGAAACCGGTCACATTCCCCCAGGATGCACACTGCCTGCCTGCATTCCTCACTGCTCAGCGACATCCCTGCCACTCGGAGCCTCATGGGCAGCGGGACACGGGCAGCCTGGCTACCACCAGAGGCCTGGGTCGTGTTGGGGGCCCAGCCAGTGTCCTGTGTGGGCAGCCCCAGGCCTCAGTCACAGGCACGCGGGTCCCCGTCAGCAAGCCATGGCGGGGACTGAAGCAGCTGCTGTTACCAGCAGCACACACAGTGACCAGGAGCTCCGAGCCTGGCACACAGGTCCAAAGGGAGGGCCGGCGCTGGGTCAGTCACTGAATTCATCAGGCCCCCAGTGCCTTTTAAGAATGAACTTAGGGCCCTGGCCGGTTGGCTCAGTGGTAGAGCATCGGCCTGGCGTGCAGAAGCCCCGGGTTTGATTCCTGGCCAAGGCACACAGGAGAGGTGCCCATCTGCTTCTCCACCCTTCCCCCTCTCCTTCCTCTCTGTCTCTCTCTTCCCCTCCCGCAGCCAAGGCTCCATTGGAGCAAAAATGGCCCGGGCGCGCTGGGGATGGCTCCTTGGCCTCTGCCCCAGGCACTAGAGTGGCTCTGGTCGCAACAGAGCAACACCCCGGAGGGGCAGAGCGTCGCCCCTGGTGGGCGTGCCGGGTGGATCCTGGTCGGGCGCATGCGGGAGTCTGTCTGACTGTCTCTCCCCGTTTCCAGCTTCAGAAAAATACAAAAAAAAGAATGAACTCAGGTAGCCCGGCACTGAGGAGAGCTCCATGGCCTCCACCTCAGGCACTAGAATGGCTTGGGTTGCAATGGAGCAACACCCCTGGTGAGCATGCTGGGTGGATCCCGGTCGGGTGCATGTAGGAGTCTGTCTGCCTCCCCACTTCTCAGTTCAGAAAAAATACAAAAAAAAAAAAAAGAATTAACTCAAGGCGAGTCAAGAAAGGCCGGCCCGGGACCGCTCACACATGCCCTGCCAGGTCCATTCCCAGGACATCGCTGTGCAGGAAAGCAATCCCCCGTCTGTTGCAGCCTGGTTGTGTGGTGGATCTTGAGCTCAGCTCCATGGGCTCAGGCGACAGCAGTCCCAGCACCAGCATCTTTGTGCTGTGGGGACACCTCCTAGGCCCAACCCTGAACTCCGGGCACGAAGTGTCCCCCAAGCCTGGAGTCACCAGAGGGAGTCGGCTGTTACACCCGAAGTGTGTGTCCCCGAGGAGGCAGCTGTCCCCAGGGCTTTCCGTACACAAACAGCCCTGTCTTAAAACTTTTATTGTAAAACACACGTCACATAACAGTTGCCGTTTGCATCATTGGGTGCACAGCTCAGTAGCCTTAAACCCTCAAGTTGTCGTACAGCCGTCACCTCTGCCATCTCTGCGACTTTCCATCTTCCTCAACTGACGCTAAGTTCCCAATAACTCCCCTCCCCCAACAACCCCTCTGCCAGCCCCACACCACTGTCTACTTCCTCTCTGTGAATCTGACCCCTCCAGGGATCCCTATGAGTGGGTCACACAGCACTCGTCCTTCTGTGTCTGGTTTATGTCACAGAGCATAATGTCCTCCAGGTCCATCCACGTAGCAGGTGTCAGAGCTTCTTTCCTTTTAAAGGATTAATAATATTCCTCTGTGTGTGTGTGTGTGACGTGTTTGTCCACCATCCACCCATGAACACTGGGTTGTTTTACCTCTGGGTGAGTGCAAGGTGCTGTGAACGTGGGTGAGCGGTTGTCCCTTTGAGACCCTGCTTCCAGTGCCTCTGGGGCGTGTGCTGTGTGGAGCCGCTGGACCCCGGGTCGCTCTGTGATTAAGTTCTGAGGCACCGCCGTGCAGTTCCTCCGGCAGCCGCACCATCCATCTCACCGTGCACACTGCTGGTGTCCCATGTGCTCACCGTGGTCAGCAGCGGGACCCTCCTGCGGGGCCCCCTGTGCTCCTTTGACATCTCCCTTGGCTGGGCCACCAGCACGCCTGCTGCTGTCCTCGGGTGCACGTGCTCATAGCGCATCACGGCCAGGCCATGTGGGATTCTTGCACCAGAGGGATGCGCTCCAAAGCGGGCTGGCAGCCTCCACCCGCACCCTCCTGCCCCACGAGTGCGCATACCACAGACACACCAGCGCTCTGCGTGTTCTTTACTGTCCAGATCATTTCACTTTGAAAAGTCCAAAGAACCGTCAGTGCGTGATGCTCCCTCAGCCACCACTGATGTGAGCACAGCCTGTAATAAGCCATTCCCGGAAAATGCTCAGGACACATGGAGCTGGGTGGCCCATTCTCCCAGCGACGGGCGGGCTGTTCCCAAACCACCTCTGCTGCCAGGTCGGTCACCAGGATTCCTCGACACAGAGCTTTTTAACGAACCTTCAGAAAACGAGTCCTCGAAAAGACTTATTTCTGAAAATAAACGTCGTATCATCTTCCGTCAGAAAATAAATCCAGCCTGACCGGGCACTGGCGCGGTGGATAGAACGTTGGACTGGGATGCGGAGGACCCAGGTTCGAGACCCCGAGGTTGCCAGCTTGAGTGCAGGTTTATCTGGTTTGAGCAAAAAGCTCACCAGCTTGGACCCAAGGTTGCTGGCTCGAGCAAGGGGTTACTCGGTTTGCTGAAGGCCCACGGTTAAGGCACATATAAGAAAGCAATCAATGAACAACTAAGGTGTCGCCACAAAAAACTGATGATTGATGCTTCTCATCTCTCTCCATTCCTGTCTGTCTATCCCTCTTTCTGACTCTCTCTTTGTCTCTGAAAAAAAAGAAAATCCAACGTGCTCCAAGTTGAGCGTCTCCCCTCCTCAACTGATAGGAACCACAGGGTCTGGCATGACGGCCCATGGCCTGGCCGTAACCCGTTTGTCTTGGGGCCCAAGAGTGCCCCCTGCCTCTGGCCCCCTGTGATGGTTAATGTACAAGTCAACCCCAGTTTGCTGGTGCACAGCACATGGGACCTCCCACCCTGCCTTCACCTCTGAGGGGCCAGGATGTGCATGCCTGGTGTTGCCCGTGGCAGCGAGCTCACCAGCTCCTCCTGAAGACATGGCTATAACTCAGTGACTCCCCCAGACACAGGGCAGCCTCTTGGCACAGTGGAGCTGGGAACTGATGTGTGCCTGCGGGGCCCACAGCCACCCGGTAGGGGAGGCAGGCTGAGGTGGGGAGAACCAGGAGCTGGTGTGGCTGCACTAGGGTCCCCGCTGGCAGCTGCTGGCTCCGTGTGCATGTACGTTGGCCACGTTTCCGCTTTGGCTTTTCTTAGAGGTAGGCCTGCTGGGTGGTGCACCTGCTCAGCGCTCCAAGCAGGTGGTGGCCTTCTGCGCGTCTTCACCTGCCCGGCCTCCCAGCCTCCTGCTCCTCACCTGCTTGGCCGCAGAAATGCCAGGGGCTTCTGTGTCCCCATGTCACCATCCTCGGGCCAGGAGGCCCCAGTCTAGGAATGTGGGGCCTTGTCCCAGGGGCACATTGAGCACAGGACTGAGAAGCATCTGGGCCAGTTTAAGCGTCCCTAGGAAGAGGGGTCTGGGCTGTACGGTCACCGTGGGACCAGTGCCCGACCCTGTTTTTCCTGTGGGGTTTGCCGTCAGTAAGGCCATGCCAGACGCATCACAGCAGCTTGTTTGCAACAAACAGCAAAACTCATCCGTTCGCACTCTGAAATCTAAGGGATGTAGAGCCAGGATCACGGACACACCACAGACACTGCTGATATCTGGGACATGCCTGTGGAAGTGGACGGGTAAGGGCCCCCACCTGTGCCACCAGCATGCTGCTCTGAAGCTGGAGACCCCAGCCCCTGGACAGTTGCAGGGCCTAGGCAGGTGACCAGGCCATGTCTTCACATGTGACCTGGCCTCAGGCCAGCCAACCTGCGAGCCCATGGCCTCAGAGAAAGTCCTCATCATCTCAGGCCAGGGAGTCGGGTGAGGCTGTGCGGTGGCCCTTGGGCCCAGGCCAAGGACTGAGCCACTGTGCTTTCTGCGTCCCAAGTCCCAGCACGAAACCCAAAGTCTCAGGAAAGAGCATGAACTTCTAGTGAAAGTTGGGGTGATGAGCTCACTTTGACTCACACGGGGCTGCATGTGACGGGCCGTGAGTCAAAGCTGACAACTTATCAGGTGCAGGATGGTGTCCGGAGGGCGTCCAGGATTCAGGAAAGTGTCCAGCAGCTTCTGCAGCAGTGAGAGTCACCCTCTCCTCCCAGCACACAAACAGGAACTTGGTGCCATGCCCGCCGAAGCCTGTCCCCACCCCAACTCAGGGACAGCCCCTGCCGCACCCACACACAGATGGGCACACATGGCCCCAGCGGGCACAGCACCCCGTCCTGGTTGTCCTGAGGACCCACAGATACTGCTGGAAGCTATGCTGGCACCAGGGACAGCAACTGGTGGTCCTGGGCCATCCTCCTGTGCCTGCTGGGTGGGTTCCCCTCCCCCTGCCGGCCATGAAGGGTAGCCCAGGACCCAGGGGGTTGGCTGCAGGTCTCGGGGTCTGAGTGACATACCACGGAGCCCCTCCTCCACCTTGGTCTGGCCTGTGGCCTACAGACATGAGCCTCGTCTTAGTGGACGTAGATGAACGCCCTGCGATGCCAGCGCATGTGGCACTGAGCATCCCAGACACAGCAGTGTGCGGGCTCAGGAGGTGCCAGGGCTGACCCTGCTCCCTGCCCCTCCAGGGCAGCCAGGCCTGCCGTGGGGGCAGCCATACCTCTGCCCATCTGGCACCCAAAACCGGCAGCCTGGACTCCACAGAAGCCATGAGCATGACCAGCAGGCTGCCAGCTGTCCGTGCCCAGCTTGGGGCCTGGGCTGGAGCTGGAGGTGCCTGTTCCCGTCTTCTCTTGACATGGTCTAGCTGCCCAGCCCCTCGTGTGCAGTAACAGCCTGTTTCAAACAGCCGTGGGAAGCACTTTTCCCAGGTTTGGGGGTGTCTGAGCTTCCCAGGGCTGCAACCTGCAGGGACCAGTCCCGCAGGCCCATTTGCACTAGCCCCTCCCAGACCGTGAGAGGAGTCGGGGTGCCAGGAGCCAGAGCCCAAGCTCAGCTGCACTCCCTCCCTTCATTTCCAACCGAGCCTGTGGCTCCCATGGAGACCTAGGGTGCCCTGTGGGCAGCGCCCCCAACTGGGTCTCTGACTGCCACCCTCCTCCCCAGGCTCAGCTGCCGGGTGTCCTGGGGCCCCCTTGAAGAGCAGGGTTGGAATCGGGGTGCAGTTAGCTTCTGCAGAAGAGTGAATAGAACCAAACATGCTGTTGGCTACATTTTCTCCTAATAGGAGTAATTCACAGTCAAATAAATACACCATTGTGATCTTGAAATTTTCCACAGAGATCATTTCCCCGCTATTCCACATGATTTCCTGCCTGGTTGTGTGTGCGGTCGAGAAAGAGGGGCTTATCACGGGGTGGGGGAGGCAGCAGCTCAGGGGGCGCCGCGAGCCAGTGTCTCGGGGCACCGGGCTCTGTCAGTTCACACTGTTTCTAATTGGCCTTTTCATTATTATCCGGGAACAAATGCTCTCAAGGCCGCAGCCCCACGCAGCTGCGTGGAGACGCAGTCTGCTTTGCTACGTTCGGCACGAGCGAGCGCAGCATCTTTTATTAAAAGGACTTTTGTGCTGAGAAGTGTGCCCTCCTGAGCCAGTGTTGTGCTTGCGCTTTCTGTGCACGCCATTGTTCCCAAACTTCCTGCCTCCGTAAAACTCAAAAGCAGCACGTCTTGCACAGCACACTGGACCGTGTGTTCAAACGCAGGGTAACTCCTCACCCTTGGGACAGCTTGTTTCCAGCGGCCTTTGGTCCCCTGGGGCCCCTGGGAACCCTGTGGAGAAAGGGACAGAGGCTGCCCCCTGGTGTCACCCACCCCAGACTGCTCGCAGAGCCTGCCCGAGCCTGAGCCGTTGCTCTCTCTGCAGGGACAGTGGCACAGCGATGTCTTCAGTGGCCTGGGCACTATGGCCCACTGCTCTGGGGTCGTCTACCGCGGGATGTGGATCAATGGCCACCCAATGGGTAGGTGTGCACCCCCCCGCCGCCTTTCCCTGGGCCTTGCAGGGTCACGTCTGGGCTTCCTGCGTTTTCTCAGGTAGCCCTGGGCCATCACACAGGAGGTGCTGGGCCAAGAGGTGCCGGGGGAGGGGCGGGGGGGCTAGGAAGACATGGAATCTAAAGGGCTTGTGACCTGCAGGAGCCCCAGTCAGACCTTGGACCCAAGGGGCCTGCTGTGGATGGGGCCTCCCAACATCAGCCTTTCCCAATCACGGGGGCTGCCATCCCTGGGGCCTGTGCATCTGCATCCCCTCACAGCCTCTGTCGGCCCCTGACCTGAGCTCGCCCATCCAAGTACTAACCAGGCCTGACCCTGCTTAGCTTCCGAGATTAGACGAGATTGGACATGTTCAGGGTGGTATGGCCGTAGACTGACCTGAGCTCTCTGCACTGTGACGTTAGCACAGGCAGCCAGAGGCCTTCAGGGGCTTTGTTTGGGGGGCTGGCTCCCCCTCCCATGTTGCTGCCTGAGCATTGAAGTGCCCCCCCTACCTTGTTAGACTCCAGGATGAGGGTGCCACCCTGAACCTTGGGGGTCCTGGAACCCTGGGCGGGGAGAGGCCAAAGGGTGCCAATGACAACTGTCTCAGCCCATGTGGGCGCCTGCTGAGCCAGGTGGGCTCCATAGCAAGGGCCACGGTCCTGGTACCCAGGGTACATCTCTGGGGCTGCAGGACCACCCCACAGCCAGGGTCAGGGGCTGAGCCCAGCACTCCTGCCTTAGGTGGAGCCTCCCAGAGGAGGTCCTGGATTCTTCCCAGCCCCCAGTCTCAGGCAGGGCCCTGGGTCCACCAGGAGCCTCTTAGTAACATCACCTTGAGAAGGAATCCAGGTCCCACCCACCCCAGATTTGGGGTCTTGTTGGAAGCCCTGGGTGTGGTGTGGCCTCACTTCTCCCTGAGGGTCTCAGGCTGGCCAGCCGCCGGCATTCCCAAGCCAGGGTGAGCTCTGGCATTATCTGACTGGGCGTGCCTGGAATCCCTCCAGAACAGAGCAGGGCTGCCCCACTGTCCAGGGAGGCCCAGCAGCCCCTGCGACCCTGTTCTGGCTCCGGCGGGGCCTCCTCCCGGCCAGCCTGGCGCTCACAGAGCTCTGCCAACTCTCAGCTGTACTCTGCCAGCTCTTGTCAGGAAAGCCCCACTGTGCTGTGAGTGAGGCCATCACTCTCTGGGGGCCTAGTGCAGGGGGCCGGCCCAGGCCGCTGACTCAGACTCAGGGGATGCAGGCCTGAATCTGACAGCAGGAGGGGGACATGCGGGACAGTCCAGCATGGGTGATCCTGACCGTGCAGCTGGCTAGCTCCTCCCCATTCCCCATCTCCCACTCAACCGTTGGCAGACACTCTGTGCCCCATGTAATGCATTCAGGTCAGTTCTGGAACCATCTTCCAACCCTCAGAACAGCATCACAGTCTTAGTCCTTGGTGGCTGCCTGGGTCACTTCTCAGGGAGGTGGCTGGTTGGGGGACGTTCAGCCGTTGCAACCCTGTGCCCCCTCCCAGGGGTGTCCCACTCACTAGGGAGAGGGCTTGTCCGGCTGCAGGACCCCCAGCTGTGGCTCTAGCCTTGGCGCAGGTGGGTGGGAAGCACCCAGTCCCAACACGGCGCCTCCACTCTCTCCCAGAACAAGCCGTAAAGACCGTGATTTTGGGCCCGGAGGTGATGGACGTGACCCATGGCTCTGCCTTCACGCTGAGCATTCAGCTGCAGCAGGACAACGGGGCAGTGGCCGAAAGTAAGTGTCCCCAGGTGACCTTTCCGGAAAGATGAACAGGTATCAGGTTCTCAAGCAAGAAGCCACGTGTGTGCAAGCATGTCTTGCGTGAGCGTACTGTGAGCACGTGTGCTCTGCAGGCCCCCATGCACACAAGTGCGCGTTTGTGTGCCCGTGGTCATCACACACCTCACAGACGAGGGGATGATGACTGCAGTGTTTTGTGGTCTGCAAAGGCCAGGCTCAGCCTGGCCAGGGGAGAGGTCCTCGTCCTCTGGGGTAATCAAACAAGGACAGAGCTCCATCTGTCTAGGCTGCTCTTGTAAAGGACCCAGTCAGCCTCAGTGACGCAGAGGAAGGACATCCCGACTTCCCACAGCCCTTCCCACCTGGAAGAGCCAGTGCCTCGCAGGGAGACCCCACCCATCACCAGAGACACCACTAGGGGCAGGACTGCCCATTCATAAACGCTCGCAATCCCTAAGTACATGGACTTGCTCAGCTCAACAAGTTCTAATTAGGACGCCACAATGCGTAGCACACCTCATATATATTTAGTCGCAATGGGTGTATTGTAACAACTTGATTCTGGTATCATTTACAGAACGTGAAATCTGCCTGTGTTAGTGAGTCCATGATTTTTAGTAAATTTGCAGTCGGACAGCCGTCGCCACACCAGTGCTGACTTAGGGCATTCCCTTCACCCAGAGAGACCCCTCCCATAGCTTGCAGCCCAGCCACCCTCAGTCCACGCATCCAGGAACCCATCCCCCTCTCTCCATGGATTTGCCCCTCTGGGCATTTCCTGTGAGTTGTGCGGGGTGTCTTCTGCTCTGCTGAGCTCAGGGGATCACCACATTGCCCGGCAGTCTTCACTGTGCCCGGTCACATTCACACAGCACACTGGCTACCCACCCCTCCCCTGTGATGGACCGCTGACTTACCCACACTATTTGGTGGCTGTGAGTGCTTCTGTCCAAGCCTGTGTGTGCATGTGTGCTTTCATTCACACACCTGTGGTAAGGGTCGCTGGAGTGCACAGTAGATTCTGGTTTAAACTTTGGAGAAACTGCCCAAGTGTTTTTCCTGAGTGGCCCAGGGTTTCCCGTCCCACAGACAGCACAAAGCTGACTCCGCGCCCCGCCTTGCTGTGTTCTCCAAAGGCGCTGTCCAGAGGATGTCGAGTGGCAGGCATCGCACGTGGTCTGTGACATTCAGGGCCATTCCGGTCATCTCTTTCTTCTTGAGTATTGTCCATTTCATCTAAGTTGCCAGACTTATTGCATAAGCCTGTTTATGCCCATTCTGCTTTTAACGCCATGATGTCATCTCTCTTGTTCCCAACGTGGATTACTGTGTCTTCTTTCTCCTTGTCCCAACTAGTTGGGCTAGAGAGGATAAGTTGCACTGATAAACAACCGACTCTGTGTTTTCTGTTGTCTACTTTATTAATTCCTATTTTGCTCTTATTAATTCTTTGCTTTTCCTTATTTTTGGTGTAATTGAATGTACTTTTCTAATTCTTAACGTAGAAAGAAACTAAAGACATTTCAGAGCTTTTCTCGTATAGGGGCTTGTTGCTATAAATTTCCCTCTGGGCACTGCTTTAGCTGCATCCTACAAGTTTCCTATTTTGTGCTTTCATTTTCATTCAATTCAAAATACTTTCTGATTTCTTTTTTTTCTTTTTTAATAGGAACAGAGAGAGAGTCAGAGAGGGGGATAGATAGGGACAGACAGACAGGAACAGAGAGAGATGAGAAGCATCAATCATCAGTTTTTTGTTGTGACACCTTAGTTGTTAATTGATTGCTTTCTCATATGTGCCTTGACCGCAGGCCTTCAGCAGACCGAGTAACCCCTTGCTCGAGCCAGCGACCTTGAGTCCAAGCTGGTGAGCTTTTTTTTTTTTATTACAGAGGCAGAGATAGACAGGGACAGACAGACAGGAACGGAGAGAGATGAGAAGCATCAATCATCAGTTTCTCGTTGCGCGTTGCGACTTCTTAGTTGTTCATTGATTGCTTTCTCACATGTGCCTTGACCGTGGGCCTTCAGCAGACTGAGTAACCCCCTGCTGGAGCCAGCGACCTTGGGTCCAAGCTGGTGAGCTCTTTGCTCAAGCCAGATGAGCCCGCGCTCAAGCTGGCGACCTCGGAGTCTCGAACCTGGGTCCTTCTGCATCCCAGTCCGACGCTCTATCCACTGCGCCACCACCTGGTCAGGCGCTGGTGAGCTTTTTGCTCAAGCCAGGTGAGCCAGTGCTCAAGCTGGCAACCTCCGGGTCTCAAACCTGGGTGCTCCGCATCCCAGTCCGACACTCTATTCACTGTGCCACCACCTAGTCAGGCTTACTTTCTGATTTCTTATTGGACCCAGTAGTCAGTTAGATTTTTATAGAATAAGTGTGTTGTGTCTAACCTGTGGTGGCACAGTGGATAAAGCATCGACCTGGGACACTGAGGTCACTAGTTCAAAAGCCTGGGCTTTCCCAGTCATGGGACATATGGGGGTTGATGCTTCCTGCTCCTCCCCCTCTTCTCTCTCTCTCGCTCTTTCTCCTCTCTCTCTCTCCTCTCTAAAAATAAATAAAATCTATAAATAAATAAATAAATAAATAAATAAAGTGTGCCACTTATAGGTGGCAAAGAGTTGGGTTTTGCTTTTTTTTTTTTTATCCAATCTAGCCATCTCTGTCTTTCACTGGATGTGTTTATACTGTTCGCATGTAATATAATTATTGGTAGGACAGATTCAAGCTTTTACCATTTTACTATTTGTTTTCCATCTCCCTCAGTGGTTTTTTCCCCTTTATACTTGATTCCTATCTTTTTTTTTATTGAGTACTTTTTATGATTTCATTTTATCTCCCCTGTAGTATCTTTCAGTATCGGCTAGTATCTTTCAGCCTTGGTTCTGTTCTTCTGGGGGCTTAGGTCTATAATACACGTCTTTAACCTACAGTCCCCTTCCAGGCAGTACCGCACTTCCTTGGCCGGGGAGCTACAACAGGACATTCCTTCCTGTTCACTCTCAGTCTCCATCCACACTGTTGTCTTCATACACTTGACGTTTGTGTATCTAATAAACTTCTTGACGCCATTGCTGTTATTCCTATTCAAACCGCTGTTCACCTTTTCAAGAGTGTTTAACTAGCAGAGAGGGAACTCTCACCTGTGTAGCCATGTCACTGCCCTTTCTGGTTCTGCCCGTCCCTTCCAGACTCCTGGTATGACAAGGACACTCCTTCTGCCTGAGGGGCTCAGCCTGTGACGTTTCTGGTCACACAGGTTTTCTGTGACAGATCCTTCCAGCTTTCGTTTGTTGGGAAATGTCTTGGGTTTACACATTCGCTTTCACTGTGTCCTCACCCGAGGGCGTCCTCACCCACGTGCCCCCTCAGCACCCACGTCCTCCGAGACAGTGGCCGGGCAGCACAAGCTGCGCAGTGCGCACCACACACTGCATGAGTTGCTGGCACCTCTCAGGGCCCGTGGCCCTGGCTGCTGCCCAGGACCTTGAGGCCGCCTCTCACTGTATTCCATCGGCTTTCTGGGCTGCTCGAAGCAGGAGGGCAAATGGGGTCCAGTGACCCCATCTGGACCCAAAACAGACACCAATGGAACCACAGCTGGCTTTACACCATGTGTGGCTCCACTTCTTTCCAAGTCAAAATCCATCCCGTGTTCACCTGGCTACGTCCCTTCCAGATCTTAGAGTCACAGGAGATTGGACAACAGGCCTTGCTGGCATTGGTCGGCAGCTGCCATGGTCTCTCCTCCATCAGAGCCTGAGCTCTCGAGTCCACGGGCCCTGTGCTGAGTGTCTTGGAGTGTGGACGCGTGGGACAGGCCACCCCAGGTCAGGGTGGGAGGTGGGTAACAAGGGGCGCATCCAGGCCATGTGTCTGCTCACACCCAGAACTGAGGTGGAGTGGGGGATAGTGTCGATGGCTCAGGAGAGGGCCATGAGGAGCAAAGACCAGGAGGTGAGCAGAGAGCTCAGGTCACACGTGGTGGTGGCCGTGGCCCGGGCTGTCCTGTGAATGCTCCTCCCCGGCGCCCATATCCTGAGCCCCAAGAGAGGAGATCAGCTCCCCGGGACTGCCCCTCCTGGGCCTGGCACAGCGTGCTTCTCTCTCCCTCCGGAAGGCGAGGATGGCCGGGTTTTGAAGATCTCAGCGGGCGTCAGGTACGTGCAGCTCCCAGCCTACTCAGAGGTCAGCTTCTTCAAGGTGGATGAGGACAGAAGGGAGGCGCCCATTCAGACCCCGTTGTGAGTAAGGATGATGACCATGGGCAACACCCATGGGGCAGAGGAGGGGTCCTTCCTCAGCTTCGAGGAGGAATGCCCTGAACTGCCTCAGTGGGGCCTCCACACATCACTCCCCCCCCCCCCCCCGCTCTCAGCGCTGGGGACATAGCAGTGACTGGCAGACACGATGGGCTTCGTCTAGTCTAGTGGGAGGGGAGTAGGCACATCCAGACACCCAGTGGGCACTGAGCTAGCAAGGAGGAAGGGGGGACCGGGGCTGCATGAACCCTCCGGGGGTCCCAGAGTGAAACCCCCTCCCTCCCCGCTCCTCCCACCACCTTGTCTCAGAGGGCAGCCGCGACCCCTCCTCCTCCCTGGGGTGGCTCCTGGACCTCGTTCCCCCGCAGACAGGTGTCACCCCACCCCCACCCCGGTGTCAGGCTGAGCCTGGCCTGCCGTTCCCTCCGCAGCGGGTTTGAGTGCATCACCTACCCATTGTCGATCCCCATCTCTGGGGGCCTGGAGCCCACAGCTGCCCTGCACAGTTCTGGAGCCACCTCGCTGCTCCCCACGGGAGACCTGAAGGCGATGCTGACATCAGATGCATTTCACGGCCAGGGCGACACCTCCAGCAGCCTGCCCGGTGAGTGGAGTTCACTAGGTGGTCAGTGGTGGGCAGTGCATTGGTGACAGCAGTGGACCTGGGAGATAGGACGTCCCAGGAGGACTGTGTCCAGGCCCAGCAGGCCTCAGCCGGAAAGCAGGCAGGACCCCGTCCACGGGCCAGTTGCCATGCAGTGGTGAGAAGGCAGCTGGGAACTGCCTACCCTGGGTATCTGGGCTCTGTGGTCAGCCCCTCACGGCTACAGCCCCAGTTCTGCGCTCCCCGCGGGTGGACCAGGCCATCACTGTGAATGCAGCGTGAGATCGTTTTGCTCATTTCCCATGAGCCTAGCAGGGAATGGAGCCCGTGGGCTGGCAGGCTCGGGGCTGCTCCCAGTCTGTCAGGAGGGGACCAGCTTGGAGGAGGCCTGTGGTCCGCCTGGCCAGGACACCATCACTCCTGCTGGTGGGCGCCCGCCTGAGGCCACGCCCAGGTCTCTGGTTTGCTGATACTCTCCTGCCTGGCCAGCATCTCATCTCCATGTGGGTGTGGCTCCCAGTTCCCCAGGAGATGCAGCTCAGCTGAGCAGAGCCCCTTACACCTCCCAGCCCAGCAGGGAAAAGTAGCTTCCCACGGATTGTTCCTGAATTAATCCCAAATGCCGGGTGCTGGAGCTGGGAGGTAAGGTGTGGTGGCCGTATTGTTGCACTGGGAATACTGAGCCCTCCATCGCCCCACGCACGCACACACAGCCCGTGTCTTAGTAGGAAGCATTTGAGTTGACGGAGGCATCCCAGCCAACATCGTTGTGGGGGTCCCGCCTGGTCCCCTGTGCCCTCCCAACAGAAACACAGCTACACCCCATCCTTCTGCACCCTGATGAGAGCAGGATGGCTCTGGGAGTGGGTGTCGGGTCCCCGCTGGGCAGTTCCACACACACTCCAGGTTTGGGGACCTTCACTCTCTCCTCAGCCCTTTGAAAACCCCCCTATCCCCACAGTTAAGACCCCACCCCTGGATGCGGGGGCTGGGTGCACAGGGTGGAACTGAAGGGGTGTGAGAGCACAGATATCCAGATGACCCTAATGGGTGGGGCATGGGGCCTGGTCCCTCCCTAGAAGCGCGCTCCAAGGGGGGCAGCAAGTCCAGGAGAACCTGGGGGGCCTGACCCGCAACCCTGTCATCTGCTAAGTTTATAGAAGCAATTTCAGCTGCCTCCTGCAGCAGGTCTCATATTTCTATGTAAAAACAGGCTGGAGCCCTGCCTCGGCCTGGAGGGCTTCAGCCTAACAAGGTCGATGGAGACTGGGCCCCAGGCCCTGAGGTGCGCAGTGTTCCTGTGCTCAGGCACTCGGGGTGCGGGCACCTCCTGATGGGACGGGGCCCTGGTTTTGCCAGGATGTGGTCTCTGGCCACAGAAAAACACTTCTGGGCGACGGGACCATGCTTCTGGTTTTTTGTCTTTTTAAAGATTTTATTAATTTTAGGGGGTTAGGGAGGAGCAAGAAGCATCAACTTGTAGTTGCTTCCCATAGGTGCCTTGACCCAGCAAGTCCATTTTTCGAACCAGTGCCCTCAGCGTCTCAGGTATATACTCTATCCACTGCACCACCACAGGCCAGGCCCCTGTTTCTGTTTTTGTGACCTGCTCGGTCTGAGCTCCTCAGAACTCATCTGCCTGTTAAAACACAGCCACGTGGAGGTTGCCTGGGGGTGGGGGGGCTAGGTCCCTCCCCAGTGAGTCTGGGCCATGGGGAAGACAGACCGGGCTCCTGTTTCGCCACTGTCTTCTACTTGGACCTCCCTGTGCCTCGGTTTCCCCCTTCTGTATGGTGTACATGCAGCAGCGCCTGCCGCCAGGACTGCTGACCAGGCGTTCCACGGAGCTGTCCCTCTAGTCCCCATCACAGGGGATGGAGAAGGGCCCCTTGCCGCTTTTTCTTCTCATAAAACTGGCATTTCCCACGTGGGATAGTTCACCCCTGAACACTCTGCAGGACTGACCCCTCCCGCCAAAGTGTCCCCTCCACACTGCGGCCTCCAGAGTGTCCCCGCATGACACCTGGCCCCTCGCCTGCCCATACCCGAGTGCTTCAGAGATGGGGGTGGGGTTTGCATCAGCTCTGGGTCAGAGCTTGTGGCCGTCGGGCTGTCCTGGTGCATTCCACAGAGAAAATGAAGTCACTGAGCGTTTTGGTTCTGCTGCCGGTAGATCAGTGGCCGGCAGCCGTAAGAGAGAACCCGAAACAACAACGGCCGCAACAAGGGGGCCCCTCCACCGGCATTTACTTCTCACCTTCCCGCCCAGAGGCGGAGGGGAGGCAGGCCCCTGGTCACCAGGGTGTCCCTGTGGCCCCTGCAGGGCCTCACAAGCACCAGCCATCACCACCCTGTTCCAGCTAGCAGGAGGGAGAGTTTGGGGTGCTCAGGAACGTCTGGGCGCCACACCTCGCCGGACCACGGGAGACAGGAAACGTGGCGTGCCAGCTAAAGCCTGGTTTTGTCCCTGAGGAGTAGGTTTGCCGTGTCAGGTGGCCATCTTTGCCAAATGGGAAGTTCAAATGGGAAACCCATCGTCGTCAACCCACAGGGGGCCGCGTGGGCAGGACGAACCCGGGTGGCTCCCTCTGCATCTCCTCTGACCCGTACCCGCCTGAGGAAGCCTGCCCTGCTTGTGACCCCACATGCCGCCACCCCTCTTTGGCCCCACTGTGGGGCCTCAGGCGGCGAGTGCTGTGAAACCCGGCTGGTGGTGAAGAAGTTCGTCTACCAGCTCAGCAAGTCCTGCTGATGGGGGCTCCAGCTCATGAGGTCCCACCAAACAGGCAGGCTGCCGTGCCAGGTGCTGCCGGTCAGGGGTTGGCGCCCCACACCCTGTCCCAGGCCCGCTCACAGACAACAGGGCCCTGCAGCAGAGGCACCCTGGTCCTGGATGGGTGAATCCAGGCTCTCACGCATCGGGTCCCCAGCAGGCGCCCTGATGGGCGGGGCAGAGCCACGGGTCTGTCCCCTGAGTAGCTGTCACAGCATCCCAGCTGGACTGCAGCGGTCAGCGGTGGGGGCACGGGCAGGGACCCCCGACTAGTGGTGATGTGTAGCCCACTGCTGTGAGCGCCACCCGGAAGGACGCCTCCATTCAACAGTGCTCTGGCTGACCTCTGACCTCTGGACTCAGCCTTTGAGCAGTCAGGGGTCCCCTCGTCTGCAGCCCAGCCCGGAAGAGAGGGGACAGGGAGGAGGCTCCGAGCCACCTGGAGCCGGCAGGGCCGGCACACCTCACAGCCGCATGTTTGAAATGATTACCCCTGTACCTACGTGTTCTCGACCTCACCTGCTGACAGCTGGGGATATAGGTGCTCAGGGTAGGAGGCCGGCGCAGCCCCAGGGTACCTGCCACACAGCACCCTGCCCCCCCATCTCTCCAGATGGAAGGAAGTGTGCTTCAGAACCTGGAACCCAACATCTTCATGCACAGAGGACAGGAACCCAGGGACCACCCACCTGCTGGGCAAGGCCACTGGGTCTCAGCCCCACCCCCACCATGCCAGGTCCACCCCACACCCACCCTGCAGCTGGCCCTCACCTCACGCCCACAGGGACCAGACTCTAGGCTCAAAGAAACTTTCTCCCCCATCCGACAGGCAATTAAGACAATAAACCCTCTAAAATCTCGGTTTCCAATTGTACAAGCGAGTATAAGGAAGAGAGGAAGCTCTTCCCAGAGGCCTGATGTCAGAAACATGTGACTGAAAACTGCATTTAATTATCTTGTTGATACAAACTAGTTCAGTTGTTTAATTGCTTCTAACTTTCGAGGAGAGGATTGCTTTTTGTCGAGAAGAAAAAGACAACGTCCTGGACGTGGACTATTGCCAGAAATTCTGAGCCTGGTGTTTGGTTTAATTCCAGCACCCGGATTTCAGTAACAAAGCACATTGATTTTACATTCAGAAAGGATTTTATATTTCGTCTCTTAACCTTTTGTAATTCCCACCCACGGCTCTGCACGGTGGAACCTTTTACGTTAATTGTTGTCAGTGGGGCATCCGCTGAGACCCCAGTAGTTTAGGCCCATTGAGTCCTAATGCAGGTGCCGATAATTGCTGGAGTGACCTGGCTGGCCAGCCGGGCCCCAGCGCTGACACACTCCTGTGGATTGGATGTGGGACACTGAGAGGCTGGGGCTGTGGAGAGACCTTCAGCTTGCTTTTCTTCTTCTCCTCTCCACGTGGGAGACCCTCCCAGGAAATGTTTCCAGTCGACCGATGATGCTGGAGGTTCTCTGTCATTTGTTGAAATGGTGTCGCATGTTTTATCCGATGGGACCTGAAAAGGATGCCCATAATTGCAAGACGGGTGTTTGAAATCAGGATGCCCTTTGCTGCCGCACCCGTCCTGCCAATAAAACTAACGATCTGTGTCGCAGAAACTCATGGGACTTCATGGCCTTGCGGGTGGCGCCATGTCTAGGTACTAATAGCCTATAGTTAATTATGGTAGAAGAGCATACAGGACCCATATTTTTTCAAGGAAAAGTTGTTCTTTAAATTCCTTGTCTTGGCCCTGGCCGGTTGGCTCAGCAGTAAAGCGTCGGCCTGGCATGTGGAAGTCTCAGGTTTGATTCCTAGCCAGGGCACACAGGAGAAGCACCCATCTGCTTCTTCACCCTTCCCCCGCTCTTTTCTCTGTCTCTCTCTTCCCCTCCCGCAGCCAAGGCTCCACTGGAGCAAAGTTGACCTGGGCACTGAGGATGGCTCCCTGGCTTCCACCTCAGGCGCTAGAATGGCTCTGGTTGCAATGGAGCAACTCCCCAGATTGGCAGAGCATCGCCCCCAGTGGGCATGCCGGGTGGATCCCAGTCAGGCACATGTGGGAGTCTGTCTCTCTGCCTCCCTGCTTCTCACTTCCGGGAAAAAAAAATTTACTCGTCTAAGAATTGGAGTGTACAGAGGGAATGTCCCAGAGAAGGACAGAAAGGACCACCTAGCTTCCAGGGCCAACAGGGCTGAGATGCAGGAAGTGAAGTCACAGGCTGAGGTGTTGGGTGCATTTGCCTGGAACCAGGCACCAGAGGAGGGGGCCGCAGAGACCTGAGACCACAGCACCTGGACTGCGTCCTTGCCCCCCCCCCTGGTCCAGGACACCAGGCTCCTTTCTGTGTGGCTGCATTCTGGGGGCTCTGGGAAGGTGGAGCCCATCCACAGGGCGGGCTGAGGAGCACTACCTGGGGTCTGATGGAGAACCTCGTTGTCTCCTCTCCCTGTTGCCCCTGGAGCCAGGCCGAAGACCAGAGCTGCCTCCCCATGTCCTGTGGCCATGTGGGTGCAGCCAGAGGGCAGGAACCTGGTGCCGCCCCGACGCCCCTGTGTTCAGCCCCAAACAGCACCTCTCTGGTGACCTTCGACCTTTGGGTAGGAAAGTTTCTGGATCCTGGGGAGAGATGAGGGAGTGGGCACACACTTGGAGCTCCATCTGGCTCTGCTGGTGGGAAGCCTTCAGGCGAGCCAGGGTCTTGGGTGGTAGTGATGGCGCCCATGTGAATGTGCCTTTCAGAAGGTCACTGCGCGCGTGCTGGGTACCAGTGCATCTCAAGAGGGACTGACACGGTGAGGACCCAGGTGTGCCTTCCAGCAGCACAGGGCCACCATGGTTTCTTCCTCCTGTTGGCCTGGTTGGGGGCCACGGAGGCCTGTGCTTGGTGGGGACATGGGGAAGCTCCCCAAGGTGGCCCAGAGCCTGGCCATCACACAGCACGAGGATGCCCTGCTTGGGGCCAGGTGGGCTCCCTCCCCTGTGTCCTTGGGGGTCTCAGCCATCTGCTGGACAGGCCTAGGCCACTTAGAACCACCAGACCAGCCAGGGATGGTGGCCTCATCTGTGTCCCAGTCTCCCTCAAGTCTAGACCCTGATGGTACGGCCATGACGGGGGCTGCTGGTAGCTTCCAGCGTCAGACAGTGCAGCTCCGGCCGGCCCTGTGCCTGAGGCCCCACGTTTACCCAGCAACTGCTTTCCTGGATGTTGCTGGGAGCTCCCTGCCTGCTGTGGCCTTGACCCAGGGTCAGTTTCTGCTTCCTGTGTCCATCACACGTCACAGCCGTGGTCCTCCTCTGTCAGCCACCTGCTGCCCGCGGGCCTGTCCCCTGGGAAGTGGACGCAGTGTTTGGGTTTGCCCCTGCTCTGGTGGAGAGGCTGCTGCTGGTCAGCGTGACCACGGCTGTCAGGCAGGTAAACGGATGGGGGTGGTACAGGTGATTCGGGGACCACTACAGGCTGGAGGGGAGGCACATCCCCATGGGGGGGGCAGAGTTGGGACAGGGGACAGAGTGACGTGGGTGTGGGGCTGGGTGGCGGAGGTGCCCAGGGCCAGCTGGACGCGAAGGTCTGGGGCTCAGCTGAGGAGAACGCGGTGTGTGCGCTGGGGTGGGGGTGAGTGTGACAGTGTGAGTGTATGCGGGCACTGCACAGGTGTTCCCTGTGTGCTGAGTTGTGTGCGAGTGAGAATGTGTGTGAGCCATGCGCAAACTCGTGTCAGTGTGACAATGGAGTGTGTATGCGTCACACTCACAGTCACGTCAGGGCACAGAGGTGACTGCTGGCCTCTGGTAGCAGTAGGGGGAGAGGGGAGACATGGAGACCCTCAGCCCATGGGCCCCCACGTGACATGGAGACCCCCTGCCTCTCCACGTCCCCATGTGACACGGAGACCCCACCCCGCGTGTCCCCACATGCAGACTGCTCTGTCGACTGCTTCCCTGAAGTCCCGGCGGGTTGAGTTCGCCCCAAAGACGTAGCTCGATGTCTGTCACCCCCACGGGAGACACTCTTGTCCCCCTCAGAGCCGATAACAGTGTTTTCTGACTCAAGTGAAGAAAACCCTTAGCCACCCACCCGGCAAGAACCCAGCCCTTCAAACCTTATTTATTCCGGTAGTTTCTCGGCCCGCTGCCTTCGTGTCCTACACAGGTGATTAGGGAGTCTAATCGAGTCAGCCATAAAAATATAATTAATAGACGTTTTCCTCCCGGAGAGGTCACGCTGCCCGATCCCCCTGGCCGGCTCGTCCTCCCGCCCAGAGCGCCCCCCCCCCCCGCCCCGCTGCTCCCAGAGGCAGCGCTGTGACCTTATCCTGCTGATATAGATGTAACTGTGTAATATGGACATCAGGGCTTCAGAAGTAGTTCCCAGGGTTGGAGTCAGCCGTTGGCCCCAGAAATGTACCGAAGCAGCTCAGGGCCCTGAGTCGAGGGGCGCATGGGACATCCCCTTCTCTCCAGCAGGCTGCTCGGGCCGCAGAGCCTCAGCACTGCGGAAACTGCGGCCGGCACAAGGGCAGGCCTGCCGCTTGGCCACCAGTGGGCAAGGGGTGCTCTGCACTGCCCGTGCCATCCTGTGTGCCCAAGGGCATCTCACAGCTCTGTCTTACTCCCTCAGGATGACACTGGCCGTCAGAACTCAGGCTTCTCTTTTCCATGGTTTGGCCCAATGGGACCAGGTTTGCCAACAGGTCAGACAGGGTGGGGAAGGGTGAGTGCTGAGGCCGGAGGGACCCAGTGTGACCAAGGAATGTGAGCAGGGTGGGGTGACTTGGTGCGGCCATGCTGGAGGCCTGCCCAAGGTGCAGGAGTGAGTCGGGGGCGGGGGTTGTGACTCCATGCTGGAGCGTGAAGTGCGGACACGCTGGAGCCAGGAGCCCAAGAGGCCTGGTGGTGGTTTGGACCCCAAGATGGTGCCTTGGAGAGAGCAGAGCAGGGGCAGAATGCAGGATGTCACCCCTGCTCCTGGCCGGGTAACCAGGGGAGGAGAGACAGAGCTGCAGGAGAGGTGGGAACAGGTCAGGGCACAGTGGCATCAGCAATGGGGGTGGGGGAGGGAGGCGGCGCCGCTGAGCCAGGGAGACGTGGGGGGCCCAGGGTGCTGACGTCAGGGGTGGGGCTCCAGGACATGGAACACAGGGACCTTCAGCAAATGCAGAAGCCTCGTGCTGACCATCCTCCTGCTCCCGGGCAGACAGTGCTCTGAGTGGACGCAGCTAGCCTCGACTGGGTTTTACACTGTGAGAGGCCCTGCTGCCACCCCCACTCCCGCTTCCCAAGAACTGTCACTTCCCTGGGGGACTGCAGGCTGTGCATGGGCCCCTCAGCCACTGTGCCATCCTCTTCAGGCCCCAGTGCCATGCCACCGTCCACACTCCTGCCAGCATCACACCTGCAGAGTGACCAATGGGACAGAGAAGCCAAGAAGTCCCAATCCAGCTGGACCAGGCGGCACCTGCAGGGGGCGTCCAAGTGGGGCAGTCAGAGTACAGGGCCTGAGGTGGCCTGAGCCTGGCGGTTGGTTGTGCCCTGGGGGCAGCAAGGGGTGGGCCTGACTCCAGGCGAGGGAGGACCCACCCGCCAAGGGCAGCACCTCATCAGGCAGAAGTGCTGCGGCAGCGAGGGTGCGGTGGGTGAGGGAGAGGGGCCACAGCCTCCCACTCGGGCCTGCGCGGCTGCAGCTGCAGAAACAGTGGGGGCGCCGGGAGAAGTGGTGAGAAGCAGGTGGGCCAACAGGACCTCAGGAAGGCGGCTAGGTGGGCAGGCCCCATGTGGGCAGTGTAGACACGTCTGTGAAAAATGTCTCCCAGGCCATTGAGAGCACGCCCGTGTTGGAAGAACCAAGCCCCAGGGAGGCGCCTGCTCCAGGGTAGTTTGGGGGGATAATGATTTGCACATCAGTGCCTTTTCTATCCCCCCAAACCCCTGGAAGTGATGTGTGACATATGTAGCTCTGAGGCTGCCGCAGTTGGGGGAGCTGGCAGCCTCAGCGCTCCATCCAGGGCCCACTTGTGCGGTTACCTTGGCCGAGGGGCCCTCGAACACAGAGCCAGGGTCTCTGTGCATCAGTGGAAGGCGGTCACAGCTAGCCCCTCTCAAGTCCCTGTGGAGGCTGGCGGAGCTCAGCTCCCCTCCTTGCCTAGGACGTAAACCGTGAGCGCACAGAAAAAGCTTGTGGATGGAGGACACTGAAGAGTGTCCTTGCAGAAGGAAAGACCTTCCTTTTACAATGCGCCATAATGACAAAATTAAGAGCTCTCCGAGAGAAGTAACTCCCCACCTGTAATCTGCAAACACTGCTGGGCCCTTCGCCACCTCTCCCTGCACAAGTGGGACTCCAGAGAAGGGACATTAATGCCTGTGGCCCGAGGGGCCCATCCGTGCATGGATGACAGGTGTCCGTCCACTCACCCAGAGCTCCCTGCAGACTGTTAGCTGGAGCGTCCAGCCCTGCATGACCCCATCCAGCCACCGCCCCAGGCCAGGCATGGCTGCTCCTGCTGGTGCCCCCCTCCCCCAGCAGTGCATGTGACCGGGACCCATGGAATAGAGGGGCAGGCAGCCCAGCCCCCATGGGGTGGTCCCTGCACCAACCTAACATCCCAGTTATCACCATCCAATCTAAGCCTCCGAGTCTCTGTGCAAAGAGCCGGAGCTGACGGTCACCTGTGGGGAGGTGCAGAAGTGGTTGGCACCAGGGATGGCACCAGAAGGAAAGGCCTTGGGACCCCCCAAGGGGGGTGCAGGGGTCACAGTGGGGTACCCACTACAGGGACAGCCAGGCCCAGCCCGGCCCTCCATGCTCTCGGGCACCTGAGGATGTCAGGGTCTCCTGGGGAGGCTGTTGCCTCTGTGGTTTCCGTGCTCCCACTTGCCATGGACCCTGCAGACCCCGGGGACCAGGCCCTGCTGGCGGCCCAGTGAGGGGCCCCAAACTACACCCACAGGGAGCCTGTCTGCACAGGGGACACCAGGAAACAGCAGGACCCAGGTGTACCCTTGTCTCGGCTCCGCCCCCTGGCCACTCACCTGGAGATGGCTCACGGCCTGTGCTCTGGGCTGCAGGGCCAGGGTCCACAGCCCCGGGCCCTGTGGCTGTCCACCCCAACCACCTGGGCCCCGGGAACGGTCCTCTCTGATCTGTGCTTTGTGATGATTGAAGGGCCTTTTCGTTCATTTTCCTGAAAAACCTCTTTCTCCTCAGCATGGGGACGTAAGCCCTGTTGTCCTGAGGACTATCGGCGGGTGGAGGGCGGCCGTGCCCAGTTCACAGACCTCCGCCTCGGGTCACCTCCGCCTGGGTACCACCCAGTCCTGTTCCTGGACAGCCAGCATGAGGTAGGAGCAGGGAGACCACAGGTGGCTGAGACCACACACTGTCTAGCATCCAGTGTGTCAGGGTGCTCAAAGGGGAGCTACTGGGGACCCCCCTGAATCCCTCTTTCTGCTTCCTGCAGAAGGGAAGTGGCAAGCCGAGAGGTGGCCTGGGTCCCAGTATGGAGACGCCCACCGTGCAGGGCCCACCTGGAGGCAGCAGGTAGGAGAGGCCGACCCACTCACGGGTGTTTAGGGGCTTGTCCTGTCGCCCCAGCAGCTGGGCCACAGGTGGGGCCACAGGAGGCCCTCCAGTATGCACATTCTCAGGCAGGGGCAGGGGCGCCCTTCTCCACACACCTGCCTCGGTTCCCCTTGCTGCCCCACCCTTTGACACTGCAGACACCATGGGCCTCAGTTGGCCCAGGGGTGCAAAGGCTCCTGTTGCCTGGAGAATAGGGATGCATGTTTGCTTCCTCTGCGGGAGCCCAGGGCTCCATCTAATCCCTGAGGGGACTTGCCAGGGGACAGGGACAGTGGAGGGTGGCCCCAGCTGTGTCTGCAGCTGTTGGTCCCTCCTCGGCGACTTACTCAGACAGGTCCAAGGAAGTCAAGCCACCAGCCTGCAGCCTTGCACCTAAGGGACACTCTGAGTGTAGGCGGGGCGGGGAGCGCCATGGCCTGGTGCTGTCACGGGGCATCCTCAGTCCTGCGGCGCCGCAGCTGCACACGCCAGGGGACGCACCAGCGCCTCCTGCAGGGGACAGGCTTGTCCAGCTTCAGTTTGGGCAAATTATGGGGCTGACGGTCACCTGTGGGGAGGTGCAGAGGCCCCTCTGTGCCTGTGGCCACTCCTCTGTGGTGCTCTCTGTCCCCGGGGAGGGGCCATCCTCAGAAACCTTTCCAGGCCTCCGTTTCCAGGAGCAGCTTGCCACCCCCATCCCTACCCACACGGGCTGGGAACTCTCAGGTGGGAATGGATCTGGCCTCCCGCCCCAGGGAATCCCAGCACCTGGGAGCCAGGGGAGCAAGATGCAGCTGCTACAGAGCACGGGCCAGTCCTGCAGGGCGGCCAGCACCCTCCACCTGCTGCCAGCAGCCTCCTCTGGGGGTGGGATTCTGTAAGGTGCGGCCCTGGGGCGCAGCTGGACACAGGGTGCCCCAGAAACACAGCCCCTAGGCCCCTGAGTGAAATCACTGCCTTATACGGACATGAATCCTCTGCCGGGTAACAGGACCCTAGGATGGCACAGAGGAGCCTTGGGGGCAGGCGGGGCGCCATACCTTCCAAGACACCAGCCCTGCAAAGTCAGCCTCTGACCCAGCGTGGGGGCTCGCCAGCCCATAGGAGCCAAAGTCAGCGTTCCAGACGCCAGCTGGGGGGGCACTGAGTCCCAAAGGAGCAGAAGCTTCGTGCACAGGCCCAGCACTCTGGGAATTGAGGAACCGGGCAGAAGTGGAACGCAGCCACAGTCCTCCGGTAGCTGCGCAGCTGCCAACGCTCCTGTAGTCGGAGGGATACCAGAGGCGTGGCCCACGCTGGGAACACATGGGCTGGGCGGTGTCACGAGCCACTGAGCCTCGAAGCCTGCACGCGGAGACATCAATGCTCTGAGTCATGGCGTGCGGGTTAACCACGGCGCTCGCTCCGCACAGTAACCGCAGAAGCACAGGGTGAAACAACAGCCCGGACCCTGCCACACAAAGGGGCCCCAGCGTACCTAGCGTCAGGGCTCTGGAGACACGTGAGCACCGGCAGGGGACACATGGAGTCCCAGGACCCGAGCTCGCAAGGCCTCTGCCTGAGGTTGTCACTATGGCAACTCGGACGCACACGGAAGGGGATGTGGAAACTTCTGGTTTCAGCAAAAACAAGGCTCTCACCATCTGATGGCCGGTGCAGAACGGAGGGAGGACAGCACACGCAACGGAGGGAGGACAGCTCATGCTCCGGCCCTGCCGGCGTCAGTCCGCTCGGGGCTGCCTCCAGCCCCAGCAGGTGCATGTGCGTTCTCGGACGCTCCCGTCTGTGAGAGGCAGCTTGTGGCCAGTGGCCACAACCCGTTTCTGCCCACATCTGTGCCACTCCCGGGGCCCGGGACTCGAGGGGCAGGGTGGTCAGCTGTGCGAGGCGGGCCTTTATCTAGGGGCAGCTGAGCTTACCATTTTCCACATACAAAAAACCTGGAGGCTTCACACCTGAGCTCCCCACTCAGGATCCCAGTGGTGGGGACAAGGGCCCACACAGAGCTCCCCACGGGGCACCCCAGCACCACTGGTCACGTGAACCTTGCCTGGCCACAGATCCCAAGCCCTTGCCCCCAGCTCAGGATGGTCCCTGGCCTCCCTCAGGTCCCACCACCCCACTGCCCAAACAGCTCCCTGCCCCATCCAGGTGTTATGTGGCCCCAGCCCCTATCCACACCCCCAGCGCCTCCCACCAGCTCTGCTGTGGGATGTCCCCCACCCACTGCCTCACTCTGGCTTGTGCACCAGCTCCCTGCACCAGCGTCCAAACCTGGTTCTTCTTGCCAAAAGCCTACTTCCTGCAACAGCAGGAACACCATCTTTTCTGGCCTCCATGCCCAGCTCTCAAAAATGAAAAGCACTCAGGCTTCCAGACGACTCGTCTGGTTCACATTAAGTCCTTGTGAGCCGAGGATGTGTGGCTCCCAGCTGGGACCCCCAGGGGGGCAGGGCGCTTGCAAGGGCTCACTCAGCCAGGCCGCACAAAGGGTAGAGGTGGGCTGGGGCCTGAGATGCGCCAGATGTTCTGCAGAGCCCCCCCACCTGGCAGCCAGGGCTCTGGTCTGTGAGTGACAAACCCACATGGGGGTGGAGAAGGGCACGTGGGCTCCTGCCTCCCGTGGGCCATTGGCACGTGCTGCCCGAATGTTCTCACCACCCCTCCCCCTCTTAGCACGTGGCCGCCTCCCTCCATCCCTCAGGGCCTTCTGGGCTCCGTGGGGAGGCCATCGCTGCAGACCCCTCTTCCTGTAATGGGGTGGGCCTGCTGGGCCTAACTGGGCCGCTGCAATGGGGTGTAGGGCTCCTTGAGGTCTCCCCAGCCCCCACCCCAGCCGGCTCAGGCAAACACGGAGACCACAGGGCCAGACCCCAGTCCAGCCAGGCCACCCCAAGTCACAACCACGATTCTTGGCTTCCTGGCAACCCTGGCCAGGCCTGGAGGGAGGGGCCGTGGGACTGGTCAGAGGAAGGTGACCGCCAGGCAAAGTCTTCAGGGGCCAGTATGGGAGCACCTGTAGGTCTCACCTGTGGCAACAAAGGGGCCGCATGCAGCATGGCCCCCAGGGATACAGACCAGTGGCCACTGGTCCCGCTGAAGACCAGTCTGACAACTACCACAGCCACACACACACCCCAGCTCTCAGCAGCCCCATGGTGCTCATGTCATAGGACACATGTGTCACCTCGCCCAGGATGCAGACACTGACATAGATAATTATAAACCGCTGCCGTGTCTTCCATGAACGCTGGATATTGGGCTAACTAGTGAGCACGCACTGCATCGACAGGG
The DNA here is from genome assembly GCF_036850995.1 of Saccopteryx leptura. Lineage (NCBI taxonomy): Eukaryota > Metazoa > Chordata > Mammalia > Chiroptera > Emballonuridae > Saccopteryx > Saccopteryx leptura. Next base: position 84,598,930 of record NC_089505.1, on the reverse strand, counting down.
TTCCCGAGGTGTTAACAACTGTGGTCGGAGCCCCCACACTCGAACACCCGCCATGCCAGCGTCCCCCACCCCCACGCACTAACACCTGTCGGCAACGTGCAGCCATGTTGGAAACCCTTCCATCCCCTTATCCTCTCCCTGCGGCCTGGTCTGCGGGCGCCGGACATGGGGCAGTGCAGGGGCTGATGGAACATCAGGCACACGGACAGAGAGCTCCCACTGTGGGGCGATGGGGACCTCAGGCGGACACCAGTGTCCTGGCCATGGGCAGCTCTGGCCTCTAGGTGCTGGACCCCAAGGTCTGGGGAGGTGAGAGAAGCAGCTGACTGCAGATGACTGCCACCCCTCCAGGGAGAGGCGAGCACGGAACCAAGGCCAGAGCTGTCCCTCGCAGCTGCTGCTGCTGCCCCCCGCCGGCCACAGGCTGGGACACTGCCCTTCTCTCCCTCAACGCAGCAGCAGCTGGCAGCATCCTCCTGCCCCGAGTGACTGTGCCCTCTGCCTGGTGACCCCTCGAAGCCACAGCCAGCCTGGCACTGGGCTGTTCCCTCCTTCACTGGAATCAGTGTTGCTCCCGCCCCCATAGGGAAGCCCCGCCCCATGGGGGAAGCCGGCCAGCCAGGTCCCAGAGGCATGTGCCCATTTAATCCTGCCCCCTGGGAATGTAGGGCTCCACTTCTCCCTAAGGCAGGTCCCTATGTGGCCGCCTGACCACGGCCGGGAGAGCCTGCCCGGCCACCAGAGCCCCAGCGCCCGGCTAGCAAGCACGTGGGCCTGCTTCCCCGGGAGAGCCTGCTCCCATCGGCCCCGCGCATTCCTGCGGAGACATTCCTGGCCTGTGACGGAATTTCACAACATGACACAGACCCCGTCAGTTCCTGAGTGATGTGAAGTGCGTCAGCTGCAAAACATGGACTCGATTTCACAAATGTGGCCGAGAGCTGGCCAGCAGCGCGATGATTGTGTTGGAACAGGGTCGGGTGGGGGGGGAGGGCACACAGCCTGCCTGCCCCTTCCCTAATATGAGCTCCCCCCCCCAACCCTAAATGTGAGCTTTGGGACGGGAGCCCGGTGCCTGCAGCCCCCAGCTGAGCTCCCATGCCGCGTGGCGGGACCCACAGCACGACCTTGCCCATAATTGCTCACTGACAGATGAGCAAAGATGCCCGAGCCTGACACCCTGGCCACCGAGACCTCCTCCACTCTCTCGCTTGCAGAAAAATGGGTTTAATTAAGACTTCCATGATTAGTCATTTAATCAGTCATTAGGCCAACACAGATGGAGGCAATTAATTTTTGTGCTTGAATAGGTAGTTGGTGCTCACAGCCCCCACAGGTCTTAGTGACCGCTGAGCATCACGTCGAGGGCAGGCCTTTGTCCCCCTGCAGAGGCGCCCCTCCCAGTGGCTGAGCCAGCACCCTGGGCTCCTCACCCACCCCAGCCCAGCCGCAGGACACAGGATGACCTGTTGTCCCCTGGGGGCAGGGCAGAGCCCACCACTGCCTGGACCCGGAGAAGCTCTGGGCAAGAGCCACCAGGGTTACAGGGTCCTAGGGAACAAGCTTGGGTGGTGGCCTGTCCTTTCTCTGGTGCCAGCCCTGTGGTGCGTAAATGGCAGGTCCTGTGGCCACAGCCCAGGGGCTACCTGCCTCGCCCAAGGCCCCCAGGCACCCTGCCGCAGCTGTAGTCACCTCTGAGGACCAATTCTGGGCGTCTCTAGGTGTCCCACCACCTCCCGTTACTCTGTCCTGCACATGGCCCATCCCAGGGGACCGTGGACAAATGCTTTTAAATGGAATCTCAAAGGACTCCCAAGAAATCCCTCATGAGGTCCAGGATGAAGTCCAAGGTCCCTCTGCCTCCCAGCCTGCCTCCAGCTCCCCTGAGCCCCTGCCAGAGTTCTGTACATTGTGCCCCTTGGCTGGGAGGGCCACTACTGGGACTGTGCTCAGGGGACTCCTTTTATCTGTGGGCGGCCCTGCACCCGAGCCGTGTTCTGGCAAATTGTGGGGCTCAGAGGAGGCAGGCCTGGGAGTCAGGGGTCCCAGGACAACAGGAAGCCATGCAGAGGGCACAGAGGAGACAGGAGACAGCTGGGCCCTCATGTGGCTGGCCAAAGGGGCATGACATGGAGGAAGCCGCAGGGCGGCCAGGGCTGGGGGTCCGAGGGCCACATGGCCTCTGTCCCCTGGGCTCCCTCACCCAGCCAGGGGCCTGCACAGGGTGGCTCAGCCTCTGTCCTCTGGGTGGGCGTCCTGGGGAAACAGGAGAGAGGGGTGGTGGGTGCTTTACTTCTTCAGGAGCTTTTAAAGGTTAGGGAGTGAGCGGCGCGGCCGGGGCAGCAGTGAGCCGAGCAGGTGTGCGGCGGCCCGGGCAGCAGCTGGCCGCAACGCACAGGCTTTGGATGCCCTAATCCCGGCGCACAGTGGATGCCTTCCACCTGACGCAGGGCTGGAACAGGGACTGGGCAGATGGGGGTGGCAGGAGGGTGGGGCCGGTAAGCCGGCACACCCAGGCCAGAGAACACCCTGCAGGCTTTCCCAGGCTGGGGTCCACCGCCCACAGGGGACAGGGGCCCTAGACAGTTCCTCACCCCCAGGACAGGGTGGGTACGCAGAATGCCTCTCGCATGTCTGCACCTCCTGGCCCTGTGCAGGGGTGGGGTGGGGGGGGAGACCTCACTCGGAGGGCCATGTGGCAGTGTGACCCCTGAGATCCCTGAGACCCCTGGAGCCTGGGTAAGGAGAGGCTCCTATTCCTCAGGGATCCCAGGGAGGTGACAACAGTTTCCAGTGTGGTGGCCAGCCGTGCTCCTGTGCTAGCTGGGAGACTTAGCTGCAGGGCCTCCGTGAGGGCTGCAGAAGGCCCCGGTGCACATGGGCAGGTCGGGGGAGCCTGGGAAACTTCCCTGCAGCCTCCCACCCTCTGGGATGGTTCCCCTGTGTGTGTCCTCACTATGGCTTCCCGAGGCCAGCAAGTCCCGTCAGCACCCGAGGCTGCACGTGAGGACCACATGGCTGGGCAGAAGCTCCTGCCCCAGGATCCACGGCCTTGACCGACTCCCTGGGTGGGCCCCCTCCCCTGACCAGGCCGCAGGAGCAGGACCCCACACCCAGGTTGGTCTTGGAGGGTCGACTCCCCATGCTGAGCCTGTGTGCCCACTTCACAGACTAGGAAACTAATGACCAGGGCCAGAGCCAGGCCCTACTGCGCCCAGAGCCTGCAACCTCTGCCCCCTGTGTGGCCCCAGCAGCAGGTTTCTAAGTCTGGTCTGCAGCCACTGGACCTCTGTCTGACCACCGACAGGGCTGATGAGGTATGGACCGGGGATGGTCAGCACAGTGCTGAGACACACTGGTCCTGCCCTAGAAGAGGTGGTGTCAGGAGGGCCTGCTGAGGTCGTGTAGCTCTGCTGAGACACTGCCAGGGCCTTGGGGAAGGGGACAGCATAGCCATGGGGTCATGAGGACCCCAGGGCCACCCATGCTGAAGGGCAGCTGACTGGGCTGGTAGGTTACTCAGGCAGGCAGCTGAGCACCTGGTGGGACCGGTGGGGTGACCCTTGCCAGGGGGCTATCACGCTCCCCCACATAGAGGGCCCACCTCTCCCCTCACCGGCCTGGCCACATGTCCCACTGGCACTGTGGAAGGACAACCGCATGCTGTGGGCAGGGCAGGAGCAAGAGAATCCCTTCCACCAGGGAGCCTACCCCTCAGAACTGCTCACTGAAGGGTGAGTAGGTGCCATCTGGGCACCATGTCTCAGTTTGGTCTGTAAGATGGACTATAAGGGGCTGGATTTGCCCTCCCTCAGGTAAACAATAGAAAACTGGACAGCAGGTGACCAAGGATGGAGGGTTCCAAGAGACAGGAACAACTGTCGTGAGCCTTCTGACAGCCAAGCTCACTGCCTCAAGCGTTCCTGGTTGCGGCACGGGGAAGGCACCCAGATGGATTCAGGGTGTGCTCAGGGGGACAGGGAGTGGAGTCCCAGAAGCCAAGGTGGGTCGATTTCACAGATGGCACTCAAAGGGAGAGTCCTGGAGTCTGCACAGCATGGACCAGCATGTGTGTGCATGTGTGTGCACATGCGTGAGGAAAGAACCACCGAACAGACCAAGGGGGACCATGTCCAGAGCACACACGGGGCTGCAGAAACCAGCCCAGAGCCCACCAAGTTCAGACAGTGTCACTGGTAGAGCACGGCACGCCCCTCAGTCATGGGGAACATGTACCCTCTCTGAAGCCCACCTAACCACGCTGAACAGCAAGACCCAGAAGGACCAAACGATCTCTAAGTAACAGCACCAAGAATATAAGAACACAAAAATACCCAGCCCCAACAAGGTCAGATTCACAATGTTCGGCACCCAGTCACAGATTACCAGGCACATAAAACCCTCCAGAGCCCTGGCCGGATAGCTCGGTTGGCTGGAGCGTCATCCCAATACTCCAAGGTTGTGGGCTCCATCCCTAGTCAGGGCATGTACAGGAACAGGTGGACATTCCTGTCTCTCTCTCTCTCTCTCTCCCCCTTCCTCTCTCACTAAAATCAATAAGTAATTATTTTAAATGCCAGAAAGTATGAGCCATACAAGAAATAACAATCAACCAAAACCGACCCAGAAACAACGCAGCTGCAGGAATGAAGAGAAGGGGACGCTGACCAGTGACGAAGGGACTGCATGTGTCCGAGACATGGAAGGCGTGAGAAGAGGAACTGCCCGGTGACCACACACAGAAGGGTCAGCAGCAGAGCAGACATGCAGAGAGGGCGTGTGAACTTGAAGACAGACCACAGAGATGAAACTGAACATCGCCAGCTCAGCAGCTCCAGCCGTGAGGTGACTTCCGGCCGCCAGATGCCAAAGTGGGGGAGCGGAGGAGGAGAGACAAAGGATTCGAGGAAATAACCAAAATATTTTCAAATCTGACGAAAACCATACACCTGCCGACCCAAGGCACTTGGCAAACGCCAAGCACAGGGAACATGTGGCAAGAGCAGTGGGCCCAGATAGAGCGGAGGCCTCGGTTGCAGCCATGAAGGGTGGAGGGGCTAGCGCTCCCGTCATGTCTGCCCCACCCCTGCCTGTGGGTCCGTCCCCCGCCCAAGGATGATATGGGCTCAGTGTGGCTTCCAGAGGATGCCTGCCAGCCGGCCAGGCCCTGCTGCCCACCCGGTGGCTGGAGGGCCAGCCCGTGCTCAGTCAGGGACTCTGGGGTCACACCGCTGCCCAGGTCTCCACGGCTCCAGGCCGCCCCGTGGGTGTGTGGGAGCGTCAGCCGGCCGGGCGCCTCTGGCGTCTCCTTGCCCAGGGTCCCCAGCCCTGGCCTGGCTCCACCGTTTGCGCACAGCCCTGGGGGTTCTGTAAAAACGCTCCTGCTCCTCATAACCCCGTTTACGTCTCCTGAAGCTGGCAGCCCGGCCGGCTCTGGTTATTCTTAGCACTCAATTATTTATCTGCCTCCCTCCGCCCTGCACTCCAGAGTCCTTAACGTGGCTCTGGGGGCTGAGCCACAGCCCACTCCCCCCCACACACACACACTCGAAATGAAGTAATTTTAAAATCTTTTGTCTTTAAATTTTTATCACCCAAACCATGCATGTGGTATGTGAGCTTGGCAAGGGGTCGGAACCTGGCAGGTCGCCGAGCCCCAGCTAAGGAGCCCCTTGCTCCCGTTATGTAATAACAGGAAACCTCCAGCCATGGAGGGTGGGGGGCGGGGAACCCCGCTGCCCCCCCCCCAGTCCCTCTGGTTGCATAATTCAGTGCAAGCACAGCCCGTCACATCAGGGGCCTCTATGCCACCCAGAAAGACCTCCAGAGGCCAGAGGACTTGGGGCATCCACACCACGGTGGCTGCCTGGTCCCCCCCAAGGACGTGTGAAGGAGGCTGAGGGCTCGACACAGGGGCAGAGACCAAGCCAGGGGCTCCGGCACACGAGTCCTCATTGGGGACACAGCCAGGTTCTCCAGGGCAGGTGACCCTCCCTAGGGGCAGGAGGGTGGGCCCATCACTCTCTGTAGAGTGGAAACCCACATGGGTGGTGGCCTCCAGAACCCTCTGGTTGAGACAGAAATGCTGAGACTTGGGTCTGAAGCTTGCCCCCACCTCAGAAAGCCTGGGCTGCCGTGGCCTATGGTGAGAGTCTCCATCCCTAGGACGTGGGGCCTTGCTCCAGGACCCCACCCATTGTGTCTTCACCTGCTCCCTCTTCACCCCCGTCACGAGGTTAAAAGGACCTTTACTTCCCAGGAGGGGGACACAGTGTCCTGCGGCCCAGCCGCACTGAGTCCCATGCTCCCAGCCGCCTCCTGTCACTTCTTGCTGGAAAGTCACCATTGCTTCGTGTTCTGAACAAGCCCTGCTTCGCCTTGTGAGACCCAGCACCTTGACCCTGCTCGGACAGTACTGCTGGGGGCAGGAGTGGCTCTGCTCTAGACAGCAAGATGCAGGAGGGGGGCCGGGGGGGTCAGAGAGCGGGTCACGGCCTCACAGCCCTCCCCTCCAGGGCCAGGCTGACGGTCACACCCGTGTCCTCTGCTGTCCACCGGGCCCCAGTGCTGTGGGCCCAGGAGTGTGTGGGGGGGGAGGTTGTCGCACATGGAGGTGCCTGCAGGGCCATCTTTCTCTTCTCCCCGCAGGCCTGACAGGTCAGAGCCAGTGACGGTGGCCTTCCCAGGTAGGCAGCAGTGGGACGACACCACCAAGTGGGCCGTCTCAAGCTGTCGGATCCAAATAGATCATTTATGTCACCTTTGGAAGGCTGGCCTTGGGCTGGGGGCAGGCACCCTGCCCAATCTGGCCTGCCCCCAGCATAAACGCTCACACCGCCAGAGGCAGGACGGAGGGCCCTGGGCAGGTGCAGGGACGTCAGCTGGCCCAGGGTCCTCACCAGGGCTGTGGCCACCAGGTGGGGTACCCAGCGGAGGGGTGCACACCAGTGGGTACCTGTCTGTCCTCTCAGCCGAGGTGAATGTCCCTGGATCCTGGCTCCAGGGTTCTGATTGGAAGGCTTCCAGCTTCCAGGTCCGAGCCCCTCCCAACCCACCTGCTGCTGTTAGCAAAGCCCCGGAAGGTCCTTGAGCAGGGGGAGAACCAGGGTCTGGGTGGTACCCCATCCCCCTTTTGGGCTGACACTGCTGCCCCAACAGCAGCCACAACGCCTGCTGGCTGGCCAACAGGGCTGGCACCGTGGTCGTCCCCTCCCCTGACCCCTGTGTGAGTGAAGAGGAGTTGTTGTGGGTGGATGGAGGAGATGTGTCCCCTGCGCCAGTTGAAAGGGGCCAGTGGCCAGGTCCCCTAGACTGCACAGGGCTCTAAGGAGAAGCAAGTCCCATGCCATGAGAGGCGATGCCAGTGGGTAGCCAGGTCCCCGAGATGTGGGCTGGGCTCTGTGGGGACTCTGGGCACAAGGCCCCCGACGGGACCACGTGGCGGTTGGGACCAGGCCTTGGGTGGTTTCTGAGGCCAGCATGGTGGCCACCAGCCAGACTCCTTCCCATCCTCCTGGAGGCCACAGGACGAGGTCAGTCGAGGGCTGGCTGGGGCTGTGGCCGCTGCCCGCGGCAGAGCCCTCCCGGTCCCCGGCGGCGCCCTTGGCCATGGCTGGTGTGGCTGTGTTCTTGGGAACACCTAGAGACCAGCTGCTTGGAAACACGGGCGTTGCCATGTGTGGCTCCCCCCCACCCTGCCCCCAGCCGGCCAGGGAGGCCCAGTGCCCCAGGCTGCGGAATGTGGCCCCTCCCAGGTGCCCCAGCCCCCAAACCACGATTTTCTGAAGGCTCTGACTCAAGGCCCAGCCAGCCCAGTGCGACCCGTCCCCTCTGGTCCTGCCCCAGGAATGCAGCCCCTGGGCCGGGCGCTGAGGGTCAGCAAGTAGCCTGCCTTCCAGACCAGCGCTGGAATGTTCTCGCCGTGCAGCCGGCTCCCGCGCCCCCGTTCTGCTGCGGCTGCATTCCTGGTGTGAGCCTGGGCCAGCCCGCGAGCTTTTTCCACGCTCTGGTGCCAGCCCCAGCGGCTCCAGGGAGGGAGAGGGAGGTTTCTATGGCAACCTCACTTTCTGTTATTGCTTATTTTCTTCTTTTATGGTTGCTCCCAACTTTGAAGCTCTCCAGACAGTTTATAGACTGCGAAGAGGAAAGAAAGGGCTTTCCTCCCCACATGGGTCCCCAGCTGAGCAGCCCCCTGAAGCCCCCCACAATCCCCCACCCCTCTCACAGCAGGGCAGGCAGGGGCTTCAGAACAGGCAACCAGGTCTTCAGAGAAATGAATTATTTTTTCCCCTAAAAGATGAGGAAGTGTTTTCAAAAGGAGTCCCGCATCAGCCACAGGCACCTTAATTTGGGAAGGGGGTCTCTGCCTGGCTGGACGGACTCCTGAGGCCTTGCCCAGCCTACCCTACAGAGCTGGCTCCAACTCTGTCCCCAGGATCCCAGGAGGACTGTAGCTGGGTCCATGTCCTGAGTGTGAGATGGTTTACTCACCCAGAATCCAGGATTCACCTACATCGTGCCCCCGGCAGCTGGGGGAGAGGGGGGCCAGGGCCAGGGCAGGTAGGGGAGGGTGCCAGGTGGGGGTGGGCAGGAGTCCGGCAGGCAGAGGCCTCGGGAGGCGAGTCCAAGCATGCTCCCTCCCTTGCAGGGGAATACGTGATCATGATCCGAGACGTGACCACCCCTCCGTTCCTGGGCCGCACGCTGCCCACCGCCTTCAAACACCTTCGGGTGACTGCAAAGGGGACCAGCCAACAGCTCCAAATCCTTGGAGAAGGCCCCAAAGCCCAGAACTAGGAGGACCGCCAGCCCCTGGGGACAAGTGTCCCCTCGGGAGAACACCTCATTTTGAAAGGGACAGAAATGTTGCCTCTGCTTCCCGGGCTGCCACCTTCCGCCCTCTCTCCCCAGCCAGCCTGACTGGGGGCCAGGGGAGCCCCCCACGCACCCCAGAACTGCTGGTTTTAATAAAGTGCTCAGCTCTCACAACCGAGTCACGTCATAAACCCCCACCCTGCACGTAGCCCTTCCCCACACATCCAACACACATGGTGGCCCCTCCAGGTGCCCCCAGGTACCCTTCCGGGCTGGGGCGTGTCTGTACCACCCGTGTCCTTCTAAATCCAGCAGCAAAGCCATCCAGCTGACCCCTTGGACTCCTCCCAACAACCCCTACCCTGGCCGGGGGATGTGGGGCCCACAGGCAGCCTGGGAAGTCAGATCCCGTTCTCAATCGAGAAATCAAGGGGCAATGAGCCAGTGATAGGTTTTCCAAAGACGGGCTGTGTGTCTGCAGGAACAACTGCTCACCCTTGTGTATCTCACAGCGGCCTCTGAAATGCACCCAGGGCAACCGACGCCGGCGGGTTGGCCCATGGGCAGCCGGACACACGCTCAGCCCAGACAGGCTGGCCATGTGGCCACCCCTGGCCACTCCCACCTGCGGGCTCATACGTCCCAGAGACCCCAGATACAAGACCCCCACCTGGCCCCCTGGCTTCCCTGTGCCTTGAAGCCCGGACTCCTCCCCACCCCCTCAGCTGACCACCTGCTTCCTCCTGCACAGAGAAATGGGAATGGGGAGGGGCCACCCAGAGCCCCAGGCCCCTGGTCAGCACAGTCATCTCTGGGCCCAAGCGCGCCAGGCAAGCCCATCTACCGGAACACTCCTCCACGTGGCTCCAGAAACCACACACAGTGGTGGCCCCCCATCCCCCCTAACTGCCCAATGTTGGGGACCAGGGCTCAGTGCCCACCTCCCTGGGGTGCTCACCCATCTCCTGGTCCTTTCTGTGGCCCGGGCCTCTTCCCAGCTCCAGACCCAGACAGCCAACTGCGATGCACCAGGTACAGCAATGACGGTGCAGCCCCCCACAACCCTTGTCCCGGGGCATGAAGACACCTCAGACTAAACACACCCCAAAATAAGTTCCTGCTCGGCCCCCAGACCAGCTCAGGCCCGATGGCTGGCACCCGTCTGCCTTCTCACATGCTCTGTGGCTACCACGAGTCTGGTCCTGGCTTCACAGCTCATCCCCAGCCCCATGGCCTCTCACCGCACACACCCCTCCCCGGCCTACCCTGGCCCAGCAGGTCACACCCGTGTCATTACCAGGAGGACCTCAGGACCCCCAGAGCTGAGCCCTGCCCCTGCCGGGGTCTCTGCTGCTCCCCTTCTCTCCGAGGGAGCCACACGACCCCTGTGCTCCTGCCTCAGGCCTTCACGGTGCCTGTCTCTCTGCTGGAGCTGCCCGTCTCCCAGGGGTCTCCTTCTCAGGAGGCCTGCCTAGGCTGCCTCACCACCCCCAGCGACACTTTCTCCTCCCTCCCTGGTTCACCCTCCCTCTTGGGCACATGCCATGAGCTGGCATGCCACGCATTGCACCTACCCGTCCTGTTTGTTCGTGGTCTCTTGGAGGCGGGTGCCCGGCAGGCACGTCTGTGCTGGGTCTGCGTGCATCTGGAGCACCTGCCCCGCGTCGGGCAGGATGGGAGGCGCCAGGCCGAGGGTGGGGGCAGGAAGGTCTGATAGACGGGGAGCTGCAGGAGTGGTGGATGGGCCGGTGAACTGATGGAAGGATGGACAGACGGACAGATGGACGGTCAGGGGAGTGGGTGGGTGGATGTGATAACAGGTGGAGTAGAGGTCCGTCTGTCTCCAGAAGGTAGGTCCACAGGGAATGACTGTTCTCACTGGAAGGCCAGAGGCAGTGGAGAGGAAGGGCTCAACCCCAGAGCGTGCCTGATGCCCTCTGCCCCAACGAGCTCTCCCCAACGCACCCTGGCAGCCACCTGTCAACTTGCCCTTTGTGCTTTTCTGTTGGTCAGTTTCCCATCCCACTTTGTCCTCAATGCCAGTCGACAGCCAGTGGATGGGGCAGCTGGGATGCAGCCGATCCCCCAGCCCCTGCAGGGCTTGAGGAACTGAGCCCTGGGCACAGGGTTCCTCCACCAGCTCCACCTGGGGCCGTGAGGAGCTTTCATGAGAGCCAGAGAGGCAAAGGGGTCCGGAGCCTCCCTGACGGGAGATGGTGGGTTCTGAGCCTGAGGCGGGCTGGCAGCTGGGGCCACCTGGAGCAAGCCACGCCTGGCACCCACCCTTTGCTTCCACAAGCTCAAGTGGCCACAGACGCCACCGGCCTGGTTCCGCAGGACTTCTGCCTCTGACTCCATGAGGACAGGACAGGGCCAGTGTCCCCGCGTGTGTGAGAACCACTGACTCCTGGGTCAGAGTGCCTGGGCCCCGGGAGGCTCTCTGTTCTGCTGGAGGCAGAGAGGCCTGTGGGACCAAGCCCCCCTGCAAGGTGTGGCCGAGGAGTTTGGTGGCAGCTGTGTCTACACTGTGTCCACACCAGCTGCGGGCAGAGCCTGGGGCAGGAGCCCCGGGTGCATGGTCCACCGCATCTGCCCAGAGAGTCAGCACTGTGCTGTTTCCTCCAGACAAAACCACATTCTGTCGGAAAGAAAAACAATGGCAATGATGTTTCAATTTAGGAAGAAAAAAGTGCTGGGAACAGCAGCTGCTGCTGCATCTTCCAGTGTCAGGAGGGTCCTTGGGTATTGAATTCCAAATCCCAAAGCCCAGGGCAGGAAGCCCAGTGGTGGCCCCCATATGGGTGGCCACAGGGTGGGGGTCTGCCCATGGCAGGCTCCTATAGACATGGAACAAAGCTGGCTTCTTGGCAGTATAATCTCTGCAGACATGCGACGCAAAACTCCCTACTCTCCAGTCATCAAAGTGAACCAGTGGCTGGCCCTGGTGGCCATGGGGGCCCAATGAAGCCACAAGATGGGCCCCTGCAGCTGCCCTGGGGGCCGGGGCTGCTCAGTGAGGCCTGGGGTGGGGGACGGGTCTCAGCCCCCAGGGGGCTGTCAGGACCAGGTCCTGGGGTAAAGAAGGAGGCTGTCCCCTGCCCCACCCTCTGCCCAGCCACTGACAGGTTCCTGAGGGATGAATGGATGGGTGGGCAGATGAGCACATGGGAGGTTCCCCTGGCCAGTGCACCGCAGCTGATGGACAGCAGGGCTTTCCGGGGCCCCAGCCCCCGGACTCACCTGGACTTGTGCTGAAGGTATGGGGATTCAGACCTCAGAGGCAGCTGCTCCCACCCCCACTGGACCCCAGTCTTCACACTCTGTCTCATGGGCAAATCCGTACAAAAGCTTTTTTTTTTTTTTGCTGGAAACGGAGAGAGACAGTCAGACAGACTCCCGCATGCGCCCGACTGGGATCCACCCGGCACGCCCACCATGGGCGACGCTCTGCCCACCAGGGGGCGATGCTCTGCCCCTCCGGGGCGTCGCTCTGCCGCAACCAGAGCCACTCTAGCGCCTGGGGCAGAGGCCAAGGAGCCATCCCCAGCGCCCGGGCCATCTTTGCTCCAATGGAGCCTTGGCTGAGGGAGGGGAAGAGAGAGACAGAGAGGAAGAAGGGGGGGGGGTGGAGAAGCAAATGGGCACTTCTCCTATGTGCCCTGGCCGGGAATCGAACCCAGGTCCCCTGCACGCCAGGCCGACGCTCTACCGCTCAGCCAACCAGCCAGGGCCCGTACAAAAGCTTTTTGAGAATTGTTATGAGTTTATTTGAGCCAAAATGACAATATATGCCAGGCAGCAAGATCTCAAACATTACTCTGTACAAAATTTGAATTCTTAAATAAAGAAAAAAAAAAGGGAGATGGTCAGCAGAGGCCAAAGACCCTGTGCTGGCCATCAAGTCTGTCTGGCAGCATCCAGCTGTGAAAAGCCAGAGCAACAAGGTGGCTGCAGGCCAGGCCCCACACGCAAATAGTGCTCCCTAGGCTGCCCGTGGGACCACATGGTCCCCCGCAGTCCCCCATGTTCCCCTACCCTGGCTACTAGGTCCACTGCCACCACAGAGGCAGCAGGGCCCAGCCCCAGGCTAGCATATTCCCTATCTGCCAGTCCACAGAGCCAGCAGCCAGCCCAGAGTCCCAGGCAGGCACAGAGGGCAGTCCCACCTCTCTGAGGCACAACGGCGAGGCAGAGTGACCAGTCTGAGAGCCCCTCACTGTTGTGGGGTGGCATGGAGCCCTGGTGGTGGGCCAGGCAGGAGAGTGGAAGCCCAGGGCAGTTCTACAAATTCCCTCTGGGACTCTGAGCCCTTGTCCCCTCCACTCCCCTAACCCTCTGACCCCCCACCTCACCCCGAGAGAGTGACCTCGACTTTGTCACTGTTCCCAGAACCAGGGTGGGTCACCTCAATGCTGTCCCTCCTCCCAAGCTGGGCAGGGGGCCCAGCACGGCTGCCCTGGTGGGGGCTGCATCTTTCCCTGGCCTGGAGACCCCAAGGCCTTCTCCTCAGAGGAAGGTAAGTTTCCTGGAGTCTCCAGGGAACCAGCAGTCAGTAGTCCAGGTGGGGGTACAGGCCCCGGGTCCTGAGGCCCTAAAGCCACCCTTCCCCCTGCTGGGGTCAGGCCGGCAGGCAGGGGCTGGTAGAAGGGGTTGTATCAGTCTGCCCACACAAATCTTACACCCCAGAACGCTACACAGCCCCCAGGAGGCTCAGGAAGGGGCTTCAGGGTCTAGGCCCTGGCCAAAGCCAACCACAGCCCTTCTCCCCAGGCTGCAGTCTCCTGTGGGCCCTCCTCCTGCTCTCTGACCTCTGAAGGGGGAACACTGGCCCACATGGTCCACTGGACAGTCCACTCACTCAGCAGATATTTACTGAGTGGTATCCAAACGCAGAACACCTGGCAGGTACTGCCTTGAAGACAGACACCCTCATCTCTCATTTGGAGTCTGCATGCCAAAGACAGAGACAGAGAGAGAGAGACAGGGGGAGATAGAGACACAGACACAGAGAGACACAGCGGGAGACAGAGACAGGCAGAAAGACACAGAGAGACAAAGAGATGGAGCTGAGAGAGGTAGAGGCACCTGCCCCTCTCCGCCTGGCCCACCTCCCAGCAGGGCCTAGGCCTTAGCAAGCACAGCCTCTCAGACCACGGGGCCTGTAAGCAGCACAACACAGAGCCCTTCCTGTCTGTGCCCATCCTCCCTCCGGCCCACCTGGCCCAGGCAGCCCCTCCCGCCTCCTCCTGCTGGTTGGCGGGTCACCCAGGACACTCCCCAGGGTGGCCTCTCTTTCCTGCAGCCTGGGCAGGCTGCCTGGTCTCGGTGCCAGGTTGGGGGTAAGGCCAGCTGTGCGGAGCACCCCCCTCAGGCGGGACTTCCTAGAGGGTGCGCTGGTGCCAGTCCGCCAGACTGGTTCCTCTTTGACCTGGCCCCTGCCAGCTCACTGCTCGCCCCGGAGGCAGCCCTCAGCACCCTGGGAGCCCTCAGTCCTGGGGAAGTGTTAGCTAGAGTCACTGGGCCTGTCTTAGCAAGATCACCGCAGAGCTGACAGCTCTCAGCCCCAGTAACAAACACACACAGCCTGGGGCCCTCCCCTTCCAGCCCCTGTCCCCTCAGAGCAGGGGACAGTCACTGAGGGCCAGCCCAGGGCCTCTCTGATGGCAGAGATTGAGCCTGGGTAGGCTTAGGGGATCTTGGGAGCTAGATGGGGGCCCAGGCAGGTGCGAAGGGGCTGCCCTGAGTCCCCTGCCCATTGGCTCTGAATGTCCCTCAGCAAGTATGGGGGTGGCCAGGGGAGTGATCGGGCCAGGCAGTGACCCACACTGCAGCTCTTGGCTCGAGGCCCCAGGTCTCAAAGAGTGGGCAGGCCACCCCTCTGCCATAGACAAGGACATTTTCTGATGTAGACTATAAAGAGGGCTGTCATTGTCCAGCTGGGCAGCCTGACAGGACCCGCCAGATGTGTGGGGCTCAGCCACCAGGCCAGCCCCCCTACCCTTGTGACTCGGGACAGAAACATTCCCCAAAACTCTGGATACCTCTCCTCCCCGTAACTCCTCCCAGGGGTTCAGAAAACTCTCAGCCACTCCCACCCCACAACCAGGGATGGGAGGGGAGGGCCAGGACAAGTTGTCCCTACACATGCTGCTCCAGAACCCAGTGGGGTGGATTCCAGTCTGTGGGTCCCCCTTCTGGGCAGCCTGGTTCTCATCCTGGCTCCCAAACCTCAGTGAGACCCCTCTCAAGGACTCTACCAGGAAAGAGGGCAGAGGTAGGGCAGAGACGGGATGGGAGCCCCTGGGCGGGGCTGGGGATGCACCTAGTTGGCCACACAGGCCCTGACCAGGAAGACACTTGCTGGAGAGCCAGGGAGCAGAAGGGGGGCAGCCTAGGCAGCTGTAGGGTGGGGTGAGAGGAGCCAAAGCAGGGCCAGGCCTGAATGTGCGCTGGGGAGGGGCAGAAGATGGACAGCTAGCTAGTGAGGGTAAGGGGGCGGGGGTGTCAACACCCTGAAGACAGCCTGGAGGACAGGGGAGAGCATTTCTAAGGGAGGAGCAGTCACCACGTGGCATTCTGTGGTCCTGGGGTTTCCTTTGGTGGCATCCTGCAAAGCCCCTACCCCACCTCCCAACCAGGGCCCTGAGAGCATCCCCAAGACCCTGGCCAAGCCAGCCAGGGCAGAGGGGAATGGGGCTCAGAGGGGAGAGAGCAGCTGGGGCCCCATGAGACCACCTCAGAGGAGGTACCCCCCCCCCCCCCGCCCCGTGGCCTCGGTGACTAGGCTCAAGTCTGAGCCTGCTGGCCTGGAGGGGAGCACTAGGTACGGACTGACTGGGACCAGCGCCTCTATGGAACCAGGCAGGATCCCGTGCACAGGAGCACTGCTTGACACCTCCGGGAACATGCTTCTTAGAGCTGGGGGGGGGGGGGGGTGTCTCAAAGGAGGGGTCTTTTTTCCGGAAACGGCATAAAACCGGGGGCGGGACCCGAGAAAGGGCATCCAAGCAGGCCGAGTGGACCCACCCCCACCCCCACCCCATGCGCTTGGACTCCGAACACCTGGATACGTCAGCGTCCGCCCTACTCAAGGACAAAAAAGCACGTGAGGACCCCAGAACTCAGCCATAAGCGGGGGTGGGGACGGCGCCTCCAACTCAACTTGCCCCCAGACCTCTTCCCACCCCCAAGGGCCCCACTCCTCCAGCCTGCCCCACTTCCGCGCCGAGCTGCTGGGCTTCACAGAGCTCAGGCGCCCCCTCCCTGCCGAGTACCCTGGCTGGGCCCCCTCAGAGCCGCCCGGAGCCCCCCGCCGCGCGTACTAGCCCAGCCCAGCCCAGGCCCCGCCCCCAGGACCCCAGGCCCCGCCCCGCGCGCGGGAGGTGGAGAGCTGGGCCGCGCAGGCGTGGAGAGTACGGCCCGGCGGGGCGGGTGGGGCTGGCGCTCCCGAAGGGCCGCCCCCGGGTCCCCCCCAAAGGCCGCCCGGCCGGAATCCCCGGCCCCGGCCAACAGTCTGGGCGGCCGGGTGTTTGGAAGGAGCCCTGAGGGCGACACCGGGCGGGGGCGAGGAAGTGAAACCGGGCGGTGGGGGCGCGGAGCTGAGTCGTGATTTCGGAGGGGAGCGGACAGAACCCGAGGCCGCGGCAAGTCGGCAGCTGTGCGGCCCTCGCGCCCCCCCCTCCCCACCCCCTAGCGGGACCCTCCCCGCTCGCCCCGCGGACCCCGGCGGCCGCGTGGGAGGAGGGGCTGCCCTGCCCTTAGGGGGCGGGGCCTTCCTTAGAGGGCGGAGCCTCCGGTGACTCACGGTCCAGCTCTGCACCGCGACCGCGACCATGGGCACCTTTGCGGGCTCCGCGTGCTGGACGCCGCGGCCGGAGTGGGCGCCGTGTGGAAGGCGGCAGAGGGTTCAGGCTCCCCCGGGAAGCACTGCCAGGGGACCCCTCGGGCCTGGAGGGCTCGGAGAGGGACGAACGCACCCTCCCACCCCAGCCCACCGCTCCCAGCCCGGCTTCCGGCCAGGCCAGGCCAGAAAGAGCAGGAATTTGGAATGTTTTGAAATCAGCGTTGTAACTCCGGGGAGGTTCTCTGTCCCGCCCTTCCCCTAGGAATGGGGGGGGGGGGGTGAAGGGTGGAGCCTAGTCCGAATCGGGGGACTACTCCGGGTCTAACACGGGGTCTTATGTCCTAGGCACCCCTGCCTCCTGCCAACCCCAAGCATGGGGGTGCAGACTGGGGTGGGGGGACAGCCTGTCCTGACAAGGGTGCCTGGGGGGAGAGCACCACGCGGTCAAGGGGGAGACTGGACCCAGGGTCGCTTTGGTGGCCAAGGAGCCCTGACCCGCTGGGGCCCCCAGCACACACGCCTGTCCCAGCAAGCCACTGCCTTCCTGCCTGGGGAAGTAGATGTGGAGGGAAAATAGATAGTCCACCAATGAAGGGCTGGTGACATCAGCAGGCCACACCACCTGCAGCCCTCCTCTGGTCCCCTGTCCTCTCAATGCACCAACACCCCTCCCCAACCCACCTCAGCCCTCCTCAGGCCTGGGCAGGGAGTCTCCTCCCCAAACCACCAGATCCTTTTCTGCCACTGTTTTTACTTAGAAACAGGAAGTCAGGGTGTGGGCCACATGTCCACCAGGTCAAAGCCCCACCAAAGGCAGGGCAAGTGGGGGTTTAGACCCTTTAGCAACCCACCTCCCTACCTTGCCCCTGCAGCTTCCCCAGTAAGTACCAAAGCAGAGGGGAAGGGGGACACCCATCTGCCTCAGTGGGGCCAAGCCTGACCCGGCCTGGGCTGCCCAGGCTCTGCTGCCCACCTTGATGTCATCTCCA
This sequence comes from Saccopteryx leptura, assembly GCF_036850995.1. Taxonomy (NCBI): domain Eukaryota; kingdom Metazoa; phylum Chordata; class Mammalia; order Chiroptera; family Emballonuridae; genus Saccopteryx; species Saccopteryx leptura. Next base: position 84,581,284 of record NC_089505.1, on the reverse strand, counting down.
AGTCCAACACAGGAGCTCTGAGGAGCAGGTGCTATTGCTGTGGGTCTGAGCCTCCTACCAGTCCCCAGTCCTGCAGTCCAGGCATGCCTTTGCATGTGCACACACATACACACATGCACACATATGAGCATGTGTAGACACCAGCTTCCCAAGGCTGAGACTACTGCTGCCAAAGAGGTGCCCTTCCTGTTCCTGGGCTCCTCTGGCTCTGCCAGCCCCACCCCAGGACCTGGCCCCCCTCCCTGCTCCTTGTCACAGTCCCTTCCTCTTGTCCAGTGGAGCCCCTGGGCCCTGTGTCCACTTAACTGGGCAGGGAGGGGGTTTGTGACTCTTCTCAGCTCCTGCCCCTATCACACGCTTACAGGTTGGCAAGTGTCCTGTTGGTCCCTCTGAAGCCACTCTGGCTGGGTATCCCCTGGAGGGGCAGCATGGACACAGACTGGGATGTGAACTTGAGGCCCAGGAGCAGGGCCTGACCCAGCCCTCCAAGACCCCCCTGCCAGGCCCAGCGAGGGTGGTTCAACCACCCCACCTTACCTGCCTGGCCAGAACCTGAGAGGTTTGGCTTTGGAGGGTATGAGGTGCAGGTTTCCTTCTGGGGGTCTTCCGACAACTGCTCACCCCACTACCACCCCAACTGTGCACCTGGGGACCCTGTTGAGATGGAGAATGGAGCCCAGAGGACCTGTGGGGTAGGTCAGCCAGGGAGTTGGTGCCCACTGGAGTGGGCCTAGCCTGACACCATCTGCCTGAGGAGCCTGGCCAGGGCCCAAATAGGAAGCAGGGCCAGAGGGTTCTGAGTACGAGTAAGGGGGGCATGTAGGAGAGGGAAAGGGGACAGGAGGGGGACATAGTGGTGGGGAAACAGGAAGGCATCGGTAGGGGAGGAGGAGGGAAAGGGGGTGGGTATACCTATACTCCCAGGCTTGTGTGCAGACCAGCCTGGCTTTCCCATGCCCCGACATGTAGATGTTAGGGCCACCCCACAGCCCTCCAGGTGGACATGGAACCTGGACGCAGCCCCACCTCTCTGGGCCTATCCCTGGGGCTGCAGATCAGTGCCGAGCGGATGTTGCTGGGCAACAGGGCTGCCTCTCCTGTGTCCCCCTCTTTCTCAACCCTGCCTGGGCCTGGAGATGGACCTCAGGTGGCCCTGGACACATGTCTTCTGATGAGGGCCTTATGGGGACAGGAATTGAGCCCCAACCTCAAGCTGCCTCCTTTACAAGGTGGCCTGTCCCCGGAGGTTTCTGGAACAGGCCTCTGTGGCAGCAGGAGGGACCTGGGAGAGCTTGGGCCAAGCTTCCTGCCCATAAGGGCTGCCAGGCCAGGCACAGAGCGGGAAGGCCCCACCCCAGCCCAGCCGGACACCTGCCCAGAACAGGACGCTCCGAAGACAAGCCAGGCTGGCTCCACCTGCCTGTCCAGCCCCCTGCAGTGGGGCCACCTGCTCCAGAGCTGGGAGCCTCAGCTCCCGCAGCCCCAGCCCCTGGCACAGGCCTGGGCACAGATGGCTGTGTGTGTGGGCCTGTGGGGCATACGTCATCAATACGTGGGGGGCAGGGTTGGTGGGCATCCAGGCCCCAAAAGTTCTGTCCCCACCCCTTCCAGGGCCTGGTGGTGGGCGGGCAGACAGGAGGGTGCGGGCTGCTGCCCCCTGAGTGCAGTGGGCTTCTGTGGGGAAGTGTGGGGTCCCTTCCTGGTTTCACAGCCCCATCTTCATGAGGTCACAGACTGGAAGACAGGCTGGAGGGGTGGGCCAGCCTCCACTTTCCCTAATGGATCCCCACCTCTCTGCAGGTGGTGGTCACCCACGTCACCCACATGCAGCCAGGGCTGGGACCACCAGCCCCCTAAAGGCTTGGCGAGCAGTGTGGGTAGAGGGCCTGGGACTCTCTCACAACTGCTCTGATCTGCCTCAGGCCTGCCCGTGGGGCCCTCCTGCCTGGCTCTTCTTGGCCAGCAAGGAGGGGTGACCCAATGACAGGACAGGCAGATGCGAGGCAGAGGGGGTGTCTGGGTGTGGCTGGGGTAGAGGCTGAAGGCCGGCTTCAGGGGTGGGCTGTGCAGCTGCAGCTGAGTGGGCAGGGGGCTTCCTCTTTCCAGGAGGGTGCGCCTCCCCAGATAAGGGCCTGAGCTCAAGTTCTCAGCCTGTGGTTGGTCCCCTGACCACAGGGCAGGAGGTATGGTCCCAGGGGTGGAGGGGGAAAGACTGTGGCCTGGGGCAGACAGACAGACGTGCGGACGTGAGGGCGGAGCACGGAAGAGACAGGCAGGCACAGCTGAGAGCCAGGGGGAGGGCGGCCGCTGCTGGTGAAGGGCAGAAGTGAGAGCTTGGGGTGGGGGCAGGGGAGGATGAAGGACCCCAGTAGGCTCCCAAGACCAGCCCCTCCACACGAGGCTCACTTCACTCCCAGGCCTTGGGGGAAGGGGGAGGGGAGGCTGCCCCAGTGCCGCCGCCCACACAGGCAGCCTTGCTCAGGCCCAGGCTCCAGGCAGGCATGGCTAGGCTGCTGGATGTGCCAGTGGGTCCCCACAGAGGCCATAGCCCAGAATTAGGGGTGGGGGGCCATCTCTGTCTTCTCCAAACCTTTGCCTTCCTCCTGTCCTGGAGGCAGGAAGCTGCCAGAAACACAGAGAGGTTTCTCCTACGCCAACCTTCTCTCCCCTAAACCCACAGGGGGGCTCCCTGACCCCCTCAGAATGGCATTGGGAAGGGGTTTTTCCTGTCTCAGGAGCTGACACTGGGCAACCCCTTTCCTGTCTCCCTGGGTGGGGAGCATCAATCATCAGTTTTTCGTTGCAACACCTTAGTTGTTCATTGATTGCTTTCTCATATGTGCCTTGACCGTGGACCTTCAGCAGACCGAGTAACCCCTTGCTCGAGCCAGTGATCTTGGGTCCAAGCTGGTGAGCTTTTTGCTCAAACCAGATGAGCCCGCACTCAAGCTGGAGACCTCGAGGTCTCGAACCTGGGTCTTTTGCATCCCAGTCCAACGCTCTATCCACTGCGCCACCGCCTGGTCAGGCCAGAGCCTGCCTTTTTAATGCTGTAAGTTTACACCCAAAGTGAAGCCCTGGGCAGCCGGGACCCAGACAGCTGAGCCCGGAGCCAGGAAGCTGCCCTCAGCTCAGCTCCAACACCTGCACACTGGCCACAAGGACAGCACACACTGCCTGCCCACAATGTCCAGCAAGGCCAGTCTCCCCAGGGAAGCTTCTCTTCCAGAACCCAGAGGGCCACCTGTCCCAATCTCCCTTTCCATTCCCTGCTGTCCTGCCCTGTGGCCGGACCCGATTCTCCTGAAGGGGGAACCTTGTGGGCTGAGGGGGTGGAAACCAGGAGGGCTGAGGAGTCTGGGCGCTGGTGACAGGTACGCCGGGGAAGGATGAGCAAAGGCCCTCTCAGCAAGCCGCTCTGGCCACCCACCGGGCAGGCCCTGGGGTGCAAAGGGCAGCAGTGGGAACTGAGACCCGGCAACAACAGCAAGTCTGTACAAGCCCTGGAGATCGCCATGACTGTGCTGTGCTTCCTGGTGCACTCGAGCATGAGCAGGGCCGCCCTGCACACCCTGCAGCCCCTCTGCTCCCCTCAGGTCATACCTGTGGCTGTAGGGCGCCCAGGATCCCAGTGGGCTGCAGTGGACAACCGTCCACTCAGGAGACCCAGAAGACAGCAGTGAGGGCAGGAGCATGCTGGGCGGTGCCCCAGACACCCAGGCAAAAGCGCAGTCAGGCAGCAGAGCCCATGTGGCTCGGGTCCGGCTACGCGGCCTTTGTTCCCTCTCCGTCCTCTGCTGCGTGGGGTCTGTGCTTGCCCCACAGAGACGGCCAAGCCCAGGTGTACAGCCTTGCCCGGGCAGGGGGCTCTCAGATTGTGGCCCCACACCTCAGTGGGAAGCCACCCTGAGGACCAGGGAGCCAGGCCCAGGTGAGGTCTTGGCTGAGGGGCAGCTGATGTGGGCAGGTGAGTGTATCAGGGCCTCCACTGGGCCCCATGCAGGTAGGTTTGATGTCTGCACCTCGGGGCCCCAGGAGCCCGAGCAGAGCTCCCAGCTGAAGCACAGCAGAAAGGGGTCAGGCACCCATGCTCCATCCACCCAGCCTGCCTGTCTCCCAGCCTCAGGCCCTAGTTGGTACCCTACAGGGGCAGCTACTGAGAACCCAAGTTCTGGGCTTTGGCAAGGGCTGTAAATGGCCAAGGCCAGGTGAGTGGGAGCTTTCTCTCCTGGGCCCCACCGGCCACTCTCACTCGGCCTGGCCAGCCCTAAGGGGCATGGGCCTTTCCAGGCCACCTAGATGAGACCACCTGCACCTGGTGCCACTATTCAGGGGGTCCAGCAGCATTTCTGGGCCCATGTTTGGGGGTCTTCCCAAGGTTGCAGGTTGGTTGTCCTGGGCTAGGCTGTGCCTGAGTCCCCCTCGTCCCCTACCTGGTTCTCCAGATGACCAGCGATGGACTAGGGCCAGGTGGGGTTGGGCAGGGAGGCTGGATGTGGGCGGCCAAAGGAAGTCTAGGGCCCAGGGCCCAGCGCAGCGGCGTCTGGGGAAACCTGGGAAGTCATGCAGGTAGGTGTGTAAAGGGCTCTCTGCTTCTCCATCAGAATCACACTCAGGGGCAAGACATGGACTGGTTGTGCAGGGAACCAAGCCTCACAGACCCCATAGAGGCTACGCCAGGATGGGCACACCCAACCTGACTGGGCAGGGCCTCCACCGGACGTCCTCAGTGCCAGGAGGGGCCACAGCTCTGCTTGACCTAAGGGTCAGGTGGATTTGAGTGACAAGAGGCCGTCCTGTCCCTGGGCTCAGGCACAGCTGGCGGCTGAAGAAGGGGCAGGAGTGTGGGAGGGGGGGCTGTGGGGTGGCCCAAGCATGCCCGCCTTGTGTACTCTCAAAGTCCTTTATTATACAATGTCATGTTTGGGAGAGGGGCACCCAAAGACAGACGGGTACAGAGCGAAATAGATAAATATGCCAAGCTTTCTCTTTTTCTTTTTAAATCAGGCATTTATAAACAAGAGCGCATACATTAATTACATAAAAATAGTTTTCGAATAGTAGAGTAAGTCATCATATTGTCATTAGCAGCAGCAAAGGAGAAAACAGGGACGGCGATGCAGACGCTCCTGGCGGATACAAAGGTAGAGCTGTGTTTTTTTTTCCTTAGTTGAAAAAAAATGTCGTTTGTGACTCCTGACTTTAAGCAAGAACGAGCTTCCTCCGGAGCCCGTGAGCCTGGGGCCCTGGGCGAGCTTGGCGCCCACGGGGCAGGGGCTGCTGGGCAAGCCCTAGAAGGTGTCTCCGTCCCCCTCTGGCAGGGGAGCGTGTGTGGTTAAAACAACCCAGAAAACAAGACAACTACCAGGGAAGTAAAGGGTTTCTGGAAACCCCCCATGTACACGTATGATACAGCGTGAAGGGAGTATTTACAGGCGGCGTCTGTCACCGGCCGGTCTGGACGGGCGGTACCAGGTGGGTTAGCTGCCCCGTGGATGTGTTATTGCTGTTGTGTTTTCCCTTCAGGAAGTCTCTTCCAGCAAGAAAAATGAGTAATTCAACTGAAGACACAATCACCTGACAATAGGTGTCACACACGGGAGTCAACAGCCTACAAGACAGATTCCTCCTCTCCTCTGGAAGGACAGAGCCGTAGCTGCACCGCAGACGCAGGTTGGGGCCCGCACAGGAGCTGCACCCGAGGGCGGAACGGGTGGACACCCATTCCCGCCAGCCTCACCCAGGGATCTGCCCGGGAAGGTCAAGCTGCTGGTGAAGGGGAGCCCTCTCACCTCATCCGCCTCCCGCCCCGCGGGCCTGGGGGCGCAGGGCTCTCGGGGACAAGCTGCTGCTGCACATCTAGCTCTTCCCAACGTTTGAGAACAAAGCCAGCAGAGAGGCTCGGAGGGGACAGGTGGCACCCTCACCCTCACCTACAACTCAGAAAGTTCCTCTCCCTCCAGAGCCAGGAAACTCGGAAGCAACAGGAGTGCCCAGGGGGGCCCTGGGAGGGGCCCAAGGGCCTCAGTCTCCCGTGACTCCAACTGGGCGGCACAGCCACACAGAAGCACACCGACACATGTAAAGCTTTGCTCCAACTAAACCATTTAGTTTCCCTTGAAAAATGACCGGAAAAAACACAACTCTGGAAAAACAAGGCTGACACGGCATTCTGAGAGTTGCCTAACAACTGACCCTTTACACGACACGGTAATAATGCCCATTGAGGGGTATACGTATGGCAGAGGTTAAAATTCCATGCATACAGGTCTCATAACTGCAAAAGAAAACAAAGCAAAAAGAAAAACAAAACCCAAACACACACTGCGTATACATGATGTCCCTTTTGCATTGCACTTCAGAAGGGGGTCCAGCAGCACCTGGGCCCCCCAGTAAACCGAGGGCAAACCCTGTAGAGGATGTCGGCACCCACGTCTCCGCCCGGCCTGCACGCAGTTGCTGCGGTGTCAGAACGGAGTCAGGCGAAGAATTCCGGTAAGATCTTCCTCATGTAAATAAATACCATCATTTTCAGGTGGGTCGCGCCTCTTGTCTACTGGGAAATCATTTTCAAGCTTGGGTGTAAGAAACCTTATACAATTTGCATAAACAGTTGAGAGTAAACGAGATTATTTGGAATAAATGCAAGGAACTTATTTTGATAGTGGCAGATTTGCTCGCTACTGAAGACAGATAGCTGGGGGTAAGAAGACACGTCAGGACTCGCTGTACAAGATGCTGGAAGGCACAGAACTACCCCCCGAAGTTCAGTTTTTGCATTCGTTTTCTTGTGATTCCCTTGTTCAACCAAGCACCAGAGGGGTTTCTAAACGCTCGAGCACTTAGGATGTGACCTGCTCTAGAAATCGGTTTCAGTATTTGAAAAGTAAAAACCGTAGTTAACTGGGGAATAAAAAGAGAAGGAAGATGTTTGACAAAGTGCAGTTCTAAATACACGTTTAAATGAACAAACAAAAAGAAAAAGTGAAATAATGCTGTTTTGTTCCAATGCTGCAGCCTCAGTCCCAGGACGAAGGAGCGGTGCTTGCCCAGCTGAGAAGGGGTCACCGTGGTCATCTCCCGGCAAGTGACGGCCCTGGACGGTGTGGGAACACCTGCGGATGGCAACAGGGTGGCGGGCGGCGTAAGGCGGCAGTGTCAGCTCCGGCGCGGCACTCTCCTCCTCTTCCCGGCGGCAGCACAGGAGACCTGGGTCCTTGTCGCTGAAAAAATAGACTCTGGAGAAAAACCCTTCCTGTCCTCATGCAGCCGCGGGCACAGATGAGCTGTGATGGCTTTGCCAGGTGGGGCAGCTGCCACCCTGGCTCCCTTAGAAGGTCCTCAGATGGCGTCACGTGTTGGTGGGGCTTTTAAAAGTTAGTCATTAAAAAACGTGTTGATTTTTTCTGAATATCAAGTCTTATTGGTTTTAAATAGCTTATAACAAAAATGTAAATGTTAGAATGTTCCAGCAAGCAGAGGCCAGCGGCAGCCACGGAGCTGGCCTTGTTTTTGGCTGCAGGTGGGGACCCAGCTTGACTTGAACTTGGCCAGTAAAAAATTTTGCAGTGGATTCCAAAAGTATGTGGCTCCAAACACTCGCTTGGTTGTAGGCACAGTAAGACGTTGTGCTAGATGGGCTGGGAAGAGGGCAGGCCTGCCCACACGCAGTGCCCTATCCCTGTGGCATCCGGCCCAGGACAGCAGGCAGGAGGGTCCAGCTACGGCTCCAGCTCTGTTGCACTCTCGCTGCCCGCTGCCTCGGGTCGGGCCCGTGGCCACAGCTGCTCCTGCAGCTCCTTCACCACCTTCTCCAGGTGCTCCCGGGCCTCGCGCTCCCGCAGGAGGTCTGCCCGCAGCTGCTCGCGATCGGCCTCGGCGTGCTGCAGCTTCACCTGCAGGTCCTCGATCTGAAAGAGACCCCGAGTGTCAGCGGCACCCCCACCTCTCACCTCACGCTGCCCTGGCCCAAGCCCTGTCGCCAGGCCCGGAGAAAGCCTCGCCAGCCATGCCAGTCTAGACCCGCTCCTGCCAACAGCAGGCATGCAGAGTCTGAGATAGGGACTCCTCCAGTAGTGGCTTCGAGTTCCTGTTGCCTAGGACTGGCCTCTGGGGTATCAGATAGGCCAGAGGGACTGACCAGCTCACTGCCCGTCCCCAGACCTTGGGGGGCAACAGAGCCGAGCAGGACACGTGGAGACCTCCCGGACAGAGTTCAGCCCCACATGGGGTCCCTTGGCCTCGCTGCACGGGGTCCCACGCTTGTCTCCCACCTATGCCTGGCGTACCTGAGCGGAGTACTTGGCGCGCAGGCGGCCGGCCTCACAGCCCTTATCGCACACCCGCACCTGCCGCGCCTGCTCCAGCTCCCGCTTCAGGCGGAGGCGGGCCTCATTGGCCTCTTTCATCTTTTTCTCGTTCTCGGCGCGGAGGCGTTCGATCTCCTTCCGCAGGTTGCGCTTCGCCTCTGTGGCTTCTCGCAGCTTCTCCTTCTTGGCCACGCGCAAAAACTCAAGCTCCTGCAACAGCAAGATCAGGGTCACGGCCCTGCTTGGACATCACGGGCTCTGAGCTCTGCCCGCTGTGTCCCTCATAGGGGACAGTCCTGTGGCAAGTCAAGCTACACATACCTAACCCACCCTCTGGCCGCTCTGGCCGCTTCATGGCACGTGTGATCCTGGGAAGTAACCACTTCAGGATCCCTCTCCACCTCACAGCTTCCTGGCTTCTGGCACCCTGACCTGTCCACACAAGGTCCAGCGGCCTAGGCTCTCCCTCCACTCCACTTGCTAGGGCTCTGGCGCTCTCAGCAGCACCCACTCTGGGTCTGAGGTCTGGCAGGGAGGCTGCCACACTCATAAGCTGCTGCAGAACCTCCAACACCACCTCCCCGGAGTCCTCTCTGTGCCCACAGTGCCCAGCCCCCGGGACTTCCTTGCAGTCAGGGGGTTCACTCAGCTCTGTTGGCAGGTGGCATCGAGTCAGATGGAGACAACCCCCTTTGCTGCCTTCTCCAGCTGGTTATCAGTGACTCACCCCCTGCAAACATGCTTATAACTATGTGTGTGGGAAATCACACCTCCAACTAGAACCAGGACCTGGGAGGGGGGAGCGTTCTGAGCCTGATGCCTAAAATACACTGAAAAGAGGACGTTTGAAATCCTGGGGCTCTCAGGACCACAGGGTTGTGTTGTGCTAACAGCCCACGTGTGAAGCTGTCCCATGAGCTGCCAGACGCCAGCAGAGGTGTGAATTCAGCAAAGCTGGTGTGAAGGCCCCGCCCTCCCCCAGTGCTGGGAACTCTCAGCCTCCCCCATTTGTCAGAAAAGAAGCAAGCAAGCGTGGAAAGACAATGTTGGGGAGACTGGCTGAGCTCAATTAACTGCAAGTGGCCCCCCGTCTGCCCTGGTCCGGGGAGAGGAGGTGCAGGTGGGCCCAGGCGGCTTCCAGCCTCCAGCTCCATCTGCAAAGCAGTGACCTGTGTGGAGTCGTCTAGGACCTGGTATGCAGGGGGCAGAGGCAGTGTGTATAAGCATGTGTGTGTGTGCCTGCTACTGGAGGGCCGACGGCACCGCCACCTAGAACACCAAGCTTTAGGAAGAGACCCTCAGAGCTGTTCCCTACAGACAACGGGCACGGTGGCCATGGATGTCACCCCTGAGCACAGACCTGCCCTGGGCTCCTCACTGACAACAGCGTGGCCTCCATGGCCCGAGGCAGAGCCCCACACAGCAGCAGCTCACCTGGTGGAGGCTGCGCTTGGCCTGCAGGGCGGCACTCAGCTTCTCCTCCTGCTTCACTCGCATCTTTACCACCTCGTGCAAGAACTTCTCTTTGGCCTCCTTGGAGTCTAGGCCGCCCTCCAGCGCTTGCCGCAGGTGTTCCAACTCTGCCTCCAGCCCCCCGCTGAGGGTGTCGGCTGGGGCTGTGGTGTCCGGGGCAGCAGGTGGGGCGGGCGGGGCGTGTACACCCGGGGAGCTCAGGTCCTTGGCAGAGCTGGATGAGGTAAAGGACGGAGAAGAGAGCGAGGACAGGGAGGAGGTGACTGTAGAAACAGAGACAGAAGTGCCGGTCACAGGTGAGTCTGTGCACAGCCTCCCGGGAAGGGCCGCCCAGAGAACACAGCAAGGCCGGTACACACACGTACACTCCTCTCTGCTCTCCACCTCCACCTCGGCCTCCGAGTCCTTGTCGTCCTCCGGGGCGATGGCGGGTGCTTGTGCCTCTGTGGCCGCAGGTGTGTCCACCGTCAGCTTCCGCTTCCGCGGCTGGATGCAGGTGGCAAGGGGCTCGGGGGCCCGGGAGACGACGGTGGCACATGGCGGGCTACTTACAACCTTCTGCTGCGCTGGAGGGGCCAGGGCCACATTGGGGGCCACGCCAGTCTCGAAGCTCTTGTAGGAGTAGAAGCTGCAGGGCAGGCGGGTATTAGGTCTGCAGGCACTGGCCCGGTCCCATCCCCCACAGCCCCAGCCTGGCAGCCTACATATGGACGTTCACATGAAGGAGACACTAGCCGGGCCCCAGGAAGCCAAAACACAGAGGCTACAATACGTCCTCAGTGGGCTGCGGCCAACCCGACATCTCAGGAAGTTCTACGTGATCTCACCCTGATGTCCATCAACACGACCCACACTTGCAATGGCTAGGGAGATGGGCTCTGGACATGTAGCCTCTAAGCCACCAAACTACCCACATGCAGTGCACACAGAAGCCCGGGATAATTCAAACGTGAGGGTCCCACTGCCACATCGTCCACAGGGGTTCCAGTGGCAGCTGGGCTGCAGCAGCGTCTGTAACAGGCAATGACGCAGGCCATGCACACGCGTGGGAACATACCCGGCGTCTTGCCGTCCACACAGGCACTCAGGCTATCTGAGGAGAGCCTGGGTGCCCGCCCTCAGACTTGCACGGACGCTTACGAATTGCGTCAATTCTGTTTGAAAACACTGGTCTATTCAGTTCAGTAGGGAGCTGACCACCATGGAAACTGAGGCTGCAGAGTACAACCCCCACCCTGCTGTCCCTAAGACTGTGGTGACCACTGGCCACTGAGCACAGCAGGCCCTTACCTGTCTCGAATCAGGGCTGGGAGGTGTGGAGAGAGCTCTTTGTCACTCGTAGAAACGGCAGGGGACCAGGGTCGGAAGGCGGAGAGGCGCTGGCGAGGGTGAACACAGCCAAGGCTCTGTGGGCAAGAGGTGCCCGAGTCAGAGGCAGAGGGAGCGAGGGGCTGCCTGCCATGCCCACAAGACCCTCGGCCCCCTCAACCTGGCCCCATAAAGGCCCCGCCCATCGTCCTGCCCACAAGCCCCTGGCCCCAACCACCCGGCCTCATATAGGCCCCACCCCACCCTGCCTCCCCCGCAAACCTTGCTGGAGGAGCTGGCCAGGGTCCGCAACCAGCCGGACTGTTTGTCCTTCTCCGAAGAAGTGGGGTGCTGGGAGGGACCGTCGTCTGTTTTTCTAATGGAGACTGGGGGCTCAGAGGAGACCTGTGAGCGACACAAATGTTCTCACTGGCACCTCCGGTGATGTCCACACCCTGGGCAGGGTCTTCCTGCCAGCAGACTCAACTGTGCACAAGGCGGGTCCAGTGCTGCAGACTCTGACCTGCACATGGGGTCAGCCGGACACTGATGCTCATACATAGTCCTGGGAGAGCGCCAAAGACCCGACCAAGTCCTCAGCGGGACTGGCCCTCACTACAGCCGCGTGTGGCACAGGAACTTGTTGCTGAACAGCCAGCAGGAGCAAAGACCTTTTCAGTCTGTTCAGAATGGCCCCTGCCTCCCCGTGCCAGGTGGCCTGTCTAGCGTGCCCCCTGACTGACTGGGGGGCCCTCTGTTGGGCAGCCCGAAGCTTTCTAGGGGTATCACATGGGGTTTACAGAGTTAGATTTCACCAAATAGAACTAATTTCAAAAAGTGCTCCTGGGCCTGAGCAGCTACATAGTGGTGGTGGGAGGGCAAAGGCCTGCAGCAACAACTCCTCCAAGGAAACATTCTCAAAACAGGGGCACTGTTTACAACAGGTGAGCTGAGCCTGCACTGGCTCCCCGGCAGCATCTAAAGGAGAACCACCCCCCAGCCAGGGCGTGCAGGGCTTCTTTCTGGAAAACATGATGGTCTCTGGAAGAGGAACAGCGCCACCCCCAGCTGAGACCAAAGCAGAAAGCACAACGGGCTGGGCCGTGTCCAGGAGGCTCTTTGGGCACCTACGGCAGCTGTGCCAGGGTCCATGCCAGGGTCCACATCATGGACCAACACATAGCCACCCACTTAAGGCTAGGGGTACTGGGACAAGCCCTGACATGCTCCCAGACCTGACCTCAGGGGAGCGGAGGTCCTACCTCCAAAACACTTGAAGAAAATACTGCATCACAGAACTGGCCATGAGGAGGCATGGACTTGCAGGGGGTGGGAGGGAGACAAGTGGTCAGTCAGGGGGCCCTGCTCACCACCACTGTCACTATGAAGTAAGAGACTCGGGACAGACTGAACCCTGAGCAGGAGCCTGTGGACCAAGGGCTCCAGGGGACAGCCCTGCCCAGGCCCACAGAACGAATGAGCTAGCATCTGTGCACAGGGCCCACACTCCACCGCCACCCCCACCTCAGGGCAGCCAGGAGTCCTGCAGCCCCTCTCATGGGATAAGAGGGCAGGGCAGGAGGCCAGTCCAGAGCCACAGGGGCCTTTCCCTCACACAGAGGTAGCTGCCCTGATGGTCCGCTGCCCTGCAGCTGAGTCAGGTGCGTGCCCATCTCCTGGGAGACATTCCAGAGGTGAACCCACAGACCACCCTGCAAAAATCAGGAGACCCACTCAGTGTTGCTCTTTAGGGGAGACAAAGCCCAGTGACGGTGTCAGCTGCCTGGCCCGACCTCTGCCTGCACGTCTGGACGCCTCCCACCTGAGCACAGAGGGCGGGGGTCAGTTACATGGCAAGGGTGGGGCTTCCTGTCTGAGCAGATAGGACAGGGAAGAAACAAGCCGAGTTCTCACCAAGAGAAAAGCCACAGGCGCCGATTCTGAGAAACCTCAGGGAGACTTCCTAGGGTGTCAGACAACCGGGGCTGCAAGGCGGGCCACACCCACCTGCCTAGCACCCAGCACCCATCAGCCCAAGCCCTACCTACTAGGCAGGGTGCCGAGGGCACGTTTTCAGGTTGAGGGCAGCTTCCTATATAGGTCAGTGTGGACACTGAGTACTCAGACCTGCCCTGGAGAAAGGGCCCGAGGCCCCTCCAGCAAATGGGAACGTGTGCTGCCAAGTGCTACCCAGCGGGGCTGATGTCAACTGTCACCCAAGGATGCTTGGGCTCTCCTGCACCAGGTGCTCTGGCTGAGGACCAGGCGCTGGCCAAGGAACGGGGGAAGCCCACAGCCTCATTGCAGCTACCACGGGCCATGTGTCCGTGCCCAGAATGCCAGGTCCCCACTGACTACATCCCTATGGAAGAAACCACACTTGGTCCCTGAGCTCCCTGCGGAAGGGCCAGGCCCCAGATGCTGAAACAAGGCTGGCCCCACACCTGGGTGAGGGTCAAGCACAGCTCCTGGGGGGCTGACATGGCCAGGGACTGGGTCCCTCTCAGCGAGGAATCCCTCACAGAGCAAGCGACACCCACTGTCCAGCTGACAAACCCTGCTGTGAGACTATGCAAGGACATGAAGGCTGGACAGCAGGCCAAGTCTGGGTGGCAGCCAGGCCACAGTGCTGGTGTTCATGTTGACCAATGCTACAGAGCACCTGGGTGGGGAGGAGACGGTTAGGTGAGACCAGGGGAGGGGGGGAGGCCCCTGTGAGCTGATGGCAGAAGAACCTGGACCAAACTTCAGTCAGTTCCTCAGGGATTAGGAACAGGGACTTCAAAGTCACAGGTGGGACAGAGAGCAGAATCCCTCAGGACCCTGGCTCACCGTGAGCCAGACCCCCGGGGAATAAATAGGAAAAAATAACCAATGCCCCCGACGCAACACCCAGGAACGTGCCAACCCGTGAGAGACAGTGGGGCTGCCCTGGGGTGCCCGAGGGACCCATGGCAGGCTGGCCTGTCCACATGCCCTGTTGCCTCTGAGCCTTTGCCACCAGGTCCCTCACAGGTCAATTCAGAGATGCCAGGCAGGCGGGCACATGTAGACCCCAGGTGGTTCCCAGGCATGGACAGTCACTCCTTAAATGTCTAATTAATGACTGATTATTAATTAAAAGCTGAACAAAAAGCCCCAGACCACAGCTCTTTCCCTCTCGCTGCCTACCTGGTGCCGACGGTCCCTGCCTTGACCTTTCCAGACAAAGGTATCTGAGCCAACCTCTGTAGAGAGGGGTCGTGCATCCAAAGTCAGAACAAAATCCGCCACACAGAGCCCACACAAGTGCTGCGGCGGCCAGCAAAGGTGGCTCTGAGCAGGCAGTATGGTCCAGGCCTGCTTTGTTGACCAGGGGAAGTCAAGACTGGCTTCAGAGGAGTTCAGTTCCCTTGACAGTGGTGCTGCTGAGGGCGTGGGGCCCACATAGCTCTGGTAACCCCTACTCACACCTGAGGGAACAGGCAATTCCTACAAGCTCCGGGCGAGCTACCTGCTTCTGAACAGGAGTCTGGCCACCGGCCACATAGGGAGAAGCTGTCAGCGCTAAAGGAAAACAGGCCAGGGACCCCCAATCTGCTGCCCTGCAGAGAAGGGCCTCCAACTTAAAGGCAAGCACATACCTTCCCAGGAAGAGCAGGGACCACCCATGGGAAGCTCACAGAACTGGGTACCACTCGCATGCAGATGCTATGTAACACACCCACCCTGCACCCTCTCCATCACCCCTCCTGTCCCTGATCCAGCATACCCGCCCCTCAACCACCCCGCCAACACTATCTCCTACCAGATCTCAGCCGACAGGAGGGGGCATACCGTGGACAGCAGCCAGTCTCAGCTGTGACTGTGAGCAGCTGCTCACACGTAAGTCACCTGCATTGCACTGCAGGACACAAAATCAAACAATGGGAACAGAGTCCCCATCAAACGCATGGGCCGGCTGTGCTGGAAGCTGGCTGGGGAGAGTGTCCCAGGCCAGGTTGACATGGGAGGCAGCGCCCATGTGTCCTGCAGCCACATCCCTTCTAGATGGCACAACCCTGGAGACCAGCACGGCAAAAGTAGCAGGATCATCTACGTGCCCTGAGAACCTTCCCATGCTGACATCCCAAGAGCCACCAGTCACAGTCCTGCTCTGAGTGGACCCTTACTGATGGCACCTCCACTGTTATCACCTATTTCCAACTTGGCTGAAAGCAAATCCTTAAAAGGGGACACATCAAGCTTCATCTCTGGGTCTTGTTCACTGTGGGTGGTTTTGTGCAGCTTCTCTACGATGAATTGCTTCCCTAAACTCTCAGAGGAAACCCAGGGACCAAACTCTCTGCAGTCAAGGTTGCTGATGTGTGTGAAGGTTTCTGCTGAAAAAGCTATGCCCCCTATAAAACAGAATGGAGGTGGGTGTCAAAGTCAGAAACTCCTGCACTGCAAAGGATACCATCAAGACAATGGGAAGACAACCCAACCCCCTATTTGCAAATCAGATTATCCAATAAGGGCCCTTACTCAGAATACAAAGAAAAAAAGACAACTCAACAAGACACGCGTACAAAAATAATTAAAAGGCAAAGGATTTGAACAGACATTTCTTCAAACAAGACACACACATGTGGTCAACAAACACACGAAGAGCGGCTCAGCATCACTCATCACCAAGGAAACAAGAAATCAAACCACTGTGAGACCAACCCTCCCAGAAGCAGGGCCATCGGCGGAGATGCAACATGGTACACACGCTGCAGAAACCCTAGGCCACGTGACCCGAGACCCACTGCTCAGGAAACAGCCAGAGGACTGAGAAAAGGGACTAGAACCCTGGGAAGACTCTCGATGCAGCACATGGGGAACGTCTGTTATTTCTGATAACTGCACATGAAACTACGGTGACCGCAAAGAGCTGAACTGAAGAACACAATGAGGAGTCACAGACACTCACCAGATGGACAGTCCGAGTAGGGTGATGACATGGAGGAAGGAAACGTGCTATGGCCACTGTGAGACAGTGTGCTGGGTCCCCCCAAATCAAACAGAATCCCCATGTTATCTGGCAATGTCACTCCTGGGCAAGGACTCAAGGTTGTAGAAGACGCATGTCCACACAACACGTGTATGTGCGTGCTCAGAGCAGTACTGTTCACAACAGGCCACACATAGGGACCACCCAGCACCCACTAGGGCTGTCCATCCACACGAGCGTGACTCGGCCCGTGTCAGGAGTGGGTGCAGACACTAGCTACAACAGGAAGAACCCTGAAAATGATGCACAGTGAGAAGTCAGACCTGGGAGGCCACCATGCGTGATTCCATTCATGTGAAGGCCCGGAACAGGCATGTCCACAGACAGGAGGCAGGACCTGGGTGCCGAGGAGAGAGCCACTGGGCACTGGGTTTCTTTTTGGACTGATGAAAATGTTTTACAATTAGGTAACTGTGATGGCTGCTGAGACTAAAAACCACAGAACTGTCCTCTCAGAAAGGGTGAATTTTATGGTATTAAATTATCTCAATAAAGCTGTTATAAAAAAAAATCTATTTAAAAAAAGTGAAATTGTTGGTTGAAAACCAAAACCACTGAGGTAAGTGGTTTCCCCAACTTGCTGTCAAACCAGCAAAGGCCAGAGCAGCTGCCCAGAGGAGAAATGCTCACAGCAAAGCGGCCTGGGGACACCACGATGCCAAGCGCATTGACATGGCACGACATACTGTTCTCCAATACCAGCACCAAAGCACCTGTGGTGTCACCCCTATTGTCAGGATTCACAAAGCAAAACCACCAGGAAAGGAATGCCCCAGTCAGAGGGCAGGGAGTGCTCTAGTCCTCGTAATCAGGGGTAACCCATGTCTGTCAGGACATGTGGCATGTCCTTGCCTAAGCTGTGGTGGCGAGGACTCCACGGAGGGTGAGACCAGGCCTAGCACAGACCACAGCCTGCTCGCACTGTGCCAGGAGAATGGCTGATGGGTGAGGAACTGAGCCACCAGAGTGCAGGCAGCTCTCAGGAAGGGGACAAGCAGCTGGTCTAGGGGAGACATGGGCTCCTGAAAGCTGCTCACTGCCAGGTGGGCAACAGGAACCCTATGTTGTCCCTGAGTGAGACAAGGGGCGCCATCCACTCTGGATGACATGGCCTGGGCCAGGGTCTTGTAGGGGAAAGGTGGGCAGGACGCACAGGCAGGGGCTCAGGAGAAATGCCCGGCCGAGCCCAGCTGGCTCTCAAATCTAGCACCGGTTCACAGGTGGGCAGATGGCTAGAGACCACCCTCACACAGCTGGACCAGGAAAACTGTGCCTGGCCCCTTCACTGGACCAGAGACCCCTGTCCCGAGGCATAGGACTAGCATCCATGCACTGTCCCTTCCCGCTCTGTCCCCCTACCCTCAGTGCCTGAAGACCCAGGTCCCCTCGAAGTAACCTGGCCACATGCTTCCCCTAGCCCTGCATGTCCCAAGGGGCAGTGCATTCCCAAAATGTGACTCTGGCATCACCTGAGGTCCCATCAGCACTTGACGAGCTGCTCAGAAGACAGCAGCCCCAGCCCTAGCTCCAGGGA
Source organism: Saccopteryx leptura (assembly GCF_036850995.1). Lineage (NCBI taxonomy): Eukaryota > Metazoa > Chordata > Mammalia > Chiroptera > Emballonuridae > Saccopteryx > Saccopteryx leptura. The sequence goes on along the minus strand of NC_089505.1, from coordinate 84,563,643 downwards.
CCCCACAGAGGTGAGCACCAGCCTGCACCTCAGACCCAGGCCTCAGAGCCAGCAGGTGACGAAACGTCCTTAATAAATTGGTCAAAATGCATCCACATATAACAGCACATTGCTAACATTACAGACGTCAGATGAAAACTCATCTAGGAATTTGCCGCCTGAATTAGAAGCAAAATTCGAAAGCAGTTCTTTCCCCAACAGGCAAATTTAACAAGGAGCTGGACTGTGAAGCGCGGTGTCCAGTCAGAAACGCACTGTGGATGGAGAAGGTCCACTAAACACTCGTGTAGCCCAGGCTCTCGGAGGAGGAGGAACACACTTGGGACTTTTCACATCAACCTATTGAGATGTCCCAGTCCGGGGACAGAAGCCCAGTGGGCCCAGGCAGGTGTGTGTAATGACCAGGACCCTGCAGGGAGAGCCAGGAGGCAGAGGTCTCTGTGAACACAGCCTGTCACTTTCCTGTCACTATGTGGTCAGCAGAAAAATAGCCAAGAGGACAAATGAAAACTTTTCATGGAAATTTCAGGCTGGACAGCATCAGGCCCTTGCTGCTGGCTCACCCTGGGGGTTGCTGTCACATGGGCCCAGTGCCATGCCCACCCCGACCCCTCTCACAGCACGTTCCAGCCATCGGGGACAATGACATGGCATCGCCCTACCAGGGTGCTAAACTCAGGAGCATATGCCCCAGTCCCAGGGGCCAGAATGAAGGAGAATGAAAACCATGCCCCGTGTCAGAGGGGAGGCCCCTGCCCGCTGGTGCCAGGAGGAACAGCACCCAGTGCCCACACCGCCTGGGAGAACCCGTCACTATGGCCTGCGGAGACCCAGGGAGGCAGGCACGCAGGCAGATGGTCCAGGCAGCGCTGTGCAGACAGCCGCTGGGACCAGCCCCGGCCCCTCCAAAGCGCAGCAGTGGGGACACTGACCCAGACATGGCTCAAAGCGCATCAACACCAAAGAAGAAAAGTGAGAAAGAACAAAAACATCGAACAGACCAGGCAGGCCCAAGAGGAGCAGAACTCTCTGGAACAGAAACAGTTCCAAGGCACCTGTGCAAACATGGTGAACAGTAAGGCGAAGCCTGGGAGCAGAAGGTGGATGGGCTCTGGGGCAGGGGGACCGTGATCTGGGGGGGGGGGTGTCGAGGGGTCCCTGCCACCCATGTGTCATAAGCCTCAGCTTCAGTCTGATGTGGTCCATTCCTACAAAGGTGCTGCCGTAATAAAGCACCCTGGGGCCCAGAGAAGGGAGTGTCTGGGGCAACAACTGCCCAGGACACACACCCCATCGTGGCAGCACAGCCCCTGGAAGTCCCTTCCTGCCACCGCGGGCAGGACCTACACACCTGGGAGCAGAGGCCACATGAGCACTAGACCACCTGCGAGCTTGAGGACAGGCAGCATGGGCACACCGTGACAGGGACACATCACCCAGGACCTGGGTGAGCACGGCCCATGGCCTACGGCCCCCACCAAGTACCCAAGGATGAGTCCCACAAGGCACTACCCTCTCTAAGGGGGTGCTGGATGCCCTGTGGCAAAGTGTCCTCTGTGGGTAAACTCCACCCAGTGCCCAGGATCTGCATGGTGGACCCTTCCTGCAGACCTCCCTGGTATAAAAACAGCAAAGCTATCTTTATAAGCACCAGCCATGCTGTCCACGTGATAATTGATGTTTCATATTATGCTTAGCTAAATTATCCTATTTTCTGATGACTGTGAATACAGAGAAAACATTAAATATGCAAGACAAGCCCAACTCTAAAATGCAATGGAAACAACAATTTTAAAGAGTCACTCTGATTTTCTTTAAAAATTTAAGTAGTGCATCTCTTCCGTTACTTCTCCACTTTTCTGAGGAAACCTCTTCTGACCTGCACAGGGCCACTCAGCACGTCCCCGTCCCAGGCTCCATGCAGGAGGGATGCCTCGGGCTGCAGCTCCCAGAAGTCCCCAGCCCCCCTCTGTCTGATAGGAAAGGAACCCCCAAATGTGGAGGGCAGGCGCCTGGGGCTGGAGGCACCATGCCACCCCACCCTGCAGACTCCTGAAGCAGGTGAAGTGCAAGCACACAATCTAGCAGCCTTGGGAGAAAAGGGGAGGCTCACCTGCTTGGGGTTGGAGCCCTGGGCTAGGTGGTCGCCAAGAGCCAAGACCAAGAATGGGTTTCCATGAAGAAAGTGGACATTTGGCCTGCCCTGTGGTGGCACAGTGGACAAAACAGTGATGTGCCCCCCTATCCACCTGTGGGGCTCGCCGATAGAAACCCTGGGCTTGCCGGGTCAAGGCACGTACTGGACAGTTGACACTTCCCGCTCCTTCCCCAACCCCAGCCCCCTTTTCCTTCTCTACTCCTCTAAAAATCAATTTAAAAAATTTTTTTAATGTGGATGGACTCGCCTGACCAGGTGGTGGCACGGTGGATAGAGTGTCGAACTGAGATGCGGAGGACACAGATTCAAGACCCCGAGGTCGCCAGCTTGAGTGCAGGCTCATCTGGTTTGAACAAAGCTCACCAGCTTGGACCCAAGGTTGTTGGCTTGAGCAAGGGGTTACTCAGTCTGCTGAAGGCCCACGGTCAAGGCACATGAACAACTAAGGTGTCGCGACGAAAAACTGATGATTGATGCTTCACATCTCTCTCTGTTCCTATCTGTCTGTCCCTATCTATCCCTCTCTCTCTCTGTCTCTGTAAAAAAAAAAAAAATGTGGATGGACTCTTGTCCTGACCCCCAGAGACCTCTGTGCTTCCACCCCCCTGACAGCAGAGCCACCCCCAATCCCTCACTTTTAGAAGCAGAGAACAGGTGGACAGGGGGTTGGTAGTGGTGGTATTCTTTTCCTTTGAGTCACTGGAAAGTAACTGCTACGAGGACTTTTAAAACAGACCTAGAACACCAGGACCAATCAAGCTGTTTTGAAAACCCAGAGTTCGTTCTGGGGGCTGGTGAGCAGGAGGATCTATTCCAGCACCAGGTCAGCGTGGCGAGTGGGGCTCATCCGGGACAAACGCCATCTCCACCCAGAGAGAGAGAGAAAGCTGTAGGTAGAGGGAGAGGGAGACAGCGATGCAGCGCAGGAGGCTGTGTCTGAGTTCCCCGGAAGGCTGTCTGACAGAATCGCCTTAACAAAGGAAGCTGCCCAGCCAGCAGGGACTGCGCCGGACACAGCCGTGCCGCCACGGCGCTCACCTGCCAAAGCCCAAAGGACGGCACCCTCTCGACAAGACCGACACAAAGGCCCACAGGCACCGGGGAAGGGGGCGCACGCTGGTCTCCAGAGAAAGGCCCCAAAAACACCAGGTGCACAGGCCAGGTCTGTGTGACAAGGAATTTTCCAGCAGATGCCGCCCATGGCTGACTGAGAGCCCCGGCCACAGAGGGTGGGGTGCTCTTACCTTGATGTCAGAAGCAGCAGAAACACGCATGGTCACCTGTGTCCCGCCCTACCTCCCACCGGGGCGCAGATCCTGGTCGTGTCCTGGGCCCTCCTCTCACACCCATGTCTGCTGCCAGCAGGTGCGTGAGCTCCCCCAGCACCGCCTTGCCCCTTCCACAGTGTCTCCCTGCCACCACGGGGACAGCCGCTGCCACATGACCCTCTAAGGGCCCACACCCAGGGCTCCTTCCTGCAAACTGGCCTTCTCCAAGTTGCCACACACTCTGCCTGAAGTGGGGACATGGGGGCACCCTCAGATGCTCTTCTCAACCTGACCCTGTGCCCAAAAGAAAAGGCCATGTTCCTGACTCACAGTGATATCCGCCACACTTGGGCACACAAAGATCTCTGTGCACGTCCATGTGTGCGCACACGTGAGGAGCATATGCACACATGTAATAGCACACACTGTGTTGTCTGTCAGAAGTTAAAGACCTCAGGAGAAACGCCAGGGAGGGCTGCTCCGGAACCAGCGTGAGGCGAGCACACAGTATGAACCGGATGTGGCCTAAAGAGGACCTCAAGGAGCGGGAGCTGTCAGCGCTGCCTCAACCTCGGGGTGCCTAACAAAGCCTTCCACAGACCTGACAGCAGAAAGGAACTTCTTTTGGCCTCAAATCTAGCCAGACTGGCAGGGTGGGCTCATGGGCAGTGCTGGGTCACATTGGCATGAGACATCAGCCAGGTGCAGGCCAAGGGGCTGAACCAAGGGCCTGCTGAACCCCAGATGTACCCAAGTGGATTTAAGTGGCCACAATTGGGGATCCTGGCACCCAATGGCTCCTGCCTCCTCCTCGCTCCTCCAAACACAGAATCAGATGCCAACCGAGAGTCCTAAGGCCAGGGACATCCCCAGGCCCTGGCTGAGAGTAGAATCATCAATGTTTCATTTCAGAGAGAGAAACTGGCAGGCAGACGGGGCCAGGTGAGCAGCCAGTGAGCCTGTGCTCAGTGTGCACCTGAGAACACCTGACCTGACCCAACACAGGCGCATCTCTGGCCATGGAGGCCCCGTGTGCTATCTCACCTACCACCCACGCCCGCAGGAGGAGCCCCGTTTGTCACCTCTTTCCCAGCACAAAGGCTCCGTTCACCCTGGGATGAATTATGTGCAACAGCTCACTTATAACAAGATACAGGGGCAGTGAGTGGGGAGCACAGGAGGGGTGAAGGAGGAGTCTGGTTGGTAGCTGGGGTCCTGGGAAGTGCTCCCACCCAGCAAGGAGGCCACTGCATGCCCAGCGTCTGACTGTGGGCAGGAAACAGACATATTCAGTTGGGTTGGGTGGTAGGTTTTTTGGAGGGGTCAAAGGACAAAGACCCACAAGCCTAGAATTAAGTCCCAAACTCCACCCACAAATCCTGCCCCAAGTCCCAGGGAACTGCCTGCCACACCCCCCAGCAGAGCCATTGCAGCCAACCTTCTGAGCCAGGCAAGCAGATTTCTAGCCTTCAGTTGGATGCACAGATCTGCCTCCATCAGAGAAACTCCACGAGAGGAGCTGCTGGGCCTGGGTAATGGCTGCCAAGGGTGCTGGAGTCCCCCGCTCCCCCTACTCTCAGAATCCAAGGGGAGGCACACAGGAAACAGGGACCCCAGCAGCTCCTCTCCCACTGGGCCTCCATTTCAGTGCCAACTTTGTAGGCAATTCACCAGGCAAAACCACGAGGGGGGCTTTGAAAAAGGCAGGAGGGAGGGAGGAGGCCCTAGTGCAGGAGTCAGGAACCTTTTTGGCTGAGAGCCATGAATGCCACATATTTTAAAGTGTAATTCCGTGAGAGCCATACAACGACCCGTGTACGTTATGCATTATCCAATAAAAACTTGGTGTTGTCCCAGAGGACAGCTGTGATTGGCTCCAGCCACCCGCAACTATGAACATGAACGGTAGGAAATGAATGGATTGTAATACAGGAGAACGTTTTATATTTTTAACGTTATTATTTTTTTATTATTAAAGATTTGTCTGCGAGCCAGATGCAGCCATCAAAAGAGCCACATCTGGCTCACGAGCCATAGGTTCCCAACCCCTGCCCTTACCAGATGCTGCCAGGATGCAGCCTGCAGCCCACACCTCGTCCCACTCAGGGAGACCTTGTGAGGGAAGGAGGACTCGAGTGGGAGCACTGCCGACTCCGAGCTCCACTCTCACTGGCTACTGCCCACCTGCCGTTTGAGTCCACCTGCCCACACTGGGTGGTCCCATTTCTCTCCAGCTCAGAACTTTTCCTGTGCATGTACAACACTTTCCCATCTTCAAATTCTAGATATAAATATCCCCAGTGGCACCTAGCTAGCAGAGGAAGGCGGCCCAGCCCACACAGCCCTAGACCCAGAAGGGGCCGAGTACCCCAGCGCTTATACCCTGTGGCCCCCAAAGGCAGGAGGGGGAAGGACCCCTGTACTGGGGGATCCAGGGTTCACTTTGGGGCAAGCAACCCACCCGTAGAGCTTAAGACACTGCTGCTGCAGCCCTGGGATCATTGACAACTTCAACTTCGTTTCTTTTTGAAAGACAGAGGCGAAGGGTGAGGGAGAAGGAGGGGGCGGGGAAGGGAGGGGGGGGGAGAGAGAGAGAGAGAGAGAGAGAGAGAGAGAGAGAGAAAGAGAAAGAAAGAGAGGCATCAACTCATTGTTCCACTTAGTTGTGCACCCATTGATTGCTTCTCCTATGTGCCCCAACTGGGGCTTGAGCAGGTGACTGCAGAATCGAGCCAGCGACCTCAGCACTCTGGGACAACACTCTATCCACTGCACCACAAATCAGGGCAATAAAGTCACCTTTGCTGAAATGATATTTTATAAAAGTCTGATGGGATAGCGGGGGGTGTGCAGAGCCAGCAAGACCTGAGACAGGTAAAGAGTGATGAGCCCCCAGCCCCAAGAGGCCAGAGCTGCCATCAGACAGAGCGAGGGGGGACATGGGGTAGGGGCAACCTGCCACAGCTGGCCTGTGCTGAAGACGAAGCTGAGGGAGGGAGGATGGACCCCCACCAGCCCTTCCTGTTCCTCAGTGAGGGCACATTGTCAGCACCAAGACATGAACAAGAAATGGTTGCGTGAATGAAACACAGACGTGAGTTCTGGGCAGAGTGGCCCGTGTGGTCTCAGGGAACTGGCACTGTTGTCAAATGCTCTCACACTTGCATTTTTAAAAGGGACTTTGTGCCTGACCAGGCGGTGGCGCAGTGGATAGAATGTCGGACTGGGATGCAGAGGACCCAGGTTCAAGAACCCGAGGTCGCCAGCTTGAGCGCGGGCTCATCTAGTTTGAGCAAAAGCTCACCAGCTTCAACCCAAGGTCGCTGGCTTGAGCAAGGGGTTACTTGGTCTGCTGAAGACCCGCGGTCAAGGCACATATGAGAAAGCAATCAATGAACAACTAAGGTGTTGCAATGCACAACGAAAAACTAATGATTGATGCTTCTCATCTCTCCTTTCCTGTCTGTCCCTGTCTGACTCTCTGTCTCTGTAAAAAAAAAAAAGATAAAAAGAAGGGCTTTGCACACCATGAAGGTAAACAGTGAGGCTTACTGCAGAAACTGAAACTTTTCATTTTCCTTTACTGGAAACAACCTTAAATAGCTACAAAACCCACACAAGTTGAGAGATGGCCGAAGAGAGGGAAAAGGTTTGCCCTTGAGTGAGGTGAGCACTGCTGTCCAGGACACCATGATGGCTGACACCCTTCCTCACACGGTCCATGGGGTCCTGCAGTAGGCACCTGTGAAGGCCCAGGGACGGGGGCAGACAGGGGTGAGGTGGGGAGAGACAGGGGGCGGGGTCAGAAGAGGGCTGGGAAGAGCCTAGGGCAAAGGGCTTCCCACACATGCCAAGCTCTGTCCACAGCAGTCCAGTATGCTGGCCACAGAGTCCACAGCACCTGTGAGCGTCAACTGGGTGGCCACACAGCCAGGCACCTCACACTGGAGACAGGAATGTGGAAACCACTCTCTAATGTGTTTACAAACAAAAGCTCCCAAAGGAAGTTTTAAGCCTACTCGTTAACCAATGCATGCACCATTCGGGCTGTGCAGGGCACAGACAAGCAAGAGACGTGGGCAGCTCTGGCACCAGGGAGCAGAAGCCAGGCCCAGCGCCAGCACCACGTGGCAAAGCCATGTTTCCGACCTATGGACCAGAGCTCCACCACACCACCTGCCACCACACTCAAGAATATTCTAGCAGGTCCAAAAACAAGAAAATAAAACTGTACTTCAGTGAAGGCAAAAAGTGTTTTCTGTGTTCTAACTCAAATTACAAAATAAAATATTTCTTTTTTATACCATCAAGGTCAAGCCTAGGGGTGCGTTTGTACAGCTGAGGAGACGTGTTGTCCCTAAACTGCTCCCTGCACCAGCCACAACGAGACGGCCTCCAGAGCCCCAGACTGGTGTGGCCTATGGGGTGAGGAGCAGAAGGGACAAGGAGGGGACACAACCAGGGGAGATCTCAGCAGCACAGGTTCCAGGGCACAGGAGCCCTGCTCAGCACTGGGCGACCTGGGGAACCTCCCCGAGGGCATGCTCTCTCAGGGCGCAGGTTCCCAGGAGGGACTTTCCAGAGGTTGTGCCCTCGGAGCTGGTGGCCAAGAGGAGGCAGCCTGCCCAAGCAGGGGGACGTGGCCTCAGCCCCTCACTTCTGCAGTGGCCACCACACCCACACCTGCAAATGGCCCTGAGAAAGCAGGGGCAGCCCGTGCCAAGCAAGGAGGCTGGAGCAAGGTGGGCATGGAGGTGGGCTCAGAGGGGGGCACGTGCAGAAAGGAAGGCCTGAACCCAGTCATCATGACAGCTGGCCTTCTGTGCCCAGCTGCCTACTCCCACAATCTGGATAGGGGCTCCCAAGTAGCTGTCCTCCACTCTGTGGCAGGTCTCCCCAGGGGCAGGCCCCACTCTTCCTGCAGGTCTGGTCCTGGCCTTCCAGGCAGCTCTAGTGTGGGACAGGACACTTTCACCAGTTCCCAGCCAGGAAGTGGAAACTGGTGGCCCGCCCCGCCCACACGTGCTCTGTTTTGCTTCCTGGCGCCTCCCCCTCCACTCCCCCCTCCCCCCTCCCAGCAGGGCAGACGCCCTGGTTGTTTTCTCTCCATAGAAACCGGCACAACACTGAGCGGAGCACTACAGCAGCCAGAGTGGAGGGGTGGCGCTGCCCAGCTGCAGGGCAGCTCAGAGCACAAGGCTGACAAGAGACAGAGAAGCCACCACTGCTGTGTCCCCAGGGCCTGGGCTAGAATATGGCTCACAGGTAAGGATGTGACTGGGAGACAGCTGCAGCCCAGAAACCACCGGCCTGTCACCAGCTCTAACCAGCACACAGGAAGGGAGCCACCAGAGTGGTTCCAGAATATTCCCCAGTAAACTTACAGAACATACTCCACAAAATGTCCGTCGCTTTCAAGCACTAACAAAGTGACAAACGAGACTGGCTAACCTCTCCTGTCTGAGGTTGTTACTGGCGCTGGGGTGTCTTGGGGGACAAAGGGCCCTGCCAGGCCCTGACCTGCGGCTGCAGAGGCAGAAGCCAGCCCTCAGAGACCCTGAGAAGAGCCAGGACTGAGTGCACAAGGGCCTGAGTGCGGATGGGGAAGAACTTGGGGCGCTTCACACCACACCTGATTTTCAGCTGGAGGGGGAATGACAGACATAGAAGAGCTGGGCCTGGGAGCAGCCCACAGCGGGGACCACGTGGTGCTCTTGGAATCGCTAACCCCAAACACAGCTGCCCTCCAACAGGAACCCTGTTGTTTAAAATAGGACATGTCTCCACGGTGCGGAACTCTTCACAACTAATGAAGTGGTCATCTGGCCCCACGGCCCCAGTGGTCCCGACGCTGGCAGGAGGCAAGTTGGAGGGTGAAGGCAGCCAGGGCTCAAGGCACTGAGGTTCTCACCAGGATTAAGGTTGGTTAAGCCCCTGAACCAACCTAGGACCTGACCCACCCCGTGCCTGTGCCAACACCAGCCCTGCACCGGTCCACTGGCTTTCACACACCCCACTGGGCCCCTTCCTTCACTGCCCAAAACCAAGGACCACGCGGGAAGGGTGGGGTCTTCCGGAGACGTCTTGGCAGAGCAGTAGCTCCCTTGGGGAGTGAGAACAGGCCCACTGCACCTTCTCTGAGCAGAGGAAGGGTGACTAGTAGCTTCTCCCCAGGCCCTGGGGGTGGACAGCTGGGGCTGGTGTTAGAGCAAGTGGGCTCGGAGACACGAGGGTTTCCATGGTTTTGGAAAGCCCCACCCACCACCGACAGCAACAGCGATGTGGCTGGCCCTGGCACTGGGTCTGGGCCTGCTCTGCTCACTAAGGATGAGATCACAGCAGGGATGGGCCCATATGTCCTCAACTTAGTTGCACATCAACTCTGACCCTCACTCTGAGACTGGGGTTCAGATAACCTAATCAGGATGGGTCCTCCTGTTCTATTTTTTAAATACCTGAACTATAGCTTGTCTCTCAGTTGTTTTCTAGACTGGGTTTATCTTTCTTAAAGGTGTAAATGTGAGGTGTCAGGTAACACGGACTCTCCAGAACAGTGGTCCCCAACTCCCAGGCCGTGGACTGGTACTGGTCTGTGGGCCATTTGGTACTGGTTCGCAGAGAAAGAATAAATAACTTACATTATTTCTGTTTTATTTATATTTAAGTCTGAATGATGTTTTATTTTTTTTAAATGACCAGATTCCCTCTGTTATATCCGTCTAAGACTCACTCTTGATGCTTGTCTCCGTCACGTGATACATTTATCCGTCCCACCCTAAAGGCCGGTCCATGAAAATATTTTCTGACATTAAACCGGTCCGTAGCCCAAAAATGGTTGGGGACCACTGCTCCAGAACACTTGTGGGAGAAGCCACCCAGGAGAAAGACCACGCCACTAGCAGGGCAAGGAGACAGGATGTACAGGCTCCTGCAATGCAGACGGACGCTGAGGGGGGCTTCCCGGCGAAGGGGCCGAGGTGAGCCCTTGTGGAGTGGTTCCTACGTGGCGAAGGGGGTCAGGGCACTACTTAGTCTGCTCTTGAAAACCCACTGCCTGAAAAGGCCCTCGACTTCCCCTCAGAGGACACTCACAATGGGCCAAACTTAGGGAGAAAGAGCCCTTCTGTCTGCAGGGCTGGGATGTGCGGGTTTGCCTTGGCGGGGGGACAACTTTCCGCAGGCCCGCCCCTCCCCCAACTCCCTCCACTTGCAGCTGGAGCTGTCCTTAGAGGGAAGGAGGCATTTCCTGTGTCCCCTCCCCCTAATTTCCCGGCATTCTTGGCAAGCCCAGAGAAGAGGCAGCAAGAACAGGGAGGGGGCTGGCTGCCAACCCCCTCACGGGTGCACAGCGCTTGGATGTGGGGGAAGGGAGCACACAGTGCCCAGAGAAGGCCACCAGGGAACAGGGGCTCTCCCTGTGGCTTTGCCCCCACTGGGGTATCTGCCAGGCCCACAGGCCACACAAAGGTGCCACAGGAAGAGACTGCCTCACAGGTATGCAGAGCGGGTGCCCTAAAGGCTGCACTCGCATCCTGATGAAGGGGTTTCAGGACCACAGCTGAAAAACATTATGGCCTGGCCTCGTGGCGGCCCCTCCAGGAAACAGAGGTGCCAGGTGGGCAGGAGTTCGGGTGACCGTCCAGTCATTGGCTACCAAGTTCCTGCGCAGATGTGACATGAGATGTGGGTGACAGCCCCGCACTGTTCAGGTGCAGCCCCAGGGCAGCCACTTGGCAGTCACCTGAGGAGCATCTGCAGTGCGTGAGGGTGGGAGGTGAGGTTGGGAAGGCTGGGCCACCAAGAGATGGGTGATAACTCCACAGCTGCTCTTCCCCTCACCTCCCAGGGGCTGTGGAAACACCTCCTCCAACAGGCCCTCCTGTCTGAACCTCACTGAGTCAGGGAAGACAGGACTTCCACCTGGCTCTGAACACTGTCGGGAACCAGCCTCGGGAGGGACCTGCCAATGTGGCCATGTCCCGGGGTACCGGGTCACTCGCAGGGGCACACACCCACGTAGCTCTGCAGGTGCAGCGAGGCCTGAGGGGAGTCCGTGGGTGTGCCCATTTGGCTGTCAGGAGGTCCTGGTCTTCTCAGGGATCTGGCACTCAGCCCCCAGGGCAAGTGCAAGACTCTAGCCAGACCTTCGCGATGGTGGAGGTGACGGCCACAACAGTGGTGACCATCTCCTAGCCCTGCACCCTTAGTTGCAGGGTGTTGGGAACACAACATGCCCAGGAAGCCTGGGGAGGCCTGGATGGTCTCCCTCCACCCACAAGAGTTGGGGCCACATCCAACCACAGTAACAGGAAGCCCAGTTCAGACTGGCTTAGACAAATGTGGGTGCCCACTCCGAGGCCAGGGCTGATCTCTACAGATAGCCTTGGGCTCAGCAGACCCCTCCCTGGACACACCCATGCCCTGTCAGCAGGCCCAGGAGAGGGGAACAGGAAAGGGCCATCCCACCCAACTCCCAGGTCAGCACGGGAACCAGCCCTGCACCCACCAACACCCAAATCCCACAGCAGCAGCCGACAGCCTGGACTTCTGGACAACATGGAAAACCTAGCTTGTCTCATGCTTGCTGACCTCCACGGCCCTCCCAGGACCCGGCCCCTACTCTAATCTGGAGTGGCCCAACAACCTTGGCGAGGCAAAGACCCCAGGACCCTCATCCTCAGAACAGGAAGGACAAAGCACAGGCTGGAGGGTCAGACAGGCAAGGGAAGAGGAACACATGGGCGACCTGTTTCGTCCTGGTGAATGCAGATGCGAACGTTTACCCACTAAGAGTTCTCTTCACTCAGGGTGAGGGACCTTTAGAGTGCATAGAGGGCCCCTAACCTAAAAGCCACTGGTCTGGCCCCATGGCCCGTCTCGAGGCTGAACTGCACAGCTTCTCAGCAAGGGCAGCCAAGGCCAGGCCTGGCTGGGCACTGAGTGGCGTGGCTGGACCTGCACTGGGCGCATCGCTGCTTACTTTAAAGGGCTTGCCTCCCAACCCTCCTGGCATCAGGTGCAGCCACGTGACTCCAGGCCTGTCCTGTGAGCTGAGAGCAGTACCCCACCCGCAACTGGTATGTTGGCTAGAACAGCCACTTGGGGCCATGAGGCAGGAAGCAAGAGTCACACGGAGACAGCAGGACAGCAGCATGTCAGCCTGCAAACGTCCCGCACAGGGGGAGACAGGAGGCCCCGCACACTGAAGCTGCTGGTGGGTGTGACATGTGTACGCATGTGCACATCACTGTCACGCGTTGCCACATCACATCCCAGCTGGAAGCACCGTGAAGCAGAGGGTGTGGTTGAGGACAGGAATGCAATCGAGGACAGGGACACACTGGCATGTGTGTCCTGAGTGACGAAACAATGGTCACACATTTAAAGAAGGTTCAAGCTTTGAGGGTTGAAAATAGTCTTTCTTTTATAAATTTTTTTTAAATTTCATTTATTTATTTATTTATTTATTTTTTATTTTAGAGAGGAGAAAGGGAGAAAGAGAGACAGAGAGGGCGAGAGAGAGGAGAGAGAGACAGAGAGAGAAGGTGGGGAGGAGCTAGAAGCATCAACTCCCATATGTGCCTTGACCAGGCAAGCCCAGGGTTTCGAACCGGCGACCTCAGCATTTCCAGGTCGACGCTTTATCCACTGCACCACCACAGGTCAGGCTATTTATTTATTTTTTATAGAGACAGAGAGAGAGAGTCAGAGAGAAGGATAGACAGGGACAGACAGACAGGAACGGAGAGAGATGAGAAGCATCAATCAGTTTTTCATTGCGCGTTGCAACACCTTAGTTGTTCATTGATTGCTTTCTTATATGTGCCTTGACCGCGGTCCTTCAACAGACCGAGTGACCCCTTGCTTGAGCCAGCCACCTTGGGTTCAAGCTGGGGGGCTTTTGCTCAAACCAGATGAGCCCGTGCTCAAACTGGTGACCTCGGGGTCTCGAACCTGGGTCCTCTGCATCCCAGTCCGACACTCTATCTACTGCGCCACCGCCTGGTAAGGCAAAAATAGTCTTTCTTTTAACCAAAATGATTTTCACCAGTCAGACCGAGACCCACCCTCCAAGCCTCTGAAGGAGAGAAACTGTGGCCCTGTGTTTGCGGTTGGGGTCTCCACTCTGGTCCCCTGGGGGGAGTCTCACTTTGTATAAACCATCCCAACAGCTGTCCCTGCTGGGGAGCAGCCAAAGGCAAAGGGCTCGAGCGCTCCTGGACACCATGACAGACACGTTAGGGGACATGGGCCCATGAATCCCCAAACGTCAGAACAAAAGAGAAAAACCCTCAAGGCCGGGGTCCTAAATATGTCAAGACCAAAGCTACACTAACAGGCTTTTCACCTTTCCCCATAAACTCAGCAGCACTAATGAGTCATTGAAAGAGAGTAACCAGGAATTCAAGTCACAGGCAGCTGACCCGCAGAGGACCTAGTGGGTCCCTGATCTGCTGCACCCCCCAGTGGGTTCCCTTTGGGCAGAGCTCCGGGAGGGAGGCAGGTGGGGTGCATCTCGCACCAGGACGACTGCGCAGAGCCGTCTCGCACACGTCTGCACCCCTGGGGGGGGGGGCAGGACGGCAGAGGCACAGAGTCCTGCCAGCCCTGGGGGCTACAGAAGTGGGAGAGCAGCAGGCACACAACCTGCCTGGTACTGCAACCTCGCCCTGGGGTCCCCCTCTTGGCCTAGAAATCCTCCTTTCTTCACCCCTGGTCTTAGTCCTTCCTTTGGGGATAAACACCAAGCACCAAGAAAATGACCATTGATTATCAGCAGCAGAGAAGGGGTACTGGTGTCCCTGGGGGTGCGTCCTGCGCCCAGCGCAGGGGCAGGTGGGTGGAGCAAGACCACGTACCCCTAGGATGCTCTGAAGGAACATGTAGACCCTTAGCCCGGGACCTGGTCTGTGGGCACAGTGCCTGAATGGCTCCATGGGGCAGACACCCCCTCCTGGAGCCAGGACAAGGGCTGCTTCCTCCCCACAGAGCCACCCCGCCCCCGCCCCACTCAGAAAGAGAGGAGAGCTGGGATGTGCAAGACACATCCCCTGAGTGCAGAGCTGCCCCAGCCCTCCCAGGCACACGGGGCCTGCAAGCCCCTGCCCAGGAGTCAGTGGGGGTGCCCTTGGGAGCCAGGGGTTGGGCCAGGGAGGCTGTGCGCAGGACTAGCCCGGAGCTGAGAGTGGAGAGTCTGGCTGTGGCTGCTCTGTCCCCATCCCCGCTGGGTCCCCTGCAACTTCCTTCTGGCAAACGTGTAAGATACAGTAGAATGTTTCTAAGCTTTTTTTCTTTAAATTGATTTTAGAGAGAGAAAAAGGGAGAGAGAGGACAGAAACATAAATCTGTTCCTGTATGTGCCCTGATCACAAATAAAACCTGCGAAGTTTGTGTCAGGATGACACTTAACCAACTGAGCTATCCAGCCAGGGCTTTAGTACGTTTCTAAAAAACAACACCTCCTACCTGCCTCCTGCCAGGAGGTGGGGGGAAAGGTTGAGACAAAAGGCAGAGCTACCCATGCGTCCTGGCCAGGCCCACCCAGCTCATGTCAGAGAAAACAGACACCCCCCATTTAAAAACACAAACTGAGACACCCCAGCCAAAATGCATGCCAAAGGGCTCCCGTGTCCTGACGGTAGCCCCCTGGCCCTGCCACCTCATCACAGCTCACCCCTCAGCTGCATCCACAAGATGCCAGAGGCATCCTCCTCAAGGGAAGACCAACCTGGAGCTGTGTGACTTCAGGAAACAACCTCACAAGTGAGGACTCACTGGAGCTGTCCACCTAAGGCCACGTCAGCAGCCTTCCCACTGTGTGCATACTGACTGGGTGGGGAGTCACCATCTCTCTCGGCCCTAGTCTCATAGGAGGGGCTTGAGAAGCCCTCAGTGCCCCACGTGGCTGCTCCTGCCCAAGAATGGGAGATACTGGGCCCAAGGGGGACCCTGAAAGATTGGAGAGCCAAGGGCAGCAAAGATGCCATGACCATGGTACCATGCCCCAGGAAGAGCAGGAGGCCAGGGAGCACTGTCATGTTCTAGCCAGAGGGAGAGGGCATCAAGGGCTGCGTCCCTGGCTCTCAGTCTTCGTCCCTCCTGTGATCCTGTCATTTCACCACTGTTGTCCTGGACCCCAACAATGCAGCCACTGCAAGTTTCACGGCCTGACTGCCACGGGGCCACAAGCTACATCTATCTCACCATCCATCACACTGTTGGGTCCTGAGCTGGAATCCCACTGCTAGGAACATATCATAGGGGGGTCCATGTGGCCAGGTGTGGCCTGGGCTGCTGCACTGGGGACAGGCTGGCTGCATGCCAAACACTTAACCATGGCGTGGACACGAAACTCAGGCTTTACTGAGAAAACTTTCTGGACATTCAAAAAAGGAGCCAGAACAGCTTTGGAGGTTTCCCCGAATACTACAGCACCCCAGCCTGTGAACACTGACCTGCTCCCAGCAAACAGGAGAGAAGGAGATGGCGGAAGCAGAGCTGTGAGAAGGATGGAGGGAGTGGAGAGCCATGTCCACCCTGCACTTTGAAAATACTCTTCTGACTCCACAAACCAGAGGGCTGCCTACCATCTCAGCCATGCCATCTCCATGGAGCGATGCCATGATGGTCCAAAGACAGAGGCCCCAGGGTGCAGCCATGCCCATCCCCAAGGTCACACGACAGCCTCATCCTTTGCCTCCTGCAGCCCTCATCTTCAGAGCCCAACCCACCCTGTACACCAGAACGGAGGTGCACACGAGGGTTTCATGGTCACAGTCACTCTGGGCTCCCCCAGCCAGAAACTGCCCCCCCCCCATCCTTATGCCATCCTCAGATGAGGAGCCTGAAACATCTCTTGGACTCCACACTCACGGGCACCCTGCTGGGCCCACTGGAAACAACACCCACTCCTCCAGGGCCCAGAGAGAGGTGCAGGCGGCCAGTGCTCTGACCCCTCCGGGGTTCCAGTCCCAGCACAGGCACAGAGCAAAGAGGAGCCGCACAGACTCCTCCTGCCTCCTGTCCAGGCACCTCGCATAAGAAGGGTCTGTGGGACGCCTTGGTAAGCCACAATCAGGCTCTGGGACACAGCACCACCGACCCTGCAGCCCAGCACACCCAGACTCTTCCTGGAGCCGGACTGGGCCTGAGTCCCAAGTGAGAGCCATGGGCCCCTCAATGGGTACAGGATAAAGGGCCAGATGGCCTCAGGGGTCATCTGGGAAGAGTGGGCCAGGGACAGACATCTGGCCCACAAGACGAATGTCTTCCTGGAGGTGGAGGCAGTGCCTGTGTTCGCAGGCAGTGTCAGGTCGCCCCGGCAGCCCCTCAAACAAAGACCAGGTGCTCCTGCCACCTGACCTACCCCCAGAAGCAGCTCAACAAAGGCTGGCTGAGCACCAGAGCCTGGGATAACACAAGTCACACAGGGCTGCTGGCTACGGGCATGCACTGTTTAAGAAGGGCCACCATCATCCTGTGAGCAGAAGACCTGACCTGCTGCAGGGTCAGAGACAACGGGCGACAACGGGGGATGAGGAGTGACACTCCAGCACGCAGACAAAATGCTGACCGGCATCAGGGAGTTCTGGTTTCGATACAATGTGTAGTTCCATCAGGGCAACGCTTATGAGACACAGCAGTATTTACTTTCAGGAATTTGGAGGCAATTTTGAGAGCAAAAACCCCTAATGCAATCTCCATTATTATAACGAAAGGCACCACGGCTCCCAACCTGTGCTGGTGAGCATGGTCCTGGCCCACCAGCCCGGGACCACAGACAGGGTGCCCTGCTCACGTGCGGACGGAGGGCCCAGGGAAAGCGCCGAGCCCCCAGCTTCAGGAGGGCGCCGCCTGCTTGCTCTGGTTTCTGTCCGCCCCAGAACTAGCTGTGTGTGCTTTCTCGTGATTTTTAACACCGTTTCTCAGCTATTGAAACATTTCACTTTGGTGACTTTCAATTCAGACCTCTCAGTGTGTTTTTCATCCCCTGAAAGGCCCTGTCAGAGAACCAGCCTGGCCAGTCTCTGTGGAGGGCGAGGGGTCGTGAGAACTCAAGGGAAGGCGATAAAAATCAGGGCAGTGACCTTTCGACCCCGCCTCCTAGCAGGGCCCGGGCCTGGGGCTCAGCAAGGGGCTGGGAGGCGGGCTGCCCCACTGGCCAGGCCAAGCCCCTTCCCAAGGCCCCTGGGTCCTGCTGGCCCTGCACCTGCTCATGAGGCCAGTGCCCCCTGCAGAAGAAGAAACAAGAAAACAGGACAAACACCGCCCTCCCCACAGCCCCCTTATTTCCCCACCCTCCCGTCTGGGGAACGCTGCCTGTTCCTGTTGTCTTAAGGACCAGGTCCTTTTTTAGGAAGGGCTTTCTAGAAATGTGGCCAGGTAGTCTTTGTCCCCTGCATCAACCTCTGCAGCTGGGGGAAAGGGAGCCCCAGGGTCCCCCAAGTCCCCATGGGTGGGGCAGATACCCAGGAGCCCCTCAGGGACAAGGGCTGAATCCCTGCCCCAGGGGCCTGTGGGGCCCACGAAGGCAAGGCACTGGCAGGATTGCTCAGCCCAGGGCAGGCAGCACCTAGCCAGGGCTTGTGTCCCCAGACCAGCTCTTCGTCCCCAAGGGAAACCAAGTGAAGGAACACTGAAGAAGTCCTCCTAAAGAAATGCCCCAAAGGGGCCTCAGGGCCCATGTGCAGCCCGGGTCCCACCCTGTGGGAAGGACACCATCTTCCTCCAGCTCCCCAAAGGCCACAGCAGATGGGGGGGGGGTTGCTGGGGGATGGGTGGGGTGGTGGCAGCCTTGGGCTGCTGACCACCAAGTGCAGGGAATGTCCCAGCAACCCTCCCGTCCCTCCTGTTTCCTGCCTTGATTACGGCGAGCCCACGATGCCCAGGCTGGGAGTGGGGGGCAGACATGAGGGGCTCCTGTGAACTTGTTAGTTCACCCAAGGCCCAGCCCCAGGCTGGCCCAACCGAGAGTCCTGCAAAGTGCACATTGGCCTTTTCTGTCCTCCGCGCTTGCTCGGGGATTTCTAACAATGAACCAGCCCTTCTCGGCCACCCCCAGAATCCAGGGACCCAAAGGAAAGAAAGAGTGTCTGCCCCACCCCCCAGCTCCCTCTGGAGAGGGGACAACCTGAACTTTTCACCTCAGCACAGACACCAGAGAAAAGGGCCACAGAGGTGTCTGCCTGGAGCAGAAGGGCATCCCCTGACGCGTCTGCACTTTGCTTCTCCACCATCCCCCTTCAAAATGTGTATTGCCCAGTTTTACAACCGCCAGATGGTGGCCCAGGGCCTGCAGGCCTCATCATCCACTGTGACCGCCTGACCTCTCGTAAATGGGGAGAGAGCCCTGGACCTGTGGCCACAACTCTGTCACAGGGCGGGGCCAGGGCAGGGAACCAGGCAGTATCCAGCATCTCCGAGGCCCACTCATGTGAGAACCAAAAAGAACCAAACCCGCTGGTGGGCACAAGGGCAACAGAGATGGCAACGACCCCAGCAGGTGCTGCCCGGCCTGCGACCCCAAGCCCAGCAGGCTCTTCTACAGTGAGAGTACGTTTGCCCCGCACTCTCAAGCAGTGACTGCAGGCCCAGCATGGGTCTGTGCAGAGACTGAGGACACCAATTCATAAACCCACCCAAAACACAGCTGCTCCCTCAGCCCAGCATGTGCCCAACAGGCCAGCAGCAAGGAGGCCTGGGACCACCAGGCTGCTCCCCCACCCCCATCCAACTATTCAATAGTTTCCATCAGCAAAGCAGTCACACTTTCCTGGCCTGCACCCCCACCCTATCCCTCGCCAGTGTCACAACAGAGGACTCTGCGGGAGCTCAGGGCCACCTAGGCTGCACAGAAAGGCCTCCAGCCTTCCTGACTCAGGTGCCTTCCGGCCAGTCCTCAGGACACACAAGTGTCTCCAGTCATCTGGGTAACCGCGCACAGCCGCACACAGCATCGTGGACCTGTGACCAAGAACCACTGAGAAGCACAAAGGCCACAACTCAACCTAGCATCTGAGTGCCCAGGCCCACTGTGTCTCTGAAATGTGCTCAGGAGCGCAGCTGAGCCGTCCAGAGCCCTGGGTACAGCCCTCATTGGAACAAGTCTTTCCTAGAGCTCTGGCCAGTGCTCGGCACCCACTTCTCAGGGCCAGCACCTCACAGATAGAAGAACGCAGTGCTGACCTGTATGGTCCCCAAAGCCCCTACACCAAGTGTCTGATGAGAACACAGCACTGCCCTCAGGCCTGGCCACATCCCAAAGCCATTGACCAGCCTTCCGCCTACAAGAGGCTCCAGACAAACAGGGTATTTGATGTTGCAATCCCCCACCGGAGAAGATGTGGCTGTGCTTGGACAGTGTCCCCAGTGTGCCTACCCCTCACTGTGAAGGGACCACACTGCCTGGGAATTCCAGCAAACCAAGGGCGTCAGCCCTGTCTCTGCTCAGGCCGAGTTCTCGGTGGCACTTGGTGACCCTTTCCCCAACCACTGGCTCCTCAGCTGTTCGCACTGCCCACACTTCCACACTTGCAGGCACCACCAGGAGCACTGGACCCGGGCCTGGGACGAAACCAGTTCAGTGCTGGCTCGGTGCAGCTGTTTGTGTGAATAGTCAAAATCACAGCACTTTGTTCATCATCAATTCTCACTCAAATTGAAAAGGCGGTAATGAAGATGTTAACAAAACGAATTTAACACAGCCAAATTTATTTCAAAAAGGAAAGCATATCCGCTCACAGGGACACTCCAGTCAGCACAATACACAGTTTCTGAAACCATCTACTTCAGGGCTGGGTTTGTTCACTGTCCATCCTAAAGCCACGACAACCCCCAACGACCTGTCACTCAAAGTCGGGAGTTATTTCTGCGTGGTGTGTGTGGTGCCCGGTCCCGGGACACGGAGCATGCTCACCCAGGGCCCCCGCCTCGCAGCTGTCTGTCAAGCAGCACGTCCTTGAGTTTCCATCTCATTTTCCAGGGTCGTGTCTGAGAAAGTGCCAGCTAGAGGAGCTCAAAGTGAGCACTGTGGGGGCCACAGCCACACTGCCACTGAGGACCCGCCTGAAGCATAGTGATGTACCAGGACCATGCAGCCCCACCTGGAGCAGCCCAAATCCACAGGAGGTACAGGAGGCAACTGAGGACAATGATCCTCAAGGAACAGAAACCATCAAAGCAAGCCCAACGGCTGTTGATAGTGCCAGGCTGTGGCCCAGGGAGGGAACCCAGGCGGGACCAAGTAGACCCCTGAGTAGGAAGGATGAAGCTGATGGTCCAGGGAGACCGTGGTGGCTGGAGTTCACAGGACACATAGCAGAAGGGAAGGCCAGGCCTGCAGAGCACTGGTCAGCGGCAGCATGAGAGGAAACTGCTTGAGGCAGAGAGTTAGAAGGAATGGACCTGGGGCTCACCCCACTGTTCCCACAGCACAAACTAGAAAACCCCTGAATTCATGGGGTGTGGGCTACTCGGAAAGATTTTGCCATCATAAGGGGGAATAATTAAGTCCCTGAAGGAGCACTGCTTTGGATCCATTTAAAAATCTCACGAGCAGCCCTGACCAGACAGCTCAGTTGGTTAGTTAGAGCACTGTCTTGATATGCAAAGGTTGTGGATTTGATTCCTGGTCCGGGCACATACAGGAACAGATTGTTGTTCTTGTCTCGGTCTTTGTCCCTTCTTCTCTAAAATCAGTAAATTTTTAAAAATTAAAAATAAAAAATCTCAAGAGCAAAACCTGAAAGGTTCAACTGTCTCCAGGTAACTCAAATGTTCCCAAAGCTTGAGAAGACTTATAGGAACACAGAAACATCCAGCACCTAAACAGGTAAATTTCAAAATGTCTCCAGCCAAAGAAGTGGGGAAATATGAACACAATGAGGAGAACCATCAGTCCACTGGAACTCACCAGAACTGACAGGCACGTGAGTTCGCAAAGGACATTAAAACATCACAAAGCTATACTCTACACCGGTGGTCCCCAACCTTTTTTGGGCCACGGACCAGTTTAATGTCAGAAAATATTTTCACGACCAGCCTTTAGGGTGGGACAGATAAATGCACAAAATAAATTATGCGACCGGCGTAAAAACTATGGTATTTTTAAATATAATTGTTGAACTTACGAGACAAGCGTCAAGAGTGAGTCTTAGATGGATGTAACAGAGGGAATCTGGTCATTTTTTAAAAATAAAACACCGTTCAGACTTAAATATAAATAAAACGGAAATAATGTAAGTTATTTATTCTTTCTCTGCAGACCGGTACCAAATGGCCCACAGACCGGTACTGGTCCGCAGCCCGGGGGTTGAGGACCACTGCTCTACACGGTCAGAAAGCTAAACAGAAATGCAGAAGACACGACAGAGTCCTGTCAAACCGCTGGAGGTGAAAACCAGGGCCAGGATAAAACTGCACTGGACGGACGGCAGCCTGGCGTGCAGTGGACAAGATGGTGAGCATGGACACGGTGGAACACAGACCAGCTGGATGGAGCAGAGAGAAAAAGAGTCCAAAGGACTGAGACATGCTCCTGTGCCAGGGCTGCTGACACTCTAGTGCATGGGTAACTGGAGGGACCACAGGAGGTGGGGGGGGGCGGGGCCAGGAAAAAGTCTCTAAAAAGAGTGGTCGAAATCTTCCAAACATAAAAGAAACCCACCAAACACATGTAATCTAAAGAAGACTACAGCAGAGTACACCGTAATCAAGGTGCTCAAAACCTGTGACAAAGCAACACTCTCAAAGACATCACATGCAGAGGAGCAGGAGGAACAGCCAACCAACACTTCTGAAGCAAACACCGTCACCCTGGCCAGGTAGCACAGTTGCTTAGCACATCATTCCAGTACACAAAGGCTGTGGGCTTGATCCCTGGGCAGGGCACATAAGGAACAGATAGATGTTTCTCTCTCTCTCAAATTAATAATGTTTTTAAAAAAATGAAGTTAAAAGAAAACATTAACCAGACTCCTATATCCATTGCAAATATCCTTCCCAAACAGGGAGAGACACCAACACTTCACACACAGAAAACACCTGGCAGGCCCACCCTGACAAGGAGTGCTACAAAAACCCTTCACGCAAATGAAAACACACGTCGAAAATTTCTATCTATACAAAAGAATAAACAGGACCAAAAATGATAACGACAAAAAAAGACAAAAATAACTACATCAAGTCTTTTCTTATTATTTAAGTGCCTTTAAAAAGCAAATGTTTAGTTATAAACAACAGATCTGTGGCTTATGATATGTGACAGTGTAGTGTACGATGACAAGCAGCTGAAGGGAAGACTCTTCCATGATGTTCTTACACCACAGCTGAAGCACTGGCCAATTACTGAAGGTAGACAGTGGGAAGAGAGTGGTGGGAAGTGAAAAGGTACACATCTAAAGCCCAGAGAAACCATTACAACAACGAGAATGAGTGTAGTGAATAAACCAACAAGAATATGATGGAATCATAAAAAGTATTTTGGTTAATCCAAAGAAAGCAGAAAACCACTAAAAAGGAAATTAAAAAAAAAAAAAAAACAGCAAAATGACTCAAACCTAATTTCGAGGATCACATTAAACGTTAATGGTGGCAGCATCCAATTAGAAGGCAGAGATTATCAGCCTGGTGAGATCACAAGAAGCCCACTGCAGATACAGACACAGCAGGTGAGAGGGAACAGACTGACAGACACATGTCACACAACAGCACAGAAAGCTGGAGCTTTAGTATCAGACATTAGTATCAGACATAGTGCATTTCAGAGCAAACATGAACCAGGAACTCATCAAATTGAAAGGGCCAAGTAATCAAAACAAAACAGAACAAAATTCACCCACAAAACCTATATATTTCATATCCCTAATAACAAAGCTACAAAGTATCTGAAGCAGAAACTGACATAACTGCACAGAGCCAAACCTGCAATTACAAAAGAATTTTAGTACTTCTGTTAGTGAGGGATGGAGGTGTGAACAGGTCAGCAAAGACACATATCTAACTTGCTGTGGCACATGACCTATGTTCACAGAAGACTCCACCCAACACAAGTTCTCAAGTACAGAGACATTTACCAAGATAGACTACATTCTGGACAGAAACAAGCCTCCATGCAATCAGAAAGTAATTGGAAAGTACAGCTGAACCTTGAGCAATGCAGGAGTGGGTGGGTGGGAGGGGCATAGGCAATGGGTACAATCCTGTGCACAGCCGAAAATCCATGTATAACTCTCACTCTCCCAATTCTGAACTCCTAATAGCCTACTGTTGACTAGAAGCCTTATCAATAACATGAACAGTGGGTTCACACACCCTGGACGTTGTTATATACTGTGTTCTTACAATAAAGTAAGCAAGAGAAAAGACAACATTAAGAAAATCATAACAAAAAAATACATTTACAGTAGTTACCGAAAAAAGCTGCGTATACATGAACCCAACATCTCAAAAATGTGTTGCTCAATGGTCAGCTATATTTTGGACTGAATGAAAATAAAAATACACGTTGGAATTTGTGGGGTGCCCCGAAAACAGCACTTAGGAGAAAATCAAATGTTTGTACTAGAAAAGAAGAACAATCTCAAATAAATAACTAGGCTTCTAACTGAAGAAACTAGAAAAAGGACAAAGCCAGCCTAACAGAAGCCAAATAAAGAAAAATATAAGATCAAAACAGGATTCTATGAAGTAGAAAACAAAAATAACAAGAAAAAAAAATCAGTGAAACCAAAACTGGTTCTTGAAGATCAGGAACATTGATGAACTCTTCCCAGACTGGTCAGGAAGAGGGAAACAGAAAGGGCTGAGAGCTGTCCTGCTGGCATCATCACAAGGACACTAGGGGAACAGGGTGAAGGGACGCATGCCAACCCATTGACAACGCAGGTGAATTAGGCAATCACTAGTGAAAACAAACAGTTCTCAATCAGCAACAGATAACCTGAACAGCCCAACGTAGTTAAAAATCATTCCCACAATAAAACCTCAAGACCTAGATGGGCTTCAACAGTAAGTGCTACCGAGTATTTTTTTTAAAAAATAATTCTTTCAGCAAATGTAAGAGGAGAGAATCCTCCCGAAATATTCTATGAAACCAACATTACTATGATACCAAAACCAGACACAGACATTATAAGAAAAAACAAAAAATAAAAACGAAAAAACCACAGACCAATACTCCTCACGAACATCAAAGCAAAAATTATAAACAAAATTTTAGTAAATCCAACTCGACAACATTCTAAAAGGATGAACACCATGACCGGAGGGGGTAGAGGGATTATTATTCCAGGAATGAAAGGGGAGTTGGCCTTCAAAGTCAGTAGATGTAACTCACCATATTAATAAACTAAAAAAGGAACGGTTCAATAAATGCAGAAGCATTTGACAATATATAACATGCACTCCTGATCAAAGCAAACTAGGTCTAGAACTGTCTGGGCTTCCTCAGTCCAACACACCATGCCTCCCCCAGGTCAGGGACAAGGGACGTCGGCTCTCACCACTCCTATTCAGTACAGACAGTCTAACCTCTTGCACTCAGGCAAGACAGAAAAAAGGCATCCAGACAGGACAGAAAGAAGTAAAACTGTCCCAATTCACAGATGACACCATCATCTATGTAGAAAATCTGTTCAAATCCACAAAAAAGCTACTAGAACTAATACCTGAATTGCAAGGTTACAGGGTGCAGAATCAATATAGTACACCAAAAATCAATAGTACTAGAAACTTTTCATCAGGGACTGAGAGTTTAAATATACTACCTGTAATGAACAGCAAAAGAGAAAAACCTTTTTTTTTTCTTTTTTCCTGAGAGAATCAGGGAGAAAAAGACAGGAACATGGAGCTGTTCCTGTGTGTGCACTGACTAGGGAATCGAACTGGCAACCTCCGTGCTCTGGGATGATGCTCCAACCATCAGAGCTATCCAGCCAGGGCTAATTATTTATTTTTTTGATCGAATGATTTTTAGAGAGACAGAGAGAGGAAGGAATAGAGAGGGCAGGAGGAAGGGAAGTATTCATTTGTTGTTCCACTCAGTCATGCATTCATTGCTTCCTATGAGTGCCCTGACCGGGGGTGGAAACCGCAATCTTGTCATTTTCAGTAGATGCTCCTAACCAAATGAGCTAACTGACCAGAATCAAGAAAACTTTTTTTTTAAAGATCAGTAAATCTGACAAAAGGCATCAAAGACCTGTGCACTGAAAACACTACAATGGAGAGATGTACAGGCACCAGCACAGGTGTACAGATGTACAGGAGACACTGGGTGTGGCTCCAGACCACAGCAAGTCCTGTCTTTGCTGGTAGAGGGTCTTGCCTCTAGGTTGTAAAAAACCACTATCTGGCCCTGGCCAGATAGCTCAGTTAGAGCATCGTCCCAAAGCACAGAGGTTGCTGGTTCAATCCCCAGTCAGGGAACATATAGGAGCATATCGATGTTCCTGTTTCTCTCTCTCCCTCTCTCTAAAATCAATAAAGAAAAATTAAAATAAGAAAAAAAGTCTGGGCCCTGGCCGGTTGGCTCAGCGGTAGAGCGTCGGCCTAGCGTGCGGAGGACCCGGGTTCGATTCCCGGCCAGGGCACATAGGAGAAGCGCCCATTTGCTTCTCCACCCCTCCGCCGCGCTTTCCTCTCTGTCTCTCTCTTCCCCTCCCGCAGCCAAGGCTCCATTGGAGCAAAGATGGCCCGGGCGCTGGGGATGGCTCTGTGGCCTCTGCCTCAGGCGCTAGAGTGGCTCTGGTCGCAATATGGCGACGCCCAGGATGGGCAGAGCATCGCCCCCTGGTGGGCAGAGCGTCGCCTCATGGTGGGCGTGCCGGGTGGATCCCGGTCGGGCGCATGCGGGAGTCTGTCTGACTGTCTCTCCCTGTTTCCAGCTTCAGAAAAATGAAAAAAAAAAAAAAAAAAAAAAAAAAAAAAAAAAAAAAAGAAAAAAAGTCTGACTGGTGATGGCACAATGGATAGAGCATCAACCTGGGATGCTGAAGTCCCAGGATTGAAACTCCGGGGTCGCCGCCTTGAGCGTGGGCTCACTGACATAATCCTATGGTCGCTGGTGTGAGCAAGGGGTCACTGGCTCAGCTGGAGCCCCCCAATCAAGGCACATATGAGAAGCAATCAGTGAACAACTAAAGTCACTCAACTACAAGTTTATGATCCTCATCTCTCTCCCTCTCGTTCACTCGCTAAAAAGAAATGTGTAAAATAATAATTGCAACTTAAAAAAAAAAACTCTTAAAACTCAACAGGACAATGACAATTTAATACAGGGGTCAGGAACCTATGGCTCGCGAGCCAGATGTAGCTCTTTTGATGGCTGCATCTGGCTCACAGACAAACCTTTAATAAAAAAAAAATAATAGCTTGACCTGTGGTGGCGCAGTGGATAAAGCGTTGACCTGGAATGCTGAGGTTGTTGGTTCAAAACCCTGGGCTTGCCCGGTCAAGGCACATATGGGAGTTGAAGCTTCCTGCTCCTCCCCCCTTCTCTCTCTCTCTCTCTCCTCTAAAATGAATAAATAAATAAAAATAATTTTAAAAAATGCCACTAGGTTTCTTTAAAAAAAATAATAATAATAATGTTAAAACAGGCATCCCCAAACTAAGGCCCGTGGGCCGCATGTGGCCCCCTGAGGCCATTTATCTGGCCCCACGCCGCACTTCCAGAAGGGGCACCTCTTTCATTGGTGGTCAGTGAGAGGAGCACTGTATGTGGCGGCCCTCCAACTGTCTGAGGGACAGTGAACTGGCCCCTTGTGTGAAAAGTTTGGGGTATAAAACATTCTCATGTATTACAATCCATTCATTTCCTACCACTCATGTTCATGGTTGCGGGTGGCTGGAGCCAATCACAGCTGTCCTCCGGGACACCACCAAATTTTTATTGGATAATGTGTAAGGTACACAGGTTGTTGTATGGCTCTCACGGAATTACATTTTAAAATATGTGGCGTTCATGGCTCTCTCAGCCAAAAAGGTTCCCGACTCCTGATTTAATTTAAAATAATGGGCAAAAATCTGAACAGGCACTGCACCACAGAAGATCTAGGGGTGACACAAAGGAACACCCACCTTGAGGAGTCAGAAGGGAAATGCACAGTGAGGGATCACCACTGCACAGCCATCAGAGGGCTAACACTAACATGACGCCCACACTAAGAGCCCCTGAGGACATGCAGGAACTGAAACTCTCGCACTGCGATGGAGATAAAAACACTGTAAGCACTTTGGAAGATACCTCGGCATCTCTAAAAGGTCAAACATACACATAAATACACAGTCAGGCCATTCTACAGCTAGGTATCTATCCAAGGCAATAAAACCTTTATGTCCCTACCAAAACTTGCAAATGAATGTTCAAAGCACTATTTCTGATAGCTAAGAACTGGAAATGATTCAAATCACCTCAACAGATGAATGAATAAACAGAATTGTGGGGAAAAGGGGGGAAAAAGGGGTGAAGTGGGGAATACACACAACCATGCGGAAGAATTTCAAAATATGTATGCTGAGTAGAAGAAACCAGAGCAGAAACAGACTTCACTTATACAAAGCTCTAGGGAAGGTAAAACGAGCTACGTTTGTGGTGACAGGAAGCTGATCAGTGGCAGCCTGAAGCTGGGGGTGGATAGGGGTCACTAGGGGACACCTGTGGGTGACAGACAGGCTCCTTATCTTGACTACAGTGACAGTTTCACATGTGTACACGTTTATCAAAGTTACCAACCCGCACACTTTAAGTGCGGCTTACTACGTCAATTATGCTTCTAAAAAGCTGTTTTTAAAATAACTATAAAGCCATGATCCTAACTGGACCCTTTATGTTCCAGGATTCATTTGTTCTACAGCTTTAAACAACACAAGCCCAATGACAAATGTCAACAAGCAGCATAAGGCCACCATTTCTTCAATGGTTGATCACAAATATATTCTTTTCCCTCCTAAAAAGATACACAGAGACTCAGCTGTGGTGGCGCAGTGAATGGTGTTGACCCGGAACGCTGGGCTCCCTGGTTCGAAACTCCAAGGTTGCTGTGAATGTGGGTTCATCAGCTTGAGCACCAGATCACATCATAAATCCATGGTCACTGGCTTGAGCCCAAGGTCACTGGCTTGAGCAAGGGGTCACTGGCTTGGCTGGAGCCCACCCAAGTCAAGGCACATATGAGAAGCAATCAATGAACAACTAAAGTGCTACAACTACAAGTTGATATTTATCTCTCTCCCTTCAACTCCCCACCTCTCACTAAAATAAATAAATAATAATCTGAAGCTCAAATTTAAGAACCAGTGGTCTAGAAAACTCAGCAAGAGTGATAGACTGACTCAGAGCCAAGAATGAACAAATCCAAAGCAAGCATTTAACAGAAAGCTGTGGACCACACTCCCTAGGAGGCACTGGACCTCTGGGTGTTCTTGGGTAAAATGTAAGTCTACTAAGAACCTCCACAGGAAACAGTTCAGAAGGAGAAAGGAAAATGATACTGCCCCTGATACACCTCTATCAGTAAAGGACTGGACTGGTTTCCTTCACTTCTGGACCAACAGCTTTCAACCCATTTTAAAAAACAATTCTAAAATGTTGCAGCTTCATTCTTCTTTGCCTCTGCATTTCACTCAACAGAATCTGGAACTCAGTCCTTCTTCAGGGATGATGAAGCCTTAGAATGAGGAGCCCGAGTCATTCCTCTCAACATCAATCAAGACCATGTTCTGCCATAGACACCACATGCTAAGACCTTCGATGACATGTACATGTATGATGCATGCACGTTAGCATGTATCATAAGACAGTCCAAGAAAATAAATCCTGTTTATCTGAGGGATACTTATGGTTAAAGTCACAAATAGCTGGCACTACCAGGGTTTCTTCTTTAAAGCAGCTCCTTATGCTCTTCCTTTTTCAATAAAATGTCATAAATTTTTGCAGATCCACAGAGAAATATCAGGAAGCTATAATAAAATGCATCACAAGAAAAGAAGAGCAGCCCTGGCCGGTTGGCTCAGAGGTAGAGCGTTGGCCTGGCGTGCGGGGGACCCGGGTTCGATTCCCGGCCAGGGCACATAGGAGAAGCGTCCATTTGCTTCTCCACCCCCCACCCCCTCCTTCCTCTCTGTCTCTCTCTTCCCCTCCCGCAGCCGGGGTTCCATTGGAGCAAGGATGGCCCGGGCGCTGGGGATGGCTCCTTGGCCCCTGCCCCAGGCGCTAGAGTGGCTCTGGTCGCGGCAGAGCGACGCCTCGGAGGGGCAGAGCATCGCCCTCTGGTGGGCAGAGCGTCCGTCCCTGGTGGGCGTGCCGGGTGGATCCCGGTCGGGCGCATGCGGGAGTCTGTCTGACTGTCTCTCCCTGTTTCCAGCTTCAGAAAAACACACACACACACACACAAAAAAAAAAACACACACACCAAAAAAAAAAAAGAAAAGAAAAAGAAAAAGAAGAGCAAAAATACTTCAACCCCATTCCTCTCTCAAAAATCGCCAAAACCCCTGCTACGCAACGAACAAGGAGCCATCAGCTTTTACACAAAAGCTGGGAGGTGGCTGGGGCCAAGCAGCTGCAGAGAAAGACCCCCAGGACCACGTGGAAAGGCTCAGGTGCGGGGTGCAGCCATGAAGGGGGGCAGAGGGGAGGTTTCGAAGGAGCGAGTCTGTATGAGGAACATGGTGCTGGACTTTCATGTGGTCCCGCTGCCCGCTGGTGCTTCCGCCTTGATGGGACCAGACAGTCAAGAATCAAAGTCCAAAACAAACCAAAGAACTTCAGGAAAACCAAAGAAACACTGTCAGCATCCCTGGGGACAGGGGACGAGGGACGAGACAAAAGCAGGTGCCTTTACAAAAGAAACAGGAGCAAAAGAGGAGGCCTTGAAATTAAAATTAAAACCACAGAAGCTAAAAGTAGACAGGTAAGAAGACAGTATTAGGTGCCAACGCTGAGGCAACCTAACCCAGGAACACTCGGAGACAGAGAGGAGGACCAAGGCAACGAGCGGCCCAGACATCCAAAAGGACCAGCCAGCCAGAAGGCCCTCCAGAGGGAAGGAGAACCAGACACCCCAGCATGCCCTACACAGGGAGCAGGAGCCTCATAGGACCAAGGCACTCAGGTGTCTAGCACAGGGCCAGTCACACACCTGTCCCACACCATGCCTTCATGGCTAAGGAGAGTACTGTGTGGGACCCAGGCCAGGAGTACAAAACCAAACCATGATCACGTCCGGGACACAGGTCAGAACTGCAGGACCCAGGACCAAACAGGCGGAAAGTGAGATCAGAACTTCAGGACCCACAGGGAACAGACAGGAAATGAGGTGAGAACTTCAGGACCCAAGGGGAACAGACAGGAAGTAAGGTCAGAACTGAGGGTCCCAGGGCAAGAGCAGACAGGAAGTGAGGACAGAACTGTGGGAAACAGGGCAAGAGCAGACAGATGGAGCAACAGGAAGTTGCCTGAGGAGCAGAGCCGTCAGTCCACATCTCCCACAGAATGACAGAGCATGTCTTGCTGGGTAGCACAGGGCTAAAGGCTGCCTGCACCCCACAGCTGGAAACAGGCATCTGGAGGAAGAGCCACCCCAGCTGTGCAGACCCAGAACATCCCAATCCTACCTGCAAATGCCAAAGTCACAGCCAGAATATCTTGGCCTGCACTGTGAGGACTTCGGAAGCAAAGAGAAGATTCCCTGAGCTCCTGTCCCTGGCCCCTTGAGCCCATCCCCCCCAAAGGGAGCAGTGACAGCCAGGCGTGCACAGGACAGTCCAACAGTGGGTGTGATTCCAACATGTCCAGACTGAGCATCAAGGAAATTAAAGTGAAAAACCATCAAATAAACATACACAGGGTCTGGAGCTTCCAGTGTGGCAATTCCTGGGATGCAGTGGCTTCACTGCAGGGCTGCTCAAAGGACAGAAAGGTATGAGATGACTGTGGTGGAGCAAGGGTCCCCCAAATACCAGGTAACAGGAGACACACAGGGAGGGGCAGTGCCGTGTGCTCCAGGGTGAGGCAGGAGGACCTGGGGCTGGCTCCTTCCATCAGCACCAACATGTGATGATTCTGTCATCAGGCTCACGGCCCAACAGCGCCTCAGCTAAGGGCAGAACAACCAATCGAGAGGGCAGGATCAGGGCACTCCAGCAGGCCCGCCCAGCCCCACTCCAAGCAAGTGCATCAGCTAGACCAGTGGTCCCCAACCCCCGGGCCGCGGACCGGTACTGGTCCATGGGCCATTTGGTACTGGTCTGTAGAGAAAGAATAAATAACTTACATTATTTCCGTTTTATTTATATTTAAGTCTGAACGATATTTTATTTTTAAAAAATGACCAGATCGTGCCCTGGCCAGTTGGCTCAGTGGTAGAGCATCGGCCTGGCGTGCAGGAGTCCCAGGTTCGATTCCCGGCCAGCGCACACAGGAGAAGCGCCCATCTGCTTCTCCACCCCTCCTTCTCCTCTCCTTCCTCTCTGTCTCTCTCTTCCCCTCCCACAGCCGAGGCTCCATTGGAGCAAAGATGGCCCGGGCGCTGAGGATGGCTCTGTGGCCTCTGCCTCAGGCACTAGAATGGCTCTGGATGCAACAGAGCGAGGCCCCAGAGGGGCAGAGCATCGCCCCCTGGTGGGCATGCCAGGTGGATCCCAGTCGGGCGCATGCAGGAGTCAGACTGCCTCCCCATTTCCAGCTTCGGAAAAATGCAAAAAAAAAAAAAAAAAAAGACCAGATTCCCTCTGTTACATCCGTCCAAGACTCACTCTTGACCAGGGGTCCCCAAACTACAGCCCGTGGGCCGCATGCAGCCCCCTGAGGCCATTTATCCAGCCCCTGCCGCACTTCCAGAAGGGTACCTTTTTCATTGGTGGTCAGTGAGAGGAGCATAGTTCCCATTGAAATACTGGTCAGTTTGTTGATTTAAATTTACTTGTTCTTTATTTTAAATATTGTTTTTGTTCTCGTTTTGTTTTTTTGCTTTAAAATAAGATATGTGCATAGACATTTGTTCATGTTTTTTTTTTTAATTTTATTTATTCATTTTTAGAGAGGAGAGACAGAGAGAGAGAGAGAGAGAGAGAGAGAAGGGGGAGGAGCTGGAAGCATCAACTCCCATATGTGCCTTGACTGGGTAAGCCCAGGGTTTCGAACCAGCGACCTCAGCATTTCCAGGTCGACGCTTTATCCACTGCGCCACCACAGGTCAGGCCTGTTCATAGTTTTTTTTTTATAGTCCGGCTCTTAAACGGTCTGAGGGACAGTGAACTGGCCCCCTGTGTAAAAAGTTTGGGGACTCCTGCTCTTGATGCTTGTCTCGGTCACATGATACATTTATCCGTCCCACCCTAAAGGCCAGTCCGTGAAAATATTTTCTGACATTAAACCGGTCTGTGGCCCAAAAAAGGTTGGGGACCACTGGGCTAGACTATGGCCTATCCATATGGTGAACCTTCTAGAATTTTTGCAATCTATAAGCAATCTCACATATATCAAAGTGGATCAGAGAAACAGAGCCACCCCCCCCTAGACCCACCCAGAGGCCACTTATGAATATGCCAGGGGCATCTGAAAAAGAAACACACAAGCACAGCCCAGGACAGCTCCAGGCCCAGGAAGGACCTCAAACACGAGGACCACAGCCCCAAAGGCTACACGGTGGCCTGCACCTCCTCCATCACAGCCGGGCCCTCCCAGCAGCCCTGAGAGGCTGGTATCCTCTGCTCTTGGCACCTCTGGGAGAGGACCTTCTTTCCCAACACTATGCTGACACCCCTGGGAGAGGAAAAGGCCAAGCCACTAAGGTGGCAGCCCATGGTTGGGCATATGTGGCGCCTGGGATGGCTTCTCAGCAAGAGTAAACCAGTCGGAGCTGACCACCAGGGCCGCTATGGCTCATGAGTGTAAGGTGTCCAGAAGAATGGAAGACCCTCCCATCTAGCAGTAAGCGCTGTCCACAACGTCCATGCTGCCCTACAACACACAGGGGCCACCAGTACTAAGCTGTCCAAGGCCTTTGCTGACCAGTCACCCCACCCCCCGGTGCCCCTCACTGAATCTGGCAGCTATGGGGCTCCTTCCCACATGGGCACAGGCTCCTGAGGCCAAATGCTCTCAAGAGTCCGAATGAAAGTGTCTGGTTCAACATGCACTACACAGAAACTGACCCTGAGTTAGGAGGGGGCAGCCAGTGACAGTATCAGGTCCTCAAGGTAGAAAGTACTGGTGGGCCAGGCTGACGCTCCATGTGCTCCCACTGCGCAGTCACCTACCATCCCTGGGCCCTGCAGACGGCCCATGAATGTGCACATGGCAGGCACACAGCAGCCACAGGAAAGCACCAGCCGTCTCATCTTCTCACCCTCCCTTTCTTTCTTTTTTTTCCCCCCTTAAGTGAGACGCAGGGAGGCAGAGAGACAGACTCCCGCATGCACCCTGACCAGGACCCACCCAGCAAGCCCCCTATGGGGTGATGCTCTGCCCATCTGAGGCTGTTGCTCTGTTGCTCAGCAACCGAGCTATTTTAGTGCCTGAAGCAAAGCCATGAAGCCATCCTCAACACCAGGGGCCAACTTGCTCCAACTGAGTCATGGCTATGGTAGGAGAATAGAGCGGGGGGGGGGGGGGGGGGGGGGGAGGAGAGAAGGGAGTGGGGGGAGCGGGGAGGGGAGGAGAAACAGACGATCACTTCTCCTGTGTTCCCTGACCGGGAACCGAATCCAGAATATCCATATGCTGGGCTGACGCTCTACCACTGAGCCAACTGGCCAGGGCCTTCTTATCCTTTCAAACAGCCTAGTCCTGCGTATCTCAGACCGCTGGACAGTGGAGCACATGGCTAGGTGATTAACAAATGCACACATGCTGGGGATGAGGCTGGTGTGTGCAGGATGGTTTGAGAGATTCTGGGTTCACATGTTGTTTCTTCAGTGTGTCGGTCCTAAGGACAGACCATGCTCACACAACCTCCCCCCACAGAAGGTCAGCCCAGGGATAAACGAACGAGGGGCATATCAAACCAAGCACAAACGCTGGGTGGCAGCTTCCTCCAGGGAGGACAAGTCCCCTGGCCCCATGGCATCCACTCTTGCTAAGCGTGGAGGCTAGGGTTGGAGACAATGGTCTCAGCCCATGTCCAAGTGCCATGGGCCCAGGTGGGTGAAGCTGTACGTGGTGCACTGAACCCAGCAGAGCAGCTGAAGCGACGCTAACCAAACCCTCACAAAACCTTCATTACTCTGTGGTCAGCAGCTCAAGCAGACAAAAGCCATCAGAAGGTACAAAGCATCATGACCCCAGGGAGCCAGCACAGTGCCAGGTGGGTCCAGGCCCCAGGCTGTTCCCTGGGATGCCGAGTGTGCCCAGCACAGGCCTTGGAACTGGGACAGCCACCTCCATGGCCACAGGGCACCTGTTGGGAGCCTCCCCACCCCTGCAGGGCCCAAAGGACCTTCAACAATCAGGCCATGCCAAGGGCACGCCCTCATCCTAAAACACCAGCCACTGCTCTCAAAACACTCCCATCTCTCCTGGGACAGCAACAGGCACAGACACAGGCTCTGAGCTCAGAGGCTGCAGTCCAGCCACTGTCAGGGACAGTGAAATGCCGATGGACACAACCGCGTGGGAGCCTCCAGAGACAGGAGCCAGAGGAAACCACGGACAGGAGGAAGAGGCTCAGTTTCTATAAATGGCCCATAACATTGAGACACTGAGCCAACTTCACGTGCAGAAAATACTTTGCCATCAGCTGCCTTCAGTGACTGCTGCCTGTTGCGCCCCAACCCCAGTCCCAGAAAGAAGGATGAGTCCATGTCTGGGGCTAGCAGATCAATCCGACAAAACCAACCTGGTGATCTGGTTCTCACACTGACCAGTTCAGGAACGAATGGGCCTCACATGCTGCCATGAGGTATGGGGGAGGGGAGGCTCCGGAATATTGCCACCACAATATCCGGAAAAAGATATCAGGAGGAATCAAGTCCTAGTAGGTGGCCAGAAGAAGGACTATTTAGGCATCAAAATGACAAGAACAAACTGTAACAATGTGGTGGACTGGGTTAGAAAACAATGGCATAAACTGCAGGACCAAGGAGGAAGGAGGAAAGTCAAGCACAGCAATGACTATCTAACTGGGTCAGGCAGGATCGTGAGGGACATTGAACCCACTGGGAGAAAGTTCATGGGGACAGGATGCTGACAGGGTCTAAAGTCTCCCCACAGATTTCTTATTAACCAGGAAGGAAAATGGCAGACCCCACCCATGACTGAGATCAAACTTACCAACTCCAAGGGGAGGCAATGACTTTGAGCCTCCTGCCCAGAGCTCTGGGGAGAATGTGGTGGCACTGTTGGGCTACCACCCAAAATGCCACCCGTGTCCTAGCAGGGGATGCGCCAGGCACCCCACCTGGAGGTCCAATCCACACGATGTCCCGCGCCCTCCAGATGCATCAGCGATGTGAAGGACCACAGGTGGTGAGGGACCCAGAAGAAAAGGGGCCCCAGAGCAAAGACAATCCAGCTGAGAGGCACATCTGCTGGGTCCTGGGCAGAAACACGGTGCTGTGAAAGGACTGAGTGGGACAATGGGCAAGCGGGCCTGGGCTGCCGAGGTCCCAGATGGTCCCCATATTGTAGCCACACACTGAGGCCCTCTATGGTGGCCACACACGCTGTCAGGTGTGGCCGGGCATCAGCAGCAGGACCTGGTGGACAGCACTCTCACAGCTGCACCGATGGTGTGAAGATGTTTCAGCATAACACCCTGAGCGGAGCAGAGGTGGCACCCGCCCTGGAGGAGCAGCAGTCGCCACCCCACACCATGGACACGTGGGATCGTACAAGAACATGTGCTAAGAATGCAGCCAGGTACTCGGAACAGCCCAGCAAGGGCCACAGCAAGCCCGGCTGTGTGGGAAAACAAGTCCCTCAGCGTGAGCCACACGCAGTGCCTTTGTAAAGCAGGCAGCCAGGTGCCACCACAATAAGCGAGCATGGCCCCACAACTAAAAATTCCAAACTTCCTCAACAGTAATTCACCATGGGCATCAAGACAGAGGTCAGATCCCACTTCCAATCTCTGGTACAGCGACCCAGGAACTCAAGATGTCTGCAGACCTGGACCAACGTGGGCAGGAGATGACAGGCCCCACCCTTGGTCTGGCCAGGGCTCGTGACAACCAGGAAAGCCAGGGTCATGAGCCTAGTGCACTGGCTCCTGTTCCTAAACTGC
The DNA here is from genome assembly GCF_036850995.1 of Saccopteryx leptura. NCBI lineage: Eukaryota > Metazoa > Chordata > Mammalia > Chiroptera > Emballonuridae > Saccopteryx > Saccopteryx leptura. The sequence continues at coordinate 84,526,993 of NC_089505.1, read as the reverse complement.
TTGCCTGTGCCCACCAACAGCAGGACAGAAACCAAGCCTCAACACTGGTTCTCCATGTGCTGGCTCTTTCTCCACTTCTGAAAAGCCTCCCTTTTCCTGGTAAGCACTGCCCCAGGCTGTTTCACCCCATTCAGGCTGTTGTTGAGGAGCCCCCCTCTGCTGGCTCATTTACCAAGATCACTGTTGTGAGGAATTATCAAAAGTTGTCCTACTTGAAAACATATCCCACCAGCCTTGCTCTGAAACAGAACACTGGCCATGTCTCTGGCCACAGCATTGTCTGAAGTTGGCAGAGAAGTGGCTCCCTAAGCCTGTCATGGGCACCGACTTACTGGCACAACCACTCACGTGCACTCACCCAGCCTGCACACAAGGCCAAGGAGCCTGTGACATCATCAGCCTGCACAGCAGGGTTGCGGGGACAGTGGTGGCTCTCAGAATCCCCAACGAGTGAGGCAGGGGCCATGTGGACCCACCCACAACAGGACCATATACAGAAGACCAGGTCAGACACACCATCATATACATTCCCCACTGTGGACGCTACCCAGGGAAAACTGACCAAGACCTTGGGGGGTTCCCATCAGGGGTGGCCAGTGTGGGGCACACCAACAGTGGACAGCACAGACCTCAGTTTGCTGACGTGCCTGCTGCTGGCACATCCTTTGTGTTCCACTCACAGCACCTGCTGGTGTCCATCCGACGGGCCTGGCAGGCTGTGGGGAGGGCTCCCGCATCAGCCTCCTATGCCCACACACGGCCCTGACGGGCTCCCGCTGGAAGATCCAGCTTTGCTGAGAGAGGGAGAGCTATGCACCAGGTACCTGCTACACTGCCATACCTCAACGCTACGCCTGCAGGGGTGGGCACTCTAATCACCCCCTTTTACAGGTGGGGAAACCAAGGCCAGATGCAACATGACCCATGACCCGAGAGGGAGGAAGTGGTAGAGCCAGGGCCCAGGCCCAGGGAGTCCACACACCTAATTACTAGGCTGTGGTGCCTCTCTCAAACTTCTATAAAATTCTCCTTGGCCAGAAATACCAAGAGTTACACCATCCACTTCGGTATCTGCACAGAGAAGATGGGGAAGGAAAGAGGAGGTCAAAACCAGAGCCTGAGCAGTGATTCCTCCGGAGGGCGGGGCGGCAAGTGGCTCTGAGCATGCGGTCTCTAACCCAAACACAGAGCCATCTCGGCCAGGCTCCCAGGGCTGGACCTTCCCTAGAGGACTAGCAGTGGAGACACCCCCACCCAGCAGGTGGGGCCCCAGCAGTTTTACAAAACAAAAATTGAGCCCCCCCCTGCAGGAGCCACTGGGAGGGAGGTGGGTAGTGCTGCCCTCACACTCTGGCCCCTCATTAATATTCAACAGCTAAAACAAAGCTGGACAAAAGAGCAGAGCTCACTGACCGGAGCCCACCCTCCTAGATCCAGGCCTGCACAAATGCAGGAGGCCAAGTTGGGGCGTTTGGAAACCAAGTAACGGAAATGGCTGCCATGGCTGAGTCATCAGCTCAATCAGTGCAGCCCGGGAAGGGGCCGCAGGCAGCATGGCCACCGCCTGTCCTGGCCAAGGCAACTGTTCAGGACCCAATACCCTGAGAGACAGCAGGCCATGCCCTTTAGGGCTCAGGGGAAGGGGCCACATGGCTACAGTCACTTGTGCAGGCTCGCCTCCTCATAAGGTACCAGGGCTCAACAGCACACAGCCCTCCTGGAAGGACCAGCACCAGCCAGGCCCCATTACCACTGCCTCCTGTAACCAACTCAGCCAAACTAGTACAAACTGTGGCCAAGAACAAGGCTGGACCTAAAACCCCACGTGAGCTGTGGTGTCCAGAGGCCAAGGAGAAAGAAAAACGGTGGGGGTCCCGGCACATGCTTCCCAAGCTCTCAGCTTCCCTAGAGCCATGCTGGGGTTGGGCTGCAGGACTGCCATGCACACCCCACACCAACCTTTGTCCTGCTGGCCAAAGGAGCAGTCCTGGGCTTCTCTCCTCCTACCCTCCAGGGAAAATCAGTTCCCCTTAGTCCGGGCCCAACACATTTGATGCTGAGATTGAAGAGAAAGGAATGTAGGCCTTGGCTGGGTAGCTCAATTGGTAGAGCATCTTCCTGACATGCTAAGGTTGTGGGGTGGGTCCCCGGTCAGGGCACATTCAAGAACCAACCAGTGACGGCATGAATAAGTAGAACAAATTAATGCTTCTTTCATTCTCTCTCTCTCCCTCTTCCTCTAAAAAAAAATCAGTAAGTATGCCTGACTTACTATGGTGGCGCAGTAGATAAAGCAACCTGGAATGCTGAAGTCACCAGTTCGAAACCCTGGGCTTGCCCAGTCAGGGCACACCCAACAATCAACCAATGAACAATTAAAGCGAAGCGACTAGGACTTGACACTTGTTGCTCCTCCCCTTCTCTTTGTAAAATCAATGCATAAAAGCTTCCAAAAAAAATAAAATAAGAAATATCAGTAAGTAAAAAACTTTAAAAAGGAACACAATCTCTACGGTGAGAAGCATCCCTCTCAGTGAGCCCACCCGTCTTTCCCTTTTAAAGAACTCTGGGACCCGGCAGGACAGAGAGAGGTGTGCACGGGAACTCACAAGCCGTCCCCCAGAGCCCGAGGCTGCTGCCCTGCCCCCTCCCCAGGTGGAGGCACACACGGACACGTACACACACACATGCACAACCACAACTCTTGCACAGACCTCTCCAGGAAGCAAAGGCAGCCTTCGGCCCACAAAGTGACCCTGCAGCCCTCCCCTGGTTCTCTCAGGGGGCCAGAGGCCAGGCACACAGAAGGGAGGGGTGCTCCATGGTCTGCCTGCTGCTGCATGCACGCACACCACTGCGACCCCACCACCCACCCAGATGGCCAGCAGCCCCTTGGCTCAGCAGGTCACTGCCACTTCTACAGGCAGAAGCCTGGGGTGCAGAGGTCTCTTGAAAAGATGAATGCCCAGCACAGAGATGCTCCTGTCTCCGACGTCCCGCAGCCTGATTTCTAGCAACAGACAGACGACTCAGCTGTGACATGCAATAGACAAAACATCAGACGGTCACTCACATGCGATGGGATTAATACCACAAAGCATAGAGAATTCCTGCAGCTGAACAAAAGAAAACAGCCCAACTCAAAAAGGGCAAAGGAAAAAAAAAAAAAAAAAGGGCAAAGGACTCGAACAGACACTTCTCCAAGAAAGACACACACGTGGCCAGGAAGCACAGGACAACACGCTCATCATCACTGATGACCAAGGAAATGCAACTCAGACCACAATGAGACAGTATCTCATGCCCACACCAGGGTGGCTACTATAAAAAAAAAAAAAACAACAACAACAAAACAGGTCTCAGTAAGAGGAAGAAATCAGAACCCTGTGCACTGCTGGTAGGGATGTATATTGGAGCAGACATGAGGAAAGATGGATGTGGTGACTCCTCGAAAAATTAAACACAGAAGCCTGACCAGGCGGTGGCACAGTGGATAGAGCATCGGACTGGGATGCTGAGGACCCAGGTTCGAGACCTCGAGGTCCCCAGCTTGAGCGCGGGCTCATCTGGTTTGAGCAGAGCTCACCAGCTTGGACCCAAGGTCGCTGGCTCGAGCAAGGGGTTACTCGGTCTGCTGAAGGCCCGCATCAAGGCACATATGAGAAAGCAATCAATGAACAACTAAGGTGTTGTAATGCGCAATGAGAAACTGATGATTGACTGCTTCTCATCTCTCCATTCCTGTCTGTCTGTCCCTGTCTATCCCTCTCTCTGTCTCTATAAAAATAAATAAACAAACAAACAAACAAACACAGAAGAATGACCGTAATCCCATTTCTGGGTACACCCCAATGTTCACAGTGGCACAACTCACAACAGCCAAACATGGAAGCAACCCAAGTGTCCACCAAGAATGAATGGACATAAAGTGTCTCTCACACCCACAGGAATATTATTCAGCCATTAACAGGAAAGAAGCTCTGACACCTGCTACAACACCGACGGACATAGAGGACACTGTGCTGAAAGAAATAAGCCAGACACAGAAGGACAAGTGCTGTGTGACCCACTCATAGGGGTCCCTGGAGGGGTCAGACTGACAGAGACAGAGAGTAGATGGTGGTGTGGGGGCTGGGGGGTGGGGTGGGTGTGCGTGTTTAATGGGGACAGAGTTTCAGATTGGGAAAATGGAAAGTTCTGGAGAGGACAGTGGTGACAGCTGCCCAACAATGTGAATGTGCTTTCAGAATGACAACAACCTAAGGTTGTGACGCAGCAGGAAAACAGGCAGCTTCTTAACCTTCTTGGTACTCTAGGCGTATAAACTGGACCAGCATTCAAAGAAAATATTGGTAACATAAAGTCAAGACACATTATGGGGATCAGAGTCTGCCAAGGAAATGGCCAGAAACGTGCGCAGTGGGTGTTGCAGGATCACATACTTGAATCTAATGTCAGTCACCAGTGTCCTCCCACTATAATAGAAGAAATGTGCACAGATTCTAGCAGTCACTCCACACGATTTAAGATGCAGAAGAAACACACACAGGCGCATAAATAAGAGGCAACAAGCTGACCTGCCCATCTTACACAAAAAACTCCCCCAAACAGGACATGTGTAGGAGACACCTTCGCAGCACCACCTAACCGAGCCAACGTGGGTCTCGGGCCCTGCCCTCCCTGCAGGCGAATGGCCAGCCAGCACAACCACTTCAAAACCAGTTCAGCGTGATCCCACCACCTCCCTCCTGTGGTCCAGACATGTACCCACACAAGAACAGGATGGGCCACAGCGTGAGGCCAGCACACTGAGGGCACAAAGATCCCAGGTGAGAGCCAGACACAGACAACTGCAGACCACGCCTCGACATCTGTGTTGGGACACAGGTCAAGACGTGAGGGGGACCTCTAGGAGGGCTCCCCTGGGGTGCAGTGAAAGGAGCAGGCGCATGGTATGCCTGACAGTCCCCATTATCAAGTGCTGCGCACTGGGGAGCCTGTGAAGCATCACTTGTAATAAAAAATGCAAATATCCTACATGTTAAATAAATCCCAGACCCTCAATACCACAGAACGCTCAGAAATGCTATATGCTGGACACATACACACAGACGTGAACATGCAAGTACACACATGTAAGCGCAGGCATGTGTGCACAGAAGGCCCCATACTCTGCAGAGTAACCACAGAAGAGCTGTTTCTAAGATGGTGGGGATCCGAACACGGGTCCAGCAGGCGCTAAGCAATCCCACTGGTTTTGTTGGGCACATTAATGGCACTGTGGTTATGGTTTTTCACAATTCCATACGTGTTAAACAGATATTGAAACACTCAAATATGAGGTAAGATGATGCCTGGGATTTGCTTTAAAAAAAAAAATCACAGATCCCTCACAAAAGAGAGGCAAGAGCTGGATGCAAACAAAATGAGCAGGACACTGTAATTGCTGAACTGGGCACAGGGCTCATTAACTAGACTGCTACAGTGCAAGCCTGCAGTGCCCATCACGGCCCCACACTGTACAGTTCACGGGCATGTCACAATGACACTAAGGAGCATGTGGCTCCTCAGGGGTGGGCGCAGGGGAACTCAGGCCATCAGTGCAGCTGTGACTGACAGGCAGGACCAGCCCTGCCCGCTGGCCCCCAGCTCCCTGGCTTTCTGCTACAGGACTCCCCCAGAGGGTAAGCCACCCGCCCACCCGGTAGAGGCCCAAACCTGCCGGCTCCACACCGGTGCCAGCCACCCTGCTGAGCCCCAGGCTGCTGTACCCCTGCCCCAATCCCCCAGACCCTGCTGCTTCCCTCCCACCCGCTTACAGAGCCAGCAGGGTCTCTGAAGCTGGGACCATGGGGACAGCAGACCATGTTGTGGGCCTGCCCCGCTGGCCCTGGCTGTCACCCTCAGCCTCCAGGGTTCCCAGAGGGAACCAAGACGGAAGCTTTGTCACGGAGAACACAGTGCAGCACAGTAATCACAATTCAGACATAAATGTTTAAATGAGAAAAACAGAACAGCACAGGCGGCCTCCAGCTCAGCCGGGCAATTACATCAGGGACTCTGAAACCAGGGATCCCAGACACGGGACCGCCCTGACAGGGCAGCGGTGACATTAAAGCACACTCTCCCCACACAAGAGATGGGAAAGCAGCACCCACCACCCCGGGCCCTGCACACACACTCACTTGCAGGAGGCAGCAGGGCCCCTCACGTCTGTGGCTGCTACTGCTTGATGGCCCACCCGTCAGCCCTTCCCGACCTCCATCCTGAGGCTCCTCTTGGCAACTTTCCAAGCCCAGCCAATGCCAGAGGCTGCCAGCCCCCAGCTAGAAGTCTCCTGTCCCCCACCCAGAGCCAACGGCCGCACCAGCCTCACTCTGGGAGACAGTGTGGCTTAATTCGCTGAGCCGCAGAGGCAGCCCACGGCTTACCTTGTTTTCACAGTTTAAAGACCTTTACAAATTGAGACAAAATCAACTAGGGTCAGGCAAGCTGGGCGACATTTACTGCATACAAGAATGTTAAAAAAAAATCACAGTTTTGATAGTTCTGCAAAAAAAAACTTAGCAAATTTACAACAAAACTGTCAAGTAATTAAGGCAAGGCACTTCACACATGAACTTAAACTGCTAATTAAAATCCCCTCGCTTAATTGACTACATTTGCATATCATTCAACTTGGGAGTATAATTTTTTTAATGGTTTGGGCAAATCAGTTGTAACCTCAGGAAGCGGGTGGCAGCAGGGAGAGCCAGGCAATTCTAGTGCGTCCCCGACCCCGGGGGGCACAGCTACTCCCCTCAGCCTGAAGATCCAGCCTTCGTGGCCCAGTACGACGACAGCTCCTCGCTGCTACCCAGCACACCTGCCTCGCCCTCTCCTGCAGAATCCATAACTGCATGGGGGACAGGCACAGGTGTCCTCCTCCAGGGAGGGCCCCCAGCTTCCCCAGCTCCCCTGTGGACTCCCCTAGCACCAGCCCTGCCACTGGAGAGACCCTCTCAACTCAACTGGTGGTGATGGGTCAGAGTGCAAACAACCTGGCTCCCCTTCTGCAGACCAGCTCTAGCCCCGACACATGGTCTTGCTCCCCAGGAAGGGGTCCAGCCAGCGGTCGGGCACAGGAGACAGAAGGTGCTCCTCAACACAGTAACCAGGGCTGCTCGGACCCGGCCTCGCCATTACCAACATTTCAGAGAGGGGCTTCTGCATTTCTCTCAGCGCAGTATCCACCGAGGGCTCCGCAACCCACTGCTCTCCGAATTGGTGTTTCCCCGTAGTGGACCTGTGCGCCCTGGTGTGAGGCACTCTCAGGCCTGCACAGGATGCTGCACGGCCACAGCCATGTCTTGTGCTCGTGGTCAAGTGCAGCAGTAAGCTGACATGGAGTCAGACGCTGGGCCGCCAGAAGCATGGCCTCAGGGATGGCAGACAGCTGTGGCTCTGTGGGCCCACCAGGACCACACAGAGGGCCTCGAGCAGAAGCACCAGTACTAGCAGGAGGGCCACATGTGCCACCACACGCTGCCATGCTCCCTCGGCCAACTCCAGCTCTGTGCAAGACAGAGAAACTGGGGTCTGAAAAGCGAGAACCCACAAGTGGGGGAGGAGATAGCCTGGCACTAGCCGCCATCGCTGCTGCTTCCACGTGGCTGCCTCACCGGCCCGCCAGGCCAGAGCCACAGAACAGTGCCACAGGGCTTGCACCTGTGGTGGCGCAGCGGATAAAGCGTCGACCTGGAACCCTGAGGTTGCCAGTTCAAAACCCTGGACTTGCTAGGTCAAGGCACATGTGGGAGTTGATGCTTCCTGCTCCTCCCCCTTCTCTCTCTCTCTCTCTCACTCACTCTTTCTTCTCTCTAAAATGAATAAATAAAAACTAAAAAAAAACAAAACAAAACAAAAACAGTGCATGGGGCTGGGACCACAGACAGAATGCTGAGGGGACAACAGGCAGACTGGGCCATGCCAAGAAAATTGGCACTGCTCCCCAGGGAAATGGAGTGCCAGACCCCCTCACAGGTCCTCGCAGCTCACTAGACACTGCTGGCCTCGCCTGGCACAGGGCCTTGCTGCCCGTCCATGCTTACCTGCAGGGATGTACGGGGTACTTTGGTACTGGGGTCGTTTCCCGAGCCAGGGCACTGCACACCAGGCCAGACAGACCCTTAGGCCTCTAGGAATGCGCTTCTAGGCCTAACAAGCTGCTCTCAGAGTGCAGGGGGCTGCAATGCCTGGGAGAGGCCTGGAGGAGCCCTACCTTGCTGGGAAGAGTGGGGGCAGAGGAGACCATGGCCCAGGCCACTCCCCAGATACCACATCACACCTGAGGACAGAGGGAGGCCAACGTGGGCACATAAGACAATCCAAAACCTGGTGGGTACCCCCAACATGCACCCATCACCCCCAGTCCCAATATGACTCCAACACATCAGCCCAGTTCCTTTATGCCACCCACACATGTGGGTTTGGACCCAGGGACTGGGGGTGCAGAGCTTGGATGTCACTGGTGATTGTCACTCCACTCACCACCTCACACGTGGGTTGAATTAGAAGGTAAAGGGCCACCCATGAGCTCTGTGGGCACCCGGGACCCTCAGACTACCTGTGCTCCAACAGCCTCTGGCTACACTAACCCTCAGGACAGAATGGACTCCTGACCAGGGTGCCGATTCTGTCACCTTCCCTGCCAGCAGCCCTGGAGCCAACCTCCCTGCCACTCCTGCCTGCCATCCTGTTTCTCTGCAATAAGCAAGAAACCCATTTTTGATGAAGGATGTGTCTTTCAAAGCAGCCAGCCAACATCCCAGTGGAAGCCAAGTCAAGGCAGGCACCATGGCAGGCTTGTCCAGATAGGGCCGCAGCGGGATGCCGTCACTAAGCAGGCAGCAGCCAAGAGGCAGCATGGACCCATTGGCATGGCCCCAGACCCAAAGTACCCCACACAGATCTGAGTGAGCCACCGTCTTCAAAACACAGAAGAAGGCAAGGACAAATGACACCTTTCCTTCTCTGGCCACCAGGAGCAAAGCTGACAACAAACCCTGACAACTAGGGATTCCACATCTCTGTGAGTCATTCATCAGGTATTTATTCGGGGCCCAGAATTAGGGACCCAGCTGTGACCAAACTCCCACCCTACAACCCCAGTGAGGCTCACAACACAACCACAAATACACCATCACTGGAGAACCCAGACCACCGTGGGCTGTGTGCCCAGAGTCACGCCGAGACTTCCTGAATTCTTATCAATAGCTACAAAATCAAGTCAGAGCTTTCTTTGAATCTAAGTCATATAAGTAAAATCAGAGAAGACACAAACACCAAACACCAATATAGAGTCGGGGCTCTCTTGGGCTCAGGCCAAGACCCCCATGCTCCAACACAAGTAACAGATACCACCTGCAGGCCCTGGACACCTAGTAGGCTCCCTCTGCCCAGCAAGTGCCCCATCCACTCTGGTCCCTGACATCTCATTTAAAATTCACGCTTGAGCCTGCTTCCTCCATTTCAGTCAATAAGCAGACACAAGTGGTGGTGGCTCCCAGAGCTGAGGGCCCCCTGGAATACCAACTCGGTCCCCCGCCAGGTGCTCTGGGAAGACAGGCAGCCGAGGTCCTGGCTGCTCTGAAAGCAGGGCCCTTGAAGAGCCACATCCTCTGTCCACAGAGAGTCAGTGTCAGAACTGCTGCTTACTCCAGCACCCGCCCTGGGGCTACACTGGGTGCTTCCTGTGTGGACTAAGTTGCCTTAAAAAGCCCCACCTTCTCTACCAGGGCCCAGCCTCCCAGAGGGCAGGCGGGTAGCGGACAGGAGACCTGGGCCCATTCTACTCCTATCAATGCCATTGGCGGCTCTAACCCAAGGCCCACCAAACCACTTCAGACCCTGTGTGGCCAAGGAAGAAGCCGCTGCCGGCCACAAGCCCCCCCACATACACACACACAAGCAATGACTTCCTGTTCCTTCCAAGACTCTGGCCCGCCCCCACGTCTGAGTCGATTCATAAATATAAGGCGGTTCATAAACACAAGGCGTGCCCAGCTCCACCATCTCATTGCCCAGCAGCCATCCCAATGTGCCCTGCCTGCCACCGCCCCATGACTGGCCAGGCGGGGGGCTGGCCCTCGGGAAGCAGGGAAGTAGGGAAGTGCCCTCCTCCTCCTGAAGCTCTCACAGACCTCATAGAATAATTCAGCCTCTGTATTTTGACTCAAAACAAAGGAACTTTTAAAAAACATTTCAGTTGAAACTTGCATAATTCTTTCAGTGGAGAAATCCTCCCCAACTTTCGCAATCCTTAGAAAGAGACACATTATTGCTGCTTGTGTAACAGTCTCCCAGCCACAGAGAGTCCGGCTGCCGGCCGCCGGCCGCCAGCCACGGACACCTCCCGCCAGATGGCCTGGAAGTGCCCGGTGGCCAGGGGTGTGAGGCAGGGCTGGGGTCACACTCCCCAGACTTCCTCACCTCCTGTCCTGTCTGCCCTCACCCGAGACCCCGCACAGACACGACAGCTGCTGCAGGTAGGCTGACAAACCCAGATGCCAAAGCAATGGCCCTACTCTCCTGTCCCACCCTAACTGCGGGACCCTGAGGGCCACTCAGAGACCCTGCTGCCCCCAAGCAAGACGCTCCCTTCAGGGAAACCCTGGAAAGCAAGGGGCCCAGCCCAGCTCCAAAGAACGATTCTGGAAATGGGCACAAAGACCATTCTTTGAGCAGCATCCAGACGTGGCTCTGCTCACTGCAGACAGAGGGCATCAAGCAGTCCACACCCTCCCTTGCTCGCATGGCTGACTACAGGGTGCAGGGCAGAAATCAGAGGCCTCTCTCCGGCTGCTGGTCCCCCATTTGAGAAGACACCCACCCCCAACCTTTGCTCTGGGCAAACAGAAGCACAGATTACATCCTTCTGTATGGGGTGGGGAGGAGCACCAAGGAGCCTCACCTTAGGGCATCACCCAAGATGGTACCTTATCTTCTCAGCCAAGCGTTTGGAACCAGGAAGTACCACAGAACCTCACCAAAACATACTGTGAGCTAAGTGGACAAAGAGATAGCTGACCTATAAATCTCTGCCCAGTCCTGATGGCCTTGGGTACACACAGCCATTAAAGAGGTAGCTTCCTGGAAGAAGCATGCTGGCCAGTCTATTCCAGCATGATGGAACGTTCCTCATGCCATTCCTTCCATGGGAATCTCAGTTTAAAAGAGCAGAACGCACCTCACTCAGAGAGAGTCCACGGCCAGGACCCCCCCACCCCACCTCGTCCTCTGCACCTAAAAGCCAGTCATTCCCCAGTAGGAATCATGACATTCAATGCTTCTCAATGTTAATGGCCTGCTCAGGCCTCTGCTTCAAGAAAACACTGCCCTCTGATCAGGGAAGAGTCTTCATCATGTGACACAGGGAAAACTATTTCAACATCAGGAATTCGGACAATCTAGTCATGGACACTCATGCTGCACACCATGGGCCATCGGGCCGCCTGCCCCTAACACTCATCAGCCACACGACAGAGCGCTGCTGCAGAAAAGAGCCTCCCAGAACTCCGATGTTGGAAGAACAGAGCAGGTTTTTCAGTCTAACAACCAGAACGCAGGACAACCAGCAGTACTTTCGAGGAGCCCGTTTCTTAAACACACAGAGCCAACCCTGCCTGGGCCCCAGGGAGGCGGAACATGGCGCTGTCATGCCCTGAAAGGGAAGCACCTGGTTACCCAGCAAGGCGAGACGAGCAGCCTTACCCTGGCAACACCCAAGCCTGCAGCGCCAGCATCTCCTGTGACTGACAGCAACCTGTGCTGCTAAATATCAGTCCAGCTCAGTCCAAACACCATTAGGCCCCCAAGAGGGAGGGGCAGAGCGCAGGCCTTCATCTTGCCATGCATTCCCAGCAGCAAACGACACATCTCCACCCACTTGTGACACCAACACCTAAACACCCGCAAGAAATAAAACGTCAATAGCCACTACTTACTACAGTCCCCATCTTACACACAAAGAAACTGAGGAACAGAGAAGTTATGCAGCATGCTCAAAGTCACACAGCCAGTAAGGGACAGAGTAAGGATATGGAAGCAACCCCATGTGGTTCCACACCCAGGCTACCCTCTGTGGATACCCACGGACAGCAGCCAGAGGGCCTATGAAGTGGCTCAAGATAGCCACAGCACTCACTCTGTGGCCCTATTCCATTAGTGGTGTCATCAAGGAAGGCCACATGAGACACATCACCTTCACATGGTTTCCAAGCTCAAAGCTGGCACCCACCCCACACTTGGTTCCACACTGGGGCAACCACAGTAACCACCAGCACACCGTGGCTGGGCCACCGGCTGGACCACAGGCGAAGCAGAGCAGCGAAGGTGATAGGGCATCAGGGACACCACGAAAATCAGCAACCCCTCCCACCATCAATGCTACAGAAGCGCTGACTCTCCCTCTGGTAGGAGACCTGGCAACACCTCGGCCACCAACACCAGGGACTCACTTCCATCTCCCAGAACCCTCTGCCCCAGGGGAGCCATGCCCCTTACAAAGAACAGTTCTAGCACATTCTTTGTTTCCACTTTCCTCATCCTCAATACATCAAAAATATTAAAATCAGCTATAAAGGAAATGAAGAAATCAGAACATATCCTATGAACACACTGTCAAGAGGCAAATGGGAGGAACAAACGGAGAAAGGCAGGGCACTGGGAGGGTCTTCCCAGGCAGCTCCTTCCACAACAAGCAGGGTCTGGGCAGCCGTGGGCACCCCCCAACCCAGAAGCTAAGACCCTCCTCCTCACATGGTACCTCTGGCAATGTAGACACACAAGCACACGGCTGCGCTGGTAAGATTAAAAGGGGACCATGCACCCCAAAACTCCCACCTGTGCCATCATAGCACAGGCAGCAGGACAAGGGAGTAGGGCTGGAAGGAAGAGCCTCAGAACCAGCAGAAGCGCAAACAGGAGCTTCCAGAGGTGCAGGCCCACAGACAGCTGGGGACAGAGGTCTGGGGACGCAAGAACAGAATTCAGACAGTGCTAAGGTTTGGCTATGCCAAACCACAGCCCCAGGCCACCACTGTGAGGACAGGACTGGGCTGCCACTTAGGCCTAGAGATCCTAGTCACTTGGGAAATTACTTTTAAATCAGTACATGAGGTATCTGAGCAGCTCTGAGAAGATCAATGAAGGAAAAGGGGCAGCACTGACCATCTGTTCAAATGACCAGAACAAAAATGTGCTCTGGCCAGTCACTTCTCTGTGACTGGCTTAGGGGACTGTCCTGCCCTAACCCCAGGCAGTGCCTGGGCCCGTGAGCTCAAGCCAGGCCTTCCCTGAGCCTAAAGATTCCTGTGCCCAGACCCACAGAGCCTGCTGAAAGGGAGCCTGAGCGGAGGTCTGCAGCTGTAACAGAAAGACAACCCCAGGAAGACAAGAGCCCACAAATACACACACGACCCAGATTTGGACACAAACACAGATGCAGACACACTCGGTCAGACAAGACCCTCTGCTGTCCACTCTGAAAACAAGTGACATGCCACGGCCTTGCCCAGCAGCTCCAGTCGGCCAGAACCCACCAGTCCTACACCCAGGGTTCCCTCAGGCCACGATGGCTGTCCAGAGTGCAGCCACACTAAACAGAAAGGACCCCAGTCCGCAGAGAGTGCCCATTGTGCCACCCAGAGTCAACTCCCTGTCTGAACTGAAGAGCCCAGCTCTTAACCTTCTCACCAGCATCCCCCTACCCCACCCTGCCCATCCACTCAATGGCAACCCCACAGTCAGCAGACAGCTGCCACCTGGGCACTGGCCTAGCCAAGGGCAGAAATGCCACCGAACACATGCACAGGCATGTACACGCACACAAGCGGTGGCCCCCTCCAAGCACAAGCGACAGGCCCTCATTTTCCCCAACCCCTCCTCCGCTCCTCGAGACTGACACTCCGCTGGAGGGGCGCCCAGAGAAAATCGGGCGGGAGCCACTATTCACAGATTCAGAAAAAGAAGTTTGATGCAATAGCTGAATTAATTAGGCCTCCCAAGAATAGCTGAGCCACTGCAGCATTCTGTGTGTGCAATTTAATAAGCCTGGATATTTAAAAGGAAAGTTGCAAATACTTGGGGAAGGAGCAGATGCTATGAGAAGTTGGTGAGGACCTCAGTGATTGGTTTCAGTGTCTACTGGCCTGGGAGCTGCCTGGATCACACACCTTCCCTGCCAGGCAAACAACAGAGCCTGGGCCAGGCCCTCCCTGCCCTCAGTGCCCTCCAGTGTTTCAAAGGGAGAAGGAAATGGGCACGTCCAAAACAAATCCAACTCAGGACCCTGGGTGCCCACTGATTAGGCCCGAGCACAGTGCCCAGTGGCCAGTGCCTTCAATATGGGAGGAGACTCTAAATTCACTCCCTCGAAGACTCAGGGAGAGGCACAGAGCTGGAGTTCCTAAGTCTCAGCCCCAAAGCCACCTCGCCCAGACACCTGGCTTTGTTTTTGAGTGTCTCTCAAGACTTCAAGGCACAAAAGACCGTGCCTGGCCAAGTACTGTCTGCTGGGAACCACAGGCAAGCACCCCTCTCTATGAGCTTGGGAGCTTCAGGGTGATGGCAGCGCCCTTTGCCCCCACCTGGTCTGGACACATCCATGAGGCTCTGACCTGGGCCCAGTTCAGATCTAACTTCCCAGGACACCAGACAGGAGTGTCTGAGGTCTGAGGCCTGCGTTTCCCAACCTATCTGGGCAATTGCTGTGGGCCTCAGGAAAGTATCTCCACTCACCAGGCCAGGCCCCACATCCCCCCAACCCTCCCAAGCCCAGCAAACTGGCTCATCTTAAGGATTGGGCAGGAGAAGAGCCTTCTTCCCAAGCTACAAAGCCATCGCTGGGGACTCTGAACTTATTCTGATTTTCCTTAAAACAAAGCAAAACCCTGAGACGCAGAGGGAGACAGAAGCACAAGTCCCAACCTGCAGAGACAGAGCCCCTGGTCGAAGATGGCCCCCACCCTCTCCCCAATCCCGCCCCTCCCACTCCCTCCTCCAAGACAGGTGGGGACACTCACCAGGGGCACCCGCCGCTTGTACTTGTTGCCGTAGTCAAACTTCTCCTTCACATCGTCCAGGCAGCGGCCGAGGCGCGCCTGCTCCTCCTTGCCCGTGTAGTCCTGGCTCAGCAGGATGTAGGCCCGCCAGTTGGCTGAGTCGAAGCCCCAGTGGCAGGTCCGGTTCTCAAGGGCCTTGTGCGAGTGCACCACGAACTTGTGCGGCGGGTACATGAGGCGGCAGTCGAGGCACTGGATGCAGGCGGCGCTCGGGCTGCTGTAGAGCTCCGGCACCAGCAGCCCCTTGCACTTGCCGAAGCACTCGTGGTACACGCGTACGCTGCGATCGCTGAGCTCCAGACCCAGCGCCAGGCTGGCGGCCAGCTCCTTTTTGCAGGGCGGCGGGTAGGCGCCTCCGTACAGCAGCGCGTTGCACAGGCGCTCCGCGTCCGTCTTGGTGATGAGCCCGCACGAGGGCGCCGAGAAGGGCAGGATGCCCATGACTTTGAGAATCTCCAGCTGGTCGGCCGTGCAACGCGAGCAGTAGATGTGCAGCTCGTCGCACACCGAGTTGATCTGCTGCAGCGAGAAGTCGCGCAGCACCGAGTTGAGGATCTGCGGCAGGCACAGGCGCTTCTCGCCACCCACCACGAAGCACGAGATGGTTTCGCCTTCCAGGACGGTCTCGCAGCGCTCCGTGGAGCGGTCGGACGGCATAAAGAAGGGCCCGGGCAAAACGGGCGGCGGCGGCTGGATGGCGGGCAGGTGCAGCACAGGCGGCGGCTCCGCAGCCGCGGGAACCGGCGCCGGCACCGCGGCCGCGCCCGCCTCCTTGACGCTCTCCTTCTTGTAGGCCTCCTGCGCCCAGCGCGCCGAGAAGGCGGCCGGGCCGCCCAGCGAGCTCATGGAGCTCAGGTGGAACTGCTCCAGCGTCTTCTGCAGCCCCGGATGCGGCTGGAAGCCGCCGCGACCGCCCGCCGCCGCCTCCATGGTGCGCTCCGACTCCCCGGACCGCTCCCGCTCCCGCGCGCCGGGGCCCCCGCGGCCCCCGCCGCCGCCCCGCGCGCCCCGGCGGCGGCCCCGGCCCCGACCCCGGCCGCCCCCCGCCGCCGCCGGCTCCCGGCCGATCACGGCCGCGGCCTCTGCCTCGCCCGGGGGCGCGAAGGGGAAGGCGGGCGGGGCGAAGGGGTCCCGCCGCTGGAGCCCGCCGCCGCCCGGGCCCGGCGCCACATCCACGCGCCCTGCGCCGCGCCCGCCGCCGCCCGGGCCCCCCGCGCGCCCCCCGCGCGTCCCCCGGGCCCTAGGCGCGGGGCATGCCCCGGCGCGCGCCGCCAACGCCAACGCCAACGCTCGCGGGCCCGGGGCTCGCGGGGGGCGCGCGGGCAGGTGCCGGCGCCGCGAGGCGCGAATCGCCGCGGTGGCCGAGGCCGAGGGGCCCGGGAGGAGCGGGGGCGCGGGCGCGGGGCCCGCCGGGCCGTCCTCGCGCGGCGCGCCGCCGCCGCCGCCCCGCTCCTCCCACCGCGCGGCGCCCGCCCGGCTCGTCCCGGTGGCGCTGGCCGGCCGCGTCGCGCCTGCCGCCGGCCGCCCCGGCCCGCGCCCACCCCGCCGCCCGCGTCGGCTCCGCGGCCCGCCTGTCCGCCCTTCGCGAGCGCGGCTTCCGGGGCAGCGGAGCGCCTATGCGGTGGCCCTCAGAGCGAAGCGGCGGCGGCAGCGGCGCGGGACTCGGCGTACATCCTCCCGGCGGCTCGCTCCGGCTCGGACTGAGCGCCGGGCGCTGAGCTCACGCCGCCGCCCCGCCCCACGCCCCGCCCCGCCCCGCGCCACTGCCCCGCCCCACGCGCCGTCTGGGCCGCGCGTCCGCCTCAGCCGAGCGCCGGCCAGGAATGCGACCGTCCCACCGCCGGCTCTTCCAGGAACGCGCGCTCCCCCCACCCGCCCTCGGGGCGCTCGGCCACGCTCGGCTTCGCTCGGGCCTCTCCGCCTGAGACTCGGCCCCGTCCGCTTGGGGTTCGGTTTCGCTCGGACCTGCCCGTCCTGGAACTCGGCTTCTCTCGGTTTCCTTTCGGCCCCGCTCGGCTCCGCTCGGCCTCCACCACCCCTCTGGTCTGGGACTCGGCCCCACTCGGCTCCACTCGGCCTCGCCCACCCGGGGCTCGGCCCTACTCGGCTTCTCTTGGCCCCGCCCGCCGGAAGGCCGCTCGGCGGGGGCGGCGGCGGCGGCGGCGGCGGCGGCGCCGCTGGGGGCCCCCTTTCCGGCCGAGGCCGCTTCCTGCGCGGCTGGGAGGGCTCTCCGTTCCGGCGCCGCCGCCGCCGCCGCCGCCGCCGCCGCCGGGGCCCAGAAACCCACACGCGGCCTCTCCACAACCGCAGACCAGCTGAGAAGCGGGCGAGACGCCTCCCGACCCCCTCAGTGACGGGGACGCTGCACATCGCGGGGCCCCACGCACGATGGCAATGTCACAGCACGACCCAGGTCCCCACACACGACGGGGACTCCGCGCAGTGTGGCCCCAGGACCCACATAGGACAAGGACGCCAGAATCACAATCAGGATTACTTACTAACACATTAGGGTAGAAACACCCCAAAGACACCCCCCACCACCACACACGCACACACACACGCACACACACACGCACACACGGGAGACAGATATGCAGCCTGGCCCCGGACCCCCACCTGATGCAGTGAGCGCGTGCACACACCCCAGGGACATTGGACAAGCAGCACCCCCCATCTCATGACCCTGCACCCTGGTCCCCACCTCACAGCCAGCAGGACCATTGGCCAGCGTCTTCAACTCCCAGCTGTCCAGGCGCAGGACTGCCGGCCGCAGGGGGCAGGGGCTGCGTGCCTGAGATGGATGGCCCTGCTTCCGGGGAACTGTGCCCCATCCCTGGCCAGGTCGCTGCCAGGCCCAGGCCCAAGGTGGGTCCTCAGGAACCTGGCCCCTGCCTGTCTGGAGAGGACTGGCATGACCCTTACCCTGCAACCTCCAGGGCCAGAGAGCCACATACTCATCTGCAAGACACCTGGGGTGTGGCCACAGAGAGACTCTGCCCGTCCTTCTGCCACACTGGCTGTGTCATGAGGGAGACACAGAAACTGCCTGCTAGGAAAAGAGCAGGGGACAGGCTTAGACAGGCGGGCTGGGTAGTCCCCACAGGAGGTAGAGTCTCTCAGAAACCTTAGGGTGGGGACTTGAAATCAGGGGAACATTCCTGGCTGTTTGCACCTAAGTGAGGACAGAAGGACAGGCCAGCCAAGCTAGGCAAGCAGTAATACCTTTTTCTCCAAAGAATAAGGGTACCCCACCTGGACACTGGGGGACACGGGGATGCCTACAGTGCTGGGCAGAGGCAATGGTACCACACCCACTCTAGCCTGGGTGACCTTCAGCTTGTCGCCTACTGCTGCTACCTCCCCAGTGGAGGCTGACCCCAAACCAGTGCTCCTGGTGGGCAGCGCCTGCCCAGGGAGCTGACCGGGCATCTCTGCTGGCCTTAGGTGCAGGCAAGTGTCCAGAGAGGCAGCTATGGTGGGCGGGTAACTGCACACCTCCAGGGCTGCGGACACGCAAGTACCCAGGGTGCGGTGGGGGTCTGAGATTAAGGGTGGAGTGGTCAGGGCACACCACCAAAGAATGTAAACCTTCCCCCTGCCCTCACCTGTGCCCTGGGTGTGGGCCATCCATCCTTGTCGCCCCTCCCATGCGAGGCTTCTCTGTGCATGAACATAAGAAGATTGGAAAAGGGTTATTTAAAAACCAAAGAAGAGAGACTTACTTGTTTTCAGAGATTGTTTCCGTGGCCCACACTTGGGCCAAAAATGTTTGTGTCGCATGGAGAGCGTCAGTTCCTTCCACGTGGATGTGAATCTCGTGCCGCCTAGACAACCTTGAATTAACAAAGGTGGTTGGCATTCAGAGGGCTGGCCAGGAAGGGTTTCCAGACAAGCCAGGAATCCTTCCTGCTCTTTCAGCCACTGGGTACTACCCACTCCTCAGTGGGCCATGCTGGTACCCCTGTTCCCTTTTCCTCTGCACCCCCTGGCTTTGCAGGGCTCAGGGAAGGGGTCACAGGAAGAGGCCCGCCGAGGACACTTTCACGCAGCCACAGAACCCAGAGTGAAGCTCCCATAGATGTGCAGGGGTGTGTGGTGGGAGACAGGCAAAGGAGGGACGAAGGTCCCTGAGATGCAGGAAGGGCAGTTGGATGGTCTCAAAAATGTACTTATTGATGGAAGTGGAGGCCTCCTCCTGGTGAGATGGTGGAGTTTCTGGGAACAGCCAAGCCCTTCCCACCCACCTAGATCCAGGGCAGCGTGTCTACATTGAGCCGGCCAGGCCCTGTCTTCCCAGCCTGGTGGGGGCACTCTGGCCAGTGACCCACTCCTTCCACTGTCCCACGAGCATGAGCCAGGCACCATGCTGGCAGGTAGAAGGTCCATCCTACAATCACAGCAACACTGAGGGTTGAGGCCAAGACCCGGCCCTGGCCCAGCTGTTGGGTGTCAGCAGCTGGTAACTCAGGTGTTTGGTCACTTGATAAGTACCTGTAGCTTACACTCTGCTGACATGAGCCAGGTTCTGGGACCAGTCAAGTTCCCTACACGTGGCTCCCATCTCCTACCGGGAGACTGGCCTAGGTTGGACAACACTGCAGGTGGTAAATGAGGTCCCAAGGAGACTTTGAGGGGCTGGGGGCTGGCCATAGAGCCAGCAGCACTGCAGGACCAAGGACATGAGGGTGGTGCTGGCAATGATGGAGGCTCCTTGCCTCGGGAGAATCTCAAAGTCCCAACTAGGGACTAGGCGGGGAGGCTCAAATCAGTAGGCCTCTTGGAGAGACCCCAACACTCAACTGGCCTTGGGTGGACAGCTCTGGCCTCCTGGCTCCCATCAGCCCCCACTCCCCACTCCTTGGGAAGCAGAAGGAAACACCTGGTTGCAGCCAAGCACAAACCACCATGATCAGGAAACGGCCACTAAGATAGTGTCTTAAAACTGTAAGATTCTCGAGTAACATGATCTTGATAAAAATTCAGAAGAGACTTTTGTCTTAATTTTGGTTCCACTAAAAGCAACCTCAACACAAAGATGGGTACCAACCTTCTACTTGGGAGGCAGTCCCAGGACACGCGGCCAGGGTCAGGGAGAGGGGAGGCCCTCAGGCTCCTCCTGGAGTTAGGTCCTGGGGGGTAGCAGGTAAGGAGACAGCCACTGGGGTGGGGAGACTGACTACAGACTGGGTTGGGCAAATAAGGGAGCACAGTACAGGTAAGGACAGTCGGGTTTCTCCGCGGCAGAGACAGGAATCCATAAACTGGTAGGGACAAGTGAACCATGTGGTCCCAGGGTAGGAATTCACGATTAAGGCGTTTCGATGTTTACCAGCACACAGAAAAGCTACAGGTTTGGATGTGTTCATACAAACCTCTGAAGCATCACCAGCTCAGTCCAGTGACAGGCCCCGGAGGGAGGTGATACCCCAGCATCGGTGAGCACACCGAGAACCCACGTCTTGGTTTCTAAATTTCTGTCCTCTGCGAAAAGGAACTAGAATTTTCTTCAGAGAGAATATGGCTGATCCCAGGGAGAGATCACGATGCTGTCTGGAACATCTCACTGGCCGGGAAGTATGGAAGGGCTCAAAGCAGGGACAGGTCAAAAGGACATGTAGCCACCCCTAGGGTTCCCCCTACCCCCTGCCGCCAGGAAATCAGAGATCACAGTGGTAGTCACTGATTATAACCATGGAATAAAATAGGAAACCACAAGTCCATGTGCATTTCATTATTTATTAAAATAAATGTATTTATTCTAAGTTGAAAGTTTGATGAGAAACGGACTATTTGCATAGTTTGACAGTTGTTCCCACAAGGTTCCCGTTAATCACAAAGGGAAGAAGAGCGAGCAGTCCTAGGGGAGACACTGGCTGGCACCATCATAACCGAGAGATCAAAGTGGACACCCTCGGTCACTGGATCAATCACAATCCTGTCCCACACGTCACTCCTGTGACTCTTCTGCCAAAGAGGCATAACCTGTGCTTTTATCTGACTGTGACGAAACCCCAGACACCCACAGGGAGGGACTTGGTCCAGGAAGGGCCCAGAACCCTCAAAAGTGTTAGGGAAAGGCTAGAAATGTTCTGGATCCATGGAGACTAAAGAGACAGGAAAGCTTTGTGCCCTGTGTGGTCCCAGGCTGGGTCTCGTTACTAAGAAGGTCGTTAATGGGACAACCCGAAAAAGCCTGAGCTGTGGTCTGAAGACCAGACAGCAGCAACCATGCCTGGGACGCGGTGCTGTGGTCATGTTGGAGAGAGTGTCCTTGGCTGGCAGTGTGGTAGGACACCATGTCAGCAATTACCTGTCAAATGCCTGGGGCGAAGGCAATTCCTGCACTCATCTTGCAACTTTTCTGAACGCTGGAGACTGTGAGAAAATACAAACTACGTCTTGAAGGATGTCCCGGGGAGGAGGCATGAAACATCTGTTTGACCTTGCTGAGATTGAGCAGCCCAGCAGAGGCCACGGGGAGGGGGGGGGGGGAGGAGGGGCCTAAGGGGACAGAGCAGGACACCTGGAGCATCTACTGCGGCTCCAGCCGCCACAGCGAGGAGCTGCTCCTCCCTGGCCCATCACAATGCCAGCCAGCAGAGAATACAGGTGCACTTTTTAAAATGTTCTGTGAAGATGCACCAGCAAAGGAAGCCCCACAGCACCGGAGACAGGATGGCACGTGAGCCCCAGGTGAGCAGAGGAGGAACAGGCATAGCCGTGGGTCTGGCCTCACACCTGCTGGGACGGAGTCCAGGTCACAAGCCCTCTCTGACACAGGGCTTCCGTCCAGACAAGACGCTCCGCTCCGAGAAGGGACTGTCCAGTCTACGAAGTGGGGGACGAAGGGGATATAGAGACTGCTCTCCGGCTTGGAGGTGCCCAGAGGGCAGCCAGCTGGTCCAGGACGGGAGGACAGAAGGTGCCAGGGGAAGACAAGGTATGTGCGTTCAACAAGGTAAAAAATGACATGAGAGCCTGTGGGACATGGGGGGTGGCGGGGAGCAAGCGGCAGGCACAGAGAAACACCAGCAGATGGAAAACTAAAGCAAGGCAGATAACTCCAGGAAAAACAAAGGGGAGATGGCAGCCGAGTTCACTGTTTGGCCTGGCGGCAAACAATATTTACATAGTTGGAATGACCTGTAAACAACCCAAATGATGAAATGCCTCATTTGGGAAGATGGATGAAGAGAGTAAGGGTGCGTGCTGGCCGAGGGTGCTGGGTGAGAGCCCCGGACGGCTCACTATGTCCAGAACTGGTCATCAGAGGGAATGTGACGAGAGAGCACATCCATCGTTCAGAAACACGGAGAAAAATCAGAGAACAAGCAGCTAGAAGAATCAATGGGGCTGTGGCCAGGATGCCGGGCCCATCGGGAGAGACGCGGGGACTGCTGCAGACTTGTCACAAGGATGCTCGCCCTCTAAGCTCTTTCTGTTTTTTGGTTGTTTTTTTTTTTTAAATCTGTGTATCTTTCTTTGGTAAGAACTAAAACAAACAAACCAGAACACTAAACTAAAAATAAATAACAAAGGGAAACAGGCCAATGTTCCCAGCACAACATGGCACAGTTTGGGATGTTCAAGAACATGCTCTGAACAAGTTCATCGATGAGAGGGAATTGAAATGGAACCGCAAAAGTGTTAGCATTGTATGATAACGAGAACACCTCCGATCAAAGCCCCGACACACTGTGCCACAGTGGTGCTTGAGTTTCTACAGCCCTGGCAGTTCCTGTGTCGGAAAACAAGAGAGCAGTTTTTGCCGAGTGAGGGAACTACAGATATTTTTAATTTCTCCTTTGTGCTGACCTGCATTTTCGACTTTTCTGAAAAAGCTGCTTTCGGTTTTGTTGTTGACCTTCACTGTGGTTTCTCATGGACCATTCTGGCCAAGAGAGACGCGCCCCCCCCCCCACCTCCTTCCCTCATGGAACCTTCTGTGGGGTCAGCTGTGGGGCCCATACAAGAGCTACTCGTCCGTCCCACGTGGCTGAGGGTGTGTGTGTGTGTGTCTGTCTCCCCGTTGGGTGGTCCAGGCTGGGGCCTCTGCAGGGTCACACGTGGGTCCCAGCCTACAGCACGCAGCCATGACCTGCCTCGTGGGGTCAAGAGAAGAAGCCAGTGATGCCTGGGGAGCTGGGCAGAGAGCCTGGCCCTGGGCATAGGAGTCCCACTGTTCTTACCCTTGGGAATGAGAGGGCAAGCCCAGCGTGCCACTGCGGGCACTAGTCCAAGAGGGGACAACTGCCTCCTAAACCCTCCCATAGCCCACTGCAGACAGCAGCCCACGGGCCTGTCCTCTGCCCAGGAGCTGCCCTTGTCTTCCTAGAGGTGAGAGGAGGGAGGAACAGGGGACCCCTTTCCCGTGCCATGCAGAGCTGTCCAAATGTCCACCCACGGCTCTGTGGCACTGTCCTCCAGACAAGCTTGGCATCAGCTGCCGGATGCAGTTGGGGCAACATCAGAGCCACCCAGCCTCTCGGGGCCTGGACAGGGCATTGACAGTCCTGCAAGCCAGATGATTGCTTGGCCAGCTTCTGGACCTGCACCTGGTGGGGGCTCAGCCCAGGTCCTGGGCCCCAGGCCCGGGAGGCAAGGCTGGCTCTGGAACCCCTTCTCCTGGTAAACCCCTGACTAGCCCCTGCTGGGCCAGCACAGGGCACTTTGTGGTTGAGGAGAAGCAGCAGGAACAAAGAGGAGGTGACACATGGGCTTCAACCTGTCTGGGGCTCTGAACCTAGGGGGGTCTGCTGGCCCGGCTCTGGGGACATGTTCTTTCCTCAGTTGGTGGGTCACAGCGCACAACAGAGAGCCTGCACCACGGTCCTGTGGCCCCGCCCCCACCCGCAGGCCCTGTCCTCTGAAGCGTCCTGTGCTGTTCTGAAACGTACACCGTGCTGGCCGTGGCCCGCCTGGGGCTCTGGCTGCACCCAGCCGATCAAAGGGTGGCCGCCTCATGCCTGTGCCCTATAGCCCTGGGCCTGCCGGGGCCCCAAGGCCAAATCTCTGGACCTACGTGTAAAGCACGAGTCAGGGGTGTGGGGACAGAGGAGGAGGAACTAGGCAACCTTCTGTCCCCTTGCCCCACAGACATTGCGGAATGCCACCAGGTGGACAAGGGTAGGTCCTCGCCTGCATGAAGTTTTCCACCTGCACCTTTCGAGGATGGCCTCCCAGGGCCTGAGCTATGGACACACACGAGCATCATGCTCTCAAGGCACTGCGGGGTGGGGGTACCATCTCCGGTTCCCTGTGGGGCACACCAAAGCTCGGGGTGGCCCCGACACCATGTGGCAAAGGGCCAGGAGCCTGGAAGAAGCCCAGCCACCGCTGCAGGGTGGGGATGGGTGGGCTCTGAAAATGGGCGGCGGTCAGAGGGTGCGCTGAGGACAGCTCTAGGAACCCCAGAGCCCCTTGCCTTCCAGGCACACACACTTGACCAGCCAGCAGCTGAGGGAAGCCCAAGGTCCACCTCCCAGTTAGATGGAGGGAGTCGCCTGGCCTAGCCCCCCAACCCTGCCATGGCTGTCCCCTCCCTCCCTCACATTTGTCCCTCTCCACAGCACTGGGACACGGCTGCGTTTCCCTGCGCATGGGCCCATGGCTCCTCCAGCTGCCTCCTCTCTGTCCATACGTCCTAGGAGCAAGGTCTGTGCCATTCTACTTTCCAGCACCATCCTTGGCCTTCCTGTGCCTCCTCCCCAGGCCCTGGTGTCATCGTCACTCAGCCCATCATCGCCCCTTCTCTGTCAGGGGTCTGAGCACTTCCCTGGCCCTCGAGTGAGTGGAAAGTGGTCTGACGGAGGTGAGGCCAGTGCCCCAAGCCCATCCCCTGCCGGTGGTCAGGTCCCCCCAGATGGCTACCATGTGGGTCGGGGGCACTGTCTTAAGGAGCCTCAGGCCTAAGGAGTCTCTTCTGGAGACGGGGTGGGCTAGGCTGGCCTTGGGGCTTGGGCTGGTCACAGAGGAAGTGAGGGGACACCACATCCCAGAAAGAAGGAGGCTTGCATGGGTGGGGGGCCGGTCTCTGGCAGGAAGGGAGAAAGGGGAGGCCTTTCTTAGAGCAGCATTCCCTCCCCACCCCCACTGAGTGGGTGGAGGTAGGGCGGGATGCAGGAGAGCAGAGGGCAGCTGGTCCCCACCCCTCCAAGGGTCCCTAAGCTGCACTTTGGAGGGTCTTGGGTGACTTAGAAGGGCCCCGGCTTTGACATTGTGGTCCTGCCAACGTTAGAGTAGCAGGGAGGGGAGAGGGGGGAAAAAGGGCCAGGCCCAGCAGCCCCCTCCAGCTCCATGAGCCCTGGGCCCCTCTCCCCTCCCCAGCAGGACCCCTCCCACCCTCCTGCCGTCATTCCTGGCAGGCAAGGCAGTGAGCTCACTCGTTACATAAGGCATGTGAGCTATTCCCCCTACACGGGGCTCCGTTTCCCCCTTTCCCTCTCTAAGCACCAACCACCACACACTCAGGGGGTCTGGGCCATGCTCAGAGAGCTCCCACCCAGCCCCCCATCCCATGTGTGTGTTGGGGGGGGAGGCTGCCTCCCCAGGTCCTAACCCCACTGCCCCTAGGAGAGGTGTCTGCAGAAATGATGTTCCTTCTAGGCGACAGAAGGGCCGTAGCCCCAGGGCCACACTGGTGTTTGTTGGTGACAGTCACTGTCTAGGATAGGGGTGATTTTCTTGTCTTGGGACTAAGCGGGGAGTCTCCCCCATTGGCAGCCCCCACCTGGTGCTCTGGCTCCTCTTCTGAGGGTGCCTGGTCCTCCGAGGGCCCCAAAGCTAGGACTGTCCTCTTGGTAGGAGCAGCAACCAGATATCACTTTGGTTGGAACAGAAGACCCTACTGAAGTGCCCCCTGGGGGAAGGAGAGGACAGCACTGTTTCTGGAGGTGGGCACCCCCTCCTGCAAGCTGCAAGGGGTGGAGGGGCCAGGACTGACTGCTCTGTCTGTCCTCAGCATCAGGGGAGAGGAGTTCAGGGACCTCCTGCCTCATTGCTATGGTCTGGGACCAAGGGTAACCTATGAGGACCCAGTAGACACCCAGAGGACGCAGCGGACAGGATGTGCAGGCAGCGTGTGCTGGCATTTCAAGGGGTCCTGGGAGGAGCAGGAAGGAAGGCCACCTCCTCGCCTGAAATGAAAGTCCCTGAGGGGCAGCAGGGAGGCCATCACTTCCAGCTTTTCTCATGAGCCAGGGGAAACAGGGTAGGGACCTATCGGAGGCTCAGAAGCCCTTCGACTGGCCTGGCCTGAGCCTTGCAGCCTTGCCTTCCTCTTTCTGCAGGAATTGGGGAGGAGAGTGGAGAATGCCTCCTGCGCTGACCTCTTCCAGCCCCGCCAAAGGAAGCCTGCGAGCTTGCTCGGGACTTCCAGACATCTACTGCCTGGAGCCTGTCACGCTAGCCACACCCTAGTTGGGGACAAAGCTCTCAGGCAGCAGGGGGACAGGGGAACCTCGTGCCAGCATGTGGCGGCAGAGCCAAGAAACCCTGAGGCTGCCCCGCTCCCCCCCCCCCCCCCCCCCCCCCCCGCGGTGGACTCGCTGCAGCCGCAGCCCCGGGGCCTCCAGCACTGCCAGAAACAAGCCCAAGCTTTCCTTTCTTTACAGAGACTTGCGTTCTTGGAACTTACACCCTCTTGGGTTTGCTATTTTTACCCACCCTGAGCCTTCCGGTCTCCATGGCGACGCCTCCAAACAGCAGATTCCAGGCAGCGATGACGTCACCTTTCCCTTTCCTGCCGCCCAGGCCTGGAGGCACTGCCATGGCCCCACTGCAGGCCGCCCTGGGCGCCTGCTCGTGCCTTTCAGCTCCCCGGGCCAGACCCAGGGTCTGCCGGCTGCCACCGGCCTCGCTGCCCTGTTGGCCCGGCGCTGCGGCATCCGTGGCAGCGCCCTCCTTTTCCATGCCCCTGAGAGCAGCTGTGCTGGATCCCCAGGCAGAGGGCACAGGCCCGGGAGCGGCCCCCTCCCGCTTGCTCTCTCGGAATCCCTGCCACCCAGCTGCCCTGTGGGAGCGGCCATGGGCCCCCGTGGTGCAGAGGCCGGAGCAGAAGGCACCAGGCCTTGCTGGGAAGCCCCTGCAGCGTCCACATCAGAAATGGTAGCAGTGGCAATGGCTTGAGGGGGCAGTGGTTGCACCAGGAAGGTCTGTGGCCTGATCTGTTCAGCTCCTGCCACGGTGCCCATGGCATCTGGTTGAGACTCTTGAACACCGAGACCAGGGCTGCTGCCCTCTTTCTGAGTGGTGGACACGTCCAGGCCTCCATCCCTCCCTCCTGATCAGGCAGCGGGATGAAAAGCCATAACCCCTCCTCCTGGGCCCAGGTCTCTTGCCGTGGTCACCAGGCTGTGTCTCTGGCTGGGCCACACTTGACTCAGCTGTCCTGGCAACACCCAGCCTGAGCTCTGCTCTCAGCCTCAACAGAGAACCGGGACACTCCAGGCTGGGGGGCCACCCCTGACCAAGATGGGAGGGTGGGCTACCTGCACCCTGGGTTCCCCCTCCTGGAGAAGCACCCCTAACCCTGGGTGCTTGCCCTGCTGTGGACTCATATTTGCTGAAATGGCTGAGAAGCCTTACAGAGCCCCACGGGGCAGGCGAGTACTGCTTGCAGAGCTGCATCCCCCGCCTGGTCAGAGAGCTTTCCCCTGTGGCCAAGGACCCCTGGGCTTGTGGGGGCCTGCCCCCACCTGTGGGGTGCTGGGGTCCCATCCCCAAGCAGGCCTACTCCTCCTATCACCCCATATGACTAAATAAACTCCAAACCCTCCCCCACCATCTTGGCCTGGAAGCAGACATGGTCTGGGGTCGAGGGAGGGGAGCCAGCCAGGCTGTCGGGTTTTTTTTTGGGGGGGGGGGCTAGAGCCCCTGGAACAGGCCAGGCTGAGGGGCAGGATCACGCTGTGTCCCGCTGGCATCCAGAAGGGCAAAGAAGACACCGAGCAGATGTCTCATTAGCAGCAGTCTCTGCTCCCAGAAGGTGGTTTTGAGCTCACATTCCTGCCTTTCTGATGGATTTCAGGTACGAAGTCCCAACTCGCCTCTGTCTGACAAGGGCGAGCACACTCGCAGGTCTGGGCACGAGGCCGGCAGGTGGGCGGCCCCATCTGCAGAACCCCACACAGACATGCTCACAGAGAGGTGTGCAGAGAACGTGGCAGGCTGGCACAGGTGGGCCTTTCGACCAGCCCTGCCTCCGGGAGCCTCCCTGTCCTAGGGCTGCGTCCCCCCTGCTGAGGGTGTGTGCAGGAAGGGGCTGTAGGAGAGAAGGCCCATGGCCGTGGTGGTGTAGACCAAAGCCTGCTCCCCGAGTGAAGGTGACTCTAGCAGGGAGGTAACCATGGCTTTTCCAATTAAACCCCTACTTCGACCAGCTTGGACATGGGGTCTGGCATCTCACTGTTACCCACGGGCAGCCCTGTCCGCCCTTTCTGGGCCTCTGTCCTCTCCAGCTTCTGTCCCTGTTCCTCCTCTAGACCCTTTGGGCCCCCTACAGGAGGCCCCTGGTCTGAGCTCAGGTTCCCCTGGGGACTCCGGCCTGAGGAGCAGTGTGAGTGGGACCAGTTGCCCGAGGGCTTCCCTGTGACCAGCAAGGGCCAGCAGAAAGGGTTCCTGCCCCAAGGGCTTGCAGACCCCAAGTTTTAGATTAGAGGGGAAATGCTTTAGGAAGAACAGGGCAGGCCAGGGCGAGACGGGTGGGGAGCCACGTCCAAGGGGGCATCTTGGGCAGCAGGGTCCATGCAGAGGGGTGGAGGACAGGGTTGTGAGAAGAGCCTGTTGTTCACGCCCAGGGGCTGGGGGCTTGAGAGCAGTGCTCTGAGCCCAGGAGGCCCGAGAGCTACGGCCATGCTGGCAGGCTGGGATGAAGCGCTGCCCTGGGGAGTCAGGGTTGGTGGAGGAGGCTACCCCGAGGTGGGGGGCACCCCGTGCCTCCACTTTCGTGCTGGGAAGACTGAGGCCAAATGAGGAATTGATTTGAAACAGATGAGGCTATTTTTCTGAACATTTTGTTCCCGGCCCTTCCCCCAGCCTGGCACGGGGTTGGAGTGATCAGCAGAGAGGATGGCCCCTTGCCCTGACCCAGCTCAAGCCCCTCTGTGGCCCTGAGGCGACCCCTCCCTGCCCGCTTCCCTGCCCACTCTGGCCGCAGTTGCAGGGGTTAAGTAAACAGGCAACTTCAAAGGCAGGACCAGAGGCTAGTGGGACCCGGGCACAGACAGGGCAAGGGCTGCCTGGCCTGCCACCCAGCCCCACACCCAGTGGCCCCACGGATGCCACAGGGAGGGTTCCTGAGGCTGAGGCCTGGCATTGGCCTCTACCCAGCATCTTCCACAGACCGGTCCACCTCCAGGCCGTGCGCTGCCCAGTGGGCGCTCGTCCCCATGAGTAATATTTAACTTGGAAGGGCTGACGGACAACTGCAGGGTGGAAGCTAACAACAGGTTTGGATTGCAGTGTGCCTGCCAGGAAGGGGGAGGGAGGGAGGGAGAGAGGAAGAAGGCAGGCAGGAGGCAAGCCTGGTGAACCAGCTGCTCCAGGGGACTGCTGGGGCCTGGACCCCAGCAAGGCCATGGAACCACCTACCCCTCTAGCCACAAGGTCCACACTGTGTGTGTGGCTGAGTCCTTGTAGCCTCAGTTACCCCTGTGGGAACCACCCTAGTCAGGAGGAGCCGTGGGCTCCAGCTCTGGGGCAGGGACCCAAGATACGCGCGTGCGTGTGCGCGCACACACACACACACACTGCATGAACATACACACATCCACCAACATGCCGATAAACCCCCATACACACATATCACGTGAACACACACATACACAAATGCACCCAGATGCATGTACACATACACACCCATGCACACACATAATGGAAACACACTCATGCACACACATGAATATACACACCTGCTCACAAAACACATAGTTGTGACCAGAAGGTCTGCTTGCAGCTCTGAGATGTCAACACGAGGACAGGAACACCTGGGAAGCAGGAGCAGAAGTGCAGCCCGAGCATTGGGGTAAGGGAGGGCAGGACGGCGGCCAGCGGCCAGGACAGGGCTGTCCCCAGATGAAGGTCTGAGCCCCCAGGGTTGACCACCAGTGGCCCTGGGGCAGGACACCTGCCAGCGTGCCCTCATTGGCTCTAGGGAGCTCGGGTGCCCTGTATCACCCATTCTCAAGGGCGCCATTCACCCATCAAGCCCAGGTTCATCCCCCACAATTTCCAAAAGCGTTGGGCAGCGCGGAGGGGCACAGGTGAAATTCACCCCCGTGGCCATGCTGCCTGCACCCACCAAGTCCTGGGCACGCTGGGCAGTTAGTGGGCCCTGGGGCAGTGGTCCTCAGAGAGGGAGATTGTGACAGGCACCTGGGGCCCCTCTTTATCGCCACAGGGTCCCTGTGGCTGCAGGGCCCTGCCTGAAGCCCTGGGAAGACCGAGACCTCAGCAGCATCCTTCCTGCACACCTGGTTGGTGGCTTTTCTCTGTGCCTGTGGCCAGAGGCTCTCATTCCATGGGGTAGACAAGCCACTGTTTGGGAGCCCTGGGCACCCCAGAGCTCGTCACAGTGGGGGGACAGCTCCCTCAAAGGAGGCTGCTGCCAAGGAGCTTCCCGGGCCGCTGATTAGTGCTACTCCTTTTCAGGGTCTTCCACAGTCAAAGATGCAGCAGGAGACAGGCACAGGCTAGTGACATGGGCAGGACGAGCCTCGAGGCCTGAGGACACCAGAGGGACGCAGCCCCAGTTGCCGGCAAGCCAGCGGAGCAGGTCAGTGGACCATGGGTGCTGCCCAGGGAGGCTGACCACAGTAGATGCAGAGAGGGCAGTTGGGCTGGGTGCGGTCAGCACGGGCAGTCCTCTCCCTCAGGCCTTGGGGGCAGCCAGTGGGGACACCTGGGCACCAGGGTTGGGAGGAGTCGGCCTCACCCTCTGCGCAGCACGTGGGAGAGGTGCCCTGGTGCTCGGTGTGCCCAGCACCTCCCTCACTCCCTGACCCTGACCTCTCAGATGCTCTAGGTCAGCAAGACCATTGGCTCGGGCAGCACAGCCCAGGAGACCTGGGTTCAAGTCCCAGCTTGCTGCGAACCGTCACATGGCCCATGACAAGAGCACGGAGGGCCCTGGGCCTCAGTAGGTCCATCTGCCCACAGGTGGGGGAGGAACACACCTCCATGGCAGGGCTGGATGCAGGTGAAGGGGCTGGTGCCCTGGAAGTGAGTGTGAGTGCAGAGTGTGGGCACCAGGGCTGCCCACAGGGCAGGGGTGTGGTGGAAATAGAGGGCAGGCCCAGCAGCTCACCTGCTCCGGCCTTCACATGGCCGCATGGTCTGGGTTCCAGTCTGGATCTGAGAAATGGGGGAGCTGCCCCCACCTACACCCCTGGCAGGGCCTTGTGGCGGGGGGTTTCCAGCCAGATTGATCTGGGCGTTAAGGGGCTGGTACACTCTCCCCTCCCTGAAGGGGCAAACAGTACCTGATCCAAGAGAGGAGGATGGCAGTAGGCTGACCCACAAGCGTGGTGGCTTCTAGGACTGCCTAGCTCAGCGGCATCCAGCCTGGGAGGTGTGGCCAGTGCAGGCCTGACCAGCACTGTGTGAGGGGCCTTGGGCCCCAGAGAAGCCTGGGTCTCCTGCAGAGACTGCAGAGAGGGAGGAGATGATGGCGGGGTGAGCATGGCGGGGCGAGCTGCTACTGGGATGTTCCAGCCCCCCCCCCGAGAGCCACTGTGGGGGCAGCTGGTTAGGGGAGTGCCACTGTCCTGGGAGGTGGCAGCCCAGGGAGGCGCCCACTGCCTGTGGTGGACTGTCCTCCAGAGGATGGCTCCACAATAAGTCATGTGTCCTCAACACCCAGCCGCCTCACCCTCCACTGCCCGAAGCCCAGCTCTTCCCACCCCCCATCTCCCTCACCTCTGGGGTTTCTCCAACTTCCTGTTACTCCTCCTCCCCAACCCTTCTCTGAGGGGCCAGATGGCCTGAAGGGGCCTCAGGGACTCTGAGAGGAGAGGCCAGCTCTGGTCCCAGGCTGCTGAACCAGCCGGGCCCTCCCTCCTTTCTGCCAAGTATCCCAGTGGGGCCGGCAGTGTGGCCAAGGGGTTGGAGGCCCCGGGGGGAGGAGGGAGACGGGAGGCAGTGAGCCCGCTCAGTGGCGGCTCAGTGGCCGGGGGGCTTCGAGCAGCTGGATAGGTGCCTGAGTGGGGGACATCATCCCCGCCCACCTCCTGCAGTCTGTCCTGGTTCCATCCCTGTCCTGGCCTCACCTTGGCGCCAAGTCACTGCTCTCACTGGCCAGACAGTCCCCTGCAGACCTCAAAGGGGACACTGGGGACTCTCCAGCCTGGAGGGTTGCCAGGCTGGGTAAGCAGGAGCAGCTCAGCACCCACCTCTGAGGCCCTGGCCCCAGGGTGGTAAGAGTGGGTGAGGTCTGGGGGTCCCGTCACTGCTTCTGCCTTCTGAATGGTCCCAGCTGTGAGGTCCATGGGCCTCTGGGCAGAGAGCTGTCTGCCCTCTCTTGCCACCCTGGACCAGACAATACAGTTAGGCCCTGACCAGCTGCCTACCTGGAACCTGGCAAGTGGAAGGGGAGACAGAGACCCTCTGCCAGGGGCTGGTGTCCCTCATTGTGTTATGGGCTAATGATCCCATGACCCCTGGTTGCTGCGGGGCCCTCGGGCCCAGTGAGACGCGGAGGCAGATGCTAAAGAGTTCTCGTCACAAGGAGAAAACTTCTTTTCTTTCCTTTTTTTTTTTTTTTTTTTTTGCATTTTCCTGAAGCTGGAAACAGGGAGAGACAGTCTGACAGACTCCCGCATGCGCCCAACCGGGATCCACCTGGCACGCCCACCATGGGGCGACGCTCTGCCCACCAGGGGGCGATGCTCTGCCCATCCTGGGCGTCGCCATGTTGCGACCAGAGCCACTCTAGCGCCTGAGGCAGAGGCCACAGAGCCATCCCCAGCGCCCGGGTCATCTTTGCTCCAATGGAGCCTTGGCTACGGGAGGGGAAGAGAGAGACAGAGAGGAAGGCGCGGCGGAGGGGTGGAGAAGCAAATGGGCGCTTCTCCTGTGTGCCCTGGCCGGGAATCGAACCCGGGTCCTCCGCACGCTAGGCCGACGCTCTACCGCTGAGCCAACCGGCCAGGGCTGCTTCTTTTCTTTTTATTGTATCCATAGGAGAACAAACAATAGCTAAAACCTATCCAATGCATGTGAACCAAAACATATGCCTTAGACAGCAATGGACGTCAATTATTTCTCAATAAATAATTGAGGTCGGCCCTGGCCGGTTTGCTCAGTGGTAGAGCGTCGGCCTGGCGTATGGGAGTCCCGAGTTCGATTCCCGGCCAGGGCACACAGGAGAAGCGCCCATCTGCTTCTCCACCCCTCCCCCTCTCCTTCCTCTCTGTCTCTCTCTTCCCCTCCCGTAGCCAAGGCTCCATTGGAGCAAAGATGGCCCGGGCGCTGGGGATGGTTCTGTGGCCTCTGCCTCAGGCACTGGAGTGGCTCTGGTTGCGGCAGAGCGATGCCCCAAGATGGGCGGAGTGTTGCCCCCTGGTGGGCGTGCCGGATGGATCCCGGTCAGGCGCATGTGGGAGTCTGTCTGACTGCCTCCCCGTTTCCAACTTCAGAGAAATACAAAAAAATAAAAATAAAAATAAAATAATTGAAGTGGGGTACAGGGGAATCACTCAGCAGAGATGCAGGTAAACTAACACCAGGAGCATGGCAGGGCCCCTGGGGGCGGTGAGGGTGGGTGGGAGGGAGGAGGCCCCTCTCCCTGCAGTACCCACTCACCCCTGCCCCACAGACCTTTAACCTTTACTGCCAGGGAGGTCAAATAGCCAACCGTCTGCTGACCCCTGCCCCAGCCTCTGTGTCTAGGCTGAGTGCTGGGGGGGGGGGGCCTCTGTGCCCTGGGGAGAGAGGAGGCCGGCAAAGTGGGAGGAGAAGAGGTAGAAGGTGTGGGGGGGGGGGGAGGAAGAAACCAGGGAGGACTGGAGGGACTGCCACAGCTGGGGCCCAGGGGCTCCTCCGCTGGACACCCCACAGGGTGGG
The DNA here is from genome assembly GCF_036850995.1 of Saccopteryx leptura. Taxonomy (NCBI): domain Eukaryota; kingdom Metazoa; phylum Chordata; class Mammalia; order Chiroptera; family Emballonuridae; genus Saccopteryx; species Saccopteryx leptura. Next base: position 84,492,830 of record NC_089505.1, on the reverse strand, counting down.
TCACACCAGGAGCATGCCAGGCCAGCCCAGGGGATGAGGACAGCCCCTGCCGAAGCGCCCAGTGAAGGAGACAGAGCTTCCCATATCAAATCTCCCTCACGTAGAAGAAATGAAATGGGAGTGTCATGGAGGAGCTCAGAGCAGCCACGTGTTTGGGCTGACAAGGTGCACGGGACAGCGGTATCTCAGCCAGCACAGAGCTGGTGGATAAGGCAAGGCTGCTGCCCTGGGGCCGGGATGCGGGGCCCACTCTCTCTGCCCAGGAGGCACATGGGTGTGAAGCTGACTAGCCCTCTGTCTGCAGGGTCACCTCTCAGGTCCCCCTGCACTGGGGCATGGCTGACAGGACACAGAAACCAGAGAAGTGGGCTCAGGACCCCAAGCCATCCCTAACCTGACTATGCAGGGTTTTCAAGCAGCAGGTGGGGCAACGGCTTGGAGAGGCCCCCAAGAGCCTGTGCAAGTGTCCTGGGGCTGCTGCACATGTGGCCACCCACTGGGGCCATGAAAACAACAGTCCTGGCGCTAGAAGTCCAAACTCAAGGTGTTGGCAGGGCCAAGCTCCCTCTGGAAGGTCTACGCAACCTCCTCCCTGCCTCTCTCAGCTTCCAGTGATGGCCCCAGCCCTCCCTTGGCTGGTGGCCGCATCACCCTAATCTCTGCCTCTGTGTCCAGGCTTCCTTCTTCTGATACGGACCAGCCTTGGTAATACTGGATTGAGGACCCGCTCTTAGCCGGCATGGCCTCATCTTAAACTGGAGGTCCCATTCACAGGTTCCCAGTGGATGTGGATTGGGGGGAACACTGCTCAGTTTTCTTTTTTTTTTTCTTTTTGCATTTTTCTGAAGTTGGAAATGGGGAGTCAGTCAGACAGACTCCTGCATGCGCCCGACGGGGATCCACCTGGCACGCCCACCAGGGGGCAATGCTCTGCCCATCTGGGGCGTCGCTCTGTTGCAACCAGAGCCATTCTAGCGCCTGAGGCAGAGGCCACAGAGCCATCCTCAGCGCCCGGGCCAACTTTGCTCCAATAGAGCCTTGGCTGTGAGAGGGGAAGAGAGAGACAGAGAGGAAGGAGAGGGGGAGGGGTGAAGAAGCAGATGGGCGCTTCTCCTGTGTGCCCTGGCCGGGAATCAAGCCCGGGACTCCCACACGCCAGGCCGATGCCCTACCACTGAGCCAACCAGCCAGGGCTGCTCAGTTTTCTAACACTCTTAAAGCTCAATCTCTGCCAGACTCACATCCTCTAGAGGACGCTGCCTGCGATGGTCCCCTCCCACTCAGGATGTATGGACTGGTCCCCTGGCCAGGCACCCGCTGAGGTTCTGGGGACATGTAGGTGGGCAGAGTGTAGGCTTGTCCTCCTGGGAAGTCAGACAGCACCCCCAGCCCTACAATTCCCACTTGTGGGGCAGGAAAACCCAGGAGGGTGATGAGTGAGACAGTTGGGGGGGGGGGACAATGTGAACCTCATGGGAGTGACAAGGTTCACTATGAATGCTGGGAGAGGGTAGCTGTCCAGGAGACAGGTGGTGGCCAGGATAGGGGCTTGGAAATGACGCCACCGTCTTTCTTGCCAGCCCCTCAGCTGCCCCTTGACTTTCAGGCTCCTGGGGTAGGTGGGGGCTGGAGGCTATGACGGCCCTTGGCTTTAGCCTGCTGACCTCTGGCAGTCCTGGCCATCGATGCCCATGGCTCTGCAAAGTGAAGAGGTGTTTTGAGACCCTGTCCCTGTACCAGTGTGTATGTGTGGGGGCACCCTGCATTCTGGTTCTGCTGCCCTACGATCTGCCGATGTTTCCCAGGCAACTGATTCAATCCAGCCTGTCTGCCTGGCGCTCACACACCCACAAGTGCCACCGCCTGGCTCTAGGCAGGCTCGCCTGCTTGGCACACACAGGCTGGCAGGAAGGTGAGGCAGAAGGCCATCCTCGAGGCCATCCTCACCCAGCTATCAGGCATAGGCAGGGTGCCCTGGGTGGGTGCTGTGCCCTCCTGCTGTGGATAAGCTGACAGCACATGCCCGCTGGCTGCTGGTTTCATTTGAAAATTGGAAGGGGCTGATCCTATTGTTGCCTGAGCCATCTTAACCCCACCTGATGGCAGAAACGATTCCCAAATATCAAAGGAGGGTCTAGGGAAGTGACGTGTGGCTTGGATCACCCCAGCTGGCTCTGAGCTGGACCCCTGGGGTGTCAGGGGCAAGCCTGCCCCCTCCACCCCCATGAGAGCCAGGAGATCCTTCAAACCCTGGCTCTGAGGAAGCCAGGAGCTGAGACACCTGTTGGTAGCGGAAGGTGTCAGGAAGGGAAGGGTGCCTTGGAGGCGGTGAGGGGTGTAGTGGTCTTGTTTATCTCCCACCAACATGTCAGTGGTAGACGAGGCCAGAGGATACAGTGAGGGCCCAGCACTGGGCGGCTCCGTGTTGCAGGGTAGGCCCGACACCCCTGCCCCCTCCAGCACTTTCTATTTGGGGAGGAGGGCGTCTCCTGCGAAACGCTGAAGTATTCTCTGTAAACATGATTTTTAGCTCATAGAAACTTGTTTCCACAGCACCAGCCTCTGTCCCCAATCAGAAATTAGTTTCCAATAAGACTCCACTGCCTGTCCCCACAGAAAACGTGACTCTTTTCAACAAGTTCAACTTTTAAACTTCCTCCAGCCCCACCACGGCCATGGCATGCCCCCAGTGACACTGGAGTCATTGGGACAAGGTGGGGCTGTAGGGGTGCATGATACTCTTATTCCACCTCCCGAAGGTCTCCAGCGAGGCCCGGGGGGTAGAGGGGAGGTGGCAGCTGTCGGAAAGCAGTGGTAGGGGGTGGTGGTGGTGGGGCTTCCTGATGGGCTCCTGCACCTGCTGTGCCTGGCTCCGGGTGGCCCCAGCTCTGTTCTCCGAGGAAATGTGCCCGTCTGTCAGTCCCAGTGGTGATGGGGGCTGGAGGGTGCTAATCCTCAGCAGCCGGATGAAACCAGAGAGGAGAAGCCTCAGGATGACTTTTACACGTTGCTCTGGCTCTGCCTTCCCCAGAGCGCCAGGCCCCCAAGGTCCTCTGTCCCACCAGTGAGTGAAGGCCTGGCCTGGGGTCTGGGTCCCCTCCCCTTGTAGCCAAGGTAGAGGAGGCCCCTTGGCGTGGCTAAGGCCAAAGGAGACTGGGTGCCCTTCCCCTTTTTGTGCCAGACGCTGGAGCCAGGCTCATCCAGGCCCAGACAGCCCCTGGGGCCTGCACTGTATTGCACTGCCCGGGGCAGCTACCCCCTGGCCAGCCTAGCGTTTTGGGTCCATCTGAGGCCCCTCTCCACTCCTGTCTTGCTCTGCTTTTCAGGGATGGAGGCCATGTGAAGTCTGTAGAGGATGGGGCTGGAAGGGGCTGGAAGGGGCCGAGTGGCCAGGAGTGGCCGGGAGTGGCCTGGATGCTGAAGACAGCAGCACTCTTCAGGAACAGCAACTCCGCACCTAGCTGCTTCCTCGGCTTCCCAGCATGGCCTGAGAGCTGGGTACACATTGGCCATCTGAGGCCTGGCAAGGCCTTCCTTTGCCTCGGGGACGCCTGGCGCCACTCCTCTTGGACGTCCCTACGTCTGGTTTGCAGACGTATGGTGACACTTCCAGGAAAGGCTCTGAAGCTGGGCCAGCCAGGATCCGGTCAGGGAACCCCATACACAGCTGTTGGGGAGTCCTCAGTCAGCTGGCAGCTTGTATGTGCCAGGGCTGGGAGCCCCCACAATGGGAGCAGGCCCAGCCACGGGTCACCTCATCCAGGGGTCCTGAGAGCTCCTGCTACTGTAGTTCACTGGTCACTCACTAGAGGGCCTGCTTTTCAGCAGTTGGGAGGCTCTGGGGGGTGAGGACCCTGTCTCAATTTCCTGGGGTCTCCAGCATCCAGACCAGTCCCTGGTATGGGCAGGTACTCAGGGAACGCTTGGTTAGTGCCCTGCCTCCACTCTGAGGTCTGCATGAACAGCCGGATACAGGCCACCTGGGTGTCGTAGGAGGATGGCTGCTCACTAGAGTGGCCTGCACTCAGGGAAGTGGGTCCTGGCCTCGGGGTGTGTGTGCTCAAAACTTGGGGCTTGGAGGAGGTGGGACTGTGATGCAGAGAGGGGGTGAGTTGAGGAGGCTGGGTCAGCCCTGTGGGAGCCCATGCCCAAGCGGGTGCAGAGCAGAGCTCCCAAACTGGGCTGCGGAGAACAGAAACGGCTGAGTCCCAGCAACTCGAGTGACATCTGCTTGTGTCCACAGAGCAACTGCCCACCGCCCGCCACACTCCACACCCCAGCCTAGTTGAATCACACAGGGGCGCACCTCAGGGCAGGGGTTCTGCAAGGTCAAGAGTGACCCAGGGTCTGTGGGCCTCCGCTGCCACCAAGTGGCCAAGTGAGTGGTTGCTACGTAATTGTCCCGGGTTTGGGTAAACAGGGAAACCCCTCCAGGCCCCCGGCTGACAACTTGGGCTTTATCACTCACTTCTATTTTTCTTAATTAAGGAAACCAAGTTCCTCCCTTTTGTAAGGACACTGTGATGGTCCTGGGAAGGCCAGCTGGAGTCTACGTAGCCGGGAACCGAGGCTCAGGCTGTCTCAGCAGGGCAGTTGGAGGTGGCAGCTACGGATGGGCTCTAATCGGGGTGGGGTGGGGGACCCAGCGTGACTTCCTGCCCAGTTCCTCTTCCTCCTGCAAGGCCTCTGCAGACCCCAGGCCTGTGGGTGAAGGCAGAAGGAGGGTTCTCCCCCCGCCACGCCCTCCTCAGCTGGAAAATGGCTCCATGGGGCAAGTCGGCCTCCTCCGGAATCCAGCCTGTCTCCCCAAAGGTTGGAATCCACCTGCTCTGTTTGGACTGACACCTGCTCTGGTAAGTGTCACAAAGGGGAGGTCACCTCATGGCCTGAGAGCGGGCCGTGGGGTCCCCCGAGGGACGGGACCCAGCGCCCCGGTGTGGAAGGTCGGGTTAGGCTGAGGTGGGTGTCGAGGAACCCAGCGCCCCTCCGACGAGGGTCCGGGAGGGGGGCGACTCAGGTTCCCGGCGGGGGCGGAGCTCGAGGCCGCGACCTGCGCGGGTAGGGGCGGGGTCAGTAGCCGGGGCGGGGTCCCGGCGCCGCTCATTTCCGCCGGACGCGCGGGCTCAGGGCGGATGGAGCGGTCGCGGAGGCCTCGACTTCGGCTCAGTCGCCGGAGGCCGCCCGATGGGGGCGGGTGAGACCGGAGTCGGGGACCTCGGGGGCCGGGGAGTGGGGGACGGCCGGAGCGGGCGGCCCAGTGTCCCCTCGGCCGAGCTATGACTAGTGTCACTACCCCATGTGCTTTCCGGAGCGCGCCTCGGGCCCGCCCCTCCCGGGCCACACCCGCTGGGTCCCGCCCTCCCAGCCGGTGCCTCTGTGCTGCACCCTGTACCCCGAGCTGACCGCTCCCCGCTGGGTCGCTCACGCAGCTGATAGCTCACCCGCCGTCCCGGTGTCTCCCCAGGCCCCCGAGCCCCCGCCCTGTGCCCCTCCGCGACGGCGACGGCGAGAGTGCGCGGCTGTGGTCCGAGCTGCTGCGCACTGCGAGCGCGGACCTGAGTGTGGACGGCGAGCTGCCGCCGCTGCCCGCCTTTCCCGGCCAGGTGCTTGCCCCGGGGTTGGCAGAGGGAGGCCTGGGGCCTCCTGCCCAGGGTGCCGCTGATGCCGCCCGACCACTTCGTTTCGCAGGAGCCCACGTGCGACCCTGACCGCGCCGCGTCTCCCGAGGTCTTCACCGTGGGATCCAAGACCTTTACCTGGACGCCCTTGCCGCCGGCCCCGAGGGGAGGAGAGAGCCCAGGCCGCTTCTACTTGGGGTCCCCTACCCAGTCCCCGCAAGAATGCACCGCTCCAGAGCCCCGCGAGGTCCCCAGCACCCAAGAGCAGCCGGCGGTGGACGGGGTGCAGACTCTGCAGAGCTGCCCCATGTGCCAGGCCGACTTCGCCCCCGGGTGAGTGCACCTGCTCATCGCTTCTCCCCTCCGCTGCCACGCGAGACCCCAGACATTTTTAGAAGGCTAAGAAGTGCTTGCCTTTCAAAGTAACTTTTTCATGCATAGAAAGTTGGCAAAGGTAGTGACTATGGAGGTCAACAAGAGGGCACAGTGCTGTAGGTTTGGGGGTCCACCTGCTGATCTGCTGGCCTAGGGCCCTGAGGATAGGCTGCAGTCTGGCCACAATGGTTGCCCTGCCCTAAGGGACCTGGTGGGCTCTAAGCTTCCAGGGCAGGGCCAGGCTGCCGGTCCCTGAAAAGTTTTCAGTATAGCTCCATCATTACCCTCCTAGTGGTGGGTTGGAAGCTTTAAAAACAGACTGCCTTGTACCTATAAGGTGTTTTTTTTTTCTTTTTTTTTTTGTATTTTTCTGAAGCTGAAAACGGGGAGAGACAGTCAGACAGACTCCCGCATGCGCCCCACCGGGATCCACCCGGCACGCCCACCAGGGGGCGTTGCTCTGCCCCTCCGGGGCGTCGCTCTGTTGCGACCAGAGCCACGACCAGAGCCACTCTAGCGCCTGGGGCAGAGGCCAAGGAGCCATCCCCAGCACCCAGGCCATCTTTGCTCCAATGGAGCCTCGGCTGCGGGAGGGGAAGAGAGAGACAGAGAGGAAAGAGAGGGGGAGGGGTGGAGAAGCAGATGGGCGCTTCTCCTGTGTGCCCTGGCCGGGAATCGAACCCGGGACTTCTGCACGCCAGGCAGGTTTTTTTTTCTATTAAAAAAACCCCAATGTATATCTTTATGCCTTATTTTAAACTTTTTTTTTTCAATTTTAATTTATTTTTATTTATTCATTTTAGAGAGGAGAGAGAGAGGGAAATAGAGACAGAGAGAGAGAGAGAGAGAGAGAGAGAGAGAGAAGACAGAGAGAAGGGGGGGAGGAGCTGGAAGCATCAACTCCCATATGTGCCTTGACCAGGCAAGCCCAGGGTTTCGAACTGGCGACCTCAGCATTTCCAGGTCGACGCTTTATCCACTGCGCCACCACAGGTCAGGCTATGCCTTATCTTAAGTAAGGGGATAGAATCCACCTTGGCTAAGAAGTGAGACTCAAACTGCCCAGCATGTAGGCTGAGCATCACCCGGCCCAGGACACAGCTGTGGGAGTCCTGGGGTCCGGATGGTGGGGAGGAACTTGGCCAGGTGCCATGTGAATGGACAGCAGGTTTTGGAACTGGACCTGCTCTAGGTTTCTTGTGGCCAGGAGACCCTGTGTTTAGGAGCCATGCCCCTGGACTTCCGGGAAGCGAAAGCAGCCCTGGAGGCTGAAGAGAATGAGTTCCAGAATTAGCAGCTGATGAAAAAACAAACAAACAAAAAAACAACCTTCAAGCCAGTGACCCAAACACACAGAACAGAACCTGCACAGGGATCTTAGATGCATTTTCACACATGGTGTCAGCATCAAGGCTCCTTCATTGCGACTTTTTACCAGAACCAAGCCTTTGAGAGCCTGGTGTTGGGGGTGAGCCCAAATGGTACCCCTCTGGCACACCCTGCCCAGCCCCAGGCTTCATCCAGACAGCTTGGGGTATGGGAGATTAGAGAGGCTGTCCTCAGGTGGGGCCTGTGTGAAGCCACCTCCTGGTATCTGTCGGGCTTGGTGGAAGGGGTGATGAAGGGGCCCACGGGAGACGCCCTGGTAGCATCCACCGGAGAATGTGCAGGACAGTTCCAGACCCAGTGTCTCAGCATTCCTGCTCTCATCTATACTGGTGGTTCAGGATTGTTGTCAGCTGCAGTCCTGACTCACTCGCCGACTTGGGTGAAGTGGTGGACATGAAAGAGGGAAGTCTTCTTGGCTCAAACCCGTCGGGAGAATTGCAGGTGCAGAAGACACTCTTAGAAGGCCTGGAGGGGGATTCCTTTTCTTGGCCAAAGCCATCAAGATTGCCGGTGCCATCAGGGCACCAGCCTTTGTTCCTGCTGTGGAGCCCTTTGCCTTCTTTTCGGATCACTTGCATTTCTCCACAGTCTAAAACAAGGCCCCTGGACATCAGAGAGGGGAAAAGTCCCTGTGTTGAGCTTTAAAGCAGTTAGGTGAGGCTTGGCTTACATTTTTCCCAAGTGGGCATCTGTGCAGTTGGGTCGAGCTCTCAGCATGTTTGGAATACTTCTAGCACGTTCTTCAATGTAATTGTAAAGGAGAGAGAGGGAGGGAGAGCGAGGACTTGGGTCAGAGCACATTTTGAGCCTGCAGCCATGAGGGAGATGACCAGGAAATAAGGCCCCCTCCCCACCATGAGTGGATACTCAAGAGGCCTGGGACAAGGTGACAGGCTGGGCTGCAGGAGGGTCCAGTGTAGCCCTTGGACACAGGGACGGCACTGTCCTGCTGTCTCAGGACAAGTCCCAGAAAAACGCTGGTAGGGATTCCCAGAGCTGTGGACTCCCCTCTGGCTGAGGAAGGGATTGGGCACAGGAGGGTTTCCTCCAAGGCTCAGCGTTTTACAAACTGCTCAGAAAACTTGCATCCTCCAATGTGAGGGACTCAACAAACTGTGTGAAGTGCTGTCCCCTTGCTGCTGAACTGAGATACTTCATGGGTTTTCTGATGCCCGTTAAGTCATGTGGGTGGTTGTGAAGATTGGTTCCTGCAAACCAGGTAACGTGAAGAACCTGAATCGTGTTTGTGTCCCCACTTACAGGATCGGAGCAGCTCTAGGCCCCTCTGGCTGCAGGGCGCCCAGCTGCTCCGGCCCTGTTTGTGCTCAGAAGCTGCCTGGTGTCCCTCTACCCCACCCCTGCAAGCTGTGCCAGCCTTCCATGCCCATGCCCTGGGTGTCGGAGATGACTGCAAGGCAGGGCTGTTGTGACACAGGCCGAGGGTAGATCCAGCTGAGACAAAGCTCTGTCACTGCGGGAAGGTCTGAAGGAATCCCAGAGGCTGCCCTACCCCGAGAGACCCTGCCTGCAAACCTCTGGACAGGATGACGTAGGCCTGGTCCTGACAATGTTCTGTCAGCCTTGGAGACAGCATGTGGGGGGCCTGGTCCTGAGGACGGGCTGAGTGGCCCCAGGCACTTCAGAGCACATGGACAGGGGTCTGCAAATACTGAGAAGGCCGCTGAAGGCCATCGGAACTGGCTTTGGCCCCAGAAAGCAGCAGGGAGTTGGCTTGAGGGCCAGTCTGGTGAGAGGCCAGTGCCAACCTTCCTGGTGGTTTTGTGGCCCTCGGCCCATGCACTACAGCGAAAAGGGGTCATTTTGGGCTCAGCACTGTACCTCTATGGCTACAGGGATGGGCCTTTCTGTTCTGGGCCAGTGAACTTGGCCAGTTGATCAATAATGGCCCTAGCCCTGGCCGGCTGGCTCAGTGGTAGAGCATCGGCCTGGCGTGCAGGAGTCCCGGGTTCGATTCCCAGCCAGGGCACACAGGAGAAGCGCCCATTTGCTTCTCCACCCCTCCCCCTCTCCTTCCTCTCTGTCTCTCTCTTCCCCTCCCGCAGCCAAGGCTCCATTGGAGCAAAGTTGGCCCGGGCACTGAGGATGGCTCTGTGGCCTCTGCCTCAGGCGCTAGAATGGCTCTGGTTGCAACAGAGTGACGCCCCAGATGGGCAGAGCATCGCCCCCTGGTGGGCATGCTGAGTGGATCCCAGTCGGGCGCATGCGGGAGTCTGACTGCCTCCCCGTTTCCAACTTCAGAAAAATACAAAAAAGCCTGACCTGTGGTGGCGCAGTGGATAAAGCATCGACCTGGAAATGCTGAGGTCGCCGGTTTGAAACCCCGGGCTTGCCTGGTCAAGGCACATTATGGGAGTTGATGCCTCCAGCTCCTCCCCCTTTCTCTCTCTCCCTCTCTCTCTCCTCTCTAAAAATTAATAAATAAAATAAAAAAAAAAAAACCCTTAAAAAAATACAAAAAAACAAAACAAAACAAAAAAACGAAAAAAAAAATGGCCCTGGAAGTGCCTTGTCTGGGAGGTCCCTGCAGGCAGGGAGAAGGCGTTAGGGCTGGGCAGAAAACAACCTCCCCAGGCAAGGCCATACGGGGCATCTACAGGGACCCTATAGGGTTCCTGGTGTCTCACCAGCCCCTGGATGGTCCTGAGGTGCCTCTCCATGCAGCTGCTGGAAGAGACCCAGGTGCCTGATGGGAAAGCTATGGGGCCTCATTTCTGCCCGTTACCTTTGCTGATGGATTGGCCCTTTGGCGTGCCTTCGAGCAGTTCCCCGGGAGCCACGACACTTGTCAAGCTGAGCAGGCACCTGTCCCCCAGAGGCGCACTCAAACCAGGGTGCCCACATCCTTGGACACAGGAGCCTGAGAATGCATGTCCCCTACGGTCTCCCTGTGTCATGTGTCCAGGGTGCACTCAGAGCCTCTGACCCAAGAACAGGCTCCGGAAAAGCCGTTCCTGGTTGGTACGGTCCCTCCTCCCAGACCTCTGCTCGTTTCTGACCGGCCTCGGAGATCATCAGCATTTCCTCGACTGGTCCAGGGAAGGGCATGAGTGCCCAGCAGTGGCTCTGACCAGGCACTCTTCCATGCGGCAGCACGTCCCTCCCCGTGAGTGACCGTCTCTCCTCTTCCTCACAGGCTGGCCCAGCTGGACATCGACAGCCACCTTGCTCAGTGCCTGGCAGACAGCACGGAAGACATGGTGTGGTGAGCCTGCGCCATCCCAAGCCAGGGCCACTGCCCTGCACGCCACACATGAGAGAGCTGATGCTGCATATTAAACCGTGTCACCGTGACCTGCATGTGACTTAGCTCTTTCCATTGGGACCAGAACACCGGCTCCTCTTCCCTTGGCCTCTGCTCAGCGGTGGCCTGCTGCAGTCAGAACACTGTCCGGCCCCTTGGATGGGCCTGGGCTGGTGTGTGGACATTTTCACCAGCTGAACAGGGCACCTGTACCCAGGCGGCCCGCCTACACTCAGGTGACAGGCTGACTGCACGGTCACAGCCGCATCTCAACCCCCCAGAAGCACCCGTCCCTCCTGTGGCCGTGGTCACTCTCAGAGGGGAAGAAACGGTCACTGTTTGGTGCCCTGGGGCCCACCATTGACCATCAGGTGAGTCCGAGCAGCTTTCCCATGAACAGAATTTAAGGGAGGCCATTGGTCCGGTGCCGTGGGCAGTGGGCAGGCCAGCTGGCCACAACCTCAACCTCACTTAGGCTTTCAGTGTGGGGTTGGGACAAGGGGTTGGCCAGGTTTCGGAAAGCCAGGTGTTGACACCATCTCTGCCACAGCCACAGCGGCCGCTGAGCACTGCCAGCAGGTGGGCGTCCAATACAAAACCCCCAGACGAACTTGCAGAAGTCCTTGTTCTCTCACAAACAGCCTCACACCAGCCACAGAAACACACAGAAGACACATAAAAGCCCATTATCAAGTGAAAGATACCAGCCTAAAAGAGGCCAACTCCTGTGTTCCGATGGCACGAGGCTCTGGAAAAGGCAGAACTAGGGACACAGTAAAAAGGTCAGTGGCTGGGAGAGGGGAGACACCACAGATGTTTAGGGCAGGGACACTTCTCTGTGTCACCCATAACAGTGGACATGCGTCATCAAGTACCTTGTGCACCCCCATAGGATGTGCACCACCAAGGTGTCAACGGGGACCCTGGGTGATGGTGACGTGTCAGTTGGGACAAACGCACCCTCTGTGGGGACCGTGGGCAGCAAGCAGGGTAGGGTGGCTATATGTGGGTGGGGGACAGATGGGAGATCTCTGTACCTGCCCGTCAGTTTTTCTGTGAACCTAAAAGTGCTCAATCAATAAAACCTAATTTTAAAAAATGTTTTCCAACACCTGCTTCCTGGAAACACCTACTTTTAAAGAAAATAACGACAGTGTTTTCACGCAGGTCTTGAATAGACGTGCAGGAACAGAGGGGTCCTGTCTGGGCTGAGCGAGGGCTTTGCTAGTTGTACAAAATGGTGGGGGGACTCTTGATTCCAAACCTCCGTGCGGCATGTCCTTCCCTTCATCACTTCCTGAGACAGAAGGTAGCTGTCACCATGAGCCCAGTGTCACACACGTTCTGTATGCAAGCTACCAAACTGGTACTGGGGAGCTGCCCGGCAACAGCCACCACTAAAGTCAGTGCCTTCAGTGGACAAAGCCAGGGCCCTGTCCTGTTGAGGAAAGACGTCACCATGCCTGACCTGTGGTGGCGCAGTGGATAAAGCGTCGACCTGGAAATGCTGAGGTCGCCGGTTCGAAACCCTGGGCTTGCCTGGTCAAGCAAGGCACATATGGGAGTTGATGCTTCCAGCTCCTATGCCCCTTCTCTCTCTCTGTCTCTCCTCTCTCTTTCTCCCTTTCCTCTCTAAAAAATGAATAAATTTTAAAAAATGAAAAAAAAAAAAAAGAATAATGAAAGACGTCACCACACCCAGCGCAGTAGGCAACCCACCAGGTCAGAGGGCGCTCTCGAGGGCACTTCCTGCCACACAGGCTTCCTCCCTTCCCAGGCTATGTGGGGAGGTCACAGGGAGGGCCCTGCTTGCCAGTCACAGGTGACTCCCTCAGTTCAGGGCTCCGTGGCCAGATATCCCACCCAGACATCCCATTGGTGGGGGCACCCCAGGAGACCCAGCATCGGCTTAGACACTGCCCTGTGCTCCCTGGTCTTGGGCTTTGGAGACAAGTCTTCTCAATGACACGGGTCTGGTTAACATGAGTCTCCGTGATCCATAAAAGCTGGTGTGTAACCCAGGGTCCAGGGAGTGATGGTGGAGGGGAGGCAGAAGCCCCAGGGGCAGGGCCAGAGGGCCTTGGCATTCCTCTGCCAGCTCCCAAGTGTGCACCGCACTGAGTGTGTGGGCTGCCACCGACCCAGCGTGGCTGAATGGCTCTGTGGCAGAAGCTCCTTTGTTTTCACTGTTCTGACGATAACCTGCCCCAAACCGCCAGCCACATGGGGAGAAAGCAAGCCTTGCTGGCCACGGAGGCGCAGAGGGAACGTGGTGTTGCAGGCCATGGTTGCATGGCGGACATTCGGGACTCGGCCAAGGAGCGTTCCGCACGGGCTCACGCCTCAGCTAATGTGCTACTTAAAAACCCAGAAGACTCTCCTCTTTCTACGAAGCCTTCTGTTTGGCTTTTCAAGCTGTCCCTTCACCTGAGGAGGGTGACCGGGTGACGCATGCCCCCTGCTCAGGTTGTGCCGGGGACGCACAGTGTGTCTGCGGGTGTATAAGGCCAGGGCCCACTGGACACGCATCTTACACTTTCTAATTCTGAGCATCATTGTAACTGACATAAATACTCCCCCACCCAAGCTGACACATAATACAAGACATCATGTAGGCAACTGGTTAGTGTTTTCAGAAATATATTTGGAGCAGATTTAGTTTTCCATTTTCTTTTTTTTCTTCTTTTTTTTTTTTTTTTTTTGGTGTACTGGTGCTTTGGTAAGCAACACGTTAGAATCTCTACCATCCGATTTTCCTCATCCTGGTCCGGTGCATGGGCGGGGGCCATGGCACTCGTCGGGGGAAGGAGTGACATAAGCGTCAGACCACACGGCCACCAACATGCCCCGTATGAAAAATACTTGTTAAATGTTAACAACAGGAACTTACCGGGATTTAGAAAGTGTTCCGTATTTGTAAAAACTCTTCGTGGCAGGCACTTAGACTCCTGTCCCCAGCCCACTCTGCGCACACGCCATGCTCCTCTGCGCCGCCGCCGCCAGGTGCCCCGCAGAATAAAGGCAGCCAAGGGGAGCGTCTACACCATCGGCACATTTTATTCCTCGGGACATTACAGGTAAGTCTCCCGGTGGAGCGGGTCGGGTCTGTTTTCTGTGGAAAATGTGCACCTTCGAAATCGTGGGACTGTGTCTCCCTTGGACGTGTTCACCGCAGGACCTCCACGACACAGGCACAAGAAGCAAAGTCCTCCAGCATGAAGCCGCCGTGCGGGCGGAGGCGAGGCTGTTCAGCCCCAGCCGCGGTCTCGGTGGCAGGTCCCTCCCTGGCATGCATGCGCTGTGATGAAGGAGAGTGGGGGTCATTCAGACGTGTCCACGATACGGGATGCCTCACACGGACTCCTCGGTGGAGAGCAGTAGTGGGTTGATGTACTCGAACCCTTCGAACTCGGACTGGTCAATCCTCTTTATCACGTCCCTGCGGGCACAGGCAGAGGGCATGGCTGCAGGTGTGGCCCCTGACCTCCCATCACACCCGGCTGAGGACAGCATCCTCACACACCTTCCCCCCCCCCAGGGCTTACTCATCATCAGGGGTCAGCTGCACCGGCTCACTGGTGAACTGCGTGTCGAAGTTGTCCAGACCATAGTCGTCAGTGATCTGCGGCTGGAAGGGTGGCAGCGCCTGCTTCTTCTCCAGCTGGGGGACATGCGAGAGGTCACATCAGGGTCACACATCCTCTCCCTCATCTCCACAGACTGTGGCTGGGAGGCGTTTCTGTGTGCCTGAGACACAGGGGCCCCCGGACGCATCCGAGAAGGCACCAAGCCCGCAGATGCTCGCCCGCATGGGACCTCGATTTCCCGTCCGAGATGGAAGTGTCCCAAGGTCCCATGTGACGGGGATGGCAGCCACAGTCGGCATGAGACGACCCTGCTCGCAGCCCCTGTGCACTCTGGATACCAGAGTGCTCGGGAAGTACCAGTTCTAACAACAGAAACAAATGGGGCCGGGGGTGCTGAGGATGCCCGGGAAGCCACTGGGGCCTGTGAAGAATAAACACAGGTTCCACTATGAAGGTAGCAAAGGGCATAAGAACGCTGCAAAGACAGATGCGTCTCACACGTGGTGCCCGACAGGCATCGGGAATGTGGCCAGCATGGCAGCAGTGTCCATGACCAGGCCACGGACAGAGAGGCATGTCCATCTTCTGTCCCACAGAGGATGCCGGGAAAGTGAGTGCAGAGCCCAGGGGACAGGCTGTCCCTGCAGGCAGAGTGGGATCACCTCGCATTTGTGTATGTGTGTGTGAGTGCATGTCTGCACGTGTGTATGTGTGTGTGTGTGTGTGCGCGCGCGCTATGACCTGGCAGGGATGAACCGTTTTGCCTGCCTTGGGTCACAAGGTGCTTTAAAAAGATCTAAGTAGCAGAAGTCAGGACGGGGCAGGAAGCAGTGCAACTGGGTGCTCGCCGGTGTCCTGCGGGTCCCCTTTCCCCCCTCAGAGTGTCCCACATGCCCGTGTCTCTTCTTCCCTGCTCAGTCTAAAGCAGTGGACAGAGCCTTCCCTCCCAACCTGGGCCCGCAGAATGCCTCCCACATAGAATGATGTCAAGAGGAAGGGCTGTTCTCCCATCAGTGAGCTGGTGACCAGAGGCCACCATCGATGCTCACAAGTGTGTCTGTGGCATGGGCTTCAAGAAGTGTGCCTCTTGGACACTGAGAAAGATCCAATGATTTGCCAGGAAAGAGACGGGGATGCCGTATGTATGCGGTGACACCTGGCTCAGCAAAATCAGGACTTTCCCACACCGTGTCTGGGTGCAATTGTCCAGAACCCTCGGTGACAATGAGGAATCACCAAAGCAGCTCTATTGGACAGTCACCTACGCACCTGTCACCACTCTAACAGATCTACAACCAGTGAATGTGCTGTCGAATAAAGTTATAAAACGTTAAAATAAGAAAAGAAAAAAGCAGTGGATGGGAACAGTCACCCCTAGCGATGTTCCTGTGCTGGTCACGGTCAGCCAAGCTGGGGGGTCACCGGAAAGAGAATACTGGGAGGGGGGCTGGGGGGAGTCTGCTGTAGTGGCCGGGGCTCCAGCCACGCAGGGCCTGTTGGCAGAATGTGGCAGGTGTGCCGAGGCCCCGTGGGGGATGCAGGAGGGGTTGAGGGTGACTGCAGTGTCTCCAGCCAGAGCTGGGGGAAGGCCGGTGCTGCATGCTGGGGTGGGAGGGGCCATGGAGTCACAGTGTGACACAGAACACCCATGTCCAAAACCACCGCCCTGCCGAAGACAACTACAGAAATCTGGACAAAACAGGAAACTCCTTCCTGAAATCCCCCAAGCGCAGGCGGGCAGTAGGAACACAGTGGATGCGGAGCTAGAGGAGCTGGCAGTCGACTGGGGAAAAAATTCAGGCCATTGACCTGCTGGGGGACGGGGCCTCCCATGCCAGGGCTGGGCCCCTGGGGCGGCAGGGAGAGTACAAGGACGGGGACTGAGAACTGACAGGCCCTGCCCCTGGCCTTGGCGGGAGTGGAGCGGTTCTGGGTCTAGGACCGAGGTATGGGGACAAGACCATGGCCTCAAACGATTTAGACGCTGAGTTTTCAGGTGCAACACCGGGGACGGACCTGCATGGACCCGACACCCACGGGGAACCCACAGACAGCGGGAGCTGCCTGTCAGGTTATTCTCTGTGCTTGCCGAGAGAACACGGAGTATTCCAGCAAAGAGCCAGACACCGTGCACAACACCACTGCTGGTTGGCAAATGACCGACCACCTAGAAACCCTGAGCCTGAGGAGCGTGGTCCCTGGACCCCAGCCGGACAGCTCAGCATGGGGGCTCAGGCATGGGCAGGGGGCTGTGCGGCCCTTGGTGGTTCTGAGACAATAAGATGTGGACGCCAGGAAACCACACTGGTTTGGGGCTGCGTCAGGCACAAGGTGCTGCCCACACTCTGAGCAAGGGGCCCGGCCAGCGGGACGTCACCTCCCATGGGGACCCGTGAGGGCGGAGGGACTCCGGCTCCCTCTCTGTCAAAATACTCCTTCCCCTCCTCTGCCTCCATGCTGCTTACAGAAATCAATCCCTGTCAAGTCACCCTGGCACCATGCTCCAGCCTGCAACCCTCTTCACACACGCGCTCCCAGCCGACTGGCGCGGCTGCACCTGTGAACAGCGGCCCCCCAGCAGCCAGCTCGTGCGGCTCAGACACAAGCACTGCTCGTGGAAGAAGGTGCCCGTGTTCACGCCCAGGCCATCAGTTCTTACCCTGTGTTCCTGGAAGGCATTGGACAGGGATTGGGGACATGCTTGCAACCCGGCCACCCCAAGGACACAGTGGCCAGTGACCAGAGGATGCAGCGCTGCAGGCCAGCACAGCCCAAGACGATGGCAGCGCCAGAGCCACTTAGCAGAACCCTAAACCTGCTGGGTCAAGGGTCACAGGCCAGCATGGCCGCCAGGCTGAGGACCACCCTGGGGGCAGGGACATGGGCACTAAGCACAGCCTGGCCCTGACCACGTGTGCCTGAGCCGCTTGAATAAGGGTTAGCAACCAGCCAAGGTCCAGGTTCCTTCAGCCTTGTGCTTGCGGAACACAATTAAGTGAGGAAATTCAAAGTCAGTTTCTTAAAACGTGTCAGTGCTCTGAATACCCTGTCACGTTTGCACTAACTGCAGGGGGGGCTCAGATTCTGCTCAATCTAGCTGGGCCAGACAGTCACACAAGTCCCTCACTGGGCCGGGCAGCCTGCCCCGCCCTGCAAACAAGCCTGTGACAGGAGGGACACGCCCGCCCACCTTTAGAGCTGGCTTCCTGCCCATCTAGTTCAAGCAAACATTTGACACCAACTGCATTAGCTACGTAATCTTTTCTCCAAAATGGCATGTTTTCCATTTCCAAGGTTTTACTTCAGTAACTCGGCAACCATGTCTATATTGCAAACAAATAGGGTTCCGTTCTTCGTTAATACTGGGAACCATAGCGCTAAACTCGAACCTGCTTGGACACCGTGCTCCTTGGCTGCTTTGGGCGGGCAGAGAACACCAGGTTTTGGAAAACCAACCAACCAATAGGAAACCAAAGGAAATGCCTTTCTCTGAGTTGGCCCGCGCCGACCTGTGACCTGCACAGAATCACTAGGGTTATGGCTGCACACTAGGACGTCCCCCATGTGGCTCCGGGGGGCATGGCCAGGGTACACCAGGCAAGACTCCCCCAGGATCACCAAGAGGCTCCATCTCTGTTTTGTCATGTGAGTTTCCAGCCACCGCCCAACACCCCTAACAAGGCAGTGCTGACCAGTCACTGTGGGGGAGGGGACTGGGGTTCTGTGATGCTTTACCAGGTCCCAGTCTATGCTGCGGAAGAATGCGTGAGACTTGATGTCGGAAAATCCAGTCTGTAGCCGGCAGCCGAGCCTCTCTTTGGGGTCCTAGAGGTCAGAGTTCAAACAAGGGCATGTCAGCAAGGAGCAAAGAAGCCTGGATCGCAGCCTGTGCGTGGCAGGGGCTTGCCTGTTCCCCATTAGCCGGGAGGCTCAGCACTCCCTTGGGAAACAGTCCCTCCGGCACCCTCAGCCTCCTTACTCCATCTCTCTCTGGGGTTACTTCTCCTCATGCTGTCTTGTTGAGACTGAGTAAGAAGTGACAGCCCGCAGGACCCGCTGGAAAAGGAGGCAGAGTCCTGCTCACAGCGGGGCGTCCCCGAGCCACCACGGAGAGCAGCCAAGTGCGCCACGCATGCACAGACATCTGTCCCAGTGACCGCGCATGAACATACCTTGTTCAAGAATCCTTTCAGGACGTGGGAGGCCTTGACTGAGAGGAACCGGGGGATACGGATGGGCTTCTCCAGGATCACTGCAGAGGTGGGGGCCGTGGTGAGAAACCGCGCCCTTCGCTGTGCCCCTCCCCATGCCCGCTGTGCCCAGCAGCGAAGGAGCCCAGCACCCCTTCCTACAGCCCAATCTGGCACACGTGGTCATGTGCTCAGCATGCCCATGTACATGGCACAGCCGCACATGGCCACCAGAGGGTGCCATGGGGACAGACGCCCTGGATCCCAGGGCAGGTGCTACTACATGGTAGGGAGCCATGACAGAGCTGGAATGGGGCCACCAATGTCCTGCCTGAGCAAGTCCCCCTCCTCGCCCCCCAGGCCTCTGGGGTGTACCTGGCCGAGGCAGGAAGGAGTCTGAGCTAAGTCAAGACAGAAAAGAGCAGTGTCCCTCCCTAGCCTGTGGCAGGTCTCTGAAAACACGGGGGGGCCA
Organism: Saccopteryx leptura; assembly: GCF_036850995.1. NCBI lineage: Eukaryota > Metazoa > Chordata > Mammalia > Chiroptera > Emballonuridae > Saccopteryx > Saccopteryx leptura. The sequence continues at coordinate 84,473,937 of NC_089505.1, read as the reverse complement.
GACCTAGTCCACAGGGGATGAGGATCCGCCTGGGGACCCTCCCAGCCACACTGTCACCTTGGAACAGATAGTCTTCGGTGTTCATGTCGGGGTTGTCGGTGATGATGTCGAAGGGGGAGCGCCCAGCCATCATCTCAAACATCAGGACCCCCAGCGCCCACCAGTCCACGCTGAACCCTGGAAGGAACACAGGCCCGTCACGCTGGGGTCCACCTCACGTGCTGGCTGCCCAACAAGCCTGTCACTGGGTTGTATGACACGTCCTCAACCTCTCTGGGTGTCCTGGCCTCCCCACCCACCATCTGCTGTCCTGGGGGCGCTGGTCTCTTCTAATTATTTGCAAAGCTCTTTCACTCTAGGGCAGTGCATCCCTGACCGGGTGGGCTCCCCACTGGTTTTCCAGGTGGTAACCTGGCCTTTTAATTCTGTGTGTGGCACCTTTGACCTCACAGACGCGTGAGACTGACCCCACCTGTGGGTCAACTGTCCTTCCTCGTTTCTGCTGTTACTTAGCCAAGCTTGGACATTCCCTTTCTCTAAGCCACTTTCCCGCATTTTTTTTCCTACATTCCTTGTTTCGGCCTCATGTGCAAGTGCAGCTGACCAGTCAGGAATGTGCTTTAAGCAAATGGAGGCGTGGGAGAGTCTGACTCAGTTTTGCTCATAGACAGCCCGCTTTCCCCAAGGCCTCGTCTCTTTGCGGTCCAGCAATCTGCTGTCTGCCCTCCTCCGGCTACTAAGTGACACCCATCATACTGACACCCTGGTGCCCGATTATCTGAGAGAGCAGGTCCTGCCCACCCTGCCTACCCCGCCCCCATTTTAACGGCAAAGAAGATGATGCTGAGAAGTAGTGGCTGGCACATCTGCAACAAGATTCACTGAAAACACCAGCACGTGCACATGCATTGGTCCCTTCTGTCTCACACCCTGAGGAAGAAGGGCACAGAGAGATCTGCAGGGTCCTCGGGGCGGTAGGGGATCTGCCATGGGGTACAGCGGTTTTTCCAGCAGCTGCTGGTGGCACTGCTAACCTGGGACAGCGAACCCTGGTTTGTCTTTGCTCTGTGAGTCTCCTCCTTCTCTCCTTGGGAAGAGGAATCCTGCCCAATGTCCTTTATCAGGACACCGGAGTAAACACACAGGATAAGAGAGGGGCTGCACGAGCTCAACTGAGCGTAGGGCCCAGATGGTGACACAGGCTGGGAACAGACTAAGGGCGTGCGTTCCAGGTGTAACCCCCTCATGGGTCAAGCCCCTCCCTCCCTCCCTCCTCTCTGCTCTGTGACCATATCGACCATATCCTCAGGAAGGGAAAACTTCCAGTGGTCAGGGGTCGCCTGCATCCATGCTGCCAGCCGCTGCCCCATGCTCACCGTACTCCTCTCCGCGCAGGATTTCTGGGGCAATGTAGTTCGGGGTTCCGCAGAAAGTGCTCGTGGTGTCACCGGGGCCCAGGCCTTCCTGTGGGGACAAGGTCTGTCACCAGGAGGAAGGGCAGCCCCCAGAGGCGCCCGTGCTGGGGGGATGCGGTCAGCATCTCTGCCCAGGACCACGTGGGGCATGCAGGTCAGGGCGTGGTGGGGACTGGGACCCGGGAGGCCGCTCGCCTTGCACATGCCGTAGTCCGTTAACTTGATGTGGCCGTCAGCATCGAGGAGGACGTTGTCCAGCTTCAGGTCCCGGTAGATGATCCCTCTCTCGTGTAAGAAGTTGAGAGCAATGCAGATCTCAGCAGCGTAGAACCTGGGGGTCCAGGGACAGCCTGGCATCAACGGAGGACCCCACGTGGAGCTGGGACAAGAGGCCTGGGCACAGAGCCGAGCTGGAGGGCCTGCTGGTGACCCTAACTTTTGCATCTGTGTCTCCGTGTCCCCAACTGCCGAGTGCATGGGCCAATGAGACCAAGAGAAACACTCAACCTCCCAGTCGTCAGAGAAACACAAATCAGAATCACAGTGAGACTCTACTTCACGGCCATCAGTGTTGAGGACGTTGAGAAACTGGACCCTGGGGTGCACCTTTCATGGGAATGTAAAATGGGGTGGCCACTGTGAACACAGTGGCATTGCCTCCAAAAATTAAGAAACTCAGTGTCCACTGATGGGTGATGGACAAACACAACATACCCCCCCCACACACACAGAGGAATATTATTCAGCCTTTAAAAAGAAAGAAGCTCTGACACCTGCTACGTTGGATGGACCTGGAGGACATTATGCTCCGTGACATAAACCAGACACAGAAGGACAAGTGCTGTGTGACCCACTCATAGGAGTCCCTGGAGGGGTCAGACTGACAGAGACAGAGAGTAGACAGTGGTGTGGGGGCTGGGGGGTGGGTTGGGTGTGCATGTTTAATGGGGACAAAGTTTCAGATTGGGAAGATGGAGAGTTCTGGAGAGGACAATGGTGGTGACAGCTACAGAACAATGATGCTTAATGCCAATTATGAGCTGCACAATGAACGATGGTTAACACGGTCCCTCTCGCGTTAATGTGTATTTTACCACAATTAGGAAAAGACAAAGTGAGTATGTGTGGGGGGTGCTGTCCTTGGTTTATTAACTGCCTTTGCCCAAAAGGGGATCGAAGGTGACTCTAAACTGCATGAAATGCCCTGGCCGGTTGGCTCAGTGGTAGAGCGTCGGCCTGGCGTGCGGGGGACCCGGGTTCGATTCCCGGCCAGGGCACACAGGAGAAGCGCCCATTTGCTTCTCCACCCTCCACCCCCTCTTTCCTCTCTGTCTCTCTCTTCCCCTCCCACAGCCAAGGATCCATTGGAGCAAAGATGGCCCAGGCGCTGGGGATGGCTCCTTGGCCTCTGCCCCAGGCACTAGAGTGGCTCTGGTCGTGGCAGAGCGACGCCCTTGGTGGGCGTGCCGGGTGGATCCCGGTTGGGCGCATGCGGGAGTCTGTCTGATTGTCTCTCCCTGTTTCCAGCTTCAGAAAGAAAAAAAAAAAAATCATAAACTGCATGAAATGTTTTCAAGTGAGGAAACGAGGAAAGAGAAAACTGGAAAACAGGAAAGAGTCAGGGTGTAGAAGCCACGCCCAGGGCTGTGGGGGTGGGGAGCCGATGACAGCTGAGGGGAGCAAGGAAGAGGTGGGTGTCCTTTAAAGCCATTTAAAAAGAGTGGTCAGCCCTGGCCGGGCAGCTCAGTTGGTTAGAGCATTGTTTGATATGCCAAGGTTGCGGATTTGATTTCCTGGTCAGGGCACAGTCGGGAAGCAACCAATGAGTACGTGAATAAGTGGAACACAAACCAATGCTTCCCTCACTCTATCTCCCCACCCTCTCTTCCTCTCTCTCTAAAATCAATCAATCAATAAAAAAAAAAAGAAAAAAAAAAGAAACAGTGACCATTTCTTCCTGATGCCCAGGAAACCCTGGCTCTGCATCCGTGTGACACAGGCCAGGAAGTGGGTGGCTATGTGGCTATGTCCACTTGGGACAGTTTAGTCAGAACCTGTCCCCTGATTTTGGCAATAATAAAGACAAAAGCCACGGCAGCGCCGTTTCACCAAACCCCCACTTCCCTGCCCCTGGAGGCAGGGTCGGGCTCTCCCAAGTTCATGGCTCCCGAGAGAGTGGCTCGGAAATTTGTCACTCACGGGAGAGAGCAGGACACACATTTTCCCCAAACCTGTTCTTAGTGCAGCTCACCACTGACCTCCCAGAAGGACCCTGTGCCCGTCCCTCCCCTGGGGCTAACCCACCTAGCCACCCCCTGGCTGGCACTCACCTGGCGTGCTCTTCCGGAAGCTTCCGCTGTCTCTGCATGTGGAACATGAGGTCCCCGCCGTTGACATACTCTATGACCAGGAACAACCTGTAAACAGGAGAAAGATGGCGATGGAGGCTGAGAGCAGTGGCGGCCAGCGTCACCTCATATTCGTTTAGCAGGAGGACACCCAGACTGAGAACCCTCCCAGGAGTTGTTCTTGCTGGTGACACAGACTCCTTATGCTGCCATGTCAACTCCCCTGACTGGCCAAAGAAAGAAGTGACCTGGGTTCCCGGGGTCAGCAGGGAAAGCAGCCCAGGCGGAAGACGCCCCAGGGGAGGCGGAGCCCTGTGCCCGTCTTGGAGGCATTGTCCTGGAGACACCTGGAGACCTGCTGTTGCCCAGCCTGAACCCCGATATAGTAATACTCAGAAACCCCAACTTGCACCCACTCACTCCTGTGATTCAACAGCCATTTGTTCTCTGAGTGGCACGAGGTCGGACCTCAGGGCAGAAAAGGTAAAAGTAAGGTGGGGCCCGGAGGTCCGTGGCGATGTCAGAGGAAAGGCCCTGAGAGCTAGGGGCCCAGTGGGGTTCCCGGGGTGGGATGACAGGCCTAGTGAGCGACAGCACTGACCACTGGGTCTGGATGGATCCTGGGAAGGGGAGAGCGGGCAGGTGGAGCAGGGAAGGAGGTGCCCTGTCGTTGGGGGGTGGTGGTGAGGAGGGGGCCGAGGCTGCTGGTAGGCAGGACGCAGGGAAGGGAGGAACCGGTGGGACGGAAGAAAAGGCCTCATTGATGATGGACACCGGAGAGGTAAGTACTCAGGACAAGAATTCACCCTTTGAGTAGTATGAACGTTCATGTTCATCCTCGTGCCCCTGACCATCCAGAGTACGATATATTTATTTTAAAAATGTGTAAGGCAACATTAAAAAAAGGCAAATGTATGTTCTTGTTTCCATAAATTGGTTATCAAACAAACAGGATTTTAAGTTAATAAACCTGGAACTGGAACTAATTTCATTTTTTGAAAAAACCACCTCACTCCCGAGGGGTCAGTGAGCATGAAAAAAACTCACTACTCGGCCCTGGCCGGTTGGCTCAGCAGTAGAGCGTCGGCCTGGCGTGCAGGGGACCCGGGTTCGATTCCCGACCAGGGCACATAGGAGAAGCACCCATTTCCTTCTCCACCACCCCCCCTCCTTCCTCTCTGTCTCTCTCTTCCCCTCCCGCAGCCAAGGCTCCATTGGAGCAAAGATGGCCCGGGCGCTGGGGATGGCTCCTTGGCCTCTGCCCCAGGCGCTAGAGTGGCTCTGGTCGCGGCAGAGCGACACCCCGGAGGGGCAGAGCATCGCCCCCTGGTGGGCAGAGCGTCGCCCCTGGTGGGCATGGCATGCGGGAGTCTGTCTGACTGTCTCTCCCCGTTTCCAGCTTCAGGAAAAAAAACCAAAAACAAAACCCACAAACAAACAAACAAACAAACAAAAAACAAACAAAACTCACTACTCAAAGGGTTAATTAAGCAAGGAAGTGAAAACACTGGATGAAGAAGACGGCTGACTGCCCCCTAGAGAGGATGTGAGCAGGTGAGAAGGTGGCTGCGTGCCCGGTGGGAGGGTGGCCCCATTACCACAGGGACGTCAGTGTTCCCTGGGGGTATCCATAAGCTCAATGCAACCCAATAATCATGCTGGCTTCTTTTTCTTTCTGAAACAAGACATACTGACTCTGAAGTTCAGATGAGGATATAAAAAACAAAAAAATAGACTCTGGCCGGTTGGCTCAGCAGTAGAGCGTTGGCCTGGTGTGTGGAAGTCCCGGGTTCGATTCCCAGCCAGGGCACACAGGAGAAGCAACCATCTGCTTCTCCACTCTTCCCCCTCTCCTTTCTCTGTCTCTCTTCCATTGGAGCGAAGTTGGCCCGGGCGCTGAGGATGGCTCCATGGCTTCTGCCTCAGGCACTAAATGGCTCCAGCTGCAACCAAGCAATGCCCCAGATGGGCAGAGCATCGTCCCCTGGTGGGCGTGCCTGGTGGATACAGGTCGGGTGCATGCGGGAGTCTCTATGCCTCCCTACTTCTCACTTCAGAAAAAAAAAAAAAACACCCCCAAACAAAAAAAACCCAAGCAGCACCAACATGGCCCAGACAGCACTGGTTAACTCAGGGAGCGGGTACCACAATGGTTTCCTGCTCTGCACTTTCCTGCATTTTAAATTGTGTAATGTTTTTAAAAGAAGCTATTATTTTATGTAGTTTCTGATGTTATTTAATAGTTGGTGAAAACACAGTTTCAGGTTTGGCTGTGACAAAAAGAGCCCTGACTCTGTCCTGTGGGTGGACACGGCTGGACAGGGCATATCCGGCTGGACAAGGAGGAGGTGGCACCAGGACCTCCACTGTATGCAGACGTCTGAGCTGGGCACCAAGGTCACCACATCTTTCTGTGGCTCACACTTGGGTTCTTCCGTTCCCAAGAACATGCCCCCAAAGCATCCTGTCCCAGAGCAGCCAGTTGCTGCTAAAAGCTACTATGAATCGCATTCCCTTGCATAGTGTGGGGTCCCCAATGGCAGGAGGAGGACTCAGTCGCCAGCCTCTGGGGCCAAGGCCGTGTGTCCGAGGGTCCCTGTCCAGGGCTTTGGGGGGACTCCCAATGGCCGCCAGTCTACCACAGTTAACACAGGAATAGAATAAACCCCGAAACTTCTCCCGGGGTCCTGTCTCCTGTGACGCTGTGCGGCTCGGCAGTCCACCAGCCTTGAGTGGTCCCTGCTCCAGAACCTGGACCACGTGGGCTGTGAGCTTTACCCATTTTAGGTGAAAAGTGAGCAAAATCACAGGGTTTTAAGCCGTGACTGTGTGTCAGGAGAACAAAGGCTGAGATGATGGTCCCCCACTCTCTCTGCCGTGTGTCACTCAACATCTGCTCTATTCTGGGTTTAAAGTGTGACAGTAGCAAACTTATCGCGTGTGGAAGGCGCAGTGACTCACGTTCCCGAGGAGGGTGGCACCCGCCTGTCAAGGTCTTGGGTGACTGCTGCCAAGGTCACGGCCCCTTCGCCCTGTCCCTGCTCCGCAGTTGTAACTTGTCCCGTCAGCACCTCCCGCCGTGGCCGGAGTGTGCTGGGGTTTGACGGGGCGGGCCCCACTTACCTGGCACATCTGCTTCCCTCCCTATCAACCTTCCCTGCCCACCGTGGCTGACCGCTCCCTGTCCACCCTCCTGGTTTCTCTACAGCACCTTCACAGCATCCCCCCCACCTTGGGCCGGAACACAGGCACACGGTCCTGCCCTGTCCTCACTAAAGGTGTGTCTCAGAGCCGGGTGTCAGCAGGTCACATAGAGTGGCGCTGGGCTGAGCATCCTGTGGGCACAGGGCCCACAAAGCTCTTCCATAAACACATAGGGTGTGGCAGGCACCTCTTTTTTAGAATTTTTCCATTGATCAGGGGAAGCGGGGGAGAGAGTGGGAGGCAGGGAGAGTGAAAGCATCAACTCACTGTTCCACTTCGTTGTTCCATCTAGCTGTGTGCTCACTGACTGTATCTCATAGGTTCCCTGACTGGGGACCAAACCCACAACCTCGGTGCACAGGGGCTGTTGCTCTATCCATGCAGCCAGCCAGCCACGGCCAGACACTTTTGTTTTTGTATTTTTTCTGAAGTAAGAAGCGGGGAGGCAGTCAGACTTCTGCATGCGCCTGAGGGAAATCCCGGCATGCCTACCAGGGGGCGATGCTCTGTCCATCTGGGCCGCTGCTCCGTTGCAACCGGAGCCATTCTAGCGTCTGAGGCGGAGGCCATGGAGCCATCCTCAGCGCCCGGGCCAACTTTGCTCCCATGGAGCTTTGGCTGCGGGAGGGGAAGAGAGAGAGACAAAGAGAAAGGAGAGGGGGAAGGATGGAGAAGCAGATGGTCGCTTCTCCTATGTGCCCTGGCTAGGAATTGAACCCGAGATTTCCATATGCCGGGCTGGCACTCTACCACTGAGCCAACTGGCCAGGGCCCAAACACCTTCATTTTTAGAGAACACATCCCATGTACGAAGTGAGTAGAGGTTCAACAGCCAATGTGAAGCAGCAACTGTGTGTCTCAGTGGTGGCCAGTCACCTGTGACCTGAGATGGTGCAGATGGGACAGAACTGTCCCCCAATGGCAATCTGATGTGGGAGTGGAGGGGCAGGCTAAGGTCGCTAAACACAGAGGTCCCAGCTACACCCTACACCCTTTGGGTAGCTCTCTTTCCTAAAACAGCTTAAACTGAAGCTCTTTCCCCTGTTTGGGTAATTCTGTAGTTAATTTCAACTTGGCAGCTATCTGGAGATGATGTGTCATTTTTCCTTAACACAGGTGTTTATTTTGTATTAAAAGCACCCTTGTGCTGTTGGTCCCATCTGTGTATACGTGGTGATATCAATGCTGACCTCACTCCACGTCACCCCAGGATTGGGGGAGATAATAAAGAAATGCCCATTTCTCCCCATTCAGAGACCCCAGTCTAACACCTAGGCTGTGCGCTAGCTTTCCTGTTTGTTACCACGTTTCTCCCGGATGGAGGCCACAGGAGCACCCGGCCCAGCTCCAGCTTTAATTGATGTCCTTTTGTGTCAACAGTGACACCCATGAGCGGAGGGAGAGCCCTCCCGACGCCTGCAGTGACCCCCAGCCACCCACCGCTGCCGTAGTCCCCACCGCTTCATCATATTCTATGACTTCACCCGCATGGGCATCCTGGTGGCTGTGCCCGCTAACAGCCACCCAGTGTCTGACCGAGTGAGCTGCTGGTTTTCATCACACAGGGGTTCAGACAAAGCTCCTGAAGACGGGTAACAACCAGAACAGGCCTCCCAGCAGCAAGTCTCTCCCCACTGACCACGCTGTAAACTTACACATCCCTGTCCCCAAAGGAGAGAGCTGAGGCACAGAGAGGTGACCCTGGGCAGGGCCGGCCGCACAGGTAGCAAGAGGAAGGGCTGAACGTGGAACCCGGAGCCTCCGCTGTACGGCCGTCAGGAAAGGCTGAGAAACAGACCAGCATGAGGCCTGGTGTCGGCAGGGGACGCAGGCACCGCCTGGCATGTGCTCTTCTGGGTTAGGTGCCTATGCCACCTCTCACCATCTGCAGCTACCTTCCAACTCCACCAGTCAGATACGCCAACAGACACACAAACGCAGCCTGTCCGGTAGAAGGGCCCCTACCCCACACCCGCCTCCCGGCGTGCACGCACCGCTTTGTAAACCCGCGTTTGTCCAGATGCATCCGGGACTTTGAACTCTACTTCGAGCTGGTTGTGATGTCGTACTGGTCCCTCATTAATTACTGAATCAGGAAATCTGACAAGTGTTCACTTTATATTTATACCAAGAACATGACTGTACCTTAAAAACAAAAATCATCCTCCAACACCAGGACTGCCTACGCAGTGTCAGGTATTAAAACATGCCGCGCAGCCCTGCCCGTGAGGAGCTCCCGGCTCCCGTGGTGCACGGGCCTGGACAGAAGTGAAAGTGGCCCAGAAAGACACCCTGTCCTGGCGTTTCCGGAGGTCACTGTCGGGCGTGGCACATGCACACTAATTATTCAGGACGCAGTCTCCCTGGTGTGACTGCTGTGTGTAGCCAACAAGTCTCTAGGACATCAGCTTGAAAAAGCAGTACAGGAACTGGGTATGTCAAACGGACCCCACAGAAACACCTGAAGGATGAAGTTCTTGGAGCTCTGACCCGACACACCAGGAACATGGGCTGCGGAGCAGAGAGGCGGCAGTGGGGGGGGGGGTGCAAGGCTGAAACACTCGCCCCTTTACGTGCACACCTCCAAGTTCACGCAGGAGAATCTAAGATGCGTTTCGGGAGTCCAGTGAGGAGGAAGGGGGCTGGGGTGGGCTGACGTCCCTGGGGGATGTGTCATCTTGGAGCTGTGGTCAGTGCTAAGCAGAGGCCCAGAGACAGCATGCTGAGCAAGACACAGGAATCCCTGAATGTTGAGCTCCGGGGCGGAGAGGCCACGAGCAAAGGACAGAGCCACCCCATCAGGCAGTGTGGCCGAGCCAGACTGACCAGGAACCAGGGGAACCCAGTCATCACAGCGTCCTGGACCACATGCCCAGGAGCCTGGATCGTAGCCCAGAAGCAATTCGGAAAGTAATCAGAGTAGCTCCGAAGCTGGAGAAAGATATCTCAGATCTGTGTTCTCAAATTGAGGCTTAGCGCCAACCGGGGGACTGACAGCCTGGGAGGCCCAGGACTGGGCACCCCAGGAGGCTGTGGTGGGGTTCAGGTGGGAGGAGAAGGGGGGAATCTGAAACACATTCAAAAGGTGCAAGGCAGTGAGATCCGGCATAGACAAAAGCGGATTTGGGGGGGAAGCCAGCCAGCACAGGTGGGAAACAGGGACTGATGGTCAGGGGCTGAAGAGGGTGTGAGCCGCTAGTCTGACACACAGCTGAGCACGGCAGAGGCGTTAAGATTGTGACAGGCCTGCTTGCGAGGTCCGTCCTTAGCCGGAGTCTGGGTCTTGAACGGTAAATGGTTTCCTGCGCTGACATAAAACCACTCGGAAAGAATCTTAGCCTTGAACACAACCAGGTGCTGAGTCCTGAGAGGTCCAGCAAACCATCGAAACTGGGGTGCTCTTGAGGACTCCCCAGCAGGATAGTTGGTAATTTTTCAAACAAACAAACTAGGTGAGTTCAGCTCAACTGGCCAAAACATTCTAAACAGAGGACAGATGAAATATCCTAGAGTCTCTCTAGACCAATACTTTCCCAACCTTTCCAAAGCAGTAGAATCCTGATTTATGTGAAGCTTATAGGCGAAGATGTTAATATTTATTGATTTACTTATTCCACGAATCAGCAGGAAACAGGAGCACAGACCCACCTCCTGTTCACAGGGGCACCCCGATACCTGAGCCAATGCATGCCCTCACGGGACAGTTTCAATAAATATTTTATCAATGAGGTTAAATCATTTACGTTCAGATGGATGAAGCTTACCAATTATATCATTGAGAACAACACTATCTGGACAAACCATAATGCTCCATACTTGCAACTAGGAGAAGCCTATGGTTTGTGCCAACTCGGCCTCCACATAGTTCAAACCAGAACCACCCTTTTTCTTACCGACTAGTCGTCTGGAAGCAGGAGTGTAAGCCGACCAGGAAGGGGTTGCTGGAGGCCTGCTCAAACACATGCTTCTCTGTCTGTACCCAGTCGATGTCCTGAAAAAGACCAGAGGGTGCTGACGAGGCTCCTGAGCACTCTTCCCGGGCATCCCGGAGAAGGGAGGATGCCTATAACCCCATTTGTGGAAGACAAAGCAGAGAAAAAAATAAAGCACCCATTTAGAAATATATCATCATCATCATCTCCACGACCATTATCTTTTATCATTCATCTGTCACCTTTACTGACCATCATCATCAACACCATCATCTAACCCATCACCATCATCATGATCATCATCACCATCATCTCCACCATCATCTAACCCAGTGGTAGTCAACCTGGTCCCTACCACCCACTAGTGGGCATTCTAGCTTTCATGGTGGGAGGTAGCAGAGCACTAAAGTATAAATAAAAAGATAGATTTAACTATAGTAAGTTGTTTTATAAAGATTTATTCTGCCAGACTTAGTGAAAATCTGACATAAAGTACTTGGTAAGTAATTATTATTATATGCTTTAACTTGCTGTAACTCTGCTTTATAAATTTTATAAAGTAAAGTTACTCCCCTACTTTATAAATCACCATTACTGTGGAACCGGTAGGTAGTTAGAAAATTTTACTACTAACAGAGATACAAAAGTGGGCAGTAGGTATAAAAAGGTTGACTACCCCTGGACTAACCCATCACCATCATCACCATTATCATCAATTATCACTATCATCATTGCCATCACCATCTTCACCACCATCATCATCATCACCATCATTACCACCATCATCATCATCATCATTGTAACCACCATCACTAACATCACCATCATCATCACCACCATCATTATCTCCATCACCTCCACCTCCACCATCACCATCACCACCATCACTCATCACTATCTCCACCATCATCATCATCATAATCCATCATCTATCACAATCATCACTTATCACCCTTTCTACCACTGTTGCCAGCACTGTGCTGGCCTCTAAGTTATGGACTCTCCATGCACTGCTATGTGCTCCCCAAGGCAGCCTGGGAAGGTTGGCACCGACCCCGCTGAAGACAAGAGGAAACAGAGGATGGAGTAGTTAAGCAGATTCTGCAGAGTCCCAGATCCATCTCCCCAGCACTGCTCCTCCCACAGGGCTATCCCCTTCCCAATCCATGCTGGAACTTAAAAAGCTCTTCTCTTCCCTCTGTCTGTCAGGAGACCCCTGGAGTGGAATGACTTCAACTCCATCTGTCCATGCAGAGTGCTCCTAGCTCCCCCCATCTCCGAGCTCCAGACTTGCTCAGGCAATGGCTGCTGGGCAATGCCACTTGGCATCTCACCCGGCAAGGCAGGTCTCCAACAGAGCTCCTGACCCGCCCCGCCATCTGTTCTCCAAAGGCAGCCAGCCACCCAGATGCTCAGGCAGAAACCCCTGCTGGTCACCAAGACTCCTCCTTCCCCTCAGGTGCAGATCAAGCCACCAGGTTCTTTCGCTTGACTGCAGCTGCCTCCTCCCAGCCTGCTACACTAGTCACAGGTTCCGGGGATTAGGATGTAAACATTTCTCTTGGTGGGGCCACCATCTGTAGTGGCCCCATAGCCTTATGTCCACGGCCCAGGCTCATGGCCGTGGGACACCTGTCTGTCTCTGTCTCTCTCTCTCTCTCTCTGTCTGTCTGTCTCTCTCTCTCTCTCTCTCTCTCTCTCTCTCTCTCTCACACACACACACACACACACACACACACACAAACACAAACTCAGCTCCCACCCACCAACTCTTAGACTCGCCTTACTCCCGCAAGATCGCCTAAGAGCCCCCACCTCCACACCTCAGCCACAGCAGACGGTGTGAAGATGCCCAAAGCAGCGACTCTTCCCAACGCCTTTTCTCTCAGGGTCCTATACCAGGGGTCCCCAAACTACGGCCCACGGGCCGCATGCGGCCCCCTGAGGCATTTATCCAGCCCCTGCCGCACTTCCAGAAGGGGCACCTCTTTCATTGGTGGTCAGTGAGAGGAGCATAGTTCCCATTGAAATACTGGTCAGTTTGTTGATTTAAATTTACTTGTTCTTTATTTTAAATATTGTATTTGTTTCCGTTTTGTTTTTTTTACTTTAAGATATGTGCAGTGTGCATAGGAATTTGTTCCTAGTTTTTTTTATAGTCCAGCCCTCCAACGGACTGAGGGACAGTGAACTGGTCCCCTGTGTAAAAAGTTTGGGGACCCCTGTCCTACACAGTCAACCTCACACATTCCATCAGTTTCCCAGCGGCCCACTGTGCTGAGAAAGGGTCTGGACCATCTAGTGGTGCAGATGACCAGCCACAAGGGCACTGGCAACACACCACACCTCCCAGGGCCTCAGTTTCCTCACCGGTAAGGCATGGACACCACCACTCACGTGTGAGCTCAGCGTTCAGGGCTGAGGGGCCAGCTGGACAGTGTGGCCTGGAAACACCCAGCCCAGCCCTAGCCCTGCCCTCTCACCCATGAGCCCAGGCCGGGGAGACCTACGAGCCAGCAGCAGCCTAACAACGACAGCATCAGTGCCCACTGAATGCCAGTCCCCCTCTCCTTCTAAGACACAGAACCTGCATCTGGATGCGAAAGACAAAGACCTAAATACACGAGGCGAGCAAGCCCCCCGGAAGGCGCTCAGTGTCACTAGTCACTATGGCCATGTAACCAAACCACAGTGAGATGCCACTTCATGCCCACCGGGCCAGCGCTAATCTAGACCCAGAAAACAGCAGGAACTGGGACCTCCACATGGGGTTGGCAGGACTTGGGGAAGGTAGTCTGGAAGCTTCTCAGACAGTTAAACATGAAGTTGCCCTAGAACCCAGCAATTCTGCTCCTGGGTAAAGACCCAAAATATCTAAAGACAGGGACTCCAACAGATACCTCTGCATATGTGTTCATGGCAGCTCTACTTACAACAGCCAAACATCTATCCACAGATGGCTGGATAAACTGGAAGTGGCCCACCTGCACACTGAAATATTACTCGGCCATGAAAAGGGGCGAGGCCCTGACACGGGTGTGGGGGAACCTTGAACACCTGATGCACCACGAGAGGAGCCAGCACACAAGGTCACAGTGTGATTCCGTGTATACGAGACACCCAGGACAGGTCACCCACAGAGACCGAAAGCACATTAGTGGTTGCCAGGAGCCCAGGGTGGGTGGTGGAGAGTGATGCTAATGGGGACAGGGCTCTCTGTTCAGGGGGATGAAAATGTCCTGGCACTGGGCAGCACAACACAGGGAATGTGCTCAGTGCCACTGGTGTACACACTTCACAATGGTCAATGTGGCAAATTTGGTGTGTATTTCACTCCAACAAAAGGACAAAGCCCATGGAGCCAGAACTAAGATCCACACAATACACTGTGATGTGTCCCCTGGTGGCAACCCCGTGGCATTCCCTCTTTGGATACTCATTTCTGTGGTGTCATCGTGGCACCTCCCTCCATGGTGCTCTGTGGCACCCCGAGGGGCTGGCTCACCTCATCGTCATGCACCAGCTCCTTCTTCACCACCTTCATGGCATAGATCTGGTCGTTCTTCTTGAGCCGCACCAGGAGGACCTTGGCGTAGCTCCCACGCCCAATGACCCTGATGAGGTCAAAGTCCTGCAGCCCCAGCCCCTGAGAAATTTTGATTCCGTCCATCCCGTCGATAACTGGCTTGAGGTCCTGAGGGAGGGCAGACAACAGAGAGTGGGAAGGGGGAAACATTTGAGACTCAGGATCCCTGTGTGCCCCAGACCTGAACCCCAACCTGCTCATGAGTCATGACCCCATACCCTATACAACCCCTGTGGTAGGCAGACAGACACGAGTAATGGCTACAGGCCAGGCACAGGAAGTCACTTGGGTGGAAAGCCCCGGGGACCTAGCAATAGGCAAAACCAGGAAGACAAGGATCTTGCCCACAGGGTACCCTTTCCTCCACATCATTGGTCATATGATTCAGACCCTCCCCTGACCTCTCCTCTCCTGGTGTGTTACTAGTCATACGAGTCAGACCCCTTAGCAGGGAAGTAAGCAAGGGGGCCAGAGAACAGCCCTTAAGCATTAACCCCTAGGAATGACATCTAGGCCTCAGTTGTGTCTCAGCTCCAGGCCCAGAAAAACAGCAAAACCAGACAAGTCATGACATGGGCTGACCTCAGGACCAGCTGCATTGACTAATGATCCCCGACCCTGGCACTGACCAATCATTGGAGACTACCACCCTAAAAGAACACATCTGGAGAGCTGATGAGTATTGATTGAGATGCTCCCCTGGGATCTCCCCTAAAATCTCCACCCTTAAAAGACCTTAGGACAGAGGACCCAGGGCACTGTCCCTCTGGGTACCCACCCACGCCTTTCCCTTCCCCCTTCCCCTCCTCCTCCCCCACAGGCATGGGTCTCCTAAACTCTGAGGTATCCCAGGAGACTTGTATCAGGGGAGCAGCGGGCAGCAGCAGCTTGTCCCAGACTAACCCCATGAACCTGTCTCCAAGGCCCCCTTTTCTCTGACTCCAGTGAGTTGACGGCAGCTCCACCCAGGCTCTCTTGCGGCTTCTTTTGTAGCCTAGGCCCTCCCTTGTGTCCCTGTCCCCAGCTTTAGTAAATGTATCCTCAAAATCACCTGGACTCGTGTTGTGAAGTTTTTCCAACACGATGTCAAGAACCCACAAAATACTACCGGTCCTAGGCGGACCCAAAGGGCCATGTCCTCTGATGATACCCCCACCCCACTGCTCAGGAAGTAAAGCCAAGAACAAGGACTGTGCAGCTTTTGCTGGAAGGAGCTTGAAACCCAAAAGCTATTCGTTTCCACAGAACACAGCCCCATCACCAGGCACCGGTGGCCCTGCCATGAGTGATGCAGAAGCTTGAGGACAGCATCATCGGATGAGCTGAAGAGGTGACCACAGGTTCCCATGCCCAGGGACATCAGGGCTGGGGCTCTGGAGCTGCCTGGACCTCCCAGGGCCTCACTGGCTCCTGTCTGCCAAAGCAAGTCTTACTGGAAATATATACATGATGAGTGAAAAAGGCAATCCGATTTAAGACATAATTTGCTTCCTGCCTGCGAATTATTTCTGGCGAGATTTGTGGTGGACAAAGGACGTCGGTAACTGAGTGGTCCTGACTTGTTGTGGACAGAACAGAACCAGCAGGGTGGCAAAATCAAGTGATGTTTGTCAGAGACTTTGAGAAAGGTATGGCTGCTCCCTGAGGTGCTGTGGACAGGGGAAGCTCTGCCGTGTGACCTCATTCATGAGTACAATGTGATTGTGCCTTCCTCCCATCACCTAGAGCTGCCACAGACAGAGGCCACACTGAGCCTCTCTTGCCCGAGGTAGGGAAGAACAGGACAGGGCACTGAGGTCTGCTGGCCAGAGGGACCACACTGTGACACTGATCTATGAGAACTCCACTGGGTCTCTAGCCAGGTCTTACTTAGAACGGAGCTCCCAGAACCCTTGGAATATCCTAAGTGCCAGGATGTGTCTTTTGTTATGCTAATAAGGCGACTTTTGGAAAGCCCCTAAATCACTTAAGATGGGGGCTAGTTGCCAGGGAAACCAACCACGTGATTGGAGGGTTGGCACTTTCAGCCCCACCCCCCGACCCCCAGGGAGGGCAGAAGGGCTGGGGATCGAGCTCCTTCTGTGGACTCCTTCTGTGGATGGCGACTGCATCAATCCCCGCCTGTGTTATGAAAGCCCCCACAAATTCCCAGAGAACAGCGTCCAGAGACCGTCCGGGTAGAAGAACACGAGAGATTTGGGGAGACTGACACCCAGAGAGGCTGTGGAATCTCCTCATTGAACCCCGCACACCTCGCCCCGTGCCCCTCTCCCACTAGGCTGGTCCTGAGTTCCGTCCTTCTAGAACAAACCAGTTGTCTATCTAGTAAGGGAACTGTTTCCCTGAGCTGTGTGAGCCGAGCTGCACTAGCAAACGAATCAAGCCCACGGAGGAAGGTCATGAGGTCGTCGCAACCTTCCACCTGCGGTTGACTGGGCAGAAGCGCCTGGACTTGTGACTGGCGGTGAAGGGTGGGGGGGTCTCCCGGGGCGGCGCCCTTCACCTGTGGGGCCTGACGCTGTCCCCAGGAAGACCGTGTTGGAACTGGGTTAGACTGTGGGGCACCTGGTCAGTGTCAGCTGAGCACTGGGGAATTACTTGGTAGTGTGGAAAATGAACAATGGAAAAAAAAAAGAATAATTTGACAAAATAAATGATTTGACAAATATTACAGCTTAAAACACAGCCCTCTGGGTGAGGCGGGTGCTGAGAGGCCTGCACCCACAGCGAACGACAGTGCCAGGGTCTGGAGCTGCTGGGATGGCAGCAGCTGGGGATTCGCAGAGGGTGTGCCCCACAGTGCCCGGCAGCAGTCCGTGGCGCTGGGTGCACCAGGTCCTGGGTGCCCCTCTCCTCCCAGCCCCTCACAGACTGAGCTTCACCACACTGTACATGGTCCCCAAAGACAGAGGGCCCCGTGCCCCATGTGAGAGGTGCCTGTGGATACCAAGGTTCCGGGCAGCGATCTTCCCTGCAATGGGGACACCTGTCCCAGGCTACAAAAGATGGTCATAGAAAATCTGAGAATTTGATCAGTGGGAGCGAGGAAACCAAACTACTTGTGAATGTGGTGACCATCTCAGTCTATCTAACCCTGTCTCTGGGCCCACAGACCATGCCAGTCCTGTAAGTGTGCCCAGAAGACACTAAGAAGTCCAGTGAGCCCAGCCCCCAGGAGCCAGCCTTCCCACCTTTCTCAAAGCATCTGAGCAGGGGTTTCCCGTGTGTGGGTCACCGGGAATGGCCACCAACGTCGTGCTGTGGAAGCTTCCCAGACACCAGGCACGGTGCTAAGTGTTTATCCTCATGGAAAGACGCCATCATTATCCAAATATATGACAGCGGAGAATCCTGAGGTCCGAGGGGTCCCCTAACCCAGGCTCAGCCTGGGCCTGGCCCCTGAGCCCCCGCAGATTCAGCCAACAACAGCTTGCCCCCATTCTGCGTGGCTGTGAGAAACACACACCAAGCACCATGTCCTCACCCTGAGATTAAGCGGCGGCTCACACTTTGCCACACTCACTCCCTCTCTGTGCATCTGGCCATTCAGAGATGACCATTGTGCTAAAACACTTGAAAGACTTCCTGGACTTCAGCCCTAAATGCTTCAGTGTGGACGCCTGGATGCCCACTGGACCACGCTCTCATTTTTTTTTAAAATATTTTATTTATTGATTTTTTAGAGAGAGAGGAGAGAGAGAGACAGAGAGAGAGAGAAGGGGGAGGAGCAGGAAGCATCAACTCCCATATGTGCCTTGACCAGGCAAGTCCAAGGTTTCGAACCGGCGACCTCAGTGTTCCAGGTCGACGCTTTAGCCCACTGCGCCACCACAGGTCAGGCCCCACGCTCTCATTTAAGTTGAGCAAAAATCCCCAAACACGTCTAGTTCATATTAAAATGCCCCAGAACTGCATCAATGAGCTTCTAAATAGGACCCTGGACACCCCAGAGAGCCCCTCTCAGTACACTCACCTCAGAATCATCTTTAATGCTGTCGTCTCGTTTCCGGGTTGAAGAAATATAAGGAACTGAGGAAGAGAAAGAAAGAAGGCTGTTGCAGGTGTTGTCGGGTCTATGTCCCTGGACACAAGGACTAAGCCAGCGGTGCTCAGGGCAAACACAGGCAGCAGCCACACCTCCGACTCAACAAGTCTTAAGAAAATGCAGCTTTCTGGGCTTCAACCAGACCTGCTGGCTCTGAACATCTGGAGACGGGGCTTGGGAACCTGCCATTGTGACAAGTTACTGGAGGGATTCACCTAGAAGAAATTAGTCATCGACGATTTCGGTGTCCACCCTTCCAGTCTTCTCAGTGGAGACAGATGGACAGGGAAGGGGGCGGTGGTGGATGAGTGGTTGGTGTTGGTGAATGGGTGGGTGAGTGGATGGACTTATGAATGGAGAGATAGATAGGTGGGTGGGTGGGTGGGTGGATGGATAAGTGGATAGATGGGTAAGTGGATGAATACATGTATAAATAGATGGATCAGGGTGGGTAGTGGTTGGTGGATAATAGATGGTGGATGGATGGGTGGGTAGATGGATGGTGTTTAGTAGATAAGTGGGTAAGTGGATAGATGGATAAGTGGATAAATACATGGATAGATGGATGGATCAGGGTGGGTGGTGGTTGGTGGATAATAGATGGTAGATGGGTGGGTGGCTGACAGATGGGTGACAGATGGGGGATGGATGGGTGTGGAGGTGGGAGGTGCTCTGGTCTCATTTCACCATTCGAGGGCTCCTGGGATGAAATCATATTTATCAAGTGAGGGCTAGAGCTCTCACACACCCTTGTGATAGTACACGGACTTTGGAAGTTCAGAGTTGGGCCATCACTCACAATGGTATTCAAAAATCTCTCCCCAAATGCTGCTCAGCATTAAAAAAAAAAAAAAAGATCTATCCCCACCAAAAAAAATCCTATAAAACCCCGGGAACCACGGCAGCATGCCATGTGCACAGTGGCTGCCCAGTGGGCCTTGCTCCTCACAGAGCTCAGCTCCGTGCTGCAGCTGATCTACAGGAGGGTCTGGCATGGCAGCTGCTACACTGGCTGCCTTCTAGAATGCCCCACGTAGGCACAGAGGGGAGACCTCGGGCCCGGACTCCGAAGGCAGCAAGTCATGGAGCCATGGGCCCCAGGGAAGGCCACCTGCTCTGCCCATCTTTGCTGGGGCTGAGAGGAGGCCCTGGAGAGCATGTCCCCAGTCCCACTTATGGCAGCCATGCTGGTTGACACCGACCCTCAGAGAGCAGACAGGGTTTAGAAAGGACTCGCGGTCAGAAAGGGGGAGGCCAGCAGGTGTGGCAGGGCGAGCAGAGCCTGGGCACCCCAGCAGGAAGGAAGAAACCCTTACTGCCATCGGTCTCCTCAGAGGGAAGGTCCACATCGCCGTCCTTGTCATCTGCTGCAGGTTCTTGGGAAGGCATGACAGAATCCTGCAGAGAGACAGGCCGTTACAAAGTGACTGGCCGGCATTACAGTGTAGCTTCTGGACACACTGCAGGACTTTTAAAAACCACCTATTAAGGCCCTAGCCAGTTAGCTCGGTGGCAGAGCATCGGCCTGGCGTGCAGGAGTCCCGGGTTCGATTCCTGGCCAGGGCACACAGGAGAAGCACCCATCTGCTTCTCCACCCCTCCCCCTCTCCTTCCTCTCTGTCTCTTCCCCTCCTGCAGCCGAGGCTCCATTGGAGCAAAAGTTTGCCCGGGTGCTGAGGGTGGCTCTGTGGCCTCTGCTTCAGGCGCTAGAATGGCTCTGATTGCGGCAGAGCAATGCCCCGATGGGCAGAGCATCGCCCCCTGGTGGGTGTGCTGGGTGGATCCCGGTCGGGCACATGCGGGAGTCTGTCTGACTGCCTCCCCATTTCCAACTTCAAAAAAATGCAAAAAAACCCACCTATTAAAATATATACATTGTTACACACGTTAAACATGTTTGATACAGACTGTTACCTTGTTGCCACAAAGTTACCTGGGATTCCACAGGGAGTAGTGCCCACTAAGGCACTAGCACCTAGGTGTTTTAATAAAACAGGGGTTTCCATATAATGCTCGGTCACCTCCCCACCCCGCAATGCCGCATCTGCACATGTGAGCAGCCAGGCAGGCACTGGGCTCCACTTCCTGGCACCCGGGGTTCCACAGTGTGGTGTCAGAATGGGGGCAGCTCCCTATTGGTGGTCGTCTAGGCACCAGCATGGGTGTTGCCCCCCCATGACTAGTCTTTGGGTTTGGCCTCATTTCTGAGGCTAATGTGGACCTAGGGGACCCCAGGGTATGTGCGCCTTGACAGTTTTCGGCAGCTACGAGTGAAATGGACCCCTACCTAGCACCAGTCTGTGCGGGGACCCCATGTCCCTGAGCTCAAGCAATATCAGGGTGAGACCTGGACTCAGGTATGTCCCATTCAGAGGGGTCTTTTGGTGAGGAAAAGTCTGTCAGCAGAGCCTTGAAGACTAGCCACCGTGCACAGTCCCAGGCTGGTGATGGGGGCACACAGCTCACGGGGCTGAGCCTCCGACTTGCTGAGCAGCAGGGGCTTTTGCCTTTGTAGCTCCCACGACTGGGTAGGATGAGCCACGGCTTATCCACCATGCCCAGCCCAGAGTAGTAAAGGGCACCGGGCCTCCAAGGGCATTGGGGGCCCTCAGGACTTGGGAAGAGAGGTCCCGTTCCAGATTGCTGGCCGGGGCCATCCCTCTGCCACCGACGGGTGCCCCCTTCTCTCGTCTCGTCAGTGGCACAGCGTCAGGACCCCACCAGACAGGACGACTCAGGGCCAGCAGGGAGTGTGGACACTCACCATATGCCTCCTGCAGGTCAGCGGGACGAGGACGTGGCAGCGTTTATGGACCAGCAGCTTGCAGTTGATGCACCTGTAGCCTTGCCTCGCGAGACCCCATATCCTTTCACTGCACTGACCGCAGTACGCTCTCTGCAGACAACAATGGTGGCTGTTACGCTGGGACCCCAGCGCTCTGCAGAGCCCACAGCCACAGGCACCTTCACTGATTTTCTCAAAAGATGACATGGAGCTGGGTTGTCACCTGGTCACATCCACGTACCAAGTCCTGCCTGGGCTCAGGTGCATCCCATGCTGGGGGAGGACCCTGCTTTGTGTGAGGGGCAGAGGGGAGGACCATTGGGCAAGGGCTCCCCTTGCCTGTAGGAAGGAGGGGTGGTTGTAGCTCCCGCTGGGCTGTGCATGGAACAGCGGTGGGGACCTGTCTGGGTGGAGGGACTCAGGCTGAGAAGAGCGTGGGGGAAGCCCCTCTCATCCAAACATCTCACCCCAATGGAGACGGAGAAACAGACTCTGCCAAGCATTCTGCTCTAGGGCAGCGGGCAGTCGCCGTGGTATTTTTTTTAGTGTATCTAGAGATTTTTAATGGTCCATCTTTGTTTTTCATGGTTCTAAACTACTTGAAACTGGTGGTGATCAACAGCTTGTCTACTGCTCCCGACTACATGTTTCATAGAGCGTGAGGATGAATGTTCAGCAGCCGTCAGGGCTGGCTTCTGCCACGTGGCACACGTGTGTGTCCGAGGTACCCAGGCTTACCACTTCCAGTTTTTTCCAACCATAACTCATTTACCTGTGTCAGTCCCTCTTGGTGGTCGTCTAGGCACCAGCATGGGTGTTGCCCCCCCATGACTAATCAGTCTTTGGGTTTGGCCCCATTTCTGAGGCTAACATGGACCTAGGGGGACCCCAGGGTATGTGCGCCTTGACAGTTTTCAGCAGCCACGAATGAAATGGAGAGACCCCGTATCCTTTCGCTGCACTGGCCGCAGTACGCTCTCTGCAGACGACAATGGTGGCTGTTACGCTGGGACCATTTCACCGTTTTAAATACATTTCTTTCTTTTGAGAGTGTCTCAAATTACTCCTAGAGATGAAGAACTAGTAGCTTAGCCTGAGTTCATTTTAGAAAACCGGTCAAATTCTACACCACGTGGTCCTGGGGGTCCCTGAGAAGCCCACTCCTCACCAGGGAGGGGACGGGCTGGAGCGGGTGCCCCTGCCAAGTCTCCAAGAAAATCTTTGCCCCACCGATTCTGGGGAGGGGGACAGAGGGGTAGACACAGGGGAAGGAGTCTGTAACCTGCAATCAGAGATAGGGACGACTTTTCTCCTCAAGCCTACAGAGTGGGAAAGGCCAGTCGTGCTGCTGGGCCCCGGCCGGCTTCCCTAGGTAGAAGAGCTTCATCGTGGGCCAGAGATGCAGGAAACTGAGCTTTGCTGAGAGCCAGTGTGTGTGGGGGGGTGGGGTTGGAGGGCCCTTGCTCCAACACCCTGAATGGATGGGAATTCAAGGGAGAGCCTGAGCTCTGAGCATGGGGGGGGGGGGGAGGGCAGGCCTGGCAGCAGAGTGCTGAGCACGTGTAAAGGCCCGCAGGTGAGCACCCAGATTGCTGTGCTGAGTTCAATGGTGTCCCCCAAATTCATGTCCGTCCAGAACGGCAGAATGCGGCCATATTTGGAGGAAGTATTCCTGTAGGTATAGTTAGCTAAAACGAGGTCAGACTGGATTGCGTGGGCCCTTAGTCGTGACTGGCGTCCTCATGGGAGCAGACACAGGCTAGAGAGAAACAGGGCAGGTAAGGAGAGGTAGAGATTGGGGCCCAGCTGTGGGCCTGGGAACACCAGGAGCACCAGCCGGCCACACCAGGAGGGAGAAAGTGGCAGGAAGGACCCTAGCATGGAGACGTCACGGGGAGCAGCCTTGCTCACAGCCTGGTTGGGACATCCAGCTTGTAGACCCTGAGAGAATGAGTCTCTGTTTTAAGTCCCCTGTTTGTGGAGCTTTCCCAGCAGCCCCAGGACATGAACCTTCCTTGGCTGCCAAGGTGCCTGTAGGCACCAGTCCCCCACCCCCGCTGAGAAATGGAACAGTCACAAGGCCACATGAGTCACTCGTTTCCAGAAAATATAAGACACACTGTAGACACTAGGCTGCAGGGCCCTTCAGGTGGGTGGGCGGGGGCTGCATGCGGCTTCCTGCCACAGGAATCCCTGGGCAGGACACCGAGCACCCTGGGGTCATTTGTCGACTCCACAGTCACTCCTGTGTGCATGCAGGCTGGGACTGCATGGCCACGTGCCCTGAGCAAGAACCATGTAACTGGGCAATCAGGGTGCCCGAGACACAGACTGCATTTATCACATAGCACCACCCAGAAAAACCTGAACTGGGACTTGCACGGGTTCAGGAAGCCTTGGAAAGGCTCGCTGACACAGAGAGTGTGTGCAACTGGATCTGGACGGTCTCTCCACTAGGAGCTGAACAGTACACCCAGTCCACTCACTTCCCCTCCCTGTCTTTGCTTTTAAAGCTGCACAGTGCATTCAGCACAGAGCACCCAGCACAGAGCCCTCAATATAGAGCACATAGCAGTGAGCACCCAGCACAGAGCACTCAGCACACAGCAGTGAGCACCCAGCACAGAGCACTCAGCACACAGCAGTGAGCACCCAGCACAGAGCACTCAGCACAGAGCACCCAGAAAAGCACTCAACCCTCAATACAGAACACTCAGCACAGAGCACTCATCCCTCAACACAGAGCACTCAGCACACAGCAGCCAGAACAGGGCACTCAGCACTCAGCACACAGCACAGAGCACTCAACCCTCAACACAGAGCACTTAGCACAAAGCATATCACTCAGCTTAGAGGACTCAGCCCTCAACACAGAGCACTTGACAGCCACAAGTCCACATCCCACAGGGCAGCACTCACCCTGTTAAAGCGCTTGGCTTGGAAGAGATGGCCGTTGGCGCGGTACAGCTTCCTCCATCTTCTGGCTCCGCGGCGGTAGATGGATTCTGGAACAGACATGAGAAAGGTGTAAAGAACCAGCACAGGGCCCGGGGCCCCACTCCACAAGCGAGGGGCCTTCGGGACAGGTTCCCCCGGAACGGGGCCTAAGGAGGCTGGCACTGAGGTGACAGCACCCACTGCTCTCTCTTTGCCTCTCCTCAGATGGTCCTCACGTCATGCCCCAGGTGGGGAGGATAGGGAAAGGCTCGCTGACACAGAGAGTATGTCAAGCAGCAGGGCCACTTGGACGGCCGCCCACCCACCGAGGGTTCAGCCTTGGGACCATCTGAGGACCATGTGTCCTGCCACTTGTCCTGTGTACCCTTCCCTCCAGGCATGGATGCCAAATGCCCCTGCACCCAGGGCCACGGTGCACATGAGCCACATGCTCAGATGATAGTAGTTATGCCTCAGTGTCTACCGAGGGCCACCGGCTGCTGCTTCAGTCCACATGTGACTGATCTGACCGCAGCTTCTGTCAGCCCTCCCCTTGGACATGAAAGCCCCTAAGGATCCCAGGCCCAGCAAATCTTGGGGCAGGAGAAAAGCCAACGAGCTGGACACTTATGCTGAATCCTGGTCACCCAATGCCGCTTTCACGACAGGTGTATAACAAATCGAGTCCCAGAAAGGTGACAAACCCTCTCCTGGAATCGCGGAGCTGAAGCCCAAGCCGGCACTGGCTGGTGTCAGTCTCAGAACGCCTCTAACTTCGTGCCTTTGAAACCCTCTGAAATGCGTATCTTCGGGACACAGGGCAGCTTTGTTGCTTTTACAAAGTCCCAGTGAAGGCGTCTCAGGAATCACGGAAGGGCCCAAAGACACTAATGTGGAAATTGTAACGAGATGTTTTTAAAACAAGCAAGGGACGGGCTTGGGCTGGAACTGGCCGAAATCAGGTCATGGCACTTAACAAAACCTGCTTCTCCCCCTTTCACAGGAGACCGAGTCAGGAACCGTGCTGTCTGGGCTCCTTGGCAGGAACCTCACAGCTGGCAGGTAGAGGCCGGTTGGCCTGGCGACCCCACGGGCAGGTTGCATGCCAGGCGAGAACAGGGCTAGGCTGGGGCCAGAGCCCACCACCTCCCTCCCCACCCACCTGGGGACTCACACCATGACCTCAGCCCTAGGGTCATGTGGGGCAAAGATCACTGATCTGTCCCTCAGCTCTAAGGAGTCCTAGTGACCCCCCAGGGCTTCTGCCCAGAGAACAGGGTGCAAGCCCTGGCTTGCTCTGGGGAAGCCTGGCCCACAGAGGGTCCCTGCTAATGTCCACAGGAGTGACTGTCCCCATGTGTAGCACGCATACCCCTCGACTGTCCCTACAGAGCAAGGGCGAAGGCATGGAGTGACAGAAAGACAGGGGACACAGAGACAGTGGTGACAGGGAGGGAACTGAGCTGTCACATGGGGACACACCAGCACCTATGCTCTGGCTCTCCCTTCAGCCCCAGAGCACGCAACATGTCAAACTCTAAAAATACCCCCACCGATACCGTTCAAATTTGATTACAGCTGCCGGGAACAGAAACCCAAAGCCATCCTGACAGAGGCTGAGGTGTGCCAGGGAGCCCACAGCAGGCTGGACAAAGCGAGAGGACAGGATAGCGAGCCCCGCGTGACCCCATGGGTGTAGAACACGAGTGACAGGACGGGCACCAAGGCGACACCCTAGCCTCCATGGCAAGGAAAAGTGATCCCTGCTATTAGGGCTGTATGTCCGTGTCCCCCAGGTTCACACAGGGAAGCCCTGAGCCCGAGTGCAGTCGAATGCAGAGACGGGGCCTCTAAGGAATAATAAGGGTTGAGTGAGGTCACGAGGACGGGGCCCATGACAGGGTAAGTGTCCCTGTAAGAATGGGAGGAGACACCGCATGCCCCAGCACCGAGGCAGAGCAGGAAGGTGGCGTCTGCATGTCAGAAGGGACCCGGACAGCATGCTGATCTCAGACATCACCTCCAGAACCGGGAGAAATACGTGCCTGCTGTTTTGCCAGGGAGTCCCGGCGTTGTTCTGGGGGCCCAAGATGCCTGGGATGCCGGCCTCACTCCATGAGCAGGTGTATCCCCTCCAAAAATTAGGGACTTAAACATGAGAAGCAAAATGAATACACGTTTTAGGAGGAAACATAGAAGATCTTCATCATCTGAGGGGGAGAGAAGTTCAGATGTTCTAACGTCTCCTACATTTTTGCTCCTGGAAACCTCAGTGAACAGATGGACAGTTACTGTATCTCGGGGTTCGTGGTCAGGGCCCCCTCGTTTTCCTCAGTAACAGCCCCACAGTACAGGAGTGTGGTGTTGGCCGTGCGGAGATGCCCAAGAGAAGCCAGCTGAAATCTACAGTGAGATTGAACCTTCTACCCATGAAATCGTGAGGAAGGAAAAAGAAATCCGTGCTGGTTGGCCGTCTCGCCTTGGACTGAGTGAGTTCCAGCCCCCGTGCGTGAGGAGTGCTCGGTTAGGACAGGAAAGGCGTTCATTTGTGGGTGGAAGACGGAGCGGGAAACGTGTTCCCATGGACAGCGACGTGTTTCCCAGAAAGCACAGAGCCTCTGCGGGGCCCTCAGCAGGGACCCCCGAGACAGTGACCACAGTCACGTCTCTATTACAGTATGTTGTCGTAGCCATTCTAGTTTATTACCAGTTGTTGTTAATCTCCTACTGGGCCTCACATGTAAGCTACACTCCATCACACGTGTGTGGGTACAGAAAAAACATAGCATTTGTGGGGTCCGGGTCTATCTGCAGTTCAGACATCCCAGAAGACCCTGAAACATGTCCCCTGTGGATAAAGGGGGAACGACTGTCCACAGTCCCCAAAGACCCCAGTTCCATCACCCCTACTGTTAGCTTCTAACAGGTGTCAAATATAGTTGTGATAAGTGAACTGATATTGACAGGTTATTGTCACCTAAGTCCAAGCTTTTTTCCCACATCCTTAGCTATCCCCTCATGTCCTCTCCCTGACCTATCTGCCACCCAGGATCTCAAATTGTTTAGTCGTCACATCTGCTTGGGCTCCTCTAGGCTGTGACTGTTTCTCAGAGGACCACGGCTCTGACAACCTCGGCAGTTTTCAGGATGTGGGTCAGCCGTGTGTCAGACATCCCATCCCTCTCCGGGTTTGCCTGGTGTTTTGCTCCGGACCGGACCCGGGTTACAGCCTCCCCATCTTCTGCATCAGCTGAGCACCATCCTGGAAAAACCCACATCCGCAAAGGCAGCTACCAAACCCCAAACCGGTCCGACTCTGGCATCTCTACTGGAAGATCTCCAAGGTGACCACCAAGTCCCCTCTCTTCAGCCAGTGCCATCAGCCTCCCGGGCTGTCGGCTCAATAACAGTCACATTTTTAGCATCTAGGTTTCTGCTCGGAAAGTCACATACCTAGTCTGGCTGGAAGGGACAGCCAGAGCAAAGAAGAAAGAAAAGGGCAGTGTCCCCAAAGAACATGTGTGTGGAGTGAGGGGCGGGTGCCCTGGGGACGACCTGCCGGGTGGCTGTGTCCACCTTCTCACTGGACTGATGTCTGTGGAGATGAGGTGGGAAATGGGCCAAAGACAAGCAGGCAAGCGGGAAAGACCTCTCGGGGACAGGGGACATGGGGACGGGCACAGGACACAGCCTGCTCAGCCTCAGCCCTGGGGGAAGCTCTGGCCACACCCTGCACACTTGTTCTGCTGGGACCATCTTGGCCCTGGGGGTCACTCTGGGGTGGAGCTGTTCATAGGCAGGCACCCACTGGCCCCTGGAGCTTACAAGGTCACCTAGCTGGCCCATGCTTTCTGCGAACAGGACCCACAGTGCATGGCAGAGAGGCCCGATGGCTGCCGCAGCCATCCGGCCTCCGGCTTCCCTCTCAGCCTCCACGCCTTCACCCTCAAAAGCGGCTCTTAGCTGGGCTGAAACTCTATAATTAGGACGCGGCAGGGAATTTTAACCAGCCGTTTCCATAGCAATCTGGCATTTTGACGGCTCCAACTAGGGGAAGAAAATACATTTTAAAAACTGAGCCGAGAGCAACAGGCTGAGAAGCCAACTGCGTGTCCCTCAGACGTGGGGATGCATGTGGCCGTGCCACTTCCCAGAGCAGGACAGGATGGCAGTCAAAGCCTCCCTTGTGCACTAGACACTGACCACTGCCGGGTGACCTGCCCAGCCCTGCAGGGCCTGGGCACAGTGCGCAGGAATAATGCCGAGCATGGCCATGAAGCCGGCCAGGAGCCTGGGACCATAGCGGCTGGAGCAGGTACAGCACACAGGGCCGGACATGCCTCCAGGCCAGCTTCCTCATGGGGAGCAGCAGCCACGAAGTCCGCAACCCAGGAGGGCACAGCCACCCGCCTTTGTCCCCCGGTGTCCCCTGGATGAGGTGCAATGCCAGTTCATCCTACGAGAATATTTGACCCAAAAAAACAATAATGAAGAAGGCCATGTTTCTGGGACCAAGATGTCCTTCCTGGTCACTGGGTCACTGAGACTGCCGGCGGGGATGTGGGTGGGAGGGGCAGAGGAGGACGGTGGCCGGCCTCCCAGGGGCTCCTCACCGATGTCCACTCGCCATCCAGTACCGTCAGGGACTGTTACAAAAAGCAATCCCACAAGATGTTTTCAGAGGGAGAACCTATCCATAATAGCCCGGCTTGTTCATGATGTTTATGGCCGAGAAACTAATTTGTCATGACGAGAGTTATGTACGTCCTAATGAAACGGTCGACCAATATTCTCACAAAGACTCCACGGAAAACGCAGTCCAACTCCCAAGTAATTCACCCTGAGCGCAACACATTCCCACATGGAGGCTTCCCTTCATGGACTCACACACATAGAAAGAAAAGCACCCTGAGCCGTGCACGGCCAGTACCACGTGCCCCCAACCATGAGCTGAAGAAACAGGCAGACCAGGACATCATGTGGGCACAGGCAGTCCAGTCTCACTGTGCTTCCAAGAACAATCACTGAACACTAGAAAGCCGCTGCAGAAAAAGCGTCTAGGCGTTACAGACCCGACAATAGCCAGCACAGGGAATGGACAAGGCAGGGAGGGACATGTCCCCAGGGCCCCCACATGGCCTTGGGTGTTTGCTGATTCCTTGGAGGCCAAACAGAAAAGAAGGCCCAGAATCTGTGGGGTCAGCACAGATAGAAACTGGGCTTCAGGGCAACTGAGACAGTCCAGAACTAAGGAACCATCTCAGCTCGGGCTGCTCCAGAGGGTCAATTACTTCCCACAGTTCACAGAGCTGGAGGCTGGAGGCCTGAGATCAGGGTGCTGAGACAGGCTGGGCTCCGTGAGCAGACGGGCACCATCTGTCACCACAGGGCAGAGAGCTGTCTGGGGTCTCTTTTTCTGAAGACACTAATCCCACCCTCACCACCTCATGACTTCCCAAAGGCCTCGCTTCCTAATACATCGCATTGGGGGTGACGGCTTCAACACAGGAACTTGGGGGACACAATCCGTGACCCTCAGCTCTGGTCCCCCCACTTCCGTGTCCGTCTCACATGCACAACACAGTCATTCGTCCCCACAGCCCCTGAAGTCCTCACTCTCAAAGTCCGTCAGCTATCGCGTCTCATCTAAACGTCACCCCAATGGAGAGGGAGAGACACAAGCTGTGTCCCTGAGGAGGCAAGTCCCACTCAAACCTGTGAAACCAGACAGGGGGTGTGCTTCCCAAACACGGTGCTGGGACAGACCTAGGTGCCACCCTGTCCCTTAAGGGAGAAATAGGGAAAAAACTGGAAAGGCCACACACCCACGGGCCCACAGCCCAGCTCCGAAACCGTGCTAGACCTGAAGGCCCAGGGACATCTGCCTGCTCTGATGCTCTGCCCCCATCCCCCCCCCCCCCCCCCCGTCCTTGGGCTCTCTCCAGATCCCAGAGGAAGGGAAACCGTGGAGGATGAACCAGAAATCAGATGTCTCTCCCTCTGAGGCACCTGCTGAGTCCTGGGCTTGCACGTGCTCAGGGCAAGAGGCCAGGAAACCCACTGGCGCAGCTGCTTGCTGGGCAGAGATGCCGTGGGATGCTCACGCTGGGAGACAAAAGCTGCAGATTGGCGGTCCCCGAGGACCCCCAGGTGCTTTTGCTCACGGAGAGGTTAAAACAAGATGAGAGACAGAACGGTGTTCGCGAATTGAGGTGATCTATCCATGCTCTGTCTGCCAGAATAAAATTAAGTCTCTTCATGAGGAAAATAACAGCACGCTGGCCCCAGCATTCAAAACACAGTCTCTGCTGTTCAATCAAAAACCACCAGGCACAGCCAAGAAACAGAAGCCAATGACTGGACAGGCCACAGAAACGGACTCCCAGGTGACTCAGATAGTTAATGTATTTTAAAAAGAGATAAACGAGAGAATGTTACCAGTGAACTGGATATATGAAATAAAAAAAAGAAATCGAATCCTAACATTCCTTAGGAGCTTATAAATCCTGAGTGTGAAAAAGTACAATAATTAAAATTAATAGGCCCTGGCCGGTTGGCTCAGTGGTAGAGTGTCGGCCTGGCGTGTGGACGTCCCAGATTCAATTACCAGTCAGGGCACACAGGAGAAGCAACCATCTGCTTCTCCCCCCTTCTCTCTCTTCCCTTCCCGCAGCCATGGCTCAAATGGTTCAAGCAAAGTTGGCCCCGGGGGCTGAGGATGGCTCCATGGCCTCGCCTCAGGCGCTAAAAAAAAAAAATGGCTCCCACCCAGACAGAGCATCGCCCCCTGGTGGACTTGCCGGGTGGTTCCTGGTCCAGGTGCACGCAGAAGTCTGTCTCTCTGCCTCCCCTCCTCTCACTTAATAAAAAAAAATTAATTAATGATTCAAGAGCAAGTTGGACAAAACAAGAGCAGGAAGGACCCAGGCTGAAGCACAGAGGGAAGAACCAAGGACCTGGGACATGTGGAGAAAGGACGGGGCCCTAGGCCTGGGAACAAAGGAGCACAAACGGGGCAATATTCAAAATGATCGCAGCTGATCTTTTGCAAAAGAGACAAGGATGTCACACCCCAGATCCCAAAGGCCCACAGACCCCAGTGAGGACAAACGCGGCACTTCCCTAGCTTCCACGGGGCTGCCCGAATGGATGGATAAAGACCATTGGTTTTTTTTTTTTGTACTTTTCTGAGGCTGGAAACGGGGAGAGACAGACAGACTCCCGCATGCACCCTACCGGGAACCACCCGGCACGCCCACCAAGGGGCGACGCTCTGCGCACCAGGGGGCGATGCTTTGCCCCTCCGGGGCGTCGCCTGGGGCAGAGGCCAAGGAGCCATCCCCAGCGCCCGGGCCATCTTTGCTCCAATGGAGCCTTGCTGCGGGAGGGGAAGAGAGAGACAGAGAGGAAGGAGAGGGGGAGGGGTGGAGAAGCAGATGGGCGCCTCTCCTGTGTGCCCTGGCCGGGAATCGAACCTGGGACCTCCGCACGCCAGGCTGACGCTCTACCACTGAGCCAACCGGCCAGGGCCTAAAGACCATTGTTAACGCAGCTAGAGGTCGCGCCCAATGTCCGAGGCCTCACGTGGACCACAGGCCCCGTCAGCTGCTCCTGCCTCTTCATGCCTCGGTACTGTCATATCACCGCCCTCAAAGAGTCAGGTCCCCCTCTCTGTCCTCAACATCCGTGACCCTGACCCTCCTCTTCGACCACATTGCTGACCTACTGTCCCTCGGAATCACCCCCCTAGCAAAGATTAGGCCACAACTACCTCCGTGTTTACACCCCACCCTTCCCTCAGTCCCTGATGCCAGCCCGCCTCGTGGGCATTTACAGAACACCCTTACTTTGTGCACCACTAAGAAAGGAGAAAACGCTGCCAATGAAACTGGGATGCAAAGGCGTACAGGGCACGCCGACCTCAGCGATATGAGAGTGAGTAGGAGGCCCGTCCAAAAATTGGTGGAATGAGGGCTCCCAGCTACACTGTGAGGAAGCCGTCCTGTCCTGAGCCCCACACATGTCTTTTCCACTTGGGTGGAAATCTGGGAACCTCCAGATAGACAGATGGCCAAACAGGGAGCTGGACACACACACGTGCCAAATGTTTGTAAATTCTGAGAATCAAATCCTAAGAAGCAAGGTTTGGGGAGAGGGTCTGGAAAGGGTGGGCTCTGCCCCGGGCAGGGCAGGGGCCAATGGTGAGTTCGGGGAGGGCAGGGCTAGAGGAGAGTATCCCAGAATCCAGGCCGGGGGCAGCCTGAGTGGCAGCACTGAGGGACAAGGAGGGAAGTCCTCTTGGATCAGCCGGTCCTTAGGAGGAGACCTGAACCCAGGTGACCAGTGGAGGGGCCCAGTAGCCTGGTCCTGCCTTGTCCAGCCCTGACTCAGGCGGTCATACCCCACCTCCCCTAAACCTCGTCATCACCCCCCCCCCTTTCCCCAAAACCCAGATCCTCCGCAAACCCCTGGTGGCACCAGCTCCCCGAGGCCCCCACGTCACATCCTGTGTCATCTGCCCAAGGCCTCGCGTCACACCCTGTGTGACTGCCTGACTGCCCGTGCTCCCCGGTTCTCGTCCCCACCCATGTTCTCAACTGTCCCCACCTCAGTGTGCTGGTGTTGGAGGGCGGCTTTGGGAGTGATAGGGTGTGATGAGGTCACTTGGGTGCCCCACCATGGGATCAGGGTCCTCATGAGAGAATACACAAGAACGTGGTGTCTGCACACTGAGCAGCCTCACCAGAACCCGAGGCCTTACCAGAACCCGGCCCTGCCAGCATCCTGATCTTGGACCCCTAGCCTCCAGGACCATGAGAAGAGACCCACTGTCTAAGCCGCCGGTCTGCGGGGTCTGCTACGATGGCCAAGCTCACAGCGATGGCCTCCTGGGACACAGCAACCTCAGCTGCTTCTTATCTGACAGCCAATACTTCCCCCATCCACCCATCCTGGCAGCTAGGCTCCAACAATGTAGGTGTTCCTGCCCACCCGACCTGGAGGCACGTGGATCCACCTCCCACTCTGACCATCAACCAGTACCCACAGATGCCAAGACCCTGCGGGTCACACCCTTGCTCCAACATCCCCATGCCGGCAAAGCTCCTCCCTCACGCACGTTTACAGCTGCCTGCTGCCCGCCCACCCAACCGATGAACCGGACTGTGATGACCGGCTCTGTCTGCACATAGCACTGGGACCCACCTGGGGTTGTCCGGAACCTTCCCGAATGTCCGCGCCATGCTGGTTCCCTCCCTCATCCACTCAGTGCCTGCCCACTGAAAACTACTTGTGCCCATACTGCCCTTGGGGAGTCCAGGGCTGGGGAAGTGGTCATCTCAAACCACGCTAGGATGACAGGCATGGCCCGCCCCACAGGGAAGACCCAGGAGGCCACATCTGCGCTTCTGAGACACCAGTCCAGTAGCCGCCAGGTCCTTCGTATCTCTCTCCATATAAGCCCCTACCCTCGGGGCGCTGCTGCTGGTGGTTTGAGAGTGGACAGTGACCAACAGCACTGAGGGGCAGATGGAACCCCAGTGCTAGGCCAGAGATGCTGCTGGCCCCACCCCTCAGGTGTGACCCAGCAGCAGTGGGACCACAAGGAGATGCCTGACTGAGAGTGGCCCTCCTCAAATAAGCCAGCGGGGCAGAGACAGAGATGGAGCCCAGGTGGGTGTATGGCAGGGGTCAGGGGGTGGGGTGGGGATAGGGGTGGGGGACCAAAAGGGAGGCCACAGGAGATGCTTGTTTGGATGGAACATGCCACACCTTAATTGGTTGCACATGTGACAAAATGATATGGAACCATTACACGCTCAATGGCTGCTCATGGGCTCAGATACTGTGCCCAGTTACACCAGTGGGGCCGCCGGGAGCCGGGCAAAGGGGGTGCCAGACTCTGCTATCCTGGCAACTGGCGACAGCAGGTATGTGACCTGTTTTAATCAATTCAAAAGCAAACCTTGCTTTAAAAACATTTTTTTTTTTTGAGACAGTTGGGGAAACCGGAATACTCGCTACCTATTTGGTGGTTTAACAAATGACAATAAATGTTTTCCTTCGTCTTGGTGAGATAGTGCTGTTATGAGATGCTTGTGTTTTAAAATCTCTGCTGCCTGACCAGGCGATGGCGCAGTGGATAGAGCGTCAGACTGGGATGTGGAGGACCCAGGTTCGAGACCCTGAGGTTGCTAGCTTGAGCGTGGGCTCATCTGGTTTGAGCAAAAAGCTCACCAGCTTGGACCCAAGGTCACTGGCTCAAGCAAGGGGTTACTTGGTCTGCTGAAGGCCCGCGGTCAAGGCACATATGAGAAAGCAATCAATGAACTAAGGTGTCGCAACGAAAAACTGATGATTGATGCTTCTCACGTCTCTCCATTCCTGTCTGTCTGTCCCTATCCTTCTCTCTGACTCTCTCTCTGTCCCTGTAAAAAAAAAAAAAAAAATCTCTGCTGAAATATGTACGGATGACACTCTGCCTGGGATTTGGGGTTGGGGTCAAGGGGTACAAGCTGACCAAAGATTAAGGTGAGAACAGGATGCGGCATGCGCAATTCTTTTCTGTTGTGGAGGCTCAGAATTGTCACAGGAAGAAATTTCTTTAAAATAGTAAGAACCTGATTTCTACTTGTTGGCTTTCCTGCCCCCCCTGAGCTAGGAAGCTAGCTAGCTCTGGAGGAGTGGGTAGCTCTGCCTTCATGAGCCCCTTAGATCCCTCGCCCAATGATACTGGAGAACCCACCTGGCCCTCTAACCTCAGATACAAGCCAAATGCAAATGAGACCAAGGAACCAGGTGATGTCTCCACGAGAGGTGACCGAAGAGATGACCAACGCAGGAATCTTTCCTCCTTTATTCTGCTACTATTCTGGGGCTGCGCTGCTGACCATGCAGAGTCCCCACCTCAGGATTCATCCTGGTAATCGGGGACAGCCAATATATACCCTCAAGGAAATCCTCCTGATGTCACTTGGTCATTGTCCCTGAAGCAGCACCCAGATGATCCAGGGGCCTGGCCAGCCCTGATCCTTGCAGCCCTCAGCCATGTGGCCACAAACCCCAAATCCATTCTGCTGGGACGTTCACGTAAAAAGACCTAACCAGACACTAGAACAACTGACCACCACACTTACTACACTCCTGGGAGGACCCGATGGACAAGCCCTGGGCACAGTCCTGACGCCTGCCCACATGCTCTGCGCCCTTGGGGTCCTGTCTGCATAGCCTGCAGGCTCTTTGTCTCTGGTCACCTGCCGGCTGAAGTGCCGTCCGCTTTTTCAGTATAGACCGGGCACCAGAGCCAGCTAGAAGGGCCATTCGCTCGCTACATACCTGGCCGTGCACGTTTGCTCCTGGGACCTTGAGTGAGGCGAAGGGGGGAGGGTGCAGTCTTAGACATTTTTTGTACAAAGTGAAAATAAAGAAAAAAGGATGTATAGGATGTTTCTAGGAATCTGTGGCTGCCTCAAACAAATAAAAACATAACAAAGAACTCAAAGCAAGGCCTCTAAAAGCCCATACCAGACCCCGAGGAAAAAATACAAATTGAAAAATAAAACCCAGGCAGACAAAGGGATGGGTGCAGGGAGGCCTGGAGTCAGGGTCACGGCGGGGGGAGTGGCGATGGGGCCCCCTGACGACAGAGCCCAGTACAGAATTTATGCTCCGCCACCCACGGGCAGGATAAAGTGCCTCTTCTGTGTGTGATCAAGAGGAAACAAGGGACAGAGGGAAAGGAAATCAGGCTGTTTTTCCAAATCCCCCATCCACAATCCTCCCTCGTGACAGAAGTCCCCACAGATAGTGACGTGATCCCAGGATACTGGTGATTGGTCACCAGCCAGTGTTGATCCTATTGTGTACCTACCATGTGTGTTGTATATTGGCTAAGTGTCCACTGTGTAACTATTACAGCTGCGTCTCCACCATGCATCTAGTCCACATCCACTATGTATCTCTGCTCTCTGTCATATCTATTTTTTTAATATTAGCTTCTTTTGTTTATTTATTTATTTATATTTTTCTTAAGTAAGAAGCAGGGAGGCAGAGAGACTCCCACATGTGTCCCGATTGTGATCCACCTGGGAAGTCCCCTATGGGGCGATGCTCTGCCCATCTGGGGCCGTTATTCTGCTGCTTGGCAACTAAGCTATTTTAGCTTCTGAGACGAGGCCATGGAGCCATGAGCAGCAGCTGGGGCCAACTTGCTCTAACCATTTGAGCCATGACTGCAAGAGGGAAAGAGAAAAAGAAAGAGAGAAAGAAAGAGGGAGAAGGGGAAGAGGTGGAGAAGCAAATGGTTGCTTGTCCTGTGTGCCCTGACCAGGAATCAAACCCAGGACATCAACACGCCAGGCTGATGCTCTACCACTGAACCAACCGGCCAGGGCCTATCATATCTGTCATTTGCTTTTCTGATGTTCTTGTTTAATTAAAAAAATTAATGATTCTTTTTTTATCGCTTCATATTCATTTTGAAATATCCCCTAATTTCTGTGAGCAGTACATTATTACACATCTATGTATCTATTCTCTTCCCACTGTGTACCTCTGTATCTGTGTATATTTCCACTGTCTGTTCCACATCTACTATGTGTGTTATGTGTACTATGTATCTATTCTATATCTACTATGTCTCTGCTATGTATGTAGTCCATATCTACAATGTATCTAGTCCACATCTACTATGTGTGTTACATGTCTACTATGCATCCATTCATATCTATTATGTGCCTGCTGTGTATCAGATGCTGTTCCAGACCAGGATACACTGAATCTTTTCATTCTCTAGGTCTCTTCAAGGAGGCAGCATGGCCACCTCCAGTTTACAGGCAGAGCTGCCCAGATGGTGAAATTGTGGCAATGTCTGGACTCTGGACTCCAGGACAATTCTGTCCTTCCAAAGCCTGCCTGATCCTTAACCTCCAAGTAACGGAGCTACAGTATGAGGGTAACAGTAGGTAGGACCACACACACACACACACACACACACACACACACACACACACAGTATGAGGGTAACAGTAGGTAGGAACACACACACACACACACACACACACACACACACACACACACACACACACACACACACACACCAAAAGTCCGATGGGCCTGGCTGAGGCTCAAGTTTGTGTCCCTGTGACAGTTTTCCCTTCCGTGGGCCACTGTTGTTGTGGGGCAAAGGACAAGCAGCTGTAGGGGCGCTGTGACCACTGCTGGGCAAAGAGTAGCCCAGAGCAGAGAAAGGGGCTCGCTCAGCCCACAAAGTAGGCACTGCTACAACCTTGTAGGGCTGGGGGCTGTCGCCATGGCCATGCAGGTTCACATCGCATTTGGGCAGATGGTGAAGGAATTGTGGGGCCAGAAAATGGTGGGCCATTTTGTTTATTAAAGTCTTGTAACGGCAGATGAGCAAACAGGCAGAGAAGGCTGATTCCCTCTCGCTCAGGGCTCCCAAAGCCCCAACTCATTCTCCAGACTCTTCTAGACTCACAGCCCCCACCCCCACCCGCTTCAGCAGGGCTCCTAAAGCCCCTCTGCACTGCCTCTCTCTCTCTCTCGGCACTCTCCCACAAACACAGGCTGGGGGAATAGAACCCTTCTCCAGCAAACAACAGCAAACAACCACTCCTCCCAAGCAGGAAGGTAATCTGCTACTTGCAATCTGCCATCCTGAGGACAAGCACCCACAGCCTTCCATAGACTGCACACACCTGGCGCTGTCCCAATACAAGTGAGCAAACCTAAAACACACTTGTTTACCCAATACACCTGGTTTCACAAGAAGGGGGAAACTGAGGCATGGGGAACCTTAAGTCTATTGTCCTGGGTCCCACAGCTGGTGACCCACACAGGCCAAAGCCAGCTGAAGCTGCTTGGCTCATGGTCTCAACAGCTGTGCTAGAATGAGTGAGTGATTGACATGTTTCACAACAAGTAAATCACTATCAGAGCCTCCCCACCAAGAGGCCATCCATCCCTGCGGTTTCAGGACAAGGTGCAAGGACGGTAGGGGGAGGGGCATCAGCATGTGCACAAGGACAGGGAGGGTGCCCACCAGCCACCCCCAGTCAGAGGACTCAGCTAAGTGTATGCTCTTCAGATTTCTCAAATCATGTTTCAGATCCAAAACAGCATTAGTAACTAAGCTTAAAAAAAGCAGCCTATTTCTCTTTGAAATTTAGCTTTTTTTTTTTAAAGTGAGAGGCAGGGAGATAGGAAGACAGACTCCTGCATGTGTCCCAACCAGGATCTACTCGACAACCCCCTTCTGGGGCCAATGCTCAAATCAAACAATGTATTTTCAGTGCCTGAGGCTGCCGCTCAGACCAACAAACTTTTCTCAGCACCCGGGGGCCACCGTTTGAATCAGTCGAGCCACTGGCTACGGGAGATGAAGAGAGAGAGAAGGGAGAGGGAGGAGGAGAGAAGCAGATGGTCACTTCTCCTGTGTGCCCTGACCCCAGGAATCAAATCTGAGACATCCATATACTGGAACAACACTCTATCCACTAAGCCAGCTAGCCAGGGCCTGAAATTAAAGCTTTTGGGAAGGTTTTAAGAATTCACTGGGGGAGGGGGGAAGCCCCTAGTTGTCACCACTAAATTCAGACTCAAGGGTTTACATGGTGGTAGAGCACATGTGGCCCCCTGAGGCCATTTATCCAGCCCCCCGCCGCACTTCTGGAAGGGGCACCTCTTTCATTGGTGGTCAGTGAGAGGAGCACTGTATGTGGCGGCCCTCCAACGATCTGAGGGACAGTGAACTGGCCCCCTGTGTAAAAAGTCTGGGGACCCCTGGTGGTAGAGACTTCAAGTCCAGGAAAGATGGTATTCTACCTGCGATGGAGCAGGGCAGGCCCCGGAGCGACTCAGGATGGCCCTAAAGAAGCACCGTTTTAATGTTCTTTACAAACAAAAGTGACATCCTCATTGTGACGCTCACCTTAGGAAGTCACACGTAAGGAAGAAAAGCACACTGTGGGAGCCCTTGGCCTCCAGGAGGCGGGATGGCACCTAGGGGAAGACATCTCTTGTCCCCTGCAAAGTGAGAGGAAGCCACGGGGAGCATGCCCCGACCATTCCCACGGTCAGCTAGTCCCTGGGGTCAGAGGAAAGGGAGATGCCGAGGGCAGAGTGCCTGTCCCTCCCCCTTCTCGACTTCTCTCCCTGGGATGCCCCACTTTTCACCCCCAGTGGTGTCCGGGCTCCAGAGCTGGGAGGACTGTCCACAGCATGTCCCCCCAGAGTGATGGCCTCGCTTTCTCTACTTAGTTTTCCGGAGGGAGCCTGGCTTACAAACCGCTGTGAGTCCCTGTCACCTACATCCTGGTCCACAGGGACTGACACGAGAAGCTGATGTCCGGACGAGGCTGTCCTCAGAGAGGACAGGATGTGGCATTTAAAGCTGGAGCAGAATGTGAACCTGCAGATCAGGGAAGCGGTCAGCAGGAGAGGGCAGCTGGTCGGGGCCCCAAGGGTAGGGACGGAGAGGACAGCTGGTGGCCGTCAGGTGAGCAGGCTGACGAAGCCACACGCCAGCACTGAGGCTGCTGCGGACAGTCCCCTGACATGCACATTCTCCATGTGGCACATTCTGCAATAATTTTAGCAAAACCACCTCTGCGACTGCAAAATAAAAGCTACACCAAGCAAAAGACAGCAAGCAGCCTCTGTTTGGGAGCAAAGTGTCAGCTGTGGGCCGAGGACATCTCCTCATCTGCCTTTGGGCCACAGTCAAGAACTATACTGCAGTGTTAGGGAGGCACCAGGGCGTTAATACCTGGCAGGGATTGGAGGCGCATTGAGAAGACAGTGGTTTTAACGAGCTGGATCAATCAGGGTGTCTGTGTCGTTCCCGGGGAGGAGAGGCAGCTCCTGTTGACCTGGGTGCAGGTGCCGAGTTGTGTCCTTTCCCACAACAGGGCATCTTAGCCCACATTCAGTGCTTTGAAAACATCCTCTAAGACACTGCTGCTCCTCATGTGAAAACCGACTGAACTAGACGTGGACAACTGACATTCAACTTAATGGGGACAGGAAACAGGTCACACCCAGGTTTAGTGTCACTGAGCTCAAAGACTCACAAAGTGCACACCTAATGGGTGATGGAGACTCCTGCACAGCCCCCCCCACAAGCCCCAACCTTGCCTCTGAAGGCTGTTCTGTCCGGTGAGGTCACCCTTGTTCCGCTAACCAGCCCCTGATCCTGCCCACCAGGGCCTTTGCCATCCTGGGCTCCACACCTAGAGACTCCCCCAGCCCGTGCCTCCCACGGGGCGGGTCACTGTCCTCTGAACTCCACCTCACAGGTCAGCCCTCTGGGGGACTGTAGGACCAGCCACACCTGCCCCAGCCAGTGTTTCAGTCTTGGCTCTGTTGTGACGGCCACTTAAGTTAATTACGACTTGGAACTTTAAATGACCTATCCGTGTGTATCTGCTAATGAACAAGGGGTCACTGCTCTCTCCGCTGCTGCCCAGCCCAGCCCAGCCCAGCATCCAGGGGCCGCCGGCCTTGTTCGTGGAACGAAGGAAAGGCGGGGCTCTAGGAAGGAGAACTTCTCAGAATGCCACACTGAGAAAAACCTCTTCCCCAGCTGCCTTATGCTGCAATGTTGCACCAGCTTCCTAATGTACTGTCCCAGCAACTTGTGTGTGTGTGTATGTGTGGGGGTAATCACTCCTTGTTCTGTGACGGGAGAGAAAGAAGTTTCCAGGTGGCCCCGAGCTGTGTGGCTCCAGAACTGGACCTCCTCCAACAGGGCCTCGCCCAGAGCCCCAATCACTACACAGATCAAGGTGGTATGTGATTAAGTTCAAAGCTGCAAACGTCTGTTATTTGGTCAATTAGGGAGCAGAGCTGTCTGAATCAGGAGTCTTTCTCGGAAGCCGGGGACGGGACATCTGCAGTTTCCATCACCGGCCTCAGCACTGGTTGTTTTGGTTTTGCTTGGATGGTTCAGGAGTTGAAAAACCTGATTTGGTAATAAACTGGCCAGAGGCTTGGGGGGGGGGGGGAGTTGGTTTCACAGGCTGAATCGCCAACCACCTCTCAGTCACGGCCCATCCCCCTTCTCCGAAAGGCTCAGAGGGCAGCACGGCTCCTACAGTCCTGACCACCACCGCTTGGAGCCTGTCCCACCGCACACACCTGTCCCGTGGTGCACACCCATCCCCTGCCGCGCACACAGAGCCAGGCCGGCACACTGCCCCCTCCCCACACAGACACAGTTCCAGAGGCTGCTCCAGTCTGAGGCAAGGGTGCTGCCCAAGCTGACCCTTAGCACACCTCACCTCACATTCATGTTTTCCCAGAACAGTTTTTCTTGAAATGAACCATCTCCCAAAAGATGGTTTCTTCTCAGTGGGACGTCCAGCTCCCCACCCCAGCGCAGAGAGCACCCCCCAGGTGGGACCAGCAGCCTCCCCTCCTTCCTGTAAGCTGGGGCTCCACCTGGTTCTACCACTGTTTGTTCTCAAGGGGATTTCCCCCCATAGGAAAACATAGGGTGGGGGTGTGACGCTAAAGTGACTGGGCAAACTGGGGGAGATTGGACACAGACAAGCGAGAAGTCACCAGGCGGCTGCTGCTAGGCAGAACTGCAGGACAGGTGCAGTTCTGGGGGTCGACATGACTGCAGCCAGTTCCTGCCGCTGACACTGCCAGGCGAGGAGGGGACCAACCAGCCTGCCTGCACAGAGTCGTCCTCGCCAAGTGCAAGTGCCGTCCAGGAAGCTGCTCCACACAAGTCCCTTCCTTCCCAGTGGGTTTTTGCAAATGACCCGACCACAGACTTGGACAACACTCACCGGAAATGGAAGAAGGAAAAGAACCGTCCCCACCCAACGCCCGACACCCATACCGACACCAGGATGACGCTCCTCACCCTCCGCCCCAGAGTCAACACCTCGGGCACCAGCTGCTTCCTCCCGCGGTCACCAGGGGTGCAGACGGAGCAGCTTAGAGCTTAGGTC
Organism: Saccopteryx leptura; assembly: GCF_036850995.1. Classification (NCBI taxonomy): domain Eukaryota; kingdom Metazoa; phylum Chordata; class Mammalia; order Chiroptera; family Emballonuridae; genus Saccopteryx; species Saccopteryx leptura. The sequence continues at coordinate 84,431,707 of NC_089505.1, read as the reverse complement.
AGTACACAGGGCACACAGCCTGTCACTAAAACCAGCCAGGACAACTCAACAACAGGACAGCCGGTGGCCAACCAGTTCTTCAGAGAAGACACCCACGTGGCCAGTGAGCACAGGACAAAACGCTCAGCATCACTGATCACCAGGGAAACATGGGCTCACATCCACCATGACAGTCACTGCTGAGACAACACTGCTGGCAGGAATGTAAAATGGTACAGACGGGATGGGAAACTGGTATTCCTCAAAAATCTGAGAACGGAACGACCACACAATCCAGCAACTCCACTTCTGGGCACATCCTCTCACGAGTTGAGAGCAGGGACTGAGGATGTGTGCCCCCCCATGTTCACAGCAGCACCAACCACAACAGCCAAGTATCCATTGATGGGTGGATGGATGGACACATACAGTGTGGTGTGTTTGCACATGGGAATATCACTCGGCCTTAAAAAGGAAGGAAATTCTGACAGATGTTGCCATGTGGATGGACCTGCAGGACATTGTGCTCTGTGACATGAGCCAGACACAGAGGACAAATGCTGCGGGACCCACTCACAGGGGTCTCTGGAGGGGTCAGGTCCATAGAGACAGAGATCAGACGGTGGTGCGGGGGCCAGGGGAGAAAGTCAAGGTTAGTATTTAACCAAGACAGTTCCAGTTTGGGAAGACAGAAAGTTCCAAACACTCAGCGCTCAGGCCACACCCCCTTTAAGTCGGTGAGGTCCTCTTTGGTCACACACCGTCCACTATGAATCCTAAGTTGAGAGGTGGGCTCAGGGGTTCGTGGGGTACCCTGTGTCCCAACAGACAAGTACCCCAGACCTACTGACGGGTCTCTCTATTTCAGATAGTTTTAAATGATAAAAAATGTATTTATTTCTTTGATCTGACAAAATTGTTCTTCTGGGAGTCTGCACCAAAAAAACAAAACAGGTCCAGGACTTCCTACTAGGGAAGGCTGTCCGCAGGATGTCGGCGAGGGGACACGCTGCCCCTGGGGGCGTGCGACAGGTCAGCCAGTTTAAGGACCCACCACCCAGGACAGAATCCTGAACCATTTGCTAGTACTCGGGAAGGATGTTCTATAACCCATGTTAGCATTTCTGTAGTGTTAACAAGCGCACAGGGCCAGCATTGATGTTAAACCGGGCCGCTCTCTAGGGAGCATCACAAAGGCCAATTAATATTTCTTTCCTAACGGTTTCCTGCTTGTCTCCAATTTCCCGTTGTCAACATGTGTTGCTTTTACAACCAGAAATGCTGCTTTAAATGCAAAATGCCAGGTCCTTTCTATCTGGTGCTGCCGTCACCTCCAGTCATCGTCACCCCTGTTCCTCCTGGGACCCTGAGCAACGATGCTTCTCGTGACACCCGGGGCTGGCCCGAGGCTCCGCAGCCCGACCCAGATAGCGGTGGCGGTGACTGACATCCACCCGGGCCTGCGCACGCTCGGCAAGGACCTCTAGAGGCATGCTGGTGTGAGGAGCCCTGCGCCACCACTTGTGACAAAGGGACACCTTCACTGAATGATGTCCAGGAAATGCCCAGCAAAAACACATCTGAGATCAAAGCAGATGGCCCCACCCTCACAGAGGCCCCTGTCGGGGTGGGGGTGGTCATACAGCCTGTGAGCTGGGGAGAGAATGAATGGGGGTGAGCCTTCATGTTAGGAGTGGCCCGTCCTGCAGAGGCTCCAGGGAAAGAGGGAGGAGGGAGAGGGAGGAAAGACATGGTGGGCAGTCCTCCTGGCCTGAGCTGTCCTGCAGAGGTAGGGTTCCAGCAGTGAGGGGCCTCCTGACCAGAGAGAAGCCAAGGGATGGGGGGGAGGGGCAGGAGCAGAGGTGATGGGAGGCACGGTGGGAGTCATGGCCCAGTGGGGCTGTTGACAGGCTCCTACAGCCTGCGGGGGGAGGGGGGGTCATCAGGTAAGGGAGGCGGAGCCTGGGCCAGGTGGCTGAAGAAGCTGCTAAGTGACCTTCCTGAGGTCACACGCCAGGGGAGCAACAGAAACGAAACTTGAACTCAGCTGCACCTAAGGCAGAGTCCCCCCCGTACCCCTCTACCTCCCCACCCCCGTCACCACCACAGTCACTGCAGTTGCCCCCGTGCAGAGTGGTTAGAGAAAGCCACTATTCACCATGGCCCGTAACTCTCAGAACAAAGGACTCCTTCACACCATGTGTCCAGGCAGCCAACACGTGCCAGTCACAACACAGCCTGTCCCTCAGGCCTGTGCTGGTGGCCCCCTCTAGGCCAGTCCTCCAGGCCACGGGTGCCTCAGCACCAAGGGGCCTGGGTGGAGTGGGGCTCCCCGCCCTGCTTCCAAGGGTCAGATGTGCTCCCTTACTAGGTCATTCCCAACCACCCTCTCCCATTGGTCAAAAGGCGGCAAAACCTCCCCCATCACCAAAATGCCCAGTTTCAGAAGAAAAACCACCTCAAAGTTATTCACATTCTTTTCACAATAAATCTTCTGGGTGACCTAATACACACTGCTCAGAGGATCTTGTTACACTGCTTTGGGGTATATGACACCTAAATGTCCTGGATGCTGGGATAAGACCAACATAACTTCCCCCAAATAAGGGCTTTGTTAGGGTCCCTCTGGGCAAAGGTGGCATGTGAGCAGCACAGAAGCTGCAGGAACCACCTGGCAGCTCAGGACACCGTCCTGGGTGCTGGGCTCTGCCCGCTGTTGACATGGGGGGCATGGGACAAAGCCATCACCCTGGAAGCCATGAGGTTGCACGGTCTGGTCTGTCTCCTGCACGCACAGAACTTTTCCGTCTATCACTCTGACTCCCCAGGGCCACGTCCAGTCCAGAGGCTCCACTCACGGAGTGTGCCCTGCACAGGTGAACCGTATTTTTTTATGCCGTATTTTCCCTGTAGCTCTCCTAGGCTCAGACACAGAAATACTCACCATTATGTTACAGCTGCTTACAGGATTCAGCACTGTGACTGGCCATGCTGGTCTGCAGCCCAGGTGTGCAGCGGCTGTAACATCTGGGTGATGTGTGTGCCTCTGTGAAGCTCGCATGATGCAATCACCCAACAGAGCGTTACCCTAGCTAAGTGTCGCTTAGGAAGGAGTCTTACTGGTCTGCTAAGATGCTCTGTATGACAATCACCGATGCCCTACCTCCCCCGGGCTGTAGGGCAGGAGTGGTTATTTGAATAAAAATTATAGCTAATAAAAAACAACAACTGTATGACTTAAAATACATAAGACAGCATCTGTGGGCACAAACCTGCCCCCGGGCTCCAGGTGGCTAGGACTTCTTGGTGACAAGTGGTGTTTTGCGCATTTGCACGAAAATACTGAGTCATCATACATTTCACGTATCTCTAAAAAACTACAACACAACACAAAATTCAGGTAGCACATACCGACAACAAGGACCTTGATGACAGACCAGTTTAAGTGTAACTATTGCCTCAAAGCACATTTAAAACCCTGGCTGGTTGGCTCAGTGATAGAGTGTCAGCCAGGCGTGTGGATGTCCTGGGTTCGATTCCCAGTCAGGGCACACAGAAGCGCCCATCTGCTTCTCCACCCTTCCCCCTCTCCTTTCTCTTTCTCTCTCTCTTCTTCTCCCTCAGCCATGGCTCCATTGGAGCAAGTTGGCTCCAGATGCTGAGAATGGCTCCATGGCCTCTGCTTCAAAGGCTAAGAAGAGCTTGTTTGAGCAATGGAGCAACGCCCCAGGTGGGCAGAGCATCACTCCTTAGTGGGCTTGCTGTGTGGATCCCAGTCAGGATGCATGCAGGAATCCGTCTCTGCCTCCCCTCCTCTCATTGAATTAAAAAAAAAAAAAAAGTATATTTAAGATTAGTCACTGCACGACAAAAAAACTCAAAATGTTCTGAAGTTCTGCAGGATTCAAATGAAAGAAACGGATGGAGATGCTTCCCCCAAATGTGAAAACCTATCTTAAAAATGTATGTGACATGACAACACTGATCTGTGAGCCTGGGGTTTAAAAATGATTTTCTAAACAGCCAAAAAAAAAAAAGTAAAACTTTGACAAGTCTATTGGAAGAAAACAGAGGTAATTATCTTTGAGGTTTCTCTACAGAAAATATTGCAACATTGTCACATGAGACAGCAGTGTGTTAGCAGCTAGAAAATACGGGGGAGAAAGTATCACAGGATCATCTAATGATGAGTTCCACTATGATGATTTTTCCCAGATTTTGTGATGCCTGTTGTTCCTTAAAATTTTACAATTCATCTTGGCTTGTATTCTCACTGTAAAGATATAACCACAGTCATGTCTTAGAAACAGTAGACGAGTATAAGAAAGTTAAAGGGGAACACCAGGCTACCTCACACCCCAACGTGAACCAGAGCAGGTGCACACGGGATCAAAGTTACAGGAACAGAAATCTTTTCTTGTTATTTTTCAATCATGTAAATACAGTGTGTCCGTAAAGTCATGGTGCACTTTTGACTGGTCACAGGAAAGCAACAAAAGATGTTAGAAATGTGAAATCTGCACCAAATAAAAGGAAAACCCTCCCAGTTTCTGTAGGATGAGGTGGCAGCATGTGTGCATGCGCAGATGATGATGTAACACTGTGTATACAGCAGAGCAGCCCACGACCATGCCAGTCAAGATGTGGATGGTACAGAGGAAAGTTCAGTGTGTTCTGTGGCTCGCTAAATTTGAATCCATGACCAAAGTGCAATGTGAATATCAGCACGTTTATAACGAAGCGCCACCACATAGGAATAACATTACTCGGTGGTATAAGCAGTTGAAGGAAACCAGCAGTTTGGTGGAGAAACCCTGTTCTGGTAGGCCATCAGTCAGTGACGAGTCTGTAGAGGATATACGGACTAGCTACCTAAGGAGCCCTAAAAAAATCTGTGCATGAGCCCACATCGAACTGCACTGAATAGGTATGAAACTGGGAGAGTTTTCCTTTTATTTGGTGATTTCACATTTCTATCGTCTTTTGTTGCTTTCCTGTGACCGGTCAAAAGTGCACCATGACTTTACAGACACACTGTATTTTACACAACCTATTTAAAAAAGGATGGGGAAAATACACTAAAACTGAACACAAACAGAAACCCCGGTTAACTGCTACATTGTAAGACAGCCACCATGACAATAAGCGCCCATGTTGACGCCCGGACCACCGACCCAGCGCACCTGCACAGACTACAGTCTTAGGACAAAGGAACCCAGAGAGACCCTGCTGTCCCTGCATGGCAGGCAGCTCTGAACCTGCTCTGTCCCTGTTAGAGTGACAGCTGTGAGCAGGCAGACAACGGGCCGGGGAACCCAGATGAGGAGGAAGGAGAAGGAGGAGAAGGAGGAGAAGGAGAAGGAGAAGGAGAAGGAGAAGGAGAAGGAGAAAGAGAAGGAGATGGGGGCGCAGGAAGGAGCTCAGGCAGCCAGGACCCTGATCTCCCAGGTCCCTTCTCCCCTGGAGGCACCAGCTCCTAGGAGGCGCCCACCAGGAAGCCAGCATGCACACGTGGCCATGGAGGATGTCACACGGGAAAATGAGTGACACTCGGAAAAGAACGGGAATGTCAGGCACACGTGGGATGCAGCCCACAGACGGTGCATGATGAACCTGCACACCTGAAGCCTGTGTAACGTCATTAACCAGTGTCCCCTGATAAGTTTAATATGTGTTTTTAAAAACTGCATGGGAGCAGCTTCAAGAGGCTCCGCTTTTCAAATATGGGAGAGTGTGAGACTCAGAATCAGCAACGACAGAAATGGGTTTTCATAAACTCAGTTCAAGAATCCTCAGTCTATACAGAATGCTGTGTTTCTAGACACGGGGGGAGAAGGGGTGGCCCTCCCCTACAGCACACACTAACTGGTAAAGGGGGGTGGTAGTAGAAATAGCCATGGCCACATTGGCACATTGGTGATCTGGGGTCTGGCACACTCACCAGGAAGTGCGGAACTGCAGTGGCCACTGACCTCAGCCTGGTTCTGCAGTTGAAGCAAAATCTCTTGCTGGCACTGGCTTTGAACATCTCCAGATAACAAAGTATTTTGAAAAAAATACAATAAACAAAAGCATGTTTAGCAAGGCGGGGGTGGGGTGGGGCAGGCACTGTGGCGAAAAGTTGGGGTTTTGGCTCTGTCGCTGGCCGGTGTGGGGACCACAGGTAGGAAGGACCCAATCACCTCCCTCTGAGCCAGGTTCTGACAGTCCGAGAACATGCTGTGCCAAGTGCCATCACAAATGTGCCTGGAGTCCCATCAGGTTGGGCTTTCTGCGTGAGCATCACCCACGTCAGCCCAGGCGTGGGCTACCCCTGCCCGGCGGCCGATAAAAACCTCAAAGGTGTGAGGCTACAGGGCAAGACTGTGTCCTCTTCTTCCCTGCACAGAGTTGCACAAAATGCTGAAATTCCACCAGGACGTTTCTGTTAAAACACTATCTGAGGAAGCTCAGTTTTATGACACAAAAAGAAAGGTAGGGCAGACCCCAGGGGCCTTTCCTGACACCCTCCCACCCCCATGTTGCTCTGGTGACTCTGAGCTCACCATTCCCTGTGTGTCTGTTCCTGCCTTCCTGCCACACTGTTCCCCACTGTGCCATAGTGCCCACCCTGAGCTGGTTCTGACACACGGAGAGGAACCCTCTGCACCCTCGCCCCTCGCCCTGCACAGCCACGCTGAGCTCCCCCACACCGGCTGCCTGGCATCTCTGTCCTCCCAGGGAGCCCAACTCGGATCCATGCTTTCAGGAGAGTGACAGGTGAAAGACAAACCCAGGTAAAAGGTTACTGAACCCAGTGTGACAACCTGAAATGGAACTTCACATGCAACCCATCAACAGAGGAGACAGGAACGTGAGAGCAGATGAATGGGGAAGGTGGGCTTTGCGGAAGACAAGGGGCTGCAGGGACAGCGCTGTCCGGGGAGTGACACTGTCCCTTCACCTATGTCTTCTGCCCAAAAGCTGCTCCTAATTTGGCTGAAGTGCATGGTATCAAACATCCCAGGTGCTACTCTGAAGGGGAAAGCCAGAGTCCTTTGGGAAGGGTGTCATTTTCTGAGCTGTGGTGACCCACTGAATAGAACTTGGTGTCCACATCACCTCCTTCTCCAATAAAGGAATCCATCTCCTGGGGACAGCTGGAGGAGTGCGTGCCAGCTCTCAAGACCCCTGTGAGCATCTGTCCCCAAGGCTGCCTTTGGGGACGTCATGCTGGCATTTGCCCAGGGCTTCTTTTCTTTCCCAGGCATTGGACATTCCCAGAATCCACTGTCCATATCACGGAACCCATCCCTCGGACGGCAGGTAACAGTTTCTGTGCACATCCACCTTCCTTCCTGGCCATGGGGATGGAGCAACATCAGTCACTCCCTTCAGTCGAAGGCAGTCAGGAGGCAGCTCGAAAACCTATTTTGCCCAGCACATCCTGACCCACTGCTCGGCGGCCCAAAGTTCCTGTGTGTGAGTGTGCCTCGTAACATGCTGCAAGGATCCCTCTTGCTCAGATACATCTATAGCGCAGGAGGAAGCATCTGGTCAGGGTGCAGCTGCCCACAGAGACCCTCCTGGCAGCCTGGACATCCACCCTAGGTAGCTGTGTGGAACCCTAACTAGAACCACCACACCAGGTCTCCTGTCTAAACATTACCACGAACAGAATCACGGACTCACAGGGGCAACTCCATGCACAGGCAGGCACCGACCAGGACAGAACTGCGGAAGGCTGACTGTCACCCTGCCCCTTGCCATCTCCTCAAACTAAGAACAGAAGCGTGGTGTGTCCCAGAAAGCACCAAGGCTGAGGGGACGGAGGGAAGGCCTTGTCTGGTGCGGAGACACGTAGCTCGGGCCCAAGGACTGGGCACGGCCGGCTCCCTCCCACCCCCAATGCCACTTGGATGGGACCCTGAGACATAAAGAGGATGCTGGGGGAACACTAAGGAAATCTGAACAGAGGACTTCAGCTGACAACAATGTATCCATGTTCACTCATTCATTAAAATAAACACACTAGCACAGTAATTGGCAAACCACTGGCTGAGAGCCACATGCAACCTAACAGCATGAGATGTTTTTAGCAAAGGCCAGCTTAGGAGTACCCTAATTAAGTTAATAACAATGTACCTACCTATTCAGTAGTTTAAGTTAAAAAAATTTGGCTCTCAAAAGAAATTTCAATTGTTGTACTGTTGATATTTGGCTCTGTTGACTAATGAATTTGCCGACCACCGCACAAGGCATTAACGACCGGACACTTGGATGCTCTAGTCTAGCTCTTCAGTTTTTCTGTAAACCCAAACAGTTCTAAAAAATAAAATCTATGAAAACACAGCAATACACCAGTGATGTCGAAGCACCCGTGGGCACACAGCCCCGCCCTCTCAGCACCCCTACACGCGGTGGGAGAACTGACCCCCATGCCCTATGGGCTGCCCACCATGTCCTTGTAAGCCTCTGCTCTTGTTTCAGACCCCACCATGACCAGGGCCCTCAGAACATGCTGGTTCATGACATCTAAACCTATCCACCTTCACCATGAAGACCTTTCCTGGGACCAGGTCTCCAAGTAATTGAGCCCCGGGAAGGTGTGATCTAGGTGTTGTCCAGGTGAGCAAAGCAGGGACACATCAGTCACCTACGCTGCCTCCACAGACCAGTCAGAGTTTTAGAAAAACACTGATAGCCACAACAGCGAAGACAATGGGGGGAGAGGGGAACAGTGCTACTTCAGATGCTGGACAGTGGGTGGCCGGCCAACAGTAGACTGAACAGGGCCAGACCCCAAACGCCCTCAGCTTGGAGGCTCTGAAGACCAGGAGTGGGATGCCCATGGTACAGCTCCCACACCTCTAAGGAGGAGACCCCTGTCCTCCCCCCAAGCAGTCAGTGAATGAGGGCTCAGCCTGGGGGGATACCCAGAACCTCCCCAGGAATGTGGACCAGCCACTACGGGGGCTCCTAGGGACAGGCTCAGCTGGGACTGACCATGACATCCACCAGCTTCCCGGTGCCCACATGTCAACGTGGACAGATGACTCAGGGTCACCGGGGCTGAAGAAAGCCTCCTAGTCCAGAACCAACCGAGAAGAGGAAGCTTGTTGGTAACAGCTGCGTAAGGACCAAAGAAAACATTAGAGGAAGGCCCTGGCCGGTTGACTCAGAGGTAGAGCATTTACCTGGCGTGCGGGGGACCCGGGTTCGATTCCCGGCCAGGGCACACAGGAGAAGTGCCCATTTGCTTCTCCACAGCCCCCTTCCTCTCTGTCTCTCTCTTTCCCTCCCGCAGCCGAGGTTCCATTGGAGCAAAGATGGCCCGGGCGCTGGGGATGGCTCCTTGGCCTCTGCCCCAGGCGCTAGAGTGGCTCTGGTCGCTGCAGAGCGACGCCCCGGAGGGGCAGAGCATCGCCCCCTGGTGGGCAGAGCGTCGCCCCTGGTGGGAGTGCCGGGTGGATCCCAGTCGGGCGCATGCGGGAGTCTGTCTGACTGTCTCTCCCCGTTTCCAGCTTCAGAAAAATACAAAAAAAAAAAAAAAAATTAGAGGAAGACCTGACTGTTCCATCAGGTTTCCTGGTGTGTGTCTGCGCCTGAGCCCTGGCAGTGTAGTGGTAGACGCCAGCACGTCACCCGCTTAGTCCTCCCTCATCCGTGAGGGTCAGTCTATTCACAGGGAAGACCGTGCTGTGAACACCAGGTCCCAGGCTGGCAAGTGGCAGAGCAGGGTCCCAACCCGGCCACGGGGACGAGAAGAGCTCCCCCATGCACAAGCTATAGGATTCAGGAAAATCACTCGACCTCTCTGTGCCCCAGGTGCCAATCTTGTTACAGAATGGAGACAACAGTATGCACACACACCTCACGGGACACTGATAGGGTTACACGCATTCACACAAGTGAAGGCTTAGGGCTGTAAATGTGCTCAACAACTAATACAATTACTTTATAGTTCGGGGCCTCACCGTAATTAATAACCTCAAATAAAAGGTGTGATCTTCCCTCTTTGGAACAGGAGCCGGATTCTGTTTTTAAAAGGAAGCTTGAGGGCACAAAGAGAACTCTCAGAAATTAAAAATAAAAATAACCACCTTAGTAGACAGTTTGGACAAAAAAATTGAAGATACCTCCTAGAAAATAAAATGGATAAAATGGGAAATAGGAAAATCAGATGCCAATCTGAGAGTCCCAGACCAACTGAATGAATGAAGCCTTGAGCCTAAACATGGGTCCCAGCTCCAGAGGCTACACCGCCCACAGCAAGGTGCAACATCCTCAAACTCGAAAACATGGAAGACCCAAGGATCTAAAAACTCTCAGGAAAAGAAAAGCCACAAAAATCAAAACATCTTCCGACGTATCCATCTGACTGGAAGCTGAGGGAAGATCATTTCTCATCTGGGGCTCCATTCCCAGATCAACAACCATTACACCTGTGGCTGGGCCAAAAGCATATTAAGACTGGGGCTCAGAAAATGTACCCCTTTCTCAGCCATCCTGGGGCTGTCTTAACCAGAGACTAAGCCGGGAAAGGGGCGCAGGAGCCAGGGATGGAGGGAGCATGCAGGAGAGCTGCGGAGGACCTCGAGGACAGCACAGGGGGGCTGGGTCACCAGGAAGGAGGTGTCGTGGGCATTGAGGGGGCTGCCCACCCACTAGAAAGATTACAGGCAAGTCTGAAATATGACTTCTAGAAAACGCTAAGAAAGAAATCCATGACAGCACAAACTCTCAGCGATTAAACAAAAAAAAGGTGACCTGACCCTGTGGCGGGGGGGGGGGGGGGGGGGCAGAGAAAGGGCTAGCTGAGCGCACTCATTCCAGAGACGAGGACCAAGTAACGCCCCCAACAGAAACATCTGGAAACAGCAGCATACATGTGTCATTCGGAAATCTGGAAATAAATGCCGAGAACCTGCTATGACCAGAAGTGAGCCCCCCCCCCGCCCCCTGCAGGTGTGAAGGGGGAAGCGGGCAGGGACACCTGTTCTCTTAAACCGCAGGGAACTATTCAACACCTTAAAAGACAAATGTACCAAACTCAAAACTGCATTCAAATATTAAAATAACGTACAATGCAAACTCTGCTCATGAGCACATCACAATAATAACATAGTTTCCCAATCAGGACGGCAGCCCGGCCTGTCCACCATCTCACAACCACATCTGACTTTCAACAGTCCCATTTCACAGATGAAAAAACAGAGGCGAGTGGCCAAGGCCCTTCGGGGCCACAGCCCAGGGCAGTGGGCGGACGCTGACCATCTGCTCTCCCGCGAGGCCTTCCCCATGCACACATGGGAAGGCTCCATCCAGCCGCAGATCAAAGCTTTTGAAACTTCCCACAGAAGAGACGTTACAAAAAGCAAACTTTAGACCTGACCAGGCGGTAGCGCAGTGGAAAGAGCATTGGACTGGGATGCGGAGGACCCAGGTTTGAGACCCCGAGGTCGCCGGCTTGAGTACGGGCTCATCTGGTGTGAGTAAAAAACTCACCAGCTTGGACCCAAGGTCCCTGACTCAAGCAAGGGATTATTCGGTCTGCTGTAGCCCCACGGTCAAGGCACATATGAAAGCAATCAATGAACAACTAAGGTGTTGCAACAAAAAACTGATGATTGATGCTTCTCATCTCTTTCCGTTCCTGTCTGTCCCTATCTATCCCTCTCTCTGACTCTCGCTCTGTCTCTGAAATAAATAAATAAAACTAAAAAAAAAAAAAAAAAAGCAAACTTTAGGAAGACCAGATCCATTCAAACCACCAGAGGTACAATCTGGGTCCCCTCCACCCACCCACCCTCTGGCATCATCGAGCACAACCTCTCACTCACCCGGTAAAGAAATAAGGAATGAAATGAAGTGGACCTGGCCTCCCTGTTGGTCAGACCCCAGTGACAGCACCTCTGACATGAGTACCAAGATGGGACTTGTTCTTAGCATGGCATTCCTGCGCCTCCAGGCTCTGAACATCCCTGTGGGGAAACAGTCAACCAGCCAGCCCCCAGGTCGGCTGCCCAGATGGGCTGGAATGGGGCCGGGTCAGCCTGGAAGCCTCAGAGATATGAAAGCGGAAAGAAGCCGGTCATGAATGAAGTGCCCTAACTCAACATGTTTAGGCTGATCCTAAAAATAAGTCGTCACGTCCAAATACAGCAGGGTGCTGCTGTAAACTCATCACCAAAAATTATGCTGGGTGAGCAACTGGTTCAGGTGGACTATTCTGGACAAAGTGCCACCCCTTCCATAAAACAGGAAACACTAAGGAAGACCTACCTCATCTGGGTCTAAGGGCGGGGGGGGGGGGGGGGATGGCGGGAAGAGCATGTGCAAAGGCCCAGCAGTGGCGAGGACTAAGCAGATGATTCAGACTCGCTGGCCAGGTCCCTCACACATCTCTCCCCATGAAGAACAAAAAGGAGAAAGGAGACACTCTTTCCTTTGATGTAAACACCAGAGACATCAGACCTGGGAAGGTTTCTCCTCAATGGGCCGGGTACAGCCCTGGCTCTGGAGAGAAGGTATTCAGAGGTGTCCCGCCACCCCAGACCAGCCCCCTGCTCAGCATGTCCTTGCGCTAAGTCAGCAAAGGAGATAATTACTGCCCAAGTCCTCAGAACTGAGCAAAGGTCAGGGCCTGACCCTCACCACTGCCTACCTGTGACTGGGGAATGGTCCTCCCGATGGTTAGGCCTCCCTGGGCTCTGCTCCGTCTGGGTGACCAATCGCCCAGCAGGCAAGATGCTGCTTCTCCTCTACCACATTACAGGAAGTTCACGAGAAGGGGAGTCTCCACTGGGCCACAAACAGTCCTGATGGAGTCCCCACCAGGTTGACAATGGATGGCAGGGTGGCCAAGGGTGGCATCCACCGGTGTGCCCAGTCAGGTCTGACCAGGTTTCTCAGCCACTCTGTGTGCCTGACTGATGGAGAGATGACCTAACACATGCGGAGGCAGCCCAGAGGCCCTGGGGGGCCATCTGGAAGGTTAGCCCGAGCTCAGAGTTGGGCAAACAGCACACACGACTCCTTATGTAACTGCCAGCAGCTCTAAACTTTGTGAAGGTGCCTGGTTGGCTAGTTGGTTGGTTGGTGGCTGACACCTGAGACAGGACTATGGTGAACCCACAGATTTGACCAGGACACAGGCACAGGTGACAGGCAGCCAGAGCCCCATCTGCCACCATCAACACAGAATGGGACTGTTTCTTTGGGGTGCAGGAAGTGCTTCTCCAACCTGTCCCCTGTTCACAGTTCTGATGTGACCCAGCTGAGGCCCCGCTCTGGGTCCCCCCGGGCAGCATATCTGTGCTCTGAGGGTTCCATCAGCTGCGCACAACCCGCGTGTGGTCCCCCGAAAGGAAGGAGGCCGAGATGTCCCAGTCGTCCCGAGGAAACCATGACACAGCTAATCTCTGCACACTGGCACACATGCATGTGAGCCACCACCCGCTCCCCTTCCCGATGGCCCCATGACACAGCCTACATTTCATGATTCAAGGATCCAAAACAAGCAAGCTGCAGAGCTGGCCCCTCTGCTGCTGGGGGTGGGGAGCGCCCTGCTCCTGGGGCACCCCTGTACCCGCTACACTCCAGCTACCCCCAGCACCCGGCACTGTGCACACAAGGGGACCCACTGCCCCAGCCCAACCGCCTGGCCCCTGCCAAACCGGGGGGGGGGGGTGCCTGCTGCTGTATATATATACATTTTTTTTTCTTTTACAGAAACACCTTGCAAAATGGAGGTCTGAAAAACACCCACACCCCACCTCCCCGCTCACGATGCAGCCCTGTGCGGCTCAGTCTACCTCCAACCATCTCAGAGCGGAGAAGCGGGCGCCACACTCATCGCCACCGAGGAGGACCCTGCGAGCCAGCCAGCGCACGTCAACACTGGCCGTGCTGTTGTCGTCAATGCAAACCGGAGCCAGGACCGGCTAGGGTGGTGGGAATGGGAGCCACAGGCAGACAGGCTGGGCCAGGCCGAGGAGCAGGTGCTGCCTCACCCTGCTCCACGCTGCCACCCGCTGGGACTGGCCACCCGGAGCTGGGCAGCTCCCAGCTCCGCAGGGCGAGGAGCCAGCCAGGAGCCAGCCACGCACATGCCCCGACCCCTCCCCCCCCCCCAGAGAGCAGGGACGCCACCCGGGCCCCCGTGGGGCTCAGATGTAGATGCGCTTATTCCCTGAGCCACGGCTGTGCTGACAGGCCTCCGCACAGACCCCTGCATCAGCCGCCTCTCTTGCCGGGCTCATCCGTCACCCTCAGAAACGGGGGCCTCCCCACTCTCCCCCGCACGCTGCCTGGCACTGCCGCCTCTGTGCTGGGAACATCTGTGCAGCTGGGAGGCCAGTCGCAGCTTTGACCGCGAGCATACGGCCTGCACGGTGGGGCCGCAGGGGCAGCGATGCGCAGTACTCACCCGTCCTCCGCCTCCTCCTCCCCGGCACAGGCGCCTTTATGTTCTACAAGGCGGTGGGCGTGAAGGCAGGCATTTTCCTGCCCTTTCATGCGCCGGGGCTGACCCCTGTCCCCTCGACCCCACAACAGGCAGGTGGGCTCCCAGGCTGGGGCAGTTATTTAAAGGCAGGCTGGCCGGCCATCCCCCGCCTCTCCCATCCCTGCCTCCTCATGTCTCCAGGCCCGGGTGGTACCCAGCTCCCCTGGGAAGCTGGAGCCGGCAGCTGAGGCACCAGCTAAAACACGGCCTGGATATCAAAGGAGCTGACGTCACATGAAAACAACCATCTCTGCATTGAGACGGTCCTGGGAGTGGGCAGCACCAACAGGAGGCAGCTCAGCCTCAGGGAGCTACCATTGCAGTGTCGGCGGGGGACAGAGAGCTCAGCTGGCTGGGACCCTCTGGCCAGGATACAGGGACAACCGCGGCCACCCAAGTGCAAGTGACCTCCAACCTGCATCCACAGAGGCCGAGAACAGACTCATCATGAACGCTCAAGGGGTCTGAGGCGGGTGCCATGGCCCAGGGGACGAGGGGAGGAGGAGGAACCGTGGGTGTGGTCAAAAGTTGGCCAAACACTGGGTCAGGTGGCCTTTCGAGGTTGTTGCTGCTCTGTGGGGTGGTGGGCACAGGGAAGGGCAGCAAGGAGGTCGCCCCATACGAGGAGGTGAAGATGGGGTGACACACCCGCCAGTCTAAGGTGAGAGGGGCCCCATGACGCTTCACAGGGCTCTCACTCCACCTGTGTCGTGCCTAGACGTGGCCAGAGCAGACCCCCAGCTGCAGTGGACAACTTGACCCTCCTACTCTGACGCCTCTGACGCTGTGTCCCCCCCAAACCTTGGCCCAAGACCCCAGGCGGCACCAGAGCCTAAGCCATGTCTCCCCAGATCCAAAACACACACAGGAAAGCCTGGGTAGCTCCACCAACCTCCCTGCAACCACTTGAATAGGTGCTAGCCCTGCGTGGCCAGGCTCCACCCTGGGGGCATGGGAAATGACGGGCGCTTCCCACCCCCACCCTCTTATAGACCCCTGCTGCCATTGAGGGGCAGAGGTCCAGGATGAGCTCCCCCCAGCTTAGACTCCCACTCCCCTCAGTGTGGAGCAGGTATCAGGCTGATGATATGGACCATTCGTGGTCACAGAACACTCTGGCCTGGGTGCAGACTCAGGCTCGCCGTGTGGCCTGCGGTCACTTTGGAGCGTCCATCATCAGGCAGCTGGACTTTCACAAACGTGGTACTGTAAACACAACACTCAGAGGCTCCCACTAAGGGAGGGGATGGTCCCCAAACCTCCTTTATGGGAAACGCAGTCAACAGGGCTCCCCAGCCAGTGGCCTGAGGCTGGCTGTTGTAGTGCTAATCAGCTGAATAAGATTAAAATAGTAACATTTCAAGACTTGTGGAAATCACCTGAAATCCAGATTTTGGTGTTGGTAACCTGCTCGTTGTGGACGCTCTCCATTCAGTGGCAGCCGAGTAGCTACACCAGGGACTGAACAGCCCGCGGAGCCGAAACATTTACTCCCCAGGCCAAGAGAAAAGCTTGGCGACCACCCCAACTAAGGCTGTAAAACCATCAGGTAAGAGGAGCTCCAGGTCTACATGGGGCTTCCCCAGGAAATGCAGAAGTAGCAAGCCCAGTGTGAATAGGCGTCCATAACAGGCTTCACACCACCACGACCGACCTCTTGCCCACTGGTTTTCTGATGCAGGTCTGCTGGAAATTTCATGCCGGTCCGCGAAAGAGTTGAAGCACTGGCTAATCAGCAGTTGAAAACCACTGTTTTAGCCCGTTGCCCCCAATCCACCCAAAACACACAGTTTTGCAGAATGCGAGAACACTCAGGCTGAACTGGCAGATGGCTAATTCTATCGGAAGCCTCTCGTAGGTAGAAAACTAGCTTTTCCAGTTTGTTGCAAATAATTTGAGACAAAGCTGAATGAAACCGGGTTTTTAATAAAACAATAGACGTCCCTATAAATGCCAGGGAACTGGAAGCATTAAGTTACTCTGGGAGGATTCGTGGTTACCCACCTACTGTGCCTGGAGGATGTTCCACCTGGCCTTGGCCCCCAGGGCCCAGACCATCAGCTTGACCAGCCGCTATCCTGAGCCCTCCACCCCCCAGCTTGGCTTATTCTTCTTGTTCCCAAAGACGGTGGGCCTGAACACACCTGATGGGGGCACCGTGCTTCCCACTTGCTCAACCAGCTGGGGTGTGGGCGGGGCTGGTGACAAGCTGGTCTTACTGAGCCCTTAGCAAGTTCCTGAAGCTCTTGTAAACTCTGTTAACACTGACACAGCCCATGAGGTAGCTATTACTATAGCCCGCTTTTACAGAGGGGGAAATTGAAGCACAGAGAGTCATGCCCACCTGCCCAGAGCCGCACAGGGCTCACCAGCAAACCGGAGTCTGAACTCAGCAGCATAGCGGTGTCCAACTGACTGGTACACACACCTACCACCTTCCATGGTCTCATAGACACACACATCCCTGGTGCTGCCGTGGCTGCAGGGAGCCAATACCTGGCTTCCCCATGAGGGTTGTGACCACCGGAAAAATGTGACCCTGGCCAAGGCCGCCCCCCCCCCCAGCTCTGCTCTGGGCTGTTGTCCAGCATGTGTCCAGAGAACACATGAGGTTTCAGAGCCAGAGAAAGGGCAGGACAGCAGCCCCAGGCCCTAAGGGTGGGGCGTGAGCAAGACGAAGGTGGCAGGTGGACAGGGGCTCTGGGGATCCTACTATAGCCCAATGTGAGCCCCTTGTCCTCCCACAACCCCTGGAGGGAGTCCCTTCCTCTCCAACCTGCTGTGACAACCCAAGGCTGTCCCTGACCAACCCCAACCCAACTCCCACTTCAGGGTCATGGTTCCTCCAAGCTTCTAAACATCCATGCCCAGGTGAGCCCAGCCTACACTCCCTCCCCTACAGAACACAGGTCAGTCCACGTTTTGTCACCACTATGCACAGACACCTGCCTAGACCTTCTCAGGCTATGAAACTCTCTCCCCAAACTCAGAGTCAAGGGTTTGGGGTCTGGCTTCAGGGGCAGAGCAGGGACAGCTGTGACCTCCCACCCAACCCTCCAGCAGCAGTGACTGCCCCCAAGGCCTGGGCTCCTGAGAGGTGAGGAAGCCCCGCCCACAGGCACAGGGACACAGCTACCATCAAAGGCAGTGGTCCAGTGGTCCAGTCATCTGCTGAGCAAGCCCAGGCTGAGGCTGGAGAGGGTCCCACTTCTCAAAGTCCTGACTCAAAAGCAATCTCCCCTCAAACCCTGCTCTGGGACCTGGCATCAGCCCCAGAACCCACCTCCAGGACCACCTAGTGACAAGAAGGGGCCACTGGAGTGTGGAGTGTGCTGCCTGCTCTTCGGGACATGGGATGCCCCTCCCCAGGAGGAGGCTGGAGCGGGGGCCAGTCCACAGCCTGCCTGTCCCCTGGCCAGTGCAGGGACCCTCTGTCACTCAGTCTGTGGACAGGCTGGGACCAATGACATAAAGCACACGGAGCTGCCATACCAGGTTCTGATGACCTCGCGGGATACCGTCAGCTTTTAGGGGGAGCCAGTTGCCACAGAAGTCCCAGATCTGTGTCCTCTCTGTACGGAGGACTAGAGGCCCAGCTGAGTCAGGACCACTCAGCTCTGCCCCTGCAATCTCAGTGTGAACACCCCAGCCCTCTTTCCAGCCCCTCCCAGGAGGTCACCAGAGTCTCCACCACAGACCACAGGGAGGCCACGGGCCTGACCTGGGTAGGGAAACGGCTGACAGGACTCCTCTGTCCCTTGGGTGCACCTACCCAGCCACATGCTGCCCAGGCCTGTGGCCACCCACCAATGGCCCCTGAGCAGTCTCTGGCCTGAAAGAGGGACAGCTTCTGGTTCCTGCACATCCACATCCAACCCCATGTGGCAGGCCCTGCCACCTAGCAAGCCTCCTGCTCCTCCTCCTCCTCCAGGAAGACACCCAGGAAGAGGGGCTGACATCAGAAGCCCCAGCCCTTAGTGCCTGGAGTGGCGGCCACTCACCTGCCGAGACAGCCCTGGTGACAGAAGAACTTTAATGCACCAACTGTCCTTCACAATATACCGAACAGCACTCGGGGGAGGTCTGATCCTCAATGTTTTTACAAACACTATTCTATTTCCAACCCAATTATTTCTACTTTATAAGGAAAGACCATCACTAAACAGTTATTCACTAAAGGTTGATGGAAATGTCATTCCTGTTGGCAGGACCATGACCACCGTCTAACACTAACCCAGCTTCCAGACAGACAGACAGACAGACAGACACACACACACACACACACACACACACACACGTGGCAGCCACACCGTCCCTAGGGAGAGTCCCTTTCCTCCCAGGCCATCCCACTGGGGGCTCACTCCATCTTTCAGTTACCCCTGCCCCACAGTCCTCTAAGCTGGAGGCTTGGCAGGTTTCCAGGAAGGACCCTATGGAGGGGGAGCCGGGAGGAGTGGCTGCCCCCAGCATAGCTGTAGCTGATGGAGGTTTGATCACTGGGATATGAAGGACAAGCAGCTGTCAGAGGGGCAGACAAGGTGCTGGGCAGGAAGCAGGCAGCAGTATCCTTGAGAAAAAGTGCTTGACCGGATCAGTTCCCCTTGTGGGGGGTCCACGGTGGGTAAAGGTGTCAGCTACACATAACTGTAGGGCCTGAGAACAAGGGAAGACCTACAGAGGGGCCACCAGACCCACCAGCTGGCCTACAAGCTGGCCCAGGGTTTGTTCCTGACCACCAGCACTAGCCACAGCCCCAATTTCACAGCCCCGGCCCCTAAAATTCTCGGGCAGCCCCATGTCGGAGGGGGCCTGCCCCGCAAGCCAGGCCTAGGGTAAACTCACCACCCACTGTGTGACCCAGGGCCCTTCCCCCTCAGAGCTCCACACAGGACCCCACCCCAGACACAGCTCTGGGAAAGCCCCAGGCCCACATAAACCCACAACAGCCTGAACCACAAAGCATCACACAAGAGGGCCAGGAAGACCCTGTGCAAAGAGCATTTTCCAGGAACAGACCCACCCACAGAGTTAAGCCAACAGCTCCCCCCCACCAACCCAACATAAGGAGACTGCTGGGCAACCAGTCCTGGATAGTGGCCCCCAAAGACATGCCCATGTCCTGACCCCAATACCCTGCAGATATGCCTTCCTTTGGAAAAACGTCTTTGCAGGTATGATTAAGTTAAGGGCCTCAAGGTCATCCTAGATTCCCAGGTGGCCCTAAATCCAATGACTGATGTCCCTGCAGGAGAGGAGACTCACAGACCCAGAGCACAGGTGCCACGTGAAAAAGAGGGCAGAGACCGGAGTGAAGCCTCTGCAAGCCACGGGTGCCCTCTGCCACGGAAGGCGGAGAAGGTAAGACACACTCTTCCGCTGAGCCTCCAGAGGGAGCAGAGCCTCCAGGCTCAGAGGTGAATGTCAGTCCCTCTGGCACCGGGAGGAAGGAAAACAGCATAGGTCAGAGCAGAGACAAGCAAAAAGAGAGACCAGAAAACCATGGAGAGAATCAATGAAAAGCTCACAAAACTGACAAACCTGAGTGAGATAGACTAAGAGAAAAAAAAAAGATGAATTAATAAATCAGTGGCCCTGGCTGGTTGGCTCAGTGGTAGAGCGTTGGCCTGGCGTGCAGGAGTCCCGGGTTCGATTCCCGGCCAGGGCACACAGGAGAAGCGCCCATCTGCTTCTGCACCCCTCCCCCTCTCCTTCCTCTCTGTCTCTCTCTTCCCCTCCCGCAGCCAAGGCTCCATTGGAGCAAAGTTGGCCCGGGCACTGAGGATGGCTCCATGGCCTCTGCCTCAGGCGCTAGAATAGCTCTGGTTGCAATAGAGCGACGCCCCAGATGGGCAGAGCATCTTCCCCTGGTGGGCGTGCTGGGTGGATCCCAGTCCGGCGCATGCAGGAGTCTGTCTGACTGCCTCCCCATTTCCAACGTCAGAAAAATACAAACAAAAATACAAAAAAAATAAAGATGAATTAATAAATCAGAAAGGAAAGCAGGAACGTTACTACTGATTCTACACAAGTAAAATGGATAATGAGAGAGAACTGTGAACAACTCTATGCCAACCATCTGCATAACCTAGATAAAATGAATAAATTCCTAGAAACACAAAATCTACAAGACCAGACCACAAAGAAATGGAGAACCCATGCAGGCCTGCAAGTGATAAGGAGAGTGAATCAGAAATCAAAGTCGCCTGGCCAGGCAGTGGCACAATGGATAGTGTCGAACTTGGACGTTGAGGACCCGGGTTGAAACTCCGAGGTTGCTGGCTTGAGTGTGGGTTCACCTAGCTTGAGCACATGGGTCGCTGACTTGAGCGTGGGATCATAGACATGACCCCAAAGTTGCCGGCTTGAGCAAGGAGTCACTGGCTCAGCTGGAGCCCCACAGTCAAGGCACATACAAAAAAGCAATCAATGAACAAGTAAAGTGCTGCAATGAAGAATTGATTCTTCTCATCTCTCTCTCTTCCTGTCTGTCCTTCTGGCTCAAAAAAGGAAAAAAAAAAATAAAGAAAAGAAATTCTTCCCACAAAGAAAAGTCCTGGACTGGACACCTTCACTAATGAATTCTACCCAACATTGGAAGAACTAGTACAAACCCTTCTCCAACTTTTCCAGAAACTGAAGAGAGAACACTTTCCCTAACTCACTCTTAGAGGCCAGCATTCTCCAAAACACCAAAGACAGGCAAAAACACCGCAAGAGAAAACTACAGTCCAACATCCCTCACAAAAACCGACACAAAAAAACCTCAACAAACAGCAGCCAGCAGCACAACTAAAAGGATGATACACAATAACCAAGCAGGATTTATTCCTGAAAGGGTGATCCCACATATGAGTAACAAATGTAACATTCCACATCCCCAGAGCAAAGGAAAATAAAACAACACACTATGGTTTCAACCCACAGAGAAAAGAAATCTAACAAAGTTGAAAATCCTTTCATGATAAAAACACTCAACAAACTAGAAACAAACGGTGGCATGTGTCCCCTCCCCCCCCCCATATTACCAAATAATTAACTCAATTCTGACATTGTACAACTGGAGATCATCACATCATATTCCACTTTAAGGGCTCAGTCCTACAAGGCTGCCCCCCCCCCCCCCCCACACACACACACCCTGGCCAATGTCAGGTACCAGTCTAGACTGTCACCTGTGCTTCTGAGCCACCAGCTACAGGTCAAAGATTCCCAAGACTCCCCCAGCACCCAGCACTCCCCCCCAAGGTTCCATTCATTTGCTAGAATGGCTCCCAGAACTCAGAGAGACATTCTGCTCATAGGATCACAGTCTATTATAAAAGGAAATACCTCTGGACCAGCTGGTTAGAAGAGATACAAAGGACCAGGAGTGGGGAAAGGGCGCAGGGTGTCCCCATCTCCACATCTCCGGTGCTCACCAACACAGAAGGACTGATTAAACACACTGCAGATGGATTCAACTTCCAGCCCCTCTCCTGTCCTCTGAGGTGGGAGGTTTGACTGAAAATTCCAACCTTCTAATCACCAGGTCTTTGTGGTGACCAACCCTTCCCTTGAGGCTTCCCAGGGGCCCTGCCCCAAGTCACCTTATCTAGTGAGGCTCAAAAGGGAATCCTAGCGAATGATAAAAGAGAACTCCTATCACCCAGGAAATTCCAAGGGCATTAGGAAGGAGCATTGAGTCAGGAAGTAGAGACACAGACCACATGTGTTTCTTATTGTACCACAGAAGGAAAGTACCTCAACACAATAAAAGCTACATATGAAAAATCCGGAGCGAACATACCAAGGATGAAAGACTTCAGCTTTTCCTCTGAGATGAGGAACAAGAGAAGGATGCTTACCCTGACCACATCTAGCCGACACAGCACTGGGAATCCTAGTCAAAGCAATTAGGCAAGAAAAAGAAATCAAAGGGATAGATCCAGATTGGAAAAAATAAATAAATAAAGTTATCTCTGTTCACAAACGATACAGAAAACTCTAATGATTTCACAGAAAAGTTATTAGAACTCATAAACAAATTCAGCAAGATAGCAGGACACAAAGTCAACAAAAATCAGTTGCATTTCTATAAACTAGCAATGAACCCAAAAAGGAAATGAAATGGTTCTACCTATCATACCATCAAACCTGACAAGTGGTGGAGCAGCAGATAAGAGTGTCACAACCCAGAATGCTGGGGTCACCAGCTCGAGCCCAGGGTCACCAGTTTGATCCCAAGGTCACCAGCTTGAGACCAAGGTCACCAGTTCAATCACCAGGTCAAAGCACATATGAGAAGCCATCAATGCACAGCTAAGTGGAGCAACAAGTTGATGTTTCCTTTTTTTTTTTTTTTGAAATAAAAAAAATTTTTTTTTTAATTTTAATGGAGTGACATCAATAAATCAAGGTACATATATTCAAAGAAAACATGTCCAGGTTATCTTGTCATTCAATTATGTTGCATACCCAGCACCCAAAGTCAGATTGTCCTCCGTCACCTTCTATCTAGTTTTCTTTGTGCCCCTCCCCCCCTCCCCCTTTCCTTCCTTCCCCCCCCTTAAGGTTGGTTTCTTATCTCTCTCCCCCCCTTCCTCTCTCTGTCTAAAGTCAGTAATTTTAAAAAATCTCCTACAAAGCTATAGTGATAAAAATCAGTGTGGTGCTGGCATACAGAAAAGACATAGAGGCCAGTAGGACAGAAGAGAGAACCCAGAATAAACCCTCACATCTGTGGTAAAGTGATTTCCAACAAGGGTGCCAAGACCATCAGTGTTTTTTCAATAAAAGGGAGCTGAGAGAACTGAATGTTCACACACTAAAGAATGAAGGTGGACCCCTACCTCATACCATATATAAAAATTAACTCAACAGCCTGGCCTGTGGTGGCACAGTGGATGGAGTGTCGACCTGGAACCCTGAGGTCACCGGTTTGAAACCCTGGGCTTGCCCGATCAAGACACATAAGGCACACACTATAAGCAACAAGCAAGCAGAGAACAACTAAAGTGAAGCAATTATGAGTTGATACTTCTTGCTCCTCCCTCTCTTTCTCCTCTTTCTGTAAAACCAATAAAATCTTAAAAAAAGAAATGAACTTGACATGCATCAAAGACCTAAAATCAAAACCAGTGAGGGCCCAGATGGGCAGAACATTGGCCCCAGACGGGGATTGCCAGGTGGAGTCTGGTTGGGGAGCGTGTGGGAGTCTCTCCATTCCCCTCCTCTCACCTGGAAAAGAATAAAACAAAACAAAAAACCAGAGAGACACCACCTCATACCCATTTGGATGGTTACTATAAAAAATAAAAAAATAGCCTGACCAGGCAGTGGCGCAGTGGATAGAGCGTCGGACTGGGATGCGGAGGACCCAGGTTCAAGACCCTGAGGTCGCCAGCTTGAGCACGGGCTCATCTGGTTTGAGCAAAGCTCACCAGCTTGGACCCAAGGTCTCTGGTTCGAGCAAGGGGTCACTCGGTCTGCTGTAGCCCTGCGGTCAAGGTACATATGAGAAAGCAATCAATGAACAACTAAGGTGTCGCAACGTGCAATGAAAAACTGATGATTGATGCTTGTCATCTCTCCGTTCCTGTCTGTCTGTCCCTGTCTATCCCTCTCTCTGACTCTCTCTCTCTGTAAAAAAATAAAAATAAAAGGAAGAAGAAAAGAAATAAAAATGAAGAAAGAAAGAAGCAGAAAATAAATGCTGACGAGGATGTAGAGAAATTGGAACCCCGTGCGCCACTGGTGGGCACATAAAATGGTACAGCTACTATGGAAGAAGCATGACGATTCCTCAAAAAATGAAAAATAAAATCACCATACACTCCAGCAATTCCACTTCTGGGTACATACTCAAAGACTTGAAAGCAGGGTCTCACAGAAATTCTTACCCACAATGACAGCAGTGTTACTCACAGCAGCGAAGAAGTGTCCACCAAGGGATGAATGGATGAACAAACAACATAGTCTGTCCATCCACACACAGTCTTAAAAAGAAGGAAATTCCGCTACAACATGGATGAACCTTGAGGATATTATGCCGAGTGAAAGAAGCAAGACACAAAAGACAAATTCAATACGATTCCACTGACACGAGAACAGTTGAATCCAGAGACAGAGAGCAGATGGTGGTGCCCGGGGCGGTGGAGGGGGTGAGAGGGAGCGAGTGTTTAAAGGGGACAGAGGTTCAGTTTTCCAAGATGAAGAGTTCAGAAGAGGATGGTGGTCATGGTTACACAACAACGTGAAGGTGGTTACTATCCATGAACTGCCATCTTACAACAGTTAAGATGGTAAATTGCATGCTGTGTGTATTTTTGCAGAATCAAAGGCTGGTGGAAAAAAGAAATGAGTTCTGACTCACTCTACAACATGGGTGAACTTCGAAAGAAATCACGCCAAGTGAAAGGAGGCAGTTAATTACAACAGACCACCCAGTGCGTGACTTGATTCATATGAAACGTCCAGATCAGGTACAGTCACATTCGCAGAGTGAAGACCAGTGGTGCTGGGTGGAGAACAGTGATGCTGACTGTACGAGGCTTTCTCTCTGAACACATTAAAAAGCAGGAGAGGCCCTGGCAGGTTGGCTCAGTGGTAGAGCGTCGGCCTGGCATGCAGGAGTCCCGGGTTCGATTCCCAGCCAGGGCACACAGGAGAGGCGCCCATCTGCTTCTCCACCCCTCCCCTTTCCTTCCTCTCTGTCTCTCTCTTCCCCTCCCGCAGCCGAGGCTCCATTGGAGCAAAGATGGCCCGGGCGCTGGGGATGGCTCTTTGGCCTCTGCCCCAGGCGCTAGAGTGGCTCTGGTCGCAACAGAGTGACGCCCCGGCCCCCTGGTGGGCAGAGTGTCGCCCCTGGTGGGCGTGCCAGGTGGATCCCGGTTGGGAGCATGCGGGAGTCTGTCTGACTGTCTCTCCCCGTTTCCAGCTTCAGAAAAATACAAAAAAAAAAAAAAAAAAGCCACACCCTTCTTTGCCTGACCTGTGGTGGCGCAGTGGATAAAGCATCAACCTGGAATGCTGAGGTTGCTGGTTCAAAACCCTGGGCTTGCCTGGTCAAGGCACATACAACAAGCAACCAATGAACAACTAAAGTGGAGCAACTATGAGTGATACTCACTCCCCCCATCCCTTATCTCTGTAAAATCAATAAATAAAATCTTAAAAAAAAAAAAAAAGCAGGAGAGGTGGGGGCTGCTCCACAACTCAAATGCACCAAACTGTTCACTTTATTTATTTTTTTTGTATTTTTTCCAAAGTTAGAAGCGGGGAGGCAGACTTCCGCATGTGCTGGACCGGGATCCACCTGGCATGCCCACCAGAGGGCGATGTTCTGCCCATCTGGGCCGTTGCTCCGTTGCAACCAGAGCCATTCTAGCGCCTGAGGTGGAGTCCATGGAGCCATCCTCAGTGCCCGGGGCCAACTTTGCTCCAATGGAGCCTTGGCTGTGGGACAGGGAGAGAGACAGAGAGAAAGGCGAGAGGGAAGGGTGGAGAAGTAGATGGTCGCTTCTCCTGTGTGCCCTGGCCAGGAATCAAACTCGGGACCTCCACATGCTGCGCTGTCACTCTACCACTGAGCCAACAGGCCAGGGCCTAAATTGTTCACTTTAAAAGTTTAAAATAGTAGCCTGACCGGTGGTGGCACAGTGAATAGAGCATCAACCTGGAATGCTGAGGTACCAGGTTCAAAACCCTGAGGTCTCCAGCTTGAGTGTGAGCTCACTGACGTGATCCCATGGGCACTGGCTTAAAGCCCAAGGTTGCTAGCTTGAGCAAGGGGTCATTGGCTCAGCTGGAACTCCCCAGTCAAGGCATGTATGAGAAAGCAATCAATGGACAACTATAAGTTGATGTTTCTCTTCTCTCTTCCTTCCTACTTGTTCTTCCTCTCTCTCTCTCTCACCGGAAATAAATAAACCTGTCAAGTCTGTAGAATTCATATTGACTACAATGTGTGGGAAGGTGTTTTGCTGAAAATGAAGACTGGCCAGGCTGGCACAATGTGGCCCTTCCAGCTGGACTAGCCCAGGTGCCACAGTGCAACCACACCCCTGCCACGTGTCCACCTCTGGCCACAGCACATCAGTCCATCCAGCTCTCCTGGCAAGGGCCTCACATGGCTCGGATATGTTTACATCCCACCCTCTGACCCCTCACACACACCCTTGGTGTTGTGCAGAGCTGCTTGAGGCCATGAAAACTGACCAAGAACTTGAGTGCTGTGGCCATTGGGTGACCAGAACAGGGTTGTCCTAACTATCTGAGATTAGCATTAAAATCAAGCCAAAAGAGTAAAATATTGCAGAGAACACCAACCCTCAAATAGCCCAGGACCCTGGAGGGCCCATGTGAAGAGGGGTTTCTGTCCACTCCTGACTAGCAAGACGAGGCCAAGCAGACGTCAACACCCAGAGAGGGGCTCTGTGTGCCCGGGTGGGGGGGATACAATGCTGTCTGTTGCCCTGGCTCCCCCAGCACCTACCACCTCCCGGGCACTGGAGGAATATCTCCCACAAAACCTGGTGCTCCTCAAGCCTCACAGCCACCAGGTATGCAACTCAAGGACCTGCTCTGGTCCTTAAAGCAGGGCTCAGGCAAAGCTCATCACAGTCTCCAAATTCCTCCATAGTGACATGGCCATCGCCCAGGAGTCACCCCCATGTCTACCTCGGCCAGAGACCTGACTCCTCAATGTTCTGGGATCACCACGCCCCCCAGCACAGCCGAGGCCGAGCCAACCCCAAAGACTCTTCCCTACACAAGGCTGGCATGAGTGTGACGCAGGACAGAGCAGCGTCTCCAGGGGAACAGCAAGGAAGGTGCCAGGGCTGCGGACAGAAGGACAGACCTGAGACGACAGGGCCAGTGCTACCAGGGCCTGGGACTGAGCTGATGGCCAGCTCCACTGTCCGGGATGCTAGGCAGCGCGGAGATCCCGTGCCCAGGGCCACACTGGCTGCTGGAGACGTCTCTGGGCAGACAAACAAAGACAGTCTGTCACCACCATCAGAAGCCATCTAGAGGGCAAATAACAAGACCCTCCTAGAGAACACAAGCAGAGGGACAACCCCTGCCTCCCAACCACAGCCAGCCAGGCTCATGGTATTTTTTCAGTGTTCAAAAAGATGCTTAAACTGTTGAGTGTGATGATGCCTTTCAGGATGCATTCCCCTTTGCATGAGACATGGCAACCCCCAAGGGAAAGCAGCCCCGTGAAGGGACTAGGACCCTAAAACTCCTGTGCTGGACTCCTGCCTCCAAGGCCCCCTGATGGGTACCCCTGCAGCCAACTGGGGCTCCTGCAGGTGGAATTCCGCATCACAGTGGTGCCCACCTAGCACCACCCTTCTCTCCAGAAACCCAGTGCATACCCACCTCACAAGTCTCCTGCCTTCACCTGAATCCCTCACAGAGAAGCGACAAGACACAGCACATATGTTATCTGCTGCTCCTGGGCCGGGTGTGCCCCCTGGACTAGCCTGGCTGGGCGCTGCCGGAAAGCGGCCCTCTCAGTGTGGCTTTCCAGCCTCTGAATCTCAAGCTGTAGCCCCGCCCACCCCATCTGCCACCTCTGCCTTCACTTACCAACCTCTGACATGGGTCTCTCACCTGTCACCTGCCACCCCCGTCCTGCCCAGCCAGTGTGCACCTCACTCTCCCTGTGTTCCTCACCTGGACCTTCCCTCCTGGGGATGGTCAGGGCGTTTCCAGGACTTCTGGCACCAACTGACCAAGCTGGTACCCGCCCTGATGGCCGCACTCATGCGCCAAAACTGACACACCAAAAAAGGCAGGGACGCCAGCCAGCGAAAAACCCCACAGGAGGTCCCATCATCTGTTCACTCCTGTTAGGGTCTTCATGGGGTAAATGGCCCTACTTTACAGGCTATCAGGAACGCCATCTTCTCCTTGTGCGCAAACACGTTGAAGCCCAACCCACAGCCTGTGACAGGGGTAAATGTAAGGAATGAGTGACAGGGGTCAGAGAGAAGAGCAGTACTCACTGTCTTCTCCTGGGCAGGGCATGCCGGGCTGCTCGGGGGTGCTCGGGAAAACTGCGGGAAGAGAGAGAACATCATTAGCACCGTGCGGCTGTCCCCCAGTGCCGCTCCAGCAGAAGGCAGCAGACTGGACTGACCACGCATGTGCAGAGCCTAAGTGGCCAACGACCACCCGCTTTCGGGTGGTGCTCAGGAAGGCAAAGACTTGGGAACCTCAGGACACGTGCGTCCATCCAGGACTTCCGAAGGCACAGGGATGTCAGGGGAAACATCAGAGGGGTGTCGACGGCAGAGCGCCTGAGGGGCCCTAACTTCATACGGAGAGGGAAGACCCACAGTCACTCTGAAAACCGGTGTCCGAAAGCACACTGGACTCTATGTCTCTGCACTCAAGGAGTTCATAATGAAATGTTGTCCAACACACCCAGGACTTTCTTGGTAAATTACTAAAATATATAGAAACTTAGGCAGTATAAAAAGCCAGAAACGATCTGTTTTTAGTCTGGAAAGCAGCTTGAGAGCACCACTGCTGTGAATGCACCAGACATGTGCTCACACCTCAATAGCAGAGTGGCCGAGGTGGGCATAGTGACAATACGGGTGGACAGTGAAATAAGTCGGTCAGAGAAAGACAAGCACCCTACGATCTCACTCACCTATGGGATCTAAAGGACAAGATGAACCAACACGTAAAACAGGAGACAGACTCACAGATAAAGAGTAGGCCGACAGCTGTTGGGGTGCGGGGCAGGGCTGGGTGGCGGGACTGAGCAAAAAAGAGTTAACAGAGAAAAAACTCACAGACAGGGACACAGGCAATGGTGTGCTGATTTCTGGGGAGAGGTAAATGAGAGGAGGTAGTGGATGGGAGAGGGGGCATACATGGTGATGGATGGAGACTCGGCTTGGGGAGGTGAACACACAGTACACTGTCCAAAAGACACATTGTAGAATTGTGCACCTGGACCCTGTACAAATTTGTTAACCAGTGTCACTCAAATCAATTCAATAAAAAGGGGGGAAATTTTTAAGAATAAATCTATACCACATCTATATAAAGAGCTACAAAAACAGGATACTTTAACCAGCTATTAGACCAGCATCAGAGAAAATGACCAGCTGACAGAAAGCAGTGACCAGCTTCATACTCTAGTCTACCACGTGGCTGGTTGGCCACCACTGCCGGAGCCACTCTTTTGGGCCCCACAGACACCCTGCGGAACCCTGAAAGTGTGGGAAGCACTGTGTGAAAACTCCCAATTTAAAGACTATACTGGAGCGATAACGAAATTTCAGTGTATACCCCAACTCTGAGCCTAACAGGCTGAGGACCGCTGTGAGCCTGGAAAGCCCCAGGGAGAGTCAGGTCTCCATCCCTGAGCAGTGCTGTGGGATGGGCCCCTGCTCTGTACACTCGGCCACGAGCCCAGACCGCAGAGTTCTGGGAGAGCTGGAGGGAGCTGAGTGTGCCAGGCTTCTGAGGCCCCAGGATGCCCGCCCCGGGACTCACAGTCAAGCCTAGGCTTCTGTGCCAGGGAGGGGACCCCTTCCTGAATCTACCAGTGAGGGCAAGTTTTGTTTGGGTTAATAATGTGTCAGAGAGGAAAAGATTGTGTTACATTCAACATCCTCAAATTCTCTGGCACCCTATGACTCTAAATTGTTATCCTCTGTGTGGCTTCCAGTCCCCCGGGGAGTGGGGGGGGGGTCATGGGTCCCTGGGCTCCCATGTCCCCAGACCGCAGAGGACAGCTATGGAGAGAGCCCTGCCACCCAACCCCTCCACTGTTGCTCCCGCCCTGCCGGGGGCACTGACCATGAATGATGAGCCCATCATCCCTGCGCTGACAGGACAGGCGGAATGCCTCCTCCAGTTCCATCTGGGAGGACACGGTGCAGGGGTCACCTAGGCGAGCAAGACACATCATTGAGGCCCCCGCAGGCCTAAGGGCAAAGGTCTCCACACAATACACACTCTTTCAGAGCAGAGACAGGTCCCAGAACAGCTGGCCCTGAGCCCCACCTCAGAACCAACCTATCCCTGGAGGGGAGGGGAGTTCACCCACAGCCCAAAATGGCCCCATGCAGAGCTAAGCCTTGCTAACTCTTGGGTTTTCCCAGACGTTCTTCTTAAGTCATTCCCAACCTAAAAGGGAAGGTTCCTGATCATCTACTGCTGGACAGGGAACACAGATATGCACAGAACCAGCGCCCATGTGGCCCTGTTCCCACAGGAAGGGGCTCCCCCGCATCCTCGGCTGCCAGTCACACTCATCCCAGAGAAGAGGGTCTCTCCTGGACTGTCTCTCAACCTCTTAGCATTGTGGGATGTGTGTCTGACTGTGAGAGAGAAGGGAGAGAGGGAGCCAGAGACAGGAGACAGACAGAGACAGAGAAGGATCGGAATGGAAGGGGCTCGCTACGCGCCCCCTCCACTTTCCCTGAGAAAATGAAGCTCGCCTGACCGGTGTTGGCGCAGTGGATAGTGTCGGACTGGGATGTGGAGGACCCAGGTTTGAGACCCTGAGGTCGCCAGCTTGAGCGCGGGTTCATCTGATTTGAGCAAGGCTCACCAGCTTGAGCCCAAGGTCGCTGGCTTGAGCAAGGGATTACTCGGTCTGCTGTAGCCCCCCCAGTCAAGACACATATGACAAAGCAATCAATGAACTGAAGTGCCACAACGAAAAACTGATGATTGATGCTTCTCATCTCTCTCCGTTCCTGTCTGTCTGTCCCTACCTATCCCTCTCTGTCTTTGAAAAAAGAAAAGAAAAAAAAAAAGAAAGAAAGAAAATGAAGAGCTCATCCTTCCAATGCACCCACAGGAAAAACCCCTAATATGAGAGGGGACAATCAGGTAAGGAGAGTAAGGACAAGCCCACAAGGGGGGAGGGGAGACCCCTGCAGTCCTCCCCGGGGTCACCTGCCCACCCCTACACCCAGTTTCTCTTCTGCAGGTAGCCAACCTCTTCCTGGACAGACTTCCTGCCCCCTACTGGGGAAGCTGCTGCAATGACTTTAGACCTCCCCACAGAGGGACAGACACACGGGTTTAGTGATTTGTGCTCCAACAACACGTGACCCCGGGCTACCTTCACTGTCCACCCACTTGAGGGTGAGCGGCTGCCCCTGGTGGAGGCTGCACATCTCCCTCACTTCTGCACAGAGCTCTTCAAAGGTGGTCGCCGCATCCAGGCTGGTGATCAGGATGTCCCTGGGGCAAAGAGGAGGCGGACAGGTCACCATGGCATGCACATAAATTAAATTAGATACAGATTACTGATCAACCAAATTATTTAACTATAATAAATAAAATTTTCCCAGAGCCACTGACCAATGTCTTGTGATATTAGCACCATGAAGACCCCTAGGCAGAAAGGAAAGATCTATTCTGGTGACTGGATAACCCTCTCCTGGGGCAGAAAGGACGTGGGAGCAGCAGAAGGTGCCTCCTAGTGGAAGCTGGGCAAATAGCAACTCCGGCACCAGGTTCCAGTTCTGACCAAAAGGCTACACCCACCTGCTTTATTAAACTGTCCCCCAAACCTGGACAGTGCTGAGGAGGGTGTCCAGGTCACTGAGAGGCAGAAGAGACTAGTATAATGGCTTAAGGGTGCCCTGGAAGACATTCAACTGCTTCCCTGCAAATTTTTTTTAGAGCAAGTCACAGAATACTACTGTCTTTCATGTCTTCATCCCAAAACAAGATGCTGACAATGGATGGCGGGAGATGGCTTAGGGATTCCAGGTCACCCTCTAAGGGCTGGCCTTCACAGGTAGGGCAGCTCCCCTCCAGGGAGCAGGAGGGAGGGGCATGGTCCTGCTCCCTCCATGGCTGGGGACAAGTGCCAGTCCTGCCCCCTCACCACAGAGGGAAGGGAAGGCATGAACTCAGATGGGACAAATTTGTATTGAAACAGGGAAGCACATCCTCAGAGCATAGGCTGAAGCCGCAAGGAAAACACCCACACGTGACATCACAAGAGTGCAGCCTGAAAAGAGATCTGACAGGCTCTGAAACATCTCAAACCACAGACATGCAGGGTCTGCTGGTGTCAGCCCTGCTGGCTTCTGAATCCCACCAAACAAGTGTTTATAAAGTCTCTGTCCACAAGACAATACATCCAGGGCCGCCAGGACCCAAGATTCGTCCGTCCACAGGCAACACCTTGGCTCAGCATAGCAGCCCAGCCCACAGGCCTTGCTCACTTTGATGGTCCCCAACTGCCCACCCCTTCCTGCTGGAACTGGCCATCTTCTCTGTTCAAAGACCCTGAAGCACAGGCCCCCAGTACCCCATGTGCTCCCCCAGGACTAACCCAGACTGTCATCAACAAAGCCTGTAGTGTCTCAGCAGATGGGGAAACAAAGGCATGGAACAGGTACATGGCTCATCAGTGAGGGCTCCAGAAATGAAGTTCCCATCCCAACCTACTCCATCATCCTGGGGTCACCCAGACCTGGTACCTACACTGACCAGCACACTCATCACCTAACCCAGTATCCACCAGTCCTCCTGCCCCCAGGAACTTTGGAAGTCAGGGCTGCCATCCTTTTACCTTTGACCTGTCCCTGCTCAGTTTTACCCCCCCCCCCCGTCCCCTGCATTCTGCCTCCAAATGGAAGCTAGTGTTTCCCCCAGGATGGCAACACTGTGGAAATGTCCACATCAGGATGGACCACCAAGGGCCCTCATCACCTGGCTGCAGAGAGGCATGACTCCAGTACACACAGGATGGGGCCATCCCATCCCCAATGCCAGACCCGTGACCACCACCACCAACTCGCCTCAATCCTAAATCAAGCAGCCACTCTGAGCAAGACAGTGCCCCAAGAATGGTGACCAAGTTGGCACCCAACAGCCTGGTCAACTGCCCTTCCCTGGACCCCCAGGTCTCCCAAGCCACAAGACCCACCCAGCCAGGGGCTTTGCACACAGCAGGTCCTGGATAACGGATTCTGCAACAGGAACTTGAGCTAGAGAAAGGAAAGGTCCAGCAGTCATCTCCATGACCTCACAAAAGCAGGCATCTGAGGCTCAGCCCGGCAGAGCAAGGTGAAAAACACAGGTGCTGCCAGACCCCATCAGATTCTGGTGACTGCACACCCTCCAAAGGCCCAGCTGGGTGGGAGGGAGACCCCTATCAAGCCTTTGGGGGAAGCCTGGAGGGATGGGCAAGAGTGATCAGGAGAAGCCATCACCAGGTGCCAGCCCCTCCTCCCCTTGCCCGGTTGCTGCACAAAAACAACCTTCCTCTGCGTGGGTGGTGCCACCAGCCTCTCATCTGGACCCGCCAGGTTTGGATAAGTGAGCGCTGATCTGGGTGGGTGCTTTCCGGACCAGTGTCCCTGTCACTGGCGTGGCTCTGAGGACTAGGACTCCCAACTCAGTCCCCTGGGAGAGGCAGGAGCAAGTCAGTCAGTAAAAGCAGGCAGGGAAGGGAGGGAGGAGTGGAGCCCAGGGCAGAGGTGGGGTGTGGGAGGAGGGGAAAGAGGGAGGGGAGAAGCCAGAGGAAAGAAGGGGATGGGGAAAGGGAGGAAGGAGCGGAGGTCCGGAAGGGAAGGAAGAGGAAAGAGTGTGGGGCGTGGCCTCATCCGCTGGGAAACCAGACTCAACAGGTCACATTACTCCTGGTAACCAAAGAGCTCTCCAGGGGCCAAAGCCAGGGAGTGGACCGGGTGGGCGGAGCACCTGGTCCATAACTCCCAGGGGGTCCACTGAACTTTCCCCACAATTTGTCTCCATCCCCAGACCTATGCTCCCTGTCTGGAGGTGCCTACTTGAATTTATCTTGGGGGCATGCTGGAGGGTGGAGTTCCCACCCCACCTACCCCAGGCCCCTCTGGGTGTAGATATCCTCTCATTAAGGATCATCTCTGATTTTTATAAAGTCCTTAGTTACTCAATTTGAAGATTCCACAGTTGTTCGGGTTTATCCATCAGCAAGACAAGATGCTCTGGTCCTAGAAGGAGCCAGAGCCCCAGGACCTGGCCAACCACCTCCCAGCTTTAGTGGCAGTCCACCCTTCCAGGCAGGAAGGCAAGAAAGACTCCAGACCAATTTAGGCGGGCTGGCCAGTGCTTCCACCAGAAATCCATCTTCCCTCGGGCTCGGCCACCAACACCCACCCATCGAGCAATCCCCTTCTGGTTGAGGATGGCACAGGGGGCAGGAAAAGCCTGGTCTGAGACCTCAAACAAGAAACACTCAGGAGGTCATGAGCCCGAAGCCCCTTCTCAGACATGAGGACGCACCCGGGCGGTGCCCCTAGAGCAGACCGCGGGGAATGCTACTGTAGCCCAAATCGCCAAGTTCACCCACAGGGTCGCCGTTCCACTCCCCCACCCCCCGGGCAGTGGCAACCCTGACAGCAGCCAGGCCGGATTTCGGGATTCCTGGAGACCAACCCCGGTGGAAGGAAGAAGCGGCAAAAGTTCCCAGTTCTTTCTCCAGCGCCGTCTCACCACGCTGTACATGAGGCGGCGGGATCCTGGCTTCTGGGCGCCGCCCCCTCCATTCCCCCCGAACCCTCACCCCCAGGGATTCCGTCCGCCAAGTGTCCAGCGCTGCCCGCCACTGGCGCCTGTGAGGCGGCCGCTCGCCCCATTTCACCGCGGGGCAGGTCGAGTCCAGGACGCCGAGGGCGGCCGCAGGGCTGACCAGTGGTGTCTGAATGGTCCAGCCCCAAGGAACCGCGCCCGGGCCCTCCCCGGCGCCCACCACTCAGGCAACCACGGGCGGTTCACCAGCTGGCCTTCGCCTGGGACATGAAACGTTCCTTAAGTTGAGACCGCTGGGCAAGAACATTGGGAAAACTTAGGAAACGCCGATTTTTTTTAAAAGTCTCCCCTCAGTGTTCACTATCCGGCAAAAAGTTTAGTTTTTACAGGTTTGCGCCCTTAAAAGTTCCAGCTAGCTTCCCAGGGAAACCGTCCACACTGTGGCCCGGAGGTGGAGGAGTGCGCCGCGGAGTGGCCCCCCGCACGTCCAGCGCAAGGAAACCCTTGCGGGGTGTGGAGTAACCGCAGGGCCGCCTCTCTCGCTGGTGCGTCAGGACCGCCCTGGGCGGCCCTGGACCCGAAGGGACCTTGCCGTCCTCGCCCTCCTGCGCCGCGGCAGGGACCCGGCCCTTGGGCGCCCGCAGCGGCGGCGGCACAGTCCCCGACGGTCCCCCGCCCCGGCCCGCTCACCCGCTGTAGTGCGCCTTGAGGCGGACGCGGCCGCCGCTCCCGTCCATCTTAGGGCCCGTCCTGCTGGGCATGGCGCGCTCCGGCCGCCGTCAGCGCCGCGCCCGGGGCGCTCGAGCCATGGCACTGGGCGCCCAGCAGCCAGACGCCAGGTGGAGCCAGCAGCGGAACGCGGAAAGGAGCGCGCGGGCGCGGGTCCGAGAGGCGCCGGCCCGGCCAACTCCGCGGAACTTGGGCGGCGCGCGGGACGGGGCGGGGGCGCGGCGGGCGCGTGGGCGGGCGGGAGCGCGGAGCCAGCGGTCAAGCCCGCGGGAGGGGGGCTCCGAACATGGCCGACCCAGCCGGCGGCCAATCGGCGGGGCGGGCGGTCCCGGGGCGGGGGCGGTGGCACCTGTGGCCAATGAGGGTGAGGCGGGGCCGCCACCTGGGCCAATCCCCGGGGGACCTTGCGGCCGCGACCCAATGGCGCGGCACGAGGACACTACCTGTCGGGCGGGGCGCGGCCCACCTGCGGCCAATGGCAGCGCGCGCGGCCCGGCTCTGCCCGGCAACGCCCGGCGGCGCCAGCGGCCGGAGACTTGAGGGACTGTCCTCCTGCGCGCGGCCCCTCGGGGCAATTCGCTCCGGGGCCTGCGGTCCCTAGGTGGGGCCCCCGCACTGTGTCGCTCCAGGGGACTTGAGAACGCCAGCTCTCGCGTCCAGATCCGCTGAGTCGGAGCTCCAGCCAGCCGTCTGTGCTACCGAAACTCGGGCGACTCCAGGGCGAGCAGTGACCTGGGGGAACTGCGGGAAGGATCGCTGCTGACCGGCTGAGGGATAGGGAGGGGTGTACACACAGAGGGAGCTAGCTCATCCGCCCTTGAGGACGAGCGCGGTCAAGCTCAGCCCTCCGGTCCCCAGCGCGCTCCGACGGAGAGTGCCCCGTCCCGCTAGTTGACAGATGCGGAGACTGCGGCTGGAGGGGCAGAGGCCCTGGCCAAGGTCCCAACGCACAGGATTCAAGCTCCGCTGGTTGTCCGGCCCCAGCCGCCCCCTCCTCCCCTGCGGAATCCATGACCCCATTACAAGGAAGGCTGGTCTACTACACTCGCTAGCCGGCTCCCTGTGCTCCTGGGACTAAGAGGCTGCATTTGTCCAGGTCGCCCACGACCTTCATTTCTGAATCCACAACGTCCTTCTTGGCATTTGATCTGGACAGTCGCCTTTGACCACTGTCCACAAAACCCACCCACCCCCGCCCCCGTTTCTCCTCCAGGAACCTGTATCCTGGGCCCCCTCCTCTTCCGTGTAGAATTGGGTTTTCCTTGAGAGACCCACGTCTGCTGTTAGCAAGACCTCACCTGGGCCCCAGGTTTGCAGCCCCCTCATCTCTGCCGCCCCTGCCAAACCCCCTCTACCCCTCCGCCATTCCCCTGCCGCCTCCCTCCCCTTCCCACCCCACCCAGTTGGCAACCTCTCCCCCTCCCCAGACTCCACCCCCTGCCAAGCCTTCACCACTCTTCACCTGGACACTCCTCGCCTGGACAATCCTAATGTAAGGACTTCTCACTCGCTCACGCTTTCATTCCACACATGCTTCCTGGCGCCTCCGCGGTGCCGGGCACTGGCGGGACCCCGGGGAACCAAATGGACAGTCCCTGTGGTCCTAGAACCCATGTTTTTCCTGGAGGTGGCTGTAGAGAAGCCTGTTGACAGCCCACCTCTCACCTACTTAAGGGGCTGGGAACTCTCCCTTCTAAAAAACAAAACAAAACAACAACAAAAAAACCACCTCTGTATCCTACACTCATCCACCCACCTGTCCATTTCTGGTTTGCCAGGAGCCGCCTGCATTCCTTACCTCCTTTATCTCTCCTGCTACTTTCTCTGAGCTCCTGCCCCCACCCACCAGGATGCCTGTGTTTTACAAACAATGGTCAATCCTCAGACTTTTTCTTCATTGATCCTTGTTGGGCCCCCTCAGAAACTCCCACCGTCCACCCCCACCCCTGCTGCTTCGGCTAATCAGGAGATGGCTCCAAGTGCCATCATCCCAGGCTCAGACTGCTCCCCTGAATCTGACCCCCCCCCACCGGACACCCCTCACCCTAACCTACCTCCACCATGCTTCTCTCCACCTCAGTTGTGCCAACCCCACCTGTCCAGGTGCGCTACTTGCAAACCTTGGAGGCCCCTTGGCCTCCTCCCTCGGACATCTCACTCCCCTCCAGCTGCAAATTGGGAACAAGCCACCCTCAGCATGCTTCCAGGTTCCAGCCGCATCCTGCCACTTCCGTGGTGACCACCTGGACCAGGCCCCACCCTCTGCACTGGCACTACAGCAGCAGCCTCCGGTTTCCTTAAATCATGAGTCAATATGCGACCATCTGTCTAGTAATCAAACCCCCCATTGTCCTCAGGTGAAGCTCCCAGGACCCCATTTCTTTCTGCCCTCATCTCCCACCATCTGCATTCTGGTCCACCAGCTGCCTCTCACCTTGGGACCTTTGCAGGTGCTGTTCTCTTTCCCAGAAGCACCTTCACCCAGAACACACTTCTTTAGGTCTTGCCTGACTGTCCCTGCATTAGTTGCTCACCCCCCCCCCCACCTGTGGTGGCTGCTCCAAGGCCCAGCATAGGTACACAGAGCTCCGTGGCTGTCAGTGTGGAAGGGAAACCAGATTTGAGGTTTGCCATGTGAAAGGAGCAGCATGGTACTCATGGGGATGAGCAGGAAACTGCCACGTCAGCAGAAACCCAGGACGCAAATGGATGGGATACAGTTCCCCCTGACAGGCCCATCAGCTGACCCTCATGGCTAGCCCTGTGCCCTTGTCCCCGCAGCCTTGGGCACATCCTGAGAGGCTGCACTTCGGTGAGCACAGGCCATCCTGGAGGGTAGTCCTCTGACATCCCAAAGCATCCCCCAGCATTCTGATTTTCTGGGTCAAACATTCTGATTTCCTTGGCCTGACAAGGAAGTAGCCCAATTCTTGATGCCACTGCGGGCAGGATGGACTGGTGAGCAGCCTACCTCTGGACACCATTTCTCGGACTGGACACCAGCCTGGCCTCAGCTGCCATGTGGGAACCTCCCGTCTGGAGGCCAGCACATGGGTCACTGCAGCTCCCTGTCCTCTCAAGGGAAGTCTGTAGGAGGGCAGCAACCGCCTGGCTTGGGGAGGGGCTCTGTTCTCTGGGGGAGTTGGGGAGAGGGAAAAACTGTTCCGGGATGGGGTGCTGGGAGTTTCCACCCCTGGGTCCAGGACCACATGCAGCCCCTAGAGGGGGTGAGGGCACAGGGGTCTCCTGCAGTGCTCAGAAAAGGCACCGTTCTACACAGCTTCCCAGTCTCTGCCAGGGAGGACAGAGGCCTGGGATTCTGCATTCTCCCCACCAACTAGCTGTGCAAACAAAGGTCCCAGTCCACCCAGGCCCTCAGACCACCTCTAGAGGGTGATGGCACGTTACTGTGAAGTTTCCTGGCAGCCGCCAGCCAATGAACCACCCCCATTGGGGCCTCAAGGGCAGAGGGCACAGACCTAAGAGACAAATAGGCATGCTGCTCAATGTTGCTGTGTCTACCACCTGTTCTGCACCCTGGTGACTGGGCGGGTGTTTGTTCCCAAATTTTCTGCTCACCTCCCCATCCAGACATGGTGGGGGTTGGGATTATCAATCAGCCTGGGTCACTGCTTGTTTCCCCACATCCCCAGGCACCTGGCAGACAGTAGAATGAATGAATGAGTGAATGAGTGCATAGGTAAAGCCCCCTCGGAAATGCTAGGACCAGGACGGCCTCCTAGGACCACTGGGCAAGGGCTACGCCTCTCCTCCTTCTGCTGTCAGCGGCATAAAGATGTCATGAGAGGATTCCCAAACACCTCTGATGGATGGAGTGGGGAGGTGATCCTTGGACCAAAGTGTGGGCCAGAGCAGACCCACAGCTGAGGGTAGGTCCTTGTCACCACTCAGCAGTTTCTATGTGCCCCAAATTTTCCACAAAGACCTCATGCACTCTCATAATTGTCAACACCTATTAGTTATAAATGAAAAAATACGAGGGCGTGTTGTGTTGTTTCTTTTTAAATGGATTGTAAAAGTGACACGGGCTTTTTGTAAAACCTCAACAATACAGAAGTGTGTAGGCGGAAGAGAAACCCTTTTGAGGTGACCTGCCTCCTCTCCCAACCTCAGGACTGGAGTGTGGAGATACAGGTTGGTCACCTGGCTGCACTTTCCTGCCAGGTGTGGGGCTGGGGACGAGGCGGCGGAGGAGGGTGGGCAAGCCAGCAGAGGGCAGAGTTGGGCCACATGGCCTCCAACCAAGCCCCCCCCCCCCCCCAGGTGGCACCTGTCTCAGCCTCTGGTTTTCTTTAAAAAGTGTTCTTTACTGTGATACTTTTAAACCAGTAGTCCCCAACCTTTTTTGGGCCACGGACCGGTTTAATGTCAGAAAATATTTTCACGGACCAGCCTTTAGGGTGGGACGGATAAATGCACAAAATAAAATTATGCGACCGGTGTAAAAACTGTGGTATTTTAATTTTTTTTTTC
The DNA here is from genome assembly GCF_036850995.1 of Saccopteryx leptura. Lineage (NCBI taxonomy): Eukaryota > Metazoa > Chordata > Mammalia > Chiroptera > Emballonuridae > Saccopteryx > Saccopteryx leptura. Next base: position 84,391,524 of record NC_089505.1, on the reverse strand, counting down.
ATTTTTTTTTTCTTACAGAGACAGAGAGAGTCAGAGAGAAGGATAAACAGGGACAGACAGACAGGAATGGAGAGATGAGAAGCATCAATCATCAGTTTTTCGTTGCGCATTGCGACACCTTAGTTGTTCATTGATTGCTTTCTCATATGTGCCCTGACCACGGGCCTTCAGCAGATCGAGTAACCCTTGCTCGAGCCAGCAACCTTCGGTCCAAGCTGGTGAGCTTTTTGCTCAAACCAGATGAGCCCGCACCCAAGCTGGCGACCTCGGGGTCTCAAACCTGGGTCCTCGGCATCCCAGTCAGATGCTCAATCCACTGTGCCACTGCCTAGTCAGGCGACTGTGGTATTTTTAAATATAATTGTCAAACTTACAAGACAGGTGTCAAGGGTGAGTCTTAGACGGATGTAACAGAGGGAATCTGGTCATTTTTAAAAAATAAAACATTGTTCAGATTTAAATATAAATAAAACGGAAATAATGTAAGTTATTTATTCTTTCTCTGCGGACCAGTACCAAATGGCCCACGGACCGGTACCCAGTCCGTGGCCCGGGGATAGGGAACCATTGTTTTAAATGACTGACATCCCTGGGGTGAAAGGTGAAAGCCAGGTGGAGTTTGTGCTCAATGAGACTCCTCAAACCAAAGCCTCCTGCAGGGTCACTGCCCCTCCCATGGGGTCCTTCCCACCCAAATGAGCCCCACCCAAATGACACCGTCCTTATGAATGCTCACAGACTGCATTTATACCCAGAAAGAGCTGACTGTAGGAGATGGCACCTCATGGAGCCCAGGAAGTCAGGGGTACTAGTCATCCTGGCAGGTGTGAGACTGACCCGCAGGGTGGTGAGGACTTGGCAGCTCACAGAAAGAGCCCAGGCCATCTGTTGACAGGTCCCTGGCTCACACAGCTGTGAGAGGGATGGGACAGCTAAAGTTTTCTTCCTTTTGTCACAGATTACGGGATTTGGAGAAACCAGTTCAAATGATAATGTACACTTTACTCGCTCGCTCATTCATTCAGTGGATGTTCACTGGGGGCCAGCTGAGGGCCCCATGTTGTGACAGGGTGCAGTGGGGAGTTGGCCAGCCACAAATGCTCCCTCCTAAGTCCTGCACACTAGTGGTAGGTGGAGGAACAAGCCATTGTCATTGGGTCACACAGACAGAGCCACTCAGCTAAAGGGATCAGGTCTGACCAGATTCTGGCAGAGGCAGCTGTGGGACCTGAGGAGGTGGGGAGAGAAGGGGAGGCAGAGGGCTGACCTGTGCAAAGGCCCTGTGGCTCCAGAGAGCAGAGTGGTCTGCAGATGTGGGACAGGCACGGCTGCGGGAGTGCTGGAGCAGCCCCCCCCCCCCAGGACCCGCTGAGCCTCAGGAAGGAGGGCGGGGGAGCCAGGGACATGACCCTGGAAGCTCCCAGAAAAGGTGGCTTCATCTTCCTCTCTCTGTACCCAGAGGGAGGTCCTACCCAGAGGGAGAGGGAGACGGATGTCTACATCTCTGTGGACTTCTGGGCCAGGGTGTGTATCTGTGCATTTTTATATGTGTCTGTGTGCATGAGTTTATATAGATGTTTCTGTGTGCATTCCTGTGCCTGTTGCTAATTATTGTCTCCCAGCTCCAAATTCACCATGTACTACCTGTGATTGCAGGTGGATTCGTCCATGGTGAGGGGCTGGCATCTGGGCTGGGTCATTCACAGTGGTGGGGCCCGCGGGTGCCCTGCGGGGTGTTGGGCAGCGCACCCGCTGCTGGTAGCAGAAGCGGCTCTCCTACTCAGGAGTGCAGTGCTGCGCATCCCCAGTAGAGGGCGCGGGAGGGATGCGACTGGAGGATGGGGCTCTGCTAGCTGGTTCCCAGAGCAGCGCGGTGGGTGGGGGGTGCTCAGGCTAGAGTTCACGACACAAGCATGAACGCCAACCTGGAAGGGGGGCCCTTCCAGCTTACCCACCATGGGGGCCTGCCTCCCTCCGCGCCTGGGACCACATTCGCATCTCCCAACCACCTCTTCAGAGTGTCACCCTTTACATCAACTGGTCCTGGTTCATAATCACTGGGGAGCTTCTATCTGCTGGTCGGATACAGCATGTATTCATGTCTGTGAGTGTGTGTGTGTGTGTGTGCGCACCAGGGGACAAGCTGGGAGGGTGTGGTGGCTGTGTCCAGAGACTGGAAAAGGGAAGGCAGGCTGGACTGGACAGGCTGGGAGGACACTGACCACAAAGTCTAACAGAGCTGGACGTGGCTTGTCTAGGCCTTGTCCTGTGGCTATTCTCACACACCTGCGCTAAGTCTTATAGAGGAGGCCAGCAGTGGTCATTGTCCCATTGTACCCTGAGGCACAGGACTCCCCCCCTCCATACCCTTCACTGAGCAGAATATGCCCCCACCCCCAACCCTGGGGAGGTCACCTTGGTGTTAGGTGTCACATCAAGGAACTTCAGCAGCTCTTGAGGATGTGGTATCCTGGCCCTGTTCTTTAATGAGGACACTGAGGGTCAGGTTGGCCTGGCGCTTTGTCCAGGGTCACAGGGCCAACAAAGCCCAGGCTGGGACACCACATGGCAGCCAATGTCCCCAACCCAGGCCAATGGGGGCGCACTGCTCCTCTCTCCTCGGGGCCTAAGAGGAGCCAGGTCAGAGCACCACAGAGGGCAAGGGGAGGAATAGATGCGGAGAGGTGGGGCCCGTTTCACTTTCCCATCCCCTGGTTTCCTGAGATTACATTTAAAACCCAAAGCGGCCTGAAGTGCCTGCGTCTGAGGAGGAGCACCCAAAACCTTGGTCACCATGGCAATGCCACAGCCGCTCAGCAGGGCGTCGAGTGCACGCTATTTTAACCACATGAAGACAGGCAGGATGATGGTTAATGTGAAGCATCACAGGGTGGTCACAGAGCCCTGACAGGTCTTCAGCTCTAGGGTGAGCCAGGTCTGTCCTAACATGGGAAGCTGAGCTTGCTGGATAGGGGCTGCTCTGTCACATGTGTCAGGGACCCAGCGGCACTGCCACCTCACTGAGCCTACCTTCCCAAGTTTCCTCTGCGTTCTGCTCGAAGACTGAGAAGGTGGTCCCAGGCGAGGGTCACCAAAGGCCCAGTATTGTTTGTAAACTGCTCCCAGGCAGAGGGGTGAGGAGCAGCCTGAGCCTCCAGAGGCCTCGAGACTGTGACCGTCCTGAGTAGGGTGTGGAGGAGACCCCACACCGCCCACCAGGAGGTGTGGCTCGGGCCGCCTTCTAGAAAGCAAGATGACAAAACACATCTAGAGCCGTAAAGATATTTAGGTCATTTGGTCTCATCATTCCACTTCTAGGACTCTATTTAAGGGAAGAACCCTCCTTCCACCAGTCCACCGGGTTAGGTACAGGGAGGGTTGCAAGTGGCAGGTGACGCTGTGGCTAGCTGTACAGCAGAGGCAAAGTCCACCGCAGGCTCCACATGACCTTTGAGAGCTCCCATTGCACACTCACACCTGCACACATGGATACACGTGCACACAGGCACATGCATACATATGCAAACATGCTATGGTCACCCAAGTGTGTGCACGGAGGCACATGTGTACACATGCACAAGACACACAAGCATTTGCACACATAGGTGCAAATTTGCACACACATGCACACAGGCACATAAGCACGTGCACACACATGCACAAGGCATACAAACGTGCACACACAGATATATACACACATTTGCAGAGGCACACACTTGGGCTCTCCCTAAGGCCAGGCGGGAGCATGTCTGCCAGGAAAGATGGCGGTAGGAGCCCTGCCAGGTGACCCCAACGAAGCAGCACATGGCTCAACTGGGCCCTGCCCTGCAGGAGACTCTAGACCTCACAGCCTCACAACCCAGCTACATCCAACATCTCTCTCTTGGGAAAACACCCCAGCTACCCCTGGGAGGGAAGATGACCCTTTGGGACATTGTCACCCAAGGTCAGAAGCCTCCAGTGGGCAGAGCTCAGGCTGCCACTCCCAAAGGACAGTCAGCCACATCTAGAGGCAGCACTCGGCCCTTGCTGGCCCCCAGAGACCCTTCCCCAGGCAGAGCAGCAGGAGCTGACAAACTGCTTTCAGAATGGGACCTTCCTTACTCTCTACAACTTCTGCCTGGGTGCAACCTTGACAGACACAGCACCTGCCAGGGCTCCGCGGCAGGTACCCAGGCACCTGGGAAGTGTGCTTGCTGCTGCGGTGACAGTAGCCACCTTGAAGAACCAATGGTGTCCGAGCAGATGTGACCATGGCCAGGTGACTCCCAGCTGTGCGGTGCCCTGGCCCCTGCGCTGTGCCTGCTGTACATGGCACCCAACCCCAGCGCTCTGCATGGTGTTGCAGGGGTCTCCACTCAGCTCGTATGTAACCAGCTCTGGGGCAGGGGAAGCTGGTGCTAAATGCCCCAGCCCTTCATTCTTTAAAGGGGCAGCTCAGGGGTGCCTTCTACGTGCTCTACAGGTGTCCCCAGTGGGGTTGGGGACCTCATCGGTTTTCCTCCTCCCTCCATTCTCCCTACACTGTGTTCTTGCTTCTGGCGTGTCACCCTTGGACTAGGTTGAATAGTGCCCCCCAAAATTCATGTTCAACCAAACCTTGGAATGGGGCCTTATTTGGAAATAGAGTCTTTGCAGCTGTCATTAGTTAAAATAAGGTCACAATGGATGACAAGTGGAGATGATACAAACAGAATAAGGCCACGTGACTCCAGACACAGAGACGGGGGATGCATCTACAAGCCAAAGAATGCCCGGGGGCACAAGCCAAGGAATGCCTGGGGACCCGGGAGTGCCGGCAGCAGCAACAGAGGTAGAGGATCCTGGGACTGCTCTCTCTCAGCAGAAACCACCCTGCCCACACCAGGAGATTAGACTCTGGCCTCTAGACCTGGGGAGAATAGATTTGTGTGGTGGTAAGCCCCTAGAGTGTGTCACTTTGTTATGGCAGCCTCAGGACACTAATGCGCCCCCTTCCAGTAAATTCCCTGCACCCAACTCCTTGTCTTCAGCCTCTGCTTAAGGAACCCAATCATGCACCCAGGTGTGGGTGAGTGCGCCGTCTGCCTCACTTGGACGGAGGGTCAGTACTTGGCCTGCCCCAGCTGCAGGTGAGAGAGGGGGGTTTGAGTGCTGTCCCCCTGACTCTCTGGCCCTTCCAGGTTGGGGGAGAGTGGTCCCAGTTCTCAAGGAAGCTTTCAGAGTCTACATTGACAGCATACATTCCAGCCCCCGCCAAGGACCTCAGACAAGGAAGCAAGCCACCAGTCCCCAAGGACGGACCTGCTGGAATGAAGCAAACGGGAAACCCGGCCACCTCTCTGCCCCTCGCCCTGGCCCGGACGCCCTGGTGCAGGAAACGCCGAAGTCCCTGTCCCAGGCCAGCTCTGGCTCAGCTGCAAGCCTTGCTCCGCCCCTGGCCTTCAATCTGCTCCTGTCATCACCACCAGAATAGAACTCGGTGTTTAAAAAGCAGTTTTTTCCGCCCCTTTTTCCTGCCCTGTAAATACATGGCAGAAATAGCAGCCTGCAGGCGGGAGGGAGTGATTGCTGGTGGTGGAATCAGTCAGTGGCTCCTGCCCGGGTGGGCCTCGCTGCGTGGGTGCCAGAGGCAGCGAAGCTGGCTTTAAATAGCTCCCCGTGGGCTCGCACAGCAGAAGGCGGGCAGCCCGCATGCCCAGGGCAGGTTGGAGGGGGGCGCTGGGATAGGCAGGGTCCCAGCAGCAGCTCGGGGTGGCTGCTGACCTCTGCACCCCAGTGAGCCCAGAAGCTCCATGGACTTTGAACACACCTATGTGAGTCTCAGCAGAAGGCTCAGCCTTAGGGTGGAACCCTGGGTGCTAGGTGGTGCCAGCAGTCTTGGCCCAGCCTGGTAGCTTCAGTGGACCCTCTGAGGCCTGGACACTTCACCCCTGGGAACTCTCAGGGAAGACGGGAGCAGCAACCCTGCCCAGGGTCACGCAGACCAGAGAGTACTGAGCTGGGGCAGTGTAGAAAGGGACCACTGCTCCTGGGCAGCATTGTCCTCATCTGTTTGTTTGTGGAGCAGGTTAGGCTGGGCCGGCCACCCCCTACTGTCCGGAGGTGGCCGGGAGCCCTGGCTGACCCAGATCCCGCTCTGCTGTTCCTCAGCCACCTGCTCTCTGATTGCTCCCAGCTCCTGTTCACACTGGGGGCCCTGAGATTGCTTCCTGGCCTGTCTTACCTGAGGGATGCTCTGCAGCCTAGTCCCATCTCTCAAGACTGGGACCCAGAGGGGCAGCAGGGTTCAAGGATGGGTCTTTAAGAGGCCAGAACTTTCGAACTAGCTCTGGGCTGGAGGTGAAGTCCGGTGGGGAGCCCCGGTCTGTGGTTTGGGCGTGGGGGGGTCTGATGCCTTCCTCTGCCCTCAGACAGGGGCTGGCCCTTTGGGAAGCAGCTGGGCCCTGGGCCCCTAGCTGGACTACCTGGACTTCAGTGGTCACTCTGAAGTGCTGAGCCCTGCCTGTGGGTGAGCGTCCTCCAGGACCCTACCCTCATGGCCTGGGGACATTTGAGGACCCCTGGGCAGGCTGTGCCAGCTGAGGGCAGATGGCCCAACAGGGCACCTTCCTGATTCACACCAAGTTCTTGTCTGTCACATGCCCCTTGAGGTGGCTTGAGGTGGACCCTGCGGGAGGGGCACCATAAGGCCAGCAGGGCTGTGGCCTGGCTGCCACCTTGGGCACAGCAGGGCACTGCCCTTGCCTGACCTTGCCCACAGGAGCTGGCATTCTGGCCCCTGCAGCAGACAGCAGCCAGCACAGCTGCTCCTCTCATTGGGCTCCTCCTTCCTCCACAGGCAGTGAGGGCAGCACTGGGAAATCGGACCCCCTCATTAAGAGCTGTCTGTCAGCTCTCCAGTGGCCAAGGGTGTTCGAGCTGTGACCTTGTCACCCTGCGTCCTCAGGGGTAGCAGAAATGGGAAGGGGCTGGGAGTGTTTGTGGGGACTTAATGGCCTCTGTTCTCTCGTTGCCACATCTGAGACAGCACCCTGGCCATGGGAGCAGGAGACTGAGAAACTGTTGTGAGTCCCAGAGGCTCCCCTCCTGCTGATGCCCCAGATGTATCCACATGGCTCAACCTCTGGGGTGCAGCCCTCATGTCCCTCTGTCCTCTAGTATCTGTCCTCAAGTCCCTCTACCTGAGCCCATAGAACCCACGGTTGGAGGAGAGCTCCTCAGACACTGGGAGAGGAGGCCACAGCCCAGCTGCTGTGACATAGAGTATCATGCCAGCCAAAGTCTCTTTATTTCATGCTGGGACCAAAGGCCCATGAATGCCCTCTCCACCATCTCACCCAGGCAATGAGTACCATCCACACCCAGCCTCCTCCCACTGCCTGGTTCAATCCCACAGAGCAAAGTCCTAGAGCCAGGTCATTTTCCAAGTCCCCCAAGTGTCTAATTCCTCAAGGGCCTGGCCTCCACCTGGCTCAGCCTCAGGGTCAGGCAGGCTCTGCTGTTGGGAAGGAAGGGCTGGGCTGAACTTCTGCAGGAGAGGCAAGTGGGAGGGCCCTAGGGTGGGATCTCGGCAAGGGAGAGGCAAAGCCAAAGGGTTCAGGGAAGCCTAGGTTCTCCTCTCGTTTAACGTGGCCCATTGTTTGTCCCCACTTTGAAACTCGCAGGGTGGGCAGATCCAACCACAGGGTCCTCTCTCCCAGGAGGTTTTGGGTCAGCAGGAGGGTCTGGCCTCACATGGCGTAGGCCGCCCAGTAGATGACATTGACGGCCGCGAAAGCCACGGGGAACACAGCGCGGGCATAGATGTCGATGGTATCCGCATCAATGGGCTTGAAAAGTGCACGGAGGCCACCCTGGTCCCCTGAGCGGGCTCCCCCCGGCTTCTCAGTCTCCCCTGTCTCTACCTCCACCGACCTGTAGGAGCCCATCAGGTTCCCAAGCCTGCGGCTCGGCCTGCGGGACACGGCCAGCTCCTGGGAGACGCCAGCAGCCGAGAGAGAGAAGAGCACGATTGCATTCTTCATGTCCATCTGCCCGGGGAGGAGCGGGAGGCACGGTTGAGCGTAACAGCCCAGCCTGCAAGAAGCCACACAGGAGCCTCCCCCTTCCACACCCCCGCTGCTGTGACCCACAGCGGGAGGGAGCTGGGGAGTCGAGGTGCAAGTGACACTCCCTGAGCAGTTGTCAGAGGGTGCCAAGACTTGGGCCCAGGAAAAGGTGGCTGCTTACCCCTGAGCCAAGCAAGGGGTGTGTGGGGATTGGGGGGCCGGAGCCGTTGGGGTTGCTGTCCCTGGTCCTGAACTCCAAAAAACCCAGCCTGTCTCCTCCTCACCTCTGCCCTCCGCTCTGTGACCTTGACCTTGGCCTTTTGCTTCTTCCTGTAGTCAGCATTGAAGTGAGCGAAGGCATATTCCACCAGCGCGGCAAACACAAACACATAGCAGATCCAGAAGTACACATCCAGCGCCTTGATGGCCGAGGCCCGCGGGAGGGAGGAGCGGGCGCTGACCATCAGTGTGGTCATGGTCAGCACCGTGGTTATGCCTGTGGGAGTCAGTGGTTGGGATCTCATCGTCCCGTTCGCCCCAGCCCTGGGCTGAGCCCCAGGACAGCTGGCTCAGGGGACTGGGAGGCAATGCCTGGGCTCATGGCTCATGGGGAGGCCAGCTCAGTACCTAGAGACACCCTGGCAGGCACAGCTGCCTGGCTGATCCAGAAGGAGACCCAGGACATGGCGACCAAGAGGATGGACGGCATGTAGGACTGGATGATGTAGACGCCGCGGTTCCTCCGCAGGTGGAAATACAGGCTGAGGCGAGGGAACTGACCAGCTGCAGAGGCCAACGGTCAGGGCCCCGCACCGTGTTTCCTCCCTCCTCCACCACCTGCCATGGCCCTTGGAACCACTGCAAGTCTCAGAAGGAAGGAGGACCCTAACACCCTGCCTGCCCCACCTCCCCCCCGCAGCTCGGTGGTCACGGTTCTCCCTAGCCCTGGGTCTGGCCTTTGGAGAAAGGCTGACCCTGCCACAGGGCCACCCAGAGAGAAGAGAGGAGGAAGATTCTGCCACCATTCCTGCCCCAGAGGGAACCTTCCTAACAGTGGGGTCGGCTCTTCTCTCCTTGTCATCTTCTACGCACAGCCAAGCTCAAGGAAAGAGCAAGGCTGGGCTCACAGGCCCTGATGGTCAGACAGGAGGAGCCAGGACACAAGGAAACCCCCAAGACTTGGTCCCTGAGCCCCTGCAGTCCTAGGGCTCAGGGAGTACTCCATCTGTTCAGGTTGCCCCTAAACCCAGCATGCTGCTAGCCCCTGAGAAGCAACAAAGGACCGAGGAATAAGACAGAGAGAAGCTGGTCTGCATCCACACTGTGCCCTTGCCCATCAGCGGTTTCCGGCCGCAACCTCAAGGCCCTTGGAGCTGGCTAGCGGTTCAGCTAACTGCCCAGGGAGACCAGAAGCTGGGCTCACAGGAGAGTCTGCGTTACCCGATTTGAAGTTCATCAGCTCCGTGGTGAAGCGGTAGCTGGTGATGGTGAACTGGGCCAGCTGCAGCTTGTCCAGCCCATGAATCTGCTCCTGGTTTTCAGACCAGTAGTAGACGATGTCCTCGGACGAGTAGCCATCTGCAGGAAAGCCCACATGGGCAGCAGGTCCCAGGGCCCTCAGCTCCAGGCAGCCCACTCGCCCTCCCACCCCTGTAAGATCACCCGGCCCATGCATGGAGGTCAAAGCAGCAGCGACACCAAGAGCAAGGAGGCCTTGGGGCAGGCAGATGGGGCCTGAAGAGCTAGCAAGAGTGCAGGTCACCATTGCCAGGTGACCTGCGGGGCTGCCATAGTGGCCCAGTGATATAGGTACATGCTTTGTCTGGGCTCCGCTCTCCTGGACAGGGCTCAGGACTCACTGCCCCTTCTGTTCCTACCCAGGCTTCTTGCTCCAGGGAAGCAGGAAGAACCTAACACATGGGGCCCCGAGCCTCTCAGTCCCCTGACCGCCCACAGCAAAGTGCCCAGAGAAAGAGTGGCTGCCAAGTGGAGCCTGTCCGGGCCTTAGGGGCACTCACAGCTCTCCAGGTGCAGGGTGCACTCCTGCTCATCCATGGGGTACTTGGCCAGGTCCATGTCACAGGCCACCGTGGAGGTGATTCTACACAGACAACACACTGGTGAGGTCCCCAGGGGAGAGGCCAGTCCTCAGAAGCTGTCAGCTCCTCTGCCCCAGGAGGTGGAGATGCTCCTTTGTCTGCCTAGAGGGGCCAGCTCACACCGAAACCCCAGCCTCACCAGCTTGCTCAGGGGCTTAGATGGCCAGGCGCCAGCTTCTGGGTGGAAACTGAGAACTGGTCACTTTACAGATAATCTATGGGTCTTCCTTCAGGAATGATAGACTGGATTCCATTCTATCTCCATCCTTCAAAACGCTGGGTTTCTGTGGCTGTGCCGGAACCCAGAAGGCAGGTCCAACCAGGCACCGGCCCAGCCCCCAAGGTTAGCCCTAGGCATTCCCACTGACCATGGGTGAAAGATGACCCGGCTGCCAGGTTGATTTTCCAAGAGAATTTAGATTCCTATGTAAACCTCCTGATTTTTAAAATGTTGGCAGTGAATTCCGTTTTTAAAAGGGAATGAAGTTCTGGTCAATGTTACAACATAGGTGATGCTCAAAGACGCTAGGCCAGGTGAAAGCAGGCAGACCCAAAAGGTCACACAGTGTATGACTCACTTTATACAAAGTGCAGAAGAGGCAAATCCACAGAGACAGATGGCACACTGGTGGATTTGGGGATGATGAGGGGACATGGGGAGCCAGCACTTAATAGGTGGTCCATTTGAGGGGTTGAAATATTCTGGACCTTGATAGAGGTGATGCTTGAGCAAAACATGACTATGTATGCTAAATGTCACTAAACTGTTCACTTTAAAAACTTTTTTATTGATTGCTTTTAGCACTGGCCTGTTAGCTCAGTTGGTTAGAGCATCATCCCAAAACACCAAGCATGTGTGTTGAATCCCCAGTCAGGGCACACATGGGAAGTAACTAGTGAATACACAACAAAGTGGGACATCAATGAATGTACGCTCTCTCTCTCTGTCTCTCTAAAAGCAACCAATAAAAAACAAGAAAAAAAATTTTAATGTTTGTCTCCATTCTTTTTAAAAATTTATTTATTTTAGAGAGAGAGAGAGTGAGAAAAGAGAGAGAGACACACACACACACAAGAACATCAATTTGTTCCTGTATGTGCCCTGACTGGGAATCGAACTGGCAACCTCTATGCTCCAGGACAATGCTCTAATGATCAACCAAGCTATCCGGCCGGGGCTTTATTTATTGAATTTAGAGAGAGTGAAAGAAAAAGTGATTTGTTATTCCACGTATTTACACGTTCATTCATTGATTCTTGCATGTGCCCTGACCTAGGATTGAACCCACAACCTTGGCATATTGAGACAACACTCTATCCAACTGAGCTACCCAGCCAGGGCTGAATTGTCTATGTAGAAATGGTTCATGTTACATTATGTGGACTTCATCATAATTAAAATAAAAAAGAAACTCTACTGACCAAGAGCTACACGGCCAGCATCCAGTCGGCAACCTCCTCAATCAACTTTTCCTGAGCATCGGCTAGCTGTCAGAGGATGTGAGTAGTCACCGTCCCCACAGCTGTGGGTCTTGAGTTTCCCCAGTGGGTGGAAGGGGGTAGGCAGGGCTCACCGGATGCTGTACAGGATCACCCCGTCAGGCTGCAGACGGATGAGTTTGTTCTCCACGGTCACGTCGTGGAACCAGGCGGACTTGGCGTTCACGATGAAGGTGTCCGGGAGCCAAAGCTTGTCCACAAAGCGGCTGTCTAGGCCCAGGGTCTCGTTAGTGTGGTTGTAGGATAGTCGGCTGTCCCGCCAGCTCTGGTGCAGGAACACTGTCATGGTATACTCCTGTGGGGCGGGAGGGGCCCCACAGTCAGCCACGCCAGACCTGGGGCGCTAGGCCACAGATGGGGTTGGGGCTGGTGGCACCTACCATGTTCACCTCGGAGATGTGGTCGATGCTGGCCACCTCGATGGCGAGTGCCACGTTCACAGGGGGGCCTGAGAGTGGGGAGCAGGGCTGAGGTCAGACCCAGCACTCCAGCTACTGGGCCAGGCCAGCGAAAGCCCCGACAGGCAGGGTGGGGCACAGCCAGGAGTTTTGTAGTAAGAGCCATCCTGATACAAGTCTGCAATGAGGCCCAATTGAGGTGGCGCAGTGGATAAAGCATCAGCTTGGAACGCTGAGGTCACCAGTTCAAGACCCCTAGGTTGTTGTTTGCTCTGAGCACAGGTTTGTCAGCGCAGGGTTGCTGGCTGGAGCCAGGGGGGTCATTCACATGATCCCAAAGCTCGCCAGCTTGAGCCCAAAGGTCGCTAGTTTGAAAAGCCTAAGCTTGCTGGCTTGAGCAAGGGGACACTGGCTTGGCCCCGGTCAGGGAATATACAAGAAGCAATCAATGCACAGCTAAAGTGAAAGCAACTGTGAGTTGGTGTTTCTCATTCTCCTTTCCTGTCTCTCTCTCTCTCTCTCTCTTACTCTTTCTTTAAAAAAAAAATCTCCTTTAAAAATAAAATGTCTGCAATGAGGTCTAGAGGGTCCACCTTCCTAGCTGTGCCCCTAGGGGCCGGCACTCAAAGTATGACACAACCCTCAGGGGAGTCAGCCCAAAACCAGGGGATCACACCCACGGCTGCCAGGGCCCCCACCGTCTGTCTGCCCTGCTCACCTCCGATGCCAGGCCGGAAGTTTCGGGCGTATCCCTCCATCAGGCCGTCCAGGTTGGGGAGCCAGGATATCTCCAGGTTGGAGCCCACGTAGTCCCCAATGTCATTCATTGCTCTGTAAATGCAAGGCCCACTGGTCACAGGCAGAGCATCAGGGATGGAGCTCAGGACCCGGACGGATAGGGAGGACCACTCTGAGAGCCCCTCCAGGCCAGGAGTCACACCAGAAACAGGGGGCCCAAGGAGGTGCAGGAACCAGGGCTGATCGATTCTTCCACCAATCTCTGCTCAGCTTCCACCCCACCACGTCAGCCGGCGGGGGGGGGGGTGCCAGGGTCTGGCAGAGCCCCTAGCCTGGGATTAGCCCCTAAGCTCCCTCCACAAATGATCCCCAGAGGACAGCCTGCCTCAGAGTCCCCACTTTCGAGTCTCTCATAAGGTAGGTCTCAGGGGACCCTAACAAGGGCACCAGCACCCTTGCAAGCTCTGCAGGAGGTGACTTGGGAGAAAAGACACATGACCAGGAGGTTGAAGGCCAGGTAGAGAGGCAGGTGAGGTCCCTAACTTGACCAAGGCCAGACCAACAGCCCATGGGGAGGCTGAAGCCAGTCTCCTGATCTCTCTCCCTTCCCAGGGAGGCCCAGGCCTGGTCCTAGAAGTCCCCAACTTGCCATGTTGTTGCTGGAGCTTAGCCTGACCCCAGAGAAGCTGAGGCCCATGCCTGTGGATTGCAGGACAATCCCACTGATATCCTGGCCGGGCCATAGTGTGTGTCCCCCACAGGGTAGGCACCCTGTGTCCCACACACAGTGGACAGCCGGAAATACTGAGCTCCCTAGCCCACCTTCCTTCTGTTCACCTGGCCTGGGGTGAGCACTGGCCCCCAAAGTTCTTGTTCCCCCAAAACCTCAGAGTGGACCTTATTTGGAAATAGGGTCTTTGAAGCTGTAATTAGTAAGATGAGGTCACACTGAATTAGGACACAAAGACTGGTGTCCTTGTCAGAAAAGAGAATAGACACACAGAGAGAGGAGGCCACCTGTATACGGGGGCAGAAGTTGCAGTAACTTAGCAACAAGCCCAGGAACTGGAGGCACCAGGGAGGAGATGGGAGAGGCTCGGAACGGATCTTCCTCACAGCCTCAGAAGTAAGCAACCTGCCCGCACTTTGACCTCAGCCTTCTGGCCTCCCGAACTGGGAGAGAATGAATGTCTGTGGTTCTAAGCCCCTCCGAGTTTCTGGTCATTTGTTACAGCAGCCCTGGGACATTCATACTCCCCTCCTCCAGCCCACAGGGGGGACCATACAGAGTGGGAGAGGCAAGGGCATGTTCCTTACATCACAGAGCCAGGAACAACGAGATGAGGGGCATTCAAAAATAACTCTCCTGTTACTATTTTCTGAATCACTTCTATCCTGACAAGGTCACCTTGGGCCCCAAGCCTGGCCTGAGTGTGTGGGGAAGACATGAGAAGTCAAGATCTGGATCTGGGGCGGGGGACTGCTGCAAACTCCGAGACTGTGGCTCCCTGTGCCTGGAGACAGACCTGCCTAAGTCAGCCATGACCACATGCCCAGGTGCCCTGCTCTGGTCTCTTCCTTCTGGCTGCTGTGAGAAGACCCATGTCATTTCTGGGTTCCCACTGTGCTACTGGCCACTCCTTTTCCACAAACAGTGGGAGCCACACCCTAGCCCCCCCCTCGCACCCCCAGCCTCCTGCTATCCTAGGGACTGTCTCCTCATTATTTGTGGCAGCCAAGCTGGGGCCCTTCATGCAGCTGCTGTGTCCAGCCTCTTCCCCAGTGCCCCACATGAGCCCACTGCAACCCACAACCCATCTCTCCAGCTCCGGCTCTATTTGCCCTCCCCCCACCTCCCACTTCTCCAGAGCCAACCAGCGCTTCCTGCAAGCCTCCATCTCCATCCCTCCATCCTCTTCCCTCCAGCCCACCATGAGGGCACCACTGTCTCTCCCAAGGTCAGCACAGCTCTGGGGCTCTGGACAAGGAGCTGTGTGATTAGAAGTGCCCTGGGGTGGGGAGGGGGAGTAAGTAAATGGAGTGATGCTGAGCTGGACACAGCTGAGACAGAAAGGAGCTTAGCCCAGACAGGGGTGGGGGGCACTGGGGACCTCGCATTTCTGGAGGAGTAGCCATGGGTGGGGGCTCAAGTTCCAGGGCTGAGTTTGCGGCCAAGCATCCAGATGCAATGCAGCCTGGAAGGGAGCCCCTAACTCACCCTGTATTCTTGGGGGGGCCCAAACCCCAAGGGCTGCCTATGGTTGAGAGGCCCCTTATTTGTTTCACACACAGCCTTTTGGGGAAAAAAAAGTTGACTTTGAACTAGGAGTTCCTTGGTTAATGACATGAACTGACCCCCGATCTATCCCGTAGGACCACCTTGGTCCTCCCAGGCAGTGGCCCTGTCTCCTGTGGAATGGGCTGGTGCTTTGCAGTAAAGTATAAAGAGAAATTAAGGAAGCCTTGGCCCCAAGTAAAGTGCAATTAAAAAAGGCAAATAGAGATCACCCTGAAGGTCCATGTAAAGGGATTCAAAATAGGCTTTATTTTTGGACTGGCCCAGCTGCCATCCAGCCGCAGCGGCAGCCTGGAACAAGGTCGTCAGGAGACACGTCCTTCCTGGGCCTCAGCGGGGTGGCGCAGGCAGGGACACTCCTTCCACCTCCTCTCATGCCCACTCAGGGGCAGGAAAGCAAGTCCTGGGATCAGCCTCTGCCATGAAGCTAGCCTGGAAATGACAGAATACCACTAGATTGCTTAGTCTCTGCCACGTTCCAAGGTGGGAAGGGGACAGGCTCCCTCCTCAGATGTCTCTTTTCATGTAGGACAGGGGCTGGTCAGCGTTTTCCAGCTGTGAAGAGATGTAGAAAGCCAGGAAGCCAGGGCAGATGGGTAGGCTACCTGCCAGTCAGGATTCTGAGGGGTAGATAAGGGGGTGGGTGCCACGTGTGGGGAGCTTAGCACAGAGTAAGAATGTGGTGACTCTGACCAGCAGCTCAGGAGAGAGCTTCTGGCCCATAACAACCTGGAACCCCAGCGGCAGCCTAAGGTTGAGGTTTCTTGTTGGAGAGATGAACAGAGGAAGCTCAGAGATGTGCTCCTGGCTCAAATTCCTGGGGGTGGAGCGGCCACCATGAAATGACAAGCAGCTCCGACCCTGTGCTCTGGGAGTCAGCAGACCTCTCTCCCTGTCTTGCTCCTGCTGAGACACAAACCCTCCTTTGTCACTTGTCTGTGCCCCTGGGGACAGAAGGGGAAGGTGGGTGTAGCTGAGTGAAACTCTGGGGTCCTTCTTCCTCCTTGAACCCTTGCACTGTGCACACTCAAGCTCACGGATCCCTGATGGCTCTGTTTTTAGAGCAGCACCAGCCACGCTGGCACCTCAGTTACCAAGGGAAAGAGGAACCCCGCCATGAGAGCACGGTAAGCTGGCGAGACCGGAGCTGCAGGCACAGCTCCTCCAGGGAGACGGAGGTGCCAGCAGCCGGAGAAGGCCACCCACTCAGCATGCAGCTGGTGAGCTCAGTGTCCTGGCGTGAGGGGACGGTCAGACTCAGGGCAGCTGTAGCTTTGACTCAGCCTGCAGACACTGCACAGGGCATTGCTTCCCGTCCCACCAAGCTTCTCCCATGGGACCCCTGGGCTACGGCCTGACAGCAGCAGCCAGGACAGGGACCTTGCGTTAGTCCCACCGTCCTCCTCCCTGCTGCAGGGGTGAGGACCTGGACACTGAGGGGCTGGGGGTGCTGTCTCTCTGCACTTTGGGACAGGGGGACACAGAAGCTGATGGAAGGGAGGCTGATGGAAGGTTGCCTGCCAAGGGCCACGAAGCACGAGGCCTGACAACCTTCCTGCACATCCCTCCCTGATACCCAGGAGCCAGATGGGGGTCAGAGTTCAGAATGTTTCAGACTTTAGAAAGGTGACATGAACACATGCAGACTTTGGGTTCTGGACAACTTTCTAGCAGGATATCTATAAATATGACCAAAATAAGATGAATAAGGACAAACGAACCCCGTGTCTGAGAGGGACAGGCTTTCCCATCAAATGCGTTTTGGGGTCCTTACTTAGGCTAAGGCGTTTGGGTTCAGATAGCATTGGGTTTCAGATCTCATTGCCATGGCCATGGGCCTGGGTCACTGGCTGATCATGGTGTCCAGCGCACAGGGCTGCAGCCCACTTCAACCTATCCCTTCCTGATTCTGGGAAGGAGGGAAGGAGAAGGCAGGAAGGGATGTGGGGTTTGATGAAAGAGCAAAGCTTTCCCGAGTATGGGGCACATCAGCACTGCCCCAGATCACAGGCACAGTGGGCATTCCCCTGCTGGGCCCAGGTCTTCCTGTCTGCTCCCACCCCACCAACAAGGAAGCTTTGACCACATCCCCCCAGCCCCCACCCCCATATAGGTGATGCTTGAGCCCTCACAGCCAAACACAAGCTCGCAGTCAGCCACCTCTGGTTAAGAAGTGTTTGGTTGACCATGACAACCCAGACATGGGGGCAGGGGGTCTGTTTTTGCTCTGGTTTCCCTGCAGATCTCTTGCACCAAGAGGCCCCTCACAACTTCCATGGAAGGTGGCCAAGCCCAGTGCTCAGGATGCTGGGTGACAGAGCCCATTTTCCACCCGGAGAGGAAACAAATCAGGCTGGGACTGTGTTGGTCCCTGGAAGCCAGAGGGAGGGAGCCTCAGCCTGGGGAAGGCTTGGTTCTTGCCTCCTCTTTCTTGGGGTCATGGGGCCCTAGTTATCCCCCACCCCTTCACACACACACACCCCCACACACTGTCAGGAAGAAATCCCAGTGTTTCCAGCTGCCAGGGGCACCTGGCTGGCTCCCACCTGCACACTCCAGAGCTCAATGTATGCCCTCTGAAATGGCCCCTGCAAGGACACCCCTCTGCATTCTGGCCCGCACTCTCTCACAAACCCACAGCAGCAGTGAGGACGCGCCTGCCTGTCTGCCCAGACCCGCTCCTGGGACTCGGACGCTTCCTGCAGCTCTGTTCCCACGGAGTGGGAGCAGCCTCCTCCTGTTCTCAGGATCTCTTCTTCCCTCCTGCCCGCAGCTGCTGCCTGCCGAGCGCGCAGCCCGCGCCTGGAAGGGCACCCGCCAGCTAGGGACCCGCCAAGTACGGTCGCGGTTCCCGCGGGATTGGGAGCTGCTCGACGCCCTCGTCCCGCCCTGCAGCGGCCGGTTCAGCACCGGGACGACGGACAGCACCAGGCGCGGGGGGCGGGGGGGGGTAACCAGGGTACGGAAAGGAGGGCGGGCGCTGGGAAACGGCGTGGGGGTGTCCTGGGGGGAGATGGGGACTGACACTGGGGAGTCAGGGGCGGAAATACGGGGCGATCTCGGGGTGGGGGACAGACACGGAGGGAACCGAAGGTGCGGATAGACACGGGAGAATGGGGGTGGGAGAGAGACTCGGGGAGATGGGGTTAGGACATGCGGGCCGACGCGGGGACAACCGAGAGGTCGGACGTAGGGGTGAAACTCAGGGTAGCTCGGAGCGCCCTCCCTGCAGCCCGGTCTCGGCCCCCGCGCAGCGCGGACCCGGCTCGCGCTCACCTGGTGCCGCGGTGCCGCTGTGCGCAGAGCAGGAGGAGCGGAGGCAGCAGCCAGGCCAGCGCGGACATGGCCTCGGGGCGCTCGGCGCCGGGGTCTGGCGGGTCACGGGCGCTCGTGAAGTTGCTTCCCCGGAGGCCGCTGCGGCGGCACAGGAGGGAGGGAGCGGGAGGGCGCGCGGCGCCGGCGCGAGGGCGGAGGAAAGCGGAGCCAGGAGCCGCCCCGCCCTGAATCCGGCCGCCACCCCACCTGCCGCCAATTCCTCCCGCCCCCCCCCCCAGCCACGAGAACCGTCCCCTCCAGCGCCGGCCGCACCACCTCGCTGAGCCCCCTCTCCCAGGGGGCTTGCTCCGGACTGAGGGGTCTGGTACTGCCCGTCCCACTTCTGCCGGTTTAGCCGGCGGCTAACGGGGTCCCCCCGCGCGCCTGCCCGCAAGGCGATAGGTTCACCACCCGCGGAGTTGCGACCTCCCGCTGTTGGGTTAGGCTTTTTGGGACTGAGGGGCACGCAGAACCTTGTTCCAGAGGCTGAGTTTGCTGGGGATTATTTGTGGGCTCACTGGCCAGAGGAGCTGGTTTGGAACACCGTGGACGGGGACTGGGACAGGTGCCAGCATCCCTGCCTTCTCTTGGGAGAGACCCCCGTCCTTCCCCAGCCAGCACCTCACACAAAGCAGGAGCAACAACCCCAGGAGCAGCTTTGCCCACCTGCAGCTGGACCAAGAGAGAAAAAGCGGGTGGGTGCTGTCGCTGCTCCACTGGCCTTGGTTCTGAGGTCACAACCCTGTTCTGGCCATGGGATGGGGTGACTTCTCTGCCAGGCAGTCAGGATCCTTCACACTTGTCCGCAGTCTCTCCAAGGGCAATGCAGACGGCTGGGCTCCAGCCACGTGGCATCCATCCTTCCCACCCCCCAAAATGTTGAAAAAATCAAGGCCAGGCACATTTCCTATTTTGGTTCTTTTGAACATAAAATTCTGTAGCAGTCCCCCCCCCAAAAAAATAAAGCTGATCACTAACTTGAGGCATTTATTCACTTCTGGACTCCACATCTAAGCTGTCAACAGAGAGTGAATTTCTCGTGGAAACACTGAAAATGGGCAGACTTGTCCTGAGGTGGGTTAAGTCCCCAGCCAGGGCAAGAACAGGTAGAGAGAAGTGTAGATAAGGTTATGCTGCTGGGAATTTGTACCCCAATCCTGAACTCCAAGGACTGAAGGAGGCTAGTCCAAACTCTTCTCCAAAGCCAGGAACGGGCTCCAAGGAAGCCGGTCAGGGCTCAGCAGAGTGCCTCCTTTGGGGAGTCCTCCCCAGCCCCAGCTGAAGTGGGTCCTTTCGGTTTGGGAGCACTGAGATCAAGGTGTCCAGATGCTGCACATCCCAGTGTGTGCCTGGATAAGCCTATGGCCTCATTTCTGTTTGTCTATTTGCATGGGCTTGCTGGGAGAGTTAAAGAGTTAATTCATGGGGGGGGGGCAGTGTCTACAGCATGGCCTGGCTCAGAGAGAGCTCTGTGAATATCCACAAGGATTATTTTTATTATCAACCCTCCCACACACACACACCCAGAACAGGGATCTTATCTGCCTGCTTTTCCATAGTGTTTGCCCATGTCTAAGCCTCTGGCATATCGTAGATGCTTAATAAATGTAGAAAAACACACAGGCTAGAGTCTCCAAAGCTTATATGGCAGTGCAGTTGGCCATCCCTTAACTGCTTGGGCCACAGAGTGCTCCTTCTCCTGCCTTTCAGTCCCAGGCTTTGGGACCACACAGGGAGGTTGGGTCTCTGCACTGGTCTAGGCATCTGCTCAGAAGCTATCAGCACTGGGACCTTCTCAGTATTGGGAGGAGTGTGACAGTGATCCCAGTGACAGTGCCAGGATGGGCACCTGGCATCAAACTGACTTTCCTTCCTTGAGCTCAGGAGGCAAACATGCTTCCACATCTTCCTCTCTCACTCTAAAAATCAATTTTAAAAAAAGAGCTGAGTAGAGAAAGAGGTAAGGAAGCCACCTGCAGACCCACAGTGTGCCCATCCGTCATGGGTTTCCCAGCAGCAGCCTTCTGTCTGCTCTTCGGAGCACCAGGGATGTTCACAAACCTCAAATCAAAGGCTTAAACTCTTCCCCGGAGTGTGCTGAGGTTTCATTCAAGTGCAGTATTGTCCCTAATTGGTGTCTGTCTGGCTCTAGAGAATGGGAATTCTCATCATTCCTTCTTCGAGATTTTTGAGAATTTGTTTGTGGCACTGCTGGACCTGATGCATTCCGTTGACATCAGCTCCAGCCAGACTAGGTCCAGAATGGGGAGAACCAATCGGGCAGCCCCACCGCAGGCCAGGAAAGCAGATAGACCCCTGATCTTGTGCTCCGCCCCCAGGTAAGCAAGCGCTCAGCATCCAGCAGGTCCACGCCTATGAAGGAAAAACGACTTACTTGGCTCCTGTCTTTAAGACTTTGGGAAAATGCTCCCAGGGCAGAGGGCGGTACAGGACCCAGCTCTGCTCCTAACTGGCTGTGTGGCCCCTGAAGTAATCTTTCCTGGCTTTGTGGATTCACTTACAAAGGGAGGACGAGAGAGGAGCGGCTGGTTTCCTAACAATCACAGATCCATGAGGCTGACCGTTACTCCAGAGAATACATTTCCTTATCAGTAATAACAGGTCGTTTTCTCTGAAAACAACAATCTAACTTGCAGGCGCTCCAGCCACCTCCCTTCTCTGGAAAATACCATAGGACATTCCCTATGTTTACTCCACTCCTGTTATTTTGTGGGGGCAGGAGAACCCCACCCTCCAAGTGCAACTTCAGTGAAACTTTCAAAATCAATAATAAGCAGGGTGTTTGTCGGCAGAAGGCTCTCTATTGCAGACCACGTCTGTGCTTGTCACCAGACTCCCAGACAACCCCACTTGGAACAGCAGAGGAGAGAGGCCCTGGTTCCTGACCACAGAACAGTGATGACAAAGCAGCTCTGGGGTCCTTGCCAGCAAATGAAGTGCCCCCAGGTAGACAACTCTTTCTGTACGGTCTCATGTTGTGGCCCCTTGATCGGGCACCCGCACCGCCACTGCCACAGCCAACCTGTGCCACACACATCTACGGCTCCTTTCCACAGACAGGCTCTTTCTCTCTGATCAGACCCAGCATGTATCTGACTAAGCGGCACTGCAACTTGTCCCGAATTACCAGCCGAAGGTGGCTTCACAGCCAGGAAGGACACATGCAGAGCCTGGGGCTCCGGGCTCAGGGCAGCCACTGCCACCTCAGACTTAACACAGGCAGGTGTCATAGGCAGGCGTCACGCTCCCCCATAGGGCACTGAGCAGGACAGTCATGCTGAGAGGTTGGGAGTCAGCTTTGGGAGGTATCGAAATTGCTCCTTAGTCACAAGACAGCCATGGACAGCAATGCCCTGGGTGGCATCTGGAAAGCCAAAGAAGTATCTGTCTGTTGGTCTTCTTGGTCCCCGAGACCATCAGCCTGCAGCTTCTGTGGGCATTCTCTCTTTGGGTACATGTTTTGCCGGATGCTCACAGTGCCTGGGAAGGGCTGGGCGGAGGGCTGGCCGCAGTCCATCCGGGCAGCAGGACGAGCCCCGGGGCAGCAGAGGTGAGTCATAGAGAACTGAGAGGGGACATTGGACTAGCTAAATTTAAAATCTCGGCCTCCTATATTTATGAGGATGCTTTATTATTTTCCCGGGGAAGTGTACCAAATAGAGACTATGGCAGTGACACAGAAAAGAATGTTCTTGAGCTTAAAGTGTAATTACTAATCCAACGGTTTTCAGACGGAATCCATTCATTTGGAGAGGCAGAGGAAAGTTGGCAGGAAGGACCAAATACGAAATACTTCCAGCAGCCTGAGATCGGCGGGCTCCATAAACAAAGGAGACAGTTCACCAGGAAACGAGCTTGGTTTTTGTTGCTGCTTTAAGTAATCAAAGCTCCCACATACACACAAGAACTCTTAAACTTAGCCACTTGGAGATTTTTTTCTGCACGAATTATCTAGACGTCCAAGGACAATTTGCTCACTGTTCATGCAGAGAAGTCAGAATTCTGCCCTCATATTTTATATTTTTTCATATAGCAATTTAAAGTGACAGAAAATGCTACACATAAATGAACAATTCCTGACAAAGGGGCTGTCAATCAAGTGAGAAAAACATTCCCTTTTAGATGCACACCAGACTGAATTGAGAACTCACCAGCTCCTACAGAGGGCTGCGTGCAGGAAGGGTCCTGCCACAGCACCCAGCGGTGGGGCTGCCCCCTCTGGGAAGGACACTGGGATCCCCTGGGCCTCTCTCTGGTCCTGGTGCAGGATTACTGACATGAAAAAATAAAGAGTTGCTGCCATCTTTGAATGATCTTTAAATAATTTCATTAAACCTCTTCAAACCTGACCAGGTGATGGTGCAATAGTACATAGATTGTCAGCCTAGGACGCAGAGGAGCCAGGTTCGAAACACCGAGGTTGCTGGCTTGAGTGCAGGCTCACCAGCTTGAGCGTGGGGTCTCTGGCTTGAGTGCGGGATCCTAGACATGATCCCATCTTACCATCTGCTTTACCAAACCATTCCCGCACTGTTTTCCATCTTTCTTCGTCCTTACTCCATTTAGTAGACAACACAGTAATCATTTATATGTTATAGTGCAGAGAAGCAAAGCTGTTAAGAAAGAAGCCCCATAATTCAGGTGGGCAGGGGGAAAAGAAATATTATTTCTCTCACAAAAACTGCTGTGGGTTAATATGGCAACTCAGTTCTGTTCCTCGAGTCCAGAATTCTGAGAATAGAAAAGACCTGGGTGCCACTGAAGGCCAGTGAGGACAGAGAAGACATGGTGTTGCTGGCTAACTTTCACCGTTCTCACAGCTGAGGCGGTTTTTACGCGGCCTAAATGGCTCTGATGGGTGACCATCTCAAGATGATACCAAGGGACTTCCCGTGCCTCATTGTGGCATCAGGAGCCTCTGGTCAAAGCCAATGCATGGCCAGGAGGGCCAGCGGGGTGCTGAGAGGCACCAGGCTTCGCGAGGGCAGGGGATACACCTGACTCACTCGTGTGCCAGTGCCGGGTACTGAGGTGAGAGGGAACTTACTTAACAATCCACTTGTCCGATGGCAAACACTGCCCCTTCAGGGCCCTGCAGGACACACAATGAGAAAAGAGCAGTATGTTACATTGGGGGCTGGAGAAGGCACCAGGGAAGCTCAGTTCTGCTCCAGACCAGTTTGCCATATTGGTTCTGTGGACTTTGAGAGAAAAGACACCTCCTAAGTTAAGACATCTACTAAGTTGTGCTTCTGATGGCTAACCAGACTCAATCCTTCCTTCCTTCCTTCCCTTCCTTCCTTCCCTAACTTCCTCCTTCCCTTCCTCCTTCCTGCCTCCAGCAGAGCCCAGCAGCTAAGGCTTAGAAGCAGGCACTGAACTGCCCACCTGCACTGCGCTCATGCCACCTGAGCTAGCCCTTTTAAAGGGGTTCCGGAATCCTATTCCAACCAATAGGACTGAGTCTTTCCCCATGCAATCAAAGCTGTGCGGTCATAACACACACACTTCTTCCCCTCCCACATCAACATCTTCATTAACCAATCAGAATAGTTCCATTCTGACCACTCAGGACGGTTTCTTTTGGACCAAACTTTGATGATTTGGAGTCCTCATTTGCGTGATGATGGACCAATCAGGGATTGGGGGCAGGGGCCTCTGTCTTTATGAGTCAGCCCCCCTAGGAGCTGTAAGAGCTCTTTCTTTTTATGTTGAGCGTAGGGTTTCTAAGCTGGACCTGAAATATTGATGATGTTCCACTGGAGCCCAGTATCTCAGGAGAGAGTGAGGGATACCGGATTGGAGCAGGTAGAGCACGCTAAAGCTGGAGAGGTGCTTAATTCTCTTCCTCACCACACCTCCAATTGGGGATTTCATTTAGTGTTGAATTGACACCGGCAATCATCGACCATAGGTTGATAAGGTAATCATCCATCTTAGAGAAGTGGGGGATTCTGATTTTATGTGAACTCTTCAATTTTTTTTATTTTTAGTGACAGAGACAGAGAGAGGGACAGATAGGGACAGACAGACCGAAAGGGAGAGAGATGAGAAGCATCAATTCTTTGTTGTGGCACTTTAGTTTCTCATTGATTGCTTTCTCATATGTGCCTTGGCCGAAGGGCTCCAGCAGAGCGAGTGACCCTTTGCTCAAGCCAGCGACCTTGGGTTCAAGCTGGTGAGCCTTGATCAAACCAGATGAGCCCTTGCTCAAGGGGGCGACCTCAGGTTTCGAACCTGGGTCCTTGGCGTCCCAGTCCGATACTCTATCCACTGCGCCACCGCCTGGTCAGACGTCTTAAACTTTTTTAAAGTTAGGAACTAATCCAAACTCTAGCCAAATGAGGCAGTTTGGCACGGAGTCCAGGCCACGGCATAGCACTGGGCGCCTCTGTGACACCTTGGTAGCCAGGGCGACCCAGATTCCACCTCCTGGCCTTGGCCTCTAGCGGAGGGCGCAGGGGCGCAGGCCCGGACCGCCACCAAACCGCGCCTCTCTCCGCCTCCCGCGCTCCCGGGCGCGCGCGGCGCCAGCTCGGCCACACTGCGCCTGGGTCGGGGCGCCCCGTGCTGGACAGAGCCACCGCCTTAGTGGGGGAGCTCGCCGGGCGAGCCCCGTCTCTGTCCCTTGGAGCTGTCCGTTGCCATGGAGCTGCCGCTCCAAACCGCGCGGCTCGCGGCGGGAAGAGCCGCGCGAAGGGTCGTTGGTGCAGCCGTAGGGTGTTTTTCCGCCCGGAGCCCACTACTCTAGGACCCCCGAGGCGGTCCGCTGAGAGGTAGGTCAGTGTGCCGGGAGCCTGGGGCTGGGCGCAGGGGCTTTAGCTGCCCACTCAGGCACAGACCGACGCCTTCGCTGGCTGGCTTGCGGAGGGGGGACCCCGGGCGCAGGTCGGTCCCACTTCCGACCTTCCGCGGTGTGTGTTGTGAACCGCGCACTTAACGGGAAGTTCCGAACAGAACTCAGCCCAGCTGCTGAGATGGGACCCTGATCGTCTGAGCGGGTGAAAAGAAGGGCGCTTTGATCATTCGAAAGTCACCCCAACTTGGTTTTCAATGCGTAGCCTACTTTGGGACCTATTTTGGAAAGGCCTTGATGATTTTATTCCCAAGAACGAACACTCTTTTTGACTGCTTGGGCTCAAGCCAGCAACCATGGAGTCATGTCTGTGATCCCACGCTCACGTTGGTGAGCCTGCACTCAAGCCAGCGACAGGGATTTGAACCTTGAGACCTCAGCAACCCAGGGCGATGCTCTATCTACTGCGCCACCACCAATATGATTTTTTATTTGCCTACAGGGTATTTAGACATAGGTGTCTTATTCTCCCAAAATGAAGTGAATTATAATCCTGTATTTGTTATTAATTTGGGATGATTACTTTTGGTCAGAGAACCAGTCTTGTGTGACTTTATTTTATATTAGATATATATTTTCTTAGCATCCCTTTCATTTCAAATTACAGCACATATTTGGAATTTACTGCTGCAGTCTAGACTGTGCTTATGACAGTGGCTAAAACTGGAAGGCATTAAAAAAACCCTGATGTCACCCATACTTGCTATTTATATAGTCTTCTTGTTGGGGACAAAAAGTAAAGAATTCACAAATACCGTCTAAGCACCTGTTTCATATTAAACATCACCTTTCAAGTTGCAAAATAATTTCCTTTTTAAAAAATATTTTATTGATTTTAGTGAGAGGAAGGAGGGAGAGAGAGAGAGATAGTGATGAACATAGCTAGCCATTGCTGTATGTGCCCTGACCAGGGATTGAACCAGCAACCTCTGTACTTTCAGAGGAAGCTCTAACCAACTGAGCGGTCTGGCCAGGGCAAAAAAATAATTTCTTTGCAATTAAGCAAGTGGCAGAAGAAACATGTCGGTTAGTTCTTCCTTTCTGGAGACATTGGCAGGATGACTACATCCTAGTGCCTTCTCTGTTAAAATTAAGAGGTACATAAAACCAAACAAAAAACAACAACAAAAACCTTTTCTAATCCAAAGTCGTGGAGGTCAGGAATTGAGAGGAGATATCCATATTTCAAGGGTAGGGAAAGTGCTTGGATAGAAGAAGCAGGACCAGCCACTCCAGGAGACAACATAGAAATACCACACATGAGCCAGCAAAGCACTGGACCTCCTGGAGCCCAAAGGCCAGCTCTCCACGAAGAGCCACAGTCCGCCATCTTTACTTCCAGCTTTGTGTGATCTTAGTCCTTTAAATTTATTGAGGCCTGCTTTGGGGACAGTAAATAGACTGATCACAAACATTAGGGGATATTATAGCTTCATGTTCATTTTGAAAATATCCCCTAATTTTTGTGAGCAGTATAGTTTTGGTAAATATTGTGTTTGCTTTAAGGGAGCACTCAGGATTCTATAGCAGTTTATGTTTTGTGTGTGACTGCCAGGGTCAGTTGTTCAGGATGCCATTTAAATCTATGTCATGACCCTGGCCAGATGGCTCAGTGGTAGAGCAACAGCCTGGTGTGTAGAAGTCCCGGAATCAATTCCTGGCCAGGCACACAGGATAAGCACCCATCTGCTTCTCCACCCTTCCCCTACTCCTTTCTCTTTATCTCTCTCTTCCCCTCCGCAAGCCAAGGTTCCATTGGAGCAAAGTTGGCCCAGGTGCTGAGGACAGCTCCATGGCTTCCACCTCAGGTGCTAGAATGGCTCCAGTTGCAACAGAGCAACGCCCTAGATGGGCAGAGCATTGCCCACTGGCGGGCATGCCGGGTGGATCCTGGTCAGGCATATGCGGGAGTCTATCTCTTTGCCTCCCAGCTTCTCACTTCAGAAAAATGCAAAAAATAATATAAAAAAATAAAAAATAAATAAAATGTATGTCACAAATGGCTATTTTATCTAGTTTTGTCAGTTCCTGAGAGGGTGTGTTAAAGTTTTCCATAAGAGATTTTGATACATTATTCCATTCTGTCACCTTTGTTTGATTTACCTTAGGGCTATTATTAAACACATCAGAATTGAGAAGGGTTGTCTCTTTCCGGTGAACCGGACATCTGGCTATGACATGACCCGCTTACTGCTCTGACTGCCTTTTGCCTAAAGCATTTTGTCTGTTTCTAGATGACTCCACTAGCTTCCTATTTACAATTTTTACCAAGTTAATCTTTTTCTGACTTTTGTTTTTAATATTTTTTTAATATTTATTGACTTTTGAGAGAGAGAGAGGAAGGGAGAGCGAGAGAGAGACAGAAACATCGATCTGTTCCTGCATGTGCCCCAACCGGGAATGGAACCGGCAACCTCTGTGCTTTGGGATGATGCTCCAACCAACTGAGCTACCTGCCCAGGGCTTTTCCTGACTTTTAAATGCAGTGCTTCTGTGAGCTTGTCTTTAGATGCCTCTTTTTTTAAGTACTAGAGTTAGATTTTTTTGTTGTTGTTGTCATTGGTTTTTAATCCAATTTGACAAAATGCTCCTCTTGAGCATAGTCATTTAACATATAGATATATATTCTAGCTTTCATTTCAACTTTGACCTAAACATTTCTTATCTTTCTCATCCATCCTTCAAGGTTCTCCAGATGATTCAAAAATACAAGCCTCTCCAGCATTTTCGGTTATTTTCAGTGCGGTGGCTGGCACCTTGCCAGCCCCATTACCAAAGAGAGAATTCCAGCTGCTTCTCTGAAATAGGTTCAGCAAATCTCTGTCTGACCTGACTTCACCCCCACGTTTCAGACACTTCCTGAGCTGGCACAGGTCATGCATCGTGTCCGGGTTTCGGGGGTTAAGTGGGTCCACCTGTGTCTGGGTCAGCACGACCTGCAGGGCGGTTCCCGCTTGTCCTCCCACTCCCCAGCCTCTGTTTTGTTAAAACTGCTTCTTCTCCCAGTTCCTGTCCTGTTGGTTCACATCTCAAAGTAATGGAGTCCTCCACTGCTGCCTAGTGAGGATGTAGAGGGATCAGAGGCTACCAGTCTGGAACTGCCGCCATCTTAACCGACATTCAGAGAGCCTGTGGTTTAGTGGAATCACTTTAAATGAGACTCTGTGTGCATGTGTCAGGTTCACCTGCGACCCACTTGTCATCTGCTGGGGCCCCAACCAAGCTACGTGTGATGGCCCCCTGGAATCACGAGCACAGAGCAGATCAGCTTTGACCACCTTGTAAAACCTCCAAAAGCCCTGCCCCTCACACACTCATAGGGAAACAGGCTGTTCCAGTGGAACATTATTGATATTTTGCAGGATTCCTTGAAATTCTGCCTCTCGGAGCCCTGGCCAGTTGGCTCAGTGGTAGAGAGCATCAGCCTGGCGTGTGGAAGTCCGAGGTTTGATTCCCAGTCAGGGCACACAGGAGAAGTGACCATCTGCTTCTCCACACCTCCCCCTCTCGCTTCTCTCTATCTTTCTCTTCTCCTCCTGTAGCTAAGGCCCCATTGGAGCGAGTTGGCCCTGGGCGCTGAGGACGGCTCCATGGCCTCTGCCTCAGGCACTAAGAGCTTGGTTGCTCACCCAGCAATGCCCTAGATGGGCAGAGCATCAGCCCCTTGTAGGCTTGCCAGGTGGATCCAGGTTGGGGCATATGTGGGAATCTGTCTCTCTGCCTCCTCTCCTCTCACTGAATTTAAAATATATATATATATGCCTCTCGAGCCCTTTAAAGCACATTTGTTTCTCTGTGGCTTCTTTTTTTTTTTTTTTCTGAAGCTGGAAACGGGGAGAGACAGTCAGACAGACTTCCGCATGCGCCCGACCGGGATCCACCTGGCACACCCACCAGGGGGCGACGCTCTGCCCACCAGGGGGCGATGGTCTGCCCCTCCGGGGCATCGCTCTGTTGCCACCAGAGCCACTCTAATGCCTGGGGCAGAGGCCAAGGAGCCATCCCCAGCGCCGGGCCATCTTTGCTCCAATGGAGCCTCGGCTGCGGGAGGGGAAGAGAGAGACAGAGAGGAAGGAGAGGGGGAGGAGTGGAGAAGCAGATGGGCGCTTCTCCTGTGTGCCCTGGCCGGGAATCGAACCCGGGACTTCTGCACACCAGGCCGACGCTCTACCACTGAGCCAACCGGCCAGGGCCTCTCTGTGGCTTCTTTTTGGAGGGGGCAGGACCCATTGACAGGGAGAGAGATAAGAAGCATCAACTCATAGTTGTGGCACCTTAGCTGTTCATTGATTGTTTTCTCATACGTGCCTTGATGGGGGGCTCCAGCTGAGCCAGTGACCCCTTGCTCAAGCCAGTGACCTTGGTCTTCAAGCCAGCAACCTTTGAGCTCAAGCCAGCAACCACGGGGTCATGTCTATGATTCCACGCTCAAGCCAGCAACCCTCGCTCAACCTGGTGAGCCAGAGCTCACACCGGGTGAGATGACCTCAAAGTTTTGAACCTGGTTACTCAGTGTCCCAGGCCAATGCTCTATCCGCTATGCCACCACCTGGTCAGGCTATATAGCGTTTTAAAAATTAATTACTAGCCTGACCAGGCAGTGGCGCAGTGGATGGAGCGTCGGACAGGGACACAGAAGACCCAGGTTCGAGACCCCGAAGTCACCAGCTTGAGTGCAGGCTCATCTGGTTTGAGCAAGGCTCACCAGCTTGAGCCCAAGGTCGCTGGCTTGAGCAAGGGGTTACTCGATCTGCTGAAGGCCCACGGTCAAAGCACATATGAGAAAGCAATCACTGAACAACTAAGGTGCTGCAACGAAGAATTGATGATTCTCATCTCTCTCCCTTCCTATCTGTTCCTATCTGTCCCTCTCTCTGTCACAAAAAAAAACCCACAAAAAAAATACATAAAAAAATTTAATTACTAGCATTGATTTACTAATGATTTATCCAGCTTATCTATTCATTTTCTTAATGTCTTTTTACAGGAGAAATTGTCCATTGTTATGAAATCTGATGTTTTAGGTTATTTTTTAAAATCTATGAATTTGTTCATCTATATTCTACAATAATATTTTATAGCTAATTAATTCCTGCCTCCCAAGATGGAAGAAGGTTTTGCTAGTCTGTTCCCCCAGGTGGAGCCTTTGGACAACGACCCATGTGTGGAGGACGGTAATGCACGTTTTTTCACAAATAACATGCGTTTCAGCAGCAGGGAGACCCAGGGCGTGCTTCATGTCCCTCCCCTCCTTTTCTTTCCAAAGAGACTACATCTCTTAAACACATACTTTTTCCAGAGAGGGAGTTTATATTACTCTGGTTTTAGTTGAAACAAAGACAAATTCGTCTGAGAATTTTGGAAGAGGCAGACCGTAGTTTTTAGCTTCCAACATATTTATTGAAAAATCTAATGTCGTTTTTATCCCAGCCCTTTGAGTATGACCTTTTTTTTTTTCCAGAGGCTTTCGGGGTTTTTTTTTATCTCTGGTGGTCTGAAGTTTTTCTCAGATAAGTGTCTTTGGGGCAACTGCTGGGCCCCGGGATGAACGTGGTTTCCTGATCCGCAATCTGCCCACCTGGCCTGCTCAGTGCTGTGCTGAGCTGTGCTCACCCACAGTCTCCCCTCTCCTGTGCTTGTGACTCTGTATCAGTGTTTTTCTGTGTTCCCTTTCCATCGTTTTCTGGAGATTTGTGAGGAATGGAGCGGTCTCCGCGGTAGCTGGCAGTCCACGGCGATTCTCTGAGACAGTGATTCAGACTGCTCTTGTCAGCGAACCCCTCCCCACGCTGAAAAGTTATCAGAGACCCAAAGGGCTTTTATGCTGGTTATAACGTCCAGTGTTTACTGTATTAAACATTAAAGCTGAAAATGTATTTGTTCACTTAAAAAAGCAATTGACAAACCTATTACATGTTATCCAGAGTCTGGTTTAATGGAAGACAGCTGGATTCTCCTACCTGCTGTGACGTCCATGTCATGCAGCCTCTGGAAAACTCCACTTGTGAAACAAGAGTAAAAAAAGAAATAACATTTTGTATTATAATAAAAATAGTTCTGACTTTGCAGATCCCCCCAAAAGAGTTTTAGGGAAACCCTCCCCAGGGGTCACGCTTTGAGAACCCTTGCTCTGGGAGGCCACCACCACGGTTGCCCCCATTTGAGTGTGTCGACATTTATTCTAGAACTTCAGTCTTGAATGTCTAGATCTGCGTTTTTGTTTTCATTTTTTAACTTTTCCCTCTATTTCTAGAAGAAGATGAGCTGGAAGACCCAGAGTTGAAGGTGGAATTTCCTCCTCAGGAAGCTGAGAACCTTGCTGACTCTGGAGGCAGCTGCAGGTAATTCATGGGGGGGAGCAGCTTTTCTACCCCAGCCTCAGGGGCCCACGGTGGAGCACAGCGGGGCAGCTAGCATGGGGACACATCCTATAGGGCGTGCTGGCTGTACAGTGGCAGCGGGTGTCTTTTCTGCATTCAGCCCGAAGAAAGAGCAGAAGACCAGCGCTGATAGATGGAAGAAAATAGCCAGCGTCCAGGACAGGATTCAGGCCGCACACCTGCAGATGGACATGCGCTATCTGGACAAGCTGCGCAAAGACAAAGATGTCTTTCTTCAGAAAACCAGGTAAGCTGTGGTCCAAGTGAGCGGTCCCCAGGGCTCGGCAGGCTGTTCGCATCTGCTCTCCTACAGGATGGGGGCTGGGGCCTCCACCGCTTGGCTGGACATGCCTCACCCAGCCTCTGGGTAGTAGCAGCCCATGCCTGCCCTCTGGGGTCCTGCTGGGCTCAGCCTCCCTGCGGCCCTGACCACCACCCCACTTGATCAGCAATGGTACCCTCTACGGGTTCCCTAGACTTCTGTGAAGAAACATCTCAGACATACAGAAACATTGGAAACAAATCACACAGCCATCACCCATGTACCACTCAGAATCTCTGTCTGCCTCTGGTCGTGTGTGTGTGTGTGTGTGTGTGTGTGTGTATGGTCACATGGCCGTCATCCATGTACGACTCAAACTCCCTGTCAACCTCTGATTATTTATCTCTGTAGGTGTGTGCTTGTGTCATATCTATGACTTTTTTGCTGCATTTATTTAAAATCAAACTGCAGACATTACGATACTTCTGAATGTTTCAGTGTCTCCTACACAACACATTCTTTTGCATGTCCTCAGTACCATGATTCACTGAAGAAAACCAAAATCTCCTGATAGTCTCATGTAGTCTATTCCCCCGTGTCCTCCAGATGCCTTTTAGAGGCAGGGCTTTGAGTTTTCTATTTTAAACTTAGGTGACAGGCGTGTCACAGAGTGGCATTTTGAGCCAGAATTCAACACAGGCCCCGTGTTGGTCTGGTGTCCTGTGGGTCTGTGCTCTGGACCCCTGGTGAAGCACAGCCTGTGTCCTTTGTGTCCCTTGGACACCCTGGAGAGCCCCTCACGTGCCTGAGCTTATTTGTGCTGGTTCGTGGTCACACCTCTTTGGGCACCAGTCACTGAAATAGGAGGCTCCCTGGCAGGGTTTTCAGAAGACAGGTGGACAAGACCCTGCACGAGGCTTGACTAGAAATCCCTGGAAAAGAAGACATGTCTGCAGCCCCGGTGCAGTCCCCTTCTGAGGCTGAGGGGCAGGCGGGCGACCCGGGGAGCAGGAGGCAGAGGGCCGAATTTCACACCATCTATCCACATCCTGGCTTTCATTCTCAGAGAGGAGCTGCGTGCTTGCCGCCAGCGGATGGCCCTCCTCACCACGCAGCAGGAGAGCGTGGCCGCTGAAGAGGCTGCAGAGAGAGAGGCCAACAACATGTAGGTCTCAGCTCTGCAGCCAGGCAGGGTGGACAGCTGGGTGGGCAAGCAGGTGGCCAGGGGGCGCAGACAGGCTCCCACAAGTGTGAGGAATGGACACAACCCAGAACGAACACCAAGTGTCAGGTGGTCACAAGACAGGAAGTTGGTTGCGTGAGGCCAAGAACGGGGTCACTTTGAAGCAGATAGCCAGGGGAGGGCAGGTGACCTCCAGCTGGGGCCCGAATGGCAGAAGCATGCTGCCGGGCAGTGACTGGGGAAGAACATTCTGAGTTGTGAGGATGTGTGAGGCCCAGGGGCCCCTGGGCCTGGAGAGGGGCAGCGGTGTCCTGAAGACAGTGCAGGGACAGGGACTTTGCTTTGGTGAGGAGGTCACATGGGGGTCTTGGGGGCCATATACCTCTCTGTGCTGCCCACCCCCCTCCCACCCTGCTCATCTCCGCATCCCCACGGAATGGCTCTGTCCGATACCGGAACTGGGTTCACATGACTGCACAGCGTCCAGGGAGCACGGCTCCGGGAGGGAACGGAGGGAGATAACTGATAGTCCACATGGTCCCTTGGGGGCTTTTGGGCCCCTCTGCTGCTTCTAAGTCATTCACTGGCTGTTCTGGGTCCTTCCTGGCCCCAAACCTGGATGGGCTTGCTGTAACAAGGGGCCAGCCACTGTGGGAACCAGCCCCCCATTCTGGAGAAGAAGCATGAGAGGCCCACGGAGAGTTGGGGTGACTGGGGTTCTCTAGTGGAAATGACAGGCCAGGTAAAGGCAGCACTGAGCTTCAGTGGGGGCTTGGGGAGGTGTGGGCCTCGAGGCCCCAGGAGCTTGCTCTCAGGGGCCCAAGCTCTGACACACCTTTCCCACGGTCCTTTCCTGCTGTCGCTGCGGCACTCAGGGCCGCCGTGGGCCGCCTCCGGGCCAAGTCCAGATGCCTGTGCACCGAGCTGGAGAACGAGAGAAGCCTGCTGTCAAAAATCAGGGCCGTGCTGAGGGAGAACGAGTGAGTTCAAGGGCCGCTTTTGTCCATCAGCAGCTTGGCAGCTTAAGGTGAAACATAACCCTGACCAGGCGGTGGCACAGTGGATAGAACATCAGCCTGGGACGCTGAAGACCCAGGTTCAAAACCCTAAAGTTGTCGGCTTGAGCGTGGGATCATAGACATGACCTCATGGTCTCTGGCTTGAGCCCAAAGTCGCTGGCTTCAGCAAAGGGTCACTTGCTCTGCTGTAGCCCCCCGGTCAGAGCACATATGAGAAAGCAATCAATGAACAACTAAGGAACCGCAAAGAAGAATTGATGTTTCTCATCTCTCTCCCTTCCTGTCTGTCTGTCCCTATCTGTTTCTCTGTGCCACAAAAAAAAAAAAAAAAAAATTCTTTCTAGCTCTAGCTCTCTAAAAAGAAAAAGAAAAAGACAAAACATATAATCTTGACTTTCAGGCTACCTAAAAATCAAATGGAAACTTAGGTGAAATACTTGGGAGACCACAGCTTCGCCTTTTGAGGCTTTTTCCTCTTTCTCACGTTTGTCTGCGTCCTTAAGAACTATGACATCCACTGCGTTTCCCTTTTCCTGTCTCTTGCTCTTTGTCCTTGCATAGAAGAGCCAGCTCCAACTTTAAGCTGGCTTCATGAGTTTTTGAGAAGGTCCCCCAGGAAGGAGAAGTGGTATTGTTCTGAGTGCTTGACTGGTCAGGGTTTGATTGTGAACATCCAAATTGCCTTTAGCTCACTGAAGTGAGAAAGGAATGTCTGAAGGTGTAAATAGCTCGCAGAGTGACTAAGGAGCTTGGGAAACCTATTGGCAGGTCCTGGGCCTGGCTTGGTGTGGAGGGCGGCGAGGGTGGGTGGTGCTGTGACAGGGGGAGCCTCAGTCTCTGGTGATGACAGGCCCAGAGGGCTCCAAGGAGGAGGAGCTGACCCATCAGAGATGTCCAGTGACCCCCCGGAGTATATATTAAAACTCAGTGCTCAGGCCCTGCCAGATCCTTGGGGTGGACACTCGGCCTCAGATTGCCAAAAATTAAGTGCCTCTCCTTTGCAAGGAGTGCCATGTGGCATGTCGCAATCCGAGAAGGCCAGCTGGAGGCCATGCAGAAGTCCATCAGAGAGGAGGAGGTGGAGGCCGCTGGGAGGCGCCTGCAGGTGCAAGGGGCCGAGCAGCTCCGCAAGGAGAAGGAGAAAGAGGCCTGGGGGAAGGCAGAGAGGAACCGGCTGCTGAGGGTCAGGTAGGTGGCCTGAGGGACACACAGGCCCCAGCTTTGCCATGTCCCTGTCCCTCCTTGCACAGGCTCAGCTTGTCTGTGGTCCCGCCCGCCGGAGCCATAACCCTCTTTTGTTGGCCTCACATCGCTTTTCCTCTGTGAACCCACCCCTCTCCCAACCGGTTCCCTATCCTCCAGAGGCTCAGTGCCTGCCTGTCCCCAGACCTAGGCTCCCGGGCATGCATGGCCGGCCTCCCTATGTCACATGTCACCAACCATGGCACTCAGCACCCCTCACCTGAACACTGTATGCCCTCCACTGGCACCTGTTGTGTGGGGGAGTCCTCTCTGCTCCCAGCCCCCTTCTCATAACAGCTCCATCTTCATCCTGGGGCCTCCTGAGTCCTCCCCACACCCACCTCATTCAATCCTAGGCCACACCTCCTGCTGCCTTTGTGGGATCTAAGTCCCCTAATTCCTCACCTACTTGGTCCTGGTTCCTGGGCTCCCCCAACCCAGCCCAGCCTGGATCAAAACTCCCCTCTGGGGCTGAGCTCCCTAGGCATTTACCAACCTGCTGCCTATGATGCCCACTTTGCCCTGCGTCCTTCCAGCCCTGGGTGCTGTGCCCTGTGGCTATGCCCTGCGGTGGGCGGGTAGGAGTTAGAGAGCCAATGCTGCTGGGACCAGCTTGGCAATGGGTATGCACGAGAGGAAGACATTGCAGGTCTGAGAAAAAACACGCAACATAGAAGAAAGATGGGTACAGGGGACTCCCCGCCTCCAGGACTGAGAGCCCAGATTTCTGGAGCCTCATCATATTTACTTGTTTCTTGAATCAGCAAGCATGTTAGCAGAGCATAGACTCAGGAACAGAGAAGGAAGATGAACTAAAACCTTGCAGGTTTGCAGGACATGGCTATAAGGTTCAGAAGCTTCCAGTAAACCATTTTGTCAGTGCTTGCCGGGGTAGTGTCCCACCACCGCGGTCTTGGCGTTCCAAAGTCTGCACTTAAGACTTGTTTCAGGGCAGCATTCCGATCACCGGCCATCTCCCTCTACTCCGCTCCACATGTTTCCGCAGGAAGACCATGCACCTCCAGAAAGAGCACGGGCTCCGGCACCAGAAGCTGGTGGAAGATGCCCGGAAGAACCACAGGGCTGCGGTGAAGTTCTTAAAGGCCTCCCTGGGAAGGTAGCACTTTCTCTCTCGATGGGGGGTTGCAGCATGCAGATCGCCTGCCTTTGTTTTTAATTCATCACACTATCATCAAAAAAGAATAAATCTGTGCTCTCAGTCAAGCTGTTTGCTCACCTGTGTGTGTCTAGAACAGGAAAGGACCACAGGGCACAGGAACCTCTCGTCCAGAAAAAAGCATGTCTCAGACCATGTTCCCCTTGTAATTCACCGTCTGCCACGGCCTAATCTCCGGGCACCTTGACTGCTATCGGGCTGTTTGCCAGGTGGGCGTGGCCCAGTTCACAGTGCTCCTTCCCCAGGGTTCGGGAGCAGGAGCAGGAACGGGAGCTGGAGGCCCGCAAACTCAGGAGAAGCCGTATGGATGCCGTGCTGGCCTTGAAGACCAGCATCACTGCCAACCGGGTAGGTGCCCGGGCCGCACCCACCACTGCCCTCCAGAACCCTTGCTCCTCGGGGCTGCTCCCTGGGGCTTACAGAGTATCCGTCTCAGGTTGCTCGCCAGGTGCAGGGGTCAGGCTGGAGGAAAGTACATGACCTGTCCCTGTGGGACCTTGTCTTGTGGGAGGAGCGATGACAGGGTTCCAGCGCTTGGGCCTTCCTGAAGGAGATGACACCGCCCTGAGCCTGCGGGTGTGCAGTTAGGCCAGGAGAGCAGAAAGGGAAAGGGGAACAGCTTCTGCAAAGACTGTGAGGCAAGAGAGAGCCTGCCTCTTGGGGGGAAGCCCATGGCCCAGAAAAGCGAGGGAGCACAGGGGAGCAGGCCAGTCACACCAAGCTGCATGGACAGCAGGCTCTGGCCACCCCGAGGACTCAGGAGGAGAAGGCAGCACATAATCGGGGCCAGAGAGAGCTCCAGTGTGTGTGTCTACACATGTGTGTGCCAGTGTGCACGCACACGCTAATGCTGTAACCCCCGGTGTTTTCTGTTCCCCAGGAGACACTTCGGAAATTTCAAGCCTGGGGCCAGGCCAAGGCAGAGCTGGCTGAGCGGAAAGCCCAGGCCGAGAAGCAGGCGATCCTGGCCCAAGGTGGGGACGCTTTCAAGCACCTTTTCCACCAGCGCCGGCGCCAAGAGCTGGAGGCCCAGAAACGGTAAGGCCCCAGGGGGAGCCTGTCTGTCGGTGGGAGGTGTGTCTGTCTCTTCCTGGGCCACCCTCGCCCAGGACAAGCCTGAGGGATGCAGTGATGGGACTCCAGCCCTCCCCCATTCCTGCCAAGCCCCTTCCTCCACACTTCCCCTGTCCAGAGCCCCAGCAGCAGGCAGGGCCTGTCCCAAGCCTCAGGGAATAGCTCCTCCTGCTCTCGGTCACCCCTAGCACTGACCCAGAGGTTCTTGGCCTGGGTTCTCGGGATCTTCTCCAAGGCTCCCAACTTGCTCACTCGCCCTGCTCCTGGGCCCTCCTGGGGGCTACAGGCTGCCTGGGCTCATCTTTAATGCTCAGCCCTCTAGGCATCACTTTCAGGTCCCAGCAAAGCAGAGCTCAGCACTGCCTTCTCAGCACAGCACACACCCCCGTTGTTCACTGAGACACCCCTTGGCCTTGCAAGGTCCCTATACACCACACCTCAAGCTGCACCCTCCCCTGAGAGATGAGGGTCCCTGTAGGCCTCCCACCCAGGGTGTCCCTGCAGGAGTGGCTTCCTAACAAACAGCCCAGGCCCAGGTTTCTGTCCTGTCATCCCCGATCTCCAGCCCCATTGGAAAGGTCTGTTCTTCCCTCACTTCCCCGGCATGCTCACTGTTAGTATCTGCTCACATGTGGCCTCCTGGTCCTCTCACTTGGGGACGCTTTCTCTTGTCTGGGAGTTATGATTCCCTGAGCGTCACTTCAGAACTTTGCCACCATCCAACAACCCCAGTGGGGGCTCCCAGAGCAGCTCTGCCACCTCCAAGAGCCTTAGTCTGGAGCGGGCCCAGCACATAAAGGCCCCAAGAGGAGCAGCTGGGGTGTATGGCCTCAATGGTGTGTCTCAGGGCACCTGGCCTCCAGCCTGGGAACCAGGAGCAGGGGCCACTCACAAGGAGTCAAGGTTTATTGTGGGGACTGGACCAGATGGAAGTTCACGTCCTGGGCACCCAGGAGTCGGGGAGGGGGAAGGCGTCCATACGAGGCCTTTTCTGCTCAGGGACGGGTTGGTGAGGGCCTGCCCAGCAAGCAGCTGCCCGCTCCAGGGTCTGGAGGTCACGCACTTTGCCCTCAGCCAATGGCATCTCCCCCAGAGCCTTTGAGGAGGAGCAGAAGCTCAGGAAGTGTGAGATTGTGAGTCGGATTTTGAAGGAGGAGGCCGAGGAGAGCGGGAGGAAGAGGCAGCCTTCTCCAGCCAAAGCCACGGCCGGGCCGACCCTGAGAGACAAGACCTGGGGCTACCTCGCCGACCTCAGCGAAGGGAAGACCCCCGCGACTCCTTGCTACCCAGTGGTGAGCAGGCAAGGTCCCTGCCCCTCCAGATGAGCAGAGGGACCCATGGGCACAGGTGTTCGGTTGTTGTGGGGACGTCACCTAGAGCTGCCCAACTAGAACCTGAACAAAGGAAACACCTGTTCCCTGTTCTTCATGCTCTTCACAAGGGTGGTTGTCATGGCGCACAACCTCTGGCTGATGCAGCCTGTGCCCCCGTCAGGTCAGGCAGCCCCAGCGGTGGGTGTATTCTGATGCCCCCACCACCACCACCACCACCATAGTTACCTCTGAGGGACTCAGGGTAGCATCAGGGCTTGTCTTCGCAGCAAGTGGGCCGCAGGCCACGTGGGTCCACCTGGGAGCTGGCTTGTCTTGGGTGGCGGCTCATGTGCAAGGGGACACGACCCAGGTCACTGTGCCTTCTCAGCCACATGAGCCACTGGCTCGGGCCACCTTACCTGTCCCCAGTTAACAGGCCAGGACCCAAGGTCAGTCACAGGCCAGGGGCAGGTTTGAGCACTGTTCACCGCATGTGCTGGTTACCACCTGGGGCCAAAGACTCTGAACCATCTTGGGAACGGGGCAGCTTTCCTTTGGGTCTTCCATTCATCTCATTTACATTCACCATTCATTCATTTCATGCCTTCCTACTGAGGGCCGGCTCTGTGCCAGCTGCCCCAGTAGACTGCCTATTGACCTGTCAGTGAGGGTGTGGGGCAGGGACAACAGGAGCCCTTCCTGAGCCTGGTTTCGCACTTCCACATCTGCATGTGACCATTGTGATCCTAGCACCTGAAGGTCAAGGGGTCAAGGTCACTG
Organism: Saccopteryx leptura; assembly: GCF_036850995.1. Taxonomy (NCBI): domain Eukaryota; kingdom Metazoa; phylum Chordata; class Mammalia; order Chiroptera; family Emballonuridae; genus Saccopteryx; species Saccopteryx leptura. Next base: position 84,351,841 of record NC_089505.1, on the reverse strand, counting down.
GCTCCAACCAACACGCTGCCAGCAGTGCCCCTCAGTCTTCTTACCCTCCGGTCCCGTGGGGCCTTCACTCCGCGCCACATGCTGTTTAAGTCTTCCCTGTGTCCCAGGCCTTATGCTCAGCTCACACACACCTGCCCCTGTGCCCTCCTGTCACCTCTGACCCACTGCCCCCAGGGAGCTGCCCCTGTCTTATCCCCCCCCCCCCCCGAGCCCTCCCATCTGTGTCCTGACTTTTTCTTTATTTGAGAGAAAGAGAGAAACATCAGTTTGTTCCCACCTATTCAGGTCCTCATTGATTGCTTCTTGTCTGTGTCCTGACTGGGAATCAAACCCGCAACCTTGGTGTATCGGGGTGATGTTCCAGGGCACAGAGTCCATGTGGTCTGTCCCGTTAGCCACGAGGACTTTTCTGGGTGTTGTTTTTTTTCAGGGAAAATCGGAAATGCTGAGCAGGTGAGGGTCAGGGAGGGTTACAGCGCAGCCGTGAGAGAGTGCCTTCGTGATCATTGGAGATTAGGCATACATAGGTCGTGTTTTAAAGGAGAAAACTTACTGGACAGCATGTGCTCCTGTCTCTAGGAAAGTGAAAGCAGCAGGGCTCCCCCACCAGGCCATCCCTGTCTTGCTTCGAGACACAGTCCCCACTTCTTGCCGTGAGCGCCTCTATTCCTCCCCCTGACCAGGAGAAGGACCATGCTTCACACTCCGAACATCCTCGGCTAGTGAAAGCCATGTCCAGCGAGTCCATCCGGGAGGACCCTGGGATCCTTAACCAAGAAGACGAAACGCTGGATGAGCCAGAAATCCCCGGGCTTTGGACTGAGGACTACAAGTCGCAGCAGGTGCCTGCTTTCCTACTTTCGATTGCTCACAGTGAGATGCCAGGCTGCCTTTTCCTCTGTCTCCATCTCCCTGTCCTTGTGGACCTGTCTGGTCCCGGCCCAGGGCCACTGCTGCTGGGGATCCTCCCTGCTGCCCAGCTTCCCCCCTCCCCGGGAACTGATGCCACAATCCCAGACTTCTCCCCATCCTCAGTGGGTGGCTACACATAGAGAGAGAGACATAGTCAAGGGACTCAAGGGTCGGGGCATTTCCTAATTGTTTCCTGCTTTATTCTTTAGGAAACATATCCTACTCACAAAAATTAGGGGCTATTTCAAAATTAATATGAAGGGATAAAATATCCTCTAATTTTTTGTGAGCAGTGTATTTCTAGAAAAAGACACAAGTTCAGAACTTACTTTGACGGCCTTTTTTCAAGGAATACGCTCCTGATGCCAAAGCAGCAGACACAGCTCAATGAGCCAAAAAATTAGCGAGTGTTTGGGGTGCACGCAGGACAGCCGCCCCTGGCTGAGGCTGCGTCTCCGCACCAGCCAGCGAAGGCCAGGCAACGCCCTGGGTGGGCATCACCCACCCTTCATTTCTATACACGTTGGTTCCCATTGCTTTGAGAGCAAATCCATGTTGGTTCTGCTGGTTCTGGGGAAGCCAGGCTGCCAGGGCCCAGGGCGAAGGCGGTGGGCACTAGAGAACAGGCCACCAGGCTGGGGACCCCCACCCAGGGCAGCAAGGGCAGCAGGACACCCAGTTTCTTGGCTGGCGTCGGCACCTGCAGACCTAACCAAGGGCCCTGAATGGACTCCCAGAACTTGCAGAAAGGCAAACCCAGAGCTGGCTTCAGTTATCACGTCGGCAACCCCTTGATCTGTGCTACTAGAGAAACTGTTGCTTCCTGTAGAATGTCTAGAAAACTGTTTCTCGGGCTGATTTGAAAACGTAAATTCCCACTCTGCCATTATTTCCTGGAAATCAGCTGGGACCCCATTGGTGTTTCCTCTTTCTCTGAAGGGGGGACCACTTGCTGTGCTCACACTTGCTCACGCCAGGCTGCTCCAGTGACCTGCCGCATGCATAGGCTGCATGTCCCTGCGCCCTGGCTGCCTGGGGCCTGGCTGCGTCGTTAACTACTGTCCCCAGCACCTCACTATGGCGGGGATCCTCGCCCGGCCGGCCTTGCTCACCAGCTCAGGCTGCTGTTCCCATGAACCCCCAGGTGCCTAGAGAGGATGTGGACCGGAAGCCTGTGGGAGGAACGAAGATGGAGAAGGACATCCTGGCCCGCACCATGGAGCAGCTGCGAAGCGGGGTGGTCCACAAGCAGGTGGTGTCTGGGCGTGAGTTCAAAGGTCGGCCCTTCAACAGCAAGCCCAAGCTCATCCACTTCAAGGTGAGCCCCCTGGGGACCCCAGGTCATGGCAGGGGGTGCGGTACACAACACCATTCTCCTCACCTGGTACTGGGGATGAGCGGGCTCCTCTTTGGGGAGGGTCAGACACCAGCCCCATGAGGCCTCAGGCCTCCTTCAAAGACAATGTGTCTTCTGAGTGAGTGGGCGAATGCCTAGAAGTCTCTGCAGGAGAGAGGGGGCTCCGGTATGTCACCCCAGCCCTGGACCCCACACAATCCAGCCCTCCACTCCCAGCTCTGAGCTCCCAGCTCTGGTCCCCAAGAAGCTGTTCCCTGCCCCTTGATCCCTGCAGTTGGCCTGCTCCCCACGCACCACAGAGGAGCAGCCTTAGGAAGTGCCAGGACCTTTACCACACTTGTCAACCTGTACAACCTTCCCTGGACATGGCTGTCTGCTGGACACCTTCTGGGCAGCCCAGCCCCCCCCCCCCCCCCCCCCCCCGCTGGCATGTGCTGATGCGGCCACCAAGGAGCTTTGAGTAATAATGTCTCTGTTTATTTCTAGGACTTCGATGTTGGCAAAGTGTATAAGAAAAAGATGACGCTGATAAATGCCACCTACACCATCAACTACTGCAAGCTGGAGGGCGTGGATGAGCATCTCAGGGACTTCATCCACGTCAAGTAAGAGGACAGCGTTGGGGTGCGGAGCAGCAGGCCAATCCTGCTGCTCAGAACCAAATGTCTGGTGACAAGCTACCATCCCCCCTCTGGGGCACCTGCTCCCCTGTCCTCAGTCTCTGCTGTGGCTCCCAGAGGTGCTCTTGGGGCTGCGGCCCCAGCCTCCTGTGCTGCTGTGCTCTGGGCCTGCTGTGCGGTTGTTTCCCTGTTTCTCCAGATACTGCTCTGTCCCCGAGTCACTGCATTGTCCTCATCCCTCGGGCGAGTAACCCCTGTCCCATCCTCCCACTTCCCAGGCTCCTGCCTCTGAGATGGGCCCCAGGTGTGTCCTCCGTTCTGTCACTACTCAGCCCACCTTTCCCCCTCAGCTGCATCGCTTACTAAATTTCTTACTTCAGTCGCCATGTTTCTCATTTCCAAAAGTTTCTGAGGTTTCCCAACTAGCCAGTATTTCTCGATGGCGTCTGGCTCTCTCCTGTGTCTGTAGCCCTGTCTGTGTTCAGTCATTTGAAACCATGTCACTTGGAACCTCCGTTAATCGCTCTGACCTGAAGTTCCAAGTCTGGTGACCTCCAGGGTGGGGCCCCGCCTCCGGGGAGTTGTTCCCTCCCAATCAGAGTTTGGAACAGTCGGCTGCCTGGTGCCTTGGGGACACAACCAGCCAGGCACACACTCCTGTCTTCGGTGCTAAGCTTGTCTGTTTCTAAATCCAGCCTGTCAGGTCAGACCCAGCCTTGAGACAATAGGCCTCTTGTCAGAACCTCTCCCGGTGGGTCTTCTTCCCTCAGCCAGGATCCGGGCCCAGGCACTGACTCCCTCCCCATCTCCCTGTGAAGCTGAGGCCCTTCTTCTGCATCTCTCCTTGAACTTAGGGCTCCCTCCCTGTTACCCACCCCTCACATTGGCAGTAAGACCCTAGTCAGTGGTCGGCAAACTCATTAGTCAACAGAGCCAAATATCAACTGTACAATGATTGAAATTTCTTTTGAGAGCCAAATTTTCTAAACTTAAACTGTATAAGTAGGTATATTTCTTATTGAGGTAGCACCCGCATGTGGTATTTTGTGGAAGAGCCACACTAAAGGGGTCAAAGAGCCGCATGTGGCTTGCGAGCCGCAGTTTGCCAACCAGAACCCTAGATCCTTGGCCACGGGCCGGGCACATGTCCCCAGGGCATCAGTGACCGCTGCTACCCACATGGCATCATTCCTTCTGGAGCTGGCCCCCGGTGACTTTTCTCAACAGCCCTTCCCTCCTTTCCTCCATCCATTTGCTCACTCAGTTGACGTTCAGATTTGCTGGAGTGCCCGCTGTGGGCCGCGGGGCGCAGCACCCAGCCCAGGCGGGAAGGGGGAGTCGGACAGTAGTAAGCTCAGGGTCAGCTTCAGGCAGGCCGCTCTGCAGTGTGTGTCACACTAGCTGGCCTGTCACGTGTGTGGAGCCCTGAGTGATGGTCACCATCCATGGAGATCTAACTGTGGACACGCCATGTGTCACTGTGTCTGCAGCTTTGACCCCCCTGGTCCCATGTCAGCCGGGATGTCCTGCGAAGTGCTTGTCACCTTCAAGCCCATGGTGAGTGTCTCAGGTCTGAAACCAGAAGATGCAAAAGGGGACAGTTCTCAGCCCATGGGGAGAGTGCGGGGGCGGCATCACTGCTGCTTCTCCGGCTCTGTGGACAGACGTCGTGATGGAGGGTGGACACGCAGCCTCTTGGTGGGGCCCGTTTTGCTGCTTTATTTCTAAAACCTACTTCACATCTCCCTAAATCCTGAACAGAATCACAGGTGGCTGTCCGGGTTCACTGGCCGACGTGAGTGCTTGCCCTTGCATCTGAATGTCTGTGTTAGGGTGTCCCTCAGGCCCTGACCAGTGTGCCAGCCCCTGGGGCCACCAGCACTTGGTGGGCAGCATGCAGGTCCAGGCCGTGCTTATCAGACATCACACGTGTCACCGGGAAAGTTGCAAACGTTCACACTGGTTGGATTTTATTTTTCAGATTGATAAAGATCTGGAAGGAAGTATCTCATTTCTGGCTCAAACGGGCAGGTTTTCTGTCCCATTGAAGTGCTCCACAAAGCAGTGTTCTGTAAGCTCCAGGGCGCCTGAGCCAGGGTTTTTTTGGGATGTCCTGGTTGGGAATGCCCTTGTGGGGAGTGTGTCCCAGAGGGAGGGTGGGCAGGGCCTCCCATGTCCCAGTGGTGCCCAGGTTGGGCTCCCACAGTTGATGTCAGCAGATGAGGAGGCCGCAGAGGGTCCTCTGAGAAGGCACACCTCACATCCATGACGGAAAACTCGGATATGCCCTGCACTGGGTGGAGCACAGTCTGTGGGATCCGAGCGTCAGAGGAGACCTCGGGCTTCTCCGAGAGTCTGGTCCTCTCTGCAGCTCTGTGGTGTCCCCTTTCGTTTTCCTAAACTGCAATCACCATGGTGTCCATCGCATCCCAGACTTATCTCCTGTAACTGGGACTTTGTCCTTTTCGACCCTTTTCACCCATTTTCCCCCACCCCCGCAACCACCCACTGGTTCCCCCATCTGTGAATTCTGTTTGTTTTAGATCCCACTTAAGTGAGATTCTACCGTGTTTGTCTCTCTCTGTCCGACTGACCGCTCAGCTTACTGCCTTCAAGGTCCATCCAGCCTGACCAGGTGGTGGCACAGTGGATAGAGCGTCAGACTGGGATGCAGAAAACCCCGGTTCGAAACCCTGAGGTCGCCAGCTTGAGCATGGGCTCATCTGGTTTGAACAAGGCTCACCGGCTTGAGCCCAAGGTTGCTGGCTTGAGTAAAGGGTCACTCACTCTGCTGTAGCCCCCCCGGTCAAGGCATATATGAGAAAGCAATCAATTAACAACTAAGGTGCTGCAATGAAGAATTGATGCTTCTCATATCTCTCCCTTCCTGTCTGTCTGTCCCTATCTGACCCTCTCTCTGTCTAAAAAAAAAAAGGTCCATCCAGGTTGCCAACAGCGGGATTTCCTTCTTCTTTTTAATGACTGAAAACTAGTCCACTGTACATATTCCACACTTTCTTTATCTGTTCATCTGCCAGTGGACGCTCAGATTGCTTTCATATCTTGTCTGTCATAAATAATACTGCAGTGAACATGGGGGGTGCTCATCCAGTCAAGATACTGATTTCACTTTCTTTAGATATAAACCCAGGAGTGGGATTTCTGAGTCATAAGGCAGTTCCATTTTATATTTTTGAGGACCCTCCACATGGTTGTCCACAATGGCTGCACCAGTCTGCATTCCCACCAGCAGTGCACGAGAGTTCCCTTTTCTCCACAGCCTCGCAAGCACTTGTCTATGGATTTATTGATGAGAGCCATTCTGACAGGTGTGAGGTGATAGCTCATTGTGCTTTTAATGTGCACTTCTCTGATGACCGGTGACATTGAGCCCCTTTTCATGTGTCTGCTGGCCATTTGTCCTCTTTGGAGAAGTGTCTGTTCAGGTCCGCTGCCCATCTTTTAACTGGGTTGCTTGGTTTCTTGCTGTTCAGTTGTATGAGTTCTTTATGTATCTTGGATATTGCCCCCTCATTAGACAGGATTTATTCATTTCTCCCGTTCTACAGGTGCCTTTGTGTTTTGTTGATGGTTTCCTTTGCTGTGCAGACTCGATTCTTTCTTCATTAAGAAATACTCCAAGCACCTGGCCTGTGGTGGCTCAGTGGATAGTGCGTTGACCTGGAATGCTGAGGTCGCTGGTTCAAAACCCTGGGCTTGCCCTTGTCAAGGCACCTAGGGCAGTTGATGCTTCCTGCTCCTCCTACCTGCTCTCTCTCTCTCTCTTCTCTAAAATGAATAAAGTCTTTAAAAAAAAAAAAAAGAAAGAAATACTCCAAGCACAGTGAGAAGCAGAAAGAACACTACCATGGATGCCCCTCCGTACACCCACCAGAACGCAGTCGCCCACATTGGCTTCACCTGCCAACCCACCCACTTCTGCTGACCCCCCTACGCAGTGAATGAGCAATTCGACAGTGCTCACACTTGTGACCCTGGACCACTGTGGCACTGCCCCTGAGTGACCTGCTCACTACTCAGCACATGACGCCGCATACCAAATGGCTCCTAAATTCACAGCTGGGATCAGCAACACACATGTGTCCCTTGGTCACAGGTGGGCAGGTCGGCTCGACTCCAGGCTGTGGATGAGCTGGGGGGCCCCAGCCTCTGGGACAGTGGCTTCCCTAGCATAAGCTGCTCACAGAGGCGACGGGATCCAACCACACACGAGCACGTCACAGGCAGACTTTCCCTCATGGTGCCTCTCCTGACAGCTCATCCGCTAATGCAGGTCACGTGACAACATCCTCCACCATGGGGGCTGAGAGGGTCCCCCCCCACAGGCCAGGGGGAGTGCAGAAGTGAGAACAGGGTCTGAGAGTCTATACTAATTAAACTAACACTGTTCCTAATTATCCCTCCCATGTGCCACGGTGTCCCCAACCCACCTCTCATTCCTGCTGTCTTTTGAGTTAGGACAGAGTCAAGATCACACATTGTGTTTCTTTATCACGTCTTCACATCTCTATCTTATTCCCTTCAGGCTTTTACTGTGGTAAAATACAATAGCATAGACTTTAGCCCTTAACCGTTTTTTAAGTGCACAGTCTGGTGGTAATACATTCATTCACAGTACTGCCGGCCATCACCATCCACTAGGCAGATTGGAAACCTCTTTTCATTTTGCAGAATGGGAACTCTGTCCCCAATAAACACTCACTGCTGCCCCCCCCCCCAGCCCCTGGCCCCACCATCTACTTTCTGCCTCTAGTACCTGACGCTCTGAGTACCTTATGTAAGTGGCATTATGCAGTGTCTTCTGTGACTGGTTTATCCCATTCAGCACCTTGCCTCAAGGCCCATCTGTGCTGTGGCAGATGACAGGGTGGCCTTCCTTTTTAAGGGCCAGGCTGCTGTCCCTGGGCCACTGTCCTCTGGGTCTCATGGCCTGTTTGTCTCTCCTTTCTCGCATGACTCACTTCTTTAATCATTGTTGTGATATGTTTACGTTCCTCTCTCGTTTCTTCTAATGTCATCTCTGTCCCTCTTCTTTTTGCGGTTTCTTTGAGGGTTGCACATAACGTTCTCAGGTGACAACTGCTGTTTGGCTGCCTGGCAGCTTAACCTTGGTGGCCGCAGAATGCCACTCCTCCTGTACAGCTGCATTCTACCTCTCGGTTTTTAGCATCACAAGTTACACCTTATAACTTGTGTGTCCAATAACAAACTAATTTTTTTTTTCTGAAGTGAGAAGTGGGGGGCAGCAAACAGACTCCCACATGCACCCGACCGGGATTCACCCAGCATGCCCACCAGGGGGAGATGCTCTGCCCATCTGGGGCGTCACTTCGTTGCAACCAGAGCTGTTCTAGCACCTGAGGTGGAGGCCATGGAGCCATCCTCAGCTCCCAGGCCAACTTTGCTCCAATAGAGCCTTGACTATGAGAGGGGAAGAGAGAGACAGAGAGGAAGGAGAGGAGGAAAGGTGGAGAAGCAGATGGTCGCTTCTCCTGTGTGCCCTGACCGGGAATCAAACCCAGGACTTCCACATGCTGGGTTGATGCTCTACCGCTGAGCCAACCTGCCAGGGCCAATAATTTTTTTTTAACTGCGAGGAGGGGAGATAGACCAACTCCCACATGTACCCTGACCGGGATCCACCCAGCAACCCCTTTCTGGGTTGATGCTCAAATCAACTGAGCCACTGGCAGCAAGAAGGGGAGAGAGAGAGGTGGAGAAGCAGATGGTCACTTCTGTGTGCCCTGACCAGGGATCAAACCTGGGACATCTGCATGCTGGGCTGACGCCCTATCCACTGAGCCAACTGGCCAGGACCTAATAATTTCTTTCTTTTTTTTTTCTACATAGACAGAGAGAGAGAGAGGGATAGACAGGGACAGACAGACAGGAACAGAGAGAGATGAGAAGCATCAATCATTAGTTTTTCGTTGCGCATTGCAACACCTTAATTGTTCATTGATTGCCTTCTCATACATGCCTTGACCACGGGCCTTCAGCAGACTGAGTAACCCCTTGCTTGAGCCAGTGACCTTGGGCTCAAGCTGGTGAGCTTTTGCTCAAACCAGATGAGCCCTCACTGAAGCTGGCAACCTCGGAGTCTTGAACCTGGGTCTTCCGCATCCCAGTCCGATGCTCTATCCACTGCGCCACCGCCCGGTCAGGGCTTAATAATTTCTTAAATGCATTAGTCTGTTAACGCAGAAAGCAAAATGTGGGGCTACAAACCATTGTCAGGCTAACACTGGCTTTTAGAGTCGCCTGTGTTGACCTCTCCTGATGCCTTCACGTCCCCCGTGTCCTTTCCTGTCACCTGGCATGCTCCCTGAGCATGTCTAGCAGGGGCGTCTCCTGGCCATGGACCCTCTGCCTTTGTTTACCTGGGAGTGTCTCGATTTCTCCCTCACTTCTGAAGGCTGAGAAGTCGTCTTTCCGGGACAGCACTGTGTCCCCTGAACCTCAGGGGCCTCTGTCCTGGAAGGGAAGAAGGGAACATGGCTGGAGGGGTGCACCAGAGTCCCTGCCACCATGAAGCCCTGCAGCCACCCAGACGTGCACATGTGCTCTTGTGTCCTTCCCACTCACAGAGCACGTCAGCCCCTTCCCGGGTGGCCACCAGGGCCACTGGGCACTGCCTCAGCTCAGCATCTCTGTCTCCATGTGGCTTCTCCACATCTGCGGCCTGTAGCAGGGGACAGGTCACCTACCCACCTACCCCGTGCACATGAATTCACTCCCATGCACAGATACACAGATGCGCTCACACATACCCCCACGCACCACCACATGCATGCACACTTTCATTTCTGATTCACTCTCCTTATCACTTACAGGCCTGCTAGGTTTTTTATTTCTTCATGGTCTGATCTTGTAGGTTTTGTGTTTCTGGGAGTTTGTCCGTTTCATCTATCTAGGTTATGAAGATGGTTGGCATAGGATTGTTCACAGTTCTCCCTCATTATTCGTTTTACTTGTGTAGCATCAGTAGTAACATCTCCGTTTTCCTTTCTGATTTTCGTAATTCATCTTTTTTTTTTCTCCTTAGTCCATCTCACTCAAGTTTGTCAGTTTTGTGAGCTTTTCGTTGATTTTCTCCATGGTTTTCTGGTCTTTATTTCGCTTGTCTCTGCGCTGACCTGTGCTGTTTCTTTCCTCCATGCAGCTCTGGGTTCGGTTTGCCCCTCCCCCTTGCCCAGCTCCTGAGTCGTAAGTCAGGTTGCTGACCAGAGGTCTCTCTTGCTCTCAGCACTTATAGCTGCATACGCCCCTTAGGGTCACCTTCTCCGCATCCTGTACATTTTGGTTTGTCATGTCTCTTAAATAGTTTCTAACTTCTCTTGAGATGTCTCCTTTGATCCATTTGTTGTTTGAGAAAGTGCTATGTGATTTCCACCGTTTTGTGAGTTTTCCAGTTTCCTTTTGGCTGTCGATTTCTAACTGCATCCTGCTGTGGTTGGAGGGGGCACTTTGTGTGATACCCATCATCTGAAGCCCATGAGACCTGGCCTGTGGCCTCCCACGTGGTCTGTCCTAAGGATGGTGCAGAGGGCCCCCGAGAGGGAGAGCAACGGCTGAGTAGGGGCTGTGTGTCCGTCTGCCAGGCCTCCCTGGTTTGTCTGGCTGTTCAGCTCCTCTGTTTCCTGCTTCCGGACTGGCCTTCTGCCTGGGAGTTCTGTCCGCTTGTGTGAGAGGACCGTTGTAGGACTGTCCCTTCCTCCCTTCACTTCCGTTAAGTTTTGCTTTGTGTATGTATTTTGATGGTCTCTTGTTAGGTGTGTAAATGTTTATAATTGTTATGTCTTCTTGCTCTACTGAACCTTTTATTGATATATAACTACTAATCCTTTTATTGTCTCCGTTTGCCTTCTCCAGAGAGTCCTGTAGCTGAACTCATACAGGACATAGACTCTTCAGATTGGCTTCTTTCACTGGATAATACACAGTGTACATGGTTTCTCCATGTCTGTTCATAAGAGCACATCTCGTTTTATCTGGCCTGAATTTTTAAAAATTGGACCCGGGCACTCCCGAAGGTCACAATCAATCCGTAATCTATGATGTCTAGTGGTAGATCTTGTCCCTGGGGTGTGCAGACCCTACCTTTCCTGCCTGGACCCAAACGCAGGCCTGGCCCCTTCATAGGAGGAAGGGCAGGGCGTCTGTCCCCTCAGGGCTGCCGAGTGACAGGGAGCAGAGGGACCCGGCCACGGTCGGGCACAGCTGCCCTGCTCACCCAGCGTCTGTTGGCAGCTGTCCCTCGACAAGGAGCTCATCGACTTCGGCAGCTACGTGGTGGGTGAGACTACATCTCGGACCATCACGCTGACCAACACCGGGGGCTTGGGCACCAGGTTCAAGTTCCTCCCGGCCTCAGATTTCTATGAAATGGACGTCTCCCCGTCAGTCATGAGAATCGTGAGTGTCACCCGGGGGGCTGCTAAGTGAGGGCATGCCCCACCTGGTGAGACGGACGGTGACGCATAGAAGTCTGTCTAAGGGGCCATGGGAGGGGCACGCGGACATCCTAGGCAGTCCAAGTAGAAAACATTGGTCTCCATAAGGAGGACAGCTGGGGTCACAAGGCTGCCAGGGCAGGGGCAGCAGGGTGCAGCCCCTCTCGGGCATCTATGGTGACAGACGGTGGTGGGATTCAAACAATTTAACAACTGGCTCTCTGCCCTTATGACCATTTTAAGTATAAAAAAAAACATACCGAAAGGCTGTTTATTATTTCATGCGTTGACTACTTAAATAAGAACAATAAAAGGGGCACACAAAACTAGGTTATAAGAGTTTTAAAATACTAATGAAAAAATATTAAATAATACCTGACCAAAAAAAATAAAACAATTATTCAAGATATTTCCAATGACAGCATGCCGCCCCCTGGTTATTTGGCAATTTTCTCTTGATGCGGTATGTTTGTTTACTGAAGTAACAAACGCGAGAGAATTGAAATGTAGTATTTCATCAGAGGTATAAGGAGTTTTATGAAATGAATAAATAAATATGGTGAGCGTGGTTCCATCAATTTTTTTCACCTGTGAACGGAATGAACATGACTATGGGTGCTTAGAATACACTGTTGCGCAGATGAATGTTAAAAAAGAGTAAGGAATGTCAGTGTGTGATTTCCACACTGGGAGGCTGCCCAGGAGTCCACCTTAGAGAAAACCCCGATGACAAGTGCCATTTTAACAACCGGTTCACCTAACTCAACAAAGAATTAGGTATCGGTTCTGCCGAACCGGTGAGAACTGGCTGAATCCCACCACTGGTTACAAAGCACTGACCAGGAGCACCAGGCCTGAAAGCCCCAGGGGCCCAGCCTCTCTTTGTGCACCTCTGAAGTTCAGCATGGGGGCGGGCAGCCCAGGTGGGTCTCTCGTTCCCCGAAGGCTATGCAGGTGTGCGGCTAAGTGGGTGCCACAGACTACTCCTGTCACACCCAGCGCACCCTGTAGGTCCTGGGGGTGAGGATGGGTGAGAGAAGCCTTGCCTTATAGAACATATGTCCCTCTAAGAAGCACTGAGCTCCCGCTTTGCAGTTCTGCTGCATTGAGGGGCCTGAGCCAAGCCCTGAATGGGCTTCCCCCAGGGAAGGACAGGGTGGGAGTCTCTAGGCAGAAAGATGGACCGGCTGCTGCAGCAGAAGTGGGAGGGGCCAGGGGTATGATTCTTAAGCAGGGCCCACGTGATGGTGGGTGATAAGGGGGCACAAGGCCGGGCCCGTTGGGTGGGGACAAGTTCCCAGCACACTCCTCAGCCCTGTGTCCTCATGGTGGTGTCTCTCAGCCTGGACAGCAGGTCCGCCTAGGCAGTGCCCTGTCTGTCCATTCACCTGTTGCATGTGGTGGTCACTGTCACTCTGTGGTAAGCACAGCAGCAGAGAGGACAGGGTGGCAATGATGTCTTGGCGAGGAGCGGAGGTGGGGCCAGCCCAGCCCCAGGCCTGCAGCTAGAAGAGATCGGAGCTGAAGCCCAGGGTGGCGCCTGTCCCTGGGAGGGAAATCTAGCCTCCCCAGGCTCCAGAGGACAGGAGGAGCACATAGTGGGCTCCAAGATCACATCAGTGCCTGTAGGGGGCCATGGGGAGCCCCTGGACAAGCCTGCTGTGGTCAGGAGGCTGGCACGGGCAGAGCCAGAGCCAGGGCCACCGGGTGGGGGTGCCGATTTTTAGGAGCCAGCAGCCCCCAGCCCAGATCAGGCCAGCCTCCCACGTGGCCCCCTGAGACAGGGCGTCCAGGCAGCTGAGTGGGAAAGGCAGGCGGAGAGTTCCAGTGAAGGGGTCGTGTTCTCTCTGCAGAGCAGCGTTTTCACCTATGAAGATAAAGCTTTCAGTGAGAGAATCGTCACCAGTGTCTCTGAGCAGCAGATGGATGGCAACGAGTCTTCCCTGGTGGACGTGCCCGGCCAGAGGGGGCAGGACGAGAGTCACGCCTCAGGTGAGCTGGTCAGGGCTAGAACCCCAGAGCAGGCATCGCCAGAGCCAGGAGCCGCCAGCAGCCGCCTCTTGCGAGGTTCTGAGGTGCAGCGTGGGGCCAGAGGGTGGGCGGGACAGAGCAGAATCTTTCAGGGCTTGGATTCTAAGTGATAGCAAATGAGAAAGTAGCTATATATTCAAAGAAATGGCAGTTATGGCGAGTGTTGGGATTTGCCAGCCATGTTTAAGCTGATAGAAGACTTAGAGTAGTGGTCCCCAACCTTTTTTGGGCCACAAACCGGTTTAATGTCAGAAAACATTTTCACAGACCGGCCTTTAGGGTGGGACGGATAAATGCACAAAATAAAATTATGCGACCGGCGTAAAAACTGTGGTATTTTTAAATATAATTGTTGAACTTAAGAGACAAGCATCAAGAGTAAGTCTTAGACAGATGTAACAGAGGGAATTTGGTCATTTTTTAAAAATAAAACATCATTCAGACTTAAATATAAATAAAACGGAAATAATGTAAGTTATTTATTCTTTCTCTGTGGACCGGTACCAAATGGCCCACGGACCGGTACCGGTCCACGGCCTGGGGGTTGGGGACCACTGACTTAGAGGAAATCCTCAGCTTTAGCTTTGGCCACAGGGATGTGCCCTCCTCAACTGCCCTTGAAGGTCTTTATTGAGACATGTGAGGAGCCTTGCCGTAGGGGTGCAGCAACCTGGGGTGGAGGAAAGGAGGGGCGGGTCAGGGAGGGGGCAGAGGCAGGAGGGGCAGAGGGTATGGAGGGTCCCCTGATAGGGTTGCTGGAGGCACCCGCTGTCTGGAGCAGCCCTGGGCTCTGTGCAGAGTACACAGAACGTGCTGGAGCAGTGGAGACAGGAGTCCTGGAATTGGCCCCAGGACCCTGCACTGAGCTGGGAAGGACGCAGGTCCCTGCCAGCCTGATGCATCCCCTCCTGCCCAGGGACAGGGACAATGTGTGGAATCAGCTCATTGCCTCCTTGCCTCCACTGGTGAAAATTTAGGCTATGAAATTTGATTATAAAAGTCTTTTGCCTGACCAGGCGGTGGCGCAGTGGATAGAGCATCGGACTGGGATGCGTAAGACCCAGGTTCGAGACCCCAAGGTTGCCAGTTGAGCACGGGCTCATCTGGTTTGAGCAAAACTCACCAGCTTGGACCCAAGGTCGCTGGCTCAAGCAAGGGGTTACTTGGTCTGCTGTAGCCCCACGATCAAGGCACATATGGGAAGCAATCAATGAACAACTAAGGTGTTGCCACGAAAAACTGATGATTGATGCTTCTCATCTCTCTCTGTACCTGTCTGTCTGTCCCTATCTATCTCTCTCTCTGTCTCTGTGAAAAAAAAAAAAAAAAGTCTTTTAAAGATGATAGCATTTAGCCCCGGCTGGTGGAACAGTGGATAGAGCATCCTCTTGGAGCACCAAGGTCACTGGCTCGGTCTTAGGGTCACCAGTTTGGTCCCAGGGTCACTGGCTCAATCCTAGGGTCGCTGGCTTGACCCCAAGGGCACTGTTCCGAGCCCTAGTCAGGGCACATATGACAAGCAATCAATGCGTGCACAACTAAATGGAACAATGGGCTGACCTTTCTCTCTCTTTCCCTCCCTCCATTCCTCCCTCTCAAAAAAAAAGGAAAATGACATCGTTTAAAATTTTAAAGGATTTGGCTGTTCCTCTGCTGCACCGGGGCACTAGAAAATGGCGGACATTGGTGGGAGCTCCCCCACAGAGGGAGGGGACCCACTGCCCCGCCACACTCCTGCAGCCTGTTCCCTCCCTGTACCGGCCATCCGCCTCTCTGTCCCACTGTGCTTGTCGATGTGCAGTCTGCTGTTCACTCATCTTAACACAAAACCCTGTTTGAGCCCATGTACCTTCTCCTCCTGCTTTGAAGTGACCCCCAAAGGCTGACTGGGGTGCTCTCTCTGCCTTTGTTTCTACCCTCAGGCCACTGCACCCCCCTTCCCCTCCCTGGGGCTTTGGGCAAATCCTCTCCTGACCCATCTTCCTGCTCTCAGGGGCAGGCCCCCCACATGCCCAGAGGAGCAGGAGGTCCAGGAGAGGGAGGGAGATCTCACCGTGACACCCCAGCTGCCTGTGGGCCCCACGGCTTCAGGAGGATGGGTATGGCACTGACAGTGACTCAGCTGGGTCTGGGCAGAGCTGTCCTCTCCCTGCCTGGCTGGTCCTCATATTTGAAGCTCCTTGTCTTCCAGGATCAGATGGTGGAGCGACGACCATCATGACAATATTACCCAATGAGGACCAGTCGGAGATCTGGCTGGGAGAGGTCAGTGAGACCCACCTTCCTCCGGCTATACTCTCCTTCTTGGTCTACTGACCCCTACCCAAGGTGGTCCTTTCACTGGACCAGAGCCGGACTAGACTCATCTGGCCACTGAACCTGATCTCTCTGGGCAGCTTGCTGCCTGAGCCCGCCTCCAGCCACCCCTGACCCAAGCTGGATTTGGCCAGTGGTGTCATGTGTTTGTGCACACTCGCACACGCATGTGTGTGTGTAAGCGTGTGCAAGGGCTGGAGATCATTGAGGAGAGCAGTGCATGGGCGGGGGAAAGCACGTGAGGGACGGGGGTTCAGCCCGCCCTTTTATCCTCAACCAAGATCAGGCAGGCAGTCTTGTGGGGCAGGGCCAGGCTTGGTACCAGTCTGTGTGGCCAAGAGAACGTCACAGGATCATGGGCCTGGCCACCAGTCACCCTCCCAGTGACACAGCCCGTGGTGAGGACAGTGGGGGGGGGGGTGGCGCCTGCATGGAAACGGGAAGCCTGACTGGCCCTGTGGCATCTGTCTTCCCACACAGACAACAGAGGGTGAGATTGGCCCCTTCAGCTCCTTCAAAATGCCTGTCATCTTCTCCCCGGTCACCCCAGGAGCCGTCCAGACCAGGTTCATGGTCACATTCAAGAACCTGCAGTGCCCCACAGTGAGTGTCCTGCAGCCTTTCTTGCCCATCACCCCCACAGCACAGCCCTCCCCAGGGCGCGGGCTCCCGCCCCACACAGCCACGAGGAGGCTGCTGTGTCACCCAGAGTTGGACAGCTGGTTGGTGACACCTGTAGCCAACAGTGACATGCATCCACACAAACACAACCACACATATGCCCACATGTGCATGCACATCCATGTGCATGTGCACACACGTCACACATCTCCACATAGATGCATGCATTTGTTTACATACTCATACACACATGTCCATAGTGCACACACATTCATGCACGCACATCCATGTGCACACACAGCCTTTGCTCTTTTTTTTTTTTTTTCCAAAGTTAGAAGCGGGGAGGCAATCAGACAGACTGTGCTGACCAGGATCTATCCGGCATGCCCACCAGGGGGCAATGCTCTGCCCATCTGGGCCGTTGCTCCGCTGCAACCGGAGTCATTCTAGCACCTGAAGCGGAGGCCATGGAGCCATCCTCAGTGCCTGGGCCAACTTTGCTCCAATTGAGCCTTGGCTGCAGGAGGGGAAGAGAGAGACAGAGAAAGGAGAGAGGGAAGGGTGGAGAAGCAGATGGGCACTTTTCCTGTGTGCCCAGACCAGGAATTGAACCCAGAATTTCCACACACCAGGCTGATGTTCTACTGCTGAGCCAACCGGCCAGGGCCAGTCTTTGCTCTTAATCACTGGAAATATCTTCCTTAATTTCCAAGTAATTAAAATTTTTTATTCATTACTTTTATTATTATTATTATTATTCAGTGAGAGGCAGGAGTCAGAGACAGACTCCTGTATGCGCCCTGACTGGGATCCACTCAGCAAGCCCACTAGGGAGTGGTGCTCTGCCCATCTGGGGTGTTGCTCCATTGCTCAGCAACCAAGCTCTTAGTGCCTGAGGCAGAGGCCATGGAGACATCCTCAGCGCTCTGGGTCAACTTGCTCCAATCAAGCCATGGCTGCAGGAGGGGAAGAGATAGAGAGAAAGGAGAGGAAGGGGGGAGTGGAGAAGCAGATGGGCGCCTCTCCTGTGTGCCTTGGCCAGGAACCGAACCCAGGACATCCACAGGCCGGGCCGACACTCTACCACTGAGCCAACCGGCCAGGGCCCAATTCATTACTTTTTATCAGTTATTTCTATAAGCCTATGAAAATATGTGCAGATAATGTAACCTGCAAACTCTTTTTCTTTAATTTGTTTAAGTTTTTTTTGTGACGAAAGGCGAGGTTGATTAACAGTGAGTGATGTGTGCAATGAGGACGGCTGTGAACAAGCCTGTCGCCTGGGTTACGCAGCTATCCACGCCTCTCCCTGTTCTTCCCACGCCTGCCCTCCGTGATGACTGTGCCTTTGACAGCTCTCCTCGCATGTCTGCAAGTGCACTTTGTGCACGGCTTTGTTGTTTGGCGCCCGAATGTTCGCATCGGCTCTCTCTCCTCCCCTCTCTGCCCTGCTGCCTACGCAGCTGACACCACAGCTCTGAAGGTGAGGACCGGGCCATGCCCGCTGATCTCCGATGGGCCTCTGCCTCCCACCCATTCTCTCTGTCCCCCCATCTCAGTCGCCATTTTCTTATCCCTTTGCATCTTGCAAAGAGCCAGGTTGTCCGTCGGCCCTGACAGGTGTTCTCTTGCTCTCAGGCTAATGTCTGGCGTGCATTTTTTGTTGTTTGATGACCTTCTTACCTCTCTGTCAGTCTCCTCATTCTTGTTGGTTGGATCAGGTTGCTGTGGATTGCGTTCTGTTCCAGGATTTGGGAATTTTTTCCCATTCCGTGGACAGTTCCATGTGACTTTCTCTTTCAGATGTGGAAGGGGGAAACCCCCCAAGGTGGGCTGTGTCCCCAGCGGGTCTCCCCCAGCACTTCTTAGGGCCAAAGCAAAATGCAACTTGAGGTCCCTTTTATTTACCCCCTCCGTGGCCTTCCCTTGACTGGGTCTCCCTCTGCTGTCACTGGCAGTACTAGACTCTCCTCTGACTGCAGCCCCCACACCTCAGCAGTTCCTGCCTGGTGGTCCTGGTCCCAGGCAGGTGCGTCTCCCCCCAGGCCTGACCACGTCGTGTCATGTGCGTGTGCCACATCCTTGCCTCTCCCTTCTTCTCCCATAGGGACCCCTGTTCTGGGTGCGGCCCCCACCCAAATGATGCCCTACCCCACAGGGGACCCCGGTACTAACAAGGTTCCCAATGTCCACACACAGGCAGCTTTCCAGGGTGAGACGGGTTCGGATCCCACGTCCTGCCTGCCTGTTTCCTCGAGATGGGTCCCAGGGACAGATCCTGGGTTCTGCCCACTTGCAGACCCCTTCCTTCCACGGTCTGAGGACACAGCCCACAGTATCCCAGCAAGAGCTGCCCAGTGCCGGCTGGCCCACCCTCTTGTGTCACAGGATATGCCCAGATCTGCCTCTCTTTCTGTCCTGGCTGGACTTCGGTGCAGATAGGCTTCCACTGCTGACGTCCCATCTGGTTCGAGGTACCCTCCAGAACTTCCTCATCTGTCCTCCCAAGTCTCGGACCTCTCTGTCGCTGGGCATGTCAAGTGTCACCTTGTCACCTGCTTGCCTGGGTGCTGACTCAGGCTTTCTAATCTTCATGTGACAGTGCAGTGAGGACGCTACCCCTGGGCCTCTCAGGCCCTCGAGGCGGCATCCCGGCCCTTGGCACAACCTTTAAGGTACGGGGACTCCCTGACTTTCCCTGCAACTCCACTGCACGAGCATGTTTTCCATTTATTCTGACCAGTCTTTTTGTCTCTGGCCCCGGAAAGGGTTGTAGGGTCTAAACCCCGGGGCCTAGACCAGGTGGCTGGCATGTTAGGAGGGTCACAAGTCTGCAAGTTGTACCGAGGGGAGCAGTTCCCCTTCTGTGCCCCCCCCCAGTCAGTCCAGTGGGCTGGTATCTGGAAGGGGCAGTCCCCCACTCAGCCTGAGGGGCTGCCTGTGTGTGCACAAGTCCTGCCCACAGGACACCCACTGACCCAGACTCCCCGAAACCCAGGCCCCAGGGGCTGAGAGAGGTGGCACCAGGGCCCGCAGTGAGGGAGAGATGCACCGCCCCCTCTTCCCTGGTCCCCTTGAGACTTCGCACTTCCATTCTGTCAATGCTGCGGAGGCTTCGTGGTGTGCCCACCTCTCTGGCGGCGCACGATTCTGCAGTGAACACGTGTCTCCAAGCACCTGGTGTTGTTCCTTACAAAGCTGCGTGGTGGGCATGTGACAATCACTAAATAAACTCTCTTCTGTCTGACAATTTTTATCACAAGAAAGATTTTCTTAATTATACTCTATGAAAAGTGCTGTGGAATTCTAAAACAACAGCTAGTTTCATCCCTAACCTCCCAATGTTTGGGAAAGTCACAAAAGCTGTCTTTTGGAGCTCTGTGTGAACACCGCTTTGCTGATGGAAATACGTGTTGTTGAATTGACACGTTCAAATTTAGTTACATTTCAGAGTCACCGGCATGGCTCTCGATGTGCCAGTCTGGGTGCCGAAGCCCAACGTGGACCTGAAGATATGCATGTACGACCGGCTGTACCAGGACTCCATCCTTGTCCACACACGGTGAGCAAGGGCCCTCCGTGTTCACATGCTTGTTTCTGAACCACCACAGACCCAGGGGGCTGTGGCAGAACAGAGGACCCGCCAGCCCTGGGTCAGTCACACAGCACCCTAGGGATCCCCCAGGGGACTCCGGACCGGGGCCCGCAGTTCCCAGGCAGACCGGGAAACAGCTCCCTCTCCACCTGGGCAGCCTCCTTCCTTCCTGTAGCTTAGAGAACAGTCCACCTGTGGGGCAAGCAGAGACTCAGCTGTGTGACAGAGGGTTGGCCTTGTGAGACTCAGGGTGGCAGGGGAGGAGGGGGTCTCCTGGGGAGAAGTGGGCTCCAGACATCATGGAGCATGGCGTCCCACGTGATGGGTTAGGGGCACCCTTGGTTCTCTCAGCTGGTCCCGAGTTGGGAGCAGGGATTAGCACGTACAGGAGCTATGGTCACTGATGAAAGCCTGGCCATCCAGGGGCCTCCGAGTGTCCTGCAGGTGGGCACGTGGGGCGTGTGCCTGAGTGGGAGGAGAAGCCTGTCAGCAAGGGTCCCACCCTGAACTCCATCCCCCAACTCCCCATGGAAGGGTCCCACCCTGAACTCCATCTCCCATCCCCCACCTCTCTCCCACCCCTCTAGGCCCCTGCCCTCAGCCTCTCTCTGACAGGGGGTCTTCCCAGAAAACACTCAGGTTTCTGAGAACTGACTAGGGTGTTGTCATTTAAGAATCCTCATCAGATTTAATTGCGGGAAAGCCAGCCCCCAAGAAGCTGGGCTTGGAAGACCCTTGCTCTGACCATTGATACAGCTTGGTGTGGTGTGCACCGAGCACCCAGGACGGCTGGGTGGTGAGACCTGGCACACACACCAACGAGTAAGCACTTGGTGTCCCTGTCTACGTGTCCCTTTCACGCTGCAGGTCCAAGGTAGCCCTGCGTCTCACGTTCGAGGTATGCAAGGAGCTCAGAGGCCACATAGAGCTCCTGCCCAAGACAGGCTACATCCAGGCCCTGTCGTCCTACTCCGTGCAGCTGAAGTTTCTGCCACGGTGAGCACCGCGGATGGGCAGGCGGGGGCACTGCAAGGTGGGCGTGGGTCCCTGACCATGCTTCCTGTGTCTCATGTGTTTCATGGCTCTTGCTGTGAAGTAAGCACCACTCAGGTCACTTTGACTGCTGACTTGCAAAATATAAACAAAAGAGCTTCCTGGCAGGTGACACGGTGGATAGGGCACTGACCTGGGATGCTGAGGTCCCAGGTTCGAATCCCTGAGGTCACTGGCTTGAGCAAGGGGTCGCTGGCTCAGCTGGAGCCCCCCCCCTCCAGTCAAGGCACATGTGAGAAGACAATTAATGGACAACTAAAGAAGTGACTCAACTATGAGTTGATGCTTCTTCTCCTCTCTCTCCTTTCCTGTTTCTCTCTGTCTCCCACTTTCTCTCTCCCTCTCTCCATCTCCCTCTCTCTCGTGTATGTATATATATATATATATATATATATACACACACACACACACACACACACACACACACACACACACAAGAAAAGTACATGGGAATGCATGCTCTCTTCCAGACACACCCTCGCAGAAGATGCTGGCAAGTATTTTGACAAGGAAAGCAGAGTTCTGGAGGCCCCGATGATCATACGAGTGGCTGACCAGGTCTGTGGGGACTTCCTGGCAATGCTAGCGCTCTTGAGGAATAGAGGGCACTCTGGGAGCTGGGCCCCAGCAAGGCCCCTGGAGGGTTTCCAGTCGCCTGCCCTACAAATTTGCCACCTACCCCATCAGTCCTGCACAGTGGAGACAAAGGGAGGGGGACTGTGGATCACAGAGGTTCTGAGCACCGTCCAAAGCCAGCAGCGCCATCCCAGGACCCAGACCCAGCATGCCAGGGGCTCACAGACACACCTGCTCACATGCGCACACACTGTCTACCCTCACGCTCAGAGCGCAGTGCACACATCCTCAGGACACAGGCACTCACATGCCCATGCCTCCCCTTTGGCACCTCTTTATGACATGTCCTTCCAAATCCAAGGATGACAGGAGACAAGAGAGTGAGTTCTTTGAAAGGGAGAATCATACCCATGAAAGGGTGTTTATGCCTTTTTTATTTTTGGAACTATTTGCAGAAACTGCCTAGCCCCTGGCAGGTTCACAAGGTCAGTTAAAAGCGTCGTCTTGAAATGACAGGTGTGGGTTTATCCCCCGTCAGGGCACACACGGAAAGCCACCAAGGAATGCATACCTGAGTGGAACAACAAATGAATGCTTCCCTTCCCCCTCCAATCTCTCTCCCTCCCTCTGTCTATAAATAAAAAAACAAAGCCCTGGCTGGATGACTCAGTGGGTTGGCACATCGTCTGAAAATGCAGAGGTTGCTAGTTCAATTCCCTGGTCAGAGCACATACAGGGGCAGCTCAATGTTCCTGTCTCTCTCTCTCCCTGCCTCTCTCAAAAAATAATAATAATAACTGACTGTACGTGACCAGAAACGCACTTGCCCTCTGCATTTCAGATCAGACCAGTGGGGTTCACTGTCCATGCCGTAGTCACCACCTCGGACTTGGAGCTCAGCCCCTCAGAAGTCAACTTTGGCTACTGTACCATCTACGAGGCCATCAGGACCCCACTCATACTCTACAACCACTCCCTCCTGCCCCAGGAATTTGGGTTCGTCGGGCTTCCCAAGGTGCCTTGCATGGGCAGGGCAGCTGAGTTAGAAAGCTCTGGGCCCAAGTCAACGTGGCTGCTGGCCCAGGGTCCAGGAAGCCTCACCCCTCCCCACACCCCATGCCCACCTTCAGACACCTCTGCCTGGCTCTCTCTGTGCTTGCCCCTGGCTTTGTCCCTGATGTGCCCTGTCACCGCCCCAACCTGCCTCTCTCTGGCCCATGGCTCCCACGGGACTCTAGACTCCTCTGCCCTCCATTCCTGCCAGAACTCTTGCCTGCCTGGTCCTGCAGGGCCTCTACCTGTCTGCCTGTCACCTCTCCTGGAGCTGGCCCATTGCAGTCCCCGCCCTCAACTCACATACATGCAGACACACACACACAGACACATTCACACATGCATGAACTCACATACAGACACGTGCAGACACGTGTTCACATGCATACAGACACACATGAACACACATACTCAGATACATGCAGACACACATGCAGACACAAACACATATCAACATACTCAAGACACATGTATGAGCTTACACACATAGACACATGACATGTTCGCATGCATACAGTCACATGCACGTATGCACTCAGGCATGCTGACACAAACACATGCCAACACACTTGAGACACATGTATGAGTTCACACACAGAGACATACATATGCAGACATGTGTTCACATGCATGCAGACACATACATAGACACTCATATGTACATATTTACTCAGATACATACAGGCATATACACACATGTATGCAGACATATACACACAGGCATGCTCACATACACAAACACTCACAGATGTGCCCACACGTATATGATACACGTGTAGACACATATATGCACACAGACATACTCACATATATATATGCGTCCACATACATGTAAACATACACATATACCTGCAGGCATAGTCACATATATGGATAAACACAGGCACAAACTTTCAAAGACACACGTGTTCACACACAGAGAAACATGCTCACACACAGCATATACACTTCCATGCACATTACAATCTGCCACACCCCAGCCACCCGTGTGTCCACACAGCCCCATGACACACCCCAGCAGATGACCATGTTTTCACTTTGGTGTCTGTGGTTCTCCATGTGCAGTTTGTGGACATCCAGCCCAACGATGGGTTTGGGACAATCCTGCCGCTGGAGTCTCTGGAGCTGGATCTGATCTTCCAGCCCACCAAAGCCCGAAAGTACAGTTTCGAGCTTGTCTGCAAGTCGGAGATCAACCGGTGAGCCTGGTGGGAGAGGGGTGCAAGGGAGGGATGTCTGCTACCCGGCACGGGGTGGCAGCCACTGGCCAGTGGGCTGACCACAAGCTAGGCTAGGCACTGTGCTGTGTGTAGGCTCCTCTGACCCTGGGGGCCTTGCAGGCAGGGCCAGCTTGA
Organism: Saccopteryx leptura; assembly: GCF_036850995.1. Taxonomy (NCBI): domain Eukaryota; kingdom Metazoa; phylum Chordata; class Mammalia; order Chiroptera; family Emballonuridae; genus Saccopteryx; species Saccopteryx leptura. The sequence continues at coordinate 84,327,878 of NC_089505.1, read as the reverse complement.
CCTTGTGTGTGAGTGTGGTTGTCCATGTGTAAACATGTGCGTATGAGTACATGTGATGAGAGTATGTGTGAGTATATGCATGCATGTAAGCATGCACATGTAGATGTGTGTATAAGTTTGTGTGAATGTGCATATGTGCACATGTGTGCATTTCATTATGTACATGTTTGAGTGTGGTGTGTGCACACATGCGAATGTGCACATGTGGACACATGTGAATTGGTCTGTGTGTATAGCCATATGTGCGAGTTCATGTGAGCATGGGCCTGTGTGAGTCCATGTGAGTGTACATGTGGATGTGTGTGCATTCATGTGAACATGAGTGTGAGTGTGCATGTGTGTAGTGTGGTGTGTGCATGAGAGTTCATGTGAGCATGCACGTGTGGACATGTGTGTAAATCTGTGTGGGTGCATGTATCAGCATGTCATGTGCATGTGTAAGTGCACATGAGTGTGCACATGCAGGCAGGAGTGAGCATGAATGTAGTGTGCTGTGTGCCCTCTGCACCCGGAGGACCTGGGCATGAACCCTGCTGCTCGCAGGTGCTACGTGACTGGGCCCCTCTCAGGCGTCCCTGATCCCCACTCAGATGGGTGGAGAGAGGAAATGAAGCAGGATGGGGAGGGTTGTCTGGGGTCAGGGGCCAGCTCTGGTTCTGCCTGGGATTGTCTGCCTAGTGAGGACTGTCCTTGAGCGTCCCTGGGCTGGCTTCTAGCCCAGGGTCAGCACCTCGCCCCGCCAAGCCCTGCTGCCCACCGGCCAGCCCCTCTCCCTTTCCCCACCTGCAGCCTTTAGGCTTGAAAGTCTGTTTAACTGAATTCAAACCTTTTCTTTCCTTGAGGATCTTAAGCACCACACCAACATGTGAACTATCCACTGTCTTGTGGAATAAAACACGTTTTTGAAAGTCTGAGGGCAGTCAGAGTTTCTTTTTCTCTGGGTGCCTGAGGGATCTATTTATTTTTATTCAAAATCCAATCATTTTATAAGAACACAATTTGGTGTCAATTGTTCTGGATTGATTTTCCCAGGTGCACAATGTGCTTCAAATCTTTTTTTTTCCAAGGAGTATTTCTTTGAATTTTTGCCCCTAGTGTTTACTCTGGTTTTCTCCTTTGGGGCCTCCTGTTATAAATACAACGGGTCTTGTTTGCTTTTTCCCTGTTTGCCCCTTCTCTTCAATGCTTTTCATCACTTCTTCTAAGTGTTTCACCTTTACCTTCTCATCCTCCCAAAGAATTATCTGCTGTGTGCCTTTGTTCCTGGGTCCCTTCTAGTTGAGTCTTTAGTTCTTATTTTTTAAACATTTTACTTACTGATTTTATTTTTTTTATTTATTCATTTTAGAGAGGAGAGAGAGAGAGAGAGAGAGAGAAGAGAGAGACAGGGGGGAGGAGCTGGAAGCATCAACTCCCATATGTGCCTTGACCAGGCAAGCCCAGGGTTTCGAACCGGCGACCTCAGCATTTCCAGGTCGACGCTTTATCCACTGCGCCACCACAGGTCAGGCTACTTACTAATTTTAGAGAGAGGAGAGAGAGAGAGAAGGGGGGCAGGAGCAGGAAGTATCAACTCGTAGCAGTTCCTTCTCATATATGCCTTGACCAGGCAAGCCCGGGGTTTTTTGTTTTTTGTTTTTAAGCCCAGGGTTTTGAACCAGCAACCTCGCATTCCAGGTCAACACTCTGTGTACTGTGCCACTACAGGCCAGAAGAGTCTTCCTTTCTTTTCTTTTTTTTTTTTTAAATGAGAAGAGGGGAGATAGTAAGACGACTCCCACATGTCCCCCAACTAGGATCCACCCGGCAACCGCATCTGGTCTAAGGCCGATGCTCGAGTACTGAACTATTTTTCCCCCCCTCTGGCCAGAAAAAGGCCTGCGCGGTGGAACAGGCGGCACAGAGATTAAGGACAGGTGCGTAAATAATTAGAAGCCATGTATGTAAGAGATCTCCAATCAGTTCCCAGCTTTTTTTGGCGATAGTTAAATTGGTAAGGGTGTTAAAACCCAAAGTCCCTTCAGGAGGCTAATTGAGTGGGTTCTGTGGCCTGGCCACAACGGAAAAGAAGAACAGTTTCTTCTTCCTTAGGGAGGGAAATTCCTGTGCCCCAACAGCTGCCCTCAGTTCTCGGAGTGGTCAGACCCAAGCACCAGCGTCCCAAAAACTCAAGGTTCAGCCACGAATGAAAGTGGATGTGCTTGGGGACAAGCACACGCACTCGGACGGACGGAAAAATGGAAAAGACTTCCCTGACGTAGCTACGGTTTCGGACAGGGAGTCTCAGAGGAAAGAACTGAGAAGAATGCTGGAGGCAGGGGACTTACCACACCATGCCCCGAAGTGGACGGAAGTCGGAGATCCTGGTACTTTCTCCTGGTTCTTTCTCGGAGGGGAGGAGAAAGGAGCGGTCCTTGCGGACTTCTAACTCCTTCCGGGTTTTCAGCACCAAAATGTAAGGTATTTTTCCCCGCCAAGAAGGAAGGAAGAGGGCCGGAGCCGCAAAGTGTGGATGGAATAGCAGACGGCTTTATTCAGTACAGAGCGCATATCAGCCCGGCAAGGTTCCCTGGCCCAGAGGAAAGAAAGATGGAGGAGATGGAGGCTAGGGAAGTTGCCCTGAACTATTTTTAGTACCTGAGGTTGATGGGCTGGGACCAACCAAGCTATCCTCAGTCCCTGGGGCCATGCTGAACCAATAGAGCCACTGGCTGTGGGAGGGGAAGAGGGACAGAAGGGGAATGGGGGAGAAGCAGATGGTCGCTTCTCCTGTGTGTTCTGACTTGGAATTGAACCCAGGACTTCCATACACCAGGCCCACGCTCTATTCACTGAGCCAGCCAGCCAGGGCCCTACATCACTCTTATTTATAATGCTTTCTGGAGTTCTGACACCTCACTTCTGAGTTGGGGTTCTGCTGCCGTCATTCCACCTGCTCCTTTCTCAAGTTGTCTAAGCACAGACTTATCACAGCACAGCGCCCCCCCCACACACACACACACACTTCGCACAGCTGCTTGGGCAGGTCCATGTTGTCCAAATGAATTGGATGCTATTCCCTGTTTTCTTTTGTCGGATTTGTTGGATCTCGATGTCTTTCTGTGGCTCATCCTTAACGTGCAGTCCGTGCTGCACTCGTGGAGGGGGCGCCGGTTACCTCCTTGTTCTCACTCGGTGGCTCTAGCGCACCCTCTGCAGGGCGCAGGCCTGAAGTGCTGGAGAGCGCGATCCCCAGGCTGGCTCAGCTCTGGTCCTCTGTCCTCTGTCCTCTGCTCTTCAGTCCAGATGGCATCCCCCAGACTTGAGGGGATTCCAGGACGGCGAGCTTCAGCACTCACACAAGGCCACCTCCTGTGGGTGATGCCACACTCCACGACCTGACCTATATCTCGCTTTTACCTTCTTCCCCCAACTTTCTGTTTTTGCAATGGATCCATGTCGTGATCTCTAAATGGGCTCAGTTTGGACGGGTTCAGTTTGAAGGCCGGTGAGTCGTCAGAAGGAGTGCTTCGCGGGTAATCTCCTCCCAATGCATATAAAGAAGGGAGTTGGAGAGTTGGTCCTTGAGCCTTTCTTTCCAAGAGTTAGGAAAAAAGAGCAGAGCAAATGAAACCCCAAAGAAAGTGGAAGGCAAGACCTCATAATGGGTGGAAATTAGCGAAACAAAAATCAAATATGCAACAGTAAAATAACAAAACTAAAAGTCTTCCTCTGTTAAAAATCAGTAAATTTGTTACGGCTAGCAAGACCTATCAAGATGAAAAGAGAAAGCCTGGCCTGTGATGGCGGAGTGAATAAAGAGTGTTGACCTGGAACACTGAGGTCCAGTTTGAAACCTCGGGCTTGCCTGGTCAAGGCACATGCAGAAGTTGATGCTTCCCACTCCCCCACCCCTTTCTCGCTCCTCTCTCAAATGAATAAATGAAATCTTTTTTTAAAAAATTTTAAAAGATAAAAAGAGTAATCAGAAATCAGCCATCCTAGAAATGAAAGGGCATATCACTATGGATCCTACAGACATCAAAAAGATAATAAGGGAATGTTATGAACAATTTTACAAGAGTAAATGAGACAATTTGGATGAAATTGACCAATTTATCTAAAAACAGAAAAACAACTTTCCATCCTTGACACAGAAAGACAGGAAATCTGAAGAGCTGAACAACTTAGGAAATCAAATCCAAAGTTTGAAAGCTTTCTACAATGAGAACTGCAGATGGCTTCATTGGTGATGTCTTCTAGACATTTAAAGAAAAACATAATACCAATCTTGGACACATCTTCCAAAGGTCAGACATAGAGACTGGTCCGAAGGTAGTGAATTATCTCAACTAATTGTTCAAAGAACAGACAAGGAAGAAAAACCTCGCTGCCATCAGCACTGCGCCACCTGGGGTGAGGGACCCTGGGCACTGGAATTCACAAGTGTTCAGAGCAGGGTTCAGGGCCACACTCCCGGGCTGTGGCTGTGGGTCCTTGAGGCATCAGAGTCACAGTCATCAGCCCCCAGCTCCCTATGTGAACAGAAAGACGAGGCCGGAGGTGTGCTGACCAGGAGAGGTTAGTCAGGTACTCCAGACTTGCCTCTGAAGTTAGATAGAGATTATTATGACACTGAATGAGCAAGTCTTTATCTCATTGGTTTTTTGGGGAAAGGAACATTTTAAATACATGCTAAGATAAAAGCATTTTATCAGCAAACGTTCAGCATTGGCAATGTGTTCTGGTATCACAGTAAACAGTCAGCCCAGCCCTTTCTCAGGGTCCTGCATTAAACCCACTTTCCTCGTGGTTATTGAGAAGACAGCTGGGCCTGGCGATGTGACCCTGATGGGCGGGGGGCTTCAGTTCTTTCCCAGTGACAAAATCCAGAGGTGGATTATGCCAAATGATGTTGGGGGACGTGCAGCACGGGAATTCTTGGCATACAAAGAAGGGGAGTTCAGTGGCCTGACCTGTGGTGGCGCAGTGGATAAAGCGTCGACCTGGAAATGCTGAAGTCGCCGGTTCGAAACCCTGGGCTTGCCTGGTCAAGGCACATATGGGAGTTTTTGCTTCCAGCTCCTCCCCCCCTCTCTCTCTCTGTTTCTCTCTCTCCCTCTCTCTCTCCTCTCTGAAAATGAATAAATTTTAAAAAAATTTTTTTTTTAAAAAAGAACGGGAGTTCACAGAGCTGAGTGACGTTGGGAAGCATCCTCGTTCCCCTCCGGGGAATGAAGTCCTGGGTCAAGAGGGCACAGGTCAGTCACAGGGACCTGAACCAACCGGGAAACAGCAGCCCCCGGTCAGCACCCGTCCACCCACTGGAAGTGATGACTTGTCATGTGCAGTGACGACAGCATCTCATGTATGTTTTTCCGTTCAGGGCTAAGAAGAACCTCGGTGATAGATCTACTTTGACATATTTCAACATATGAACATGTTTCTGTTCCAGAAAAATGTGATAGGACAGCCATCATCCTTTAAAGCATTAAATACAGGGGTGGACCAAAGCAGGTATATAGTGACATTGTGACATTTTTTTGAGTTAACAAGCAATTGTAATCATCATAACCTACATGTATGTCTTTTTCCCATAGAAACAACTGTAATCCGACTTTGGTCCACCCTTGTCTATGCAATTAGGGTAAAATCTCCTGGGGAGAGAGCTATGGAAATAGGAGTTCAAAGGAAATGTGAAATGTAACTTTCTTGTGATTTAGACACCAAATAATATCTGTTACTCTTTGTAATAGATGACTGCAGGCATAAACCTGCTGTGGTAATACTTTTTTTACAGCAAGGGAGAGAGATGAGAAGCATCAACTCGTAGTTGTGGCATCTTAGTTGTTCATTGATTGCTTCTCATACATGCCTTGACTTCAGGGCTCCAGTGAGCCAGTGATGACCCCTTGCTCAAGTCAGTGACCTTGGGCTTCTAGCCAGCGACCCCTGGGCTCATGTCGATGATCCCACGCTCAAGCCAGATGATCCCACACTAAAGCCAGCAACCTCAGGGTTTTGAACCTGGGAACTCAGCATCCGAGGTCAATGCTTTATCCCCTGTGCCAGCACCGGTCAGGTCCTGTGCTTACTATACTTAAAGAGCAATTTATCAGTTTTATTTCATTAATGTTAATAAATAGTTAACAAAATAAGCCAGGAATTACCTCCTTAGCAACTGTTTGAACTTGCAATGAAAATTTTAACTATCCACTTAAAATGTACACAAAGATACACAGTAGTTTCAAAATTCATTAAAATCCATTAGCAGAGTAGTGAGCAACACCTGTGACCACTGCCGTCATCATCCTCAACACCCCTGTGCGTGAGGCACCCTGCCCTTGGGCGGCTGCCTTGTCCCCACCCAGAGGCCACCTCGGCAGGCCACAGAGGGGCCCAACGCCCGCAGCCGGGCTCTCTGGCTGAATCACCCGTGATGGTCACTTCCAGGTGCTTTACGCTGACATGCCGGGCCGTGGGTGTGCACCCACCCCTGGAGCTGTCCCACTACCAGATCAAGTTTGCAGCCACTGCCTTGTACGACACATCCGTGGCCACCCTGTACGTCATCAACTCTCACCTGAGCATGAACTCGCTGACGCACTGCGTGCCCCACATCGGCTCTGAGGACCCCTGTCCCGTGGGGCCCACATCTTTCGAGTTCCTGCTACCCCCGGACTCACCCATCACCATCTCGCCCTCAGTGGGGACCGTGTTGCCAGGAAAGGTGGGTGTGGGCCCCACAGGTGGGCTGGCACCACAGCCTGGTGCCTACCTAACCAAAGCAGATGTGAGGGTCAGCCCCTCATGAAACCCAGCAAGGTCAAGAAGGCCACTGTGGCCAGTGAGTAGGGGCACCACGCACTGTCCCTACCGGCACCTGGCTGGGCTCGGGCAGTTTATTTAGTTGATGAAGGCACAGGGCATCTGCCCACTGGACTGATCCAGGGTTCTCCCCAGTCTGCTTTACCCCATAAAACAGAAAAGCAGAAAGAGCTCTCCCCCGCCCCCTGGCCATCACAGCCTCTCTGAGCTTAAGTCCTGACCTTCAAAAGTTAGGGGTAACAGCCACCACGAGACCTGTTGACAGGACTGAGCGACAGGAACACCTTGAAGGTGCTGAGGATGAAGGGCCCGACCAGATTTCAATAAGTAGGATTATTTATTTAAAACCCCTTTTCATTAAATTTAGTAAAGACTTTTTAAGTCATGGTTTTCAAAGGAATTATTACACTTCTGCACTTCTGTGCTCCCCTCCTCTTCTCTCCCTCCCCCTTCCCTGTATCTTCCTCAGTTTTCCTCTCTCTGCCCATCCCTCCCCTCCCTCTCTCACATCCTCCACGCATCCCACCCACCCCACCTGACATTCACTGAGCACCCTTGCCAGACTGAGCACTGCAAACCTATGGTGAGAAGGGTTCTGTGGGACTCAGAACCTCCCCTTGGGACAGGCTGCTGTGCTGGTCACAGGGTAGGTCAGGGTGCAGAAACTCACCCCCAATCTCCAAGGCTAAACACAAAGTTTCCTACTCACGCGTGCCTCATGGGCAGTGGGTGGGGTCCTGGTCCATCCAGGCCTCCATCATGTCCCCCCACCCATGTGGGAAGAGCGGGCTTGGTGACCATGCAGTCAGCCTACCCCAACTTCCAGGAGTGGGAGTCAAGGAGACCTTCATGGAAGGAGCATGCTTAACTGACATCCCCAAGAAGAGATGGGACGTGCAGCAAGAGTGTCAGCAGGACCTTGGGGGGGGACCCAGGGGAGCTGAGGCAGTGGGTGCTGAGGTGAGCAGAGCACCAGCAGGTCCATCTCTGCCCTTGGGTCTCTCCCCGCAGAAGTGCCTGGTTCAGGTGGCCTTCCAGCCCATGCTGACCAGAAAGCTGATCCGCCAACACGCCTTCCAGACCCTGACCAAAGATGGGGAGTTCAAGCTGGTGCGTGGGGCCCTGGGAGGGGAGCATGGGGACCCGGGAGGGGCCAACTGTCTGCACACAGGCTCTAGAACAGGGGTCCCCAAACTACGGGCCGCATGTGGCCCCCTGAGGCCATTTATCCGGCCCGCCGCACTTCCAGAAGGGGCACCTCTTTCATTGGTGATCAGTGAGAGGAGCACAGGATGTGGATGCCGCAAAGTGCAGCATCGCTCACATACAGTATTACTTCCGGTGACGCGGGACAGACGCGTCACAGCTCCGGAAGCGCATCATATCACTTGTTCTGGCTAGCAGTGACAAATATGGAACCGGACATTGACCATCTCATTAGCCAAAAGCAGGCCCATAGTTCCCATTGAAATACTGGTCAGTTTGTTGATTTAGATTTACTTGTTCTTTATTTTTAATATTGTATTGTTCCCGTTTTGTTTTTTTTACTTTAAAATAAGATATGTGCAGTGTGCATAGGGGTTTGTTCATAGTTTTTTTTTATAGTCCAGCCCAACAACAGTCTGAGGGACAGTGAACTGGCCCCTTGTGTAAAAAATTTGGGGACCCCTGCTTTAGAACAACACCCCCTGCCCGTGAGGCTGCTGACCCTGGCCCACCTGCCAGGAGCCCTGGGCAGACGTTTGCTGTTTTCAAGAGGCTATAACTTTTTCTCAGGAGGCCCCTCTTTCCCCACCTTGAAAACATCACCAGGCGGGGTGGACCCCCAGAGTCGGTTTCAGGAGCAGGTGAGGCTTCCCCTTCATGAGTTTGACAACAGAAGAAGAACAGGCAAACCAGCAAAGGAGCTAGGAGTCCAGCTGCACAGCTTCTGACAGTCACTAAGAGAGCCACACACTGGCCTGAGAATGGGAACTGGAGAGAAGGGACCCGTCTCACCTAGGGTAAACCTGTCAAAGTTAGGCTGCCCCAAAGACCTGCAGAGAGAGGCTGCTGCAGGTGGCTGCAGGTGGACGACTGCCCAAGAGGGAGTCTGCAGGGATACACAGAGATGCCTAGGACATGGAGGGACCACGGGGCACATGCTAGTGCTCCAGGTGTTTATCTTGAGCACTCTTGCTCAGCCCCAGTTCTGGACAACTCTTCTTTCTTTGTGCCCTCTTTGTTTCATTGACCAAAGCAGACACAGGCTGGTGCACAGGCCACAGGGTCTCTGCTCTGGGGCCCCATCTCCCTTTGGACACAAATTGGTCTTCACTGCTCCAGCACCTGCCTCCTCCAGTCCTCCTGAGGGAGCCACTTGGGGTTTGGGTCCCTGTTCCCTGCACACTCATGCCCCCCCCAGGTGTTCAGGCACTGGGCAGCCATGGGTACCGGCCTGGCCAAGCAGAGCTCCTGGGGCAGCCCCACAGCTATCCTCTGACCTCACAGTTCCGCAAGGGCATGGCCACCCCAAGGAGGGACCAGCAGAGACAATCCCTAGCTGTCACGCGGCTGCAGAACCGAGACCGACAGTTCCGGGCCTCCACGTCCCAAACTCTGGAGCTGCAGATGCAGGATTTCAAGCTCAGGTGGGCCTGAGAGAAGGCTACCCTACCGCTTCCCTCCACGCCCCTCCAGTGGGACCCCCTGGCCCCCTAGTGGAGGCTTTCCCCCACAGACTGCCTACACAGAGATATTTTGAGCCGTGTGACTGGAAGGCTAGGACTGATTCTTCTTCAGATACAGCTAGATCCAGGTACTGCCTTGCGGCCCCTCAGGTTTTCCCTGCCTGGGCATATGCCCACCCCATTCCACTGGGGCCAGTGTCCCTGAGAACAGCCTCATGCACTGGGGAAGATGCTGGTGCCCTGGCTCCCACATTCCCAGCTCAGCATCCCCTGCCTGCCCCAGAGAGCTCAGATGGCCTGGAGTCACCTGGCAGCCCTGTACTCTTGCCTGTGACGGCAGGAACATGCCTCTGTGGTTAGGTGCCTGTCCAGGACCCTGGAATGTGGGGAGGTCCCCACAGGAGTCAAGGAAGGGTGGGAGAGTTAGCTGGTCAGACAACACAGAGACAGCCCTCATGGAGGGGGGCATGTGGCCCTAGGTCCTGGAGAGCAGGTGTGGCCTTGTGGACCTATCTGTGGAGGGTGAGGCAGGACCTCCGGACTGCAGGGGGCAGTGTAGGCACAGGACCAGCGTGCCATCTACATTTCAGTGCCAGCGAGTACCAGGCTGCCCAGGCCTCCCTGACCAGGTCTTTCCCGGGAAAGTTTGACCAGTTTGTGGTCCCCTGTGTCGTTGCCAGTGGTGACATTCAAGACAGGAAGGGAACAGAACCCCTGAGCTTCAGGTACAGTGCTCTGGCCCCTGTGGGGCGTGGTCAGCCAAAAAGTCACTGTCCCTTTTCTGATACCAACCCAGATCCAAGGCCTGAGGGTGGTGAGCTGGGATGGTGGCTGGGATAGGTGGGGGCCGGGGCCATGTGCCAGGCTGGGGGAACAGGGGCACATGCCGTCAGCATGCCCTGCCCACCCCCAGTCCACACAACACCCTGTACCTGGAGCTGTGGTGTCCCGCAGTGGCACCGGCCATCGTAGTGACATCTGACAAAGGCAAGACCATCTCCAACTTTGGTGACGTTGCCGTAGGTGAGTACTGACTGGGCCCAGCACCCCTATATACCACTAACCACAAGAACCCAGACCACCCCCTGTACCAACTGGGCTCCCATACCCACTCAGGCTGGGGCTGTGACCTGTGTCCCCAACCCATTTTAGGACACCGAAGCATAAAGAAAGTCTCCATCCAGAACATCTCCTCCGAGGATCTGACCGTATCCTTCCACACCCAGCCCAGGGGGCTTGCTGGGGTGGGTGGGGGCCCAGGTAAGGGGCTGCAGCCCAGCCCTGTTCACCTCTCCTTGACACTGGGCCCTCAGTTGGATTTCTCTGTGCTAAACCCCAATGGCCCCTTTGTCCTGCTGAACCCCATCAGTCAGCTGACTGCGGGTGAGACTCAGGTGCTGGTGCTGTCCTTCTCTCCCCGTGAGAGCGTTCTGGTGAGTCCCAGGCCCACCCTGTGTCCCACTCGCCACCCTGCACGCCCACTTGCCTGCCCGCCTGCCCTGTGCTGAGGCCTGCAGTGAACCCGCTGTGCCCAGGAGCCAGCCAGTCCTCCCGGGCCCTGGCTCTCGAGGGCAAGGTCAGTGCAGTCTCAGCTCCAGCCTATCATGCCCTAGCCGCTCCCAAGACAGAGCTTCCACACGTGCCTCTGGCAGATATCTGCTAAGGCAGTGGTCCCCAACCTTTGTTGAGCCACGGGCCGGTTTAATGTCAGAAAATATTTTCACAGACTGGCCTTTAGGGTGGGTTAGATAAATATATCACGTGACCAAGACAAGCGTCAAGAGTGAGTCTTAGACGGATGTAACAGAGGGAATCTGGTCATTTTTTAAAAATAAAACATCGTTCAGACTTAAATATAAATAAAACTGAAATAATGTAAGTTATTTATTCTTTCTCTACGGACTAGCACTGGTCCGTGGCCCGGGGGTTGGGGACTACTGTGCTAAGGGACGTGGTGTGTGCAGGCCCAGGAAACGCTGGACATCATCACCAAGAGAGGCACTCTCTCCCTGACCCTTGTGGGCACTGGCGTGGCGTCTGAGATCACGTGCTCCATCGAAGGGAACGTCCTCAACATGGGCTATGTGATTGCCAGAGAGTCTGTCTCCTCCAGCTTCAAGGTAAAGCACATTGCAGGAGCCCTGGTGTCTGCCTGGCCTTCTGGGAGGGGGTTCCACCCTTCAGGGATCAGGCCTGCCTCCCCCGCCACCCCCCCAGCCACCACCTCTATGGCCCTCTCCAGCAGGAGGAAGGCTGAGAAGGTCATCCCTGCACCCTTAGCGGCCCTGGCCTCCTCAGAGTGCCCTCCTGCCTCGGGGTCTTTGCACGGCAATCTCATCTAGGCTGAGAAGGAGCTCAGCGCAGGACCTGCTAGGGAGGGGGGCTGTTAGTGTGTTGACTGTAGGAGGTCAGGCTTGGCTCCCAGCACCCCCTCCTGCAGCCAAGGGCACACAGGTGATGGGGTCAAGCCTTCTGTAGGACACCTGCTTCCTCACCTGGCTCAGGAGGCCCTGGCAGCAAAGCCCAGAAGGAAGAGGATCCCAGGGAAGTAGTTGAGTGAGGAGAGGGCACCCTCAGGAGAAGAGGGTGGAGGTGGTCAGGGAAGAAACTGGATGAGGGTGTTCGTTCAGCAGAGGGCTGGCCTAGCTGCGGAGGAGCTCGGGGGGACAGAGGCCACCAAGAGCGGCCGGCCACCCTTGAGGCACAGCTGCTCAGGCTGGTTTCACCAGCCTGGAAGAAGGGAGCAGAGCCCAGCAGCAGCCCCCCAGCCACAATGGGCAGCTGGCTGACGGGTGGGTCCCTGCAGCTGCAGAACAACTCCTCGCTGCCCATCAAGTTCTCCATGCAGCTACACAGCCTCTCCAGCGCCAGGCGTGAGGAGCAGCAGCAGCTGCCACAGTTCCTCTCCTCCCCGGCCCAGAGGACAGATGTCGTGGGTGAGCTAGTGGGCAGGGGGAGGAGAGAGGATGCGGGCGGAGGGGGCCTGGAGACGCAGAGACCGCCAGGCCTCCCCTATTCCTACCCCCATCCCCTGCACAGGCACACAGAACCACAGTGGCCAGAGCGTTTTCAGTGTGGTCCCAGTGGAGGGCGTCATGGACCCCGGCGCGGTGCAGGACTTCACCGTGACCTTCAGCCCAGACCACGAGAGCCTGTACTTCTCTGACCAGCTGCAAGTCCTGCTCTTTGAGAAGGTATGCCAACCGAGCCCAGCCCTGCCCCTCCTCCCCTGCACCTGTCCAGGCCCCCTGCCCTGCCCTGCCCTGCACTGTGCTGCCCTACTTAGGAGGCCCAGGGCCTACGCTCAGGGGCTCCTGACCCCACAGCTGCACCCCAGCTCTGCAGCTTGCGGATCCCCAGCATAGGGTCACAGAATGTCCCTTTGTCGCAGAAAATCTCCCAGCAGATCCTCCTAAAGGGCGCAGCCCGCGAGCACATGATGTTTGTGGAGGGCGGAGATCCGCTGGACGTGCCTGTGGAGTCCCTGACTGTGATCCCTGCCGGGGACCTGGAGCGCAGAGAGGGTGAGCCCCCTGAGGGCGGGCGGCGGTCTGAGGCCCCCCGCCACGCTCCTGCCAGAGGGGCACCCACTCTGTCCCCGACTCCCTCACCAGCTGCATCCCCCCAACAGCCTCTAACCAGGCATCCCCAAACTATGGCCAGTGGGCCGCATGTGGCCCCCTGAGGCCATTTATCCGGCCCCCCACCACACTTCCGGAAGGGGCACCTCTTTCATTGGTGGTCAGTAAGAGGAGCACTGTATGTGGCGGCCCTCCAACGGTCTGAGGGACAGTGAATTGGCCCCCTGTGTAAAAAGTTTGGGGACCCCTGAACTACACCCTCCATCACCAGAAGCTGAGGAGCTGAAGCCCATTCTGGTGACCTTGGACTATGTTCAGTTGGACGCTGACATTCCATCCCCACCTGCCACCCGGGAGCTGCAAGTGGGCTGCATCCGGACCACCCAGCTGTCCCCAAAGAAGGTGACCCCAGCACTGCCACAGCCCACCCCGCACCTCTGCAGTCACCCCTGCCTGGGCAGCCCCAGCCCACCTGGCCTTGCCCCTGGTAGATGTGGGGTGGGCACCCTCACCCCAGTCCCTAACCCTCTGCCTCCTGGGAGCTGTGTCTGGCCCGACCGCCAGCAGCTCTGATGCCTGCAGACTGTTGAGTTCAGCATGGACAGCATCGCGTCCTTGCAGCACAAGGGCTTCACCATCGAGCCCCCCAGGGGCTCCGTGGAGCGTGGCCAGACCAAGACCATCAGCATCTCCTGGACACCACCCGCTGACTTTGATGTAGGTGCTTTGTTCTGTGGCTGGAGAGCCCTGAGAAAGCCACAGACTGGGCAGGATGATACCCTGCCCAGCCAGGGAGGGAGGGGGATCAGGGGTGGACCCTGGGCAGGTGCGGCGAGAAGTGCAGCAGTAAGACAACAGATCTGCCTGCTGTCATGCCAGCTGGCTGAGTGACCCCTCCCCCCTTCTCCTGTCATTCCAGCCGGACCACCCACTCATGGTGTCAGCCCTGCTGCAGCTCAAGGGGGATGTGAAGGAGACCTACAAAGTCTTCTTTGTATCCCAGGTGTTGACTAGCCCATAAAGTCACAGGAATCTCTCTACGGAGCTCCCCCTCAGACCCTGTTGCCCACCCTCAAAGCCCTCCCGTCTATGGGCCAGGCCAAAGCATCCATGGGCCTGGGACCTGGACATCTGGTGCTGGGCAGGTCTGATCAGGCAGCCCTCTGCAGGACCCCATGGCCAGAGCCCCCAGCTCCACAGCCCGTCTGCTTCTTGCAGCCCTGGACCTAATGAGCCCAGGGGTCAAGAGCTCCCCTTCCCTGAAACCCACACCCAGAACCAGCAATTGGGCCAGTCCTGCCCACAACCTGCTCCTACCTGAACCCTTCGGAGCCCTCAGTCCCACCAGCACCTGCCCATTGGGGGGGGGGGGAGAGCTGCCCTCACAGGTCTGTCAATAAATCTTCTGTGAGCGTCTGCATGCAGGCATTGGTGTGGGCGTCAGTGGGTCATTCATGGGCGAGCACAGAATGAGAGGTGGGGATGGAGCCCTGAGAGGCTACCCCCTGCCCCCCTCCCCCCTCGTAGACAGATCAGTCTATAAAACAGTGAGCTCTGTCTAGAAGACTTGGAGGGGCCTCCAGGAGGGTGGTAGATTGTACCTTGAGCATTGAGGAGAAAATTGGCAGAGGGCAGGGGAGGAGACAGGGCTGGAGGTCAAACTGGTCTAGACCAGGAGAGTCCCAGCAGGAGGGAGAAGGGAGCAGGAGACTCCGAACCCCAGAGGGGGGCATAGCTCTCCCTTCTCCTCGCCAGTTCCAGGACCCTTGATGACCCCAAGCACGGAGTGAGCAAATGTCCAGGGACACACCCAGCCAAGGCCCAGGGTGAGACCAACACAAGTTTCATTCTCCTCTTCTGAAATGAGTCTAGGCTTAGCCTTCAGGCACAACTGGCCCTGTAAAGCAGAAGCCTCTGCACCTCCTGGGCCCATGAGATGCTGCTGGGCACTTAGGATAATGCCCCACACCCCGGCCTCTGCCTTCTGAGCAGTGGCCAGTGGGACACTGTCTCTGCAGAGCCTGCCCACCCTAGCCGCTGTGTCAGCCACAGGAAAGCATGGCAGCCTGCCCTGGGCACAAGCTTCAGAGCACTAGCCTGGAGCCCTTCGAACCTGGAAGCCAGCCAGCTCCTTAACCTTGAGCCTGTGACAGTGACTCTAGAGCAACATTTTGCAGGACTTCTGCCTGGTGGGCAGACCTAGCTTCCTTCCTACCCTTCAACTGGCAGAGAGAGAAGTCAGGGTCCTGCAGGCCCAGCCTGGCCCAGGAGGACATTCTCCCTGTAGGAGTATTCCTGCTCCTCAGCAAACAGTGGGAGGGCCTGCCACACTCTTCTAAAGCCTCAATGGCCAGTGGTCCTCAATGGCCAAGGCCCTGCCTGAACTCCCTGCTAGACTTCTGCCCATCTGCCTCCCTCCCACCCCCAAGGAAATACCTGTAGAGCATGTCCTGAGTGCAGTGAAGGGAGATAGGACAGGGGTAGCTGCTCCCCCACCCAACCTGGACAAGGCACCTTTCAACACTGACCATCTCCCTTAGCCTGATGACCAAATGGCGGGGCAGAAGGCAGAGTGAGCCTAAGAGGGCGCATAGCCTGGCGAAAAGAGGGGTGAGAATGAACGAGGGGATCGCCTGAAAGAAATCACCCCCAACCCAGCCTTCCTCAGCAGAATCGACAGTGGTCACCCCAGCCACAGAGGCCACATTCCCGAGGATGAGCATGGCTTTCCACACCAAATGCTCCTGGAAAGTGGTCTGCACCCCTGAACGCAGCGGGGGCCCAGAGCTGAGCTCGGATTCCAGGTGGGCCTGCCCCAGGCCAGTCTGCAGAATAAATGTCGTTTGAACAAGGCTTGCTTGGTTCGCACCAGGTCCTCAACTGTGACAGACCTTTACCTTTAGCACCGGGGTATGTGCCAGTTTGGCTACATTTGTCCTGACTACCACTCTCCCTGGCCACAACTTCCCAGCCTGATGGCTCTATGTCTGAGCCGAGAGTGAGACCGCCCCCCCCCCCCAATCCTGAGACTGTAGGCTCGGAGGGAACGGGACTTCCAGTGGGCAGCACGTTAGGGCTGGGAGCCCGGGGCGTGGCCATGGGACAGGGCCTCCGACAGGCCAGGCGGAGCCTGCGTTAGGGGAGCCTCTGCAGGACGCGGCTCTCACTGGGTGGAAGCTTGGAGGCAGGGTGTCGGGGCGGGGTTACCGGTCCGGGGACGGGGTTTGCGCTGGGCGGGGCCTCCATAACGCGGCGGGACAGGCGGGCTAGCGCTCCGGGTCTGCGCCGGGTATGTTTGCGGGGGCGTCGGCAGCCCGCGGGCTCCTGCACCTGCTGTTGCCCCTCCTGACGCTGTCGCAGGTGGGTCACCGGGTGCTCGGCTTGGGTTCCGCGGGGTGGATCTGCACTCGGCGCGCCCCAGCCCGAGCTCACCCCTGTCCCCACAGGTGGCGCTGGGCTTCTCGGACAGCAGTTGCGACCCCTCGGACCAGTAAGTCGCGGGAGGGGGGGGGCCGGGGGCAGGCGGGGAGCGGGGACTGGGCCCCGCCCTTTGGGGTGGCTGGGGCGGAGCAGTCGGCTGGACCTGTGTCCGGCTTGCTCCAAGTACCGCCTTCGTCGCAGGTGCCCGCCCCAGGCCCGCTGGAGCAGCCTGTGGCACGTGGGGTAAGTGGAGGTCGCTGGTGCAGAGCCCGGGCCAACGGTTCTCCTTGGGGCCAAGCCCACCAGATTCCCACACAGCCTGGCTCCACAGCTGAGGAGCAGCCGGCACTGCCCCCATACCGGGCGCTGGCGGTAAGGCTCCAAAGCCCCCACGCAGCCTGGAAGGCCGACCCCAGCCTCCGGCCCCCAACAACAGGAGCCTTCTCCCTCCTGGGTCCTGCCCCAGCACCACGCAGCTCTGAGAACCTCTAGCTTTAGGCCGGCTTCCCCTTCATCGCCTGCTTGCACACCTCCCACTCTCTCCCTATGTCCTCTCCTGCGGGAGGCCCCTGTGAACATGGTTATTGGTCTGGGAATAGGACTGTGCCAATGGCCCAGGACAGTGTGTCCTAGGAGTAAGCCCAAGGCCATTTGTGGCCAGTCCTGGAGAGACAGCCAGGACCCACACCAGGAGGCCAGGGCTGGCCAGCTCCTCAGGCCCAATTCTGGCCAGGAAGGAGGTAGCTATCTTGCCTGGAGACACATTCTCCAGGACTGGGTGTTTGTGTTTTTTGTTTTTTTTTTTATCCTGTCCACTTTTTTGTCTTGCATGGTTGGGCCGCCCGGGAAGCAGGTCCATAGTGGCTGGGGGTTCGTCCAGCGGTAGAGTCTCTTACTCCTCCTTGCTCAGGCTTATCCTGCTCGCTGTCCTCCTCCTGCTGCTGTGTGGGGTGACGGCCAGCTGTGTCCGGTTCTGCTGCCTCCGGAAGCGAGCACACGCCCAGCCATCAGCACCACAGCCTTGCGACCTGACACTCATCCCTGTGGATAGCGACAGCCCCGTGCACAGCACTGTGACCTGTGAGTACCTGCCTACCTCCCCGGGTGGCCCACTTGCTTGCATGGAGGGGTGTTGGGGGCGGGGGCGGGCCAGACCCAACCCCACAAACACACTCTGGTTCCCTGCAGCCTACAGCTCTGTACAGCACACCCTGTACATGCGGCTGCCTCTACCCTTTGGGGAGCTGGACCTCGACTCCATGACCCCTCCCGCCTACAGCCTGTATTCCCTCGAGCTGCCGCCGTCCTACGATGAGGCCGTCAAGATGGCCAAACCCAGACAGGATGAGCTGCCTCCCTCAGTAGACTAGCCCCCTCCCCGGGCTCTCAGGCCCAGAGAACCGTCCAAGGCCCCAGGAGCTGAGCCTTAAAGCCCAGCACCACCAGCTGTAGCCCTGGTGCCCCCCCAAGGAGGTGGGAGAGCTCTCCTGAGCTCCTAGTGCCACCAGCCCACCTCATGCTCACAGGAGAACCCCTGCCCAGCCTCACCATCCTTCCCCTTCAGAGGGCCAGGCATCCAGCACATTGCTGCAGCCCTGGCCTCGTTGCTGTGCAACACCAGGTGTATGGGTACATGCACACACACAGGTTGCTACATCCAGCCCCAACCCCTGGCCCGGTTTCAGCGGGCCCTCTGCCTAGGGCAGTGGTCAGCAAACTCATTAGTCAACAGAGCCAAGTATCAATGGTACAACGATTGAAATTTCTTTTGAGAGCCAAATTTTTTAAACTTAAACTATATAGGTAGGTACATTGTTATTAACTTAATTAGGGTACTCCTAAGCTGGCCTTTGCTAAAAATGTCCTCAATCTGATTGAGCTGCATGTGACTCGCAAGCCGTGGTTTGCCGACCACTGGCCTAGGGGAAGCCCCGGAGGTCTAAGCCTCCACAGCTTTTCGGAGAGAATAAAATTTGTATCTAAGTGGTGTCTGCCTATGGGTAAGGGCTCCGGGAGGGGCCCTGGTATAGCCGCCCCTAGTGCAGACAGACAGGGTGAGAGTGCTTGGGTTCAACCTGTGCCCAAGGCTCCCCTTCAGCTGCTGTTGTGAGTGGCAGCAGGTGTCACAGCAGAAGTGACAGGCTCTGTGCTACGGGTGACTGGAAAACCCTCTCCCTTCTCCAGACCCACGTATTTGACAGGCCAGGACAATGAAGCACACACAAATCTGGCAGGAGTGTTTATTGGACACATTGCTGGGCTGGGGTGGGGTGGGGTCGGGCAGGCAGCAGCTCCTTGGTTGGGCAGGCCTCCCACAGCCAAAACAGCTGCTCCTACTGGACCAGCTTGAAGGACTCTCCGGTCATCATGGCCACGAACTCTAAGAACAGAGGGACAGGTCAGCAGCCCAGCCTGGACTGACTGTGGGCTTCTGGGCCCCATCCCTCACTCACCCTCGTAGTCAATGGTCCCGTCCCCATCCTTGTCTGCCTCCTTCATCATCTGTTCAGCCTCCACCTCATTGAGGGGCTCACCCGCATTCATAAGCACATACCTGTGGGACCCCCCACCCCGCGTACTGAGTGGCAGCCCGTAGGGCACCTCCTGCCCTCGCCTACCCACGGGCCCTGGCCCTACTTGAGTGTGTCCCAGTCGATGTAGCCCTTGCCCTCCTTGTCAAAGACTTGGAAAGCCGCCCTCAGTTCACCCTCCTGGTTCTGGGATTTCTCCCAGTAAATCCCCATCAGGGCCAGGAAGCTGTCACAGTTGAAGAAGCCTTTGTCTGCAGGGAGCAAGAGGCAAGATGGGCCCATATAAGGGGCAGGGCACGACCCCTCCCTCTCACACAGTCAATCCCCCAAGTCCCCGCACGGCCTCACTGTCTCGGTCCACGTCCTTGGCCATGGAAGTCAGCTCGCTCTTGGTGGGGTTGATGCCCAGCAGGCTCATGAGCCGCTCCAGCTCACCCGTCTTCACCTCCCCATTGCCTTCCTCGTCAAACATCTCAAAGATCCCCTTGTACTCCTTGATCTGCTCAGCTGTCAGGCGCTCTGTCTGTGGGGACACGGGGCGATGTCAGCCAGCTCCACCCGGGCCCTCTGCTTCTAAGTCCTGGGGAAGTGGGAGGCCCCAGGACATGTGGCACAAGGCACCCTTCAGGATCTGTGGTTTCAGAAAGAGGTCCCCAATCCGGAGCCAGCTCCCGGACAAGAGGGAACAAGGGGAGGGTCTCGAGGAATGAGCAGGACTCTGCCAGGCAGCTTTAAAGGGGAAGGGCACTGGAGGCAGGGCCAGGTGTGGGGTGCCAGGTGCACAGGAGCCTGACACGGGCCAGCCATGTGAAGGGGCAGTCGGGGCTGCAGGGCAGAGGAGCCACGCAGTGAACACAAGGTGAGACCTGGTGGAGGACACCCTTGACCGATGTGGGGAGGCCAGGGTGAAGGCTCCAGGGCAAGAGGCTTCCAGACCTGCACACATTCAGGGCCTGGGGGGACAACCTGTTCCAACATCCCCGGGGGATAGTCCCTCCCCTGGCCTCATCTGCCTGCCACCACCATGGCAGCTTTCAGAAAGGGCTGCTCCATTCCAGCCCTGCTCCCTGCCCTCTCTGTCCAGCCTTGCTGAACTTCTTCAGGTTCTCAGAGAGACCCTTGTGGCTTCAGGCCCCAGCCATCCTTCTGCTTGGAGGCCCTACCCGTCTTCTGTGCCCTGGGCGTTGCTCTCAGCCCTGTTCCACCACCCAGCAGTCCATAGTTGAGAACAGCCTTACCATGTCTGTGGCCGGCGAGAGGATTCACACAGTGTCACTAGAGCTGCTGTGGGCAAAGCACAAGGAGCAGAGGTGGCAGCCACGTTTTAGCTGGGCCCAGCTGCCTGGGGTCCCCGGAGTCTAGATTCCAAGAGCCTTTTATGGCCAGAAGATCCTGCCGGCCCTCTTTCAGGGACAGGCTTGGCCTTTCCCCACACGGTCCTTTCCTGGCCCTCATGAGCCTGGGTATCCCCTCACCCAGGAACACCCCTCAGACCTGGGTCCCAGCCAAGGTCCCCACCAGCCTCAGCCCTCCTGGGGCCACAGCAAGGATGGACACTTTGGGCTGAGGGCAGGAGAGGGGCTGTACCCTCTTCACCATAGCAAACCTCCTCCCCATCTGCAGCAGGACCCTCACGGTGGACATCATCACTTATTTGTGAGGGTTCTTGTTGGGTGCCCACCCCAGTCAGGTATCATCCTCATGTCCACGTGTGCCCAGCGCCCGGCCATTGCCAACACCTTGCAGACTCTCTAAAGACAGGTGAGGGTGTGCATGTTTCTCCTGCCCCTGGTGAGTACAGCAGGGGCAAGAGTGCGGGTGGCACAGTCCAAGAGGAGACAGTTTCATATGGCTAGGGGTAAGGGGACAGAACAGATAGGACCAGGGGGCTAGACTGGCCACCAGGAGGCCAGGCCAGGTTTCCTCTGGGCAGTCAGGCGCTATTCTGGGGTTTCTCAGGGAAACCTGACCTCCCTTCCACTAAGAACAGCAAAGCTGGCTCCCAAGGGAGCTGGATGCCAGGCTGCTTAGTGACAAGATGCCACAGCTACACACACACCTGCTTATGTATGCTCAGCCCTCAGACATAGGCACTCACCTCTCCCCAACCTGGGGCTCCTGCTTCCCCCAGGCACTGAGCACAAGACCTGCTGAGGGGGGCTGCTCCCACCCTTCTTCAGTTCTTGTCACCAGGGATAGTCACAGATGGGGGGGCACCTAATTCCCATCAGACCCCCACCACCACTGTGTGTGGTCCCCAGAGTCCCATCTGCGCGGCGCGCACGCGCACACACACACACACCTGTCCCGGCCTGTGGCCACCTGATGAATCAGAGCAGTGAACCATGCCCTGTCCCTCCAACCCCCACCCCGCCCCTGCCCCACACTGGCTCCAGCCTCCAGAATAGCTAAAGCCACAGGGACGCTGCCCACTGAGGCCTAGGCCAGCTGCTGAAGCTGCAAGATTTGTGCTGACAGGGACAGGATGGCTCCAGCAGGCACCAGGCCATCAGGCAGCTAGCTGGGGGCTGGAGGAGAAGTCTGCTCTTGGTCCCCTCCCTTCCGACAGTGAGAAGACTTTCCCACTCCTCTCCCTTGAACATGGCAAATGACAAGAATCAGAAGCAAAACACCATTTCAGTGAAACTCATCACATCCAAACGTCCCAACCACAGTATGTGGAGAAAACAGTCAAGGGGATGCCAGCCCAGTGGAGGGAGGAAGCCCAAGGGCCTGAGGAGACTTGGGGGTGGGAGGGGGGGGGGATAAGTAACTTCATGTCACTCTAACTAGGCTCTGGTGCCCAGATGTTTGTTTGGACCCTAATCTACAGCTAGTTGTGAAGATTTTTTTCACATTTATTGATTACAGTGGTGAGATTTGCATAAAGTGTTACTCTAAGAAAGGAAGTAGCCCTGGCCGGTTGGCTCAGCGGTTGAGCGTCGGCCTGGCGTGCAGGAGTCCCAGGTTCGATTCCCAGCCAGGGCACACAGGAGAAGCGCCCATCTGCTTCTCCACCCCTCCCCCTCTCCTTCCTCTCTGTCTCTCTCTTCCTCTCCCGCAGCCGAGGCTCCATTGGAGCAAAGATGGCCCGGGCGCTGGGGATGGCTCTGTGGCCTCTGCCTCAGGCGCTAGAATGGCTCTGGATGCAACAGAGCAACACCCCAGAGGGGCAGATCATCGCCCCCTGGTGGGCATGCCAGGTGGATCCCGGTCGGGCGCATGCGGGAGTCTGTCTGACTGCTTCCCCGTTTCCAGCTTCTGAAAAATGAAAAAAAAAAAGAAAAGAAAGAAAGGAAGTAAAATTTATTGCATATCAATTACATACCACAAACTTTTTGCTAGTTTTTTATTATTTGTGATAAAAAACACATTACATAAAATTTCTTTTTATTTTATTGATTTGAGAGAGAAAGAGGAGACAGAAACATCAATCTGTTTCTGACCAGGAATCAAACCAGCAACCTCTGCACATTGGTACAATGCTTCAACCGAGCTACCGTCCGGACCATTTCTGCATGCACTTCTCGGGGACATTAAGAACACTCACGATGTTGTACAGCCATCACTACCATCCTCTCCAGAACTTTCCATCTTCTCAATCTGAAACTGTCCCCATTAAACACTCACACCCACCCCCTCCCCCAGCCTCCACACCACCATCTACTCCAGGGGTCCCCAAACTATGGCCCGCAGGCCACATGCGGCCCCCTGAGTCCATTTATCTGGCCCCCACCGCACTTCCAGAAGGGGCACCTCTTTCATTGGTGGTCAGTGAGAGGAGCACAGGATGCATCCTGTGCTCCTGGAGTACTGTATATGGCGGCACCACAAAGCGCGGCGTCGCTCATGTACAGTACTACTTCTGGTGACGCGGGACGTACGCGTCACAGCTCCAGAAGCACGTCATATCACTTGTTACGGCTAGCAGTGACAAATATGCAACCGACATTGACCATGTCATTAGCCAAAAGTAGGCCCATAGTTCCCATTGAAATACTAGTCAGTTTGTCGATTTAAATTTACTTGTTCTTTATTTTAAATATTGTATTTGTTCCCATTTTGTTTTTTTTACTTTAAAATAAGATATGTGCAGTGTGCATAGGGATTTGTTCATAGTTTTTTTATAGTCTGGCCCTCCAACGGTCTGAGGAACAGTGAACTGGCCCCCTGTGTAAAAAGTTTGGGGACCCCTGATCTACTCTCTGTATCTATGGACCTGACCCCTCCAGGGACCTCCTATGGATGAAATCACGCAGCATTTGTCCTTCTGTGTCTGGCTTATTTCACGGAACACAATGTCGTCAAGGTCCATCCACGCAGCAGGTGTCAAATCTCTTTTTTTAAGGCTGCTTAATAACTAACTACACTGTATGTTGTATTAGGGCCTCTCCACAGAAAGACAACCCATTATATATAGATTTTATTATCTTAGGGAATTAGCTCACGTGATTACGGGGGCCAAGAAGCCTCAGGAGGTGCCAGCTACGAGCAAGAGGCCCAGGAGAGCAGGTGGTGTCCAGTGTGAAGCCGCAGAGCAAGGAGCGCAGAGGTCCGAGGGCAGGAGAAGACGGACGTCCCAGCTCAGGCAGAGAGCAAGCCGGACCTTCCTGTTCCATTTGGGCCCTCCAGATCTGGATGATGTCCATCCTGTTCATTCTCAGCCTGCAGATTCAAAAGACATCACAGACATGCCATTCCCTCTGGGGTCAATCGGTGCCGCCTTTTGGCCGGCATCCGCCCCCGCCCCTTTTCTCGCCCCGCCTCTGGCCCATCACTCAGCCCCGCCCCGTCACCCAGCCACTCCCCTGGCTCATCACTTGGCCCCGCCCCATCGAGCAGCCCCGCCCCGTATTTAGCCACACCCCCGGCCCACCACTCGGCCCCGCCCCGTCACTCGGCCCTGCCTCTGGCCCCTCTCGTGATCCCACCAACTGCACAACATTCGGCCCATCTCGTCACTCGTCCGACCCCGTCCCCGTCGCCTGGCCTCGCCCCAAAACCACTCGACTCCACCCCTATTGGTCCCGCCTCACCCCTCAACCCCAGCCCGGAAGCGGCCACTCCGCGTGTCTGCACCAGGTGGCGCTCGCGGGCCGCGCGAGGCCGGGCGGGGCGGGGCGTCGGGGCCGGGCGGCAGCAGTTCCGGGTCCGCGGGGTTTGAGGTCCGCCTTATTGGTGGAGTTGGGCGGGGTCTCCGTCCGGGCTCGCCTTCCCGGGCCGCCTTCGGTCACTCGTTTCAGAAACCCGTCATCCATTTGGCTCCATGGGGGAGCGTCTGGGCGGGGCGTGAATATGTCCCGGGTTCGATCCCGGTCAGGGCAAACGTGAGATGTGGCCATCTGCTTCTCTTCCCCTCCCTCTTCCCCTTCTCTCTCTCTCTCTCCCCCTCTCGCAGTGGCTCCATTGGTTCGAGAGTCCACCCAGGCGCTGAGGATAGCGCGGTGGTCCAAGCGTCCACCCAAGATGGGGGTTGCCGGGTGGATCCCAGTCCCGGTGCATGCAACAGTCTGTCTGTCTCCCCTCCTCTCAGTTAGAAAAGATATCTGCCCTCCAAGCCTCGCTTTTGGGTTCCCACAGTTGCTAGGACAAAAATAGGTATAAATGTCCCTTTCATTATCCTGTAAAGCAGATGACAGCTCTACCTGCCAATCACATAAAGCCAGATAGTGGAGGCAGAGGGAGTCCACTGCACAAATGTGGAGCTCTTCCCTAACTGTCCCACCTGCAGGGAAGCCCCGAGGCAGACACCACTTTGTGCCAGGCAGACCCCGTGCACAGCAGGGCACAGACAAGCACTGCGCTGGAGATGGCTCTGCCACAGGGGCCTGTCCCATCGCCCTGACGGCCTGTGCGTGACCGGGTGCTTCCTCTGCTCAGTCCAGGCCCCAGGACCTCACAACTGACTCCCGGCAGCCCTGTGCCCTACCCCCTTGCTCCTCCATGGAGCTCGGGAACTTTCATATATTCATGGCTCTCCTTTTCCTTAGTCTTGTTTAAACCTGACAACAAGGTCATTTTGTCCAAATGCTAAAAGAGGTTTTAGCCCCTGGCCGGTTGGCTCAGAGGTAGAGCATCAGCCCTGTGTGTGGAAGTCCCGGGTTTGATTCCCAGTCAGAGCACACAGGAAAAGCACCCATCTGCTTCTCCACCCCTCCCCCTCTCACTTCTCTCTCTCTCTCTCTCTCTCTCTCTCTTTCCCCCTCCTGCAGCCATAGCTCAAACCCAGGTGCTGAAGATGGCTCCATGGACCTCCATCTCAGGCACTAGGAAGAGCTTGTTTGCTGAGCAATGAAGCAATGCCCCAGATGAGCAGAGCATTGCCCCCTAATGGACTTGCTGGGTGGATCCCAGTTGAGGCACATGCAGGAGTCTGTCTCTGTGCTTCCCCTCTGCTCACTGAATTTTTTTTTAATACAAAAAACAAAAGTTAGAAGAAGTTTTAAATGCATAAAGAACCTCAGACCTCTCTGCAACCCCCGTGGGCCCATGGTCAGTAGCACCAGGCATAAGTAAGGGGACATGCGTGGCCCTGGCCTCAGCAGTGTGCCAGGTGGCACATTGACAGGGTAAACCCACAGCCTCTGGTCTTCTGTTGGGGCTTCCTCCCATGGTCTCTCTCAGAGGTCTTCACATCTTAGTACCCACCCAAGATTTGACACACGTCCCCAACCCCAGCCATCAGGGACTTTTGGAAGGGCAATGGGTCAAGACAGACAGGCCCTTAGAAGTCTAGTCTTGCTGGCTGAGCCACCCCTGGGGGACCCCAGAGCAGGCCTGTGGATGAGCAGATGCACAAGGGAACATAGCAGGCACAGTCCCAGATTGACGTCACAGGGAGAGCTCCAGGGCCCCTGGCCCCAGGCAGCACTCCTGTGGGCCCCAATAGCTGGCTTCCAAAACACCCACAGCCTGCTGGCCCAGACACCCAGAAGGGGTCAGGGCTGCTTCAGGCTCCACCCAGCACCCCTGATGCTTGGGGTCCCAGCCCACCACTTCCTCCTTCACCTCTGGGCCTCAGTCCCACGGGGCCTCTTAGACCACCACCCTCTGACTCTACCCTCTCTAAGACCCCTGGGCTGGGCCCTGCCTTGCCTCTTGTTGCTCTTTCCTGGCACACCTTGCATCACCCCCCAGGTGGCAGGTGGGCTGGGCCTCAGGGCCAGGATTCCTGACAAACAGCTCTCAAGCCCTGGGGCACACCTGGAGATGAAGCCAACTGCACTTCCAGATCGAGGTCTCCTGTGGAGGACCTGCAGTACTGAATGCCCGGGGGCTGGGGTTTGGGGACACTGCAGGAGACTCTGGGGCCTGGATGGCCCTGAAGGAGGGCAGCTGCTGTCCCCTTAACTCTGCCTGCCCCAGGGCACTTGCTGTGATGCCCCTACCAACTTGGAGCAGAGCCTGGTGGCTGAGGGGGGGGGGCAGGTAACACAGGGACCCAGTAACACCACCCCCCTGCTGTCCCTCCTGACAGACATCCCTACCCAGCTACCCGGCACCCATCTCTGCTTCAGAAGGTGGCTGAAGGTGCTAGGCTGCCCCTAGGTCTTGACAGGCTGTAGTCAGTCACACATGGGGCAAATGGAAGACCGAAGAGCAGGCAGGAGGGTCCAGGTTAGGGGAAGGAGGACACCCAGGGTGAGGAGCCAGATCCTCCCCTTCAGGCTGAACAGTGTCCCCAGGTGCTGAACAGAAGTAAGGGGGCCCAGTGAGATCGAATGGAGGGAGCCCTTCAGGAGAAAGACCCACACACACACACCTATGCCACCAACAGCCAACGGTGGTCACCTCTATTCAGAATCTGCTCCAGGTTCCGCCCACCCTGGGTGAGGAGAGGGTCTCTGCTCTGCGAACAGCCTAAACCAGGGGACCACTAAATATAAAGGCACTGCCCAGACGTGAAAGAGGGTAGCTGCGTGGGAGTGAGGCAGGTACTCTGTTGGAGGCCCCAGCGGGGAGGAGCACTAGGGTGGAGGTGGGTGACAGGAAGGGCCCCCCTCCTTTCTTCTGAGGTGCCCCCAGGCCCAGTATTCAAGGCCCCGGCCCTGTCCTGCCTCCTGGCGCGTTTATACACAAGCAACCACCATCTCAGGCTGGCTCTGACCCCCTGCAGCTGGTGGTGCCTGATGTCCTGGCCACGTGACCCTGTGGGGGTTCAGAACCAGCCACCCCAAGATACGCCTTAGTGATGGGGACATAACAAAAATGCCCAAACCTGTAGAGAATTTTTATGAGTTTATCTGAACCACACTGAAAATAATTGCTAGGAAGCAAAATCTCAAGGGATTGAGAAAATGCTCCAGAGAATGACATCTTTGCAGTTGTTTTATACTTGAGACTCAAAGGACAAGATGTAAAGGGGGGGCAGTTTAGATGAAATCTACTTGTAGTAGATTAAGGGTGCTAGAGAAAGCAAAGTGAGGGAGAGCTCTGGTACTGGATAAAGGGTGAAACAAAGACACATACTTCTTTTACATTGGTGGCATCAGGACGGTTAACGTTTACAGCAGTGGTCCCCAACCTTTTTTGGGCCATGGACCAGTTTAATGTCTGAAAATATTTTCACGGACTGGCCTTTATTTAGGGTGGGATGGATAAATGTATCACGTGACTGAGACAAGCGTCAAGAGTGAGTCTTAGATGAATGTAACAGAGGGAATCTGGTCATTTTTTAAAAATAAAACATCATTCAGACTTAAATATAAATAAAACGAAAATAATGTAAGTTATTTATTCTTTCTCTAAGGACCGGTACCAAATGGCCTACGGACCGCTACCGGTCCGTGGCCCAGGGGTTGGGGACCACTGATTTACAGCACGGAGAAGGTGCACAGGGGACAAGATAACAGTGAGGGGTCTGTGTCTCATACTCTGGTGCATGGGTGTGCCCTGAGGGGTTTGGAAATATTACTCTGACATTTCAAAGTTATGTTATCTTAGATACAAAAAGACCTTAGGCTCACTTAACTATGTTAAAGACTGACCTTTGTCAAGGAACCTATAGGCCAAGGATGTGACACCTGCCATGACTGCATTTTGTTAGGAAAAGACACTTTTTTAAGTAAGAGGAGGGGAGAGAGACAGATCCACCTGGCAACCCCTATCTGAGGCTGATGCTCAGATGCTCGAATCAACGCTGTGAGAGAGGAAGAGAGAGAGAAGCTGGAGAGGGTGGGGGAGAGAAGCAAATGATCACTTCTCGTGTGTGCCCTGAACCAGGATCAAACCTGGGACACTCATATGCCGGGTTGACGCTCTATCCACTGAGCGAAATGGCCAGGGCCAGAACTTTTTAAAAATTGATTTTAGAGAAAGAGAGGAAGGGGGAGAGAGAAAGAGAAACATGATTTGTTGTTCCACCCCTCTATCCATTCACTGGTTGATTCTTGTATGTTCCCTAACTGGGGATTGAACCTCTAACCTTGACGTATCGGGAGGACAGTCTAACCAAATGAGCTGCCTGGCCAGGGCCCATATGTGTGTCTTAAATTTGGTTATTTTCTTTTTTTTTTTTTTTACAGTTTTTTTTTTAAAGATTTTATTTATTCATTTTAGAGAGAGGAGAGAGACAGAGAGACAGAGAGAGAAGGAAGGGAGGAGCAAAAAGCATCAACTCCCATATGTGCCTTGACCAGGGAAGCCCAGGGTTTCAAACCCACGACCTCAGTGTTCCAGGTCGATGCTTTTACCCACTGCGCCACCGCAGGTCAGACAAATTTGGTTATTTTCTGTTGCGACTCTGTCTCATGTCTGTTTCATTATTAGACCAGCCTAAAGAACCTTGAAGGTAGAGGAAAGTTTCTTCCTCCCCCGCAGTCCTTTGTCTGCAAAGTCCCCACCTCTCTCTGGGGCTGCTTTCCTACTCATCCCTGACCGCTCTCCCCTGTGGGGGACACTGGCAGCTCTGGGACATCCCAGGCTACACACGCTCCCCTGGGGCCCCTTCACTGGCCTGTAGTTCTCCAGGCCTGCTACCACCAGCTTGTCCACCAGACAGCTGTGAGCATCTTGAGCTAGAAAGGTTCAGGACACAGCACGTTCATCCTCTGACCCACCAGCTGCCCCTCCCCATTGTCCAGACTCACGGCCAGCTGCTCAGACAGACGCCCTGATGTCACCCCTGCTGCCTCTGTGCTCCGGTCCCCAGATACATGGTTCTGTCCAGCCTGCCCAGCACATTGTGCTGCCCTTCATATGGTTCTCCCTGCCATGAGGGGGCCATGCCCCTGCTCAGACCCTCAGTAGTTCACATCACTGTTCAGAGGGACCTGCCCTCCCACACGGCCACAGCCCTAAGGGAGCCGACTGTCAGCAACCAGCAAAAGGACTAACACGTCACCTGTGGCCCCTTCCTCTCCAGTTTACCTTTTATCTTCTTTTTTTTTTTTTTTTTTTTTTTAAGAACTGATGGCCTTGGCTGGGTAGCTCAGTTCGTTAGAGAGTACACCAAGGTTGCGGGTTCTGTCTCGGATCAGGGCACATACAAGAATCAACCAATGAACATACATAGAACTGGAACAACAAATCAATGTTTCTCTCACTCTATCTCTCCTCCCTCTCTCAGTTTTTAAAAAAGTAACTGATCAATGTCAGTTGATTGGGTTTTTAGTTTTTTTGTTTGTTTGTTTGTTTTCATTTTTCTGAAGCTGGAAACGGGAGGCAGTCAGACAGACTCCCGCATGTGCCCGACCGGGATCCACCCGGCATGCCCACCAGGGGGCAATGCTTTGCCCCTCTGGGGCGTCGCTCTGTTGCATCCAGAGCCACTCTAGCGCCTGAGGCAGAGGCCACAGAGCCATCCCCAGCGCCCGGGCCATCTTTGCTCCAATGGAGCCTCGCTGCGGGAGGGGAAGAGAGAGACAGAGAGGAAGGAGAGGGGGAGGGGTGGAGAAGCAGATGGGCGCTTCTCCTGTGTGCCCTGGCCGGAATCAAACCCGGGACTCATGCACGTCAGGCCGATGCTCTACCACTGAGCCAACTGGCCAGGGCCTGATTTTTAGTTTTTGCACAGAAAGAAAAGTCATTTCTAAAATTCATATGGAATCTCAAGGGACCCTGAGTAGCTGAAGCAATCTTGGAAAAAGAATAGCAGAGATGGAAGGCTCCCACTTCCTGATTTAAAACCTACCACCAAGCCACGGTGATCAAATCAGTGTGGTGCTGGCATAGGCAGTGGTGCAGTGGATAGAGCGTTGGACTGGGATGTGGAGGACCCAGGTTCGAGACCCCAAGGTCGCCAGCTTGCGTGCTGGCTCTTCTGATTTGAGCAAAGCTCACCAGCTTGGACCCAAGGTTGCTGGCTCGAGCAAGGGGTTACTCGCTCTGCTGACAGCCCATGGTCAAGGCACATATGAGAAAGCAATCAATGAACAACTAAGGTGTTGAACGCACAATGACAAACTAATGATTGATGCTTCTCATTTCTCCATTCCTGTCTGTCTGTTCCTATCTATCCCTTTCTCTGTCTCTGTTAAAAAAACAAAACAAAACAAAAAAACAGAAGAAGCCTAGAAAGAAACCTTCACATCTATGATGAAATGATTTCCAACAAGGGTGCCGCCAAGATAATTCCGTGGCACAAGGACAGTGTTTTCAAAAAAGGGAACTGGGAGAACCAGATGTCCACACGCAAAAGAATGAACTTCAGCCCCGACCTCTCACCACCTACAAAACTAACTGAAAATGGATCAGAGACCCAAACTTAAGATTTAAAATTATAAAACACTTCAAAGGAAACAAGGGAGTAAATCTTCATAAACTTAGATTTGGCAATGGTTCTTTGACTACAATAGAAAAATGACAAGCGGGAGAGGAAGAAAAAAGGAAAATGAGGTGATAAATTGGGCTTCATCAAAATTAAAAGTCTTTGTGCATCAAGGACACTATCAACAGAGTGAGAAAAAAAACAACTGACAGAACAAGAGAAAAATATTTGCAAATCATATATCTGACATGGGTCTAGTGTCCAGAATATACAAAGAACTCTTACAGCTCTACACAACCAGAACAAAAACAAGTTCAAAAATTGGCAAAAGCCTGGTGCAATAAACAGAGCATTGACCTGGGACGCTGAGGACCCAGGTTAAAAACTCCAAGGTCACAGGCTTGAGCCTGGGCTCACCAGCTAAGTGTGGGGTCACTGGCTTGAGCCCAGAAGTCACTGGCTTGAAGCCCAAGATCACTGGCTTGAATCCAAAGGTCGCTGGCTTGAGCAAAGGGTCACTGGCTCAGGCTCAGCTGGAGCCACTCGCTCCCCCTCCCCCCATCAAGGCATGTATGAGAAAGCAATCAATGAACAATTAAAGTGCTACAAAATCAAAGTTGATGATTCTCATCTCTCTCCCTTCCTGTCAGTCTGTCCCTCTCTCTCTTACTCTCTCTCTCTAAAAAAAAAGAAAAGAAGCCCTGGCCGGTTGGCTCAGTGGTAGAGCGTCGGCCTGGTGTGCAGAAGTCCCGGGTTCGATTCCCGGCCAGGGCACACAGGAGAAGCGCCCATCTGCTTCTCCACCCCTCCCCCTCTCCTTCCTCTCTGTCTCTCTCTTCCCCTCCCGCAGCAAGTCTCCATTGGAGCAAAGATGTCCCAGGCGCTGGGGATGGCTCCTTGGCCTCTGCCCCAGGCGCTAGAGTGGCTCTGGTCGCAACAGAGTGACGCCCCGGAGGGGCAGAGCATCGCCCCCTGGTGGACAGAGCATCGCCCCCTGGTGGGCGTGCTGGGTGGATCCCGGTCGGGCGCATGCGGGAGTCTGTCTGACTGTCTCTCCCCATTTCCAGCTTCAGAAAAATACAAAAAAAAAAAAAGGAAAGAAAAGAGGCCCTGGCCAGTTGGCTCAGCGGTTAGAGCGTCAGCCCGGCAGGTTCAATTCCTGGCCAGGGCACACAGGAGAAGTGCCCATCTGCTTCTCCACCCTTCCCCCTCTCCTTCCTCTCTGTCTCTGTCTTCCCCTCCCACAGCCAAGGCTCCATTGGAGCAAAGTTGGCCCTGGCACTGAGGATGGCTCCATGGCTTCTGCCTCAGGTGCTAGAATGGCTCCAGCTGCAATGGAGCAATAGCCCAGATGGGCAGAGCATCGACCCCTAGTGGGCATGCCAGGTGGATCCCGGTTGGGCGCATGCAGGAGTATGTCTGCCTCCTTGTTTCTTACTTTTGAAAAAATATGAAAAAAAAAAACAGGCTAAAGACCTGAACAATATGTTTCTTGATCCCTGGCTGGGTAGTTCAGTTGGTTGGAATGTCATCCCGATGAGCTGAGGTTGCAGGTTTGATTTCTGGTCAGGACACATTCAAGGGTCGGTCAATGAATGAGTCAATAGGTGGAACAACAAGTCATTTTCTCTCCCTCTCTATCTCTCTCCCCATTCCTCTTTCTCTCTAAAAATCAATCAATAAATTTTTGAGACTTCATAAAAGATACTCCTCATATGACCTGTGGTGGCGCAGTGGATAAAGCATCAACCTGGAACACTGAGGTCGCTGGTTCGAAACCCTGGGCTTGCCTGGTCAAGGCACATATGAAAGTTAATGCTTCCTGCTCCTCCGCCCCTTCTCTCTCTCTCTCTCTCCTCTCTCTAAAATGAGTAAATAAAAAAAAGATATTCCTCTGAAGAAGATATGCAAATGACCCATAATCCCGTGAACAGATGCTCAGCATCACTCATCACTAGGGAAATGCAAATAAACTACAGTGAGACACCAGTTCACACATTAGCAATGGCTATAATCTAAAGGACAGACAGTAACAAGTGTTGCAGAGAACATGGAGCCACTGGACCCCTTGTGCATGGCTGCTGGGAATTTAAACCAGTGCGACTGCTGTGGAAGACAGTGTGGAGGTTCTTTAGGTCAAACGTCAAGTTACCCTGTGACCTCGCATTTCCTCCCCAAGTAAATACCCAAAGGAATTGAAAATAGATGTTCCAACAAAAACTAATGTCCCCAGCAGCTCTAATGACAGTAGCCAAAAGGTGGAAACAGCCCAAATATCCATTGATAGATGACAGAAAAATAAAGTTGTAGTCCATACCTATGGTGGAATATTATTCAGTCTTTTTAAAGTTTTTAGTTATTGATTTGAGAGAGAGAGAAACATTGATTTGTTGTTCTACTTATTTATGCATTCATTGGTTGATTCTTCTATGTCCCCTCATGGGGGGGATGGAACCCAAAACCTAGGTGTTATCAGGATGGTGCTGTAACCACTTGAGCCACCGGCCATTAAGAAGATTGTTATATTGAGGAATTATTATATTAGATAATACTTTATTATAATACAGTGTGTCTATAAAGTCATGGTGCACTTTTGACCGGTCACAGGAAAGCAACAAAAGACGATAGAAATGTGAAATCTGCACCAAATAAAAGGAAAACCCTCCCAGTTTCTGTAGGATGAGGTGGCAGCATGTGCGCATGTGCAGATGATGACGTAACACCATGTATACAGCAGAGCAGCCCATGGCCATGCCAGTCGAGATGTGGACGGTACAGAGGAAAGTTCAGTGTGTTCTGTGGCACGCTAAATTCGAATCTGTGACCAAAGTGCAACGTGAATATCAGCGCATTTATAACGAAGCGCCACCACATAGGAATAACATTACTCGGTGGGATAAGCAGTTGAAGGAAACGGGCAGTTTAGTGGAGAAACCCCGTTCTGGTAGGCCATCAGTCAGTGATGAGTCTGTAGAGGCTATATGGGATAGCTACCTAAGGAGCCCTAAAAAACTCTGTATGTGAGCCCACATCAAACTGCACTGAATAGGTATGAAACTGGGAGAGTTTTCCTTTTATTTGGTGCAGATTTCACATTTCTATCATCTTTTGTTGCTTTCCTGTGACCAGTCAAAAGTGCACCATGGGCCCTGGCTGGTTGGCTCAGTGGTAGAGCATCGGCCTGGCGTGCAGGAGTCCAGGGTTCAATTCCCGGCCAGGGCACACAGGAGAAGCGCCCATCTGCTTCTCCACCCCTCCCCCTTTCCTTCCTCTCTGTCTCTCTCTTCCCCTCTGGCAGCCAAGGCTCCACTGGAGCAAAGTTGGCCCGGGAGCTGAAGATGGCTCCATGGCCTCTGCCTCAGGCGCTAGAATGGCTCTGGTCACAACAGAGCGATGCCCCAGATGGGCAGAGCATCGCCCCCTGGTGGGCGTGCCGGGTGGATCCTGGTCGGGCACATGCGGGAGTCTGTCTGACTGCCTCCCCATTTCCAACTTTAGAAAAATACAAATAAGGAAAAAAAAGAAAAAGAAAAAAAAAGTGCACCATGACTTTACGAACACACTGTATTAAAACTATTGTTACTCTTGATGAGGAGTGAAGCTCCGACAATCGCTACAATGTGAATGGACCTTGAGATCATGATGCTGAGCAGGAAAGATGGACATATAGAAGGTCACATGTGGCATGAGTTGCCCATGTGCCGTACCCAGAACCAGCAGACTCATGGATACAGAAGGCAGATCAGTGGTTGCTGGGGCTGGAGGGGGGAATGGCCAGGGACTCTCCTGGGTGTGGGGTAACGAAAATGTCTTGGACTTGTAAGGAGATAACAGTTGCACAATCAAGTGAATGTGTAAATGTCACTAGACTCTAAACTTCAAAAGGGTTTAAATGGTACATTTGACCACAGTGTAAAACAAGAAGTAGCTAATGGCGTAGAACAGCACATAGGGAACCAGTGAGTCCCTGGGAGGGCTTGAGAGGCCCCCTCCTGGTTAGGGGGAATACAGGGTACCCTGTGGGGAAGAAGTGTCTCGTGGAAACCCCATGTCCTAGGCTGAAGAGAGGGTAGGGAAGGCCATGGGGCTGAGTCCCTGCCTCTTCATGGGGAGGGGCAATATGGAGGGGTCTTTCTGTTGGAGAGGACAGTCCTTCCAGGTCTGTGAACTGAAAAGAGACCAAGGAGCAGTCAGGACAGTGACCAGGATGCAAGCCCAGAGGAAAAGGCCGTTCCTGCCAGGCACCCTGGGGGACAGGGGGCATCGTGTATCAACACCCAGGTGGCATGGTATGGTGTGACAGATGTGACATGGGGTGGCACCCTGTAATGACTGTGGAGTGGAAGGGGCAGCTCTGGGCCCAAGTGGCTTTGAGAATCCATGTCCCCTCCCTTCCATGCGACACATGTCCTGGCTGTGTCCCATTCCCCCTGCTCCCAGGGAATTCTCCCTGCTGCTCTGCTCTGTGGCTGTGGCTGTTCCTGCTGGATGTGACCTCTCATTGCATCTTTGCATGAGATGACCTTGAACCAGCTTCTTGGGGCAAGAGGGCAGTTCCAGGGTAATTCTGGGTCCATCTTTGGGCTGTTGGGTGGGGCCGGACAGGATATCAGGCTCAGGAAGCCTTTGCTGGCCACGCCCTTTTGTGGCCCCTTAGCAGGCACCCCCAGAAGCTGTACCACCCACCTTCCTCCTGCCTCTGGTGCCACCGGTGTGAGCTGTTTAATTGGCAGGTGCTGGCAGAGCTGAGACCTAGGGCATCCCTCCCCCAGGTAGGGCCCTGGCAGTGGGAGACAAGGAGACCTGGAGGCAGGGTGGGTCCAGTGGCTCTGAGGGCAAGTTACTATGATCCCCACAGCCACCACACCATGTGTCCCTTCTCACATCTGCAATAGGAACTAAGGGAAAGGCAGTATGTAGGGCCCTACCATACATGGGTCTGGGGCCTACCCACCCAGAGTGGCTCACCTCAGTTTGTGTGCTCCGTGGCTCAAAGGAGCCTCCCTGAGTTGGCCCAGGCCTGTGGGTGGCACCTGAGGATAGGAGTCTTGGGAACAGCAGGGCGTCTCCAGGGATCAGAGCCCCAAGGCCTGGCAGGAGCAGTGGCTGCCTCTGAACTAGCCCTCCTCATTTGTCCCCCAGCCTCCCTGACCCATATCTCTCTGGTGTGGCCTGGACTCCCCTCTCTAGACCATGAGCGGTGCAGGGTCTGCATGTGCCCCTCCTTGACCCTCGGTCTCTCGCACGGTCTCTGAGCGTCTGCATCATGTTTCCAGCGTTCATGCCCAGGATGTGCTGAGGGCGTTGCCGCTCACTCCAGGCCAGGCGGGTGACTGCTGGCCTTCTGCAGGCAGCTGTGGGAAGCGCCAGAGAACAATTGTGGCCTCCCTGCCAAGGATCCGCCCAGCCCAGACAGGAAATGGGGCTGGGGGCTGGGGTGAGTGGGAGCACCCACTGCCCCTTACACAACTCACTGCCCCTTGTTGAACCTTTGATGTCCCCATCCCAGAACACCCCCCACACACACACACCCAGGCTGCTATAAGGGTTGGGGGCAGAACACAGGGGGAGGCTGGAGCCTGCTCATCCCTGTCCCTCTTGTCTCTAACCCCAGCATCCAGTTTTAGGACCCAGCAGGCCAAAGGCAGGGCCATCTGGCCAGCCAGGAGGAGCCAGGAGCTTGGGCCTGTGTGGGCCTTGAACCCAAGAGCCAACAGAGGCTTCCTTTATAAGCAGTTTAGCTACTGCCCAGGTTCTGCTTTTAGCCCAGAAGTGTTCTTCCTTCTGGTGACAGTACTTGACTCTAAGTGCCACGTAGTGTCCCAGACAGGCCACTCACTGTGGCTCCTCCATTCCCTGCCTCCAGGGCCACATAAAATCTGAGTGAGGGCTTTCAGAACCTTTATGGGTCAACAAGACACTGCAGTCTTTGGAGTACTTGGATACTAAGCTGGAGGTGACAAGAAGGCAAGCTCAGTAGCCATTCCCCCATTAGGCAAAGAGGAAGAAGAGGAAGTACAACTAGGGAAAAAAAAGAGCCAAGTGGGGAGCCTTGACAGCCTCAGTGAAGTCCTGGATCCAGCCGTGTCTATGCCCAAACATTTGCATATAGGTGCTCATTCCCTGAGCCAGTCAATGGCCTCTTCTCACATAAGCTGGTTTAAGCTTCTGCCACTCACTACCTCGAGTTCTGACTGATGCTCCCAGCTTACGGTTGCATTCTTCTCTGTTAGAGAGGTTTGTGTTTTCAACCAAAGATGTCTCACTCCATGAATGATGACATTAAACAGCCCTTTATTTACACCTCTGTGGCTACCAAATCCACTAATGATGGAACCAGACTTCCCTTCTCCACAGGACAGCCCCAGGCAGGGCAGCCCACAGAGCAGCAGCGAGAGCAGATGTAGCCACCTCAAGGAGCCCCGCAGTGGAGAGTGGGCTCTCCTGGGAGGCATCTCTAGAAAGACAGCATGAGACTCTGCTGGAGCTGATGGCCCAGCTGAGTGCTGCCTCCCCTGTCTCAGCCCATCTGGGACAGCTCTCTCCGGGAGGGGCAAGAAGGCCGCGTGGGCCTTCCTTAGGGTGTCTGCTCCAAATCTGGGGCAAGGAAGATGTGCCCCCTGAAATGCAGCTACTTACTCACCTCCCGTGTTTGCCCTCTTCTACCTTTTACTCTCAGTGCTTTCTGATTCCCACTGTCCCTCAAACTTTAATGCCCCTCATCAAAACCAGGAGGGTGATGGGCTCAGAGGTCAGGTAAGGAGAGGCATGATTGGAGGCGTGGGGACAAAGAAGCCATGCCTTGGGGTGGGGGCTGCTTCCACTGTAAAGGGGAAGGGGTTCAGGGATCCTTTAGGCTGTCCTGGCCTAAGGACAGGCACAGCCAGCACTCTCCTCAAGACTGGGAGACCCAGTTTGCCTGCCACACCAGCCTCCTGGGCCATGATGCCCATGACCTCACTGGCCATGCCCACCTTGGGGCCTTGCCTTGACCCTTCTCTGGGCACTGAGGCCACCAGCTCCCTCCCTCCTCAGCACCCACATGCTCTGATTGCTTCCTTACTGCCTGCCACACCAGTGCTGAGGAGAGCAGAGTGATCAGCAGGTTGGGGGTGGTGGGAACTGCTAGTGGTTTTAAGCAGAGGAGGGTATCTGTTCAGTTCCTTGCTCAGCTGATGAAGGGGAACCTACCTCTCCCTGCTGGAGGAGGGGCCCCTTGTGGCCCACCTAAAGCTGCCCACTGGCTCTTCCCACACCCTTCCTAGCAGACCTGCCCCTTGTCCAGACACATGTACAACCCCTGGTGCTCGGTCTCTGTTGAGAGAAGGGATAAAGAGCCACAGCCTCACTATTCTGACCCCATTTGTCACCAAACCCAGCCTCTGGAAGCCTGCGGGAATTAATTAACGCTTCTTCTGGATTACCTACATTCTGCTTCCTCTACCTCCACCCCCATCCTCTGTCCTCTGGGGCTCAGAGGCAGGGTCAGGCTCCCGTCTCACTTACTGGAAGCGGGGACAGGTTGATCATGTGATGGAGCAACAGACAGTGCTGACAGAGAGCAGACAGACCCTGCGGGGAGCACCCCCCCCACAGCTCTGAGACCCTTCAAAGCCAGGCTTGAAGCGCGGCCCGGGTGGGCACGGTCCTGCTTGTGTGCACAGATTGCTTGAATAATTCATGTTTAAAAAGACCTCTCTCTCCATCAGACCAAT
Source organism: Saccopteryx leptura (assembly GCF_036850995.1). Taxonomy (NCBI): domain Eukaryota; kingdom Metazoa; phylum Chordata; class Mammalia; order Chiroptera; family Emballonuridae; genus Saccopteryx; species Saccopteryx leptura. Next base: position 84,289,448 of record NC_089505.1, on the reverse strand, counting down.
TCCTGCTAAAGAACAGATGGGGTGGGGGGGAGCATCTAAATTATGCATTTGCGCCCCCCCCCCGGGGTTTTTAGCAAAGGTCTAGCATCCGGCCACCCTGGTTGCCCAGGGTGTGTGGACCTGGGCAACCTCCTTCACTCATAGACTCTGTTCTGCCTGGCTGACCTGGCTCTGGGCTGGTTCCAGTTGGCCAGGTGCAGCTGTGGACTCGGGACCACAGGCTGGTCTTTAAGCCACTTGTCTCTAGAGCGACAGTATGTAGCTGGGAAATCAGAAGCTGGGTTCCTGGCTAGCTGGGCACGAGCTCTCCCCTAATCCACCATGGACACCTGATTTATACCACACGGAGGCGGGGGCCGGGCAGAAGCTGGGGGCCAGAAACTGCACAGGCCTGGGCAGGAGGGGAGTGGGGTCAGGGAGAGCAGGGTTCCCACAGTGTCCTTCAGACCCCGGAGGTCCAAATGGCCCTGGTTGAAAAGCTGGAAGCTCCTATGGGTTCATTCCTAAAAGCTGGTTGGGGGAGGGGGTGATGGTAACTGCCAGTGGTTTTAAGCAGTGGAGGAAATCAGTTCAGTTCTTTGCTCAGCTGATGAAGATGAACCTTCAAGGCATGTGTCCCCAAGGCCAGAGGGACCTACTGCATGGGAACTGGCCCGGGCGTGGGGAGGGGATGCCTGGGACCCTTCAGTGCACATCAGAGAAGGATGAGGCCTCTGGCTGCACAGGAGACCTGGAAATAAGGAGTTGGGTCCCCACTCCTTCCCTCCTGCTTTCCCCTCAACTTTGCCCCTCACACCCCATCCATAAACACATAAATGAAGATTTCAGGTTGGGGCCACAGGGCAAGTTCCAGGGAAGGCCCCGTCACACCCTGCAGACCTACAGATTAGCTGGGGCGCCAGGGCTGCACCTGATATCCCAGGATGCCTGGGGTGGATAGTGATCCAGCCTGCTGTCATTGTGGAGGAGCCTAACTGGGATGATAGTGGGGGCAGGGGAGCCCTGGGCCAGGCCTGTGAGTGTCCCTGCTGCCTGGTGCCCACCATGGCCCTTGGGTGGGGGTTCCAAGGGTCCCCCAGGCTTCCTGCGATCCCCACAGCACAGAGGACTCCACAAGACCCCTCATCACCTCCCTCCACCTCCTCCTGCTCTGCCTCCATCCACATCCCCATTTGCCCCCTCCTCCTTTACCCTCCTTTCTCCTTCCCCTCCTTTTCCACCCCTTTCTCCTGAAAGTTGTGACTTCTGCTTAAGGAGCACAGAAGAGCCACAGTGCTGAGAAGGGCAGAGTGACTTGCAGGTTGGGGGAGGGGGTGATGGGAACTGCCAGTGGTTTTAAGCAGTGGAGGAAATCAGTTCAGTTCTTTGCTCAGCTGATGAAGATGAACCTTCCTCTCTGCTGGGGTGGGGACCCTTGTGGCTCAGTTGAGGTCAGAGTCCCTGTGGGGTGAGGGGTGTGTGGTGTCAGCAATCATGGGGAAGTTGGTTACCTGGGGGGTAGTTTGTGTGTGTACAATCATATGTTCTGTTCCCTCTCTTTTTCCATTGACAGGGACTACAGGCGATGACATCCCAGTAGCAGAAAGCACACCCAGAGCCTGGCTCCTGGCTCCTAAATACCATTCTTCACTATAAGGAACCACGGTGGTTCCTCGGAGAAATGGCTGAGAGTTCAGGTTTGGGGCAGGGAGGGCCTGAGGTGAGCCTGGAGCACCCTGTGCCAGGACTTGATAAAGGGCTGCAAGAATGATGGGGACATACATGTTGGTGTGCTGAAAGGAAGACCACGATAATGGGAGGGAGCAGTGACAGGGGCATAGACCTGAAATGGCTGGGGAGGTATAGGTTCCATGCGGGATTGGGAGGGCCACCCTAGGCATACACAAAAAAAGGAAAGGGCTGAGGAGAGAGATGACAGGCCCCTTGTGGGCGTGGCCCTGTGTAAGGGGGACAGCTGGGTTGCTTCTGTGTCTCCAGTCTCCTTTAGCCTGGTGGGGGCGGGGCAGGGGGCTGAGGCGCGGTGAGAGTCCGTTGTTAGGGTCGGACTGCAGGCTGGGGCAGTGAAGAGGTAGGCGGGTGGGGTGCTGTGGGAACTGGGCGCCAGAAGTTGGCTGAAAAGACGGGAGGTGGTGGAGGAGGTGGGCCCGCTCCACTGAAACCTGCACAGGAAACTACAAGCTGCAGACCTCTCACCCATCCCCGCCTTTTCCCCCTTTCCCACCTGGGGGTGAGTTGGGGGGGGGCTTCCATCCTCAGCTGCCCCGCTGACTTCTCAGCTAGGTCTGCCGGAATGACCATCTCTCTTCCTGGCGCTTTCCCCCGTGGTCTGACATCCCGCCCAGGTGGCCAGTCCCTACAGGACCACCAGACGCCACACTGCCCACACCTGCCCGAGCTGCACGAGCCTCACGGGCACCTCTGAGGGCCGTTGTCCACCGCGGCGGGGCGTCCTGGAGGCCGAGCTCGTCCTGCGCGCGCCCCGCTGGCCGCCTCCTTAGACGGAGGAACCTGCAGGCCTCAGGGTCGGCCGGGAAGGCGACGCGTGTAAGGTGTGCGGAGAAGGGTGCCCGGTGCCTGTGCGGAACGAGAGTGCAGGGTGCGATGCGTGTGTGCGGGGCGCGGGTTCGGGGTGCCCGGGCGAGGCGAGGCGGGACCCGGCTCCGCCTTGTGGCCTCCACCCACGCCTGCGTGGTCGGAAACCGAGCTGGTCGGCAGTGGGCAGCCCCACGTTAGCGAGAAACCAAGGCCGGTTCCTAGGGCGCAGAGCCCGGCGCGGGACACCAGGGGCTGGGTGCTCACGAAACCGGTCCACGAGGGCGCTGCACGTCGCCTTGAATGGCTCGCACGCGCGCGGACTCAGCGCTGGGAGGAAGCGCGCGTGCGTGCGCGCCGCCCGGGCCGTGCGTGGTGACGCGGCCGTGGGGTTTCCCGAGGCTGCGGACAGGGGCCGCCGCGCCCATCGATGGCTGGAGGCGTCTGAGGGCGGACGGAGGCGGAGGCGGCGGCGGCGGGCGCGGGCGCGGAGTGGAGCAGCCGCCTCGGGACCGGACCGAGCCTCGCCGCGCATCTGCCGCAGCGCCCGTGGAGCGGCCCGAGCGCGACCACCTCCCGGAGCGGCGGCCGAGGCGGCGGGGTGCGGGCGCGGCAGGCGGGACGAGCGCCGAGGTGAGCGCAGCGGCCCCGGCCCGGTCCGGTCCCGCGGCCCCGGCCCTGGTGCTCCTTCCCGGCGGCCGGACCCAGGCTTCTCCCCAGGTTCCCCCGCCGTCACCGCCCGGGCTGCCCCGCCCCCACCCCCACTCGACGCGGGGCCGCGTCTTCCTGCCCCGCCCGGGTGGGGTCCGCGGGGCGGGGGCGGCCGAGGACCCTGCGGGCGTCGACCGGGGTCGGGGCGGAGGTCCGCGGCCCGTTGTCTCAGGTCCAGGCTTCGCTTCAGGGGCCCTGGGTCCGGGGCTGTCCAGGGGGATCCGGGTCCGGGCTTGCGGTCCGAGTTCGGGGTCCTGGACCCTGGCTTCTAGATCTGGGGTTCGCGGTCCCGGTTCTGGGGGCTGGGGGCGTCGGGGTCCTGGGTGTGCGCGCGAGGACCCCGGCCCGGCCCCCCGGGCTGCCGCCGCCCTCCACCCCCACGCCGCCGGGCCGGCCGGGCCGCGAGAACAAAGACGGCGCGGGCTCCGCAGTGGCTGCGGGTGGCCGTCCTTCGCTCGGGGGGCCGTCGTGTTTTGCATGCCCCCCTTTCCTGGCGACTTTGAAGTTGGGGTTTGGTGAACAACACGGTGAAGGGGGGGTGTGATGAGAAGATGAAATGAGGAAGCGGGGACCTGGCCGCGCGGCCGCGGGGGCCCCGTTCGGGGGATCTGAGGCCGGAGCGGAGGAGCCGTGCTGGGCAAGAGGAAAACAAGGGCGGTTTTTGGGCTGTCTTCGTTTTTTTACCGAAAAGTGAGAGGCGAAGCCAGTCGCACGGCCAGCCTTGCCCCGTTGTGTCCTTTCTTTCTCGCGCCGCGCGGAGCCCGCGTGCGGGGCAGGTGGGCGCGAGGTGGACGCGGGGCAGGCCCCTAGGGCCGGGCCGGGGTGGGCCGGGGTCCCCGCGCCCCCTCCCTTGCGCGCCCCAATGAATGGCCGGGAGTCCAGGCCCCGCGACAAGATGGCGCGGCCGCCGCCGCCTTTGTCAGCGCCGCGCGCTCCCGGACCCTCTCCTGCCTCGACGGTGTTTGGGGGCTCGCTGTGCGTTATTTCGGAGGATCCGGCTGGGGCAGAGGGAGGAAACGACCCGAGGGGGTGGTGTCCGCCTCGGGCCAGGGCCCGTGCGGGCTCCTCCGTGGCCGCGGGGTGAGGGGCGGAGGGTGGAGCTGGGCTGAGACTTCCACCCGGGCGGAGGCTGAGTCCTCGGACTGGAAGAGCCTCCCGTGTTTTTCCTTGCGAATGGATAGTGGGTATCCGAAAGGTAGTCAGCATTTCTGATGTTCGCTTTATCCGCTCAGTTCCTCTTTATGGCAGCTCTTGGGAGATTCCGTGTACTGCAGGAAGAGAGGGATGTATGTGAATTTTTATCTTGGCGGGGGGGGGGAGTTGGGCACTTATAGTTCAAGTGTACATTTCTGAGTGTATACGTACACATGCAGACAGCTTAACCCATCGTTTCGATTTGGGGGAGATGGTGGGGTTTCTTTTATATTCATGTTGTTATCTGATAACACTGGTCTCAAATGTTTGATCATTGAGTCCCTTTGAGATTGATTATTAAGGAAATAGATTAGTTTTCACGATTAGCAAATAAATGGAAGTATAAGCTTTGTGAGACAATTCCTTTTAGATAGTGGATAAGGTCTGTATAGCGTTATCGTAGATAAGATTTCTGCATGACTTCTTGTTTTCTAATTTGAAGTTGTCCTTTTTTTGAAGGGTGGAGGGTTCTTTATTCAAAAGTAAGAATTTAGTTTGCTTTCTAGTAAGATGGATGAGGTCTATTCTGGATTCTTCTGGAAGGTACATATTGCAAAAAGAAAGCAAACAGGCAGTTCCTTTTTTGCTTCCTCACTAATACTGGCTTTGTGGCTGGTGACAAAGCTGGTGCCACTACCATGAAAATAGGTGTGAGCGCTTTCACAGGGCAGAACTGGGTGGTAGCTTTTGGCTGAATTTCCCTTTGTAACAATTAGAGCTGTCCAGAAGTGGGTGTAACTGTAAGGGGTGAGAAGCTGATCCTGCCAGGATCTTGTGGGGGACATTTCCCGTTGCTGTGGGAGGCTGGACAGCCAGGCCTCTGTCTTCCTGAGACACCCACCGTTAGTGTTTGGTTTCACAGGCGATTCAAGTGCCACACGTTTTTCTTAGAAGGTGAGAGTTTAGGAAAGCGAAGTTAAGTTTTATAATGGAGCCTGTAGCTCACTCCCAGTTCTCCCTGCTCAGGGCCCCTGTTAGGGCTACATGTCATCTGCTGGGATGGTTCGAGAGAGTGCTTACAGAGGAAATTGTTCAATCTGCAGTTTTGACTCAAGAGTTCACATTTTCTTACATGAATGCACACACCAGACAAAAACCATACTTCTTGTATGATACCTGAGTTCACAGCGTACAAATACTACACAGAATGCCCTTTAACAACAATTCCTTAATAAAGATTTCTTTTTGTTTGGTATCTTAAAATCCTTATTTTGAGGGAAGTGAATTTCCTCAGATTTAATTTTAATTTCAAAAGAGATTTAAAAGGCTGCTAAAAGTTTCAGAATAATTTTTTTAAAGTAAAACCTTTTTTCAAGAAAATTTTTTTCATACTTAGTTAAGACTTTGATTTGTCTTCTGTCCACTGGTTTGATTGGAAAAGTTGTATTTCTTCAAATATCTTTGAGAAAGGTCTTCAGGGTATCTGTACACTTACCTACCACAGGTGGCTTTTTAGCTAATACTTTCATGGGTGATGTTAATTTTATTTCAGATAAGCAGATTTGGCAACATTTATTATAGTTTCATTATTGGATTGGTTTTTTTCTCTGCCCAAAAGATTTGGCTCCTGTTGCTCTGTAAATTGGATTAAATTCTTACTGTGTGCAGACTTGGCTTTCAGCATTAGTGGATTGGTAATAGATAGTCTCAATTTTATTATCTAGGCTTGACCATATGGCATGCGGTGTTATTTTGAAACCTATTTAGCGTAAGTCAAGTAAGGCATTGAACTACAGGGTTTAGAATTTTTTTAACCTTGGTATAAATTCTGACTTTAGGTTTGCCTTCGGTGATCAGAGTAGAGAAATTAAGAAGTAGACAGTTAAGTGTTTGGTTTAGTGAAGGTGTAGGATGAGGGGATAAAAACAAACTAAATTGAGGACCTGGCCGGTTGGCTCAGTGGTAGAGCGTGGGCCTGGCGTGCGGGAGTCCCGGGTTCAATTCCCGGCCAGGGCACACAGGAGAAGCGCCCATCTGCTTCTCCACCCCTCCCCCTCTCCTTCCTCTCTGTCTCTCTATTCTCCTCCCGAAGCGAGGCTCCATCGGAGCAAAGTTGGCCCAGGCGCTGAGGATGGCTCTGTGGCCTCTGTCTCAGGCACTAGAATGGCTCTGGTTGCAGCAGAGCGATGCCCCAGATGAGCAGAGCATTGCCCCATGGTGGGCATGCCGGGTGGATCCTGGTCGGGCGCATACGGGAGTCTGTCTGACTGCCTCCCCGTTTCCAACTTCAGAAAAATACAAAAAAATAAAAAAATAAAAAACCCCACTAAATTGAAATGGATCAGAGACATAATTTACAAAACTGAATGTATGACAGTCTTGGAAGAAAGAAACAGTCCAAATATTTGTGGAGAATGTGTAGATACTGAGTAAAGGAACATCACATGGGCTGTTCTGCAAAAGGAACAGAGTAGCACTCTTTTTTAAAGCTATGAGTTTGGCCTCAGACCTCTTGTCAAGAACTCTAGGCAAGCTATAGACCAGAGGTAGTCAACCTTTTTATACCTACTGCCCACTTTTGTATCTCTGTTAGTAGTAATATTTTCTAACCGCCCACTGGTTCCACAGTAATGGTGATTTATAAATTAGGGAAGTAACTTTACTTTATAAAATGTATAAAGCAGAGTTGCAGCAAGTTAAAGCATATAATAATAATTACTTACCAAGTACTTTCTGTTGGATTTTCGCTAAGTTTGGCAGAACAAATCTTTATAAAACAACTTAATATAGTTAAATCTATCTTTTTATTTATACTTGGGTTGCTCTGCTACCGCCCACCATGAAAGCTGGAACGCCCACTAGTGGGCTGTAGGGACCAGGTTGACTACCACTGCTTTAGATGATTGACTTGGTGAGGGGATCATGGAGTGCCTGTTTTAAACCTTTCAGCCTGTTCTCCTGGCAGTGCCTACAGTCAGATTCACAGGAATTGATGGAAATTGCTGCTGGCTTCCAATGGTAGGAAAGCTGCCCCTGAGTATTTCCTTATTTGACTTACTAAATTACAATTCTGGGGGAAAGCCATTTCCAAAAACTAAAAGATTTAAAAGACAAAGTCAAGCCCTGCCCAGGTAGCTCTGTTGGTTAGAGCATCGTCCTGATGCACAGAGGTTGCAGGTTTGATCCCGAGTCAGAGCATAGAAACAAAAACAGATCAATGTTCCTTCCTTTTTCTCTTTCTGTCTTTCTGTCTCTTTCCATTTCTCCCTCTCAAAGCAATAGAAAGAAAAACAATAAGAAAATAAAAGACCAAGTCAAGGTTATCAAAGGTAATTCTTAAGAGATTATTCACTTAAATCTGTATTGCTTTTGACAAAAGATAATTGTAATTTTTTTTTAAAGACTTTATTTATTGATTTGACAGAGAGAGGAGGGGGGGAGAGAGAAGTAACAACTTATAGTTGCTTCACTTTAGTTGTTCATGCATTGCTTGTAGTATGTGCCTTGATTGGGAAAGCCCAGAGTTTCAAACCAGCAACTTCAGCGTTCCAGGTTGACACTTTATCCACTGTGCCACCACAGGCCAGTTGGTTATTTAAAAAATGAATAAATACAATTTTTTAAAATTGATTTTTAGGGGGAGAGAGAGAGAAACATTGATCTGTTGTTCCACTTAACTGTACATTTATTGGTTGATTTTTTTTTTTTTTTTTTAGAGGTGGGGTCAGACAGACAGACAGGGAGAGAGATGAGAAGCATCAGCTTGTAGTTGTGGCACCTTAGTTGTTCATTGATGGCTTTCTCATATGTGCCTTGACTGGGGGGTCTAGCTGAGCCAGTGACTGACCCCTTTCTCAAGCCAATGACCTTGGGCTTCAAGCCAGCAACCATGGGGTCATGTCTATGGTCCCACACTCAAGCTGGTGGCCTGGCGCTCTAGTTGGTGAGCCTGTGCTCAAAGTGATGACCTCAGGATTTTGAACCTGGGTCCTCAGCGTCCCAGGTTGATCCTCTATCCACTGCGCCACCACCTGGTCGGGCTCATTTGTTGATTCTTCTATGTGCTTTGACCAGTGATCAAACCTTGGTATATCGGGACAATGCTCTAACCAATGGAGCTACCTGGCCAAAGATTATTATGATTTAATAATTAGTTGCTCCAAGCTTAGTAACACATTTTATCAAGGGGGAAATACTGTGTATTTTAGTGTATTTTAAAAAAATCTATCAGCACTGGAACACTGAGGGCATTGGTTGAACATATTCTTGCTTACTTGTGGGTAAATGTGTGTTTATGTTTGTCTGTGTGTCTCCTGACTCAGTCCTGTGGCAATGACAAAATATATTCCCAGGATTATAGATTTGTGTAAGAGTTCTAATTAATAAAGCTTAAAAAAATCCTAGACTCTTGACTAACTAGACAAGAGAGTGTTAAAACCTCTACAGTAGGTTACTAAAAAATTGTCATAGGAACTTAAAATTTATTGAATTCCAGGGAGGGAGAGAAATTTACTTGTTAGTGCAAGTATCTGTGTTAGAACCCATTTCTGTAACTTAACTTGCTGGTTTGGATGTGTTTTGACTTCTTGTCCTCATCTGTAAGACAGGCATGCTAGCCCCTCTTTCCTGGGGTGGTTGCAGTATGTGAGCACTTTTGAGCAGCACCCGGTCTGTGGCACCCTTGTGTAAGTAGTGGCCTTGCTTTCACTATGATAATGTTAGCTAATGTCATAAGAAGCAGTTTCCTGAGAGATTTGTTTTCTTCTTGATGCTTCCAGAGGAATATTCAGGGTGTGGATGTGTACCATAGCTGTCTTTGCAAATCCCTGTTGTTTATTTGACCTTACTTTCTCCCCAGTCTTCGCTTGCATGTTCTCTTAAAAGGCTTTCTTTACCCTTTGAGGGTAATTTTGATTCTATAATTCATTTTGAAAATGGTAAAAATTGTTTATTTTTTTAGAGATTTCACTTACCACGTTAAGATGCTGAATTTTTTGAATGTCACAAAACTTTTTTTTTTTTTAGCATTTCTTGATTCATCAGCCAGTGACAGGATAATGAAGTGTTTTTCATATAGTCTCATAAATACCGTACTGGAAATTTGTTTAACAAATGCTCATTCTGGCACTTTCTCTGCTGGGTGCTAAGGCTATTAGTTGTCACAGCAGGGGCGTTGCCCAGGGCCCAACTGAATTTATAGATTAATGGGGAGCCTGACAAGCAGACACAAGGAAATGCAAGGCCAGTGGGTCGTGGGGGCCGCTCACCTATTCTAGAGCGATAGCTTCCTAGGGAAAGAGTTGAGTTGAGACTTGGTGAGCCTTGCAGTGGGAGCCCGCCTAGCAGGCAGGTGGAGGCTGGGGGGAAGGAAGGAGTGTTTCAGGCTGAGGACATGGTCTGAGTGTTTATATGCAGCAGCCAGTTGGGTCCTTTCACTCTGTCTCTCCAGCACTCTGAACAGTGTCTGGTGCGGGATGGGTGCTCATGAACCTATATCAGGTGAAGGAGAGCATGTCTGCTTGTTGGGGATGGACGTTCTGTAGGGCTGGAGGGTGGTGAGACGTGGAAACTGAGAGGGCAGAAGCCTTGGGAAATACTCTGCCCTTTCACCCGAGGGTTCTGGGAAGCCTTAAAGGGCTTGTAGAGAGGTGATTGGCGTGCTCAGAAGAGGGAGATTGTGGGCAGACTCCAGATGGGTTGTTTGTGTGGAGAGGAAGGGTTCTGGGCAGGATGGTAAAACTGGTGGCCAAGGCGACCTGTTGGCTGAATGGAAGATAAGGAAGGAGTAGGGACCACAGGTTTCTGTCCTGGGCATTTGGGTGGCTGGTTTGCATTCGATGGCGAGATGATTATTTATGCATATTAGGTTTCAGGACTTGAGGATGTGTTTCCACCTCCAGGGTGCATCCATCCCTGCACTTCTACTTCCTTCCCCTGCAGAGTTCTTTAGAGGATCAGAATGGATAGCCCCTCCCCAGAGCATTCTCAGATCTCATTAATCTCCATTATCCACCTTGCTGTCTTCCTAGACCTTAGTGTGATCTCCCGACTAGTTCTCAGCTTCACGAGGATAGAGGTGCTTGCTTCACTGTGGTATTACCAGCCCCGACAGGGTGCCCAGCAGAGAGTTGTATTACTGCCTGCCCACTGGAACGTGGTGCTGTGGAGGAGCAGTCTGGATAGAGGCAGACATTTTGGAGTTGTCAGTACTTAAATAGTGATTGGAGTCTTGGGAGTGACCACTACTTAGAGCAAGAAGTCCCAAAGTATGACCTGTGCACTCTGGGGTGTCACTGAGATCCCCCACCCCAGTTTCATGAGGGGTCAGCGCTCCTCTCAGTCATGTTAAGATGGTGTTTGCTTCTGTGGAATGAATGCTGTGGTGGGTAAGACTGCTGGTTCTTTAAGCTGTGGTCAAGCCACTTACAGTGTTATTGTAGTCACAGTATTCTTCACCCCTATGAACTTGTGAAAAAGTGCAGTTTAACCCAATGTCCTGATAGAGCAATCAAAACTAATGGTGTGCATGTCAGCTCTGAGTCCCTGTCTTTTTTCTTGTCTGTGTGACAACGTGGGAAGTGGGCACAGCACTGATGCAGTGGCAGTCTCGGGCCGTGGCCCTGTTGCTCGGTGTTGAGAGGACAGCTGACAGAATGATGCTAATGTAGGCAGGGGTATTGGCAAGTATTTTCTTGAAAATGAACGAAGCGAACCAAATACTTCAAGGAAAATGACTGACAGTGTTAGCAGTGTTAAAATTTGAGCTTTCAAATGGAAATTAAAACTTTGGAAAACTTGGCTCTGCTACCATGAGCTTGACAGCTTTCTGAGACTTCCAGACTCTTTAGGAGATAGGTGGTAATGCTAACAAAATGTTTCTTTTTAATATTATTTAATGAAGTGTGTCAGCATGTTAGAAGATCTGCTTAATTTAGTGAACTGATACTTTCCAAATGGCCATGTGATGCTACTAATTCATAAGTTGGTAAAATTGTCCAAAGGCGAGAATGAAGTAGGCCATATAGTTTACTGTAACAGTACCAAAAATTGACATGGTGTTATAATATCAAAGACTGGCCACACTTATTTGAAAAGGCTGTTAAAATACTCCTGCCTTTTCCAACTTCATGTCTATGTGAAGCTGAATTTCCCTCATGTACTTCCACCAAAACAAGATATTGTGACTGGCTGTATGCAGGAGCAGATGTGAGATCCTGCTCTCCTACTGAGGCTAACAGAGGATGCTAACCTGTAAAATGTTGCTGCTCTTCTCACCAAATTATTTTTCTCCTTATTTTGTAAAAATGTTATCTATGGTAACATGTAATAGGGTTATTAGACAATTTTTGAACATCTCTTTCAATTTCTGATGCACTGGATATTCATGGATATAACCTTGTAAACAGAAGTGCTGGGATCCTCAGTCATTAAGGATGTAAAGGCTCGAGCCTGGCCAGGTGGTGACGCAGTGGATAGAGCGTCAGACTGGGACGCGGAGGACCCAGGTTTGAGACCCCGAGGTCGCCAGCTTGAGCCCAAGGTTGCTGGCTTGAGCAGCGGGTCACTTGGTCTACTGTGGCCCTCTGGTCAAGGCACATATGAGAAAGCAATCAATGAACAACTAAGGTGCCACAATAAAGAATTGATGCTTCTCATCTCTCTCCCTTCCTGCCTGTTTGTCCCTCTCTCTGTCTGTCTCTCTGTCTCTCTCTGTCACACCCACACACACAAAAAAAGAATGTAAAGGCCCGAGACCAAGCACTGATTTGGAAAGCAGTGTGGTGGTTAAACCCACTAGGTTGTGTCAAGACCTTGGCCCAGGGTCCCTGCAGGTTCTCAGCTGGAGTGCACTGATCTGGTGTGTTGTTACTCCTCCCCCGTGTGCAACTGGATAGTTGCAGAAAGTTACTTTTCCTGGGGAGAAGAACCCAGAGATTCTCTAAAGATTGAAGAAGCTTGAGAGGAGGCCTTGGGACAGCCCAAGGGGCAGCACTGAAGGCTGGGCGGAGGGAGAGTAGCTCATGAAGATGAGATCAGAAGTTGGATGAGCACTGGAGCTTAGGAGAGGTGACTACAAGCTCCAGAGCCTACAGAGAGGTTTCTGAGAGGAGAGGGAGCAGTCAGTGTGGCAGGTGCAACTGAGTCAGAGACACAGAGGAGTCAGTGGTCGAGGTTGCCCAGGGCTGTTGATCCAGTGAGGGGCGGGGAAGCTGTGAAAGAAAGGGGTGCATTGCAGGGCATGTGTGACTGAGGGAGGCTCTATTCTGTCCTGCTCTCATTGGACAGCTTGAGCTTTGTCAGGTGCTTAGGGGAAGGAGCCTGTGAAGGGGAAGAAGTTCTGTCAATAAAATGCTTATTCAAGGCCGGAGCAGTGCCAGGGAGAGGCTGGTGACAGGCAGTGAGGAGACACCAGCCCTGCCCTGCTGGGAGGAGCATCATCTCTCAGATGGTGGGATGGGCCGGCCTGAAAGCAAGGCTGGTGGGGCCAGGGAGATGGCTGGGGTTTCTTTAGAAAGGGTGGTGGAGACGTTTGAGCTGAGAGCAGGAGGAGGTGAGAGGATGAGCAGGCAGACAGTTACCTGGGCAGAGGGAGAAGCCCCAATGCAGAACTGTGCCTGAGTTGAAATAAGTGGTCCCTGAGAGTGGATGCTACTCTCCTTGGCCTAGGCTTTCTATACAGAATTGTTGGCAGAGGACTTCAAGGTTTGCCTGTTGGAATAAGTTCATTCAAACTTGGCCACTCCTCAAACCTGACCTGTGATGGTGTAGTAGATGGAACACACCTGAAATGCTGAGGTCACCAGTTCAAAACCCCAGGCGCAATTGCCTGGTCTAGACACATATGAGAAGCAACTACGAGTTGATGCTTCCCGCTCCTTCCTCTGTCTTTCTCTCTCCTCTCTCTAAAATCAATAAGTAAAATCTTTAAAAAATAGAAAAATAAAAAATTGTGGGCCCTCCACCCAGCATTCCCTTGGTATTAGACAACTTGCACTTTGGCCTGTTGATCCCAATGGTATTAGTTTGTGTTTGCTGGGTACCTGCTATACCAGGCACCAGGGTAGAACATGTGATGACTGTGCTACCCGCATATCAACTCTGAGGCAGGTGCCAGGGCTAGCCCCATATCACAGATGGCTAAACTGACAGAGTAAGGTAACTAGACAGGTCATGGTCAGGAGTCAATGAAACCCATGTTTGAACTAGAGTTGTTTCCCTCTAAGGCCTGTGCTTTAAGTTATCACACCATGGGCCTCCGCGTGAGCTCCTCTCCTTTCCCCTTTCGTCTCTGCATCTGCCTCTTCCTTATTGAAGGAGGCCTCTATCACACAGGAGTGTACTTACCAAGCATTCCGTCTACATTCTTCTCGGGGGCATCTCTTCTGCCTCCAAACAGGCCCAAGTCTTATTAAACTTACCTCCTCAAATCTTGGTTTCTTTTTCAGCCTCCATTCTTGTTTTTCTCTTTAAAACTGAACTTCCTGGACAGGCGATCTCCTACTCTCAGTTCTCCCTCTGTCCCTTTTGTCGTCATCCTTGGAGGACCTTGTTTTTCTTCCTCCTGAGCCACCAGTGTTATTCTACAAAGGTGTTCTCTTCAATAAATCTGTTTTATTGTCTCAGTTTTTATCTCTAACTTTTGCATTTAGGTAATAAAAATGTTTAATATGTTGCAGAAAATTAGGAATATAAAAGTAAGGGGGGAATGTGTAATTTCCCTTTTAGGAAACAACCACGTAAGATTGTGCTTTGTTTTTCTTTAGTCTTTTGTATTCCTTAGGCATATGTGCATAAAGCATTTCCCCACCTTGGGGATCACACTGTATTTACATTGTTCTCACTTCCTATTTTCTGCTTTGTTCTATGTTGTGTGTATTTCTGAGTGTCACCCATCATCAGTAAGTACGTTGGTCACAGGTGAGTGTTGCTGCTTTGCCCAGTGCTGATTTCCTGATTCTGCCAATGCGCAGCTTTGAGGTTTTGAGCAAGTGATCTAATTAATACCTGTAGCCCAGGTTTTTTCATCTCAGGATAGTTATAGGATCACAGCCTCATTCTAAGCATGGCGTGAGAACTGAAAAGTTAGGTCCAGCCTGACCAGGCAGTGGTGCAGTGGATAGAGCGTCAGACTGGGATGCGGAAGGACCCAGGTTCGAGACCCCGAGGTCGCCAGCTTGAGCGCGTGCTCATCTGGCTTAAGCAAAAAGCTCACCAGCTTGGACCCAGGGTCGCTGGCTCGAGCAAGGAGTCGCTCGGTCTGCTGAAGGCCTGCGGTCATGGCGCATATGAGAAAGCAATCAATGAACAACTAAGTTGTCGCCACGAAGAACTGATGATTGATGCTTTTCATCTTTCTCCGTTCCTGTCTGTCTGTCCCTAGCTATCCCTCTCTTTGACTCTCTCTCTCTCTCTCTCTGTCCCTGGAAAAAAAATAAATAAATAAAAAAGTTAGGTCCAACATTACAATCCAGGCTCCTGGCTTCCCCTCTCAGCTCTCAGCCACACCCCACACCCCCTGCCACCCCCCAGGCTCATGGTACTGTTGTAGGTTCTTGGTACTGCTTCTGGTTGGCTCTGAAATGTTACTCTGTTGGTTTCCTGTGGATGCTATAACAGGTGACCACAAACAGTGGCTTACAACAGCAGAAACGTCCTGGGGCCTGGACGTCGAAGTCCCTGTGTTGTCAGGGCAGTTCCTTCCTAGGCCTCTTTCTGCCTTCTGGCGGTGGCTGGCAGTCCAGGTTTTCCCTCTGTTGTCACATGGATTTCCCCTCTCTGTTCTTACAAGGACACCAGTTATACCTGCGAAGACCCTTTTTCCAAAGAAAGTCATGTTTACACGTTTCAGATGGACAAGAATTTTGGGGGGACACTTTTCAACTTACAGCAGTTACCTGGAGCTGCATTGTTGGCCTTGTTCTTGTGTTCCTGGCTGTCTCCCATGTCTTTCCTTCCCCTTCACATCCAAGCTTATAAAAAGAATGCCTCGGCCTGACCTGTGGTGGCGCAGTGGATCAAACGTCGACCTGGAATGCTGAGGTCACTGGTTCAAAACCCTGGGCTTGCCTGGTCAAGGCACATATGGGAGTTGATGCTTTCTGCTCCTCCCCCAGTCCCCCCTCTCTAAAAATGAATAAATGAAATCTTAAAAAAAAAAAAAAAAAAGAATGCCTCACAGCAGGTGGAAGGAGCCGCTCAGAGAACTTACACAGAAAAGGTAAGTGTCCTGTGAGGATTTTGATGTCTCACAGAACCAAAGTTTAGGATTAGAGCTGAGCTTCTCCGGTCATTGTAGAGTTGGGGATGGAAGTCCATCTGAGAGTCTCTGTCTGTCTCATTTCCATTGTCCTTGTCTGTGAGTGCCTCTACTTCTGATTGTGAGGTGAGAGAACTCTCTGAAATGTTTTTGTTTTGTTTTGAGCATATTCTGCCTCTTGACATTGAATTCAGTTGACCAGCTCACCCTCTTGAAACAATCTTCCCTTAGTTGTTGGTGCTCCTGCACTGCTGTCTGTCCTCGATTTTCTTGCAGGTTTCTCTTTCCTGCCTTACATTTCTGCCTCGCATTCTGTGTGGGTCTTGGGCTCCTGTTAGGTGGTCGTATACGTATTCTTGTCCGTGCTACATGCGGTTACTGGAAGTTTTGGTAATTCTCAAATTTATGTCTGTGCCCCAGCCTTTCTGATCTCCAGACTCATCTCCATCAGCCCACCTGACATCTCCATTCCTCTTGCTGTTTACACCATTGAGCCCCTCATGCTTTCGGTCTCAGCTTGAGTGTCTTCTCCCCTTTTTTTCACCTCACAATTTGACCGAAACTGAACCCCAGGGTCTTGTCAGGTGCAATCCTGATTTCACCTTTCCTAACAAGTCCCGAGCGAGGGAGGAGAGAGCCACACACACACACAAATTTGTTGGTTGTTTGTTCCACTTATTTATGCATTCTTTGGTCAATTCATGTAAGTGGCCTGACTGGGGATTGAACCCACAGTGGCGTATTGAGAAGATGTTCTAACAAACTGAGCTATCTAGCCAGGGCCTGTGTCATCTTTAAAGAGAGTCTTTTCTAGTCACCCCTGCTGCTCTTGACCGTGTTGATTGACCCCACTTACTGACTTTATGGCATTCACCTTAAGTTATAGTTTCCCAGTTGTGAGACCCGTCTCTGGTTCTCCCTGACTAGCACAAGCTGGAGTCAGAGAGCACACCAGGGAAGCTGTTTATATGGGCAGGATTAGTTCTCTAACCTGAGTCAGATGCCTGAAAGTGTCCATCAGTCCATTAGGAAGCTCAGGACTGGAGTGGGGAAGGGGGAAGTGCCACCAAACGGGGAACCAAGCTTCTGGGCAGTTTTCCTGAGAATAGGCAGGAGGTTGTTGGTTGAACTCACTCAACCACTGATGGGATGTGGGTTTGGGGATGGCTGCTATAGACCCAGAGATGAGAAGGGAAAGGAGGAGCTTTTCCTGGGAATTAGTGGAATTGTGGTGCCTAACACTGAAGGGCAAGGCATGTAAAATGTGCTTGTAAACCAGTGGTGCCCCAACATACCCTCTTTACATTTTCTTCAAATATATGTTGGAAGTGACCACTTGCGTTCCCTGTCACAGCCAGCACTGAAGAAGGGTGCTGAGCTGCCAGTCGCTGCACCAAGTCTCCTGCTTCAGGATCTATTCACGCACCTGGAGAACGCTGGCTTTTATTTATTTATTTATTTATTTATTTATTTATTTATTTATTTATATTTTTCCGAAGCTGGAAACAGGGAGGCAGTCAGACAGACTCCCGCATGTGCCCGACCGGGAACCACCCGGCACGCCCACTAGGGGGCGTCGCTCTGCCGCAATCAGCCATTCTAGCACCTGAGGCAGAGGCCACAGAGCCATCCTCAGCACCCGGGCAAACTTTGCTCCAATGGAGCCTTGGCTGCAGGAGGGGAAGAGAGAGACAGAGAGGAAGGAGAGGGGGAGGGGTGGAGAAGCAGATAGATGCTTCTCCTGTATACCCTGGCCGGGAATCGAACCCGAGACTCCTGCACGCTAGGACGACTGAACGCTGGCTTTTTAACATAATTTACGGGCTTCCAGGATTGTTGAGATGAACAAGTCAGTGGATAAATAATTCTTTTTTTTAACAGCAGAGCACCCTTTTAGGGACTTACCTTCTATTGTTGGTATATTGATTCTAAAAACTGAGAAATGTGTATTATTTATATAACAAATACGTCTTTTGACTGTTGATGTATTTATTTATTTATTTATTTTGTTTGTTTGTTTGTTTTTTATGTGCCTTGACCGCGGGCCTTCAGCAGACCAAGTAACCCCTTGCTTGAGCCAGTGATGTTGGACTCAACTAGGTGAGCCCTTGCTCAAGCTGGCGACCTCGGGGTCTCGAACCTGGGTCTTCCGCATCCCAGTCCGACACTCTATCCACTGCGCCACCGCCTGGTCAGGCGGTGTATTTATTTTTTTAAAAAAGATTTTATCTATTCATTTTACAGAGAGGAGGGGGAGAAGCAAGAAATACCAACTCATAGTTGCTTCACTTGAGTTCATTGCTTGCTTGTTGTATGTTCCTTGACTGGGCAAGCCCAGGGTTTTAAACCTGCAACCTCAGCTTCCCAGGCTAATGCTCTACCCACTGTATGTACCACCACAGGTCAGGCTCTATAGATTTTTTTTTTCTATTGATTTTTTAAATGCTGTTGTATGCATTGAAGTGTAGCAGTGGGTACTCTGTGGGGATAGAAGAGAGAAGGTTTCATTTCTGGAAATGGTAAATTTCCCTATCTCAAGTAAAAAGCTTTTCTACTTATAATTTCTGGGGTTTTTTATTTTGATTTTTTTACATTAAGGAATTTATTTAGAAAGAGAAACGATTTGTCCCGCTTATTTATACATTAATTGGTTGATTCCTGTATGTGCCCTGACTGGGGATCGAACCTGCAACTTTAGCCTATCTGGATGGTGCCCTAACCAACTGAGCTACCTGGCCAGGGCTTAATTTCTGTATTTTAGATCAGCCTTGTATAATAAAATTAAAAAAAATATTTAAAAAGTATTTATTGATTTTAGAGAGAGAGAAAGGATGGGGTGGAGTGGAAAGCATCAACTAGTAGTAGTCGTTTCTTGTGTGTGCCTTAACCTGGCAAGCCTGGGGGTTCAAACCGGCAACCCCAGCATTCGAGGTTGATGCTCCATTTACTGTACTACCACAGATCAGAAAGAATTAAATTTTTTATTTTTTATTATTTTTCTGAAGCTGGAAACGGGGAGGCAGTCAGACAGACTCCCACATGCGCCCAATCAGGATCCGCCCGGCACACCCACCAGGGGGCGATGCTCTGCCCATCCGGGGCATTGCTCTGTTGCGACCAGAGCCACTCTAGCGCCTGAGGCAGAGGCCATGGAGCCATCCCCAGCACCCGGGCCATCTTTGCTCCAATGGAGCCTTAGCTGCGGGAGGGGAAGAGAGAGACAGAGAGGAAGGAGAGGGGGAGGGGTGGAGAAGCAGATAGGCACTTCTCCTGTGTGCCCTGGCCGGGAATCGAACCCAGGACTTCCGCACGTCAGGCTGACGCTCTACCACTTAGCCAACCAGCCAGGGCCAATAATTAATTTTGTGATGAAAACGTTTTATTTATTTGTTTATTTAATGAGAGGAGGGGAGATAGACTCTTGCATGCACCCTGACTGGGATCCACCTGGCAACCCCCATCTGGGACTGATGCTGGAATTAGCCGAGCTGTCCTCAGTATCTGAGGCCAATGCTCAGACCAATTGAGCCACTGTCTGCGAGAGGGGAAGAGAGAGAGAAGGGGGAGAGGGGGAGAGAGAGAAGCAGATGGTCACTTCTTATGTGTGCCCTGACCGGGAATTGAACCTAGGGCCAACGTTCTATCCACTGAGCCAATGGGCCAGAGCCTGGAAATGTTTTATGAACTTTTAGTTATCCAATATGGTAGCCACTAGCCCTTTGTGCTATTGAGCACTGGAAATGTGGCTCATGTGACTGAGAGACTGACTTTTTAGTTTTATAAAGTTTTTAATACAATTAACTTAAAATGTACATGTGGCTGATACCTACCATGTTGGATAGCAGAGTCCTGGACCAAGCATCTGGATTGTCAATGGTAGAAATTTGGGGGCATGAGAAGTCTCCATGAAAGGATGATGAGAATTTGGGAAATTAAAGTCTATTCAGAACTTCTATTTAGCAGTCGTTGCCTTTCTGACGTTAGGAATCTGCATTGTGTAAATCTTGGGGTGTTTATCAAACATGATAAATGTATACTTTAAAAGAATGATTTATATTATATATAGAATTGGAATTTTGCTAGTCACATTTATTTTTAACTATTTTACCTTTCTTTTTTTTTTTTTTTTTTTTTTTTGTATTTTCCTGAAGTTGGAAATGGGGAGGCAGTCAGACAGACTCCCGCATGCGCCCGACCGGGATCCACTTAGCACGCCCACCAGGGGGCGATGCTTTGCCCATCTGGGGCGTCGCTCTGTTGCAACCAGAGCCATTCTAGCACCTGGGGCAGAGGCCACGGAGCCATCCTCAGCGCCCGGGCCAACTTTGCTCCAGTGGAGCCTTGGCTGCAGGAGGGGAAGAGAGAGACAGAGAGGAAGGAGAGGGGGAGGGGTGGAGAAGCAGATGGGCGCTTCTCCTGTGTGCCCTGGCCGGGAATCGATCCTGGGGCTCCTGCACGCCAGGCCAACGCTCTACCACTGAGCCAATCGGCCAGGGCCACCTTTCTTCTGTTTTATTAAAATTATTTATTTATTTATTTATTTATTTTTTACAGAGACAGAGTGAGTCAGAGAGAGGGATAGACAGGGACAAACAGGAACGGAGAGAGATGAGAAGCATCAATCATTAGTTTTTCATTGCGCGTTGCAACACCTTAGTTGTTCATTGATTGCTCTCTCACATGTGCCTTGACCGCGGGCCTTCAGCAGACCGAGTAACCCCTTGCTGGAGCCAGCGACCCTGGGTTCAAGCTGGTGGGTTTTTTCCTCAAACCAGATGAGCCCGCACTCAAGCTGGCGACCTCGGGGTCCCGAACCCGGGTCCTCTGCATCGCAGTCCAATGCTCTATCCACTGCGCCACCACCTGGTCAGGCCTTTCTTCTGTTTTAATATGAATGTTTCTTAGACTTGCTGGACTTAAAGCATTTGGGTGCTGGCCAGTTTTAGCCAACTCTGTGTTGCTGCTGTTGTCTTTGGCACCCACGCAGGGTCCGGGGTTTGAGTGTCTGGGCAGGAGGCAGGTACTTTCTGTTCTTTACATGTGTCTTGTTTTGTTTGTGGGGAAAGACGAGTGACGTGTCCCTATGGGTAATTTTCACAGGAATAGGTAGAGGCTGCTGCCAATACCCATTCCACTAACTGTCCTTTGGGAACTAATGAGGAGGAAAGGAGCGTACAGACCAATCCAGATGCGCAGTTAATGAGGAGAGGCACAGAGGATGTCCCAGGGCAGAGAAGCCTTTCTTCCCTGGGGAAGTGCCCCGAAGCCTTCCGCTCCTGTGTCTTGTCACCACTGTTGCCTGTCTGGAGACATTTGTAGTTGTCCCAACTTGGGGTGTGCTCCAGGGATGCTGCTGGGTAACAGAAGCTGGCCAGCCCAAGGTGTCAGCAGTACCAAGGTGAAGAACCCTGAAATTAGCGTGCATCCTGCAGTTTAAAAAATACCGTCCTGGCCTATGTCAGTTTGTCAGTTATCTACTGCTGCATAACAAGCTCCAGCCCCCCACCCCCACCCCAGATGAATAACTCAGAACAGTAACCATATGTTCACGATGGTCAGCTGGGCAGGGCTCAGCTCAGAGGACCCTCTGGTCTGTGTGGTGGTGGCTACGCTTGCACTCGCACTTGGCTGCAGTCGGTTGGCAGATAGGCTGGTTCTGTGCTTCCTGGCTGGACTCACCTGCATGTTCGTTCCCCTCCATGGGACCTCCCCACCAGGCTCGCTCAGGCCGCTGGTGGTGGCTGAGTTTCAAGGTGGCCGAGCAGAAGTTGCTAGGCTTCTTAAGGTTGTGCTTAGGAAGGCTTAGGATGGCACAACATCCCCTTTGCTGTGTTTGCTCAAAGCAAATTTTAGGGCTCAGCCAGGCTGGATGTATAAGGAAATACGCTCTGGCTGTTGATGGGAGGAAG
The DNA here is from genome assembly GCF_036850995.1 of Saccopteryx leptura. Taxonomy (NCBI): domain Eukaryota; kingdom Metazoa; phylum Chordata; class Mammalia; order Chiroptera; family Emballonuridae; genus Saccopteryx; species Saccopteryx leptura. The sequence continues at coordinate 84,267,905 of NC_089505.1, read as the reverse complement.
CGCAAAGAATTTGCATTTTTTTTCTCCATTGCATGCCATTTAGAATTGCCTGCTTTAGGATGTCCTGTGAATATCAAGGTTACTGTGGAGCAGATGCCAGAAATGAACTCCTTGAAGGCATCAGTTTATTTCATTTTATTCAACAGGTATTTGCAGATACTTACTTTGAGCAAGGCATTATGCTTGATGGTGTGTAAGTACGGGAAATGGCTTATCTTTTATTCTCTTGGGAAGACACTGACCTAGGGAATAAGCAGACTTCAGACCTTGTGGTGAGTGCTGTGGCACTGGGTGAAGGAGCACACAGTTGGTCGCTGGGGAGGCCTGTCTAAGCAGATGCCTCCTGAAGGAGGAGAAGGACCAGGTAGGTGAAGAGCCTGGCACTTCAGGTGGAGAACAGCGGTAGCCAAAGAGGGAAGTGGGTGGCTGAAGCCTGGTGCCTGGGAGAAGGCCTTGGTCACCCAGCCCGGTTTGCCTGGACAGTGTCACCTTATGCCTGGTGAGCAGGGTTCTAGCTGGTCAGAGCCTTCTTTAATTTTCAGACCTGCCCTGATGTGGAAGTGCGTTTTGTAGATAACATACTGAAAAAAAGTTTGGGCTATTTATTTATGTATTTTGGTGCGTTGGGAATTCATTGAATGATTTTAAGTAGGAAGTGACAAGATGTGAATTTTAAAAGATTGTTTAGATTACCAAATGAAGAACAGATTGTTAAGGGGGAATAGAGACAGCCATTTGAAGGAGACTAGAGAGAAGAAATGGGTGGCCTGGCTAAAGATGGGCCTGAGGGAGTGGGAGAGACGGGCAGATGGCCTGTGCCTTGGAAGTCAGCCCAGCAGATGCTGACGGGCAGGACATGGGATGTGGGAGAGGAAGGGAGCTGGGTGGCTCCTCAGTGTTTGCTTTGTAGACTCTGCAGTGGTGATGTTGTGCACCAAGGTGAGGTCAGATGGGGCAGACTTGTTGGCTGTTCAGTAGAAATTGAGAGCTGTGCTTGGAACGTTGGAAGTTCAAAGAGGACATAAGACAGCCAGGTGCACAAGTGTTGGCTTTTAAGTGTGTTGGCCTGGAGTCCAGTCTGAAGTCATAAATAGCATTTAAATTCTTGTGGGTGCTGTGGGCTGTGCATGGATGGGGGGACACTGCGCCGAGAGGTAAGGGTGGCAGGTAGGGTGTCAATTGCCGAGAGCGCTGTGGAGGACTCAGGTGAGAGGGATGAGAAGGCTTCTTGTAAAAAAAATTTTTTTTTTGTATTTTTCTGAAGCTGGAAACGGGGAGAGACAGTCAGACAGACTCCCGCATGTGCCCGACCAGGATCCACCTGGCACGCCCACCAGGGGGCGATGCTCTGCCCCTCCGGGGTGTCGCTCTGTTGCGACCAGAGCCACTCTAGTGCCTGGGGCAGAGGCCAAGGAGCCATCCCCAGTGCCCGGGCCATCTTTGCTCCAGTGGAGCCTCGGCTGCGGGAGGGGAAGAGAGAGACAGAGAGGAAGGAGAGGGGGAGGGGTGGAGAAGCAGATGGGCGCTTCTCCTGTGTGCCCTGGCCGGGAATCGAACCCGGGACTTCTGCACGCCAGGCCGACGCTCTACCACTGATCCAAACGGCCAGGGCGCCTTCTCGTAAATTTAAGGGCTGCATGTCCCAGGTGGCATTGTGGAGAGTGAAAGCCAGATTGGAGTAGAGGAGGAGGAGGAGGAGACCCCCTGTGTAGATGTGGCTTCAGGAAGTTTTCCTATGGAGGGCTCAGAAGGTAGAGGGTGGTGTTGGAACAGTGCAGTGAGTTGAATGGTCTCAGAACTTGACCAAGACTGAACCCCAGGGTCTCGGTTTTACTGGCAAGTCCCCAGGCATCTCTGCTGTTGCTGGTCCTGGGACTACACACTGGACACGGTAGTAATAGAAGGCTAAGCCTTAGGAAGCTGAGGGTTCTCTGCCTTCTCACCCATAGGCCTGTCTCATCATGGCCTGCTCTGCAGATGGGCCTTTCATTTTGGCTGGCCTCATGGCCTCAAAATTGGTCCTCATAAGTATATCCCTTTCCATTTAAGCCAGTTAGCTGGGACATGGGACATGAGATAGACCCTTCTTCATTAACTCTTGTAAGGTTAAAGAGCAATTTGAATTAATATAAAACTTAATTTGTTTCATATCTGAGAAATGGGTTGAACCAGTTAGCTTTCAGCAAACAGTACCTTATTGTAATTTCAACAACTTTCCTATGTATAGCAGTCTCCATAAAGTGCCCACTAAACTCAGAATTTTAAGATTTGGAAGGTGAGATTAAGAAAGATGGCTTTGAGCCTGGCCTGTGGTGGCACAGTGGATCAAGTGTTGACCTGGAATGCTGAGGTCGCTAGATTGAAACCCTGGGCTTGCCTTTTCAAGGCACATTAAACAAACAATGAACAACTAAAATGAAGCAACTATGACTTGATATATCTCATTCCTCCCCTTCCTCTCTCTGTAAAATAAACAAATAAAATCTTTAAAGCCTGGGCCCTGGCCGGTTGGCTCAGTGGTAGAGCGTCGGCCTGGCGTGCAGGAGTCCCGGGTTCAATTCCTGGCCGGGGCACACAGGAGAAGCGCCCATCTGCTTCTCCACCCCTGCCCCTCTCCTTCCTCTCTGTCTCTCTTCCCCTCCCGCAGCCAGGGCTCCATTGGAGCAAAGTTTGCCCAGGCGCTGAGGATGGCTCTGTGGCCTCTGCCTCAGGCGCTAGAATGGTTCTGGTTGCAACAGAGCGACGCCCCCCCCCCCGCCCCGTGGGCATGCCAGGTGGATCCCGGTCGGACGCATGCTGGAGTCTGTCTGACTGCCTCCCCGTTTCCAGCTTCGGAAAAATACAAAAAAAAAAAAAAAAATCTTTAAAGCCTGACCAGCTGGTGGTTCAGTGGATAGAGTATTGACCTGGGATGCTGAGGACCCAGGTTCAAAACCCTGAAGTCACTGACTTGAGCGCAGGATCACCAGTTTGATTGTGGGATTATAGACATGACCCCATGGTCTCTGGCTTGAGCCCAAAGGTCACTGGCTTGAAGCCTAAACCTGCTGGCTTGAGCAAGGGGTCACTGCATTGACTGAGGCCCCGACCCTATCAAGGCACATACGAGAAAGCAATCTGAACAATTAAAGTGCTGCAACTTTAGAAGAAAAGAAAAAAGAAAGACGGCTCAGTTGGTTAGAGCATCATCCAATACACCAAGGTTGTGGGTTTGATTTCCAGTCAGAGCATATATAGGAGTCTACTAGTGAACCTGACGTTTGGTGGCGCAGTGGATAAAGTGTCAACTTGGAACGCTGAGGTCACCAGTTCAAAACCCTGGGCTTGCCCAGTCAAGGCACATATGAGAAGCAACTACTATGTGTTGTTGCTTCCCACTCCTCCCCGCTTTCTGTCTCTCCTCTCTAAAATTGATAAATCTTAAAAAAAAAAAAAAGCCAAGAAAACCAGCCTGACCAGGCAGTGGCGCAGTCGATAGAGTGTCAGACTGGGATGAGGAGGACTCAGATTCAAAACCCCGAGGTCGTCAGCTTAAGTGCAGGCTCATATGGTTTAAGCAAGGCTCACCAGCTTGAGCCCAAGGTCACTGGCTTGAGCAAAGGGTCACTTGCTCTGTTGTAGTCCCCCTGTCAAGGTACATATGAGAAAACAATCAATGAACAACTAAGGTACTACAATGAAGAGTTGATGCTTCTAAATCTATCTCCCTGTCTGTCTGTCCCTATCTGTCCCTCTCTCTCTGACACACACACACACACACTGAATACATAAATAAGTGCAACTACAAGTTGATGTTTTTCTCTTTTCCTCTCTCTATAAGGTCAATAAATAAAATTTAAAAATTAGCTATAAAAATAAGTTATCAAAAACCTCTGTTAGAATTTCGGTATAAAAGAAAAAAAAAATGTAGACTTGACCAGGTAGCTCAATTGGTTAGAGCAGTGGTAGTCAACCTGGTCCCTACTGCCCACTAGTGGGCATTCTAGCTTTCATGGTGGGTGGTAGCGGAGCAACCAAAGTATAAATAAAAAGATAGATTTAACTATAGTAAGTTGTTTTATAAAGATTTATTCTGCCAAACTTGGCGAAAATTCAACATAAAGTATTTGGTAAGTAATTATTATATGCTTTAACTTGCTGTAACTCTGCTTTATAAATTTTATTTTATTTTATTTTAATATATTTTATTTTTATTTATTTTTTTATTCATTTTCGAGAGGAGAGAGAAAGGGAGAGAGAGGAGAGAGAGACAGAGAGAGAAGGTGGGGAGGAGCTGGAAGCATCAACTCCCATATGTGCCTTGACCAAGCAAGCCCAGGGTTTCGAACTGGCGACCTCAGCATTTCCAGGTCGACACTTTATCCACTGCACCACCACAGGTCAGGCCTGCTTTATAAATTTTATTAAGTTACTTCCCTACTTTATAAATCACCATTACTGTGGAACCAGTGGGTGGTTAGAAAATTTTACTACTAACGAGATACAAAAGTGGGCGGTAGGTATAAAAAGATTGACTACCTAGGTTAGAGCATCATCCCAAAGCACAGAGGTTTCCAGTTTGATCCCTGGTCGGGGCCCATACAGGAACAGATTGATGTTCTAGTGTCTCTCTCTTTGTCTTCCTTTCTCTCACATCAATAAAATAAATGTTTAAAAAAATTGTCCGTAGTCACTAGAATATAAGCTCCGTGAGGCAGTATCTTTTGTCTTTTTTATTTCCTCTTAACGGTGCCCACAATGGTATGTCTCAGTACATGTGTGTGGAATGAATGAATGGACCCATCTGAATGACCATTGGTAGAGTTTGTTAAATTTAGGTACTCACGGGATATTGTATAGCTGGTAGAACAGTTGAAGGTGGCTCTGTTGTCATGAGGAGCTGACCACATGTGGTACTGGTGGGGGACAGGAATTTGAAAATATGTGTAACTTTGAGGAAGATGTTATCATTTAACTTGTGAAAAAATATGCACCTATGTATCAAATAAAGTCTGGGAGAAATACACTGCTCACAGAAATTAGGGGATATTTCAAAATGAATATGAAGTGATAAAATATCCCCTAATTTTTGTGAGCAGTGTAAATACCCGTTTAACGTGAAACATGTTCTCTTGGGGTTGACAGGGCAAGCAGCATGTAGTTAGATACTATTAAGATACCGTTTTCTCTATTTTTTGTGGAAAATTGGCCAAGATCATGAGAAATAAGGAAAAAATTTTATTTTGTAAGGAATATAAAAGCACATTATATTTGAAAGTATTAGACACTCAAAGTTAGCATGGGTGAAATGAGCATATTCTAGAAATTTCATGGTTTTAGTTCATTTGCCTTTTTTATTTATGTGTAATTGACTAAATTTACCCTTTGAGGTAAATGATTTCTGTTGGTGCTGTTTCACAGCATCTTATATTATCTTTTGTAGATAAAGATTGGATGCCCTGCCTGACCCATGGTGGCACAGGAATGCTGGAGGTCGCTGGTTCGAAACCCTGGGCTTGCCTGGTCAGGGCACATATGGGAGTTGATGCTTCCTGCACCTCTCCCCTGTCTCTCTCACTCTCTCGCATTTTCTCTCTCTCCTCCCCCACCTCTCTTAAATGAGTAAATAAAAAGAAAAGATTGGATGCCATACATGTTATTACTGACATAACTACAGTGTGGTAGCTTTTTAAAATCACAGTCCTTTTCAGTAATGTCAGATAGTAACACTTCAGTAACTCTGTACAGGCAACCTGGCAAAACTGAAGACTAAGTGAATTTGAGCTGGTCCAGCCAGTCATAGCTGGTGGAGACTTCAGGTCCCATCCAAGCGCCTAAAGTGTAAATTCATGGGGAAATCTTTCATATAATGGAGTTTTCAAAATTGGCCTGACCAGGTGGTGGCACAGTGGATAGAACATCAGCCTGGGATGCTGAGGACCCAGGTTCGAAACCCCAAGGTCACCAGCTTGAAGTCCAGGGTCTCTGGCTTGAGCCCAAGGTTGCTGGCTGGAGCAAGGGGTCACTTGCTCTGCTGGAGCTCCCCAGTCAAGGCACATATGAGAAAGCAAACAATGAACAACTAAGGAGCCGCAACAAAGAATTGATACTTCTCATCTGTCTCCCTATCTGTCCCTGTCTCTCTCTCTCTCTCTCTCTCTCTCTCTCTCTTTAAAAAAAGCCTTCATTCCCTGGAGGGCAGGTATGCTGGTGTGTGTGCTCTAAGTGTCCTCTTCAGGCCCACAGAAGCCACTGCAAGACCAAGAGGTTAGGGACAGAACTGGCAGGCAGGAGGAGACACGTGGTCCTGAGGAGGTCAGCTGTGTTCCCATACAGACTGCTGAGATGTGCAGGACAGAGCTGCTGTAGCTGCGGAGCTTTTGGGAGAATCATTGCAGCTGTGTATTAACTACCTACTGTGTGCCAGGCCCTGCACTGACTGTCACGTTGGGCAGGCTGCAGCCTGTCATCTTTTGTGCAGCCCACGAGCTAAGAATAGTTTTTACATTTTAAAATGTCTGAAAAACATCAAAAGAAAGGACATATTTGGTGATGTGGGAAAGTTACATCAAATTCCGGTTTTGGTCCGTGGGTATTCTGTTGGAGCACGGCTTCATTGCTTTGCACTTCACCTGTGGCCACTTGGTAACAGCATTGTTGGTAGCAGAATTTGTAGTTGCTGCAAACCTAAAACATTTGCCGTCTGTGCCTTTGCAGAAAAATACTGCCACACCTGCTCTGAGCTCTTCAGCAGACAAGCCGTTTGCCTCAGGTCACAGGGCTGGGACCCAGACTCTGGTGGTCTTAGTCACTGTACAGCACGGCCTCCTCAAAAAACAGGCTCTGTGTCTTGTATTCCTTGACCATTTTTCTGTTATCAATTATGTGCTAGCATATTCTAAGCTAATGGAGTGTTCTTTCTTTTTTTTTTAATTTTTCCATTGATTTTGAGAGAGAGGGAGAAGAGCATCAACTTGCTGTTTCACTTAGTTGTTCCACTTAGTTGTGTGCTCATTGGTTGCTTCTCATGTGCCCTGATGAGATCAAACTTGCAACCTCAGTGCACCAGGACGATGCTCTATCCATCTGGCCAAGGCATAATGGAGTATTTTCAGTGGTGAGATTCAAATAATTTAACATCCAGTTCTCTGTCCTAATGACCGTTTTAAGTATAAAAACAGATATCTCTAAAGGTAGTTTATTATTTCATACATTTTTTTTTTTTTTTTTTTGTATTTTTCTGAAGCTGGAAACGGGGAGAGACAGTCAGACAGACTCCCGCATGCGCTCGACCGAGATCCACCCCGGCACGCCCACCAGGGGGCGATGCTCTGCCCCTCCGGGGCGTCGCTCTGTTGCAACCAGAGCCACTCTAGTGCCTGGGGCAGTGGCCAAGGAGCCATCCCCAGCGCCCGGGCCATCTTTGCTCCAATGGAGCCTCAGCTGCGGGAGGGGAAGAGAGACAGAGAGGAAGGAGAGGGGGAGGGGTGGAGAAGCAGATGGGCGCTTCTCCTGTGTGCCCTGGCCGGAAATCGAACCCGGGACCTCTGCACGCCAGGCCGACGCTCTACCACTGAGCCAACCGGCCAGGGTCTATTTCATGCATTTAATGCTTAAATAAGAACAATAAAAGAAGTACACAAAACTAGGTTATGTTAGAAGAGTTTTAAACTATTAATTTTCATATTATTGATTGATGCTCTCAGTTGCAGTTTTCTGTGCTTTTATCCAAGCTTCATTGGCTGTGTGATTTATCCTTAACCATCTTTTCACTGTAGGAGTAGGATCCCATTGCTTTAGAACCGGGGCCCCCAAACTTTTTACACAGGGGGCCAGTTCACTGTCCCTCAGACCACTGGAGGGCCAGACTATAAAAAAAAATTATGAACAAATCCCTATGCACACTTCACATATCTTATTTTAAAGTAAAAAAACAAAACAGGAACAAATACAATATTTAAAATAAAGAACAAGTAAATCTAAATCAACAAACTGACCAGTATTTCAATGGGAACTATGGGCCTGCTTTTGGCTAATGAGATGGTCAATGTCCGGTTCCATATTTTTCACTGCTAGCCGTAACAATGCACTTCCGGAGCCGTGGTCCCATCACCGGAAGTAGTCCTGTACGTGAGCGACGTGCGCTTTGCGGCGCCGCCACATGCAGTATTCCAGGAGAGTACTCCACATACAGTACTCTCACTGACCACCAATGAAAGAGGTGCCCCTTCCAGAAGTGCGGCGGGGGCCGGATAATGGCCTCAGGGGGCCGCAGTTTGGGGACCCCTGCTTTAGAATGTCAATTTGTGATTTCCACACTGGGTGACTTCCCAGGCACTCACCTTAGAACCCTGATGACAAGTGCCATTTTAACAGCTAGTGCGCTGAACTCAGGAAAAAATTAGTTAAGGGTTCTGCCAAACCAGTGCAAACCGGCTGAATCCCACCACTGGGGCATTCTATATGCAAGAAGTATTGGTAGGTTTTATAAAATTTTCCTGTTTAAATTTTCTTTGAAGTCCATGGTGATGTTTGAAACTTGGAGGTTCATGGGATAGTTGTGCTGTGGACAAGGTACAAATGAGCTCATTGAGGACAAGGAGTGAGTCCTTTGGGTTTGTTTTTTAATTCTCTTGTAGTTAACAGGTTAGTGATGTGTGAGAAATGTTGGGTCTTAATCATGGTAGGTTTAGCCATTAAAAAGGCATTTAGGTCTCATCAGTAGGCACCTCAGTGGAGATTTTAGTTAAATCATTACATATCTGTAGTTTGCTCCCGGTGGCCAGTGTCCCCATCTCCTATTGGAGTGGCACTTGAGTGGCACTGCTCATGTGAAGTTGCCAGTGTGCTTCTGCTGGTGTGAGGCTCTCATGTCAGTGAATTCACCTGGAATATTACTTAACTCTGTTGTTATGTTAATTGCACAATATATGTGGCTGGGCATTTGTCACTCTTTGTTTTGTGTCTAGGTGGCATTACTTCCTTTCCGTCTAAGGCACCACTCCTCAGCCTGCCTGTCTGAACAGCTCACTCTGACTGGTGGGAAAAAACCCATAGCCCATTCCTGGGCTCTGCTGATAGACTGCAGAGATAGTGACGGAGTTCTCAAGGGCATGTGGCAGTGTCTGCAGACATTCAGAGTTGTCACAATGTAGGTGCATCTAGTGGGTAGAGGCCAGGGGTGCTGTCCAGCACTCTTCTGTGCAAAGTGAGCACTGGACTGCGCCAATGAGCAGTGCCTCGGGCAGACCCGTGCGGGACTGGCCCCACTCTGGGGGTTTAAGGGAAGTGTAAGGGGAAACTCCTCTTTGGTGTGGAGGAGGTATGTGTGGACTTGGCACCCCACAGCACAGCTTCTGCCACACTCCCTCCCCTCCCCGTGGTATTTCCACGTTCTCCAAGGAGTGCTGTCCACACACTCCACTGGACTCCCTCAGTTTTTTTGGTTTTCTGCTGGGCCAATTTGTTTAACTTTTGTAAGAATGAAGTGCTTTACATTATTGAGTAGTACAGTTAGGAGACTGAGAAGGCTGCTCTCAGTGAGAGAGGTCAGTGGGCGAGCCACATCCTACTCAGATTGCTGTTATGGTCTAACTGCCTCCTTTCCCCTCAGACCTCTCTGGAGACTCATACAGGGGACATCTCCCTCATCAAAGAGCTGGCCCTGGCCGGTTGACTCAGTGGTAGAGCGTCGGCCTGGCGTGCAGAAGTCCCGGGTTCGATTCCCGGCCAGGGCACACAGGAGAGGCGCCCATCTGCTTCTCCACCCCTCCCCCTCTCCTTCCTCTCTGTCTCTTCCCCTCCCGCAGCGAGGCTTCATTGGAGCAAAGATGTCCTAAGCACTGGGGATAGCTCCTTGGCCTCTGCCCTAGGTGCTAGAGTGGCTCTGGTTGCGACAGAGCGACGCCCCCTGGGGGGCAGAGCGTCGCCCCCTGGTGGGTGTGCCGGGTGGATCCAGGTCGGGCACATGCGGGAGTCTGTCAGACTGTCTATCCCCGTTTCCAGCTTCAGAAAAATACAAAAAAAAAAAAAAAAAAGCTGGTCCCTCTGGCTGAGGTCATTCTCCATGCCTGGAAGGCCAGCTCTGGAAGTGCTTCCAGGACTGAGGGGATGGGGGGTGTTCCCAGCGTCACTGAGTGGCAAAGAAGGTGCTCCTCGTCCTATTCATCCTACATGTGATTGCCAGGTTGCTGTAATAATGCCCATGCCACTTTTGTTTTAAAACAAAGGTGACTGTATATTTTGAAGTAGAATGCAAAATTCACATCAGTTTTCCCCTTTACCACTGTACCCCTCAGTGTGTACTTTTTGAGAGCACGGGCATGTTTTTCTAACCACAGTTAACAAAATCAGGGCATTTAACATTGATGCAGAGCTATTTTCTATTCCACATTTCGTTGCTTGTCCCCACAGTGTCTCATGGCTGTTCCTCCCATCCGGACCCAGTCGGTCCAAGAGCATGTGTTGCACTTAGCAGTCATGTTTGTTCTTTAATTAAACAGCTGCTGGTTGTGCTTCAGATTGTGAAGGTGAGGCCTGTTGTCCCAAAGATGACCATCACTTTGGGTCTGTTGGCTTCTTCATGGTTAGAGTCTAGCTCTGCACTTTGGGCAGAAGACCACAGAAATGTGTCTTGGGCCTTCTCTGCACTACTTTGAGGGTCCCATCGGAATCCCTCTAGGTTTGAGCCTGTCTCCTGTGTCCTCTGCAACAAACAGCTCTTGGCTTCAGCTTTGTTGCTCATGCGGGGCCCTTTGGGAGGCTAACTTCATTCACCTCTGTGAAGCCTGCCCTTGCCCTTGGCCCCACCACCTCAAGGACCTAAGGTTTCTCAGAGGCACCTGTCCTCAAGGCCACACTGCAAAGCTGTATCCTGGGAAAGTAAGTGCCTTAGAATAAGCAGTTCCTCAGTTCCTCTTGTGTTTTGTTCTGGAAAAGGAGGAAGTCAGTTCCTATTCTTGGTGAATGTATAGTTTATATATCCAGTTTTTCAGGCCACACCTAAAATAGGGGGTGCAGTGGGGTGGGGAGGTCCTATCTCCCTGCTCCTTGGGCCTCGGCTCCCTCTGGCCCCTTCCAGTTTCAGGCTTCATGCAGAGATCCCAGTTCGTGGCATCTTCAGTGTCCCTAGGATTTTCACAGTGCTTTAGGTCAAAATAAACACTTAGGCCCTGGCCAGTTGGCTCAGTGGTAGAGCGTCGGCCTGGCGTGCAAGGGGTCCGGGGTTCGCTTCCCGGCCAGGGCACACAGGAGAAGCGCCCATCTGCTTCTCCACCCCTCCCCCTCTCCTTCCTCTCTGTCACTCTCTTCCCCTCCCACAGCCGAGGCTCCATTGGAGCAAAGATGGCCCGGGCGCTGGGGATGGCTCCTTGGTCTCTGCCCCAGGCACTAGAGTGGCTCTGGTCGCAACAGAGCAACGCCCCGGAGGGGCAGAGCATCGCCCCCTGGTGGGCGTGCCAGGTGGATCCCGGTCGGGTGCATGCGGGAGTCTGTCTGACTGTCTCTCCGTTTCCAGCTTCGGAAAAATACCAAAATAAATAAATAAATAAATAAATAAATAAACACCTAGTTTCCTTTAGTGAGTTTTTAAGTCCAAACAACTTCAGTATTTATGTCCTAAGAACTCAGTAGCCATTTGAAAGTAATACACATAAATTGAGAGAAACTATTCTTAAATGAGCTGCTGTTGTTAACTAACAGGCTGTACAGCTTCTCCTACTACAGAATCAGACTGGCACCACCACCCTCATTTCCTGTTCTGTGTTGATTTTCATGCAGGGCTTTTTTTTTTTCCAAACCAAAGCAACCAGTGCAAACCCGGCTTTCTAATGGTGTGATGTCATGAGAGGATGTAGCACCATCTGCTGTTGAGATGGGGAACCACCCTGAGCTAGCCGTTCCCTGGCCTCCATCATCCTCTCTGGTTTCATCATGTTTGCGTTGACTTTAAATATCTGTGGTTTTGTGAGTCTGCTGCAGTGTGCCAGGCCTGTCACTGTGCAGTGTCGGAGCTGGAGTTCTAGTGGCTCGCAGTCCGCCCGAACTCATCACTGCAGCCTGGTGGATGCCAGTTCCCACGAGAAGGCTAACCGCTGGCAGTACCCGGGCGAGGGGGGGGGCTCTTTTGTTTCCAGGCAGGGAAGCTAAGGCACCTTGGTGCCATCTGTCACCAGAGTGGAATTGAGGAACATGCAGGGAAAACCAATGGATGGTGACCCAGGGGGTCTTACTAGCATTTATAATGTGGTTTCTGTGGAGAAATGAACATTTTCATCCAAGAAACTTTACTTAAAAACAGAATTTTGGAGGGTGGCTTATAAGTTTTTCTTGAAAGCTGTGACTAGTATACTGAGAACATAAATGATTTGTTTAGAATAACCAGTGACTCCCTGTGTTAGGTGCTCTGATTGTGGCCCAGCCTCTCTTCTGCTTTTGACACTCTAAGTGGATAAGACAGTGCAGATAGTCTTGAATTTTTAGTGAGAGAGAAAGGGAGACAGGAAGGGAGAGAGATGAGAGGCAGCAGCTCATTGTTGCAGCACTTTAGTTGTTCATTGATTGCTTCTCACATGTGCCTTGACTGAGAAGGCTTCAGCTGAGTCAGTGGCCCCTTGCTCAAGCCAGCGGCCTCGGGGTTTTAATCCTGGGATCTCGGCATCCCAGGTCGATGGTCTATCCATTGCACCACTATTGGTCAGACTTTTAAAATAAAACACTAAAAGTAATATTGTAGCTGACTTTTTTGTTCTTTAAGGTCACATGTACCTGTTGACCATAAGTTTTATTTGATTTACAGTTGACCCTTGAACAATGAGGGGCTTGTTAGGGCCAACCTCCTGCGCAGTAGAAAATCTGCATGTAACTACTGTCAGCCCTGCACATCCGCAAATTCCCAATCGCTAAGCTGACCCTTGAACACGGATTTGAGCTTCATAGGTCAATTGGGGGAAATCCGTATATATAAGTGGACCCATGCAGTTCAAACCTGTGTTGTTCAAGGGTCTGTCGTGTATATATAAATATTTAGATTTGTATACGAAACTTTATGACTCATCCTTTTCTGATGGTTAGATGTTGCCAGAGTGAAGAGATAAGTGCTTATGTAACTTGGAGCAGTGTTACTCTGTTAGGGTGCTAATCGTTGCTTGGCCTAGCCTTCCTTTCTAGGGACTCTTCCCACAGTCCCTGTGGCAAGACCCACCTGCAGTCCTCTCCTCTGCCACAGTTGATGGGCCAGCTGGCCCAAGGACAATGAGCCAGTGAGCTGGTGTAGAGAACTCTTTCTAGAAACACTGGAGTCACAGCTAGCATTGGATGGCATTAGGATGTAGAGTTATAGGTGGTTTGGGACCATGCACATGATGGTTGGTTAAGAGGGAGGATGGTAGGAGAGAGAAAGTGAACCCGGGAAAACAGCCAGCTGGTTCTGTTGCCTGTTTCTCCTTTACTTTTCTCACTTACAGTCGCACGTCCCCTAGGACCTATGTGCTTCTTGTCCTTGGACCCGTCAGATCTCTACTGCCCAGGGAGTTTGTCTTTTTGGCCAACAGAAGAGCCTTGACTAGACCAGTTAAACTTTTTTGGGTGGGTGGTTTGGAGGAATCAGGAGTCATTTTAATTTTTTATTTCTCGAATTAATTGTTTCCCAAAAGATGCAGTCATTAATACCAAATTTCTTTTTTTCTTTAAGGTTTTTTATTGGCAAATAGGACTTTGAGACAGATAGACAATGAATTTATCCAGTGAAAATACATGAAATAATTAAAAATTAGAATACGTTGTCCATGTAACCTGACCTTCTTGAATCTTGACTGTGTCATTGTTTTCTGGGACAGTTCCCTCAGAAAGGTCAATAGTATGTGAGTCTCTTCCCTGTTCTTTCTGAATTAGTGCTATTTTGGGCTTTAAAAGAAAAACCAGCTGTTTTCAGAATTTATGTTCTTGACTGTCCAACACATCACCAAATTGTTAATTACTATATTAGGTAGAATTGGGAAGAGGAAAAACCATTCATTAGAGAAGTAAATAAACAAGTATCTAACACATTTGGGAGTCTGTTTTACCGAAGACCGTGATACTGACAGGAAGAAGAGGGTTGTAATGTGGTCCCTGTCCTGAGCTCCGTGACCTAGAAGTAACATGGATGGAATTTTGGCTGTTATAGCCTGATTTTCTTTTCTTTTTTCCATTGACTCTGTCCAGTTCCCATTATAAATCACACATCTTTTAAAAAAAGGAGTTTTAGAAGCACTTCTATTTCAGAGTGCCTTCTGTGTTTTAAGTTTTTACAGGAAATATAATATTCCTGTCTTTAGCTGGTAAGTTTTTTTTCTTGACTGTGGGAGAATATTTTTAAAGTTGTCTTTAATTCAAGGCAAAAAATTCATGTTTCTAAGATTTCTGTCTAGGAGGCCAGTCGTCGGTATCCTGGTCCAAATCTGGCAGAGAGCACCCATGTCCTGTGGAGTGTTGTGTGTGGCCCTCCTCAGACTAGATGAGTCAGAGTCCTGGCACTGTGGTGGGAAAGGCAGAGAGGGGCTCTAAATTAGGCCAGTTTGGTTTTCCGCTGCAGGAGAAGTATTTCAAGATTAGCACGGAGGCGTCAGATGTCAGAGCTGTCCTTCAGAAAGATAAATGAGGTAGTGGTGTATGAGGTGGGCGAGGGGGTGATGGCTGGGGGAGGCAGGCGGTAAGTGAGGCAGAGGTGGGGGCTAGGAGGGAGCGGTGGGCAGGGGGTGGGGGTAGGGGTGAGGGTGGGGTGCGGTGCATAGGACCAAGAGGACAACATGGTGTTGAGGGTGGCAGAACAGCCCTCAGTGGGTTTGGAGAGGCAGGGCCTGTGAACACAGGGTATGAGCCCTCAGGGCTCTGCCATGTTAGGAATTGGGGTTGGAGTCAGGGAAAGGGATTAACAAGGATATGGGAGAACTACAAAGGAATGGGGTCCCCTACCCAGTGAAGCCAAGTTGAGGAGGAAGTAATGGGGTCTGTCAGCTGTTGCAAATGACATGGGTCAAGTCAGAAGAGGGCTGGGGTTTGTTGTTGCAGTCATCCAGGTGGGAGATGTCAGACACGTGTTAGAGTCAGAGGGCTCAAGCTTGGAAGATAAGACTTGGGGTGGGATGGGGAGGGGCATTTGAGAGTCCTCTGGCAGAGACCAGTGGTAAAGCCTTCAGTGAGGAGTCAAGTGCTTACTTGCAGGCACCTCGGAATGGGTGCTTGCTGCTGGTGTAGGTATGAATACAGATAATTTCTTTCTTATAAAATTTTTTTTATTGGCCTGGCCTGTGGTGTACAGTGGATAAAGCATCAACTTGAGCCTGACCAGGCGGTGGCACAGTGGATAGAATGTCAGACTGGGATGCAGAAGGACCCAGGTTCGAGACCCCGGGATTGCCAGCTTAAGCGCAGGCTCATCTGGCTTGAGCAGAAAGCTCACTAGCATGGACCCAAGGTTACTGGCTCGAGCAGGGGGTTGCTCAGTCTGCTGAAGGCCCGCAGTCATGGCACATATGAGAAAGCAATCAATAAACAACTACGGTGTCGCAACGAAAAACTGATGATTGATGCTTCTCATCTCTCTCCATTTCTGTCTGTCTGTTCCTATCTATCCCTCTCTCTGACTCTCTCTCTGTCTCTGTAAAATAAAAAGAAAAATAAAAAGAAAAAAGAAACACTCCACCTGAAACTGTAGAGCAAGTGTCCCTAACTACGTCTGGGCCCATGGGCTGCATGCAGCCCCCTGAGGCCATTTATCCGGCCCCCTGCCGCACTTCCGGAAGGGGCACCTCTTTCATTAGTGGTAAGTGAGAGGAGCACTGTATGTGGTGGCCCTCCAACTGTCTGAGGGACAGTGAACTGGCCCCCTGTGTAAAATGTTTGGGGACCCTAGCTCTAGAGTAAGAAAAAACAAGAACTAATTATGAGGACTGGAATGTGGAGGAAAGGGAAGGGGCAAGAGCAGGGACAGAAAGGAGGGGGCGCCCTTCATGCATCTGTGGGGCTCCTCTTCCTTGTTCCGTCCAGTTGTGCAGGGCTTTCAAGTTCATGTCATCCTTCTAGACTTGGAGAGCCTGCCCCCTCACAGTGTCCTTTCCACATTACTGGGGGTAGGTCTGTTTGGTTTGACTTGAGCTGGGTACTTGCCCCTGGTCTGGTCAGCTGTGACTGACCAGAAAATGATGGGAGGCAGGGTTGTGTGCTGTGAACATGCTGCCTGGGTTGTGGACCGTCCCAAGATGGGCTTTGGAGGAGGAACAATGGGGCAGCTCTTAGAAAAGCCGGTCTAGAAGATAAACAGATCTCTCCATGCCCCCTGTCCCCTCCCACCTGTCCTGTACCCTGTGTCCCCCACCACAAGAAATGTGTCTGAAAGCAGCAATGAAAGCAAAGCATAGTGCCTGCTTACAGCCTAGTAGGATAGAAAAATGGAAATGGAAATAGAGCCAGAGAGCAGGAACGAGCGTGGTAGCTGAGAGAGGGCCGGCAGGGTGAGATTTCCTGGCAGAGGGGAGGAGTGGGGAAGAAGTATGAGTAAAGGGACAAATTCTACTTTTTGTATCTGATTTTCTTTCTTAAAAAGTTTGTGCAGTGTGTGCTCCCTCCTGGGTGCACACCCACACCTCTCTTCCACTCCTCCTTCTCCCCCACAGGCGTGCATCTCCTAAACTCTGAGGTATCCTAGGAGACTTGTATCAGGGGAGCAGCGAGCAGCAGCAGTTTGTCCCAGACTAACCCCCTGAACCTGTCTCCAAGGCCCCCTTTTCTCTGACTCCAGTGAGCTGACGGGCAGCCCCACCTAGGCTCTCTTGCGGCTGCTTCTGTAGCCTAGGCCCTCCCTTGTGTCCCTGTCCCCAGCTTAAGTAAATGTACTCTCAAAAAAAATTGTGGTTTTTTTTTTTTTTTTTTTTTTTTTTTTTTTTACACAGACTCATTGATTTAAAGTGAGAGAGTCTCCCACCATTGATTCTTGGTCCTTGGTATAGCACCAGTTTCTTCCATCTGGAAACTTTTGGGATCTTACTTTGTCTCTGGTGTTCTGTGTTCCAGAATATGGTATGTCTTGATACCAGTCTCTGCTGGTTATACTGGGCACTTGGTGCATGTTCCCAGTTTGGAAACTCAGGTAGTTCTAGGAGGGAATTAAGTTGTAAAGAGGGCTTGTGTTTTGGTTTTGAACATCTTGCTGTTTTCATACACTTCTCCATGGTAGTATATTTCTCTGGCTGTATTTCCTTAGTTTTTTCTCCAAAAACGTGTTTGGTGCTTGATGGCAAAGTTACTGCAGAATTTGAGCTATTCACCTGGCAGATTCTGCGTTGAGAGGAAGTTGGAGATATCTTTCCAGGACCTATTGTGTAGTAGTGTTTTTCTACAAAAAGTAAAAAATTATTTTATTTTTAGAGAGAAACATTGATTTGTTCCACTTATTTATGCATTGATTGGTTGATTCTTGTATGTGCCCTGACCAGGGATCAAACCTGCCACCTTGGGGTGTAAGGACAATGCTCTAACCAACTAAGCTACCCGGCCAGGGCCAAAGAATTTCTAACTTAACTTTTCCTCAAAAGATTCGCTGTGTCCTTTATGTAAACCACATAACAAACACAAGATACAGGATATTAAAGGAACTGAGCACATTTAGAAATTATTAGCAATTAGGGTTAGCCAAAACTATTTTCTGTAGGAGCCAAAACATATGTTGGAATGTGCCCCTCGTGTTCCTGGTGCACCCGCTTGTGGAGCTGGGCTTGTCCTGGCTGGAGGCAAGTGCTGCAGATACCCGGCTTAGTGTCTCTGGAAACCTGCGGACAGTGTCCTACAGGTAGGGCCACTGTGGCTGCGTCTGAAGATGGTTGGTGGGAACCTGCTGGGAGATGAGCTTCCCAGGGACTTTCTGAAGCCATGGCCCATGTCTTCTCAGCCTGGAGGGAGAGCTGAAGACCTGTATGCCCAGAATGGCACAGAACACTGACTTGTGCAGAATCCTTGATGTGGTCTGTCATTGCCCCTTGGACAAACATTCCCCCTCTGCCAAAAAATAAAGTGGAGGCGTGTCCTGCAAAGTTGTGTTCATCCTCATGGGGATGTAAATTTTGAGCAGAAGGCAGATGGTTTGCCTCTTTTCTTTTTAAGATTTTATTGACTTTTACAGAGAGAGGAGGTCGGGGGAACAAGAAGTATCTACTCATAGTTGCTTCACTTTTCGTTGTTCATTGATTTCCTATATTCCTTGACCGGGCAGACCTAGGGTTTTGAACCAGTGACCTTTGTGTTCTGGGTTGACACCCTATCCTCTGTGCCACCACAGGCCAGGCCTCAGATGGTTTGCTCTTTTGCCTGGCTTCTAGCTTGTGACAGGTGTGAGAAGTCCATTTCTTCTTTGGCTAGCAACTTTGAGAAAAATACTCTGGCCTTTTGAAGGCTAAGGCGACTTCCCATTGGAGAATTTGGAGCCTGGAGTGTCTTGAGGGTTAAACACCCAACACGACTCAGCTGAAGACTAGATTGACTAAGCCCTCCACACCAGTGCCCCATGGAGAATGTATTGTTCCTGGGCGTCTGAGCTGTCTCCTCTGGCTTCTGTCACTGCTCTGGCACTCCACAGAAAATCATGAGAGACACAGAAAGTGTCCCATGTCAAGAACAGACAGAGCAGGCTGGGAGATGGCTGTTCATTGGAGCTGCTGGGCAGCTGTGCAGTAACCGTGACTGCCGTGGGCTTCACTTTGAAATCATAACAGAAATCTAGTGGGAGATCACCCAGTATTTGGTTGGAAATTAAGTCGAAGATGACATGAGAAGGGAAATTTGAAAATATTTTAATTTGAATGAAAGTGAAGACAATACCATTTGTGGGACATAGAGAAAGCAGTCCTCTCAAATTTACAGAAGTAAACAATCACTACAGAAAACAAAAGGTATCACCAATCTAAGCTTTTGCCTTTAGAAACTGAAAGAACTGCACGCTGAATTCAAAGCAGGCAGAAGCAAGAAAATAATGATCAGAAATTGGTGAGATTGAAAACACAGTATAGAAAACCCTGGGACTGTAAGCTGGTCCTTTGGAAAGACCAGGCTGATAACTCTAGCAGCCTGAGAAAGAACACGTAAACATGGCACAGTGAGGGACACTGAATAAGTATGGAAACTGAACATGAGAGACTCATTTATTTCTAAAAGGACACCCTTATAAATCAGAACACATGGATGGTATCATCTAATCATGAGCTCGTTGTTGTACCAACTTTTTCAGCTACTTAAGAAGCCTTTTATTACTGTCTTGGTCAATGGAAAAATAAAGAATTAGAAAATACAGTCATTTTCTCTGGCTTTAACTTCAAGTTATCTCATCTTTTGTTGATAACTTTAAAGGCATATTTAAAATTTCATATTTGCTCTTTATTGACTCTAGTATTCCCTTCCACCCTACTTTCAATTTGGAGTGCTCTGAAGCTACAGAAAGCTGAAACAGGAGGCCAGTGGACATTCTGTACCTTCACCAAGATTCAGTCATTTGTAACGCGGAACCACACTTTCCTGTTTTTCTGTCTCTGTGCTTTCTGCTGAACCGTTACAATGCCAGCTTCATGTCTCCATAACAGGGATATTCATTTTCATATTCACAGTGGTATCATTATACCCCAAAACTTTAACATTGACTTAGCAGTGCCCAGTCCAAGTTCACATTTAAATTTTCTTCAGTTTTCCTTCGAATGTCTTCACACCCTTTTTTCAGATTTGGCCTTGAATCAAGTTTATGGGGGGTCCTGGCTGAGAAGGTCTAACAGACTTGCCCCATGAGCAGCCCACTAGGGCGGGAGGGAGGGAGCAGAGGACCGGCTGTGTGTCTGGAGCCACAAGGCCATCCAGGCATTCGAATTGAGTTAGCAAAATGATGGTACAGTTTTCTTTCTGTTTTCCTTTTCCTCCCTCCCTCCCCTCTTCATGTGGGAAAACCAGAAGGATTTGTAAATGGTGACCATCACTTTAAATGAGTAGCGCTCACCCGGGGCCCCCCAGTGACATTGAGTGGTGCCTGGAGACACTTGTGGTTGGCACAGCTGGGAAGTAGGTGCTGCTGGGTATCTGTGGCACCAGGCAGCGCAGTCTAAGTGTCTGCTCTCTGAGGGCGAGAGGCCCTGCATGTAACCTTGATCACCCAGTGAAACCCTGTGTGCACTGCAGAGTGTACCCTTGGAGGGCTCAGAGGCGAGCCTTGATTAGTTTCTGTGGCTTATAACTTCCACTTCTCCCTGGCCGGCTTGGTTTGGTTTGGTTTTTAACCACCTTTAATGCCACTTTTACCTGTTCCTTTTTCTCTTTTGATATACATAACAACACTAGCCATCTTATTTATATATATATTTAAATTTTTTTCCATTGATTTGAGTGGGGAAGGAAGGGAGAGAGAGGGAGAGAAACAGCAACACATTCCACTTAGTTGTGCACTCTGTTTGCTTCTCACATGTGCCCTGACTGGTAGTCACTGAGCCACCCGCCAGGACAACACTGACCATTTTAAAGAGGACAGTTGCGTGGCACATTTACAGTGTCATGCAGCCGCCACCTCTGCCTGCTTCCAGAATATTTTGTCACCTCAGAAGGCTCTGAACTACTGCCTTCAGTGTGGCTTTGTCTTTCCTGGGTGTTCCGTACAGATGCGTTCCTACAGCACGTGACCAGCTTTCCCACGTCGCACCCTCCATGTTGTGGTGTGTCAGCGATGCTCCACTGTGGGCGTGCCACATTGTGTTTATTCGTCCGTGTGCCAGTGAGTGTTTGGGCTGTTGCCCCTTTGGCTGCCTTGAACATAACGTGTACATATCCAGCACCTGTTTTCCATTCTGTTGAACATACACCTAGGAGTGGGATGGCTGGGTCATAGAATTCTGGTTTAATGTTTCGAGGAACTACCAACCTATTTTCCTTCCACACCCACTTTCACTGCCAGAAAAAAAACATAAGCAGCATAATTCCAAAATAAAATTTTTATTAAGTAAATGCCTTAGAATTCAGTTCACCTGGGGGTCATTTCAGTGTCTCTATACCTCTCCTCCTGACCCCAGAACAGGTGGTGCATGTGAGTTTATAGACTCACAAAATTAATCTACAGGTGGCAATACCTTGTGAACACCCAAAAGTGTTCTTTTTACACAGTTTGATTTGGAAAGGTAACAAAAACCTATTTAAAGTGTTTTGAAACTTAGTTTCTGGGAAAGAAAAAAGCAGATATCTCAGCAGAAACCTGTAGTTAACATACTTCATTCTGGCTGTGTGCCCCAGACTCTGTCCTGGACCCCAGGCCAGGCTGAGTGCTCTGCGGCAGAGGAGGCACTGGGAACGCTCCCAGGTAGACTAGCCCACACGGAGGCCATGCTCGGCCAGGGGCTTCTTTGAGCTTTGGAGGAGATCCTCTCCGTGCTGGACAGAAGTCTGGGTGTGATTGCTCTGAGAAGCTTCTGGGTTGCAGTGGTTTTTCCTTCTGTTGCTACTGTGATTTTTCTCGTAGTGTATTCAGAACACCCTTTCCCTTCTGCAGTGTTTAGTGGAACTCACGGTCATTTCCCTGAGGCAGGCCTAAGGATTTTTTTAAAAAAGAAATTGAGATTAGATTTCTTTTTTCCCCACACTGAAGAAATGTTAATAGCAGGTACTAAGGAAAGTGATTCTGGGCAAGAAATGGTGATGGGGAAGGGGTGGATTTTTGTGCTCCTTAATGTGCGGAGTATTGTTTCAGCCTGAATGCAGTGCAAACGTAGCCTTTTCTTTGTCTGTTTCAGACAATTTTACATGAATTGGAGACCAGACCAGAAGCACTTCTGAAGTAAGGTAATTTTGATATAATGAAGCTATATCAGTTTTTAAGGTACAATACTGAAGTTTCTTCAGGATTTCTTTGTTTTTGTTTCTTAATAACCTGGTTTTGCTCATCTCTTTTTTAAGCCCAAAGTTGGTTTTAAGAACAAATTGATCCGGGGAAGGGTTAGGGCCCCAGAGATTGTGGTTTGCATCCTAGAAGAGAATGGTCTTTCTCAAAATTCTTTCACGAGAAAATAGCAGAGCCGTTTGTCCAAATCACATTTTAGTTGGACAGCCAGCAGATGACACAGATGAAGGTCAGGCCACTCGATTCAAGGACAATCCCTTGTCTGTAGAGCAGGGGAGGGGAAGTCTGTGTCATAGTGTCCGGTGGAGAGTCTGGTAAGCATATTCAGTTCTGTGTGTTACTTTGCAATTAATTGTTAGTTGAAATAAATTTAAAAACAAAGTAAATTGAGGTCCTTAAACAATGAGTTATTGTATGCAAAAGGTAAAACTTGATACCATGGATAAAACTGACTCAGTGAATCATAGACCTAAATATAAAATTCACACTAGAAAACCTCTATAAAAGGCCCTGGCCAGTTAGTTCAGTGGGTTACAGTATTGTGCCAATACACAGACGTTGCTGGTTCAATCCCTAGTTGGGTAGCATACAGAAACAGATTGATGTTTCCCTCTCTCTCCCTTCCTTTCTCTCTAAAATCAATAAATAAAAAAATTGAAAGAAAAAAAAGAAAACGTGGAAATCAAGACTCTGCATTTAGGCAGTGATTTCTTAGTCCTGACGTCACAGACACAACCCATAATAGACTACAGTGTGTCCGTAAAGTCATGGTGCACTTTTGACTGGTCACAGGAAAGCAACAAAAGATGATACAAATGTGAAATCACCAAATAAAAGGAAAACCCTCCCAGTTTCTGTAGGATGAGGTGACAGCATGTGCGCATGCGCAGATGATGACGTAACACCATGTATACAGCGGAGCAGCCCACGGCCATGCCAGTCGAGATGTGGACGATACAGAGGAAAGTTCAGTGTGTTCTGTGGCTCGCTAAATTCGAATCCATGACCAAAGTGCAACGTGAATATTGGCGCGTTTATAACGAAGTGCCACCACATAGGAATTACATTACTCATGGGATAAGCAGTTGAAGGAAACCGGCAGTTTGGTTGGAGAAACCCCGTTCTGGTAGGCCATCAGTCAGTGACGAGTCTGTAGAGGCTATACGGGATAGCTACCCAAGGAGCCCTAAAAAATCTGTGCGTGAGCCCACATTGAACTGCACTGAATAGGTATGAAACTGGGAGAGTTTTCCTTTTATTTGGTGCAGATTTCACATTTCTATCATCTTTTGTTGCTTTCCTGTGACCGGTCAAAAGTGCACCATGACTTTATGGACACACTGTATTTATGGCTATGACTTCATCAAAATTAAGCACTTATGCTCCTTCATGACACTGTTAAGAGAATGGAAAGCCCCAGGCGGTAGAAAAGACAGGCAGATCACGTCTTTAAGATGACTTTTGTCCAGAATGCATGAAGAACTCAGAATTCAATATTAAGACATGAACAACCTGTAAAAAAAAGCAAGCAACTTGATCAGACACTTCAGAGGAGTAAGCACGAGAAGATGGCCACGCTGTTAGCCTCAGGGGTGTGCAGATTCACCCAGGCCCGCCCTGTGCATCTGTCAGAAGGACCAGCGTAAAGACGGCACACCAAATGCCTGAGGAGGAGTGTGGACTCTCCTGCCCTTTGGGGATGTGGAGGTACCACCAGGCTCAGAAAGTGAGGCGGTTTCTTACAGTGCTGATCCCGTGCTGCCCTGGGTGCTCTGGCTGCCTGGATGCTGACTGGGAGAACAAAGCTGGTGTCCATGTAAGGATGGTACACACAGCTGCAAGATGAGCTGCAGTAAATCGTGCAGCTGTGTTGGTGACATTTTGGAAAACACCAATCGTGCTTCCTGGGTCAGGAGTGGCAAAACACCTTGTTTATGATTATTTTATATTGATTACATGTTGAAATAACATTTTTGATATATTGAGTTAAATACATATGTTAATACAGTTACTGTCAACTTTTTGTATTTTTCTGAAGTTGGAAACGGGGAGGCAGTCAGACAGACTCCCACATGCGCCCGACCGGGATCCACCCAGCACACCCACCAGGAGGCGATGCTCTGCCCATCTGGGGCGTCGCTCTGTTGCAATCAGAGCCATTCTATAGCCTGAGGCAGAGGCCACAGAGCCATCCTCAGCGCCCGGGCCAACTTTGCTCCAATGGAGCCCTGGTTGCGGGAGGGGAAGAGAGAGACAGAGAGGAAGGAGAGGGGGAGGGGTGGAGAAGCAGATGGGTGCTTCTCCTGTGTGCCCTGGCCGGGAATTGAACCCTGGACTCCTGCACGCCAGGCTGACGCTCTACCACTGAGCCAACCGGTCAGGGAGTTACTGTCAACTTTTTAAGTTTTTAGTCTTGTTATTGGAGAATTAAAACTTCCACATGTGGCTTGTATTGCACAGTATTAACTGGACGGGTGATCAAGGAAGCTGAGATGAATTGGGCAACGGGCCTGTGAGCGTGGGGCTGAAGGTGGTCTCCAGAAATTCTTAGCCTGGTTTGCAGCTCCGCTGACCTGGTTCAGCTGGGATGTAATCTAGTGCTTCCTCTAGAACAGGAGACGCTCTGACCTCCTCTGCTGGAGTCCTTGCAGGTAGGAGGGCGGTCTCCACTCTGCAGGTCAGGCTGTGCTGAGGCAGTGACTTGCATTGCATCACTGTTAGCCCTTCTTGGTGGAATGACACTGGAAGAGGTGACCCAAGAAAGTGAGATTGCTTTCTGTTGCTTTGGGGGCCTGGCCTCCTTAACTCTGGAGGGAACCAGTCAGAATCGTGACCTTGGGCAGGTTGTGACCTCATTTCCTCTAGTTACCATGTGGACAGTTGGTAGTACCTGCTCCGAAGTTGGTGATGACACAGGGATGTCACGTAGCAAGTGCACCTGAGTTGCCGCGTGACCTGGGAGAAACCTGTGAATCAGTCACATTCTTCTCATGTGGTCAGGAACCCTGGTGGTGAGCTCATAGATACTTTCTGAGCCACCTCCCCAGCTGGGCATTGTCTGTTCTCTCAGGCTCAGTCCCTACAGACGGGGCGAGTCTTTCTCACTAGTGTCCTCTGGGCCCCGGTGGTAGGTGCAGTGAAATTAGAATCAAGGGTACTGCTGATTTACAAAAAAATTTTAATTGATTTTTAGAGAGGGAGGAAGGGATGGAGAGAAACATTGTTTTGTTCCACTCATTCGTGAACTCATTGGTTGATTTCTTTTTAAAAAATTTTATTTACTGATTTTATAGAGGGGGATGCAGCGAGAAATAACAACTCATAGTTAATTCACTTTAGCTGTACATTGATTCCTTATCATTTGTGCCTTGACCAGGCAAGCCCAGGGTTTCAAACTGGCGACCTCAGCGTTCCAGGTCAACGCTTTATTCACTGCACCACCACAGGCCAGGCCATTGGTTGATTCTTGTATGTGCCCAGACTAGGGATCGAACCCGCTACCTTGGGATATCAGGACAAGATTCTAACCAACTGGGCTACCTGGCCAGGGCAGTCCTGCCGATTTTTATCAAAAAAGAATTTGTTCTTTGGCCTCAAACCAGTCATGGCCTGACGAGAAAGCTGTCGCAGAGCTGCTCGGTCGAGGAGAGCGATGTTGAGGAACCACAGGGCTGTTGGGGGAAACCAGCGTGTTCAGAAGAAATTGGTATATTTTGATGAGTGTGAGTCATGATTTTAGTTTCTGTGTACTTAGGGTGGATGCAGGCTGTCTGAAGTTACAGTCAGTTTTGAGAGGAACACTTGGGACAGCTCTGTTCCCCTCTCCTCAGACTAAGACCCTGGTTCCCTGGAGATGAGTATCCCCTTGCCACTGTCAGCCTGTCTGCAGGGCTCTGCTGTCACAGCCCACTTTGTTGCCCTCTGGGTGGAGAGGAAGCAGAAAGGAGGCCTGAGGACAGGTGGAGTCTCCCCCTGGAAGAAGCTGTCAGGGTGAGCTGCACCCTGGGGGCTGAGGACTAGGGGGATGTGTTAGCCATGAGGGTGAGAGACTGGAGGGAACTTCCTGACCCCCTGCGCTGTCGGGAGGAGGCCCGCACCATGGAGTGGGTGCTGTTGGGCCTGTGGGAGGAGCTGGTAGAGGCTGGGCGGCCTCTTGGAGCTCTCACTGGAGGTCTGCTTTGGGGCTTTGGTAGCTGGAAATAGGGGGCGGCCTGAGCTTCAAGCCCCTTCTCATTTGAGAAGTTTTCTGAACAGAAAGAATAGTACTCGTAAAAAAAAAAAGAAGAAGAATAGTACTCTGTAGTTTAAAGTCTGAACTTTAAATTATTTAGTACAGTAACAGTATACTTAGGATTTTTTTAAGCTTTGAGTAATATAACTTCCTTATCAGGTTTAGTTTTAATATGTTTTAAAATGTAAATTAGTCATTTAAAAAAGTTTTCCCATCAGTTCTAGGAGGGAGAGGGAGAAAGAGAGAAGCATCAATTTGCTGTTCCACTTAACAGTTCCGTTTAGTTGTGCAATCATTGATTGCTCTAATTGGGGATTGAACTGTGACCTTCAAGCACCGGGACACTTGATCTTCTGAGCACCGGACCAGGGCCTCTTTAGTAATATTTAAACGTGACATTGCATAGCAGTCGGTAAATGACTTAATGACTTTTCGTGAGGCTAGAACTGCGTAGTGCCTCAGGGCAATGGGCGTGAGGAGGTGAGCCGTGGGGTATGCAGGTGCTGGTTCTGCTGCCGCCTGGTGGGGGTGTCTTATGAAAACAATTTGTTCTGCTTTTTGTCATAAGACAAGCTGTGTGTTCTGCCACTCGTCCATGGAGGGGGAACCGCTGTCCTGCTGTTCATAGGTGTGCGGCTGGTTTCTGTCCAGCAACTGATGCCTTTGGGTGCACATGGCCGCACTATGCCTCCTCTATAACTAGAGGACCAGGCAGCAGGTGCCTGCATAGTGCCGTCCCAGGGGCTTTCCCCTGCAGTGACGCTTGGGTTTAGCATGGGCTTCCCAGAATGACACATTAGGGCCCCACAAGTTCAGTTTGAGTGTACGTGGTATTTTACCATCAGTGACTTTATTATCTGTGTAGATTTTGTTCTGACTTGAAAAGTATAGGAAACTTTGTTTAAAAGTTAGTAAACTAGCCCTGGCTGGTTGGCTCAGCGGTAGAGCGTCGGCCTGGCGTGTGGGGGACCCAGGTTCGATTCCCGGCCAGGGCACATAGGAGAAGCACCCATTTGCTTCTCCACCCCCCCCCCCTTCCTTTCTGTCTCTCTCTTCCCCTCCCGCAGCCAAGGCTCCATTGGAGCAAAGATGGCCCAGGCGCTGGGGATGGCTCCTTGGCCTCTGCCCCAGGCGCTGAAGTGGCTCTGGTCGCGGCAGAGCGACGCCCCCTGGTGGGCAGAGCGTCGCCCCTGGTGGGCGTGCCGGGTGGATCCCGGTTGGGCGCATGCGGGAGTCTGTCTGACTGTCTCTCCCCGTTTCCAGCTTCAGAAAAATACAAAAAAAAAAAAAAAAAAAAGTTAGTAAACTGAGGTAAGTGAGGCTCCTCCCTCCTGTGGAAGGTCAGCTGGGGGCCTCAGAGGTCAGACCTTTTGTGGGACTAAGAGGTATGTCCACTTTACGTGCAGGTGCAGAGCTAATAGATGGTTGTTGTGTAGTGTACTTCACCTGAGGATGATTCCAGTCTCTGGTCCTAGTGCTTTATGGGTGCACTGTGATTGGGGTTCAGGACCAACGTAAGATTATACTCCTTGTCCACAAATGTAAAATTTGAAAAGTGGAAGTCCTGTGTGTGTTCTCTAATAGCAAACCCCTATGTGAGCCACAATGAGTTCTATTAAAATTTGTACCGGAAAGTTGAGAAACAGGGAAATGTGAGAACTCAGGTGTTGTGGGCAGATTGCTCATACTCGGTGTGTGCCAGTATGCAGACAGCACGGGGAATTGCTGGTGCCCAGGTGTGTGCCAAGGATTTCCATCTTAGTTTACTGTCCAGCCTCCCCGCGCAGGACCTGGTTACTGTGTACTTTTCATTTCACTGACTATCCTAATGTCTGCAACTTCTGATCTGCCAGAAGCCAACATGGTGGTCCTGTGTCATCAAAACTTAATACCAGTTTCTATCACTTTTGAAACATGACATAATCCTCCAGGTCAGTTGTTCATTTGTTCAGACAAATTGGGAATTACTGGGATTGCATCCTCAAACAACTGGCTAAATGACAGGGTGACCTTCTCATCACAGAAAAAATGTCACCACACGACGTGGCCTGCTCATGGGGTACCTGTGCGCCCACACTTTTAAACCAAAAGAGCTATAGCAAATTTAATACTTGCTTATAATGTAGCTAGGCAATACCAAGAAATACTGATTTTTTTAATGTATTGAGAATGTTCAAATATAGGTAAAAATTTTAAGTAATCATCCAGCTCCAACATTTACCGAACTTTGTCAAGTTTGCATAATCTCCTTCCTTCTTTCCTCCTTCCTTTCTGTCTTGAAGCATCTTAAAGCAAATCCCAAAATCTTATTTTACTCTAAGTAAGAAGTATTCCTAAATTAAGCACTTTAATCCCATTATGACACAAGAGCAGCAACTTCTTTCTGTTCTCAAGTTCCCAGAATGTTTCCAGGGTTTCCTGCTTTTCTTCAGAAAGTCTGTACATCTGTATTCTGAGTTAAGATACTCAGTCTCATAACACTTTTAAAAACTATTTTCATGGAAAGTTGAAATATATATAAGTTAGCCAGTCATGTAAGGAGCTCCATCCCCAACTAAGGCAGCCCCCTTCAGACTTGTGTTGTGTGTGTGCCCTCACCTCTTACCCTCTTGGTTGTTTCCAACCGAATTTCAGTCCCATCGTTCTATTCAACATGAGAGGCTGTGGGTCACCCATGCTGGACGGAGGGTCCACATGGTGTGTGCCCACACCCTTGGCAGGAACCCCTGGTGGAAGGGTACCTCTCTGCTGCACTGTGGTCTCAGAGTTGCTGACATGATGTGAAACTCAGCGGGAGCTGCCTGTTGCCCTTTGGTTTGGCACTCTTAATTTTGGAGATTAATTTGGATTCGGAAATGAAAGAAAAATAGAAAAGCTAATGAAATTATTTCAATTCCTCCTGCAAACTCCTATATCAAAGTGTTGTTTTGTCTTGGAGGTGAGTTGTGGTCCTTGTGTGGCCAAGCCTGTCAGTGAGGCTGTCACTTCTGCAGGGTGATGCTGGAGGCCCCATGGGCTGGCTCTGGCTTCAGAAGTTTCAGAGGCGACTGCTGCAGACTTGGTGCAGCAATGGGGCCAAGGGCAGCAGCCAGGGCAGTGGTGTCCCCAGGCTGCCCTCCCGTTGACACCACGTGTATGCTGTGCGCTGCCCTTTTGAGAGGGTCACTTCATCAGGTAATCCCGGAAAGGCTGATGGGGCACTTTCCAGTTGTCTCATTTAATTTTCATCTCCTCCTGGGATGTGGAGAACACCGTCCTGGGTTTGCAGTGAACTCCAGAGTGCAAATGGGTGAAAGGCACACTCCTTGTATGTGGCAGAACCAGAACTGGAAATTCTGTTTTGAAGCGTTATCGAACTTGCAGCCCATGTCATTATGAGTGAGTGTACAGCACCTGTCGGGTGTTGGCAGTGCCACTGGCATGAACTTCCCAGACTTGGCAGGGGTTTGGTGAGACGGAGATGGCGCTACACTATCACCAAGGGATGGGGAGCTCCTGACACTGAATTTACAGAGATGCTGCCTGTAACCTAGGGCTGGGGTAGATCACTTCACCTGCTTGCTTTTCGGTTACTTAAATTGCTTCAAAAAGTATTTCCGAAACAGAAGTTCTAAGTCAAAGACGGTGGCAGATGTTCATAAGGAACAGACGGGAATTTCTCAGCAGGTTCTGTCTTAGTGGATTAGACATTCAGTGTGCTGAATCAGCGCGGCTAGAGCTTAGCAGTGACTTTGACCCAGGAAAGCAGAAGGAAGGAGCCACCAGGCCTTGGGACCTGATGGTGGGGTTTCCAGAAGGCCTTGGGGGACGACGGATAGTGAAGAGAAAAGCAAAAGCAAGCAAATGTAAGTAAGGCTTTTAACTGCACTGCCTGCACTGGAAAACAAAAGAAAATATGACCATGAATTCTCACAAAAACATTAGTCTTTAAACATTTTTTTAAAAATGAAGTGTATTTTGTTCTTTTAAAATAACTGTAGTTATTACAGATTTGTTTCCATGTAACATATAATAAGTATTTCTCCAGATTTCTGTCCCATCTCTAGTATTCTCAGTGATTTATAGTAGTTCACCTGGCAGAATGGTCACATTAAGGAACCTTTTTTAGCTGACAAGTATGGAGAAGGAAATGTGAATGCTTCTTGGTCTGGGGCCCAGATGACCTATTAACTTTTTTGAAGGAAAAGTATATATGTAAGAAATTATGTGAAAATAAAAGCTGCCCACTCTTCCTGGGTCTTTCTCTAGAAATAACCACAGGTAACATGTTCTCGTGTCTGTAGAAAAAGGTTGCTTCATTAGCATATTGTGCACCCTTTCCATAGACACAGGAAGAAAGGCCTCGCCCTTTATGTACTGTTCTGTGCCTTATTTCATTTACTGTGTCTTCACAGAAGAGCGCTGGGGGAGTGTTCATTGTCTGTGGGAATGAGAATGGTTCCGTGGGATGTGGTGTCTCTGGGGAATGGTGACTGCCCTTGTCCTGTGATGGTCATGGTGCTCCATCTCCCCACACTCTGGGGCCAGTTCAGTGTCCTAGTTAGCTCATGGCCAAGGGGCTGTCCTATGGATGTGTGTGCACAGCACGGTGGTCCTAGGTAGTGCCGCCCCCCCCCCCCACCGTGACGTGGCCAGTGTGCTAGAGACCCCAGGTGTCCCTTCACCAGTGAAAGTCCATCTACAAAAAACTTCTTTTCCAGATTTGATATTCAGAAATACATCTTTGACATGGAGAATAGAGAATGTAATTTAAATGTCTAATAATAGATCTTTCTTTCTTATCATACTGTATAAATTAAATAGGTTCTTACAGGACACTTAGGAGTAGAAATAGGAGTACTCCTTTTCTTAAAAATTAACTCGTGGATTTTGAATCTCTTAATTGAGACTCAAATGGGAACACTGATTATAGAGGGAGTTGTAATCATAAGGCAATATTAATAATTTTTGCTGTTTACTGATGAAAGAGAAATAGTTTGGTTTGTCCTCTTGCTTGTGACTGAATATTAAAGTCAGCAGTATTGGCATTACTGCTTCTGAAATTTTGTGAGGTAACTGAGTTAAATGAAGCTTCTCAATTTAGATACTTAGGTTTTCAGTAAATTTATTTCTGTAGCTTAAAGCTATATATCTGGGTAGTTATTATGTTTAGAGTCTGCTGTGCCGTGTATAAAACAACATCCACTTAAAGGAGCCAATTAAAATCTCAAGAGGTATCCCACCTAATGTTGAAAGTTGGGTCTTTACCTAAGGAGTTTGTCATTTTGAGTCCTTAATTTAAAAATGTTTTAGTGTTTCAATTAAGATCACGAGTTATGCCTGACCAGGCGGTGGCGCAGTGGATAGAGCGTTGGACTGGGATGCAGAGGACCCAGGTTCGAGACCCCGAGGTCGCCAGATTGAGCGAGGGTTCATCTGGTTTGAGCAAAAAAAAAAAAAAAAAAAGCCCACCAGCTTGAACCCAAGGTTGCTGGCTCCAGCAAGGGGTTACTCGGTCTGCTGAAGGCCCGTGGTCAAGGCACGTATGAGAAAGCAATCAATGAACAATTAAGGTGTTGCAATGTGCAATGAAAAACTGATGATTGATGCTTCTCATCTCTCTCCGTTCCTGTCTGTCTGTCCCTGTCTATCCCTCTCTCTCTCTCTCTCTCTGAAAAAAAAAAAAAAAGATCAGGAGTTAATGTTTGTTGACTAAAACTGACATTTTAAGTCCAGGTGCGTCATGACACTACTGGCAGTTATTTTTCTTCATACCACTTGGGAAGGATTGAGTAAGGAACCTTCGTTTTAACTGAGAACGGTTGTGTGACGGGACGCTGGGGTGGAGTGCCCGCTCTGCAGAACTGTCTGCACAGAGTTGGCCCCGTGTCTCAGCTGGTGAATGCTGGGAGGTGCCTGGGCTGGAGGAGGATGCGGGCAGTTCCAGAGCCCAAGAGGACAGCACGGCCCTTTGTTTTAAAATTATTTCATCTTCTCTTGGCACTATTATTGTTTCATATGTTAACATTCACAAATTGCCATCCTATACGTGCAGACGGGAGAGGGCATTCCCCCGTGTCACAAAGGTAAATGTCTTCGTGTGGTGCCCACAGCTAACGGCTCTGCTCCAGGGTGGGAGCTGCAGGTGTCCTGCGTCGGCCAAGCCTCCTTGTGACACCCACTGCATATTGCCTTTTGAATCAGCTGTTTTGATCAGAAATAGTTGTAAGACTGTGTTAGCGTGTGTCGCCATCCTAGAGAGCTGTGCAGTGGGCCCCACCCTTTGCCTTGTCCTGCTCATGGCACCCAGCCTGCCAGGCCATTGAAGCAGGGCTGCTGGTAGTCGGCCTGAATTGGCCTGACCTGTAGGGGCTGCGGTGTGGTTTCTCAGTTGGCTGGAATCCCAGGGCCCATTTTGGTGGGAGTGCACACTGTCCCTGAACCAGAGGCCTCCTGGACACCACACCCAATCCTTAAGAATTTCTCTGCGAGCATGCTGACATCATGGTAGTCATGGGTTCAAGGTCACTGATGTGACTTGGAGGTACTAGGTTGCCAGATGGCCACTGCACTCTGCTTCCTGACCTGGCTATTCATGCAAAAGCTCTTCTGAATGTCATCTCAGCTGCTTGTGATGACAAGTGAGACCCAGACCCTTCGTGAAAATGCTTCACAACAGAATTTTTCTTTTTCAACCCATCACTGTGTTTTGAGTAATTTGTAGACATTGTCAGTGTACAAAACTAATGAATAGTAGAAACTGTATTTTATCAACCCAGCCCTTGATGTAGGCATTTTGAGTTTTAATGAATGTTAAGGTCTCTGATTTATAATGAGACCATAGCTCTCAAAATTTCAATCTCCTTTTCTTACCTGCTTCATTTATTAGTGAGTGATTGTTAACTTCTGTGTGTTTCTGTTTCAGATCTGATTCTCTGAGGTGGCGTTGGTGGGTGCTGAGATCAGAAGATGAGTGAACTTGACCAGCTACGGCAGGAGGCCGAGCAGCTGAAAAACCAGATCAGAGTACGTGGCCCGTGTGCCCTTGTATTCATCATTTGCATTTTGGGTCAGATGTTATCTGACTTAGGAAGGATGGGTTACAGAATGACTCTTCAGTGTTTGGGACTGAGCCTGAATCTTCATTGGCCCAGGATGTACTCATAATTACAGATCTTGTTATTTGGCCTAGTGCGTTATTTTTAGGATTTAGTTTTCTAGTCTGCCATAATTTGCATATGTAAAATGTTTCCATTAAATTCATAAATATCCCTCTGTACATTTTCCCTTAATCTCAGGGAGTAACTTTGTGGCATGCTTTAGGTCACTGTATGGAGTGATGCCCCCCCCCCCCCCCTTGTGCCGGTACTAGTATAACAAGAAGGTATTTAGGTGCCTGCCTTGTTGGTTTTGAAAAGAGTGTTCCCTCGGGAAGGCTATTGGAGCCAACGCTTTCATAGGCTGTTAGAGCAGATGCATCTAATTGAAGATTGAAATAGCCACTTGCAATTCAGCAGCCTGTACAAAGAACAGCATTCACAGAGTTCTGAAACAGCTCTGTCCCTGATGGATAACATTACATTGCAGAGCCCGAGAAGTTTTGAGAAGCGAGGAGCAGTGGGTTTAAAAGGAGCGAGTCCTCTCCTCCAGATTTGTGAGACAGGCCTCTAACCGGATGTTTTTTAGAGGCACGTTTAGTACAAGTGGATGTTTCTGTTCTCAGACTGTTGATAGGAAGAGTGAGAGAAAAATGGGTGGACTTAGCAGCAAAAACTTACCCTCAACATACATAGATAGCTTTTGTCCACTTGGTGAGGAGCTTTCTCTCGGACGCCTTGGTCAGAGCATCGCTTTCCACAGGTGTCTCAACCATGTTCTGAGTTCACGGTAATGATGGCGCCTAGCTGTTTCTCTTTAAATGACCATTTATGTTCAGGAAGCCTGGTGGTAACCGGAGAAAGAGGCGTCAACATTTTAGCCAACTTTTCCATGAACTTGAGAATAGATAATGGGATTATCTGAGACTGCAGCCACAGAGGAAACAGAAAGTGTCCTTTTGCTGTAAGAATTTCAAATCTTTTAACATCTGAAAGACCTATGACAGCTTGATAGAAATAAGGAAGGTAGAGTATTTTTTAATTCTGTCCACACCCCAAAATATAGACATCAGAATTCTGTTGTCCTAACAACTGTAAAGGAAGTTTGCATGGCTTAGCTCTTCTGAATGTCGTCTCAGCTGCTTGTGATGACAAGTGAGACCCAGACCCTTCGTGAAAATGCTTCACAACAGAATTTTCCTTTTTCAACCCATCACTATCTTTAGCACCTCCATCTTTAGAAAAGACAAAGGCTGAAAGTTGCATCTCTCCTCTTTTTGAGACCCCAGTACACTGCAGAATCAGGCAGTCCTCCTCGGGGACAGGACTTTCAGCCGCATGTGACATGTAAAAATGTGAAAAGGAACAGGTGGAACTAATTTTTAACAAACTAAACCAACAGACCTAAAATATCATTTCAACATATCCTTAATGTTTTCATTATCTTACATTCTCTTTGCTCTAAGTCTTGAGAATGCAGTGTGTCTTAGACGGCAATACTTCCATTTGCACGCACCATGGCACCTGGGGCTCCTGGCTCCCGTGTGGGACCTTCCAAAGGGAGCACTGAGCCGCCACCTTCACTGTCTGTTGGCTTTGTCTCTGAAGCTGCTGCCGTGCGAGTGTCTGCTCAGCGCAGGGTCAGCGGAGCTGTGTGCGTTTGGTACACGAAGGAAGGGAAGACTTCCTTTTCAGTTGGAAAAAACACTTGTTTTTCCTGATTGCCCAAGGAATACGTGCTTCTTAAAGAAAACAGAGCAAGCCTGACCAGGCAGTGGCACAGTGGATAGAGTGTTGGAGTGGGATGCAGAGGACCCAGGTTCAAAACCCCAAGCTCAGTGGCTTGAGCATGGGCTTATCCAGCCTTAGTGCAGGGTCACTGGCTTGAGTATGGGATCATAGAAACGACCCCATGGTCGCTGGCTTGAGCCCAAGGTCGTTGGCTTGAGCAAAGGGTCACTGGCTCTGCTGTAGCCCCCCAGTGAAGGCACATATGAGAAAGCAGTCAATGAAAACTAAGATGCTGCAATAAAGAATTGATGCGCCCTGGCCAGTTGGCTCAGCGGTAGAGCGTCCGCCTGGCATGTGGGGGACCCGGGTTTGATTCCCGGCCAGGGCACATAGGAGAAGCGCCCATTTGCTTCTCCACCCCCCACCCCCTCCTTCCTCTCTGTCTCTCTCTTCCCCTCTCGCAGCCAAGGCTCCATTGGAGCAAAGATGGCCCGGGCGCTGGGGATGGCTCCTTGGCCTCTGCCCCAGGCGCTAGAGTGGCTCTGGTCGCGGCAGAGCAACGCCCCGGAGGGGCAGAGCGTCGCCCCTGGTGGGCGTGCCGGGCGCATGCGGGAGTCTGTCTGACTGTCTCTCCCTGTTTCCAGCTTCAGAAAAAACAAAACAAAACAAAACAAAAAAAAGAATTGATGCTTCTCATCTCTCTCCCTTCCTGTCTGTCCCTATCTGTCCCTCTCTAAGTCTCTCTCTCTCTCTCTCTCTCTCTCTGTTTCTGTCAAAAAAAAAAAAAAAGGCAGAGCACAGTGAACAAGAAATGGTAACTGAAGATGAGAGGCTGAAAGACACCAGAGAACTGTTTCATCCTCTTCTGACTGTATTTGTGAGGAGGCTTGCAGTCCCGTAGGAATGCATGTCTTCAGCTACAGGTGCTCAGTGATGATAAAGAGAACGCCACAAAGTATGCAGGCGCAGACATGTTAGGCAGTGACTCCAGCCCTGTGTAGGTGAGCAGCTCGCTGAGGGCCGGTCTCTAGGGTTGCCCAGCAGTGGCTGAGCAGAGTGGGATGTGGTCGGACGAGTTGATAGCTTGGACAGATTCCAGGAAAGGTGAACGGTCTCCTGCAGTGACATTTCTCCCCACACACAGCGTGGGCCAAGCACCGCATACCACACGGTGGTACACGTCTTCTCCAGCCCGTTCAGAGCCAGGAGTGAGGGGACACAGAAGGTACAAAGGTCTCCGGCTGTCGCAGTTGCAGAGACTCTCCTTCACATGTCTCCTGCCCCGTGAGGAGTTGCTGTGCAGGTTCTGAGAAATGTGCACGTTTGCACGAGCCTTGTTGGCGAATGTGACTGGGTGAACGTTATCACCTTTTAAAATGTTTTTTCAGTATATCAAAAGTGTCAGCGTAGTCTGTTATGTGGTACATTATGAAATGTTTTCTAATTTTGTACATATTAGCCAGGGTGAAGTTGCTTAAGTTCTATGATTTGTTTTTTCCATTTAAAATTTTTTGTTGTTTATATCTTAAAATTAAAAGCTATAGGTACATCAGCAAGAACGGAATTGAGAAGTAAATGTCCAGCTCAGTCCTTGACAGGTAGACGTTACTGAGGAAAGACCTACTATTCTGGATCTTCCCCCACAACCCCTTTAACCCCAGACCGGGGGTGGGGGGGAGGGCATGGAGTGCTTGATGACACAGGACTTGGTATTTTAATTATATAATTAACGAACCAGTGTTCATTAAGTGGAATGTCATGTAACCACGTAACTTAAGTTTGGACTTAGATCTTTGGGGCATTTATGATAACAGTCTCCATGAATGTATTTTCACGTTCTTGGTTGGTACTCCCACCAGCTTTCTGGAATGAAGACGATTAGCAGGGAGGGCAAGAAACAACAAAACAAACAAATAAAACAATTAGCAGGGAGGCACCTGCCCTAGAGGAGGGTCTTCCGGGACCCCACACCAGCACTGGGATGTGTCAGAGCCATCATGTCGCCAGTTGCCACTGTGAAAGCAGCTTGTCAGGTGACTCCATAACAAACACTTTTTCTTACGAGATGTTATAATTTTGGGGGGAATTATTTCTGCACTCAAACTTTGAGTTATTGTCTCTTTTTCCTTCCTGCTGTATGGCTGTTTCAAAAATATATACACTAATTTGAGATCTCAAGGTTTTATTTTCTAGTAACTTTGATCACTTAGGGACAGTGAAGCGTTTTCTTAGCTTTAGTATATCCATTCTTAGATTTTTCCTTCCTCACTAGGTCATTTCCTAGATAAGATAATAGGTAACGAGAGGGACTAGCCAGGAAGTCACACCAGATCCTCCGCTCTTTTCCATAGACAGCATTAGCTATTACTTGGCTTGAAAACAGAGTTCATGGCTCACACAGCCCAGAAGAACAGTGCTCTGGGGTAGGCACCCAGTGCTTCTCAGACACTTTTCTCTGGGGTCACAGCTCCTGCTGGGCTGTTAAAAAGACAGAGAGGGACATGCATGTGCAGGTCTATTGAGATATGGGGCCTTGGCAGGCAGGACCAGAGGAAGCTCCCCGTTCTGGGGTTCTCCAGTGCCACCCTGCTTCCAGTATGGCCCATGCCTAAGGAGTCACAGGTGTGATGATTTGCAGGCCTGGAACATACTTGAGATTCTAGTTCTCTGTGTTGAGTGTGGTCTGGGGCACAGACTGGTTTGCCTGGACAGCCCACAAGTGGCCCTGCACTGTGGGGCATTGGAGGACAGAGTAGGAGAGATCTCCACCTGCTTCCTGTTTCTGTCAGCGCGTAGCAGCTCTCTGCAGCTCTTGGTGTGAGCACCTGAGTTGAATGTACCCAAAACTTGACTGATTCCTCTTATTGTTGTTGTTTCTAGGATGCCAGGAAAGCATGTGCAGATGCAACTCTCTCTCAGGTAAGAACCAGTTCACACAGCTGCCTGCCAGGCACAGACGCGGGGCCTGCGGATCTCTGGGCGAGCTCTGCTCCGACGCTGCGCAACGAGGATGGGAGCCACGCTGGGAGCGTGTTCACTTAGATGGCACTCTCGCTCAGCCTAGAAAGCAGTGTTTTTAGGATGAAAAATAAGTCTCTCAAGCCTTAAATAAGGACTAACTAATGTAGAGGCCAGAGTTGTAAAATAGTGCTATTTTAATAAGGTATTCTGGAGGTTCCTGCCTTTAAAGAAATCTGCCTTAGAACTTTTACTTCTGAAAGTTAATTTGGCAAATTCTCCAAGTTAACCCTAACTTATGGCCCAGCGGCTCCGCTCCTAGACACACACCAGAGGAGCTGAGACCCGGCACCGAGACCAGTCCGCACACACACAGTTCTCAGCAGCCCCTCTCAGTCGCCGGGGGGTGGGGACAACCCGAATGTCTGTACTCGGGGGCTGGGTAGACAGTGTGGTAAATGCGCAAAGTGGAGGGTTCCTCAGCCCCAGAAAGGAGCGCAGTGCGGTGCTCGCCTGGCACAAATGGCCTCAGAGGCATGGTTCCGGTTGCGGGAAGCCAGACACGAAAGTCACGTAGGACTCCACTGATGAGGAATGCTCAAAATAATTCGATCCAGGGAGACTGGAAATAGATGAGTGGTTGCCAGGGGTTAGGGAGGGGACAGTTGGGAGTGACTGCTTAGTGGACATGGGAGGTGAGAATGTTCTGGAACCAGGAGAGGTGGCATCGCACAACATTGTCAGCGTGCTGAGTACCACTGGTCATAATATGCTAAAGTGGTGAATTTTGCCTCATTAAAAAAATTACGATTTTTGTCCACAGACGGAAACATGTGGAAGTAGAGTCATGTTTCTAGTGAGGATGGTTAAAATATGTCACAGTGTCCTAGTGCTTTAAGGGGTGCACACTAATTGGGGTTAAGCAATAAGTTAAAGAAAAATTGTGCTGCGCAGAATTGCCTAAATTTGAATTCTGAGGTCCCTGACCCACCTGCTTCATTGTGCACCCCGAGTCATCAACCTTGGGGCTCTTCATGTTGGAATGAGTCAGCAGGTCTGCGTGTGCAGCTTGTCACGAGCAGCAGTGACATAGTAGAGGGTAGCTGTTGTCCAGGTCAGGACACAGCCTGATGGCCGTGAGCAGCACGCAAGTGGGGCTGGCTGTGGACCTGGGCAGTGGGCCATTAGGCTTGGGGGGATGGAGCTGGGCTGGTCCACAGTTGGTGAGATGGAGGAGGGAGGAGAGAGGCCTCCCTGTGGCCAGCACTGTGCGTGGCCTGTTGTAGGGAGTGAGGCGAGGAAGGACCAGATAGAGCAGTGAGTCTCCTGAGAACCATGAAGGACGGTTAGGCACCCTGGAAACGGTACAAGTCCCAGTAGAGACCTGTTGGCTGGTGGCAGGACTGGGGTGGGCGCCGCGGTGGGAGTGGCAGAGAGAACCCTTGGGGAGGTGAGTCCGTCACAGAATGGTGACTGCAGGGACATTTGTTTTCAGATCACAAATAACATCGACCCTGTGGGAAGAATCCAGATGCGCACCAGGAGGACGCTGCGGGGGCACCTGGCCAAGATCTACGCCATGCACTGGGGCACAGACTCCAGGTGTGTGCCAGCTCGAGCAAGAAACCGTGCCTGAGACATGCGAGAACTGTCCTGCTCTCTAGGGGAAATCATCTGAGTGCATGTGCTGTTGTTTGTACAGAAAACAATGCAGGAGTTGCATCAGATGTCTGGGCAGGCCAGGTGCAGGTGTAGATTCCCAGGCACACACTCTCCGTCCACAGTTCCACCTGCCTACGCCTATTTCTGCACCACTCTAGTCAGTTCCCATCAGCTCTAATCTGTTTTCCTTCACCTTTGTTCTCCCAGCTCCACAGCCCAGTGCCTGTGTGACCTGGGAGGTTTCCTGACCTCTCTGTGCCATGGCTCCTCTTCGTTCCAGCCCGTTCCTTGTGGCATCTTGGCCAGTACTCCCATGGTTTCGGACCCTGGCACAGTTTGGGAAGGTTAAGTGTGTTGAACCCTAGAACAGTGGCTTGTGCGTCCCAAGTGCTCTACATAGGTTTGCGGCTGGCTTTGTTCCTGGAGCTCATATCCGGCAGCAAGAATGTGAGTTTCAGCTGCCCCGTCCACCCCACCTTCTTCTCCTCCCTTTATGCACCATCCCAGGGAGAAAACTGTTACCATGGGCTCCTTGTTTCTCCTTTAAATTCTGCCCCTTGGTCCTGGCCAATTGGCTCAGTGGTAGAGCATTGACCTGGTGTGCAGGAGTCCCAGGTTCGATTCCCGGCCAGGGCACACAGGAGAAGTGCCCATCTGCTTCTCCGTCCTTCCCCCCCTCCTTCTTCTGTGTCTCTCTCTTCCCCTCCCACAGCCAAGGTTCCATTGGAGCAAAGTTGGCCCGGGCACTGAGGATGGCTCTGTGGCCTCTGCCTCAGGCGCTAGGATGGCTCTGTCGCAACAGAGCGATGCCCCAGATGGGCAGAGCATCGCCCCCTGGTGGGCATGCCGGGTGGATCCTGGTCGGGCGCATGTGGGAGTCTGACTGCCTTCCCGTTTCCAACTTCAGAAAAATCCAAAAAATAAATAAAATAAAAATAAATTCTGCCCCTTATTCATACTTTTCCATCTCTGGCCTTGTCACCCATGCCTTGTCTCCCCTGCGCTCTGGGTCTGCCTGTTCCCCCTCCCACCTGCTGTCACAGTCACCTGCAGCATCGCTGATGTGAAGTCTTTCAGCCTACTTCATTTAGAGACTGCCTTTCCCCCCAACAACTAAATCAAATGCTGGGTGACTGACTGTAACACAGCCTAATGTGTCATTCAGACACCTAATGTGAGTTTTCAAATGCTTTTCTTTGAGTAGCTTTTTTTTTTTATGTGTAATTGTCAGAAATTTTCACCTTGGTTTTCTCTTTGTTTGTGAAATTGTTTGCTTTAGAGTATAAATAGCTTCAGAACAGAAGATCCTATCTTTAGTGTGTTCTATGCAATATCCCATACAGTTCCAAATGCAAGTGAGAGCTGAGACCATTTTAATGATGGCAGTAGTCAGAAAGAATAAAAAAGGAAAAAGGAAGGAAAATGCCCTTACTAATCAATCCACCCTAGAATTGTTATCAAAAGTAGACAGTGACAGCCTGACCAGGTGATGGCGTAGTAGATAGAGCATCAGACTGGGACGCGGAGGACCCAGGTTTGAATCCCTGAGGTCACCAGCTTAAGCCCAAGGTCACTGGCTTGAGCAAGGAGTCACTCGCTCTGCTGTAGCCCCCAGTTAAGGCACATATGAGAAAGCAATCAATGAGCAACTAAGGATGAGAAAGCAATCAGCAACTAAGGTGCTGCAATGAAGAATTGATGCTTCTCATCTCTCTCCCTTCCTGTCTGTGTGTCCCTATTTGTCCCTTTCTCTGTCACAAAAAAATAAAAAGTAGACGGTGCACAAACAGTACCTGACCTCTGGGGCTTTCCCTCCATCTGTGAGAGCATCCATGTCCCAATCAGGACATTTGTTGCAGGCCGTACTTGGAGCCAGTCCTGGGGAGCCTGGTCCTCCGGTCTCATCTCTAAGCCATGTGCCCCCCTGCAGCAGCCAGGTGCTACCTGGGGCCAGGAGGCCTCTCAGGGCCACACATCACTTGTGCCCTGGACGGCAGTAGGAACTGCAGGCAGCTGTGTTCAGGCAGGACGTTAGGTGTGTGGCCAGAGCAGGGGACATGAGGTGAGGGGCTTAGGTGAAGCAGGAGAGGGCAGGTGGCCTGATCACCGAGGCTCCTGATATATGCAAGGCCTTATATTCCACCTGGCGATTTAGACGTATGCTCTAGAAGCCTGGCACTGGGAGGAGGAGGAGGAGCACCCGTGGGATAGTGGGTGTAGGGTTGGGCTTGTTCTCTTTCTTGGGCAGGGCATTTATTTTGCAGCTGCTGTTTAAACTGAATAAAGCTCTTAATACCCTTACTTATAGGGGCCCTATTTTACAATCACAAATAAAAGAAAACAGGAAAATGATACTGAGAATGACCTCTGCTCTCCCAGAGCCTTGTACAGATTATTTTTCTAGAAAGTCTAAAGTGGTTTTAAAAAATTTTTACATTTGCGCCTGACCAGGCGGTGGTACAGTGGGTAGAGTGTCGGACTGGTATGTGGAGGACCCAGGTTTGAGACCCCGAGGTCACCAAC
Source organism: Saccopteryx leptura (assembly GCF_036850995.1). Lineage (NCBI taxonomy): Eukaryota > Metazoa > Chordata > Mammalia > Chiroptera > Emballonuridae > Saccopteryx > Saccopteryx leptura. Next base: position 84,225,856 of record NC_089505.1, on the reverse strand, counting down.
TTGAGTGTGGGCTCATCTGGTTTGAGCAAGGGGTCACATGGTTAGCTGTAGGCCCACGGTTAAGGCACAATGAGAAATCAATCAATGAACAACTAAGGAACCGCAACGAAGAATTGATATTTTTCATCTCTCTCCCTTCCTGTCTGTCTGTCCCTATCTGTCCCTCTCTCTGACTCACTCTGTCTCTGCCACACACAAAAAAAGTACATCTGCTTATATTATCTTCATATTTTCTGCCTTCATAAACAAAGGTTATGGCACAAGATTTATTTCCTGACTGAGGCTGTAATTTATGAGCCAGTTAGTTTATCATGTCTGTGTAATTCACTGTCACTTGGACTGCTGGGCTGGTAGCAGTTTGGCCTTCACGGCTGCTGGAGAGACTAGACTCAGCGATGGCTTGTGTAAGCATATGTCGGTGGATATTACTCTACATTAATGGTTTTATCAATGTAGTAAAATATATATTTACTTAAGTTCTACTTTTTATAACATTTCAGAGTCTCACTCAGTCACCTGAATTAACATTAAACTGTTTCTGTGCTCTCTTAAGTCTGTTGAAGTTCTGTTACAATTGAGAGTGAAACCCCACTAACCCAACAAGGCTCAGGAGCCTCTGTCCTTTGACGCACTGGGATGTGGGTCTCCCGTGACCTGTGTTCAGGGTCAGGGCCATTGCTTCCTTTCTGGTTTGGAGGTGGACTGTTGCTTGGCCAAGGGCTCTGGGAGATGCGTGAACCCAGGTCTCTAGTGGTTAAAACCCTGGGATTACAGGTGTGTCTTCTCTCACCTTCTGGAGGATCAGTGGGCATTAGCACTCCACTAACCCCGTGCGAGTCAGCAGATCCTAAGCTCCCTGACAAGCAGCAGACTTTCCTGAAGGTGACCCTCCCAGAGAGTGAGCTGCTCTACACTGGCCCCCTGAGTCCGGTCCACACCTGTGCTGGAAGGGCCAGACAGGCAGACAGCGGAACAGGCCCTACTCCATTACTGGGAAATCGTTTTGTGCCCAATATGTGTGTGACTGAACAGAGATGCAGGGAGTTCCTTGAAGAAAATGTGTCTGAAAAATACTGGAACACAGTGCTGAAATAGCTTTCATTCCTTGCCAAGCTCACCGTTGACTCCTTGTGAAGGAAGTTTGTGCTAGCTGCATCATAACATACTTTTTTTTTTTTTTTAAGAGATCAAGAGAGAAGAGAGACAGGAAAGGAGAGAGATGAGAAGTTGTATCAACTCATAGTTGTTGCACTTCAGTTGTTTATTGATTGCTTTCTCATATTGCCTTGACCAGGGGGCTTTAAGCCAGCAATTTTTAGGTTCAAGCCAGCAACAACAATGGAATCATGTTGATGATTCCATGCTCAAGTTGGCAACCTTGAGGTTTGAAGCCTGAGACCTTAGTGTCTCAGCTCGACGCTCTTATCTACTGCACCACCACCCATCAGGCAGAACATACATTTTGATAAAAAGTGCTCAGATTATCAGAGTGACTTGAATTTTACCTCCTGGTTTTGATTAGTTCAAGAAGCCAAATATGCTTGTGGTTGAAATGGTTAAAATTTGTGTGTTTTGGAAAAATCTTTTAGATTAAAACTATCATTAGTTACCGTAGTGATGCATGTCTGCTTGGGAGTGGACCATGTCATCCCTTGACAGTGGCAGTCCTGCAGCAGAGCTCAAGGATGACTTACGGGTTGCTGTGGGCCCTGGTTCTCTTTCCCGTGAAATTTCTTTGTCCTTAGTCATGCTTTCCAGCACTGTCCTGTCTTCGTTCTGCAAAGATGGACAGAGCACGTTTTCAGAGATGTGTGCTCTAAAAGCCTGGGGTCGTATGTTTTCAACACACATATCCCAACGTTAGCATACTTGCCCAGAGCAAAAATAAAGGAAGAAATTCATGATAGTAGCCTCTCCTACTGGACCAGGCACAGTGCCACTGTGGTCTGTCACCGCTACAAAATAGGTGGATGTGAGCACCTCTTTCCTGTCTCTAGGAGACCTGGGTTTCAGTGTTAGCTCAGCATCAGAAATTGTGTGTGTGAGAAATGTCTCATAAATGTGAAGTATCTAAAAGCTTATTATTCCCTTATGTCTAGGCTTTCCATGTATTAGAACAAAAAATTTACACTACATGTTTTCTACTACCTTTGGCTCTTGAAAGGTCTGAGTGTCTAGTTTGATGTATAATGAACAGAAACCAAACAGAAGCAGTTATAAGCGGTCATCCTGTCTTAGCTGACTAAGGACGTGGCTTTGGCCATCTAGTCTGCCTGAGAAGCCGAGTGCTCTTGAATTTGAATGATTGTTTGTGGGAAGATCTCTTTCATGCTTTCTAAGTTGATCTAATAATTAGAACTTTTTCTTTTGCTTTTATAATTGTGCCCTGCCTTGAGCAGATGCAATACTGAAGCACATGCTAGTCATCACTGAGGTTGCGCTGTGGGTTATTGCCTGTGGATGTTGCATTGTGGTGGTGCTGACAGTTGTGCCTTTGTCTTCCCTGCAGGCTTCTTGTCAGTGCCTCTCAGGATGGTAAACTTATCATCTGGGACAGCTACACCACAAATAAGGTAGGGCTGCTAAACCCCTCGCAGAAGCACTGGGACTCACTCACACACAACGTACAAAGCAGGATGGGCGAGCTGCAGGGAGTTGGGGCTGACGAACTCTGCTTGGAGCCGAGCTGCATGGCTGGCACATGTCACTAGTCTCTGCTACAGTGTCATTGTGTCGTGGCGCAGCTTGGACATAGTGACTCCTTAATGTGTCCAGGACACCTGGATTCCAGTTTGAGATCAGTTTGGGAAATTTCATGTTTTATTTAAAACTTCAGATATGTGGCTTTTCATTTAGTTATTAGTTTCTCAAGAAATAATCTTAATTTCATTATACTGTACTTTGAAATATCAATTAGCCTGACCTGCGGTGGCACAGTGGATCAAGCGTTGACCTGGTACGCTGAGGTCACAGGTTCAAAACCCTGGGCTTGCCCAGTCCAAGCACATATGGGAGTTGATGCTCCCTGCTCCTCTCCCCCTTCCCTCTCTCTCTTCTCTGTCTCTCTTCTCTAAAATGAATAAGTAAAAATAATTTAAAATTATTTTTATTTATTTTAAGCTTTATTATGTAAGCTTTATTTTTTCTTTTTTTTTTACAGAGACAGAGGGGGAGTCAGAGAGAGGGATAAATAGGAAGAAACAGACAGGAACGGAGAGAGATGAGAAGTATCAATCATCAGTTTTTCGTTGTGGCACTTTAGTTGTTCTTTGATTGCTTTCTCATATGTGCCTTGACCAGGGGGCTACAGCAGACCAAGTGACCCCTTGCTCAAGCCCGCGACCTTGGGTCCAAGCTGGTGAGCTTTTTGCTCAAACCAGATGAGGCCGCGCTCAAGCTGGCGACCTCAGGGTCTTGAGGTCCTCTGCATCCCAGTCTGACGCTCTGCATCCCAGTCTGACGCTCTATCCACTGCACCACCACCTGGTCAGGCAATAAAAATAATTTTAAGAAAAGAAATATAAATTAAATTCTTTTCGAAGTGTAGTCCAGTGTTGTATCATGAAATGAAATGGTATTATCATTGGTCCTAACATGTTTAAAAGGTCAGATTCACTTGTTTTACTGGAGAAACTAAATGAAAATAAAATATTACAGTACTTAAATCTAACTGAAGCATGGTGGGGAATGTGATAGGATTAGCTACACTAATGTTTGTTTGGTCACTTCAGTAAAAGGTGTTTTTTTTAATAATACACTTTATAACTATTTTGACAGGCCAATGACATGCTTTCCTTTTTTTTTTTTAAGACTAAGTGAATTTCTTGTTAGCACAGATACGCCTTAAAATAGTATAGTAAAGGTACATGCTTTTCTTTTAGTATGTAATTTTGATTAGGACTCTGTTCTGTTACCTCAGTGCCTATCTGATTGTCAGTTACGACTTTAATAAAACCAGATTGCTGCAGTGCAGTGTTGGATTTTTAGTTAAATTACTACTTTGGCCACATCTAGATTGTTTTCAGGATAATTTCAGCAGCAAATGTTTTTGAACTCAAGCATGGTTGTGTCTTCTGTGTTCTGTCGTCCAGGTCCATGCCATTCCTCTGCGTTCCTCGTGGGTCATGACCTGTGCGTATGCTCCTTCGGGGAACTACGTGGCCTGTGGCGGCCTGGATAACATTTGCTCCATTTACAATCTGAAAACTCGCGAAGGGAATGTACGTGTGAGCCGTGAACTGGCTGGACACACAGGTACGTGTTCTCACCAGCAGTTCAGGGTTGTGCTGGCTGTCTTCCTGGGTGTGCTCTGCACTCCCACCTGTTCACAGTGGTGATTGAGTGACATGGGTTGCAGTAGTGGGAGGAATAGTCTGAAAATGAAGTCAAAGATGGGCCTTGAGGCCCTGGCCGGTTGGCTCAGTGGTAGAGCGTCGGCCTGGCGTGCAGAAGTCCCGGGTTCGATTCCTGGCCAGGGCACAAAAGAGAAGCGCCCATCTGCTTCTCCACCCCTTCCCCTCTCCTTCCTCTCTGTCTCTCTCTTCCCCTTCCGCAGCGAGGCTCCATTGGAGCAAAGATGGCCCGGGCGCTGGGGATGGCTCCTTGGCCTCTGCCCCAGGCGCTGGAGTGGCTCTGGTCGCAACAGAGCGATGCCCCGAGGGGCAGAGCATCGCCCCCTGGTGGGCGTGCCAGGTGGATCTAGGTCGGGCGCATGCGGGAGTCTGTCTTGACTGTCCCTCCCCATTTCCAGCTTCAGGAAAAAAAAAAAAAAAAAAGATGGGCCTTGATGTATTTCCCCAGTAAGAAGCCTTTGGATTTACGTCACCATAACATCCACTTCTCCAGGTTCTCAAATACTCATTAGGCCACTCCCTTCACTCCTGGCAGCTGTTTTTTTGTTAACACAGTTTGGTTTGTGTCTCCTTATAATCCATCTTCCTTCTTGTGTACCTTTCCATAAGGGTTTGCAGTCTGAACATGTATGTGTACGTGCACTATATGTGTGCACATGTGTGTGCATGCGCTGGTCTATAGTACTGAGTGTGCTCACATACTTCACGCCTCTGCACACCAGCACTCTTCATGCAGAGGAAACTGTCCTGTGGGCTGTGGAAGTTCGTTGGAACAGAGCCAGTTTAAAGTGTTGGGTGGAATAACCTGTGACAGTTATTTTTTTTTTCAAATATTTTATTTATTGATTTTTTAGAGAGAGAGGAGTGAGAGAGAGAGACAGAGAGAGAAGGGGGAGGAGCAGGAAGCATCAACTCCCATATGTGCCCTGACCAGGCAAGCCCAAGGTTTCGAACCAGCGACCTCAGTGTTCCAGGTCGACGCTTTATCCCACTGCGCCACCACAGGTCAGGCCTACCTGTGACAGTTATAACAAAAGGCGATGTTTCTGAAAAAGGTTTCGTCCTAATATTTTACTTCGATGGCTGTAGTCTCAGTTCTGAAAATTACATCTCACTAGGCTGACCTGCTTCAAGTCTAACTGAAGAATGATCATAATTTATGGGGTAAATACTGGAGTACTTCTGACTTCAGTCAAGCAGTCTGTTAAATGAACTTTGGCCAGTTGAAAGCATATCCTTTGTCCTTTTATGTTTCAGTATAAAATGTTTCAAGACTTACTTTTAACCCTTTGAGTAGTGAGTTTTTTTCATGCTTGCTAATCCCCCAGGAGTGAGTTTTTTTCAAAAAATGAACTTAGTTCCAGTTGCAGTTTAATTAACTAAAGTCATGTTTGTTTGACAACCAATTAATGGAAACAAGAGGCCCTGGCCAGTTGGCTCAGTGGTGGAGCGTCGGCCTGGCGTGCGGGAGTCCCGGGTTCGATTCCCGGCCAGGGCACACAGGAGAAGCGCAAGAAAAAAAAAAGAAACAAGAAGAACATACATTTGCCTTTTTTTAATGTTGCCTTATACATATTTAAAATAAAAATTTTGTACTGTCGTACTCTGGATGGTCAGGAGGCATGAGGATGTACATGAACGTTTGTATTACTCAAAGGATTAATGGAGCGGACAGTCTGTCACAATGACCACACATATGTACTTGGAAATCTAATCTGTTCTGCATGTGGGGCAGTGTTCTTGGTGTTGTTAATTAGGGCAAGACTTGATACTGTGCAGAGCTGAGGGAAGGATATTAAAACCTCTGATGATGGGTTTATCTGTTCCTTTCTTTAATTCTATCAGTTTGGGTTTTTTTGTTTGTTTGGTTGGTTTTTTTTTTTTTTTTCCTACAGGGACAGAGAGAGAGTCAAGAGAGAGGGATAGATAGGAACAGACAGACAGGAACAGAGAGAGATGAGAAGCATCAATCATCAGTTTTCCTGCTACGACACCTTAGTTGTTCATTGATTGCTTTCTCATATATGCCTTGACCGTGGGGCTACAGCAGAGCGAGTGACCCCTTGCTTGAGCCAGAGACCTTGGGTCCAAGCTGGTGAGTGAGCTTTATGCTCAAGCCAAATGAGCCTGCGGTCTCGAACCTGAGTCCCCCGCATCCCAGTCCGACGCTCTATCCACTGCGCCACTGCCTGGTCAGGCTAATTCTATCAGTTTTTGCTTTATCTATTTGAGCTGTTAGTGAAGTGTTTTCATTTATGGGTGTCATGTCTTCCTGGTGGACCGACTCTCTGATCACGATGATGTCCTTGTTGTCCTGAAGTCGATTTTGTCTGATACCAGCACAGCACCGAGCCTTCTTGTCCTTATGGTTTGATGCTGTATTTTTCCCATCCATTTTCTTTCAACTTGACTGTATTGTTATAGAGTCCCTTATAGGCAGCATGTCGCTGACTGTTGCTTTCTCTTGGTTCTCCTGGTTTCTGCCTTTTACATCCTGTTGCGTTCCTTCCGTTTCCCATGATGTTGGTGCAGTTGGACTCGGCTCCATCACTTCACTACCCGCCTTGCCCATTTAGGGGTGACTTGATTTTTTAGAATTCTGTTTTACTTAATCTGTTGGCTTTTTTACCTACCACTTTGCATTATTTTTCAGTGATTTGTCTAGGGATTATATATATATATATGTATGTATATAAATTTTTTTACAATATATAATTTATTGGCCTGACCTGTGGTGGCGCAGTAGATAAAGTGTTGACCTGGAACGCTGAGGTTGCTAGTTTAAAACCTTGGGCTTGCCTGATCAAGGCACATATAGGAATTGATGCTTCCTGCTCCTCCCCTCTTCTCTCTTTGTCCTTTATTTCTCTCCCTTCTGTAAAATGAATAAGTAAATAAATAATTTATTAATTGATTTATTAATTGAGGGAATAGAAAGAGAGAAAGGCGTGTGGGGGGAGTGGGAAGCATCAGCTTATATGATAGTTGCTTCTTGTGTGTGCCTTGATTGGGCAAGCCTGGGGTTTTGAATCAGCGACCTTGGCATTCCAGGTCAATGCTTTATCCACTGCGCCAGCACAGGTCAGGCGGTGTATTTATAATTTTTCATGGTCTCTACTCAGGGTTACTATGGTGTCAATTCATATTTATATAAAATTCAAGACCCTTGCAGTCTTAAAGGCCTGTTTTCTGCTCTTGAAGTTTTCGTAGGCGTTGGATCTGCATGTGTTACAAACCCCCACCATGCAGTTATAATTCCTTTAAACATTTTTAGTCACTTGAAGAAATTTAAATAGTCTCTTAAATTTACTCAGATACTGACCCTTTTTAGTGCTCTTCATTCCTTCCTAAAGATGAATTTTCTTCACATTCTGTCTTCCTTAAGGAGCTTGCTTCAGCATCTCTGAGAGCCACGTGGATCTGCTGGCGGCACGCCCTCCTCAGGTTCCTGTGGCCCTGTTCTGTTTCCTTTCGTCTCCCTGTGTCCTCAGATTTGGTCCCTTCACGTCTGTCCTCGGGTTCATGTGCCTTCTTTCCCCTCCAGTATACTGTCCAGAGTGCCCAGCAAGCAGACCGCTTATGTCAGATGTTCTAGTATTAATTCTGGAATTTGTTTGCTTTCTAAATAGTAGTTTGTTTTTTTTTTAATTAATTAATTAATTAATTAATTTATTCATTTTAGAGAGGAGAGGGAGAGACAGAGAGAGAGAGAGACAGAGAGAGAGCAGGGGGAGGAGCTGGAAGCATCAACTCCCATATGTGCCTTGACCAGGCAAGCCCAGGGTTTCGAACCGGCGACCTCAGCATTTCCAGGTCGACGCTTTATCCACTGCGCCACCATAGGTCAGGCTAAATAGTAGTTATTTTTATGTTGCGATTTCTTATTTTTATTTATTATGAGCATAGTTATAAAAGCTACCTTTAAAATTCTTTTTGCTACCTGTCCCTGTAAAAAGAAAAAAAAAAAAAGAAAAACTAATGATTGATGCTTCTCATCTCTCTTCGTTCCTGTCTGTCCCTATCTGACTCTCTGTCTCTGAAAAAAAAAATCTTTTTGCCAGTTCCAGCAGCTGATCCTTTTGAGAATGGTCTTGTGGCTCTTTTCTCTTGAATGTAGGTGACATTTTCCTATTTCTTAGTCCATCTAGTAATTTGGAATTTTGTTCTGGACACTTGAGGGCATTGTGTTATAGACTGAGTTCTGTGTGTCCCCTGAAATAGTGCTGTTTGTTTCGTGAGGTGGCAGCAGAACCTGTTCCATCCTGTTCACTAGCATCGGTGCAGGCTCGCTGCCTGTGGCTCAGATGGGAGCCCGAAGTTTGGGCAGTTAAGGCAGGTGTTAGGTCCCCTCCTGTGGCCTTTCTCCTTTCACTTTCCTGCTGTAGTTGTCCCGAATTCTGTTCACTGGCTTCTCAGGGTTAGGGCACAGTTCTGAGGTGCACAGCCACATGGTTTCTGCGGATGGAGGCCTGCCCTCAGGCATAGCCCATGAAACAAGCTCCCCAGGTGCCTTTTCTTCCAGGTGCAGGCTCCCCTCAGGTGTCTATCTTGTTTCCATGCCTTCAAGTATACTGCTCACAAAAATTAGGGGATATTTTACAATGAAGATGAAGCGATAAAAGAAGCATTTGATATTTTTTTTTATTAAACAAGAACATCAGAAAAGCAAATGACAAGTCAAAGAAACTTGTTTTGATTAAGCAAATGAGATGTAAAACCAACTTTTATTTCATTGGTGAAAATGCACTGTACAAAAGGCTGAAAGTACAGGAGTATCTGCACGTTCCCTGATAACCTAGTTTTTGTGAGCAGAGTACTTTCCAGAGCTTGTAGGTGTTTGTGGGGGCAGATTGCCCCTGTGGAGAGCGCCCACTGCCCTCTTCCCGGGAGCCTGCCTCAACTCCCGGCCTGTCCTTAACTCTCGGATTCTGACGTGCACACTTTGTGACCCACTCTGTTTATAGCAGTGATGGGCTTGAAAAGACGCGTTTTGGTGTTCATCAGGCTCATTGTCAGATTCACTATATTGACTTCCATTATTAATTAAAGGCTTTTGGATTTTTTAACACTTTTTTGAAATAGAAGTGGTTATTAGAGGGAATAGTTTAGCAATTTGTTTTCACATATCATGAAATTTTACTTCTTGAGAGTTGAATGTTATTTTTTTAAACATTTGGCTTCATAAGAGTGTTTGTGACTTTCTTCAGATATGTTACATAATTTTTAGCTTCTTATCAATAAAGGATAACATTTTATAAAATAATCTCACTTTAGTCAGGGGATAAAGAAAGGTGTGAACAGTTAGTGTAGGTTCAGCAGATTTCCTTTTAGACATCTGTTTGGTTAGTTTTCATTACTTGTGCTGTTTTCCCTTCAGCAGTCAGAGTGGGAAGTTTACTATTCTTTGTTAAGCCATGGTTGGGAAACTTCCTTGCACAATCTTAGAAACTTAGTTGCACAGAAAAGTCGTCTGAGCTCAAATTCTCAACAGGCCTCTGCATCCTGTGTCCATCCAGTAGTAGAGAGGTGGGGGTCATCTGCAGTCAGCTTCAGAAACAGCCTCCTGATTATCAGCTGTATGTTGCTGTTTACATGAAATAGGCCCGTATGGAACAAATAGAAGCTTCTTCTCTAGGGTCAACTACTTGGGCTTTAGAAACTCTTCAATAGGACAGGCAGAGCTCAGCGATACTGCAGTTTCTATTTCAGACCACTACAGTCAAGGGAGCTGGAATCTTGCTGGTAGAGGGTCTTGCCTTCAATTTGTTGAAAACAAACAAACAAAATGCAACATCTGTAAAACACAGTGAAGCCAAGCCCCATAAATCGAGGTCTGCCTGTATGCAGAGAGAACATCAGATGTTCCCTGTTTTGCTGTTTTGCCTTTAAGAGTCTATCTTACAGAATAAAGGATACCCTCTGGAAATGATTAATGAAATAAATTCACAGTGAATGAGATGGGACATTTATTATTATTACTATTATTATAAATGTATTACATTTGTAATAAAACTGTCTGAGTGTTTTGGTGAAAATAATAATTCAAAGGCATTAGATTTTTGAGAAATTAGTAATTCCCCCAAAACTCATTTCTGACAAGATTATTGACAAGGCCCATCCTCAGAGATTATTTTCAAAGCAGATCCCTGTGGGTTAATGAAGAGAACTGACATTTGTTCCTAGAGGTTCCTTTTCTTTTTTAAAAAATTTACTGATTTAAAAGAGAGAAACATGGATTTGTTGTTCCACTTATTTATGCATTCCTTGGCTGATTCTTTTTTTTTTTTTGTATTTTTCTGAAGCTAGAAACGGGGAGAGACAGACAGACTCCCGCATGCGCCCGACCGGGATACACCTGGTACACCCACCAGGGAGCAACGCTCTGCCCCTCTGGGGCGTCGCTTTGTTGCGACCATAGCCACTCTAGCGCCTGGGGCAGCGGCCAAGGAGCCATCCCCAGCGCCCGTGCCATCTTTGCTCCAATGGAGCCTCGGCTGCGGGAGGGGAAGAGAGAGACAGAGAGGAAGGAGAGGGGGAAGGGTGGAGAAGCAGATGAGCACTTCTCCTGTGTGCCCTGGCTGGGAATCGAACCCCGGACTTCTGCACGCCAGGCAGACGCTCTACCACTGAGTCAACCGGCCAGGGCTGCTGATTCTTTTTTTGCAACATTAGCATATCAGGACGATTCTCTAGCCAACTGAGCTACCTGGCCAGGACTTGGGGGATTCTTCTTTCCTAAACCTCATGTCCCATTGGAGACACACTTATCTTCTCTGAGACCATTCTGATCAGGATGGTCCAGACACATAAACAGTTAGATCAAGAGTCTAGCCAGAGCTGGGAGGTGAACACACAATGCAGCATACAGATGATGCATTATAGAAGTATACACATGAAACCTATATAATTTTTTTTTTTCCAAAGCTGGAAACGGGGAGGCAGTCAGACAGACTCCCGCATGTGCCCGACCAGGATCCACCCTGCATGCCCACCAGGGGGCGATGCTCTGCCCATCTGGGGCGTTGCTCTGCTGCAACCAGAGCCATTCTAGTGCCTGAGGCAGAGGCCACGGAGCTATCCCCAGCGCCTGGGCCAACCCTGCTCCAATGGAGCCTTGGCTGCGGGAGGGGAAGAGAGAGACAGAGAGGAAAGAGGGGGGAGGGGTGGAGAAGCAGATGGGTGCCTCTCCTGTGTGCCCTGGCCGGGAATCGAACCCGGGACTCCTGCATGCCAGGCCGACGCTCTACCTCTGAGCCAACTGGCCAGGGCCGAAACCTATATAATTTTATCACCTTAATAAATTCAATTGAAAAAAGAAAAAGAGCCTGACTAGGCGGTGGCGCAGTGGATAGAACATCGGACTGGGATGCGAAAGGACCCAGGTTTGGGACCCCGAGGTCGCCAGCTTGAGCGTGGGCTCATCTGGTTTGAGCAAAAGCTCACCAGCTTGGACCCAAGGTCGCTGGCTCAAGCAAGAGGTTACTTGGTCTGGTGAAGGCCTGCGGTCAAGGCACATATGAGAAAGCAATCAATGAACAACTAAGGTGTTGCAATCAAAAACTGATGATTGATGCTTCTCATCTCTCTTTGTTCCTGTCTGTCCCTATCTATCCCTCTCTCTGACTCTCTGTCTCTGTAAAAAAAAAAAAAGATTTAGCTCGAGGTTGCCCAGTACAGTAAGGTATAGTTGCTCAGTGATGGCCTTTCAGTCCTGCTGTGAGGGTCCAGCCTCATCCTCAAGGGTAGTTTATTCATATATTGAGAGGCTGAATATTTTTATATGCATCTAAAAAAAACCCACAGTGGCTCAGACCCAATGCCTATTAATTGCCTTTTTTTCTGGGTGTGAACAGGAAGATGTCTCCCTGTAATTCTGTTCCAGGAGTTAAAACGGGGCTGCTCTTGGCACCCTGTTCTTTGGCAGTTGGTTAAATGTGACATCTCAGTTAGGCTTTTTATGATCACAGTCTGGGAAGCTCAGATCTTACTGCTCACCTCATAATCTCACAGTAGGGTTGCCTACACCTGGCTGAGCACAGGCCCACGACTCACACACACACACCTGGTGGGTGTGCATGCTTGCCCTTGACTTCCCCCAGGGAGCTCCCTGAACTGTCTTTCCATCTTGCCAGCTTACTAGCTTAGCAGCCCCAGTGGAGAAAGAACCCCTTTCCTAGGGTTGCCATGAATCTTGCCTGTGCCTGCTCTTGGCCACAGTGGGTTTTATACCTGCCCAGCCAGCTGCCTGGCTTGTGATTGTCCCACTTGGGACTGTAGACCAGGGGTCCCCAAACTACAGCCCACGGGCCGCATGCAGCCCCCTGAGGCCATTTATCCGGCCCCCACTGCACTTCCGGAAGGGACACCTCTTTCATTGGTGGTCAGTGGTATGCGGCGGCACTGCAAAGTGTGGCGCCGCTCACGTATAGTACTACTTCCGGTGACGCAGGATGGACGCATCACAGCTCGGGAACGCTGTCATATCACTTGGTACGGCTAGCAGTGACAAATATGGAACCGGACATTGACCATCTCATTAGACAAAAGCAGGTCCATAGTTCCCATTGAAATACTTGTCAGTTTGTTGATTTAAATTTACTTGTTCTTGGCCCTGGCTGGTTGGCTCAGTGGTAGAGCGTTGGCCTGGTGTGCAGGAGTCCCAGGTTCAATTCCTGGCCAGGGCACACAGGAGAAGTGCCCATCTGCTTCTCCACCCCTCCCCCTCTCCTTTCTCTCTGTCTCTCTCTTCCCCTCCCACAGCCAAGGCTCCACTGGAGCAGGGTTGGCCTGGCGCTGAGGATGGCTCTGTGGCCTCTGCCTCAGGTGCTAGAATGGCTCTAGTTGCAGCAGAGCAACGCCCCAGATGGGCAGAGCATCGCCCCCTGGTGGGCGTGCCGGGTGGATCCTGGTCGGGCACATGCGGGAGTCTGTCTGACTGCCTCCCCGTTTCCAGCTTCAGAAAAAATACGAAAAAAGAAAAAAAAAAGGAAAGACATTTACTTGTTCTTTATTTTAAATATTGTATTTGTTCTCGTTTTTTTTTTTTACTTTAAGATATGTGCAGTGTGCATAGGGATTTGTTCATAGTTTTTTTTATAGTCCGGCCCTCCAACGGTCTGAGGACAGTGAACTGGCCCCCTGTGTAAAAGGTTTGGGGACCTCTGCTGTAGACCCTCCTGGAGGGCAATGGCAAGCTCTGCTGAGTCCTGAGATGTGATTCTCTTCCCAGCGGAGTCCAGCTTTGGTTATAACAATTGTCAGTTTGTCTCTCTTTGGGTGTTGTAGGTCTCCTTTCTCCTAAGAAAACTCTTGGCATTGCCTCACTTGCAGAAGAAGATTGTGCTCTCGGGAGATTGTGCTCTCAGGAGCTGTGCTCTCAGGAGGTATCTGACCTCTGGCTCTGTGCACCTTCGTGTAGTCAGGTGCCTCTCCAGCTCCAGGCTGAACCTGTGCTTCTTCCCCCTGGGAGGGGAGCTCAGCAGTGTCTGCATGTCCCACCATGGCCGAGCCTGTGTCTCGCAGGGGCTGCACGGACCCTGCTGAGGGCATAGCCCTGGCAAAAAAGCAGCATGTGTGTGTGCTGTAGCACTTCAGGAAAACAACTTGAAACTGTGTTCTTTTGTGTTTTTAACCTGTGTCTCACCCAGAGCTGCAATGTTATTTTTATGGAGTTAGACAGAGTTTTGTCATTTGGAGTGCTAATCTGTCCCTGTTGTGGGACATTTAGGCAGTTTCTGGTTAATTACTAGCATAAGCATTAGTCTTTTGGATAAGTGATTTCTCCAGCCGTAACCATTTTCTGGGGATATGTTACCTAGCTGTGGTGATGATCCTTGGGCTGCACGTGGTCACGCTTCTGTTCACACGGGTCGTCTGGGTTGCGCTCCCTGGGTCACAGCGAGGCCACGTGAAGAAGTGCATCTGCTTCTTGGCACCAGACTCCCACCTGGCGACGTGCTGTGTCAGAGGCCACCCCTCAGTCAGGCATCTCAGTTGACAGCACACCTCGACCTCCCGTGTGGTTCTTGACCCCAGCCTGCTTTCTTCCCTTGTCTCACCTCCAGCCACCTCCTCTTTCTCTGGACAGTTGTAGCCTCATCGGGGCGCTCGGCTCTCCCCCAACGCACCCCTCCCCTCCACCATGGTGTCTGTAAGGCAGGCAGCCATGCAGTCATGCCCAGCACCTCCAGGCCTCTGTCAGCGTGTCTCCTGTCCCTCTTCAGGTTCCTGAAAGGCAGCAGCACTGCTAGGCCAGCCACTGGGTAGCACAGGCCCTGGGGAGGGGCTGCCTCCACTTGAGATCACGTCACACACGTACACACCATGCCTCACCCCTCTCCTCAGAACATATTTATTCTTCAGTAATCACAAAGGTGCTACCTGCCACCATTTATTGAAAACTTGGTGAGCACATAGACAGCTGTTTCTCCAACAGTGTTTTGGAGCTATTTCCAGTTCACATGGCCAACCGGAGGCCTCAGAGAACCAACAGCAATGTCACTGCTGGGGGGTCTCCACACTGAGAACTCAGCCTTTAATTTTTACTCCACAGCTTGCTGCCACTCGAAGGTCCTGTGCAGCTCCACAGAGCTGAGCACGGAGCGCCTGGCCTCACGTGGGACACTGGGGGCCTCAGCAGGACTTGCTGGGCTCCTATCACAGTGCTCTTCAACATGATGTTCAGTACTGGTTTGGTCACCTAGTTAAAAAGTTGGTTTCTACTTTTTCTTTCTCTTTTTTTTTCCTTTTCCTTTTCCTGTAGCAGAGACAGAGTCAGAGCAAGGGACAGATAGGGACAGACAGACAGGAGGGGAGAGAGATGAGAAACACCAACTCTCCATTGCGGTTCCCCAGCTGTTCATTGATTGATTTCTCATATGTGCCCTACCAAGGGGTGACAGCAGACCGAGTGACCCCTTGCTCAAGCCAGCAACCTTGGGCTCAAGCTGGTGAGCCCACACTCAAGCTGGCGATCTCGGGGTCTTGAACCTGGGTCCTCCACATCCCAGTCCGACGCTCTATCCACTGCGCTACCACCTGGTCAGGCTCTTTCCCTTTTCTAATTGATTTTCGAGAGAAGGAAGAGAAAGAAAAGAGAGTGCGAAACATTGCTTCATTAGTTATGCATTCATTAGTCGCTTCCCATTTTTGTACCCTGACTAGGGATTGAACCTGCTACCTTAGTGTCTCAGGACAACTAAGCTCTGACTGAGCTAACCAGGCATGGCCTCTCTTTTTCTTTCTAGGGGATAAAATACTTTTGTGAAAAATATAATAACTGCCTGGTTGTTTTTCTCCCCCCCCTCCTTAATGTACAGAATACAAAAAGGATCCAAGATGTGTTAGAACATTTGAGCCAGCAACCCTGACCCTGTTTAATTAAAATAAATGTATTTGTGTGTTTATTTTGAAAGCTCAAACTACAGAAAGTTAGTGCTGAAGGCCACCATCCTCCACCCTCCCTTTCCCTTGAGGACAGCCCTGTTGGTACAATTATCAGTCTCTTAGGGTCCTTGCCAGGCAAGGGGCTGTGGCGCCCAGGCCCCACTCTGCAGCATGCCTGCTGCATGGCTCCCTTCACCTTCATAGGACTTGAAGTTGGAGCATTTGTAATTTCCAGATCCAGCCAGCATTTGGAAATTTGGTCATTGTCCACAGCCTTCCCAATTGCACCAGTCGGCTGCTGGCACGTGCTGGTGTCTGAGGCCCTAAAGAGCCCAGATCATTTCCCAGTATTTGAGCCGTGCTTGTACCACTGGGTCCCTGGTTTGTGGGCTCTGCCTGGCTGGCCCGTGACCTGCACAAGCTGGGACAGAGGTGATCTTTGTGGTCTGATTGCTGCGTGCAATTAACCCAGGAGCCCTGAGGCGCTGTGTGGGCGTCCCCACAGGTCTGCGGCCTCTCCTGTGCTCACAGGGCACACAGGCCACATGCTGATGATGATGGAGGGTGAGGTCATTGACCTGACGGGCACCTGACAGGATGGGGCTGGGCTCCCAGGGCTGGTTCCAGAGATAGGCATGGGTAAACTGCCGTGAGCAGGGGTCAGAATGCCAGGAGGTGATGCTGTCCTTGGAGATGAGCTCACTGGTGGCACATGGGGTACAGAGCAGGTGGGGTGAATGGTGGCAGTTACAAGGGCCACTTCCCACGAGAACTGCAGCTCTCCGTCTCTGCTGCTGAGACAGGGCAGCCACAAGCGCAGACTGCTGGGCTAGGCTTGCTCACCTTGCACCCCTGGTTCTCAGGACCACGTATGTGAGCACACAGCAGAGACCCTGGTCACAGCTAATTGAATGGAAATCATAAAGCAAAATTGGTCTTCATTACCTTTCTTGGTTCCAAAATCTGGTCAAAGAGGGGAGTCTCAGTAGACGCCACATGTCCCAGCCTCTGTGGCAGCTTTGCTTGCCCTTCTACACTCAGGTGACACAACCATTTGCACACCAGCTTTTCTACTGTAGAAAAACAGTAGAATGCCGTCCATAGAAAACAGATCTGGTCCTGCTGGGGCTGTGCCTTCCTGTGGGGCTGGGGCCTCGGCAGACCACTGCTCCCTGCTCTGCCCAACCCCTGCATCCCTCCCATGTGTTCTGTTCATCCACGCTTCCCCAGGGAGCGGGGCTTCAGGGAGGCAGAAGTGAGCCTTTGTCCATGGACGTGTTTCAGGGGTGCTGTGGACCAGGCACTCCGTGGCTCTTGCGCGCCAAGTGGGTGAGCGAGTGAATGAGGGTGTGGACTCTGTCCTGGCTCCTGTCAGGAGAAGACCAGAGGGGGAGTGTATGCCCTGTGGGCCTTCTTGGTCCTGGGTTGCAAGGCTGGCCAAGCCCCACTCAGGCCCTGCTAAGCAGTGCAGGTGACACGCTGCTTTATGTCTCTTCTGCGCACAGGGCCGGGGATGGAGGTGGACAGGGCAGGGTCTTCCCTGAGACCTTCAACTGTGGGAATCTCATTATGCCCACAGGGCTTCTGTTTACAAGACCATAGATTCACAGGGCTTGCAGATTTGGGTCATTGTGTGGATTTTTCTTTCCAGGTTACTTGTCCTGCTGCCGCTTCCTGGATGACAATCAGATTGTTACCAGCTCTGGAGACACGACCTGGTGAGTACCTGAGCTCCATGCCCTTCTCACACTGCTCAGTCACACCCACAGCTCTAGGCACAGAGGAAATGACTCTGCCGTTTAGGATGTCTGTACTGTGAAATTAATTAGGATGTCTGTAATGTGAAATGGCCACGAGACTTTAGTCTAAGAGGCAGCGAGAGATGAGTGAGGTCGAGTGTGTACTTCGCAGACACTGACCTTGCAATTGTGTGGGAGGGGCCTGTGCTCCTTTCCCTATGGGCAGTCCTTTGGGGCAGCAGGAGCTTTTGTCCCCCCTTAGGGGAGCTCTGTCTCATGTGGATGCGAAGCACAGCCCCAAAATAGCAGGTGTCATGACTTCAAGTGGATTACACCAAATTTTTGAATGTTTAGAATTTATACCTTCCTTATAGATAGAAGCCCACTTAAACTCTAGAATGTTTCGTTTGTGGCACCAAACCATATAATTTAAATGATTAGATATTATTTCATAAGAGTCATTTTAGATTTTATGTGTCCTCGTGGGTTTTCTTGTCCCTTTGAGGCACAGACACCCAGTCCCGTGGGGAATGGGGACACCCTGTGTGGTCCTTCCTCCCTTAGCCACCATGTCCTGTTTAGCAAGGTGTACTTTTTGTATAAATGTCATAGGTTCACAAAAACATTAACGTCTAGACCAGGGGTTGGGAACAATTTTGGCTGAGAGAGCCAGGAATGCCACATATTTTTTTTTATAAATAAATTTTTATTTTAATGGGGTGACATCAATAAATCAGGGTACATATATTCAAAGAAAACATTTCCAGGTTATCTTGTCATTTAGTTCTGTTGCATACCCATCACCCAAAAAGAGATCATCCTCTGTCACCCTCTATCCAGTCTTCTCTGTACCCCTCCCCTTCCCCCTTCCACCTCCCCTCCCCCCACCCCCCGTAACCGCCCCACTCCTGTCCATGTCTCTTAGTCTCGTTTTTATGTCCCACCAATGTGTGGAATCCTGCAGTTCTTGTTTTTTTCTGATTCGCTTATTTCACTCCGCATAATGTTATCAAGATTCCACCATTCTGCTGTAAGTAATCCGATGTCATCATTTCTTCTAGCTGAATAGTATACCATGGTGTATATGTGCCCCATCTTCTTTATCCAGTCTTCTGTTTTTTTTTTACAGTGATTAAAAGCCTTTAAGCAAACTCTTGGCCAATACAGCAAGAATCCATAAAAGAGTAGTGTCCTTAACATGTTCACCAAGTCCAAGTTGGCCCCATCACCATGCCAAATTCCTGAAAAATGCAACCCAACCACAGTTCAGTCTGTTAGGAGCTGTCACAGGGAGCAGGAGTCCAGGAAAAGTCCACACAGGAAAAGTCTGCATGGCACTGGAATTGTTGTCACCATTCTATACTTTGCAGCTCATGTCCAAGTCCCAATGACCGCTGCTTCTAGCTGGTAATGATTCAGGTAGACTGGAAAAGCCATTTGCAGCATGCGTGGATATGGAGCTTCTGTTCTCCTCTGCCTGGAGAGATGAGACCAGGTTGCTTTTCCCTGGAGCTCTGCGACTGTGGCTTGGTAAAGAGAACCTTGGGATACACTAAGCTGGGTGGCAAAGGTAGATTCATAATAGAAGTTGGCAAAAGGGGGAAAGAGAGCTCTAAATTAGGAGTAGGTCCCAGCCTGAAATATGAGTGGGGCATTGAAGTAGGAGGGATAAAGGAAACACTATATATTAAGCAAAGCAGCAGAAAATAGGACTATCAACACCCACAACAGAGATCTTTGAGGGAAGAATAAAAAACCTGACTATTCAGGCAAAACATAGTTAAGTGGCCCTTGTGCAAATGAGATCAGTTTACCTGTTTCTTGGAAGAAATACCCTAGGCTCATCCACAGTGTCGTAGATGGGGCCGACGGCCCTGGGCACCTTCAGCCTTCAGTGGCAAACCCCAGCATTCTGGGCAAGGTTAGGTCATAGGTGGCTGGAGCAGGGCTGGAAGAGACTGAACCCTCCCTTAGAGGCACGAGGGGGAAGCCTACCTTCCAGTGTCCCTGTTTCCTCACAGCAGAGGCATGTAAGCCTGGCAGGCTTTAGCTCAATGACCTTCCTTTCCACTATTGAAGCAGGACCCAGATGGCATCCTATGAGACCCCTTTGGGGCGTTGGAGCCTTTAAGGGTGTATCCTAAAAGCTGGTAGTTCCCCTGATCTCTATTGGGCTTTTTCTGCCTCTAGGTATCTTAAAAGCCATGCTCAGAAGGTCTCGCTGAGGGGTTTGAGGATCCCCATCCGCCTATATAAATCTTTTCCATATATCTGGAGCTATTTGGAAAAAGACAAAACAGTGTTACTAGAATGCCACATATTTTAAAATGTAATTCCGTGAGAGCCATACAACATCTCATGTACGTTACACATTATCCAATAAAAATTATCCAGTAAAAATCCTGGAGGATAGCTGTGATTGGCTCCAGCCACCCGCAACCCTGAACATGAGCGGTAGGAAATGAATGGATTATAATACATGAGAATGTTTTTATAATATATATATATATATATATATTTTTTTTTTTTTTAAGCTGGAAACAGGGAGAGACAGTCAGACAGACTCCCGCATGCGCCCGACCGGGATCCACCCGGCACGCCCACCAGGGGCGAAGCCCTGCCCACCAGGGGGCGATGCTCTGCCCATCCTGGGCGTCGCCATGTTGCGACCAGAGCCACTCTAGCGCCTGAGGCAGAGGCCACAGAGCCATCCCCAGCGCCCGGGCCATCTTTTGCTCCAATGGAGCCTTGGCTGCGGGAGGGGAAGAGAGAGACAGAGAGGAAAGCGCGGCGGAGGGGTGGAGAAGCAAATGGGCGCTTCTCCTGTGTGCCCTGGCCGGGAATCGAACCCGGGTCCTCCGCACGCTAGGCCGACGCTCTACCACTGAGCCAACCGGCCAGGGCTGTGAGAATGTTTTATATTTTTAACGCTATTTTTTTTATTAAAGATTTGTCTGCGAGCCAGATGCAGCCATCAAAAGAGCCACAATCTGGCTCGCGAGCTATCGGTTCCCGACCACTGATCTAGACTCAACATTGGGGAAGAATTTATTAGAATAATTTTTTAAAGCTTCTTCATTTCCGAGCAGTTTTCTTTCAGACTCCGGGAACTGTCTTGCTTCCTTTCTGTAGTCCCTCAGGCCCCCGTTGGGGAGCTTTCCTGTGGTGGGCTTGCAGGGTTGAAATAGTCTGATTGGGTTTGTGTTGCCAGAAGGAGCCAGGGTTCCATGAGGCTGGAACAAAGTGAGCAATTCTGCGCGATTGCTGTCTGGGTCGAGGCTCAGGAGGGGTACATGTCCACATCTTGCCTTTGATATTGATACCCCTTACTTGGCCACTTGAGCCAACAGCCATGGGCACTGAGCTCCAGTCTGCTGCATCGCTCTGAGCCATTGGTTTGCCTAGCATTACTCCACACCGTGGCCTGCAGGACCCTCGAGGGCATAGAGCTGGCAGTACCATACAGGGCATGTCCTGCAACCCCTTGAGACCCCTCTTGGAGCCTGAGTGTATGGCAAAGCATCTGACTTGCCCTGCTTTAAAGGGACAATTGGCTTCCCTTGTTTTTTTGTTTTGTTTTTGTTTATTTCTTAATTTTTTAAGAGAGGGAAACATTGATTAGTTTTTCCACTTATTTATGCACTCATAGGCTGATTCTTGTATGTACCCTGACCAGGAATTGAACCCACCACTTTGGCATATTGGGACAACGATCCAACTAACGGAGCTCTTAGTTGATATGGAGATTGGTTACTCAAACCTGCAGCAGGATTTTTTTTTAAACTTTTTTTTTTACAGGGACAGAGAGAGTCAGAAGGATAGATAGGGACAGACAGACAAGAACGGAGAGAGATGAGAAGCATCAATCATCAGTTTTTCGTTGCGACACCTTAGTGTTCATTGATTGTGATCTCATATGTGCCATGACCACGGGCCTTCAGCAGACTGAGTAACCCCCCGCTCGAGCCAGTGACCTTGGGTCCATGCTAGTGAGCTTTTTTGCTCAAGCTGGCTATCTTGGGGTCTCGAACCTGGGTCCTTCAACATCCCAGTCCGACGCTCTATCTACTGCGCCACTGCCTGGTCAGGCTGCAGCAGGATTTTTGTTGGTTTTGATTCCCCTTCAAAGTCATTTGAAGAGTTCAGAATTCTTTTGAGGAAAAGCACACAGGTTTACTGCGGTCCTGGGTGGTGTAGGATACTCTGTCACTGGTCATCTGAGAAGGAGAGGTGACTCTGCTTATCTTGTCTTCTGCTCCAGTGCTCTATGGGACATCGAGACGGGCCAGCAGACGACCACGTTTACTGGACACACTGGGGATGTTATGAGCCTTTCTCTCGCCCCTGACACCAGACTGTTTGTCTCTGGTGCTTGTGATGCTTCAGCCAAACTCTGGGATGTGCGAGAAGGGGTGTGCCGGCAAACGTTCACTGGCCACGAGTCTGACATCAATGCCATCTGTGTGAGTCGGGGTTAACCTATGGTCAGCGTCCTCACCAGCTGTTCACAATGAGATGAGTTACTGTAAACCAAAGAATATCTCGTTTAATTTTGAAATATTTTCAGGATTATTCTGTATTTCCACTGCAGATACAACCTAATTTACAAAAACCTCCCTGTAAAAAACTTAGATGTGGTGTGGGCTGTCCTTGGGAAGCCAGCCAAGTCTGTGCTGGGCGTGCTTCTCAGGATCGCTGCGGTGTCTGCTGTGTGCTGGCTGGCTCCCAGCCCTGGCGTGCTGAGGGCTTCCCTCTGGGTGGGGGACAGCGCAATTCTTCACTCAGCATGCTGCCTATGCAGGGTGGGGGCTTTCCGTCTCCACTTCACCTGGACTTGAGGGGGGCTGTGCAGGCACATCTGTTAAGTTGAGGGTCCCTTCCCCACCTTCCTGCTCAGGGCCAGCCTTCTGCTGCTGCCCATGAAGAAACACAGGCCCATCAGTGACGGCCATACCCTTGGGAAAGGTGTAGAAGACAGCCCTCATGTCTGAGGGCACTTGTGTGGCTCACACAGTGCAGAGCCTTCACATCCTGTTCCCTGGTTTGCTTCCTAGACCCCTATGGTATGGTCCCCCGGGTTCTGCCTAAGTCCAGCCCTGCTGGCTTTTTGTACCTTGCCAGCTGTAGCTCTGCTCCTGGGCAGCCTGTATTACCAATGTTTATTTTTGTGTGTCTTTGCTTTCTCTTTCCAGTTCTTTCCAAATGGCAATGCATTTGCCACTGGCTCGGATGATGCTACCTGCAGGCTGTTTGACCTTCGTGCGGATCAGGAGCTCATGACTTACTCCCACGACAACATAATATGTGGGATCACCTCTGTCTCCTTCTCCAAGAGCGGGCGCCTCCTCCTCGCAGGGTACGACGACTTCAATTGCAACGTCTGGGACGCACTCAAAGCCGACAGGGCCGGTAGGTGATGGTTGGGTCTTCCTGTGTGTCCTGGACACTGACTCTTTCTAGGTGGATGTGACTCCTCACGTAAATCAAGGCTTTCAGGTTTCCATCTGTCAGGTTGGCAAGAAACGTGGTCTGGGGCTGCCTGAAAGCACCAGCCCAGCCCCATGGCATGGCCTGGCAGGGGCGTGGGCAACAAGCCAAAGGGTGTGGCTCTCCAGGCATGGTGACCCGCGTGTTCCAGAAGCTCTTCCCACACACTTATGAGGGCCAGGCGGTGGCCCCACTAGGCAGAAAAGGGGTACACAGTTTAGCCTTCAAGGCCCCGTCTTGCTTTCCCTGCCCTCTGGTTTTACGTGTTGGAACTCAATCATTTAAGAGTAGAGCACAAGTCCAGGCAGGTATAACGTAATCTGAAGTTCACACATCAAAGGCCGGTGTGTGGGCCTGACCGGGCAGTGCGGGTAGAGCGTCGGACTGGGATGCCGAGGACCCAGGTTCAAGACCCCAAGGTTGCCAGCTTGAGCGCGGGCTCATCTGGTTTGAACAAAGTTCACCAGCTTGGACCCAAGGTCGCTGGCTCGAGCAAGGGGTTACTTGGTCTGCTGTAACCCCCCAGCCAAGGCAAATATAAGAAAGCAATCAATGAACAACTAAGGTATCACAATGCGCAACGAAAAACTAATGATTGATGCTTCTCATCTCTCTGTTCCTGTCTGTCTGTCCTTGTCTATCCTTCTCTCTGACTCTTTAAAAAAAAACAACAAAAAAAAACCTGGTGTGTGGTCATCAGGTGCATCAAAACAGGTTGTGCCGAAGGTAAGAACTTGCAGTACTGAACAACGTGGCTGGAGTACACGAACTCTGATTTCAGAGTCGCCCAGCTGTCGATCCCAGTGCTTGGGGGTGGAAGAAGCGCCCGGACCTAGGTCTGCTTCTGGGGGGCCTACTTCCTGCCCTGGCTGAACCACCTCTTATTCTCCCTACTTAGCCCCTCGTACCCCAACTCCCCCACCCATCGGTTGACCCTGAGCCTAGGAGAGCACTGGTCCTCCTTGACACAGCTAGGACATTGATAAGTGCAGGAGTGGACTAGGGGTTTTTGTTTTTGTTTTCATTTATTGATTGATTTTAAAGAAAGAAGAGGAGAGAGACAGAGACAAACATTGATTTGTTGTTCCACATATCTGTGCACTCATTGGTCATCTTCTCTATGTGCCCTGACTGGGGATCAAACCTGCAACCTTGGTGCATCAGAACAACACTCAAACCAGATAAACCATCTGGTATGGGCCATGGCTTTCTGGAATGAGCCCTCAGATTCTTCCTCTGGAAGAAAGTGGCACACTGCCTGATGAATATCAAAGCACGGACTGCTGCATGTGACCCTTACTGTGGTGTCTGACACCAGCCCCGTGTTCTGTGGTCCATGCCTTGTGCTAGGCCCCAGGGGAGGTCACAGTCTTATGCTGTCATGTTATAATTGCTGCCAGTCAATTATATGTAAAAAAAAATAGTGATTTTTGTTCTTTTTTTTTTTTTAATTGATTTTAGAGAGAGAGAAACATGAATTTGTTCCATTTATTCATGCATTCATTGCTTGATTATTACAACTACCCTGCATAGGAATCAAACCCACAGCCTTGTTGCATCAGGACAGCGCTCTTAAGTTCCTGAGCTATCAGGTCATGGCTTTGTCCCCCTTTTTTTTTTTTTTTGAAGATTTTTAAAATTTATTTATTGATTTTAGAGAAGGGAAAGAGAGAGCGAAAGGGGGGCAGGGAGGAGCAGGAAGCATCAATCATATGTGTGCCTTGATCGAGCAAGCCCAGGATTGTGAACTGGCAACCTCAGCGTTCCAAGTCGATGCTCTGTGCACTGCGCCATCACAGGTCAGGCTTTGTTCTGTTTTGTTTTGTTTTTTGTTCTGTTTTTTATTAGGGCTTCTTACCTTTGTGAGTGCATAGGAGTTGGTGGAAGAGGCCCTGGGTTATCTGTTGTTGTGCTGTTCTTGTCATTGTGCTGTGTCTATAACAGGTTAATCATGGGTTCTCTAATATGTTTCTGTTTGGTTTGGACACTTATTGCAGGCTGTAGGTGTGCCCATGCTGTTAAAAGAGGAGTGCATTGATCCTCCCTCCCCTTGGTGGAGAGAGACCACGTGCTTCAGTTTAACTTCCACCTGGACCAGACCTTCCCTCCTGGAGTTCTTTCCTTTATGAACCCCTGAGGCATTGCAAGGACAGCCTGCAGGGGTTCTGGGTCCCCTTAAGCAAGTTCATATGTCACCCTACCTTGCACAGTGTCACCACATCACTGCAAGGTGGAACACTTCTGGGCTTTGGAGTGACTGTGCTCTCATTTGCTCCCAGGTGTCTTGGCCGGGCATGACAACCGTGTCAGCTGCCTGGGGGTGACTGACGATGGGATGGCTGTGGCGACAGGGTCCTGGGATAGCTTCCTCAAGATCTGGAACTAACACCGACAGGTAACAGCAGCCCAAGTGCCCCTAACGCATGTGAGGTTATGGTTCCTGGCTGGTTAATCATGATGTTAAGTTGATGGGAGTTGTGGTTAAGGTGAGCCTTTATATGAAGCTGAGAAGTGTGCCTCGGCCCCACACCCAGATGGCGCCGTATTCCAATGGTGGGTCTGAGTTTATACACGTGGTCTCTTGACATTTCTTCACACTCTGTTTTAAACAGCAGGTGGACGCCATGGTGACTGGAAGACCATTCCACCCTGACGTGTTACAGTGATAGCATTTCCAATCCACCCCTACTAACGTGGGCGCCCTCCCCCTCCGAACTTCAAAAGGGCAAGATCTTTCCTTCACTTACTGCTGAAACCAAGAGCACAATCCACGAAGAGAAGAGTCCGCTGTAACTCGACGAGCCGTGCATTCCTCCCGGGACCATTGTCTTCGTTTGCTTTTTGTCTTGAAGTTAAAAAAGGAAATACTATAATAAAAAGTTAACCAGAGAGTAAACTTGAGTGCACTGTGAGACAGACATCTGGTCACTAGTTTATTTGAATTTTAGATCAGTGATCCTGTTTTGTGATGTTCATGCAAATCAAGTAAAGGACTTTATATAGTAATTGGTTCTAAATTTCAGGATTCTAAATGTAACAGGATTTTCAAAACACTCATGTTTCCTTTTTAAAGTATCTTTATGTTCAGTAAAACAGAGAGAGGATTTAATGCAGTCTCTCTGAAATTGTTAATGATGTAAATTTAGTCCCTGGTTTTTTTATTTTTGTCTAGTGTCACATAATTGTTGTGCACAGACATGGCACAGAAAACAGAATGGAACCGAGCACATGCTATTGGTGGTCTTGAGTGCGTGGTGACCAGCAGAGTCCAATCAGGCACCTTTTCTTCCTGCCCCGTCCCCTCTGCCTTTTCAGTTCAGTTTTTAATCTCACCTTGGGTTTCCTTGTGAAGTTGGGGGGAAGTTCATAATAATAGCCTAACACTACCCTGTGCCCCACCCCAACCATCAGAACCTCTGTTTTCAAGAGAGGTGCCCGTCCTGTGCTTGGATAGTCAGTCAATTATTTGTGTATGAAACAATGTACAAATCAATGTTTTGAAAATAATGATCTCAAACTTTCTAAGTTAAATTTTAAAAAATTTGATCGTTTGCCATATTGGGTGGGTTAACTCTTAGACTCGCATGCTGTAGAAATGCTCAAATGTGCATATAGGACTCCTTCCTTCGATGTTCTTTTTCTTTTAAGAAATAACCTCTTTAAAGTTGTAACCATTGCAGCTCTGTCCACTGTCGTTGCTACTCTGCACGCACCGGAAGCAGTACAGTCAGCAGCTCAACACGCTTGAGTAGCAGGATAAGTCACTATTTCCTTTATTTCTTTAAAAAAAAAAAAAAAAGTCCTGTTCCAAATGATTGCTGTTGGATTCGGGAGGGGGGGGCAGGGAGCGGAGACCCCAGCCTTCCCCTGTTGGCTCCTCATAGCCCGTCTCCCGTGGAACCAGCCTTTTGCATCTGAGGCCAATCACTTTTCTAACACACAGACTTCCATGGTTTCCTCTGGGCCAGTGTCCAGCAGCAGTGTTTGGACAGGAGTGCTGTGGCTCCCACTACCCGAGCACTCCCCATGGCAGCAGTAGAGGCTTCTCATCCCAGTTTGTCTGCAACCTCCCATAAAAACTGCTGTGAGGCGCGGTAGCCCGGACCTGGCAGGGAATCGAAGGGAAACCCTCCCGTCGACACCTCCATCGAGCTGTCTGTACCTGCCCTTTCTTTTTCCTTTTGTATTTAATTTTCAGTCAGTGTACTGCAAGGAAGCTGGATGCAAGATAGACCCTGTATTAAACTGTACTGTTATTTAAGATGTAATAAAGCAGTTTGACATGAGGGACTTGGGTGTGGCTGCTTATTCACCAGCCGCCGTGCCCTGTGCACTTCGGTCTGACCAGCTGTTGGTGGGCATTGCCTCAGCCAGCCCTAAGCTACCCACCCCATCTTTCATCCGCATCACAGAGAATCCATGAAAGGAGTGCTGGGTCCTCTTCAGACAACATGCGCCTCGTAGCCCTGTCCACCTGTCACTCACTGCCCACACAGTCCTGTTCCCTCCGGAAGTGGCTGTCCTCCAGCACCCCAGCTGCTGGCCCTTCCTCTTCTCCACCCAGAAGATCTCTGAGGACATTACTCCACAGACAAGGTCCCCTCTGAAAGCACTCTTCATCTGAATAAAGAGAGCTGCATCTTGTGAGAAAAAGGAAGCCTCTGCCACCAAAGCAGAAAAAGCTGCCATAGCAGGTGTGAGTCAAGGAGAGGTTCCCCCTCCTCTGGCAGACTGTCCCCTGCTGGGTGAGGTTAAAGGTCACTGGTGCCTGAGTGTGGAGGCTGGCACTTCCTCCTAAGTAAGTGAAGGCTGCCTGGGTGGGAGGTGTGCTGTTTGAGGAGGCAGCAGCAGCAGGGCCCTGGATTTGCCACTTACAGAAATGGGGGGGGCAACTCCCCCTCTTCCCAACCGGTGCACAGTCCAGGGTGCCCCAACATCCTCCCTGAAGTAAGACTTCCGTGCAAATTTTAACAGCACTGCCTTCTGAAATGTCACTGCACCAGAGCTGCTGGCCAGCGAGGCCTGATGCTTCCTTGGGAGCCCTGCCTCCAGTGCCCCTGCAGTGCCCCGACGCAGCCTCTGATCACACTGCAGGGGGCAGCGCGGCGTCTGCGTGCCTTGCTCGTGGTCAGCAACCTCGACACCAGGTGCTTGTCTGCTCTCCGTGTCCACTGCGCGGGGAGCATGCTTCCCTTCTGCCCAGCACCTGCGCAGAGCCCACGACGCGGTGTGCCCAAGCAGCCGCTACCAGTGGCTCCTGGGGGCGCCCCCCCACACCCGGGCCCGCCTCCTTGACCAATCCAGGGCTGCCAACGGTCAGAGGGCCTGTGCTCAGGTTGAGCCCCTCCCCCTCCCCCCAACATGTGGGACAGGCAAAGGCACTCCTGCTCTGACCCCTTTGCCCCCCACCTTCTCGTCTTCATTCACCCCCCTCTGGCAACCCTGGTACACACGCAATTCTCTGCGCAGGGCGTGTCCCTTCCCCAGCACCCTGGTAAGAAGGGCACCACCCAGTGAAGGTGTTTTTTTTTGTTTGTTTGTTTGTTTTACAGAGACAGAGTCAGAGTGAGGGATAGACAGGGACAGACAGACAGGAACGGAGAGATGAGAAGCATCAATCATTAGTTTTTCGTTGTGCATTGCGACACCTTGGTTGTTCATTGATTGCTTTCTCATATGTGCCTTGACCATGGGCCTTCAGCAGACCGAGTAACCCCTTGCTTGAGCCAGCGACCTTGGGTCTAAGCTCGTGAATTTTTTTGCTCAAACCAGATGAGCCGGCCCTGGCCGGTTGGCTCAGTGGTAGAACGTCAGCCTGGCGTGCAGAAGTCCCGGGTTCGATTCCCGGCCAGGGCACACAGGAGAAGCGCCCATCTGCTTCTCCACTCCTCCCCCTCTCCTTCCTCTCTGTCTCTCTCTTCCCCTCCTGCAGCCGAGGCTCCATTGGAGCAGAGATGGCCCGGGCGCTGGGGATGGCTCCTTGGCCTCTGCCCCAGGCGCTAGAGTGACTCTGGTCGCGACAGAGCGACGCCCCGGAGGGGCAGAGCATCACCCCCTTGTGGGCAGAGCATCGCCCCCTGGTGGGCGTGCAGGGTGGATTCCGGTCGGGCTCATGCGGGAGTCTGTCTGACTGTCTCTCCCCGTTTCCAGCTTCAGAAAAAAATACAAAAAACAAACAAACAAAAAAAAAAACAGATGAGCCCATGCTCAAGCTGGCGACTCAGGGTCTCGAACCTGGGTCTTCCGCATCCCAGTCCAACACTCTATCCACTGTGCCACCGCCTGGTTAGGCCCATTGGAGGTTTTGTTCCTGTCTGAATTGTGCCTGACACTTAGTGGGTCTGCAGGAAGAAGCCCTGCCCCCACATCCCTGTGTCCTAAAACCAGGCCAAACTGAGACTAACTGCCAGTGGACTCTTCTAAAACAGCAATATCAACTAGGGTGCTGCAAGAATTTTTTTTTTTTTATTTATTCATTTTAGAGGGGGGGGGGGGAGAGAGAGAAAGAAGGGGAGGAGCAGGAAGCATCAACTCCCATATGTGCCTTGACCAGGCAAGCCTGGGTTTTGAACCAGCAACCTCAGTGTTTCCAGGTTGACGCTTTATCTACTGTGCCACCACAGGTCAGGCCACCGCAAGAATTTTTAACACGCAACACCTAACTAGTTAAGGGGCACTGACTGACCTCTTTTCCCTTAGATCAGCGGTTCTCAACCTGTGGGTTGCGACTCCGGCGGGGGTCGCGACCCACAGGTTGAGAACCGCTGCCTTAGATTGTCAAATTTAAAAATGACCACTAACACAATAGCCTTCTGGTGTGAATGGATCAAAACTATACCTTTTTTTTTTTTTTTTTTGTCAGTTTGGCAAAAAATACATTGTTTGGTCTGCCACAGACTTTTAGCAATTAGTTTATGTATGCAATGATTTGGAAAAGGTAGAAATCGCTGTTTTAGACACCCTGGGGAGGGCTAGGTAAAGCCAGACTTGTCCTAGGACTGGACTTGTCCTAGGACCTGACTTGTCCTGGGTCAGCTGTCTGGAGGCCAGAGGCTGGGGGAAGAAACAAGATGATATCTGGCTACTATCCAGAGACCCCTCCACAGGGAGCCTCTGTCCCTCCCTGCCAACCCTGCCATCCAGGCTCCTGGCCATTTTCTCTTGGTGCTGGGCAGCCTCTGGTCACCACATTCACTCCAGACAGGCACCGCTGAGGCCAGTTTCCCAGAACTGAGAGCAGGACCCCAAAGAGAAGCACCCTTTCTACTCCCTGTATCTTGAGAGCCTGGGGCGCCCCTTGCCTGCACCCTAGAGCCAGGGTGCCCCTGCCCTTGCTGTGAGTTCAGCGTTAGACCACGGCCCCACTCCATACCTCCATGGCCCAGACTCCCTGCTTCTCCCACCAGCCACCCCATTTACCCTACTATCCCCCATCTTTCAACTTTTATTCAGAGGAGAGTTGGTTCAGGTTTGGGGGGTGAAGCTTAGACACTATGGAACCATGTTTAAGAAAAAGAATTTTGGTCCTGTTCTGGTAGCTCATTTGGTTAGTGTTGTCCCGACATACTGAGGTTGTGGGTTTGGTCACTGATCAGGCATGTACAAGAATCAGCCAATGGCCCTGGCCGGTTGGCTCAGCGGTAGAGCGTCGGCCTGGCATGTGGGGGACCCGGGTTCAATTCCCGGCCAGGGCACATAGGAGAAGCGCCCATTTGCTTCTCCACCCCTCCCCCTCTCCTTCCTCTCTGTCTCTCTCTTCCCCTCCCGCAGCCGAGGCTCCATTGGAGCAAAGATGGCCTGGGCGCTGGGGATGGCTCCTTGGCCTCTGCCCCAGGCGCTAGAGTGGCTCTGGTCTCGGCAGAGCGACGCCCCGGAGGGGCAGAGCATCGCCCCCTGGTGGGCAGAGCATTGCCCCTGTTGGGCGTGCTGGGTGGATCCTGGTTGGGCGCATGCGGGAGTCTGTCTGACTGTCTCTCTCCCTTTCCAGCTTCAGAAAAATACAAAAAAACAAAAACAAAAACAAAAAACAAGAATCAGCCAATGAGCTTGACCGGTGATGATGTAGTGGATAGAATGTTCACCTTGGATTCTGAGGTCCCAGGTGCCAAACCCCAAGGTCGCTGGCTTGAGCGCAGGTTCATTGAGCTTGAGCGTGGGGTGCTAGCTTGAACAAGGTGTTGCTAGCTCCGCTGGAGCCCCCTGTTTAAGGCACGTGTGAGAAGCAATCACTGAGCAACTCAAGTGCAGTAACTATTGAGTTGATACTTCTCATCTTTTCCCCTCTCCCCTCCCACTCTCTAAAAAAAAAAAAAGTCAAACGATGTCAAGAATGACTAGATCAACAAATCGATGTTTCTCTACCTCTGTCTCCCTTCCTTTCTCTAAGAATCAAATTAAATTGTTTTTTAAAAGATAAAAGAGCCCTGGCCGGATAGCTCAGTTGGTTAAAGCAGCAGCATCCCAACATGCAAAGGTTGCCATTTTGATCCTTAGGGCACATACAGAAACATCTGTTTCTGTCTCTCACCTTTCCTCTCTCTCTAAAATCAATTTAAAAAAAAAAGAAAGAAAGAAAAGGTAAAAGAAGCCCTTCAGTTAAGAGCTTCATCCCAAAGCTCAGATGTTGTCAGTTCGATCCCTAGTCAGGGCACATACAGGGACAAATTACTGTTCCTCTCCCTCTAAACTAAAAAAAAAAAAAAAAAAAAAGCTTAAAGAATACCAAGAAAGAAATTTGAAATTATGTTAAAGTAGTCTGCAGCTCTGGCTACTGGAAAAGGTTACTGCCTGGCCAGAAAGGAGGAAGACTTTCTTCTGCCTTTCCAGACCCCTGAGCCCCTCTGAGGCAGAATGCCACCCCCACATCCTATATGCAGCCCAAACTGGCCTGTCTAGCGTCCATCTCCACCCTGACTTTGGACTCTCTCCTGCTGCTGGCCCTTCCCTCTCCTCAGCACAGCCTAGACTCAGCCTTTGGATTCTGCCCAAGTGAC
Organism: Saccopteryx leptura; assembly: GCF_036850995.1. Classification (NCBI taxonomy): domain Eukaryota; kingdom Metazoa; phylum Chordata; class Mammalia; order Chiroptera; family Emballonuridae; genus Saccopteryx; species Saccopteryx leptura. Next base: position 84,193,900 of record NC_089505.1, on the reverse strand, counting down.
AACTCCTAGAGGAACCTCCCAGAGGCCCTAAGACACCCCTCCCAGCATGGGCCTTGTTATTGTGTTTGGCGCTGGGTGTGAGCTCCAGGCCTCTGGATCCCCAGGGTGGTCCTGGGGCCTGAAGTTCCCATTTTCTCATGTGTGAAATGAAGAAGTGCTCCTGCCTGATGTCTCAAGATCAGGGTGGACAGAGGCTTATTGTGATTACAGATATGTACCTGCACAAGTTCCCTTTAGAAAAGGGTACACAGGAAGGGTGACTGGTATGTCACCTTAGCTAGTAGCAGCGCCCAAACGCATGCCTGCCATGGTGCCTTCTCTGCAGACTGTCCTGCTCTAGAAGTTTTTCAGGAGGTAGCGAGTGCTAGGTCAAGCATTAGTATCAACACGTTAATAATGTTTTTGGTCCAAAAATGCAACTCAAAAGGCATCTCCTTCTGTAGATGTGGCTGGCGATCACTTTAGGGAAGTGGTAGGGTTTACAAAACAATCAGAAGGAAGTTACAGAACTTGAGAAATCCCCTCAAATTCCCGTCATCCTTGAGCCCCTCTTCCATTCACCCTTGGTGACCCCACTGTCCAATTGTCTCAAGACAGCAATGAGACATGTCTTTTTCTGTGACTAGCAGTGTTCCAGGTCAATGGACACAGGGCCAGGAGTCCCAGCCAGAGAAGACTGACAACAGCTGGTATGGGGGACTGGGGAAACCTGAGGATATGGGTGCTGCAGAGAGGTGGGGTGGCCCGTGTTGGGGGACCCCAGGGTAGAGAAGGAATGGTGGCTGGCGTTTGGGAAACCAGGCAGGTTACAAAGTACACAGCAGTGAATTGCCTAGGTTCAACCTGTAGTGACCCTGCAGCTATTCACAGAGGTGTTCCTGGCACACTGTTGGAACATGACTCCGGGATGCGTTTGTGGGTGACCCTCAGCTCAGGAAGCCTTGGGAGAATCCTCCCGTGCTCCCAGAGGCAAGAAGAGGCAGCTCCACCAGAAGCTACAAGGTAGTCACTGTGACCTTGGCCCCTTCCTCCTCTCTGGGTACTCCAGTCCTGGAGGGGAGGATAGTTTTGGGAGGTCACCCGCAAGGGCCTCCTTTAGACCTCCGGCCCAGAGGCCCTGAGGTCCTGTTGTGTGTAAGGGCGGACCAGGCTGCTTAGGGTGGGCAAGGCCAGCTCCCTCCAGCCGTACTGACAGCCTAGGGGCGTGGTTCTATCGCAGGTGCTCTCTCTCACTTAGTTTTGTTTTCCCGAAACATGTTCCTTCTAAGCAGAGTCACATCTAGTAGTCATAGAATCCTCAGTGGGTGATGTCACCACTCCTGGGGGCCTGCAGTGAGCTTGCCCGGGCTTCGGTAGAGGGGAGCGGGGTGGGATAGGGGTCAGCATCAGGGTAAGGGGGCTCGGAGGGCGGGCACACATGCTTCTGACGCGGCAAGGTAAGGAACAGGGATAGTCTTCCCGGGATAGCCACAGTCCCTCCGCTCGCCCCTGGGGCCACCGCCCCTTGCAGCCAAGGGTCAGGCGCGCCCCACCGCGTGTGCGGTGTGGGCGGATACGAATATGCGGGGGGCGGGGCTGGTCTGCTCTACGTCAGCGGGGCGCGGCTATCTAAGAACGACGAGGCGCATGCGCGGGACAGAGTCGCGCGAGCGCACTGGCGGCGCGGTGGCATTGCTGCTCGGCGGGCCGGCGCCGCGGTCAGGGCGGCCATGGGGCTGGGGTCGGCCGCGGCGCCGGGGGCCGGCTAGCCACGACGAGCGGCGGCGGGGCGGCAGAGTGCGCAGACGCAGCCCAGCGAGCGGACGGCCCCGCATGCTACCACAGCAGCGAACGGTGAGTGCGCGCTGCCCCTCGGCCCGGCCCCGCCGTCTGGGGTCGCGGGGCCGGGGGTGTGTGGACGCCCGGAGGCCCGGGCCGCTGCTCCGGTCCCCGGAATGCAGCGTCTCCCGGACGTGGGCTGACCCCCCACCCGGCCCCGGAGACGCTGCTGGGCAAGCTGCTCAGGGGTTCGGCAGCGGCCAGTCGGCGTCCATTTGCCAGGGCCTCTGCACTGGGCGCCGGCCGGGCTTGGTCTGGAATAAGCAGTCCTCGTCGCCCCGTCGCCTGTGGCCCCGGGCCACTCCGTCTGACCTGCAGGCTCTGGCATCCGTGCGGGGTGCGGTTCTCGTCGCTCGCGTCTCTGCTTGGACGACGCCCTTCAGGGTCCCTCCCTGGAGTCCCGCCCCCACCCCCATCCGTGGTCCTTCCTGACCTCTGTCCCAACTTGCTCGCCGAGCCCTTTCCTCGTTATCACCTTTGCTCTCGCCACCAAGGGACGGAGCAAGTGAAACCCAGGGGTTGCGCTTGGAGATGGGCTCTCGGATGGTTCTGTGTTTTCCTCTTTGAACTTACAGGTGGGCTTCTGTTCGTAGCACGAGTTGCGTGCGATTCATAGACAGTGACAAGGGTCCCCACCCCAGCCAGCTAGGGAGCATTCTTGGGGAGCACAGGTGGCTGACAAGTAGGAGGAGCTGACCTGCACCCCTGTTAAGTGAAACGAAAGAGTCGATGTCACTGAGTGTAGCGTTTGAGAAAAGGTAGGTGAATTTTTTGTGGGAGTTGGTATCAAGCCTATGTCTTTTTTTTCTTCTTCTTTTTTTTTTTTTTTTTTTTTTTTTTTTTACAGAGACAGAGAGTCAGAGAGAAGGATAGATAGGGACAGACAGACAGGAACGGAGAGAGATGAAAACCATCAGTTCTTCCTTGTGGCACTTTAGTTGTTCATTGATTGCTTTCTCATATGTGCCTTGACCGTGGGGATACAGCAAACCGAGTAACCCCAGCCAGCGACCTTGGGTCCAAGCTGGTGAGCTTTGCTCAAACCAGTTGAGCCCGTGCTCAAGCTGGCGACCTTGGGTTCTCAAACCTGGGTCCTCCACATCCCAGTCTGACGCTCTATCCACTGCGCCACCGGCTTAGGTCAGGCCTATGTCTTTTTTTTTTTTTTTTTTTTTTTTTTTTACAGGGACAGAGAGAGAGTCAGAGGGAGGGGATAGATAGGGACAGACAGACAAGAATAGGAACAGAGAGAGATGAGAAACATCAATTATCAGTTTTTCGTTGCAACACCTTAGTTGTTCATTGATTGCTTTCTCATATGTGCCTTGACCGTGGGCCTTCAGCAGGCCGAGTAACCCCTTGCTTGAGCCAGCAACTTTGGGCCCAGGCTGGTGAGCTTTTTGCTCAAACCAGATGAGCCCGCGCTCAAGCTGGCGACCTCAGGGTCTTGAACCTGGGTCCTTCCGCATCCCAGTCCGACACTCTATCCATTGCGCCACGCCTGGTCAGGTCAGGCCTATGTCTTGATTACCTGAAATCACGGCTTCTCTGCAGGCCCTGCTGTTCCAGTGGTTAGTGGGATCTGCAAGGGGAGGGTGCATGCCACCCTGTAGGGCCTTCACTTCCATCCCACCTACACCTGTTGACACACTGCGGCTTGGCTCGAGTCCTGCACCGGTGCACTGTCAGCTTGTCTCTTGCTGGTAGCTTTCCATTTGCACTGTCGCCCTGACCCCCCTTGCTGTCCTCTGAGTTGAATGCATGGGAACAGATAGATACGAGTATTCAGCGCAGAGAGGGTGAAGGTGGCCTGGGAAATCTGCAAGGGGGCCGGCTCACTGTGGGGCACAGTGAGCAGGGCAAGGTGGGTGAGGGCCGGCTGCACAGATCCATGTGTCCTTACCTGTACGTGGAGGGGTGCCGCCACCTCTCCACAAAGCCCCCTTCAGGTCTCTGATCCTGGAAGGTGTGGGTTGCAGGTCAGGCTCTTGCTTCACATGGCCATAGAATTTTCCTAAAGTTCTGTGAGTGCCCAGTCTCACCACATTCTTGCAATAATTGCGCTTTATCTATTGTTATTAGGGGCAGACGAGAAGGCGAGGTAAGAGAGACTTTTTTTTCCAACTCGGTGCTAACTAGTGAGGTTGAACGATTTCCCGTTTCTGTTACCAAATAAACTTTCATTCAATTTCAACAAATATGTATTGATAGCTCTTGCTGGACATCACGATTTAGGTGTATGTGTGTGCCTGTGACTTTTGTAAAATCCTTCATACATTTACTTACTGGCCCTTCAGAGTGTCTCCTCACCCCTTGACCTCTGAATACTTTGTAACTGTGCTTCAGATCCATCTTTCTTTCTTTCTTTCTTCCTTTCTTTCTTTCTTTCTTTCTTTCTTTCTTTCTTTCTTTCTTTCTTTCTTTCTTAATTTTGTTTTTTCTTTCTCTCTCTCTCTCTCTCTCTCTCTCTCTCTCTCTTTCTCTTTCTATTTTTTTTTAAGTGAGAGGAAGGGAGATAGTGAGACAGATTCTCGCATGTGCCGGGACCAGGATCCACCCAGCAAACCCTATCTGGGGCTGATGCTCGAATTAACTTAGCTATCCTCAGCTCCCAAGGCTGATGCTTGGACCAGCCAAGACGCTGGTTGTGAAAGGGGAAGAGAGAGAGAAGGGGGATAGAGAGGGTAAGAGAAGCAAATACTCGTTTCTCATGTGTGCCCTGACTGGGGATTGAGCCCGGGACATCTACACGCCAGGCCGTTGCTCTATCCACTGAGCCATGGGGCACTTTTTCTAATTAAATTCCCCCACACAGAAGTTGTTGCCTAAAATTAGGTTCTTACTGTCAGGAACTTCAATGAACTTGGATAGAATTAGAATTTTGTATGTTTAGAACAGTTAACACACCAAACAGACCTTAATTAAATGTGAGTCTTGTTCACCTTTGTCAAAAAATATGCTGTGGAGCCTGACTAGGCGATGGCGCAGTGGATAGAGCATTGGATTGGGATGTGGAGGACCTGGGTTCAAAGTGCCAAGGTTGCTAAGCACAGGCTCATCCATCTTGAGCACAGGCTTATCAGAGCGTGGGGTCACTGGCTTGACCGTGGGATCACAGACATGACCCCATGGTCCCTGGCTTGAGCCCATGGTCCCTGGCTTGAGCAAGGGGTCATTGGCTCTGCTATAGCACACCCCCCTCAAGGCACATATGAGAAAGCAATCAATGAACAACTAAGGTGCCACAACAAAGAACTGATACTTCTCATCTCCTTTCCTGTCTGTCCCTCAATGTCTCTCTCTGTCTCTCTGGCTTAAAAAAAAAAAATTATACTGGAGATAAATTTTAAAAGCTGATTTTCATATTCAGTATAATTATTTCATAAAGTAGTTTGCTGCCTGGTCATTAAGTTAGGCTTTGCAAGTAAATGTTATTAGCTTCTAGATAATGTCTAAAGGGTATAGACAGTTTTTAAGTATATTTGCATTTTGTGGTTGTGATTGGTTTACCCTTTTTCAAAAACTTTTTCCATTGATTTGAGAGAGAGAGAAGGGAGAGAGAGGAGGGAAAGGAGAAAGAGAGAAGCATCAACTTGTTGTTCTACTTAGTTGTGCATTCACTGCTTGCTTCTCATTTGTACCCTGACCAGGAATCAAACCTGTGACCGCAATGCCAGGACTACATACTACTCACTGAGCCACCCAACCAGGGCTGGTTTAGTTTTTTGTTACTGTTTTTTAAGATTTTATTTATTGATTTGAGAGAGAGAAAGGCAAGGGGGAGGAGCAGGAAACATTAACTGGTAGTTTGCTTCTTGTACGTGCCCTGACTGGGCAAGCTTGGGACTTTGAACTGGCAACCTCAGCATTCTAGGTCGATGCCTTATCCATTGCGCTACCACAGGTCAGGCCACCCTTTTTTATTAACTGTTTTGAAATACTGATAGGCTTCCAGGAACGTGTAAAAATGGTACAGAGAGGTCTTATGCGGTCCCCTAGCTTCCCTGTGTTGTCTCACATATCATTAGCACAGTAATGTGAACACCAGGAAGTTGGTGTGGGAAAAATGCGTGAACTACACCCTTGATAGATGTCACCAGTTTCACCTGAGCATGACTCTGCAGTGTTACCTGTGTTTACATTTGTGCGACTGCTCGTCACACAGGGGTGCCCCTGATGCCGCCCTTTACAGCCCACGCCGGGCCCCGTTCATACTCCCCAGTAGCCGCTCATCAGTTCCCTCTGCAGTGTGTCATTCCAAGAATGTTGTGCAGTAGGGTCCTTCAGTCTGTGGCCCTCTGACAGTGGCTTTTTCACTCAGTGTGATGCTGTGAGGTCCATCCGAGCAGTCGCAGGTTGCTGTATTGTTGGACGCGGCACTGTGTGTGCAGCCCTTTGCCCACGGGAAGACCCTTGGTAAAGCTGCTGTGCGCATTCATGTGCGGGTTTCCCTGTGTACATAGGCCTCCCCTGGGACAGCTGCCCAGGTACAGCTGCAAGGTTGTATGTTTGGTTTTTATGAGAAACTGTCAGACTGTTTTCCAGATGACTGTACCTCTCCTTGGCAAGGTTGGCTCTTCCCACCCTCTCCAGCTTTTCATGATTTTGGCACTTCTGGTAGATGTGTGGTGACATCCTTGTGGTGTCAGTTTTCATTTCCTCACAGCCAGGTTGTCCTTTCATGGGCTTACTCACTGTTCAGACATCCTTTTGGTCTGTTCACTCTCCTGCCCATTTTCTAGTTGGATTGTGTGTATTTTTATTGTTGCATTTTCAGAGTTCTTTATATATTCTAGATGCCAATTCTTTTTTCTTTTTTTTTCAGAGATGGAGAGAGAGTCAGAGAGAGGGATAGATAGGAACAGACAGACAGGAATGGAGAGATGAGAAGCATCAATCATTAGTTTGTCATTATGACACCTTAGTTGTTCATTGATTGCTTTCTCATATATGCCTTGACCGTGGGCCTTCAGCAGACCGAGTAACCCCTTGCTCGAGCCAGCGACCTTGGGTCCAAGCTGGTGAGCTTTGTTCAAACCAGATGAGCCTGCGCTCAAGCTGGTGACCTTGGGGTCTCAAACCTGGGTCCTCCGCATCCCAGTCCGACGCTCTATCCACTGCGCCACTGCCTGGTCAGGTAGATACCAATTCTTTGATGGCTCTCCAGTTTGAGAATATTTTCTCCTGGTCTGTAGCTTATTTTTTGTTTTGTTTTTAATACAATTTTTTTTTTTTTTTGAAGACTGCTTGCTTTATTGAGAGATGGCAACAAAAATGAAATGTTGAAAGACCATTAGGAGGCCAGGCAGAGACAAGGAAGAGGCAGAAACATCTCTCTTCTCAGGTGACAATCACGGACTCTTAAGAGAGTTGACACTGTTGTCCTCAGTGACACTCAGGACAATATGGGATGTACTCCAACTCCATCCCTCTGAGCAAGGGGAAGGAGGCGGGGATAGGGTGGGCTGTGTCCCCACTGACAGGCCCTGGCTGTGAAGATCTCCAGCTCTTCCCTCTAGTCCCGCCCACCCGCATCTGCACATGCTGCAGCCACACCTTCACCTTCCTCAGGCCACTGATGTTGCAGCATTGAAAGGTGGAGGTGACGTGTCTTGTGTTGACAGCCAGTGCCCACCAGCAGAGTACCGGGAAGGGAAGGTCCTGGACTTGCCTAGTGGCCCAGAAAAGCCTGGCAGGTGCCTTGGTGGTACTTCACACTGTCTCATTGAAGGGGGTGCAGTTGGCAGCCTGGGATGGCTGCGGGCCGACCCCAGCCTCCAGTGATTGCCAGGGACTCCAGGCAGAAGAGGAGCAGGGTGTGGGCAGCACCCTGGGCAGCACTTCCAACGCCCAGGAACTGAGTGGCTCCTGGTGCCTACTGCTAATCTTTGTAGCTTGCTTTAGGGAGTTTTTAGAAAGAGGTAGGGAGAGAGGGACAGAAACAGGAACATAAATCTATTCCTATATGTGCCCTGACCTAGGATCGAACTGGCAACTTCTGTGCTTCAGGATGATGTTCTAACCAACCGAGCTATCCTGTTTCTTAAGCCTTGTTAACAGGGCAAGTTTCTAATTTGAAGAAAGTCCAGTTTATCTGTTTTTTTACCTTTAATGGACTGTGCTTTTTATATCGTGTAAACAGTTCTCTTTAGCCCTAAGTCCCAAGGAAATTTCTCCTGTATTTTCTTACATAAGAGTTTTATAGTTTATGACTTATGCTAAATATAATTCATTTTGATCCATTTTGAGTTGGTTTTGTTTAAGGTGTGACGGAGCAATCTAGCCAGAGATGAGGTTTGCTTTTTTGCCTGTGGATGTCTGATTGCTCCAGGGCCATTTGCGGAAAAGATCTTTCCTCACTAGTTGCTTGTGCGCCTTTGGCAAAAGTCAGCTGAGTGCATTTGTGGGTTTTTTTTGTTTGTTTGTTTGTTTTTGTATTTTTCCGAAGTTGGAAACGGGGAGGCAGTCAGACAGACTCCTGCATGTGCCTGACCGGGATCCACCCGGCATGCCCACCAGGGGGCGATGCTCTACCCATCCGGGGTGTCACTCTGTTGCAACCAGAGCCATTCTAGCGCCTAAGGCAGAGGCCATGGAACCATCCTCAGTGCCTGGGCCAACTTTGCTCCAATGGAGCCTTGGCTAAGGGAGGGGAAAAGAGAGACAGGGGGAGGGGTGGAGAAGCAGATGGGCGCTTCTCCTGTGTGCCCTGGCCGGGAATCGAACCTGGGACTCCTGCACGCCAGGCCGACACTCTACCACTGAGCCAACCGACCAGGGCCACATTTGTTTTTATTTATTTATTTTTATTTTATTTGTTTTACAGAGACAGAGTCAGAGAGAGGAATAGACAGGGACAGACAGACAGGAACAGAGAGATGAGAAGCATCAATCATTAGTTTTTCGTTGCGCATTGCTACACCTTAGTTGTTCATTGATTGCTTTCTCATATGTGCCTTGACCATGGGCCTTCAGACCCCTTGCTGGAGCCAGCGACCTTGGGTCCAAGCTCATGAGTGTTTGCTCAAACCAGATGAGCCTGCGCTCAAGCTGGTGACCTTGGGGTCTCGAGCCTGGGTCCTCCACATCCCAGTCCGACGCTCCATCCACTGCGCCACCACCTGGTCAGGCGGCTGAGCACATTTGTGTGGGTCTGTCCCTGGACTCTGTTCTGTGCCATGGATCTGGGTTCTGCCTTCCACCAAATATGTAGCATGGTCTTGATTGTTACAGTTAGAGAGCTAGCCTCTCCCTTGTTCTTTTTATAGTGGTGTTAGCTATTCTAGTGCCTTTACTTTCCATGTACAGGGGTCCCCAAACTTTTTACACAGAGGGCCAGTTCACTGTCCCTCAGACCATTGGAGGGCCACCACATACAGTGCTCCTCTCACTGACCACCAATGAAAGAGGTGGCCCTTCCAGAAGTGCGGTGGGGGGCTGGATAAATGGCCTCAGGGGGCTGCATGCGGCTCACGGGCCGTAGTTTGGGGACGCCTGTTTTAGAAGAAGCTTGTCTATCTCTACAAAACAGTCTTGTCTGAATTTTATAGTATTTGAGTTAAATCACAGATTAATTTGAGGGAAGTGACATGCTGACTGTGTTGACCCGTCCAACCCAGGAGCAGGTACATCTCTCCTGGTTGATATCTTTAATTTCTCACCAGTGTTGGATGGTTTTCAGCATCCCAACCCTCCACACATTTTTTTTGTTTGTTTGTTTTGTTTTTTACATTTCTATGTCATTATTTTTAACGTGATGGTAAATGACACTTTCATTTCCGTTTCCATCGGCTTTGCCTCTTGGCTGGCTAGGACTTCGTGTTGTAGTCTTTCCAGCGGAGTGGTAAGAACAGATATCCGGTCTTGCTCCCAGTGTTGGGAAGACATTTATTTTTTTACTGTTAAGTAGGATGTTAACTGTAGGTTTTGTGTAGATATTCTTTATCAAGTTCAGGATGTTCCTTTTTATTCCTAGCTGCTGAGAATTTTTATCATAAATGGATATTGAGTTTTGTCAAATACATTTTTTTGCACCGATTCATGTAACCAGATGATTTTTTCTTTTTCTGTTAAGTTGCATTTCGTTGATTGAGCCAGCCTTGCACTCCCCAAAACAAACCCTGTTGGCAATTGATTTATTCTCTCTCTCTCTTTTTTATTTTTTTTTTATTTTTCTGAAGTGAAAGTAGGAGGCAGAAAGACAAATTGCCGCATGCGCCTGACCGGGATCCACCCGGCATGCCCATCAGGAGGTGATGCTCTGCCCATCTAGAGCATTGCTTCGTTGCTCAGCAACCAAGCTCTTAGCACCTGAGGTGGAGACCATGGAGCCATCCTCAGTGCCTGGGCAAACTTTGCTCCAGTGGAGCCTTGGCTGCGGGAGTGGAAGAGAAAGGAGAAGGGGAAGGGTAGAGAAGCAGATGGACGCTTCTGTGTGCCCTGGCTGGGAATTGAACCCGGACCTCCATACGCCAGGCCAATGCTGTACCACTGAGCCAACCTGCAAGGGCCCAGTTGATTTATTCTCTTTAAACATATATTGTGTTCCAATTAAGGCTACTTTGAATAGCACAAAATGTTACACTAAGACAGTGGTTCTCAAAGTGTGCGCCAGGGTGCATTGGTGCACCCTAGATCTCCAAGTGTGCCTGTGGTATTCCAGAGAAATATGTGCCTGTTGGGGACCAGAAAACCAACAGGGTTTTTGGAGTTTAGATTTTTGGGGGACAGAGGTATGGGGGATTGGCTGTAAGCTGACAGTCTGCCCAACCCCCCCACCTCACTTGCCTGATTAGGTTGCAAAAGACTGTTAAGCTGTGGTGCTGGATTGTTTACACTACCTGCCTTGTTCCCGGGAAAGACTGGAGTCAAGTTTCTTCTATCCTTTGTTTGGTGTAAAGTTAAGATGATATATATGGTGGAGTTTTTTTGCATTTGTTAAAATGCTTGGGTTGCCTTGGAAACATGATCAAAGATCTCATTGATTTGTTAATGGCCTCACTTTGCCCTATAAATAAAGCAAGATGCTGTTTTTGGGCTATTTTCTTAATTCTGCACTGTCCCCACTCGGGACCTGGAATTACTAGCTGCACTGGTTCATGGCATGTGCCCAGATATAAAAATAAATATAGTTACTCTAATATACCATTTCATTACAGAAATACCACTCTTTTTGTTAACACATCATTATTATATAATATCTATTATTAATACATCATTATATTATTTTTAGATAAATACACCCAAATAAAATGGATAGATTTCTCAAAAAGAAGCATGATATTGAAGAATCTGATTCTGGAAGTGAGCAAAAGTTAAGTGTAGGCCCTGGCCTGTTGGCTCAGTAGTAGAGTGTCGGCCTGGCGTGCAGGAGTCCCGGGTTCGATTCCCGGCCAGGGTACACAGGAGAAGCGCCCATCTGCTTCTCCATCCCTCCCCCTCTCCTTCCTCTCTCTCTCTTCCCCTCCCGCAGCCAGGGCTCCATTGGAGCAAAGTTGGCCCGGGCGCTGATGATGGTTCCATGGCCTCTGCTTCAGGCACTAGAATGGCTCTGGTTACATCAGAGCAATGCCCCAGGTGGGCAGGGCATCGCCCCCTGGTGGGCATGCCGCGTGGATCCCGGTCGGGAGCATGCGGGAGTCTGTCTAACTGCCTCCCCGTTTCCAACTTCAGAAAAATACAAAAAAAATTCCAAAAAAAAAAAAAAATTAAATGTAAATAAAATAGGACTTGAAGGCTGATGGGCAGGATTTAATTTATAGCATTTACCATCACTTAACACTGAACAATACGCTTGGATTAGAAACCCATTCCTGGAAGCTTCAAGTGATTTTGGTTTAACATTAACAGAAGAAGAAGAACTGGCAGCTGTATCCACCAATTGTGGATTGATGATTAAACATAAGGAATTGTCTCTTGAAGTCTTTTGGATTTCTATAAAAGAAGAATATGTGGCAATATCTAAAAAGCTTAGAACATTTTCCTACAATTTTCAACATCCTATTTATGTGAATTAGGATTTTCTACCCTCAACACAATTAAGAGTAAAAAGAGAAATTCTTCAATGTATTGATGAGGAAATGAGAGTTTGCCTTTCAAATATATGCCCAAACATTGAAGAAATCACTAGGACACATCAGGCTCATGTTTCTCATAAACACAAGCATGAAAAAACAACACATTTGCTCCAGGACCTGCCGAATTTACTAAATTGTACTAAGTATGTATCTATATATATATAAAAAGATAACTTTTGTCATTTTTTTTATTTTTTAATCCCTCCTTTTTACAAATTCTAAGAAGCGTAACTCAAAAAATGTAACATAAAAATGTTTTTTTAATGTCAGAATAAATTTAATTTTGTTGTATTTATTTCATTTAATTACCATAAAAGCACGTTTGGACTTTATATATTTTTTCTTTAACATTTGACTTAATTATTATAACATTTTTCTCAGAAATTTGTATAAAGTGCGCCTACAATTATTTGTAGGATTTTAAATGCGCCCCGACTTCAAAAAGTTTGAGAATCACTTTACTAAGACTAGGCAGAATATACTTATTTCTTGAACCTGGGCTCTAGTCTCCTAGACACTGCCCTCACAGCCCCTGGAGAGGGTGAGTCAGATGATAAGAGCCAGGCACCACAGGCCCTGGCGCTGTGGGCTGGGGGCCCAGCGGGATGGGGGCTGCTTCTGCTGGATGTATTTCTGTTCTTCTGTGTCCTGGTCCGGGACAGGGTTGCCTGTTTCTAGGCCCTGGTCTGCTGTTCTTACTTGTGCGGAAAGAGAAGTACATAGAGAACAAACAGCAACAGGGGCTCTGGAGTGTCCGCCTGCAGGGTGGGAAGTAAACATCTGTCGTAGTGTTTGCCGTCTCTGTCACAGCTGTTTATATGGTTGGTTGGCTTTTCCCTCGTGGGCTCTCTTTCCTCAGAAACACTTTGTGCCAGTATTTGTGGTTGTTTCCTTGTTAGAGCTTGCCCCCTCACAACTTGGCTGACAGGGACCCTTTCAGTGTCTTGCGGGCCGTTGCCTAGCACCGGACTGCTGGAACTCAGGCTGTCAAGTCCAAGATGCCAGCATCACTCCCTGGGCAAGGCCTTGCCCTTCCTGATACGCAGATCAGAGGAGACTCGTGTGCTGTTTCACTTGTGCTGTTGTGTGAGCAGGGTGGGGCCTCCTCAAGGCCTCTTGGTGACAGCTCATAACTCATTTTTAAGTCTGTCTCCTGTTTGTTGTAAGCCCACGTGGGACAGCTCGCCCCCAGCTGGGTGCTTGACTTGGTTTATGAGCTCCAGAGCAGTCAGGGCTGACGCCCATAGGTGGCTGCTGTTTGTCTGGGACAGTCTTTGTTATAAGTAAGTAAATGGGTCTATCTATGGTACATCAAGCCAGAACCGGCCTTCTTGTATCTCTTACCAGTTTTTCCCAGTGCCTTTCAGACACTGGCCATTCCTTCGGCCCCTCACTGGCCAGTGGTCTGTGCCCAACCCCCCCAGCTTCTTTCCAGACCCTTTCTTTTGGCTCCAAACGGAATCATGTGCCAGGTCAGTCCTTGGGTCTTTGCACCCCCACCCCAGGTTGCCCGTCTGGTACCTGGTTGTGAGAGCTCACCCCATGCAAACCAAGCAGATTTCTATGTCTAGACCAGCCAGTGCCTTGAGTTCCAGCCTTGAGTATGAGGCTGCCTGTGTGCCATCTCCCCTTGGCCAGGAACACTCAGGGGCACAGTGAGGACATTCCAGACACTGAAAGCCCCAAACAAAACAATTTCTGTAGCTTCAGTTCTAGGACAGGTAAGGAGACAGACCCCACTCGGGTTAGCCTAAGGGCGTGTAGCTCCAAGTGCTATGAAGAGAAGGGACTGAGAGGGAGAGGTGGGAGTGTTTTGTTTAAGATTTTATTTATTGGTTTTTAGAGAGAGGAGAGAGGAGAGAGATAGAGAAGGGGGGAAGAGTGGGAGCATCAAGTCATAATTGCTTCTCAGAGTGCCTTGACTGAACAAGCCCAGGGTTTTGAACCGGCAATCTCAGCATTCCAGGTCAACGCTTTATCCACTGCGCCACCACAGGCCAGGCTACTTGTTTGTTTTGATTGGGGGGAGGGTGTGAGGAGCATCAACTCGTAGTTGCTTCACTTTTAGCTGTTCATTGACAGCTTCTCATATGTGTCTTGATGGGGTTGGGGGGGGGTCACCCCAAGCCAGTGACCTTGGGATCATGTCAGTGATCCTGTACTCCAGTCGGCAGCCTTGGGGTTTTGAACTGGGAAATCTCGTTGTTCCAGGTTGACACTCGATCCACGGGTTGACACTGTGCCACCACTGGTCAGACAAATGGTAGAAGATTTTAATTGTAATGAAGTTCGGTTTCTTCCATAGTCTGTGCTTTTCATGCCCTACTATTTTAAAAACCTTTGCCAGACCCAAGGCCACTCCATCCCTTTCCTCTAAAAGTTTTGTAATTTGCCTGACCAGGCGGTGGCACAGTGGATAGAACGTCAAACTGGGATGCAGAGGACCCAGATTCGAGACCCTGAGATCACCGGCTTGAGCGCAGGCTCATCTGGTTTTAGCAAAGCTCACCAGCTTGGACCCAAGATCTCTGGCTAGAGCAAGGGGTTACTCGGTCTGCTGTAGCCCCACAGTCTAGGCACATATGAGAAAACAATCAATGAACAACTAAGGTCTCGCAACGAAAAACTGATGATTGATGCTTCTCATCTCTCTTTGTTCCTGTCTGTCTCTATCTATCCCTCTATCTGACTCTCACTGTCTCTGTAAAAAAAAAAAAAAAAAAAAAAAAGTTTTGTAATTTTTTTTTTATAAATAAATTTTTATTTTAATGGGGTGACATCAATAAATCAGGGTACATATATTCAAAGAAAACATTTCCAGGTTATCTTGTCATTTAGTTCTGTTGCATACCCATCACCAAAAGAGAGATCGTCCTCCGTCACCCTCTATCCAGTTTTCTTTGTACCCATCCCCCCCTCCCTCCTTCCCTCCCCCCACCCCCCATAACCACCACACTCCTGTCCATGTCTCTTAGTCTCGCTTTTATGTCCCACCAATGTATGGAATCCTGCAGTTCTTGTTTTTTTCTGATTCGCTTATTTCACTCTGCATAATGTTATCAAGATTCCACCATTCTGCTGTAAGTAATCCGATGTCATCATTTCTTCTAGCTGAATAGTATACCATGGTGTATATGTGCCCCATCTTCTTTATCCAGTCTTTATTTTTTATTTATTTTTTTTTCTTTTGTATTTTTCTGAAGCTGGAAACGGGGAGAGACAGTCAGACAGACTCCCACATGCGCCCGACTGGGATCCACCCGGCACGCCCACCAGGGGCGATGCTCTGCCCACCAGGGGGCGATGCTCTGCCCCTCCGGGGCATCGCTCTGCCGTGACCAGAGCCACTCTGGCGCCTGGGGCAGAGGCCAAGGAGCCATCCCCAGTGCCCGGGCCATCTTTGCTCCAATGAAGCCTTGGCTGCGGGCGGGGAAGAGAGAGACAGAGAGGAAGGGGGGGGTGGAGAAGCAAATGGGTGCTTCTCCTATGTGCCCTGGCCGGAAATCGAACCCAGGTCCCCTGCACGCCAGGCTGACGCTCTACCGCTGAGCCAACTGGCCAGGGCCCAGTCTTTATTTTTTTTACAGTGATTAAAAGCCTTTAAGCAAACTCTTGGCCAATACAGCAAGAATCCATAAAAGAGTAGTGTCCTTAACATGTTCACCAAGTCCAAGTTGGCCCCATCACCATGCCAAATCCCTGAAAAATGCAACCCAACCACAGTTCAGTCTGTTAGGAGCTGTCACAGGGAGCAGGAGTCCAGGAAAAGTCCACACAGGAAAAGTCCGCATGGCACTGGAATTGTTGTCACCATTCTATACTTTGCAGCTCATGTCCAAGTCCCAATGACCGCTGCTTCTAGCTGGTAATGATTCAGGTAGACTGGAAAAGCCATTTGCAGCATGCGTGGATATGGAGCTTCTGTTCTCCTCTGCCTGGAGAGATGAGACCAGGTTGCTTTTCCCTGGAGCTCTGCGACTGTGGCTTGGTAAAGAGAACCTTGGGATACACTAAGCAGTCTCGGTGTGACTTCTTCGGTGTTCCTTGGTTGAAGAGAAGTTTTGTAATTTTTGAGTCCACATTCACCTGGGGTGCGAGGAGAGCTTAGCCTCCTCCTTTCAGAAGTGGCTGTCAGGTTGTCCAGCTGTCCGAGAAAGGGTGGTCCTTCCCCTGTTGAAAATCCATTGGCTGCCCCTGCGCAGGCGTGCCTTCTGTCCCCTGGGCCTGTGTGTCTGTCTCAGCGTCAGTGCCACACTGTCTGCTCACTGCAGCTTCACAACACATGGTGACAATCGTGGTGGAGTCCTTCAGCCTTGTTTTCTCCGTCTCTGCTAGAATCAGCTTATCGTTACAGAAAAGTCTGCTGAGGTGTTGTTTGTTGGATTTGGGGAGAACTGAGATGTTGACCGTGTCTTGTCCTTCCATCCATGAACACCAACCAACCAGTGTCTTTCCCTTTCCTTGTTTTCTCTCTTCTCTGTCAGCAACATTTTGTCATTTTGAGTACTGATTATACACCCTTTTTTATTGAGGTGTAAGTGACATGTAACATTATATCGGTTTCAGGAGTACCACACTTTTAGATCATTTGTGTGTGGTGCCCAATGAGCTTCACCTCACTTAGTCATAGATTTTTTTTTTCCTTTGGGTGAGAATTTTTAAAACCTACTCTGAGCAGCTTTCAAATATGTGACAGTTGTTATTAACAACAGTCATCCAAGCTGCATGCTGACTGGCACAGCCCAGGACTTATGACCTTGTAACTGGAGGCAGTTCTCACGCTTTCAGCTGCATCTCTGCATGCTTTGTATTTTAATGCTGCTGGCACTGGTGCTTTTAAATTTCAGCTTCTTGTTGTTCATCGCTGGTAACAAATATCGCTGATTTTTGTATTGATTTGTCTCCTGCAGCCTTGCTAATAAAGTCACCTGTTGGATGTAGTCAGGTTTCTGTAGATCCCTTCTGATTCTCTGCACACAAGATCATGTCATCTGCCCCTGCACTTACCTGTTCCTCTTGTGGTCTGTTTCATTTTCTCGCCTCATTGCCTCAGACAGCCTCCAGCTGTAGTGATTGTATCAGACATGCTTTTATAAGTTCTGGTTTTCATTGACTTTTTCATCCATTTGGATAAAGATCCATGTTTCTCCAGCTGAGGAGGATAGTGACCCACGAGGGCAGTGTTGATCTCTGGGGGCTTTAAGGGCCCCTTGGGTGGACTGTGATGTGCAGGCGGTGGGGGGCTGCATTCAGGGACCCAGTCACTTTTGACCTCACCGCGGAGGCCCAGGTTTTTTTGGAGTCCTACACTTCCCCCCACTCTCCCTCCTCTCCCAACACCCTGCATCACTCTCCCAGGGCCACCTCCCTGGGGGCTAGGAGGTTTGTGCAAGAAAGAACACATGTGCTGTGACTGTCCTTCTTGTGTTCCTTTGTACGGAGGGAGTTGTGTGGGAGATTACCCTGCCGAGTTCTACCTGGGGGGCCTCATGGGGTCTTCCTTAGTGAGGGTCCTGTCCTTCTCTGCACCCCTTTGGCTTCCTGAGAAGGACACTATCAGGGTCACTGCCCTAGGCCATGGCACTGTGGGAGATTGTTGTGTCCCCCCCCCCCCTCGCTTTCTCTGTATTAGTTGGAAATTTTCTTAGAAAATTACTTTCTGATCCAAGAATCCCTCAATCAAAACTGGTTTACTTATTAGTTTTTCTCCAAATTCTGCCCTTTTTTCATTTTCCCGTGTATTGATTTCTGCCTCTATTTTTATCATCCCTCTTCCCTTCTTAGGCTTATTTTATTCTCTTCTTCCTTTAGTGAGTAAATCTTAGCTCGTTACTCTTTTTTTTTTCCGACAGAGTCAGAGAGAGGGACAGGTAGGGACAGACAGGAAGGGAGAGAGATGAGAAACATCAATTCCTCGTTGTGGCACCTTAGTTGTTCATTGATTGCTTTCTCATATGTGCCTTGACTGGGGGGCTACAGCAGAGCGAGTGATCCCTTGCTCAAGCCGGTGACCTTGGGCTTCAAGCCAGCGACCATGGGGCCATGTCTATGATCCCATGCTCAAGCCAGTGACCCAGTGTTCAAGCTAGTGACCCAGTGCTCAAGCTAGTAAGCCTACCCTGAAGCTGGATGAGCCCACGTTCAAGCTGGCAACCTTGGGGTTTCGAACCTGGGTACTCCATGTCCCAGTTCAACACTCCATCCACTATGCCACCGCATGGTCAAGCTCATTATTCTTCTTAAGAATTTCACCATAGGCCCTGGCTGAGTAACTCAATTGATATAGCATTGTCCCAATACACCAAAGTTGTAGGTTCAATCTCTGGTCAGGGCACATGTAAGAACAAAACAGTAAATGCATAAATAGGTGGAACAGCAAATTGATGTTTCTCTTTCTCTTTTTCCTCTCTTTCTACAATCAGTAAATTAAAAAAAAAAAGTCCCTGGCTGGGCAGTTCAGTGGATAGAGTGTCATCCTAGTACACCAAGGTTATGGGTTTGGTCCTGATCGGGGCATGTACAAGAAACAAAATGGAAGGAACAGCTAAGTGAAGTAGCAAGTTGATGCTCCTCTCTGTCTCCCTTTCTCTCCTTCTTTCTCCCTCTTTCTTTCTCCCTTGCTCTCTTTGTCCCCTGCCCCTGCTTTATTTCTCTCTCCTTGTTCCTTTCCTTTTGTCTCTCTCTCGTCCTTTCTTTCAAATCAATGGGAAACTTAAAAAAAAAAAAATTTCAGCACGGCCAACTGGGCGGCACAGTCTTTGGTTTCCTGTTGACACTGTTTCTTTCTTTTTCTGTAACTTTGGTGTTCACGTCCATGTTGAGCTCCAAGTGGGTTAAAAGAGAGTCCCAACATTCCCAGGGTTGGAGGATTGTTTTTGTTTCTGCTTTTGTTGCTGGTTTTATTGTGTTGCACTTGGAAGATAAGTTTCTGCCTTCACTCATTTTCAGAAGTTGAAGCTGTCTTTGAGGCTTAAGTAGGTCAGTTTGTGTGACTATTTTATTGGCACTGGACAAAAAGTGCAGGCTATGTTTGCAGGGCGTGGAGTCCATTGTGTACCTGCTGGTCGCTCTCATTAGTCACATTTACTCAGCTTTTCTGGACGAGAGGCGTCTGAGTCTCCATGAACTGTCTTCCCCGCCTGGTCCATGTGAGAAATGCCACCCCTCTAGCATGGTGGGTTTTATCATTTGACTTTTAGCTCCTGTAGGTTCTTTAAAAACCACAGATTCTTTTTTTATTTTTAATTTATTGATTTTAGAGAGAGAAGAAGGGAAAGAGCGAGCGTGAGACAGAAACATTTCTCTATTTCTGTATGTGCCTGACTGGGGATAGAACTGGCAACCTCTGTGCTTCGGGATGATGCTCTAACCACCTGAGCTATCCGGCCCAGGCTATAAAAACCAAAAATAGATTCTTGAGTTCATAAATATCTTTGGGTGGAAACAGGCTGTTTTCAAAGTCCTTTGGTAAGCGTACTTTAGCCATTCCCTTGACGGAGCAGGTGCGTTTGTGAATATAGACATGATTCTGTGTGTGTTCACTTACTTGCTTTATTTTGTTAAATTAAGGGATCAGCGTTCTTGTGACCGAAGTCCTCGTTTATCACTGATGGAGATGGAGCCAGAGAAGGTCAACGTGAGGAAGGGGCTAAGTGCAGACCCGTCCTACCGCTGCACTGCGTGCCATGGGGATGAGGATGTGGTGCCGGGCCACCCCATTCGGGGTCGAGCCAAGTCCCGCAGCCTGTCTGCCTCTCCCGGCCTGGCCAGCACCAAAGAGTTCAGGTATGGAGGCCCCCATGGCCCGCCACTTGCTTGGCCGCTGGGTTCCGTGCTGGGCTCACAAAGACTGTGACGAGGTCCCTGTCAGGGCTGTGTTGGTGCCTGTGGGCTGGACTGTGCAGGTCCCTGCAGGAGGTTGTGGGTGGGTGGGCACGTCTTCCCAGCCACATATGCATGGTGCTGCTCCGGCTCTGTCCTCAGTGGTGCCCACTCACTGTGGATGTGGAGGCGTGTGGCCACAGCTCAGCACCTGGCTGGCGGAGGGCCAAAGGCAGCCTCAGGGTTGGGCAAGTGTCTCCTCCTCCGTCGCCTAGGCTGGCGGTGCTGCTCTTGCACAAGACCTTGAGTAACAGTGCTAAGAGCCAGCGTGCGACCTGCCAGGCAGAGCTCGGTGATGGTGTCTGCGGACACTGCTCTGGTTCCCGGAAGGGTAAATGCCCAGGGCTCCAGTGGAGGCTGCCACAGCGAGCCTTGCCTCTGAGTAAGGGTCCCATCTGAAATGCAAGGGGAGTCCCAGGTAAAGCATGCAGTGTGTCAGATGACGAGGAGGAGCCCTCGGCCCTCCATTGTGTGCAGCGAGGCTTTCTGGGTAGAGGCTCTAGCCTGTGTGTGCGGGAGGCCAGCTGCAGCTTCTCCCAGCGGTGGTTCTCCCGAGTTTCGTTGACCCTCCCGATCCAGGCCACATGGTGCAGTGGTGGCTTCTGGCAGCAGGAATGGGTTTGGTTCTGTGGGTTTGCCTAACACACCCTTTTTGTTACAGAGGACAGGAGACCTGGCATGCGGTGCCTGGTCAAAGGTGCCTCTGCTTGTGGGTATTAGCAGGGGTGGAGAGAGAATATGTACAGTCACAGCCAAATACTGATTTAGACAAATCCACTGCAAACCCGTCTTCAAGATCTTTTGTCCCAAAAGCCCAGGTGTGGCTCCATGCATGTACTGGAGGACAGTGGGGGTCATCCTTTACCAGATACCAGGGCCCCTCGGGGCTTGCTGCACAAGGAGGATGCAAAGTCTGTTTTGTCTTCGTGGAACCCTGAGGTGGGCACTTAGAGACAAAAACCGTCTGCAGCTCTGTCTGGCTGTCCTTGTGGCAGGTTTTTATGGTGCATAGAAGGACCTTGAGGCTATTAGAGGTTGGTGTTGTGTGCAGGGGTGAACGCCTCCCTCCACCCTGCCACGTGGAGTGTCCTTACTTCCTGGGCCCCTAGCTGGGGCTGGTGCTAGACCTCCAAGGACAGGAGTGGGAGAGCAGCTGAGCGGCGTCTCAGGACGCACTGTCCACAGTGCCCTTTGTTTAGTGATCTGACTGTGGCTGAGTCACTTTAGTTACTGGGAAGTTGGGCCACTCAGGTAGCATCTTCTTTATTGACAACACAACTCAGTGAGTGTCTTCATTAGAATTTAATCTAGGGGTGGTTTCTAAGATCCTGATTGCCACATGTGGACCGGAGCACTGGTCCTGAGTCGGACACCATGAAATTCAGATTTCAGGCCTGTCCCCAACGCTGTGTTTTTCTGTTTTGGGGTGGGCCTTCATCTAAGGATTGTTCTAGGTGTGCCTGAGTGTCTCTAATTGCTGTTGCTACCAGGACAGCGTGTGGCACTCAAATCAGCTCTGCAGACTAGGGCAGAATCTTGCAGGACCACACTGAACAAATGACAGCATTGTTTGGATGAAAACATTCGTGAGAGTCTAATGTAGTCTGTACTGTGTCTTCACATGTGCATCTTGGCTGACTGATGACTTATCCTTGTATTCTCTCACAGGAGGACCCGCTCTCTGCACGGGCCGTGCCCCGTGACCACTTTTGGACCAAAGGCCTGCGTGCTGCAGAACCCCCAGACCATCATGTGAGTGTGTGGGAGGCTCCCTGCCCTGGGAGTGTGCCTTGTGGGATCACTGTTCTGTGGAAGGGGCTCGGAGTGAGAAGTCCCTTGAGTGTAGGTCTTCCGGTGCCTTTGAGAACGTGGGCGTGGGGACAGGGTGTGCCCAGACATTTTTTTTCCTCCCAGTAAAAATTTCAGGAGGAAAAATGAGATATTTTATTCTCACACATTCAGTGGGTCAAATAAAATGTAAAACCAGCTTTTTTAAAAATATGAGTTTACTTGTTTGAGACAGACTTGGCCTCATAGGTGCTGCTTGTACGCCATCTGCATGTGGCGGCAGCCTGAGGGAGTGCACCTGGGGCAGGCGTGCACCTGGGGTGGCTCGTGGTGCCCCAGGAGACACTGTTAGGGCGATGTCACTGAACTTGAATTGACTCACCATCCGCCCAGCTTCTCCCTGTGGTTTGGTGGCCCTGGAGGGAGGGAGCTGCATTAGCATGGGTGGCCTGGCTGTGTTGGTGTCTTATGGCATAACTAACATGACTTTTCTGATGTTGGTGCTTTACATTAAAAAAAAAATTAGTCTGACCAGGTGGTGGTGCAGTGGATAGAGCGTCGGACTAGGATGCGGAAGGACCCAGGTTCGAGACCCTGAGGTCGCCAGCTTGAGCGCAGGCTCATCTGGTTTGAGCAAAAAGCTCACCAGCTTGGACCCAAGGTCGCTGGCTCCAGCAAGGGGTTACTCGGTCTGCTGAAGGCCCGCGGTCAAGGCACATATGAGACATATGAGAAAGCAATCAATGAACAACTAAGAAGTCGCAACGCGCAATGAAAAACTAATGATTGATGCTTCTCATCTTTCTCCGTTCCTGTCTGTCTGTCCCTGTCTATCTCTGCCTCTGTAAAAAACAACAACAACAACAACAAAAAACCCAGAATTCTGACCCTGGCTGATTAGCTCAGTCATTAAGAGTGTCCTGAAACAGCAAGGTTGCAGGTTTGATCTTTATCAGGGCACGTACAGGAAGCAACCAATGGATGCATAACTCAGTGCAACAACAAATGAATGCTTCTCTCTTTCTCTGTCTCCGTTCTTCTGTCTCTCTACAGTCAATCAATAAATGTTTTTAAAAATCAGAATTTATTTCAAGGCCTCGGGGCAGGGGTGCCAGCTCTCCTAATGCCACTAACTCACCAGTGGGTCTTTGTGCCCCCACCTGTCCCCACCCCCTCAGCATGGGGTGTGGTGACTGCCTGTGCTGCCACCTCCAGGCCACCTATGGAACTGCTGTGCAAAGTGTGAAGGGCGGTGCTGCATCATCCCAGGGAGGGGACTGCCCTGCTCCCTGCAGAAGCTGAGGGCTGGTCAGCACAGAGCAGCTCTAATGGTAGTGCCTCTGCCCATCCAGGTGCTGTCTGGTTACTGGGTTCTGATCCCGCCTTTGCCGCCGCCCCTCCTACTGTTTTGTCCATTGTGGACTCCTCATGTTCCCTCTGGCGCTCCCACAGTCCACAGTAGACACATGGGTAACCTGGCCCACCCTGGTGTCTCCAAACCCAAAGCCCCCTGGCCGCTGCTGCTCCTAGCCCTGCCTGGTGGTTAGCTCCCGCCTTGCCTCTTCCCACACCTTTCTGCTTTTGGCTCCAGACTGACGCCGCTGTAGCCTTTCACCAGCTGCCTGAGGGTCCTTTCTACATTTTCTGGTCTAGGCAGAGCTATCTTTCCTGTCACTCACATTCTGGTTTAAATCCTGGTTTAAGTGCCATCCAGCCTTAATTAGCCATCGCTCATTCCCAGCCAAGCCCCCAAGCACCATCCATGTGTTCTAGCCTCATGAACCTCAGTTGGAGGCTCAGGTGGCATCTGAGCTGCACCCTGAGGTCAAGGGAGGTTGTTCCGGGCGGAGTGCCCTGGCCAGAGGCTGTGGGCTACCCAGCCCAGGTTCCAGAGCCGCTGGAATAGATCAAGATGCCTGGGGCACCTGACGGGCTCGTCCTGTCCACCAACGGCAGCCAAGCTCAGCTGGCCAGCTTACCTGGGCATCTCGGGTCCAGCCTCTACTGTTAAAAGTGATCCTGAGGACTGCTTAAGTAGGTGATTAGGCAAGAGAACCCTGTAAACAAAGATTAGGTGTGATTTTGGTTTAAGTTTTCACTTCAGGAAACCCTCCTGACTCAGTCATCCCATGCAGCCTTCAGCGTGTCACTCCAGGTTATGCTGTGCTTTCAGTTTGGGGATTAGAAGTTAGGTTCATAATGCAAATGCACAGTTGGGAGAGTTGGGGCACCCAGGTGTGCTATATGCCTATCATTCGAGCAGTTTTAGGTTCACAACAAATTTGAGGGGAAGGTACAGAGATTTCGCATCTGCCCCCACTCACGCACAGCCTGTCCCCCACTGTGGACATTCCCACAGAGGGTGCATGTGTCACAACTAAGAACCTGCATTGACATGGCATCCTCACATTAGGGTGATTTGGTGCTGTGCACTCTGTGGTTTGCACAGATGTGAAATGACAAGTGTTCACCAGGACAATCACAGAGGAGTTTCACTGCCCCCAAATCCTGACACTGATTTTTTTTTTTTTTTTTTTTTTTACAGAGACAGAGTCAGAGAGAAGGATAGACAGGGACAGACAGACAGGAATGGAGAGAGATGAGAAGCATCAATCATCAGTTTTTCCTTGCGACACCTTAGTTATTCATTGATTGCTTTCTCATATGTGCCTTGACCATGGGCCTTCAGCAGACTGAGGAACCCCTTGCTCGAACCAGCGACCTTGGGTCTAAGCTGGTGAGCTTTGCTCAAACCAGATGAGCCTGCGCTCAAGCTGGCGACTTAGGGGTCTCGAACCTTGGTCCTCTGCATCCCAGTCCGATGCTCTATCCACTGTGCCACCGCCTGGTCAGGCGCTACTGACTTTTAAGCTAGGTGGTTTTTAATTGTAAAAGTTTAGAGTCAACTGTGGGGGAGGTAAGGGTGTTATATTCAGTGGGACACTTGAATCCATGTAAATACAATAAATTAAAATTTAAAAAAGTATTAGGAAAAATTTTTTAAAAAGTGTCAACTGAGTTATTCACGCAGTGGTATAGACGTGGACTTCACCCCATGTACAAGTCAGCAGGAAGCCTGGGTCCTGAGAGTCTACAGTGGTCTTTGGGCACAGTGCCCTGTAGGTGGTTTGGGTATCTGTGGGAAGCCTGGCATCCTCTGCCTTGTGCAGGGAGGTGTTAGGGTTAGAGTTCGAGTATTAGGCAAAGGGCACTGGCCTGGGGTTTCTGCTGGAGCAGTTCTGAGTAATGTTTGTTCCAGGACCTGTCAGAGAGTGTTTTTAGGGGCTAAAGAACAGCGTGTGTGAGATCAGGAACCACGGAGGTGAATCGTGCGGGCGTCAGGCAGCCAGTGCCTGGGAGATGTGGCTTCTGAGGGCCTTCCAGGTGGGATGAAGACCTCCCACCTGGAGGGAGGGAGGCCAGCCATTGTGGACTTGGCTGACCCAGCTGTGGGGCCTGTGCAGGACCCGACACAACTGTTGAGGAGGCATGTGCTATGCCTGTTCTCATGTAAACACCCCTTTCTCGTAAAAGGCACATCCAGGACCCAGCCAGCCAGCGACTGACGTGGAACAAGGCCCCAAAGAGTGTTCTCGTCATCAAGAAGATCCGGGACGCCAGCCTGCTACAGCCCTTCAAGGAGCTCTGCATGTACTTGATGGAGGTGAGCAGGTGGGGGGCGACTCCGGAAGTTCCCTCTGTCATCTCCCTGCTTCCCTCTGTGCCAGCAGGATCTCACCTTGAGTGTTGGGTGTCATAGAGTGGGGCACAGGGCAGGCCTCCTGCCCGGGTTTCCAGGGGTCTGAGTCCAGGGCTAGTGAAGTCAGAGGCTCACTCCATAGTCTCAGGCCACTGTCTGTGCAGTGAAGGCGGTCTGCAGCCAAGACACTGGAAGTGGTTTTCCCCAATCGCAAAGGGCTGGAGATGGCCAGGCCTTGTTTGTGGTGGGGCTGATGCGCCCATCTGCCCCCAGGAGAACAGCATGCTTGTGTATGTGGAGAAGAAGGTACTAGAAGACCCCGCCATCGTGGGTGACGACAGCTTCGGGCCAGTGAAGAAGAAGTTCTGCACCTTCAGAGAAGGCAAGCTGCCTGGTCCTGTGCCTGCGGGAGTGCCCAGCATCCTGCCCCATCCTGGGCAGTGCGAATGCTTTTCTTGTTCTGCTTTCTAGACTATGATGACATTTCCAACCAGATTGATTTCATCATCTGCCTGGGGGGTGACGGGACCCTGTTGTACGCCTCCTCGCTGTTTCAGGTGAGGTCTCATGCCACTTCATGCTGCAGGGCTGAGCAGTTAGCTGTCCAGTGCTCTCAATCTAATGCAGATGCAGATTTGCAAACAGGCCAGGTGGTGTGCCTGCTCTGTCTGGGGTTTTAAGCTGGGGGAGAGTGGGGCTGTGGTGGGGTCTGGGGCACAAGGGCAGCATTGTAGGCTGACCTTCCAGGGCATGGAGGGGACTCTGAGCTGTGCCAGAAGGTGAGGGTTTGCACAGAAGCCTAGTGAGGTCATCCTGAGTTTTGAGCTGACCGTCACTTCTGGCCAGGCTCCAGCCAGGAATATCAGACGTCAGGCATGGAGGCTGCTGATCAGGGCCTGGACACGAGCTTCTCCTGGCCTTGTTGACCTCAGTGGTTACTTCACGTCAGCCACGTCCCACCATCCCTGCCAGGCACCAACCCTGGGGCACTTGTGGTTGTGTGACATGGATGATTTTTGGGTAGACTGGCCCGAGACTGAGTGACCATCCCCATTGACTCAACAGGGCAGCGTGCCTCCGGTTATGGCATTCCACTTGGGCTCCCTGGGCTTCTTGACTCCCTTCAACTTTGAGAACTTTCAGACCCAAGTTACTCAGGTGATACAGGGTGAGTCAGAATGTTCTGGAACTGGCTCTGTCTTCTCTCTTGGTTTTGGGTTTGATGTGCATAGTAACATTTGAGTTTTTAGAGATTCACAGACTTCTAAATTTTGACTGGTTCAGACATTTGTTCCTTATATTGAGAGGTCTGAGCAGATCATAGGTTTAAGGCACTGTATGTGTTGAGTAGCAGTGACTTGATTTTCAGAAAAGACAAGAATATTACTCTCGCTTTGGGAGAAGAAAGGGGGGTGCTCCCTGCTTCTTCCTCTGAGGTATGACCCATCTGGGCCCCCAGGCAATGCAGCTGTTATTCTTCGGAGCCGGCTGAATGTCAAGGTCGTGAAGGAGCTCAGAGGGAAGAAGACTGCCATCCCCAATGGGGTCAGTGAGAATGGGGTTCTGGCCTCAGAGCGGGACACAGAGGTCGGAAAGCAGGTCATGCAGTACCAGGTTTGTGGACATGTCCTTTGGCTTGTCTCCGGCTGTCTGTGGCCTTGGGAAGGAGCACAGGGTGAGGGGACTTTGGATGGACCCAAGGGGAGCCCTAGCCCATCCTCAGGACCTTTCAGACAACCCAGGAGCAACACAGGTGCTGGTGGGGCAGACTCACCGGGAGGCGCTGCCTGGCCCCTCTGTGCAGTGGCCTCACCATCCCTTCCCCCACTCCTACCCCCAGGTTTTGAACGAGGTGGTGATCGACAGAGGCCCCTCCTCCTACCTGTCCAATGTAGACGTCTACCTGGACGGGCACCTCATCACCACGGTGCAGGGCGATGGTACGTGGGCATTGGGTCTCTTGTGGGCACCCTGGGAATTCCGCACCGGGTGGAGGGCCATGGAGAGTGACCCAGGGACCTGTTCCTCAGGTGTGATTGTCTCCACCCCGACGGGCAGCACGGCATATGCGGCGGCAGCTGGGGCCTCCATGATCCACCCCAACGTGCCAGCCATGATGATCACGCCCATCTGCCCCCACTCACTGTCATTCCGGCCCATTGTGGTCCCCGCAGGGGTCGAGCTCAAGGTCAGAACCCATGCTCTCCACTTTTTCTGGTTTGAGTCCTTGCCTGGGACCTGTAGTACTGACCACCGGTTCTGGGCCAAGGTGGCCCTGTTCCTCCATGCCTCTAGGCTGTGGGCCCCACCGTGCTGAGTGCCAGAAAAGGCCTTCCTCCCGTCTTTATCTCTGCCCACTGGGCTCATGCCACTAAGGTTGTAGTGGGAGAGTGCAGTCGTGCTCTCTGTCCTTATGGAGTAGGGCCTGTTCCTGTTGATTGGGGACTGGGTGAGCGGCCCCAGGTGAGGAATGAACTCTGGTGGGTGGGCCCGCCTCTGCACAAAGCTCAGTGAGCTAGACCAGACACCTGGACAGCCATCTGTCTTCTGTCCCCCAGAGCTGATGTCAGCAAGACATATAATGCTTTCATGTCCTGGAACTGGCCTTGGCCTGTAGTGGGTGCTGTGGACACCTCCAGTGCTCCCCCTGGTCTGTGCCACCCTGTCAGGGTGGGGGTCTAGGTGCCAGCTGTGCCCATGCAAGCTCATACCTTTCCTGCTTAATCCTTTTAGATCATGCTGTCACCAGAAGCAAGGAACACCGTGTGGGTGTCCTTTGATGGACGGAAGAGGCAGGAGATCCGCCACGGAGACAGGTGGGTGGACCGCTGGTCTAGAGGCGGATGTGAAGAATTAGGTGTGTGCTGGTCTGCTGCCCTCAGTCCCTGCCAGGGGTGACATGTGCAACCTGGAAGCACAACTTATCACCAAGAGTCCTTGTCTCATATTGTCATATCGGGGGAATCCACGCCTTTCGTACAGCCTGTCACACACATAGGTTGCTGTGCATGGCCGTGTTGATGGTGACTTGTTTAGCTCCCTTCTGGCTGCACCTGTCAGCTCTGTCCCCTCATCGTCCCTGTCCCTCCCGGGGTCTTCTCCAAGGACTAGGGTGGGCTAAGCATGTCCATGGCTCTGTCCCAGGACATACAACAGTACCACTGGGGCCCGTGGGCAGGCTGGGGAGCCATGGTGAGGGTGGGTGCTGCCTTGGGGAGGGTCCTGACTGGACTGGGTGGCAGGTGCCATGTGACTGGCAGGTGCCTGGGCTCAGCGTGCTGTGTTGTGTCCCTAGCATCAGCATCACTACCTCGTGCTACCCGCTCCCCTCCATCTGCGTCCGAGACCCTGTGAGCGACTGGTTTGAGAGCCTGGCCCAGTGTCTGCACTGGAACGTGCGCAAGCGGCAGGCACACTTCACAGACGAGGAGGGTGAGGAGGAGGGCTAGCCACGCGCCTGCTGCTTGTGGGCGCTGTCCACAGTCGTGCCTGTGCGGGCGGGCATCAGATGTCACGTCACTTCTGTCTGGAGCCAGAGAAAGAGCCTGGAATCTGCCTTTTGTCGACCTGATCAGCCGTTTTTAACATTTTAAATGAGACTTTTTTTTTTTTTTTGCATTTCTAAATAAGCCCAGTAAGCAACAGCCAGAGGTCTGAAAGCAACATTGCACTCTGCTTTTGTCAGAGCCTATCTCCGGGCAGGGGTCTGAGCTGCATGGGTTCTTTGTAATTCCTTGTTAGGAAACTTCACAAATCAGTCTATTACATTGAGGGGATCAGAATGGATGGATCTATCCTTTGGTGTTGAAATAAATGTCTCACAGCCAAAAGTCTTCCTTTAGCCACACGCTTTCCCTAATCTTGCACCTTCCCCTAAATCTCGAGGGGAACATGTGTGAAGAGCACTTGGGAAGTGACTGCTGGCTGGTAAGCGATGGTTCTCCTCCCTTACTTTTGCCTGCGCAGTCCCCAGGCCCTGACTTCTACCCCTGCTTTGGTGTGACAGGTACCACAGAGTGTCACAGTGGCCTGTGAACCTGGTAGTGGCCAGGTGAAAGATCAACCCACACACATTCCTCACGGTCAGGGTCAGCACCCTCCACACCTGGAAGGCATTTTAAATTCTATAATTTTTAGAGTCTCCTAAAACTCTAGAGTGCTTTTGTGCAGGTTCTGTTAGGCACAGTTGGAAGATTTCAGAGGGAAAGGTTTGTACTTTGGTGAAATGGAGCCTTAGTCCTTGTTTGTGTGTGTTCTCTGACATGTGTGGGACCATCTGTTCAGTCCGGCGTGGCCACCATGGGGTGACTATTAGAAAACCATGGGCCTTTGCAGTCATCACAAAAAGCCTGGGACAAATAGGTTAGTGCAGAGGGGGGAGTGGTGACATTTCCTGTGGGTTCTGTGGTACAAAGACACCCCATCATTCCAGCAGTCACCTCTCCCTTGGCCAGCTGGCTGGGGTGTGTGCAAGCATGTGCACGTGTGTTTGCCACACAGGACCCAGAGCCTGTGTGGAGTCCATAGTAGGAGCCGACGCTCTCTGTGCATGTGGCTTTGGCCCCCTTGCCCAACAGTTGTCCTAAATCTGGGCCTGTTTCAAATGCTGATTTCTCTTTGGCATTTCATCTAATAGATTGTGAGGAAGGGAAGGGCTGAACACCAACCCTGGGCATCAAATCTGGAGTGATGGGCAGGGCTGTGCCATGCCCATTGGAGAGACATGTGCCCCAATTTTGTGCTAATTAGGTGTCCAGGGTCACATGTGCACCACCCTCTGTGGGGTCTCTAGAGAGCTGGATCTGCAGCCTGAGCACTGTCTCTGCTGTCGTGTGTGTGTTAAGAGTCCCCTACTCTTATCCCTGGGAGGGCGCTTAAGCATCTGGACCTCAGTGGTGCTTGCCAGTTGGCCTGGTTTTGAGCATGCAGGTGGACTCTCACTGCTACCTGTCTGCCCATCTGGCAGAACAGCCTCATGCAGGCTGAGAGGGAGCTGAATGCAAATCCCCAGCTTTAGGTCCAAAAGAGGGACGTTTGGAATTTGGATCACCTGTTTGGCCAAAAAAAAAAAATTAACCCAGCCCTGAAGTAGCATGAATGTTGGGATAATCTAGAAAGCTTTGGATTTTTTGAAGTAAATTCTTAATGTTTCATATTGTTAATATCCTGGAAATTTATTAAATGTTGCTGAAAGCTTTATTACTATTTTCAGATCCTTTCAATAAACAGACTTGTTTTAAAAATGGTGTTGAGTGACTTTATTAGTTGGTTCTTTGTAACCAACTCAGAACACTGAAATAGGTGGGCTGGGTCCTCCAGAGTCCATGGATACCCAGCACGTGCCCTCAGCATACATGGGAGATGGCGCTCTGTTCTGGCAGCCCCGAGAATCCTGTCCCAACTGCTCCCTCAGCCAATCTGTAAGTACTGGCAGGCCTCAGGATTTGGCAGGTGTCCTCCCCAAGGGGCTCGGGACTAGGTGTCCTTGGGCAGGGGCTGTGGGTGTGGACACCTGTCCTGCAGGGAGGAGCAGAAGGGGTGAGAGACTACAGAAAGGATGGGGACCAAATTTAGAGGGGGGGTGCTCTGAGTCCCCAGAGGTCCTCACCCTGCTCCATCCTGGCCTGTTGGGGCAGTGGAGCAGCTGCCACCCTCCCCTGCTCCTTCCCTGGTTCCTCTTGGTCGTGGGCAAGGCTGGCCCGAGTCTTGACCCAGAGGGGCTGGCTCACTGGTTGGCGTGGACAGTGCACACAGGCCACCCTTCTCCACAAAGGCTTCTGACCTCTGGGCCTTCCCCTTCCATACTGTACCCCTCACTCTGTCGCCGAGGAGAGCACTGACGGCCCTTGGCATACCCCAAGTGCCCGCATCGCTAAGGGAAATAAGGGCGGACACAATCCCTGCGGAACTGGGGCGGCCCATCCGAGACCACCAGCGGCTCAGAAACAGCCCGCAATTTAAATGATGAACTGTTTATTTCTGCAACTTTACGCTTAACATTTTGTGGCCCTGGGTGACCTCGGGTAACCGATGCCATGGGAAGTGAAGCCGCGGATAAAGCACAACCGTCGGTCTCCTTTGACTGGACTTGCCGTCCCCAAACACGAGAAACAAAAGCTGGACGGGCGAAAGCCAGCCACAAGGTGGGGAGCAGTCCCGCAGGCCGGAAGAGGCTCCGATTTTTCCGCTACGTCACTTCCGAACAGAGTACTTCCGCTGTGGCGGGCCCTGCCCCCGGGCTGCGCTGGGGCGCCGGCCGCTCCAAGGAGAGGCGCTACGCGCCGGGTCCCGCTGCCCGCCCTCCCGAGGGAGCGGCCGCACGAGGTTCTGCTCACCCGGCGAGCTTGCTCGGGGCCCTCTCGGCGTCCGCGAGAAGCCCTCCCGCCCCGCAGCCTCGCGGACCCATGTCCCAGGCGCGCCTCCCTGGCTCGGCGGCCGCGCTCGTTCTCGGCGTTCGCCCATTCAGTGCCGCGCGCCCTTAAGACACCGACGCGGGGGGGGGGCGGGGGGAGCCGGCCACCCGAGTCAGGGAGGCTCCGTCACGTGACCAGCTCCTCGCGGCCCGCCTCCTAGCCCGGCTGCGGGGACGCGGAGGGTCCAGGAATCCGGGCGGGCTCCCCAGTGCGTGGCTCCCCCGTGCGTGACGGTGAGCCGCGGGGCAGCCGGGGGCATCCGCAGGCTGAGGCCGGTGGTCTTGATGCGCACTGAGACCCCGCGCTGGCTGTCATTCCGCGGCCCATCCGGCCGGTGGGTGACGGGGCCCCGGAGTCCCGCGGCGAAACCTCCCTTATTACGCGCGCTCGGGGTGGGGACGTCTTCCCGCTAGAGGGCGGGCCGCGCGCGGGGAGGCCTCTCGGGCTCCCGGAGGGTCCCCCTGCCCAGTGGCTCCCGGGCCCCCTCGTTGGGAGCCGATGAGTGATGCTTCCTAAGGTCGGGTAGCCAGTGGACGCGGGAAACGCTGAATAAAACCAACGACAACGGTTGCCCTCGGGACCAAAGCCCTGCACCCTGGCGCGTTCGCAGCCACCGCGCCAAGGACCCCGTCCTTTCCCCGGCGCACCAGTCGGCCCACGCCCTGGAGCTGCTGCCCTCGTAGTGCCCCTGTCGTCCCGAGGCTGTCCCTTCCTCCCAGCGCCCCTAACCCTGAGGCCGCCTAGGGCCGTCCTTGGCTCTCCATCACGCCCCCGTCCGCTCTCTTTCAAGCGCCTTCACCTCATGGCGAAGCCACCCCACCTATAGCCCCCGCCTTGCGGGCCCCACCCGAGGCCACGGCCCGACCCCAGGGCGCTCGTCCGCTTCACGTGAGGCCTGGACTCCGGTTGCGGAGGACGCGCCGCGGGTTTAGGGGGTGCTACCCTCCCGCGCTGCGCTTGGTTCCCGCAGGGGTTGCCGGCAGGTTACACAGGTGCGGCCTGACGGCGCCGAGGGGCAGTCGGGTCACGGCCTCAGGGGGTTATTGCATTTTAAAACCAGGCACCGAAGCGCCCCCGGGATGGACATGGCTCTGGGACAGGTGCAGCCGCTTGCTCCGTTCCGGAGCCGAAGGGCATGATCGCCCACAAATTCATTGCATTTGGTGATTTTTCTGCCCAGGATTTTAGAAAACTGAAAATTAAATAATGGCTGATATCCTGCCGAGTGCTGATTCTGGCGACTGTGGTCTCGTAAGTCGGGTTGGGAAACTCCCGGGCAGGCCCAGAGTTAGTACCCTGGAGGCTTTGGACACATTGCTCACCGCAGCTCTAGAAAATAAAAATCCTTTTATTTAGAGGCGGAGTCCTTGTTCAGCGGCTTTTTAAAGGTTTGTTTTTTTAATAGCGTGCATGTACTTTACTGAAAATATTTAAAATTGCAAGTAACATCTTACAGCAAAATGAAACAGTATCAGCACAAAAAGGGACGTTAGGAGGAATAAAAAGGCTTTTACTTTAAAGAAATCCATTTTGTAGACACTACAAAATGGAGAGAAGGGGGGGTGCAAAAAAATTAACATCTTCAATGCCACACACCCCCAACCATATATAGTTGATGACTTGTGCATGTTATGAACCATTTGTACTTTTTAAATCAGGGCATATTGTACAAAGTTCTTGTAACTTTCCTCCCAATCTATGACAAATCTATTTTTGTCAAAACTTGTAGGGCTACAGTGTGTCACAACAACTGCCAAAGTTTATAACAAATTTCTTCCTGGATACTTGGGTAGTGTCCAGTTTCTGAGCCTTAAAAACAAAGCTGTTTGAATAGCCTTATATGTACAAGCATGGACTTTGTTGGGTCTGTTTCTTTAGGATAAATTCCCAGAGGTGAACTTTCTGAATTACAGCGCATGAAGTCTGTAGACTTTTGGTACACACAGTTTACCTAAAATGCCCCGTTGATAGTTTGAACCAATCTAGATTCCTTGCCGAGCATTTGAGGACATTTTTAAAAATTAAATTTATTGGGATGATATTGGTTAATAAGATTATATAGATTTCAGGAATACAATTCTATAATATATCATCTGTATTGAGGACATCTTCAATTATTTGTTGTAGAACAGGAATTCTTAACCTCGGGCCATTGGGCATTGAAAAATTGGATGGGGAAAAATTGGCGTCTTTATTTTCGCTGTGTTCACTCCAGCTCAACTTTCCTTCAGTGATGGGTGTACCATGATGGGACAGGTAGCTTCATGGCTTGGTCTTGCGTTAGAGCCCAGACACCTTTCCAGCTGGTCCTGAGCCCCTCCCTGCAAGGCTTGGAGGCTGGACCCTGTTTAGGCCGTGTCATGCAGTGCAGCACTTAAATGTAGTAAGAATGTCACAGATTTGTTTCTTGTAATGTCCCATTTCAGCAGAACTGGTTTCCTTTTCGTCTTACATGTGCACATTCTTCTGAGGGTGGGTCCAGACAGGAGAAAGGTTAAGAGCCAAGCCCTGGCCTAGCAAAGGCAGCTCATTAGTTACCTACTCCATGCTGGGTGGGGAAAGCTTACTGTTAGTTCTTGTTATTTGTGCTATCACCTGCAAGGAAGGGAATTCAGACCTTTGTCACTTAGGACCTTGGGTGCTCGAGTGCCAGTGCCCCATGTCCAGCCCGCTCTGCCCAGGCAGACTCAGGTAAGAGTGGCTGCTGGGTATTACAGTCAATTTTTCCTTGTCAGAATAGGGCCGCTGACCTTCGATCTTTTTTGGGACAGGACTTCTCACTGGAAGAAACTTGAATCACGTGGGCTAAGGAAGAGCTGCCCCTGGGAACACATGAGCTGGAGTCTGTGAAGGCATCTGTGATTCTGACCACGACCTGGGTGAGTAGAACCATTTGAGCTCAGGACCACCTGACCCCCATCTCTTTCCAGTTTTTGTGTGTGATGCCCAGCACAGCCTCTAAGGGTCTTTACTGCATCCCAGAGTGCCCACTGCTTAATTCTTTTCAAGATCCAAACCAAGCTAATTACCAATGATAAACATTGGTTTCATTTGATCAACCGCTAGCCATGTTGGGAAGACCTGTGTGTCCCTCAGCTCTGTTTATGTATTTCTGTACGTTACTTATGCTCACTGCTGTTCAGTATCACGTGTAACAACTGTGCCATTTATATGCTCACGCTCCTGTGAGCAGACAGCTGGTTTCCCCAGGTGTAGTAGTGATGAGCAGGTCCCTGGACATTCCAGCAACTGTCTGTGGTGCACACACTCAGGACTTTCTCCAGGGGAAATTCTCTAGATGGAACTGCTGGTGTGTAAGGGTATGCAGGTGTTTACCTTTTGTCCACCTTGGATATAAAATAGCTAGTTATTTTACTAGCAAAATTACTTTATTTGGGAACAATTGTAGAATTGTAATTCTGGATATGCAATGTGGTGAACCCAAGGCCAGTCTGGAAAACAACTGGAATGCAGTATTTTTGATAGAGGAAAGGAGAAAGTTGGAAGTTTCATTGGAGGAACATAAGAGAGTTTGAGTATTATGGTGACTTCTCAGGCTGGGCAGCTGTGGCTTCTCATTGGCTGCATTGTTGCTGAGTAAGGAGAAAACTTTCCTCTTGCTGGGGTGTCAAATAAAGTGGGAGGTATGGTGCGTGTGCTCCCCCTTCAGGGCTTTCTAAGGCTATTTGAGACTTTGATTCTTGTTCCCATTTTCAGGGTAATGCTAAATTATTTCCCAAGGTGCTGGTACTACCTGTCTACATGTCCACTAACGATATGTGAATTCTTCTTGACCCAGATCTGACTACTCTAGGTGTTGTCAGACATTGTGCTTGCCACCATGAACCGTGGAAAGTGTCATCTTGTGTGTTTATTTTTAAAATAGATTTTGCTGAGAGGGAGGAAGGAGAGAGAGAGAGAGAGAAAGAGACATCAATTTGTTGTCCCACTTACTTATACATACATTGGTTGATTTCTTCTTGTATGTGCCTTGACTGGGCATCGAACCCATAACTTTGGAGTATCGGGACAATGCTCTAATGATTAGAGTCTAATCAACTGAGCAACCCGGCCAGGGATGCGTGTTTGCTTTCCGTTTCCCCAATCATTAATGAAGTCCCACCTTCTGGTTTTCACGCCCTCTGTGATCCTCTCCCCTTGAGGGTGGACTGGACTCTAGCACTGGCTTCTAAGGGATATCTATACAGCAAACCTGCAGGGAGGCCATCTCTGAGTTGAGGCTACCAAAAGACTTGGCTTCCCCCCTGGGTGCTCCTGATGCCAGGTTGTGAGCTGCCCTTTGGAGAGGCTATGTCAGGCAAGGGATTGGGGTAGGCCTTCCACAAGCAGCCAACAAGGAACTGGGTCACGAACACCAACAACCATGCGAGTGTGCTCAGCACCAAATCCTCCAGCCCCCTCCAGCCTTCAGATGAGACCCCAGCCCTTGCCACCTTTGTGACCCTGAGCCACAGCCCCCCAGAAGAGCTGCTCCCCAACTCCTGAGGCCCAGAAACTGAGATCGTAGCGTTTTTCTCTTTTAAGCTGCCAAGTACAGTGTTTGTTATCTACACAACTGTTAATTGGCCTATTTAGAAAGCCTCCTCTGTGACATGTGTTTTTGCTGGTATTTCCTATTGAGCTATGGGAATTGTTTATATATTGTGAATATTAATCCTTTGTCACTTTGTAACTATCTTCTCCAAGGTT
Organism: Saccopteryx leptura; assembly: GCF_036850995.1. Taxonomy (NCBI): domain Eukaryota; kingdom Metazoa; phylum Chordata; class Mammalia; order Chiroptera; family Emballonuridae; genus Saccopteryx; species Saccopteryx leptura. The sequence continues at coordinate 84,157,514 of NC_089505.1, read as the reverse complement.
GTCACTTGTCATTTGACTTTGTAATATATTTTGATGAAACAAAAAGTCTTCATTTAGGCAACACATACTCTATTTTGTTCATGTTTTCTTATTATGGGTAATACTTTTTGGTTTTGGTTAAGAAATTCCTTTCCTACCCTAGGACCAGAACGACATTCTCTTATATTTTCCCTTCATCATAAAGTTTTACACTTTCTAGAAAATGTTTGTTTTATTGAATTTAGAAAGAGAGGAAGGGAAAGAGAGAGAGACAGGAATATCGTTCCATTTCTATTTATACTCTGACCTGGGATCAAACTGGCAACCTCTGCGTTTTGGGCTAACATTCTAACCCAGTGGTCCCCAACCTTTTTTGGGCCATGGACCGGTTTAATGTCAGAAAATATTTTCATGGGCCAGCCTTTAGGGTGGGACGGATAAATGTATCGTGTGACTGAGGCAAGCGTCAAGAGTGAGTCTTAGACAGATATAACAGAGGGAATCTGGTCATTTTTTAAAAATAAAACATCGTTCAGACTTAAATATGATATAAATAAAACAGAAATAATGTAAGTTATTTATTCTTTCTCTGCGGACCGGTACCAAATGGCCCACGGGCCGGTACTGGTCCGTGGCCCGGGGGTTGGGGACCACTGCTATAACCAAGCAAGTTATGCGGCCAGGCAGTATTTTTGTTTTGTAAGTATGTGGAACATTGACATGGTTCCAGGAGTCATCACTGTTTAAAAAGCTGCATCTGGGCCCTGGCTGGTTGGCTCAGTGGTAGAGCATCAGCCAGCATGTAGATGTCCTGGATTTGATTCCTGGTCAGGGCACACAGGAGAAGTGACCGTCTGCTTCTCCACCCCGCCCCCTTTTCTCTCTTTCTCTGTATCTTCTCCTCTCACAGCCATGGCTCAATTGATTCGAGCAGTAGACCCCAGGCAATGAGGAAGGCTCCATGGAGCCTCCACCTTAGGTGCTAAAAAAAAAAAAAAAAAAAAAAAAAAAAAAAAAAAGATAGCTCGGTTGTGAGTGGCCCCAGATGGGCAGAGCATCGGCCCCAGATGGGGGTTTCTGGATGGTTCCTGGTTGGGGAGCATGTGGAAGTCTGTCTCTGTATCTCTCCTCCTCTCACTTAAAAAAAACAAAAGTTACGCCTGACCAGGCAGTGGCCCAGTGGATAGAGCATCGGACTGGGATGCGGAGGTCCCAGGTTCGAGACCCTGAGGTCACCAGCTTGAGCGTGGGCTCATCTGGTTTGAGCAAAGCTCACCAGCTTGGACCCAAGGTCGCTGGCTCCAGCAAGGGGTTACTCAATCTGCTGAAGGCCCACGGTCAAGACACATGAGAAAGCAATCAATGAACAACTAAGGTGTCGCAATGAAAAACTGATGATTGATGCTTCTCATCTCTCTCTGTTCCTGTCTGTCTGTCCCTATCTATCCCTCTCGCTGACTCTTTCTCTGTCTCTGTAAAAAAAAAACACCAAAAAACAAAAGTTGCATCTGAGAGCTGTCCCCTCCCCCGCTCCTGCTCTCTTTGCTAAACTTCCTCATGGGTCCACCAGTACCCTTTGCCCTATGCACCTCTGATAACTGAGGGCGAGACTGTGGGAGACCTCAGTTCTGCCTGGATGCGTCAGTAGCTTCCCTTTGATGTTTTGTGATTTCAGCACAGGGTGTCTCCATGTGGGTTCCCTTTCATTTATTCTACTCACGATACATTGTGATTCCTAAACTCATGTTATCCATCCTTTGTCCAAATGTTGCCTTTTTTTCACCCTTTTAAATAGCCCACCTTCCCTCTCTTTCCTTGCTGGAACTTTTACTCCGTATTTCCTCCATACTTTGGTTTAAGTCTCTTTAATTTTTTTAATTCCTATTTTAATTCCATTTGTGCTGTGTTCCAGATAATTCCCTCAGATATTTTTTTTCCAAACGTAAAAAGTATTTATTAAGTTGTCTTTTCTATTTAACTTACCAGTTGAGGTTTGTTTTTTGTTTTATTTTTAAATTTATTTACTGATTTTAAGAGCAAGAAGAGAGAAAAAGCCAGGGAGTGGGGAGGGGGGGTGAGCAGAAAGCATTAATGCAAAGGTAGTTGCTTCTTACATGTGCCTTGACCAGGCAAGCCTGGAGTTTCGAACCTGTGACCTCAGCATTCCAGGTCAGTGCTCTATCCAGTGCACCATCACAGGTCTGACGGTCCCCTTTAGCTCTTGACTTTAGCAACCAGCAAACCATTGGATCTGTCTGACATTTTCTCACGATGACATCAGATCTGGGAGAGCCGAGGCCTCTGTCTCATTTCTGCTAATTTATTTTTCTTTTCGTGTGTGTGTGTGTGTGTGTGTGTGTGTGTGTGTGTGTATGACAGACAGAGAGAGGGAGAGATAGGGACAGACAGGAAGGGAGAGATGAGAAGCATCAGTTCTTCATTGCAGCACCTTAGTTGTTCATTGATTGCTTTCTCATATGTGCCTTGACTGGGGGGCTACAGCAGAGTGAGTAACCCCTTGCTTAAGCCAGTGACATTGGGCTCAAGCTGGTGAGACTTGCTCAAAGCAGATGAGCCTGCACGCAAGCCGATGACCTCGGGGTTTCAAACCTGGGTCCTCCGTGTCCCAATCCGACACTCTATCCACTGGGTCACCACCTGGCCAAGATCTGCTGATTCCTAGTTGGCTCTTTGGGTCAGGGGGTGTCTGCCAGTTTCTTGTGGGTAAAGCTACATTTTCCCCTTTGTAGCGAGGCAGCATCTGGTGGGCAGATGGTGTGTGCCTTTGTCTCCCTGGTTTATCTCAGCGGTTGTGTATTTCATCTCTTGACACCCCACTTTTCATCCCTGACGGTTCTGTGGCTCCTTTGTCTGCCCTACTCCTGTCCATCTCCGAGCTTTAGGACTTGACCTCCTTGGCTCCGTTGTCCTCCCCCTCACCCCCAGCTGTCCTGGGGAGTCCCACCCTGCTGGCCCCATCTCAGTGGAGTGACCTGTGACCTTTGATCCTCATCATTGATCTTCATCTACAAAGGCCCTCAGGCCAGAACAGTGCCAGCTCTTCTGCAGAGCTGGATGGGACTGTGGGTGGCTGGCCCGGGCGGGGCCTCTGCTAGTCCACATCAGCCTCCCCAACCTCTGTCCCTGTCTGCCTGCCCTCAGGGTGAAGCCGGAGGCCTCTGGTGAAGGTGAGCATCTGGCTTCTGCTCCCCTGTGATTGATTTGGGGGGCCCTTTCCGGTGACTGTTCCCAGTAGCATCTCCTGGGGGCTGCACCTGCAGACTCCTGCCCCCACCCCTTGCTTCCTTGTCTGGTTTCCTGCCTTTCTCCCTCTCCCATGGGCACGGAAGGTTGACTTGAAGCCTCCAGGCTGCTGGCTGACTCAGCAACCTCTTTTCAGGCCCTGAATTCCCTTCTCAAGTCTGTCCTTTGCCTGTTCAGTCCCCCAGAGAAGATTCTTTGGTGTCCTGCCCAGGAGGCCACAGCCTGGCCAACTCCCTGGTCTCTGTCAGTCTCAGCCTGGTCACAGCCCCGGGTGGGTCGCCAGCTGCCTCTCCAGAGCGTTTCCTCCTGATTTAAGCCCCTGAGAGTCAGATGGTGTCCTCCACTGCCCAGCTTCTCCCACCTCTGTCTCCCACCTGGCGGGTTTACATTGAAGAGAAAACTACCGGCCGTGGAGGCCTGGCAGTGGTTCAGTGTCTTGTCAGGAAGGAGCAAGACACAGAAAATGTTACTTTCATTTTTAAAATCGTTTTGAGCCCTCGCTGTGACCCTAGAAGCACTTGCATGCAAAACGGTAACCGTGCAGACTTGGGGGCCCCATCCCCTCGGCTGGTCGTGCAAGCCAGGTGAGGTCAACGTCCCTGCACCGGCCACTCTCTCAGTCGTCACAGCGGTTCGTCTCTGGGCTGGTGGGCTGTTTGTGGAGGTTCGAGTGTCATGAAAAGATTGTGTCTGAAGAGTGAGCATCTGTCCTGGGCTTTCTGGGCCCTGCTCTGGACGTGGGGGTTGGAAGCATCGGTCCCCATGTGACTGGGCCCGGGGTCCCTGCAGCTGTTGTGGTCCACTCGGGAAGCCCGATGGCTGCCCTGCGTGTGGGTCAGTGGAACCGCGGCTCCACTGCTGCTGAGCCCTTGTTGGAGAGGCGCTCCTGGTGAAGTTGGCTCCGGACACGCATAGTTTCGGGACGTGGGGCACACGGACTGGTCAGATCTGCACAGAAATGCGGCCACCCCACCCTCCCTTGGTCTCTCCTCCTTCCCTCATTGCAAGTTGATCAGTTTGAAACTGGAATCAGTAATAAAGACGGAGGTTTGGCTCTAACCCGCGGGCTCTGGCCTGGACAAGCTGTCGTGTCTCGGATGCCAGGGCCCCCTGCGGCTCGCGGACACCCTGGCGCCGTGTTTCTGATGATGGGTTTCTGCCGGCTAGTCAGGGTGCTTTTCCCAGTATGAACCTTGACCCTGCAGAGCAGGGTGGACAATAGCGCACGCAGTGCCTGTCCATGTGCGCTGTGTGCTTTATACCACGCCCTTGCCACATCAGTGCTGTGACCCCTCCCCTGCGATGCAGAATCACAGGCTCAGGCTTCCTCTTTTTTCCAAGACATTTGATACTTTCGTTTCTAGACAGTATGTGGTGCTCTGGCCGGTTTACCAGCACCTGGGGAGCTGTGTTTGTGTGTTTCCTTCTGTGACGTGTGTTGTCATGCCGGGCCCTGCAGCTCTGGTGCGGGTACAGTGGCAGCAGTCCACGCACACCCCGCTGTTCATTTCCCTGTTGGCAGACATGTAGGCTGTGTTTCGCTCTTGTTTGGCTCCCAACAGAATGTGCTATGTGCAGCTCCATCTGAGAGCAGATTTTGTGAGTGTCTGAAGGGCCCCCAACCCCGGCCGGCCTGGCTGGCCTGGGCCACGTATTCGGTTTCCTCTTTATTCCTTGTTCCCTGTCACTTGCAGTGACTCCTTTTTTTTTTTTTTTTTCATTTTTCCGAAGCTGGAAACGGGGAGACAGTCAGACAGACTCCTGCATGCGCCCGACCGGGATCCACCCGGCATGCCCACCAGGAGGCGATGCTCTGCCCCTCTGGGGTGTCACTGTTGCATCCAGAGCCACTCTAGCACCTGAGGCAGAGGCCACAGAGCCATCCTCAGCGCCCGGGCCATCCTTGCTCCAATGGAGCCTCGGCTGCGGGAGGGGAAGAGAGAGACAGAGAGGAAGGAGAGGGGGAGGGGTGGAGAAGCAAATGGGCGCTTCTCCTGTGTGCCCTGGCCAGGAATCGAACCCGGGACTCCTGCACGCCAGGCCGACGCTCTACCACTGAGCCAACCGGCCAGGGCCTCGCAGTGACTCTTGATGGTCACTTTGTGACCATTTGGATCTGGGGTGGGTGTTTTCAGCCTGGAGCCCGTTGGTGACATTGGCAGCACTGTGGAGGTCTCGGCAGTGTGGGGGGCCTCAGCAGGATGGCCCAGAGCAGTGGCTCTCCTCTGGGCCACACTTGAGAACCAGCAGAGGAGCCAAAAATACCCTCATGATCGTGCTGCCCTGTGAGTCCCCAACCTCAGCGTCTCTCCTGCTGGTTTGCACCTGGTGTGTTAGCCGCACACACCACAGCACCAGGACCACACACACCTGTGTCAGGAGGGAGGCCATTAGACCCTGCTTGATGTAGACAGCAGCACAGCCTGAGGGTCTGCAGAGCGGACCCTGACCGTGGGGGTTTATGCAGGAAATGCTGTACAGCAGTGTTGTGGGCCTGTGTCTGTTTATAAAACAAGGAGAACCTGTCAGCCAGTCAGGTGGCAATTGCCTATCCCTTAAATCTGTGACCGGAGCAAACATGATCAAGGTGTGTTGGGCCCCTGGGCTTCTCAGTGGGGCAGCATCAGTGGGACTGACAAGGGTCAGGGACCTGCTGCTATGGTGAAAGTACACACATGTGAACTCGTGCTCCATTCTGTGACATGAGAGGGAGAGCCATGGATTGTCCTCGGGCCCGAGACATGGCTCCCTTCTGTGCTGGTTGTCGACCCCAAGAGTGCTGCCTGAGCACTTGCTCCTTACCCTTTGGTTTGGAAACTCAGCAACAGCCATAGGGCACAGTGACACTTGCCATGCCAGATGCTATTGGGGCCCGATGCTGTTGGGGCCCGATGAGAGGCTTTCTTTTTTTTTTTTTTTTTCTGAAGCTGGAAACGGGGAGAGACAGTCAGACAGACTCCCGCATGCGCCTGACCGGGATCCACCTGGCACGCCCACCAGGGGCGAGGCTCTGCCCATCAGGGGGCGATGCTCTGCCCCTCCGGGGCGTCGCTCTGCCGCGACCAGAGCCACTCTAGCTAGCGCCTGGGGCAGAGGCCAAGGAGCCATCCCCAGCGCCCGGACCATTTTTGCTCCAATGGAGCCTTGGCTGCGGGAGGGGAAGAGAGAGACAAAGAGGAAGGAGGGGGGGGGTAGAGAAGCAAATGGGCGCTTCTCCTATGTGCCCTGGCCGGGAATCTAACCCGGGTCCCCCGCATGCCAGGCCGACGCTCTACCGCTGAGCCAACCGGCCAGGGCGAGAGGCTTTCTTGAGGGGCCAAACCTGGCAGAGCCAGGCCACTCCAGGAGGAGCAGCCTTGTGGGGTCTCCAGGGCCAGGGGTCCGAGAGCCACAAGATGGGGAGACGGGCCTGTGGGTCCTGCCTGAGCAGCCAGGATGAGACCTTGGGGACCCGGGAAGGGGTGTATGTGTGAAGGTTTTGGTTTTGTCAACTTTGGGGAGGAGGAACCCCCCTATTGTCCGTGCTGCTGTTTCAGGGCAGTGGGCTGACACATCAGTCTGGAAATAAGGTGAATTCAGTATTCATGTTTTTAAAGTTATTTTAAATTGGTGATGAAGAGTTTTAGGGGTGTTAAATGTCACGTGAGTAACACGTTCGCTTTCCTTACATGTCAGCGCACTCCTGCTCTTTGCCGGTAGCATGCCGACAGGGTGCACTGTCCACCGTTCTCTGTCATTGTGGCTGAGATAAGGACGCACCCACTGAGACATCATGTCAGAGTCCACAAAGCCCCCAGCCCCGGCAGAGCTGGCCCCAGGCCCCGAAGAGACACCCCGGGGAATGCTGCCCTTCAGCTGGAGCTCTCTGTTTGGCCACCGAAATGAGAAGATCGTTTTCACCAAGAGCGACAGTGCCCCCGAGGAGAGCGTGCTGACTGTCACCATCACTGAGTCCACTGTCATCGAATCAGACCTGGGGGTGTGGAGCTCACGGGCCCTGCTCTACCTCACGCTCTGGTTCTTTCTCAGTTTCTGCACCCTCTTCCTCAACAAGTACATCCTGTCCCTGCTGGAGGGCGAGCCCAGCATGCTAGGTGAGCAGCTGCGCGGCCTGGGGGTTAGGAGTCTGCGGCCAATGTCTGCCCGGGCCGAGGCCACAACCAGGGTGGTGGTGTGGATCTTGGTGCCGCATATGTTTGAGCATGGTCTCTTGCTCCTGTCTCCTCTGGCTGACAGGTGCTGTGCAGATGCTGTCCACCACGTGTATCGGGTGCTTGAAGATATTTGTTCCTTGCTGTCTGTATCAGCACAAGGCCCGTCTCTCGTACCCACCCAACTTCATCATGACCATGCTGTTCGTGGGCCTCATGAGGTAAGGAGGCTTACCATTGGTCGCGGGTCTGAGCTCTTCATACACGTTATTTAAAATACCTTTGTTTATGAGTTACGTCCGTCACCAAACTTAACTGACATTATTGTTAGGTGATTGTAGGTGAGTTTGCAATGCAAACTCTCTAAATTCTACATTTTAGGACAACAAATATACCCGGGTTTATGGATCTTTTTTTTTTTTTTTTTAAATTAAGCTGCACAACCCTGGCCAGTTAGTTTAGCTGGTTAAGAACGTCTTCCGAAAACTACAACGTTGTGGGTTCGATCCCCGTTCAGGGCACACATGGGAAGCAACCAATAAATGCACGACTGAGTAAAACAAATGAATGCTTCCCTTTCCACATCTCCTCTCTCTCTTCCTTTCTCTGTCTCAATCAATAAATAAATTTTTAAAAAATTAAGCCCTGGCTGGATAGCTTAGTTGGTTGGAACATTGTCCCAGAGTGTGAAGGTTACCAGTTCAGTTCCCATATCAGGGCACATACAGGAGCAACTTTATGTTTCTGTCTCTCTCTCTCAAAAGAAGTAAAAATAAAGTAAAGCTGCACATGTAATGCCAACTGACTTTTAATTTTAAAAATAACTTTTATTTATTAATTTTCAAGAGCGAAGAAGGGAGAGAGAGAGACAGGAACATCGATCTGTTCCTGTATGTGCCCTGACTGCGGATTGAACCAGCAACCTCTGTGCTTCAGGACAAAGCTCTAACCAACCACGCTATCTGGCCAGGGCTGATTTTTTTTTTTGTATTTTTCTGAAGCTGGAAACGGGGAGAGACAGTCAGACAGACTCCCACATGCGCCTGACCGGGATCCACCCGGCATGCCCACCAGGGGCGCCGCTCTGCCCACCAGGGGTCGATGCTCTGTCCCTCTGGGGCGTCGCTCTGCCGCAACCAGAGCCACTGTAGCGCCTGGGGCAGAGGCCAAGGAGTCATCCCCAGCGCCCGGGCCATCTTTGCTCCAATGGAGCCTTGGCTGCGGGAGGGGAAGAGAGAGACAGAGAGGAAGGGGGGGGGGGTGGAGAAGCAAATGGGCGCTTCTCCTATGTGCCCTGGCTGGGAATCGAACCCGGGTCCCTCGCACGCCAGGCTGACGCTCTACCGCTGAGCCAACTGGCCAGGGCCCAGGGCTGATTTTTAATTTTTTTAAATTGATTTTAGGGAGAAGGAAAAGGAGAGAAAGACATCGATTTGTTGTTCCACTTATTCATGCCATCATTGGTCGATTCCTCTATGTGCCCTGACCAGGGGAGATCAAACCCACAACCTTGGCTATTGGGAGGATGGTCTAACCAACTGAGCTTCATGGCCAGGGTGGTGGTGTGGATCTCAGTGCTGCATACGTTTGAGCAGATTCTTTCTGGAGTGGTCACGGAAGTAATGTCATAATGGTTTGAGAGTAACCATGCCTCCTTCTGGGGCTGATGGTCTGGTCATACCAGAACCCCAGACCTCCTTACAAGGGGTGGTGGTGGGGACTGTTTCCTGAAGGGTGGGGCCCAACATGGCACTGGAGGGGGTGGAGGGTGGTCAGGAGTACGGCCTGCCTGGGCTGACTCCTGGGAGAGTCTGGTGGAGAGCTACAAATGTACTGATGCATCCTGACAATACTTTCGGCTTATTTTTAGGTTTGCAACAGTGGTTTTGGGTTTGGTCAGCCTAAAAAACGTGGCGGTTTCATTTGCTGAGACGGTGAAGAGCTCCGCCCCCATTTTCACTGTGATTATGTCCCGGATGATCCTGGGGGAGTACACGGGTGAGCGGTCCTCCCTGGGTCCCTAGCTCGTCCCCAGCCAGCCACCCTCCCTGTGCCCCCTCTGTGCCCGGCTGGAGGGCACTGGGGCTCCCTCCTACTTCAGTGGGGTGTCTTCCCCTCTGTCCTGGGGCTGCTGGCATGTGCAGAGGTCAAGGGGGGTTGAGTAGGGGGAGAATGACAAGCAGGTGACCTTGGTGCCATCACTCATTCCAGGAAGGTTGACTGCCTTCCGCCCTGCAAGGTGGTGCAGCCCTGGAGCTCACTTCACCCGTGGAGCCCCCGCCTCCTGAGTCCTTCCCCACCCACCAGGTGCTCTCTACTGCTTTTCACTGCCCGCCGTTCTCCTCAAGGCCAAGGAGCTCAGACTGAAGTCCGTATCTCCAGACCTTAATGACAGGCAGTTTGCTGCCACCTGCATGTTACACACATGCCCATTTTCTAGCCAGCACCCTCTGTGGTTCCAGGTGCGGGAGGTGCAGTACAGTGCCACAGCTTTCATCTGAGAGGGACTGACACAGGGACAGGTTTGCTTTCATTCAGAAGGAGCGAGATCTAAAGATAAGACTAGGACCTGCCTCAAGGCCAGAGGAGCCACTGAGGGGTCAAGGACACAACTGGGCTTTTCCTGATGATAAAACCAGTCAAACTGAAGTGTGAGCCTGACTGCTCAGCCCCAGAAAAATGCTCGTTTCCAGTGACTTTTTTTTTTTTTTGACAGAGAGAGGGACAGATAGGGACAGACAGAAAGGCAGAGAGATGAGAAACATCAATTCTTTGTTGCGGCACCTTAGTTGTTCATTGATTATTTTCTTTTTTTTTTTTTTTTTTTATTATTTTCTCATATGTGCCTTGATGGGGGTAGGGGGGCTACAGCAGAGCAAGTGACCCCTTGCTCAAGCCAGCGACCATGGGGTCATATCTGTGATCCCACACTCAAGCTAGCAACCCTGTGCTCAAGTTGGTGAGCCTGCACTCAAACCAGCAACCTCAGGGTTTCGAACCTGGGACCTCCACGTCCCAGTCTGATGCTCTATCCACTGCACCACCACCTGGTCAGGCTCATTTCCAGTGACTTTAAAACAGCAAGATCTGGCCTGACCTGTGGTGGCGCAGTGGATAAAGCGTCGACCTGGAAATGCTGAGGTCGCCGGTTCGAAACCCTGGGCTTGCCTGGTCAAGGCACACATGGGAGTTGATGCTTCCAGCTCCTCCCCCCTGTCTCTCTCCCTCTCTTTCTCTCCCTCTCTCTAAAATAAATAAATAAAATAAAAATTAAAAAAAAACAAAAAACAAAAAAACCCAGCAAGATCTGGCTTCCAGTTGGGGGGACAAGCTTGTCACAAACCACAAACCAGCTGTCTTGTTGAGAACAAAGAGAAAGTTTTGATGGGATTTAGGCAAGAGGGGTCCGTCGGGAGGCGCTGGAGAATAACCGAGGTTGCAGCACCGAAGACGGCTACAGAAGTGACTGGATGAGAGGCACCTCCCCACAAAGCCCTTAGCCATTCTTGAGTGGCACCTGGCATCTGGCAGAGCAATTTCACGGATGGCCTTGGGGTGAAGTTGTCTGCCGCCCCGGCCTGCACCCCACACCCAGAACAGGTCCTCCTGGAGAATGGGGCACATACACAGGTTCCTGTGCTCTCGTGTTTTCGTACATGCTGTCCGTCATGCAGCAGAGCTCCCAGGCAGAGCAGAGGCGGAGACAGGTCCCTGACACCGGGCTCCCTCCGTAAGCTCTCGGCCTGGTGACCATGTGGGGCCTGTGTGCCATTTGACTGCTCCCTGAAGAACTTGAATCTCACTCCAGGCAGCACTGCCATAGGACGAGGAGAGGACATGACCATGGCCATGTGAGGTTGATGTGGGTCGTTTGAGGGCTGTGCTTCACTTCCTTCTTGCTAACTATGCAGGGCTTGTACCCTGGTCCACGCTGAATCTCAGAACAAACTGGATGCTGCCTCTGAAACCGAAGTCCAGGCACCCTTCCCAGGGAATGTGGTCTTCCCTGCATCGAGTGGATTGTTTGACCCTTCACGTGAAGGTGTTTTGTTAGATTTCAGAATGAATTGGGAACAAACTCTGTGTGGTTACTCGTGGAGGTCTCCACACACAGGCATTGAAATGCACCCCTCACCCCAACTTTCCCCTTTTTAATACAGGGAGCCCCTCACTCCCTGTCCTCATTGGGCAGTGAGGACTCTGGAGCCCCAGGTGTTGCCCTAGGCCTAGCAGAGACCACCATGGGGGCAGGGGTGTTCTGGTTTTGAGAGGAGTGGGCTCTTATTCCTCTGCCTCCCTCCTGCACAAAGAATCCGGTGGGCATTGCTTCTGAATTGAGGTGAAAGCCTACCGCTCTCCTAAGAAGGGAGAAAGCAGCCGTGGCTCTGAGAACAGCGTCCGCGCTGGACGGACTAGTCACAGCCAGGCTCCTCCTGTCCGTTCCGTCCTTTTCAGGGCTATTGGTCAACCTATCCCTTGTCCCTGTTATGGGAGGCCTGGCGCTGTGCACGGCCACTGAGATGAGCTTCAACATCCTGGGGTTTTCGGCTGCGCTGTCCACCAACATCATGGACTGGTGAGTCCCGGGCGAGGTGCGGACACGCTGTGAGCTCAAGAAGCTCTGCCTGCTTCTCCTCATCTGGGTGCTGGCTGTTTAAATCCAGAGCAACTTGGACTTCCTTCCCGCGGTTCAAAACAACGTGCACCTGGTGCTGCCTTTTCCTAAATAGCAAAAACAGTTGGTGCCCCAGTGAGGTCACTTTTTCTGAAAAAAACATGCTAGAGTGCTGGCCGGATAGCTTGGTTGGTTAGAGCTATTGGAGTGATGCTTTAACCAACTGAGTTATCCCACCAGGGCTCGCCTGGACTTTTGCATTAAAGCAAAACAATCTGCTGCTTCTGGAGTGCAGAGAGCAGTGTCATTAGCCGAGTGCCAGCCCTGTGGGTCTTGGGGACGGGGCCACTACCTAGCTTTCTCTTTGGCTGTGTGTTTCCCAGATCATCTGTCTTGTTTGGGAGTTTATCCTTAATCTTCCGGGGTCTTCGTGGGCTTAGACTGCTGTTGTGTTCACAGGCTCTTATGCTGGGTGCCCCGCAGTGGCAGATGCAGATTTCAGGGAGCTCTTGGTTCAGAGTGGGATTTTGTGCAGTGCTTACAGCAGGGACTTTGGATCCTCTAACACCTGTGAGCACATCTCTCAGCCTGAGTGCCTCGGTGTACCCATCTGTAAAAGGGGGACAGGCATAGTGCTCTCTCGCAGCGAAGCGATCCCCAGGGAACACCCACATGCGCCTGGCTCACAGAGACAGCAGTGGCTGCCCCCAAGGTGCTGCTACCATCATCACTCTTCAGGAGGGACATTTAGGAACGTTGATTTGAGGTTCCATACTAACTTCCTGGATGGACAGGAACCTCTTCTTTTCTCTATTCCAGTTTGCAAAACGTGTTTTCAAAAAAGCTCCTCAGCGGGGACAAGTACCGGTTCTCGTAAGTATCACCACCACCTAGGCCAAGAGGATGCGGTATGCCCGGAGACCTGGTGCCTCCCACTCTGGTGTAGGCCTTTAAAACTGCCCTGCTGACACTTGGGAGGAAAACCCCCCTTTGCCCATGGAGCCAGCTGAAGGACTGCTTTTCGCTCCTGTGGCGTGCAGAGGTCAGCTTGGGTGCACGCAACCTTCCTTGTCATTCTAGGGGAGTCATCCCTTCCTTGTTGGTCTGCTCGGGGGTTTTGGTGGTTCTCACCATGAGTCCAGGCGGAGGCTCAGGCACCCACACTGTCCCCACAGGGCCGCTGAGCTGCAGTTCTACACCAGTGCCTCAGCCGTGGTCATGCTGGTTCCCGCCTGGATCTTCTTCATGGTGAGTTTCAGCAGCGGGTGCTCCCTGGCACTTAAGCTGCATTTGTCTCTAGTGATCTGGGTGTGGAGTGCGTTACCATTGCAGGTCATGTGGGTGTCTCGGTGTCCTGCTTTGCTGAAATGGGCCCAGTGTCAGTGATGTGCCTCTGAGAAGGGACAGAAAGTAGAACCCAGGCCTGTGTGGGTCTCTAAGATGGGTTTGTGCCCACTGAGGCCATTCCGCAGCTGTGGAAGTTTCCTGAATTTCTCATGTGATTTTGCTTTTTTTTTTTTTTTTTTTGCATTTTTCTGAAGCTGGAAACAGGGAGAGACAGTCAGACAGACTCCCGCATGCGCCTGACCGGGATCCACCCGGCACGCCCACCAGAGGCGAAGCTCTGCCCACCAGAGGGCGATGCTCTGCCCATCCTGGGCGTCGCCATGTTGCGACCAGAGCCACTCTAGCGCCTGAGGCAGAGGCCACAGAGCCATCCCCAGCGCCCGGGCCATCTTTTGCTCCAATGGAGCCTTGGCTGCGGGAGGGGAAGAGAGAGACAGAGAGGAAGGCGCGGCGGAGGGGTGGAGAAGCAAATGGGCGCTTCTCCTGTGTGCCCTGGCCGGGAATCGAACCTGGGTCCTCCACACGCTAGGCCGACGCTCTACCGCTGAGCCAACCGGCCAGGGCGATTTTGCTTTTTAGGCTTATTTATTTATTTATTTTTAAGAGGGAGGGAGAGAGATGAGAAGCATCAACTTGTAGTTGCTTCGTTTTAGTTGTTCATTGATTACTTCTCATACATGCCTTGACCTGGGGGCTCCCAGTGACCGAGCCCTTGCTCAAGCCAGCGACCATATGGACCATGTTGATGAGTCTGTGCTCAAGCTGGTGACCTTGGGGTTTTGAACCTGGGACCTCAGTGTCCCAGGTGAATGCTCTAACTACTGCACCACTGCCAATCAGGCTTTCTTTCTTTTTTTTATTTTTATAGTAGCCATCCTGGTGGGCATGATGTGTCTCACTGTGGTTTGAGTTGCATTTCCTTGGTGATCAGTGATGCTGAGCTTCCTGTTGAGTGCACACTGGCCGGCCCTGTGTGTGTGTGTGTGTGTGTGTGTGTGTGTGTGTGCGCGTTTAAGATCTTGGTTGGAGCTGTTCAGCTGCCACCCTACAAGGCTGTTTTCAGAGGGCCCCTCAGTGCCAGCTCATTGGCCCAGATCCCGGGAAACATGTGGCACCATCTTTCTGGGGGACCGTATGAGGAAGATGGGCATGTAGGACGCGTTTCTGTTCTGGCCCGCAGGACTTGCCAGTGATCGGGAGGAGCGGGAAGAGCTTCAGTTACACCCAGGACGTCGTGCTGCTGCTGCTGATGGACGGCGTGCTGTTCCACCTGCAGAGCGTCACAGCGTACGCCCTCATGGGCAGAATTTCCCCTGTGACTTTCAGGTAAGACAAGTGCATCCCCAGAGACAAAGTGCGTCTAGGTTGTTTGTAGAGAAGACCCAAAATTTTGTGTTTCTGAAAAAGATGTTTGTGATTGCCAAGTGACTGTGGTCACATGTCACGAACCTGAAACCTTTGCATATCAGGGTGACACTCTTACCTACCAAGCTATCTGTCCAGGGCCAGTTCGTTCTATTTATTTATTTATTTATTTATTTATTTATTTATGTATGTATGTATGTATGTATGTATGTATGTATGTATGTATGTATGTATGTATTTTTCTGAAGCTGGAAATGGGGAGAGACAGTCAGACAGACTCCCGCATGCGCCCGACCGGGATCCACCCGGCACGCCCACCAGGGGCGACACTCTGCCCACCAGGGGGCGATGCTCTGCCCATCCTGGGCGTCGCTCTGCCACGACCAGAGCCACTCTAGCGCCTGGGGCAGAGGCCAAGGAGCCATCCCCAGCACTCGGGCCATCTTTGCTCCAATGGAGCCTTGGCTGCGGGAGGGGAAGAGAGAGACAGAGAGGAAGGGGGGGGGGTGGAGAAGCAAATGGGCGCTTTTCCTATGTGCCCTGGCCGGGAATCGAACCCGGGTCCCCCACACGCCAGGCCGACGCTCTACCGCTGAGCCAACCGGCCAGGGCCCAGGGCCAGTTCTTTTTAAAGAAAAGTTTTTGTTCGTTTGTCTTGCTTTATTCGTATTATAAAATCAATTGTTACTTTTACAGAAAGTTTGGAAGAGGCATAAAAGTATAACATAAAGTTCAAGTTCTCTGTAACCCCAAGAGACAAGCCCTGTTGACATTTCGTGTGTGTGACGTTCACTTTACTTCCCGCTGTGTCTCAGCGCTGTTTGCACTGAAGCAGCGGTCCCCCAGGTGAACTGCTGCTTCTCAGGTGCCACAAAGGGACTGCAGGTGTGTGAGACCTTGTCTCCTTTTTTAGAGAGCAAGCTGAAGTAATTAGGTGTAAAATGTCATAATGTCTATAATTTACTTAAAATTATTTCAGTCAACAGAGGGAGCACCTGAGGCTAAGCGTAATCACGAGTCTAGGGGATGGGAATGCGGCTGCTCAGTGCTGTGCTCCCTCCTTCTCGGTTTGACACCTTTCCCAGTAAAACTGTGCCACCACCCGAGAGAGAGAGAGAGAGAGAGAGAGAGAGAGAGAGAGAGAGAGAGAAGGGAGTTAGTGAAGGGAGTTAGTGAGTGACTATTAGAGCTTCCGCCGCCCCATCCTGTGCTCACCTGCCACTGGCTGTGGATGTGCCGGCCATGGGGCTGGACATGGGCTGGAGTCCCAGCAGTCACCCTGCCTCTGTCTTGCAGTGTTGCCAGCACCGTGAAGCACGCCCTGTCTATTTGGCTCAGTATTATAATTTTCGGCAACAAAGTCACCAGTCTGTCAGCCGTGGGCACTGTCCTGGTGACAGCTGGCGTCCTGCTCTACAACAAGGCCAAGCAGCACCAGCGGGACACCATGCAGAGCCTGGCCTTAGCTGCCAGCCGGATACCAGAGGACAGCACAGAGCCGCTGATCCCCAAGGACCCCAGGGCGCACCACTGAGCTCTGGAGCCTCAGCAGGTGCCAGGGCCCCAAGGTGCCGTGTGCAGCGCTGTACCTCTGGCTGACGCAGTCCCCTGTACCCTGCACACCCATCCCCATGGGTCAGCTAGGGTGGGATAGTGGCATGTGCAGCACTTCTGCCCCTTTCTGGGTTTTTCAGTCAAAACCAGTGGGAACTTGAATGGGGACCCCTGACATCGGCCTCCTGGGGGAGACAAGAGCCTGCTGCTGCTGAGCCATTGCTACGTAATGTGAAAACTGCCTCCTGCTGCCCCATGCTAGGCGCAGGAGGGGTTGGGACCACAGGCCTCTGCATGGCCCTTGCTGGGCACACAGGTCCCAGTGTAGTTAGGCCCAACCCTGATTCCTCTGTGGTTGACAACAACGGGGTCAACTGTGAAGCCAGAGCTGCGTTCAGGTGCCAATATGACCTGCTCCCTGCTTCCTGCTGATAGAGAGAACTCATCTGCCTCACGCCAGCCGTCAGAGGCCACTGAGGACGCATCCTGCTCCTTGGCTATCTGTGCACAGAAGGCTAGGGTCCCCAGAGCCTGGGCACAGAGGCCACAGTAGCCTGAGACCATGGGGCCCTGCAGAAAGTGGAGAGAACACACCCAGGGCAGAAACAAGCATCCCTGCTACTGAGGCTGGATGCTGGGCCCTACCCTCTTGCCCTGTGTCCAAGGTGTCCTCTCCATCTTGGAGCTACAAGCATCTGGTGCACTTAGGGAAAGGTCACTGAAAGAAGGGAAAGACTCCACTCCCTTCAGAGTCTGCTGCAATGGCCCCCTCCCCCTTGCTGAGGGCCCCTCACCTGTGCTGACTTCCGGCCCTGGAGGTTGAGGGTGGACATCTGCAGTGTGGAACTTGGGGCAGGAAGATGCTGGTATTTCCTGTACTGGATGCGGCTGCTTTGCAGAGTCCCTGTGGGTGCAGGTGTCTTCACACAGCTGGTCTCTCCTGAATGGATGAACAGGGGGAGGGATGTGAAGAATGTTTGGGGTACTTACCATTTTCATTGCACTGCGTTTAAAGTGACAGTATAGTTTAAAAAAACGAAAAGAAATACAGGCACAGATGGCTTCAGGAATGCATCGTGCACGTCAGGTGACCACACTCTGAATGGTTGCCTGGCTTGGCCTGGCTGCCCCCCCCCCCCTCAGCAGACGATTGACCACGTGGGTATTTGGGCCCTGAGTTAAGCTGAGACTCCCAAAATGGAGGGATTTCTGATGGGGACACTGTCCCTCGCCAGCCAGTCTTCAGGCCCTCTCCTTCGCGCCGTTGACCAGCATTTTACTAAGCCCTGGGGCTTGTCAGAAGCAGCCCTGCTTGGTGAGCAAGCCAGACCCCCTGGGCCCCTGGAGCCCAGCTTTGGGGACTGAGAAATTCACAGGAGAGGAAATTAAGGACTCATTGTTCACTTTCCTTCCTGCCGCTCAGTCCTTGGCTCCCACAACCGGCTCACTGGTGTCTCTGCTGGCTTGTCAACTGGAAAATATGAAAACAGCTTCTTCACGAGGTCAGACCTCTTGGAAACAGAGCAATAATTATGTCTCATTAAGATCTGCCTACTTGAAACAGTTTGCTATGATGATGAATTAAAATGAGAACTTTTCAACGACAAACAACTTTTTTAGGAAGCGGACCTGCAGCCAGAGGACAGGCAGGTATGCGATTGCCTGCTTGACAAGCTCACCTTCCCTGTGAGGCTGTTTCTCACGTGACTTCCCCAGCTTTCCTTTCTATCCCCTTTCCTCCTTGCCTGCTTCCCCCCCCCCCCAACTAAGGAGGATTCATCGTAGGTGGCCCAGGAGGTGGGGTGTCGCATTGATCTCTGAGGACCAGAGGAAGAGCACTGCTTCTGTGGGGCCCCTGCCTTTGCCCTCACCAACACGGCTCTACGCCAGCTGCTGATCATAAGAAGTAAACAGAAAAGGGGCCCATCTGTGGCCGCCCTGTGGCAGGACTTTCACATTGGCCTTCTTGCAGACTGTCATGTGAGCGTCATCAGAGATACGGCCGCCTGTTTCCGAGTATTATCAGGAATGCCCAGGTCCTGCACCCCATGATGTGCCCCACCCTCCACTCTCAACCAGTGACTCTCAGCTGGTTTGTTTTTTTTTTGCATTTTTCCGAAGCTGGAAACAGGGAGGCAGTCAGACTCCCGCATGCGCCCGACCGGGATCCACCTGGCATGCCCACCAGGGACAATGCTCTGCCCCTCTGGGGCCTCACTCTGTTGCATCCAGAGCCATTCTAGTGCCTGAGGCAGAGGCCACAGAGCCATCCTCAGCACTCGGGCCATCTTTGCTCCAATGGAGCCTCGGCTGCGGGAGGGGAAGAGAGAGACAGAGAGGAAGGAGAGGGGGAGGGATGGAGAAGCAGATGGGCACTTCTCCTGTGTGCCCTGGCCTGGAATTGAACCGGGACTCCTGTACGCCAGGCTGACGCTCTACCACTGAGCCAACCGGCCAGGGCCTCAGCTGGTTTTGATTTTCTAAAGTTTTGGACCAGAAACAAAAGATTTTTCTAAATTATTAGTAAATAAGGCAAATTTCCTGCAAAGCTGCTTTTGAGACTTTACTTGTCCTGGGATGTGGCCTGGCACTGCCCTTGCTCGGGGCTCACATTCCTTCCATTAGGCTTGTCTCCACCCCTGAGTCTCCCACTTCTCGGGCATTTCTAGGACAGCCCTGTGCCGAGAGTCCCAATGCACAGCCTTGCTTGGCTTTTTGTTTAATGACTGTACAGACATAACTTTTTTTTTTTTTATGAACTTTGCCTAGTTTTTCTAGTATGTTCTTACTGAACTGTCCCGGATATGCATGCACCGGCATCGATGCTGGGTGTCATTACCAACATTGGGTCACTCCTGTGTCTGTGGTTGTCTGTGCCTTTGTAAACAAACACTTGAACCAGGCTCAAGGCAGGTCATCTGTTCACATCCATCAATTCTTAAACATGCACAGGTCTCTGGCCTTCAAAACTTCCACTACCGAATGGCATAAAAAGCTTGTGTTTGAATTCCAGTAGTCATCATTTCTGCATATCAGCATTCAAGTCATCTGCCTTAGAAAACTGAGAACAGCCTTGCACAACCCACAGTGTGTCTTTAATTTGAGGGGAAAAAAACATAGTGACCAGGAAACAGAGAAAATGGGCTGCATTCGGATATTAGCGGTGTGGAGCTGTCCTTGTGGACTGCACTCAAAATACTTTTCCCAAAACCAGTGGTTTTGCTTCCTGCTGTGGCACTCTCCTGTGGATGGTCACTTAGACCAGTGGGGGTGACAAACATACAATATGGCTTTTTACATCTGCCCAGGTGATGTGCTTCCATGGGCCTGAAAGTATTGTCACTGTTTTCCTGGGCTGGAAAAATTAAACAAGGACATCATTACAGATAGAAATCCTCTTCTCTGCTTTTGCTTTTGATCAACGTCATACTAAGGGCTTTATTTTTTCCCAAAATACGTACATGTTCTGGTGATTTTCTTTGTTTATAAATAAGAGAGTCCCGGCGTCCCTGATGAATCTGCCAGTTTTTCTGTCCTGGCTGAAAAGCCAAGAGCAGAGTGGGGGTCAGCTGCTCATGAGGCAGCCAGAGCATAAAACCTTCAACCTTACTGGCTCTGATTCTGAGTGATGGATCCATGCCCAGATGTCCAAATTGGGTTAGAAACTGTTCTAACTGGCAAAGTCATTTGTTTGTCTGGGTTTTTTAAAAAAGAGAGAAAGGAAGGGAGAGAGATGAGAAGGATCAACTCATAGTCACTTCACTTTAGTTGTTCAATGATTGCTTCTTATTCGTGCCTTGACTGGGGGGCTCAAGCCAAGCCAGTGACCCCTTGCTCAAGCCAGTGACCTTGGGCATCAAGCCAATGAACTTTGGGGTCCTGTTGCTGATCCCACACTCAAGTCCATGACTCCTATGCTCAAGCCAGCAACCTTGGGGTTTCGAAGCTAAGACCTCAGCATCCCAGGTCACTGTTCTATCCACTGTGCCACCACTGGTCAGGATTTTTTTCTCTCTCCCATTTTCATTAGAAGAAAGCTGGCATTAGCAGATTTGCTATTTCCAGACTGTTCACTGCTGTCTGAACCAGCCCAGGGTATTGTGGGCCCCACAGTGGGAGGGCCAGGCAGGGATTTTCCCACACTGGGAAACGAGAATTATATCAAGTAATCATCTACATCAGAGCCAAATAATCTTTGCTTCCTTCCAAATAAAACTGGGAGATGTCCAAGTTTGGAATGTACACAGTGTTTTGTATTTTGCCTATTTCAGTATTTATGTGACTAGATCAGTACTTTATTAGAAATAGTCTGTTAAATAACTGTCACTGTTCAGTTGGCTGTGGTAATGAGTCTATCCTGTGGGTATATTCCTGTCCTTTTGTCTACATGAAGCCACGATGGCAGCCACTATCTGAACTCTTGTTCTGAAAAAAGTAAAATAAAGGTTCAGTGTGTACGTGTTGTTCTCTGCATTGGTGAGTGTGCGTGTGTACCCTCCCTGAACGGGCCTGGGGGGTTTCTCGCTGCGGGCACCCGTTTTCAGTAAGCGGGAGTGAAAAAGTGGCTTCCTGTTAGCAAGAATTCGGGAAGCAAACTAACAGCTAGTCACAAGAAAGTAAACATTTCCTTCTGCAAGGGGAGGAAAGAAACCATTGAGGCCTTTCAAAGGCCCGCAGGCGAAGTCAGGACCTGGACACAGCAGCTCTGCTGCTTTGCTTTCCAGTAGCAGCGCCGAGCGCCCGCGCCGGCCCGAGGGGGGGGGGAGGGGGAGCCTTACGACAGAGACCTGATCGGCCCGGCGACAACGGCCCAGCCGTCGGCGACCGAGATGTCCGGGCTGCGAGGGTGTGGGGGACACACGCCCATCTGGGACTTGCTTTACCACCGGGCTCGCCATCAGTCGGCGCCGCAGCCGGAAGTGACGCACAAAGCAGGTGCTGACACCGAGTTCTTTTGGGAGCCGGAACCGGCGGCTTCTGCAACCGTCTTACGTCATCACCCCGCGCCGACGCAGGAAGAGACGACGCTCCTGGCGCGCGCCGGGCGCAAGTTCTTCCTCAGGCTTCGGGACCGGCGGCGGCGGTGGTGAGTAGCGGCCAGCTTCCCAAGCTCTCGAGCTGGGCGGGCGACACGCCCCGCTCTATTGTCCCGACTCGCCCGGCGTGAAAGTCGGGGTGGAGGAGACAGCGGATCCTGACACTATCTGAGGCAACCCCCGCCGGCCTGGGCTCCCGGGCGCCCCCGGGCTCCACCGCCCCGCCGCCCGCCGCCCTCACACGGCTCCCCGTCCGTCTTGGTTCCGTTGGCAGCCCCTTCACGCCAATGGGTGATGAAAAGGACTCCTGGAAAGTGAAAACCTTAGATGAGATTCTCCAGGAGAAGAAGCGCCGGAAGGAACAGGAGGAGAAAGCAGAGATAAAACGCTTAAAAAATGTAAGCCCGGTGGTGTCCAGCGAGGGGTTCTTTCCAAGGGAGATTTCATTTCTTTGCCCTCGTTTTTCCATTAGCACAACGCTTCGGCGGTGAAGTTCTTTTGTCCTTCCAAATGTCGCAGGTGAGCCCGCCTCCCCCGTTCTAAACATTAACCAAAAAAAAAAAAAAAAAAAAAAAACCACCCCAAAAAACCGGTCCGCATCCCGAGCTTGCGTGGACAGCAGATCGATAACGTACTAAAGCCTGCGTGCGGGTGGCCACGCCAACGTGCAGGATCCCGCGTGCGTGTGCGGGGCCTCGAGTCGTTAGTGCGTTTCCGTTATGAGTTGATTCTTGATCCCGTTCCCGGGTGTTATTTTTAGCGTAGTGGGAGTTGACGTGAACGTTTCGCGCTTTTCTGGGTTTTTGCTTAAGAATTAACTCAGAAAAAAAAGCTTGGTGGGGGTTTGATGGAAGGGGGGGGGGTTTGGGCAGGCAGGAGTCGCAGGCCCCTACCTGCAGGCGTCCCGAGCTGTCACAAAGCTCTACGAGTAGGAAATAGGCTTGGGAGGCACCGTGTTGGCTCGTGCACAACTAACATACGGCTCATAGGGGCTAATACCATATACATCCCTGCTAGTTGATAGTCGTCATGGTTACAGAGAGAGGGGGGTCGTTTCTTCTTCATGGGATCGGAATGAAAATGGTGTCTGTATTTTAATGATAAAAATTATAAATAGAATGTTTTAAGTCACGTTCTGTCCAGAGCGTACATGGAGGTGTCATGTGGGGTGTTGGCAAGGTTTGGCGGTTGTGACACACACCCTGGGTCCCTCAGGGAAATGACTCTTTCCTTGCTTCTCAGTCTGATGACCGGGACTCCAAGCGGGATTCCCTTGAGGAGGGAGAGCTGAGGGACCACCGCATGGAGATCACCATCAGGAACTCGCCCTACAGGAGGGAAGACTCCATGGAGGACAGGTGAGAAAAGGCACACCGCAAGGAAGAGCGCCCCGAGCCATAGGTGCGACTCACTGGGGAAACAGCTGGGTGCGGTGCACAGCCCTGACCTGGGTTGCCATTCTATGGGTGCTTCGAGAAAAGTTTATAGTCAAAAGTTTATAGTTGGGACTTTAGGTTTACCATTGAAATGGGCTCCTGTGGTGTGTCCGTTGTCACCTCACCCCTCTTGGGAGAAGACTGAATGAGCATGCAACTCCTTTCTTTGTGATAATTCTTCAGTCTGGGCAGCACCGTTTACATAGTACGTTCAAGTAACTGTGCTGTGTGTTGGTGACAATTCTTAGAGTCACGGTTTAAGGTTTTGTACAAGTGAGAGAGTCTCGAGCCTAACCTTTGAGCAGAAATGGTCCTACCGAGTTCAGTGTGTTCTCATACTTCTCCCTCTGCCGTCGTCTCTCTTTACTTGTTTCCTTCTCTCATTCTCAAATAATTAGGCAACATGACCAGAAATTAAGATTGAAAGGCTTAGGTTGTGAATTCTCCCAAGATTTTGGTCATATATTCAGTTGAAGATGTTGTTAAATGACGTTTTGAGATCATTTGGTTTGACTAAAATTGTGGGACCCTCGTTTTAAACAGTTTTATTGAGGTTATATGTGACAAACTGCATATATTTAAAGCGCGCAATTTGATACTGCTTTACAAATGAAACTGTTGCCACGGTCAAGTTAATGAACATGTCTGTCGCCACCTAAAGTTTCCTCGTTTACCATGTACCACATTGATTTCTCACTTGTACTTTTCAGAGGAGTCTATATTTAATTTACAGTCTTGGCTTAAGTTTCATAATTGACCATCTATCAGAGGATGTTTCAGATTCCACTTTATTTGTAATCTGAAGCCTGCATTCTTCGCTGGAGAAGCTCCGTCACCCCAATGCTCTCTCAGGCGTGACATGGTGCTGCTGTGTCTCATTTCAGAGGAGAGGAAGATGATTCTTTGGCTATCAAACCACCACAGCAAGTGTCTCGGAAGGAAAAAGCTCATCACAGGAAAGATGAAAAGAGAAAAGAGAAACGTAGGCATCGTAGTCATTCAGCAGAAGGGGGTACAGAAGCATTTGTTTTCTTTTGTATCATACTCAAGTGTGGTCTGTTTCCTAGTTCAAAATCTCTTGTCTTCTCCAGAAAACAGTTGAAAGAGGAGAAAGTAAAAAAGTTTTTTTATCTTTTCTGTTGTTTTAGTTTTTCCATTGATTTGAGAGAGAAAGGGAGCGAGGGAGAGAGGGAAAGAGAGAAGCATCAACTCACTTAGCTGTTCCATTTAGTTGTGTGCTCATTGTTCACTTCTTGTATGTGCCCTGATTGGGGATTGAACCCGTGACCTCCGCGTACCAGGATGATGCTCTATCCACTGAGTCACCTGGCCAGGCCTGTTCTTTTTGAGAAAGTAAAATTTTAGCTAAAAACATCAATTTAATGTAAATTATACTGAATAGCTATTTCATTTTCTTTTGTTTGTTTTTTTTCTTCTCATGATTTTGTTTTGGGATATTTTATTTACATATAAATTGTCATAATTCACAAGTATAGAAGGAAAACATACTGTTCCATGCTAAATTGCTTTAACTAGAAATTGGGTATGGCCCTGGTTGTTTAGCTCATTTGTTTAAGTTGTCCCAAAACAGCAAGGTTGTGAGTTTGATCCTCAGTTGGAGCATACACCAGAAGCAACCAAAAAATGTGCGACTGAGTGGAACAACAAATGCTTCCCTTCACCCTCCCCTTTCTCTCCCTCTTTCTGAAAATCAGTAAAAACTGCTTTGGCTAGATGGCTCAGTAATAATTGTCATCCCTAAGTGCAGAGGTTGCTGGTTCATTCTCTGGTCAGGGCACATACAGGCACAGATCTGTGTTCCTCTCTCTTTCTAAAATCAATCCATAAAAAAATTTTTTTAAATAAGAAATCAATAAGAATTACGCCCTAGCCAGATAGGTTGGTTGGTTGGAGCATTGTTCCAGAGCACAGAGGTTGCCAGTTTGAGTCCCTGGTCAGGTCACATATGGGAGCAGCTCGATATTCCTGTTTCTCCTTGCCTTTAAAAAAAAGGAAAGAAAAAAAAACAACTGTTGGGTACTTGAAAAGTTGAAATACTGGGTCTGCTGTAATACCAACAGCTAGAGCTGCTGAGGGATTTGGGAAAACTGGACCTGGGGTCTGATTTAAATTTCGTTAATGTAAATGCAGTTGATCAACATGGTTTTTTAACATGATAAAGAAACCCGCTAGGCCCTGGCCCTTTGGCTCAGTGGTAGAGCGTCGGCCTGGCTGCAGAAGTCCCGGCTTCAATTCCCGGCCAGGGCACACAGGAGAAGCGCCCATCTGCTTCTCTACCCCTCCCCCTCTCCTTCCTCTCTGTCTCTCTCTTCCCCTCCCGCAGCCGAGGCTCCACTGGAGCAAAGATGGCCCGGGTGCTGGGGATGGCTCCTTGGCCTCTGCCCCAGGTGCTAGAGTGGCTCTGGTCGCAACAGAGCGACGCCCCGGATGGGCAGAGCATCGCCCCCTGGTGGGCGTGTCGGGTGGATCCCGGTCGGGCGCATGCGGGAGTCTGTCTGACTGTCTCTCCCCATTTCCAGTGTCAGAAAAATACAAAAAAAAAAAAAAAAAAAAGAAACCCGCTAGAAGGCACAGCAGACTTTTGTTCTCTTTCTTTATGAATAGTGGTTTTTAATTACAAATGTATATAGTATAGTCCAATTACAGTTTATCCAAGATAGGAAATTTTAAAAACAAGATGAAAACCACAATTCTATTTAGTGATAACCACATTATTTTTGTTGTTTTCTCAATGGAAGATTTACTGCCTAGAGTTTTATTACTTTGTCTTTTTTTTTTTTTTTTTTTTTTTTGTATTTTTCTGAAGCTGGAAACAGGGAGAGACAGTCAGACAGACTCCTGCATACACCCGACCGGGATCCACCTGGCACGCCCACCAGGGGGTGACGCTCTTTCCCACCAGGGGGCGATGCTCTGCGCCTCCGGGGCGTCGCTCTGTTCCGACCAGAGCCACTCCAGCGCCTGGGGCAGAGGCCAAGGAGCCATCCCCAGCGCCCAGGCCATCTTTGCTCCATTGTAGTCTTGGCTGCAGGAGGGGAAGAGAGAGACAGAGAGGAAGGAGAGGGGAGGGGTGGAGAAGCAGATGGGCTCTTCTCCTGTGTGCTCTGGCCGGGAATCGAACCGGGACTCCCGCACGCCAGGCCGACCCTCTACCACTGAGCCAACCGGCCAGGGCTGTCTTTTTTTTTTTTTTTAACGTTAAGTCCATGATTGTTTCTTCAAATCACGAAATATTTTTGCTTCACTGGATGTTTTAACGTTGAGTGTTTCATGTTGAGGGTTTGCATGTGACACTTCTCCTTTCCAACCAGGCAAGCACGCGCGAGTGAAAGAGAAAGAACGAGAACACGAGCGCAGGAAGCGGCATCGGGAGGAGCAGGACAAAGCCCGCCGGGAGTGGGAGAGGCAGAAGAGGCGGGAGATGGCGAGAGAGCATTCCAGGAGAGAGAGGTGACAGGGCTGCTTGTTACGGGACCCTGAATGCTGTATACGGTCAGCATTCCATCCAGGCGGTGACAGACTTGGCATATAGAACGGATTTGGTGCAGATGTGGTGTGCCTGAACATAGTCACGGCACTGTAAAGGTTGGGTGGCGTTTACCAAGAGAATTATCCGGAAGAAAGGGAGTTTTTACTGCATTCAGAAGCCGGAAATGGGTGTGAACTGGTTGAGAGGTGATAGTGAAGGGAATGGAAGTCTGTGTGTGTGCTTCTTCCCAATGGAGGCTGGTGGGGAACTCGCCATCAGGAGCCAGGCTGAGCAGGGTCCCCACAGAAGTTTATGCAAGGGGCCTGGCGGAAAGGACATTGCTGGAGGGAGCTGGAGCTCTGGGTCGGAATGCAGACATGAGGGGTGAAGGTTTGGGCTGGATGTGTAACAGTGGAGAGGGAACGGGAGACAGAAAAGGGAGAAATGATCTTCCCAGACCTGTTAGCTGTGGGAGGAAGGTGAACGCTTCGCCCATTTTTAGTAGCGTGCTGTTTTCAAGTCATGGTGGAAAGGGGAGCATCTCGGGGACAGTCGACCTGATCCATGCATGCAAATGCTGGTGCAGTCAGGGCTCAGGAGAAGTCTGGTACAGGAGGGTTCATCATCTTTCATGCAGCAAGTACTGAGCGCCAGCTTGGTACCAAACTTTGTTCTAGGTGGTCGAGGCCAGGAAGACTAACAGTATGTATTGATGAGGGTTCTCTGGGTCACAGCAGCAGTAGCCTGGCTCTTTCAAACAAAAAAGGAAAAGTAACAGAGGAAATTCCAGAGGCCTCAGAGACAGTCTAGAAGCTGGGATGGCACTCTCCTGGGTATTAATTTATAGCTGCCTTTCTATGGGCCCCAATTCCTAGGAGGGAGCATCTGGAAATCCCTGGATCCGTCCTCCATGGCCCAGATAAAGGGTTCATGGACACACATGAATACTAGCGCCACCTCTGAATACAGAGGTCATTTTCAGAGAAAGCTAGGGAGTTGAAGGGGAGATGGTGCTTATCTTCCAGCAGCCAGGGTTAAAGGGCACAGGCATTAAAGGAAGGTGTGTGAGAAGAACCGTGGTTCCTGTGACGCAGAATGTGTGGGGGAAGCTGGGACCAGGGGTAACGGTCTAAGAACACCGTGAGGCGAGCATAGTTTTTGCAGCGTCCACATGTGCAGCTGGCATGTGAAACATCCATGTTTGCCACGCCTTGTGCTGACTGTTCACTGTGGGCTGATCGCACAGCTGTGCAGACCCCAAGGGAGCCAGGCTTGAAAATAAAGGGAACATGGGAAAAAAAACAACAGCAGGGGTGACAAAGTTCACAGATTTAGCCCAGTGGTTATTAAATAAACAGCAACAACTGAGAGGAAAATTAGAATCCAGAATTGCTATAACATATTATCAGTCCAGTTTTCAACAAAAAGTTTTGGGACATACAAAGAAGTAAGGAAATATTACTCTTGTGAAGGAAGAAAAGCATCAGTAGAGACTGAGTGTCCAGATTTAGCAAAGGTGTGGCTTGAGGAAACACTTGAAAGCAGGGACTTGAAGATGGAGCAGTAGAAATTAGTATTCTGAACAGAGCCTTTAAAGACCTTTAGCCTGACATGTGGTGGTGCAGTGGAGATACTGACCTGGAATGCTGAGGTCACTGGTTTGAAACCTTGGGCTTGCCTGGTCAAGGCACATATGATAAGCAATCAGTGAACAATTAAAGTGAAGCACTATGAGTTGATACTTATCATTTCCCCTTCCCTTCTGTAAAATCAATAGATAAAATTTTTTTAAAAAGATCTGTAGGACAACATTCATGTGATGGCAGTCCCCGAAGAGAAGAGAGAAGGGATGCAAAGATGTTTTCTAAAATAATAGCTGAAAACTTCCCAAATTTGATGAAAACACCTACATTTCCAAAAAGATCAGTGAACCCTGAGTATGAAAAGGTGGCGTCATATCGTAGTCGATCTGGTGAAAGCCAAAGAGAAAATCTTGAAAGGCAGCAAGGGGACAACCACCTCCCTAAAAGAGGAGCTTCGGTGCTTGGCAGCTGAGTCCTTGCTGGTAGAGGCCAAAAGGCCTGGAACAGCATAATCACACTGAGAAAACCTGTCTACCAGGAATCGTCTGTCCTGCAAATCTGTTCTTCAGAAGTAAACGGGGCCCTGGCCGGTTGGCTCAGCGGTAGAGCGTCGGCCTGGTGTGCGGGGGACCTGGGTGCGATTCCCGGCCAGGGCACATAGGAGAAGCGCCCATTTGCTTCTCCACCCCCACCCCCTCCTTCCTCTCTGTCTCTCTCTTCCCCTCCCGCAGCCAAGGCTCCATTGGAGCAGAGATGGCCCGGGCGCTGGGGATAGCTCCTTGGCCTCTGCCCCAGGCACTAGAGTGGCTCTGGTCGTGGCAGAGCGACGCCCTGAAGGGGCAGAGCATCACCCCCTGGTGGGCAGAGCTTCGCCCCTGGTGGGCGTGCCGGGTGGATCCTGGTTGGGCGCATGCGGGAGTCTGACTGTCTTTCCCCGTTTCCAGCTTCAGAAAAATAAAAAATAAAAAATAAAAAATAAAAAAAAATA
This sequence comes from Saccopteryx leptura, assembly GCF_036850995.1. Classification (NCBI taxonomy): domain Eukaryota; kingdom Metazoa; phylum Chordata; class Mammalia; order Chiroptera; family Emballonuridae; genus Saccopteryx; species Saccopteryx leptura. The sequence continues at coordinate 84,128,706 of NC_089505.1, read as the reverse complement.
AAAAAAAAGAAGTAAACAGGAAGACAGTCCCTGATGAACATGGACCAATGGACCCACTGTTAGCAAGTCCTGCCTTATAAGAAATATTTAAGACCTTCAGCTGAAAGAAGGGAAACCAGTGGTATCAAAGCCACAGGAAAGACAAGCCCTAGAAATGGTAAAAGTGGGTGAACATGAAAGAACCTGTAAATAGTTTTCTTCTCACGTCTTGTCTTTTGCAGAGGACACGGGACTGTAGGAAACAGTAGTTTTGCAGACACTGTTGTTTTGTAGTCCATGTGGCCCATGTAGTCTACACAGAGGAGCAAGGAGGGGCTGCACTGGAACTGTTCCTCTATTTTGTGGGCATGAGGTGTTAATCTGCTGAGATGTATATCATGACCGCTACGGGAGAGCAGTAGAATTAAAGTGGTACACTAATGGTACACTTAAACCCGAAACGGGGACAAAAAAGACGGACGTAGAGAAAGGAGGAGTTCAACCATAGCCAAATATAGTTCAACCATAGTTAGTTCAAATATATTAACAATGAAATGCTCTCTGTACCCTAAACAAGGGCGAGCCTTTCAGAAAAGTAAGAGCCAACTATATGTTTTCTGTAAGAACATGTTAGAGACAAAAATAGGTTGAACATAAAAGGTTAGGAAAAATGTAAACCATGCAAATAGCAACCACAGAGAGCTTGGGTGGCTATAGTCATGTTAGACAAAATAGAGGTTAAGATCAGTACTAAATAAACATCGAGGACTTCATAACAAAAGGTGAATATATCAGGAAGGATAGAACAGTGATAAATCCATGCAAACATGTAAGAGTCCAAGATGCATAAGGCATAAAAACAGTTGATAATCATTGGAAATGTCTCTAGTTGTCAATAGAACAATGAAAGAAAATCAACAAGGTTATAGAAAATTTGGAATACCATCAACCAATTCAATCTAATTTGCTAAAAGTCCCACCCACCGCTGCAGAAGAAACTTATTTAAGAGTTTATGGGGCATTTTCTAATAAAAATCATGTGCTAGGCTATATAACAAAGCTCAAGTTTAAGATTGAAACCATACATAATAGAATATGCCTTCTTACCACCAAAGAATAGAGTTGAAAATCCAACAACTATATTTGAATAAATCATGACCCAAATAAGAAATTATGAAAAAATAGAAACTGTTCTGAACTAAGTGAAAAACAATGTCAAAACTTAGGGATGCAGCTATAGTAGTGCTTAGAGTGAAATGTTCTGGCTTTAAGTACTAATAACAGAAAAAGGAGGGTGCCCAGTCAGTAACCTAAGCTTCTACTGCAAGATACTAGAATAAAGCAAACAACTCAAAGCAGTGACCTAAGTGTCCAGGAAATCCAAAGCAGACAGACAGCAGATTTGTGAGGGTGGGACTGACTGCAGGAAGGTGTGTGCAAGGCTCATGCTGGTGATGGGAAGGTTTTAAAACCACCTGTGGTGATGGTGGCACAATTTCATAAATTTATGGAAAATTGAATCTAGTGATTGAATTTTATACGTAAATTATACCTTGGTTGTATTCTGAACTAGTTTGGACGCATAGGTGTTAATAGTAGCACCTAGAATCTCAGCCCCCTGCGTCCAGCCACTTGGGTGTGACAGCTGGTATAGGCCAGGTTGGTACAGGATGGTGACGCCACCAGGCCTTGGTTTGTTCTTGCATGTATGCTTGTGCTCATTTCTGTGGGTGTTGGGTGGTACTTTTTAAAGGCGTGTAAGCTTTTTTTTTGTTGTTTGTATTTTTCTGAAGTTGGAAACGGGGAGGCAGACAGACTCCCGCATGTGCCCAACCGGGATCCACCCGGCATGCCCACCAGGGGGCGATGCTCTGCCCACCAGGGGCGATGCTCTGTTGCAACCAGGGCCATTCTAGTGCCTGAGGCAGAGGCCACAGAGCCATCCTTAACCCCCCGGGCCAACTTTGCTCCAGTGGAGCCTTGGCTGAGGGAGGGGAAGAGAGAGACCGAGAGGAAGGAGAGGGGGAGGAGTGGAGAAGCAGATGGGCGCTTCTCCTGTGTGTCCTGGTCAGGAATCGAACCCGGGACTCCTGCACGCCAGGCTGACGTTCTACCACTGAGCCAACCAACCAAGGCAAGGCGTGTTAGCTTTTTAGGTTTTATGTAGACCTAACAATATATAAGGCTGTAGAAGTTACTTACCTACGCTCAGGTCTCACAGTTTGGCCACCTTACACTGTAGCCACCCACACATTTTGGCCACTAGTGTTTCCTGTACTCAAATGACACTGCCTGAAAGCTGCTCTCCCCACTGCCCCAACGTGTCACACTAACCTTGGAGACGGACCTGTGTGCAGGTGGATTTAGACTGTGTTGTGATGTGTGCTTGGGTGACTCTTAGGGAGTCTTAGAACTGGTAGGTGGGATATTCCGGAACCAGTGGGTTTATCGTTTCTGATAGCCATCTCCTGGTCCCAGCTCTCCATTCCCCATGCTCTTGGGGACGGCGCGCTGAGGTTGCACTCACTGGTACAGTCTGTTTTAGCACGCTCCCTGGGGGTGGGGCAGCCTAAAGAGAAATGTACTGATCCGAGGAAAGCACTGGGGGTAAAGAACCACCTTCCTATTGGGGAAGAAGCTGGCGTGCACTGTTGCAGGGACCGCCTGGAGCAGCTGGAACGGAAGCGGGAGCGGGAGCGGAAACTGCGGGAGCAGCAGAAAGAGCAGCGTGAGCAGAAGGAGCGGGAGCGGCGTGCGGAGGAGCGGCGCAAGGAGCGCGAGGCCCGGCGGGAAGGTGCGTCTGCTGGCAGGGCAGCAGGGGAGCTTTAGCCGGAGCTGCCCCCTCTCGCAGGGGACGGTCTCCACAGGAGCATAGATGGGCCAGTTGGTGGCAATAGGCGTGTCTGATGTGCAGGGGAGTGGCACCCAAGGGGCCATCCCAGGCCTGGTGCTTGACTGCTGTCAGTGTTTTGTGGGCCTGCTGCCCGCAGGTGGTGGGGCACAGGCTGGAGGTATTGCTGGCTCTTTCTGACCTATAGAGATGGGTATAGTAGGTTTACCTGGGTCCTTGGGGTTGGCTCACGGCTTCCAGGTTGAAGCTTTCTTTCCTCGGCTTCCTGGCCTCTGCCCCAGGTGCTGTTAGCAAGTTTGTGTGCTGTGGTCGCATCTGCCCTGTGCACATGTGGGCCGTTGCCCTCAGCAAGGGTGCGGGTGAGAGGTAACCTGTTGGGAAGAGGGTGCTGCCAGCGCCGTCTCCTGTTCTGTTCTGGGCACCAGTTTCTGCACATCACCGAACAATGAGAGAGGACTACAGTGACAAAGTGAAGGCCAGCCACTGGAGCCGCAGCCCACCGCGGCCGCCTCGAGAGCGGTTTGAGCTCGGAGACAGCCGAAAGCCAGGTGAGCCCAGCAACACCTGCTTGGGCCACTGGTGTGGGTCTTTGCTGGGGAATTTTTAAAACATGTCCTTGAATTCACCCCTGGTGGTTTGCTTCGTAAGTAAAAGAAGAGAAAGTGGAAGAGAGAGACTTGCTGTCGGACTTACAAGACATCAGCGACAACGAGAGGAAAACCAGCTCGGCCGAGTCCTCCTCAGGTAACTGCACTCAGCGGGCCAGGCCTCCCTGTGCGGCTTGCAGGGACGGCCCGCGAGTTTACTTCCTGCTCTTTGCTTCCTAAAGCGGAATCAGGGTCTGGTTCTGAGGAGGAAGAGGAGGAGGAAGAAGAGGAGGAGGAGGAGGGGAGCAGCAGTGAAGAATCAGAGGAGGAAGAAGAGGAGGAGGAGGAGGAGGAGGAGGAAGAAGAAGAGGAGACTGGGAGCAACTCTGAGGAAGCCTCCGGACAGTCGGCTGGTGAGAGCATGGGGTGTGACGGTGCACTTGGGTGGGGTTTGGGGAAGTACAGAAAGATAGTTAGAAGTCTGATTTTTAAAAATTCCCAAATTGAAAATGCCTTGCTGTGTGGGACTCACACAAGACCTCCTGGAAGGGAGCAGACCCCAGAGCCCTCTGGGTGGCACGCTCCATGGCCTGGGCGACACAGGTAGACACCTGCTCTCTCTTGCAGAGGAGGTGAGCGAGGAAGAAATGAGTGAAGACGAAGAACGAGAGACTGAGAACCACATCCTTGTTGGTAAGAGGCTTCTCTAATTGTCTCTCTTCTCATCTGTTCCCAAATGCTGTAACACTTTTTAGACGTTGTGAGCGTAACTGTGACCATCTATTGAAATGAACTGTTCTCCAAGGCTTGTCATGCCTCAGAAGCCACAGGTAGTTCCTGTCCACGTTTGCCCCAGGACTGAGCTGACCTGGCTGAGAGACCTGGGTGCCACACCGAGCACCACATTGTGCCCCTAGGGGACCGGCCTTCCTCAGAGAGGACAGTGCTGACTGAGGGCCCTCCTGAGTGCCGCTAGGGCCTGGACAGAGGTGGCAGGGATCCCCTGTCCTGGTCTAACCTCAGTGCAGGGGGAAGGTGAACAACAGCTCAGGTCTGACTGCAGTCCAGGGAAGCTGCTCACGTGGCACCCTGTGGTCACTGCTCTCTGGCTTTTTCATACACTTGGTGTCCCCACCCCCCAGAGCAGGAAGGGGTCATTCCTGGTTCCATAATCAGATTCAAATTTTGAAGTTCCAGAGTCACGATTTGACCGAGATTCCGGGGAGAGTGAAGAAGGGGAGGAAGAAGTGGGCGAGGGCACCCCACAGAGCAGCGCCCTGACTGAAGGAGAGTTTGTACCTGACTCCCCGGCCCTGTCGCCCATCGAGCTCAAGCAGGAGCTGCCCAAGTACCTGCCTGCCCTGCAGGTCAGGCACCCTCCCGTCTCAGGCTGGCTCCGCCTCCCTGGTCATGACTGGGCCAGTGGTGGAGAGCAGAAGCCCAGTGCCTGGGGTGGGGAGATCTGTCAGTACAGTGAATTTAATGTCCATGGTGATGGCCTAGCCTCTTGCCCAGCAGCAGTATTGGGAGCACTTCCCTGAGACTTCAGCCATGAAGTCAGTGGGGGTCCCATGTATGGAAGGCAGGCATCCTGGTGAGTGGCCAGCTTGGTGGTCATTTCTGCCATGGCCTTGCCTGTCACTGTGCAAGGGTCGCCATGGTGGGAGTCAGCACGCATTTTTTTGTCTAGGAAAACATCAGTAGTGAGGGACATCGCGGGAAGGGACTTGGGAAGGAGCATGTTCCTAGAGGGGCAAGTGGCCTCAGGTGCTCTGGCTCCCATGGCCAGTGGCCCTCCCTGGAGCTCCCCTGAAGCCTCCTGGCCTTGCTCTGGGTGCCCGGGGCAGTAGGGTTCTCTCTGGTCATGACAGTGCACCGCAGCCGTCCCCGGCTTCCTTAGTCACATGCCCCAGGCCATGTGCCACATGGACAGGATGGCAGCCCAGCCCTGAGCGCTGCCCCTGAGCCCAAGGGTGGACTTCTCCAACCCAGCAGGGCAGGTGTGGCAGTAAGACGGGGCTTGGTGTGGAGAGTGCTCCCGTCCCTGGTCTTCTCTCGGGCACGCAGGGCAGGCTCCAAGGACGTGCCTGGGACTGGCTTTTGTCCACGTCAGTTTTATTTCCCAGTGGGGGGGTGCTCACTAAAGTAAACAGACCAGAGCAGAGTTGCTCCTGCCCCACCACCAAACACATTTGAGCTTCTCCTGAGGTTGGGGTGGGGGGTTGCGCCCATGGCTACCACGCCTCACTTGTGCTTCCCCCAGGGCTGTCGGAGTGTAGAGGAGTTCCAGTGCCTGAACAGGATTGAAGAGGGCACTTACGGGGTGGTGTACAGAGCAAAGGACAAGAAAACAGGTGGGTAGGGTGGGTGGGTAGGGTCTAGGTGGCCCCCAAAAGTCGGAGGAGACTGGGTCAGGGAGTGAGTGACCTGAGGAGTGTTGTCCTTGGGCTATTTCTCAGAACAGCTCCTTGGGGCTGCCACCCCAGCTCTAGAAGGGAGGTTGGGTTTCCTGCCAGCATCCTGGCCACATTCAGGGCTGGGATTTCAGTGAGCTCCAGCTGTCCTGGCCCTGGCACCTTCAGCCTCCGGGTCTTGGAACACACAGTCCTGCCATCTGGGAGTCACCCCTCTCTGGCATTGGGCAGTGGCCTTGCCTTAGCACCAAGTAATGCCTTGTGGGTGACACACATCAGAGCAGTTGAACCTTTGGAATATCTAGAGGTCAGAGGTCAGCCTAACCAAGAGACTATACTATTTGGTTGTGAAGCCTTGGCCTCACAGGTGAGGGTAGAGTCAGCCAGGCCAGGGCCCAGGAGCTACTGAGGCATCGTCCTTCAGTGATGACCCCTGGACAGGTGTGGGAGTCACAGCTCCGTCAGTGCGTGTGGAAGGCCAGTGGTTGTCTGAGCCCAAGTACCTGGGGGATATTTTGTTGGGGTGTCAAGGTTTATTACGTCTGCCGGGATCACAGCAGGGTTAGAGCAGGGAGTGGGGAGCAGTTTTGTACAAATGCCACATGTTCCTGATGGACACAGTTTGGGCTTTTTGGTGCGTACGTCTGTAAACTCACAATCTTATGCTGTGAGACAAAACGCTTTGCAGTTTCTGGCTAACCGTGCTCATTGGAGGAGGTCTCAGCTCCGTCTTGACCGATTTCAGATGAGATTGTGGCTCTGAAGCGACTGAAGATGGAGAAGGAGAAGGAGGGCTTTCCGATCACGTCGCTGAGGGAGATCAACACCATCCTCAAGGCACAGCACCCCAACATCGTGACCGTCAGGGTAGGTAGCTCGCCCACACCTGTGCGCCCCAGGGGGTCGTGCGACATGTGAACACTAGGCTCAGCTCTTCACAGACAGAAGTGAAGTCTAGTCTCAGTCAATATCAGGCACTTCTTAGTCACACTTAGCAGGTCCCTGCTGTCGCCGAGTGTCTTCCCAGGATTTTGGGCTTCCTTGAAGAGCTAGCAGTCCCAGAGGTGGGACCAGGGGCACCGGGTGCCAAGGGACCTGCTATTGTTTCTTAGGAAATCGTTGTGGGCAGCAACATGGACAAGATTTACATCGTGATGAACTATGTGGAGCACGACCTGAAGAGCCTGATGGAGACCATGAAGCAGCCGTTCCTGCCAGGTGGGCCTGCCCCCCTCAGACAGCCCCCCCGCCTGAACGTGTCCTTGAAACAGCCCCTTCCCCCTCCCCCCGTCTGCATGTGTCCCCAAGACGGGGCCCCTGGCATGTATGCATACCCACGAGGACCAGCATGCCCTCGGGGAGCCCAGGCCGAACACATTGTTCCTGGGGTTATGTGGGCACACTGACCCTGACACACTGTGTGAGTGCGTACATGTCCATGTGGGCTGGGCTAGAGGTGTTCCCAGGGTGAGTGCACTGCGCTGCTCGTTCCCCAGGGGAGGTGAAGACCCTGATGATCCAGCTGCTGTGCGGCGTGAAGCACCTGCATGACAACTGGATCCTGCACCGCGACCTCAAGACGTCCAACCTGCTGCTGAGCCATGCCGGCATCCTCAAGGTGGGGGACTTCGGGCTGGCACGGGAGTATGGGTCCCCCCTGAAGGCCTATACTCCGATTGTGGTGACCCTGTGGTACCGTGCCCCAGAGCTGCTCCTGGGTGCCAAGGTGAGTGCTGGGTTGCGTGAGGCCTGCCCTGCACACTTGGCCCCTCCGCCCCCCTGAACGTGTCCCTGGTCCCCAGGAGTACTCCACAGCTGTGGACATGTGGTCTGTGGGCTGCATATTTGGGGAGCTGCTGACTCAGAAGCCATTGTTCCCTGGAAAGTCAGAGATTGATCAGATCAACAAAGTATTTAAGGTGGGTCAGGGTATCTTGCCAAGAGGGGGGGGGGTGCAGGAGGGGGTCTCTGCTGGGCATAGCCATTGTGAGACCTCTCTCTTTCAGGACCTGGGGACCCCCAGTGAGAAGATCTGGCCTGGCTACAATGAGCTTCCTGCGGTGAAAAAGATGACCTTCACTGAGTACCCCTACAACAACCTGCGCAAGCGCTTCGGGGCCCTGCTCTCAGACCAGGGCTTTGATCTCATGAACAAGTGAGCCAGTACTGACAGCCCCCCTTCCACCAGCACCCTCTGAACTCCTCCCCCTGCAGAGGGCTCCAAGTGCCTTGTTCTCCCAGGTTCCTGACCTACTTCCCTGGGCGGAGGGTCAGTGCAGAGGACGGTCTGAAGCATGAGTATTTCCGTGAGACACCCCTCCCCATCGACCCATCGATGTTCCCCACGTGGCCCGCCAAGAGCGAGCAGCAAAGGGTGAAGCGTGGCACCAGCCCTCGGCCCCCAGAGGGGGGCCTGGGCTACAGCCAACTGGTGAGGGGCAGGCTGACAGGGAGGGGAGGAGGTGTGGGCGGTGTCCCTGAGGCAGGGTTTGTCCAGCTGGGGCCCCATAGTGCCGCTTGCTTCCCAGGGTGACGACGACCTGAAGGAAACTGGCTTCCACCTCACCACCACAAACCAGGGGGCTTCTGCTGCGGGTCCTGGCTTCAGCCTCAAGTTCTGAGGTTCAGAATGAATCCCAGACCAACTGGGGGACTCGAGGCTCAGCCAGGAGCAGGGGCTGGAGTTGCTGCAGCGCCTGGGTCCAGACCCAGGTCTTGCCCCAACTGAATGCAGCTGCTATAGCCTGGGCTTTGAGAATAGTGACCTCAAGCCCTAGACTGTCGGTCTTTGATTTTCCACGTTCATTTGTTATTTTGGTTTGTAAATTTGTAGAATTAAATTTTATTTCTTTGTGGAAGGAAAGGCTGGATCTTTTTCAAATGTATCAGACTTGCCCCAAGAGGAGGGGTGGGGGGTGTCAACCAGTGGCCAGTGTGGACAGTACAACACACACACACACGGGGGGTGTCAACCATTGGCCAGTGTGGACAGTACAACGCACACACACACACCACAGAGTCGTGGTGACCGTGCTGCTCAGATACTGGCCGTGATTGAAAGAGTCATGAGGGGATTTTTCTACTTTTTAATCGTGAGCCTCCTGCTTGGGCACCTTCCTGGCCTTGCTGGGGGGCCCCCAGAGCTGGCCATGCAAGCTCAGCTACAGTAGATTTTTACTAGGTTGTTAACCCTTTTAAGATAAGATGTAAAATGTTCTTGAAGGAAAGTTAAGGTATGTTGACGCAGCCTGCAGCTGGGTCCCTGCAGGTGCTGCCTACAGGGGGTCCTTAGTCCCACAGGCAGGAACCAAGTGTGGACTCTGACCTCAGGTGGGTGGGCCAGACCTCCAGCTCCTGTTCTGATTGAACAGGGTTTCCCTCAGGCCAAAGCAAGCTTAATCCCTTTTCTTGGTACCACCTCCCACCCCTCAGTTCTGCTGACCTGCTGCAACCCTCAAGTTTCCTGCCTCCCTCCTCCCCAAGCAAACCCCAGAGAGCCGGGGCCCTCCACCAGCTCGCCAGGTGTCACTGGGGCACATTTACCCCATTTCCAGGACCAACCTGGAGAAGCCCTCCTGGGCTTCCTAGTCTCCGCAGATGTCGGCCTCACCCCACGGGATCTGCACGGGAGTTGGGACGTCCTGGCCCCAGGGTCTTCACACCAAGTGGGGCTCGGGCTAGGTCGCCCCACCCTGCGGGATCCAAGACTGGTTACCAACCTCCCAAGAAAGGGCGCGGAGACATCACAGAGAAAGCATTTTATCGGCGGCCCCTCAGCCTGCACGGCAGAGGCCCTCAGCTGCGCACGCGGACCCTCCAGGAGTAAGTGCTGAGCACGCGCCGCCGCCGCCGCACCACACACGTGTACGTGCCCTCGTTGATGGCGTTGGCGATGATGCTCAGGTGTGCCTCGCCCAGTGCCAGGTAGCCAGGGTAGGAGAACTCCAGGGGCTCCTGGTCCTTGTACCAGCTGCGGGGCGGCGGGAGGGAGGCAGAGGGAGGACCTGGCAGGGTTCTGGGCCTTGCCGCCATCCTCGCCACCACCCTCGCTGTCGGGGGCGAGGCACTCACTGCACTTTGCCTTTCTTGTGGAGGATCTTATGGCCGCAGCGGAAGGTCACGTTCCTGCCCTCCGGCACCAGTTTGGTTTTGGTCCTGGGGGGCGGCGCGGTGGCCGCCACCGTAGGAAAAGGGAATTCTGCTCGGGTAAGGAATAGCCACATGAGTGCCCTGGCCAGCCCGGCCCGCCCGCCCGGCCCGGCCCAGGGCCCCAGCCGCACCATAGCAGAAGTCGCAGCTGCTGGGGCACAGCCTTTTCATGAGCCTTCGGCGCGTGTCGCAGAAACCCTTCCGCGCCCACGAGGCGCACACGAACAGCCGGTCCAGGCAGCCTGCGGGAGGGCGGCGTGGCCTCAGGGCCTGCCGGGCACCCCTGCCCGCCCGCCTGCCCGCCGCAGGCACCCACCGTAGAGCCGGTGCAGTCCCCACAATTCGTCCTGCGACAGAGCCTTCCAGCCGCGCAGCGTAGCGTTGAGGTGCATGAGCGCCCGGCCGTGCTGCGAGTGCATCAGGCCCAGCGCGTGGCCGATCTCGTGGGCCGCTACGTGCACCAGGTCGGTGAGCCACACGCCTGCAGGCCCCGCTGGTCAGCGCCTGGGACCCGGCCCTCCCGCCGCCCGGGGCCTCGCTTCCCGCGGCCGCACATCTGCAGTGCAGCAGCCGCCGGCAGTCAAGAATGTTCCAGGTCGGCCGCGGCGGGTGAGCTCGGCCCCCAGGAATGCAGCTCTGCTCATCTCCGAGGGCGTGGGGGTTGGGGGCTTCAGAGCTCCTAGCACCCAGGCCTGTGGCCTCCTCACAGCCTCCCCCTTCCTACCTGCTTGACTCCAAATCGCAGCCCCCTCCCGCCCTCAGCCCAACGCTGGGACCACCATGGTGCGGAGGGCCCTAAAGGAGCCAAGTCTGCCGTCACCTTTCTTCCAGCTGTAGCGCGTGGGGCCCAGAACCCAGTACTCGCTGTCGTCAAAGTGGATGCCGCCGTGTGGGGGGAAGAAGGCGTGGGCCAGCTCGCCCGTGGGGCCATCGAAGCAGTGGTGCAGCGCGGACACCAGGCAGTCCGTGTGGTTGATCGGGTAGAAGCCTGAGGGAGCACACGGCTGAGAGGAGGCCTCTGGGTGGGTCGGGGGTGGGGGCACGGCGCCCACCTATTCGGAGGTCGCTGGGCTGCTCGGGGGCCACCTCACGGAAACTGAAGGGGGATACATCACTCCACATGCGGAAGGCGGCGGCCAGGCCCCGCCGGGTCTCACTGGGGGTCAGCAGGTTCCGCGGGAAGGAGAGAATCCTGGGGTGGGGTGGGGGGGTCAAGTTCAGGGTTGGCGGCCGGGCTGCTGCTGCGCTCCCCTCAGTGCCCGGGTCGTACCTGTATGTGAGGTTGAAGTGGTCCCAGCGCAGCCTGGCCGGGGTCAGCGTGTAGCGGCGTTGACGGGGCGCCTGCGGGTGCAGCGGCCAGGGCCCCGGGGAGGTGAGGACACCGGCGGGACGGGGCGTGGCGTCTCCCTTCAAGGAAAGCAAGTGCTCTAGGGGGACAGCTGGGGCTGCCCATGTCCGCAGCACAAGGAAGGGAGACTGGAAGTTAACGGGAATGCCCTGACTTCCCCCTTTCTGTCCTGTTTTCTGGTTTTCTACCCTACGCGGGCGAGGGTCACTTGTACAGCCGGAGAGAAAAACGTTACTAAAGGCAAACCCGGTCGGAGTGGGCGGAGCTGTTGGCCAGATGCTATCTCCCACCCCCCACCCCCCCAGAAAACGGACTCCGGCGCCGGTCTATGGAGCCGGGACAGACTCACCTGCGCTGCGCTCGCGGCTGGTCCTGCGTCCGGGGCCCCCAGCCAGGCCAGCCGCACAAGAGCAGGCAGCAGGCACAAGGCGCCCAGGACGGCCCCCAGGCTGCCGGCCTGAGCGCGGGGCCCCGACGACGGCCAGGGGACGAAGGCCCTGAGGGCCATGGCGCCTGCGGACTCGCTGTCGGGGCTCAGCGAGCGTGGGCTGCGGAACCTGCTGGAGTGCAAGGAACCGGGGGAGGCGCTGCGGCGGCTCGGGTTACAGCCCTGGGGTGGGGGTTGGGGGGTGGGAGGCGGGGGCGGCCACCCTTGAAGGGAACCAGCTGGTCATCCCGCTGTTGGCGCGGGGACCCCGGGCCTGCGGGTCGGTGGCAGTGGCCTGGGCGGGGCCACTTGGAGCGGGGGAGGGGGGATGGACGAGGAGATACCTGGAAGGGATAGATGCCAGGGGTTCAGAATTAGGCAAGGATGGTCAGTTGGGGCTTAAACTGACTGGGACTGAAAAACCCGGTGGCTTTTTCCACAATGGAATCCTCCCAATTCCCTCGACACTGAATGAGACCCGGGAGTGGAACCTCAATCCAGACCAGCCCAGGACATGTTCCCCGCTGGCGCTGGCCCGGCAGGGTCCCCGCGAGAGGGGCGGGGACGCAGCAGGAGGGGACGTGGCAAGTGAGTACAGGCGGCTGAGGGGGAAGAGAGGCGGGGTAGGCGGCTTGGGGATGGCGCCGGGAGGGAGGGGGATCTGCAGGGGTCCCACCAAGAGCTGGAGGAGGCCAGCGGAGGGACCCCGTGGGGGACGTGAGGAAAGGGCACAGAAGCAAGTGCTGTAGCGAGCCAGAATCCCCGCCTTGGCTCTCCCCAGCGGAGCCAGGCGCAGGGCCCAAGTCTGGAGTGGTCCTGGGTGGAAGGTGGGGGACCGTTGTCCTGAGGCCAGAAGACTCGACGGGACGGCCTACAGGCTGTGGTGGGATGAGGAGTCCGGCCAGGCGGGGATACTGGGGAGGGCGCCTCTGGGTTAGGGGAATCCAGAGGCGGAGTGGACTGGGGGGAGGGGAGAGAGGTGGGTGCTGGAGGGGTGTCAGCCGAGTGGCGGGAGGCACCAGGTGAAGAAAGGCTGAGGGCCCTGGCCCTCCCCATTCTCCATCCAGGCCTTGAGCCCAGAGGGACAGGGGGCGCGCCAGGCCAGCGGGGTCAGCGCCAAGTGCCTGGCGAGCGGCCACGGGGCTCCGGGAGAGCATTTCTGGTGGTTCTTGGAAAGCGCCGCCGCTGAGTCCAGCCGGGGCAGCGCCCCGCCTCTTCGTAGCTAAATATTTGCCCAACAAAGCTGCCCCCAACCCTGGCCCTGTCTTCTCCCTAGGTCCTGATACCTGCCCCTGGCCTAAAACAGACGCTGCACCACCCCTTCGCCCTACTTAACCAGGACCCCAGAGCCCAGAGCAAGAACAGGATCCTGCTTTGGCCCGAGCCTGTCCCCACAGCCCGCCCAGGAAAAAAGAGGACGGGTGGGGGAGGGAGCGTTGCCGACGGTCATGGGAGGCGGCTTGTGTCAGGAGGATGTTTCTGGCTTCGAGGCGGCGGACTGAGGAGTCTGGACCCATGAGCCCTAGGAACGGCAGGACGCACGCTTCTGGAGAAGGCGGGGCGTCTGTCCGCAGCGCAGGGGGCCCGCGGCGGTGGAGAGGCCAGTCAAAGCTGCCTGGGTGTGGGAACGTCGCGGTGGGGCAGTACTCCGGGTGGAGAAAGCCACGAGACTCGTCTGTCCTCGGGGAGAGGGCCTGAGACCCGCCCGCCCTCCTCCCCAAGCAGGCACCAGGCGGCAAAGTCCGTGAATCTTTTTATAAAACACGGGGCGGGGGAAGACTCGCGAGGGTGATGGTGGGACGTGGCTCTGGAGCTAGAGGGGCGCGGCTACACGAATATCTGGATGCGGTCGCGGATGGGCTGGCGGCAGATGGGGCAGGCGCTGAGTGCGGCGCCGCAGGGCGCGCAGGCGCCATGGCCACACTGGAACACGAGGCGGATGTGGCTGTCGATGCAGATGGGGCAGGTGATGCGCTCCTCCATCTGCCGGTAACGGCTCTGTAGCTCCTCCACCAGCTGCCGCGGTGGACCGGGGGCGGGGGCCGCGCTGGCCACCTCTGTGCCGTCTGCCGGCAGGGATCCGGTCAGGTGCGGGCCACGGTAGAAGCGAGCGGGATATTCGGGGCAGGGGTGGGAGGCCGGCGCCGAACCCACCCCTCGCGCCCAACCCACCTGGCCGCAACTTCCTGCTGATGACTACCTGGCACCTGATGCACTTCTTCATCCGGCGCGCGCACTCTGCGGGGGGTAGCGCGTGGTTGGGCGGGGCCGCCCATCTCCTCCCCTCCCCTCAGGACCCGGGGACCTCACACTCACCCTCGCACACGGTGCGGTGCTGGCACGGCGAGAACAGCACCAGCAGCGCCAGCTCAGAGCACACCAGGCATTCGGCAGCCTCGGGCCCCGATGGCGTGGCCACGTGCAGGTTCGTCAAGGTGTTGGGGGTGCTAAGCACCAGCCTGGGCCCGGGGGCCGCACCCCCGCCCACCTGCCGCTCCCTGCAGTTGGAGGAAGAAGGGTCTTAAAAGGGCCCGGGGTCAGGGGGCCACCCCCAACCACGCTGGGCTCACCTGAAGCGCTGGGCACAGCCCTGCAGGGTTTTGAGCACACGGCCCTCAGCAACCAAATCCAGCGGGCTCCGGCCTCGGTGGTTGGCGTAGCTCACGTCAGCGCCCTCCAATGCCAGGAAACAGGCGACTGCCGCGCCCACCGTAAGCTCCACGCTGGCCGGGAGGCCCGAGGCCTGCAGCTGGGCAGCAGACAGAGACCAGTGAGGGCTAGCAGGACTCACAAAGGTGCGCTGGCCTGAGCGAGCCACTGGCACTGACTGCCTTAAGTCTAAGGCAGAGAGGCATGGGCACCCCTTTTTCTGAGGCCACTGGAATGGAGGCAGGCAGGGAAAGTGCCTGAGTTCTGAGACACGCCCCCATCTCCTTTTCCAGGCGGGTTAGGAGCACAGAACTACAAGGCTGCTGGCCATGCTGGGGTGGTGGAAGATACCCTGCAAACTGCAGTCCCAGGGCTTCCCCATCCCCCAGAGGGCCTGGCTCCTAGGGGTCACCCTCAGTGTTGGTGGGTAGTCACTCAGGTCCTGCCTGGAGCCTGCAGCCAGCTGCCACAGCCCACCTCTCCAGCACCCAGATCCACACTTCCTCACCCTGGACAGGAGCTGCAAAGGCCCCGGGTCCCCCCCGGCCCCATCAGCAGCCAGGGGCAGCAGCTGATGGCGCTGCAGTGCCACGTGCAGGGCCGTGTCCCCCTCCTCGTCTTCAGCATTAACACTGCAGCCAGCATCCACCAGCAGCGGCACCAGCCCTACATGGGCCTGCTGCACAGCCAGGTGCAGTGCGGACTGGAGCTTACGGTTTCGGACATTCACGTCACAGCGGCCCTGGGGAAGGGGTGGGCACAGGATCAGCCCAGGGAACCCAGGGTCTCTGACTCCCAGTCCCAGGGTCAGTGAGAGACCCTGTGTCCACACCTCTCGGATGAGAATCTGAGCCACCTCCCGGTGGTTGTTGAGGGTGGCGAGGTGCAGTGCTGTGAAGCCATCCTCCTTCTTGGCATCCACCAGCTGCCGTGCCCAAGCCAGAATCCTCCTGACAGCTCTGCGGGAGCAGGGAGATGTGTCTAGTGTTGGGAGTGTCCCCCAGACTGATCCAGCAGCATGGCAGGAGTCCAGCTCCTGGCTACCTAACCACCTCAAACTTACAGTGTGTGGCCTTTGAGGGACGCATGATGCAGCAAGGTGAAGCCTTGACTGTTGGTAGCAGTGACGTCAATGCCAGGCACTTCGGTGAGAACCTCCACGATGCCGCTGGCGCCAGCACCCACAGAAATGGCACAGTGCAGGGGCGTGTTAGCATGGGCATCCTGTCAGTGGTGAGTCAGTGGTCATTCGGCGGCAGGTCTCCTGCACCCCAGGGATAGGGCCAGGGGACCCAGCACTCACTGGCAGGTTGACATCACAACCCAGCTCACACAGGACCTTCACCAGCTCCAGGAAGCCCCTCTGCACAGCCACATGCAGTGCTGCGCTCTGGGCACTATTAAGGACGTTGGCCCGGCACCCCGCACTCAGGAGCATGCGAGCAGCCTCAGGCTGGTTCCTGATGGGAGAAGAAGTGGAAGGGTGCTGTGCCCACTGGCTAAACTGCAGGCCCAGCCCCCACCGAGCCCACTCGGGCCTCACCCTAGGGCTGCATAGTGCAGAGGGGTGTTGCCCTCGTCATCTACCAGGTCCACGTCCGCCCGGGCCTGCAGCAGCACACGTACCACCTCCATCTGGCCTAAGTAGGCAGCCACCTGCAGGGCAGTCCTGCCCTGGTTCTTGGTATCCACCTGCCGAGACCACCAGCAGGTTAGTTCTCAGCCCTCTGCCCGCTTCTTGGGGCTGGGCAGGTGCGGGGACAAGGGCTGGGATCTCAGGAGCGTGCCTGCTCAGGGTGTCTCCGCAGCAGGTCCAGAGCCCGGCTTGTGTTGCCCAGGGCCACCTCCACCACCAGCCTCCCTGGGTGTTCCAGGTCACTCTTCTGGGCTCGAAGTTTGTCTAGGACAACGCTCAGGGAGCCTGGGGTGGGGGACTGAGGTTAAGCACTGGCCAGGGACAGTCCCACCTCCCACAGGCCGCTGTTGCCGGGTGCCCGCACTTTTGTTTTCCCTGGCACGCTCAGCCACGTCCAGGTTGGCATCCTCCTCAGGCCGATAGGCCACCAGGCAGGATGGGCTGAAGGTCCACAGCTGACCGCCGACTGCCACACGCAGGTTCCCATCTCCAAAAACCTTCACCACTTTCCCAACTTGGCCCAGGGCCTGAGGAGAGGAGGGGGGGGTCACAGGCCAGTCTCCCTGAGCATGAGGAAGGTGGGGGTGGAGGTAGGGGTGGGGGTCTCACAGGCGCCATGTCATCTGTCCACTCGCCGTGCCCAGCCTGCAGCCGCTTCACCATGTCAAGGTCGTCGATGACCCGCACCACATCGCCCACCCAGAAGGAGTTGTGCTGAATGAGAGAGGGGCCTATAAGGGAGCACCCAGGCCAGTGTGGCTGCCATGGTCATGGAGCAGGAGGCACCCCCATCAAGTTCTACAGGACAGGCAGGTCTGAACTTGACCCTAGCCCCTGAACAAAAGCACAACCAGAGGGTCTGGCTGGATGAGGGCTGCAGGTGACCAGGGTAGCCCTGGGTCGCTCAGCTCCAGTCACAGGGGTGACAGTTACAGAGGCAGAGGCAACCGACCCACAAGATGGAAGCCAGCTCTGGGCTAGTGTGAAGCCCGAGCACACAGGTGGGGGAGCAGGCAGCATGGCTGAGGCCAAACTAGAAGGGCCTGGGGGTGTTGCCCCAGCAGGAACAAAACATCATGGTTGTGGGTATCAAGGGCCCTTTCCCCTCCCCTCCCCCCAAACCTTTCCTGGTAACTTCCCCCATACCTGTGCCCTAACCTGCACAGGACTTGCTCTACAAACCACCTGTCTTATGACCCCATGTACATACACCCTTCTTTAGACCCCCAGGAGTCCTGGACTTAAGGTCCTGAGCTGAGTGATGGCACATCCCATCACAAGAGCCCTCCCCTTCCCACCTCCTCCATTTCCCACCTGTGACATCCTGCTTTCCAAATGCCTCTGCCCAACCCATGGCCCTGAGCTGTCTTCCCTGGTCTGTCCCACAACCCATCACCACTCCCATGTGCTTCCCACGCAGCACCCACAGGGAGCATTTTAGAAAGTAAGCCAACTGTGTGGCCTCCTGCCCATAAAGCTGTGGTGGCTTCCATTTGCCCTCAGGAGAGATGCTAGTGCCCGATCTGCCTGGCCAGCCAGTCACGGCTCACAGGGCCTCAACCTCCTGGATCCCTTCACACCCGGAACGCCCCCCACCCCGGGACCCTGCCAGGTCCTGCCCTCCTGCAGAGCTGAGACGGTCCATGGAGGGGGTGCAGAAGCCAGTGGATGGGGCTCAGCCCAGCCCCCCATGCACCTTGGTGAGAGCCCCAGGGTGGAAGGTCCAGCGGGTCTCGTGGCTGAACTGCACGCGCACGTCCCCACGGTCTGTGATGCGGTGCACGGTGCCCGTCTGTCCAATACACTGTGGCGGGTCGTGGAGGCTGTGGCTGGGGAGTCCACAGGATGTGGGGAGGGGAGGGCACAGGGCTAATGGGCAGGGCAGCTCACCTCCGCCATCCTGGGGTTCCACCCGCCATGGCCTTCCTGCATCTCCCTCAGGACGTCTGTGTCCAGCAGACACTTAACTTTGTCCCCGTGCTGGAAGGGCTGGCCATCAGCACTCACCCTGCGCTGCAGCTCTGCTGGCTTGCCTGGAGGTGGGTGGCAGGCCAAGCTCAGGCGGCATCCTTCCTTAACCTCCCTGCCCTCCCCTCAGAGACCTCACAGGCCAGCCCGGCCCCAGCCCAGCACCACCCCGGGTTCCGCCAGGGCAGGATGGCAGCTGGGCGGCCCTTACCAAGCCTTGGGAGGTGCTCCTTGTAGTAGAAGCCACCAGCCGCCTCACCCACACACTTGAGATCCACCTTGCCCTTGTGACCCACACGGTACACGTTGGTGGTGCCATCGGCCCATGTTACACTGGCCACACTCCGGCCTGTCTCCACGTCCCATCCACGAATGTCCACTACACGGCCCAGCTTCCCTTCCCCTCCTGGAGAGACAGTGGCCCCATCAGCAGGCTGAGCGTGGGCCAGGAGGTAAAGCCACCACCAGCGCCAGCCCAGCCTCCACCTGCCCACCCTGGCCCTCCACTCACCGTCCTGCGAGCCCCACTCCCAGTCGGGGCCCCGCACCACCTTTGCCCCCTGGAAGATGCCCCTCAATGGGATCCTTGGGAGGCCCTGGCGGGGACTCAGCGTGACCCTGCAAGAGAGTGGGTCCTGGGCCATGCAGAATGGCAGTCCCTTTGCCCTGCCCAGCCTTGTTCCTCCACATCCAGGGCCCAGGACAGCTGACCCAGCAGGTCAGTGCTCTCTACACTCTAAGTCTGGAGTCTGCTGACTGTGTTCTTCCAGGGGACCCTCCCTGATGCCGGGCTGGGAGGGTACACTGGGCAGGCCCTCACAGTGTCGCCTGTGTGTGCGGCCATTCCACACCTCCTTTCCAAAGAGCTGGACACCCTCTCTAAGGGCTGTCCCCTAAGTTCAGCACACCACACATGCTGGCTGAATGGCCATCCAGGCCACATGCCACCCTTAGTGCCCCACTGGGAAGTCAAACGTGGCTCTGGGGGCGGTACAAGAACAAAGGAGACTCCACAGTGCTGCCCCCTGCAGGCCTGCTCAGTGGACATGGCTGCTTTCCACAGAGGGTGGGGGCAGGTGTCAAAACCCAGGCCCCTGCAGTGACCCTGACCATGGCCACTCACTCTTCAAGGAAATGGCTCAGGCAGGCCTTAACCTGCCCCTGGGGAATAGTAGGGAGGCAACTCCAGTCCTCCAGAGCCAACGCCTGGTTAGGTGTCCGAGGTACTTGTCAGGTCCCTGTGGGTCACTCCCACACTGTGTCAGCCATAGCTGCAGGGGCAGCGGGACTTACGGGCGCGAGTGGGCCGTCTCGTAGCGTTCGAAGGCGTGAGTGAGATCGTGTTTGTTGTTCAGGTAACACTGCGTGCACAGGTCATAATCCACACAGACGTGGCACTTCCAGCGCATGCCTCGGAGCCCATGCTTCTTGCAGCAATCACAAATGATGTTGGGGTGCCGCACGCCTGGGGGCGGGGCAGGGTCAGGGGGGGTGGACGCGCCACACACACACACACACACACACACACCCCCGGCCTGCCCCAAGCACGCACCAATCTGGGCGTTGTCATAGAGCAGCAAGTCGTGTGCGCCCTGGTAGCCCGCGCGATAGTTGGTGCAGGTGCCGTGATCCCACTGCACAACCACCGTCCGGTCAGGGGTCGAGGGGCTGCCGTGGCGGCCAAGCTCCACCACCGTGCCCACGCCGCCCTCGCCGCCGTCCTGCTGGCCCCACTTCCAGTCCACGCCACGCACCACACGCATGCCCACCTGTACGCCTGCCTGAGGGTCCGGGTCCATGGTAGGCAGCGCTGCTCAGGGACCTGCAGGCAGAAGGCAACCTCAGGCCACAGCAGGGCTGCCAGAGCGAATGGAATGGACACCCACCCGGGAGAGCTGGGCGGGGACAAGCGTGGTGAGCATGCGCACTAGAGACCACAGAAGCCCACGTGGCCTCCAGGCAGCAGCATGGGAGCACAGCCTTGAGGCAGAGATGCATGTCCTTCAGTCCTTAAGGTGAGTAGACACCTCTGGAAAGGCCCCTCCAGCTGCTCTGAAACTCAGCCCCGCGGTGAGCTGGAGGAGTGAGAGGCAGGCCCCATGAGAGGAAAGTGGATCCCAGGAACCCAGGGGACAAACCTGGCAGGGAATGTCCCCTCGGCAAGTGCCCACTAGTAGGTCCAGTTCTGGGTGTGTGTTTAAGAATGAGTGGACTTGGCTCCCGGGCAGCAAAGGTCAGACAGCAAAGCTGACAGAAGGAGAGACGGTGCGGCTGATTGAAATGTGAGCAGTGCTGGAGCTCAGGATGGCTGCTCACCCAGACACCACTGAGACTGAAAAGGTGGGGACACCCGACAGGACCTGTGTGCAGTCCACACATCCCGCAAGGGACTGCTACCTGCTATGTGTAAAGGGCATGGAATGCAGTGGACAGAGCCAACACCCCACAGAAAACAGGCAGAACACTGGACTAGGGCCCTCCAACTACACCACACAGTGTCGGTCACCGAGACGCTGCTCGCCTGTGTGATACAACCCACAGCCCCGGAGGGCGGTGGACAGTGCCACCAGGTCACTGGTCCCACTGCTGGGGCCTTCTCTGGAGAACCACTGCCCGGCACCCCAGCTGTGTATACAGCACCCTCCCCCATGTCCTCCAGGAGGAACTGGGTGGTTTAGCCCCTAAGGGAGCAGGAACCAGCCCCACTCCCACAGCAGCAATTGGGAGGTGAACCTCAACACACGTTGAAGGGAAGCAGCCACGTGCCCAAAACCGATTCCATTTAATGGAAAGGTCACAAATGGGACAAGCAAATCCCAGGTGTTGGGAATCAGGGAGACAGTGGCAGAGGTGGCCATGGCCACTCCGGGACCAGGGAACTATTATTTCCTGGCTCAGAAACATATACCTGTTCATGCAGCAAATGGGGATCACGTATGACCTGTGTCTCCCTCATTAAGTGATTCTTCAATAAAGCTTCCTTAGATTGCCTGACCTAGGGTGGCAGAGCGGATAAAACGTCGACCTAGAATGCTGAGGTCGCCAGTTCAAAACCCCTGTCAAGGCACATATGAGAAGCAACTGTGAGTTGATGCTTCCCGCTCCTACCCCTTGCCTTTCTCTCTAAAATCAATAAATAAAATCTTAAAAAATATGTAACAGAAAGTCCTTTAGAAACACGAATGGGCCCTGGCTGGTTGGCTCGGTAGAGTGTCGGCCTGGCGTGGAGTCCTGGGTTCGATTCCTGGCCAGGGCACACAGGAGAAGTGCCCATCTGCTTCTCCACCCCTCCCTCTCTCCTTCCTCTCTGTCTCTCTCTTCCCCTCCCACAGCCAAGGCTCCATTGGAGCAAAGTTGGCCCGGGCGCACTGAGGATGGCTCTATGGCCTCTGCCTCAGGCGCTAGAATGGCTCTGGTCGCAACAGAGCGACACCCCAGATGGGCAGAGCATCGCCCTCTGGTGGGCATGCCGGGTGGATCCCAGTTGGGCGCATGCGGGAGTCTGTCTGACTGCCTCTCCGTTTCCAACTTCAGAAAAAATACAAAAAAAAAAAAAAAAAAAGAAACACAAATGGACTTGAGAGACAGTTAAGAGGGAAAATCAGCAGGACTTGAAGTAGAGAGCTGAGGGACCCCTAGAAGGTAAGGCGGCAGTCCCCACTCCATTTTTGGAGATTGTGCCTGTGGAACGGAGCAGGACCTCTTGTAGCCATCAGGACTCTGCCATGGGGAAGACATGCTGGGCACTGCCCAAGGCAGGGCTGGGTGTGACCCCAGCAGTCTGGCTGCACAGCTTGTGGGAGGCCAGAGGGAGACCCTGAGGCTGGGTGACATGCAGCCTAGAGGCAGTCAGTTGGGCTGCTGCCAGCTCCTATCAGGACCTGTGGCCCTGTATATAGCCACTGGGCACTAAGGCCAGCCCAGACAGGAAAGCCACATGACCCCTCAACCTGGGCCCTATGCCAGGGTCCTGGGCCTTGCCACACCCCAAGCCCTAACACTCGGCATCCCAGGCCTTGGCCAGCTCAGGAAACACCTTGGCCAGCTGAGGCTGCAGATGAGCAGCAAGGAGAAACAGACCCAGGCTTTGGCCCTTGGCTCCTGCTCTACACAGTGGCAGGAGCCTGAGTCCCAAGGTTATCTGATACCCACCCTCTGTCCCATCCACCTCTGAGGCCTACATCCAGCACATGGTAGACAGGGTTCTCAGTCCGTACCCAGCCTGAAGGGCCAAGCGAATGACCCCACATAATCTCAGAGATGCAAGCCGCTTAGCCAACGTGTTCTACAAATTCACCTTCCTCCCAGGTAGGGTCCCTGTGATGGTTCCTTCCTCCCCCTGACCAGACTTCTGGGGCTTCTACAAACAGGTAGACATTTTGAAAACGATGGACCTTTCACCCAATGGCTAATTAATTAGGAGCCTTTCTTCAGAAAAACTATTCTGCGGATTGACCTGGACAGCCTCACCTCTGGGGCCATACCACCCCCTCTACTGCAGTCTGTTCTGCCCTCCCCTCTGTAGTCTGTGCAAGGGTGAGCGCTGAGGCCTAAGGCCCAGCAGTCTCCAGCAACAGGGGCTTCTAGGTCCTTCCACAGAGCACAACCATGCCCAGCCTGCCATAGCAAAAGTGCCCACGTCAAGAATGACCATGTAAGAATGCCTTGACTGTGCCAACAAGCCCCAGACGAGGGGAGAGGTCCTGTGGGCTGCCACCTGGGCACTCAGATATGGCAGAGCCACTCGCGATGTGGCCTCAGCATCCTGTCTGGTGCCTCCCCATCAGCAGCTGCTACATTCATCGGACTCAGGCTGAGCAGCACAGCCTGGGGGTGGCCTGCTGCCATCTCAGGGCACAGGTCCCATCCCACACCTCAACAGGCTACAGACCTCTGCCAGCCCCGCACACACTCACCTCCATGCCCACACACACCTGTTGATCTGCAGTTGGCCAGAGCGACCTCCTTCCTGGCAGCCACAGACAAGTATGAACACACGGCCCAGACTGAAGATCCCTGCTAGCAAGGAAACCTCAACTGCAGAGCCCAGAAACTGTCCCCACACCGAAAGAGAGAACTCAGGCAGCTGGCCAGTTGGCTCGGTGGGTACAGCGTCAGCCCAGTGGAAGGACATCCCTGGTTTGATTCCCCGTCAGGAAAAGAGATCATCTGCTTCTCTTCCTCTTTCTCTTAGACCCCTTCTCTCTCTCTCTCTTCCCCTCCCACAGCCAATGGCTCAATTGGTTCAAGCATGGCCCCAGGCACTGATAGCTTGGTTGGTCAGAGCATTGGCCTTAGGCACTAAAAATAGCTCAGCAGATAGGGTTGCCAGGTGGATCCTGGTTAGGGCGCATGTGGAAGTCTGCCTCACTATCTCCCCTCCTCTCACCCCCAAAATAAATAAGTAAATAAGTAAATAAATAACTCAGGCAGAAAAGGGCCCAAGTACCATTAGTTAGTGCCATGGTCACAAAAAGAGTGACATGGCTCTGTGAGCTTGGCCAGCCACCATACCTGTCCAGCTACTGGCCTATGGCTCCACTGGCCATGTCCTGCAGGGCCATTTCCAAAAAGATATGGGGCAGGGGAGACACCCCAAGCAGGAGAGCAAGTATGGCCCCGTACTCAGGTGGGCAGAGTATGGAGAGTGAGGTTGCGGTGCCTGGCAGTGTCTGTGGGAAATCAGGACCAGGCCTCAGTCAGTGATGTCTGCATGTGGGGCAGCAGGGTAGGGTCATCAGAGCACCTCTGGCTAGTACCTGTTGTCTTCACACTTAGTGTTTCTAGCACAAGACAGGCAGCTCTCCTCCAGCCCTAGCCAGCAAACCATCATCCTCCCAGGAGCCCACCAGCTGACATGGGACACACCCCATGTGGGGCACACTGAACCTTGAACCCCCTCCCACCCATCACTTCTCTCACACAGACCAACACCCCTTGAGAAAGATAGTGGAGAACAGAGGACTGTCCCTCTCTGGGGCCACTCCCAGTCTGGGAGCCTCCCTGTCACCTCTCCTCCATACCCCATCCCTGAAGGTTCTGGGGTCTGCCCTCTCTGCTTCTGCACCTCTGTCCAACATGGCATCATCTGGAGCCTGGGCAAAGCCTCCAGCGACGCCTGCCTGCTGCCCCCTCCTCCGTATTTGCCACAGTGATGAGGCACCCGGCTCCCAGGCCTCAGAAGCACCTTGGCACAACATCCTAGGATCCTCATGAGGCAAGCCAGGTCGGTTTCCAGGCCTCTCCACTTCCCTCTACCCACCTCCTCGCCTTGTCTCTGTTGCTGTCATTCCTAAGGCCTAGCACATGACTGGTTGGGCTCCAAGTAACATCAGGTCATGGTTTCAAAGCTCAGTGCCTCGCCTGAGGGGGTCCCACAAGGGCGTGGGCAGAGGGGGTGGCAAGTGAGGAATGGCCCATAATGAGGACCAGGAAGGGGCTAGGAAGGGAACCGCCATTCCAGTGGGAAATTCACCCAAAGAGTTCTTTGCATTCCTTTGCCAGAAGCACTGTACTCTTCCGGGGTCCCCAGGCCAGGCCCCTAACTAGCACCGAAACCTCCTCGCTCCAAGGCTGCCAGGGCGTCAGCACTTTGTGCAACAGACGTGCTTTAGCAAAGTCAGAACTTACCTTAGAACACACACCAGCCTCACACCAGCATCCCAGACATTTAGGTTCTATTTCCTGGGTCACAAATTTGCTCGGCCACCAAGATTTCCTGTTGGAAACCAGCAGCCATTGCCGACACAGACCACACAGCAAACCAAACAGATAGCCAGTCAGCAAGTCTGGGGAAAAATGGTTTAAAAAGGCAGTTTCACACTTCCAGCATTTACCTCAACCAAAGAAGTGGCCGTGGGTCTGTTCTGTCGGCTGCACTGTTTCCCGCCTCCCATGCAGCTGCCAGCCTTGGGGGCCGGGATGGGGTGGGGGTAGGGGGACAGAGCTCTTTACAAACCACACACTAGAACTGTATATGTAAGGCTGTTCCGCTATTTGTGAATATTTTATTGGAAGAACTTAAAAGCCATCAAGATTAAATCACATTTGGCTAGGAAGTTGGCAAAATGCCTTTATTCAGAAGAATAAAGTTGTGTGAAACAGACTGGGGGAGACAGAGGCAGCCACTGCTCCCCCTGCACTCTGAGTGCCTGCTGTTGCGGCGGCTGCTGCTGGAATCAACACCGGGTGTGGACAATCCACAGGCTCCTGTCATGTGGCAGCTCTGGCTAGGACATGGGTGGGGGTGGAGGGGTGACAGGTGAAGCCCTGAGACAGCTGAAGAAACCGGACTTGGCCCAGTACAGAGCTGATGGGGGACGGCCCAAAGGAAGTGCAGGATGATCACCACCCAGATATAAGCCCTCAGGCGCCTGCACCGGGCTGATAGTAGCTGGCATCAGGACATTCGAGCCACAGGGGAATGGAGAGAGGGGACCTGCCAGGAAGGACCAGGTTTGCCAGGGCTTCCACACGCTTACACTGCCTGGTCCCCAGCCCCGCTGGTGCCCACCAGAAGTCTGGCACCTCTGCTTAGTTCTTCAATTGGTTCTGAACTCAGAGAGGGAGAAGCAGAATTATTTGTCAACACACACACACACTCACACACACACACAAAATGAACCCACAGGGCGGGAGCGCAGAATCTAACCTACCACGCGCAAGCCCATCAAGAGCTCACCTGTCTGGCCGTCCAGTCCCCCCGCTGCCCGCTTGGAGCCAGCTGGGCTGCAGCCCTGAGTGATGCCTGGAGACCTGGGCACCGGCACTGAGTGAGCTTCAGCGCAAGCCCGACCCTGTGGCTGCGAGGAGACGCACAGTTAGCACCCCCGACTGGACCGCGCGGGCAGGGCTCGCCTGTCTGCTCTTGGGGCTGCCCGCTGTCTACATGCCCATTCCCAGGCCAGCGCCAACAAAATCCATGGCTGCCCCACGAGTCCGCCTCCGGCTCGAGCCCTGCAGACGTCAGGGCCCCGCGCTGCGACCCGGCCACGAGCGCCGGTCGCGGGGAGCGCAGGGGCGCCGGGCCGGACGGGATGGACAAGACAGGGCCGGGCGTCCACCCCAAAGCTGACCCTCACCTCCCTCTCCGGGGCCGCCCGGCCGCCCCGTCCCGTGTCATTCCATCCCCCTCCCTGGGGAAGCCGCCTAGGTCCCCGGCAGGTGCCAGACCCTTGCCCCGGCCGCGGTGCCACGGTCGACCCCTACACCTGCCCAGGAGTTTGCGTCCCGCCCGCTTGGCGCGGGGATTTCGGGGGCCTGAGGAGCGCCGGGCCGGTGAGCCAGCCAACCAGACGGCCCCTCGGCTGCTCGGCACCGGCCAGTTGGGCGGCACCAGCCGCCGCGCGGGAACCCACCGGCGGAGGCTGCGAAGCCCCCAGCGCTCGGGCTCCTGGGGCCGCCTCAGGGCCAGCCGGGAGTTGTAGTCCGCAGCCTAGACGCCGGGAGCGGGGGGCGGGCCTGAAGCACAACTCCCAGGAGGCCCCACGGCGGCGCTGACGCAGGCGGCTGCAGGGGGAGCCGCCGCGGGGTGGGCGCGTGTGATGGAAGGCACTTCGGCCCCGCAACGATGGGGAAGACCTGTCTCCCCGGGGAGAGCGGGGGCTCGAACTTGGCTCTGCGCTGCTGCCGATGCAGGGCGCGTGCACGTCGTCAGAGGGCTGCGGGCGGCGGCGCAGCGGCCTCACGGGCCTGTACCCACACCGGAGGCAAGGGCTGAGCAGCGTGTGCCCGGAAGGAAGGGGCCGGGTCCTTCTCGGGTGCGCGCGGAGACACTGACGCCCTCGGATCAAGGAGGGCCAAGCACGCGCGGCGACCCCCGCCCCGGCACGGAGCGGCCAGAGCCTGAATATCCGTCCAATCCAGACAGCACGTAGGACCGGGAGCCATACCCCTCCTCTCTGGGGCGGGGCCTGAGCCGGACGTGCGTGCGTGCATACGTGGGCGGGGCACGTTGCTGTGGCCTTACCCTACGTGGCGCTCTCGGGTTCGAGATGCGTCGCCGAGGAGACGGACGCTGCGGGACCTGGGCTTCAGTCCGCAGCGTCATTGGCGAGGCCTTTGCGACGCAGAGATGAACCGTGGTCACAGCCAACTCTTTTGACGTCATGTGTTTTAAAATCCAAGTTTACGCCAGTACGCAGTTTTAATTCACGCAGAACGGGGGAACCTAGTGAAATCGCCGTCCCTTGTGTTCTCCGCAGAGGCAGATACTTTTAACTCTGGTAGCTTTTCCTGTGACAGGAATCTGCATGTTTCTAAATCAGAGGCTGCCAATTGTTTCTGTATTTCGACATTTCTGTGGATTTCCAGATAAGGTCAATGAGAACTTGGTCTGCAAACAACTCCGCCCCTCCCTGCCCCAATGGCCGCGTGACCCGCTAGGCTTATGACGACTTTCTGGATTTGTTTTCATGACTGCTCGCTGCTCCCGGTTTTTGCATAAAACCTT
Source organism: Saccopteryx leptura (assembly GCF_036850995.1). Classification (NCBI taxonomy): domain Eukaryota; kingdom Metazoa; phylum Chordata; class Mammalia; order Chiroptera; family Emballonuridae; genus Saccopteryx; species Saccopteryx leptura. The sequence continues at coordinate 84,101,247 of NC_089505.1, read as the reverse complement.
GCCTCCATTCTTGTACAGTATTTTCTTTTTTCTCTGGAGTTAATACTAGTATTTTTTTTATATTTTATTTATTCATTTTAGAAAGGAGAGAGAGAGAGAAAGGAGAGGGGAGGAGCAGGAAGCATCAACTCCCCTTTGTGCCTTGACTGGGCAAGCCCAGGGTTTCAAACCGGCGACCTTAGTATTCCAGGTTGACGCTTTATCCACTGTGCCACCGCAGGTCAGACCCTTAATAGTATTTTTTCTTTTCTTAGTATTTTTCTTATGCCTACAGTTTTATTAACCCATAGGTAATTTTTCCTAAGGTTCTAACATCTTTGCTACATGCCTATTGATAACATTTTCCAAAGGCTCATTCTATTTAATCCTGGAAACCTCTCTGCCAGAACAGTCTGTTTTCTTGTTCTAATCCAGACTGACTACTTATTTTATTTTTATTTAGTGAGAGGAGGGGAGGCAGAGAGACAGGCTCCCGCATGCGCCCCCACGGGGATACACCCAGCAACCAACTAGGGGGCGATGCTCTGCCCATCTGGGGCCCTTGCCCGGTTGCAACCGGAGCCATTTTTAGTGCCTGAGGTGGAGACCCTGGAACCATCCTCAATGCCCAGGGCCAACTCCTCCAATCAAACCATGGCTGCAGGAGGGAAGAAGAGAGAAGTGAGTGGAGGAGGGGTGGAAGAGCAGATGGGCACCTCCTGTGTGCCCTGACTGGGAATAGAACCCGGGACATCCAGATGCTGGGTCAACACTCTACCTCTGAGCCAAGTGGTCAGGGCCCAGAGGCCCAGGCACAGCTGTCATTTTGAGCTTTTCTCTGTGCTCATCCTTGTGACTCTTTGCTTTTCTTCTGTGTTGGAGTCCCTGTTTCCTGGGATCTGTGCTGTATCCCTTCTTGGTTTACTCATTTTGCCGAAGTAAGCCCTCAAGTAGCTTCCTGGGAAGTGTCCATGTCTGAAATGTGTTTATTCTACTCTCTGATTGATAGTTTGGTAGGGAATTCAATTCCAGGTTGGAAATATTTTTCCTTCAAAATTTTTGAAGCCGTAGGTTTTTTTAATGTCTGTTTTTGCTTTAAGCTCCTAAGGCTGCACAAGAGCTCCAAAAACTCTTGAATTTCTCAAATGAAAAGAGTCTTAAAGGTTATTTGGATATTCATAACAAGCCACTTTTAATCACAATTTGTGTTAATAAGGTGGCTTTTAAAAAAAATTGTTTTTTCAGCCTGACCAGGAGGTGGCGCGGTGGATGGAGCACGAGACTGGGATGTGGAGGAGCCAGGTTCAAAACCCTGAGGTCGCCAGCTTGAGTGCAGGGTTGCTGGCTTGAGCAAGGGGTCACTCACTCTGCTGTAGCCCCCCAGTCAAGGCACATATGAGAAAGCGATCAATGAACAACTAAGGTGCTGCAACAAAGAATTGATGCTTCTCATCTCTCTTCCTGTCTGTCTGTCCCTATCTGTCCCTCTCTCTGACTCTCTGTCTCTGTCAAAAAAAAAAGAAAGAAAAAACACATTTTATCATTGCTTTGGGGTGCCAGAGGGAGAGAGAAAGACAAGCATCAACTCCTTGTTTCACTTTAGTTGTGTACTATGTGCCCTGACCAGGGGTTGAACCAGCAACCTCTGGCATGCTGGGTCAACACTTTATCCACTGACCTACCCGGACTGAGAATAAAAAGGTGGTTTTTTTTGTTTTGTATTTTTTCTGAAGTTGGAAACGGGGAGGCAGTCAGACAGACTCCCGCATGCGCCCGACTGGGATCCACCCAGCATGCCCACGAGGGGGCGATGCTCTGTTGCAACCAGAGCCATTCTAACGCCTGAGGCAGAGGCCATAGAGCCATCCTCAGCGCCCGGGGCAACTTTGCTCCAGTGGAGCCTTGGCTGCCCGAGGGGAAGAGAGAGACAGAGAGGGAGGGGTAGAGAAGCAGATGGGCGCTTCTGTGTGCCCTGGCCGGGAATCAAACCCGGGACTCCTGCACACCAGGCCAACGCTCTACCACTGAGCCAACCGGCCAGGGCAAGAAGGGTTTTTTTTAAAGCTTTTAAGGATTGGGCTGGTTGTCAGGGGAACTAACTGTATAATTAGAGGGTTGGAACTCTCAGCTTCATCTGACCTGCATGGAGGGGAGAAGAGCTAGAGATTTAGTTCAATCACCAATGGCCAATAATTTAATCAATCATGCCTATATAATGAAGTTTCCATAAAATAAACAAAAAAGATGGGGTATGGAGACCTGTTGGGTTGGTGAGCATGTGGAAACATGGAGAGTGCTGTGTCCCTTTCCTATACCTACCCCTGTGCATCTCTTCCATATGACTGTTCCTAAGTTATGTCCTAGTATAATAAACTGGTAATCTACTAAGTAAAATTTTTTTCTGAGCTCTGTGAGCCACTCTAGCAAATCAACCAGACCTAAGGAGGGAGTTATAGGAACCTCCAATTGACAGAAACACAGGTGACAATTAGACTTGCAGTGGAATCTAAAATGTGTATGTGTGTGAGCACGGGGTGGGGTGTCAGTCTTAAATAGAACTCTAGCCCTTAAGCTGTGGGATCTGACACTATATCTCCAGGTAGACAGTATCAGGACTGACTTAAATTGGATCTTGTTTGTGAAGATGTGGAAGCATTTAAGTGTTTGGAGAGATTTAACGGGACAGGCGGAGGCTGTGGGGTTCTGGAACCAGAGTGGGATATAAGTAACCTTGCTGCTATGATTCCAAGTTGTAGTCTGCATTAGCATAAATGTTAAGCAGAAGGTGAACCTCTGAGATAGAAAGTCAGGATGCAGGATCAGCGGGACAGTGGCCCCTGAACCAGCAACAATGGATGCAAGTTGTTTGAGTGCCAGTAGGATCCAGGTTGACTCAAACTTTTATTGACCAGAGAGAAGCTTCAGGATAGCAAAGGATGGAACTACAATGCTCACATTGTCCAACAAAGAAAAGAAGGCTGCAGAAGATGCTGAAGCAGGAGAAGTAAACCTGACAAAATGAGGAAGATCACCCGAGAATGTGGGACTGTGATGACTAAGGACTCCTGGTGGTTAACTGTCACTTCAGGGAGAAGCCTCTGCACTAACCTGCCTGCTTCTGAGCCATCTCCTTAGAAAGAAGTTCCTGGAGTCCTATTTCATTTTTAAATTGATTTTAGAGAAAGAGGAAGGGAGGGAGACACATACACATTGATCTGTTCCTGTATGTGTCCTGACTGGGGATCAAACTGGCAACTCCTGTGCTTTGGCAGGATGCTCTAACCCAGTGGTAGTCAACCTGGTCCCTACCGCCCACTAGCAGGCATTCCAGCTTTCATGGTGGGTGGTAGTGGAGCAACCAAAGTATAAATAAAAAGATAGATTTTTAACTATAGTAAGTTTTATAAAGATTTATTCTGCCAAACTTAGTGAAAATCCAACATAAAGTACTTGGTAAGTAATTATTATTATGTGCTTTAACTTGCTGTAACTCTGATTTATAAATTTTATAAAGTTAAGTTACTTCCCTACTTTATAAATCACCATTACTGTGGAACCGGTGGGCGGTTAGAAAATTTTACTACTAACAGAGGTACAAAAGTGGGCGGTAGGTATAAAAAGGTTGACTACCCCTGCTCTAACCAACTGCTCTATCCAGCTAGAGTCCTATTTCAACCAATAATACTGAAGCTTTCCATCCAGTTGGAGCAGCTCTGACCAATCAAGAGTGGCTCTATTCTGACGAATGAGGAACCAGGGGCAGGGACTTCTGTCTATAAGCCAGCGACCCTCAGGCTCTGGGAACACACTTGACACTGAAGACTACTTACCTTTCCCCTGCTGAAGCTGCAAATGCCCCTCCTGAGCAGGCAGAGCGGAACAGTCCCACATAGACCGTGGTGGAGCAGAGCTGCCTAGCTAAAGAGGGACTTGGCCCAGGGGCAGCCTCATGTCTGTGCTGTTCTCACAGCACCCACCCTGGGAAACTGTGGAGCTGTTCCCCAGCACTGCTGTTCTCACTGCCAAGCTGTATTACCATCAAGCTGTTTGCACTAAATCAGGGGTCTCAAACTTGCGGGCCGTGGGCCGCATGCGGCCCGCCGAACAATTTTGTGCGGCCCGCAGACTAATCCACGAAGTTCAAAATATTTTGGATAAAATTAAGTAAGCCTAGGGGCCTACTTGTATTTTTCATTTCTCTAGCATCCCAGCTAGATATTAGCTTAGTTAACAGCAGTTGTGATGCGAACTACAGTTTCTGGTCGTTTTGTGACACTGAGTAAACTGCATGTACGATTGTGCTTGTTGTACTGATTTTTTTTTGTTTTCAACTGCAGTGAGAAAAGTGTTGTGTAACAGTTGCCTTTTGTAGACCTAGTGCTGCCCGCCGAACGGCTGTGATCTTGCTCTGCGGCCCACATGCTGAGTTGAGTTTGAGACCCCTGCACTAAATCAAGTTCTCTTCTTCACCGCAAGTTGGGGATTCCTGTTGGTGTTGAATGGGTGCCAAAGACCATGGGTTGACAACTGCAAGCAGTGGGAAGGTCACCCGAAGGCTATCTCTGGTTCCTCAGCTAAAGCAAACCGAGCCCGAGATGGCTGAAGAAGAGAAACAGAATCAAAGGGTGTTGTTGACAAAATGCTTGTGACTGAAATTCTACTGGCGGTCACAAATGAAGACGTTTATTAGTAACCAAAGATGCACTGTCCTGGCACTGGTGGCCTTCACAGCACTCAGAACTGGGTGGTTATGAACCAGGAAGCTGTGAAGGTGGCAGGAGAGATGGGCACGGGGTCCTCTGACACCAATGAGGAGTGATCACAGCACCAACAAAAAGAACAGCAGCTGTTACGTGACAAACCTATGGGGAAAAAGCAACCAACAGATGGGGTCACAAACAAATGAACTGATTTGTAAAGAGCAAAACCAGTCGTCATGATCAGAAACAAGAAAAGCAGCCAGTGATTTGGTTAATGAAAAGGACAGAGCTGCCTGACCAGGTAGTGGTGCAGTGGATAGAGCATCGGACTGGGATGCAGAAGGACTCAGGTTCGAGACCCCAGGATAGCCAGCTTGAACGTGGGCTCATCTGGCTTGAGCAAAAAAGCTCACTAGCATGGACCCAAGGTTACTGGCTCGAGCGGGGGGTTACTTAGTCTGCTGAAGGCCCACGGTCAAGGCACATATGAGAAAGCAATCAATGAACAACTAAGGTGTCGAAACGAAAAACTGATGATTGATGCTTCTCATCTCTCTCCATTCCTGTCTGTCTGTCCCTGTCTATCCCTCTATCTGACTCTCTCTCTCTCTCTCTCTCTCCCTGTAAAAAAAAAAAAAAAAGACGTTTATTAGTAACCAAAGATGCACTGTCCTGGCACTGGTGGCCTTCACAGCACTCAGAACTGGGTGGTTATGGACCAGGAAGCTGCGAAGGTGGCAGGAGAGATGGGCATGGGGTCCTCTGACACCAATGAGGAGTGATCACAGCACCAACAAAAAGAACAGCAGCTGTTACGTGACAAACCTATGGGGAAAAAGCAACCAACAGATGGGGTCACAAACAAATGAACTGATTTGTAAAGAGCAAAACCAGGCCGGTTGGCTCAGCAGTAGAGCGTCGGCCTAGCGTGCGGAGGACCCGGGTTCGATTCCCGGCCAGGGCACACAGGAGAAGCGCCCATTTGCTTCTCCACCCCTCCGCCGCGCTTTCCTCTCTGTCTCTCTCTTCCCCTCCCGCAGCCAAGGCTCCATTGGAGCAAAGATGGCCCGGGCGCTGGGGATGGCTCCTCGGCCTCTGCCCCAGGCGCTAGAGTGGCTCTGGTCGCAATATGGCGACGCCCAGGATGGGCAGAGCATCGCCCCCTGGTGGGCAGAGCGCCGCCCCATGGTGGGCGTGCCGGGTGGATCCCGGTCGGGCGCATGCGGGAGTCTGTCTGACTGTCTCTCCCTGTTTCCAGCTTCAGAAAAATGAAAAAAAAAAAAAAAAAAAAAGAAAAAAAAAAAAAAAAAAAAAAAAAAAAAAAAAAAGAGCAAAACCAGTCATTACGATCAGAAGCAAGAAAAGCAGCCGGTGATTTGGTTAATGAAAAGGACAGAGCTGCCTGACCAGGCAGTGGCACAGTGGATAGAGCGTTGGACTGGGATGCAGAGGACCCAGGTTCGAGACCCCAAGTTCGCCAGCTTGAGCGCAGGCTCATCTGGTTTGAGCAAAAGCTCACCAGCTTGTACCCAAGGTCGCTGGCTCGAGCAAGGGGTTACTCGGTCTGCAGAAGGCCCACGGTCAAGGCACATATGAGAAAGCAATCAATGAACAACTAAGGTCTCACAACAAAAAACTGATGATTGATGCTTCTCATGTCTCTCCATTCCTGTCTGTCTGTTCCTGTCTATCTCCCTCTCTGACTCTCTCTCTCTCCCTGTAAAAAAAAAAAAAAAAGGACAGAGCTAAAAAAAAAAAAAAAAAAAAAAAATTACACTAGTTTCAGAGCCAGAAAAAGAAAAAAAAAGCATTGAGAAGGCAGCAGAACAGGAAAGCCCAGCAGGGCCTGCAGGCCCCAGTTGCAGCTCTTAGAGCAGCTGTAGCTCAGGTCCTGATTCACTGCCCCACCTCCTTATCCTAAGAGGAAAAAGAGGCCGGCAGGAGCAGATCTCCAGCTACCAGGATCTAGCTAGCTGGGCAGGGTGCACTGGCAGTCACTGTGGCAGAATTGCATACAATAGGGAGCAGCGGGGATAGAGTGAATTCAGCAATAAGAGGAACTCTGGTAGAAAGAGCAAAGCTCTGTTCAGGCTTGAGGCTCACCCACTCCTCCTGGAATGTGTCTCTGGGACCGGAACAATAAAGGGGATGAAGGGGGGGCAGAGACACTGTATGCCATGTCTTTGGGGTTCAGGCCGCCTTACATATCCTCGAGGAGACGGGGAACTGTTTAGTAATGAATTTGAGGCTCTGGCCAGGTAGGTCAGTTGGTTAGAGCGTCATCCGGACACACCGAGGTTGCAGGTTTAATCCCTGGTCAGGGCACATAAAAGAATCAACCAATGGATGCCTAAATAAGTGGAACAGCAAATCAATGTTTCTCTCTCTCTCTCTCTCTCTCTCCCTTCCTTCCTCTAATAATAACAATGATAATAATTAATAATAATAATGTTGAGTCCCGAATTTGTGTCTTAAAACAAAGCACTTCCCTAGGTGACCAAAATTAGATGCAGTATAAATAAAACCCCCAAAGTACTGAGGACCCAAAGGACAATCCCATTTTAGCCTCAAAACTGGGAAGATTTACTAAACACGACCCAAAATCCAGGAGGGAAAAGTACAAAGGAAAGCGTTTTTGCCAGGCTGAACTATTATTACAGGCAATGCCAGAGGCCAGAAGCTGGGAGAGAGTATCTGCAACGAACAAACAAAAGGCTGAAGCAACACAGGTTGGCAAGGTAAAGAGAAAATGAGCCATGAAAAGGACAGGAAAAAAAGTTTAAAAATGGGAAGCTTTTTAAAAATAAAAAGATATTTATGTACATATATTTTTATTATTATTATTTTAGAGAGAGGAAAGAGAGCGGGAAGCATCAACTTGTAAGTTGCATCTTCTATGTGCCTTCACTGGGCAATCCTGGAGTTTTCAACCAGCGACATCAGCATTCAAGGTCAATGCTTTATACACTGGGCTATGTGTATTGTTTTAAAAGCAAGAACCCTCAGAGACATTTCTGAAAGGGAGAAGGATCAAAGGGAACTGACCCAGGGACTGAAGATGCCGGCGCCCAAGTTGTAGCCTGGGTGGCAGTACCCCAGGTGGCCGGCAGGTGGTGATCGTCACCTACCGCAGCTGCGCGCCCCCTTCCGGAGGTGACCTTAATGCCCAGAATGTTGATCCCCGTGACCCGGACAAGGCACCTCTGTGTATGTGCAGAGGCAATGTTGACATTAATTTCTGTGATATCAAAATGTGGAAAGCAATGCTTGTCCGCCCACAGGGTGCTGCCACATAACTCCCACATGCATCTCATAGACCCCCCACCTCCACCCCTCCTCACTGTTACTGCCCACCACAGCGCCCGTACCTCTCAGGTAGAGCATCAGCAGTTGCCTCAGATTTCCTTTGGAACCGATGTGAGCAAGCTGGCCTATGCTCCAGGGAGTTCAGGGTGGGGACACCATCACTTTCTGCTCCCTGGAGGAGATCCTGAGTCCCCCAGGAAGCTGAGGCCGGAATGGAGGAGCCAGAGGCAGGGCCAGAAAGGGTCCCTTTCCAAACCTTCACCTCCAAGCTAGATGCGGCGGCCCAAAGACTCTGCTCAGGGTCCCAACAAGATGCAGAGGCCTGACCTGACCAGGGTGGTGCAGGGGATAGAGTGTTGACCCACAACACTGGGATGGCTAGCCAGATCAGAGTGTGGGCTCGTCAGGGCAGAGTCACTGGTCAGGGCACAGAGAAGAAGCAATCAGTGCACAACAAAAATGGTGGCAACTGTGAGTTGATGTTTCTCATCCTCTCTCTCCCTTCCTGTGTTTCACTCTCTCTCAAAAAGGAGGAAGAAGGAAAGAAGGGAGGGAGGGAAGAAAAGAAAAAAAAAGATGCAGAGGTCTGGTGTTGGGATCTGGGCCCTTCCAGGCCAGATAAAGAAGTGTGCTGGGCTTGGGTGGTGTGTGTCTGACCTTGGCTTCAGTCTCTAGTAGAGGCCTTGAGATCTGGTGCTGACCAGGAATTTTGGGGGTTGACTAGGAACTAGTGAGGTTGGGGGTGGGGTGGGGTCCTGTATGGGTGGGTGGTACTCCCTGGCTGTCCAGAGCTGGGAATCAATAACTCAGTGAGCACTGCAGCCAGTCGAGTCGCTCCATTCCCAAGGTGAGACAGCACTTAAGGAAGCCCAGGGTCCACAGCACAGATGTCAACAACCCTTCCTCACCTCCCTGCCCAGGACACAGAGCGAACCCTCAGCCAGACGCATGCTCCCTGAATATAAGGTGCTACCGCTTCATGTCAGGCAGGCCTGGTCAGGTGTCCTCTGACCCCAGAGGGCTGTCTTGAGCACTCAGAGGTCTAGGCAGGTAGGGGATTGAGCGACAAGGGTCTTGGGCCCATCCTGAAGACAAGAGTGGGAGAAAGTGGGCTTGCAAGGGGGGGATTCCCTTTGTCTAGCCCTGACCGTTCTGGGGTCCTCAGTAGGGCTACCCCAGGGATTCATCAGAGTAAACAGTGGTCTGCCCTGTAGCTGCTCTTTCTCTCTCTCTCTCTCTTTCTCTCTCTCTCTCTCTCTCTCTCTCTCTCTCCCTCTCTCTTTCTTATAGTTTTGTAGCTGCTTCTTTTGTGTAAAGAGTGAGAAAAATTTTCACCAGGCACTGGCCAGATAGCTCAGTTGGTTAGAGCGTTGTCCCTACATGCTGAGGTAGCGGTTTGATCCCTGTCAGAGCACATACAGGAAGTGCCCAATGAGTGCACAACTAAGTGGCACAACAAATGATGCTCTCTCTTTCTCTCTTTCGTTCTCTCGTTCTCCCGTTCTCCCCCTTTCCCGCCTTCCTCTCTTCCTCTCTCTAAAAATCAATGTTAAAATTTTTTTAGAAAGAAAAGTTTTTTTTTCACCAAAGTAAACCTCATCGTTGGCTCCTCTTCATAGTCAGCGCCGTCCAACTCTAGACGGTCAGAAGCCCTGGGGCGAAGCAGGAAAGTTTCTGTTCTTGCCCTCTCCCCGTCAGAGCAGGCTGGGAGGGAGCAGCGTGACCTGGGGCCTCCCCTCCTCATCCAGGGGCACCGCCTCCAGGACTGGCTTAAAGCAGTCGCGGAGCTGCCTTTGGGGCTACGACCCAGGACCACAGCCCGCCACAGCCCACGGGAAAGCCTCGGAAAGCCTGGAGGAAGCAAGCAGAGGACAGTGATCCGAATGCGCTCATAAGGCGAGAAACCGAAGGGCAGGTGGATCTGCACGGAGCCCGCCCCACCAGTGCGACCGAGGGCGGGGGTCGAGCGAGGCCGGGGTGGCTTCCCCTAAGGGCTCATATCCATCGTCCCGTGCCTCCTTTCCCTTGAGACCCATCCTCCAGGGGCCGACGGACCGCGGCCCAGCGAGGGTTAAGGGGGGCGGGGCGTGGGGCGGCCCCGCCTCCGCCGCCGCGCGGGGTCCGAGCGCGCACGGGGTGCGGAGGCGGGTCGGAGCGGGCGGCAGTGGAGGGCGCGGTGCGCTGGGCGAGCGCGGGGAGCGGCGGCGGCGGCGCGGCCCGCGTGACCTTCCGCCCGCGCCCGTGCGCCCACGAGCCCCCGCCGCGCCCGGCCTAGCCGCATGATGCGCGCCCCGCCGCCGCTGCTGCTGCTGCAGCTGATGCTGATGCTGCTAGCCATCTGTTTGCTGCCGCCCTGCACTGCGGTCTCCCCGACGCCCCCGGGCTGGGAGCCGGCGGCCGATGCGCCCTGGTGCCCTTACAAGGTGCTGCCCGAGGGCCCCGAGGCGGGCGGCGGGCGCTTGTGCTTCCGCAGTCCCGCGCGCGGCTTCCGCTGCCAGGCGCCGGGCTGTGCGGTGCACGCCTCGGCCGGCCACTTGCTGCGCGCCAGCGTCCTGCGCAACCGCAGCGTGCTGCTGCAGTGGCGCCTGCCGCCCGCCGAGGCGCGCCGCGTGCGCGCATTCGCGCTCAACTGCTCGTGGCGCGGTGCCTACACGCGCTTCCCGTGCGAGCGCGTGCTGCTTGGCGCCTCCTGCCGCGACTACCTGCTGCCCGACGTGCACGACGGCGTGCGCTACCGTCTGTGCCTGCAGCTGTTGCCGCTGCGCGCCGAGCACTCCGCCGCCGCCACCCCGGAGTCCTCCGAGCCCACCGAATGCGTGGAGTTCGCCGCCGAGCCGGCCGGCATGCGAGAGATCGTTGTGGCCATGACAGCGGTGGGTGGCTCCATCTGCGTCATGCTCGTGGTCATCTGCCTGCTCGTGGCCTACATCACCGAGAACCTCATGCACCCGGCCTTCGGGCGCCCAGGCCTACGCAGGCAGCCCTGAAGCTGGAGATGGCCACCCACCGGGGCTCTGTCTACCGACAAGTGCGCAGAAGACCCCAGGCCCGCTATCCTTCCCTAGTTCCTGCTCCCTCCTTAGGATCTCTGCGCAGGACCTGCTGGAGATGGATAGGGTACCAGCCCGCCCCAGGGCCTTGGAGTCATCGCAGGACTTTACAAGCCCAACGTCCACTTCCAAGATACCAGTTCGGGACTGGCCCTTGGGTGTGGGCAGGGGTGCCAGCCTCATCTGGGCCTCTTCCCGCTCTCCATAGGCCTTTATAGGGGCCACCAGTACATAGGGCCCCTTCTAGCAAGAGCCATTGGCATCCCCAGGTCGTTGCCCTGCACCTCCAGCCCGTGCCAAGTTGGAAATCCAGGCCGTCATCATTGCTTGGTCACTCACTGTGCGCTTTGCCGGCTCGAGGTCCCTTTGGAGCCTGCCCTCTCTCCATCCCACCCTAGTGGGCTTAGGTTAGCTTTGTGCCTTAGTATCTCAGGCCCACTGCTGGAGCCAACCACTCATCCTGTGCTGTCCAAGGCGGTCTGTGGCCCCGAGATTGGCTGCCTGTGTGTGCTTCTGGCCAGAGTCCCCCTGGGGACTTCCCTCAAGCTTTGCAGGAGCCTCGGTAAACAGCGTCTCATGATGTGTCCCTATGTGGGTGTCTGACAAGCTGGGAGCCAGGACGTATGTAGTTCAGCAGGTGGGGCTTGGCATCCAGCTGCTCCAGGGTGAGTGTCCTCTGACCTTGGGGGAAGCTGACAGTTCTCCAGGGCTGGGTGTCCCCCCTTTTATTTTGCAGTGCTCTCTCTAATGAGAACTTTCTGTAATGAGTGGGAGCAGGTGGCTGGGAAGAGAGGGCCTGGTTTGAAAGGGTAGTGTTGGGTCCAGAGGGCAAAATAGATGCCAGCCTTGACCAACTGGTCCTTGCACTGTGATTGGCTGCCAAGTCTCAACCACAGCATGATGGATAGCACCACCCCACCTCCTTATGTGCTGGGCACCAGGAGCCCAGGGTCAGTCGCGATACTGCTGCCCAGACACCCACTATGGACGGAAGGCTGGCCTTGCCCCTCTCTGGGCACCTGAGCACCCTTGCCAAAGCTGCTTCCTGCACCAACCACCTGGTGATGTCTAGTGCCTGGAGGGGTTGGGCATGCCCGCTCTCCGTGAGCCCCTGACTGCAATCACCTTGGACCTGGCACTTCTGGAGTCACTGTGGCTAAACCCTCTCACCCTCACCCCAGTGGCTACCAGCAACCCCAGGCCTTGGCTGGTGCCCCTGCAGTGCCCACTCCCTACCTCTGTCTGCTCTGCCCACCCCTGGCATGGCACTGGTCAGGTGTGAGCCTGGTGCCAGTGTCTAAATGTCCATCGTTCTTAGACTGAAACCATTGTCTTGTGTGCTTATTTGGGAGGTGGGGGGAAGGGCTGGGCCCCTTTCTCCTCAGCTCCTTCAAGCTCCTGGAGCAGCAGTCCAGTGACTGGCCCTGGACCCTTTGCCTGGTCAGGTGTGGCCAGCACCAGACTGGATGCCCAGCCCTCTGCCTTTGTAGTTTCTGGCAGAGGGATAGGTGGGTTGCCTTACTGCAGGCCTGCTAGGCCTCAGACTTGGAAAAGCATCTCCTGGGCCTGCAGTGTTGGGTGGTGGTGGAAGTGGGAGTGGGGTTGCACCTGCTGCAGTTCGAAATAGCCTGGTCTCAGGGTGACCCACTTGAGCTGTGACAAGCAGCAATTAGGTGGCTCCAGGAAGGGCCCCCTCCCCACCTTGGGCTCCCCATGCAGTGCTAGAGCTGAGGAGGGACAGAAGGTAACCCTGGGGTTCCTGTGTGTAACATGCACTAACTCACCACCCACCGTCCCCATGGGCCCTCCCCCACTTAGTCTGTCCTTGAGATTCTGGAGATGCTGTGACCCTGAGGAGCAAAAGCAGCTGGGAAGGGAGGAGGGATAGACTTTGGAGTGACTCATCCTCTGGGGAGAGGGGGAGGGGTGGTTCCTCTTCCAACAGCCAGATGGAGAGCCTTTGTCCTAGAACACCTGTGGAGGACGCACAAATGTCTTCCCACCGCAGGGTGCAGGTGTGGGCCCCAGGCAGCCCCCATCTGAGGCTCCCTGGTGTCCATCCTCTAGCTCCTGGGTGCAGTAAGCTTCTAGAGCTGGGGCCGTGTGGTTCCTTGAGGCCAGCTCTCCTGCTATCCTTCCCCCTTTCCTGACCCTCCACCTAATTTGGGACCCTGGTTATGGGTTCAGGTTCACACCAGCTAGACCCACAGACTTGTCCCATCAACTGATGGAGAGGCTGGTCACCCTGGCCCACAGCCTTCTCCAGAGATGCGATCGCAGGGCTCAGTTCCAGGGGCTTCTCAGAGGCCCAGAGGCTCCCTGGGACTGGCTGGGGGTGAGCAAGGGACACCCAGGTTCCTCCGCCCCAGCTCCTCTGGTGCACCTGAAAGACAAGTGCACCTTGTCCAGACTCCCTTTCCAGCCCCCTTCTCCCTTTCTGATCATGGCCTGTGTGCTTTTCTGTGGCCACGCCCACTTCCCTACTTTGGACTGTGCTGGTAGTGACCTGCTGCTTTCCTATGAAACTCAGAGCTTCCCTGTGTCCTGGAGGTGGGTCCAGATGCTTTGTTTCTGGTGGAGGCTTTGCCTGTCCCACGGGTTCCTGAAGATACTGAAGCTTATTTTCTGACACGGATAGAAATAACTGCGTGGATTCAAAACACTGAAGGGCCATGCTGCCTTTCAGTGCCTCTGTTTCCTTATCTGTGAAGTGGAGACAAGAATAGGAACTAGTTCACAGGCCTGCTACAAGGCTTCCACAAGACAGCCAGGAAGGTGAGGCATCCTCGGTGCTGTCCATGTCATGACTTGTGCCCTCCAGGCCAATACCCCCAGGTTATATCCCCAGCCATACCCGCTTGAGCTCTAGACCACACCTCTCTTGGGGACTGGGCTCATGCCCTCAGTGAGTGCTGACCAAGGGGGGCAGAGAAGAGGTCACCCCACTCCAGGGAGGGAGGGGACCAGGCTTCATCTTCTAAAGACAGGATTATTTTCCAGTTCTATGCCAAAATCAAACAATCGGGAAATTCTTCAGGGTTTTTTTACGTGTTATGCCTGAGAATGAACCTGTAACTCTAGGTTATCGGGAATTAAATCTTGTTTATACAGGGCCTTGTGAATTACTCAAAGGCTCTACTCCAAGGACCCACAAATTGTCGGTTTTGATCAAGTTACTGAATATCTATGTTTCTTCCCTAATCAGCCTTGTGTTTTTATTTTTTTAAGTTTTAGAAAGAGGAAAGAGAGAGAAAGGGAGGGGGAGAGCGGGAAGCATCAACTCCTAGTAGTTGCTTCCCGTATGTGCCTTGCCTGGGCAAGCCCGGGGTTTTGAACCAGTGACCTCAGCATTCCAGGTCAAATGCTTTACCCACTGCACCACCACAGGTCAAGCCAGTCAACCTTGTTTTTGAATGTTGGTATCTTTCATCATGGTTGCAAAGTGATTTTTTATTTTTTGTATTTTTCTGAAGTTGGAAACGGTGAGGCAGTCAGACAGACTCTCGCATGCGCCCGACCGGGATCCACCCGGCATGCCCACCAGGGGGCGATGCTCTGCCCATCTAGGGTGTCCCTCTGCTGCAATCAGAGCCATTCTAGCGCCTGAGGCAGAGGCCACAGAGCCATCCCCAGAGCCCCGGCAAACTTTGCTCCAGTGGAGCTCTGGTTGCGGGAAGGGAAGAGAGAGACAGAGAGGAAGGAGAGGGGGAGGGGTGGAGAAGCAGATGGGCGCTTCTCCTGTGTGCCCTGGCCGGGAATTGAATCCGGGACTCCTGCACACCAGGCCAACACTCTACCACTGAGCCAACCGGCCAGGGCCGCAAAGTGATTTTAATCTTGCTTACGTGTTTTATTTTCCCTTGTTTTTTTTTTATTTTTTATTTTTTTATTTATTCATTTTAGAGAGGAGAGGGACAGAGAGAGAGAGAGAGAGAGAGAGAGATAGAGGAGAGACAGAGAGAGAGAAGGGGGGGAGGAGCTGGAAGCATCAACTCCCATATGTGCCTTGACCAGGCAAGCCCAGGGTTTCGAACCGGCGACCGCAGCATTTCCAGGTCGACGCTTTATCTACTGCGCCACCACAGGTCAGGCTCCCTTGGTTTTTTTGAAGACAGGATATAAGAGCCATCTACTTCCTCCATCACTCCAGCATCTCATCCCCAGCTTTATTTATTTATTTTTAATTTTTCCATTGACTTGATAGAGAAAGAGAAGCATCAACTCATTGGTACACTTAGTTGTTCCATTTAGTTGTGCACTTACTGATTGCTTTTTATACATGCCCTGACTGGGGATGGAACGTGTGACCTTGACATGCCCAGATAATGCTCTATCCGCTAAGCACCCCAGCCAAGTCTCCTCCTTAGAAATTTTTCTTTTTTCTAAGTTGTATCAGAAATCTGTGTGTGTGTGTGTGTGTGTGTGTGTGTGTGTGTGTGTGTAACAGAGACAGAGGAGGACAGATAGGGACAGACAGGCAAAAAGGGAGAGAGATGAGAAGCATCAATTCTTCATTGTGGCACCTTAGTTGTTCATTGCTTTCTCATATGTGCCTTGACCAGGGGGCTACAGCAGAGTGAGTGACCCCTTGCTCAAGTCAGCGACCTTGGGCTCAAGCCAGAGAACTTTGGGCTCAAGCCAGTGACCACGGGGTCATGTCTATGATCCCACGCTCAAGCCGGTGACCTCGGGGTTTCGAACCTGAGCCCTTTGCGTCCCAGTCCAATCAATGCTCTATCCACTGCTCCACGGCCTGGTCAGGCATCAGCAGTCTTTTTTTTTTTTTTTTTTTTTTAATATTCTATTCATTTTAGAGAGAAGAGAGGGGTAAGAGCAGGAAGCATCAACTCCTATACATGCCTTGACCAGGCAAGCCCAGGGTTTCAAACCAGCGACCTCAGCACTCCAGGTCAACGCTTTATCCACTGAGCCACCACAGGTGAGGCCCTCAGCAGTCTTTTTAAATCTTCATTTTCTCCAGTGATCTCAGTAAAAAAAAAAATTTCCCCATTTCTGATGCAGGGTGTTTTTTTGTAACTTTATCATATTTCTAACTCTGCTTAGCTCATGATGAAATATCCGGCTCAAATTTTTGTCTGTTTTCTGGGTCTCTTTCTGGCGTGCCTTCCTTATCTGTAGGGATGCATCTTATTCTGTCTTTTTCTGGTGCTAAGTCTGAGGGATTTGATTGCTACTCTGTCCTGTCCTATCCAACACAGAGCATTTCCCTGGGCTCCTGGGTGGGGTGTGAGTGGGCGGCCATAGCAACCAACCTTGCTAGCTCTGCTGTTGCAAAGGGTTAAAATAGAGGGATTTCGTGTCTGGGAGCCCTCCGCCCTCCCACCCTACACTGTCTCCGTCCTTCGCCCAGCGTGTGTCCTGCTCACTTGGATTCTAGTCTGACATTCTGCTGTTCCCAGTCTCTTCTCCCTCGTAGGCAACCACTCTGATGCACACTTACATTCACGTTTTATCATTTACCTCAACGCTGTGTTGTTGATCTCGTCTGTTATTTTTCCTCGACACCATGTGTTTGAGACATCCACATCGCAGTGTGCACAAATATTTCCTGGTTGTGGGGCGTGGCACAGGATTGCCAGTGTGTGCTTCTCCTCCACGTGTACTTGTCCTCACCCAGGAAGGACACAGGCAGCTGCACTATTATCATGATGATGTTTCCAGGAAGACCCTCTCAATTATCTTCCTTAGGGACCATCGTGAAAATTTCTCTAGGTGGGGGATGATGGGTCTCAAGGGGTTTGCAAATGTAATTCTGCCGATATTGGCAGTTCATTCTTGGTGGCTAAGGCAGTGGGCACGCCCCCATTTCTCATGAACACAGGGTAGCATTCAGTTCTCCAGCTCTCGCCATCTGTTGGCTGTTTAACAGTAACCTGATTTTGTTTGAACTTGCTTTTTCCTGATTATGGAGACGTTGAGCATCGCTTAATATTCTCATTAGCCACTTTCATGTCCCCTCGTGCTAACTGCTGACTCATGTCCTCTCTACATTTTTTTTATGAGAGTTTTTTTTTAATTTTTATTTATTTATTCATTTTTAGAGAGGAGAGGGGGAGAGAGAGAGAGAAAGAGAGAGAGAGGAGAGACAGAGAGAGAGAAGGGAGGAGGAGCTGGAAGCATCAACTCCCATATGTGCCTTGACCAGGCAAGCCCAGGGTTTCGAACCGGGGACCTCAGCATTTCCAGGTCGACGCTTTATCCACTGCGCCACCACAGGTCAGGCCTCTACATTTTTTTTGTTATTATTTATTTATTTATTTATTTATTTATTTATTTTTTACAGAGACAGAGAGTGAGTCAGAGAGAGGGATAGACAGGGACAGACAGACAGGACCGGAGAGAGATGAGAAGCATCAATCATTAGGTTTTTATTGCGTGTTGCAACACCTTAGCTGTTCATTGATTGCTTTCTCATATGTGCCTTGACTACAGGCCTTCAGCAGACTGAGTGACCCCTTGCTCAAGCCAGCGACCTTGGGTTCAAGCTGGTGGGATTTTGCTCAAACCAGATGAGCCCGCGCTCAAGCTGGCGACCTCGGCGTCTTGAACCTGGGTACTCCGCATCTCAGTCCGATGCTCTATCCACTGCGCCACCGCCTGGTCAGGCTACATTTTTTCCTTTGCTGTCACTTTTTCCTCTTGATTATCAAGAGTTCCATGACTATTCAGTGCTATCCTACAGGATTTTCTAGAATTGTGGAAATGTTCCTATCTATGCTGGATTCATTTCTGAGGGCGGTTGTAATGAATTACCACAAACTACAGGGCTTA
The DNA here is from genome assembly GCF_036850995.1 of Saccopteryx leptura. NCBI lineage: Eukaryota > Metazoa > Chordata > Mammalia > Chiroptera > Emballonuridae > Saccopteryx > Saccopteryx leptura. Next base: position 84,083,420 of record NC_089505.1, on the reverse strand, counting down.
AAACAACAGGGATGTGTTGTCACAGTTGGCAGCGTTGGGTCTTGCTGAAGCCCAGGCAGCAGGAAAAGCTGTTTCAGCCTCTCTCCAGCTTCTGGAGCTGCCTTTGGGTCCTTGGCTTGTGGACCTATCACTCCAGTGTCCTAGGATGCTTCTGTCACATGGCCTTCTCCTCTGAGTGCCTCTTCTGAATGCCTTCCTTTTCTTTTAGCAAGACACCACACTGGATTAGTGCCTACTTTAATGAATTACAACCTTACAAATTTTAATTTGACTCCATCTGTAATGACCCCTATTTCCAAATAAGGTCCCATTCGCCAGTACCAGGTTTTAACATTGATCTTATCTTTTGGCAAACACAATGCAATCCACAGTAGACGCTGGTCATTGTGGGCATTGAGGACTTGAAATGTGGCTGGTCTGACGGAGAGACTGTATTTTAAATTGTAATTGTTTCACTTAGGTAGCCACGTACAACTTAGGTAGCCATGTATGCTTAGTGGGCACTGTGTTGGACACAGTTCTAGACACGTACCTCTGACTGCTTTAGATGTTTCACTTGTGCTGTTAACAACGGACCTTTTATTTTTTTGCAGAGGCGTAAACGACACCAGGTTCTAGACCAGTGCTTGATCCAGCAACCTCAGTACTTGAGTTCTGGCTAAGAAAGAATTCAGAGCCAGGACTCAAACTATAAGAGAAAGAATGAGCTCAGGAAACAAGTTACAGAGGCAAAAGAAGGTCCTTTGGAGATTAGGAGCAAGGTACACTGAGGAGGGGCATGGGAAAGGTGAGGGTGTGCTCCTGAGAGAGGAGAGGGGGAGTAGGCTGGGTTCTCCAGCCTAACGCTTTTTTTTTTATTATTCATTATAGAGAGGAGAGAGAGAGAGAGAGAGAGAGAGAGAGAGAGAGAAGGGGGGAGGAGCAGGAAGCATCAACTCCCATATGTGCCTTGACCAGGCAAGCCCAGGGTTTTGAACCGGCAACCTCAGCGTTTCCAGGTTGACGCTTTATCCACTGCACCACCACAGGTCAGCCTAACGCTTTTTTTTTTCAAGTGAGAGGAGGGGAGATAGACTCCCCCATGCACCCCAACTGGGATTCAGCCAGCAACCCCCATCTGGGGCTGATGCTCAAATCAACCAAGTTATCCTCAGCACCCGGGCCGATGCTCAAGCCAGTTAAGCCACTGACTGCAAGAGGGGAAGAGAGAGGGGAAGAGAAGCTGATGGTCGTTCCTCATGTGTGCCCTGACCAAGGATCGAACCTGGGACTTCAACACACCATGCCAATACTCTATCCACTGAGCCAACTGGCCAGGGCCCTAACACTTTTAAGAGTGGAAATCTTAGGGGAGGTCCTGGGGAGGATCTCAATAGGATATTCATCAGCTTTCCAGGTCTTGGGGCCAGCGCTGATGTCACTTGTCTGGTTTTGTTGCTTTTCTGGGCCTGGAGCCAAAACACTGGATCTAGATATATTTTGATGCAGGTCAGAACCTCATTGGGGCTTCATGCTTATGGGCTATTCTGCAACCCCCTGTTTGTCCCCCCTTCTAGAGAAGTCTAACCCACATGAGCAATTATATGAAAGGTCAGGGGGGCTCTAAACTGCACAACCAGTGCTATGCTAGGGGAGGAAAGGTCACCCTGGGGCTGAGGGCCTTGTCTTCCCAGTTTTGCCCATTGCTAGGTACCCGGGGCTTTCTACCTTGGTGACCTCCTGTATCCGGTCCATCGTCCTGTTCTACCTACCACAGATCCTCAGGGGGGTTAACTTGAAAGGGTCAAGTACTGATAGGTTCAGAGGAGAGAGTGAGAGAAGGTCCAGAGGGGGACTGCACCAAAGGTGAAGCGGGAGTGGAAGCCAAATGGCTCCAAAGGTGGAGCCTGAGAAAAAGCAGTCCCGGGAGAAGGCAAGCGGATACCAGAGACAGGTCACAGGAGGCTTCCTATGCCGTCTTCTCTTTCTTCAAAGGTTCATTGGCCTCAGTTAATTCTAAAACTTCATTTTGCAAAGAGGCAACTTCAGATTCCTTAGTAACATTGGGAAGCCTCAAAATGCCACTCAAAATAGGTGTGTTCCATTTACTTTTGGCCATTTCAGAACTATGATTGTCCAATTCGGTTTTCAGAAAAGTTGGGAAATTTCAAACATTCCTCATGACAGATACTGATAGTCTAACACTGTCCATTTAGTTATAAAAGTGCACGAGGAGGGACCATAGTTGTTTGGTGTTTGTTTTTTTACTGTATTTATTGATTTTGGATAGAGGAGACAGAGAGAGAAAGGATGGGGTGGGGGAGGAATGGAAAGCATCAACTTGTTTCTCGTATGTGCCTTGACTAGGCAAGCCCAGGGTCTCAGACTGGCAACCTCAGCATTCCAGGTCGATGCTCTATCCACTGTGCCACCACAGGCCAGGTAGGACTGTACTTTATCTTTTTTTTTTTCCGAATTAAAAAAAAAAAATGTTTTACTTAATGATTTTAGTGAGAGAGGAATGGAGGGAGAGAGAGAGAGAGAGACAGGAACATCAATCTGTTCCTGCATGTGCCCTGATTGGGGATCTAACTGGCAACCTTTGCAGTTCGGGATGACACTCTAACCAACCAAGCTATCTAGCCAGGGCAGGACTGTAGTTTTTAAACTTCAATTCAGTCAGGGTCCATGTAGAAAGGGCACCTTGAAAGTATTCAGATAACTCAGATCCCATTATTTAGGGACTTTTCTCCCAAACAGTCTAAAACAGCTCAAGTAAATTGTAGGCTGTGTACTGACCAGTCATCCTTTAGGACAGCCTGGTCACAAAATGGTCAGCTGAGAGCTGAACAGCCAGTTCTGTAGAGAAAGCCTGCTCCTGAAAGAGCCTGGTGTCAGTGTGTGGAAACCCAGGGAAAAGCATCAAGACTGAAAAGCTACCTCAGCAGAGAGGTCAGGGAGAGACCAAAGGAAGAGGCTGCCACTCCAGTCTGGTAACTGGTAAAATTTATTAAAGGAAACTCACACACACTGTGTGCCTTGGGTAGCTGCAAGATAAACATCCTGGCACAACTTAGCAGGCGCCAGACAATTATATAGGGTAAGACGGAGTCATCACACTACTACTACTACGTGACTATTCTCAGGTGCAGATAACATTCCAGAACCCGGCACATAGCAGGAGGCAGGGCAGGGGTGCTGGCTTGTTTCAGAACAAACATCGATGAGGTTCAGACAGTCTCCAGAGGGGTTTGAAGTGAACAATCTCCCTCCCCAGGGGTCTGGCATCAGAGGTCACATCTTGGAGCAGTAGATGAATTACAGTACAATTACAGTGGGACAGTCTGGTTCCAGATAGAATCAGATTGTTCACGGGGACACAAATAAACCAGTCCCAAGAAACAGTCTGGGGGGGTTAAGCCAGTGTCAAACGAGAGCTCAAAGAAAGCCTTTTAACAGAAAAAAAAGACAAAACCCCCCAAAACTCGAAATAGATCCCTAGTTAAACCTGGAGAGCTTCAGAACGCAACAAGCACAAGCTCGGATCCAGGAGAAAATTTACCCTTTAGCTCCCGGGCCGCGGCAAAAAAACAAGGAGCTGAGATGGCTCTGTGGGCGCCACACCTGTTTGCTCACCAGCGCTGGAGCTATGCGGGGGAGGGGGGGGGATTCCTCTGGATCCCGGATGAGCCCCAAATATGCCAGACATAAGTAAAAAGACGGCCAGGTGTTCATTCAGCAAAAATGATTTATTCGGGAGGAGAAAAGACTGCCATCCGGAATGTGCAGCCAAGGCCAGCCAAGTGGAAGTTTCTGCCCGGAGAAAAATGGAAGTACTTTTCGAGAGCGGAAAGAGGAAGTTAAGGACAGGGGCAGTTACTGTTGTAGAGCTCCATCCTGGCTCTAGAGCTGTCCCTGCAGGTTCTCCCGGTGACACAGGTGTAAGAGCACCTCCCACACGCCCTTGTCTTGGTCAAGGTCTCCGTCATAAATGTTGACTCCTAGCATCATCTAGGCTTCCTCTCTCTCTCTCTCTCTCTCTCTCTCCACATACATCCATAACTTCATTTAATGTTACACTTTGCAGGGTTTCCGCGGGAGGGAATGGCAGACGCCTGCGCGAGCCTGGGGACGGGAGGTGACAGAGGGCAATGGCGTTGTCCCAGGAGAGGCGCGGGGCAGGGAGAGGACGTGGAGGCTCTCCTGGACCGGCCGACGGAGATGCGCAGAGCGGGTCTAAGCAGGCGCGACAGTTCCCGCACTGGAGTTAGAACGCCGGACCCAAATGGGGGACTCGGGGCGCGCAGAGCCGGCGACAGATGCCCGCTAGCACCCAGCCAGCTCCCACGCCTGTCTGGGCTGGCATGGCGTCACTCCCGTCGACGACAGTGGGACGTTCGTGACGCCTCTTGCGTCATTCTCGGCGACGGCGGCGGGGCCTTGTGACGTCAGGACGCCGGCGCGGGTCGGCCGGCCTCTTCTGGGAGGAACACTCGCCTCGGTGCTGCGCACTCCCAGAGCAGAGGCACGCCTGCCAATCCGGCCCCCTTTCGGTGGGTTTCCCTCCGCTCACTGCCGGGGCTCTGAGACCGCGCCGGGAGGCCTCTGGACGCCGTGTAGCCGCTCGCATCGCCCGTCCCGACGCGATACGTCGCCGGCGGCGCCGCTTGGCGTCATGACTTCCGGGTGCCGTGGCCGCCATCTTCCTCGCGTGGAGGAACCGCGCCTGGGTGGGAGTCCGGAGCCCGAGAGCGCGGAGGGCGAGGCCGCCGCCATGCCGTCGTCGCCGCTGCGGGTGGCGGTGGTCTGCTCGAGCAACCAAAACCGGAGCATGGAGGCGCACAACATCCTCAGGTAGGTGGGGCCTCTCCCTGGCACTACGCGACTCCTGGGCCCCCGGCTGACCGGCCGTGTCTCTGGCCCCGGCCCGTTTGGGGCGAGCCGGCCCCCCGAAGGAAACCTGAGGGGCTGCCTTGTCCGGGCTCGTTGGCTCCGGGAGGCCGAGCGCTGCGAGGAGTGGACAAGATTCGGTCGGCTGCGCGGTGCCCCCCACGTGGGTTTAGCTTCGCGGGAAAATTCAGATTCTACATCTAAACGTCCCCACGTTTCGGGGACCTCCGAGCGCCCCGTGAAGTCTCAGGGCCGGTGTGCTGGGTGCGCCCGCTTCGCGCACGTCGGCATCAGGGAGCCGTGGGGCCGGTGGACAGAGCTGAGTGAGACCGTAAGCCCAAGACCACGGTGAGGGTCCAGTAGGCGGTAGTGCCTGACGACTGTCCCCAAGGCGTGTCATGGATAAAAACTTTACTGGAAAAGTGGCACGACAGAACCTCAGGAAAGGAGGAGGCTTTAAAAAAAGGGAGTTTTGGACTATTCTGTTAACTTGATGAATTTGTGTATTGGCTCCTACCTCCATTGTCAGGTCTCATGTCAACCCCTCCTCCCCTGTCCTCGACTTGGTTTGAAGTTGATATTTTCAGTATTAACTACTCTTCTGGGACCATGCTGTTACATGTTAAGTAAACGTTGATTCCCATTCGATCTAGTTTTTTTCTTTGGCCACTTGCCATTACTATTCAAGTTGGGGGTACACGTCAACTTTGATAAGTAAAACGAAGTGGAGCATGATCTGTGGTGGCACAGTGAGCGGATCAAGCCTCGACCTGAAATGCTTAGGTCGCCGGTTCAAAACCCTGGGCTTTCCCGGTCAAGGCCCATATGGGAGTTGATGCTTCCTGCTCCTCCCCCTCTTCTCTTTTTTCTTCTCTCTCAAATGAATAAATAAAAAGCAAACAAAAAAGACAAAGTTGAAACTGCCTTTTCTTCCTAAGTTTTTATATGTGGACGTAAAGAGCAGGACTTTTCTTTTACAGTCAGCTTTGACTCTTGAGTAACTTGGGGAAAAGTAGAGTTCTCTCACGTTCTGAATTTTTGTTGAAACCAGAAGTGTCAAGCAACCAGACTGCTAAATATAACTTTGGTTCTTCCCAACCTCTACTGCACTGTCCACACTGTTGGCTTAATGTCACCTCTGGTAGAATGGGATATGCTTTGAACCTAAGAAATCGATGTGAAGGTTGATTTTAAACTAAAACTTTTAAACTGTCAGGTTATTTTAAAACAGTAAAGTTTTAGTATCTTTTTTGACTAGAGTATCAGTTGATGTGGAGACCGCCTCATTCTGCTGGTTCTGGGTGGGGGTCCTTTGTTTAAGTCCTGCTATAGCTGCATAACAAAGTTGGGATGAAATCTTAGGAAAGGAAAACTTAAAAAAAAAATTACCTGTGGTAACTTGGGTAGTGAAGTCTGTTTCAAAGGCATGGATATCCATTGCCTGGGACAGTTCACTACAAGATGACAAGTCCTTTCTAGGTCAGAATGGCAGGAGCTGGCACAACATCCTAGTAAAGAGAGGTGAGAGAAGAGCCAGGTTAGGAACTCTGGCGTGCTCGTGCTTTTACCTGGTTTATCGTCTTTCCAATTTACTCATCAAAGGAACAGGCTCAGAATGAGGACAAAGGAGGTAAGTTTAGGGTATTGTTATGGTGAATGTGAAGTTATTTTAGACGTGAGTCTTTAAGTTTTGTAACTTCTACTTTGGAGGGGGTTATTTTCCTTTGTTAAAATAGTATTTGTTGCCTGACCTGTGGTGATGCCACTGCATCGGCCTGGAATGCTGAGGTCGCCGGTTCAAAATCCTGGGATTACCTGGTCAAGGCACATATGGGAGTTGATGCTTCCTGCTCCTCCCTTCTTCTTCTCTCTCTCTCTCTCTCTCTCTCTCTCTCTCTCTCTCTCCTCCTTCTCTCCTCTCTAAAATGAATAAAGTCTTAAAAAAAAAAAGAAGCTTCAACTCTTAGTTGCAGCATAAAAAAAAAATAGTATTTGTTGCAAAATTTTCACTGTAGGAAATATGGAAAATGAAGATAAAGATCACTTAGAATACCATTTTTCTGTGTCTAATGCCTGTAACCTGTCTACACCTAATGTTGTGAACATAGATTGACTTCAGTATTCATTTCCGATTTCATTTTTTCCCCCTCGGTTTCATTTTGATGTATTGAATTTGAACACTCCGGTTCCTGTGGAGCGGCGAAAAGTGGTTGCGAACCTGCGGCCCAGGAATCCAGAGGGATCCAGAGGAATCTTGGGGTGACTTGGAATAGACATTGGGTTTTCTGTTTTCCCTTCTTAAAAATGTCGACATTCTTATGCCATATAAATATCTGCACATTTTTTTAGTTCTTTGGCATAAATTCCTAGAGGTGAATTGGTGAGTCAGAGGTAGACGTTTTATATTTTTATATATTTTTGCCAGACTGTCTTCAAGAAAATATTTATTTATAAAATTCCTATTTCCTCCCAATCTTTTTATGCTACCAGGCAATAAAAAAAAGAAGTATCTCGCCTTCTTTTAGTTTTAAAGTTGCTTTGAGATTTGAATAACTCTTCATGTAATTTTTACTTTTTTTAATTTTTACTTTTTTTTGTTCTTATTGATTGATTTTAGAGAGGGAGAGGGAAGTATTCATTTGTTGTTCCACTTACTTCTGCATTCATTGGTCACTTTCTCTTTGTGCCCCGACTGGGGATTGAACCTACAACTTTGGTGTTTCAGGGCAATACTCGATAACCAACTGACTTAACTGGCCAGAAGCTCATTTTCACTTTTAACAAGCTACTTATGGCTTTATATATTTGGATTTTTATACAGGGCTTAAAACCATCTTTAAGAAATTTATATGAAGGTTTTCTGTTGCAAGTAGGAAAGCTTATGAAAGTCAGATTTGGGGATTTCAGTCTTAAAGGTGATGTTGTGGAAAGCATAGAAAAATGGTATGACAAGTGAAAAAAAGCAGGGAAATTGTGTTCAGCTTGGTTATAATACAAAGGAAGACTTCTAAATGAAATATCCAAAGGAATGCAGTTAACTGAACACTGGTGGTAGGTAGTTTATCAGTGAAACCCTGTTTTATTTTATTTTACTTTTGCCCTGTTGAAAATCAGCTTGGACTATGTTTTTCTGATGAGTGGAATACAAGTGATTAAAAATGTTGGCATTTTCTAGAGCTAGTCAGAATGTTCCCTTGGGTGACCGTTTTTGGTCTTTTGAGACTAAATTGTTTCGAATACTATTCTGGGGGCCTTTTAAGTTTTTAAGGGTGTTGGAAGACTTGTATTTTTCCACAGACTGCTGTTCTTTGTACCCAATGAATTAAGGTTTACCTTTGGAGCTGATTTTTTTGTTGTTGTTCCAAACTGCCTTCTGGATGTTAAGAGGCATGTTGATTTTTGAAAGTGACTTTTTTTTTTTTTCCAGGTCTGACCTCTTTTTTTAGAAAATTAAATTTAATGGGGTGACATTGATCAATAAGCTACATTTTTAATTGTCACAATTCAAAACAAATTGTGTGTGTGTGTGTGTGTGTATGATAGAGACAGAGAGAGGGACAGATAGGGACAGACAGACAGTAAGGGAGAGAGATAAGAAGCATCAATTCTTCGTTGTGGCACCTTAGTTCATTGATTGTTTTCTCATATGTGCCTTGACTGGGGGGGGGTTAGCACGCCAAGTGACCCCTTGCTCACACCAGATGAGCCTGCACTCAGGCTGATGACCTCGGGGTTTCAAATCTCAGTTGTCCGCGTCCCAGTCTAACGCTTTATTCACTGTGCCACCGCCTGGTCAGGCTCAAAACAAATTTTAAAGACGCGTTTCTATAAATTGCTAGATGGAGTCCTCAGTGTTTTCAGTCATTACTTCCCAGTGTGGTTTGGGGAAGATGAGCAGAGGCTGCAAGTATGGAAGAAACAGTTTAGTCAATCTCTTAAGCTCCTCTGTCCCAGGTGCTCTTTCAACCCCATCTGATATTCGACTAGACAGCTCTTAGATGTCCACATTTTCACAGTTGAGGAAATACTACCCAGAGCAAGGAGCCCAGCTTGTGCGTGACAACAGCAGAGTTTTAGATACAAGGTGCTCTGGTCCTGATAGACGAGTAAGAGAATTGAGACTCCAGATGGGAGAAAATGTGGGCTGAACGAGGGGTCCAGGGTGTGAGGGTTGCCACAATCAGCTGAGGTCCTGTGGTTCTGTGATTTGGGGTAGGGTTCTCAAATTTTAACTTCACGACTAGAGCTTGTGGGCCACCAGGCACACTGGGAGTGAGGCACTCAAACCTCCTTTCACAGGGGGCCATGTCTCAGGGCTGCCTAGGGTTGTAGGGTCACACAACCTGGCATGTCCCAGACACAGGATGCCCCCAGTCATGGTGCTAAATACTTAAGGTCAGCTGGACCCTGTGGCCTCTGTGGCTGCATCTTTGACATCTCTGTCCTGGGAACACTTGAAAGTCAACTGGAAATCACGTGGGAGAGGAAAAGGGTCTGAAACTAAGTCCTGAAAATGGCAGAGGATGCGAAGAAGGTGCCTTGCATGGGACCCCATTCGTCCTCATCGGTTCTGAGGGACTGCGTGGTTTTTGTCTTCAGAAGCAGGACTAAGAGTGGAGAGTCATGTTTGAAGGTGAACGTGAGACAAAACTGGGCAGACCAAGCATGGGAACAGCTCCAACAGCTGCAACATTCTCCCTTGCATTGGGGTCTTGTCCAGCCTCTGTTACAGATGAGGACAGGCAGGTGCAGCAGGTTAGTAGTATGTCCTTGCTGAGGACACCTTGTGTTGGTGCTGGAAGGAAACACATTAGTGCTGTGTGAAGAGGGGCCAACAGTGGCCAGCAGAGGAATGTGGCCTGGAGGAGGGACATCTAAGCAGGGCACCAACAGGGCGACCCCAATGTTGCATTTGTCGCAAGCTTGAGGCACAGACCTTTAGTAGGCACACAGTTCTCATTCTTGTGGAGGATAAGAATAAAATCCCAGAAAACACTTACTGAAATGTGTTTAGGGCCCACAGTTGCTAATGAGAACATAGATTTTATTGGCAATGTTTACATTTTAGAAGCTTGTCTTCCCAGTCTTGACCATTTCACAATGAAATTACAGGCAGGCATTTCGGTGTCATAACTTGGGAGCAGCTGATTTGTGTTCTGTGGGCATGAAGGCACAATAGAGAGCGGGCTGAAGAGCAGTGATGAAGGTGACATGGGCGTGTCCTCACAGGTATGCTCTCGGAAAGTTGGCTGTGGGTCTGGGACTTTTCAGTCTTAGCAGAACTAATGTTTTAAATTAGATTAGTAATCACACTGGAAAATAGAAAAAAAAATTTTTTTCTTATGATTCTTTTGGTGTTCATTTTAACGTTAGTATCTTGCAATTCTGTGCTCCTACATTTAACATTTTCTTTGATATCTTCTTTATGAAAGATTTTTTTACAGTTGGGAAGACATTTGATAGTTACTTATCTGGAAGGTTAGTTTAATGTAGAAGCCTATAGTTGTCAGGAGTGTTTTTCTAGCATGCATTTCTTTTGAGTAAGAAACAAATTGTGATCCTGGCTGGTTAGCTCAGAAGGTTAGTGCGTCATCCCAAAACACCACGGTTATGGGTTCAATCCCTGGTCAGGGCACATAGGGGAAGCGACCAGTGGATGCACAATATGTGGGACAACAAATGAATGCTTCCTCCAACCCGTCTCTCTAAAATCTAGTAATTTTAAAAAATTGTCACACTCTACTGTTGTCACCACACAAGATGGGCTGTGATGTCGATTTTACCAGCTTAGAAGAAACAGCACTTCTGTTGCTAATTAGCCTTTTTGCCACTTGTGAACATTTTGTTGGGGGAGGAACAAACTGCATTTTATCTTATTTTTAAACATGCTTGGTGAAGATTTCAGAGAGTCGGGAGGGGGATGAGGACAGGCACCAGGCAGTTCCCTTCAGACAGAGCCAGCCAGTGAGGAGCCTTGTCTGGGGTCCGCTGGGTGGAAGTTGGGGCCAGGTTACCTTGAGGGTGATTTATTTTCCTGGGATATGGGCAGACTGAATAACATGTTCCATCTGGACACCAGTGCAAACCTCAGACCCAGTGTGCTGCCAAATGAGTACAGGAGGTGGGCCCTGCCAGGTGGTGTCCTCCAGGCAGGTCAGACTGCAGACTGCAGCAGCTAGAGGGGAAGACCCTGCATGGGGGTCTCTACCTGGAGCCTCCTGAGAGCCCTGTGGCCACTTCTAGGTGGTACACCTGCTGTCTCCCATCTGGAAACAATTGGTCCTGCCCAAGGTCTCTGTGCCCATCATCTCCACTCCCGCTCCATGGCTTGCTCCATGCTGTGCTGTTCTTTGCCCTGTGTGCTGGATATTTTAGTTATTTTTCTCACCCCAAGGATCTGAGTAGAGGGATTTGTGTCTGTTTGATCACTGCTGTGTCCCCAGTATAGAGTTATCTCCAGGAAATACTGTCGAGTCTAAATGGAATGGTAACCTGACCAGGCGGTGGCACAGTGGATAGAGCGTCAGACTGGGACATGGAGGACCCAGGTTCGAAACCTCAAGGTTGCCGGCTTGAGCAGTTGAGCAAGGGCTCACTTGCTCTGCTGTAGCCCTCCGGTCAAGGCACATATGAGAACACAATCAATGAACAACTAAGGTGCCACAACGAAGTTTTCTCATGTTGAAATGTCAACTATTAAAGGCTTCATGACTTCCTTGCTGTGGTTGGCTGGATGAAACGTACTCACTGGCCATTTCATTCGAGATTTCAAAAGTAGTTAAGCCTAGGCTCCTTTTAATATATATATATATATTTTGGTGGCAGAGACAGAGCCAGAGAGAGGAACAAATAGGGACAGACAGACAGGAAGAGAGAGAGATGAGAAATATCAATTCTTCATTGCAGCTCCTTAGTTGTTCATTGATTGCTTTCTCATATGTGCCTTGACCGGGGGCTACAGCAGACCGAGTGACTCCTTGCTCGAGCCAGCGACCTTGGGCTCAAGCTGGTGAGCCTTGCTCAAACCAGATGAGCCTGCGCTCAAGCTGGCGACCTTGGGGTCTTGAACCTGGGTCCTCCTCATCCCAGTCCGATGCTCTATCCACTGCTACATCGCCTGGTCAGGCTTAAGTTCTTTTATTCTGGCTAAGTATCTCAAAGAAATGACCAAGAGGAAATAACTGAGTTATATAAAATGTTTACATTTATATAAAAGTGTTTATTTTTTAAAAGAGTGGAATGTGAACTCTAAGTAGACCTTTTACACGTCTTTGTTGGAAAGCTTGTTGCTTTTCCCATTGTTGCTCACAACAGGCTTCTTGGGTGGTTGATGGATCACAGAAGAGTTTCTTACTCTGCCCCAAAAGAGTTTCTCTCTTGACCGTCCAGTTTGCTCGTTGCAGGCCCACCTGAGATATAGTGTGGGGTGCATTCCAGACCACCACAGATACTGTGAGTTCCTTTGTTTTTTGGTTTCACAGTGCATATAAGTCATGTGTACACTCTACTGTACTCTTGTTAAGTGTGCAGTAGTATGTCTACAACAACAGTTTACGTACCTTATGTGAAAATATTTTCTTGCTAAAAAATGCTAACCATCATCTTAGCTTGTTGGGGGAGATGGCGCCTGTGGGCTTCCTTGAAGCAGGGTTGCCACAAACCTTCAGTTTGTAATGTCTGAAAAGCGCAGTGAAGCCAGTGTGCCTCTGTGGCTCCACATGACTTGTTTGAGAACCTCAGAACTCCCGTCAGAGGTGGGTCTGTCACATCAGAGCCCGGGATAGACCTGCAGGCTCTGGAGGCAGAGTTGTTCCAGGTACGTGTTGAGCAGCTGCTTTCCAACTTCAGGTCACTCCTTGTTAACTGACACCTTCAGCCCACATGTTTTCAGCTCTTGGTAGGATACCCAGTCCACCTTGCTTTCTGTGGGTCTGTTTTTTCATAGCATACTTCTGTCCTCCCTTGGCTAGAGAGGCAGCTCCTGGTCTTGTTAGCTCTGACCCTGGTGCCCTCAGGGTAAACCCTCCTGGACACAGGGGAAGTGGATGGTGGAGTCAGTGCTGTGTGGTGCTTCTGGGCACCCTGCTTTTCCACTAGTCCCTCCTGCCCTCTGCAGAAGACTTGAGGGTTGATGGATTTTTTACTCCCTGCTGATGTAGGGTTGATCTGAGGAATAAATCACACTTTTCCTCGATGACGGGCATTCGACAGGCCCTTAAGCTGCTGGAGCATTGGCAGGGCCTTTAGGGCACTTGCAGGGTAAGCAGCTTGGGGTCACAAGGAAAGTGCTTGTTGGGGGTGTTTTTGTTGGGCAGCGGTCAGTGGTGAGGCCAGCGTGGTCCCCACTGTCTTCCCTTATTACCACCCTATGGGAACAAGACTTCCCCAGAAGCAGGTGCCAGCCAACCTTGCGTGATCACAGCCACATTGCGTGGAATTAATAAGCAGGTGCCTGCACAACAACAGGTTCCCACCACCACAATCGTGATAGCCTTCATCAGGCTTATTGGTGCTCTGACAGAAAATACCACTTTTCTTGTATGTTACTGAATTGATGAGGAACAGGTTCAGTTTGGGATGAGGTGGTTGGTGTGTCCAAGTTTGGTGGCTGGGCCTATTGACTTCTCTCTGGTCACAGCACACATTTGCGAATGTCTTTGTTAGCTGGACTCCCTTTGCATCAGAATCTGCGATGGCAGCCAGACAACAGAAATGTCACAGTGAGGCGGCTGTCCCTTGGTTTGTTGGTCATTCATCTCTCATTTCCCTGTGTTCTTGACTAATTCTGGGTTTCAGTGCATGTGCTGCCCCTCCCTGTGTCTCCATGGCAGGAAGTGCCCTACTGGGCAGTGGCCGCAGGTTCCACCTTGCGTGGCTACAGCACGGCTGCCCACTGTCCTGGGGACTGGTGGCTGGTGCGTGTGAGTGGGGTGGGGGCTCCCAGAAGTGAGGGTTCAGGTGGAAGTTACAGCGGCTTTCCCACCTGGTTGCGTGGGATGTCTGCGCCTTATCCAGCGGCTTCCTGGTCCCTCTAGCAGCTCCGTCTGAGCCAGGCTCGTCTCCCTTGCGAAGCTTCCCCATTGCCATGCAGCAGCTGCTTATGTGCCTGCTGCACATGGGCCTCTAGAGGCACTGACTCTGCAGTGCGAGAGAGCCCCGCGGACAGTCTTCGTCTCAGCCATTTCAGGTTTCATCTAGCATTTGTGTGACGTGCTACAGGACTTGTTAAATTTTGAATAAAGTATTTAATGTTGAGGTTTTCATGCAGTGTTCTTACATGTCAACAAAGGTACTCATTTTGTCCATTTCCTATCTTATGTCCCTTATTTGTAGGGTTTTGTGTCTTATTTAATCCAACTGTGATCTTTGTCTCCTTTTGTGTCTTTCAGCAAACGGGGATTCAGTGTCCGGTCCTTTGGAACAGGGACTCACGTGAAGCTTCCAGGGCCAGCGCCCGACAAGCCCAATGTTTACGATTTCAAAACCACATATGATCAGATGTACAATGATCTTCTTAGGAAAGACAAAGAACTGTATCCCAGCTGGTTACCTTTTTTAAAGACCCCAGTGTGGCTGTTCGTGGCAGGCGTGACCTGTGGATCACACTGACCCACACATCAGAGGCATCTGGGAGGTGGGTGGGTTGTGGCTGTCACTGCGTGCTGCACTGCGCTAGACAAGTGCAATGCAGACACCCTCCTTTTGTTTCAGAGAATTGAGTTTATTCCTGGCACTACTCGGATAGTATGAGGGTTGGCACTGTGCAGGCTGTGGGCATGTGGGGCACACTGTTGTACACGCGAAGTCCGTGGTGACGAAGGCCTGACACCACACACAGCATAGGTGGGGGAGGCAGAATCCTTTCCACACTGCAGGGCCACCCGCTCTCCTTTGTAAGTACGTGTATACCTGTGAGTATGTAGGTATAGTGTGTACTGACACACGGGCTGGCTGCTGCACACACCACGGGTAATGTCTCTTGAGGGTCACATTGGTTAAAAGGCCTTGTTTGTGAGCAAAGGAAGCAAGTTTGCAATTTTTTTTCTTTTGCGAGCAAGAGAGAGACAGGAAGGGAGAGATGAGAAGCATCAACTCCTAGTTGCATTGCTTTAGTTGTTCATTGATTGCTTCTCATATGTGCCTTGACCAGTCCTCCAGCTGAGTCAGTGCCCTTTTCTCAAGCCAGCGACCATAGGATCATTTCGATAATCCCACATTCAAGCCAGATGAGCCTGTGCTCAAGTGGGCGACCTCAGGTTTCAAACCTGGGACGTCAGCGTCCCAGGTTGATGCTCTATCCACTGTGCCACCACCTAGTCAGGCTGTTAGCAGATAATTTGATAGAACTTTGCTTCCCTTCAGGCACACAGAACAGGCTGGATCTGTTACTTAAGACTCATGAAGGAAAAGGTATTTAGGTAGATTTCTGTGAAAGGGATACAGGCTGTGTTTGGTTGTGACCCTCAGGATCTGGTCTGATCAGCACGTGATCCCATGCTCCCTGAGACCCCGGGCCACCGTTGCAGTCAGGGAAAGTTATTTCTCAGGGTTGAACCTGAACACATTGCAGCCAAAAGGGTCATAACACCAAATGGAAACTTGGTCTTCATGTTGGCACGCTCCAACTTTTTATAAATTTCATACGTTTTCTGTACCTCTGTAGATCAGTTAGCTGGGAGTGGCCCTAAAAGTCCTAGCTGATGTGAGCTGGGTCCCCCTGCTCTCTTCCTGGCTGCAGGTAAGGTGGTCAGTAGAGGCCTTGGGGCAGAAACAGGCATTTCTTGTTAGTGCCATAGCCGGGCAGGTGGGAGTCTGGGTGGTGGTGGGTGTAGTGTCCTGAAAGGCACCTGGAGCCAGCCTTCCAGGGGGCAGGCCCACTCACACAGATGGGAGGAGCACATTCTCAGCCCCCCCCCCCCCCCTTCTCAGAGACCCCAGGACGCACTTTGGAAGAAATTTCGCAGGTGTCTCCCTTGAGTCGTCACCTATGTCCTGTCTCCATATTGGAGTGACCGCTCTGCTCACATCCCTGGGCCAAGAACAGAGGTTGCGCTCTATTGCCAAGGAGCAGCCCCTGGAGAGGCTCCCCTGGGGTTCCCCTTGGAGCTGAGGCTGCCCTTAGTCTTTTAGGAAGCACTGGCCACAGGTCTTTCCCTGGAGAGAGCTGGGATCTTAATTCCAGGGTCTTTCACTTATCTGGAGACCCTGGCTGATTCTGACGATGATTCTTCAGTCAGCACCATTCATTTTTGAGCTTACACCAAGCAGGAGAAACAGAAACAGCATCTGCGCGCTCCCTCAGTTATCCCAGACAGGCCCTTGTGCGCAGGCTCCAGCAGCTTGACACAGTTTAAAAGAACAGATCCAGAGGGACTCAGCAGGGGTGTGTGCATGGCCCTAATAATTAACACAAAGGAGCAGAAACCCACTTCTTGGATCTCGGGTGTCCTCCTTTATGGGGTCACTTTGTGCAGGTCCATAGTGTCCCCACCAACTGTCCGTCCTGAAGATGGCTGCACACTTGTGTGTCCATGCACTTCCCTGCTTTCTTGTGTGTGGGGAGGATGGAAGCTTTGTGCCCAGTGCCACTAACAGTACTTGCTTCCTGTGGACCCTGTGTAGGAACGTCCCCTTCCTGTTTGATTGCCCTTCACAAAGCTCTGGGAGGAATACCTTTGTGTTTATTGACTTCACTTGAGTGGGATTTCTGTCTCCTGGGGGCGTGGGGGAGAGACAGGACAGCTTTGTGCTTGGTGCTTAGCTCCACACAGATACAACAACCCTTAGCCAGTAATGAAGGGATATCTGCTCCAAGGGTGGGGTCACTACCCTGGCAAACACCACAGGTGAGGGAGGGGAAAAGCATCAGTGGAGAGGTGCCCTGGTAATACTGCAGTGGACACTTGATTAGTGATGGGACAAGTATCCAGTTGCAGAGGGCCTGGTGATTAGCTTGTTTCCTCATTTGCTCATGGTTCATGCAGCTAAGTGCTAATAACCCAGGTCCGGGACAGAATACCTGATGGGCTCTTGCAGAAGTGGCAGTTCCTGTAACCTGCAGTGGAAAGCTAGAGAAACATTTTAAGATTTAACCTGAAGGCCCTGGCTGGTTGGTTCAGCAGTAGAGCGTCAGCCTGGCATGTAGAAGTCCTGGGTTCTATTCCTGGTCAGGGCACACACAAGTGCCCATCTGCTCCACCCCCACCTCTCCCTGCAGCCATGGCCCCAGGTACTAAGGATGGCTTCCATGGTCTTCCCTCGGGCACTAAAATAGCTATTGTATTTCCCCATGTATAAGACATACCTTAATTTGGGGGCCCAAAATTTGAAAAAAAAAAAGTATTACATGAAGTTACTGAACTCAAGTTTTATTCATCATAAACTCATAAAACTCATCACTGTCAAAACTCCTATCCATTAGCTTGTCCTCATCTGTGTCTGATGACGAATCACTGTCTTCATATAGTGTCTCAGCCTCAGTTCCATCTATGGCATTTGAAATGCCACAACCACTATAAGAAGCACCCAGTTTTTAGACCCTCCAAAATTAAAAAAGTAATAAAGTGTGTCTTATATGTGGGGAAATACAGTAGGCTGAGATCATCTCCCCAGTAGGGGGGCTTGCTGGGTGGATCTCGGTTGGGGTGCATGTGGGAGTCTGTCTCTGCCTCCCCACCTCTCAAAAAAAAAAAACCCCATAGGTAAACAACATTCAGTAAATGAATTTTCCAGAGAGAATGACAGGGCTCCGTGTGTGTCCACCTCACTGTTCTGAGAACAGGCCCTCAGTACAGTTTGGCTAGTGGTCCCGTCAGGATCAAAGGACCAGATGAAATATACTGCTCACAAAAATTAGGGGATATTTTCAAAATGAATATGAAATGATTAAAAAAGCACTTGACTTTTTTTTAAATGGTGAATTTTATGTGCTGTTCATTTCACTCAATTTTATTTTTTTTACAGGGACAGAGAGAGGGACAGATAGGGACAGACAGACAGGAGGGGAGAGAGATAAGAAGCATCAATTCTTCGTTGTGGCACCTTAGTTGTTCCTTGATTGCTTTCTCATATGTGCCTTGACTGGGGCTACAGCAGACCGAGTGACCCCTTGCTCAAACTAAATGAGCCCATGCTCAAGCGGGCAACCTCGGTGTTTGGTTTTTTTTTGTATTTTTCTGAAGCTGGAAACGGGGAGAGACAGACAGACTCCCGCATGCGCCCGACCGGGATCCACCCGGCACGCCCACCAGGGGCGATGCTCTGCCCCTCCAGGACGTCGCTCTGCCGCTACCAGAGCCACTCTAGCGCCTGGGGCAGAGGCCAAGGAGCCATCCCCAGCGCCTGGGCCATATTTGCTCCAATGGAGCCTTGGCTGCGGGAGGGGAAGAGAGAGACAGAGAGGAAGGAGGGGGGGTGGAGAAGCAAATGGGCGCTTCTCCTATGTGCCCTGCTGGGAATCGAACCCGGGTCCCCCGCACGCCAGGCCGACGCTCTACCGCTAAGCCAACCGGCCAGGGCCAACCTCGGGTTTTGAACCTGGGTCCTCTGCATCCTAGTCTGACGCTCTAGCCTCTGCGCCACCGCCTGGTCAAGCAAAAGCACTTGACTTTTTAATTAACATCAGAAAAGCAAATGACAAGTTAAGGAAAGTTGTTCAATTATATAAAGTGAGATGCAAAACCAACTTTTATTTCATTGATGAAAATGCACTAGACACTTCATATAGTGTCTCAGCCTCAGTTCCATCTATGGCATTTGAAATGCCACAACCACTGTATAAGAAGCACCCAGTTTTTAGACCCCCCAAAATTAAAAAAAGTAAAGTGTGTCTTATATGTGGGAAAATACAGTAGGAATAATGGAGTCTGCACGTTCCCTGATCCCCTAATTTGCGAGCAGTGTGGTTGGCTGTAAATAGCTGGCTTTGATGTTGGATTTACGAGACTATGGCTTCTCAGGCTTCCCACTCGGGATCAACATTCGTGGGGCTGAAGTGTTGGGCTCTCGTCCTTGGAGACCCTGCCTCTGGTAACTAGGGTAGTGGGCGTGGAAATCTTTTTAAACCAGAACTGAACTTGTTCTCCCAGCTCTAGTAAAGCCAGGTTACATTGGTAACACTTTGTTGTTTTGTTTCATTGCTTGATTTTTAGAGAGAAAGGGAGGGAGACAGAAATGGTCTTTTTCTGTACGTTCCTTGACCAGGGATCAAACCTGCAACCTTGGTGCACTGGGATGATGGAACCAACTGAGCTCCCCAGTCAGGGCAGGTTGGTAACAGTTTTGTTACCATTTTCTTTTTGCAGATTGTCTACTAATAGTCTTTTTTTTTTTTTTTTTTTTAATTTTATTACAGAGACAGAGTCAGAGAGAGAGAGAGAGATAGGGACAGACAGACAGGAACAGAGGGAGATGAGAAGCATCAATCATCAGTTTTTTGTTGCAACACCTTAGTTGTTCATTGATTGCTTTCTCACATGTGCCTTGACCGTGGGCCTTCAGCAGACCGAGTAACCCCTTGCTCAAGCCAGCGATCTTGGATCCAGGCTGGTGAGCTTTTGCTCAAACCAGATGAGCCCGCGCTCAAACTGACTTCGGGGTCTTGAACCTGGGTCTTTCCACATCCCAGTCTGATGCTCTATCCACCTGCGCCACTGCCTGGTCAGGCATCTACTAATAGTCTTTAGGTAGTCTGAGTTCAACTGACCTGCCACAGACAAGAAATATCTTCTAATTTCTCTTTTAATGAGAGGACTCAAAAAGAGGAGTTCTGTGGTGTGGTGCAGCTCATCCATTTAAAGTGCAGTTCCATGGTTTGTGTGTTTCATAAGGCACAGCAGTCAGGCAGCTTTCAGAATGTTTTCATCTCCCCCAAGAACTAGCAATTGCTGCTTATGTCCCCAACTCTCCCAGCCGTGTCCCGTCCACCTCTGGATTCTTCCCATTTGGGCATGGCCACAGCTGGAGTCCAGCAGCGTGTGGTCTGCTGCCGCTTCCACACAGCTTGTCTTCAGATTTGTCCACGTTGTAGTTGTAGTGTATGTCAGACAGACTGTCTTTGTTTTGTTTTTAGAAACAAAAGCCAGGTTTATTTGTTCTGTTTCTTGTAATTGAAGTGTTCCTCGATGACGTCCTTGGCCTCAAACTGTCCATTTTTAAGTGTACATTGTTTCCCTTGACCTTAATTTTTTTCTTCCCTTTGTCACAAAGTCCCTGTGAACACAGAATAGTGTAAACTTTGCATGTTTCCTGCCAGCGTTAGTGTAGCTTTCGAGCCAAGGCTTCTAGGATTTACTTTTTTGTTTTTTCATTTTCCACACTTGACCTTCCCAGGGTTTTCCAGCTTCCACAGAGAGGAGTCTACGGCTGAATCCCGAGTTTACTTGGAGAGCCCTTGGTGAAGAGATTATTTTCTTCTAATGTAAGAATGACCAAGCCTGCAGCGCCATGCAGTCCGTAGTCCGTGGGGCAAGGAAGGAGGGGCTGGCCTGTCTTCAGGAGATGCTGAGCCCCCCTTGGAAACCTTTCAGTAGATACTTTGTAACTTAACCTAACCATTTGCCTTGAAAAGCAAGTAAAGCCTACCTCTGAATATGGTGCAATCTTAAGTGCCAGCAGTTGTCCCTAAAGGGGGATTTGAAATGCAAATGTAACACTTTTCCTGGATCCTTACTTCATTCCCCTGATTGAACACTGAGCCTAGGAGCCTGTATCCAGCATAGTTTTTTTTTTCTTGTGGATCTTTTATAATTAATTCTCTTTGGAGTATTTTTAAAAACTATTTATTTGTTCTTTTCCATCTCAATTTTATTGTCTTTTAGGTCTTAATTTATGTGTATGCCCACTTCACTGTGTACCCTTTTTCTTGTTTTGGGATAAAAGGTAAAAATAAAATGTTTTTCACACTAGAGATCCCCACAGCCTCCTGACCTCCATCCTGGGTGTGTGGTCAGTGGATACAGCAGCGCGAGAGGGCAGCCAGCCCTCTGAGGCCCCTGCTCCTTCACTTGAATTGCTTTCCAGAAACTTGTTCTTAGGGTCTCATCAGACTAGTGTCAGGCTAGCCAGTTTTCTTGTGCTGTGCTTGGTGGGTGGAAATAGCGGCCACTGCCTGGTCTTGCCCTTCAAATCCCATGCTCCCCTCCCTGGTGGTCCCTGGCACCCTATCCTAGGGGCACTTGGGCTGGCCCCCCCCCCCTTCTGCTGTGTTCCAACCCGTGTCCTGTTTCCCTGGGTCAGCAGCTACATTTCTTAAATAATTTTTAGACACAGTGTCTATTTAACAAATGAATCTGTTCCCAAGCTAAGTAATGATTACCAGAGAAAGTGCATTCTAATTTTGCTGATATTTAAGCTGTCTGGTTTTAGAGAAGACTTGTCCTTTAAATATAACTTGTGGCCTTAAGATGTTTCAGATAATACAGAATAGTAGCTGTCATGTCTGAGATGCTTGCCTGCCCTTCTCATCTGGTTCGATGACACAAGCAGAGTTGACTGGCCAAGGTAGTTGCCGGGGGTCACTCATGGGTCTGGACATAATGGAGGTGCCCTGGCTGTGACCACTGCTTTGCATATTCGCCCACACCCGCGGGACGGACCAGGTTCCCCACCTGAAATGCTGATACCAGGTGTGTTGAAAGTGGATCACTTTGCCTGAAGTCGGGGAGGGGGGTGAGGTCATTGTAGACCCAGCCAAAGATGGCCCCCAAGCATCAGGTCAGGGCAGTAGTTAGGACAGTGCCCAGTAGCTTTTTTTTTTTTTTTTTTTTTTTTTGTATTTTTTGTATTTTTCTGAAGCTGGAAACGGGGAGAGACTGTCAGACAGACTCCCGCATGCGCCCGACCGGGATCCACCCGGCACGCCCACCAGGGGCGAAGCTCTGCCCACCAGGGGGCGATGCTCTGCCCCTCCGGGGCGTCGCTCTGCCACGACCAGAGCCACTCTAGCTCCCGGGGCAGAGGCCAAGGAGCCATCCCCAGCGCCCAGGCCATCCTTTGCTCCATTGGAGCCTTGGCTGCGGGAGGGGAAGAGAGAGACAGAGAGGAAGGAGGGGAGGGGGTGGAGAAGCAAATGGGCGCCTCTCCTATGTGCCCTGGCCAGGAATCGAACCCGGGTCCCCGCACGCCAGGCTGACGCTCTACTGCTGAGCCAAACTGCCAGGGCCCCAGTAGCTCTTGGAGCTGGTATCAGGGGTCCCCTGTTCTTGTTTGTGCCACCTACGGGCTTTGTCAGAACTGCTCTGATTACTGGAAAGGATTTGAGTTTATTTTCACATACAGCAGGGCTGTCTCGAAAGCTTCCATTGTAGCAGTTCTGACTGTGGCTCAAGGGTCTCAGCTGTCCCTGCAGCCCGTTAGAGGGCCCCCCGCTTAAAACTGTTTGCTCCTGGCCTTGCTCGCTCTCCCCAGGTGTGCCTGGGGCCCGCTCACAGGCTCCTGCTGTGAGTGCCAGTCCTCCCCAGGGTACAAGGGCTGTGTTGTGTCCTTATGACCGCAGCACAGCTCCAGGATGGGCCTCCCAAACCATCTACCAGTCCTCATAGCCGTCGGCTCCTCCTCCCAGGACAGGGAGGGAGGGGTCCAGCTGGTGGCTGCTGGGCAAGGCCTGTGCTCATGGGAAGCATCTTTATTTTTTCTTGATTGATTGATTTTAGACAGAGGAAGGGAGAGCGAAGCATTCACTTGTTCCACCTGGGAAGCATCTTGTATTTGTGCCAATTCTTTTTTCAGGAAAATGTGGGCTAGCCTTGGCCCTTTGGGGGTGTCACCTATGTCCATGACGGGAGAAGGGTGGGCAGGTTCCCCAAGTGGCTTTCCTCGGCATGGGAGAATCTGGCAAATGAGAAGATGGCAGGCTCCTCTTTTGGTGGGGCCAGCAGGACACCCCCTGGTCCTTGCTGGGTGTGCTTTGCAATGATCCCCCATGTGACATCTGAAGCGAGGTGGTCATGGCCTATGGTGCATAAGCAGCGTTGGCCAACTGGACAGTGGCAGCAAGGAGGGTGCCAGGGGTGAGAGTGAGGACTGAGGAGGATACCAGGCTCAGGCCAGGGCTGCCAACCTAACTGGTCTTTGAATCCCAGAAGTCACCAGGCCACAGGCCCCGTTCAGTTTATGCTGATCAAAAACAAAGGCAAGATTATATAGGATTATGCTACGTAACATTCCTAAAATTTGACCAAAACACTCAAACTGTTCCCAAAATGGGCTCAGGGGCAGCTTCCCTGTTGAGGAACCATCATCCATGGGGTACCTGGGAGGCTCCAGTTGCAAGGAAGGGGCTCCCTGGACAGGCATGCCAGGCAGGCAGGGGTCTGAGGGTACCCTCGACACCAGAGAAGAGAGGAGGGCGCTGACCAGGAGTCTGATGTCTTGGGCTGGGGCTGCCCCTAATGGTGACTGCGAGATTGAGACATTGCCCTGGTCTTCCCCGGGTATGTGGCCCTGCTGACCTCAAAGGAGAGCCATGGGGGCAGCCCATGACCATTCCAGGAAACGTGTGCATGAGTGGGGCAGGCCACAGCCCTGTCCTCAGCATTGCCCCCAGGCCAGCGCATCTGGACCCACTGTGACCACCTGCAGTGGCCCCAGCACCCTGATTGAGCCTGTGGGAGGTGCTGGCTTGGATATTTCTAAGCCATGGTGCCTTTTGAGAATCTCTCCTCGGGTAACTTGAGTCCCTTTTGAGAGTTCATGACTTATCTGACATTTGTTTGATCAAGTTTAAGATAGGAAGTAAGATTGAGTGACAGGATCTCAGTGCTGAGCCGGCCCCCTGGCCGGGCCCACCCTCAAGGAATGTCAACTGATGGATTTGGGGTCACCTCCAGGGCCGAAGCACAAAGTGGGGGCACCTGGATTAGGTGTGGCGGCGTCTGGGAACTGAGGAGATGGTGCCGACTAGGATGTTCTTGGGTCTGTTCGGTGAGCGTCTGCAAAGCAGCCAAGAGGCGTCCTTCAGCGCAGCACTGATGATGACAGTCCAGCCAGGACCTGAGCAGGTGACTGAAGGCGTGTGAGGGGAGCCTGGGTGGGGGTGGTGCGGTGAAGACTCTGATCCCACTGGTTGCAAGATGAACACATGGGGTCTGTGTTGGGGGCTGGGCCTCTGCCCTGTCCAGGGTATGCCTGGCTGCTGGCCCTGAAGCCTCTTTGTGACCAGGTGCCACGTGGTTGGGGACTGGGGCTGGCCCTGCTTCTGTCCTGAGAGTTCTGAGTGTGTCTTTTCCTACCCCATTGCCTTGCTCATTTCCCGTGGGTGATATTTGGAGTTGAATGAGGCTGGATCTGTGCTCCCCTCTGCCACCCTTGGGGAGCATTCTGTCAACTCAGGACTGGAGCTTGCAGGGTGGGAGCAGGGAGGCAGGTAGAAGGCCCTGTGGCCATTCAACTATCATTGGGGGACTTGTTGAGGATGTGGAGTACATGGGCTCCGCTGCTGAACCCACGGCCTTTGTGAATGAGCGTTGGGGCCCTTTTCAGGTTCCTGCCAGCACTTCCCTTGCCTGAAAATTCTCGTGCATCTCCCCACACCTCCGTGGGACCGCTGCCTTGAGCTGAGTGCCCACAGAGGTCTCCAGCCCACACTTTGTTCTGCACCAGTCCCCAACTCCCACTGCCCAACTGCCTGCACCCTCCTCCCACGGGAGCCAGTGGTTCTTCACACCTCACCAGCCAGACTGAGTCCCCCTGCATAGCTGGCCCCAAGTGCTCCTGCACAGCCCATGGAGAGGCAAGTGCAATGTGCCCATGTCGTAGAAACAGTCTCTAGGTACCGTAATAGGTGTCCAAGGAGGAATGCTGAATTCCACCAGAGCCAGTGGCTTAACTGGCTTTATCCTGTCTCCTTTGCCTTCAGAAGCATCATGGGGTCCCTGGGAGCCTGAGGCCAGACTCCTTTGGGGACCAGCTGCTGAGCACAGAGCTTGGTGATTGGAAGGTGCACAGGCGATTGGCAGCCTGCGCCCACACCTTCGAGTGGGGCTCCAGAACCAGCAGTTCGTGTCTCAAAACTGTGTCAGCTGCAGGGGAGCTTCAATCAGGCCCATTGTGTCTGGGCCTGTGGTCACTGTCAGCCACCGGAACACCTGTGTGTCAGTGTGTGTGTGTGGGGGGGGGGGGGCAGGGTATGGTTCTAGAAACAAATCCTTGCCTGCTTGGGCCCCGGGGTGGGCAGCTCTGTCCTTGCCCTGCTCCCAGTGTAGCTTTGGGCTTCCAGCTTCCTGTATCCACTGGTACCCCCAGGCTGTGTCCTCTGGTTCAGGGGCAAGTGATAGGCGCTGCCCTGCTGGCCCTGCTGCTGCTTAAAGGCCTCCTCCAGCAGGGAAGTATTTTTGTGAAATGCTTAATACCCTGACAATGCCTCTGAGGTCTGCTGGCTTTCAGCAGTCCACATCCGGCTCCCATGCATGGGTCTTTATTCAGAAGCTGGCCCTCAGAGCTCCTCACTCTGACCCCAGCGTGACTCTAGTAAGGGCTTTGTCCTGGTGGCTTGACTCATCTTGGCCTCACTGCCTGCTCATCATCCTCGTCCCCACTCCTGTCCCTTGTGGTTTGAAGCCAGATTTTAAGTGGCTCTGGGTCCCTGGGATTTGAAACAGTGGGTGAGTTGTGGTTTCTTTCTCAAGGGCTCCTGGCTCAGGCACCTCCTGTCCTTGGTCCTGCTTGGCTTAGCCCAGGCTGCGCGTCCCTGAAGTTGCCATAACATAGTCTAGAAAGGCCACTGATCTATTTCCCTGTTGCTTGGGTGAGAGACTGGGGGGTCTAATCCCCTACCTTGGTCTTTCAGCTCCATTTGTGACATCTGGGTAAGTCGTTGAGGGTGAAGTGAAGGAGGAAGGCGCTTGGCAAGTTCACAGGGCTGTTGCAGCCCTGACTTGAGCACCTGGTAGTCATCTCATTTTTTTTTTAAGCAAGAGAACGAGAAAGATGGACTGACTGGAAGGGAGAGAGATGAGAACCATCAGTTCTTCCTTGCAGTGCCTTAGTTGTTCACTGATTGCTCTCTCATATGTGTCTTGACCAGGGGACTTCAGCAGAGTAAGTGACCCCTTGCTGAAGCCAATGTCCTTGGGCTTCAAGCCACCAGCCATGGGGTCATGTCTGATCCTACACTCAAGCCTGGGACCTCGGGGTTTTGAACTTGGGTCCTCAGCATCCCAGGCCAACGCTTGGTCCACTGTGCCACCACCCGGTCAGGCTCTTTTTTTTTTTTTTTACAGAGACAGAGAGAGGGATAGACAGGGACAGACAGACAGGAACAGAGAGAGATGAGAAGCATCAATCATTAGTTTTTCATTGCGCATTGCAACACCTTAGTTGTTCATTGATTGCTTTCTCATATGTGCCTTGACCGCAGGCCTTCAGCAGACCCGAGTAACCCCTTGCTCGAGCCAGCGACCTTGGGTCCAAGCTGGTGGGATTTTGCTCAAACCAGATGAGCCCGCGCTCAAGCTGGCGACCTCGGGTTCTCGAACCTGAGTCCTCTGCATCCCAGTCTGACACTCTATCCACTGCGCCACTGCCTGGTCAGGCGTCAGGCTCATTCTTGAGGGCCATACTTGTCAGTGTGGGAGGTCTCAGAGGAGTGCAGGGAACCTGACCCCAGGCTTACACTGGATGCCCGAGTCTTAGCTACCAACCCTGCAGGCAGGTGGGCCTCCCCTCAGCCCAGATCTCTTCGCTGGGCTTCGATCTTTGATGCCAAGCATTTGATGGACCTCGTTATAGAAAGGTGGACTCCACGTGGCAACAGGGCTCTTGTGGGTACCAGCGTGGATGGGCAGCAGTTTTATGAACTTAGCTGGAAAGTGTCAACCAAAACCACCATAGCTAACAGTCCAGCGTTTTTAAGCTAAAACTCTTAGCTAAACCACTTAAATATATTCTAAAACCTGTCCTCAGTCTCTTGGAAGGTAGGAAATGTCTACCACAACTTAAAAAGGCTGGGAGACATCAATGTCTCATCTCAGGATTCTTGAATCATCCAGTCTGTCTGTAAAACAGAATTAACAAGGTACTTCTCCCCAACTGTCCAGAACATGTCTGCATCTTTGGGCTCTGTCTCTGTCAAGGTGAACCCTCTCCCGGGGCCCTCAGGACAGAGGTGACCGCTGTTGGTGGGAGTGTGTTCTCGTCTGGAGTGCCCCTGAGAAAGTGCATCCAGCTTGGCTTGCCTACTTGGCACAGACCTCACTTGCAGGACCTGTGTGTCCCCTCTGAGCTCTAAGGGACACACCCTTTGGGGCTCCCGGCCTGGGGCCCCTACACTCTGTTCTTTTTCATTTTTTTCTTTTTTTTACAGAGACAGAGAGTCAGAGGGATAGACAGGGACAGACAGACAGGAAGGGAGAGATGAGAAGCATCAATCATTAGTTTTTCATTGCGCATTGCGACACCTTAGTTGTTCATTGATTGCTTTCTCATATGTGCCTTGACCGCGGGCCTTCAGCAGACCGAGTAACCCCTTGCTCGAGCCAGAGACCTTGGGTCCAAGCTGGTGACCTCGGGGTCTTGAACCTGGGTCCTCGGCATCCCAGTCCGACGCTCTATCCACTGCGCCACTGCCTGGACAGGCTATACTCTGTTCTTACTGACTCTTGTGTCCCCCTCCTGGGCCCCTTTTGCTGCTGTGTTTGTGGAGTTTCTTTGCTTTGGCCGAGCCTGGCTGGGGTGGGTTTTAAGATGAGTGTTGTCCTTGCTGAAGGGTCAGAGTCAGGCTCAGTATGAGCAAAGGCACTACAGGACAGGGCTTAAAGGCAGCTGGCGGGTTGAGGAAACAGACAAGGGAAGGTTGCAGGCATTAGGCCTTTGCTTTCTGGAATGCGTTGGTCCAAAAGCTGTGGCCTGGCTGGCTGAAGTGGGCACGTCCAGACGCTGACCAGGGTTGGTCTGCCTACTCGCCTGTCTTCTGCAGCCCCCAGGGCTGTGGTAGCTCTGCCTGTGCAGACACCTAGGCTCTTAGCTGAGTGACACATCTCCTCTGAAGTTCCTTAACTCCAGCGCCCAGCTACACACAGAATGGCATTTTGCACATGTTGGACAGGAATAAGCGAATCAAGCCCCGACCAGAAAGGTTCCAGAACTGCAAAGACCTGTTCGACCTGATCCTCACTTGTGAAGAGAGAGTGTACGATCAGGTGGTAGAAGGTAAGCTCGCAGACCTGGTGCCTCCGCGCGTGCTGGGGACCCACAGTGCCCTCTTCCCCGGCCTGCGGGGGGGCCAGGTGGCAGCCTGGGAAGATCCCTGGCAGGGCCCTTGGCTAATCGTGTTCATCAGGGCGAGGCCGCCTGTGCTGCTGGTCGCATCTTGTGGGTGTGAGGGTCTGGTCTGTGAAAAGTATTGTGAGTGGGGAGCTGGGACCTGGTGCTGACAGTGACCGTGCTGCTGAATGCTTTATCCTGGGACAGGTTGTGTGATTGAGGGTGAGGCAGGGGCCTGGTGCTAAGGGTGAATCAGAGCCATTTTGGGGGAGGAGGCGGTCTGATGCTCAGCCAGGGCAGGTGGAGCAGGGCCTCTGACATCTGTGTCTTATGATCCTGTTAGATCTGAATTCCAGAGAGCAGGAGACCTGCCAGCCAGTGCATGTGATCAATGTGGACATCCAGGACAACCACGAAGAGGCCACCCTGGGGGCGTTCCTCATCTGTGAGCTCTGCCAGTGTGTGAGTGTCCACTTCCCCTACCCAGTTCCTACTCTGGGCTCCACCAGGCACATGACAACCAGGTCCTCCTGTACATGAGGGCTCTGCAGTGGAAACGACTGTCACACAAATTCACATTCAAGTTATTTTCAAATATTAAAACCATACAATGCTCCTGACCAGGCAGTGGCACAGTGGATAGAGCATCAGACTGGGATACAGAGGACCCAGGTTCGAGACCCCAAGGTCGCTAGATTGAGCGCGGGCTCATCTGGTTTGAGCAAAGCTCACCAGCTTGGACCCAAGGTCGCTGGCTTGAGCAAGGGGTCACTCGGTCTGCTGAAGGCCCGCGGACAGGACACATGTGGGAGGGCAGTCGATGAACAACTAAGGTGTTGCAACTGATGATTGATGCTTCTCATCTCTTTTCGTTCCTGTCTGTCTGTCCCTATCTATCTCTCTCTCTCTATGTCTCTGTAAAAAAAAACAAACAACAAATAAAACCACACAATGCAAAGGTGCCCACAGGTTTGAGAATTGACCAGCTGGCTCTGGTTAATTTACTTGATGGGACGAGTTGATAGAAGGCAGTGACAGCTGGTGTCTCTCCTCCAGGAAGATGCCATGTGTCAGGGTGTTGAAGGGCTCTGAGGGTGCTTGTGTCCACAGGGGTCACCTGGGCCCCTGCGACTCTGGGAAGTCTCCCTTGTGTGGAAAACCCCAGGGCTTTTCCAGGCACTGTGCAGCTGTGCTCAGAGCAAAACATTTCCTCTTGGATGTGACAAAAGCACCAGCAAGGGGGAACCCATATGGCTCTTCTGCTGCCCATGGTACTTGCGTTTAGGTCAGCCGGCTCTGAGTGACGGAAACAGGTGGTTTAACCAGGAAGTCTAGAGATGGGCAGGCTCTCCCAGTGTTCTCTGAGGAACCCAGCACAGCTTTCATTCCCAGGTTGCCTCGTGGTCCAGTGTGGCTGCTGAAACTCCAGCAGTTGTGCCCATAATCCAGCTATCATGCAAGAGAAAGGGCTGCGGGGGGGGGGGGGGGGATATGTCCCAGAAGTTGCACACATGACTTGGGTCATGCTGGCGAGAGCTGAGTTATTGGGGTGGGAGGCAAAGGGCTTTTCCTCAGAGACCCTGCTTACAGGCTGAGACCAGGGACAGCAAGTGGCCTTGGCTGCAGTCCAGCCTGGACCACCCTGCAGCTGTTGCCTGGTAGCACCTACTCCTTTTAGGGCAGCAGTTGTCCACCAGTGACTTCTGGCCATATCTGCACACTTGGGTCTCACACCTGGGAGGGATGTTGGTGGCAGGTAGAGCTCACAGATTCTGCTTAGATCCCTGCAAAGGGTGATGCCTTCTCACCCCGCCTCCCAAGCGTGGGCTGGCTTTCCTCCTTGGGTGACTTTGGGCAAGGGACTGTACCTTCTGTGCCCAGATATGCTCATCTGTAGAGTGAGGGTCCCATATAGGTGAAGTCATGTGACCCTTGAAGGCAAACCCTGGTTTCAGAGCTCAGCCCACTTCCGTTCTGGCTCCTCAGTGCAGGACCCTGGGCCCCCTGGCCATGCAGAGTGGAAAGCACTGGTCAGCACCAGCAGCTCCAGGCCTGGTGTCCTGGTCCCAGGTGCTGCTCCTGCTCAGGCGGCTTTCTCCCCACAGATACAGCACACGGAGGACATGGAGAACGAGATCGATGAGCTGCTGCAGGAGTTCGAGGAGAAGAGTGGCCGCACCTTCCTGCACACCGTCTGCTTCTACTGAGTCCGCGCCCGGCACCTCCAAGCTGCCTTCTTGCGCTTCCTGTTGTTAATACTTGTTCTTTCCCTACCCTTGTTTTGACTCTTGACGGCTGCTGCCGGTGACAGCTGCCCTGCACTGTACATATGAGTTGAGAGGTTAGACACATGTGCGGATCCACACGATCAAGTTTGGTGTCCCACTCTTAGTGACGAGTGTGATATTAAAGGGTTTTTTTCTTTTAGCAATCGAAAAACATGGCTCCCAGTTTCTTTTCCTCAATACATCGCTTTCTTTTTTCTTTTTTTTTTTTTTTGTATTTTTCTGAAGCTAGAAACCGGGAGAGACAGTCAGACCGACCCCCGCATGCGCCGGACTGGGATCTACCCGGCACGCCCACCAGGGGGCGATGCTCTGCCCCGACCAGAGCCACTCCAGCACCTGGGGCAGAGGCCAAGGAGCCATCCCCAGCGCCCAGGCCATCAGGCCATCCCTGCTCCAATGGAGCCTCGGCTGCGGGACAGGAAGAGAGAGACAGAGAGGAAGGAGAGGGGGAGGGGTGGAGAAGCAAATGGGCGCCTCTCCTGTGTGCCCTGGCCCGGAATCGTACCCGGGACTTCTACACGCCAGGCGGACGCTCCACCACTGAGCCAACCGGCCAGGGCCAATACATCGCTTTCATTGTGCATTCCTCCACTCCCCCTACCTGGCTGGAATGTACAAACACTTCTTGGGAGAGAAACTTCAATTGTCCAATAAACATGCTGCTGGTCCTCTGCTTTGTCCTGAGCTCCACACATGGCCCATCCCTGCTGGCCCCATGCAAGTCCCCCTCTGGAGGAGGCAGAGCAGGCCCCTGACATGCTCCCGCAGAGTGTCAATTAGAAGGCCTCCATGGTTGCCATCCAAGGGGTGTGGGTCTAGCCTACCTTCCCAGAGGTTCTGCACCCACAAGGGCTGCTAGCAGAATGAGGCCCTACTCCCTATGGCACCTGCTCCATATCACTGACTGTCCCCCAAGTAGTCTTACTTCCCAGTGACCCCTCCTGATTTGTGCAGCCATGGAAAACCTCAGGTCACCTGTGGGGAGAGTGGGGTGCTTTGGTGTTGCCCTGGACTGTGGATGTGGGGTTGACTTGCGTGCCTCCCCAGTCCCCAGCCTCATGGCACCACCAGAGCACAGACATGACCCTGATCTTCAGGCTTCTAGGCTGCCCAGCCCAGGTGCCTGGAGCTGACCAGTGATGGAAGCCCAGGTTGAAGCTGGTCCTGCCCCCACAGCAGGACATTCTTTGGTTTTTGCTCAGGTGCCATCATGCCATGTGGCCACGGCTTTGGCATGACATCCCTGGCCGCTCCCCAGTGACCCTGTAGGTCTTTCCACTAAAGGCAGTTGGAGGGGGCCCACTGTTGTCGAATCTGCCCAAAACCCCTCACCGTGACCCCAGAGACCCAGGAGTAGGAACCTCAGCTGACAAGTAGCACGAAGGGGAGGGAGAGGGACCCCAGAGCCCTCTCCAAGATCGCCATTCAGGTCGGGACCTGGGCTGCGCTCCAGGGCCACTGGTCCAGCGACCAGTGCCCATACTGACCAGATGCCCCGGGGAGGGGTCGGGCAAGCCTCCGGGGGCGGGGCGGCCGCGTGGTCCCTCCCGGAGGCGGGCACGCAGGGAGTGGGGGACGGAGTGCGCGCAGGGAGGAAGGGAGGGAGGCAGGGCCGAGGGCGGAGCGGAGTGCGGCGAGCGCGGTGGCCGAGCGGCCGTACGACCCCGAAGCGGCCGCATCCCCTGCCCTGCACCCCCGGCCCGCGCCTCTTACCAGGCCAGCGGAGGTGGGTGCGCGGCGCGCTGACCTCTGCGGAGGCGCCGGGGGCTCAGCATCGGGCCGGGGCCGGGGGGGCGCCGGGGCCGGGGGGCGGCGCTCCGGCCCGGCCCGGCCCCGCCCGATGTCCATGAGCGCGAACACCATGATCTTCATGATTCTGGGGGCGTCGATCGTGATGGTGAGCGGAGGGGCTTCTCGCGCGTCCGCTCCCCCACCCGCTCCCGCCTCCCGCGCCCGCGCGCCGCCTGCCGCCTCCCCCTCCCGCGCCTTGTTTACTGGCCCGCGCGGCCTGCGCTCCCCCTGCCCGGCCTGCGCTCCCCAACCCGGACTGCCCTGAGGAACCCCATCCCCCAGCCTGCGCTCCTCCACTCCTCGGCCTCCTCCGCTTCCCCATTCCTCCATCTGAGCTTCCCCATCACCAGCGCCCCCGCCCTCAACTGGACACCCGGGCCCGGCAGCTCCTGGGCTCTGACCGGTCATGGGCTCTTCCAGGCCATCGCGTGCTTGATGGACATGAACGCGCTGCTGGACCGATTCCACAACTACATCCTCCCGCACCTGCGGGGCGAGGACCGCGTCTGCCACTGCAACTGTGGCCGGTGAGTCTGTGCCCGGCGGGGCACACGCGTGATCGCACATGTGTGAGGCTCAGGGCCCACTGGGGTGTGGGGAGCCCCGGGAAGGCCTGCGAAGGGCCGCGCTAGGCCTGAGGGGCTGCCGAGTCCCGCATCAGGCCCGGTGGGGGAAGCACTGTCCAGCCTCCTGCGGGCACCTGGGGATTGGCCAGTTGGGTTCGGGAGGGGGGAGCATGCCTGAGTTTGTTAGGACCCTCTCCCAAAATGCCT
This sequence comes from Saccopteryx leptura, assembly GCF_036850995.1. NCBI lineage: Eukaryota > Metazoa > Chordata > Mammalia > Chiroptera > Emballonuridae > Saccopteryx > Saccopteryx leptura. Next base: position 84,050,500 of record NC_089505.1, on the reverse strand, counting down.
TCAGAGAGAAAGTGATGGGCAGAACAGGCCCCAGGCCTCCTGGTCCAGGGCCTGGAGACCAGGAAATAGCAGCCCAGCCTGGTGTCCGGGAGGGATCCTGCACAGGGCTGTGCCCACGGAGCACACCAGCCTCTGCCCTGGACCACTGCACTGTGTTCATGAACTTTCCTGGGAGCCAGGTACAGGGAACTGCAGCCGATCAAGGTGGGCAGGGCCCAACCCCCTGATTGTACAAAGGAGGAACTGAGGCAAGGGGGTGGAGCTTGCTCAAGGTCACTCAGAGAGCTGGGAGAGCCCAGGGCCCTCTGCCCACTATGACCCCCATCCTGTGCACATGTGATGACGGCGTCCTCCTGGCCATGCATGTTTGTACGTCCATGTATGAAATAAACATCTCATGAGACGCGAGTGTGTGTACCGTCTGTGCATATACATGTGGGTACACAGTACACGCGCATGTCCGCATGCACACCCTCAGCCCTGCAGGACACCATCGTGCTGGGCTCATTGAGAAAGCGGACAGAGGCTTGAGCGGATAGAGACTTGCCCAAGGTCACACCGCTAGTAAGGGATCGAGGCACAAACCCAAAACCTAATGTTCTTCATCCTTGACCTGGATTCCTGCTCAGACATGTGCACACATGGCAAGCAAAGGGGTGGGGGTGAGAGTCTAGACAGCTTTGTGCCTCACTCAGCATGCTCCATGCCTGTGGGTGCTGACCAGTGTGTTGAAGCAGAACCAGGCATTGGGACAGAGTGACAGCACTGCACGCAGCCCTCACCTGGGCTGCTGGAGAACCATTGAGAACATTCCCCAAGTGGCCATACTTTCCCAGAGATCCCTGTGTTTCTGCCTGGGGCACATGGCCCCACAGTAAGAAAGGCACAGAGTCAGCTCACTGCCTCCTGGGGTGGCCATGACTGTGAGTGGGTGCTGGCTGGTGTGACCTGCAGACCCTCCCGGGACTGGTGGCGTGCATAGCACAGTGCCCAACTCTGAGCTCTGGAAGCATTCGTAACACATTTTACAGGTGTGCGGGCTGTTGTATTATGACCAGCATCTCTGTGCCTGTGATCTCATACTGAGGGCAGGCAGGATGCGTTTTCAGAGTGCATTTGCACAGGGTGTGTGTGTGTCACATGCAGTGTCCGGAGTACATGTGGACTCTTGTAAACAAATGTTTATGGGGTACATGCTGAGCTGGACCTGTGTGCACAGGTTAGCGTGTCTGTAGACACAGAGAACATGGAAAGCTACGCCTGCTGTAGACATAGTGTTTCTGCGTGTATTTGTCCACATGTGTGTGCTTTGTACACTTCACTACATACAGGGTATGTAAACTCAGTGTACAAAATATTCTTGTTTATTGACAACATACATGTGCATGCCTAGTACATGTATATGTAATGCAATATACAGTGGCCAATGTGCTCTATTTGGGTCCAGCGACTCTGCAGAGTAGTTTTGCACATGGAGTATCCATGTATAAACCATGTACACGCATTGCCACAATGGACTCTACCCATGTGTGTATACACCGTGTACAGAGTAAGCATGCAAACACATGTATGCCTTCTATATACCTATAGAGAAAACTTTATGGAGATGACATGTGTGTAAATTAATGCTTCAAAGTGTGCATGCCAGCAGGTTGTGTCTGTGCACACAAATTCTTACATGTGCCACGGTGCCCACAGAGGATGGCTGTGTGCAAAGCCATGTGCATGTGCATCTCCATGTGATACACACCATGCTCATGCCTGGGCTAGCATGCACATACACACATGTGGACCTCATGGGTTGAGTCCATAGTATACACGCCATGTCCTGTGCATGTGGCCGGTGTGTATACATGACATGCGTTGGACCTCAGATGAACATATGCAGCATGTGTGTTCTGGGCAGGACACATGTATGTACACATTATGGAAATACGTGTGCACATATTTCCTGAGTTCACGTCCCCAGGAGGAAGGAAAAGGGCAAGGGGCAGGGGAGGAGAGGCAGGTGCTAGGCCAGTGATGATGGCATAGGTTGTGTCCTCCAACCCCTGGGGGTCCTGAGCTACCTGGATTGGTTGGGCCTCATCCTTTTTACAGAGCACCAGGGGCATTTCTTGCTCCCTTGGTGACCCAGTCTTTGAAGTGTCCTGCCCTGACCAACTCTGTGTCCAAGGGTAAGAAGCAGTTGCCCTAAGGAGGACCTCACCTGAGGTTCTAGGCCCAGAAGGCTGGGAAGCCAGGGAAGGTGGTGATGTCCAGTATTATCAGTCCCTGTGAGGCCCAGGGTGCCCTGGGTGATGGGGACTGCTAATGGGTCACAAAGGGCATGTTCTCCTAGGGGCCCGCAGCTGCTGTACATTCTAGGTGGTGATCAATAATTTCCCATCACTTACTGATTATTCATAATCACTATTGACAAACTGATCAGATGAGCGATGCTTGCCAGGTGTCAGGCAGTCCTTGCTAAATGACCCAGGACCAGTGGTCCCTGCTCTGTGGGGCTCTGGTGGCCAAAGCCCAGCCCCTGGGACTGATCTCACTCAACATGCTGGACGCAATGGCCTCCAGGGGTCCACAGGAGGGCCAGGAAGGGGTGCGAGGAGAGGCCTGCCTGCTGTCATTCCTTGGTCTGGGTTTGGGGCTCCAGAACTATCCTGACCCCACAAGAAGGAAGTCACTGTATGGCCAATGTTGTTGAAGCAGGGGCCTGGGGTCAGGGAGAACTAGCAAGTTTTCCATTTTGGAGGGGAGGGGAGCAAGGGAGGGGGGAGAAAGGGATCTAGCTCCATGGAAAACCAGGCGGAGGTGTCAACATCTAACTGAAGGGAAGACGGGGGAAGCAGGTTTGGGGAGGGAGAAACTATTTTTAGATGTGAGTTTGAGGTGTCTGAAGATCCCACGTGGAGACGCTAGGCAGGCAGCTGGAGCTTGGAGCATAAGTGTAGGGTGGCAGGGACTTGAATGCGTGGGGATGCAGAGCTGGAAAAGCCAGCAGAGGGGCTCAGAGAGGAGAGGGAACCAGGAGAGGTGGCCTCCTGAGCAGGAGGACTTCAGGGAGGCCCCTGCACTGCTGGACAAGAGAAGGGACTATAAAGGGTACATGGACCCCCCACTGTACCTGGCTTCCAGGCTATCTTGACAGAGGGGAAAGGGGAGCGAACCCAGAGTCTGTCATCCTGAGTGTGGTCTCCTGGGCGGGGCCACTCCACCTGGGATCATGGGCCCAGAAGACTTCCTGGAAGAGGAGGGTATCCAGGCAGGTCTGAGGCCTCATGGGGAAGGTTTGATGTGGCCCTCACTTGCCTCTGGAGGGTTCAGTAGCCTGAGTCTGGGCAGTGGAGGGAGGAGAGGATGAGCAGCATGCATGGCACAGGCCTTGGTGGGTGCCAAACGAAGGGGAGGGGCCACGGCCCAGGAAACCCTGGACAACTGAAATCTCGGCATCTCATCATCCTGCTGGAGTGCAGAGCAGCTGGAGGACATGCAGATTCATGCAGGGCATCGGCCAGGGGGCACCCCCAGGAGAGAGGATGGAAGAACGGGGTGCTGGGCAGAGAATCGGGGACAGAGGAGAAGAAAAACCAGAGGCCCAGGGCAGACTGATAGCATTTAGCTTTGCCTAGAATGGAAGCTGAGGAAGGGCTAGTGATGAATGGAGAGGGCAGAGGGGTGGTCCCAGAGGAGCCGCATCAGCCCAGTGTCCAGCAGGTGGGCTGTGACACTGCCACCAGATAGGGACACCCTGCCCTGGGCCCTCACCCTGGAACGACTGGTCCACCTGCACTGTTCCTATGACCCAGTCAGGGTCAACAATGAGCCCCAGGCCCAGCGGAGGAGGGAGGGGTGATGTGTGGGCAGAGGCAACCCTGGCCAGCTCCCGGACTTCACTCTGACCACTGATCTCGCACACTCCCACCCTTCTGGGCAGCCTCCGCCTGGGGAACCGGGGCCCTGGGCGAGTCTGCTGGCCCCTTCGGACCTCAGCTCCCACCAGGGCTGCTTCAAAGACCCCAGCAGGGATCCCCGCGCGCCCCGCGGGAGAGGTGCCAGCACGCCCTGCCGCCCCCAGGCACCACATCCACTACGTGATCCCGTACGACGGGGACCAGTCGGTGGTGGACGCCTCCGAGAACTACTTCGTGACAGACAACGTCACCAAGCAGGAGATCGACCTCATGTTGGGGCTGCTGCTCGGTTTCTGCATCAGCTGGTTCCTGGTGTGGATGGACGGGGTCCTGCACTGCGCTGTGCGCGCCTGGAGGGCCGGCCGGCGCTACGGTGAGTGCCTCCAGGGCGCGCTGCCGCGCTCACGCCGCGCCCACGGAGCCCCTCGACCACACCCAGCCCGATCACGTCCCAAATCAAAGCCACACCCTCGGGCCATGCTTGCCCTCGGCCACGCCCATCTCCGGTACGCGCCCCGATACTGACCACGCCCCCCACGCCCCTGCAGATGGCTCTTGGACCTGGCTGCCCAAGTTGTGCAACCTGCGGGAATTCGGCCGGCGGCCACACAGGCCCTTTGAGGAGGCGGCCGGGAACATGGTGCACGTGAAGCAGAAACTCTACCACAACGGCCACCCGAGCCCGCGGCACCTTTGAGCCGCGCGCAGGACTCGCGGGGCCACCGGCCACTGCGCCCACGTACACGGGACTGGACGGCCGCTTGGGCCAGGGCGCCCTGGCCGCCGGGCGTATCCAGCGGAAGGTGCTGTCTCCTCTTCTTTTTATAAAGGGGTCGGGGTGGGGCCGGTCTGGGGGCAGGACCCCGGTCTCCAGGGCCGGGCTGGGTGCGGGGGCTTGGGGCGGCGGGGGCCCCACATCCTGCAGTCCTGCCTGCGCCTGGCCTGGGACAATGTCTGTTACTTAAAACCGGCTGTTTCCTGTACGCCTGTGTCCCTCTCTCCATTCTGGCGGAGGGAGGCCGGGAGATAGTCTGGGCAGGGAAGGGGGCCGGACCCCGGCCGCACCCACGTCTGCACACGGGAGCATGTGCATGGGGCGTGTGCGCCCGCGGGCCGCAGTGGGGTGGGGGGGTGGGGGCAGGGGTCTGGGGGAGGCCCCGGCCCAGCAGCAATAAGGCCCCTGAGCCCCGCTGTGGCAAGTGCGGCCACTCTGCCCAGGGCATCCCCGGTCAGCGCCTCACTGTGACCCCTACCCCTGCTGGTCAGTAAATTCTCCAGAAAGCTCCAGCCTCTGCCTCTTCTTTCACCTCTGACACCTCAAGCCCCGCCCCTCACACCAGCCATGAGACAAGACACTGAGGTATGGTGTCAAGAGTTTTTATTAGATGCTGGACAAAAAGACTCCAGCTCCTATAGAGAGAGGGCAGCAGGTCGTCTGGGCCAGGGCAGTTCTCGAGCACTGGGTGACCCTACCCAGCAGGTCCAAGGCCTCCAGTCTCAGGTGCAGACCCTGCCAGGTACCCAAGGACACAAACTTGTGAAGGGCACCACAGGACAGGCCTGCTCTGTTTGGCTTGGCCCTCAGTGGGTTCTGGTCCCAGATGGGACTGGGCCAGATCAGGCTCCTCCCTACTGCTGGTCACCGGGCAGGGTCACCTTGGCCACTTTCACTGGGCATGGGGGCTGTGTCTTCTTGCTCTGGGCCTGGCTTGGAGACATATCTCCAAAGTGTCCTGAGGGTGGCCCTAGCCTGACCTCCCGAGCCAAAACCACAGCTTGGAGGGGGCAGCTGCAGCTGGTCCTCATCAGAGCCTTTAATGCCACGCTTGCCCTGACTGGAGGAATATTAAAAAACGCTGAGGAGCGGGCGGCTGTGTGACTCCTCTGCTGGACGCCATGAGACACGGGCGCCTCACTGCTTCCTCTTGGTGATTCTACCCAGCCAGTGTGCCGCAGGGCCCCCGGGTGTCGAGGCCTGGCTCACGCAGTCCGCGCACTTGGGGGTAGGGGCTGGCTGCCCCCAGGCCCAGCTCCCTCAGCCTTCAGCCACTGCATCTTCTGCTGGTGTTGCTGGATGGCGTCCTGGACCCGGGTGTCCATCATGGCCTCGGTGAGGACCCCGTCCTCGGAGGCATATGCCATGGCCTAGCAAGGAAATAGAATGCTGAGCAGGGTACCTGAGGTAGCTGCGTGCATGGGGAAAGGGCCTCCCAGCCTCAGGCCTTTGAAGACCACCAGGCACCAGGGGCCGGTAGGCCAGGGCCAGACCCAGGGATGAGACAGCTTGGCTGTCACCTCCCCCTCCATGAGCACATTTCTTAGAGACGCCCTCCTTTGGGGTAGGGGCAGGTGGGATCAAAGCCAGGGATGCTGGGTCTACCAGGGGATGCCTGGTCAACACCCTCCTACCTGCTGATGGCACACACATGTGTGCCCACACATGCCTGCTCGCAGGTGGTGTGCAGCCCAGAGCTGGCGCCATCCCTGCACCACCCCCAAACCCTGTCATGGTCCACAGTTTGTCAATGACTTTCTGAAGTTTGAAAGCCCAGGCTATTTGCTCAGGAAGCAGCCCAGCCCCCCACTGCAGACCTGGAGCACCCCTGCTTCTCAGACAGCAGAGCTGCTCTCAATACCAGGGCACAGAAGCCAGAACCACCACAGGCCATTCAGGGGACAGGTCTACTCTGACACAGAGGGGAGAGCAGGGTCCCCAGGCAGAGAGCTTCCCAGGAGCCCCCAGCAATTGGGATTGGATCAGAGTAGCCCTACCAGGCCCAACTGCCCCTGAATATTGAGCAGTGGTGGTCCAGCAGGACCTGCTTCTCACAGGATCTCCACTGTCTACAAACAGTCCTCTCAGATCCATGGACCACTGAGAGCCCAGCAGCTCTGTACTCCTAATACCCAGGATTTCCTGCCCCAAACTTGGCCAATCACCTGGGGAGGGCACCAAAGTTTTATAATCAGGCCCCAGTGTGGTCCACAACACCTCAGTTGTCAAACAGGTTACCTCTGGGTGTCCATTGGCCAATGCCCCTTCCCAGATGACCCAGTACCCCTCCTGCTTCCTGTCACCCGGCCTGTTGCTCTGACCAAGGCTGCTGTGAAGATGGTACTCAGTGTCTATCAGGCCGATGGCCTGAGCTACTCCAGACAGATGTCTCCAGCTATCTGAGCAGCCTCAGTCCACATGGGGCATTGTGAGCAAGCTCCCATCATCTGAGATGACCAGTCATTTTGCTCACTTTGCTCAGTACCCAGCCTGGGCTGTGCAGAGAGGGGGCTGCCCATGCAGCCTCCTATGAGGAGCATACACGCCCTGCAAAGCAGAGAGAAAGGGGGGCAAAGTCCCCAGGGGGAGTGCTCCATCCCAGGGGCCCATGTGTGTCGGGGTCTGGAAGCTGTCAGAGGCCCCTCTGGCAGGAAGGGGCAGGAAGAGAGAGAGCAGCTGCTGCTTCCGGAATTCCAGAGCATCTGTGCAGCCATGTGCCCCCAACAGGGACTGGACCCTGTGGAGGGAGGGCTGCGCTTAGTGATGCTCTTCCAAATAAATGAGGAAAAGGGGAAACACAGTGGCCACTACCTTAACCAGTTGATCATAGGGGTGACCCAGGCTACCATCCCTGTGATGTCCTGCGGAGATCAGGTGATCCAGATATGATGTGACCAGAGGGGTGCCTCACCTCTGCAGTCTCCTCCCCAAAACCCACAATCCCAATCTAATCATAAGAAAAACATCAAACAAACCCAACGAGTGACATTCTACACAAAAGCTGACCAACACCCTCAGAACTGCCAGGGTCATCACAAATGAGGGACATCTGAGGAGCCGTCACAGCCCAGAGGAACCCAAGAGGGAGACGTGACGACTAGATGCAACGGGGCATCCTGGGCGGGGTCTTGGGGAAGACGAGTCCAGGTGAAACTGCTCGTGATGTGGCACACGTGCCTCGTAGAGACATGCACAGCACACGGGAGCCCTCTGTGTCATCCTGGCCACTTTTCTGTGAACTCGAAATGATTGAAAACTAATACCAGTCCTCATCAAGCTCTTCCAAACACTGAAGATGAAGGAAAGGTTTCCTAACTCTAGGAGGCCCTAACCCTGACACCAAAGCCAGACAAACACACTACAAGGAAAAGCATGCCTTATAAACACACAAAGATGCTCAACAAAACACCAGCAAACTGAATGCAGCAGCAGCACAGGGAAAGGATTACACACCATACCACGTGGGATTATTCCAGGGTTCAGCATAGCAAAACCAATGAACGTGAGACACCACCATTAAGAAAGAGAAGGACAGCCTGACCAGGCGGTGGCACAGTGGATAGAGCGTTGCACTGGGATGCGGAAAGACCCAGGTTCGAGACCCCGAGCTCTCCAGCTTGAGCACAGGCTCATCTGGCTTGAGCAAAAAGCTCACCAGCTTGGACCCAAGGTCGCTGGCTCGAGCAAGGGGTTACTCGATCTGCTGAAGGCCCGCAGTCAAGGCACATGTGAGAAAGCAATCAATGAAAAACTAAGGTGTCGCAACAAAAAATTGATGATTGATGCTTCTCATCTCTCTCCGTTTCTCTGTTTCTGTCCCTCTCTCTATCTGTTAAAAAAAAAAAAAAAGGGCCCTGGCCAGTTGGCTCAGCGGTAGAGCATTGGCCTGGCGTGTGGGGGACCCGGGTTCGATTCCTGGCCAGGGCACATAGGAGAAGCGCCCATTTGCTTCTCCACCCCGCCCCTTCCTTCCTCTGTCTCTCTCTTCCCCTCCCGCAGCCAAGGCTCCATTGGAGCAAAGATGGCCCGGGCGCTGGGGATGGCTCCTTGGCCTCTGCCCCAGGCGCTAGAGTGGCTCTGGTCGCAGCAGAGCGACACCCCCTGGTGGGCAGAGCTTCGCCCCTGGTGGGCGTGCCGGGTGGATCCCGGTCGGGTGCATGTGGGAGTCTGTCTGACTGTCTCTCCCTGTTTCCAGCTTCAGGAAAAAAAAAAAAAAAAAAAAAAAAAAAAAAAAAAAAAAAAAAAAGGGGCCCTGGCCGGTTTGCTCAGTAGTAGAGCATCGGCCTGGAGTGCATAAGTCCCAGGTTCGATTCCAGGCCAGGGCACATAGGAGAAGCGCCCATGTGCTTCTCCACCCCTCCCCCTCTCCTTCCTCTCTGGTCTTGCTCTTCCCCTCCCACAGCAAGGCTCCATTGGAGCAAAGATGGCCCGGGCGCTGGGGATGGCTCCTTGGCCTCTGCCCCAGGCGCTAGAGTGTCTCTGGTCACAACAGAGCGACGACCTGGAGGGGCAGAGCGTCGCCCCCTGGTGGGCAGAGCGTCGCCCCCTGGTGGGCGTGCCGGGTGGATCCTGGTTGGGTGCATGCGGGAGTCTGTCTGACTGTCTCTCCCCATTTCCGGCTTCAGAAAAAAAAAAAAAAAAAAAAAAAGTGGACAAAGAGCACATAATCATCTCAGTTGATACAGAAAAAGCATTTGGCAAAATCCAACAACCTTTCTTGATGAAAAATGCTCAATAAACTAGAAATAGAAGGAGATTCCTTGATATGATAAAAGACACAAATAGAAAACCCACCAGAAACATTTCAGTGGTGAAAGACAGAAAGCTTTTCTTCCATGATCAGGAACCAGACAAGGATGCCCACTCTCACTTCTATTCAACATAGCACTGGAAATCCTGCCAGGGCAGTTAGGTAAGAAAAGGAAACTGGCCCTGGCAGGTAGGTCAGGTGGTTAGAGCATCGTCCTGATACACCAAGGTTGCAGGTTCAATCCCTAGTCAGAGCACATACAAGAAGCAACCAATGATTGAACAACTAAATGGAACAACAAATTGATGTTTCTGTCTCTCTAAAATCAGTCAGTTAGCCTGACCAGGCGGTGGCACAGTGGATAGAACGTTGGACTGGGATGTGGAGGACATGGTTCGAGACCCCGAGGTCACCAGCTTGAGCGCGGGCTCATCTGGTTTGAACAAGGCTCACCAGCTTGAGCCCAAGGTCGCTGACTCGAGCAAGGGGTCACTCAATCTGCTGTAGCCCCCCCCCCCATCAAATCACATATGAGAAATCAATCAATGTACTAAGGAGCTGCAATGAAGATTGATGTTTCTCTCCCCTCCTATCTGTCCCTATCTGTCCCTCTCTCTGACTCTCTGTTTCTGCCACAAAAAATAAATAAATAAAATCAATAAAAAATTCCCCCAAAAAACTGTTAAAATAAATTCAGCCAAGTTGCTGGTTACAAAATTAACACACAAAAAATGTTTCTATACAGTACCAATGATCTATCGGGAAAAAGAAGTTAAGAAAATAACTTCGCCCTGGCCGGTTGGCTCAGCGGTAGAGCGTCGGCCTGGCGTGCAGGAGTCCCCGGTTCGATTCCCGGCCAGGGAGAGGCGCCCATTTGCTTCTCCACCCTTCCCCCTCTCCTTCCTCTCTGTCTCTCTCTTCCCCTCCCGCAGCCAACGCTCCACTGGAGCAAAGATGGCCCGGGCGCTGGGGATGGCTCTGTGACCTCTGCCTGAGGCGCTAGAATGGCTCTGGACGCAACAGAGCGACGCCCCAGAGGGGCAGAGCATCGCCCCCTGGTGGGCATGCCGGGTGGATCCGGGTCGGGTGCATGCGGGAGTCTGTCTGACTGCCTCCCCGTTTCCAGCTTCGGAAAAAAGAAAAAAAAATTTCATTTACAATAGCATCAGAAAGAAAATAGGAATTATCTAAGGAGGTAAAAGACTTGGACACTGAAAACTACAAAATGTTGCTGAAAGAAATTAAGGCACTAAAATATAGAAAGATGTCTGTCTGTGTTCATGCACCAGGAAACTTAGTATTGTTACAATGTCAAACTTAGTATTGTTACAATGTCAATGGCAACTAACTATAGGTACAGAAACTTAAAAAAAACAAAAAACTCATCCTACAATTCATATGGAATCCGAAGAGACCCCAAACAGCCAAAAAACCTTGAATAAGGACAACAAAGCTAGAGGACCCACACTTCCTGATGTTAAAACCCACTGCAGCCTGACCTGTGGTGGCACAGTGGATTAAGCATTGACCCGGAACACTGAGGTCGCCGGTTCAAAACCCTGGGCTTGCCTGGTCAAGGCACATACGGGAGTTGATGCTTCCTGCTCCTCCCTCCTTCTCTCTCTCTATGTCTCTCGTCGTCTCTCTTCTCTAAAATGAATAAATAAAAATAATTAAAAAAAAACCCACTACAAAGCTACAGTGATCAAATCAGCATGGTGTTGGCATCAAGACAAAAAGAACAGTGAGACAGAACAGAAGCCCAGAATAAACCCTTTACATCTGTGGTGGAGTGATTTCCAACAAGGGTTCCAAGACCATCAATGGAGAAAGGACAGTCTTTTCAACAAATGGAGCTGGGAGAACCAGATGTCCACACACCAAAGGATGAGGTTGGACCCTTACCTCACACCATGTATAAAAATTAACTCAAGCCTGACCTGCTACATGGAGGGACCTGGAGGACATTATGCTCCGTGAAATAAGCCCGACACAGAAGGACAAATGCTGTGTCACTGATCCACTCATAGGGATCCCTGGAGGGGTCAGGTCCATAGAGACAGAGAGTAGATGGTGGTGCGGAGGCTGCAGGAGGGGGTGGCAGGGGTTAGTATTTAATGGAAACAGAGTGCTAGTTTGGGAAAATGGGAAAGTTCTGGACAGGATGGTGGTGACGGCTATACAACAATGTGAATGTGCTTAATGTCCTCGAGCTGTGCACACAGAAGTGATTAGTATACAGTGAGTCCCCACAAGTGGCTCCAGTGATAAGAGGGATAAACTTGCATTGACAAGACTATTGCTGTGGGTCCACGTGATGCCACAAGGGTGAACTTCAGAGCACAAGCACGAGTGGCCGGGCTCCCAGCCTGGTGGACAGGGCAACTGCAGCCACCCAGCAACTCAGGCCGCACGGAGGGAGACTGACCACACTCCTTCCCAGATGGTGCAGCGCATGCATTTACTGCCTCCCTCCCACGAGGATTGGGACTAACAGGCCTTGGGTCGAGCTGACCAGTCCATGACCGGATACACCCTAGTGTGAGGACCAGCCCCTCGGGCTCCAGGAACCCACTCACACTTCCTCCCACACTCGTGTGGGGTCTGCTGATCCCCAACTCTTACTTGCCAGGCACTTGGAGGGCTTTGTCACCTGGCGTGGCCAATGAGATGTGAAGAGAAGGGAGGTTTATGGGTCTTGATGCAAAAGTCGAGACCCAGGGCATGACCCACTGTTAGGAACCAAATGCCTACGCCCACCCCCAATCCAGACGGCAAAACCCTGACCCCCCAGTGTGGCTGTATTGGAGATGGGGCCTCTAAGAAACTAATTTAGGTAAAATTTAGACTGGTGTCCTTATTAGGAGACACCAGACAGCCCTGTCTGCTGTGAGAACACAGCAAGACAGCCCCACCAGGATGGCCCCCTGATTTGACACTGACCCCTCCAGAACCATGAGAAATAAATGTGTGATTAAATCCCCTGGCCTGTGGTGCTTGTATAGCATCTGTTCTCCACTGTGTGGGCTGTGGGAACAGCCACTGTCATAGGCCTGGGTCCTATGTGAGGACATCCTGGAGCAGAGCTCCCCTCTGACCCACAGGGGACAAGTCTGCCATTTGGGGCTATTACAGCAGCACAGCCCCATTCATGCTGCTACAAACCCCTGCATGTCTGAGCTATGATCTACTAACTGAGGTAGGTGTGTCCTTTGTTAATTAAACACACATTCACTTTAAAGTACTTCTAAATCCAAGGTGCTCGGGCTGTTGCATAGCCTGAGACACACCTAAGAGCGACGCTGTGGAGGCCCCGGACAGAAGCCCTGCGGTACCCTCCACCCAACCAGGCTTTCCTTGTCCACAGCCAAGGAGCAAACACCTCCAGGAAGGCTGCAGCTGAGGCTCCCGGGGGTCAGGGGCTGCCTGTGGAACGGCTGCTGAGACAGCTCAGAGGAGAACAGAGTGGGGGAGTGAGGAGAGCCCCTGGCCTGTGTGCCCCGAGCCACAACACGTGGATGAACTAAGCTGCGTGGTCAAGGCAGCCAGCGAGATAACAGGCAGCCTGTCCTGCCCTGCAGGAGCAGGGATCCTGAATACCAGTGGTCGGCACCGCCCGGGACTTGACCCGGTCAGATGGACTTCCTGGTTCCTCACCTCCTCTGCCCTCTGACAAGCCCACAGACAGCTCATGGGACGTGTCTGAGCCTGGTGGTGTCCGCTAGGACGCCCACCTGGCATCAGAGCTGCCTGTGCCAACTGCCCTGGGCACCGTCTGGGACAGTCCAGTGGTTCCCGAGACACTCAGCCCAGGGCACCCCAATGCCCCACTGAATTGGATGAAAATGGAGAGCACTGCATGAAAGCCAATGACAGCCCTGACCCCTCCCCGCCAGGGTGGCGCAGGCAGGTAGGGTAGCTTGTCTCATCTGTGCTGGAAATCCTTCCACAGAAAACATTCCAGGGGAAGGCAGGGGAGGCATGCGCCTTCACGTGACTCTGAGGGTCTCTCCATTTGTCCCACCTGTGCCCACAGGGCACACGTCTCCAGCTCACCTGCCACGCCACAGCCAGCTGGGAGATCTCCCGGCCCGACATGCCCACTGTCAGATGCGCTATCTCCGAGCACTTCTTCCCGTAGTCAAACTGGGCCAGCTTCAAGCGCCTGGTGAGGAGGAGTTCCCCAGTGATGCCCAGGGCGCCCCAGGACCCACAGAGGCAGGGCGGGGATGACTGTGCGGGGCAGGAGCCTGTGCAGGGAACCCCCAGGCACAGCTTATCTGCTCTTCCCACCCTGGTGGGCACTTCCTTTCCCCCTGGAGCCCAGGCGGGGGGGCAGGTGGTAAGGATGGTGGGGTAGGACGTGCTGCAGGAGCAGCTGTGGCGCTGATCAGGATGTATGGGAACAAGGGGTAGAGACCATGTCCTGTCATTGCCAAACGGCAAGGCAGCTAAAACTGCGTGAGGGGTGAGCTGCTGAACAAGCACGTGGGAAATCAAAGCAGGGGCACAGGGCTTCGCATCACAGTGAAGTTCACACTGGATCTCCACGTGTGAGCTGATCCTTCCCCAGGTGGGTCTGGTTGAAGGCTGAAGGCTGAAGGCCAGTTAAGGAGGGCCTCAAACTGACACCGCACATTGTGTGGGCTGCAGTCTGGCTGGGATGGGCCCGTGGGCAATGGGGGGGGGGGCAGCCAGGGGCAAAGGGTGGAGGAAGCCCAGAAGGAGCCAGAGAGGACAGGCAGCACAGGGCAGCGGGCGGGCAAAGTCCGCCTGGAACGGAAGCCACACTCACTGCTGACAGCGACAGGAGGGATTCAGGTCAGTGCTGCTGAGCTCTGTCCCCTGGAGATGGTTAAAATAGTCCAGCCTTTGCCTATCTGGAGCACTCCAGCAAACCAGGGAGAGCATGGCCCAGACGGACGGCGTGGAGGGCACCACCCTGCCGTGGGCTCCGCAGAAGGGGGGCCTTGCTGTGTGCTGGCACGGGGCCCCCGGCTCCTGGGAGTCAGGACTAACAGGGGACAGTCTCAGAGCGAAGCTCCCCACGTATCTGCAAATGGCCACAATGGCCTCTAACTACCAGGCCTGACCCCAGCGAGGCGTCTGTTTCCTTAAGGTGCTCTGTGTCACAAGAGGATGGAGAGACTAGTCATACAGGGTGATGGGTTGTCAACTAGAAGACCTAGCAAAGAGTTGGACAGGGGCCCGGGGCCTGAACAGGTGGAAAGGATGGGACAGGAGGACAGGGAGCAGTGGGTAGAGAACAGCAGGTGGCAACTGCACAGGACAGGGCAGGTGGACAGGGCACGGCAGGGTCTCGAGTGACGGAGCCGCATGACCCCACCTTGAGCCCCTCATGAAGTCACAGGGTTAGGACTAGGGTACGGCACGTGGACCAGGACCTGGTGGGGCCAAGGCGCTGTTGGGAGTGAGACAGGGTGGGAGCAGCAGCAGGCTGCCCAGGACACTTACTGCTTTCCTTCTGTGGCTGGTTTAAGAACATACTTGTCAAAATACATCCTCACCAGGCGCTCCCGCTCCTCCAGCTGCGGCAGGTCGAAGCTGACCATCTCGTCGATGCGGTCATTGATGGCCCAGTCAAACTGCTCGGGCTGGTTGCTGGCCAGGACCAGCATGAACCTGCAGCCGACAGACAGCAGGAGCTGAGGGGCTCCAGAGCCAAGCGCTACCCAGGGTACAGGCCTCAAACCCACCCAGGGCAGCATTCTAGATTTCACTGGGCAGCTTTTTAAAAAAGCATTACCCTCTGCCGCCCACCTTCCCTCCAACAGTTCTGTTCTTGCCCCCATTTCACGCTTCTCTGGCCAACAGCCCCACCTGGAAAAGCCTCATTGTGCACAAGAGGGACAGGCACCCCCGGGTCTGAGACAGACCTCTACATTCCCCAAACAGGAAACCAAGGTTTCAGGGCCTGGGGTTCAGCTGAGCAGAGGAGCCAACTCAACAGGCA
Organism: Saccopteryx leptura; assembly: GCF_036850995.1. Taxonomy (NCBI): domain Eukaryota; kingdom Metazoa; phylum Chordata; class Mammalia; order Chiroptera; family Emballonuridae; genus Saccopteryx; species Saccopteryx leptura. Next base: position 84,035,093 of record NC_089505.1, on the reverse strand, counting down.
CAGACACACCTCTCCAGGGGTCTCAGCCACAGCAGGCGGCAGACTGAGGGCATCTCGCCACCGCGCAAGAGTGTGATCAGGGGATGGGAAAAGACCAGCCCACTCGCAGGGCATCTGTGCCCCAGGGTACCCAGCTGTGGGCCACCACCGCACAGCCCCTCTCTGGGGGGCAGCCAGAGGTGCCAGGGGCAGTGACCTAGCCACCCAGCCCTGCCTGAGACACTGAGCAAATCTCAGTGGTTCCTACACGTTGCTCGGATGACTGATGTGGGGACGTCCCAGATCCGGGACGCTGCCTCGGCTCCACTGTTCCTGCCCTGCAGCAGCAGTGTGAGCAGAGGCAACACCTTGGTTTTCCTCTGTGGGAGGCAGTGTGAGGACCACATGGGCCGACACAGGAGAGCGTGCACACAGAGCCTCATGCCGGCAGGCGGCCCTCACTTGCTGCTGTGCTGGCCCGTCCGGTGCAGGAAGGCGTTCAGGGTGGCCCTGAGATCCTCACTTATCTTCTCCTGCAGAGAGAAGCGGGTGTCAGGCACGAGCTGCTGCTGGCCTGGGCCGCGGAGCTTTGGGGGCAGGCCACGGAAAGGGCTGTCCTCTCTTCCTGGAGGCACAACGGCATCTAGGAATCTAAACTTGAAAACCAAAACTTGCCCTGGCTGGTTGGCTCAGCGGTAGAGCGTCGGCCTAGCGTGCGGAGGACCCGGGTTCGATTCCCGGCCAGGGCACACAGGAGAAGCGCTCATTTGCTTCTCCACCCCTCCGCCGCGCTTTCCTGTCTGTCTCTCCCTTCCCCTCCCGCAGCCAAGGCTCCATTGGAGCAAAGATGGCCCGGGCACTGGGGATGGCTCTGTGGCCTCTGCCTCAGGCGCTAGAGTGGCTCTGGTCGCAACATGGCGACGCCCAGATTGGGCAGAGCATCGCCCCCTGGTGGGCAGAGCATCGCCCCTGGTGGGCGTGCCGGGTGGATCCCGGTCGGGCGCATGCGGGAGTCTGTCTGACTGTCTCTCCCTGTTTCCAGCTTCAGAAAAATGAAAAAAAAAAAAAAAAAGAAAACCAAAACTTCCAAGAAGATTCTAAAAAATGCCACAGCTACAACGTCTGCTTTAAAACCAAATTTAGAAAGAAAGCACAGCTCCTCAGCTGAGGCGCAGGCCAGTCACGACCCTCCCAGAGAGCACAGACATAGCTGGATGCGTAGGCTGGCTTAAGACGCTGGACACAACACCCATGCCCACCACTGGACAGAAGCTTCCAGAATACTCACAGTGGCTCGCTTCCTGAGGAAGGCGTCTGCTTCGTCCACGAAGAGGAGGAGGCTGTGAAGGGGAGGAGCTACATGAGGGGCGGGAGGGGTCCAGTACAAGCACTGACCCTCTAGGACAGCCAGGTGCTCAGGAACCCCAACTACACGCCACCCTCAGCGACTTGAAGACCCCAGACCTCAACCTGGGGTAGGGCAAGTGCAGTGTCAGAGTCAGGAAAAAGTGGGGGGACACGCAGCTCAGCCTAAATGACATTCTCGCCCGTACTCAGAGGCTCCTATGCTGTTCACAGGTCACCAGGGACTGCATTGCGTGAGTTTCCCACCCCGCTGTGGTGCTGCAGGACCACCAGGATCACCAGGACCACCAGAGCAGTCTGCAGGCAAGTCACTGACCCCTGCCCAGCAACAGCTGGGTGGCCGTCAGGAACCAGGCCTGGGAGCGTGCACTGGGGGCCTGTGGAAAGGCGCCGCCCGCTCACCCTCGCCGGCTTGTGTTGGCCCAGTCGAAGACCTTGTGCACAGCAGTCACGCCGTCCCGCCCCATGGGGGCCACATCCCCACCTGTCATGATGGCGTAGTCCATACCCGAGTGCAGAGCGAGTTTCTAGAGGGGAAGACGGGAGGTGGGGGTGGGGAGGGCAGGGTGAGCCCAGCAGTCTTCCTCTGGTACAACAGGCGAGGTCTACACTCCGCCCACATCTCTGAAAAGAGACGGCCCTCACAGGGAAGGGCCACACCACCCCCAAGGCACTGCCCACGGCATCTGGATCCCAGGCCGGTGCAAACCCTGGCAATGGCACATCTCACCTTGGCAAACAGTGTCTTGCCGGTCCCAGGCGGCCCGTACATCAGGATGTTCCGGTACAGACTGTGGTTCTTCTTGGTGTTCCTCGTGGCAATGGCGATGTCCCGCACACGCGCCTCCAGGCTGGGCTACCAGGGGACAGGGCGGCTCGGTTTGGGGCACACTCCACCAAGTCCGTCCATCCTAAGCACCTGCCACCTGGGCCAGCGCAAGAGGCCGCTCATCCCCAGCTGGGCTCACAAGGGCTGGCCCACATGCCCCGCCTCCACCCAGCCAGCAGCCCTACTTACGCTGAGGACCACACCCTCCAGAGCGTCCTGAGGCTTACTGAGCAACCGCCTGCTGACCTGTGGAGGAAGGAGGGTCAGGGTCACTACCAGCCCACGGCGTGGCCACCAAGCTTTGGAACAGCCTGTCACATGGAACAGATCCTCCCTGGGGCCCACAGCCCAGGACACGTGGGACAGGCCACTTTGGGAAGCCACCAGGACCGTTGCTGATCTCTTTTTTCCTCAATCTCCCACATCACAAAACAGACATTGCAGCCTATGGGAGACATGCGTTGGGATCAGTGCTGGGCCTGGAGCTGGCTTCCCTGGCAGGGGGGCTGCCAACACTAATACTTCCAGCAACTTCTTATAAGAAAAGGGCAGACAGGAGCCCCAGCTGTTTGTAAGCACTCTGGAGTCGACCCAGAGATGCAGTCACGTCCACAGTCCCAGGGGTGACTGAGCAGACCGGGATGAAGTTCCTCCTTCCTAGTGCTGATGGACAGACCCCCAGGGACGCCATCGAAGAGCACAAAGCCAAAGCAAACCCAACATGCAGGAAGGAGAGGGCAGACTTTGGATAAAATAGGAGGGAAGGAGGACAAAGAATGCTTGGCTGTCACGTCAGAAGTGGGCGAGACATAGCTCCACCGAGGACTGGGTCAGCCCCACAGCCAGGCCCACTCATTACCTGCAAGGGGTGCCGCAGCGCCTCTAGCACAGTGATACGAGAGGTCTCCCTCACCAGGGATGGCTTTCCCAGCCGGGCCTCGATGTACCGCCCAGCCACTGATGTGGCGTTCTTAGCAGAATAGACCCCGACAGCCAGGAGTGTCAGCCCAGCCACCTGCAGCAGGACAGAAAGGAGCTGAGTGATGCCCACCTCACCATGTCACTCTACAGTGGGTGCCCTCACCACCTCATCTCTCCTATGCCAAGTGCCAGCAGGGGTCACGTGGGAGAGTCTCCAGATCCCAGTGGTGCACCATCACACATGACTGCAGAAAGTAAGACACCAAAAAGCTCATCCCAAACGCCCTTTCTCAGAAAGCTACTGGAGGATGTATTCCAGCAGGACTAGGGAAGCTTTCAGCCCAGCTGAGCTCTAATAAGCTGCTGGGGGACAAACCCAACACCAGGGTGGGAGCTTGGGCACTTGACCAGGAGTTACAGTGAGAGGCTCCCGGAACCTATGCCAACATCTGAAAATGGAACTAAAACTATTCCCCACAAAGTAAATGGCTGGGCCTCTGCAGGAGGATGATGACCCATAGGCTCTTGACCCGTAGGCTATATGAACTAGTTCTAGTTGTGACGGTGAGAAGAGAGTATCAAATTCCAGTGACCCCACGTGTCATCCTGCTTCCTGCCCGTGTCCATCCGGCTTGGAAGGTAAACAGCTCAGACAGCTCTTCAAACAGGACAGACAGCCAAGGGCTGGCAGGGACTCTGAAATGAGGACGGCCTGAGACTTAACCAGCATACGTGCCTCTGGATCCTCCCGTGAATAAGCTGCTGAGGAGTTTCTAGGAACAGCCAGCAAAGTCTGGAGCCCGCAGCACGGAGACCACAGAGGGAGAGCCAGGGCACCCTGACACATGTCAGAATACGCCAGGGGCAGTGACCACTGAAACGGACGGAATGCCGGTCCCCACTGGGAGCAGGGGATGCATGCAGGACTCCAGGACACGAGACCCCTGTACTGCGGAGCTAGCCTCCCTCTGGAACCCTGCTCAGGCAGCTCTGCCTCATTGGGCCTTCTCTTCTCCACTCAGTGTCCCTGTGACCCTTCCTGCTGTCTGAGCAAGGGCACGTGGCCAGGACCTGCCCCAGCGTGTAGGGGCCAGTGTCTCAGCAGACAGCACCTGGGAGGAGGGGGCCGATGGTCCAGGCACCAGGAGCCTCCTCCCAGTCAGAACAGTGGGGACCAGCGGGAAGCCCGGCTACACTTGTTCCTCGCTCAGGGTCTCAGCTCAAATGGAACCTCAGGGCTCTCTGACCTCCTAAAGACAAGGTCGTGACAAGAGCAGGACTGCGTGGAACCCACCAGTGGACAGTGAAAAGCCATTACTGACTGAAGTTAGCTAAGCTCCAGGACTGTGACCTTGACTTTTCTTGTAGGTTTATTAACCTCTTTTTTTTTTTGTACTGTTCCAAAGTTAGAAGTGGAGAGGCAGTCGACTCCCACATGCACCTGACGGGGTTCCACTTGGTATGCCCACCAGGGGGCGATGCTCTGCCCATCTGGGGCGTTGCTCCGTTGCAACAGGAGCCATTCTAGTGCCTGAGGCAGAGGCTATGGAGACATCCTCAGCGCCTGGGCCAACTTTGCTCCAATGGAGCCCTGGCTGTGAGAGGGAAAGAGAGATAGGAGAAGAAGGAGGGTGGAAGCAAATGGGCACTTCTCCTGTGTGCCCTGACTAGGAATCAAACCCGGGACTTCCACATGCCGGGCTGACGCTCTATCACTGAACCAACCGGCCAAGGCTTATTAACCTCTTTTAAGTCCTGCCCTTCACTTCCTGTGACGATCACAACCAAGCTGGTGAGAGTCCTGAGGGTCTAACCACCAGTCACAACTGTCTCCTCTGAGGCTTTCTGTGCAAACACTCGGCAGCCGAGGCCACAGCAGGACCTGAGCATCTCCCGCGTGCTGGGCAAGGACACTGAGGACATGGAGCCAAACCTGCAGCCTCTGCAGAGCAGACCCCAACACCAGGTCTCCCTCCTATGAACGACACTCTGCGCAGAGACATGAGGGGAGGCAGGACAGAGTCAATTTGGAAGAGGCTGCCACCCAAGCAGCTGGCTGTGTGAAGCAGGGAACGGAAAGAGGGAAGAGAAGGAGGTGGCCGGCACTTAGAACCGGCACTCAACTCGAGGCAGCCCTGCTCAGAAGCCTGAGAACCTGCCAAACTCACTCGGTCCAACTGGGCGACAGACTGGACTCTCAGAACCTGGACCCGCGTTATTCAGGGCCCCCATGCTAAGGGCTAGGGTCCCCAGCACATTACTCACAACACATTTAGAGTAGAGTATGACAGGAGCCCATGTCCACCCACATCGCTGGCCTGAGGAGGACGACTCTAGGGCCAATGTAAGAACCACCAGTCTGACTGACCAGCTGCAAGGTCCCTCAATGGGAGGTCCAATTGTCTTACCAGGACAGTCCAGTCCCTGCTTCCTTGAGGTATAGCCTGACCTCACGCCCCTCCATTCCCAGAGTGAGGCTGGAACCGTGTGCAGAACAGGACATTGTGGAAGGGCTCCAGGAACACAGGTGCTTTGGGATAAACCGCTGACGCTGCCAGGCAGGTTTTTAGCGACACTTTCCAAAGGGTGATGGAGAACTAGACCCTAGCACACGCTTCCCATGCTACCCTTGTAGCCGAAGGTTGGTAACCCAATGCCCTTTACTCAATGCTGCTGGTATCAACGTGGAATTGTTCCAAGTGCCCAAACCTGGAGACTCCGTCATGTGCAGTATGCATGGGGGCAGCGGGAGACCCAGCAACCACCTTCCCGTGGGACAGGGATGAGGCTCAGCAAAGGCACCAGACCCCATGGTAGCAGTGGTGCTTACCGTGGCTGTCACTTTGTCCCAGTCTGTCACAAAGGCACGGAATCCTTCACCAAACAGGGTGCCAGCCGTCCTGTAGGGGGAGCACTGATGTGACCAGGAGGGAACTGGGCCTGTGCACCTGGCTGGAGAGAGGGCAAGGGCCCCAGCAGGAAGTTTTCCCGTCAGCATGCGGATCACGGGATCCACGGGGACCTCGGCATGGCCTCACCTGATTGACTCCAGAATGGTCTGGCGGCGCTCGGCAGCCTGCAGACGGATCTGCTCCCGGATGATGTCGGCATTCTCGCGCTCGGCCTTGGCCCGGGCGCGTGCCTCAGCCTCCACCCGCATCATCTCATGCTTGTGCCGCAGCTCCATCTCCCGCTCTACGGTGGCTGCCGCAGGAATGCAGGGTGCAGCTCTCAGCCCCAGGCCCAAGGTACCCGGCCGCCACCACTCTGCTCACTGGGGCTACACCGGTCCTCAACAGAGCCGTGAATATGGACCTGAGGCCCAAGCACCCTTCTCAAAGGGGAGTAATTCATGGAGACCTGGGGTACCCGGGGCAGAAGAGTGAGTCCCAGAATGCCCAGTCCCCCAGTTTCTGCTTTGAAGCCCCAGCTCAGAAGGCAAAGCCCCCACTGTGGGTCTCAGGAAGCCTGGCCAGGGCTCGAAGGGCCTGAAGCAGCATCTACCCACCCACGAGCCTGCAAGCCTTATTTTGAGTGGCAGCCTCCTAGGCTGGCTCTGAGGACACGACCCCCAGCACCCTGGGCAAACTGGCAACTCTACCTCGCTTCATGGCCTCCTGCTTCTGCACGGACTCCTCCTGCTTCCGTAAATTCTCCTCATTGAGAAGTTGCTGAGAAGCCACAAGAGAGAGGGAACACTTTCAGAGTCAGGAAACAGCATCCAATTAAGAGGGCAGCTGCTCCAGCTGTGGAAGGGTCCACCACTCCAGACACTCAGACCTCCTCTGGACCAAGCGACCAGACATCTGCGTAATCCATAGTCCGTGGCAGGCAGGTCTGAACATGGCTGGGGACATGCATGTCCTGAGAGGCCAGGCTCAGGAGCCCTTACCACCAGCACAGCTCTACTGTGGTTTTGACTGACTGTTAAGTTTTAAAGCTATAATGCCTGTGTCAGGCACGAATATATATTTTTTAAGATTTATTCATTTAAGGGGAGAGAGAGAGAAAAGAGAGAGAGAGAGAGAGAAGGGAGACACAAGGGGGAAGGAGCAGGAAGCATGAACTCCCGTAAGTACCTTGACTGGGCAAGCCCAGGATTTTGAACCTGTGACCTCAGCTTTCCAGGTCAACACTTTATCCACTGTGCCACCACAGGTCAGGCAGGCACGAACATTTAAAACCTCCCATGACCCTGTCACAGCCAGGTTTCTGGTCTCATCCCACCTGGAGAACCCTGAGAGTGGTGCCTCTGCCATGGAGGGGACACAGCACGCTGTGTGGCAGGAGCCGGGAGATGTGTTTCTCCCGTGTGCATGCACCTGTGTACACATGTGGGTGTCTGACAAAAGATCCTCCAGGAGCCAGCATGACCCACACGTCCACAGCCCTGGCCTGGGGCCCATCACCTGCCCCAGAAGACACCATGCTCTCAGGGAGGACGAGGCACCCTCCCGTGCAGGTGTGCCGCCTCACCTGCTGCCTCAGCTGGTCATCGTAGCGCTGCCGGGCCAGCTTGTCCTGGTACTGGGCCCTCTAGGGAGGGAGAGAGCAGCGTGAACACAGCTCATCTGGAGAAGCTGGTGGATCATCCAAAACCAACACGTGGACTCAGACTCGACTGGCGCTGGGGCCTCAGAGAAGCCCTCCAGCCCTGCCTGCATTGTCAGCGAGCACACACGTGCAGATACACAGGCTTCCGGAATACCCAACACTGAGGGATCCGTGGGTCTCCGGTGTGTGTGCAAGGCCACCCTAGGTACTTGATGGGTCAACAGGTGACCCTGACTGCATGTGGGACATGGTGCACCCCCGGATCCCCTCCTGGTCGCCCAGGCCCCCTGCTGCCTGAGTGGAGTGGCCCCGTGGCCCTTACGGCCTGGTGCTGCCGCGTCTCCTCACTCAGTGTCTTCCTGCGCTCCTCGGCCTGCACGCGGACCTGCTCGTTCTTCAGCTGCTCCACGGCGGCTTCATACTCCTGTGGACACAAACCCGCTGAGGCTCAGGACTCCCAACGCAGGCTTGGGCGGCCCAACAGCCCCTCCCATTCCGCGTGTACGTGGGGGTGGACAGGTCTGTGAAGTGCCTGGGCCCAGGCTCTGCTGCAGGAACCCACCGTGCACCGAGCGCCAATCTCTGGCCGCTCCCTGCTCCCAGCCTACACACTGCGGAAGGAGGTGCCCACCACTCAAGGTCACCCCCTCTCCTCCGCCGGGGCTACCCTGCAGCCCCACGCCACTACTCACTTTGAGCTTGGACTGCTGCTCCAGCTGCAGCGTCTGCTCCTGCATCTGCGCCAGCTTCAGTGCCTCCTTCGCATGTCCTGCGGGGGAGCACGGGAGATATGGGCCTTAGGACTCACGGGCGCCGGGGGTGCGTTCATGCTGCCAGGGAGACCACAGCTCACCCCAACCTCAAAGGACATGTGCCCCACCTCATCCTGGTCAGACCTTGCCCAGTGACCATCACTCATGTCTGATCTGCCCCAAAGAGAATGACCCCCACGCCTGTGCCAGGGCCTGTCCCCCAGAGGGTCATCACATTCCAGAGGGCTCCATCAGAAAGGCTGACCCATGGGCACTGAGAAGGTCAACACGGCAATCCTTTCCCAATTAAACAAACAGCAAGCCCGTGGCAAATGTCCCTTGTTCCTCATGGTCCGTACATTTCTCTTAAACCTCCGACACGTTATCGACCTACTAGCACAGGCAAGTGAGAAGACGAATGAAAAGCAAATGAGAAGTAACTCGGAAACAAGCTGTGTGCACCAGGAGGCAGCTCTTCACATGTATTGTAATGCCTTCCACAGGCACTTCGTTCATAATGTAGAATTCACATCTATGTTTGGGTACTTTGGAAAAGAAACCGACTTCTGGTCCCTTCTTGGCTGAGAAAGACCAGGTCACTCAAGCACCACTGTTGTGACCCAGTTCTCCCGAGCACAGCGTAGCTGACTCTTGAACACGAGCTCCACAGGTCCACTCATACACGGGACTTTTTCCAATCAACACACTGTTGGCCCTCGGTATCCCTGGATTTCATCTTCGTGGATTCAGCCAACTGTGGGCTGAAAACAGTATTTTCTATCTGAGGTTGTGAAACCGCATATATGGAAGCCCGACCCAAGTTGTACAAACTGGGTGGATGGAGGTGGGTGGCCCTGACCCCTGCGTTGTCCACGAGTCAGCTGGAAGTCTTCTGCCAGGCAAAAGCCTGGAAAGAAGGCAGGGGCTCCGTGAACCCAGATCCCTGATACTACCACATTCGTAGTTGGCTCCCTTAGCTTGTCCATCCTTCTATCCGCCATGATTTGTCTTACGTTTCGAAGCCTTCAAAGGAAGCTGTGGGCCTCAGTTTCCATCACTCCCTGCAGCAAACATGTCATTAACTAAAGCATAACACCTGTTTACAGTTCTGGGGCTTTTGGGTGGGGAGTCAAATTGCCACTGTGAGTATACCCCACACATTAGATGTGGAGGAAGCCCCCGTGTTTGCACGGTCTGCTGGGGTATACAGTGTGATATGGATCTAGTGTCAAATCTGGGGAAGGACCTCCTAGAGCCCCACTGCCAAGCCTCCCCAGGGTCTCTGGTGACAGGAGGCTGATTATATTATATCAGGACCCTTCTGAGAGGAGGCATGAGGGCAAAAGAGCCCCAGCCCACTGCACTGGTGAGCGTGGGAACCCAGAGCTGAGAACTGAACAGACCAGAGGAGGCCTTTCAACAAATGATGCAGAGGGTGCAGAGAGCACAAGACAGAACATCAGAACATGGGTGTCAGAGGCCCACCACACTGAGACCAAATCCCAGCTGCCAGTTTCCTCATGTGACCCCTGGCTAGCCAGGTTAACCTTTGAGCACCTCGCCTGACAAGGGAGCAAGCAGAGTCCCCCCACACACACCCAAGATCCAACCCCGACTCTTGGAGTGAAATGAGGAAGCAGGTGAACTGCTCGCCACAGACCTGACACCCAGCTTCCCAGATGGCCACAGGCTGCAATATTGGCACTAACAGTAACAGTTCATCACCTTGAAATCATTCTGCACCAGGAGACACATACCCCACAGCATCAAGCAGCAGCCACCATGGGCAGGGTGCTCTTTTAGGCACCTGCCTTCCTGGAATGTACAGGCAGGTAGACTGGAGCTCACAGGCTGCTCAAGACCAAATGTGTTCTGGCCTCCAAGGGCCAGAGACCTGGGACACAGGGTGCACCAGGGGCCCAAGGGACCGCAATGGCAGCCCCCCTGCAAGGAACAGCTAAGGACAGCTCCAGTTGGCTTCAAGAGAGCAGGCTGAGGCCAAGCACTTCAGGTGCTGCTGGTTGAGAACCAGGTGTCTAGAAAGGACGGGCTTGCAGAGGGGATGAGACACAGGGGCATGAGGCACCCTGGGAAGACCGGCTTGGGACAGGAAGGGGCGGGGCACCATGGTGAATCCTCTCCCACTGGGCAGTGATGAGATCAGGAAGGACAGCAGGAACAAAAATGAGGTAGAGACCACATCTGGAATAGTCACTGGATGAGGAGACCGATGGGAATATAAGTGTAGGTGGTAGCAGCACCTGAGAACTCTACAGGACGTGCTTCTTGGTGGGAGAGTGAGGGCTTGGTGCTAGGAGAGCAGAGAGAGGTCCTGGGGACCACGTGGAAAACATTCTGGAACGTTCTGGGGCAGGAGACATGGGAGCATCTTGGGGCATGAGCAGGCAGGAGCTGTCCCCTCATACACACAAGGCTGCTAGCCCAGCCTGTATGCCTGCGTGGAGTGGGGGAGCCAACAGTCAGGGCTCAGCTTCTAAAAGTGGGAAAACTTTGGCATTCTGGATGTGGTAAGTGGGCAAAACCCACAGGATCTGGGATAGAAAGGTGTCCCCCAACTAAGCCTTTAACAAAAACTCAGGTCACATGTCAGAAGTCTGTCATCATCTGAGGTGCTCTATTGTTCCCGTACCCAACCTGATGATTAAAATTGTCTAGAAAGCTTAATACACCTAGTCTGGGTTCAGTGTGTCCCAGCTAGACATAAAACTGTTCTGGGCCTGGACCAGATGTCTAGATGTTTTGAATGTCCCTCTAGGACAGGGGTTGGGAAACATTTTGGCTGAGAGAGCCATGAACGCCACATATTTTAAAATGTAATTCCATGAGAGCCATACAATGACCTATGTACATGTTATGCATTATCCAATAAAAATTTGGTGTTGTCCCATGAACATGAGCGGTAGGAAATGAATGGATGGTAATACATGAGAATGTTTTATATTTTTAACGTTATTATTATTTTTTATTAAAGATTTGTCTGCGAGCCAGATGCAGCCATCAAAGGAGCCACATCTGGCTCGCAAGTCATAGGTTCCCGACCCCTGCTCTAGGATCTGAGAGCCAGACAGGCCCAGAGACCTTTGCCCAGGATGTTTGTATAGCCTCCGGAGAAGGGTGGGGACTGAACCACAAAGTGACAGGGATGTTAAGCTCATACCAGCTTACAAGGCTTCTCTACAAGGTATCCTTTGGAAAAAAGGGCACCTCTGCTTAGACAAAAGTTTGAGAGCCGTTGTATTCTTTCAATTAATGTTTATTCAATGTCTTCTACATTCCAGGCTCTTAACTTTATACTACATCTTGAAACAAATGGTTAAAGCCACAGGAGAAAGGAAAGTTGGAGAAAAGATGTGGGCTTAGTGAAGCTCCAGTCGCTGCTGATACCCTGAAGGCCCTGGGTCAGGAAGGTAGGTCATCAGGCTGTGCCAGGGCTGTCTGACTCGTTGCTTTACAGACCTCGCCTGCCTGAAAGCTAAGGTGTCCTAATCTTGCTATATTCTTCTTAAAACCAATGACCCTCGACCATGCTTCTTCAGTGGAAAACTACTAGCGACCGCTACAATAGGACCCTGGATCTGGCCACGCCTTGGCCGTTCCACGTGGAAGCAGCAAGAGGGGGACAGGAACTGCCGCACACAGCAGGAACTGAAGACCAAGGCCCAGCCCTGGAACCTGCTACTTGTTATCTCTGAAAGTCCTCTCTGCACTGGTTTCCTCACCTGAAGGGCAAGTGTCAGCTGGGAAGGTGCCAAGGGCGATAGGATCCCGAACCTCCCTCCAGGCAAGGTAGCTCGGTCAGATTCACTTCCGAAGGTCAGTATCCTCATCTGACAAGTAGGGCTGTTGACAGCCACGTGCCACTCTATTGCTCAGACGACTAAGGGGCTAAAGACCCCCAGATGCCGGCATGGCCGGGCGCTCGGTGAACTGGCCCCCGCCCGGGCCCGCCACACCCTCGCCCACGCCCACGCCGCCGCACTCACGCGAGTGCTCCAGCTCGCGCGCCGCCTTGGCCGCGCGCTCCAGGCCCGTCGGATCGAAGTTGCTCCATTTGTCCTTGGGTCCCGGCCGGTCTCCCGCGCCGCGGTCCCCGCCGCCCGCGGCCCCAGGCGGCGCTGGCGGCAGGGACAGCGGTGGACCCTCGCCTTCGCCCTTGGGGCTCTTGATTCCGAAGAGCCACGACATAGCCCGCGAGCGCTGCGCGCCGCCGCAGCAGCCTGGACCCGAAGCCGAGCTGACACGAGCGAATCGGAGCAGCCTCCACGCGCTGTGAGCCGGCGGTCAGAGCCACTGCGCAGGCGCGACACACGCCTCTTCCTCCGGGGCGACGGAAGCGCGTGTAGACCCCGTCCCGCGCGCGGCCTTTGGATTGACCGAGGTGACCATGACGTCATTAGAGTCGGCGCCGTGATTGCCGAACGTGCTCTGGGGCTGGCCGCCTAGGGTGGGGCGGGGCTCCGTTACGGGATCAGGTCGGGGACAGAATTCATGGGCTGGAAGCGTATGCGTCCTGGGATACCAGTTCTGCATAGCAACGGCGTGTCCCGTTGCCCTGGGCGCCCGCAGAGTTCCAGACGCCGCGGCCGCGGAGAGGTTTCTTGATGTGCAGCGAAAACCGGAGAGGCTGCGAGAGGAGGAGCCTGCGGAAGCGGCTAAACCGCGGGGGAAAACCCCACCTGCGGTGCGAGGCTTGGCATTGACACCCCGTGCGGCACTTTCGACCGCCTCCCGCAGCGGCCGGTGTCCGCGGCCACGTGGCGCCTGCCAGGGGCCGAAGAGGTGGAGCCTGTGCCGGGCGGGCGAGCGCGGAGCGAGCCGGGCCCTGGAGCGTGAGGCTGCGCTCAGTACGGCGATGGAAGGGTAGAAGCGTGGTTCCAGGCCAGTCTCCCGCAACCTCCCCTGGATGAAGTGCCGGACTGGAGTGAGGCCCTGCCGATCCTCCTCTCGCTGTCTCATGGAGTTACAGTGGTCTGTGGTTGTGTGATCTTTTTTTTTTTTTTTAAAGACAGAGTGAGTCAGAGAGAGGGATAGACAGGGACAGACAGACAGGAACGGAGAGAGATGAGAAGCATCAATCATTAGTTTTTCATTGCGCGTTGCAGCACCTTAGTTGTTCATTGATTGCTTTCTCATATGTGCCTTGACCGCGAGCCTTCAGCGGACTGAGTAACCCCTTGCTGGAGCCAGCGACCTTGGGTTCAAGCTGGTGGGATTTTTGCTCAAACCAGATGAGCCGGCGCTCAAGCTGGCGACCTTGGGGTCTCGAACCTAGGTCCTCTGCATCCCAGTCCGACGCTCTATCCATTGCGCCACCGCCTGGTCAGGCATGGTTGTGTGATCTTTTGTGTCACTCAGAAGTGGCTCACAAGGGACGGGGACAGATCTCCGACCTGCAAAGGCAGAGCAGGCCACCAAAGCCCCACAGAGGGTGCCCTCGCTGGAGAAGAACTTAGGTTCCTGGCTTCTAGTCTCTGGTGAGGACTTCTTGGGAACTTACAAAGGCCACATGCCTGCTGCGTGGACAAAGGGGCAGACAAGACCCTCCTGGGACAGAGGGAAACAAGGGTGGGCACAGGCCAGGGTTGCTCTAGGAACCACAGTGTAGTGTCCAAAATTAGCAAAAGTCCAACTAGCCCCTTCGTTCTTTCCTTATAGAATTAGTTGAGTCCTTGGAATTATAGAGAGTAAGTTTCCCCACGAGAATGAAAACAAGTGTAAGCCTGAATAAAAATAGAGAAAAAAATTTCAAGAATGATTTTGTGATTCCCGCCCCCAATGAAGAGTAAAACCAAATGCGTTTTCCAGCCAGAGGCCCCCCCAGTGGCCATATTCAAGGTTTTCATGGACTAGTCACAAACCGTTCCTCCCTCAGCAGCCCTGCCAGCGCTTGGCTGGATCAAGAGAAAATAGGTAAAAGGCCCAAGCTCTTGCTCACACACTTGGCCACAGGCCCCTCTCTAGGTCTGTCTGCAGGCCTGCACTTGGCAAGCTCATGTAGTGTTGTGTTGTGTTGGGTTTTTTTAAAGATTTTATTTATTCGGAGTTTTTTGTTTTGTTTTGTTTTTTATAGAGAGAAGAGAGATGGAGAGAGAGAAGTGTGTGTGTGTGTGGGGAGGAGCAGGAAGCATCAACTCCCATATGTGCCTTGACCTGGGTTTCAAACTGGTGACCTCAGCATTCCAGGTCAACGCTTGATCCTCTGGGCCACCACAGGTCAGGCAAGCTGGCTTACTTTTATATAAAAAGGAATAACTGAGAATATAGCTCTGCATTTAAAGTTAGTTTAAAGAGAAAACACATCAGCCTGACCTGTGGTGGTACAGTGGATAAAGCATTGACCTGGAACACTGAGGTCACCAGTTCAAAACCCTGGGCTTGCCTGGTCAAGGCATATATGGGAGTTGATGCTTCCTGCTCCTCCCCCCTTTCTCTCTCTCTCTCTCTCTCTCTCTCTCTCTCATTCTAACTCTCTCTAAAATGAATAAATAAAAATTTTAAAAAAAGAAAAACACATCAGATTCATTAAAGTTGGTTTAGTTTAAAAACAATGTAATAGCTATGGTGTCAGATGGGTTGTAGGAGTGATCACTTCATAAGTTATATGTGTGTTAAAGAGTCTCATGTTGTACCATCTGAGCTAGGCAGTAGGTAATCATGTTGTACACCTGAAATAGACATAGTACTATATGTCAACTGTACTTGAAATTTTTTAAAAATCAAAAGAAAGTGTTAAAATGTTGATTGCTGGGCCCTGGCTGGTTGGCTCAGTGGTAGAGCATCGGCCTGGCGTGTAGGAGTCCCGGGTTCAATTCCCGGCCAGGGCACACAGGAGAAGCGCCCAGCTGCTTCTCCACCCCTCCCCCTCTCCTTCCTCTCTGTCTCTCTCTTCCCCTCCTGCAGCCAAGGCTCCACTGGAGCAAAGTTTGCCCGGGCGCTGAGGATGGCTCTGTGGCCTCTGCCTCAGGTGCTAGAATGGCTCTGATTATGGCAGAGCGACTCCCCAAGATGGGCAGAGCATCGCCCCCTGGTGGGCATGCCGGGTGGATCCTGGTCGGGCGCATGCGGGAGTCTGGCTGACTGCCTCCCCATTTCCAGCTTTGGAAAAATACAAAAAAAAAAAAAAAAGTGTTGATTGCTGTCTGAAGATTTAGGTAATTGATCGAGGTGTTCCCTCCAGTTTCCCTCATGTGAGCACTGTAACTCCATACTTTCCGATTTCCAATGGACCCTGCAAAATATCCAGTCCACTTGTGTTTGTCACTTAAAAGTCTCAGACAGGAAGCCATTGGGGAGGACAGACACACCTTGCCTAAAGACACTAAGTTAATAAAAGGGACTAGGATGGTGCTTTCTACGTGATGCAGTCACATTTGCTTGGCAAATAGGGTGTTCACCTCTGCTCATGCTCAGCCTTTTTTGCTGGCGGGATTCCCCCAACACCCCCCCTCCCCACAGCACGGCTTTCTTCTAAAAGAGCCCTCCAACCTTGAAGACCTGGATGGGAGATTGCACAGGTTAAAGATGTAGGTGGAAGCTTGGCCTTCAGCCTGACCTTGAGCCCAGAGAGGGAAGACACAGTTGCACAGGCCAATAGGAGCAGAGTAGGCCCCACTCAGGCTAAATGCAGAGCACTCTGCCCTCAGACTCCTGGCAGCAGGCATGGCTTCTGAGTCCCCTGATCCGAACTAGACCTCTGGGGATCTGCACAGCATACCAGAGCTGTGGCCTTCCACTCAGTGCAAGGGCCCCTGTAAGCCTGGACTTCTCATCACCAGGGCTGCAGACACCAACCTGTCTGGTGTCTCCCCTGCATGGCACTTGTGCAGAAGCCTGTCCAAATTTGATTGGTCTGAAGAGCATGTGCCTGATTTGACGAGATGATGAATGCCAATATTAAATCTAGAGTGTCGTGCTCCAGATGAGTCATACATCCAAAATTAGTTGAGAGATGATTTCCTTATATGTGGCTTAAGAAGGAGATACACATAAAACTCTACCTTGAAAACAGATGCCTGACCAGTGGTAGTGCAGTGGATAGAGTGTCAACCTGAGATGCTGAGAAGCCAGGTTCAAAACCTTGAGGTCATTGGCTTGAGCATGGGATCATAGACATGACCCCATGGTTGTGGGCTTGAGCCCAAAGGTCGGTGGCTTGAGCAAGGGGGTCTCTGGCTTGACTGGAGTTCCTGGTCAAGGCATATACGAAAAGCAACTGGTGAACAACTAAATCGACACAACTACAAGCTGTTGCTTCTCTGTCTAGACATAAAGGATGGAATATGGAATAGAGGTTGTTTTCATTTGGTTCATTCGAGCTGTAAAGCCATAAAAGTTACATAACGTAGAAATCTTCTAAGATTGTATTTATGCGCACATTAGAAGGAATTCCCGGGGTTCCTGTGCTGCTTCATAGCTCTGATTTAATGCCCATGCAACTCTATACAAAGTTTTACATTGCTACACTATCACTGTTCTCTTGGAAACTGAACTCTCCTCTGAGGCATTGCATTTGACACTTTATATGATAATTGACATCCTTTTGGCAAAGTGGATGAGAATCTACTCCAGACCCAAGCATAATGAGTAAAGCTTGCTTATATATACTTACCACCTGTTCCTACTCAACAAGAGAACCTGATTTGTCTCCTTACACTAATTCCACAGAGTAGGGAAGTACACAGACCTCAACTAATGTCAAAATGCCTTTTACTTCTGCACATGTTGAGTACGTTTTGCAGTAAAAAGAGATTTTTTTTTTGTTTTTTTTATAGAGACAGAGAGAGAGAGGGATAAATAGGGACAGACAGACAGGAACAAAGAGATGAGAAGCATCCATCATTAGTTTTTCATTGCGCATTGCGACACCTTAGTTGTTCATTGATTGCTTTCTCATATGTGCCTTGACCGCAGGCCTTCAGCAGACTGAGTAACCCCTTGCTCTAGCCAGAGACTTTGGGTCCAAGCTGGTGAGCTTTTGCTCAAACCAGATGAGCCCACGCTCAAGCTGGCGACCTCGGGGTCTCAAACCTGGGTCCTCCTTATCCCAGTCTGATGCTCTATCCACTGCGCCACCGCCTGGTCAGGCAAAAGAGATCTATTTTTTGTGTGTGTGTGTATTTTGCTGAAGTTGGAAACGGGGTGGTAGACAGACCCGCATGCGCCCAACCGGGATCCACCCGGTATGCCCACCAGGGGGCAATGCTCTGCCCATCGGGGCATTGCTCTGTTGCGACCAGAGCCATTCTAGTGCCTGAGGCAGAGGCCATGGAGCCATCCTCAGTGCCCGGGCCAACTTTGCTCCAATGGAGCCTCGGCTGCGGGAGGGGAAGAGAGAGACAGAGAGGAAGGAGAGGGGGAGGGGTGGAGAAGCAGCTGGGCGCTTCTCCTGTGTGCCCTGGCCGGGAATCGAACCCTGGACTCCTGCACGCCAGGCCGATGCTCTACCACTGAGCCAACTGGCCAGGGCCAAAAGAGATCTATTTTAAAGGTAAAATTGACGAAGCTTAAGATTGGAATTACAACTATGTGAAGGAGCCAAAATAGTAAATCAGGTAACCAAAGTCCTTTTTCTCAGGTTTGGAAACCGCCACAAGAACACAATGTCTGACAGATCTCAAGCTACCCTGTGAAGGACACTGATTTTTGTCTCATACATGAGTGCTGTGCATCTGTTGTGGGTTATATATTGTGTTTGTGTATTTATGCTTTGATTCATAGTAACTTCTCCTGTTATGGAATTGATTTGCATTGAACACAAAGTGTAAACAAAAAAAATGGCTGAAAGAAAAAACATGCAGGCTCCCAGCTCTCCGCAAGGACCCTGCAACTGCTTCCCATGGCCCCGGGGTTAAGTGTGGGGAATGGCCACGCTGAACCCTTGGACACATGCTGCCTTGAGCTCAGCACCGGAGAGGGACTGAGGACCAACCCAAAGCTCGCTGCCCCTCCAGGCTTGTCCTCCTGCAAGATGTTTGCATTTAGGTAAACAGTTGCCTACTTGGGTGCCTCAGCCCACTGCTCTGTCCCCTACGGAGGCTCCTCCCACTCACCAGCTGGACCCAAAGAGAAGAGCTATCCAGCAGAAGGTTGGCATGGCTAGGCCATCCCCAGAGGCACTTGGCGTGGGGCGATCTGAATGCAGGCACTGGGTTGCTCACTTGCCCTGATGACAAGATACGTGCTTTGAGCACTTGCTGGCCCTTTACAGGGCTGAGCCAGACCTCTGCCTTCTTAGGAGAATATCAGGTCAGTTACACAGTCTGGAAAGACCTCAGAAGCAACAGTCCTTCAAACCCTATGGCCACTCAGGGAGCTTTGGTGTCCTCTGGGAGGGGCTGTAAGTGGGCGCCTGGGAAAGGGGCCCCTGGAGGAGACTCCAGCCCGTCCTGGGGCACTTTCATGCCCAGTAAAGGCTGGCCCCGGAGCAGAGGAGGCAGCAGGAGCAGGAACTAGCCGGGCCCAGCCGCGTGGTGAGTTGAGAAGTTCATGGCTTACACCCTCTCCCTGGCAGCACTGTGCACCCAGGTGGGCCTTGGCCTCTGCCCCTGCGGAAGGTGTAGGCAGGGGCTCTCTTCTATTTCTTCCAGCAAAGCTCTCACATTGTTGGCTAAGATGCTATCATTTGTCATGGGTGCCTTCACCTGTATTTCTGAAATGTGGGCAATTAGTGGCAGGTGTTGTATTTTAATTTAATTTTTAATTTGAAGTTAATTTGTAAAGATTTTATTTATTGATTTTAGAGGAGAATAAGAGAGAAGCGGAGGAGGAACAGGAAGCATCAACTCATAGTAGTTGCTTCTTGTATGTGCCTTGACCAGGCAAGCTTGGTGTTTGGAACTGGAGACCTCAGCATTCCAGGTCGATGTGTTATCCACAGCGCCACCACAGCTCAGGTGGTGGCAGGTGTTTTAAGGAGAACATAGTAAATAGGTATCATTCCCATCAAATCCCGCCTCTGCCCAGGAGACCTCAACTCTTCTGGAGAATGGCAACAGAGTTAGGAGCCCCCCTGCCTGGGGCTGGGTCCCAGGGGCAAGGTCTCCCTGTGCCCCCGCCTCAGCATACTCGCTTCTAGGAGGAGATCTGACTTCCACTGGCCTTTTGTTTTAAAGGTTGGAATAAAACTTTGCATCCCAGACACACAGTTGTGCCCTTGAGTTCTCATTTTCCTTAACGGTCCCCTTTCTCCAGCTGGAGGCTGAGGACTAGCAGCCAGCCTGTCCCTCAAGTGGGACTGTTGCCATGGAAACAGCTTCTGCCTGAGGGAATTGTGAACTGGCTGCACCCCACCCTGGTGGACATTTCACTAACTGAGACCTGGGGCTCCAGACCCCAGCCGCCATCTGTCCTCCTCACTGACAGCTTTGGTCCAAGAGCACATAAAGCTGAAAAGCCATCCCCCGGCCACGCAGTTGGCAGCGGCAAAGGCCCCGTGAGGATGAGTGAACACGCGGCTCTCTCATCAAATGGAGGACGTCAGCAGAACCAGCACAGCTGTGAAAACAGCTCTCACATGTGTGTCCCCATGCACTGGAAGAGCATCCCCTTGGGGTCACCTCCCAGTGTCCAGGACCCTCCCTGCCATGCGGACACCAGCCTGCTGCATGGATCTCAACCTCCTCAACCAGAAGCAACCCCAGCACAGTTCTTTCTGGTTTCCAGGGAGGGATGGGGGAGTCCATAGTTAGTTGCCTTATGTGTGAAGGGTGTCAGTCCTGGTAGGCGTCGGTCAGGGCCCTGGATTCAGAAGGGACTGAGGGGTCAGCGCCTGTGTGTCAGGGGAGGGGAGGAGGCGTGGACAAAATTGTTTTCCTCCAGAATGTTCCCAGCTGTGGCCCAGACTCAAAGACCTTTAAGAACCGCCTGGGACGATGCAAAAGGCAGTGCTTCCAAGATAAGGGCCGCCAGGAGAGGCATTCTTTGGGAGGGAGATGTGAATGGGGCCCCTCTCCCTGGGCCTTGGCATCCATCAGACATGAGGATGGATGCCAAGGCCTCTTGGAACCTCTTCCAGAGGGTGTGGGCGTTTGTTCAGCCACTCTGTCCTCTCTTGGGGTTGCAGGCATGTTTTGGGGGAAGGAGCTCATCACTCAGCTCGTCTTGAGTGGGTGACTGAGCCATTTGGAAAGGACTAGCCAGCAGGCAGGGGCTCAGTGTGGAAGGGGGACCTCTCCAAGTGGCCAGTGGTCTTGGACCTATAAGCACCAGGAGACATGAGCTTGCATGAGGGAAATTCTGACCCTCATCCACAAATCAGGCCCAAGGCCCAGACCCAGGCCCAGGAAGCATTCCTCTTGTTGCCTAGGGTCCTGGAACTCTGCTGTTCACATCCACCAGCCACAGGACAAGGCAGCTTCTGAAGTCACAGGAGTCATGATCCTCGGCTATCTGCTGACCACCAGTCAGGGTGTAAGCAGAAACCCACAGAGCATACATAGGCAACAGTCCCACTCTGGCTCCTGAGTCTTACTCAAGAGCATTGAGGGAAATGGAGGAAAAACCCAACACCCACCTGACAGAGCCCCCCACCCCACCAATTCTGGCCTGGCCGGGCACTGTCATCTGTCCCCATGGCCCAGGACCCACCACCTTAGCCCCACTTCCCAATCTCCTCCCTCTGCTCACACTGTCAGGGTGGCAGAGGGTTTTGTCTCTCATGCCACCATCACACAAGCAACCCCTGTGCTGCCACACAGCAGGCCCCCCACCAACACGTAGCACACTGAACTAGTCTGTGGTGCAGGTCTCAGCACCTGGGCAGGGGCCATGTGATGCTCAAAGGCGCGCGCGCACACACACACACACACACACACACACACACCACCACCACCACCACCAGCCCAAGAAAACTTGTCAGGGCCAGGAGACCATCTCTCAACCCTGCAGTTGCTCAGTTGGCACAGAAAGTCAGAAACTTGCACTGCAGTTGAGGGCATCATCCTGCCAGCTGAGGATGGAATCCAGGCCTACAGAAATGGCCAGGGCTCTCTGAATAGGAGGTGTACAGAGGGGTCACAGAAGGCGCCCCCCCCTTCCCCAGCCCCATCCTGTGCTCCACAGGTCCACTCCCTGAGGCCTTTTATGGGGCTGTTTGACAAGGAGTAAAGTATTCTAAGGAGACTGCAGGACTCAGTTTACATTTGTTTTACTGTATTTTAAAGTATGGATGTTAGTAGGGAAGAGGCAGAGGATGTGCCTGGTGGGGCTGAGGGGTCAGCAGTACCGACTGCCCTTGGGACTGGACTGGTCTGGTGGCCCCAGATAGTAAGTAGTGACAGAAGAGTGGGTATCAGAAGATGCAGAGGATCACTGGGGTGAATCTACCCAGGGGAACCTTGTTTGTCCCCATCACAGCACGGAAGGCCCCCATCCAGAAGCAAGAGGAGGCTTCCTGCCAGTGCTGTCCCCAGGATCCTGAATGCCAGGCTCTGGTCCTCCCAGAAGGAGCCTGTAGCTGGAAGACAGGGCCACTGTCCCTGGCAGGCACAGCCCCCACACCGCCAGCTGAGCGTCCTGCTTAAGACTACCTTTCCTCCCACCAGCTACTGACCACAGCGTCCACCTTCCAACACTCCTCCCAACCCTTTCTGCAGATCCTGTCTTCTCCAAGGAAGCCTTTGGGACCTGGCCAGAGCCAGCTCCTCCTCTGCCCCCATTCTCCTTTCTATCAATATCCTAGACCTGAGTGGCCAGTTGGACCAAGCTCCCGATGCCAGCTCTCACCCCAGAGGGACTGGCCCTTCACATAAATGGGAGGTCCGGCTCTGCTCAGCCGCCCTCCTGTCCTGGGCGGGGGTGCCTGTCCTGGGTCTGATGTTCTCAACCCTCACCCAGACTCCCTATCCATCTCCCTGCGAAATTCTACCCAAAGGACACCACCGGGTGCCCAGCTCTGGGCCAGGTAAGGGAGGGGTCACGATGGCCAGTACTGCAGCCAGAGCTGCAGCGGAGAGTCATCAGGCCGTTGAGTCAGGCTCCGGCCGCGGGGAGAGGACTTAGGGGTCACGTAGAGTCGCCGCGCGGCAAAGGCCCGGCCCGCACCCCCAACCCCCAGGACAAGACCCTGGTTTCAGCGGCGGGCGCCTCCCCCACTGGGATCGGGAGAAGGGGCCCTCGATGGCGCGGGGAGGTCGGCTCACGGCCCTCGGCCCCCGGCCCCCGGCGGCGGCGGGGGGCGCGGAGCGCGGCTGCGCTCGCTGTCCGGCGTGCAGGCCTTGGCCGACAGTGCCCTCTCGCGGCCCGAGCGGAAGGCTGCAGTCACGGTCACCAGGTATGCGGTGCCAGGCGCCAGGCCCTGCAGCGTGGTGCTGTTGTGGCCCGCGGGTACGTCCACACGCTGCGCCGCCACGCCCCGCAGGGGCCCGAACTGCACGTGGTAGCCAAGCGCCGCGTCGGGGCCCAGCACTGGATCCCAGCTCACGCGCAGGCTGCGCGGTCTGACATGCGAGATGACGATGCGCTCCGGTCCTGCCTCTTCTGGAGGGAGGGGAAACGCCTGTGAGGGCGGCCCCCACCCCCTCGCCCATCACTGAGCGCGCCCCCCACCCCCGCTCCTCCGCCCGCGACCCCGCGACCCGCATCCGCGCCTCACCTGGTAGCGTGCGCACCCGCAAGTGCTGCGGTCTCACGGGCTGTACGTTGGACTCTGGTACCAGTGCCACGTCGTAGTCCGTGTCGGGGTGTAGGTCAACCCAAGTCCAGCCGGTGGCGTTCCCCGGCAGCTGCTGGCGACGCACGGTTTTTGGCTCCGCGCTAGGTGCCAGCTCCAACACGTAATAGCCGGAGTCGGCTGTCAGCAGGGCTGGCCAGGCCAGACGGAAGCCGCTGGACGTGACCTCAGAGACACGCAGCTGCTGCGGCTGCACAGTGTCTGCAGGTGGTGGAGGAGATCAGGGAACCAATGTCACCTACTCACGCCTAGTCCGGGGGCCCTAACTGCTGACTTAGGGAAGACACCCCCCCCCCACAAGATCGACATCTAATTCAGGGGTAGGGGCCACCCATCAGGGAGACCCACAGAATAGGAACGCTGGGAGCTAGCCCAGCAGATGCTAATAATACGCAGACCAGTGACAGGCCTGGGGAAAGTTCAGGAATGCAGTCCCCCAACTTCTGGCCCCATCAGGAACTTCCCTGCTGCCTCAGTCCCAGCCCCAGATCGCTGGGAAGCTCTCTCAGCCACCTCCCACTCAGTCCAGTGGCCTGAACAAGCACAAGGTCCCCTTAAAAGTGGCAGGGCCCCAGGTAGTGTCTGAGAACAGGGGACTAACCCCCAACCCAGCCAGAGTGGCACAGAGTCTGGGGTCAGCTCTGGACCCCTTAGCTCTGGATTGTCAAGGCAAATGGGCGGATGGTGTGGACAGGAAATGGGAGGCCACTAGGGGACGCCCTGAAGGGTAGTGGACATGTGATAACCCCAAGGAGCTGCTGGACCTGGGGTCGGGCATGCTCTCCGCCTCAGGTCCCCAGGAGAGTATGACCCACAAAGTGGGATTCCCCAAAATGTGTATTACTCCTGAGCCATCTGTGCCATGTTGGCGGTATGGCTAATACATGTCTGGGCAAGGTTAAGCCCATTGTGATCCTGTTGCTTCCTTCTCTAATGCTGGGGGCCCCAACTGCCAGCCTGGCACTCACTCTCCTGCCCAGCCCCCCCACCTCACAGACCTACTCCCTATCCCAAGAGCCCCCACACTGCCTGTCTTGCAGCCTTCGTTTTTTTCCTGTCCAGCTGCTTGCTCTTTCTCCTGCTGTCCTCCAGGCCCAGCCACAGTGGTTGACCTGGAGTAATCAGGAGCCAGGTATCCCTGGAGGAGACAGATCTTCAGAAGCACCCTGTACCCCTCTACAACCCACAATCCAACCCCTTCCGGTTTGGGATGGATGATTAACCCACAGGCGGAGACTTGGGAAGAACCCTGGGGTTTAGTGGCATCTTTCAGTGGCTATAACAGGCCAAGCCAGTGACCAGACCCTTCATTTCCAGCCCCGCCCCCTGTGGGTTTGGCTGGATCAGGGGTCCAGAAGAAAGTCTGCAGAGAGCTACTAGCAAATCTGCTTAAAGCCTTCTAGCTGTCCTCACCCAGGGGGGGCAATGGAGGGAAGGAGAGCCCTAGGGAGCTCCAAGCGCCAGGCATGTTGGACCCTGGCACATATACAGGAGCACCTGCTGCCCTCCTGCAGAGTCCTCAAGCTTGGAACCTCCTTCTTCTTCCTCTTCACTTAGCTACATTCCACCAGGACAGCCCTCGGTCCCTGGGTCCACAACAGGTGCCCCACATCGTGGGGCCTTCAGCAATGGGCTGGGCCCCTCAGAAAGAACCCCACCTGGAGTTGTTTCCATAGGCCTGCCCTGTCCCTTCACAGCCCAGGTAGTGGGGCATCTCCCTGATGAACCCCTGGGAATCACCCCTATGTTGCAGCCCTGGTCCCTGCTCCAGATACACAAGTTCCTCCTAAAAGTCTCACCCCAGCTCTCTTCCTGGATTCTAGCTGGGGTCCCCACCCCAGGCCCTTTCTCTTCCCACCTACCGAGAATGGAGCCCCTCAGCTCCTGGGCGATGATGTGCAGGTCATCCACATCCACAAAGTGCAGGTGCTTCTCAGCAGGGGCTGAGGCGGCTGCCGACAGCTCCAGGAGGTTGCCTCGGCCAGTACTGATGATGAAGACGGTGACACCCAGATCCTTCAGCTCCTGCATGGGGGGTCCCACGGGGTCGCTGGAGCCACCATCTGTCACCCACACCAACACCTTGGGGACTCCTGGCCGGGCCCCTGCCGCTTCAGCAAACAGCTGCTCCTTGGCATATGCCAGCGCCAGGCCAGTGTTGGTGTTGCCCATGAGCTGGGTTGCAGCACGTATGGCATCCTGGACATCCGCCCCTGAACTGTGTTGG
This sequence comes from Saccopteryx leptura, assembly GCF_036850995.1. NCBI lineage: Eukaryota > Metazoa > Chordata > Mammalia > Chiroptera > Emballonuridae > Saccopteryx > Saccopteryx leptura. The sequence continues at coordinate 84,009,777 of NC_089505.1, read as the reverse complement.
TTGAAGGGGAACTCAGTGTGTGGCTGGCTGCTGACATGCACCAGGCTGGCACGGAGGGCCCCAGGGCCCAGGGGCAGTGGGGCTGCCAGCTGTCCCAGAAACTCCCGAACTCGGGAAAACTCATAATGAGACACACTGGCTGAGCTGTCCAACAGAAAAAGCAGGTCGCCTTGGGGGGCTGGTGCTGGGGGTCCTGGGGGAGAAAGGGAGGGTTCAGCCCCAGGTTGCGGCTCCCAGACAGCCCCACACCCATGGTAGAACCCCCAGGGTTTGGGCTTTCCCTAAGCTGGCACTTGCCTTCACCCAAGTAGGGCCTGAAAGCCTGCTAAGTCTCACCCCAAAGGTCCTGGAGGTGACATCCAGGGAGCAGAGGGTCCTGAGCCAACAGAGGTCTACATTCTCAGTGGGTCCCATCTCTGAACCCTGGCCATGAATCTGGGGCATTCTCTGGGCTCATATCTCATCTGTAAAGGAAAGCTGACTCCTCCAAGCCCCTACACACTCCATTTCCTCAGCAGATGGCAAGCAGGCTGGAGTCAAGGGTCCTGGCCCAGTGCTCAGGAGTGGCAGGTGGACCCGCTTGGGCAGTGAGGGGCTGCTCCCTCAGGTTTGTCCTCCAAAGAAGCACCCCCAGGCTGGAGTTCAGCCATACGGCTCAGCCTTCAAGTAAGGCACCAGGTGGGACACGGGGCACTGGGGCACAAAGCAGCCGGGAACACTGGAGGCGGAGATGGAGAGATGGGGGAGACAGAACACTGATCACAGCCCCTCCCACAACCCAGATGGCCAGACTGGAGCTCTAACCCCACTTACAGATGATGTCACCCCTCCCCTGGCCCCCATCTTCGGCTCCATCTGAACCCAGAAAGCAAATTACCTGATGCAGAAGCCTTAGGGTTCCACCAGCACCTCCCGGGCCTCCCTCTTCCTCCCCGCACCCCGAGAGAGGAGATGGGCCCCTCCACCACTGGGCCATGGGCAGACAGGAGCTGGCGTGTCTCCATTCTGGTCTGGGCCTTGGGGGCCTCAGTTTTCCTTAATTCGGTGGGGCGACTCCAACCTTCTTGTCATCCCTCTTCTAAGGGTCATTCCAAGGAAAGGGAAACTGAGGCAGGGACAGTCTCCTTGACAGACACCTCCCCCTCCTGTCCAGGCCCCACCATCCGGCGTTGTTGCCGACGGGGCAGACGGCGGCCTCCACGTCCTGGCACTCGGTCGAGCCGCCTGGGGCATCTGGGTCCGCCCGCCACAGGTGGGTGGGGTGCCCTGCCGGCCACCCCCGCCCCGCGGCCGCGAGAGGAGAGCGATGGCCCTGAGCGAGCAGCGGGGTGTGAAGGGGGGCACCGGAGCCCGGCCCCGCCGTCCGCCGCACTTACCGCGCTCCGCGCCGCTCCGCGCCAGCGCCAGGCTCAGGGCCAGGACGAGCGCCGTCCAGGGTAGCATCGCGCGCGACGGAACCGGGCGCGCTTGGACTCGGCTCGCCCCTCGCTGGCTAGCTCCTGGGCGGCAATGCGCGCCGCCGCAAGGGCTGGACCCGGGCCCCGCCCCCCAGAAGCCCCGCCCCGGTGCGCGCACTCAGCCGCGTGCTGAGACGCACAGACTGGGGCGGGGTGGGGTGGGGGAGGCGCGTGCCCAAAGGTACCGGGCGCGCGCGCACAGACTGACGTCTTCATTTTGGGCTATCAGAACTTGGAGTCCGCTCTGCCCGGACTCCAAGCCAGGAAGACATAGGGGTCCACCAAGCTGGGTCATCCCCAGGCCCACTGCCCATGTCTTAGCAGTACTGGGAGTCCCTGAAGCCAGGCCCAAGAGGAGCCAGAGGGTGTGAGAGTTTGGGGTGTGACACCAACAACAGCGTGCCCATAACAAGGTTCAGCTCTGGCCTCCACCGGGTCACAGGGCTGGGGGAGCGGGAGTTGTCTGGGGGCTGGGACATGTGTTCCCAAGGACTGACCAACAGGAATCAGAAGGGCCTAACTTAGAGAAGATGCAGGGCATTGGGCATAGCACAGAAGCCTGAGACACTTGAAGCCTCTAACTTGAAGGCTGACTTTTTGGGGGATGCAAAATCTCCAACCCACCAAGCTCCTTGGTGGAAAAGGCATGGGATCTGGGAATGGCTGGTTCAAGCCCCATCCAGTGTGACCATACTAGACTTATTGCTGTCCCTCTACACCTTGCCCCTTGAGGGGCCCAGATCCTGGGCTGAGGTCAAACTCCTCACCTGAGGACAGACCCCCAGCAAGCCATTGGAGGGACACGCTGGTGAGCCTTGCACGCTTTGCTAGGCCAGACCAGAGGTGGCCAGCTGCAGGGGGCATCCTGAGAGGCACTTAGCCCCCCAGGGCAGATTTCCTGCCTTTAGGTGGGGTGGGGCAGTGTCCCCAGGAGATCCTGAACCCTTCACTGTTAAGACTCCTCCCTGTGGGATAACCACTGCCCTATCTCCCAGCCACTCCCTTCTGCTGATGGGGGCACAGGTCCCCGTGGGCAATTCTGCCAGGATGTTCCCTCCCTTCCCACCCTCCCAGGGGATGCTCTGCGAGGAAGATGAGACTCAATGGTTTTCCTTCCTCCCTTTCTGGCAGGTGAGAAGCCGGCAGACACGCTGAGCTCCACTTTGCCTAAAAAAGGAAGCAGCTCCGTGGAGCCTGAGGAGCTGGGGCAGGAACAAAACGAGAACTGTGTCCCCGCCGCCCCCACCCCCCACCCCTCCCCGGGAATCTTGGCAGTGACCATGCTGGCTTAGCTCCACAGACCTCAGCCCTCAGCGGGGACCAGAAGCTGCCTGGTGCTTCCGCCTGGGCCCTGTGGGGGGAACATTCGGCTTGAGCCCCCAAAGCCCAGGGTGTGCTACCCAGAGGGGCCCCACTTGGCCTCTGGCTCCCCGGCACACAAGTCTAACAAGGGCTGCTGGGGAGACGGAGTTCATGAGCAGAGGCCAAGGTCAGGCAGGAGCAACAGCTGGAGGAAGCCTAGGGGGCCCTGGGGCTGGCACACCCTTGTAGACACATATAAACACTTCTTGGTTCCTCCTCTATCTCCCTGGGTACCCACCTGCCGAGACAGCGAGCTGGGCCATGGTTGGGTCCTCCCTGTGGCAAGGCAGTGGCTTTCCCACTTGTGCTCCACTCCTACCCAGCGGACGGGCCCACAGTCACAGCAAGGCTTGTGCTGCAGGGCTGATGGGGAAGTTTCCGTCCCTTTTGGAAAAACTGAGCGGGTCTCCTTGGCTGGGACTCAAGCCCTCGAGGAAGCAGCCGCCCTCCTGCCTCCAGCCTCTGCATCAGAGAGAGACGGGATGGGAGGCCTAAGTTGTCAGCCAGGGCCTCTGCTCAGCCTTCCCCTGAGCTCGGCCACCTGCCCTGGCCGAGAACTCATCCTCAGCTCTTCCCAGAGTCACTTCTGCTGCTCACGCTGAGCTCCGGCCCAACCCCAGGAGACTCCCCCTGCCTGGTCGTAGGCTTTGCTCCCAGAGATTCCAAGTCTCATTTCTATGTCCTGCAGCCCCTCCCCCCCCCCAACACACACACTGCTCTGGAGAGACATGGGCAGACAGAGTCCCTATGGAGCTAGGGGTCAGCCAGGGGTGTAATGGTCAGGGCCAGGGCTGAGCTCGTGGCAGACGCCAGAGGAAGCACAAATATAATGGTCCGGAAAGCTCTTCTCTGAAAAAGGCAGACTGGGAGCAAGTGGGGTGGGGTTAGACAGAGAAGAACAGGGGCACTGGAACACAGCAGGCCCTGGCCCACAGGCCTTTCCCTTCCCTGGCCTACTTAGTCCTGGTGTCCTGGCCTTGGCCCATTTGGGAGCCCCCATGCATCACTTCCCAGAGCAGGCCAACCCCGCCTGTCTGTTCACAGGCAGGTGGAGAGGGTTCCGGGAAACCGGGAAGCTGCTCTGCAGGCACCGCCCCTGCCCCCACCGGATCCTAGAATGCTCCCTCCTCCGCACAATCCAGGCCTCAGCGAAGAAGGGCCTTTTGTCCCCAGCTCACTGTGGTCATGTTGATCCCAAGAAAAAGGGCAGCTCCCCAGGGCCTCTGACCTCACCCCTGACCCCTGCCTAGGACTCTCTGCTGGGTCTGAGGGGCAGATGGGCCTGGGCTCTGGTCCCCCCTATGCGGGGGTGTGCCCTTCAGCTGTTTTTTATGGTTTCATATCTACCCACCCACGCATGGGACGTGGGGTGGGGAAGAAACAGGAAAGGGGGATGGATGGCTGCCCTAGGCCTGGGGCTGGGGTGTGAGACAAGCTAAGGCCCCCTGACTCCACCCCACAATAGTAAGTGGGACACAGAGAGTAGCAGCCAAGAGCAGCAAGCAGGGCACAGAGGCCCTTTCCGCAGCCCACCCAGCTGCCCCACTCGAATATTCTTCTAGACTCAACCTGCCTGTTTGTGGTCAGGGGTGTGCCAGAGCCTGAGGACCTGTCTGGGGGTCTGCAGGTCCCAGCCTCTCCCTCCCCAGGAGCCCAGGTCTGCACCCTGTGGTGCCAGAGCCGAGCTCTACCCATTCCCCCTGCCAGGGTGGTGGGGTGGGTAGCCTGGGTGTGGGGTGGGTGCCACCCCATCTGCATTCAGCCATCCTCTGTGCTGAGCCTGGCCATAGGCAGATTCTACAGTGGGCACATGCAGGTTCTGGACATAGCCCTCATCCTCTGAATCTGTCAGGTTAGAAGGGGAATGAATAGTGGTGTGCTTTGCAAAGATTCTTGTCTACTGATTTTCCCCAGAGAGGGTGGGGCCATGTCAGACCAGGAGCTACATACAGGAAGTGCTAAGACCCTGGGGTGGGCGCAGGAAGGTGTGTATGAAAGTAGTAAGGAGGCACTGAGCGGTGTAGAGAGGGTGGACGTGGGCTGTAGGGCCTTCTTGGGGCAGCTCAAGAATCATGGGTAGGGTGGGGCTGATGCCTCAGAGAGGACACCTGGGTAGCCGCTGTCAGAGGAGATAGAGAGAAAGACAAGCATTCAGACAAGCTGAAACTCTTGGGTTTTCAGCCTGTGAAGGGACTAACAGTAGTGTCCTCCAGAGGTGGGACCCCTAACTTTGGTTCCCTCTGCTGGAACCTTCTGTTACAAGGAGGTGACCACGGTACCCTGCCCTGGTCCCAGGCAAGGTACAGACAAGTTTGCATGGGGAAGGAGAGAGCAGGAAGGTACAGACCTGTGTTAACACCTTGGGGAGGGGGACTTCCCAGAGGTGGGAGTACAGTCCAGGGCCGGGCGGGGGAGCTCTGTGCTGGGCAAAGGTTAAGAGGCAGAGATCTGTGGGGTCCCAATGGGAATGGTCCTGCCCAGGCAGGGGAATAGAAGGGCCAAGATAGTCTGTCTGAATGATAGGCCTTGAGGAGGAGGAGTCTTGTGGCTGGAGGGCCAGGGCCCTGCTCCTCTCTTAGCCCAGACACCCCACCCCCTTACAGGAACCTGTCCAAATGGTGGCAGATGAGGAAGAGCACCTAGGACACTAAAAAGAGTGGAAGGTTCTCCTGAGCTTTCCCAGACCCTGGGGCCTGTTTCCGGTTCTCTCTGCTGGGTGAGTCCCTGATCCCAGCATGCAGTGTTCCAATTTACCTGACAGCTGGCCCTCTAAAAGCAGATCCCAAGGCCCCTCTGTGAACCTCCCACAGCCCCCCACAGGTGTCCTTCTGCAAGTGGGTGGGGCAGAGCCCGGGCTGAGACAGGACTTCCCCCGAGGCTCCAGGCTCAGGGGTGGCCTGTGACACTGGGACACACCTTAGGAATCCTGCAGGCTCAGGCAGTTGAGCTCTCTACCTCGCTCCCCACCCCCACCAGGCCCAGCTGTTTGATGACTCCAGGGCCAGCGGATCCTCAGGAGAGTCCTCATTCTAGACGCCGGCCAGAGCTGGCCCAATCCTGGGCAGGAGGGGAAGGAAGGTGGCCTTGGACCAGGGGAAGTTAGCCTTGGCAGCTGGGCGGCTGGCCAGGCTCCTGTCTGACTAGGAACAGCATCAGGGCTGAGCTCAGACAATTGGAAAACCCCGAGAACTCCTGCTGGACCTGAGCCAGCCACACAGTGGGCTCTGCTCAAGGCCATGGAACGAGCCCTGACCCTGGTCAGACCCAGAACCGTGAGCTGCCATCTTTGGGCACGCCTGAGATCTGACTCTGCTGACCACAGGCAGAGTCCAGTTGGCCACATGGTGTGCTAGATACTTTAAAAGGCTCTTCAGCTACCACAAGGCTCGGGACAGATTACAACAAGCATACATTTTTAATACACTGCTGGGCTTACAAGGAAGTAAATATCTTCAAGTTCCCTCCAAAATTAAACACTGAAAATAAACAGTGGAATAGTGAGCAGAAACCCAGGAAGATGGAGGAAAGTGGACAGGGAGGCAGTGGATTCTCTGGACACAGGGTGGGGAGCCACCCTGCAGTCAGGGAGCCAGTGTGGCACTGCACAGGTGCCACCAAACCAGGGCCAAACGGGCCCCAGGCTGCTGGTGCCTCCAAAGAGAATCCTCTGGAGAGAAGTGACCTCAGAGTTTTCACAGGTATGGGCTGAGGAAGAAACACTAACCAACTTTCAGAGAAACAATGTTATTAGTGAGAATCAGAAGAAATAACACATAACACAGACCCTCAAAGACTGACACACTGCAATGGTTAGGTAGAGAATATAAAATAACTGTGAAATGTTCAAGAAGTCCAAGCTGGAATCCAAACATCAAGCCCGCCACCAAGAGACCATCAAAAAATTACCTGATTGGAAAAGGAAGCGAGCATAACTTTTAGTTATCGTAATTTAAAATTAAGTGGGTGAGTTAATTGGCAGATTAGACTCAGCGATTAGATCTGAAAGAATTGCCCGGAAGGCAGCAGAGAGAGACAATGAGATGGAAAATATGAGAGAGATGAATTGACATAGAGGTCAAAGGAGAGGGTGAAGCTTTTCCCAAAATGAACATGGGATCAGAGGCAGAATTCAAGGGATATTGGTTGAGAACTCTCCAGAACTGATGAAATATATAAATCCCTAGGAACGGGAAACACTGTGTATACCAAATGGATGATTAAGAACACATTCCATGACTAGAAACAAGCTTAAAGCATAGAACAGAATGCAGAAGACAAAGAAGATCTTAAAATTATCCAGAGAGAACAGACTGAGCCTTTACTTTGGTGCCTATTTAAGCGCTAACACTTGGGCACTAGCTGATCCTTAACTCCTGCCTCAGACTAACCTCTGACCCCGGTCTCAGGTCTCAGGCTGAGCTCTGACCTTGGTCACATGGTGAGTCCTAACCCCGGTCGCAGGCTGAGCCCTGACTCTGGTCACACACTGAACCCTGGCCCGAGTCGCAGGCTGAACCTTGTACACCCTGGTGCAGCTGGCCATTGCTGAGCTTCTGGAAACATGTTCCCTGGTGGAATGTGGAACTCTCACCACCTCTAAAACTTGCTGGAAGCTCCCTGGGGCCCGCAGGGGCTGTCCTTTGTGAGGGAGCAGGAGCCCAGGGCAGCCACAGTGGCAGAAGCCGGAAAGGCTACCTTTCTCTGAGCCTGGCCACTGCGACCCTTCTCCGAGAGCCATCCCGCCTCCCTGCGGGCTTCTCAGCCTCTGGGGGAGTCCAGTGCCACCTCGCGGCCATCAGGAGCACTGCGCACGAGCCCGAGGCACGCACGCGATTTCCTTGGCCAGACCTGGGAACAGACCGCGAACTCGCCGGCCTTGAGCCATCTTATGGGAGTCACGGGGAAAGAGAGGAGTTCGGGGTCCTCCAGGGACCTGGATGTCTCAGGTCCTTTGGAGGGTTTCCGGGGTCACACCCAAGCGCAGAGCTGCTTCTCCTCGTTGAGGTGGCGTTCCGAACGCCCCCGGTCGCTGGACCCTGGGTGGCGGCGGGGTCCGGGGGTCCAAGTAGGGGGCGGCAGCAGCGAGCTGAGGCGCCGGGCCAGGTGGGCGCGGGCGGCCGAGGCGAGCACCAGCAGCGGAGGCAGCAGGAGGAAGCCCAACACGATGAGCGTCGCGGAGCTGCGATCCGAGAAGAGCGCGCGGCACGTGGGGCTGGGCGCCGGGTGGACCTGGAAGCGGTGCGGGCGGTCAGCAGGGGCGGGGCCAGGAGGGGCAGGACCCGGAGGGGCGGGCGGGGGAGCAGGTGGACCCGGGCAGGGCGGGGGAGCGCACTGCCAACCGCTAAGCCAGGGGCGGGGCCTGAGGTATGGTGGAGACCCCGGCTGGAGCCAGTTGTGGGCCTGTCATTTCTGAGGGGAGGATGGGAGATGTGGAACCCAAGCGATGGGTTCCACATGACCAGGGTAGGAATCCCTTGAAGGGAGGCTCAGAAGAATTCCCTTCCTTCCTCGCGGTTGCCAGGCGCCCTGTTTCCCTCCCTCGCAACCACTGCTCTTCCGTGGCCTTTCTCCATGGTGGCATCTGACCAGAAGCCCCGAACCCGTGGGTGTCACCAGCTGGCATCACCTGCTCTTCAGTGGCCCGTGTTCAGTCCCACGCCCCTGCCTATGCCTCTAGAAAGGGGATATGGGAGCACATGGGCTTACACCCGCCCTGCCCAGGACCAAAACACAGCCCGCACGTGGGGACATTTAGCCCAGGGCAGGAGGGGTCTACCATGAGCTGTGTGTCAGGGGTGAGGGGTGGGGGAGGGCTGTGGATTGGTGACATCTGACATCTCCTCCCACCCTACCCAGCTGTCCAGGCCCTGGTGGCCCCTGGTACAAAGCTGGGAGGGAGGCCTTAGGGGAGGGGAGAGATTTGCCACCACCCCCCAGTGGGGAACAAAGCCCTTCTTCTGCTGTGGGGGAGGGTTTGGCAGAAGAACTGCTCTCCAGGCATGGCACACATGTCTCTGAAAACAAGGAGTCCATGCCAGAAGGGGGAAGATTCACCTTCAGGCCCAGAGCCCTGAACTTCCATAGGACCCCACTCCCCAGTGGTCCCAGCCAGTGCCCCAACCATGGAAGGGCCAGCTCACCCTGGAGTGGCACAGGAATCCCAGGAAGATGATGGCGGCTGCTGGCATCAACACCAGCAAGAACACGGTCACAGGCAGCAGCAGGTGGAGCAGGAGGCAGGCCAGAATCCGGCTGGGCAGCAGCAGGGTGTTGAGGTCTCGGGCAGCCAGGTCTGCCCACCCTGAAGATATCAGGGCTGATGCTTGACGGTCAGGACGCCTTCGGGGCAGCATGGGTGCTGTGTCTGAAGTGCCCCCTCCCTCATCCTCCTCTGTCTCCCTCTCCTGCTCACTCATGCTCTCTCAGACAATGGGCCTGGTGGCCTACAGCAGTAGTCAGACAGTGACTGAGACCTCCGAGCTCAGCTCTAGGGTTGCCAGGTCAGACCCCTTCTCAGATCCCAGCTGCCAGATAATGGACCTTGCTGGAGGGCAGGACCCCAGGCCAGGTAGGTCCAGCCCTGTTCGTCAAGTCTCCATGGTCACACCCCTACCTCAGTTTCCCCACTGCTGGGTTAGATTTCTCTTTGCCAGGCAACTACAGCTCTGGTCGTGGCCAGCCTCTGTAGTCAGTTCCTCTGTGCTCTGGTCAGGGCTTGCCCAGCTGTCCCTACGACCTAGTACTGGGGCTGTCCTCCTTCCTTGTCCCGCCTTCTCCCCCTCCCAACTTCCCCCCACAATGATGTCATCTCATAGGTCTTGACTCTGACAACAGCCCCATCAGGAGCTGTCATGTAGAGATTATCATCCATCCATCCCACTTCCCAGCCCTAGCCCTTGCTGATCCCCTCATCTCTGAACCTGGCCCCTCTCAGCCTCCACAAAACAGGGAAGAGGCTGGGTGCCTACATCCTCGGGCTGTTGAGAGGGCACGTGGGACCCAGCACAGAGTTGGTGCGCAGTAACAGCAAGCACCATGACAGGCATCCTTGTTGGGGTCCAATCCATCCTGGAAACTGAGAGCACAGATTCTGTTATCTCAAGTGGGGAAAAAGCATTCCCTGACCCTCTGAAAACCCCAACAAATGTCCCCTAATATCGCTAAAATACTCTTACCACTTCCCAGATCCCCAGGTTTTCCTTGCATAATGAATTGACTCAAGCTAATGAACAGATTGCCTATGAGCTGAATAGGAGGCCATGGGCATCAGGTACTGATTTCCCTTTCACTCCTTGGCAGTTACCTTTTTTTTTCTAACGGGTTCCAGCTCCCTTCAGACACCTTTGAGTGGAGGAGATGACAGCAATAGTGGAGGCATGGTCAAGGAGCCAAGGCTGTGAAAGACCCCGTCAGGACAACAGAGGCTCCTCTGCAACTCGTGCTATGTTCTGTCGCTAGACACACAGCTCACACATACCAAGATCTTATAGTAGCTGTTTATTTAACCAGACAGTGAATGTAGGGTAAAAAATGCTGTGGATGGTAATATTTGGATAGAGAGTACAGAAGGCGAAGATACTTGTCTCATCTTTCTAGCCCCACCCTCTCTTCAGATTGGTCATCAACAAACACTCATTGAGCTCCCACTGGGTGCCTGGCAGGCATGACTCTAGGCCATGTGGATTCAGTGGTGAGTGAAGTTGACAGAGGGGATGGCTCTGTGCAGGTGTCCTGATGGCCTTGCACAAACCTACAGAGGTCCCCTAGGCCATGGCAGAAGGTGGGAAGACTGCTTGACCTGTGGTGGTGCAGTGGATAGAGCATCAGCCCAGAACACTGAGGTCCCAGTTTGAAGCACCAAGGTTGGAGCATGGGCTAGTCAGCTTGAGCGTGGGCTTATTTACATGATCCCAAGGTCACTGACTTAAAGCTCAAGGTCACTGGCTTAAACCCAAGATCACTGGCATGAGCAAGGGGCCACTGGCTCAGCTTTGCCCCCCCCCCCAGTCAAGGCACATATGAGAAGCAATCAATAAGTAACTAAAAAGTAAAGCTTTCTCCCTTCCTCTCTCTCTCTCTCTCTCTCTCAAATCAATAACATTAAAAAATAAAATAAAATAAAGCATACTTTTGTGGAGTGATAAAACCCAATTGGGGACAGGGTTGCCACAGATTGGTGGTCAGGCTGGAGGGCTCTTCTGGGGAGGTGACATCTGAGCAGAGTGACTGAGGCTTATGGGATGGGGTCCGTGTGGCTTGGTGTTGAGATAGGGTCCGTCAGTCTCTTGCCTGGAGATCCCATCCTGTGGACCTGGCACCTGGAAGTGCTGCTTTCTAGGGAGGTGGAGGAGGGGCCAAGGCTCTGTTGCTCCTCTTGAGGGGGGGGGGGGCGGGGGGGTGAGGGGGGGGGGGACACAGGGCAGGGCCCACATGACAGACACATCCCTGGGAGCCCAAGGGTGGTAGCTGGGATGGAGCAACAGCCCCAAAGCTGTGCTGCCTCCCGGTGGACAGTCATAAGAGGCCATTGGACCACTTCTTTTTCCTGTCAGGGCTGTGGATAGGTGGCTTTCTCCAGGGATTGGGGTATGGGAAGGTAGGGCCAGCTCCCACCTGACCCACCCTGCCCCTGCCCCGGGCCCCGGAAATCAAGCTGACCCACCCTGCAGGCCTTACTCCGGCCCCTTCCTTCAGCACCATTTCCAGGTGCTTCTAGTCTCCTGTCCTAAAAATGCTGCCTTTGCCTAGCTCCCTCCTCCTACTGCCCAGCACTCTGCCCATCACCAGCTCCACTGACTTGCCTCAACATCACAAGGGGCTTCCTACCCCAGACTCCTTTATCCAGATTGCCTGGTTTAGGGAGGGAAGGGTCCCACCTCACCCTGTCTACCTCCCCAGCCTGGAATCCAACTATAGGCCAGGCTGTAGCTAGGAGGTGGTCTTAATCAGCAGGGACAGGAGTAGAGGTGACAGGCAGGGCCTGAGGGAAGAACCCATAAGAAGGCACGTGGGTGAGGGGAAGGCAGACAAGTCCTGGCACATCAAAGGCTGTGTTCTTGAAGGAGCAGCGGTCAGGTCTGTGGGCGTGCTCCTGCTTGCCTGGCCTTTGTCTCCCTGGAGCTCTGGCAGTTGGCCGTGGAGGATGGGTGTTGGGGCAGGGGCTGTGGCCACCAGGCAGGGCCTCTGCTTAGGTTGCTGGGTAAACAGTGTGGAGAAGTGTCACTTATCCAGGCTTAGGAATCAGCTCTACTCCCCCATTCACCCACCACAGACACAGGCAACCGCAGCTCTAGCCTTCTGGGAGCAGACACCCCCACCTCCACACCTTCAAGGAGTTTCTTGAGAGGGCCACCACGTTGTGGCTGGACCAGGATCAGCATGGAGAGGTCCCCCGGCCAGCAGACAGAGTCCCTAGGCAGTCTCCCTCTGGGGGTAACTAAGAGCCAAGCCTAACTGGTTGCCTCCTGGGTGGGGAGGGGAGAGGATAGGGGGTTTCCACGTGGGCCTGGGGACAGGTGGGCTGGGGCTGGCCCCCAGCCTCCAGCATTTATGCAGAATTCCTGTTCTTCCCAGATGAACTCTGGTTACTCAGAGCCCAGGAAGCAGGACCTAACAGAGGCAGAAGCAACGCAGGAATTCAGGTGGATAGAGCTGGGTTCCCAGGAGGTCCTGGGAGCAGAGGCAGAGGAGCCCAGTGCCCCACAGGCCTGGGGGCGCCTGCTGCAGGCTGCGTGGAGCGGTCACCTGGGCCTCACAACACAGCTTCTGAGGCAAGGAGCCAGTGTGGAGGAGAGGTGAGCCTCAGGGCAGGACAGGGTCTCTTCACTGGAAGGGGGTGGAGAGCAGAGGTTCCTTCTCTGAGCAGGAAAGGAGGGGGTTCCCTCATGGGTAAAGTAGCTGGTCCCTTCCCTAAACTGGGGAAGGAGGTCAGGGCCCCCCTTGCTAGTTGTGGCAGGTCAGGGTTTTATACCTGGGCACCCGCTGCCCTCGCCCATGCAGCTGTCATGCCTCACAGGGACAACGCGGGAAGGACCCCGCTCCATCTGGCCGTCCTGCGGGGCCATGTGCCCCTGGTGCGGCTCCTGCTGCAGCGTGGGGCGCCAGTAGGAGCCGCCGACCGCGCGGGGCGCACGCCGCTACACGAGACCTCCTGGCTGGGTCACTCGCATGTGGCGGAGCTGCTGCTGCGGCGCGGAGCCCCGACGGCGGCGCGCTCCGGGGCCGGCCTCACGCCGCTGCACTGGGCGGCCGCGCTGGGCCGAACGCTGCTGGTCGGGCTCCTGCTGGGCGCGCCGGGCGTGGGCTACGTGGACGCGGATGCGCGGGGCTGGACTGCGGCGCACTGGGCGGCCGCGGGCGGCCGGTTGCCGGTGCTGGAGCTGCTGGCTGCGGGCGGCGGCGCGGACTTGGACGGCGCCCTGCTTGTGGCGGCCGCTGCCGGGCGCGCGGCGGCGCTGCGCCTCCTACTGGCGAGCGGCGCGCGGGTTGACGCCCGGGACGGTACGGGGGCCACTGCTCTGGGCGTCGCCGCCGGTTTGGGCCACCGGCAGGTACGTTCCAGCCAGATCCCCAAGTAACTGGGCGGGTGTTGAAGAGAAGCCTTAGTGCCAGGGGCTGAACCATCCACCCGAGGTGCCGGGAGGGCGCAGATCTCTTGGGCAGACGGAGGAGTTGGGGAGTAACCGCTCAAGGCTGCAGGGCTGGAGGATGGGGGGAAGGAGTTGGCTGCCGGAGGCCTGAGCGCCGTCTTGACTATGTTCCGGGTTTGTAACTGTCTCAAGGAAGGCAGAGGAGGACGCTTGACCGGTCATTTGGACTTTATTCCAGTGACCGGCAGCAACAAATATTTATTGATCAGGCACGTGCTCAAATTTAGCCAGCCCCTAGACGGTGAGGGGGGCAGCAGGTGGTTGCAAGTCTTGGGTTTGATCTAAGGACGATTAGGGAGACAAGTGGAAATCTATAAGCAGGGCCTCTCCAGGGTGCTTATAGGTGCTGCCTCATTTACTAACTGGGAAAACACCGTAGAGAATGAGGTGGTTAGGCGATAGGCCAGATGAGATCTGGGTCTGGCAAATGGAAGCATGGCCCCAGGCCCTCACCTGTCTGGAGGCTGACCTCTGTCTTGTCTCCCCCCCTTCCAGGTTATGGAGGTGCTGCTTGACCACGGGGCAGACCCAAGCCTCAAGGACATACACAGACGCTCTGCACTCCATAGGGCTGCCACTAGTGGACATCTGACTGCTGTCCAGCTACTGGCAGCCTGGAGAGCTCAGGTGGACACTCAAGACTCATTGGGCCTCACACCCCTGCACTATGCCACTCGAGGGGGCCACATGGAAGTTGCCAGCAACCTCCTGCACAACGGTGCAAAGGTCAACGCTACTGGCTGGCTCCACAAGACACCCCTGCACCTCGCTATGGAGCGTGGCCACGGCCCCACCATAGAACTTTTACTGAGTCAAGGGGCCAGCCCCACACTGAGAACACAGTGGGGTGAGATGGCCCAGGACCTGGTGTCTGAGGGTGGTCTGCCCCAGGCATCAACCCTGGGGCAGAGAACAGAATGACTGCTAGGGGCACACAGCCATGGAGGTCTGAGCCTGCATGGCCAGTGCAGGGCAGAAGACTCCTGGCTCTCACAGCCTTGGGAGTGTGCCAGGCTACTCTTTTCTAGGCTGAGGCCACCTGCCTGGGTGGAGGGGAGGACAGCTGAAACATTCCTGGAGGACAAGGAGACAGTGGCTTAAACTCCAGCAATGGGCCTAGGGCCTGACCTGAGACTGCCCCATGACTCCCGGGGGTGCATCACCTCTGTAGCTCCAGCCTTCTTCACCATCTTTGGTACAGAGACTGAGTCATGGCCATAGATTTAACAAAAACATAATTTTCTCTCTCTCTCTCTTTTTTTATGACAGAGACAGAGAGAGAGGTACAGAGAAAGGGATAGATAGATAGGAAGGGAGAGAAATGAGAAGCATCAATTCTTCATTGTAGCACCTTAGTTGTTCATCGATTGCTTCTTATATGTCCCTTGACCAGGGAGCTGCAGCAGAGTGAGTGACCTCTTGCTTAAGGCAGCGACCTTGGGCTCAAGCCAGTGACCTTGGGCTTCAAGTTAGTGACCTTTGGGCTCAAGCCAGCAACCATGAGATCTTGTCTATGATCCCATGCTGAAGCCAGCAACCCCGTGCTCAAGCTGGATGAGCCCAGCTTAAGCCGGTGATTTTGGGGTTTTGAACCTGGGTTCTCTGCATCTCAGTCTGACACTCTATCCACTGAACCAGCACCTGGTCAGGCTGATGGTCTCCTCTTCGTCCACCATGATGGTGTCACCTTCAGCTGCTCTCTCTGTACATGGAGGTGTTCTTACTGTGTGTTTTTTTAAAAAATTTTATTTATTGATTTTAGTGAGGGAGGAAGGGGGAGAGAGAGAGAGACAGGAACATCAATCTGTTTCCTCATGTGCCTTGATGGAGAATCAAACTGGCAACTTCTGTGCTTCAAGACAATGCTCTAACCCAGTGGTCCCCAACCTTTTTGGGCCACGAACTGGTTTAATGTCAGAAAATATTTTCATGCACTGGCCTTTAGGGTGGGACGGATAAATGCACAAAATAAAATTATGTGACCGGTGTAAAAACTGTGGTATTTTTAAATACAATTGTCGAACTTACGAGACAAGCGTCAAGAGTGAGTCTTAGACGGATGTAACAGAGGGAATCTGGTCATTTTTTAAAAATAAAACATCGTTCAGACTTAAATATAAATAAAACGGAAATAATGTAAGTTATTTATTCTTTCTCTGCGGACCGGTACCAAATGGCCCACAGACCGGTACCGGTCCGCGTCCCCGGGGTTGGGGACCACTGCTCTAACCAACAGAGCTATCCAGTCAAGGCCTTACTGTGTTTTCTTAGATTTAGCATTTGTCTATTTGCACCCATTAATTACAGGGACAATCCCACAGCCAAAGTTGTTTACAGTTCTGTGATCCTGAGCCCACACACCCAGCTGATACTCCCTGCGCAAATCACCAGGGCCAGGTACTAGACAGCTAGAGACAGCCCCTCTACAGCAAGGTCCACTGGGATTTTCAAATAAAACAGTTCTAAAAGATTCTCCTGCCCTGCCTTGCCTTTCCTGCTGGAAACCCAGTAAAGGTTCTGCTAAATTTTCTCTCCCTCTTGCCTCCTCACTGATACTGGTCTCCCTGTGTCCCTGGAGTGTCCTCTCCTGTTGGGAAAGGTAAGTAATAAAAATCTTTCTATGGCATCCATCCCTCCATATTGCCACTCAGCCATCTCCATAAATGAAAATACCCTGGTACAGTTGAAACATAGTTTTCTCTGACTGCCCACTTCAGTACCCTCATAGAAAATCATTGCCTTTACTCAATTTATTTATTTATTTATTTATTTTTTTTATTTATTTATTCATTTTTAGAGAGGAGAGACAGAGAGAGAGAAGGGGGGAGGAGCTGGAAGCATCAACTCCCATATGTGCCTTGACCAGGCAAGCCCAGGGCTTTGAACCGGCAACCTCAGCGTTTCCAGGTTGACGCTTTACCCATTGCGCCACCACAGGTCAGGCGCCTTTACTCAATTTAAAAGTATACTTTGGGCCTGGCCTGTGGTGGCGCAGTGGATAAAGTTGACCTAGAATGCTGAGGTCACCAGTTCAAAACCCTGGGCTTGCCTGGTCAAGGCACATATGGGAGTTGATGCTTCTTGCTCCTCCTCCTTTCTCTCTCTCACTCTCACTCTCTCCTCTCTAAAATGAATAAATAAAATTTTTTTTAAAAAAGTATACTTTGGCCCTGGCCAGTTGGCTTAGTGGATAGATAGAGTGTCGGTGCGGTGTGTGGATGTCCACAGTTCAATCCTTGGTCAGGGCATACATGAGAAGCGACCATCTGCTTCACTTCCCCTCCCTATCCCCCTTCTCTCTCTGTTCCCCTCTCTCAGCCCATGGCTCAGTTGGTTTGAATGTAGGCCCTAGGTGCCCAGGATTGGGGTCCGAGCATCAGGCTCAGGCACTAAGGATACATTGGTTGATTTGAGCACCAACCCCAGGTGGGGGTTGCTGGGTGGATCCTGGTCAGGGTGCATGTGGGAGTTGTCTATCTCCCCTCCTCTCACTTAAAAAAAAAAAAAAAAAGTATACTTTTTCTGAAAGAATAGCTTTTACAGGACAGAGTTCACCCTTAAAGAGTGAAAAATTTCATACCCTGTGAGCACCTCAGCTTAGGGCCATGGAAGGGCTTGGATTTTACTCCCAATGCAATGGGAAGCCTTTAGGGCAGGGGTCCCCAAACTTTTTACACAGGGGGCCAGTTCACTGTCCTTCAGACCGTTGGAGGGCCGGACTATAAAAAAAACTATGCCTGACCTGTGGTGGCGCAGTGGATAAAGCATCGACCTGGAAATGCTGAGGTCGCCGGTTCGAAACCCTGGGCTTGCCTGGTCAAGGCACATATGGGAGTTGATGCTTCCAGCTCCTCCCCCCAGTCTCTCTCTCTCCTCTCTCTCTTCTCTCTAAAAATGAATAAACTAAAAAAAAAAACAAAAAAAAAATTAAAAAAAACAAACAATGAACAAATCCCTATGCACACTGCACATATCTTATTTTAAAGTAAAAAAACAAAATGGGAACAAATACAATATTTAAAATAAAGAACAAGTAAATTTAAAGATTTTATTTATTCATTATACAGAGGGGAGAGAGAGAGAGAGAGAAGGGGGAGGAGCAAGAAGCATCAACTCCCATATGTGCCTTGACCAGGCAAGCCCAGGGTTTTGAACCGGCAACCTCAGCGTTTCCAGGTTGACGCTTTATCCACTGCGCCACCACAGGTCAGGCAGAACAAGTAAATTTAAATCAACAAACTGACCAGTATTTCAATGGGAACTATGCTCCTCTCACTGACCACCAATGAAAGAGGTGCCTCTTCCGGAAGTGCAGTGGGGGCCGGATAAATGGCCTCAGGGGGCCGCATGCGGCCCTGCGGGGCCGTAGTTTGGGGACCCCTGCTTTAGGGGATTTGTGCATGTGTTACATGACCTACTCAGCTTACTCCACCTGCCAAGTGCAGAGTGGGCTGTACCTGGGCATGAGGAGACCAGTGAGATGGTGGTTGTGGCAGTGGAGGTGGGAGAAATGAGCAGAATTGAATGATTCTGTGGGCAGAGTCCTCTGGACTTACTTTTGGGTTGGACGTGGGGGCTAGGGAAAGGGAGAAATAACAGTGACTCCTAGAGAGGCTTGGGCCTGAGGTGGAGGGGTAGGTGGTAGACCTTTTATCAGATGGGGAGAGCAGATACACAGCCTGTGAGTTCTACCTTCAGAGCTCACCCAGAGCCTACTGTGTTTCACTTCCTCCCCTGCATGTACTATGGTCCAAGCCACCATCAGTCCTGCCTGGGGTGTTGCCACAGCCAGGCCAGCTCCAGTCTAACTGGTCTTCCTGCTTGAGCACTTGCCTCTGCAGTCCTTTCTCAAAGCAGCAGCTACCATCTTTTTGCTTAAGAGTACCTTTATTAAAGCTGTGGTTAGTGAAACAAGGAAGCGCTTAGGATGAAAGAAGCAACAGGAGAGAGCCTAGGTGGGGCGGCTGTCAGCTCACTGGAGTTAGAGAAAAGGGGGCCTTGGAGACAGGTTCAGGGGGTTAGCCTGGGATAAGCTGCTGCTGCCCATTGCTCCTCTGGTTGCAAGTCTTGTGGGGGTCCTTTTAAGATTTTATTTATTGATTTTTAGAGAGAGAGAAAGGGAGGTGGAGGAGTGGGAAACATCAATTCCTAGTAGTAAGTTCCCATATGTGCCTTGACCAGGAAAGCCTAGGGCCTGGAACCAGCAACCTCAGCATTCCAGATTGATGGTTTATCCACTGGGTCACCACAGCTCAGGCACAATTTATTATTATTATTAGTCATTATTATTATTATTTTATACAAGAGGTGAAAAGTGATCAGATCCTGCACACAGGTAAAGATTGTCAGATTTAAATTTCATTTATTTATTTTTAGGGAGAAAGGGGGTAGGGAGGAGAGAGAATCATCCATTTGTTGAATCACTTAGTTATGCATTCATTGTTGCTTGTTATATGTGCGCTAACTAGGGATCAGCCCCCAACCCTGGCGTGTAGAAAAGATGCTTTAACTGAGCTACTCTGCTGGGGCCTCCTCACTATTTTTTTATTGTGGTAAAATACACATACTGTAAAATTTACCAGTTTAAGCACTTTAAAGGGTCCAATTAAGTGGCGTTTAGGACTTTCACAGTGTTATGCAACCGCCACCACTATTCAACTGCACAACCTGTCATCACCAGAAAGGAAACCCAGTCCCCTGGCAGCCACCCCCCAGCTCCCAGCCCGTCCCCGTGGGCTCGGTGTCGGTGGATCCGCCTATTCCAGGCATTCCGTAGGACGGAACCGCATAACACGTAGCCTTTGAGCCCTGCCGTTTTCCGCCAGGTTCACCCAGCGGCGCGTGCGTGGGTCCTTCAATCTCCGCACGGCACACGGACAGGTCACAACTTAGGCAGGGGGTAACTCTTTTCTTTCCCACGTCTTCTTCCCGGATTCCCAGGAGGCGGAGCACGCACTGGAAACCACAGTGGGGTTGGGGCGCATGAGCGATGCCCCGGAAGTTCCCGGAGTGGGGTGGGGGTAGGGCGCTAACCCGGAAGCGCTCGGCTGGCGCGGCGCGTGTGTCTTTGAGCAGAGGACCCCCAAACCCGGGGTGCTATGGTCTTCATCACTGCGCAGCTCTGGCTGCGGAACCGCGTCACCGACCGTTACTGGCGGGTCCAGGAAGTGCTGAAACACGCGCGGGTGAGTTGGCCGCCGACGCCCCGCGTCCCCTGCACATCCCGGGAGCCTGCCGGCTCCACCGCCAACCCTCTTCCGTTTCTTGACCCAGCATTTCCGGGGAAGGAAGAACCGCTGCTACCGGTTGGCAGTCCGGGCTGTAACGAGAGCGTTTGTGAAATGCACGAAAGCCCGGAGAATGAAGAGGAGGATATTGAGGACGGTGAGCCTAGCCCCGGGGGTCCCGTCATCCCACCCCGCGTCGTGGCCCTGGAGCCGTGTCTCTGCAGGTGGAGGAGGAGCCTGGCCCGCCGCCCTCCCTCCCGCTGGGACCGCCGGCGTGCCTGAAGCCAGACCCGCATCTCAGGGGATGACTTCCCTATCCTCATGCTGCCGAGGCAGAAACCTCAGCACCTCCCTCAGTGCTTTTGTGTGTCTTGTTCTCACCCCCACCCTCAAACCCGGGCAGGATTCCGGTGCCCAGGGTACCGCTCCCTCATCGCCACCTCCCGCCTGCGCCACCAGAGCAGCCCCCTCGCCAGTGTCCCTGCTCCCCCAACCACTCTGCTGTGTCTGCTGCTCTCACGCCCCTCTGCCTGAGACCTTGTGTGTGTGGCTATCCATCCCACTCGTAAGGAAAGTCGAATGCAGGGGACTTGGTTACTCTGGCTTTGTCCCGGAGCACCTCCACGCCCCTGCTCACCTGCTCCCTCCCAAGCAGTTTGCACTTGGGTTTCCACGGAGTGCCACCTTCTCAGGTCAGCGCAGCTTAGCACCTTTGTGAATTCAGCATTCAGGACGTCATATTTTTACTTGAGCAGTTGTTTATTGATCCTCTGCCACTGCCACTAGAATGTAGATTTCACAAGGGATCTTTATGCTGCTGAATGCTGTGACCCCAGGGTCCAGATTAGTAACACTCTGCAAATATGGGCTGAATGAATAAGGAACATTCATTGTGTGTGTGTGTGTGTGTGGGGTAATTCTGAGCCTTTAAAATCAATCATAGGTGCTTCATTAACCGTAGATTAGACCCCACGCATGTGGGTCTGTACAGAGCGCCTTTTGCGGACCAGCACTGTTGTTTGGGCCTGTGGGTTTTCTCAGCATGGGATAGAGGTGGTGCATGCCCCAGGGGCCCCCAGGAATCCAACGGTGCATCTGTCCGAAAGTGGTATGAAGGGTTGTGAGCAGTGGCTGGTGGCACATGCATGTGGACTGCCACAGAGGGAGCAGAGGTTCCCAGAGTGGAGTCCCTGCACAGCTGCAGTCTTGTGAGAACGTGTTAGAAATGCAGACTCTCAGGCCACACCTGTACCTACTGAAGCAGAAACCCAGAAGTGGAGCCCAACAATATTTTATCAAATCTATGGGTAATTCTGATGCACGATTAAACTTGAGAACCACTGAAGGAGGGGAAGAAAGTGGACTGGAGTCTTCACATTAAGTCAAGAGAATCTTTATGTAACAGAAAAGATCCCAGCCCTGGCTGGTTGGCTCAGAGGTAGAGCATCGGCCTGGCGTGCAGGAGTCCCGGGTTTGATTCCCGGCCAGGGCACACAGGAGAGGCGCCCATCTGCTTCTCCACCCCTCCTCCTCTCCTTCCTCTCTGTCTCTCTCTTCCCCTCCCGCAGCCAGGGCTCCATTGGAGCAGAGATGGCCCGGGCGCTGAGGATGGCTCTGATTGCACAGAGCAACGCCCCAGATGGGCAGAGCATCACCCCCTGGTGGGCATGCCGGGTGGATCCCAGTCGGGCGCATGCGGGAGTCTGTCTGACTGCCTCCCTGTTTCCAACTTCAGAAAAATACAAAAAAAAAAAAAAAAAATTAGAAAAGATCCCATTCAGAAGCATGTGCATCACTGGCTCATCCTTCCAGATCTCTCCTGGTCCTGCCCTAGCCTCGACTCCCCTGCCCTGGAATACCCGGCCGCTCCTTGCCAGCCAGGTCCCCCCTCCGCCCAGCCCTGCTCTTCCCTCAAGCTGTTCTTTAAGTTTCCCCCCAAGTGTTTCATCCCACATGGCAGCACTCATCTCAGAGGCTGCTGCAATTCACCACATGGATCCGATCCTTTCCATACTCAGAGCCGGAGCTGTGTCTGCTACGGTTTCTAGCCCTTCTTTGTGTTCTCAGTGCCTAACTGGGTTTTGAATTCAGTTTCATGACCCACCACTTCCCTACTTGCTGAGAAAGAAGCTGAGGTGTGCACGAACAGCACCAGCCTTTGCTCGCTACTCGAATAGAAAACACGGACTTTTCCATTTACTTTTACAAAAAACCTAGTTCAGTCAGAACCTTTGCTGGCAGATGTGGAGATAATATAGAGTTAGTTCTTAAGTATCTCAATGTTTTCTTATTTCAGCTCTGGATTAATCGAATTACAGCTGCCTCCCAGGAACATGGCCTGAAGTACTCAGCGTTCATTGCCAATTTAGTTAAGGTATGGTTGAGGATGTGGTTCTAATGAGACGCTGAATGTCTACAGAAACCAGCCCAAGCTGGCCTGGCCCCACAGCAGGGCAGCACAGTGTTAGCACCTGAACACTGCTTTTGTCTTCTGGGTGGAGCTCTGGCTAGTTCAGGGACTCCCCATTTCCATGTTGCCCTTGACTTCCTGGTGGCAGAATTGGAAATAAGTGTGGGGTAGCAAGACATGATCCCTGGTGTTTCCCCATCAAGGGAAAAACTTGGCTCTAACTTTAAAGTTTAATTTCAGAGTTTTTACCTTGATTGAGTTCTGACGAGGCAGCAGATAAAGTTGAAATTCATGCGATTAGAAAGGAGGAAAACGTTTTGGAGGAGGAAAGTAAATATGTGTCACCAAATCTTGGTTATTGTTTTTTTTTGTTGTTGTTTTTTTTTTGGTAATTGTTTCATCTGGTGATTATACTGTTCCCTAAGGAGGGTGGGTGTTGAGCTTCTACCTTGAACCAGTTCCTGTCTTTGGTACTGTACAAAGATCTTTGGGGTCTTGCTGGGGAACTGAGGTTTAGAAAGGAGAAGGACTTTGCCTAGGGCATACAGGTCCCAGCTGGTGGAACAGGCTCCCCTCCTCCTGCATGTAATGCCTGGACACTATCCCACCTCTTCTCTGGTTTTCTGAAGTCACCTGTAGTTTTACATGGCAGATGATTTTGTGGGACTTGGGAATGTCCCGTTTTGGTCCCTGCTTCCTCTGCTCATCTTGTTTCATTGTTTGTAAATGGGAATTGTCATTTTTCTGAACTGACTTCAAGGATGACCCCTAGCCCTGCAGGGGTAGTTCTGTCTGGGTGATGACTGTTCACCATAAACAGGTTCCTTGGTTTCCTGGCATCAGGACTGGATGCCAGCCTCCTCTCCAGTCACTTCCTGCAGGAATGCCCTCCCCTCCTTGTCCACATTCATCTTCCAACATTCCGCTTGGATGGAATTCACCACTCTCTCCCTCCCCCTCTTCTCACCTTCCTCCTCCCCCCCCTCCCTAAACAGACACTGTGTCTTATGAGGGCAGGGTCTGCCCTGGAACAGTGCAGAAGGTGCTCCTTTGAGATGCCCAAGCTTATGTGCTTAGCGGTGCTCAGTGGCATTCTCTTTTCCTGCTTCAGGAAAAGGCATTTTGGATGCTGACACAGTCTCTTAATTCTCTTTCCAGTGCCAAGTGGAGCTCAACAGGAAAGTACTGGCTGATCTAGCCATCTATGAACCAAAGACTTTTAAATCCTTGGCTGCTTTGGCCAAAAGGAGGCGAGAGGAAGGATTTGCTGCTGCCTTGGGGGACGGGAAGGAGCCTGAAGGCATCTTTTCCAGAGTGGTACAGTACCACTGAGGGGGACGCTGACACCACCTGCCATCTGCAGCCGAGTGTCTTAGAAAAAGGCTTCCACCCCAATGATCATAACTGGAAAGGGGTAAGAATCATTTGCCAAGACTGTGTTCATTTTGATTTGTAATTGTGTTAATTTACATTTCAGGAACAGGTATGAGAGAAAGGCCTGTTTGTCCTTGGGACAGACCAGAAACATTTCACGTAGATTGTGCAAATAAAGCTTGTGTGGTGGTCAGTGTCTTAAGTTGTGTCCTCTGGCATCAAGCAAACACACCTGGTGTGCTCTGCCTCCAGTGCCTGTCACCTGCTTCTTTGTGGGGGGAGGGGTCACCTGAGCATTTGCCTTCCTCTCAGAACCTTAGATCCTCTCCTGCAAGTGCGGTGTTTACACTGGGACTCTGACCCTGGCTCCCCTTGGGGTTGTGGGTGCCCGTCTAGCGCCCAAGGCCCCCAGCCCCACTCTGGCCCTACCTGTGCTTGACGTTACCCTCTACCCTTCTCACCTTTCCAGCAGGGACCCGTGGCTCAGCTCTTCAGCCATGCTGTGGGCTAGCCTTTCCCTGCCATCTCCCTCACTCCCCAGCCCAGAAGGAACAGCAGGCAGAGTTGCTCTTCTGGTCCATTTCACCATAACTCCCACAAGTTGGGTAACCATTGGATCACCTGGGGAGGTCCTTCCCCAGATAACTACTTTACGGAGTCCAGAGTCAAGCCCAGGAATGAGTTCTTATTAGTACCCTAACTCCACTGATAGGATCCAGAGCAGCTCTGCCAGCTCTGTACCTCCCTTATATACCCCTCACATGTCCTCTGACCATTACCACCCAGAGATACAGGATGTGCCCCCTCCTGCTCAGGGCCAGGGCCTCCCATCCATATTGTAAGCCCCTTCCACCTCGAGTATGCTTTCCTTCCTCTCAACCCTGCTCTGGTCTCTACCTCTAGCCTTCTGTCTCCGAGTCTGCAGTTGGCCTCAGTGGCACTCAACAGAGCCATCTTCTAGAACCAAGTTCAGTGAAAACTGTCAGCCTGTGGCTTCTAAGGACCACGCGCTTCCTTCTCTCCTCACTCCCCCCAGGGCCCTGCCCTAGGGAAGCTCTGCAGGCCCAAGGTAGCATTCACTGCCTGTTGATGACTCCTATATTTATCTGGTAATGCACACCTACGTTGCCCTATTCTTAATGCTCCCACACTGGGTTCTGTGGGTTATACCGTCCCTCATCCTTTGCCAGCAGTCCCCTTGGAGGTCCTTCCGGGTTTATTCCTTGGACTCAACACCCACCTTCAATGCCATCCAGAGCCAATCAAGTCTAGGTCATCTACTGCCTAGTGATCTGAGTCTGTCCACTTTTCTCCATCCTCATTGTAGGCCAGCTTCTCTTCCGGCTCCAATCACTGCACTGGCCTCCTAAAAAACCCCTCCTGGTCCTTTCACCGTGTGTATTGATGGCCACTAGACCAAAAACATTTGGAGGCCTGGGGATGAGTCACTTTTTAGTTGCACCTCATACAGTGCCCAGCTATGTGCACAAGGTCTTCAATGCACATGCTCATTGGTAAATGGCTATTGCTTGGGTAAAGGGGTGGAACACAAAATACAGCACTGGAGAAGCTGCCTTTATCTCATAAAGGATGATGGGCGTGTGGCAGACAACTGGGAGGCTCCCAGTACTTCCTCCTCCTCCCAACTACTGGACCCCTTTCCGTCCCACGGCCTGATCCTGACTGGCTACAGCCATCAGCTTTTCCCTCTCCTCTAGCCAGTCTTTGTTCTGGGGATGGACAAGTAGTCAGGGCAGGGCCAATGATAAGCTGTTTGCTTGTCTGGGTTTACAGACAAGAAATTCCTCCTTTCCCACCATTTGGGGTAACTGTAGCAACAGATATCTAATACTGCATCTGCTCCTCTGTTACAGATGTCATAGCAGCACACAGTCAGGTGATTTAAATACCAGCAGAGGTTGGCAGTCACTAACCCAGAGAATACCTGGTATAACCAGTGAGGAAGTGGAGGGTCAGTAGTCAAGAGGGGTTCATAAATGTGTAAATATGTTAAGGGCTCCCACTGTAGGGGGAAGTCCAAGCCCCCTTACCATGGCTCCGGGGGCATTCCAGGCTGGCGATGCCAACTCACAACTCCTGCAGGAACTTAAGCCTTTCCTCATGATCCCATGGGCTTTGTAGAAACAGCAAATTCAGTGTACTCCTCTTCCCTGTGTACTCAACTGATTTTTTTCCTTGTTTAATTTTTCTTTTGGACTATTCTAAAGGCAGTAACTGTGATGCTCTGGTGTTAATATTTGTACCTCAAAACCTGGATTCACTAAGATCTGGAGTAGAATGACCACGCCAGCGGCCACGTATTAATTTAGGCAAACAAGAATGCCCTCTAAATAGATCCTGAGTCTAGAGAGCCCAGAAAACGTCCGAACATAAAAGCAGAAATTCGGATCCAGGACTTACCCTTAAGGTCCCAAGGAGAAAAGCGGAGCTTAGATGGCTCTGTGGTCGCCACACCTGTTTGCTCACCAGCCCTGGAGCTATGGGGGGTCCTCTGGATCCCGAATGAGCCCCAGATATGCCGGACATAAATAAAACATCGTCCAGGTGTTCATTCAGCAAAAATAATTTACTCAGGGGGATAAAGACCAATCCAGAATGTGCAGCGAAGGCCAACCCGGTGGAGGTTTCCGCCCGGAGGAAAATGGGGGAAGTACTTTCGAGAGCGGAAAGAGGAAGTTATGGACAGGGGCAGTCACTGTCGTGGATGTCGGTCCTAGCTCTAAAGCTGTCCCTGCAGGGTTTTCCCGATGACAGAGTGTAAGAGCTCCTCCCACACGCCCTGACTTAGTTAACGTTTATCATAAATGTTGACATCCTCAGACACCTCCAGGAGGCCTCCTCCCAAGTCCTGGTTCCCACTGGTTCGTGAGACCCAATCCAGCAGCGGAAGGACAGCCGCCGATCTCTAAACGCACCCTTCTGGGAGGGGTCGTCCCGCCTAGTCGCACCGCCCGCGGCCCGAACCCTCAGTGCCTGCGGACTTTCCGAAAACCCCTTCGGGAATAGCGAGACCCCCGGTAAGGAGACTTCGGGCTGCAGCGCAGGACTAAAGAGTTCCCAACTCGACGTGAGAAATGTGCACACGCGCCAGGATGGCCCAGGACAGCACCTGCAGGTAATGCTTCCGGGTCGAGGCTCAGACCGCGCCTACCCCGGGCCCCGCGGGGTCCTCTGGGTAACGAGCGCACCCCCGCCCGCACCGAGTTCCGGCGTCGGCTGCCACTTTTACGGGCAGGTCATTTAGCCAATAGTGGCAAGGTGGCGCCTGGCTACCCGCCGTTCGGACCAATGACACGCGGCTGGGCGGGGCGGTCGCAGCAGCAGAAGTTCGCCAGGAGCCGCCCTGCCGGGAAGGAGCCCGAAGAAGAGTCGGCGGCACAAAATGGCGGCGGCGGCAGCGGCTGCTACGGCCGTGGCCGGGGCTCCGGGGTCAGCGGCCCCCGCAGCAGGGGCCGGGACCACGGGCTCGGGGAGCACAGCCCTCGGGTCGCAGGGGGTGCTGATTGGGGACCGGCTGTACTCCGGGGTGCTCATCACCTTGGAGAACTGTCTCCTGCCTGACGACAAGCTCCGCTTCACCCCGTCCATGTCGAGTGGTCTCGACACCGACACGGAGACCGACCTCCGCGTGGTGGGCTGCGAGCTCATCCAGGCGGCCGGCATCCTGCTCCGCCTGCCGCAGGTGAGAGCGCAGCCGCGAACCTCGGGCCGAGGTAACCGCCGCGCCGGGGGAAGTGGCCAGGCCCTTTGTTGGTGGGGTGCCCGCCCGCCCAGCGCCGACCCCCGATCTTGTCCCCGCCCGGGACCTGGGGCCGGGGCCTAGCGCCCACCCCTACCCCGGTTCTTGTCCCAACCCGGGACGCGGGCCTAGCGCCCACCCCGATCCAGGCCTGTCCCCGCCCGGGACCGGGCCCAACGCTTCTCCGCCATCGGTCCGCCACAGGTAGTGAGGGCGGCGAGGCAACGGACGCGAAGACCCCGGAGGACGTGGAAAACGTGTATTTTGACTGTGTTGAGAACCCCAAAATTCCGAACTGTGCGCACTTAAAACAATGGCAACCTTTGTTTTTGTGTTTTACAGGTGGCTATGGCTACTGGGCAGGTGTTGTTCCAGCGGTTCTTTTATACCAAGTCCTTTGTGAAGCATTCCATGGAGGTAAGGGGGTTCTGCCAGCGTTTCTTACCCGCAGGAACGTGTTGGGAGGAAACTTGGGTTTGTTGTTTTGCCGGGTTACTCATAAGAGAGTCCCTGCCTTTTTTCCATTCAGAGCGCTGCACTGGAGGGGTTGGGAAGCCCCTACTTGTGACCCAGGTGACCTCTTCCTCCGGTGCACCTGCTCTTTGCTCTTTATCGCCCTTAAGCTGTTGGAGGCCATCAACACGGAAACATCTGTGTGTTGCAATGCTTACATTTCAGCACGTGTCAATGGCCTGTGTTCACCTGGCCTCCAAAATTGAAGAGGCTCCAAGACGGATACGGGATGTCATGAACGTGTTTCATCGCCTTCGACATCTGAGAGAGAAAAAGTGAGTTTATATCAGATTTGTTAAGAACATCTGTGTTGTTTCTATGGTTATTAAATGACACTCATGTTTTTGAAGCAAAATTCAGGGTGTGCCCAGCATGTCCCCAAAGTCCTGTTGAATGTGGGCAGGGACCATGGTAGGGAGGGCATCCCACAGTGGCTACAGTTTGCTGGCATTGGCTTCCTGGTTTTCCCATGTCAGTCTCTGAAAGCTCCAGAGCTGGGTTCTCCACCTTTGCACTGCTGACATTTCAGGATGGTGGATTCTGTGTTGTGCAGTCTGTCCTGCTCATTGTTGGGTGTTCAGCAAACTCCTTGGCCCTTGCACACTAGATGCAAACAGCTGCTCCTTAGGTTTCAATGGCCAAAACATCTCCAGATGTGGCCCCGTGGCCCCAGGACAGCACAAGTGCCCCGAATTGGGAACTACTCCTCAGACCTTACTCTCCAGACTTTACACTTCTAAAGCTGATGGAGCCAGACCTGTGGTGGCGCAGTGAATAAAGCATCGACTTGCAACACTTAGGGTGTGGTTGGATACCCTGGGCTTGCCTGGTGAAGGCACATGTGGGAGTTGATACTTCTGTGGCATACCCCCTCACTCTCCTCTCTAAGATGAAGAAACAAAAAAAAATTTTTTTTAAGTAAAAATGAAACTGATGGAAGTCCTGTGGAGAATACAGCCTGGCTGTTCGATGGTTGTGCTTCCTTTGGTTCTTTGGATTTTCATTCATCCGTACCCTTGTGCCTTTAGCCAGAGTGCAGTTGGTACATGTGCAGTGAGGTCCAGTTAGTGTTGGGGTTGGATGAAGATTTGGAAGGAAATGAACTTGTTTGCCACATCTGTTTTGTGGTGTTTACAGTAGATTTTCGTTGTTTTAGGGTAATTGGGATTTGAAAGTTTGTTTTATTTGATCTGCCATGCTATGTCTTTGTAGGAAACCTGTGCCTCTAGTGTTGGATCAAGATTATGTTAATTTAAAGAACCAAATTATAAAAGCGGAAAGACGAGTTCTCAAAGAGCTGGGTTTCTGTGTCCATGTGAAGCACCCTCACAAGGTGGGTATGAGGCCCCATTGCCCCGTGAGCCCACCAAGTCACTTGTTCCATTCACAACAAGATATAAAACTCTGAAGAGGATTAAATATGTCCCCAACTTGGTTTTCCAGTTTATATCTATAGCCTGAAAATACTCTTTACTCATTAGGTTTGTTGTGTTATGTTAATTTTAGTAATGTGTTCTTAAGAGTTTTGGTAGTGGAATCTTATAAGTTTGAGCTTTCAAAGATAGTGATGAACTTAAAAAAAAAATGTATGCCAGTTTACATTTTTCTCTGTCAAGAGTTTACTTCTAAAGTTGCTTTAGTTACGGCCTCATTTCCTCTTATGGGGGATTTGGAAGAATTCGGAATCCTTTTATTTGGAAAAGAAGCAGTTTTGCAGCTAGTGTTAGTTGAGGAGTGTGGCTACTGTACAATGCCCTGTGTTCCTTCTGTATTATACTCACACACAAATCTTGTTTCAAAAACAGATTGATGTTTGTGTCTTTGCTTTTATCCCCTTTTTATTGATGGGTTTCTTGATATTCTCTCTTTTGCTTATATGACTTTCTGGCATTAACCCAGAGTCTCAGTAAATTACTCGTAGGTGTGAGAACTTTTCTTCATTTGCGGCAGTGTTTTCACACTGTTTGTGTAAGTTGGAGACTGGGTACAGAGTTGTGTAGGGCGGGTTGATTTCACGGGTGAACACATGTGATAAACAAGACCTTCTCCATGGGTGCAGCGTGGGCCTCGTGCTTTCCTGCGGCCCGGCTGTGAAGGCAGGGTGCAGGCACATCAGCACAAACCCTCCACCTGAGCTGTGCACCGGGCGTGTGACCAGGAGCCACGCTGGAATCCAGCATGAGGCTCTTATTTGCTGCATGGATGCCCTCAAGATCTGAGTTCTGGGTTCCCAGGGTTCTTGGTAATAACTGCCTGACCCGTATCTTCCAGATAATCGTTATGTACCTTCAGGTGTTAGAGTGTGAGCGTAACCAACACCTGGTCCAGACTTCATGGTGAGTTGACCTTCCTTGTTTTATGAGACCAGCAAGGGCAGTGCAGGAATATGTTTATTTGAGGCACTTGGGCAGTGGGTAGTCGGTCCCATGACTTGGCTGTGGGCTGGATTTGTCTATGCCCAGTGTTCCTGCAGTGTAAATTCCAACCAGCCTCCCAAATAACAGGCACTAGTGTAACGGTAAGGTGGCCCACATTCCTTCTCGTCCCTGGAGCAGTCAGTGGGCTTACTGTGGGGGCGTTGACTGAGCACCCCGGGATCTTTCCCATGGATGCCAGCATGGACTTAGTGGTCCTGTATATCCTGTGAAGTTGCTCCTAGTTGTGTCTGCTAAAGAGAATCCTGTGGGAGAAAGGGGGAGGGTTGTAAAGTTTGTCTACAATTCTGGGGAGTGGTTTTAATGCATATGTTAGAAATGAAGCCTGAAGTAACAGTTCAGTGCTGGGTGCTTTGTAGAATTTTCCCACAAAGTAAAGTCTATATGGGTC
Organism: Saccopteryx leptura; assembly: GCF_036850995.1. NCBI lineage: Eukaryota > Metazoa > Chordata > Mammalia > Chiroptera > Emballonuridae > Saccopteryx > Saccopteryx leptura. Next base: position 83,979,199 of record NC_089505.1, on the reverse strand, counting down.
ATATTTTTGCTGCCTGAATTGTCTGGTGCTATGCTATGTCTAATAGAGAACCTATTTTGACTTTTCTTTTCTGTACTCTTTCAATCAAAGGGTAGCCTCTGAGGGTAAGTGACTAAGACTTCTCCTCTACTGTCCAAGCGCTTCGGTGCAGGGACAGCGGCCGTCTGCAGCCACTCCCGTGCAGGCTCTCCACCGAAGGCTGGCTCTAGATGGTGGTATGCTCACGATAGTCTAGTGCTGGCCGACTGCTGCTGTGGTGCTCACGGTTGTGCTTCTTGTTAACCTCTGTCGTGCGTTGGTAACTGTATTGATTAGACTTGATAACTGTCTTGACTTGAATTTTGCCTTTTAAAATTGCTGTACCTACCTGTGCAATAAAGATGCAATACCTTTCTTTGAAAAATATTCTATGGAAAGCTGTAAGAATTGGCTGATGGGAGTTGAAATTTCAGTATGAGATTATGGCATTGTTTCTGGAAGTTCTAAAGTTGCTCCTTTCAGCAGCTAAGTTTTGACACACATTAGTAAAAAAGGTTTGCATCTTTAAATTATTCCATGGACACTTTATATTGTAATATTTCAAATATAGCAGTAAGTTTAAATATATGTTTTGAGGACTTTGTTTTGTTTTTAGAACTTAAAAGTTAATGTATTAATGTTTTTATCACTATTTGAGTACTTAACATTTTTTATTAGAACCAAAGTTCTTGATGGTTATGTTTATAAAATGTTTGAACTGTTCACTTACAATGCTCTGGTCTGTGTGGCCGTGGTGCCAACACACAGGCTTCTCTTGATCACCCCTCGATGGCCTGGAGCAAGAGCTTCCAGAGCTGGGTGCTGCTAGTCAGCACGGGTAGCTTTATCATTGAAAAATTTCGGAGTGGGTTTGTATGTCACCTTCTCCAGGGTTTAGGAGCAAGGATACCAGGATGGGGGTGTGTGTATGTGGGGTGGGGTGTGTATCAGTCAGAGCACAGAATGATTTGGTTTACTGTGGATGCAGCCTGACTAAGGCTTGCCATACTGGACTATGTTGGGAGCAGTGAATCTATCCCCTGTTCAGTTTTCTCATGGGATCAATTCTTGTATGCAATATTGATAATGTTTAACAACATGAGGTCTGAATTTGGTCTGTTAAATCTTAGAGCAATATATATGAGAGGAAATGTTACATGTAGCCATTTTAAAACCTTTTAAATTAAAAATGCAAATGTTTTGTATTTTTCTGTTTTTTAAATTATGGTAAAGTTTATAAATGTATTGATTGTGGTGAAGCCTGTAGTGTTTCTTTGCTTTTGTCTGATTTTATGAATGTTCATTTTAAGACTCCTTGTTGAAATGGGACAATTTGGAAACAGGTCTTTGATAAGCCTGAGAAGAGGACTGCCCTCTGGGCACTGAGCCCTCCTCAGCGTGATGTTCCCATGCTCCCAGGCGTTTCCCCCTTTCCGAGCGGACTTCTTTGAGGATGAAGAGCGGCCGGGCTGTGGACACTTGAAGGAAGAGGAATGCAAGAGGATGGCTTGTCTCAGAAAAGCCTCACGGCTTCGTGCTCAGCAGTCCATTGAGTTTGCATGTTTCTCTGCACTATGGATTCCGAGCGTTTAGATTTCTTTAATCAAGTACTTTCTCACCCCTACAGTAGCCGTTTTCTTTCTGAGGCATTGTGCTTTGCATGAGAGCAGGCCAAAGTTGAGAGGGAAAAGTAAAGTTAAAGTTGGTTCTCTTTCATAGCAACACGGATTGTCTGACATTCAGCCAGCCTAAAAAAATTTTGCCAACAATATCCCCATTTTTCTGTCCTGTCCAGAAAAAGTAGTTAGAACTTTTTTCCCTGAACTCAGGAGTCACAGGACTGTGTAGCTCCAGTCCTAGCAGTAGATTCCTTAGAGGAGCAATGACCTCTGTAGATAACGCAGACGGGTGTCCTGGGTTGCCATGGTGTTGCAGTTCTTCCTGTTTTTGGTTTCAGGAATTACATGAATGACAGCCTCCGCACGGACGTGTTTGTGAGGTTCCAGCCTGAGAGCATCGCCTGTGCCTGCATTTATCTCGCCGCCCGGACACTGGAGGTCAGTGCTGCTCCACGGCGGATTCCAGTCCGACCCTTTCTCCAGCCTCCAGTACATGTTCACGTAGTGTTCTTCGAACTATGCTCACTGGTGCCAATAAGAAGCCTATTTCTTAGTGACCAGCAGCCATGTTTTTATTGTACTAAGAACCTTTTTGGCCATGAGGAAAGGCTCACTAGTGGCATTTGTGTTTGCAGATTCCATTGCCCAATCGTCCCCATTGGTTTCTTTTGTTTGGAGCAACTGAAGAAGAAATTCAAGAAATCTGTTTAAAAATCCTGCAGCTTTATACTCGGAAAAAGGTTCTCCTGTGTTTTTGTTTTGTGTGTGTGTGTAACATATAATTTGTGTTTGACTAGAAGCCTTTGGTTCTGAACAGATGGATTTTGATTTTTATAGGTCGATCTGACACAACTGGAAAATGAGGTGGAAAAGAGAAAGCACGCCATTGAAGAGGCAAAGGCGCAAGCCAAGGGCTTGCTGCCAGGGGGTACCCAGGCCCTGGATGGCACTGCGGGATTCTCACCTGCTCCCAAGCCCAGTAAGTCGTTCTGCTCTCTGCAGGACAACCCTCCTTCCTCCAAACTTGTCTGGGTACCACAGGCACCAGAGCCTACAGCAAACTCTTGGTGCTCTTTGAAATGGAATGGGACTCCTAAAGGAGTTAGCTTTCATCATTGTTTAATTTTTATTAGCAAGGGCTATGGACAGGCTTTTCAAATGCTTTTGTTTGCCCAGCCTACCCAGTTGTATAGATCTAGAGCAGTAGATCTGTGTTGTCGGACCCTAGAGTTAGCGTGACACTTTTTCCCAGCTCCTGAGGGAAGTTGCGCCAGACAGGTGGCCCTCTGCATCTCTCTGGTGCATGTTTAGATGCCAGGTCCCAGGCTGGGAGCAGGAAGTTAGGATTGGCATGTGTCTCCATAAGTCCTATGGAAGTGCTGTTTTGCTCTGTTTAACCTCTTTGTAAGCTTTCTGATGGTTGAGTATTAACTTCTTGTATGTGGTTCTAGCGGAATCTCCCAAAGAAGGTAAAGGGAACAAGGCTTCCCCACTCTCTGTGAAGAACACCAAGAGGAAAGCAGAGGGCGTGAAGAAAGCCAAGGCTGACAGCCCTGTGAATGGGTGAGTGCCTGAGTGCCCAGAGGCCGTGGGGGTCGGTGGAGCTCGGGTTTGTAACTGCTACCGCTTGTTCTCAGCTTGCCAAAGGGACGAGGCAGTCGAAGTCGAAGTGGGAGCCGTGAGCAGAGCTACTCAAGGTCCCCATCGAGATCCGCTTCTCCTAAGAGGAGGTGTGTGCCCTGGGGGCCTGTGCCTCGTGGGAGGGCATTTTCCCCAGGGTGCAGAGGTGATGTGGCCACCCCTCGGGTGTTGGGGCCGTTGGTCACCCGCTTGGTGGTGTTTCATAGGAAAAGTGACAGTGGCTCAACGTCTGGTGGGTCCAAGTCCCAGAGCCGCTCACGGAGCCGGAGTGACTCACCACCAAGACAGGCACACCGCGGCGCTCCCTACAAGGGCTCCAAGGTGAGGAGCTACCGGAAGTCCAAGGACTGCAAGTATTCCGCCCAGAAGCCACACAAGTCTCGGAGCCGGAGCTCCTCCCGCTCTCGAAGCCGTTCACGGGAACGAGCAGATCATTCTGGAAAGTACAAGAAAAAAAGTCATTACTATAGAGATCAGCGACGGGAGCGTTCGCGGTCTTATGAACGAACAGGCCATCGCTATGAGCGGGACCACCCTGGGCACAGCAGGCATCGGAGGTGAGGTGCGGGGGTCCCGGAGGGCTGCCCTTACCCTGCACACCTCTGGCCTGTGACGCAACTCTTTATAAGTGGTTGTTGGCTCTGGACCTTGTGATGAATTTGGAGATGGAATCGAGAGGCTGGCAAGGTGCCCTTCAGGCTGGCCTGGGCATGGTGCACACTGGTCCTGGCACAGGGCCCACCCTGGCTGTAGCTCTGCGGTAGTGAGCTGCAGAAGTAGATAAGACACATCCTGGTGGTGTGGATTGGTGCTAACGACAGGCTGTCTTCATTATACTGATACTCAATTACGTTCAACCAAGAAAATGACTAAGAACCTTTGCCTATATTAGGTTGTACTTATGTACATATTTTTCAGTGTTTCACAATGAGAAAATGGCCTTAATAGCCCTGTATTCTCTATCCACATTATAAATAAACGTGTTTAAAACAAGTTAAAGCTATATATGAGAACTCAGAATTTGAATTCTGTCAGCTTAACACTTGTGTAGAGAATTCTGATTTTTAAAATGTGAAGGTATTGATATCTGTGTTGAAAGTCGTATATTTTTATCTGCGATGCTGAGTGCAGGTCACCAGCTCCTAAATAGAGGTTTCCTATATATGCATTTTATGTGGTTAAATAAACACAATTCTCTCTACTCAGGATATTTGGAACATTAAAGAATTTGTAGTTTGTCCTTCTGCTTGCTTGTTACTGCACACAGCCCGCAGCACCCGTTCTAGTGGTGTGTTCGCGCTGCCGTCTCTGATCTCATTAAAGTTGTGTTTTGTATTGAGCTGCTGTGCGCCTTCTCTTCTGTCAAAGGCTTATAGGGGCCTCAGCTGTCTGCATGTTTGAAAAGCTGCTTTCTGTGGACAAAGTAGGGAAGGTTTGAAAAGTACAAATAGGCCTGAGCAGGCAGTGGTACAGTGGATAGAGCATCAGACTGGGGTGTATAGGACCCAGGTTCGAAACCCCGAGGTTGCCAGCTTGAGTGCGGGCTCTTCCAGCTTGAGCGTTAGGTCTCTGAGTTTGGGATCATAGACATGACCCCATTGTTGCTGGCTTGAGCCCAAAGTCACTGACTTGAGCAAGGGGTCACTCTGCTGTGCTCCCCCCCTCCAGTAGAGGCACATATGAGAAAGCAATTAATGAACAACTAAGGTGCCGCAATAAAGAATTGATGCTTCTCATCTCTTTCCCTTCCTGTCTGTCCATCCCTATCTGTCCATATCTTTCTCTCTCTCAAAAAAAGAAAAAGTACAAATAGGCTAACCAGGCACTGGCGAGGTGAATAGAGCATAGGCCTGATGCTACGGACCTAGGTTCGAAACTGAAGGCCCTGGCTTCAGCCTAGAGGTCACTGGCTTGAGCAAGAGGTCACTAGATAAGCTGGACCCCCCCCCCCCCCACATCAAGGCACACATAAGAAGGCAATCAATGGACAACTAAGATGCTGCCACCTATGAATTGGTGCTTCTCATCTCTCCTTTCCTCTGTCCCTGTCTCGCACTTAAAAAAAACAAAAAGCAAATAGCTTGCACCTGAGGGACACTGGTTTGTAACCCGTGGTGTGTTGGGAACAAGGCACTGGGAGCATCACCCCTGCCACTGTTCCCCTCAGGGTTAGTGGCCAAGTGAATGGGACAGGTAGCGGTGCAGGTCAGAAGGGTAGGTCTGGTGCTGTTTTCCAGTCCTGAGTGGGCTGTGAGGAGTGAGGGCTGTTAGGGCCTGTCATATGCCCTGTGTTGGCTTTCCCCAGACTAGCACTTCTGTGCAGGTCTGGATATGACTTTCCTGATGCCAGGGGGCCTGGAGAAAGGCATATGGAAGTCATACAGCCAAGGAGGACTATGGAAGTGACACGGTCAGCACCAGGTGGTGTGCTCTTTATGACCAAATCATAAAAGCTTGGGATGCCCTGCGGTTGGCGAGGGGGCTGACAGGCATGTTCACAGACCTTCCTACTTGAGCAGTCCTCTGGAAGGGAGCATGCAGCGTCATCCTGTGACCTCATTTGGATATCGCGGCCTGAAGCCTGGGGTGTCTGCCCTCCGCATGGGCGTGTACAGCTCATGGCTTAGCTATATTGGGGCCTGGGGATGACCAGGCTTGGCACATACTGTTAAGACTCGCTGACAGAGCCACCAACGGGACTCCACAGAGTACCGGCATCGCCAAGCAAAAGGGCGGCGCCCCTGGTGCCCGAGCTGCGGGAGCGGAGCCCAGGCTGGGCCGCCCTCGCCTTTCCACCACCTTCACGTCCTGAATGCGGGGAAGAGTCGCGGGAGGCCGCACCCTGCAAGTCCAGTAGCTCTGGGTCTTTCGCCTCCAGCCTCAGGGGGCGCAGCATTCCAGCCACTTCCGGCGCCGTGCGAACACTTCCGTCGCTAGGATCACGTTTCTTTCGCAGTCACGAAACGCTACTTCCGCCTGCCTTTCTGGACTACCTTTCCCGCTGCGAACTCGAACAGCGCAGGCGCAGAAGGTGTCCCTTGGGATTGTGGGAGACGTAGTCTTCTCCGTAAGGGCCGGGGAGAGCTGGGGGCGTGGCGGAAGTGGGGGCGGGTCCTCTGGGCGGAAACCGTGGCTTTCTGGGCCCGGTGGGGCCTGAGCCAACGCGGAGTCGGGTTTCGTAGGGACGCCAGGGGGCGTTTCACGTCGGAATTTGCCGGGAGGCCACGTTCGGGGCTGGAGACTGGTTTAGGAAGGGACCGGAAGTGTCCGAGAGCGGCGGTGGAATGGTCAGTTTTAGTCCCTGGGTCCAGCCTGGAGAGAGAGGGTGGTTGGGCGCCCGCGGCGTGCGGGCTCCAGGGACCAGAGCCCAGCCGCGGCCTTGGGGCGCTCCTCCTCGCCTTCCGGGCGTTCGAGCGTCGACTCCGACCCGCGTGGAGGTTGCCTCGGGGTGAAGTTGGGGCCCAGGCAGGGTCGGTGACCTGCCCACGTTCACGCATGGATTGGCAGGGGCGGGGTTTATCCCCGCATCTGGTCGTTGGAGGGAGGAAGCGGTGTTTGAAGTAACGTCCTCGGGGCGGGAGAGGGCGAGACGGTGACGGGATGCACGGTCGGGGCGGGACTGCAGTACCCAGTCCTGCCTGCCTGGCCGCTCCTGCGTGACCTCCGCGTGCACCTGTGTTCCAGCTCCGTCAACGCCCGGGCCCTCCGCCACCCACGGACTATGTTCCTGCTGCGCCTGACCTCTCAGCTGCTCAAGGCTGCTCCCAGGCCAGGTAAGAAGTCCCGTGGGGTGGATGGGCGGGATACACAACGGGGTTAGGAATGGGTGCCTCACCAGCTGGAGGCCAGAGCCTGCCCACACCAACTGCCCTGTTCACATCCAAGCATCTCAAGCAAGAAGTCTGCCCCCCCCCCCCAACATCAACGAGTGTGCAGGTCCTCCCAGTCTGCGATGGAGATCTTGTGTGTGTGTGTGTGTGTGTGTGACAGAGACAGAAAGAGGGACAGATAGACAGGAAGGAAGAGAGATGAGAAGCATCAATTTTTCGTTGTGACACCTTAATTGTTCATTGATTGCTTTCTCATATGTGCCTTGAATGGGGGTGGCTATAGTAGACTGAGTGACCCCTTGCTCAAGCCAGCAACCTTGGGCTCAAGCTGGTGAGCCTTGCTCAAACCAGATGAGCCCGCGCTCAACTGGTGACCTCAGGGTTTCGAACCTGGGTCCTCCACATCTCAGTCCGACGCTCTATCCAGTGCACCACTGCCTAGTTAGGCTGCAATGGAGGTCTTGCCCATCAGCTCCACGTGACCATGCTTAGGTCTATGGTAGCCCTATGGATGGTAACTACCCCCGTGTTTCCTGCAGGACTCTGGCGGCCCTGGTCTATCTCAGGAGTGCTGGGCAGCCATGTTTACAGGCCTGGCTACAGCACACAGCCAACAGGCTCCAGTGGGGTTGCCATCCTCCCGGGCAAGGGGGTCCAGCTGGAGCTTGAGGAGATACTGGTCCCCAGGAAGATGTCCATCAGCCCCCTGGAGAGCTGGCTGGCCGCCCAGTACCTCCTGCCCAGACGGGATGCTGGGACCCCAGAGACTATGGCTCCAGCCCAGCTCTATGAGTGTCCCCCTAGCCAGGTGGGGGAAGGTGCTGAGCAGGGGGACAAGGGGGTCCAGGATATACCCCAGATGCAGTGCAAAAATGTGCTGAAGATCCGCCGGCGGAAGATGAACCATCATAAGTACCGCAAACTGGTCAAGAGGACCCGGTTCCTGCGGAGGAAGGTCCGGGAAGGACGCCTGAAACGGAAGCAGGTACATGCGGGCTCTGGACCCAGGGTGGAGTAAGGTGGCCAAGAGTGCATGACCGTGCCACAGACCAGTCAGCAGTCCCTCCCTCTGCCCTCACAGATCAAGTTCGAGAGAGACCTGCGGCGCATCTGGCTGAAGGCAGGCCTGAAGGAAGCCCCTGTGGGCTGGCAGACCCCGAAGATCTATCTGAAAGCCAAATGAGTATAGACTGCTGCCAACCCCCATTGTAATAAATGTTCACAGAGCTCAGATGTTCCCATGGGCCTGGACCTTCTTCTGCCTGGCATGAGCTGCCTTGGGATTGAGACTGACACCAACTTCTGGTGTCAGACAAGTCACAAAGGCTCTGGGTAGCAGACTGGCGGTCCTTTACCCCAAGCTAGCTCTTGTCCTGGTGCCAAGCCTGCAGGAACGACAGTCTATGAGTGTATGCCGTGGGAATAGCTGTGAACAGAAGCCCAGCCCTGCCTTTAGTGTGGTTACAGTCTACCAGGGGAAGCAGTCTCAATTGTCACACAGATGGCAGGGGCTACAGATAACCCTAGGGGTCAGAGAACACCCATGCTTAGATATGTGAGTGTGTGTGTGGGGGGGAGGGTTCAGGGAGGGCCTCACGGGAGAATGGGGAGGGAGGCAGGTAAGGCCCTGGTGCCCCGGAGATAACGGACGGTGCCCTGCAGATCCTAATGACCTGAACCTTATGTGAGCGTCTGAGCCACTCTGCTCAGCTAGGGCTGGGCTGTGGGCACCTCTGGCTGGCTATGGGCTCCTTGTCCTTTACCACTCCCTGCGGCCTGAATGGGGGTAGCCTAGAGGGTGTGCTCTGGCAGGTTCAGGGTTGGGGTGGGCCGAGGAAGTTGCCATGTGTGGAACTGTAAAAGTTCTGGATCCTTGGCGTGAGCCTGTGGCCCCTGGTAACTCCAGATTCCTTCTGGGTAGGGAGGAGGAATGCATTATCCCTAATAGTGGGGTCCTGGAGGGGCCTTGTGCTTCTGTGTGGGCCTGGGGGCAGGGGCTGGGCTGAGGTAGGGAAGGCTGGTTCCCACCCTCAGCACTGGCTCTGCTCCCTGACATCGTGAGTGAAAGGGAAGGAGCCAGTGCATCCTTCCCGAGCTGTCCCGTGTTCCCCCACCCTTGAAGGGCCATGCCACTTCCCGTGGGGCTGTTGGGCCTTCTATAGCCCTGTCACAGGAGTGTGTGCAGAGCCTGGGTTTGAGTTCCCTGTGGAGAAGGCAGATCTTGGGGAGGCTTGAGCACAGGTTTCCCCGTGGTTTGCCTGGAACAGAGCAGATCATGCCGTGGCAACTAACGTAACTTCACGGGGTCAGGCAGGCCCCTGCCTGTGTGTGCTAGGTGGGCAGGCAGGCTTCTGACCGTTGGGCCCGTCAGGGGACAGAGGCGCTGGTAGGGCCTGCACTCACCAGCTGTGTCTGCTGGACAGGGAAAAAGATGCAGCTGGCCATACACGACCTGGAGAGGTCTTGGGGCCATTCAGGGCGCAAGCCTGCTTCTGCTGGTGGCCGCCAGGGGGCAGCAGTCAGGCTCCTGGGGTCTGGGCTGAGGATGGAGTTCCCTGCTGGCTCCGTTGCCTAAGGGGACCCAGGGCACCTCTGGAAGGCCCCCAGTTCTGGAAGGGGTCAAGGACATCCTCCCTACGACTTGGTTTCTTTAATTGTGGGTGGCATGGGGGTTCCAGGGCCAGGGCCTCAGTGGCGGAGCCACCCTGGGGTGGAGTGGACCATTCCCTGCTGTTGCCAAGTCTGGTCTCAGCTCTGCAACAGGGCTTCTGCAGTGTAGCCGCCCCTTGGCTCACCCCACCCTTCCTGGGGTAGTGGGAGGAGAAATGTGGTCCTTGGTTAGAGCATTGGAGACAAGGCTTCCGTCAGGATCTGGGCTGTGCAGCTGGCAAGCCTGCACAGAACCAGGACCTGGGGGCTGGCAGAGCACCACAGGGCCCGTCTACTCTAGCCTCCTTCATCCTGGGCTGGGCACCAGCTGGGGGGCCTGCTGGAGGTGGGTGGCCTGTGGCCTCCAGGGCACCTGGCAACATCTAGAGACATCTTGGTTGTCACAGTGGGGGTTGTGCTGACAACAGTGGTTGGAGGTCAGGGATGTGCTAAATGTCCTACTGTCTGCAGGGCAGCCCCTCAGCTCTCTTAGAATAATTAGCCCCAAGCATCATAGTCAAGACCCCTGGTCCAGATTCCACTGATCCTGTCAAGGTAGCTCCAGGGTCTTCCCAGCCCCCTCTTCCTCTGCAGGGCCTGGACTGTGGCAGCCCTCTCTCCCTGCCCCTACTGGGTGGCGTGTACACAGCTTGTGCTGCCTGTGGCTTGGATGCCTTTGGGCCTGGACCACAAACACAGGAGGGAATTCTGGGTTTTATTTTTATCTGCAGCTCCTCCCAGGCTGCAAGAGGCTGCCCCTCTTCTCTTCCCTGTGAAGCCTCCAAGCTGTGGAAAGTGCAGCGCCTTCTCCCTGTTGTCTCCTCTGCCCTGGCCCTGGGCACCCCCTGAATCAGAGTACAGAGGTGGGTGGGGTGAGTCAGTGGGCTATAGTTGCTTCACTTTATTGTTCACTGATTGCTTCTCACATGTGCCTTGACTGGGGGCATCAACCTGAGCCAGTGACTCTGCTCAAGCCAGCAACCTTGGGATCATGTTGATGATCTTGCTCTCAAGCCAGGGACCCTATGCTCAAATTGGCAGCCTCAGGGTTTCAAACCTGGGACCTCAGTGTTTCAGGTTGATGCCCTATCGGCCTATCCCCTGAGCCACCATCGGTTAGGCTCAGTTGATATATATTCTTTAATATTTTAAGACTTTTATTCATTTTAGAGAGAGAAGAAGAGAAAGGGTGAGGATCAGGAAGCATCAACTCCCATAGGTGCTTTGATCAGGCAAGCCCAGGGTTTTGAACCAGCAACCTCAGCATTCCAGGTTGAGACTTTATCCACTGTGCCACTGCAGGTCAGGCCTCAGGTGATATTTTTAATCAAGATGAATCTTTGGCCTGACCAGGCGGTGGTGCAGTGGATGGAGCATCGGACTGGGATACTGAGGACCCAGGTTCAAGACCCCAAGCTCACCAGCTTGAGCGCGGGCTCATCTGGTTTGAGCAAAAAGCTCACCAGCTTGTACCCAAGGTTGCTGGCTTGAGCAGGGGGTTACTCAGTCTGCTGTAGCCCCACGGTCAAGGCACATATGAGAAAGGAATCAATGAACAACTAAAGTGCCACAACAAAAAACTGATGATTGATGCTTCTCATCTCTGCGTTTCTGTCTGTCTGTCCCTGTTTATCCCTCTCTCTGACTGTCGCTCTGTATCTGTAAAAAAAAAAAAAAAAAAAAAAAAAAAAAAGATGAATCCTTGGACAAATCAGATTGGTTTCATACTTGTGATTTAAAACAGCTGTGTATCTTTTCCAGACTTCAGACTTTATGAAGGTGTGAAAGATAATGTGACTTGATATTATAGCTTCTGGAAGAATTAGGCATTTTCTTATTCAACGCTTAAACTTTCCTAAATTTTCTAACCTCGTTTTTATGAGTCAGGTAAGTTATTTTTCTTCCAGAAAAATATTTTCAGGTCTTTTCAATGTTAAGATATATGTTTAACTATATTAGATTAAAAAACAGCTTTCATAAAGGATGTGTTCTTGTAAACCTCAGACAATTCTCTGAGTTATCTGCCTTTCATTATTTTGTTTGTCTCTAGCCTCCTGTGTGTCATCAGTAAAAATGTCACCATTTCCCCTTTACTGTACACAAGCCCCTTGGCTATGTGGTTTTGCTGTTCCTCCATCGAAAGCCAGGGTCTGTGTCCCCTCCCTTGATCTGAGTTGTGACCTGCTCTGACCAATAGCATGTGGTGCAATGCTGCTGACCTCAGGCCTTGTAGGGCTGGCAGTGTCCACCCGTGGCAGGAGGAAGCCTGGCCCAGATCGCTGAGCGAGGAGCTCATGCAGAGGGTTAGGGCCATGTGGGCAGAGTGAGGGCCCCATGGACTGAGCAGACCCAGCTGATGACCACGCTGAGGCCCAGCTGCCAGGGTAAAGCTGTCTGGACCCAGCCACCCCTGCCATTCCCAGGTGGAGCACGGACAAGCTGGCCTGTCAAGCCCTAGCTGGACCTCTGTCTGACCCACAAGGTGAAAGGTGACCTGACCGGTGCTCTGCTGTGCATGAGGGGCTGGAATGCTGCATGCCACATTCCTGCTGCAACTGCTGAAGTAATATGGAACTCTGCAAGGAAGAATTCTGTGTATTTACTCAATCGTTTCTGTTAGGATGGACTCCTGGGTAGCTAGCTACTGCTTCATTTGATACATCATAGCCCCTGGAAGCTCTGTCAAGTGGCTCCTGTGCCCATTGGACACATCCCGTCTTTATTTATTTTTTTCCTGAAGTGAGAAGTGGGGAGGCAGAGAGACAGACTCCCGCATGCGCCCGACCAGGATCCACCTGGCATGCCCACCAGGGGACGATGCTCTTCCCATCTGGGGCATTGCTCCATTGCAACTGGAGCCATTTTAGTGTCTGAGGCAGAGGCCATGGAGCCATCCTCAGCACCCAGGCCAACTTTACTCCAATGGAGCCTTGGCTGTGGGAGGGGAAGAGAGAGACAGAGAGAAAGGAGAGGGCGAAGGGTAGAGAAGCAGATGGGCGCTTCTCCTGTGTAACCTAACTGGGAATTGAACCTGGGACTTCCATACGCCTGGCCAACACTTGACTGCTGAGCCAACCGGCCAGGGCATGCCCCATCATTTTGTTAGCACTTCCTTCCATGTTGGGTCAGCAGGTTCTGCGGCTTGACCTTGTATATCCTCCTTCTCCCCACCCCAAGTCCCAAACAAGCCATCTCCCCATCTGGGTGCGGAGTGTGATCGTTGCCTCTGCATCTTCTCAGACAACAAAGCTAGAAAGTAATTTTGGTTACCCACGTGCACACACGTGTCTGTAACCATTTCCACAAGTAGCCATTTGTATTTATGCTTTAACTCTTGGTCTGGCAAGAGGGCTGCACAGGCCACAGGAAGGTTCTGTGAACAGTGTCTCTTTTCAACTGACCCACTGAATTCAAGAGCAAGTAGTGAAGCACCTTATATCCCTGAAAAGCCAATAAGTCCCAGGAAAACCCAGAATTCTCTAGGAAGCAATGCAAGATATTCACTGGGCCTATCCCGAGAAGCACTGGGACGGCGGGATCGGTGCACCATTGCACCCAGGGCCTCCTGTCCCGTCTGCTGCAGGAGAGACATCACAGGCTCCGAGGGTTGCTTAGCACCCTCCCCAGGAAGCCCTTGGTTGGCACCAGCTGGGGTTGGTCTGCAGGTGCCGGAAAAGCACTGGGCAGCCCCCGGGGGCCAGTGCAGGGGTTGTTTTCCATGTTGACAGGGCTGCGGGAAGATTACTGTGGCCAGGCCAAGGCACGGGAATGGCGAGGGACTGTGCCATGGGCATGATACCTCTGACACAGCAGCCACAGGTGAACCCCTTCTTCCTGCCCCACCACCCACCCTCAGCTGGCAGAGCTAACCCTGATGCTCACTCTGAAGCCAAGATGCCGAATGAATTAACAGGAACCTCGGCGCTTGCAGAGGAGGGTGTCTGTTGCGGAGGCAGGATCAGGGCAAGCCTGTCCCTTTCCTGTCAGGGTCTATTCACATAAACCGACCACCTGGATGTCACATTTAAAGGCAAATAACCCAGGTTAGGGTCGGAAGCCACCGCTACAGAACCTGGATATACGTCACGTGTGGACGCAGAAAGCTGGTCCAAGGGCTGCTCTATACTTGTGGACCCCAGCTTTCCAGAAGAAAGATCATCCCTTCCTGACTCCCTCCCGGGAATGTGGTCGAACATCAGTCCCACAGTTAAGAGGCACAACCGGTGAAATCTGATACAAGCAGATTTCAAAACAGATAGGTCAGTGGGTAGGGACAACAGGAACTATTGATATTACTGGCACAAGAGGAGAGATTAAAAGTAGAGAGGCACCCAGGTGACGGTTCTCATCTGCAAACCCAAAAAGCAGCTTTCTGCATATCGACCAACTGGCCTCCCCAACCTGCACATGGATTAAGCCAAATACGAGCAATCACCCGCATTTGACCTTGGTTTCTTGACATTTTTTCAGGATAAAAGGTCGGCTGCCTATGAAATATTGTTCAGATATTTCCAAGTCTTCTTATCTATATTTTCACATCACAATGTGCATCGATGGTCCCCCAGCCATTGGGACAGGTGATTCTCCCCCAGGAGAAGATGAGAGCCCTGCCTTCCATGAGACATACCCAAGTCTCAGACCCAGGGTCTGCAGAGTCCCCTGCCTTGTGGCAAACCATCGGGACTCCAGAGGCAGGACAAACACATGTGCAAGTGACCGCTGCCAGGAAGATGGGTCGAAACCAGTAGAAAGAGCCTGACCGGGTGGTGGCGCAGTGGATAGAGCGTTGGACCGGGATGTGGAGGACCCAGATTCAAGACCCCGAGGTTGCCAGCTTGAGCGCAGGCTCATCTGGTTTGAGCAAAGCTCACCAGCTTGGACCCAAGGTCGCTGGCTCGAGCAAGGGATTACTCGGTCTGCTGAACGCCCACGGTCAAGGCACATATGAGAAAGCAATCAATGAACAACTAAGGTGTTGCAACGAAAAACTGATAATTGATTCTTCTCTCTCCGTTCCTGTCTGTCTGTTCCTATTTATCCCTCTCTCTGACTCTCTGTCTCTGTAAAAAACAACAACAACAAAAAAACAGTAGAAAGAGCGTGAGTGTGACCTTGCTATGTCTATGCTGCATTCTGCCCTCTGACCTCAACCGTAGGCTGATGGTGTATCAACACACGTCCGAAGAAATGCCAGGACACCTTGTGGCTCCACTGTCCACCCACACCATGCTCCATGGCCCCCAGCCCATCCTGAACAGAGACTCCAATCACTTCCCCTTGTGCAACTGGTGGCTCTTGCCTTCTTAAGTCCTGGCTTTGCTCCGGGACACAGCTGTATTTGTCTTCAGTGGCTGCATCACAAACCACCACAAACTGTACCTGGCCTGGTGGCTCGGTGGATAGAGCGTCGTGCTGACATGCTGAGGTCAAGGGTTCAGTCCTCAATCAGGGCACGTACGAGAACCCACCAATGAGCGCACAACTAGATGGGACAACTCAGTGGAACAGTGAGTTGATGCTTCTCTCTCTCCCTCCCTCCCTCTCTCTCTCTCCCTCTCAAATCCATGGAAAAATTAAAGAATTTAAAAATTGCCACAAACTGAGCAGCTTAATACAGCATATTTGTCACCATACAGCTTCCATGGATCAGGCTGAGGGTATCGCCAGGTGAAACCTGCTTCAGTGGGGCCTGCGTCCTCACCGGTGGTGCCAGTAGCTTCCTGATTTTCCAGCTTTTTGCGGTTGGGTTGTATGATGGAGGTCTACGTTCTCATTGGCTCACAGCCAGAGCTGCCATGTGGTCCCCTCCATGAGCTTTTTCACTGTGCAGCAGCCGGCAGGGGAAGCTGACTCCAGTGAGCTGTGATGGGGATTCTGAATCAGGGAGTGACATCTTAGCACCTTGTCATGTGGGTGTGAAGCACTATTCCCCTGTAATCACCACTCCTGCCCACTCGAGGGCAGGACACATGGTGTGGACATGGCAGCCAGAGCTCTGGGAGTCTCTTAGAACCTGGCCCGCAGACAGCTGTCTTCCTTGTATGTGCATGGGACTCCTGACAGCTCTAAACTAACTGTCTTGGCATTTCCTGTATCACCAGACCACATCCCTCCGGCACTTAATTTCTTCCAGGCCCAGGCTTTCTCCTTTCAGTGGCGGTGGTGTGGAAGCCAGACCACGCCAGCACCACTGGTCCTCACCTGGGAGGCAGCTTCCCTGGGCCATGGACTTGGTGGGTGTAGCTCTCTCAGAGGCCATTGCGGTCAGTCGGGAAGTAGCCCTGTCTTATTCTCCTGACAGTACTTCTCACAGTGCATAAAATGAACTTATTGATCATCCAGCATGGCTCCCGTTCCTCCAAGGGCTTCAACTGGGCGGGAGCCTGGCTTCTGCTCCACACTGATTCCCCTGCCTGGCACACAGTAGGTGCTCAACAGCAGATCCATGTGAACCATATGTGTGAGTGTCTGGTTGAGTCTCTGAGTGCCTCTGTGTCTTTTTCTCTCTTTCTTTCTTTTTTTCTTACAGAGACAGAGAGAGAGTCAGAGAGAGGGATAGATAGGAACAGACAGGCCAGAATGGAGAGAGATGAGAAGCATCAATCATCAGTTTTTCATTGTGACACCTTAGTTGTTCATTGATTGCTTTCTCATATGTGCCTTGACCGTGGGCCTTCAGCAGACCAAGTAACCCCTTGCTCAAGCCAGCGACCTTGGGTCCAAGCTGGTGAGCTTTTGCTCAAACCAGATGAGCCTGCGCTCAAACTGGCGACCTCAGGGTTTCGAACCTGGGTCCTCGGCATCCCAGTCCGACGCTCTATCCACTGCGCCACCACCTGGTCAGGCTTTCTTTCTTTCTTTCTTTCTTTCTTTCTTTCTTTCTTTCTTTCTTTCTTTCTTTCTTTCATTCTTTCTTTCTTTCAAGGCTTTATTTATTGATTTTAGAGGGAGGAGAGAGAGAGAGAGAGGAAAAAAAGGGAGGGGGGAAAGGCACAGGAAACTTCAACTGTGCAGTAGTTGCTTCTTGTTCCTTGATCAGGCAAGCTGGGGGTTTTGAACCGGCGACCTCAGCGTTCCAGGTTGAGGCTTTATTCACACTGTGCCACCACAGGCCAGGCAGGTCAGGCTGAGTGCCTGTGGTTTTTCTTCCCAATGAGCTAGGCTGCCTGGAATGTCCAAGTCCTCAGCGGGGCTGCTGGCTGAGCCCCCGGTTCGGTCACGCCTCCTAGGAGAGGAGCGGTGGCTCCAGGGCTCTGGTATGGCTGGGGACTCAGCCAGAGCTCTCGAGGTGGAACTGTGGTGAAATCACTGTCATTGTCTGTCCTGTTCTGTCCTCTTCTCAGGTGGAGGTGCCAGGCAGAGCTAGGGGGTCAGCAGCCCACAGGCATTCCAGGAGCTGGGGGACTCAGGCTCTGGCTGCTGTCCTCTGTGGCCATTTCCTGCCATGGATCCAAGGATCGGCAGGGTGGGGGTGCAGCAGTGTCATTTGTGCCTTCTGGGGGAGGGGGGGTGGTGACTCCCATACCCTCTCTTTTCTCTTCTCTCCCTCTCCACTGCATGGGTGAGGTGCTCCCTGGAGCACTCTCACTGGGTCTGGCTGGGGTGGTCCTAGGAGCAGTGTAACCCGGGTTTGGTTTCAGGGACACCAGACTCCGCCTTGATGGTGGGGAAAAGGTTTGGCAGGGCAGGCCAGAGGGGTGGGTGTTGCTCACCCACGGGCCTCCTCAGGGCTCAGGGTCCCCACAACTCATCTCCCTCGCTAATATGGAGGGTAAAGATGATTGGTAGACAGCAGGGCCTTCATGTTCTCCCCAGGCTTCCCCCCCTAATCAGAGCAGAGAGAACAGGATGGGGCAGGGAAGAGGGGGTTGCAGCTCTCCACTAAATCTGTCCATCCTTGCCCAGTGGGGCAAGGGGCTCCACTTGCCCTCAGTGACACTCCCCTCAGACTTCTTTCTGCATTTGGGTTGAGGTGAGGTCTGGGCCTGCAGCAGGAAGGCCCCACCAGACCTCAGCACAGCAGGCCTGATGCCAGGGACCTGCTGGGAGAGGGAGGGCTGTGCAGGGACTTTAGAGGCTAACCAGGCACCCCCAGGCTCCTAGTTCAGGGCTGGGAGCTGATAGGGTCCAAGCCATCTGCCCTGGGCCATCCCTGCCTCTCTCCAGCACTGCTTAGACATCTTCCCTCTGTGGAGGAAAAGAGGACAGAGATGGCGAGGCAGACACGGGCAGGCGGGGCACAGAGTGTGGAGAGCGGGGAGGGCGGCCACCAGCACTAATATAAACCAGTTAGAAAAACAGGAGGGCAGGCCAGGCCTCAAGGCTGGCCAGGCGGGCTTGTTTTTCCAGAATGAAAGGCCCAGGGAGGAGCTGGGGATGGAGCTCTGATTCCAGTTTGGAAAATGGGCTCCACCCCTCAGGCTCTGGATACTGCTAAGGAACGTCTGTCTGTTATGTGGGTGGGTGTGGGCCTCCCTGTTGTCACCCCTGTCCCCTCTGCAGCAACTTTGGCCTCCTCCCCTGCCTGGAGCTGGGCTAGGCTCCTGGCTTGTCTGAGGACTTGGGACCAGGGCAGGGTTCAAGGATGAGACCCCAGCCCGCCGGGGACTGGGGCTTGTGACTCTAATTCAATCCAAATGGACTGTCTAAAAATGCGCTATGGGTTTTTGTGGTTGTTTGGATTTTTTTTTTTTTCCCCCTGAGGTTTGCTTAACTAGAAGGAGTGGGTTTGGTACACAGTGTATGCTCTGTTATTTCGCATTTGTTTATGTGACTTTGTAGGTTTTCCCAAAGTTTCAAATTTGTGCCTTCTGGGGGAGGGGGGGTGGCGACTCCCATACCCTCTCTTTTCTCTTCTCTCCCTCTCCACTGCATGGGTGAGGTGCTCCCTGGAGCACTCTCACTGGGTCTGGCTGGGGTGGTCCTAGGAGCAGTGTAACCCAGGTTTGGTTTCAGGGACACCAGACTCCGCCTTGATGGTGGGGAAAGGTTTGGCAGGGCAGGCCAGAGGGGTGGGTGTTGCTCACCCACGGGCCTCCTCAGGGCTCAGGGTCCCCACCACTCATCTCCCTCGCTAATATGGAGGGTAAAGATGATTGGTAGACGGCAGGGCCTTCATGTTCTCCCCAGGCTTCCCCCCCTAATCCCGCCAGGGCTGGTGCTATCCTGATCCCCATTTCGCAGATGAAGAAATGCAGCCCCAAAGAAGAAGGGCATGGGCATGGCAGGCTAACAGGAAGAGCCCATGGTCTGGCAGCCTGGGTCCTTGGGGGTCCCTGCCCCGGGATGCCTTTCTGCTAGCCTTCAGCTCCACAGCAAGCAGAAGGGAGGACCCCACCCAGCGCTCTGGCAAGGCTGCCCATGTAGGGGAATGCCTTGTGGCAGTGTCCCCCTACAGAGGTGGGGTGAGGGGATGCTCACCCCAGAACTCCAGCCCTGCAGCAAGCCCAGAAGGGCCCCATGTGTCACATGGCATCTGAGACTGTGCCCTCAGGCCCTCCTGCCTTCCAAGGGCTGGGCTGTTGCCCCCTCTCCGGGACCCAAGCCAGATAGGGGGTCAGGTCTGCCTGGACTGCCCCCACTGTCTGGGACATAGTAGCCACAGCGTCCCCCTCCCCACCAGGCCAGGAGAGGAGGCGGGGAGGCCAAGGGGCCGGGCAGGAGCTAGGGGGCGGTCTGCAGACTGCCGACCAGCCCAGGGCTCCGTGATGTCATGGCGGGTGCTAAGGAGGGGGAGGGGGCTGGCTGTTTTTCTGGAGAGTTAGAGCTGGAGGAAGTGAGACAAAGCGAGGCCGGCAGGGCCGGGCTGGCGGCAGGAGCCATGGAGCTACAGTCCGGAGTCTTACTCTGGAAACTTCTGCTTCTGCAGAGTGAGTTTGGGCTGTGGGGGTCAGGAGGTGCAGACTGCCAGTGGGTCTGAGTGAGCTTGGGGCTTTAGGTAAATCCGCCTGTCTGAACTTGACCCCAGAGAGGTAGGATGTCCCCACTGGGGCTCGGAAAGGGACAGGTCTGGGGTGCCTCAGAGGGAGCAGCTCATGATGATAAGGGTCTCCAGGACCCAGGAGATTGTGAATCTTTAGACATCCTCCAGAACTTCCTGTCACACAGAAGCAAAGCAGAGCCAGAGGCCAAGAAAGGCGGGGAGGTTGAGGCAGGAGACTATTTCCCTCGTGCACCCCACTGCTGGGGGAAGCCCCCCAGGCCTGTACTCCCGTTGTCAGGAGGGGAGCCGGCTGGGGATTGTGGGGGCATGGGAACTGTGGGGCTTGCAGGGTCTGTTCTAGCTTCCTTCCTAGGCTCCCAGACCCCTGAGCCCGCCCCAAGCCTGGCCTGCTGACCCGGCACATTCCTCTGTCCTGGGCACTCAGCCACTTCTCTGGAGCAGGAACTTGGCCGTGAGGTGGCAGATGGTGGGGTCCCTCTCCACATCCAGCCTTTTTGTGCTTCAGATCTCTGCCCTTCAGAAAGGCCAGTGGGGCTCTGGCCCTGAGCACTGGGGTTAGGAGGTGGCTCCCAGTGGACAGAGGACCTCCACAGGCTCATGTGGTATGGCCCTTAGCAGGTGCAGTGCCTGCCACACCGGATACCAGCTTCCCCCCATGCATCAGGGTCTGGTGGCCGTGCTGCAGTGATGGGGATGGCAGCCACGGGTCCTGACCAGCATGCACTCCAGAGCCAGCCAGTGAGGGGGTGGTATAACCCTAGCCCCACCACTCACCCCCAAAAGGGCTAGTGCTGTCCCCTGCAGTCCAGCTGCAGTGGCTGTGAGGATTAAGTGGGGGCCCATGGGAGAGGTGCCTGTGCCATGTGGGGCTAGAGGAGACCCCACCCTGCACCCATGTTTCCTCCTGGCTCCTTTGGCTTTATCATCATCCATTAATGGTGTTACTAGCACCCACCTAAGACTATAAAAGGGACCAGGGGCCAAGTGCTCCTCCCACTGTGTTGGTGACTTGGATATAAACACTCAAATTGCCCTCCCCCCATGTGACACTCACTCTTCCTCTCCTTCCAGGCTCTGCAGTCATTCTGTCCTCAGGTAAATGATACCCTCCCCTGTCCACCACAAATGTCCCCTTCCTGTGTGGCCAGACCCACCTAGTACCTGTCCCCTTAGGTCCCACCCATCCTCCAGTGACTCCCCTTCCCACCAGGGCCATCTGGGTCCATGACAGGAGGCAGCTCCGTGGTGTCTGAGTCTGCAGTGAGCTGGGCAGCCGGTGCTCGGGCTGTGCTGCTTTGTCAGAGCCCGCGCATGGTATGGACCCAAGACCGGTTGCACGACCGCCAGCGCGTGGTCCACTGGGACCTCAGCGGTGGCCCAGCCGGGCCCGCGCGCCGACTAGTGGACATGTACTCCGCGGGCGAGCAGCGCGTGTATGAGCCGCGCGACCGCGACCGCCTCCTGCTGTCGCCCTCCGCCTTCCACGATGGCAACTTCTCGCTGCTTATCCGCGGTATGAGGACCTTGAACCGCAGCACGGGCAGGGGCCTGGGAGTTCATGGCTGGTTTCGGGGCCTGGAAGTTCATGAGTGGTTTCCTTCTGTGTGCGTAGCGGTGGAAGAGACAGACGAGGGGTTGTACACCTGTAACCTGCACCATCATTACTGCCACCTCTACGAGAACCTGCCCATCCGCCTGGAGGTCACAGACAACCGTGAGTGCGCCGCCCCGGCGGACCCCTCTCTCCCTGTTCCCTCCCTCTTCCCTCCCCTGCCCCCGGTGCTGACAGACCTGCGCCCTACAGCCCACGCCGCCGGCGCGCACTGGGATGGCGAGAAAGAGGTGCTGGTGGTGGAGCGCGGTGCGCCCGCGCTTCTGACTTGCGTGAACCGCGCTCATGTGTGGACCGACCATCACCTGGAGGAGGCGCAGCAGGTGGTGCACTGGGACCGGCAGCCACCTGGGGTCCCGCACGACCGCGCCGACCGCCTGCTTGACCTGTATGCGTCAGGCGAGCGCCGTGCCTACGGGCCGTCCTTCCTTCGCGACCGCGTGGCGGTGGAAGCAGACGCCTTTGAGCGCGGCGACTTTTCGCTGCGCATTGACCCGCTGGAGCCGGCCGACGAGGGCACCTACTCCTGCCACCTGCACCACCACTACTGCGGCCTGCATGAGCGTCGCGTCTTCCACCTGAAAGTCACCGAGCCCGCCGCCCCCGAGCCGCCCCAGCGGGACTCGCCGGGCAACGGTTCCATCCACAGCAGCGCCCCGGCCCCAGGTGCAGGAGGCCGCCCTGGGCTCCAGGGGATGTCTAAGGGCTGAGAATGGCCAGGACCATCTAGTGGGAGCCAACCGGGCCCCTCCCTGTCCCACATAAGGGAACTCGGTGTCAGCGAGGGGAGGCCCCTACGGGCTGCGGGACTGCCTGTCCCTTCCCGAGATGTACGTTGCACAGCAGGGGCAGCTTGGGTCGGGTGCACCGTGTGGTCAGCCACGTGGTGAATTCCCTGACCTGCCCCCACACGGCCCCTGCAGACCCCACGCTGGTGCGCGGCCGCAGCAGCGTTATCAACGTCATCGTCCCGGAGGGCCGGGCCCACTTCTTCCAGCAGCTGGGCTATGTACTGGCCACCCTGCTGCTCTTTATCCTGCTGCTCATCACAGTCATTCTGGCCACTCGTCAGCGCCGCTGCGGAGGTGAGCCCTGCTTTGGAGAGCAGGAGTGAGGCCAAAACAAGGAACCCTCTCCCTGCTGGCCAAAGGGGGATCTTGGGGTGCAGTGTCTGAGCAGAGGACAAGCAGGGGGCCCGGTGAATCTCCTTGATGGGGTGGAAGGATTCCTCTGGGCTGTTTGTGCAGGTGAGGAGACCAGACTGCTCTGAACATGAGTCTCCCTTCCCAGGTTATGAATACTCGGACAAGAGGTCAAGGAAGTCAAAGGGGTGAGTGCCCCTCCCTCTGTCCTGGGTTGCCAGGCCTTGCCCCACCTGCTGCTCTAACCTCCCATCACCCTCTCCCCTCCAGGAAGGATGTGAACATGGCAGAGTTTGCTGTGGCCACAGGGGACCAAGCTTTTTACAGGAGTGAGGACATCCAACTAGGTGAGGCCTCCCTGCCCCCCCATCCCATCCCCACACACAAAGGCAGGGAGTGAGGGAGGCTCCCATGCCCTGGCTGGAGAGGCTCACCCTGCTCTCTCCCTGCACCAGATTACAAAAACAACATCCTGAAGGAGAGGGCTGAGCTGGCTCACTGCCCTCTGCCTGCCAAGCATATCGACTTGAACAAAGGTGAGTGGCTTGGAGGGAGACCTCTGCCCATCAGAGCCAGGCCAAGTCCCACTCCACTCCCTCTCAGAAGGCACAGCCAGCCCCCTGGGGAGGAGTCCATGGCCATCTCTGTGCTCCAGAATCCTTGGGCGGTCTTGCCGGGTGGAGGGGCAGAGGGCAGCCACCCACCCACCTGTCCCCTCGGTTTCCAGAGTTCAGGAAGGAGTACTGCAAATAAGGCGATTGGGGCTCCTGGCTGGCCAGCAGCTCTGCCAACTCCTGTCTGTACGGAGCATGTCTTCCTGACTGACCCCCATGCGACTCACCTGGCCCCCCTCCAGCGGCTGGTCCCGCTGTGCTGGAACTTGGCTTGAACTGGTGCAGGGTGGGCTGCCTCTGGAGCCCCCTCCTGAGAGCCGCCCTCATCCTCAAAAGCAACAGCGGCCTCCTTGGAACCCTGCCTGCTGCTGCTGCAGCCTCCCGCTCGGCAGCCCTCTGCAGGCGCTCACTGCTGGTCCTGTCCCCTTCTGGTACAGCTAAGCCCTCACTGATGTTCACCAAGCCCTCAGGCTTCCCAGGCCTCTGCCCGAGTAGGGCTGCAAGACACCCTGGCAGGGAAGCTCAGCAGGGACTCTTGGAGCTGGGGTCAACCTCAGGGCTGGCACTGCCCCCTTCTTCATGCTTTCCGGGGGGGAGCTGCCTGCTGACTCCCAGACTGCACTGTATTTGTTATCCAGCCAGGTTGCCATAGGCTCTGCACGGGGACCTGAGGATGGCACACCCCTGGTCCTGGGCTCATGCCCTTCTATGCTGCCTCCAGCCACCTGGGGCTATCCTGGGCCCTTTCTCTGCTTTCCACCCTGCTCCAGCCTCCTTTCCAAAAAGCTGCCTTGACAGTCGATGGGCTCCAGCTGACTTTTGGCCCCTCCCTGGGCTGAGTCTGAGGCTGGGTCATCATTTGGCATCTGTTTTGTCTGAGGACCGGGAAGGGGGTGAAGATGGTTCTGGAGTGGCCTGTGTGGCCACTCCCGACACCCATATTTGCTCCTCTTGGGAAATTGCCACCATCGCAATAAAGACCCTGTCTGATTTTTAGACTTGGCCCTAGGTATGCCTCTGCTGGCCCCCTCCAGCTCCCCGAGTCTGGGCCTGGGAACCCCCAAATATTTTCTTTCATCTAAAGTCCCACCATCAGCACCCATTGGAGTGGAAGGTCTGGGTGGGTGCCCTGGGAAGAGCGACCTCAGAATTCTGCAGCACTTGTGCATAGTTGGAACGGAGTTTGAGATCAGCTCCTGAGCTGAAGGTTTATTTGGATATGGGGAAGGGGGGGGGTATACTGGTGGATGTGAGGACAGAGGGGGTGGTGTTGGTCCAGTCCTCTGAGAGGCAGATGGGACTGGATATGTGAAGATACAGGTGGAGGTGGCAGGAGGAGGTACCACTGGGTGCGGGTGTGACACTCCTGTGGAAGGGAGGGGCTGCGGTTGGAAGGAGCCCGTTGTTTCCCCAACCCTGACCCCATACTCCAAAGCCCTCCTGTGACAGCAGGGAGCAGGAAAGCTTGACTTTCACCCCCGAGTTGGTGTGCTTAAGAATATGACCTGCTGAGTGAGGAGGCAGAAGCCACCAACACAGGTGGGAATCAGAGTTCCCACTGAGGAAATGAAAACTCCGGGGCTGTTTTCATGAAGACACAGTGTCAATAAATGCACACAAAGGAAATAAAGTCACAAGATTTATTACTTTGCGGATCCCAGAAACAGGGGCAGTGGGAAGGCAGCCCTCTGTCCCAGGTCACAAGCCAGCAGGAAACAGAGCAGGGTGAAAGGAAGCACCTGTAACTTATAAGGCAGTTGGGGTAGAGGTTACTAATTTTTCACAACCTCAACTTTGAGTGGTTATTTATTTTTTAAGTGAGAGGAAGGGGGATAGAAAGATGGACTCCCTCATGTGCCCTGACCAGGATCCATCTGGCAACCTCCATCTGGGGCTGACACTCTAACCAATTCAAACACTGGCTGTGAGAGGAGAAAAGAGAGAGAAGGGGGAGCAGATGGTTGCTTCTCATGTGTGCCCTGACTGGGGATTGAACTCAGGACATCTGCACACTAGGCTGATACTCTAGCCACTGAGAACTGGCCAAGGCTGAGTGGTTATTCTAAAAGGTGCCCAGGAAAAGCAAGGTGGGAACTTGGGTGGGAATCCTAAGCTCGGGTGCTTATCTGAGTCCAGATGCTGGTGTGAGCAGTGTTGTCACACTGTAAAATGCCCAGGTGATGACTCAGACAGCTGTCTCCACTCCCCTCCCCCCTCCAAGAGCCCATAGTGGGAAAGGCAGGGAGGGAGGCTGGCCTGGGAGCTGTGGCTTGCTTGAGAATGTGCCTCCCTTCCAGCCCAGTGACCCATGGGCCCACAGTGGCCACCAGGCCCCACCTGTAAGGGCTTAGGCTCTGGCCACAAACTCACCCACCCCCTTGGGGCCTGAGCCTGACCACAGTGGCATCAGCTGGTGTTGGCAGTGAGCTTCTTTCCTATGACGTGGGCTGTCAAGTGAGATAGATAATCTTGGGACTGGAGTTCTACTGGGGCATGAGACCCCCTGCATGTGTGTGCCAGCAGCCATTTGGAGGATGCTGGTCACTCTGTGAGCTCTCAGGGCAGGCACTATCTTTCTCCTTCCCTGGACAGCCAGCAGAGAGCTGTGATGGACATGGACCTTCCCTCCAAACCCATCCTGCCTGGCTTCCTCAGATTTACCTCAGGGGAAATTGAGACCCGAGGCAAGAAAGCTCAGGCTTTGCCAAATGGATGGCAACCTCACAGGGCCTAGGGGAATGGAGGTCAGGACTCCTGAGCTCAGGGACGTACACACTCTGGCTCTTCCAGTCAGTGGTGGACTGGTGGGGTCTTTTCCTGTGCTGGCTCACTGCCTGAAAATGGCCACAACCAGGCAGATGGGTGAGTCCCCAGCTCCAGCTAGCTTTAAGGGCGTCCTGAGGTCTCCTCACAGGGATCGTCACACAACCCTACCCCATCATCATTCTTGAGTCCCATTCTAGGGCCGCCCCTCTTCTTGTTACTCTCGCCAGTGTGGAACACCCTCTAGTGGACGCTAGACTTCCTCCTGAGGGTGAGGGGAGGGAGATTCCCTCACTCCAGTGGAAGCAGCATGTGGCTGGACACGTCACAGCCCAAGGGGCGCTGCTCAGGGTCGTCCTTGACGGAGGACCTCAGTTCGACTGACAGCGGCCGGGGTAAAAAATTCCTTCACCTGCAGCCAGAAACACCATTCCTGAGCATTTCTGTGCATACGTGCGCGCGCACAGCGGCCGTGCTGCCCGCTCGCTGTCACCTTCTCATCACATACTTGTGCTCACACCTACACTCCCTAGTCCACCCCGCATTCACTTGACCCGTGTTTCTCAAAATCCCTCATGGGTCCCGGCAGAGGGTATATGGGGTCGTAGCTGGCGCAGAGGCGCAAAGTGTCCGGGTGTCCTCCGCTCCTGGAGGTGGTGACAGTCCTCAGTTTCCTGCGAAGTCCCCAGAAACCTGCTGATGTGACCAGGAAGCCTTCGGACTCTGGGCATCCACGGAACCAGGAGCCCGCGCGAGGGGGCGGAGGACCGGAACCCCGTCGAGCGACACTTAGGGGGGCTCCCGGTGGGGCGTGGCCCGGGGCGAGGGTCTCCCTTCTGACAGCTGGGGGCGCGACGTGCAGGTGGGTCCGCACCCACCTCCTGCCCCGCGAGCTCGCCCCTGTCTGCCCACCCGCGGACAGCCCGGGACCAGAGCATGTTCCGACGCCTCCGCGCGAGTGGGCAAGGGGTGGGGTCCCCGGGAGAGCAAGTTAGAGGCCGCGCGCGTGCGCGCACACGCTAGTTCCACCACCTCCGCGCGCACATGAGGCCCCATCCCACGCGCGCACCACGTCCTCCCGCGCGTGCGCAGCCACGCCCCGCGCCGCAGGCGGCCGGGTGACGTCAGGCCCCGCCGCGCTCTCGGGCGCCCCCAGCGGGCGGCGCGCTCAGCCGGGTGCCGGGCGGTCCCTGGAACTGCGCGGCCGGAGGGGGCGGCGGGGCGCACGGAAGCGGCCGGGCCTCGCGCGCTCCCTGCCTGCGTCTCCGGGACGGTGGGCGGATGGGCGGCCGCGGGCCGCGGGGCAGCAGCCAGGGCGAGCGCGGAGCCGCGGGCGGCGGGGCGGGCGAGGCCGGGGTGGTGGCCGGTCCGGGAGCGGCGGGCGGGTGGGGAGCAGGCCGGCGGCGGGGAGGCGCCCGCGCCCGAGCCCCGGGCCGGGCCTGAGCACCGCTCGGGCTCCGCGCCCTCCGCCGCTGTCTCCACGCCATGGCGGAAACCAAGATCATCTATCATATGGACGAAGAGGAGACGCCGTACCTGGTCAAGCTGCCGGTGGCGCCCGAGCGCGTCACGCTGGCCGACTTCAAGAGCGTGCTCAGCAACCGGCCGGTGCACGCCTACAAATTCTTCTTCAAGTCCATGGACCAGGACTTCGGGTCAGTGGGCTTGGGCGCGGCGCGCTTGTTGGCACCTGTCTGCGCACGGGGAGGGCCGCCTTTGGGATCTTGGGGCTGTGATCCGAGCCGTGCCACCACGCTCCGGGGTGGTTTATGTCCACCTGTCTGTGTCCTAAGCTGGGGAGCCTTGGGGCTCTCTGTCAGCCCAGGAGCCTGAAAACTCTGGACGGTGGGCAGGCTTCTTTGCCTATCCTGGGCCTGTTCTTGTGTACCTGAGTGTGTGCGATCTGCGTGCGGGTCAGAGTCTGTGGCCCAGGGCGACCCTGCAGTCCTACTTTGGGACCCTTCATACTCAGGGCCCGCTACCCTCTTCTGCGGTGGGGCAGGTGCTTAGGGCTGGCCTGGAGAGTTTGTGATTTATGGGGCGTGGAGTCAGAGGAGTGTCTGTTGGAGTGTGTGTGTGTGGGGGGGAAGGGTCAAAGTAGGGGCAGAGAGTCCCAGCCACCCAGTGGGTCCCCTAAATAGCATGGGAGGAAATAAGGAGATCTGGGACAAGGGTACTGATCTGTTTGCTGGCGTCTGTAAAAATTTCCAGAGGCTCAAGACTGCCTACCTCTGATCCCCTCCTCCAGGATCCTGAGGGCAGGGCAGAGGTTAAGGGTCACTCTGCACACCTCTGCCCTGGGATTGCTTGCCATTGGGCCTCTGTCTCTGCTGAGCCACACAGCACTTGGAGTCCTGGGAGCAGTCTCTAGGTCAGCCTCCCAGCGTCTGGTCTTATGGTGGCTTCCTCCCCTGGGAGAACTTCCCACTTGCACTGGCTGGGTCTCTGGGACAGTGAGCAGGAGGCTGTCTGCTCAAGGCCTGACCCAGCACAACCACCGTAACCTGAGTCCCCAGCTCAGCAGTGCTGAGGAGGGGGAGCCAGAGGCTCTGTGGGCTGAGCAGGTGTGCCTGGCTGCCCTCAGGCAGCCCATGTCCTTGTGCGTGGCTGTGTCTGGGGACTTTGACATTGAAGCCATTTCCTGGATTCTGTGATTTGCCTGGGCCTTGGGCAGCCCCAGGTCAGGTCAAGCTGGGGCTACTCTGTAGCTTTTAGGGACCTGAAGATTTTTTGGACAACTGGACTTTATTGCCCCCACCACCACCACCAGGGAGAGGCAGAGAGAAGTGGGTGTGTCCCTGGAAGCCTTGGAACAGTGGTCCCCAACCTTTTATGGGCCACGGACCGGTTTAATGTCAGAAAATATTTTCACAGACCGGCCTTTAGGGTGGGACGGATAAATGTATCATGTGACCGAGACAAGTGTCAAGGGTGAGTCTTAGACGGATGTAACAGAGGGAATCTGGTCATTTTTAAAAAATAAAACATCATTCAGACTTAAATATAAATAAAACGGAGGTAATGTAAGTTATTTATTCTTTCTCTGTGGACCGGTACCAAATGGCCCACGGACCGGTACCAGTCCGCGGCCCGGGGGTTGGGGACCACTGCCTTGGAAGGCTGGATGCTCCAGGCCCTGCCTAGCTGGCCTTCTTGCTGCTTCCGGTTAGGAGCCCACATGGGGCCAGGCTCCATGGGTGCAGCATCCCATGCCTCTCTGCCCTCACTGGGAAAACTCATGAAATTTGCTTCTCTGGGTTTGGGCTTCTTTGGCAATGACCATCGGCAATGTGAAAGAGCACTTTTGTTTTTAACTTAGTTTATTTTAACAAAAATTACTGAAGTCACTTATGCTCTCTGTCATTAATGGAAGTCAGCAGAGAGCGTGTGGTATGGCAAGGCATGTGCCCAGACCATTTGCTGTCCTCGGACCATGCTCTGGACTGTGTCCTGAGGGTGTGCTGCTTCTCAGGTATCCAAGAGCCACTGCGGGCCACCCACAAGCTGCAGAGACACCCCCCCATCCCACATGCATTCTCAGCAGAGGCCAGCCTGCTGGGGTATTTGCAGGACCCATGGGTGCCCTAGTGAAGGAGGCAGGTGGGCTGACCATCGGGGTCTTGGAGCAGGACTGGATGGAGTTCTTTAGCTTATCTAGGCAGGTCTGGAAATGGGTGAGATGTGAGGAAGGGAACAGGACCTGGCTGGGAGGAAGGGGCAGCTGTGAGGTCGAGGTGGGTGGGGACAGGGGGAGGGGTTGGCAGGCACAGTGGGCAGTCAGAATGGGGGATGCTCACCTCATTTCCTCCCTGGATCTCTGGCTGGTAACCTGGTGGCCGAGGACCCCCACCAGCTACCTCTTTTCTCCCCTCCCCTGAGTCTTATCTGCAGAGCCCTAAGGTCTGTGTTTCCTATAGAGTCATTTATTCAGTGGGATAAACTCTCTCTGGGAGGGGCAATCAGTTACATTTTAGTGTGAATGAGACCTGGATGCCTAGAGGACATGGCTGGAGGCGAGGGGAGTGCCGGCAGGTCCTGTGGGGCTGGGGCAGCTCCCCCTCATGACAGGGTAGAGTGGCCTCAGATGGGGGGCTGTGAAGAGTGCCCTGGTGAGCCTGGGCTCTTGCTCCCACCCCTATCCCACTGTGGTCTGGGTCCTGCGTTCCCTGAGTCTCTGTTCCTGGTCGTGGCTGGCCACCTAGGAGGGAAGGGGGAGTATAACGTGGGGCCAGGTCTCACTTTCCAGGGGTGTCTTTGGCAAAGTGAGAAGAGAGTCCTGATCCCACGCCTCACTTTTCCTGTGCATGTCACAGCTGTTCTTACCCAGCAAAGCTGGGGGAGGTCTCGGCCTGTGGTGAGCAGTGGTGCAGGGCAGGGAGTGTCTGGACCCAGTTCTCCGGTTCCGTGAAGTGGAGATTGAGAGGACTGGGCTCATGGCCCCTCTATCAGGGCTGCTGGGCTGATCCTTAGCCTGGCTGAACTAGGCACTTAGCTCATCTGGTGTGGCCTAGGCCCCAGTATTTCTGGGCCAGGACCTCTTGTCTCTGGGGCCACCTGCCTATGGGCCCAGGGTGCTGGGTCTGGGCTAGAGGGCAGGGAGTGCTCACTTAGCCTGGGTGAGTCCCACTTTGCTCTCCACAGCTGTGCCATTTGGGGTCACTGGCTCCTAGAAGTGTTGGTCACCCCCTAGAGCTTATGGCAGGGTGTGGAGGACTGAGCCCCCCTTGCCCTGGAGCCTGCAGAGTCTGAGTCTGGTGGGGGGAACTCCTTGGGGGCTTGGGGAATGACCTTTGCTTCCTTGTCTATGCCAGCTTTCTCTGCCAACTTCCTGCTTTGTGGCGGGAAGGGAGAATGGGCGGAACCTGGGCCTCCGGAGACGCACTTAGGGCTGTCCCATTGGGAAGGGCTGGCCATGGTGTGCTGTGGCCTTGGGAGCCCCTTGGGTCCTCCTGGGCCCTTGGCCATGCTCAGCTCCCAGGGCCCTGCACTGAACAGATTCCTCAGTGGGGAGGTGTCTGCGGGGGTGGCGGGTGGGGTTGGGCGGCCACAAGTCGAAGGTTAACTGGGATCTGGGGCAAGATGCCATAGGTGCCTGGGTGGCCACCTCTGAGGGTCAGGGAAGACTGCTCCAGGGCTCTGCTGTCCCACCTAGTGAGGCCTGTCGAGGAGGGGCCTCAGAATTATTGGGAGGTGTTTCCCCTGACCCTCACCCCTTGGCTCCCAGCCAGCAGTGGGGCACATTTTGAGGAGAGCCCTGTGCCCTTTGTCCTGCGGTCTCTGGCCTCTATGTCCTCCCTCCCTGCTGACCTGGCCTAGCTGGGCTGGGGCCTGTAGAGCCCCCATTGCCCCAGCCCAGATGGAAGGAAGGATGTCTGTTGTGGGTGCAGGATGGGGGTTCTTCAGGCTGGGGAGAGCTTGGGAAGCCGGACCTCTTGTACCTGGGAGGGGTGTCTCTGCCTGGGTAGGGGGCTCAGAGGCCTTGGGTAGCCCTGGGTGATGGGTCATCTACAGGCCCTGGCTGAGTGGGCAGTAGGGGCTTGGGATGCCCCGGGGCCTCTGGGGAAGCCAGGGAGGCCCTGTGGTATGGGGGCTGGGGGTACTCACTTGCCTTCCTGTGGGCGAGTCGGAAAGGTCAGGAGCTTGGGTGTGGCAGGGGGGATACCGGGGGAGCCACCTGAGCTGGGTGGGGACCAGGTCCCACCCAGGTCTCCATTGCTGCTGTCCCTCATAGACAGTGCTCTCGGCCTGCTGCCCCCCCCCCAATCTGATAACTGCAGTTGGCAGGGTCCCAGATATCTCTGTGCCACCCCAGGTCCTCCAATTGTGACAGCCTCTTGAGTGTCCTTGTCCAGGTCTGGGCCAGGTCCTGGCCTCCCTAGCTCAGCTCTGCAGGGCTGTGGTGCGTGAATGGGTGTGGCAGACATGGGGTTGGGCCCTTACTGGGGAGTGAGGACACTGAGAAATGACGTTTTCTGCAGGTTGGGCTGTTCTCCTTATTGGCACAGGTGGGGCTGGCCCCGGGGCCCTGGTGGGTGCTCCTTCCTCCCCCCCCCCCGGGTTGACCCTGTCCTCCATCCACTCTGCCCTCCCAGGGGGCAGGGTGAACGGAGGCCTTGCTCCCTGGGTGGGAGTATGGGGTGCTAGCTCTGGGAACCTCCTGCCACTTGCTGCTGCCCAGGACTAGTCAAGTTGAGGCTTCTTCCTGCCCAGTCTCCTGGCTCCCGTTTCTCAACTGGGCCCAAGTCATGGGCAAGGAAATCCTGCTGTACTGGGCAGGGATGAGCTCCAGGGAGGCAGGGCGTCTGTACCTCCTTCTGCTTCAGGCCCCTACCCTGCCTAGAGTACTCCTTGGGCGTCCAGGGGCCACAGCCCATGTCTGCCCCGTGTCCCCAGCCCCTTGCCAGCTGTGTTGGCTACTGTATTCCTCACCTCTTTGAACTTGGAACCTGGACTCTGTTTTCTGACCCTGGGGTCATGGGCTTCCTTTCTAGTTAGTGTTGTCCTGGTCTGCTGCATCCTGCCTTTCCCAACCCTCAAGCCCAGGCTGATCTGGGCAGCATTAAGAAATAGGCTTGACTGGTGGCTGTGCAGTGGTGTGGCCAATAGGGCTTGCTGACCTCTGGGGTTGACTTGTGAGCGGGCACAGCTGTCCTCTCAGGTCTTGAGTTGTTAGGCTTGTGTAGCAAGTGGGGTCTGCTTGTTTCCCTGGCCGGGCAGGTGGCCTGCCCTTGGAGTCTGTGTTTGTGTGTGCATGCACGGGGGGTGGCGGTGGTGCATGTGCTGCGCCACCTCATGTCTGTATCTGTGCTGAGACCTGCTCTGAACCAGGTTCTGTACTGGGCTGTAGATGGGGGTGTGTCTGTAGGTACGAAAGAAGCCAGATAGAGCCCTCCCTCATGGATCTATCCCATGGCGCGCACAGATACAGAGCAGGGCAGAACTTGCATTATAGGGAGCTGCAGGCAGTCGCAGCCTGGTGTCAGAGGGTCGGCAGTCTGGATTCCTTGGGCTGGAAGTGACCCTCATGAGGAGGATGAGAGTCCCCTCAGGAAGAGAATGTGGTGGGTGGGGCATCCACACAGACTGACAGCTGGGCTTGTAGCAGGCATCCTGGTGGGCTGGGGGGGGTCTCATCTCCAGAGCCCACTGGTGGAAGCAGCCCCTGTACAGTGGTCTCACTGAAGTGTTTGCCCACAGGGTGGTGAAGGAGGAAATCTCTGCTGATAATGCCAGGCTGCCCTGCTTCAATGGCCGCGTGGTCTCCTGGGTGAGGCTGTGGGACATTGGCAGAGGCTGGGGTGGGGCTGGTTCCGGAGTGGCAGGGGGCTGGGCCCAGGCAAGTTGAGTGTATGAGTGGGAGGCTGGTCTTCCAGGGCACAGGTGGTGTGACCTATGGGGGGTGGTGGTGGCTAGATACCTGCAGCATCTCTGAACCTTGCTGTCCTTCGCAGCTGGTCCTGGCTGAGGGTGCACACTCGGACACAGGCTCTCAGGCCACCGACGGCCATGCTGATCTGCCTCCACCTCTGGAGCGGATGGGTGGCATCGGGGACTCCCGGCCCCCCTCTTTCCAGTAAGAATTCTGGGCGGTGCGTCTGAGCCTAGTGGTCCTGCAGGACCTCTACCAAGTCTGTCGGGGTGGGAAGCTGAGCAGGGACTCATGGCCAGTAGGAGCTGGTCAGCAGAGGAGGGGTTGTCAGAGAGGCTCAGATTGGGCAGGTGGGTGGACGAGGGTCCCTGTGGAGTCAGGGCCTCACCAGGCAAGGGGAGGCAAGGGACGGAGCGGGGTCTGACGTTGGGAGTTTAACTTGCCCAACACTCTTGTTGGCACAGCCCGAATGTGGCCAGCAGCCGTGATGGGATGGACAACGAGACTGGCATGGAGTCCATGGTCAGCCACCGGCGTGAGAGAACACGACGCCGGAACCGGGAAGAGGGTAATAGGCTGCACCCTGGATCCCATACCCCACAGCACACCCCTGATCCCTGCTGACATGAGTTACTGCTCTAGGAAATGGGGGTCTCTGGGGAAAGGTCCCAGGCCCAGCCACCCAAGGACCTCACTGACCCCTCAGCAGCCCTGTAGTCACATTGCCCACTCTCAGGTCAACAGGGGCTTGAGATGCACAAGCCACCCATGACCTCCAGCGATCCCCATGATTAGCTCCTTCCCTTCTGTCCCCACAGCCACTCGGGCCAATGGGCACCCGAGGGGGGACCGGCGGCGGGACCTAGGTCTGCCCCCTGACAGCGCATCCACAGTGCTGAGCAGTGAACTCGAGTCCAGCAGTTTCATTGACTCTGATGAGGACGACAATACTAGCCGGTGTGTGGGCGTATACTTGTGTTCAGGTGTGTGCGTGCAGGTGTGCATGCATGACTGCATGAGTGTGTGGGTGTATGTGCAGCATGTGCCGTGCGTTTTGGTATATGTGTGCAAGCATGTGCGTGTGTGAGCGTGTGCATACAGTGGTTGTGAGTGTATATGGGTGTGCGTTGTGGCTGTGGGTGTATGCATGAGCCATGTGTGTGCATGTGAGTGTGCGCATAGGTGGATATATGTCATGGGTGTGTGTGCATGCATGATGTTTTACAGTGGTCTGTTTATGTTGTATACATGCGTATATGTGCACAGGTGTGTGTCCATGTGCACTTTCTACACACACAAGTATGTGCCAGTGTGGGTGGCCATGCTAGCTTTTCTGGTGTTTGCCAGAGGGAAACAATCCCCGTAGGTGTGGGGTTTGTGTGTGTCACGCGTGCAGGGTGGGGTGTATGCAGCCAGGAACTGAGCCCCACCTGCCACCTTTGGTTCCCTCCACTTGCCTCTGTGGAGAAGGTGAGGTGTCTGCTCTTGGCCACCTCCTCCCTGTTGCACCTCTTCCTTAGCCTGACCCCTGACCTCTGCACTTCTGACCTTCATGCCCTCTGACCTCCACGCCCCCCTGCTTCCCTGCCAGGCTAAGCAGCTCCACTCAGCAGAGCACCTCGTCACGGCTCATTCGCAAGCACAAACGGCGGCGGCGAAAGCAGCGCCTGCGGCAGGCGGACCGCGTAGGTGGTGGTGGTCCGGGGGTGGGGTCTGCACTGCTGCCCACAGCCCCTCACCCAGCCCCCTTTGCAGGCCTCGTCCTTCAGCAGCATCACAGACTCCACCATGTCTCTGAACATCATCACTGTCACGCTCAACATGGGTGAGGCTTCCGTGGCATCCCGAGCAGGTGTGGGGTCCTAAGATGGGAACAGGGGTCCCTGGACTGGGCTGCTAACTGGACCCCACACCCCACAGAGAGGCACCACTTCCTGGGAATCAGCATCGTGGGTCAGAGCAATGACCGGGGGGACGGCGGCATCTACATCGGCTCCATCATGAAGGGCGGAGCTGTGGCGGCAGATGGCCGCATCGAGCCCGGTGACATGCTGCTGCAGGTGGGGGCTTGAGGAACTGCCGAGGGGCCAAGAGGTCGGCACCCCCACCCTGGGCACTGATCCCTTGTGCCCCCAGGTGAATGATGTCAACTTTGAGAACATGAGCAACGACGACGCTGTGCGGGTGCTGCGGGAGATCGTGTCCCAGACAGGGTGAGGTGTGGGGACAGGCAGGGGGTGGCCCCAGGGTTCACAGGGTGTGAGGTCATGTGGGGCCTCGCCCGTTCTTGCCCTGCAGGCCCATCAGCCTCACGGTGGCCAAGTGCTGGGACCCGACCCCCCGGAGCTACTTCACGGTCCCGAGGGGTGAGTGCGCCCACGGGGCTGGTGGGCAGGGGGTGGGGTGCCCAGCCCAGCCTGAGGGCCTCTCTCCTCTGTGCCCCTGTGCTCCACTTTCTCCCCTATGTCTGTCCATCCATTTGTCTGTTGCCACACGGTGGCCACCCAGCTGACCCTGTTCGGCCCATCGACCCGGCCGCCTGGCTGTCCCACACGGCGGCGCTGACTGGAGCCCTGCCCCGCTACGGTACGAGCCCCTGCTCCAGTGCCGTCACGCGCACCAGCTCCTCCTCACTAACCAGCTCTGTGCCCGGCGCCCCACGTAAGTGGCAGCTCTTAGTTCAGGGAACTGAGGCACCGGGGCCAAGGACCAGGCCGAGGTACCACTGGGCGTGGTCACGCCCGAGGGCCATGCCAGCCTCAGTGTCCATGCTGCTGTGAGGCCCCTGTGGGCGGATGCAGGGCCCACACGCGCCTCAGCCTCACACTCCTCCCAGTGCATGCATGTCTCGTGTGGTGGGAGTGGAGGTGCCTTGAGCCAGGCCAGCCTGGGTCTCTGTCCAGGGGTGGGCAGGTGTGTGCATGCATGCATGGAACCCCTCCTGCTTTCTGTGGCTAACACGACTAATGGCATTGAGAAGGGGGTGGGCAGGAAGAGGCCAATATCCCTTTGTGGCTCTGGGCTGTGGTGGGGACGGTCTTGCCCTGGTTTAGGCCCAAATCCTGTTGAATATATGCAGGAGTAGGAGACCAGTCCCCCAACCCCCCACCAGCCCTGGGGGCCCCACAGCCTAGCCACCAGCCTCTGAGGGGTGGCAGTGGGCGGGCGCTGGTCCATCCTGAGGGGCCAGGGCTGCGCACTGAGGAGGGGCCGTGCCTTGCAGAGCTGGAGGAGGCGCCGCTGACAGTGAAGAGCGACATGAGTGCTGTGGTCCGGGTCATGCAGCTGCCAGACTCCGGACTCGAGATTCGTGACCGCATGTGGCTCAAGATCACCATCGCCAACGCCGTCATCGGTGAGTGGTCTGTTGGGTGCTGCTGCAGGCCAGGTGGTGGCTGGGCTCCTGCTTGACGTGATCCTTGGTAGGGGCGGACGTGGTGGACTGGCTGTACACGCACGTGGAGGGCTTCAAGGAGCGGCGGGAGGCCCGCAAGTATGCCAGCAGCATGCTGAAGCGTGGCTTCCTGCGGCATACGGTGAACAAGGTCACCTTCTCCGAGCAGTGCTACTACGTCTTTGGGGACCTGTGCAGCAGTGAGTGTGGAGGTGCGGGTCCAGGCGCCCGGAGCGGGGGAGCCCACGCCACCCTCACCTGCCCTCCCCTCCCCTCCCCTCCTGCCAGATCTCGAAGCCCTGAACCTGAACAGCGGCTCCAGTGGGGCCTCGGATCAGGATACACTGGCCCCGCTACCCCACCCGGCTCCCTGGCCCCTGGGTCAGGGCTACCCCTACCAGTACCCGGGGCCTCCGCCCTGCTTTCCGCCCGCATACCAGGACCCTGGCTTCAGCTATGGCAGCGGCAGTGCCGGGAGTCAGCAGAGTGAAGGTGAGAGCATGCTGGTGCCCGGTTCCCTGCACCTGCTGCCTGGCTCTGCCCCATGCACTCTGCCTGCTGTTGCTTAGGTTCTGGGTGGGCTCCTTTGTGAGGGGGTGAATGGTTGAGGGAGGTGGGAGGTGGAAGCTGGAGGCTTTGGGGGTTGTGGGGCAGAGGCAGGAGGCCAGGAGTGGGAAGGGCCGTGTGGTGGCCTGGCATGGGGGGGTGGATACAGAGGGGCCCCAGGACACAGTGGAGGACAGGCAGCTTCTCTGGACACCTGTAGCCTGGCATGGAGCCAGAGGTGGCCAACCTCACAGATAACCTCCTCCCCACACTGGGATGTGTGGGAAGCTGAGGCAAGAGGTTGGAGGTATCCCTGAGAAGGAACGGTGGCCTGAGGATGAGTCTGAGTGGTACCAGCAAGTTTTCGGCAGGCAAGGCCTGCGGGGTCTGGGGAGAGGTCAGACAGTGGGCCCAGAGGACCCAGACAGAGTGGGTTGGAGGGCTGCGGTGCCAGAGGGAAAGCTGGTAGCGGGCACGCTCTGGTAGGCGCGCGGGTGCCTGGGCTGGGCCTGGTGTGTAACTCGTGCTATCCCTTGCTTTGTGCTGAGCAAGCCTTAGACTGAAGGACTAGCGGAATGGACCCTCGGGGCCGGTAAGCCAGGGTCCTGCCCGGCGTCCCTCTCGGCATGTCCCTGTCCAGCTGTCGTCCTCGGGTTCCCAACGCTTCCTGAGAACCCAGGACAACGCTGCGCCGAGCAGTTGGCCAGGGCCCTGGGGTCCAATGGAAGGTGGGTCTCTGGGTGGGGACCCAGGATGGCCAGTGGGAGCCAGCACACAGGGCTTTCACTGGTGTCTCAGTTTCTCAGCTGCAAGACCAGGCCCTTGGTGCAGGTACTGAGGTGAGGTGT
Organism: Saccopteryx leptura; assembly: GCF_036850995.1. Taxonomy (NCBI): domain Eukaryota; kingdom Metazoa; phylum Chordata; class Mammalia; order Chiroptera; family Emballonuridae; genus Saccopteryx; species Saccopteryx leptura. Next base: position 83,941,211 of record NC_089505.1, on the reverse strand, counting down.
GGGGGCACTGAGCTGGCCCCAGCGTGTCCCCACCTGCCTGCCACTGTCTCCTTTCTCCCTGCCTGCTGCAGTTGCCCCTGTGTCTCTGAGCAGGGCCATTCCTGCCCTTTTGTCTGCATGGCTGCCCCTCCTACCCCACTGTGGCTTGGGACCACCAGGCTCTGCCCTTGGCTTCCCAGCAGTGGTCAGTTGTCCTGGAAGAGGTGAGGCCTGGCACTGACCATCCGGACATTCCTCCTTCTCCTCCCCAGGAAGCAAAAGCAGTGGGTCCACCCGGAGCGCGGGCGGGAGCAGCCGTCGGGCCCCAGGCCGAGAACAGGAGCGCCGGGGACCTGGAGCTGGGGGCAGTGGCAGCGAGTCAGACCCCACAGCACCGAGTGGAGCGGGCAGTGGCGGTTGGCGAGAGCGTCCCTCCAGCCAGCTCAGCCGTGGCAGCAGCCCACAAAGCCAGGCTTCAGCCACCGCCCCGGGGCTCCCCCCGCTGCACCCCCTGACAAAGGCATACTCGGTGGTGGGCGGGCCACCTGGGGGGCCCCCCGTCCGGGAGCTAGCCGCTGTCCCCCCAGAGCTGACGGGCAGCCGCCAGTCCTTCCAGAAGGCCATGGGGAACCCCTGCGAGTTCTTTGTTGACATCATGTGACTGAGGACAGTGTGCCTTCTGCAGGCCTTGCAATGGGGTTGTCAGGGGTCCTGCTGCTCCCGCAGGAGGGCACTGCATCTGGAGCTTGTGTGGCCTTGCCTTAGCGGTGGTTGTCCTAGGTCAGGACAGCTCTCCATGTGCACGGGGGCCATGCTGCAGGGTCAGCCTGGAGTGCAGCCCGAGCTCCACGATCTGCACTCAGCAGCCGTCCGTTCCTGGTCAGAGCAGCTGTGTTCAAGCGGACCCTGCGGGGGCGCCTCTGTTCCCAGGCAGAGCTGACCTGCTTCCTTGGTGTGTGCCCCAGTGCTGCGTACAGTGCCCCAGGCCAAGATGAGAGGTGGCTGCTGGGCTTGGGCCCCACTGGCCACCCTGTGTGCAGGCCCTGCCCATCTTGTTCAGGCTGGGGGGGCCATGTCAGGAGTGGAATCGGACCCCCCGGACCTCTCTGGCTGCCTAGGGTAGGGATATAATTTATTTATTTATTGCTTGGCCTGTGTTCCTCTGGGGAAGGTGGTGGCCCAGACGGCCCCCACACCCAGCTGGAGCAGTTTGCATGCCCCCCCCACTGGGTCTCAGAGTGAATACAGGGATACAGGTTGTGTCTGAAAATGTGGTGGGGGGGTGGTGAGGGGGACCCAGGAGAGGGGCGCATCTTAGCAGCCAGAGAAGTGGCACATGCCCCACAGGTGCTCAGCTGTATTGGGCAGGTCTGGGGGAGAGGGGCAGCCAGCCCGCCCTTCCCTGTTGTCCTCAGGTGACCACCCACCGTGCACACTGCTACCCAGCGACTCTGGCCTGCACAAGTCTGCGCTGTAGATAACTGTATCAAGTCAGAGCACCATTGGATAGAGTTGATAGAGCTGCTTCTGTGTAAATGCTATTTTAAACACTAAAAAGCATTTAATTTTATGGGGCTGACGTGTGGCCTGTCTCTTGTCTTGCCCAGCTGCCGTAGATGATTGGGGTATAGAGGTTAGTCCAGTCTCTCCAGGGTCTGGCCAGAGCTGACCCAGGACCGGCCAGGTGCTGTCCTCTGGATCCAGCTCAGTGACAAGGCTCTCTCACTTGGTGCTGGCAGCGGAAAAGTCCACAGTGGGAAATTTTCTGCCTGTGGTGCTGGCTCCTGCATCCAGCTGTCCTGGCGGCTGGCTCTGGCCTTGGTGCTTAACCCCCCCCCCCCAACTCTGTATGCAGCGCTAGGGATGAGTTGACCCTATTTTACCTGCACATGCCAGGCCAGGGAGAGAGAAGGAAGCTGGTGTCCCCCTTCTCCTTGAGTGGGTCTCTGTTCTGCACTGGGGTTCATGGTCAGTGTAGCTCTAGACCATACCTGACCCTGAGGCCCCGGGTAGTGAGATCTCACAGGGCTAAGACCCCTCATGCCCAGTGGAGGCCTGGGGTTATGGAGTCAACAGTCAGCCTGGGGTTAGAATCTGGAGATGAGGGTGTCTCAGCAGAGTCCAGCATAGTCTGCAGGTTGCTGTATCATTTCTAGGTCTGGGTTCACTGGGGTGAGGTCACTGGGTCATGGGTCACTTGTTTTTGCTGAGTCTCCTCTCCACCCCCGCTGCTGTGCTGCCCCCTGGCATTGCCAGGACCCCCTCCCAGGAAGAACTCGGGAGTGTTTCTCTCTGGCTGCCACAGCAGCAGGTAGCACTTGGGCAGGTGGAAGGTGGCCAGGATGCCCAGAGCACAGAGGAGGCTGGCACCCATCTGCACAGTCGGCTGGTAGGCCACATGCACGTTGGCAAAGAGGGGCACGAAGGAGACCCAGGTGATGAAGTAGGCCAGCATGGCAAAGGTCAGGCTGTAGGCGCTGTTGTAGCGGCCAGGCTGGCTGGGCACCAGGAAGGTGCCCAGGAAGCACAGACAGGCCAGCCCGGCGTTGGCGGCATGCACCAGGCCAAAGCTGACCCAGGAGCGCACACGGCAGTGCACCAGCACCTCCGTGGGCAGCACCCGCCAGTCCATCACCACCTCCGGTGGGAAGGCCACCAGGTACCAGGTGCACAGTGCCCCCTCTGCCAGCAAGGCGAGCAGCACCACCAGCCAGGCCCGGGGCCCCCGCAGGTGGCCACGCAGGTGGTCTGCCCAGCTCTGTGGCAGCTCTGACTCCACGAATATCTCGGCCGCCTGCAGAAAGAGGGTGCTCAGGCAGCCGGTGAGCGGGAGGTGCAGCAGCGGCTGCTGGGCCAGGCAGCTGGCGGGGCTGGGCTGGCCAGGGAACAGGAGGACACTGAGACAGACGAGGCCCAGGCAGGCCAGGCCAAAGCAGGCCTGTGGCCCGCCCGAGGCCCGAACCAGGGGGCTGTCCTGGTGCCAGACGAATAGTCCCAGGGTGGCCAGCACCAGACCCAGCACCAGACCCAGCAGCACCAGCAGCACCAGCACAGCAGGCTCCCCCCACGTCAGGAACTTGGGCCTGCGGGGGAAGCAGTGCAGACTCCTGTCTGGGGACCACTGGTCCTGGTCACACGGGGTACAGAGGAAGTCGTCTGGAGTACGGGAAGAGAGAGGGTGTTGGGAGCACAACCTCCCCTGGGCTTTCCCCCACCACAGGCTCTGGCCCAGGAGACAGCTTCTGAGCCAGGATGTACCAGGACCCTGCAGGTCCCTTCCCCACCTTCCCTGCCTCAGCTGTGTAGACCAGCAGCGAAGGGAATGGCCTGGGCCCTATAGGAAATGTGGCTGACCCGAGAAAGGGCTGACCGGGGGAGGGATCTCACCTGAGCCCGCAGGGCAGATGGCTGATCTGGGAAAGGACTCACCTGGGTTGCGCCGGTAGCTGCCTGCTTTGCAGTCCACACAGTCGTAGCAGCAGGAATGGAAACCCTTCATACGGCGCACCTGGCCCACCTTGCACTGCTTCGAGCACTGGGACACGGGCTTCTGGTGCGGACCTCAGAACTCAGGCAGGCTCCATTGGGCTGGGTGTACCCACCCGGGACCTGGGGATGCCCCCCTACTGCCGCCCTCACCCCCCTCAGGTGGGGCAGACCTTTATCTGGAGCTGCTGTGCAGCAAGGGACAGCCCAGTGCTCACCATGTTCTTTGGGGTGTGCCAGCACATCTGGGATAGCTGCAGCTGTAGGTGGCCATTAAAGCCGCCCACGTTGCGCAGCTCGGGCATCGGGCCCTGCCACACCCATAACTTCAGGTCGTAGTCCATGTTTATGTTCCCGCTGGTGTCAAACCTCAGCGCCAGACCGCGTGCCCGGAAGCTCATGTTGTACATGTTCTCCAGGAGCTGGTGGGCATGTTGAGCAGTGGGTGGGACCAGGCCAGCTGCCTGCAGCCTTGACTGCCTCCCCACTGTCCTTTTCCCTTGGGCGCATGCTGGCCGGCACAGCTCCCACGTTCTCACCTGCCAGGGCTGCACGGACACTTGTGTGGGGCAGCCCGAGGCATTGCAGAGCAGCGTGTTGTGCAGGGCCTGGGCCACACCGTAGACCGCTGCATAGGCCGCGAAGGTCTGTTGGTGCAGCAGGCCGGCAGACACGTTCTCCAGTGATATGTGGTTGCACTGGGGGCAGCGTGGCCCTACCACATGCTCCTCTAGGTCTGGCTGTTCCGCCTCCAGTGAGGCGCAGAAGGCAGGGTCAGCAGCCAGGGCCAGGCGGGTCTGCACGTAGGATGAGAAGTCAGGCAGCGGGGCGCCCCGCTGCAGGAAGCCCAGCACAGTGCCCATCTGGGCCATGCCGGGTAGTGTCATGACCAGGTCCGAGGTCAGCCAGGCCTCACTGGCCACCCACACCTTGGGCAAGAGCCTGTAGTGGATGCTATAGTGGAAGAAAACACGGGCAGCCTGGACGGAGGAGAAGAGGACCACCACCTGCACGCTGCTCTGGTTCACCTGGCGCAGCAGCCCCAGCAGGCTGCGCTGCCAGAGGCTGCGGGCACCAGGTAGCGGCACCAGGCCCTCGTGTGCGATGCAAATGCCCCATGAGTTGGCTCGGCTGGAGAAGAGGCTCAGGCCCTGGCGGCCATACTCGTCGTCACTACCCACGGCAGCGACCCAGTTCCACCTGAGCGTGTGTAGCAGCTCCACCATGGCTGCCACCTGCACTCGGTCACTGGGCACTGTGCGGAAGAAGGATGGGAAGGCCTCTCGGTCACTCAGCCGGTCTGTGCTGGCACCGTAGCTGACCTGCAGTGGCCAGGAGATGTGTTCCAATGGTGGGGCAGGGGTGATCTGTGGGCAGGGCTGGCAAGGGTAGGTGATGGGGGAGAGATGGGGCGCACCTGGGGCATGAGGAAGAAACCGAAGAGCTTGGCAGTGACGAGGGCGAGCTCGGAGGAGTGGGGGCCGATGACGGCCAGCACACGGGGCTGGTACTGCCTGTAGTCACAGTAGGTGGCAATGTTGCGGCTGCCGGCCTTGGCCATGAACACAAGGCTAGGCTTCATGGCAACCGCAGGCTCTGAGCATGTGTCGAAGAGGTCGTAGCCCAGGTGCAGCCCAGGCAGCAGGGTGGACCCTCTGTTGATCTCCTCCACGGCCATCTTCACAGCGAGTGCCCAGAGCAGGCCAAGTGACGAGAACCTGGGACCACACAGGATTGTAGGCAGCAACACCTCATTCCTGCTCTGGAGACCCCCCCCCCAGGGCCATCCCCCCCACCTCCTACCTGGTGCACACGGTGGTGTTGGGCTGTGTCCTGTCACGGAGACCTCTGTCTTCTGCTGAGCCCAGAGGGAATAGCCCACCCAGCACATAGTCCCCCTGCATCCTAAGCTGCCGGGACAGGCACAATGGGGCCCCCACTTCAAAGCCCAGCAGAGCGGAGAGGCCCAGGAAAGCCAGGACTGACATGCTGGGTGGCATCTTCTGGCAGGGACCGCAAGTGCATGAGCTGGGTAGGGGCCCAGATATGGTGAGTTGAGGCTTAGGAGGGGTTGGAGGATTTGTTTAGCAAAACCCTCACCCATTCTCACCTGCCATGCCCAGGGGCCCCTGGAGATGGCCTTCCTTTCCTGGGCCCAAGATTTCCATACATCATTTGCTGTTATCCTGATGCTACCCGGCCCTCTGGCTGACAGTGACCCAGGCAGGCAGGCTTTGAGCAGCCACTGAGCATGACCATTACCTGCTTGTACCCAAGCCCCTTGGCACCCACCCCATTCCTGGAGAGCGAAAGAGACACCCAGGATTTCTCTGTCAGAGGGTCCTAGGCTCTCCAGCTCCCTGTGGGAGGGGTGTGGAGGTCTTTGTACCCTGGGAAGTGGGCACAGAAGCACCTCTCTCCAGCCCTAGGGAGGCACCATCAGCGGTCAGGAGGAGACTGCAGCGGCAACTCTATCTGCAAGCCCAGGGACAGCCTGAGGGGGGTGTCCCACAGGCCTGCACACTAGCCAGGAGGACAGTGGCCAGCTGGCCAGCCTGGCCTCCACCCTGTGGCTGGGGTGGAGACAGTCCTGCTGTGGGGGCCCTGGCTTCTCAGCTTGCCTGGGAACAATGCATCTTGGGGGCTTGGGTGATTCCTCCAGCAGTGGCCTGGGGCTTGGAAGCTTCAGGAGCTCTGTGGCTGGCTGTGCTTCCCAGGTCTGTGCACCTGACACAGCAAGTTCCTCCCTATGGGGACAGGGTTCCCAGCTGGACCTGCAGGGTAGTTGCATGCAAAGGAGGGAGGAAAAACTGTAACCAAATGGGCCACCGCAGTTGAGTCAGCACCAGGTGTGCAGCAGTTCCTAGGAACCCGTCTCCCCCTACCTGGGCACCTCACTGATACCAGGCTTGGGGGCGGAAGTGTACCCAGAGGAGCTGGGGGAGGCTGGTGATTCCCCTGGGGTAGGAGCTCTGGGTGTCTCAACCCTGGCTGTGCCTGCAGACATTTACAGATGGTCTGGGGACCAATGTTTGTCCACCTGCACTGGCCTGTGGGCAGGGTTCACATTGTTCAGCACACTCAGGACACGCACATGCATGTATACAACACGTTGTAGGACACCTGCATGTGCACAATACAGACACACAGAGTGCTCTGCACCTGAACATGATAAATACACCAGTGCACTGTATGATACATACACACAAGGCACACAGCGCGTTGCACCTGCACACCCATGATACACACATGCTATTGCACTGCACCTGCATGACACACACAATACATGCACACACTGCACCCACACACATATGTGGATATACATGTGCAGCCTTTGCTCATTGGCCTGTGTAGACCCCAGGTTGTTCTCCCAAGCAAGTTCTTCATTGTCATTGGCCTTAGCTGGCACCACACAGGGCTGTGGTCTCTGCTTGGTGTGGGGCAGAATTGGACAGGGTGCAGCAGCAGAGCCTGGCATTGGCTGACACTGAATGTCCAAGAGGACCCTTCTTTTTTTTTTTTTTTACAGAGACAGAGAGAGGGATAGATAGGGACAGACAGGGACAGAGAGAGATGAGAAGCATCAATCATCAGTTTTTCGTTGCAACACCTTAGTTGTTCACTGATTGCTTTCTCATATGTGCCTTGACCGTGGGCCTTCAGCAGACCAAGTAACCCCTTGCTCAAGCCAGCGACCTTGGGTCCAAGCTGGTGAGCCTTGCTCAAACCAGATGAGCACGAACTCAAGCTGGCGACCTCGGGGTCTCGAACCTGGGTCCTCCACATCTCAGTCCGACGCTCTATCCACTGCACCACCGCCTGGTCAGGCGAGGACCCTTCTTGATACGTGTCCTTTCTGTCTGGACCACAGCCGTGGCCCAGAGCAGTCTCTGCTCCACTGGCTGCAGCTGGGCAGGTCTTTCTTTCTGCAGGGTGTGCAGCTGGCCCAGGCCTCCCCTTCTAATCCAGCACCTTGGGTGATTCCACATCTGACTTACCAATAAAATGATAGTCCTGTGGACCTCAACAAGGGTCAGGGTGGGGGGACCAAGCTAAACCCTGCACAGGGACAGCTAGGCAGCAGCCCTGCTTAATTTCCCGTGGTTGACAGTCCAGCCATATAGGCGGTGGGGCCGTGGACCCCTCCCCGTTGGTAAACAGAGGCCTGGCACACTCCACAACCCCGTCCTGGAACGCAGAATCTGCTTCTTTAATTGTAACTTAAAAAAAAAAAAGTTTATTTATTGATTTTAGCGAGGGAGACAGGGACATTGATTTGTTCCTGTATGTGCCCTGACTGGGGGTCGAACCAGCAACCTCTGTGCTTTGGGACAATGCTCCAACCAACTGAGCTATCTGGCCAGAGCTGTAATTGTAATTTATTTATGTTGGAAAAACCATCACCTGTATTACAGTTTCCAAAGGTCCCCACAAGCTCACACTCATGCACAGCTGCTGCATGGTGGATCCTTGACACCCAAGATCTCGAGATCAGTGAGGAGCCAGTGGAATAGTCCAGGCTCCCAGGGTGTGGCTGTCTGCCAGCCTGTTAGGCAAAGGGGTCCATGCCCTGCCCTCTGCCATTTATTGTGGGTCAGCTGAGCTCCACGGGGACAGGTAGCAAGGGGTAGAGGAGAGGGAATACAGCATGTCACTGCTGCCAAGGAGGGGGAGGCCAGCTGGCCCAGCAGTCAGGGGTTCTTGGGGGCTCTGGCAGAGCACCCAGCAACAGTGTGGCTGCAGGAGACAGCTGATATGTGCAGGCCTACAGAGCCCATGCTCAAGGCTCCAGCTCCTGGCTGTGACCGCTGAGGACAGGTGGGCCCCTGGATAACAAAAAGGTGAGGGGCAGGGAACAAGATGCAGTGCCAATGGCTGCCCAGATTCCCTCTATGTCCTGGAGACAGCCAGCCTGGTACGGAGGGGCCACAGGCATCACACCTGGCCACAGATACTCGGTCCTGGGCCTGGGCCCCAATGGACCTGGAGACCTGCACCAGCAGAGTGCATTGGCTGAAGAGTCTACACTCTAGGGACTCAGTCATTTCACAGACTTGACCCCCAGGTAAGGACAGCCTCCAGGGCTTTTGGATGAAAACTGATCCTGCCCCCACCCTCCCTGTGTACTGCACTGTATCCATCGCTAGCACCTTCTCTGTCTGTAGCCCAAGTGGTCACACTGGGTATGTGGCTCCCCACAAGCTCAGCTTGCAGAGGAGACAGTGGTTTTCCTGCTCCTGGGGCACTCGGAAAGCTCCATGGTGGGACTGACAGGCCCTGGCTGCCCCAGCCCAGCTCCAAAGGGGATGCCCTCCCAGCCAGGGCCCTCCAGCCCCTAGGGCAGGTCCAGCAGAGCATGCTCGGCATAGAGCTTCTGGGAGATATTGTACACGTGCTCGATGAACGGCAGGGCCTCGCCCAGCATCTCCACAGCCTGCTCAGGGGATCCCACATTCATGGCCTCCAGGAAGACCTTGCGCGTGGGCAGAGTGCAGAAGGCCACGGTGACAGCCCGGCGGATGATCCAAGGGTGGTAGGCAGCCAGCGAGGCATTGTAGGAGTCGGTGCAGAGCACGGCAGTGCGCGCATCCTCAGGGCTGGTGCGCAGGCCCTCCAGGAAGAGTTGTAGCCAGCGCAGTGCCCGGTGCAGCCGAAGCACCGTCCGGCAGCCAGAGTCCGGGTGGCGGGAGCGGCGCTCCAGGTCCACCAGCTGGTTGCCTACCTCATAGGCTACCATGGACTGTAGGCTGCTGTAGTGGTCCCGCTGGGGGCCGCTGCACAGGTGCTCCATGATCTGCAGCTTTGTTATCACATCCTTGGAGATGAAAGAAAAGATGGCACCCAGGCTGTTCAGGAACCTGAAAAGGGAGGCAGGGGCTGAGCCTGGGGTACAGGGCCTGGGGTGCAGCAGTGCCCACCATCCAGGGGGTGTGGCTGGGGGAGCTCCGCCTGGGCAGTGGCCCCTCCACGCACCTGACCAACCCCTTCCAGCCGGCGAGGTAGTGCTCCAGCAGAACCTCTTCCTTCTCGTTGAGACTCTGCTTGAAACTGACCAGGACGACTTTCAGATTGAAGTTCGACTCCAAGTCGTCCATTTTCAATAGGGCTGTGGGTTGTCTCACTGAGAAGTCAGCTTACTCCTTTGGGAAGGGGGGCAGGAGCAGTAGGAAAGAAACAGCTGGGGTCTCATTGCTCCCCAGGAGCCCACCTCATTCTGCTTGGGCAGCACTCTCTCTGACACCCACCTGACACCACTGTGCCCTTTCCCAGGACAGGTGCCCACAGGCCTTCGTCCCGCCCCTCCCTGTCACTCGGGCTTCGTCAAACCACTCTTTTTTTTTTTTTTCCTGTATTTTTCTGAAGCCGGAAAGGGGGAGAGACAGTCAGACAGACTCCCGCATGCGCACGACCAGGATCTGCCCGGCACGCCCACCAGGGGGCGACGCTCTGCCCCTCTGGGGCGTTGCTCTGTTGCAACCAGAGCCACTCTAGCGCCTGGGGCAGAGGCCGAGGAGCAATCCCCAGCGCCCGGGCCATCTTTGCTCCAGTGGAGCCTCGGCTGCGGGAGGGGAAGAGAGAGACAGAGAGGAAGAACAGAGGGAGAGGTGAAGAAGCAGCTGGGCGTTTCTCCTGTGTGCCCTGGCCGGGAATCGAACCCGGGACTTCTGCACGCCAGGCCGACGCTCTGCCACTGAGCCAACCGGCCAGGGCCTCAAACTACTCTTGCCACATCTTACCTGCAGCAGATGTCTCTGCTCGCATTATTTGTCTACTGCTAGAATATCTGTCTTTACTCCTTAGAGAAATATGTGCTGAGTCCCCACCCAGGGCCAGGTACACTTCTAAGCACTCGGGGACAGAGACAAACAGCCCAGCTTGGTCAGGGCAACATTATCATGGAGCAAGGGGTCACACAATAACAAAGACGGGAAATTGCAACAGGGTAGCTAAAAGAGAGTCAGTACTATGTAAAAAGACAGTGGACTGAGGTGGGATGGCCAGGGAGGGGGTTGGGCAGCCTTGTCCCTCCTCGCTTACAGCTACATCCATCCTGAAAGCCAGTGCAGAGGCTGTGAGTCAGCACATGATAGACAGATGGATAGACACCAGTCTTTTCCTGCTCTGGATTCTGCTTGCACTCATACAGTCACTCCACAAACATCCAAGCACCCACACATCAAATGGGTGCTACTGAGCACCCTAGCCCCTGCTTCCCTGGGTGCCCAGGGCCAGCACCAAAGTGTGGCTCTTATGGGCCCTGAGGACTCAGCAGCATCTCATCTCATGTCCAGGATAAGCTCTGATCGCACTGGGCCTGGGGGTTCCTGTGCTTTTGTTGCTTGGTGCCCTGTGGGGACCTGGCAATGGAGGGACCTGGCAGCTAGGAACTGGACACCTGGGAGCCTGTGCATGCTCTGCCTCCCACTTTGTGGGCAGGTCACTCACCATCCTAAGACTTGTTCCTTCACCTCTGAGGAAAATGGGCCAGCACACCCTGCTCTGTCCACTGCCCAGGCTGTGGGAGTGATTGACGGGGCCCAGTGGGTGTAGAGGCCCTGAAGGCCCCAAGGGTTGGGCCTAATGCCTGGCATCAGGTGGAGGACACAGAGGTGAGCTCATCCTGTCTTCAGGTGGAGAGAGGCAGCCATTCCAGGCCTCAGGAAGATGGCTCTCTGGAGACTTCCAGCATCCCCACCTCCCAGGGCCTCAGTTTTCTGTATACTGAGCAGATGGTCTCCAGGCACTCAGGGTTACCTTCCTGGCCACCAGATATCCTGTGGGCCAGCCTTCCTGACCAGAACCCAAGCCAGCAGCCAAGAGGAGCTGCCAGGAGCTTTTCAGAGCCTGGAAACAGGAAGGGCAGTGGCTGTGCAGCTGGGGGTGGGCCGCCTGCCAGCTCTAGGAAGGTGATGCAAGGCACCGCCAAGGCTCCCCCTTGGCCTCAAGGTCAGGGCTCAGCCGGAGGGCGACCTAAGCACCAGAGTCCTACTGCTGACAGCAGGCTTAAGTCCCCCAGGAGAAGGGGCACCCACCCTGGCACCCAGGCCCAGAGGGTGGGAGCGGCGGCCGGCCCAATAAGTCCTGCAAGTCGGGCTCGCCTGGAAAGGGGCACCAGGTAGCGCTGGATCGGGTGGGGGGCCGAGTCTTGAGCGGGTCCGGGTCCAGGCCCAGGGATGGAGCAGGGGTCCAGGGTCCGGGGTCCTAGCAGGCGTGAAAGCTGAGTCCTCGGCCGCCCCCTTCAGCGCCCGGCTCCTCGGCGATGCCCAGGCCAGCCCGGCTGGCTCGTTTGAGTCCCCCCGGCGCTCACCTGAACCTGCTGCTCCGCGCTCACCTGCGACGCCGCCGCTGCAGCCGCCACCTGACCCACCTTCGACCCACTGCCCCGCCCCCGGCGTCCCCGGCCTCTCAGGATTGGTTGCTGGCCGCCCAATGAGCAGACGGAGCGCGGCCTGCGTTTCCGGCGCGCTCACCGGAAGCTGGCGCCGTTGGGGATGCTCTTGCGTTGTACGTCCCCGCGAGTCAGGTCTCTTGTGTTGTTTTGGCTGCGGCTTTCCGGGTCTTGTCCCGTGAGGTGGGCGCGCGGCTAAGGGAGCACCGAAGCGACGGGGCTTGGGAGCGCGTCTGGGCAGGATGCCCGAGATCAGGGTCACCCCCCTGGGTGAGTAAGGGGCGCTGTGACGGCGTCGGTGGTCCCCGGAGGCCGCAGTCCCGCCCGGCTCAGGCCGGGCGTGGAGGGACGTTGGGGGGATGGCCTTGGGCTTGCTTCTTGGCCTGCTGCTATGCAGGGTCCTCGTTTTTTCCTAAAAACGAGGTGAGGACGAGATCGCCTAAAGCGGGCCCTGGGCGACGCCGCGGCCGCATTGCCCCTTCCTTTGCACGTGGACTGATGCTCAGGCCGCCCTTGCTTCCCCCCTCCCGCCTCCCCTTCCTCACCGTTCTTTTTCTCCCACCTTCTCCGTCTGTCTCGCGCCTGGGCTGCCTGCAGCCTCCCATCTACCCAGCTTGCCCGTCTACCATTATTAGTTCAGCCCTTGGTTTACTTCTGTAAATTAAAAAAAAATACACGTGCACTTTTTAAAAAAATATATTTATTGATTTTTAGAGAGAGGAGAGAGAAAGGGGTGGAGGAGGAGCAGGAAGCACCAATTAGTATAGTAGCTTCTCATATGTGCCTTGACTGGGCAAGCCCAGGGTTTTGAACTGGCAACCTAAGCATTCTAGGTCGATGCTTTATACACTGCGCCACCAAATGTCAGGCACACGTGCACTTTTAAAAGCCTGAACAGTGTGAAGCAAGAAAGATCACTCAGCATCTAGGGTCCCAGAAACAACTGGGGTTGTCATTTTGGTGGCCACCCTCCAGATTTCTCTGGATGTTTTTCCTGTACACATGACATGCGCTGTTCCAACACCTGCCTTCTTCACTGGGCTGTGTGTCCGCAGCGTCTTCCTTTTCAGATGCCCCACGCACCTCTCATGTCCTTCCTCATGGTGTGAGCTCTTCCTCAGACTCAGTAGTGACTCTGAGCTGTTAACAGAGCTACATTGACAGCGAACTCCCCTGCCTTTGCCAGCTACCCTCCATATGCCCTGCCTCACCCATGGTCTCTTTTTTTTTAATGTTTTCTAATTTTTGTGAGCAGTATATTACCCCCATTTTACTTTATTTATTTATTATTATTATTATTATTTTATTTTTATTTTTTACAGAGACTCAGAGTCAGAGAGAGGGATAGCTAGGGACAAACAGACAGAAACGGAGAGAGATGAGAAGCATCAATCATCAGTTTTTCGTTGCAACACCTTAGTTCATTGATTGCTTTCTCATATGTGCTTGACCGTGGGCCTTCAGCAGACCGAGTAACCCCTTGCTTGAGCCAGCGACCTTGGGTCCAAGCTAGTGAGCTTTGCTCAAACCAGATGAGCCCACGCTCAAGCTGGCGACCTCGGGGTCTCGAACCTGGGTCCTCCGCATCCCAATCCGATGCTCTATCCACTGCGCCACCGCCTGGTCAGGCCCCATGGTCTCTTGTAGCTGTTGGCACAGGGTACCCTTGGGCTGCTGTGGCCCCACACCTGCTCCTGCCCCTGGCTCCTCTCCAAGGGCCTCTGTAGGACCCTCCTTCCAACCCCTTTTCCATTTCGCTCCTTTCTCAATGCCTACTACCTTTAATCAGTCCTTATCTTTTGTGAACCCAGTCTATACCTGGGTGTGCCCCCAAGGTCACTCAGCCTCAGCATCACCAAAGCTAACTGTTTCTCCGCTGTCTCCCTTTGTCAGTTTCTGCCTTGTGGGCTCCCTCCTCACCTGGGCCAGATATGGAGAGTCTCCTAAGTGACCTAGGCCACAGGGCCTTTGCACATGTCCCCCCCCTTGGTGTGTCTGTCCCCTTGCTTGGAGGTCATAAGCCTGTATGGTTCTGGAAGTTTGTGTTCTCTTCTCTGCCTAACTTACCTCCCTGGTGCTCATCTCCACCTGATGCACTCCGTGTGTCTTGTCTGCGTGCTCATCATCTGTCACCTTGCCCTGGAACATGAGCTCCCTGCAGACAGGGTGTCTCCTTTGTTTTCTCCTGAGTCTTGTCCACTCCTGTGTGCCCTGGACTGTTTCCCATATCTCCTGCCCAGTTCAGGCCACTGTCTTTGCTCCCTAAGATTGTTGTGTTTCCTTTTGGGGGCACATGGCCAGTGCCTCGAGCTGGGATCTGAAATCTGGAAGGCCATCCTGGCCCCGGTGCTTTAAAGTCATGTGCATGGAGGAGGGGGTTGATCTCATGACCTCTGTGGCTTCACACCTCATCTGTAAAGGGGGGTCCTTCCCTCACCCACAAATGTCGGGAGGGCATATGAGCTGGCATGGCTCCAGGACTGGGGGGCCCAGCAGGGAACAGACAGCTCCAACCTTGCCCTTAAAAAAGCATATCCTTGTGGGAACAGGAGTAGGCCTATAAGAGACATCCAGGCCACCACCTGTGGCTGGGCTGCCTGAGGCGTGCAGGCCAAGCTCTTGGCTGGTGTCCCTTGCTGTTGCCGTGGTGACAGGCTTCTTGAAGCCAGCCCTCATCCCACTCTGGGTGTGGCGAAGTTACCCTGGTGTCTGTAGTGCCAACAGAAGGTCAGGTGGCTGGCGGAGGCTTGTAGGGTTCAAGATGGGAAGCAGGCTATTTGCAGTCACCAGGGCCTGGAAGGTTGTAGTCCTTTCCTTCTGGGCCCCCGGGTCCCAGAGGAGGCTACAGGTGGTCATAGGCGGTGGCCAGGATGTGTCTTGCTGTGTGACTGGAGCAGTGGGGCAGCGCTTGGAGGTCAGGAACATGGATCGGACTCAGGTTCAGGCCTGGTCACGGTAGTTGATCATTGCTGGACATCTGGGGCCTTGTTTCCCCATGGCTAGGCCAAAGCCACAGGGGAACCTCTGCGGTGGTACCACCAGAAAGTACCTGACACCTCTTGGGGGGCAGGTCCTGGGGGAGGGGTCCCACAGCCCAGATGTGACCCCTCACCCAGGTTTCAGGAGGTGTGGTGAGGTCCTTCAGAGCACCCACTTGCCTCTGTTGGTGCTGGGACCAGTCCGGCACTTGTTACTCAGCTCTTGGCCTTTGAGGGTACAGGTGGGTCACAGCTAGTGGCTGCAACCTTCTTCCATCTCAGCCTGGGCAACACAGGGAAGGCCTGAGGCTGGAGTCATATTGGGGGAGGATACTTGGGCCAGAACTCACATGGGGTACTTGGTGCTTTATTTCTTCCATCTTCTTCCTGTATGCTTTTAGGGGTGGCAGTGTTCTCACCTCACATGTCCACACAGCAGGCATGGGGTTGTTTCCCAGTGCACTTAGGGGTCTTCAGGGCCAGGGACCCAGAGTGTCCATGGAGGCCTGGGGCAGGCAGTTGGGCCTTAGCCTTGAGGTTGGGGCTGTTGCTTGCGGTGTGGGGGAGGGGCAGAGGGCTCTGGGGGGAAGGAGGAAGGGTGTGGCAGCACCTCACCTGTCCCTGCAGGGGCTGGCCAGGATGTGGGCCGAAGCTGCATCCTGGTCTCCATTGGGGGCAAGAACGTCATGTTGGACTGCGGGATGCACATGGGCTTCAATGATGACGTGAGTCCAGTGTACGGGCTGCCTGAAGGCCACCCCGGGGGCTGGGGAGAGTCTGTCACCCAGCCTGCTCCTTTTTGAGGACCGTGGGACTCAGAGCCTCAGGCTCCGACCTATGAAATGGGGACAGTCTGGACAAGTGGGTAGTGTCGGAGGCAGTGGGTCTGGGGTTACTGTATTTCTGGGCAGCCCCCCACCATCACATGACAGATGGGGTGCCCTGCATAGGGATTGGTCTGTATAGAGAGGGGGCTTGTGGGCTTCTGCAGAGTAGTGTGGGGTGGGCTTGGCTTGGTTATTGGTTCCAGCCTTTGACTCCCCCTGTGCTCAGGGGCTGTGAGCAGTCAGCAGTCCTGGTGCAGCCTTCTGGACTGGGATGTTGGTGTCCAGCTACTCCCTGGAGCACTGACTGCCCTCCTGTCACCGGGAGACCTGGGCAGCCGCTGTGTTCTGATGCTTGCTTTTGACTTTTCAGAGGCGCTTCCCCGACTTTTCCTACATCACTCGCAATGGCCGGCTGACCGACTTCCTGGACTGTGTGATAATTAGGTGGGCCCCCATCACAGGGCTGCTGATGACAGTGCTGTACTGTGCTGGCTCGAGTCTTCCCTACCTCCAGGACCCTCAGGAGCTTAGGAGAGCTGCTCTGGGCCTGTGGAGGCTGCAGGCCATGGGGTGTCGCTGGCCTGGGTCCTGTCCCAGGTTGCCTTTGTGGCTCGCCTCTAGGTCTGACTCTGCCCACCTGTGGATGCTGGCTCTAGTGGTGGTGTCTGTTTGTGTGGTCGTAGTGTTCATGGCTGCTGCTTGGTAGGCTCTAACCAGCCCTGTGAGGGTCAGGGTTGGACAGTGCTGTGCCCCTCAACTGTTGTGGACGAGAGCCTAGGTGCCCCAGGAAGATGAGGTCGTGTCAGGCCTCCAGATGGTGGGCTTTAATGAGCCCATCTACAGCAGTGACTGTCCCGCCCCCGCCCCACCAGTCCTCAGTTCTCGACGAGCTTCCCAGATGATCTTGTCTGTCCTGCCCCTGACCTTCAGGTTTCCCTGCCTGGCTGAATGGGGCCCTGCCTTCCCTCCTCTCCCTCATGCTCCACCTAGATAGTCACAAACCTTTCTGGGATCTAGCCTCTCACAACCCCGACCTTCACGCGGCCTGGATGACTACAGCAGCCTCCTGCTGGTTCCTCACCACTACAGCCAGAGGTGCCCTGTGTCATGCCCCATGCTCAGCTGCTCTGAGAATCCCTTCTAGACAAGGACTTGCGCTTCTGCATCTGCCTCAGCTGTGGGCTGGCTTGGCACTGCTGTTCCCACTGCCCCAGTGCCCTTCCAGGCCTCGTATCTCACATCCTTTTTGCTTTGGTACATGTGCCATGGGGGCCTTGGCCACCCACCAAAGATGGCAGCTCTGGTACACTGTCCCTTTAGTTGCTTCCCATTTCTTCAGGGAACATGTCACCCTCTGGTACACATTTTAGCTTCTTACTTGCTTATTGCTAAACTAGATGTTTAGACTATAAGGTCCAGGAGGACGGGAGTTTCTGTTTGCTCATTCCACACTCACTGGTGCTCAGGACAGTTCCTGATGCACAGCAAGCACTCAGCGAGGGAGCGAATGAGTGAGCAGGCAGGCTGATCCTGGTGTGGAGGGTCTGTGGAGGGGTGGGGTGCAGTGGCCTGCTAACCATGCTGCGCCCCCAGCCACTTCCACCTGGATCACTGCGGGGCACTGCCCTACTTCAGCGAGATGGTGGGCTACGACGGGCCCATCTACATGACCCACCCCACCCAGGCCATCTGCCCCATCCTGCTGGAGGACTACCGCAAGATCGCTGTGGACAAGAAGGGCGAGGCCAACTTCTTCACCTCCCAGATGATCAAAGACTGTATGAAGAAGGTGGTGGCTGTCCACCTCCACCAGACGGTTCAGGTCAGGTCTGGCCAACCCCGTGTCTCTGTCAGTCACTTGGGGCCACCTGGAGGCAGCAGAGGGCCCAGCCCAGATTCAGCATTTGGTGGGAGTGGAACAGGCTTGTGGGACACTTGCCACCTGAGCATAATGGAGCTCTGATGTGCTGACCCGGGGTAGGGAGTGGGGCAGCACTGCATGGTGCTGGGCTCTGGGCTTTGGGATCCCTCTCAATAACTGCTGTGTGTGGGTTCCGGGGGAGGTAGAGGGCTGAGAGCATGTGAGACATTGATCAGAGGTGTTGGATCTGTTCATTTCTCCTTGGAGTTTTGCTTGTTAGTAGGTGTCATCTTGGGTCATTTTATCCTGGTTGAACCTTCTGTAAATGTGGAGTGTTTATGTTGCCTATCTTAAGTAATGCTTTTCATCTTAAAGTCTGTTTTTCTGGTAGTATGCTGACACCATTCTCACTTCCCCCCACCTTCGGTTAATGTTTGCATAAGTATACATTTTTCTATCTTTTTACTTTCAGCTTTTCTGTATCATATTTTAAATGTGGTTCTTTAGTATGTGGTTAGAGTGTTATGTTCTGTTTTTAATTTGACACTTTTCTTTTAAGGTTTTATTTATTGATTTTACAGAGCGGGGAGGTGGGTGGAGCGAGAAGTAGCAACTCAAACTTGCTTCACTTTAGTTGTTGATTGCTTGTTGCTTGTGTGTGCTCTGACTGGGCAAGCCCAGGGTTTTGAACTAGTGACCTCAGCATTCCAGGTCGTCTGTATACTGTGCCACCAAAGGCCAGGCTGTGGTTAGGATTTTTTAAAATTCAGCCTGCTACCTGTTCTTTAGATGAGCATTTATTTTTTTATTTTTTATTTTTCTGAAGTTGGAAACGGAATGGCAGTCAGACAGACTCCTGCATGCGCCTGACCAGGATCCACCCGGCATGCCCACCAGGGGGCGATGTTCTGCCCATCTGGGGTGCTGCTCTGTTGCATCCAGAGCCATTCTAGTGCCTGAGGCAGAGGCCACAGAGCCATCCTCAGCACCCGGGCCAACTTTGCTCCAATGGAGCCTTGGCTGCGGGAGGGGAAGAGAGAGACAGAGAAGAAGAAGAGGGGGAGGGGTGGAGAAGCAGATGGGTGCTTCTCCTGTGTGCCCTGGCCGGGAATCGAACCCGGGACTCCTGCATGCCAGGCTGACGCTCTACCACTCAGCCAACCAGCCAGGGCCTAGATGAGCATTTAGATTCTACTTTTCGTAAGGGAACTTGGGCTTGGCTGTGCTGTCATCAATCATTCACTTCCTATATCTTGTCTACTCCACGATTTTTCTTTTTCTTTTTTTTTCTTTACAGGAAGAGAGAAGAGAGAGTCAGAGAGAGGAATAGACAGGGACAGACAGACAGGAATGGAGAGATATGAGAAGCATCAATCATCAGTTTTTCATTGCGACATCTTAGTTGTTCATTGATTGCTTTCTCATATGTGCCTTGACTGCGGGCCTTCAGCAGACCGAGTAACCCCTTGCTCGAGCCAGCGACTTTGGGTCCAAGCTGGTGAGCTTTTTGCTCAAAGCAGATGAGCCTGTGCTCAAGCTGGCAACCTCCGGGTCTCGAACCTGGGTCTTCTGCATCCCAGTCCGACGCTATATCCACTGCGCCACCGCCTGGTCAGGCGATTTTTCTAATCTTTGCTGCCTTTTTTGGATTGGTTTTTGATTTTTTTTTTTTTGAGAAAGAGGAAAGGAGAGAGATGGGAAGCATCAACTCGTAGTTGTATCACTTTAGTTATTCATTGATTGCTTCCCATGTGGGCCTTGTTGGGGACAGTCCAGCTGAGCCAGTGACCCCTTGCTCAAGACAATAACCATGTGAACATGTCAGTAATCCTATGCTCAAGCCGGTGACCCTGCGTTCAAGGTGGTGACCTCAGGGTTTCGAACCTGGGACCTCAGCGCACCAAGTTGACACTCTATCCATTGCGCCACTACTGGTCAGGCTGGATGGGTTAAAAAAATATTCTAGTTCTCACCCTGGCCAGATAGCTCGATTGGTTAGCGCATCATCCTGATAAGAAAAGGTTGGGGGTTCGATTCCCTGGTCAGGGCACATTACAGGAATAGATCTATGTTTCTGTCTCTCTCTCTCTCTCTCTTTCTCCCTCCCTCCCTCCCTCCTTCCCTACCCTCTCCCTTCCTTCTTCTTTTTCTAAAATCAGTCAATAAATTTTTTTTAAAAGATTTTATTTGAAAAAAAAACTATTTCTTGTTTTATTTGGTTAGTAATTATATATTCTAATTATTTTAGGGGTAGACATAACTAAATGTATCCACAACAACAAACGTCTAAGGTACTTGATCTTTCCTGGATAGTACAGGGGTCTTAACATTTTCAGCTTGTTTAGCCCCCCCACCCCTGACGCATAGGCTCTTGTTTCTGTGTTTTAACTCCCTCAGTTGATATTAGCCTGTCAGAGTGTTGGTGTGCTGGCTGTCTCTTCACACTTCTTGCTGTTCTTATCTATCTGTGGTCCTTAACAGCTTCTTTTTTCAAGTGAGAGGAGCGGAGATAGACGTCCGCATATGCCCCGACTGGTTTCCATCCGGCAATCCCCATCTGGGGCTGATGATCAGACCAACTGAGCTGTCTTCAGTGCCCCGGGCCAACGCTTGAACCAGTCGAGCCACTGGCTATGAGAGGGAAAGAGGGGGAGAGAAACGGTCACTTCTCATGTGCGCCCTGATGGGAGATTGAACTCAGGATATCGCATACTGGGCCGACGTTCTATCCACTGAGCCAACCAGCCAGGGCCAGTCCTTCTTATTTGGGATACTTTACCTTTTGCCTGAAGAACACCAGCATGGATCTGCTGGTGATGAATCTCAACTATTATTTGCCTGAAATGGACTTACTTAACCCTCACTGTGGGAGGACTTTTTCATTAGGTACAGAATTCTAGGTTGGAAACTACTTCCTCTCAGTTCTCTGAATACGTCTTCCCAGCTGCTGCTTGGAAGAGAATCCTTTTCTTGGGCTCTGTACAGGGCTCTTGGATCTGTGGCATGATGTCTTTTTTTATTTTTATTCTTAAAATTTAAAAACAATTTTATTTATTGATTTTAGGGAGAGAGGAAGGGTGGGGGAGAGACAGGAACATTCCATCTGTTCCTGAATGTGCCCTGACCTGGGGATTGAACCTGCAACCTCTGTGCCTTGGGATGGCGCTCCAACCAAACAAGCTATCTGGTCAGGGCTTTAATTTTTACTTTTAATTTATTGTGTTACCATGGTTTCAAGTGTCCTACTCAATACAATACCCTCGACACCCCGCGTTGTGCCCCCCATGCCCCATGCCAAGTCTCTTTCTATCCCGTTTCCCCCCTTTGCCCTCCCCCACCTCCAACCCTCTTTTCCTCTGGCTATTGCTGTAATGTACCTGTGATTTTGGCTATTTCCTTCACCTTCTTTGTGCTGCGTGCTGCTCCGCCTGTTGCCCTGCAGCCTGGGGCTCCCTCTGTGAATGTCAGATATCTGCTAGTCCTCTGCCTGCCTTCTGTCTGTGCCTCTTGCTGGGTGCTGCCTTCTGTGTACCTCAGTTCATAATTGTTTTTAGTTATATTTAATGGGCTGCTAAGTTTCTCCACTGAATTCTAGTTTGGGTTATTATAGTTTCTGGTCTTAGAATTTCCATTTTAAAAAAAATAGTTTCTGCCCTGGCCGGTTGGCTCAGCGGTAGAGCGTCGGCCTAGCGTGCGGAGGACCCGGGTTCGATTCCCGGCCAGGGCACACAGGAGAAGTGCCCATTTGCTTCTCCACCCCTCCTCCGCGCTTTCCCTCTCTGTCTCTCTCTTCCCCTCCCGCAGCCAAGGCTCCATTGGAGCAAAGATGGCCTGGGCGCTGGGGATGGCTCTGTGGCCTCTGCCCCAGGCGCTAGAGTGGCTCTGGTCGCAACATGGCGACGCCCAGGATGGGCAGAGCATCGCCCCCTGGTGGGCAGAGCGTCGCCCCTGGTGGGTGTGCCGGGTGCATCCCGGTCGGGCGCATGCGGGAGTCTGTCTGACTGTCTCTCCCTGTTTCCAGCTTCAGAAAAATGAATAAAAAAAAAAAAAATAGTTTCTGGTTTTATTGCCAACGTTCTGAATCCTATCTTTTATCTCTGGATATACTAATTACCTCCTTTTGAAGTCTCCATCTGAAAACTGAGAGCCCTTGAGTCTGCCCCTCCGGGCTGCTGTTTCTCTTATTTCCAGCCCTGTTGTCTCATCTCTTGTGTTGAGTTGCTTTTGGTTGAAAATGACATCTTCTGTGAAAAGCAGGAAACGAAAGGCTTAGAACAACATCATCCACTTGCACGCACTGCCTCCCCAGTCTTCCTTTTCTAGTCCCTCTGCTGTCCTTGCTTGACTGACTCCACCCAGCACCACCACCGCCCTGACTCAGCCCTCTCCTCCCAGGTGGATGAGGAGCTGCAGATCAAGGCCTACTATGCGGGCCATGTGCTGGGGGCAGCCATGTTCCAGATCAGAGTGGGCTCGGAGTCTGTGGTCTACACGGTCAGTGGAAGCGTTCAGGGCACGGGAAGGCTATCTGGGCGGGGGGTGGGGGAGGCGCCTACCTTAATGCTGCTCTTCTGCAGGGCGATTACAACATGACACCGGACCGGCACCTGGGGTGAGTCGGGTGGTGTGTTGGTTTCATCTTGTGAAGTCCCCGTGGCCCAGGAGTGCATTGACCTTCAAGGGTGTACTAGGTGCCTGAGCAGCGTCAGTGTTTCCCACGTGTCCCCGTGTAAGGCAGAGTCTCTTCTCCTGTCTTCCCTCGAGTGCTGCTCATAACATTCTGTGGCCTGGGCCTGTGCAGGGGAGGCTGCCAGCCAGCAGTCCTAGAAGGCCTTGGCTGTGAACAGGGCTGGGATCCAGTTTGTTGCTCCCAACATTGTGGCCATGTGGACTGTCCACCTTGGGCCTCACCCACTCTGTTCCAGAGCTGCCTGGATTGACAAGTGCCGCCCCAACCTGCTCATCACAGAATCCACGTATGCCACGACCATCCGTGACTCTAAGCGCTGTCGGGAACGAGACTTCCTCAAGAAGGTCCATGAGACGGTGGAGCGTGGTGGGAAGGTAGCCATTTCCATCAGGAACATTAGGCAGTGCTCTGGACTTTGTGGCCAGGGGCCAGGTGCTGTGGTTCTGGGCTTGCTGAGCATTGGGAAGAGCTCCACAGTGACCTCTGTGGGGCACTGGTTTTCTCTCACGGCTCAGGTCCCATCACAGGACTGACCAGAGCATCCACCAGGGACCCCTGTGGAGGCAGGAATCGGGGCAGAATGTGGCTGGGGCCTCCAGCTCTCAGGGATGGCTGGCCATGACCTCTCAGTGGATGTGGCCTCTGGCTATAAGAGCTGCCAGTAGGGCCCATCTTCATAGCAAGCTGCTTCCTGACAAGGTGGCTACAGGGAGCAACTGTCCACCCACTGTGCTCAGATGTTGGCTTGACCTGGGTGGGCAGTGTGGCCAGGGGCTTCCACCCATGCCAGTCTTGGCCCCTGCTCCACAGGTGCTGATCCCTGTGTTTGCACTGGGCCGTGCTCAGGAGCTGTGCATCCTGCTGGAGACCTTCTGGTAGGTGCTGCCACGATGGCGGCCGGGCTCCTGGCTGGAGGGGACGGTAGAGAGCAGGACACCCGATGGCTATGGGGGCGCTGCCTTACTTAGGCCTGTTAGTGGTACACGGGCACCACCCTCTTGCACTGAGCCTCCATACACGTCAGCTCCAACACTTTATAGAAGGACACCTGGCTCAACCCAGGCTGCAGGTCTGGGGCTGACACAGCCAGTCCCGCCCTGCATCTCCTCCTGGGTGGCTCCCTCACTGTCCACAGGGAGCGCATGAACCTGAAGGCCCCCATCTACTTCTCCACGGGCCTGACGGAGAAGGCCAACCACTACTACAAGCTCTTTATCACCTGGACCAACCAGAAGATCCGGAAGACCTTCGTTCAGAGAAACATGTTTGAGTTCAAGCACATCAAGGCCTTCGACCGAGCTTTTGCTGACAACCCGGGTCCGATGGTGAGGCCCTAGTCAGGATGGGTGGACGTGGCCATCTGTGTCTGCTATAGTCAAGGTTTGCCACCAGGCTGGAGCATGGGCTGGCACTGGGTGTCCACATGTGCATTCCTCCTACATGTCTGGTGCCTGTCAGGGATCCCTGCCTGTGGTCACCTGGGGGGTGGGCTGCACCTATGATTGGAGAGAGGTGAAGGTTGGGGGTGAGAGGGGCTATGGTGGGTGCAGCAGAAGGCTTTGAGGGTGGGGGAGGGACCAGGCTTGCTGTGGAGCCTGGTCCTTGGGCAGTCATGGTGTGGGCTGCCCTGACTGTCCCTGTGGCCACCCCCCAGGTCGTGTTTGCTACACCGGGAATGCTGCATGCTGGCCAGTCCCTGCAGATATTCCGAAAGTGGGCAGGAAACGAGAAGAACATGGTGAGAGGTCTGGCCCCAGGACAGGGTTTGGATGGCCACTGAGGTTGAATAGCGGTGGGGGGCAGGGGCTCCCCTGGCTTGGGGATACTGCTGTTGTCAGAAGGGGCTCAGTACCCTGGGACCTAGGCAGCTCAGACTGCCACTTTGTCTGTACTGGTCAGGATTCCCCCCGTCCTGAGTAGAGGTCATGGTGGTCAGGCCTGGACAGACTTGAGCCCAAGACCTCTAAGGCCACCTGAATCTGCAGTGGGGCCAGCAAGGGGAAGGGGCTTCCACCCATGGTTCAGAAGAGCAGAAAAGTGGGGTGGGAGTGTCCAGAGAGGAAGTCCTGAGGTAAGAGGCCCTGAGGCAGGTGTGTGAAGTCCGTGAAGGTGGACACCAGCTCTGTCCTTTTTTTCCCTGCAGGTCATCATGCCTGGCTACTGTGTCCAGGGCACTGTGGGCCACAAGATCCTCAGTGGACAGCGCAAGCTGGAGATGGAAGGGCGGCAGGTGGTGAGTGCCACCCTCCCCCAGCTCCTAGGGTTCCTCAGGTAAGTGGTGACGTCCTGTGCATTGTGCCACTGCAGCTAGAAGTGCGGATGCAGGTGGAGTACATGTCCTTCAGCGCCCACGCAGATGCCAAGGGCATCATGCAGCTGGTGGGCCAGGCAGAGCCCGAGAGTGTGCTGTTGGTGCACGGCGAGGCCAAGAAGATGGAGTTCCTGAAGCAGAAGATTGAGCAGGAGTTCCGTAGGCAGCCTGGGAAGGGGGTGGGGGGTGGGCTCGCCAGGGCAGGGGGATGTGGGCAGGGGCCACTCACAGGGTCAGCGAGGCAGAGCCAGCCAGCCCGCCCTACTGACACTCTCTTTGCCCCTCATCCTAGGAGTCAGTTGCTACATGCCGGCCAATGGAGAGACGGTGACGCTGCCCACGAGCCCCAGCATCCCTGTGGGCATCTCACTAGGGCTACTGAAGAGGGAGATGGCACAGGGTACACAGGGCAGGCATGCTTGGGGCAGGGTGGGGCCAGGCAAGGGGGCCTGCTGACCACTCTGATCCTTGTCCTTCTATCAAGGGCTGCTCTCTGACTCCAAAAAGCCCCGGCTCCTGCATGGCACCCTGATCATGAAGGACAGTGTGAGTGCGCAAGCAATCGTGGGGGTGGGGGTGGGTTACGGGGCTCCCACACTGCCTGACCTGCCTCTGCCCCTCAGAACTTCCGGCTGGTGTCCTCAGAGCAGGCCCTCAAGGAGCTGGGCCTGGCCGAGCACCAGCTGCGCTTCACCTGCCGTGTGCACCTGCACGATACACGGAAAGAGCAGGAGACAGCCATGCGTGTCTACAGCCACCTGAAGAGGTGAGCGCCAGCTGGCCTCTTCTGGCTCTGAGGGGCAGGGTGCAATTGGCCTGGAGGTGGGGGTCTCACCATGCCTCCCTGCAGCCTCCTCAAGGACCACTGTGTACAGCACCTTCCTGATGGCTCTGTGACTGTGGAGTCCATCCTCATCCAGGCTGCCGCCCATTCAGAAGACCCAGGCACCAAGGTGCTGCTGGTCTCGTGGACCTACCAGGTATGTAGCAGGACCTAGGAGGGCTTACACCTGGCAGTGGGTCAGGACAGGCGGGGCCATCCCATCGTCCTTAGCTGCCTGGGTGGGGTGGGGTGGGGTGGTGAGGAGGGGACAACAGCCCCTGGTATCCTGTTGTAGGATGAAGAGCTGGGGAGCTACCTCACATCCCTGCTCAAGAAGGGTCTGCCCCAGGCCCCCAGTGGAGGCAGCTGACCACCAGCAGGCCACACTCCTCTTTCCTCAATCAGAGGAACCTGGGCTTTGGCTCTAGGATGGTGTGTGTGTCCTGGTCTTCCTTCTATGGATGTGCAGCCCACACCTGGCCACAGACTTCATCTTTGGAGATAACACCAATGTCACGCTTCTGCCTAATGATCATTTTTGGTGGAAGAAATAAATAGCCCTTGAGGCCTCTTCACATTTTATTTCTACTTCTGGGCAACTTCAAGTAAAAATAGAAGGAAAGGCTGTTTGTGTTCCCGTCTTGATGCTCACACCTGGCTCTTGTGCCTACCGTGTGGCAGCCCACTTGAGGCAGAAGGGTACCCAGGGCAGTGGAGACTTGGGGAGGTAGTAGGCCTGTTGTAGCCCCAGGGAGCCGAGTGCTCGACAACATAGGGCATGTGGTATGCAGAGCTGGGCAGGGTCCAGTGGCCTGCCTTAGGGAGTGGAGCCAGGGCTGCCTTGACCTTGACTGGGGATCATCTGTGACTTCAGTGCTGTAGACCCTGCAGACCACATGAAACTGGAAGCTTTGGGGCTGCTGGAGGCAGGACTTGTGGACAGATCTTAGGTCAGCTTGGAGACAGGGAGTTCTCTGCAGGGGCTGGGGAGCCCCTGCTCAGTTCTAGGAGCCTCCCCTCTTAGCCTGCCTCCAACCCTTGGGAACTTGTGGGCTATGGGCTGAGGGGTCTGTGGCCCTGAGAGAACTGGGCACCTCACTCAAGGCCACCTGCCTTTAGGTCACTGGTCTCCAGCTGGAAGTCTTCTGGCCAACCTGGGGCCTCTACTGCCCCCGGGGCCCTGGCTTTATTGCTCAACACAGGCTGGACTCCCAGCTGCGAGAATGACAGATGAGGACTGACTGCACTGCCACCAAGGACCCAGCCTGGAGAGGGGGTCAATCAGTGGGGTACAAGCAGGGACCTTGGGCTACCACCTCTTACCGAGGCATGCATATAGCACTGACTTCAGGAACAAGCCTTGGGCTGGAGCCACACGTGTCTGGTGCTTGCCCAGGGGGTCGCAGCTCTCGAGAATCCTCTTCACCTGAGCAGGTGTCAAAGCCCCCAACCCCACAGCCACCAGAATTGCTGTCATCCTCCGCACCTGCGAACCAAGGCCAAGATTGCCACTGTGGTCGGAGCTGCCCCCTCCCTAGGAGGACCCCAGAACAGAGCCCACCTGCCTGTACAGGAAGGATTGGCTCTCAAATTCCAGGTTCCAGAACCGCAACCTCCTGGGAACACAGGCACCCTGTGATGTTCGGGTCATAGGGGAGCCCCAGCCCAGTTTGGCCCCAGACAAGGGAAGTGGGCCGGGCAGGGCAAGGGACCTGGAAAGACTGGTGCCCACCCTCTTTCACCTTAGGGGCCTCCCCTGACCACCCTACCCCTAAGGGAAACCAGTAGGAGGGAGATTTAAAACCTCCCTCCTAGCATTTGTGAGAGGGAGGGACAGTAGACTTCTGGGAGCCTTGCTGTGGGGGCAGGGCCCTCAGAGGAGCTAAGGTCCTAGTATTATAGTCTCTGGGGCAGCTCACTTGCGAGAGCTGACTGTAGAGAAGTCCCTCTTCCCTTCAGTGCTGACTCAAAGTAGGAAGATTCTAGAAGTCAGCAGCTGCCATGTGGCCAGAGACCCTTGGGGCAGTGCAGTTAGCAGTGGAACCAATCCCATCAGGCTGTGCTGGAACCACTGGCCTGGTGCTTCTTCCCCAGTGGGACCTTTTCAGCAGCTGGCAAGATCCATCCACTAGGCAGTGAGCTTTGGGCAAAGCTGGGAGTCCTCAGAGAAAGGCAGCATTCTGTTCTGTTCCCTAGCTTGGGGGGTGGGGCACAGCTGCAGGTTCCTGGGCACCCAGTGTGCTCTCAACAGGTGCCCAGGACATCCTGCTTCTGCACTGCCCTCACCAGGAAAGGTGCTAGAGTTAAATCCAGCCCCCACAGCCTCCATACCAGCATGCAGGCTGCTTCTCACCTGCCTTCCTCAGGGAGGATAAAGGGGCTGGCTGAGTCGGGAGACACAGAGGCTCTGCGCAGTGTGCGTACTGAGCTAATGGATGGGCTGCCAGCTGACTGGAAGGCACTGAAGTCATGTGTCCCCAGGAGGTGTTGGGCAGCCTCTTGCATGGCAGCCAAGTCCAAGCCGCTATAGGAAACCAGGTGAGAGTGATCAGGAGAAAGTGGCCAGCCAGAGGGGCCTGGTAAACCCACCCCCACCCCCAAGTCACCGTCACACAACTCCACACTCACTCTGCCCGCAGCGCCCAGCATCGGTTTCGTTCAAACACAGATAGTTGGTCAGGCCTGGGGCAGCCAGTGGCCAGGCGGTACAGGTATGTCCTGGATGTGGCGGAGTGGCGGGCATGGAAGTCACTGGGCACACGGAAGGCCTGCAGGACCCTGTGGGAGTAAAGTTAGGCACATCAGAGGAATGACTCCCAACCCCCACCCCCACTGCGCACGCGCGCACACAAGTGATCCCTTGCTGTCAACCCTATTACTCCCAAAAAGTTCTGTCCAGACACACTTCCTCCTGACCACCACCTCTACCCACAGTGGACAAGTGGGTTAGAGCAGAGACTGCTCACCGGATAGCGGGGTGCCTCAGGTGGGTGTTGAGGGCCTCTGTCAGGACCTCAGGGGAGAAGGGCGGCTGGCCTGAGCGGCGCTGGACGTCCAGGTGCGCCGCGTTGCTCAGGGCGTGAACCCCAGCATCCGTTCGGCTGGAAATGATGAACTTGACCGGCAGGACCGATTTCAGCTTCTCTGCGGCCTCCTACGGAGACAAAGCCGCAGGCGGCGGGGCGGGCAGCTGCAGAGAGCAGACCCCGTGCTTTCACAGGCGTGGGGCTCCCACAGGTCGCCCCCAGAAGTCGCCCTCCTCCATCCTAGGCGACACGCCGGCGGAGCTCACCTCTAAGTAGTTCTGGACCCCGACAGCGCGCTGGGCGCCCCTGACAGCTGCGACTCCGCTGTGGGGAGAGACGGGCGTAGGTCAGTGGAAGGAGGTCGTCCCGCCCGGGCCCCACCCTATGCCGCAACTCAGCCATTCCTCGGCGTCGGGGCCAGAGACCAGACTTGCGGATCCTAAATATAGCTCCCGCCGTTGCCTCGCGCGCCAGCTGCCCTCAGGGATTAGCTCCGCGCGGCGCTGGGCTGCACGTGGGGGTCACGGGCACGGGGTGGGGGAAGGTCCGGGGTACGTACTTAAAGTCGGTGCCCACGTACTGGAAGTACACGAGGTAGCGCGCCCGCACCGAGCCCGCGGCCGGGACCGAGCTCATGGCCGTGCAGAACCGGACTGAGAGGTACCAAGAAGAGCGGGAGCTGCACGTGAACCCCGTGCGCGCTCACGCAGCCTGACTCGTCCTCCCGAACACGCTCCCGCGCCTGCGTCTTTGCGTTCGCCTGGCCCCGGCAGCTTTGCACACCCGCCCCAAGGCCGCCAGGGGCGGGGGGAGGGGGAGCGGAGGCGGGGTCAGGCTTAGGGAGTGGGTGCAAAGTGCCGGCGCACTGCGGAGCGCGTGGGCCCGATTCGGGCAGCGGCGTCCTGGGAGACGCTCTCACAACCACGCGCAGACCTGCACGCCCCCTCGTGCGTGCACTCATCCACCCACCTACCCACACACCCACTCGCGCCCCATCCTCGTGGAGCTTGTCCTTCTGCCTCATTCCGGCCTAGCGGGTTTTGCAAACGCCCCTAGTTGCGCAACTACCGGATCGCTGGAGAGGGCGGTGCCCGGACCCTCCCAGCATCCGGCGGCCGGGCAGACAGCTCCCGACGCCCTACTGTTGCTGAACCCACCTACCTACCTACGCGACCTGGAGTGGCCCCGGAACGAAGAGGGGCGGAATGTCGGGGCGTCCGGGCCGGAGCCGGGCGTGCCTGTGGCCTCAGGGAGGGGCGTTTGGCGACGCTCCCCGGCAGTGACAGCGGGCGGCGCCCGTGGGCGGCGGACTTTGGCGACGCTCCCCGGCGGTGACAGCGGGAGGCGCGCGCACGCTGCGGACTTTGGCGACGCTCCCCGGCGGTGACAGGCGGGGCGGAGCGGCGGCTCAGCGGCCTCGTTCCGGGGCGGGCAGGCGCCGAGCGCGGCGCGGGCGGGTGGACGAGCGGGCCGGGCTGGCCGAGGATGCTGCTCGGGGCGCCGTGGTCCTCGTGCCAGTGAGCGCCGCGCGCGGCCGCAGCCATGACGGTGGAGTTCGAGGAGTGCATCAAGGACTCGCCGCGTTTCAGGTGTGTACGCGGGGCGCGCCCTTTGTGGTCACTGGGGTCGCCGCCCCCTGGGGGACCCGGGGTGGACGCGGGATGGGCGCGGGGTGGGGGTGTCGGTGCCCGTTTTGTGCCGGGAGGCTGAAGCTGGTGACAGGAGCTGGAGGACCCCGCCTCGGACAAAGCCCGCAGCGCCCCAGGACGAAGGGACAGAACAAAAGATGCCCCTTGTGCTGGTCACCTCGCGCGGAGGGCGCGCGCGTGGAGGCGGGGCTGCCGCCGGCAAGCCACCTCTCCGTGGGAGTGTCCACTCCTGCTTTGTGTCTGCACCTTCGTGCTGGTCACCTGCACAAGACTGAGACCCTCCCGGGCCCTGCATTGCTACTCTGACCAGGGTTGTCTGGGCACGTGGGGCGTATGTCTCTGGATTCTGCATTGGCTCATGTGCCCAGAGCAGTGCATGGGGGACAGTTGGCAGGAGCCACGTGTGGGGCCTGGGGCTGGCTGCTTGGCAGGGGGTGACCTCGTGACCTCGAAGCCTGGAATGGTGGGGGCTGGGATGAGCAGACTGGTTTGGAGGTTCTGGTGGGAGGTTTTGGGCTGTGGTCTGCTCTGGGTTTGTGTTTTTAGTGCTTTCTGGGAGTGCAGGTGTGTTCTCCTGTGTGCATTACACATTCACTATGTGTGCATATCTGCCAGGTGTACACATGGGAGCTATGTCCGTCTACATCCTGCCTGAGGTGGCAGACCCTGGATGTGAATGTGTAAATGAGCTGTATACTCTGTGCTGGCATGCTTGATACATGTGTGTAGACTAGTGATAGGTCCATGAACATGTGTCGCGTGTCATTTCTTGGTATGGACTCATACACATAGTGTGTTTATCTTGCTGGTATGAGTGTTGTTACTAAACACCCATGTTAGTTTGCTCATGCATATTCCAGCACTAGGACACACGTCTCTGCACGTGTGTGTGTGTGTACTGTGCCACTGCATGCATGCACATGGGATAGCACAGGAGCATATCTACCGTGTCTCTATGAATGTGTGCACTTGGTCATGTGTGGTGTGCGTGCTGGGTCTCTGGGGTTTGCCAGTAAGAGGGCCTGTGTGTGCTTCCACCAATGGGGCTAGGCATCAGTACTCTTACCCCTGGGCCCCTGGAGCCAGCTTCTTGCACAATCACCTCACAAGGGAGGCTATGGATAAGGGTTTTGTCAGCCAGAGGGTGGCCCAGGCCCTGGGCAGAGAGGTGGGGGATGACCATCTGTTTGCCCATCCTCTGTTGATGACTGATGAAGGGAGGGGGTGTGAGTAACCCCCACCTCTGCTCACTGTTCTCCAGGACCCAAGCTGTGGGGGGAGGTGTGCAGCCAGGGACTAGTCTGGGGGCTTGGACTTTGCTGAGGCATACTGGCCTTGTTCTGGCACCTCCTGCAGAGACTCATGCTCCTCCTTCCCTTGCATAGAAGGGTCCAGGTCCACCTTGCCTGGTCAGATGGGGGCATAGGCATCCCATTTACCTCCTGGTCTTCCTTCCTACACTAGCCTGTTCTGCCGGTGGCGCCCGCAGTGATTACGGTGGCTTTGCCATGCTCCCTCTGGTAGGGAGGAGTTGCCCCAGTGAAAGTGCCCAGCCTGGCCTGGGGGAGGGGCTCAGTGGAGTCACTGGAACCCTGGGCCACAGAAGCCTTGCTCTAGGTTTCAGGGTTGGGTTGAGGTTTAATAAGGGTTTGAGGCCACCCTGAAGTCCCTCTGTCTGCTCAGCCTTAGGTGCAGCTGAAGATGAAACTTGGGCTTCCTGGAGGTTGGCCTAGGGTGGGGATGGGGGGGCAGGCCAGGAGGATGTGGTCAGTGATGTGAGACCATGTGGCCCTAGCCCTGGGAAGGGGGACCCTGCCTGTACACTTTTGGCCTGGAGAGAGCATGTGGCTCAGGGGTCCAGACTCTCCCAGACAGGCGTGGGGCCTCCTCCCACCCCTTGTTCTTGGTGCCCCCTCCCCTGGGTGGGGCTTCAGGCACTGAGTCATGGCTTTGGGGGGGGACTGGCCTCTCCCTCAATCTCATCCTCCAAGCTGCTGAGGAAAGCCTGGAGGGAGGGCAGGAGAGGAGGCCTCTGGTCCTCAGGGGCTAGGGAAGGAGAGCTGGCACACTGTCTCCTGGTGCAACCCCACCCATGCCTTGCTCCAAGCACCAGGTGCCCAGGCCCAAGGGTGGCAGCTCTCTGTACAGCTGCCCAGGATATTTGGGATGGCTGGAGCACCAAGGCTGTGTCTCCCTCTGCGGCATCCTCTTCTGGGTGGGGTGCTCCTTCCCTGCCCTGGGATCCTCTGAGAGGGACAGGAGAGGCTACAGCAGAGGTCAGGGTCCCTGGGGTCCCAGCCTCCTGCAGTCAGCCTCACATATTTCAGGTCACACCACCAAGTGGTTCAGAGGGGCAGTCCTAGGTGGGCTGCAGGGCACCCCATTGGGGCCTGGGCCACCTCCAGTCCAAGCAGACAACCTTTCTGACCCTCTCTGCTCCAGAATAGAGTCCCCTGAGCCCCTCCAGAAGGGATGGGCGGTGCTCAGAAGGAGTCCTGCCAGGTGGGGGGGGGGGACCTTACAAAATCCCTGGGTGCTCTTCCCCACCCCAGCTCCTAATGGAGATCATTCTGAGCTACACCCCAAGTGAGGGGACTAGGTCCTACCATCCAGGCCTGGGAAACCCTGGGATATGTCCCTCCCCCTGCCCCCTCCCCTTTGCCTGACCCCACCCAAGGCCTGTCCCTGGAGGCCTGCCTCCCGCCCCTGGTCTGAGCCCCATTCCCGTTGTCCCTCATCCCCAGGAGGCCAGATGGGCCCAGCTCACCAGCTGAGGGGGTTGGGGGCACCGGGATCCTGGCCTGATTTTCCTATTTCCTGTTCTGGGAGCAT
The DNA here is from genome assembly GCF_036850995.1 of Saccopteryx leptura. Lineage (NCBI taxonomy): Eukaryota > Metazoa > Chordata > Mammalia > Chiroptera > Emballonuridae > Saccopteryx > Saccopteryx leptura. The sequence continues at coordinate 83,908,360 of NC_089505.1, read as the reverse complement.
GGGGTTGGGGGGGGGGTGTCACGTGCCTGATCCATCTGCCTCTGCCTTCCGGGGATTCTCCTGTCCACGGCTTCTCTGGTGATGTCATGTGTTAACTCTCCCCTCCCCGAGATAGCCCATTGTCAAGCTGCCCAGGGGAGTGGGCTCCTCCAAAGCCTACCCCTTTCTCCAAGCTGACAGTGCCATTCTGTGTTTTGAGGTTCGGAGACTTGGGGATCTCATGGTGCTGAGGGAATGAGAGAGAGCGGCCGCCTCATGTTCTTGGCTGGCTCCGGCTGAGACAAATTTGCCACAGGGGCCACCAGGCTTGGGGGGGGGGGCGGTTCCAGGTGGAGTCTGGGATCAACCCTGGGTCTTGGCATTAGGCAGGAGAATAGCTGACTTGCCTTGTCTACACACACCTGCCCTGGGGTTCCAGCCCCTCCCTCTGTCCTCAGACTTGTCTGACCTCTCTATCCCAGGCCCCAGCAGCTTGACCCCAGATGGGGACATCACATCCAACTGGGCCTTTTCCTGCATGGGGTTGTGGTGGGCACTGGGCAGCTCTAGAGTCAGCTAGGCCTGGGTCCCTGTCCTGACTCCTCTTCCTGGGTGGCAGCAACCTCTCTCAACTTCCATTTTCTGGCCTGTCTGAGACCCATGGGGCCATGTGGCTGTAGGTTGGCTGACAGGAGCAAGCAGCCACTGTCTCAGCAGCCCCCTTGGGGAGATGCACGTGGAGGTGAAGACCCAGTCTGCCATGTGGTCAGGGAAGCGGGCTGTAGGCTGATCACCAGCTGCTGTTCCCATTGCAGGGCGACTATCGATGAGGTGGAGACAGATGTGGTCGAGATCGAGGCCAAACTGGACAAGGTGAGGGGACCAAGGTGCACAGGGGTCCAGTGCTGCTCTCTGTCCCCCACGGCTAGCCACCTGTTTGTGTGCATGTGTGTGTGAGCACAACTGTGTTGCACATGGGGCATGCAGCCTACGTGTTGTCCCGACCACCCCAGCTATGCCTACCATGACTGTCCTAGGTACATACACAGCACACACGTATGTCTGCCCCTGGGTCTCCCATTAGGTGGTGGTGGGCCTTCAGGTGTTCTCTCCAGTGTACCTTTAGGGCTGGAGACAGCTGCTGGTTGGCCAGGGTGACATGCCAACCCCAGCCCTAAGCTCCCTGCTCAGGCTTCCCTGTCCTGCTCCAACTCCTGCTCTGTAGCCAAAGCCCAGGTGGCACCATGCTGTCCTGGTGCCCGGTGGGCTTGCGATGGAAGGCAGGCAGTGGTGGTACTTTCCCAGCCTCAGGCTGCTTAGAGCAGCTGTGTTCTGGGCACTACTGGGCCCTGAGTGGCCTTCTTCTGGCCCAGCCTCTTGGCAGTGGCGGGGGCTGGTGAAGGCAGGTGCCTTGAGTGTCATTCCTCCACCCTGTCCACAGCTGGTCAAGCTGTGCAGCGGCATGATCGAGGCTGGCAAGGCCTACGTCACAACCAACAGGCTCTTCGTGAGCGGTGTCCGAGACCTGTCTCAGCAATGCCAGGGTGACACCGTCATCTCGGTGAGGGGGGCAGCTGACCTCTGACTGTTAGTTAGGGGTGGGCATGGGCAGGCAACCCCTCGAGGGTGCCCAGGCCTGGGAGCAGGTGGGCATCTGTGCTGGGTGGCAGGGATGGTTCCATAGGCTTTGGCTGGGGAGGTGCTGGCCACTCAGGGGCATGGCTGTTCCATCTGAGTGAGGGGTCTCCTCACCCTGCTCCTCTAGGAATGTCTGCAGAGGTTTGGAGACAGCCTGCAGGAGATGGTCAACTACCACATGGTAAGCGCTGCCAGGGTGGGGGTGATGTGTGTGAGGGCCTGTCCAAGGGCCCATCAGGAAGTTGAGCTGGCTGGCGGGGTCGTCTTTGGGAGAGGCCACATTTTGGGTCTTCTAGTCTGTGCGGTGAGGGATGTCATGAGGCTCTCTGCTGTGTCCCAGGTGAGGGCCAGACAGTGGGGAGGGTGAGGGAGGCACTGGGGACAGTGGGGTCTCAGGGAGGGAGAGGTCTTGGAGGTTCATCCAGGGTCCCCTAACCACACAGGGGTATCCAGCCATTGTAGCAGAAGCATCTCCCAGGCTGACCTCATGGCCCCTGGACGAGTCCAACCTCACTGCTACCCGGGCTGGGGCTGGGTGACCTTGAGCCCTCAGGGCCCCCAGCACAGATATATGGAGAAGGGCTTGAGGCACACGTGGGTGGTTGTACAGTAGCCTGGGAACTAGAGCCCCAGACTAAACAAGGGGCCCCACCCCCCGTAGGGGAAGTTCAGAAATAAACCATCTCAGAACAGCTTGTCCTGCCATGTCTATCTGTCTGTCTGCTTCCTGAGAGAGTCCCTCATGTGGGAGGCTCTGATTTTGGGTCCCATAAGTGCTGTGGGGAGCCCTCCAGTTCCTGACAACCACCTACTCTGCTCATTAGGCCAGGTCCTTTGGGAGCTCCGGCTCCAACCCAATCCTTCCTATTGCAGGGCTGGTCATCCTCAATGTGGCCTCCCAGGGACAGGAGGCTGTGGGTATCACCAGGTGCTCTGTGTGGGCCTCCCCCATTGGGCCAGTGTGGGGTGGGGCCATGGGAAGGGCCCATCAGGGATAGCTTTGGCCTCTAGTCTGGCCTAGAATCAGGAGGAGAGATGGGCAGGTGGCCACAGCTGCCACCTCTGGGCACCAACCCACGCCTAGGCGGCCACATCCACTCCCCTGGGCCCTGAGGCTGGCTTTGTGGGGATGACCAGTGGAGGCCCAGGCTGGCTGACTGGGGCTTCCCCTGGTTCTCACCTGGGAGGGACAGGGGCCTGGCCCCTGGGGTCATATGGAGACTGAATTCTCACCCCACACACACTATCTCTTGGTCCCCAGATCCTGTTTGACCAGGCCCAGAGGTCCGTGCGGCAACAGCTCCACAACTTTATTAAAGAGTGAGTGGCTCAATGCCCCCAGACCTGAAGGGAGGCCTGGCCTTCCCTAGCCTGGGACAGGTCAGTGGTGATCTCTTTGCTGGAGTCAGGGAGCAGACAGACGCAGCTGTGCTTGACCTGGGAGGGTCCTGGAGCTTGCTTATGAGGGGCCTTGGCCCGAGGCCTCAGGGCTCTGGGTCAGGGCGCTCAGCCAGAGCAAAGTGTTGGAAGGGGGACAGGGCTGGAGGGTAGGATGAGGGCCTCCGGCGACAGGTAAGGGCATGACCATGGAAAGAATCAGGGTGGTGGTGGGAAGAGGTGAGGGCTGGGTGGGGGTCTGAGCTCAGCACCTGTGTGTGCAGTTGGGGTACCTATGGGACCCCCGAATGATGTCATGTTGAAGCTGGGTATATGATCCTGGAGTCTGGGTTGAAGCTGGGGGTCATCCTAGGTTGGACCTGGGAGTAAGGTGGTGAAGGGCCAGGGTGGGCCCTAGATCAGGAAAAAGGGGCCTGGAGGTGGAGAGGAAGGGGAAGGGGAGGGGGACACCTAGTGCAATGGCTGCAGGGGGTTAGGGCTGCAGTGTGGTGTGGGCAGGGAGGTGAGGAAGGGAGGCAGGCCCTTCCCAGGAGCCATGAGTGTGGCTGGGAGCATTGCGAGGGCGTTTCATGAAGGTGGGGTCTCTACATTCGCCCCTCCTGGGAGCCCCTGACCTCACACTCCTGCCTCCAGGGATGTGCGGAAGTTCAAAGAGACCAAGAAGCAGTTTGACAAAGTACGGGAGGACCTGGAGCTGTCCCTGGTGAGGAACGCCCAGGCCCCAAGGCACCGGCCCCATGAGGTGGAGGAGGCTACAAGTGCCCTGACCCTAACCCGCAAGTGCTTCCGCCACCTGGCACTAGACTATGTGCTCCAGGTCAGTGCAGGGCATAGAAGGGTTGGGTCCTAGGGTGGGGTGGGAGGTGTCTCTGTGTTCCTGCGGATAGACAGAGCTGGCATCCACAGAGGCTTCTCTATCTTGAGAAAGCCTTCAATATCATATCTTGGGAAGGAACATGGTGGGGGGGGCTGGCAAAGGTCCAGAGGTGGGGATGGGCTGGGAAAAGCCAGGGACTGCAGGCTGAAGGGGTGGAGGCCTGGGAGACCTCACTGAGGGTGGGCTTAGAGGGCCTTGAGCAGAAGTGAGAATTTCTGGCTTTGATTCTGGAAGGGATCCATTGTTGACATGGGAAGGAATATAGGCAGTAGGAAGATAGGGCTGGTGCTAGTGCAGGGATATGAAGATGAGCTGGGGGTCTCAGGGAACCACAAGCAGCCAGAGTGGACTTTGTGTAGCAAGGTGCAGGCCATGGCTATCTCAGCCCCGACACCCTTCCCCTATTCATTTCTCCCCTGGCAGATCAATGTCCTTCAGGCCAAGAAGAAGTTTGAGATTTTGGATTCTGTGAGTGCCTGGTGAGGGGCAGGTGGGCGGGCAGCTGCCCTTGAATACAGGCATGTGCAGCAAGTGTGCCAGGTGTGGGTGGCCTCACCAGTGCCTCCTACCTGCAGATGCTGTCCTTCATGCACGCCCAGTACAGCTTCTTCCAGCAAGGCTACAGCCTGCTGCACCAGCTAGACCCCTACATGAAGAAGCTGGCGGCCGAGGTGAGCCTGTGGGGAGGGGGAAACCCCAGTCCGGGTCTCAGGCTCCTTTCCCTCCTGACGCCTGTCCCCACAGCTGGACCAGCTGGTGATTGACTCAGCAGTGGAGAAGCGGGAGATGGAGCACAGACATGCTGCCATCCAGCAACGGGTGAGGTCCCAACCCCCCTGCACATGATAGGGGGACCCCAAGAGGCCACCACCTCCATCCCTCTCCATACCGCTGACCTGGGAGGTCCATTGGCACATATACACTCTCTGACCCTTCCCTCAGACCTACCCTCTCTTCTGGGGTCCCCATCTTTAGGGGCCTCAACAGCAGGAGGGTCTGGGCAGCCCTCTGGCCACTTAGAGGCCAGGGTAAGGGTGGGCAAATGGCCAGCTTCCTCAGCGCACAAATGCTGGGGCCTTCCTTCAAGGTCAATGGTAGCTTTTGCGTCCTCAGTCGATGGCTCCTCCTGGAGCTTCTTTGGTTACTTGCCAGTCAGTCGCCCCCACACTGCCCAGGACAGGGGGAGCTGCAGGGGAACCTGCCATTTAAGAGTCATGGAGAACTTGGACAGGTAGGGGGCTGGGGGTGGAGCTGTCACTCACGGGCATTCTCTTCTTCCTCTCATCCACCCCTCCTGCTCTGCCACAGACGCTGCTGCAGGTGAGTGGGTGTCCACCCTAGGGAGAGGGAGTAAAGGGGGGACCAGATAGGCGGGGCCTCTGCCCTCCCTGCCCCCCCCCCGGCACTTCAGCACCAAGGACACCTCCCACGGGCCTCAGAGCTCCCCAGGCACCTGTGGGCGCTTCGCTGTAAGCAGTGGCTGGCACCAGCAAGGACTCGAGCCGAGGCGGGATGCATCCCCCTTCCCCCCCATGGGAGCGGCAGCAGCTGTCCCTTCCTGCCCCCCGCTTAGCCAGGGAAGCAGGTGGCTGGGCCTCCTCTCCCACTGCTGGACACACAGGACAAGACTCAGTGTCTCCCAGCCTGGTGAATGGCGCTCTGTCAGGAGGGGAGCGGGCCCAGCTGGCGACATGAATGGGGGACCCAGGATGGGGGAGGCAGCTTCCTTCCTGATCCCAGAGCCTGCTGTTCCTACAAGGCTAGGGTGCGGGGTGTGAGGGCCTGGGCTCTGGGGCCCCAGCCGTGACGTGAGGCCACTGCCCCCAGGGGCTTTTGGGCAGGGGCCTTGCTTCAGTTCAGGGCGAGCATTCACTGGGAACCCGGCTCTGACTGCCCCCCCAGGACTTCTCCTATGATGAGCCCAAAGCAGAGTTCGATGTAGATGCGCCCAGCGGTGTGGTGATGGAGGGCTACCTCTTCAAAAGGGCCAGCAATGCCTTTAAGACATGGAACCGGTGAGGGAACCTTCCTGGGGGCCGGGGCAGTGGGGTCATAAGGCTGGCCCTGCCTGACCCCTCCTGGCCCATTCACCTGCCCAGGCGCTGGTTCTCCATCCAGAACAGCCAGCTAGTCTACCAGAAGAGGCTGAAGGTATGCACAGGGCCCCTCTCCACCGGGCTGCTCAGGTGGGCTGAGAACAGTGACGGGCATCACAGTCTGAGTGGTCAGGCGGACAGAGAGCCCTTGGGTCTCAGACAGTCTGTGTCTGTAAGGCAGAGCGATCAGTGGGTGGTCAGGGCTGCGTGTTGAGTGGGAGGGGCCACCGTGTGCTGCCCACAGGACGTGCTGACGGTGGTGGTGGACGACCTCCGCCTGTGCTCCGTGAAGCCATGTGAGGACATCGAGCGGAGGTTCTGCTTTGAGGTCGTGTCACCCACCAAGTGAGGAGCCCCAGCCTGGCAGGGTTGGGGAGGGGGCCCCTGCCTGCCCGGCCTGACGACCCCTCCCCCCCAGGAGCTGCATGCTGCAGGCTGATTCTGAGAAGTTGCGGCAGGCCTGGGTCCAAGCCGTGCAAGCAAGCATCGCCTCCGCCTACCGGGAGAGCCCGGACAGCTGCTACAGCGAGGTGTGGCCCGGCCAGCACCCTGCACATGTGTTCACACGGCCCCTGCAGGTCGCATGCAAGTGTGTATGGGCAGTGCAAGTGTGCATGTACATGTGTGTGCATTGTGGGTATGTGTGAGTGTGCCTGCACACATGTAAGCATGGGCTTTGGTTGGGGGCCCTAGCCTGAGCTGGCACCTCTGGCTGGGGGCGGGAGTGGGGGTGGGGCCCTGCTGGGGAAACTGAGACTGCAGCTCCTGAAGGGCTGAACGGCCCCTCACACCGTCCCCAGAGGCTGGACCGCACGGCGTCCCCATCCACAAGCAGCATCGACTCTGCCACAGACTCCCGGGAACGTGGTGTCAAGGGCGAGAGCGTGCTTCAGCGCATGCAGGGCGTGTCCGGCAATAGCCAGTGTGGTGACTGCGGCCAGCTCGACCCTCGCTGGGCTAGCATCAACCTGGGTGTGCTGCTGTGCATCGAGTGCTCAGGCATCCACAGGTAGGCCCACCAGGTGGGTGGGCAGGGGCGCTAGTCCGAGCCACCTCTGACTCACCTCTGCCTCCCCACCGCCTAGGAGCCTGGGTGTCCACTGCTCCAAGGTGCGGTCCCTGACTCTGGACTCGTGGGAGCCGGAGCTGCTAAAGGTATGTGTGGGACCATCGCAGGCTGACAGCCCCTGGTGGAGGTGTGGGGAGGGCTGGGTCTGTAGCCTGAGGGTGTCTGTGAGCTGGGCTGAGGCCTGCACACCCTGTCTCCTGCCAGCTGATGTGTGAGCTTGGAAACAGCACCATGAACCAGATCTACGAGGCCCAGTGTGAGGGGCCGGGCAGCAGGAAGCCCACGGCCAGCAGCCCCAGGTGAGGTGGGCGCAGCAGGGATGGGGCAGCGAGCCCCAGCCTTGAGTGCGGCCTCATGTCCACCCTGGTCCAGGCAGGACAAGGAGGCCTGGATCAAGGACAAGTACGTAGAAAAGAAGTTCCTCCGGAAGCCGCCCTCCACATCAGCCCGGGAGGCCCCACGGCGCTGGCGGGCCCTTAAGTGCCCGGGCCACCACAACTCCCCCCGTGTCCCCACCGCCCGCCGCAAGGTCCGGATGGAGCCTGTCCTGCCCTCCGTGGCTGCTCTGTCCTCAGGTGGGAGGGCTGTCAGCTCACTTGGATGGCGGGTGGGAGAGGGCTCCAGCCGGGTGAGCCACTAAGCCCAGACCCCAGGGAGGTTGGGGCAGGGCAGGGCAGGGCAGGAGACAGGGCTCACAGGGGCACACAGCATGACGGCCTTGGGTCTCCCACTCCTGTGCAGGTGCTGTGGAGCGCAGGTTCCGCCGGGATTCCCTCTTCTGCCCTGATGAGCTGGACTCCCTCTTCTCCTATTTTGACGCAGGGGCTGCTGCGGCTGGTCCACGCAGTAAGTGCTGCAAGCTCCCCAGCCCCTGCTGCCTACCCCTCAGCCCAGCCAGGGCAGCAGGGCAGGACCAGGCATGACTCACCAATAGGGTGGATCACTGTGGCCACTCATTTGGGGACTGGCAGGACAGGTGTTACTTGCAGAAGCGACAAGGTTCGGAGGTGGTACCATAGAGGCTGGTCTTGGAGTGGGGAAGACGGGGTCAAGCAGGGCTAAGACTGGGATTATACCTTGAGGGGCTGGGGATAACTTGAGCACTGACTTGAAAGCTGGGGCCATGACCCTTGAGTGATATGTGTGAGTGTGCATGTGCTGTGTGCACACAAGAGAGATGTGTGTGTCAGAGTACACACAGGTGTCCAGATGGGTGAGTGTATGCGCACCGGTGTGCTGGGGGTCCAGAAAGCTCGTTGCACAATGATGCACATTTTTCTTGCTTCTGTTGGAGTTGGGGACAACTGCTACATGTCGAGCCCTCCCTGAAGGCTGCCTGCTAATGGTTGGTCAGCACCCACCAGTCTGGGCAGTGTGGGCAGAAGGCACGGCCCTCACTAAGAAAGAAAGCGCAGGGCTGATGGGGTGACAGGGAGTGACCATGGGCAGCAGAGGGCGCTGCCTCACCATCCTGAGCCCAGTGCTCTTCTGCAAGGGTTGCCCCTAGGGTGAGCTGGGCTGACAGCTTGCTCAGTGCTGCCTGGGGCCCATCTCCAGGGCTTGGCCAAGACTCCATCACTGGACAGTGACCTCCCGGCATGCACTGGCCACAAACAGGGCTAAACACCCGCAGCCTGCACATGCTCACCCGTCCTGCTGGGACTGACCTGCCTGAGGGTGGGTGTCCATGTGTAGCTGCCCATTATTTGTTTTCTCCCCTTTCCTCTTATCCTGGGCCATGCTCCCCCGTGTTCCCTAGTGGGAGCTGGTCCTGCCCCTGGGGGCATCCCCTGGAGGATGGTTGGGGTTTGGGGGAGGAGTCAGGGATGCTCAGTACCCCGTCTGCCCACGGACCCCGCAGGTCTGAGCAGCGACAGTGGCTTAGGTGGTAGCTCCGATGGCAGCTCGGATGTTCTGGCCTTTGGTGCAGGTTCCATGGTGGACAGTGTCACTGAGGAAGGTGGGTGCACACCTGCCCACCTCTCTGCTGCAGTCCCTCCCCAGCTCTTCCGCCCCTCTGCAGTAGGCTAGATCACTGTCCCTGACTACCCCCCCCCCCCGCCATCCTCGCAGAGGGTGCAGAGTCTGAAGAGTCCAGTGGCGAGGCAGATGGAGAGGCAGAGACCTGGGGCCTGGCGGACGTGCGGGAGCTGCACCCTGGTCTGCTGGCCCACCGTGCAGCACGTACCCGCGACCTTCCTGCACTGGCTGCCGCACTGGCCCACGGGGCCGAGGTCAACTGGGCAGACACAGAGGACGAGGGCAAGACGCCATTGGTGCAGGCCGTGCTAGGGGTGAGCAGGCCTGGGGCCGGGGGCCGGACACAGGTGCATGCTGACACATTGGCATCTTCAGGCCTGCCGCTTCAGGGGCTTGTACACAGGGCCCTCCAAGGGGCCATCTCCTGGGTTCAGTCTGACCTGCCCCCTGGCTCCCCAGGGCTCCTTGATCATCTGTGAGTACCTCCTGCAAAATGGAGCGGATGTGAACCAAAGAGACAGCCGAGGCCGGGCGCCCCTGCACCATGCCACGCTCCTGGGCCACACTGGGTGAGTCACAGGTGCCCTTCCTGCTTGCCTTTGGGCCGTGTTTCCTGCGTGCGGCGCCCCAACTCGGCTCCTCTGCCCCTCAGCCAGGTGTGCTTGTTCTTGAAGCGGGGTGCCGACCAGCACGCTTTGGATCAGGAGCAGCAGGACCCGCTGAGCATCGCGATACAGGAGGCTAATGCCGATATTGTCACACTGTGAGTGTCAGGCAGCTTGGGGGTGCTGGAGCGGAGGGCAGGGCGCCATGGGGGGTGGGGCGCTGTGGCACCTGGGTGGCACCCTCATGCTGGGCTTCCATCAGGCTACGTCTGGCGCGCATGGCTGAGGAGATGCGGGAAGCTGAGGCGCCCCCAGGCCAGCCAGGCCCCCTGGCCAGCAGCAGCCCCACGGAGCTCCAGTACCGCAGGTGCATCCAGGAGTTCATCAGCCTCCACCTGGAGGAGAGCTAGGGCGGGCAGACTGGGAAGCAGCCAAGCCCTGCTGCCTGGCCCATTTCCTGAGAGTCCTGGTGCCTGGGCACTCCTGGGGCCCCAGCAGCCTGCTCTGCCCTCCTCAGCGCTGCCTGGAGCCCCAGATCAGGGGGAGGGACCCCCGCACTGAGTCTTCTGAAAGCCCTACGTTTCCCTAGAGGTGCTGCGTCATCTGGTGCCCCTCAACCTGTGTGGGACCCTATGTCTTCAGGTGACTCCTTCCTCCGGGGCTTGGGTTGCTCATGTCACAAACCACTCTGAAGGCTCTTGCCACCTCATGTCCCCCTGTCCTCGGGGCCTATGTCACCTCATGTCCCTCTGTCCCCAGGAACTATGTCACCTTATGTCCCTTTGTCCAGGGGCCCATGTCACCTCTGTCCCTCAGCCCCAGGGGCCTGTGTCACCTCTGTCCCTCTGTCCCAGGGGCCTATTTTACCGTGTGCCCCAACTTTTATTGCTCCAGACACTGACCTGCTAGTTGGGTCCCTCCTACACACCCCAGAGCCCCTCCACTATGCCCTGAGGCTGGTGGCTGGCCACCAGCCCCTAAGAGGGCAGAAGGGGCAGCCCATCCAGGGAATCAACCCGTGTACCTCACTTAGTGACCCCAGTGTCCAGGCTGGGCTTCTCGGGTGCTGGGGCAGATCTGTCATGGAGCCTCAGCCCTGGCTGGACGCAGGCGTCCCGAGGCCACGTGGCTGGCCACGCAGGCCCCATACCGTGTGGCCCTAGACTGGTCCCTGCCTCCTCCAGAAGTACTTGGCCCAGAGCAGGTGCATAAAAGACTTTGGCACTTTGCACCCTTGCATCCGATGTTTTGTCATGGACTGAGTGGATTTTCTACAGCCACCTACTTCTCACTTTGTCTTGCCTCTTTTCTCTGTTGACTCTGGAGGACCGCCTGGACCCCAGCTCTGTCTGCAGCTGGGGGGATGCCCCTGCAGCTCTGTCCTGCACTTGCCAGCTCACTGCTTGAGCTGGGCCCTCGGATGGGTCCAGAGGTCCCTCAACTCACTACCCAGGGCCCACAATGCCTTCTGCATTCCCTGTTTCCAGAGCCCTGGGGCAGCCGCTGGGTCTCTCCCCAACCTGGGTCATTGGTCAGGCCATGGCCAGTTGGCTGGTCACTATGCAAAGACTGCCCAAGGAGGCTCCATGGGTGGCAAGGTGGGCACTGACCAGGCCCCTCAAATCCTTCACTTGCTGGCTGTGACCCCTAAAGAACAGAATTAACTCCTTTTTCTCTTCCTGCTTGAGCTCTGCCCCCACCTCCCACCCCACTGCCTGTCAAGGCCTCATGCCTGGGTCTCAGGCTGGAGGGACTGCCCACTCCAGATCACTCAGTAATAAACTGCCGCTTGCACCACTGCCTGTCATTGGCTCGCCCGCCTCACTCCACTGTCTTAGCTGGGGAGGGGGTGTATCTGGGTCCCCTGCCTTTCCTGGGGAGCGGCCCTGAGTAGGGTAGCACCGGGGCCTCAAAAGGTTATAGTAAGCCAGAACCAGGGGTCTGATGTAGGGCCTGGGGCTTCTTTGATGAAAACTGACCCCTGATACCTCAGCCCCCATTCCTTGGACCCTCTGCCCTTCTCTCACCTGGACTGTGGTTCCTAGTGGGAGTCAGGGTAGATACCAACTGGCAAGGATACCTGGGCCTGGTCTTGACTCCTGGGCAAGCCTTAGCCCTGCAAGGTGGCCCCATGCCCAGTGTCCTTCTGTCCCCCAACCTCCAAAGTGTCTGTGGCTCTAAAGAATGTGGAGGTGCAACCTGAGGTTTTCAGCTCACTCCTGTTTGGGGATGCACATAAATGTTCTAACCACCAGGTGGAATTGTCAGTTTTATTACAAAGCAGCCTAAAGTTTATCAAGTGCCTGGGCCTGGCCCTCCCTTTCCTCTCCCACATGCCCTGAGCTGATACCTGCACATACCTACACACAGGTATAGGTGGATGTGTTGACAGAGGTAAACATGATAGCAAACACAGACACGCTCCTGTGTGGAGGCACCCCACACACATGCACATGCACATGCACATGCGCATGCATGCACAGATGCGTACTGGTTCCTGTGCACCGCCCCCCCCCCCCGCATGCACAGATGCTCGTTCATGCCTGGAAAATGGAAATCCAGAGTGCTGGGGACACCCCTCCCTGCCCCCAGGCTCCTTGAGAACTGTGAGGCCACCACTCAGCAGGAAGGCTGTACCAATGAGGCCCTCATGTGCTGGGCACTCTAGTGCCTACCTGCCAGCCTTTGGGCTCTGGTGCTGCTGATCCCTGGGCTGTAGGCTTTGCTTGGTTGGCCAGGGAGGCCCTGTGGTGTGGGTCTGACCCACTCTGGGCAGCTTAGAGGGCCCACTACTGGTCACAGCCCCCAGGATCAGACAAAGTTCAGATTAGTTCAAGTGTTTGGAGTCTTGGGGGACCCACACATGACCTAACTTTTAATCTGAGACTCTGGGTCCAGAGCCCTGGGAAACATTGCCAGCTGGGCTTCTGGGCGTTTGACATCATGCCTGCAGTCACTGGGCAGCTGATTAGCCTCTGGCTTGGTGTGGGCTGCCCCTGGATGGGACATCTGCATGCAGTGGAGCCGGCGGCAGCCCAGCAGCAGGGTGAGGGCTATGGCATCAAGCAGCAGCTCCAGCAGCTCCAGAACGGAGAGAACAGATGAGCCGAACCACAGGCTCCAGAGGCTGCCCATGGCTGACAGCAGCTGCGGCACCTGTTGGCATCAGTGAACAGTGAGCACAGGAGCCTCATGTACTTGCGCACGTCAGTGTACAGAGCTATGCTGGAACGGCACCCCTCTGTGCCTGACCAGATGCTGCCCCTGCCCCCAGCCCTTGGTCCCTGGCCCGCTCACAGAGTAGACAGGGGTCTCGTCCACTGTGCGGTAGTTGAGCTCCTGGTAGAATATGTTCACCTTGGCCACATTGCTCCTAGGGTGGGGCAGAGATGGGAAGGTTTGGGCCCTGGACCTGCATGCTCAGGCCCTGAAGGGTGAGGTTGGCAGGAGGAGGGGCCAGGACACAACCTCTGAAGGAGGAGGAGGAGTACACCCACCTGGGGTGCAGGCTCTGGCTAGGGCTCCAGTGACTCTGCTTGCCCAGTACGGCCAGGATCCAGTCCTGCACACAGAAGGCTCCTTGTGGCCGCTGCTCCTCCCAGCCTTCGAGGCACTGCAGGCCCGTGCAAGGGCAGGGACCACAGGGGCAGAGGCTAGTCTAGGGTTGGCACTGTGGAACCCATGAGGCTGGTCTGCTTGTCTATCCTTCACCCCACCCCTTCAGGGACTCACCTCTGACTTGGAGGAAGGCCACCTGGAGGTCCCAGCAGAGAGCTTGTATGAAGACTCCCTAGGAGAGACAGATCCCTATAACACCTCTACTGTGGTGCCCAGGGTTATGACCCCCGATTCCAGGATTCCCCACTTACCTGCAGGGCCTGGGGCAGCGTGAGAAGCAGGGAAGCTTGTGGGTCTCCAGTTGTCTGTAGAGGCGGTAGAAGCAGTGGCCTGGGGAGGGGGATTGCCACAGGTGAACTCTTTAGGAGAGACCCAGTGGTGGCAGGGAAGTTTTCGTGTTGACAGGCCTGCCTGAGTACGATAGGGCCCCAGCGGCCCCGCGCAGGTGGGCGGGGCGGGGTTGTGGGCGGGGCTCACCCCAGGCCCGGTGCCGCGCAGAGCTGCAGTACTCAGCCCCCGCCGGCAGGGGGTAGAAGTAGTAGCCGCAGGAGCAGGTGTCCACCATCAGCTGCTGGAAGCAGGAGACCAGGCAGGCCTGCGGGAACAGCAGGGGACTGGAAGGGGGTTCCCGGGGACAGCTAGGGCCTGCCTACCTGCTGGCCCGGTTCAATGTCCTCTCAACGGCCCACCTGTCCTCCCCCGGCCTTCTGCATTTTCCAACTCCCCGCCCTATCCCGGGCCACCCCCACCCCACCCCCACCGTCTCCTCCACCCCCCCCCACCCCCGGCCACTGCCCCAGACTCACCTGCATGGTGTATGAGGCGTTGTACAGTAGCTGTACGTCCAGGCCCTCTGCGCCGTCAGTGCAGCGGCTGTAGGGGCTCCCGAGCCGGTGCACTTCGTCCTGCGGGGAGGAGGCCCCTTCAGTTCTACAAGACCAACCTGGCCCTCAGGCACCAGAGCTGGGCAGGGAGGTCCAGAGCGAGGGTTGGGGCCCCTCCTCTGCCCGCCCCTGGGGGCCATCACACCTCTCGGATACCGATGGTGGTCTCAGTCCCTGGCCGGATGCTGAAGCCGCGGTGCTCCAGGAAAGGTATGTGGTCACGCTTGTGAACCATGACCTTGATGCCAGCCTCCGTGGATAGCAACGGGAGATGGTCCTGCTGCTCAGCCCTGAGGACCAGGCTGATCCCTGCGGAAGGCTGGGGGTGAGGCCAGGTTGGTGGGAGCACCCAGCCCACACCCAGCCCCAGGCTGGTATTCACCGTGGGTGATGCCTGGGCGCTGCGCGGCCCACATGCCATTGAAGGTATAGCAGCTGCCGTAGGTGGGGTGGTAGAACGTCTGGAAGTGCCTGGAACCAAGGGCCACGCTCAGACCAGCACATACCTTTGACTCATCACCCATTGCGTGTGGCCTGAGGGAGCACAGCCTGCCTTATCTTCATAGAGAGCTGTTTGCAGCTGGCGGGACCCCATGAGTGGCACCTATGCCCTCTGGGTGGGGCCGAGGGGAGTGGCCACTGCCCTGCCCCCACTCACCGGGCCTGGCAGTCCTGACCATTGTAGCGACAAGAGAAGACAAAGTGGCCACCGTGGCCTAGGTGGTTGTCCTCATGGTCTGGGGGCAGCGTAGCCAAGATGTTCATATAGTGGAAACGGTACCATGCTTGCACGGCTGTCACGCCTGATGAGTAGGCGCGGTAGAAGCAGTCTCCGCCTGTGCTGTTACACTGGGGTGCAGGTGTCAGCTCAGCACAGACCCCCACCCACCTGACCTGCCCACACCCAATGCTGTGCCCTGCAGGGGACACTCACCAGTCTGAAACCCACTTCGTTCTGGCCGCCCGTGCCGCTCAGCCTCTGCAGGCGGATTCTGCGATCCAGCTGGAAGGTGGGCTCTGGGCCTGGGTCCTCTGCAAAGGGGGTGTCCCCACTCTCAGTGAAGTTGAACTTATAGAGGGCATAGATGTTCTCGTGGGCAAACTCATCCAAGGCCTGCAGGTGTCTGCGCACCAGTCTGGGTCTGTGAGGGAGGGATGAGCTGGGTCAGAGGCAGCCCCCAAGGTCCCCTACATTGGTCACAGGACATTGCTGGGGCCAGCCTCTCAGCCCCAAATCAGTGCACAGAAGCCCCTTCCCCACCTTGGGATACCCAGAAGAAGGTTCTGAAGTCAGGCCCCCCAGTCTGGTCTAGCCCCTTATGGATTTCACAGCCTCTCTGTCTTTGTTCCTGCTGTCTGCCCACCTGAAATGCTGCTCTCTTCCCTTCTCCTGAGGGACTCCCACCACTAAAGCCCCTTCCCAGCTCTCCTCACCCTCCCCAGCTCCTTGGCACCTGGGTGTCCGCCAGGTTGCACTGACACACCAACCTTCACCTGGATCTTCCTTCTCTTTTAACACCCACCCCCAGGACACAGAGGTCTCAGAGATCCTGACTGTGCACAGGGCTGGGGTTAGGTGGAGTCATCAATAACCCAGGCACATCTGAAGCCATGCCACAGGCTGCAGAGGTAAGGAGTCAGGAACCCTCATCCGGACCCCTAGCCCCAGCCTGGCCTTCCACCCCCCCAACCCCAACCCTCACCTGTGCGGGTTCATGTCACACAGAGTGATGGATGGGAAGAGCTTTCGATCTGAGTGTAGGGACACGGTCATGATGACGGGGTAGCTCCAGTATTGCTCAAAAAGGAGCCCAAACTGCCAGTAGAGCGCGCCTAGGGCACCCAGGAACAATAGCCCCCAGAATGCCGTCTTGAGGCGGTTCTGGCTGGAGCAGACGAGACGGATGGCACCGTGTATGGTGGCGTTGGCACAGAAGAAGGTGAACAGCTCCCTGAAGGAGGTGTGGAGCTCCACCAGCCTCTCCCCATGCCCTTCCTCAGTCGGTGGTGGCGGTGGCGACTGGGCCTGGGGGGACTTCCTGGGACCCACACCAGCAGCTTGAGCCACTGCTCCAGCCTGTGTCTGAGAAGCGAGCCTCAGCAGGGCCTGAGCCAGCCTGATGCCCACCCAGGTGTCTCCACCCCCAACCAGTTGGACTTCCATTTTCTGTCCCTGTGAACTCCCAGGACAGCCATGTCCCTCGGCCACCAATGGTACGGCCCAGCCTGCTGAAGCTTGAAAGAGACAACATCAGAGGCTTGTCCATGCTGGAGACTGACCCTGCAGCCAACCCCATGATGCCTGGCAGGGCACTACTCAGCCTGGGCAGTCATGTCTTATCAGGGCAGAGCCCAGCCTGGGCAGTGGGGGCAGTGATAGCAGGGGACCAGTGTCCGGGCCCTGCCCGGCACTGCAGATAAGGTTGGGTGGGTCTCTGCTGCCATTCCCCAGAACCCAATATTGGGGGAACCTGGGAAGGCTTGATTCTGGGCCATGATGTTCTCCTCCAACGCCCAATAGCCAGAGTGAGCACATTTGATTGCAAGTGACGGAGCCAGGCCGGCTGGCCATGTCTGGGCCAAGGGTCAGGCCTGAGTGTTGTTCAGTGTTGTGGGCCCAGGGCGCGGCATGGTCCACTGAGCTGAGTCTCTGGGCAAGCCCCGTTTGTGAACCTTGGGCTTCAGGAAAAGTGGGCAGGGGGCCAGTGGGCCAGCCAGTGGTGGTGACCCAGGGAGTGGTGACCCAGGGAGTAGGGCCATGGCCTGCCTGGCCCCAGGCATGCCCTGGACGTTCCAGTGTCCCAAGATCTAGGGCTTCTAGACCCCTAGTTCCTGCAGCACACAGGGACATGGGGCCCTGACCAGGCCAGTCTAGCTGGCTCTGGACACACACTGAGTCACTGCATGGGCTTGCTGTGGACTTTCCACACTGTCCCCATCTTGGTCTGAGTGAATCATTAGGTCTCCTTGCAACTGGGTGCAGCCTCCTGGGCGCTGGCCCCTCCCACTGACTGGGCCTGGGGGCACCTGGGGAGGGGGCTGAGCTGGGGAAGGAGGCAGATGCCAGCCAGGTACGTCCAGGCAGGCTGCTCCATGTATTCTGGAAACATGAGTGTCCCAGCAAGCCAGTCAGCTTTGTAGGACCCTTGGTATGGGGTGGGGGTGGGTCTCCCCGGGTGGGTCTCCCCACCCTGTGGCTTCAGGTTTGTGGGCCCCCTGCTTGCCTCGCAGTCAGGAGCACGTGCCACCACAAGGTTCTGATGGTGGCTTCCACACGGCACAGAGTTCTGTACACATCTGTGTTCCCCTCCCCATGATCACTCTGAGCTCTCACAGGGAACGTAGGACCCTCAACTGTTTATTGCAGGTGAGGCAAAGGAGGCTCTGGAAGATGCTTTCTGACTCCAGGAACCATCGTGTCTCTTTCCCCCCAGACATGCATCCCAGACCAGCCCACCCCACCCCAGCTGGGGCTACGGGGGCAGAAGGGGAGCTCTGGAGATGGTGGAGATAGGCCTCTACTATTAGAGGCCTCCAGAGCTTCCTAAGATGGGGCCCCAGACACACTGGGGCAAATGGGGGCCCTCAAAGTCCGAGACACCTCAGACACAGCAGGAACAGGGTGCTTGCCCCATCATACATGCACACATATGCACACTCACAAGCCCTCAGGAAGCCTTCATGCCTCTCCTGCCCTTGTCCTGTGTGTGTGTACAAACATGCAGACTTGAGGTGACATGTGAGACACACACCCTCCACTCCAGGCTAGGGAAACCCCGGGACATGGCTGCCCAATTGCCCACCTCAGGTACCTGTGCAGGTGCCTCCATCCTCCTAGGGTAGGTGGCCCAACGGTGGCAGATCCAGCAGGTAACAAAGAGAGATGTGGCCCAACACTGGCTGGGCAGCCTCCTATTTATAACAGGCTGGCGTGGGGCGAGGTGTTGGGGAGGGGCCAGCCACTGGGGGCAGCCACGCCTGCTCTGGACACGGAAGGGGAAGCCTTTGGGGACAGAGATGGGGGTCCCTCCCCTGAATAAGCCTTTCTTGCCCAGAGCCCTGGAAACAAGGCCTGGGACCCAGATGCTGGCTGGAGATGAACAGGTTCAGGTTTCTGGAGGGAGAGTAGGGTCCTGTGTTGGGCTGGGACCCCTTTGGATGCCTGATCTGCACCTCCCTGAGCTGACGCTTCTGGCCCCTGAAGCTCGGATCTCCCTCAGGTGGGACATCTGCTCTTCCTGTTCCCAGCAGATCCTGTGTGTCCTGGTCCCTCACTTCCCTGCCTGTTCACCACTGCCTGCCCAGCTCACTCTGCCAGCTCTGAGCACAGGTGTTTGTGGCCAAGAGACGCTGGGTGGGGGCCTCTGCTTCAAGAACCCAGGTGTCCCCCAGGGCCAGCCACCCAGCCACTGGGATGGGAACTAATTGTGGGAACCACCTGGGGCCTGGGTGTGGAGATGGCACTTTGATGTCCCAAGGCTCAACCTCCCCATCTGACATTAAGGCCACCACTGAACATACCACACACTAAGATAACACACCAGACGCCAGGACTATTCCCCACATCCTGAGACCATACCCCATGCACACTCAGATGACATATCATTCATGAAGATAACACACCCCATGTCATGGCCACACACATACTAAGACCACACACCACATGTTAACAACACACATGGCATCCATAGTCCAAACCACACTGTCTCTGAGGCTGGAATCCTCGGCCTAAGTGTGGTTGTGGGAGGCCAAACGGTTTGTTGAAGGGAGGATGATCCAATACTCAGCCCACAGAATAACCCACCATCTCTGGTCCCACTGGGGAGCCCAACATTTCCCCAGGCTGACCCAGAAGCCTCACCATATCAGATGACCAAAACCTCAGACCGGTCCCAGGTTTGAGAGGTCAGCTCAGGCCCTACTGCTCCCTCTCAAGACAGGCTGTGGGTCCCTGACACCCCAACCCATATCAGTACTGAGGACCCGGGCTAAGATGAGAAAAGGATCCCTAGACCCAACATGCTATGCTGGTAGCCATGGCTCTGAAGAGGGGTGAGGTCACCAGCCTTGTGACTTTGGAAGGAGGTAGATGGCTCCTGGTAATAACTGGGAATGGAAGTCATGTTGAGGGAAGAATTGGTCTTGGACTAACCAGGGTGTGGGTGCGAATCATGACTCTCCACTCGCTTGCTGTGACCTTTCCTGAATTACTCAACCTCTCTGAGCCCATTTCCTTAAGTTCAAGAGGCTGAGGTGCTGCTCCATGCTCAGGCTCAGAGGTAGGACCAGCTGATGTCTCTGGTGTGTAGACATCACTCCTCGGGCCTGTGTGAGAGCCCACAGACTCAGCAAAGGCCTGAACAACTTTCCTTTAGGGGGTAGGCCATGTTATCGAGGTGACTAAAGGGTCACACTGCCCTGGGGGAGGCCTCTCGGCAGAAGAGGAAGCCCCTGAACCCTCTGGGTAATTCGAACCAGTATCATGAAGTTGCAGAGTGAGCTGTCTGGAAAGGGGGACTGCAGAGGCCTGCTTCAGAGAACTCTGGCCATCTAAAGGCAGCTTGCAGGCAGGAACCTTGGCCTTCCTGGGGGAGAGGGAGCCCTGGCGAGGGGTTAGAGCTTGCCTTCAATTACCCAAACACTGTGGGACTGGAGTCAGAGCTTTTCTAGTCAGAAGACACAAACCATCCTTACCTCTTCCTTGGGGAATGTCGTGAGAACAGCCAAGATTCCAACAGAAGGTCCTGGGGGCTGAGGGTCTATGACTGGGTCCACACCTATATCTGGGCCACTGGGGAGGGGAGAATGCCTTAGAGAAGGCCTGGGCCTAGGGGTATCAAGATGAACCCTTCTAGGCCAGAGTGCCCTGGATACTGAGTGGTACTTGACATTTTATGAGCCCCTCCCCAGGCTCGGTTTCCTCCCCTGTGGGCATCCTCACCCTCAGAGGCAGGTCAGAGTTGGCCTGTGGTGGTGGTGGTGGTGGTGGTGGGGTTCTGATGCAACACGGAGTCTGAGCCCATGGGCTCTGCAGGCACATTGACTTCCTGTGGGTGGAGCATGGGGGCTGACCCCTCTGGAGTCCCTGCCCCAGGAGGTTATGGACCTCCTTGGTGCCATGGTCCATAACCGGAAGTTATGGACCTCCTCCCCAACCACTGACTGCAGTGCCAAACAGTGCCTTTGGCCACCACAGAGGGGGCTCCCAGAGGCTCCTCCCTGCCGGCTGAGGGTGTAGAGTGTGTGACACGCCTCTGTGGGACTGAGGGTCTGTCCATGTGTCTCCGGGTGGAAGGGGTAGGGTGTGTGCACACTTCCTCCTCGTCCCCTCCAGGCTGGCTCTTCTGTGCTCTGACCAGACAGTTCTTACTGGCCAGATGTGACTGAGGCCTTCAGGTCTTGCTCTGGGAAGGGGCGGCAGCCATAGGTGGAGGCATGTTTTCCTGGTTCTAACCCTTTTTGGTTTCTTGGAAGCTCTTATGACACAGAGGGTGGGCCTTTCATTCAAGGTGCTCAGGGGTAGATGCCCCTGTCCTCTTCCTGCAGCTTGGCCATCTTTAGTACTAGCTGTCAGGAAGTTCCCCCCAAAGCCTAACCCCAGCCTCTCTTGCTCCAGAGGGCAGCTTTGGGGTTGAGAAGATCTTAGTTACCACCTGCCACCATCCTAATTGCCCGTTTCTATCCCAATTGCTGAGGCCACCAGCTGTATGGCCAGAGAGCTGGGCAGCCTGGGTCTTGCTGAGAAGGCAGCATATGTGGATTTGGTGAGGGGAGGTTGTGGGGTCTTGGCAGTTTGCTGGCCACACCTATCTAAGGCACCTTCTCCCTCACGGTGCAACTTGGGTGCGTGGTGAGCAGGTTGGCAGCTGATGCTGCGGCTTCAGAGTTGAGCCTCCCTCTGTCACCTTCCCATTGAGACAAAGTGAGGCCCCAGCCCCACACTGTTCTCTGCATGTGTGAGTGGGCATGTACTAGACACACTGTACTTGAACCCCCAGGTGTCTTGGGGTGACCTCCCTTATGTAATTTCCCACAAGCTAAAAACAGCTGGGCCAGCCCTGCTTGGGGATGGTGAGCTCTGAGGAAGAGGAGGAGGAGAAGGAGAAGGAGGAGGAGGAGGAGGAGGAGTAAAGGTGAGAGGCAGCAGGAGGTGCAATCAGGTGGAGTCAGCCTTCCCAGAAGGAATGAGGTGCAGAAAGAGGAAGCAGGCTGGATTCCCATGGCTGACTTGTGGCGGTCAACTGAGGGATGATGCGCAGTCCTCGGTTCTGTGTAGGACCTGGGACCAGCCCTGAAGCAGTCGCACAGATCCTGTCCCAGGTGCCCTGGATGCACCAAAACTGGTGAGCCTGGCTGCCCTCCCACCCTATGCCAATGGTTATGGCTGGGGCTCTTATTGCTTGGCGTCCAGCGTCAATTGTGTGGTCGGTAAACCTATTCAGAGAGGCAGCCGGGGTTGCAGCGGAGGATGAGGAGTTAGGGTTTGAATCCCAGCCCAGCTGCACAGAGCCATGTGGCCCTGTACAGTGATGGCCCCTCTGGATCTGTACAGGCTGATGACCACTGTCTGCCTCACAGTCAATATGCAGCACACTCCAGTTCCTGACATGGTCCTATCATGGGCTGCCTCTTGAGGGAGTGTGGTGGGAAATGTTCTAGCCTACCCAGCAACCCAACCCTTCCCTGGTTCAGATACCAGCCATCCCACCTGCACCTGTCTGCCATCCTCCTGTCCTTCCAAACATTCCTCCATGGCACATGTGAGGTGGAGAGTACCAGCTCCAGGCCCATGCATTCAGGGATCCAAATGCTGTCTGGAAACAACAGTACCCTCCTCCCAGACCCCCACCCTGGTCCTGGCCCTGGCCCCCCACTTGCTTGCTTCAGCTCCACTCACATGATGGGGTGGCCAGGCTCTACGCCCCCCCCCCAGGGCCAGGGAGGGGACCGTGGGAGCGGAAAGCAAGCCTCAATGCCGTGTCCACTGATGCATAATAACCCTATTCACAGGCTGGGTGGAAACTTCGGTCGGGAAACAGTGGAACTATTTTTACGAGAACGGCTCTCCCCATGGGCAGGGGCTGGGCAAGCTTGCCCACGGCGGACCCCACCTGGCACAGATTCTGGCAGAGACCAGACACGGGGCGCCCAGGACTTGACTTTCAGGGGCCCTGAGCCGGTTGGGTCACTGATAGGCCGGAGATCTCGGCTGCCTGGCTCTCTTCTATTAAGTGCTCAGAAGAACTGGGCCCAGCCGGACTGGGCCAATCCTCTGGAAGGTGGCTAGTGGGAGAATCAGTATCAGTGACTCAGGGCTGGGCTCACACCAGCACCGCCGGGGTCACCCTTTATCTGGGCGCGCCCCGCTCTGGGTTGGAAACCCTCTGGCCCGAGGTATAGGGTGAAGAGGTATAGTCTCAGAGAAGGACTGCCTCCAGGGCTTCCCGCCGGAAGGAGATATTTCCGAGGGATGTCAGGGAGGGCGATGACAGCCTGACCAAACCAGCCAAGGGGTTCAGGGTACCAACCCGCGGAACTGCCCGCCAGTGCGCACGCGCCGACTGTCCCCATTTTGGGCCCCGCCCTGCGGAGCTGCCCGCCAGTGCGCACGCGCCGACTGTCCCATCTTGGGCTCCGCCCCGCGGAGCTGCCCGCCAGTGCGCATGCGCTAAGTCCCTACTTCGGGGATCCGGAGGCAGCAGCGAGATTCGGGCTACGTCCTCCCGGTCGCCTAGAGCGGCCGTCCCGGCGAGCCGCGCACCGGAATCGGAAGCGAGGATGGCCCCGACCCACGAGAGCGTCCATCTTGGAAGCTGAGGCGGCGGCGGCGGCGGCGCTGCGGCGGTGCGGTGGGCTCGGTCCCGGGGCGGTGCGGCTCTCCGGCGCGGGCCCCACTCTCCGCTCCCTGCTCCGGCCTCGACCACGGCGAGCCTGAGCGCGGCGGCGGCCTACGCGCGGCGACGGGGAGAGGTGAGTGTGCGCCTGCGCCGGGGACTCGGCCGCTGGTCCCACCCGCCGGTGCCGGCCCGAGCGGGGGCAGGAGACTCGGGGCCTCGGGGCCACTGGACTGCCCGTCCCCGTCCGATCCGTCGCTCGCGGGGCTCCGGCCTGGAGCTCCCGTGCGCGGAACCCGAAGTCGGTTACAGCGGGGCGCCCGTGGCTCCGGCCGCGGTGGTCCTGCGGCCAGCTCGGGCATTTGGTTGCCCGGCCACACGGTGGGTCTCCTGCGGAAAGGCCCCTGTTAGTGGCACACTTGCGGGCACCTCCAGGATGAGCTGACATAGATCTTGGTTTGTAAATGTATCTTGGGAATCCGTTGGGGTGGATGGAGGTGGTACCGTTCAGCCTGCTGCTGCTTCACCTGAACAGTTAGAACCCTAAACAGCTTCCCCAGTCCCCGAGGAGTGAGGGTGCCCGGGGTTGTGCCCCTTGGGGTGGTAGCTGAGGGGGCATTCAGGCGGCATGACTCCATCGCTGGCAGCTGGAGTGGGATTTGGGGCCTGGACAGTGTTGGTAGAGCACTGTCCCGAAGCACAGAGGTTGCCGGTTCAATCCCTGGATGGAGCACGTACAGGAAGCCCCGTCTGCGTGGGCTTCACTCTCCTTATCTGCTAGTTACCTGCAGTAATAGAGTTATACTCTCAGAGTCTGGCCAGGTGTAAACTTCTAGTTTCTTTTTCAATTAACGCCACACGTAACTGACCTTAATTCAGTTCTGTTTCCCAACCATTGCTGGGGGCTCAGGCACAAAACAGCTCAAGTAGAGCTAAAAGTGGGTAAGAGGTACACCTCGCAGTGGGGCGGGGTTCCGTTCATTCCAGGCAGAGGAAGCCAGGGGATCCAGCTTCAAGAGAAAGGAACTTTAGGGTCTCACTTCACTGAAAAGCCTAGTGTGCAAACTTCAGGCACAGTTGGATCTCAGTGCCCAAAACCTGCAGTTAATAATCTAGTGCCTTGGTAGGGCTTATCTCTGTGGCAGCTCTGTCCTTGGGCAGGTGTGTGAGTGGTGGGGCTACTTCCATCAGCCCGGGCTTCTGTCCAGCCTGTGAAGCAATCCTGGTGGAGATCTGAGAGACTTCTCTCAAAGTTCTGGGCGGGGGTGTGTCACGTGCCCATCTGGTCGGTCAGGCCAAGGTCTCATGCCACACCATCACCTGAGCTACACGTACATAGAGCAGGAGAGATGTCCCAAGAGAAGAGGAGCTGGGTGAACAGATGCTGGGCAGACACTCTGTCTCAATATGAGCCTGAAGGGACTCGGGTCCTGTAAGTGGGTTGGTTGCTTTCCTTCAGCCTTTGGGTGTACTTTCTCTTTTTAACCCATACCACGTCTTTTTCTTCATTCTAATACACCTTATGTGTTCTGCCTGTGGGGACTTGGTGTGAAGGGAGCCCTGAGACACGTCATGGTCTGTGTAGGTGCTATACATTCTGTTCTGATGGGGAAAATTGGGAGAAACCGCCTCACCTGAAATCACCTAGAGCACTGTTCTATGTGAGGCAAAGGAGGGAGCCCTTTCCTTTGTGTGAACTCAGTAGTTGAACGTAAACATATTACAGCTTTGGAAGCAAGAATGAGCCAGAAGTTTGTTCCTGACCGGCATATGATCAATTTTGTTTTGTGTGGCTGCCCATTAACCTGCTACTAAGCGTCTAGCCTGGCCACTTATCTCAGTCATATTTGAATTGTCTGGTGAATTGTTTTGTGGATGGTAGAGTGTTAACTTCAGCATGAACATTGAAAAGAAATGACAAGCCCTGTGGTGGTTTGTTTTTGAATTGTTGCTGTGTTTGTTATTAGGTGTTGGCCCAAGGTGAGCTACCTGGCCCATTGGGCGTCTCCAGCCAGGAGCTTGGGAGCAGTGCTGTGTGGGGAACCTGCCTTCCTAGGCTGGTCTGGGGCCTGCTTCAGGCACACCAGTTGTCTCTCCTGGGCACCTGGGTTAATGGAGCTGGGCCACTGGGAGGCTAGTGAAGGACAGAATGTGGTGTCATTTGACTAGGAAATCAAGGAAGGCTTTTTAAATTTTATTTTTTATATATTGATTTTAGCTAGAGAGGAAGGGAGAGAGAGAGAGAGACGGGAACATAGATCTGTTCCTGTATGTGCTCCATCCAGGGATTGAACTGGCAACCTCTGTGCTTCAGGACAGTGCTCTACCAACAGAGCTATCTGGCTAGGGCAGGGAAATCAGGGAGGCTTTTGAGAGACTTGGCTTTTGAGCTAGACTGGGAAGGGAGTAGGTGGGTTTTCTGCCAGTGGACTGGGTGGGGAAGCAGCCAAGTTCTTTAGCATGAGAAGGGGATTTGGACCTCAGACCATTCAGTAGCCTTGGGAGTTGGGAACTGGGTGGACTGTCTGGTGTTGCTTCCAAGAGGGGCTGGCAAGCAGGGGAGGTGTTGGCGTTTATCTGTTTGGGCAGATCTTAAAGGGCTGTGATCAGAACTGTGGTGACAAAGTTAATCTGACTTAAGTGTTCAAGATGGACTAAAATGGGGAGAGACAGAAGCCAAGAGGCCAGTTGGGAGGCTGCTGGGGTCATGATGGGAAAACTAACGACCCCCTGCATTAGAGTGGGTTGGGGGTAAGGGGAAGCAGGATTCTGAGGGTGACGGACTCCAGAGCCAATAGCAGGGGTGCATGATGGTGCACCTGTGGGTACCCTGGCTGAGCCCCAGGCTGTAGGTCCTGGGGGTGCGGAGTGAGCACACTAAGTTGGTCGTGGTTGGGGGTGGTGCTCTGAGGAGCGATCAGATAGGCACAGGGCAGGAGTCCGCAGACCTCTCTGACAGGGGATGCAGAAGCTGAAGCTGAAGCTGAAGGGAGGGAAGGAGTGGTCCTGTGGCTGTCCCTAGGGAACCAAACGTGCAATGGCCTGAGGCTGAGAAGGGGCAGGCACAGCGAGGGGATGAGTGACTTCAGGTTTGTACAGATAAGGAAGTCAGGGTGGAAAGTGAGCCTGGCTATCGGTGTCCAGTGCTGCGGGAAGATGAGTTGGGCACACTTGAGTGGCAGAGTGTCGGTAGCACTGGGCTGAGTGGGGTGAGTGTGGCCCCTCCTCCCCTGCCCACCTCTACTCTGCCACCCCTGTGGCCTGGACTCACCTCCTTCTCCCACTTCTGCACACCCTGCATGTCCTCTCTCTCTCATGTTCTGGGCCCTTGGCTTTCACACTTCATTTTTAGCAGCACAATGTTTTTGTCTTAACATCTTACATTATGAGAAACTCCGGTGTTTAGAGCAGTTGGGTGGAGCTGCTCTGGTGCCTGTGAGAGTGGGGTGACTGGCATCCCCTCCACCTCTGGAGCAGAGCTGAAGTGTCCCAGGGTTCCCTAGGCCATGTCTGGGATGAATGATGGCCACTGCTTCACTCCTGGTCTGTCACCATCGCTGTCCTGCACCATCCTGTCTGTTCCACATCATCCTGTTTG
Organism: Saccopteryx leptura; assembly: GCF_036850995.1. Classification (NCBI taxonomy): domain Eukaryota; kingdom Metazoa; phylum Chordata; class Mammalia; order Chiroptera; family Emballonuridae; genus Saccopteryx; species Saccopteryx leptura. The sequence goes on along the minus strand of NC_089505.1, from coordinate 83,881,784 downwards.
TCCCATGCTGTCCCATCCATCCTACACTGAACCACCAAAGTGACCTTTCTAAAAGAAGGTCAGATATACCTTAAGTCGTGGACCTAAGACCCTTCTGGAGCACTGCTTGGCCACCTGGCCTGGCCTCCCTGGCTGGACTTGTTAGCCAGAATCCATTCTGCTTTGGCTCCTGACCCAGTGACCCAGTGCTGTTTCTGGGCACAGTCTTCTCTTAGGCCTTCTGCCTTGGAAGGTTTTCCTTCCCACTCTGCCTAGCAATTGTGTACAAGTCTTTCAGGGGTCCCATGTTTCTCTCCAGTCTCAGAGAGGCTCTGTGTTCCCCTGTTGCTCCCACACACTTGACAGTGGTGAACGTGCAGGGAGTGGGCTTTTACAGGAGGCTGGTGTGGGTGTGTCCTGACGCCATGGTGCCACCGAGCCCAGAGCTGGATCAGTGTGCGCCATTGCCCGGGGTCTGGTCCAGGCTTTAGACACCTCCACCAATGGTTTGAAATTAGATCAAGTTTTAAAAAAATCTTTACATCTGACATTGCATACATGAAGGTTATGGCAGGCAGATGAAAACAAAGAATCTGCACAGCCTGTGGTGTCTGAGTGGGTGGGCGAATCAGGACAGCCAGTGAGGCCCTGGGTTCATGAGATGTGCACAAGTGTGGACTGTTGGGGCTCCGAGCAGGGATGTGGTGGCTCCATGTCCTTGTCTCTTGTGAATTCCAGTGTTTACTTTCAATAGATGAGCAGCAACAGCAATAAGAGAGCTCCAACCACAGCCACCCAGCGACTGAAACAGGACTACCTTCGAATTAAGAAAGACCCAGTGCCTTACATCTGTGCTGAGCCCCTCCCTTCCAATATTCTTGAATGGTAAGGCTCTGCGTCCTCGTTCACCCGCACTGACTCACCCAGGTTCCCTGTGGTCTGGGCTGGTGGGCTCGGTGCTCCCGTCATGGAGCTCAGAAAGAGGTGCCTGCACCCGTCTGAGGTGTCGATAGATATTGTGAACTTGCAGGCTCATAGTAGATGGCAGCCAGGACAGTTGTCCTTGATTCCTGCACGCTGGGGTTGAAGAGGGTCCTTCCTGGGAGAGGACTGGATCTGGGGGGCCCAAAGGGGAGGTTTTGATACAGGCCTCACAGCTGTTGGAGGAGAAGCTGCATTTCTAGATTCTTCTCTGCTCTTTGCCTCTGGGCTCTGTGAAGTAGCCTGTTCTGCTCTGGAGAGTGCGTGACAGAGGGAACAGATGCTGCAGCCCCTGTCACTGGCCCAGGCAGGTGATATGAGGGGCTCTGTGACTTTTGGACATTGACTCTGTCGTAGCTCTTTGCTGTGTTAAAAGTGTGGGGTTAGGAGGCTACACGCCTCTGTGGAAGTGCTGCCCTTAATAGGTTTGCTGGTGGCTTTGTGAGAAATAAGGTGTAGAGCCAAAATATTAAGAAGCATTTTCTCTTGTTTGAAGAGTGTTTTACATTTTTATTTTAAAAAGTACTTAAAACTGTTTTTAAATCCAGAAAAAAGAGGTTGAACTGAGTTAAGAAGTATTTCCCAGATGGGACCAGGTGTTCAAGGATTCTAGGTCCACCTTCCTTGGCCTACCAGGGGTCCCCAAACTTTTTACACAGGGGGTCAGTTCACTGTCCCTCAGACCGTTTTGAGGGCCGCCACATACAGTGCTCCTCTCACTGACCACCAATGAGAGAGTTGCCCCTTCTGGAAGTGTGGCGGGAGCTGGATAAATGGCCTCAGGGGGCCGCAGTTTGGGGACGCCTGGACTAGGCCAAGGCCAGCTCTAGCCAGGTGGGTTGGAGTGCTCGCAGGGCGATGCGGGCCCCAGTGTCTGAATGGGATCACAGTGTCACAGTGTCACAGCAGAGCTCACCCTACCTCAAGTGATAAAGTCCATCGTTGGCAGATAGAGGGGCTGGTTTCACCACAGGCACAGAGACCCCTCCCTACATGGTGTCAAGGCCCCCAGATTCAGTCATTTGCTAGGAAGACTCACTGCCAAGGTTTATTACAGTCAAAAGACACAACACTCGCCTGACCTGTGGTGGCCCAGTGGATAAAGCGTCAACCTGGAATGCTGAGGTTGCCGGTTCAAAACCTGGGCTTGCCTGGTCAAGGCACATATGGGAGTTAATGCTCCCTGTTCCTCCCCACTTCTCTCTTTCTTTCTCTCCTCTTTCTCTAAAAATGAATAAATAAAAAATCTAAAAAGGAAAAAAGACACAACACTCAGCAAAGGGGAAAGGCGCAGGGGGTAGAGCCCATGGGAGACCAGGCACCACTTCCTGTCCCACAGGGACAGCGTGTGTGAGGTGCTTTTCACTCAGGAAGCCTGTTAGAGGCCCAGTGCCCAGCCATTCCAATGGCGGAGGCTCTCATAGGTACCTCTGCCTGGCATCCAGCAGAATTCTAGGCTCCCCACAGGAAAGCAGGCTTCCTGTCAGCACATCCAACCCAGACGTGGCGAGGACCACTTTGTCGGCCCTCTGCAGAGAGCGGGGAAGCCCTCTTCCGGAGGCCTGTCCTCTGAGCCCTGTGCTGCCTGGCCTCACTCTCAGCCTCCCCTACCCCCCACCCCATGTACCTCCTTCCCTGGTATGCCCAGGTTGGCACGGGAACTGGAGCAGTGACCAATTAAGGCCATGTTCCTGGGTGTGTTATGTGCTCTGAAGGCTGGTCCTGGTCGGCTGATGTAGACGCACAGCTTTTTTTTTTTTTTTAATTATTTATTTATTTTTTACAGAGACAGAGAGAGAGTCAGAGAGAGGAATAGATAGGGACAGACAGGAACGGAGAGAGATGAGAAGCATCAATCATCAGTTTTTCGTTGCGACACCTTAGTTATTCATTGATTACTTTCTCATATGTGCCTTGACCGCGGGCCTTCAGCAGACTGAGTAACCCCTTGCTTGAGCCAGTGACCTTGGGTCCAAGCTGGTGAGCTTTGCTCAAACCAGATGAGCCCGTGCTCAAGCTGGCGACCTCGGGGTCTCGAACCTGGGTCCTCTGTATCCCAGTTCGACGCTCTATCCTCTGCGCCACCGCCTGGTCAAGCGTTTTTTGTTTTTGTTTTTTAAATAAAACGTATCAGCCAGCAGATAGCAGGTGTCTGATGGATGGGTGGTGCTACCACAGCCTGCCATGTATGCCCTGGGGTTGGGAGGCACAGTGTGGGTGTGCAGCTGTGTCTGGTCTGACATTTCTGCTTAACTTCCTTCAGCTTTCTCCTTTGTGCTTTTTTGTTGTGTTTGAAAACCTGAAAGTCCAAACACCTCTTGACATAGAGCTGAAGCCTGTGTTATCGATGTGGGGAGTGGGGGTACACGCACCCCTCGGGCTCCGTGTGTGGACTGTGGTGACCGTCATGGCTGTCCCCATTGCTCCTGCCTGAGGACAGCCACTCAGGTGGAGTCTGGGGGACACAGTCATCTCTGCTCACCAGCTGCCCCTTGTTTCATCTTCTGCATGATACTTGGGCACACAGAAAAATACAGAATTTCAAGTTCTCAAGAATGGTGTGAAATTAAGTTTTTAAAAATTTACAGTTGATGTTCATGGTTAGGATTAGCTTTTATATTGTATTGTGGAGACAAAGTACTTTGTGGAAAAGTTAGAAGATACAACATCTGTTAAAAAGCGACTAAAACGTTGGCTGCCAGAGAGCCTGAAGGGCTGTGAATGGCCTTGCTGGTTGGGCCTTGACCTTCAGTGTCATGAACTGTTTGTGAGTGTCTGGTTTTGGTGGCCCGGCAAACCCCTGGCCTTGGCGTGACTCAGATTTGGGGAGTGTGCCATCCCGAAAGCCAGCTAACTTTTCTCTCTCCCTCAGGCACTATGTGGTCCGAGGCCCTGAGATGACTCCTTATGAAGGTAAGTCATTGCCCTGAATTAGAACAAGAGGTAGTGGTGTACTCTGAGTAGATCTTGACTGGTAAATGCCCTGTACTTGTAAATAACAGTCTTTCCATGTTGGACTCCTTTGGAATTCATCCTAGTATTTCTCCGTCCTGGAGGTGTTTGCTCAGAGTTTGGTTTTGCTCGTGGGTTTCAGTGACTATCTGTAAGTACTGTAGTCACGCCGCGTCTCCAGTGTGTCTGAGGTCAGAGCTCAGTGAATAATAAAACACGCCAGGTTCTCCTAGTGTTCCAGGTTCTCCTAGTGAAGGGTGGGTGTTGTCAAGAAGAAGACAGGTCTGTGACTGTTCTCTCTGGGCGAGTCCTGGGGCCTCAGTGGTGGGCACCTTGTATGGACAGGGCACTGAGGCTTAGGGAGGCTGCGGGACCTGCCCTGCGTCAACTGAGCACCTCTGCTCTCCTAACTGGTGCTCATGCTGCTCTGCTGATGCCACCTAGGGTCCTGGTGTTGTTTACAAAGTAGACCTTACAGCTGTCAGTCAGGAGGTCTCTGTGCACTAGCCTTGGTGGAGACCTGAGCTGTGGCCGAACAAGCCCAGGGCACAGCTATGCCCTGGTGGGCAGTGCCTTCAGCTTTCTAGCTGCTGGTTCCTGTCCTGCAGTGACTGGAGCAACATGTGAGGGTTTGCGTAGGAGTTCACTAGAGAGTAGTTATGTAGCAGAGAAGAAAGTGTGAGAGCCACTCCTGGTGTCAAAGCTGTGGGCAGCTGAGGAGGCCCAGCTGTCTCAAGGTGGTTTGGCACATATATCACTAGTTTCACATAATGCTTCTGTGGCCCAGGGCCCTGGTTCTGGGAGGATCTGCCCCAGGAAATGCGTGTACAGAAGCAGATCTGTAGGGTGGGAGTGTTGCTAGAAGATGACGTTGGGGATTGTGACAGCATCCAGCAGCTGGGTGTGGGCTTGATGACAGCCTTGTCCAGGTGGAGTTCCTAGATATACAGCAAAGATGGGCCTCAGGTCAGTGCACAGGCCGTATTAAGGTGCTTGTAAATGCGTATGTGTTTTTTAACAAACTTGGATGGAACAAGCTGCCAGTCCCCCTCGGCTCAGCTCAGCTCAGCTCAGGGCTGCCCTCTGCTGACTGCTCCCGGCAAGGTCTTCAAGGGACCAGTCTGAGCTGCTCTGTTGTCGTCTGTCCCCCCCCCTCGTGTGTGTGTGTGTGGGGGTGGTGGTGGGTGTGGTAGGGACAGCTGTCTGGGCCCTAAGAGTATGACTATCCTCCTTGCTCCTCCTCTGGCTCCTGGGTGTTCTCACCCACCCTTCCTGGTCTCCCTGCTTCTCTCTCACATCCATGCCCATTGCTGTTCACACTCACATTGTCCAGCTCTCTCTGGGCACAACCAGTCCCTACAGTTCACAGCTGCTTCCCATCACCCAGCGCTGCCACAGGGTCCTCCGAGGCTGATCTACAGACTTCACCCAATCCCTTCAGATCCTGGCAAGCTTTTTCATAGACACGCAGAAGCTTATTCTAAAGTTCTTACTCTGAAATTTACATGGGAAGGCAAAGGGCCTAGAATAGCTCACATTTTTAAAAAGAATAAAGTGGGAAGAGTCCCTCTGCCTGATGACTTGTGTCTGGAAGGAGAGGATGGGGACAGGACAGGGTGGGGGTGCAGGACAGCTTGCACTGCAGTGGCCCACATGTATTGCTGACCGAGTTACGAAGACAGTCCAGTGGAGAGGAGGCGCCGTGCTGCCCACAGGGGTCTCCCTTCCCCAGGCTCAGTCCCCCTGCACACTTGCGCCCTCTTGGGGTGCAGGCTGCTGGGATGGAGGGGATCGCTCTCCGGGTGCCCCTGCCTTGCCTCTTGCCATCCTCAGGGACACCCCCGAGGCTCCCTTCAAGCATAGGTTCTCCCAGAGTTCCCTCTCTGAGATGTGGGGTGCACATCTTTATAGGTTCCGGGTTTAATGTGTGTGGCTCACAGTGTGCTGTCTTCTCCCTGAGCTGTGCAGCCTGCAGTCTGCTCCTCCACGGACTGGACAGCCCCGGAGCTGGGCCTGGAGCCCTGACCTCTGAGGACAAGTGGGTGTTCGCTGGCTTTGGCCCGTAGTGGTTCTTATGCCCTGGGCTGCCTTTATTTCTCAGGTGGGTGGTGGGAGGAGGAGCGCGGTGCTCCTCAGTGAGGCGGGGCTGCCCCCCACACTGCCCTCCACGGCGCTCACAGTGGCACGATACTTGCTGTTCATTCGGGTCACTTCCTGGTTAGCACTGAGCCAGACAGGGTTCCCGTGTGTACAGGCTGTTGTCCTTCCTTTTGGGGACACTACCTGAGTGTGTGTCGGGTTTGTCTCAGTGTGAGTGAGTGTACTCTGAGTGTGGGTGAGGGTGCTCTGAGTGAGTGTGGATGAGGGTGTGTGTGGGTGCTCTGAGTGCCACATTGAGCACTCATCTTGCACTGGGGCTTGTCTGCCTGTGGAGCTGGCCCCATAGCTGATCCTTGGAGTGGAAGGGGCAGCAGTTGTGGGAGGCAGCTGGGGCATTCAGCCATATAGGGTGGTAGCAGGCTGTACCCAAGAGTGGCCTTGGGGCAGAGCCCTGTGCCCATTTGGAACTGCGTGTGCCAGTCCTTGAGATGGGAACACACCTGGTGAGGACAGGGCAGCGCTCCTCAAGCCTCACTGCATGTGCACATGCACACATGCACATGCATGCACACTTAGATATAGCACTGGTCTGGGTGGGCTTGAGGCTCTGCACTTCCAACACTCCTGGGGGCTGCCCAGGAGCAAGCTTGTGAGGTCTTGGTTGAGGATGGGCAGGTGCGACCTTGAGCTGACCGGCAGGGGTCGGGGCGGTGAGGCTGGCGAGAAGGGCTCTGGATCAATTGGCAGGTGGGACCAGTAGGATTTGTGGATGAATCGGTGTGATGGGGATGGGGATCACAGATTTTAGTCTGAACAACAGAGAGGATGGAGTTGCTGTATGGGGGAAGTAGCAGGAATATGTCTTGGACCTTTCTGGGGCACTGTTGGCCTGGACAGTCAGATTGGGACATGGGTCTGGAGTTTGGAGAGGGCTCCAGAGGTCCAGGTGGAGATGCCAGTTAGAGAGTCATCACCATCCCTCCCTGTCACATGAGTCCAGGTGAGACCCCAGGAGTGTGATTCTGGAGCGAGAGCACCACAGGAGCTGGGCAGCCCGCACCTGGGGGTGGTGAGCACAGGAGGGGCGGGCCAAGCCCGGTGGGGCCCAAGGAGGCAGGGTCAGGAGTGGTCGTGAAGCCAGAAATGTGGTCACCCCCCAGTGGGGATGTCTGGTGACCTTGAGGTGAAGTCTGGAGGGCCATGATGGAAGGTGAACTGGAGAGATAGCAGCCCTGGATGTGCTCCCAGGGATTGTACAGAAGAGGGGCACAGGTGGCAGAAATCTTACAGGGTGGAGGTCGGAGATTTGTTTTGTTTTTTAAGGTGGGAGAAGTGGCAGGTTTGCCTGCTGCTGGGTATGGTTTGATGGAGGAGGAACAGGTCATGTGTCAGAGAGGACCTAGGGTAGGGTGACCTCAGCCAGTGCACCTGTGTGTGAATGAGGGGGCGGTGAGGAGAGCACATGTGTGCTCATCTGAGGCTCTGTGCTAGGTGTGGGGCATGTGGGAGCCTTGGAGCTGATCTCGCAGTGTGTTCAGGGACAGTTGGCAGGTGGGCACGAGGTTGGGCCTGTGAGCCGGGATGGAGTGGGTGCAGGGGTAAGGCCTAGAGTGGCTTTGTGGACCGTGACAGGGCTCTTTCTCTGTTTTGTTACAGGTGGCTATTACCATGGAAAACTAATTTTTCCCAGAGAATTTCCCTTTAAACCTCCTAGTATTTATATGATAACCCCCAATGGAAGATTTAAGTGCAATACAAGGTAAGGCATTTCCGCCCTGCACCTGGATCATGACTGTGGTCCTGGCGAGCGTGTGCTCTATTGAGTGGGTCCCTTTTTTGCAGACTGTGTCTTTCCATCACGGATTTCCACCCAGACACGTGGAACCCGGCCTGGTCTGTCTCCACCATCTTGACTGGACTCCTGAGCTTCATGGTGGAGAAAGGCCCCACCCTGGGCAGCATAGAGACATCGGACTTCACGGTGAGGGGTAGAGAGCAGGTTGGTGTGTTGGGGACTCCTGCCTGTGTCCCTGCTCCCCAGGCATCATGGAGACTGGCCCTGGGGTCCCTCGTTCTTAGCCGAGCTTCCTGGGCAGCTCCACAGAACTGATGGTGTTGCCTGCGCACCCGACGCTACTCCATCTTTTGGCTGGTTCTGTTGTTTAAGTGAGAAGCAAGTTTATCATCGTTAATTGATGATAATGGAGACATAGCTAAGCCTTTATGACTGTGAATTAGCTTGCTGTGGAGAGCAAGCTTGCTGAGTGTGTCCAGCAACATGAAGATAGCAGCCCTTGGCTGTTTAAAATCATCTGCTTTTAGAACTTTGAAGAATTGAAGTTAGCCTTTGGGCTGACATTTCCCTTTTCTTTATTCCTAGAAAAGACAACTGGCAGCGCAGAGTTTAGTGTTTAATTTAAAAGACAAAGTCTTCTGTGAACTGTTTCCTGAAGTCGTGGAGGTAAGAGTGAAAGCTGGCCTCTGCTTTGCTTCCTTCGGTCAGAAACACTGAGGTTCAGTTCTTTCCAGAGCACGTGTGCTTCTGTGTGTCCTGTGCTGTAGACAGAGCATGAAAGAGCACTTGTCACCATATCGCTTTAGGTGCAGGTGCAGCAGACCTATCCCCCTAAGGTTCCCGGGTACTGTGGAGATGGGGTTGTCAGATCTGGGAAAGGTCAGGGGGCGTAGGGACTGGGTCTGTCCTCACCAAGGACGTGGAGCTGGCCAGCTGAACATGGGCTGCCAAGGTCCTGGGTGGGCGAGGAGTGGGGGAGGGCCCTACTGTGGTGGATTGGATGCTCCCTGGTTCTGGTGGCCATGAGCGGGGTAGGCTGCGCTGTGTGCAATTCAAGGTCATAGTGATTGTGTCATTCATATCTGGCTCAGTCCGGGGCCCACTAGATAACAATTGGTGATTTGGCAAGTCACTTGGCCCTTATATCTGTGAAATGGCAGTGACCACTGACAGCTCAGGGTCTTTGTGGGTATCACAGGACCCTTCCTGGTCTCAGGGAGCGGGTTTGTTCAGACCCACCTCTGTCTCTGTTTTTCTCTTAGGAAATTAAACAGAAACAGAAAGCACAAGAGGAGCTCAGTAACAGACCCCAGGCACTCCCCCTACCAGACGTGGTCCCAGATGGGGACACGCACCACGGCCAGAACGGGCTTCAGCTCCTCAATGGGCGTGCGCCGGGCGCTGGGCCACACCTTGCAGGGCTCCAGCAGGCCAACCGGCACCACGGACTCCTGGGCGGCGCCCTGGCGAACTTGTTTGTTATAGTTGGATTTGCAGCCTTTGCCTACACAGTCAAGTACGTGCTGAGAAGCATAGCGCAGGAGTGAGCCACACGCCACAGCCACCGAGGTGGTTGAAAACAAGGGACACTGGGCCCACGCTTACGCTGGCTGGACATGTCGTCAAGCACAGGGTGGACCCGCCTGACTCCTGGGGTTAGCTTTTTAAAAACCATTAAGAGGAAAACAAAAACCAAAGCGTGTGGTTTGGATTTGGAGCATACAGACACGAGTTCCCAGCCCTGTTCTCACCCTGGGTCTTGGGCTGTGGAGCTCTGGGGTTGGAAGGAGGGGCCTCACGCTTTGGTTTTATAGCTTATCTCCTGTATTGTCTTTTGGACCTGTTTTAGTAAAACTGTTTTTCATTTTATAGATTTGGTCACTTAAAAATATAAAACTCGATGCCTATCAAATACTCTGCGTGTGTTCTTAGTCCAGTGGAGCTCTGACCCTCCAGGCAGCGGCTGGTCCCACACTGCGGTTGGCCACATGGGTGGGGGCCTAGTGGGGGGCCCAGGGCTGCCACAGGCTTGGACCGGTTCCAGGAGAAGGGGCTTTGTCTTCACTTTCGAGGGAAGCAGTTACTTCCCTGGAAAGCCTGCTCTTCGGCTAAAGTTAAGAGTCTGCTCACTGTGACCACAAGGTGTCACCCTTTACTTAAAGAGATGGCTGGGAGTGGAGAGGCAGAGCTGCCGCGTCTTGCTGGACCTCGGCCTCTACGCTTCTGGTGCCCCCAGAAGCTATGAATTTCTTGGGTTTGGGTGGCCCAGGCGCCCCTTCCTGTGCCTGGAGACCCCTACAGCCCCAGAGGGTCCCCACCCAGCAGGCAGGCTCTGTGCACTTTGGAACTTACCTCACTCTTGGTCCAAACCTTGGGTTGTTGACCTGAAAGGTAGGCTCTCGTCCCTCTTCATAGTGGATCCACATCAGGTACTGGCCCTTCCTAGAAGGCCACACAGGGCACTGGGCATCACAGAAGGGAAAGGCCGCCCTGGAAGGACACAGCCAAGTTCAGGGGCAGAGCCCATGGCCCCTGGACATCCTCCTGTTCTCCGTCTGTGTTTACTGATTTCACCTGGGAGCTACTGGATGACACGCTGTGACCTCGCTGCAGAGGCCAGCAGGAACACGGAAATTGCAGCCATGCGTTTTTACATCTTTGACTTTGTTTTTTGATCGATTTATTTAAAACTGCCCTATACCACTTGTATGTGTTTAATCCACTCTTGTGAAAAAAGTCTTTCATTACATCTTTGTTCCTAAATTTTGTGCTGTTGGAATCTGTTGGCGGAAGTGCGTCGAGTGGCCTGTGGGAGGGCTGCAGGCTTGGCCTGAGGGGCCGCAGCAGAGGCAGTGCCCTGGGGCCGACAGTGGACCCTGGTGGCAATGCCATGCTGCTGGGCCTTTCCCTCTGTCCTCAGCCAGCTGGCAGGCATGTCTGGGGAGTGGTCAGTGCTCCACACACTCATGTTTCCTGCGGCTCACAGGGGCAGAATGTCTAGCAGTAGAATTACATCCTTTCTGTGTGTGAGATCTCAGTGGTGGAGGTAGGATGTCATTGTGCAGAGCCTTCATTGGTGTCCCCAGAGTCAGCTATATGACCCACAAGTGCAGGACAGTTGTATGTCCTTAGACCACCCCTTGGGCATGTGTGTCCTGCCAGTCCGTATAGCTGAACCCTTCATCGTGCAGGCTATGTTGTGAAATCTGCCTACATCAGGGAGCAGAACCCAACAAAATCCTGTTTCACGGATACCTGCAAAGCCAGCTTTGGTGTGGAGAGTGCCCCTGGAGAAGAGTACTTCCTGCGTCTCTTCCCCAAAGTTAAGGCTTTCACACTGAGAGGTCTCAGTCTGAGAGGCTGGAGTTACTCCTGCTCAGAGGACCTGATGGGTGGCCTGCGGTGGGAGCTATGACAAGTTCCGTGGTCCTGTCCTCCCCCAGGGGGTCAGGGTGGCCAGGACTGGGCTGTGAGCTGGCTGGGTGAGGACACCAGCACTGGTCCGAGTCTCCCCTCTGGGGCAGCTGGTAACTAGCAGGAAGGCTTGATGACTCCGCAGGGTCTGGTCCTTTACCAGGTGTCTGGTCCAGAGCTGGTCCCTGGAAGGAGCCACAGGATGTGGGGGAGGGGCACTGGAAAGCCAGGAGGCAGTTTCCAGTCACACAAGCCACTCCCAGCCCTGAGCTGAGGATGCAGTGTCCCCACTGCAGAGCATGGCCTAGCCCATGCACACAGACTGGTAGACCAGAGCACTGCTTCCTGCTTCCTGCTTCCTGCTTGTGAAGGTTCCTGGAGCTGAGAGCTGAGCCCAGAGTTTCGGGTCGGGTCAGAACTGTTTGTGACCCAGCCTCTCTTATCTCTGCTGTATGGCTCCCTGTCCAGTGGCAGAGCCATCAGCCATGGGGCTGCTAGGGGCTGGCACAGCAGCCTGTCAAAAACACTGCCAGCCACACTCACTGGTATATGCTCCGGCTTTGGATGACTGGGCCACCAGGACCCAGGTGAAAAGCAGGTGCCCGGCTTCTGAAGAGAGGTCTGGCAGCTTGGCAGTCTCCTGGGCCACCTTTCCTAACCCGGTACAGGGTGGAGGTCATATCTAGGGGTCTAGCTGGGTGGGGTGAGAAGGGAATATTCTGCCATGTGGCCCTCAAGACCCAGGTGCCTGGATCTGGACACATGAGGGAGCTGAGGCTTCAAGTGAGCTCAAGGTCACCAGAACCGGCACTGTTGTCCTTGATGTGACCACCTCTGCCTGAGCCAGGAGGGAGGATGGGTGTTCCTGGGTGGACACACCTCACATCTTCCCACCAGCTTGTCTCTGGGCTGGCTCTGCCTGTAGCCGACCATGGGTATAGCTTGAGCTAGGGTCTTCTGCTTGGCTGCCTCTGTCATTCCTGGCAGATGTCTAGAAATAAAAGAGGGTCTGGAGGGCTCTAATGTGCTGTCCACCGGGACCAGTGTGCCCCACCTTCCTTGAGGCTGCACTATAAGCAGCGGCTCCTTTGGGGACCAGCTATGGCTCTGACATCGTTAGCCTTGATCTATACCACCCAATGGGCAGCTGGGGTCTGGGCTCAGGCTTTGAGCTCCACCTGGGACCCCATGCAGCGACAGTCCACAGGGCTTGTGGACTTGAACTGGCGCCAGCTGTCCTGCTTGAAAATCTGGAAGTCTAGAGGTGGTTAGTAAAGGACCCCAAGTCTCTCTGGGGACTCCCCATACACTGTTGCTCAGGTCCAGCTGGAGGGACATGCTCGCTCTCCTGGGGCAGGATGGCTGTGGAGGGAATGGGCTCTTCTTGAAGGGGACAGTCAGTTGGGGCTCACGCTTGTACTGACCTCTGAGGGGACTGGCCTGGGGACTAGTCTCCCTTTCCCTGCTGGCTCAGGAAGCCAAGAGTCCTAGCTGGCTGAGGGCAGTAAGGACTGGCCCTGTGCCCCAAGATGAGGAGGGGCCACCTGTCACGGCTTTGAGGTCAAACAGTCCGTCCCTCCCCTGCTGGCACACCAGGCACAGTGGAAAAGCAGCACCCAGGGTTGTCAAGGCCAAAGAAGGCTGGTAACCTTGTGGGTCTGCTCCATTTCCATGGTTCCTTTTCCAGGGGCAGGGCTTGGGCCAGGCTTTCAGTGTTTCCAGGACCCCTGGGCAGGGGAACCTGGCTGGGCCAGAAGGATCCAGGAAAGCCTGAAGGAGGTGGGTCACAGGAGGGGGTTGATGTGTGTCTCCACCCTGGGGTTTCTGGGGCACCATCCTGAAGGGGCGAGTATGAAAAGCCAGGAGCCTAGCTTGGATAGGGGGAAGGACAAATCCTTGTTAACGGTTCTCAGGGTGAGTCCGTCTCCTGGGAAGGAGTGGGGGCTCTTTCCAAAGCACGTGGGAAAGGCTGAGGAGGAGAGCTCCTCCACAAACGCTGGCTTCTTAGTACAAGTGCGGAGGCGCGTGGTCAGTGGGGGCGCCCGACCCCGTCCACGCCCCCAGCCATCCCGGGAGCTCGCTGACGGATCATCCCTGTAAGCCCTCCCCCTTGGAGCCCGGGAGCTTTGGGGCGGAGAGGAGGGTTTATTTGGCGGCGGCGCGGGCAAGCGAGGGCAGTGTGCGCCCGAGGGAAAGCCGGTGCTGGCCGAACCCACGGGGATAGGAGCGCAATCCGCCGCGTCCCTCGGGCCATCTGCCCGTCGGGTTGCCCGCCGTGCCGCCGCGCCTGGCTCGTCCCGCACAGACATGCACTGGCGGCGGCCAGGCGTTCCCCGGGGCAGCGCCTCCGCGTGGGGGCTCTGAGCCATGAACGCGTCCGGGCGCCCCTACATGCAGCGCTGAGCCGCCACCGAGGTCCGGAGCTGCGGGCTGCCGCCATGCGCTGGGCCTGGGCCGCGGCTGTGGTCCTCCTCTGGCCGCAGCTCGCGCTCCTCCGGGGCGTCGGGGCCTGGCGGGAGCAAAAGAGGCCGCGGCACCCGGGCCAGCACACTGAGCTCCCCAACGCCACCGTAGCCAACAGCGAGGGGCTGCTTGGCTCCCCCAAGGTACGCGCAGACCAGCACACGTGGGCGCGGGCTTGCAGCACACTTGTGGTCGCCTCTTGTTTCAGGGGGCTTTGACCGTGCTCTCACCTGCAGGTTTTGACCACCGGGCTGTCCAGGTTTTCTCCCCATCTTGGTGGGGTGGGGCTTTGGGCAGGATCTGCTGCAGAGGGATTTGGGGCCAGCCTCTGACCTGCGATGAGTCTGGGAGGGTAGGGGTAGAGGAGAGGCTTCCTAGTAGGGCTGCACCCAATGCTTTGAAGCCCTAGGCTGTCCTGCCCTAGCAACCTACTGCCTTTAAGTGTAATGCTAGTTCAGGAGGGGTTGGGGAGGCACTTGGGGTAGCCTGCTCCTCGGCTGTCCAGTAGACCCTCTGTTGAGAACAGGCCCCCAACATTGCCAGGATCGGAGAGGCCAAGGCTAGCCTGAACCTGTGCTTCCTGGAGGTCCTCACCCTCACCTCTGTTATGTAGCCAGCACTCTCCCACCCCATGGCCTCTGGCTTGGGAGTGCCCCTGTCCTTAGGGTTCTTCTGGCCCCAGCCTGCCCCGGGTCCCCTCTGAGATCTGAGACCCCCACACCTGCCTCAGCCCTGGGTCTCACCATCGTTGGCTGAGGATCTCCTGAGAGGTCTTGGAACTGACCCCATGGGCCGCAGGATTGGGAGGGGAGCGGCAGTTGCCAGGACAGGCCCCCCGCCAGCCCTTGTGCCTTTGATCCCAGTCTCCCTCCACCCAAGGGCGTCTTTGTGGCGGCCAGCCCGGCTGCTCTCAGCCCACGCGGCCCCATTGAGCCGGAGGCACCATTTTCCAGATGGGCAGGTGAGGAGAGTGCGTCCCTGGGCCCTGCCAGCCAGAGAAGAGTGGTTGCTGACCTAGCAAGTGCACAGGGCCATCTGGGGACAGACAGGTGGACCTCTATCCAGGGCAGGGCCTCCATGGGGGTACCCACGGGCCATGTAACACATGCCCCAGGGCGACCCTCCCTGCATGGCAGGACCCCTGTTCTTCCTCCATCCGCCCCCGCCTGGCCTTTTACGATGCCTGCGTACCTCAGGTACAGCCAGGGGCACAGGCAGAACTCAGGGGACATATGAATGTTCTTGGCTTCTCTCTCTTCCCTGGTAGGGTCCAGGTCAGGGATGGGAGTTCTCTCTACCCTGCCTGCCTCTCCCAACCCCTCAGGACAGAGGCCTGTCTGGTCCACTGGGAAAGAACCCAGTCTTCCCTGGTCAGGAGGCTGCTCTATCTGTGCCTTGGGCTGAGGGTTGACTGGGACTAGACCTGGGGCCAGGACCCCTGGGCTTGCCCAGCCTGGGACAGCTCTCCGGGGGCTGTCAAGATTCTGCTGGCTTCTAGGCAGTGGCTATCAAGCCAGGCTAGCATTTGCTTTGCTCCTACCCATTTTTATGGGCTTTCTGTCTGAGTCCTGCACAGACTTCCTCAGAGATGGCCGTCTCTGCAGCCACACTCTCTTACTGAGCACAGATCTCCTTCTCTGACACAGGCAGGGCTGTTTCTTCTCTATCCCCTGTGTGGAGCTCAGGAGAGTGGTTGGAGGGTTGAGAGCACTGTCTCAGGGAGCTCTGGCCAGTGGCTGGGGCCCGGGTTCAAGCTTGAGAAGCAGGGCCAGCCAGAGCTCCAGGCTGCTTGCTTGCATGTTTAATGCCCAGCATGGAGCAGGTCCCATTTGGCCCCTCCCCGGCTTAGTGGGGTGCTCTGGGACTCTCAGAAAGGCCTTTGGAAAACTTACTCCTGTCCTCCACTGGGACAAGCCTCTGTGGAGGCACAGGTGTGCCTGTCTGCTTGGGAACAGGGTGCAGTGGGAGGGGACAGGTAACTCCAACACACAGCCAGAGCCTGGATGTCAGGCTTGGCTTCCAGCAAGGCCCTAAGCCATCACCCTGCCTGAGGTCTGGTCTGAGTCCCCAGGAGTGGCCTTCTGTGCCTTTGCACCATCTTTCTGTGTCTGCCCCAAGTACTGCCCGAGGTGGCCTGTGTCCTGAGGGTCCCCACTCTTCCCTGAGGCAGCAGAGAGGACCCAGTGGGGACCAGGTCAGAACACTAGCTCTGCCCCTTGGCCTATTAGCTGCCTGAGGCCTCGGGGCCTGAGTTCTCAGATGCCCACATGACATGGCTGAACTTTGTCCGTCGGCCGGATGATGGGGCCTCGAAGAAACGGTGCAGAGGCCGGGACAAGAAGTCGGTGAGCCTGGAGTCTGAGCCTGGGGTCTGAGCCCAGGGTTGGGGTGGCGGTGGCTCCTGCTGGGATCCTCAAGTCCTCCTACCTTCCCCAGCGAGGCCTCTCTGGCCCCCCAGGACCCCCAGGGCCGCCGGGCCCCCCTGGGCCCGCCGGTGCAGAAGTCACACAGGAGGCTCTGCTGCAGGAGTTTCAGGAGATGCTGAGAGGTGAGGTGCTTCTGCCCTGACTCCTCCCAGACTCAGGAGAGCCCCCCAGGCCCTAGGGTGCCTCAACCTGCTGTCCCTGCTCTTGTCCCACAGAGGCCACTGAGCGTCGATTCTCGGGGTTTTGGGGTTCGTTGCTGCCTAAGGAGATGGGTGGGCAGCTAGTGGCTGAAGCCTTCCACTGCCGGCTGAAGGGTCCCGTGATAGTGGACAAGAAGACGCTGGTGGAGCTGCAGGGCTTCCAGGCTGTGAGTGAGCTAGAGGGACACCCGCAGGGACCCCGCAAAGCCTGGTTGTCTCTGGGAGCACTGCTGGGGGCAGGATGTTGAGGGGTCCCCCACAGTGAGCGGGCCCACAGCACATGCATGCAGTGGGCTCCTGGGGAAGTGGCCACCATGGTCAGGGCTAGGTCCCATGTGCCCAGACCCCCACCTTGCACCAAGCCTTTGCGTGGGGTTCAAGGTGGCCAGGCAGCAGGGTTACCTCTCTGTGGGGGCTCTTGGGGCCTATCTGCCCAGGGGCCTGAAGCCTGTGGCCAGAGGCCCAGGTAGGTGCAGACGCACAGGTCATACTCTGTTCTGTCCACCTGGGATGTACTCGGGGCAGGGGCTGTTGGTCTCAGGTGCCTCCTCCAGGCTGGGTGTCTGGGTTCTGCAGACTATACTTACCTGCTGTCCCTGCAGCCCACTGCCCAGGGCGCCTTCCTGCGGGGATCAGGCCTAAGCCTGGCGTCTGGCCGATTCACAGCCCCGGTGACCGCCATTTTCCAGTTCTCCGCCAGCCTGCATGTGGGTGAGCGGGGCCGGGCCAGGGTGGGGTGGGGGCTGGCCCTCCCAGGTAGGCCCTGACATCGCAGGTCCCAGGCCTGGGTCCCACGGCAGAGCTGCCTCCTGCTCCAAACCTGGCTCCCACGGGGGGCTTGGACGGGGCCCAACGCCCACATCCTCAACCAGCAGCCACTCCTGGGCCTGTCTTGGACAGTGTGCCTCGAAGCCCCCAGCCCCAGCCCCCGCCTCTCTGCTCCGTCCTCCCCGAGGGCCACTGCAGCTGGTTGTCTCCGCAGACCGCAGGGGGATGCAGGGCAGAACCCGGGCCCGGGACACAGTGCGGGTGCTCATCTGCATCGAGTCCCTGTGCCATCGCCACACGTGAGCGGGCTCTCCTGGGGGCCTCCCTTGACACTGGGGGATTATAGGGAGCTGGGTGTAGGTGCCTGGTGTGGACTGCCCTGCCCATGGAGAATAGAGGGGCTGTCCCCACACAGGACTTCACTGACTCTCACCCTGGGCACTGTGTCCAGGTCACTGGAGGCCATCTCAGGCCTGGATGGCAGTGGCAGGATCTTCACAGTTCTGGTTCAGGGGCTGCTTCAGCTGCAGGTGAGGCTGAAGGGGCTGGGCAGGGAAGGAGGGGTCCTGTGCCTCTGAGCCTCAGAGGGGCTTCCCCAGCCCAGCACGTGGACAAACATCGGCCATTTGGCCACTCAGGACCGTGGGGCCCCACAAACCTGGGGTGAGTGCTCCATGTGCTCCTTGTGGGCATGTGGGTGCTGTGGGTGGTGATATTCACTGTGGGGGGTCTGCAGGCTGGACAGTATGCGTCAATCTTCGTGGACAATGGCTCTGGGGCAGCCCTCACCATCCAGAGTGGCTCCAGCTTCTCCGGCCTGCTCCTGGGCACGTGAGGGCACCAACGGGTCCCAGAGGAACTGCATCAAGAGGACTCTCAGGGCCATGGGACACTACCTGGTCACCCACCCCCACTGCCCTCTGTTAAACATGTGGTCACAGCAATAAAGTATCCCTAGCCCTCGCTGCTGTCGTCTGGTCACTGTCTTGCTGTGGGGGGTGGGAGTGTAGGTATGGAGGAACACATGGTCTTGGGACACAGTCCTCAGCTGGGGGTGGTGTGGGGAGGCGAGGCTCCAGCTGAGCATCCTTCAGCTGTAGCCCCCACAGGCCCTGTGCCTGCTAAGGTACTTGTTTACCCTGAGGACAAGAACTGATGTCCAGCCAGGTCCCTGCGTAGTCCTGCCCACCACCTGACACCACTCCTCTGCTTGCCCAGGGCTGGTTCAGCCTTGCAGGACAGCAGCCTGTAGACCCCCGCAGAGCCAGGGGTACAGATGCGTTCAGCCTGGGGTGCTCGAAGCCCCAGAACTTGGTGAGCAGGACGATGTGCCATGTGCTGTGTGTGTCTGGGGAGCAGAGAGGGGCTTGGAAGCCTTATCCTGTGGGGGCAGGCACGGGCAGCACATGGGGTGTGGGCAATGCACAGGACTGCATATGCATGTGCAGGCCACAGGCACCAAGTGTGAATCTGAAGGGTGACCCTGCCCGCCCAGGTGTGCTGACTGCACGTTTGTGTGTGCGCGTGCGGGGGGGTGCTGAGCAAAGGTTGTCCAGGCCCAGACCAGCAGGGCACTTAGCTTCTGGCCACCTCTCCCTTGGTGGCTGCCACACCTTACCCCAGTGATGGGGTCTGTAGGTCCTTTGGATTTGGGGTCCCTGCCCCCACCCCATTTCGGCTCCAGCAAACCCAGACCAAAGAATGTAAATTGGTCCCGGGATGTCCAGGCCTCCGAGGAACTGTCGAGATACCATCTCTGGTTGGCACCTGGGCTCTGGGCAGGCAGCCGCCTGGAGCATGAGGCTGGCCCTTGACCCCTGGCAGACGCCCCGGGGGGTGTGGGGCGACTCTGCTCCACAGCAGGAGAGCCTGGAGACCCCAGTTCAAGGCTGAGCAGACAAGAGGAGAGAGTCCTTATCCTGTAGATGGGGGTGGGGGCTGGAGGAGTTGCAGGGGTTGGGGGTCGGTCTGCAGGCTCAGAGGGCAGGAGTAGGAGGTGGGGCAGGTGGAGCCTGGAGCCTGAGGGCCATTACCCAGCCCCTCCCCCCAGGGACCCTGGCCGGTCTGGCTGGGTAATGAGGCAGCAGAGCCTCGGTGCCTGTCGGGCGCTGGTCTGTGCAGCACTGGGCTTGGCCACTGACCCGTCCCCACCTCTCCCTCTAGTCCCCCCCGGGGTGGCGTCAGAAGCTGGGGGAGTCTGGGGGTGTCTCTGCTTCACAGCGACTGTAGGCGCCAGCCTGGCCCGAGTGGGGATGTCCGGGCAGCCCATGAGGCGGGGGTGCGGGCTGCAGTCCCTGTGAGGAGGTGGGGAGAAGAAGGGTAGCCAGGGAGGCGCAGGAATGAGTCCCTGCCCCCACCTCTCATCCTGGGGGCCTGTACGGGGCTGCTGCCCGGAGCCAGAGCGCCAGCCTGCTTGGCTATAGGTACCTGTTAAGTGCTGACTGCCGGTTTACAGAGGCGACCGCCCTGGGCTATCAGTGGGAATGCTGAGGGACCACAGCCAGGATCCAGCCAGACCCCATCAGCCATTCCTGGGTCCTCAAAAGCAGGAGGCTCTCCTGACTGTCCATCAACACCAGCCAGTCCCCTGACCTGTCTGGCCCAAGAGGGGGGCAGGTCTCACCTCCCCATCCAGACCTGCTGCAGGGAGTTGTGATGACAGAGATGGAGACCTAGACCCAGAGACGGGGCCCAGGGCTCTGCAAAGTGCAGCAAACAGACAAGAGACGAGAGACGAGGAGACGAGAGATGGGGAGAGGGAAGGCCGGGCCAGCCCCGAGGAGCTCGCCGTGGGCAGGTGGCCAGGGCTGGGGAAGCGGCGTCCTGGCGCCCAGCTCCACCTGCCCCCCCTGTCTCTGACCCCTAATCTCAGGTCATTGCCACTTAGCTGTGACTCCCCTGGAATGTGCTGTCTCCATCCCCCAAAGCTGGGGTGCAGGAGCAAGGGGTGGGGGGCGGAGAGTGGTTACTGGTGTAAGGAGGTCCAGGGACATGAATTGGGGGGCGGTGCTCAGGGCTCAGGGTTTAGGCCCCAAGCTCACAACAGCCCTGAAGGACACAGGCTGTCCCGCCCAGGGCATACAAAGGGTCAACACAAGGTGAGCCCCCAAAGACCCCCTACCCTGGATCAGCTGTCCCGCCCATCTCAGTCGCACCGTCTCCTAGGCCTGGCCCAAACTGCGGTGTTGACAAGCTGCTCAGGAGCCTCGGGAGAGGTCTAGAGTCCCCCTAAAGGGCCTTGGGTTCTTGTGGTCATGCTCACCCAGCCTGAGCAGGGGTCCTATGGATAATATGCAGACTGAGCCAGACCTGCTGCTGCTGAAGGCAGGGGGCTTGCTGGGGATCCCAGGGGTAGAGGAGCCTGGGAGTTTGGGCTCTTTCCCTGGACTGGTCTCCGGTTGTAGAGCTGGGCTTTAGGGTGGCCTGAGCGTCTGGCTATGGCCAGAGCCAAGTGGCCAGTACACTGCTAGTTGGCCTCAGATTGACCCCTGACTGGAGCCCCACCCGGAGCAGCGGGAGGTGCTGGGCTGACCTTGCTGACCCCTCCTAGGGCTCACTTCCCAGAACCTCTGTCTGACCTGCTGCCTGCCGGACGGGGCTGAGGGGAGGACCTTGGCTGAGTGCTTCACAAACTCTGGTCTTGGGGATATAGCCAGGCCCAGGGCTGATTGGCCTTTCCTGGCCCCTATGTGGCCCTGGAGTGCTAGGGACAGATAGATCTCTGTGTTGGGTCAGAGCCAACTTCCCAAGCGCCTTCAGCTTCTGTCCGGTTTGAGTGCAGACAGGAATGTAGATGTTTGGCTCAGGATAGCTGGAAAGTCCTCTCAGGAGCCAGGAGCAGCTCTGGACTGGACAGCCGGGCCCCATCCCGGGCTATGGCAGGAGCAGGGAGAGGTGGGGTAGGCAGGGTTGGGGGCTCCCAACTGTGAGCAAGAGGCTGCCTGGCCCCCCTCCCATGATCCCTTCTGGGGTGGTGAGATGGCACAGGTAGGGACAGGTTGGAGTGAGGCTTTCAGGAGAGACTGTTCACCTGGCCTGGGCTGTAGAGTACTCGTATAAAACTTAAGGTACAGCTAAGATAGGCTAGCCCTTTGTGTCCAGAGTCGAGCTTTAGGGCTAACTTTGCCCCCATCAGGTTGGTTCTGAGCCTGGGAGGGAGGTCTACTCAGTGGTGGGATTCAAATAATTTAACAACTCGTTCTCTGCCCTAATGACCGTTTTAAGTATAAAAAAATATATACCGGCCTGACCTGTGGTGGTGCAGTGGATAAAGTGTCAACCTGGAAACGCTGAGGTTGCCGGTTCAAAACCCTGGGCTTGCCTGGTCAAGGCACATATGGGAGTTGATGCTTCCAGCTCCTCCCCCCTTCTCTCTCTCTCTCTCTCTCTCTTCCCTCCCTATAATGAATAAATAAAATCTTTAAAAAAACCCAAAAAAGCCTAACCAGGCGGTGGCGCAGTGGATAGAGCATCAGACTGAGATGCAGAGGACCCAGGTTGGAGACCCCGAAGTCACCAGCTTGAGCACGGGCTCATCTGGGTTGAGCAAAAGCTCACCAGCTTGAACCAAAGGTTGCTGGCTCCAGCAACGGGTTACTCGGTCTGCCGAAGGCCCACGGTCAAGGCACATATGAGAAAGCAATCAATGAACAACTAAGGTGTTGCAATGCGCAATGAAAAACTAATAATTGATGCTTCTCATCTCTCTCCGTTCCTGTCTGTCTGTCCCTGTCTATCCCTCTCTCTGTCTCTATAAAAAACAACAAAAAACCAAAAAACAATATACCAAAAGGTAGTTTATTATTTTATACATTTAATACTTAAACAAGAATAATAAAAGAGGTGCACAAACTAGATTATGTGATAAGAAAGAGTTTTAAAATATTAATGAAAAAATATTAAATGATACCTGACAAAAAACAATAAAATTTATTTCCATATTGCTTTTCTGGTTTTTTAAATTTATTTTTTATTTTTTTATTTTTTTTTATTAAATGAGAGGCAGGGAGGCAGAGACATACTCCTCCTGCATGCACTCGACCGGGATTCACTTGGCAAGCCCAATAGGGGGTGATGCTCTGCCCATCTGGGGCCGTTGCTCTGTTGCAACCAGAGTCATTTTAGTGTCTGAGGGGGAGGCTATGGAGCCATCCTCAGCGTCCAGGCCAACTTTTGCTTGAACCATTTGAACACTGGCTGCCGGAGGAGAAGAGAGAGAGAGATAGAGGGGGGAGGTGGAAAAGCAGATGGTTGCTTCTCCTGTGTGCTTTGGTTGGAACTCGAACTCGGGACTTCCACATACTGGGTTGACACTCTACTGCTGAGCCAACCAGCCAGGGCCCCATATTGCTTCTTGATTCATGTCTTCATTTGCAATTTTTTCCCCCTATGGACAAAATGAACATGACTACAAGCACTTAGAATACGCTGTTGTGGGCCCTGGCTGGTTGGCTCAGTGGTAGAGCATCAGCCTGGTGTGCCGGAGTCCCAGGTTCGATTCCTGGCCAGGGCACACAGGGAAGGCGCCCATCTGCTTCTCCACCCCTCCTCCTCTCCTTCCTCTCTTTCTCTTTCTTCCCCTCCCACAGCTGAGGCTCCATTGGAGTAAGGTTGGCCCAGGTGCTGAGGATGGCTCCATGGCCTCTGCCTCAGGCACTAGAATGGCTCTGGTCTCAACAGAGCGATGCCCCAGATGGGCAGAGCATCGCCCCCTGGTGGGCATACCAGGTGGATCCTGGTCGGGCGCATGTGGAAGTCTGTCTCTCTGCCTCCCCATTTCCAACTTCAGAAAAAAAAAAGAAAGAATACGCTGTTGTGCTGACGAATGTTAAAAAAGAGTAGGGAATATAAATTTGTGATTTCCACATTGGGTGGCTGCCCAGGTACCCACCTTAGAGAGAACCCTGATGACAAGCGCCATTTTTACAACCGGTTTGCCAATATCAACAAAAAAGTTAGGTATCAGTTCCGCCAAACTGGTGCGAACGGTGCGAACTAGCTGAATCCCACCACTGGGTCTACTCCAAGGATCCCTTGGGCTGTCTGTCCCCAGGCAGGCCCTTCCCTGCAGACCTGGGAGGTTCTCACACCCAGACAAGACATCCTGAACTCCTGTAGCCTGGGCCAAGGACTGAGAGTGGCCTGGGCGCATAAGGGGGATGGGGGCATGTGTAGGGGGTAGAGAGGCATGTGGGGGATATGGGGGGCGTGGGGACCTAGGTGGATATGTTCATGCTCCTCTCTCTGGGTCTGTGTACTCAGGCTCTTCGTGCTGACCCCATGCATCCTTGGTGGCTGTGATACTGTCTCTGCTCAAAGGGAACTGTGTCTGTGTGACGTGTGTGGAGCGGGGTCTCTCTGTCCGTTCTGTCTCCTCCTTGGGACCTGGCCTCTCTTGGCAGAGCTAAAGTCACCAAAACCCTTGGGAGCAGACACAGGGCCGGTGTCTGGGACATGGTGGCTGGAGCCCTGGCCGGCCAGTAACTGCTCCGGCTTGGCTGTGGTTGTGGTCTTTGGTGTCGGGGATACCTGATGGCATTGGTCTAGCCAAGGAGCCCATCATGCTGGGTGGTCAGGCTGGCGGCCACACAACTGCTGGACCCTGAGTGGGGATGGACCCCAGGCAGTGGGATGAGGGAAGAGTGTCCTCCTTCAAGGACAGCTTTCCAGCAATGGGTAGTGGGGCAGGAGCTCCCTGAGGGCAGCAGGGAGCCCCATGGTGTCTGAGGCCTCTGTCCTGCACAGATTGCTGACTGGGGGCAGCGCTGTGGTCAGGGAGCAGAAGGTGCTGTGTCTTGAGGCCTTTGTTCACTGACTGGGTTTATCCAGTGTGCCCTCTGGGCTCTGACCTCTGCATGACCTCAGTGCCCTGCCCAGGGTCAACGAGATGCTGGATCTCCAGCCCCTGCAACCTGAGTGGAACAAGGAGCTGAGGCCTTCAAAGCCCAGGGTCTCCTGTGGCCCCGCGTCTCCCGTGGCCTGCCCCCTGCAGCTGGGTGAAGGCGGCTGAGGATCTCATCCTGCCCACGCCTGTGCCTGGCGCTATCGGCCCATCTGGCCGCCCGCGTGTCTGACGGTATGCCCAGGCGGCCTGGTGAGGAACGGGGTGCTTGGGGACAAAGGGCCTTTGTTTGGGAGAGTTTGGGGTGCAGCCCTGCTCTCACGCAATGATTCACAGCTTCCTCTGGCTGATAACATCAGTTTTGCAACAGCCGCCGTGTCACATACACCGGGGCGGCGGCGGCAAGAGCAGGAGGGACCCTCGCTGGTGCCCGCGGCCCCTCCAAGCTGTCCTGTCAGAGACTGGGTGTGAGGGGGTGGAGAACAGCAGGAAACAGGGAGGGTCAGCAGAAGGCTGAGAAACCTCCATTTCTTTCTTAAAATAATAAAAAAGATTCTATTGATTTTACGGAGCAGTGGTGAGAGAGGATTGACTCACAGCTGCTTCACTTGAGTTGTCCATTGCTTGCTGCATGTGTCTTGACTGGGCAAGCCCCAGGTTTCGAACTGGCAACCGCAGAGTTCTAGGTTGATGTGCTATCCACTGCGCCACCACAGGCCAGGCAAGACAGCTCCGTTTCTGAAGTAAAGTGTCTCTCAGCCTCTCATTTCCCTGCCGACTGCAGGAGGCCCCCTACAGCCCCATGCCCCAAGGCCAGACTCCAGGAGACATCTGATGTCTCCCCTGTGGAGGCTGACCAATCCCTTCTCTGAGGAGACATGTCTAGGGGCTTGCTCCTGGTTATGGCCATCTGTCCCTCACTTCCTGTTGGGATCAGGTGGGCAGCTGTGGCTGGTGGGGTGTGAGGGCCCCTTGGAGGCTGGGCTGCTGAGACCCTCAGACGCCACTGGTGGGAGGGGCTGGGGCTTGGATTTCTTTTCTTCGGGTCATGGGGTGGGTCAAGCCCTGGGTTAAGAGGAGGTGGGAGCTGGACAAGTGCCTTCTCCCTGGGCTCCTGTCCTTCAGGAAGGTCATAGAGGTTTGGCTGCTGCCTGCGGTGTTTACTCTAGCAGGCGTCCCCAAACTACGGCCCGCGGGCTGCAATGCGGCCCCCTGAGGCCATTTATCCAGCCCCCACTGCACTTCTGGAAGGGGCACCTCTTTCATTGGTGGTCAGTGAGAGGACCACTGTATTTGGCAGCCCTCCAATGGTCTGAGGGACAGTGAACTGGCCTGGCCCCCTGTGTAAAAAGTTTGGAGACCCCTGCTAGGGCAATGGCAGTCAACCGGGTCCTTACTGCCCACTAGTGGGCATTCTAGCTTTCATGGTGGGTGGTAGCAGAGCAACCAAAGTATAAATAAAAAGATAGATTTAACTATAGTAAGTTGTTTTATAAAGATTTATTCTGCCAAACTTAGCAAAAATCCAACATAAAGTACTTGGTAAGTAATTATTATTATATGCTTTAACTTGCTGTAACTCTGTTTTATAAATTTTATAAAGTAAAGTTACTTCCCTACTTTATAAATCACCATTCCTGTGGAACTGGTGGGCGGTTAGAAAATTTTACTACTAACAGAAATACAAAAGTGGGCGGTAGGTATAAAAAGGTTGCCTACCCCTGCTCTAGAGGATGGAGCTGAACAATGTCCAGGTTCCCAGGGCCACATGCTACAGCCCCTGGTTTCTCCCAGCCTTGAGCTCACCCAGCTCCATGGCCAGCTGAGCCTTGCCCGGTGGATCCTGCTGGCCAGGATCAGGGGCCCTGGGACTGTGTGCAGGAGAAGTATAGGGACCTGGGGGCAGAGGCCACACGGGGCACCAGCTGTGTGTGTGGGTACAGGTGTCCGTGGGACTGTCCTGCTGAGTAGCTAGGCCAGCAGCTGCCCCTTGTGGACCCCCTTGCTCCTCACTACTGGGCCTCCCTGGGGCTCCAGGTCTGGCTGCCCACCCAGCAACAGAGTCCCCTTTCTGAGCAGGGGTGGCTTTCATTTCTTTTCTTTTTTTTTTTTTTTTTTTTTTTTTTACAGAGACAGAGAGTGACTCAGAGAGAGGGATAGACAGGGACAGACAGACAGGAACGGAAAGAGATGAGAAGCATCAGTCATTAGTTTTTCATTGCGGGTTGCAACACCTTAGTTGTTCATTGATTGCTTTCTCATATGTGCCTTGACCGCGGGCCTTCAGCAGACCGATTAGCCCCTTATTGGAGCCAGCGACCTTGGGTCCCAGCTGGTGGGCTTTTGCTCAAACCAGATAAGTAGGTGCTCAAGCTGGCGACCTTGGGGTCTCGAACCTGGGTCCTCTGCATCCCAGTCCGATGCTCTTTCCACTGTGCCACCGCCTGGTCAGGCTTCTTTTTATCTTTTTTTTTTTTTGGCTTTCATTTCTAGACTCGGGGAGAGACTCCTTGGTAGAGACCCTTGATCCTCACCACTGCCTGAGGGGCCCCCACGCCCACTCTGGGATGGCTCAGCTGCAGCCCCTTAGTGTGTCCGGGGCAAGGACAGGAGCCTTCTTACTCTCACACTCAGCTTCTGCCAAGGCTGGTTCTCTGGGACCAGCTTGGGCAGACCTTGTCCCTCTCTGAGCCTCCATCTCTACAGGGCCTACTAGTCCAGTGGGGCTGGTAGACCCCCAGGTGCCTGTTGGTGCCGGGACTGGGGACAGCACCTCAGTCTAGACTTCTGACCTGGGCAACTGTGGTTGGCTTCCAGAGTAGGGTCCCTCTGGCTCTGGTCTGAAGGTCCCCAGGTACCTGGCCCCTGCCTCCCAGGGGTTGCTAATCTTTCTCGAGTCTCTTGTTTCCCTTGTGGGTCAAGGGCACAGCCAGTGAGAAGGGCTTCAAGGCACCTATGGAGAGTATAGCCCCCCAGCCCCACCCACTGTGGCCACGAGCTTCCTCTGAACTCCTGCCAGCCTTGGCCCGGGGCAGAGCGGGGAGCTCCTGCCGCAGGCATGGGACGTCTGCCGAGGCCACGCTGCAGGTCTCATGGGTCACTGCTGCAGGAGCAGAGGCTTGAGGCTGGCCAGCAGGAAGGTAGGAGAGGCCAGCTTGCATGGGTCTTCTGCAGGAGGGCCAGAAGCAGGGTGGGTGGGGGGAGCCAGCAGCACTCACTCACTGCGTGGGGACAGAAAGGGCTGAGAACAAGAAGGGCACTGGAGACAAGTGGAGAGGGATGTTGGGGGGAAGGGAGAGAGGAGCTGGTGGGGGCACAGTAGAGAGGGTGGGATTGTGATGAGCACTTTCTGTGGGGAGTAGAACTGAGGGTGTGAGCTCATACTGGTCCCAAAGAAAGGGGAATGGGTGGTCATAGGGGCCAGGTGAAGGGATCTGTTCCAGCTCCCAACGCTGTGGGGAGGGTCCTTTGTGCAGGAGCTGGGAGGTGACCTCTAGGGAGACCCAGACCTCATGGTCTCAGAACAAGGAGACCCACAGGGGTTGGAAAGAGACCTCTCAAGATCCCATGTTTGCTCTGAAGCTAGGTGCTGGCTTAGCAGGGCTGCACTCTCCCAGGACTCTGGGTATAACCCTTCCTGGCCTCTCCCAGCCTCTGGAGGGTGGCAATTGTGGCATCTGGCTCATAGCTGCATCACTCTGTTGCTGCCTGATGTGACATGCTGTCTCCTCCGTGGCCCTCTGCCTCCTTTTATTTGTTGATTTCCATGAGAGGAGAAAAGAGAAAGAGATAGGAACATCAATTTGTTTCTGTATGTACCCTGACCAGGGATCAAACTGGCAACCGCCAGGCTTTGAAATGATACTCTAACCAGCTGAGCTGTCCAGCCAGGGCTGTCTCCTCATAGGGACACCAGGTGTACTGCAGTGGCCCCCCCTTAATGACCCCATCTTAACCTTAAGTACATCTGCAAATAAGGCTACATGCACAGGAACTGGGGGTAACACTTGAACATACTTTTGGAGAAACACAATTCCATCCAGAGCACATCTCTGAGAACTGTCACCACAGCCAAACAAAGGCCCCACTCAGGGGTGTGGATGGATGAAGATCTCAGTGAAGGTCTGAGAGGACCCAGGCATAACCAGCATTTTGCATCCTGAGGCTGCAATCAGGGAGACTAGGTAGCCACCTGTCCTGTCTAGAGGGACCCAGGTAGACAGGTGAGGGGCTCCTGAGCCAGTCTCACCCCTGGGGCCTTACAGTTGGTGGGTGGTCTGAATAGGCCTCCCCCAGGAGGTAACATTCCAGTGAACCAGGGATGGTGGAGGCTGGAGCAGGGGATGTGTGAGATGGTGGGCAGGAGCTTCAGGGTGAAGAGGTAAAGGGATAGGCCTTAGGGCCAAGGGTATACTTTGAGTACAGCCCACATTGAGACGGCTCAGGTGGCTGGGGCAGTGGCTGCAGACCCCTGGTGCCCTGCTCACCCTCCTGCTCCAAGTGCCAGGCTGGGCTGGAGGTGGCTGGGGGGGGACGGGACAGCATCTATGGCCCCCACCCTGACGATGTAGGCATCTTGGGGCCTGCCTGATTATCTTTCCCTGGGCCTCCTCCCTAAATCTGTGAGCACAACTCAGTGCTCAGAGAACCAGACCCCTGGCTGCAGCTTGGAGACTGGACAGGTCTTTGCATCTGAATGTTTCTATTTTTAACATGGGCTTATGGAAACTAGGGACCTTCCTGCAGCCAGAAGTTACCAGCTAAACCTAGTATACACAGCAACACTGGGGGGCCGGGTCCTGCCACTCATGGGTGACCAGGAGCCAGCATGTGCACAGGGTCCAGAGGGTGGCCAGGAGGGCGCAGGGCCTACAAAGTGCCCCCAGCGCTGAGGGGTGCTTATCTTCTCTGTGCTCCCGCCAGGCTCTGAGACTTTACCCCAGCCTTCAGCCCTTCCTGAACCAGCTGTCCTCTGGCAGATGTGTCCGGGACAAACCTGACAGCATGGCCCCTCCCCTCCCCCAGCCCCAAGTCCCTGGCCGTTCCTGGGTTTCGCCAACTCCATATCTGGTGGACTCAGGCTTTGGGGGCCTGGAAGGGGAGGGAGAGGTCTTCACCCAGACCTCAGAGATGGGTCGATGTTTCACCTATCCTATGGGCCCAGCTGTGGGAGCTCTGGTCCACTATGAGCCTCATGCCACCCCCAGAACCACCTCAGGACTCTGTGTGGTGACCCCAGCAGTACACACCATGAGGCCACCCCTCTCTGCCTCCCCCTCCCCTTGAGTGATTCCCTGCCCGACTCTCCGATCTCCTGGGGGCCTGTTCTCTCCTGGGCCCCGGGCTGGCGCTAGGTTCAGACAGCCTGAGCTTGGCCCCAGTCCACAGGACACACAGGTCTCCTGACGGCACAGACCCCATGCTGCATACTTTGGAGGGCTGTCTGGGGGCGTGGGTCACCGAGGCCACTCCACAGTTAAGAGGAGCCATGGGGCAGGGGGAAGGTGCTAGGGAGCGTGCGGGGCCAGCACCGTGGCTGAGAGAATCCGCCAGAGAGCAGCTGAGAGGCAGAGACCTGAGAAGGGCAGACTCCACCCAGGGCTGGAGGTTCTCAAGTCCATGGCAGGCTCCAGGACCACAGATACCAGGATGGTGTGGGTCACTCTAGGGAGAGATCCCTTGTCTTTAGCTTCAACTGAATCCTGAAATCACATCAACTGCAGTGTGGTTGTAGTGCGGTCAACATAGGGTTTGTTTTGTTTCAAAATGCAATGTTTCAGGTTGAATATGAGAGTTCCACTTTTGTAGGTCAAATCTGGTTGCACGTGTGGTTCGGCTGAATGCGAAAGTTCAGGTTTCCCCGAGGACATGTGCCTGGACTTGCAGACGTTCTACTGGGGAGTCTTGGGCACTGCTGCCATGCTTTCTGTGGGGTCCACTCTCTGGAGAAACCTGGAAGCTATGGCAGGACTGGGTGGTGAGGGGCAGGAATCAGGGGTCCAGACCTTGACCAGAATACCAGCTGTGCCACTGGTCGTACTGGCCTCAGCAAGTGCTCCAGCCTCTTCAAGCACTTACTCCTTGTCTGAAAGCTGAGAGGCTGTACACACCAACCACTCTGATGAAACATCCCAGGTAACAAGAGCTAGCAGGAATTGGGTCCTGATGCCGTCAGTATCCCCCTGGGGGAGGCAGGGCCCTCTTATACTCACCCTGGTGCCCCCAAACCTGATATGGACCCTTGTCCTGTGAACAAGGTGTACACAACAGCTGTCAGTCCTGGCTCAAAGCAGCTAATCAGAGAGCTCACATTCACCTTGTAATCAGACAGTGTGGAATCTTGGGATCTCTGAGGTTCAATCTCCACCTTCTGAAGGCAGCTGAATTGCATTCAGGTTACCCCCACTCTTCCCATTTTCTGAGCCAAGATCCTGAGTTCCACATATTCTTTCTTTTCCTCCCTCCCTCCTTCCAAGAGAAAGACAGGAACAAAGGGAGATGAGAAGCATCAACTCATAGCTGTGGCACTTTATAGTAAAGTTGATAGCTTCTCATACGTGCCTTGACTGGGGTAATCCAGTCAAGCCAGTGACCTTACGCTTCAAGCCAGCAAACACGGGATCATGTCTATGATCCCACGCTCAAGCCAGTGCCCTTGTTTCAAACCTGGGTCCTCAGCATCCTAGGTGGATGCTTTATCCACTGTGCCACCACTGGTCAGGTCACATGTTCTATCTTCAAACAAACATAACCCAAACATGCTGCTATAGACTGTGTCCCCCAAATTCAGGTTGAAGCCCTAACCCCTCAGTGTGAGGGTGTTAGGTGGGACCTCACGGAGGTGACTCGGGTGACATAAAGTCATGAGGGTGCCCCCCACTGGCGGGATTAGTGTCCTTAGAAGAGAGGACACAAGAAGGGAGCATCTGTACACCAAGAAGAGGTCTCACCATATCCCGACCCTGTGGGCACCCTGACCTCGGACCTCCAGCCTATAGAGCCGCAAGCAGTAACTGTCTGCTGTCTAAGCCGCACGTCTGTGGGATCTTTTATGGTGACTGAGCTGATAAAGACACCTGAAATGTAAAAGAACGGCAATGAAGAGGCAAATCAGAAGTCTGTACCCCCATTCACCTGGCCCCAGTGTGGACCCGAGAGGCCAGGCAGCACAGCCTGGTCACCCAGACAGAGTACAGTGTGCGCATGTGTCGGCCTGAGGAGGGCTCGTGGATGTCCTGCAGATACTTTATTTCACTTTTGCCATGACCACAGCACCCACTTTTCACATTTAATGGGGGATAGAAGGGAAGCTCGGTCTCCTGAGGATGGGAGGGTATGCGAAGCGACTGCCCGGCGCACATCCTGGCGTTCTTCTCCAAGAGGACACGTCGGCCAGCTAGCCTGTTATTCTTAAGACAGAATGTGGGAAACTTCATCACGCTTCCCAGGGTTCAGATTCCTGGAACTGGGGCACAATAACAGACGCCGAAGTGAGAAACACTTGCCCCTGTGTGGCCGTGAGGAGGCCTTAAAAGGAAAGTCTTTTCAGAAAGAGACAATAGGATTGACTTCTGTGTAAACTGAAAAGAGAAATGGACAGTTTTAAAATTCTTCCCTGTTTAAACACACATGCAGCACCGGGTCTACAGCTCACTCTGTAAAAACAGATTAATCCACAAATTCCAAGTTCTGATAGAAAAGTCTTCTCAAATAATTTTAAAAATACCAAGACCCATAACGCTCCCAACTGAAAACTCTTATCTACAGAAATTTACAATATTCGTAAATAAATCACAGACAAGCACGGAATAGCACTGACCACAAATTCACTCTAGGGAAACACAAAGACCAAAACTAATTAACATGAAATCAAGTTCGATTTCAGACTTACACATAAATGACACCAACAGGAAACATAAGGGAGGTAACCTGACCGAACAGAACAGAGGCGGTTGCAACTGGCCAGGGCCTGCGGTCAGTTTATAGCAGTAGAAGCTCTTGGTGCAGAGTGAGACTTCCTAGTTGGAGGGTCAATACACTGGATGCAGGACATGACATAGTCCCCAACCAGAACAAGTAAGGTATGTGTTTGGGGTCAGGTTCCGCAGTGTTGGTCAGCTCCAGCCTTAAGCTTCCTGTCACTGCCTTTGGGCAGGACAGCAGGGGACAGGCGGTGGGGTGGGGAGACAAGTCTGTAAGCCCCTGCAAACCCAGGAGGTTCTTCCTGACTCATACACAAAGCCGAGCATCTTCTCAGTCCAGACAAACGCTGGCTGAAATTCAGGGGCAGGACACTTCTACCCGGACATGATGCATTGCCCTGGCAAGCTCCGGTGTCTCCCAGACTCCAAAACAAGATACTCTTGAGCTAGGCTGTAGGTATGGCCACTGACGTATGCACTCCTGGGTGCAGACTGGAGCTAGGGCTTAGAAGTTGTCCGCTGTTGCATGGCATCTGCCTGAAACCCTACCAGTCACCAGATAAACTAGGTCCCTCTTGAGTACTGGACTTAACCCAGACAACCAGCCAGACCTGCCAGCTTCTGCTCCAGTGTAAGGCGGAGGGGTGGGGGGTGGAGGTGGTGGTTCCCAAAGGACTTGGAGCAGCCACCGTCTCCTGAGGTGTCTCATTCTGGCCACCGCTCTGCAACAGAGGCGTCAGGACTCAGGGGATGCCCTCCTTCCTCTGACAACACTGCGAGGGCGGTGCAGACCAGTCATAGACGTAGGAGAGGCGCAGCTGCACCTCCTGCTTGCACAGGCGGCCATCGCGTGTCAGCGTCTGGTGCTTCTCCAGCATGTCCTCCAGGGTCTGCTTGTGCGTCACCAGGTACTGGTTGTTGCAGCCCCGGGACTTGTACTCGGTGTCGAAGCGTGGGTCGTGTTCGCGCTGCACGTCCACGGGCGCCAGCCACGCGCCCATGGACACGTCCTCGCTCTGCCAGGCGCGCAGGTACTCCCGGCTGCGGTGCAGGTAGTGCACCAGGTCGGCAGAAAGCACGTAGCCGCCCCCCAGCGCGTAGGGCAGGTAGTAGTCGCAGAGCTGCCAGGCCGCCTCACGCCAGCGGCCCCCAGGCTTGACGCGGCCACGACCCGAGAAGAAGCCCCAGTATAGGCGGCGGCGGCGCGCGGGGTCGCGGGCGCGCAGCTCGGCCAGCAGCGCGTCCAGCCGCGCGAACGAGTCGTCGTCCGCCTTGAGCACGAACTCGAAGGCCACGTGCTCGTCGAGCCAGGCCAACATGGCCAGCACCTTGGCGGTGAGGTTCTCGTAGGCGTCGCGCAGCGCGGGCAGCAGCAGCAGGTCGCCGTGCCGCGCCTGCTCGCGCTCCAGGGCGCGCCGCTCCTCGGCGCCCAGGCCGCCCGTGCCCACCGCGAAGCGCGCCCACACATCTCCGGGGCCGCCGCGCCGCGCCGCCCCCAGCCACGTGCCGCGGACCACGCTGCGCCGCTCGGCCGCCCGCGGCGCGCTGGCCACCAGCACGGCCAGGAAAGCGGCGGCGCGCGCGGGCTCGGCGAGCGGGGGCCCGGGGCCGCGGCCGGGAGGCGGGCGAGGGCCCTCAGCCGTGCAGCGCGCCAGGTAGAGCAGTGCGGCGCCGCACAGCGCCAGGCCGCCCAGGCCCAGCGCCGTCCGGTGCCGCCACGCGCGCCGCGGCAGCTTCATGGCCCGACGGCCGGCCAGCGGACGCGCGGAGGTCCCGGGGGTCCGCGGGTCGCAAGGCAGCTAGCCGGTTCTCGGCCGCCCGTCACGTGGCCCCGCGCGCCCTTTTCATTGGTCACCCCCGGGAGAACTTCGCGGCCGCTTCCGCCCGGAGACAAGATGGCAGCCCGGCGTCTTCGCGCGCAGGCCGCGCCCACCTTCTCCGCCCGGAGGTCCGCCTCTTCCCGGAAGAAAGATGGCCGCAGCCTAGCCGAGTACCGTCACGGCGCTCGGCCGCGCTCGGCGGATCTTGGGTGGTGAGTGAGTGAGTGAGGCCCCGGACGGGGCGTGGGGGCAGGGGCGCGGAGGCTGGACGGGGTTCCTGGGCGGCCCGGCCCGTGGGTGTCGGTGACACAGGCCGAGGGACGCTGTCACGGGAGGTTATGGACCCCGCGTTCAGCACGGGGCGACCTCATTGCTGTCCTCGTTGCGAAACGGGGGCCGTGACGCCAGCGGCTTAGGACTCGGTGAAGACCCGGAGTCCGCCTGCGACTCCGGAGCCTGGAGCAGCTTTTAAGGATAAACGTTCGGGTTTTGGGGAAACAAGAAATGAGTTGCCCCAGGACGGGCACCTGGAGGCGGCTATGGAGGGGCGCGTCCCGGGAGCGGTCGCCTCCAGGACGTCAGCAGGGGGTGCAGATAAACGCTGTGGACCGAGGCCGGGGGGCGCCCGGCCCGTCTCCCGTCCGTGCAGCTTGGGGCCTCGGTGGGTGCGAAGCGCTGTGCGCAGGTCCCCCCCGCGCCCTACGGCCGGGAGGAGTAAGGTCGAGACTGGACTCTCGGTCAAGGAGCCAAGTGCAGCCGTTGGGAGGCGTGTTTTATGGCCGCTGCGAATGCCAGGAGCTGGCTGTCTTTCTTGGCTTGCGCAAGGCCTTCCTGGGCAGGAGAGCTGGGACGTCGCAGGAGCACACATCCCAGCAGGCAGAAGACTGCACCCTGCGGGGGGGGGGGGGGGGGGGGGGCTTAACCACAACCACCTGGCATTGCCTCTCGCCTGCATCCAGGGTGTCCACTTTTCATACCCCCCCCCAGCTGGGCAATCGGGTCATCCCACTCGAGTTACAGTTTGGAGTCACCAGTACTGCGGCCTTCGGTGTGCCCTTTTTTAAAGAATTGCTTGTCGAGTGAGACGAAGAAGGAGAGATAGAGAAACATCGATGTGTTGTTCTACTTTATTTACGTATTCATTGATTGCTTCTTGTATGTGCCCTGACTGGGTGTATTTGGACAGCGTGCTATAACCGACTGAGCTACCTGGCCAGGGCTGTTCAGTGTTGACTTTTGCAGGATGCTGGCATCTTCCGAAACCCCCACGTGGTGATGTAGCAGAAACGCCTGCATTTATTCACTCACTTTTGTTGCCTGTGTGCTGTGTGTGGATAGTGTGACAGGTGCTGGGACGCCGAATCTGAGGAAGACAGGGTCCTGTGTCCTTGACAGGCACCAAACGGGGGTTCCTGTAAATGTGGCTCAGGTCAGTTATAGCACAGAGAGCCCAGGGCAGCAGCTCGTGGACTCCAGTGGGTGTGGGGAGGACAAGGGTCACCCCCGTCCTGGAAGGAGGGATGTCAGGCTGCCCTCTGAGAGTTATTCCCTCAAAGGAATGAGACCAGAAGATAAGACCTCGTTGAAGGGCCCAAGTGGCACTTGGGTTCAGAGGCTTACATGCAAAGGCATTAGCTCATCACGGTGTCAGTCAGAAATAGGTGGGGTAGAAAGGAGGCATCAGAGAAGCAAGTGGTGGCATCTGTCAGCGCTGCCAGGCCAGCTGGGATAGCTGCTGGCCATCCCATCCCTATGCGCCCTCAGGGTGTGGGTCGGGGCCAGGCCCTGGTTCCTGAACCCCCCCATGCCCCAGCTTGGCTGCCGATAGCACCCAGGCCTGGGGAGAGTATGCGCAGGGTTACCATCCCTGGGCCCCAGGTGCCAGTGAGCTTTCCTCTGCTGCTCCTTCCTGTAAAAACTGCCAGAGGAGGTGGGGCCTCACTGTACTTGGAAGGACAGCAGGTGTTTACTAGGTAGACAGACTACAAGAGGAAGAGATAAGGGGCAGGGAGGAGCTAGAGTTCCATTTGGGAGAGGTGAAGCGTGAAGGTCCAAGCGGGGAGCTGGGGAGGCAGCTAGGCCCTGTTCCCAGCTCAGAGGGACACTGGAAAAGGAGCCCAGGGTATGAGGGACAGGTGTGGGTGAAGGCTGTGGCCATGGGATGCCTCGCACGGCCACTTGGACAGAAGGGTGGCCTTGTTCCTTTGCTACCAGGCCCAGGTACATGCAGGATGACAGACTTCCTGGGTGCTCCTGCCTGAACATGAACAAGGACATGTATATGTGGCTGTGTATGCATGTGTGTCTGGTTATACACAAGCAGGTGTGTATGTGTGTGCGCGTGTGCTTGTGCTACGTGTGTAGTGTATGTGCCTGGGCACATGCATGTATGTGTACATATGTATGTGAGCATGCACAGGGGTCATTGAGATGGAAGGGGGCTGGTGCCCTACTGGGTTTGTGTGTTTGCTGCACCAGGCCCACTCCTCATAAAGCCTTGGGGTAGAGAAGGGGGCTTCCTGTTTCATAGAGGGAAACAGGCTGGGGAGGTCAAGTGGCTTAACCAAGGTCACAGAGCTCTCAAGTGCTGAATTGGAATCTAGAGAGTGAGTTACCATGACTCTGGGGTCAGCCTGGATGCCGGGAGGGGTGGAGACAATGCTGGGAGCAGCTGCTGTGGGCACTGAGGAGGGGCTGCTTCCCCTGAGTGGGAGACATGTGAACATGCATGGGGTCATCGAGATGGGAAGGTGGGAAGGAGCTGGAAACCCAGTGTCTTTGAAGAAGGAGTAACACTGTTCCTCGTGTGGGTCCTAGAAACCGAGGACTTTTATTTTGCATTACAAAGAAACCGTCTTTTTCAGTCAAGTATTTTCTGGGGCCCTGTCCAGCAATGGCTCTGCATCCTTTCTGTAGAACATTAACCACTTGTTGGGGTCTAGTGGCTATGGGCTGTGGCCTCACTTCCTCACCTGTCTCTCCTTGCTCCCCAGCTCCTGGCCACCCTTGAAGGCCATCCTGTGGTCTGGACCCAAAGGGCCATGGCGTCCAGGCAGGCTCTCTGCTGTGGCCTGGCTTCTTTCTGCCTCTGGCTCCTGGGTGTCACCCTTCTGATGGACGTGTCCGCCCGGCCTGCCAACCACTCTTCTGCCCGAGACAGAGCAGGCCACAGGGAGGACAATGAGATCCTGCCCCCAGACCACCTGAATGGAGTGAAGCTGGAGATGGATGGGCACCTCAACAAGGACTTCCACCAGGAGGTCTTCCTGGGGAAGGACACGGATGGGTTCGAGGAAGATGCGGAGCCTCGGAAGAGCCGGAGGAAGCTGATGGTCATTTTCTCCAAGTAGGTGCCCGGGCGGGGGGCTGTGGGGAGTATGTGGGGGGGGGGTGGCTGGCATTGGCTACCCTGTTGGACCAGTCCTGGCTTTGCACGGTGCGGGAAGTGACGTGGGGCCCACTCTCCGACATGCTTTGGAGGAAGGTGCTGTGACCTTTGCCCTTGGTTGACAACACTCGGAGAGTGTTTGCAAGGGTCAGGCTGAGGAACGTGCAGCCCTGAGCAGCATGCAGGTCAGGAGGGGCTCAGAGGGGCAGCCGTGTCAGGACCTTACAGCCGGGAGGGATGCAGGATGGCCTAGAATGGGGCCTGCTTCGCGTGTGGTGGCCACATGCCAGCATCTGCTGTGCTGAAAGACCGTCGGTCATGGCAGTGGTCACAGCAGGTCACACTACCAGTTAGATGAAGCCTAGCAGCGAGACACCAGGGGCCTGTCATCAAGTGCGCCACTGATGACATCGAGGGTGATGTTTGGGCACTGGGTGAAATGTTGGAGAGAGGGCCATGGCCAGACCAGCGCCTTTGAGGTTCAGCGCTCAGGAGAAGGGAGGGGCCAGAAAAGGAGCCGCCAGGGGGCGGGCAGCAGTCAGCTCGTTGAGCCTGGCCGGCATCACCCTCTTGGATGGCTCCTCACCAGGTGTGCAGAACTGAGTTGGAAGCACCAGAGCCTGGTCCATCACATACACCTCGCTGGTCTTTGAAGTTTGATGTGTCAGGTGAGCAGAGGAAGGAATCTGAACTATGC
The DNA here is from genome assembly GCF_036850995.1 of Saccopteryx leptura. Classification (NCBI taxonomy): domain Eukaryota; kingdom Metazoa; phylum Chordata; class Mammalia; order Chiroptera; family Emballonuridae; genus Saccopteryx; species Saccopteryx leptura. The sequence goes on along the minus strand of NC_089505.1, from coordinate 83,844,038 downwards.
CAGCAGGTGGCAGGTGGTTTCTTAGCGATCAGGTGGAGCCAGGGCCACAAAAGGAGGTGGATCTGGTGCCCTTGTCCCTTCCTCTCCGTGGTGCCCCAAAGGGCTTCCCCAGGAAGGGTGTTGGGAGGAGAGGCGGATGGTGTGAGGCAGTGTGTGTTTCTCTTAACGTGACCCCTTAATCTGATACTGATTGGCCAGCTAATCTCCCAGCTGCTGGGCTCTCCCGGACTCTCTGAGAGTCACCTTCTCAGGCGGCCTGCGGAGGGTGGTCTACACCAGTGTTTTTCAAATGCCAGTTCATGGAAGAGTCAACCACCCTGATGTTGTATGAAAATTATAGATCCAACTATCTTAGTCAAATTTGCTTATGTTCAGGGTGACTGCCACTCATCAGCATGCATCACTGATGAAAATACTATTGAGGTTGTCTTAGATATCTTTGAAATTTGTAGCTTTGTTTGAACAATCTTTTGCACGTGCAGAGCATTTACAAATCATGTGCAACAGACAAAAAATTCATACAAATTTACGTTGCATTCAACGCATCGTACATGCGGAGTTAGAAAATTAAGCACCAGCTTGTATCGTGTTGCACTGTTATTGCCATTAAGATAAAACTTTATTGCTTGACCTGTGGTGGCACAGTGGATAAAGTGTTGACCTGGAAACACTGAGGTTGCCGGTTCAAAAACCCTGGGCTTGCCTGGTCAAGGCACATATGGGAGTTGACGCTTCCTGCTCCTCCTTTCTGTCTGTCTGTCTCTCTCTCCTCTCTAAAATGAATAAATAAAAAATATTTTAAAAAAAAGATAAAACTTTATTAAAGCAGGTTGCAATTACAGTGCTTCATTGTGTGGAAGTAACTGCCATTTATCCTGCTGAAAGAAAACCGTGTGTGTTTTTGATTTTGCTTTAATGCAGGTAAAATCATGACAGACTAACATGGACAATTAGGTAAAAAAAAAAAAAAGTAAAAAAAGTAAAAAAAATAATAAAAAAGAAAAAAAAAGATAAAACTTTATTTGTTGCGTATTTCAATTTCCAGCTGGTAGGTCACCGGTCCCCAAGTATAAAAAGGTTTAAAATCACTGGTCTGCATCACTTGGGTGGGCTGGGTAAGGCACAGAGCTGAAGACACCAGGGGAGCTGGGCTACTTGGACCCGCCCTGGCGAACTAGGTTGGGAGGGGGCTGCCCTGTGTCTCTGGGATGTGCTGCGTCTGCTGGTTTTGGAGCACTCCTTTCTGGTGCCACCAGATGCTCCAGGTTCATCTCCTGTCCCTCTCTCAGCCCCGGAAGTGGCCATGTCTCTGGGAGCCTGGTCTCTTCTGCTGGAGAGTGATACTTGCAGCCCCAGACCCAGGACTGGGTGTGCGTCTGCTGTCCGGGTGTCACTGCCTGTGGGAACACGTGCGTGCACTGCCCGGTGTGTGTATGCATGCGTGTGTGCCAGCCGTGTACACGTGTGCACCTGTTTCTGCACCTTGCTCTGGCATTTCACTGTTAATCCAATTCCCAAGGACTTGCTGGTCTGTCTGTGTGTCTGGGTCTATAGGTGTGGGTGGTAGTTCTGCCATTGAGCAGCCAGGTAGGGAGAGTCCCTTCACCTGCCTGTGGGCCTGAAACTGCTGGGTGGTGACGCAGAGCTGTAGAGCGAACTGCCCATGGTTCCCAATGTCCCCCGGTGTCCTCCCTGTCCCTGACGTTCCCAGTGGGTACAGAGTGTTGCTGTTCGTGGCAGTTTCACAGCTGCCCTGGCCATCCTGTGTCCTTCTGTCCTGCCAATCAGGGTCCCAGGCCTTGTCTGATCTGGCCTGTCCACTTGCAGGGTGGATGTGAATGCCGACAGGAGAATCAGTGCCAAGGAGATGCAGCGCTGGATTGTGGAGAAGACGGCTGAGCACTTCCAGGAGGCCGTGGATGAGAGCAGGGCGCACTTCCGTGCAGTGGACCCTGATGGCGACGGTACAGCCTTGACCCTGACCCTGACGGGCCTGGGGACTGGAACAGACAACGTGAAAGCCAGATGGCCCTTCATGGGTGCCACTTCCCAGGGTGCTCTGTGGGCCGGCATGGGGGCTGAGCACACGGTCAGAGCCGGTGTCTGGGTGCATCTGCCTCCACAGCTGCTCTCGCATACGGGTTTTTAACAGACACCTTAGCGTGATCAGATGTCATTAAGCATACTCATTGTCAGCCTGCTGGCTGCTCTTTCAGGCCACGTGTCGTGGGATGAGTACAAGGTGAAGTTCTTGGCGAGCAAAGGCCACGACGAGAGGGAAGTTGCTGAGAAGATCAAGAACAACCAGGAGCTGAAAGTGGACGAGGAGAGTGAGTGCCGGGCCCAGGGTTGCAGCACCAGCAGGGTGGGTGCTGTGTGGGGGCCTCGTGTTGGGCAGAACCCAGCGAGCTGGCCAGTGGGTGCTGGGACAGTTCCTTCCCTCCCCGTTCTCAGAGATGTCCCTTTAAAAGCTAATGTCACTAGAATAAACTTGATGCACAAGGGTCTTAGCCCTTTCCACCACGTCACCAAGAAGACTCGAGCCCTTCACTGGGCACTGCCTCCAGCTTGCCACCCACCCTGCCCTGGGGAGCTGTCCGCAGCCCTGTGTTGGTTGGGCTTGTTGGGGCCTCATGGACGTGCCGTGTGGTGCCTCTTGGTCCTGCCTTTGTGCTCTGGGGTATGCCGTGGTCCCAGAGCCTACGGTTGTCATTTTCTCTTGGACGTGCGGGAGTTCCTAGGAGGCATCTCTGCTGATGTTGATGCCATGTGTGTCGTGTCCACTGGCTGTTGGGTGAACTGTGTTACAGCCTCAGTGGTGTCCCCAGTGCCCTCTGTCCTCTGCTTTGTGAAGGCACCATGGCCACCATGTTCTTTTGCTGTGTCTTCACGTGGGCTGGGTGCTACTGTTTCTGCAACCCTGTCTGCCTCAGCCCTGCAATCCTGCCTTCTTGCAGCTTGCATTTCCCTTTGGTTTTTAATCGCAAACCTCATGTATTCTACTCTGGTGCACAAGAAAGTGACTGGTGCATTTGTGTCAGCCTGCTGCGGCTGTCATCATCCCAGAGGGCTGTACGAGTGATGTGATGTCTGCTAACAAGCAGCTCATGTCCTTCTCAACCCTGCCTCTCTTTCCTCATCTTGTCTTCTCGTGTGGGCGGGGGCTTCCAGGACAATGCTGAGGAGGGTGGCCAGAGGGGTGTCCTGTCTCTCTTGACCTTGGTGGGTGAGCTTTGTGTATCTTGCCAATGAGCATGGCGTAGCTGTATGTGTGGTAGGAGCTCTCTGTCAGTTTGCCGAGATTGTGAACGGTGTTGGGCTTCGTCAGATGCTTTCTGTGCGTCTAGTGACATGACCGTGGCTTTTTCTTTAGCCTGTTCACACGATGGGCTGATTTTCAGATACAGACCAGCCTTACACACCTGAGATAAGTCCCACCTGCTCATGGAGGTAACTTTTTATACCCTGTTGCATTCAATTTGCTGATTTTTTTTTTTTCCTTTTGATGATTTTGCATCTAGGTTCACGGGAGATGCAGGTCTGCAGTTTTTTTTCCTCACATTTGTCTGGTCTGGGGGATGGGGTGAAGCCACCTCACAGATCAGTCAGAAAGTATTATTTTCCCCCAACCCCTCATTTCTGACTCCCAGCTGAGGCCGCAGGGTGGGTGGACTCTCCTCTTGGCCACCTGTTGGCTCATCAGGGAGCCTTCACTCTCATTTTTCCTAAAGCGTTTGTTTTTGTTTTGTGAGCTATGCTAACAGGTGAGTTAAGCCCATTTACTTTTTTTTTTTTTTTAAGATTTTCTGAAGCTGGAAACGGGGAGAGACAGTCAGACAGACTCCCGCATGCGCCCGACTGGGATCCACCTGGCACGCCCACCAGGGGCCACGCTCTGCCCACCAGGAGGCGATGCTCTCTGCCCCTCCGGGACGTCGCTCTGCCGCGACCAGAGCCACTCTAGCGCCTGGGGCAGAGGCCAAGGAGCCATCCCCAGCGCCCGGGCCATCTTTGCTTCAATGGAGCCTTGGCTGCGGGAGGGGAAGAGAGAGACAGAGAGGAAGGAGGGGGGGGGGTGGAGAAGCAAATGGGCGCTTCTCCTATGTGCCCTGGCCGGGAATCGAACCCGGGTCCCCCGCACGCCAGGCCGACGCTCTACAGCTGAGCCAACCGGCCAGGGCCGTCATTTACATTTTTGTTTATTTTTTCTTCCTTCTATTTTTCCCCTCAGCTGATGTGAGATTTAGAGACTGACATTCCCTTCTGTCGGTGGTGCCCTGACTTGGCCACTTCTGCATCCCCTGGGGCTGCCTGGTCTGCCCCATGTCTGCCTCATGCCGGCATTGTTGCTGCTCAGCCTATGTAACTGTCCCGCAGTGGCTCTCCTCCTAAACAGCAGGCGGCTCCCTCCTTGCGGGGCTGGGCACCCCTGGGTCCTCTCTGGGACGGAGTTTGCCTCTTCCAAGTGCTTGTTTCAGTTTGTGTTTCCTCTGTGGGTCCTGTGGGGCTCAGGCTGTCCTCTGAGGGCCTCTGGGGTCCTGGCCCTTGTCCTCCTCCTGCCAGAGTTGGCAACTTGGCGCTGGCTTCTGGATGGCTGTTAGAAAGTGACTGGCGGACGCCTGCCCCGCCCCTCCTGCTTTAAGGAGCTGGTGTGTCTGGGCGCTGGGACATGTCCTCCCTTTGGGGCTTGGAGGAGGCAATGTAGAGATCCACTCTGTGATCTCTCAGCCTGTCCCTCACTCTTATCCCTGCACTCCTGCACGTTGAACAAGTCCTTGTTTCCCTTTCAGTCTTGGGGAGCAGACAGAGGGCGGGCGCTGCTTGGGGCCTGGGTCTGTCCCAAGTGTCCCTCCAGCTGGTGCTGCTGGTGTCCTTGCATGTGGCCATGTTACTCCAGTCTGTCTTGTGTGTCCCCTCACAAAGAGCACCTGCCACTGGGTGTAGGGCTCACCCTAAATCCCGGCTGACCTCATCTTGGATCTGTAACTCAGTGCAGCTGCGAAGACCTTTTCTCCAAGTCAGGTCAGTTTATAGGCTCCAGGGAGACACAAGTCTGTGTTCCCTACTCTTGTCCCTGCAGTGGGGCAGGTGCAGAACCACCAGCTGCTCCCTGTTTGACACTTAACAGTCGGCCAGCAGGGACCTCTGTCCATCAGAAGGCAGTAAATGTGTGGGGTGACCCTGCTGTGACCGGATTAGGCCCAGGAATCCCTGTTTCCTCATGAAACCTGGTGGGATCAGGGGCAGTGGACAGTGGAAAGACCTCTGCCTCCAGCCTCTCCCTGCTCTGTTGGAGCCCAGATGGTCACTGACCTCCTGTGGTCCTTGGAGGCAGTCCTCGCTCTCTCCCCCATGCAGCCTTCCCACACAGGGAGGGCGTGGAGGATGTGAGTTGGAGCGGAAAGCGCCCTCTCTCTGCATTCAGCACTCGTGGAAGATGCAGCGGGCAACGTTCTGCTTCAGTCTGAGTTCGGGCGTACGGGCGTACTTCCCTGACGTGGCAGCAAGCTGGGGGGCTGCACCTTTGGGTGGGTCTGTGCCTGAGACTCCAGTTGGCTGTGGTGTCTGGGGGGCTTCTTTTGGGGAGGGTTGTGTCTGGAGGGGTGGTTCTGCACTGCTGCCGGGGCTGAGCTCTTCTCTGGGGCAGGGCTAGTGGCCTCGCATGGTCGTGTTCTGAGCTGGCCTCTGCATTCAGGCAGCACGTCTCGGAACTTTCTGAACATGTGCAGGTGTTCCGAGTGCCAGGATGCTCACAGGTGCACCTCTCTCAGCACAGGAAGTTCTGGAGAACCTCAAAGACCGCTGGTACCAGGCGGACAACCCCCCCTCGGACCTGCTGCTGACCGAAGACGAGTTCCTGTCCTTCCTGCACCCTGAGCACAGCCGCGGCATGCTCAAGTTCATGGTCAAGGAGATCGTCCGGGATCTGGGTGAGGCCCGTCCCGGGGCCCTGTTGAGGGTGTCAGATCCTCACTGCTGGTGGCCAGACTGGGACAGTGGAGCTTGCTGTCCTAAGTCCCGCCTATTCCCCTGGTGGGCAGTCACTGTGGGTGGATGTGTGGCTGGGGTGGCTGTGGGCTTGGCTCTAAAGAGAAACCCAGCCATGAGGGCACCGCCGGGCCTCAGCCAGGCTTCCAGCAGACTCAGTGAGGTGTAGCTCTTTAGCTTTAGTCTAAAACGTCACAAACTGAAAATTCAGCAGCAAAACTCACTTAGCTGACTCTTGTCAGTGGCCAGGGGGTCCCGTGCTCATGAGTTCTGAGATCCTGAGTGCCATCCCCTCGCCCCACAGACCAAGACGGTGACAAGCTGCTCTCTCTGCATGAGTTTATCTCTCTGCCTGTGGGCACTGTGGAGAATCAACGAGGCCAGGACATCGACGACAGCTGGGTGAGAGACAGGAAGAAGGAGTTTGAGGAGCTGATCGACGTCAACCACGACGGGATCGTGACCATGGCGGAGCTGGAGGTGAGCGTGGGGTGCCCTGGGGGTGTGCCCTGGCCGGGAGAGCCGCTGGCAAGGTGGTCCTGAGCTGGACGGCAGAATTGGTTTGGCTTCTTGTGACTGGCCACTTGGTCACTTTGTGGGGCCTGGACCTGGGCTGAGCCCATGTAATTGCATCTGATGGCCTCGTCGCCTTTCATGGCCAAGGAAGGGGCTGTGCCTGTCCACTGGGTCTGAAAGCCACTGTCGGGCAGTTGGGCCACTGCTCGTGTGCCGGAGCAAGGGTGTGGGCTGAACCAGCGCCTTCCTGTGTGACGTTTACACCTTCGTGTGTAGGTGCCTGTGGAGCTTGTTTTTCCCGTTCTAAATGAGTCATTTCATTCTACGCGAGAATTTTCTGATCCCTGGGACAGCTGGGGGCAGCTCTGGGTCAGGGGTTTCTGTTGGCACCACTGTTCTGGTGGCTGAGTCTGTCTGTGTTTGTGTCCATGTGACCCACCGGCTCCCCGTTCCACACTGGGCAGGGACTCCCCTCCCTGCCCCCCCCCGGGGAACCACAGAGGCAGCACCCACATGCCCCTGAGCCACTGCCAGCCTGGCATCCACCTTCTACAACTTTCCAGAACATTCCAGAACATACCTGCCCCACGTCTTGCAGCCCCCAGCTGACGGGGTGTTGTAGGGAAGGTGGAGCTCACTGTGGCGGGAAAGCCCAGCTGCTTCCCCAGCTGAGGGTGCTGAGCCCTTGCCACTCATCTGGGCAGGCAGGGTGCGTCCCAGGGGTCTCACGGCCAAGCTGCCGCTGAGGGGTGTGGCGCCCTTGCAGGAGTACATGGACCCCATGAACGAGTACAATGCCCTCAACGAGGCCAAGCAGATGATCGCCATCGCGGATGAGAACCAGAACCAGCACCTGGAGCCCGAGGAGGTGCTCAAGTACAGTGAGTTCTTCACGGGCAGCAAGCTCATGGACTATGCCCGCAACGTGCACGAGGAGTTCTGAGCCCGCCTGCGCCCATCTGCGTCATGTGCCCATAGGGCGTGTTCGGCATGCACAGGAGTCCCGCGTAGTCGCTGCATCGTTCTTCTGAGAACTGGGCGCCGCCCAGGGTCACTGACCACATCAGGGCCTCTGGCTCCTCATGTCGTGGGAAATAATGCAGCTCCCTGGTTTCCTTGATGATGAGAGGTTGAGGCTGTGGTGACCCTCCTGCTGGAAACCAGTGTGGCGACGGGCGGGCGGCCTCAGAGCTGCTGTCAGTGTTCAGTCTCCGAGAAATATACACACACTTGTGGCAAGAATCACATCAACTTGCTCTAAAATATAGTTGCCTTTTTCTCTCAGGTGTATTTTTTCGGTGGACTGAAGCAAAAATGACACTCTGGAATGTTTGTAGCTAGGTGGCTTCCCCTTGGTGCTTTTGGCGTGGGCAGTTTGGTTAGAACACCAGGTCTGAGTGTGGTGTCCTGTGCCGGGACAGCAGTGGGATGGGGCCACTCTGGGGTCCAGGCGGGGGCTGCCCTCACGGGGCCAAGAGAGAATGCAAGCTGCAGGCATAGCGGACATCTGAGAATGAGCCCTGGGCCGCTGCTTTAGGGTTGGGGCAGGGGTTGAGGACAGGAGAGGCATGAAGGGGCCAAGAACTTGGGGACACAAGGGGTAATGTAGGCTGCTGTGGGGCCGGTTGTCCTCACGCTTGCTGTCCAGAGCCTTCCTGGAGGGTCAGCTGTGACTATTGCTTTGGTTGGTGTGTGGGGACGGAGCGGATTGTGCTTTGAAGGGTTAAATGACTTAAGGTCCCTGGCAAGCTCCCCACCTCCTAGCACCCCATGCACTTGCTGGTCTCCTCCTAGCCCAGAGCTGTGGCTTGTGGTGACTCTGTACAGCTTATCCACTGGCCAGCAGGTTGGCTCAGGCCTCTGAAGGTCCCACTGTGATGGGGGGCTCTGGCTGGGTGGGCAGAGGGGCCGCCCTGAGCTGCCCATATGACCAGCCCTTACTGCAGGGACCCACTTCTGAGCAGCATGGGGTGGGGCCATCACAGAGGAACGGGCGAGATGACACCTGGGTTTCCAGACAAACAAAGCAAAGATTGTTTTCAGAACTGACAGGAACAGGGAGGTTGTGGTGGGCCTGGCTGTGGTGAGCAAGTATGAGCTCAGACAAAGATGTGGACCAAGCCCCGGTCCAGCTGGGTCCACAGGATGGAGGACCTGCGGTGACGTGCAGTTCTCAGTGCCCACGGGTCACCTGTGAGCGGACACCTCATAGGTGGGCCAGGCCTGTGGGACCTCAGGCAACAGAGACCCACACTACTAGAGGGCAGGTGGCCCCACGCAGGCCCCAGGGAAGAAGGGTGCTGCCCACCGTCAGTGGGAGATGGGGCACACGTGCTCACACATGCACACACACGCACGCCAGGCTGCTTGGATGCCCTGCCCCCTCCCTGTGTGGACCCTCTCACTCTTGAGGCTCAGGGAGAACTGATCCACGGTGTTAAGGTGGAATTTCCCGCAGGTGGGCTGGGAATGAGCTTTTACCTGAGCTCAGGAGGAGGGGACTTTCCAGGCCCTGTGGGAGGCTTCTCAGCCTGAAACTTAAATTAGCTGTCACATAGGCAATCCTGTTCCATGGGCAAGACAAAAGATACAAAAACACAAATGGTTCCTCCCTTGTCTCAAGCACGCGATGATACCAGACGTGTGTTCACATGTGTGTCTAGTGTATGAATATGTGCATGTGTGTGCATGTGCTCTTCCCCCTTCACACACCATGTGGCCACCTGTCCTGGGACTGCCCAGGTGTACGTTTGAGGACACCATGTGCTCCCAGGGTGGTCGGCTGGGTCATTCCAGCCTTCCCTGTTCCAGCGGAGCACGGGAAGACCCTGAACCTTGATGGTTTGTCCCCTTGGGATCTCCACAGACAGGCCCAGGTGCTCAGGGAGCAGCAATACACACAAACCCCAGCACGCAAGGCCAGTGACACATGCCATGCATACACGGACACAGGCCACGTCACACCCAGGAGTGGACAGACACCTCAGTTGAGTGCACTCTGCTTGGGCTCTCCTGACAGTACCAAGGATGGGTGGCTTAGATGACAGATGCTTTTGTTCCCAGCCCTGGGCCTGGACCTCCGACCCCAGGTGTCAGCCAGCCAACAGCCACCTGTCCGTGTCCTCACATGGACTTCTGTGTGGCTCTCCTGGGGTCACTCCCTCTTCTTGCAAGGACGCCAGTCCTAGCCCCACCCTCATGACCTCATCTGACCTTAATCACATCAAATGCAGTCACCTTGGGGGTCAGATCTTTACCATGTGAATTTGGGGACACAGTGTAGTCCCTCAGGTGCTCAGCGGCTCAGGCACCTGCTCACATGCCTGCACGCACTCACCCCACGGCTGCTGGCCACCCTGTTGGTCTGAGCTGGCTTTGGGCACAGGCTGGTGATCATGCTCTGGAGTCCAGGGCGCCCCTACCCCCTGCAGCTGATGAGGAGCCCATCTCCTGACCCAGTGTACTCTGCCTTTTGCTAAGGGGTGAGGATTGACATGCACTGTTGTCTCCCCATTGCTCCCAAGGGGTCTGCCCTGTGCAGGGACAGTGTGTTCCCAGAAGGAGCAAGCATGTGAGGGGTCCTGAGATCACCCTGTCCAGGCATTTTGGCCAGGCTGGGCAGGGGTCAGCCAGGCACCCAGCCAAAGGGTCTCCATTTCCTTGTGAAAATGGCATGGGAGGGCTGGTGTGGGGTGGGTGTAGACCAGATGGCTGGGTACACGGCCTGCCCAGTGGGAGTCAAGCTGCAGCTCCTCGCTTTGGTCCTGGGTCTGCACACAGCAGGAGGGCTGAAGCCAGGGGTCAGTGGACATAATCGTTGAGGGGTGTCCTTCTGGTCCCCTCCTCCCTCCTGCCCTCCCCGCCCCTCCTCTGCAGCTTTTATAGCCACATCCTGCAAGGAAAAACCCCAGACTCCTGTATCACTGGTGAGACGAGGATGTGTGTGGGTGCTCAGCGGCCCAGAGCGCCCTGTTCAGCCCTCCTGTTCCTGGCGCTGGTGCTGGGTGCCGCGGCCCAGCGCAAGTGCCTCGGGCACACTTACCCTAGGGGCAGCGAGTGCTGTCAGGAGTGTGAGCCAGGTGAGTGGCCTGGCCGTGGAGTTAGGGGAGGGGTGCCTGCAGGGACACAGGGATGGGGGACATGGAAACACGGGGTTAGAAGACGTGAGAACGAAGAGATGGGGTCATGGGATGTGATGAAGTGATGGGGACACAGGGACATGGGAACGAAGACAGGGACATGCAGGGAGAGGGAGGGAGGGATGCAAGTATTATGGGACAAACGGACTCAGGTGACGGTGCATGAGGCTTCAGGGTGGCGGGGGGCCTGGGGCAGAGAGGGCCAGGCCTTGAGGAGCCCCAATAACCCCATAGGTCATGGGATGGAGAGCCGCTGCACTAAGGACCATGGCACTGTGTGCCACCCGTGTGACCAAGGCTTCTACAACGAGGACATGAATTACGAGCCCTGCAAGCCCTGCACTCAGTGCAACCAGAGTGAGCGCCAGCCGCCCACCCCAGCTCCCCCCCCCGCCCGCCCAGACCACATTCACAGGAGGTGCCTGGGGCCCCCACAGCCACAGAAACAAACCCCAAACCACAGTGGGGCTTGCTCTGCCTGGGGGTCCCCAGGGGGCCGAGACCACGTGGGATCAGGATGGAGCACTCGGCGGCCACGTGGCCTGTCGGCCATGCAGGGTCCTGCTGCAGGCTGGAGGGAGGGTGGGAAGAGAGGCCAGATTGGGACAGGGCCATTCCTGGACCATGTGGTCAGGAGGGATGCAGCATCTAGGGATCAGAGGGGAGGAGGAGCTGCCAGCCTCCAAGGCGGCTGGTGGCCTGGGGGAGAGGCTTTGGGCCCTTCGCCTGGTCCTCCAGCCCCCCAACTGTGCCCCCAGGAAGTGGGAGCAAAATCAAGCAGCCATGCACACGGGAGAAAGATACCGTCTGCAGCTGCCAGCCTGGCACCCAGCCCCAGGGCGGCTTCAAGCGAGGAGTTGGTGAGCCCGCCCAGGGTCGGGTCCATCTCCCCCCCTCCCCCCGGGTTCACGTCACCACCTCCCCAGCACCCCTAACCCTGGCCAGGCCTGGGGCTCCTCCCCTATCAGGTCATGCCAAGATATGGACGTGGGGTAGGGTTGGGGGCTCTGGGTCAGTGCCAGTGGGTGGAATGTGGGCAGGGAGGGGCTTCCAGAGGCCTCGGGATATGAGTGCCCAGTCGCACAGGCCTTGCCTCTGCAGTGACTGACGGGGACTGAGCCTGCCCTGCTGTCTTTGCTGCAGACTGTGCCCCGTGCCCACCAGGACACTTCTCTCCTGGCAACAATGAGGCCTGCAAACCCTGGACCAAGTGAGTGTCCCAGGGGCTGAAAGGCACAGGTGGCCTGGAAGCAGGAAGCCACCATCTGGGGGAGCCCCTGGCCCCGTCCCCCTGCCCAGCCTCGTCCTGCCGGGCTTGCTGCTGGGCTGCAGTGGGGCACCCGTGAGACCCAGCCCAGGACCCAGGAGTGTGTGTGAGGCTCCCGCTCAGCACGGCTGGGAGGCCCAGCCTTCAGGGCTCTGTGGTTGGGCAGGGGTTTGCGGGAAAGGGTCAGGAGGAACCCATGGGGAGCAGAGTGAGGGGATGAGGGGACATGAGAGGTGGCCGTGGAGACCCTGCAGGATGCAACTGAGGTTTCTGGGGGGAGGGTGGCAGGGTCCTGGCCCCTCTCGCCAACCGCCTTCTATCTGGAGTCTAATGCTGCCTGAAGGGAACCAGTGTGGACTCCCTCAGTCCCTGTGCTGCCACAGTCCTGCCCCTGTCCTGGGCCATCAGATCCATCGGATCCATCGGGAGGAGTGGGGGTGGGGGGCCTGGCCTGACAACACCCCTCCCCCTCAGCTGCACCCTGGCGGGAAAGCGCACCCTGCGGGCAGCCAGCAACAGCTCCGATGCCATTTGCGAGGACAGGACCGTGCCTGCCACCCGGCCCTGGGAGACCCAGAGTCCCTCAGCCTGGCCCTCTACCAACCAGCCCACAACCACCTGGGCTAGGACCTCACAAGCGCCTGCGACACCCCCCACAGAGTCCCTCAGGGGTGAGGGTGCCTGGTTTCACCCAGCAGAGCCCCCAACCCAAAGGAGACCTGGGAGTGGAGAGGGAAGGGTGGGGTAGGACTGTGCTGGCCCCACAGGGCCTTCTCTGGCGGACCTCACTCCAGTAGCGTCCTCCCCACAGGCTCCATGCTGGCTGCTGTCCTGGGCCTGGGGCTGGGCCTGGGCCTGCTGGCCCCAATGGCTGCTGTGCTGGTTCTGCTCCTGCACTCCAGGGCTTGGAGGCCGCTGACCGATGCCATCAAGCCCCCTGGTGAGTGCCGCTGCAGCCCAGCCAGACTGCCTGAAGGCCGAGGCCACGGCTCAGGCTCACCTCTACCTCTCCCCGCACCTCCCCAGGAGGAAACAGCTTCCGGACCCCCATCCAAGAGGAGCACTCAGATGTCCACTCCACCCTGGCCAAGATCTGAGCAGGCTGGGGGACGGGGGGTGCCCCCAAGGCACCGGCCGCCACACCCTGGCACCCCAGTGCCTTATCGGCTTGTTGTCTGCTCCTGTTGTCCTCTCACCTTGTCACCCTGTCACCCCCTCGGCTCGTCACCCTATCACTCCCCTCCCTGTGCCCTGTCACCTGCACCGTTCTAGGTGCTTCTGGGCTGGCACCTGGGCTCAGCTATGTATGCTATGCATACTCCCCGCCCAGGGTGGCATCCTCCAATAAAAGACGTTGGCAAATGGGGGTCTCTGTCTGGGCATCCGTGGGCTGGGGCTGCACGTTCACGGGGGCTGGGACCTTGTCCATCTGGCTGGGAGTGTCTGAGGCAGGGGTGTGGGGTAGGGGCCTCACAGGGCACTGTCAGGCCCTGGGGCACTGTCCTCCCTATTCTCTGGGCACATCCCAGCACATGTGGGGCGACGTGGAGGCCAAAACAAAGGTCCTGGGCAATTGGACAGTGAGATTCTAAACGTGGGCAAGTGGAGCTGAGGTCCCCACAGTGAGGCCCATGGCCCGGAGCAGAGGGGGTTGGGCTGTTGCTAATGGAACAAGAGGGAAACCAAGGCCCTGTTCCCAAAGGGGCATTGAGGACAACCCCGTCTCTGTGCTCCTCCAAGAGCCTAACTGTTGTCTCCTGCTCCTCCCACCCATCCACCTGCACCGGCCAGCCCTGAGCATGTGGTGACCCGGACCCCCACCCGTGCCTGCAGGCCCACCAGTCTGTCAGGCTGCCTGGTGCCCTCTGGGTGCCTAGGGCTGAGCACCACCTGAGGTCCTCATAGGTGGCCATACTCCCAAGTCCTGCAGGTGGGGCATCAAATACCACTTTGGAAAAGTGGACGCAAACAAAAAGGTCCCAAAGAAGTGGAAACCGCCTGACCTGTGGTGGTGCAGTGGATAAAGCGTCGACCTGGAAATGCTGAGGTCGCCAGTTCAAAACCCTGGGCTTGCCTGGTTAAGGCACATATGGGAGTTGATGCTTCCTGCTCCTCCCTCCTTCTCTCTCTCTGTCTCTCTCTTTTCTCTCTCTCTGTCTCTTTCTCTCCCTCTCTCTCTCATCTCTAAAAATGAATTAAAAAAAAAAAAAAAAAAAAGGAAGTGGAAACCCAAATGTCCTTTGGCTGCAGGGTAGGCAGAGAAATCACAGTGTGTTCAGATGAGCTGCTGGCCAGCACTCCGGAACACCACTCCTCTGTGCACAGCATAGATGGGCCATATGTGGTGCTTTGGGAAGGAGACCAGCTGTGCCCACCTGTGACGGCCTCCCCAGGCAGTGTCCAGGGAGCACAGGTGGTCTGCCCCTCAGCAAATCTGCACACATCCGCCTCAACTGAGCTGAAGTGCACAGGAAGCCCGTATCCAGCCGTGGAAATGCTGACGTGTACCTGTGTGAGACCAGCCAATGTGAGCAGAAACCACAAGCCGTGACGTTCGCTAGGGTCTGCCCACAGCGTCTGCACCACATCTAGGAGCTGCCGCGAGAATCAGAAACAAAACATTCCACTCGTGAATAAGACTTCATGGTGCACTGGGCAAAGACTGGCTCTGAGACTACCTCTGGGCACCTGGCCTGCTCTGTCTCCTGCTCCCTGACCCCTCCAGTCCCACTGACCGGGACATGCTGTCTACTGGGTGACCTGCCAGTGCCAGTGCCCGTGACAGTTCTTGGGTGCCCTGTGGCCACAGGCACCATTACCGACATGCGCGCAGCTGGGAAGACTCTGGGCTCTGGCTTTGGCAGAGCCTCAGTGCACCCCCTTCCTCGGGCCAGCTTTCTCTCTAAAGTCGCCCCAGAGGCCTCCAATCTTTCCTTCCTCAGACCTCTGACCCCTGTCCCTGGGCCCTCTGGCTGCAATGGAAGGAAGCCATCCTTCTCCAGTCAGCAGGTTCTCACTGAGCTCCCACAGTGAGAAACAATGCCATCACCTCTGATGTGGGGACACTGGTCCCCAAGTGGGGTCTGTGGGAGGGGACAGAACTTGGGGCTTAGAAGGTTGGAATCTTGGGGAAAAGCTTCCTCCACAAACCCAGCCCCAGTCTGGCTGCTCCATGTCCCCTGTTGGACGGATGTATGGATAATCGATGGTCACCTTGTTGCTTCTACACGGCCCGTGTTCATGCTCTGTCCATGGCTCTGCTGGCAGCCCCCGGACTTTCTCCTCTCCGGGCTCTGCCTGAGTCCAAGGCCTGGGTGTTGAGCTGTACCCCCCCCACTCCCACCCCAGGGCCCACGAGCACCCACCCAGCATGTCCCCACCTGGCTCTGTGGAGTGCCAGCTCTCTGTCTCTCCACACTGCAGTCTAGTTAATGCCAGCTTTCCCTGTGGGATGCTCGCTGCACGAACATGGGTTACTTCTGTAAGCTGAAGTAAATGATGCAAAAATATAAGAGCCCATGAGATACTGGAAAATGGAGACAAGGAGATCATCACCTTGCGTGTCTCACTGCCCCTCACGGAAACCATGCTAGCTCAAAGGGCCTTCCCCGGTGGCTGGGACAGGAAGGCAGCCACGGACACAAATGCTTCCTGACGTCACCCTTGCCTTTTAAAGGCTTTGTTCACCACCCTGGCTGGGTAGCTGAGTGGGTTAGAACATCGTCATGATAGGCCAAGGTTGCAGGTTTGATCCCCGGTCAGGGCACATAGGACAACCAGTGAATGCACAAATAAGTGGTATGACAAATCGATCTCTCTCTCTCTTCCTCTCTCTCTAAAAATCAATCAATCAATAACAAATAAATAAAGGCTTCACTCACTTTTTTTTTTTTTTTTTTTTTTTTTATTTTTCTGAAGCTGGAAACGGGGAGAGACAGACAGACTCCCGCATGCGCTCGACCGGGATCCACCCGGCACGCCCACCAGGGGCGATGCTCTGCCCACCAGGGGGCGATGCTCTGCCGCGACCAGAGCCACTCCAGCGCCTGGGGCAGAGGCCAAGGAGCCATCCCCAGCGCCTGGGCCATTTTTACTCCAATGGAGCCTCGGCTGCGGGAGGGGAAGAGAGAGACAGAGAGGAAGGAGGGGGGGAATGGAGAAGCAAATGAGCGCTTCTCCTATGTGCCCTGGCCAGGAATCAAACCCGGGTCCCCCGCACGCCAGGCCGACGCTCTACCGCTGAGCCAACCGGCCAGGGCCTTCACTCACTTTCTGTGTGGCCGTGTAACCTGGCCCTTCCATGTCTATAGTCCTGCAGGTGAGGGCAGCTGGCTTGGGCCCCAACCCCCCTCTCCAGTGGACTTTTCTCTTTTCTGCAGATCCCTGCCCAGCTCAGCTGCCTCCCTGCCATCTTCACCCCATGAACCAATCCCAGAAGGTTCTAACTGTTGGCACTGCCCAAAGGGCCACATGATGCAGCACACGGGCAGACAAACATCACTGTAGGGTATTCATGGTATTTCTGGGGCCACATAGATTGAGTGTTTACCAAAATTGAGTGACGCATACTAGCACAGACCTGACCTCTCACGCTTTTCGAGCAGCAGCAGAGGTTCAGAGCCTGATTCTCTACGCAGAGCACCTTTACCCTAGCATTCAAATACAGCCAGAAGGCCTCCCTTTCGGTCCCAGCTCTCAGACCCATCTCCACATGAGGAGCTGAACAGAGATATCAGGGCTCCCCGACCCCACCCATCCACCTTACCCTCTGAATCTCTGGCAGCTGAAAGCCACAACCATCCTGGAGTCCCCTCCCTGAGGATGAGCTGGTGCATCTTAGGACTTAAGAACAAGACTTGAGTCACAAGCTGCTAACTCCTATCATTTCCCTCAGAAAAGGAATGGCTGCCGCCCTGGCCAAGTAGCTCAGTTGGTTAGAGCATCGATCGTCCTGATATGCTAACCTTGCAGGTTGATCCCCAGTCAGGACACATACAAGGAGTAACCAATGAATGCATGGATAGCTGGAACAACAAATTCATGTTTCTCTCTCTCTCTCTTCTCCCCACCTTCTCTCTCTCTCTCTCTCAAAACAAAACAAACTACTCAATTAAAAAAAGAAAAAAAGAAAAGGAGCTGCCCAGGTCTCAGAGGGGCTTGAACCAGGTCTGCTGGGTCTGCCTGTGTCACAGACGGTACAACTCCAGCCCGTGAGCAGACGCTGGTCACATTCCCAAGACGCCACTGCCCATTCCCCGGCATTACCAGCGATCTTCACCAGCTTTCATGTGCTGAGTGAGCCTCAACTGCAAGGCTGGGAAATAAAGGCTGAACAATCCAGGTAAGCTTCACGGAGGAGGTAGGCCCCATAACTCATCAGTGCCATATGGGGAAACAGGCTCAGAGGGACAAGGGATCATTTCAAGTTGAGAATGTTCTTCAGTCCAGGCTTCAGGTGCCTCAAGCTTTAGCCAATGCCCTGGCCTTTCCTCACCAGCCCTACCTACACATTCCCATGTCCAGAGGAGCTCCCTGGGTTGGGAGGGGTGAGAAGCTCCCCTGGGAGCCATGTGCAGGGTGTCTGCAGGCTGCAGCCCATAGGTGTGTGTTTGTGTGTGTGGGGCATCTCAAGCTGCTAGAGCCCCGCCAGGACTGATTGGCTAAGTCGGGGGGAGAAGGCTCATCCTGATCCCTGGGTTGGTCCCCAGGCTGCTGGGTGCTGAGCTTAGAGTTGAGGTCTGGTGGGTGTGGACTCTGGAGGTCTAGAGGCTTCATGGAGCCACAGAGAGGGACAGTCTTGACAGAGTCCCACCTGCATTGGGGGTGTCCCTGCACGAGCCCTCTTGTGGACACTGCTCACCCATGATGACTCAGAGCCCAATCTGTCACTCACATCCAGAACCCACTCCCACTGCCCTCCCACCCACACCATGTCTCTCTAGACCTGGCTGCCACAGGTTTTGCATAGATATCTGGATAGGAGGTCTTGGGCTAAAGGGCACCAACACATAGGAAACCCCCAAGGTCACCCCCACATGTGTCTGGAGCTTCAATCAATGGACTCCTGGTGGTCAGGTGCTGGGCTCCACTAATTTTTTTTTTTTTTTTTTTTTTTGTATTTTTCCGAAGCTGGAAACGGGGAGAGACAGTCAGACAGACTCCCGCATGCGCCTGACCGGGATCCACCCGGCACGCCCACCAGGGGCGACGCTCTGCTCACCAGGGGGCGATGCTCTGCCCCTCCGGGGCGTCGCTCTGCCGCGACCAGAGCCACTCTAGCGCCTGGGGCAGAGGCCAAGGAGCCATCCCCAGCGCCCGGGCCATCTTTGCTCCAATGGAGCCTTGGCTGCGGGAGGGAAAGAGAGAGACAGAGAGGAAGGAGGGGGGGGGGGTGGAGAAGCAAATGGGCGCTTCTCCTATGTGCCCTGGCCGGGAATCGAACCCGGGTCCCCCGCACGCCAGGTCGACGCTCTACCGCTGAACCAACTGGCCAGGTCCTCCACTAATTTTTTTTTAAATTGAATCTATTGGGATGACATTGGTTCGCAAAACCATGTGGGTTTCAGCCCTGGCTGGTTAACTTAGTTGGTTCGAGCTTCCTCCTGAAATGCCAAGGTTGTGGGTTCAATCACTGGTCAAGGCATATACAGGAGGCAAACAATGAATGCACAACTAAGCAGGACAACAAATGGATGCTTCTCTCTCTCTCTCTCCATCTCTCTAAAATCAATTAATAAAGAACAAATTTAAACAAAACAACCATGCAAGTTTCAAGTGTACAACTCAACACAGCACCTTGCCTGACCTGCAGTGGTGCAGTGAATAGAGCATCGACCTGGAATGCTGAGGTCACTGGTTCAAAACCCTCGGCTTGCCCAGTTAAGGCTCATATGAAAAGCAATCAGTGAACAACTAACGTGAAGCAACTATGAGTTGATACTTTTTGCTCTACCTCCTCCTCTCTCTGTACAGTCAATAAATAAAATCTTTAAAAACAAGCAAACATTGCTTGACCAGGCGGTGGCGCAGTGAATAGAGCTTCGGACTGGGATGCGGAAGGACCCAGGTTCAAGACCTCGAGGTCGCCAGCTTGAGCGCGGGCTCATCTGGTTTGAGCAAAGCTCACCAGCTTGGACCCAAGGTCCCTGGCTCAAGCAAGGGGTTACTTGGTCTGCTGAAGGCCCATGGTCAAGGCACATATGAGAGGGCAATCAATGAACAACTAGGGTGTCGCAATGTGCAACAAAAAACTGATGATCGATGCTTCTCATCTCTCCGTTCCTGTCTGTCTGTCCCTGTCTATCCCTCTCTCTGAAAAAAAAAAATAGAAAAAAAAAAAGTAAAAAAAACAAAACAAAAAAAACCCAAAAAACAAGCAAACACCATCTGCGCACTGCATCATGCACCCCAACCAAAGTCTCTTCCTGGATCCATTTTCCCCCTCTGTGCCCACCCCACCTTACCCCACCTTCCTTTCCCTCTGGCGACTGCCACCCTATTGTCTGCGTCTATGTGTTATGTGTATATATGTCTTTTGGATGAAAGAAGGTGAAGGTATCATCCACTTTTTTTTTTTTCATTTTTTTTTTTTTTCATTTTTCTGAAGCTGGAAACAGGGAGAGACAGTCAGACAGACTCCCGCATGCGCCCGACCGGGATCCACCCGGCACGCCCACCAGGGGCGATGCTCTGCCCATCCTGGGCGTCGCCATGTTGCGACCAGAGCCACTCTAGCGCCTGAGGCAGAGGCCACAGAGCCATCCCCAGCGCCCGGGCCATCTTTGCTCCAATGGAGCCTTGGCTGCGGGAGGGGAAGAGAGAGACAGAGAGGAAAGCGCGGCAGAGGGGTGGAGAAGCAAATGGGTGCTTCTCCTGTGTGCCCTGGCCAGGAATCGAACCCGGGTCCTCCGCACGCTAGGCCGACGCTCTACTGCTGAGCCAACCGGCCAGGGCCCACTTTTTTTTTTTAAATAGACTTTATTTTTCAGAGTAACTTTAGGTTCACAGGCAAACTGAGGGTCAAGTACAGATACTTCCCTCACTACCAATATCCCCACAGAAGGTGCATGTATGGCAAGTGAGAACCTGTACTTGCTGGTGTGCATTTTTTTTTTTTTTTTTTTTAGAAAGAGAGACAGGGACAGGAAGGGAGAGAGATGAGAAGCACCAACTGGTAGTTGGGGCACTTTAGTTGTTCATTGATTGCTTTTTCATGTGTGCCTTGCCCTGGGGGCTCAAGCCCAGCCAGTGATCCCTAGTTCAAGCTAACTCAGCCAACCTGGGATCATGATGTGAGCCCGCGCTCAAGCCGGCGACCTCCGGGTTTAGAACCTTGGAACTCAACGTCCTAGGTGTCCTCTGCGCCACCACCACTGGGGCGTGGCAGAGACCTGATGGCTTGCGCGGGGAGGCGGGCGGGGCCTGCGCTTGGGGGCGTGGCGGGGGGCGTGGCGGCCTTCAAAGTCCGGGAGCCTGCGGGAGTGATGGGTGCCATGCGAGCGAGGGGTGCGCCGGCGGTCCTGTGGGGCATCGCGCTGCTCTGCGCACTTGGCGTGGGCCAGAGCTCCCCCGGGGGCCAGAGCTGCGGCCCCGGGCGCCTTCTGCGTGGCACCGGGACGAACGCGCGCTGCTGCGGCTCCTGTGACTCGGGTAAGGCGCGCGGTGGTAGTACGGCTCAGGGCGCAGCGCGCGGCGCCTTCTGGAGGCGCAGACCCGGTGGAGGCGCGGCGATGGGCAAACTTTTCAGGTCCAGAGCCGTGGGTCCCAGCGCAGACCCGGGAAAGAGGAAGTGCTCCCAGCTCACGCCAGTGGCCTGAGGCTCAGGCCAGGGGCGAAGGCTGTGGAAACCTTTTCCAAGACGGTTCTGGGATCCTGATTCCTATTGAGTGGGTAATAAGCCCTTGGTCATCAGCCAAGCTGCTTCCTGCATAGTTTGGGGTCCCAGCTGCTTCTTCTGCAGCGCTCCCTGTCTCTGGCTTGAGGCTGTGAGTGAGGCGCAGGGGAAAAGTGTCTATCTGGACACAAATATCAAAGGGAAAAAACACCCCAGGGTGTCACCCTGAAGGGTCCTAGGGTTAGGGCTAGGAGAGGTACAGTCAGGCTGCCTCAAAGGGAATGACAGGCGTGGGCAGTGCAGGGAGGAGAGGTCCCCCAGACTACTTCCCTTATCCAGCAAGGACACATGCTGAGCCACAGCCACACTGGGTGAGAGCAGTTTCAGGACTAGGGAGGGGGCGCAGCCAGGCCATGTAAGTGGAGGAGTCGGGTGGCCAGGAGGGAGGGACACGGATGGACCAAGCAAGGGTCCTGGCTCCTAGACAGGTGTCCTCTGCCCCTGGTGGTGTCTAACGGTGGGGGTGTGGGCTGCCCTGCCCTGACACCCTCTTTGCCCTGGAGGGCTGGAGGGGGGAGCAATGGGGAGGGGAGCTTGGCCCAGCTGCTGAAAGGGCTGGCTTGTTTTCTGCCCAGCTGAGGCCTGTCCTGAGGGGATCTGCACGTGTGTTCAGCCCGAGTTTCACTGTGGAGACCCACAGTGTGAGACCTGCAAACACCACCCCTGCCCGCCTGGCCAGGAGGTGAGGGCTCATGGTAAGTCCCTGGTGGCTTCAGCCAGAGCAGGCCAGAGCTCATGGGAGCAGCTGTGACCATGGGTGGCCTGTGGGTGTGGAAGGAGGCTCACTTATGTGGAGGGTGCAGACATGTCCTCAGGGCAGGTGGCACCAGGGTCTCAGCCCACTGTGTGTGCACTTGGGCGAGTCCTTCCCTCTCCTAGCTGGTCTCTTGGTCCAGAAGGAGGGTACTTGTGCCCCTCAGGGCTGGCTGTGGGGAATTGTTGGGGTGTGTAGGGATGTCCAGGGGCTGTTGGTCTTTAGGCCCCAGCTCTGACCACATAAAGGTCCTGCTCCCACCCTGACCACAGAAATAGCCCTGCTCCTGAGCCCCATTTGGGGGGGGTCAACCCCTTTTCTGGAAGCAGCTCAAATCCTTTTAGGGCCTGTTTACCTGATGGGAGGGGCTGGGGGGAGTGCAGACATGAGGGGAGTTGTGTGAAGTTGGACAGTGGTAGAGACTCTACAGGGTCAATTGGGACGCCAGCCTCAGCTTCTCTCCACAACCCTCGCTGGCCTCCTGTCCACCAACCTACTAGACAAAGAATAAGGCCCACCTAGCGTGGCTCTAGCCTGGCCTCTGCTTCCACACTGCCCCTCTTCCTTCTGGCCCACCTCACACAGCTCTCATTCCTCCCCATGTTCCCCCAGGGAGCCTCCACTCGGCCCAGGGTCATGGCGTCTGGGTCCTTCCCAAGGGTGCCTCCCCTACAGATGCTTGCTCTGGACTGAGTACAAACGGGTACTGGCTTTATCCAAGGCCCTGGTCCTGTGAGCATTGGAGACCTCTGTCGCAGGGATGCGTGTGGGAGTCCACACACCCTCCCAGCAGCCCTGCAGCCTGTCCCTTTCTGTCCATCTGTCTGCTCCAGGGAAAATCAAATATGGCTTCGAGTGTGTCGACTGTGCCGCAGGGACCTTCTCTGGGGGCAGCGAGGGCCGCTGTAAACCTTGGGCAGAGTGAGTCTTGGGAAGGGCCTTCAGGTGGCTTCCAGGGTGGGGGCCTCGCCTGTCTTTCCGAGTGCGGTGACCCAAACAGCTCAGAGGGCAGCAGTCATTCAGAGGGGACTGCTGGGTGATTGAGGCTCTGTGTCCCTGTGTCTCAGCTGCTCCCAGCCTGGGTTTCTCACCATGTTCCCTGGGAACAAGACGCACGACGCCGTATGCGGCCAGGTGCTGCCACCTGTTGAACTGCACTGCCCGCTGACGGTCATCCTCATCGTGGTTGCCTGCATCCTGGTCCTGATTGTGGCCCAGCTTGGACTGCACATCTGGCAGCTGAGGAGGCAGCGAGTGTGGCCCCCAGGTCGGTTGGGCCCTGGGGTGGGGGAGGTGGGTCCCCCAGCCTACCCACTAACCACAGCCCCCCTCTGCAGAGACCCAGCTGTTCCTGGAGGCGCCTCCGCCGCTGCCACGACAGCAGCCACAGCCGCCGCCACTGCCACCGTCGGCCGATGATGCCTGCAGCTGCCAGTTTCCTGAGGAAGAGTGGGGGGAGCAGCTGTCGGAGGACAAGGGCCAGCTGGGGAAACTGTGGGTGTGAGGCTTGGCTGCCCTCCCGCACAGTGGACCTTGAGCCAGACCCCCCCAGGAGCTGGCCCAGAGCTGAAACTTGGGAGCAAGGGCTCTGTGCCCTGATGAGGGGCCCTGATCTGGCCCGGCCCTGCTCCCCTCAGTGGTGGAAGTAGGTGGGGAGGGTGACAGTGACGAGTCCCCAGACTATGTGGAAGAGGAAGTGGCTGTGGCTGGACCACGGGAGACCCAGACACGGCTGTGGCTGCCTCCCTCCCTTGCTGGACCTGCTGGGGGTGGGCACCTGGTTCCTGGGACAGGAGGCTGTACCCAGCACAAGACCTGGCTGCAGGCGGCGCTCAATAAACACTTGTGCAGTGACCTGCGTGGACTTGTGCTAGAGGGAGGCAAGGACAGGGACACAAGGCATGGGCTCCAGGACCTCCCAGACTAGATGGAGTTAGGGTTAGGGTTGGGGAGCAGAAGTCAGGGACGTTCTGGAGCAGGGAACATGAGGCTTGGTAGGCTTACTGGAGGAGGGGTGTTGGGCTGGACAGCTATTCTCTGCCTCTTTGCTGCCCTATCTAATCCTCCTTCCTTGGCAGCCTGCCTGACATGTGCTAGGATAGCTGGGTCCTGGGGCTGTGTCCGATCTCAGAGCCACCACTGCTCCGGACTCTGGGTCAGGCTGGCCACACAGCCTGACCCCTGGGGGTGCTGCCCTTGTGTCATGTGGGCCCAAAGTTTAGGGGAAGGTCAGTTTCTGCGCTCAATACTAGCTGGTGGGTGGTGGGCAGTCTCGGAGTGGCCTGCCTTTAGCCTCAGCCCTCTCTCCAAGCCCTGTTGCTGACCCCCACTGACTCATAGGACCCCTATCCCTCACAGCATGATTCTGGGGTACCCCCCAACAGAGGTGAGCAGCACCTTCCAGTTTCCGGGCAGGGCTGACATCTGGGGAGGTCTGATAAGGACTCGTTGGCACACTTGTCCAGGACGTGGCAGACAGGCCAGTGGAGACCTGTCTCAGCAGCAGCCTCCAGGTGTTAGCATACCTGGCCACCTGCCTGCAGCCCAGATGCTCCAGCCCCCACTGCCCTCCCCTCCCGCCTGCATGCTGTCCAGTAGGGCCCTCTTGACTTATTGGTCTTACCCCCACCCAGTCCCAGTGGGCAGTGGGCCAAGTGGGCACTGCTCACAGCAGGTAGATGGAGGAGAGAGGGGCTCTGAGTGTGTCTCACCCAGGGGCATTGCCCCACCTTGATAGAGAACAGCTCATTTTTTATCCCTGGGAGGAGGGCGGGAACAACTACATGACTTAACTTGGAAAATACTTATATCCTTGGGCGCCTTCTCTGTGCCTGCTGGGTCCCAGGCTCTGGGCACTCCCACGGAATGCAAGTTCCTGGTGAGTACCCAGGCAGACTTGCCAATAAATAAAAAAATGTGGGTGGGCTGGCTGGACACTGGGAGACAGTAGTGGACCCATTCTGGGAGACCTCTCAGAGCAGACGGCTTCTCTGGGACCTGCCTGCCACAGTCACCCACCAGGCTAGGTCTCCTGTCCAGCCAACCCTTCACCCACCCTCCTTTGGAAGCCAGCTCTCCCTGGGGCTTGCTCCTGTCACCTGGGTCACTTGACTGCTCCACCCCCATTGACAGGCACCTCTGTGTTCACAGCCTTCCTGGACCCTCCTCAGGTGTCTGCTCAGGTTGCCCTGAGGGAAAGGGGTCCCCAGCCAGGCTCAGCTGTCCTGGGAGGGGCCAGGAGTCAGGTCATCAGAAGACCTTCCCCAGAAACCACCCTTGGCTGCCCACGCCCAGGTCCCGAGGGGCCTGGCAGGTGGGTAAGGAAGGGCTGACTCAGCTCGGAAATTCCTCTTAGGTGGCTCGCGTGGGAACAGGACATCCAGACGTCAGCACTAGGTGGCAGGGTTGACGCAGAGTGCTGGGGGATTCCAGGCTTGGAGGGGGTGGGACGTGAGCATCCGGATGGTGGGGTCTGGCCACAGGAAGCCCAGGGCCTTGCAGAGACTCTGGAGAGGTTCCCTCAACATGCTCCACCCCCAGCAGAGATGCCCCCTCCCACCGTCACCTCACCTCAATCTGCCCCCGCCCACCCTCACAAACACCCCCTGAAGTCTGCTCAGGCAGCCTCCTCAGAGTCCCCAGGACCCTACAATTTGCAAGCTTGGCCTAGCTCTGCCGTGCCCCAAATCCCTTTGCTGTGAAAGGGGCCTGGGCAAGGTATAGGAGCTGCAGGTGGAGGTCAGGTGTAGTCGGAGGCAGCCCAGGGTTTTAGGTGGCAGAGGCCTGGGTGGCTCCAAGTTCACAAGTGGGTTATGGGCAGGCAATGGGTGGCAGTGCCCAGGGCAGGGGGCACTGAGGAGACTCAGGGGTGCTGACTGTGGGGGAAGGGGGTGGGGGCTGGTGCAGAGATGAGGTGCTGTGTGTGGAGAGACTCCCTTCCTCCTCCCACTCAGCCCAACTTCCTAGCAGGGGCTGATACCACCTGCAATAGGCTGGTAACCTGGCCTGACCTCCTAGGCCACCAAGCCCAAGAAAGACTCTGCCCACCCTGAGAACCTGAACCCGCAGGAGCAGCTCTCCAAGTGCTCCGGAAAACCACAGCCCCTCCCCTGGGGTTGGAGTTCAGACTCAGATAAGGGCCCAGAGGCGCCACCATGTGTTCTCAGAAGTGCTTCCTCCCGCAGTGGCTCTCCACCCAGCACCCACCCTTCCACCTGCCAGATAAGGCCCCTGCCCTTCCTGTTACTGAGGTTGAGGCTCAGCCAGGGAGGGAAGCCCAGCTGGACAAAGACCCGCGGTGGGAGCAGGAAGGAGAGCCATCCTAGACAGAGCTGAACACCAACCCCACCCAGCCCCAGTCCCGGGGCGCTGCAGGGTGCTGTCCAGGGTCAGGGATCTCTGGTTGCCCCCAGGTGCTGTACTGAGTGACCATTGATCAGATGGGCCCACCAGACCAGGCCTGGCCATCACTCCTGTCCCCCACCCTCACCCTCACCCTCACCCCCAGGGTGTCCTGAACATTCAGGAGTGCACCCCCCTCCTCCCCAAGCGGGGCAGAGTTCTGAGGTCAGGAAAGGATCTGTTCCTGGAGGGGCTGCTGGCTCCTGTGGTGGTTTTCAGGACCGTGGACCAATCCCCCCCCCCCCAAGAAGTGGCCGTGCCTGTGGTGGAACAAAGAGGCAGGTGCTTCCACCCCCATGTGCCTCCTCTTCCCAGGAAGCTTCAGGAGTTGAGGTGTTTTCCAAAGACCATGACTCAAGCCAGGGCTGCTACAGACTTGTTTCTCAAAGACACATTCCAGGGGCGAGGGGTTGGGGATGTCCTCTGAGTCTTTGAGTTTCCATGCCCTGACTGGCTGCAACAGACCCCTGGCTACCAGAAGGTGCTCAGCACACCTGGGACCTGTCTTCCAGGGGCTGAGGGGAGCCCCAGCAGGTGCCAGGGTGATGGGCAGCCCTCAAGACAGAGGCTACAGGGTTGGTGGGGTTCCTGGGTGGTGCTTGGGTCGTCAGAGCTGAGGGCATTATGACTCCCCAAACTTTCTGCAGAAAGAAGGTACTGCTTGAGTTCCCCATCCACCAGCAAGACCCCTGGAGGGGAGAGGGAGAGAAAGGAGAAGGAAAGACAAGGAGTGTGAAGGGAGGTAGCATGTGAGAGGGAGGAGGGGGGAGTAGGGGCAGACAGACACCCAGCTTTCCCTTGGATCGCACACTCGGCTGGGCAGTGCTGGGCAGTCCTGTCCCGGGCACCAGGACACCGCTCCTCCTCCCTGCCGCCTCTGCTGTCATTGCCACCTACCGTGTTGTTTGGATATTGAGGGGGCACCTTCTACCAGCAGATGCCCAGGTGCCCCATGGCTCACACCGCACCAGACTCCATCTCCTGCTGGTCTCACTCCTTGTCTTGAAGGTCCTGAATGTGGGCTGGGTGTGTCCAGGGGTGTGGCCATCCCTTCTGGGGGTGAACAAACAGTAGTGGCTCTGGAAACCTCATTTGACAAATTTAAGCCCTCAGGGGGCACCAGCGACCTAAGAGCAGCAGATGGTCCAAGTCTTTGGGGGAGGGCAGGCCACTCTGCCAACATGCACTTTTTGTCATATCACGGGTCCCCGTGGGTCACTCACTGCACCCACTCAGGGTCCAGAGATAGCCCAGGATTCAGGCCACTCCCATGAGCCGCTCAGCCACAGGTTGGTTCCACAAGGGGGAGCTGGAATGTTCTGGGACAGCACTGATGCCATCACAGGCCACATCGCCAACCGTGAGACAGCAGATGGGCAGAGGACCCAAAGTCAGGGACTCGCAGGATGAATGGGATGTGAGGGAGGGGTGGAGAGGCCTGTGAGCTGAGACAAAGGGACAGAGACCCTGAGGGACAATCTGGAAGTAGCCCTGAGGTGGCATGGCTGCACAACGGCCTGGATGCCAGCAGGGAACACCCTCGGTGTGGGTTTTACAAAGACCTGGGTGCACTCAGCCCACCCAGGAGGCCCCCTCTCCCTGCTGGAGGGTGGTCTTCACCCCATACCCGCCTCGGGCACAGAGCAGGAAGTAGCTGAGTGTGGTCTCTCAGAGAGATACTACCAGACATGCTGGAGGGGACTCAGGGCTCCTGGGTCCTAGTCACACAGTGACAAACCTGCTTATGTCTTGCGTGGCGTCCCACATCCCAAGCCACACAGCAGGAGGATGAGCGGTGGCTTGGGGGGCTATGAGTGACTGGACAGGTCAAACTCTGGCGCCTCGCCCTGATCCTGGGCACCTGTCTGGCTCTGTGATGCTGGGATACTCAATGACCTCTCTGAGCCCCCAGTTCCCTCTGTCCTCTCTGGTCGCATCCTCCAAGGGGCGGTGGAGGCACAGTGGTACGCAGCGCCCTCTGGAGGTGCCTGGGTGGTCATCCCTTGGAATGCATCTGCCTTCTCCCAGTGGCAGAGTGGCCAGTGGTCAGGACTGTCACCAGAGCTCAGAAAGAGGCCCAGCAGCTCCTCCCACCTGAGTTGGAGACCACTGATGTCTAGGATGGATTGGAGTTTTCAGCAGCGTGCGTGGGTCAGGAGTGTTTGTGACTTGGCACGACCACTTGAGGAGGTGAGCAGGGCAGGAGGATGGGCAAGGTGGCTGGGTTTAGGGCCGGCTCTCTGTGAAGGGAAAATTCCTTGACAGGTGGAATAAGGGAAACTGAGACAAAATAATTAAACAGGGCTAAACGATTTGAGCAATTTACATCCAGCTAATGAATCATAAGGTTTTTATCTTCCCTAACCAACGAGTCTTAGGAGCAAATGTTTACATATTACAGACCATCCTGGGGCTGACTAGCCTTGGTCCAAGTTCCCCTTTGATGAGGGTCTTTCTTTCTTTTTTTTTTTTTTTTTGTATTTTTCTGAAGCTGGAAACGGGGAGAGACAGTCAGACAGACTCCCGCATGCGCCCCACCAGGATCCACCCAGCACGCCCACCAGGGGCGATGCTCTGCCCCTCCGGGGCGTCACTCTGCGGCGACCAGAGCCACTCTAGCGCCTGGGGCAGAGGCCAAGGAGCCATCCTCAGCGCCCAGGCCATCTCTGCTCCAGTGGAGCCTCGGCTGCGGGAGGGGAAGAGAGAGACAGAGAGGAAGGAGAGGGGGAGGGGTGGAGAAGCAGATGGGCGCTTCTCCTGTGTGCCCTGGTCGGGAATCGAACCCGGGACCTCTGCACGCCAGGCCGACATTCTACCACTGAGCCAACCGGCCAGGGCCGAGGGTCTTTAAAAATAAAACTGACCAAAAAATAACCCTGATCTCTCTTTTTTAAAATTAATTAATTAATTTATTTTTATTTATTTTTTTTTACAGAGACACAGATAGAGTTAGAGAGAGAGATAGACAGGGACAGACAGACAGGAACGGAGAGAGATGAGAAGCATCATCAGTTTTTCATTGTGAAACCTTAGTTGTTCATTGATTGCTTTCTCATATGTGCCTTGACCGTGGGCTTTCAGCAGACTGAGTAACCCCTTGCACAAGCAAGCAACCTTGGATCCAAGCTGGTGAGCTTTTTTTTTTTTCTCTCAAACCAGATGAGCCCGCGCTCAAGCTGGAGACCTTGGGGTCTCGAACCTGGGTCCTCCACATCCCAGTCAGATGCTCTATCCACTGCGCCACCGCCTGGTCAAGCAAGCCTGCTCCCTCTTTACACAGATTTTGATGAATCAACATACTGAAGGACACACCTGGAAAACTAATGACTATTCTGTTAAGATTTCCCCTAGGATTCTAAGAAAAGATATAAAGGCTCAAGACAAAGGACCCACAGTACACACACCCACGATTTTCTCCCTTAGGCATGTAATTGTCTTTTTCCTAAACTCTAAGGGTCCCAATGAGACTTGCAACCAGGGAAGCAGCGGGTAACAGCAGCTTATCCCAGGCTCACCCCCTGAACTTGCCTCCAAGGCCCCCTTTTCCTCTTTCCAATGAGCTGATGGCAGCCCTGCCTTGGGTTACTTCTGTCACTGTGACTTTGATTTCTCGGTGAGTTCCTGGAGCCCAGCGTGGCTCATTTCCTTCCTACAACATTTCTAGAGAAGCCAAAGAAGCCCCACCTAGACTCTCCTGTTACTTCTTCTAAGTTGCATTGTCCCTAACTGTAATAAATGTACTCTCAAAATCACAAGGACCCGTGCTATGAAATGTTGCCTGCATGAAGTTAATAACCTACACTGTACAGGGCGGGAGGCAGATCTGTCCCCATCTGGTAACATCT
This sequence comes from Saccopteryx leptura, assembly GCF_036850995.1. Taxonomy (NCBI): domain Eukaryota; kingdom Metazoa; phylum Chordata; class Mammalia; order Chiroptera; family Emballonuridae; genus Saccopteryx; species Saccopteryx leptura. The sequence continues at coordinate 83,814,235 of NC_089505.1, read as the reverse complement.
GGACCTTGGGGTTTGGACTGGCGATGGGTGCTGAGTTGCCAGGGTGGGGGGCAGGGGTGAAGAGGGGATTCTGGCTGGCTCCGGATACTTAGTGGTAGACGCTTGGATACATCACAGGCCCTGAATCACCCTGAAACCTTGGGGCTGGGCCCATGGGGAACACTGAGGCCACCCAGGGAATGGCGAGGGAAGGGCCATTGCTAGCTCCACATGTCCTTCAGAGGGTATTGTCCTGCTTTGACCATGTGCCCCTCATTTATGCCATAGGTCCTCCTGCCCCTGCCTTCTGGGAAGTGACGGGCTGCTGGACGGTGGTCTGCAGGCCCAGGAAGGAGCTTTGCCTGGGGTGGAGGTTGAGGGGGTAGAGGGCTCTAAGAAACAATCTTAGGTTAAGAAAGCCCTCCTTTGGGGATCTAGTGGGACAGCAGACTCCTTTCCTGGATGCCACCGAGCCAGCCAAAGGGGCCATACGGGTTTTGCAGCTGCAAGAGGGCACGTGGATGAGGGACAAGGGGTCTTGAAAAGGAGCCCAGGAACGTGTGGCTTCTCCACATGGAGGCAGCCCCCAGAATAAGCAGAGTAGGGGCTGAGGGAGCACATTTCTGCTTCCTGCAGGGCAGACGACCCCCAGCCCTGGACCCTAGGATGCCTCCCAAGAATAGGTCCCATCAGTAGAGGAAGGGCAGGTAGGGCAGAAGAAAGGACTTCATGGGCAAGCCCCCAGGGGAGCATCCCAGGAAGCGGGTCCACTTGATCCGCTTTGGAGGCCGCGTTTGTAACAAAGTAGCCTTTATAGGTCCAGAGGGCGCTGGTGGCCCGCGTTAGGAGCCGCGGTGGTACTCGCTTCTGCGCTCCTCGCGGTTCCCCTCGGCCGGTCCTGAGGAGGGCTCCCGCGCCGGGTCCCTGCCGTCCGCTCGCTGCCGCTGGGTGCCTCGGGCCTCGGGCTCGCCTCCCTGGGCGCCGTCGGGGCCGGGTGTGGGGGGCCGGGGACGTTCCTGCGCGGAGTCGGGCTGCCCGGGCGTGCGCGCGCCTGGCTTCTCCGCTGCGCGAGTCGGGGGCGTGGAGGACCGGGCCTCGCCTGAGAAAACAACAGCGGGCGGGGAACTTTGCAGGAGCTGGGCAGGCGAGGCCACACGTCGGTCTCGCCGTTGTACAAAAGCACGAAGCGGTGCTGCGATAGCAGCGGCAGCATCTTTTGGCCACGCAAGCTCTTCTGGAAGGTCTCCAGCGCCAAGTCTGAGGGAGGATGGGAGGCAGGAGTGATAGGCATTGGCGGGCGGGGCTTGGGGGCACCCAGCCTCTCCAGCATCACGCTTGTGGGACTGGGGTGCAGGTTCTGGGGGCAGAGGAGGAGATGAGAGGGTGGTGAGCGGTGGGACCCAGGTGGGGCGAGGTATGGATGGGCACTGACTTGAGGGGGAGGTTGGGGCAGGGATGCCTTTTTTCTGCAGGGCCTGAGTTGACACACAGGCACTTGGGATGTTGGAGAGCTAGGTTTGTGGGCACCTGAATTCGGGAGAAGGTGGGATGGCTCATACAAGACGGGCAGGCAGTGGAGGGGGGTGGTTTGAAGATTTTAGGGGGGCTGTGCAAGGGTCTTACCCAGGGTCTCCATGACCACGCCGGGAATCACCTCCTTCAGGACTTCACAGTTGGTGTGCAGGGCAGGGTTGGAGTTCATCTCTAGCAGCCACACCTGGGCCCAACACTGGTTAGCATCCTCCCCTACCCACCACTTGGGCAGCAGGAAGGAGGTTGAGGCCCTGGTCCCTGTTAAGCCAAGTGACCCTGGGCAGGTCCCTTCTTTCTTATGGCCTCACTCCACAAATTTGCCAAGAGGCTGAGACTCTAAGGGTCTGTGGGCCTGGCCTTGGAGCCTGCCCAGCTGTAGGATGAGTGAAGCTTTATGGACTCCCCCCACCCAGGGCTTAGGGAGGCTTGCCTGGGTGGTCAGACTGTGCGCAGATGACCTGCCTCCTAGCACCTGCCTACCAGACCCCACTGCCTTGGGACACCTCCACGGCACCTTGAAATTGTCATCGATCAAGAAATCACAGCCGATGAGGTCAAAGTAGCCCAGCTTGCACTCGAGCTTGGACTTGACAGCCAGGAAGCAGTGGGTCATGATCTGCTGCATTCGCTTCTGTGGGTGGGGCAGGGCCGGGGTGACTGGATGTCACCTGTAGGTCCTGACTGTGCCTCCTTGTCACAGCTGTGCCCCTCACTTGCAACATCATCTAAAGTCCTACCTGTGCCCTCATTTGCACGCCCGCCTTTGCCTTCGCCTGAGCTACCACCTATGTCCTCACCAGCATCGCCACACCTGCCCACATTTTCACTCTGGGGGTGTGACAGGGTTACAGCCAGAAACTCAGTCACTCTCATTTTGTTCACGCACACACACACGTGCAGCTCTGGCTGCATGGCAGGTGCCGGGGTATGAGAGTGAAGAGACCTTGCAGGGAAGGTCTGCCCTGGAGCAGCTCATCACGCGGAGCAGGAGAGACAGACAACACGGGATCCGGAGATTATGATCCACTTTGCACAGCGCGTTCAGGAAGACATGCTGATGCAGGAAATGAAGTAAGGTGTGGGGATGGGAGTTCTGGGGTGGCTTTTGCCATGTAAAATGGGGTCTGGTTTGGGTGGGCCTCATTGAGGAGCTAGTGAGCAAGGACTGGAGACTGGAAGGAGGTGCTGTGGGGTGGGCACGGGACACCTGAGCATGCCTGAGGTGTTGCAGGAGCAGAGGGAGGCTGCTGCGATGGCTGGAGGAGACAGGGAGAGGGGAGACCAAGGTGGCATCAGTCACACTGTGGCAGCCCCTTTCACCCTGAGGTCAAAGCTGGTGGAGGGTGGAGTGTCAGAGGAGCATAGGTGACCTGTACCCTAACAGGGTCCTCTGCCTGCTATGCGAAGACAGACTGGAGAGGCTGGGAAGCTGTTGCAACAATCCAGGTGAGGAATGGCGGTGGTTTGGTAAGCTAAAGTGTTGGGATGGGTTCTGAATATATTTGGAGGTAGGGCCAGCCAAAGGGGCTAATGAAAGAATGGTGAGCTGTGAAAAGAAGAAGGAATGAAGGGTTATCCCTAGGTGTTTGGTCCGGAAGGATGGAGCCCCCATCAGCTGAGAGGGGGCAGGAGAACCAGGGAGCTTGAGACATCTCCGAAATGGGGGCAGATCAAGAGTAGATCATCTGCTGGGCCCAGGGCCTCCCGAGAGCAGAGGTTGGGAGATGAGGGCCAGCACAGCAGCCAAGAGGGAGGGGACAGTGTCCTGGAAGCCATGGAAAAGAGTCCAGGGAGTGAGCAGCACTATCTAAAGTGGCTGGCAGGTCAGGGATGAAGAACGCTGGGAACTGGGGACCCTGATGGATGTTTCAGTGGCACAACAGGGGTAAGAAGCCTCACTGGAGTGGGATCAAGAGAGACAAGAACACCAGTGAAAATATCAGAGGAGGGACATCTGAAAACAGGCCACTCCATAAATGCAACAACAACAAAAAAACCCACAAAAAACCCAAAAACTGGCAAAAATGGTCAGAATAAACTTTTTCAGAACTCTGAAAATTAACTAAAGGCTTACAGTAACCTGAAGCATGCTTATTCAACAAAAATCTGTGTGTGTGTGAGAGAGAGAGAGAGAAGAAGAGAGAGATGAGAAGTATCAACTCGTAGTTGCAGCACTTTAGTTGTTCATTGATTCCTTTCTCACATGTGCCTTGACTGTGGGGCTCAAGCCCAGCCAGTGACCCCTTGCTCAAGCCAGCGGCCTTTGGGCTCAAGCCAGAGACCCCACACTCAAGCTGGTGAGCCTGTGCTCAAGCTGGTGACCATATAGTTACCTCCGTTTCCAAGGTTGATACTCTATCCACTGAGCCACCACCAGTCAGGCCAAAACTTTAAAGAATTAACACAAAATTTTCACAAACTCTGCAAAAAATTGAAGAGGAGGAAACAAACCACATCCCAAACCACAGAAACACACATGAAGAGAATGCTCCCAACCAATACTGCTAATGAGTGTAGACACAAAAGTACTCAGAGAAAGACCAAACCAAATCCAGAAGCATGTTTATTTATTTTTTTTATTTTTATTTTTTTGTATTTTTCTGAAGCTGGAAACGGGGGAGAGACAGTCAGACAGACTCCCGCATGCACCCGACCGGGATCCACCCGGCACGCCCACCAGGGGGCGACGCTCTGCCCACCAGGGGGCGATGCTCTGCCCCTCCGGGGCGACGCTCTGCTGCGACCAGAGCCACTCTAGCGCCTGGGGCAGAAGCCAAGGAGCCATCCCCAGCGCCCGGGCCATCTTTGCTCCAATGGAGCCTTGGCTGCGGGAGGGGAAGAGAGAGACAGAGAGGAAGGGGAGGCGGGGGTGGAGAAGCAAATGGGCGCTTCTCCTATGTGCCCTGGCCGGGAATCGAACCCGGGTCCCCCGCACGCCAGGCCGACACTCTACCGCTGAGCCAACCGGCCAGGGCCCAGAAGCATATTTAAAGGGCCATACCCTACATCTGATGGGATTTATCCGAGAAAAGCAAGACCAATTCCACATGTGAAAATAAAGCAATGTCGATGCAACCCATGAACAGAATGAAGCCACAGCACCAACCATGTGGACGTGGCTCAAGCACCGGAACAGGATTGAGAGTGTAGAAATAAACCCAACAACACGTCCAGAGCATTCTCTTTGACAAATGGTGCTGGGACATGGGTAGTCTGCATGCTGAGAGAATAAAGTTGGATCCCTGCCTCATACCCTAGACAAACAAAACAAAACAAAACAAACAAAAACTCAAAATGGGTCAATGAATATAAGAGCCAAGGTGAAAAACTTTTAGAAGAAAATGTTGTGTATATCTTTCCAACCTTGGATTTGACAATGGGATCTCAGGTGTGACCTCAAAAGTAGGAATCTCCAAAGAAAAGCTGGACAAATGGGTCTTCATCAAAATCTAAAACTTTTGTTCAAAGAAGGACATAATTAAGAGAGTGAAGATGCCTGACCAGGCGGTGGCGCAGTGGATAGAGCATCAGACTGGAATGCAGAGGACCCAGGTTTGAAATCCCGAAGTTGCCAGCTTGAGCTCTGGCTCATCTGGTTTGAGCAAGCTCACCAGCTTGAGCCCAAGGTCACAGGTCTGAGCAAGGGGTCACTCGGTCTGCTGTAGCCCCCCCGGCCAAGGCACATATGAGAAAGCAATCAATGAACAACTAAGGAGCTGCAATGAAGAATTGATGCTTCTCATCTCTCTCCCTTCCTGTCTGTCCCTATCTGTTCCTCATCTGTCTCTGTCACAAAAAAAAAAAAAAAAAAGAAAAGAAAGAACTCACAGATCAGGAGGAAGTGTTTGCAGATCATATATCTGATAGGGTTTAGCATCCCGAGCTATCAAGGGCTCTAACAAGGAAGAAGGACAAAAGACCCAACTAGAAAATTTTCTAAAGCAGACATGCAGACAGCCAATAAACACATGAAAAGACACTCAACATCATTAGCATTAGCAGAACGCAAATCAAACCCACCCACGAGGGGATAGCACTTCATACCCACTGGGTGAGTATTTAAATAAAGGAAAAGTGTTGGCAAGGATGTGGAGAAACTGGGACCCTCCTACACTGCTGGTGGGAATATGAAATGATGTAAGGTGGGAGACAGAGTTGGAGACACCTCAGAGTGGTCAGGTTCTACTACTCAGTTACATGCGGAGAGACACACACTTTATGGCAGACGCCCCACCACCACCACCCCCAGATGGTCCATGTCCTTTGTGCCTAGTCCAGTACTGAGGGAAACACTGCCTCCACCCCACATCCCCTAAGGGGTCTTGACTCTTGGCCCGTCCCCCATATGGGGGTGGGTGAGGCCTGCACATACCGTGAAGGTGGTGTAGACCCAATCTCTGGGAAGGCCTTTGGTCTTCCTGAATTTGTCGTTGATGTAGCAGTTGAGCTGCTCCATGCTCCATACTGTATCTTCCTTCAGGAGCATGTACAGGGGGTTCTTCTTCTGCATGTACTGGGGGGATGTGGTGTGGCACCTGGAGACCATCACCCCAGAGGACCCAGAGGCCCTGTCCCCTAGGACACCTTGCAGCAACCCTGCCACCGGGACCCTCTCATAGCACCTTCTTTTCCTGAGACCTCCTCAGCCACCAAGTCCCTCACCAATCCTTATGGAGGGCTCCCCACCCCCACCTAGATGTTTCCCATTACGAACCTTCCACAGAGACCTCTGGCCTACAGGCTTTCTCTGTGAGTCCTCACAGAGACCCCCACCCCCAGCCCCTACCCATACCCACGCCTCCTTCGCGCCCAGAGGGGACCAAGCTTCAGGGGCTGGGAGCAGGGCTCTTGGTCACTTGGCCAGGATGCCCTGCAGTGGCTGAAGGTGAGAAGTAATGATGACTGCAGGCAGGGGCAGCCCTGGCCACCTCAGGGCCTGGATAAGGCCACTGGGTCTGAGCCTTATCTACAGCTGGACTCGTCTGTGTTCCTGAGCCATGATCTTGTCCCCAGGCTGCAGAGAGGCCCTTACCTGGTTGGTCAAGTGGCCACTGAGATTTTCAGAATGGGGATCGTAAAGGCCAAGGGTGAGGCGAGCATAGCCATGGCCAAAGAAGACCATGTACGGCATGGCACAGGCAATGAGCAGGTAGGACCGCACGTCAAACTTCTTCCCGTCCAGCAGCAGCGGGTTCTGAATGTACCTGGGTGGACACATGAGGGCTGAGCGCATGACCAGCCTGGTCTGCCCATGTCCCTATGCCCTAACCTGGGCCTGAGCCAGTTCCTCAGGACCCCCACCACCTGTTCCAAGTGTGACCTGTGCTCTCCCTCCCCTGGCTGAGTGTATAGTGTATGTCTGTTGGTAGGGGGACATTTCTGAGCCTGAACAGTTCAGAGAATCCCTGGGTCTCAGCCCCCTGTGATGTCTGGGGTGCCCCAGGCTGCGGCTTTCACTAGGAGCCTGGCAGGTGGAAGCAGACTAGATCCCTGGGCAGGGAGGATTGCCTGGAGGAGGAGGGAGGGCTAAAACTGGAGGGGCAGGGAGGGAATGCTCCAGGGGGAGGGAGCTGCAGTACTCAAGACCCAGAAGTTGGGAGCAGCAGCTTGGGGCAACCATTGGGAGAGGCGGGTGGTGGACAGCAGCTGACACAGGACTATGCTCTGTGTTGGCAGATGGGGAGTTCCAGAGGGACCTTTCTGAGGCGAGACTGTGCCTCCTGGTGTGAGACTGGGTTATGGAACCAGTCCAGAGGCAGGGACAGTCAACTCGGGCTGCAAGACTGAAAGCTGCTGCTGCCTGGGTGGGCTTCCTATAGGATAAGGGGCCGTGTCCCGCCAGGGGACAAACTGACCAGGCCCTTCCCATCCCACCTCCAATGTCCAGGAGCCTCTGTCCAGGGGGATCACCTCTGCGACCCTGACTGAATATGACACCTCTACCTCTGCTGGGTACTCAGGGGCCCTGCTGGGGGCACTGCAACCTTCACCAGACAAGGACTCCTCTGTGGGCCCTGGGACCCTGATGAGCCTCAGGCACCAGCAGAGCCCAGGGTTAGCCCCACACCCGTGGACGCCCATCGAGGTATCCACGCCCAACACCTCTGCACAACCCGAGCCTGGGGCGTCCGGCATGGCATTTTGCTGTAGTTCGGGTCGTCCTCCATGCTCTGGATCTTGGTCTGGAGGGCAGAGACTTCATCCTGGCTCTGGAGCAGAAAGATGCCTTTGCCCTGGTTGGAAGCGGTGGGCTTACAGATCCACGTCTGGGTTTCTGCGGAGAGAGCCGCCTGAGCACCTCCCCTCCTTGCCCTGGGCCCGCCCATGCTCACCAGCCCCACCCACCAAGCTGTGGCTCTGACCACCTCTTTCCAAACCTGATCATGCCCCGCCCAGCCCAGCCCAGAGCACACCCTACCAGGACCGAACCATGCCCCTCTCAGCTCTGACACCCTCTGCCCTGTCCACAGGCAGCCATGGCTCTACTCTTCCCAGGCTCTGTCTCCACTAAGGCCCGGCCAGGACCTCCACCCATCTGGCTCCATGCTTCCCCTCCCTGGTCACACACCCACCTGGACCTATCCCAAGCCTTGCCAGCTCACTCACGCCACAACCTTGGTCTGTCCTGAACCTGTCTCCTCAGAGCAGGCCTGGCAGCCAGCAGCCTCTCACCATCAAAGAGGGTGAAGAATGCCTCTCTCTCCTCCCTGACATCCAGACGGTAGGTCTCTGGGAAAAATTCTTCCATTTTCAGTATCCTGGTGGAGCAGAGAGGTGGGCGGGGACACAGCGTGGGCTGTCTCCCTCCCCCAGAGGCTCAGCTGGTCATTCTAGGGGTCAGAGCTAGGGGCAGGCTGGAGGAACACGAGTTTTTCCCTACATCCTGCCCCCTGCCCCGCTGTTCCCTCTGCTCCCTCTGCACCCCCTGCCAGAGCACTCTTGCCTAACTGGCTTCCCTGCAGGCTGCAGACCCCCTCACCTACCCCAGCCCTCGCCCACTTCCCAGCTCTTCTTCCTGGCTGCCCTGCCGCCTGCGTGGTTCAGGCATGCGTGAGCGCTCAGTTCAGAGCTGTGTCCCCAGGCGGGGACCGTGCCCGGCATGCAGCGAACACAGATGCCTGAGTGCTCTGGGCTGGTCGGAACCTCTTACACTGGCCTGGGATGCCCTTTAACCCCTTGTCATCTATCACCAGGCTATCCTGCAATTCAGGGCAGAGCGGCGCCTCCAAGATGGGCTAAGTGCATCTACCTCTGTGGCCTGAGACCTCTTGGGTTGGCCCATGTGAGCTCCTCAAGGATGGGTGTTGGGTCCTTTCCAGATCTGTACCCCCCGGGGACAAAGGGCCTGGCTTGAGTGTCCACCAGGCAGTGTGTGGAGGGTGCAGATCTGGAGAGGTGGGGGATGGGCAGGGGCTTTGGGTCGGTAGGTAGCTCTGTGGACAGGTGATGTTTGGGTGAGCGGATCTGGGATAGAAGTAGGTGGATGGATGGGCAAGTGGCCCAGCGGGTAATGTGCTTGAAGAATAGGTGACTGATGTGGAGAGGACAGAGCCGGACACGTAGATGCAAAGATGGTGTCGTGGTGACCCGGTGGGGTGGGCTGCCTGCCTAGTGGGGGGTGGACAGGTATATGAATGGTTGGGCAAGGAGTGGGTGAGTGAATGGACAGGCAGACACCAGACAGACGAACACACTGAGCTGTTCAGGCAGGACTGCGTGCTGGGGAGCGGAGCAGACAGACAGTGACAGGGGGACGTGCATGGGGAGGGAGGCAGTAGGTGTGGTGAGCAGCGAATGACCAAATGAGGAATAGCAGCAGGGGCTCCGCAGTGGGCGTGTACGGACTCTGAGGGGCAGTCATGGGTGGCAGGGGTTGGAGGTGGAGACAGGGTGGAGAGTGCGTGGATGGGTCTGTGGGAAGATGGGTGGGTGGACAGAATGGAGGGTGGTCGGGACCAGCGATTGACCCGTCAGATGGGTGGGTGTGCCGCTGAGTGGAGGAGGGGCGGGTGGGTTGGTAGGATGAGGTGGGTGAACGGTGGGTGCTCAGCGGGTGGTGGGTGAGCAGGGTTGGGCGTACTCAGCCTGGGCGCACTGCAGTGTCCTGCTGGTCTTGTTGATGACCCTTGCGTACTCCCTGAGAGCGCTGAGCAGCCCGATCTTGGTGGTGAGCAGTTTGTTGTTAGGGAGCTGGTATAGCAGCTGCTCACCTGGAGCAACAAAGCCGTGGGCAGCATGCGGGTGACCGTCGCAGGGCCTCGCAGCGCAGGCCACCACAGGCTCCCATCAGGGAGAGGTGGAGCCGCTCCTCTGTGCTTTGACCCAGAAGGCCCTTGCAGAGGGTAGGCCACTAGCCCCCAGCCCCGCCACCCCTGGCTACCTTCCCGGAAGTGGCTGTAACTGTCCCGACACTTGACTTCGCACCACTTGAGCCTGTAATCCCCTCGCTGGCTGTCCTGGATGCGCTGCCAGCCCTTGCTCTTGCAGTAGGAGCTGATTCTATGGGGCGGAGGGGCAGCCATGACCCTGGAGGCCTTAGGGCTTAGGGAAAGGATGCCAGGGGAAGGGATGCAGGGACCTCAGGGGGCAGAGCCAAGGCAGGGCTGGGCCCTGGGGGCAGTGGGGCTGGGCCCAGCCTGAAGCCCTTACTCACATTGAGGCCCCATTGGTGCCACCAATGTAGAAGAAGGGGCCACATCCCGTGCTGGGCAGTTGCTTTTCCTCTCCCAGCCGGTGCCTTTCCAGGAGGGTGGTCTGGGTCATGGTAGTGACAGCACCCCCCAGGAGGTCTGTGAACATGCAGGTGGTCAGGCTCCAGCCCAGCTGGAGACTTTCCCACCCCATCCCAGGCTCTGCCTGAGCTAATCTGCATCCTAGTCCAGCTGGCTTAGCTGATGCAAGAGCCCATCTGCTTGGCTGGTCCCCATTGGTCTCTCATGGGCCCAGACTGTGAACAGGGTCATGGCCACTCAGAATCTGGCTCAAGTTCAGTCCCAGTTGGGCTCCAGACCAGCCGACCCTCTCCCATCCATTTCTTGCAAAACCCCGGGGAGTCCCCCCAATCCGTCTGGGCACATCTCATCCCAGGAGCAGGCCTGACCGGTGGGCCTGGTCCCACTACACTTCCTAGGAGAGAGGCAATGGTCACCACCCTTCTGGGTCAGCCCTGAAAGGGGCAGGGTCCCTCCTCACCAACAGGACAGGGCTGGGTACAGGTAGGGGCGAGGGTGTGAGACTAGAGTGGGAGGCAGACATGGCACAGGGACATGCTCAGGAGGGCAAGGGTCACAATGTCTATCATGACATCATAGGTGACCCATGTCAGGCCGGGGAGATGGGCTGCCCTGCCCCAGGCGCACAGGCTCGGTGCTGGGCAGGCAGAATACCTGCCAGACTGTGGAGAGCTTTCACTCCCTGTGCCCATTCTGACGCTGGCTCTGCTGGGCTTTTGCTGGGGCATGGCTATGTGGTCCCCCATTAGAACACCTATCTCGGAATGGGGCCCTGGGCCCCAGGGAGGCCATCCCAGGGTTGTATTTATTGATTTTTTAGAGAGAGAGGAGTGAGAGAGAGAGACAGAGAGAGAGAGAGAAGGGGGAGGAGCAGGAAGCATCAACTCCCATATGTGCCTTGACCAGGCAAGCCCAAGGTTTCGAACCGGCGACCTCAGTATTCCAGGTCGACGCTTTATCCCACTGCGCCACCACAGGTCAGGCCCCAGGGTTGTATTTACCTGGCCGCCGGGGGTGGCTCCGCCAGACCCCTGTGGTCCTTGACCGCTTGCCTCTCTTGGTGCCAACCGGGGCCCAGGGGTGCAGTTCCTGCTGGTTGTGGATGAAGCAGGTGTGGCCATAGGCCACAGCAGTGGGGACACTGAGGTGGGGGCACCGCTGGGAAGATGCTGCCCCTACCCCTCTCCGGGACCTTCTTGCAGCCCGTGGTCTTAAACCCCGGATCTGGCGTGGGGTCCGGCCCCTCCTGCTGGGGGAAGGACGCCTCCTGGGGTCTCGGATTTGGGTTTCTGCTTGTGGCTGGCTCCTGTCTCCATGGCGATTGTGGAATCTGGTACCCCTCAGGAGCAGGGCAGTCTCTGCATTCTGTCTGTCCTGGGTGAGGCCGCCCCTGCAGGGACTGTCTGTCTGGCCGTGGTGCCGCCTGTAAAGAGGGCGGCCATCAGGCCCGGAGATAGAGGCACCTTGTGTCTGAGAGGGCTGGGCAGTGAGGTGTCGGCAGCATCCTCATGGCTGCCCTGGGCCTGCCCCCAGGAGGGGCCCTTGCTTTGAGCACCTTCCCCCTGTGACCAACTTGGGAACATTTCAGGAAAGTTTCAACCCTTCCTTAACGGGTCCTTCCCAATTTGGGGCTGCTTGGGAGGCAAGGACTTTCCGAAGGGTTAGAAACATGAGCCGTGCAGAGGCAAGCACACCGGGGAGTGGGCAGGACTGAGGGCCTTGGGCTGTCCAGGGCAGAGTCACTCTGTAAGCATCCAGCTGGTCATGCTGCCCGAGGCCTCAGTCCCCACTTGGGACAGAAGTGTGCACAGTTCTGGGGGCTGAGCACGGGCAGGAGGGAGAGAGCCTTACACCTCTGCCCCTGGCCCAGCCTGGCCCCACCCAGAATGGAGGGCTCCTTGGAGGAGGCTGAGTGTCTGGGCTGGACCCGGGCAGGAGGGCCTCTACATGCACACTCAGCTCTCCACGTGGCTAGGACACCCAGCCCCTTTGCACTTAGTTCCCAGCACCTGGCAGCAGGTCCAAGGAGTCCTGCTGAGGCTAGAAGACCACCCTCAAGACACTGACATTCAGTACCTTCCCACAGCATTCTTGAGTGAGTGGCCACAGGGCCAGCAGGCATCTGAGGGAAGCCCCCAGGTGTGAGCAAGAAGTCAACATACAGATACTCAGATACACACTTCACAGACACACAGATGTACACACAGACACATGCAGACACATACACAAGACACATAGATGCAGTCATGCACACGCACAGAGGAAGAGGAGGGAGAGGTGGTGGCACAGATACCGAAGGAAACATTCCCTGGTGCACGTTGCGGTGGGCGTGAGAGGAGCCCTAGGAGGGCTGGCCGCTGACCCAGAGTGTGTGAGAATTATAAATGCAGCACACGGGGCCAGGACATTGCCCACAGAGAAGGACAGGAAGGTGGCAGCAGGAAGCAGGTGGAGCTGAAGCCCAGTGCGGAGACACCAGTGAGCGGAAGCTGGGCTCCGGGGGCCCTCAAGGTGTTTCCAGAGAAAGACCCAGAGCTGGAGGCACCTCAAGGCTGCACCTCAACTCTCCACTAGTCAAGTGGGCAGGGGTCACTGCAGTTTCTACACAAGGTGGGGTGGGCTAGGGGGACGAGGGCGAGGACCCAGTGTGGAAACAGGAGAGGTTCCCTCAGGCTGGCTGGCAGGGGATGCTTGGTTTATGATGTGAGCGTGTGGTGGCGAGGGGCCAGGTGAGCCGTGGGCAGCCTCAGAAAAGCCCGTGTTGGAGGGCAAGGGGTAGGAGCAGCTTGAGGAGCTGGCCAGTGGCGTTTGCGTCGGGAGGTGGAGGCATGGCAGAGACACCACCACCTGCCTCTACTTGGCTTTTCTAACCATGGATGTATTATTTTCACAAAGAATAAGGCCATGAGTTGTCATTTGCTGTCATTAAAATCAACAGAGAGAAATAAAAGCCACGGGCGAACCTGTGTGCAGTGTCTGCGTGGTTGGTGAGAGCTTGGGGTGGCAGTGGCCGCCGTGTGGGCTCCGCTCTGGCCCTGAGCTCTGGCCGGCACTCTCAGCCCCTGAAGGACCGAGTCTAAACACAGACAAAGCTTTCCGCTTGGGGGGGGGGTCACGGGGAAACTCCACTTTGTAATAAACTTTGAAGTAAACGTTTTACCTGGTCAGGTATAAAGACCAGCAGGAAACAGCACCTTGGTGTGGTGAACGGACGGCCCTCGTGAACCTGAAGAAAACGTCCAAGAAAACGAGAAGACGTCAGTGTCCCTCCGTGCATCTTCCTCAGAAACACGTTTGACAACGTGGGTGCCAGGGAAGTGCTCACATTGTCTGACGGGGTGGTGCCTCCTGGGCAGGGGCAGGCTGTCCACGGGGATATGGGTCCCCACAGATGTTAAGAGGTTGCCTTCTGGGCATCAGCTCTTGGAGACAGACCCGGTCCTGAGCAAAAGAGCTCGTCCTGAAGAGCTGAGACACCCAGGAGGCACACCCTTCTTAGTCTGGCCCCTGGGTTTCTGCCTCTCAAGCTTTCACCCTGGGGGGCATGGGCCCTCCACAGGGGGGCACCCTTGCCCTTGCCTTCCCCTTCCTTGTCTCTTTCTGCTCCTGGGCACAATCCCCAGAGGCTCAACAATGTCCTTAGTGCTGGGCCCGGGGAACAAGACGGCAGATCCCAGTCCTCACGCCCAGTCAGGACCTCTGGTGTTGGTTCACCTGTCTCTCTTACCTGCCCTACAAGCTGGTATGAGCCTTCTGCCCGGGAAACAGTGGTGACCTGGCAACCATCTCCCAGCAACCTCAACCCAGGGCCCAGAGGTGAGCAGGTGGATGAGCAGAGGCAGAGCCAGGGACCCTGGGGAGCTGGGCCCTCTCTCTAGAATCTTCCCCGAGCCTTTTCAAGACCCTCAAATCCATGCCCAGACATCAAACCTGACCCTATAACATTATTTGTATTTAGTAGGCTTTATTGTTGTATTATACCGCCCACATCACAGCCCCAGCACATGTGGTTCCCATTTTACACAGCAGTGAGTGGGGGCTCAGCGAGGCAGTGCCACCCCCGAGGGGGGGGCTTACCCCTGGGGCTGTGCCTCTGCCCCCCCCAGCCTTGCATTCTCTGCTTTGAGTGCCTTTGCTTCTCATAGGGCTGGATAGTGTCATCTCCGATCTGTCCACATTCTAAGCCCCGGCACCTGCAGATGTGACATTACTTGGGAAAAGGATCTTTGCAGATGTGATTAAATTAAGAATTGTGAGGTGATATCCTCCTGCATTCTCTGGGGGACCCTAAATCCAGCGACCAGAGTCCTCACAAGAGGAACTTATGTCCCCAGATGAGGAGACACAGGGGAGGAGCCATGTGGAGATGGGGACAGAGGCTGGAAGGATGTGACCACAAGCCCAGGGACAGCTGGAGCCATGGAGGCCGGGAGAGGCAGGAAGACCCTCCCTTAGGGCCTCTGGAGGGGGCGCCCCACCCCACCCCACCTGGACTGTGGGAGAATTCACTTCTGTGGGTTCAGCCTGCCCAGTGTGTGGCCAGTTGCTGTGGTGGCCTTAGAAGACACATGTACCCCTTAAACTCCTCACTTTCGAGGGTCCTAGGCTTCACCCTGACTGAAGGAGGGCCTCTGTGGCCCTATAGAAGCAGCCATACCCACAAGCTCCACGCCTACCTGTGCCAGGTCCTGGGGACCTTCAGGGTCCAGTCCTGCTGGGCTGTAGTCTGATACCTCTCTGACCTGCAGGCAGTGGGGGCCCTGGCCAAGCCCATGACTGAGCAGTTAGGACATTCTGCCCTTAGGAACGGTGGCCCCCGGCTTGGGGCTTCTTCGGGGAGGCAGTGTGGCCCTTGGTCACCCTTAGGCCGCTCCTCTTCCCCTCTGCCTGAGCACAGAACCTTGGAACACCAGAACTGTCCTCTTCCGGGAGCCTGTGCCCCCTCCCCACTTCTCAGGGATGGACTCCTTTGATGCTGCTAGATTCCTGGGCCAGCTGACCACCTGGTCCCCCGGATCCTCATGGGTTCTAGGGTGGTGGCCCCTTGCTTGCTGTGACACCAAGAGCTCATACTTGAAAACTTGACATCAGAACCCGAAAAACTGCTGGCATGTGCTGCCCCAGACACAGCCTTTTAACAACGCGCCGCTGGGGGCCCTCCTGGCATGGGTGTGCTGGAGTCAGGAGGGGACCATGGGGGCCAGGGAGAGGCCCAGCACCCTTCTGCAGCAGTGGTGGGCCTCCCTGGGAAGTTGGCACCTCTTCTGGGGCTGGGCCAGGCCTCCTGGACTTGACCAGGAAGCCTCCTCACTGGTGCCAGGCAGTCTCTTGCCTCTGAGTCTCTGCTTGGCTCCTTCTGGTGTCTGCATGGTCACCCCCTTGATCACCTGCTCAGGGAGGCCTTCTGGGGCCGGCCTCACCTCCCTGCTTGCTGCTCTAGAACTTGGCCATGCAGATGGTGTTCAGGGAAGATTCAGGGAGAGAGTGGGGAATGAGGTGGAGGAGTAGGAGCCTCTCCTAGTACCTGGGGAGCCCTCCTCCCCCACGCCAGCAGCTGGGTCCTTGGGCTGACATAGGGTCTGAGGCTCTGTCCTCAGTGGGTCTTTTGCAAGGTTATGGGACCCTGGGACCTGCTGGGAACTGTCAAGGGGAAGGAAAGGGATTTGAGGAGACAGCATTGAGGCTGGGGATAAGGTTCGCATCAGAATTTGGTTGGGAGACAGCTTTAGATGGGACGTTTCTATGAGCCACAATGGGAGGAGCAGAGGGAGCCTGGCAGGTGGGATGGGGGTGGGGAGGCTGCCCAGCACCAGGACAGCAGGACAGTGTGCCTCCTGACAGCTCAGGCCCCAGGACAGACGTGAGGACCTGGGCGGAGGCCTTGAGCTGAGACCTGAGGAAGGAAGGAGGTGGCTGCCCCCGCCCCTCCCAGCCTTCCCTCTGCCTCTTCCCCAGCTTCCCGCTCTAGTCTGATGGTGGGGTCTCTACTCCCAGGACCCTCCAGCTGCCTGACACTGTCTGGAGTGGGGAGGGGGCAGCCTAGAGTCCCTGGGGGCACTGCGTGCTGTGGGCGCTCTTCCTTGCCCTGGATTGTGGGGGGTGAGGTTGCTTCTGTGCTGTCCTCCTGAGGCCCCCTGCCCAGTGCAAGTCAGGGGAGGGCACAAAGGATGAGGTGACCTCCCTGGAGAGGGCTCCAGGCTGGCCTGCAGCGGTGGGGCTGACTGTACTCCCATCTTCTCTGGCACAGTGACAGGGCCTTCAGCCTGGTGGCTACACGAGTGGGCTTCTGGGGGTTGGGCTGTGCCCTGAGATGAGAAGCCAGCCCCTCACACCCTCTATTATTTCAACAATTCATTATGGCTGCGATAGAAAGCCCAGCCTGGGGTCTGAGTGCTCCCCCGTCAGAGTCATGGGGGATAGGGACATCCCAGTGTGGTCTGTGCCCTGAGGGGGACACGAGGGCCCCAGACTGGGGCTGATGTGCACCACCCGATCAGAGCCACTGCTGGGCCCGATGGCCAGTGTGCCTCCACCTCCACCTGGCGTCTGGCGAGAGGACCCTCCTCTGGCGGTGACCAGGCCGTGGATGGACGGCATTACCAGACAGTATTAGACAGAAGGACCCAGGTCTAACCGTGTCTGGTAAGACACCCATCACAGGCTGCCTGTCTTGTGGTGTTCAGCTGGGTGGCAAGACCCCTGGGCTTTATTGAGTCTGAAAAGCGAGATGGTCCTTCCCACGCCCTGTGGCCTGATGTCTGGCTGGAGCCTCCCAGGGCCTGCCTTGCCCTTGGGCTGCTGTGAAGAGGGCCTCCTGCAGACCCCATCCCAACATGCTGTCCCCCAGGTGTGTGCATGTGCATGCGTGTGTGTGTGTGTGTGTGTGTGTGTGTGTGTAGCTGGGGCATCTGGTTACCCTGCACTTGACCCTAAGCCAGTGCTCAGTTAATGAGTAACAGGAAGCCAGGGGCAGACCCTCCTTCCCTGAGAGACTGGCTGGGGCCCAGGGCAGGGTGGGGTTCCTGGGCCAGAAGGGGCTGCCCTTGTGCATGTCAGCCAGGGAGGTCTGGGGGCTTGAGTCCTGGCTCCAGATCAGAAAGATAAAACGGAGGGCCTACTGGACTTCAATTTCAGATGCTGTTCCCATTCTTGCCTGTGACCATGCGGAGGCTGGTGTGTGTGTGTGGGGGGAGAGACTGTTTTTGTCAGGGAATAGCATAGAATGGCCACTGCCCCCAGCCATGGTTTGGGGCAGGGCACCTGGACGCACCCTGTCTTTCCTGTGTTCTGGGTGGCCCTCAGGAGCACGCTCCCGTCAGAGCAAGACCCTGTGAGAGAAGCCAGTGCCCACAGTGGACCTCACCTGATGGGGGCCTCTCAGGAGGGCCAGCCCCTGATGGCCAGTGTGGCTGGGTCACCCTCGGACAGCCACAATGGACATAGCACCCTGTGTGGTGGTTGGGAGGGGCTGGAAGGGAGGCAGAGCTGCCTGCTGTGGGCCAGCCAGGAAGTGCATTCCTGTGTGGCCGCTGAGTGGCTGGCTGGCAGATGCTGCAGAGCCTTCAGAGCCGGCAGCGCCGAGTCACCGGAGCAACACGGTGGGCAGCGGGGCAGGCTGGGTGCAGGCCAGGTCCTCAGACATGCAGGACAGGGCTGGTGCCCTTCTCCAGTCCCAGCGTGATGGCCCTGATGGTCTCTCCTGGGGGTCAGATCATCCACCTGTGTCCCAGCCAGCCCTGGGCCTCAGCCCAACTCTGGAGTTCCAGGGACTCAGGACAGCACGTCCTCGGGCCGCTTCCAGGCAGCGAGCAGTGGGTCACCTTTGAACATCGTTACCAGACAGTGTTAGAGTCAAGCCGAAAAATCCAGCACTGTCCGGTAAGATGCCCACAGAGGCCCAGGTGTGCCTCGGCCCGAGGACGCAGGACAGATACGAAGTGCCCACCCCAGGCGGCCGACCACCCATGCTGCCTTTTGCCCTGAGAGCCTTGGCTGCAGTTCTGCTCAGTCTGCACCTGCCGGGGTGCAGTACGGCATCTGCTAGGGCCACGGGCAGGGCCTGGAGACCTGAGCGTCCTAATCCCGGATGCTGTCTTGGGGCACTCAGTACAACTGCAGGAAGCCTTTCATTCTGGGGGTACTGGGAAGGGGTTCTCAGACCTGCCTGACTCTGGGGAGGGGCCTGCCCAAGGTCAACTTTCTGCCCCCCAGCCCCACCCAGATGCCAACATGCAGGACGGGGGGGGGGGGACCCGTGTGGGGAGAGAGAGGGGTCTGGGGAGCTCAGGCACGGGAGGGTGGCGGCCCCGTCGTTGCGTGCAGGGCCCCGCCGTCATCATTACCAGGCAGTATTAGAGACCTGACACCATCCAATGCTGCCCAGTAAGATGGCGATGGCCACCCCGTGTTGGGTCTGGGGGCCGCCCAGGCTGAGGTCAAGAGGGGACTCAATGTAGGGGCACTCAGCAGCCTGAGGTAGATCCACGTTCTCTTAGGACACTGAGGTGAAGAAGAGCCCAGGCAGGATAGGGGTCACGAGAGGTCCCCATGTGCCCGAGCCCACAGTCCCCTGCAGGCCCCATGGGGGAGGTTTGGCCCAGGGAAGGCTAGTAGCCTGTGGGGGACCGGACGACAGCTGCCAACTCTGGTGTGAAGTGGGCATCTGAGGAGGGGCCAGGTGTCCTTCCCACAAGGATCTGGCAGCCCTAGGGGTCAGGGGCAGAGTGGTACTCTCCCTTTTGGTAGTCCAAAGGACATCAGGCTAAGCCCCTTGGGGTCCTGGGTGAATGTGAGTGTGTCTGAGGCCAGTGGGGCTGCTGTGGCTGGACAATGGGCCTCTGTCCCCGGACTCCTCTCCAGCAGCTGTCTGCAACCCAGCCCCCTCCAGTCATTGTCAAGGGTGAGGAAGGGTATCAGGATGAGGATGGAAGGTGGCTGTGTCCCCCAAAGCAGGACAGTCCCTGGGGACCTCCTCTCACCCACCAAACGGGGCAAGCTTCCCCCGGAACCCAGGGTCCCCGCACCTCATGCACTGCTGTCTCTCACCAGCAAGGTCACAGACGGGGCTGTCTGCCTGCCCCACCGCTCTAGGGCCCTGAGGCTCTGGCCATTGCGGTCTGTGAAGTCCAAGGGCGAGATGGCACTGGCCCTAGAGGGGGGTGAGAGGGGTAGCCCTGCTTAGCCTGTGCCTGGTGGTCATTTTGGCTTGTGTGCTTACTGGTATGGAGTCAAACCTGAGAGCAGATGAAACAGCAGCCCCCAAATACAGAATGCCAGAGGACAATCCCCAGGTGCCTGCTGCAGACAAGCCTGTGTTCAGTGGCAACCCCCCAGGACAGGGGTTTTCCGAGTGTGTGTGTGTGTGTGGGGGGGGGGGTCAAGGCAGTGGGCATATCCGCAGCCCCCGCCCTGTTCAGAGCCCATACCTGGGGCTCTTGCATGGGGCTAAGAGACCCTGGTACCCTACTCTGGGGAGATTGAGGAGTCTGTCCTCCCTCCTATCCTTCCTCTGTCCCCTGCACAAGTGGCACCTGGGCCTAGAGAGCTGGCCAGGGCAGCTTCTCAAGTTTTCCGGCACCTTCCACCCACAGAGACTGCTGGGAAGAGGTGGGGGAACTGCACTGACTCCCCCCAGGCTGCCAGGCTGACCACAACAAAGGCTGCATCCACCCACCCCGGGCCCAGCCAGGTCCACCTGTTCTCCAGTTCAGTGCTCGGGCATGGCCGACATTTCTCAGAGGACCTGACACTAATAAGGCCCAGCATTGGGGGCCAGGAGGGATGCCCAAGCTCCTGCCCTATGCCCCCATCCCCACTGCTGGTCCTTTCTGGCTGGACACCTGGTTGGTCAAGCTCTGTCCCATGAACCCCGTAAAATCAGTGTGCTTCAGGAATGCAGTCCTGCTGTTTTCTGAGCTAAGTGAAACCAGTGAGGCTTCGCTTTCAGAACTGAATTAAATTTCAGCCTCACTCCCGGCTGCCAGGCCACAGGGGGAAGACAGGGGCTGAGTGAGGGGATGCGGTTGGTGCCCAGCGTCCCCCCCTTACAGCCAGCCTGCGGTGCCCAGGCCAGCCTCCCACCCCACAGCCCCCCAGAGCCAGAGCCTGGCTTCTCCAGAGCCCGTGAGTGCTCAGGGCCAGCCTTCCTTGGAGAGAATGGAGGTTCTGAGGGACCCCACAGGCACACAGCTGGCCCGGCCACCAGCCAGGCACCCTGTACTTAGGAGGTGGAAAGCTGTGCGACAGATAGCCTCAGGGACAGGCCCGGGTGGGTGGGCCGTGGATAGCTCTCTCTGTGGACTTCCAGGACCAACCCACTCTCTCTCTTCCAGAACTCAGAACCCACAAGCCTGCCGGCAAAGACCAACGCCTAGCTGGTTCCTTGGGCGCCCGCTCAGCACGCAGCCAGGGGCCTGAACGCCTGGCGATGATGTGGGGGCCTGACTGGCTGAAATGAAAAGTGAAAATGAAGGTCCCCCGTGTCTGCGTGCCCCGACTGGTACTGCCGTGGTTGGTCGCTGGCAGGGCGTGAAGCCAGCGTCATGGTGCCCGGATGCGGGTCTCGTTCATCATTGCCATGACAACTGGGCTCAGCTTGGGAGACTGGAGGAAGGAGTCTTTGCAAAGCAAACACCCCACCTGAGGGCACCGGCCTGCCTGTGGGGCCCTGGGCAGGCGGGAACCCGATCCCGGCGTGAAAAACTCACTCTCTGCTGGTTAACCTGCCCGACGGGCCTTAATCAATGGTGAGGGCCCACAGAGAACAAAGCCGCTGAAACCCAACCCTGAGCGGGAGAGGCGGGGGCGTCCTCACGAGGGCCTGTCTTCAGCCTGCCTGCTGCAGCCGCCATTTCCCTCCCAGCATCGCTTCTCCGCCCTTCTGGGGGTGCCGCATGCTCCCCACACCAGCTAGCAGACCTGCTCCTCGGGGCGGGGGTGGGGGGCCTCCTTAGACCTTTGACCTTCTCTTAAATGCACACAAAACATGCCTACAAACTGATTTTGCAAATGAGGTATTTGCAAATAACCGGAACGTCTGAAATGGACAGCAGGCTGCGTCCATATCTTACGGTTGCTTTGCGTTTTCATAAATGCAAACTTAATTTTGCTAATTCCACATCCCGTCAATCACTTTAACTTTCAAGCATTTTATCTGGGTTACCAGAAAAAAAATCAAAACAAAACAAAACCGACCCATTTATCTAGATGCTCAAGTCAAAAAGGGCTGACATGCTCCCAGTGGATTAATTTAAATGTCATACACTTATCCCTAAAAGTCGTGTTCAAGAACAACGAGCTGCACATTATACCCTCAAAAAAATTAGCCTATGTCCCAGTGATGTGATTGCCTCCTCCACTCGGAACCAGCCCAGGAAACAGCAGGTTCACCAGGAGCGGTGCCCGGGCGGCTGCATAGCCATTTTGCATTTCAGTCAAGAATTGGTAGCACAGACTTTGGTCCTGACCCTGAGTAATCGCATCGGCCGAGGGCCAGCCCACTCCTTCTTCAAGTCAGTTCCGGCTTTGTGGGCGCCTCCAACTTGGGCGGGTGATCAAGAGCCACAGTCTGGGCCAGACCGGCTCTGCCCAAGCCCCGACCGTCCCAGTGTGGTCCTGGCGAAGCCAAGCCCATCCCACGAGCCAGCTCCAGGGCCCAGCACCAGAGTGGGTGCCCGAGGTCTCCCCGACCTGGTGCCCAGGAAGCAAGGTGCCTCTGGAGCCAGCACAACCGAGGCTCATTTAGAAAAGGGCTTCCATGTGATGCTGTGTCCAGGCAGGTGGAAGCCCTCACGGCCATCGACCCCCAGCTGCCCTCTGTGGGGGGCTGATACCCACCGCCCCATGCCCATGTCTGCCAGGCCCCAGAGTTGCGGCCGGTGGACCCAGGCAGTCAGGCCCAAGATGGCTCCGCACTGACACCCAGGGTACCCAACCCGAGGGGCTCACCTCCTCAGAGAAGAAGGACCACCCTTTCCTGAGTTCTGACCGCAAGATGAACAGGCAGGCACATCACCATGGTTGTGGCGTCCTGTCTGGGTCAGCCGTGCAGGGGACTGCGGCGTCCACCTGGAGGCTCTCCCCACAGCGCGGCCTCCCCAGGCTCCTCCGCCTCCTGCTTACCTGCCCCGACAGGTTCTGCACCTGGAGGAGGAGGGTGGGAGGCCACTCCCTGCCCCCAGCCTGGCGGCTGGGCTAGTGTGTCCAGCACTGTCCCTGTGTCCAGGACTTACCGGGCCTCAGAATGGACACTGGAGAAGCTTTGGCACCAGTGACCCTGTCAGCCCAGGACACAGGTTTGGCTTCAGCCCAACCTGCCCCACCAGCTTCATTGCAGGCGGACCAGGAGGGCGGCCAACCCCCAGGGAAGACCGGCTCCCTGCCTCCCTCAGCTGACGCTCCACACAAAGGAAAAGCTGAAGTCCACACTCGCTGGTGGGCAGCTGGCCTGGGATCCAGGAGGTCCTGCGTGTGACGGGACAATGGAGGCAGTGGTGGCCGGCCCCTCTGCAGCAGAGAAGGGCAGGGCAGGGCAGGGCAGGGAAGAGACGGCGTGGCCGCGGGCTCGCCTTACATGTAGGGCCTCACTCCGCCCCATGCAGGTGCCTGCTCACGGCCAACCAATCTCCGCTCCTGGCCACCGACAGGTGTGTCCCCTGGGCTCCCATAGGCCAGCAGGGAGGCAGTTACGTGACGTGGGCGGCAGGGCGGGCGGCAGGCCCCACACACATTCCTGCCCCCACCTCGCCCGCGGCCCAGGTTGAACAAAAACCAGGGCAGAGAGCTTCTGCAGGAGCTGCCTTGGGTGCGAGGGCCAGCAGGAAGGGGGGCAGGCGGGCACTCCTCCCTGGACGAGGAAGGGGCAGAGAGGGGTCACACCCTGTACCCACTCTTTCCCAGGGCGGTGCCACAAAGGCCCTCTGCCACTTGGGCCGGCAGCCTCCCATTAACAAAGCACAGAGCTCTGCTTGCCCCTCACTTCAGGCCCTTGGCCACAGCAGTGGGGGCCCTGCTCTGCGTGGATCCCTGGGAAGCCTGCTCCCATGGACCCCAGCTGGCATGTCTCACACGGGCCCACACGCTGGGGAGTGAGGCTGCCAGGAGGGGGCCACCTTGGTAGCAGAGTCTGCGGCAGCCCCTGAAGTGCCCCCGTTTGTGCCCCCATTTAGAACCCCTGGACTAAGGGCTCAAGGTGTCCTGTTGGGGTTTGGAAGGGCCTGGGAGTCTGGGGAGGCACAGGGCCCTGTCCAGTGTGGGGAGGTGACCCTCTTGATTTGGTGGAAGGGCCTATATTGAAATGACAAGCAGCCCAGTAATTAGCCCAAACAGCAGAGTGGTCCCCGAGGGCCCAAACCACCTTCTGTAACGAACTCTGGCAGCTCTGCTGGAAACTCTTAATGACAAGGACCTGTCCCCTGATTGCTGGCTCTCTGGTTTGCTCACCCCTGGATCAGGGCTTTGTGGGGCTTGTCTTTCCATTCAGGGAAGGACCTGGACAGAGGGGTGAGTCGCCACCATGGAAGGCTTCTGAGGGTGGCACAACTCCAGGGGACTGCCCCTTGGTTGGCCTTTGTACCTCCTATGTAGGGGGACCCAGAGGACAGTATAGCACCCCCCAAAAGCTCCCATGAGCCTGGACCACTGGGGTCACATGGGGGGAACATGAAAACTCCCACTGTCCCCTCAGAGCAGGGTTCTGAATCCACTGCCCCCTGGACATTTCCAAGCTGGTCTACTCCCCAGCTAAACTCAGCCTGGCCTCATGCCCCAAAGGGCTGTGCTGGGGTTGGGGGTGCCATAACCAGCGGGCTCCTTCCCAGCCTCTAGGACCACCTAGGAGCTGGTCTGGTGCTCCTGGCCCTAAAATAAAGCTTCTGGAAGCTGGTCCTAGAGACCTCTGACCTTCTACCCCTCTGACCTCCATGACACTAGCATTGTAGATGGTACACACGCCTTTGTTAAGACACCTACCCACCCCGATACCCACTCAGGGTGTGTGTGTGGGTGGGGTTGGGCGGCCCCCCCCCAGCTGGCAGGCACCCGTGATTTGGGGAAATTGAAGCATTGCTCACTAACCTTAAACCTGGAGGTGTTTGAAGTTGGATGGGAGTGGGAGGAGGGGCTGCTCGCCATGGACCCTTCTCAGGCTGACCTCTGACCTCTGACCTCTGACCTCTGACCCCTATCTCATTCACTCCATCACTGAGCATCCTGGTGCTGCCACTGGTCAGGACCTCCTGGCTCAGCCCAGATGTGTTGGGTTGGGGCTGACGGGCAAGGTGTTGCCGGACTTCAGAAGCTCCCAGGAGGACAAAGGAGTGGCCAGAGGGAGCACAGCCAGTGTCCACTGAGCCCCTGAGTGCTGGGATATGGTAGGATTGAAGGGGGGACAGTCCCATGTGAAGCAGTGGCCCTCCACCCCGACTCATGGAGGAGGAAGTGCCAGAAGGCAGTCCCCGCTGAGTCTGGGGACCAGGTGGGGGTTTCTTTGGCTGTCTTGTTACCATAGCGGCAGCTGGCCTGTCCTGACCACTCTGTTCCACTGTCAGCCAGATTAGGACACGCTGCTCTTTTCCCACCAATGGTCAGCTCCACCCACAGACTCAGAAACACCAGGTCACAGTCAGCCTGTCTGACTTGGAGGCGAAAGACCAGGCTGTTCTCTGCAGGAGGTTTAGTAAGGCGGCTGCACCAGGGAGCTGGTAGAGCAGCAGGCCGATGCTCTGAGTGGCCCTGGGACACGGAAGACCCCGCCTTGTGCTCCTCTCCCACTCTGGGCATTGATCACAAACTCGCTGTCCCTGTGAGGGGCTACCCCAGCTGCCCAAAGCTGGGTCTCGGAGGCATGCTCCTAGCCCAGGAGTGAAAAGGCCAAGAAGCAGCTGAGGTTTGGACTGAGTGTCAGCTAGCCCTCAACTCGAGCTGCTGGCAGGGAGTCAAGGTGCTGTGCCACGTGGTCAGGTGGCTAGGTGTGAGTGCCCCTGGCTGGTCACTTTGAAGAGAAAGACTCTGGTCTGGCTGACCAGCTGCTCCCTGACCTTGCAGTGACCCCCTTCACCATTCTCCTTGCACTGTTTTGCCTAAGCCCCAAGTAGAGTAAAAATGACCCAGTCATCTGTGGCACTCGACGTCGGCCACCTTGTGGGGTGTGAGGGCAAAGGCGGGGCTAGCAGGAGCCAAATGCCTCTCATCTCTTGGTTTCAAACCAGAGGCTGGTCGAAACACTTCCTTTGTCCCGTGTTCACAGGCAGCCCCAGCCAGACCCAGCGGGGTCCCTGGACCCTCTGGTGTCTCTGAGCTCGGCTGATAGCCAGCTTCCAGGCCCTGAGCTAGGTGCAGTCACTCCTAACTGAGAAGCCGAGGGCTGTCACCAGCTGTCAGCTGCAGCCGGATCCCAGCTTCTGCCCTGTGCAGAGGCCCTGGGAGGGTGGGTCCTGGGCCCTTGCCAGCACAGGTCTCTCTGGAGGCAGCACTCCCACCCCTCAAGGAGCTGTGTGGACAGGGCGTGGTGGGGCTGAGTCATGGTGAGTTCCACATCCCGGATGGTCTGCATGGGCCACTCCACAGCACACCAGGCCCACGTCATCCTGCCGGGAAGGCGGCGTGTGTACTAAGTGTCAGGATTGCTGGAGAAACCGTCACCAGACAGAGGTCCCAGCCAGCCCACCTGGGGGGTGTGCATGTTTCCATGATGGCGGGAGGGAGAGGCAGCAAGCAAAATGGGCTCTCCAGAGGTGGCAGGGGTGAGGGCGGGCTGGCTGGGGGAGGGGGACAGTGGCAAAAGCCAACCCCGAACTTGGAGACACAGTGGGCTGGTAGAAGATCTGGCCTGGCTGGGGCTGAGGCCTACCTGGGCGGGGCAGGTGGGACAAAGGGCCATTGTGCTATGGCTGGACACTGCTTCCTGCATGGCTGCCAGCCACAGACAGCCCCAGGGTCCCCCACCCTCGGCTCAGCCTTGGCCTGGAGGCCAGGCTGATGAGGGACTCGCCTTCTGCTAGGACAGTTTTGGAACAGTGGGGCGGCCCGGAGCCTTTGGGGCTTGACCTCAGGCCTGCGTCCTCGCCTAGCACTCCAAGCCAGCTCTGGGCTCTGAGGGGCACGGGCTCAGAGACGCCTACGCTGGTTTCCCTACTTCTGGTTTGTGTCTCCTGTAGTCTTGGGCTCCTCTGACTCACCTCACAGACTGGGCAGGACAAACACCTGGGGCAGGTATGGGTGGATGCTGGGGCCACCCACCAGCCCCATGTGGGCTGACTTGGGCAGCTGTCCCTGGGGTCAGTGCTCCCCATGGGGGTGGCAAACGCTGTCACTCACCCTACTTGGCCCTCTTCCAGGTTAGGGCTGCTGACCTAAGTTGGGGAAGGACCTGTGACTCCCCCGCCTGCTAATTTTGCCTTTGGCTACCCAATCAGCACTTTCCTAGAACACGGACATGCTTGATTCAACAACATCAGGAGGGAGATCCAGTCACAGGCTCAGCAGAACCAGATCCTAGTGTTTGGGGTTCAGACTTGGAGGTTCCTCTCAGGATGGGGCTCCCCTCATGGGCACCAGCTCTGTCTGCTCAGGGCCTCCCAGTGGTGTTTCTCAGGGTCCCTCTCTGCCCACGTCCACTTTGAGTTGCAGGATGCAGCAGAGACCCCTGCCCACTCCAACAGAAAGGCCATTTTAGGGTCACTGTGTTCCGGAGTGGGCGTGGGGCTGCAGTGGCTGAGTCCCTGGGCCAGCCCACTCTGCCAGCCTCACTTTCTGCCCTTGATCTGCAGGGACAAGTGCTTCCCTTCCTGGGCTGCTTCTTCCCGCTGTGCTGGCCGGTGAGCAGGACCCAGCACAGCAGGTGGGCTGGGCTGTAAGGAAAGGCTACACAGAGAGGGGCCTCTACTGCATCCCCTGCCAGCCCTGGCTCCTCCAACCAGACCCAAAGGCCCAGGGACTAATGGCTGCCCCAAGCTCAGGGCAAGAGAGTGCTCATCCAAGACCCCTCCCCAAAGCCAGCACGCTGGCCTGGAGGCCTAGTCATCACATAATGCCTTGGGAATGCCCATAGACAGGATTAAGATTATCCCATCACTTGGGGTCCCTTCAGCCCTCCTAGATAAATTCTAGCCATCCCTTCCCCCACCTGTCTGCTCTAGACCACAGTTCCAAGCTTCTTAACCCATTAGAATGCTCTTGCAGCCCAACGTGGACTTGACACTGACGGCTTCTACCTGAGACCCAGCAGCACCTGTGTCTTTCCCGGGCCCATCTCCCTGAGGGTCATACATGGTCACTGCATTTAGAAAACACTGAGCCAGACAGCCGAAACTCTGTGAACATCATTCTTAGACAAGGTCTTCTGCCAGGCATCTGTCTTCCTGATCCAGACTGTCCATTATTTCTTTTGGAGTGTCCACCCCAATCCTCCACGGCTACCACGACTGAGGTCCCTAGCTGTCTCCAGGGTACCAAATCCAGCGGTCAGCTCTCAGGCCTCTTTGGCCCGATCTGTCAGAAGCTATTCATTGTGTCCTCTCAGAGCTTCTGCTCCGTTTTTCCACCAGAGCCTAAGGCACCCTGGGTCCACCCTGGGATAGAGGGAGTGGATATAGACAGCTCTGGGCACTCCGACATCTAGAGGTTAGGGAGGACCCAGGACATTCTTTCCCGGTGTCCTGTGGTCTCAGCTCAGACTTCCTGCTGGTTCCAATTGGGCCAGTGGAGTTTATGTGGGACGTTTTCAGGTGGGGATTCCAAGCTGGTTGTCATAGGTCAGCAGACACCCTGGGCAGAAAACACATCTTGTGACTCTTGCTGATGGTGGGAACAGAGGCCACATTCAGGGACTACTGTACTGAGGGAATCCCAGGATTCCTGGTTGGCAAGCAGGCGATGGGTTCCCGGTAGAGACAGGAGTGAGCAGGAGAATGAGGTGTCCCAAAAGCTGAAGGGAGTGCTCCAGGGAGAAGGTGGCCCACACTGGGCTGCCTCTCGGCATTAGTAGTGGGCAGAGGCCCTCAGGTCAACCTGCTCGCCGAGACAGCTAAAACGCAAGCCATCCTGCTTAGCGTTGATGAGCCAAGGAACTGGCATGGATAAACCAAGCTAAAACTGAAGGAGCATGTGAACACTAAAGCTACTGTCCCAGGGATCAAATGTGAGCATTTGCTCTGAGGAGCTGGGGATGTAAATGAAAGCTCAGGGTCCCCACTAAGAGAGGGTGTGTGTCTAACCAGACATCCTCACCCTAGAAAGCTAGGAGCCCCAGGGGTTCCACCCCCACAGTTAGGACAGAGTAAAAGTGAACCCTTTCTCTAGAGGCTTTCCAGCCTAAATTCAAGCCACCTTGATCTTCACCTCAGTCAAGGTGTTCCCAGACCAGGTAAGGCCCAGGTACCATACAGAAGAAAATCAAATTGGGAGGGTACCTTCACACTCTAGCAATTCAATTATTCCTACAGACAATTTTTCAAGTATAATGACTAGCACATAACCAAAGATAAGCAGGCATGCAAGGATGTAAGAGAACATGAGTAACAACAGAAATCAGCAAGACTTGCAAGGACCTCAGATATTGGAAGGCTCAGATACAGACTGAAAAAAAATGAAACTTACTACCTGTATGTCAAAAAGTAAAAAAGAAGACAAGTTTAATATCTTCAGGAAACAGGAGTTTAAAATTTTTGATGTAGTAGATTTTGAAAAAGAATCCAAAGGAACATTTAAGAGTGAAAACATATAAGACCCATCATTTAAAACTCAATGGATAAGTTTAATATCAGATTAAAAGTAGGCAAAAAGAAAATTGGGTTGGCCCTGGCCAGGTAGTTCAGTTAGGCATGCCAAGGTTGTGGGTTTAATCCCTGGTCAGGGCATATACAACAATCAACTCATAAATGCATGAATAAGTGGAACAAAAAAATCGATGTTTCTCTCTTTCTCCCTTCTTCTCTCTCTCTCTTTCTCTCTCTCTCTCTCTCAAAAAAAATCAATAAAAATCAACCAAAAATATTTTTAAAAGAAAACTAGGGAACTGGAATGAATACAGGGAAGAAGAATTTATCCAGAATGAAGGCTAGAGATAAAAAAGGAGACATTGGCCCTGGCCGGTTGGCTCAGTGGTAGAGCGTCGGCCTGGCATGCAGAAGTCCGGGGTTTGATTCCTGGCCAGGGCACACAGGAGAAGCGCCCATCTGCTTCTCCACCCCTCCCCCTCTCCTTCCTCTCTGTCTCTCTCTTCCCCTCCCGCAGCCAAGGCTCCATTGGAGCAAAGATGGCCCGGGCACTGGGGATGGTTCCTTGGCCTCTGCCCCAGGTGCTAGAATGGCTCTGATCGCGACAGAGCGACGCCCTGGAGGGGCAGAGCATCGCCCCCTGGTGGGCAGAGTGTTGCCCCCTGGTGGGCATGCCGGGTGGATCCCGGTCGGGTGCATGCGGGAGTCTGTCTGACTGTCTATCCCTGTTTCCAGCTTCAGAAAAATACAAAAAAAAAAAAAAAAAAAAAAAAAGGAGACATTATGGAAAATACAGAAGGGAGGGAAAGATATAGATGCTAGATATATAATATATATATATAATATATATATACAATATATATATATTATATATATATATATAATGTGTTAGAGAATTGGAAGAGGAGAGAATGGGAGAAATTAATTTTTGAAAGAACACCCTGTGAGATTTTTCCATAACTGTTGAAAGATATCAAAGGATACACTCAAGAAGTCCAAGGAACCCACACAGGATAAATGAACAGAAATTACACCTTGTTATCAGAGTGAAATCTCCAGAAAGCCAAGGAAAAAACTTAAAAGCAGCCGGAGAGGAAAATGCGGAGGAACAGTGAGCCTGACTCCTGGCGTCCCGGCAGGGACAGTGGGAACAGAAGACAGTGGAACGACCACTCCAAACAACCGCTGGCCAGTCTTTCCTCAGAGTGAGGTGACACAGGCACTCGCCTATAAAAACCAAAGCAACACGAACAGAACCAGGAGAGAACAGGGAGGGTCCGGTCTCACCCGCCGGCCTTCAGTCAAGGAAACCATGTGACACCTAGCAGGCGGAAGGTTCAAGGTGCAGAAGGTGCTGAATCTAAATGAATTCTGACTTCACACAAAATGAATAAATAACCAGAGCTGTGGCCTTCCAAAAATTTTGAAATGAAAATACAAGACAGTAAAATGCATCCCGCCAGTGGGAAAACCCCCCGTTGAGTAATCAAGGCTACGTTAGTGACGGATAGTGCTGGCCACAGGCGCCCTGGTAGACGCGGTGGGGAGAGCACCTCTGGGTTACCCCCAAACCCAAAGTCCCAGTCCACCAGGAGGAAATCCCCACAAGTCCAACATCAAGGGTTGTTCCACACGACACCTGACCAGGCTCATCAACACTGTCAGAGTACACAGATGCAAGGGACATCTGAGGAACTGTCACCGCCCAGAGAAGCCTAAGGAGACAGGATGACTAAATGCCGTGTGACAGAAACACTGGGGAGAAATGAAGGGGATCTGTCAAGCGTGGACCAGAGCTCACAGTGACCCCTGACACGGAGGTTAACTGTGAGAACAGGGCTCTCAGGAGCCTAGCACCTGCTGCAACCTCTGGACGCCTGAAACTATTGGAAATAAGAATGTATTTTGAAGATCCCTGCTGGTGACCTTGGCAGATGTCCCCTCGGTGGCAGGGGACAGAAGCAGGTTGCTGAGGGCAGAGTGGTCATGGAACTGAGGAAATAAAGGGGCACGAGTGGCTGTCAACCATGAGCCCAGGCCGAGGTGGGACAGAGCTTGGGAAGGGGCTGGGGGCTTGGGTCTCACTCCATCTCTGACTCTTGGCTGAAGCTAGGAGAGAGGGCTGTGGCCTCAGCCCCTCCCCACCCATGGACCTGCTTCTCTGGCCAGGCTGGACTTGGTGCTTGGAGCTCTGAGGTCCCTGAGGCCCCTGAACGTTCCTGGGACTCTAACCTGGCACTTAGCACTGCCACAGTCACCTCCATGTCTTGTCTGTTGGGGCCCCTGCAGAACGGCCTTGACATCTGGAGCCTGCTTGCGGCCAGGTGGGGAAGGGTGACTGGGCTCCAGGGGATGGACTGCCCTTGGACAGCCCAGGTCGGCTATGCAAGTGGGCAAGCCCCAGGAGTGGGCCCTGGAGGGGACAGATGTGGGAGTCAGGAGGCCAGTCAGCCTTCCCAGAGACTCTGAGCAAAGACTGGCCCAGGGTCTGAGTGACCAGCGGCCAGCCTCTTTCACCCTGGAGGGGGCAGCGAAGAGAGCTGACCACAGAGCTTTGGTGTGGACTCTCTTAGAGGGGTGGAAGAGCTGTCTGCACGCCGTCTCCCTGAACCCCTCAGCTTGGGAGGCAGAGAAAGTGGGCTCAGATACCCTGACTAGGGAGGCCGCTGAGCTCTGCCCATACCCTACCTCAGCCAACCTGCCCTGTGCCCTGGTGACCCTTGGCCTCTTGACCATCAATCAGCCTTCCCAGCCTTGTTCCATGTCTGGCCTTTGTTTCTAACTGTCCACTGGCTCAGGTGGCCAGATGGAAATTTAGCCCCTGGCTGGGGGGGGGGGGGTCTCACCGGTGATGCCCGTGCTCCAGGGCCACAGGCTGTGTCCAGCAGGCCCAGCATGGAGGGTCTGGGTGGAGCCAAACTGAGCGGCTGGTGGACCCTCTGTGAGCTTCTGTCCAGTTTTCCTGGTCCTAACATTGAGGCCTGGGTTCTGGGGTGCTGGGGGGTACAGTGAGCAGGTGGGGGATGCTGGGCCCGGCTCCCCAGGTCCTGGACACTGTCAGTCCCTGAGTCATGGCCCTGAGTCCTGTTGGCCAGCTCTGAGCAGCTCCAGACAGATGCCAGGGCTCCCAGACTTTACCTGCTAGGAGTCTGATCTCTTCTGGCCTCTCCTGCCCTGCAGGGCCCCCACCTGTCCAGCCTCTTAGGTGGGGGCAGTCCCAGTGACTCAGGAAGAAACAAAGAGTCCAGGGGCATTGGGGTGGTGGAGTTCCGGCAGATGCTGGGGCAGCCACCTGAGCATCTTTGTTCACCACACAAATGGGTGTAGCTAGGGGCCCAAAGCCATGCACATGCCCCACCTGCCTATCTCGCAGCCAAAACTGGGTTTGCAAGTGTGACTGTGGCTCCTGGGAGCCCCACTTCCCTGGGTGTCACCTCAAACACAGCACTCAAGAAAGGTTGGGTTTCCCTGGCCTCCCATCTTCCCCAGAGGCTTAACCTGAAGGGAAGGGGCTCCACATGTTTATGGTGTAGAGGGAAGGCAGGGAGTTCCAGGCAGAAGAGGTCCTGGGGGGCTGGCAGTCAGGGTTTCATGCTAAGGAGGTTAGTTTTGGGGATGCAATGGTCCTGAACCTGTGCAGGTGAGGGTGGGGTTGTCTAGGGCTCCCCCTGGATAAGGTAGAGGCCTGGAGGGCTGCTCTGAGACCCCTTCAGAGGGACATGATGGAGTTGTGGCTGCCAGAGCCCACCCCTGGCTTCTCCAGGCTCAGCTGAGTGGCGAGAAATGGGGTATCTCGACAGACTGCCCTGAGCACGAGGGTTACAGGCCTGGCAGGTTGTGACAGGGACACATCAGTAGCAGCTTGGGGCTCCCAGCCAGGCCGGCTCCTGGGTCTGTTCTCCAGTGAGTTGAAAGTGAGTTGCTGGCTGGATGCCTCTCACCCTTGACGCCCGCGTGCTTATCTTAGGAACAAGGACAGCCCCCCCAACCCCACCCCACAAAGTAACACACAGTCTGGGGATTCCTGTTACCCACCTCCATGACTTCCTGTCTGGTCTCAGACCCCATTGACCAGTCGTCTCAATGGCATTCTTTACCACAAAGGATCCAGCCAGGACCATGTGTTGCCCTGGACTCTGTGTCCCTCAGGACACGCCTCGGCCTTGCTCAGACCCCCGAGACCCTGACACCCCCCCCCCCCCCGCGGGTTCCAGGCTCCTCCATGTGGGCCTGATTTCCCTCCTGTATTCAGGTTGTACTGCTCTGGCTGCAAAGTCACAGAGTCGGTGCCAGTTCTGCAGGCTGGTGATGGTCAAACGGTGGGTTCCTAGTCCACAGTTCCTTCTGTGTTAGTCAGGAAAAGCCGTTTCCTCTCCCTACGTGTTTGCCTTGTGCATTCCTGTTCCATTCACAGTTACAGCCTGTTAACAGCTCTAGCCAGTGGGGCCTCCAGGCCGGTCCTGTGGCTCCCACATGTCCCGGCCTTCTCCGAGAGTGGGCACACGTTCCTAAGG
The DNA here is from genome assembly GCF_036850995.1 of Saccopteryx leptura. Taxonomy (NCBI): domain Eukaryota; kingdom Metazoa; phylum Chordata; class Mammalia; order Chiroptera; family Emballonuridae; genus Saccopteryx; species Saccopteryx leptura. The sequence goes on along the minus strand of NC_089505.1, from coordinate 83,780,764 downwards.
TCCTTTCTTCCCAGCAGCCCTGGCTCCTTTCAGTAAAGAGTGAATTTAGAAACCATAATTTGAGAGCTGGGTGTGCTCACCGCCCTGGGGTGTCACTGGTGGGCAGAGTGCCACCGCTGCACAACCACCTCTCTCCCACTAGCTCACACTGACACTGGGTTCCAGACCTGCTCCTGGAACCCTCGTCCCTGCCCGGATCAGGTGTCCCTGTCTCCACAATGAACAGCTGGCTCTCAAGACATCAAGATTCTCTCAGATCCTGGTCAGCCATGCCATTGCCCCTCCCTGGCATGGACCCATCAGCCTGCCAGGTCGTGCTTTCAATTAATAAATACGTGGTGCCTGACCAGGCGGTGGCGCAGTGGATAGAACGTTGGACTGGGACATGGAGGACCCAGGTTCAAAACCCCAAGGTCACCGGCTTAAGTGTGGGCTCATCTGGTTTGAGCAAGGCTCACCAGCCTGAGCCCAAGGTTGCTGGCTTGAGCAAGGGGTCACTCGGTCTGCTGTACCTCCCCCACCCGGTCAAGGCACATATGAGAAACAATCAATGAACAATTAAAGTGCCACAACAAAGAAGTGATTCTTCTCATCTCTCTCCTTTTCTGTCTGTCTGTCCTTCTCTGTTTCTCTCTGTCTCTGTCACACACAAAAAATAAATAAATAAAAATTATAAAAAAAAAAAGAAAAGAAAAAGAATACAGGTTTTTCTTTGTCTATATTTTGGGATGTTTCTGGCATTTGTCAGCTCCCAAACATTAGCCATTTGTTTTTATTTGTTTTTAGATTCTAAATAAAAATCATAGTTCAGCCCAGTTTTGCATGTCTTTTTTTGTGTGTTATTTTTTTTTAAACAGGGTGTTAAACTGCAGGAACTTCATGCCTCACCAAGCGAGATCGGGGCCTGTCTTCTCCTCCACTCACCAATCGATCCCAGTCCTGGGGTCTGGACTTGCACCCATCCTCCCATCGTTCCTCAGACCCCTCAGTAAATCTCAGCCTGGGTCACATCCACACGGGGCCTGAGAGAGCCTGCCCTCTGCCCCAGTACAGACCTGCCCAGAGCCCCAGAGCCCGCCTCCTCACCCCAGAACTCCCAGGGCTCCCTGCACAACAGCTCCAGGCCAGAGCTTCGGGCAGGGTCAGAGGGCAGGGGGAGGGTCAGCAGGTTTGGGACCTAATGGCATGAGTACTGGCGCCAGTGAGGCCGCGGAGCATTTTGCCCACGTGGACACGAAGCGACACAAAACGTCCCAGAGGACTTTTCACCAGTGCTGCTCTTGTTTCCACGTGGCCTCAGAGCCCACCCTCCTGTGGGTGGAGGTGCCTGGGCTCCAGCATTGTCCTCATAGGGTGGGTGGTCGGCACGTGGGACGTGCCCTCAGAATGGCACACAGACATTCGGTCAATCCCAGTGCCTCACTCCAATGGCACCGCCAGTGGGGGTGACTTTGGCCCCGGGGGAACCTGAGCCCACAGACCCCACCTGGCTGCCCAGCAGCACGTGCAGGCTTATCAGATTTGCTTTCCAAATTAGCTGCTGCAGCACATCTTCATCTAATTTGAGTGAAAATTCTCAGATTCAGGGCAGAGGGTGGGGCTCCTAGGGATGGGCAATGTACCCGGGTGACGAGCCCCTGGGGGACACCTGCTCCCTCCCAGGGCTCTGAGGCAGGTTGGCACTGCCCAGCTGTGCCCCGAGGCCCTGCAGCTTCTGCCCTCCCAGACTCTGCACTCTCCTTCATGTCTGGCTCAGCTGCAGTGGTCACACTGCTCTGTGGACTCTCCCCTCTGGTTCCTGCCCACCTTGTCCAGCCACAGCTGCAGTCATGAGTGGGGAGGACCCACCATCTGCAGCCCGAGATCCCTCTTGGCCCCCCTGAGCCTCAGTGGCAATGTGGGTAGGTGTGGCCCCAGCACAGGCTCAGTGCTTCCACATGCCATTAGTCCAATAGAACCAACCGGCCCCACCTTTGCCCAACATCCTTGGTGGCTCCCAGTGCTGAGAGGGCAAAGGCCACAGAGGCCGTTTGGCCCCCCGACCCCTCCATCTGGCTCTACCTGACCCTCGCCCCTGGCCTTGCCCCCCCCAGCATGCCTTCTAGGGGCTTCCCTGATAGATGGACAGATTACCCATCTTCTGGAAGGTTCCCCTTTATTAACCTCTGACCTCCTGGTGCCCCCACCCCATCAGGCTACAGGCCCAGGAGCCCCCCAGAGCCCCCAGTGCTGGCAGAGGTGAGGGATCAGGAAATCCTCACTGGAGAAGGAGAAGGAGGAGGTCAGATGGGGTCAACAAGAGGGTCAGGTAAAGTCAGTGAGGTCAGACAAGATGATCAAAGTCAAGTGCGGTCAGTGAGGTCAGGTGGCGGTCAGAGAGGAAGTCAGGTAAGGTCAGCGAGAGGGTCTGCGAAAAGGTCAGTTGAGGAAAAGTGAGGAGGTCAGATAAGGTCAACAAGAAGGTCAAGTGAGGTCAGGTGGGGTCATCAAAGAGGTCACTGGATTGTGTGGCCTCCATCCCTTTCCTGGGGTCCCACCTGAGGACACCCCTCCTGGTCCTGGGTGGCCCCTTGGCTGTTTCTGCTCTGTTGTCCCTGCGGGGCCTGTCCTACGAGGTCTCTCCATGGGGGTCCCACTGGGGGAGAGACTGGGCAGATGGACCCTCATCCTGTGCCCAGAGTTAGGTTTGAACGTAACTGTTGGAGCAGACTGAGGCCAGTCTAGAAAGGGTGCAGGGTCGAAGTGGGGGTGACTTCCAGGGAGGAGGGAGGGTGCTGTGGGGCGGGGCCCTTCCTGGCTTTGACTTTCTGGGTGCCCTATGGGGAACAGCTGCTGTGAGCAGGGGTGTGTGTGTGTGTTTGTGTGTGTGTGTGTGTGTGTGTGTATGTCTTGAAGCCATGCCGTGCTCTGCCCATGGATTCCTGTGGCTGACTCAGAGCAGGACAGTGTGGCCTTGAATTCTCTGTCTGGGGACCAGCAGGCAGCCTCAGGGTTACAGGGAGGGAGGGGCAGAGGCTCTGGGCTCTCTGCTTCCATGGAGGTGGGCAAGGTGTCAAGAAGAGCCGTGGACCCTGGCTTCTGCCACTGGAACTTTGAGAGGCCTCTAGTTTGTCCTCCTGCCCCGTTCAGTCTGAGTGGACTTACAAAGGACGGAGGTAGAACTGTCCAGAACCCCACATTGATCTGGCAGGGAAAGAGAGGCCGCTGAGGGGACTCTGAGGGAGGCAGCTCTGGCCTGGGGCTGGGAGCCGGCATGTGGGGCAGGCACACGTGGGCCTCAGGTGCTGTAGGAACCCCCACGGGACCTTGTCTGATGCAACCCCGGCACCAGGACGGCAGGTATCAGCTGGGCTGTTGCCTTGCAGGGAAGAAACTCTGCAGCTCTGTATGCCGGCAGCCTCGCCTGGGAGAGGCTGAGCCCACCTGGGGCCTTGGGCCTGGCCAGGCTCCTTCTGCCCCACCAGGCCCTGGACCAGCCTCCCTCCTCCCATTGAGGCAGAGGCAGCGAGTTAACAAGGCCGCTGGGCCCTGCCTGTCCCCGCCACCTGGGTAATTGGTCTCCAAAGGCAGGAAAGAGTTACCAAAATGCCTGGGGCCGCCACCTGGGAAGGGGCGGGAGAAAATTACCACCTCCTTTTTCCACTCGCTGGAGTATAATTGTGCTATGGGGCCTCCCACCCGGCACTGAGCGTTTGTTTTTCAGAGGCAGTGCACACGAGGGAGGGGGGAGGGACGCAGGGAGGGGACCAGGAAGGGCCCAGCGGCCCCCAGCACCTGGATCCTGGTCTGCCTGCCAGGGGGTTTGGGAGGAGCTCACTTTTCAGGGCGTTTTTTTTGTAATTGAGGTGAAATTTACATAACACAAAGTTAACCATTTTATTATTATTATTAACTTCATTTAATTTTTTATTTATTTCAGAGAGAGAGAGAGAGAGAGAGAGAGAGAGAGAGAGAGAGAGAGGAAGGGAGAGAGACAGAAACATCAATCTGTTCCTGTATGTGCCCTGACCGGAGATCGAACCCACAACCTCTGTGTTCAAGATGATGTTCTAACCCAGTGGTCCCCAACCTTTTTTGGGCCACGGACTGGTTTAATGTCAGAAAATATTTTCACGGACTGGCCTTTAGGGTGGGACGGATAAATGTATCACGTGACCGAGACAAGCGTCAAGAGTGAGTCTTAGACGGATGTAACAGAGGGAATCTGGTCATTTTTTTAAAAATAAAACATCGTTCAGACTTAAATATAAATAAAACGGAAATAATGTAAGTTATTTATTCTTTCTCTGCGGACCGCTACCAGTCCGTGGCCTGGGGGTTGGGGACCACTGTTCTAACCAACCAAACTCTCTGGCCAGGGCAAAGTTAACCATTTTAAAAAGAACAATTGAGGGAGATTTAGTGTATTCACAGTGTTGTACAACAGTCACCTGTGTCTGGCTCCAGAACACGTCCTCCCTTTACCCCTCAAAGAACATCCACCATGACCCCCACCCTACCTGGGAACCACCCACCTGCCTTTGTCTCCAAGGTTACTTCCTGTCAATACACTCTGGTCCCCACCCCTATGCGACTGAGCTCCTGTAGGAACTCTGGCCCTTGGGGTGAGAGGACAGGCAACTTGGAATCCCTTCACCTCCATCTGCTCATGGTTTAGGCCAGGACACCCGCAGTGAGCAGCAGAGGGCCGAGCGAGGGGAGGGGGTAAGAAGCCAGCCAGGGCCAAGGGCGAGGGCTGCAGGGAGATGGGAGATGGAGGCAGAGATTGAGGATTGCAGGGCGTGCTGAGAGCAAGGGGTTTGCTGCAGACAGGCCATTTCCCAAGTGGATATGTCTGTCAGGGGCTGGGGCTCCTGAAGGGGATGACATGGATTGGGCTGTGGCAGGGTGTAAATGAATGCTGAGGCAGCCAGGTATGGGAGGGAAAACCGAGGTAGAAGCTTTGGGCAAAAATATGTCAGCTGCTGGTTAGACACTTCAGCGGGCGCATGGCCCCCAGCCCAACCCCAAGAGTGTCAGTGATTGACCAGAGGACCAGCACCCATGAGAGTCACAGGTATCAGAACTGATTGAAAACAGCCTGAGCCCCTCAACACTTGTGCCTGGTCATCCTCTCTGGGCTCATGTGAGGGGCACCAAAAGCTGGGTCCCCCAAATGTGGCTACAACAGTTAGAAACAATCGGTCAGTTGGTGTTTTTATAATGTGGGTGAGAGGTCTGATGAAAAGGGTCAATACTTTGCTTAAAACTATGGCTAGCCTGACCTGCGGTGGCGCAGTGGATAGAACGTTGACTTAGAACACTGAGGTCGCCATTTCAAAACCCTGGGCTTGCCCAGTCAAGGCACATACAACAAGCAATCAACAAACAACTAAAGTGAAGCTACTATGAGTTGCTATTTCTCATTCCCTCTCTCCTTTCTCTGTAAAAATCAATAAATAAAATTTTTAAAAAAGAAATAAACTGTAGCTAGGGCCTTGCAGGGGGTTGGCCTGGGAGTTTGGGAGGCTGGGGGACTGGGGAGCCAGGGGCCCATGCTGTCACACACCTGTGACCAGGTAGATCTACATCTGAGCTGACCAGACACGTTCCCGCTCCAGACCTGTAGGAGCTCCACCCTAGGGTCCAGTACCGCTGGGTGGGGCTGGGGTCTGGATGTAGAAGCTGTGTCTTGGGAAGCAGAGATGTCTCAGGTGGATAGGGGTTGGGGAGCAGGAAGAGGGAGGTGACACGGAGGCCAGGCCATAGGACGCCAGGATGGATGGAGCAGGGAGGTCACTGTGACCTTGACCAGGCAGGCAGCAGGAGGGAGGAGCCAGACTGTGGGTTCTAGAGGGAGGAGGGAAGCAGTGAGCAACTTTGCTGACCCGGAGACAGAGAAGGGCAGTGGCTGGAGGGGTCGCTGGGGTTAAGGAGGGTTTTGTTCAGAGGTGGGGCGGCATGCTTGGGTATAGCAGGGCTAGCACAGGGGGTGAAGACAGACACTGTGGGGGCCCCACGCTCCCCTAAGCCAGGAACATGGCATCTACCCCAGGGATGGCTCGGGGCCTGACCAGTTTGAGAGGAGGCACCAGGCTGCACCATTCCTGCAGCCAGGGGTGGGAGCTGAGGAGGTGGAGAAGATCAGGCTGCCCTGGGGACCAGGGACAAGCTTGACAAGGAAGGGGGGTGAAGTCCACAAAATAAGGAGTGTCTCACTGGGTCTGTCCAAGGGGCGGTGAGGGGCCTTCAGAGACTGACCTTGGAAGCTGCAGGCTGCAGCTCAGGAGGCAAGGCCTGGACATGTTCATGGGGGCCTGGGCCCCCTGGAGGGTCCCCTGTGGGGATAGTGAGGGTGAGAGGATGTGGGAAGGCCCGGCAAGAACAGAGGGTGAACTCTTGGCCCAGGGCCACGGGCTGGGGAGAGCTGTTAGGGAAGCAGGATTCTGAGGATGGGGGTTGGAGGAGGCAGGAGATGGGGGTCAAAGAGGAGGGACATCCACAGGCTTCGAGAAGGGGCAGGTCCCTTTGAGGGGACCAGCGCACAGCTCTGGACCTGAAGTCTCAAACCCCAGGGGACTTCAGAGAGGGGTATAAGGACAGTCAGAGGAGGAGTCCCAGGGCTGCTTTGCTGATGGTCTGGGCGGATGTCCTGCCCAGCCAGATGGAGCAGGTGGGCTGGGTGGTTCCCCAAGTCTGGGGATAGCGCAGGGCCTTCCTGGAGTCCACTCCAGTACCATGGGGACAGAGGGGGGACTGCCTATCCTCTTCCTAGAGGTAGGCCTCTGGTCTACTAAAACTCAGAATGTGACGCCAGGTGGCACCTCAGGACCCCTGTATCTCATTGGGGTTCAGGAGCCTTCATACCCCAAACTAGAGGTTCCTTACGTCCTCCGTGATGTCCCACCCATTTGATCATGTACTGGCACCATCAATAGGCATCCGGCTACTGGAGGCTGACCAGGGAGCCAGGGCCTGGGCTGCTGCCTGGCGGGGGGTGGGGGGGGCGAGGCTGGTTGCTAGACTGACAGTCATCAGGGGCCAGCGTTGCAGAGAACAAAGCAGGGCCCATCTGTGCCAGTGGAGGTGTGTGGCCACATCGACTTCTGGAACTTTCTGAGCAAAGCACAGAGGAGTCTCACTGTTGACCGGGTACAATGCTATGGCAAGAATAACCATCTGTGAAAACGTCAGCCAGGAGCGGCTCCTGAGTGGTCAGCCAGGAAGGGGCTGTGGTCAAATGCCATTATAGGCTTGTGGGCAATAAACACCTAAAAAATCTAAATAATAACCCAAGGCAGGATGACAGAAGCCATCCGAGTCCTGATCATTCACCGTTCGCTGGGCAACATGACATCCCATGGGAGGATGGTCAAGCACCATCCTGGACATCTTATAAACCCATATGGTTGAGAACATCGTAAGTCGAAAATGCACTTGATCCACCTAACCTATGAACGTCCCAGCTGAGCCCAGACTGCCTTGAATGTGCTCAGAAGACTTCCATTAGCCACAGTGGTGATGTTTGAGTTCCATCTCAAGTCATGCCTTCCTCTCATCACCAGAAGCAAGAGACATGGGTTGGGGTGGGGTGGCAATTTGTAGATGCGATAGGATGGGAAAATACAAGACATGGCATCCAAAAAGCACCCAGTGCTGACCCTCGCAATCGTGTGTCTGGCGGGAGTCCCAGCCCGCTGCCCTGCCCAGCGTCCCAGAGAGAATCGTGGCACCTTGCTAGCCCAGGGAAAGGCTGAAATCCAAAGTATGGCTTCCACCAAACACGTATCATTTTCACACCATTGTCAAGTAGAAAAATCCCGAGGAACTATTGTAAGTTGGAGACGGTCTATATTTGATGTTCAGCTAACAGATTCTATCTGGGCTTTGAGTCTTTCAAGGAAAAAGTCTGTCTGGGGATTTTCCATACCTTGTCCCACAGCAGCCGCCAGAGGAGGCCAGAGGTGCCCATGGCAACCAGGTCCAGCTGCCTGGGAGCTCCCGGTGGAACAGAAGGCGCTGGGGGCAGCAGGGGTAGGGGTGGGCTCTGCAGCCAGGAACTGAAATGCCCACCAAGGTCTTTATGCTCATTCTGCCTGAAGCCTGAGCTCAGTGTGGGATGTTGGGGCGTGAGTTGGAGGGTGCCCCATGCACACAGCCCAGCTGCCTTTTGCTGGCTCTGCCTGAGCCTCTGTCGCTGAGAAGCAGACCTGCCCCATGAAGGTGGCTCAGAACCTGACACAGGGGACCCTGACCCATTTTCACTTTAACATCCACACTCTACTTACTGGTTTACCTCCCCGGAAGCGCCCCAGGGAGGCAGCACACCTCTCTTCCAAGCAGACCTACAGGCCTGTCCAAGAAGTGAGACTGTGGGGTTCACACATCACTCAGGACATGACCGCGCCTCAACTCCTCCCCCTACGGCGTGGGGTCAGGGGCTGCTGCTCTCAGATTCACCCTGCAGACTCACTCCCAGGACACAGGAGGACAAAGCAGCACCACAGTTTATACCAGGACCCAGGAGTGCTGAGGCCAAGGACACCAGCCCACCCCTCTCCCACTTGACCTTTCCTGTTGAAGCTCCTCCCCTGCTCCTCCCCCTTCCTCTGCCTTTTGTCTTTTGTTTGTTTGTTTGTTTGTATTTTTCTGAAGTTGGAAACGTGGGAGGCAGTCAAACAGACTTCCACATGCGCCTGACCAGGATCCACCCGGCATGCCCACCAGGGGGCGTCGCTCTGTTGCGACCAGAGCCATTCTAGCGCCTGAGGCAGAGGCCATGGAGCCATCCTCAGTGCCTGGGCCAACTTTGCTCCAATGGAGCCTTGGCTGTGGGAGGGGAAGAGAGAGACAGAGAGGAAGGAGAGAGGGAGGGGTGGAGAAGCAGATGGGCGCTTCTCCTGTGTGCCCTGGCCGGGAATTGAACCCGGGACTCCCGCACGCCAGGCCGATGCTCTACCACTGAGCCAACCGGCCAGGGCCTGCCTTTTGTCTTTTCCATAACAAGGTAGCAAGTACCCAGGGGGAGTGAGAAGTTTGAGCTGCCCCTGAGCCGCCCCTGAGCAGGGCTGCTTCCCTTTCTGGTGAACACTGGAGAGGCACACCTCTATTTGAGCACAAAGCACCTGGGTTCCAATGCAGTTCCTACCATCTCAGACCCCACAGCTCCCTCAGAGCATGCCCAAGGGCTGCTCCCAACTGCACATGACCTCATGCCAGCGGCCACCCCACAGGGTGTCCTGCTACGTCCAAGATTCCGAGATTAGAAGCCAGAACCGGCCTTTGGGTGTCGACCACCTCTCCAAGACCACCCTCCTTGATGGCCAACCATACTCAGGACAGCGCTAATCAAAACCCAAAGATCCATGTGAGACCAGGGGGCAGTGAGTGGTTTCCCGGTCAGCAGGGTTGCCCCTCAACCCTGGGGGGCCCGGAGGCCCAGGAGCCCAGCTTTTGGCCACTGTTCTGCTCTACTCTCCAAAAACACAGATACAGCTTGACCTGTGGTGGCGCAGCGAATAACACATTGACCTGGAATGCTCAGGTCACCGGTTCGAAACACCAGGCTTGCCTGGTCAAGGCTCATACAAGAAGCAACTACTATGAGTTGATGCTTCCCGCTCCTCCTCCCCTTCTCTCTCTAAAATCAATAAATAAAATCTTTTAAAACAAACAAACAAACAAAAACTCAGATACAGCCCTACCGTCTCCAAATTTGGGGACAAGCACATGCTTATCTGACAGAAAAGGATGTTCAAAATGCCCCCTTCTCCCAGCTACCACTTACAAAGCAAACTGTGGTTCAACACCAGTCAGTGGGGAGGACACAGCCCCGGATAAAGGATGCTTTCTTTGAATTGTGTAAGTTCAAACCCAGCTTTCTGGAAAATTCACTTCATTCCTCAGACCAGTAAGCCCTGGGCTGGCCCACAGGTGGGGAGGGAGCCATCTCTTGGAGAGGGGCTTCCAGTACACACCTGTGACCAAAGCACCTGCAAACCTGCAGGGCCCTCCCTCTCCCCCTTCTTCTCCCTACCCCCTTCCTTTCTTCCACTGCTTCCTCTACTCTGTCCTGCTGCCTGCCTATGAGTCCAGAGTGTGAGGGAAGCTCAGGGAAGCAGTCAGCGAGGGCTTCCTGCAGGAGTCATCAGGGGTGGAGTAGAGCAAGGGCCACGCCTGTTCCTGGAGAAGGAAGGCTGGAAGGAGCAGGCAGCTTGCAGTCAGTCAGGTGGAGCCGAGGGTGACGGCCGGTCAAGATAGCCCCAGTCCTGATGAAACCCAAGAAAGTGAGGTCATCTGGTTGTCTTTGCTCCAGGGCTGCCTGCCCCATTTCCCTCCCAGAGCCCATGGAAGGCAGGAAGGCCAGAGGCGCCCACAGTCTGGGAATGGGGCCCAAGGCTGGAATTGGAACCCAGGACTGGGGAGAGCCCTGCTGGCCGTCACATGGCCACCAGCTCCAGGCACACAGCTCTGAGTGTGTGCACGCAGCTGTGCATGGGGCACGTGGGGCTGTGGTGTGTGACTGAGCGTCTGTGTGCCTGCGGAGCATGAGGAGCCCAGAGCAGGAAGAGCCACAGGGAGGGGCTGGCGGAAGGCCCAGAAAAGCAGGGAGTGGAGTGGTCCCTGCCCGGCCCCAGAAGCCCTGAGAGAGTGGGGAGACCTCAGGAAAACTCCCCACCCCCAGCTCCATCCCGCCAATGTCCATGGCTGCCTGCCCCAAAGGCCTTCCCTTGGCAGTGACAGGAGACTTGAACCCTTTCCCAGGGTCACAGGGCTTTGAACCCAACCCAGAGGCTGTGCCACACTCCAGGTAGGGGTGAGGGGTCCTCTCTGCAAGAAGCCCTTGCTCCGTGTATCCCCAGCCCCCAGGGGGTGCCCATGTGCACCCGGGATACTGCAGGTGGCAGAGACCCCTGCCCTGGACATGAGAGGGCTGTGGTGCCCAGGACTGCAGTCCAGGTCTGTGAGTGAATAAAGACAGGGAAAATGGCGAGGGGGGGCGGGGGGCTGCAAAGCCACTTTCATTTAAAGCCTCTGCCCTTTCCAGGGAAACCCTCTCTGAGGACTGATTTGGTCACAGAACTAAAAGATGGCCCCCAGGACAAGCCTGCCCTGCTCCAGGCGCCCCTTCAGCCCACAGGTACAGGGGAGGGGTGGGCAGAGGAGGTGGGCAGGGGTATGTGGAACCTCTGCCTTGGGCTGCCTGCTCACCTCCTCTCCCTTCCAGTCCTCCCATCCCCCTCCCAAGCACAACAGAGGCCCTACCCTTCCAAGCCGCCCCACTGCCTTTGTCTTCTGTGCACCTGGTGGGGGCTCGGGTTTCCTTATGCAAAGCTGGGCTCCCCACCCACCGCACCCGCCCCACCCTTCCTAACAGGCAGTCCCCAGAGTGAGGCCACCACAAAGCCCCCACCCGCATTGTTAGCTGGAAAACTAAGGAAGGGGCGGGGCTGGGGCTGGGGACAGGTGCTGGGGCTCTGTGCCCAGGTGTATGCTCGTGGAAGAAGCAGGTAGGGGCTGCCTCTCTCCCTTCGCAGTCCTGACCCCACCCTGTCAACCTGCAGGGCTGCCATCAAAGGCATGTGGCCAAGTGCCCAGGGTAAATTGACAGCCTGGTCCAGGTTCCAGTCTCCAGCCCCACACTGGTCGGCCCCCCTGCCTGGAGCTCTCACAGTGCCTAGAGGGTTAAGCCGGCTGGCGCCCCACCTTTGTTTGCATATCTGCACCTGCACTTGAATTAACCCGGGCAAATGAAGGGAGGTTGCGTGAGTCCCACCAGGAAGATCCGCCCTGCTGTTCACCCCACTGGCTTTGCATCTTTAGGGCCCCCCGGGGAACCAGATCTCCCCACCAACCTTCAGCAAAAGGCTGTGTTTGCTCACGGCAGAGAAGCTTCAAGTTCTGTATCTGGATTCTACTTGCGGGCAGGTTTTAGGGTGTTTGCCCAGAGAGCATGTGGCCTCCACTCTGTGCTCTCCCAGCTGCTGCCCACGCCAGCCTCAGCCCCACAGGCCCAGGCAGCTCCTCTCCCAGGCTGCCTTCCCAGGGAGGACACCTCTGACCTCACCTGTTCTGCTACTGGTGGCCACACCTGCCTTCCACCTGCCAGCCCAGCCCACCCACAGGGTATGGACCCCAGGGCCTCCTTCTCAGGACAAGGAGTCCCCATAGACCTCCACTCATAGCCCTCCAAATACTCATGCTTTGCCACACCTCTGCTGAGCCCAGAGCCCTCCAGGGCCACCTTGTCCACCATGCAGTCCCCAGCTTCCACCCCGTGTTTTTCAGAGCTCTGCCTGCCCCTCATCAGCTGCCCCCCACTCCCGCTGGGCCTCCTCAGGGCACCCAGGTGGCTGGCGAGGGTGGTGTGGATCTGGGGCTGCAGGTGTGGACACCCTGTGGCTCCCCTGTGGGCTCCCACCCCCATTCTGCCTGAGCTCAAAGGGGTATAGCAGGCCCCTTGCCCAAGTTTGGGTGCCCATCACCACCCTTGGAGCCATGGGCCACAAGGACACCCACCCAAGGTCCACACTTTCTGACCAGAGACAGACCTGCTTCTGCTGATGGTTCACAGTCTACGCAGGAGCCGTAAGGACGTAGAAATCTCTGGACTCCTCACATGGGGATGACCATAGCCAGGCACGTGGGAGACCTTCCCTCCCTTGAGGCCACCTCACCTGCTGGGTACCACAGGGTGACATCCTGGGAGGCATTGATGTTGACAGGATGTGCAGAATGGTTTTATGGAGAGAAGGCACCAATCTGTTCAGGTGTTTACAGTGGGAGAGGGAGGGGGTGGGAGACCTGGGGCTCCTGTGGGGGGTACAGGCGCACTGGGGCCCTAAAAGGTAAGGGTGTGGAGGGCGATGGGATTTTGCAATAAGGTAATGTCCACCGTGCTATTCATGTTGGGCCTGTTTCTTAGGAGGAAGAGAAACTTTCCAAGTTTTCCTGACCACTGACTTCTCACACATACCATCAAAGACGTGCACAGTAATCAGGAAAACAAAATTCAGGATCCATATTCTGGGACACTTACCCTCCCCAGACCCACCATCCATGGGGTTGAGTTCCAGTAAGCTCTGCATTTATCCAAACAGACCTGGGAACCTGGCTCTGGCCTGTCCATCTCATGGACAGGCAGACAGACACCACAGGTGTCCACAAAGTTCCTGTACTGACCCAACACACACTGGATGGGTTGGGAGGGAGAGGTCACTGCTCTGTCCCTGGGCAGGCACTGGAGGTGGATTTCTGCAGGAGGGAAGGGCTATCCAGGGTTAATCATACAGGGGAGGAAGTGAAACATTAAACACGGGAACTGTTGTCTCGCTGGCCGCCTCCTCCACTGCCTGGGAACGGACACTCTGGGTCTAAAGCAGAACCCCCCCCCCGGGGGCCTCCTGGCACTGGGGTGGCAGGTGGGGTGGGGTGGCCACTGAGACCTGGTGGGTGGGGAGCCCACTGTGTGCCCTGCTCCCAGCCTCACCCACAGGCCTCCGTCCACAGGGCAGCATCACCCTTACGGTGAACCCCGTCTGAGAAGGACACACTAGAGGCTGAAGAAGGAGACCCAGGCCGCCCACTGTGTGCATTGGGGATTCCACTTCAGTCCCTGTCTGACTGGGTGCATCTTCCCCATGCTTTTTCTATAAGAGGCATTTCTGTTCGTTTCTCCTTCACACAAATGTGTGTGTACAGATTCTTCTGAGGGACTGTGCAACATGGCCACCCTGCAATGCCGCTTCCTCTCCCTCCCTGGGCAGAGTCCCCGTGTCCATGTCCCCGGGCACCAGCGCGTCTCCCTCCACAATTTAACCAACGGAGGATCAGAAAACAATATTTTCTTATGCCCAACCCCGATTCCCAGCTGTAGACCCAAAATACTACGTCTGATACACAGTGGTTTGCATCGCGATGTGAAACCCGCGGTTATGCAGGGCCAGCTGTATTTATTGAAGGGAATGCATGTATAAGTGGACCCCACAGCTCGACTACAGATTCTTACTGGTGGTTTTGCAAGAAAGGTGCATCAGGTGGACTTTCCACTTCTCACCTAGGTCTGCCCCCCACCCGAGTCACCTGGACCCCTTCCCTCATGGAGGGGCTGCACCTAACACCCTGTGATGGCTGAACTCTGTCCCCAATACTCGTAAGTGAAGCCCTGACCCAGTGCCTCAGAATGTGACTGTATTTCGAGACAGGGCCTGAAACAGGTGACTAAGGTAAAACGAGGCACGAAAGTGGGCCCTCGTCCAGTCTGACTCTGTCCCTGAAAGAACAGGAGAGCGGGGCACAGACAGAGGAAAGGCCACGTGAGGCCACAGGGAGGGAGGCCTCTGGTGAAACCAGCCCTGCCGATGCCTGGACCTTGGACTTCCAGCCTTCAGGACCCTGAGGAAACAAATGCCTATTGTTCAAGCCCCCGGCCTGGCCCTTCCTGAAGGCTGCAGTAGCTGACTACGGGCCAACTAGCCCCTGCTGCGCTGGTCTACTGCGTTCTGCACTGCGAGATGTCCGTCCGTCCATCTGGGAATGAGGGGCGCAGGGAGTCTGGCTTCAAAAGCTTCTGATTTTGGCAGCATGAGCAGCCCACCTTCCCCAAGGGCCTCCAACATCCATGCTTCTGCTGCTTCCTGTCACCTGTGTGACTTCCCACATGCCCTTTCCCCTCTGGTGAAGCCAGGGGCCGCCCAGGCCCCTCTGGCAGGCCCACAGCCCCAGCTGTCCAGGGTTTTCAGCTCCCTCTGGGTGCGGTCACCCTGGTTGTGCTGACCGACGCTGAGGCAGGGCAACCCGCTTGCTCTTCCTGCCCCGCCCAGCACCCGCGCTGTCGGGGCTGTCTCCGGAGAGGCCCAGCCTCGGTGCACCTGGCACAGGGCACCCTTCCCCAGGACCGTCCCCGTGTCAGTCACTGTTGCTCCCGGGACAGCTAGTGAATCTGCCTACTCATAGCCCTCGCTCATCTTAGCAGGGTGTTGCTTGTCTTTTTCTTGACAAGTTATAGGAGCTCTTAGCACAAATTGGCTTTAACCACTTGTTATCTGCATTAAAATATTTTCTTTTTTTTTTTTTTTTTTTTCATTTTTCTGAAGCTGGAAACAGGGAGAGACAGTCAGACAGACTCCCGCATGCGCCCGACCGGGATCCACCCGGCACGCCCACCAGGGGCGACGCTCTGCCCCCCAGGGGGCGATGCTCTGCCCATCCTGGGCGTCGCCATATTGCGACCAGAGCCACTCTAGCGCCTGAGGCAGAGGCCACAGAGCCATCCCCAGCGCCCGGGCCATCTTTGCTCCAATGGAGCCTTGGCTGCGGGAGAGGAAGAGAGAGACAGAGAGGAAAGCGCGGCGGAGGGGTGGAGAAGCAAATGGGCGCTTCTCCTATGTGCCCTGGCCGGGAATCGAACCCGGGTCCTCCGCACGCTAGGCCGACGCTCTACCGCTGAGCCAACCGGCCAGGGCCTAAAATATTTTCTTACATCAATGATTTTTCTGCTGACTTTGCTTGTGGAATGTTTTTCTATATTGAATTCTTAACTTTGATACAGTCAGCGTGACTGTAACAAAATACAGAAATATATATATACAGGCCTTCCCTGGGGCTACGCACAAGATAGGTTCCATAGGTTTGTTCTTAAGGTGAGTTAGTACACAAGTTGCAACAGGCGCATTTACCTATTAAATGCAACTTAGACAGACATTTGTCTTAACGTGGTATTTATTTTCACTTTTCTGCATATATGAATATCTAAACGTTTTCAAACCCACAGAACCCATATCTATATATAAATGATTACTATATAAATATGTATGTATACAGTATATGTATATATATACACAAACATTTTATATATATATATATAAACAATTATATATATATAAAATCTCTCACAAAAATTAGGGTATCTGGGAATGTGCAGATAGATACTTTAGTACTTTCAGCCTTCTGTATAGTACATTTCCACCAATGAAATAAAATTTGGTTTTGCATCTCATTTGCATAACCAAACAACTTTCTTTGACTTGTTGTTTGCTTCTCTGATGTTCTTGTTTAATAAAATAAAAAAACCCAAATGCTTCTTTTTTTATCGCTTCATATTTGTTTTGAAATATTCTCTAATTTTTGTGAGCAGTGTATATATATATATATATATATATATATATATATATATATACTATAAACAGTTAACTGTGTTTCCCTGGAGTCAGTGCAAAGAGAAACATTTTTTTGTTGTTTTGTTTTTGTTTTTTGTATTTTTCCGAAGTTAGAAGTTGGGAGGCAGTCAGACAGATTCCTGTATGCGCCTGACCGGGATCCACCAGACATGCCCACCAGGGGGTGATGCTCTGCCCATCTAGGGCGTTGTTCTGTTGCAACCGGAGCCATTCTAGTGCCTGAGGTGGAGATCATAGAGCCATCCTCAGCGACCAGGCCAACTTTGCTCCAATGGAGCCTTGGCTGCAGGAGGGGAAGAGAGACAGAGAGAAAGGAGAGGGGGAAGGGTGGGGAAGCAGATGGGCGCTTCTCCTGTGTGCCCTGGCCAGGAATCGAACTTGGGACTTCCACACACTGGGCTGACCCTCCTCGCTGAGCCAATGGGCCAGGGCCAAGAGAAACATTTTTTAAAAATCTTATTATATATTAATATCCTCAGAGAGGTAAGAGAAAATAGTGTGACCCCAGAAAGAAAATCAGGCTGCTGTAGAAATAGATACTTAGAGAGCAAAGGTGACTTGGAAATGAACGTGACAGCAGAAGTGGAAAGCTCAGTGGAAGAACATGGAACCAGAGTCCAAGCATCTCCACGAAAGCAAATGGAAAGACCAGGGGAAGAGAAAGGAGGGGTTGTTGGATGCTAGTCCGATGTCCAAGATCCTCACGACATTGACAGCAGGTGGAGAGAACAGGGAGGACAGAGGGAGGATATAAAAAATTAATAATCAACATTTCCTGGAATTTCCAGATTGAAAGAGCCACTGGGGACCTAGCAAAGGGGATGCGAATGACCCACACAAGGGTCATTGTTGTGACCTGTCAGAACATGGGACAGAAAGGAGCCCCTGAAAACTTCCAGAAGAAAAGCGAACGTGCCAGAGATTGTGTTAGAGTGCTGCCACATTTACCCACAGCATCGGGGAAAGAGGTTCACGGCTCGAGGTAGGATGGTGACGGCTGGTGTTCTGCACCTGCCACCCTGTCCCCTAAGAGACAGGGGACTGAAGGTATTTTAAAGCCACATGTCTGCCACATGGACAGAAAACGAGCTCCACCAAACAAGGAGGAAACCAAGAAGAGGAAGACGGGTCCTTGGAAACCCACTCAGGGGAGAAGCAAGGCATCTTCAAGATGAAGGCCAGGGCAGTCTGGGTCCCACTCTGTGCACACCCAGGGTCTGTCCACAGCTGGGGCAGAGCTCAGTTCCCGCAGGGGCCCTGTGTCTTTCAATCTAAGCTGCTGGCCAGAGCCTGAGGATGAATCAGTCAAAAGTTCAGAGGAAACTCAGCGAACAGGAAAACGGGAAGGTGATCATTAACTCCAGGGAAAACCACACGTGTGCGGGCTGGGACAATGACCACGGCACACCGCCTGCCGGGTGTGAGCACGAATATAGAGCCAACTAAATTAGCGTGTAACTGTGGAAATGCGGGGGAACCCAAGTGTGTGTGTGTGTGGGGGAGCGGTGAAGAAGCAAAAGCCAGCAGCTTCCTTAGGGCGAATTCCACAGATGACACCCAACGTGTTAACAAACACTCCGAAGCTGCTAGTCAGTAACGTTGGTCCATAAATTCAATGAACAGCAGAGAGTTATCTGGAATAGAAGCCGGATGTGGAGGCCGGCTGGAGCGGCAGGGCTGCGTGGGTGGGAGGCTGCTTGTCCAGCCTCCAAGGGGTGTCTGACTCGGAAACGACATACAAGTGTAACTGATGAAACATGAAATTAAAAATTCAGTTGGTGCCGTCTTCATTCTCCGAGGCCTGGGAGTCATTCCAGTGATATCGGAATGACCTATTATCAAAAGTTAGCTCAAGCCTGACCTGTGGTGGCGCAGTGAATAAAAGCGTCAACCTGGAAATGCTGAGGTCACTGGTTCAAAACCCTGGCCTTGCCTGGTCAAGGCACATATGGGAGTTGATGCTTCCAGCTCCTCCCCCCTGTCTCTCTCTCCTCTCTCTCTCTTCCTCTCTCTCCTCTCTAAAATGAATAAATAAAATTAAAAAAAAAAAAAAAGTTAGCTCAAACTTTTCAGACAGCCTGACCTGTGGTGGCACAGTGGATAAAGTGTTGACCTGGAAATGCTGAGGTCGCTGGTTCAAAACCCTGGGCTTGCCTGGTCAAGGCACATATGGGAGTTGATGCTTCCAGCTCCTCCCCACCTTCTCTCTCTCTCTCCCTATCTGTCTCTCTCTCCCTTTCTCTCTCCTCTCTAAAATGAATAAATAAAATTAAAATAAAATAAAAAAAGGACTTCATTTAAAAAAAAAACAAAAACTTTTCAGACACATTTTTAATCGCCTCTCCTAACTCTGCGGCAGTTCCTGCCCTCGTTACGGTCTCCCTCTCCTCTTTCCTGCTGGGACATAGCAATTTTCCTGGAATTTCTCATCACTGGACCACACCCCCACTCATGTCCACCTTCCTGGTCAGGCAGGTCTCCACAGCGACCTGCCCGTTTTGCCATGCGACCCCTGGAGATCACGGGCCCTGTGGAGACGTTCATGTCTTAGGCCCTCATCTCGTTTCTTTTGTGGCCCCACATTCACTGTGATACCCTGGGCTCCCAAATCACAGCAGGATTGAATTTCAGCCTTGGCGAAGGGAGTTGGTCCTACGCTAGCCAATGAGGAATGCCACACGTACAAGGTATTCACAGTACACCTGTGTCTTATTATGTGGAATAAATATGGTTTCTTGGCAGGAGCTTTCTGGCCTTGCCATGTCCGGGAAATGTAAACCGAGGCATCCCAGGCCCATTCCCTTCCTCCCGAGCCCAGGACTGCCTGTGTTCTCAGAGCTGGCTGGCTCGTAATTAGGTCCTACAAGCAGTTTAGGGACCTAGCAATCATCTTTTCCCAAAAACACCCACACGTGTCACAGAGGGCCAAATGCCCAGCTTCCCCTAGGGGAGCTATGGGTCCCTTGGGGCCTCTCATGCAGACACATGGGGCTGCATTTCCAGCGGCCATGGCACTGTGGGGCCACAGGTGGCCGGCTGGCCTGCACGGGCCTGGTGGCCAGCCTTAGCTTTTCCAGCTGTTTGAAATGTCCCCAAATGTGTGCTGAGGGCACGATCATCATCTCACCCCAAACAAAGAACAAAAACGCAGCTTACTGTGAGTGTCCCCAATGACCCCAGACCCTGCTAAGGACCCGAGCCTCTGCGCTCACTGCTGGGACCTCCCGTGGCCCCTAATGCCCAAGTGCCACTGGCGGCACCCCACCATCCCAGAGATGACCACAGGCTGGACCACAGCTCAGAAAGAAAAGCTTCAGAATGGAGGGGGAGGGGGTAGAAGCGACCGCAGACCCCACAAGACAAACTTCTCCCAGGGGCTGCCGTCAGCCTCAGTCCTACCTGGCCCCAAGAGGACGGAGTCTGGCCACTGCGATGAGGCTCCCCAGCAGCGTTATCGGCCTGGCCGGCCGCGGAAGGCGGTGGAAACCTTTGCCTGGTACAACCGGCCTCCGCAGCACAGCCCAGGAATTCCGTGTTGAATAATTTTTAACTTCTGCTCTGAGAGAGAACCAGGCTTGTGTATCGCGTCTGTCTACACAGGAATGCCAAGGGCTTTCAGTCAAAAGTAAATACGTCAGAAATAACAAGGAAAGCTGCCTTTAGGGGGGTGGGGGAGAAGAGAAAAAGAACAGAGGAAGAAAGTGGTCACAGGGGCAGCAGAGTGGGTCTTACCTCCCCCGCTGGACAGAAGCCAGCAGCCTCACCTCTCAGGTGGGCACTGACTCCCGACCATGGCCCACATAGGGGACCTGCCCACCTGCCCCACACTCCTCCGCCGTCCTGTCCTCACTTGGGCTCCGGCTAAACGTAACCGAAGTCTCACGGAGATCCTGTGGGCCCTGTGGCCACGCTGGGGGAGGCCCACAGCCAGCCCAGCCCTGCCCTGAGTGACCGTCACACAGTGTGCTGGGAAAGGAAAATCCCAAAATCAGTTTTCCTTTAAAAAGACCTCAAGTTTCTTGAGCTTTGGAATGGGCATGACCTGCGCTCATGGTATCCCAGGCAAGACCTCCAGACCCCATGTGAGAGGATGCTGGGCCTCCATGGGACATGGCATCACCACCGACCTCAGAGGATGGTGTCCAGGCAGCCACGTGGCTTGCAGTGGCCAGTGTCGGTCCAGCTCTGTCTACACATGGGCCACCAGCTCAGTGCCATGGAGGGACATGTGTTGGAGGGGCTCTCGTCCAGGCCACAGTCAGACTAAAACCTCGGGACCACGCATTGGCTGCAGGGATCCACTTGAGGCCAGCCATCTCACATGGTGTTGCAGAAAGGTAACAGAAAAGAGACCACAAGGTCAGGACCCCTGACAGTTGAGACGCGGCCTGTTGAGGTGTAGGCACCTGCAGCCCCATGCACAGCTTTGTGGGGGCACCCCTGCCCACACCAGCCCATCCTCAGCTGGCCACCCCAGCCACACTAGCACCGCACAAGCTGGGTTCACACACACCACTGCTCTGATGCCGAAAGGGCCGCTCTTGTGACTGCTAATGGGCTTAGAGTGTCCCCACAAGGCCCAGGGTCCCCTCTTCTCTTCTGAGACATTCTCATTCATAGCTTTTGCTTGCTTCTTCACCTGTGGGAACGTGGGCACCACACACTGAACACCAGGCTTTCAACCACAGTGGACGGTCTCACCCCACCCCACCCTGGTCCGTGTTCCCTGTGCCAGGTACAGCGGTGAACACCATGCACCCGTCCCTTCTCTGACACCTGGGGCATCACAAGTTCCCCTTGGAACTCGAGGGACCATCGGTGAATTCCTCGTCGTGACTGCAGGTGGTCAGCCTGTAAGATGTCAGTTCTAACAGCATTTAAATGCCTACACCGTTCTCAGGAAGGAGGATCCAGGTGAGGGGAACACAGACAGCATTTCAGAACAAACCTCCACAGGCGAGAACAGGAACAGGTGACAAAAAAAGAGCTTACTGCCTAACAAGTTCAATTCCCCAGGCTCTTGAGAAAACTTCTCACAAGGGAGGCATCTCGGGAAGCTGGGCTCAGGAAAGTGTCCGACACCCAGAACCAGAGACACAAGCTGAAGCAGAACGAGGTGAAGTTTATTCAGATGATCGCAGGGCTCTGGGTGCCTGCACCCCACTGTTAGAAACTGATGAGAAGCACAGACCAAACGGGTGCATCTCGGGGTGCACGCTCACTGCTGTCACAAACCAGCAGCCTTTTAGGGGATGCTGCCAACGCCACATCAGGGGACAAGACGGCCAAGGGACAGAGGATCAGAGGGACCCTCTGAGACGGTGTTCGTGAGTTCCAATTAGGAGCAAGGTGATATCAGGCACTGAGGCTGCAAAAGCAAAGGGCACAAACCAAGGCTCAGGAGATGGGGGCTTTAGTCTGGGGGGGCATGCGCACAAAGAAAAGGAGGTGGGGTGGGGTTCTTGGGTAAATGCCCCCAGCAACGGCAACAGCCTTGGGAGAAGTGGATAGAGTGGACAGGAGTGAAAGCCAGGGCAGGTGCAGAGGGGGCAGGTATGGTGGGGGGCACTTGCGGCAATGGGGGACAGTATTTGGGGGGGACAGGGCCAGTGACAGTGGGACAGGGCCAGAGCATGTGGGATCTTGCCTGTAGTCAGAGCAAAGGATCGAACCGTGGGGAAACCACAAATGTACAGGAATTTGCAAGGACCAGATGCCTCATCCCTGGCAGGAGTGGGCAGCAACCTTAAGCCAGAAGATATACTGCCTAGTGGTAGGTCTGAGGATGGGGGAACCAGCAGGTCCAGGCCCACAGGCTCAGAGGGAGGCCACAGTGCTGGAACCACACCATGGCTTCAGACAATCAAGAGGTCAGAGGTACTGTCTGTCCCCTGGAGCAACTTCCAGGTCAGAGGCCAACGATATGACCTCTGGGCGGGGCACCAGACCTGAGAGCAGAGCGAGTGTCGCAGAGCTGTGCCCCTCAGCTGCTGACCACCTGCGCACACCCAGCTGTCCATCCTGCACCTCTGGGACCTACGCTCTGCCTGCAGGTACGTATCATGTCCAGAGTGGAAAAGGCAGCATGACCGTGAGCTCTTTCAACCCATGGGGAAGCTCAGGGACACCAGAGGATGGGTGATGTCAGGGACACTGCTGGGCAGCTGGGAGGATGGCCTCAGAGCAGGTCTGCTGTGTTTGCATGTATCACATGAGCATGTGCATGTGTGTATATGCATGAGTTACGTGTGTGTGCACACACATGTTCATATGTGCGTTAGACTATGTGCATGTGTGTGAGTGCATGTGTTTGACACATACACCTGTGTGTGCATGTGTATGCACATGTGTGCATGCTTGTGTAAGTATCTTCCACATGCATGCCTCCAGGGAGGTGACTGAAGACCTGGTTCAGCACTGGTCCCTTAGCTACTGAAGACACAGTCCAGCCTTTGGCTATGAAGACGGTGCCTGGAGAAGCCTGCCCAGAGCCCAGGCTGTCACAGTTCAGGGAGCCTGGGACAGCCACAGGGTACCATCCAGCCAGGCCGATGCCCCTTCCAGCAGGCACCAGCCCCCCTCACATCCCGGAGCCCAGGCATGGGGGTCAGGAGGTCCCAGCAGAGCCGCTGCTGTCTTGAGAGATGGAAACGGCCCTTCCTAAGATACAAACTCAGGTGTGCAAAGTTCCTTTTGCCTCGAAAGGCTGAGCTCACAGCTGACTGCTATCCTTTCTCCCCAGAAGGGGAGGGGTGCCCGCAGTGCAGCATCAGGTCAGCACAAGGAGCTGACAAAGGGGCTTTCCTTCTGAAATGAAATGTGGCTGCGAGGAGCCCGTGGGCTGGGATCTGGGACAGTCCCCAGCTCCATCTGGCCAACAGGAAGGCTCCCAGGCTGGCAGTCAGGCTGTGGGGAGGCAGGAAGGGAACAAGACACTCCCAGCCTTTGGCCACCTCCAAAAGGACAAGTAGCACAACACATAATGTCCAGCGTGGGCTGTCCTGAGAGAACCTCGGGGGAGGGGCTTTGCAGGCTGGGCCGGGAGCACCGGCTCTCGAAGGGGGTCATTTGGCCGCGAGCCAGGTGGTATAAGCCAGGTGGTCACCCACTGGTCACTCGCAGGTCACCCACTGTAAGGCAGGTAAGAAGGACGACCTCAGCCCTGACCCACTTCTAATAACACCGCTGACACTTGGTGTGTTTCCTTAGGGAGTCTTTGCTGTGCGTGGATATGGTAAAGATAACAAAAATAAATAAATATTGGTTAAAACCAACAAGGCTTTTTCTATTCGAGACAACATTGCATTTCCCCCTTTGCTGTTATTACTTCTCATGGACACGGCCGTGTAGCTGCGTGTCACGGCATCATCTGACTCTGTAGCTGTGTGTCGGGTTATTATCTGTCCACAATGGGATGTCGGGTGACCACTTGCCTCCTGTGTCTGAATAGAATTCCAAGGACAAAGTCAGAAAGCCAGCACCCCAGGCAAGTGACAACCATACCTATGTCCCCTGATTACACTGACTTCACAGACAAGCCACAGGGAAGTGGGTGGCTTCCCTGTGGAGCAGGACTCAGGAGCAGGAACTGAGGGCCAGCGCCCCAAGCTCTGCAGGCAGCCACAGCCTCGGCGCCTTGGTGCTGCCCCAGGGGACGCTGGAATGCCCGTGGGCCAACACCCCAGCGTGGCTGAGGGGGCTCTGCTCAGAGCTGTGGGGCCTCCCTTGGTTTCTCCTGAGCTGTGTCTGCACCTCCCTCCCACCTGTCTGCTTTTCAGAAACTGGCAGCAGCTTGGTGGGTGCCCCCTGGTGGGACAGTTCTAGGGTCTGCAATGGGCTTTTGTTGACTCGGAGGCTGCTGTGTGCTTTATATTTGTACCAGGGAACTTGGGGATTATCTTTCAGAGGAAGAGTGACCCTTGCTGAGACCATGCGTGTCACTCCTTGGACAGCCAGCTTTCTGGAGGAGTGTGGGTCTGGCTCCATGGTTCCACGGTGCCTCTAAGCACCCTGACCACAAGCCCAGTATCAGAGAGCAGAGGGAATGTGGTCACAACCAGGTGGGCCCTGGGTCTCAGAACCTGCGCCTGCCCAGGAGAGGGCTGGACCCACAGCACAACCCCTGCCAGGCCTCCTTGCCCTGGGGCAGCCTGAGGACTGGGAAGGAGGTGTCCTCGTTTGGAATCCAGGCATGAGTCCTAGATAAGCACTGAGCAGCCTGGGGCCAGCTCCGGGGGCTCATCCCAGCTCAGCCAGCAGCCACCTGCTGCTGTGGCCCGGGGCAGGCCCCTTCCTGGGCTCTGAGTCTGTGTGGCTGGGGTCCCCACAGGACACCTCTCAGCACCCACAGCCTCTCCAAGATGAGCAAGGCCTGGGGCTGGTGCCACCAGGAGAGGCCTGCAGGGTCCTCAGAGGTTCCAGGTGGACACTCTACTCCCATCCCCACATTGCTCTGGGACAGGATGCCCACACTGCGCCCCAAGGCTGGGTGAGCCCAGGGTCTGGAGCCATGCATGGCCAGGAGGTCTGTTCAGTCTGTCCAAGAGACCATGCACTGTCTTGGCCTCAGTGAGCGCTGCCCTCCGGCTTCTTTCCATGCCACAAGCCTGGGACCGGGAAGGTGCTCCAGGGCCTCGCATCCCTTTAATCCCCTTGCCTCTGTTATCATACCATCAGCACACAGAGACCTGGCATCAGGACGCGTCCCCAGTCACGGGCCAAGCTCCCATCTCCCCACGGCTCGCCATGCCCTCTGCACAGGGGACAGAAGTCCAAAGGACCCCTTACCGTGGTCTCCTGCCAGATGGGATATCTTTGCTTTGCGTCTCCAGGAGACCTGAAGTCCTCCAGCACATCGGTCAGGGGCCTGGGCCACCACCCTCCCTTGCCCCACACCAAACCCCTTTCCTGGGCCAGTTGGCCCGATGGTGTGCTTATATGCCACCCCGGCTGTAACAAGCCTTTCATGGCCTTCGTCCTGGTGAGCCCTTAATGGCTAAATACATATTTGCCTAGGGAAGGGCTTGGTGTCCAGGATTTAGTATTAAATGGGCCTAAAGTCGGAGGATCCTTTGACAGGCCTTCAGGAGCCTGGGCAGCTGTGGGGGGCATGATGGGTGCTGGACCTGGGACTGGAAGGCAGAACTGACCCCTCAGGGGACACGGCGTGGGCGGAGGTCAGCGCAGGGACACTGAGCTCTCCTGCATGCTGTGTTAGTTACCTATTGCTGCATGAGAAATGTCCCCGGTGTGGAGCCTGTGAACAGGGGCGGTTGTCAACCTCTGTGACTGATGGAGCATGAGACCACCATCACTGTGGTGAACGGCTGTGTCACCTCACCAGGAAGGTCCTCCTGGGCCTTTCATAAGCAACCTTGAAAGTGCCGTCCCATCACCTTTGTCACAGGGGGAGGGGACCACACAAGGCAGTGATTCCTGAGAGCAAGGACCCCGCCATTGGTGCCTGGGTTACAGTGGCCAGGCCAGGGTCAACATTCCCTGGGTTTTGTTATGCTTTTTTTCCTTGGAAGATATTCATCCCGTTTAGGGGTTTGATCTTTTTAGCTGGTGGGCCGGCACTTGGTTGGTTAAGAGTATCAAGTCGGAAAAGATGCACTTTGTTTTTATTTAACTCGTACAAGTGTGAGGCCACCACAACCCTGAATCTGATGGCCCGTGGCGCCTCCCACGTGGCTTCTCACAAGGCCTTGTCCTACAGGCTGTCCTCAGCCCGTCTTTTCAACGTAGCTTTCATAGGAGGAGTGCGGTGTTGGCGCTCATTCTGTCCGTTTACATCGTATTTCCTTGGCTTACTCCTCGCAGCCCCTCTGCCTTGGTCCCTAGTCCCTGCAGTGAAGCCAGACTCTGGGCTGATGGTGTGTCAGCTTGGCTGGGCCTCAGGTGGCTGTACTTGGCCAAACATGAGTCCAGGTGTTGCTGAGAAGGTGTTTTTGGATGAGATTAACATTTAAATTGGTAAACTGAGTCAAGCAGATGGCCCTCCCTGGGGTCAGCCCCATCCAATCTGCTGGATCCCTCCTGCCTGGCGGCCATCAAACTGGGGCGAAGGTCTTCTGCCTTTGGACTCGGGCAGGAAGGATTCCCATTGGCTCTCCTGGGTCCCCAGCTTGCTGACTGCAGGTCTCAGGTTGTCTTAGCCCCCATAGTCGCGTGAGCAATCCTAATAATAAATCTCCTCCTAGGCTCATACACCCATTTGTCTTTTTTTTTTTTTTTTTTACAGAGACAGAGAGAGAGTTAGAGAGAGGAACAAACAGGGACAGACAGACAGAAACGGAGAGAGATAAGAAGCATCAATCATCAGTTTTTCGTTGCGACACCTTAGTTGTTCATTGATTGCTTTCTCATATGTGCCTTGACCGTGGGCCTTCAGCAGATCGAGTAACCCCTTGCTCAAGCCAGCGACCTTGGGTCCAAGCTGGTGAGCTTTGCTCAAACCAGCTGAGCCCACGCTCAAGCTGGTGACCTCGGGGTCTCGAACCTGGTCCTCTGCATCCCAGTCCGACACTCTATCCACTGCGCCACCGCCTGGTCAGGCTATCCATTTGTTTTGTGTCTGGAGCGCCCCAACCAGGAGCCACAGTTTTGAGTGAATGACTTGGTGTGTCTGGCTCCTCCTAGTGGAGCAGAGGGGGTGTGGGTGGGCCCTGCACCATGGGGCGAGATCACAGCGTCCATTTACCCACTCTGCCCCAGGGTCAGTCAGAGGAGCTGGGTCAGCCACCTTGGACTGGGAAGTAGACCAAAGACTGTCCTGGGTGTGGGGTGTCTGCCGTGTGAGTCAGAGGGACTCTGAGACAGAGGATGTCTTGGTAACAGAGGACAGGAGGATCCCAGCTGCTTGCGTGGCCAGAAGGTGTCGTGAGGATTTGGGGGACCCCAGGAAGCCATGATTTGGGGCTTTTAGGCCCCTGGAACATGGAGGCACGGGTCTAAGATGGGGTCTCTTCCCCCTCAACCCCCCAGGGAAGGGGTTACCTCAGTGCTGACCCCAGGAGCACTCCCCATTCCTCTACGTGGAGGGGCCACGGTTTAGGTCTTGGGGCCTCCATTTCAGCGCCTCTGCCTCAGGGAGAAAGGGTCTAGGCCCACACTTCTTCCCCCTGCGGTCAGAATGGCCTGGGGCAGAGGGGGCAAGGGCTGCAGACCAGCTGCCTGCTGGACAAGTGCGCCACCTGCAGGCCTCCTTGAGAATCACCACCCTGAGGGACTGCCCCGCCCAGCGACTCTGTGGGGAGGGCTGGGTCCCATGTCCACCCCATAGTAGGCAGCCGTGCCAGGCCCCTGCCAGGCACTGGCCCAGCCCCAAAGGTAGCCGTTACCTGGTCACTCAGCCCACCACGGAGGCAGGGTTGTTAGAGGTTTGCTGACCACAGAGACTGACTTCCCCACAAAGCTAGGTTCCTGGAGAAAGTTCTGGAAGGCCAACATGCACTTGGAGCCCAGGGGCTTGGCTTGGCAGGCACCCTCCAGGCCTGCATCTGACTAGGGGCCTCTTCTCACAGTTCACCAGGTGACCCTTGGCGCCTGGGAGCTCAGGGTGCCTCCAGCCCACCCCACAGACGGGCACACTGCTGTGCCCTTGGGTCCTGCTGGTGGCACTGGTGAGTGCACATGATCTCTGGTGAGCACCCCACCTGTTCCCCTCCTCCTCAGCCCTAAGGCTCGGATCAGGTGGACAGGCTGAGGCCCCCAGCCTGGCTTCCTCGGAGTCTGATGGCTTTTTCCTCATTAGAAAGGGAGATTCAGCCCAGCCGGGAAATGGGCTTGGTCTGCTTAAGTAAACACAGCAATTAAGGCTGCCCTCTAATCTAGGCGATGAATTAGCTGACAATTGAGCCTCCCCCAGCATCTGCCAGTTGGGAAGAGCTAACAACCTTCACCTGCTCCTCCCTGGGCTGAGTCCCTGCAGGTAGGGCGGGTGGGGTGCGGCTCAGGGGGTTGGCTTACAAAGCCTGGCCCTCTGCATCCTGGAGGGGAACCAAGGTCCTGAGCCTGCCCACGTTCCCCAGACGTGCGCGAACTCTGGGGTCAGCTGTGTGGACAGTGAAGCACCTTCCCAGTAACATGCGGAAAGGCAGGCCCTGGGAACAAAGTGCAGATAATTGCTGCCTGGGTCCCACCCCTGAAGAGCAGGAAGCAAAGAGCCTGAGCCAGACCCTGCTCGCCTCCTGCCTCCTTCCCCGGGGACGCCTTCCTTAAGTGTCGCCCTGGAGCTGGGGAAAGGGGAGCTGTTTTTCGAGGCTCAGGCTCCTCTGGGGCAGTCCTGGCACAGCAGCTGGTCCTGGGTTCTTCCAGCAGCTCCCACGACTTCCCCTCTTTCTAAAGCTGTGGTCATCCTGGGGCTGCGATCCCTTTGTACAAATAGCCATGCTATAGGAACAAGCTGAGCATGAGGAATGTCCCTGGGTTTCAGGAGACCAGACAGAAACCAAAGACCCAGAGGCTGTCAAGTCCAGGTGGAGGCGGACAAGCCACCAGGAAGCTGGAGAGAGCAGACCTCAGTGTCCTCCGTCAGTGACATCTCCGTAAAACCGTGGCATCAGCACAGTTTGGTTGTTGTTGTTATCTCATGTGTGATTCCCATGGGCACCCCAATCAAGACACGGAGTCCCACCCATAGGACCCCTGCTGCGACCCCTCTAGTGCCCCCCGAAACCCAACACACGCTGTCTGTCCTCCGTCTCTGTGAGTTTGTCACTTCAGGAACATGAGACCAATGAGTTCATCCAGCATGTGATCTTTTCAAATTGGATTTTTCCCCAGTGCATGCCTGAAGATCCCCGTGAGCGACCGCCTGTTAGCTGTCCCCGGTGTGGCCTTGCCTGCTGAGGAACACTGTGGTTGTTTCCAGTTTGGAGCTTTTTAAAGAAAGCTGCTATGAACAGTTGTATACAGGTTTCTGTGTGGGATAAACACCCAGGGGTGTGACTGCTGTGAGTGGGGTGTTCAGTATTTTAAGAAACCGTCACACGGCTTGTGGATGCACCATTTCATGGTCCCACCAACAACACACAAAGGTCTAGTAGCCCGTTCTCTGCAGCCTTGCCAGCATTTGATATTGTCACCTTTCGGACGGCGTGTGGTGTCTTCACTGGGGTTCTAGTTACAATTCCCTGGTGGCATCTGCCATCTGCCTGTCTTCTTCAGTACAATGTCTCTTGGTGTCTTTTTCCCACCTTCAAATATTGTAAACTATATTTGCAAATATAGTACATTCTTTTTCCTTCCCAACTTTGTCTGAATTTTTTAAATCTTAAGCTAAATAACAAATAGACACCTAGATTAAACTTACACATAGGTTTCCCAAAAAATTCTCTTAAATTTTCTAACACTGTACGTAACTTGGGTAGGATTTCACCTTAAAATACCAAGTCTAAATAATTTCTGTTAGAAGGATGATTTGGCGGCAAGCCAGCCCTCTTCATGGGACAAGTTCTCGGGCATCCCAAACATAAACATGCACTGACACCATCTCAACACAAGACCCTGGTCACGATGCTTCACACTCCTATCCTCCCACACTGAGGATGTCTCCCTGGGCCACAAGGTGCCCACTCAGGGTCACGGTTGCACAGGCCGAATGTTTCAGGCCAGATCTGCCCAGGCAGGTGTCACTGAGCACCAGCCCATGTCTCACGCTGCCCCCATGGCCTTCAGGGATTGTCCCCGTGTGACTGCTGTGTGGGTGCCTGCATCTCTGTATCCTTGAGACTGTGAACATGTTTTCCATCCCAGTCCAGACATTTTTCTTAAACATGATGAGCTCCCGAAAGGCGTCTTTATCCTCTCCACCTGACCTAATGGGATCGCATTCTCTCATGTCCCTGGGACCCTGTAGCTCACAGGGCTACTTGGAATGTTCCAAGAACATCACTCTTGGTCTTGTCTGGGCCACAAGGGGTCACTGCCCATCACAGTTACCTGACAAAGACTTTCCCTCACTTTATGACCTGCTCTCTTGCCTGCAACAGCTTCACAGGTCTTTTTTTTTTTTTTTTGGGGGGGGTAGGTAACCTCTGCCTGCCTTACAGCAAAGGGACTGGTGCCAGACTTGCACAGGCCAGGCAGGTGCTCTGCTCCCTGGAGACCAGCTTGGGCCAGCCAGAGGGACCCTGGCCCCGGAGGGTGGGTGTCCAGGTAGGCCCGCTCTGGCCTGAGCCCATACCCCACGGAGGAGGATCAGACTGACCTGTGTGCTTGAACTCAGTGTGTGTGGGGAAATGGGGGATGCTTATGCAGCAAGTCTAGGCCACAGCAGACACATGGAGGATCACAGAGCCATCATAGAGGACCCCAGCCAGAGGGCGGGTGATGGGGAAGGGCACAGATGTGAGGCACGGGCTGAGAGGGCGGGTGTCCGGCAGGGCTGGACTTAGGAGGGGAGCTGAGGGGAGTTCAGGCAAAGAGATGGTCAGAGCCCTGAGCTCCATCCTGCTGCTCCTGAGAACATGTGCACAAACGGCCCTCTTGTGGGGACCAGCCACAATGGGGCAGGGTGGCTGGGGGACAGGGGCTCCTGGGTACAGGACCCACCTGATTGCTTAGGAGTCGCCTGGCTCATGGTCCAGCCCCCACCAGGGTCCATAGGGGCCATTCTACCCTCCCCAAGACCCTGCAGCCTTAGGGTTGGGGTCTTGAGCCCTGAGCTACGGACACAGACACCTAATGTTGTCCCTTCCCTAGCCCTTCACCAGTCTCCTGGAGCCCTGTGTCCAGAAGGTCCAGGAACTGATGCCTTCCACATATGTAGGGGAGGGGTCTTCAATTCTCCTTGGGCCTGACCTGGCCCTGACTTGGAACCAATCAGAAGAGAGAACAGAAAAGTCAGAGCACCTCCCCATGGCCGGCTTCCCCATCCATCTCTGTAGGCCCTGGGGGCTCTCGGGGCACCTTGTGACCCCCAGGTTCCCTGGTCACTGACTCGCCCGCCTGACACCAGGCATGAGACATACTAGACATCCCAGGTATCTGGCGGGGGAAAACTGCCCATGAACACCTGACCTATGAGCTCTACAGGACAGACAGGTCCTGACACCACTGCTGCAGCCAAAACACTGACCACCAGGTGGCGCTGCTCACCCCAGACCGCCAGCCCCAGTGCTAAAACTAACCCTCGCCCTCACCACCCAATGCCAACCTTCACCTGCATGGGGAAAATGCAATGATGAGAGGAGCAGCAACCTGCCCCGGCCACCACTCTCTGGGAAATGGTGTGGTGTAGTGGTGCCCAGACACAACTTCTGACCAGTCACTTCTGCTGGCCCCTGGCCCCAGTGACCCATACTGAAGAAAAGAGCTTGCAGGAGGCAGGTGTCCACTTAGCATAACTTGTAGGAGAACGAGAAGCAATCAGAGAGGGAATGCAAAATACACAACTCAAAGATGGCACCCAAGCCACTTGCATTTCTCAAGTTTGTGAGTGCTCTGTCTCATGGGGGGGGGGGGGGGCAGAGAGTGGCTGACAAAGCGCAGGAAGACAAAATAAAAGTTTTAAAAAGTGAGGACAGGAAAGTGTGCTTCCCTCCGGTCCCGGGGATTCTGTGGGACCTTCTCCCCGGACCCAGCATTGTGAGCTGGCCGGCAGTGACCCTGTGTGGGCCCCTGGGGTCATCAGTCTCCTTTTCTGCACAGCGATGCCTCTTGAGAATTTACTGAGAAACTATGTGAAAAGTGCCTCGCAGGGGTACTGGGAGATAGTGAACATTTCTTTAGAAAACATAAAGTTCTTTTTTTTTTTTTTTCTGAGAGAGAGAACATCAACTTATTCCACTTAGTTGTGCCACTGATTGCTTCTCATATTTGCTCTGACTGGGGCTTGAACTGGTGACCTTGGTGCTCCAGGATTAGTGCTCTATCCACTGCACCACCAGCCAGGGCAACAATATGAATTCTTTTTTGTGTGTGTATGACAGTGTGACAGAGACAGACAGAGAGAGTCAGATAGGGAGAGAGAGGAAGGGAGATGAGAAGCATCAATTCTACGTTCTGGCTCCTTAGTTGTTCATTGATTGTTTTCTCATATGTGCCTTAACCTGAGAGCTACAGCAGAGTGAGTGACCCCTTGCTCAAGCCAGCGACCTCAAGGTTTCAAATCTGGGTCCTCTGCATCCCAGTCTGATGCTCTAACCACTGCACCTCTGGCCAGGGCAACAACATGAATTCTTAAAATCTAAATCATGAAAGCAGAAATGTTGCAAATTAAGTGTAATAATTGGAAGATAGAAGAAAAAGAGGAAATAAATACAGAAAAACATTACGTCATCCCACAAGGCCCAACATCTAAACTGTGGAGAGAGGGACCAGAGGAAAAGAACCATCATGAAATGACATCAGATACCTCCCAGCCTGACCAGGTGATGGCGCGGTGGATAGAGTGTTGGCTTGGGATGCAGAAGATCCAGGTTTGAAACCCTGAGGTTGCCAGTTTGAGTGCAGGCTCATCTGGCTTGAGCATGGATGGACTCACAGCTTGAGCATGAGATCATAGACACAACCCAATAGTTGCCGGCTTGAGCCCAAGGTCGCTGGCTTGAGCAAGGGGTCACAAGCTCTGCTGTAGCCCTCTGGTCAAGGCACATATGAGAAAGCAATCAACGAACAACTAAGGTGCTGCAACGAAGAATTGATGTTTCTCATTTTCCTCCCTTCCTGTCTGTCTGACCCTATCTGTCCCTCACTCTGTCTCTCTCACTAAAAAAAAAAAAAGAAAAGAAAAAGAAATCTCCCAACATAGATGGACAGACCTCTCCAGAGTGAAAGGGCCCTGTGAGTACCAGCAATAGAGAGAAAAGACCCACCCCAAGATGCATAGTCACAGCGACCCTTTTTTCACAGGGAAAATGAAAAGTTATCAATAGTATCAAGAGAGAGAAGCCACGTACAAAGTCTGGAGATGGCCGACTGTGACACCGAAGCCTAGAAAGTCCACTTTCAGACATGCTGAGGCCCCAAATTCCTCAGTACACCTGTGTCGGGGCTCCTGGGGTGCTCCGGCCACAGTGGGAAGGAAGATGAGGATGGCTCCTGGCACGGGGGTCCAGCATGGGAGACCCAAAGGCGTCTCCAGGGTGATGATCAAGCAAGGACCTCACAGATTGAGAGCCGAGTGAAGGTGCCCATCGTGATGGCGGCACAAGACAGAGCACATGGCAGGGCTCCGGGGACAAAGTGGCCAAGGCGCCAGCACGTCCTGAAGGGTGGGTGCTGCTGCTAGATCGGGGCATGGACACTGGGCACTCAGCCAAGGTGTGCACTAGTCTTTATTTCCTGTAGGAGCCAAAGTGTGGCCTGAGCCACCTGCTGGGCAGCTCTATGCCCTGCTCAGCTGTGACATTTCACATTCCTGATCAGGTGACTCCAGACACCACTACCGTGCACACCAGTCTCAGCTGTGCTGAGAGCAGCTGGGATCAAGAGGCCAACACTGTTTTACCCAGCAGTGAGCCAGCACTTAGTAGCTAGTGGGAGATGGGAAAGCCAGGAAATCCATATTGTTTAAGGAAATGAATGTAACTGCTACTCACAGTCAGTGGGCTTTCTCCCCTGAGGAGCCAGGATTGGGAATCTGGAAGGGTGGGGTGGGAGATAAAAAGAAAACTAGAAATAGACTTCTGCTTTTGGCCAAGACGGAGTCACATCTATAACCCCCTCCCCAACTAAAACCCAGACAAGATCCACAGACAACAGTTTCCAAGGCATAGGACATCAGGCAACAAAGCATGATCATCCCAAGAAATGGGATCTGGTTTCCCCACTCACTGTCTCAAGTGTCCAGGCCATGGATGGACAGCACAGACCAGCGCAGCAGAGGGGAGAGTGCCTGGCCTGCAGAGCACAGGTCGGTGGCCCATGTGCCCTCTGAACTCCCAGCACTCTGGCAGGGAAGCCACAGGGCCTTGCTGACTAGTGGGGACCAATGAGCCCCAGAATGAGCACTTGCAAAACTTAAAAAGAAAGGCCCCAGAGGATCAGATCATCTCCAAGTCACTTTGTACATCCCACAACAAAACTCAGGAATATCCTCAGAATTTAAAACTGTCCTGCACCAGTCATGCAAAATCAACAGCTGGCAACCGATCAAAGATTGCCAGTGCTCACCCAAGAGTAGACATACAACTTCACTAAAGAAATTTGGTGTAGCCTGACCAGGCGGTGGCGCAGTGAATGGAGCATCGGACTGGGATGCGGAGGACCCAGGTTCGAAGCCCCGAGGTGGCCAGCTTG
Source organism: Saccopteryx leptura (assembly GCF_036850995.1). Lineage (NCBI taxonomy): Eukaryota > Metazoa > Chordata > Mammalia > Chiroptera > Emballonuridae > Saccopteryx > Saccopteryx leptura. The sequence goes on along the minus strand of NC_089505.1, from coordinate 83,746,361 downwards.
AGTGCGGGCTCGAAAGCAATCAATGAACAACTAAGGTGTCGCAACAAAAAACTAAGGATTGATGCTTCTCATCTCTCTCTCCGTTCCTGTCTGTCCCTATCTATCCCTCTCTCTGACTCTCTCTCTGTCTCTGAAAAAAAAAATAAGTAAATAAATAAAATTTTAAAAATTAAAAAAAAAGAAATTTGGTATAAAGTTAGGAACCTTTTTACAAAGAAAATTCCAGCTCCAGATAGCTTCACAGGTGAATTCCAGCAAACCCCAAGGGAGACAGTGTTCCCTGCTTGTCCAGGGCACCGGGGAGCAGGGCACAGCCCTGATGATAGAACAAAGGCTTACCAGGAAACCATGGGCCTGTGTTCCTCACAACACAGACACAGACATTCTTAGCAAATTAATTCTTAACTCGGAAAGTTTTAGCAAATTGTATACAGCAATCCATTAACAGGTACCAGATGGGGTTTCCCCCAGGAATGGAAGGTTGGCTTAACATTAGAAAAACAATACATGAACAATAATTCGCCACATGAACAACTAAAAAAGAAAAACCATATGATCGTCTCAATAGATTTTTTTTTAAATGTGGCAATCAACATCCGTTCCTAATTAAAAACAAAAACATATAAAAGCTCTCTCAGCCATGTAGGAGTGGAGGAACCTTCCTCAGCTTAGGAAGGTCAGGATTCCCTGTGGACCATGGACGGTGGTATGGACGGGGCTTCTCTCTCTTTTTTTCTTTTTCTGAAGCTGGAAACGGGTAGGCAGTCAGACTCCCGCATGTGCCCTACCGGGACCCACCCGGCACGCCCACCAGGGGGCGATGCTCTACCCATCCGGGGCGTCGTGCTGTTGTAACCAGAGCCACTCTAGCACCTGAGGCAGAGGCCATGGAGCCATCCCCAGCGCCCGGGCCATCTTTGCTCCAATGGAGCCTTGGCTGCGGGAGGGGAAGAGAGAGACAGAGAGGAAGGAGAGGGGGAGGGGTGGAGAAGCAGATGGGCGCCTCTTCTGTGTGCCCTGGCCAGGAATCGAACCCGGGACTTCCACACGCCAGGCTGACGCTCTACCACTGAGCCAACCGGCCAGGGCCAGGATGGGGCTTCTCAGCAGAGGTGTCCATGGGCAGGGAGTTATGTGAGACTTCAAGAAACTTCAACAACAGTCTGGCCGGGTGGTGGCGTAGTGGATAGAGCGTCAGACTGGGATGCAGAGGACCCAGGTTCGAGACCCCCCAGGTCGCCGGGTTGAGCACAGGCTCATCTGGTTTGAGCAAAGCTCACCGACTGGGACCCAAGGTCTCTGGCTTGAGCAACGGGTTACTCAGTCTGCTGAAGGCCCGTGGTCAAGGCACATATGAGAAAGCAATCAATGAACAACTAAGGTGTCGCAACGAAAAACTGATGATTGATGCTTCTCATCTCTCTGCGTTCCTGTCTGTCTGTCCCTCTCTCTGACTCTCGCTCTGTCTCTGTAAAAAAGAAAGAAAGAAAAAAAAAAGAAACTTCAACAACAAAAGATAAAAGTTACAGATAACTTTATTGTTCATTTCAGAAACTTGACAGAAAATTTTTTTAAACACCAAGCTTTTAATAGATCTCATGAAAAGACTCCTTAGAACCTTTGCCTTGCTGTGTCCATCAACCCTAAACTACCACCAGGACTCTTACCCACCCAATCCTAACCAAGCTCACTGAACACCCCGACCCAGCCCAGGACTCGGCAAAGACTCAATCCAGAATGCACTCAACCTGGCCCATGGAAGGCATTGACCTAAAATGGTGAGGTTGTTGGTTCAAAGCCCTGGGCTTATGCGGTCAAGGCACCTACGAGAAGCAATCAATGAAAAACTAAAGTGAAGCAACTATGAGTTGATACTTCTTGCTCCCCCAACCCTTCTCTCTGTAAAATCAATCAATAAAATATATATATATTTAAAAATGCATTCAGGCCTGACCAGGCGGTGGTGCAGTGGATAGAGCGTTGTACTGGGATGCAGAGGACCCAGGTTTGAAATCTGGAGATCGCTGGCTTGAGCGCGGGCTCATTCGGCTTGGATGCGGGGTCACTGGGTTGAGCGTAGGATCATAGACATGACCCCATGGTTGCTAGCTTGAGCCCAAAGGTTGCTGGCTTGAAGCCCAAGGTCGCTGGCTTGAGCAAGGGGTCCCTCGCTCTGCTGGAGCCCCCTAATCAAGGCACATATGAGAAAGCAATCAATGAACAACTAAGGTACCTCAATGAAGAATTTAAGTTTCTCATCTCCCTTCCTGTCTGTCTGTCCCTATCTGTCCCTCTGTCTCTGTAAAAAAAAAAAAAAAAAAAAATGCACTCAGCACCCTCTTGCCAGCAGATTTAATTAATGGCATTTTCAGGGAGCCCATGTTCGAAATTTCTGAGAAGCACTGGAGTGAAAACATCACCCTGTAATATTCAGTTATTTGTTGTGAATGGATGGATGACACTGGGGAGGTTTGGGGCTGAAGCAGACAGCCTTGGCGATAAATCACACAACGCCAGGAACCACTGTGTCCACTGCTCTTCAGGAAACACACAAGGAAGTGGAAACAGCTCGGCTCCTAGACATGCAAAGTAATTTCGTGCCCCATAGCAGGCGCAGGGCAAGAGGAGCCCTACGCAGATGGCAAAGCAAGTGCTGTCACACAGATGGGAATCAGAACTCTCAGACAACTGATGTTCCTCCTTTTTTTTTTTTTTTTTAAGATTTTATTTATTCATTTTAGAGAAGGGGGGAGAGAGAGGAGGGGGAGGAGCAGGAAGCATCAACTCCCATATGTGCCTTGACTGGGCAAGCCCAGGGTTTCGAACCGGCGACCTCAGCATTCCAGGTCAACGCTTTATCCACTGTGCCACCACAAAATCAGGCTGATGTTCCTCCTGATGATGCTGGCCCACGTACACTGTCACATGCTCAGGCACAACTTAGTTCTTAAACGTTCTTGTGGTCACAGTCAGAGTCCCACAATTTTGAAAACCTGCTAGCATCAGTGACCAACTCATCCTGGACACTTATACCCAAAGTTCTTTTATTTATTTATTTTTATTATTATTATTATTATTTGAGAGAGAGAGAGAGGCAGGAAGGGAGAAAGATGAGCAGCATTGACTTATAGTTGCAGCACTTTAGTTGTTCATTGATTGCTTCTCATATATGCCTTGACCAGAAAGCTCCAGCAGAGCCAGTGACCCCTTGCTCAAGCCAGTGACCGTGGGATCATGTTGATGATCTCACACTCAAGCCGGTGAGCCCACGCTCGTGCTGGTGAGCCCACGCTCAAACAGGATGAGCCTGAACTCAAGCTGGCAACCTCAGGGCTTCAAATCTGAGACTTCAGCACCCCAGGTCGACTCTCCATCCACTACATCACCACCAGTCAGGCAACGCTCAAATTTCTGAGGGACAGAAACATAGTGTCATTCTAAGGCCAGACCTGGAGACATAAACTCCTGCCTAAGGGCTGAGGGGCATCCTGGACTCGACCTCCTGCTTCCAATGAGAGAAACAGCAAATGCTGTTCTCCAGAAAATACACACAAGACTCTCCCTCTTGACCTGACACCCTGGCTTGGGGGATATTCTTTTTTTTTTTTTTTTAATTTTATTTATTCATTTTAGAGAGGAGAGAGAAAGGGAGAGACAGAGAGGGAGAGAGAAAGAGAGAAGGTGGGGAGGAGCTGGAAGCATCAACTCCCATATGTGCCTTGGCCAGGCAAGCCCAGGGTTTCGAACCAGCGACCTCAGCATTTCCAGGTCAATGCTTTATCCACTGTGCCACCACAGGTCAGGCGTTGGGGGATATTCTTGTGGCACAAGACTGGCACTCTTCAACTGCTGAAAACTCTGGACATTCAAACTTGGGATAGATGTCTTGAGACAGAATCAAAAGGGAAAGAGAACTCCTAGGACTCAGCTGGATGGGTATCCCAGAGCCAGGGAGCCTGGTAGCTGGGGATGGGCAGGTGACAGCTGTTCTGTGGCACCTATGGCCCAGCATACCTGCAGCTTAGTCCTGACCAGCACCTGACTCTCACCAAGACAACCTCAAGGATGCTGACAGGGTCCAAACCCTTTCATGAACACATACATGACTATTCACTGAGAAGTTGTGACTTCTCCGGGACAAATATTCAGTGGTGAGATTTTTTTTCCTTTTTTTTTTTTTTTTTTTTTTTTTGTCTAGGGTGGCTCAGATGTAGAGCCTGAGACCACTCATGTGGAAATTCTACCTGCCTTAGTGTCACCCTATTTGGACAGGGTGCCAGTCCTGACAGCTAGACCCCTGGTCTTTGGGACTGACTGGGGAGCACTTTCAGCCCCCTCCCTACCAGGAGTCCTCAGGGTGCAGGCACCAAGAGTTCATGGGGTGGAGCTTTAGCAAGAAGAAGAACCAGTCCGACCAGCTTCACCAGCTCAGAGGAACCGGGGTCACACCTGTCAGCTCACATTCACATGGAAGTGTACGTGCTGAAGTGAGGAGAACTGTAGAACCTGTGTAAGAGTCCCTACACTGTTGTGCGTGCCCTTCCTGGTCCAGGCCTAGGCCACAGATCTCTCTGTTTAGATTCACTGGCCCTGCCCTAGCCGGAGAGCTCGGTTGGTTAGAGCATCATCCTGACGCACAGAGGTAGCTGGTTTGATTTCCTGGTTGGGGCACATCCAGGAACAGATCGATGTTTCTCTCTCTCTCTCTCTCTCTCTCTCAAATCAATAAAAACAAATATTAAAAAAAAAAAAAAAAGATTCATCAGCCCAGACATGGCCCTTCAGGAAAATTGACTCCTCACAATGACAGAGAGCATCCCCTGTCTTAGATGACATCCCCTTAGGCACACTCAGTGACCTTTCTTGTCTGCTTTGCTCTGTGGGTCAACCCCATCATCAGGAAAAGTATAACTATGCTGGACAGAAAAGGGCAATGGTCAGGCTCACTGTCTTTTCTCCCAGAAGCTGGGGGAGGGGGGCAGCTCCAACTTTCCCAAGGACGGTTTCACCAGGCCCTGTGATATCCTATTTAATCTTCACCCCAGAAAGGCTCTGCATCACCCCAAAGTGGCAGTGCTGGGCTGCAAGATAGCCTGAGAACAAAGATTCCATCAGGAACCCCACGCATCCCTGCCCGGCCTTGGCTAAGCGCTGGCCTTCTCAGCCAGGCCTCTGAAAGGTCTCAGCTAGATGTCTGGATTTTGCAGAAGGCATAATTAGGAGACATGCAACGACACCGAGGCGTTCCGTTGCGACATGGGTTAGGCTGCGTGCTCTCCAGTCCACTCAGACAACGGCATCCTCTTCAGATCTCCTGCCACGTGATCCTTCACAGCGAGTCACACCTGCTGTCACTTTCTCTAGTGAAATCGAGAGGCAGTCAGGAGTTTTCTATTCCCGCCTAAAACTAAAACCAGCAGACAGGCACGACACGTCGTCGCCTCGGCGGGCAGACCTGCTTGCTGTCTTCATTTCGTGGGAAATGGGCCGACCCCATTGACCCGGGGCTTCCTCTCGGGAGAAGCGCCACGCGGGAACCAACACCCGGGCTTGCCAGGACCCACGACGCGCTGTCGCCAAAGCGGCATTCCGGCACCTCCTCGAGCTGGCCCACCGCCTCCAAGCTTTCCGGTCTCCTAGCAACACCGAAGCTGGCCCACACGTGAGGATTCCTGGGCAGTGTAGTACCTTCCCTCCCTCCTTAGCCCGATCAAGGATAAGACTAAGGGAGCTAGGACCGAGGCGCCCGGCCTAGACTATCCTTCCCAAGTTGCTCCGCGCGCACCTCCAACGGCCTCGCGAGAACTCTCTGTCGGAGCCCACCCGGCGAAAGTGAGCTCTCGCGAGGACCGCCGGGAGGTGTAGTTTTTGCCTGGAAGTCTCGCACCCCAGCAACCCGGATGCGGCAGCAGAGAGACTACAAGGCCCAGGAGGCACGGCGCGACCGCCTGGAGGGCGGGGGGTACGAAAGAGGAACCCAAAGGGCGCGGGGGTAGGTGAGGGGCTGGGGGCGGGCTGGGGGCGGGCGAGGGGCAGGGCCGTGGGGCAGACGGAGGCGGGAGCTGGAGCGGCCCTAGGGGCGCAGACGCCGGGGCGGGGCCGCCGCGGTGAGGGAGCGGGGTCGCGGAGGCCGGACAAAGGACCTCCCTGGGCGTCGTGGCCGAGAGCCCCCGTACCGGACCTGGCTCCCCGAGCCCCGCGGGGCTCTATGGCGTCCGGCCGCGCTGGACCGTCCGGAAGCTGATGGGCCAGTACCCGGAGGTTTCCGCGTGGATCGCCCTCACAGAGCCCTGCTTTAGCCGCATCGCAGGTTCCCTCGCGGTTGAGCGTTGTCAGCGTCACGCTCTGGTAGACGTTTCAGTTCCGGGGGTGGTTGGGGACCAGGTGGTCGGAACGGTTTTTGCAGCATTTCAAAGAACAAATGCAACTTCTGCCCCACAATCTGCTTTGTGACGGAACTGTTCGCCGCCTTGTCCTATTGAACGCGTGCTGGCCTTGCTCTGTGTCGCTCCTGCGTCAGGAGAAGACAGCCTTGGTCCGTCGTCGCCCCCAGTCCCCGCGCCGGCTCTCTTGGGGTCCAGTCAAGGGTCTGCATGGCCAGGGGTTTTCAGGAGCGCGGACAGAAGCAGAGTCTGTATTGTGCAGACAGAGTATAACTGTGATCACCACCTTGCAAGTTGACATCAGTTTGCTAAAACCTGTCTAACGATTTATTTCAGGGTTGTGCAGGCCTGATTAGTTAGAAATGAACATCTCAGGCTCCAAATCACATGGGCGGTCAAGTCCTAGTGTTTCAGTGTTAGGAGCTTTGTTTGCAGTGGTCTCACTCTGTATCCGTTGTCCCCTCAGAAGTTTATCTGTTTTATTATGGTCCTGCGTCACGGTTTTAGAAACTGACCTTAGTCACCCCAGTTATGCCTCTCACTTTTCTGTGAAGAAAGTGGGGTGAGCAGCAAGACCTGTGAGACTGAGGGTCCCTAACTGGCTGGGGTCCACCCCAGAGACCCCCTTGCCACCTAACAGGTCAGTGTCGGGATGGAGACGCTCGAGACTGGAATTAGGGTTTTACTAGGACAGAACAAGGCGACAGATGGCCAAGTTCCGACTGAGCTCATGTACAGGTTTAGGGATGGTTCATCCTGACCCGCTTCTGCTCAGTCCTTCCTCTGGCAAGCTATTAGGGGGAGGGAGCCATCCAGAGCCCAGACCAAATGGGTTCACCATAACCCCTACATCCCCCCTGCTGATGGGGGGGCTCCCTATGGGAAGTTTAGTCGGACCGAGCACCAGAGGCTGAAGCCCTCGCCTGTTTTGGCTGCACAGTTGACCGGTAGTGGGCCTTACTTGGCACCTTAATTTGCAGGTCTTGGACCGGTGGAACTCAGGCCTGAGTGCTGAGTTGTGAGGAGCTGGATGTCTGCAGCTTGTGTCCTGGAGGGCCAGGTCAGGGTCCTCCGCCCCTGCCTGGTGGCCGCACAGCGCCCCTCTCTGTTGCAGACCCTGTGCTCTGGGACATGGCGCTCCAGCGCGCTGTCCTCCTGGCCGGCCTTCTGGTGGAAGTTGCCAGCAAATCTTCAGAAAGTGTGGTAGGTGCCCTGTTGCGCGACCTGGGTGCCTTACTGGTCCTACTTCATGGAAGTGGGAGCCCTTCAGTCAGAGCGTCTCACCCTTCAACCTCTAGAGGTCCTGCATAAGCTGCCCGCTGCAGGGTCTGGAAACTGACTGTTGTTTCCTCTCTAGGGCCAGCAGTCTGAGTGTTGTGTGGACGTGGTAGACATCAACACCACCTGCCCAGGCACAAGCCTGTGTGGCCCAGGTGAGCACTGTGGTATGAGCTGACTGAGGCCAACCTTGGTGGCCAGCACTGTTGAGCTCACCCTGCCCGGTGAGGACACGACACACACGGACCTCTCGGGGAGGACACTGGAGGGGGTCCAGGAGGGGTGGGGCCACATGCAAGTCTCTGTCTCTGCCGGGCTGCCACTTCCTGGTTTGTGTAGACAGAACCCTGTGAGGGGACTGACTCTGAGCAGTGGGAGGTATAGGGAAGCAAGGTGCTAGCTCTGCTCCCAAGGAGTCCCAGCTGGGCCTGAAGACTAGACTGACATGAGAGATTAACAGGAGAAGCACGCAGACACGTGTGTACAGGTGTGCTTGACCCAGAGCCCTTGTGAGGAAATAGAGGGATCAGAACTCCCTTCTTGCCCCAGCTGTGTTTTTAAGTGTCTTGAGCTAACGATTTTTATAATAAAGAGGCACGTTTTAGGGTGACATATTCTGGCTTCCTTCCATCCCTCTTTTTTTTTTTTTTTTTTAACAAACAGAGGGGGGGGGTATAGATAGGGACAGACAGGAACGAAGAGAGATGAGAAGCATCAATCATCAGGGTTTTTTTGTTTTTTTTAATCATCAGTTTTTTATTGCAACACCTTAGTTGTTCATTATTGCTTTCTCATATGTGCCTTGACTGTGGGCCTTCAGTAGACCAAGTAACCTCTTGTTCGAGCCAGTGACAAGCCAGATGAGCCCACACTCAAGCTGGCGACCTCGGGGTCTTGAACCTGGGTCCTCCGCATCCCAGTCCGACGCTCTATCCACTGCCACCGCCTGGTCAGGCTCCATCCCTCCTTTGTTTTGTTTTGTTGTATTTTTCGAAGCTGGAAACAGGGAGGCAGTCAGACAGACTCCTGCATGTGCCTGACTGGGATTCCCCCCCCCCCCGGCATGCCCACCAGGGGGCGATGCTCTGCCCATCTTGGGGCGACACTCTGCCTCAATCAGAGCCATTCTAGTGCCTGAGGCAGAGGCCACAGAGCCATCCTCAGCACCCGGGCAAACTTTGCTCCAGTGGAGCCTTGGCTGCGGGAGGGGAAGAGAGAGACAGAGAGGAAGGAGAGGGGGAGGGGTAGAGAAGCAGATGGGCGCTTCTCCTGTGTGCCCTGGCCGGGAATCGAACCCGGGACTCCTGCACGCCAGGCTGACGCTCTACCATTGAGCCAACTGGCCAGGGCCCATCCGTCCTTTGAAACTACCTTCACAACTCTACCTCAGTAGCCGTAGAGGCACAAGCAGACAGGAGCCAACCTGAGTGCACTGTCCCACACACTGAGTCACCTTGATCAGTGGACAGCGGTGTCTTGTGTGGGGAGGCAGTGTTGCAGGTGGGCTCCCATCACAGTTAGGCCTCTGCATGGAGGAGCAATTAGGTAGTGACACTTCTTTGGAAATAAAAAACCCGAAGGTTGAGGGTTGAAACCATTACAAACCCAGTGTTTGAGTCCAGAGAGCAATCAGCTGAGAAAATTTCTAGATGTTGGGCTTAAAGCACCTTTAGATGGAGTGAGGACAGCAGTGGCAATCTTTGATGACTTTCCTGGTTAGCAGCTTGAATGTCTGGTGGTGGCACTGAGGGTCCTTGTGACCTGAGTGGCGCACGTGGCAGCAGGCACAAAGGTTGTCCACACATGACCTGTTGAGGTGATTTCAGTTTGTAGAGCTTCAGGCAAAGGGCAGCCTTTTAGTTCATAGTGATCCCTAGTCAGTGGGTAGGAGAGAATGGGAAACATCATTGTGGAGGGTTGTAGGCAGATATCGGGTAGACTAGAAGAGATCTATCCAGGTACAGTTCACAGGCAGATGAACCTATGCTGTGAGCCGACCAGAAGCCCACATCCACAGGAGTGCATTATAGTTTTCTACTGAAGCGTAATTTTTCTCTCTGTGGTCACCTATCCGCTACCAAAGATAATCACAGTAAGACTAATTTGCTCTTAAAATAAGCCTAGTCTCACTGGGCCAATTATTTACGTAAGCTCAACCAGAGTTGTGATGACACGTAGTCTCCTTACGTCTGTTTGGCTGGACCTTTTCACAGAGAATCTCAGATTGGACTTTTAAAAGCCCGACTTTGCCAGCAATATCCGTAGATCTGGGTGAATTATCTGTCCTCAGGTCCCCAAATATCTGGAGGTTCCTGACCCTGCTAGGAAGTGACCATCTTTACCTAGCGTAGAAGGTGCCAGGTGGTTTTCAAAGGGCTTGATGGGCTCCAGAGTCCATCCTAGCTCCTTAAATGTTTCTGGTTACGGGTCCTGGCTCTCCCTCTGGCCATGCCTTCTCTCTGCACATAGCGCAGCTGGGGCTTCTTGAGAGAGTATTGGTTCCTAGGCCTCCTGGAGCCAACCTTGGAGTAGATACCGTGTGCCTCCTTGCAGCCCGCCCCTCCCAAGAAACACCAAGGAAAGGACCAAACCTCCATACTTTAGAAGAGAAACCCTGTTTCACAAGAAACAAAAACCAGGTTCCAGGTCGGATCCTACCTGGCCCAGCTGGTCACAGCTATGCCCATATCATTCTTTGGGCCTTGTCACTGCTTGGTATCACAGCAGAAAGGCCTCCCTCTCACACTGACCAGTCTGTGTAAATTAAACATCTGTGAAGTTCACTGTGAGGGGCCTGCAGCCTGTGGCTTATCTCCGGACATGGCCCATGGCCAGTGCTGGCATTCACTACTTGTCATTGGTATCAGATGAGCCTCTCATCTGCTCAGCCTCTGCGCTAAATGTTGTGAATGTTAAGAAATAATAATGGTGCATGACTAACTTCCTGCCCTTAAAGAGTGCAGATGGCAAGATGGACTGCCCATCAGCCACTGGCTGAGGTGCAGCTTCATTGTGGGAGGGAAATGTGGTTTGAGTGGTCTGGGACCTCAGGCAAGGGTTAGGAGCTCCAGAGCAAAGGTCACACCTGGCTGAGTGAGGGGTACAGCCATCCAGGCCCTGGTGGAGTTGGCAGGAGGCCCCAGAAGTCAAGGCTGTGGTGGCAGGGGGCCCTGTTCAGAGTGCTAGGCCACACAGCCCCCGTCCGCTTCAGATCGCTGTCCTGGCCTCTTTGAGGCCATCCCAACTTCCAGAACGGGTTCATGAGTGTTCTGGAGCAAACACTGCTTTATAAACTGAACGTATAGATGGCCTGTCAGCAGCTAGCGAGCTGACTGTCGACCTCTCGCTGCCTCCGCCGGCACAGGCTGCATCAGGCACTGGAATGAGGACGGGAGCGTCATCTGCATCCAGTGCAGGAATGGAACCTACAACAGCTCCGAGTGCAGAAGCCGTAGGTCATCTGTCCACCCATACCCCCATCCCATGCCCACCAAGCCCGCTTCTCACTGAGACCACATCCCCAGGTTCTGGATGAATGGGTGGGAGTCACCTTTCTTGTCCCCAGAGCAGCGGGGGGGGGGGGCACCTCACCCCGAACCTCCCTCTCTCCCTGAGTCTCTTTTCTGGTCAGGACAGCTGTGGGCTGAGAGCTGCTTTGCCTCCACGGTCATCCCCTCTCGTTTCCTGCCCGTGACTCCTCTGTGGGCTGTGTCTCTGGCTTCCTGGGGGTCCTTGCGGGGTCCCCATGCGAGGTCCAGCACTGACAGGTGTGCTCCCCACAGTCGCTGGCCAGGGCGTGCAGTCCCCTGTGAACAGGAGCACAGGGACACCTGGGCGGCCAAATCTCGGTAAGTGTCCTGGTGCATCAAACCAGAGCAGGGCCTCTGTGCAGGTCTTAGGGGAGGGGGCATCCTCGGGGCTGTCCCAGTGTGGACAAAACCATGGTGCTGGCCGCAGCAGGGCTGTGTCCACTTCAGAATCAGACCATCCCAGCCATGAGCTTGCATGGGGAGCAGGACCCCTGTGGCTGTGGGCAGTTAGCAGGGGCCCTGCCATGTGCCTCCAGGTGGTCGCAGTAGGTGAGAGCCCTCATGGCTGTGAGTCGTAACAATCACCTCATTCCTAGCCCAGCAAGCCCCTCAGTCCATGGGGACTCAGGACATAGGGTTTTCCAGAGAGCCCCGTCCCCCGTGGCTCTTCTAGGATATGAGTCTCGGAGGCGACTGCAGACACTGCAACCAGACCAGTGCCCCTCACTTCCTGGTCCCCAGGCACAGACACAGGACCCACTTCCTGGACACTCCATCCCTAGCCTGCTCCCGCTGCCAGGCATCTGTGCTTCCTGAAATGCCCACTGGGGCCACTGCAGCCAGGGAGTGATGGTGGCTGGGTTATGCTGGGGTCCCTGAGACGCTGCTCTTGAGGTACCTGGGCTGAGGGCTCAGGCTTTCCACATGCATCTCAAGACCAGAAGTGGCCCTGTGCTGACCTGGACCATGGTGGCCAATGACATGGAGCAGCCGCATTAGGGCGGGGTCAGCTCACACAGCCTGCCTTCCCGTCACTGGGGCCGGGCAGGCAGCAGGGGTGGAGAGCATGCAGGAAGAAGGCCCATGAGTCTGGTCCACTGCTGCAGATTGGGGCAGATGCACTGCCAACAGCTGGGACTCGTCCCTCCTCCAGTTTGTCTTGGGGTCAGAAAGTCACCCCCACAGCTGGCCTTCGCTGCTCAGCCTGTGGCCACTGCCTGGGGCCCAGGTGTGTGCAGGAAGGGCTGAAGCACTGTCCTTGCCCACAGGGGGCCCTCGAGTGGCAGCCTCCCTCTTCCTGGGGACCTTCTTCATCAGCTCCGGCCTCATCCTCGCTGTGGCCAGTTTCTTCTACCTCAAGCGTGCCAGTAAATTGCCCAGGCTCTGCTACGGAAGAAACAAAGGTATTTCCTCCTGCCACCACGGTGAGACCCTACCCAGCCAGAGGTTCCTGACCAGCAGCGCCCACATGAGACCGTGGGTGCTGCCTGGGGACACAGAAGTGGGGGCTGTGCTGGTGTCCAGCCATGAAGCCTTGAGAACAGCAGAGGGCACTGGGATGAGAGGGGCTGTCACTTGCTAGGGGTGCTCAACACAGATGTTGTGGGGTCTCAGTGGAAAGAACATTGGTATGACTCCACACCCTGGGCCATCAGTCCTGGTCTCGGAGCCACCTGCTGGCCACTCCCCCTCTGGCCACGTCCTCTCCCCAACCTGCTGGAGTTGGGAGCGGCCAGGCTGGTGTGAAGGCGGTGGGCCTCTGGGCCACCCAGCTTACCCTGGGCCTGGATGCTGGCCCAGCCTCCTCCTGAGGACATGAGTGTCATTCCTGCTGTGCCCTTCAGAGTGCCAGGCAGGTGGGCCGCCCAGGCTGAGGTGGCTGCATGGCCTCCGGGTGATACCTGTTCTTCCCCGCAGCCCCGGCCCTGCAGCCTGGCGAAGCTGTAAGTAACCCTGTGGGCTGAGTGCCTTCGTGCCCTGTGCCCTGTGTCCGCGCCTCTGTGAGGCATCCGTGGTCTCACTGTCCCTCTCTCCTTTTCAAGGCCGCGATGATTCCACCGCCGCAGTCCTCAGGTATGTCAGCTCTTAGTGTCCTTTGTCTCTCAGGGCCCCTTGTCTCTGGGCAAGAATTTCAGAATGCCAGAACTGTCTGCAGGATCAGGGGGCCACAGCAGGGATGGCCGAGGACTCGGCTTGGTGGCTGGCATCTGGCCCCACATCCCCCACCCCTGGCTGCTTGGGGCACCGGCCAAGACCTCCTTATCAGCCACAGCCTTCATGCTATTTCCAATTCATTTGTGAAATGCTGAGTCTGTCGGAAGAGGAGGAGGATCCCCAGTATGGGGTCTCAGGTCAACCTGGCCACCCTCGCTTGGCCCTTTGCCAAGTCCCTGCTCTACCTGAGCAGTAGGCGCCAGAGCAGGTCAGCTGAGAATGGACCTTCCATGGCCCCTATTGAGGGCTGGTGCTTTAATTTCACTGGGTCAGGCGCATCCTGCCTCAGCCGGCTCTGGGTGTGCCAAGAGCACACAGGTCATCCAGCTGTAGGCCACCTGCATTATCTGACCACCCAGCCCCTGTTCTCACCGCTGTGCAGGGGACTAAAGTGGGGGCAGGAGAGGATGTCCCTCTTCTTTGCGGGACAGAGAAGTCACTTTGTCAAGGCGAGATCGGCCTTGTTACCTGAAACACTTGAGTGCAATTTCTCTAAAGCAGCCTGCTAGAGCCTCTTGTGTGTCCCGTCTCCTCTGTGTGTCTTCTAAGGCTGCCACAGCAAACGGCCATATGCTGGGCAGGCTGAACCCACAGAAATGCATTCTCCCACAGTCCAGAGGGCGTGGGGTGGGGTGGGGTGGGGCACCCCCTCCAGAGGCCCTAAGGGAGGGTCTTCCTGCCTCTCCCGGCCTCCATGGCTCCAGCTGTCCCTGGGCTTGTGGCCACATCCTTCCAGCCTCTGTCCCCATCTCCACACGGCTCCTACCCTCTGTGTCTCCTCATCTGAGGACATAAGTTCCTCTTATGAGGACACTGGTCACTGGATTTAGGGTCCCCCAGAGAACGCAGGAGGATATCACGTCACAATTTTTAATTTAATCACATCTGCAAAGATCCTTTTCCCAAGTAAAGTCACATCCGCAGGTGCCAGGGTTTAGAATGTGGACACATTGGGGGCCACCATCCGGCCCAACAATGCATCATGTGCCTGTGGTTCTGTGTTACAGGTGTGGCAGGCCCTGCCCAGGCCAAGGTGCTCAGGGCACAGGGCTCAGCTTCTGTTGACAACAGAAGCTCTCTGCTGCAGTGACCCTGTTCACTGCGGGTGGGGGCCGGAGGGGGCCTGAGTGGGGTCTGCCCCCCATGGCTGCTCCACAGCCAGTCACTGCCATCTGAGGCCCTGCACTGACCCCACTTGTCTCCCACCCTGTTTTAGTGCGGAAGCCACGCTATGTCAGGCGGGAGAGGCCCTTGGACAGGGACACGGGCCCCACTGCTGTCTCAGTGGAGGCCCGGGTTAGCAACGTCTGATCCAGAGGCTCACCTGCAACTCTGCACACCGCCTTGGACGGAGCCCCGCACACAAGGGCAGGTTCTGCCCAGTGAGGCCATTGGACAGGCCTGGACTCGCCCTGGCTCAGCCCTTCGCCTCCCAGCAGCAGGTGCTGAGTGGGAACTGGCTGGCTTCCTGGAGGTGCTGCGTCCCTGCCCACAGCTGCTCAGCATAACTGACCAGAAGCAGGTGTCGCTGAGACGGGCTGGAGCGAGGCTGTGAGGGTCTGGACCCCTCGGGAGAAACAGTGAGGGACCGCTGGGCTGCTCCATGCCCACAGCGCCGGCCCGGCTGCTTGCCCTCGGGAGCCCAGCAGGCAGAAACCCTGCTAAGCGCAGTGAGGCCGAGGCCTTTGGGTGTTCCAGCTGTTGTCCAGACGGGGAGGGGGACAGGGACATGGAACCTACCCTTGAGGCCACAGCACCTGCAGGGCTGTTCTGCTGTGGCCAAGACCCCTGAGCCATGACCACTCCAGGAGCTGCAGAAATGAGTTCCTGGTTTCCTATTGACTTTTGTCTGTAGAAGTTCATTTTGTAGAAGTCTGAGAGACACTGTTGTCCTCCCCTGCACCCCACAGCCTGGGCCCCACACACTGTGGGCTCTGTCTACCCAGGACGTACACTGCCTGCAGCTGCTGGACGTGGAGGCTGGTCCCCGCAGGGATGCTTCCAGCCAGGGTCCTGTTACCTGGGTGCGGCCTGGACGGTCTGGTCCCGCCTGACCTGCGCGAGGACAGGCTCCTGTGGAGACAGCAGCTCGTGCCCACCTCCTCACACCGGGCTCAGCGCTGGCTGGCCTTCCCAGACCCTCAGCTGGAACCCACACTTCTCCTTCAGTGTCGGGTCCACGTCTGCGGGGCCAGAGGTGGGGCCTTCATGGCCAGCCTCCTGTGCCCTTTGGGATGGCAGTGCCGTCTCAGGGTTCCAGTTCATAGAGTCGAGCTCATCATCCCTCCGGCAGCTGCAAGTGGGAAGCCAGCTCACAACCAGTGTCCAATAAACCATTCAGGGCTTTCTCTCCTCGTCCTCACCGCGCCAGGCTTTGTCTGGTCCAAAGTAAGGGTGAAGCCCCGCCGTCCAGAGCCACTGCCCCTCTCTGGGGAGGGAGGGTGGAGAGGCCTCAGTGAGGACCAGGCCCCCGCCTGAGAGTCCGAGCCTTGGCCAGAGCAGGTTCCCACAATGTTACTCCTGGGACAAGGGGGCTTGTCTGCAGCTGCCTCACGCAAGGAGGACAACGTGCTTCACAGCCTGTCGAAGCCTGAGATGGAAAAAGTGTGGCTGCTTCCTAGAAGGGCTTTTCTGTAAAATGAGCAGGCCCAGGGTGGAGCATGGCGGTCACAGTGACCACAGGCCCCTGCACAGACGGACCCCCAGGAGGAAGTGACAAAGGGGCACACTTCCAGCTAAGGGTCTGGCGATCATGGGGATATTTGTGGACTTGTAATGGGTAGATTAGCCAAAGTGGGCTCAGGGCTTCCTCCCGGTAGCAGGACCGCCTGCCCTGGCAGCAGGGAGCCTCTCCCAGTCCTGGCTGTGGCTGCTGTTGCCTTGAGGGTGTATCCTTAGACACCTGTGCAACTTTCCCTGGGAATGCCAGGTCTGAGGTTTATGGCCATCGGGCACCTGGGGGAGAGTCTGCTCTGCCCTGGGCCTGGGGCCCTGCTGGGCTGGGGAGGGCAGGGAACTGCACAGCCAGGAGGCTGCAGGAAGCTCCCTGGGGCTCAGCCCTTTGTTCCGGGAACAGCAGCATGGGGAACTACCTGCCCTGCCTGTGGCTAACAGCTTCCTCAGGGCTAGGCCCTGGCAGGGAGGGTGGCTGCCCACCCTGAATTGGTGTCTGTGGCAGGAGGGGTGCCTGGCCAGACTGAATCAGTGATGGGGTGGGACCCTAGTGCGAATCTTGGTGGAGATAGGAAGGGAGGGGCATTGGCTGGAGATCCTGGGGTGCTGAGGAGAGGAGCAGCTGCCCACTTGTGCCCCACAGTGGGTCCGATCTGGGCTTTTCCACTTCATGGGTCCTGGAGGCATGGGCTGTGCCCCTGTGGGCACGGCTAGTCTCTCCTCAGATCCCTTTGCATGAGGAAAAGGGACATGGATAGAAGTGGGGAGACCAGGGTCAGGTCCCCAGTGGCTTCAGGGACCACAGGGAAGGGAAAGGACACCTCACAGCCAGCTTGTGCATGGCCCCTGAAGTCAGGGGAGCCTTCCAGCCTCTAAGGTAAGGGGGACACATCAGGTTTACGTCCTCTCCCATGCTGGCACCAAGCCAGGATTCTAACTTGGGGGACAAAACAGGAAGCAGCCGTGTTTGACCAGGGCAGCAGGTCTGGCCAGTCAGGCACAGAATGGGGTCCCTCCCCAGTTGTCCCCACCTCTGAGGGCTCCCACCCTCTCCATCTCCTCCCATCATGAAATCCAGGGTCACTTCAGCCAGCTCACCCTCCCCCAGCCCCACACTCTGGGCACCCTTCCCTGATCTTTGAGGCCTGTGTGGCCTGGCCCTGTGGACCCTCAGCCACGCTGGCCTCTCTGCTGCTGGGCACCCCTGGGCCTAGATGCTATGTTTCAGGTCCCCAGATTGTAGGGCTAGGATTGCTGAACTCACCAGCTCTGTGACCCTGGGCATCCAGGCCAGAAAGCAGGTGGTAGGAATGCCCAAGATGCAGGTAGGGCCTCTGGCAGGGGCTGGTGATCTGCAGTAAGAGCCCTGCACAGCCCCCTCCCCAGTTTTCTCCATCCCTAGCCCCTCACCAAGCCCTTACCTGGACTCCAGGCCCTCACATAAGAGGCCAATGTGTAGGGTCATCAGTTTAGGCCAAAGCAGGTAGGGAACCATGTCAACTACTACACAGGTCTGTGGGGGCTGGTGAGCATGGTTTTTTGGGGGTGCAGCCCTGGGGTCACAGCTGTAGTTCATTCATTCCTTCATCCACTCAGCACTAGGAGAAGCCCTGAGAGCCTACAAAGCAGAGGTCGGAGGTAGGACAAACCTACAGCAGCGTTGGGAGGTGGATGCACAGGGCAGGACAGAGCAGGTCCTGAGGAGGTGATGGAAGGGCAGATGCCCTGGCCGGCGGCCTGGACATGGCCCCAGAAAGAGCCAGCCCATAGCAAGGTGAGGGACGGGCGTCCAGCCTGAGCTTCAGGGACCTAGCTCACTGCTGAGTCCACCTTACGTGCCAGCAGAGTCACCTTGTCGGGAGCCCAGCACAGGCGGTGGGGTGGAGGCTGAACCCAGCTGTATGGACCACCCTGCTTCTGGCACTGGCCTGGGGGGAAAACCAGTTTCTGTCATGTTGGAACACCGGGATCTCGCATACCTGGTTTCATGGGAAGAACTGCAGCCCCACCGTGTCCCAGAGCCTCAGGGTCAGTGTCCCTGGCTGGTGGCGATGGGACAGCAGAGCCGTCTGCAAGTCAGCCAGCACTGGGCAAGAGCGGGGTCCACCCACCCTTGGACCCAGGCATTGGGCCCCAGATGAGCCCTTCAGGGCCTCTCCCCCCCTGGCCATTTCCTGTGCTGGGCAGCACTCAGGGAGTCATAGCCAGTTCTGTCCCAGTCCTGGGGGTGGGGAACCATGCCAGGGTGGGCCTTGGGGCACATCTGTGTCAGCCCAGGTTCCCAGGCATCCTGAGGGCTCAGGGCCCAAACATCTAAGAGCCACGACTGGACAGGGGTGTCACTGAGAGCCTTGTCCTCGCCTCAGTCCAGTGAGTCCCAGGGCTATGGGGCTGCACGCCGGCAGCCACGCTCCCCTCACATACGTGCACGCAGCTGCATACACAGGGATGTGTGCTGTCACACTCTCAGCCAAGTTAACTGCTGGTGCACACATGCCCACACACCCTCACGGAGGACACATGCAGCCCACACACTTACAGGCACAACTGCTCTTTTGCTGGCTGGAGAGTGAACAAGTGTGGGGACCAGCTGAGCTGACTGGGCCCCAGCACCAGGGTCTGGTCCTGCTCCCTGTACAGTGAGGCTTAGTCACGCCCCAGATAGCACATTCCTCAGTTCTTCCCGTCCCTTTGCCTCTGGGCACTGACTGTCCCGGAGGAGCTCAAGTGACCTCAGAGCTAGGATATTCCTAGGAGCCTTCAGGAGAGTCTTCTCAGAGCAGAGGGGTTGTGGACACTTCCTAGAGGCAGCATGTGACCCCGAGTCATAATCCCCACGGAAACTCAAGTCCCACAATGCAGAGACTCCCTACATGGAACCCCACCCTCTGAATTCCCACCACCTTTCAGGGCCCCCGCCCTCCTCTCGAAGTCCCTAACCCCCTCTCTGGGCCACATACTTCTCTCTGGGTCCCCAACCCATCTCATAGTCCCTACCCTCCTCTTTGGGTCCCCATCCACCTTTCTGGGCCCCCACCCCACTCTCAGAGCTCCCAACCCCCTCTCTTGGTCTCATTTCTTTCTTTGGAACCCCACCTCCCTCTCTGGGCCTCCACCCCACTTTCTGGGACCCCAGCCCTTGGGGGTGCTCCCAGCCCTGACCTCTCACCCTACTCCCTGGACCCAGAGCAGGCAATTCCTTCCCCATCCCCAAAGACTGGTGAGTGGAAGCCAAGGCAGTGGAATCACAGATTTGGGAGGGCCATGCATGTGAACATTGGGGTGGTACACGTGTCGACACGCATCAGTGGTCCATGCGTACCAGGTGAGGGGAGGGGCAGGAAAGAAGAAGAGGGGAGGGCATCTGTGAGATCACAGGGTATGATAATCTGGGCTGAGATTGTTAGTGGGGTCTGGGAGGCCCCCAGAAGCTCAAGTGCCACCAGAGCCCTGAATAGGGCCCGTGAGCTGGTCTATTTCTGGAGGGGCTATTCTAGCATTCCAGGGGCGACAGGGGGAGGTTTGACCCAGGCATCCACCCCTGAGACCTGTACAGGTTGTGAAGGCCTACACTGACCACTCCACCACCAGCCCATCCCAGGCTCTGACCTCTCACCTCTGACTCCCCCGCCCTTTGCGCCCAGCTTGCCAGGGAGAGGACAGGAAGCTAGCCAATCCCGAGGCCGAGGCCACGCCCCTGGCTAGCATGACCTGAGCCTATAAATACACCTGCCAGGACCCACAGCCAGAGAACTCACACCTGCCTCAGCATTCCACAGCTGGAAGAGCACACGTAACCCCTGTGCCCCACCTGCCAGAAACATAGTAGAAGGCGCACCTGCCAGACCAGGGCCACTGAGACAGCTGCTGGCGACCAGCCCGTGAAGGGACACCTGCCAGGTGGAGCACAGGCTGGGCCTAGCCTCAGGAGAGAGTGAGTGTTGCTGGAGCAGAAGAGCTTGGAGCCTCAGCGCCTGGCCGTGGCTGACCAGGAGGACCATGCCCTGGCCACGCTGACCCCCGGCCACCAGGTAAGACCCGCTCAGCTGGCACTCACCTCTCACCTGTACAGGCTCAAGGTGGGGCAGCTCCTGGTGGGGTGGGGCCTTAGAGCCAAGGAACCGGTTATGTGGGGCACACCGGCCTAGGGAAGAACTGCCCACAGTCCACCAGGCTCACCTAACCTGCAGCCGCAGCTGTCACCAGGATATGGTGACATTTCATGTAGTGATGTGGGGGGCACTCATGACATCACAGTGATGTCACCATGACTCACGACAGGCAGTCATGATGTAGCAACGCCCGAGCCTTCATGGCGTGTCACCATGAAGTTATCCCACTGGCCCACCTGGACTGACAAGGAAGTCAAGGTCAGGGTCACCTCTGGGGGGGAGCTCCTGGGTCTCCTCACTCCACCATGTGGCTGCCTGTTGTGGAGACCTGGGCCTGGTGGAGGGCAGGGGGCAGGGCTGCACAGTATCCTGGTCAGGGTCAGCACGCTAGTCACCTAAGCCTGGTTAGGGAGACAGAGATAGGGTCTCCCATGGAAATGGGCGTGGGTCAGGTGGATGCAGTTGTGTGCTCAGCTGAGAGAGGACAGAAGGACCCATCTACCTCCTGTTTCCCTCAGTGGGCTGCCATGCCAGACAAGCTGGCCCTTCAGGTTCTGGGCACGGCTGGAAGACAAAGCTTCCTTGGGCCACCAGCCCTACCCCTACTCAGGCCTCTCTGTGTCCTATAGACTGACTGGTTTGGCCTAGCCCCCAGACCCAGTGTCCTGACCTCCCAACCAGTCCTCACACAGCTACCTGAAAATTGGGCACCTGCCAACCCAACTAGGTGCCTATATTGGAATCCATGTTCAAACCCACTTTACCTGACGCAGAGCCATACCCTTCTATGAGAGCCCAGGGCCCACTGGCCAGGTGACCTGGCTGAGTCACCCCACCCTCCAAGCTGCCTTTTCTACTCTGTAGCTGTTGTGTCACATGATCTGGCTCAGTCTGGCAAAACCCAGATGGAAACAGTAACTATTGTGGGCCATTGTCATCAGTCATCACCTTTATTTTTGCCAGGGGGCACAGCCAGGTAGGGCAGGGTCAGCAAGAGATGTCCACTAGGCAGTCACCACAACACGCCTGCGCACACAGCGTCTGTTCTAGGCTAGTCAGGCCTGAACGCTCAGGATGCTACCTTTGTCTCAGTGTGAGGAAATGGAGGAGTTGGGACAGAGGTACAGGTGGGGCTCTCTGGACATGTCCACAGGTGGGCAGTGTCCTCCCTGGGATCTTTGGGACTGGTGCTGGGCAAAGGAGAGAATGACAGGCTGACCCCACAGGAAAGGGGCCATCTGTGGTCACTCACAGTTATCTCTGTTTGTCTCACAGCTCAGAGCCATGTCCGTAGGCCAGCAGGTGTGGCACACGGCCATGCCGTCCCCCAGCCGGAGCAGCCCCACGGCCACAGTGCCCAGTTCCCCCAGCCCAGCCAGCAGCCCCAGGTCCCCCAGCACCCCTGGCTCGGAGAAGGTGGCCTCCCCACTGGAGTGCTCCATCTGCTTCTCGGGTTATGACAACATCTTCAAAACGCCCAAGGAGCTGTCCTGCACTCACGTTTTTTGCCTGGAATGCCTGGCACGGCTGGCAGCTTCCCAGCCAACAGGCCGACCTGGCAGCGAAGCTGTGCCCTGCCCGTTCTGCCGGCAGCCTACGGCTGTGCCCGCTGCCGGGGCCCCCGCACTGCGCACCAGCCGTCAGCTGCTAGCCAGGATGCCAGCGCACCTTCGGAGGGAGGAACCCGTGTGGCTGGAGGGCACCAAACTGTGCTGCTGCCCCCCACCCTCTGCACCCGGCCTCTCAACACCTGGCCTGGTGTGCGTGGATGTGGGCCTGAGCAAGCCCACTGAGCCCGCTGTGCCCACGCCCACCCCAGCCCCTGCCCACCGCTGGGGCCGCCTGGCGCGCTGCTGGGCACGCTGCAGGGACTGGAGGCGCATGGCACTCATCACGGCTCTGCTGCTGGTGCTCTTTGGCGTGGTGCTCTGGCCTGTGCAGTGTGCGCTCAAGACCGGGAGCCTGCACTGCCTGACCCAGCCACCTGCCAGCACTGCCCCGGCCACCGTCACCTATGCAGCCACCTTCTCTCTCGGGCCCCTGGCCGACAACTAGGGTTGTCCCATGCTCCACGTGTGGGTCCCCAGCCCACAGCTGGAGTCACGGGTGCAGCAGTTGCTGGGAGTCAGTCCCCCAGAACCCCAGAGGAGCCCCAACATCTTTGAGAACCCCATTTGGCTGCCCCCACACTTATGGGACTGGGTCCTGTGGAGTAGGCCAAAGGCTCCCCACAGCCTCCAAGAATAACTGGCTCCTATGAGCCTCAGAGACCAGCCCCCTAACCCCCATCACACACTTGGGGAAACTGAGGCCCAGGGGAGACAGCCTGGCTAGGACCCCTCCCTGTACACACTGTGAATCGCCTATAGGGGCAGCCCCTTGCTGAGAAGAAACCTTATTTTCACATTTCACCCACAGCTCCTTCTCCAGACCCTCCCCAGGCAGGGCTGGCCCCTTCCATTGGGTGGGGGTGCTGACCCTACTCTCGGGACAGGGGGACAGAGGGGAGCTGCAGAGAGCCCAGTCCCCCCAGTGACCCCCAGCCCTCCTGAATTGTACATTTTTAAATAAATTATTTTATATCCACATTTCATAAGGAGTCTTCACTCTGTTCACCCTCCTCCCTGCACCACTGACTCCCTCCCTCGAGAAAAGCCCACAGTCCACCCCTGCCTCAGAGAGCCTCAATTCAAAGGACACCCCTACTGGATCTGACTTCCAGCAGCCCTTAGGGCAGGTGAACCCCAGGTTCCAGGGGGTCCATCTCCTGTCCCCTCCAGGCTATGGATGGGCTAGAGCAGTTTTGGGGTTTTTTTGCTTGTTAGTTTGTTTTTGCGAGAGAGAGAGAGAGAGAGAGAGAAAGAGAGAGACAGGGAGAGAGATGAGAAGCATCAATTCATAGTTGTGACAATTTAGTTGTTCATTGATTGCTTCTCATACATGCCTTGACCAGGAGTCTCCAGCCAAGCCAGCGACCATGGGGTCATGTGGACAATCCCATGCTTAAGCTGGTGAGCCTGCCCTCACGTCAGCGACCTTGGGGTTTCACACCTGGGACCTCAGCATCCCAGGTCGATGCTCTATTTACTGCACCACCACTGGTCAGGCTGGGTTGGAGCAGTTTAAAATGTGGCTGTCTCCCAGGACTGTGAGGCTTCACCAGGAAGGTAGGAATGGCCCATAGCATCTGGGACAGGGGAGGCTTTGGCCTGGTCCAGAACCCACCCCCATTCTCAACTATGGTCACACTAGACCATACCCCCAAGAAGCTTCACTGCCCTACAGTCCTTCTGGAAGCCCTGACTGGAGAGCC
The DNA here is from genome assembly GCF_036850995.1 of Saccopteryx leptura. NCBI lineage: Eukaryota > Metazoa > Chordata > Mammalia > Chiroptera > Emballonuridae > Saccopteryx > Saccopteryx leptura. The sequence continues at coordinate 83,722,858 of NC_089505.1, read as the reverse complement.
ACAGAACCCCATGGCCCCACAGGAACCGAAGGCTAATGGTGCACAGAAGCAGAGGTTGTGACAACCAGTGTGTCCTGACAATACACAGACCACAGACTCCAGCAGACCCTCCCTGGGCCTGGCTTGTGAAGTGGCCAAGTCCAGCCAGCCTCCATCCTGCCCAGACCCCACCCCCATGCCGTTTGTGCTGTTAACCCCAGGAACCCTGCGCCACGAGGTTCACATGGCAAACAAAGGCAAGGCTAGTTCTGGCTGTTGTCCTCCTCACCTCTCACCCCAGAACCCTGAACTTCCTGCTCCACCTAGCTGGGCTGTCGTAAGGACCAAAACACACCCTTTCCCCATGCCCCAAAAACACAGAACTGGGAACAGGGCATTTTACTGAGGACACTACAAAGGTACAGGACCATTGGGGATGGGACAGTGCATGACACCATGGACCACATGACAGTGACATTGCACCTGTCATATACCAGTAATGCACATACGTAGCCTCTCCCTCATCACGGGCAGGGCCAGGCATGTTGTACGTGCAGTCACATGAGCATTTCACACACTCCCTCATTCAACAAGCATTTATCCATCTGTGACCACAGTGTGATGGACTGGGGTATGCCTAGACACAGCAGGGACATAGCCACTGCCCAGGCCACATCCCAGACCACCGCTGTGGGAAGAGTGGAAGGGTGGCTCTGTTGGTGGGGGTGGTACCCGGCAGCCGGACAGAAGCCACACTGGCCACCAGCTCGCTTCCTTACTCATGACACACATTCAGGCTGACACTCAAACATATGGTACTCAGGGTCACACGTGGTCGCTGTGTTGTGCAGGTGGTCACTGGGGGCCACTGGGGGCATCCTACACTGGGAGACAAACCACAGCCCTAAAGCCCTGCCCCCTCCACCCTCTCCAAGGAGCCCCAGAAGGGACAGGGACACCAGGATCTCCCAACTGCCCTTCCCCATTTCTAGGCGTCCAGGCCTTGTGTGGAGGGTCTGAGGGGGAGGCCCCAGAACAAACTCCAGTTTACTGTCCTAAACACAGTCTTTCTGAAGAACGCAGAGGCAGCCTTCCCAGGCTCGAGGCCTCCTCGCGCGGCTCCCGGCTCAGGTTCGCGGAGCCCCTCATCTCCTGAGGCTCAGCAGGTCCTGGTACACGCCGCCGGTGGTCTCTGGGGTCCTGCAGATGGAGACCCGGCTTTGTTGGTTCGCGCACCTACGCTCCGGCCACGCCTCCGCGGCCTCCTGCCCCAACCTCGCGGGGACATCACCCGACCCCCACGCGGGCCCGCGGCCTGGTTCCGCTCCTCGACGCCCCCACTCGCGCCACAGGCACTCGGAGGGCACGAGTCCACCGGCGCGGCGCCCACGTTCTGGTAGACACGGTCCTCCGAGGGTTCGCTCAGGGGGCGGGGTCCCCGGTCACCAGGCGGACGCCCGCGCGGACCCCGCCCCCAACTGCTCGCGCAGGCGCAGCTGCTCTCCCTGGATGTACGGCTGCGGCGCCAAGTGCACGAACTTGTCCTGCGCTCGGGTCTGCACGGTCCCGTGGCGAATTCGCAAGACGAAGCCATGGCCTTGCCCCGGGTTTCACCTGCAGTGCACCCCCGCAGGCCTGCCGTCCGGCCCCTGGCGTTCTTCTCTGGGTCCGGTCCGCCTCTCCCAGGAAGCGAGGACGCCCGCGGGCTCCGCGAGGAGTGGTCGGGCGGGCCAGCTGAAATGCTGGTAATGCTTCACTGCGCGTGGAGGCTCTTCCCGGGCAGGGCGGGCTGGTGAGCTCCCTGGGCCATCTGGGCAGTTCTCAGGAAGGGCCGACTGCAGGGTCAGAGCCGGTGCTGCAATGACCCCGGGGGTGGGAGAGGCACAGGAAGTAAACTGGGAGGCGGCAAGCCGTGGCCAGGAGTGATCATCAGGGCAAAGACCGAGCAGGAGAGGTTGGGAGGAAAAAATGGGACTCAGGGCTGGCGGAAAGGGGGCACAGGTGGTCCAGGTGCCTGGGGAAGGGAAAAAGGGTCAGGTTTGGGGGACAGAGAGTTTTATTTGGGAAGGGCCAAATGTGAAGGGTCTACACTGTAGACTCTACAGCAGTGGTCCCCAACCTTTTTTGGGCCACGGACCGGTTTAATGTCAGAAAATATTTTCACGGACTGGCCTTTAGGGTGGGATGGATAAATGTATCACGTGAACAAGACAAGGGTCAAGAGTGAGTCTTAAACGGATGTAACAGAGGGAATCTGGTCATTTAAAAAAATAAAACATTGTTCAGACTTAAATATAAATAAAATGGAAATAATGTAAGTTATTTATTCTTTCTCTGCGGACGGGTACCAAATGGCCCACAGACCAGTACCGGACAGAAATAGGCACCACTGGTATACAGAGGAGACTGAAGCTACTGAGATGGCAGGAAGAAACTGTAGAGGCCATGAGTGTGTGAGACCACCTGGAGTCAAGCATCTGGGACCTGGGGCCGGGGGTTGAGAATGTGGCCCACCTGTACACACTGCCCAAAAGAGCCCAGGCCAGGATTGTGCCCACTGGGTTGATGGACATGGAAGCCAGCAAGATCAGTGGGATTGGCTGGAGCCAGTAGGACCCTGTTCACCCTCATCGCAGACCTGAGGACTTCCTGACCACTCTAACTTGGCCCTGCATGTCCCATTGTCCTCAAGGCTCACCTGGTCTGGCTGCCACACCTGCAGCTCCTGCACACAGTAGTCCTGGGCCTGGCACTCAGCCACACTGCACGTGTGCACACAGCCATACAGCTGCGATGCAGCTCTGACCAGCACCAAAAACACTTGTTCTGGGGTTGGGGCCGGGCATTGCATCAGTGGTGTTGGAAGACCACCAGCACCCTTGCCCCTGTACCCTGAAGGGACTCACAGACACTCATGTATACACAGAGCTTCCTGAAGACTGAAGAGGCAAGGTTGGGCCAGCCACAGGCACAAGTCCAGATAAGCACATGGGAACAAGCCTATACTCCTACCTGGCCTTGCAGTACTTCCCTGGACAATGACACATGTATTCTCCTGGGTGGCAATGTACAACTTGCCCAGTCCTCGACATGGCTTCTCCTCTGTGTCACTCTGAAAGAGGATGGGGGACAGACAGCTGCCTGCCGTTTCTAGGAAGAGAGGACAAATGTAAGCCTATGCAAATTATATACAAAGTAGTCCCTGGTGACTCACACACAGTCCCTTCTACTGTAGGCTAGGGAGGGGCTTAGAACCAATGTTTAGTCCAACCCTCTCTGAGGACCCCTTGGGGACTGCCACACCCTCTCCCCCCAAATATTTACTGTCTTGCCAAGTTCCATTGCCTGAAGCCTTGGCTTTCCCTAGGACATGCAGCAGGCCTGGCACACTTGCTTTGTGCACACCCACACTGATGTAGTTGGCATTGATGTAGTCAGTGCCAGCCATGCAGTCGTCCACCCCTTACAGGACAACATGGATGCTATCACTCGGAAGGGGAGATGCCACTCAGGTCTCCAGGAGGGAGCCTCACACCTGTGGTGGGAAGTGGTCCCTACCCCCACCCCAAGGCTCCTCAAAGGGAAGGATGTTCTTGTGCCAATTCTTGGGTTTATTGTCTGGCCACTGCCCCTCCTTCCTGGGATATGAGAGTCGGCATTCCTTCTGCTGTAGCACCTGGCAGGAGGAGGGGATTTCAGCCACAGCCAACCCTTCCCCAGAGCCCACAACACCCCCAACACCACCTATGACCTGTTCCCCCAGTCTACAACACCCCGCAACACTCCCCCACTCTGCACCTCGTACCTTGAACTCCTCCCAGAAGCCCTGCTTGGCCTTCTTACCACCGGTGTCTGTGACCTTGTTGAGCTCCTGCTTGTGTGGCTGTTGATGGTTATAGTGCTGATCCTCACGGCTTTGAGGGATTGGCAGGGAGAGGCCCATGCCCAAGCTTAACAGGGTCCCATGGTGCCCATCCAGGAGCAGCAGCCCGGGCCCACACCCTGCCCCTTGGCTATCCTGCACCTGTTTTTCCTGCGTGGTGCTGTGTTGGCATCCCTTGGGCCCTGCAGGGGAGCAGTCCACTCTGGACCCCAGGGTCCATATGCGGGATGTGGGGCATACCTGCAGAAAGGGTATGCCCCACATTCACAGCCCCTGAATTCACTATGGGTTTTTTTTTCTATTTTAGAGAATTTTTATGAGTTTATTTGAACCCAAACTAGTGACAGAAAAAATCTCAAATTCTCTCCCATGGGATTCTTAGAGCTCTCAACCAGTTTGCTGAGGGAGTGAAAACTCTCCCTGCCTTCCCACCTTCAACACCATGCTTCCCATCTGGCTGTGGGGGCAGCAGTGAGGGGCCTGGCCATAACTGCTTCCCAGAAGTCACACCCCACCATGGCTGCAGCCCCCTAACCTGGAAGCAGATCATCATATGGTTGACAGGTGGCTGGCAGGCCACCTTGTCCAGCTGCTATGTCACAGACAGCATGAAGTCCCCAGGCTTGTCTGACTCTCCCTGACATCCCTTCTCCATCAGTAGCTTCTCAGCATCCTTGCCAGGTGGGTGTGCCTGGTACCACCTGACCCAGGGTAGGGGTGGGAGCACAGGTGAGATGGGGGGGGGGGGGTTGGCACAACCTGGCCAGGTGAAGGGGCACAGATTCACATGCAGCCAGAAGGCTCACAGACAGAGACAAACAGGCCCACCCAGATTTTGGGGCCCAGGCAGCAGTCCACCCTGGCTAGCAAGCATCTACCTTGCCCATCTCTGACCCTCCCCTACTCAGGAGCCAGCAGGAAGCAGGGCAGGTAGGCTCTGCAGGGCCTGAGGTAGCCACCAGGTGGCAGCCTAGTCCTCAGCAAGGAAGGAAAGAGCTTCCCCAGACCAGCCCCACCCCCATGACCCCCACAGATGCACCTTTGGGCCTCATCAGTGCAGATGGGGAAACCAAGGCTGGAAGACCCTGCTAACCCCGTGTCAGCAGCCAGGAGGTAGGGGTGAAGCTGAATGTCAGACCACTGTGCACACTCCCCCTTGCATCTTGTGTCTGGGTCTCAGAGAGGGCAGACAGGACAGTCCCTCAGCTTTGCTGCAGCCATGAGGAGTGGACGATGTCTGTGCCATGCCAAGCATACCCTGTCTGGGGATGCTCACATGCATACATGTGCAGGTACAGGCGGATACTGCTGCTCACTGCTCAGGCATCAGGTCCTGGCAGTCCAGCAGGTGCTGCAGCCCCACGGTGCCCCACTGTGCTCATGGAGCTGACCCCTGCATTGGCCAATGTAGTGCTGCACCAGCCTGGCCAGCATCCATTCAGGTCATAATAGTCACCTGTGTTCTGGATCTTGATGTGGGTCACCTCCGTGTGGTGCCTGGAAAGGCCATCACCATTGGAGGGCCAATTCTGCTGTTACTACCCTCAGCTTCCAGGACAGACTCTGTGCTCTTTCTGCCCTTAGATCTTGGTCTCTGACAGTAATGGCAAAAGCCAGGACCCTGTCCAGCAAGTGTGCACTCTAGGTGGTGAGCACCCTCCCCTAATGTTCCCCAACCCAGCCCTCCTTGACAGGCTTGGCTTCACCCTAGAAAGAAGCTCCCCACCAGCCACCAGTCAATAGCAGTCACTCTGCTGAACCACATCCTGTGCCCAGATGCCCCCTCCCCCTGGCCCAGCAGCCTTAGACTCCAGGCCAAGATGGGCAATGCCCAGAGTGTGGAGGCAGGGGTGCAGAGTGGAGGCGCACCCCTGTTTGTCCTTTTGGAGACTATCCTAATCATGCTTTCCATCCCCTCCCTCTCCACTAGCTGCCGCTGGGTCTCTCCAGTGGAAATCTCCAGGAGTGGGGCATTCTGAGAGGTTGCAACAGCTCACACCACCACCTCCCACTATCGCAGACCAAGGCAGGCCTCATGTCCCCCCACCAAGCTGGAGGTGCACCTGCTGCTGAGGAGGTGGGAAGAGACAGAAGGGTTATGGGTCCCTGTCCCCAGGGCTCAAGGTCCCTCTGTGCTGAAGGGCTCACTGCTCTGTGGTGGGTCAGTGACTCATCACGTGGTAACATGGTCAGACAGGCTTTGAATGGGGACAGGTAGGGTGGGCTGGGCATATTGTGTCCCCAACAGATCTAACAGCCTGGGCCCCTCGAGACCTCCCTGAGCCCAGTCAGTGCTCAGGAGCCCAGGACAGCACAGGCCAACCTAAGAAACCAGCTTGGACCCAGACTGGCCACTGGCTGGTCCAGCTTCCTGTGTGGCCTTGGTGTCCCATCTGTAGATGGCAATTCCAACCCTGAGACCCTGGGAGACACGTGAACAGCCTGTCAGCATTCCTATACACATAGTATAGGAGCTGGACATGCCTGCAGGCAGGCACTTATGACAGTGGGAGACACATGGCAGTAGAGAAGGGTCCGGGCTGGAATTTCAGGGCTGAGGATCTGGGAGCACAGGCTATGCCCTTCCCTGTTTCCCTGCCCTGGACCCCCAGGTTCCACCCAAGCCCTGGCCCCTCCTGTTCCCACAGGAACCTCAACCAAGTTCTATCCTGTCTGCACAGAACTATGTCAGCCAGGCACATGCTTCCTCTCCAACCTCTGGAACAAAGGGGTGTGTGAGGAGGGACTCAGTAGCTCGCCCCCAGGGGTCCCAGCCCTCCGCCAGGCACAAGAGCCACACGTCTCAGAGCTAGGCCTGTGCCCGGCCCTCAATGGGAGCCCTGGGGGAGGTGGTACCGATGGTGCTGCCAACTGACCCACAAACCATAGGGCTATGGCAAGGGGACGTGGGACACGGTCAGCTCTAGAAGGGTAGGCTTGACTTTGGATTTGGTCCAGCCTGCCCAGGCTTGATGAAGGCGTGGGCAGGGGCCCAGGGGCCAGAGGACTGACAGTCCAGATAGACGGTCATCAAAGGGTGGAATGGGGAGGGGTTGGGGAGGGTGGATTGAGCCTCACTTGTGGTTTTCCCAGGCTGGCCAGGGTCACACACACGACATGGACAGAGACTTCTTGGAAAACCAGAACTTGCCCAGGGGACAAATAAGATAAGGTTAACTGGAGCACGTGGGGTCATTCCAACCAGCCCTGAAACCCTTTCCTCCCTGACCTTAAACTTAGAATCACAAGGCTTTAGGGCTGACAAGTTCTTAGGGACCTGACTCATTTCCACTATTCCTGAGCCTAAGAGGGCCCATGACCTTGCCAGAGGCCACTGTGCCAGGCAGCCTCCTCACAATACCCCTCATAGGGATCCTGGGACCCTCACCACTGAGGCACTGCTGGTGGAGGATGGGAAGAGGCAGAGGTCTACTGTGGCCTAAGGACCTTGCTCAGGCACAGAGAAGCCCTGTGGGCCCCACAGACCAGACTTTGTCCAGCCCCTTGTTGCTCTGGGGAGTCACTCAGGGTCATAGGGCAACCCCTCCTGTGACCTCTACCCTCACCAAGCCGAAGAGGGGGTGTGCTCTGGGTGTGCCAAGTGCCAGAAAGCAGTGACGTCTGTCTTACACCTGAGTGGCTTCCCATGACAGGCACATGACACTAGAATCTGAGCTTACACGTATGTGTGCACACACCCAGGGAGCAGGGATTCGGCAGAAAGGTCAGGGAGTGCCTAGTTCCTGTCACACTCTCCATGGAGGCAGGAAGCTGGAGACCCGGGGCCTGTCCTGACATGCACTGCCCACTGCAGGCTTCAGACACTGTCACCCACCACCTGCAGCATAGTCCGTTCCCTGTGGTCAGAGCACCTTTGACCTCCGCCCAGGCCCAGCCCCATCAGAAAATCCTGTCCCACTGGCCTTCCTGAGCCAGGACCCAGGTGTCTGGCCTTGGCTGTGGAAGGGGGCGGTGTCACAACGTTAGGCCTGGGGACTACAGGCCCAAAGTGGGTGCTCACCTGGGCGAGGTTATATCTGCCCTGCCCACACAAAAGCCACGCCCCTGATGAATGCCCCCACAGAGACAACCCCCCACTGGCTTCCTTAAAGGTGCTGCGCCCCATTGCGGAAGTTAAGATAAAAACAGGTTTTCAAGGGGTCCACAAGAGCATTGGGGCTCGGAGGACGAAGGGCCAGGCGGCCCGTGTCCGTGCCGTCCCCACCCACTGACGCCTTCAAATTATCAGAACAGATCGGTTGGGCCTGGTCCTGCTTTCCCGGGCTAGGGAGCCTCCAGGCCCCTCGGGGCACCGCTTCAGAGCAGAGGGCGCAGGTGGGAGGGTGTCACGTGCTCCCCACACCTTCACTCTCAGCCCTCAACCTCTGCGGCCCCCTGCCCGCCGCCGCTGGCCTCACCTCGCCAGTGATGCTCGCGCTCCTCTGACCTCAGGGCTGCTGCTTCTGCCCGACTGCCCCTCCATGAGTCAAAGCACTTTTCATGAACCTGTCCCTGGGGGGTCACCACGCTTCCCCACCTGGGCTCTCAGCCTTGAGATTCATCCCTTGGGAGTGAGGAACTCCGAGGCCTCTCCTGCCCAGACCCCTTCACCCTCTTTTCAGGAGTGGTACCTTCCGCTGCAGCTTCCAAGCCCTGATCCCAACCCCCACCCTGAACGCTGACCTGAAGGTCCTGCCCTGAGAGCCTCTCCTCTTGGAAGCACTGGCTGTCCAGAGCACCCTCTCCTGAACTCCCAGTGTGGGGGCTCCTCTCACTCAGTGCTGCAGGAGCCCCCTGATCCCTCACCCTCCCAGCCTCCCCGCCAACCAATGCTGCCTCCTGGAGACCACTGGGCAGGCTCTTAGTGCTTTGAGCCCAGCTCCTCCAGATGCACCAGGGTGGTCCAGCCCAGCACAGGGCTGTCCGTTCTACCCCAAACCCCTTCTCTCCATTTGTGTCTGGGCCCCAGCATTGTCCTCACACTGCAGGCCCATTCTCATAAAGTCTGAAAGCGCAGGACCCAGCTGCTCCCTCCACCCTGACTGTCCATCCTGCACCCAGGCCCACAGCTGCTCCTTCTCTTGTTGCTGAGCACGCTCCTGCCCACCTTGGCCTTCACACCCTCACTCCAGCACCTTACTCACCCTTCGGATCTGTGCTGGAGCTGCAGCTTTTCCCGGAGCCCTGGGCTAGTCCTGCACCTGACAGCTGCCCTGCACCGACTGCCACAGGCCACACCCACACTTGTCCTCTGAACAAGCAAACGAATGAAAGCCCACTGGCTGATGGGTCACCTGGGTGCTGAGCTTATGAGTGTTACTTTCCTTTTCTTTTCTATTGACATACACACACACACACAGAACAGTTTTGTTTTGTTTTGTTTTGTGTAAGAGAGAAAGGAAGAGAGAGAAACACTATTCATGCCGTCATCGGTTGCTCCTTGTATGTGCCCTGATCAGGGATAGAACCCACAACCTTTGTATGTTGGGATGATGCTCTAGGTAGGTGAGCTCTTTAGCCAGGGCCAAGAACATAATTATCTTCAATAAAAGTCAGGAGTTCCAAGGAGGAAGACACACAACACTCCTTTCTTTCCTGCTCCTGGTTTGAGGTTCACATCCCCTCAATGCTGCTTGCTGAGGGTCTCCCATCAGGGCTTAAGGTAGGCCACCCTGGGCCAGTGCGAAGGTCCCCTGCCACTCCCAGCCCTCTACTCCCTACACACCCTGGCTCCTCTCCAGGCCCTCTTACCCCGAGTGGAAGCCCACTCTCCTCAGACAGACCCCTCCTCACCCTGTGCTCACAGACACACGCACACACTTGTACACAAGGGGTAGTGTGTCAGGATGCTGCCTGAAAGACCACCCCCAACAAGGCGACCCGGAGTGCGGCCTCCACAGACCCTGTCCCACCAGCTCCATGCACAAGTGTGCGTTCACTGCACGGGGTCTCCTCGCCAAAAGCAGCCTCCATCCCAGTGCAGGGCCCCCTCCTCAATCCAGAGCCATATGATGGAGCTTGAAGCCTGCGCCCCCATCATGAAGCTTAAAAAGCCACAGGGAGACTGGCAGGACAGACATAAGCATCTTTTAATGTGTTCAAACTTTATTTCACGGTGATTGACAGACACAGACTGGAGTTAGTAATGTGACATATGGGGCTCCCTTCAGCCCTTGGACTTGACAGCCCAGCCCCAACCACGGGAGTCAGGACTGCCACCCCGACCAGTACCAGAGCACGTGGAGGGGGTGGGATGGGTCAGAATGAGACACAATGTTGCGGTTTAAGGCATTTCTGGCTTTTCAGCCATTTCTGCCATCCCTGCACCCAACCCTTGGCCTTGATCAGACACCCGGCCGACCCCTAGGGATTCCTGAACAAGGACAACCAATCCTCACACCAAAATTGGACTGAGGATTTTCTGTGCAGTGTCCTCAGCTGCTCTTGGGCCAAGATGACAGCCCCACTATCCCAGATATCAAATAAAATCAATACATTAAGAATTCTGTGGTTGGTGTCAGGCCTGGACATCTGTCCTCAAGAGGGGAATGCTGGCTCCCCCAGGAGCAGGCCGCCTCCTTCTCAGGCTCAGGGTTCCTCACAGGGCCTGAGGTGCTGGGGAGGGGCACAGCCATGTCCAAGGTTCCTGGGTGGGTGGGCAGGGCCAGCTGAGGTGTAGGGCCTCCGGAAGAGGCCTGAGTCTGGCCTCTGCTCTCCAGCATCCTGGGACTGATGGGCAGAGCCGAAACGGGAGGCGCCATGTGGCCCCAACAGTAATATCATTTCTAAGTCACAGTACTGGTGCAGGAGGCCCAGGAGGGGCCGGCCTGGCTCCAGGCAAGTCCTGGTGAGGCCCTCATCGCGCCAGCTCAGTGGAAGCCAAGGAAAGTCCTCTCCAACCCTCGCTGCAGCTTCCCACTCTGGGGACACGAGCCGTGCCAGACGGAGCACGATGCGTGTGTGGAGTCTGCCAACAGGTGGTGAAACACAGCAGAAGGGGATGGGACATGGTGACCCGGGGTGAGGGGTGTGTCCTGAGGCTGCTGTCTGAGCCAAGCCCTCCATGCTGCCACATCAGTCCCATGAGTCCCTTGGCACTGAGACTATCTCTGCAGCTTGCCTGGCTGGACAGCAGGGAGGCCAGGCCAGGAGTCTCTCCAGCCAAAACACAGGCAAGAAAATCATATCAAAAAAGCAACGAGTTTACAAAAATATAAAATAATTACAGCAGGGCGGGCAGTGGGCTGTGGTGCAGCTCACGGGGAAGGACAGGGCCGAAGCTCCGGCTTGGTGACCGCGTCCTCCAGCAGGTGCAGTGGTCGCCGCCCCACCACCACGTCCCGCAGGCAGCCCACAAAGCCCGTGCCATAGGCTTTGGGCAGGGCCAGGCCCACGGGCAGTTTCTCCAAGCCCCCTGCAGGACAAACACAGAAAGGCCAGCTGGCTATGACTTAGTGATGGGCAGGCCAGGATACTGGTGGGCAGAGGAACCCACTAGCACCTGCATGACAAGGTGAGTTACCTGAGACCTATCTGTGTCTGGGGGCACCAGGTGGCCAGCAAATATGCTCTAGTCTCCTGGACCCACACCACCCTGGCCACTGCAGGGGCTAAGAACAGGAGGATCAGGGCCCTAACCCTGGCTGTCCTGTGTACTGCTGAGTGGGGCTGACTCAGGTGCCACTCAAGTATTGGCCTCAGGGGATGGGGTCTGTTTTGCAGAGATTCTGAGACCCTCCCCTGGCATCCCCCCAAACACTCACCCAGCCACAGGGCTCCGTCTGTGTCCAGCTGCGTGGTGCCCAGTGGAGAGGAGCCAGTCACGGGGGCCTCATTGCCCACCTGAAGGGAACCTTCCCTCTGTTCCCTAGGGATGTGGGTGGGGTGAAGCAATCAGGTGACTCCAGAAGGTCCACCCTGCTGCCTCCAGGTCCTGAGCCCCATCAGGTGTCACCCCTGGGGGCCAATAATGGTGGCACTAACCCCTAGGAGAGTGCCTGGTAGCCAGGGCAGGGGGCTGTCACATGGGTCAAACTTCGTTGGAAGGGATGACCAGGTTCAGACCAGAGGGATATGTCTCCAGCTTGCAAGGAACCCCTTTTTCAGATCTGAGGTTCCCTAACCATAACCGCTATATCCTCTTGTCCCTCCCCCTTACTAGCTGTGACCTTGGGTCAGGCAGCTGGCCCTGCCACCTCTCCCCCACCAGCTACCAGTGACCCAGCACACCGTGCCGCTATTCTTGATGCACCCTGTGCTCCCAGCTGACCTGTGTGCCCTGACCCGCAACCAGCGGTTGGTGTTGACCGGCACGGTAGAGCGCAGCACCACGGGCTGGGAGCCCAGGTCGTAGGTCAGCTGCAGGCGCCCATCCACAATGGCCAGTGCGATATAGTCAGCCCGCTCTGTGGCCTTCCCACTCCACAGCACCAGCCCCTGCGTGGCCTCAGTGCGCAGGCTCAGCTCAAAGTGATCACTCTGCAGCGCCTTCTCACTGGAGGACAGAGGGTTGGTCAGGGCTTCCGGGAGGGTGGCAGGGGACAGGGTGGACAAGGCAGGAGGGCAGACACCAACAGTTGGGCAGATGACTGAGTGATGGACAGTGGGAGGTAGGGCCAGACTGGCAGACACGAGAGAGGTGGACTGAGGGACAGCTCGGCAGAAACAATCAGAGAGATGGGAAGACAGTGGGCAGACAGCAGGGGCCGGACGCCGCGTGCTTACCTATGGAAGGCCCCGGAATCTGGAGCTTCGGGGCTTAGAAGCAGGGAGAGAGGGAGGCAGGTGAGCAGGGGACAGACAGCTGTGGTGCAGGGTAGGAATCCGCAGCAGCCCTCCCCACGTCCCCTTTCCAACAGTGGAAGGCAGGAGGAGCAAGCATCCTCGGAAGACACAGAGGACCCCGGGCCGTCTACTCCACACACCAGAGCCCCGGCAACAACACACGTGCAACACACATGTGCAGACACAGAGCTGGTGGGCATGGTCCAGGTTGGGTGCAGAGTTTAAGTGCTGAGGCATGGGGTAGTAAGAATGGAGCCTGAGGGCTCCCTGCTGGAAGAGGCCCTCTGATGTCCTGACACACATGTGTAAGCAAACACACATGCATATGGATGCTCATGTGGCAAGGGCCGTGGCTGAGGGGGTGGATGCACGACTCCCCTTCAGTATACATCTGGGGATGGGGTAGCTCCCCACTTCCAAGCTGGGAAACTGAGTATCGTGCAGCACAAGCAGTCCCGACCCCATCCTCCTCCACTGGGAAGGGAAGCTCCACCTCCGCTTCAGGTTGTTGAAGAACAGAGAATGGGTGAGTGAGAATGCGGGTGGCAGGGGGCCCAGGTGCTACTTACGCAGGGATCTCATTGGTCAGTTTGCTTGGAAACAAAGAGACAGAGCTGGTGAGAGGAAGGAGGGTGGAGGAGGGCAGTGGGCAGGCGGCGCGGGGCCTGCCCTTCCTGGCCATGGAGCCGAGGCAGATGTGGCACGGCCAGCATCTCACCCTGCACGGAGTACGGACAGGACTGGCTGGACAGCAGAGGGCAAAGGGGGCGATTACCTCTCCATCACGGCGTTGAGGTACTCGATGTAGGTTCGTCCATCAAAGGCCAGTGCATCCAGGTCCCCCGCCGACTTCTCAACCAGCCCTGAGAGACAGTCAGGGTGAGCACAGGCCTTGCGGGTCCACCACGCAGACTTAGCCCGGCTGGCAGTGCTCACCCTTCTCGCAGTGCAGCCCTAAAAAGCCCACAGGACACAGGCACTCGTAGGAGGCCTCCTGGGGGAGACAGGAGCCCCCATTGAGGCAAGGGTGGCCCGAGGACTGAGTACAAGGGTGGTCTGCAAAGGACGAGACGTGCACTGCCTGCACCACGTGCTCCTGGGTCAGCAGCTGGTGGCCTTTCAGGGAGACCTGGGGGGATGTGGGAAAGAGAGCCATGGTCCTGCCTGCCATGCTCCCTCCATGGTAACCCCCCACAGGACACCTCCCCCCCGCCATGTACCAGCTGGATGGCGCCATCGAAGCCAGAGGACACTGCAGCAGCCCGGGCCAGCTTGCTGAAGTCAGGAGCCCCCCCCAGGTAAAGCGGTTCTTTCAGGTTGAGGACGGTGTGTGGCACCTGGGGGGAGGGGATGGGTGAGAGGCCGTGGCATTGCCCCCTGGGAAGGGACAGGACAGTGAGCCCTGCCAGGGTCCCCCCTCACCCTCCGGCCTATCTAAGAGGCATAGTTAATCAAACAGAAGTGGCCGATGTGGCTTAGTGGGCGGGGGGGGGGGGCTACTCTAGGGATGGAGGCAGCAGAAGATGATGAGCAGGATGAGCAGGGAGACTGGTACCTTTCGGGATTTCTGACATCCGAAGAACGGGGTAGGGGTTGCAGAGCAAGGCCAGAGAGCAGAGAGCAGACAGACAGAGGCACAGGACAGACAGGAGAGAAAACAGTTCAGTGAGAGTCACACGGGTGGAGGCTGCCACGTCGCCCAGGAGGAGGAGGGAGGCCCACAGCCCAGGGATGCTCACCGGGGACTCCCCCAGTACACGGGGCCCATCGCCAACACGCATGACGCCCTTACGGCCATTCCGCTCCAGAGAGACCCTGGTCCAGGTGCCGAGGGCCACGGGCTCTTTGCTCCTGGTGAGGAGGGGGCACCGTAAGCTGTACCATCTGCCTAGACAGGCATGAGTGACCCTGCCTTGTGTCCCCAGCCTTGTCCCCTCCCACATATGCACACCTGATAACTGCTGCCCCCTTGCCCAGGTCATAGCGGAACTCCAGATGGCCATCACGCAGCGCCAGTGACACAAAGTCCCCCCGGCCATCCGTCTTCTGCCCGTTGTAGAGGAGCAGGCCACTGGGGCCACGGGCCAGGAACACCACTTCCAGCGCCATCTTCTCCCTGGGTCACATGGGCAACATCTCAATGCCCATGGGCTAGATAAGGCCTGGGGGGCTGCTGAACCTCGTCCACCCCTCCTGCCCTACTGACCCCAAGTCCCGCTCAAAAGTATGCAGGCCTTTCAGCTCCAAGTAGGAGAAGCCGTTGAAGTCAGCGAGGAAGGGCCTGGGATCGTTTTGTTCTGAGACTGTGGAGGATTAGAAAGGGGTCACATGGGGTGCTGGGCGCTGACCTGGGGGTCGCCTGCATCCCCACAGCTCTGCGAGCCCCCAGCCTGAACTCCAACCCTAATTCCAAGCAGAACCCAAACCCAAATGCTTGACCTAACCCTCCTCCCTGCCCTGAGGCCCACTGCCCCCACCTGTTTGGCAGAGAGCGCCCCCTCGTCCCAGGGGGCACTCGCACTTGGCCTCACCCCCAGGCAGCACACGGCAGGGGGCTGCTCCATGGCAGGGGTTTGGCTCACAAGGATTCTTCTCTTCGGCACAGGTTGGGCCTGGACAGAGACAGGATGAGGTCCCAGGAGGCTTGAGCCCCTGCCTGCTGACACACAGGTGTCCCCCCAGAATCCGGCCCAGGCCCTGCCCTCACCGAAGCGGCCCGGGGGGCACTGACAGTGGAACATGCCAGCCTCCAGAGCCTTGCATGGGGCGCCCCCGAAGCATGGACTGGGCAGGCAGGGGTGGGCCCCGCACTCGCCCACACGGGAGCTTCTGGTAGCCCCTTGCCAGTTGCTGAGCTCCAAGCGCTGGTTGTTGACGTCCAACAGGCGGATGCAGCCCCTGAGGCCAACGCTGACAGAGGTCCGCTCGAGTACCCTGCCACCAGGATGAGGGTCAGGGGTCAGGGCTGCTCCCCGCCCCCTCTTTTGGAACTCACAGACAGCCAATCCCCAAAACAGAGCAGATCAGGCATGGGCTGAACATCAACCCAGTTTCTCCTTGGTGGTCACACTGGTCGTCAGGGATGCCACCCATAGAAGAGGCAGAGTCAGAATCAGGATTAAGGGCTGGGATTGAGGTCAGGGTCACAGCCATGGTCCACACCTGCCCCCACCCCCTTGCTATTCAGATAGCTTGGGCTTCCAGGATGTAGCCAACAAGTAAGAGATCAGGACCAAGGTCAGAGATAGAGTTTGGGGACACGGCCACTCCAACCCTCCCCAATGCTCACACAGAGGCCTGGTCCTCCGGGACACCACCCACAAACAGGTCTGTGTCCAGGTTGAGGCCATCAGTGCCACTGGGGCTCTGGCCCAGGACAAGGGGCTCGCCGTCCACTGAGAGAGTCCCTTGGCGCCAGTGCCGAGACAGTTCCAGGCGATGCCAGCGGCCTGGCTCCACGGGCACTGTGCTGGTCAGCACCGCAGGCCCTGAACCTGTGTCAAATCTGAGGCAGGGAAAGGGAAGAGGTGCTCAAGACAGCTAAAGGGAGCCAGGACCACTGCCAGGGCCACCTGAGTAGCACGTGCCCCACCCCTACTGGCCCCACCCCACCCAAGCTGCAGGACACCCTGTCCATCTTGCCCCGCTCCCAGCCCGAGAGGCACTAGGCCCACTCACCTGAGCTGCACACGGCCCCCCGACAGCGCCAGGGCCAGGAAGTCCTTGCCCCTAGCGTTGCCATTGTAGAGCAGCAGTCCCTGCGGCTCCAGCGCTCGGAACTCCAAGGCCAGGCGCAGGGTGTGGTAGGCTCGAAGGGTGGGGAAGGCCAGGAAGGAGTGGCCCCCAAAGGACGGCACCGAGGGGTGCAGGGCTGCGAGACAGACACCAGCTGGAGGGGACAGAGGACCAGGGCCCCAACAGCCCTGTCCTCCAGCCTGAAACACCCCTTCTGTATCCCAAGCTTGGGGGTGAGTTCAACCTGCACTCCCCACCCCAACTTAGCCCCCTCTGTCTAGCCCCCCACTCCCTATGGTAGCTTGACCCAGCACCAAAACCTGACCCTCTGCAGCAAGGATGACCCTTACCCTTCTCACAGACAGTGCCCCCCCTGCCAGCTGGGCAGCTGCAGGTGAAGGTTCCACCTGAGTCCTGGTCCTGGCAGGTCCCCCCATGGAGGCAGGGATGGGAGTCACAGGGCCTTGGGGGCTGCTGGGTGCCTGGGGGCAGGGGCCGGCGTCCAGGCACACGACTTGGGGCAGTGGTGGGGGGCCGGCGTGTGGTGAGGGGGGCTGTGGTCCTGCTGATGGGCCGGCTTGTGTGACTGGGGTAGAGGGCCCGAAGGGTCACAGCGGAAGAGGCTGCCGTGGTGGCCCTGGCCATGGCCGCAACAGGGGTGGCTCCTGTGGTGGCTCCCGTGAAGAATGCAGGAAACCAGTCTGAGGGCAGGGGGAGTTGTCAGGGTCCCCAGGGAGAAGGGCACAGGGAGGGCCAGCAAAGGCGGGGTGCTGGGGGTAGCAGGGGAGGGGACAGGCAAGCTGTGACACAGGCCAGACCAGAGCTCACCAAAGTCCATGAAGCGCACGTGCTCCTGCAGTGGCCGCCTCACCCCCAGGGACCGGCGCTTGGATGCCTGGATCTGCCGGAGCAGGGCCCGGCCCACATCAGGTGCCCTGAAGTTTGTGGCTGGGGAGGAGAGACACTGAGCATGGTGGGGGTCTGTACAGCCCCACCACCACCTTCCAGGAGGGTTTGGGTGGGGGGACTCACTGGGGTCAAAGTGCACATCCACAATTGCCCGGACTGAGTTGCCAGGCCCCAAGTCCCGCAGGCGGACACTCCAGAAGTCCTTCTTAACGTCCGAGTTCCGGAAGAGGTCATCCAGCTGTGGTTGAGGAGTGGGTGTGGGCTCTGGGGGCTGCCCAGACCAAGCCGTTGGGCCCTCCTACCCCAGCAATTCTCTGGGTGGGCCCAGGGAAGGAAGACAGGGCAGTGCCCCAACTCCTTGAGCCTTGAACTTACTGCACTCTCAATGCTCCTGGCTGTCTCCCCAAATAGCTCTGACTTGGGGTCGGCCATCTCTGGTGTGTAGAACAGCTCCTGCCCCTCGACCCCCTCGAGCTCCAGCACACCCTGGAACGCCTTGGTGGCTGTGGGGGAGGGGGCAGTGAGGTTCCGCAGAGCACCAGCCCAGCCTCTGGGCCGGCCATTGGGCACAGGCTCCAGCAGCAAGCCACATGGGTGCAGGGCAGGTGGCAGTTAGTCAGATGGTCATGAGGTTAGTGGGGAGCCAGGGGCAGGGCTGGCATCAGTTACCAGGCAGACTCCTTGGAGCAGTGCCCCAGGCCAGCTTGCAATGGGAAAGACAGGTTAGCCACCCGGGGGGTCCTAGGCACCCACATATGTGCGGAGGCCAAGACCTCACGTGTGTGTGTGCATATGCTGAATTCCCAAGACCATGCACATGTGTGTACTAAGGTCAGAACACCAGAAGTCCTGGGTGCCCACCTACTGGGCAGACTTGCTTCCTGGGAGGAGAGACAGCATCCCTGGCCAGATCCAGGCTACTCCTCACGCTGCAACCTAGCCCCGGCTACCCACTCACCAGGACAGTTGGAGCCCTCTGCATCCAGTGAGGGCGTCTTGCCATCTGAGCAGCAGCCCAAAGCTGAGTTGTAGCAGGAAGCCCTCTCAATGGGTGGCCCAGGGGTCACAGTGCTGCCGTCCTCAGGGAGCTCAAGTCCTGGGGAGGTACAGTCTGAGCCCAGCTGCAGGTACAGCCTTCCTGAGCTCTGTCCCCCTCCATGTCCCTGATCCCGTGCTCACCCCCTGAGCCGGCCCCACTGGCCTCCAGGTCCCCACTGAACTCCTCATCGCCACTCCCGTCAGCGCTGCCAGATTCGCTGAAGGCAGATGTGGCGAGGCTGGCTGCCATGGGGGGCGCTGTGGGTGGCATGGTCAGCACAGGCCTCCTGGTGGTCCTAGGGATGCTGGCAGTGGTCCGAGGTTGTGATGAGGGTCGAACTGTGGGCCGGCTGTGGGGGGTACTGCTGGGAGCCAGGGGAAGGGCGCTGGGTGGGGGCGCCTCGCTCAAGTAGTGCACTGAGGTGGCCACAGACACAGATGTTGGGCGAGCACCGGGAACAATAGCCTCTGTGAGGATAGGAGCATTGGGTGGGGGTTGAGTCAGTAAGGGCAGGGTCAGGCCTTCCTGGTCAGTTCTGAGGCAGCAGATCAGGCCTCACCTTGGCAGGGGCCGAGGTTCTGGATAGAGATGTCTAGGCCCTGGCGGCAGGCGATGGTCCTGAGCTGACACTCATTACCATAGGTGACTCCATCCGACCCACAGACCTGGGGCACAGGGCAAGGATGCTATGCGGGAGCCTCTCCCTACCCCCGCCACCCTCCACACGCGCCATCCCTCACCTTGGTAGCATTTGCCCCCGGACAGGTGGGTGTTGGGCACACACAGTGGGCAGAGCCAGCCTCCTCTACACAGGTCGCCCCAAACTCACAGTGTATCTCAGCACAGGTCTTGGGCGCCGAGGAGTCTGGGACACAGATGCAGGAGACCCCACTGGCTCAAAGGGCTGGCCCTCATCATGGCCACACCCCCAGCACAGGGAGCCCCCATCAGCACCAGGTCTGGTCCTCACCTGTTTCACAACCAGCAGGGCCCAGGGCACGGCCATCTGGACACTGCCCACACTTGGGTCCAGCCACCCCAGGCTTACAGGAGCACAGCCCGGTCATTTGCTCACAGTCATCCCGCACAGCACCCTGGGGGTCACAGCTGCAGGCTGAGGGGATAGAGGGTGGGGGACCTGAGGTCTGTGCCTAGTTTACCCACTGGCCCAAGTAGGGGACACAGAGGCATAGCAGTGGTGTGAACAGGAGAGAAAGCTTGGCTGAGGACCAGCTGTGGGTCCTGTCACTCACGGGTGCAGCCACTTCGGCCATCAGTGACGATGCCACGGAAGTTCCAGAAGCCGGGCTCACAGCGGTCACACTTGAGGCCCCCCACACCCGGACGGCAGGAGCACTGGCCCGTGCCTGGGTCACAGGTGCCACTGTAGGAGCCGTGTGGGTTACAATGGCACAAGCCTGAAAGGCCAGGGCAGGACAGGGTCACTACAGCTGCATGGCTTTGCCTGGCTACAGATCAAGGCCAGCTCAGGTACTCACTGGGGCAGCCAGCCAGGCCCACACCACGCGCAGCAGTGATGTTATCGTGACAGCAACCGAAAGGGGTCTGGGAGCAGTGCAGGGGGACTGCAGGTGGCATCGGAGCCACCGTAGGACCTGCAGAGGAGGGGCAGAAGGTTCAGACACCATACAGTGGTGGGCACCCATCTAGGCCTGGCCACTCCACCTCAGCCTCCCTTGGTCATCGCCGTCACCCTCCTGATGCCAACTGCCACTGGAGCTAAAATGTGGGACTCAGGTCACAGGTGAGGGTCTTATATCACATACAAGAACACATCTATACACAAGACCAGGGACACATGGGACACCCAAAGATCCAGGACATGCAGCCCTGGGCACACCATAGAACCAGAGCCACGCATGCTCATTTAGTGTGTCTCTGCAACCTGACACGCATGCATGTGCATGCACACACACATTCACACGTCTGTGCAGACATGCATGAGCACACAATCATGGGCACTTGTGCACTGTGACATGTACTTGATTACCACCAGTCTCTCCCATAAGAGAGAAAGTGCCCAGATGGTGGGTGGGCCTCTCTGACTCCCTGCTCTAAGGCACAGCCTGGTGCACAGTAGGTGCTTAGGATACCCTTGTTGACTAACAGTGACACACCAGTCCACACACTGCAGCTACAGATATAAATATGTACCAACACTGCATACTTACCAGCACATGTGTTCACATGTGTCTGCCACAGCACATACACAACACCCATGGACAAGCTGCACACCACGCACCTCACACCTGTGCACACACACTTTTCAACATGCACACATAGGGAACACAGCAAATATGCGCAAGAACCCATACACCCGCGTGTACCCGCACATGCCCATGTGCCCACACACCTCGGCAGGCTCCTTGAGCCACGACGTACAGCTCTCGCTGGGACTCACACCGTGCCTTCTTCAGCTCACACTCCGTGCCATAGGTGATGCTGTCAGAGCCACACACCTGGAGGGGTGGTGTCATTGTGGCCAAGGGTGGTCATGGTCCCTTCCTTGCTGCCTGCCCAGAGCCAGAGAGGGTAGGGGCCTCACCGGGCTCCTGAGAACGCCCTGGCAGCTGAAGCCACAGACGCAAGGCCCGTCCTCTGAGTCCTCGTCCCAGACACCACCATACTGCCGGCACAGCTCCTGTTCACACTCACTGTCTTCTCCAGAGCCAGAGCCTCCTGAGCCACACTCGGCTGTGGGAAGGGGGCCAGGTAACCCACACAGTGCTGGTCAGAGCCAGCGCCCAGCAGACAATACCAGTCACCCTGAGCCTACCCTGTTCACAGGGCCCTGCCCGGGCCTCCTCGATCTGGGTCTGCTGCTGGCAGGCGGCCTCTCGGAGCTCACAGGCACTGCGGTAGGTGATGCCATCGCTGCCACACACAGGGCCGGGTGGGGGGCGCTCACACCGGGGACACACACACTGCCCTGCCAAGCACACTGCCCCGAAGGCGCACACCGAGTCTCCACAAGTCTCTACAGAGGGCAGAGCCAGGCTGGGTCAGCAGACCCCAGCTGGGACATGTGGGGACTACAGCCCCCCAGCTCCACCCCCACTCACGGCAGTGTCCAGCCGAGGCCACATGCAGGCTGATCTGGTGCGTGCAGGCATGGACGTGAAGCTCACACTCGCTGGCATATGTGTGCCCATCAGAACCGCACACAGGCTGGGCTAGGGCCACGCACTCAGAGGGGCACACGCAGCGCCCAGTCTCGGCCTCGCACAGGGCTCCAAAGCGGCACTGCCCACAGCGGTCTGGGGAGAAGGCTCCATCACCATGGCGACCAGGACCCCCTCCCCCAGCAAGAACTCCTTGCCCACCACTGACCACAGGGTCCTCTGCGAGCCACACGGATCTCCCGCCCAAGGGTGCAGGCTGTGGCCTTCAGCTCGCAAGTGCTGCCATACGTGACACCATCACTGCCACATACAGGGTCGTAGATGCCTGGACATGCCTGCTGGCACACACACTCAGCTTCTCCGTTCTTCACGGCACAAACTGCCCCAAATAGGCACTGCATTCCGAGGCATGGGGACCGGGGTTGGTCTGGGGAAAACATGGGCACTCAGTAGGCCCCACCTCCCCCAGGCAACTGCATAAGCCCCCAGCTCCACGCAGCAGACCCTCTCCCGGGGTGGGGATGGCACAGGAAGACTGGACCAGGAAAAGGGCCGGAGGCATAGGACACAGCAGAGAAAGGAACAGACACATGACAGACGTGGACAGGGAAACAGACCCAGCTGGTCCCAACCTCCTGCACGGGTATAGTATGGGCTGCCCTCAAAACAGGAGATTCCTGACTGCCCATCATGCGTTGTGTGAGGGCCAGGCTTTCCCAGCCCACCCAGGCCACTGACCCCTGACCACCAGCAGCCCTGGGACACATGTGCACGTATCAGGGGCTCTCTCTCTCTTTCTCTGTGGATAGGAGACTGTGCAACCCAGAGTCAGACCCAGGGCTGCACAGGGGAGGAGGTGTCTGTCCACTTGCTCTGAGGACCACAAGGCCAGGCAGCAGCGAGCCACCCCACCCCCGCCGCACTGGGCGCAGACCTCGGGCTGTGGGCTCCTGGCGGCAGGCGCGGCACCTCATCCTGCCCGTAGGTCAGGCTGGAAGACACAAGAGGCGCAGCCGAGAGGGAAGAAAGGACAGAAGAGAAGAGAGAGACGCAAAGAGACCAGAGAGATGCACAGACCCATGGGCAGAGCTGGAGGTGGGTGGGGCTCCTGTGCTCCTCAAAGCCCGACTGAGACTCTGCCTCTAAAGACCCAGAGGGATGCAGGAGCCGCATAGGCCCCACCTCTGCCTCTCTGTCCCCACGTGCTACAGGCATCCTCCTGAAAGGTGCCACCACCCCAGAGTGACCCACTCTCACCCATGACCCCAGGAATGTGACTCAGAATGGAGATGGTGTGTGATGATGGTGGCAGGGACCAATGCAGGCCCAGCCTGCTCCAGGCACTGACCCCACCCATGGTGCTCACCACACGGGCCTTGGTGCTTGGGGGGGATGGCACGCTGCTGCTGACACTCGGCCTGCTGGCGCCAGCAGTCACTGTCATACGTGTGCCCGTCATGGGCGCACACGGGTCTATAGGCCCCATCACAGATGATGCGGTCACAGGAGCAGCGGGGGCGGCCACGGCGGGACAGGCACACAGCATTGAACCTGCAGGTGTCTGGACACTGATCTAGGGGGCGAGGGAAGGAGGTCAGAGAGGCCAGAGTGCCATGCCATCCCCAATCTTGGGACATGCAGGGGTCCATGGGCACATGAGGCAGTGTGTGGGAATCTAAGGCATGCAGGGGACAGCGGCCATAGGCAGGATTGGGTCCACCCCCCCTCCCCTGGGAGCATCCCACCCACCTTGAGGCTGGCACTGTCCAGAGCGCACTTTCTGGAGGAGGATGCCGCGGGCAGCCCCCGTGCGGCCCATGACACAGTCATTGTCATAGGTGACTCCATCATCACCACACACAGGCGCATGCCGGACAGGGCAGCTCTCTGGCATTAGGAGCATCTCAGGGCGCCGTGTTCGAGGGTTCACGCGGCAGATGCGGCTTGGGTCGCTGAGGGCACCCTGGCAGGGGTCTGGGGGCAGGAGGGCAGAGGTCAGTCACGTCCGTGGGCACTCACACAAAGGTCATGCTACATGCACCCAGGCAGCTCACCACAAGGGCCATCAAACTTCTTAAAGACGTTTTCTTGGCGGGCACAGGCACGGCGAAGGAGCTGGCACTCTCCGGGATAGTCGGTGCCATCACTGCCGCACACGGGGCCCTCAGGAGCCCCCTGGCAGGTGGCAGGACATAGGCACGTGGCTGTCTGTCCATCAGCGGAGCGTGCACAGGTGCTGCCGAAGCTGCAGGTC
This sequence comes from Saccopteryx leptura, assembly GCF_036850995.1. Taxonomy (NCBI): domain Eukaryota; kingdom Metazoa; phylum Chordata; class Mammalia; order Chiroptera; family Emballonuridae; genus Saccopteryx; species Saccopteryx leptura. The sequence continues at coordinate 83,699,132 of NC_089505.1, read as the reverse complement.
ACGTTGGAGCAGGGGTCGCGGGGCCCTGTGTGCAGGGCAGGGTGGGGTTACGCTGGCCTCCCACCCACCTGTGTTCCCCCGCTGCCAGCACTCACCGCAGGGCCCTCGGAAGAGCAGGCGGATGCGTCGCTGTTGGCTGCACTGCGCCCGCTGCAGCTCGCACTCGTTGCTATAGGTGGACGCATCGGAGCCGCACACTGGAGCCACCATGCTGGGGCAGGCACGCTTTTTGCACACACAGGAGGCTCTGCCCGGACCCTCTGCACTGGGCTCGCAAACAGCACCAAAGCCACATAGCATTCCTCGGCACGCTGGTGTGGGATGGGACCGGGAATGAAGAGTCAGAGCCCACCCCTGCCAGCACCCCACACACACAATCATTTGCGCACATAGTCCAGCGTCCACACTGTTCATTCGTTAAACTCCATGGACACATTCACACGTGCACATGAGTGTCACGTTCATGCTCACACTCACAGAACACTTGTGCACACACCCATGGGCACACTCACAGAGCCTCGCCCTCCCCTTCTCAACCCCTGCCCACCGCAAGGCTTCCCCACCAGCCTTAGCCTCTCCTCATGGCTGATCCTTTCCTGCCCTGGCCCCCATGCCTCCGCCGATGGACAGAGGGAACATCTCTCGACCTGCCTCAGCAGATGGCCAGCCCCAGGCCAACTCTATCAAAGGGCATCGGTGCCTGGTTCTGCTCAGGAGCTCTCCCCCGCATCAGAGCAAAGACCCTCATCTGATGGGAGACCTACCCCTCACAGCCCTGGCCCTGCAGTGTCCCCCAGCACACCTGACCAGTGCCACTTTCCCATGGACCAGCTCTGCTGCCTTTCCTGGACTCCTGGGGACACACAGCTGAGGGGGTGCAGTGTCAGGAGATCTGAGGTGAGGTCACATGCTCCATCCTCTGGTTCAGGCCAGGAACCCAGTGCCCAGCTTCCCAGCTGCCTGGCCCCCATTTTCCCACATCTTACCTTCCTGCTTCTCTGGAGGCCACCAGCCCCTTAGTTCTGTCCCCATATGAGCCCTGCCTCTCCAGCCTCCCCCAGGCCCACTCTCTGTGAAGGTAGCTCTCCTGCCCTTCTGCCTCCTCTGGCCTCCTCAGCCTTGTGGGCATCTCTCCCTGGGGTCCCTTGGGCACTCAATGCCTCATCCTCCCCCCCCGTCCCCCTGATCCCCACCTCAGTAACGTCCTCACCCCTCACACTCAGAGTGGCTCAGCACAGGGATTCTGCAGACTTGTCACTTTTTTCCTTCTGTAATTGGGAGCTGTGTATGCCCGGCACAAGTCCTATCAGGGACCCTCTGCGGCAGACCAAGGAAGTGGCCACTGGGGAGGGACCACTGTCCTAAGTGCAGGGGACAGGGGTCAAGCTGACTCATCAAGACCCCTGCTCAGGACTGCACACCCACAGGTGGCGGGGCTGGGGGCATTATAGATCACAGCTGTTGTATCTAATAAATGTATAATTGGGCTTAATTAGCATTAGGTGGGGAGGCTCCCCCATCACCTCCCAGCAAACTCAAAAGGTAGGGTGGGAGGAAGCACCCTCAATTCCATGGAGGGTGGGAGCACAGGGAGCTGGAACTAGCTCTTGCCATGGCAACGGCCCACCCCAGGCTCCTGTGTGTCTGATGGGTGTCCCCACCCCCACCCCACACAAGCAAACTAAACCAGACAGAGCCTGGGGCCAATGTGGACACCCTAGAGGACACCCTATCCTGAAGTCCTTACCACTCACCTATCCTCCCTCCCCACCCCCAACGTCAGATCCCAGACTCTCTCCAACTCTGCATTCACTCACCATGCCTCAGCATCTCCTTCTGTCAAAGGGGCCAATGGGATCTGCCTCCTGGGGTTATTGTGAGGTTAACTGGGCCAGTACATGCAAAGGCTCACAGGGTACCCAGAGCACAGCTCTGTGTGGAACACCAGCTACCACAATGACTGCGGTAACAAGAGGTGTTGTTACCTCAGCCTCCCCTGTGTCCTGCTCAAGCCAAACTAACCATGTCCACCCATGACCCCTCTTCACACTTCCCATCTTCCCCGGTCCCCCTGTAGCACTTCTCTCTCTCATCCAAGGCCCCTTGGATCCCCAGGTCAAAGCCACTGGCACTTGCTAATAGCCAGTTGGCTGTTCTCTTTGGTCTCAACTGAACCTGCTGATCAAAGCACCCACGGCCAAGGACCTGGTCACCTCACTGTACCTTAGGCCCCTTGGCCAGCTGCTGTGTCAGTGCCCTTGGGCTCAGGCCTCTCTCTCCTTCTAGTCACCTTGGTCCAGCCAGACCTCTGCCTCATCCCTTTGGCCACCTACTTCTGGGTGACCAGCATGCTCCTCATCCATCAAGACCTGCACCTTCCTCCATAGCCCAGGGATCTGCTCTGTACCTCAAGACAGAGACCTGGGGTGGAAGGTGATGAGCAAAGCTGGGGCACTGGGCACACACCAAGAATGAATGGGAAGACAGGGGCTAGGGGCAGAGACCAGAGACCTCAGAGACAGGTGCCTTGGGACTAGCTACTGGACTGGAGGTGGCTGAGGGCAGAGGAGGGGCCAGGGTGTCTCTGGGGGGCCATCAAGCTGAGGCCCCAGCACTGACTCTCGGGTCCTGGTCTTTCCACCTCCCACCAGAGAGACAGCTCCTGAGGGGTGGTCTCCTATATGTGAACTGGAGGTGGATCTCCTGGCTCCCAGGGCAGCCGAAGCATTCGGTAATTCGATTCAGGCAAAGCTGAGATTTGGAGCATAATGGACTTGTCCCTTGTCCAGGCTGAAATATCTCCTACCCAGGCCACGCTCAGGCCATTAGTGGGGTGAGGGCCACTCCTGTACACCCCCAGATGCCCACTTCACAACTGCCCATTTGTGTGCCTATACCTCACAGGACTAGAGGATCATAAAGTCTCAAGACGAGTTTTTTCAATGGACGTAAAAGGTGCACAAGTGCAGACAGATGCAATCACAAACATACCTGTGCACACATATGCAAACAGCTCGCTGTAACAGTCACACCGGGTGTGTCAGGCACCGCTCGTGCACACTAGTATTAGCTCTTATCATCCTAGCAACTGCCTCCCATAAGTGCAGGGGGAGCACCCAGGCATCTGTGGGCCATGTGCTCCTGATAGATTCCCTCAGGGCCCCGGATGCCTGCCCCAGCCCAGGACCCTCTCTGTGGCCACTCCACTTCCTTCACAGTCTTGCTCCCTGCAGGCTCCATCCCCATGCCCCACAATGTGCTATGCTGGAGACAGCAGGGGCGTTTTATAGCCACCCACTGGAGCAGGGATCTTAAACTCCCCTCCAGGTCTCAGGTGGACTGAGAATGGAGAGGACACTCTGAGCCCTGCCTGTGACCATCAGTGTGTGGTGTGTGTACCCGGGAGGGATGACGATGGTCATGATGTGTGGCTGTCCCTGAGTGTGCAATGAGATCAGAGTGTGGGTGGGGGGCCCCTGTGTGCAGCCGTGGGAAGGGCCAGGGGGTCTAAAGAGCAGGAGACACACCAACCCTTCAGACTTCAGGAGAGGAAGCAAGAAAGTTGGGGGAGGGAAGGGTCTCCTCCCACCGAGCCTAATCTTTAAATCTAGGAGGCCCTAGGTTCCTGTCCACAGCCTCTGGGAGATACTCCTGGGCCCCTGCCCCCAGCCAAGCATAGACCTGCCTCATTTCATGGCCTATCCCGCATATAGACAGGCCCTTATATGTGACTTCCATGAATCTGTGCAGGACCAGCCCAGTAGAAGGTCCAAACACTGGGAGCCCCCCGCCTCCCCAGAATGAACATCAGGCCACCCCTGCTGCACTAACAGCTTCCTCTCTCCTCCTCTCACACCTGCAGGCCCAGGGACAGGCCCTCTAATTCTTCCTCAGACAGCTGTCATTGGTCCTGCCAAGGCCCCCAGCCCAGCCCATTCCTCCGTGCTTTGCACATGTCTAAACCATCTCACACCTGTGGTCTCCAGGGCTTACTCCCAGAGAAGTTAGAGTGATGCTTGTGTGCAATGGCTGGCACCAAGATGCTGCTAGGCCCAGGAACTCCAGACCTATGATCCCCCACAGCTTATCACTGTGGACTCCCTGGAAAGGAACCCAGGCTCCCCTACCCAGCCTCCTTCCTGCTCTAGACACATCCCAAGAATAACTCCAGCCCCTCAAAAGTGCCACTGCCCCTCCAGGCACAGACTCTCAAGCTCAGCCTGTTACCAACTGATGCCTCCACTCACCATCCGGAGGTGTCGGGGGCACTGGTGTGAAGTGGGTCCCAGGTTTGTCTGGAAAAAAACAAATCTCCAAGTTAGGCCCCTCTGAGCAGGCCCTTCCATTCCATAGCCTGTCCCTTTGCCCAGCCTAGATGGGGTCACTTCTGCCTGCCTATATCCCTCCCCTGACCCACCCCCCCAATCCCTGAGGACTGGCTGAGGCCTGGGGGAGGACAAAGGCAGAGGCCCTTGCTTGTCTCTGGTCCTCAGCTGTATGATCATGGCCTGACACCAGCCAAGTGGGGTCTCAGTTGCAGCTGAGCCCAGCGTAGACCTGGCCAAAGCCCCACTCTCAGTGTAGCCAGCTGCCCCCTTGCTCCCCAGCTCCCAAGGAAAAGTTGTTTCTGAAGCTCAAGATGACAGTAAACTCCCACTCCGTAAGCCCAAGCACAGGCTTCCAGGAGCCCAGGGATCTACAGAATGGCCCATCCTGTCTCCAGAAGAGGCAGGTAGCACATTTGATCTGCATCGCAGCTGGTGGCCTCTCTGTGACCCTGCCTGTCCCCCAATCTTTGGCAGATGAGGCAGGGTAGCTCAGCCAGCAGAGGCAGGGCCATTTGGACCTGGCCCAGGGTGGCCACGCCCGCAGCCACGTACAGTTGTTGAGGAAGAGCAGCACCGCGAAGCCAAGCGTAGCGGTGGCCAGCAGGATCAGGCAAACGTTGCAGGGGATCATAAAATATCGCACCAGCAGGGAGACCCCACGCTGCTGCCGGGGGTCCCGCTCCAGCGGCAAGGGAGGCATGGCCTGGGGCTCCTCAGTCTCCACTCTTAAGGTGTGGGAGTCCTCACGGGGTGCCCTTGGGCCTCTTCGGGGCTACTCCCCCCATTCTGGAAACCCTGGGACAGTTGACAATAGCTATATTCTCAAAGTTCAGCTCCAGTCATACCCGGAGGGCACCAGGCCCCCTCCACACCCTCCAGGCTCATGATGGGAGGTGTGCAGAATTCTCCGGAGTAGAAATCCTAAATCTGGGCTCAGAGGGAGGCGGAGGATGCTGGTCAGCAGCCACCCATGCTGTCCACAACCTCTCCGGCTGGCCGAAGTCGCCAGCAGCTCTCCGCAGGGTGCTGACGAGCTGTCCTCTCAGAGCCCCTGGGAGCCCCACAGCCTGGATCGATTCTGCCGGCGGGATACCCTGGAGAGGCCTGGTCGGAGGGGACTGATGGCCGGCCGCCCCTGGGTGGGGACGCAGGACGCTGAGGGTCCCGGCTGCTCCAGTGCCTGGCAGAGGCAGGCGGGGGCGGCGATGGCAGCGAGCTGGAGGAGCGCGCGTCAGCAGGCAGAGAATAAAGAGCGGGCGCCGAGGGCCGGGCCGCGCCTTGGCTCCCGCCTCCAGGCAAACAGCGCCAGCTCCCCTAGCCCTCTCCGGGGCTGAGGCGGTGAGTGAAGGGCGAGGGGCGCCGCTGAGGGAGGGCTGAGAGCAGACAAAGGAAGATGCCTCTAGGGACCCCGGCGTCCGCGGGGATCGCGGCTCGCGGTGCAAAGAGAGATCTAGCGGAAAGGGACGGAGGGCAGCGGCACAAAAGGCGATGCGGGGGCAGGCGGGTAGGGGCTGTGGGACAGGGGCTGGGGAGCGGGCGGGAGGTGGAGGCTAGGGAGGAGGTGGGTGGGGTGTGTTGGGGCAGGAAAGGGGACAGGGGTGGGAGCAGGGGCTGGGAAGTAAAAGCAGGGGCAGGGGCAGGTGAAGGAAGAGGAGGCAGGTGCTGGGGAGTAGGGGTGCATGAAGGCGTGAGAGTGGGGCGGGGTCAAGGATTGGGAGGGGTCTGGAGCTCGGGCTAGGGCTGCGGCTGGGTCAGGGGTGGGTCCCCTCCTTTTCCCACCCCGAAGGGCTGGGCTGGCTGGGCTGGGCTGGGCGAGAGGTCCGAGTCCCCGCAGGAGGGTTCCAGCCTGCAAGAGACCTCATTCTAGGCTGCTATGTGCCTGTCACTGTGTGTGCCTGCGCGTGCGTCTCTGCTCCAGCTGGCCCCACCCTGGCTGTGTGTGTGTGTGGGGGGGGGGGGGGTCCCCAGGGACAACACATAAATGGAAAGAGGGCTGAGTCCAACACAGAGGGTGTAGGAGGCATGATGGGCACAGCTCTCCCTAGGAATGGCCAGCAACACCTCAGACCACCCGGGCACCTCCCAACTCTCTTCTGGGCGGTGAGATGAACATGCAAACGAGGTACATGTAAATAAGCGTCATGCAATTATTCTCAGGACTCCTGGTTCCATGAGCCTGGAGTGCCCCCCAGAGGCCTCCTCAGTAACTTTGGGGCCATGACATCACAGTGAGGCCAGGCATAGTCAGAAGTCTCCACATCTGCCCCCTGAGGACACCCTTCCCCAGACCCTGCCTGCTTGGTGGTGGTGGTAGGGCATGGGTCACATGCCCTGTCCCCTCCATCCACACCACTCACACTTCCCATTCTCCCCCCGCCCAAGGACCCCATAGGTGACCATCTCCATGACCAACACCTTGTACCCCACCCCTCCACTTCCCACAGTCCTTTAGGAGGGGCCTCTATGCACCCAGTGCTACACCCACTGACGTTGGCCCCTTCCATTGTGGACCTGGTCATAGGCCCTTCACCCCTGCAATGATCTCTACCACCTGCCCCTCCTAGAGTCCACCAGCCCTTTATGGGGAGGGAGAAGAAGCTGTGGATGAAAAAACGGGCCACATATTAAATCTGACAAGCTCAAGGAAGGCCTGCATGGTAGTCCTGCCAAACTCGGATCCAGAAAGGAAGCACACAGCACAGTCAGAACATACAAATTCCTTACTAAATGCAGGTCATGGCAGATGCCACATCCTAGGCCTGTAGCTTCTTTGACAAAGGTCAGTCTTTGGTTCTGGCCAGTTGGCTCAGGGGCTAGAGCATCAGCCTGGTATGCTGATGTCCCCAGTTCAATCCCTGGTCAGGGCACACATGAGAAGTGATCACCTGCTTCTCTTCCCTTCCCTCTACCCCTTCTCTCTCTCTTCCCCTCACGCAGCCAGTGGCTCAATTGGTTTGAGTACTGGCCCTGGGTACTAAGGATAGGTAGGTAGCTTGACTGATTTTCACATTGGCTCCAGATGGGGGTTGCCAGGTGGATTCTGGCCTCCTGAATCGCATATGGGAGTCTATCTCCCCTCCTCTCACTTCAAAAACAATCAATCTTTGCCATAAGTGAGGCTGTCTATGGTCTCTCTGCATCTAAGATAACATACCTTTGAAATGTCAGAGTGATCTTTCCAGACCCCTCAGGGCACACCCATGCACCAGAGCATGAGACACAGACCCCGCACTGTTATCTTGTCCCCTGTGCACCTTCTCCGTGCTGTAAACGTTAACCGTCCTGATCCCACCAATGTAAAAGTATGTGTCTTTCCATGTCCCCCTTTATCCAGTACCAGAGATCTCCCCCACTTTGCTTTCTCTCACTCCCTTAATCTACCACAGTAGATTCCATGTACCCTCCTCTACGTCTCCTCCCTTAATTCTAATGTATAAAGTAAGCTGTAAAACTACTACTTTCCAGAGCACTTTCTTAGTCTGTTGATTTTGCTTCCTGGTAATTATTTTCAGTTTGGCTCAAATAAACTCATAAAAATTCTTACAGGTTTGGACGTTTCTTACATTGACAAACCATAGTCTCAAGCAGAAGTTCCTTCTTCTTGGGGTCAGGTTGTACCCCCGCGCCATCCCAGTACCCTTCCAGACCAGTTCCCTCCAATGGCCACTGACCAACTCCCCACCCTAGCTGAAAAAACATTAACTGCACCCCTGCCCATCCCCCCAACTCAGTCACAGCCATCCTATCACACTCAGAGTCACACTCACATGCTCACAGACACTGCACTCAGCCCTTGGGAGGGGTATCTGCATTTTCTGTCCACAGGTATCTTATCAGCCAAATTGCTGTTGCCACGGCCACCAGTGCCACCTGGTCTCTCTTAGACCTCATCGCAGTCCATCTTGAGAAAGAGCACTGACTCAAGCTTGCACAGGCAATAGTGTCACCTGCGTGCATGCACACCGGGCACTTCACACACATATTCACCTCCATGCAACATAAGAGAGTAACCCAGCTCCCTGGAGTTCCTCTCCCAAAATCTGGGGGCTCCTCTGCCCTGGCCCTGGAGCAGACCCTTTAGGAGCCACCCCCGTCCCACTCTCTGCCCTCTGCAATGGCAGCACCACAGGGTACCAACAGCCTCCAGCTGGACCACCTCCCCAAGGTCATTCTACCCTACCAGGTATCCAGCTGCCTACAAACAGGCCCTGGAGTCCTACCCTGGTCACTCCGTCCTGGTCAGGTGGGCTCTTCCACATACACAGCCAAACTTCCTCAGCCAGGCAGCCACCTGGCAGCCAGCACCCTGTCTGCCAGGTCCAGCTCGCCTGACAACCCTCCATCCCTCAGCAGGCACACTAGTCCCACATCCCCCACGGGGCCAGCTCTCCCGTCAGGGTCCTCCAGCACCCACAGCAGAGGTCTTCAAACCTTTTGGAGCCCAGAACCTGAGGTTCTAATAAAACCTTGCAGGAGCCTGACCTGTGGTGGCGCAGTGGATAAAGCGTCAACCTGGAAACGCTGAGGTTGCTGGTTCAAAACCCTGGGCTTGCCTGGTCAAGGCACATATGTTAGTTGATGCTTCCTGCTCCTCCCCCCTTCTCTCTCTCTCTCTTTCTCCTCTCTCTATAATGAATAAATAAAATCTTTAAAAAAAAAAAAAAAAACCTTGCAGGAAAAGCCAATGACCAAAGTGGTTCCACCACCCCATGCCATGATGGACCCAGAGCAACAACCCATCAAGCCACCTGGAGACCCTGGCCAGTGGCTGCCTCACTCATCTCAGAGGGACCTCCCATGCCTGCTCACCTCACGTGACCTGGCACAGCCCACACCACATTGATAGTGCCTGTGGCTCCCTGAGCACCACCCTGGACTTGGACTACCCAGGACAGAGTCTGACTTTTAATCTCAGGGCACAGCTTGGCCCACAGCCCAGGCAGTCACACACTTTCCCATTTGCTTCTCACTGCAACCCACCCCTCCTCAGGACTGGGTCCACATCTCAAACTGCAGGTGATGCCCAGAGCCCACCAGGCAAATGTGCACAGGGGCCCGTCTGCTGCTGCCACTGCAACTGGGGACATCATGGGGGACTTTGCTGGGAGGCAGGGGAAGGAACCACAGCGTGAGAGGGGTAGGCCTAGGGATCCGTGAGAGCCCAGGTTGGGGCTGGCAGGGGAGGCGTCCCCCAGGCAGAGACCCTAAGATCTGCCCTCGATGGGCTGGCCAACCAGCCAACACTGGGGTGGAGCTTAGGGCCTATGTGCCTGGCCTGGGGAAAAGGGAACAGGCAGGCAGCCTGGTCCCTCCCAGCCCCAGTCCCAGTCTGAGCCCCCCACAGGGGCTGGCGTCCTTTAGAGACAAAGGGCCATTGAGGCCCCAGACCCAGCTGGGGGAAGGGAACTCAGGCTACCAGAGCTATTTTGGGATCTTTAGACTCAAAATCATTTAGCCCTGACCAGCCCAGGCAGGCTTATGCCCCAAGAAGGAACAGAAGACACTCTGAGCCAAGAATTAGCCCCCAGATCACTGGGCCCACACACAGCAACGTGAAACTACACACGTGTACACACTCAGTGTCCCAGGTGTCACACAGGCACGCACATACACATGCACGCACTCAAGCTTGCACAGGCAACAGTGTCACCTGCGTGCATACACACTAGGTACCTCACACACATATTCACCTCCATGCAACATAAAGCTTGTTCCTCATCCACACAACACATGTACAGTACATGCACGTACACACACGGAAGCTCTGATTGGGTACAATCAGGTACTACTTTGGCCCAGAAAGGGAAGGTGGGGGATAGGGTCTGGAGAGGAAGAGTCCAGCCTACTAGCAATCTGCTGGCCCCTTTCTCATGCAGATGACCCTTGGCTCAATCCGGATAGACTGGGGCCCAGCAACTTCCGAAAGGGTAGGGTGGGGGCGGGGCAGAGCCGCTCTACCCGCACTCCGCACATGCACATGCGCACTGCTAATAGAACACCAGTCACAGGTGTCTGGCTGCCTTAGTGGGGGAGGGGAACAAGCCAGAGCAGAACAGCCCCTCCCTAACCCCGCCCCATCCTGGTGTCCGGTCTCAGGCTGTGGCAGTCCCCTCCCCCAGATTTAGCAGACAATTGGCGTCTCATAGCAGGACGTCCCTGCTGGACCCAGGCCAGCTTCTGGTAAGGAGGTGGCCTCCAGCCCAGGCCCCAGATCACAGCCACAGGTGAGGCCAGGAAGTACCCACCTACCTGGGCACCAGGTAGGACCCGCACTTCTGCCTTAGCTTGCACTGCAGGGTCTTGGGATTAAATGAGTTTGGAGAAGGGGCTCAGCAGGGCTGGCTCATAGGGCTGGATGCTAGGAAGGCAGATGCTGACCCAGTGGCCTCATCACCCCTCCCTTCCTCATTACTCAGCACAGTTTATTCCTCATCTGTGCACAGGATCCCTCCCAACCCAGATTGTTTGAGCTCCTCCCCTGCGGGAGGTGTGTCTGGAGTCCGATCAGCTTTCTGCGCTCTGGAGGTTACACTGTGGCACCGAGGGTCAGAGGGGTGAAATCTGCAGAGACCAGAAATGATAGGGATAGGGGTTTGCACACATCTAGAGGAAGAGCCCTTGGACAGACAACAACAAAGGCCCAGGTGAGAACAAGCTCAGGAGGCTGCAGGAGGCCAGGAGGAACCAGTGTGGTGAAGACCCAGGGTGACAGCAAGGAGTCAGTAGGCAGGCCCTCAGGCCTGGGGAGCACAGGGGAAGGGAGTCTGGACACTTGCCAGGACACAGAGCACAACCACTAGGGGGCACCTGTGGAACAAAGGTGGGGGAGAGTAGGCAGAAGGAGAAAAGGAAGGGGTGAGGTAAGCTGATCTACGCCTCTGTTCCTGTCTCCAGGACAGCCAGGAGCCCACCAGGTCCTACATGTCTCCAGGAAGGAAAGAGAAAGCTAGGGGAGCCAGGGAGGTGCCCAGGTGTGGTCAGTGAGTCAGTGGTGAGTCAGGAGGCCCTGTGGTCCTGCTAAGGACCCAGCTGTGTTGAGCTGGGCACCACAAGAGGCAAAGGGGGATACACAACCCAGGACCAAGGTGTGAGTGGAAGGCCATGGGAGTGCTTCATCGCACTGGGTGGGTGTCAGGATGAAGAGGCATGGCAAGCCCTGACTGGTTGGCTCAGGGGTAGAGCATTGGCCTGGCGTGTGGAAGTCCCAGGTTCGATTCCCGGCCAGAGCACACAGAAGTGTCCATTTGCTTCTCCACCCTTCCCCCTCTCCTTTCTCTGTTTCTCTCTTCCCCTCCCGCAGCCAAGGCTCCACTGGAGCTAAGTTGGCCTGGGCGCTGAGGACAGCTCCATGGCCCATGGCTCCATGGCCTCTGCCTCAGGCACTAGAATGGCTCCAACTGCAATGGAGCAACGGCCCAGATGGGCAGAGCATGGACCCCTAGTGGGCATTCTGGGTGGATCCTGGTTGGGCACATGCGGGAGCCTGTCTCTCTGCCTCCTTGCTTCTCACTTCAGAAAAAAAAAAAAAAAGAGGCATGGCAGACAGATACAGGGAACAAAGGAGCAGGAAGACAGAAACCCAGAGAAGACAGAGCTGGAGAGATGATAAGACAGATGGCCTGACCTGTGGTGGCACAGTGCATAGCGTGTTGACCTGGAAGTTCAAAGCCCTGGTCTTGCTGGGTCAGGGCACATATGAGATGCAACTATGAGTTGATGCTTCCCACCCCTCCCCCACTCCCTGCCTTTTTCTCTCTCTCTCTCCTCTCTCTAAAATCAATATATAAAAATCTAAAAAAAGAAAAGAAAAAGAAAGAAAAGAAAAGACAGGTGCAGGACAGGGAGATTCTGAAGGCCTCCAGGGTACAGATGGGAAGTGCTCATGAGACCAGCAGTGAAGGTGACAGGTGCCAGTTGGCAGGTGGAAGGCTGTGGCTCAGAGGGGTGATTGGCTCGGTTCCTATCTAGGGGTTATGGCAGTGGACTGTGGGTTTCTAGCCATTTCCCCTACACCAGGCCCTCAATAGCTTTCTCCCGCCCTATACCCTTCATCCAAGCTACCGTGATCACCTACTGCTCACCTCATCCCACTATCTTTCTGCCCAGAAAGCTTCTCGCCCTGCACCTTCGTGCCTGCCCACACACCTGGCCTCCTTGGGAGGCACATCAGTGGCCCTTTGAGGATCTGCTGAGGGTGGTGGATGGACATGTGGATGAGGAAGGAAGCAATAAATGAATAAATGAACTAACATGCTGAGCCTCTCCCCTCCCGTGCAGGAAAAGAAGTAGGCCCACATCTCCTCCCCACTGGTGGTCAGGTAGGGCCACAGTCAGGCCCCCGTGTGCACCGAGGCCTCGCATCTGTGGACAGAGGGACAGGTGTTACACAGCCACGCCAGGCTGCCTGCTTCTCCCAGGGCCCAAAGTGGGGTGACTGGAAGGGGCTACTGAGGGGAGGAGCAGGGAAGGCTCAGGCGACACAATCCCTAGGGGCCTGTGTCAAACTCAGGGTCTGGCAGGCACATGAGGGGACGCTGAACCCAAATGGCCCCCAGCGACTCTCTCATGTCTTCACGACAGCCCTTCGTCTCCAGCATTGAGAGGTACAGGAGGAGGTGCCCGGCCCTTTGTCAGGCAAGGGACAGGGTTGAGGGCACAGTGAACGCTGGGGCAGCATGCAGGAGACGGGACAACTTACAGCAAGCAGAGGCTGGGACCCACAGAGGACAGAAACTAGAGCCCTGTGCCCAAGGGCTAGCACACAAGCAAAGGTCACCCCTTACCAGCCTGTTGTCAGAGCATCTGCAAGGACCCCTGACCCTCAACAGTAACCAGGGAAACCAAGGAAACCACCATGGCAGGGACCACAGGCCACCCGCTGGGGCTCCAACCAGAATTCTCATGAGCACAGATCACTGCATCTGAGGCTGGGGATATATATGCAGACAAACAAACAGACACGTGCACACACACATGTGCAAGCCACATAGCTGGACAGAGAGCTCTCCCTCTCCTTGCCTCTCTCCATGGGGGGGCAGTGGGGGAGTGGCTAGGAGGGGCCTCTTCCCCTTCCCAGGTCCAGCTGTCAGGAGCCCCTGGCAGGGGGCCTTCCTCAGAGGAAGTTCTCAGGATCTGCTGGAGGGGGGAGGCCCCTTGGAGGGGAGCTTCCTGCCCTATTGCAGACCTAGATCACCTCTTCCTAGATCCCAGCCACAGCCTGGGCTCTAACATGAGGTCCAGTGCAGATCACAGGGGGGCATGGTTCTCCCCTCAGCTGAGCTGCGTCACTGGGTAATTGTCACTGGGGTGCCGTCTCATTTCTCTGAGTAAGAGGTGGGCACTTCTAATGTCAAGTGCCACTACAGCACTGTGGTGATTGTGCCTACAGCCCCAGTGGCTTGTGTGGGGAGCCTTCCTCTATCCCAATGGTGAGGGAGTGCTAGGGCCAGGAGGGCAGGGCAGAAGGAAAATCCACCCCCCTCCCCCAGGCCTCTGGGCAAGGTTGAACTTGGAGGGCGCAGCAGGCCTGGGCTCCACAGGTGAAAGCAAAAGACTGGGGAGGGTGGAACCTGTTTCTGCAGCTGTTTGCCACCCCCCTGAGGGGATAGGGGGACTATCCCTCCAGGAAGGAAACAAAGCAGACAGGCTGGAGGAGGCTGGGCCGGCCTGACAGCCGTAGGGGATGGTAGATGACTCTGGCTAGACTCATGGCCCTGGGTCTGGGCTGGCTGCCCTCAGCACCTTCCCTGGGGCAGTCCCTGCACTTCCTGCCCCCAGGCCTTTGAGAACTGTCAGGGCATGTATCCCCAGACCTAGGCGAGCTAGTAGACTTGCCACTTCCTTACCTGGGCAGCCTGGGTCCCAGCACCCAGAGACTAAAAGGGCACAGGCAGGCCCCACCAGAATTGATCTGTCCAGCACCCATGTGACAGAGGGAGGGAGAGAGGAGGGCAGTTTCAAAACAAATTTTTTCCCATTTCCAGTCTGCAGGAAGAAGGGAGGCTGGGCTCTTCCCTGGGTGGGGTGCGAGGGGTGAGGTGGGGGTATGGAAAAAGCCCAGAGCTGTTCCACCAGCTCAGCCCAAAGGGAAGCAATGAGATCGCAAGGCCCTGCTGTCCCCGTGAACACATGCATGCCACCTGCCAGCACAAGGACCCAGGTGGAGTCTAAGCCCACACAAGTCCAGTCCTGCGCCCTGGAAGCACCCATCTCTGACTTCCTATGAGGGACCCCAGGTGGGCGAGTACATCTCACCTGGGCACACTCCTCCGCCAGCCTTCCCCAGTCGCTGGAGGGAAGGAGCTAGGCGGGCAGGCAGCCTCCAGCCTGGACCTGCCACCTCCAGGCCCGGCCTGGGGGAGGGGCCAGAAAGGGCGCTGGGTGGGGTCTGGAGGGGGCAGGGTGAGAACCTACAGGACCGAGGGGGCAGGAGAGGGGCAGTAGAGGGAACCGTGGACAGGAAGAAGCCACCTTCCACGTCAGCAAGGAGGAATGTGGAGGGGGTGGGACAGGCCAAGGAATTGTGAGGGGTGCAGAGGCTAAGTGCCAGACAGCAGAGGGAGCCAGCCTGAGCCTCAGCCCCAAGGGAGGCAGCCCAGAAACCTCCCCTGGCCATCTACCTGCCCCCGCACGATGGAGAGCCAGCTCCCAGGCCTGTAGGGCTCACACTTCTGCAGCCTGAGACATAGCACTGGCTCCTGAAGACCCTGGACAGCTGGCCCGGCCTGGGGGAGGGAAGGTATACTCAACATCAGGCTGGCCAGACTGGGCCAGCGAGTGTGGCTGCCAGGACCCTGGCTTCAGGGCTGGGCAGGGCCAGGCTGGGCCAGCGCCAGACTAACTTCGACCCTGTTCCTGTGCCAGACCCGGCGGGGGCAAACAACACTTCCTTTCTCTGCTCCTGCCTCCTACTGGGGAGGGGAGGGCCCCAAGCTGCCCTGCCTGCCTTCAGCCAGCCTGTGTCCTCCGGGGGGCTGCAGGGGAGGCCCAGGACTAGCCCTCATGCGGTAGGAGTAGGCAGTGTGGTAGGAGTAAGTGAGCAGTGCCTAGACCAGGACAAGGTGGCCAAGAGCTGGAGGAGATGTCCACTCGGCTGCCAGCCTGGGCAGGCTCACGGTGCATGAGTGGCTGTCACTGGAAGAGGCTGGGCCACATCCCTAACAAAGTAGGGGGAAGTGGGTGTCTCCTTCCGGAAGAGGCCGTCCCAGAGCAGCAGGCCTCCCTCACCCAAAGGTGGCGCAGAGGGAGGGACACATACCTGTCTCAGTTATGCCAGGAATGTGGCTTCCCAGGTCAGGACTGGAGGAGGTGCCCTTCTAGGGGCTGGAGGCTGGGGAAGGGGCCCAACTAACAGAGCCAGGAAGACCCTCTAGGTCCTAAGAAACTGAGGAAGGCAGGTCCTCGCAGGGACCTGGTGTGCTGACAGCAGCAGGTGCCCCTTTAGTGCCTAAGCAAGGATGAGGAAGCAGTGGGCCAAGGACAGCACCCCAGCAGGTAGGCCAGGGAGGATGCATCCCCCACCTTGGCTGCTCTGGGTCTTGCAGGGAGTGAGGTATGCTAGAGACAAGATGCGACCTGGTGGTCTTGGGGTGACCTTCACAGACTTCAACCTGGGCCCTGAAGAGCCCCTGGGAGCACAATGAGGTCAGAGTCAGACAGGAAAGGGTCAGCTTATATCAAGCCCTGTTCCCCTCACTATGGTGAGGCCTGAGTTCCTGGAGAGCCTGGGGTGAAGTCCTGGGTGGGATCTGAGGTCCTCAATCTCCTACAGAACAGGAAGTGACCCATGGCCCCTCCTTCCACCCACCCAGCCTGAGGAACACAGGCACAAAGTTGTCCCTTCCCAAGCCTGACCCCAGCTCCCGGGGAACTTGTCCCTCAGGCTTTGGGGCACTCAGGGGGTCACCCACATCTTACCCCAGGCTCTGTTATGCCCCTGTGATGTATCAACCCTGTCCAAGCGCCCAGCTCACCCACCTCAGCACCCTGGTCTGCTTCCAAAGCAGAGATCCATGTGGCCTAGTTCAAAACTCCAGCACCTTCCAGTGGGGCCCTAGATCAAGCTTGTCATTCTGGGCTCCTCCCCTCCCTGGCCCCTCCCAAGCCTTTTCCTTTCTCTTCATCTTCACAAACTCCCCCCCCCCAAGACCCTCCTCCCTGGACCTACCTCAGGAGGGTCTGGTGGCCTCAGCCCCTCCTGGACGCTCACCCCATTGCTGCACACTGGCCTCTGGGTCCCAGCATCCACCCCGAGCTAGAGCTTGGGTCCTAGGCAGGCCCAAGGGTTGGCTGCCGGAGCAGTCAGCACTGTCGGTCAGTCTTGGCCGGGGGGCTCTCCCTGTGTACTCTCTTGTACAGCTGTCCCTCTGCCCAGCCTGGTGTGTTCAGAGATGGGGCTGGCGTGGCAATCTTGTTCTGCCCATGGTGGCCCTCTTGCCACATGCTTCTGACCCAATAGAAGGCCTCAGTTACCGAGTCACGGACCCTCAGGTGGGACCTACCCATAGCGCACTTAATAGCTTGCCCTCTCAATCTCCTCCAGGGACGAGGACTTTCTGTCCTGACCCTTCTTCTCCAGCCTTTCTTTAGCCCCCACTCATCTCTGAAACAGCATCACCATCACACAGCTGCTCTCTCCATGTCTCCCTCCCATCTTTCCCTAGACCATAAGCTCCAGGGCCAGGGCCTCAAGTCCTTTTCTGGTGGAAAGGCCAGGCTGAGACCCCTCGGCTGAGCCAGTGTTGGGATGGGACGAGGGACACACACTATTGCCTGGCTTCCTTGTGTAATGCTGTGGCCAGGGACCCTGAGGCAGCCCCAGAAGCAGCTGACCAGTCAGGACAAGATGCGATGGGACTCCCACCCCACTCCAGCCTGCCCTCCACCCCACACAGTCCTCCCCAGGCCAGATGAGTCCACCACCCAGGACCCCACAAAAACCAAGCAGCATCACAGCACTAAGCTAGATAGAAGGTGGGACTTCACTACAGACCAACAGAGCAAATCAGAGGAACAGGGTCACCCTTCCCAGGACAGGAAGTCACAGACCCCTCCTACTCCCCTGGGGAGGAAGCATTCTCTCATAGTCCCCCCCCTCCCTGGGCATATATTCCAAGGCAGCCATGAGGGGATGGACAGGATGTGGGGACAGCGGCAACTCTTAAATTCTCCCTGACACGTTCCCTAGCCAAGGATCTCAAACCCCAGCTGGGACTATCCTGGGGACAGCAGACAAGAACAAGTTCTTCACTTTGATAATGGAGTACCACACACCCTCAAACCCACAGAAATAACAGGCCTTGGAATACACAAGGGGGCAGCCCCCAACCCATACTTCCCACCCACTGGGGTTTGCTCAACATCTGGGCCGCGTCTAGACAGATGTTTGGGCCTCTGTAGGAACATGAACAGCTGGTGTTCATTCACCTGGTCCCAGCCTTTCCCCTAGAAAAGGACCCTCCAGGAGATGCAGTGCCAGGGTGGGGGAGGGGAGGATAAGAGGAGGAGGCCCTGTGCAGGGCTGGGGACTTGCTTGGCTCTAAGACAAACGATGGTGGCATTGTGGGGGCTTGGGGGGAGAGAGCACTGCAAATGGCAGAGACTGGAGTTGACCTTGAGATGGCAGGCACAGCCAGGGAGCTAGGAAGGAGGTCAGACCATGAGACACAGAGTGCTCCAGCTACAACACACTCCCTCTGCCTTTACACACCTTCCACACAGTGCTCCACCTCCTCCAGGTTCCGCAGGGTGATACGCATGAGGCTGGAGTTGAGCATCAGCTCGTTCTTGTGCGCTGGCCACAGGTATGGGGGCGCAGGGTTCACAAAGAAGATCCTCGTGTCCCCTGTGGACACCTGGTTGTCACAAATGAGGGGGTCTCCGAAGCCACCAATCACCACCTTGTTGCTGCCGTCCAGCAGGCTCTCCTGAATCACCACATCTTTGCCCTTCAAGTACCGCCAGACCCGAACCTGGAGTGGATGGGGGGCAGGAGTGATAGGTATCAGTGATCCTCTTTCCACTGGGAAGAGGGGACCACAGAGTCCAGAGGCAAACACCATCCTGGATGCCTGGACCTTTTCCTCCCTTTCCACCTCTGCTGCTCAGGCCAGATGTTCAGGGCAGACCTGGGAAGAGATATAAGGAGACCTTGGGTCAGCCCCCCAGGAGGATGCAGGGAAGCACACACAGGATGGATGCCACTGCCCACACGCGCATTGTACAGGAAGCTACAAGGTCTGTGAATATACTCCCTCTCCCAGGAAACAGCTCCCCACCCCAAGGTCTAACTGACCTCAACCACCCTGATTCCAATAATGTCTATGTCAGCTCAAGTTGCACATAGGAAGGGGACCCACCGGGCCTGGGTTGCTTGCCTTCCATGCCCAACTCTCCCCATCCGCCCTCCCACTACTCCAGGCCATCCTGAGTAGAGCCAGGAGCAACTAACATGGACTGTAGAATTTCAGGGCGACAGGCTCTGAGCTTAGGGCTCTGAGCCAACTGGGTTCCTTGCAGCCCTGTGGGTGGGCTAAAACACCCCCCCCCCCAGGAGGTAAAAGACCACTCCTCCTGCCAGGCTCCTACAGTGAGTGCAGTCAAGGGAGCCTATGAACCACAAAATCAAGTTTGGGCAGCACAAGGCGGCCCCACCCTCCACAAGCTGCTCTTGGGGCCCTGAGGGCACCTGCTCTAACAAACTATGCCCTGGGATGCCCAGAGCCTGGGGAGCGGGGAGGGTCTCAGGAGCTGCAGCTGAACAACGTTGCCATCAAAGAAACAGGTCCACAGGATATGCACCCAGGGGACTTGGGCCCAGCACTCCCTGAGAAGAGGCCCCTTTCTTCAGGAGCTCTGGGGGGCCGGGGCTTCTGGAATGGGGGAATGAAAGACAATGGTGGCCAGTCCACCTGCCTACCTCCCCCTTGCTGGGAGCCTGGGGTCCGCAGCATCTGCAAGGAACCCCTCCATCCTCCAGTGGCCTGGGTGGATCCTTGTCCAGCAGCCCTCTCCCTCCGACCTCCAGACACACAGTAGGCTCCAGAAGGACGGTAACCAGCAGGGGGAGGGCTGGGCAGCTTACATCGCCTCCCCCCACCCCAGCCACACCCAAGAGCAGCAGGGAGGAAGTCGGGAAAATCCTGCAGGGACCTGGCAAAGTGCCCCGAGGTGAAGGGGAGGGGGCCCAGCGGGGGATCCCAGCTGTAGCCCTCACAGGCCTATATGAAAGAAGCTGCCGCCCCTCCCCATCTCCAAGGAAGAGGAATGATCTGATTTCTGGCCGGGGAGATAGTTTTAGGGGTAGATGAGGGGGACAGGCCTGGATGCCCTGAGCTCACCCTAGGAACGGATTGTGGATTAAAACCCGTCTTACCTATCCCAGGGGGCTGCCGGGTCACACTGAAGGAAAACCGGCAAGCGCCCCCACCCCTTCCCCAGGCAGAGGAAAATGCAGTTCTCCCAGGAGCGGATGGGGTACCTGCCCCTGCCCGCCCCCTCCCTTACACGCACTCTTGAGGCTCAGCAACGGTCCCGCCCACTTCTGCTCCTGCCCCCACAACCAGGCACTGCAGCACCCCCCCATCAGGATCCCTGGGGTTGGGAAATTAGATGTGAACCCTCCTCTCCTGACCACCCCTCTCGCCCGGAAAAAGGCCTCTGGGAGGGGGCGACAGCACTGGCCACAGGCGAAACCCCCACCTCCATTCCAGGCAGAAAGCGTCACCTCCCCTCGTCCCTTTTTCCTTTTTGGCTGGTGGGCAGGGTGTGTGGTAGCCATACACTCTCCCTGGGGGGCAGCGCAGTTGTTTCTAATAGGGATTGGGCTTGGGGCGGAGAAGCAGATGTGATCGGGTCCCCCAGGCCTGGGGACCGCCAGGTGGGACTGCAGCGGCACCGCAGGAACTTTCCCTCCGGCGCTCGCGAGTTTTCCGGGACCCGGCGCCCCACCCGGGGGCTCGGCGGTCGCCAAGGGAGCGGGAGCAGGAGCTGCGGAGTGTCTGGGGCTCGTTCCCACGGTCTGGGGCGGGGGTCTCTGCGGGGCGGCGGGCATCGCGAAGGGAGGGCCTACAGGTTAGGGGCCAGGATTGCGGGGGAAGGGGCCCCCAGCAAGGATTCCAGGAGGGTTCGCAGGGGGCCTCAAGGCTCTGAGGGTCCCGGCGGGGGCCCACCTTGCACGAGTACGTGTGCTGCACTGGGTCCACGTTGAGGATCTCCTCCACTGTGCCCGTGAGCACCACGTTCGCCTCCTCCTCCCGCCGCTCCAGCGCGCGCTCCGGGCACGTCCCGTCTGCGCCGGGCAGGGCTCGCGCGGCCACCACAAGGACCAGCAGTAGTGGCTGCAGCGGGACCGGGCTGGACAGCCGCAGACTGGCCATGGCGCGGGCCGAAGACTGCAGAAGGCGGCCGGAGCAAGCGCGTGGGCCGGGCCGCGCCAGGGACCGGACTGGACAGGACGGGACGCAGCTCCCTGGAGGCAGTGGGAGAGCTGGCGGCGCGGAGGCGGGGCGGGGGCGGCACCTGGGGCAGCACCGCCCCCTTTCCGACACCGCCCCCCCCGCCGGTACCGCCCTCGGCCCGCCCGGCTCCCGGCGACCCGCGCCGGCCCCGCGAACAAAGCGCCGGGACAGCGGCGCCGGGCGGAGGCCAGGCTGGAGGGAGGGGGCCGGACGGGTCGGGTCGAGATGGGTGGTGGCACTGGCCAGGGCGGAGGGCGGCCCGGCCTAGGGGGCGGGGCGGCCTGGGTGCTCTCTTTGCTGCGGAGGCCCCCACGGACGCCCCTCCCCCGCCGGCATAGACGTCTCCGCCCCCAGGAAATGCGGCTGAAATCGGGTTAATGCATAATCTGGAGGCGACGTGACGGGACTTCCAAGGGGCTGCAGGCTACACCGGGGTCGAAGCGGCGAGCGCTCCCCGGCCGCGGGAAGGGGCTGCCTGATCCCGGGACTCCGCCGCCTCTCGAGCGCTACAGAACTGCACTCCTCCCTCTGCGGGAGGAACGTGATTGGGGACCCCAGCCTCTAGCTCGAACTGGGGACGGAAGCTCCGCGGGACCGGGATGCCCAGCGGGTCCCTAAAAAGAGGCAGCTCCTGCAGGCCGCGCCCCCAGCTAGCTAGAACCAATGCGGACAAGGGGCTGCGGCGATTGGTCAGAACAGAGCGCAGGCCCGCCCACCTCCGGTTCCCCGGGCAGCTCGGGCCTCACTGCAGGGTGGAGGGCTCCCCCTGCCGTCTAACTGCGGCAATCTTGGGTCAGCCAGGGGGTGGCGGACGCTCAGCCACGCCCCCTTCCAGCACCCAGAAGCGCGCCTGGACAGCCTGGCTAAGTACAGGTATATATATGGATAAACAGCAATTCAGCGCAAACAAATTAAGAGACTGGCCTAGCTGAAGATAGAGGGGAAAGGGAGGGGACTCCTTCTGGTCCTTCAGAGCTGGGTCTGAGGTGCACCCTAAACCAGTCACAGAGCTCGGAGCCAGAAGCTATTAATGTGGAGCTATATAGAGGCCTCTCTGGAGGACCCTACTTCTCCCAGACTGGTGAGGGGGTTCCGGAAAGGAGGGTGGCATCAAGGGTGTATGCTTACACTTGCTGAGTTGCAGTAAGATAAAGGGGTGAGAGTGAGGTCCAGGAAATGAGGCTGGAACCACGTATCTGTCACAGGCAAGGCAGACCCAGGACACCCACCCTCAGCCCAAATACAGACTCCCACAGACCAGAAAGGAGGCTTCTGGGTTTCTATCCAAATAAATCCCCATGAAGAGTCTGCAAGCTGCGGTCTGAGTGTCCCCAGAATCATGCACTTTTGGCCCAGAGAGATGTCTGTTCTGTCCACCCCCATCTCGCCTGTGTCCAAGGCTGACTCAGCCTGGCTCGCGTGGGCTCATTTGGGAAGCGGGGACAGGCGGAAGCATCTGGTGTGGAAGCACAGTAGCTTGTGCCAAGCTAGGTGCTCCCCACAAGTTCTTCCACACAGACAGCAGGAACCCCTCATTCCAGTGCCCCTCCCCTCATGGCCATGGTCTCTCCATTAAGTGAAACCCTGAAGGCAAATGTGTTTGTTTTGGACAGTCACCACTCAGCAGCTCACCGGTAGTGATGATGTGTGTGTTCAGGCCTTGTTCTGACCCCTCCCCAGACCAAAGCAGGCTGGTGGGTCCTGAAGATCAGAGAGTCCCTCAGCCCCCAACCCCAACCCACTCAGGAAGATCCTAGGACTCCCTCCCTCACCACTTTCAGGGAGACATCATCTTGTAGCCTTTGGGACCTGACCTGGCCTTCCTTCCCCTGTGCTGTCTGCTGATCCAGATGTTGGGTGAAGGCCAACTGTGCAGGGGCTGATTATGCTCAACCTAGAGGCAGAGATGGGCTCCAGCAATGCCTCTTTTTCTTTCTCTAGAAATTAATTTCCCAGGGGCGTGGGGACACATCTTCAATTTCTGCGCGGGGGTGTTGTGTCACGATTTTGATCCCACTAACTTGGCAACCCCAGCCTGCTACTACCTAGGGACCTGGGTCCCTTGCCCTACTTCCTCCTTCAATCCTCCCCCAAGTTTTTCAGCAGGGGTGCTAGGGGAGGCTGAAGGAGGCAAGGGTGCTGGGGAAGGGGGAAGGGCAGAAGCAGAGGCAGCCAGTTAGCTTTGCATCAACTTTTATTATGGGGCCTCAGTCAGGGACTCCCAGCCCTGTCTCACCCTCCCCCCCGAAGGCGCAAATTCATCTGCACGGTGCACTGGGGCACGAGGTTGTACTCTCCCAGATACTGCTGGTCCTCCATGGGCCTCCCCTCGAAACTCAGCCAGAACAGGTCAGCCTGTATGCCCTCCTGCTGGGAAACCTGCATCTTGAGTTTCTCTACCTTCTGTATGAGCTGGACCTGGTAGGCCCTGGTGCGACCCTTGTCGTTCCTCACTAGGATGCTCAGGGGGTCGTCGCAGCTCTGCACCAGCAGCAGAACTGTGCTGCCGGCGTGCAGGCCCTGGTTTTGGAGAGAAACCCCTTCCTGCAGCAACATGCCATCTGCAAGGTTGACCAGGCGCTGCTGGAAGGCAGGCACGTTGATCTTCTGGGCGATCAGCTGCTTCAGGTCTGATACCAGCATGGAGTCCCTCAGAGGCACTTGGAACTCTTCACCCGCCAGCATCTTCACCTTCAGTTCTCCACCCTGTGGGCATCACACAGAGCTCAGACACCCCAGCACCAGTCCTAGGGCTACTACATACATGGCATTGGCCACAGAGCAAGCTCCTAGAGTTCCAGATGCTGCTTCTTCTTCTGGGTCCTCTCCATCAGGAGAGGGACCCAAGTGCAGGAGACTCACAAGGTGGCATTTCTAAAGAAATGGCCAACCACCCACTCCCATCACTTGGCCTCCCTTCACCAGCTAAGTGTTTCCCAAGGGATCTCAGAATCAGCCACTGCGTAGAACCTGCATTCTAATACCTAGACCCTGGTGTTAGGAGTCCAGTTCCTTCTAAAAGGCAGGAGAGGGAGATAAAAATGAGCCTAGACCACCTGTCCCACTTGTCAACCCGCCTCACCATGGCTGTGGGTTCTGATGCCAGGTCCTCCACAGGCTGTGACGACGAGCTTGCTGCCTCTCAGCTCCAGCTTCTTGGGCACCCTGGTGGCTCAGCCCTTTTCAGAGTCTGAGCTGCACACGTCAGGGGGCGTGTCTGGGAGCCAGCCTTACCAGCCTCAGAATTCAGCTTCAGTTTCAGTTTTCATTTCCCAAAGGCTAGGCTCCAAGCCAGTGGGAGAAACAAAACAGAATGTCAATAAGGCTAGACTCAGGGACACAGGACAGCATTTCCCCTCCCTAGGAATGTGCATTCAGAAACTCCCTAAATGACCAGGTCCTTTACAGGATACACAAAAGTCATAGTAATGTGAAGTAATGATTGGAAAGTTTCACTTTTCATTTACCGACTTGTAAAATTAGAAAACTTGGAAGATCTAGTCACGGTCAATTGAGAAATAACGCAGTAAGGTACATTTGACACATAGCAGTCTGTAGCTATGTGATGTGCCCCCACGTACATGCCTCTGTGACGCTGCCCACAAACCACATGGGCTTGTTGGCTTCTTCTTCCCTCTGTCTGACTCTAAGTTTGGAGAATCACTTAAAGCTTCTTGCCTGTTCAAGAAGCAGTGCTAGGTCCAGGCCAGTGGGCTCGGCTGTAGAGCATCTTCCCGGCGTGTGGATGTCTCGGGTTCGATTGCTGATCAGGGCACACTGGAGAAGCGACCATCTGATTCTCCACCCGTCCCTCTCTCACTTCTCTCTCTTCCCCTCCTGCAGCCATGGCTCAGTTGGAGTGAGTTAGCCCTGGGTGCTGAGGATGGCTCGATGGCCTCCACCGCAGGTGTTTAGAAGAGCTCAGCTGCTGAGCAATGGAGCAATAATGCCCCAGATGGGCAGAGCACCATCCCCTAGTGGGCTTGCTGGGTAGATCCCAGTAGGGGCTCATGTGGGAATCTGTCTCTGCCTCCCCTCCTCTCACTAAATTAAAAAAATAAATAAAAATGAAAGAAGCAATGCTACCTTTGAGGTCCTGGGCAATCCTCAGCAGGGTTGGACCACACCCAGGCCTGCCCTGTCCACCTGGACCTCTTCTTCATGATGGCTGTTCAGGGACCCCACCTCACAGAGACATGGGTCTCAGCCCAGATTCTCTCACCAGAACAAGACTCAGCTTATCTCTGCTCCCATTCAAATCTTAATCCTTCCCCCACCTTTCCAACTGGCCATCTCTGCTACCAAGTCCACCATCCTGGACCACATCCATCTAACTAAAAGCTTTTGGTCACAACTGGATGGTCATCCTGGTGACCGGACTGGGGCTGCTCTGGAAGAGCTCCAGGGGCCCCATGGCCGGCTGAGAAAGCGGCCTGTGAGTGACCCGCAGACCCAGTGGGCCCCTCAGACAGCATGGTGTCTGGTTCCCACCAAAACACCCTGAATGGGTAGCCCTCAGGGAAGGCAGGGGTGGTCTACAAATGAGGAGGATACGTTTCCCTGCATCGGGGGTAGCCTGTAAGGAGGGTGAGACATGGAAGGAAGACCTGAGACAAGACAGGGCTGTTCTAGTCTGGGGAGGAAGGGAGCCGCAGCTGGGGTGCAGCAGGAGCTGAGCATGGGGGCCCTGGATTAGTTCAGCCCCACAGGACCTGGTGTGGGCAAGTGACGGAAGAGCTGGGGGAGAACCTTGCAGGCTCCACTGCCAGCTGGACGCAGCTGAATACTGACCCATGTGGCCCTGTGCTGGGGCTGTCGGTGGTACCTCAGAATCCTGTGCAGTCATCTGGGTGTTAGGGGAAGGTTGACTCAAAGCCTGTCTTCTCTGAGTTCAGACCCACATGAGACCAAGACCCCTGAGTTTGCAGCAAGGAGACCCAAGGCCAGCTGTACTGGTACTTCCAGCTTCCTAATGTCCCTTGCCATTAAATGACTTCCATACCCCCCTCCAGACCCAGCAGGGCAGCAACAGGCACTGACAGACCCAAGAAGGACACAGAACAGAAAAAGCCAGTGGGAGGCACCTGCAGGACCTGCCCCCTTTCCAGGGTTAAGGAAGAGGTGGGGAGGAGGGTTCAGCTACTGCTCTCAGACTCATCCCCCAAAGACAAGTGGCCGTTGATGGCTCCTAAAAAAAGCACCTCATCAGATGGAAAGCCATGTCTCAAAGCCACCGAGCATCTGTAAATGCTGGAGACAGAAAGGAGTAAAGGACAAGGAGAATGGATAGTGGGAGGGAGAGACCCCTCTCTCTGGGTCCAGAGCTTGGTTCACCCAGCTATCCAGTTACTACTGCTGTGTAACAAAGAGGCCCAAAATGTCACAGTAAAAACTGTCCTATTCTATGAATTAAAGTTGGAACTGAGCACACAGGGGCAGCAGTGAAGGTATGAAGTGGGTGGCTTGGCAGCTATACATTGGGATCATCTGGGGGTGTCTCACTCATGTGTCTGACAGCTGAGACCTCCACTCAGATACAGCTGCAGCAGCTGTGGCCTCTCCTTGGGGGCCAGTTTGAGTTTTCTCACAGTGTACCTACCATCCAGGTTCTGAGAGTGGGAGTCCCAAAAGGACAAAGTGGACATGTGTGACATTTTTAATATCCAGCCTTCAAAGCACATCTTGCTACTTTTCCTGTCTTTGCTGGTCAATGTCATCACAATCTCATCAAGGACACTCCATTGGACCAGTGGGAGGGGAGATATTGTTGTCTCTATCCTTGGAAAATGCAGGTTGACACACCAATTTTCAGAACCATTTTCCCAGTGCAGCCCAGAATGCTCCTACTCAGAGCAAGGGAGTCCCTTGGGCCCCTCCTGAGATCCAGTCCGTATGAGAAAGACAGGGAGGGTCCAGTCGGAGGGATAACGATAAGGGCCCAGACAGACACGACCATATAGGCAGTGGGGGGTGCAGCACTGTGGGAAAGATACTGGCGGTTGCAGATGAAAACCCTGGGCAAACTCACCTGGCTTTAGCCTAGAGAGAGCTCCTTGCTGGGGTGAGGGCTGCTGGGAAGACCAAGACATGGGCCCAAGAAGACCCTGGGTATGAAGATCTTCTCCTTCCCTCTCTAGAAGGGGAGAGACTCGCAGCACATCCCTGCCTCAGTCTCTCCCTCTGTTCTTTCCTCTCCTGCCTGCCTCCTGGGGCAGTAACAACTGTAGCTGACATGTATCCAGTTCTGTGTGCTGGGTGCTTCTTAAGTAGGACTTCATTCATCTTTCCAATAACCCTGAGATAAATAAAAAGATTAACCTATAGTACAGATGAAGAAATAGGTACAGGAAGTAAGTGAGCCCATCGGACAACTATAAGGGAATGGTCAGCAAGTGGCTCCTCAGGCCTGTCATTCCAGTCTGAACCTCCTTCCTGCCTATCTGGCCTCCTGGGGAGGAGAGGGGAGGCTCAGAGCCCACCCAGACTGGGTCCCAGCACTCCCCCTATCTGCCAAGAAGCTCAGGCGAGCAGTTTCCCTCCAGGACACTTAGCAGGAGGAGGAGGAGGCCCCAGTGTCCGCTGCGGGGCAGAGTGGGGGCTCCACCATCCTGAGACCTCCTAGATAGCAGGACCGGTCCCAGCAGACACCATACCAATCAGCGCTCCCAGGACTTTCTGTGCTGGCAGGGTCTCCTCAGAGAATCCTGCCCACCCCCTGTCCACCACTGTCTTTCCAGGGCCTTCCCTCCCATAATCCCCCTTCCCTTCCCAATTTCACAAGCTCCTCTGGGGTCAGAGAGGGAAGGGAACTAGGAGGCTGCACCTCAGTGAGAGGCAGCCAGGCCTTGAGGCCAGTCAGGAAGCCGGTGCAGAAGTGTGCAGACACCGGTGTCTGGCGAGGAGGATCTGAGTGGACTCCTGCCCCACCCAATGTCCCTGGGGGACATCGGAGGGATCGGTTTAGTGCTGAGGACTTCACGGAGGTAAGAGGCAGAACTTTGCTTTGCACAAGGACCGGATTGGGACCCCGGAACTGGTGTTGGGACAGAGCCAACCCTTGAAGCCACCACTAAGTAGACTCCCAGCAGACTACATGACCCTTCGGAGCTGCCAATCGGCTCTCTCCTTTGGTCCGAAAAGCCCCCCAAGGCTCTTCTGGACCCCCTGGTCCACGCACCCTTGAGGCCCTTTCCCTCTTCCTTTGGCCCCTATGGCTCCTTGGACCCTGCAGTGGTGCCGCACTCTCCGTCTGGGGCCTGACACAGCTGCCTTCTTCCCTAAAGACCCCATAGCAAGCAAGACTACCCGACCACCCAGTGGAAAGAAAGGTTTCTGTTCCCCTAGCAACCCCACCCATTTCTGTCTGTCTCTTACAAGGGAGTTATTGTTTTGTTTGTTTGCACGCTTCCCGCTCAGAGTGAGAAACCCCAAGAGAGGCTTCCTCGGCCCCAGGGCCAGGCGGGGGCCACACGGGCCTCAGAATATGTTGGTCTGGAGACCCTGAAGACTCAAGACTATAGAGCTCCTGCAACATAATTTAAAATGAAAACAATATCAAACACGAAAATAAACATAGCCCTGTTTTCTCCAGAAAAGTTTAACAATTGCCCCTCATTTTTTAAAGCCCAACTTTGTTGGTGCTGACCCCGATATTGGGTAATCTGGAAGAGTGAAGAGGGTGACATCACCAGCCCCATGATGTCACCCCATCTGCTTTGTGTCATCACCTCCCTTCACCCTGAGACATCACCTCTGATTATCTGGTGACATTGCCAGCCTAACCAGTGACATGTTTGCATGCTGTACTATGATGTCATCTTGTCTGGTGACATCACTCTACCTGCCCTGCGGTATCACCCTCATTTGTCCTGCACCATCATTTGACTGTGTTGTGATGCCATCCTGACTTTGGCCAGCCGAACTCTCTCCTGCCCAGTGGCTGGCATTCCACATCCACTTTGTCACAAGTCTTTTGTAGGTGCTGCAGTCCCCAGAGGCTGAGCGCGTGGCAGGTAAGATTCCCAGGCCTTAGGCCCAGGCTGGCACCGGGAACTGCGGAGGAAGGAGGCGTGTTGGCCTAAGCTTGCCTACACCTCGGGAGGTACCGGACGTGGTTCCCTTCGCAAATATTCCTTTCAGATTTCCCGCGCCTCCTGCGGTGAGCTCTGCGGCCCACCGTGCTAGGCCCCAGCTCGGGTGAAGGTTAGCCTCTCAACTCCGCCCAGGACCGGGGCCCGCAGTCCCAGCCCACCCGGAGAAGCGTCCTCCTGGTTCGCCGCACAGAAGGCGGTGGTGGAGGAAACGGCGCGGCGATTTTCCCGCCTGGTCCCCGCGGTGCCAGAGGCAGGCGGGCGCAGGCGGGGTGTTCCAGCTTCCTTTTGTCGCCCGCGGGGTTGGTGGGCTGGGAGCAGACGCCTGAGTGACAGTTGTCGGGGGCGGTGGCAGGGGGCGGGCTGTCCTGAGACCGGGTGGAGAGGGGGCAGTGAGGGAGGAGCGCAGCCGCTCATTGGCTGGCGCGAGTGTGGGAAAGAACGCGGAGCCGGGTTCACACACCCAGCTGAGCCTCTTGCTTAAATAGCCGGGCGCTGGCTGCCCGCGCGCGGGCCTGGAGCTTGCTAGAGAGGAACTGGGACGCCGTGCGCTCTCGGCCCTTGGCGGCACCCTCCGCCTGGCACCGGGAGGCGCAGGAACACAACATGCCTGCGGACACACCAGGGAAGCCAAGAGCCTCGCCGCTGGCAGGAGCGCCAGCAAGCGCCAGCCGAACCCCAAATAAGCCCCGGAGCGCGGCCGAGCACAGAAAGGTGGGACCTGGTAGGGCTTGGTTTGGGAGGTGTGGGGTAGGGACGGACGGACGCGGGACTTAGCCACTGCCGACCCGCAGTCCTCCAAGCCGGTCATGGAGAAGCGGCGCAGAGCACGCATCAACGAGAGCCTCGCTCAGCTCAAAACCCTCATCCTGGACGCTCTCAGGAAAGATGTAAGTTGGGGGCAGGGGGTGAGATCGAGGGGTCAAGCGCGGAGCCTGGAGTCGGGGGCACTACTGGACTGCAAGCCGCCCACACCAGCCCTGCCCCCAGAGCTCCCGCCACTCGAAGCTGGAGAAGGCGGACATCCTGGAAATGACCGTGAGGCACCTGCAGAGCTTGCGGCGCGTGCAAGTGACAGGTGAGACGCAGAGGCGGCGGCGAGAAGGGGGGGGGAGGCGCGCGGGACCACCGCCGCAGGCACCGACCACGTGTCCCCTGTTGCCTACGCAGCCGCGCTCAGCTCTGATCCCACCGTCCTGGGCAAGTACCGCGCCGGCTTCAACGAGTGTCTGGCTGAGGTGAATCGATTCCTGGCCGGTTGCGAGGGCATCCCGGCCGACGTGCGTTCTCGCTTGCTCGGACACCTGGCAGCGTGCCTGGGCCAGCTGGGGCCCTCCCGCCTCTCGGTCCCACCGCTATCCGCTGCCAAGGTTCCCACGCCCGAGGTCTACGCGGGCAGCCAGCCGCCGCCGGCGTTCGACGGCCCCTTACCCCTGCTGCTCCCCGGGGCGGCTTTCGCGCTGCCACTCCTGCCGGGACTGACCGGGGCGCCCCCTGCCACCCCCTTGGCGGGGCGGCAGGGCCAGGGTGCGCCCTGGAGGCCTTGGATGCGGTGAGGCGGCCCCGTTGCGAGGCCGCAGCCTTTGCTGAAACTGTACCAGGGAACATTTATTTCCAGAGGCTGCGGCGAGACTTTTGTGTTTGTTTTTGTCTTTTTTTTTTTTTCTGAAGCTGGAAACGGGGAGAGACAGTCAGACACTCTCCCGCATGCGCCCGACCGGGATCCACCCGGCACGCTCACCAGGGGGCGATGCTCTGCCCCTCCGGGGTGTCTCTCTGTTGCGACCAGAGCCACTCTAGCGCCTGGGGCAGAGGCCAAGGAGCCATCCCCAGCGCCCAGGCCATCTTTGCTCCAGTGGAGCCTCGGCTGCGGGAGGGGAAGAGAGAGACAGAGAGGAAGGAGAGGGGGAGGGGTGGAGAAGCAGATGGGCGCTTCTCCTGTGTGCCCTGGCCGGGAATCGAACCCGGGACTTCTGCACGCCAGGCCGACGCTCCACCTCTGAGCCAACCGGCCAGGGCCTGTTTTTGTCTTTTCTGTGAAGAGTCTAGTCCGGTAGTTTCTACAGCTGAGGCCCTCAGCTGTGCAGGGGTGACCTGAGCTTCGTGTGACCCCGCCCCTTATCCAGGTCTGGCCCTTCCCTCTGGTCCTGTGCGCCCCCACTTGAGTCAGGCCCGCGTTGCGTTTGCCGGGCCCAAGAAATGTGTGTGTGTGTGAGAGGGCGGTGAGGTCCCTCAGGAGGCTCACAGTAACCACGTTTTCCAGAACGCATCCCAGTGTTAAGAAGCACTAGTCCAGCATCACTGAGCTAGAATTTATTTTTTAAAGACACTTTTCCCTGCTCCCACTCCTGGGGACCCTGAAAAGTGGAGACGTGTATTTTCGCACTTTTGTCCCAGGCTGCTGAGGTGTGCTGAGGGATGACCGTGTCTCCAACTTCAGTTCTGGCCTGGTCCACATCCTGATTTGTTCTCACAGTTCTGCACCAAGCCGTCTGCCCTGCCCCCACTCCCGCCACCCCCATGGATTGAGCCTGCCCCAGGCCAATGTCTCTCCAGAAGAGGGTTGCCAACAGGAGAAGGCAAAGAACTGGGGTGAGGCTGGCACAAGGCACTTAGTGCAGGGGCTCAGGGGGTGCTTTCCCACCAACCTAGTCCTGCTTGTTGCCTGGCCTTGCCTGGTGAGGGGAGGGACCTTATCTGCCCCCCTCCCCATGAGAAGGGACTAGGTTCATCCTGCCCTTGCTTCTGTCCTGAGCACCTGCTGTGTGTCAGTCCTGGAATACCAGGCTGCGATGCTAGGCAGCGTTGGACATTGGCCATGGAGTCACTGTCCTGCTGTCCCAGGTTTTCCCCAGCTGCTGCTGGGGGCTGTGCTCCAGGTGTGATGACGAGGTGGTCCAAGTCACACAAGCCAAGGCTGGAGTGTTATCATTTTGAGCCTGCCTGAGGCTGAGCCAAGATTCATTTCCCAACCATAGTCCAGACGGTTACCTGCCTGCCTGCTGCCTGCCTGGCCATGGCCCATAGTGGAGGAAGAAGGTGAGTCACCGCCTGAGGCTGGCCTGCCCCTCCTTCAAGGCTCCCGTGTCTCTGCCGTGGGCAGGGTTTGCCGGGCCCTCCTGAACAGGGCCATACTCACCTGGCAGGGACCTCAAGTCCCCACCAAGCCAGTCAACCCTCTTCTCTCTGGCTGCCTTTCGCATGTATCTCCCTGAGCATCCAGGGCCTGGGTCAGTGGTTCTGGATGATGGCAGCAGTGTGGGCCAGGTGCTGCACCCTTGGACACACACACTGGGAGGGAGGAGCTGTTAGTTAGGCCTGGGAGGCCCTCCGGGGTCAGGAGGGTTGCAGAGGCTATGTACTGGGGGGAGCTGGAAGCTTGGTTGGGGAAGGGGAGTTCAGGGAGGTTCTCAGTGCAGAAGGGAAAGCCTGGGAGTAGTGAATGTGGAGTCTTGGGTGGGTGGGGGGATAGTCAGGGCCTGCTCAGAGCTGGGCCCCACACTTGGAACAGTTCAATCCACACTGGTGCAATCGATTAGTTTGCATGAAAACCAGAGCCAGGATTTGGGAAGGGGCATCATCCTTGGTTAGGTTAGGGAGGTCTGAGGAAGCCCAACAGCTGAGGCTGAGCCCCATGATGAGGGCTGTGCAGAGGGTAGCACCTCTGCCTTCCCCAGTCCGTCCTTCTCAGCAGCTGAGGACAGCTGGGTCTCAGGAAAAGCATCCTAGTCTCCAGCTGTGGAAGGAAGCACACCCTTCCTCAAGCCAGCCTGGACATCTATCTGCCCAGGCCAGTGGAGAGCAGGGGCTGACTCTGGTGGTGGGAGCTATGATTCAACTATGCAATGCTCTCCCCGTAAGGGGTTTCTTCCTCCTTCCCACCCACCCTCACTTCCTGCCCCTCTCCCTGTCCCCTTACCCCTCACCCCAGCTATTTCTGTTTTGGCTTTTGTCTTGCAGACACTTCCTGCTAAATAGTGGATGAAGCACCTTCTCCAAGGCAGGCATGTGGAGGGGACAGGGCAGAACAGGACTTCCTCCTGGGGGAGGGGAGGCCCTCTTGGTCACTTTCCTTCCATGGCAGGCAGCATCTTGTTTATCTCTGACCTCTGTCCAGCCCGGTTCCTGCAAGGACCAAGGGTCAATAAATGTTTGCTGAGTTCATATGCACTGTCAGCTAATCTTCCTACCTCTGGGTGTTGGAGTCCTTTCTATCTGGGTCAGTCTGTTTGCCTATGTCTGTATGCCTGTAGGGCCAGGGCTTGGGGACTGGACCATGACAGCAAATGATAGGTGTGAAGTCTGGAGAAAGAATCAGCCTAAGAAACTCCAGGAAATTCGTGGTAGGGGAGGTGCTGAGACAGCTCCCACCAAAGCTCCTATAGTTGCCTGATTCTCTCCAGGTGCCAGCAGCTTCCTGCTCTTTGCTGTCACCCCATGGCCCGCAACCTGTGCCAGGCTGCTCCATCTCTGCTCTCTAGAGCCCTGGGGCTGCATCCCCTCCTGGGACGCACCCTCAGGCAGCAAAACAAGCCCTGGCCTTGACAGCCTCCCAGAAGGCCCCCAGTGACCCTCCTCCTGGTATTCAGCCAGTGAATGTACCAACGTAGAGGCTCTCGCAGAAATGATGGGCTGTCTCTTCAAGATTAGTTGCAGGTGCTGCCTGCTGTCTGTCTGACATCGTTCACTCTGGGGAGACCAGCTGTGTTTTGCTATGGAGAGACCAAAAGAGAGTGGACCTGAGGCCTGCTGTCAACTATGACAGTGAGCTTCACAGCAGATGCTCTGGCACCGTCCAGCTTTCAGAAAAGCCCCAGCCACAGCTGACATTGTCAGGAAAGCCTCCTGGGCGTTCCTGAGCAAGAACCACCCTGGGGAGCAGCTCCTGGATTCCTGTCCCTCAGACAAATGAATGTTGATTGTTTTAAGCTGATGAATTTAAGTTAATTTGGTATGCAGCAATAAATAATAAATTTATAAGATAAATATAAATAGCAGTAAATAGCTATGCCCATGACCACCCAGGGATCACCACCGTTTGTCCTCATGATGATGGGGTTGTGGAGGAGGTTGGGTGAGGACTCGGAACGGGGCTGGGAGGAAGCAGAAATGAACCCATAAACAAACCCCTGTCTGTGGCTGAGGTGATGAGCAGAGAGGCTTGGCCTGACTTTGATCTAGAAATAGTTTCCCAGTGAGCCCCATTGGTGGCTGCAACCTTTGCCATGTGGGTGCTGAGCAGCCGCAGTCCATGCCCACCCCTGTGGCATCTGGGCAGGGCTGGGGTCATTTCTGTGGCAGTAACTGGTGGGAAACCCTGGATTGGAGCAGGGGTTGAGGGTGCACAGGCTCCAGGCTTCAAACAAGGACAGGTATGGGAGACGCTCATACGAAGGTAATTCCCTGGGAATGAAGAATGTTTTCCAGACCAGAAACAACTGGACATCCATATGCAGATAACCTGAAACCATGCTTCCCACCATATTCTCAGATTAACTCAAAATCGATCATAGATCTAAATGCAGAACCTGAAACTATAAAACTTTCTGGAGAAAACTTAGAACAGTTTTGTGACCGTTAGTTAAGCAAAGATTTCTTAGATACAACACCAAAAAAATAAATCCATGAAAGAAAAATGAGTAAATTGTTAAGTTCTGTTCTTCAAGAGACATTAAGAAAACTGAAAGATGACCCCGACATATACCTGACCAGGCGGTGGTGCAGTGCATAGAGCATTGGACTGGGACGGCAGAGGACTCAGGTTTGAAACCCCAAGGTCTTCATCTGACTTGAGCACAGGCTCACCAGCTTGAGCCCAAGGTCGCTGGCTTGCGCAAGGGGTCACTCACTCTGCGGTAGCCCCTCCTCCATCAAGGCACTTATGAGAAAGCAACCAATGAACAACTAAGGTGCCACAATGAAGAATTGATGCTTCTCATCTCTCCCTTCCTGTCTGCCTTCCTGCCTATCTGTCCCTATCCATCCCTCTCTCTGTCTCTGTCACACACACACACACACACACACACACACACACACACACAAGATGAGCCTGACATAGACTAGCAGAAAATATTTGCAAATCACATATCTAATGAAGGACCTATATGCAGAATATATGAAGATCTCTTAAGACTCAACAATAAGAAAAGAACTAACCCATTTAAGAAAATGTGCAAAAGATTTGATTATTTCACAGAAGATTATGGATAGCAAAAGAACAAACAAAAAACACACAAAGAACAAAAAGATGCTCAGCATCATTAGTCATTAAGGAAATTCAGGTTAAAAACTTCAATGAGATACCACCATACATGCATTAGAATGACTAAAGTCAAGAGGAATGGCCACAACTAGTGTTGGCGAGAATGAGGATGTGACTCACATACTATTTGGTTGGAGTAGAAATCTAACCATATTGGAAAACAGTTTAACAGTTTCTTAGAAAGTTAAACATATACCTGTCTTGTGATCCAGCTGTCCCACCCTAAGTACAGTAGTTACCCAAGAAAAATGAAAGCACATATCTACACAAAGACCCAAACACAAGCGTTCATAGCAGCTTCATATAGAATAGCTCCAAACCAGAAATAACCTACAGGTCCATCAGCAAGTGAATGGAAAAACCAACTGTATCCAACAGTGGAACACCCTATATTAAAAATAATAATCAAAGAACTACTGATATACACAATGGTGTGGATGACTCTCAAAATAATTATGCTGAGTGAGACACCAGACATACTGCCCTCTGGCACCTGTACAAATGGGTGCAAACTGTATGACCTATTTATATAAAATTCTAAGCAATGCTGCCTAACTACCGTGTCACAAAGCACATTCACGGCTACATTGGGAGCAGGGGAGGGAGGCATTTCCAAGGGAAGAAGAACCTTTAGAGGGGACGGGCACGTTCACTCTCCAAATTATGGTGATGTTTTTCTGGTGTACACTTGCAGAAACTTAGCAAATTTTACACGTTAAGTATGTGCCGTGTGTTGTGTATACATTATACCTCATTAAAACTATTCAAAATTTTAAAGTAAAAAGACCACAATCTGTGGGAAGTATTTTAGACTGCCTGGCATGTCATAGCTGCTCGCTGAAAGTTGGCACATGTTTTTGAGTGCTGTGGCAAGGTCCAGGGCTCAAAGGAGTTGCAAGGCTTCAGAAAAAGGCCTGGCACTCCAAGTGTCCAGAGGGCCCGGGCTCTGTTGGTTTCCAGTGGGGTTGATGCCCTCTAGTGGCTCCCAAGGGTACAGCAACCTGCGTGCCGGCTCACCCTCTACTACTAGGCCTCTGCTGCCCAAGGCTGAATCCTGAATCGAGCACCCGCCTGCCCCCGCGTCCATCAACCTATTCGCTTCCTCTGACCAAGGTGCTGGTCTTCCCAAAGACTTAACGCCGCCACCATGGAGCTGGATGAGTATCCCCATGACGTGTGGAGCCCTGCCTGGTTTCTTCACCCTACAACAGACATCCCTCGCTGCTCAGGAGGTCCATGATTGGCATGGGAATTAACTCCAGTAACAGCTGATCTTCAAAAGGCCTTCTCTGTCCTTGCATGGCTCCCACCCTCATCCACCCCACTCCCCACAGCCTCGGAGCTAGCCTCCCTGCCTTCCTGTGACCCTGTATTCTCTTTTTCCAAGGCCACCAAGGCAATTGCCAATGAGCCCCTGCTGCAAATCCTCTGAACCTTCTCCTCTTGCGAAAGCCCACATTTTCTAGACAGGCAGATCTGCTCACGCATGCGCCACCTGAACTGTGATGAGGTCCTGGGTGTCCACATGGAAACAAAAAGTGACAGGAACGCCTGACCGGTGGTGTCGTAGCAGACTGAGCATTGGCCCCGGATGCTGAGGGCCCTGGTTCAAAACCCCAAGGTTGCCAGCTAGAGCATGGCATCAACATAATCCCAAGGTCGCTGGCTTGAAGCCCAAGGGCCCTGGCTTGAGCACAGGGTCACTGACTTGGCTTAACTGCGGCCCCCCCCCCATCACCCTCCCTCTAGTCAAGGCACGTATTGAGAAGCAATTAATAAACAACTAAAGTGAAGACTACGTGTTGATGCTTCCCATTCCTCTCCTCTCCCCCCCTTTTCTCCCTTCCCGTCTCTCTCTAAAAAATATAAAATGTGAGAGGGCCTCATCCACAGAAGTCAATACCAGCTGGGTCACAGGCCCGATGTGAAAGGTAGAACTGTGAGGCTTTGCAGAATAAGCAAGCATGGCCATCTTCGCGACCTCTTCAAGACGTTTGAGCAGACAAGGAGTTCAAGAGAACACAGAAGGTGGTAACCATAAAGGAAATTGTTGATAACAGTGGACTATCATCCAATTTAGATTTTATCAGTTCAAATTTCTGTTCTTCCAAAGGCATGGTGAGGAAGGTAAAAAAAAAGACAGACAGGGAAAAGACAGTCAAAGTCCAAGTATGCAATGATATTTGTATCCAGAGTGTGCAAAACATCCCACAAATCTATAAGAAAAAGGCCTAGAAAAGTGGCAAGAGCCCCGAGGAGAAGGTGTGAACGGCCTCGCTGTCACTAAGGCTGTGGGACCTGAAGCGCAATGAGCACAAAAGGCCATCGCAGGGTGAGGGGCACACAGACACCTGAGTGTCTGGCCACTGGAGCGAACACAGAACCATTCAGCACAACGTCTGGGCAGGACAACTCGGTGCCCTCTGACCTAACCACTCCAAAACCACAGAAGCACGCTTGCCGAAAGGCTGTTCCAGAGTGCTCACAGCATCACTGCTCATTAATAGCTGCACATGGAAACTGACCCCAGCCCCAGGAGACACTGCCCTGTGGCTCTTGCACCCAGATGCCCTCTGGCCTCTGTCACATCCTTTTAGCCAATTGGCAAACGTAGGTCAGTGTTTCTCTGAGATCTGAGAGACTCTCCAGCAAATGCAGCCAATCCAAGGGGCAGCGGGTGTGGGACCCTCCAATTTGTGTCAAATTAGACAGATGTCCTGGGACCTGGTGTCAAAGGAGGGGGTCAGTCTTGTGCGCCTGAGCCAGCCCCTTGCGTCCAGATCAGGAAGGTGCAAGCACTGCCCCCAGGTCTCCAGCAATCCACCTCCAAAGGACCTCGAGGAACATTCTGGCATTTCCCAGGTCATCACTCTCACTCTCTCCATTCCCCACAAGTGTCAGGGTAAAGCTCAAAGACCCAGAGGGCCTGGCTTGGCCTTGGAGGGCTGCTGGCAGCAAGGGGACTGGTGGTGGTGGGGTTCTGAGGTCTCAGCAGTGGGGCCCCTTTAAGAGGAAAGAGCAGTCTTCAGCCAGGAAAAGGGAGGCCGCAGGTGCTGATTGCTGGTCAGCACTCTTTGGCCAGTGTCTGACCTGACCAGGAAGGCGTCCCTCATGTAGTTGGAGGCCCCTTAAATGCCATCTATTTGTAGCCTGGACCCTGATGGCTGGCAGGAGACATGTGACCCTGGGATGAGTATTTTTGGCTGTGAGGGTGGAGCCTGCATGGTGAGCCCAGCACCAAGCCGCTCTGGGACGGACAGCTCGGACACCCGGCTCTCCTGCCCCGGCTGGCTGCTGGGCCCCAGGTACGACAGCAGCAAGTCCTTCTTCCTGGAGGACAGCTCCCATGGAACCTTCCCTAGAGCTAGAGAGGAGGGTGAGGTTCAGCGGGTCAGGAAGCCACGGTGGTCTGGTATTGAGGCTTCTCCATCTCAGGACTGGACTGGCGGGAGCTGAGACGGCCCGAAGGGCAGCCCCCCACAGTGGGCGGAGAGGTTAGAGGCTTTTCAGCTAGGGTCGGCTTGGGTCACTGAGACAGGGCAGACAGAGGGGCCTTTGCTAGCTTGGCAGGTCCATGTCAGGAGCACAGACCCTGAGGATGACTTAGAGACGTGCTGGCTCACTTCTGTTCTGTGACCTCCTGATTAGGTTCTTCCTGATGACCCGAATGCGCTCCAGCCAGCACCAGCGTGACCTTGGTGAGCTCAGAGGAAGCAGAGCAGCCTATCACAGCCAAGGCTCGTGGAAGGTCATTACCAAAGGCTGGTCACTTGCTGGACACTGTGATTCCTCTCCTATGGCCAGCTGCCACCTGGGGCATGCTGGGACAGGCCAGGGTTTACCCTCGCCAGGTGGGCTCTGCTGTGTACAGTTGGCCTGTCTGGAGGAAAGTCGGAGAGTAAAGCTGACCCAGCTAAGCAGAAGGGGCTTCAAGATGTGAAGGAAAACCACTTCTGTAGTTGAAAATCCAAAAACGAGGATCCTATTTTTTAGTGCACCTCACTGACGTACAGCTGTATTTAGTGGAAGGAATGTGACATGTCATAAAGCTGTCATCTGGGGTCAGTTTGGAAACAGGGACAGTGGGCTGTGGATATTTTGACTTGAAGGAAGCAGTCAGCTTCTCCTGCCTCCCGCTCAGCTTTTGTTCAGGACAGAGATGCTGGCCCAGCCCCGAGCCTGTGTGGAAGGGGCACCCAGCAGGCAGGCAGGTGGTGGCAGTGTGTGAAGACCCTGCGCTCCGAGGCTCACCTGCCCCTGCTAACCCGAGATGGAGAACTTCCAGTACAGCGTCCAGCTGAGTGACCAGGACTGGGCTGAGTTCTCGGCCGCCACTGAGGAGTGTGGCCTCCTGCAGGCTGGCCTGGCCTCTGGGGATGAGCTCCTGTCCAGTGACATTGACCAAGGGGACAGCAGTGGCAGCAGTCCCCCCGGGCCCTGGCCCCCTCACAGGGGGAGTGGCTGGCCTGGCTTTGAAGAGGAGGACAAGGCAGCCACGCAGCAGCTGGTCAGCAGGTCTTGGCAAGAGCCTGTCCTGGCCCTGGAGGTCAGTCAGCAGATGCCCAGCACGTCAGCACGGTCAGAAGCCTGGCCATCCCTCAGCTGTGGTGCCACCCCTCCCGACCAGAGCACGTCCTTCGAAGGGCCAGTATCTTCCAGAGGCAAGATGCAGAGGCTTCTGCAGGGGCCGGCCCCCCGGGACCCTGCCCCCAAGCCCCCTGGTGAGGCTCCTCCGAGCCCTAAGTCCTCAGAACACAGCGCTGCGCCCCAGAGGTCCCCTGGAAGCCCTGGAGCCCTGCCCCGCAGCCCCAGCCGAAAGAAGAGGCGTGCTGTGGGTGCCAAGGGGGGCGGGCGCGTGGGCGCCGCAGGCTCTACTTCCACCGGGCTGGGCTCCCCGCTGCTCACTGAGGCCAGGCCCAAGGAGAGCCGTGGTCCTGCTGGGTCCAGGGGGAAGGGCCTCTCAGATGGGACAGCAGAGCAGACGGCAGGAGCCCGGCAGGACGAGCTGGGGCCGAAGTCTGCAGGAGCCCCTGAGCTGGTGGCCAGACCGGAGCCAGGATTGGACCTATCTACACCTATCCCCACTACTGAGCAAGGTACAGACCTACTCAGAATGACCCCCCAAGCTGAGCTACACACTGTGTCCACACCTGCTCAGGAGCCTTGTCCAGACTTCTCAACAGCTAAGTCCGACATGGCTCCATCTGCACCTGCCTCCAAGCTTCATCCTGACACGACTCTGTCTACACCCACCTGCAAGCCTAAACTGGATGTGGACCTGTCCATACTGGGCCCAGAGGTCAAGCCAGAGGTTGATGCATCTATATCCATCTCAAGAGCTCAGTCTGATGTGGGTGTGTCGATACCTGCCCCCGTGCCCCAGGCTGGGCCTGACGTGGTGGAGGCAGGGATCACCCCACCAGCCAAGCTGGATTTGAGCTCGGTTGTGTCCTCACGGGGGGAGCAAGAGAAGCCCAGAGAGGAGCCCTCAGCAGGTGTCCCTGGACACCTCTTGGGGGAGCCCCCCCCAGGTCCCGTCCAAGCCGCCAAGAAGAAGAAAGTGCGGTTCTCTATGGCTGTGCCAAGCCCTGAGGAGCCAGGGTCCGGAGAGACTTCACATCCCCTCTCACCAGTCACAGCCTGGCCCTCGGCCCCCAGGACAGCAGCAGGGAGCCGCGGGGGGCCTGGAGCTTGGGACGCAGTGGCGGTTGGGCCCGGGCTCCCCCAGCCTCGGATTCTGAAGCACCTTCCCCCTCCTGCCCCCTCTGCCTCTGGGGGGTCTGGGTATAGAAGCTGCTTCGCAGTGACCGTCCCAGAAGCCTATGAGTTCTTTTTTTGTGACACCATCGAGGAGGAAGATGAAGACGCTGAGGAGGCAGCAGAGGCCAGTGAGGCCCCGACCCAAGTCCAGTGGCCAGAAGTGTGTGAGTTTTTCTTCCGGGACTGCAGAACCCAGAGATCTGGGCACCAGGGAGGTCACTCTCCAGCCCTACTCCCACAAGCCAAGCCTGTGCCAGCTCCTCTGCCTGGAGAACCCGTGCCCATCTCCTTCCCTGAGGCCTATGAACACTTCCTTGGGGAGGACAGGCAGGGAAGCGTGCTCGGGCCGGCTGCCCTTCTCCAGCTGCAGGCCACAGAGGCCTCCACGGCGGTCCCCCAGGGAGTGGAGCCTGGCCTCCCACTGGAGCCCAGCCCCGCTGCAGCAGAGCAGCTCGACCTGGTGCTCAGACAAGCAGGTACGTGTCGTGTGGGCCCCATGGCCAATCCAGGTCCTGGGAACACTCTGTCCAGGGATTTCAGCCAGGAGGGCCACTGGGGAGGGGCAGGCCAGAACCCTGGTCGTGAGCCAGAGGGGAGGCCTTGGGAATGATCTGCGAAGGAAGAACCGGTCCCGGCCATCCCAGGACACAGTCCAGGTGGGACAGCCCAGGCCAGGTCACTCAAGGGTTTGGCTGGGCACAGACAGTCACCCTGAGTTCAGGCCCAGATGACACTAGAGCCCTGCCCTAAGCCTCCAGCAGGGCAGACATTGGGGTGGCAGGCGCTCAATGGACGTGGTCTCACATTCCTCCTGGAAGATATTTTAGAAACCAGGAGGTGGTGCCCTAGAGGCATCTCACCCAAGTTGATCTGACTCAACCATGCCACATACTGCCCTGTCTTGGGACAGAGGTATTCCGGGGAAGATGTGACTCAGAAAGTATGTTCCCAGGCCCTGGCCAGTTGGCTTAGTGGTACAGCATCGGCCCAGCATGTGGAAGACCCGGGTTCGATTCCTGGCCAGGGCACACAGGAGAAGCGCCCATCTGCTTCTCCACCCCTCCCCCTCTCCTTTCTATCTATCTTCCTCTCCCACAGCCAAGGCTCCATGGGAGCAAAGTTGGCTTGGGTGCTGAGGATGGCTCCATGGCCTCTGCCTCAGGCGCTAGAATGGTTCCAATTGCAACGGAGCAATGCCCCAGATGGGCAGAGCGTTGCCCCCTAGTGAGCATGCTGGGTGGATCCCAGTCGGGCGCATGTGGGAGTCTGTCTCTCTGTCTCCCTGCTTCTCATTTCAGAAAAATAGAAGGAAAGAAAGAGAGAGAGAGAGAGAGAGAGAGAGAGAGAGAGAGAGAGAGAGAAAGAAAGAAAAAGAAAGAAAGAAAGAAAGAAAGAAAGAAAGAAAGAAAGAAAGAAAGAAAGAAAGAAAGAAAGAGAAAGGGTATTCCCAGACAGCTATGTCCCTGGGCATACGTGTCTAGGACAGATATGTCCCAGGACACACATGTCCACATGTTGGAGTGGAGCAGCTGGAGCTCAGAATATGCTTTTCTTTCCTAGGGGAGCCTTGGGGTCCCCTCACTTCTTTTACCTTCAACCAGAACGACATGTGCCTGGTGTTTGTAGCCTTTGCCACCTGGGCTGTGAGAACCTCAGATCTACATACCCCAGATGCCTGGAAAACAGGTTTGCGGGCCCTGGGGGAAGGTGGGGGGCTGGTGCTCAAAAGTCAAATGGAAGGGCAGGGGTGTCATCTCACCTGCTGGGCCTGCAGGGATGCGGGGTGCTCAAGAGGCCCAGGTTTCTCCTCTGACCTTGCTCCTTCTGTTGCTGACCCATTGCTGGCCCCACTGGCCTCCTTCCACCCTCTGCGGGCTGCCAGGTCATGTAGGCAGAAGGGTGTGACTGGGCTAGGGAGCTGGCACTCAGCAGCCTCCTGCTTCCCTTGCAGTCTTGCTGGCCAACATTGGCACCATCTCCGCCATCCGCTACTTCCGCCGGCAGGTGAGGCGTGGGCGCCACAGCCCCAGCTCCAGCCCCAGCCCCAGCCCCAGCTCCTAGGACCCAGGCTTGGCCCAGGAAGACGCAGGACAAGGAAATGGCCACAGGTGCTCAGGATGAAGTGCTGCCCTCTGGCCTTGCCCTTTGACCCTCGTGTTCCATGGCAGCATCTAGGAAGGAGACAGTGTCCTCAGTCCTGGCTTCCCTGGACTCCCCCTGAAGCCCAGGCTGTGCTCCACACCTGGGAGGGGAGATTTGGGAGGTTGGGTGGCTGGGGCCGAGCAGGGAGCTGGTTAGGAAGGATAGATTAGCAAATGAAAACAGGGCATCCAGCAAGACTGTGATTTCAGATGGGCAATATTTAAGATGGACTTATTCAAAGAAATGATTTGTGGTTTATCTGAAATCAAATTTAACTGGGCGTCTGTATTTTGTCTGGTTACCTAGTTAGAGGGTGAGTGGCAGGACAGAGCGTTGGAAATTAGAAGTGTCAGAGCAGCAGCAAGGCCCCACCTGGAGATCTGGACAGGGGCCAGGAGCAAGGGTCTGGGGGAGAGAAGGGCTCTCTGCTCTGTTCTCAAGTGGGCTGGGCGGGCAGGGCCTCTGAGGCCCCTTTGAGCCCTGAACTCTAGGGCCTGTGACCAAGGCCTCCTTGGCTCCTGCCTGAGACAGCAAGCAGGTACCTATAGGGGTTATAGAAAGATGACCCCCTGTGGGCTGGGGGTCTGCAGGGCAGAGCCTGGAGCCCCTCCTTAGGGGACCCTTGGATGAGGTGTGCCACAGAGTTCATTAGTATCAGGTGGGGGGGCGGGCACCTGGGATTGTCCCAGGGCTGAGAGGAGCCAGCGAGGGGCAGAAAGGTGGGCAGGGACTCAGCTGGGCGCTGGAAGGGCATCGGCTGGAGGCAGCAAGCACAGGTCCCCAGTGTGGTAGGGGCCTCCTGGCTGCCGAGTAAAGAACGTGTGGACAGACAAATAAAATCTTTTTCTCTTATTTCTTGTTTAGTCTCTCCCGAGCAACGCCACCCCACTCACATGTGCCCAGGCAACCCTCCTACCTCTGACCTTGCTGACCTCTGACACTCGTGACCTCTGACTTCACATACTCTGACCCTCATTAACCTAACTTTCTCAGTCCTCTGACCTACACCTCTGTTCCATTCTCCCACTCCCAGGTGAAGCCTCCATCAAGCCCCCTCCCTCACCTCTTTCCCCGGGGGCAGGCCAAGGTCTGGCCCCTCTGGGCATTGCGCCGTGATCTGTGGTCCAGCTGTGCTGGTTTGGCCGTCTTCCTGGCCTCTCCAGAACCCAGAAAACTCAGGGTTCTGGAGACCCCCTCCTCTCCCTGGGGTCAGCCCCTGACTGGGTATTGGGTGGGGGGTAGTTGGCCAATGGCCCCAAAAAGAAAGACCCAGGCCTTGCTGGATAACCCCCCAGGGCTGATGCTGGCAGGTGGTCCTGAGAAGCAGCCTGCCCAGGCCCGTCAGATCCACTGGGTGAGCCCCCCGTCAGCTTCGGTTGCTCCACGGGGCCACTGCTGGCAGGAGGGAGATGGAGCCTTGTCCCAGACGTTGTCATAGTTCCTGGGGGGTTCACCGTCTGGTGGGGGGGCAGACTCTTTGTGCCTTCAGGAAGCAACACCCAGAGCTCCCCCCAGAGAGAGGCAGGGTTTCCCACTCACCTGGGGGAGGCAGCAGTGGGTCGGGTGAAACTTCCCTGGAAGGGGAGACCTGGAGACCCCAAATACAGTGTGAGAGCCAAGCCCTGGGGAAGGAGGCTCGGAGACCAGCCCATGAACTGCCATGTCTCTCTGTCCTTGGTCTCCACTGCCCCCATCATCCCTCGGGGTCCTGGGAGGCCCCACAGAAACCCCTCCCCAGGATGGGGGCTGCTACTCACAAGCTGAGGGGAGTCTGGGGGCCGGGGCCCGCGGCCCTTGATGGAGCCCCGGTGCCGCTGAGAGGCTCGGGACTGAAGGGCTCCCTTCCTGAAGAGGAAGTGGGAGCCGGAGACTCCAGAGCTGGGATCGGAGATGGGCACGGACACAGGGACGGAGGGGAACGGGCTCGAGGGCTCAGGTTC
Source organism: Saccopteryx leptura (assembly GCF_036850995.1). Taxonomy (NCBI): domain Eukaryota; kingdom Metazoa; phylum Chordata; class Mammalia; order Chiroptera; family Emballonuridae; genus Saccopteryx; species Saccopteryx leptura. The sequence continues at coordinate 83,654,153 of NC_089505.1, read as the reverse complement.
CTGCGCGCTCTTCATTGCAGTGAGGAACTGCCAGGAAAGTGCTGGTGACTTGAGGCCCTGGGCTGGGCCCCTGTGCAGCTGACGGACCCCTGCCCGCAGACCCCCTCTGCTTCTCATGGCTTGAGCAGACCTCAGGCTTCCTCTTAACCTCAAGCTGTGGCAACTCCAGACCCCAGAGGAAGAAACATAGTCTAGATCTGACTCCAAACATCAGGCTGTGGGAACATCCAGCCCTTTCTGTCACCAGCGGGGCACTGACCTCATCCAGGCCCCGGACGTCTTTGACTTTGTGGTGGGAGGTAGCAGGTGGTGTGTAGGGGTCAGCGTACAAGGGGGAGTGAGGTGTCTCCAGTGAGTGGTCTGGGGCCTCTGGGCCACCCTCCAGGCTCAGCCTGGTCAGCTGCAAGCAAGAGGCGGAAGAAATGGGTTTCCTGGAACCAGACACACCCAAGTTCTCCTTCCTCCTCGCAAGAAGCTTCTGGGTGGCTCTGAGGCCACCTGGGCCTGAAAGACAGAGGCCAGGGTGGTGGATGGCAAAGGGAGAGCCGGGCCCGGGGCTGGGGTCGGTGTCTGGGCCTACCTTGGTCAGGTCCAGCTGCAGCAGGGTAGTTGGGCCAGGCCCCTCGCCTGGGCCCTTGCTCCTGGGTGACCGACTGCTGCCACCACGTCTCAGCGTTGTCTTCTGCCCTCTGGTGCTGGTACAACTAGGGTCGGCCTGGTGCTGTGGGGAGTAGGACCTTCCAGAAGGTTTCCAGGGCCCTCTCCCACACTACCCTCTGAGTCCCCGCCCCTGAGCTAATGTCTCCTGAGGGATGGGGTGTCATGGAGACCCAGGCTCTGCAACACAAAATTGCCTCATGGCCCCTGCGTCTTTCCCTGCCCACACCCAGATACTCACAGGCACTGGGTGGGCAGGGCAGCTAGCTGTGGAGGACACGGGGCACTCCGGGAGGGAGTGGCTGGTACGAGTAGAGGGGCTGGTCTGTCCATCTGAAGAGAGCGAGCCTCGGCCACTGCCCAGGACCTGTCAGCAGGCAGGGAACGGTGAGCGGCGTGGCACCCTCTCCCTACTGACCTACATCCAGCCCTCCTGTTTCTGTTACCACCCGGGGCCTGATGACCCCTCACCTGGATGGGCATCCGCAGCCCCGGGAGGCTCTCAGGGCCAGGCAGTGGGGGGACCCCCTCCCTGCAGGAGACGGTCTGCAGGCAGAGCAGCCAGTGACTGTAGTCCTCGTAACTGGCACACAGCACTCGGATGGTATTGATGAGGCGGCCTGGCACACAGATACCATAAGGTGTCCCCCAACCCCACTGAAGAGCTGGCACCCACTGGGCTCAGCCTCCCAGGCCCAGCGGCAGCCCACCTTCGATCAGGAAAGAGCGAATCTGCTTCTCCTTCTCCTCCAAGTTGATGTGGATGGCACTGAGCGGAAGCTCCCCCTGTGGGGGCAGCAATGGAGCACGGAGCCTTTGTCTGCAGGCAACCCTGGACCTCTGCCCGGGCCTATCACTCCTCTGCCCTCCAGAGCTGGGGCAAGGCTGACAGTCCTGAGGAAGCCAGGTGCTCCCATCTGACCTGGGGACAGGTTCACACCCCTCCCCTCCCCTGGCCTCTGTGTGGGGCCTTCATCAACCAATGGCAGGTGCAGACGGACACTTATGAGACGGACATTCCCCCATCACCGCTAAGACTAGGAGGGGATGTTGGGGGCACTGAAGCCCCCATGTGTGTTTCTCAGCAACTAAAAGCCATGACCACCTCCAGGTCATGATAGCTGAGGACCCTCCAGGTGATACAGGTGCCCAGGCAGGGCCCCTCTTGCGCACATCAGAGCTGAGACCAGACTGACCAGGGCAGCAGGCTGGGAGGGTGGGGCCAGTATGCTCTGTCCCAACTGGCCCCGAAATACAGGTTTCTCCTGAGCTGCTGCCCCCTCCCACCCCTACGCACAGGGCACCTCCCTGGGGCGTGTCACAGTGGGGAAGACCCACCTTAAAGCGAAGTCCGTCAGCTTCCTCTGAAAAAATGGCCAGGGAAGTTGGGTACAGGACCAGGATCCGGTCCCATTGCTCCTGCCAGGTGGTTCAAGGTTAGAGTGGGGTCTCCAGTGGTGTGCAGCAAGGGCCTGCCTCCCACTTGCTGCTTCCACACCACCTCCACCTCTCCCCCACCCCATGTCCCCCTGCCCACCTCTGACGGCAGATGCTGCAGCTTGACCCTCGAGGCACAGATGGCACTGCCTACCACTTGGCGCCCCCATGCCGACCGCAGCTGGGTCACCCTGTGCTGCAGACTCCAGGGGAGCTCGTCCTCAGGGGGGCCCTGGGAAAGGGGAGTCAGGGTAGGCGGGCAGGTGGGGAGAGAGACTTGGAAAGGGGTGTGGGTTTCCCAGCACTGACCTGAGGGGGCACTGAATGCCTGCGCTGCAGCCCTCCCAGGAGGGCCATCTGCTTTTCCAGGTGGTAGAGCCAGCGGCCTAGCTCTGCATGGCTGGGGCAGAGCACCAGCAATGGGGCGGGCAGTGGGCCTGTGAGTGGAGGAGCAGGGTGGGCTGGGCTAGCAGTCCATAGAAGAGGCCTCTCCCAGAGCTGCGTGCAGACTCCAGGAGCCTGTGGCACCATCCAGGACCGGTTCCCCTCCACCCCAGCCTCCACGTGGCCGTGTGCCCATTGGATGAAAAGTCAGGACCCCTCAATATGCTCAGGTTCCTGCCAGTGTCCAGAGCAGCCCTAGCTCCTCATCCTTCTGGGGCCGGGACCACTCATTCCCCCTACACACCTGTGATCTGGAAGGCGTGTTCTCTGGACCCCTCCAGTGGACAGATGCTCAGTTCCATCAGTGGTAACAGCCCCTGGCAGAGCACAGCAGGAGGGGGTGGCTGGGGGACCCTTAGGGACAGGGACCACCATCTCCCAAGGGGCTTTACCCTTGTCCCCCTAGCCTCCTTCCTCTGTCCACTTCCCTCACCTGGAAAGTGAGTCCCTCAGAACCGTGGGCTTGGAAGTAGAGGTGGGAAGGGAATAGCTCCAGGTAGCAGTCGCTGACATCCTGGGGGGAGCAGGGCCGCCATCTGAGTGCTGGGGGGCAGGTCACTGGATAGGCCCCAAGCACCCACCCGACATGGCCCCCACCTGGCTGTGCTGGAATCTCAACTGGACCTTGGCGTAGTGTACAACCTTGCCCAGGTTCCTCACAGGCACCCTGCGTCGCCCCTTCTTGAAAACACTCAGGAACGGCTGATCCAGGTGTTCTCGCTGACTTTCCAGGCCCGGGAGGTCCTGTAGGGAGCAGAGCTCAGGGGAAGGGGCCTGAACCCCAGGACACACACACGCACATGCAGAGCCTCACTGCCCGGCATGGAATCACGCAGTCCGTGGTGGAGACAGTGATGTTTGGACTCGAAGGAGATTCCTAAGCTATGTACTCTTGTTTTGGTTACTCAGCACCCCAAGACTTCTCAGTCACAGGGTTTTGGATGTCTGAGTGAGATGATGCTTAAAACTCTCCTGCATCTCCAGTGTTGGCCGGTTAATTCTTGATTCTAACAAAAAAGGGAGGGGAGCCCTGATTTACATTTGCCAGTCCCTCCATGGCCCATTTCGAGCTGCCAATGTGACATCTGTGAACTTGGAGCTGGGAAGAGAGTGCATGCCCTGAATGTCACTTAGTGGAGGCCAGGCAATGGCTGAGGGGTCCTCTGCCCCCCCCCAGACCTCCCCATCTTCTTCCCACAAACACTTAGCCAATTCTGGGACAGAGAGGCCTCTACAAATGGGCACTTCATTATCAGACTGGGAGTCAGACAGGGATGGGTGCTGGCCTAGCTGGAGGCGTGAGCTGTGGAGGAGGCCATGCTCCCTCTGGGAACTGGCAGGGGCTGCCTCACCAGCTGCTGTGCCCTAGCCAAGCTGAGCCACCCCTGAGACAAGCCCAAGAATGTGCACAGACAGACACACAGCTTCCCAGCCTCCCTGCCTCTGGGTGGGGCCTCCTGCACCCACACCCAGTTCGGGGAATGACGCCAGGATGGGACCATGAAAACTAGGCCACGGAGCAGGAAAGGTTGTACAGCTGGCCCTGTGGCCCAGGCTCAGTCTTAGGGTCTAGAGAGGAGTTAGCTCAGAGCCACCATGGGCAAGACCCAAGAAGAGCTGGCTTCTCCTGGGCCCCGTCTGCTGAGGTACAACATGCCTGGTTCTCTCTTCAGCTGCCAGTCCTGGCAAGAGAGGACCACCACACCTCTCAGGACTTCACCAGGGTCTTATGATGTGTTCTGGCCTGGGCAGCAGGAGCTGAGGTCTGAGATGTGGCCACACAGAAGGACCCCATTCCTTTGAAGGAGCACAATTTCTGAAGCCAGTGTTTGCCCACAGGGAGCCCCAGGACCTTAGAGGGTATGAGAGGGGACAGGCTGGGGCTTCCCAGCCTGACAGAAACACATTGGAAAGGTGGGCTGTGACCTGATCAGGTGGTGGGTGCAGCATCCCGACCTGGGATGCTGAGGACCCAGGTTCAGAACCTCAAGGTCACTGGCTTGAGTAAGGGGTCACTGGCTCAGCTGGAGCTCCCCAGTCAAGGTGCGTATGGGAAGCAATCAATGAACAACTAAAGTGCTGCAACTACGAGTTGATGCTTCTCATCTCTTTGCCTTCCTGTCTGTCTGTTTGTCTCTGTCTGTCTCTTGGTCTCTGTTGCTCTTGCATGGAAAAAAAAAAAAAGAGAATGGAAGGAAGGAAGAAAGAGAAAGAAGAAAAAAGGAAAGAAAGAACGAAAGAAAGAAAGAAAGAAAGAAGACAGGCTGTCTGTGGAAGCCCGTACTAGCACAAGGACCGAGGTGCACAGGGTAGAGTCCTGGCCCAAGCCTCTGGCACAGGCACAAGTGTCCTTAGATGCTCCTCGAATTAGAACTTGGGGGTCATTTCCCTCACATGTTGGGGCCTCGGCACATAGCGGGGCCTCACCCCAGCCCAATGCCAGCCTTCTGGGGGAGCTGGGTGTCTCTCCTTCTCAGCTAACTCTTAGCCCTACAAGAGCTAGGCAGGGGGAGGAGATGGCTTTCAGTTCAGTAGTGCTTGGCAGCCAGTCCTTGCTGTGCATGGTGAGGGGTTGGGGAGGAGGGGGGAAGACACAGGGTGTTGCTATGGGAGAAGGCAGTGGTGGATGCTGGAGACACCTTGGAAAGAAACTGAGGCCTAGAATAGGTGAGAGTCTGGCTCACTGTTCACCGAAGCCCCTTACTAAGTAAAGAGGGGGTAGGAAGTGGGATTCACATCCACACTATGAACACAACATCCAAGCCCACCTAGTAACAACTCAAAGATACGCGTGTTTGGTCCAACCGGAATGTGCCTGGCCAGGCTGTCCACTTCTGGACCAGGCAGGCAGACCCCAGGACTTTCCTCCTGGCCACAGTGCCCTCTCCGAGGCGGCAGACTCTGGAGGCCCCGCCCACCGCCGCTGTCTGGCGCTCGCTCACCCATTGACTCAGACTCGGTCCCGGTTTCGCTCTCAGCCAGATGAGCTCCTAGGGCGGGGCTGTTCCTACTTCCTCACCTTGTTCTGGATTTGACGACCCCTCCGCCCGCCCCGGCTGACCCAGGAGACCCTGAGCTGAGCAGATACAGAGCACGCACACTCAGCCACACACAGACCACCGCCGCCGCAGCCCTGGGAGGCCGGCCGGAGCTGGGACACGCCCGCCGCCGCTCACCGTCCCAGGGATGTAGTAGAAGATCTTGTCGGCCGTGGTGTCCCCGTCAGGACCGGCCTCCGTGCCAAACAAGCCAGCCAGCTTTCTCATACTGTCCTCTCTGGGGACAAAGGAAAGGGGCACACAGGCTAGCCCCCGAGGCAGGTTGAGGGTGACCCTGTGACCCAGCATCGAGGCCATGCCCACTTCTCACCTATTTCCCTTCAGCGAGGGCTTTCTGGAGAAGGAGGCCCGAAGCCTCCTAGGGGCCTGAGGGACGCAGTGGCTGTTCCCCATGGGCAGTGGTGGCGTCTGGCCCCAGCGAGCAGGTCGATGGATCTGGGTCCCTCGGTCCTAAACCTCCTGCCCCCACCTCCCAGGGGCGGAGCTATGGGACATTTCTCACCCCGTACCCAAGGGCGGGGCAAGGGTGGAGCCTCTCTAGGAAGAACCAGCCCCTACCTGAAACGAGCCTTTCAGTCCTCTGCCCTGGGTCCTTCACACCAGCAGGTCAGCCTAGAAAGTGGGTTGGGGAAGCTCTGCTGGCCCAGGCAAGAGCCCCTATCTCAGCCTCTGGTCTGTACAGGAGGGGCCTCAAAGGCCTGGCCCCTGAGGGTGTGGCCTGCCTGAACTTAGGCTGGGGTGTCTGGGGCTAGAGCTTGGAGAGCCCAGGGACCCCCTTTGAGGCACCCCATGTGAGCATACATCCTGTTTCCACCTCAATGCCAATCTGAGTCACCAGTGACTGTAAGGGGGTGTGTACAACATGGGAGAGAGGGAAGCCAGGACCCTATCCAGCCACATCTCTCGCCTTGGCTCATATGTCACTCCAGGTCAAGGGGCCAAGGTCAGGGTCCCACAGGCTTAACCAGAATCCAGGAAGGAAGCTACAACCATACCAGGCGGGTCTGGTACAGTCATGATGAGCCTGGGGCGAGACAGGGGCAATTGAGGGACTCTCAGGAGCAGGCTGACAAGGTCATGGTCAAGTATTCATCCAGGACATCACAGGCCTGACCTGTGGTGGCGCAATGGATAAAGTGTTGACCTGGAAATGCTGAGGTCGCCGGTTCGAAACCCTGGGCTTGCCTGGTCAAGGCACATATGGGAGTTGATGCTTCCAGCTCCTCCCCCCTTCTCTCTCTCTCTCCCTCTCCTCTCCAAAAATGAATAAATAAATAAATAAATAAATAAAACAACATCCAGGACATCACAGCTCTGCACCCACTGGGTGTGACTGTGCTGCCTCCAAGGCCCAGCAGCCAACACAGTACCTCAGCCCCAGCTGTATGCTTGCCCCCAGACCTTCCCCATCAGGAAGGAGCCCAAAAGGCAGAGATGCACACTTGGACTCAGGCCCAGAGCCCAAGAAACATGTTTATTGTTCAAGTTGGCTCATATTGCTGTGAGGGATCTGTGGCACATGTGTGCCCAGCTCAGTGCAGGATCCAGAAGAGATACCACGCCCACAGTAGGAAGCCCCCTTCACGCCCTCCATGGGAGTGTACCTTGCCTCCAGAGGCAAGGGTGGTGTGCAAAGCAAAGGCTGGGGAGTCTGCACCTGCTCAGAAGGCTGCCCCCACCCAGCCTGGCAGGCTGCTCTGCCTCTACCCCTTGGTCCCTCCAGGTCTGCAAAGTCCGAGTTGGCCCTGACCCACAGACAATGAGAGTGTCTACTCTCATCACTCCCTGGAGGCCCCCGTGGGGCAGAAGGTACCCAGGACGGCAGTTTGGTCCCAGAGACACAGGATACTTCCAGAGTAAACGTATGAACTGGTAGCTGCAGCACTGTTCATCGATCAATAAATACTGAATAAATAAACGCGTAAATAAATGGTACACATATAAACGAACACCAAGGAATGAAGACAGAAATGGGTGGCCTCGACGCATAGAAATGTGGACAGACGGTGCAGGATGACCCTGGTGGGGGCCAAAGAACCCAACCCCGACACATGGTCGAGGGGTGGGAAGCGCTGGGGCCCTGTGTGGGGCTTAAGGCATGTGGGAAGCTGCGAGGCCCAGCCTCTCTGCAGTCAGGCCCTGGGTCAGAGGCTGGTGGAGGACACCGACAACGTGGGCGAGGACGGAGGAGGGAAGTTGAGCAACTCGAGCACTGCCACGCCCACACTGCTGCGCCGCGTGAACATGCAGGACGCAGCCACCCACTTGTTGGTCCTAGGGTTGTATTTCTCGATGGAGTTGAGGCTGGAGCTGCCGTCATTGCCCCCCACGGCATACAGCCAGCCGTCCATGGCCACCAGGTCGTGGGTGCTCCTGGGGATGGGGGAGGCAGGTGTGAGCCATGAGGGTGGGGCCAGAGGCCCGTGTAGAAGCCTCTGGGGGTGGGGCCATGGGAGGAGCCTCTGCGGCAGGGCCTCCTGGAGCTGGGGTCAGGGAAGTGTTCCAGGGGGCATGGGAGGGAGGCAGGCATACCATGCAGGGATGAGACACACGTCAGTCAGTCTCAGGGGAGCAAACCCGCTGTGGTGGTGACAGGGGCCCACTGCCAGCCTGTGGGGGGTGGCACAGCGCACCTCCGGATGTTCATGGGTGCCACACTCTCCCAGGCCCCGGCTTTGGGGCTGTATCTCTCCACAGAGTTGAGGCAGCTGGTGCCATCATTGCCGCCGGCCACATAGAGAGCCCCTTCCAGCACCGCCACACCAGCTGAGCTGCGCCGGCTCAGCATGGAGGCTACCGGCGTCCACGTGTTCACCTGTGGTGAGGGCCCTCTGAGGATAGACCCACCACCAGCCTCCCTCCACCTCCACAGAGAAGACCCCATTCTGGGGTGGGTGTGAGCGGGGTGTGCAGAGCGAGAGACAGGTCTAAGGGGCTGATGCTTTGGCAGATGTGGGTGGGCGGAGTGAGGACCCCAGGCAGCCCTCAGGAAGGGGAACTACATCTGTGGTTGGGGTGTTTCATACCTGGGGCTCATACTTCTCCACAGTAGCCAGGTGTGATGAGCTGTCATAACCACCCACGGCGTACAGGTTGCCATCTGCAGGGAATCAACATGTCCATGGTGTGCCTGCTCTATGTGGGGTCTCCAAGGTGGGGAGACCCCACACACAGGGGAGGGCACTACAGCAAGCAAGCCCTGTCACCCACCAAGCATGGCCACACGAACGTATCGCCTTCGGGTGCTCATGGCAGCGATGGACGTCCATGTTCCCGTCAGGGGGTCATAGCGCTCAGCACTGGGGACAACAGGGCCGCTGCTGACCTTGAGCAATAGCAGGCCAGGACCTGCCCTTCCCTGTAGAATGACTGAAATATGTGCTGGGATGTCAGTGAGACTGACCCAAGAGTCACACTGGAGGAGGAAGCAGGCCTGCTGGGTGTGCACGGGCCCCTGCCTGCCTGGGGGGTCCTGTGAAAGTGTCCACCCGGACCCAGCCCACAGCCTGGTGGGAAGGAGCCAAGAGGAACAGAAGGGGCATGTGGGCTGGCACAGATGAAACAGCCTCAGGGACTTGAGTCAGGCAGGGTCCCTCTCTGCTCCCCTCAAGGTATGACCTCTGTAGTCCTGATGCAACCACACCTGCTGCGGAGCCCCTCCTGAAAGGCCACCCTGCTCTCTGACCCCCACCACTACCTGTTGAGGCAGGAGGCCCCATCGTAGCCACCGGCTGCATACAGGAGCCCATGCAAGGCAGCCACACCCAGGCAGCTGCGCCTCGTGCCCATGGACACCTCAGGCTGCCAGGTGTTGGTCACAGGGTCGTACGACTCTACGGTGGCCAGGTCTGAAGTTCCGTCGTAACTAGGAGAGGGGTCCACTGCCGGTCAGGGCTGGCCCCATGGGCACACACCGACCCCTGACCCGAGAGCAGCTTTCATGCTTACCCGCCCACTGCATACAACCGGTTCCCAACTGCCGCCACACCCACCCGGGCTCGGCGTGTGGACATGGAGGCCACCACGTGCCAGCGGTCAGTGCGTGTGTCATAGGCTTCACAGTCTCCATGGATGGCAAACAGGCTCCCGCCACCTAGGGGTGGGGAGGTGATGGGGCAGGATGAAGGGCCCAGGGAGGCAATGGGATGGGGGCTCTGGCACAGAGGGAGGCCGAAGGGATGGGCTCCAAGGGTGGAGATGGGGATTTGTGAGTGAGTCACACCACACAGGGTCTTCCATAGGCAGACAAGAAGCAGGCATTAGGCGGTTGCAGGATGTGACCAAGACAGGAAGGTGGGTTGGTGCTAGGCTCATGGATAGAAGACACAGGACAGAGATGTGAGGGGAGAGGAAGGGAAGGTGGGGAAACCAGTCATGGGGGACAGGACAGGTGGGCATACCCACAGCGAAGAGCACAGGGCCAGCACCCTCACAGCGTCGGGGCCGTGTGCGACTAGTGCCCAGGACTCCTCTCTGCTCTGGCAGCAGGTGGAACTTGAGGGCCTCGATAAGCAAGTCCTTGCAGTCAGGGTGGTGCCTCACCAGGCTTTCAGCATCCACATGGCCAAGCAGGAAGTCCCGGCTCAGCAGAGGCAGACGCACACACTTCATCAGCTGGGGTGCAGGGTGACAGAGTCAGGCAGCAGGTAGAACACATGGGCACACTTTATCCTAGCAGTGAGACACCCCCAGTACCTGTCCACCTGTGCATCGGACACGTCTTGAAACGTGTGCCTACGTCACCCCTGTGATATCCCTGGACCCAGGGTAGCCCAGGCACACCCCAGGCCCTCAGACACTGCATTCCCTTCTAGACAGAGGGGATAGCTAAGGGGCTGGCCTCACCCGTGGGACATGCTGCCTCCGAGCATCCACGTCGTGCTTGACCCAGCTCAGGACGGCACGATAGACGTCCTCCTCTGAAGGCACGTTCAGGCTGTCACTAGAGACCAGTTCCAGCACCTGGGGGTGGGGACCCTCAGACCTGAGATCTGGGTAGGATCTTGGGGGCCCATGGAGTCCTGAAAGTGCCTGGGAGGAAGAGTCCAACGGGGGCCCAGTGCTCCTATTAGGGGGGCCAAGCAGGGTCAGGAGCCACAGATCTGGTTCCTGGGGGCCCAGGCCCAGAGCAATCCTGGGACGTGGAACCAGGGACTAGGGTTTTAGGCAGAGATGTGGTTAGAAGCCAAAGGAGAAGGCTTGGGTGGGGTCAGAAGATGAGGATAAGGAAGGGGCAACGGATGACTGGTGGGGCTGCAACATGGGTCAGAGGCTATGAATAAGGGTTGAGGGGCAGAAGCCCAGGTTTTAAGGGCCCAAATGATGGGGGCCAGAGGTCCAAGGGCTGGGTGCTATTCTGGGGTCCAGGGACTGGGTCACAGCCCAGGCTGTGCCCCAGCTGACATGTTACCTGCTTCAGTGGCAACAGCATGAACTCCTCGGTCTTGGCCACGTCCACGAAGTGCTGCAGCACGTACCTGTGCGCCGCCTTGAGTAGGTCGCTGCACGAGTGTGTGTCGGCGAAGCCCCGGATGCCCAGACAGTTGGAGGGGTCGAGCTGACTCAGCAGGAACTTGCAGCAGGCGTCACGGACGCCGTTCAGCTGCAGAAGGCTGGCGGCTGGGAGCAGAGTCTGTGGGTGAGGTGGGAGAGAAGGCCAGGGGAGCAGGGACAATGAAACAGGTGCAAGGAGGACTGAGGCAGGAGACCAGTCAGAGGACAGGACGGGAGGAGTGAGGCAGTCTCACCTGCACGTTGCCTTCACCCACGACTATCTCAGCTGTGTACGCAAACTGCACCAGCTGGTCCAAGGCCTGAGGGTCGATGTCATGCAACGTCACGTGCGTCTGGCGGCTCTCACTCATCTCATCTGTGGGGACAGTAGGTCAGACCAGTTCCACCAGAGAGACCCACAGAGCCCCCCAGTGCTCACAGGGTGGGGTGGTACTTGCTTGTGAACATAGCGTGGAAGTAGGGACTGCAGGAAGCCAGCACCACCTTATGAGCTCGGATCTCCTTGGCGGCCACGTGCAGAACAATGTCACACAGGAGGCCTCGCTGTCGCATGCGGCTCATGGCCACGAAGGCATCATGGTAGTGCCGCTTGGAGTTGTGGGACACTGTATGGCCCTCACGGCTCAGCAGCTGCATGGCACCCTCCATGGGAGCTGTGGGCCGAGCCTGTCGGATCCGTGCACGCTCTGCCTCAGGGCTGCCAATGGGCAATGTCAGGTTAGGGTCTGTCTGGGCAGGGCCAGGGCACCCAGGAGGCCACTCCTTCCCCCAGGGCCCATACCTGCGCCCATCAAAAACTTCCTCTGCGGCCTGGGCTTACCCCACTCTGTTCCCCCACTTCCAGGAGCCTCCCACCTTCTCTTATGAGGTCGCAGTATTGAACCTGTACTGCTTCCTCTACCCACCCCTTCTCAGGCACCATATTCCACACTGCCTAGGTGACCCCCATCAGAACCAGGTTTTCCTCTGTCCATCGCTGGCCACCCTTCCCGGGCCCCTACTGGAGATCGGTGTCCTCAGCCTGGGCTGGTACACAGGAAGTGCAGAGGTGAAACTGGTCAGTGGTGTCAGACAGCTCTGAAGAGGACCCCTACAGCCCACCAGCAGGTGTGACCTCACTTGACCCTCAAGAGCGGCTCCGCCAGCCCTCCTGACCCCTGCCCACCCTCCACTCAGCAGACAAGCGGCCAGAGTCTGTGATCTGTGCAGCCATGATTCAAGGGCTGCATGAGGGGACAGTCTCCGGGAGCAGCCACCTCTGGACGGCCTACCCTGAGTCCTCCGTGTGCGCGGATAAACGGATGGGGGGGAGCAGAATGAACCTACCACTTGCTGGGCGCCGAGGCCGCCCCCTCCGGGCAGCCTGCCAGAGTCAGCGCGCGCCTCTCCCTCCCTCCTTCCAAGACCCACTCAGTCCCTGGCCCGGCTCACGATTCCCAACCCTCTGGCCCACTCACGCCGGCGGCTGTGGCGGCGGTGGCGGCGGCGGAGCCTCGGGCGCGGGCCCCGGGCTGCCGTGCTCCGGGCTTTGCGTCCTGCCGGCCGGGCGCTCGCTACGCGGCTGCATGGGTTTGTCCACGGGACCCACCGCCGATCCGCGGAGGACACACAGACTAACGGATGCACAGACCGCTGGAGGGCTGCTCGGCGGTGGCGGCCAGCTCAGCTTCCCTTGCGTCGCCGCTTGCCCTCAACCGCTGTTTCTCGGCGCCGCCCGCCCCGCCTTCCGCGCTCCCCGGTGGCTCCCGGCACGCAGCGTAGGACGCGCATTCTCGCAAACTCCCAGCGCCACGCCCACCTCCTCCTTCAGGGAGACCCCGGGCCCCTGCCACTTCTGTCCAGCAAGGTTCCCGGGCCTACCCCGCCGCCCTCGCCAGTAACTCATTCAAGAAGCCCCCCCCCCCACCCCCCGCCCTCCTACAAGTACCAGGCCTTGGGCTGGGCTCTGGCTGCGGAGGTCGGGGAGGGTGGAGCAGGATGCAGGGCCTGAGGGATCTGATCAGAGTCTCATCCGCGCCCCGAAGCTGTGAGATCCACTCTAGTTGGATCTTGCCATCCACACCCGCATACCCTCACGCTTAAGCGGATGGAACTGTGAAAGAGGACACAGGCTGGCCACTTCACCTCCTTCTTTCCCCAAGGCAACCTTCTAGCCTCTGGGCTTTTGCACCTGCGGTCTGTTCCCATAGACAGCACAAAAAAAGTGGCTGTCCATGCCGAGCCCGACGTTGTGAGTTTATGCAGATGTGTTCAGAGGTGAATTCCCAGCAGAGGGAGGAGTCGCTGGATTGAAGTATCAAACATAATACTTTTAGGTAGATTTGGCCAAACTGGCTTTAATGACAGCGCCTGCCCCCACCACAAGGATTATGGGATTGTCCAGTGAAATGGAAACGTAGTCCTGGCTCGGATCCTCCTTTGATAAAAGGGCAAGGCTGGCCTGGCCATCAAAGTGTCATTTATCTTTTGGTAAACGACCCAACTATAGCATCTCTGTTCTTACTTTGGCTTGTTTTTCCTACCACAGTGTTGGCTTTCTAGAATTGATTTGAGTTCTCCGTATAGGAGTTCTCTGTTGACGCGTTTTATTCGTTGTCCATGCATTGACATCCTCAGAGGCACGCGTTTACGACGCCCTAGGGAGGCTGTGGCCAGGCTTGGCCCCGCCCCCAGTGGGCCCCAGATCTCCCCCCCCCCCTTCCCGCCCTTCCCCGTCAATAGTTTTATCACTGCCTCTTACGGAGGGCACAGATTGTGAGCAGCACGTCCTGCCCAGTGCTCGAGCGACTGCGTGCGGGAGCCGTGACCGAACCAGGCCTGCGCCAGGAGCCCGCATGTCCCATGTCACCCTAGACTCGGGGCGCGCCCACAGCACAGGGGACATGAGCGCGCCCGCCCGCTCGCCGGCCGCCAGAGCCACGGCTGGAGAACCGCAGACGCAGCGGGGCGGGGCGGGGCCGGGGCGGGGCGGCCAGAGGAAGTGCTGCTGGCGCTCAGCATTCTGGGACCGGAAGTGGGGCTCACGCTGCAGCCTGGCGGTCATGGCGACAGCGCGGGGCCGCAAGCGGTGAGTTGCGAGTTTGGGGACCTGTTCGGTTTCTCTGTGGTGCTTGTATCCTAAGGGGCTCCTTTTGCGCTTCTCCATGTTCATGGGCGGCGGGACTGGAGCACCGCGGGCTGGCAGGGAGCCGTGACTCCGATGTCGTGACCCCCAGGCGCCTGGCGGAGCTGACGGTGGATGAGTTCCTTGCCTCCGGCTTTGATTCCGAGTCTGAGTCCGAGCCCGAAGGAGCCGCAGAAGCTGAGGCGCGGGCGGCGCGCGGAGCGTCCCGGAGCCCGGATGAGGAAGGCGGGATCCCCTCGGCCAAAGATCCCCGCAGTTGTGTGTAAGCAAAACCCTCTTCGTCTCCAAGGCCCACCCGCCGCAGGGATGATGACCACTCCTGCGGCCTCAGGACCGAGGCTTAGGGACCTTTGACCACTCCCCCAGACCCCTGGGCTTATTCATTTTCCATCCTGAAAATTGCTGATTGGGGGCTCTGTGCCAAGTCTGCTTTTAAGAGGTTGATAAATAATATCAAGGTCCGTTTTTGGCCTGGGGAGCTCGCTCAGTCTTGGGTAAGTCAGGAAGTGCGGCGTGCTGTGCGATAATTGCTGGTGACAGGAGCACCAGCAGCGTGGCTGGGAGCATCTGTTGCTGTGTCGAGTGGGGAAGGTCATTCGAGGTGACAGTTGAGCAAAGACCTGCAGACAGTAAGGGAAGAGTGTTCTAATGTTTCAGCAGGGACAGCAAAGATTCTGAGTTGGAAGCAGAAGCCTTATGGGCACAGGTGAGTGTGGCTGGGCGGACCTGGAGGGGTGGTGATGGGAGCATTTATAAGATATCCCAGCAAACTGGGAAGTCATCTCAGGCAGTGAAGTAATGACACGTGACAGATAACACCAAGGGTGGCTTGGGATGTGCTGTGTTATGAGTAGGTTGTAGGCGGCAGGGATGGGAACAGAGAGAGACCATTATGGCAATTGAGAGATGGTGCTGGTTCGAGAGGGGGCATGAGAGGTTTCAAAGATAGAGGTATGAGAGACAGAAGAGGGGTTTGTTTGCCTTTTCACCTGAGTGCCTGGGAAGGGATAGTTACCAACCACAGATGTAGAGCAGGGTGTGGACAGAGCAAACTTGGGGTAACTCCAAGGTCAGTGTTGTACATGTGGGGTTTGAAATGTATGTGCTGAAACATGTATAGAGAAGCTGTGGGATATGTGAGTCTGGAGCTTAGGGGAGAGAGGGATCTGCTGAGAACCTGCCTCTGGGAATCTCCTGCCTTAGTGCTCAGTAGCTGTTGTAGAGAGAGTAGATTAAGTCTTCTGTTTTCCCAGAGGAGGCCAGTAAACTGATAGTGTGGGCAGGAAGCTTTACTTCCCCTCCACCCCTATTGGCTCTGCCTGTCCATCCCACTTGATGACTGACCCCCACCTTCACAGCCAGCGTAAAGGCCGTGCCTCTGAGCACAAGGATCAGCTTTCTCGGCTGAAGGACAAAGACCCCGAGTTCTACAAGTTCCTGCAGGAAAACGACCAGAGCCTGCTGAACTTTAGTGATTCGGACAGCTCTGAGGATGAAGAGGAACAGCTCCATTCTCTGCCAGACATGCTGGAAGTGAGGGCCTGGACAGAGCTGGGCAGGGGCAGGGGGCACACTTGTGGCCTCTACGTCCTGCTCTAGCCTGGCCCTCTGTCTTTTGCAGGAAGCAAGTGAGGAGGAAGGTGAGGAAGAGAAAGATGGGATCTCCAGAGGACTGAAGGGGAAGAAGAAGGATTCTATCCCTGTGACCCTTGCCATGGTTGAGAGATGGAAGCAGGCAGCGAAAGTGAGATGTGGCCTGGAATGAGCAGCTGGACACACCGACTCCTTTAGCCCTTTACTCGTCAGTTCCCTGGGCCTATGCAGATGGGAGGACCCCTCCTCTGAGCAACTGTACTTGGAGTCCTGTTCAATACAAGAGAAGCTCACATAGTTCTTCCTTATGCTAAGAGACTCCAGGACTGTGTTCTGTCCTTCAGTCAGAGATTCTAGGGGCTCTGCCTGCTCCTTTGTTCTTAGTTTCTCTCTTCAGCTCCTTACTTCCCAGAGTTTCTCATGCCTTTGCTAATTGGTCAAGCGAGGCCTCTTTTTCCAAGGGTCTTGCCATGATTTCTGTAGGGAAAGGAAGGGACACAAAGGGAGAACTCCAAGTGTTCCGCAGAGCTGGCTGTTGCACAGATCTGGGACCCTCAGCCCCTCCCCCTGGTCGCTGAACTGGGCTCCCTGCCCACCCAGGAGGAATTTTACTCTGTGTTTTTATCCCAAGCACAAGGCTCAGTAACACTGCCCCCACCTCTGCCTTGTGTCTGAGAATGAAGATAAGGGGTGCCTTTCTTTCTTAGGGCAGGTTCTGGGAGCCCCGGCTGCCTCTCCCTCTGTCCAGCACAGCTGCCACTTCCCACAATGTTCTGGGTTCTCTGCCTCTTTAGCAGCACCTGACTCCAAAGCTGTTCCATGAAGTTGTGCAGGCATTCCGAGCAGCTGTGGCCATCACCCAAGGAGACCAGGAGGGTGCTGAGGCCAACAAATTCCAGGTCACAGACAGTGCTGGTGAGCTGAGGTCAGGGGACCTGGGATACAGGCTCCCTGTTCCATCTTCTGTCCTGTGAGTGGCATCTGTGGTCCCCTCATTTCAGTGTTCAATGCTCTGGTTACCTTCTGCATCAGAGACCTCTTTGGCTGCCTCCAGAAGCTATTATTTGGAAAAGCCTCAAAGGACAGCAGCAGGTGAGAGGGTGGGGTGGGGTGGGGTGTTTGGGGCCCTGCAATGGGGAAGCTAGAGGCCTTGTGACCTAGCAGTTTCCTCTAGACCCACCTGGCACAGAGGGATGTTTGGGGACAGAGCCAGGCTCTTTCCAGTGCTCTTGGGCGAGGCGAGGCGAGGCTCTCAGGGCCACATTGGCCTTTTTCTTTTTGAGAAGGGAAATTCTTTGGCCAGAATTTCTCAGGGGCTGCAGACTGTGTGTTTGACTGTGTTCCCCCATTTTCTTAAGTCAGGATATTCGATATTTTCTCTCTTTCTCCCTCTCCCCTTCTCCTCCCCTTCTCTCTCCCTCTGCTTCTCTCTCCCCTTCTTTGGATGAATAAGTCTCATCCACTCTCCTGCCCTTTGCTCTGTGGCTGCTGCTAGGTGTGTCTCCAGGAGGGGGCCAGGTTGATACTGGGTTTTGAGAACCTTACCTTAGAGGTTAGAGGTAGATCAAGCAGAGAAGCTGTGGAATGTCTTCAGATGGGGAGGAGATCAGCAGACAGTGGTAGAACAGGGGTTACATTGGGGCTAGAAGGGCCAACTGCCACGTGACCTGGAGGCAGTAAGGATCTTGGAGGGTCAGACTCACCTCAAGTGCCTTCTGAAAGAAGAAAAAAGTGTTCAGGGAGGGGCCCTGCTGTCATCACCTGAAGGGGAGGTGGGGGTACCTGGACCCGGTGGTATTAGTCAGGCGGAGAGTGTGGCCATGTGGAGATGGCCTTGGCTGACTGGGGCAGGATGGAGGGGACAGGCAGTGAGTACGAGGGCATTGAACACGGTTGGTGGCATTCTTCCTGGGAAGGAGACCGCCGTGCTGCAGCCACCATGAAAGACAGAGTGCTGCCTCCTGGGTCAGGGTGAGCTTTTGTCCTCTTAGGCGTTTCATCTTTCTTTCTTTTTCTTTCCTTTTTTTTTTTTTTTCTTTCATTAATTTGAGAGAGAAAGGGGGAGAGGAGCGGGAAGCATCAACTCATAGTAGTCGCTTCTCATGTGCTTTGTCTGGGCAAGCCGCGGGGTTTCGAGCTCGTGCCCTCAGCATTCTACCTTGATACTCTGTCCACTGCGCCACCACAGGTCAGGGGCATTTCAGCAGTTTTTAGTGAGCGCCTACTGTGTGCTGAGGTGCTGAGTTCCGTGAATGCTGAGGGGCAGTGCCTGTGAGAAAATCCCAGGAACGGCAGTCACTATTGCCAGGTCTTTTCAATTTTTCAAAGGATCAGAGTCTGGGTTCCTTGGTGAAACTGAGTTGTGCACACAGAGGTTTTGAGTTTTTACAAAATTTTATGGACCACAGAAAACCTGGTTGCAGTGGTAGTTAGTGATGCCTGGGTTAGAGCTCAGGGACCTCCAGGTCTGCTGCGGGTGTGGGTGTCTTCTGGAGACCCTCGGGGGAAGTGGCAGCCCTGGGCTCAGATATGGCGTATAGTGGCTCTCAGCCCTCTGTCCAGCTGGGGAAGCCTGTCCCTTCTCAGGCATTGGCCAGGACCACTCTTGGGAGGGTCTCCCAACAGGGCCCATGTGTCCTGTGCATGGTTACATGTAGCTCAGGATACTTGGTGTAAGCCAAGACTTGTCTAGACTTTAGGTCTCACACGGGTGGGGTGGGTGGGGGTCTCCGCAGGTTGCTGCAGCCATCCAGTAGCCCGCTGTGGGGGAAGCTCCGGATGGACGTCAAAGCTTACCTGAGCTCAGTCATACAGGTGTGGTCCTGGTGGGGAAGGGCCTGCTGTGTCCCTGGGTCCTGGCCGTGTGCAGTGTCTGGTCTTTCTCTGTTTTGATGTGAGTAGGGTTGGCCATGCTGACTCTCCTGCTTTCTAGCTGGTGGCCTGCGTGGCAGAGACGACAGTGGCCACAGCCCTCCTCCAGCACGTCGGCAGCTCCGTGCCCTACTTCCTGACTTTCCCCAAGCAGTGCCGCATGCTGCTCAAGGTGGGCAGGCTGCCCTGTTGGTGCGGTTGGGTGCCTGTGTCTACCCTCAAACATGCCACACTCCCACCAAGGTCTTCCTTGGGCAGAGCAGCCCAGGCATGTGAGAACAGGCTCTAGTTTCGGGCTGTGTCCCAGTAGTGACCACAGGAGCCTCTGGCTGGACTTGGGAAGGCTGAGGCTGGCCGTGGTATCTTGTTCTTTGCAGAGGATGGTGGTCCTGTGGAGCACAGGTGAAGAGACACTTCGAGTGTTGGCCTTCCTAGTCCTCATTAGAGTCTGCCGGCACAAGAAAGACACCTTCCTGAGCCCCGTCCTAAAGGTAGTATGGGCCACAGGCTCCTGCCAGTGCAGCCCCAGTCTGTGCTGCCTTTTTGGTCAGTGCCCCTCACCAGGACTGTGGTTCCTGGCAGACCCAGGTCCTTGTCCCTTTATCCTCCCTGAGAAGTGGGGGACTGACAGTGACGGGAGCTCTTGCTCCCCCCCACCACCACCACCCTGGGCCCTGGGCTCTACGTGGACTGCAGCATGCACCGGTTCCCTCAGTGGATAAGGACATCAGGTTTGGTGAGGGACAGGGACCCTGGTGCCCAGCTTCAAACAGGGATGGCCTGTCCTGCATGGGGACCTTCCGGAACCCCCTGCATAGGCGTGGAATGCAGCAGGGGCTCTTCCCTCCTAGTCCCGCCATGGTCCCCTTGCTGGTTCCCAAACTTGTTCGTGCTGGAGCTCTCCCTCCCTTGGTACTGGGTTCTCCCTGTAAGAGCCCTCGCTCTGACTACAGATGCCTCAGGGAGATGGCTGTATCTTGTGGAGGAAGAGCAGCAGTGGGGCCCTGGGGTGGGGAGGGGTCTGCAGCAGACACGGCCGGACTGTGGTTCTGAGAGGCAGCAGCTTCAGGTGTCTGGTGGTGGCACTCCGGGACCCCGTGAGCTCAGATGGCTGTGACTGGTCTCCCTGCAGCAAATGTACATCACATATGTGAGGAACTGCAAATTCACCTCCCCCAGCACCCTGCCACTCATCAGCTTTATGCAGCGGACGCTGACCGAACTGCTGGCCTTGGACACAAGTGTCGCCTACCAGCACGCCTTCCTCTACATCCGCCAGCTTGCCATCCACCTGCGCAGTGCCATGACCACACACAAGAAGGTGTGCAGCTGGGCTGGGTGATGAGCAGCCCAAGGGCCCGACCCAACCAAGGGCCTGGGGCCTCCTTAAGGAGAAAAACCAGCATCTAGATGGGGTTAAGATTGTTGCTGGGGGGGTGGGCATTATAGTGCTACTGCCTGCTGCGACCCTGTGTGCGTGGTGGGGCCCTGAGCTGACCCAGGTGGGACTCTTTCTACCCAGGAGACACACCAGTCCGTGTACAACTGGCAGTTCGTGCACTGCCTGCAGCTGTGGTGCCACGTCCTCAGCACCATCTGCCCCAGCGACGCCCTCCAGCCCCTGATCTACCCCCTTGCCCAGGTGGTCCTTGGTTGCATCAAGTGAGTCAGGGCGGGTGGATGGCCCTGAGGGCTAGAGGTCATCCAGGGACAGGTTGCAGGGAGCTGTTCTGGAGGGCCGAGAGGCGGTCCTTTTCCAGGTGACCAGGGCCAACAGGGAGGGTCTAGGGTCTGACTTGGTGCCTGTGTAGAAGGGGTTGATGGGGCTGTCTGTGGCTTCAAGCCCCATGTGGGAGACACCCAGGCTCAGGCTGCAGGGCTGCTGGGTTGTCTGTGGTGTGAGCACCTGCCCAGCACTTTCGTCCCAGGCTGCAGCACATGTGCAGTTTCAAGGGAATTTGGGTTTATTTGCATGGGGTTCTTGGACAGAGCAGGTCGGGTCTGGTGTGTGGAATCCTGGGTGTGAACGGAAAAGGTGCACGTGGCTTGGTGGCTTTTGGCCAGGAGGGCCAGGAGGGGGCAGCCCTGTCTTCCTAAAGGGGGAGCCTTTAGAGCTGGGAACAAAGGCTTGAATAAATGACTCCTCTCAACACACACATGCACACAAAGATGAAACAAAATTAAAGCTGGTTGGGTGTCCCTGCAGCCTTATAATTGGGCAAGGGAGCAGGTCCTGAAGACTTTGTGTCCTGCCCTGTTCTGTCAGAAATGTGATGAGCAGGTGTGGCTTCTGATCTTGAGAGAGGTGCACGGAGTGCCACTGTTGAGCTTGGGGCTCCATAGGAAGGATCAGGGCAACAGTCAGGAGGGTCAGGTGAGGTCCCTGAGGCTGGGCCTCATGTCAATCCTGTCCTCCCATTCCCAGGTTGGTGCCCACTGCGCGCTTCTACCCACTGCGCATGCACTGTGTGCGCGCCCTGACGCTGCTCTCCGAGGGCACCGCCACCTTTATCCCGGTGCTGCCCTTCATCCTCGAGGTGAGTGAGGAGATGAGTGGGTGGGTCCTCACCTGCAGAGCACAGGTGCTGTGAGGACTTTGTTGTTCCTGTGCTGCCTTTTGTGCAGGCTGGTGGTGCGTGTTGGTTGGCAAGAGCAGCAGTGAGGACAGGAAGGTGCCTCGTGGTGGGGGCCTGAGGGTGCTGGTTTTAGGGCACAGGCCTAGGTTTATCTGGGTATTTGCCCAAGATGAGAGTGAGTGAGAAATCCAGGCCAGAAGCCCAGGTCTGATTCCAGGGCTGCACCTGCCCTCTGTAAGTCTCCGTGTGGGCCACATGCGTATGCATCTGCGTGTTTGCATGCTCGCAGAGCTCAGGTGGAGAAAGCCTAGAAATGTACTGGTGGTAGACCCCAACACAGGAAGTCCTCAAGAATTCACACCTCACCAGAGAGGCCCTCACACCTCCTACCAGATAGCTCCGAGTGTCTCCGGCCGGGGCTGTGGTCCCCCTGTACTGTGTGTGGGGTGGGGCAGGGACCTTCTTACTCCATGCCCTGAGGCAGGGATAGTGCAGATTCGTGCTCATAGAATGACTCCCACCCAGCCCTTGGGTCCATGCTTGAAGCTCTCCTCACCCCGTCAGCCAGTTGTAGGCATCTGTCTCTCTTTGTCTCCTCTGTGCTTCTTTCTTCCTTCCTTTTTGCACTGACCCCAGCCCTGGCTTGCTGCAGCTGTACCCCATACATTCCTCTCACTCAGGGATGCATACTTCTCCCCAGAGAAGACAGACCACAAAGGCGGAAGCTGAGCTCTCTGCCTCCAGGGAGCCCCAGCCTTCCCTCCCTGTGTGGGCGGTAGGTCAGACACCCTGTCCCCCTCAGGCTAGAAAAAGGGCCATGCCCTCCCAGGGACCCACTTTGTCCTCACCAGCATCACGGCTGCTTTTAATCCAGAGTGGACCTGAGCTCAACTCTGGAATCTCCTGTTGGAGGAGGGCGGGGGTCTTTCCCAGTTAGACTCCCCTAGCCTTGGCCATCCATCCCCCTCAGGGACTCACCCTGGATCACTCCCTTCAAGGGTCATGGGTAGAGGTGCCAAGCTGAGAGGCCAAACACCCACTGTTCCCTGGGCAACCTTTAGTCTCCAGACCAGGAGGAGGACCTCTCCCAGAGGCCAGTGCTGGCACTGATGTGCACAGCCGGCTGTCTCTGTAGAGGACATAGGTGGTGGAGCCGCCTAGCTCCTCATCTGAGGCCTGTGTGCCTTGGTGTGTTCTCGTGAGTCCGCAGACCTGGGGCCAGGGCCGGGCCCAGGCCTCAAGGGGGTAACTATGGGTGAGGGTGTGTGGTGGGCAGTAGTCTTGCGCAGGAGGGACTCTTCTTTGTCTCCTGACACTGTCCTTGTGGCCCTCTGACCTAGTGTTTAGGAGGGCTCACTAGCAGTGTGTTTGTGCTCCTGGTCCTGCCCATTGGCCAGGGTCCCAGTCTGGGATGAAGGGGCTCCCCTGGGGGCCCTAGAGCTCTGGAAGGCATGTTTCTGTAGGGCTGCAGGTCTGGTGCTGCATTGGGCTCCTTGTCCCTGCTTTCATGATGTGTCTTCAAGGACCCAGGGTGCAGGCTGAGGTGAGGGGTGGGGCCAGTGCCGCAGTCTGGGCTGATGCTATTGGTCAATGCAGGTTTTCCAGCAGGTTGACTTCAACAGGAAGCCGGGACGCATGAGCTCCAAGCCCATCAATTTTGCTGTGATCCTAAAGCTGTCCAAGGTCAACCTGCAGGAGAAGGCTTATCGGGTGAGGCTGGCTTCTAGGCCTTCAGGGAGGGTCCTCGGGAATGCCTTGGGTCAGGTCATGGTGGGATGTCAGAGGGCACCGGGGTCAGCGTTTAGAGTGACCATGGATGCAAGGTGTGGATAGGAAGGGCTCACGGACCGTAAAGTTTAGGCATGGACACTTGCTGGCTCCAGCCCCAGTGAGGCTTCCAGGGAAGCTGTGGTGGAAGTGGTCTGTGCTCTCGTCCCCCTGCCACGCCCTGATGCCCTCCTCTCCGCTGCTGCCTCAGGATGGCTTGGTGGAGCAGCTGTACGACCTCACCCTTGAGTACCTGCACAGTCAGGCCCACAGCATCGCGTTCCCTGAACTGGCACTGCCCGCCATTCTGCAGGTATGTGCTTGCTGTCTGGCTCCCCTGCCCCTGCCCAGATCCCTCCACGGCCTCCTGTAGATCAGGCTGGACTATGTTTTAACGGACTCGGCTCCCTGTTTACACAGCGCCGGCAGAAGGCAGCCTGTCTCAGCTGTGGAGCCAGTGGAGGAACCTGGCGCCTTGCAGTGCCCTTCCACCCTGGGGCTCTGGTGTGGGGTCCATGTTTGGGGGGTGCAGCTGGCCTAGGTTATTACACAGGCAGCCCAGCCCCTCCCCAAGCTTGCTATAGCCCAGGAACCAGTTGGCCATGTGGTCTTCCCTGGGGGCACGGGGTTAGGATCATAGTCAGCTGGTCTCGTGACTGCACGTTTCCCTGGGTAGTCCTGCGTGTGGTGCAAAGGTAGGGCAGTCTCGGGCTGTCTCAGCACTTCAGGTGATACTGGGGCTGGAGGGAACCTCCTCCCTCTGTGAAGCCCCTGCTGGATCCCCCATGGGGGTTCATTTGCTTTCAGCCTAGATATTTAACATCTCAGGGAGGCCTGTGCCTCATGGGAGGGGTACTGCCTATCTGCATGTCCCTGGGACTTGGGCTGCTTACCCCCAGCTGCACCTGACTCAAAGGCCCATCCAGACACAAGTATTCGTGTGCAAGAATTTATTTCTGGGCTTGGAATCCCAGGGATCAGAAAATTTTTCTTTTTGGTAAAGAGCCAGATAGTATTTTAGGCTTTGCAGTCCTGTGGTTTCCACAACTGCTTAGTTCTCCCATTGAAGTAAAAACCCACAGAAATGTGTAAACAAACGAATGGCTGTGGCAGTGCAGCTTCGGAGACCTGGCCCTGGTTCTCAGGCAGGCACACTCCCACAGGCATTTGCCCCAGGGCTCCGCCCCCACCCCTCCACTCCCACCTTCCTGGCTAGTTTGTGTGGGATGTGGACACATAGCTGCCTAGAGAGCAGCCCTCTGTGGAGCTGGCTGAACCCTTTTCCCTTCTGCAGCTAAAGTCCTTCCTCCGAGAGTGCAAGGTGGCCAATTACTGCCGGCAGGTGCGCCAGCTGCTGGAGAAGGTGCAGGAGAACACAGACCACATCTGCAGCCTCCGCCAGAGGGCCTCCTTCAGCGTGGCCAACAGTCAGGCTGTGGTCAGTGGGGAGGGCACCATTCGATGAGTGGCTGGAGTTTGGGGTTTTGCCCAGGGTGGGAGGTGACCTCAAACCTCTCCCCACAGGATGCCTGGGAGAAGCAGACCCGAAAGGAGGGGACTCCGCTTACTAAGTACTACAGCCAGTGGCGGAAACTGAGGGACCGTGAGATCCAGCTGGAGATCAGTGGCAAAGAGCGGGTACGGGCTGGGACGATATCAGAGGCCTGGGCACACCCAGCCGGATGGTTCTGAGACAAGGACCTAGCTCTCTGCCTGTGACTTTGAGATGGGATGGGGCTGGGTGCTGTCTGTTGGGGATGACATACACAAAGGTGGTTGGGGTGCCCTGGTGCTACCTGTCCTGGTGCTGTAGCTGTGACTCTGATGGCACTTAAAGGCCAGCGTATGGCGAGAGCCTCCTTACCTGCCTGGCAGGGTGGCTGTCCAGGAATCCTTCCCAGGGATGCTGACTATGTAGAAAAAGGGGCCCAGCATGTCCTTGTATGGAGGAAGAAGGGCATGGAAGGGAAGTGGGGGGGGCACTGGGTTCGGGTGGAGCCTGTCTTTGGAAATGAGGGTTCTTACTGGGGGCACTGCAGTGGCCATGGGTCTGGGGTGGGCACTCAGGGCTCCCTGCACACCCTCACCTGCTGCTCCTGTTTTGGGGCCTTACAGCTGGAAGATCTGGACTTCCCTGAGGTAAAGCGGCAGAAGCTGGGGGACAGAAAGGATGAGGACAGGGTCGAATTCAAGGACCTCTTTGACCTGGACAGTGATGAAGACGAAGTCACGGACTTCTCAGAGAAAGGTGGGCACCTGCATGCCTCATCTCCCATTTGCAGGGCCCTCTCTGCCCCTTCTCCGCCACTTTGCTTGGGTAGAAGTTGGGCCTCCTAGAACTGGAACACGTCACCAGGCCTTGTTCCTCCCCCACTCTCCAGGGCAGTTCTGAATCCTCTCCATTGTGCAGAGGACCACGGGGAGGGTGGGTGCAGAGCTGTGACCCCAGCTGTTCCCTCTGCATTTGCTGGTGGGCCTACTGCCATGAGCTCTTCACCTTGGTCCCCAGGAGCACAGCAGAGGGTAGAGGACGAGGAGGAGGACGAGGACAACAGTAGCAGTAGTGCCAAAGAAGGCAGTGACTCAGATGGTGAGTGTTCCTGGGTGAGGGTTTGCGCACCTAAGGCTCCCTGGGGACGCCAGGCCAGCTGCTGCGATCCTGCTGGTCTGGCAGCAAGCAGGAGCGGCTCCGATAAATTAATTAGTGCTGTGATTAATTAGTGATGAGTAACCCCTAAAGCTGGCTTCTTCCTGATAAAGCAGAATTTATGTAGCCTCGGTGTCTCCCTGCAGATGGAGGCCCAGATGCAGAGGCGGGGCTGGCTCCCCGGGAGCTGTGGCAGCTGCTGGCCCAGGGGCCAGAGGACGAGCTGCAGGACCTACAGCTCTCCGAAGAGGACTGAGGGCCACCGCCTGGGGCTGCAGGGCCTGTGGGCGGCTGCCTGCAGTGTCCCCCTCTCACTGGCAGTCAGCCTTGGACCTGCAGCTGTCCAGAAGCCCTGGGGTCAGCGCCCATGCAGGGGGAAGAACAGTAAATGGTGGACAGGGCTTTATTTGTACAACATAGAAGAAAAAAAGTACAAAGCACTGTGCTAATCCCTGGAGTGGCGGCCTTGGGGACTGAAACCTACACTGAAGCCTGCCCACTGCTGCACCCCAGGGTGGCAGGTCCCCATGGGGGAAGCGGACCTCTTGCCTGATGCCAGGATACTTAAAATCTCACAGCAGTCCCAGTTCCAGAGGGGCACAGCCAGGGCCAACAGAGCCACTTGTCTTTGGTTTGTCTGAAGTGCCCTGGTTTGGAGCCCCAGGCCAGCTGTGCCAGGCTCTATTGTTACCCCCAAAAAGTCTTTGGAAACATGTTCCTTTTCTTTTAAGTCACATGTTTTCCTTTTAAAAGTTGTGTTTTTGCTTCCAAAACCAGAGGACAATAAACTGTGGGGAGGGGCCTTTGCATTGCACCTGCTGGCACTGAAGGGCTGGGCATCTGTGCAGCCCACCCCCAACTCAGCACAAAGGCTGGGAGGGGTCTGCAGGCCCTGGGTGCAGAGCCAGGGTCCCGTTCTCTTGCTTGGGTGAGGCTCGGCCAGCAGTGGGGTGTCCCCCACCATAAGGTGAGGGGGCCAGTGCTGGGGACAGGGGCTGATCCTCTGAGGTGAGCTCCCGCTCAGATGGCCGCAGCATTGGTGGCTGCAGAGGCAAAGCCACGGGGAAGCTGGCCATGTAGTAGACTCGGCCCAGGCGCTTGGCCACCTGCAGAGAGACGGGCCTGGGTGGGGGTTCTACAGCCAGGAAAGTCTCAGACCACCACCCCAGCTGGCACTCACCTGTGCCCGAATCTTGAGAGCAGGCCCTAGTTTCAGCCCCATAGTGGTCAGGAGGTGCTCCTCGGTCAGCAGGGGCAGGGTCTCCCCATCGATGCCCTGTTCTCTGAAGACCTGGTGTGGGGTGGGGAGCTTGTCAGGGCCTGGGTGTGGCAACAGTGCCTGCCCACCCTGCAGCCCAGCCAGGGCTACAGCTGGTGGCTTGAGACTTTCCAGAGAGAGCAGAACCAAGAGGAGCTATCTGCAGTTTGGGGGGGAAATATTCAAGGGGTAGAAAACTGCATTGGGCACGTGCCCGTGTTGCAGGCAGATGTGGTGGGGGTTGGGGTGCATGCCCATGTCCCTCCCCGCATACCCTTTGAAGGGAAGCCCCAATGGGTGGGGAGCTCAGAACCATCTTGGGCAGCTGGCCCCTCACCGGTGCATATTCTCCACAGCCAGACAGGCCCCCCACAAAGCTGCAGACATCATCCACTGTCCATTTGCTGACATCCTCAGGGGCTGTGGCCTCCTCTCCATCCGTGAAGAGTCCCCCCACGGCGCCTGGTTAGGAGGGGTTGTTACTAGGACTTTGGAGGGCTCTTCCCTAGGCTCCCACCCATGTGCTGATCTTTGCCTTTTTCAGAGATGTTGGATTCATGACTAAAAGGAATTATACCCTCCTTAAGGTGGAAATGATGGGGGGATGGGTCTCCTTCCACCCCATGCAGGGATCTAAAGCATTGGGGGTGCCCACCTGTGTGGAAGTAGGGGCTGACGTAGGGCAATCCCAGGGGCAGTGGAGGGGGCAGCATGGACCCTGAGAGAAGCCCCTTCCCCTCTGAACTGGCCCCTCCAGTTGGGGCTTGACTGGGGGTGGGGCCTTGGCCCCCACCAGCCACCGTCTCGGGTTCCTCTCCGTCTGAGTCCTTGGGGGGCTCATCTTCAGAGCCATCTTGTACCCAGAGCCCAGCCCCAGTAGTCTCCTTGGGCTCACTGGGCCGGGCTGAGGCAGGGCTGGAGCTTCCCTTCCGAGAGGCTCGGCGGGCAGGCTCCCGGGGCGGGGTGGGAGGGCCGGGGCCTGGGGGTCCCTGCTGGGGTAGGGCCAGCATCGGCGTGGAGCTGTGTCTCAGCACTAGCATGGCCCCGCGCCGCTGCAGCTCCTCCACGCCCTCGGGCGGGCGCAGAGCAGCTTCAGGCGCCAGCAGCTGCGGCCGGTGCACGCTCTCCAGCTCCTTCTGACGCAGCAGCTCTGCCGACATCTCCAGCCTGGACCAGGGAGAGCAGAGAGTCAGCCAGCTCGGCAGTGCCAGCTCCTCCCGCACCAGTCACTGTCACCTACCGTGCCAGGTTCTGCTTCCGCAGGAGCTCCTGCTGCCGGGCAAGCATCTCTGCCTGGGCAGGGGGCAGGAAGCCAAAACCTGGTGGGAAGGGGACAGACCACAAAGCCAGATGGCCGAGTGGTCCAGTGCTACCCAAGCGCTCCCCACTCCCGTCTTTGACAGTGGTGAGTCCTACTGGAACACTCGTGGACGCCTGGTCAGGCACAGGCAAACCCGATCGCCCCACTCGCACGGGGGCCCCCAGGACACAAAGGGCTCGAAAACCCGTCTACTCACCTGGGGTCTGGCACAGAGCCGAGGGCACCCCCAAAAAGGGAGGCCTGAGGTGGGGGCCCAGGGCGATGTGCGGGGCATTCTGGGACGACAGCAAGGGGGCCGGCTGTGACAGCTCCCTGTGGAGGGCAGGCGGGTGAGCGCCTTGCGCCACCTCCATTCCCGGAACTGCCCGCCCCCACCCTCACGGCTCCACACTCCGGCCGCCGCTGCTAATTGCCGGCCCCGCGGGCAGTCCGCTAGTTTCAGCTTCAGGTCCTCGCGCCGCCCCCACGTCCGCCCCCGCCCCCGCTGGCGGCGCCAATTAATCTCGGCGGCGGCGCGGAGGCGCTGACCCGGCGGGCCGCGGTGACTGCAGCGGTAATTACCGCCGGGCGCGCGGGGGCCTCCGCCTCCCAGTCCCCCGGACCCCGTGCGGCCGGGGGGAGGGGTGCAATTAGCTGCAATCCGGGAGGCGGCTGCAGACAGCGCTCTGGGGCGGGGGTCGCAGTGTCGCGGGGGGGGGGGGGGGGGGGGGCGCAGGGCGGGAGGCGTGCAGTGGCCGCCTGACAGCAGAGGCGCAGAGCCCCTGCAGCTCTTCCAGTCCCCTAGCTCGTTCACCCCTCGGCTTTTGCAGGTCTACCAGCCTCTGTCCTGTCCTGGGCTCTCCCGGCTGCGACAGACCCGGGAGGCCTCGTCTGAGCCAGCAAAGGCTCCAGAGTCTGAATCTGTGCAGTTGGGGGCGCAGGGGGGAGGGGCCCCTGACTTTCGGGTTTCCAGACCTCTCGCTATTCTCCTTTCTTCTACCTTGTGCTCCATCTATACCACCCTCTCCATGGATTCCCCCCATCTGCATCAAGCACCCTCACCTACCTGCTGGGGGATCAAAGTGCTCAGCTGTCTCAGGGGCACCTGGATTCAGTGGGTACCACAGTTGCTCAGTAAAAAAGGAATCGCCCTTACCACTCCAACCAGAGAGCCATATTCTACTCCAGAACATTTTCCTGGGCCTTTGCCCAGCTCAGGGAGCATCAGGTCCCTTCTGGACAGCAGGCCATGAACCTAGGGTCAGCACAGTGCCTGGCACGTTGGGTGCCCACAGGGCTGTGTGGGTGGGATGGGAGAGGGGAGTGTGCATGAGTCAAAGTGGCTGACAAGTATGGAGGTGCTGTGGACCTGACCTGCAGAAACCAGGTGGAAAGTCTATCCACTCCAGCAACAAGCACAGTCAATATGGGGGCCTTGGAGATGCAGTCACCTCAGTACCTCTCTGAGAAGGATGGGGCACCAGCTGGAGTGGTACCCTCTCGGTGCTGAGCCAGGCCCTGCTTCCGACGTTGGCCTGTTGTGGATGAGGGCAGGTGGACTTCCAGGCCACTGGGGCTCCTCACAGCTGCTGCTGCCACCTCCTGCCGGACCCTCAGGAGATCTGGGGGTGGGGGAACAACAGCAGTGACCCAGAGGCCAGGTTCCCCCTAGGCTCTCACTGGTCAAGGACACCAAGAGGACCAAGACCAGTGAGAGCACATCCTCACATCGCACTTACCCTGCTGGTTGGTTGCTGAGACAGACAGATAACAGAAGGCCATAGGGCAGAGGAGACAGACCTTTATGGTACAACAAGCTAGAGGATGCTAGAGTTGTAGGTGGGAGGCACCCACCAGTCTTGGAAGGTAAGCATTTGAGAGGGATATGGGGATGTTATAATCAGAATGCAGTGGGAGGGAGGGAAAAACACAGCAGGCAGGGGATGCTAGTGGTGCATGAACGTTGATATTGACAGCCCAGAAGGCATGGAGACCAAGCTGCAGGAGCCTGGGGGTTGGGGGGTATGAGTGTGCAAAGGCCCAAGGGTGAGGGAGCAGGTTTGTTCCTTGAGGGCAATGTCACCAGGAGTCCAGTTGGGTCTCCAACCCTGGACAGAGGCTGCCCAGGTAACCCCCTCCTAGGTAACACACGGTGCAACACTCTATCCATGCGTCTGATACACTCTGTTACCCATCCGAATCCCTCCAGCCTGCTCAGGGCCGGGCCTCCGAGTCCCCCTGCAGTCCCCCATTTGTGCAGGTTCCTGCCGCCGCCTGTTTATAAATTAATTACCCGAAAAGCGGAGGTGGGTCCTGCCCGGGCCGGGTGCCAGCCCGCAGAGCCCAGCCGGCGCGGCCGCCTGCATCGATCCCTGCGGGGCCTCCGCGCCCCCGCGCGCGCCGGCGGCCTAGGTTATTTACAGTCGGCTACACAGCGGGGGCGGCGGCGCAGGCCGTGATTGACAGCCCAGCTCCCGGCGCTGCTCCCCCGCGGCCGGCGCCCCCTCCCCCGCGCAGGCCAGCGGAGCCGGCCCCAGGCAGGGCAGGGAAAGCAATTAAAAAGGAAGATTTTTAAATTATTAACATTTGGTGAATAATTCAGGCTCTCGGTGCCTGACTGCCCTGGGGGACAGTGCCTTGTGTAAGGAGGAGAAATCCTGCCCGCTTCCCCAGCACCCC
Source organism: Saccopteryx leptura (assembly GCF_036850995.1). Lineage (NCBI taxonomy): Eukaryota > Metazoa > Chordata > Mammalia > Chiroptera > Emballonuridae > Saccopteryx > Saccopteryx leptura. Next base: position 83,623,227 of record NC_089505.1, on the reverse strand, counting down.
CTCACCCACCTCCAGCCAGAAAACCCAAACTCCCCCAGACTGGGGACTGAAGTCTGCGAGGTCAGGGTGCCGCTGGGCAGGGTGCCAGAGTGTGACCCTGCGATGGTGGGTGGGATTTCCAAGGGTCCCTGAGAGGTGGTATGGTCAGATGGCCAGAGCCAGAGCACACTGTGGGAAGCAGAGTGGGGCAGGCGCGGCGCCTCCCGCTGCGCTTCTGAGTACCAGTGAGGTCCTGTTGGCCAAATCCCAACTGCTGCCCACCCTGTCTTCTAGTCTCCACCAGTGGAAGTTCTAGGGCAGACTGCATCCCTCCTCTGAGGCCTCCCACAGGGAGACCCAGAGGCTCCCTGGAGGAAGTGCTTGACACTGTGCCACACCCTTGAGTTGGAGTGGGAGAGACTGCAATGTACAGTAGGGTGCAGGACAGCCTGCATGGATGGGCGGGAGCATCAAAACCCCCTCCCTTCCCGCTCAGGCTCACAAGAGACTCTCTCGGGTTCTTCATACTCAGTTTCCTTATCGGTGAAATGACAATGCCTGCCCATGACAACAGGGAGGTGGCCCATCAGGGTGGGAGATGATGGGGGTGGAGTCACAGGGGACTTGATGGGGACCTGCTTTGGGCTAAGGGAGGAAGAGAGGGAGCTTGCTAATGGGGGCTCAGGGGTCGATGGCCCTGCACCCAATTGTCCTCAGGGGCAGGGAGAGCCCAGCACAGGTGGTAAAGGGCACACACCGTGGCTGGGGAGGCCCAGGTGGTAGAGACGCTGTGGATCGTCAAAGGTGCCAGCCTCACTCAGCGCAGACACAAGCCGGCGGTAGTGATCCTCCGGGGCCATGCTGGGTCCCAGCTCTGACAACAACAGAGTCTCTGCTTGGGAGGAGCACATGGGGAGGACTCTTCTTCAGATTCTGTCAATCAGAGAGCCAGGGCCTCTCCTCTTTCAACTGGCTGTTGGGCTGACCCCACCCTTTAGAGAGTCTAAGTTATACCCTGGCCCTCCAGGGACCTGTCCCACCAACCCCACAAAGGGCTCCCACCTTGGGGAGACTTGCTTCGAGCCTTCTTCTCCAAAGGGCAGTCAGTGCTGATGTGGGGGGAGCGGCCCAGCCTCTTGCCCAGCAGATCACCTGGGGAAGGGTAGAGTGAGTCCCAGGCCTTCAGCCAGAGGACAGTCCTAACTCTAGTCTCTGGGGTGTGTGTGTGTGTGTGTGTGTGTGTGTGGATGTGATGGCAGATTTCTGGTAACAGCAGCTTAGGTGGCAACTCAGGACCCCATAGGCACCCCTATTGTCCCCACCCAGCCACACAGCTATCCAGTGCACATTAATGTAGGCCTTCTCAGCACCCTGCCCAAGAGAAGAAAAGGCTCCTGATGTGACTCCCAGGGCAGAACTGAGGACAGACGGTGGAGGGTCCTATGCCAGGGTTTCTCACACTTCCTGCTCAGGGAGGTCTCCGGGCTGTGGGCCCCAGAGCCCCCACTTCAAGGCCCCTGAGGTTGGATGCACTGCCACATTCACTAGTCCTCTGCCCTCCACCCAGGCCACACCCCTTGCTGACCCCAGAAGGCCTGAGCCAACACCCTGACTTGGCCTATCACTCCTTCCTGCCCACCTGCCTGCCAAGCATGCTCTGAGCTCCTGAGGAGGCCCTGAGCAGCCTCACCCTCTGTGCTTAGCACCCCCCCATATACATACACTGGCCAGTTCCACCTTACCCCTCCCCAAAGTTTTTTCTCAGGTTCCACATCCAAACCACACTCATCCATCTCCCTGAGCCAGCCCTCTCCATCCAAGCCCATGGCACCTGGATACCAGGTTCCCTCCTGAGCCTAGGCTGGGGCCCTCTCCATCTCACAAGGCTGTCTGAGAGGTGGGTTGCAAGAGCCATCCCCTCTGTGACCCAGAGCCACCATGACACCTCAGCAAGGGGGCACTGCCACCAGCTTCAGAGCTTAATTCCTTTTCCTTATTCCCTTAATCTGTCATTTTTATCAGCCCAGGAAGTGCAGAACGATCAATCTCCACTTTACAGCTGACAGAATGGTGCTAATAACTTATTGATCTTAGCCACCTTGCTGCCACGGGCCTGGGCCCCTTGGCTCAGCCCAGGCCCTATCCCATCCTTACCTTGGGCTCGGCAGGATGGGGGACAAAACCAGCATGAGGCCCCGAGGAAGTCCAAGTAGTCAGCCTGGTGGCCTCGGGGTCTCAGGCAGAGAGCCGGGCATCCTGCTGTGCCAGGCCTAGGCTGGGTCAACACCCCAACCCACGCACACACACACACCCTTTAAGGTTTAGCAAATAACCCAAGGATATCACCTCCCTGAGATCTGTTTCCCGTTTTTCATAGTGGGAATCCCTCTCCCCCTCCCCATTCCGTAGGGAAGTGTGTGTGTATGTGGGGGGAGATGGCAGTGAAACCCAACGCAGTAGCTGCAGTAAAGTCCTGCCAGGGGGTCTGGGTGACTAGTCCTCAATGAGGGCCACATTCACTCAGGGACACAGCTGGGTAGCCAAAAGCAGACACGTGATCACAAGATGCCGCTCGGACCCCCCTGAACCTCTCACAGTCCGCCCCAACCTTCCTGCTCAAGGGCCAGGGAGGAGCTGGGGCTGTGGGGACAGGATTAACATGTGGCTCCTGGGGAAGAGTAGGTGAAGACAGAGAGATGACCCCATGCCGGGGCCACCAGAACTGAGAGGCAAAGGAGGGCTACAGCCCTGAGGAGGTGGAGACCTTGATGAAACCTGGACCCAGTACACAGGTGGCAAGTGAGACCTGAGCCAAAGGGAGTGAGGGCACCCTGACCCGGCCACGCTGAGGCCCGAGCACAGCCTGTGTGCAGGCAGCTGGGGGAGGGCCTGCTGGCTCAGAATATCTCAATCATTGCGGGGCTCCCGAGGCTGGAGGCTCCACCCGATCGATGGTGCAATTAGATTTTATCAGCCGCCTGCTCGGCTGCCTCCAACAAGGCTCCAGAAGCAGCCTCCCACCCTCACCCACAAGGGCCTTCTTAGGCACGTGCATGCCTAGGGGCACTAATGGGATGCTTAGGAGGCCTAGGATGATGACCATGCCTGCCCAGCCTTACCGCAGCCACTGCCAAAAACTTCCCTGCCCAGGGCTCATAGGACAGCAAAGGGCCGCTGCTGTCACCTACCCCTCCAAGGTGACCCCAGAGCTCCTGGGCCAGCACCTTCCTGCACACCCATTTGAAGGTCCAGGCCCTAGATGCCTTTCTCTCAGCAATTGACCCCTTCCCTCTTGGGACCCCATTCCTCCGTGCGGTTGGTGGGTGCTCCGTGCATGTCACTCTCAGCCTCTGTGAGCCCTGCACCTCCCTGACGGTCCTGCCTCTGCATGCCCCCGTGAGCAGAGAGTGACAGTGGCCTCGGCCACTCCAAGCCCACCCCAGCAGCAGCCACTGTGGAGCCACTGCCTCCGCCCCCTGTCTGCCCTGCTGGCTGGGATTAACACAATTACCATCACATGGAGCCCCGGGGGACAGCCGGCCTTGCCACCTCCCGCCTCCTCCTCTGGCCTCCCTGGCTGCCTGCCAAGGCTGCTGGGGTGGCGGTATCCAGAGCCACTGAGCAGAGACACTGGGAGGGCGTGGGCCTGGGCTGCCCCCAGTCTGAGTTGCTGCGACCCTGGCACCCCGGGGTTCCTCACCTGAGCCTCCCAGGCCTATCTCCACGCTGCCTCTCTGGAATTCACAGCGGCTCTGATGCTCGGGCATAACGAGGTGGCTGCTGCGATGCAGGCTGGAGATGAGGGTGGGCAGGTCGCTGTCCTGGCTGCAGCAAGGCAAGATGGGAGGTGGGACCCCGTGAGGCTAGGTGCACAGGGAATGCCAGACCGAGCTTGAGTGTGGGCATGTATGGCACCAGGGGGACAGCATCAGAGTGTGGCCCTCCCTTGTGCACACTGCCAAGTATGGCTGTGACATCACTTGTGTGAGCTTCACCATAGCAGGCCCCACCCAGGACAGCTAGCCCCCGTCTGGTCTGCTGGACATGGAGACTTGCCCTCAGACCCCACTGCAGCTCGTGGGAGGGTCTGTGCGGAGCTGGACCAGCCCAGCCTTGCTAAGCTCTCTCCTGAGTGACCAGCGACTGTGTCCCTGGCCCCAGCTGGGAGGGCAGCGGGGCACCCACCAGGCGCTGTGCTTGCCCCTGAGGAGCTCAGAGAGGACACACTGTCACACGTGTGCAGCACTTGCTGCTACGCCGGCTGCTTCAGTGAGCATGTGGCCCACACTATTTCAGCTAAAACTACAATGGGCCATGGAACCCCTGTTTCTTCAAATAAGGAAACCAAAAGTCAGACCAAAGTCCAGCAGCCAAGGAGACTCATGTTCATGACACACACGGGCACATGCACTCACAGGGGCTGCTGTCCTGCAGACACACAGACAGACATGGACACTATGGAAGCCCAATCACATCAAGGCTCCCAGGAGGACCTTGGCCAGGCCTGGGGGTGGGGGGCTTGGGGTAAAATGTGTTAACTCTTTCGTTCCCTCATTTTTGTTCTTGCTCTACTAAATCAGTTCAACCCTACATCACAGAACCCCAGAGAAAAAGGGAGTGAGAAAATCCCAGTGCAATACCCAGTCAGTCAGCACAGAGAAAGGTCACCTGTCACCTCGCAGACGCAGCCTGAAACTGGAGGAAGTCAGGACAGGACAGAGAAGTGGGGGTGGGGGTGCAGGCGGAACCCTCTCCCCACTAGCACCCTTGCTCCCTGGCCCACCTGTAACAGAGCAGCCTCCCAGCTGGGCAACTGCAGGGGGACCTCCACGGAGTGACCTGGAACCGACCCTAAACCTCATTAAATAGCCCCCACCCCCTGGCCTGGGCAGCTGGAGCAGGCTAATCCAGGGCTGGCCCCTAAGCAGATCAGTTTCAGCACCAAAGACGCCAGGACCCGGCCACCCTCCCCTCCCTACCCTACCCCTCCCTAGGACAAGGTGCCCCCCCATGCAGTCAGGAGGGCAGGTGGGGTGGGAGCAGGTACTTTAGGGACTAATTGGCAAGCAATCCACCCTGTCTCTCGTCCTTATCAACTTGGGGGGGGGGGTTGGTGGACAGAGAGACAGCTGCTGTCTGAGCACTAGGGAGGGGCTGGGACCTCGAGTTGGGCCAACACTGCTCAGAGCTCTCCCTTGGGGGGTTCCCTTCTGGGTCTAGAGGGCTCCTGCAGGTGACTGAGCTGGTGAGGACAGGCACCATCCATTTTCATCAGCTCTTTCATGCAGTGGACGGTCATTGGGCACTCAGGGGTGCTGTGGCCCATTGGGGATGACTCCCAGTGGGAACCAGGACACCCCGTTCTCTGCCTTTGGGGCTTGTCCCAAAATAGCCTGTCCTTGCCCTAAAAAACCTGTTCTGGTCAATCACTGAGCAAATTATGCCCTGTAAAAACCACAAAGAAACTGCACACACGAGACTGACAGGCATGAACTCTGCACGTGGCATCCCAGCACAGGGTTCTTGAAGCATGAACACTCTCCCGCACTGGGAAGGCGGCTCTGTGGGCGGGGCCAAGTGCAGGAGGTATGCCGGAAGGCTAGAGGAAGGAGGACCTCTCAGACCACAAGCCTCCCTTAGGGGCCCCGGGCCCCTCCAGGCTCCCTCAGCACCATCACGTTGTCCAGTCCTTTCCCATCAGCTCAGGGACTTCGACAGGGCAGGGACTATGATTGCCAGCTGCCAGTGCCACCAGCCCACTACAGGGTCAGACAAACAGGGATGAACAGACAGAAAATGGACAGACAAGTAAAGATGGATGATGGAGTCAGTCAAACAGACAAATGAAGGACAGACAGATGGAGAGAGGGCGATGATGGCAGACAGACAGGCATGACTAGACAGATGGACAGACCCTGAAGAACAGACAGGAGACTAGAGAGAGAAGCACAGATGGACAGGGCCAAAAATGAGCCACGGAGACAAAGACAGAACAGGTGAGGCAGCTGGGCTGGGTGCCTCCTCTGGCCAGAGGCTGGGCCTGCATGGGGGGGGGGGGCAGATGGATCCCCCATCTCCCCTCTGGTAAAATCCAGGAAATCATCATAACTGCCTCTAGGGCCTGGGTCTGGACTCCCAAGACCCTCTCCCATATCCCAAAGCCAAGTGAGAGGAAGGAGGCTGCAGGCAGAGTCGGTCCCAGAGAGGAGGACCAGCCCCTGGGTTCCTTTGCTGACAGTTATCCTGTCGCTTCCCAAGTACAAGCTTCATAAAATATCACCAATGTTCCTGATGGTTCATAAAAACGATCAGTTAAGCGGACAACTTTAAAATGAGGTTAGAAATAAGTTTGAAGATGTTTTCATTGTAATTGAGCTCCAGGATCAGACCTTCTCAGAGACATACACAGTCACACATCTGGTACAGAGCCAGGCTGGGATTGAGGAGGACCAGCTCCCACCTGGGCTCAAGCCAGAGCCGGATGTCCACTGCCCGCTGGCCCTTCCTACAGCCTCTGCAGGAGCCTGGGGTAAGACCTGATCCTGCTGACCAGAAACCATTGACCCTCTGGAACTGGAAACCTGGGTCTCCCCAATGCCCCCAGCCTCCTCTCAGGTACCCTCATTGTTATCTCTCTCCATCCTGTTTCTACAGTTTCTAAATTACCATGGACTCAGCAAAGCTCCAACCTGCTGGTCACTCCTGCTCCAGAACTTTTGGTGGGTCCACGCTACCCGGAGGACAATACCCCAAGAGGCCCATTATCCAAAGTCCTTTAGTGTCCAACTGAACCGGACGTGTGGGCTTCCCCCTTCCCCTCCCATCCCATATCATCTCTCTGTATCTTTCAGGTATCTGTCCCCTTTCTCTAGTGAACTGTTATGCACCCCCCAACATCCCACTCACCCAGCCCCGTTCTTACCTCCTGGTGGGTCTCTGGGATGGTGGGAGGGGGAGGTCATGGCCTCATCTTTGGACAGATGGGGTCAAATGGCCAGTCCCTTGTGGGAGGGGTAGTGTACTCTGGCTTCAGGGTTGAGCTGCCCAGAATGCACACCTGCGCTGCTGCCAAGGCCCAGGGACAAGTTGACAGACAGACAGATGGACCACAGATGAAGGAGGGGAGGAAGGGCAGGAGGCCAGAGATATTTAGAAGCAGATGTGCAATGTGGGGGGGGGGGAGATTGGCTCAGGACCGGACCCCACCTGCAGGACGTCTCGCGGAAAGAGATGTTCACATCCCAGTGCGTGTGGACTCTGAAGGAAATAAGCAGAGAGTCAGCATGGCCTCCAGGACGAGGCACCTGGGCAGCAGGGCGTGTGTGTGGCATGCCCCTCATCTGCCCCAGAGCACTGGCCAGGAAGAAACCGGGCTGGCTCAGACCTGTCTCCGGTGCCATCTGGTACCAGTTCAACTGCCAGTGCAGCCATCAGGACAGGCCCTCAGGCCTGCAGCCAGCTCCTGGCCTCACCAGACAAAAGAATTGGGAAGCATCAAGCTAAGGTCACCATTTCTCTGCTGAAGGCTTGGAGAAGTCCCCATGTTTTTCTGGGGAGAAGGCTGCAGCTTCCTCTGCCTGCCACTCACGTGACCAAACCCAAATTCCTAGTGCCTAGAGTTGTCCCAGCTGGGCTGGAACCAGGCCAAGGAGTGAGCCCTGCGACTGCCTCTGGTACCAGTGGGTGGGTGTCAGCCCAGGTATAGTGTCTCCTGCTCCCAGCTGTTGCCAGCTGGCCTCCCAAAGTGACCACTGCACAGCAGAGGTAGGAATGCCAGGACAAGAAGTCAGGCATGGCAATAGCTCTGCCCGATGCCCATGCCCTCCACCATGGCAGCAGGGAACGTGGGCTCAAGTGTGGGCTCTGCCTGAGCTCTATCTCCCTGCTCGCTGCCTCTGGTTAGTTGTGGCTTCTGCCGACCCTGGAGCCTGTCCTAGGAGCTGGAGGCCTCTCCACTCTTGGCAAGAGCAGGGGGGAACATGGGCTGGTGACCGGGCCCTGGTTCTCGGGAGAAGTACCTTCTCTTCATGATACGGATGTGTGGGTCGTCCTCCTGCTTCAAGACCGGCTGCTGCCCACAGGCCGGTCCACTCCCATCACTGTCGCCATCACTGGCTGAGAAGTTGGGGGTTAGTTCTTTCTTCAGCACTCGAGCAGGGGGCAGAGCAACTGTCCTCTTGTCTGCCAGTCGCCCCCGGTTCTGCGCAGAGCGAGAGAAGAACAAGATTTTAGGTACCTCAGTTTCTGGGTGGCTTACACCCCAGGTTCGACCCCCAAGCAGGCCCAGGTGACAGAAGCCTTGCTGAGGTCAAATAGGTAGTCACCAGCCTGCTTTTTGCTGCTCTTGCCAAGAGTAGAGGCTCCAGCGTTGGCAGAAGCCACAACTAACCAGAGGCAAAGAGCAGGGAGGCAGGCCCCAGGCAGAGCCCCTCCACAGACTGGCCTTCCACTCTGGACAGAGCTGAGGCTCAGGGTGTGGGCCATGGCCAGACTGCTCTGGGCACTGCTTTGTCCAGACTCCACACTCCGGCCCAGCCATCCACAGCCATCAGCCTGAATGAATGTGGGGATACCACCTGGTAGCAGGCCCAACTTCCTCAGCTCCTCGGAGCCCAGCAGGGCCGTCTGTCTGTACCACATAGTCCATCTGTGTCCTCTCATTCCTTCAACATGCAGTGCTCTCCATTGCCCATGTCTGCCTGGCAACCTTACTCGGACTCTGTGAACTCCCTACTGAGACCAAGCCATGCAGAACCCAGGTCCCTGGGGGTCTGAAGCCTAAGGCCTGAGGCCTGAGCCTGTTGGTCCCTTGCAAATTGCAGGCCTGGGGTTGACAGGTCACATGGCCAGGAACCCTGACCAGCCCAGGAGCCCTGAGAGATCCAGTTTCCAACAAGGCCCACTTCCCTGACCTCTGCTCCCACCATGACGGGACAGGGGTCATGGGCATGGAGCTGCAGAAGCAAAGGACACTTCACACAGACTCGTGCATACTCAGAGCTCTCTCTCTCTCTCTCTCTCTCTCACACACACACACACACACACACACACACACACACAGAGGTAAATTTCCTACACACCATGGCATCATCCAATGTGACCCCCCCCCCCCGGGGGAAGAAGAAAAATTAAGTGATTTTTTTCTGGTGCACAAGGAGCTTTTCCTTATTTAATAACAGGTTACTGGCTCTGGGAGGTGGCAGGGGCCTTGAGATTATCTAATACTCTTTCATCTTTTTAGTCCCCAGGGCCTCCTTTGACCCCCCCCCCTTCCTTCTGTTGCCAGGACGAGTCCCCCTGCCCCAGCTTGAGAAGCGAAGTGTCAAGGAGGGCTTTAGACCTTCTTGGATAAATGTCATCCTGGACCTAAAGGGCAGCTATGCAGCCATCATAGTCCTGTCCTCTAGAGTAAAGGCTCTGTTCAGACCCAGACCACTGTCACCTCCAGACACAAAGCCCCCCCCCCACTCCTGAAGCCCTGGTCTCCTCTATGCCTGCCCTCGGGAGTCTACCCCGTACACCCGGCTGCAAGTGACCACCGTCTGTTCCCACACCTCTTCATGCCAGCTCGTGGGCTCGGGAGAGTGTTTGGAACAGCCTTTGTCCTATCTGGAATGCATTCTGCTGGGAAGTCCCACTCAACTCTGCCCTTTTCTAGCCTGCTGTAGCCCAGGTACCAGGACCACCTCTTTTGCTTTTCTGCTCAAGTTAAACTCACTTAAGAAGGAAAGGAAATGCATTGCTCTCTGCTTCTCAATCCATAATACAGAGAGGAGGAGAGGGAAGTGGTGGCAATTAAGACTGTTGCTTGAGAGGGTGCAGAAGTGGAGGGACGTGAGCACATGGCTGAGTCCCCCTTCCATACTCAGCTTGTGTGTCTGACCTTGTGTCTGTCTTCACAGGTGTGTGTGGCTTCCCAGTTTGCCCAGGTTACCTGTCACCAGGGCCCAAGAGGAATCCAGGACACCCCCTCCCAGCCCTACTGCTGCTCCAAAGAAAAGAAGCCTAAAGTGAAGGCCAGGGACTCTGGGCCCTTTCAGGCAGATGTATCCACCTTTGCTTCTCCCACCCCTTCCTGTGAGAGGGGGCTGCTGAGTGGTGCCACTTAAAGCAGCACAATCCACCCAACATGCAATCATGGCTCTGTCTCTCCCCAGGGGGCTCAAAATCAGTCCCTCTCAAGATGCAGTTTCCTTTTCAGATCAATCCTCCATCCATTGCCGCCTGGAGGACTTGTGCTGGGGCAGGCAGTGCTTGGAGGAAGGCACAGCACCCATTATTTCTGCTCCCCTAGGACGCGAGAATCTCAGTGGATATCTACACTGCGCAAGGAACCTCACACCAGCCTCCAACCAGCCTCAGCAGGTGAGCCACGCAGTCAGGAACTGGGACTGCGTCTGGATACCAAAGGCCCACACAGCACAGATGCTGCCCCAGATAGTCCTTCACATCCAGGGTCTTGTTTGGCAGGGCTCCAGCCTAGGGGTACCAGTGAGGGCACGTCACTCACATCTAAGCCTAAATCCACTAGGGAAGACACATTGGGGTCAGCCAACACTGTCAATGAGTACTACACTAGGTACCATTGGCCCCTCTCAAGCTGGGCCAGATGACATGGTGACTCCCCCAGATTGGTGACAGGCAGAGTCCCTAGGCCAGTTGGAAGACACTCTCCAGGGAGGAAACTTCACACTCTGGGTTACTCCCAGAACTTCAGGAGATGCAGCTCCCAAGCTCCCAAGGAAAAGCTTCAGGATAGGCAAAATTCAGAGGGGTAGGGGCTCCAGGTGCCAAAGGATTCCCACCCGAAACAAAGTTGCCCCTATTCGCTCTTGGGGCCCCTCCTGCACACTTGCAGAGTTGAGGTTAGGATTCTGGATCCCAGAAAATATGTACACGCTTCACAGGGGAGAAAGAAGACCCCAAAGCCCAGCTTTTCCCCACATCTCACCACCGGGGAGGATATTCGACAGCCCGGACAGTCGCAGATCGGAGGGTGCACCTGTAGAATCCCCTTGGACATAAGCGTCTTCAGACTTTTCCCTGCGAGGAGAGCGAGGCCGGACCGGTGAAGGAGTGGGCGGCACTGGGGCACACTTCCGGGGGGGCAGTCAGCACCAAGGCCGGGACCCCTCCTGGCGCGAGAATGAACACCCACCCCAGTCCAACTTCCGAACCTGCCACCCAGTCCTGCTTCCCACCCCACCCTCGCGGACCCCGCGGGGATCTGCAGAGCTCAGAAACTGACGATCACGGCAAGCGCCATCCCCTGACCAAGGGCGGCCTCCTCCTCCTTCGTGTGCCCTCCTCCCATGCTCCACCCTCTCCAAGCCGGTCCGCGGAAACCCCGAGAAGGGCCGAGGAAGGTCGAGTCCGGGGGCAGGTGAGCCACGCAGTCAGGAACTGGGACTGCATTTGACCCCGCAGCAGAAAGAGGGCGTCCAGTGCGGAGCCGCGAACCCCGAGGTCGAACGCTACTGGGTCCCTAACTTTTTAACTCCTCACAACCCCGCTCACCGCGCTTCTCCCGCTTGCCAGCTCCGGCTCCCGCCCGTCGCGCCCTTGGAGCCAGACTCCTGCAGGAGCCCAACAGACTGCTCCCAGCTCTGCCGCCGCTCCTCCTCCGCGCGCGCCGCCGCCCTAGCGCGCGGCCCCGCGGCCCCCACCTGCCTGCACCACCCCTACCTTTTGCCTTTCTATCCAGCAGCGCGCACCCGCACCCTGGCCGCACTTATGTCCCTGCACTCCCACCAGAACCCGTGGCTCCGTGTCCCGGGGTCCGGGTGAGGGAGAGTGTCCAGCCCAGCCGGCCTCCCGCCTGCTCTCCCGAGTTCCCGTAAACTTCCCCTGCTCCTCGAGGCCAAGGAATCCAGCAAAGACCTTCGGAGCGGAGGGAGCGGGTGGCTAGTGCGCAGCAGGGAGCCCAGGGCAGCGCAGCCGGAGCTGGGAGAATGGTGGAGGCCGAGGGCGCTCCGCCCGAGTCCACTAAGGATACTGCTGCGCTGGGGAGCGGGGGGTAGTGTCCCTGAGGCAGCCCCGGAGTCACAGCGCCCTCTCTGGGCGGTGATGGAGTTTCCCAGATGGCTGAATGAGTGGGGTCGGGACCCACGGGTCCTCGGGGAGCGGAGGGGAGGGACCGTAGCGGCCCGCGCCCCCAACGCGGGCGCACCTTTGTGGCGGATGCTGCGCTTCCAGTCCTTGGCGGTCTCGCGGCCGCTGACGAACTGGAACTCGTTGGGTGTGAGCCACTCGCCGCGGTGGCGGATGGACGGACCCTTGCTGCCCTGGCAGAGTTTGCGCACGTAGAGCAGCGCGCGGTTGGCGCCGCACTCCACCTCGATGCAAGGCTCGCCGTTGTCCAGCAGCGGCTGGAAATCCGGTGCCGCGGCCGCAGTGGCCGAGAAGCGCTCGAGGGCCAGAGGGTCCCGGGGCAGGTGGAGGTGTGGGGCCTCGTGCAGGCTCAGGTAGGCACGCGGGGCGCGGAGCGGCGGAGCCAACAGCGCCTCGTAGCCGGCGGTAGCGGCGGGTAGTGAGGCAGCCGGGGGTAGGGCGGCCACGGCAGGCAGTGGCGCCAGATAGCCGGGCAGCGGCGGCAGTGGCAGTGCCGCCAGGGTCGGATGGAAGGTGGCCAGAGCCAGGGCCAGGTCTTCGCGGCCAGGGAGTTCCTTCTTGATCGCCGGCATGGCGGGCCAGTGGTTCTGCAGGCCGGCTCCTAGCCGGAGGCTCAACTTGTTCCCGGGCTGGAGTTGGATCTTGAAGGCAGGGGGCCCGGGAGGCGCCTGACCGCGTGCCTGCTCTACTCGCTACTGCGCCCCGGCGCCGAGCTGACCGCCGGGCCACCTCGGACCGCTGCCCGGCGGGCTAGTAGGGCCTCGGCTGCCCGAGACATGGTGCTGCTGGAGATGTTATCGATCCCGGGCAGACGTCCCGAGCACCGTAGCTCCAGATTCTTGGGGCTCCACGGGGCGCTGGGCCACCTGCGCCCGGACCCCCTTGGGCGACCCCGCCCCCCCCGTTCGGTAGTCTGCGGACCAGTGAGGAGTCGTGAAGTCTCCGGCCCAGCGCCCCACCCCGCCCCGCCCGGGGGTCCCAAGCCCCCGCCCCGCCCTGCCCCGCCCTGTCTCCCTGGCCGCGCACCCGCGTACACTGGCGCGCGCCCGCCCGCCCGGCGGGGACTTGGGAGACTCCCGCCGCCACCGCCGTCACCACAACTTGGCCCATTTAAACGGCCCCGGCGCGGCGGGCGGGCGGACGCGGGCTCCAACAGGGGGTGCGTGACGGCCGACGCGGCTCACACAGAAGCGGCAGGAGCGGCGGAACCGCTGTACTCCCTGCCCTATTCCAGAGTGGTCGAGGATAGGAGAAAAGGACAAGGGTTGGGATTAAGGGTTAGGGGTTGGGCTAGCGAGGGACGCGGCGCGCTCTGAAAGCGCCATTGTTGAGGGAATTACTGTTTGGTACCCGCTGCTGGAGTCTGGGACTCCACGTGGGTCAGTGGCGGGCCCCAGATTCGGAGTGGGCTCCTGGCAGAGGAGAGGATCCGGGATTGGGCTTGGCCCGCTTCCCTGGCAGGTGTGTGGGTGTGAGCCTGCAGCTCTGCGTAGGAGTGCTTGCACAGCGTCAGTGGGTGGTGGGCATCAGTGTGTGGGGGCGGGAGTTCTCTGTAAATACAGGGTGTGGGGCCGTGGCTTTGCCATCTGCCTTGCAAACGTGCCCGGGAGGGTTTTGTAAATAATAACAATTCTGTCGATTATCACTGCCTTACTATGAACTTTACACACCTTAGTTCATTTGATCATCTGAATATGATTTCCTATTATCTCCATTTTATAGATGAGGAAAATGAGACACAGGAAAGTCAAGTAATGCTCCTGATGTCATACAGCTGTTTCAAAGGCAGGCTGCCTGACTTTAGGGCAAACAGTATCTGAGACATGGTGTGGGGCAAGAAAGTGGGCTGGACCCAATCTGGGTGAAGAATGGGGGATGTGCAGAGGAGAAGGGGCAGCTGAACGTGGGACTGTGCACTTGAGCACATTTGTTCCCCATGAGCAGCAAATCTGGGGAAGAAGTATATGCTTGCTATATCCACGTCCACCTCAGTGCCTTGGGAGATAAGGAATGAGGGGATGGCTTGTGCCAGGTGATCAACCCACACCGCCCTGTACATCATCAACAACCTTGCATGGAGAGAATTAGAAAGAAACACCGAGAAACGGGGTGTCTTTGATAATAATAGCTGGTGAGACAGGCTTGTCTTTCTCTGGTGTGTCACCTTGGGCAAGCTAGAAAGTAACCTCAGATCCCAACCCAGTGGCCAGACCCCAGCCCCTGTCCTCTGAGATGCAACTTAGCAGGGCATCTGTGTGGGCATATCCCCAACCAGACTCTGTGTGGCAAGCTAGATCATAGCTTGCATGAGCACCTTCTGCAAGGGAGGGGCTGGGAGTGGGACACGCTGCCGCCACCTACCTCCTACCAGACAGCAGCACCAACTGGGCATGCGGCTGATCTTTAGTGACCATGTCACTCTCCCTCACTGACACACACTGCCCACCTCGTTCTCAGCTGAGGCATCAAGACCAGCCTGGGGATCGAGGTCTGGGCTCAGACCAGCAACTAACTGGTCAGTGCTTCCGAACCTCTGCATCCCCTTCTGCTTCCTCCACTCCTGGCACATCTGTCTGCTAGTGGGAAGGTGAGAATATATGTGAATGGCCCTTTCCTGCTTCACCACTCGTAGCCCCTTTGCCCCAACTGCAGCCTCACCCCTTGCATAAACCTAATCCAAGGTGTGATAGCTACGGAACTCCCTCCATGGCCAAACCTGGGGCCTGTATCTTGCTGTCAGGTGAGATACCTCCTTGTCTAATGGATGCAGGAGGCTGTCCTTGCCCTACAAACAAGGCCTAAGAAGGAGCCATCATGTCAATGCAAAAGCTGTCAGGGCTCGTCTGGAGGCCAAGTGGGAGGCCAGTGTGCCCACTGTCTGGCCATAGCCCTGACCCTGCTGCCAAAAGACAGTCCCCTCTGGCCCAGGCTGGTTGGCTCAGTAGTAGAGCGTCAGACTGGCATTTGGAAGTCCTGGGTTCGATTCCTGGTCAGGGCACATAGAAGCAACCATCTGCTTCTCCACCCCTCCCCCTCTTCCTTCTCTCTTTCTCTCTTCCCCTGCTGCAGCCATGGCTCAAATAGTTTGAGCATGTTGTTCCAGGGCACTGAGGATGCCTCCATGGCCTTGCCTCAGGAGCTAAAATAGCCTGTTTGCCCAAGCAATGGAGCAGTGGCCCCAGATGGGCAGAGCATCACCCTTTACAGGGCTTGCCAGGTGGATCCTGGTCGGGGCACATGTGGGAGTCTGTCTGTCTTCCTTCCTGGCTCTCACTGAATACAAGTAAACATAAAGTTATGAAAATATTAAAAAAGACAGTCCCCTCCACTCAGCTCTTCTCTGTTTGCCTACACCTGCCCTGAGCCTCACACTGCTCTTTGGGGAAGGAAGGCTGGTCAGGCTCCTCTAGACCTGAGATACCGCATGGTACCATATCTCTTCTCCAACTTGAGCCTGTGGAGGGGACCTCCCTTCCCATCTGCGGGATCACCCTTCACACTTGCATCATGGCACAGGCTCACAGTGGCAAAGGCGTGGGGGTCATGGGATCCTCAACTCTGGCTTTCAGGTGAAGGGTTCATCTGACAAAGTGTGGGGCTAACCTAGCTCATCCAATCTAACCTTCATGCCATCATCTGGCTCCACATCTCTCTAGAGGACCAGAGTCCCTTTCTGAAAAGACGGACTGAGTGCAAAGCTCCTTGCTGAACCTTCTTTCCAACAAGGGCCACTTCCTGACTACTAAGAGACCTCCTTCCAGGGCCTTGGCTAACCAAGGCAGTTCAACCCGATCTCTTTCCTTCATGGGAAATAGATTCCTCTGCTTTCCATGGTCAGAGCCACTGTCTCACAGGGACCAGGCATTCTTACCGCTGGACATCATACCCTCCTGCAAGGATCTGCTCACTTCCTGCCACCTGTTCACCTGTGTCCTGGTCTAGCATCTGGGCCCACAACTTCCTCTGCACTTCTCAGCCTGGAGCCAGAGGCTAAAGGGACAAAACTTTGGCGCCAGAATTACCCCCTGCCTGGCGGCCCAGTGTCTGTTTGTGTATGGGTGGAGAGTTAAGCGGGTGAGGTCTACGGCCGCAGCCCCACCTCCAACCGGTAGAGGCCACGCCCCCGGCCTCTGCAACGCTGTCGCTGCTCTCGGTTCCCCCCGATCGGGGCCCTCCGCCGCTGCGCTGAGGCCGGAGCCGCTGCCGCCGCCAGAGAGGGGGAGGGGGTCATAAATAACCCGCAGGGCGGCGCGGCCGGCGGTGCAGACTGTGACCCGAGACGTCCCCCGGGGGCGCGGGGGCGGCCTGCCGACCCTGCTGCCCCCAACCGAGGCTCAGCCAGGCTTGACCGCCTGCTCAGGCGCTGCGCGACCCGGTCCCCAACTGGTGCTTCTGCCAGAACCCTCCCTCACATCCTGGAGTGCCTGCCAAGGCCCCTCTCCAGACTGCACTCCGTAGAGCCGGCTTTCCATCCATCCCTTCATCAATCAATCATTTATTGAGCACCAGATGTGGTAGAACCCTATGAAGAGTGATCCAGAGGGGAAGCTGGAGGAAAGCAGTGTGTCCCTGAGACCCCAGGTAAATGAGGCCTGCCCCCTGGCCTGTGCTTATTCTGGGTAACTGAGGGGGTTAACAGCAGGCCAAGGCCGGCCCAAGCACAGAGAGGCATGCAGGGACAGGTCACACTGGCCCCACAGGTGTGGGCATATCTGACACTGAGCTGTGAGTTACACACACACTTGTGCCCACACAGCACCCCAGCCACCCACAGACGCATGCCTTCTGGAAGCACACACAGTAGTCCCCACACACTGCTCACGAACATTAGGGGATATTTTAAAATGAATATTAAGCTATAAAATATCCCCTAATGCAGTGGTCCCCAACCTTTTTTGGGCCACGGACCGATTTAATGTCAGAAAATACTTTCACGGACTGACCTTTAGGGTGGGATGGATAAATGTATCACATGACCTAGACAAGCGTCAAGAGTGAGTCTTAGACGGATGTAACAGAGAGAATCTGGTCATTTTTTAAAAATAAAACATCGTTCAGACTTAAATATAAATAAAACGGAAATAATGTAAGTTATTTATTCTTTCTCTGTGGACCGGTACCAAATGGCCCATGGACCGATACCGGTCCGCGGCCCGGGGGTTGGGGACCACTTCCCTAATGTTTGTGAGCAGTATGTGTGCTCACACCCATATGCATGTACAGCAGCTCCAAGAGTGTATGCTCAAGACGGGTGTGCACAGATATTGATATCTTCACCACAAACTTACTCAGCATCCTACATGCTCCTCCATGAATGGGCTCAGAGTGCAGGAGCTGAGGGGGTCCCCAAGGGTGGGGCCAAGCAAAAGGAAAGAACAGAGTCCTCCAGGAACCTGGGAGCAGGAGAATCTCCCATGAATGGGCATGAGGCTTGTTCTACCCTTTCCCTTCCCTGCAGACACTGGCAGCCTGGACCTGGCCTGGGGTGTGGAGTGTGGAAGGAGGACCCCTGGATGTGACTGCAGCCTTGCGGGGTAGATGTGGGCACCAAGGGCCCATGCAGTCTTCACCCCTTGTGACATAAGCCATTGCACAACAATCACTCTATCTTTCAGATGCCAGGCCAGGGAGATGACCAGAGCTGAGTGGCAGAGCTGGGGCCCAGCACATCCCAAGTCCCAGGACTATGCCAGCAGAGCCAAGTGCGAGGGAAAGGTAGATCCGGACCTGAGGGTGGGAAGACACCCAGGTATTCACGCCAAGTTCAGTAGAGACCTGTGTCTTTGTGTGTGTCTGTACATTCCTCCTCCTGTGACCGCAGTCCTGCCATGCACATCAGCTCACACGCAACACAACTTCCACATGAAGGTCTTGGGGACCAATGCTTTTCATTTTGGGGGTCTGTGCCCTGGAGGGTCAATCCCAACTGTGCTGGTCATGTGTCCATTCTTTGCATGTGTACCTGGCCTGGGCAGACCTGTAAGTCTCAGAACCCACCACAGTCCCAATAGGGACAGAAGGCTTTGCCATTCTCAGAGCTGTAGGGCAGTCATCAGGCCCCCATGGGGACAGCAGGAATTGGTGTTAAAGGAAGAATGGGTTCCGGTGGGCTTCCTTCCAGGTGGAAATTGAAGAAGGGGGATATCCAGGTGGAGACAGTGGGAGCAGGAGCCTTAAGGGAAGCTGGCTGGAGCCGAGAGGCTGATTTGGGAGGGTCAGAGGTTGGCCAGAAGTTTTTGCTCTGAGGCCTGAGCTGTGCAGGGAGTCCAGATTGGCCCAGAAGTGACTGTATGCATTACACTTCCAGCTGAACAGGAATGCCCTGTGAGCAGGGCTTGGGTTATTCACTAACATACCTTCATGTCAGCGTTTGAGGCTGCACACGGACTGTCTCAATGTGGTCCTGTCTCAGCGCAGAGTGGCCTCCCAGACCCGTGGCCAAAGCTGAGAGAGGAAGTTCACGAGCCTGGGAGGCTCTCCCAGCGGAGCCCAGCGTAGGCATCCTTGATTTTTTACAGGCATTGCCTGGACTGAGAGCTGAAGTTGGAGCCCAAGGACAGGTGTATTGCTCTGTCCTGAGGCCGCATGCACCTCCTTCTGCATGAAGGAAAAGGTGCATCCCAGCACAGGCCTTGACTGCAAGAGGCCTCCTGACACTTGGGCTCCTCTCTGTGCTCCAAGGTGGGGTCATAGGGCATTTTGTTATTTGGGGCCTTAGAGGGCCGAACTCAGGCACAGGGGAAGCACAGTTAGAGCCTAAAAATAAAGAAATGCACACTAAAGAAAAATAGCCAGCGTTTCCTAGAAATGACTTCCTGGGGAAGGAGCAGGGGTGTGGTGGCCTAGGTCCCAGGCCCCAGGCCCAGAAATCACCTGCAGCCCATCACATGTGTACATGCCCTAACCCTAGCATGTCCTGGGTGCACACTGGATGTGACACTGAACGGTAATGCCCACACGGGCACACGACACAATGGGAACATGAACCTTCTCACACACACCACCTGCCACCTCCGGCTGCTCCCCAGGCTGCCCCCGGTCAGTGAGTGAGGCCAGGGGTATGGAGGCGTTCATGTAAACCCTGGTTGCTCTGGATTCCCGTCCATTTTTATTTAGTGAATAATATTTGCACTCCAACAGAATTCACAGGTTCCACTGTGCATTTGGCTGTATATTGTAGACTTTCATCGCATCCACACCCCAACAGGGTGGCAGCCCCCACCTGCCTGCACTCTAAGGAGAGGAGAGGGAATACAGTCCTGCCGTCAGGGTCACCAATAGTCATTTTGGGGCCAATAGTCATTTTATCATCACTGATTGGTCTTGTCAGGGATTTTCAGAAGTTACAGGCTGAGGTGAACATGAGTCTTACCACAGTGCTGGCTTCCCAAGGTCATGGACTTAGTCTTCAAATACATTTGTGGACCCTAAAAATACCAGGGTCCAGGTGCCATGCCCGCTTCATTTCACAGCAATGTCAGCCCCACCACCACCTACTTACCTTCAAGACTCACAGCAGCGTTCCCTGCACTTAGAATCCTCCCAGGATTGCCCTCCTCTCCTGTCAGGGCATGTGCCCTGGTCCCACAGGCTTCCTGAGTTGCTAGCAAGGCCCTGGGAGGCCAGGTTGCTCAGGGAGGCTCCAACCTAACTGAACTCAGAGTGGGTATGGAACACGGTACTGATTTGGTTGGGGGGGGCGTCCCTGACAAGTGGTCCTGGCAGTCTGGTCCAGAAGCTGGGCCAGGGACAGGTCCCGGCGCTTGTCCACGACAGCAGGAGGGACGCAGACCCTGGGCACCATGGGCCCCTCTGAGCAGCGCAGGAGCGTTGCTGAGGAGAGGCCTCGCTCCCCCACCCTGCATGCTGCTTGCAGCGCTGAGGCCAAGACTAATAAAACACCCACCTCACAGGAGACAGCTTTATCTTGTTGATCGGAAGTCTGCCAGCCCAATTTATGATGGAACATAAGCTCTCCAAACCTGAATTTATGTGCTGTAGTATAATGAGAGGTCAATGAGATTGAAAGTGGACTCAAGAGGACCACAGGCAGCTTGCTCCTTAGTGCTGCCACCAAAAACCTCATAGCCTAAGTCCCCAGACCTGAGGGGAGACAACGGCCCAGCCCAACATTAGGACAGGGAATGGGAGGGCAGGGCACAGGAGGGGCAGAGGTGGGGCCCAGGCCCACGCCATGGAGAGGTGCTGGCCTAGACGGGGTTTTCCCTCAGCACAGGGGAACTCCTTCTCACCCCCTACCCCTAGGGGCTTCGAGAACAGGTAGGAGTTGGTCCTGGGGCATGTGGAAGGACAGAGTCCCCAACCTGTCCCAGGGACCCATTCCGATTGTCGCAGGCCCACATGAACTCAGGTCTCCACCTCTGTTCCACCACCCTGACCCACTCTGTCTTTGTCACCCCTGGAGTCCTGCCTGGGTGAGGTGAGAGAGGGCAGGGTCTGTAGGGGGTGGGGGCCCGGGGCACTCAGCCAGCGTGATGCTGGCTTTCTGAACACAGGTTAGACCCCGACTTCAGAATTTATACAAATAAGTGAAATGAAAAGTGCCGGCAGCCTCCATCTGATTACGGAGTCGTTCATTCTCTGGTCGTTAATAATTTGTGCAATAAAGGATTGCGGCTGCTGGAGTGAGGAGGCGGCTGTGGCCCAGCCTTCCCTCGGCGCCAGGGCTGCAGAGCTGGAAACATAAATTATTAGTTTCTTATCGCTCAGCCCGCCATCGCTCACGCTGCCAGGGTCCCACCCGCCACGGCCTGGCTGTCAGCAGCTGTTGCTTGCTGCAGGGATTCTGGAGGGGGGGGCTCTGTCGTCCCTACCCCAGCCCCTCAGTGGTGGGATTTCCAGCCCCTGGCCTAGGGTAAGAGGCTGCACCTCATCTTAGAGCTGGGTCTTCGGGGGGCTTCCAGGCTTTAGCTGTTGCGCTCTCAGACTGTTCCTCTTGGTGTGAAGCCAAACCAGGGAAGCCTGGCCTGGGGTACTTGGTGTCATTGTCATCAATGCAACAAGGGCCTACAAACCACCCCGTCCTAGCTCCAGGGAAAAGGACAAGTCTGGGTCTGGGCATCCCTGGCTGGGACTCAGAGCAAGCACCTGCACCTGAGTGCACCTGCAGACACGGCTCGCACCACCCTGGCTTACCCTGACTTCCTGTGTCTGGCACTGGGCTTCAGACTGCGGACATCCGAATGGAGGTGTGGGAGGTGTGGATCCCGCCAGCTCAAGTTGTTGGATGTGGCAGTTGCCTGGCCATGTGTTGGCAGCCTCCCGCAGGGTCGGGTCTGAGCCCAGGACCTCTCGCAGAGCTTCGTCCACATCCAAGCTCTCTGCCCGTTCCCATAGCTGAGCGCTTCACAGCAGCATTCACTTGGCATCAGGATGTCCCCACTTACCACCTTCACTCTGAACACCTGGGTGCGGTTGTAATGAACACTCTCATTCCGAGTCTTTTCTGGGTCGGCATCCATCGATTGCCTTTCATTCTTGTCATGGGCCATGTTTTCCTGCTCCCTGGCATGCCTGCTGAGTTCTGACTGGGTGACCAGGATCGTGAGTTTTGGTGGGTGTTGGATATTTTTATAAATATCCCTGCACTTGGCTCCAGATATCAGGAAGTTCCTTGGAAGCAGTTCAGTCCCTTCTGGTCTTGCTTTAAAGCTTTGGTGGGAACTTGACGGCAGCAACACAGCTCGGTCTTCGGCCCCAGAGAGGTGATGTCCCCAAGCCTGGCTGTTGGAAGGAGCACTTTCTGCAGCCCTGTGTGAGCTCTGCGCACAACCCCCTTTGGTGTACCCAGTGATTCTTTCCTCACACACATGCACGTGTATACACCCCTCACATACATGCTGACCCGTGCTCTGCAGACTCCGGGGCTCTCCCTCCAGCTCTGTCCTGGAAACTTAAGCAGCCTTGGCTTTCGGGACTCCCAGCTCTGTCTCTCCCCTAAGGTTTCCTGAACACGGCTGGGTCCCCGTGCCACAGCTGCGACCTCTCCAGGAAGTGAGCCAGGTGGTCTGAGCCTCTCCAGACAATTGTTCCCATTCTTCCTTATCTGATGTCATGTCTTGAGGGCTCCTGTGTTGTCTCAAGCAGGAGGGTAAGTCTGGCTGCTCTGTCATGTCTGAGCGTGCTTACAACGTGTCCCCTCCCAAAGGAGGCTCTCCTTGAGTGTTTCCTGAGCGTGCCTGGGCTGCTCGTGAACGTGCACCCCACAGCCTGTACAACCTGCTGCACAGCAACCCTTGGTCCATCACTTGCCAGTTCGCTGCAGTCTGGGAAAGGCTGGGACATCCTGAACTTTATCTCAGGGACAGGGCACTAGACGAGGTTCCAGGGTCAGGGGCCTGGGAGCCAAACTCCCTGCAGCATCCTCAGACTGACCTCCACTGGCCACTTCCACCTCCAGGACCTCAGGCCAATCCCTGATGCCTAGGGCATGTGGTGGCTTTATTGTGGGACAGGGAAGAAGGAAGAAGGGAGTAGGTCATTGTCTCCTGGGTTAATTGTGAAAGTGCATCCCATGCCTAGAGCATCAAGAGCTGTTAATCCAAATTCGGAGGGACCCAAAATATGGAAGACAGGAACAAGGTCCATCGTTTACACATTAAAGCTTTATTGTCTAGCTTGGCCAAGCAGCGGGAACTCCGTTCTGTCGGAGAGTGCACCAGCCCTTTGTTCTACTTAGTTTTTATAGTTTTGTAAGTGGGAAGTACAGAAGCAAAAATTGCAATTAGGAGCTCCTTACCCCTATTGGTTATAGTCATATGTCCTTTAACATGATAGGACCACGTTCAATTTGCAAACCATACATCATTTTGGAGAAAACAAAATTTACAAGCCAACACAATGGTAGAAAGATGTCTCTTTACATATTAAAGGCATTCCTATATTATCTAGTGTTTATCTGCTATCTCTCTGTCCAGAGTCACACACGCATTTACATAGGAGAGGTAGTTTCGGTGGGGACAAATGCCCGCAAATGGCTCATAGTTATAAGAAAAGGTTTATTTTGGCTTTTCCCTTCCTGCCCCTGGCTAGCCATTCACTCCTTTCCCCACAGGTGTGGTGGAATGTCAGGGAATCCATGCTTTCCTTCCCTTTTCATTTATAATACAATGGCAAGAGCCATCCTGGTTATGCCAATCACACAGTACAGAGACTATGTCTCACAATTTCTCTGCACACCTTAACCCAAATTAATAAAATGTTCTCCAAGCCTCCTAAAATATTAATTCTGTAGCCTTTGGTACTTTACAACACCTGGGGGTGAAATGGCTCAGTGGCTCCTCAGAGCTGTGTGTGGAGGCTGAGTCCACTCTGGGGAGGGCCCAATGGGCCTAGACCAGGGCTCCATCCCTCGGCTGGGCAGGTTAACCCTCCTGGGCCCCAGTGACATGGCTGCTACTGGGGAGGAGTGAAGGCTTAAAGACACCTGTTAGACCCTAGCTGGTTGGCCCAGTGGTAGAGTGTTGGCCCGGCATGTGGAAGGCCCAGGTTTGATTCCTAGTCAGGGCACACAGGAGAAGCGACCATCTGCTTCTCCACCCCTCCGCCTTCTCTCTCTCTCTTCCCATCCCACAGCATGGCTTAAATGGTTTGAGCAAGTTGGCCCTGGGCACTGAGGATGGCTCCATGGCCTTGCCTCAGGTGCTAAAATAGTTCAGTTGTCTGAACAAAGAAGCAGTGGCCCCAGATGGGCAGAGCATTGCCCCACAGGGGGCTTGCCAGTTGGATCCCGGTTGGGGAACATGCGAGAGTCTGTCTGCCTCCCTGCCTCTCACTTAATAATAAAAAAAAGTTATGAAAAAAGACACACCTGTAAGTGCACTCCGTAGACACACACACACGTGGCACACAAGGGCATGCATTTGCTAGCATGTTTGCATGTAGAAGACACAGGCAGGACTGGCATTATGTAGCTTTGGCTTGCTGTAGACATTGTCTAAAACAGGTGCGTTCGTATCTTGGCCTGTCACTGCCCAGGTGCTCTAAGAACAGGCTGTTGCTGACATGGGGAGCTGGGGGACCGCTCCAGGCCTGGCCTTCTGACCAAAGAAGCAGCCTGAGGCATAGCACTAGGAGAAGCAGACCTCTGACCTACCGGCAGAGGGGCCTTGGCGCTCAGCTCTGCAGAGGCAGCAGACGTCAGGTGTGCAGAGCAGGGTGGAGGGGAAGTGAGGGCACCAGCCACGGAGGCTTGGTCTTGAACTTTGTTCTGTTTGGGGGACAGTTTGAACCAAAGGCTTCAATGGGCCAGGAATTCTTTGAGTGGCAGGGAAAACTCTTTGCCAGAAAGAAGCTGGAGATAAGGTCCAGCTCAAAATGACATGCACTGTCAGTCAGCACAGCCAGCAGCAAGGTAGAGTCTTTGGGAACCCCAAGTCGAAGGTCGGGGGGAGGAGGATGCTGCCTCCAGCCACCCTTAGAGGAGCTTGGAGGCCAGTGTTACTCCTGGGAGGTGGCTTCCCTCTCCTCTAGGCACTGTCCTCAAATGCAGTGACTCTGGGAAGCTCAGTGCCAAAATAGCACAGACACCATAGTTCTTCTGCCGAGGTGAGGCCCCTTGCCGATCCCATACCAGCTCCCCTGTTAGTCTCAGATGTCCCTGAGCCTGTTCTTGCTGGGCAGCTTTCCCAGGCTCCTGTAGTCTCCACTGGCCTCTCCTCTACTGCCCGGAGTGTTCAACCTGTCATTTCCCGACTCATTAACTCCGTGGCTCTGCGTGTGCAGAGTGAGCACACATTTATTATTTTGCTCTGATTTGTTCAACCGGCACTGAGTCTGCCTCCGTGCTGGGCGCAGTGTTGCAGGGACAGGTGAGGAGTTCAGAGCCCTTTCTTCCTGCTGTGGGAGTCAGAGGAGGAACTTGCAATCCTTCAGGTGGGGCAGGCTGACCCACCTCTGTCAAAACCTCTGCAGGACTCAACCCAGGAATGGTGCACCAAGAAATTCCAGGACAGCCTGACCAGGCGGTGGCACAGTGGATAGAGCGCCGGACTGGGATGCGAAAGACCCAGGTTCGAGACCCCAAGGTCGCTAGCTTGAGCACGGGCTTATCTGGTTTGGGCAAAGCTCACCAGCGTGGACCCAAGGCCCCTGGCTTAAGCAAGGGGTTACTCGGTCTGCTGAAGGCCCACGGTCAAGGCACATATGAGAAGGCAATCAATGAACAACTAAGGTGTCGCAAGGAAAAACTAATGATTGATGCTTCTCATCTCTCTCCATTCCTGTTTGTCTGTCCCTATCTATCCCTCTCTCTGACTTTCTCTCTGTCTCTGTAAAAAAAAAAAAAAAAAAGAAATTCAGGACAGATTTTGACAGCAGGACCTCAGTCTAATCTGACTCATCCTTTGATGCTGATTTCAAATGCCACTTCCTCCATGAAGGTTCCTGGATCTCCTCTCTGCCCCAGGAGCCAGCCTGCCCTCAGGAGGCCTCGAAAACGTATGTACAATGACTCAGCACTTCACTAGCACAGTCTTATAGTAATCTGTAAGGTAGGTTTACTTGCTTTTACAGTTACAAGTATAACTGGCAAGTGGCAGAGAGGTATGAAGCCTGGTCCTCTGGACCTCCCTGTTCTAATCAAAGAAGTTCGCAGCTGCTGTGGGCCAAGGCTTCCTCCTCAGGTCACTTTGATGACTAGTTCACCCCTTAGTGGCCAGCAAAGGACTTCTCAAGGATTCCTAGGCTGATGACAGGAGAGAGCCAAGGATCCAACAGTGTCCAGAGGAACCACCGGGTGTAGTCCAGCTGCCTGGGGCTAGTGCTGATTGTTGCCTGACCTCTGGATACCTCAAGGCCTGGAGGCTCCAGGCTGGAGGGGCAGCGGCCCTGCTGAGGTCACCTGCAGACACATGGTTATCAGTCATCCTGCACACTCCCCGAGCTCCCTGCTTCCCACCCTCAGTACCAGGCTAGGCTTCCAGACACCCAACCCCTCCTTCTGTCAACCCCAGCGCCCTACTCCATGGCTCACCCCACTTTTCTGACTCCTCTCTGTGGCCTTGTCCACCATTCAACTGGCTACCATGCCGCAAATCCAAAATCCCAGCTCATCCCCACCCCACTCCCTCACTCTGACACAGAATTCTATGCACACGTCTTTTTAGCAACAAGAGTATACATCAGGACACACAAATCCACCAACTTGGCCTTAGCCAGGCTATGTCAACACACACAATTCACTTTGCTTCCTGCACCCCGACCCAGAAATCCTGAATGGGGAACCCCACCCCCACCCCATGTGGTCCTCTCTAGACTGATCTCATTTATCACTGGCCAAGGATGAGTAATTTAATCGTGAAACACAGTTCAGGGTGATAGATGAGGGAGCAGGCAGGTGATCGCCTCACTGCTTCCCTCCCCTGGAGAGGGAAGCTAGAAGGAGGTTCCTGCCTTGTTACAAAGGGGCAGGGGCTCAGGAGCTGGTGGGCGAGGGGGAGCCACAGGTAGGCTGGGTGGCAAGGCCCGGGTGAAGTGAGGTAGGAGAGGCAGAGGACACAAACAATGTCATGAGGAACAGGAGGCAAGGCCCAAGCAAGGAAATGGACTTGCTGGCCCCCGAAATCCTGCTTGGGGCTGAAGTCTAGAGGGTCTGACATGGGGAGGGGAGAGAAAGAGACAGGTGTGTAAAAACTGCCAGTCTTTTTATTTATTTATTTTTTTTTCGAGGAGTCTCAACCCCACCTTTTATTTGTGGTGGAATTCTCTATGAATTGAATATTTTCCCCCACAGTGCCCATCTCAGCAGCACGAGCAAACCTGGATTTCTCAAAATAACAACAGAGACTTCATCAACTGCTTGCCCTGTGCACTTTGGGAATTTCTGGAGCCTCTTCCAGGTGCTCCAGTGAGGATTCTAGTCAGAACAGCTGCCAGTATTCCTGGAGTGAGGGTGCTTTTCTGCCTACTCACCACCAAGGTCGCTGGCACAGTGGGTGGCAGAGGGCTCAGCAGGAAGGTGCTGGCGGCTCCAGGGGGCCCAGGTAGCAGGTCCACCCCTGTCTGTTTTGGTGTGTGAGGTGCCTGGGGTCGGGGAGCTTTACTGAGAGCAGGTCCACTGAACCACAGCGATCAGCTCAAGAAGGTTCCACCCTCGTCCCGTGGGACTCGGCAGGTCACCGCACGGCTGAACGTCGGGACAGACAGATTCAGCCGAACAGAAGCCCGGGACCCTGCCGCCTCTCCTCGAGCGGAGCAAGGGGGTGGCGGGCTGGCGGAGCGGTCGCTGGTCGCTAACGGGCGCGTCGAAGGCGCTGACAGCCGCGCTGTCACTGCGGTTGACAAGCACCGAGAGAGACAGTCCCCGCCGCCCGCAGCCGGGGGCGGGAGACTGGGTGGGGGTGGGCGGCTGGCGCAGGAGCGGAGCTGTCCCCAGGCAGCCGGGCAGCGCGTCCCCGGAGGCCGCCGGCGGCACAGCCCAGGCGCCAGGCGCGTCCGGGAAGTCTGGGCTGCAGTCAGCCCGCAGCTGCCCCCGGGTCCTGCGCGCGGGCCAATCGCGGCGACTCGCCGGCGGCGGCAGCTTCCCCACCCAGCCCCCACCGGGCCGCGGCGGCGGCGGCTTAACCCTTCCCTCCTCCGCCCCGTCCCGCGTCGGCCTGCCGGGCCGCGCAGCTCCCCGGAGAGCAGCCTGATGCTGGCTCCGAGCCAGGGGCCCCGGACCTTGAGTCTGGCCGCACAGCTTGGGGTGTCCCGGGAGGGGGTGCTGGTCACACCATCAGACAAAGATCCTGGAGCTGCAGGTGCAGGACGTCTAGCCAGGTCCCCTGGTCGTATCCTGATCACTGAGCAGACTGCCCCTCCCTTTCTTGGCCCCGTACTCCTCCCTGCCCCCTTCGCCCCCACCCACCCGCGTCTCTGCAGCCAATCTGCCCTCCTGTCCTTCCTCCCAAAATCACAGGGAAAACTGCAAGGCACAGGAGTAACAACAACTATTTTATTAGAATTACTAGTGTGCGCGGCCATGGTGCTCCTGCAGATCGTGATGCTAACACTCACTGCACTGGCCCAGGTTGCAGATGAGGAAACTGAGACCTGGAAGGCCACAGACAGGACCACAGTCGTAGAGGTGGACACTGAGCAGGCTCTTACTGTCTGCTTCAGGCTAATGCCTCCCCCCACTCCTCTGCACCTTCCCCACCCCCTACCACCTCCTGCACTTTCCTCCTCTCTCCAGCACCTTCCAACCCCTTCCGCCTTCTTTATCTTCTTCCTCCTCCCCCTCTTTTGTATGTTTATACTCCTCTTTCTTTGTAGCTGCTTCTTCCTAGCCCCACAAACTCAAGACATTGCGACACAAAAACCTGTCTTAACTCTTACTTTCCTTTCAACCACACCTCCTTTCTTCCCTGTTTGTGCAAAACTTCTAAGAATTGTCTGTAGAGAATTTACTGTCTCTCTTGATCTTCCTCCTCATCCCAACCCCTGCCCTTACCAGCCACCAGTCAGGAAACTGCAAGGATCCACCACACCTCCCAGCCACACCCTCACCTCGGTGTTGACCCCTCCTGTCTCCTTCATGCTCACCTCTACTTCTCTTTGCTCTATACCTCTTTGCTCTACAGCTATGTAGCTTTAAGAGCTCCATATGCTGATGACCAGTTTTTGTTTGTTTGACTGTTTTGTATTTTTGAGAGAGAGAGACAGAGAGAGAGATAGAGAGAGATTAGAACAGGGGACAGGAACCTATGGCTCGCAAGCCAGATGTGGCTTTTTTGATGGTTGCATCTGGCTCGCAGACAAATCTTTAATAAAAATAATAATAACGTTAAAAATATAAAACATTCTGTTGTATTACAATCCATTCATTTCCTACTGCTCATGTTCATGGTTGCAGGTGGCTGGAGCCAATCACAGCTGTCCTCTGGGACAACACCAAATTTTTATTGGATAATGCTTAACGTACACTGGTCGTTGTATGGCTCTCACGGAATTACATTTTAAAATATGTGGCATTCATGGCTCTCTCAGCCAAAAAGGTTCCTGACCCCTGGATTAGAAGCATCAACTTGTAGTTGGGGCACTTTAATTGTTCATTGATTGCTTCTCATACCTGCCTTGAAGGGGGGTGGGGGCTCCAGCCAAGCCAGTGACTCCTCGCTCAAGCCAGCAACCATGGGATCATGTCCATGAGCCTGTGCTCAAGCCTGCAACCTCCGAGTTTCAGGCCTGGTGCCCAGAGGCGGAATAAGGTCCGTTGAGGCCCTGGGCACAGAAGAAAATATTGGGCACTTTAAAAAAAAGAGAGACATAGGGAAAATAAAAATACATGTTAACCATATTTTTTAATAAATAAAAAATATTATGTACTATTAATGTTAAAATTGCACATATAAAACCAAACTTGGTGTCATTAAAAAAAGTGTAAAGTTGGGGTTTTACGGGGCCCCTTCAGAAGTCGGGGTCCAGGGTGCGGGCCCGGTGATGTGCCTGCCGTAAAAACTGCCTCAGCATCTCAGGTCAACACTCTATCCACTGTGACACCACTGGTCAGACTGCTGATGACCAGTTCTTATTGAGCTCCCACTTTGTGCTCATTCTGCTATGGGTTGAGAGATTCCTGATGCCTGGAGCTTGTATTCTACTTGGGGGTGGGGCATATAGTAAAAAAAAAAAAAAAAAAGAAACCCCTTGACCAGGTGGCTCAGTAGATAGAGTATTGTTCCAGAGTGCTGAGTTCGTTGGTTCCATCCCTGGTCAGGGCACCCAATGGGAAGGGACCAATCAGTGCACAACTAAATGGAAAAACTAAGTGGAACAGCAAGTTGAACCTTCTCTCTCTCTCTCTCTCTCTCTCTCTCTCTCTCTCTCTCTCACTCTTTCTCCCTCTTTCCCTACCTCTGTTACCCCCACAAATCTATGAAAATAAATTTTTTTTTAAAGAACAACAACAACAAAATGACTACTCAGTAAATGAGAAAAATACTATACAGTCATATGTGGAGAATTAAGATGTGGTGCTTGTAGCAAGGTAAGTTCTGTGGCTGTTTTTGATTGGGTGCCTGTCTTGTATGTTGACAGTGAGACTTGGCCAGAGGGAGACCCCTTGAGGTGGAAGGAGGGGCCCTGGGAAGTCCTAAGTGAAGATGGAGCTTGGTAGAATGCAGCGATTTTGGTGTTCTGCACACTGGGAAGGGTCTGCACTCCCATTGCTGGTCAGGACAGAGGGTATGTGTGTGATCCCACCACCTGGGAAGAGAGCTGGCTGGGGGGATTTTTGGGGGCTTTGTGGAGAGGATAGAAGGTTTTTTGTGGTTTTTTTTTTTTTTAAGATTTTATTTATTCAATTTTCAGAGAAGAGAGAGAGAGAGAGAGAGAAAGAGAGAGAGAGAGAGAGGAGGAGGAAGCATCAACTCCCATATGTGCCTTGACCAGGCAAGCCCAGGGTATCGAATAGGCAACCTCAGCGTCCCAGGTCGACGCTTTATCCCACTGCGCCACCACAGGTCAGGCAATAGAAGGTATTTAAGCAGTGCATCCCTAGTGGTGCTGCAGGGGGTGGTCGTGAGAGGAAGTACCAGCTCCAAACACTAAGCTCAGATAGTATGTATTCTAGCAGCTGTTGGGGGGGGGGGGCACCAACCTTTGCCTCTCTTCCTTGACCCAGCAATGGCCAAAGAAATGTGCAGTGAGCCATGTCCCTCTGGCCATTGCAAGAGCCCAGCATAAATGCTCATAAAAGACTGTAATGAGGCTTTAAAAAATGACTAAGGAGCCCTGGCTGGTTAGCTCAGTCTGTTAGAGCATCGTCCTTAAACACCAAGGTTGTGGGTTCCATCCCCAGTCAGGGCACATAAAGGAAGTGATCACACGACTAAGTGGAACAACAAATGAATGATTCTCTCTCTTTCTCTGTCTCTTTCCCTTCCACTCTCTGTCTCTTTAAACCCAATTAGTAAAAAAATAAAATAAGATGAATGACTAAGGAACAGAAGACTCCAGTTACTGGAGGGTGACAATGCTATATTCCTCTCATGGCTCAGAAGAGTGTTGGCTTGGCTCTCACCTGGGACAGGGAAAATGAGACGCCACAATGTGGAGCTCCCCAGAGTCGTTTCCATGGGGCCTGGCCTCTTCACTTGGAGGCACATGTGACCTGTGCCCCCGAGACGCAGGCGGGGTGCAGGGCACAGGAAACTGTAGAATGAGTGTGTTTAATGGGTGCAGGAGCTGTTAATTCTGAGATAGGCCACAGAAAGGCCAAGAACAGAGAAGTAGAACCTGCTCCTTGGAATTGCCGTTGAAAAGACATGGGTGGGGCCGCTGAGGTTTGGAGTAGGGTAGGCGGCAGAGTGAGCAGAGATACACCTGTAAGCTACTCTCCTAGATGTTTGACCAGGTGTATCAGAGAGAGGACCAAATGGGAGAGGAAAGTCTGAGTCCTGGATATATGATCCCTCCTCTTGCAGTTGGAAGGGACTTAGCATGATAAAGGGCCAAGGGTCTGTTTTAGAGGCAGGGTGTAGCCCACCCCAGAGGAGTTTCCCGTTGGAGCAAGTTCAGCCTTCAGTGGGAGGAGAGACCTCCAGTATCAGGTTGAGGGCAGGAAGGCCTGACAGGTGGGGGTCAAGGCCAATGAAGGAGGAGGAGGGCAGGCCCAGATGTTACTCCTCAGTAAATGAAATAAGGATTTGGCAGCGGAATAGTCATGGGTCTCATAAGGAAGTGAATGAAATACAGGAGGCAGGAGACATGAAGCTGATGCAAGGTGGAGGGTCCGTGTGAGGGCAGGTGAAGTGGAGAGGGAGGTGCTGTCAGGGACATGGAGAGGGCCCTGCAGGCAGGGGATGAAAAGAACCATGCATGAGAGCCCAGAACAGCAGACCGTGAGTCTCCAGGCACAGCTGCATGGCCCCGTTTACTGGACATGTGAGGCCAGCCTACTTTATTTGTTTCTTGTATTAGGATGTAACAAGTAGGTGGCATTTAATGCATTCACAGTGTTGTGCAACCAATGTTGTTTGGTTTCAAAACATTTTCATCATTCCAAAAGGAAATCTTGTACCCATTAAATAGTTATAACTGGTAACCCTCTCCTCCACCCTCTGGCCCTCACGTATTTCCTTCTGTGTATGGATTTGTTTTAACTGGATATTTCTTAAGTGGACTCATATAATATAACTTTTTGTGTCTGGCTTTTTTCACTTAGCATGATGTTTTTAAGAGTCATCCTTGTCTGACCAGGCAGTGGCGCAGTGGATAGAGCGTCAGACTGGGACGTGGAGGACCCAGGTTCAAGACCTCGAGGTTGCCAGCTTGAGCGTAGGCTCATCTGGTTTGAGCAAGGCTCACCAGCTTGAGCCCAAGGTCACTGGCTTGAGCAAGGGGTTACTTGGTCTGCTGTAGCCCCCGGTCAAGGCACATATGAGAAATCAACTAAGGAACCTCAAGGAAGAATTGATGTTTCTCATCTCTTTCCCTTCCTGTCTGTCTGTCCCTATCTGTCCCTCTCTCTGTCTCTGCCACAAATTAAAAAAAAAAAGAGTCATTCTTAAAGATTAGGCATGCACATGTATTTGAGTGCCAGTTGTCCGTTCTTTTGGATATATGCGTAGGCCTGGAATTGCTGGATCATATGCCAGTTCTATGTTTAATTTTTTTTTTTTAATTCAGTGAGAGGAGGGGAGGCAGAGATAGACTCTTGCAGGTACCCCAACTGGGATTCATCCAGCAAGCCCATTAGGGGGCGATGCTCTGCCCATTTGGGGCATTGCTCCATTGCTCACCAACCGAACTCTTTTTAGAGCCTGAGGCAGAGGCCATGGAGCCATCTACAGCGCCCAGTACCAACTTGCTCCAATGGAGCCATGGCTGCAGGACGGGGAAGGAGGGAGAGAGAGAGAGAGAGAGAGAGAAGTGAGAGAGAGAGTGGCGAAGAAGCAGATGGGTCCTCCTCCTGTGTGCTGTGACCAGGAATCAAACCCAGGACATCCACACGCTGAGCTGATGCTCACTGAGCAACCAGCCAAGGCTTATGTTTAATTTTTTAAAAAGATTTTCTTTATTGATTTTAGAGAGAGAGGAGAGGGAGGGGGAGAGAGAGAGAGAGAGAAAGGCAGGGGGGAGGGAGGAATAGAAAGCACTAACTTACAGTTGCTTGTCCTGTGTGTCTTGACCAGGTTAGCCCCAGGGTTTTTAAACCGTCAGCCTCAGCATTCCAGGCTGACACATCATCCATTGCACCAGCACAGGCCAGGCTCTATGTTTGACTTTTTTTTTTTTTTTTTACAGAGACAGAGAGAGGGTCAGAGAGAGGGACAGATGGGGACAGACAGACAGGAACAGAGAAAGATGAGAAGCATCAATCATCCGTTTTTTGTTGCAACACCTTAGTTGTTCATTGATTGCTTTCTCATATGTGCCTTGACCGTGGGCCTTCAGCAGATCGAGTAACCCCTTGCTTGAGCCAGCGACCTTGGGTCCAAGCTGGTGAGCTTTGCTCAAGCCAGATGAGCCCGTGCTCAAGCTGGCGACCTTGGGGTCTCGAACCTGGGTCCTCAGCATCCCAGTCCGATGCTCTATCCACTGCGCCACTGCCTGGTCAGGCTATGTTTGGCTTTTTGAGGAAGGAGTAGACTGCTTCTCACAGTGGCTGCACCATTTTACATTCCCACTAACAGTGCACAAGTGTTCCAACTTCTGCATGTCCTCTCCAGCACACGTTATTTTTCTTTTCTTTGATTATAGGCATTCTAGTGGATGTGGAGTGGCACCTGGCTTTTTTATTTTACATGTGTTTTCTCAGTTAAACAGTGGTTTCTGCAGGCAGCAATGTACCAGTGGGGTGGGGAAGCAACAAGGACCCAGGGGCCTGGTGATGAGGTGGGACCTATAAACTTTGCCTCTGATGGTTTCTACAATTCTTCTGGGAGGCACTGTTCTCTCTGCGACAGAACAGCCTTAGAGAAACGAAGTGGCTTGCTTTGGCTCACGCAGCTTCCTACTGGGGACAGAATTTGCTTATTCCAAAGCCTCCTTCTCCCTGTTTATTCCCTGGTATCCCTCCCTGCAAGGCTGGATCTTGGGCACTAGGTGGGTTCCCAGAGGCGTTCCAATGGCCAAACCTGCCCTATTCATGCAGAAGCGAGGGGTCTGGGGCAGGTGTCAGACCAAATTTTTACATGAAGATACTTCTTAGAATATGAGCCTCTTTATGTGAACTTGGGAACCTGGCCATTGTTCTGTCTTTTCTGGAAAAGCTTTCTGTTTGCTCAGCCGTATTTCCATTGTCCAGTTTTTGGATGGCCTCTCAGCAGCGCGGCATTTCACAGGAGAGCAGCGCCCCCTGGGTGAAGGAGGTTCAGCCTCAGTCAAGCCGAGGCCAAGGGGAACCAGCCTCTTAGACCAGCAGGCTAGCTCTTTGCTGTGGGTGTAGGCTACGGGCTGGTGCGTCCTCAGTCACCTTATGCAGAGCCCACAGCAGGGTTCAGGAACCTTTTTGGCTGAGAGAGCCATGAGCGCCACATATTTTAAAATAATTCTGTGAGAGCCATACAAAGACCCATGTACATTAAGCATTATCCAATAAAAATTTGGTGTTGTCCCAGAGGACAGCTGTGATTGGCTCCAGCCACCCGCAACCCTGAACATGAGTGATAGGAAATGAATGGATTGTAATACGTGAGTGATAGATATGTAAATTCCAATCTGCCCTCTTGATGTTCCGCTTATCTGTCAGACCTCACCCTTACTGGACTATCACCCCTGAGACAAAGGAATTCCAAAAAGCTGAGAAGCCACCCCAAGGAGGGGCTCCGGACATACCAGGACTTTTGATTCAACATCCACATGCTCCAAGCCCCCAAGGAGGAGCATTCGGACATACCAGGACTTTTGCCTCAGTATCCCCTCAGGCTCTCCCAAACACTATATAACTCACCTCTAGTCTGTAACCTGCGCTCTTCTCCCCGGAGAAGTGCCCGGCAGGGTTCCTTTCTTCCTTTCAATAAAGCCTGTTCTTTTGGACTCCCATGGATTCCAACAGTGAGAATGTTTTATATTTTTAACGTTGTTATAATATAATAACGTTGTTATTTTTTTACTAAAGATTTGTCTGCGAGCCATCAAAAGAGTCACATCTGGCTCGCGAGCCATAGGTTGCCGACCCCTATGTTGCCCACAGCATCTAGCGACAGGAAAGGGATGCGAGGAGGATGGGACGAATCCAGGTGCTGGAGGAAGAAGACCCGGAAAAAGCGGACACATGGGCCCAGCACCCCAAGCCCTAGAGGCCCTGTCTTTTGTTTTTTTTGCGGGGGGGAGGGTGTCCATTTTTGGTCTCTTAAGAGGGTGGGCAGAAGCAAAGGGCTTGATGTGGGGACACTTCCTTGACACAGGAAGAGGATGAGAGGTGAGATCTACTCACAATCACGGGGCCCAGATTTGATGTCAGGGCTCTCAATCTCTTAGGTAAGACCCCCTCCCAATACTCAGAGGCTGCAGAGCAGATGTGACAGGACTCTCTGCTGTCACAGTGGTCCCTTGCGCTCACTCACATGCATGCTGCCAGGAAATGAACTTCTCTACTGCCATCTAGTACACATCTTGGGACTATTCGCTGTTTACTAAGCATCTGCTATTATAATTTTGTAACTGCCAATCTCCAAGTCACCTTACATAATCACTAGCCTAGGATGACTTATACACCCATAGTGGTAAGAACCAAAGTGCATGTGGTGGGACCCTCTAGCCTCTCATGTGGGACTCCTCTTCATAGAGTCAGAATCCAAAGCCCATGTGACAGAACCCACTATTCTCTCAGGTGGAACCTTTCTCCCAACTTGCAGGACTCAGAGCTAATTTGACAGGACCTCCTATTTTTACTGTTTAGAAAACAAGCCAAACAAAAACTTTCTAACACAGTATGAGTTTTTACTTGGGGTATTGTTATTAGGAATCAGGAACCCTGAACAGAAATCGCAGCTTTCTTGAGTGTGGCGAAGTCCAATATCTCAGCTTTCGGGAGGCAGAGCCAAAGCCGAAGCCTAGAACTTGTAGCAACGTGCTTTAAAAATGGCAAATTTTAGCCTGACCAGGCAGTGGCACAGTGGATAGAGTGTCGGACTGGGATGCGGAGGACCCAGGTTCGAGACCACGGGGTCGCCAGCTTGAGCATGGGCTCATCTGGCTTGAGTAAAGCTCACCAGCTTGGACCCAAGGCCCCTGGCTTAAGCAAGGGGTTACTCGGTCTGCTGAAGGCCCACAGGCAAGGCACATATGAGAAAGCAATCAATGAACAACTAAGGTGTCGCAACAAAAAACTGATGATTGATGCTTCTCATCTTTCTCCGTTCCTGTTTGTCTGTCCCTATCTATCCCTCTCTCTGACTCTCTCTCTGTCTCTGTAAAAAAAAAAAAAAAAAAAGAATAAAATCTGTTACTGAAAAAAAAAATGGCAAATTTTACAATTTTACAAGTGAGGAAGTAAAGACCCTGAAGGTTTGCTCTGTGTCCAAAGGAACGTAGCTTATAAATGGCAGATCCAAGCTCAGATACATTCCAGATGCCCAAAGGTTAGGAGGTCGCTCTGTCAGAACTGCTGCAAGTGCACACGAAGAATTGTAAGTTAGAAGAGGAGCCACTCTGGGCTAAACAATTAGAAAGAGGCTCCTTCCTCTGAGACTGACAGGAGATCAGGATGGGTGAGTAGGGGAGAGGCTGCTGGTGGTATCTCTAGATTGTGATTAGTTTTTAAATTATATGTTTTCCTCTTTTGGGAAGAGAAGTATATTTTTGCCCAAAATGTAAATGGCTAAATGGTATTTTTGTTGCAGCTTACTTAAACAATACAAAACAATAAAAATAATTCAAAATCCTACACCAAGAGGTAAAAAGTGCTGAAATATGTGTGTGTGTGTGTGTGTGTGTGTGTGTGTGTGTGTGTGTGTATACACACAAAAACTCTACATGCACACTTTTGCATTATTTGGATTTAATGAACTATTCTAGGTTGTTAAGAAGGATGCAAAAATTGTGAAATTTCAGCCTTTGTTTTCTAATTTTGCATTTAAGAATGTACGTTCTCTCATAAGTTTTGTTAACTTTTATTTTTATGACTGTTTATTTGGGGGCTTATTCAGGAATATACTTCATGACTTCTAAATATGAGGATATTCCAGATATTTCAGGCCCTGGCTGGTTGGCTCAGCAGTAGAGCATTGGCCTGGCGTGTGGAAGTCCTGGGTTTAATTCCTGGACAAGGCACACAGGAGAGGCGTCCATCTGCTTCTCACCCTTCCCCCTCTCCTTCCTCTCTTCCCCTCCTGCAGCCAAGGCTCCATTGGAGCAAAGTTGGCCCTGGGGCTGAGGATGGCTCCACGTCCTCCACGTCCACCTCAGGTGTTAGAATGGCTCTGGTTGTAACGAAGCAATGCTCTAGATGGGCAGAGCATCACCCCCTAGTGAGTTTGCTGGGTGGATCCCTGTTGGGCGCATGAGGGAGTCTGTCTGTCT
Source organism: Saccopteryx leptura (assembly GCF_036850995.1). Taxonomy (NCBI): domain Eukaryota; kingdom Metazoa; phylum Chordata; class Mammalia; order Chiroptera; family Emballonuridae; genus Saccopteryx; species Saccopteryx leptura. The sequence continues at coordinate 83,585,670 of NC_089505.1, read as the reverse complement.
GCCTCCCCACTTCTCATCTCAGAAATATACAAAAAAAATGAAGATATTCTAATTATCCTTTGTTAGTGATTTTTAGTTTAACTGCAATGAGAGCAAGAAACATATTTCAACTCTTTGACATTGGCTGACATTTGTTTTATAGGATACAGGGGGTCCTCAGGTTACAACAATCTTGACATACAGCATTTTGAGTTTACGAGGCTCATTCCCATAAAAACTTTTAAAAATTGAGACGTGAGTGTTTCCGCTTAGGCCACTAGCCTCCTACTTACCTGGGCGACCTAGTTTGATTGTGTGGGGTGGAAGAATACGCAGTAACGCAGCATATGAGTGAGGGAGTTGGGGTTACCTACGTCATTTTGGACTGTTAAAAGTGCCAGTGTTCCGTCTGTGTTAGGCTAGGGTGTGTGGTAGGAACGGAACCGTGTTGTAATCAAGGACCCCCTGTAACAGGTTTACTTTGAAACCTGTTCTAAGGTGCATCTCTGCTGTCATCCATGAGTATCTTGGGAATAACAGCTCAGTCCAGGTTAGCAGTCACTGTTATTTTATTTTATTTTTAGTGAGAGAGACAGAGAGAGGGACAGATAAGGACAGACAGACAGACAGACAAGAAGGAGAGATATCAGAAGCATCAATTCTTCGTTGTAGCACCTTAGTTCACAATTGCTTTCTCATATGTGCCAGTGTTATAGTAAACATTGGAAAATAAGTTGTGAAAATATTAATAGGAAAACTTGTAAATACTGTAGCTGAAATGAATAGAAAGTGAAACTAAAAATATTTATGCGCTGGGCCAACAGCCAAGCAAGGAATGCAAAGAAGTGATGAGTGAACCCCGGCAATAGCCAGATATGTATATGATTTGTGATAACCATATGGCGAGAGGTGCTGCATGTGAAGGTTTTTTAGAAGAGGCTCCTGAGCCACAGTCAGTCAGTCAATTGGTCAGTCAGTCAGTCAGTCAGTTGTCCAGACTCCAAGGTAGAACACTGATGGTCTCCATGCTGCTCTGACCAGGGACACCCAAAAGGAGCACGCCGACAGGGCCCCTTAAGTTGTACCCAGGCACGCCATAGGATCTGTGAGTAATAAACTGCCTGTGTGATTCTTGCAACTAACTTGTGTGTTGGTTGTGTCTTTCCTCCGGTGGTGATTGGTCTCAGTACCAATAAGTAGAATCCTCATAGCCACCTCAAGAGTAATCTTGAAGAGACTGCCAGCCCTGCTGTTAAGCAGGAGTGTCCCACTGTGTGGGGAAGTTGAATTGGGGACGCCTGATCGACATAGAGCTTAGGCTCTGTTGGGAAAGCCTTGATGGTGGAGGTGCCTCCAGCTGAGCCAGTAACCTCCCCTTGCTCAAGCCAGTGAGCTTGGACTCCAGCTAGTGACCATAAGGTAAAGTCTGTAATCCCATGCTCAAGCCGGTGACCCTGTGCTCAAGCCAGTGACCCTGTGCTCAAGCCAGTGACCCCATGCTCAAGCTGGTGATCCTGCACTCAAGCAAGCGACCTGGGGGTTCCGAACCTGGGTCCTCTACATCCCAGTCTGATGCTCTATCCACTGTGCCACCGCCTGGTCAGGGAGTAGTCACCTTTAAAAATATTCCAAGTGTTCATCTCTGCTTCTATCTGGTGTTCATTTTGGGAATAACAGCTTAGTACTGCCAGTTGGAAAATTGGTTGACTATAGTGGATTATTTAGGAATGTTGAATGCAATTTTATGTAGACGTGTTTTTCAGAAGATTTAAATATAAGGACTTAAAAAAAATAAATATAAGGACTTTCTAGGTACCTTTTGTTACTGAATTACAAATTAACTGTCATTAGAGCAAGAAACATATTTTATTTAATTTTAATTTTTAAATTGCTTGAAACTTGCTGTTTAGTAAGCTATGGTCAGTTTTTAAAATATCCCAAGTGAGATTCTCTGCTGTCATCTCGTTCTGTGCATTTTGGGAGAAACAGCTTAGTGCTGTTTAATAGAGGACATTGTTGGGTATAGTGGATGATCTGAATATTGAATTCAACTTGTTGCTCAGGTAGTTTTTTTTATATCTGTACTGATTTGGGGGGAGGCCAGAAGGTCTGTGAGTTTTGAAAGATGTGTGTTGTGTCCCTCAATAAGAATGATGTGTTAAGGCCCTGGCTGGTTGGCTCAGTGGTAGAGCATAGGTCCCGCGTGTGGAAGTCCCAGGTGCAATTCCCAGCCAGGGTACACAGGAAAAGCACCCATCTGCTTCTCCATCCTTCCCCCTCTCCTTTCTCTCTACCTCTCTCTTCCCTTCCCACAGCCAAGGCTCCATTGGAGCAAAGTTGGCCCAGGTGTTGAGGATGGCTCCATAGCCTTTGCCTCAGGCGCTAGAATGGCTCTAATTGCAGTGGAGCAATGCCCCAGATGGGTAGAGCATCGTCCCCTGGTGGGCATGCTGGGTGGATCCTGGTTGGGCGCATGTGGGAGTATGTCTGTCTGCCGCTCCCCACTTCTCACTTCGGGGGGGTGAAGAATGGTGTGTTAAATCTAATATAATTATGAATTTGTTTATTTTTCCTCGTAGCTGTGTTCTGTATGCTTTTAACATATGTTATTAAGTGCGTGTGAACCAGGAACTTCCTGGTATACTGAACTTATCACTATGAAGTGCTCACCTTTATTTCTAGTAGTGTTTTTGTATGTGAGTCTATTGTATGTTATTATATAATTTTCTGTTGTGAACCAGGTCCAGTCATGAGTGAGAATGGTGGGGGATTAAGAAATAACCAGAGAGGCCCTGGCCGGTTGGCTCAGCGGTAAAGTGTCGGCCTGGCATGCGAGGAACCCGGGTTTGATTCCCGGCCAGGGCACATGGGAGAAGCGCCCATTTGCTTCTCCACCCCCCCTTCCTCTCTGTCTCTCTCTTCCCCTCCCGCAGCCAAGGCTCCATTGGAGCAAAGATGGCCTGGGCGCTGGGGATGGCTCCTTGGCCTCTGCCCCAGGCGCTAGAGTGGCACTGGTCGCGGCAGAGCGACGCCCCGGAGGGGCAGAGCATTGCCCCCTGGTGGGCAGAGCATCGCCCCTGGTGGGTGTGCCAGGTGGATCCTGGTTGGGCGCATGCGGGAGTCTGTCTGACTGTCTCTCCCCGTTTCCAGCTTCAGAAAAATACAAAAAAAAAAAGAAAAGAAAAGAAAAGAAAAAAAGAAATAACCAGAGAGAAAAAGGATGGGATCGGGAGGACTTCTGCAGGCTGATGACCTACCAAAAACCCAGACACCCACGAACAACTTTATTTTATAATGCAGAGGACAAAGCCTTTTTGCAGCCTGGGTATTACTGGAAACTTTAGCAAGAAATGTATCCGATACAAAGACATGCATAGCATCTTACCTAACAGTTCCTTGAACAAAGGGTGAGAGGAAGGGAATATAGACTGCCTTTAGCAACTCAATCAAGCAAGGAATGCGGGGGAGGGCTGCAATGACTGTCAGCTTACAGCCTGTCTCCCACGATTTTTATTCAGTTTATCTTTGCATAACATATCTCTTTCCACTCTTTCACTTTTAATTTCTTTGTATGCTGATGCGTTAGGTAGCTCCCAGTGTTTTATATGAGTTATAAATGGTTGTTAAAATGAATTGGTTTTGGTAGAAGGCATGATGTCAGCACGCAATATTTTCCCTAGTCAGTGGTCCCAATACCACTGTTATATAATATATAATGCGTATTTTCCCACTGATGTGACAAGGCATCTTTATCATAGAAAAGTTTCATATTCTATTCCATCAATTCATCTATTTATAACATTTCCCCCACTGTTTTAATTAACGTAGCTTCATGATACAATACATTTTTTTGTCTTGTGCTAGTTTCTATTTATCATTTTCTAGAGTTTTGTTTTCAATTCTTCATTTTAATAAGCAAACTTAAAATGAGCCCGTTTTAGTTTCAAAAACCTAGCTGCTATTGTAATCCAGGTCATAATATATTTACAGAGAACTTTTGAAAATTTATATCCTTATATATTTTTTTTGTATCTAAGAACAGGACATTACTTGTTTGTTGCTCACATATATTTTATTGGGTAGTATGTGAAAGTGTCATTCATGACATGGCATGACATGGCAGCCTTGGCTGCAGGAGGGGAAGGAAGAGAGAGAGAGAAGATTGTGCACATTCGTATTCAGTCTAGTTATCGGTTCAGTTCCTATTGGATCTTTTCTTTGATTATATCTTCAATTTACTGTTTGTACATAAAAAGGATATTTATTTCAGCATGTTATTCCCACCTCAGTTTAATAAATTTGATTATCTGTTATAATTTTTAATTTGATACTCATGTGTTATCAAGGAAAATAAGCTATCCTGCAATAATAAAACTGTTCTGCTTTAACTGTCTAAAAATATCAAAATAGTAAAGACGAAATCATGAAGAAATGAGGTATTGTGAGGAATTAGAAAGATTATTTTTGTTAGTTATAAGTTTATTAAGGAATTATGCACAATAGTAACAAGATTCATAGCATTTTTAAATGAGTTCAAGTGCTGGAACTGTGGTGTTCTAGAAATCAGAAGTACTATAATTTATAATTGAAAGTGCAAGGGTGTAGAAAGTTTGCAGGTTAGTGCAAAGTTCTGCCTGAAGGGCAGTTTGCATGTGAAGCTCCTGTGTAGTAAAGACTTTAGGCTACTGCTTAAAATTTGAATCCAGATCCTGACCAGATGGCTCAGTAGATAGAGTGTTGTTCTTATGCACCGAGGTCACAGGTTCGATCCCTGGTCAGTGTACACACAAGAAGCAACCAATGAGTGCACAACTATATGAAACAACTAATTAGAACGAGTTGCTTTCTCTATCTCTCCTTCCCCCTACTCTCCTTTCCCCTTTCTCCTCCTTTACCCCTTTCTCCCTCAAATCAATGAATAGAAATTTGACCCTAGTTAACTGCCAGCAGCCTCTCCTAGTAGGATGTCTTTTATCTTTTCTTTCTTTTCTTTTCTTTCTTTTCTTCTTCTTCTTCCTCTTCTTTTTTATTTTTTTTATTTTTCTGAAGTGAGAAGCAAGGAGGCAGAGAGACAGACTCCCGCATGCGCCGGACCCGGATCCACCCAGCATGCCACCAGGGGGCGATGCTCTGCCCACCTGGGCTGTTGCTCCGTTGCAACCGGAGCAATTCTAGCATCTGAGGTAGAGGCCATGGAGCCACCCTCAGCACCGGGGCCAATTTTGCTCCCATGGCTTTGCACGACATGGCATGACATGGCAGCCTTGGCTGCAGGAGGGGAAGAAAGAGAGAGAAAGAGAGAGAGAATGGGAAAGGGTGGAGAAGCAGATGGTCATTTCTCCTGTGTTCCCTGGCTGGGAATCAAACCCAGGACTTGCATACACCAGGCTGACACTCTACCACTGAGCCAACTGGCCAGGGCCGGTGTGTTTTTTCTTAGTATCCACATATGTGTCATCTGGTGTGTGAGTTGCACAGGGTCCCCTGGGATGAGGGGATAGAAAAGATTTGGAGGTGAATTCTTCATCCCAGTGCCAGTCAGCTATTGAGCAGAGCAGATGCCTAGGGAAGGAGGTCGTAGTGACCTCAGGACAAAATCTCCAGTCTGACTGGAGTCCAGTGTGCGAGAGGGAGAGTGGGTCCCTGGGGAAATAGCTAGGCCAGACCCCAATATCTTCATCTGTGCTCCAGTGAGCATGTGAGGAGTTCCGGGGGTGCCTGGGGAAGGAGGTAGTGGAGACTTTGGGGCAAAACCAAGCATGTGTTCTGGTCAGGAGTGAGGAGTTGAGAAGCAAGTCAGGCCCAGACTTGAGAGGAGCAGCTGTGTGGATAGGAGGAGAGGGTCAGAGCCCAACCTGAGGGGAGAGAGGTGTGTCAGGTATAAGAAAAGCAGCTTGGGGACAGGAGGGCTGCGGCAGCCTGGGAGAAGTGGGTGGGTCCTGAGGGGTGAGGCACACAGCGGAGAGGACTTGAGGTGCAATGCAAAGGGCAGGCGGATGTGAGGAATGGGGCAGCAGCTGGAGAAAACGACTGGGGCCACAGGCGAGGCCATCAGTGAAGCGGACATGCGGTGAACGGTTTCTGTAGGACCACTTCCCTGAGCACATGCGCATTCAGGAGTGCGCTACGTTTGGTCCCAGTTTCCCTGAACATGGTGAGATCCATAGTCACATTCTCACAAGAGGTGGAGCCAAGCTTAAGCCTGTCCTTCAGCAATGTGCCTTCTCAGCTATAAAACTGAGAAAATGCATAAGTGACAACAACGACCCTGGGAGGTGTTCTGCATTCAAAAGAACCTAGTTGCCTGAGGCGGTGGCGCAGTGGATAGAGCGTTGGACTGAGATGCCGAGGAACAAGGTTTGAGACCCCGAGGTCGCCAGCTTGAGCACGGGCTCATCTGGCTTGAGCAAAAAGCTCGCCAACATAGACTCAAGGTCGCTGGCTCGAGCAAGGGGTTACTCAGTCTGCTGAAGGCCCACGGTCAAGGCACATATGAGAAAGCAATCAATGAACAACTAAGGCGTCGCAACAAAAAACTGATGATTGATGCTTCTCATCTCTCTCTATTCCTGTCTGTCTGTCCCTATGTATCCCTCTCTCTAACTCTCCCTCTGTCCCTGTAAAAAAGAAAAGAAAAAAAAAGAACCTAGCTTGTAAGTGGTGACCAGGGCTCAGGTAAATTCTGGATGAACAAAGCTTAGGAGGTCTCTCAGTCTGGACTGCGGCCACAGCACAAGGACAGTGTGCGTTAGGAAAGGGCCACTTTGGGCTAAATGATTAGAAATCCTGGGCCATGGTGGCACAGTGGATAAAGCATTGACCTGGAATGCTGAGGTTGCCAGTTCATAAATGATTAGAAATGGTTTTTATTCCCCTGACTGACAAGAGATGGAGTTGAGTGAGCAAAGAAAAGGCTTCTGGTGTTGTTACCACAGCAGACTAGTTTATGATTTTATTTTTTAATTATCTCATATTTTCCTCTAGTCCTTTTTTTTTTCTTCCCGCAAAAGACAATGGCTTGCTCTGGCCAGAGCACTCGGTAGGTAACAGCATCACACAGATACACTAAGGTACGGGTTTGATTCCTGGTCAGGGCACATACAGAAACAGATTGATGTTTCTATCTGTCTGTCTGTCTGTCTCTCTCTAACCCCCTTCCTCTCTCTAAAATCAATACATGAAATTTTAAAAATTGAAAAAAAGGGAAAAAAATGACAATGGCTTTTTTTTGTAGCTTAAATAGTGTAGAGAAATGAATTATTTTAAAAATTCCACCCCAAGAAGTAAAAGTTGCTACAGTGTAAAGTATATACCCTCCAGAACTTTCTGTGTGAACATTTCTTTCTTCTACTTTCTCTGAATTTAATTTACTATCTTGGGTCTTAGTATGGGTGGAAAGGCTGTGCATTTTCAGGTTTTCCTCCCTAAATGAATTTATTATGACATTTTGCCATAAATTTTCTTATGTAGTCTTTTTATTATCGTTAATTTTAAATTATTTTGTAACTTGAATTGTGATTTTGAGGAGGGTTATTTAGGAGTGAATTTCTTAACTTAAAAATATAAGGGTGGCATATGAAAAAATGCTCAACATCACTAATCATTAGAGAAATGCAAATTAAAACCACAATGAGATATCACCTCACACCAGTCAGAATGGTGCTTATCAACAAAACAACACAGAATAAGTGCTGGCGAGGATGTGGAGAAAAGGGAACCCTCCTGCACTGCTGGTGGGAATGCAGACTGGTGCAGCCACTGTGGAAAACAGTATAAAGATTCCTCAAAAAATTGAAAATCGGGCCCTGACCTGTTGGCTCAGTGGTAGAGCGTCGGCCTGGTGTGCAAGGGGTCCCGGGTTCGATTCCCGGCCAGGGCACACAGGAGAAGCGCCCATCTGCTTCTCCACCCCTCCCTCTCTCCTTCCTCTCTGTCTCTCTCTTCCCCTCCCCTCCCGCAGTGAGGCTCCATTGGAGCAAGGATGGCCTGGGTGATGGGGATGGCTCCTTGGCCTCTGCCCCAGGCACTAGAGTGGCTCTGGTCTCAGCAGAGCGACGCCCCGCAGGGGCAGAGCGTCGCCTCCTGGTGGGCGTGCCGGGTGGATCCCGGTCAGGCGCATGCGAGAGTCTGTCTGACTGTCTCTCCCAGTTTCCAGCAGGTGGATCCCGGTTGGGCGCATGCGGGAGTCTGTCTGACCGTCTCTCCCAGTTTTCAGCTTCGGAAAAATATAATACAAAAAAAAAAAAAAAAAGAAAAAAAAATTGAAAATCGGGCCTGACCTGTGGTAGCGCAGTGGGATAAAGCGTCCACCTGGAACACTGAGGTCGCCGGTTCGAAACCTTGGGCTTGCCCGATCAAGGCACATATGGGAGTCGAAGCTTCCTGCTCCTCCCCCTTCTCTCTCTCTCTGTCTCTCTCTCACTCCTCTCTCTCTAAAAAATCAATAAATAAAATATTTTTTAAAAATTGAAAATCGAACTGCCTTTTGACCCAGCTATACCACTGTTAGGAATATACCCCAAGAACACCATAGCACTGTTTGAAAAGAAGAAATGCACCCCCATGTTTATGGCAGCATTGTTCACGGTAGCAAAAATCTGGAAACAGCCCAAGTGTCCGTCAGTGGACGAGTGGATTAAAAAGCTTTGGTACATATATACTATGGAATACTACTCAGCCATAAGAAATGATGACATTGTGCCTGACCTGAGGTGGTGCAGTGGATAAAGCATTGACCTGGAAATGCTGAGGTCGCCAGTTCGAAACTCTGGGCTTGCCTGGTCAAGGCACATATGGGAGTTGATGCTTCCAGCTCCTCCCCCCTTCTCTCTCTCTGCCTCTCCTCTCTCTGTCTCTCCCTCTCCTCTCTAAAATGAATAAATAAAAAAATTTAAAAAAAAAAAAAAGAAATGATGACATTGTATCATTTACAACAACATGGATGGACCTTGATAACATTATACTGAGCGAAATAAGTGAATCAGAAAAAACTAAGAACTATATGATTCCATACATAGATGGGACATAAAAATGAGACTCAGAGACATGGACAAGAGTGAGGGGGTTACAGGGTGAGGGGGAGGAGAGGGATGGGGTTGGGGGACGGGAGGGGCACAAAGAAAACCAGTTAGAAGGAGACAGAAGACAATTGGACTTTGGCTGATGGGAATGCAGCATAATCAAATGTCAAAATAACCTAGAGAGCCTGACCAGGCGGTGGCGCAGTGGATAGAGCATCGAACTGGGATGCAGAAGACCCAGGTTCGAGACCCCGAGGTCACCAGCTTGAGCACAGACTCATCTGGCTTGAGCAAAAGCCCACCAGCTTGAACCCAAGGTCGCTGACTCCAGTAAGGGGTTACTCAGTCTGCTGAAGGTCCGCGGTCAAGGCACATATGAGAAAGCAATCAATGAACAACTAAGGTGTTGCAACATGCAATGAAAAACTAATGATTGATGCTTCTCATCTCTCTCCATTCCTGTCTGTCTGTCCCTGTCTATCCCTCTCTCTGACTCACTCTCTGTCTCTGTAAAAAAATAATAATAATAAAAAAATAACCTAGAGATGTTTTCTCTGAATATATGTACCCTGATTTATCAATGTCACCCCATTAAAATTAATTTTAAAAAATATGTAAGGTTTTTCTAATTAGCTTCTATTACCGATTTCTAGATTAACTGTAATAAGAACAAGAAACATACTCTTTATCATTTCAAACCTTTGAAGGTTGTTGAAACTTGCTTCATAGAACATACATGTTCTCTGTTCCAAGCGCGTTTCTCTGCTGCCACCTCGTGTGCATTTTGGAAATAACACCTCAGTGCAGTTCACCAGGAAAAATGTACTGCTCACAAAAATTAGGGGATATTTCTAAATAAATATGAAGAAATCAAATATCCCCTAATTTTTATGAGCAGTGTAGTTGTTGGATGTTGTACATTATCTAATGTTGACTCCAGTGGTACCTAGAAGTTCCTTTTATAACTTGTAAATGTAAGAAATTTTTAGTTACCTTTTTTTTTTTTTTTTACTGGTTTCAACATTAACTGCAACAAGAGCAAGAGATATACTTTATAAATTTCAGTCCTCTGAAGTTTGTTGAAACTTGCTTCATAGCACATACCATACGGTCTCTGTTAAGTGTGTTTCTCTGCTGCCACCTCGTGTGAATCTTGGGAATCATACCTCAGAGCAGGTCCGCAGGTCAGGTTAGGTAGAGGATTGTCAAACTTTGGTTCCAATTTGTCATTCATGTAAAGTTTCTGTGTATCCTTAGTGATTTGTTTTTGTGGGAATCTATTGGTTCTGAAAGAGGCATGCTCAGTCCAGAAGGGGAGAGGCATTGTGTTAAATCTGTTATGATTATACATTTATTTATTTTCCCTTGAAGCTCTGTTCTGTGTAATTGGAATTTATGTTATTAAGCACAGACCCATTTGGAACTTCCTAGTAAATTAGAGTCACTGATATGAAGTGCTGTTAATTTCTTTTTTGTTTTTTTGTGAACAGAGATGGAGAGAGAGACAGATAGGGACAGACAGACAGGAAGGGAGAGAGATGAGAAGCATCACTTCTTCATTGAGGCACTTTAGTTGTTTATTGATTGCTTTCTCATATGTGCCTTGACCGGGTGGGGGAGTTACAGCAGACCGAGTGACCCCTTGCTCAAGCCAGCAACCTTGGGCTCAACCTGGTGAGCCTTGCTCAAACCAGATGAGCCCGTGCTCAAGCTGGTGACCTTGGGGTTTCGAACCTGGGCCCTCCGCGTCCCAGTCTGACATTCTATCTACTGCGCCACCACCTGGCCAGGCAGTGCTGTTAGTTTCTGTTACTGCTTTTTGCCTTGAAGTGTACTGTATGTTATTATACAATTTTTAGTTGGTTTATGTTTGCATGTGATATAGGTTAGAACAAAAGGAGGTTTACAGTTGTTCATATGGAAACAACACAATAGCTCATAAATAGTAATCCCACAAATAACTGTGTTTGACAACCTCAAAAATGTAAACCTTCTTTTGTACCACCTGTGAGTCTTTTCCCATTCTTTTATTTTCAATCTTTATGTACCTTTAGGTTTTAGGTAACTCTGTGTCCTATATATATATTTTTTAATTTATTTATTCATTTTAGAGATGAGAGAGAGAGAGAGAGAGAGAGAGAGAGAGAGAAGAGAGAGAGGGAGGAGCAGGAAGCATCAACTCCCATATGTGCCTTGACCAGGCAAGCCCAGGGTTTTGAACCAGCGACCTCAGCGTTCCAGGTTGATGCTTGATCCACTGCACCACCACAGGTCAGGCTGTGTCCTATATTAATAATGAGTAGTTATTAAAAGCTATGAGGAATGGAGTTTAGTTGAGGGTATGATATAAGGCTCCAATATTTTTTTTCTGTTTACTTTTCTCACAGTATTTACTAGATAATGTATTTATATATATATTGTTTTCATGCAACTAAAAAGCTATCTCAGACAACATTTTTATATGCATGAGCATGTACTACTGGGCATTTTTTACTGTGTCATCATTTTTTCTTGTCACGTGTCATTCATTACCCCAGTGTTTCAATTATTGTACCTTCATAATGGAATGCCCGTCTGTATCTATTTGTGCAAGCTTCTGTGTTTTATTTTGCTTTTTCAGAATTGTTCTCTGTGTTGCAGGTATTTATCAGCGTCCCTAATGAATTTATTATGCATTCACTGCCTGCCATTAAGACCCTGGGCCTCAGCCCAGGCTTACGCCAATCCAAAGTGTCTGCATACATTGCGGTTGTCCCTGGGGCCACCATCCAACTTGGGTGAGAAACACATGTTCAAAGATCATACTGAAACCCGAATGATTGGCCTGGGAATGTAGAAACCACACCCCATTAACACAGTGAGTTAACCTCTGAGGATTGAGGAGTAATCTAGAATGTTATCCATCGATGAATACATTAGGGTCACAGCGCTTTCTGTGTTCTTCTTGTCTCAGCGTACTGTTATGGGGGAAATATTTTTTCACATTCTGGGGCTTACAGTGAGGACATGTTGAATCAGTCAGCTCTAGAATGACTATCTCTTCTATTTGGTTGAATGTGAAACCTCCCCATCAATCCCCCAAATGCCAGGTGAGAGAGGGAGCAAGGAAAAGGTGTAGGGGCTCTGAGGAAGCTCGGTCTCCCCACGTAGCCCGCTATGAGCAGGTAGTTACTGTCCTCCAGTCCCCTCCGTGTGGACCTAGTGAGTGCATGGGTGAAACAAGAGAGGAAGACGAAATCCAGACTGTAGCAGAATAGCTGTTGTCCCGGCGGTTTTGTACACTTTGGGTGGGGTCCCTCTTAGTAGATATGAGCTCTATTTCTGTTCACATATCAGAATCCAAATGTGAAGTGAGCAATGTGGCCCAGCGGATATTAGGTAAATGGAGGGGATTAAGGTGAGCGAGAGTGGGGAACAGTTTCAAGCACCTTGTGAGGACCCAAAAAGGGTACCCAGACTATTTCTGAGGTGCACGCCTCATGTTCAAATTAGATGAGCTATTCCCACGGGACCACTGTTTGTGAGCCCCTCCTGTAGAATGCAGAGCAGATGCGGAAGCACACTACTTGTGGTCCCAGTTTATTGAGTGTGATGAGGTCTCTAACCTCACAGGCTTCCAGGCAGCGGAGCCAAGTCCAAAGCCTGGGTGCATGTTCCAAGCTCCAGAAAGGAGAACTTTCATAAGCCATAGGAGAGAGACCCTGAGGTTTGTTCCCTGGACCCATGTGTCTGACATCTGGTGTCCTGAGGTGAGGGGGGAGGTGATACCTGGAGGCAGACTTTCTATCCCGATTCCCAGCAACCATTGAGGAGAAGAGGGGACGTCTGGAGAAGGGTGCAGCTGGCCTTGTGGCAAGTTTTCCATGGCGGCTTGAGGTCAGCGTGTGAGGGCAGAGCAGATGGTTCAGCTAAGGGACAAGGAGAGACCCAGAGATAAATATTTATCTCCTCTGCATGCATCTCTTGGAGGCGATCATGGGAAAACAGGCAAGGAGAGACTGGCCGGTGCATTCTCCCTCCTTGCTCCGGGCAGGGTGTGAGGAGCACGGTGAGTCTTCAGTTCACTGGCCAGGAAAGACCGTGAGCAGGAGTCTGCATCCCAGCTCGAGCAGCTTGTGTGGTGAAAGGGGTCATCTGGGGCTGAATTTCCATCCCTGCTTTAGCCAGAATGATGGGCAGGAGGGGTTTTTGTGGGAAGGGGCCAGGAGAGATCTGGAGGAGAATGGTTTCTCCTGACTGCAGCCAGCGTCTCACGGGCAGCTGGAGCCTGCAGACACAGGTGAGGAGAGACCTGGAGCCACTTCTTTCTTCAGGTGAGGAGAGACCTGGAGCCACTTCTTTCTTCTTGGCTCCAGCAGGTCTGTGCCGGGCAGAGGGCGTCTGAGGTCAAGGGCGAGAAGAGACCTGGACGTGGCTTCTCGCCAGCCTGAGGTAGTGGGGTTTCTGGGGTGAGGGGTGCACTTCAGCCGGCATGAATCCGGCCACGCTGCTGTCAGGCAGCCCCGCCCCAGCTGCTTGGCTCAGGTCAGGGCTCACTGGTCCTGAAGCCGCCCCAGCCGGCCAGGTTCCAGGAGCGCTTCTCAGATCACAGCCTCTCCCAGCCTTTGCGCGTCTCTCCCCAGCTTTTCCCTCCCAGAGGTGTCACGACCCACGATGCCCAGTGTGGGTGAATCCCACATGGGCCGATATGGTGGCAGAAGTCGTCAGGGGTGTCAAGCCAAACAGGGCGCAGGCTGCCAGGTTCTAGGGGAGGAATGTTGATGGGAGAGGGTGGTGATGTCCAGACAAAGAACCTCAAGAGAAACAAGTGACTAGGACGCTGCCAGGTGAGGGAGGGCAGGGGGCGAGACAGTGGGGGGAGGAGCGCAGCACTGGTAGGAGGTGAGAGAAGGGCCTGAGCCGGCCAGGTGAGGGCTGTAGTGCAGGCGGGGGTGGAAGCCGGGGAGCGACCCCATCACTTCGGGGCTGGAGAAACCCGGGGTGAGGAGGGAGGGGCTGTGGCCTGTGGTTGGAAGGAGGACGGGGCTGCTGTGAGGGGCGCAATGAAAAGGTGGGTAAGGGAGAGGAGGGCTGCGTGCCTATGGTCGAGCATGGGTGCAGTAAGAGAGGACTGAGGCTTTCAGAACGGAGAGCCTGGATGCGAGGAGGCTATGGAGAGAGAGAGAGAGAGAGAGAGAGAGAGAGAGAGAGAGAGAGAGAGCGCAGGAGGAAGGGAAACAGAATGGAAGCCACGACCATGGAGCTGCCCGGTGATGTGTCTGGACTCCCGTCTCCCCCGCAGAGAGGAAGAGACAGCAGAATCTAGTAGCATCAGTTGCAGCCGATTCTAATTGCCAGGCCTTCGGTTATTTTTTTAAAAAATGTTTATTGATAAGAGAGAGAGATATGTTGTACCATTTACGTAAGAATTTACTGGTCGCCACAGCTGGAGGACTCAGAGCTGACATGACAGGACCCCCTAGTCTCAAGTGGGACCCCTGACCCCAATCACAGGGTCAGATCTGATGTGTCGGGGCTCCATACTCCCTCAGGGAAGACCCCTGGCCACACTCAGAGGAGGCAGGGCCGATGTGACCCGACTTTCCAGGCTGTCTGAGCCAAACCCGGCGCACACTCGGGTGCAGGTGGCAGGGAATGCTCTTCTCTGCTGCCATCTAGTGTGCACTCTTGGGAATAGCACCTTTTTTTCTTTTTCCTGACAGAAGGATAGGGACAGACAGACAGGAATGGAGAGAGATGAGAAGCATCAGTTCTTCATTACAGCACCTTAATTGTTCATTGATTACCAAACATTTGTTGTTGTCATGTTGCAAGGGCACAGTGCATGTCTAAGGCGCCTCCCATCACCCCCAGCTCTGGATGTCTATGTCTCCATAATGGGAGGAACTAAAGTGCGTGGGCGAAAGCTCATCATTCTCCCAGTGGGTCTCCTCTCCACAGAGACAAAATCCAAAGCTTACATGACCTCTCCTAGGTGGGGCCCCTCACCATTCAGAAGACCCAGCCCT
Source organism: Saccopteryx leptura (assembly GCF_036850995.1). Lineage (NCBI taxonomy): Eukaryota > Metazoa > Chordata > Mammalia > Chiroptera > Emballonuridae > Saccopteryx > Saccopteryx leptura. Next base: position 83,570,663 of record NC_089505.1, on the reverse strand, counting down.
GCTGTATACCATGACTCCCGTGGTAGGATCCCCTTCTTACATCACAAGATTTAGAGCTGATATGATCGAACCCAGACCCTCTACTTTCTCAGTTGTGACCCTTCCACACCATCAAATAACACAGAGCAGATGTGACAGTGATGCCCTGTGCTCTCAGGGAAAGACCTTTCCTTGCACTCACAGGGATCCAAGAAGGATGTGACACCGTCCTTGCTCTCTCGGGGAGGGACCTCTCTTCACACTCACAGGTTCTAGAGCTAATGTGACAGGACCCCCCTTCTCTCTGGTGGGTGTATTTCCTAGGCTCACAGGAACAGAGCCACTGTGACAGGACTTCCTGTGTCAAGCGAGACCCCTTCCACAATGACTGGACCCAGAGCTTATGGGCACGACCCCTTTCTTTCACAAGGCAGAGACTTCTTCCTGTGAGAGGACCCCTGTTACTTCACTGTCTTGTATGAATAGGAATTCTCCTTGAGCATGTATTGTATGTTCAGTATCTCTTGTTCATCTGATTACATTCATTTGATTATTACCACAGCTGTTGGGACTTACAAGGTATGAGGAAAATGTGTTTTATTGTTTGTTTGTTTATCCCCCACGCTATGGATGAGCTGGGCATGTGAAGATAAAGGATGAGAAACTGACCTTAGGAAAGTGCTGCAGCTGAGACATGGACATCTGCCGGCTAGGGTTACTGTTACTTTTGTTCACCGTCAGCTGTTTGGGTTAATTTTTGTAGGGTTTGGTGGAATTATGTAGTGCTCCCTCATTTACACTGGCATGAAAACACATCTGAGAAGCTAGCTGCTTGGACTCAGAGTCATGAGTTTTCTGTATTGAGTCCCGGCTGTGTTTACATTGTGAGGATTCGGTTCAGCTCCTGTGTCTGTCACGTGGAAACTTGGGTCTGTTGTCTGCCTCCATGTCTGGAGTTTGGCTGTGGGGTCTCGGTACAGATGTGGATTCAGTCCCTGGGGTCTGTGGTTGAATCTGTATTGAGCTGTGTGGCATCTGGGGTCCCTCTGTGTGTGTCTCCATGTCCTGGTTCCCAGTGTGGGGCCCATGAGCAGCTCTAGCCATAAGATGTAATGTGTGTGCCTGACCTGTGGTGGCGCAGTGGATAAAGCGTCGACCTGGAAATACTGGGGTCGCCGGTTCAAAACCCTGGGCTTGCCTGGTCAAGGCACATATGGGAGTTGATGCTTCCAGCTCCTCCCCCCCTTCTCTCTCTCTGTCTCTCCTCTCTCTCTCTCTCTCTCTCTCTCTCTCTCTCTCCCTTGCCTCTCTAAAATGAATTTAAAAAATTATTTAAAAAAAAATTAAAGGATGAAAAAAAAAAAAATGTAATGTGTGGCATCTGGTGTCCAGCATTTGGGTTCCAGGGGTCTGACTTGGGTCTGGAGAACAGTGTTTGGTTTGGGGCCTGGGGCCCAGGGTCCTACTTTTGTTTTCGGGTCTGTTGTTGAGGTGGAGGACTGCAGGGTCTATGTCTGGGGTCCCGAGTCTGTCTGTGGCCTCTGTCCGGTGTCTGTCAATTAATGGTTGTTGTGTTTTCATAGACGGGTAGCTGGCTATTGATGGAGAAAGAGAAGCAAGGAACTTGCACATTATATTTTATAAATCTAGGAAAGCTTGTTTTAGGAAGAAGCTTCAACATTCTATTTAACTTAAGCTTAATCAGCATGAAAGCTCAAGTATTTCTAGGCCTGATGACCCATTTCAGGAATCCACTGTGTCCTCAGAAGTTTATTGTCCCTTGCGTTCCAGTTGGGCAGGAGTGAGTGAAGGAGGTCCAGGTCATCATGTACTGGAAGGTGTCCCAGTTCTTAGCCATTGACACAGATAACCCACATTAGCATATTGAGAGCTAACTTACAAAATTAATAGGGTGGAGCCCTGGCCGGATAGCTCAGTGGGTTAGAGTGTCCTTCCAATATGTCAAGGTTGTGGGTTTGATCCCTGGTCAGGACACATGTCAGAAGCAACCACTGAATGCTTAAATAAGTGGGACAACAGATCAATGTTTCTCTCTCTCGCCTTCTGTCAGTCTCCCCCCACTCCCTTTCCTTTTGCTCTCTAAAATCAATAAATAGCCTGACCCGTGGTGGTGCAGTGAAGAAAGCATCGAGTTGGAAATGCTGAGGTTGCTGGTTAGAAACCCCCAAGCTTTGCTGGCCAAGGCACATAGGAGAAGCAACTCCCAGTTAATGCTTTCTGCTCCTCCCCACCTTTCTCTGTCTTCTCTCTCTAAAAGTAATAAATAAAAACTTTAAAAATTAATTAATTTTAAGAAATGTATAGGTTGGAGAGTCCCATCTTTACAGGGACCCCAGTAAGGCCATATGAACTATTGCTACAGCTCGAAGATCTCAAATTAGATGCCAGGAAGGAGTTTAGGGAAAACAGACCAGTGGCCTATGGGTCTGGCCCCTCTGCGCTATAGCTGCTCTGCTTCCGGGGAAGGCCAAGAGCAAGTCATAATAATGGTGGAGGTTATGGGCACTGAGTCCTTCTGCTCTTTTCCTCTGGATGCCTCCCTTTTCCAGGTGGCCCCTCAGTCCCTTCTTGGACTGTGGTCTCCAAGGAATGAAGAGGTTGTGGGAGTGCAAGGACTGGGAGGGTGTCCCTGGCTAAGCCTGGGCTAGCGGGTGCTCAGCCACATCAGTTTATTATTGGCCTAGATGACAGCTGAGAACAGCAAGGACAGAGCGCAAGAGGGCCATCCTGAGCTCCAAAGTTTCACATGCCATGTGGTGGTAGCTGCAGAGAAGAGGGGACTGATAGGAATGTCGTATGAGGCATGGGCCAAAATAGGATGGAGGGAGAGAGATTGCTGGTCACACAATTGGCAGGAGCTAATACGCACCACTTTCCTGAATCCTCACAGCCACCCAAGAGGGAGCGGTTCTCCCCATTTGACAGATAAGGAGACTGAGTTTTCATTTATTTGCCTGAAATCACATTCCAAGCCTGTAGGAAGCTCCTGTCAGGTGAGGCCTCAGAGGAAGGACACATGGGTAGAAACAGATTGGTGCTCTATACTGAAGAACAGGTTTTTAAATGCCATTGGACAGGGAGGGGATAGAAGTCACTCTTAAAGGGATCTGTTGGTTGAGCACCTGGAAAGGGCCAGATCACTTCTGTCCGCAGCTATCCTGTCTCGTTTCGTGCCCAGGTCCCACCTCAAACACCAGCTCGGGTGAGAACATGGCAAGCTGGACCATCAGGTGATGTGCAGGTTTTCTTAAAAACAAAATTTTTTTTAAAAGTACAATATTTAACCCAAGGCTGCAAGGAATACTTGGATTGCTCGATTTGTCCAGGATACTGTTGAGTGTGCATTCTTCTGGCTCATCTTGGACCATCGGTTCTGAATTTTGAATTGTGTTAGAATCAGTCTTTAGTTCAAAGACCTGTCTCATTTGGCAAATGAGAGCAATAGGTAAACTGAGGCATGTGAGGGTATTAAAATAGGGATTATTACCAGGTCAGGATTTTCATTTAATGCAGTGGGCAGTGCCGCTGCCTAATTTTTATTTTTTTTGTCTTTTTTTTTTCTATTTTAAAAAAAATTGAATCCAGAGAGGGGACAGGTGAGAGAGGGAGACAGAAGCATCAATTTGTTCCTGTACGTGCCCCAGCCTAGGATTGAACCAGCCCCCTCTGCATCTCAGCACGATGCTCCAGCCAACCGAGCCTTCCAGCCAGGGTGTTTGCTGTTCTGTTTTGCACATATTTGGATCAACATCACCGTGGCCTGTCTAGGAAAAATAACCCATAACTATGCTTTTGCTGCCATCTCGTGGACATCTTGAAAATAACAGCTCGGTAAAAGTCACTAGAAAGCTTTTTCCTCTGCTGCTATCGGGTGTACACTTTGACATTAAAAGCTGAGTGCGTGTAACCAAAAAACTGTCAACCTACTTTTGCACCAACGATGTGTCTTTTCCCATATTTTTACTTTGAATCTCTTTGCACGCTTATGTTTTAGGGACGGCGGGGGGCGGGTCTGATGGCGCGTGGGTGTGGACTGTGAGGGGCGTGGACGGCAGCTGGCCTGTTGGCGTGAAACAGGACTGTCCTGGTGTGTGTGTGTGTGTGTGTGTGTGTGTGTGTGAGAGAGAGAGAGAGAGAGAGAGAGAGAGAGAGAGAGAGAGAGAGAGAGAGAGAGAAACACTGAAAAGTAGTTCCAACCTCGCCTTAGACAGGAGCTTCCTCCCCGGAGAGGGGATAACTCGCTGGAGAGGGTCTCCCTCCTAGGATTTGGTGGCCTTCCGAGTGAGGGGGCCCTCCCTCTGTAGAGTGGCTCTCCTTCCATGGAGGGGCGGCCCCTCCCTGGAGATGTTTAGTGAGGGAAGGGAGCCTTCCCCCCCAGTTCTCTCTTGTCAATTTAAGCAATCCGGACCTGTAGAATATTTATGAGTTTATTTGAGCCAAACTGTCGACAGTTGCTGGTAATCAAAGTCTCAGCGGATTGAAAAAATGATCTGGAAAATGGAGCTTTGACCCATATTTTGTACATCAGAATCAAAGCGGAAGACAAGGGGGTTACATGAAATTGATTGGTGATAGATTAGGGAGGCCGAGAACGAGAACACAAAGCAGGGAAATCTGTGGGAGTGGTTAAAAGTAAAAATGTATATAATGAAATTTCTTTTATGTGGGCAGGAATAAGAGTGCTAACAGTGACCCTGATAACAACAATGGGGGTGGTTGGCTTCTGCTCTGGTGATATGCTTGTTCTGAGGAGTGCAGGAAAAAGTTACCCTTACATTTCAAAGGCATGCTATTGTTAGGTAGGATAGACAGGCACCAGGGCAGGAAAAGGGGTGGGGGAACAAAGGAGGTTTTATCTCACCCACTGAAGGAGGGGGTCAATGGTCATTCGGTCTGCCAAAATGAAGTCACTAGATAGCCAAACGGCCTTGAAACACTGTACATTGGTCAGAGTATCAGTGAAAGGGAACCTTGGGATTTACAGTTAAAAAGTATATGATCTGGCCCTGGCTGGTTGGCTCAGCGGTAGAGCGTCAGCCTAGCGTGCGGAGGACCCGGGTTCGATTCCCGGCCAGGGCACACAGGAGAAGTGCCCATTTGCTTCTCCACCCCTCCACCGCGCTTTCCTCTCTGTCTCTCTCTTCCCCTCCCGCAGCCAAGGCTCCATTGGAGCAAAGATGGCCCGGGCGCTGGGGATGGCTCCTTGGCCTCTGCCTCAGGCGCTAGAGTGGCTCTGGTCGCAATATGGCGACACCCAGGATGGGCAGAGCATCGCCCCCTGGTGGGCAGAGCATCGCCCCTGGTGGGCGTGCCGGGTGGATCCCGGTCGGGTGCATGCGGGAGTCTGTCTGACTGTCTCTCCCCGTTTCCAGCTTCAGAAATGAAAAAAAAAAAAAAAAAAAAAACAAGAAAAAAAAAAAAAAAGTATATGATCTATAAGATCCCAACAGGTAGCGGTGCTCAGACTGAGTTGCCCACTTGTGCCTTGTGTCAAGTGCACAGCTTTGCTTAATAAATTGTTTGCTTTGCTTGAACACTGCACCCTGTCCCTTGCCTGAATTCTTTCTCACCTGGGAAGTCCCCTTGGACCTTAGTTTTCTCAGGTGCCATTATCAGGTACATTATTGTAGATGCAAAAGACAACAGACAGGCTCAATTAAAGTAAGCCTTTGACCTTTGTCAGAGAAAAATAACTCCTTAGAACAGGGGTCCCCAAACTACAGCCCGCGGGCCACATGCGGCCCCCTGAGGCGATTTATCCGGCCCCCGCAGCACTTCTGGAAGGGGCACCTCTTTCATTGGTGGTCAGTGAGAGGAGCATAGTTCCCATTGAAATACTGGTCAGTTTGTTTATTTAAATTTACTTGTTCTTTATTTTAAATATTGTATTTGTTCCCGTTTTGTCTTTTTACTTTAAAATAAGATATGTGCAGTGTGCATAGGGATTTGTTCATAGTTTTTTTATAGTCTGGCCCTCCAACAGTCTGAGGGACAGTGAACTGGCCCCCTGTGTAAAAAGTTTGGGGACCCCTGCCTTAGAACATGACTACCCACCACAGACTGGTTTTAGTTAGAAAGTTTTCATTTCAGACCATCCTCTGTGGTTATTTTAGGTCTCTGAGTTTGTAAGGCCACCATGCAAGCCTCCCCTGAGCTTTTCAGGTTCAGCATGTGTCCCCTTTTTAGTCTACATCCTCCTCAGAGAGACGCTGGCTTCCTAGAGAAGTGCTCCCCTGTCCCAGTAGAGCCCGAGCTTTACATCGGTCAGGCGTCCCCGATTCAACTTCCCCGTGCACTGGGACACTCCTGCTTAACAGTAGGGCTGGCAGCCTCTTTGAGACACTCTTGAGGGGGCTATGAAGATTCTACTTATTGGTACTGAGACCAATCACCACTGGAGGAAAGACACGACCAACACACAAGTTAGTTGCAAGAATCACACAGGCAGCTTATTACTCACAGATCCTCTATGGCGTGCCTGGATACAGCCTAATGAGGCCACATCAGCATTCTTGTCTTGGCTGTCCTTGGTCAGAGCAGCCAGTGTGGAGACAGTCCATGTTCAGTGTTGGAGTCTGGGCGACTAACTGCAACTGGGAACACCTTGGCTTTAGTACCTTTCTGGCATACACCTTCTAACAGGTGATAATCTCCAGGATTATCACATCAAGCCACTTTTGGGGATTTCCTCACAGGGAGCTCTTTTTTATGTGACTCTATGTAATTGTCACATCAAGTCACTTTTAGAGAGTTTATTGCAGGAAGTTCTTTTTTGTTAGTCTACAGAATTGTCACATCAAGCGACTTTTATGGAGTTCCTTGCAGGGAGCTCTTTTTATCTATATATAATTTCACATACACACTAACTGGGCCCTGAGCAAAGGGCATGGTCCTGCCTATCATATCCCTAGACACTAGCTCCCACCCAGAGGGTGTAGCCTTATTCACCTGCCTTATTGGCTTTTAATATCATATCCTAACATCCTTATATATCTTGTATAGTTTCTACATTTCTACATATTTAATTACTATAATATTATATTACTGTAACATTCTACCCCTTGATCCTGGTGAGCTATAAGCTTTCTGCCTGTCCAGGAATGCTTGTTGTCTTCATATTGGCAGAAAGGTAGATATTGGTGGGGAAAGAGACGGAAGAGAGTTGGACACTATATTTTATGAAACTGGGAATGCCTGCTCCAGGGAGAAGCCTCAAGGTTCCATTTAGTCTAATCTGATAGAAGGCTCCAGTATTCATAGGCTTGATGGCACATTAGAGGAAACCATTGTATCCTGAGAAGTCCATTGTCCCCTCAGCCCTCAGGCTCAGGTTTGGGAGGAGTTTCCTCAAGGCACTGCCGCCAGGTGTTTTGGGGAAGCAAGAGGGAAATGGTTCCATTGTAGGAGAGGCACCACGGGTCAAAAACGGGTGGGAAACTGTAGGAGGTGCAGACCTGAGATGGTTCACAGCAAGGAGAGGTAGTGCGTCCCAGCCCAAAAATACAGACATGGCCTGACCAGGTGGTGGCGCAGTGGATAGAGTGTCGGACTGGGATGCGGAAGGACCCAGGTTCGAGACCCCAGGGTTGCCAGCTTGAGCGCGGGCTCATCTGGCTTGAGCAAAAAAAAAAAGCTCACTAGCATGGACCCAAGGTTGCTGGCTCAAGCGGGGTTTGCTTGGTCAGCTGAAGGCCCGCAGTCATGGCACATATGAGAAAGCAATCAATGAACAACTACGGTGTTGCAACGAAAAAAACTGATGATTGATGCTTCTCATCTCTCTCCGTTCCTGTCTGTCTGTCCCTATCTATCCCTCTATTTGACTCTCTCTCTGTCACTGTAAAAAACTTAAAAAAAAAAATACAGACATGGTCCTAACAGAGATCTGGGCCTTTTGTTTGTTTCTTTTTTTTTTTTTTTAATTTTATTTATTCATTTTTAGAGAGGAGAGAGAAAGAGAGAGAGGGAGAGAGAGAGAGAGAAGGGGGGAGGAGCTGGAAGCATCGACTCCCATATGTGCCTTGACCAGGCAAGCCCAGGGTTTCGAACCGGCGACCTCAGCATTTCCAGGTCGACGCTTTATCCACTGCGCCACCACAGGTCAGGCTTGTTTGTTTCTTTGTTTGCCCTTTCTTCTGCCTTCCTCCTGAGTGAAATGCACATGGCACATTGCAGATTTGTCACTCAGCTTTCCTTAGGTTTTTAAATTTTTTTCATTAATTTGAGAGAGAGAGAGAGAGAAGCATGCACTCATTGCTCCACTTAGTTGTTCCATTTAGTAACAGGCTCATTGGTTGCTCCTTTTAGGTACTGACAATGGGACTCACACCCGTCACATCGTTGTAAGGTACCAAAAAGCTGAAAATTGATGTTGATAATCTGGAAGGAAAGGTCAGGCTTTCCTATCAGGCTTTCCTGTTCCATCCCTCCTTTGGGGAGGGGAGGGAGAAGAATGTAGAAGTTTCTGGCTTGCAAGAACAATGGGTCATTCAGTTTTAAATCTAAAATAAAGGTTAACCAAGAAACTTCTCTTTCAATAGGAAGCAGAATTTACATACCACCTTGCACAGACTGTAGTTCCTCCCCCTCCCTGGAATCTTGAGGGTAAAATACTTCTAGGCTAGTGAGAGAAGATGAGCCCTGAAAGACTTGTAAACATCTTTGATTGTGTTACCTTGAAAGTCTTAATGTTTCTGTGTATCCCCTAAACAAATGCTGTCAGCCCATGCCATGATATAATGCTCTCCCCCACCAGTGTGTGAGCAAGGGTATATAAGCAGCTCCTGAACTATTTTGGGGGCTTGCACACAATTTGGGTCTATTGCCCTGTGTCAGCCATATGCAGTCGACATATTTAATAAATCTCCTCCTCTAATAAAATTTTTCAAAATTTATTTGGACTACGTGCCTCTAAGAAGACCCGTGGGATTGTGAATTGGGTACTTTACAACAACGTTGGTGTTTGGTACAATGCCATATGCACTGAGCTACATAGTTAGTGCTCCATAGGCTTTTTTTTTTTTTTTTTTTTTTTGTATTTTTCTGAAGTTGGAAACCGGGAGGCAGTCAGACAGACTCCCGCATGCGCCCGACCGGGATCCACCCGGCATGGCCACCAGGGGGCGATGCTTTGCTCATCTGGGGCGTTGCTCTGTTGCGACCAGAGCCATTCTAGCACCTGAGGCAGAGGCCATGGAGCCATCCTCAGTGCCCGGGCCAACTTTGCTCCAGTGGAGCCTTGGCTGCGGGAGGGGAAGAGAGAGACAGAGAGGAAGGAGAGGGGAAGGGGTGGAGAAGCAGATGGGCGCTTCTCCTGTGTGCCCTGACCGGGAATCAAACCTGGGACTCCTGCATGCCAGGCCAACGCTCTACCACTGAGCCAACCTGCCAGGGCCTCCATAGGCTTTTTTTTTAATATAGTATTTTAATCATCATTTATTTGAAGTTATTTTATATTTCCAATTGTGATGTATTTGGGGGGGTGGTTATTTAGAAAATGTCATTTATACCTTAAACCATATAGGAGCTCATGTGTCCCTTTTATTTATTAATATATTTTAGCCTAACTAGGTAGTGGCGCCGTAGGTAGAGCATTGTACTGAAATGCAGAGGACCCAGGTTCTAAACCCCAAGGTCTCCAGCTTGAGCATGGGCTCACCAGCTTGAGCACAGGGTCACTGGCTTGAACGTGGGATCATAGACAGGATCCCATGGTTGCTGACTTGAGCCCGAAGGTCACTGCCTTGAAGATCAAGGTCACTGGCTTGAGCAAGGGGTCACTCACTCTGCTGTGGCCCCCCAGTCAAGGCACATATGAGAAAGCAATCATTGAACAACAAAGATGCCACATTGAAGAACTGATGCTTCTTATTGTTGTAATCCATGGGAGTTCGAAAAGACCAGAGTAACAGGCTGTATTGAAAGGAAGAAAGGAACCCTGCTGGGCACTCCTCTGGGGAGAAGGGCACTGGTTACAGACTAGGGGCAAATTTTATAGGATTTGGGAGAGCCTGAGGGGATACTGAGTCAAAAGTTCTGGTATGTTCCTTTTTACGGTTTTAAGATTTCAACTTTCTGGAATGCTCCTTCTTGGGGTAGGTTAACCAGCTTCCTGGAACTTTTCTGCCTCAGGGGCGATTGTTCAGTAAGTAAAGGTGAGGTTAGGCAGCCAGATGGAACAACAAAAGGGCAGTTGTAATTTCATATATCTATCATTTCTCAACTCTGTGGTATGATAAAAAAGGAAAAGAGGTGGGGGGAGAAGGAAAGGGTATGGGGTTCAGGAAGGAGGTTTGTCTCGGACCAGCCATATTCTGGAACCACTTACTGCTGTTATCCTTATTGGGGGCCTCCTTCATGAACCCCTCCCTGGGGTTGGAGTAGGGGTTGTAAAAGCATTTGATTGTAGGTAATTCTGAAGATTTCTCTCATTTGAGCCTGCAGGAACTTAATAAAGAAAGAGGCAAGCATTAAAATTAAGCACAAAATTAGGGTTGGTCCTATAATTGGTGCTAGCATCGAGAACAAGGGGTTTTTTCACCATTATTCGGAGTAGGGGTGTATTTATAGGGTTCCATATTTTTCTGTTTCACGAGGGCAAGTTTCAGGGTTGGTGTGTAGGGTTAGGTAGATTTTTCCACTTTTCTGATTGGTGAAAGTCTGCATGCAGTTCTGTAATAAACTAGTGAACAAATGTCAGAGGCAAGGTCCAAAAGTTAGAAAAATAAATAGGAGAGTGAGTGGACCAATGAATAGTCAAGACACCCAGTTTGTGCGAAACCACTGATTCTATGACTCAGTTTGTTTCTTACGAATTTGCTGGGCTTCAGAGAGAGAGACAGAGAGAGAGAGAGAGAAGTGGGAATAAGATAGGGCAGTGGCCAGCCCCCCTGCCCCTAGACCTACTTCTGTAGAGATTCTTAAAGCAACAAGAAGAGGGATTACCTGTATGGCTTGTTTGGTCCTTAGATTGAAGAGTAGTGTACTAGGAACTGAAAGAAGCTCATGGGGTGGGATTAGGTTGATATTTGGGGTGAGATAGATTAGGGTACAGGCTTCTGTCCAATTAGTAGGGAGACATATATAGGTGTTGGTCCTTTCTACACAAGTAGAAAGCCCCTGATTGGGTGATATAAGATGAGAGGTGGATAGAGAATAGAAGGACAAGGAGTCAGTTTCATTTCTCTGTTTCTGAGCTCCAGATAGTCAGGGTGGAGGAAAGAGTCTTCCCAATAAGTGGGGAGAGTAGAGAATTGTTAGGGTGACTAATTAAACATTCTTTGAAAACCAGTTTTCTGACTGTTCAAATTCTTTTTTCTCGGTACAAACCTCCTACAACCTGCACAAACCTTCTACAACTTACATAAACCTTCAACTTTCATGCACTTTCTTATCCAGAAATAACTGGCCTTCATAACAGTTTGCTTTTCCTTTTTCTTTCAAAAATATTTCCATACCTTATACTTTCTATTATCAAAACCATACAATTTCTTTCTAGTCAGAACTCTGACTAGATTGATTAAAAATCTTTAACCTTTAGTGACAATTCAGTTGACATTCTTTTTACCTTAGTTTCCCTTTTCCCAAAGTCTGATTAAAAGAGTCTTTAGTTTCTTTATATATTTGCCATACATAGGCCAATCAGCTTCCAGTTTGTGGTTGGAGTAAGGCATGCCAGTTTTCTACTTCAGCAGCAGTGGGAGTTGTCAGGATCACAGTGTGTGGACCTGTTCACATGAAAGTCAGTCCTTGGGTGATGTAATGCTGGAAGTGCCTCTTGGACAGTCTTTTTTTTTTTTTTTTTTTTTTTTTTTTTTGTATTTTTCCGAAGCTAGAAACGGGGAGAGACAGTCAGACAGACTCCCGCATGCGCCCGACCGGGATCTACCCGGCACGCCCACCAGGGGGCGACGCTCTGCCCACCAGGAGGCAATGCTCTGCCCCTCCGGGGGGTTGCTCTGCCGCGACCAGAGCCACTCTAACGCCTGGGGCAGAGGCCAAGGAGCCATCCCCAGCGCCCGGGCCATCTTTGCTCCAATGGAGCCTTGGCTGTGGGAGGGGAAGAGAGAGACAGAAAGGAAGGAGAGGAGGAGGGGTGGAGAAGCAGATGGGCGCTTCTCCTGTGTGCCCTTGCCGGGAATCAAACCCGGGATTCTGCACGCCAGGCTGACGCTCTACCACTGAGCCAACCGGCCAGGGCCTCCTCTTGGAAAAGTCTTTGAACAATTTGCTGAGTAACCTGTAAATCCTACAAGTACTTAGGGAAAGGGTGGTTACATTTCTACACTTTGCAGCTAGAGTTTAAGTCCTAGTGACCACTGCTTCTAGCTGGAATTAGCAGCAGGTCCCAGCCTACAATAGGCATGGGGCATTGAGACAAGAGGAATAAAGAAGGTGCTATACATTAAATAAAGCAACAAAATCAGACTGTCAATACCCACAGTAGAGATCTTTGAGGGATAAATAAAACTCAAATATTCAGGCAAGGCATAGTAGATGGCCCTTGTGTTTACAAGAAATGAGATCAGCTTATCTGCTACTTGGGAGAAATACCTTAGGTTCATGAACGATTTCCTTGGGTCTTCAGTGGCAATTCCCAGCATGCTGGGCAAGGTCAGGTCACAGGTAGCTGAGCATGGCTAGAAGAGACTGAACCCTCCCTCCATGGAGCAAGGGGGCACCTTACCTTCTCATGTCCCTCTATCCATAGCAAAGACATGTAAACTGGTGGGGCCGGGAAGCCTGGCAGGCTTCAGTTCAATTACCTTTCTTTCCACTCTGGAGCAGGGCCCTGATGGAATCCTATGAAGCCCTTTAGGGCGCTGGAGCCTTTAAGAGCGTATGCCAAAAGCTGGTATTTCCTGACCTCTTTTGGGCCTTATTTGCCTTTTCTGTTACTTCCTTGGCCATTATAGACCTTAAAAGCCATGCTCAGAAGATCTCACTGAGGGGCTTGACTAAGAGAGCAAAATTGCAAATCCAGTGTCTAAAGAAGCCTATTAGACTAAGGAAAGAAAGGATTTGATTTGTGGTGGTAGGTGGTTGGAGACTGTGGAGGGTCTGAATTTGATTTAGGGTGAGACCTCAGGTGGTGGGGGTTAAGGCAATGCCCAGATAGACTAGGGACTAAGAGTGAAGTTGAGCCTTAGCAGAGAAGACACGATATCACTTCATAGTGAGGAAGTTAAGAATGGTGGAGGTGTGTCTCCTTGAGGCAGGCAGGGAGGGGCTGCAGAGGAATAGGTTATTTACATATTGTAAGAGAGTACTAGTTTTGAGATTGCATGCTGTTAAATCCTGAGCTAGTGCCTGCTGAAACAGGTCTGGGCTGTTTTTGAACCCCTGGGGTAAGGCAGTCCACGTAAATTGCTGGGTTGTGTTAGTGTCCGGGTAAAGGCAAACAGAAATTAAGAGTCAGGGTGTAGAGGAACGGTGAAGAAGGCATTCTTGAGGTCTAGGGCCGTGAAGTGAGTGGTGTTTGAGGGAATGTGTGACAGTAACTTGTAGAGATTAGGGCTACTGGATGGAGGGGAATTACTGCCTCAGTGATTAGGCGTAAGTCTTGTACGAGGTGATAAGCCCCTGAAGGTTTTTGAATAGGAAGCATGGGGGTATTGCAGGGAGAGTCCATGGGGATGAGTAAGCCTGGTTTAAGAGGTGGGTAATTATTGGTTTAAGGCCTAAGAAACAGACACAGTTACACATTAAACAAAGACTTCATGTACAAATTATAAATTAAGGAATTTAAATGAGTGTGCTTTACTTGTTTCAGTTAAAATTATACTAGAGATATTTTCTGACAAACAAAGAGACAAAAGAGATTACTCACTCACACAGCTCAATAGACAACTCTGCTTTTTTAAGCTTTTCAAGATGGCAGGGAGTTGTCAGCATAGAGGGGAGGAAGAGAGAAAGCAGACGGATGGACAGTGTGAGCAGCTGGATGGAAAAGAAGGAGAGTCAGAATCCACAGGAGGAGGAGGAGGAGATTAAAGAGCTGGTGGTGGCACCACGTGGTCAGAGGAGTCAAAAGATTTAGAGCTCTGAGGAAAGGAGAGAGGACGAGGGGTAGTGGAAGGCACAGTCAGTCTCTGAGGAGGGAGAAGGATGGGTCGAAGAAGAAAAAGAGACAGCCAAAGCCGGTGGGGTGTGGGGTGGGTCAAAGAAGAAAAAGAGACAGAGCCGCCCATCTGTAAGGAGGGAGGAGGGGCTTAAGAACACAGTGGATAAGGGAGGGTCCCCTGGCCAGCAGGAGAGGAGAAAGAGAGACTGGTATTTGCAGGTGAATGAAAAATAGGATTCAGTGAAGAGGGGGGAGGGGCCTTTCTGGAGGGAAGAGACTCAAGTGAAAGAGATTTGCAGAGGGACCAGAGAGGGGTCCCGAGAGAGGGGTGCCCCTGGGGGTCAGGCTGGAGGGGAAGAGAGTTGGGAGTCCATGGAGAAGGAAAGATTGGGAGCAAAGGTTTTAGGTGAGGTTTCTCTGGCCAAAAATGGCCTGCATGTAGAACAAGCAGCACAGAAATTAAGGACAGGAGCAAAGGAAGAAGAAAGCCTGCACGTAAGGACTTTCTGATGCTTTCCCAGTCCAGTGGCAAAAGTTATCAAGGTCTCGCAGGATGTTGTAATCGAATGTCCTGTTTTCAGGCCAATGGGAGTCATTGTCTAATTTGTATTGGGGCCACACCATGTTACAGAAGAAAATGAGGTTTTTTTGGCTTAAGGTCAGAGAGGCCCAACTTAATGAGGATTTTTATGAGACATCCTATAGGGGTCTGGTCGGAAGGCTTAGACTCTGAAGAGCCATGGAGACAGGTGAGCAAGAAGGGGCATCCCTGCCTTTTGTCATTGTCCCAAGAGGAGAAAATCTCCATGTGGGGGAGTCGTCCCTGATAGAGGTTGTCATCACCTGTCAGGGAGCTCTGAGAGAGAGAGAGAGAGAGAGTGGAGAGGTTTGGCTAGGCATCTAGTCTTTCCGTGCAGTCTACTGAGACTGAAAGTCAAACCCCTCAAAAGCTGAGGCGTGTCAGAGAAAACTATCTGACCAGAGAAAATTTTGTGGAAAAGAGAAGCTGACCGGGGAAGGTAAAGGGAGAAAACTCCTTACCTTTCTGGTTTGGCAGGGGTTCGGGACAGAGGCAGATTGCCAGCCAATCAACCTACAATTACACATCCAAACAGAATCAGGGAGTAAGCCCGGGACGAGCTGCCACTGCCCATTGCTTCCCTGGTTGTAAGTTTGAACAGCAAAGAGGGATCGTCCAGGCAGTTAGTACCCTGTCCCGGGTTTCGGCACCAAATGTGGGGAATCCATGGGAGTCCGAAAAGACCAGAGTAACAGGCTTTATTGAAAGGAAGAAAGGAACTCTGCCGGGCACTTCTCCGGGGAGAAGGGCACCAGTTACAGACTAGGGGCAAATTTTATAGGGTTTGTGAGAGCCTAAGGGGGTACTGAGTCAAAAGTTCTGGTATGTTCCCTTTTACGGTTTTAGTATTTCAGCTTTCTGAAATGCTCCTTCTTGGGGTAGGTTGACCAGCTTCCTGGAACTTTTCTGCCTCAGGAGTGATTGTCCAATAAGTAAGGGTGAGGTCAGGCAGCCAGGTGGAACAACAAAAGGGCAGTTGAATTTCATATATCTATCACTTATCTCTCTCCCTTTCTGCCTGTCTGTCCCTCTCTGTCCCTCCCTCAACCTATATTTTAGGTTAATGGCTATGAGAACAAGACACACATTTTATATTCTTTCAAACCTTGAAGCTTGTTGGAAGTTCCTTTCTGTTACTTTGTGGTCCTTTTTCAATATGTTTGAAGTGTACTTCTCTGTTGTCACTTTGTGCCCACAGTAGTTTCAGAAGAGAACTTAAGTACAATCTAATTAGGGTTAGACATGAAGATTCCAAGGAACAGCTTGTTGATCCCTTATCTTATTTCTTGTGTTCAACAGATTTTGGGGTTTCCCAACAAAAAGTAATCTGTCAGATGTGTCACATGTTATTATATTAGCTGCATGTTATCCATGTCACTTTTAAGAATCCATGATTCTGGCCTGACCTGAGGTGGCACAGTGACTAGAGCATCGATTTGGAACGCTGAGGTTGCCGGTTTAAAACTCTAGGTGTGCCCAGTTAAGGCACATAGGAGAGGCAACCACTCTGAGGTGACGCTTTCTACTTCTTTCCCCTTTATCTCTGTCTTCTCTCTTTTCTCTATAATGAATCTATATATATATTTTTTTAAATCTAAGATTCTGTTATTCAGGTTTTTGAAATGTCCTATATATGCAATATAATCTCATTATCTTGTATTCTTGAGCATGTATTATATATTGAATATCTCTTGTCCATCTGATTATTTCACTTGATTACTAGCCTAGCTGGTAAAACTTTCAAAGTACAGTATTAGGACATAATTTTTATTTCATCATCCAGTGGTGACGAGCCGGCATGTGACATGAATGGCTGGGGCACTAACTCCTGGAGAGTCCTGTAGCTGAGATCACGGACATGTGTCAGCTAAGGGTAAGCATTATTTCTGTTCCTTCTGTCAGTCATTTGGTTTTATTTTTGTAGTGTTTGGTAGAATGTGGTAGTGCTGTGAGTTATGTTCCTCTCTTCTACATTTACATTGATATTGAAATATACAGTATTTAAGCTACTGTATGGACGTAGGGAGCTATGAGATTTTTTTATGGAGTCTTGGCTCTGTTTGTATTGTGAGTATCAGGTTCAGTTCCTGCATCTGTCATGCAAGTGGGGTCAGTCGTTTGGCTCCATGTCTGAAGTTTGGTTATGGGTCTTGGTTACAGATCAGCTGTCTGTCTCCAGGGTCTGTGGCCGAATCTGTATTCTGTTGTGCATCTGGGATCTGGGGTCCCTTTGGATGTAGCCTCATATCCCAGTTCCATATCCCAGTGCTCACTGGGGCCCGTGAGCAGCTCCAGTTCTAGGGCATGATGTATGGACTCTGGTGTCCAAGATGCCATGTCAGTGTCTGGCACTGGTGTTTTCTAGTCTCAGGTGACTCTGTAGACCAGTGTTTGGTGTTCAGTGCAGAGTCCCCTTTTTGGTTTGGGGGCAGGTCCAGTGCTCAGCTTAAGTCATCTAGAGTCCTTGGGGTCCTGATTCTGTCTAAGGTCTCTGTTCAGTATTGGTTGTTATGTTCATGTTGGCAGAAAAGTAGATACTGACAGGGAAAGAGAGCAAAGTGAATTGGAGATTCTATTCTATAAAATGGAATATGTGGGCCCTGGCCACTTGGCTCAGTGGTAGAGCTTTCGGCATGTGGAAGTCCCAGGTTCAATTTCTTGCCAGGGCACACAAGAGAAGCGCCCATCTGCTTCTCCACTTTCCCCCCCTTTCTTTCTTTCTATCTCTCTCTTACTTTCCCATAGTCTAGGCTCCACTGGACCAAGTTGGCCTGGGCGCTGAGGATGGCTTCATAGCTTCCACCTCAGGTGCTAGGATGACTCCGGTTGCAATGGAGCAATGCCCCAGATGGCCAAAGCATCACCCCCTAGTGGGCATGCTAGGTGAATCCGTTAGGGTTCATGCGGGAGTCTGTCTCTCTGCCTCCCCGCTTCTCACTTCAGAAAAATACAAAAAACAAACAAAAAGCAGAATATGTGTTCCAGGGAGAAGCCTCAAGATTCCATTTAGTCTAATCTGATAGAAGGCTCCAGTATTCATAGGCTTGATGGCACATTAGAGGAATCCATTGTGTCCTGAGAAGTCCATTGTCCCCTCAGCCCTCAGGCTCAGGTTTGGGAGGAGTTTTCTTAAGGCACTGCCACCAGGTGTTTTGGGGAAGCAAGAAGGAGAGGCACCATGGGAGTCAAAAGTGGGCAGGAAACACTGTGAGGTTCAGAACTGAGATTGTTTATGGTTAAAAAAAAAAGGTAGTCCTTCCTAGGTGGAAAATAGAAATATGGTCCATAGAGAGATCTGGATTTTTTTCATTGTTTTTCTGTCCTTTGTCCTGCTTTTTTGTTGAGAGAAATGCACTAGGCATGTTGGAGATCTATCACACCATTTTCCATTGTATTTCAAAGTTTTTATATTGATTTGAGAGAGAGAGAGAGAGAGAGAGAGAGAGAGAGAGAGAGAGAGAAGCATGAGCTCATTTCTCCACTTAGTTATTCCATTTAGCTGTGAACTTCTTGGTCGCTTCTCTTAGGTGCTGAGACCTGGGATGAAACCCACAACCTTAGCACACAGGGAGGACGCTCCACGCACCGAGACATTGGTCAGGGCACCTGAGGTTTATTTATTTTTATTTTTCTATTATTATCCTTCAGTTGAAATAATTTTAGAATTCCAATTGCAATGTATGTTGCAGGTTATTAAAATGGCATTTAATAACTGTAAGGATAAGTACTTCCTGGCTTATCTGTTAATATTGATTTCAAGGTGAACTGTTATGAGAGTAGGAAACATGGGTTATGTAATTTCAAATCTTTGAAGTTTGTTGTCATTTGCTTTATAGTGCAGTTTGGTCCCTTTTAAATATGCTCTCAGTGTGCGTCTCTGATTCGGACAGTCGGTAAAGAAACAATGGAGCCAAAAACTTAATGAGTCATCATCTTTAATCCTAGCTTGCACCCAGTAGGCAAGTAAAAACACACACTGGGCTCCAACCCCACTCATTCAGTGCTCACAAAGCTACTGACTTATCCGAGTTTCCTAGAATCAAAGGTTTCTAGCTCACCAGACTTATTGACCTCTGTTTCCCATCTCCTTCCTTCTCCCTGCACAAACTCTGCACAAACTGGCTTCTCACTCAACACTACACCATCTTGGCTGCTTCTCCTGGTCTCCTCCATATGGCCTTTCTCTGCTCTGCTCTCTAATGCTAATCTCAGGAACTGAGAGCAAGCTCCCGTTCTGCCCCATTTTATAGTGTAGAAATCAAAACCTTTAATCCAATATACAAAATAGAGAAGTCTCTAATACAAAGTCCACCC
Source organism: Saccopteryx leptura (assembly GCF_036850995.1). NCBI lineage: Eukaryota > Metazoa > Chordata > Mammalia > Chiroptera > Emballonuridae > Saccopteryx > Saccopteryx leptura. The sequence continues at coordinate 83,551,707 of NC_089505.1, read as the reverse complement.
CACATCAAAAAGGGTGGGAAAGCCTTAATCCCAAAACCAAGCCCCAGGCTACAAGGATCCTGCCTGCCCACAGCCCGCCCCAAACATACATTAATATCACCTGGGCGACAGGCTTCCATGTGGGCAGCGCCATCTTTAACAAAGTGAGCATAATATATTTTATCTGCCCAACACTGTCTGTCCGAATCAAATGCGAACCTTCATGGCCCAGGCGGCTGTGATGGTGGCCATGGCTACTGGCTTTACACCAGGCAAGCCCAGTCTTTTTATTTTAATTATTTGTTTGTTTTGTTCATTAGTTTTATTCATTTTAGAGGGGGGAGAGAGAGAGAGAGAGAGAGAACAATAGAGTGTGTGTGTGAGAGAGGTAATTTCTTTAATGCATGTGAAATAAAAGAAAGGGAGGAAGATTCCACGAGGGCCTGAGAGCCAGAGCTGGATGGGATGAGCAAGTAGGGAAGAGTTTGTGCTCTTAACGTTTTGCAGGAGGGGACTGTCAGGGGGCAGGTCAAGGTATGATCCTATAGAGCAGTGTTTTTCAACCAGTGTGCCGCGGCACACTAGTGTGCCATGAGACATGGTCAGGTGTGCCGTGGGGAAATTACGCATGGGTCCCCAAACTATGGCCTGTGTGCCGGATACGGCCCACCGCCAGCTGCCTCCATCTGAACATAAACATTCCCCTCACAATCCTTCCAGCTATCAGCGACAGGAAGAGTAGAGGCACAGGGAATGCTCACTAACCAATCACCTTCTAGGATTCATCCCGACCACTAGCGATGAACCAATAGTAGGCCGCCTCTCATCCACACCCAGGAAGGTCCCTGCTCGGGCTGCTGCGCACTTGTCATTGTGTGGCCGTGGGGAGTAGTTGAAGCTGCTACTCCTCCCCATGGTCCCGATTTCTAATCCAGGTCAGGACTGGAGGTAAATGTTGACACCACTAGATGAAGCCTCAACCTCAGCTGGTTATGTCTATCCTGATGGTGTATATAGATATTTGACCTTTTTCTTTTTAAAAGAGGCCCCCGCAGAGGGTTATATACAATGCATCACAATGTTATCTATATTGTATATGGCCTCCTGAAGGGTCATCTTCTTAAAGAGCTCAAATCTCTATATACACCATCAAAACAGACAGAACCAAGGCCCCTGCACCCAGCTGACCATGGGATTTGAACCCACAACCTCAGGGAGAACTCTAGTATTTATCAGAATCCTTACCTAGAAAGCAAACTTCTCAATCTGACAGTAGAGATGCTCTGAGGACTTATGATGTTAAACAAGTACCCAACATTTTCTAAAATTGATTTTGTCCATTCTCTATATAGAGTATTTGCCAAATTGATTTGAACCCACAACCTTGATGAAAGCTCCAGTATCTATTAGTGGGACTGTATATATGAGGGGATACATGGGACTGTATATATGAGGGGTTACATGGGACTGAATATATGAGGTTACATGGGACTGTATATGAGGGGATGTTACGTGGGACTGTATATATGAGGGATGTTATGTGGGACTGTATATATGAGGGATGTTACATGGGACTCTATATATGAGGGGGTTATCCTTTTTTATTTAACTTTTTTTAAAAAATAAATGTAATTTATTTAGAGGACCTCTGCCAAGCATATTTCACTCTTGTGACAGTTTGGGATCTCAGCAAGACGAGCAAGTGACAGTGATGGAGAAGTTTTTGAGAGGGGAAAATGCAAATGCCGAACAGGGCCCTGGACAAAATTCTAACACAGACGAAGGCCCTAGTATGAGTGGGCGACAAAAGAAAAAATGACAAGATGGTGAGCTCGAGGCAATACAGCGAAAGCTATCTTTCATTTGGATTTACTTTCACCAGGGATGAGACAGCACCAACTCCGCTGTGCTTGGTGTGTGGTGAGAAGCTTAATAGCGCCATGGTGCCAAGCAAGCTTAAATGCCATCTCCAAATGAAACACCCTTCCGTTCAAAACAAGCTGATGGACTATTTTGTACACTTACGTACAAACAATGAGAAACGGGCAACTTTTTTGAGAAAAACCACAAAGGTAAACGAGAGAGCCCTCAAAGCTAGCTACTTTGTTGCTGAACTTGTAGCGAAATCAAAAAAGCCCCACACTGTGGCAGAAACATTAATACTGCCAGCTTGTAAAGCCATTGTAAATGAGATGCTTGGCCCTATCGCAGCCAAAGAGATAGCTAAAGTGCCTCTCTCAGATAACACAATTGCCAGACGTATTGATGACATGTCTGCGGACATAGAAACTGTTGTTTTGGAAAAGGTGCGCATCAGTAAGAAATTTGCCTTGGAACTTGATGAGTCGACGGATATTAGTGGACATTGTCAGCTCTTGGCCAACATGCGTTTTGTGGATGGAGAAGCCATTAGAGAAAACTTCCTATTTTGTAAGGCACTGCCAGAAAAATCAACAGGAGAGGAAATATTTTGGGTCACGTCGGAATATCTTGATAAAAGCGGGCTTACATGGGAAAACTGCACAGGTGTCTGCACTGATGGAGCCGCAGCCATGGTCGGGCGCATCAAAGGCTTTGTAAGTAGGGTCAAAGAAAGAAACCCAGATGTTACTGTTACGCACTGTTTTTTGCACCGTGAGGCCCTGGTTGCAAAGACCTTACCAGCAGATCTAGCTCCTGTGTTGGGTGATGTTGTGAGCATAGTGAACTTTGAGATGTTGTTTATTTGCGTCTTTGTATAAAGAAATGGGAGCGGAACATAAAAATCTTATTGCTCCACACGGAGGTCCGGTGGCTGTCACGTGGCAAAGTGCTGGCCCGTGTGTATGAGTTGCAAGAGGAATTTAAAGTATCCTGACAAACAAGAGGTCCGATTACTCAAAGTTGCTTGCAAGTGATGAGTGGTGTGCAAAGCTGGCATACCTGGCTGATATATTTCATTATCTGAATGAACTGAACACCCAGATGCAAGGCCGAAATGAAAACCTGCTTACAAGTGCTGATAAAATGAACGGATTCCGTTGAAAGGTGCAGCTCTGGCAACATGTGCAGCGTGGCAACCTTGAGATGTTCCCGCTCACCAGAAACAGCATGATGGCAACACTGCTGCAATGTGCGAGGTGATTGGCAGACATTTGAAAACTCTTGAGAAGACGTTGTCATTTTATTTCTCTTCAGCCTTCACAGAATGCCTTGACTGGGTTAGGGACCCATACAGCTCAGTATCCGTTGCTGGAAAGGACATGACTTTAAAGGAGCAAGAGGAACTCATTGAACTGAAACAAGATCGTGGTTTAAAGCTAAAGTTTGCTGATCTTCCTTTAAATAGTTTTTGGTTATCTGTTGCCAAGGAGTTCCCCATTCTGGCCAACAAAGCTATTTTGACATTGCTCCCGTTTTCAACCGCATATCTATGTGAGCTGAGCTTCTCAAGCTTGACTGCGATAAAAACTAAAAACAGAGAGAGACTGAGAACTGTTGAGGAAGAGCTTCGTGTGTGTCTTTCTACCATTCTTGCCAGGATATCCCTTTTGTGTTCATCGAAACAGGCCCAGGTTTCACACTAAGTGAGTATACATACATTTAGAAACTATATTATTAACTATATGTATAATATGTACTGTGTTAGAGTGTCATTTTGTGTCATTTTGGTAGGTGGTGTGCCCCAGGATTTTGTAAATGTAAAAAATGTGCTGCAGCTCAAAAAAGGTTGAAAATCACTGCTATAGAGAAGCACAGAGTCGCTAGACACTGCTCAAGGATGGCAAAGAGAAGCCTTTTGGAAAAGAAGTGATCTGCCAGGGGTGTGAGTTCCCATCTTGACCTGTTCAATTCGGAAATTTCTATCGGATCAGAAGGAGGTCCCATTCCACTGAACCCTTTTTCATTCGCCCTGTGTTCCTCCGCCTGGTGTCTGTTTAGATACGAATTCATTTTCAGTGGGGCTATTTGTTTTAGAGTGCTATGTGAATATTGATCAGAAATGCATTGTAGTTTTGTTGGTTTATGAAACAGAAATGTTTCATCAGGTATATGGTGAGTAAAGATGTTCTCTCCTTTTCAGGCTTGTGTTTTTATTATGTGAATAGTTTTTTTAAAAAGAGTTGATTCTAATTTTATGAAGTCCCCGGCTTTTTGTATTTGGATGGGTTCCTGAAACCTAGAAGAACGGTGAGGGGCGTGGGGGCCCTGAGGCCCGAGGCGCGCGGGAAGAGCCGAGAGACCGGGAGAGGCAGGTGCGGGGCGGGCTCAGGCACCGTGCAGACCCGCGGTGAGAAGAGGCGTCGAGACCTCAGCCCGGGCTCGGAGGGAGGCGGTCACCGAGGCGGTGTGAAGGTGAAGTGCATTCGATGTACTAACGTAGGTTCTGAAGGAAAGTGAGAAAGTGGGAACCATCAGGTTTTCTTTCTTGCTCATGTGTGCAGGGGAGACTGTGTATCCGTGTGCGGTGTTTTTATTACGTTTCAGTTCTAATGGTATTGTAACCACCAATTTAATTTATTTTGTGGGTTATTGAGAAGTGCATTTGATAACCTGTAGGGATAGGGCTCTTGTAGTTACTTTTTGTTGCGGATTTCTAGAGGAAACGCCAGGAGAGGAGGATACACAGTTTCTATTTGTTACCACTTGAGTCTAGTGCGGTTCTTTTCAAACATGTCGTCAGCGTGATACCCTGGCGCCCTTGTGTGGGCATCTCCGGGAATGACACTGTAGCGCAGGTGCACAGTAGAGCGGATCCTCTACGAAGGCGGAATCCACTCTGCCATTCACGTAAGGTTTTTTCGGTCCTTACCGATTTTTTTGAAGTGGAGTATCTATCGTTTTTGAAGGAGTGATGGCCCATCTCTGAATGAGAGAGGTGTGTTGAATATATTTCAATGATAATTCTTCTTTTCTTTTTTTTTGTAATTGTGCTGTAAGTGGGAGTGTGGTAAGGTACCAAAAAGCTGCAAAATTAATATTGATATTTTAGGAGGAAAGGTCAGCAGGCTTTCTGTCCTGTCCTTTCCTTGGGGAAGGGAGGGAGAAGAATGTAGAAGCTTCCTGACTTACAAGAACAATAGGTCATTTAGTTTTAACTATAGAATAAAGGTTGTCTAAGGAACTTCTTTTCTCTTACAATAAGAGAAAATAATTTACATACCACCCTACATTGATTTTGGCTCTTTCTCTCTTCCTGGAATCCTGAGAGTAACATACCTCTAGGCAAAGGAGGGGAGATAGACACTAAAAGATTTGTAAATGTCCTTGATTGTATTACCTTAAAAGTTTTAATGTTTCTATGGATCCCTAAACAAATGTTGTAAACTTGTGCCATGATGTCATGCTCCCCCCAGCCTGTATGTGGTCAAAGGGTATATAACCAGCCTCTGAGATGAATTTGGCGTGCACGATTTGGGTCTGCAATGCCCCGTGTTAGTCATATGTGGCTGGTATATTTAATAAATCTCCCCCTTTAATAAAATCCTTCAAACTTCATCTGGGCTTGGTGTCTTTACGTAAACCCACAGAAGTGAGGTACAGGTACCTTACAACAGGAGTTTATGTTACGGAGTTTTTTTTTTCATTTTTCCAAAGCTGGAAATGGGGAGGCAGTCAGACTCCTGCATGCGCCCCACCGGGATCCACCCGGCATGCCCACCAGGGGGCGATGTTCTCCCCCTCTGGGGCGTCACTCTTGCATCCAGAGCCATCCCCAGCGCCTGGGCCATCTTTGCTCCAATGGAGCCTCGGCTGTGGGAGGGGAAGAGAGAGACAGAGAAGAAGGAGAGGGGGAGGGGTGGAGAAGCAGATGGGCGCTTCTCCTGTGTGCCCTGGCCGGAAATCAAACCCGGGACTCCTGCACGCCAGACCGACGCTCTACCGATGAGGCAACCGGCCAGGGCCATGTTACGGAGTTTTTATCAAGTACAGGAAAAGTTGGAATTACCGAGTGAATAAAGTTTATTGATAGAAGCGCTATTGTCTGCAGTGATGGTTTTTTTATTGTTGTTGTTGTTGTTTTCACAGAGGCAGAGATAGTCAGGGTCAGACAGACAGGAATGGAGAGAGATGAGAAGCATCAATCATTAGTTTTTCGTTGCGACTTCTTAGTTGTTCATTGATTGCTTTCTCATATGTGCCTTGACTGCGGGCCTTCAGCAGACCGAGTAACCCCTTGCTGGAGCCAGCAACCTTGGGTCCAAGCTGGTGAGCCCTGCTCAAACCAGATGAGCCCTTGTCAAGCTGGCGACCTTGGAGTCTCGAACCTGGGTCCTCTGCATCCCAGTCCGAAGCTCTATCCATTGCACCACTGCCTGGTCAGGCAGGGCCAGTTTTTTAAAAAGTGGCAAGCATTCTCGCAAGCATGGTAGATATGAATTTTTGGAGTATTGTGGAGTAGTTAGTTATGTCTATGAAATGTTATTTGCCACTTAGGTTATTTTTTTTAAATGTTCTTACAGACTTTTTTTTTTTTGGTTGCATGCATCAGTTTTGAAAGCTATGCTCCATTGCCAATTGAGAGGGGTGTGTTCAATTACCTTTTATAGTTACGAATATTTGTATTTTCTGTCTTACATGTGTGTTATTTGAGTTAGTTACGAATTGCATGTGAATGTAGATATTCCTGGTCTACTGAACCTATTAAAAGGATTTTGTGTTATTTATAGGACCACTTTTTGCCTTAAAATCTACTATATTTTATCCAAATACTTTTGGTGGTTATTTTCAGTTCTTTTAGTGTTTTGCTGCCTTATGTTGTAGGCAGCTCCAGGGTATTCTATTAGTTGTGGGTAGCTATTAACTTCCAGAAGGAAGTGATTTCGGTAGATGTCAGGATGTAGGGGCACAATTTATTTTCTCACATGGTTGTTTTGATACCAGTTATTATATCATGATAATTTTTTCTTTCATGTAAAAAGGACCCTTTGTCATATATAATATGTGTCTGAATTTGCTTCCATAAATTTGTGCCAATAATTAGGCTATTTATGTTTATTGATAAGGAGTTAGCCCAGCAGTTCATTTTAGTAGCTGTATGCCACAAGGAAATTATTCAATGTAGTCATGCTTTCTTCTATTCACTGCTCTTTGTATACTTTCCCTATATTTTGCATTTTAATAGGTGAAGTGAAACTAAGGCAATCACGTTATTAAAAGTGTGGGCAATGGCCTGACCAGGCAGAGGCGCAGTGGCTAGAGTGTCGAACTGGGATGTGGAAGACCCAGGTTCAAGACCCCGAGGTCGCCAGCTTGACAAGGGCTCATCTGGTTTGAGCAAGGCTCACCAGCTTGAACCCAAGGTCACTGGCTCGAGCAAGGGGTTACTCAGTCTGCTGAAGGCCCGTGGTCAAGGCACATATGAGAAAGCAATCAATGAACAACTAAGAAGTCGCAACGAAAAACTAATGATTGATGCTTCTCATCTCTCTCCGTTCCTGTCTGTCCATTCCTATCTATCCCTCTCTCTGACTCTCTGTCTCTGTAAAAAAAAAAAAAAAAAGTGTGGGCAATGTTTTCATGTGTGACATTATGTTTCATGTATAAACATCCTTGGTAAATTAAAAACAAAACAAAACACATAAGCCTGACCTATGGTGGCGCAGTGGATAAAGTGTTGACCTGGAACACTGAGGTCACTGGTTCGAAACCCTGGGCTTGCCTGGTCAAGGCACATATAGGAGTTGATGCTTCCTGCCCCTCCCCCTACCTCTCACTCTCCTCTCTAAAAATGAATAAATTAAAAACAAAACATCCTTGGGAAGGCATTGTATATAAAATTGTTTCTTAAGTTGATTAATAAAGAAAATACAATGAGAATCCTTAGGAATATAAATGAAGGGTGTAGATGGATGATGTTTTAGAAACAAGAAGCGTTTTGCAAGTAAAGGGGATCTCCATGCAGGTCATCTGAGAAAGTCACACACAAACAAGTATGCAGAATTAGAAAAAGGAACTGGTAGATGGTGTAGGCAGGAAAGTAAGAGACTAGGATGATCGATGAGAAGTTACAGTATTGAAGAACTAAAGACCATGTCATGAGTCAGGAGAAAGCAAGGATGCTTTGATGCATCTGTGGTTGACAACGTGGTTCAGTGTCCTAGGGTGTCCCAGAGTCTTTGTCCCCAGCAGTCAGGCCAGGGGGTTCCATGTAGCCTGCATGTTCCCCGTGATGCTCATTCCTCAGCCCATGGTCTGGGAGTCCAGCTAAAGGCCAGGATAGGTCTGGCTCTGTGTTGGAGACACTTCTGAATACTGCAGATTGTCCCATGTCACTGAGGTAGTTGAGTGTAAATCAGCAGCCATGAGGAGTTGTTGTTGGCTTGTAGGTGTGAGCTCCCATGTGGCTAGTTTAGGAGAGGCAGCATTTTCAATCTAGGATGCAAAATGACCTGCTGTTTCTATTGTACTGTACTCTTTATGTTCCATGTAGAGTATGATTTGTCTTTGAGTGGTATTGACCTTTTGAGCTAGATCCTTCTTTGCCCAGAGGCTGCACCAGTCTGCATTCCCACCAGCAGTACAGGAGGGTTCCCTTTTCTCCACATCCTCGCCAGCACTTATTCTGTGTTGTTTTGTTGATGAGCGCCATTCTGACTGGTGTGAGGTGATATCTCATTATGGTTTGCATTTCTCTAATGATTAGTGATGTTGAGCATTTTTTCATATGCCTATTGGCCATCTGTATGTCCTCTTTGGAGAAGTGTCTATTCATTTATTTTGCGCATTTTTTTATTGGATTGTTTGTTTTTCTGGTGTTGAGATTTACAAGTTCTTTATAAATTTTGGTTATTAACCCCTTATCAGACGTATTGTCAAACATGTTCTCCCATTGTATAGTTTGTCTTTTTATTCTGTTCTTATTGTCTTTGGCTGTGCAAACACTTTTTAGTTTGATATAGTCCCATTTGTTTATCCAGTCTTTTATCTCATTTGCCCATGTAGATAAATCAGCAAATATATCGCTGCGAGAGATGTCGGAGAGCTTACTGCCTATGTTTTCTTCTAAGATGTTCATGGCTTACATTTAAGTCTTTTATCCATTTTGAGTTTATTTTTGTGAATGGTGTAAGTTAGTGGTCTAGTTTCATTTTTTTGCAGGTAGCTGTCCAATTTTCCCAACACCATTTATTAAAGAGGCTGTCTTTACTCCATTGTATGCCCTTACCTCCTTTGTCAAATATCAGTTGTCCATAGAGCTGTTGGTTTATTTCTGGGTTCTCTGTTCTGTTCCATTGATCTATATGCCTGTTCTTATGCCAGTACTGGCTGTTTTGAGTACAATGGCCTTGTAGTATAATTTGATATCAGGAAGTGTGATACCTCCCACTTTATTCTTCTTTTTTAAGATTGCTGAGGCTATTCGTGTTCTTTTTTGGTTCCATATAAATTTTTGGAATATGTGATCTATATCTTTAAAGTATGTCATTGATATTTTAATTGGTATTGCATTGAATTTATAAATTGTTTTGGTTAATATAGACATTTTAATGATGTTTATTCTTCCTAACCATGAGCACGGTATATGCTTCCACTTGTTTGTATCTTCCTTGATTTCTTTTATCAATGTTTTATAATTTTCAGAGTACAAATCTTTAGTCTCCCTGGTTAAATTTACTCCTAGGTACTTTATTTTTTTGGTTGTAATAGTGAAGGGGATTGTTCCCTTAATTTCTATTTCTGACCGTTCATTGCTGGTGTATAAAAATGCCTCTGATTTCTGAGTATTAATTTTATATTCTGCCACTTTGCGGAATTCATTTATCAGGTCCAGTAGTTTTTTGACTAAGACTTTAGGGTTTTCTATATACAATATCATATCATCTGCAAATAATGATAGCTTTACTTCTTCTTTTTCAACTTGAATACCTTTTATTTCTTCTTCTTGTCTGATTGCTGTGGCTAGGACTTCCAAGACTATGTTGAATAACAGTGGTGAAAGGGGGCACCCCTGCCTTGTTCCTGATCTTAAGAATTGCTTTTAATTTTTGCCCATTGAGTATGATGTTGGCTGTGGGTTTGTCATAGATGGCTTTTATCATGTTGAGGTATGTTCCCTGTATTCCTACTTTGTTGAGAGTTTTGATCATGAATGGGTGTTGGATTTTATCAAATGCTTTTTCTGCATCTATTGAAATTATCATGTGGTTCTTCTCCTTCCTTTTGTTTATGTGATGAATCACATTGATTGATTTGCGAATATTGTACCAGCCTTGCCTCCCAAGAATAAATCCCACTTGATCGTGGCGTATGATTTTTTCCATATATTGTTGGATGCGGTTTGCTAATATTTTGTTGAGGATCTTAGCATCTATATTCATCAGTGATATTGGCCTATAATTTTTTTCTTTGTGTTGTCTTTGCCTGATTTTGGAATCAGAATTATGCTCACCTCATAAAAGGAGCTTGGAAGTCTTCCTTCCTCTTGATTTTTTGAAATAGCTTGAGAAGGATAGGAGTTAGTTCTTCTTTGACTATTTGGTAGAATTCACTTGTGAGGCCTAGGACTTTTCTTTGTTGAGAGTTTTCTGATAATTGTTTCAATCTCATTTGGTGTAATTGGTCTGTTTAGGTTTTCTGATTCTTCCAGATTGATTTTTGGAAGATTGTATGTTTCAAGGAATTCGTTTATTTCATCTAGGTTGTCTAGTTTTTTGGCATACAGTTCTTCATAGTATTTTCTTACAATATTTTGTATTTCTGTTGTGTCAATTGCTATTTCTCCACTCTCATTTCTAATTTTATTTATTTGAGTCCTCTCTCTTTTTTTCTTGGTGAGTCTGGTTAAAGATTCATCAATCTTGTTTACCTTTTCAAAGAACCAGCTCCTAGTTTCATTGATCCTCTGTATTGTTTCTTTAGCCTCTATGTCATTTATTTCTGCTCTGATCTTTATTATTTCCTTCCTTCTACTACATTTGGGCTTTACTTGCTGTTCTTTTTCTAGTTCTTTTAGGTGCAGGGTTAAGTTGTTTATTTGAGCTTTTTCTAGCTTCTTAAGGTGTGCCTGTAGTGCTATGAACTTCCCTCTCAGTACTGCTTTCGCTGTGTCCCATAAATTTTGAGTTGTTGTATGCTAATTATCATTTGTTTCTAGGAATTTTTTTTATTTCTTCTTTGATCTCATTCTTAATTCATTCATTATTTAACAACCTGCTATTTAGTTTCCATGTGTTTGAGAATTTTTGACTTTTTCTGTTGTGGTTGATTTCTAGTTTTATGCCATTGTGATCAGAGAAAGTGCTTGATATGATTTCAATCTTCTTAAATTTGTTGAGACCACTTTTGTGCCCTAACATGTAGTCTATCCTAGAGAATGTACCATGAGCACTTGAAAAGAATGTATATTCTGCTGCTTTAGGGTGAAAGGTTCTGAAGATATCTATTAAATTGAGTTGATCTAGTGTGTCCTTTAAGTCTGCTGTTTCTTTGTTAATTTTCTTTCTTGAGGATCTATCTAGTGATGTTAGTGGGATATTGAAATCCCCTACTATTATAGTATTGCTGTTGATCTCGCCCTTTATATCCATCAAAGTCTGCTTTATATATTATATTTAGGTGCTCTTATATTAGGTGTGTAGATATTTATAATAGTTATATCTTCCTGTTGGATTGCTCCCTTTATCATTGTGTAGTGGCCTTCTTTATCTCTTACTATATCCTTTGTTTTAAAGTCCATTTCGTCTGATATAAGTATTGCTACCCCAGCTTTTTTTTCATTTCCATTTGCATGAAATGTTTTTTTTCCATCCTTTTACCTTCAGTCTATGTGCATCTTTTGTTTTAAGGTGTGTCTCTTGTAGACAGCATATGTATGGGTCCTGTTTTCTTATCCATGCAGCTACCCTATGTCTTTTGATTGGAGCATTTAATCCATTTCCATTTAAGGTTATTATTGATATGTAGTTGTTTATTGACATTTTACTCATTAAAACTGTATTCCTCTTTTGCTATATTCTTTTCCCACTTTGATCTGTTTACAACAGGCCCCTTAACATTTCTTGCAGCATTGGTTTGGTTGTAATGAATTACTTGAGGTTGTTTTTTTTTTGTCTGGGAAGCTTTTTATTTCTCCTTCAATTTTAAATGATAGTCTTACTGGATAAAGTAGTCTTGGTTGTAGGTTCTTGTTCTGCATTACTTTGAATATTTCTTGCCATTCCCTTCTGGACTCATATGTTTCTGTTGAGAAGTCAGATGTCATCCTTATGGGGGCTCCTTTGTAGGTGATAGCCTTTTTTTCTCTAGCAGCTTTTAATATTTTCTCTTTATCACTTAGCTTTGGTATTTTAATTTTGATGTGTCTTGATGTAGGTTTTTTTTTTTTTTTTAAAGCTTAGTCTTTTTTTTACAATTTATTTATTTTTTATACTTTATTTAGTCACTTTTTTTAGAGAGAAAGAGATAAAAAGAACAGAGGGAGGAGCAGGAAGCATCAACTCCCATATGTGTCTTGACTAGGCAAGCCTGGGGTTTTGAACCGGCGACCTCAGTGTTCCAGGTCAATGCTTTTACCCACTGCGCCACCACAGGTCAGGCCTTGGTGTAGGTTTCTTTGGGTTTCTCTTTAATGGAGTTCTCTGTGCTTCTTGAACTTGTGAGAGTTTCTCCTGCATTAGTTTAGGGAAGTTTTCAGCCATGATATGATTGAACAAAGTCTCTATTCCTTGTTCTTTCTCTTCTTCTTCAAAAACCCCTATGAGGCCCTGGCCGGTTGGCTCAGCGGTAGAGCGTCAGCCTAGCGTGCGGAGGACCCGGGTTCGATTCCGGCCAGGGCACACAGGAGAAGCGCCCATTTGCTTCTCCACCCCTCCGCCGTGCCTTCCTCTCTGTCTCTCTCTTCCCCTCCCGCAGCCAAGGCTCCATTGGAGCAAAGATGGCCCGGGCGCTGGGGATGGCTCTGTGGCCTCTGCCTCAGGCACTAGAGTGGCTCTGGTTGCAACATGGCGACACCCAGGATGGGCAGAGCATCGCCCCCTGGTGGGCAGAGCGTCGCCCCCTGGTGGGCGTGCCGGGTGGATCCCGGTCGGGCGCATGCGGGAGTCTCTCCCTATTTCCAGCTTCAGAAAAATGCAAAAAAACAAACAAACAAAAAAAACAACAACCCTATGATGCGGATGTTATTTCTCTTCATGTTGTCACAGAGCTCTCTAAGAGTTTCCTCAGACTTTTTGAGTCTCTTTTCTTTTTTCTTCTCTGCTTTCATGCCTTCATTCCACTTGCCCTCCAACTTGCTGATTCGATTCTCAGCTCCATCCATCCTGTTTTTAATTGCTTCCATTGTGGTATTCATTTCTGATATTGTATTTGTCATCTCCAACTGCTTCTCTTTTAATGTTTCAATATTCTTTTTTATATTTGCAATTTCTTTATTTAGGTGTTCGTAATGACCATCCATTGTTGTTCTATGATCCCTAAGCATTCTTACAATCATTATTTTGAACTCTGCATCTGGAAGTTTGGTTATTTCCATATCACTCAGTTCATTTCCTGGAGGTTTCTCTTGGGGTTTCATTTGAATTGCACTTCTCTGTCTTCTCATTACATCTAAGTGTTTGGGTATTTTGTTTGTAGAGCTGGTTGAGTCTAGGCTTGGTGTTGTCTGCCTCCAGTTTTCAATTGTGTTATTTCTAGGTCTTCTTGGGTTGGCATCAGCTATTATTTGTAATCCACTTTTGGATTTGGGCCACTTTGAAGTCTTGATTTGTTTGTTTTGTTAACAGGTGATAGTCTTGTTTACTGATCTCTTCAGGGGGCTTATTTGAAACTGTATCTAAGAATGCAGTGGGTGTAACCTGAGACTCTGAAGGCCTCTTCTGCCAGTTACTTTCTCTGGAGGCAGGGTGTTTTCTCAGCTTCAGTAGGGGGAGGTATATCTCAGATCTCCATGGAGACCTGAGTTACTGCCCCTCCTCCCCACTTCTGTTTTCAGCTGTGTCTTGTTGCGCTGATTGGAGCTGGAGAGATGTCTGGAGATCTGTGACCAGGAAGCACTTTGTCTTTTATTTTGTGGAAGGATCAGCCCCCTCCCCCAGCTATGGCCGCCTCCAGCACTGGATGAGTCAGCTTCTCAGGTCGTTCCCTGCATTCCTCTGCCCCTCACCATCTGTCTCTCTCTCTCCCCCTCACTGTCTCTCTCTCTCTCCCCTTTCTTTTTGGAAGACAAGCTGGCCCTTTCAACATAACTCGTTCCCTGGTCCCCAGGCAAATGGCTGTGAGCAGTATTTTCTGCTCTTTTCCTTGGAGTGAGAGCCATTCTGGGCTCTCAGCCTCACCCCCCCCCCATTCCTGTAAGCAGGGGAGATTCAGGCACACCCTACCAGGTTTGTTGTGGCTTCTTCTTTGGTCCTTGGTTTTTGAGAGCTGCTCTTGTAGTCCAGAGTTGGTTTTTCACACTGATTGTTCACAAATTAGTCTGTAATCCAGTTTGGTGGTGTGAGCTGGGAGTCTGTGCATCTGCCTACTCTGCTGCCATCTTCAGGTCCCCTGTCTGTCTGTTCTTAACTGTCCCTCTCTCTGATTCTCTCTCTTTGCGCGGAGTGGCTCGGGGAGCTCCTGTGTCACAGTCAGCTGCGCCGTGACTGCTGCATCTCCCACCACAGGTCCCCCACCCACCCCGCAGCCGCGTCCGGGGCCGCACTTCTATGAGCCTGTGATTTAAATAAAAGTCTTTATTCTACAAAAATTTCATATGAATTTGCATCTATTACCACATCTTCCCTTGGTGTGAATTGTGTATTTAGAAGGTGGCAATGTACTGTTTCATTTCAGTAGCTGTAGAATACAAGGAAGATTTATGCGTTTTCGGGCTTTCTTCCACGAATGGATTTTTCCAGAATCATCCTTTATATTTTAGTTCATGAAGCGAACATAAGGCAATAGGATCATGAAAAATGTGGTCGATGTTTTAAAATTGTATTGTAATACATTTATAGACATGTTTTGGAAATTGACATAGTGTATAAAACTTTTTTTATTTGTTTTAAGTGGAGTAATTCATAGAATATTAGCAGAGTCCTTAGCATTCTACATGAGGTAAGGGTCTGGATGCAAGGCATTCTAGAAACAGGAAGTATTGTGTATGTGACATTGTGTCCCCCTTCAGGTCCACTGAGAGACTCACACATTGGCAGTTGTCCAGGTTGGTAAAGTATATATATTACAGAACAAGCATGAAATGGGCATGTAGGAGCCATGAGAAAGCAAGTCAGATGCCCACAGTGGCTCATGAAGCGCTTCTGTGCCCTAAGGTGGCGGATATTCTTTTCCCTGGCAGATGGGCAGGGGCATTTGGAGTTGCCTCTCTGACCCCATGGCAGTCACACCTGGGGCTCCTTGGCATCAGTGTTAAGTGAATGCCCAGGATAGCTTTGTTCAGTCATCAGGCAGGACACTTGCCAGAGACAGTGCTTGCGCCACTTAAGATGGTTTCATTGTGGTGAGGCAGGTGAACATTGTGTGGTAGCCACTCAGGAGTGCTCCCCATGGTCCTGAGAGGAAAAGATGAGGTAGACTGAGTTTACTGATGGATATAGGGAAAAGTCAAGTGGTTATCAGGGGTAGGGGGTGCGGAGAGAGAGGGAGAGAAAGATGGAGAGGGGTGTATGAGCTCCTGTCATTTATCTTAGGTGCTCTATGTAGTTGTGCACTCTTGCAGTGTCCTGATGTGGTGGTGGGGGGAGTCATGGGTCAAATTCACCATGTTTTGCATGGTCAATGTTGACTGCATCAGGCCACCCAAGCAGAGCTGGAAAATGTTTAATGTTTGACAATAATATACATGAAGAGATTAAGAGTCTTGTTAGTATGTTTTTGTTGTAAGCGATCACCTTGGAGAGTTGGGGGAATGTTGATGGTCCTGGAACCTAATTGTCAAAGGTGTAATATTCTGAAAAAGATGGTTACCGGTGAAGATTATTTTTGTCATACGTGTGTTGTAAATGATGGATTATATGCAGCTTCAGGGAAAAGGTATCTCCTCCAGAGTTTCCCAGGTGTCTCCTGAGCCTAGAACACCCATAGGCAGTCTTTGGAAGATGGCAGGTTTTGTGTTTGTTGTTGTTCTTTTGGTTGCAGCCTCCATGTCTTCACTGAAGAGAGGCATGCTTTGAGGGGTAAGATAGCAAAGGACATGCTGTTTGTGTAGTCATGTACTCTTCATTTCATTTCCCATAGAGTAGGGCTTGCCTTCTCGGTAATAGAGATGTTTTTTGCCCGGGCGCTTTCAGATGTGGGTGAAGGCTTTCTGCACAGTAGGTACTCAGCAGCACATGTTAGTGTCTGCACTGCTTGTCAGTAACCCCCACCCTCTTCATCCAGTATTGTGAAATGCCGCCATCTTGGCTGAATATGCCCCCGGGGAAAATTTGACTTGTAAGAAGTTGAAATGTAACATTTTTATCATCTTATTACATTTTAATTGTAGTAGTGATTTATTTTGGGGGCTGTTTTAGAATTTTATTTGAAATCATGTTAATGGAATGGGCATAACCATTTCCTTTCCTTACAGGTTTCCAGATCGATGACCACAAGAGGGATGGCTGGAATTTTCTATCAGATCATGAGAAGGACCCTATCCACAGAACCCCTTTTTGTCCACACTGTTACCAGGCCAGGTTTGTGTTTAGCTAGAAAGCCATTTTTCAGTGTCGTTATTTGTTTTAGAGAGCCATGTGAAGTTTGATCAGAAAGGTCATTTTTATTGTCTTCATGTCACTGTATGGAACAGAAATGTTTGATTAGATACTTGGCGAGGAAAGATTTTGTCCCTGTTTGTGGCTCATCTTTGTATTATATGAGTAATTGCTTTAAAGAATTATCTTTAATTGTATAACCTCTACAATAATGATCTATTTTTTAGGTGAGAGGAGGGGAGATAGTGATGCAAACTTTCACAGGTGCCCTATCGGGAGCCACGCGGCAACCCCATCTGGGGCAGATGCTCCAGTCTGGAGCTGTTTTGAGGTCCTGAGGCTGACAGTGCGGTGGCCATGCTCCACTGCTGGAGGGGGAGAAGGAGAGGGAGCAGGGAGAATTAGATGGTCGTTTCTTCGTATGCCCTGATCCGGAGTAGAATCTGAGTTGTCCATATGCCGGGCCAACAGTTTATCCACTGAGTGAACTGTCCAGGGCTGTCTTTATGATTTTTGTTCATTAAACTTTAGGTCTTCAATTCTGGTTGGGTCTTGGCACTTTCTAACTGAATGCGTCCCTGAACAATTTTTTTTTTCATTTTCTGTTGCATGAGGTTTTAGAACTGTTTCTATATATTTCTACATCACTGATTCCAAATCTGAAATCCGTTTTTTGGTGTATGCTCTAGTTTTTATGCAATTTTAATTTCTTTTTGTTACAGTTAATGGCATGCATTGGTTTTTAAATTGGAGTTAAAGGGCAATGATTCTTGGATTGAACATAACCACAAGGCAATTAATGTTTTACAAACATCACTTTTACATAATTGTAGTTTTCTTAAATGTAAAAAATTATTATCTGATAAAAATACCCTCTTATTTTGTTTTAAGATTGAATCAGGCCCTGGCCGGTTAGCTCAGTGGTAGAGTGTCGGCCTGGCATGCAGGAGTCCCGGGTTCGATTCCCGGCCAGGGCACACAGGAGAAGCGCCCATCTGCTTCTACACCCCTCCCCCTCTCCTTTCTCTCTGTCTCTCTCTTCCCCTCCCGCAGCCAAGGCTCGGGAGCAAAGTTGGCCCGGGCGCTGAGGATGGCTCTGTGGCCTCTGCCTCAGGCACTAGAATGGCTCTGATTGCGGCAGAGCGACGCCCCAGATGGGCAGAGCATCGCCTCCTGGTGGGCATGCCGGGTGGATCCCAGTCGGGCGCATGCAGGAGTCTGACTGCCTCCCCGTTTCCAACTTCAGAAAAATACAAAAAAAAAAAAAAAAGATTGAATCATGGTTTCTTCAAGTAGGTGTAAATATAAGAATAGTCCTGACATCTTCTGATATATATGTGCTGTTACACATTTAAACATCAAAGGAGCAATATTTCATCATTTGTAACACGTGCATATATTGCCTATTTTCAAGTTCCCCTTGGTGATTAAGACAAGAATTGGGCTCTTCATATTGTGTGTCATAATTGTGAGGAAATGCTTTGTGACTGGACAAAAGGAAAATGCGAAGGAATGCGTTTTGGTATTCCCATGGTTTGGCGTGAACCTAAGGACCACAACAGTGACTGTTATTTCTGTCTGATCCATACAAAGGGCATCGGCAAGAAAAAACGGCATGTGATCGCATATTCTAATATTCCTTCAGCAACACGACCTATCCCACACTCTGAGACACTCCTGGTTCCAGTTTTCAATGGTTTTATATCTTCTAAGGATGAAGAAAGTGAACATGGTGATCAAGTGTATTTTGATAAGATGCATGAGGAAATGGTTGTAGAATCTGAAGGGTCTTCTTCTGATGCCAAGCAGTCATTAACCCCTCATCATTTTAGCCAATCTGAATTGAATGACTTAGTAAGAATGACATAAAAATTGTCCTCAATTTTCTGAAGTATGAGGAGCATAACTGGATCATTCATGTGGATTTTTTTTTTTTTTTTTTTTTTTTTACAGAGACAGAGAGAGAGTCAGAGACAGGGATAGACAGACAGGAACGGAGAGAGATAAGAAGCATCAATCATTAGTTTTTCATTGCGTGTTGCAACACCTTAGTTGTTCATTGATTGCTTTCTCATATGTGCCTTGACTGCAGGCCTTCAGCAGACCAAGCAACCCCTTGCTGGAGCCAGCGACCTTGGGCTCAAACTGGTGGGCTTTTTGCTCAAACCAGATGAGCCAGCGCTCAAACTGGCCACCTTGGGGTCTCGAACCTGGGTCCTCTGCATCCCAGTCCGATGCTCTATCCACTGCGCCACCACCTGGTCAGGCTCATGTGGATCTTAAAATGTTAAATTTCCTGCTAGGACAACAGAGAGTTTTACGAAGTATCCTTGCTTTCTGTGTTTGTGGAACAGCCGAGCTCGGGAGAAACACTGGACACAGAAGGGGTGGCCGAAACATGAAGCTCTGGAAGTAGGGATGCAAAATATTGTGAATGAACCTGTAATAATTGAGACAGGATCATTTTTCTCCCACTTCACATCAAACTTGGCTTAATGAAGCAATTTGTTCAGGTTTTGAATAGAGAAAATGAATGCTTTCAACATATTATTTCTGCTTTTCCTGCCTTGACTTTTGAGAAGATAAAAGCAGGTGTATTCGATGGACCTCAAACTCAAACCCTCATACGGGACAAAGAATTTGCCAAGAAGATGAATAAGGAGGAGAAAGCAGCATGACAGTCTTTTGTGGCAGTTACAAAGAACTTCCTTGGCAACAAAAAAGCAGAAAACTATAAACTTCTGGTTCAAAGGATGCTGTTGGCTTTCCGCGACATTGGATGTAACATGAGAGTTAAGATTCACTTCCTGAACAGTCACCATGATAAGTTTCCTGAAAATCTTGCTGTTTGTTAGTCATGAGCAGACTACTGCTGGAGCATCAAACGAGATTGTCCTCAACAAGTACACAAATACAAGAGCTACAAACGCAAATTTTTGCCTGAATAGAATTTAAATAAGTTTTGCGCAAATTTTATGATTAAAATAAGTGTTTTAATATGTTCTATTTTGAAATTGTAGACAAATTCTGATGCAATTATATCTTTTATTGTATTAGTGTATTTACTGCATTATATAAATTATTATATTTTCACAAAGATGATGCCCAGGAAGACATTCTACTTCATTATGTTAATTAAACTAAATGTTGAAAATTTTACAATAAGATGAAAACCTAAAATTTTGAATTGCAAAAAAACTAGCTTACAGAGAAAAACTAATGTCAGATTTGAGATCAGCACACTCGAATTAGGTACGAACAAGTGTTTTTGAGGATGCAACAAAAATTTTGTTCCCCAGTGTAATGAATGAATGAGGGCCGTGAAGGGTCTGGAGGCCAGAGGTGCGCCGGGAGGACCGACAGGCGGGGAGAGGCGGGCAGCGCGGGCGGACTCAGGTGCAGTACAGTCCGAACCCGCGGTGAGAAGGGGCCCCGGGACCGTGGGTCGGGCTCCAGGTGATGCCATTGTCCGGGCCACGTGAAGGTGAGGTGCCATGGAGTTACTCACGTAGGTGGTGAAGAAAAGTGAAAAAGTGATGAAGCGTCAGGTTTTCTTCTTTGCTCATGGGTGCAGGTAAGACTGTTAGAATTTCCTATAGGTTTTGGAGCGCAGTGTTACTACGTTTCAGTTGCAATTACATTGTAAGTGCCATTGTTTTTCGTTTTGGGATTTCTTTAAAAATATTTTACAACTTGCAAGTATAAGGACTGTGAAGTTAATTTTTGTTGCTGCTTTCTAAAGGAACCATAAGGAGAGGAAGATACATAGTTTCTATGTGTCACCGCAGGTGTGGAGCAGAACACAGTCGCCTTTACAATCGTCGTCCGCGCGATGCCCTGGCGCCCTCGTGTGGGCTTCTCGGGGAATAACCCCTTAACGCAGGTGCGCAGAGAAGGTTCGGCAGAGCGGGTCCCCTACGAGGGAGGAATCCACTTTAGTAGTTCACGTTAAGTGTTTTCTCTCCTTACCGATTATTTTGAAGGAAGGAGGGGGTCCTCTCGCTTCTGAAGGAGAGAGGTGTGATTCATCTATTTCAATGATAAATTTTTCTGTTTTTTCTTGTGGTTCTGCTGTACATCATTGGGAGATTATATTTCCGATTTTATGTGCAGTGCATGAAAAGCAGGAATTCCCGGGTCCCTCCATCTCAGCGGTAGGAAGCGCTGTTCTTTGTAGTCATGGTTTTTACCCTCAGTCCTACTAAGTGTTGTGTAATGTCCATTTGTATGACGTTCGCATAACACAGGTGGGTCCGCAAAACACAAAGTAGGTTTACAGTAGTGAGTACGAGGAGGAATTAATTATCCTCTTCCTATGTATTAATTACTGTAATATTTTCCATAGAATGACCATCAACCTTTATTCGCCTCCCCTCCCCCCCCCATAAAACTTTCCCCACCGTTTCCCTTGGAATCTGCGCATTCCCTTACTGTGTTTGCATTTCAGAATGTCTCCCTTGTGGTGGCAGAGTTTTGATTTTGTAAGGAAGGTGTCTTTTCTATTGTTTTAAATTTTATAAAGTGTAAATGAATTTATTTGCTAAGGTAAACGTGCACGAGTGTCCCTGTTTCCTGAGTGTTTTCATGTGAATGAGCCAGAGAAAACTAAAGTCAGGTATGAGCGGCGGGGCCGTCCCTCAGAGGCTGACCAGCCAGAGGCGAGAAGCAGGGTCAAGAGAAAGGTACTGGGCTGGGCCGGAGGGAAATGGGGCCCAGACCCGAGGTGGATACTTTGCACGGGAAGAAGGAGGATGGGGGTGGATGTGAGGCCAGGTGCTGCCAGGCAGGCGCCGTTCTCTTGGGGTCAGAGGTGTAGAGGTGAGAGGATCCCCGGGACCCGGGGATGTCAGGAGGGCGGAGGGGTCACGAGGGAGGGGCTGGGGCAAGAGGAGCAGCCGGTTGTGAGGCGCAGAGAAGAATCCCCTGACGGTTTGTGGGGCGCATGTCCCACTCCCAGTGTAAGTGAGCACTTCCAGTGGGAGCACTTTTCTATGTCAGTGTAGACAATGTTGAGAAAACAATGTAATTCTTTTTCTAAAAAGATTTTAGTCACTGATTTTAGAGAGAGGAGAGAGAGGAGCGTGAAACATTCATCCGCTGTAGTCGCCCCCAATGTGCCTTGACCAGGCAAGCCTGCGGTTTCCAAGGTGACGTCAGCATTCCAGGTCCATGCTTCATCCACTGCGCCATCCCAGGTCAGGCTAATTATTATTATCATTAATATTACTATTATGTAATTATTAAAGACCATGAAAATACTGTGTGTCTTTGGGTAGCATTTTATAATTTCATTAGTGTAGATCATCTCTGTTCTTGTGACACAGATTCCCAGGCATTTTTACCTGTTTTACTGGTAATTGGGTTTGAAGAAATATATTATTCACTCAAGAGAGTTTTTGTATAAGTGGAATATTTATGTATGACTGTTATTTCTCCTCCAGTGTAGTAAAATTTGTTTGTAATAAATGTTAGGTGATTGTCATGAGTCATCCAGGTACATAAGCTAGTATGTCGTCGTGATCAGTATAGTGGTGTAGGTGTAAGTCATGTGAAAGTTGTCAAAGCTTGAAAGGTAAGAGGTAGAACTGAGGTCATGCGAGTTGGCAAAAATAGTTTTGTGAGTTAAAATACACTGATGAGTCAGTAAAATAGTAACATCCATCTTAGCATTTGAAATGAGTGTAGGTCTGGGATGCACGCTGTGGTAGTAATCCTAAGTATGGTTAGTCATTACCCATGCTCCATGTAGGGTGTCCAGGGAATATCCACTATGGTCAAAGTCTTCTTTTTTGAAGAAGAAAACTTTAGAGGGCGAATTTTAGAATCTAATGAAGTAAGATGAAGGATTGGACGTGATCATACACAGATATAGATATGAAAGTGATTTCTATGTCATGAAAAGAAGCAGTGATGATGAGGTGCTTAGTCTAGTTCTGTCTCCGAGTGATTCATTCTCATAACACGTGAGATGTTCCTCGACGCCTGAGTGTTTTTGAGTGTCTCGTCACCCCAGGGCAGTCGATTGAAATCATGGCAAGATGGGAGGTTTTGTGTTTGTTGTTGTTCAGCTTTGGTTTTGAGTATCTATGGCAGGGGTCTCAAACTCAATTCAGCATGTGGGCCGCAGAGCAAGATCACAGCCGTTTGGCGGGCCGCACTAGGTCTACAAAAGGCGACTGTTACGCAACACTTTTCTCACTGCAGTTGAAAACAAAAAAAAAATCAGTACAACAAGCACAATTGTACATGCAGTTTACTCAGTGTCACAAAACGACCAGAAACTGTAGTTCGCATCACAACTGCTGTTAACTAAGCTAATATCTAGCTAGGATGCTAGAGAAATGAAAAATACAAGTAGGCCCCTAGGCTTACTTAACTTTATCCAAAATATTTTGAACTTCGTGGATTAGTCTGCGGGCCGCACAAAATTGTTCGGTGGGCCGCAAGTTTGAGACCCCTGATCTATGGTGATATTTAAAGAGAGAAATTGTATTTCAGATTTAGGATTTAAAATGACTTGCTGTTTGTATTCTCTTTTAAAAACAGTTCTTATTGTTCTATGTAGAGTAGGGTCTGTGTTTTGAGCACCACGGATCTTTTGGGCTGAGTCCATCTTTGTTTCAGGTGAAGGGCTGAGCAGTGTAGGGCTCACGTGCTTCTGTTCTTTCTAGTCAGTGCTTACAAATAATCCCCGCCCTCAACACTCCTTCCAGTGCAAAGTGGCACCATCATGGTCGAATCATCTTTGGTTCAGAAACCTGACACAGATAGCGAATTTCTGGAGAGCAGGATTATAGGAACACAGCAGTTTTCGTATTTTCCATTGAAAGTATTTTGTAACTTTAACATTGATTTATGTTGAAATGTCTAGGAAGGTGGTTTATCATTCAGTAGGATCAATTTTTAAAGAGTTATAAGCATTCTTGAAAAGCATGTTAGATGTATTGTTGGGGATGGTGGGATAGTTATGTATCTTGAATTTTATTTGGCAATTATAGTTTTTTTTATATACTTAGTGATTTTTTTTGTGGGAGGGGGCTGCATCAGTTTTGAGAGGTTTGCCATATCTGTGGATGAGAGAGGTATGTTAAGTCACTTAAAAAAATGTTTAATTTTTTTTTTTTTTTTTTTTTTTTTTTACAGAGAGAGGGATAGACAGGGACAGGCAGACAGGAACGAAGAGAGATGAGAAGCATTAATTATTAGTTTTTCGTTGCGCGTTGTGACACCTTAGTTGTTCATTGATTGCTTTCTCATATGTGCCTTGACCACAGGCCTTCAGCAGACTGAGTAACCCCTTGCTGGAGCCAGCGACCTTAGGTCCAAGCTAGTGAGCTTTTGCTCAAACCAGATGAGCCTGCGCTCAAGCTGGTGACCTTGGGTGTCAGGAGCCGATTGACGACTGCTGGCTGACAAGGTCACAGCAGAAGAAGATCAAAAACTGCTGATTGACAAAGTCACAGCAGAAAAGACCAATGGCTGCGGGGTGACAAAGTCACTGCAAAGGAAAGGCACAACGACACTTCCCCCTTTAATCTTTTGAATTAATCTGGCCTTATATTCCCCCCTTTTCTGGGTGTGTGCTATTATTTATGGCACAGGGATAATAGTACCATGCTTTCCCTGTAGATTTGTAGTAATTTCTTTGGAAATGAGACAGAAAGTGTAAGTTCCACAGAAAAGCCTGTAAGCCCCTTGAACTGGGCTCATAAACATAAGAGGCTGGCTATGATATCCCTCATAAAGGGTTAAGTTTGTAGGAGAATTTCTTCTTATTAATCATGTTAGAAAGAATAAAGTTAGAACTTAACTAGTATATGAATATAGTAAATAAATAAAGTTTAACTAGACATTAGAATCTTAGGTAAAGTGGAGTGGAGTGGCCTGTTGCATGGCCTTGGATAGGAGTGCAGCTGGCTAGTAAAGAATGTTTTGTTAAAAGACTTGTTTTGTCACTGAAGGCAGTTGCTGGGCTTTTCTCAGTAAAACATTCTCATAAGATTTTTGTATTTTCCAAGAATAAGGAGAGGAATGTGGTGGGATTCATAGCAGCAATAGCAATTAATGCCTTCTGATATTATGTTGCTACTAGCTATCTTGCAGGTACACTCTATGTATCTTTAAGTAAAAGTTACTCTTAATACTATGTCAGTTTCTTAAATAGCAAGCCTTTTGTAGCCTTGTGAAAAAATTAGGACACTACATGAACTCAAGGCTATTTGCCTGAGCAAGTGGTGGTCCTTTGCTAGTCCTTGATGATTTTGTCTGCTATCTCTTTCTGCGCCCTTGACTCACAACAACAATAAAATAGAGTTATTAATTAGTACTAATCTTTTAGAAGTTTGTACTGATATTGTTATTACTATTCAAGTTATTGTATAACTGTACTTTGAATGACTTACCACCTGACTTGTAGCTTATAGATATGAATTAACTGTTATCTGGAAATATGTAACCATAGTGAAACTAAAACAATGATGTATTCAAAATACCATGTGATTGTAACTTAGTGTGTGTGCATAAAAAGTAAAGTTAGACCAGCCATTGGCAGAGATGCCTGGCAGTAAATGCTAACCAGAGAATAAAGAGAAAGAAAAGAATTCGGCTCTCTCACTCGATTTCGCCAACGCCGTCTCCTCCTGTGGGACCCCTGGATTCCCCCCTGGGGCTGGACCCCGGCACTTGGGGTCTCGAACCTGGGTCTTTGGCATCCCAGTCCGACACTTTATCCACTGCGCCACCACCTGGTCAGGCTAAGTCACTTTTTTTTTTAAGATTTTTTTATTCATTTTAGAGAAGGGGGGAGAGAGAGGAGGGAGAAGAGCAGGAAGCATCAACTCCCATATGTGCCTTGACTGGGCAAGCCCAGTGTTTCGAACTGGCAACCTCAGCGTTTCAGGTCAACGCTTTATCCACTGCGCCACCACAAGTCAGGCCTAAGTCACTTTTTATAATTATGGATTTTTCTCTTTTCCGTTTTAGGTCTGTGACTTATTATTCGAGTTTGTTACTTATAGCATTGAAGTTAGATATTCAGTCATTGGAATGTATGGAAATGAATTTGTCCATAATTTGTTGGACCACCATTTGTTTTCCAGTGTAGTGCATGGTATCCAAATATGTTTTGGTTTTGTTTCCATTTCTTTTTATTTCTTGCTGTGTTATGGTGTAGGTGGCTCCAGCATTTTCTATTAGTTGCGCATGTCTGTTAGCATCCACAGTAAGCGATTTTTGCAGACAGTAGGATGCAGGGGTGTTGATTTTTTTCTCACATAGCTGTTGTGACACCAGTTATTTTATGAAGAAAGCATTTCCTATGATGTAAAGAGAAACCTTTATGGTATAAGAAGAGATGTGAGTTTGCATCTAGTAATGGATGTTCCATTCCAAGAAGTAGGCTATGTATGTCTGTCGGTAAGGAAAAAGGTGTTGTTGTTTTTTATTTTAAAAGTGATGTAGTATAATTTGAATTAGGTTGAGGACCAGGGTTCCGGAATATTGGTTTATCTGTTGTTTGCTTTATATTGTAGAGGAACTGAAGCTATGTGAAACTGGTAGATAGTAGTGTTCTGTGGTCTCTTAAAAATTTGTTTTGAGCCTGACCAGGCGGTGGCGCAGTGGGTAAAGCGTCGGACTGGGATGCAGAAAACCCAGGTTCGAGATCCCGAGGTCGCCAGCTTGTGCGCGGGCTCATCTGGTTTGAGCAAAAGCTCACCAGCTTGAGCCCAAGGTCACTGGCTCAAGCAAGGGGTTACTCAACCTGCTGAAGGCCCACGGTCAAGGCACATATGAGAAAGCAATCAATGAACAACTAAGGTGTTGCAACGCGAAACGAAAAACTAATGATTGATGCTTCTCATCTCTCCATTCCTGTCTATCCCTCTCTCTGACTCTCTCTCTCTGTCAAAAAAAAAAAAATTTGTTTTGAGAAGAAGTGTATTTTTTTTTAAGATTTTATTTATTCATTATAGAGAGGGGAGAGAGAGAAAGAGAGAGAGGGAAAGGGGTAGGAGCAGGAAGCATCAACTCCCATATGTGCCTTGACCAGGCAAGCCCAGGGTTTTGAACTGGCAACCTCAGCGTTTCCAGGTTGACGCTTTATCCACTGCACCACCACAGGTCAGGTGAGAAGAAGTGTATTTTTAATTATTTTTTTTTTAATTTTTTTTACAGAGACAGAGAGAGGAACAGATAGGGACAGGTAGGCAGGGAGGGAGAGAGATGAGAAGCATCAATTCT
This sequence comes from Saccopteryx leptura, assembly GCF_036850995.1. Taxonomy (NCBI): domain Eukaryota; kingdom Metazoa; phylum Chordata; class Mammalia; order Chiroptera; family Emballonuridae; genus Saccopteryx; species Saccopteryx leptura. The sequence goes on along the minus strand of NC_089505.1, from coordinate 83,524,876 downwards.
TCATTGCAGCACCTTAGTTGTTCATTCTTTTTTCTCTTTTTTACAAAGACAGAGAGTGAGTCAGAGAGAGGGATAGACAGGGACAGACAGACAAGAACGGAGAGAGATGAGAAGCATCAATCATTAGTTTTTCATTGCGCGTTGCAACACCTTAGTTGTTCATTGATTGCTTTCTCATATGTGCCTTGACTGCAGGCCTTCAGCAGACCGAGTAACCCCTTGCTGGAGCCAGCGACCTCGGGGTCTCGAACCTGGGTCCTCTGCATCCCAGTCCGACGCTCTATCCACTGCACCACCGCCTGGTCAGGCAAGAAGTGTATTTTTTTTTATTCATTTTAGAAAGGAGAGAGAGAGAGGAGAGAGAGAGAGAAAGGGGGGAGGAGCAGGAAGCATCAACTCCCATATGTACCTTGACCAGGCAAGCCCAGGGTTTCAAACCGGTGACCTCAGCATTTCCAGGTCGATGCTTTATCCACTGTGCCACCACAGGTCAGGCCAAGAAGTGTATTTTTAGATAGGAATTCATGTTTGATTTTACCAAAGCAAAAGAATATTAGTTTAGAGGGTAGATGCTGGATTGTAGAAAAATAGAAAGAAAGATTGTTAGTGACATTCAGAAACAGTTGTGAAGGATTGAATATAGTTGAGTCATGAGGAGAAGTAGAGATCCTGATAGGACCAGTCTTGTTCTTCAGAGAGTGATTCAGTGTCCAAATTGTGAGATGTTCCTTGCCTCTTGGATTTTCTGGGGCATCATCTGAAGCTAAGATCCTATTCAGCCATTTTTGAAGATGGTTTGTAATTGTTTTTTTCTCAGGTGTCTGCTTCCAGGTGGGTAAGTCAAGAGAGTCAGCATTTGTGACCTAGGATTCCAAGTGACCTGCTGTTTGCATTCTACTTTTTATGTGGTGCCATATAGAGTAGGTGTGAGTTCTGAGTAGCATTGACCTTTAGGGCTGGATCATTCTTTGTCCTGTGTGAACATTCCCTGCATCCTAGGTGTCAGGGGCACTCGTTCATTCTATGCACTGCTCACAAGTAACGTTCACCTTCAACCCCCCACCCCCTACTGGAGAGTGTGAAACTCGGCTATGGCGGCCAGATATGCCTTCAGGGCAAATTCACATTCGGTCCAAAAAAGCACTGAAGCTGAAGCCTTTACTGTTTGTGGAATCAGAAATGTTCATGATGAAGCAGTTTTGTTACCTTTCTGTTGAAAATATTTTCTAACTGTAGTAGTGATTTATTTTGGGGTCTTTTTTTAGACGTTGATTTGAAAACATATCTTTATTATATGCAGCTTAAGTGTCTGTTTGTCGCCGATAGCTTATTGGTTGCTTGCGTAACTGTACTAGCCAATGGGGTGAAGTTGCCACAGCTGAATGCAAATTGAGCGTGTCAGGGGGAAGGTGAACATTTGTTTGCATTGGCAATTATCTGCTTTTGAAACAATTTAAGGCTGAACGCAAATTGAGCGTGTCAGGGGGAAGGTGAACATTTGTTTGCATTCGCAATCATCTGTTTTACATAAAAGCTACGTCTTAACGTAATTTCTTTTAAGAATGCCTCCTAGAAAATACAGCACTGAAGAGGAGAGAAAAGGAGCTAAAACTGCACAAAAATGGCTTTCTCAACAAAAAGAAACCACTGAGCAGAGAAAGACAGGGCTTGCTTCAGTCGCAGAGCAAATGCGTCTTTCTCAGCAAAATGAGACTGATGAGCATAGAGAAACAAGGCTTGCCTCAGATGCAAGACAAAAAAAGCCTGTCTCGACAAAATGAGTCCCTTGAACAAAGGCAGGAGAGAAATGCAAAAAAACGAAAAAACGACAGAGTAATGCTGACCAAAATGCAAAAAGGATTAAAACAGTTTCAAATGGAGAAACTTTAATTTTTGAGCATTCCTCTGGTGACATGAATATTAAATGTGAACACTGTCAGTCCTTAAACTTCAAGTTAGAAACTAATTGATTTGACCGTGGCAAGAAAGGATTTTCTCAATGTTGCAAATACGGAAACATTGTAGTTCCACTAATTGAGAATTAACCACCACTCTTCTGGCATGCCACCTCACAAATTGAGGTTAAAGATTGGAGCAATTATTATGCTGTTAAGAAATCTTAACACCAGAAGGAGTCTTTGCAATGGTACAAGACTAGAGGTTCTCCAATTGAAAAATAATGTCATAATAGCTAAGTCTTTGACTGGCTCCTCTAAAGGTGGAATACATGTCATTCCAAGAATTGATTTGGCTCCATCTCAAACAGGGTTGCCGTTTCAATTGAGATGTAGACAATTTCCTGTAAAACTTACCTTTGCTATGACCATCAATAAGTCTCAGGGCCAAACACTTAAGCGTGTTGGCATTTTTTTACCTGAGCCTGCATTTGGACACAGTCAACTTTACGTTGCCTGTTCAAGAGTTCGTGAAAGAATGGACGTAAAATTAAAAATAATTGATGGTCCTCTGCAAGGCGATCTTAAAAATGATGGAAAGATCTACACAAGAAATGTTATGTACAAAGAGATCTTTGACATGTGAATTAACTTTTTTTTTTTTTTCATTTCTGAAGCTGGAAATGGGGAGAGACAGTCAGACAGACTCCCGCATGCGCCCAGCCGGGATCCACCCGGCACGCCCACCAGGGGCGATGCTCTGCCCACCAGGGGGCGATGCTCTGCCCCTCCGGGGCGTCGCTCTGCCGCGACCAGAGCCACTCTAGCGCCTGGGGCAGAGGCCAAGGAGCCATCCCCAGCACCCGGGCCATCCTTGCTCCAATGGAGCCTCGGCTGCGGGAGGGGAAGAGAGAGAGACAGAGAGGAAGGAGGGGGTGGGGGTGGGGAAGCAAATGGGCGCTTCTCCTATGTGCCCTGGCTGGGAATCGAACCCGGGTCCCCCGCACACCAGGCCGACGCTCTACCGCTGAGCCAACCGGCCAGGGCAACATTTTATTATTTAAATCACCTTTATTTATTGAGCTAGCGGTGGCTCTTAAGAAATGTACCGCCAGTGGTTTCCTTCATTGCACTCTACTTTAAGCAATTAAGCAAGTAGAAGGGGGAAACCCCGTGGGGCACTAAGCAAAGGGGCGTCCTCGCCGCCTGCCCTGGGTAATTCAGTTTGAATTAGCAGACACCTTTGCACAAATCATTTTAATTACAATTTATAATATCTAGAACAGTGGTCATTTCGCATGACCGCTGGGCTTTCTAGTTAGTATAATGCTACTGTAATGACCTTGTCTTACAGGTTTGTAGGTGGAAGGTGATGAAAGACACCAAGACAGTCCATGGAACTTCCGGGAATCTTCATCAGTAGGAACTTGTTTTATCGTTCTGTGCAGTCATTTAAAAGTCTTTTTAAAAAAACAAAAAACAACAAAAAAACTTTATTCATTAATTTTAGATAGAAGAGAGAGAGGAGAAAGAGAGAGAGAGAAGTGGAGGAGGAGCAGGAAACATCAACTCCCATATGTGCCTTGACCAGGCAAGCCCAGGGTTTCGAACCGGCAACCTCAGAGTGCCAGGTCGACACTTTATCCCACTGAGCCACCACAGGTCAGGCCTGTGCAGTTATTTAAAAAAAAAAGTTCTAAATGTTTTTGAACATCAGGTTTAATGTTTAGTTTTAGGGTTCTAGTGGAGCATTTATGTATATGGAATATTCCAAATGAGACATGGCTGCAGGAGGGGAAGAAGGAGAGAGAGAGAGAAAGAAAGAAAGAGAGAAAGAAAGAAAAGTGATAGAGGGAGGGGTGGAGAAGAGAGATGGGCATTTCTCCTGTGTGTGCCCTGGCCAGGAATCCAATTCAGGATATCCACATGCTGGGCCGACATTTCACCACTGAGCAAACTAGCTAGGACCAGTTCCCATATATGATATCTTGACAGGGTGGACAAAGCCAGGGATTTCAAACCTGCAACCTCAGCATTCCAGGTGGATGGTTTATCAAGTGCGCCACTACCGGTCAGGTCCCCCCACCCCCCACCTCAATAGAACCTGGGAAGTCAGCACTGTGGCCGCTGCTGTATCCACTGAGCCAACCTGGCAGGGTGCAGTTGATTTTTTTGTATTTAGATAGGAGAGTTATGTACGAATGTTATTTCTCCTCTACTTAATTTTTTAATTTGCAGTAAATTTTAGGTGATTGTCATGTGTCATCAAGGTATATGACATGCAGTATTGATTGTTTCATGGTTGTAGCTGTGTAAGAGATGAAAAAATTATTAGAGCTAGGAAGGTAAAAGGAAGAAATGAAGTCATGTGAGGTGTTGGCAACATCTCTTTTGAAAGTTATAAGTCCATAAAGATGAAATAAAGTAGTGACAGCTATGTTTTAATTTTCAGTGAGTTTAGGGCAGGGATGCAAGGTGTAGTGGAAATTCTTTTTTTTATTATTAATTTATTGTATTTACATAGATTCTAGTGTCCCCCCGAATACATCCTCTCCTCCGCGGTGTTCCCCAGTACATCCCCCTATCTCCCTCCCTGTAACACCCTCCCCCCTTCCCTCCAGGATTTGCTTTTCTGCTCTCACCATCCTATCACCCTATCATCCCCTTTCCCTCTGTCCGCTTTCCTTCTGGATCCTTTGATCTCGCCTCTGTCTCTATTCTGCTCCTCAGTTCATATTGTTCATCGGATTCTTCAAATGAGTGAGGTCATATGATATTTTTCTTTCTCTGCCTGGTTTATTTCACTTAACATAATAGTTTCCAGGTCCATCTATGTTGTCGCTAAAAGTAATATTTCCTTCTTTTTCATGGCCCCATAGTATTCCATTGTGTATATGTACCACTGCTTTTTTCTTTTCTTTTTTTTTTTTTGTATTTTTCTGAAGTTGGAAACGGGGAGGCAGTCAGACAGACTCCCGCATGTGCCTGACCAGGATCCACCCAGCATGCCCACCAGGGGGCAATGCTCTGCCCATCTGGGGCGCTGCTCTGTTGCATCCAGAGCCATTCTAGCGCCTGAGGCAAGGCCATAGAGCCATCCTCAGCGCCCGGGCCAACTTTGCTCCAATGGAGCCTTGGCTGTGGGAGGGGAAGAGAGAGACAGAGAGGAAGAAGAGGGGGAGGGGTGGAGAAGCAGATGGGCACTTCTCCTGTGTGCCCTGGCCGGGAATTGAAGCTGGGACTCCTGCATACCAGGCCGACGCTCTACCACTGAGCCAACCAGGGCCTACCACAGCTTTTTAATCCACTCATCCACTGACAGACACTTGGGCTGTTTCCAGATCTTGGCTATTGTAAACAATGCTGTCATAAACATGGGAGTGCATTTCTTCTTTTGAATCCTTGATGTAGTGTTCTTGGGATATTTTCCTAAGGCAGTTCGATTTTTAAATTTTGAGGAATCTCCATACTGTTTTCCACAGTGGCTACACCAGTCTGCATTCCCACCAGTAGTGCAGGAGGGTTCCCTTTTCTCCACATCCTCGCCAGAGCTTAATCTGTGTTGTTTTATTGATGAGTGCCATTCTGACTGGTGTGATATCTCATTGTGGTTTTAATTTGCATTTCTCTAATGATTAGTGATGTCAAGCATTTTTTCATATGCCTATTGGCCATCTGTAGGTCCTCTTTGGAGAAGTGTCCATTCATCTCTTTTGCCCATTTTTTTTTTCATTTTTCTGAAGCTGGAAATAGGGAGAGACAGTCAGACAGACTCCCGCATGCGCCCGATCGGGATCCACCCGGCACGCCCACCATGGGGCGACGCTCTGCCCACCAGGGGGCGATGCTCTGCCCATCCTGGGCGTCGCCATGTTGCGACCAGAGCCACTCTAGCGCCTGAGGCAGAGGCCACAGAGCCATCCCCAGTGCCTGGGCCATCTTTGCGCCAATGGAGCCTTGGCTGCGGGAGGGGAAGAGAGAGACAGAGAGGAAAGCGCGGCGGAGGGGTGAAGAAGCAAATGGGCGCTTTTCCTGTGTGCCCTGGCCGGGAATCGAACCCAGGTCCTCCACACGCTAGGCCGACGCTCTACCACTGAGCCAACCAGCCAGGGCTCTTTTGCCCATTTTTTTATTGGATTGTTTATCTTCCTGGTGTTGAATTTTACAAGTTCTTTATAAATTTTGGTTATTAACCCTTTATCAGATATATTGTCGAATATGTTCTCCCATTGTGTGGTTTGCCTTTTTATTTTGTTCATATTGTCTTTAGTTTGATATAGTCCCGTTTGTTTATCCTGTCCTTTATTTCCCTTGTGTGTGGAAATAAATCAGCAAATATATTGCTGCGACTGATGTCGGAGAGCTTATTGCCTATGTTTTCCTCTAGGGTGCTTATGGTTTCACAGCTTACATTTAAGTTTTTTATCCACTTAGAGTTCATTTTTGTGAATGGTGTAAGTTAGTGGTCTAGTTTCATTTTTTTGCAGGTAGCTGTCCAATTTTCCCATCATCATTTGTTAAAGAGACTGTCTTTACTCCATTGTATGCTATCACCACCCTTGTCAAATAGCAATTGTTCATAAAGGTGTGGATTTATTTCTGGGTTCTCTGTTCTGTTCCATTGATCTATATGCCTGTTCTTATGCCAGTACCAAGCTGTTTTGAGTACAATGGCCTTGTAGAATGACTTGACGTCTGGAAGTGTGATACCACCCACTTTATTCTTCTTTTTCAAGATCGCTGAGGCTATTCGTGTTCTTTTTTGGTTCCGTATGAATTTTTGGAATATTTGTTCTATATCTTTGAAGTATGTCCTTGGTATTTTCATAGGAATTGCATTGAATTTATAAATTTCTTTGGGTAATATGGACATTTTAGTGATGTTTATTCTTCCTAGCCATGAACACAGTATATGCTTCCACTTGTTTGTATCTTTCTTGATTTCTCTTATCATTATCATTGTTTTATAATTTTCTGAGTATAAGTCTTTAACCTCCTTGGTTAAATTTACTCCCAGGTATTTTAATTTTTTTAGTTGCAATAGTGAAGGGGATTGTTTTCTTAATTTCTCTTTCAGATAGATCATTGTTGGTATATAAAAATGCCTCTGATTTCTGGGTATTAATTTTATATCCTGACACCTTGCTGAATTCATTTATCAGGTCCGGTAGTTTTTTGACTGCGACTTTAGGGTGTTCTATGTACAATATCATATCATCAGCAAATAATGATAGTTTTACTTCTTCTTTTCCAATTTGGATGCCTTATTTCTTCCTCTTGTCTGATTGCTGTGGCTAGGACTTCCAGAACTATATTGAATAAGAATGGTGAAAAGGGGTACCCCTGCCTTGCTGCTGATCTTAAGGGGATTGCTTTTAATTTTTGCCCATTGAGTATAGTGTTGGCTGTGGGCCTGTCGTAGATGGCCTTTATCATGTTGAGGTATGTTCCCTGTACTTCCACTTTGCTAAGAGTTTTTTTTTTTAATCATAAATGGGTGCCGAATTTTATTGAATGCTTTTCTGCATCTGTTGAAATTATCATGTGGTTTTTGTCCTTCCTTTTGTTTATGTGATGGATCACATTGATTGATTTGTGAATATTGTACCAGCTTTGCCTCCCCAGAATAAATCCCACTTGATCATGATGTATGATTTTTTTCATGTATTGCTGGATCCAGTTTGCTAATTTTTTTTTAAGATTTTATTTATTCATTTTAGAGAGGAGACAGAGAGAGAAGGGAGGGAGGAGCAGAAAGCATCAACTCCCATATGTGCCTTGACCAGGGAAGCCCAGGATTTCGATCCAGCGACCTCAGTGTTCCAGGTCGACGCTTTTACCCACTGTGCCACCGCAGGTCTGGCCAGTTTGCTAATATTTTGTTGAGAATTTTAGCATCTAAATTCATCAGGGATATTGGCCTTTAGTTTTTTTTCTTTGTGTTGTCTTTGCCTGGTTTTGGAATCAGAATTATGCTCACCTCATAAAAGAAGCTTGGAAGTTTTCCTTCCTCTTGAATTTTTTAAAATAGCTTGAGAAGGATAGGAATTAGTTCTTCTTTGAATGTTTGGTAGAATTCAGCTGTGAAGCCATCTGGACCAGGGCTTTTGTTTGTTGGGAGCTTTTTGATAATTGTTTCTATCTCATTTGTTGTAATCGGTCTATTTAGGTTTTCTGATTCTTCAGATTGATTTTTTGGAAGATTGTATGGGTCAAGGAATTTGTTTATTTCATCTAGGTTGTCTAGTTTTTTGGCATACAGTTCTTCATAGTATTTTCTTACAACATTTTGTATTTCTGTTGTGTCAGTTGTTATTTCTCCACTTTCATTTCTAATTTTATTTATTTGAGTCCTCTTTCTTTTTTTCTTGATGAATCTAGTTAAAGGTTCATTGATCTTGTTTACCTTTACAAAGAACCAGCTCCTGGCCCTGGCCGGTTAGCTCAGTGGTAGAGCATTGGCCTGGGGTGCGGGAGTCCCAGGTTTGATTCCTGGCCAGGGCACACAGGAGAAGTGCCCATCTGCTTCTCTACCCCTCCCCCTCTCCTTCCTCTCTGTCTCTCTCTTTGCCTCCCGCAGTAAGGCTCCATTGGAGCAGGGTTTGCCCGGGTGCTGAGGATAGCTCTGTGGCCTCTGCCTCGGGCACCAGAATGGCTCTGATTGCGACGGAGCAACACCCCGGATGGGCGGAGCATCGCCCCCTGGTGGGCGTGCCGGGTGGATCCCAGTTGGGCGCATGCGGGAGTCTGTCTGACTGCCTCCCCGTTTCCAACTTCAGAAAAATACAAAACAAAACAAAACAAAGAACCAGCTCCTGGTTTCATTGATCCTCTGTATTGTTTCTTTAGCCTCTATGTCATTTATTTCCACTCTGGTCTTTATTATTTCCTTCCTTCTACTTCCTCTAGGCTTTACTTGCTATTCTTTTTCTAGTTCTTTTAGTTGCAGGATTAAGTTGTTTATTTGAGCTTTTTCTAGCTTCTTAAGGTTTCCCTGTAATGCTATGAACTTCCCTCTTGGGACTGCTTTTGCTGTGTCCCACAGATTTTGAGTTGTTGTATGTTCATTTTCATTTGTTTCAAGGAAATTTTTTATTTCTTTCTTTTTTTTTAATTTTATTTATTCATTTTAGAGAGGAGAGACAGAGAGGAGAGAGAGACAGAGGGAGAGAAGAAGGGGAGGAGCTGGAAGCATCAACTCCCATATGTGCCTTGACCAGGCAAGCCCAGGGTTTCGAACCAGCGACCTCAGCATTTCCAGGTCGACGCTTTATCCACTGCGCCACCACAGGTCAGGCTTATTTCTTTCTTGATCTCATTGTTGATCCATTCATTATTTAATAACATGCTGTTTAGTTTCCAAGTGTTTGAGCGTTTTTCAGTTTTTCTATTGTAGTTGATTTCTAGTTTCATGCTATTGTGGTCAGAGAAGATGCTTGATATGGTTTCAATCTTCTTAAATTTGTTGAGACTCATTTTTTGCCCTAATATATGGTCTATCCTAGAGAATGTATCATGCGCACTTGAAAAGAATGTATATTCTGCTGCTTTGGTGTAAAAGGTTCTGAAGATATCTATTAAATCCAGGTGATCCAGTGTGTCCCTTAATTCTTCTGTTTCTTTGTTAATTTTCTTTCTTGAGGCTTTATCCATTGATGTTAGTGGGGTATTGAAATCCCCTACTATTATAGTATTGCTATTGATCTCTCCCTTTATGTCCATCAAAATCTGCTTTATATATTTAGGTGCTCCTATATTAGGTGCATAGTTATTTATAATGGTTATCTCTTCCTGTTGGATTGCTTTCTTTATCATTATGTAGTGACCTTCTTTATCCCTTACTATAATCTTTGTTTGAAAGTCTATTTTGTCAGATATAAGTATTGCTACCCAGCTTTTTTTTTCATTTCCATTTGCATGAAATATTTTTTTCCATCCTTTTATTTTCAGTCTATGTGCATCTTTTGTTTTGAGGTGAGTCTCCTGTAGACAGCATATGTATGGGTCCTGTTTTCTTATCCATTCAGCTAACCTATGTCTTTTGATTGGAGCATTTAATCCATTTCTATTTAAGGTTATTATTGATATGTAGTTGTTTATTGACATTTTTTCTTTAAATCTATATTCCTCTTTTACTATATATATATATTTTTTTTCCCCACTTTGTTCTGTCTACAACAGGTTCCTTAACATTTCTTGAAGCATTGGTTTGGTTGTGATGAATTCCTTGAGTTTTTTTGTTTGTTTGTTTGTTTGTTTTGTTTTGTCTGGGAAGCTTTTTATTTCTCCTTCCATTTTAAATGGTAGTCTTGTTGGATAAAGTAATCTTGGTAATAGGTTCTTGTTCTGCATTACTTTGAATATTTCTTGCCATTCCCTTCTGGCCTCAAGTGTTTCTGTTGAGAAGTTGGATGTCATCCTTATGGGTGTTCCTTTGTAGGTGATTGACTGTTTTTCTCTTACAGCTTTTAACATTCTTTCTTTATCTCTTAGCTTTGGTATTTTGATTATGATATGTTTTGGTGTGGGTCTCTTTGGATTCTTTTTTAATGGGGCTCTCTCTGCTTCTTGAACTTGTGTGATTCTTTCCTGCATCAATTTAGGGAAATTTTCAGCTATAATTTCTACAAAGAGCTTCTCTAGTCCTTGTTCTTTCTCTTCTCTTTCAGGAACCTCTATTATGTAGATATTGTTTCTCTTCATGTTGTCACAGAGCTCTCTTAGAGTTTCCTTAGTCTTTTTAGTCCTCTTTTCTTTTAGCTTTTCTGCTTCCGTGCTTTCACTTATCTTGTCCTCTAAGTCACTGATTTGATCCTCTGCTTCATCTGGCCTGCTTTTAATTCCTTCCAGTGTAATCTTAATTTCTGAAATTGTGTTTGTCATTTTTTTCTGGTTCTTCTTTATGATTTTCGTGTCCTTTTTCATGCTTACAATTTCTTCTTTTTTTTTTTATTTATTGATTTTTTTTTTTTTTTTAGAGAGAGAGGAGTGAGAGAGAGAGGGAGAGAGAAGGGGGAGGAGCAGGAAGCATCAACTCCCATATGTGCCTTGACCAGGCAAGCCCAAGGTTTCAAACCGGCTACCTCAGTGTTCCAGGTCGACGCTTTATCCCACTGCGCCACCACAGGTCAGGCCACTTACAATTTCTTTATTGAGGTATTCATTAAGACCATCTATTGTAGCTTTGAGGTCCTTTCTTTTTGTGACAGAGACAGAGAGAGTCAGAGAGAGGGACAGATAGGGACAGACAGGAAGGGAGAGAGATGAAAAGCATCAATTCTTCGTTGCAGCACCTTAGTTGTTTATTGATTGTTTTCTCATATGTGCCTTGATTGGGGGGCTACAGCAGACTGAGTAACCCCTTACTCGAGCCAGCAACCTTGGGCTTAAGCTGGTGAGTTTTGCTAATACCAGATGAGCCTGCGCTCAAGCTGACAACCTTGGAGTCTCGAATCTGGGTCCTTGGCATCCCAGTCTGATGCTCTATCCACTGCACCACCACCTGGTCAGGCAGCTTTGAGATCCTTAAGTATCCTAACAATCATTATTTTATACTCTACATCCAGTAATTTGATTACTTCCAATTCATCCAGGACTTTTTCTGAGGATTTATCTTGTTGAAGCATATGACTTATGCTTCTCTGCCTTCCCATTATGTATGACTTGTAGGCTTCTTCCAGTTGTGGTCTCGTTACCTAGTAGAGCCACTTTGAAGTCTTGATTTGTTTGTTTTCTTCTCAGTTTTCTTAACTCAGTGGTAATCTTGTTTACTGATCTCAGCAGGGGGCTTATTTGAAAATGTATCCAGGAATGCAGTGGGTGTAACCTCTGAGACTCTGCCAGCTACCGTCCTGGGGGTGGGGTGCTTTCTCAGCTTCAGTAGGGGAAGATGTATCTCAGATCTCCATGTAGACCTGAGTTACTGCCCTTCCTCCCCACTTTCTGTTTTCAGCTGTGTCTATTTTGCGCTGATTGGAGCTGAAGAGATTTGTGGAGGTGGGTCACCCAGAACCACTTTAGGCTTGTGCTGTGTGGAGGGATCAACCCCTCCCCCACCTATGGCTGCCTCCGCACTGGATGAGTTAGCTTCTCAGGTCATCCCATGCATTCCTCTGCCCATCACCATCTGTCTCTCTCTCTCCCCCCTTTCCTTTTGGAAGACAAGCCAGTCCTCTCAACCCACCTTGTTCCTAAGTCCCCAGGCAAGTGGCTGTAAGCAATATTTTCTGCTCTTCTCCTTGTAATAAGAGCGCTTCTGGAAGTAGGGGAGCCCCCACTGTGCCTCTGCACTTACTACCAGGCTCCCTGTGGCTTCCTCTTTGCTCCTTAGTTTTTGAGACCTATTCTTTTAGTCCAAAGTTGATTTTTCACGCTGATTGTTTCTAAATTAATTTTTTCCTAAATTAATTCCTAAATCCAGTTTGGTGGTGTGAGCTGGGAGTCTGTGCATCTGCCTACTCTGCTGCCATCTGGGTATCCTGTAGTGGAAATTCTAAGGACTGTAAGTCATCACATGCTCCGTGGAGGTCGTGTGTGTGTGTGTGTGGGGGGCTCACAATCTAGACAGAGTCTTTGTTATCAATGAGAAAAAGTTTAGAGGGTGAGATATGGACTGTAAAAGAATAAGAGGAAAGAGTGTAAGTGATCTTAATAAACAGTTACAAATGAGTGATTTACGATTTATCAAAAGAAGCAGCAATATGGACATGTGCAGTGTGGTTTATCACAGTGGGATTCAGTCTCCTCACTTGTGAGGTCCTCCTCTCCTCTCTCCTGAGTGTTCTTATGCTGGGACACCAGACTGCAGGGATTGCAAGATGAATACTTTGTGTTTATTGTTTAAGTCCAGCTTTCATGTGGGTATTGAAGAGAGGTATGTTAATTGAGATCTAGGATCAGCAACATGATCTGCTGTTTGTATTGTATGTTACTCTTTCTCCAGTTTAATGTAGAGTAGGGTTTGTTTGTCTTTGGGTTACTATTGAGCTTTAAGGGCAGGATCATTGTGTGTCCTGGGTGAACATCCTGTGCATTGTAGGTGTTCCTGAGCAACTGTGTTTTGTATTCACTGCTTGGAAGTAAAGCCCAGGCGAAGCCTCACCCTCTTAAAAGTATAATGTGCTGCAATGTTGGCTGAATATGCCCTGAGGGCATATTCACCTTTGTTCCTGAAAATACTGCCGGGAAAGCTTTGAACAATCTGGCCTTGGAAATAGAATTTCCATCATCATTCCTTTGAAATTATTTTCTAAGGGTGGCACTGAGTTATTTAGGGTTTTGTGGGGTTTTTTTTATGTTCATTTGAAAACATGTTTATGTAATGATATAGTTATCACCTTTCTTTACAGGGGTTTACGTGGAGGGTCACCAGAGTCGCTGGCTCAAGCAAGGGGTTACTCGGTCTACTGAAGGCCTGCAGTCAAGGCCCATATGAGAAAGCAATCAATGAACAACTAACTAAGGTGCCACAATGTGGAACGAAAAACTAATGATTGATGCTTCTCATCTCTCCATTCCTGTCTGTCCCTCTCTCTGACTCTCTCTGTCTCTGTAAAAAAAAAAAAAGACTTAAATGCAGTATTTTTAGAATATTTCCATTGTAATTGTTCTGTAATTGTACCTGTTATCACAGGTGTGGAGTAGAAGACGGTCACCTTTAAAATCTCCGTCTGCACCATGTCCTGGCGCCCTCATGTGGACATCTCTAGGAACGACATCTTAGCGCAGGTGCACAAAGAATGTTCAGTAGAATGGATCCTCTATAAAGGTGGCGTTTGTCTTTCGTTCAGGTGCAGTTTTCTCTCATGACCGAGTATTTTGAAGGCAGGGGGTGTCTATCGTTTCTGAAGAAATGACTCTTTTTCTGTGAATGAGAGAGGTTCAATGATAAATTTTTGTAATTTTTGTTGTAGGTCTGCTTTATGTCATTGGGAGTTTCTGTTACAGAGTTCATGTGAAATGCATGAAAAGTAGGAACTCCTGGGTCCATCCAACTCAACGGTAGGAAACGCTGTTCTTTTTTGTCATTGTTTTTGCCCTCAGCCGTTCTAAGTGTTGTATAGGGTAAATTTGTATGAAGTTTGCATCATATATGTGGGTTTTAAAGCAGGTTTTCAGTGGTGAATGGGAGAAGAAATAAATTGTTATTTTCATATACCAGTTGGTGTATTATTTTCCATAGAATGACCATCAACCTTTATTTAGGTTGCCCCATAGAAATTTTTCGACCATTTGTCTTGGAAGCTGTGCGTCCCGTTTTCAGGTTTTGCATTTCAAAATGTCTCCCATGGGGTAGCTCATGTTTTTATTTTGTGAAGAAGGTGTTGTCCATCGTCAGTGAATTTACTTTGCTAAGGTAAATATGCAGGTATGTGCCTAGTTCCTGGGTGTTTTCATGTGAACAAGACACAAAAAACTAAAGTTAGGTGCAAGCCAGTAGGGTTTGTCTTCTGGGTTCTATGGATGTTTTGGGGAAGATCAGTCTTTGTCCTGGGTGAATGGCTGTGCATCGCAGGAGCTTTCCTGCATCTGTTCTTTCTATTTATGGAATGCAAATAAAAACCATCCCTTATAGTCTTGATAATACAAAAGGGTGCCATATTAGTCAAATATGCCCTAGGGGCATATTCACCTTTGGTTCAGAGACCTGATGTAGAAACCTGGCTTTGAATATTTCTGGAAACCAGAGTGATAGGAACATAGCAGTATAGCAATTTGGCTGTTGAAAGTGTTTTCTAACTTTACCAGTGATTTATGTTGGGGTTTTCATTTGTTGTTTTTAGATGTTTCTTTGAAGAGACATAAGCAGGATAATGCTGTCATTAACTTTCTTGAAAGGTTTGTAGATGGATGGTGAGGAGAGTCCTAGAGACTTGATGCAGTTTTAGTGTATCGAAATGTGTAGGAAGTTGGTTCTTCATTCAATAGGGTCAGTTTTTAAGAAGTTCCAAGCCTTCTTGGAGAATATCTTAGATTTGCCTTGATTGAGTATGATGGAGTAGTTATACCTGTTGAAGTTATTTGCCACATAGATTATTTTTTATATTTTTTTGTGTGAGAAAGGTGATGATTGTTGAAGATTATTTTTGTTACAGGTATATTATCAATGAATTAATTTTAGATTTTAGAGAAAGGAGAGAGAGGGTGATAGGAATAGGAAGCATGAACTCATTGTTTCTCATTTCTGCCTTGACACAGCAAGCCCAGGGTTTGGAACCAGAGACCTCAGCATTCCAGGTCGACAGTTTTTCCACTGCTTTACTGTGCAGGCTCGCACCTGTATTTTAAAAGATGGATCATGTGCAGCTTCAGGGAAAAGGTATTGACTCTTGACTTTCCTTGGGTGTCTCCTGAGCCTAGGACACTCCTACCAAGTGTTTGGAAGATGAGAGGTTTTGTCTTTTTTGGTGGTATTCTTTAGGGGTCAGCCTCCATGTCGGTTGTTGAAGTGTTCTAAAGTACTGTACCCCAGATGCTGTAAAGTACCATACCTCACTTTCACAGGTTTACATAGAGACACCAAGTCCAGATGAATTTTGAAGGATTTTATTATAGGAGGAGATTTATTGAATATGCCGGCCACATATGGCTGACATGGGGCATTTGCAGACCCAAATCGTGTGTGTCAAATACATTTCAGAGGCTGGTTATATACCCTTGATCACACACAGGTTGGGAGGGAGCATGACATCATGACACAATTATTAACAAGCTTACAACATTTGTTTAGGGAATCCAGAGACATTAAAATTTTCAAGGTAATACAATCAAAGATATTTACAAATCTTTTAGTATCTATCTCCCCTCCTTTGCCTAGAGGTATGTTACTCTCAGGATTCCAGGAAGGGAGGAAGAACCACAATCAATGTAGGGTGGTATGTAAATTCTGTCTCTTTTTTTTTTCTTTTTGGCAGAGACAGAGAGAGTCAGAGAGAGGGACAGATAGAGACAGAAGACAGGAAGGGAGAGAGATGAGAAACATCAATTCTTTGTTGCGGTTCCTTAGTTGTTCATTGACTGATTTCTCATATATGCCTTGACCGGGGGGCTACAGCAGACTGAGTGACCCCTTGCTTGAGCCAGTGACCTTGGGCTCAAGCTGGTGAGCATTGCACAAAACCGATGAGCCTGTGCTCAAGCTAGCGACCTTGGGGTCTTGAACCCGGGTCCTCTGCGTTCCAGGCTGACACTCTATCCACTGCACCACCACCTTGTCAGGCAATTCTATCTCTTATTGAAAGAGAAGAAGTTCCTCAGTTAACCCTTAGTTTAGATTTAAAACTAAATGACCCATTGTCCTTGCAAGCCAGAAACTTCTACATTCTTCTCCCTCTCCTCCCCAAAGAAAGGATGGGACAGGAAAGCCTGACCTTTCCTCCTAGAATATCAATATTAATTTTGCAGCTTTTTGGTACCTTACTACATTCCCCACTGGTTTTATATCCTAAGTCAAATCTTTGACTTAATTTAACGATAGAGCATGAGGCTGTTGAGTAGAAACATTAGCTTATATAACATGTAGCAGATATTTAACAGACAGCATTAATAGTAATACAGTTCATTAAAGAAACAAATGTTACTGATTAATTTCTTATAAACTGTACAAACCTTTTGCAACTTATAGAAAATTAACTGATTTTTATAACAATTTACTTTTAGTCAGAACTTTAAATTTTAAAACCTGTAGCCTTCAGTGACAATTAACCTGGCTTTCTTTTTACCCTAGTTTCCCTTTCTCCCCAAAGGCTGATTAAAAGGGAGTCCTTAGTGAGTTTCTTCATGCATTAGCCATACGTAGACCAACCAGCTTCCGGTTTGTGACTGGAGCAGGGCATATTGTCCTTCTCAGGGTTAACTTACAAGGGTTGGTGGGGTCAGTCCCCGCTGTCCACGGGGGTGTCTCTGCTGGGACTGCAGGCAACCAGCTATGCTGGACCCAGGCGGGCATGCCTTCTACCTTGGCATTAGTGCGAATGGTCAGGATGCCTGTCCACATGAGAGTCAGTCCTTGGGTGATATACTTCTTTACCCAGACTGAGTCCCAGGCTGAAAAGGATATACTGGATCTCCAGGCAGTGTTGGAAGCGCCTTTTAGACAGTGTTTTGAACAGTCTGCTGAGTAACCTGCAGACCCTGCAAGTACTTAAGGAAGGAGTGGTTACTTAACTCAGCTTTTATCTATTCTTTGAGTTTTGGTAGTAGTAAGGGGGGTATTTCAAACACTATTTCAAAAGGTGGAAATCCTTCTCTATAGGGGGTACACCTTGCCCTAAGGAAGGCTAGTGGGAGTAAGGTTGGCCAATTTTCACCAGTTTCAAAAACAATTTAGTTAGAGTATCTTTTAAGGTCTGATTCATACACTATACCTGCCCTGAACCTTTGGAGCCTGTGGGCACAATGTAACTTCAAATTAGTTTCTAATTAATATTGGGTTCCTTTCCTACTAACCATGAGACTGAACACAAATGCAGGCCTAACACTAGAATGGGCAAGCTAAACCTGGAAAGAATTCAACACAGCAACTTCCTAACAATTGTCACTGTGGCCCTACTTCCAGTAGGAAAAGCTTCTACCTATTTGTCAATCATTTTATTAAACTCTATTCTAAATGTTTACCTGGGAAAGCTTTTTTCTCCCTGTTTCTTTCTATAATTTCCTTATTTTGCTTAGTATTCACTTGGACACAAACTAACTACTCAGATATTATGCCTTCTGTAATAGATTCTAAGTCCAGCTTCTCTAATTATCCCTTTCCTGTTGGCAAAATCTTTTTCTAATTGGTTTTGAATAAACCTTTAGTAACAAGGTTTTTAGTGAAGTTCTTAAAAACCCCACTGGTTTTGGGTAGCATTTTCCTACTCATTTGAATTCCAAAGTCCTATGTTCCAATTTTGAGGCAGACTGGAAAAATATAAAATGAACAACAAAATTAAAACAGCTAATGATAACAGATACTATAACAAGTGTCCCAATACAATGAAGTGATCAAAGCATATCATATTATTAAGCAAAGTCTTAACTAATATAACAGGATTTAAAATAAAATTCTTACAGTCTTAAATGTCCTTAACATGTTAATGTAATTTCTCTAAGTCCATGTTGACACTATCACTACTTCATATCATTTGCAAATCTAACCTAATCCCACTTCAGTCTGAGAACTGTCCCAAGGAGCAGGAGTCACATATATTCAGGAAAAGTCCACAAGGCATTGAAGTAGTGGTCATATTTCCACACTTTGCAGCTAGAGTCCAAGTCCTAATGACCACTGCTTCTAGCTGGTAACGATTCAGGTAGACTGGAAAAGCTGTCTGCAGCACGTATGGAGATGGAGCTTTTGTTTTCTTTAAACTGGAGAGATGAGCCTGCCCAGGTAGTGATGCAGTGAATGGAGTGTCAGACTGGGATGCCAAAGACCCGGGTTTGAGACCCCGAGGTCGCCAGCTTGAGCACAGGCTCATCTGGTTTGAGCAAAGCTCACCAGCTTGGACCCAAGGTCACTGGCTTGAGCAAGGGGTCACTCCGTCTGCTGAAGGCCCACGGTCAAGGCACATATGAGAGAGCAATCAATGAACAACTAAGGTGTCGCAATGCACAATGAAAAACTAATGATTGATGCTTCTCATCTCTCCATTCCTGTCTGTCTGTCCCTGTCTATCCCTCTCTCTGACTCTCTCTCTGTCTCTGTAAAAAAATAAATAAACTGGAGAGATGATCCCAGGGGGGCTTTCTCTGGCACTCTGCAACTGTGGCATGATGAAGAGAACCCTGGGATACACTGTGCTGGTGGCAGAGGTAGATTTGTCTAAATTAGGAGCAGGTTCCAGCATAAAATAGTTATGGGGCATTGAGACAAGAGGAATAAAGGAGACACTACACATTAAACAAAACAGCAGAAAATAGGACTATCAATAACCATGACAGAGATCTTCAACAGACAAATAAAACCTGAATACTCAGGCAAGGCATAGTAAGTGGCCCTTGTGTTTACAAGAAATGATATCAGTTTACTTGCTACTTGGAAGAAATACCCTAAGCTCGTCTGTGGTGATGTGAGATGGGGCCGATGGCCCTGGGCACCTTTAGCCTTCAGTGGCAAGTCCCAACAGGCTGGGCAAAGTCAGGTCACAGGGAGCTGGAGCAGGGTTGGAAGAGACTGAACCCTCCTTTAGAGGAGCTACATGCAAACAAAGGACCCCAGACCGCAGATGCACAACCGAATACAAATTTGACCACAGACCCTGGAGACAGATTCCTGATCTGTAACCAAGACCCATAACCAAACTTTAGACATGAAGCCAAACGACTGACCCCACTTGCATGACAGATGCAAGAGCTGAACCTGATACTCCCAATACAAACAGAACCAAGACTCCATAAAAAAAATCTCATAGCTCCCTACGTCCATACAGTAGCTTAAATATATACTTCAATATCAGTGTAAATGTAGAAGAGAGGAACATAACTCACAGCACTACCATATTCTACCAAACACTACAAAAAAAAACAAAAAACCAAATGACTGACAGAAGGAACAGAAATAATGCTTACCCTTAGCTGACACACGTCCGTGATCTCAGCTACAGGACTCTCCAGGAGTTAGTGCCCCAGCCATTCATGTCACATGCCGGCTCGTCACCACTGGATGATGAAATAAAAATAATGTTCTCATACTTTGAAACTTTTTGCAGCTGGGCTAATAATAAGGTGAAAGAATCAGATGGACAAGAGATATTCAATGTATAATACATGCTCAACAGAATTCATATTCCCAAGAATACAAGACAATGAGATTACATTGTATATATAGGACATTTCAAAAACATGAATAACAGAATCTTAGATTTTATAAAAAAAAAAAAATTGTAGATTGATTATACAGAAAAGAGGCAGAGAGAAAAGGGGAAGAAGAAGAAGTAGAAAGTGTCACCTCAGAGTGGTTGCCTCTCATATGTGCCTTAACCGGGCACACCTAGAGTTTTAAACCGGCAACCCCAGCATTCCAAATCGATGCTCTATTCACTGTGCCACCATAGGTCAGGCCAGAATCATGGATTCTTAAAAGTGACATATAACATGCAGGTAATTTGAGAATATGTGACACACCTGACAGTTTTTGTTGGGAAACCCCAAAACCTATTGAGCACAGGAAATAAAGTAAGGGGTCAACAAGCTGTTCCTTGGAACCTTCATGTCTAACACGAAGGTGATTGTACTTAAGTTCTCTTCTGAAACTACTGTGGGTATAAAGTGACAACAGAGAAGTACACTTCAAACATATTGAAAAGGGACCACAATCAACAGAAAGCAACTTCCAACAAGCTTCCAAGTTTGAAAGAATATAAAATGTGTGTCTTGTTCTCATAGCCATTAACCTAAAATATAGGTTCAGAGAGGGACAGACAGGCAGAAAGGGAGAGAGATAAGAAGCATCAATTCTTCGTTGCAACACCTTACTTGTTCATTGATTACTTTCTCATATGTGCCTTGACTGAGGGGCTACAGCAGAGTGAGTGACCCCTTGCTCAAGCGAGCAACCTTGAGCTTCAAGCCAGTGACCTTTGGGCTCAAGCCAGCAACCATGGGGTCCTATCTATGATCCCACGCTCAAGCCAGTGATTCCGTGCTCAAGCTGGTGAGCCCGTGCTCAAGCCAGATGAGCCCATGCTCAAGCTGGGGACCTCAGGGTTTAGAACCTGGGTCCTCTTCATTTCAGTACAATGCTTTACCCACCGCGCCACTACCTGGTCAGGCTAAAAAATATTAATAAACAAAAGGGACACATGAGCCCCTATATGGTTTAAGGTATAAATGACATTTTCTAAATACCCCCCCAAATACATCATAATTGGAAATATAAAATAACTTCAAACGAATGATGATTAAAATACTACATTTTAAAAAAAACCTATGGAGCACTAGTCATGTAGCTCAGTACATACATTGTACCAAACACCAACGTGACGGGTATGAGCCCCATTGTTGGCACCTAAAAGGAGCCACCAATGAGCATGATACTATATGGAACACTGTAAAGCCAGTGGCCAGGGCCACTATCACAGCAGCCTGGCCCATGCAGGTTCGCATTGGATTCGGACAGTCGGTAAAAAACAATGGAGCCAAAAACTGATGGGCCATCGTCTTTAATCCTAGCTTGCACCCGGTGGGCAAGTAAAAACACACACTGGGCTCCAAAACCCACTCACATTCAGTGCTCACAAAGCTACTGACTTATCCGAGTTTCCTAGAATCAAAGGTTTCTAGCTCACCAGACTTATTCACCTCTGTTCCCCATCTCCTTCCTTCTCTCTGCACAAACTTTGCACAAACTGGCTTCTCACTCAACACTCCGCCATCCTGGCTGCTTCTCCTGGCCTCTTCCACGTGGCCTTTCTCTGCTTTCTGCTCTCTAATGCTAATCTCAGGAACCAAGAGCAAGCTCCCGTTCTGCCCCTATTTTATAGTGTAGAAATCCAAACCTTTAATCCAATATACAAAATAGGGAAGTCTCTATACAAAGTCACTTTCTGAGGCATGATAGGATTGTACCACCCCATATCAAAAGAGTGGGAAAGGCTTAGTCCTAAAACCAAGCCCCAGACTACAAGGATTCTGCCTGCCCACAGCCAGCCCCCAACACACATTAATATCACCTGGGCAACGGCCTCCACGTGGGCAGTGTCATCTTTAACAAAGTGAGCATAATACATTTTATCTGCCCAACAATCCACCCCTATGCTCACTTTACTACCCACAATTTACATCACCGGCATCCCTGTGTAAGGAAATTAGGCACATTACACAAATTACAACATGACAAATCATACAGTTTCAACAATCACAAAGGTACACTTCACCAGTCTCTGAGCACTTTGCCCAAAGCGCAAAATGTCCTCGGCCTTCTTTCTAGCCACGGGAAAAGCTTCCCAGGGCAGGGGAGTGCTTCCAGCAAAGCCACCCCCTACCCCCATCAGGGTATTTCACATTGTCCAAAATCTGTAATCTGTAAGTCCATCCAACAAAGGAGCTAATGCCCACTCCGGTCATAGTCCAGAAAATCAGTCCATGCACATGGGGCGTCAGCCACGCCCCTCATTCCTGCCGTCCTGGCAGGTCTTACACTGTCCCAAAAAGGAGCACATGGCAATGGCAGTCAGCATTTCCAACCCTGCTCCAGAGACCATGTCCAGCCCTGTTGGGCAGATAAAATGTATTATGCTCACTTTGTTAAAGATGACGCTGCCCACGTGGAGGCCGTTGCCCAGGTGATATTAATGTGTGTTGAGGGCGGGCTGTGGGCAGGCAGAATCCTTGTAGCCTGGGGCTTGGTTTTAGGACTAAGCCTTTCCCACCCTTTTTGATGTGGGGTGGTACAATCCCATCAAGCCCCAGATAAGTGACTTTGTATTAGAGACTTCCCTATTTTGTATATTGGATTAAAGATTTGGATTTCTATACTATAAAATAGGGGCAGAACGGGAGCTTGCTCTTGGTTCCTGGGATGATTAGCATGAGAGAGCAAAGAGATCACAGCAGAGAGCAAAAACAGGCCACGTGGAGTAGACGAGAAGCAGCCAAGATGGCGGAGTGTTGAGTGAGAAGCCAGTTTGTGTAGAATTTTTGCAGGGAGAAGGAAGGAGATGGGGAACAGAGGTGAATAAGTCTGGTGAACTAGAAACCTTTGATTCTAGAAAACTCGGATAAGTCAGTAGCTTTGTGAGCACTGAATGTGAGTGTTTTGGAGCCCAGTGTGTGTTTTTACTTGCCCGCCGGGTGCAAGCTGGAATTAGAGATGACAGCCCATCAGTTTTTGGCTCCGTTGTTTCTTTACCGACTGTCCGAATCCAATGCGAATCTGCATGGGCCAGGCGGCTGTGATGGTGGCCCCGGCTCCTGGCTTTACAAGCCCTATGTCCCAAAATCGCAGACCTACCAGGGCCGTAGTAGGTGCTCCTTGCAGCTGGGCTCCCATCTTATGGAGACTGCGGATTGCAACTCCAGCCCGATTCTCCTCATCCTCCAAAGAGGAACTGAAAACACTAGCTCCGGCTGCCGGGCTCGAGCCCCAGGCCGCTGCCACCTTCTGCTCCGCAGACCTTGCAGCTCCAGACCCGGCCTTAGCTTCAGCCTCAGCCCCGGCCTCCTGCCACTGCTGGCTCTCCACAACATCCAGGGCAATCTGCAACTCATGAACCTGTGAATCCTCCTCCAGTAGCTGCTCCAGCTCCAGGGTCAGCATCTGTTTCTCCTGCGTTTGCTCCAGCTCCTTCCACTGCTCGGTTTGCAGGTCCCGGGCAACCTCTTCCACAAGGCTCTCGGTTTCCTCACGCATGGCTGTAAAAGTCAGCCAGCCTACGATCCCCAAAAGGACAGCCATGGGGAACCATAACAGCAGCCAGTCCTCTACTCCACCACTCAAAGGTGGCAGCTCCATACCGATCTGTATCGAATCCTGACACAGACTACGCCAAATGTAATTCTAGCTTGCACCTGGTGGGCAAGTAAAAACACACACTGGGCTCCAAAACCCACTCACATTCAGTG
Organism: Saccopteryx leptura; assembly: GCF_036850995.1. Lineage (NCBI taxonomy): Eukaryota > Metazoa > Chordata > Mammalia > Chiroptera > Emballonuridae > Saccopteryx > Saccopteryx leptura. Next base: position 83,501,438 of record NC_089505.1, on the reverse strand, counting down.
CTCACAAAGCTACTGACTTATCCGAGTTTCCTAGAATCAAAGGTTTCTAGCTCACCAGACTTATTCACCTATGTTCCCCATCTCCTTCCTTCTCTCGGCACAAACTGGCTTCTCCCTCAACACTCCGCCATCTTGGCTGCCTCTCCTGGCCTCCTCCACATGGCCTTTCTCTGCTCTCTGCTCTAATCTCAGGAACCAAGAGCAAGCTCCCATTCTGCCCCTATTTTATAGTGTAGAAATCCAAACCTTTAATCCAATATACAAAATAGGGAAGTCTCTAATACAAAGTCAATTATCAGAGACATGATAGGATTGTACCATCCCACATCAAAAAGGGTGGGAAAGGCTTAGTCCTAAAACCAAGCCCCAGACTACAAGGATTCTGCCTGCCCACAGCCAGCCCCCAACACACATTAATATCACCTGGGCAACGGCCTCCATGTGGGCAGCGTCATCTTTAACAAAGTAAGCATAATACATTTTATCTGCCCAACAAACACCTAAGTAGAGCAATGAGTGCATGCTTCTCTGTCTCTCTGAAATCAATGGAAAAAATTGAAAAGGCTAAAGATTTATGCAATCTAAGGAGAAACTAGAGTATATCAATGGAAAAAATTTTAAAACCTAAGGAAAATTGCGTGATAAATCTGCAATGTGCCATGTGTTTCACTCAGGAGGAAGGCAGAAGAAAGGGCAAACAAAGAAACAAACGAAAGGCCCAGATCCCTGTTAGGACCACGTCTGTATTTTGGGCCAGGACGCACTACCTCTCCTTGCTGTAAATCTCCCACAGTTTCCCGCCCATTTTTGACCCATAGTGCCTCTCCTACAATGGAACCATTTCCTCTTGCTTCCCCAAAACACCTGGCGGCAGTGCCTTGAGGAAACTTCTCCCAAACCTATGCTGGAGCTCCCTGTGAGGAAATCCCCAAAAGTGGCTTAATGTGATAATCCTGGAGATTATCACCTGTTAGAAGGTGTATGCCAGAAAGGGTACTAAAGCCAAGGGGTCCCAGCTGCAGTTAGTTGCCCAGACTCCAACATTGAATGTGGACAATCTCCACACTGACCACTTTAACCAAGGACAGCTGAGACAAGCACGCTGATGGGGCCCCATTAGGCTGTACCCAGGCACGCCATAGGATCTGTGAGTAATAAACTGCCTGGGTGAGTCTTGTAATTAAATTGTGTGTGGGTTGTGTCTTTCCTCCAGTGGTGATTGGTCTCAGTACCAATAAGTAGAATCCTCATAGCCCCCTCAAGAGTGTCTCAAAGAGGCTGCCAGCCCTGCTGTTAAGCAGGAGTGTCCCACTGCACGGGGAAATTGAATTGGGGATGCCTGACCGATGTAAAGCTCGGGCTCTACTGGAGCAGGGGAGTACTTCTCTAGGAAGCCACATCTGTCTGAGGAGGGTGTGGACAAAAAGGTGACACATGCTGAACCTGAAAAGCTCAGGGGAGGCTTGCATGGTGGCCTTACAAACTCAGAGACCTAAAATAACCACAGAGGATGGTCTGAAATGAAAACTTTCTAACTAAAAGTAGTTCATGGTGAGTAGTCATGTCCTAGGGAGGTATTTTTCTCTAACAAAGGTCAAAGGCTTACTTTAATTGAGCCTGTCTGTTGTCTTTTGCATCTACAATAATGTACCTGATAAAGGCACCAGAGAAAACGCAGGTCCAAGGTATCTTCTCTTAGGTGAGAAAGAATTCAGGCAAGAGGGTGCAGTGTTGTATGATAGGGGCCTACTGTTGTGTATGGGACCTCAGTATTGTGTATAGAGAGTTGGACATAAAGAAGAACTTTAAACTTGCTTTTAGTAGCTGCTTAGAGTAGAAAGTCCCCAATAGTCTGTACAAGGAAGTTAAGCATTGACCAGAGCTTGCCTGTGGCAGTAGCTTAGAGTGAAAATTTTTACAAGCCCAACTAGTTAGATATCTTGACTTAAATCTTGCCTACAGAAGCAGGATGTAGTTTTATGCTTTAACCTTGCAGCAATTACAGGAAGAACTGTAATCAGCTTTAGAACAAACAGTGCTTTCTACCGAAATGTCAAGAATGTTGTGCAGCCTGACTAGGTGGTGGCACAGTGGATAAAGCGTCGAACTGGGATGTGGAGGACCTGGGTTCGAGTCCCCAAGGTCGCCAGCTTGAACGCGAGCTCATCTGGTTTGAGCAAGGCTCACCAGCTTGAGCCCAGAGTCGCTGCCTCGAGCAAGGGGTCACTCGGTCTGCTGGAGCCCCCCCAGTTAAGGCACATATGAGAAATCAATCAATGAACAACTAAGAAACCGCAACAAAGAATTGATGTTTCTCATCTCTCTCCCTTCCTGTTTGTCCTTATCTGTCCCTCTCTCTGACTCTCTCTGTCTCTCACACAAGAAAAAAAAAAAAAGAATATTGTGCATACCTGTTGTAATAGCTAAGACTTTGTGGTTTATCCCCTTAAATACTGCTCTCTCCCTAGGCTCGGGGCTGTTAGCTGTTTCTCAGCTGGCAGTCACTGGCTGGCTAATAAAGGCTCTTTAAATTTATAATCCGTTTGGGCTCCGATCAATAATTACTTGCGTTTGGTCCACAACATTTGGAGGTTCCACTGAGATAAGCCAGGCCTTCCTGGCATTTGGGGCAGAACCCAGCGGGAACCCTGCCACCCCACTCCTAGGGGGAGATCTCTGATTAGACGTTCCTCAGCCCCAGGAGACAAAGTTGCGGAAGGTTCCCATCTCATAGTTCTGCAATTCGACTCTTGGAGACATTTGAAGCTATACTTACCGGTAAGATTTGTTTTGGTTTCTGGGGCACCCTGTTGGGAGTCTTTGGAAGGCTGGACGCAGCTTTACTTCCCACACTTGATCCCAGACCATGATGGTGGCCGGTGATCTTTGGTTTGGTTTGGTTTCACTTGTTTTGTGTTCTAGTATTGTCTTTTGTCTGCCTGTAGTTTTGTTTGTGTCTGATCGTCCAGTAATGGGTCAGTCGTCGTCATGTTCATTTTGTGCCTCATTAGAGTATTTTAAATTTTAGGCACTGGGTTGAAACACCTGAACCAGGTGGCCTCTCTGGAGAGTTGCTGACCTTATTGGATCTCTAGGAAAGGCGCCCCTGAAGATGTTCCAGGGTTCCAGTTTTCCTGTGGGTCTCGGACAGCTTCTCAGCAGACACCCTCAGCCCTAAAAATCTCACAGTTCGGCAGAGAAATTGGGGAATTCAAATTCTGACCTCTGGAGGTAAGTCAGGGCAATCTTGTTTTGCTGAATTCTAGCTTACTGTCTGTTCTGAAGTTTCTCTCTGTTCACCAGAGTAATCTCTTGTGACATTTTCTGGTTCAGCCACCTTTCTCGGACTTGCTAGGTCTCTTTTCTTGGATTCAAGACCTCTAGTTTCAGGGATCTCTGTCTGACTTTTCCCCAGAGGAAACTGCTTTTTCTGTTAGCTCCTATCTCTCTTCTTGTGTGAGGCACTTAGCCTTAAAGAGGCGGTTTCAATTGGAAATTTCTGGCTTAAAACCACAGGGCAAAAGTGGAAGGAAATATGTAAACAAGCCCACAAATTATAAAACTAGCAAAATTCATAGAAAAAAATTTTTTTTCAGAGAGAGAGAGGGATAGACAGGGACAGACAGACAGGAACGGAGAGAGATGAGAAGCATCAATCATTAGTTTTTCATTGCGCATTGCAACACCTTAGTTGTTCATTGATTGCTTTCTCATATGTGCCTTGACCGCGGGCCTTCAGCAGACCGAGTAACCCCCTGCTGGAGCCAGCGACCTTGGGTCAAGCTGGTGGGCTTTTTGCTCAAACCAGATTAGCTCGCGCTCAATCTGGCAACCTCGGAGTCTCGAACCTGGGTCCTCTGCATCCCAGTCCAACACTCTGTCCACTGCGCCACCGCCTGGTCAGGCTCATAGAAATATTTTATTGCTTAAAGCTAAAAGCTAACTAAAGACCTAAGAGAGTGCTGGAGGAAGTATAGAGTAGAAACTAGTTTCAGATATCCACATACTGACCCAAAGAAGTTTTACCCATTTGGAAGATACGGGGTAGAAATAGTATTAAGAAGAAAAATAGAAAAAATTAGAACTTTTCTTTAGAAGAGGCGGAGAAAAAAGCCATGTTTGCAAAAAATAAAAATAAAAGGAAAGGAAAGAGCAGCAGCATGGAGAGTGCTGCCTCCATAGTGTTCAGCACCCACGCTGCGCTCACTTACGCTCCAAGGAGCGGTGCCAGGTGGCAACTCCTTGCGCAGCTTCCGGCGCCTGCTCCCCTTAGATACCAGGAATCCCAGGCACCCTGACCTTAATATTGACTTGATGGTGTAAAGCACTGTGGGTCAAAAAGAGGGTTAACACCTCTTATGCCAGCTAGATAGATACAAAATAGTGAGTGCATTTTGACCATTCCTTATTTTTCTCAGTAAATCAATAGTTCATTGAGGTGGTAGTTTACAATGCTCTTTTTGTAAATTGTACTAAATTTGTACTAATGATGAGACATTTAAAATTGTATAGTCTGTCAAATACAAAGACTTACTTTTTGTACCAAGGATCCATTGTTGTAGAAAAAATATTTTCTATGTTAGAAATGTATATATTAGTTCAAGACTCTTTTGTTAATTCTTTTTATTTGCTATTTCATAGCCCTGTGATGTTGAAATCTTGTTTTAAATATTAGGGGATATGTAATGATTATTAATGTAATGATTCAGTATTGTTCGATGTTAGGTCACCAAATCCAGAGTGACAAATATTATTATTGATTGGCTTAACAATAGAATTCTCAACATAATAGGTGGAAAGGAGAAAATAGAAAATAGATGACTAATTATGGTAGTCATTTAAGTTTTGTGCCCAGTCTGACCAGGAGGTGGCGCAGTGGATAGAGCATCGAACTGGGATGCGGAAGGACCCAGGTTTGAGACCCCGAGGTTGCCAGCTTGAGTGCAGACTCATCTGGTTTGAGCAAAGCTCACCAGCTTGGACCCAAGGTTGCTGGCTCAAGCAAGGGGTTACTCGGTCTGCTGAAGGCCCACAGTCAAGGTTCATATGAGAAAGCAATCAATGAACAACTAAGGTGTTGCAACCCGCAATGAAAAACTAATGATTGATGCTTCTCATCTCTCTCCATTCCTGTCTGTCTGTCCCTGTCTATCCCTCTCTCTGACTCACTCTCTGTCTCTGTAAAAAATAAATAAATAAATAAAAATTAAGTTTTGTGCCCAGATTAAAAGGGCTAAAGGATGTGAACAGAAATCCTGTTTCTCTTGAGCTTTTAGACATTATCTGTCAGGGTGCATAAAATTACAGCATAAATAAGGTATGTTGCCCTGGCCGGTTGGCTCAGTGGTAGAGCATCGGCCTGGCGTGCAGAAGTCCTGGGTTCGATTCCCGGCCAGGGCACACAGGAGAAGCGCCCATCTGCTTCTCCACCCCTCCCCCTCTCCTTCCTCTCTGTCTCTCTCTTCCCCTCCCGCAGCCAAGGCTCCATTGGAGCAAAGTTGGCCCGGGTGCTGAGGATGGCTCTGTTGCATCTGCCTCAGGCGCTAGAATGGCGCTGGTTCCAACAGAGCGACACCCCAGATGAGCAGAGCTGCCCCACTTTGGACAACCAAGACCACCTCAAGAAAATGTTTCTGGTTGCTGGGCCTAAGCGGGACCCTAACAACCAAGCGAGGAAATTTTGGACACTTTTCACCCATTTCTGTTAGCCAGGATCAGGGAAGATACTAAGAAAAGAAACCATAAAGTTGTCTAAGGTGTCAGAAGTTATTCAGGATCCTCTGAAAACCCCCACAGCTTTCTTAGACTGTGGAAAGCTTACAGAGTCTATGCACCTCTAGACCCAGAAGCTCCAGAAGATACTAAGGCAGTCAACTTAGCCTTTACATAGCATTCAGCTCTAGGAATTAGAAAGGAAATGTATTATAAGTTTTTAAAAAGGGAGAAACATCAGCTGCTAAAAAAAAGCTAAGCATTTTGGAAGGGACATTGCTCCTCCCTCAATCACATAACTGTTTGGCCCCTAAAATGGCTGGTTAGACAAAGACAGGTAAGATTCCTGAGGGCAGGAACAACCTAAGACAGGCACAGTCGAAGAGGGGCCATCAGGAGAAGGCTTAAGAACTAACAAAGGTGAGGCTCAAACCCTCACCCTAACAATACAGGAGCCTGCTCCCTGGAAATAGTGGCCATTGTCCACTGTCTAGAGCACCAAAAGAGGGGGAAATCCCTAGAAACTCAAGAAAAACCAAGCAGCTGATGATACTACCAATAAGGTAGCCCTAAAACCAGTGAGGTTTTTAGGAAATTTTAGTAACTTTACTGGAACCCTTGTTGCCAAAGGTTTTTTTGCAACCAATTAGAAAAAGATTTTGCCAGCAGGAAAGGGACGACTAACAATAAGAAGAAATAATTAGAAAAGCCAGACTTAGAAGCTATTGCAGAAGGCATAATGTCCGAGTGTTTAGTCTGTGCCCAAATAAATACTAAGCAAAGTAAAGAAATTATAAAGAGAAACAAGGAGAGATGACCTTTCCCAGGTGAACATTTAGAAATAGATTTTACTAAAGTAATTTGACACCTTTCTAGGATAGGTAGAAGCTTTTCCTACTAGAAATGAGTCCGCAGTAACAATTGTTAAGAAATTGCTATATGAAATTATCCCCAAATTTAGTTTGCCCATTAATACTGGGTCTGATGATGAGCCTGCATTTGTATCCAGGATCTCACAGCTAGTAAGAAAGGCACTCAATATTAATTGGAAATTACATTGTACCTACAGGCCCCAAAGTTCAGGGCAGGTAGAACGCATAAATTGGATCTTAAAGGAAACTTTAACCAAATTTGTTTTTGAAACCAGTGAAAAGTAGCCCACCTTACTCCCCTTAGCCTTCTGTAGGGCGAGGTGCACCCCCTACAGGGAAGGATTCATTCCTTTTGAAATAATGTTTGAGAGACCCCCTCCCTTACTACCAAAACCCAGAGAAGTAATAAAAGCTGAATTAAGTAACCACTCCTTCCTTAAGTACTTACAGGGTCTACAGATTACTCAGTAGGCTGTCCAAAAGACTGTCCAAGAGGCGCTTCCAGCAATGCCAGGAAATCAGTATACCCCTTCCAGCCTGGGGACTCAGTCTGGGTAAAGAAGTACACTACCCAAGGACTGACTCCCACGTGAACAGGTCCACACACCATGATCCTGACCACTCCCACTGCTGCCAAGGTAGAAGGCATACCCACCTGGATCCACCACAGCCGGTTGAAGCCTGCAGTCCCAGCAGAGACACCTTCGTGGACAGTGGAGACTGACTCCGCCAACCTTTGTAAGTTGACCCTGAGAAGGACAGCATGCCCTGTTCCAACCATGAACCGGAAGCTGGCTGGTCTACGTACGGGTAATGCCTTAAGAAACTCACTGAGGACCTCCTTTTAGACTTTGGGGAGGGAGGGAAACTGAGGTCATAGGAAAGCCAGAACAAGTTGTCTTAAGGGTTGATGCATGTACTTCTATGAGTCATACAGAAGGGAGATATAAGTCCCTTTGCTAGAAGAGAAGCTACAAGGTAAATGAAAAATATATATGTGCTTATACTTAACCTATAAATGCTAACTACTTAGAGGAAGGACACCTCCAAAAGGAAGTATACTTTAAAGAAAAAATACTTATTGACAGCTTGGTTGTCACTAAAGGTTAAGATTTTTAAAATTAAGAGTTCTGACTAGAAAAGAATTGTATAGTTTTGATAATAAAAGTTATAAGGTATAGAAATACTTTTGAAAGAAAAAGGAAGAAAGTAAGTTATGAAAACCAGTTATTTCTGAATAGTTAAGAAAGTTTATAAAAATTAAGAGTTTATGTAAGTTGCAGAAGGTTTATACAGGCTGTAAGAAATTAATCAGTAGCATTTGTTTCTTCAGTAGACTGTACTGAAGAAAACACCAAGTCTACCTCTTAAGTATGAACAAAAGGCATCACCCTTTCTGTTACATGTTATAGGCTGATGTTCCTACTTACAGGATCTGCAGACCGCTAATCCTAGCCTTAACTTTAGGCCCCTGCCTACTCAACAGCCTCATGCAGCTCATTAAAATGAGTCAAGGATTTGACTCAGGATATAAAAACCAGTGGGGAATGTGACAGGGGCCTAGTGTTGTGTATGGGACCTCAGTATTGTGTATAGAGAGTTGGACATAAAGAGGAACTTTAAACTTGCTTTTAGTAGCTGCTTAGAGTAGAAAGTCCCCAATAGTCTGTACAAGGAAGTTAAGCATTGACCAGAGCTTGCCTGTGGCAGTAGCTTAGAGTGAAAATTTTTACAAGCCCAACTAGTTAGATATCTTGACTTAAATCTTGCCTACAGAAGCAGGATGTAGTTTTATGCTTTAGCCTTGCAGCAATTACAGGAAGAACTGTAATCAGCTTTAGAACAAACAATGCTTTCTACCGAAATGTCAAGAATGTTGTGCATACCTGTTGTAATAGCTAAGACTTTGTGGTTTATCCCCTTAAATACTGCTCTCTCCCTAGGCTCAGGGCTGTTAGCTGTTTCTCAGCTAGCAGTCACCAGCTGGCTAATAAATGCTCTTTAAATTTATAATTCGTTTGGGCTCCAATCAATAATTACTTGCGTTCAGTTCATAACATGTTGTTCAAGCAAAGCAAGCAGTTTATTAAGCAAAGCTGTGCACTTGACACAAGGCACAAGTGGGCTACTACTCAGCTTGTCTGAGCACCACTACCTTTTGGGGTCCTAGAAGTCATATACTTTTTAACTAACTTCTAAGGTTCCCTTTCGCTGATACTATGACCAAACGTAGTGTTTCAAGGCCGTTTGGACATCTGGTGATTTTGTTCTTAGACTGTATGACTGCAGACCCCCTCCTTCAGTGGGTGAGATAAAACCTCCTTTGTTCCCCCACCCCTTTTCCTGCCCTGGTACCTGTCTATCCTACCTAACAATAGCATGCCTTTGAAATGTAAGGGTAACTTTTTCCTGCACTCCTCAGAACAAGCATATCACCAGAGCAGAAGCCAACCACTCCCATTGTTGTTATCAGGGTCACTGTTGGCACTCTTATTTCTGCCCACGTAAAAGAAATTTCATAATATACATTTTTACTTTTAACCACTCCCACAGATTTCCCTGCTTTGCATTCTCGCTCTTGGTCTCCCTAATCTATCACCAATTTCATGTAACCCCCTTGTCTTCTGCTTTGATTCTGATGTACAAAATACAGGGCAAAATGCCATTTTCCAGATCATTTTTTCAATCCGCTGAGACTTTGATTACCAGCAACTGTCGACAGTTTGGCTCAAATAAACTCGTAAATATTCTACAGGTCCGGATTGCTTAAATTGACAAGAGAGAACTGAGGGGGAAGGCTCCCTTCCCTCACTAAACATCTCCAGGGAGGGGCCGCCCCTCCACGGAAGGAGAGCCACTCTACAGAATGAGGGCCCCCTCACTCGGAAGGCCACCAAATCCTAGGAGGGAGACCCTCTCCAGCGAGTTAAGCCCTCTCCCGGGAGGAAGCTCCTAAGGCGAGGTTGGAGCTCCTTTCCAGGGACTAACCGCCCCCCCCCCCCCACGGGGAGGGGTCCTGCCTTCGCCACTAACCCAGGAGAGTTCGCTGGAACCGGGCCATCCGCCCCGCCCCGTTCCCACCCCTCGCAGTCCACTCCCCGCGTCCGCCCCGCCCATGGTGCCTGCGGAAGCCTGGGCTCTGCGGACGCTCCCGGCCCTCCTAGTCCCGGCAGCCGGGGCGGGGCCTAGCAGGCGGAAGGACCCACCGCCTCTGCGGTCTTGTGACTGCGAAGATGGGCGGCTTTCCCTGGTCAGGTGCGAGCTGCGGGTGGGCTTGGGGAGGGTTTGTCGCTGCTTGTTGTCCCGGACTCTGTATGTGCCTCTGCGAGTGTGTATGTGTGTGTGCGCGCACGCGTGCATTGCTCCTCTGTTGGGTGCTACTGGTCTCCCAGCCCACTTCCAGGCTTTTTTTTTTTTTTTTCTTGTGGCACAGAGAGAGGGACATAGGGATAGACAGACTGGAAGGAAGAGAGATGAGAAAATCAGTTCTTCCTTGCGGTTCCTTAGTTGTCCATTGATTGATTCCTCATATGTGCCTTGACCCGGAGCTACAGCAGACTGAGTGACCCCTTGCTCAAGCCAGCGACCTTGGACTCAAGCTGGTGAGCCTTGCTCAAATCGGATGAGCCCCTGCTCAAGCTGGCGACCTGGGGGTCTCGAATCTGGGTCCTCCACATCCCAGTCCCACGCTTTGTCCACTGTGCCACCGCCTAGTCAGGCTCCAAGCTGTCTTGACCCAGAGGCGCCCCTGAGGCTGCACTGGCAGGATCTGGGTTCTCTCCATCTTTTCCCAACCCTTGGAGAAAACTCAGTCCCTGCTCTCCGCTTTCCCAGCCGAGTTGGTGCGAGATTATGGATGCTGGATGCAAAGAACGACGGACCCAGCTCTGGGTCTGCACAACTCCGGATACCTGTTTGTTCCTGAGCTCCTGAGTTCATCTGGAAAAGGCTTGCTTTTGGTCATCTGTGAAAACGTGGCCGTTCGGCCTACCCTGTGCAGGACCCTGCGCTGGGTGCTGGGGATGCAGAACCCTCAGACTTCTCTTTGCCCTAAGCAGTTTTAATGGGGATCATTCACAGAATAGAAGGATATCTAAAGAAGGCAATTTGATGGAGTACAGCCCCTCCTACGGGCACAGGGAAGGCTTCAGAGAGGCAGAGGCTAAAAGTGGGCATTGAGGGATGTATAGGAGTTCATCAAGTATGAGGGAAGGGCACCTGCGAAGGTTGCCAGGCTTTTGTGGCTGTACTGATTGGACCTTCAGGCCCTAGCAGGTGCTGAGTGCATGAAAAATATGAGCGAGTGTTGATGGTGATAGTGGAATTATTTGGGAGTTGAGCTCTCCCTTATGTCTCAGAAAGGGAGATAACTTTCTTATCTTTCTTTCCAAATGATGTGATGTGGTTATATTGAATGAGTGAATGAATAAATGAAAGGATATATAACTCCAGACCTTAGAAATAATCAGATAGAGGCACACCTTGGATAGTTTGCTAGTTTGGTTCCAGACCAACAATGCAATAGAGTGAGCTGTAATCAAAATTTACTAGTGGAGAGTTTTGACTTCCGTTTGTAAAAAAAATAAAATAAATAAGGCGACATCTATGAAGCACACACAATAAAATGAGGTCTGCCTATGCAACTTTCTGGTTTTCTGCTTGCTTCACAGCTGTCTTTCCTGTATTCCCTTTACTTCTGTGTCTTGACTTGGTCATGTGAACCAGCTTTTATGGAATCATTAAGGTTTAAGTACAAAAATAGGAGAAACACTTGGCCTCAATTATCTAGAAAATTCAGGAAGATGCTATTTTCATCTCTGTCTCCTAATTATTTTACCATTGCTGATTTCTTTTTGTGATTGTTTTTTTTTTTTTGGGGGGGGGGGTTTGTGACAGAGACAGGGACAGACAGATGGGAAGGTGGAGAGATGAGAAGCATCAATTCTTTGTTGTGGCACCTTAGTTGTTCACTGATTGCTTTTTCATATGTGCCTTGACCAGAGGGCTATAGCAGACTGAGTGACCCCTGGCTCAAGCTGGTGAGCCTTGCTCAAACCAGATGAGCCCACGCTCAAGCCGGCAACCTCAAGGTTTTGAACCTGGGTCCTCCGCATCCCAGTCTGATGCTCTATCCACTGCGCCACCGCCTGGTCAGGCTAGAAATTCTTTTACTATTTATGTTTTCATCCATTTAAAACTAATAAGAATTTTACAACTGATGATGTCCATTTCTCAAAGATGTTTATAAATTCAAATTCATTAGGATGTAAAGTAAAACATCACTAAGATTTTTACTACTGTTGCCTTATTTTCTCTTCCCCTGTTGAAATAAAGAATATAAGAACTTTCTGGAAAAAGAAATCAGTGCAAAGAAACCCAACCACATATAAAATTTTCTTGCATTATACACCTCCAAAAATTGACAGATGATCACCTTGCAAACAGACACATTGTTGAAACGCAAGGTCCTGGAATAGATGCAAATTCATATGAATATCTCCTATAATAAAAGTATCTCTTTTTAAAATTTATTTATTTATTCATTTTTAGAGAGGAGAGAGAGAGACAAGAGAGAGAGAGAGAGACAGAGACAGAGAGAGAGAAGGGGGGAGGAGCTGGAAGCATCAACTCCCATATGTGCCTTGACCAGGCAAGCCCAGGGTTTCGAACCAGCGACCTCAGCATTTCCAGGTCAACATTTTATCCACTGTGCCACCACAAGTCAGGCAAAAGTATCTCTTTATGCAGGAAAAAAACAGACATGATTAGAATAACTCGTGTTCCAACAACTATAGGAGAAGATATAGTAGATCCCTACATCATAGCATCCACCAAAATCATGTCCTATGGATTTCAGTAGACATTCACAACCAATATAAAAAACTGGTGCTTCCTAAAACAGGAAGTTGCAAACACATCGAAAGTAAAAGAACTGGAAACAAGAATCAAATTAAATTGCTCTGACATACAGTACACATCAAGGCAAAAACTGGTCTGACAAATGAACAGAAATTCATTTTAGGCCCTGGCCAGCTGGCTCAGTGGTAGACAGTCAGCCTGGCATGTGGATGTCCCAGATTTGAGTCCCAGTCAGGGCACACAAGAGAAGTGTCCATTTGCTTCTCCGCCCCTCCCCCTCTCGCTTCTTTCTTTCTCCCCCCCCCCCTTCTCCTCCTCCTCTCTTCCTGCATCCAAGGCTCGATTAGGGCAAGTTGGCCCTGGGCACTGAGGATGGCTCCATGGCTTCCACTTCAGGCACTAAACAATGGCTCCAGGTGCAACCGAGCAAGGGCCCCAAGTGGGCAGAGCATCGCCCCCTAGTGGGTTTGCTGGGTGGATCCTGGTCGGGGTGCATGCAAGACTCTGTCTCTGCCTCCCCTCCTCTCACTAAAAAAAAATTTTCTTTTTTTTGTATTTTTCTAAAGTTGGAAATAGGGAGGCAGTCAGACAGACTCCCACATGCGCCCGACCGGGATCCACCCGGCATGCCCAGGGCGTCGCTTCGCCACAATCAGAGCCATTCTAACACCTGAGGCAGAGGCCACAGAGCCATCCTCAGCACCTGGGCAAACTTTGCTCCAATGGAGCCTTGGCTGCGGGAGGGGAAGAGAGAGACAGAGAGGAAGGAGAGGGGGAGGGGTGGAGAAGCAGATGGGCGCTTCTCCTGTGTGCCCTGGCCGAGAATCGAACCCGGGACTCCCGCACGCCAGGCCGATGCTCTACCACTGAGCCAACCGGCCAGGGCTGACTAAAAAATTTTTAAAAGGAAAAAACTTCACTTTAGTAAATTTGATTTAGAGGGAAGATCTAAAATCACGTGCAATGGGTGACAAACTCAAATAATGCAGCACAGAGCAAAAAGAGAACATGGACGCATTCATAATCATCAATGAAGATGGCATGTTCCTCTCTCGGATAGAGCATGCCTTTCATCACCGATACAACCCACAACACTACCAGTGCGGTTGTAGGATAATACCACCACCAAATAAGATTCTGTATACAGACAAATTCTACTATACCCAAACAATATGCAAATGAAACATGAGTTTCAAAAACACATAAAACTTGCCTGACCTGTGGTGGCACAATGGATAAAGCATCGACCTGGAAATGGTGAGGTCGCGGGGTTCAAAACCCTGGGCTTGCCTGGTCAAGGCGCATATGGGAGTTGATGCTTCCAGCTCCTCCCCCTTTCTCTCTGTCTCTCTCTCCTCTCTCTCCCTCTCTGTCTCTCTCCTCTCTAAAAATGAATAAATAAATAAATAAATAAAAAAAACATAAAACTTTTGAATCATGAACCATATGAAACAATACAACAAGTTGCTACCCATTTTGACTCATCCAAATTTCATGAATTATTTTCATGGCTCTCATGTTTATTGATCTAGAAACCTATGAAGGAAAGGGAATGACAGTATCATTCCATTGCCATGTTTTCAAATAAACATTAATCATTTCAACAGACAGATAATAAAAATACTTCATCCAATTGCCCTCATTCCAGAAATCTTCAAAGTTTTGATGCCAGTGGTTTCTAAACCAGACTTGACGTAACCACAGGCCATATTCAGCCATAATGGTGACAATTCCTTTTCCCAAGATGGTTGGGGTCAGGCTGGGTGTTACTTGCAAACAGGGAATAGAAGGAACAGGTGCTCATGAGCACCTATGATGCACAGAACGTTCGCCCAGAACAAACCATGATCACCACAAAAAAAGTCAATACTCCTGAGAAGACAGACCCTCCTCTATAGAAAATGACATAGACAGACAATAAAAATAGAAAAATGTCTCCTTTTGCATCCTAGATCTGAAATATTGGGGAGGACTTCTCAAATATTGGAAAGGATACCCTAGAAAAGTCAGGAGGTGATACCTTTTCTCCTAAAACTACAAATGCTTTATCATTTGAAGTGTAACAAACGTGTTACTCCAGTCACCACCTCTTTAACATATTGCAGTTTTTTTCCTTTTTTAAAATTTATTTATTCATTTTAGAGAGGGGAGGGAGAGAGAGAAAGGGAGGAAAAGCAGAAAGCATCAACTCCCACATGTGCCTTGACCAGGCAAGCCCAAGGTTTTTAACTAGTAATCTCAGTGTTCCAAGGTCGACACTTTATCCACTGCTCCACCACAGGTCAGGCCAACATATGGCAGTTTTGACTGTTAGTTTCAACTACCATCCACATTCCCCCACTTTCCATGGCTATCACTGAGAAAGAAAGTAAAAGGACTCGTATTCTCCTCATAAATATTAATGTCAAGATTACATATTTTCCAGCCGTCACCTGGTGGTTCAATGCAGTCAACATTGACCACAGATGCAAAAGACCAAGTAAAACAATGGGACTCCATACCCTTCTATGTTGTGGACCGTTAATGGCGAAAAGCCATTATAGATTCGAGGCTTAGCAAAAGGCTAAATTCTCCCCCCTCCATCTCCATATTTGGCTTTGATGCTGAGTATTTGCACCCACTCCACTTGCTTCCTTGGGTTGCTGGAAGCAATATACATGCCCTTCCTCTGACCCTTTGTTTGTTTCAGATGTTTGTAAATTTCACTAATGCATCCTGTTTTTGCCTTGGGAGAGTTCCTGTCTTAGCCTTTGATGTGCAACTTTGTATCAGGGTCCTTGATTTGCATAGGTCTATATAATAAAGGGAACTGGGGCTATGAGGCACTCAGATACTGCCAGGCAGTTTGAAGAGTCCTCCTGGTCCCATCGGTTTTGTTCTGACAAAGTGTGTTTCCTCAATTCCGCACCATTATTAGAAGCTGCGCTGGTCCGTGGCAAGTGGCGCCCGAACAGATGACTTGAGTATGAGTACGAGGAAACGAAAACTGAAGGAAGGTGACGGAACTCCCCAAAGTGAAGTGCGCACAGTGAATAAAGAAAGTTTTTGGGGAAAGTGTAGTTGGGAGTAAAAGATTATGGGACAGATAGGGTCAAAAATAAGGGACCTATATGTGAAATGTTTCCATATGAAGACAAATCATTGTCTGAAGAGTATCAGGGTGAGCTGGAAACAGAGGAATGTGAAAAGGAGGATAACTTGGAGTCTGAGGATGACAGGGGGGATGAAAAATCCATGGCTATGGCTGCCTTAGCCGCGGGGCCTCCACTGCCCTCAGCTCCTTCCTACATTCAACCCTCTGCTCCTCTGTTCCCTTATTGGGCTGATTGTGGAGTCTATAGCTCAAAATTTGGGAAATCCCCCCTCCAACAACCTATAGACCAGGCTCGAAATGTAGGGGAAACAATAGATGATGGCTTTACCCATTTTCCTGTTGTAGAAAGACAGGATGATACAGGGAGACTAGTGCGAGAACATGAACCTGTACCTTTTAGAGCTCTGAAAGAGCTTAAACTTGCTTGTGTTCAGAATGGGCCTACTGCCCCTTTTTCACTTGGTTTATCAGATATTATTAGTACAAAGTCTCTTCCCCTAAATGACTGGAAGGTGATTGCTTGTGCTTGTCTCTCCGGGGGTGATTATTTGCTGTGGAAGTTGGACTTTCATGAAGGGGCTGTTGAGGTAGGAGAAAAATCTCAGCATAGTCAACCTGAGCCACCAGTTACAGCGAATATAGAATTTGAAAATGGATAGGAGACGCAGGTATTAGGAAAATTACAGTTTTCCTGTCATGGTCTGATTTTCTTTAATGTTTTGACTGCGGTCTTCTGAACTATCATTTTGTTTCTTTCTTGTTATTTGCCTGGAAGTTGAGGCGGGGGACCTGTGTTGGATCTGACTATAGGAAATATTCCAGCAGCTGCCGAGAGCAAATTTTCTCAGGGAGATTTTGTTTAGTCACATCCTTCAGTCTCTCTGTCAGAAAATGCCCTGACTAATATCAGGCAGGCATCTTTCTAATCTGGATGTGCTCTGAAATCCCGGGTTTCTCTCTGGTTTGTCTGGTTCGTCTAATTCTTGTATCTGTTTAGTCTTTGTTTAATGTTGTCAAAAATGTGTCTGTTTTTAAGGCCTGAATTAAGTTTGTTTTTGCATGCAAAGGTTGGAAATGCTGGCTCTAATATTTAGAAAAAATAAAATGTTTTTAGAACTTGTAAGGAGCGCTCACTTAATTTAAATAGAATAGAATGTAGATCCTTAAGACTTACTGATTTGGTTAGTGCATTGTGAGGTGTGTTCAGAGTTAGGAGCCAAATAGCAACTTAAGTATTAGGAAACTCCTGCAAATCTTCTTTGTCATGCTCTTTTTACTTTAAATTTTTTGAATACTGATGTACAGGGTCATTCAGCAGCGGAGAGACTCTGGAACCCTGTAAGGAAAGCCTTCCCTGAAGTGCAATGGAGGGACCCACTCACAGGAATCTGGCAAGGGCCAGACCCTGTTCTCTTATGGGACCGAGGATATGTGTGTGTGTTTTCCTAGGTCTGCTGAAGCTCCTCGGTGGATCCCTGAACGACTGGTGAGACACCATGATTCTAGATGAGAGACTCACTTCACAAGAGCAATTGCATAAGACTTATTTTACTATGCTCTCTTCCCTTTCTCAATTATTATTATCTAATTTTTTTTAATGTTTTAGATAATTTTATTTCTTTCCTGCTCCATTGCCTGAAAAGAGGGCGAAAGGAGGGCCTGATTTGGGTGTTGCTGAACAGAAATCTCATATGGCCATCTTGAGATTTTTTCAAGAGAGATCTTTGTTTAGTATACATCCTTATTATGTTCCTATTAAGGTAGCCCTACTTAAGATCAAGCAGGCATAGTTTAATCTCTAAAACCCCGGGTTTCACTCTTGATTTGTGTGATTGTATGTGAAGTCTTTGTATAATGTCTAAGTGTCTTTGTTTATAAGGCCTGAATTAAGTCCTTACATGAAAAGTAATAATGATAATAGTTTTGGAAGTGCCGGCTCTAGTATTGAAAACAAAATGGGGATAATTTCATTTCCCTATATAAATATAATTTTTGTTTGGAATAAGTAAAGCGTGCTCATTTTGGATCCAAAAGACTTGCTGGTTTGGCCAGGCTGCTCCAGGCTGCAAGTGAAAGGCTTGAAGCAGCATAGATTTACATAATAAAAGTGTAAAGATTTTTTTTTACTATAGGAGAATAATGAAGATCACACTGGGATTTTTTCAGTTTTGATATGTACTCTCTAAAGTGCCTGTTAATTAATATTAAGGGGGTGTTTTGATAAGTGTGGGAATGTTGCTTGAAGATGCATTTACTCTATTTTTGTTAAAAGTTAACAAAGTCAAGAATTTCTTGAAATCTTTGAAGTCAAAATATTGTAAAGTGTGCTTAACATTTGCTTGAAGATTCAATTGTAAATAATATAAAAAGAAAGAAGGGAGGAGTCATGTCCTGGAGCTCCTGCAGGTCTACTCTATCATGCTTTTTACTTCAAACAGTTTCTTTTGAATGCTGATGTACAAGAGATGCCAAACTTTTTTGTCCTGCAAACTACTACCCCTTTTTTCTTTTTTATTTGATTCCAGCTAATAACAGTTTTGTTCTTTTCTGAATAGCTCCAGATATATAGGCAGATAGGGACTCTCAAGCCCCTCAGCGAGATCTTCTGAGCATGGTTTTTAAGGTACCAAAAAGCAGAAAAAGCCCAAAGGAGATCAGGTAAAATACTAGCTCTTGGCGTACACCCTCAGAGGCTCCAACACTCCAACTGTAACTTCATCAGGGCCCTGCTTCAATAGTGGAAAGGATGGTCATTTGAGCCAAAGCCTGCCAGGCTTACATACCTTTGCTGTGAGGAAGAAGGGACACACTGGAAGGCAGGCTTCCCCCTCGCTCCTCTAAGGGAGGGTTCAGTCTCTTCCAGCCGTGCTCCAGCCACCTATGACCTAACCTTGCCCAGAATACTGGGATTTGCCACTGAAGGCTAAAAGGTGCCAGGGCCGTCGGCCCCATCTACAACACTGTGGACGAGCCTAGGGTATTTCTTCCAAGTAGCAGGTAGACTGGTCTCATTTACACAAGGGCCACTTAACTATGTCTTGCCTGAATATTCAGGTTTTTTTATTCTTCCCTCGAAGATCTCTGTTGTGGGTATTGATAGTCCTGTTTTCTGTTGCTTTGTTTAAATATAGTCTTTCCTTTATTTCTCCTGCCTCAATGCCCCACTCATATTTTAGGCTAGGACCTACTCCTAATTCAGAGCTCCTTTTTTCCTTTTTTGCCAACTTACAAATTTACCTCTGCCACCCAACTTAATGGCCAAGGTTCTCCTCACCACCCCATGGCTGTAAAGCTCCAGTATAGGACCCCTGGGTTCATCTTTCCAGTTTAAAGAAAACGGAAGCTCTGTCTTCATGTGTGCTGCAGATGGCTTTTCCAGTCTACCTGGGTCATTGCCAGCTGGGAACAGCGGTCATTGGGACTTTAATGCTAGCTGCAGAGTGTGGAAGTGTAACAGCAAATCCCGTGCCATGTGGACTTTTCCTGAATGTGGACTTTTCCTGGACTCCTGCTCCTGTGACAGTTTTTGATGGACTGAACTGGGGTTGGGTTGCATTTGCAGAGATTTGGAATGGTGTTGGTGCCAACTTGGACTTGGTGAACATGTTAAGGACATTACTCTTTTATAGATTCTTGTTGTATTAGCTTAAAGAGTTTGCTTAAAGGCTTTAATCACTGTGATGTATTAGTATACTTGTTTTTGGGTATCTGTTAGCATTGGCTATACTAATTTTATGTTTGTTCTGTATTTTTTCCGTCTGCCTCCAAATTAGAAAATCAGATGAGTGCAAATCTCAGCACACAACTTAAAAAGAAAAGGGGGATATGTTGTGGGCTGTTAATGGCAAAAAGCCATTATAGATTCGAGGCTTAGCAAAAGGCTAAATTCTCCCCCCTCCATCTCCATATTTGGCTTTGATGCTGAGTATTTGCACCCACTCCACTTGCTTTCTTGGGTTGCTGGAAGCAATACACATGCCCTTCCTCTGACTCTTTGTTTGTTCAGATGTTTGTAAATTTCACTAATGCATCCTGTTTTTGCCTTGGGAGAGTTCCTGTCTTAGCCTTTGATGTGCAACTTTGTATCAGGGTCCTTGATTTGCATAGGTCTATATAATAAAGGGAACTGGGGCTATGAGGCACTCAGATACTGCCAGGCAGTTTGAAGAGTCCTCCTGGTCCCATCGGTTTTGATCTGACAAAGTGTGTTTCCTCAATTCCTCACTGTTATTAGGAGCTGCGCTGGTCCGCGGCACTTCTACCTCTCTCCCCCCTAATAACCACTCACTTTTATCTCTGTCCATGAGTTGAATGACAGTCTTTTTTTGTGTGTGTGTGACAGATACAGAGACAGAGAGACAGACAAACAGACAAGAAAGGAGAGAGACGAGAAGTATCAATTCTTCATGTGGCTCCTTGGTTGTTCATTGATTGCTTTCTCATATGTGACTTGATGGAGGGGCGGCTACAACAGAGTGAGTGACCCCTTGCTCAAGCCAGTGACCTTTGAGCTCAAACCAGGGACCATGGAGTTATGTCTATGATCCCACGCTCAAGCCCACACTCTCGGGATTTCAATCCTGGGTCCTCTGCATCCCAGTCCAACACTCTAAGCACTGCACCACCACCTGGTCAGGTGAATGCCAGTCTTTCTGCCTCACCTTTTCCTTCAGAACCGTGGCAAGGACTCCTGAATGGCGGCTGAGGTATGTGGAACTGCCTCACCAAATGGGCCTGGCAGAAGCACTGAGCATGACCTCTGACAATCATCCGGACAAGGCAAAGCTATCCGGGGTGGTCACATCTACACTGCAATCCTGAAGCATGAGCGCTATGAGGTCAGAGACATGGCCATGGGGTCAGAAAGTCGACTGGAAAACTCCTTGCCTGCCTGCTTGGGGAAAAGAAAATCTGGCACCTTATAACACTGCATCACTCCATGAACTACTGTGGCCATCTAACTATCCTTGTTTTCTCACGACTCAAACCTCCCTCTTTCATGCTGGTTCTTTAGTTAACTTAATTATAGATGATATTAATCTTTTACTTACCAGGACCTGCCACCTACAGGTTCTTTTGGAAAACACTGGACATTTGCCAACGTGGGAGCTTCCTCACATGACCTAAAAGGGGCACGGTTTCACTTACGAAATACTTCTCATGTCTACAACACCTTGCATGCAGACCCTTCACTCATTTATTATGCTAAATATTCTTTTTTTTCCCTTTTTTTTTTTTAGCAGAGACAGAGAGAGTCAGAGAGAGGGACATATAGGGACAGACAGACAGGAAGGGAGAGATCAATTCTTCATTGCGGCTACTTAGTTGTTCATTGATTGATTTCTCATATGTACCTTGACCGTGGGGCTACGGCAGACCGAGTGACCCCTTGCTCAAGCCAGTGACCTTGGACTCAAGCTGGTGAGCCTTGCTCAAACCAGATGAGCCCACACTCAAGCTGGCGACCTCGGGGTCTCGAACCTGGGTCCTCCACATCCCAGTCCGATTCTCTATCCACTGTGCCACCACCTGGTCAGGCTAAAGATTCTATTCTTATTTTATTAACAAACCCACTTAAAATGAATAAAGTAATTTTGCATCATAATATCTACTTCTAACAGGTGTCTAGAAATGGATTAGAATAGACATGAAAGCATTGGCTACATTTTTAATGATGCTATTGCCTTATGTTCATTTCACCTATTGAAGAATAAATGACATTTCAGGAAGAAGCCATACATGGAACACAGCCCAACCCTACCTAAGAATTTTGTGTTCTACAGTTGCCAGAATGAAACATTGCATGGCCACCTAGTAAATAGACAAATTGTTCAAAGGGAAGGGATGGTCATAGATACAAACCCATATGAATACATTACAGAATAAAGTGTTCTCCTTAGATCACAGTAAAAAATAGGCATGAAATAACTGCTTTTAGAATGACCATAAGAAAAAATATATTAAGCCCCTACCTACACTGGCTCAGTGGTAGAGTGTTGTTCTGGCATTTGGATGTCCCGGGTTTGATACCTGGTCAGGGCACACAGGAGAAAGCCACGATCTGCTCCTCCACCCCTCCACCCCTACTCTCTCCCTTCCTCTCCCACAGCCATGGCTCAAATGATTCCAGTGCATCGACCCCAGGCGCTGGGGATGGCTCTGTGGAGCCCCTGCCTCAGGCATTAAACATAGCTCAGCTGCAAGCATGGCCCCAGACAGGCAGAGCATCTCCCCAAGACGGCAGTTGCCTGGTAAATCCCTGTTGGAGTGTATGCAAGAATCTATCTCTCTTGGAAAAGAAGAAAACATAAAAAATTAAATTAAATTTTAAAAGAAATCTGGGCACGATAGAAATCCTGGATATTCGTGATGGTCAGGGAGGCTACCAGCATTGAGTCAGTCCTGTGTAGACAGTCCAGCATACCTACAAGAAAGATATTTTGGGAATGTGATGCCCACCTGGCAGAGGGAAGGAATTTGGGACTAGAGTGTGACAACAGATGAACAGAGTGCCAGAACAGCCCTCTCTGGACACTGTGGCACCGACACTGGAAAGAAATGAAGTTCAGGGAGTGACTGTGGAAAAGCCTAATCAAAGAATATTCTGTATTCAGCTTGACCAGGCGGTGGCGCAATGGATAGAGCATGGACGTGTGCACGGAAATTTTCCTCTCACTTCGAGGAGGGAACGGAGGCGCGCACAGGTGGGAGTAGAGAGGGGACCAGGGCTGAGCGGTGGAAACCCGGAAAGACTTCCCAGAGGTGAGAGCAGTTCACAGGGAGCAGGGTAGGAAAGTGAACGAAGTGTGTGCACGGAATTGCCAACTGTCGATGGGAACTTCGCAGGAGAGAATCAGCGACCCTAACCGGGAAAAGAGCTGGAACCACTACCGGGGCAGGCTCTGCCCTGCCGGACTCCAAGTCCCAATGACCCCCGAAGCACCTTTCTCCTCGCAGACTTGCGGGGGCTCCTAGGGAGGAGAGTGGTGCTTCTCCGCTCGCCTCTCTGACTCCCCTCTGGCCCGCGGTACATTCTATTCCGGGTCTTTAGGGCGCCTCTGAACTCAGCCCGTCCGGACTCACCGCCCCCAGGAGGCACCACAGACCCGCCGCACCGTCAAAGAACGACAAACCTAGGCCTGACCTGTGGTGGCACAGTGGATAAAGCATCGACCTGGAATGCTGAGGTTGCCGGTTCAAAACCTTGGGCTTGCCCGGTCAAGGCACATATGGGAGTCAAAGCTGCTTCCTGCTCCTCCCCCCTTCTCTCTCTCTCTCTCAAATGAATAAATAAATAAAAATAATTAAAAAAAAAAAGAACGACAAACCTCCGGGGGGGGGGGGAGGGGACGAGGACCCGGAGCTTCCCGCAGCTTCACGGACTGCTTCCGTCGTCGTGCTCCCTCCCACCACCCCGTCATGCGCAACCGGGTTCTCCACATATCACACCGTGCAGGTGCGCAGAAAAAGGAAAGGGGGGCAAAGCATCAGCTGTTTCTGTCAATGGCAACGGCTCGCGTCCGAACTGAAACAGGTGTTGATCAGATCTGTCTGCGAAGATCTCTGGGAAATGTAGTTCTAGGCCGGACAGAGAAGCGGCCCGTAAATTTGCAAAGACTACATTTCCCAGGGCGCACCTTGCGCTCAGGAACGCAAGTGGCGCGCAAGGCAGCCGGGAAAAGTTGGGGGCCTGCGAGAGGATGATGGTGAAACGAGCCCAGGAAGCTCCTATAGTGTCCGCAAGGGACTGCCTCCGTGATCGCAAATCCAGTCGCTTCCTGAGCGCCAGCAGCCGCTCACCTGCCTCCCTGCACTTTCCACGTTGGGATTTGACCTCAACACCTTCCCCCTGGTCACCTGGCTCCTTCAGCCTCTGTACCGCCAAAACTTCCTTCTGAGCAACTACTTCGTCCCGGGAGGTCCTCAGGCCTCTACCAGCCCACCCACCATGCTGTACCGCCTCTGACAAGCCCCTCTAACACGTGGCATTTTGAAATAACCAGTTCCCTGATTATCAGCAACATCCCGAAAGTTGGGACATCACTTCCCTAGAAAGCCTTCCCTGTCCTGTCCTGTCCTGTGCCCCTACCTAGGTTGACGTTCCTCCTAAATCACCCGTCACAGCCTGTGTCACATAGAACGGGCATGTGGACTGGTAGCTCCTGAGGCCAGTCTCACCCAGCCTGGTCTCCCCAGCACCCACCGCATTTCATGTGCTCATAATTTGTGCAGTTAACCCACAGGGCCCTAAGAAAAGCTCCCTCTCTTCTTGCCATCCCTCTAGCTGATCGTTCCAGGAAAGCAAGTGGCCTCATCTAACATTTTTCCCAGTGAGGCTGGGCCCTCGAACCTCTCGGTGCCCACCAGTCCTGTCATGTATTGACAGCAAGCCCATCACTGCAGCTGTTAGCTATGCCAGGTGGCAGAAATCCTTTCTCCCATCTTTATTTCTTAGCGTGTTTGCATGTGCAGACACATGCAGGTACCTATGTTGAATGGAATCCAGGAAGCCAGACATCCCTGTCTCACTACCTGTGGTTCATCCAGCTGGAGCACAACACCTGCCCTTGCTGACTACTTGTGTTTTGGTGGCCCAAGTGGGGTGTCCGCAGTCAGGTAGACACCCCAGAGTGCCTGTTTTTAAAGTTTGGAGGACAGGAAAACAAACTGGAATGAGGGGAGATAATGAGACTGTCCAGGGGACCCATCCATAGCAATCAGAGCTGTGGGTCTAACCTCAGAGAGAGTCTGGGCTGCAGCCTATGTAAATCAGATTTCTCAAAGAGAGCTAGACCCAGGAAACAGTCACAAAAGGCACAGCCTGCCTTTTTTGTCTGCCCTCCAGAAACAAAAATGTCATGTGACAGGGCTCATCTGAGGTCAGGACCAAGCTCCAAACCATCCAGGCCAATTGCATAGATCTGTCCTTCAGGGCCTGTGACCTTAGCCACTTGCCCACCCTCTGCAGGCCCCACTTTAGGTGAGCACAGGCTTCCTGCCAACTTCCTCACGGCCACCACCACAAGGCCTCCTGAGGATGCAGCTGCCTGAGCCTGTTGCCTGTTTCCAGTGCAGTTCCCGGAGGCGGGAGAGGGCACAGTGGACACCCCAGGACACCCTCACGCTGCGTTCCCGGTTGGGATCATTCTCTTTGAGGATCTGCAGTCCAGCGGTGAAGTGGGACAGGGCCTGAGACAGGTGCTCAGGGCTCAATGCACCCACACCAGCTTCCTCAGTCCCCACACCCACCACAGCTTCAGTGAGATCTGGTTCTGGTCTTTTGGAGGCCAGGCCTTTCCCTGACTGCCGGAATAGCCCCGAACCACTGGTATGTCCATCCTCTACATCCTGGAGGATTCTGCAGGGTGGGGGTTCCACATAGGCCTGCAGCAGGCGGATGACATCGGCCTCTGCCACATCCCCAAGGCCCACGTGGCTGGCTAGTGCTACAATGCTGCGGCGGAGCTGGGGTACGGTATCAAGCTCTGAAGTGCTAGTGGGCACACACTCTGGCCAGAGCTTCCTCCAAGCACTGTTCATGCCGGCAGGCTGCAGTTCTGCCCAGGCCTGGGCAGTGTTGTCTACAGTATAGCTGCGCCAGAACTCCTGCATGGAGGGCCGGTCTCCACCAGCCTTCTCCTGGACCAGGTGGCTAAGTGTGCGGCGCAAGTAATGGGCCTTGAAGGTGGCGATGATGCCCTGGCTCATGGGCTGGATCAGGGCCGATGTGTTCTTGGGCAGAAACGCAACACGCACGTGGGCTGAGAGACTACCCAGGTGGGCAGGGTGACAGGGTGCGCCATCAAGGAGAAGCAGGGCACGGTCTGGGAGGCCGTGGCTCGCACAGTAGCTCTCCACAGCAGGGCAGAAGCAGCCAGTAAACCACTCCTGGAAGATGCTGGGTGTCAGCCAGTCATTACGGTTGGAGCGCCAGACCACAGGCAGGCTAGCCTTAGAGCAGCCTTTGAGAGCACGCGGGTTCTCCGATGGGTACACTAGCAGGGGTTTTAGCTTGAAGTCACCAGCTGCATTGCCACACAGCAGCAGGGTCAGATGGTCCTTAGGGGCCTTGGGCCCGGGCCTGGCTGTCCCCTCCAGCGCCAGCAGCATGCGCTCAGGCATCTGCTTCCAGAAAAGGCCAGTCTCGTCCACATTGAGGACTTGGCTGGGTAACAGCCCTCTTCCAAAATGGTGCGCAACATGAGGGGGTAACAGGCACCGGCCTGGGCGTCAGCCACAGCTGGCTCATCTATCAGCAGCACATTGTGGCATGCCTTGAAACATGCAAACCAGCCATTACTGGCCCCAAAGGTCTCAGCTTGACTGCCACTGCCCTGCTCTTGCTGCAGCTGTGCAAAGAGCCGCCGTGCCTGATCCTGGATGAGCAGCGTGCTGACAGGCAGGTTCTGCTGTTTCTGCTCCTCAATCCACAGGCTCAGCAGGCGTTCCATGTGACCCATCACCACACCCCGGCAGCGGGTGAGCTGCTTGGCAGAGACAGGTGTAGCCGCCTGAGAATTGGCCCAGATCTTGTCCTTGTTAACACAGATCGAGGCAACGGTAGAAGTGGCCAGCCTCAGAGCCCGGGCGATTTGTGTCAACTTCTCACCATCTTCAAACCTCCGAAGCACCTCCAACTTCACATGTAGGGTGATGGACTTCCGGTCCTGCTTGACACTGTGGCAGAGGCCAATCCCACCAAGGGGTGCCTTCCCTGACACCTGAGGGTGTGGGTTTGTCTTCATTCTGCCTCCTTGTACCATGCACCTTGATGAGTTCTGTACCTCTTGCCCCTCCACAGTAGTTATCAATGTGCCTAAGATGGCGGCCTCCTGGCCTCTCTGTAAGGAGACAACATATAGGTTTTTTTGTTGTTTTTTTTTAATTTTTTATTTATTCATTTTAGAGAGGAGAGGGAGAGACAGAGAGAGAGGAGAGACAGAAGAGGGGGAGGAGCTGGAAGCATCAACTCCCATATATGCCTTGACCAGGCAAGCCCAGGGCTTCGAACCGGCGACCTCAGCATTTCCAAGTCGATGCTTTATCCACTGCGCCACCACAGGTCAGGCAACATATAGGTATTAACATGTGATCACATGGGAGTCTCAACTGCAGCCCAACCTTCCCATGCTTTGTCACAAGAGCACTGAGCCCTGCTCAGAGGCCATGCCTGGCCCTTCCCTTCCTACTACTCAAAGCAATGCACATTCACTTCCAAACTTCTTTGCATCTAGAAGAGCATGTCACTTAGTTTTAGCTCATGAGATCAAAAGAGGTGACACTTCACTCTCTTTTCGCTCCATAAACCTCCTACCACCACAAGGTAAAGGCAAGAGCATCTAGAAACCCTGACTCACCTACCAGACACTGATGAGCAGATGAGCTACCTAGCTGGCTCCATGCTTCTCACTCACAGACATCAGTTTTCAGGGTGGGAGGCTGAATAAGGACGTTTCCTGAAGACATCCATATCCTAGAAGACATCCACATCCTAATCCCAGGAACCTATGAATAGAACCTATGAGTAAATTACCTCTCATGACAAAAGAGATTGCAGGTGTAAATAAACTTATCCTGAGTGGGCAGGATATCCTGTGTAATCTGAAATGAGTCCTAAATGTAATCACAGGAGCCCTTGTAAGAGGAGACAGAAGGTTTCACCCAGAAGGCAGTGTGAGTAGTGAAGCCTAGATCCTCTAAAAGGAACCAGCCCTGGTAATACATAACTTTAACCTGAATAGACCCACTTCAGATTTCTGACCTCCGAGACGCTAAAATCACAAACTTGTGTTGTTTTAAAGCTCTAAGTTTGTAGTGGTATGCAACAGCAGTCATAGGAAACTCACACAAAAGGGAACCTCCCTAATTCGACCCACCACTGTGGAGTACCTGGAGATAAAGAAACGTGGTTCTGCACATAGCAGTCAGAATGAGTCGGTAAAAGTCAGATCCAGTCAACTGCTGCTTAAAGCCCTGCTGCCTCCCACCTCTCCCTGAGAAAAAGCCACAGTCCTCACCAGCTTCCTCAAGGGCATCAAAGCCTCATCCTTTCCTTTGCTCTGACCTCCTATCTATAGAGCTTGTTCCCTCTCCTTCTGCAGATCTCTACTCAAATGTAACCTCCACGCCCACGTTTTATTGCGAATCTGTCACACGCTGCCTGAGGGCAGGAGCCTTATCTGCCAAGCTCTCTGCAGTGTCCCCAGGCTCAGGAATCGTGGCTGGCACTTTGCAGTCACCCAGTAGTCACTTATTAAGTGAAATTTTTAAGTGAAGGACAGAGGTGGGCCAGGTTTCTCCCGTCCCTTTGGCATTTTGAATCCTGTGAAAACAGCATCTGATGAAAACAGTAAAATCGTTTTTGAAGGAGCGCAGTGCCACGTGACAAGCAGGGACAAATACCTGACGGGCCTGTGTTTTGGGAGTGGCTATGGCACCTAGGACAAATACCTTCAGGGACTACACTTGATTTGAAACAGGGACGCACAGTCCACGGGGACCTAGAGCCAGGGAGAAGGGTAAAGGTCGGTGGGCATGGAAGGCTCCTGACTCGAAGGAGGACCCGAATTTCGAGCCACTTGCGCCCATCCTTCTCTCTCCTACAAGCATGTCTTCAGCTTGCCAAATCACAATTTTATAACTAATTCATCCTTTTATTCCCTCCCTCCCACTCTCCCAAGAGACAGTTCACAGGCCCGCTGCCCTACGTCTCCCGAGACTACATTTCCCAGAAGGCCGCGGGGCCGCCGAATGCTCCCATTGGCCCAGTGGCGCGGTTGCGCGCCCAACAGCCTATCTCCGTCCCTTTTCCGCCGACGAGCCGTGAGAAAGGTCGCCCCCGTCCGGAGAGGCCGGCCTGCGCGGTGCCGACCACCCTCACCTCCGGACAGCGACGCGGGCCGGCTGCTTCTGCTGGACCGGTGGGGCTGCGGCCCTTCCCCATCTCCTGCTTCACAGCGCTGCTCGGAGGAGGTTGAACCCAGTCTCCGTCTTGCCGGCGAAAGCGAGAGTTGCAGGGCGACCGCCGGGATTGGAGGCGGCCGCGTGTGGCGCGCCTTTAACGTCGCTCTGGGCGCTCAGGCTGCCAGGAAATGTAGTTCGGCGATGAAGCCATTACGGGCAGAGTCCAGGCGGCGGTACCCGGCTGTCGCTGCCGGAGGCTGGTTTTTTCGCCGCCTAATTAATTCCTCGTTCGCATCTTTTCTGTCCCCTATTTTCTGTCTTTCCATCATCCTACCTCCTTCCCTTCCTCACTCTATCTCACTGTTTTCTTTTTCTCCCTGTCTCTCCTCCATTCCGGAGAACTGGTTTCCTTCAGATCGTCAACCTATAATTTTTTTAGAAGGTAAAAACAAAAATCAGCCTGACCAGGCGGTGGCGCAGTGGATAGAGCGTCGGACTGAGATGCAGAGGACCCAGGTTCGAGACCTCGAGGTCGCCAGCTTGAGCGCAGGCTCATCTGTTTTGAACAAAAGCTCACCAGCTTGGACCCAAGGTCGCTGGCTTGAGCAAGGGGTTCCCGTCTGCTGAAGGCCCACCGTCAAGGCACATATGAGAAAGCAATCAATGAACTAAAGTCTCGCAACGAAAAACTGATTGATGCTTCTCATCTCTCTCTATTCCTGTCTGTCTGTCCCTGTCTATCCCTCTTTCTGACTCTGTCCCTGTAAAAAAAAAAAGGCATAAAAATTGAAAAACAAAAATCAGTGAGCACATCTCAAAGATTGATTTACTTCACGGACAAAATAGGAGGATGACAGAGGTGGATCCAGTTAGATGAGACAGAAATAACAATAGCGTTAAAGAACACTTAAAAAAAAAACACCACCAAACCCAAACTCGGATTACTGCCCTAGAGGGCAGTAGCAGGGGCGCCGTATCATACTGTTCTACAAGGTAACACAACTCTAACCCTCAGGTTACTCTCTTCTACTGGATAGAAAGCATTTGCAGCCTATCAACCTTTACAATTTAGCATCTAAATTCGCCGTTTCTGCACTCTGATCAAGTATTCGAAAAGAACTGCTTCGCTTAGGAGTCAGAGTTCCCAGTTATCTTTATTGTCTCATTGTCAAGTTTTGGATAAGTTTTCCTAACAAGTCTCCAACTCTTTCTGGCTTTCCTGTGGTGTCACCTTCTCTTACTCTTTGAAAACTCTTAAACCATCTTACTGTATCTCTGATTTTTGTCTCTCCCCTATAGTCTGTGTACTCCTGTATCCTTGTCTGTCTATTGAATCTCGGTATCTACACTTCTGGTCCTTATGAATCGATTCTCCTTTCCGTCTTTCCTTTTCACCCCCATCCCTTCCTGATTCCCGTTCCTGTTGCTAACCATTCTAGCACACCTGTCTCCCCAGGCCTGACTCCCTGACTGGCTGGCTTATCACATTCTCTAGGTCTGAGTCGAGAGCCCTCTCAGTTGTCTTTCTTTCCCAGGTGTTCACATACTGGAGTCTCTTCCCACCCCAGAATCAGTCACTCCTCTCTCCCCCCAACCCCACTCTATCGTAGCCCCCTCTCCACACCCTCATCCCATTTCCCCATAGCTTTTTGGACGTCCATGGCCGGGGGGGGGGGGGAAGATCCCGAGTTGCCCTGGAAACCAACGGGTCAACCCTTTCTGTTACTAGGATCACGTGCAGGCCCACCTCTCGCCCGCCGGCACAAACGACCGTCGTCGCGTTTTGCGCGCACGGAGGGATCGACCGACTACACCTCCCAGAAACCACCGGGCCAAACCGCTCCTTTCTGAGGCCCGCATGCGCCTTCCTCAAGTCTCTGCAGGGGGTTGCAATGGAGACCCGTGCTGACGGCATCCTCGCGAGGGCCGTGATTGGTGCAGAATCCTGCTAGAAGGCCCGTAGAGAATTGGAAGAGAGGCGGTGGGAGGTTTGCGCGGTCTGGAAGGCGGCGCAGCTGTCCGTTATTCCCGAGAAGCTTGCGCGAGTCAACGGGGGCCCCGATGCCGGGATCAGAGGCTGCCGGGAGTGACCTGATCGTGGAGAACAACGCTACCCCAGCGAACAGGGTGGAAACAGGGACGAGGGTGGGGGAAGGGCAAGAGGCGCTCGTGCTGCTGCGCAGAGTTTTCTGGGAGACATAGTCCGGACCCGGGGGGGGGGGGGACATCGCGAGTGCGCATGCTCAGGAGCGCATAGGTGAGACGGAGTGGGTGTCTCAAGTGGGAAGGCCTGGGCGGGGACAGTGATGGCGGGTGAGGACTTGTGGATAACGGCTGACCCGCGAGACCTGGACGGCAGGACAGGAACCGGGGCCGTCCCTGCTGGTGGGCCTGGCCCTGTCGCTGGAGGCCCGGCAGTCACTGAGCATTGCCAAGGCGACAGGCTGTGAGACCCCCTCACCCCGCCGCCTGTTGCCATGGCGGCCCCAGGACCTGCTGTGTTGTCTAAAGCGGAGGTTGCCATCCAAAACGTAGGATTAATGTAGTTCGGGAACCTTCACGGAGCCGAGCTGCCTTAGCGATGGCCCAACTTCAGTAGTGTTTCGGGTTGACCTTGAGGAGTAGAAGATTGGCTTATGAATCCATCTCCTTAATAAACATTATTTTACAAAGCCTGCGTCTTAAACCTACAGAAGGAGCAGCAGACTGGAGGGGATGGTGGTCGTTCTCGTTTGCAGAGGAAGAAACTGAGTTTCGCA
Organism: Saccopteryx leptura; assembly: GCF_036850995.1. Classification (NCBI taxonomy): domain Eukaryota; kingdom Metazoa; phylum Chordata; class Mammalia; order Chiroptera; family Emballonuridae; genus Saccopteryx; species Saccopteryx leptura. Next base: position 83,470,239 of record NC_089505.1, on the reverse strand, counting down.
AGCACAGTGATCTGCCAAGGTAACATGGAAAATAGGCAAGGCGGGAATCTCCGACCTTGCTTGCAGTCTCCCGTCTTTAGGTCGCAAGGCCTTTAGGAGCCCCTGGAAGCTTCCCCATCACCTATGTGCATTTGCATGGTATGCTAAGCAGGGCTCAGGATGGGCTGAACTGGGGGAGGATGCCCCCTGGAGGCTGAGCCATACAGGTGACTTTGCATAGGTGGTGGGGTTGACTGCCCTGTGGAACCAAAATGGCATAAGAATGACCTGAGACTGGGTAAGAGAGTGGATGGTGCAACGAGGGACTGGCCTGGGGGTAGGTGGTGTAGCTGTCATTCACCTGTTAGGAGAGCTACAGGGCAAGGATGAGGTGGTGCCTGTAAAAGAAGGGCAGGATTTAGAGGTAGAGGAGGTGACTTCTGGACCTAAGTCGTTTTTGTTTGGGGCAGGAGTCTACCGGAGTCTCTGCAGGCCCAGCTAGAGACCAGGAATAGGTGTCTCATCCAGGGCTTACCAGCCTCATAGACCTCAGGCATTTGGTCACCTCTCTGTGCCTCCTGTCCTCACCTGCCTTCCCCTTCCCCCAGCAGGCCCCAGGATGGAACAGCACAGCATACAGTAGGTGCTCAATAAGCATTCACTGCACTTTCATTGCAGCAGCCTCATCCCATTCGTTCTCCAGGGTCAAACACTAGCTTCAGAGCCCAGGCTGTCTTTCCAATGAAGCCCACAATACTGGGCTCCTCAGGTAACACAGCCCTGGAAGACAAGCAACCTGTCGTGGTGAAGCTGGAGGACTCTGAGGAGGAGGCCACCCCATGGGATCCTGGCCCGGAGGCCGCATGCCAATGTTTCTGGCACTTCCGCTACGAAGAGGCGGCAGGGCCCCGAGAGGCACTGGCCATGCTCCGGGAACTGTGCCGCCAGTGGCTGAGGCCTGAGGTGCACTCTAAGGAGCAGATGCTGGAGCTGCTCGTGCTGGAACAGTTCCTAGGTGCTCTGCCCCCTGAGATTCAGGCCCAAGTGCGGGTGCGGCGGCCAGGCAGCCCTGAGGAGGCTGTGTCCCTTGTTGAAAGGCTCCGTCAGGAGCCAGGAAGGCCCCGGAGATGGGTGAGTCAGTTGCCCTGAGCAGAGATCAGGGTTCATCTGGGGGGTGCCATGCTCAGACACCTATCCCTTGTGATTTGGAAGTGGTCACCTGCTGCAGACCCTGTGCAAAGGTTGTGGACACAGGGAGGGACCCAGAGTGGGTGTCAACACAGGAAAGCAACAGCAAGTGGTCCCTTCGTCCCTTGCTTATTCCCTAGAGGGTGGGGTCCCTAGAGGACCTAGTCATTCAGGACCCCTGGAGTCCTGTGATGGGGTCCAGCTCAACTCCCTGCCTGGACCCTGATGGAGAGGGGGCACCTCCCCAGGTCACAGTCCAGGTGCAGGGCCAGGAGGTGCTTTCAGAGAAGATGGAGGCCTCCGACTTCCATCCCCTCCCTCAGACCAAGCCTTGGACTACAGCACCTGGGGCCATGCAGAGGTCACAGCTGAACCTTCAGGTGAAAGAGGAGCCCAAGGTTACAGAAGACCCAGGTGAGGGCAGGCAGATTGGGCAGGGCCCAAGGACTGGTCCTTTGGATGGACCATGGGAGCCTACCCTGAACAGCCTGAAGCCTACTGGGCCAGTCACCTGATGATGGAACTAGGGCCCCACATCCCATCCAGCCAGCAGCCATGACAACCCCTCACACATCAAGCCCAACTGTCACAGCTGTGTCCTTGCTCTCTTCTGGCATGAGACAAGCTGCTGTGGTTTCCTTGTTTGGGAGGCATGTAAGGTTCACTTCTCAAGAAGAGCCACTAAGGAATGTCAGTTGGTCACTGGGGAGCAGACAACAGGCTGCGGTATGGGTAGGTGCAGCTGAGGCCTACCCCAAAGCGCTGGGGTCTGTTCCTCCCCGTAAGCCTCCCAGGCAGATGTCACAGCTGACCAGCCCCTCCACCACTCCTGTGTGGACCCTTGTGCTATGCCCCTCACTGTTCATCTGCCCAGGCCTCATACGGACATGCAAGGCATAGACCTGAGCTTCCTCCTCCTGCCATGCCCAGCACCAGGCCTGCACTGAGCTTTCACCCCACGTGCATCCCAGCACACCACGGTGGAGGGCATTTGGGTGGGACAACCTTGGGCCACCTGACCCCACCCTTCCTCTCCAGAGCTTCTGGATTCTGGGCCTCTAGCCAGCCCCCAGGAGGCCACTTCCACAGTCCTGCCTGAGGAGGCCCAGGTGAGCCCTGCACAGCCCAGAAGCCTCCATGGGTGGGGGTCACACAGGTCCCTCTCTGGGCCTGGCAGGGCACAGATGAGCAGCGACCACTGTGGTTTCAGGGCTGTGGGATAGCACTGGACCACGCCTCTCCCCACAGTGAGACAGAAACTGACCCGCCCTCATGGAGGGAGCACCCTGGGACCCTGTGGCAAGAGGAAGTCGGCGTTTTCTCCCCAGGTAAGATGGGGCGTGGTGGGGCTGGAACCTCTGCATGGGCAGCAGTACATCTGCTTATTCCACTCTAGCTCTGCTCCCCCATTCCCTGGACCATCCCCTGCAGCATCAACCTTCAGTATATCCAGCCTTCAAAGACCGAGTCCTCCATTGACTTCACACCCCTCTGCCTGCTACTCCCCACCACAGTGAAACCTCCCAAGACAGGAGCCTGTGTTCTCCAAACCCATACCTCCCAGCTCTGGCATTCTGCTGGCCCCTAGACTGTGGGTGTCAGGATAGGGAGGGCCAGGAATGGCAAGCAGAACCGGTTAATAGGGTGACAGGCAGAGGGACCTTGTCTGAGGATCAGGCAGGACAAGGGGATTCTGACCAATCAGAGTTCTGACCAGGTATCCATCTAGGCCACTCAGCCCTAGGTTGGCTCTCACCCAGGCTCCTGGTCTGTTCCTTCGTGTTCTCTGGACCCCTCCTTTGTTCACTCACTTGTTCCAGTGGACCTTCCTGCAAACTGTGGTATGGGACATAAAAGTTCTGAGACATCGTATTTCTGAGATACATTTATCTAACATTCCACAGTAGACTGAAGTTGGCTGGATGAAGCATTCTTTTTATTAACCTTTTTTATCATAGTTGGCGAGCCTTTATTCCATTTGAAATGCATATCTCAGTCATGGGAAATTGGCCGAAACAGGTTCTTTTCCTTCTCCATTGGTTTGTTCTTGTTTCTGAGATGCCTGCTCCTTGATTGTTGGTCTCTGGGATAGGTTCTCTGATTTTTTTTTTTTTTTCATTTCACTCTCCTATCCCTTTCTGTCGTGTTGCTCAGAAAAGTTCTTATACTGTATCTTCCAGACCTTCTGCTCAGATGTTCATATCTACCAGTAGAGTTTTAATTTCCCAGAGTGTTTCCTTCTCTGAACCTTTATTTTTATAGTCACTTTTTGTTCTTACAGTTGTAATGTCTTTCCTTATTTCTCTAGGAATATCAAAAACTTGGTTTTTAAGTTTTCTTCTAGTGTGGTCTCTCTTCCCTCCAAGTTGTTTGCTTATGTGTAAGATGGGGCGCTGCTGTCTAGCAGCTCTGAGCAGGTGGATGAGGGGCTGGGAAGGACTTGGGAGATCACTCCCCAAAGAGACCCACATCTTGGGGGATGTGAGCAGGCAGGAGCAGTGTTAGCAGGTGCCAGTGAGGAATCTATAGGGCCCTCTGGCTGAGCCACTTGGGGCACCCCTTTGCTGTGAGCCTTTTCAGGTCTTTTTTTTTTTTAAGACTTTATTTATTCATTATAGAGAGGGGAGAAAGAGAGAGAGAAGGGGGAGGAGCAGGTAGCATCAACTCCCACATGTGCCTTAACCAGGCAAGCCCAGGGTTTTGAACCGGCAACCTTGGCATTTCCAGGTTGATGCTTTATCCACTGCGCCACCACAGGTCAGACAGGTCTTTTCTGAGTTCTCCAAGAAGGGCCCTCCAGCCTCTTGCCAACATACCAGGAGAGAAATTGGTGTCTCAGCATACAATCTGACTCCACTTAATCCTTCAACTTCCTCAGTATATGATCTCCCACCTCAACTCAACCCAGCCTTTTTCCAAGATGGAAGAAACCCGCCCTGGCCGGTTGGCTCAGCGGCAGACCTTCAGCCCAGCGTGTGGAAGTCCCGGGTTCGATTCCTGGCTAGGGCACACAGGAGAAGCGGCCATCTGCTTCTTCACCCCTCCCCCTCTCCTTTCTCTCTCTCTCTTTCCCTCCCAAAGCCAAGGCTCCATTGGAGCAAAGTTGGCCCAGGCACTGAGGACAGCTCCATGGCCTCCTCAGGTGCTAGAATGCCTCTGATTGCAGCTGAGCAATGCCCCAGATGGGCAGAGCAACGCCCCCCAGTGGTCTTGCAGGGTGGATCCCGGTCAGGCACATGCGGTAGTCTGTGTCTCTGCCTCCCTCCCCTCCTTCTCACTTTGGAAAAATACCAAAAAAAAGATGGAAGAGACCCAGAATCCAAGCTACAACATTGCCCTCTATTTGCTCAGCATTCTGTGCAGAGCCCATAGCTGTTCCCTGCAATCACCCTACCCAGCTTTGCTTCTAAATCAGCCTTCCCTACCTGCATGGTGTCCTGACACCTCCACAGCCAGAGGTACCTGGTACCTCCAACTCCTGGACTTTTTGAGTCTTCTTTGGGGTAAAATGCATTGATTTATTATTTTTTTTAATTTCCCCACTCTTGATTCAGCATGTGCCTTCTCCAGTCTACTGCATAATTGTCTGCCCATCTGCTTTCCAGAGTAGAAAATGTCAGACCTGTTCCCCTTTCATCTTTGGGGCTTTTACACCTTGAAAAAACAAACAAAAAAAAACTTTATTGCCATTTTACTGTAGTTTCAGGATGAAACATTTAAATAGATGCCATTGTTTCCCAGAAGTTCCTATTTGCTTTGTTATCAGTAAGGATCCTAGCTCTTTTTTCTTTCTTTTTTCCTTTGCTTTTTTTTAATTGACTTTAGTGAGAGGAAGGGAGAGAAGCAGGAACATCCATCTGTTCCTATGTATGCCCTGACCTGGAATTGAACCAGCAACCTGTGCTTCAGAATGATGCTCTAATCAGCTGAACTATCCAGCCAGAGTTCATTGTTTCATGGGTGCTGGTCCCTCCTTTGAGGATTTGGAAATAATTTCATTTCCTTCCCAGACTGATGAGTTAGCTCAGTTTCCTTGGCTGTGACTTCTCCCACTGGTTGCACTGTTGACAGCCTGCGCATCTCAGCTGCAGGAGCTTGTTTGTCCCCAAAGTAAGCATCATCCTAGGTGAAGGGCTGTCAAAACCCTGAAGTGAAGGTTCATCTGGACTCCAGGCCATGCAAGGAAGATACCTCTGCAGCCCAGCCCAAAGCAAGCAGGCAGGTCTGTGGGTAGACTGGGCTGATGCTGCCCTTACCCTCAGCCTCCAGCTTCAGTCTTCAGTCCCTGGCCTTCAGAGCTCCCTGAGCCTCACCAGCAGGTATTTCTTGCTTTAAAATTACCCAAGGTATTTTTTTTAATTATTATTGATTTTAGAGAGAAAGAAGGAAAAAACGAAAATAAACATTGTTTTGTTGTTCCACTTATTTATGCATTCATTGGTTGGTTCTTTTATATGCCCTGATCAGGGTTCGAACCTGCAACTTTGGCATATGGGGACGACGCTCTAACCAACTGACCTATCCAGCTAGGGCTTGCCCATGGTATCTTTATGTTCTGTTTTGTGTGTCAAAGCTAGAGCAGGACCTGGCACATGCTCCTTTTGCTGTTTTTATCTGCTAACCAGACCTCACCTGTGCTGTATGGCTGACCACTCCCTCCAGCTTGGGCCTACTCGGTTCACAAACCCACTGTCTTCCTCCAATCACATCACCAGTACCACCTTGGGATTGAGTCCTGGTGGGTTCCTCTTTTGCCACCCCTCTCTGTGGTTGCACTTCCCCGTAGACAACCACAGCTCCCATCTTCAAACAGGTCACTCAGTCTCCCTATCAGGTCTCCTGACTGCTCCCCGTACCCCTCAACTGAACATGACTGCGTAGCCAGTATTTTCAACATGAGAATATTCTGAATAACCAATGCCCCCATGGGATAGAAAACTCAGAAGGCACGAGAGTGTACACAGAGAATGCCTTTCTCTGTATGTCACACGGTCCTGCTCCCCAAAAAACCAGCATTACCAGTTTGTATGATTCCTTCCAAAAAGATCGTCTGCATACAAGAGCAAACATATTCAGATGCATACTCATTTCCCTTCTTTACAACACCCTGTTCCACATTTGACATTTTCTGTAGAGCAAATACCCCGTCTTTGGACAGCTGCAGGGCCCCCCTGTGCACACACCGTTGTTTATCTGTTCAGGCTTCTGCTGTTTCTTTGGATTGTTTTCCAGGGATGAACCGAGAAACCTCATATATAGGTCACTTCACACAGGGGAACACAATTGTTGGACCACAGTGTGGGAAACTTGCCATTTTGATGTATTTTGCCACACTGGTGTCCCATTAGTGGTATTCACCACCAATGTCCACAAACACCTGGGTTCCAGCAGTGAGGGAGTGGAAATGGTAGGTGAGTCTAGTTTTTTAACACAGAGAGGGGGACAGACAGACAGGAATGGAGAGAGATGAGAAGCATCAATCATTAGTTTTTCGTTGCGACACCTTAGTTGTTCATTGATTGCTTTCTCATACGTGCCTTGACCATGGGGCTACAGCAGACCGAGTAACCCCTTGCTCGAGCCAGCGACCTTGGGTCCAAGCTGGTAAGCTTTGCTCAAACCAGATGAGCCCGCGCTCAAGCTGATGACCCGGGGTCTCGAACCTGGGTCCCACGCTCTATCCACTGCACGACCGCCTAGTCAGGTGAGTCTAGTTCTTTAGTACAGTGTTCTTATTGGATGGAACTAAGCATCTTTTATGGGGTTTAAGTGTTACATGTCCTTTCCTGTTTGCATTCTTTGCCCACGTTGGTCAGGTTGTTGGTCTTTCTTGCTTGTTTATTGGGATTCTTAGGATTAGTCTTTTGCCTCTGGAGAGTCTCAGTTTTTCAATTGTTGGGTGTTTTTTTTTTTTTTTTTTTACTCATCTTTCCTGTGCATGTATATCCTTTGATATAATTTATCTGCCTTTTGATAACATGGATTTTATTGCTACCCACTGAAGTCCATACTACTACTCTGTCTCCTTGATTTAACTTTCTCTGGGCTTCCTATTCCCCAGCCCTGCTTCTCAGTGGTCTCTGGTTGCACCTCTATTACCCAGCATCGACTGGTGCTGAGCTCACAAGTGTGGCTGAGGGCAGCTCCTTTTCACCACAGACACCCCCCCATACTCCATTTAATTTCATGCAGCCCCAGGGCTCCATATGCCAAAGCACCCATGTTCATGTTTCTTTCCATGAAGACTGGGCCCCTGACTCCTGTACCCCACAGCCTACATGAATTCACTGTCCCTCAGTTGCCCCATAGGCATCAAGCAAGGAACCACCCACTTTATGCATTTGTGGAAATCATCCTCACCTATGTGGATGGTACAAGGGCCACCTTTGTCACTAGAAAAGTGACTTTTTGCAAACCTAAGTCAACCCTGGTAAGTTTGACCCAAGCTTCTCAGTCTTCCTCCTCGTGCAAGATTATGTACCTTTGCCAGCTGCTGGGGAGGCCTGCACAGATAAAGCCCCTGTCCCTCTGTGTTCCTTCTTGGTCAGTGTCAGGAGCCTCCAGTCCCTACTGTTTACCCAGGCTAGAATGCTCACAGTGGGTTCTGCCACGGAGTGGATCCCCTTGTGCAACACAGGGTTTGCACTCCAGATGGACCATGTCTGGGCTGGCCCAGGGACTGGAAACCCCCACCTCCACATCTGGGACCTTGGCGTATCTGACCTCACAGGCCAACTCCGGTCACCCTCCGAAGAAGGTGGCTTCTCACATGCGCTCCTGCTCCCCAGCGATCTGGGAAATGAGCGGAATCCCATGGACGAGGATCCTCACCAGGGCACAGGGCTCATAGTGGCCACTGCCCACTGGCCAGCCCCGAGGGGTCGGGGCCGAGGACATCCCAGCACAGGCACAACAGTGCGAGGTGGCCATTGTGATGTGTGTGGGAAGGTGTTCAGCCAACGCAGCAACCTACTGCGGCACCAGAAGATCCACACGGGAGAGCGGCCGTTCGTGTGCAGCGAGTGCGGCCGCAGCTTCAGCCGCAGCTCACACCTGTTGCGTCACCAGCTCACGCACACGGAGGAGCGGCCTTTTGTCTGCAGCGACTGCGGCCAAGGCTTCCTGCGGAGCGCGCGCCTGGAGGAGCACCGGCGTGTGCACACTGGCGAGCAGCCCTTCCACTGCGTTGAGTGCGGCCAGAGCTTCCGGCAGCGCTCCAACCTGCTGCAGCACCGGCGCATCCATGGCGACCCTCCGGGGCTCAGCTCCGGGACCCCTGCACCGCCCTGCACGCCTGAGCCCCCAGGCCCTTTCTCATGCAGTGAATGCCGGGAGAGCTTCGAGCAGCGTGCTGTGCTGCTGGAACACCAGGCCGTGCACACGGGTGTCAAATCCTTCGGTTGCGTGGAGTGCGGCGAGCGCTTCGGGCGCCGCTCAGTGCTGCTGCAGCACCGGCGTGTGCACAGCGGCGAGCGGCCCTTCGCCTGCCCCGAGTGCGGTCAGAGCTTCCGGCAGCGCTCCAACCTCACGCAGCACCGGCGCATCCACACAGGTGAGCGGCCCTTCGCTTGCCCCGAGTGCGGCAAAGCCTTCCGCCAGCGGCCCACGCTCACACAGCACTTGCGTGTGCACACGGGCGAGAAACCCTTCGCCTGTCCTGAGTGCGGCCAACGCTTCAGCCAGCGTCTCAAGCTCACGCGCCACCAGCGGACGCACTCCGGTGAGAAGCCCTACCACTGTGGTGACTGTGGCCTGGGCTTCACACAGGTCTCACGGCTCACGGAGCACCAGCGCATCCACACGGGTGAGCGGCCCTTCACCTGCCCTGAGTGTGGCCAGAGCTTCCGGCAGCATGCTAACCTCAGGCAGCACCAGCGCATCCACACGGGCGAGCGGCCCTACACCTGCCCAGAGTGTGGCAAGGCCTTCCGCCAGCGGCCTACGCTCACGCAGCACTTGCGTACCCACCAGCGCGACAAGCTCTTCACCTGCCAGGACTGTGGCCGGTGCTTCCACCAGAGCACCAAGCTCATCCAACATCAGCGCATCCACAGTGCAGAGTAGCCAGCGTTCACTGGCTTGGGGGGAGGGGACAATACCTACCTCACGGAATTCTTGTGAGGCCTGCCATCACATAAGTAAAGCAGGCCAGCCCAGGGCCTGATCCCCTCAATAGATGCTCAATAAACAGAAGGAACATGGGTTTGGGTCTCCACTCAATGTCGCCCAACTCTTCAGGTCCCTTTGTAACAATCCCCATACATCCAGCATTTCTACTGCAACCTGGTGGTTCCTGAGAACCATGTCACCCTGCACAGGTGGTTCCTCACAGCACCTGACACATCTATGAGGTTCCCCTTCATATTTATGACTCCTGTACTGTTTACCCAAGGTGCCTTCAACACATATTGATATGTCTATGGGCCAAGCCAACCTTCAGGGGAAGACTAGGACCCGCCCAGTTCTCCCCAGCCAGCCAAGATCATCGGATGCAACAGAAGTTGCAAACTAGTGCCCAGCAAGTCCGCTGCAGCCTGGGATGTTTATGAAACTTTAAACCTGGGAAGATATTCCTTAGGTGTAGAAGTTGCAAGGTTCTGCCTGACCAGTGCTCATGCAGTTGAAAGAGCATCAACCTGGACTCTGATGTCCCATGTTTAAAACTCCAAGGTCACAGGTTTGAGCACAGGCTGTCACTGGCTTAAGTGTGGGATCATCAACATTATCCCATGGCCTCTGGTTTGAGCCCAAGGTCGCTGGCTTGAGCAAGGAGTCACTGGCTAGGCTAGAGCCTCCAGTCAAAGCATGTATGAGAAGCAATCAATGAACTAATAAAGTGCCACAACTACAAGTTGACACTTCTCATCTCCCTGTCTCAAAAAAGCCAGAAGGTTTTATCTGGTAATAAACATTCTTTCAGGACTTTCCCCCATCCCCAACACATTTACCACCAGCAAGTGCTGAGGGTGGTGCCCCCTTCCAACAGGACTCCAGCCAGTCTGGGAATGGAGGTTAGTGGCAGGCCTGGGGCCCGTCTCCCAGCCCTCTAGCGATCATTCCCATCCTGTGGGCGGCATTCTCCTCCCACCCTGGACCCACACACAGGCCAGGCACTCTCCCAAAGAGATCTCCATCAGGAATGTTTTCAGTGGCAAGTCACAGAAACCAGATCCTGCCAGTGTGGGTTCAGCATCCGCCTTGAGAGCCGCCCCTTTTCCACTTTTTTTTTTACAGGCATGCTCCCTGTCATCACCCCATTCTTCTCTCTACTGCTACAGAGTGTCAGAGAGAGGGATAGACAGGGACAGACAGACAGACAGGAACGGAGAGATGAGAAGCAACAATCATTAGTTTTTCATTGCGCATTGCAACACCTTAATTGTTCATTGATTGCTTTCTCATACGTGCCTTGACTGCGGGCCTTCAGCAGACCGGGTAATCCCTTGCTTGAGCCAGTGAACTTGGGCTCAAGGTGGTGAGCTTTTGCTCAAACCAGATGAGCCCTGGCACAAGCTGGCAACCTTGGGGTCTCGAACCTGGGTCCTTCACATCCCAGTCCAATGCTCTATCCACTGCGCCACCGCCCCGTCAGGCTCTCCCTCTTTTGTCCTATCTTCTTCCATCTCATTGCCCAGGCCCTCGACATAAACTCCTACCCCACGGGGGGGCGGGGAGGAGGGGCGGGGGGGGGGGTTCTGGCTGCCAGAAATACAGGGTGAACAGCAGTGCCAAAGAAAGGATCTTTGATCCCACTCTGGGCTGGTATTAGCAGCCTGCCTGTGACATGGCAGTTCTAGGAACAGCCTTTTGAAACCTATGTGTCCAGCTTCTTCCAGAGGTACAGCTGGACTTTCCCTTAATGCTTTGAGTCACCCTGACCCATCCCCCGCCCACACACACACACACAAGACTGGGACCCTAACATTGGGAAAGAAGTCAGTGTGAGCCAAAGGCTTCTGACTACCATGCTAGAAAAGGCATGCTCCCTGTCATCACCCCATTCTTCCCTCCACTGCTACTCCACTCTCCAGCCAAGACCAGGGCCATTCTGGCATCCTCCACATCTGTCAAAAGCTCCCTAAGCAGGGGCACTCCTAAATGGCAGAGGGAGGAGAGTGTGCCCTGGGTCCAGTGTCAAAACTGACTGTCCTCTCTACCACAAGGGAGATTCTGAGAACCCTGAGCTGGGATCTGCAGAATTAGGAGAGAAGTTGGTCCCTGGGCAGAAGCTGGGAGAGTCAGGTCAGGGAAGGCACTGGAACACTGAAGTAGCTAGTGGTATCAGATATAAAAAACATAGTTGGAACTCTATAAATGCTATAACATGAATTTTACAAGTCTACGTGATGTTTTTATTTTAAAGATTTTATTTATTCATTATAGAGAGGGAAGAGAGAGAGAGAGAGAGAGAAGGGGGGAGGAGCAGGAAGCATCAACTCCCATATGTGCCTTGACCAGGCAAGCTATGTGGTTTTTATAATCAGAAACAGAGGACAAGAAAGCGCTCATGTTTTGATCATGTTAGAGTTGTGAAGAACATGAAGGGCCTGACCAGACGATGGCGCAGTGGATAGAGCGTAGGACTGGGTTGCGGAAGGACCCAGGTTCGAGACCCCAAGGTCGCCAGCTTGAGTGCGGGCTCATCTGGCTTGAGCAAAAAGCTAACCAGCTTGGACTCAAAGTCGCTGGCTCGAGCAAGGGGTTACTCGGTCTGCTGAAGGGCCGCGGTCAAGGCACATATGATAAAGTAATCAATGAACAACTAAGGTGTCGCAACGAAAAAACTAATGATTGATGCTTCTCATCTCTCTCCGTTCCTGTCTGTCTGTCCCTATCTATTCCTCTCTCTGACTCTCTCTCTGTCCCTGTAAAAAAAAAAAAAAAAAAAAAAAAAAAGAACATGAAGGAAAATCTATGTAGATACAACCATGTAAAAACAAAATTCCACACAGAAAATTTACAATATGCAAGGCCAGGGCCCCAAACCTGAAATCTTGAGATGTGCCTCGACCCACCTGCAGAACCAGCCTTCTAAGGAGAAACAAGAACAGTGATGTGAGAACCACTTATGAAAGACCATTACTGCAACTAGCTGGGAATACCCTTACAAGCTGGCCACATGGCTGGGGGTTGAGAAATCAAGTGCTACCATACTATCAGCAGGACTAAGGGTTTGCACAGAAAGACCACTTGGCCAGAGCCAAAGGAAGAACCCAGGACAAGCCCAAAACACTGGTCATCTGGTGGAAGCTACAACAGGGCCCAGGCCTACCTGCCAGTGAATCATCTGTATCTGAACCCATAGTTCACTCCCATGCCCAGCCTCCCCAAGCCACATCTATCCAGTTATTTTTTATTATTATTATTTATTTATTTATTCATTTTTAGAAAGGAGAGAGAGAGGTAGAGAGAGAGAGACAGAGAGAGAAGAGAGAGACAGAAGGAGGGAGGAGCTGGAAGCATCAACTCCCATATATGCCTTAACCAGGCAAGCCCAGGGTTTTGAACCAGCGACCTCAGCATTTCCAGGTCGATGCTTTATCCACTGCACCACCACAGGTCAGGCTATCCAGTTATTTTAACCCCAGCCCAAGCCTTCTGTATCTGTCTGTTTCTCTCCACTGTTTCCCAGCACAGCTCTGATCCCAGCCACCCATCTCCGGCCTTGAGATCCACAGCACTGAGCCTCCCTACCCTACCTGCTCCTTCCACCACTGTTACAAAACGGACACTATCTTCTCAGTGTCAACTTCCAGGGGCTACACTAACACAGAGATGCACTTCCACCCTCACTCCTCGCCCATCATGTTCTGCCACATCCCCCCCAAAGCCCTGACCACAGCTTCCCTCAGGGCTTTGCACAGGCCAAGCCCTGTGCTGCTTCCCAAGAGTCTGCAGGCTCCCTCAACACACAAACCACCTGTGCCCCTCTGTCATTTGGGTGGCCATAAGGGTGACAAGACACAGTTGTACCACTTCCATTCCAGCTCCCTGCCTCAGTTCAGCCATTCTCTACCTCCATGATCCAGCCCCTATGGCCTCCTTTACCCAGTATTTAAAAAACATTATTTTTAACTTTATTGATTTGAGAGAAAGAGAGCAAGGGGAGAGGAAAACACTGACTTGTTTTTGCATTTACTTAAGTGTTTCTTGATTGCTACTTGTATGTGCTCTGACCAAGAATCAAACCCGCAACCTTGGTGTATCAAGACAATGCTCTAAGCAACTGAGCTACCTGACCAGGTAGGTCTTCCCGGCATTTTCTGCAGTTGAATCTAAGCCACGATGTTAGATATTGCACAAATATAGATTTGACCTGTCCAGTATCACGTCTCCATGGAACCTATATCCCATCTGGGATGGGCCCTCAGCAACTGGCCTGAGGACAGACACATGGACGGGGCTGGCCAAAATAAACCACCTGAGACTGACAAGAAACAGCAAAGAAGTGGTCATCAGCCTTCACTAGAGACAGAGTTTATGAAAATAACCAGCAAGAGCAGATCTGCTAACAAGAACGGAGAGAGGGCCTGACCTGTAGTGGCGCAGTGGATAAACCGTCAACCTGGAACACTGAGGTCGCCAGTTGGAAACCCTGGGCTTGGCTGGTCAAGGCACATATGGGAGTTGATGCTTTCTGCTTCTCCACTCCCTTCATTCTTTCTCTCTCTCTCTCCTCTCTAAAAATAAGTAAATAAAAATACAGCAAGAAAAGGTTCGAGTAAGACAGAACTGGATCTGGAGAGGCCCCCCGACTGCCAGGACCAGCCATGTCTGTAGCTCAAGAACACTGGGATGGTTGCAAGCATGTCAGCTCCCAACCTGAGCTGTCCTAGGCTTCTGAGCCCCTAGCCGCATCCCAGCACACCTCCAGCACTCAGTTATCACAGAATTGAAGAAAAGATGCTGGGAATGTGAACGAGGACAACCAAAGGGCTGAAGGGGGCATGTGGGTTGTTGGCATTGAGAATGGAAAGGCCAGAAGGGGGAGCGGGTACAGAAATCCAGCTAGGATGAGTTGGCGGGCACCAGAGGCGCCAAGGATACCAGGCACTCTCGGGGCAGAGCCTCTGCGGAGGCTGGGGTCGGGAAGGGCGCCAGCTCACGATCTGGCGAAATACAGGCGACTCGCTGGATTAAGGACGGGGCCTGAGGTGCACCCGGGTCCGGTGCAAGGAGGCGCTGGGGATGACAAGGCATCAGGGAGATTCCGCCGAGGTGTGAACCACTGGCCTGGACCGGGGGGTCGAGGGCAAAGCAGCATGTCAGCCAGCGCGCCCTGCCCCAGCGGGGCCCCAACTGGGCCATCAGGACCGCGTCTCCCACAAAACTCCAGGTGGTGACGACAGACGACACATCTTCTCAGTGTCACGAGAGGACATGCCGCGGGAGCCGCCCTCGGACGCGGAACGCCTGAGCAGTGGAGGCCGCCCACACCAATCGGACCTTCCGGGCAAAGCTCCTCAGACGCCACAGAGTTGCCGTGGCGACAGCCGGAAGTCGCAGAGCTGTGACCGGTAGAGAGGCTGGGCCCACCCACATCACCCCGTGCGCCGGCGTCAGAACTCTCGACCCAGTTGAGAATGGCCCCGTCCCCAAGTTCCCCCCCGTATAACTTTCAACAGTACCGACCGCTCTCCGGCATAACACGTTTTGTCAGTTTACCTCAACTAGGATCCCCGCGGGCGGGACGTCGGGGCTCGCGATAGGACACGATGGGACTCCACCCCTGGCCTCGTCCTTGGCTCCGGCCAGCCGCCATCACCGTGCCTCTGTGACCTACGGGACAAGGGCTAAATTTAACCAGCCCCCGATGCCGTCCACAGTCAAGACAGTGGAAATGACGGGGCCGCGAGCGAAACTGACCGTATCTGCCCCATTTAAAGATGGCGGCGTCCCCGCCCCCTGCCGTAACGCGCGAGCGTTCCGGAAATGACGGAGAATGCCCACATGAGCGGAAAGACTCGAGTCCAGGCGAAGGAGCCCGAACTCTCAGCCTCTTCGCGTAGCAACTCGGGGCGGGGACGGCGGCCGTGCCTGCGGCGCCTGCGCAGGCGCACAGCGCAGGCCGGGCGGGAATAGCCGAAGCAGACTGGCAGCGGAAATATCCGAAGTTGTTGGGCGCCCGAGGCCGTTGCGGACCTCCGCGCCGAAGCCGCTGCTGCCGCGGAAGTCGAGCCTCCTCCTGGACACGGCCGCCACCATTGCGGCCGCCGCCGCCGACTTCCACCTCAAGCCGCATCCCCTTCGTGGAGGGAGCTAGTGAGCGGGCAGGCGGCGCGGCCAAGGGAGTCCGCGTCCGCAGCTGCAGCTGGGCCTGAGAGACCGGAGCGGACGAGGGGGCGGAGGGGCGGAGGGAGATTGCGGGCGGGTGGGGGCGGGGCCGAGCGAGCCGAGAACAGCCGAGTCGGCCCGAGCGTCGCCGAGCGTGGCCGAGGCGCTGGGCCAGGCCGGAGCCGGACTACGGAAGCCGACGCGGGTCGCGCGGTAGGCGCGGAGCGGCGCGGCAGGCCGGACGGGCCGCGGCAGCAGCGGAGGAGGCCGCGTCGGCCGGTCCGAGTGGCGGAGGCGGCGCGGGCGGCGGCGGGGGGCCGGGTGGCCGGGGTCCCGGGCCCCGCAGCGGCGGCGGCGGCAACAGCAGGATGATCAAGCTGTTCTCGCTGAAGCAGCAGAAGAAGGAGGAGGAGTCGGCGGGCGGTACCAAGGGCAGCAGCAAGAAGGCGTCGGCGGCGCAGCTGCGAATCCAGAAGGGTAGGGGGTCGGGAGTTAGGGCCTAGGGTGGGGTGAAGAGGGAGTCAGGAGTCGGGTGATGCGTTCGCCGGGGGTCGGCGGTGTCATAGATTGGGGGGGTCGTGTAAGTGGGGATTCGGAGGTCAGGCCCTGGGCTTTGGGGGTGATGCGAAATCAGGGTGGGTTGATGCAGTCACCGGGAGGGGACAGAAAGGGGGGGCAGAGATGAAGCATTAAGGATATTTGTAAAGCCAAACGTCTGGTACAAGGTGCTGGGAGCTGAATCTGGGGGTCAGATGGGAACCTGGATGGCAGGCAGAGGAGCTGGGAATCGTAGGGACATGCGACTGAGAATAGGAGGGACAGAGGATTTCATGTTATTATTCTGGGATCACTGGGAATCTGAGAGTCAGATCGGGTGGAGTAAGTTCCGGGGCTTGGGATTTATGAAGTCTGAAGGTTGTGGTGACAGGTGAAGGAGGAAGGAATAGTGGGTGCTAGGGTTAGCACAAGAATGGTAATAGGGTGGGGGGGCTGGGGTCTTAGGGGGTTTGGAGTTAAAATAGGAACCTGGGTTTGGGATGACAGGTGGTGACAAGCAAGGTCCACCAGACAGTGGAAGTCATGGCTGGGGGTCCTGGGGCTTGAGGTAGTCAGAGGCTTTTGAGGGCTACTTGGGAGTTGGGGCTGTTAGGAGCTGGGTTGAGGGATTTAGCTATTGGGTCCAGGGACTTGGAGCTGTGGGTCCAAAAGAGTTGGAATTTATCCTGAGGCAGACACTAGGATATAGTCACAATTGAATTTACATGTTTGTGGTGTCCTGTGGATCCTGAACATCCTGCTTGGATACTAGGAAGCAGAAAGCAGGGAGAGGATTGGAGATGTGGGGCACAGCCCAGGACAGAGCCTTGGGGTCCTGGAGGAGTTCATGGGGGTTCTGATGGTACCTGTACCTGCTCTGAGCATATTCCTCTCTCCTCTCTCTTTGTTCCCTTTTTCTGCTCTACAAACCCAGACATAAACGAGCTGAACCTGCCCAAGACGTGTGACATCAGCTTCTCAGACCCGGACGACCTCCTCAATTTCAAGTTGGTTATCTGTCCTGATGAGGTGAGGGCACACTCAACTACATTCCCAAGCAGAGACTGGGCCATGGGCCCATCTTCAGTCAGGAGACCTGATTCACCTACCATGGCCTGCAGCATGGGTCCCTAAGGCCTTTCTCTTCTCTCCCCTTACAGGGATTCTACAAGAGTGGGAAGTTTGTGTTCAGTTTTAAGGTAAGTCCCAGGTGGGCAGGGGTGGCTCCCTAGGCTGAGGAGGCAACAGCTGAGGCCCCAGCCAGGCACTGCCAGGGCACCTATCCACCTCCCCTCTTTTCCTGGAGCCAGGTGGGCCAGGGTTACCCGCATGACCCCCCCAAGGTGAAGTGTGAGACGATGGTCTATCACCCCAACATTGACCTCGAGGGCAACGTCTGCCTCAATATCCTCAGGTGAAGGCGCTGACCCTCCACGTTCTCCCCAGCCCTGCTTGCCAGGCCCCCTCATGGCCTTGCAGTGAACCAGTGCCCCTCCCTCCCTTCTCCCTGTGGTTTTGTTCCTGTGTCTCTTCATTTCCATGTTTTCTTCCTTGTGGCTTGACCTTGGCTTTCTCCCTGGCCTGTGCTGCTCTGCTCCCTACCCCTAGCCTCACATCAGCACTGTCTGTGCCCTGGGACTGACTTATCCAGTCCCAGCAGGGCCTGTGGCAGCTGCCCACCCATTAGCCCCTGAATCTGCTGCTCTCTGCCCACAGAGAGGACTGGAAGCCAGTCCTTACGATAAACTCCATAATTTATGGCCTGCAATATCTCTTCTTGGTGAGTAGGAGTGGGTGGGTGGGTAGGGCTTGGACAGGTTAGCCCTTGTGCCCCTTGGGCCTGTTGAGTCCCACCTGTACTGGCCACAGGAGCCCAACCCTGAAGACCCACTGAACAAGGAGGCTGCTGAGGTCCTACAGAACAACCGTCGGCTGTTTGAGCAGAACGTTCAGCGCTCCATGCGGGGTGGCTACATCGGATCCACCTATTTCGAGCGCTGCCTGAAATAGGGTCGGCGTGCACCCACCCCTGCCAGGGCCACCAGCCCCGGCGTCCCCTGCAAATAATTTATTGGGGGCCATAGGTGGGGGGCATGGGGCGGCAGGTGGGGGAATCCCATGCCCTAGCCTTGCCTCCCATTCCTGTCACCTGCTCCTACTTATTTTTTTTAACCACCACGTGATTAAGGTCGGCGCTGCCTCCCCCGACCCGCTCAGCGATGGGAAATGAATTGGCTTGTCTAGCCCCCCGCTGGGTGCCGTCCAGCCCCCAACTGTAGGCTCTGGGGTGGGTGGCCAAGGGGACAGGGTGGCTGGGGCCCAGCCACCCCATCCTCCACCACTGGAGGTCCCACCAGGCTATTAAAAGGGGAATGTTACTGCATGGCTTCTGCCTCTTCCTTCTTTGTGGGGAGGGGGGTGTTGTGGGGGAGAAGGGCTGGTGATGTCGAGTGTGGTCCTAGGTGGCATTCGGACACCCCTCGGCAGGGTGCCCAGTGCCGGGGGCTGAGTGGGAAGATTTCCACTCTGGGGTGAGGAAGGGATGAGACTCAGTTATCTTTGGCTCTCCGACCAGTAAACAAGTTTAGGGGAAAGTCTGCGCCATCTCCACCACCGCCCCCCTCTTCCATGGACAGGCCACTGTGTGAGAACCTTACCTGGTGGTACCAGGTACCTGGTGTCCATAAACATGAGAGAGGTCAGAGCCTCTCTAGTGGGTGATTTGGTGGGATATAGGACCTCCTGGGTACCTGGGGAGAATACGTCGGAAAGTGCAACAACCCGGTGGGTCTCCGGCGCAGGCTCTGTGGGGCGGTACTTGGACCTGTGCTAACCGGTCCAGCTGCGGCGAAACGAAAGCTGGTGCGCATGCGTCTGGGCCCCGGCCTGTTACGGGACTTGTGCGCAGGCGCGCTCGTGCCACCTCCCCGCGTTCTGGATGCAGGCGGGACCTATGACGTCAGGTCGTTCAATCCGGAAACGGCGGCGACGGAACCGACGGCCTGTCGGTGGGTGCTCCCGTAATCCAAACGAGAGTCTGGTAAACCGGAAACGGAGGCGGGACCCGGTCCCAGCTCCGGTGAGTGGCCCCAGCCGCGGCTCGGGTCCCAGGCAGGCTCGTGGGCGGCCAAGTCCGGGGCATCTTTGCTCGGGCATCGAATGCCTCACTCTTCCCAGGACCCTGGCCTCACCGTCGCGGGGTCTGTCGCTGCCTTGCTCTCGGTGCGCAGGGCCCCCGCTGCCCCAAGACCGTGGCCTGGGTGTACAAACACCCTCCCTTCCATCCTCCCGTCCTCGGGGCACAGCAGCCCCTGACGCCCCCAAGGTGTGCCAGGTTCTTTAGCGTCCATGAGCTGTTAGCTTGGCTCTCGGGGCCTCCACATTATCTTGCTCTCTCATAAGAAGACCCCACTACTGCCCTTTCCCTAGGATTCAGGGTCCCAAATGCCCCGGCCCCCACCCCCACGTCCATCTCCAATCTTTGTCCATCGGAGACAACAGGGCGTCACCCCCTTCCACAGGGAGGCTGGAATCTTTAGCCTCGTGGAGCACAGGGATGGAGGGTATGACGTGGGGATGCTGAGATGACTTTCAGGCCTGGCTGTCCTGTGTGTCTGTATTTCAAGCTGCACTCTTTTGGCCTTCCATTCATGCCTTCTCTCCGTTTCCATTTAGCACCCCCCCTACACACCTGTCCCGCCCCTCCATACATCTGCTCTTGCCACCTGTTTGGGTCCCATGCTGACTTGCAGCTTAGGTTTTGCACTTATCACAGGCCCACCAGCAGACCTTTGCCGCCATGGACCTGTTGTTCGGGCGCCGAAAAACACCTGAAGAGCTGCTGCGACAGAATCAACGGGCCCTGAACCGCGCCATGCGAGAGCTGGACCGTGAGCGGCAGAAGCTAGAGACCCAGGAGAAGAAAATAATTGCAGACATCAAGAAGATGGCCAAACAGGGCCAGATGGTGAGCTCAGTTGGGCAGGGGCTGTTGCATGGTCAGGCACTGCTATGACAGCTACAGGCAAGATAGAACACCGACAGATAGCTATTTTAAGGAAACTGGAGTGAAGGGTGAATAGGGTTGCCCTAGTCAGAGAGTCCATAAAGTCTGCCTCCCCCGGTGATACCAGAGGCATACTTGGAAGAATGATGATAGTGAGCCAGTAGAGATACAAGCAACAGATGTTAGATGAGTGATAGGTGAGCTCAGTAAAAGCAGAGATCAAGGATTTACTGTAGGAGACATGGCCTGGAGTACATTCAGACCTGCAGTTCAAGAGGAGGCAGCCTGCTTGAACCAATGGTGAGCAGAGCCTGTATTGGGTGCTGAGTCTGGGTCTGAGCAGCTGGGTTGAGGTGTTGCCATTTCCTGGGATGGGCAAGGCCAGGAAGAGTTTTGGGAAGTCAACAACTCGGCTTTAGGTAAGTTTAAGCCTGTCAGACCTGTGATGAGGTGAAGGAGGTACAATCTTTGGCTAGGATGACAATGCAGGAAATGGCGTGGTAAGTCAAGGGAGGGACTCCACAATGTAGCTCAGTGGTCAGCAAACTGCAGCTTGCGAGCCACATGCAGCTCTTTGCCCCTTGAGTGTGACTCTTCCACAAAATACCACATGCGGGTGCTACCTTGATAGGGAATGTACCTACCTATATAAGTTTTAAAAACTTGGCTCTCAGAAATTTCAATCGTTGTAATGTTGATATTTGGCTCTGTTGACTAATGAGTTTGCTGACCACTGGGTTAAGCATCCTGCAGAGGCTAGGAGGGAGCCGTACTGGGTTTAGCCACATGGAGGTCTCTGACACCCTGTGGGAATGGTGGCTGCTGGCCACCTGTCTCCTTTTCAGGATGCTGTGCGCATCATGGCCAAGGACCTGGTGCGCACACGGCGCTACGTGCGCAAGTTTGTGCTGATGCGGGCCAACATCCAGGCTGTGTCCCTCAAGATCCAGACACTCAAGTCTAACAACTCAATGGCGCAAGCCATGAAGGGCGTCACCAAGGCCATGGGCACCATGAATAGACAGGTGTGTCTCTCCCCATACCCCTCACTACACCCCTAAACGCAAGGACTCATCCTCCTCCCCCCAACTTGCAGCTGAAGTTGCCTCAGATCCAGAAGATCATGATGGAGTTTGAGCGGCAGGCGGAGATCATGGACATGAAGGAGGAGATGATGAACGATGCCATTGACGATGCCATGGGTGATGAAGAGGATGAAGAAGAGAGGTTTGCAAATACCAGGTGGGAGGATAGGAATGGAGCCCTGGCCCTCAGGGGAGATTGACCCTCAAGAGTTCCTCTCCTCTTCCCCAGTGATGCTGTTGTGTCACAAGTCCTGGATGAGCTAGGATTGAGCCTGACAGATGAGCTATCCAGTAAGTGTTCCAAATCTTGGCCCCTGTCCCTGCCCAGAACCCAAAACACACACACACCACACCCACTCTGCCACCACAGGGACTCTATAACAACCCCCCCCCCTTCCTGCAGACCTCCCTTCCACTGGAGGGTCACTCAGTGTGGCTGCCAGTGGGAAGAAAGCAGAGGCTGCAGCCTCAGCCTCAGCCCTGGTGGATGCTGATGCAGACCTGGAGGAAAGGCTTAAGAACCTGCGGAGGGACTGACTGACTCAAGTCACCTTAGAGGCCCAGCGGATTCATTTTCATTATACTCTTTCGGTAATAAAAGAGATTGAACACTAGTTCCTTTGGGCCTATGTTAGTGGCCTCATGTAGACCAGACTGGGGTCCCTCAGGCAGGAGTCAATTCAGGACTGTCTCAAACAAGCATGGCTGTCAAGGGATCAAATGGCAGATGAGCTGGATGTGGGTTGGGGAGGGCAGGAATGGACTGACCCCTTCCAAGCTTCCACTGTGATAGACTCATACTTATCCCCAAGAAAGGCGTCTCCTGGGAGTTCAGGCCTGTCTGCCAAGGACAGTACTCAACTCAGATTGGCCCAGTGGGGCTCTCAGCTCACAGAAACGGTTAGAGTCAAGTACAAGAACACAGCCACAATGTGGCACACAACTGAGGCTTAAACCTGGCTACACATAAGGGCCTGGAACCCCTCACCTACCTGGATAGAACACAGCCTCCATGTTGTGTACTCTTCCCAAGCACCTGAGGTGCTCTCCATATTACAGGGGCCCATCAGAGATGCTCTTCCCAAACCTCTGGACACCAAAATGCCTGCTGGGAACAAGTGGCTCTAGCCCTAGTCAGCCCAACAGATTGTGCAGGGATAGATGCAAAGACTAGGCTGCAGGAACACTGCCCCTACCAACCGAGGCCTGAAGAACTTGTGAAGTTTATTAAATCCATAGAAGTAAAAACCGTGTTGTGAGGGGCTGGGGATGGGGCTACCGAGGAGTGAGAGCCAGGCCACCAGAGGGGAAGGGCAGGGTGGTGACAGGACAGATCCAGGCTGAGCTGGCTCGGGTGGCAGGGGGGCGTCCAGCTTCAAGGGCCATCACTGGGGCCACTGGAGAGCTCCTGGGCACTCAGGCTGGCACCAGGTAGGCTCAGTGGTGGGGGCTCCACCAACACAGCAGAGAACTTTGTGTCGCCAAAGGCCTCATTCATGCGAGTCTCGAAGAACCGCTGCAGGCCGATGATGGACTGCACGTCCGCCTTGTCCTAGACAAGCAGATAATAGAGGGTGGGTCCCCACTCTCCCCTATCCCCTCACTGCCCCTGGCCCAGCCCACCCTTTCCAAAGGCTCACCTCTGTCAGCTTGTTGAATTGCTTGAACATACGGCCCACATCCTGGGCAAACTCTTGGGGGGAGCTATAGGGAGGTGATAACTTCTCCTGGAGGCGGGCACGGATCAGGGTCAGATCCAAGGTGCCACCAGGCTGATCCTACAAGTGGAGACCACAGGCTAAAGGTGAGGCCGAGCAGCCACAGCGCAGCCCCTGCCTCCAGGTACCCGGACTCACCATAGAAAAGCTAGAATCAGTGGCCAGCTGGTGCAGGGGCCGGCAGGGCTCGTGGCAGAACAGGGCCAGCAGGACACGTTCGCACTTCTGTGGACAGAGGTGCACCTCAGCATTGGGGTGGGGGTACTGGCCGCCTGCAGCTGCTGGCCAGCCAAGGGAATGGTCCCACCCTCACCTGCTGGTTGGCTGGTGAGAGCTTGGCCACCACACCACTGTCACCACCGTCGAGGGTCAAGCTGCCATCCTCCTCCTTCAGGTCAGGAAGCACATGGCAAAGTGAGCAGCTCCACTCCTCCCTACAGGAATTGAGAGTAAGGAACTGGCCAGGCTCGGCCCCACCTCCCCACACATCCAGCAGCCTCGCACCCCGGCACATCCTGCAGGGCTGGCAGGTGGCAATCCAGGTGAAAGCAGAACTCGCACTGGTTGCACATGACCAGGTCGCCTGGTTTCTGGCAGACGCGGCAGATGGTAGCACTGTCGTCCAAGGCACCTGGGCCACCAGCTGGGCCTGAGGCACCCTCTGGAGCCACCACCTCCAGGCCGGAGCTGGTGCTACCAGAGGGTGAAACCAGACGGGGACCCTCAGCACCGGGACCCTCCAAGGCCATCAGCACAGGCTTGGTCTCAGGGCCCTCGGTAGTAGCAGGTGGGGCTCCAATGGCAGCCTCTGTCTCCTCCTCCTGAAAGTAGTGGGGGTTCAGTGGGATACAGGCCTACGCAGTCGTCGTTTATTTCCAAGCCAGTCACTTAGGAGCATACTCACCTTAACAATAGCCATGCCGGGCAGGGGCTGGGCACCAGGGGCCCCGGGTGCAGTCCCAGGCTGTCCAGCAGCAGCTGCTGCAGCCCCGCGCTCAATGACAATCAGGTTGTAGTCCTCGGTGGTGTTGCCTGGGAAGACCTTGAAGACTGGAGGCTGGCTGTCAGCCGTGAGGTCGAGATCCAGGCGCTCAAGGCTCACCCGTGGCACCTTGCGCATGAGGCCACTGACTTCACCCTCACCTGAGCGGGACCTATGAGTGCAGATTGGCATAAATACCCCTGTCCCTATGCCCACCCAGCTCCAAAAGATAGCCACACTCACCGCTTCATGCCTGACACGTGGGGCTCTGCACTCATGTAAGGGTCATCTGCTGGGAAAACAAAGGAGACAGTGGATGGGTAGAGCTAATACACTGAAGCCCTCCCAGCTACCGTCAGACTAGAACCACTCACCTGACACAAAGCCATAGCCTTCCTGTACATCCATGGGCTGTGGACAAAGCAGGACAAACATCCGTGGGCAAGCATTCAGAAGACCACACCCCTTCCCCCATTCCCACCCTGGGCCCTCCTTCCCTTGCTCACCTGGCTGCTGCCAGAGCCCTGCTTGCTCAAGGGCCCTGGAGCCCGTGGAGGGGCCATGGGCGCAGGGCCCGTTGAGTTGGTGCCAGGACGCTCTGCCACAATCTTGCCTGGAGGACGGACACAGACATAAGGCACAGTGCCTAATGGGATTACAAGGCACAGCGACGAGAAGACAAGTACCTACCAAAAGCCTCAGCACTCTTGGTCCAGGCATTCAGGTCCCACTGGAACTTCATCTCACCATGTGGCTCCACAGGGTCCACGATCATCTTGAGGGCACGGTGTAGCTGAAAGTAGATCTGGGGTGGGGCAATGAGCATGAGCTCCTTGGAAGTGAAAAAGAAAAGCACCAGGGTGCTGGGGGCAGCTCCCTACAACCCACCACCCAGGCACCTCCCACACACACCAACTTCTTGGAGAGCAGAAGCGCCGTGTTGTTGTCACTCTCCAGGGCCCATGAGGCGAAGCGCAGAATGTGCTCCTGGTGCTTCTGGATCTTGGTCATGGTCCAGTGCTGCCGCTCCAGGCGCTCCTGCTGCCCCTCAGTTACCTTCTGCAGGTACCAGGCAGCGGTGTCAGGAGGAAAGAGGGCCTGAGGACCCCTTCCCACAAGGACAGAATAAGCAGCAGAGGACCCCAGCCCCCAGGACCCTCCCCCACAGGTATACTTGGGCATCGTTGACCAGCACTCGGCCTCGTTTGTTCAATTCCTTCATGATCTGCAAAATGGCCATCTTAACATCCACCTGCACACGCTTCTGTACATCAGACACTTGACGGATCCTAGGGGCAGGGTGGTCCGGGTAAGGTCCAGTCACACAGGTGCTCACCTAATGATAACCCACGGCCCTGGAATCCACTTACGAGCTGCGAACCTCCTTGGTGTTCTTCTGCAATGTCGCGTGCTTGTCCCCAAGGCGCTTAACCAGCGAGGCCAGGAGCTTGCGCTGGTTCCTCACTGCATCCTCCAGGAATTGGTATCTGAGGGCAGACAGAGGTGGGCCTGGGCGCTGAGCATGGGAATGGGCGGGGCCCCCGCCCCCACCTCAGGACTCACTGGTGGTCCTTGTGGGCATTAAGCTGGCAATCCCGGCAGGTGAGGGTGTCACAGCTCTCACAGAAGAGCACAAGGGGCTCGTGCTTGTGTACGTTGCAGTACACTGTGCGCTCTCCATCTCGGGACTTGGCCGGCCCTATGGAATGGGTACAGTAAGGATGGAGCTCATCCTCAGCACCTCAACTCAAGGGCTCTCACTCCCTACTTACACTGCAACCCTGAGCTATCTATCATGACACCCAGAGAGCCCTGCAGCAGTGGCCACGGAAGAGCACAAGCCGTGGAGGCCAGATCCTTGTTTTCAAACTCCCTTCCCCAAGCCTAACCAAGAGATCCCCCACTACACCAAGTATGTCCTCCCCCTTCCAGCTTCTCACTGTGACAAAATGTGACCATGAATGACTGGCAGTAAATCCACCCCTGCTGTTCCCTCTACTACATCCTTTTCCAGGCAAACACTGGAGAGCTCCTCTGCCTCCAAACCACACACCGAGCCTTTTTTCTCCACTCACAACAGGTTCTGTCCAGCAAGGGAGGGAATTCTGGCTACTGTGGCATCCAATCACGAAGAATATTTGCTTTCTAGCACACAGAAAAATCTTATCATGGAAAATAGACAACATTTAAGCAGTTTTTTCAGGAACCATTCCTGGTGACCTCCTCCCTTTTCTAGTAAGAAATCGTGGACCTCTTACAACCCAGTCCTACAGGAAGCCTTGTAGAGCCTTCTCACACTGAGACAGATGAGATTTCAGACCAAAAAGGTGTCAGGCTCCCTTCCTGTGGAGAGAGGCTCCTAGTGATCAATTATAACACCCAGACAACAACATGCCATGTAGACAACCTCCTATTGTGCCCGAGCCTGTCACTATTAGAAAGTTACTTGGGGCCTTGTCCAGTTGGCTCAGCAGTAGTGTCAGCTCGGCATCTGGAAATCCTGGGTTTGACTCCCGGTCAGGGCACACAGAAGCGACCATCTGCTTCTCCATCCCTCCCCTCCCCTCTTCTCTCTCTCTCCCCCTTCCATAGACATGGCCTCCCACTTAAGTTAATAAAAAGTAACTGAGGCATGGCCAGGCGGTGCCACAGTGGATAGAGCGTCGGACTGGGATGCGGAGGACCCAGTTTCGAGACCCCAAAGTTGCCAGCTTGAGCATGGGCTCATCTGGTTTGAGCAAAAGCTCACCAGCTTGGACTCAAGATCGCTGGCTAGAGCAAGGGGTTGCTCAATCTGCTGAAGGCCCGTGGTAAAGGCACATGTGAGAAAGCAATCAATGAACAACTAAGGTCTTGCAAAAGAAAAAACTGATGATTGATGCTTCTCATCTCTCTCCGTTCCAGTCCGTCTGTCCCTGTCTACCCCTCTCTCTGACTCTCTCTCGGTCCCTGAAGAAGAAAAAAAAAAAGGTGAATAAATGAAATGTATGGATGTTACTTTGGGACTCTGCTCCTCTTTCCTCCCAAATCCCAAAAACATCCTGGCTACACCAACCCAACCTAAGATATATGATGTTATGACAGGTCCTGGCTGGTCTGGTTCAGTAGATAGTGTCCGCCCGGTGTGCAGATGTCCCAGGTTCAATCCCTTGTCAGGGCACACATAAAAGGCAACCATCTGCTTCTCTTCTCCTCCACACTCTCTCCCCCTTTTCTTTCTACTCCTCCCACTCCTCCTTCTTCCTTCTCCTCTTGCAGCCAGTGGCTCAACTGGTTCGAGCGTTGGTCCCAGACACTGAAGATAGCTCAATTGGTCCAATAATTGGCCCCAGATGTGGGTTACCTGGTAGATCCCGGTCAAGGCACAAGTGGGAATCTAGCTCCCTCCTCTCACTTAAAAAATAAGAACAGCCGGACCAGGCAGTGGTGCAGTGGATGGATAGAGCAACGGACTAAGATGCAGAAGACCCGGGTTCGAGACCTAAGGTTGCCAACTTATGCGCAGGCTCATCTGGTTAGAGCAAAAACTCACCACCTTGGACCCAAGGTCGCTGGCTCGAGCAAGGGGTTACTCAGTCTGCTGTAGCCCCACAGTCAAGGCACATATGAGAAAGCATTCAATGAACAACTAAAGTGTCGCAATGCACAAGGAAAAACTAACGATTGATGCTTCTTATCTCTCCGTTCCTGTCTGTCTGTCCCTGTCTACCCCTCTCAGACTCTATCTGTCTCTGTAAAAAAAAAATAATAATCTTAAAAAAAAATAAAAAATAAGAACAGCCTGACCAGGCGGTGGCGCAGTGGATAGAGCATTGGACTGGGATGCAGAGGACCCAGGTTTGAGACCCCGAGGTCGCCAGATTGAGTGCGGGCTCATCTGGTTTGAGCAAAAAGCCCACCAGCTTGAACCCAAGGTTGCTGGCTCCAGCAAGGGGTTACTCAGTCTGCTGAAGGCCCGCGGTCAAGGCACATATGAGAAAGCAATCAATGAACAACTAAGGTGTTGCAAAGTGCAATGAAAAACTAATGATTGATGCTTCTATTCTTGTCTGTCTGTCCCTGGCTATCCCTCTCTCTCTGAAAAAAAAAAAAAGAACAGATCTTGCCTTTGTTCCTTCAATATTGCCTCCTCCCGCACCTTGACTTTTACCTAAAACCCATAATCCTCTCTAGACCCCTGCCCTACACCAAAGTAAACTCTGAAAACTACCCAACCCATCTTCACACTACTGACAGCACGGTCACAGAAAAGTCTAGAAAACCAGTTGAACTTCAAATCACCTACAACCAAACATAAAACACTTCCAGAACTCCCCGCTCTCGCAGCTTATCAAGACACTGTGTTGTGGCCCATAAGACTTCCTCCCAAAATCTTAAGCCAGGTGCCAGGAAACCCCAAGTTGAGGAGGTTCCTTGCATCCTTTCCCAGAAACTTTGTCTTTTTCACTGTCTGCAACTGCCAGTTCTTTCAGCTTCCCGGGGGCATCCCTCATGAGCTTCCTAAAACCCTCTGCACACCCACTGACACGAAGGCCACCTATGTTCTCCCACCACCCTCTGCCTATAACCTTCCCCCGTCTACCTGAACCAACAAAGACTGCATAAAAATATTCAACCTCCCTAGTTCTGCCACCTGGCCATTCAGGTGATGCCCCTAGAGAAGCTCTAGGGACCTATCCATCATCTACAACCGTGTCTGTAACAGCTGATGGCACATGGACAAGAGCAGACTGGGCCACCCCTCCCACCTTGCGTACCTGTGGAGCGCACGGTGTGGTCCTTGGTGTACTTCACCCGCTGATGTGCCTCTACACAAGTCTCACACAGCGGCTCAGAACACTCCACACAGTAGCTGGTGGCTGGGGCATTATCCTCACAGCTGGTGCAGCACTGCTGGGCAAAGGCAGAGTCAACAAAAGAAAACCACGAGAAAACTCCTCATTTATATCCCCAAAAACGTATAGTATGGCAGCACCTTTAAAGGCTGTCCAGCGCCTCCCAACGCAGGGATAAGTCGAGCCTGGAGCTGGTAAATCCATGTCCCTGTGGGGAGGGATCCTCCCTGCTCCCCTAAAGCCAAGGCCTCCTGGCGGTTGGTAGGGCAGGACATACCTGATTTGCATCCTGGGAATCAGTGGAAGCCTTGCTGCCACTGTCGCGCATGAAATAATTCTCCACAATGTCTTTGGAGAAGCACTGTTGCTTGCACACAGGACAGTCCACGACTGCGAGTAGCCACAAATAAAAACCATTACATGACGGCATCCAGTACATAACCCCCTCCCCCCACTGTACCACAACCACCACGGTCCCATGCTGGGCCAGCCCCTCCCCTCCCCTCCCGCTGCAGGCGACAAAACATTTTGTCCAACTGGACACAGACGCCCCGTATCTCAGCACCTGGCCTAGACCTCACTGCCCGCAGCCGAGGAGGCCCAGCAATCCTCGGTTCTCATCCCGAAGACCACACCAATGTCACACTAAGAACGAGCCCGTGATGAGAAAAACGCGCCGAGTCGGGGTCGGAGACGGCGGGTGGGGGAGGGGCCCGACGGGACTCACCGGCTCCGTCGCCCGCCGCCCCGGCGTCCCCCGAGCTGTTGGCGGCGGAGGGCGCCGGGGTCCCGAGGCAAGCGCTGCAGGCCGAGTGCAGGCAGGGGAGCAGGCGTGGCTCCCGCTCCGGCCGCAGGCGCTCCCGGCACACGCCGCAGTGCTCCAGCAGCTCCAGCGCCTCGCCGCCGCCGCCTCCCGCGGGCGACGACGCCGCTGCTGCCGAGGCAGAGGCCGTCGACGAGGCGGAGGCCCCAGCCGAAGCCGCCGCCGCGGGGGGGGGCGCGCTTTTCGCCGCCCGCCGAGCCCTCACCTGGGCCGGGGCTGCTGGAGGCGGCGGTCGCCGCCGCCGCCGAGGCCGCCGCCGCCGAGGCCGCCATTCACACGCCGCCGGGGGCGCCCAGGAGGGGAGGAGGGGCTCGGGGCCCGCCGCGCAGGCGCACACGCGCTCGCAGCCAACGGCTGGGTCGCCGCCGCCGCCGCCGCTGCCGCGGCCGCGAGCCCGAGCGCCGCCTGGGCCTTCGCCCGCTGCGCGCGCGCGGCGCTGCCAAGGCCCGGCCGGCCACTGCCTGCTTGCGTTTCGCCGCCTCGGCTGGAGCTTTCTCCTCACTGGCCGCCGAGACCCACCACGCGCACCACAAGAAGAACCGTTCGCCCGCGCGCCCACTCGCAGAAAGAGCTAAGGCCAGGGGGCGGGACAGAAATAACTGGCGCCGACGCTGCCGCGCACGCGCCGTAGGAGCCTAGCGCCCGGGGGTGGTGCTGTGGCAGGTCTCGGCTGACGAGAACACCAGTGCGCACGCGTCTGAGCAGGACCCTCCCACTTGGCCTCCAGCACCTTGGCGCGGCCCGGGAGGCAGGGGCGGGCCGTATGGGACGTCCCCGCCGAAACCCAGCGTGTGGGCAGGGCGCGCGCACCATCGCTATAGCGTAGTCCCCCCTCCTCTCTGCCCCTGTGTCGGGCCTCTGGACTGCGCACGCGTGTTGGCCGTCGGGGCCTCCACTTGAGTCCCCGCCCTTCAAGCAACCGCGCTAGGTCTGCAGTCGCGGCGTCACGGGCGTTCGCCAGAAGAGGCAGGGCCGAGTCCTTGCGGAGACGCGGGCCCGGGAGAGGAGCGGAGGATCTGCAACTGAGAAGGCACTCCCATCCAAAATCTAGAGGATGACTTTGCGTTTTCACCTTCCTGTTGTTTAACCTGGAAAACACTAAAAACCTTGCTTAGGCCCCAAAAGGTCCCAAGACGCTGCAAAGCAGCAGGTCTGCGATGCTTTCCCGGTGGGCGATCTGAACCTGCACGCTGGCCGAAGGCTAAGGAGGGGAGAGGTTGGGGGAGAATCCTGCCCTAGGGGGTCGGCCCGGGAGCGGACGCAGAGGCGAAGGGCCTCCGCGTCTGGACCCGAACCCTGCTCTCGTGCTCGCACTTGCACACTCCGAGGACACAGGCGCAGCCCCATCACTGGCTCCCTGGGCGCTCACAGGTGACTTCGGAGGAGGCGTGTCGGGGGCTCCAGGCCCAGGTGTGGCCTTTGTTCCCGGCGGGGCTGGGGGCCGCGGGGCTTTGTCTCTGCACGAGCCTTTGTTTCAGGCCCGGCGCCGCCCCGCCCCTTCTACGGGGAGCAGCGGGGCCCCGCCCCCCGACGGATCCGCCCCTCGCGTTCCTTTGCCCAGAGCCCCAGGCTGGACCCTTGCTTCCTTTCGAATAGTTAGGAAGGAAAGTTGGTTCTGAGCATCTCGCTTTGTCATGTGTTGCGTCTTTTAGTAATATATGCAGGACTCTCCATGACCTTGACGCGCACTAGGCTTCAAAATCACTAGGGTGAGGGGCAGACTGGGGTGGGTTGTAAGGGATCAGAGAGTCAAAATAAGTAGATGATGGTAGTGTCAGAGGGGGACTCCCCTTGGAGGTACTCCCAAACAGTCTGAAGGACAGTTCAATCAGAAAGAAGTGCAAAGGCCCTGAGGCTGACCAGGCAGTTAGGGAGCAGTGCGGTAAGAAGTGGTAAGAAAGTACTTAGAGATAGGTGGCTGGATAGCTCCCTGGTTTCC
Organism: Saccopteryx leptura; assembly: GCF_036850995.1. Classification (NCBI taxonomy): domain Eukaryota; kingdom Metazoa; phylum Chordata; class Mammalia; order Chiroptera; family Emballonuridae; genus Saccopteryx; species Saccopteryx leptura. The sequence continues at coordinate 83,438,873 of NC_089505.1, read as the reverse complement.
CGTTACAGGTTCTTCACTAGACTAGTAACTGGTCCTGTGGTTTCAGAGGCCTGTCATGGCCCATGCTTTCCTCTGTACACAGCCCCCATACCTTCCTCTTGGACCCAGGACTTTTCCTTCCCAGTACATAGCAGCTATTACAAGCAGGCCTTGGAGAAGCCCCTTATCACCTGGTGCTGGGCCACTGTCAGCCCCCTTGTTTAAATGGGGAAACCAAGTCTTCTGGAAATGCCAAGATGGCATTAGTGGAGGGGGAATCAACTTTAAATCAGGCTCAAGCAGGCTCAAGAAAGAATAAGGGGGCATCCCAGAACTGATTGAGCTAGAGTGGTCATAGTGGGCAGAAGCATCAATCAGCGGCCCTCCCTCAGGAGTCATCCTATCCAAAGGTCTCCAGATGTACAGCAGGACTCTAGGACATCTTGGCTCTGCCCCTCCCCCATAGACTACACAGAACAACCAGTGTCACCTCATGCTCTCATCTTCTGTGCTTCTGTCCACCCTTTGCAGCATCTCACCATTCACAATCCTGGCCCTTGGAAACTATATTCTGGTTTTGCAGGCAGGACATGAGAGGTGAGACAATGTACAGGAGTCACACAGATGGCACCAAGGGCAGCCTGGGCTTGGCCACCACCCCTTCTGGGCACCTGCTGCAGGCACCACCCTCAGGTTGTCTACCTTCCCCACACTCCCCACCTGCATGTGGCTTTCCCTCCAGCTGTTGGGTGTCATTCCCAAAGCCACTTCCTAAGGAAGTCTTGTGGCTGTATCACTCCAATCTCTTACTCCATCTACACATTCAGGAACTAGACTGGTAGTTGCACATCATGACTGTACTGATTGCCACTGAATTGTACACTTTAAAATTATTAAAATGGGCCCTGGCCGGTTGGCTCAGCGGTAGAGCGTCGGCCTGGCGTGCGGGGGACCCAGGTTCGATTCCCGGCCAGGGCACACAGGAGAAGCGCCCATTTGCTTCTCCACCCCACCCCCCTCCTTCCTCTCTGTCTCTCTCTTCCCCTCCCGCAGCAAAGGCTCCATTGGAGCAAAGATGGCCCGGGCGCTGGGGATGGCTCCTTGGCCTCTGCCCCAGGCGCTAGAGTGGCTCTGGTCACAGCAGAGTGACGCCCCGGAGGGGCAGAGCATCGCCCCCTGGTGGGCAGAGCGTCGCCCCTGGTGGGCGAGCCGGGTGGATCCCGGTCGGGCGCATGCGGGAGTCTGTCCAGCTTCAGAAAAATACAAAAAAAAATAAAAAATAAAATAAAATTATTAAAATGAATTTTCAGGCATGAGTCCAGAATTCTAAATCTAAGTGTTGGCTGTGGGGGACCAAAAGGCAACAGGGTCTTTGCAGTGTAGATTTTTGGGGGACAGAGTTTGTGGGGAACTGGCAGTAAGCTGACAGTCTGCCCAACCCCCCACCTCATTTGTTTGTGAAGTTGCTAAAGACTTTTTTTTTTTTTCACACCTTCATGTTAAGCAGTGGTGCTGGGTTGTTTATACTCATCCTTTCCCCCTTGTCACTCTGGAAAGACTGGAGGCTATCCTTTGTTTTATGAAGTTAAGATGTTCCGTATGGTGGGGGTTTTCTGCATTTGGGATGCCTTGGAAATGTGACTTTGCTTTAATAATCTCTTTGAGTTGCTAATGGCCTCTCTTTGCCCTATAAATAAAGCAGGTTGGGGAATGGAGCTTTGCTTTTTGCCAGCTATCTCTTGCCTTGCAAAGAGACCCGCCAGAGCCCATCCTTTTTCTCTAAGCCTGTTTTCTTAATTCCGGTGCTGTGCCCACTCAAGACCTAGAATTACTAGCCGTGCTGGCTCGCAGCAGTTGGCGGGTCTGTACTCCCCCTCTGGAGCTCCAGGGGTCCCTGGGCTGTGACTATGTCACCACAGTCTTCAAGACCGACAGTCTTGGCCCTGGTTGGGTAGGTCCGTTTGTTCGAGCATTGTCCCAATATCCCAAAGTTATGGGTTCGACCCCCCATCAGAGCACATACAGGACAGATTAATGTTTCTCTCTTCCTCTCTCAAGTCAATAAATCTTTAAAATTAAAAAAACACAAAGAAAAACAAAAGGAAGCCTAACTAGGCAGTGGCGCAGTGGATAGAGCATCGACCTGGGATGCTGAGAGGACCCAGGTTCAAAACCCCGAGGTTGCTTCAGCGCAGGCTCATCCTACTTGAGCACGGGTTCACTACTTTGAGCACGGGATTATAAACATCACCTCATGGTAGCTGGCTTGAGCCCAAAAGTCACTGGCTTCAAGCCCAATGTTGCTGGCTTGAGCAAGGGGTCATTGTCTTGGCTGGAGCCACCCAAGTCAAGGCAGGTATGAGAAGCAATTAATGAACGATTAAAGTGCCGCAAATACAAGTTGATATTTCTCATCTCTCTCCCTGTCTGTCTCAGTGTCTTACTAAAAAAGAAAAAAGGCCTGACCAGGTGGTGGCGCAGTGGATAGAGCGTCGGACTGGGATGCAGAGGACTCAGGTTCAAGACCCCGAGGTTGTCAGTTTGAGCACGGGCTCATCTGGCTTGAGCAAAAGCTCACCCGCTTAGACCCAAGGTCGCTGGCTTGAGCAAGGGGTTACTCGGTCTGCTGAAGGCCCATGGTCAAGGCACATATGAGAAAGCAATCAATGAACAACTAAGGTGTTCCAATGCGTAACGAAAAACTAATGATTGATGCTTCTCATCTCTCCATTCCTGTCTGTCTATCCCTGTCTATCCTTCTCTCTGACTGTCTCTCTGTCTCTGTAAAAAAAAAAAAAAAAAAAAAAAGAATCAACCAATAACAGACAACATGAATAAGTGTAACAACAAATTGATACCTCACTCTCTCACCCCTCTTCTCTCACTAAAAACCAATGAATAAAAATAAAATAATAAATAAAAGGTACTGGCCATATGGCTCAATGTTAGAGCATCAGCCTGGTGTGTAGATGTCCTGGGTTTGATTTCTGGTCAGGGCACACAGGAAAAACACCCATCTACTTCTCCCCCCCTCACTTCTCTCTCTCTCTCTCTCTCTCTCTCTCCCTCTTCTTCCTTTCTGCAGCCATGGCTCCTCAGTTGGAGGGAGTTGGCCCTGGGTATTGAGGATAACTCCATGGCCTCTGCCTCAGGCTCTAAGAAGAGCTTGGTTGCTAAGCAACAGAGCAATACTCCAGATGGGCAGAGCATCACCCCCTATCCGGCTTTCCAGGTGGATCCCGGTCATAACACACATGGGAGTCTGTCTCTGCCTCCCCTCCTCTCACTGAATAATAAAAAATAAAATAGTAAAATAAAGACAAACATCTTTAAATAGCCTTTTGCTCTATGTGCTGTTGCTGTGGATGGAATTGTATTTGCCATAAATACATCTGTTCCCGTTCTGCAGATGTCATAGTATTTGGAGATGGGCCTTTGGGATGTAATTGGGGTTATGGGGGGGTGTCATGAGAGTGGGGCCTTCATGATGGGATTAGTGTCCTCCTAAAAATAAAAACACCAGAAAGCTTGCTGTGGTCACACTTGGAGATGGTTTGAGCACACAACAATGTGACAGCCTCCTATAAGCCCAAAGAGGCCTCAGAATGAAATCTACTTTGCTAGAACCTTGATCTTGGACTTCTCAGCCTCAAGAACTGTAAGGAGAGCCCTGGCCAGATAGCTTGGTTGGTTCGAGCACCATCCTGATGCGCAGAGGTTGCAGGTTCGATCCAGGGTCAGGTACATACAAGAGCAGATTGATGCTTCTGTCTCTATCTTCCTCGCCCTCTAAAATCAATCAATAAAAATAAATTTTAAAAAAACTGTAAGAAGTGCCTGGCTGTGGTGGCACAGTGGATAAAGATCAACCTGGAATGCTGAGGTTGCTGGTTCAAAACCCTGGGCTTGCCCGGTCAAGGCACATATGAGAAGCAACTACTATGAGTTGATGCTTCCTGCACCTCCTCTCTCTCCTCTGCTCTCCCTCTCTTTCCTCTCTCTAAAAATCAATAAATTAAAAAAAAATTAAGAAAAAAAGAACTGTAAGAAGTATTTTGTTTGGTTCCTTAAGTCACCCCAAATATGATATTTTCTTTCTTTCTATTTTTTTTTTGTCTCTGGTATTTTCTTATGGCAGCCCAATCAGACTAAGACGGTTGTCAAATTTGCCCCTACCTCACTCTTGTAAGGATTCATGAGTTATCCTAAATAAATTAGGATAATTTCGATAATTTCCCCATTTTAAGATCTTTAATCATTGCCTGACCTGTGGTGGCGCAGTGGATAAAGCGTTGACCTGGAACACTGAGGTCACCGGTTCAAAACTCTGGGCTTGCCTGGTCAAGGCATATATGGGAGTTGATGCTTCCTGCTCCTCCCTCCTTTCTCTCTCTCTCTCTCTCTCTCTAATTCTAACTCTCTCTCCTCTCTAAAATGAATAAATAAATAAAAATTTTTAAAAAAAGATCTTTAATCACAATTGCTAAGACCCTTTTTCTTTATAGGATAATACTTCCACATACCAGGAGATTACAATGCATATATCCTTGGGGGCCATTTGTCAGTATACTGCAATCCACTTTTCACAGATAGAAAAACCAATCCCCAAAGTGGAGAAGCCGATGTCCAGAACCCCACAGTTTATGTGAGTCCAGCCCAGTGCTGGGCTCAGTGGGTGCCTTACGCCCTTCCACCTGTGGCTTTCCAAGGAAGCTGTGGCCCCCAGGGAGGACAGGGAGAGGAAGGACAGGAGACATCCAAAGCCCAGAGTTTCATTCCTTGCCCTGCAGAGAGAAACCAGAGGAAATGACTGATTCCAGGACCATAAAGGGAAAGTGCCAGGCTCACCTAGAACAAACACCCTGTTATGCCACAAAGTGAGAAGTGCCGAAAGAAGACAGGAACATGCTGAAAGGACACAGAAGCCAAACCTGATGACATGCCTCAAGCATCAGAAAAAAATGACAGTCACTGACTGACACCCAATGAAGCCACCCTAACCATGAGCCCTTCAAGGCTCTCAGAAAATAGAAAGCCAGAAAAATAAGCCCATCTGTCACCATATGATGCCGCTGCCTTCAAGCCAGCCCACGCCCCACCCATACCCCCACCCCCGCTCTAAGAATTTGGCATAGATCCTGCCAACACGAGGAGAACTATTTCAGAGAAACACATAGTCCCAGCTCTGGTTTAGGTAATTACAAGATAGAATTTGGAAAACATTATTTCCTGAACTATAACGAGATACCTGAGGAGGCCAGAATGATCTATGTACACGCTATGAAGTGAACAGAGGCTCTGGTATCAATGGGTTTTTATGGGTGGGACACGTGTGTGCAGTGGACTGTCAGGCTGTGACTGCTGCCCAGTTAGGGTCAGCAACATTGAGATCCTGCGTGGAAGGCCATGGGACCCACCCAACCTCCCCGTGAGGGATTCAAGCTTTAAAGCCAAGTCTTTGGATCTAACTTTCCATTAATGGGCACAAGAAGAAATGTTGGATGGAGGGAGAGAAGCAAGCAGTGTGCCCATCCAGAAAGGTCGTGTCCCTTAGCAAGGGTCCACTATCTTCCATGAGACACCAGATGACTGGCTGCTGGGCTGAAGCAGAAACGTAGGCAAACTGCACAAATGTCCTAAAAATGGACCGTCTTAATGGCTGCACAAGATGAATGTTAATTTTTTTTTAATTTTTAAACGAGAGAGAGAAAAAAACATTAATTTGTTGTTCCACTTATTTATGCATTCATTGGTTGATTCTTGTATGTGCCCTGACTGGGGACCAAACCTGCAACCTTGGCATATTGGGGTGACACTCTAACCAGCTGAGCTACTCAACCAGAGCTGAATGTTAATTTATTTTGTTTTGTTTTGTCTTCACTGATTTTAGAGAGGACAGGGTAAAGAGAAAGTGAGACAAAAACATTGAGCTGTTCCTGTACATGCCCTGACCAGGAACTGGCAGCTCTGCTCTTTGGGACAAAGCTCTAACCAACTGATCCAGAGCTGAATGTTATTTTCTTTCCTTTTTTTTTTTTTTTTAGCATGCGAGAAAGAGACAGACAGACAGAGACCAGGTACAGACACACAAGAAAGGAGAAAGCTGAGAAACATCTGTTATTCATTGAGAGCTGAGAAACATCTGTTATTCATTGAGGCACCTTAGTTGTTTAATTGCTTTCTCATATATGCCTTAACTGGGGGGCTACAGCTGAGCTAGTGACCCCTTGCTAGGGCCAGGCACATTGGCTCAAGCCAGTGACCATGCGGTCATGTCTACAATCCCACACTCAAGCCAGTGACCCTGCGCTCAAGTTGGTGAGTCTGAACTCAAGCCAGCAATATTGGGGTTTTGAACCTGAGGCCCCAGTGTCCCAGGCCTTTATCCACTTTGCCAGGACTGAATGTTAATTTCTGGGGGGTTTTCTTTTTTTGTAACAGAGACGGAGAGAGGCAGAGAGACGGACAGATAGGGACAGACAGACAGGAAGGGAGAAAGATGAGAAGCATCAACTCTTTGTTGAGGCACCCTAGCTGTTCATTGACTGCTCTCCCATATGTGCCCTAACCAGGGGGCCTCAGCAGACCGAGCAACCCCCTGCTCAAGCCAGTGACCTTGGCCCTGCTCAAACCAGATGAGCCCGCACTCAAGCCAGCAACCTCAGGGTCTTGAACCCAAATCCTCTGTGTCCCAGTCCGAAGCTCTATCCACTGTGCCACAGCCTGGTCAGGCCGAATGTCAATTTCTTAAAAGTCTTTGACAGTTACTGCAATAGCTATATTAAGTCATGTAAATCAACTGTTAGAAAATCAGTCAATAAAAAATATATGGCCTGACATGGTGGCACAGTGGATGGAGCATCAAACTGGAATGCTGAGGCCACCAGTTCAAAACCCCAGGCTTGGCCCTGGCCAGTTGGCTCAGTGGTAGAGCATCAGCCTGGCGTGCAGGAGTCCTGGGTTCGATTCCTGGCCAGGGCACACAAGGAGAAACGCCCATCTGCTTCTCCACCCCTCTCCCTCTCCTTCCTCTCTGTCTCTCTCTTCCCCTCCCGCAGCCAAGGCTCCATTGGAGCAAAGTTGGCCCGGGCGCTGAGGATGGCTCCATGGCCTCTGCCTCAGGTGCTAGAATGGCTCTGGTCGCAACAGAGTGACGCCCCAGATGGGCAGAGCATCACCCCCTGGTGGGCATGCCGGGTGGATCCCGGTCGGGTGCATGCGGGAGTCTGTCTGACTGCCTCCCTGTTTCCAACTTCAGAAAAATACAAAAACAAAACAAAACAAAAAAAAACCCAGGCTTGCCTGACCAGGCAGTGGCACAGTGGATAGAGTGTTGGACTGGGATGTGGAGGGTCCAGGTTTGAGACCCCGAGGTCACCAGCTTGAGCGCGGGCTCATCTGGCTCAAGCAAGGGGTCACTCAGTCTGCTGTAGCCCCGGTCAAGGCACATATGAGAAAGCAATCAATGAACAGCTAAGGAGCCACAATAAAGAACTGATGTTTCTCATTTCTCTCCCTTCCTGTCTGTCTGACCCTCTCTCTGACTTTCTGTCTCTGCTGCAAAAAGCAAAACAAAACAAAACAAAACAAAACAAAACCCCAGGCTTGCCCAGTCAAGGCACATACAAATGCTTCTCCCTTCTTCTCTTTCTCTCTCTCCCCTCTCTAAAATCAACAGGTAAAATCTTTAAAAAACCTTTTTTTTCTTTTTAAGATTCTATTCACCAATTTCACAGAGAGAGGAGAGAGAGGGATGGAAGGTGAGAAGTATCAACTCATGGCTGCCCCACCCCAGCCGTTCATTGATTGTCGTGTGTGCATTGACCAGGCAGCCCAGGGCCCTGAACCTGTGGCCTCAGCAATTCCATGTTGATACTCTATCCACTGTGCCACTGCAGGCCAGGCTCAACAGGTAAAATCTTTATAAAAAAATATATACAGGCCCTGGCCGGTCGGCCTGGCGTGCGGGGGACCCGGGTTTGATTTCCGGCCAGGGCACATAGGAGAAGTGCCCATTTGCTTCTCCACCCCGCCCCCCTCCTTCCTCTCTGTCTCTCTCTTCCCCTCCTGCAGCCAAGGCTCCATTGGAGCAAAGATGGCCGGGCGCTGGGGATGGCTCCTTGGCCTCTGCCCCAGGCGCTAGAGTGGCTCTGGTCACGGCGGAGTGACCCCCCCCCCAGGGGCAGAGCATCGCCCCTGGTGGGCGTGCCGGGTGGGTCCCGGTCGGGCGCATGCGGGAGTCTGTCTGACTGTCTCTCCCCGTTTCCAGCTTCGGAAAAATACAAAAAGACAAAAAAAAAAAAAAAATATATATATATATATATATATATTTTATATATATTTGTATATATATTTGTATTTAAAAATATATATACAAATATATATATGATTTTAATGAGAGAGGAAGTGAGAGAGAGAGAGAGAGAGAGAGAGAGAGAGAGAGAGACTACAGCCTGACCGGCGGTGGCACAGTGGATAGAGTGTCGGACTACAATGCCCAGGACCCAGGTTCGAGACCCCGAGGTTGCCAGCTTGAGCGCGGGTTCATCTGGTTTGAGCAAAAAGTTCACCAGCTTGGGCCTGACCTGTGGTGGCGCAGTGGATAAAGCATCGACCTGGAAATGCTGAGGTCGCCGGTTCGAAAACCTGGGCTTGCCTGGTCAAGGCACATATGGGAGTTGATGCTTCCAGCTCCTCTCCCCTTCTCTCTCTCTGTCTCTTCTTTCTCTCTCCCTCTCTTCTCTAAAATGAATAAATAAAAAATAAATTTAAAAAATTAAAAAAAAAAAAAAAAAGTTCACCAGCTTGGACCCAAGGTTGCTGGCTCGAGCGGGGGGTTACTCGGTCTGCTGAAGGCCTGCGGTCAAGGCACATATGAGAAAGCAATCGGTGAACAACTAAGGTGTTGCAATGCGCAACGAAAAACTAATGTTTGATGCTTCTCATCTCTCTGTCCCTGTCTGTCCCTCTCTCTGACTCTCTCTCTCTCTGTAATTTAAAAAAAATATACACACACACACACACACACACACACACACACACACATAGCTGCTGCTGTCAAAAAGGAGCCCAGAGCGACAGTTTCCCTTGACGGTCGCCGTTCTGTTTGCTGTAACTGATCTGCAACATTTCGGGAAAAGACAGCACTGCGTGGAAAAAAATAAAATAAAATTAAAAAAAAAAAAAAAAAGCCTGACCTGTGGTGGCGCAGTGGATAAAGCGTCAACCTGGAAATGCTGAGATCGCCGGTTCGAAACCCTGGGCTTGCCTGGTCAAGGCACATATGGGAGTTGATGCTTCCAGCTCCTCCCCCCTGTCTCTCTCTTCTCTCTCTCTCTCTCTCTCTCTCTCTCTCTCTCTCCCTCTCTCTCTCTCTCTCTAAAGTGAATAAATAAAATAAAATAAATATATATACACACACACACATCAATGAACAACTAAAGTGAAGAAACTATGAGTTGATACTTCTTGCACACGCCTCCTTTCTCTGTAAAATCAATCAATAAAATCTTTAATACATATATGTATACTTATTTATATTGTATATTTATATAAAAGGAAGGGAATGCCTGATTAGGTGGTCACACAGTAGATAGAGCATTGGCCTGGGATTCTGAAGACCCAAGTTCAAATCTGCAAGGTTGCCAGCTTGAGCACAGGTTCATCTGGCTTGGAGTGTGGGCTCACCAGCTTGAGAGTGAGGTTGCTGGCTTGAGCGAGTGACCCCAAGGTCGCTGGCTTGAGCAAGGGGTCACTGGCTCAGCTGCAGCGCCCCCCCCCCCCCCATCAAAGCATATATGAGAGCCTGACCTGTGGTGACACAGTGGGTAAAGCGTCAGCCTGGAATGCTGAGGTCACAGGTTCAAAACCCAAGGCGTGCCTGGTCAAGGCACATATGGGAGTTGATGTTTCCTGCTCCCCCCTCTGTTCTCTCTCTCTCTTATCTTTCTCTCTCTCTCCTCTCTCTTTCTAATAAAAATGAATAAATAATTAAAAATATAAAAAAAGCACATATGAAAAGAGAAAGAAATCAGTGAACAACTAAGGTGTCACAACTATGAGTTGATGCTTCTCATCTCTCTCCCTTCTTCTCTGTACGTTCCTGTCTGACCCCACCCAGAAAAAAAAAAAAGTAGCTAGGACCATAAGTACATTAAAAGACATTCCAGGCCTGATCTGTGGTAGCGCAGTGGATAAAGCGTCAACCTGGAAATGCTGAGGTAGCCGGTTCAAACCCCTGGGCTTGCCTGGTCAAGGCACATATGGGAGTTGATGCTTCCAGCTCCTCCTCCCTTCTCTCTCTCTCTCTCTCTCTCTCTCTCTCTCTCCCCCTCTCTCTATCCTCTCTAAAAATGAATAAATAAAAAATTAAAATGACTTAAAAGACATTCCATATCATCTTGGCTGGTTAGATCAGTTGGTTAAAGCATTGTCCCAAAGAACAGAGCTTGTCAGTTTGATCACTGATCACGGCACATACAAGAACAGATTTATATTCCTCCTGCCTCTCTCTCTCTCTCTCTCTCTCTCTCTCTCTCTCACTCACTTCCTCTCTCATTAAAATCAATAAATGAGCCTGACCAGGTGGTGGCGCAGTGGATAGAGCGTCGAACTGGGATGCGGGAGGACGCAGGTTCAAGACCCCGAGGTCGCCAGCTTGAGCGTGAGCTCATCTGGTTTGAGCAAAGCTCACCAGCTTGAACCCAAGGTCACTGGCTCGAGCAAGGGGTTATTCGGTCTGCTGAAGGCCCGTGGTCAAGACACATATGAGAAAGGAATCAATGAACAACTAAGGTGTCGCAACGAAAAACTTGTGATTGATGCTTCTCATCTCTCTCTGTTCCTGTCTGTCTGTCCCTATCTACCCTCTCTCTGACTCTCTCTGTCTCTGTAAAACAAACAAACAAACAAACAAAATGCTTAAAAAAATCAATAAATGAGCCTGACCTGTGGTGGCACAGTGGATAAAAGGTTGACCTGGAAACTTGAGGTTGTCAGTTCTGGGCCCTGGGCTTGACTGGTCAAGGCACATATGAGAGTTGATGCTTCCTGCTCCTCCCCCCTTCTCGATCACTCACTCACTCTCTCTTCTCTCTCAAATGAATAAATAAAATCTAAAAAAAAAAAAAAAGTTTAAAATCAGTAAATGAGCCCTGGCCGGTTGGCTCAGTGGTAGAGCGTTGGCCTGGCGTGCAGGAGTCCAGGGTTCGATTCTCGGCCAGGGCATACAGGAGAAGCGCCCATCTGCTTCTCCACCCCTCCCCCTCTCCTTCCTCTCTGTCTCTCTCTTCCCTTCCTGCAGCCCAGGCTCCACTGGAGCAAAGTTTTCCCTGGCGCTGAGGATGGCTCTGTGGCCTCTGCCTCAGGCGCTAGAATGGCTCTGGATGCAACAGAGCGACGCCCCAGAGGGGCAGAGCATCGCCCCCTGTTGGGCATGCCGGGTGGATCCCGGTCGGGCACATGCGGGAGTCTGTCTGACTGCCTCCCTGTTTACAGCTTCGGAAAAATGCAAATAAAAAAAATGTTCATTAGAAAGAAAAAAAAAGACACTCCCCATCTTTTCTTATCAGGAAAATATCAACCAAACCACTATGAAAATAATGATTAATACCCACTTAGGATGGCTTTTTTTTTTAAATTCATTGTCAGGGGCAGGTAGGTAGGGTAGAGTATGGGTAGTGACTGCTAATGGGCACAAGTTTTTATTTTTTTAAATATTTTATTTATTGATTTCACAGAGAGAGGAGAGAGGGTTGAGGATGAGAAGTATCAACTCATAGTTGTTTCACTTTAGTCGTTCATTGATTGCTTATGGTATGTGCCTTCATTGGGTAAGTCCAGGGTTTCCAACCAGTGACATCAGTATTCCAGGTGGATGCCCTATCCACTGCGCCACCACAGGCCAGGCCAGGTTTTTATTTTGAAGTAAAACTTTTTGGGCCCTGGCTGGTTGGCTCAGTGGTAGAGCATCTGCCCAGCATGTGGATGTCTTGGGTTCAGTCTCCACTCAGGGCACTCAGGAGAAGCAACCATTTGATTTTTATTTTATTTTATTTTTTTTACAAAGACAGAGAGAGAGTCAGAGTGAGGATAGACAGGGACAGACAGACAGGAATGGAGAGATGAGAAGCATCAATCATTAGTTTTTCGTTGCGCATTGCGACATCTTAGTTGTTCATTGATTGCTTTCTCATATGTGCCTTGACCACGGGCCTTCAGCAGACCGAGTAACTCCTTCCTTGAGCCAGAGACCTTGGGTCCAAGCTGGTGAGCTTTTTGCTTAAACCAGATGAGCCCACGCTCAAGCTGGCGACCTCGGGGTCTTGAACCTGGGTCCTCAGCATATCAGTCTGACGCTTTATCCACTGTGCCACCGCCTGGTCAGGCATAAGAAGCAACCATTTGCTTCTCTACCCCTCTCCCACTCCTTTCTTTATCTCTCTCTCTAATCCTCTCTGCCTCAGGTGCTAAATATAGTTCAGTGGTGAGCATGGCCCCAGATGGGCAGAGCATCAGCCCCAGAGAGGGGTTGCCTGGTAGATTCAGTGGTGGGAATCAACTGGTTCTCACCAGTTCGGCAAAACCAATACCTAATTTTTTGTTGAGTTCAGCAAACCAGTTGTTAAAATGGCACTTGTAATCAGGGTTGTAAAGCCAGTAGCCACGGCCACCATCACAGCCGCCTGGCCAGTGCAGGTTCACATTTGGACAGACGGTAATGAAACAACAGAGCCAAGAACTGGTGGGCCATTAGCTTTAATCATAGCTTGCACCCGGTGGGCAAGAAATACACACACGTGCACACACACACACACACACACACAGTATCCTTAATTTTTTATTATTATTATTTATTGATTTTTAGAGAGGGGAGGGAGAGAGAGATGTTGGGTTTGGGTTCAGGATTCCTTTAAATCTAGAGCCCCTTTAAAACTTAAATTACCACCTGACCAGGCTGGTGTTGCAGTGGATAGAGCATCTGCCTGGGACCCAGAGGACCCAGGTTCAAAACCCTGAGGTCGCTGGCTTGAGTGCAGGCTCACCAGCTTGAGCTCAGGGTTGCTGGCTTTAGCCCAAAGGTTGCTGGCTCGAAGCCTGTGGGGAAAATGGCTGTGTTAGGCTGGCTCACAAGTTTACCAGCTAGAGGCAATAGTGCAGGAGCAAGTGACAGCACTATTGTAAGGATATAAATGCTTCCCCTCAGGGGGGAGGAGGAAGATCCCTGCCCCATCACTTAGAGGTGCCTTGGTTTTTCCTGATCCCTTGCCCTACCACAGCAAAAAGCAAGTTTTTCCTTTCCCTCTGAATTATTTTTTTCCTTTTTCTTCTTTCATTTCGCTTGCCTGTCTTGGTGAACCTCCAAGTAAGTTGGAATGGCCCACCATCCTCTGGCTCCACTGTTCCTTTACCATCTGCCCAAATTCAATGCAAATCTGCATGGCCGCGGCCACTGGCCTTACAAAGCCCAAGGTCACTGGCTTGAGGAAAGGGTCATTCGCTCTGCTGTAGACCCCCCTGCCCCCAGTCAAGGCACATATGAGAAAGCAATCAATGAACAACTAAGGTAACACAATGAAGAATTGATGCTTCTCATCTCTCTCCCTTCCTGTCTGTCTGTCCCTATCTATCCCTCTCTCTATCTCTCTCACTAGAAAAACAAAACAAACCAACAAAAACTCCTCAAACTCCCCTCACTCAATTTCCAACTAGTGTAACTTCACTTGAAAAGCATCTCCAGCCTGACCTGCGGTGACACAGTGGTTAAAGCGTTGACCTGGGACACTGAGGTTGCCGGTTCAAAACCCTGGGCTTCTCTGGTCAAGGCACATATGGGAGTTGATGCTTTCTGCTCCTCCCCCCTTCTCTCTCTCTCTCTCCCCCCTCTCTCTAAATGAATAAATAAAATAATTATAATTTTTAAAAATTAAAAAAATAAAAAGCATCTCGCTCACCCAACCTCCTCCTCCCCTTAAGCAACTCCCTCCACCCTGGGAAGGTTCTGAGAAATGTCCTTGGGACAAGGCCATCATGAGAGACCTGAGGGTAGGGAAAGGGAGACAGTTTGTAACCCAGGCCACAAACCAGGATATGCTAATCTGGGCATGCCCAGGCGCACCAAACCCTAGGCCAGCAAATGCCTGCAGCAACCGCTGTGTTAGAGAGTCCCTTGGCCTCAGCTCTTGGCTGATGCCGCCAGGGTCTCAACCTGCCTGTTTTGCAGATGCATAAATAAATTTCTTATAAAGCTCATCAGGCCTGTGAGTCACTCCTTCAGCCAGCCGAGAGAGAGAGAGAGAGAGAGAGAGAGAGAGAGAGAGAGAGAGAGAGAGAAAGAGAGAGAGAGAGAGAAAAGAAGAGAGGAGAGAGAAGGCAGGGAGGAACAGGAAGAATCAACTCATAGTAGTTACTTCTTGTATGTCCCTTGACTGGGCAAGCCCAGGGCTTCAAACCAGCAACTTCAATATTCTGTGCTTTATTCGCTATGCCACTGTTGGGCAGATAAAATATATTTATATTATGCTCACTTTGTTAAAGATGGTGCTGCCCACGTGGAAGCCCTCGCCCAGGTGATTTTTTTTAATGTTTTTTTTTATTTAATTTTATTTATTTATTCATTTTAGAGAGGAGAGAGAGAGAGAAAGGGGGAGGAGCAGGAAGCATCAACTCCCATATGTGCCTTGACCAGACAAGTGCAGGTTTCGAACTGGGGACCTCAGCATTCCAGGTCGACGCTTTATCCACTGCACCACCACAGGTCAGGCTAATTTTTTTTTTTTTTTTTTTTTTTTACAGAGACAGAGAGAGGGATAGACAGGAACAGACAGACAGGAACAGAGAGATGAGAACCATCAATCATTAGTTTTTCGTTGCGCCTTGCAACACCTTAGTTGTTCATTGATTGCTTTCTCCTATGTGCCTAGACCACGGGTCTTCAGCAGACTGGGTAACTCCTTGCTCAAGCCAGCGACCTTGGGTTGAAGCTGGTGAGCTTTTGCTCAAACCAGATGAGCCTGCGCTCAAACTGGTGACCTCAGGGTCTCGAACCTGGGTCCTCTGCATCCCAATCTGACGCTCTATCCACTGCGCCACCGCCCAGTCAGGCGAGCTTTTTAATTTATCAAAATCAAACTCTAACGGCCCCTGTGTGGGGACTCTGGAGAATTGCAGAGGTAGTTGTTACTCTGATTATTTCAGTTTAGGTCTCCTCACTCCCAATCTGATTTCCTCAAACTGGTTTAGGAGGACAATAGGATGTTCTTTGTATTTTACATATGAAGACAAAGTAAAGCTTTTCTGTCTTGCAAATATACCTCACCCAGCCCCACCCCAGTCACTGAAACCTCAATGGATGCTTCTCTTTTTTTGCTAAATCCTTTCTTGGTCCCACCCCTTGCTGATAAGCCTCCACCCTGGCCAATCCAGCTTGTTTTATAATGGTAGCCTGCCCCTGTCCCTCCCCTTCCGCCCCAAAGGGCTCATTTCCTATCAATCCAATCAGGGAATGCTGAACATCCCATTTGCTGGTAACTACCTGGCCTTAGCCCTATTCTGGTACCAGGGTACATTTTCCTTGGGAGGTGTGTAGCATCTGACCTCTGGGCCAAGGGAAATTCCTGGCCCACTGAAGTGTGTGTCTGGGTATTAGAGACTGTACCCCACACCTAACACAGCTCAGATCCGTTAAGTTAGCGTCTGGAGACACTGTGACCTCAATGCCAGGCTTTACCCATGGACACTGGCTGCCTCAGAGGGGACCCTGGTTGGAAAGGGTAACAATGTATGGTGGAGGAGGTTGGGGACCTAGATTACACTGGGAGCTAGGGCTGAGCCTTCTGACTTCTGACCTAAACTCTGCGGGTGGGGAGTGGCGATCCTACCTCTGGTGGTTGAAGAAGTCCAGCCACTCAGTAGCTTAATTTGTACACTTGAATTTAGTGTATGCCCAGTATCCACGGCCACCATCACAGCTGCCTGACCCATGCAGGTTCGCATTGGATTCAGACAGATGGTAATGAAACAACAGAGCCACGAACTGATGGGCCATTATCTTTAATCCTAGCTTGCACCCAGCGGGCAAGTAAAAACACACACTGGGCTCCAAAACCCACTCATTCAGCGCTCACAAAGCTACTGACTTATCCGAGTTTCCTAGAATTAAAGGTTTCTAACTCACTAGCCTCATTCTCTTTTGTTCCCCATCACCTTCTCTCTACACAAACTCTGCACTAACTGGCTTCTTCTTCAACACTCCGCCATCTTGGCTACTTCTCCTGGCCTCCTCCACATGGCCTCTCTCTGCAATCTCTTCTAATGCTAATCTCAGGAACTAGGAGAGCAAGCTCCCGGTCTGTTCCACTTTATAGTGCAGAAATCAAAACCTTTAAGCCAATATACAAAATAGGGAACTCTGATACAAAGTCCACCCCACATCAAAAAGGATGGGAAAGGGCCCTGGCTGGTTGGCTCAGTGGTAGAGCATCGGCCTGGCGTGTGGGAGTCCCGGGTTCGATTCCTGGGCGGGGCACACAGGAGAAGCACCCATCTGCTTCTCCACCTCTCCCCCTCTCCTTCCTCTCTGTCTCTCTCTTCCCCTCCTGCACCCAAGGCTCTATTGGAGCAGCGTTTGCCCAGGCACTGAGGATGGCTCTGTGGCATCTGCCTCAGGCGCTAGAATGGCTCTGATTGCTGCAGAGCGACGCCCCAAGATGGGCAGAGCATCGCCCCCTGGTGGGCTTGCCGGGCGGATCCCGGTTGGGCGCATGCGGGAGTCTGTCTGACTGCCTCCCTGTTTCCAACTTCAGAGAAATACAAAAAAGAAAAAAAAAAAAAAAAAGGATGGGAAAGGCTTAGTCCTAAAACCAAGCTGCAGCCTACAAGGATCCTGCCTACCCACATCCCGCCCCCAACACACATTAATATAATTACGCCCATTTCAAGCATAAGGGCAACTAATATCACCTGGGAGACAGGCTTACACGGGGGCAGCACCATCTTTAACAAAGTAAGCATAATATATTTTATCTGCCCAACATTTAGCCTGAGGCTGAGAAGCTATAGGAGCTCAATTTCTTTCTTTCTTTCTTTTTCATATTTATTCATTTTAGAGAGAAGAGGAGCAGGAAGCATTAACTCTCATATGTGCCTTGACAAGGCAAGCCCAGGGTTTTTTTTTGTTTGTTTTTTTTTTCATTTTTCTGAAGCTGGAAACAGGGAGAGACAGTCAGACTCCCGCATGCACCCGACCGGGATCCACCCGGCACGCCCACCAGGGGTGACGCTCTGCCCACCAGGGGGCGATGCTCTGCCCATCCTGGGCGTCGCCATGTTGCAACCAGAGCCACTCTAGCGCCTGGGGCAGAGGCCACAGAGCCATCCCCAGCGCCCGGGCCATCTTTGCTCCAATGGAGCCTCGGCTGCGGGAGGGGAAGAGAGAGACAGAGAGGGAAAGCGCGGCGGAGGGGTGGAGAAGCAAATGGGCGCTTCTCCTGTGTGCCCTGGCCGGGAATCGAACCCGGGTCCTCCGCACGCTAGGCCGACGCTCTACCGCTGAGCCAACCGGCCAGAAGCCCAGGGTTTCAAACAAGCAACCACAGCATTCCAGGTGGATGCTTTATTTCTTTCTTTCTTTTTTTTTTCTCTTCTTTTTTGAGAGAGAGAGACTAAAGAGATGAGAAGCATAAACTCATCGTTGCTTCACTGTTCGGCAGATAAAATATGTATATTATGCTCACTTTGTTAAAGATGGCACTGCTCACGTGGAAGCCCATTGCCCAGGTGATGGTATTGGTTGCCCTTCTTGCTTGGGATGGGCGTGATTGTATTAATGTGTGTTGAGGGCGGGCTGTGGGCAGGCAGGATCCTTGTAGCCTGAGCCTTGGTTTTGGGACTAAGCCTTTGCCAGCCTTTTTGATATGGGGTGGTGCACTCTCATGTGGAATCCCATTATGCCTCAGATGAGTGACTTTATATCAGAGACTTCCTTGTTTTTATATTGGAGTAAAGGTTTGGATTTCTACACTATAAAGTGGGTCAGACTGGGAGCTTGCTCTCTCTCAGTTCCTGAGATTAGTATTAGAGAGGAGAGCAGAGAAAGGCCACATGCAGAGAGAGGAGAAGTAGCCAAGATGGCGGAGTGCTGAAGGAGGAGCCCATTCTGTAGGAGAGCAGAGAGGAGATGGGAAGCAGAGGTGAATAAGGCTGGTGAGGTAGATACTTTTGATTCTAGAAAACTCAGATAAGTCAGTAGCTTTGTGAGCACTGAATGAGTGGGTTTTGGAGTCCAGTGTGTGTTTTTACTTCCCACTGGGTGCAAGCTAGGATTAAAGGTGATGGCTCACCAGTTTTTGGCTCCATTGTTTCATTACCGACTGTCTGAAATGTTGGAATCCATGGGAGTCTGAAAAGACCAGAGTAACAGGCTTTATTGAAAGGAAGAAAGGGCTCTTCTCCCCCAGGAGAAGTGCCCGGCAGGGTTTCTTTCTTTCTTTCAATAAAGCCTGTTACTCTAGTCTTTCAGACTCCCATGGATTCCAACATTTGGTGCCGAAACCCGGGAACAGGAGCCTGCCATGCTTCCCGGCCACACCGGTGACACACCAGTGCTGTTGAAAAAGGGACACGAGAAGTTAAGCTGCCCCCTTGCTCCATGGAGGGAGGGTTCAGTCTCTTCTAGCCCTGCTCCAGCTACCTGTGACCTGACCTTGCCCAGCGTGCCGGGAATTGCCACTGAAGGCCCAAGGACATCATTCACGAGCCTAAGGTATTTCTTCCAAGTAGCAGATAAACTAATCTCATTTCTTATAAACACTAGGGCCATCTACTATGGCTTGCTTGAATATTTAAGTTTTATTTATCTCTCAAAGATCTCTACTGTGGGTATTGACAGTCTGATTTTATTGCTTTATTTAATGTTTAGTATCTCCTTTGTTCCTCTTATCTCAATGCCCCATGCCTATTATAGGCTGGGACCTGCTGGTAATTCCAGCTAGAAGCAGTGGTCACTAGGACTTAAACTCTAACTGCAAAGTGTAGAAATATAACGCCCTTTCCCTAAGTACTTGCAGGTTTTATAGGTCACTCAGCAAATTGTTCAAAGACTGTCCAAGAGGCACTTCCAGCATTACATCACCCAAGGACTGACTTTCACATGGACAGGTCCACACACCATGATCCTGACAACTCCCACTGCTGCTAAAATAGAAAAACGGCATGCCTTACTCCAACCACAAACCTGAAGCTGGTTGGTCTACGTATGGCAAATATATGAAAAAACTAAGGACTCTTTCAGTCAGGCTTTGGGAAAAGGGAAACTAGGATAAAAAGAAAGTCATCTTGATTGTCACTAGAGGTGAAAAAATTTTAAATCAAGAGTTCTGACTAGAAAGGAATTGTATGGTTTTGATAATAGAAGGTATAAGGTATGGAAATACTTTTGAAAGAAAAAAAGGAAAAGCAAGTTGTTATGAAAGTCCAGTTATTTCTGGATAAGAAAGTGCATGAAAGTTGAAGGTTTATGTAAGTAGTAGAAGGTTTGTGCAGGTTGTAGGAGATTTGTACCGAGAAAAAAGAATTTGTACAGTCAGAAAACTGGTTTTCAAAGAATGTTTATTCAGTCACCCTAGCTAACAATAATCTACCCTACCCACTTATTAGGACGACTCTTTCCTCCACCCTGACCATCTGGAGCTCAGAAACAGAGAAACAAAACCGACCCCTTGTCCTTCTATTCTCTATTCACCTCTCAGCCTGCCTCACCAAATCAGGAACTTTCTACTTGTGTGGGACCAACACCTATCTACGTCTCCATACTAATTAGACAAAAAGCTGTACCCTAATCTATCTCACCCTAAATATTAACCTAATCCCACCCCATGAGCCTCTTCCAGTTCCTAATACACTATCCATCAATGTAAGGACCAATTGAGCTATACAGGTAATTTCTCTTCTTATTGCTTTAGAAATCTCTACAAAAGTAGATCTAAGAACAAGGGGACTAGCCACACTCCCCTGTCTTATTCCTATTTACTCTCTCTCTCTCTCTCTCTCTGAAAAAAAAAAAAAAAAAAGGAAGGAAGAAAGGAACCCTGCTGGGCATCGGTTACAGACTAGGGGTGAATTTTGTAGTGTTTGGCAGAACCTGAGGGGGTATTGAGTCAGAAGTTCTGGTATCTTCCCTTTTACAGTTTTAGGATTTTAGCTTTCTGGAATGCTTCTTGGGCGGTTGATCAGCTTTCTGTAACTCCTCTGCCTCAGGGGCAATTATCCAGTAAGTAAGGGTGAGGTCAGGCAGCCAGGTGGGACAACAAAAGGGCAGTTGGAAATTCTGGTAAATTCATTTATCTATCATTTCTCAACTCTGTGATATGATAAAAAAGGAAAAGAAGTGGGGGGGAAGGAAAGGGTATGGGGTTCAGGAAGAAGGTTTGTCTCGGACCAGCCATCTTCTAGAGCTACTTCCTGCTGTTATCCCAATTGGGGGCCTCCTTCGTGAACCCCCCTGGGGCAGTTGGAGCAGGGGTTGTAAAAGCATTTGATTGTAGGTAATCCTGGAGATTTCTCTCATTCGAGCCTGCAGGACCTTGATAAAGAAAGAGGCAAGCATTAAAATTAGGTACAAAATTAGGATTGGTCCTATAATTGGTGCTAGATGGAGAATAAGGAGTTTTTCCACCATTGTTCGGAGTAGGTGTGTATTTCTAGGGTTCCAGATTTTTCTGTTTTGTGAGGGCAGGTTTCAGGGTTGGTGTGTAGGGTTAGGTAGATTTTTTCAATTTTCTGATTGGTGAAGGTCTGCATGCAGTTCTGTAAGAAACTAGTGAACAAAAGTAGGAGGCAGGGTTCAAAAGTTAGAAAAATAAATAGGACAGTGAGTGGACCAATGAAAGGCAATAGTCAAGACACCCAATTTAGGAGAAACCATTGATTTCATGTTTACGAATTTGCTGGGCTTCAGAGAGAGAGAGTAGGAATAAAACAGGGAAGTGGCCAGTCCCCCTGCCCATAGACCCACTTTTATAGAAATACTTAAAGCAACAAGAAGAGGGATTACCTGTACAGCTCATTTGGGCCTTAGATTGACGGGTAGTGTACTAGGAGCTGGAAGAGGCTCATGGGGTTGGATTAGGTTGATATTTGGGGTGAGATAGATTAGGGTACAGGTTTTTGTCCAATTAGTATGGAAACACATATAGGTGTTGATCCCACACAAGTAAAACGCCCCTGATTGAGTAAGGCAGGTTTAGAGGTGAATAGAGAATAGAAGGACAAGGGGCCAGTTTCATTTCTCTGTTTCTGAACTCCAGATGGTCAGAGTGGAGGAAAGAGTTATCCCAATAAGTGGGGAGAGTAGAGGATTGTTAGTTAGGGTGACTAATTAAACAGTCTTTGAAAACCAGTTTTCTAACTGTTCAAATTCTTTTTCTCGGTACAAACCACCTACAACCTAAACAAACTTTCTTCAACTTACATAAACCTTTAGCTTTCATGCACTTTCTTATATAGAAATAACTAGCCTTGGCCCTGGCCGGTTGGCTCAGCGGTAGAGCGTCGGCCTAGCGTGCGGAGGACCCGGGTTCGATTCCCGGCCAGGGCACACAGGAGAAGCGCCCATTTGCTTCTCCACCCCTCTGCCGCGCTTTCCTCTCTGTTTCTCTCTTCCCCTCCCGCAGCCAAGGCTCCATTGGAGCAAAGATGGCCCGGGCGCTGGGGATGGCTCTGTGGCCTCTGCCTCAGGCGCTAGAGTGGCTCTGGTCGCAATATGGCGACGCCCAGGATGGGCAGAGCATCGCCCCCTGGTGGGCAGAGCATCGCCCCTGGTGGGCGTACCGGGTGGATCCCGGTCGGGCGCATGCGGGAGTCTGTCTGACTGTCTCTCCCCGTTTCCAGTTTCAGAAAAAGGAAAAAAAAAAAAAAAAAAAAAAAAAAAAAGAAATAACTAGCCTTCATAACAACTTGCTTTTCCTTGTTCTTTCAAAAGTATTTCCATACCTTATACCTTCTATTATCAAAACCATACACTTCCTTTCTAGTTAGAACTCTTGATTTAAAAATATTTAACTTTTAGTGACAATTAAGTTGACATTCTTTTTACCCTAGTTTCCCTTTTCCCAAAGCCTGTTTAAAAGAGTCCTTAGTTTTTTCATATATTTGTCATATGTAGACCAACCAGCTTCCGGTTTGTGGTTGGAGTAAGGCATGCCATTTTTGTACTTTAGCAGCAGTGGGAGTTGTCAGGATCACAGTGTGTGGACCTGTCTACGTGAAAGTCAGTCCTTGGGTGATGTAATGCTGAAAATGACTCTTGGATAGTCTTTGAACAGTTTGCTGAGTGACCTGTAAATTCTGCAAGTACTTAGGGAAAGGGTGGTTACATTTCTACACTTTGTAGTTAGGGTTTAAGTCCTAGTGACCACGGCTTCTAGCTGGAATTACCAGCAGGTCCCCAGCCTACAATAGGCATGGGGCATTGAGACAAGAGGGATAAAGGAGATACTATACATTAAATAAAGTAACAAAATCAGATTGTCAATACCCACAGTAGAGATCTTTGAGGGATAAATAAAATTCAGATATTTAGGCAAGGCATAGTACATGGCCCTTGTGTTTACAATAAATGAGATCAGCTTATCTGCTACTTGGAAAAAATACCTTAGGCTCGTGAATGATGTCCTTGGGCCTTCAGTGGCAATTCCCAGCATGCTGGGCAAGGTCAGGTCACAGGTAGCTGGAGCAGGGCTAGAAGAGACTGAACCCTCCCTCCATGGAGCAAGGGGGCAGCTTACCATCTCATGTCCCTCTTTCCACAGCAATGATGTGTCCCTTGATGGGGCTGGGAAACCTGGCAGGCTTCAGTTCAATGACCTTTCTTTCCACTCTGGAGCAGGGCCCTGATGGAATCCTATGAAGCCCTTTAGGGTGCTGGAGACTTTAAGAGCATATGCCAAAAGCTGGTGTTTCCTGACTTCTTTTGGGCTTTATTTGCCTTTTCTGTTACTTCCTTGGCCATTATAGACCTTAAAAGCCATGCTCAGAAAAATCTCACTGAGGGGTTTGACTAAGAGAGTAAAATTGCAAATCCAGTGTCTAAAGAAGCCTATTAGACTAAGGAAAGAAAGGATTTGATTTGCGGTGGTAGGTGGAGACTGGAAGGTCTGAATTCGATTTAGGGTGATACCTCAGGTGGTGGGGGTTAAGGCGATGCCCAGATAGACTACAAACTAAGAGTGAAGTTGAGCCTTAGCACAGAAGACATGATATCCCTTTATAGTGAGGAAGTTAAGAATGGTGGCGGTGTGTCTCCTTGAGGTAGGCAGGGAGGGGCTGCAGAGGAGTAGGTTATTTACATATTGTGAGAGAGTACTAGTTTCGAGATTGCATGCTGCTAAATCCTGAGCTAGTGTCTGCCGAAATAGGTGTGGGCTGTTTCTGAACCCCTGGGGTAAGACAGTCCATGTAAGTTGCTGGGCTGCATTAGTGTCTGGGTGAATGCAAACAGAAATTAAGAGTCAGGGTGTAGAGGAATGGTAAAGAAGGCATTCTTGAGGTCTAGGACCGTGAAGTGAGTGGTGTTTGAGGGAATGTTTGACAGTAACTTGTAGAGATTAGTGACTACTGGATGGAGGGGAATTACTGCCTCATTGACTAGGTGTAAGTCTTGTACGAGGTGATAAGCCCCTGAAGGTTTTCGAACAGGAAGGATGGGGTATTGCAGGGAGAGTCCATGGAGATGAGTAAGCCTTGATTTAAGAGGCAGGTAATTATTGGTTTAAGGCCTAAGAAACAGATACAGTTACACATTAAACAAAGATTTTATATACAAATTATGAATTAAGGAACTTAAATGAGCATGCTTTACTTGTTTCAATTTAAATTATACTAGAGATATTTTCTGACAAAGAGACAAGACAGATTATTCACTCACATAGCTCAAGAGAGACCTCTGCTTTTTTTTTTTTTTTTTGTATTTTTCTGAAGTTGGAAATGGGGAGGCAGTCAGACAGACTCCCACATGCGCCCAACTGGGATCCACCCGGCACGCCCACCAGGGGGTGATGCTCTGCCCATCTGGGGCGTTGCTCTGTTGCAACCAGAGCCATTCTAGCACCTGAGGCAGAGGCCACAGAGCCATCCTCAGCGCCCAGGCCAACTTTGCTCCAATGGAGCCTTTGCTGTGGGAGGGGAAGAGAGAGACAGAAAGAAAGGAGAGGGGGAGGGGTGGAGAAGCAGATAGACGCTTCTTCTGTGTACCCTGGCCAGGGATCGAACCCGGGACTCCTGCATGCCAGGCCGATGCTCTACCACTGAGCCAACCGGCCAGGGCCACCTCTGCTTTTTAAGCTTTTTGAGATGGCAGGGAGTTGTCAGCATAGAGGGGAGGAAGAGAGAAAGCAGACAGATGGACAGTGTGAACAGCTGGATGAAAAGAAGGAGGGTCATAATCTGCAGGAGGAGGTAGAGGTTGAGGTGCTAGTGGTGGTGCCACGTGGTTAGAGGAGTCAAAAAGATTTGGAGTTCTGAAGAGTGGGGAGAGGACAAGGGGGAGAAAGGCATAGCTGTAACCTGTGAGGACAGGGTTGGGTCGAGAAGAAAGGCAGAGCCTGCAGTTTGTAAGGAAGGAGGAGGGGTTTAAGAAAACTGTGGAGAAGGGAGGGGCCCCTGGCCAGCAGGGGAGGAGAAAGAGAGACTGGTATTTGCAGGTGAATGAGAAACAGAATTCTGCGAAGAGAGCGAATGGGGCTTTCTAGAGGGCAGAGACTCAAATGGAAGAGATTTGCAGAGGAACCATAGAAGGATCCCGAGAGAGGGGTGCCCCCGGGGGTCAAGAAGGAGGGGAAGAGAGTTGGGAGTCTGTGGAGAAGGAGAGATTGGGAGTGGAGGTTTTAGGTGAGGTTTCTCTGGCCAAAAACGGCCTGCATGTAGAACAAGTGGCACAGAAATTAAGGACAGGAGTGAAGGGAGAAGAAAGTCTGCACATAAGGAGTTTCTGATGCCCAGTCCAGTGGCAAAACTTATCTAGGTCCCTCAGAATATTGTAATCGAATGTCCTGTTTTCAGGCCAATGGGAGTCATTGTCTAATTTGTATTGGGGCCACGTTGTGTTACAGAAGAAAATGAGTTCTTTTTGGCTTAAGGTCAGAGAGGCCCAACTTAGTGTGGTTTTTTTTATTTTTATTTTTATTCATTTTAGAGAGGAGAGAGAGAGAGAGAGAGAGAAACGGGGGAGGAGCAGGAAGCATCAACCCCCATATGTGCCTTGACCAGACAAGTGCAGGTTTCGAACTGGGGACCTCAGCATTCCAGGTCGACGCTTTATCCACTGCACCACCACAGGTCAGGCCTTAGTGTGGTTTTTTATGAGACATCCTAGAGGAGGCTGGTCGGAAGGTTTAGACTATGAAGAGCGTGGAGACAGGTGAGCAAGAGGGGCTGTCCCCACCTTTTGTCACTGTCCCAAGAGGACAAAATCTCTGTGTGGGGGAGTTGTTCCTGATAGAGGTCATCACCACCTGTCAGGGATTTTCGAGAGAGAGAGTGGAGAGGTTTGGCCAGGCGCTTAGTCTTCTGTGCAGTCTACTGAGACTGAAAGTCAAACCCCTCAAAAGCTGAGGCTTGTCAAAGAAAACCATCTGACCAGGAAGGGGTGTTTTTAGAGAGAAATTTGGAGGCCAACTGGGGAAGAGGAAGGGAGAAAACTCCTTACCATCTGATCTGGCAGGGGTTCAGGACAGGGACAGATCACCGACCAATCAACCTACAATTACACGTCCAAATAGAATTAGGGAGTAAGCCCGGGACGAGCTGCCATTGCCCATTGCTTCCCTGGTTGTAAGTTTGAACAGCAAAGAGGGATATCCCGGCAGTTAGTACCCTGTCCCAGTTTTTGGCACCAAATGTTGGAATCCATGGGAGTCCGAAAGACCAGAGTAACAGGCTTTATTGAAAGGAAGAAAGGAACCCTGCCAGGCACTTCTCCCAGGGAGAAGAGCACCAGTTACAGACTAGGGGTGAATTTTATAGCATTTGGGAGAGCCTGAGGGGGTACTGAGTCAAAAGTTCTGGTATGTTCCCTTTTATGGTTTTAAGATTTCAGCTTTCTGGAATGCTCCATCTTGGGCGGTCGATCAGCTTTCTGTAACTCTTCTGCCTCAGGGGTGATTATTCAGTAAGTAAGGGTGAGATCAGGCAGCCAGGTGGAACAACAAAAGGGCAGTTGGAAGTTCTGGTAAATTCATACATCTATCACAAATCCAATGCGAACCTGCATGGGCCAGATGGCTGTGATGGTAGCCGTGGCTACTGGCTTTACATTCACTTTAGTTATTGTATGGTCAGGGGCCACCATCGTGGCCATTTACATGCAGGTTCTCACTGAATTCAGACATACGGTAAAGAAATGATGGACGATGGTGGGCCATTCTGTTTACTGGTGTCTCACTGTAAAGCCTGCAGCCAAGGCCACCATCACAGCAGCCTGGCCCATGCAGATTCGCATTGGATTCGGACAGTCGGTAAAGAAACAACGAAGCCAAAAACTGATGGGCTGTCATCTTTAATTCTAGCTTGCACCTGGCGGGCAAGTAAAAACACACACTGGGCTCCAAAACCCACTCACATTCAGTGCTCACAAAGCTACTGACTTATCTGAGTTTCCTAGAATCAAAGGTTTCTAGCTCACCAGACTTATTCACCTCTGTTCCCCATCTCCTTCCTTCTCCCTGCACAAACTCTGCACTAACTGGCTTCTCACTCAACACTCCGCCATCTTGGCTGCTTCTCCTGGCCTCCTCCACGTGGCCTTTCTCTGCTCTCCTCTCTGCTCTCTCCTCTAATGATAATCTCAGGAACCAAGAGAGTAAGCTCCCGTTCTGCCTCCATTTTATAGTGTAGAAATCAAAACCTTTAATCCAATATACAAAATAGGGAAGTCTCTAATACAAAGTCACTTATCAGAGACATGATGGGATTGTACCACCCCACATCAAAAGGGGTGGGAAAGGCTTAATCCCAAAACCAAGCCCCAGGCTACAAAGATCCTGCCTGCCCACAGAGACACACATTAATATCACCTGGGCAACGGCCTCCATGTGGGCAGTGCCATCTTTAACAAAGTGAGCATAATATATTTTATCTGCCCAACATTAACCAAGACAGGCAAGCCACAAGAAAAGCCAAGGGAAAAGCAGGTTTCTGGGGAAGGGATCAGGGAGGCCTCTTCAATGCTGATGGCAGGAACCGAGAGAGAGAGAGAGAGAGAGAGAGAGAGAGAGAGAGAGAGACCAAGAGAGAGCAAGAGCCCCCAGTCTGCTTTATTTTATAGTGTAGAAAATTAAAACCTTTAAGCCAATATACAAATAAGGGAGTCTCTGATACAAAACCACTTATTTTAGGCATAAATGGGATTCTTCATAAGAGTGCACCACCCCACATCATACAACAGTTAAGGGTGTGGGGAAAAGCTTAGTTTTGAGAAGACCTTAGTATTAGAAGGATGAGAAAGACTTAATCTTAAAACTAAGCCTTAGGCTATAATGACTTTGCTAGTTTACTGCCTGTACCTCATATCCAATGCAAACTATAAGGTAGAGGTCAACGACCCCACACTCAAGCTGGTGAGCCTGCGCTCAAGTGGGAGATCCTGGGTTTAGAACCTGGAACCTCAGTGTCCCAGGTCAATGCTCTACCCACTACACCACCACTGGTAAGGTTCTTGGGGTTTTGTTTTGTTTTGTATTTTTCTGAAGCTGGAAACAGGGAGAGACAGTCAGACAGACTCCCGCATGCGCCCGACCGGGATCCACCCGGCACGCCCACCAGGGGCGAAGCTCTGCCCACCAGGGGGCGACGCTCTACCCCTCCGGGGCGTCGCTCTGCCACGACCAGAGCCACTCTAGCGCCTGGGACAGAGGCCAAGGAGCCATCCCCAGCGCCTGGGCCATCTTTGCTCCAATGGAGCCTTGGCTGCGGGAGGGGAAGAGAGAGACAGAGAGGAAGGAGGGGGGGGGTGGAGAAGCAACTGGTGCTTCTCCTATGTGCCCTGGCCGGGAATCGAACCCGGGTCCCCCGCATGCCAGGCCGACGCTCTACCGTTGAGCCAACCAGCCAGGGCTTCTTGGGTTTTTTTAACAATAAAAAAAATTGCCTGCCTGACCTGTGGTGGTGCAGTGGATAAAGCGTCGACCTGGAAATGCTGAGGTCGCCGGTTCGAAACCCTGGGCTTGCCTGGTCAAGGCACATATGGGAGTTGATGCTTCCAGCTCCTCCCCCCCTTCTCTCTCTCTGTCTCTCCTCTCTCTCTCTCTGTCTCTCCCTCTCCTCTCTAAAATGAATAAATTAAAGAACAAAAAAAAAATTGCCTGACCGGTGGTGGTGCAGTGGATAAAGCAATCACCTAGAATGCTGAGGTTGCTGGTTTGAATACCTAGGATTGCCTAGTCAAGGCCCATACAGGAAACTGTTGGAATCCATGGGAGTCCGAAAGACCAGAGTAACAGGCTTTATTGAAAGGAAGAAAGGAACCCTGCCGGGCACTTCTCCTGGGGGAGAAGAGCACCAGTTACAGACTAGGGGCAAGTTATATAGTGTTTGGGAGAGCCTGAGGGGATACTGAGGCAAAAGTCCTGGTATGTCCGGAATGCTCCTCCTTGGGGGGCTTCGAGCATGTGGGTGTTGAATCAAAAGTCCTGGTGTGTCCAGAGCCCCTCCTTGGGGTGGCTTCTCAGCTTTTTGGAATTCCTCTGTCTCAGGGTCAATAGTCCAGTAAGGGTGAGGTCTGACAGATAAGCGGAACATCAAGAGGGCAGTTTGGAATTCACGTATCTATCATTTCTCGACTCTGTGGTTACATATAAAAGAAAGGCAGTTATTAATTTTATAATATATGGTGAGGGGTGATGAGGAGAAAGAGGAGAAAAAATTGGAAAATTATTTCTTCTTCTGGAGAGAACTCGAGAAGGGAACCTTGCCAAGCGAAGACCCCCATCCAGTTCAGAAGGTTGTCAATTTCCATGCTGTGAGGTCTGAACCAGGCGATGTCTCTGAAAACCTGAGTGAGGAAGTAAAAAATTTTGCGAGGTAATAATTGTCAGTTGCCTGCTGCGAGTGCCGAGTGGACAGAGTGACATGGTGATCCATGGTCTCTGGATGAGCCTCATGAGACATGCTGGTCTGGTTCCTCTCGAATGAGAGGACATGTGGAGATTTTAAGAGACAGGAAACTTGTTGGTGTAAGTTTTTTAGAAGGATTGAATATGTGTGGTTAAAAAGGAAGAGGGTTTGGAGAACATTCAGGAGGGAACTTCTCGGGCTGAGGGGCGGCTTCTTCCTGCTGTCAACCCTACCTATTTGATATTTCCCTCGTGAAGTTCTCCTTGGGGTACTGGGGAATAGGAGTGTAGGAGCATTTGATTGTAGGTAATCCTAGAGATTTCTCTCATCCCGGCCTGTAGGAACTTAATAAAGAAAGAGGCAGGTATTTGGAGATTAGCAATGCAGAGATAAGGAGGGTTGTATAGGGGGGTGTGTGTGAAAATTCTTCCATGGTAAAGTCAGAGATATTTTTTCCTGGCAGCCCTGGAGAGAGTAGTTAGCTTGAGTTAAAAGAAATGTTTCATGTCCGTTTGTAGGCTCCAAGAAGACCCAGTGATCTTGTCCCCTTACTATGTGAAGGGAAAAAGACTGAGAAGCGTTAAGAGGTGTTAATATTTATTCTCCTAGTTCTTCAGGAATACAGGAGAGCTTTAGTGTTAGGGGACCTGTAGAGGTTGAAAGATAGAACTTAGGAGGTTTGCTGATATAGGGTTTCAGATTTTTCTGTTTCATGAGGGCAGGTTTCAGGGTTGATGTGTAGGGTTAGGTAGATTTTCCAGTTGTTTGATTGGCAAAGGTCTGCATGCAGTTCTGTAAGAAACTAGCGAACAAACATAAGAGGCAGGGTCTAAAAGTTAGAAAAATAAATAGGAGAGTGAGTGGAGCAATAAAAGGTAATAGTCAAGACGCCCAGTTTGTGTGAAACCACTGATTCCATGTTTACGAATTCGCTGGGCTTCAGAGAGAGAGAGAGAGAGAGAGAGAGAGAGAGAGAGAGTAAATAGGAATAAGACAGGGCAGTGTGGCTAGTCCCCTTGTCCCTAGATCTACTTTTATAGAGATTTCTAAAGCAATAAGAAGAGAAATTACCTGTATAGCTCAATTGGTCCTTACATTGATGGATAGTGTATTAGGAACTGGAAGAGGCTCATGGGATGGAATTAGGTTGATATTTAGGGTGAGATAGATTAGGGTACAGCTTTTTGTCTAATTAGTATGGAGACGCAGATAGGTGTTGGTCCCACACAAGTAGAAAGTTCCTGATTTGGTGAGGCAGGCTGAGAAGTGAATAGAGAATAGAAGGACAAGGGGTCGGTTTTGTTTCTCTGTTTCTGAGCTCCAGATGGTCAGGGTGGAGAAAGAGTTGTCCTAATAAGTGGGTAGGGTAGATTATTGTTAGCTAGGGTGACTGAATAAACATTCTTTGAAAACCAGTTTTCTGACTGTACAAATTCTTTTTTCTCGGTACAAATCTCCTACAACCTGCACAAACCTTCTACAACTTACATAAACCTTCAACTTTCATGCACTTTCTTATCCAGAAATAACTGGCCTTCATAACAATTTGCTTTTCCTTTTTCTTTCAAAAGTATTTCCATATCTTATACCTTCTATTATCAAAACCATACAATTCCTTTCTAGTCAGAACTCTTGATTTAAAATTTTTTCACCTCTAGTGACAATCAAGTTGACTTTCTTTTTATCCTAGTTTCCCTTTTCCCAAAGCCTGACTGAAAGAGTCCTTAGTTTTTTCATATATTTTCCATACGTTGACCAACCAGCTTCAGGTTTGTGGTTGGAGTAAAGCATGCCATTTTTCTATTTTAGCAGCAGTGGGAGTTGTCAGGATCATGGTGTGTGGACCTGTCCATGTGAAAGTCAGTCCTTGAGTGATGTAATGTTGGAAGTGCCTCTTGGACAGTCCTTGAACAGTTTGCTGAGTGACCTATAAAACCTGCAAGTACTTAGGGAAAGGGTGTTACATTTCTACACTTTGCAGTTAGAGTTTAAGTCCTAGTGACCACTGCTTCTAGCTGGAATTACCAGCAGGTCCCAGCCTATAATAGGCATGGGGCATTGAGATAAGAGGAACAAAGGAGATACTAAACATTAAATAAAGCAATAAAATCAGACTGTCAATACCCACAGTAGAGATCTTTGAGGGATAAATAAAACTTAAATATTCAGGCAAGGCATAGTAGATGGCCCTTGTGTTTACAAGAAATGAGATCTGTTTATCTGCTACTTGGAAGAAATACCTTAGGCTCGTGAACGATGTCCTTGGGCCTTCAGTGGCAATTCCCAGCACTCTGGGCAAGGTCAGGTCACAGGTAGCTGGAGCAGGGCTAGAAGAGACTGAACCCTCCCTCCATGGAGAAAGTGGGCAGCTTACCTTCTCGTGTCCCTCTTTCCACAGCACAGGTGTGTCATCGGTGGGGCCGGGAAGCCTGGCAGGCTTCAGTTCAATGACCTTTCTTTCCACTCTGGAGCAGGGCCTTGATAGAATGCTATGAAACCCCTTAGGGTGCTGGAGCCAAAAGCTGGTATTTCCTGACTTCTTTTGGGCCTTATTTGCCTTTTCTGTTACATCCTTGGTCATTATAGACCTTAAAAGCCATGCTCAGAAGATCTCACTGAGGGGCTTGACTAAGAGAGCAAAATTGGGAATTCAGTGTTTAAAGAAGCCTATTAGACTGAGGAAAGATTTTTACTTTTTTTTTTTAATTAATTAATTATTTTATTTATTCATTTTAGAGAGGAGAGGGAGAGACAGAGAGAGAGAGAGAGGAGAGACAGAGAGAGAGAAAGGGGGAGGAGCTGGAAGCATCAACTCCCATATGTGCCTTGACCGGGCAAGCCCAGAGTTTTGAACCGGCAACCTCAGCATTTCCAGGTCGACGCTTTATCCACTGCGCCACTACAGGTCAGGCTAGACTGAGGAAAGATTTGATCTGTGGTGGTAGGTGGTTGGAGACTTTGGAGGGTCTGAGTTTGATCTAGGGTGAGACTTCAGGTGGTGGGGGTTAAAGTAATGCCTAGATAGACTAGGGATTGAGAATAAAGTTGAGCCTTAGCAGAGAAGACAGGATAACACTTCATAGCGAGGAAGTTAAGAAGGGAGGTGGTGAGTCTCCTTGAGGCAGGCAGGGAGGGGCTGCAGAGGAGTAGGTTATCTACATATTGTAAGAGAGTACTAGTTTTGAGATTGCGTGCTGCTAAATCCTGAGCTAGTGCCTGCTGAAAACAGGTGTGGGCTGTTTCTGATCCCCTGGGGTAAGACAATCCAGGTAAACTGCTGGGCTGCATTAGTGTCTGGGTAAAGGCAAACAGAAAGTAAGAGAGGAATGGTAAAGAAGGCATTCTTGAGGTCTAGGACCATGAAGTGAGTGGTGTTTGAGAAAATGTGTGACAGTAATTTACAGAGATTAGGGACTACTGGATGGAGGGGAATTGCTGCCTCATTGACTAGGTGTAAGACTTGTACGAGGTGAAAAACTCCTGAAGGTTTTCGAACAGGAAAGATGGGGGTATTTCAGGAAGATTCCGTGGGGATGAGAAAACCTGGTTTATGAGGTGGGTAATTACTGGTTTAAGGCCTTAGAAACAGACAGTTACACATTAAACAAAGACTTGACATAAAAGTTATGAATTAAGGAATTTAAATGAGCGCGCTTTACTTGTTTCAATTCAAATTATAGTAGAGATATTTTCTGACAGACAAAGAGACAAGACGGATTACTTACTCATATAGCTTAATATAATTCTGCTTTTTAAGTTTTTCGAGATGGCAGGAAGTTGCCAGCATAGAGGGGAGGAAGAGAGAAGGCAGATGGATGGACAGTGTGAGCAGCTGGATGGAAAGAAGGAAAGTCAGAATCTGCAGGAGGAGAGAAGGAGGTTAAAGTATTGGTGTGGTGCCACATGGTCAGAGGAGTCAAAAGGATTTAGAGCTCTGAGGAGAGAGGAGAGGGCAAGGAGGAAAGAGGCACAGTCACAGTTTGTAAGGAAGGAGGAGGGGTCAGAGAGGAGACAACTGCAGTTTGTAAGGAGGGAAGAGAGGTCAGAGATGAGACAGGCACCGCAGCCAGAGCCACAGCTTCTGAGGAGGGGGGAGGGGACGAAGAACACAGTGGAGAAGGGAGAGGCCCCTGGCCAGCAGGGGAGGAGAAAGAGAGACTGATGAATGAGAAAACAGGATTTAGTGAAGGAAAGAGGCTTGCTGGAGGGAAGAGACTCCAGCAAAAAAGATTTGCTGAGAGACTAGAGAGGGGTCCCGAGAGAGGGGTGCCCCGGGGGTCAGGCAGGAGAAGGAGAGAATTTGGGAGTCCACGGAGAAGGAAAGATTAGGAGCAGAGGTTTTAGGTGAGGTTTCTTTGGCCAAAAACGGCCTGCGTGTAGAACAGAAGGTACAGAAATTAAGGACAGGAGAGAAGGGAGAAGAAAGCCTGCACATAAGGAACTTCTGATGCCCTCCCCGTCTGGTGGCAAAATTGTCAAGATGTCTTAGGATATTGTAATCGGATGTCCCGTTTTCAGGCCAATGGGAGTCATTGTCTAGTCTGTACTGAGGCCATGCCGTGTTACAGAAGAAGATTAATTTCTTCAGTTTGAGGTCTGAGAGACCGAGTTTGGTGAGGTTTTTTATGAGACATCCTAGATGTGTCTGGTCGGAAGGCTTAGACTCTGAAGAGCCCATAGTGGAGACAGGTGAGCAAGAGGGGGCGTCCCCGCCTTTTGTCACTGTCCCAAGAGAAGAAAATCTCCGTGTGGGGGAGTCGTCCCTGATAGAGGTCGTCACCACCTGTCAGGGAGCTCTGAGGACGAGAAGTCCGAGAGAGTGGAGAGGTTTGGCTAGGCGCCTAGTCTTCCGTGCAGTCCACTGAGACTGAAAGTCAAACCCCTCAAAACGTGAGGCGTATCAGAGAAAACCGTCCGACCAGAAAGGGGTGTTTTTAGAGAGAAATTTAGAGGCCAACCGGGGAAGGGGAAAGGAGAAACTCCTTACCTTCTGGTCCAGCAGGGGTTCAGGACAGGGTTAGACTGCCGGCCAATCAACCCACAATTACACGTCCAAACAGAATCAGGGAGTAAGCCCCGGACGAGCTGCTGCTGCCCATTGCTTCCCTGGTTGTAAGTTTGAACGGCAAAGAGGGATCGTCCAGGCAGTTAGTACCCTGTCCCGGGTTTCGGCACCAAATGTTGGAATCCATGGCAGTCCGAAAGACCAGAGTAACAGGCTTTATTGAAAGGAAGAAAGGAACCCTGCTGGGCACTTCTCCTGGGGGAGAAGAGCACTGGTTACAGACTAGGGGCGAGTTATATAGTGTTTGGGAGAGCCTGAGGGGATACTGAGGCAAAAGTCCTGGTATGTCCGGAATGCTCCTCCTTGGGGGGCTTCGAGCATGTGGGTGTTGAATCAAAAGTCCTGGTGTGTCCAGAGCCCCTCCTTGGGGCAGCTTCTCAGCTTTTTGGAATTCCTCTGTCTCAGGGTCAATAGTCCAGTAAGGGTGAGGTCTGACAGATAAGCGGAACATCAAGAGGGCAGTTTTGAATTCACGTATCTATCAGAAACAACTACTATGAGTAGATGTGTCCTGCTTCTCCCCCCTCTTTCTCACTGTCCCTCTTTCTCACTCTCCCTATCTCTCTCTCTCTCTCCACCTCTCCAAAAAGCAAAAAAAAAAAAAAAAATGTAAAGCCAGGAGCCACGGCCAGGGCCACTATCACAGTAGCCCAGCCCATGCAGGTTCGCACTGGATTCGGACAGTCGGTAAAGAAACAACGGAGCCAAGAACTGATGGGCCTTCATCTTTAATCCTAGCTTGCACCCGACGGGCAAGTAAAAACACACACTGGGCTCCAAAACCCACTCACATTCAGTGCTCATAAAGCTACTGACTTATCCGAGTTTCCTAGAATCAAAGGTTTCTAGCTCACCAGCCTTATTCTCCTCAGTTCCCCATCTCCTTCCTTCTCCAGCGACAAACTGCACAAACTGGCATCTCACTCAGCACTCCGCCATCTTGGCTGCTTCTCCTGGCCTCCTCCACGTGGCCTTTCTCTGCTCTCTGCTCTGCTCCCTCTGCTCTCTCATGCTAGTCATCCCAGGAACCAAGAGCGCAAGCTCCCGCTCCGTCCCCATTTTATAGTGTAGAAATCCAAACTCTTAATCCAATATACAAAATAGGGAAGTCTCTAATACAGTCGCTTCTCTGAGGCATGATTGGATTGTACCACCCCATATCAAAAAGGGTAGGAAAGGCTTAATCCCAAAACCAAGCCCCAGGCTACAAGGATTCTGCCTGCCTTTAGCCCACCCCAGCACACATTAATATCACCTGGGCGACGGTCTCCACATGGGCAGCGCCACTTTAACAAAGTGAGCATAATACATATTATCTGCCCAACACATGCCCATGGTTTCGAACCGGTGACCTCAGCATTTCCAGGTTGACGCTTTATCCACTGCGCCACCACAGGTCAGGCCTTTATTTTTGTGTGTGTGATTGTAAAGCCAGTAGCCATGGCCAACATCTTAGCCGCCCGACCCATGCAGGTTCGGAATGGATTCGGACAGTCGGTAAAGAAAAAACGGAGCCAAGAACTGGTGGACCATCATGTTTGATCCTAGTTTTCACCCAGCGGGCAAATAAAAAGACACACTGGGCTCCAAAACCCACTCATTCAGTGCTCACAAAGCTACTGACTTATCCGAGTTTCCTAGAATCAAAGGTTTCTAGCTCACCAGACTTATTCACCTCTGTTCACCATCTCCTTCTCCTTGTACAAACTCGGCACAAACTGGCTTCTCCCTCAGCACTCCACCATCTTGGCTGCTTCTCCTGGTCTCCAACACATGGCCTTCTCTGCTCTCTTCTCTAATGCTAATCTCAGGAACCAAGAGAGCAAGCTCCCAGTCCGCCCCACTTTATAGTGCAGAAATCAAAACCTTTAATCCAATATACAAAATAGGGAAATCTCTAATACAAAGTCACTTATCTGAGGCATGATGGGATTGCAACACCACACATCAAAAAGGGTGGGAAAGGCTTAGTCCTAAAACCAAGGCCCAGGCTACAAGGATCCTGCCTGCCCACAGCCCGCCCCCAACACACATTAATATCACCTGGGCAAAGGGCTTCCACGTGGGCAGCACCATCTTTAACAAAGTGAGCATAATATATTTTATCTGCCCAACAGTGACAAAGACAGAGAGAGGGACAGACAGACAGGAAGGGCAAGAGATGAGAAGCATCAATTCTTTGTTGCGGTACCTTAGTTGTTCATTGATTGCTTTCTCATATGTGCCTTGATGGGAGGGGGGGGCGCTCCAGCAGACCAAGTGACACCTTGCTTGAGCCAGCGATCATGGCCTCAAGCTGGTGAACCTTATTCAAACCAGATGAGCCTGCACTCAAGCTGGCGACCTCAGGGTTTCGAACCTGGGTCTTCTGCATCCCATTCCGATGTTCTATCCACTGCACAACTGTCTGGTCAGGTCTCACCATGCATTTTATACAGCAGAATCAAAGAGAAAGATGCAAGGGAGTTACATGAAATTGATTGCTGCTAGATTAGGGAGGCGGGAGAAAGCAAAGGGGTGGGGATCCCTGGGATTGGATAACAAAGCTAAAATGTATACAGGAAAACTTCTGTTACAGAGGGAGGCAAAAGACTGTAATCATGTAAAATAATTAACATGATAATAACAGTGAAAGGGTTTATTGGTTCCTGCTCTGGTGGGATGCTTGCCCTGAGGGAGCAGAATGAGATTAACCCTAGATATCAAAGGTATGTTATCAGGCACATTATTGCAGATACAAAAGGCAAGAGATGGGCTTCAAAGCA
Source organism: Saccopteryx leptura (assembly GCF_036850995.1). Lineage (NCBI taxonomy): Eukaryota > Metazoa > Chordata > Mammalia > Chiroptera > Emballonuridae > Saccopteryx > Saccopteryx leptura. The sequence goes on along the minus strand of NC_089505.1, from coordinate 83,401,961 downwards.
AACACTGACCTTTATTCAGATAGAGAATAACTCTAGGACATGACTACCCACTATAAACTGCTTTTAGTTTAAAAGTTTTTATTTCAGCCTGACCAGGCAGTGGCACAGTGGATAGAGCGTTGGACTGGGATGTGGAAGGACCCAGATTTGAGACCCCGAGCTTGCCAGCTTGAGCGTGGGCTCATCTGGTTTGAGCAAAAAGCTCACCAACTTGGACCCAAGGTCACTGGCTCAAGCAAGGGGTTTCTCAGTCTGCTGAAGGCCTGCGGTCAAGACACATATGAGAAAGCAATCAATGAACAACTAAGGTGTTGCAACGTGTAAAGCCAGGAGGCACGGCCAGGGCCACTATCACAGCAGCCGCCTGGCCCATGCAGGTTCGCATTGGATTCGGACAGTCGGTAAAGAAACAATGGAGCCAAAAACTGATAGGCCATTTTCTTTAATTCTAGCTTGCACCTGGCGGGCAAGTAAAAATACACACTGGGCTCCAAAACCCAATCACATTCAGTGCTCACAAAGCCACTGACTTATCCGAGTTTCCTAGAATCAAAGGTTTCTAGCTCACCAGCCTTATTCTCCTCTGTAAAGCCAGGAGCCGCCATCATGGCCATTCACATGCAGGTTCGCATTGGATTCGGACAGTCGGTAAAGAAACCATGGAGCCAAAAACTGGTGGGCCATAACCTTTAATCCTACCTTGCACCCGGCGGGCAAGTAAAAATACACACTGGGCTCCAAAACCCACTCACACTCAGTGCTCACAAAGCCACTGACTTATCCGAGTTTCCTAGAATCAAAGGTTTCTAGCTCACCAACCTTATTCTCCTCAGTTCCCCATCTCCTTCCTTATCCCAGATACAAACTCTACACAGACTGGCATCTCACTCAGTACTCCGCCATCTTGGCTGCTTCTCCTGGCCTACTCCACGTGGCCTCCTTCCGCTGCTGGCTCTACTTTCTCTGCTCTCTCATGCTAACCTCAGGAACCAAGAGCGCAAACTCTCGTTCCATCCCCATTTTATAGTGTAGAAATCCAAACCCTTAATCCAATATACATAATAGGGAAGTCTCTAATACAAAGTCACTTCTCTGAGGCATGATAGGATTGTACCACCTTACACCAAAAAGGGTAGGAAAGGCTTAATCCCAAAACCAAGCCCCAGGCTACAAGGATTCTGCCTGCCTTTAGCCCACCCCAACACACATTAATACCACCTGGGCAACGGCCTCTTTAACAAAGTGAGCATAATACATTTTATCTGCCCAACATCCTCAGTTCCCCATCTCCTTCCTTATCCCAGATACAAACTCTGCACAAACTGGCATCTCACTCAGCACTCCGCCAGCTTGGCTGCTTCTCCTGGTCTCCTCCACGTGGCCTTTCTCTGCTCTCCTCTGCTCTCTCTTCTAATGATAATCTCAGGAACCAAGAGCCCCAGCTCCCGTTCTGCCCCCATTTTATAGTATAGCTTCACAACCTTTAATCCAATATACAAAATAGGGAAGTCTCTAATACAAAGTCACTTCTCTGAGGCATGATTGGATTGTACCACCCCACATCAAAAAGGGTGGGAAAGGCTTAATCCCAAAACCAAGCCCCAGGCTGCAACGATCCCCAACACACATTAATATCACCTGGGCGATGGCCTCACGTGGGCAGTGTCATCTTTAACAAAGTGAGCATAATACATTTTATCTGCCCAACACAACGAAAAACTGATGATTAATGGTTCTCATCTCTCCCTGTTCCTGTCTGTCTGTACCTATCTGACTCTCTCTCTCTGTCCCTGTAAAAAAAAAAAAAAAAAAAGTTTTTATTTCAGACCATCTTGTGTGCTTACTTTAGGTCCCAGAGTCTGTAAGGACATGATACACGCTTTCTGTAAAGCCAGGAGCCACCATCATGGCCATTCACATGCAGGTTCGCATTGGATTCGGACAGTCGGTAAAGAAACAACGGAGCCACAAACTGGTGGGCCATAGTCTTTAATCCTAGCTTGCACCCGGCGGGCAAGTAAAAATACACACTGGGCTCCAAAACCCAATCACATTCAGTGCTCACAAAGCCACTGACTTATCCGAGTTTCCTAGAATCAAAGGTTTCTAGCTCACCAGCCTTATTCTCCTCAGTTCCCCATCTCCTTCCTTATCCCAGATACAAACTCTGTACAAACTGGCATCTCACTCAGCACTCCGCCATCTTGGCTGCTTCTCCTGGCCTACTCCACGTGGCCTCCTTCCGCTCTCTGCTCTGCTCTCTCCTCTAATGATAATCTCAGGAACCAAGAGCACAAACTCCCGCTCTGTCCCCATTTTATAGTGTAGAAATCCAAACCCTTAATCCAATATACAAAATAGGGAAGTCTCTAATACAAAGTCACTTCTCTGAGGCATGATTGGATTGTACCACCCCACATCAAAAATGGGTGGGAAAGACTTAATCCCAAAACCAAGCCCCAGGCTACAAGGATTCTCAACACACATTAATATCACCTGGGCAACGGCCTCTTTAACAAAGTGAGCATAATACATTTTATCTGCCCAACACTTTCCTTTGAGCTTGTGTGGTTCAGCATGTGGCCCCTTTTTTGTTCACATCCCAAAGCACAGAGGTAGATTGCTGGTTCAATCCCTGGTCAGGGCAGATACAGGAACAGATCAATGTTTCTGTCTCTCTTTTCCTTCCCCTTTCTAAAATTAATAAAATACATTAAAAACATTTTCCCCATTGATTTGTAAGACTAGGGGTAGGGAGAGAAAGGGAGAGAGAGAGAAAAAAGAGAGGGAGAGAGAAAAGCATGAATTTGCTTTTCCATCTATTTGTTCTATTGGAATCCATGGGAGTCTAAAAAGACCAGAGTAACAGGCTTTATTGAAAGGAAGAAAGAAACCCTGCCGGGCACTTCTCCAGGGAGAAGAGCACCAGTACAAGCTAGGGAGACAAATTTTATAGGGTAAGGGAGAATCTCGAGCAAGTGGGTATTGAATCAAAAGTCCTGGTATGTCCGGAATGCTTCTTCCTGGGGTGGCTTGCCAGCTTCTTCAATTTCCTCTGCCTCAGGGGCGATAGTCCAGTAAGTAAGGGTGAGGTCTGACAGATAAGCAGAACATCAAGAGGGCAGTTTGGAATTCCTGGTAAATTCATGTATCTATCATATTCCATTTAGTTGTACACTCACTGATTCCTTTTTTTTTTTGCTAGAGAAAGAGAGATAGAGGGACAGACAGTGACAGGCAGGAAGGAAGAGAGATAAAAAGCTCAATTCTTCATTGTGGCACTTTAGTTGTTCATTGATTGCTTTCTCATATGTGCCTTGACCAGTGACCCCCTGCTCAAGCCAGCGACCTTGGGCTCAAGCCAGTGACCATGGGGTCATATCTATGATCCTGTACTCAAGCTGGCGACCTCAGGTTTTCGAGCCTGGGTCCTCCATGTCCCAGTCTGATGTTCTAGTCACTGTGCAACCGCCAGGTCAGTCACCATTACAAGACTTTACTAAATGAAATGGCCCATAGTTTTCTGGCTCCACATTTCCTTTACCATCTGCCTGAATTGAATGGGAACCTGCATGGCCATGGCAGTGGCCCCTGGCCTTAAAGGCAGAGTTTCTAAGAAGCCACCCTCAGTGGCCGACCAGGATGATCTCTGGAATTGAGCCATGGCTGCAGGAGGGGAAGAGAGAGAGAGGGGAGTGGGAGGGGTGGAGAAGCAGATGGTTGCCTCTCCTGTGTGCCCTAACCAGGAATTAAACCTAGGACATCCACTCACCAGGCCAATGCTCTACCATTGAACCAACCAGCTAGGCCCCTCAATTTGTCTTTTTTCTTTTTTTTTTGTATTTTTCTGAAGCTGGAAATGGGGAGAGACAGTCAGACAGACTCCCGCATGCGCCTGACCGGGATCCACCCGGCACGCCCACCAGGGGCGATGCTCTGCCCACCAGGGGGCGATGCTCTGCCCCTCCGGGGCCTCACTCTGCCGCGACCAGAGCCACTCTAGCGCCTGGGGCAGAGGCCAAGGAGCCATCCCCAACGCCCGGGGCCGTCTTTGCTCCAATGGAGCCTTGGCTGCGGGAGGAGAAGAGAGAGACAGAGAGGAAGGAGGGGAGGGGGTGAAGAAGCAAATGGGCGCTTCTCCTATGTGCCCTGGCCGGGAATCGAACCCGGGTCCCCCGCACGCCAGGCCGACGTTCTACCGCTGAGCCAACCAGCCAGGGCCTCTTTGTCTTTTTTTTAAGAGAGACACTGAGAGAAAAAGGGAGGGATAGAGGAAGGGGAAGGGAAGCATTCATTTGTTGTTCCACTCAGTCACACATCCATCGGTTGGTTTCCATGTGTGCCCTGACCAGGAGATCGAATCTGCAAACTTATCATTCTGGGATAACGTGGGGTGTTTTTTTTTTTGGGGGGGTGTTTTGTATTTTTCTGAAGCCAGAAACGGGGAGGCAGTCAGACAGACTCCCGCATGCGCCCGACTGGGATCCACCCGGCACGCCCACCAGGGGGCGTTGCTCTGCCCATCTTAGGGCGTTCCTCTTGCCACAATCAGAGCCATTCTAGTGCCTGAGGCAGAGGCCACAGAGCCATCCTCAGCGCCCGGGCCAACTTTACTCCAATGGAGCCTGGGCTGTGGGAGGGGAAGAGGGAGACAGAGAGGAAGGAGAGGGGGAGGGGTGGAGAAGTAGATGGGCGCTTCTCTGGTGTGCCCTGGCCGGGAATCGAACCCGGGACTCCTGCACGCCAGGCTGACACTCTACCACTGAGCCAACCGGCCAGGGCCTGGGATAACGTTTTTAACTGACTGAACTAACTGGCCAGGGCCTGGAGCTCAATTTCTAATGTTCATTTCTGTGTCTGTGATCCTTGGGACCTCCCAGGTTCTAACCTTGATGATCAGCTTTCTCCCGTGCTCCTTCTCAACCCCGCTGCCTGGAAGACTGACCTAGCCTGGCCTGACCAGGCGGTGGCACAGTGGATAGAGCAGCGGACCCAGGTTTGAAACCCTGAGGTCGCCAGCTTGAGCATGGGATCATAGAATTGACCCCATGGCCTCGGCTTGAAGCCCAAGGTTGCTGGCTTCAGTAAGGTGTTGTAGTAATATAATGTTATAGTAATTAAATATATAGAAATATAAAAAAATATGGAAGATATATAAAAGTAATTAAGATATATTAAAATTAATTAAGGAAATAAAGTTATGCTGACTGGATAGGAATTAATATAGTGTGCACAGATATGGTAAACAGACTCTGACTTTCGAGCAGGGCCCAGTTAGTGTGTGTGTGAAGTTATACATAGATAAGAAGTGGCTTGATGTCATAACTCTGTGAGTTAACATAAACAAGAAGCTTTCCTAGGAACATTTTAAAAGTGGCTTGATGTGACATTTCAGTAGATTAACATGAAAAGGGTCCCTAGGAGGAACTCTCAAAATGGTGGTTTGAGGTGATAATTCTGTAGATTGACACCTGTTAGAAGGCGTTGGCCAGAAAAGGTACTAAAGCTAAGGGGCCCCCCTGCTGCAGTAGCCGCCCAGACTCCAATGTGAACCTGGGCTGTCTCCACACCACTCTGAGCTCTAACCAAAGACAGCCAAGAGGAACACGCCTATGTGGCCCCCTTAAGCTGTACCCAAGCACGCCAAAAGGATTTGTAAGTAATAAATCGCCTGTGTGATTCTTGTAACTAACTTGTGTGTCCGTTGTGTTTTTCCTCCAGTGGCTATTCATATCGGCACTGATAAATAGAATCCTCATAGACGCCTCAAGAGTAATCTCGAAGAGGCTGTCAGCCATGCTGATAAGCAGCAGTGTCCCACTGCATGGGGAAGTCAAATCAGGGACGCCTGATTGATGTAGAGCTTGGGCTCTACTGGGACACAAGGGGTCACTTAGTCTGCTCTAGTCCCTCCCCCTCCCCCATCATATGAGAAAGCAATCAATGAACAACTAAGGTGCTGCATCGAAGAATTGATGCTTCTCATCTTTCTCCCTTCCTGTCTTTCCCTATCTATCCCTCTCTTTGATTCTCTTGCTTCTATTAAAAAAACAAACAAAAACAAAACTGTCCCAGTCTGCCAATATTTGCAGGCCACATCAATCCTTCCATGGCTTATTAAATGTGTCCTGGACTACACTATTCCCCCAAATGCCCCATAACTACTTTGACAAAGGCCTTTGGAGAGAAAAGAAAAACATGTTTTCTTAAGGTCTGAGTGGAATCATGGTCTTGGTTTCTCCCTCCTCTCCCACACCCTTTCTGTTCAGAGAACTCACACATGTCATTCCACCTGCCCTGATCCTATTCCAGCCATATGGTGGGTGGTTGGTTTCCCCATGGCCTCCAAATACCCCTGATTGTAGGACCTTGTAGGATGGGAGAATGAGTTGCCTGATTAGTGCTAGAAAGGCAAAAATGAAGCATTTGATATGAAGAGAGGCAATGGGAAGGTATTAATCCAATGGAAACAGTGGCGTTTATCAGACACTTACTCTAGAGGCCCTGACTCTCTGGCAACTGTATTTGTTTTCTGTTGCTTCTTTTTTTTTTTTTTTCTGTTGCTTAACTAGTGACCACAAACTCAGTACCTTAAAACAACACCCATTGCCTGACCTGTGGTGACGCAGTGGATAAAGCGTCGACCTGGAATGCTGAGGTCGCCGTTTCAAAACCCTGGGCTTGCCTGGTCAAGGCACATATGGGAGTTGATGCTTCCTGCTCCTCCCCCTGTTCTCTCTCTATCTCTCCCTCTCTCTCTTTCCCCCTTCTCTCTCTAATAAAAATGAATAAATAAAAAATAAAATAAAATAAACCTTAAAAAAATAAAATAAAACAACACCCATTAAAAAAAAAAAAACACAAAAATGCCTGACCTGTGGTAGCACAGTGAATAGGGCGCCAACCTGGAATGCTGAGGTTGCTGGTACCAAAACCTGGGCTTGCCTGGACAAGGCACTTATGGGAGTTGATACCTCCTGCTCCTCCCCCACTTCACTGTCCTCTCTAAAATAAATAAATAAAATAATAATTTTTTTAAAAAAGTTTTTTTTTGTTTTTTTTGGTGACAGAGACAGAAAGACAGAGAGAGGGACAGATAGGGACAGACAGGAAGGGAGAGGTGAGAAGCATCAATTCTTTGTTGCCGCATCTTAGTTGTTCATGGATTGCTTTCTCATAGGTGCCTTGACCAGGGGGCTACAGCAGAGCGAGTGACCCCTTGCTCAAGCCAGCGACCTTGGACTCAAGCTGGTGAGCCTTGCTTAAACCAGATGAGCCCGTGCTCTACCCGGTGACCTCAGGTTTTCAAATCTGGGTCCTCTGCGTCCAAGTCTTACGCTCTATCCACTGCACCACCACCTGGTCAGGCTAAAAAATAAAAAACAAAACAAAAAAGAATGCTTAAAAAAAACAAACCCCACCCATTTATTAGCTGCAGGTCAGAAACTCAGGCTGCAAACTTGCTCCAGGCCTCACGAAGGCTGCAATCAAGTTGCAGGCAGGGCTGGCTCTCCTCTAGAAGCTCTAGGGGAAAATCAGTTTCCCAGCTCATATAGGTTGTCAGCAGAATCTAGTTCCATGTTGTAAGAATGAGGTCTCTGTTTTCTTGTTGGCTGTCATCCAGGGCTCTTCTCAGATTCTGGACCCCAAGATCACCTTTGTATTTCCTGTCACATGGCCCCTTCCACCTTCAAAGGCTCCGGAGTCCTAATTCAAGTCTGTCTGCTTTCTTCTTCTGCCTTTAAGGACATTGCTGATTGTCTTGGACCCAAACAATCCAGGATCATCGCCATATTGTGAAGTCTGCTGATTAATTTTATCTGCCATATTCCGAGGATTTGGGCATGAAATCTTAAATGGAGGGAAACTATAAAATTGATTTTAAAGAGGAAGAGAGAGAGAGAGAGAGAAAAAGTGATTTGTTTTCCGCTTATTTATGCATTCACTAGTTAATTTTTTGTAACAGAGACAAAGAGAGACAGGAAGAGGGACAGATAGGCACAGACAGGAAGGGAGAGAGATGAGAAGCATCAATTTGTCGTTGCGGCACATTAGTTGTTCATTGACAGCTTTCTCATAGGTGCCTTGACTGGGGGTCCCAGTCTGATGCTCCATCCACTGCGCCACCACCTGGTCAGCTGGGAAATTCTTTTTGCACATGAGATAACATTCACAGGTTCCAGGCATTGGGACATGAATGTCTTTGGGGGTCATTATTAAGCAACCTTCTCCATCTTCTTACCACTTTGAAAACAAAGGGCATTTTTGTAGAGGATGGTTTCAGGAAACAGTTGTACTCAAGGAAGGAGCCCTCTGCTGTCTCAGACACATGCAGGAGTGGCAGGTGTGGGTATGACCATGGTTATCCAGGGAGAGGAGTGGCTATCACTTTGGTTGGGGGTGAGGACCTAGAAGGGAGGGGAAAGTTTCCATTGGAGGCGGGGCTGCCTCTTCCATCACTAGTCTTCTGAGAACGTACTGATCTGTTGCTCACACTGTGGCCTGGGGAAGCAAGGCCAGGCTGGAATAGGAGCTGGGTGCGAATGATCTGGTGGGCAAGCAGGTACAATCCTCACTGGGACCATGGAGGAAGAGGACGGTGGATCCCCGTGTCCCTAGTTGATCCAACCATCCCTAATAGGCCTTAGAGCAGGGGTCCCCAAACTTTTTACACAGGGGGCCAGTTCACTGTCCTTCAGACTGTTGGAGGGCCGGAGTATAAAAAAAACTATGAACAAATCCCTATGCACACTGCACATATCTTATTTTAAAGTAAAAAAACAAAATGGGAATACAAAACATTTAAATAAAGAACAAGTAAATTTAAATCAACAAACTGAGTAGTATTTCAATGGGAACTATGGGCCTGCTTTTGCCTAATGAGATGGTCAATGTCCGGTTCCATATTTGTCACTGCTAGCCGTAACAAGTGATATGACGCGCTTCCAGAGCCATGATGCGTGCGTCCCCCATCACCGGAAGTAGTACTGTACGTGAGCGACGCGATGCTTTGCGATGCTGCCATATACAGTACTCACTGACCACCAATGAAAGAGGTGCCCCTTCCGAAAGTGTGGTGGGGGCCAGATAAATGGCCTCAGGGGGCCGTAGTTTGGGGACCCCTGCCTTAGAGAATTCTGGTGCCCCTCGCAACTTCTTGGCCCTGGATGATCATTAGTCTCTGGTGGATCTCCTTGGCTCTGGTAGAGTCTGAAGGCAGTTCTAGACAGTGACACTGACGTTGGCTTTGGCTATAGCTTCCACAGCATTCAAAACGACACTTCTGGAACCACAGGTGACATAGCTTAAATTCACGGCAACTTTGATGTTGGGTGGCCTCTGCCTATAATCCCACAGCGCCCCAGGCTGTACTTCTGAAATGTGCCACCTCTGTAACAGTCACAGTGGCCTCGATGTTCGCTGGCCTACGTCTCCAGTCCTCATAATGGACCGGAGGGAACCTCCAGCCTTTGAAACGCTCCACAGACGTTTGTGTGCTTTGGGCTCCCTCTCCTTTCTCTTTACCCCCAGGCTACAACTCCTGCAACTCCCCAGAAGGTAGTTCTGATTCCAGACACTGCTGACTCCCATTTTCAGGGCCCCCAACCCCAGCCTCCCAGCTCTGGCCCTTTACTTCCTGCTAAATCTGCGTGTCCCAGTGCAATGCCCGCCTGCTCACCCTGGCAGGTGGCTCATCAGTGCTTCTTCCCACACCCTCCAGGGCACATCCACATCCGCTGACTCAGGACCATCAGAAACCACAAAAGACCCACAGATGGAGTGAGCACTCTCACCTCTCTACCCTGGAGCAGCCAAGAGGCTCCTGGCTCCTCCCAAGGCCCATACACTATTTGGACTAAGAGACAAAGGCAAGAGGTATTTATGAGAAAAGAAAGGGAAACAATTAGATCCATAGAAGGGAGGCATTGCTGTTGGTACAGATAACATACTGATGATAATTCTAAAGAAAGTTTTAAACTTTCAATCCTTTAGTCATCAGTCCAGTAGTAATAACTGTTACTATATTTCTTGTTATCCTTGCAAACAAGTTTTTTGTTGTTGTTTTTTGTAGCAGAGACAGAGAGAGTCAGAGAGAGGGACAGATAGGGACAGACAGACAGGAAGGGAGAGAGATGAGAAACATCAATTCTTTCTTGCGGTTCTTTAGTTGTTCATTGATTGCTTTCTCATATGTGCCTTGACCGGGGGGCTACAGCAGACCGAGTGACCCCTTGCTCAAGCCAGCGACCTTGGGCTCAAGCTGGTGAGCTCTGCTCAAACCAGATGAGCCCATGCTCAAGCTGGCAACCTCGGGTTCTCGAACCTGGGTCCTCCACATCCCAGTCCGACGCTCTATCCACTGCACTACTACCTGGTCAGGCTGCAAACAATTCTTCAGGACACAAGGCTGATTAGACACAAAGTTGTTATGCCTTGTTTTTTTGTTTTGTTTTGTTTTGTTTTTGTATTTTTCTGAAGCTGGAAACTGGGAGAGACAGTCAGACAGACTCCCGCATGCGCCCGACCGGGATCCACCCAGCACGCCCACCAGGGGGTGATGCTCTGCCCCTCCGGGGCATCGCTCTGCCACAACCAGAGCCACTCTAGCGCCTGGGGCAGAGGCCTAGGAGTCATCCCCAGCGCCTGAGCCATCTTTGCTCCAATGGAGCCTCAGCTGCGGGAGGGGAAGAGGGAGACAGAGAGGAAGGAGAGGGGGAGGGGTGGAGAAGCAGATGGGCGCTTCTCCTGTGTGCCCTGGCCGGGAATCGAACCTGGGACTTCCACATGCCAGGCCGACGCTCTACCACTGAGCCAACCGGCCAAGGCCTTTATGCCTTGTTTTAACACTTGAAAGGCTTGACACATAAGACATGCATGGTTGTTCATCTGATAGCAGTTCCAGGTTCATTTTACAGTGCTTCCATTTATTTTTTATTTATTTTAAGGTGAGAGGAGGGGAGTCAGTGAGACAGACTCCCTCATGCACCCCAACCGTGATCCACCTGAAAACCCATCTGGGCCCAGTGCGGAAATCAACCGAGATATTTCTAGTGCCTGAAGCTGACATGGTCAGCAACCTAGTTATCCTCACAATGAAAGCAACTGAGCCACTGGCTGCAGGAGAGGAGGAGGAAGAAAAGGGGGAGAGAAACAGATGACTGCTTCCCTTGTGGGCTGTGAATGGAATCAAATCCAGGAAGTCCATATACCCGGGCAACAACTTTCTAACCACTGAGTCAACTGGCCAGGACCTTTTTATTTTTATTTTTTAACCTTTTTATTTTTGACAGTAGTCAGCACTGGGCTCTGACCCTTCAGATGTGCTGTTGGCTGGCCAGACGTTCAAAGTCTCCAGGTACCTTCACACACAGCCTGGTATATTTCCTTTGTCAGGGGCTGGAAGGTCTGGGCCTGGTTGTCCAGTACAAACAGCGAGTCAGCAACGACACCCACGTTGAAGCCCTCACGCATCAAATGCGACTTAACCAGTTTGAACGTGCCTGTGATCTCCAAGGTGTCCTGCAGGAATACTGACTTTAACTTCGAATGGGACTCCTATGGCCGAGACCGCCCACCCACCAAACTACAGCCACCCTGTGCTCACCTGGATACGAATGAAATGAGGAACAGCATAGGCAGGGAGCCAAGTGCGGACATGCTGGTACAGCTTCTGCCCATCGAAAGTCCGGCCAGGGGCCAGCTGCACAGCTGCCATGCCCACCTTGCCCTCACACCCTGGGAAGCACATCAGTTACTCTCGGGTGACCCACGTCACAGCCCACTGCTGACTCACAGGCTGTGCCCCAGCAGCACCCCCACAGCTAAAATCTGGATAAGAAATCTTATCTAGGTTTGGATAAGAAACCTTATCCAGGTTGGAGGTTTGAAAATGAAGTGAGCCCTCCGCACCTGGCACAGACACCCCGTAGACGTTGACCTCCTGCAGGAAATCCACGAGTAACAACACGCCTTCCACCTCCCGCGTGGACACGTTCTCACCCTTCCATCTGAGGGGTTAAAGCCCCAGTTTGTGACAACGCCCGTGGTAATGGAGAGGCGTGGCTTCCTCCCCACCAAGCCCCGCCCCTCCAAAATGCAGAGGTCCTTTCTCTTTAGTGGGCCTCCCTTTAAAATGGGAAACCCCGGAAGACCTCGCCTGGCCCCGCCTCCCAGGAACCCCACCCCTAGGAGCCACGCCCCCATGAGCATCTCCTTCAGGAGCCCCGCCCAGCACCTGAAGGTGTCCCCGAGGCGGTCCCGAAAGTAGAGGAAGCCTTCGCTGTCCATGGATAGCACATCCCCGGAGTTGAAGTAAATGTCGCCCGGGCGCAGCACCTTCCTGACCAACTTCCTTTCGGTCAGCTCTCGGGGCCCGCGGTAACCAGAGAACGGGTGGCGGCTGAGGACCCGAGTCAACAAGAGACCTGGCTCCCCTGGGAGCAGGAGTAGAAATTTGGGCATTGACCATGGACTACAATCTCAGGAACCCACCAGCCTCTCCATGGAGATTTCCAACAATGGTGGAGTCGTATCACCGAGGACCCTGCCAGACAAGAGGCAGATACCGACAGGGAGATCCGGAAATACAGACAGACTCAGAGACACAGGACAGGGAGAGAGAAAATGAAAGACAGAGAAAGTGGCTTGGGGAGCCCATTAAAAATGGGAAAGGACCTGTGGTGACGCAGTGGATAAAGCGTCGACCTGGAAATGCTGAGGTCGCCGGTTCAAAACCCTGGGCTTGCCTGGTCAAGACACATATGGGAGTTGATGCTTTCAGCTCCTCCCCCCTTCTCTCTCTCTGTCTCTCTCTCCTCTCTCTCTCTCTGTCTCTCTCTCCTCTCTCTCCTCTCTCTCCCTCTCTCTCTCTCCTCTCTAAAAAAAAAATGAATAAATAAAAATGGGAAAAGGATAGCAAAGGAGGGGCGAGGGACTGAGAAAAATGGTGACAGGAAAAAAGGGATGTGGCCAGGACCTTGGAAGACCCCAGGAGAGAAGACCTCAGAAGAAGGTAGAGGACAAGGCTTCCACAGAAAGCTCCAGAGAACAACTCCAGTGGACACCCAGAGACCCTGCAGACAAGAGATTGAGGCAGGGGAGCCAGACAGAGCTAAGAAGCTAAGAGGGTGAGGGTCCCAGACAGTGGTCATATTGGCCAGAACTCAGGGTCTGAGGGTGAGCTGCAGCCACTATCGGGCACTGACTTCAAGGCTTTGAGTTGGCTTGGTCCAGCGAAGAAGGAGACAGGATCCATGCCCTTCCCACACCCAGGGAAGGTTATCTGACCCCCATACCTGGCCCCACAGGCACACAGAAGCCTCCTTTGTTCCTTACAGGCTCTGCGGTCTCCGTGTCAAACTGTACAAGCTCAAAAGGGGACAGCATCTGAGTGGAGGATGGGGAGGTGTCAGGAAAGGTCCTGTGTGCTCAGCTTCTATCAGAGTCACTGTCACACCCTACCCACTTACTCGAAGGAAACAGCTCGTCTTGCCTATAGCCCCACAGCGCCCTGGATAGTTGACAAAACCGATGTTGCCTTCTGTGGCCCCATAGAATTCCATGATCTGAATGGAGCCAAAGCGCTGCAGGAAGGTCTCCCACACGTCTTTCCGGAGTCCATTGCCTATCGCCAGGCGAACTGTATGTGTCCGTTCCTCTTGTCGCTGCAGGGATGTCCCAAAGAGGGTGATGAGAAGATAACATGGGGCATGCCCAGGAACCCTTTCCCAGGAGGGCTATCTCATGTTCTTGACTGAGGAGTTAACTGGGAGGTGATGAGGGGGCATATACCTATATCTACCAGGCATTCTTACTTAGCAGTAGCTACCTGGCATCTGTACTTGGTGGGTTACCTGCAGATATTACCTGGGGGCAGGGAGAGTTACCTGTTGGGATATGTAGGGTGACTGGAGGGCTCATCTGGGGTTTTACATATGGGTAAATACCTGGAACTTTTATCTGGAGGTAACCTGGGGAGTGATTTGAAGCTTCATCTTGGTGACTTACCTAGGGGCCTTACTTGGGAGTAGTTACCTGGAGATTTTCCTTCAGGACTTGCCTAGAGGTTTTATCTGGAGGGATACCTGGAGACCTGGCCTGGAGACAGTTATCTGGGGTCCATACCTCATTTCTCTGTAAGGAAGAGGCTAGCTAATATCTAAGGAGTTTCCCCTGAGCCACACCATGTTCTAGACACTTCACATAGGTTTAATTATCACAATAGCCCCTTGAGATAGTTTCCCTTTTTGCTAAATGAGGACAGTGAGGCTAAGAGAGGTGAGGGCACCTGCCCAAGAAAGCACAGTTGGTCATTGAAGAAGATAAAAAAGCCATGATTGGCATCCTTTTGTGGGATTAACTGTATGTGGCTCTTGTCTGGGGGTTGTACCTGAGGGACCTTGCTTGAGTCCTGTACTTAAATAGACCTGAGATCTTTACCTGGGATGACAACAGATTTCTCTCTCTTTTTTTTTTTTATTGACTTGATTTCAGTGAGAGAGGAAGGGTAAGAGAGAGAGAAACAGAAACAACGAGCTATTCAGGGTTTTTTTGTGGCAGAGATAGAGAGAGAGAGGCACAGATAGGGATAGACAAGAAAGGAGAGAGATGAGAAACATCAATTTTTTGTTGCGGTTCCTTAAGCTGTTCATTAATTGATTTCTAATATGTGCCTTGACTGGGGGGCTACAGGAGACTGAGTAACCCCTTGCTCAAGCCAGTGACCTTGAGCTCAAGCTGGTGAGCCTTGCACAAACCAGATGAGCCTGTGCTCAAGCTGGCAACCTCGGGGTCTCAAACCTGGGTTCTCCACTTCCCAGTCCAACGCTCTATCTACTGTGCTACAGCCTGGTCAGGAGACAACTGAGATTTCATACCTGAAGTGTTCACCATACAGCCGTAATCTTGGAGTCTCACCTGGGGAGTGTTACATAGGTAACGCAGGACTTCGCCCACATACTGGATTACAGTCACTCCGTGTTTTCGACAGTCATCCCAGAAGCAGGAAGCAGAGAATTTTGGGGCCAGGACACAGGTTGCTCCTGGGAGGTAGGAGAGGAAAGGATTTCAGGTCATGCTTCCAAACTATAGAGAAGCTGCTTTGATCTGTAGCCCCCTGAAGCACAGGATATTATTGAGGTCATCTCTGTCTTTCTGGACCAGCCAGACAACCCAGATTGGAAAACCGTAAGCAGGCCTGATTCAAATCCCCTCTGCAAAAGGGCTAGAAAGCTTGGTGTCTGGTACAATGAGAGCACTGCTAAATAAGGGCTGTGAAATTTATCATTCTTGATTATGATAAATATTTTATGAAAGTTTAGCAAAGCAGATGGATAAATGTGTAGATGTGTGGATGGAAAGACAAATGAATGCATGGATGGATGGATGGATGGATGGATAGATATATGGATGGATAGATGCATGGATGTATGTATGGATGGATAGATGTTTTGAAAGATGCTCACATGGATTAATTTTAAGGGCTACTACATTCACTCCAGAAAAGTGATCTTTCCTTTTCTGATCTCCTCCTTGACAGCTGGCTCTGTAGAAGATACTCTCCCCAATTCACCAAAACTCCTTAAAATGAAATATCATCATCCCTGCAACCCTAAGAGACAATTGCTTGTATGCTTGATAGTAATTAAGTGTGTCCTCTTTAGGGCTGTTTTGTTTGTTTGTTTGTTTGTTTGGAGAGAGAGAGAGTCAAGGAGAGAGAGAGATAGGAACATTAAGTTGCTCCTGTATGTGCCTTGACCAGGGAAAATGAACCAGACACTGCCACGCTGGGACAACCCTCCAATCAATCAAGCTATGCAGCCAGGGTTTTCTTTTTTTTTTATTTTACTTTTTACAGAGACAGAGAGAGAGTCAGAGAGAAGGATAGATAGGGACAGACAGACAAGAACGGAGAGAGATGAAAAGCATCAATCATCAGTTTTTCTTTTTATTTATTTATTTATTTTTATTTTTTTTAATTTTTCTGAAGTTAGAAACAGGGAGGCAGTCAGACAGACTCCAGCATGCACCTGACCGGGATCTACCTGGCATACCCACCAGGGGACGATGCTCTGCCCATCTGGGGCATCGCTCTGTTGCAACCGGAGCCATTCTAGCGCCTGAGGCAGAGGCCTCAGAGCCATCCTCAGCGCCCGGGCCAACTTTGCTCCAATGGAGCTTCGGCTGCGGGAGGGGAAGAGAGAGACAGAGAGGAAGGAGAGGGGGAGGGGTGGAGAAGCAGATGGGCGCTTCTCCTGTGTGCCCTGGCCGGGAATCGAACCCGGGACTCCTGCACACCAGGCCAACACTCTACCACTGAGCCAGCCGGCCAGGGCCAATCATCAGTTTTTTGTTGCAACACCTTAGTTGTTCATTGATTGCTTTCTCATATGTGCCTTGACCACAGGCCTTCAGCAGACTGAGTGACCCCTTGCTGAAGCCAGCGACCTTGGGTCCAAGCTGGTGAGCTTTTGCTCAAACCAGATGAGCCCGCGCTCAAGCTGGTGACCTTGGGGTCTCGAACCTGAGTCCTCCGCATCCCAGTCCGACGCTCTATCCACTGTGCTACTGCCTGGTCAGGCCAGGGTTTTATTTAGTGATTGATTTTTTCTAGAGAGACCCAAGAATGGAAGGGAGAGAGGAGAGGGGGAAGTGAAGAAGTCATCCACTGCTTTATCCAGTCAGACATTCCCTGGTTGCTTTCCATGTGTGCCCCAACTAGATTGAACCCACAAACATGTTGTTTTGGGATGATGCTCCTAACCGACTGAGCTAACCACCCAGGGTGAGAATGTACTTTTTAAGGGGCTATTTTTTAAGAGAATCAATCTGTTCCCTTATGTGTCCTGACTGGGGATTGAACCTGAAACCTTTCGGTAACAGGATTATGCTCTAAACAACTAAACTATTTGGCCAAGGCAGGGCTGTATTTTTGAATGTAGAATATTAAATAGGTACCAGGTGCCAGGTTTTTGAAAAATGACAACTGAGTTTGCAACACCTAACAGAATGTCTGATTTAGGAAAGGTCTTCAAGATCTAGTAAAACCAGGGAAAGTTTGGCTAAAGAGTCTTCCACGTGAAGCTCTTAATTCATCTCAGGCTTTCTAAGGTAAGATAACTGTTATCCTACCTTCCAATATGCTGCTTCCAATGTGGTGAATTAGGAAGCACAATGAACCCCACCAACGTTCTTGCTAAGAATAATGGAACTGAATCTTAACACGTCTAGACTGAATTTTCAGTGTAACAAAAAACATAAGGGGCCTGACCTGTGGTGGCGCAGTGGATAAAGTGTCGACCTGGAAATGCTGAGGTCGCTGGTTCGAAACCCTGGGCTTGCCTGGTCAAGGCACATATGGGAGTTGATGCTTCCAGCTCCTCCTCCCTTCTCTATCTCTCTCTCTCTCCCTCTCTCTCTCCTCTCTAAAATGAATAAATAAATTTTTTAAAAAAATTAAAAAAAAAAAACATAAGGGAAAGAGAAGTAGAGACCAAAAAATGAGTAGACTAAGTATAAAAAGACAATTCAGCCTGACCTGTGGTGGCGCAGTGGATAAAGCGTCGACCTGGAAATGCTGAGGTCGCCAGTTTGAAACCCTGGGCTTGCCTGGTCAAGGCATATATGGGAGTTGATGCTTCCAGCTCCTCCCCCCTTCTCTCTCTCTGTCTCTCTCTCCTCTCTCTCTCTCTCTCTGTCTCTCACCCTCTCTCTCTCCTCTCTAAAAATGAATAAATTTTTAAAAAATGAAAAAAAAGACAATTCAATAATTAGGAAAATGTGAACGTGAAGTGTACATCAGATGATACTAAAGAGTTCTGTTAATTTTTTAAAATGTATTGATTTTAGAGAGAGATAAGACAGAGAGAGACAGGAACATTGATCTGTTCCTGTATGTGCCCTGACTAGACATCAAATGAGCATTTCAGAATGATGCTCTAACCCAGTGTTTCCAACCATCAGTCCATGGACCAGTGCTGGTCTACTAGAATTTTCATGATGGTCTGCAAAAGAATTAATTACCCCGATGCTGTGTGAAGATGATAGACCCAATGATTATAGATTCTATAATCTTCACACATCAGGATGGTGAGCTCTTTCACGGACCACACGAAATTTCTGGTGGACAAGTAGTTAAAGACCACTGCTCTAACCAATCGAGCTATCTACCAGCCAGGGCCTGAAGAGTTACTGATAATTGAAGCTCTTATATGGTAGAAATACAAACTGCAATAGTTACAAGTGAAAAGATATGCTATCGGCCCTGGCCGGTTGGCTCAGCGGTAGAGCGTCGGCCTGGCGTGCAGGGGACCCAGGTTCGATTCCCGGCCAGGGCACATAGGAGAAGCGCCCATTTGCTTCTCCACCCTCTCCCCTCCTTCCTCTCTGTCTCTCTCTTCCCCTCCCGCAGCCAAGGCTCCATTGGAGCAAAGATGGCCCAGGTGCTGGGGATGGCTCCTTGGCCTCTGTCCCAGGCGCTAGAGTGGCTCTGGTCGCGGCAGAGTGACCCCCCGGAGGGGCAGAGCATCGCCCCTGGTGGGCGTGCTGGGTGGATCCCGGTCGGGCGCATGCGGGAGTCTGTCTGACTGTCTCTCCCTGTTTCCAGCTTCAGAAAAATACAAAAAAAAAAAAAAAAAAAAAAAAAGAAAAGAAAAGATATGCTATCGCCTGACCAAGTTGTGCTGTAGTGGAAAGAGAATTGAACTGGGACGTGGAAGATCCAGGTTCGAAATCCTGATATCCCCAGTTTGAATGCGGTCTCACCAGCTTGAGCACGGGGTAACTGGCTTGAGCGTGGGATCATAGACATGACCACATGGTTGCTGGCTTGAACCCAAAGGTCACTGACTTGAGTCCCACGTCGCTGGGCAAACGGGTCACTTGCTCTGCTGTTACCCCTTACCCCTGGTCAAGGTACATATGAGAGGATAATCATTGAACAGCTATGGTGGCGCGATGAAAATGGGTGTTTCTCATCTCTTTCCCTCCCTGTCTGTCTATCCCTAGCTGTCCCTCTTTCTGACTCTCTCTCTCTGATTCTCTAAAAAGAAAAAGAAAGAAAAGTATGGTGTATAGGATTTGCTCTAGAATAATTCAGAAAAAGAGGAGTATATATGAAATAAAATCTGGCAACATGTTAACAATTGTTGAGGCTGGATGGAAGACTTGTGAGACTATCCAACTGTTTTGTATCTTTGAAATTGTCCATAAAAATTTTTCTTTAGGCCTGACCTGTGGTGGTGCAGTGGATAAAGTGTCGACCTGGAACACTGAGGTCACCGGTTCAAAACCCTGGGCTTGCCTGGTCAAGGCACATATGGGAGTTGATACTTGCTGCTCCTCCCCCCTTCTCTCTCTGTCTCTGTTACTCTCTCCGTCTCTCTTCTCTAAAATGAATAAATAAATAAAAATAATTCAAAAAAATAAATAAGAAAATTTAAAAAAAAGATGAGAAAAAAAATTAAAAAAAAAAAATTTTTTTTCTTTAAACAAAATATAGAACCCCTCACTAAGTAGCTCAGTTGGATAGAGCATGTCATCCTGATACACTAAGGTTGCAGATTCAGTCCAGGTCCGAGCACACACAAGAATCAACCAACGGCATGACCTGTGGTGGCACAGTGTATAAAGTGTTAACCTGGAAGGCTGAGGTTGCTGGTTCAAAACCTTGGGCTTCCCTGGTCAAGGCACATATGGGAGTGATGCTTCCTGCTTCCCCTCCTTCTGTCTCTCTCTGTCTCTCATTGCTAAATTGAATTTTAAAAATAAATAAATAAATGTTTCAAGATAAAAATTTGAGGCTCTGGCCTGTTTGCTCATTAATGTCGTGCATTGTCTCCAGACAACCAGCCTGTGAGTTTGACCTCCACTCAGGCACATGAGAAGCAACCAATGAGTACACACTTAGGTGGAACAACAAGTGAATGCTTCAGCCTGGCCGGGTCGCTCAGTGGATTGAGTAGCACCTGGAGTGCGGAAGTCCCATTTCAATCCCAGGTCAGCGCACACCTGAGAAGCGACCAACACAACCATCTGTTTCTCTTCTCCTCCCTCTCCCCCTACTCTCTCTCTCCCTTTCTCGCAGCCATTGGCTCCTGGTGCTGAGGATAGCTCGGTTGATTCAAGCATCAGCCCCAGGTGAGGGTTGCTGGCTGGATCCTGGTAGGGCCACATGCGAGAAACTGTTTATCTCCCCTTCTCTCACTTAAAATAAAATAAATCAATAAACATTTTTAAAAATAAAAATATGAAGAAATAATGACTGTGGAGAGGTCTCCACATGAATTCCTAGTCAGGCATTCATGCAGACAACTTAATCCATTAAGTTGTCTTGTTAAGCATTTCTGCACTGAGATATGAGATCATATAAATGACCTTACACCAGCTGTTGTCACCTTCTGACCACAACACAGCTTTTGGGGACATTCTGAGTGTCCATGGTAGTCCTGGGCTCTACTGTATGTCCCTTTTCAAAGGTAAGAATCAAGGATGCTGGATATAACCTGTGAGGCTTTGCCACCCTGACATCCAGTCCAGCAGTCCCATGGATGGGAGAGGTCCTCGGGGAAGGGCTTACCGAGCTCCAAGCAGCCAAGGACCCCAAGGACAAGCCCTGTCGCATGATATAGAGGCAACACCGTGTAGACGACATCATCAGTTACTACCCCACTCAGGGACAGCATCCCACTCATTTGCAGCACTCGCTCATGCGTGAGGATGGCCGGCTTCGGGAGTCCTGGGGGAAGAAGTCATGAGAAGGGTGCGGTGGTCAGAGGACAGCACGCAGGGCTAGGTCTCCATGGTCAGGTCTCACAGTCCTCAGAAGCTGGTCAAGTATAAGGATTTGTGGGTGGTTTCAAGTAGGTCAAGTTAGCTTTGGGATTCAGAGGTTTAATTCCAAAGCTTGTTTAGGTTTTAGTGGCTGTTGGCTAGGAAGGGGCAGAATTCTGGCACTGATCAATCATATCACCCCGTGGGGCAGAGTTCAGGCCAAATGTCATAATCAAAGAACAGAGTAGGTTTTGGAGGTCAGGCTTGGGGTCAGATCAGTGTGAGAATTCAGATATCGGGGGTAGGGCTGCTGGGTGGCCTCACCGGTGGTCCCTGAGGTGTAGATAAACAGAGCAGGGCTCTCCCGTGTGATTCCAGCACGGAGGTCAGCCGGCACGGGGTCCTGGGGTGCAGTGTCAAGGGCAGCCCCCAGAGCCCCCACTCCTGGCGTGCGGGACGAGAGGCTGAGGTAGAAGCAGCTGATGTTCTCTGCCTGCAGCTTGGGAAGCACCTCCTCCAGGTTCTCCCAGAGGTCTGCAAGAATGGATTAGAGGGGAAACTGAGACCAGGTCTACCTTTGAGGTCAGGAGGGGACATCCGAGACCTGGATATAGGGGAGAGGAGCCCACTGCCAGCCACAAAGGATGCAGCCAGCAGACAAAGCTTCTCCGTTCTGTAAAGAAATTCATAATTAGTATTTTTTGGCAAAAAAGGATTGAAGTAGCCACCGTGAAGAAGAAGGAAAAAATACACCTGTGGTGCCCTCAGGATTTCTTTCTAGCAGTCAAGTTCCAGTTGCCTGTGGGGTGAGCAGGGACAAAGGAGCTTCTTGTGCAGCCCCATCCTCGACCCTCTGAACAGCAGTCCTCTCGTCTGTCCCTTGACCCTGTCTCCTTCCATCCACTGCTGGCCTCTGGGGTCCTTACCTGGGTCCACCACCAGCACCCGAGCTCCGGAGCTCAGCACCGAGTGCACCAGGGGCGCCCCGCGGACTTGTGGGTTGATCCAGGCCACCGGACAGCCCAGCTTGGCCACCCCCAGCCACAAGCCCAAGGCAGGAATGGCCCGAGTGGACAGCACCAGGAGGGCGACCGGCTCCCTGGCGCCCTGGCCAGCGTGGTCGACCAGCTCCGCCTTCAAGGCCCACGCCGCCCGGCAGGCCTGGGCATCTAGTTCCCCGTAGGTGATCGAGCGGCCCCCGGGTCCCGTCCACACCAAGGGTGCGCGGCCCGGTTGCGCCCGCGCCCGCCTCTCAAAGGAGTCTACGAAGGTGTCGGGAGGTTTGCGGCTCAAGCGCGCCCTGACGCCCCAGCCGACGCGGACGATTCTGACGATGAAGGCCACGTCTGCGGGCAGCCAGCGCAACCCCAGGGGCGGCCGCGCGGGCAGCAGAGCCAGCGTGAGGGCTGCCGCCGCCAGACTCAGCCAGTGGGGCATCCAGGGGACGAGCCACGGCCGGGCCAGCACGGCCACGCCGACCAACGCACAGCACGCAGGGTCCCCCAGGAGCCACCGCAGTGCCAGGGCCACAAACGCAGCCCATGCGGGCAGCCCCAGGCTCAGGAGCAGCAACAGCAGCAACAGCAGCAGAAACAGGCGCGTTCCGGAGCCCATCGCACCAGCTCCCGCCAGAGACCTGCCGGCGGAATGCGCACCTGCGCCGCAGGGCTGCCCGACCTCGAACTCTGGCCCCTGGCGGTGGCCCAGGTGGTATTGACGGCACTACAAGCCATCCCAGGACTTTGCCCTCAGCCCTTCTTCTTTTTATTTTTCAATTACAGTTGATATCCACTATTAGATTAGTTTCAGGTGTATAGCATAGTGGTTGGGAATATATACCCTTTTCGAAGCGATTCCCCCATAAATCTAGTACCCACCTGGTATTATACAGGTGTTACAACATTGACTATGTTTTCTTTTTTTAAATTTTTTAATATATTTTATTTATTTATTTTTATTAGAGAGAGAGAGAGGAGACAGAACAGTGGGAGGAGCAGGAAGCATCAAATCCCATATGTGCCTTGACCAGACAAACTCAGGATTTCAAACTGGCGACCTCAGCATTCCAGGTCAACACTTCATCCACTGCGCCACCACAGTTCAGACGACTATGTTTTCTACGCGGTACTTTACCCTACATTTTGTTTTCTTCTTTTTACAGAGACAGAGAGTCACAGAGAGGGATAGATAGGGACAGAGAGACACGAACGAAGAGCGATGAAAAGCATCAATTATCAGTTTTTTGTTTTTTTGTGTGTGTGTTTTTTTAATCATCAGTTTTTTGTTGCAACACCTTAGTTGCTCATTGATTGCTTTCTCATATGTGCCTTGACTATGGGCCTTCAGCAGACCGAGTGACCCCTTCCTCGAGCCAGCGGCCTTGGGTCCAAGCTGGTGAGCTTTGCTGAAACCAGGTGAGCCCACACTCAAGCTGGCGACCTCGGGGTCTTGAACCTGGGTCCTTGGCATCCCAGTCCGATGCTGTATCCACTGCGCCATTGCCTGGTCAGGCTACCCTGCATTTTGTGACTGACAATTGTTACTTCCTAACCCCTTCACCTTTTCCACCTAGCCTCCAACTCTCTGCCCCCAGCCCTTCCTGCCACCACACGTTTAGCTCTGCCTTGTCCTCGGTGGCCCCTCTGCCTTTATGGAAAGTCACTGTGGACCAGGCATGTGGGAAACAGGTCAGGGCCAAGGGAAGAATCAGCAGGACAGAAGAGCCAGTGGTCTTCACACTCATCTGGAACAGCTCATGACACCCACATAACTCGGTGAGGAGATGGGACTTGGCTGGGCTTAGGCTCTAGCCAGGTGGAACAGTAGATGCTCAGCAAATAAAGGAATACCTGCAGTGCCTGAATTCAAACCCAGTTCTGAACCCCATTGTGTGCTGCACTGACTGCTGTACCCTTGATATACATATGGTGGCATCCCGCTCCTCTGCTGGGCAGCCACACAGGGAGCATAGAGAGGCACTACCATTGGCCAAACAGCCAGCAGGCCCCACCACCCTCTCCACCTCCCCCAAACCCTTAGGGCAGGATGCTCCGCCAGGTGCTATTACTAAGCTGGAGGGAGAAGAGCAACAGCCTCCCTCTGGGCTGCCAGCCAAACTGATGCAGGACTTGGTGTCACCAGCCACCACCATCTTCAGCTGCCCAGCAGGAAAACCAGGGGTCCTGGCTGCTGCTCCCAACACCAGCCCATCTAGCACTCCAGACGTTGCCTGCCAGGACAGGTATGCTAGGGCTCAGGTTTCCTCATAGCAGCAGCCTTGCCCCAGTGACTCCCTGTACCCCAAAATGTAAGGTGCTCACACATCATGCCCATCAGAAAAGGGAGGGAAACTTTGAATTCCTAAGGGCTTAGAAGATCTGGTGACACACTTTGAAATATGACCCTTGGACAGCTACTGTGATTGGGGTGGGGTCCCACATGTGGCCTCACTCTGTGAAGACACACCTTATACGTGGCTGGCCTGTACCCCACCCTACAGGACCAAGGGTTCTAGGAGAATCAGATCATGCTCAAATGCCCACCTCACTCTTGCCCAGAAAAGAGGTACCAGATGACCAAGCAGACAGTCCTGTCTTTACCCAAGGGGGCGCTGAGACCCAATGGCTACAGCCAGTCCCTGAAATCTAGAAACACATAATTCAGCTCACAGCTTTCGGGTTTGGGCCCAAGGGTCAGTCCTTTATTATACACTCCAAGATGGATCCATCTGAACCTCATAGGTGCCAGATAAGGGGTACCTCAGGGAGGGCACCGGGGATCTTGTTCAGCCAGACTGGGGCAGAGAAGCACCCCTAGACCTCACCTTCCTCAGGGAAGGTGGTGGGGTGAGGAGTTAGGGCCACAAATCTTGGGCCCAGCCCCATATCTGATGATCCAGTTCGCAAAGGTGGTCCAGTCCCTGACCAGCCCCAGCCCTAGCTTGACACTCTCTGCAAGGGTCCAAGTTCATGGGAGTAAAGTGTGTTGGGCCCCTGGTAAGTGGAGAAGAGGTGGAAGCAGGGGGAAGATCTACAGTGCCTGAATTCAAGTGCCAGCTCTGCCCCCCCCCCCCCTTGTCTGCGGCAGTGACTGCTGTACCGGTAATATATATATGGTCGTACCGCACCCCTCTGGTGGCAGTCACAAGGAGAGCTCAAAGGAGGCGAGCTCCGAGGGGAGCTGTACTGGGGAGGACAGCGTAGTCGGCCGCCTGGAACATGGTCAAGATGTCGGGTGGTTTCTTCCACTGGGCAGGGATGTGAGTCCTGCAGTGGGCGTGGCTTAGCCCCACTGACAATTGAGACGCTGTAAAGGATGTCAGGACTGCAGGAGCCTGGGCGAACCCGCGTTGTCGGAGCCAGGTATCAGTCCCGAATCAGGACGCAGGATGCGCAGCCAGGTGGCGCTCCAGCAGGGCGCGGTGCGAGAACACCTTCCCGCAGGTGGGGCAGGGCGCGCGCTCCGGCCGGTGAGTGCGCATGTGCACGTTGAGGGAGCTCTTCTGCGTGAAGCGCTTGGCACAGACAGCGCACTGGAAGGCGCGCACACCTGTATGTGTGACCATGTGCTTGAGCAGGTAGTCACGCAGCGAGAAAGATCGCCAGCACACAGCACACTGGTGGGGCTTCTCCCCTGCGGGCGACAGGACGGTGCCACGTCTGTCAGCTGGAAAGAGACCTCGGGGCGCCTTTGCGGGGTGCCTCCAGGACCAACTATCAATCTGGAATACCCCTGCCCGACAGGTACATTCCGGGACCACCCTTCCCTCCCCTCCCTTACCTGCCCAGTAGGGATCCCCATACAGGGCCCAGTATATCCCCTCTCCTCTGCCCAGTTGGAACACCTCTCTCCCAGACCCTTACCATAAAACCAGGGCATCAGTGAATGTCAGGGTCCCCTAACTACAACAGGTACCCTACCAGTAGGGAACCCTGTCAGTGAGGGACATCATTGCCTCTCAGGACTGGCCATTCAGGTGTCTTGCTACATTTACAGACATCCCCTTACCCCATTCCTACCATGCCCATAGAGGATTGATTCTTAACTATGATCTCTGGCCACCATTCTGGGCACAGTGTGGCAAGGCCCAGCACCCTTACACTGGAAGAGACCTGGGCATACCTATCCCCTTTCTGTTGGAACCTTTTGCCTAGAATCCCTGCCTGTTGGTCACTATAATATCCCTGGGGTGCTAGAGCAGCCTGCTCTCCTCACCATGGATCAGAGGAAAGGATCCTCTGTGTTGTCCCCTAGAGTCATGTAGTATAAACAAAAAGTCTTT
The DNA here is from genome assembly GCF_036850995.1 of Saccopteryx leptura. Lineage (NCBI taxonomy): Eukaryota > Metazoa > Chordata > Mammalia > Chiroptera > Emballonuridae > Saccopteryx > Saccopteryx leptura. The sequence continues at coordinate 83,375,911 of NC_089505.1, read as the reverse complement.
CTCAGCAGCAGGTGGCTACAGGGCAGTGCCTAGAGGAGGTTCTTCTGGCACCTGGCTAAGCCCAAAGCAACCTGGAAATTTTTGGCTGGCACCACCTTGGGGATTCTGCCCTTTTTCCTTCCTCCCCAAGGCAGCCAGCCAGGTGGAGATTTTAAACTGTAAACCACACCTCAGAACATAGATACCTTCCCCACCATGCATAGTAAAACCCCAACTTCCTGGCCCAGCAGCATTCCTCATACCACTCCCCAAGGCCTTCCAGACTAATCCTTGCTTTCTTTCTTTTTGTGACAGAGACAGAGAAAAGACAGAGACAGGAACAGATAGGGATAGATAGATAGAGACAGACAGGAAGGGAGAGAGATGAGAAGCATCAATTCTTCCTTGTGGCACCTTAGTTGTTTATTAATTGCTTTCTCATATGTGCCTTGACTAGGGGGTCTACAGCTGATCCAGTGACCCCTTGCTCAAACCAGCGATCTTGGTCTCAAGCTGGTGAACCCTGCTCAAACTAGATGAGCCCGCGCTCAAGCCAGGGATCTCAGGGTTTTGAACCTGAGTCCTCTGCGTCCCAGTCCTCTGCTCTATCCACTGTGCCACCTTCTGGTCAGGCTAATCTTTGCTCTCTTAACATCTAGCTTGGCCTTTGGCATTCCATATCCATCCTCCCCAAGGGGCACCTGCATCGTCTCTGCAACACACCCACTAATTACCAGCCACCATCGTGGCCTCTTACTCCACAGTGCCTCCAGCTCGACGTTCTTCTGCATTTTACTTCTCCCCAGCCACTTCAGAGACACCTCCCTGACATGCTGAGGTTCAAGAGAACCTCACTGCAGCCTTGGTGAGTCCATGTCTCTCCTCCACCCTGGATCAGGCCACCATTCTTCCTGCTTCCCAAGGCCAGAGAACACACAATCCTTTGCATCTAGGAAGCGCCACTGGATCCAGTGACATCACAGTAGACCCAAGAAGCTCCCCACAGCACTGCTCCAAAATCTGGCCATGAGCCCTCACCACCACCATCAAGGCTCCATCCCTAATGTCCATCCCCAGCTCCATCTGCTGACAAAGTCTCCACCACCAACTTTCCAAAGGCTCCAGTAGGTTCCGGCTCCAGACCTGTGCCTTCAGATACACTGCACTCCCCACCCCCACATAATAAAGCGTGGTATGAGACCAGCAGGAATGTCCACTGCCCACATGTATAGCACTTGGGGGCTCAATTTCCAGGATACACTGAGTCACCAAAGTGTAAAAGAACCCTGTCACAGCCCCCGCCCAGCACCCAAACCTGTCTCAAGTTTGAATCTCCAATTACCCACGGGCTGAGACCCACCCTGGCTCACCGGAGTGGATGAACATGTGCTTGGTGTAGTTTTTCCTCGAGCTGAATGTCTTGCGGCAGTGGCTGCACTCATAGGCCGGAGGCTCTGAACCAGTGGTGCGCACAGCGGGGACCAAAGGGGCAGAGGCGGGAGTGGTGGGCGGGGCTGGGGTTTCCCCAAGAGTAGTGTTGGGGCCCGCCTCCCGCTGGAGTGGTGAGTAGAAAGCGGGGCGAGGTGCAGCTGGCCCGGAAGGTGCTGGAGGGGGCTGTGCAGGGGGCCCTGGAGCGCCCAGATGAAAGGGGAATAGCGCAACGGGTGGTGGCCCTGGGGTCTTCACGGCAGGTGGGCGGGATCCAGACAGGACGCAGTCGGGCAAGGCCGGGCCCTCGGTGGGACAGCCTTCCACGACTGTGCCATCTTCCTCTTGCCACGCGGATACGTAGCTATCGGAGAACACATCCTCGGCAGCCGAAGGTCCCCGAAGGAAGTCCCTCCCGGCTCCGTAGTCAGAGAGGCCAGCCGGTGCAGGTGGCTCCTCGCGTGCGCTGTCAGATGCGGCAGTGAGGAAGCCAGCGGCGCAGTCGGTGAAGGCAGGGGGTACCTGGTTTTCGCCTGGGCCGCCGCCTTCTCCATCCTCGCCATCGGTCTCCTCATCTGTCTCCTCATCCTCATCCTCACCGCCCTCGTCTGGGGCCACAGGCAGAGCGGGGTCAGCGGCGGAACCCTCCACTTTGGTGGGTGTAGGGGGCGCAGGCAGCTGCAGGCGCGCGGGTTGGCGTTGCTTGCGGCTATGCGCCACACCAGGATGGCTCAGGGGGCGTGCGGTCAGCAAGTGGCGCAGGCGGTGGCGCAGCTGCGCGGGAGCAAGTGGTGGGGGAACGGGTGTGGGGAGGGGCGGGGGCGTAGGGGTGGCCAGGGCCGGGGCACGGGCGCGAGCGATGATCTGTGTGCACTCATCTATGACTGTCTGGATGCGCAACACAGACGCGGCCGTGAGCACCTGCAGCGCTTCGCCTTGCGCCACCACAAGCGACCCACTGTAGAGGAACTCAACAAGCTGGCGCACAGTCTGAGCAGGCACCACGGGCGGCACACGGATCTCGGAGTGGCCGAGCAGCAACTTGTCCTGAAAGAAGGGTGAGCCGGCGGCCAACACGCAACGGTGAGCACGCAGTGAAGCCTCACGGATTCGCACGGTCACATCGCAGAAGTGCCCGCCCAGTCGCTGCCCGTTCAGGGTCTCGAGCAGCGAGCGGGAGAAGTTCTGTAGGTGGATGTGGTGCACAGCCTCCGCCGCCGCCATCTATACTAGACGAGGGAGGATGTAGGGGAGGTCAGCCAGAGACTCCAACCTCTGTCCCGTGTCCCTGTCTCTTCAGCCTTTGTCGCAAGACAGGGCCCAAGGGCGAATCTCAGCCCTCCCCAACAGCAGCAGCGTTCTGCTCAGCACACAGAATACAGCATGAGCCTACCCTACCCCAACACACACATACAGACACACACTGCAGGACTTCTGCCAGTCTCACCATAACCGCAGTCCCCAGCAGACCACTGGGAGAGGGCTGGGTATATCAAAAGTGTACACACACCCCTCCCCCCGTTTTGCTTACTACCTGAGGTGGGGTCTAGGGCTGGCTTCCACTGTCTTGACCCACCCAGCCCCCTTTCCCCCAACTCTAATATCAACTTTCCCCACATCCCCCTCAAGGAAGCAGCCCTGTGGAGAAAAGGGCAGAGACCTACATCCAGAACTGGATCACTCTTCACCCTGATAGCTGCAACTCCCTCCACTCGTGGCTGCTTTTTGGTCTGTCTAACCTTAGAGCATCCAAGGCCCAGTGTAGACCCAGGTCTGATGCCTCGGAAATGGGTTGTTAACCAAGGTACACAGAAGTCTTCACAGAGTGGGGTGGCACGACCTGTCTCCTGGACTGAGTGATCTCAGGATTGTGCATAGTCACAAAGGGTTCAGAGTAGGTTGGGCATTAGCTTGGCAGGTGCGCCATGGGAAGCAAACAGTGATTTCTGGCACACCCCAGCATAGCAGCTTGGTGCTTCTTGGAATACGGATGGGGCCTGAGGGCACAGAGTTACTTGTGAGGCCTGGGCAGGGGTGCGGAATTGGGTGGGTGCAGGTGGAGTGGAACATGGCTGAGCAATCCGGATGCTTCTTGTCAAACTGTGGCCTCAAAATCCAGCATTGCTCACCCTTGGGCGCCAGGCTCACCCCACACCCATGCCACACATCTCCAGTCTAGGGGAGGAAGGTCAGGACACAGGACCACTCTGAGACCAGCCTGGCCCAGGCACAATCACATAGCTACAGAGTGAAGCCTGCCTTGACCCACAGCCTCTATTGGGGTCCCACACTCACGCCCTCCCGCTCCTTAAGCCCAAACTGCCTTTGCTGGGACCAGACTCCACTCCCTTTCTTGTACACCCTACATCTGACTGCTCAGACCACTTCACACACCTTCCCTACCCCCACCCTCCCCCGTACCGCTGGCCTGCACTGATGCAGTGACCTCGCATCCCCGCCTACCTCCCGGTTTATTCTCCACGCGACAGCCAGAGGGAGCCTGTTCACTCCTAACAAATCAGGACCCTCCTCTGTTCAGAGCCCTCCGTGCGAAGAATTAATTCTTGGCAATTCCTCAAACGAGCCAAGTCTGCACCTGCCGTTGCCTCTGCCACAGGCATCCTTCCCGTGTCCATTCACCCAGCATCTAAAGAACTTCAAAGGCGAGCCCCGGCGATGGGGGCAGAAACCTGTGTGTCAACCCACAGGGTGTGAGCCCTTCCTTTTCCGATCCATCCCGGCCCTGACTCCCGATCCCATACAGGCCCCGACTCCTCGGTCCAGAGGCAGCAGATCTTTCAAGTGCCTCGGAACAAAGGCTATTTGAGGATGAGGCCCCTAGGCCCCCCTCCCGGGCCCGCGCCGTGTTCCCGCCGCCACACTGTTGCCCACGCCACACACTGACCCCACGCCCTCTCCCGCGCTCTGCGCCATTGCGCGACCTACCCTGAGCACCGAGTCCCTCTCTGGTCCGCGCCGGCTGCACCCGTTGCAACCCGCACCAACCCGGGTCTCCTGCGTTTACTCCGGGTCCGCGCCGTGCCCACGTCCTGCAGCGCTTCTCACGTCCTCAGCGTGCGCTCCAAACCTAGCGCGGGAGGCCCTGCCCAGCCACGCCCGGGTCTCCTCGTCTGCCCAGCGGAAGGGGGTTACCGGTCCGACCCCACTTCTAGCTCCTCCTCAAGCACCGAGCCAGGCGCTGCCTGCCTCCAGCTCACCGCTACCAGGGCCGCACTTCCGGCGGAACCTAAGTCCGCAGCCGCTGCGGCGCTGGGAAGCTATAGATAAAAGCACGTTTCCGTGTTTCTATGGTGATCCGCTGCCTTCAGGGAACCAAAGTCGCAGAAGGAGGTACCCCGGAGCAGCGAGGAATCGCTGAGCCACAAAACGCTTCTAGCGTCACCTGGAAACGGCACACAGGCGGGTCTTGGGTGTCAATCCTCAAGCCCCGCCCGTGCGCGCCCCGCCCCCGCTGGCCTGGCGCTGGTGCACAGCAATGAAGCGTGGGAAGGGAATCTGCAGCCAGGTCTCGCGTTCAGTTTAAGCTCCTGGCGACCCCGGGATGCGGCCTTCTTCCCATTACGCATGTGCAAGTAGGAGTAGGGCTCGCGAGTGGGGTGGAGGAACACACCTGGTCTTGGCGCCCACCTTCTGCCCCACGCCTGAGTCTTGGTCCCGGGTGGAAGGTGAAGAAAGCTTGATTAGATGGGATTTCCACTTCCTCCTCCTGCCCCAGGCCTGCTGCCCGGGGCGAGTCATGGCAGGCCTTGGCCGGATCGCTCAGTCAGTTAGAGAGAGACGTCAGGAAACACCGAAGTTGAGGGTTTCATTCTTCTCTACTCCCCCCTCGCCCCCACTTCCCTACGCCCCTCCCCCGCCATCAAGGCACATTTGGAAAGTGACCAATGAATACACAACTAAGTGGGAAAACAAATGAATGCTTTCCTCTCTCCCCCTAACTCTGTATCTCTAAAATCAATCAGTGAGCCAAGGAAGCATTCTCCCTAAACACAGAATGTTGCTGGAAGTTAGGGTCTGTACAGTAACAGATCCATGTTCCTGTCTCTCTAGCTTTCTCCCTTCCTCTCTCTAAAATCAATAAAATAAAATTTTTAGCCTGACCAGGGGGTGGTGCAGTGAATAGAGCGTCGGACTGGGACGCGGAGGACACAGGTTCAAAACCCCTAGGTTGTCGGCTTGAGCGTGAACTCATCTGGTTTGAGCAAAGTTCACCAGCTTGAGCCCAAGGTCGCTGGCTTGAGCAAGGAGTTACTCAGTCTGCTGTAGCCCCTGGTCAAGGCACATATGAGAAAGCAATCAATGAACAACTAAGGTGCTGCAACAAAAAATTGATGCATCTCATCTCTCTCTTCTTGTCTGTCCCTATCTGTCCCTCTCTCTAAAAAAAATTTTTAATGTAATAATTAAAATAAAATCAACCAATGAAAAAAATTTTAATGACCAATAAATGAAGGCATATGGAACTGAATGATGTGGCTAGGAGCCAAAAAAAAAAAAAAAAAAAAAAAGCACTGGGAGGAGGGGTTGAGATGGGTGGTACCCTGCTGGAGGGTGGTGAGTAGCCAGACCCCAAAGACTGGAAATCACAAGGGACAGAGTCTGTGGGAAGAGCTGTCCTGGAACAGGGAACAGCTTAAATCAGCAAGGGCCTTGACATGGGACTGGCTGTCCAGCACATGCATGAACAAGTCCCACTAGATGGTGAGGCTGAGTGGTGACCTGGCCTGGCCTTATGCTCTACTCATGAGGGCTGAAGGAAGAGAGGAGGGTCTGGACTGCAAGGTCAGAAGACCCCCGGGACCTCACTGGACTCCATACTTTATGCAGCAAGGGTGGAGTCCAGCGTGAGGAGGAGAGGTGATTTCTCAGCCTTCAGTATGGGGACAACATCAGAATGCCCGCTTATCATAGCAGAGTTGTAAATGTGTTGAAGGTCATGGAAGGGTGGGGAATATGCCAGACAGACTGACAGCTCATCCTGTGACCCATCACCTGAGGAAGCTCATTAAAACCCTAGTCAAATGATCTCATCCTCCTTGTTCAGAATGTGGGCCCCTCACTGTGGCCTGCCTAGTCCACTGTGTTGGCTCCATTCAACCTCAACAACCCTCCTAGACCCCTTCCCCCCCCCCCCCAGTTCCTATCACTGGTCATTCCTCTCTGCCCTCCCAGGCTACTTGCTGTGCCCACCTCAAGGCCGACCTGTGCAGTTCCCTCTGTTGCACCATCTCACACAGCTCAGCTGCCACCACCCCACTCTCCCAGAAACCTCCCTGATCTCAAGATTACCCCATCTTCTGTCACAGGGCCTGTGAGGGCAGAGGTTATCTCTGTGTTACACTTTGACAGACAGCTGCTGCCTCTATAACCTAAACAAGAATGTAGGTGCCAACAGTTGCCTTACCCTGCCCTGGACCTAATTCCACTGGATTCTGGGGCATTGTTAGTCATCTCATGTAGGGGACAAAATCCTAAAAATGCCCCACTCCATCCTGACCTGGTAACACAGTTGGTTAGAGTATTGTCCCTATATGCCAGAGTTGCAGGTTTGACCCCTGTCCAGACAACTCTAAGAATTAACTAGTGAGCCTGACCAAGGTGGTGGCACAATGGACAGAGCATTGGAATGGGATGCAGAGAACCCAGGTTCGAAAACCTGAGGTCGCCAGGTAGAGCACGGGCTCATCTGGTTCGAGCAAGGCTACCAGCTTGAGCAAGGGGTTACTCAGTCTGCCGTAGTCTCCCAGTCAAGGCACAAAAAGAAAACAATCAATGAACAACTAAGGAGCTTCAACAAAGAATTGATTGCCAAGACCAGCTCAGCAATGGGTGTGCATGAAAGAAAGGCGCTGCAGGACTTAAGAAAACACACAAGACACAACATACAGAAAAGATGGGTACAGGCAACTCTAAGCCTCTAGGACCAAGAGCCCAGATCTCTGCAGCCTCATCGCATTTATTGGTTTCTCTGCTCATCAAGCAAATTAGCAGAGTCTGGGTCAAATTAGTTGACAATGGATTAAGGTGCAGAGAAAAATGACCAACCGATGTCCCCCAGGTATGTAGGAAAATGGCTATAGGGATCAGCTGCTTCCTATACAGAATCATAGCAGTGCTTGCCAAGGCAGCGTTCTTCCCCTGCAGGACTTGGCATTCCAAAGTATACACCAAAGACTTGTCTCAGGACAACAGTCTAATTCCTGACCACGTTCCTACAATTGATGCTTCTCATCTCTCTCCCTTACTCTCTGTCTGTCCCTATCTGTTTCTCATTCTCTCTCTTTCTCTCTCTCTGACACACACACACACACACACACACACACACACACACACACACACAAAATCCTCTATAGGTATGGTAGGATGGGGGAAGGGGACGTGCCTCAATGTGGCAGGACACCTGAATGGCCAGTCCTGAGGGGCAACGATGTCCCTACTGGCAGGGTTCCCTACTGGTAGGGTACCTGTTATAGTTGGGGGACCCTAACATTCACTGATGCCCTGGTTTTATGGTAAGGGTCTGGGAGAGAGGTGTTCCAACTGGGCAGAGGAGAGGGGATATACTGGGCCCTGTGTGGGGATCCCTACTGGGCAGGTAAGGAAGGGGAGGGAAGGGTGGTCCCGGAATGTACCTGTCGGGCAGGGGTATTCCAGATTGATGGTTGGTCCCGGAAGCGCCCCGCAAAGGCGCCCCGAGGTCTCTTTCCAGCTGACAGACGTGCACGCACCGCCCTGTCGCCCGCAGGGGAGAAGCCCCACCAGTGTGCTGTGTGCTGGCGATCTTTCTCGCTGCGCGACTACTTGCTCAAGCACATGGTCACATATACAAGTGTGCGCGCCTTCCAGTGCGCTGTCTGTGTCAAGCGCTTCACGCAGAAGAGCTCCCTCAGGGTCACATGCGCACTCACCGGCCGGAGCGCGTGCCCTGCCCCACCTGCGGAAGGTGTTCTCGTACCGCGCGCTGCTGGAGCGCCACCTGGCTGCGCATCCTGCGCCCTGATCCGGGGCTGAGACCTGGCCCCGCCCAACGCGGGTTCGTCCAGGCTCCTGCACTCAGGCACATCCTTTACAGCAGGGGTCCCCAAACTGCGGCCCCCTGAGGCCATTTATCCAGCCCCTGCCGCACTTCCGGAAGGGGCACCTCTTTCATTGGTGGTCAGTGAGAGGAGCATAGTTCTCATTGAAATACTGGTCAGGGCCCTGGCCGGTTGGCTCAGCGGTAGAGCGTCGGCCTAGCGTGCGGAGGACCCGGGTTCGATTCCCGGCCAGGGCACACAGGAGAAGCGCCCATTTGCTTCTCCACCCCTCCGCCGAGCTTTCCTCTCTGTCTCTCTCTTCCCCTCCCGCAGCCAAGGCTCCATTGGAGCAAAGATGGCCCAGGCGCTGGGGATGGCTCCTTGGCCTCTGCCCCAGGCGCTAGAGTGGCTCTGGTCGCAACATGGCGACGCCCAGGATGGGCAGAGCATCGCCCCCTGGTGGGCAGAGCGTCGCCCCTGGTGGGCGTGCCGGGTGGATCCCGGTCGGGCGCATGCGGGAGTCTGTCTGACTGTCTCTCCCTGTTTCCAGCTTCAGAAAAAAAAAAGAAAAAAAAAGAAAGAAATACTGGTCAGTTTGTTGATTGAAATTTACTTGTTCTTTATTTTAAATATTGTATTTGTTCCCGTTTTGTTTTTTTTTTTACTTTAAAATAAGATATGTGCAGTGTGCATAGGGATTTGTTCATAGGTTTTTTTATATAGTCCGGCCCTCCAACAGTCTGAGGGACAGTGAACTAACTGGCCCCCTGTGTAAAAAGTTTGGGGACCCCTGCTTTACAGCGTCTCAATTGTCAGTGGGGCTAAGCCATGCCCACTGCAGGACTCCTCACATCCCTGCCCAGTGGAACAAACCACCCGACATCTTGACCATGTTCCAGGCGGTCGACTACGCTGTCCTCCCCAGTACAGCTACCCTCGGAACTTGCCTCTCTGAGCTCTCCTTGTGACTGCCACCAGAGGGGTGCGGTACGACCATATATATATTACCGGTACAGCAGTCACTGCCGCAGACAAGGGGGGGGGGGGCAGAGCTGGCACTTGAATTCAGGCACTGTAAGTCTTCCCCCTGCTTCCACCTCTTCTCCACTTACCAGGGGCCCAACACACTTTACTCCCATCAACTTGAACCCTTGCAGAGAGTGTCAAGCTAGGGCTGGGGCTGGTCAAGGAATGGACCACCTTTGCAAACTGGATCATCAGATATGGGGCTGGGCCCAAGATTTGTGGCCCTAACTCCTCACCCCACCACCTTCCCTGAGGAAGGTGAGGTCTAGGGGTGCTTCTCTGCCCCAGTCTGGCTGAACAAGATCCCCGGTGCCCTCCCTGAGATGCCCCTTATCTGGCATCTATGGGGTTCAGATGGATCCATCTTGGAGTGTATAATAAAGGACTGACCCTTGGGCCCAAACCCGAAAGCTGTGAGCTGAATTATGTGTTTCTAGATTTCAGGGACTGGCTGTAGCCATTGGGTCTCAGCGCCCCCTTGGGTAAAGACAGGACTGTCTGCTTGGTCATCTGGTACCTCTTTTCTGGGCAAGAGTGAGGTGGGCATTTGAGCATGATCTGATTCTCCTAGAGCCCTTGGTCCTGTAGGGTGGGGTACAGGCCAGCCACGTATGAGGTGTCTTCACAGAGTGAGGCCACATGTGGGACCCCACCCCAATCACAGTAGCTGTCCAAGGGTCATATTTCAAAGTGTGTCACCAGATCTTCTAAGCCCTTAGGAATTCAAAGTTTCCCTCCCTTTTCTGATGGGCATGATGTGTGAGCACCTTACATTTTGGGGTACAGGGAGTCACTGGGGCAAGGCTGCTGCTATGAGGAAACCTGAGCCCTAGCATACCTGTCCTGGCAGGCAACGTCTGGAGTGCTAGATGGGCTGGTGTTGGGAGCAGCAGCCAGGACCCCTGGTTTTCCTGCTGGGCAGCTGAAGATGGTGGTGGCTGGTGACACCAAGTCCTGCATCAGTTTGGCTGGCAGCTCAGAGGGAAGCTGTTGCTCTTCTCCCTCCAGCTTAGTAATAGCACCTGGGGGGGCATCCTGCCCTAAGGGTTTGGGGGAGGTAGAGAGGGTGGTGGGGCCTGCTGGTTGTTTCGCCAATGGTAGTGCCTCTCTATGCTCCCCGTGTGACTGCCCAGCAGAGGAGCGGGATGCCACCATATGTATATCAAGGGTACAGCAGTCAGTGCAGCACACAATGGAGTTCAGAACTGGGTTTGAATTCAGGCACTGTAGGTATTCCTTTCATTATTTGCTGAGCACCTACTGTTCCATCTGGCTATAGCCTGAGCCCAGCCAAGCCCTATTTTTCACCGAGTTAAGTGGGTGTCACTGGCGCAGTTCCAGATGAGGTGTGAAGACCAGCAGGCAGAGATTGAAGCCCACTGGCCCTTCTGTCCTGCTGATTCTTCTCTTGGCCCTGACCTGTTTCTCACATGCTTGATCCACAGTGGCTGTCCACGAAGGCAGAGGACCCACCAAGGACCTGGCAGAGCTAAACGTGTGGTGGCAGGAAGGGCTGGGGGCAGAGAGTTGGAGGCTAGGTGGAAAAGGTGAAGAGGTTAGGAAGTAACAATTGTCAGTCACAAAATGCAGGGTAAAGTACGGCGCAGAAAACATAGTCAATGCTGTAACACCTGTATAATGCCAGGTGGGTACTAGATTCATGGGGGATCACTTCGAAAAGGGTATATATTCCCAACCACTGTGCTATATACCAGAAACTAATCTAATACTAGATATCAACTGTAATTGAACAGTGAAAAGAAGAAGGGCTGGGGGGGGGGGGGGCGGAAAAGTCTTGGGATGGCTTGTAGTGCCATCAATACCACCTGGGACACCGCCAGGGGCCAGAGTTCGAGGTCGGGCAGCCCTGCGGCGCAGGTGCGCATTCCGCCGGCAGGTCTCTGGCGGGAGCTGGTGCGATGGGCTCCGGAACGCGCTTGTTTCTGCTGCTGTTGCTGCTGTTGCTGCTCCTGAGCCTGGGGCTGCCCGCATGGGCTGCGTTTGTGGCCCTGGCACTGCGGTGGCTCCTGGGGGACCCTGCGTACTGTGCGTTGGTCGGCGTGGCCGTGCTGGCCCGGCCGTGGCTCGTCCCCTGGATGCCCCACTGGCTGAGTCTGGCGGCGGCAGCCCTCACGCTGGCTCTGCTGCCCGCGCGGCCGCCCCTGGGGTTGCGCTGGCTGCCCGCAGACGTGGCCTTCATCGTCAGAATCGTCCGCGTCGGCTGGGGCGTCAGGGCGCGCTTGAGCCGCAAACCTCCCGACACCTTCGTAGACTCCTTTGAGAGGCGGGCGCGGGCGCAACCGGGCCGCGCACCCTTGGTGTGGACGGGACCCGGGGGCCGCTCGATCACCTACGGGGAACTAGATGCCCAGGCCTGCCGGGCGGCGTGGGCCTTGAAGGCGGAGCTGGTCGACCACGCTGGCCAGGGCGCCAGGGAGCCGGTCGCCCTCCTGGTGCTGTCCACTCGGGCCATTCCTGCCTTGGGCTTGTGGCTGGGGGTGGCCAAGCTGGGCTGTCCGGTGGCCTGGATCAACCCACAAGTCCGCGGGGCGCCCCTGGTGCACTCGGTGCTGAGCTCCGGAGCTCGGGTGCTGGTGGTGGACCCAGGTAAGGACCCCAAAGGCCAGCAGTGGATGGAAGGAGACAGGGTCAAGGGACAGACGAGAGGACTGCTGTTCAGAGGGTCGAGGATGGGGCTGCACAAGAAGCTCCTTTGTCCCTGCTCACCCCACAGGCAACTGGAACTTGACTGCTAGAAAGAAATCCTGAGGGCACCACAGGTGTATTTTTTCCTTCTTCTTCACGGTGGCTACTTCAATCCTTTTTTGCCAAAAAATACTAATTATGAATTTCTTTACAGAACGGAGAAGCTTTGTCTGCTGGCTGCATCCTTTGTGGCTGGCAGTGGGCTCCTCTCCCCTATATCTAGGTCTCGGATGTCCCCTCCTGACCTCAAAGGTAGACCTGGTCTCAGTTTCCCCTCTAATCCATTCTTGCAGACCCCTGGGAGAACCTGGAGGAGGTGCTTCCCAAGCTGCAGGCAGAGAACATCAGCTGCTTCTACCTCAGCCTCTCGTCCCGCACGCCGGGAGTGGGGGCTCTGGGGGCTGCCCTTGACACTGCACCCCAGGACCCCGTGCCGGCTGACCTCCGTGCTGGAATCACACGGGAGAGCCCTGCTCTGTTTATCTACACCTCAGGGACCACCGGTGAGGCCACCCAGCAGCCCTACCCCCGATCTCTGAATTCTCACACTGATCTGACCCCAAGCCTGACCTCCAAAACCTACTCGGTTCTTTGATTGTGACATTTGGCCTGAACTCTGCCCCACGGGGTGATATGATTGATCAGTGCCAGAATTCTGCCCCTTCCTAGCCAACAGCCACTAAAACCTAAACAAGCTTTGGAATTAAACCTCTGAATCCCAAAGCTAACTTGACCTACTTGAAACCACCCACAAATCCTTATACTTGACCAGCTTCTGAGGACTGTGAGACCTGACCATGGAGACCTAGCCCTGCGTGCTGTCCTCTGACCACTGCACCCTTCTCATGACTTCTTCCCCCAGGACTCCCGAAGCCGGCCATCCTCACGCATGAGCGAGTGCTGCAAATGAGTGGGATGCTGTCCCTGGTTAGAGTCATTGCTGATGATGTGGTCTACACGGTCTTGCCTCTATACTATGTGACAGGGCTTGTCCTTGGGGTCCTTGGCTGCTTGGAGCTCGGTAAGCCTTTACTGAGGACCTCTCCCATCCATGGGACTGCCGGACTGGATATCAGGGTGGCAAAGCCTCACAGGTTATATCCAGCATCCTGGATTCTTACCTTTGACAAGGGACATACACAGTAGAGCCCAGGACTACCTTTGACACTCAGTTCCCAAAGGCTGTGTTGCGGTCAGAAGGTGACATCTGGTGTAATGTCATTCATATAAGCTCTTATCTCAGTGAGAAAATGCTTAACATGCACTTCATTAAGTTGTCTACATAAACAGCTAACTAGGAATTCACATGGAGACCTCTACATAGGTCGTTATTTCCTCAAATTTTTATTTAAAAATGTTTATTGATTTATTTTAAGTGAGAGAAGGGGAGATAGAGAGACAGAGTCTCGCATGTGGCCCTACCAGGATCCAGCCAGCAACCCTCATCTGGGACCGATGCTATCCTCAGCATCTGGAGCCAATGGCTGTGAGAGAGGAAGGTAGAGAAGGAGGAGAGGGAGGAGAAGAGAAACAGATGGTTGTATCGGTCGCTTCTCTGGTGTGCGCTGACCTGGGATCGAACCGGACTTTCACACGCCAGGTGCTACTCAATCCACTGAGCCACCCGGCCAGGGCTGAAGCATTCATTTCTTGTTCTGCCTAGGTGTGCACTCATTGGTTGCTTCTCATGTGCCCTGACTAGAGGTCAAACCCACTGGCTGGTTGTCTCAAGACAATGCTCTACATGAATGAGCTAACAGGCCAGGGCCTCCAATTTTTATCTTGAAATTTTTACTTATTTATTTAAATTCATTTTAGAGATGGGGGGAAGAGCAGGAAGCATCAACTCCCATATGTGCCTTGACCAGGCAAGCCTAGGGTTTCAAACTTGCAACCTCAGCATTCCAGGTCGATGCTTTATTCACTGCACCACCACAGGGCAGACTATATATATATATATTTAAGACTTTATTTATTCAATTTTAAGAGAAGAGAGAGAAAGAGAGAGGGAAAGAGAGAGAAAGAGGGGAGAGAGAGAAAAGGGAGGAGCAGGAAACATCAACTCCCATATGTGCCTTGACCGGGCAAGCCCAGGGTTTCGAACCAGCGACCTCAGTGTTCCAGGTCGACACTTTATCCCACTGCACCACCACAGGTCAGGCAGGACAGGCTATTTTTAAAAAATTAATTTTTATTTTATTTATTTATTTATTATTATTAATTTTTTTACAGAGACAGAGAGAGAGTCAGAGTGAGTGATAGACAGGGACAGACAGACAGGAATGGAGAGATGAGAAGTATCAATCATTAGTTTTTCGTTGCACATTGTGACACTTTAGTTGTTCATTGATTGCTTTCTCATATGTGCCTTGACCATGGACCTTCAGTGGACCGAGTAACCCCTTGCGGAACCAGCGACCTTGGGTCCAAGCTGGTGAATTTCTTTAAAATCTTTATTTATTCATTTTTAGAGAGGAGAGAGAGCCAGAGAGAGAGCTAGAGAGAGAGAAGGGGGGAGGAGCTGGAAGCATCAACTCCCATATGTGCCTTGACCAGGCAATCCCAGGGTTTCGAACCGGCGACCTCAGCATTTCCAGATCAACGCTTTATCCACTGCGCCACCACAGGTCAGGCCAAGCTGGTGAATTTTTGCTCAAACCAGATGAGCCCACGCTCATGCTGGCGACATCGGGGTCTCGAACCTGGGTCTTCCGCATCCCAGTCTGACGCTCTATCCACTGCGCCACCGCCTGGTCAGGCGTTAATTTTTATTTTTAACTTTATTCATTTTTCAAAGAGAGAGAGAAATAGAGGGGGGCAAGAGCAGGAAGCATCAACTCCCATATGTGCCTTGACCAGGGAAGCCCAGGGTTTTGAACCAGTAACCTCAGCCTTCCAGGTTAACACTTTATCCACTGTGCCACCACAGGTCAGGCCCTTGGTTGATTCTTGTACGTACTTGGACCTGGATTGAACCTGCAACCTTGGTGTATCAGGACGACACGCTCTAACCAACTGAGCTACTTAGTGATGGGTTCTGTATTTTGTATTTTAAAAAATCTTTTTTTATGGACAATTTCAAACATACAAAAATAGTTTGATAAAGTCTCACAAGTCTTCTATTCAGCCTCAACAATTGTTAATATGTTGCCAGATTTTTATTTCATATATACTCCTCTTTTTCTGAGTTATTCTAGAGCAGATACTAAACACCATATCCTTTCTTTCTTTCTTTCCTTTTTTTACAGAGACAGGGAGAGAGTCAGAAAGAGGGACAGATTGGGACAGACAGAAAAGGAGAGAGATGAAAAGCATCAATTTTTCTTTGCCACACCATACTTGTTTGTTCAATGATTACCCTCTCATATGTACCTTGACCAGGTGAGGGGTACAGTAGATCGAGTGACCCCTTGGCTTGGACCTTGGGCTCAAGTTAGCAACCATGGGGTCATGTCTATGATCCCATGCTCAAGCCAGTTACCCTGAGCTCAAGCTGGTGACCTTGGCATTTTGAACCTGGGTCCTCTGCATTCCAGTTCGATGCTCTATCCACTGCACCGCCTGGTCAGGTGACACATCTTTTCACTTGTAATTATTGTAGTTTGTATTTCTACCATATAAGGGCTAAAGTTATCAGTAACTCTTCAGGCCCTGGCCAGTAGATAGCTCGGTTGGTTAGAGCAGTGGTCTTTAACTACCTGTCCCCAAGTAATTTCGTGTGGTCCATGAAAGAGCTCACCATCCTGATGTTGTGTGAAGATTATAGAATCTATAATCATTGGGTCTATCATCTTCACACAGCATCAGGGTAATTAAAATTTTTTTTAAATTTTTATTTATTTATTACAGAGACAGAGAGTGAGTCAGAGAGAGGGATAGACAGGGACAGACAGACAGGAACGGAGAGAGATGAGAAGCATCAATCATTAGTTTTTCATTGCACATTGCAACACCTTAGTTGTTCATTGATTGCTTTCTCATATGTGCCTTGACCACGGGACTTCAGCAGACTGAGTAACCCCTTGCTGGAGCCAGCGACCTTGGGTTCAAGCTGGTGGGCTTTTTGCTCAAACCAGATGAGCCCATGCTCAAGCTGGCGACCTCGGGGTCTCGAACCTGGGTCCTCTGCATCCCAGTCTGACGCTCTATCCACTGCGCCACCATCTGGTCAGGCTAATTTTTTTTTTCTTTTTACAGAGACAGAGAGAGTCAGAGAGGGATAGACAGGGACAGACAGACAGGAACGAAGAGATGGGGAGCATCAATCATTTGTTTTTCGTTGCACATTACAACACCTTAGTTGTTCATTGATTGCTTTCTCATATGTGCCTTGACCGTGGGCCTTCAGCAAACTGAGTAACCCCTTGCTCGAGCCAGCGACCTTGGGTCCAACCTGGTGAGCTTTTTTTTTTTTTTTTTCTTCCCTTTTGTTTTCTGAAGCTGGAAACGGGGAGAGACAGTCAGACTCCCGCATGCGCCCCACCGGGATCCATCTGGCACGCCCACCAGGGGGCGATGCTCTGCCCCTCCGGGGCATCGCTCTGCCGTGACCAGAGCCACTCCAGCGCCTGGGGCAGAAGCCAAGGAGCCATCCCCAGCGCTCGGGCCATCCCTGCTCCAATGGAGCCCCAGCTGCGGGAGGGGAAGAGAGAGACAGAGAGGAAGAAGAGGGGGGTAGAGAAGCAAATGGGCGCCTCTCCCATGTGCCCTGGCCGGGAATCAAACCCGGGTCCCCCGCACACCAGGCCGACGCTCTACCGCTGAGCCAACCGGCCAGGGCCCAACCTGGTGAGCTTTTGCTCAAACCAGATGAGCCCCTGCTCAAGCTGGTAACCTCGGGGTTTCAAACCTGGATCCTTGGCATTCCAGTCCGATGCTCTATCCACTGCGCCACCGCCTGGTCAGGCATAATTAACTCTTTTGCAGACAAATTTCTGGCAGACCAGAACTGGTCCATGAACTGGTGGTTGCAAAACACTGGATTAGATCATTGCCCTGAAGTGCTCATTTAATCTCCAGTCAAGGCACATACAGGAACAGATCAATGTTCCTGTCTCTCTTTGTCTTATCTCTCTCTAAAATCAATACATTTTAAAAAATTAACAGAACTCTTTAGTATCATCTGATGTACACTTCACGTTCACATTCTCCTAATTATTGAATTATCTTTTTATACTTAGTCTACTCATTTTTTGGTCTCTGCTCTTCTTTCCCTTATGTTTTTTATTTATTTATTTATTTATTTATTTTGTATTTTTCTAAAGCTGGAAACGGGGAGAGACAGTCAGACAGACTCCCGCATGCGCCCGACTGGGATCCACCCGGTACGCCCACCAGGGGTCGATGCTCTGCCCACCAGGGGGTGATGCTCTGCCCCTCAGCGGGGGGGTCGCTCTGTTGCGACCAGAGCCACTCTAGCGCCTGGGGCAGAGGCCAAGGAGCCATCCCCAGCGCCCGGGCCATCTTTGCTCCAATGGAGCCTCGGCTGCGGGAGGGGAAGAGAGAGACAGAGAGGAAGGAGAGGGGGAGGGGTGGAGAAGCAGATGGGCACTTCTCCTGTGTGCCCTGGCCGGGAATCGAACCTGGGACTTCTGCACGCCAGGCCGACGCTCTACCACTGAGCCAACCGACCAGGGCCCCTTATGTTTTTTTTACACTGAAAATTCAGTCTAGACGTGTTAAGATTCAGTTCTGCCTGACCAGGCAGTGGCCCAGTGGATAGAGCATCGGACAGGGAACCAGAAAGACCCAGGTTCGAGACTCTGAGGTTGCCAGCTTGAGTACGAACTCATTTGGCTTGAGCAAAAAAAAGCTCACCAGTTTGAACCCGAGGTCTTTGGCTTGAGCAAGGGGTTACTCAGTCTGCTGAAGGCCCATGGTCAAGGCACATATGAGAAAGCCATCAATGAACAACTAAGGTGTCGCAACAAAAAACTGATGATTGATGCTTCTCATCTCTCTCTGTTCCTGTCTTTCTGTCCCTATCATTCTCTCTGTTCCTGTAAAAAAAAAAAAAAAAAAAAAACAGATTCAGTTCCATTATTCTTAGCAAGAGAATGTTGGTGGGGTTCATTGTGCTTCCTAATTCACCACATTGGAAGCAGCATGTTGGAAGGTAGGATAACAGTTATCTTACCTTAGAAAGCCTGAGATGAATTAAGAGCTTCAAGTGCAAGACTCTCGACCAAATTTTCCCTGGTTTTACTAGATCCTGAAGACCTTTCCTAAATCAGACATTCTGTTAGGTGTTGCAAACTCAGCTGTCATTTTTCCAAAACCTGGCACCTGGCACCTATTTAATATTTTACACTGTGAAAAATACAGCCCTGCCTTGGCCAGATAGCTTGGTTGGTTAGAGCATCATTCCATAACCCAAAGGCTGCAGGTTCAATCCCGAGTCAGGGCACATATGGGAACAGATTGATTCTCTCTCTCTCTCTCTCTCACCAGTTTAAAAAATAGCCCCTTACAAAGTACACTCTCGCGGTGGCGCAGTGGATAGAGCGTCGGACTGGGATGCAGAGGACCGAGGTTCGAAACCTTGAGGTCACCAGCTTGAGCGCAGGCTCATCTGGTTTGAGCAAAAAGCCCACCAACTTAAACCCAAGGTTGCTGGCTCCAGCAAGGGGTAACTCGGTCTGCTGAAGGCCCGTGGTCAAGGCACATATGAGAAAGCAATCAGTGATGCCTGACCTGTGGTGGCGCAGTGGATAAAGCGTCAACCTGGAAATGCTGAGGTCGCCGGTTTGAAACCCTGGGCTTGCCTGGTCAAGGCACATATGGGAGTTGATGCTTCCAGCTCCTCCCCCCCTTCTGTCTCTCCTCTGTCTCTCCCTCTCCTCTCTAAAATGAATTAAAAAAAAAAAAAAAAAGCAATCAATGAACAACTAAGGTGTTGCAACACGCAACGAAAAACTAATGATTGATGCTTCTCATCTCTCTTTGTTCTTGTATGTCTGACCCTGTCTATCCCTCTCTGACTCTCTCTCTGTCTCTGTAAAAAATAAATAAATAAATAAAGCATGAGCTGTCCCTGGCGGGTTGGCTCAGTGGTAGAGCGTCAGCCTGGCGTGCAGAAGTCCCGGGTTTGATTCCCAGCCAGGGCACACAGGAGAAGCGCCCATCTGCTTCTCCACCCCTCCACTCTCCTTCCTCTCTGTCTCTCTCTTCCCCTCCCGCAGCGAGGCTCCATTGGAGCAAAGATGGCCCGGGCGCTAGGGATGGCTTCTTGGCCTCTGCCCCAGGCGCTAGAGTGGCTCTGGTCGCAACAGAGCGACGCCCTGGAGAGGCAGAGCATCGCCCCCTGGTGGGCAGAGCGTCACCCCCTGGTGGGTGTGCCAGGTGGATCCCGGTCGGGTGCATGCGGGAGTCTGTCTGACTGTCTCTCCCCTTTTCCAGTTTCAGAAAGAAATAAAAATTAAAAATAAAGCACGAGTTTCTTTAAAAAAAAAAAAAAAGTACATTCTCACCCTGGGCGGTTAGCTCAGTAGGTTAGGAGCATCATCCCAAAACAACATGTTTGTGGGTTCAATCTAGTCGGGGCACACATGGAAAGCAACCAGTTAATGTCTTACTGGATAAAGCAGTGGATGGCTTCTTCACTTCCTCCTCTCCTCTCTCCCTTCCTCTTTCAGTCTCTCTAAAAAAAAAAAAAAAAAAAAAAGAAAAAACAATAAATTAAACCCTGGCTGCATAGCTTGGTTGATTGGAGGGTTGTCCCAGCGTGGCAGTGTCTGGTTCATTTCCCTAGTCAGGACACACACAGGAGCAACTTAATGTTCCTATCTCTCTCTCCTTGACTCTCTTTTAAAAGAAAAATAAAATACAGACCTAAAGAAGACACACTTGATACTATCAAGCACATAACCAATTGTCTCTTAGGGTTGCAGGGATGATGATATTTTGCTTTCAGGAGTTTTGGTGAATTAGGGAGAGTATCTTCTACAGAGCCAGCTGTAGAGGAGGGGATCAGAAAAGGAAAGATCACTTTTCTGGAGTGAATGTAATGACCCCTAAAAGTAATTAATCCATGTGAGCACCCTTCAAACCATCCATCCATCCATCCATCCATCCATCCATTTGTCTTTCCATCCACGTATCTGTCCACTTATTCATCTGCTCTGCTAAACATTCAAAAACAGTTATCATAATCAAGAATGATAAATTTCACAGCCCTTATTTAGCAGTGCTCTCATTGTACCAGACACCAAGCTTTCTACCCTTTTTGGACAGTGGATTGAATCAGGCCTAATTACGGTTTTCCAAATCAGGGCTCTTCTGGCTGGTCCAGGGAGACAGAAATGACCCCAATAGTATTCTGTGCTTCAGAGGGCCACAAATCAAAGCAGCTTCTCTATAGTTTGGAAGCATGACCTGAAATCCTTTCCTCTCCTACCTCCCAGGAGCAACCTGTGTCCTGGCCCCAAAGTTCTCTGCTTCCTGCTTCTGGAATGACTGTCAGCAACACAAAGTGACCGTAATCCAGTATATAGGCGAAGTCCTGTGGTACCTGTGTAATATCCCCCAAGTGAGACTCTAAGGTTATGGCTGTATGGTGAACACTTCAGGTATGAAATCTCAGTTGTCATCCCAGGTAAAGATCTCAGGTCTATTTAAGTACAGGACTCAAGCAAGGTCTCTCAGTTACAACCCCCAGACAAGAGCCACATACAGTTAATCCCATAAAAGGATTCCAATGGTGGCTTTTTCATCTTCTTCAATGATCAACTGTGCTTTCTTGGGCAGGTGCCCTCACCTCTCTTAGCCTCACTGTCTTCATTTAGCAAAAAGGGAAACTATCTCAAGGGGGTATTGTGATAATTAAACCTATGTGAAGTGTCTAGAACATGGTGTGGCTCAAGGAAAACTCAGCAGATATTAGCTAGCCTCTTCCTTACAGAGAAATGAGGTATGGACCCCAGATTACTGTCTCTAGGCCAGGTCTCCAGATAAACCTCTAGGCAAGTCCTGGAGGAAAATCTCCAGGTAACTACTCCCAAGTAAGGCCCCTAGGCAAGTCACCAAGATGAAGCTTCAAATCACTCCCCAGGTTACCTCCAGATAAAAGTTCCAGGTATTGACCTGTGGTGGCACAGTGGATAAAGCATCGACCTGGAAATGCTGAGGTTGCTGGTTCGAAACCCTGGGCTTGCCTGGTCAAGGCACATATGGGAGTTGATGCTTCCTGCTCCTCCCCCCTTCTCTCTCTCCCCCCCCTTTCTAAAATGAATAATAAAAAAAAATTTTCCAGGTATTTATCCATATGTAAAACCCCAGATGAGCCCTCCAGTCACCCTACATATCCCAACAGGTAACTCTCCCTGCCCCCAGGTAATATCTGCAGGTAACCCACCAAGTACAGATGCCAGGTAGCTACTGCTAAGTAAGAATGCCTGGTAGATATAGGTATATGCCCCTCATCACCTCCCAGTTAACTCCTCAGTCAAGAACATGAGATAGCCCTCCTGGGAAAGGGTTCCTGGGCATGCCCCATGTTATCTTCTCATCACCCTCTTTGGGACATCCCTGCAGCGACAAGAGGAACGGACACATACAGTCCGCCTGGCGATAGGCAATGGACTCCGGAAAGACGTGTGGGAGACCTTCCTGCAGCGCTTTGGCTCCATTCAGATCATGGAATTCTATGGGACCACAGAAGGCAACATCGGTTTTGTCAACTATCCAGGGCGCTGTGGGGCTATAGGCAAGACGAGCTGTTTCCTTCGAGTAAGTGGATTGTGTGTGACAGTGACTCTGATTGAAGCTGAGCACACAGGACCTCTCCTGACACCTCCCCATCCTCCACTCAGATGCTGTCCTTTTTTGAGCTTGTAGAGTTTGACATGGAGACCGCAGAGCCTGTGAGGAACAAAGGAGGCTTCTGTGTGCCTGTGGGGCCAGGTATGGGGGTCAGATAATCTTTCCTGGGTGCGAGAAGGGCATGGATCCTGTCTCCTTCTTCGCTGGACCAAGCCATCCAAAGCCTTAAGTTCAGTGCCCTATACTGTCTGCAGCTCACCCTCAGACCTGTGTTCCATCTAATATGACCACTGTCTGGGACCCTCACCCTCTCAGCTTCCTAGCTCTGTCTGGCTCCCCTGCTTCAATATCTTGTCTGCAGAGTCTCTGGATGTCCACTGATGTTGTTCTCTCAAGCTTTCTGTGGAAGCCTTGTCCTCGCAAGCATCAATTTCTTGTCCTCTACCTTCTTCTAAGGCAGGGGTCCCCAAACTATGGCCTGCGGGCCACATGCGGCCCCCTGAGGCCATTTATCTGGCCCTCGCAGCACTTCCGGAAGGGGCATCTCTTTCATTGGTGGTCAGTGAGAGGAGCATAGTTCCCATTGAAATACTGGTCATTTTGTTGATTTAAATTTACTTGTTCTGCCCTGGCCGGTTGGCTCAGCGGTAGAGCGTCGGCCTAGCGTGCGGAGGACCCGGGTTTGATTCCCGGCCAGGGCACACAGGAGAAGCGCCCATTTGCTTCTCCACCCCTCCGCCGCGCTTTCCTCTCTGTCTCTCTCTCTTCCCCTCCCGCAGCCAAGGCTCCATTGGAGCAAAGATGACCCGGGCGCTGGGGATGGCTCTGTGGCCTCTGCCTCAGGCGCTAGAGTGGCTCTGGTCGCAACATGGCGACGCCCAGGATGGGCAGAGCATCGCCCCCTGGTGGGCAGAGCGTCGCCCCTGGTGGGCGTGCCGGGTGGATCCCGGTCGGGCGCATGCGGGAGTCTGTCTGACTGTCTCTCCCTGTTTCCAGCTTCAGAAAAATGGAAAAAAAAAATTTACTTGTTCTTTATTTTAAATATTGTATTTGTTCCCATTTTGTTTTTTACTTTAAAATAAGATAAGTGCAGTGTGCATAGGGATTTGTTCATAGTTGTTTTTTTTTTTATAATCCGGCCCTCCAACGGTCTGAGGGACAGTGAACTGGCCCCCTCTGTTGTGGACCGTTAATGGCAAAAAGCCATTATAGATTCGAGGCTTGGCAGGGGGCTAAGTTCTCCCCCCTCCATCTCCATATTTGGCTTTGATGCTGAGTATTTGCACCCACTCCACTTCTTTCCTTGGGTTGCAGGAAGCAATATACATGCCCTTCCTCTGACTCTTTGTTTGTTTCAGATGTTTGTAAATTTCACTAATGTATCCTGTTTTTGCCTTGGGAGAGTTCCTGTCTTAGCCTTTGATGTGCAACTTTGTATCAGGTTCCTTGATTTGCATAGGTCTATATAATAAAGCGAACTGGGGCTGTGAGGCACTCAGATACTGCCAGGCAGTTTGAGAAGTCCTCCCGGTCCCATCGGTTTTGTTCTGACAAAGTGTGTTTCCTCAATTCCGCACTGTTATTAGGAGCTGCGCTGGTCCGCGGCAAGTGGCGCCTGAACAGAAGACTTGAGTATGAGTACGAGGAAACTAAAACTGAAGGAAGGTGACGGAACTCCCCAAAGTGAAGTGCGCACAGTGAGTAAAGAAAGTTTTTGGGGAAAGTGTAGTTGGGAGTAAAAGAATATGGGACAGATAGGGTCAAAAGTAAGGGACCTTTATGTAGGAATGTTTCCGTATGAAGACAAATCATTGTCTGAAGAGTATCAGGGTGAGCTGGAAAAAGAGGGATGTGAATACAAGGATAACTTGGAGTCTGAGGATGACAGGGGGGATGAAAAATCCGTGGCTATGGCTGCCTTAGCCGCGGGGCCTCTGCTGCCCTCAGCTCCTTCCTACATTCAACCCTCTGCTCCTCCGTTCCCTTATCAGGCTGATTACCAGGCTCGAAATGTAGGGGAAACAATAAATGATGGCTTTACCCATTTTCCTGTTGTAGAAAGACAGGATGATATGAGGAGACTAGTGCGAGAACATGAACCTGTACCTTTTAGAACTCTGAAAGAGCTTAAACTTGCTTGTGTTCAGTATGGGCCTACTGCCCCTTTTTCACTTGGTTTATTAGATACTATTAGGGCACAGGCTCTTCCCCCAAATGACTGGAAGGCGATTGCTTGTGCTTGCCTCTCCGGGGGTGATTATTTGCTTTGGAAGTTGGACTTTCATGAAGGGGCTGTTGAGGTAGGAGAAAATTCTCAGCATAGTCAACCTGAGCCGCCGGTTACAGCAAATATAGAATTTGAGAATGGATAGGAGATTCAGGTATTAGGAAAATTACAGCTTTTCCTGTCCTGATCTGATTTTCTTTAATGTTTTAACTATGATCTTCTGAACTATCATTTTGTTTCTTTTTTGTTCTTTGCCTGGAGGTTGAGGCAGGGGACCTGTGTTGGATCTGACTATAGGAAATATCCCAGCAGCTGCCGAGAGCAAATTTTCTCGGGGAGATTTTGTTTAGTCACATCCTTCAGTCTCTCTGTCAGAAAATGCCCTAATATCAGGCAGGCATCTTTCTAATCTGAAAAGTAATGCTGAAATCCCAGGTTTCTCTCTGGTTTGTCTAATTCTTGTCTCTGTTTAGTCTTTGTTTAATATTGTCAAAATGTGTCTGTTTTTAAGGCCTGAATTAAGTTTGTTTTTGCATGCAAAAATTGGAAATGCTGGCTCTAATATTTAGAAAAAATAAAATGTTTTTAGAACTTGTAAGGAGCACTCATTTAAATTTAAATAGAATAGAATGTAGATCCTTAAGACTTACTGATTTGGTTGGTGCATTGTGAGGTGTGTTCCGAGTTAGGAACTTAAGAATTAAGTTGCAAATAGCAACTTAAGAATTAGGAAACTCCTGCAAATCCTCTTTGTCATGTTCTTTTTACTTTAAATTTTTTGAATACTGATGGACAGGGTCATTCAGCAGCAGAGAGACTCTGGAACCCTGCAAGGAAAGCCTTCCCTGAAGTGCAATGGAGGGACCCGCTCACAGGAATCTGGCAAGGGCCAGACCCTGTTCTCTTATGGGGCCAAGGATATATGTGTGTTTTTCCTAGGTCTGCTGAAGCTCCTCGGTGGATCCCTGAACGACTGGTGAGACACCATGATTCTAGATGACTCATTTCACAAGAGAAATTGTATGAGGCTTATTTTACTACACTCTCTTCCCTTTCTCAATTATTATTACCTAATTTTTTTTAATGTTTTAGATAATTTTATTTCTTTCCTGCTCCATTGCCTGAAAAGAAGGCGAAAGGAGGGCCTGATTTGAGTGTTGCTGAACAGAAATCTCATACGGCTGTCTTGAGATTTTTCAAGAGAGATCTCTGTTTAGTATATATCCTTATTACATTCCTATTAAGGTAGCCCTACTTAAAATCAAGCAGGCCATAGTTTAATCTCTAAAACCCCGGGTTTCACTCTTGATTTGTGTGATTGTATATGAAGTCTTTGTTTAATGTCTAAGTGTCTTTGTTTATAAGGCCTGAATTAAGTCCCTATATGAAAAGTAACAATGATAATAGTTTTGGAAGTGCCGGCTCTAGTATTGAAAACAAAATGGGGATAATTTCATTTCCCTATATAAATATAATTTTGTTTGGAATAAGTAAAGCATGCTCATTTTGGATCCAAAAGACTTGCTGGTTTGGCCAGGCTGCTCCAGGCTGCAAGTGAAAGGCTTGAAGCAGCATAGATTTACATAATAAAAGTGTAAAGATTTTTTTTACTATAGGAGAATAATGAAGCTCACACTGGGATTTTTCAATTTTGATATGTACACTTTAAGGTGCCTGTTAATATTAAGGGGGTGTTTTGATAAGTGTGGGAATGTTGCTTAAAGGTGCATTTACTCTATTTTTGTTAAAAAGTTAACAAAGTCAAGAATTTCTTGCAATCTTTGAAGTCAAAATATTGTAAAGTGTGCTTAACATTTGCTTGAAGATTCAATTGAAAATAATAAGAAAGGGGGGGGAGTCATGTCCTGGAGCTCCTGCAGGTCTACCCTGTTACGCTTTTTACTTCAAACAGTTTCTTCTGAATGCTGATGTACAAGAGATGCCAAATTTTTTGTCCTGCAAACTACTACCCCCTTTTTTTTTTATTTGATTCCAGCTAATAACACTGTTTTGTTCTTTTCTGAATAGCTCCAGATATATAGGCAGATAGGGACCCTCAAGCCCCTCAGCGAGATCTTCTGAGCATGGCTTTTAAGGTAGCAAGAGGCAGAAAAAGCCCAAAGGAGATCAGGTAAAATACTAGCTCTTGGCATACGCCCTCAGAGGCTCCAACGCTCCAAACTGGAACTTCATCAGGGCCCTGCTTCAATAGTGGAAAGGAAGGTCATTTAAGCCAAAGCCTGCCAGGCTTACATGCTTTTGCTGTGAGGAAGAAGGGACGCTGGAAGGTAGGCTTCCCCCTCGCTCCTCTAAGGGAGGGTTCTGTCTCTTCCAGCCATGCTCCAGCCACTTGTGACCTAACCTTGCCCAGAATACTGGGATTTGCCACTGAAGGCTAAAAGGTGCCCAGGGCCGTCGGCCCCATCTACGACACTGTGGACCAGCCTGGGGTATTTCTTCCAAGTAGCCGGTAGACTGGTCTCATTTACACAAGGGCCACTTAACTATGTCTTGCCTGAATAGTCAGGTTTTTTATTCTTCCCTTGAAGATCTCTGTTGTGGGTATTGATAGTCCTGTTTTCTACTGCTTTGTTTAATACATAGTCTTTCCTTTATTCCTCCTGCCTCAATGCCCCACTCATATTTTAGGCTAGGACCTACTCCTAATTCAGAGCTCCTTTTTTCCTTTTTTGCCAACTTAACAAATTTACCTCTGCCACCCAGCTTAGTGTATCCCAAGGTTCTCCTCACCACCCCATGGCTGTAAAGCTCCAGTATAAGACCCCTGGGTTCATCTTTCCAGTTTAAAGAAAATGGAAGTTCTGTCTTCATGCGTGCTGCGAATGGCTTTTCCAGTCTACCTGGGTCATTACCAGCTAGGAGCAGCGGTCATTGGGACTTTGACGCTAACTGCAGAGTATGGAAGTGTGATGGCAATTCCAGTGCCATGTGGACTTCTCCTGAATGTGGACTTTTCCTGGACTCCTGCTCCTGTGACAGTTTTTGTTGGACTGAACTGGGGTTGGGTTGCATTTGCAGAGATTTGGAATGGTGTTGGTGCCAACTTGGACTTGGTGAACACTTTAAGGACATTACTCTTTTATAGATTCTTGTTGTATTATTAGCTTAAAGAGTTTGCTTAATGGCTTTAATCACTGTGATGTATTAGTATACTTGTTTTGGGTATCTGTTAGCATTGGCTATACTAATTTTGTGTTTGTTCTGTATTTTTTCCGTCTGCCTCCAAATTAGAAAATCAGATGAGTGCAAATTTCAGCACACAAATTAAAAAGAAAAGGGGGATATGTTGTGGACCATTAATGGCAAAAAGCCATTATAGATTTGAGACTTGGCAGGGGGCTAAGTTCTCCCCCCTCCATCTCCATATTTGGCTTTGATGCTGAGTATTTGCACCCACTCCACTTCTTTCCTTGGGTTGCAGGAAGCAATATACATGCCCTTCCTCTGACTCTTTGTTTGTTTCAGGTGTTTGTAAATTTCACTAATGTATCCTGCTTTTGCCTTGGGAGAGTTCCTGTCTTAGCCTTTGATGTGCAACTTTGTATCAGGTTCCTTGATTTGCATAGGTCTATATAATAAAGCGAACTGGGGCTGTGAGGCACTCAGATACTGCCAGGCAGTTTGAGGAGTCCTCCTGGTCCCATCGGTTTTGTTCTGACAAAGTGTGTTTCCTCAATTCCGCACCGTTATTAGGAGCTGCGCTGGTCCGCAGCACCCCTGTGTAAAAAGTTTGGGGACCCCTGTTCTAAGGTGTTCTCTCCTGGGGTCTTCCAAGGTCCTGGCCATATGCCTTTCTTCCGGTCACCATTTGTCTCTGTCTCTTGCCCCTCCCTTGTTATCCTTTTCCCATTTTTAATGGGCTCCCCATGCCACTTTCTCTGTCTTTCATTTTCTGTTTCCCTGTGTCTCTGAGTTTGTCTCTCCCATTTCTGGATCTCCCTGTCGGTATCTGCCTCTTGTCTGGCAGGGTCCTCGGTGACAGGACTCCACCGTTGTTGGAAATCTCCATGGAGAGGCTGGTGGGTTCCTGAGATTGTAGTCCATGGTCAATGCCCAAATTTTTACTCCTGCTCCCAGGGGAGCCAGGTCTCTTGTTGACTCGGGTACTCGGCCGCCACCCATTCTCGGGTTACCGCGGACCCAAGAGCTGATCGAAAGAGAGTTGATCTGGAAGATGCGGCGCCGGACGAAATTTACTTCAACTCTGGGGATGTGCTGCAGCGAAGGCTTCCTCTACTTTCAGGACCGCTGCAGGGACACCTTCAGGTGCTGGGCGGGACTCCTGAGGGCGGGGCTTCTGGTTGGTGGGGCCGGACAGGGCCATCCGGGCTTTCCCCTTTTTTTTTTTTTTTTTTGTATTTTTCTGAAGTTGGAAACGGGGAGGCAGTCAAACAGACTCCCGCTAGCGCCTGACCGGGATGCACCCGGCACGCCCACCAGGGGGCAATGCTCTGCCCATCTGGGGCGTCGCTCTGTTGCAACCAGAGCCTTTCTAGCGCCTGAGGCAGACGCCACAAATCCATCCTCAGTGCCCTGACCAACTTTGCTCCAATGGAGCCTTGGCTGCGGGAGGGGAAGAGAGAGACAGAGAGGAAGGAGAGGGGGATGAATGGAGAAGCAGATGGGCGCTTCTCCTGTGTGCCCTGGCCGGGAATCAAACCCAGGACTCCTGCACGCCAGACCGATGCTCTACCACAGATCCAATCGGCCAGGGCGCCGGGCTTAACCATCTTTTTTTTTTTTTTTTAAACATTCTTTTTTTTTTATTATTTTTTTAATTTTTATTTTATTTATTCATTTTAGAAAGGAGAGAGAGAGGAGACAGAGAGACAGAGAGAGAGAAGGGGGAGGCGCAGGAAGCATCAATTCCCATATGTGCCTTGACCAGGCAAGCCCAGGGTTTCGAACCAGCAACCTCAGCATTTCCAGGTCGACGCTTTATCCACTGCGCCACCACAGGTCAGGCCGGGCTTAACCATCTTAAAGGGAGGCCGACTTAAGAAAAAGGACCTCCGGATTCTGGAGGGGCTGGGCTTGATGGAGAAGAAGCCACGCCTCCCCATTCCCATAGGCATTGACATGGTCACAAACTCAGGTTTTGACCCCTCAGATGGAAGGGTGAGAACGTGTCCACATGGGAGGTGGAGGGCGACTTGTCAACTGTGGACTTCCTGCAGGAGGTCAACATCTACAAGGTGTGCCAGGTGCGGAGGCCTCACCTCATTTTCAAACTTCCAACCTGGATAAGGTTTCTTATCCAAACCTAGATAAGATTTCTTATCCAGATTTTAGCTGTGGGGGTGCTGCTGGGGCACGGCCTGTGAGCAGCGCTGTGCCACGCAAAAGGGTCAGCAGTGGGCTGTGACGTGGGTCACCTGAGAGTAACTGGTGTACTTCCCAGGGTGTGAGGGCAAGGTGGGCATGGCAGCTGTGCAGCTAGCCCCTGGCTGGATTTTTGATGGGCAGAAGCTGTACCAGCATGTCCACACTTGGCTCCCTGCCTATGCTATTCCTCATTTCATTCGTATCCAGGTGAGCGCAGGGTGGCTGTAGTTTGGTAGGTGGGCGGTCTCGGCCATAGGAGTCCCATTCGTAGTTAGTCAGTGTTCCTGCAGGACACCTTGGAGATCACAGGCACGTTCAAACTGGTTAAGTCACGGTTGATGCATGAGGGCTTCAACATGGGTGTCGTTGCTGACTCACTGTTTGTGCTGGACAACCAGGCCCAGGACTTCCGGCCCCTGACAAAGGAAATATACCAGGCTGTGTGTGAAGGTACCTGGAGACTTTGAACATCTGGCCAGCCAAGAGCACATCTGAAGGGTTAGGGCCCAGAGCTGACTACTGTCAAAAATAAAAAGGCCAGCCTGACCAGGCGGTGGTGCAGTGGATAGAGCGTCGGACTGGGATGCAGAAGGACCCAGGTTCGAGACCCCGAGCTCACCAGCTTGAGCGCGGGCTCATCTGGCTTGAGCAATAAAGAAAAGCTCACCAGCTCACCAGCTTGGACCAAAGGTCGCTGGATTGAGCAAGGGGTTACTCGGTCTGCTGAAGGCCCGCGGTCAAGGCACATATGAGAAAGTAATCAATGAACAACTAAGGTGTCACAACAAAAAACTGATGATTGATGCTTCTCATCTCTCTCTGTTCCTGTCTGTCTGTCCCTATCTATCCCCCCCCTCGTCTCTGTCAAAAAAATAAAAAAATAAAAAGAACAAATAATAAAAAAAAAAGGCAAAAAATAAAAAGGCCCTGGCCAGTTGGCTCAGTGGATAGGGAGTTGTTGCCCGGGTATATGGACCTCCCAGGTTTTATTCCATTCAGGACACACAAGGGAAGTGGTCATCTGCTTCTCTCTCCCTTCTCCTTCCACAGCAAGTGGCTTGATTGGTTTCAGCATGAGGACAGCTCAATTGGTCTAAGCATGTCAGCCTCAGGCACTAAAAATAGCTAGGTTGATTCGAGCATTAGCCTTAGACAGGGGTTTCCAGGTGGATCACCATTGGGGTGCATGAGGGAGTCTATCTCACTGTTTCCCCTCCTCTCACTTTAAAAAGAAATAAATAAAAAATAAATGGAAGCACTGTAAAATGGAGCTTGAGCTGCTATCAGAGGAACTACCATGCATGTCTTTTATTTATTTATTTATTTTGTATTTTTCTGAAGCTGGAAACGTGGAGGCAGTCAGACTCCCACATGTGCCCGACTGGGATCCACCCAGCACACCCACCAGGGGGCGATGCCCATCCAGGGTGTCGCTCTGTCGCGACCAGAGCCACTCTAGCGCCTGGGGCAGAGGCCAAGGAGCCATCCCCAGTGCCCAGGCCATCTTTGGCTCCAATGCAGCCTCGGCTGCGGGAGGGGAAGAGAGAGACAGAGAGGAAGGAGAGGGGGAGGGGTGGAGAAGCAGATGGGTGCCTCTCCTGTGTGCCCTGGCCGGGAATCGAACCCAGGACTTCTGCACGCCAGGCTGACGCTCCACCACTGAGCCAACCGGCCAGGGCGTTTTTTTTTTTTGTTTTTTTTTACAGAGACAGAGAGTCAGAGAGAGGGACAGACAGGGACAGACAGACAGGAACGGAGAGATGAGAAGCATCAATCAGTTTTTCGTTGTGCATTGCAACACCTTAGTTGTTCATTGATTGCTTTCTCATATGTGCCTTGACCGCGGGCACTTAGGAAACCGAGTAACCCCTTGCTCTAGCCATAGACCTTGGGTCCAAGCTGGTGAGCTTTGCTCAAACCAGATGAGCCCATGCTCAAGCTGGCGACCTTGGGGTCTCAAACTTGGGTCCTCGGCATCCCAGTCCAACGCTCCATCCACTGCGCCACTGCCTGGTCAGGCTACCATGCATGTCTTAATGTCTCAAGACTTTTAAATATTTAAACAAGGCATAACAACTTTGGGTCTAATCAGCTTTGTGTCCTGAAGAATTGTTTGCAAGGATAACAAGAAATATAGTAACAGTTATTACTACTGGACTGATTATGACTAAAGGACTGAAAATTTAAAACTTTGCTTAGAATTATCATCAGTATGTTATCTGATGGGAGACCAATAGCAATCCCTCCCTTCTATAGATGTAATTGTTTCCCTTTCTCATAAATACCCCTTGCCTTTGTGTCCTAATGCAAACACTGTTTGGCTCTCTGCCTAAATCCATTTCCAGAATGGCTATTTCCTTCACTTTCCCCAATCTCAAGTGTTTGTTTCCTCTCACTTTGGAAGGTCTATTTATTTATATTTACTTATTCATTTTTGTGACAGAGAGAGAGACAGACAGATATGGACAGACTGATAGGGAGAGAGATGAGAAGCATCAATTCTTCATTGCGGCTCCTTATTCTCCTTAGTTGTTCATTGATCGCCTTCTCATATGTGCCTTTACTAGGGAGGGGAGCTGCACTAGAGCAAGTGACCCCATGCTTAAGGCAGCGACCTTGGGCTCTAGTCAGCGACCTTGGGCCCAAGTCAGCGATATTTGGGCTCAAGCTAGTGACCATGGGTTCATGTCTATGATCCCATGCTCAATCCAGCGACCGCGCGCTCAAGCTGCTGAGCCTGCATTCAAGCCAGATGAGTCCGCGCTCAAGCCAGCGACCTCTGGGTTTTGAAGATGGGTCCTCCACGTCTGTCTCAGTCTGACGCTCTATCCACTGTGCCACCAACTGGTTAAGCTGGCCTTTTTAACACCACTACCCGCATGTGCAGTCACCACCTCCTCCCTGGACCTGCATGGGGTTGTCATGAATCCCAGACTGACCATATCCCCAGCTTCACAGAACAGGCAGACACTGGAATAGAGTGAGAATAAACTCAGGATATATAGACAGATGCCCGTGTGGATGGAGAAGAGACCCAGGAGTGCAGGGCCCAGTGCCCTCCAGAAACCATAATTCAGGGCCCCCTTTGCCTCCCCAGCAAAACCTCAACTAGCCTGCAGGATCGGTCCTGTCTGAGCAAGGCCTGGAATGTGGGAGGAACCAGGAGCCTCTTGGCTGCTCCAGGGTAGAGAGGTAAGAGCGCTAACTCCATCTGTGGGTTTTTTGTGGTCTCTGATGGGCCTGAGTCAGCAGATGTGGATGTGCCCTGGAGGGTGTGGGAAGAAGCGCTGATGAGCCACCTGCCAGGGTGAGTGGGCGGGCATTGGACTGGGACACGCAGGTTGAGCAGGAAGTAAAAGGCAAGAGCTGGAAGGCGGAGGTAGGAAGTCAGCAGTGTCTGGAATCAGAACTACCCTCCGGAGAGTTGCGGGAGTTGTAGCCTAGGGATAAAGAGAAAGGAGAGGGAGCCCAAAGTGCACAAACCTCCATGGAGCGTTTCAAAGGCTGGAGGTGCCCTCCGGTCCATGGTGAGGACTGGAGACGTAGGCCAGCGAACATCAAGGCCACTGTGTCTGGAACAGGGGGGCCGGCAGAGTTCAGAAGTGTGGCCTGGGGCGCTGTGAGATTGTAGGCAGAGGCCACCCAACATCGAAGTTGCTGTGAATTTAGGCTGAACCACTTGTGGGCCGGAAGTGCCGTTTTGAACATCGTGGGAGCTATAGCCAAAGCCAATGGCTGCCAACGCTTCTGGGATATGTAGTCCGAGCAGTCACTGTCCAGAACTGCCTTAGACTCTACCAGAGCCAAGGAGATCCACCAGGGGCTAATGATCATCCAGGGCCAATAAGTTGCGAGGGGCACCAGAATTCTCTAAGGCCTATTAGGGACAGTTGGATCCACTAGGGACATGGGGATCCACTGTCCTCTTCCTCCATGGTCCCAGTGAGGATTGCACCTGCTTGCCCACCAGATCATTCGCACCCAGCTCCTATTCCAGCCTGGCCTTGCTTCCCCAGGCCACAGTGTGAGCAACAGATCAGTAGGTTCTCAGAAGACTAGTGATGGAAGAGGCAGTCCCGCCTCCAACGGAAACTTCCCCCTCCCTTCTAGGTCCTCACCCCCAACCAAAGTGATAGCCACTCCTCTCCCTGGATAACCATGGTCACACCCACCTGCCACTCCTGCATGTGTCTGAGACAGCAGAGGGCTCCTTCCTTGAGTACAACTGTTTCCTGTAACCAACCTCCACAAAAATGCCCCTTGTTTTCAAAGTGGGAAGATGGAGAAGGTTACTTAATAATGACCCCCAAAGTATGTCCCAATGCCTGGAACCCGTGAATGTTATCTCATGTGCAAAAAGAATTTTGCAGATGAATCGAATGTGCAGGTGGGGAGCAAGAAAGATGAGTAAGGATCCTGATATAGGGAGATTGTCACAGATTACAAGGTGAGTACTACATCTATCTGCAATGATTCTTATAAGGAGGCAGGAGGATCGGAGCTAGGATTGCAGCATAAGAAAGATTTCATAACCTGACCAGGCGGTGGCGCAATGGATAGAGCCTTGGACTGGGACGCAGAGGACCCAGGTTTGAGACCCCGAGGTTGCCAGCTTGAGCGCAGGCTCATCTGGTTTGAGCAGGGCTCGCCAGCTTGAACCCAAGGTTGCTGGCTCAAGCAAGGGGTCTCTCGGTCTGCTATAACCCCCTTCCCCTCAGTGAAGGCACGTATGAGAAAGCAATCAATGAACAACTAAGGGGCCACAACAAAGAACTGATGCCTCTCATCTCTCTCCCTTCTGTCTGTCCCTATCTGTCTCTCTCTCTGACACTCTCTGTCACACACACACACACAGATTCATCACCACTCGGCTTTGCGGGTGGAAGATGGGGCCACAAACAAAGGAATGTGGCTGCCTATAGAAGTTGGGAAAGTCAATAAAATAGGCTCCCCCCTAGTGTCTCCAGGAAGAGCCTGCCCTGATGACACTTTGAGTTTCTCCCAGTGAAACCCATTTCACAGTCATGAGAGAATAAATATATGTTGTTTCTAGCCACCAAGTTTGAGCAACAGGAAACTAATACAGTGCATTGACCAAATTCCTGAATGCCCAGGAATCCAGATGTACCTCCATGGGCAGCAGGAAGCTAGCTGATCCTTTGCTCTCCTGCTTTGTGACCAACACAGACCAACTTTGTGGGCTATGGGTACAGAGCCCTGACCTGCAGGGGTCCATGGCCTAAGTGACATCTATTTGTGGCCCTTTTTCTCAGAGGCCATCCTTGTCTACCCCTATTTAAAAAGTAAGTCCCCTTAAGGTCCACTCAAGCTGGGATTCAAGAGCTCAAAAAATAAGGCTGGGAAAGTGATGTAGGTGGCCCAAGAACAAGGTCGGGTAAGGACCAGGACCACGGAACTTTCTCATGGATAACTGCTCTGTGGCACCAGCTGCCAGGCAGAAGGAGCATACCTGCTGACCTTCTGACCAGCAGAAGCCAGAAATCAGGATTATTATACAGAAAAGTCCCTACTATATAAGTGGAATTCGTTAAAAATCTACAACTCACGTGGCAGACCATTAATTTTCCCTCTATCTGCAAAGAGAAGCAGGTCATGCTCTCCTGGACTTTCTATACCTTTCACAGGGAGACCCGGGACCCCGCCAGTTCAGGAGGGGTGGGAAGGGCCAGTTTTTGAGCATCTATCAGGGGCCTACGGGGTCCCAGGTGTAGGAAGAGTCATCAGCCCACATCATGTCACAGGTGGGGAAGTCCGAGTTTGGACGTCACCCCTTGGCCACTAGTCAGAGGTGGATTCAAAACCAGGCCGCATGTCAGATGGGGTGAGGGGGAGGAACAGCATCCTCTCTGGATCAAAGGTGGCTTTTGGTAGGGGACCCTCCTGGGGACTCTGAATCATCCTGGTGCCCTCTGCTGCCTCCCAAGTCTTCCAGACAGGGGCCCAGCACAAGCTGCGTCCAGGCCCTGAGGACTCTGAAGTTCCTAAAGCGAGTGGGTCTGCCTTCTCTAGCCAGTCACGGGGCCTTGGGCTGGTGGCTCTTCCTGTGGATGACCAGCTGGGACTTCCAATTGAAGCTGCGGTCGCATTCACCGCAGAAGTGGCGCTGCTGGCCAGTGTGGCTCTTGCGGTGGATGACCAGCTGCGACTTCCAGCTGAAGCTGCGCCCGCACTCCTCGCAAGCGTACTTCCGAGGTACCGGGGGCGTGCGCCTGTGATGGCGCGGTGCGCCCGGCTCTCGGGGACCCTGTAACGGCTTCTCAGCGCCCCCGACGGCCAAAGCAGGGGTCCTTCCGCCCTGGCCGCCTGCGTGCGTTCGGTGGTGGATGACGAACACAGACTTCCAATCGAAGCCACGGCCGCATTGCTTACACATGTAGGGCTTGCTCCGCGTGGCGCCCTGCAGCAGTGCCGGCGGGACCGACGCAGTGTTCCCAGACGCGGTGGCCCCAGGCTGGCCGTCCCAGGCCGGCAGGGACTCTGGGCAGCCGGGTGTACTATCGTAGCGGCTCTCGCTCTCATCTCCTGGGGGAAGGACGAGCAGCAGACCCAGTGGTCCAGGCACCAGGATGTCTCCCACTCCCACCCCCAGCAGGTGCTCCACACAAGCTCCCATCCGCCCGAGACCGGGTGACCCACGTCACATGGCGCAGCACTCACCCGGGCGGAGGCTCTTTGTCCAGGCGTTCAGGGGCCCCGGCTCCGACTCAGCCTCCGCGTCGGGCCGGGGGGATGGTAACCCTGCTGGAGTCGGGGGGTGGTCAGTCGGCAACCCTGGCACCGGGCGGTGAGGGGCTGGCACAAATGAGGGGCGAAGTGGGGGGCCTTGGTAGGTGGCATGGGCGCCCCTTGGGAAGGAGGGAGGAAGCGGGCGCCCGCACTGGGAAGGGTGGGATGCAAGCCGTGGAAGGGCGGGGCCGTGGCCGGTCCTCACCCAGGGAGACCACCTTGCCGTACTTCTCCAGCATCGCGTCCCAGTACAGCTCCTTCTGTGACGGGTCTAGCAGCCCCCAGTCCTCCTGCCCAGATGCGGCCCATTACTGCCGAGTTCTCCACGCCAGGCCTGCCCCACCCTGGGTCACAGCCTCATTTCTTGGAGGCTCAGATGAAGCTGAGGTGGTGGGGTGAGTACTGGGAAAGCCCGTTCCCCTTAGCTGCCCCACCCCATGCTCTGTCCAGACAGAGTGAACCCAGGACCCCAGGGCTTAAGGGGAGACAGAGGCAGGGACAGATGTGGCTGCCCCACTCCTGTGACTTGAGCAGTGTGTCTTTAGCAAACGGCTAAAGGACTCAGGGAACCCCAGTACGTCTTCTAACAGAGACCTTCCCCCAGGGAGCTTTGAAAGGCCAGCCATCAGCGTTCCTGGATGTGGGCACCTGGCTGAAGGGAGTTGAGAGAGGAGGTTCAGACCCACACTCCGGAGCGGGTGATTTATGTGGGCAGATGAGGTAGGTGGG
The DNA here is from genome assembly GCF_036850995.1 of Saccopteryx leptura. Taxonomy (NCBI): domain Eukaryota; kingdom Metazoa; phylum Chordata; class Mammalia; order Chiroptera; family Emballonuridae; genus Saccopteryx; species Saccopteryx leptura. The sequence goes on along the minus strand of NC_089505.1, from coordinate 83,338,927 downwards.
TCTGGGGTGGGCCAGTTCTCCGTGTGGATGGGTGAGCTCTTACAGTTTTACCAGGGGGTGCACTCTTTGCCTCCCAGACTCCCATCATCTGGGTAAGGCTTTGCTAGGTTGGGAAGAAGAGTGTACACAGACGAGCCACAGGGGGGCAGCCCTATGGAACCCCAGCTGGGAGAGTGCTGGCTGGAGGTAAGGAGGCTTTGAACTATGTCTTCCTTGCCAGAAGACAGGACCCTCTGAAACCGACACTCAGGAAACAAGCGCTCCCGGTAGCAGGGACCTCTGCTGAGCTTCCACACCCAGCTGGAGAGATGGGGGGCTGCAGGCATTTCCCACGAAGACCCTCTCCATTCAGACCTCCATTGTGCTCAGGAGACCAGACAGCAGCTGGGTGCTCAGGCTTTCCTCCTGAGGTTGGCTGTTGTATTATTAACCCCTCCCCACCTGCACTCCGAGTGCACATACCTGGAGGCCAGCTCAGGACTGCTTGGAGCTGAGACCCCTTGACTGCTACTCTATGAGGAAGCCAATACCTAACAGTTGTCAGTCTGAAGTCAGATTTCCAAAACACTCCCTAATGTTCGAGACCACAGGTCAGTCCCTCTGTCCCCCAGGACCCGCAGGGTACTCTGATATCAACTCCAATATGGACGGCAAAGAGCACAAGGAATCTGGGGGACACTGTCAGGGCACAGCAGCCACCAAGGACATTCTCCTCCCACCTGGGGCGCTCACCTGAATCCTGGGTGGATGGAAGGGGGCAGAGTCCAGTTCCCTGCATCCGACTGGCCCCTCTCGTGACTGGGCTGGATTTGGGGGGCTAGTGGGTGCTAGGAAGTGAGGCAGATGGGGGTCAGGGGGCTGCCTATGTGAGCTGGTGCTGTTGCTACTGCTGTGACCCTCCTATGCCAGCAGGCATGAGGCCACTGTGCACGTGAGTCACATGGCCGTTGCTCCTGGGTCTCCATTCCAGCTGGGGACATCCACACTCCCACCAGGAGACCCCTAGCCAAGTATGGTCCCCACTCACCCATCTCCTGCCTGTCGGCATCAGGCTCCTTCTTCACACTGCAGCTGAGCTGGACAGACCCCTCCACTTGGGCATTCTTTGGCCTCTCCCCAGGAGCAGTCCCGAGGGACTCTGCTATTCCTGAAGGGTGGAGGCTCCCCAGTGAGTCCTCTGCTTTCTGTGTTGCCGGGAGCACTTCTTGCTTCAGAACATGGGCTGTGATCTGAGGAGGAGAGGTAAGTCACCAGGGCTCTAGTCTTGTTCTGTCCCTTCACAAAGCACATTAGCATACTCACCCAGCCTAGCAGTTGCCCAGGGTCACGCTGCAGGCTTTCGACCAGGGCTGCAGCCTCCTCAGGGCTGCCTGGCCGCTGGCCCCGCACCCAGGATTGGATCTCAGGGGGCAGCACGCCCAGGAACTGCTCCAGCACCAGCAGCTCCAGCATTTGCTCCTTGGAGTGCACCTCTGGCTTCAGCCATTGGCGGCACAGGTCCTGAAGCTGGCCCAGGGCCTCCTGGGGACCCGCCACCTCCTGATAGCTGAAGCCCCGGAAGCGCAGGCGTGCTGCCTCAGGCTCCTCTAGGGTGGCCTCGGAATCCAGGGAAGGTAGATGTAGGGGACCCAGTGAGGATGGCATTATTGTGCCAGGAGTCTTCTTGGAGTCACCAAGAGTTACCTGCAGAAAAGGAGTGGTCAGGATGCTTGCTGTCCAAGAGGCCACCACTAGGACAAGGCAGACTTTGTGGACAAGTACTTGGAGGCAGGTTGGTCCAACAGAGCTTCCAGGGAACTGCCAACATTTGGGTACAAGAGGGTGGTAGTTGAGACGTAGGCTTCCAGGGTCAGGCTGCGGAGCCACGGGAAGTGCCCAGCAGAAGAGAGAGGGAAGAGTCAGTCCGCAGGGGGCTGAGGGACAGCAACTCAGGACACTTAAGGTCATGAGGGTTGTAAGGGGCAGCAGTGGGATGGGAGGCCAGGTTGAGCTATGGCAGGACAATGCTGGCTCAAGTTGGCACCCTGAGGGACCAACTAAAGGGATGGGCACATCTGCGCCCTAGGTCGAGGCTGGACTCCGGGGCTCTGTGCTCGCCGACCACAGCGCACTATGGATGACTCCCTCCGTCTGGACCGCGCGTTTGAAAAGCAAAAGCAGAGCAAATCGCAGCCAAGAGCCGCGTGGAGCCGTTAATGGGCAACTGTGGCCCTGCCCTGAAACACGCCCACCTTGAGAGGAGAGAGGGGCTGTCTGTCCCGGGAGACCAACGTCCAGAGTCTCTTTCTAAAAATGGGAAGGCTCCTGGCCGTATAGCTAGAGCATCGGCCTGAAGCGCAGTGGTTGCCGGTTCGATCCCGGTCTGGGCACGTACAGGAACGGAATGATGTTCCTCTCTCCTTCTCTCTCCCTTCCTCACTGGCTAAAATCAATAAGTAAAAAATTTAAAAATAAACATGGGAGGAAAGAGGTCTTGGCAGAGGAGGCGGAACGAAGCTCTGGGTGGGTGATGCTTTAAAGTGGGGCGCGCAGGGCACGCCGGGAGGTCGGTGGCGCTCCCGAGGGTGGGAAGGAGAGGCTGGGTCCAGGGAGGCGGAAGAAGCCGCGGCGGTTCTAACCCGGCCCAGCCCGCGCTCACCTCAGCCACCGCCGGCGCCCAGAGGCCACTTCCGGTCCGTGGCACCGCGACGCCCCACCCACCCCGGGGTCCTAGGACTCAACAATTATCGAAATAAGTTAGATTCCTGCGCATGTGCAAAGCGCACCTGGCGCCTATTGGAAAGCGAGGTGAGGGACGCGACCTTTTGACCAATCCGAGCTCAGCCTGCCCATGCCCCTCCCCCAGAGCCCGAGGCTTGTTTTCGGTCTTCCAGTCGTCCCCTTGGCAACTGCTAGAAGACGTCCGCTTTCCTACAGTGGTATCCAAGGCAACATCTGGAGCATCGCTCAACCCTGCGTGGAGGTCCCGGCAGTATATGAGTTTGGTAGAGGCTCTTCTCCGGCTGGTCCCAGAAGGAAACGGGGTCCTGCTGGGAAGGCCCGAGGAGGGTGCTGGAACTTCATTCGACCTCTGTTGAGCACCCTCCCTGATGGGCACCGGTTTACCGATGAGGAAAGCGTCCTGTGATTTATAGACCTTGAAACATGCGCAATCTCTCACTTACAGTGGAGGCTAGAACTGGTCAGGTTACTGTTATTTTTAGTTTATCTCAATAGGCAATGTTATCGTTTTATTTTTGGCAATGTTATCGTTTTAAAAATCTGTGGGAAGAGGTCAGTTTTGCTTCCACACATCAAGTGGCTGAAACATGACTTATTTACTCAATTTTATAATTCATCTACCTGTCTACTATGGTTCCTTCTGATACCTAGGAATCCCTGGCTGCCAGCTCCAGATAAAGAACTGTGGTCTAATTTCTGATTGGAAGGAGGCTGTCAGCATGTGCGTCACTGGAGCTTGTCAACTCTTCCCAGTACCATCACTTGATTAGGCTGTTTTGTAGGCGCTAAGGTCTTTTCTCAGGGACCGTGCAGATTGTCCAGAAATGACTCTCACCATCCATCATGTGGGGAGATCTGGGGCTCTAACAGCTTTAACAGTATCTCTTCCCCTAGTCATCTTTTAAGTCTTCCCCTCAGGAGACTACTGGTTTTTTCAAGTCTTAAGTTTTGCAAGCATGCCTGACCAGGCGGTGGCACAGTGGATAGAGCATCAGACTAGGATGTGGAAGGACCCAGTTCAAGACCCCGAGGTCGCCAGCTTGAGCGTGGGCTCATCTGGTTTGAGCAAAAAGCTCACCAGCTTGAGCCCAAGGCCACTGGCTTGAGCAAGGGGTCACTCGGTCTGCTGAAGGCCTGCGGTCAAGTCACTTATGAGAAAGCAATCAATGAACAACTAAGGTGTCGCAACGAAAAACTAATGATTGATGCTTCTCATCTCTCCGTTCCTGTCTGTCTGTCCCTATCTATCCCTCTCTCTGACTCTCTCTCTCTGTCTCTGTAAAAAAAAAAAAAAAAAAAAGAGAAAGAAAAAAAAAGTTTTGCAAGCATTAGCCTGGTGGGACTGCCCTAGTGCCAAGTCAGTACTGACTTTCCCTAAGTCAGTGACAGTTCCCCATCCCTATCGAAGTGCAGAATGCCATTGCCACGGACTCCTTCTCCATCCTCATCCTCATCAACCCACAGGACTTGTCTTAAACACTTTCCTCTGTGGTTTCAGGGGACTTTAAAACCAAGTGAGGATGGGTTCATTTCACCATCATGACCCAGAAAGACCAAGAGCACTTTTACAGTCACAGGCCATTCCCGATTAAGAACAGGGGAGCCAGCCTGGCAGGACACAGCCCAACATGACCAGAGGTTTGGAGGAGAGCAACTTAGGGGCCAAGAAATGGAGGAAGGAGGATGTTCATGGTTCCTCTTTCAATAGGAACAGGGTGGAGGCTACTGACCAGTCCAGAGCAGTTGGAGGGGTAGATTCCTAGAGGAACTGAGGGATAGCAGAGGCCAAACAGGTGGGAAGGAGCTAAAGGAAGCAGAGAGAAGGCTAGTGGGAAGACAGGATAGGGCACTTGGCTCCGGATGGCTCAAGGTATAAACTGGACTCCTGGAGGAGTTTCTGTCCAAGGTTCAGAAAAGTTGCAAGTGACTTTCTGGGTCACCATTTGCAGGTCCCAATGGACTCCTACAAGAGTCCTCAGTCAGGGTGAGGCTAGCCTGGGGAAAGGAGAGATGGGGGAAAGGCTAAGGTGTGGACCAGAGTAGAGAACAAGAGTCCAGGAAAGGCAAACAATGGCTCAGGGGCCCACAGGGTATCAGGAGGACTGGCACAGAGGACCTGTCCTGGAAGAGTCTTGGGGAGCTGGGTCTTACATGACTACTCTCCTCCAAGTCTCCCTGCCTTATAGGAACTTTCTCAAAAGTTCCTGGGGCAGAAGATAGGATTGGCTCTGTTGGCAAGTCTGGGACAAGGGATCATGTCTGTGCTCACTGTGTAAGGCAGATGGCTGTGAGATCTTGGATGTAATGGGACTGGAGCAACCAGTGGACTGGGGTCAACCTTTGGGGTCACATGTGGTCCCTGCTTCAGATTCCATGACTGGGATCCACAAAGGCCCAACTCCTAGTAGAGCTGCTGTTTGGGGCAGTTTCAACCATCCCCTGTGCCCAGGTCTTCTGGCTGTCTCCCACCCACCTTTGGCTGCCAGGGGACACAGGTATCCCAGCCCCTCAGTGGGCCACAGACAGGCTGTGTCTCTACCCTGTGGCTTTGCAAAGGGCACCAGGTTAAAGCCAAGCCCCCATAGCTCTATGGCGATGACATCCTAGAGCATGTCTGCACTGTGCTAGTGTGAAACCAGGCTGTTTCCATGCACACAACTTGAAAAAGAAACATATATATATATAAAGGAAACCTTTATCAGGGACTTTCTGGACTTGGTGGGAGGGGAGGCTGAAGTTGTGGACTTCCACAGTGCTGTGTAAGAATTTATAATCGCCCTAGCTGGGTAGCTCTGTTGCTTAGAGTGTCATCCTGATACAGCAAGGTTGCAGGTTCAATCCCCGGTCAGGGCACATACAAGAATCAACCAATGAATGCATAAATAAGTGGAACAACAAATCACTGCTTTTCTCTCTCTAAATTAATAAATTAAAAAAAAGTAAAATAAAAAAAGAATTTACAATTTCTGTCTGTCCCAAGTTATACCTTCTAGGCTTGCTTTCTCTAGGAAAAAGACCATTAACTTCCCTGGGAGTGAGGCTGGAGGTCGAGATGGGGCCCAGTCTGCTAAGGGCCACAGGAAGCAAATGGTCCCCACCCACCCATCTGCCTCAGTGTGTCTATCATGTGGGGGTGTCACATTGAATGGGGATCTTGAGAGGGTGCCACACGTAGGCAGAGACCCTGCAGAGACAAGCAGCCCCATCTTGTCTCCTCCGGACTTTTTTCAGTCACCTCCTATCAAGGCAATGGGGATATAAAGGCTCCCGTAACATCGACTTTGGTAACAATGCTGAGGCTTGGATGTGGCTCTTATGGATGAGCATGGCTGAGGAGCCATCATTCTGTCTTTCCCATCTGTGGACCTCCACCTCCACCTCCCGAGGGTCAGCCACATGCAGGGAGCTAGGTCAGGCCTCTCTGCCTTCACAGACGGCAGACTAAAATGTAGAGGTGGAATGGTGAGCTGCCTGGAGGCTGGGCCTGGCTGTCCTATGCACAACTCATGTCCCCCATCTGTGCCTTAGTTTCCTCATAAGAGAAGTGGGGATACAGTCCACAGCACCCACCTCACAGGGCTGTTAGGAAAACTTTGCAGCACTCAAAATAGGGGCTGGCAGTTGGCAGCACAGGATGGCCTTCTAAAGATCCTGTCTGTCAAGGCATGGCAAATACCCTTCATATGCTGAAATCCCTTTTTTCCCCCTTCTTTTTCCCAGAGGAAGAAGCAGAGGCTCAGATCTTAGCCACTTGCCCAAAGCCAGCATCCAACCCCCACACGACCTCTTGTCCACAGTGCTCACTCCCAGGAAGCCTCAGATGAACAGATAAATGCCTGGGGGTAATATCCTGAATGTCAGCAGACTAGCCAGTTTGAATGTGGACATCAAAATTTTTTTGGACTCCCTCTACTCCCCATCTTGGCACGCCCCTCTTCAAGTTAGTGTCCAGTCATAACCTGTGACAGGAAGCACCACTAAAGTCCCAAGCTCCATGTCCTTCCTCCTGACCTTTCTGCAGTGTGATGGAGTCAGTTGTTGCTGAAGTGGCACATTTTGTCACCTCATGCAAATGGAACTTCACAATGCACACCACACGTCTTTTCCAGAGTGGATTTGCAAAGGATCTGCCCTTTAGTCATGGAAAGGGTCTCACGATAGGTCCAAAAGGGCTTAGCTAGGACCTCAGGCCTCAGCAGGCTTTGGCACCAAGCCTGGGCCTGAGGCAGGAGTGGGCCTGGCACCCGGAGTGCCCTCTGATGATATCCCCGAAGCAGGTTTGCCGAGGGAGCGATGGCCTGCCACGACCCTGCGCCTCCGCACTGGCTTGTCACCGGTGTGGATCCTCTGGTGGTGGAAGAGGGCTGGGCGCTCCCGGAAGGCGCGGCCACACTGCGAGCACACAAACGGCTTCTCGCCCGTGTGGATGCGCCGGTGGCTGAGCAGAACGGCGCCCTTGGTGAAGGCCTTGCCGCAGTCCCCGCAGCGGAAGGGCCGCTCGCCCGTGTGCAGCAGCTGGTGCTGCGTGAGGTTGGAGCTGTGGCTAAAGGCGCGGCCGCACTGGGAGCACGTGAAGGGCTTCTCTCCGGTGTGCACGCGCTGGTGCTTAAAGAGCGAGGAGCCCTGGCTGAAGGCGGCCCCGCAGAGCGCACAGGCATAGGGCTTCTCGCCGGTGTGCGTGCGCTCGTGCTGAATCAGATGCGAGTTGCGGCAGAAGCGGCGGCCGCACCGGGCGCACGCATAGGGCCGCCCGCCCGCGTGGATCTTCCGATGCTGGCTGAGGTTGGAGCGGTGGCTGAAAGCTTTGCCACACTCGCTGCAGCGAAAGGCCTTCTCGGCCGTGTGGATGCGCTGGTGCCGCACTAGTGAGGAGCTGTGACGGAAGGCCTTCCCGCAGGCCAGGCACGCGTAAGGCGTCTCGCCACTGTGGATGCGCTGGTGCTGCGTCAGGTGTGACGTTTGGCTGAAGGCCTTGCCGCACTGGGCACACTCATAGGGCCGCTCCCCGGTGTGCGTACGCAGGTGCTTGAGAAGGTCGGAGCTCTTCACAAAGACTTTGCTACATGCCCTGCATTCGAAGGTCTTCTCCCCGGGAAGGAGAATGGGGCCAGGGTGGAGGGCCTCGCCCAGCTCCTCCCAGATGGGGGGCTCCTGGCTGGCCGGGAGTCTCTGAGGTCCATGCCAAACCGTGCCCCTCATTCCTAGTTCCCTCCCAGCGTGATGGGACTCAAGATCGGGGATGCTTGGGAAGGTTCCCCCAGAAGGTGCCCGCACCAACGGCTTTGGCAGCAGTGTCAGCCTTGGATGCTTCCCTGGCTCGGATTGGTCTGTAAGAACTTTCTCTGTGGCTGGGCTGCCCATGGGAACCCGCAGTGGGGAGGTCAGCCGCAGACTGACACTGGCCTCCCCACTGCCCGGGCCTAGCAAAAGTCTTTCCCAGTAGATAACAGAGACCCCAGTGGGTTTTCTCTCCCCAGATGAGGAAATGCCCCGCCGACCCTCCAGGCGTTTTCCAGGTTCACAGGCAGCAGTGGTGGTGAGGATCCTAGTAGGTGTAGGTGGGGGTCTATCCTGGAAGGTCCTTGGCCACGCTGCTTCCCCAGAAACATCTCTGCCCTCTGCCAGATGTTGGGAACCTGAAGGCACAGAAACAATAGATGACTGGGTCATCCTAACCAGGAGAAGGTGACCGACCTGGGAAGGCCAAGTAGATGGGGCAAGAAGGACCTCAAGGTCCGGGGTGTGGAAGCTGGAGAGGGGAACAGACACCCTTCTTGTATGGAGCTCACTAGTCTGGGGGACTTGACAGTCTGCTTGAGCTCCTGACACTGATAGCTACCTGATGCTCGAGTTTTACTTATGAACTCTGTTTACTGACTGCCTCTCCCCTAGCGCAGTCAATTCCATGAAGGCAGGGTCAGAAATGTCCTGATTGGCCCTGGTCAGCTTGCTCAGTGGATAGAGTGTTGGCCTGGTGTATGGATGTCCCAGGTTTGATTCCTGGTCAGGGCACACAAGAGGAGTGACCATCTGCTTCTCTCCCTTTTCCCCTCCCACAGCCAGTGGGTCCATTGGTTTGAACATCGGCCCTGAGCACTGAGGATAGTTCAGCTGGCTCAGTGTTAGCCTCAGGCACTAAAAAGAGTTGGGCTGATTGGAGCATCAGCCCCAGACAGGGATTGCAGGGTGGATCCTGGTCAGGACGTGTGCGGGAATCTGTCTAACTGTCTCCCCTCCTCTCACTTAAAGAAAAATAAAAATATCCCAATCAAGGCAGTTCCCCTGGTGCTGAGACCCGGCCTAGCCATTGTAAGTGCTCAAAAAGCAATGAAACAATGAACACATGAATGAATGAATGGCCCTACAGATGAGGTGGTGAGGTAAGACAGGAAAAGTTTAAGGCCACACACCCTGGCTAGGGGTGGGATTCTCAACACAGTCTGAGGTGCCCTCAGAATTCCCCCTTTAAAGGAAGCCAAGGCTCGAGCCTCTAGGAGAGGCTAATGGTAGAAGGAGAACAGGTGGGAGGCAGGAGAGAACTGTGGCCAGGGTGGTGGGGAAGAGGGACCCCCCTCCCACCAGAAGCCTCTCACCAGGGCTGGGCCTCCTCTGGCCATTCCTGGCCAAGGTCGCATCCAACCCACTGAGAACCCAAGGCTCTTCACCACACTCGAGCTGGATGACTATCTGAGGTCGGGAGGCAGAGAGTCCTGTGAGAGAAGACAAGCAAATGAGTGGCCAGCCCTAGCTCAGGACTACCAGCTATGCAACAGATGGCCAGAATCAGGGCTTCATAGGTCATACATAGATGGCATCATCTGTGCAACTAAGAAAACATGAGGCCCTGGCTGGCTGGCTCAGCGGTAGAGCATCGGCCCGGCGTGTGGAAGTTCTGGGTTCGATTCCCAGCCAGTGCACACAGGAGAAGCACCCAACTGCTTCTCCATCCTTCCTCTTCTCTTGTCTTGCTTATCTCTCTCTTCCCCTCCTGCAGCCAATACTCCATGGGAGCAAAGTTGGCCCGGGTGCTGAGGATGCCTTCATGGCCTCCACCTCAGGCACTAGAATGGCTCCGGTTGCAGTGAAGCAACACCCCAGATGGGCAGAGCATTGCCCCCTGGTGGGCATGCCGGGTGGATCCCAGTAGGGCACATGCGGGAGTCTGTCTCTCTGCCTCCCTGCTTCTCACTTCAAAAAAATACAAAAAAAGAAAGAAAAAGAAGAGAAAACCCAAAGGTCTCACCACAGGCCAGGGCTCACAGGAACAACTTAATGGTGCCTGTGAGGAAAAAATGTGTTGGCAGTGCCAAAGGAAGGGTACCGAGCCCAGCACCAAGGTGCCACAGCCAGACAGGTACACTCAGCCAGTGGATGTGGAGCTGATTACAGGCTGCCAGGATATAAAGTGGACCAGCCTGGCAACAACGGAGCTTTCCCATGTAGGACCCAGGGCCTTACCCAGTGAGGTCACCAGTGCAAAGTTCTCCAGCATCACGTGGCGGTACAAGGCCCTCTGTGCTGCATCCAAGAGCCCCCACTCTTCCTGGGAGAAGTACACGGCCACATCCTCAAAGACCATCAGGCCCTAAAACAGTGGGCAGTGGAAAACGAACACGATCGAAGTTATGTCTGTGTGACTCAGGACCCCCACGCCCTGTCCCAAACGGCTAATTCCCCTGATGTCTCTCAGACATTCACCCTCCTTGCCCCAGGGCTCTTTTTAATTTTTTAAAATTAATTAATTAATTTTGGTGGCAGAGATAGCGTCAGAGAGAGGGACAGATAGGGACAGACAGACAGGAATGGAGAGAGATGAGAAACATCAATTCTTCGTTGAGGTTTCTTAGCTGTTCATCAATTGATTTCTCATATGTGCCTTGATGGGGGGGGGGGGCTACAGCAGACCAAGTGACCCCTTGCTCGAGCCAGCGACCTTGGACTCAAGCTGGTGAGCTTTGCTTAAACCAGATGAGCCCGCGCTCAAGCTGGCGACCTCGGGGTCTCGAGTCTCGAACCTGGGTCCTCCGCGTGCCAGTCCAGCTTGTTCTGCCATTTCATACTAGCTTCTCTCCCAGAACTCCACGTAGAGAAGCTCCGATCCGGAAGCACCTAGGCTTTCCTCCCATCCCAGCATTTACACGTGCAGGATCTGCACCCTCTTGGCTACCAGAAGTGGGGATCCCGCACGTGCATGCTTGCCCCACTGGCCAGGACCCCGCGTCCAGGGAACGAGAGGAGTAGACAAGACGTCCAGGTAAGTGGATCTGGAACCCCCCTGACTCACCTGCGCCGCTGCCGCCATCGGAATCAGCACTTGCAACGGCTGCCCAGGGCGCCCTGGTTCCTGGCCTGTGTCTCCTGGTCCGTCGATGGAGCAGACTCCCAGGGCACCACTTTCGGGGCGCCACCGAGGCTGGAGAGCACGTGGGTTCGGGCGCCGCCCGAAGGCCCCAGGGGGCTGCACACGCTCCACCGGAGAAACTGAGGCTGGGGGGGCGTGGCCGTCGGCCTGCGGACACAGTGCCCACGCCTTCCTCGGGCTCTTCCCTCGAGTCTCCAGAATCTCCTGGAGAACCGGCCCGTCCAGGCGTGTTCCACCCACCGGTGGAGCCCAACTGCCCAACTGCAGACACACCGAAGTGACAGCCTCTGGTACAGGAAGTCCTGCCCCCCACCAGCCCTCATTGGCCCAGTGCGCGATGGAGGCGTGCACAGGGACTTCTGGGAAAGGTAGTTCCAGGAGCTGGAAGGGATGCGCTTCCTGATCTCCATGGCAACAACCAAGCTTCGCCACAGGAGGGGGTGGGCGGGGAATGCTGGAAAGTGAAGTCTCAGTGCTGCATCTCAACTTCCCTGGTATGGGTGGGGCTCCCAGCTAGGAGAGTGGGATGAAGCAGGTTAGTAACCAACTAGGAAAATTTGGTAAGTGGAATGGGGAAACTGAGACAGATGGCTGGCCATGGCCATGTAATTTACAGTCAGATAAAAAATGGTAAGGTTTTGCCTGACCTGTGGTGGCGCAGTGGATAAAAGCGTGGACCTGGAACACTGAGGTCACCGGTTCAAAACCCTAGGCTTCCCCGGTCAAGGCACATATGGGAGTTGAAGCTTCCTGCTCCTCCCCCCCTTCTCTCTCTCTCTCTCTCTTTCTCTCCCCTCTAAAATGAATAAATAAATAAAAATAATTTAAAAAAAAATGGTAAGGTTTTATCATCCCTAACCAAAGACCTTTAGGAGTAAATGGCTTCTGCATTCCAGACTTTCCTGGAGCAAACTGGCCTCCTACCGGTCCCTTTGACTGGTCCCTCTTGGGTGACATTATTTTTTTAAGAAAGAGACAGGAAGGGAGAAAAATGCAAAGCACCAATTCTTCCTTGCAGCCCCTTAGTTGTTCATTGGTTGCTATTTCCTATGTGCCTTGACTGGGGGCTCCAGCCGAGCCAGTGACCCCTTGCTCAAGCCAGCGACCTCTGGGCTCAAGCCAGCGACCATGGGGTCGTGAGTCTATGATCCCATGCTGAAGCCAGTGACCCCGTGCTCAAGTCAGATGAGCCCACGCTCAAGCTAGCGACCTTGGGGTTTCAAACCTGGGTCCTCAGCACCCCAAGCTGACACTCTAGTCACTGTGCCACCGCCTGGTGAGGCCAATTTATTTTATTTTATAAAACTGACTTTGTCCACTTACCACGAAGACTAAGTTTTTCATATACCAGAGTCATAAAGTCACTTTGCTTCCTTAGGTGATATTATAGAGTGAATGTTTTCATACCCCATCAAATTGATAGGTTTAAGCCCTAACCCCCTCTGTGATGTTATTAGTAGGGAGGGCCGATGGAAAATAATTAGGTTTAAATTAGGTCATGAGGATGGGACCACCACGATGGGATGAGAGTCCTTGTAAGAAATGGAGAGATTTGGCCCTGGCCAGTTGGTTTAGTGGTAGAGTGTCAGCCTGGTGTGTGGAAGTCCCAGGTTCAATTCCCAGTCAGGGAACACAGGAGAAGTGACCATTTGCTTCTCCACCCCTCCCCCATCCTTTTCTCTCTCTCTCTCTCTCTCTCTTTTCTTCTCTCACAGTTATGGCTTGATTGGCTTGAGCACATCAGCCCCAGGCACTGAGGATGACTCCAAGGAGCCTCTGTCTCAGGCGCTAAAAATACCTCAGTTGCAAACATGGCCTAGATGGGCAAAGCCGCTGCCCCAGACTGGGGTTGCCAGGTGCATCCTGGTCAGTGTGCATGCTGGAGTCTGTCTGTGTATCTCTCCTTGTCTCACTTGGCAAAGAAGAAGAAAAAAAAGTGAAAGAGATACCAGAGCTTCCTCTCTTCCCACTATGTGAGGATGCCAAAATGATGGCTGTCCACAAACAAGGAAGAGACCTCTCAATAAAGACCCTGGATTGAGCCTGACCAGGCGGTGACGCAGTGGATAGAGTCTCGGACTGGGATGCAGAGGACCCAGGTTCAAGACCCCGAGATTGCCAACTTGAGCACAGGCTCATCTGGTTTGAGCAAAAAGCCCACCAGCTTGAACCCAAGGTCGCTGGCTCCAGCAAGGGGCTACTTGGTCTGCTGAAGGCCCACGGTCAAGGCACATATGAGAAAGCAATCAATGAACAACTAAGGTGTTGCAATGCGCAATGAAAAATTAATGATTGATGCTTCTCATCTCTCTCCATTCCTGTCTGTCTGTCCCTGTCTATCCCTCTCTCTGACTCTCGCTCTCTGAAATAAATAAAAATTAAAAAAAAAAAAAAAAGGCCCTGGCCGGTTGGCTCAGTGGTAGAGCGTCGGCCTGGCGTGCGGAAGTCCCCGGCCAGGGCACACAGGAGAAGCACCCATCTGCTTCTCCACCCCTCCCCCTCTCCTTCCTCTCTCTTTCTCTCTCTTCCCCTCCCGCAGCCGAGGCTCCATTGGAGCAAAAGATGGCCCGGGCGCTGGGGATGGCTCCTTGGCCTCTGCCCCAGGCGCTAGAGTGGCTCTGGTGGCGACAGCTACGCCCCGGATGGGCAGACCATCACCCCCTGGTGGGCGTGCCGGGTGGATCCCAGTCGGGCGCATGCGGGAATCTGTCTGTCTCCCCGTTTCCAGCTTAAGAAAAATACAAAAAAAGAAAAGAAAAAAAAAGAACCTGGATTGAAACTGGCCAGCCCTTGGATCTTGGGCTTCCCAGCCTCTAGAGCTGAGACATTTCTGTTAAGCCATCCAGTCTGTGGCAATTTTTTATAGCAGCTGAAACAGACTGGGACAGCAGAGATGAGGAAGGTCCCCCCTCATGGGCATGTATGGAGCAAAATGGTGTTTGGCCTCATGAACCAGTTCAGACTTTTAAGACAAGGTATCAAACTGAATATTTAAAGTTTTAACACTGGCCTGACCTCTGGTGGCGCAGTGGATAAAGCGTCGACCTGGGAACACCGAGGTTGCCAGTTCAAAACACTGCACTTGTCTTCTGGTCAAGGCATATATGGGAGTTGATGCTTCCTGCTCCTCCCCCCTTTCTCTCTCTCTCTCTCTCCCTCCCTCCTCTCTAAAATGAATAAATTAAAAAAATTAAATAAAATAAATAAAAATTGATATTTAAAAAAATAAGTTTTAACCCTGATCTCCTGCTTAATATGGAGATATTTATTCAACTGTCACCAAATTGATTTGCTTAGTGTCGAGAAAATAAATTGACATTGCTCTACCAACATAGGGTTTGGGGCATGTCACGTACCATTGAAAAATAAGTACTTTGCCTATGTCAATGAACTTTTTTGTTTTATTTTGTTTTTTAAGGTTTTGTTTGTTTTAGAGAGGAGAGAGAGAGAGAGAGAGAGAGAGAGAGAGAGAGAAAGAGAAAAGGTGGGGGAGAAGCAGGAAGCCTCATCTCCCACATGTGCCTTGACCAGGCAAGCCCAGGGTTTCGAACCGGCAACCTCAGCATTCTAGGTTGACACTTTATCCACTGCTCCACCACAGGTCAGGCTTATGTCAATGAACTTTTTTTTTTCCTTTTCTTACAGAGACAGAGAGAGGAATAGACAGGGACAGACAGACAGGAACGGAGAGAGATGAGAAGCATCAACCATCAGTTTTTCACTGTGACAACTTAGTTGTTCATTGATTGCTTTCTCATATGTGCCTTGACCATGGGCCTTCAGCAGATCAAGCCAGCGACCTTGGATCCAAGCTGATGAGCTTTGCTCAAACCAGATGAGCCCACACTCAAGCTGGTGACCTTGGGGTCTCGAACCTGGGTCCTCTGCATCCCAGTCCGATGCTCTATCCAATGTGCCACCACCTGGTCAGGCTATGTCAATGAACTTTAAAAGGAAAGAAACACCCTATCACTAGCCCCAGTATCAGTGAAGACTTGAACCCTTGTTGTTATATTGCTGAGTCTTTAAAAAACACAAATGTAGCCCTGATTTCAAACATGCAGATGTACATGACAAACAGGCGGCAGAGGGTCAGTGTATAGCCTGACATTAAGGTATGGAGGACACAGAGAGAAAGAAAATTAACTCCAAACAGGACACTGAGTGAGGGGACTCATAAAAAGAGGACACGTTGGCTCAGTTGTTGAAAGGATGTTACTGAAAGATCTAGGATGGACCTGATCAGGCGGTGGCGCAGTGGATAGTGTTGGACTAGGACGTGGAGGATCCAGGATCCAGGTTCAAAATCCTGAGGTTGCCGGCTTGATCACAGGCTCACCGTCTTGAGTAAGGGGTAACTCGCTCTCTGTAGCCCCTCTGGGTCAAGGCACATATGAGAAAGCAATCAATGAACTAAGATGCAGCAAAGAATTGATGCTTCTCATCTCTCTCTTTTCCTGTCTGTCAGTCCCTTTCTGTCCCTTTTTCTGACTTTTCCTGTCAAAAAAAATAAAAAAGAGCCTGACCAGGCGGTGGTGCAGTGGATAAAGCATCGTACTGGGACGCGGAGGACCCAGGTTCAAGACCCTGAGGTCGCCAGCTTGAGCGCAGGCTCATCTGGCTTGAGCAAAAAGCTCACCAGTTTGGACCCAAGGTCGCTGGCTTGAGCAAGGGGTTACTCAGTCTGCTGAAGGACCACGGTCAAGGCACACATGAGAAAGCAATCAATGAACAACTAAGGTGTCACAAGGAAAAACTGATGATTGATGCTTCTCATCTCTCTCCGTTCCTGTCTGTCTGTCCCTATCTATCCCTGTCTCTGACTCTCTCTGTCCCTGGGAAAAAAAAAAAAAGGAACACAGGATAGGGGTGCGGCAGGCATCCCTCACAAGATGGAAGCACGCACACACACACAAATGCTCAGGGGTGTGCTGGTTAGATAGCTCAGTGGATAAAACTTCATCCCAGTGCACCAAGGTCACAAGTTTGATTCCCAGTCAGGGCACATGTGAAAAGCAACCAATGAGTGCACAACTAAATGGAACTAAGTGAAAGAATGAGTTGATGCTTCTCTTTCTCCCTTCTTCCCCTGTTCCCCTCAAATCAATGGGGGTAAATTATTTTTTTTGAATGCCCAGGGGCCAGGAGCTGCTGGGTAGATTCTAGAAGGGAGCTGCCTCAGGCTGGGAAGAAGACAGTCTTGATGCTGCAACCAGGGGCCGCTGGCACCGGCTTGCCAGGGGAGGTTTGGGCTAATGTAAAGGAATGAGTGAGTCCTGCCCAAACTGATACCCTGAGCAGGTCAAAGGGTCAGAGCCCCTGGGCCTTGTCTCAGATCTTCCAGCATCACCAAGGAAACTGTACTCTTTACCCACTCCCCACCAAGTTGGCTGCTGTGTACGGAGCCCCAGCGAGAGACAAGAACGCACATTTAGGGCAAGTTCAGAGGACCCTCACCCAGGTGTGGGGCCCACCCTATGCAATGTAGCTCAGCTGGACTTTTAAACTCTGCTCTCAAACAGACCCCCATGTTGGAAGCAGACCATTATTCACACCCAGAGAGGAGGGCCTAAGTAGACCAGGAGGTAGGCATACACTTGATGGGGTTGGGGAGAAATGGAGCAGACTGACCAAAAATTCCCGACTGCCATTACAAGGGTGGGTGAGAATCATCATCCCAGTTAGAGGTGGCAGCGGTGGTTTCCAGCCCCAACACGTGGTAGGATGAGCACTGTGGCCCACAGCCCCTCATGTCTGGGGTCACTGCCTGTCACCAAACACAGTATTCTCTTATTGACAGGAAGCAATCTCAGGACAGGGAGAGCTGCAGGCACCATACAAGTTGTGCTGAACCGACAATTTATTGTACCTTGTGGGAAAAGAGTTTCCAACATTTTTTCAAATCCAAAGGCCCCACGAACTGGATGTGGATCCATACATTGATTCAACCACTTGTCTCCCTTGAACCCAGGGGCAGTGGCAGCAAAAACTATGGCTATGGCCTGACCAGGCGGTGGCGCAGTGGATAGAGCGTCGGACTGGGATGCAGAAGACCCAGGTTCGAAACCCCGAGGTCGCCAGCTTGAGCGCAGGCTCATCTGGTTTGAGCAAAACCCACCAGCTTGAACCCAAGGTTGCTGGCTCCAGCAAAGGGTTACTCGGTCTGCTGAAGGCCCGCGGTCAAGGCACATATCAGAGGGCAATCAATGAACAACTAAGGTGTTGCAACGCACAATGAAAAACTAGTAATTGATGCTTCTCATCTCTCTCCGTTCCTGTCTGTCTGTCCCTATCTATCCCTCTCTCTGTAAAAAAACCCCAAAAACTATGGCTATGGTGCGCTAATACCAGGATCTCTGGTTGGATGACAAAAGCCACATCCCAGGACACCCAGGGTGATGGCCACAGGGTGAACACGCCCAGAAGCTAGGAGGATCCAGAAGACCTGCAGATAACGTGCCTGCAGTGTGTGACCTCAGCCATGGCTAACACTTCAGCAATTCCAGAGGTTTGCAACCCTCACTCCCTGAAAGCACAGCTGCCAGAACACCTGGGGAAGCCTCTTTAGAACCAGCTCCGACCTGCTAGTGGACCAGACTCCTCACTCATTATTTCCCAAAAGGTTCCTGTAGGTTTTATGGTTAGTCTAGAACTGACTTCCACACTCTAGATATTTCAGAGGACATGGCTTCTGAGCTGACTGGAAATAGCTCCCTCTGAGAAACACTGGAAATTCAGGAACATTCCTGGGAACAGGGCCCAAGCTCTTGTTCACGTGGGGTATCTTACACCAATTCTCCCTTTTTTTTTTTTAAATTACTCTTTTTAATTTTCTTTTAGATTTTATTTATTCATTTTTAGAGTGAAAGGAGAGAGAGAGAGAGAAGGGGGAGGAGCTGGAAGCATCAACTCCCATATGTGCCTTGACCAGGCAAGCCCAGGGTTTTGAACCGGCGACCTCAGTGTTCCAGGTCGATGCTTTATCCACTGCGCCACCACAGGTCAGGCCTAAGATTTTATTTATTGATTTTACAGAGAGGAGGGAGAGAGCAAGAAGCATTAACCTATAGTTGCTTCACCCTAGTTGTTCACTGATTGCTTGTTGTATGTGCCTTGACTGGGCAAGCCCAGGGTTTCAAACCAGCGACCTCAGCATTCTAGACTGACAATCTATCCACTGTGTCACCTACCACAGGTATGGCTTTTTTTTTTTTAATTGATTTTAGCAAAAGAGGAAGGGAGAGAGTGACCAGAACATCGATCTGTTCCTGAATGTGCTCTCACTGGCAACCTCTGTACTTTGGGATGATGCTCAAACCAACTGAGCTATCTGGCCAGGGCAAGCCCCGGGTTTTGAACCAGCAAACTCAGCATTCCAAGTCGATGCTTTATCTATTGTGCCATCACAGGTCAGGCTACCAATTCCCCCATTCTTGACCCATCAATAAACCTGACACCCAGAATTCATGATTCACCCACCAAGGCTTTCAGTCACTTCCTGAAGGTCTCAGGCACCAATGCAAGTTAGGCTGACCTTGACAAGAACAGCTCTCTGCCATCATGCTAACCCCATTAGGCAGACAAAAGTCAGGGATTCCCATAGAAGCCATTCCCTCTATTCATAAGCCCAATTTTGTTCTCTATCACCTCACAAAGTTCAGAACTCCCAATATTAAAGGCAACTTAAACAACAAGTTCTTTAGCTTGACCAGGAAGTAGAGCAGTGGATAGAGTGTAAGCCTGGGATGCTGAGGACCAGGTTCAAAGTCCCAATGTCACCAGCTTGCATGCGGGCTCACCAGCTTGAGTATGGGGTCACTGGCTTGTGTGTGGGATCATAGACATGACCCCACGGTCACTGGCTTGAGCCCAAGGTCACTGGCCCAGCTGTAGCTCCCCCTCCCCACCGGGGTCAAGGCACATGTGAGATGAACAGTCAATGAACAACTAAGGTGCTGCAACAAAGAGTTGATGCTTCTCATCTCTCTCCCTTCCTGTCTGTCTGTCCCTATCTGTCCCTCTTTCTGTCTCTCTTGCTAAAACAGAAACAATGTCTTTATTGCTGTGCATTAGTTAGCAGTGTAAGAGTTCCAGGCTTGGGTAAACTCATGACAGGTACCGCATGTAGTCAACAGTGCCCACGAAATTGGTTAACTTTCCCCAGGTGCCCCCTGCTTAGCTACTGTTGGCCACAACTAGGTCACGTCCACACCTAAACCAATCAGGGGGGCGGGGGTAAGGCCCAACATGGGCTCCACCACTCAAGATTCTGTTCTACAGAGAGCAGCAGCATGGCAGCCTGCAGTCCCTGAGCAGACTGGAGTGACAGATGCAACACTGTTGGGGACCTGCCTGGTGGCAGAGGTGCTATGACTTCTGTCCCAGCCTGGGCAGGTCAGAGTACAACACAGCTTCCAAAAGCTTCCCATGTCCCTGACATCCCCTCAGCGTGGCTGTGGGATGTGCCTGGTTCAGCTTGCAAATGGCTTCTCTCCTTGATCTCCTTTCTGGAGAGAGACTGTCTAGGCGGAGCAAGGTGTTGGCTACGGTGCAGGCCTTCCCACATTACTGTCCTCCTGCAGCCTTTCTCCGGTGTGGACTTTCTTGTGCTGCAGGAGAGTGGAACTGTGTTTGAACGCCTTCCCGCATTCCGCACATGCGTAGGTCCTCTGCTCCGTGTGGAACTGCTGGTGCCGGTTGCGGTAGGACCGGGTGGTGAAGGCCTTCCCACAAAGGCTGCACTTGTAGGGCCGTTCCCCGGTGTGGACCTTCCAGTGCTGGTACAGGCCAGAACGGGTCACGTATGCCTTCCCACACTGCTTGCAATCGTAAGGCTTTTCTCCGGTGTGAACCCTTTGGTGGAGAAGGAAGCTCTGCTGGTATTTAAAGAACTTCCCACATTCCCGGCACTCGTAGGGCCGGCCTCCGATGTGAACCTTCCGGTGCCTGATGAGGGTGGACAGGACGCTGAAGGCTTTGCCACACTCGCTGCAGGCGTAGGGCCGTTCCCCAGTGTGGGTTCTCTGGTGCAGAGCGAGGGCATCTTTGCGGTTGAAGGTTTTCCCGCACTCGGCACACTTGAAAGGCTTTATGCCTGTGTGAACCTTCTGATGCTTCCTCAGTTTGGATGGGTAACTGAAGGCCTTTCCACACTCACGACACACGTGGGATGTTTCTCCAGGGTGAACTTTTTGGTGATTCACCAGGGTTGAGTTCCCCCTGGGGGCATGTCCACCTTCCAGGTACCTAAATAGTCTCTGTTTGCAGTAAGTTACGAGGTGGTCAAGGAGCGTGGAGGCCTTCAGGAAGCCGTTCCTGCAGCCGCTGCACTTGAAGGGCATCCGTGCAGCATGGGACCGCTGCTGCTGCTGCTGGTGACCGCGGCCAGACAGGAAGGGCCCCCTGTGTCCCATGCTGCTACGTGGTTTCCCTTTGCAGTGGGTGGGCTGGGGCTGGAGGTGGCCCAAGGCGGAAGGGATGTCCAGCCCAGAATCCCCACGCAGAAGGTGCTTCCCTGATGCGCGGACTCTGCAGCTCTTCATCTGTTGAGGAGGGGCCTCCCACTCCTCCGGTCTCGGGGGACAACCTGAAACAGAGAAAAGTCAGTTACCAAGAGCTGGATCAGAGAGAAGAAGCACCTTCGCCACCAGTGCTTATCAAACACACAGAGAAAGGAGCCCAGAGAATTCCCAGCAGGAGGCTGGGAAATGTCTGGGTGGGCAAGGTCTGGCCCAGCACAGCATGGCTCTGCCAGATCACAGAACAGGGATCACCTCAACAGAGACAAGGACATGAAACCAGGCTCAGTGCCAGGAGGAGGAGAGCTGGGTCCTCCATGGCATAGCTCGGTCCCAGGTTTTAAGCAGGGGTTTATTTAGTGGCTGGGGAAGTCAGCATTGTGGAGGGGACACATCTACCTCAAGGAAAAGATGACTGTAGGACAGAGAAAGTTCTGGAAATGAGAACACACAGGGGCCAGAGAGGTAGATTTCCCCGGGTCTACGTCATGGTCAAGATGGCAAGGCCACGCAGTGTGTCCAGGGGAAAAGGCAGGGTGGGAATAAGGCGCAGTCACTGGCCTCGGCACCAAAACGCCAGGGCACACTGACCCCCAACATGCAGCATGCTGTGAGTTTGTCTGTCACTGAGACCAATGCATCCCCCAGCCCTACACACCAAGACCAGGACCCCCCGTGGTTTCGGCTCTGCTAACCAGAGTCATATCCACCATGCTGAGCATCTGGGACTCTTCACCCTCCAGTTGGGCCACCACGGGACCTCGAAGGGACAAATTCTAGAAGGGAGAAAGTTGAAATGGCCAGCCCAAGGGAAGGGTGACCCATCCAGCCAGCCGCACACCACAGGAAGCTCCTATTACTATGGCAACCAGAAGGAAACTGAGTATTACAAAAGGAACCTCCCCTGTATATTTAAAATCACTGGGAAAAAAATTTCATTGAGGTCCTGGCTACGTGGCTCAGTGGATAGAGTGTCGTCCCGGTGCACTGAGGCTGCAAGTTCAATCCCCAGTCAGGACACATATCAGAAGCACCAAAGCGGACATAACTACATGTAACAACTAAGTAGACAATGAGTTGATACCTCTCTCTCTCTTTCCTTTCCCTCCCCCTCCTGCTATCTCTCAAACCAATGGAAAAAATTAAAAAAAAAATTCATTAAGAGGACAGACCTCATGTTATGTGTTTTATATAATTTTGTTGTTGTTGTTTGGTTTTTTGGGGTTTTTTTTTACAGAGACAGAGAGTCAAAGAGAGGGATAGACAGGGACAGACAGGACAGAGAGATGAGAAGCATCAATCATTAGTTTTTTGTGCACGTTGCAACACCTTAGTTGTTTGTTGATTGCTTTCTCATATGTGCCTTAACCGTGGGCCTTCAGCAGACCGAGTAACCCCTTGCTAGAGCCAGCGACCTTGGGCTAAAGCCGGTAAGCTTTTGCTCAAACCAGATGAGGCCGTGCTCAAGCTGGCGACCTCGGGGTCTTGAACCCGGTTATTCCGCATCCCAGTCCAATGCTCTATCCACTGCGCCACTGCCTGGTCAGGCAATTTTTGTTTTCTTAAGTTTCTCCTTTGAGATTTTTTTTTTTTTTTTTTTTTTTTTTTTTTTTTACAGGAACAAAGAGAGTTAGAGAGAGGGATAGACAGGGACAGACAGACAAGAACGGAGAGGATTGATATACATCAACCATCAGTTTTTCGTTGCAACACCTTAGTTGTTCATTGATTGCTTTCTTATATGTGCCTTGACCTGCTTTCTCATATGTGCCTTGACCGTGGGCCTTCAGCAGACTGAGTAACCCCTTGCTCGAGCCAGCGACCTTGGGTCTAAGCTAGTGAGCTTTTTGCTCAAGCCAGATAAGCCCGCGCTCAAGCTGGCAACCTCGAGGTCTCGAACCTGGGTCCTCTGCATCCCAGTCCAATGCTCTATCTACTGTGCACCACCGCCTGGTCAGGCTGTTTTATACAATTTTTTAAAAATAAGAACCTCAGGCCCTGGCAAGTTGGCTCAGTGGTAGAGCATCGGCCTGGCTTGCGGGAGTCCCCGGTTCGATTCCCGGCCAGGGCACACAGGAGAAGCGCCCATCTGCTTCTCCACCCCTACCGCTCCCCTTCCTCTCTGTCTCTCTCTTCCCCTCACACAGCCAAGGCTCCACTGGAGAAAAGTTTGCCCAGGTGCTGAGGATGGCTCTGATTGCGGCAGAGCGACGCCCCAAGATGGGCAGAGCATCGCCCCATGGTGGGTGTGCCAGGTGGATCCCGGTAGGGCGCATGCGGGAGTCTGTGTGACTGCCTCCCCGTTTCTAACTTCGGAAAAATACAAAATAATAATAATAATAATAATAAGAACCTCTTATGAAATGAAAACTGATGTAATTTAAGTAAGAAATAAATACAGCGGTACCTTGAGATACGAGCAGATCAACATACGAATTTTTAATATACGAGCTACTATTCAGTCCATATTTTTGTTCGAGATCCGAGCGAAATTCCGAGATACGAGTCAGAATCAACTGGTATTGCTTCAGTTTTTTTGTTTTTTTTTGTTTTGTTTTTTTTACAGAGACAGTGAGAGAGTCAGAGAGAGGGATAGATAGTGTTAAGCCAATTTGGAGGGACCCAAAACATGGAAGACAGGAACAAGGTCTGTCGTTTACACATCAAAGTTTTATTGTCTAGCTTGGCCAAGCCGCGGCTACTCCAACAGAATTCTGAAGGAAAAAGCGCGCTGGCCCTTTGTTCTACTTAGTTTTTATAGTTTTGTAAGTGGGAAGTAAAGAAGCAAAAATTGCAATTAGGAGCCCCTTACCACTATTGGTTATAGTCATATGTCCTTTAACATGATAGGACCATGTTCAATTTGCAAGCCATACACCCTTTTGGGGAAAACAAAGTTTACAAGCCAACACAATGGTAGAAAGATGTCTCTTTACATATTAAAAGGCATTCCTATATTATCTAGTGTTCATCTGCTATTTTTCTGTCTAGAGTCACACATGTTAACCCCACGCATTTACATAGGAGAGGTGGTTTCGGTGGGGACAAATTCCCGCAAATGGCTCATTGCTATGAGAAAAGGTTTGTCTTTTTCTCCCTGCACCTGGCTAGTTGTTGGGCAGATAAAATGTATTATGCTCACTTTGTAAAAGATAACGTTGCCCACGTGGAGGCAGTTGCCCAGGTGATATTAATGTGTGTTGGGGGCAGGCAGGACCATTGTAGCCTGGGGCTTGGTTTTGGGATTAAGCCTTTCCCACCCTTTTTGATGTGGGGCGGTACAATCCAATTATGCCTCAGAGAAGTGACTTTGTATTAGAGGCTTCCCTATTTTGTATATTGGATTAAAGGTTTGGATTTCTACACTATAAAATAGGGGCAGAACGGGAGCTAGCCCTCTCTTGGTTCCTGGGATGATTAGCAGGAGAGAGCAGAGGGAGCAGAGCAGAGAGCAGTGGAAAGAGGCCATGTGGCCAGGAGAAGCAGCCAAGATGGCGGAGTGCTCAGTGAGATGCCAGTTTGTGTAGTTTGTGTAGAGAGAAGTGTTGGTCAAATAAGTTTGTAAACATGATATATATGTTTGCTCGCTTGTGACTTATAATGGGTGTGGGGGACAGGCTGTAAGCAGGCCAGGTCGTTGTAGCCTGGGGTTTGGTTTTTTGTTTGTTTTTTTGGGGGGGGGTTTGGTTTTGGGACTAAGCTTTTCCCCACACCCTTGACTGATTGTATGATCTGGGTGGTGCACTCTCATAAGGAATCCAATTATGCCTTGGATAAGTGGCTTTGTATCGGGGACTTCCTTGTTTGTATATTGGATTAAGGGATTTTGGTTTTCTACACTATAAAGTGGGACAGACCAGGAGCTTGGACACACAGTTCCTGCTATTACAATTGCAGGGGCTTCCCTGATCCCTGGCCCTTCATGGGAAGAGCTGGTTTTCTGCTTTTCCCTTGTCTTCTTTTGTGGTTTGCCTGTCTTGGTGAGACACCAATAAATAGGATGGCCCCCCATCCTCTGACTCCGCCATTTCTTTATCGTCTGCCCGAATCCAATGGGAACCTGCATGTGAATGGCCACGATGGCGGCTCCTGGCCTTACACCTGGCGTAGTTTCCGGCAGGATTCAGAGATTGGTATGGAGCCACCACCCTTGATGGGTGGGATAGAGTACTGGTTGCTGCTCTGGCTCCCCATGGCTGTCCTTTTAGGGGCCATGGGCTACATGTTTTTTACTCAAGAGGAAACTGCCCGAGGTCAAAAGCTTCAGCATGAATTGCAAATAGAACGGCAGAAAAGGCTAGAATTGGAGCGAGCACTGGAGAAGGAATTACAGGTTCGCGAGTTGCAGTTTACCCTGGAAGCTGAACGTCTTCACCGGCAGTTGTTGGAGAAACAACTGCGGATTCAAGAGCTCGAGTCTCAGCTTCCGGCCAAAAGCCAGCAGCCACAGGAGCCTAAACGGTCACCAAAGGAGCAGCAGCATCCGTGCCAGTGGATTGGCTTTGAGTCAGTGGGAGCAGGCGCTTGCGACTCCTCTTCTGAGGATGAGAAGGCTCAGGCTGAAGCTGCCATACGCACACTGAGAGCCCGACCAGTTGTCGCCAAGAAGGTAAAAACCCAGCAACAAAGAGTCCCTCAGGGGCAGCCACAGCCTCCTGCCCAGGTAATGGAACACTCTGTGGTCCGGCCCTATACCCAGGCAGAGCTGATGGAGTTGGGGGCACAATTTAGGCAGAAACCTACTGAATCCCTAGTAGCCTGGTTACTACGATTATGGGATATAGGGGTGGATGGCACCATGCTCTCCGGAACAGAGATGGAGAAATTGGCCGCCATTACCACACACTCTTCCTTGAGGCAGCGTCTTCAGAACTGCCATGGCAACCCAGGAGACCATACCCTATTAGAATGGGTGATGGCTGCCATTCGTATGGTCTGGCAGAATGCTGGAGAACTGCCGGGGGCAATGAGTCGGTGGCAGTGCTACAGTGAGTTAGTAAAGGTCCTTCGAGAACTAGGTATGAAGAATGCTGTTTTCAACCCTGGGTCTCGTGGGCCAGACGAAGAAGTGTTTACGGCCAAAATGAGGGAATTTGTCCTTGCTAGTGCCCCATCAGCCCTTTTTGGGTCACTTGTGGCTATCTTGGGCCCCTATGTGGGGCAGCCCATCAATGCAGTTACACAGATGGTAGCAGATTTGGGAGAGCTGGAGGCCGCTCGGGATCATAAAGCAGTGAGGGCTGCTGCCTATGTTTCCCCCCAAACTAACAAGGGAAACGGGCCTGTAAAGGTTACCCGAACGCAGATGTGGGTAGACTTGATTGCGGCTGGAGCAGATAAGGGGAAATTGGATGGCCAGTCTAATAAAATTCTTTTGGAGCTTTGGCGGCAGCTTAAACCAGAACAGAAGTTCCAGCCACTGAGACGAAAGGCCCCAGCAGCTACCAATAAAACGTTTGGTGCACGCACAGCTCGGTTACAAGATTATATGATAGAGACGGCCGAGGGAGAGGGGAACTCCCAAGACCCATTGTACCAGTTTGAATAGGAAAAAGGCCGAGGGACCCGTCTAACGGGGATGGGCGGGGACCGGAGGCCACATGTGGAACTGGCTATCCACTGGTCCCCTTCCAATGTACAACAGGTGTTGGCCTTGGTGGATACAGGTGCAGAATGTTCCCTTCTCTATGGAAACCCAGAGCGGTTTGCTGGGACCCCAGTGGCCATTGACGGTTATGGGGGCCAAACTGTTCAAGTGAAGCCAATAACTATTCCATTGGGGATAGGGAGACTGCCTCCTAAGCCATATAAGGTGTATGTATCTCCTATTCCTGAATATATTTTGGGGGTAGATGTCTTTCAAGGACTGTGGTTGGAAACTACAGCTGGGGAGTTCCGGCTGCGGATCAGGGTTGTGAAGGCAGTATTGCGGGGACATGCATCACATTCCCCTTTGCAATTACCCGTCCCTCGGCGTGTGACTAACACCAAGCAGTATCGCCTGCCAGGTGGTTATGAAGAAGTCACAGGGACAATCCTTGAACTAGAAAAGGTGGGGATCATCCGGCCAGCACACAGTCCTTACAACTCCCCAGTATGGCCTGTGCGCAAAGCAGATGGAACCTGGAGAATGACAGTAGATTACAGGGAACTTAATAAAGTTGTTCCCCCTTTGCACGCTGCTGTTCCCTCGATAGCTAACATGATGGATCGGCTAAGCCATGAGTTGGGGACATACCACTTTGTGGCAGACTTGGCCAATGCTTTTTTCTCTATTGATATAGCCGCAGAGAGTCAAGACCAATTTGCCTTCAGTTGGGAAGGGAGACAATGGACCTTTACAGTGTTACCCCAGGGCTATTTGCATAGCCCCACCTTGTGCCATGGGCTGGTGGCTGCTGACCTGGCTAAATGGAAACAGCCAGAGGTAGTCCGCATGTACCATTATATTGATGATATTATGCTAACTAGTGATTCTCTTTCAGAATTGGAGCAAGCAGTCCCTACCCTGCTATCCCATCTGAAAGCATGTGGCTGGGCAGTTAACGAGAACAAATTACAAGGACCTGGGTTATCTGTTAAATTCTTGGGAGTTGTCTGGTCGGGTAAGACAAGTTATCCCTGACGCAGTTATAGATAAGATTCAAGCATACCCCGTGCCCACTACGGTAAAACAGTTACAGGAATTCTTAGGTTTGTTGGGGTATTGGCGAGCATTTATACCGCATTTGGCTCAGTTACTACGCCCCTTGTACAACCTTATTCGAAAGGGGGTTCGCTGGGATTGGACTGAGCAGGCGCAAGGTTCATTTGCAGCTGCTAAGAGAGCTGTGAAGGTGGCACAGGCCTTGAATGTGTTTGATCCTGCCAGGCCCTGTGAGCTGGATGTTCATGTAACCTCGGAGGGGTTTGGATGGGGCTTGTGGCAGCGGACAGAGCGCCTACGGCAACCTATTGGATTTTGGTCCTAATTGTGGAAAGGTGCTGAAGTTCGTTACTCATTAGTAGAGAAGCAGCTGGCAGCTGTGTATGCTGCCCTCCTGGCAACTCAGAGTATTACAACCACAACACCAGTTACAGTCAAAACAACATACCCTATAGCTGGATGGGTGAGAGATTGGGCAACTAAACCACGTAGTGGTATGGCCCAAATGTCTACCCTGGCCAAGTGGGGTGCCTATCTGCAACAACGCTGTGCTCTTAGCACCAGCCCATTGAGGGCAGAACTGCAGGAAGTCTTGGGTCCAGTCACCTATGCGACCTTAGAGTCAGGTGCAACTGGGGCTCAGGAGGCAGAACCTGAGGTCAGTCCCTACCAGGAGGGGCGGGTGCCCATCCCTGAAGATGCCTGGTATACTGATGGTTCCAGCAGGGGCCAACCTGCCAAATGGACGGCTATCGCCTTCCATCCGGCCACTGAGACTATTTGGATGGATACGGGTACAGGCCAAAGCAGCCAATGGGCAGAATTAAGAGCTGTTTGGCTAGTTGCCCATAATGAACCTTCACCTCTGGTGATCTGTACTGACAGTTGGGCTGTCTATCGTGGACTGACCCTTTGGATTGCTACTTGGCACATTAACCAGTGGATGGTAATGCACCGTCCATTATGGGGTCAGGCCATGTGGCAGGACTTATGGGAAATAGGACACCAGAAGCAGGTGACAGTATATCATGTCACAGGGCATGCCCCTCTAGCCCATCCTGGGAATGATGAGGCAGATACGTTGGCAAGGGTGCGATGGTTGGAGACTGCACCTGCAGGTGATGTGGCACAGTGGCTCCACCGGCGCCTGCTCCATGCAGGACAGAAAACTATGTGGGCTACGGTTAAGGCGTGGAACTTGCCTGTGTCCTATGCAGAGGTACTTGCAGCCTGTGAGCAATGTGCAGTATGTTCCAAGGAACACCCTCGGAGACCACTGGTGTCACCTGGACAGATCCAGAGGGGTCATGTCCCACTGACACGATGGCAGATAGACATCATTGGACCCTTACCAAAGTCAGAAGGGTACCAGTATGCAGTCACTTGTGTAGATACTGCCACCGGGCTGCTTGCTGCTTACCCTGCTCGTAACCCTGACCAGAGGGCAGTCATACAGGCTCTGGACCGCCTGAGTGCTGCATATGGGCGACCGCTGGTCCTTGAAAGTGACAAT
Source organism: Saccopteryx leptura (assembly GCF_036850995.1). Classification (NCBI taxonomy): domain Eukaryota; kingdom Metazoa; phylum Chordata; class Mammalia; order Chiroptera; family Emballonuridae; genus Saccopteryx; species Saccopteryx leptura. The sequence goes on along the minus strand of NC_089505.1, from coordinate 83,310,167 downwards.
GGTACCCACTTCACTGGTTCAACGGTGAGGCAATGGGCTCAAAAGCTGGGGCTGGACTGGAAGTACCATGTTCCCTACCACCCCCAGGCTGCTGGTATCATTGAGCGGTATAATGGACTCTTAAAGCAGGGACTGCGACAGGAGGGGGGCACCGGCTCTCTTACTGGATGGACACGCCGCTTATGGACAGTACTTCGGATTTTGAATGAGCGACCTCGACGGGGAAGCCCAGCTCCAGTAGAGGCCCTCCTGCATCGGACAGCTGCCCCTATTCAGTTGCAGATACACACCAAGGACATTTTACTCAAGCCAGGTTTCGGACAGCAGGGCAATGTGCTCTTGCCTGCTCCAACAGCCCTTCTTAAAGGACAACGGCTTCAATGGACTTGGCCCTGGACTGTACAGGCCCCCCATCTGAGATGGGTGGCCTTGTTGGCACCATGGGGAAAGGGGTTAGAGGTGGATCTCCAGTTAACCCCTTGGGCAACCAGCACCTGGCCACCTAGGTAGAAGTGTATTATCCCTTGAGTGCTCAAGGGGACAGCATTTTGAAGGGCACCTTTGTAATTTCTTTATGGCCAATAATGAGTTCCCCTATTTTACTACACATAGAACCAGCAGATGCTGGTGTATTGGCCAATAAGGTTTGGTATGCCCGCTCAGGGCGGCCTCTGGTGCCAGCTACAGTGCTGTCTGCAGACAAAACTCTGGCCTGTATTCTGCCAGAGGGAAAAGATTTGCCTCTCTTGATGCCACTGACAGCTCTCTCATTTCGCCCATAGTTTTTGATCTGTTAATCCTATTGCTGTAGTTGGTACTACTTCTGTTTATGCAATGTATCCTACTCCTTGCACAGTGACCATCATGGAAGATGCCTGTGGTTTAGATTGTAAAGCGAGCAAAAGGGGTGGAATGTTGGTCAAATAAGTTTGTAAACATGATATATATGTTTGCTCGCTTGTGACTTATAATGGGTGTGGGGGACAGGCTGTAAGCAGGCCAGGTCGTTGTAGCCTGGGGTTTGGTTTTGGGACTAAGCTTTTCCCCACACCCTTGACTGATTGTATGATCTGGGTGGTGCACTCTCATAAGGAATCCAATTATGCCTTGGATAAGTGGCTTTGTATCGGGGACTTCCTTGTTTGTATATTGGATTAAGGGATTTTGGTTTTCTACACTATAAAGTGGGACAGACCAGGAGCTTGGACACACAGTTCCTGCTATTACAATTGCAGGGGCTTCCCTGATCCCTGGCCCTTCATGGGAAGAGCTGGTTTTCTGCTTTTCCCTTGTCTTCTTTTGTGGTTTGCCTGTCTTGGTGAGACACCAATAAATAGGATGGCCTCCCATCCTCTGACTCCGCCATTTCTTTATCGTCTGCCCGAATCCAATGGGAACCTGCATGTGAATGGCCACGATGGCGGCTCCTGGCCTTACAAGAAGGAAGGAGATGGGGAACTGAGGAGAATAAGGCTGGTGAGCTAGAAACCTTTGATTCTAGGAAACTCGGATAAATCAGTGGCTTTGTGAGCACTGAATGTGAGTGGGTTTTGGAGCCTATTGTGTGTTTTTACTTGCCTGCCGGGTGCAAGCTAGGATTCAAGACTATGGCCCACCAGTTTGTGGCTCCGTTGTTTCTTTACCAACTGTCGGAATCCAATGCGAACCTGCATGGGCCAGGCTGCTTTGATAGTGGCCCTGGCCATGGCTGCTGGCTTTACACTAGTCATTCACCCTTTTCCCCACAGGCGTAGTGGAATGTCTGGGGATCCATGCTTTCCTTCCCTCTGCATTTGCAATACAATGCCAAGGGCCATCCTGACTAAGCCAATCACACAGTACAGAGACTATTCTCACAATTTCTCTGCACACCTTAACCCAAATTAATAAAATGTTCTCCAAGCCTCTTAAAATATTCTGTAGCCTTTGGGACTTTATAACACCTGCGGGTGAAATGGCTCAGTGGCTCCTCAGATAGGGACAGACAGACAGGAATAGAGAGAGATGAGAAGCATCAATCATTAGTTTTTTGTTGCAACATCTTAGTTGTTCATTGATTGCTTTCTCATATGTGCCTTGACCATGAGCCTTCAGCAGACTGAGTAACTCGAGCCAGTGACCTTGAGTCCAAGCTGATGAGCCTTGCTCAAGCCAGATGAGCCCACGCTCAAGCTGGCAACCTCAAGGTCTCGAACCTGGGTCCTCAGCATCCCAGTCCGACGCTCTATCCACTGAGCCACCACCTGGTCACGTGCTTCAGTACTTTTTAATGACACTTGTTTGTCACATTTCCATAATGTTTTAAAAGGCAGGCAAAAGCAAACCTCTTGGCTTTTCTCCCCGGCAGAAGTGCCCAGCAGGGTTACTTTCTTCCTTTCAATAAAGCCTGTTACTCTGGTCTTTCGGACTCCCATGGATTCCAACATTTGGTGCCGAAACCCGGGACAAGGTACTAACTGCCTGGATGATCCCTCTTTGCTGTCCAAAATTATAACCAGGGAAGCAATGGGCAGCGGCAGCTTGTCCCGGGCTTACTCCCTGATTCTGTTTGGACGTGTAATTAACTGTAGGTCGATTCGCCGGCAGTCTAATCCTGTCCCGAACCCCTGCTGGACCAGAAAGAGTTGAAAAATGATAGATATGTGAATTCCAAACTGCCCTTTTGCTGTTCGCTTGGCTGCCTGACCCCTTAATTACCGGACAATCGCTAATGGGAAAAAGAAATTCCAGGAAGGTGGTCAATCACCCAATGAAGAGTATTCCAGAAAGCCCAACATACCAGCACACCCTTGCTCGAGGCTATCCTCAACCCTATAAAGTTTTACTTCAGTCTGTTTTCGGTGCTCTGCTCCCGGGAGAAGGGAGAAGTGCCCAGCAGGGTTCCTTTCTTCCTTTCAATAAAGCCTGTTACTCTGGTCAAAAAAAAAAAAAAAAAGCAAACCTCTTTGGATAAACTTTTATTCAAAAGTCCTGCAAGTGGCCCTGGCCGGTTGGCTCAGCGGTAGAGCATCGGCCTAGCTTGCGGAGGACCCGGGTTTGATTCCCGGCCAGGGCACATAGGAGAAGTGCCCATTTGCTTCTCCACCCCTCCCCCTCTCCTTCCTCTCTGTCTCTCTCTTCCCCTCCTGCAGCCAAGGCTCCATTGGAGCAAAGATGGCCCGGGCGCTGGGGATGGCTCTGTGGCCTCTGCCCCAGGCGCTGGAGTGGCTCTGGTCGCAACATGGCGACGCCCAGGATGGGCAGAGCATCACCCCCTGGTGGGCAGAGCGTCACCTCTGGTGGGCGTGCCGGGTGGATCCGGTAGGGCGCATGCGGGAGTCTGTCTGACTGTCTCGCCCTGTTTCCAGCTTCAGAAAAAAAAAAAAAAAAAAGTCCTGCAAGTGAAAGTGTAGCCAAAAAGGCAAAAACAGGAGATAATTAAATGAGAAATACGTAATGTTAAGCTTAGGTTAAGTTTAAAGTTAAGAAAGTGCATTTTTGGCCCTGGCTGGTGGGCTCAGTGGTAGAGCGTCGGCCTGGCGTGCAGAAGTCCCAGGTTCGATTCCTGGCCAGGGCACACAGGAGAGGCTCCCATCTGCTTCTCTACCCCTCCCCCTCTCCTTCCTCTGTCTCTCTCTTCCCCTCCCGCAGCAAAGATGGCCCGGGCGCTGGGGATGGCTCCTTGGCCACTGCCCCAGGCGCTAGAGTGGCTCTGGTCGCAACAGAGCCACGCCCTGGAGGGGCAGAGCGTCGCCCCCTGGTGGGCGTGCCGGGTGGATCCTGGGTCGGGCACATGCGGGAGTCTGTCTGACTGTCTCTCCCTGTTTCCAGCTTCAGAAAAATACAAAAAAAGAAAGTGCATTTTTTTTTTGTTTTTTGTTTTACAGAGACAGTCAGAGAGGGATAGACAGGGACAGACAGACAGGAACAGAGAGAGACGAAAAGCATCAATCATCAGTTTTTCGTCGTGACACTCCAGTTGTTCATTGATCACCCCTTCACATGTGCCTTGACAGTGGGCCTTCAGTAGACCGAGTAACCCCTTGCTCAAGCCAGCAACCCTGGGTCCAAGCTGGTGAGCTCTGCTCAAACCAGATGAGCCTGCGCTCAAGCTGACAACCTCCAGGTCTCCAACCTGGGTCCTCCACATTCCAGTCAGACGCTTCATCCACTGCGCCACCACCCGGTCAGGCAAGAAAGTGCATTTTTCACAATCAAGTTTTTTTGTTTTTTTTTTACAGAGACAGAGAGAGAGTCAGAGAGAGGAATAGACAGGGACAGACAGACAGGAACGAAGAGATGAGAAGTATCAATCATTAGTTTTTCGTTGCGCATTGCAACACCTTAATTGTTCATTGATTGCCTTCTCATACGTGCCTTAACCGCGGGCCTTCAGCAGACCGAGTAACCCCTTGCTCGAGCCAGTGACCTTGGGCTCAAACTGGTGACCTCAGGGTCTCGAACCTGGGTCTTCCACATCCCAGTCTGACGCTCTATCCACTGCGCCACCGCCCGATCAGACTACAATCAAGTTTTTGTGGTTTCGCCTGACCAGGCTGTGGTGCAGTGAGCATCGAACTGGGACACGGAGGACCTGAGTTCGAGACCCCGAGGTCACCAGCTTGAGCGCAGGCTCATTGGGTTTGAGTAAGGCTCACCAACTTGAGCCCAAGGTCACTGGCTCGAGCAAGGGGTTACTCGGTCTGCTGTAGCCCCCAGGTCAAGGCACATATGAGAAATCAATCAATGAACAACTAAGAAACTGCAACGAAGAATTGATGTTTCTCATCTCTCTCTCTTCCTGTCTGTCTGTCCCTCTCTCTGACTCTGTCTCTGACACACACACAAAAAAGTTTTTGTGGTTTCATTTTAAGAAAGAAAGTGCAGTTTTAGTTTTGTTTAAAGTAAAGAAAATGCAGTTTTAGTTTATATTTAGTGTTAAGAAAGTGCATGTTGGTCAAATAAGTTTGTAAATATGATGTATGTTTGCTCGCTTACAATGTGTATTGGGTGTGGGGACAGGCTGTAAGCAGGCAGGATCCTTACAGCCTAAGGCTTAGTTTTAAGACTAAGGTTTTCCCCACACCCTTGATTATTGCATGACAGGGGATGGTGTACTCTTATGAGGACTCCCATTATGCCTCAGATAAGTGACTTTATATCAAAGACTTCCTTGTTTGTATACTGGATTAAAGGTTTTGATTTCTACACTATAAAATGGGGCAGAGGAGCCCATGCTGGAGGAGAGCAGAGAAAGGCCATATAGGGGAGAGGAGAAGCAGCCAAGATGGTGGAGTGCTGAAGGAGAAGCCAGTTTGTGCAGAAAGAAGGAGATGGGGAACAGAGGCTAATAAGGCTGGTGAGCTAGAAACTTTTGATTCTAGGAAACTCGGATAAGTCAGTGTCTTTGGGAGCACTGAATGGAAAGGGAAGTGTTTTCCCACTGTGTGTATTTCTTGCCTACGGGTGCAAGCTAGGATTAAAGCTAACAGCCCTCCAGTTCTTGGCTTCATTGTTTCATTGCCATCTGTCTAAATCAAATGCGAATCTGTACGGCCCAGGTGGCTCTGATGGTGGCTGTGGCTACTGGCTTTACAGTACAGTGTTAGTCTACGTGCCTACAGTGCCTGCATCCCTTCCTCCTTCCCTCCTCCTCCGCCATTCATCTCCATTAGCTGCACTCCTGTGTCTCCAAGGTAAGAACACAGTACTATATAAACTTATTTCTTTTATTTCATATATTTAGGATGGTTTGGGGATGTTTCACAGGGTTGAAACGGATTAAATCTATTTCAGTTATTTAAGAAGGGAGAAATTTGTTTGATATACCAGTGACTAATTTACGAGCTCGGTTACAGAACGAAATAAACTCGTATCTCAAGGCACCACTGCTTTGGTTGGAGATTTCCATTTTAAAAAAATATTTTAGTTTTAGATAAAGCTCCACATTTTATCTTATTTACTATTTTTTAAAAATTCCTTTTAGAGAGAGGAAGTGTGAGAGTGACAGAGAGACTGGAACATCGATCTGCTCCTGTATGTGCCCTGACCAGGGATCGAACCGGCAACCTCTGTGCTTCAGGATGTTGCTCTAACCAACTGAGCTCTCCAGCCAGGGCGAGATTTCAATTTCTAACTTTCCATAAATGGACAGAATCACGAGACAGAAAATGGACAAGGATGTAGCACTTGAATAACACTAAAAATCAGGTAGGACTAACAGACACCTACAGGATATGCCACCTAATAATAGCAGATACAAATTCTCACATTCTCACTTTAATGTGAAACATTCTCCAGAATACACTATTTACTAAGACATAAAACAAGCCTCAGTAGATTTCAGAGACTGAAATTATAAAAGGTATATTCTCTGACTACAAAGAAATTATATAGAAACCAACAGAAAGAAAGTTGGGAAACTCACAAGTTTACAGACTTTAATTAAAACATTCCTAAATGACCTGACTAGGTGATGGCACAGTAGAAAGAGTATCAACCTGGGACACTGAGGTCCCAGGCTCGAAACCCTGAGGTCACTGGCTTTGCTGGAGCCCCCCAGTCAAGGCACATACGAGAAAGCATTCAATGAACTAAGTGACACAACAACAATTTGATGCTTTCCATCTCTCTCCCTTCCCGTCTGTCTTTCTCTCATTAAAAAGACAAAACAGGCCTGACCTGTGATGGCGCAGTGGATAAAGCGTCGACCTGGAAATGCTGAGGTCGCCGGTTCGAAACCCTGGGTTTGCCTGGTCAAGGCACATATAGGAGTTGATGCTTCCAGCTCCTCCCCCCCTTCTCTCTCTCTGTCTCTCCTCTCTCTCTCTCTCTCTCTCTCTCTGTCTCTCCCTCTCCTCTCTAAAATGAATAAATTAAAAAAAAAAAAAAAAAAAGACAAAACATCCTGACCAGGTGGTGATGCAGTGGATAGAGCATCGGACTGGGATGTGGAAGACCCAAGTTTGAAACCCCAAGGTCGCCAGCTTGAGTGCGAGCTCATCTGGTTTGAGCAAAGCTCACCAGCTTGAGCCCAAGGTCACTGGCTTGAGTAAGGGATCTCTCGCTCTGCTGAAGCCGCCCCCCCCCCCCCCCCATCAAGGCACATATGAGAAAACAATCAATAAACTAAGGTGCTGCAACAAAAAATTGATGCTTCTCATCTCTCTCCCTTCCTGTCTGTCCCTATCTGTCCCCCTCTCCGTCTTTCTCTGTCTCTGTCACACACACAAAAAAAAGAAAAAAGACAAAACAAAACAAAAACTCCTAAATAACCACAAAGAAAATTACAGAGCAATGAAATGAATGAGGGTGGTGGAGGTGGATGTAAATCCAACCTTTCAATCATGTTTTTTTTCTTTTTGGTGACCAGGCCCCATCCTGAAGCTATCTAGGGGCCCCCACCTACTAGTTACCATTAGCACACTCTCATCACTGCAGACATTCCAAGGGTTTTAGAAGCTGTGTGCCAGGAACTGGAAACAAAGTCAAAATGACCTATGCCAGGGAGCCAGAGAGCCAGACAGAGAGGAAGGGAGAGAGATCAGAAGCATCAACTTGTAGTTGCGTCACTTTAGTTCACTGAATGCTTCTCATACGTACCCTGACTAGGTGGTTCCAGCCAAGCCAGTGACCCCTTGCTCAAGCCAGCAACGTCGGGGTTTTGAACCTGGGAGCTCAGCATCCCAGGGTCCATGCTCTATCCATTGTGCCACCACTAGTAAGCCAAGATCTCAAACCTCTGATCATAAATATTTACTGCGCTGGTCAAGGTGGGTAACTATACCCCAAGCATATAACTTTTTAGTAAAGGCTTATCTTTGGCCCTGGCCAGTGGCTCAGTGGAAAGAGCGCTAACTGGGTTCAATTCCGTCAGGGCACACAGATGTGACCATCTGCTTCTCTCCTCTTCCCACTCCCTTCTCTTCCTCTTCCCCTCCTGCGGCCAGCACAATTGGTTCGACTGTGGCCCTGGGTGCTGAGGATAACTCAGTTGGTCTGAGTACATCATCCTTAGGTGCTAAAATAGCTTGGTATTCGAACATTGGCCCTGGACAGGGCTGCTGGGTGGATCACAGTCAGGGTGTATGCAAGAATCAGCCTCACCATCTCCCTGCCTCTCACCTTTAAAAAAAAAAAGGCTTATCTGGATTATCTTTGCAACAAGCAAGCCTTGTGCATTGTTTCCGTGCATCTTGGTTAACACACACTAGAAATGCCTCTTTTAAGACCTCTCATCAGAGTACGTAATCTTAACTATGTTGTTATCCCATCCTTGCCTTGCTTTTGTCCACCTTCACATAATCTTCTTTACCTCCTGCTTAATTTCAAATGCATAAAAGAAACTGCAAAACTGTTATATTCTGGGGCATTTGAGATCTGGTGTCCTGGCATGGGTCGCCAGTTTTTGCTCAAATAAACTCTTAGTAAAAAAAAAAAAATCTCAAGGCAATATTCTAACTTTACACCTAAAGAAACAGGAACCAGCCTGACCAGGCGGTGGCGTAGCGGATAGAGCGTCGAACTGGGATGCAGAGGACCCAGGCTCGAGACCCCGAGGTTGCCAGCTTGAGCGCGGGCTCATCTGGCTTAAGCAAAAAGCTCACCAGATTGGATCCAAGGTCGCTAGCTCGAGCAAGGTGTTACTCAGTCTGCTGAAGGCACATATGAGAAAGCAATCAACGAACAACTAAGGTGTCGCAAGGAAAAACTGATGACTGATGCTTCTCATCTCTCTCCTTTCCTGTCTATCCCTCTCTCTGACTCTTTCTCTATCCTTGTAAAAAATTAATTAATTAATTAAAAAAAAGAAAAAAAGAAACAGGAAACAGCAACAGCCTGACCAGGCAGTGGCACAGTGGATATAGCGTCAGACTGGGAAATGGAGGACCCAGGATCAAAACCCAGAGGATGTCAGCTAGAGCAAGGGTTCATCAGCTTGAGCGCAGGCTCACCAGCTTGAGCACGGGGTTGCTGGCTTGGGCATGTGATCACTGACATGACCCTATGGTCGCTGCCTTGAGCCTAAGGTTGGTGGCTTGGGCATGGGGCCACTCACTCTGCTGTAGCCCCCCAGTCAAGGCACACATGAGAAAGTAATCACTGAACAACTAAGGTGCCGCAACAAAGAATTGATGCTTCTCATCTCTGTCCCTTCCTGTCTGTCTGCCCGTATCTGTCCCTCTCTCTGACTCTCTCTCTGTCTCTGGCACTACAAAAAGGAATGAAAACAGAAGACATTGCTAACTAACAACTTACAAAAACAGAAAGGATTTGCCTGACTTGTGGTGGTGCAATGAACATAGCGTCAACCTGGAATGTTGAGGTTCCAGTTCGAAACCCTGGGCTTGCGGGGTCAAAGCACATAGGGGGTGAGCTATGAACAACTAAAGTGAAGCAACTATGAGTTGATACTTCTCGTTCGTCCCGCCCTCTGTAAAATCAATCAATAAAATCTCTCTCTGTCTTTTTTCTTTAATCTGACCTGTGGTTGTATAGTGGATGAGCGCTGACTTGGGATGCTGACCAAGAACCCAGGTTTGAAACCCCGAGGTGACTGACTTGAGCATGGGATCATAGACATGATCACTTGGTCACAAGCTTGAGCAAGGGGTTACTGGCTTGGCTGGAGGCCCCTGGTCAAGGTATATATGAGAAACAATCAATGAACAACTAAAGTGCTGCAACTATGAGGTGATGCTTCTCTCTCTTCATTCCTGTCAGTCTCTCTTGCTTGCTAAAAAAAAAGATTTGAGGACATACTATGAGCAACTGTGTGCCTACAAATATGATAACTTAGATAAAATGGACCAGCTACCAAAACTGACACAAGAAGAAATAGAAAATATGAATAGACTTAAAAGGAAAAATATAGGCCCAGGTGGTCTCATTGGTGGATATTAACAATGAAATAAAATGAACACTAATCCTTTACAAACTCCTCCAAAAAACAGAAGAGAAGGAAACATTTCCCATCCACTGAAGCCAAAACCAAAATTACCCTCAGCCCTAGCCAGGTAGAGCTCAGTTGGTTTAACTGTTGTCCCAACATGCCAATCTCCAGTCAGGGTACATACAAGAAACAACCAATAAGCCTTGGCCGGGTGGTTCAGTGGATCAAGTGCTGACCTGATCCACCAGATGTCATGGGTTCAACCTCAGTCAGGACACAGATGAGAAACAATCAATGAGTGCACAGCTAAATAGAAAAATGAAGTGAAACAAATTTTTTTTTAAATTTTTTACAGAGACAGGGAGTGAGTCAGAGAGAGGGATAGACAGGGACAGACAGACAGGAACAGAGAGAGATGAGAAGCATCAATCATTAGTTTTTCATTGAGTGCTGCCAACACCTTAGTTGTTCATTGATTGCTTTCTCATATGTGCCTTGACCGTGGGCCTTCAGCAGACTGAGTGACCCGTTGCTCGAGCCAGTGACCTTGGGTTCAAGCTGGTGGGATTTTGCTCAAACCAGATGAGCCCGCGCTCAAGCTGGCGACCTCGGGGTCTCGAACCTGGGTCCTCTGCATCCCAGTTCGACGCTCTATCCACTGCGCCACTGCCTGGTCAGGCTGAAGTGAAACAAATTGATGCTTCTCTCTCTACCTTCTTTTCCTTCTCCCAGCTCTCTCCTTTTCTCCTTTTCTCTCAAGTCAATAGAAAAGTTAAAAAAAAAAAAGAAAGAAAAAAACCAAGGTACTTGGAAAAAACAACCAATGACAGTATGAATATGTTGAACAAGTTGTTATTTCTCTCTCTTTCTCTGTCTCTCTTTCTTCCTTACACTGTGAAAAAACAAAAAAGTGGCCTGACCAGGCAGAGGCACAGTGGAAAGAGCGTCAGACTGGGATGCGGAGGACCCAGGTTTGAAACCCTGAGGTCTCAGGCTTGAGTGCGGGCTCCTCTGGTTTGAGCAAAGCTCACCAGCTTGAGCCCAAGGTCGCTGGCTTGAGCAAGGGGTTACTCGGTCTGCTGTAGCCCCCCGGATCAAGGCACATATGAGAAAGCAATCAATGAACAACTAAGGTGCTGCAACGAAGAATTGATTCTTCTCATCTCTCTCCCTTCTGTCTGTCCCTATCTGTTCCTCTCTCTGCCTGTCTCTGTCACACAAACAAAATAAATAAACAACAAAGTGCTCTCCCTCCTGGGAGCATGCCCACATCTTTCCTTTTCCCCTCTTTCCCCTCTCCCCCAGATGCATTATCTTTATCCTTCTCTCTCCTAAGCTCCAAGGGCCCCTTCATTTGCCTCTGTAACCTGCCTCTTAAAGCCCATTTCTTCTACCTCTGTGACTTTCTAAAAAATCTTTCTCTTATAAAAAAAAAAATTTACCCTCATATACAATACAAAAACATTACAAGAGAAAAGAGAACTACATCACTGAAAGACTAGACTGTTAGGGACCATTTCTATTGTTTGTTACTAGAGAAGTTTCTCTGAATGTGTAGAGCACTGGAGAACACAGGAGGGGATACAGCATTCTCAAAAAAAAAAAAAAAAAAAAAAAAAAAAAAAAAGAAGGAAAGGAAGGAGGGAGGGAGGGAAGGAGGAAAAATACACCATTGATAACTAATGAATACAGATACAAAAATACTAGCAAAACTGCCCTGGCCAGCTAGCTCTGTTGGTTAAAGCATTGTCCCAATAGGCAGAGGTTGGCAGTTGGATTCCCCCGTCAGGGCGCATACAGAAACAGACTGATGTTTCTATTTCTCTCTCTCCCTTCTTCTCTCTAAAATCAACTTAAAAACGCCTGGCCTGCCTGACCAGGCCATGGTGCAGTGGATAGAGCATCAGACTGGGATGAGGAGGACCCAGGTTCGAGACCCCGAGGTCACCAGCTTGAGTGTGAGGCTCATCTGGTTTGAGCAAAAGCTCACCAGCTTGGACCAAAGGTTGCTGGCTCGAGCAAGGGGTCACTCAGTCTGCTGAAGGCCCATGGTCAAAGCACATATGAGAAAGCAATCAATGAACAACTAAGGTGTCACAATGCGCAACGAAAAACTAATGATTGATGCTTCTCATCTCTCTCTGTTCCTGTTTGTCTGTCCCTGCCTATCCCTCTCTCTGACTCTTTCTCTGTAAAAAAAAACAAACCAAAAAACAAACCAAAAAACGCCGGTGGCACAGTGGATAAAGCGTCAACGTGGAATGCTAAGGTTGCCAGTTCAAAACTTTGAACCCTGGGCTTGCCTGGTTAAAGTACATATGAGAGCTGATGCTTCCTGTTCTTCCTCCCCTTCTCTCTCCCTTCTCTTTCTCTCTCTCTCCTCTCTAAAATGAATAAAATCTTAAAAAATGAAAAAAATCAAACAAAAAAAACCTTAACAAACCACATCCAAAATATATTAAAAGGACTATAAATTATGATAGCATGGGATTTATCTCACTAACGCAAGGGGTGAACATATGAAAACCAAATCCAAAAATACACCATGTCAATACAGCACAGGACAAAAATCACCTAATAATTTCCATATACACCTGACCTGTGGTGGCACAGTGCATAAAGCGTCAACCTGCAATGCTGAGGTCGCAGTTTCGAAACCCTGGCTTTCCTAGTCAATGCAAGTATGGAAGCAACTACTATGAGTTGATGCTTCCTGTTTCTCCTCTCTCTCTCCCCTCTCTATTTAAAATTCAGTAAATTAAAAAAAAGTTTTTTCCTTTTTTTTTCTTTTTTCTTTTTCTGAAGCTGGAAACGGGGAGAGACAGTCAGACTCCCTCATGCGCCCGACCAGGATCCACCCGGCACGCCCACCAGGGGCTACGCTCTGCCCACCAGGGGGCGATGCTCTGCCCCTCCGGGGCGTCGCTCTGCCGCGACCAGAGCCACTCTAGAACCTGGGGCAGAGGCCAAGGAGCCATCCTCAGCACCCAGGCCATCTCTGCTCCAATGGAGCCTCGGCTGCGAGAGGGGAAGAGAGAGACAGAGAGGAAGGGGGGGGGGGTGGAGAAGCAAATGGGCACCTCTCCTATATGCCCTGGCCGGGAATCAAACCCGAGTCCCCCGCACGTCAGGCCAACGCTCTACCGCTGAGCCAACCGGCCAGGGCCTTTTTTCTTTTTATTAAGTGAAAGGCAGGAGGCAGAGAAACAGAGACAGATTCCCACATGTGCCCTGACCGGAATCCATAAAGCAAGCCCCCTACAGGGCAATGCTCTGCCCATCTGGAGCCACTGCTCTGTTGCCTGGCAACTGAGCTATTTCAGCACCTGAGGAGAGGCCATGGAGCCTTCCTCAGCACCTGGGACCAAATTGCTCGAACCATTTGAGACATGGCTGCAGGAGGGGAGGAGAGAAAAAGAAAGAGAGAGAGAGAGAGAGAGAGAGAGAGAGAAGAAGAAGAAGAAGGAGGAGGAGGAGGAGAAGGAGGAGGAGGAGGAAGGGAGGGAGGGAGGGAGGGAGGGAGGGGTGGAAAAGCAGATGGTCACTTCTCTTGTATGTCCTGACCAGGAATTGAACCTAGGATTTCCACATGCTGGGCCAATGCTCTAACACTGAGCCAACCAGCCAGGGCCAAAAATTTCTTAAAAAAAAAAAAATTCCTGGCTCTGGCCGGTTGGCTCAGTGGTAGAGTGTCGGCCTGGTGTGCAGGAGTCCCGGGTTCGATTCCCAGCCAGGGCTCACAGGAGAAGTGCCCATCAGCTTCTCCACCCCTCCCCCTCTCCTTCCTCTCTGTCTCTCTCTTCCCCTCCCGCAGCCAAGGCTACATTGGAGCAAAGATGGCCGGGGCGCTGGGGATGGCTCTGTGGCCTCTGCCTCAGGCGCTAGAGTGGCTCTGGTCACAGCAGAGCGACGCCCCAGGTGGGCAGAGCATCGCCCCCTGGTGGGCATCCCGGGTGGATCCCGGTCGGGCGCATGTGGGAGTCTGTCTGACTGCCTCCCTGTTTCTAGCTTCAGAAAAATACAAAAAAAAAAAAAAAAAAAAGAAAAAAAAAATTCCCACCTGACCAGGTGGTGGCACAGTGGATAGAGCGTCCGATTGGGATGCGGAAGACCCGGGTTCGAGACCCTGAGGTCACCAGCTTAAGCGAGGGCTCATCTGGTCTGAGCAAAAGCTCAGCAGCTTGAGCCCAAGGTCGCTGGCTCAAGCAAGAGGTTACTCGGTCTGCTGAAGGCCCGCGGTCAAGGCACATATGAGAAAGCAATCAATGAACAATTAAGGTGTTGAAACGCACAAGGAAAAACTAATGATTGATGCTTCTCATCTCTCCGTTCCTGTCTGTCTGTCCCTTTCTATCCCTCTCTCTGACTCTCTGTCTCTGATAAAAAAAAAATTCCCATATACATAGGGGAGCATTAGACATATTCTAATGACTTTTCATGACAAATGCATTCAACAAACTAGGAAGGAAAAAAATCCCTTTTCACTTAAAAAGGGCACCTGCAAAACCTACAGCTAACATACTTACTAGTGAAAGACTGACTGCTTCTCCTATAAGATTTGGAATGAGACAAAGATGTCTATACTTACTAACTCTATTCAATAAAGTACTGGAGGGTCCTGTCTGGGTAGTTCAGTTGGTTAGAACATTGTCCCAATACAGCAAAGTAGTGGGTTAAATCTCTGATCAAGGCTTGTACAAGAATCACCCAGTGGCCTGACCAGGCGGTGGTGCAGTGGATAGAGTGTCGGACTGGGATGCGGAAGACCCAGGTTTGACACCCCGAGGTCACCAGCTTGAGCACGGGGTCACTCAGTCTGCTGTAGCCTCCTGGTCAAGACATATGAGAAAGCAAGCAATGAACAACTAAGGAGCTTCAATGAAGAATTGATGTTTCTCATCTCTCTCCCTTCCTGTCTGTATGTCCCTATCTGTCCCTCTCTCTGTTTCTCTCTGTCTGTTACACACACACACACACAAAAGAATTAACCAATGAATGCATAAAAAGGTGGAACAAGAAATCAATAATCTCTCTAAAATCAATAAATAAGTATGATTAAAATAAATAAAGTACGTACTTAAAGTTTCAGTTAGGCAAAGGAAAAAGTAATATTTGTAGGTGACATCATATTATATATATGGAAATACACCGAACAAACTATTGTAACTAATAAATAAGTTTAGCAAGTTTGGGAGGGTAGAAGAGAGTAAAGGGGGGGATAAACATTGATGTAAGGAGACTTGATTTGACGTGATTGAACACAATAAAATATAAAGATGATCAATTATAGACTTGTACACCTGAAACCTGTATGATTTTATTAATCAATGACACTCCAACTCCAATTAGTTCAATCAAAATGAATTATATCCCTGGCCAGTTAGCTCAGTTGGTTAGATCGTTGTCCAGAAACACCAAAGTTATGGGTTTAACCCCTGGTCAGGGCACATATGGGAAGCGACAAATGAATGCACAACTAAGTGGAACAACAAATGAATGCTTCTCTCTTTCCCTTCCTCTCTCTGTCTCTCTAAATGTCAATCAGTTAAGTTTTGTTGTTGTTGTTGTTTGTATTTTTCTGAAGTGAGAAGCAGGGAGGCAGAGACAGACTCCCGCATGTGCCTGACGGATTCACCCGGTACGCCCACCAGGGGGTGATGCTCTGCTCATCTGGGGCGTTGCTCCATTGTAACCAGAGCCATTCTAACGCCTGAGGCGGAGGCCATGGAGCCATACTCAGCACCCAAGCCAACTTTTGCTCCAATGGAGCCTTGGCTGTGGGAGGGGAAAAGAGAGAGAGAAAGGAGAGGGGGAAGGGAGGAGAAGCAGATGGGTGCTTCTCTTATGTGCCGTGACTGGGAATCAAACCCAGGACTTCTACATGTCGGGCCGATGCTCTACTGCTGAGCCAACCAGCCAGGGCCAATCAATAAATTTTTTAAAAATTACAAAAATGGCTATTTCTATACACTAGCAATGAACAATCCAAAATAAAATTAAGAAAACAATTTCACTTAAAATAGCATTTGAAGAATAAAATCCTTAAGAATAAATTTAGGCCCTGGCCAGTTGGGTCAGTGGATAGAGCATTGGCCCATGTGCAGCTGTCCCAGGTTCGTTCCCAGATCAGGGCACACAGGAGAAACAACCATTTGCTTCTCCATCCCCCTTTCCTGCTCTCTCTCTTCTGCTCCAGCAGCCATGGCCGGATTGGTTCAAGTAACTTGGTCCTGGGTGCTGCAGATGGCTTGATCGAGCCTCCAGGCTCAGGCAGTAAATGTGGCTTGGTTGCTTAGTAACAGAGCAGTATCCCCAATGGGCAAAGCATTGCCAGGTAGAGGGCTTGCGGGGTGGATCCTGTTCCGGGCACATGCGGGAGTCTGTCTCTGCCTTTCCACCTCCCACTTAATAATAAAAAAAACCCCACATAATAAGATGACAATACTCCCCAATTGATTTGAATTCATGGCTCAAGCCTGGCCCAAGGACGGCCCTATAAAATCTCCTTTGGAGGAAAAAGGCAAAATGTAGAGCTCAGAGGGGCCATAGCTGGATGGAATTTGTCAGAAAAACTGTATACATCTGAACCCCAGGCTACTGCCCAAAAGGCCATTGGGGCAACGGGTACTGAGGCTTCCAAAAGGGCTGCTCAGAGAGAGGTGGGGAGGAGCACAGCCCAGTTCCCATCCTCAGCACCAACCCTAAGGAAACCTGGGCAGGAAGCAACCTCCACAGAGAGGCTTTAGTATGAACAGAGAAGTTCCCAGTGGGGAAAAGACAAGAGGTGGTTTGTTTGCTGGGGGAGCGTGAGGGGACTTACCCAGTGAGACAGTGAGTGCAAAGTTCTCCAGCATCACATGATGGTACAGGCTCCTCTGGGTGGAAGTAAGGATACTCCACTCCTCCCGGGAGAAGTACACAGCCACATCCTCAAAGGTCACCAGGCCCTGTCATATGAGATGGATTTAATTGAGCCTTAGGGTCAACAGTGTGCAGAAATCCAAACAAAATGTAGACAGTGGGACACATCTAGCCCCTTGACCTATGGCTCAGAGTCCGACCACATCTTTCTCTTTGAATCCCAATCCGCCTACTCATCCTCTCACCCCTCCCTCTTCCTAAGACCCCTACCTCAGAAGATGACCAAGGCCCCCCAGTACCACTGGTGCCTCTCTCTTCAGATTACTACTGGGCCCTGGCCGGTTGGCTCAGCGTCCACCTGGTGTGTGGAATTCCTGGGTTTGATTCTTGGCCAGGGCACACAGGAGAAGCACCCATCTACTTCTCCAGTCTTTCCCCTCTCCTTTCTTTCTGTCTTTTCCCTTCCTGCAGCCAAGGCTCCACTGGAGCAAAGTTGGCCTGGGCACTGAGGATGGCTCCATGGCCTCTGCCTCAGACGCTAAGAAGAGCTTGGTTTCTGAGCAACAGAGCATTGCCCCAGATGGGCAGAGCATCGCCCCCTGGTGGGCATGCCCGGTGGATCCCGGTCAGACGCATGCAGGAGTCTCTCTACCTCCTCGCTTCTCACTTCAGGGGGGGAAAAAAAAAAGGTATTACTACTGGATTCTGTATCCAGCACACAGCCACAGGCTCGTGACCACACAGATGCCACCTGTGTACTGGGCTAGGAACACAGTGAGCCCATTCCCCGAGTCCAGGGGTCACTTCTCTCAGGCCTCATCCTTCTCTCTCAGGAACACAGCCCAGCACCATCTCACTCGTCCGCCCCAGTGGCAGGCCATGAATGGACCCCCCACCTCGCCAGTTCTGCACGTGGTATCTCCTGAGTGACAGCACACCTGACTGACGGTCTCGCCGCCCGCAACTCCGCACTCTTTCCCGCCTTTGGCTCAGGGGTACCTCCTCTCCGCAGCCTGGCTCCCTCCGGGGCTCACGTGGAACCGGATTCCCCCTTCCACTCACCTGCGCCTGCGCGGCCATCCGGAACCTGAGGGCTAAGCCGGGGCCAACGGCAGGAGTGAAGGCGCGACCAAGGGCTCTTGCCCCTTCTACGCCGCCACCGGAGCTCGAAGGAAGCCGTCCGACTCGTCGGGGCAGCATTCGCCAGGCGCGGATACCAACACACCGCCGCCGACACACTGAGTACCGACAGGGTAACGCCGAAAGTATCGCCGGAAGTCCCTCCCGCTCCTGTTGCCGCACTTTCCTCGATTGGGCGCCGGCCTCAAGCGCTCACTTCATTTCCCAGCGCCTCTCGCGCGGGCGCTTGCTCGTTGCCACAGCGACAGAGGGAGTGCTCTCCCAGCTTCGGGTGTGTGTGTGGGGGGGGGGGGGGGGGGAGATACCCGCGAACTACATTTCCCATAATGCCTTCGCAGTATATTTATAACTATGCAAAAGATGATGCTGTAAGGGAGGGACGTTGCTAGGAGAGCCGCGCCGGGAAGGGAAGAGAATTCGTGCTGTTTCTTCGGACTCACACGGAACGGAGGGACAGGGTTGCTGAGCGACCCACGGCGGGAGGTGTTTTGCAGAAAACTCTCTGGCCAGCCTCAGTTTCCCCATCCGCCATCTAGACACTGCCGCTCCCTTTGGGGACAATGGAAGAAGAGCTGGGGGGAGGACCCAGGAAAGGTTTGCTGAATTGGCGGGGGAGGCCGTGTGGCCAAAATAATGGCTCCTCTGCTTAGTCCTGTGGACATCACCTGCCATGTGAGGTGTCTCCTTGTGCTTGAGGTGCCCCCAGGGCACCCCTGGCACCCAGCAGGCGCTCAATCAGTACATGTGAATTCACGATTTCTTTGTGCAAGTAGTGTTTATTGATCCCCATTTTACAGAAAAGAAAACCCAAGTCAAGCGCATTCAGGCCTCTCGGGCATCATGCCAGTCTCTGAGGGTGACCTGCTTCCTGGGTGTTTACAGGCAAGGGAGGAAGAACAAGCCTGGAACAGGGAGGGGGAGGGGTGGTCCAGCAGGGTTGG
This sequence comes from Saccopteryx leptura, assembly GCF_036850995.1. NCBI lineage: Eukaryota > Metazoa > Chordata > Mammalia > Chiroptera > Emballonuridae > Saccopteryx > Saccopteryx leptura. The sequence goes on along the minus strand of NC_089505.1, from coordinate 83,291,354 downwards.
AGTTGTCAGAGGAGGAGTGGCTGGGAAGACGCAGCTCCAGGTGGCCACAGAGGCTGAAAGGTAGGGATGGGGGGTGAGTCTCCCATGATCTTAGCCTGGGGGTGGTTTGGGGCAGCCCCTTTGTTCATGGGTAGTGGGCGGGCAGGCATGGAGGTAGTAATCATTAGACGGATGTTCAGCGGTCCCTGGGCTCTGTCATCAGCCTCAGTTCACAGGAGGAGTGACTGAGACCTCAGGCTTCCGGATGGGAAGGTGGAGAAGCCAAGCTTCCTTGTCACCCCCAGGTGGAAAGTGGTTCGCCCAGGGAGGGAGGCCTCAGACCAGTTCACTACTGGCAGCCACCAACTCACAGTCCCAGGTCACCCTGACTCAATGCCAGCTGTCATTTCCCCTGAGTGTCCTTGAAGATAGAGCTCTTAGGTCTCTTCCTCCAGGCAGCCTTCCTTGAACATCCTCAGGAGGAGTATCATCTCTCCCTCTTCTGTGAACTGCCAATCAAGGGACCCTTTCTGGTCCCCCTGGTTGGGCCCATCCCTGCAGGTCTCCTTACCCCTACCCCACTCTCCTCTCTGGGGTACAGGAGGGAAGCAATTAAGAGAGAACTATCTGAGTGCTTGACCAGGCAGTGGCACAGTAGATAGAGTGTTGGCCTGGGACGCTGAGGACCCAGGTTCAAAACCACGAGGTTGCTGGCTTGAGCACAGGCTCATCAGCTAGAGCACAGCATCCCCAGCTGAGCAAGGGATCATAGACATGACTCCATGGTCACCGGCTTAAGCTCAAAATTGCTGACTTGAGCAAGGGGTCTGGTTCAGCTGGAGCCCCCAGTCAAGACACAGATGAGAAAGCAATCAATGAACAACCAAGGTGCTACAACTATGAATTGATGCTTCTCATCTCTCTCCCCCTTCCTGTTTGTCCCTCTCTCACTAAAAAAAAAAGAAAGAAAAAGAAAAAAAGTGGGAGCTATCTGAGACCCTATATAAACTGAATAAATATCCAAATCCTAATCCCTGGAACCTGATTCCTATAGCTTGCATGGCAAGATGGGCTTGCAGATGTGATAAAATTAAGGATGTTCAGTGGGGGATACTATCCTGGGATATCTAGGGAGGTTCAATGTCATTGCAGTGTCCTTATAAACAAAAGAGGAAGGCAGGAGGGTCATAGATCTGAAAATGCTACATTGCTGCTTTGAAAATGGAGGAAGCCAAGAAATGCACCTTAGAAGCCGGGGATGCTGAAGATCTACCTGCGGAACTGTGAGATAGTGTGCATTGTTCTAAGGAACTGAGTTGGTGAAATATGTTGCAGCAGCGAGAGCAAACTACAGATCACCAACCGTGCTCCTTCCTGATCGGGTCCCCTCCCTGCGGGGCTGGGTTGTGAGTGACATTGGCACACAGGTATGGGATAAGAACTGGTTCAGGAAGGCACTCCCTCAGATGCCCTGCTCTCCCCGCTCTGGCTGACAACTGTGGAAGCAGCAGCCTGCATCAGAAGGAGCTCCTCTGACTGCCCAGGTCAGGGTGGCTGGCAGCATGGTGAGCCTAGGGTGTCCACAGGCATTCCCGGGCTGCCCTGTGGTCACCTGCAATGCTGTCAATCCCCGGAAAACTGATTGACACTCACCGTATGCCAAGCGCTGAGCACCCACATGTAAACTAAACAAACAGGAACCTGCAGCCTCATAGGAGTCTCATTGGAAAATGCTGGAAGCCCACCCACAACCCATAGCACCTCAACCTGGACTAAGCAAAGCAGGATATGAACTCCAAGGCCTGGGAGGGACAGGACAGATGACTCATGTTGAGTTTATCCCAAGGGTGTCTGCCATCTACTCTGCTGTAGCTGAGCCAGGAAGGCTTCTGAGAGAGCCCAAAAGCTTCCCTCCCTGTAGGTGGCTGTCCACAGGGAGAGCTGGGCCTCCGCTGGGGGCCCATCAAGGATGCCAGGAAAGGCTGATGGAGCCCCAACAGAGTAGGTGCAATAACTAGCCTCCAGAAATGAATGAATGGAGATAGGGGCTCCAGTGGCCAGGGAGGTCCAGGAGCAACCGCCCTAAGTCAAGTGACACTGTCAGAGCCAGAGGACAACCTTGGCCTACTTGAGCCTGGGTGACACGGTGGCCCCACAGCAGCACATCAGGAGGATTCCAGAAGCCAGGACCCATAAGGGAAGTCAAAGCCTCCAAAGCAACTTGGTACTCAGCACCCAGGTGGGAGCTAGTCTTTGAGGCTCAGGCCCTATCTGTCCCTCCCCAGCCCTGGTCCTCACCAGGGGTACAGGGTGGCCACTGAGGACCAGCATGGAGACAGCTGGGTCCCACCTGGCCCAGTTTCAGGCAGCAGAGAAGAAAACAAATGACACCACCTGGGCGGGGTCAGCCCTGCACTGAATGGCCCAGTCAGGGGGTGTTTCCAGGGAACAGCAGCAGCAACAGCTTTGCCCTCCAAGTATGGGGGCCACCCACCCCTGCAGGGACCTTCAGAACCTTCAACCCCTGCTCCCATAAGGATACCCCATCCAGGCCTCTGGTGACAACTAGGGGTGCACTCAGTGGGACCCTTGTGAGGATCAGAGCTGGGTCGCCCTCAGCAGGCTCCTTGCAGAGGTCAGTCCGGGAGGCTCCCCAGCTAGACTCCCACAAGGAATGATGATCGGGGGACTCCCACCGCACCCTGATGGAGACCGGGTTTAGAAGCTTCTCCTAGAAGGGTCTTTACAAAGATGGGGTCACGACACCCTCAGCTGGAGGCTGGCAGGGATTAGGGTCCCAGGTGTTCCCAGGGGTTGCTTCTTTTTTTAAAATATGTATTTTTAAAATATGTATTTCTTGATTTTAGAGAGGAAGGGAGAGAGCAGGAGAAAGAGCGACAGGAATATTGATCTGTTCCTGTATGTGCCCTGACCCGGGATGGAACTGGCAACCTCTCCTCTACAGGAGGACGCTCCATCCAACAGAGATACCCAGCCAGGGACCGAGGGTTGCTTCTTGAGAGGGTCCCTGTCCAGTGGTGATGATCTCACCAGTCCTCCCTCTGGAGAAATGCCAGGCACCTCGCTAAGCCTCATGGGATAGTGGTGAATGATTCTGGCAGGGCCACCAAGATGACACCAAGGTCCCCAGGACTGGAGACTGGATCTGCAGCAGAGACACGTTTAATGTGGCCCCCATACCTTTCTCCTGCCCCGTAGGCCCGTGGCCCAGCCGGGGTCATCCTCTGTCTCCCACTCACGGTCCGACGGGCTATCCAGCGTGCCCTCCGCCTCCGCTGAGTCTCCGGGGTTCCCTGGGGACTCCAGCGTGTCTTCTGCAGCCCCTGGGAGGGCAGCGTCCAGGTCACGGCCTGTGGGGCCTGACGTCCAGGCGGGTGTCCAGGGTGCCCCGGGCGTGGGCCGCGGCGGGAACCAGGAGAAGCCGGGCGCAGGGGCGAGCGCCACCAGCTGGGGCCGGGCTGGGCCGGAAGAGGCGGCGTGCGGGATGAGGAAGAAGATGTAGACGCCAGAGACCACCAGCCCGGCGGCCACGAGCACGGCCAGCGCCACGGCCGCGTTGAAGGCCCAGGTGGGGCTGTCTAGTGTCAGGCGGCGCGACAGCGGGCGGCCAAGGCGCAGCGGCGGCGGAGGCGCGGGGCGGGTCTTGCGCGTCCCAGGCGCGGGAGGCGGGCGCAGGTAGAGCAAGCCGCGGCGCCGGTCGAAGCGCACGGAGCCTTGGCGCGCGGGCACGTCGCGCGCGTCACGGGGAAGGAGGCCGGGCTGTGTGGGCAGCGCGGGCAGCCCCCCGCGGAGGGCCAGGCGTGTGGGCGCGCGGCACACCGGGCAGGCCACCGCGTCGCCGCCGCCAGCCGTGGCCAGCGACAGGCGCGCCAGGCACTCGAGGCAGAAGATGTGGCCACAGTCCAGGCGCTTGGGCAGCTTGAACACTCCGTCGAAGGACGACACGCAGATGAGGCATTCCACGGGGGACGCAGGACGTAGGATGGGACCTGAGCTCGGGCTGCTGTCGTCCCCATCCTCCTCGTCCTCATCCTCCCCCCTTCCCGGAGACTGGGGCGCAGAGAGCGAGCTCGGGGTGCTGGGTCCTGAGCCCTGAGGTGCCCGCGGGCGGCGGAGCCAGGGCGGCCGAGGGCAGGGCATCCGGATGGGACCTGTGGGGAGAGGCGTCGAAAGGCTGGGGGATCTGGACGCTGCACAGGACTCCCCCAACCTGGAGCTGGGCCCAGCAGCAGAGATGGTATGGGGGACAGAAGACACTTGGGATAGGGGCAGAGAAAATTGAGGTAGAATCAGGACTTGGGAGGCAGGTAGATGGGGGCTCTGAAGAGGAGTGGTAGCAGGGAGGGACCCAGGATGGACCAGAAGTGAACCTAAGGCAAACAGCAGATAGAGTTAGAGACTTGGGAGGTCCCAGAGATGATGGCTGATTAGACCTGAGTGGCTCCAGAGAAGACTCTAGACAGGCATGTGGAGGAGCAGATGGGACTCCTGGGAGAGCTCAGCCAACAGACCCCGCAGGAGTACAGAAATTCCGGTAATTGCACACAGGACACCTGAACCTCAGACAGGTGCCCAGCAGCACAGAGAAAGGCTGGAAAGCCCAAAACAGGGGTCAAAGGTTCCCCACCAATGATACACCCCAAATGTCCGTAAGACCCTTCCTACCTGCTGGAGCCTCCTCCTTCTGACTGACAAGTCCCTGACAGTTCTGACCCCAATCTATGACCTACCTGCAGAGGGACAGGCTGCCCCTCCCTGTGGGACGGAGCCTGAGGTGGAGCCACGCCCCCAGGTCCCAACCAGACTTGTTGGACTGCTTGCCAAGCCCACAAGAACATAGCCGGATGTGAGGGGGCGCAGGTGATGGCACAGGTTGTCACCAGGCACCTCCTTAGGGACCCTCCGCCTCAAGGCACTGGAGAAGTGACCCTGGGGTAGCAGCAGCTTTTCAGATCACTCAGGGCTGGGCTGCAGCCAGACCACACAAGGTGGCCAGGAAAACAGCTTAGGGATCCTGGGGGTACAACCTGGCCAGAGCGGGACTTCTGGAGTCTTTGCAGTGGGAGGCAGAAAGACTACTTGGTGGACTGGACAGGGTTGGCCTCTGATAGACAGCAAAGGGACTAGAAGTGGTCAGGGCCGACAACCCGGTTTGGCTTCCTCTCCAAGTCACTTCCAGGTTAAAAGGCCTCTCAGGATGGTGGACTGCCATCCAGGCCTCATGGGCACCCACCTAAACCTTACCCAGGCCGGGCGAGGACAAGGCCTCCCCTCTTAATTCCAGCCAGCTGTTAACTCTGAGTCAGTGGTGCTTCCCTGGGGAATCCAGGCCCCCAAAGACCAAAGACGTGCCAGGGCCCTGGCCAGTAGCCCATGGACACAGCTTCGGCCCAGTATATGGATGTCCCGGGTTCAATTCCCATTCAGAGCACATAAGAAAAGCAACCATCTACTTCTATTCCCCCCTCTCTCCCTCATGCAGACAGAGGCTCTATTGGTTTCAGCATGGCCCCAGGCGCTGAGGAAGACTTGGTTGTGCCAGGTTCAAGACTGTCAGCCTCATGAGCTAAAAAAAAAATGTATTTTAATTTATTCCAGTGTCTGCACCAGACAGGGGTTGTTGGGTAGATCCCGCTCAGGGTGCATGCAGGAGTCGGTCTCACTATCTCTCCTCCTCTCATCTAAAATAAAGACATGACAGGAATGTGGTCAGCTTCTCAGGATTTGGGTCTGTCCTGCCCCAACTCCAAGAGAACCCCCAAGCACAGAGAATGGCACAGGTAGGTGGTGCTGCCCAAAGGGCAAACAGGTTTATTGGGGCTGCAGACAGTGATCAACGGTTGGACTTGGCCACACGCTCCAGCTCGTCTTTCTTCTTGATCGCATAGGAGTTGGAGGAGCCCTGCAAGGAGGCACATGGTTAGCTCTGGATATGGGGAGACCATCGCACCCCCCCACACCTCGAGCCTCCCAGTGTTCTCACCCACCTTGGCAGCGTTGATGAGCTCATCCGCCAGGCACTCAGCAATGGTCTTAATGTTCCGGAAAGCAGCCTCGCGGGCCCCTGTGCACAGCAGCCAGATGGCCTAGGGAGCATGGGAGTCTGCTAAGCCTGGGCCAGGGGGTGCCCCAAACCAGGAAAAGGACACAGTCCAATTGGGCCCCCAACAAATGCTACCACATTGCCACTCAATGGCCCACTGACAGGAGACAGTGGGATTCCACAGTGCGGCCCAGGTGGAATGCAGCTGGATCAGGGATCGGTCTGATGGCCACAAAAATAAGTGTAGATACAAGGGTTGACGTTGGGCCCCCAATTACAGGAGACTGGAGTCCTCCCAAGACAGAGAAATCCAATATAGTGTGTGCTATTGGCCTAGACCCTTGATTGAAAATGAACAGCTATAAAGGGTGTGCTGGGGACCGCTATATAAATGGGACACTGAGGAAACACTAGATACTTGATTGCTCTTAAAATTCTTCGGGGGTGAACTTCATGTTCTCAAAGACACCCACTGAGCATTGGGGAGATGGTTAGAATGTCTACAATTGATTCTCAAATAATCTGAGAAACACACACAGTAAAAACAGATACCAGAATCAAATGGCACCTCAGCCCAATGGGGCCCCAAAAGGTCCAGAGCTGAGATCTGCCCTGCCCTGCATAGGGTAAGGAATCCAGGAAGGCTTCCTGGAGGAAATGACACTCCAGGTAAAACATGCAGACTGAGACAAACCTTCCCACTTGCCAGACTCTGCCCCATGAGGACTCCACCAACGTCTGATTGGCTGTCCCTGCCCAGCTACGTGTGCCAAAAGCCCCAGGCCCACCTGATTCACACGGCGCAGAGGGGACACATCCACAGCTTGTCTCCTCACGGTTCCGGCTCGCCCAATTCGAGTTGAGTCCTCCCGGGGACCGCTGTTGATGATGGCATTCACCAGGACCTGCAGAGGGTTCTAGGACAGAGGTGGGTGGGGGTCAATGAGTCTGAGGTCTTGGCCAGTAGCCTTCTTTGGTCTCCTCACCACTAACACCTAGAGGACCCCACTGTGCGCACCATAGGGTGGCTGTTGGCTTCAAGGTTGGCTAAGGGCATTCTTTGCCCAACTGGCCTCAGGCCCTACCTCGCCAGTGAGCAGGTGGATGATCTCGAAGGCGTGCTTGACGATGCGCACAGTCATGAGCTTCTTGCCGTTGTTGCGGCCATGCATCATCATGGAGTTGGTGAGGCGCTCCACAATGGGGCACTGGGCCTTGCGGAAGCGCTTGGCCGCATAGCGCCCTGCACTGTGGGGCAGATACTTGGCATACTTCTCCTTCACTGCGATGTAATCCTGGGGCAGCAGGGAGAGGGGACCGTGGTTAGGAGCAGGATAGAACGGAGGCCCCAACCACCCACTCAGGGAACCCCTCCTACTGTGGGGTCTCAGGATGTGAACTCCTAGCTACCCTGAAAACATAAAACGTAAACAGGTGCCTTTATAATGGAAGGAAGTAAGGTGGAAAACTAGGAAGAATGTTACAAAACTACCCAATTTTGTTTTAATAGTGTTCTTCAAACCCACTATGGATGTTTCAGATTAGTTAATTCTTGGTAAGGCGGGAGGTGCTACAGAATGTTTAGGAGCAATTAGTTCTGACACCCAAACCATTATTTTAAAAGAATCACACAAAAATCCTTCCTATACATACGTACATTTCCCTAGAAAACACCAAAATGTTGGGGGACAAGGCTGTGACCAGGAACTGTGTGTGTATTTGAAGGACCCTCAATAGTCCCACTATGAAATGTGCCCAAGGCCATTTAACGTTTCACCTGTAAGGATATGTACAATGTTTTTCTAAAAATACAAGCAGTGACGGGGAAAGGACGCAGGATGCTGATGCTGATACTGGCACGATGGGTATAGACGCTGGAGGGAGCCACCTGCCCAAACAGGCAGGTGACATGGCGAGTGTCCACCCTAGGGGTCCACTGTGCAGGAAAACCTGCAAACGTGAGCTGTGACATCACGGGTGTGGTTGAACTGTCCTGGCTCAGGGTAGAGACCTGCACAGCTTCCAAGACAGAGGGAGAACTCGACCCACAATCAATGACTTTTGCTTCCCTGGACCCACAAGAGTATCAGGAAAAATAAAAAACAAAGCCTGGACACAAGCACATATATGACAGAGACCACATGTGACCCAGAGACAAAAACATTTAAAGTTTGTGGACTTGCCAAATAACCCGTGAATGAAAACCATCTGCAAGACATTTGGCGTGAAAGACAGGGCCAAGTTCTCCCACAATATTTAGTTAAAAAAAAAAAGCTTCAATTCCTTTTAAAATAATAATAATAAACATAACCCAACCTGAATTTTCCTCATCTTTGTACAAATACAGTCACAAAATATTTGTTTTATGATGGACCCACCAAAGTGCTAATGAGGCCAAGCGTACAACAATACGCAAGTAAGATAAATTTGGGAGGCCTCCCATTTTCTTATTTCAGAAACCTATTACAAAGCCAGAGCAATGCAGATAGTGTGTCAGGTGTGAAGACAGATACACAGCCCAACAGAACAGAATCCAGAAATAAGTATCTATGCTCAACTGATTTTCAACACAGGTGCCAAGACATAATCTCTTTAACACTGCCTGAATACATACATATAGCGCATGAGAAAATTAAATTACAAACATCCTGTGGCCTAAATGTGCTAAATAAAATGCAACAAAATTAAAAACAAACACCAGATAGTGCCAGAAACAAGGGAATTCCTACATACAAAAGAGTGATGTTAAACTCTTGGACTTTAAAATGGTCACAGTGACAGCCCTGACTGGGTGGCTCAGTAGATAAGGAGTCATCATGGTGTACTGAGGTCACAGGTTTGATCCCCAGTCAGGGTACGTAGGAGAAGCAAACAAGTACAAAACTAAACAGAACAACTAAGTGAAACGAGTGGATGTTTCTCTCTTTTAAATCAATGGGGAAATTAAAATGGTCACAAAGGTGAATTTTTTCTTATGTGTATTTTACTATAAAACACACCACAAAAATAACAGTTCATAGGATGTAATGCTCCTTCTGAGGAACAAACCTTCTTGTCAGAAAGTGTAGCAATCTCTGTACAGGACACAGGATAAAAAAGATAAGGTGGGTCCAGGGAATCCGTTTCATCTGAAGGGGAGGGAGCATTCATTTGTTAGTCCACTTCGTTGTGCATTCACTGGTGGCTTCCCATATTGTGCCCTGACTAGGGGATGGAACGGCAACCTTGGAATTTCAGGACCACGCTCTAAGCGACTGAGCTAACCAGCCCAGGGCATCACGTCTTCCACTCTCAACTTAGCAGGCAAGCGACAAGTTTCAAGTGACCCTTCCGAAAAGAATCCACATGTGCCCCTACCCACCCCGCTGCAGGGCACAACCGCCATGCCCTCACCCACTAACCTGCAAGGAAATGTCATTGATTTGCACATCATCCGTGCTCCACTTCCCGAAGAGCTTGATGTCGGGGGTCTCTGCTACTGCAGGGGCAGCCGGGTCCCAGTCAGTCATCCTAGAGACAGAAATCGTCAGAACCCAGGGGCACCCCATACCGACAACAGACAGAACCTGCCCACATCCTCCTGTGCATTCGGAAGTTCTTCGGAACCCAGGCAGACCGTGCCGTTCTGGCTCGACCTTGCTGAGACCTACAAAAACAGCTCAGGTGTCAGCAAGACACCTGAGTCCATCCATCGGCCTCCCACCCTCAGGATCCCTGGCGTCCACAACTCCTGCAGGGACCACAGCTAGACCAAGTGATGCCAAACCGCGGACGTCGCATCTGCTGGAATTCAAATTCCCAACCATCCCGGGAGGAGAGTCATCCAACTGCTCAGAACGCTGCTCCCTATTAGCAAAACGGAAATGTTTATCTGCCAACAAGGATCCCTGTGCGAATTCTGCGCCTCATCGGGCAAAACCTGCGGTTTGGGTCCGGCAGTCACGCGCGTGCACCGACCCAAGCGCACCATGCATTTCAGAACGAGAAGTTTCTGCAAAAAGGCCAAGCCCGCAATCAGGGGCCCTGCTGTACGCCAAGCTACAGAGGCGGTGGGGTTCCAACAACGCTCCCCAAGCCTAACTCCCTATTCCGCCACGTGTTTTCCGGAAAGAAAGATGAAGGACCCATCAGGGAACACCCGGGACTCGGGACCCACCCACGGCTTCCCGGGAGACTCTGGACCAGACATTAGAGCCCAGACCTCGCGGCGGCCTCACCTAAGCGCGGAGCCGGGGAGTCTCTGTCGCTCGGCGTGGAACAGGCGCCGCAGTGACACACACAGGAAGAGGCCGCAGGCCCCCGGCCGAGGCTTTTAACGAGAACGAAAACTTCCGGGTCAGAGGAGGCGACCCCCGCACTAACCCCCCCCCAATATCCTTATGAACCAATCCGAAGCAAGAATGTCAAGACGTTCTCCGCATTGCCCGGGAAACGTACATCCAGGACACATGCGCACTTCCAGATGCGTTCCCAATAGAAGGCCTGGCGGAAGTCTGACGTCCAGTACGTGCCCAACTTTGTGGGCTCTAGCACAGGCGCAGAACCAGAAGTCTCGGTGAGGTCAGCGCCGCCATGTCTAATGAGGGCAGTAGTCTCTCTGGCGTTCGCTGCAGTGTTGGCAGGTGATTTCTTGTCTTACCTGCCGCAGGATTGGGGCGGGGCTAGCCAGTTCGGCGCCCTCTCATTCCTCGCCGCGGTGATGGCCCCTTTATCGGCAGGTGCGTGCTGCAGGCTCGGGTAGCGGAGTGGGTCCCATGGTCCCGACTGCCTTCCTCTGGTCGCGGCTCCCCGGTCCCACCTTCCCCCACACACTCTCGAACTCGGGGAGGGGATATTTTTCGGCTTTGACCCTTACCTTCACCCCAGTCCGGTGTCTCCCCGGCCCCCCCCCCCCCCCCGTTGTCTCTCCTGGACGCCCGTTATTACGATGAGTTGCGATTAAGGATCTCGATTATCCTAGATTATCCTAGACCTAGATAATTTCTGGTGTAATCTCACTGTATTGTGTGTGTGTGTGTGTGTGTGTGTGCGTGCGTGAGTGACAGAGAGTCAGAGACAGAGAGGAATCAGTTCTTCCTTGCAGCACCTTAGCTGTTCATTGATTGAATTCTCATATGTGCCTTGACGAGGGGCTACAGCAGAGCGAGTGACTCCTTGCTCAAACCAGCGACCTTGGGCTCAAGCTGGTGAGCTTTGCTCAGTCCAACGCTCTATCCACTGGGCCACCGCCTGGTCAGGCATCCCAGTGTCTTTGTATGAGGAGAGACAGGAGGCTAAAGTTCAAGGAGAGGTGATGACAGGCACAGAGTGAACAGTTTGACAAGGTGGATAACAGCTGTGAGGCAAGGAAAGGAGGTGGCTTGTAGACAGATGCTGGTGAAGGCAGGTCCTGCCTTCAGAAGCAAGTGACATGCCTGACCAGGCGGTGGCGCAGTGGATAGTGTCAGACTGGGATATGGAGGACCCAGGTTCGAGACCTGGAGGTCGCCAGCTTGAGCACGGGCTCATCTGGTTTGAGCAAAAAGCTCACCAGCTTAGACCGAAGGTCGCTGGCTTGAGCAAGGGGTTACTCGGTCTGCTGAAGGCCCGTGGTCAAGGCACATATGAGACAGCAGTCAATGAACAACTGAGGTGTCACAAACTATAGAAATGACCCCTGAAAGTATAGTCTTAAACTAATGTGTCACAATGGCAACGAAAGACTGATGATTGATGCTTCTCATCTCTCTCTGTTACTGTCTGTCTGTCCCTATCTATCCCTCTCTCTCTTTCTGTGTCCCTGTAAAAAAAAAAAAAAAAAGGCAGCAGCAAGTGACACTGCCAAAACCCCATCTCCACAACTGAGTTAATAAACTTGCATTGCTGTAAGCTACTAAGTTTGGGGTCATTTGTTACAGCAGCAATAGGAAACCAACAGCCACACTGGGTTTTGGAAATTGGGATAGCAGGCATCAGGCCTTCCCAGCACTGGCTCTGCTGGAATGAATGGTCAGGAGTCCATGTTCAGCTGTTTACATTTGCAGTGAGGTCACCAGACCTGAGAGCCTAGGCTGCCTGAGGGGAAGTGTGGACAGGCTGACCTAGGGCCCAACCCTGCTGCCAGATGAGCTCTATCTCACACCTCACACTTGCTGGTTGGTGGCAAGTGAACAAACAGAAGCTGAGCAGTGGAGGGATTCTGGGTGGCTAAGGAATGTTGCTTGTGAGGAGTGAGCTGTGAAGATCCCAAGCCAGGAGTGATGGTGTTCTGACAGCTGACAAAGAGGAGGGATGGTCCTGGGGAGCAGAGAGAGGCAGGGAAGCCATACTCTAGCCTTGGGGACAGTCTAGGGTGACACAGAGAGTAGGGAAGGAGGCTTCAGAGCTCTCATTTCCTGTGTCATTCCTCCCCTCTCCTGGTCTGTAGAGGGGAGTTGGGAACACCCAGCAGGCACCAGTCATGGAGTTCTTGTTCTTTGGCTCAGTTTTCTACTTCTTCCCTCCTGGGAACTGCCAACATCCCTTTCTCCTCTGCTGCAGATCAGACAGGACATTGTGTTGGGGGGCTGGCCCCAGGATGGAGGCTGGGGCTCAGGACACGGGACAGGGAGGCAATCCCAAGGCAGACAGGGGCCGGGAGGAGAGGTTCAAGAAAGGGCTGATGCGGCACAGTGGGTAAAGCATCGACCTGGGATGCTGAGGTTGCTGGTTCGAAACCCCGGGCTTCCCTGGTTAAGGCACATATGGGAGTTGATGCTTTCTGCTCCTTCCCCCCTTCTCTCTCTCTCTCTCTCTCTCTCTCTCTCTCTCTCTCTCCCCCCTCTCTATAAAATGAATAATAAAAAAAAGACAGGGCTGATGCTACTTGCAGGGGACCTAACCAAGAGATACTCCTCTCAGCCGAGAACCCTCCATGGAAGTACAGCAGGTGTCAGGACAATTCCTTGAGATAGGGACTCTGGAAGCTGTGGCCTGGATGTGAGACCCAGCTGAGAAACCTGTCAGGGTGCAGCACCTGGACTCCTCTGGCTGGAGCCATGTGGCTCCACTTCCTCTCAGGACCCTGACCTGGCCATCCCCCCCTCTCCCCCCAGAAGCCACACGGTGGGTAGGGCGCCTGTTGGTGCACATCTGGTGCCAGGGCCTCTAGCCATAACTCCCATCTGGCGTGGAGTCCCAGAGCACCGGCCGGAGAGAAGGCCTCCATGTGTGACCACTGTGGAGGCCCAGCATTACTCTGGATCTGCCCTGGGGCTCATCTGTGCAAGGCGCGCACAGACGATCCATCGTGCAAATAGGTTACAAGCACCCAGACCTTCCCAAAAGCATTGCAACCTCCAGCAGCGGCCCCTGGTGGAGCTTCCTGATGTGGGCTCGAGCAATGAAGCCTTTGCCTGGAGGGCCCCCCCCCCCCCCAGGGCCTATGAGACCTGAGTCCCTCGCGTGTGCCGGGTGTGGAAAACGCTGTGGGTCTATCGGCCCAGATAAGCAGCAGCAGGTAGGTGAGGGTCCCTCGGCGTGTCCTCCCTGCACCCTGGCCTCATGTCCTTGCCCCAGTGGCCCCACCACCTCCTCAGCCCAGCGTCTGGACACATTCGCTGGAGCACCACTGCGGAGGCCTGCCCCCCCCCCCCGCCCCCTGCGGGTGCGAAGGTCAGAGATGGATTTAACAGCACCCCCCAATCCCGTGCCTGCACCCTGGGCCCCAACTTCTTCAGGGCCCCACAAAACCCCACCTTGACACTTTCTTCTAATGACACCAAATTTGGTTTCATATGTGTAATTTTAACATGAATGGTACATAATATTTTTTTATTTATTTAAAATATGGTTAAGCCTGACCTGTGGTGGCGCAGTGGATAAAGCATCAACCTGGAATGCTGAGGTTGCCAGTTCGAAACCCTGGGCTTGCCTGGTCAAGGCACATATGGGAGTTGATGCTTCCTGCTCCTCCCCCTTCTCTCTCTCTCTCTCTCTCTCTCTCTCTCTCCTCTCCAAAATGAATTTAAAAAAATATTAAAAATATGGTTAACATGTATTTTTATTTTCCCTGTCTTTCTTTTTTTTAAGAAGCCTGATATTTCCTTCTGCGCCTGAGGCCTCAACTGACTTTAATCCACCTCTGGCGAAGGTCCTTCCGGCTGGGTTGCCAGTCTTGGGGGTATTGTGGCAAGGGGCTGCCTGTGGCCGGGAAGAAGTAATATGCGTGCCTGAAGCGCGTCAAGACCTTCAACCAGCACTCCAACCTGAGTCCCCACCCGCGTAGGCACAGCAGTGCCAAGCCCTACGCGTGCCCACTGTGCGAGAAGGCTTCAAGGGCTGCTGCAGCCGGTGCAGCACCTACAGCTGCCCAGAGCGCCTCTAGACCTTCCGCCCACACTCAGGCAAGAAGCCCTACATCTATCTGCCGAGGCTGCAGCAAGGCCTTTGTGTGCAACTAACTGCAGCCTCGTGTGCCCCCAGCGCATGCATACACGTGCTCCCAGTGTGGCTATGCTTTCAGCTAGCACTCCAACCACACAGCATCTCAAGCGGCAATCTGCTGCACCCTAACCTGGGGACACCCCTGAGCAACAGGTTGTGAACAGAATCCTCTGGGCGGCTGTGGGCTCAGGACACCGCTTGGGCGGACCAAAATGAGCACACACACACACACACACACACATCCCACTGCACGTGGGCTGCACTTGCTGGGAGCGCAGGTGTCTAGAGCAGAAGATCCTACTGGAGACACTTCCTACAAGGGCTGTTCCAACGGTGACCCGGGCCCTGGCTGGGGACATGTGTTAGGCAGGTGGCTCACCCTCCTAGGAGGGGTGCATTCCTACAGAGACAGGTCTTCAAGTAGTAGCCAACTGATCAGGATGCCCCTTAGGAATGATATTAATGTACAGCTTACTAAAAAGTTGTTTGAGCTACGTGACAAGAAATCCTCCTTCAGGTCTGGTGCTCAGAAGCCTGGCTTGTAAGGACACAATAAAGAGTCCTGTTACACCACCTAGATTCCAGAGCTAGGTCACCCCCAGATGCAATGCCATTGGATTGAAGGAAGACTGATGTCTGTTCAGGAAGGATGACCCCTACCACAAGATTAGACAGATTTTTCTCAAAGGGTCTGTGCCTTATTCCTGGGGGGAAAGACATACTCAGATTTTTTTTGTGTGTGTGTGACAGAGACAGAGACAAAGAGAGGGCCAGATAGGGACAGAAAGACAGGAAGGGAGAGAGAAGTATCCATTCTTCATTGCAGCTCCTTAACTGTTCATTGATTGCTTTCTCATATGTGTCCTGACTGGGGGGGGGGGGTTACAGCAGAGTGAGTGACCCCTTGCTCAAGCCAGCGACCTTAGGCTCAAGCTGGTGAACCTTGCTCAAACCAGATGAGTCTGTGCTCAAGCTGGCGACCTCGGGGTTTCAAATCTGGGTCCTCTGCGTCCCAGTCTGACATTCTATCCACTGCGCCACTGCCTGGTCAGGCATCCCAGAACTTTCAGGAATGGAGAGAGACTGGCTCTGAGGTGAGGCTAATCCCCAAACACTGTGATCTAGGGGACAAAGGAGAGTTTCATGGTGGTCAAGTGATAAAACAAGTTTTAGCTCATTGTCCCCTTGTGGGTTCACTGCCTGTGCACACCCATCTGGTCATGCCCCGGTTTCTGGGCAGGTTGTTGGCAGCGACGTTCTCAGCAACTGGCCGAATCCCTATGTCAGCTCTCCTTGCCGTAGGGTGAGGACCCTTAGGGTAGGAAGGTTCAAGCACAAGTCCCTTGAACATCCCCTCCCTGCTAAGATGGCAAAGCAGAAACATCAACACATCTGGGGGGACAGCAGAAATCAGTGCCATCACTGAGGACCTGGAAGTGCCGGGGTCCAGCCCCGGGGGGGATCCAGGGGTCCCACAGGAGGAGACAGCGTCAGTGAAATCGAGTGAGAGAGCCAAATTCTTTTCTTTCTCTTTATTCTCTAGTTAGCATTTACTGCCAGGCATCTCTGCCAAATGCTAGTACAGCTCCTTTTTTATACACACACACCAAGTTACAATTACATGGTATTAATCATTGCTTCTGTTTCACTATGTTTACATGTTTCCAGATAACAGTTAATTTATATCTATAAACTACAAATCAGGTGGCAAATCATTCAAAGTACAATTAAAAAATAACTTGAATAGCGATAACATCGGTAAAAGCTTTTAAAGGATTAGTACTAACTAATAACTCAACTTGACTGTTGTTGTGAGTCAAGGGGCAGAGAGAGATTAACAGACAAAATCATTAGGGAGTAGCAAAGGACCACCGCTTGCTCAGGCAAATGGCCTTGAGTTTATGCAGTGTCCTGACTTTTCTCACAAGTTAACAAAAGGCTTGCCCATTAAGAAATTGACATAACATTAAGAGTAACTTTTACTTAAAGATATATAGAGTGCACTCGCAAGATAGCTTAGTAGCAACATAATTTCAGAAGACATTAATTGCTATTGCTTCTATGGATGCCCCCCCATAACTCTCATTATCTGAAGAAAGAATTTTGGGAAAGTATATAAATCTCATGAGAGTGTCTCACTGAGAAAGCCCAGCAACTGCCTTCAGTCATAAAACAATTCTCTTAGCAAAACATTCTTTTCTTGCTGACTGCGTTCCCATCCCAGGCCACGCAACGGGCCATTCCATAACACCTTACCTAAGATTCTATTGTTTAGTCAAACTTTATTCATTTACTATATTCACACACTAGCTAAATTCTAACTATATTCTTCTTAGAGTGTTCCACTATCTGCAGATCAAATAAGCAAGAAGAAAGGAATGTTTCTCTACTCTATCACATGAAAAGGCTAGGGAGGAAAAATGATGGATTAAGTGAAGGCTGAAAGGTGCTCTGCACAGCCACTGCCTCCTACCCATTCACAAGTCACAATCTATTCTTTCTAACATGATTAAGAAGAAATTCTCCTACAAACTTAACCCTTTATGAGGGATATCATAGCCAGCCTCTTATATCTATGAGCCCAGTTCAAGGGGCTTACAGGCTTTTCTGTGGAACTCACACCCTCTGTCTCATTTCCAAAGAAACCACTATGAATCTACAGGGAAAGCACGGTACTATTATCCCTGTGCTATAAATAATAGCACACACCCAGAAAAGGGGGGATATAAGGCCAGATTAATTCAAAAAGTCAAAGGGGGAAGTATCGTTATGCCTTTCCTTTGCAGTGACTTTGTCAACCCGCAGCCATTGGTCTTCACTGCGGTGACTTTGTCAACCAGCAGCCGTTGGTCTTCTCTGCTGTGACTTGTCAATCAGCAGTTTTTTATCTTCTCCTGCTGTGACCTTGTCAGCCAGCAGTCATTGATCGGCTCCCGACATGGAAGATGCAGGGGTGAATTCCCACCATACCACCATTTGACTCACCTGTCTGGCCGGTGTGGAAGGCAGACAGATGCTGGAGAAGGACCGTGGGCTAGCATAAGATTCTGTAGTGCCAATTCCAGTTGCACCTATTTGGTACCAGATGTAGCATCTCACCTGGAACAAGTCAGCTCAGTGCCTGGTACACGTGTCACATGATCTCCAGCTCCCTCTGGACCCACCCAGTCACCCCATTCCAAGACCCAGGGCTCTACCTTCCCTAGCAATGCCCTAGTTCTCACCTATGACACGTTATGGACCCATGAGTTCAATGTATGTTGTACTTCTGAAATACACACGACTACATTTGGTATTCAAGCTTCAGCTGTATGTTCCTTTGGGGGCTACCATCAGAAATTCCCTTAGGGCCTGACCAGGCGGTGGTGCAGCAGATAGAGCGTCAGACTGGGATGCGGAGGACCCTGGTTCGAAACCCTGAGGTCGCCAGCTTGAGCGTGGACTCATCTGGTTTGAGCAAAGCTCACCAGCTTAAGTCCAAGGTCACTGGCTTGAGCAAGGGGTCACTACCTCTGCTGTAGCCCCCCAGTCAAGGTACATATGAGAAAGCAATCAATGAACAGCTAAGGAGCTGCAATGAAGAATGGATGCTTCTCATCTCTCTTCCTTCCTGTCTGTCTGGCCCTATCTGGCCCTCTGTCTCTGTCACACACACCATACAAAAAATCCCTTAGGGCCAGACTTGAAGCTCTCTACTTCTCTGTGTCTTCAGCTAAAGATTTAGAGCCTCATAAGCCCTGGCCAGTTGGCTCAGTGGTAGAGCATCGGCCTGGTGTGCAGGAGTCCTGGGTTCGATTCCCGGCCAGGGCACACAGGAGAAGCGCCCATCTGCTTCTCCACTCCTTCCCCTTTCCTTCCTCTGTCTCTTCCCCTCCTGCAGCCAAGGCTCCACTGGAGCAAAGTTGGCCCTGGCGCTGGGGATGGCTCTATGGCCTCTGCCTCAGGCGCTAGAATGGCCCTGGTTGCAACAGAGCAACGCCCCAGATGGGCAGAGCATCGCCCTCTGGTCAGCGTGCCGGGTGGATCCCGGTCAAGCGCATGCGGAGTCTGTCTGACTGCCTCCCGTTTCCAAGTTCAGAAAAATACAAAAAATAAAAATAAAAAGAAGTTCTTTAAAAAAAAAAAGATTTAGAGCCCCAAACCCATCATTTTCTTTCTATAACCTCTACTTGGTCATAAGCACCAAGCTCACCCTTCCATCCATAAAGTTACCGTTTCCATCAACTTCCCAGTGCTGTGTTTCCACAAAGCACCTGCTTTAGTCAGTGCCTCATCTCAAGCAAACACAGGCAATTGTTTACTTCTGCCTACAAAAATCCTAACCTTGAGTGTCCATTTCCTGGGACCCCTCTTGACGCCCCGTACCATATCAGTGGGTCCACACACACAAAAACAAAACAGAAACCAGCCTTGATACAATACCTCGGTCGGTTAGAGCATCGTCCCAAAATGCAGAGGATGCCAGTTCGATCTTTGGTCAGGGTGCATACAGGAACATCTGTCTCTTTCCTGCTCTCTCCTTCCGCCCTCTCTAAAATCAATCAAACAAACAAACAAACGAACAAACAGACCCAGAAACCGCACTACAGATTTCAAATGGGATTAAGTCAGGGACTTGGTTATGCAAGCTTTGCAAGGCTCAGAGAGCAAATGTGGGGTGTTGCAGAAACAGAGATCAATACTTTCAGGAAGCTGCTACCACCCACAGGGCTGGGAGAGCCAACAGGAAGAGGTGGGTGACACCAGAATCCTGGGGCCAACAGGAGGGTGCAGCAAGGCTGATGTTAGGAGTGTTCTTAGCTGCCGGCCTCAACTCTGAAGACCTGTGAGCTACCATGCCCCTGCTCGCTGGGCTGGCCTCAGAGTCCACAGACTAAGGCTCAGCCAGTGTTTGGTGGTCTCTAGTCTGTTCTTCTGGTGCGGCCACCAGTCCTCGTCTGGGTGCTTCAGGCCTTGGCATCTCAGTGGTTCCTTCTGCAAGGAATGCCCGAGACCTCCGCAGCCCTCCCTGTGAACCTGCAGCCTTCTAGGTGCTCAGCAAATGTGGAAAGGAAGCCAGACAGTCGGGGAGGGGGGCAAAGGTGGTGTAATGGGGGGCACATAGTTGGGGGCTGAGGGTGTTATATTGAGTGGGACACTCAAATCCATGGTGACATAATACATTTAAATTTTTATTTTTATTTATTCATTTTTTAGAGAGGAGAGAGAGAGAGAGGAGAGAGAGAGACAGAGAGAGAGAAGGGGGAGGAGCTGGAAGCATCAACTCCCATATGTGCCTTGACCAATACATTTAAAATTTTAATAAAAATAAAAAATAAATAAAAAAAGGAAGCCCAACATTGTTGGGAATCTAACCTTGTTCCTCTCAGCAGGAGCCAAAGCATGACTGGTATCCAGAGCAGCTCTGAGCTGTCCCACCACCCCTCTCTACCCCTCATCCCTACCATCTGGCTACCTCATTGCTCATCCTCTGCTGAGACCAACCCGGCAGTGGGCATGCACGAAAGGAAGGCGCTGCAAGACCTAAGAAAAAACACACACAAGACACAGCATAGAGAAAAGATGGGTCCAGGGTACTCCCAGCCTCTAGGACTGAGAATCCAGATCTCTGCAGCCTCATCGTATTTATTCGTGTCTTTGCTCATCAAGCAAATTAACCTAGAATGGACTTAGGTGCAGAAAAGGGTGCAGGAAAAGGCTCTAGGGATCAGCTGCTTCCTTTAAACAATCTTAGTGCTTGCAGGGGCAGTGTTCTAGCCCCTGCAGGACTTGGCGTGCTGAAGTCTGCACAAAAGACTTGTCTCAGGACCACAGTCTAATTCCCGGCCATTTTCCTACAGTCCTCCCTCAGAGCCTTTGCATTGACTCTTCCCTCTGCCTGGAATGCTCCTCCAACAATTGTTGTTAGGGCTCAATCTCCTGGCCTCGTGATGCTCTCTGATTCCCATGTCCTCGGGATTTATGTACCTTCCAGAGCCAAACTTCTGCCTTCTCTATTTCCCCTGGGCTCCCTGTGGGCAGGACCCAGGTCCACACTGTTCCACTGTCTTTGTGTCATACACACAGGAGGTGGTTAGTAAACGCTCATGGAATGAACGGACAATGAGGAAGGCAAGTCAGGTGGGAGGTGAGAGCTGAGAGGTTTCCACGGGCCTGGAATCGGCTGGAGACCTGGAGCCTGGACACCCAGGGTGGGGACCAGAACTTCAGGGGTGGGATGAAAGTACTTCCTCAGAGGTCCAGAGTGAGGAGACCGTGTGCTCACCCCTCCCGTTCTATCCCATCAAGCTGTGCTGTAGGGAGACAGGGAGGCCATGGGGAGAGGGGAAGGAGGTCTGGCCTCTTAGCAGGGGCTACAGCCACATGAGTGACCAGGGCAGCTCAAACAAATGTTCACAACCTGAGCACTGGCCCAGGGCCAGCGCCAGAAGGACAGGTCTGAACTGAGTATCATGTGTGCAAATTTGATTATAAACCCACAGTGGGTCACACGGTGCAAAATTAACCAGTGATGGAGAAGGAACTACAGCTCTGGGAAGAGCTAGGATTGGCCTCCAGGAAGCTGTGTGATGCCACCTGTTGTAGACTCCAAGTGGCAAAAAGGCTTAGCAAAAGGCTAAGTTCTCCCCCCTCCACCTCCACATTGGCTATGATGCTGAGTATTTGCACCCACTTCACTTGCTTGCTTAAGTTGCAGGAAGCAATTTCCATGCCCTTCCTTTTACTCTGTTTGTTCAGATGTTGGTTGATTTCCCTTATGTGTGGTGGGGGGATTCCTGCTTATGCCTTGGGAGAGTTCCTGTTTTTGCCTCAGATGTGTAACTTTGTATCAAGGATTTCCTTATTTGCATAAAGCAAACTGGGGCTATGGGGCGCTTGGATATTGCCATCAGTATTGAAGAGGCCTCCCGATTCCCATCCTTTTTTCTCAATGAGTCTGTTTTCTTAATTCCACACTGTTCTCCCTCAAGACCCAGAATTACAAGCCACGCTGGTCTCCGGCAGCCACCTATGGGAAATCCAGATGCAGGTGAATCCCACCTGTGCTGGGGTATAATGAGGAGGGGACAGCTGGGCTCCTCAGTGGACCCAGGCCCCTGCCCATGTCATCTCAGCTACCCTATGGACAGCAAGGCTCAGTGTTCCCTTGTAGAAAAGGATCCCACCCCGGGCTTGTCTGGTCAAGGCACAAATGTAAGTTGATGCCTCCTGCTCCTCCCCCTTTCTCTCTAATCTCTAAAATGAATAAATTTATGACCTTGGCCGGTTTGCTCAGTGGTAGAGCATAGGCCCAGCGTGTGGAAGTCTGGGTTTGATTCCCAGCCAGGGCAAACAGGAGAAATGCCCATCTGCTTCTCTACCCTTTCCTCTCCTTTTTTCTCTCTTCCCCTCCCACAGCCAAGGCTCCATTGGAGCAAAGTTGGCCCGGGCACTGAGGATAGCTCCACGGCCTCTGCCTCAGGCGCTAGAATGACCCAGGTGGGCAGAGCATCGCCCCCTGGAGGGCATGCTGGGTGGATCCCAGTCAGGTACATGCAGGAGTCTGTCTCTCTGCCTCCCCTGCTTCTCACTTCAGAAAAATTAAAAAAAAATAATAATAAAATAAAAATGAATAATTAAAAAATTTTTTAAAGAAAAAGATCCCAGTGCAGTTTGGCTTTTGGGAGAAGATGAGAGACCACGTAGAGAGGAAGGTGTCCATCTAGCCTCATTTTCTTCACATCTAACACAGGCGTGATGGTGATACTACATACGCCTCAGCCTGTGCATGTAGAACACAGCAAACACCACAGTAGGTGATGCCCATTAATTTATTTAATTTATTTTATTACTTCTTATTTGATCATAATTATTCATAAGCAAACCATCAATTTTAATACCCATTTATTATTTTATATATATATATATATATATATATATATATATATATATTTTGTGTGTGTGTGTGTGTATTTTTCTGATGTTGGAAACGGGGAGGCAGTCAGACAGACTCCCGCATGCACCTGACCGGGATCCACCCAGTATACCCACCAGGGGGCGATGCTCTGCCCATCTGGGGCATCGCTCTGTTGCGACCAGAGCCATTCTAGCACCTGAGGCAGAGGCCATAGAGCCATCCCCAGTGCCCGGGCCAACTTTGTTCTAATGGAGCCTCGGCTGCGAGAGGGGAAGAGAGAGACAGAGAGAAAGGAGGGGTGGAGGGGTGGAGAAGCAGATGGGCGCTTCTCCTGTGTGCCTTGGCCGAGAATTGAACACAGGACTCCTGCATGCCAGGCCGACGCTCTACCATTGAGCCAACCGGCCAGGGCTAGATAGATATATTATTTATTTTCACTTATTTTTATTGTTTGAGAGAGATGCGGAGAGAGATTAGAAGCATCAACTCGTAGTTGTGTCATTTTAGTTGTTCATCGATTGCTTCTCATACATGCCTTGACTGGGGGGCTCAAGACAAGCCAGTGACTCCTTGCTCAAGCCAGCAACCATGATCCTATTGCTATGATCCCACACTCAAGCTGGTGACCTCAGGGTTTTGAACCCAGAACCTTAGCATCCCAGGCTGATGCTCTATCCACTGTACCACCACTGGTCAGGCTATTTTCATTTATTTTTAATATTTATTATTTATATTATTCATTTGATTTTTTTTTAACTATAAGATAATTCACTCTTTCAAATAAACAAGGAAAAGAAGAACAATTTTTTTTTTCTGAAGTGAGAAGCAGGAAGGCAGAGAGACAGACTCCTGCATGCACCCGACTGGAATCCACCCGGCATGCCCACTAGGTGGCGATGCTCTGCCCATCTGGGGCGTTGCTCCGTTGCAACCGGAGCAATTCTAGTGCCTGAGGCAGAGCCCATGGGAGCCGTCCTCAGAGCCCGGGCCAACCTTGCTCCAATGGAGCCTCGGCTGTGGGAGGGGAAGAGAGAGACAGAGAAAAAGGAGAGGAGAGAGGGGGAAGGGTAGAGAAGCAGATGGGCACTTCTCCTGTGTGCCCTGGCCGGAAATCGAACCTGGAACTTCCACATGCCGGGCCGACACTCTACCACTGAGCAATCCAGCCAGGGCCAAGAACAATTTTTTTTTTTGAAGTTGGAAACGGGGAGGCAGTCAGACAGACTCCTGCATGCGCCCAACTGGGATCCAACCGGCATGCCCACCAGGGGGCGATGCTCTGCCCATCTGGGGCGTTCCTCTACCACAACCATTACCATTCTAGCGCCTGAGGCAGAGGCCATAGAGCCATCCTCAGCGCCCAGGCCAACCTTGCTCCAATGGAGCCTTGGCTGTGGGAGGGGAAGAGAGAGACAGAGAAGAAGGAGAGGGGGAGGGGTGGAGAAGCAGATGGGCACTTCCCCTGTGTGCCCTGGCCGGGAATCGAACCCGGGACTCCTGCACACCAGGCCGATGCTCATTTGTTATTTATTATGTTTATTCATAATATTTAGTATTATTTCTAGTATTAGTAATGTTATTTCTTATCATTCTATTTAATTTTTCATTTTGTGTTTAATTTTTTTTTCAGAGACAAAGAGAGTCAGAGAGAGGGATAGACAGGGACAGACAGGAACGGAGAAAGATGAGAAGCATCAATCATCAGTTTTTTTTTTTGTTTTTTTTTTTCTTTTTTCATTTTTGTGAAGTTTGGAAACAGGGAGAGACAGTCAGACAGACTCCCGCATGCGCCCGACCGGGATCCACCCGGCACGCCCACCAGGGGCGACGCTCTGCCCACCAGGGGGCGATGCTCTGCCCATCCTGGGCGTCGCCATGTTGCAACCAGAGCCACTCTAGCGCCTGAGGCAGAGGCCACAGAGCCATCCCCAGCGCCCGGGCCATCTTTGCTCCAATGGAGCCTTGGCTGCGGGAGGGGAAGAGAGAGACAGAGAGGAAAGCGCGGCGGAGGGGTGGAGAAGCAAATGGGCGCTTCTCCTGTGTGCCCTGGCCGGGAATCGAACCCAGGTCCTCCGCACGCTAGGCCGACGCTCTACCACTGAGCCAACCGGCCAGGGCTCAATCATCAGTTTTTCATTGCGAGACCTTAGTTGTTCATTGATTGCTTTCTCATATGTGCCTTGACCGTGAGCCTTCAGTAGACTGAGTAACCCCTTGCTTGAGCCAGCAAGCTTGGGTCCAAGCTGGTGAACTTTTGCTCAAACCAGATGAGCCCGCACTCAAGCTGGTGAGCTCAGGGTCTCGAACCTGGGTCTCTGCATCCCAGTCCGATGCTCTATCCACTGCGCCACCGCCTGGTCAAGTTGTTTAAATTTATTTGATGTTATTTATTATGTTATTTATTTTCATAATTATTTTCAATTATTTAAATTATTAATTTAAATAAATCTATTGATTTTATTTGCTATTGTTCATTATTTTAATATTAATATTTAAATCATCATTTTCTTTCTTTTTTATTTTTTAAGTGAGAGAGTGACAAACGGGGACAGACAAGCAGGAAGGAAGAGAGATGAGAAGCATCAACTCATAGTTGCGGCACCTTGGTTGTTCATTGATGGCTTTCTCTTATGTGCCTTGATGGGCAAGCCTGGGGTTTCCAACTGGCGACCTCAGCATGTATTTATTCCCTGTGCCACCAAAGGTCAGGCCGTACTTACCATCATTGTCATTATTGCTGAGGTTCCTGAATCCTGAAGCCACTGGGGTTTGCCCTTGTCATCACCCTCTGAAACCCAAACACACACACACACACACACACACACACACACACACACACACACACACACACACGCTCTTGCCTTCTGGGAAGGATAAACAGAAGTAAGAGGTCAGTGTCCCTGTCTGCCCCCTGCCGCCCTCACTGGGGCTTTATTATCTCAGACACTCGCCAGGCTGGAGCGAGACTTACCACCATGTCCCTGCCGGTGGCCTTCCTACTGCTGTGCGGTGAGGAATCCTGGGCCTGGGTTCTCTGGGGGGTGGTAGAGTGGGAAGGGATGCCTCACAAGTGTATTTCCTCAGGTCTCTTCCTGAGCCCAGTGGCAGAAGCAGCCACATGTGAGTCAAGGACATGGCTGGTCTAGGGGTGGTGGGTGCACGTGGGACTTGGAGAAGGTGAATGCATGCGCATGGGCTCTGGTGGTGTCCGTGGAGCCCGGGACTGGTGGTGGGCACACCTATGAGGTGTCCGTGTCCTTGTGCCTGAAGCTGACCCCTAGCCCCGCACAGATTTTGAGACGCGGCCGGACCTGTGGGCAGAGGCCAAATCACTGCTGGAACCCTGGGCCAACCTGACCTTGACATGCCGGGCCCCCCTGCCCACCGTGGATTTTCACCTGTTCAAGGATGGGGTGCTCTGGAAACAGGTGAACCTTGATGCACCCACCACGGAGCACCGGTTCCTGCTGGGAGCAGTGACAGGGGACACCCGCGGCCTCTACCGCTGCCGCTATAACATGGGCAGCACATGGACCCAGCTGAGCAACCTGGTGGAGGTGACTGGGGCAGGTGAGCCCAGATGAGGGGGGTGCTGGAGAGGCCTTCCTGCCTCCACTCCTCACTCTCCTTGTCCTCTTCCACCGCCCTCCACCCCCACCCCAAGTGGCTAGGTAGCTTTGGAAAAGTCACCTGACATCTCCAAGCCTCAGTTTCTCCATCTGTAAAATGAAGGAGTAATTTTTGTACAGACCCCAGGAGGTTGTGAGGGGAAAAAAAACTGAGTTCCCGCCCTGACCGGATAGCTTGGTGGGTTAGAGCACCACCCGAAGCGCAGAGGTTGCCAGTTTGATTCCCGTGTCAGGGCACATACAGGAATGGACTGATGTTCCTGCCTCTCTCTCTCTCCTTCTTCCTCTTTCGCTGAAATCAATAAAGAAAAATATTTTAAATAAAACCAAAAAAACCTGAATTCCCAAACAGTGTTCAGGGCAGGCCTGGCACACAACAGGGACCGGAACATGTTTTATGTCCCTGTTTCTCTCTGGCTACCTCACATTTTCTTTTTTTGTGTGACAGAGACAGAGAGAGAGACAGAGAGAGGGACAGATAGGGACAGACAGACAGGAAGGGAGAGACATTAGAAGCATCAATTCTTTGTTGCGGCACCTCAGTTCTCATTGATTGCTTTCTCATATGTGGCTTGACTGGGAGGCCAGAGCAGAGCCAGTGACCCCTTGCTCAAGCCAGCGACCTTGGGCTTCAAGCCACTGACCTTGGGCTCAAGCTGGTGACCTCGGGGTTTTGAACCTGGGTCCTCTGCATCCCAGTCCAAGGCTATATCTACTGCACCTGGTCAGGCTCTTTCTCTTTTAAAAAAATTCTTTTTTGGTTTTCTTTTTTTTTTTTTTATTATAAGGACAGAGATAGAGTCAGAGAGAGAGATAGGGACAGACAGAGAGGAACGGAGAGAGATGAGAAGCATCAATCATCAGTTTTTCATTGATTGTTCAACTAATTGACATCTTAGTTGTTCATTGATTGCTTTCTCATATGTGCCTTGACCGTGGGCCTTCAGCAGACCGAGTAACCCCTTGCTCGAACCAGCAACCTTGGGTCCAAGCTGGTGAGCGTTTTGCTCAAGCCAGATGAGCCCGCGCTCAAGCTGGCAAGCTCGGGGTCTCGAACCTGGGTCCTAGGCATCCCAGTCTGACACTCTATCCACTGCGCCACTGCCTGGTCAGGCTCTTTTTAAAATTTTTATTTATTGACTACACACACACACACACACACACACACACACACACACCTTGATTTGTTGTCCCACTTATGCATTCATTGGTTGATTCCTGTATGTGACCAGGGACACATCGTAACCTTGGTGTATCAGGACACTGAGCTCTCTGGCTAGGGCCCCCTCACATTTTCATGAGTGTGGTGGTCCAGGTCCGGCTGGGCCACCTTGTCTCCTAAATCATGCCAACTATCAACCTTGCTCCACCAGCAGAGACCCTGCCCCCACCCCAGCTCTCGAGCAAACCAGTGTCCTGGATCGCGCAGGGCCTGAACACGGTCCTGCTGTGCAGAGGGGGACTTCGGGGTGTGACCTTCCTGCTGAGGCGGAAAGGTGATGACCAGTTTCTGGAAGTGGCTGAGGCCCCTAACGACGTGGAGGTCACCTTCCCAGTCCACCAGGCAGGCAACTACACTTGTAGCTACCGGACCCATGCAACAGGCACCCCCTCGGAGCCCAGTGCCACCGTGATCATTGAGGAACCAGGTGCGTGTATGGACCGTCTGGAGGGCTTCCTGGGGGAGGAAGTTCCTGGAGGACAGAACTGCCTTCACCTTGATCCCTAACCCTGAATACCCCTGCCCAGGACAGGGTCTGAGCACAAGGCTGCTGTGCCCATGTTGCTGTGCCCTGGGGAGGCCAGAGGTCTGGAGGCTGGGCTTTCTCAGGGAACAGGGTGTCCGGGAATTCCACCACCCCAGCTACCCTCCCTGCCTTGTAGCTGTGTTGCCAGCACCAAAGCTAGGTGACAGAGGAGAGTCAGACATGGCCATGGTCCTGCCCCTGGGCGGGCGAGCCTCCATCCGCTGCGTGGCACCCCTGGACGGCATGGAATTCCAGCTGCGGCACGGCAACAAAGAGCTGCTAGTACCCAGGTGGAGCACCTACCCGGACAGAATCGTCTTTGAAATGAAGGAGCTAGCCCCAAAGGACAGCGGCCTCTACACCTGCCGCTACCGCCCGCTTGGGGAGCACATGCCCTGGTCCGCGGACAGTGAACCCGTGGAGCTGCTGGTGATCGATGGTGAGCTTGGGGCTGTACCCTGAGGAGCAGGGGAGACACCCAGGGAAGGTCCCCTTGGGACTGTATGCAGGGCTCTGGGTTAGGCCCAGTCCCGACGAATGCTCCCAGCCTTGGTTTCCCAAATTGAGGAGACAATGAGCTCAGCAACCTCGAGGCTCCGCAAGAATAATTGCATCCACGCTCCAAGGTGGCACAGGCCGGGCAGAGACAGGCCCGTACCGGGGACACCCAGCCCTCGGCTACAGGCGGGCGCAGAGGCCTGCCTGGAGAGGGTGGCAGGGCCGGGGGACGCAGGACCTACCTGTCCAGGACGCACACAGGGAGCGTCAACCCGAGAAAGGTCCCCGCAGGGCTGAGCGGACGGCCCGAGCTCGATGACAAAACGCGACCTCCTCCCGCCACCCACACCCCTCAGAGACGCTGCCCGCGCCGGAGCTCTCTGCGGAGCCGGCGACCCTGCGCCCCGCGCCCGGCGCGCTGGTGCAGCTACGGTGCCGCGCGCCCCGGACCGGCCTGCGCATCGCCCTTGTGCGCGAAGAAGCGGAGAGGCGCCAGGTGCTCGGTCTCCAGAGCCCCGCGGGCGCCGAGGCCCGATTCGAACTGCGCGACGTCTCGCGGATGGACTCCTCCAACTACAGCTGCGTCTACGTGGACACCGCGGCGCCCTTCGCGGGCTCGGCGCCCAGCACGCGCCTGGAGCTGCGCGTGGACGGTAAGCAGGCAGGGCCTTCTCCCGCCCGGGTGCGCACCAAGGAAGGTGCCCGCCTTTCCTTGGTTGCCAACGCCATGTGTTCTGGGCCTTCCTCCTGACCACATTGACGACACCTTAGTCGTTGTCCGCAGTCCTGGGGATGTCTCGCATTGAGGATATTTCCCTGGGACGTGGGTGCGTAAGCTGCTGAAATCCCTCATGGCTTTGCGCCCACCGGTACCTCAGTTTCCCCATGGTGTCTTAATCTTAGCTTCACGCCTACCTGGGCCCCTGCTCACGGGGGTGGAGGGTTAATGTGTAATCCTCTAAACCCTCGCTGTCCCTGGGATCTTGTTTGTTCCTCTGAGTTCCTCATCAAGGTCCCCACGGGCAGTGGCCATTGGTGCCCAGGGACCGCCTCCCGACCTTTGGCTGGGCCGTGCGCGCTGGGCGCTCGGCAGAAAATACCATTTCCCTTGATCATGTCGTCCTTCCCCTCATCTGGGGCTCTGAGTGCCACATGAGGGGACCTCAAAAAATCACAGATCAGGGCCCAAGGCCTAAGGGACTTGACAGGTCCTGGGGAATGGGGTGACCCAGGGTCACAGACGGTTACAGTAAACAGGTACAGGGCAGTGTTCAAGGTGTGAGGGTAGCTGTCTCCATTCAGGTCAAGAAAAGTTTGACAGGTGTGAAGGCCAGAGGCCAGCAGGCCTGGGCCTTAGTGGGGGGTATGGAAGGGGTGTAGGGGCAGCTGCAGGGAAGTGAGGTACTTACTTGCCTGGCTCTGTGCTCCACCCAGGACCCCTCCCCAGGCCGCAGCTCCGGCCCCTGTGGAGTGGGGCAGTGAGTCCCGGCCACGACGCTGTTCTGCGCTGCGAAAGCCACGTGCCCTACTTCACCTTGGAGCTGCTGCGAGCAGGTGAAGTAGTCGATACTAAGGTTCATCCTTCAACGGACCTTGTGCTCACCTACGTTGGACCCCAGCATGCCAGCAACTATACCTGCCGCTACCGCACCAGGTGGCCCATGTCCTTTGTGTCTGAGCTCAGCGACCCGGTGGAGCTGCAGGTGGCAGGTGAAGTTCCCCTAGGTTCTGAGGGCTGGGTCACACACTCCTTTGCTCAGACTGTGCCCTCTGCTGGGAGTGCCCTTCTCCACGCCTGTTCCCGGCACATTGGTTACTGTGCCTAGTGTCTGCTGGGCTTGGTGGGGAATTTGCATGCAGGGAGACAACACGTTCAAAAGCCCTGGGGCAGAGAACGGCTTGGTCTGCTGCAGCACCATAGGGAGGCCTGGGCACGGGTGGAGGTGTCTTGACTGGCAGCCGACTAAGCTGCTTCCCTCTTGTGGTTGCCTCAGCGAGGTCTGCCTTGATTTGCAAACAGGGTGCCTCCCTTCGCTGTCATTTCTCGTTTGTCCAATTCCATCTAGGTTGACCCAGCTGCAGACCCAGAGTGCTGAGGGGTATCCTGGTTCAGTCTGGCTCAAATCCTTCTTGCTGCAACTAAAGGCTGGACTCCCCCTGGGGGTTAGAAGGGTTCTTCTTAATTTCTCTTAGGAATTAATAAATGTGACAACAAACTTTAAAATGTATCTTTTGCTAGTAGTGGCAGCCCTGCTGCAGGGGCTGGGTGCCTGGAGCTGAGGGAAGTGGGCTGGATCCTGTGTCCCGAACATGGACGAGCTCCGGGTTGGTTCCTCAGGATAAAGGAGCAGAGGATTGGCTCCTGGGCCCACCTTTGAAGACCCGATATTTCATTGGCTCAGTGATAGAGTGTTGGCCCAGTGTGTGGAAGTCCCGAGTTCGATTCCTGGCCAGGGCACACAGAAGTGCTCATCTGCTTCTCCACCCTTCCACCTCACCATCCTTTCTCTCTCTTCCCCTCCCACAACCAAGGCTCCATTGGAGCAAAGTTGGCCCTGGGGGGTGAGGATGGCTCCATGGCCTCTGTCTTAGGTGCTAGAATGGCTCTGGTTGCAGTGGAACAATGGCCCAGATGGGCAGAGCATCGCCCCCTGGTGGGCATGCCGGGTGGATCCTGGTTGGGTGCATACAGGAGTCTGTCTCTCTGCCTACCGGCTTCTCACTTTAGAAAAATACAAAAAAAAAAAGACCCAGTACTTCCACCACAATGCCCTCCTCCCCAGACTGCTGGGCCCCAGCCAATGTGCGCTGGTAGCTTGAGGTGACACACACCCAACCCCATCTTGACCAAGTCAGTCCCCACACAGGAGGTAGTTCAGAGCAGCTCCATTTTGTAGCTCTGTCCTCTCATTTGAGTAGCCACCAGGGGATGGTGCTCAAGGCCAGGTCTCCCACATGGGAGCTTGAAGCTGTGGAAAGGGTGGGACTCTTTTTACTTCACTGTTCCAGATCGAGTGGGATCTCGATCTGTCCCACTGCCCCATCCAACATCCTCCTGAACCCTTGCCCAGCCCCTGCCTGGAGTATGGCTCTCCAGACACTGGCATACAGTTGAGTGTATATATTTGTATTATCAACTAATACTTGATAAACTGTGTTTGCAAAGAATTGGCCTATTTCATCCATGTGGTCCAATATTCTTGTATTCTTTGAGTAGGGTCTGTAGAGATGTAACCTCTTTCATGCCTGATATTATGTTCCCTTCCTCCTCCTCTGCCAGTCTATCTGGGAGTTTATCCATTTTATTCATCTTTACAAAAAACGAACTTAGCTTTGTTCATTCTTTCTATTGTCTTTTTCTGCTTGCTGTCTACTTGTGTCATTACTATTCTCTTTTACATTTTTTTTTTTTTTCTGAAGCCGGAAACAGGGAGGCAGTCAGACAGACTCC
The DNA here is from genome assembly GCF_036850995.1 of Saccopteryx leptura. Classification (NCBI taxonomy): domain Eukaryota; kingdom Metazoa; phylum Chordata; class Mammalia; order Chiroptera; family Emballonuridae; genus Saccopteryx; species Saccopteryx leptura. Next base: position 83,259,685 of record NC_089505.1, on the reverse strand, counting down.
CGCATGCACCCAACCGGGATCCACCTGGCATGCCCACCAGGGGGCGATGCTCTGCCCCTCTGGGGCGTCGCTCTGCCGCGACCAGAGCCACTCCAGCGCCTGGGGCAGAGGCCAAGGAGCCATCCCCAGCGCCCGGGCCATCTCTGCTCCAGCGGAGCCTTGGCTGCAGGAGGGGAAGGGAGAGACAGAGAGGAAGGAGAGGGGGAGGGGTGGAGAAGCAGATGGGCGCTTCTCCTGTGTGCCCTGGCCGGGAATTGAACCAGGGACTCCTGCACACCAGGCCGACGCTCTACCACTGAGCCTACCGGCCAGGGCTCTCTTTACTTTTTTGAGAGAGAGGCAGGGAAAGAGAGACGGGACCATTGAACTGCTCCTTCATGTGTCCTGATGGGGGAATACAAACTGGCAACTTTTTTTTTTTTTTTTTTTTTGTATTTTTCTGAAGCTGGAAACGGGGAGAGACAGTCAGACAGACTCCCGCATGCGCCCGACCGGGATCCACCCGGCACGCCCACCAGGGGGTGACGCTCTGCCCACCAGGGGGCGATGCTCTGCCCCTCCGGGGCGTTGCTCTGCTGCAACCAGAGCCACTCTAGCGCCTGGGGCAGAGGCCAAGGAGCCATCCCCAGCGCCCAGGCCATCTTTGCTCCAATGGAGCTTCGGCTGCAGGACGGGAAGAGAGAGACAGAGAGGAAGGAGAGGGGGAGGGGTGGACAAGCAGATGGGCGCTTCTCCTGTGTGCCCTGGCCGGGAATCGAACCTGGGACTTCTGCACACCAGGCCGATGCTCTACCCCTGAGCCAACCGGCCAGGGCCAAACTGGCAACTTTCATGCTCTGCTGCGGACCAGCGCGGCTCCAAATAACAGTGCGGAATTGAGGAAACACACTTTATCAGAACAAAACCGATGGGACTGGGAAGACTCCTCAAACTGCCTGGCAGTATCTGAGTGCCTCATAGCCCCAGTTCCCTTTATTATATAGACCTATGCAAATCAAGGACCCTGATACAAAGTTGCACATCAAAGGCTAAGACAGGAACTCTCCCAAGGCAAAACCAGGATACATTAGTTAAATTTACAAACATCTGAAAACAAAGAGTCAGAGGAAGGGCATGTATATTGCTTCCAGCAACCCAAGGAAGCAAGTGGAGTGGGTGCAAATACTCAGCATCAAAGCCAAATATGGAGATGGAGGGGGGAGAACTTAGCCTTTTGCTAAGCCTTGAATCTATAATGGCTTCCTGCCATTAACGGTCCACAACAATGCTCTGTGATGATGTTCCTTTTTTTTTTTCCTTTTTAGTCAGAGGAGGGGAGGCAGATAGACAGACTCCTGCAAATCTCTCAGCAACTGAGCTATTTTTTTAGCACTTGAGGTGGAAGCCACTGAACCATTCGTAGCACCCCCAGGCTCACTGGCTTGAACCAATGGCTGTGGGAGGGGAAGAGAGAGAGAGAAAGAGAGAGAGAGAGAGAGAGAGAGATATGAACGGGGGAGGGATGAAGAAGCAGATGGGTGCTTCTGTGTGCTCTGACTGGGAATCAAACCAAGGACATGCACACACTGGGCTGACACTCTACCACTGAGCAAACTGGCCAGGGCTTTTTTTTTATTAATATTTTATTTGTTGATTTTAGAGAGGAGGGGATGGAGCAAGAAGCATCAACTTATAGTTGCTTCACTTCAGTAGTTCATTGGTTGCCTGTCATATGTGCATTGACCAGGCAAGCCCAGGGCTTTGAACCAGAGACTTCAGCTTTCCTGGTCAACATGCTAGACACTCACCAGCACAGGTCAGGCTAAAAATTTTCTAATTTATTGGTTGATTTTAGACACACAGAAAGAAGCATTCATTTGCTGTTCCATTTAGTTGTGCATCTATTGGTCTTCTCTCACATGTACCCTGACCTGCAACCTTGGTGTTTTGGGATTGAATCTGCAACCTTGGTGTTTTGGAATGATGCTTTAAACAACTGAGCTACCTGGCCAGGGCCACACGCTATTCTCTCAGTACCAACTTTATTAAGGTTTATTTACATAAAGTAAAATACATCTCTTTCGAGTGTCTGCTGGAGTTTGATAAGCATAACTATGATCATAATCAAGAGCTCCATATCCAAATAGTTTGTGTGTGTACAATTCCACAAGTTTAAACACATGCCCTGTTAATGTCTGAAATTAATACTGCTCCACAGGCTTTCTTCAGCTTCATACCTGACTTGTTTTTTTTGTTTTGTTTTTTTTTATTTTTCTGAAGTTGGAAACGGGGAGGCAGTCAGACAGACTCCTGCATGTGCCTGACTGGGATCCATCCGGCACGCCCACCAGGGGGTGATGCTCTGCCCATCTGGGGCATCACACTGCTGCAACCAGAGCCATTCTAGCGCCTGAGGCAGAGGCCACAGAGCCATCCTCAGCGCCTGGGTCAACTTTGCTCCAATGGAGCCTTGGCTGCGGGAGGGGAAGAGAGAGACAGAGAGGAAGGAGAGAGGGAGGGATAGAAAAGCAGATGGGCGCTTCTCCTGTGTGCCCTGGCTGGGAATCGAACCCGGGACTTCTGCACACCAGGCCGACGCTCTACCACTGCGCCAACCGGCCAGGGCCCTGACTTGTATATCCTTTTGTATTCCTTTACTTTCGGTTCTTCCACGTCCTTGTTTTAGGTGTGTCTCTTCTAAAGAACCCCCACGGGTGGGGGATGGGAGGAAAAGACAGGTGAATTTTTCTTTTTAGTTTATTTATTTAAAGATTTTATTTATTGATTTTAGAGAGAAAAAGGTGGGGGGGGATCAACTTGTAGTTGCTTTTCGTATGTGCCTGGGTTTCAAACCAGTGACCTCAGCATTCCAGGTAAATGCTCTATTCACTGTGCCATCACAGGTCAGGCTTTTTTTTCTTCTTCTTTTTAAATTTCAATAAACTGAATTTTAAAAATTAAAATCAAAACCACAATAAGATATGACTTCACTTCCATTAGAATGGCTAAAATAAAAAAGGCACACTAGCCTGACCAGGTGGCAGCACAGTGGATAGAGCATTGGCCTAGGACACTGGGGACCCAGGTTTGAAGCCTTGAGGTCACTGGCTTGAGCCCAAAGGTTGCTGGCTTGAGCAAGGGGTCACTGGCTCGGCTGGAGCACCCCAGTCAAGGCACATATGAGAAAGCAATCAATGAACAACTAAGTGCTGCAACTATGATTCTCACCTCTCTCCTTTCCTGTCTGTCCCTCTCTCTCTCTAGCAAAAAAAAAAAAAAAAAAAAAAAGGCAGGCAATAACAAGACTTGGTGACAGTGTGAATCTGGAACCCTCCTATATTGCTGGTGGGAATACAAAATGGTGCAGCTGCTTTGGAAAATAGCCTAGCAGTTCCTCAAAAAAATTTTAATTTAATTAATTAATTTATTTTATTACAGAGACAGTGAGCCAGAGAGAAGGATATAGATAGGGACAGACAGGAATGGAGAGAGATGAGAAGCATCAATCATTAGTTTTTCGTTGTGCGTTGCAACACCTTAGTTGTTCATTGATTGCTTTCTCACATGTGCCTTGACCGCGGGCCTTCAGCATACTGAGTAACTCCTTGCTGGAGCCAGTGACCTTGGTTCCAAGCTGGTGAGCTTTTTTTTTTTTTTTTTTTTTTTTTCCTTTTCTTCTTTTCTGAAGCTAGAAATGGGGAGAGACAGTCAGACAGACTCCCGCATGCGCCCGACCGGGTTCCATCCGGCACGCCCACCAGGGGGCGACGCTCTGCCCACCAGGGGGCGATGCTCTGCCCCTCCGGGGCATCGCTTTCCCGCGACCAGAGCCACTCTAGCGCCTGGGGCAGAAGCCAAGGAGCCATCCCCAGCGCCCGGGGCCATCTTTGCTCCAATGGAACCTTGGCTGCGGGAGGGGAAGAGAGAGACAGAGAGGAAGGAAAGGGGGAGGGGTGGAGAAACAGATGGACGCTTCTCCTGTATGCCCTGGCCGGGAATCGAACCTGGGACTTCTGCATACCAGGCTGATGCTCTACCACTGAGCCAACCGGCCAGGGCCCAAGCTGGTGAGCTTTTGCTCAAACCAGATGAGCCCGCGCTCAAGCTGGCGACCTCGGGGGTCTTGAACCTGAGTCCTCTGCATCCCAGTCCGACGCTCTATCCACTGCGCCACCACCTGGTCAGGCTGTTCCTCAAAATTTTAAACATAGAGTCATCATATGACCAAGCAATTCTCTCCTACATGCATAGTCAAGAAAAATGAAAATACACAGCCAGACAGAAACCTATATACTAATCCTCATAGCAACATTGCCCACAGTAGCTAAAGTGTAAACAACCTACTGTCTGTCAATAGATGAAGAGATAAACAAATAAACAAAATGTGATCTATCCACACCATGGAATATTATTCAGCCATAAAAAGGAATGAAGTTTTTTTTTTTAATTATTCTGTTGCCTTTTTTCATCTTTATTTTTTCCTATTTTTTAAATTTTTTATTTTTATTGAATACAGAGAGAGGAAGGGAGTAAGGGGGAGACAGAAGCATTAATCTGTTTCTGTATGTGCCCCAGCCAAGGACTGAACCAGTCACCTCTGCATTGCAAGACAATGCTCCAGCCAAGTGAGCCATCCAGCCAGGACAAGTTTTTTTTTAATCGACAGAGAGAGATAAAAGGGAGAAGCATTTTATTTCTTGTTCCACTCAGTTGTGCATTCACTGGTTGCTTCCCATGTGTGTGCCCTGTCCGGGAATCAAACGCACACCCTTGTCATTTCAGGTTTACCCTCTTTAACTGACTGAGCTAACTGGCTAGGGCAGGAATGAAGTATTAATATGTGCTACCACATGGATGAACCTTTTAAAATGTGCTAAGTAGAAGCCAGCCATGTAAGGGCACATAGTGTATAATCCCGTTTATGGGAAATGTCCAGAATAGATGAATCCAGAGATACAGGAAGTAGATTCATGGTTGCCTAGGGCTGGGGGAGCAGGCAGGGAGAATGATTGCTCATCCAATCTTGTTTGTCTTACTTGGTTTAGTATCGTAATACTCACTGATGTTGCTGATGTACCAATACCGGCTCCCAAATTTGAATGCTCCCAGTCCCTGGCAGCCTCACCTTGGCTTGTCACTTACCATATTTCCCCATTTATAAGAGGCACCCATTTTGAAAAATTTAGGGTCTAAAAAAATGGGTGCATCTCATATAGTGGTTGTGGCATTTCAAATCCCATAGATTGAACTGAGGACGAGGCAATATATGAAGAGTGATTTGTCATCAGACAGATGAGGACAAGCTAATGGATGGTTTTTTTAGACAGGAACAGAGAGATGAGAAGTATCAATCATCAGTTTTTTGTTGCGCATTGCGACACCTTAGTTGTTCATTGATTGCTCTCCCGTATGTGCCTTGACCGCGGGCCTTCAGCAGACCGAGAGTAACCCCTTGCTTGAGCCAGAGACCTTAGGTCCAAGCTGGTGAGCTTTTTTGCTCAAACCAGATGAGCCCGCGCTCAAGCTGGCAACCTCGGAGTCTCGAACCTGGGTCCTTCTGCATCCCAGTCCGACGTTCTATCCACTGCGCCACCGCCTGGTCAGGCTAGATGGGGGTTTTGACAGTGATGAGGAGTTGTGTGAATTTTATGATGAGTGCAACTTGAGTTCAATAACTTTATGTAATAGTTTTTTTTTTTTTCAAATTATGGACCCCAAGATTAAGGTGTATCATATATATGGGGAAATACGTACATTCTTCTACCTGCCTCTGTAACATGGGGATGGTCATCCTGCCCTCAGTGTTACGCAAGGATTAAATGAGGTGATACTAATATATGTAAATTATTTGGCAGACTGACCAGTGCATGCAGATCCTAAATAAAGATTCCTGTCTCCGTCCTGGCTTTCTTCTGCTTTAGACCTGGGCAGACATGTATTTGGTGACAAAGTGGGCGCTGGAGATGCTCAAGAGTATCTGTGGGAGGGAGTGTCAACTCTTTAGTGACAGACTAGGAGAGTTAGAGTAGGAGGAGGTGGAGACAGATATGCAAGTCAGAGCCAGTGTATGGCAGTCTGCCCGAGTCTGGGTATATCTGGGAATCACTCAGATACTGACACAAGATCTCTGTCTCTCTGGGTCTCGCCTCTCTGTTCTGAACCTCTCTCCTTAGTTGGTCTTTTTTTTTTGAGAGAGAGACAGACAAACAGGAAGGGAGAAAGGGAGAGTGAGTGAGAAGCATCAACTCATACTTGCTTCACTTTAGGTGTTCATTGATTGTTTCTCATGTGTGCCTTGATTGGGCAAGCCCAGGATATTGAACCAGCAACCTCAGCGTTCCAGGTTGACGCTCTATCCACTGTACTACCACAGGTAAGGCTTTTTTAAATTTTTATTTATTGATTTTAGAGAAAGGGACACACACACACACACACACACACATCACTTTGTTATTTCATTTATTTATGCATTCATTGGGTGATTCTTGTATGTTCCCTCACTGAGGATCGAACCTACAATCATGGATTATCAGGACAACGCTCTAAACAACTGAGCTATATGGCCAGGGAATACAGTAACATTTTATTGAAGCCACTGCATGCCAAGCCTGGAAAAATCAGGTTGTTCTTGCCTCGCAGGGCCCACGGTGGTGATAGACAGCCCAGAAAACATACACAAGGACACTGAAGGGTAGGGTGTGGCCACTGCCCCAGCAAGGCACCAGTCACAGTACATGCCCGTGTAATCGCTGGTGGATCAGAGAATAAGACATGGCCTCTGCTCTTGGAAGCTCATGGTGCCCTGGGCTGCACTGTGCAAGCAGTGAACACTATGTGGTAGGAGGTTTAGGAGAGGTAAGTTGTAGGCGCTCTGAAAGTGAGGTGGGCAAGTTCAAGTCAGCTTGAGGAGGTGGACACGTTGTTGAGTGGGGGGATATTTGCAACATCTTGGAGGAAAGCACAATGGAAGGTTCCAGGCACGGGCACGAAGGTACAAAGGCACGTAGGTGGAAAAAAGCACGATTTAAGAACTGAAAGTAGTTACACAGGCCTAGAGGGGCCATGTCACTACTGGTGAACAGCAGCGGCAGGAGTTTGACGTCCAGCCCAGAGGGCAGTATTTTGAAACCATGTCACATCATGGCACACACACAGAGAGAGAGAGATGACAGTCTTCAAAGATATGAGGGTAACTGGTGAGGCTGCTTGGGGCCCAAAGCAACTCCCACCTCGGCAAACCTGAAACGCAAGCAGGAAGCTTTGCTGTGGAAGGCGAAGCGTTAGAGCTTTCCATCACGAGGATGCGATCGAGTTTGGGGTGCAGAAAGGGCTCTACGGAAGCTGGTGTGGAGAAGGCAGGAAGGGGGACCGGAAAGGGCCCCATGCTGGAATCCACACAAGAAGCGATCAGGGCACAGAAGTGAGGACATGGAGAATAAAACCAAGTAGAGATCAGCTAAGGTAAAACCCACAGGGCTGGTGGCTAGTGGGAGACACGGACAGAGGGGGAGAGGCAGAAACACATGCCTCCAGGCCAATGTCAGGAGCACTGTCTGGGAAGATGGGAGGAGAAGACAGAGAAGGCCTCATGGAAGAGGCAGCCTTGCAAGCTGGCCTTCCAGTTTGACATAAAGAAGTGGAGTGGAGCCCTGGCTGGTTGGCTCAGCGGTAGAGCGTTGGCCTGGTGTGTGGAAGTCCCACGTTCAATTCTCGGTCAGGGCACACAGGAGAGGCACCCATCTGCTTCTCCACCCCTCCCCTTCTCCTTCCTCTCTATCTCTTCTCTTCCTCTCCCGCAGCCAAGGCTCCATTGGAGCAAAGTTGGCCCGGGTGCTGTGGACAGCTCCATGGCTCAGCCTCAGGTGCTAGAATGGCTCCAATTGCAGTGGAGCAACGGCCCAGATGGGCAGAACATCGCCCCATAGTGGGCATGCGGGTGGATCCCAGTCGGGTGCATGTGGGAGTCTGTCTGACTGCCTCCTCGCTTCTAACTTCAGAAAATTACAAAAAAAAAAAAGGAGTGGAATAGTCAGTGGAAAGGCATGGAAGTGGCATGGGCAGTGTCCCTCCTGGGCTGAGTAGGGGAGGAACAGGACTGTGAAGCTGGAGAGACCTGTACCCAGAACATCCTGGTGCCATGGAGCCCCGACAGAAATGCTACCCAACTGCCCTGACTCTGAGGACCAAGCGGGGACGGAGGCCAGCAGGATCCTTCCAGAAGCTGGATAGCTTTGCATTCATCCAGTTCCCCAAATTCAGAATGATTCCCAGACAGCCCCAGGTCTGCACTTAAGAACCTTATCATTCTGGGGGAGTCATGGATGACCCCACCCGCTCCTCTTGGCTCCTGTGGAATGTAGGGTTTTTTCTTCCACGTTGAGCCTGAGGACACCACCGGGTGGTTCACCGCAGCACTGTGATGTGGACCCGCAGGTGCACCAGGAGGGCTGAGCTGCGGCTGAAGGCCTTCCCGCAGTCGCTGCACCTGTAGGGCTTCTCCCCAGTGTGGACTCTCTGGTGCTCGACAAGGGAGGAGCTCTGTGTGAAGGCCTTGGGGCAGACCTCACAGCGGTAGGGCTTCTCCCCAGAGTGGATCCTCAGGTGCCGGATTAGAGCCGAGCAGTCGCTGAAGGCTCTCCCACAGCGGTCACACCTGTAGGGCTTCTCCCCGGTGTGGGTGCGCCGGTGCTGTGTCAGGTGGGCGCTCTGGCTGAAGGCCTTGCCACAGGTGCGACACACGTAGGGCCGCTCGCCCGTGTGCACCCGCTGGTGCTGGGTGAGGTGGGTGTTGCGGCTGAAGCTTTTCCCACAGTCCCCGCACCGGTAGGGCTTCTCTCCAGTGTGGATGCGCTGATGCTGCGTCAGGTGGGTGACCCGGCTGAAGGCCTTGCCGCACTCCTGACACGTGTGGGGCTTGGCCCCTGTGTGTACGACCTGGTGCTGGGCCAGGTGGGTGCTCCGGCTGAAGGCTTTTCCACACTCCCGGCAGGTGTAGGGCATCTTGCGGGAATGGCTCTTCTGGTGCGTCTCCAGGGCCGGGACGCTCCAGAACATTTTCCCGCACTCCCCGCACTTGGAGGACGGACTCCCTGAGGGTACGCCTGGAGGCTCTAACCCATCACTGTCCGCTGGATCCAGTTCCTCCTCGGAAGGGGTCTTCTCATGCCAGGTGATATCTGGCCACTCACCGAGACTGTCCCTAAAGGTACCGGATTCACAGGACCTGCCAGGCAGGTCCACAGGAGCATCCTTGTGAGGCCCGGGAGTGTTCCTGAAATCTGTCTCTTGGATGATGGATTTTGTCCAGACATCTGCTGAGAGTCCTGCCTGCCTCTCTGAGCTGCCCTGGAGTTCCAAGGAGTCACCAAAGGCACGTCCTGGGGAAATGCCCCTCATGAAGGCTTCGGTGGCGGAGTCTGACTCTTCTGAATTGCTGTGCTTGCAGCTTAGCACCTCTGAGGGCTGGGCTGCTGGCTCCCATCCTGAAACAATCAAACCACAACATCATCCTCCCTCACAGTGCTTCTCCCACTCTGCCCGGGGCCTGTCTCACTCTGTAAGGGCACAGCTGACCAGCGACCCCCTTTCTACAGGGCAGTGTCTCACTCAGTTCTTGGATGAACAAGGGCACAGAGCTGGTCTCCCACAATGCTAAAGGCGGCATCACTTTTGAGAGCTTCCAATTCTCCACCTGTCTGCTCCCCCGTTCTTGCAAACTTCATTCCTCCAGGATCCTAATTTGAGCTCTAGTGTAACAAGGAAAACCTTGAAATTGAATTGATTTGAATGAAAGCAAGAGGGAGACAATGAGCCTGCGAGGGGTCTGTCCTCACTACTGCAGCATTAGTACCTCCCCACTTGAGTTCCCATCGCAGTTAGCACCTTGCCTCTGGGCCGGGGTGCGGTCTGCAAGTGCTCAGTCCACACTGGCTGGATGGGAGATCAATCCTGGACACGGGTAGCTGTGAAACTTCCCGCAGTATACACTCTACCTGGAGTCCCAGTGAACAACTGCTGCTATGGGTGAGTGGGTGAAGCACCCACCTAGCCTCCCTGAGCCCAGGGGCTGAGGCCCCGTCTTATAAAGAGCTGTGCCTTTTATAAAAGCGTGGCTAAGGGCAGCTGGAAACTGGGTTGCGTTTGTGGTGGGTGCACAGGGCATCAGTCCCTGGACAGATCCAGGAAGGAAGGGGTGAGCAGAGTACCTGCAGGGAGTCCACAGAGGGGCCCCAGCCCAGCCGCTGGCCCACTCCTGGGCCTGTGGTGATCTTGCCCTCATCTGGCCCTCAGTTTCCTCAACTGTTTTTTTTTGTGTGTGTGTGTGTGTGGCAGAGACAGAGAGAGAGAGAGTCAGAGAGAGGGACAGACAGACAGGAAGGGAGGGAGATGAGAAACATCAATTTTTCGTCGCGGTTCCTTAGTTGTTTATTGATTGCTTTCTCATATGTGCCTTGACCGTGGGCCTTTAGCAGACGGAGTAACCCCTTGCTCAAGCCAGAGACCTTGCATCCAAGCTGGTGAGCCTTGCTCAAACCAGATGAGTCCACGCTCAAGCTGGCAACCTCAGGATCTTGAACCTGGGTCCTCTACATCCCAGTCCGATGCTCTATCCACTGCGCCACCGCCTGGTCAGGCTCCTTAACTGTTAATAGAGGAAAACTACACTGCTGGGCTCCCTGGGCTGCTGGCTCCGAGTACAGTGGGTCCTGTCCTTTGCTTTGTTTCAGCTTCAGTCTGCATTTCAGACAGGGAAACGGAGGCCCACCTGAGGGAAGGTCTTGAGTCACTAGTACAAGATCACATAATTAGCTCAGAGAGTTTCAGTAACTTGTACAAGGTCACACAGCTAGTGCCCAAGCTGGGGGTCTCGGCTCCAGAATCTCATCCTTGAATCACACAGATGTCCCCGTTAGCTCCTTGCACCCTGCAGGCCTCGTGCTGGGTCCTGTCTCCCCCTTTCTTCCTCTATTCCAGAAACCTGCCCTTTCCAAAACGCAGGGGTCCATATATACCATGGGACCTCTGCCCTACCTCCCCTGCTGCCTGGACAGCTGGCTCTCTCTTGTTCTTTTAGTACCATTTTGCCTTTTCTCTGAAGATTTTCTTGACCCTGCAGAGGACATGGCCACTGCTTCCTTCCTCTCCCTGTCCCTGAGACATCTGCCTAGGCACAGCCGACAGAGCCAGGGGAGGACACTTGACTATCCTCTCCCAGAAATATCTGTTTCTCAAGATGCTGAACAGGCCCTGGCCGGTTGGCTCAGTAGTAGAGCGTCAGCCGGGCGTGTGGAAGTCTTGGGTTCAATTCCCGGCCAGGGCACACAGGAGAAGCACTCATTTGCTTCTCCACCCTTCCCCCTCTCCTTCCTCTCTGTCTCTCTCTTCCCCTCCCGCAGCCAAGGCTCCACTGGAGCAAAGTTGGCCCAGGCACTGAGGATGGCTCTATGGCCTCTGCCTCAGGTGCTAGAATGGCTCCAGCCACAAGGGAGCAATGGCCCAGATGAGCAGAGCATCGCCCCCTGGTGGGCATACTGGGTGGATCCTGGTCGGGCACATGCAGTAGTCTGTTTGACTGCCTCCCTGCTTCTTACTTAGGAAAAATACAAAAGAAAAAAGAAAAAAAGAAAAAGCCTGACCAGGCGGTGGCGCAGTGGATAGTGTCAGACTGGGATGCGGAAGGACCCAGGTTCGAGACCCCAGGATAACCAGCTTGAGCATGGGCTCATCTGGCTTGAGCAAAAAAGCTCACCAGCTTGGACCCAAGGTCACGGGCTCGAGCGGGGGGTTACTCAGTCTGCTGAAGGGCCGCGGTCAAGGCACATATGAGAAAGCAATCAATGAACAACTATGGTTTCGCAACAAAAAACTGATGATCGATGCTTCTCATCTCTCTCTGTTCCTGTCTGTCTGTTCCTCTCTATCCCTCTATCTGACTCTCTCTCTGTCCCTCTAAAATAAATAAATAAAATATAATTAAAAAAAAAAAAAGAAAGAAAAAAAAAGAAAGATGCTGAACAAATTCTCCTGACAGCTACTGTTTCATGTGCTGCACAGGCATTCCCTTGGTGACACTGAGGTAGGTATTAACAACCACAATCCCAGTTTTTTGGGGTTTTTTTTTTAGAGATTTTATCTACTGGTTTTATAGAAGGGGGACAAGAAGTATCAAGTCATAATTGCTTCACTTTAGCTGTTCACTGATTACTTGGCATATGTGCCTTGACTGGGCAAGCCCAGCGTTTTGAACCCGCAACCTCAGCATTTCAGGTTGATGCCACAATCCCCATTTTATTAATGGGGAAACTAAGGCAAATGAGAGTCACATGTCCAGGAGGAGTCAGAGCACTGGCTGGGTCTACCAGGCCTGGATAATTCTTCTGTGTCCAAACTCCATGTTCCTCCCACCAGGGCACCCCTCCTCCTAGGTACCTTGCATGCCTACCCCACCACCTGCTACCATTAGGTGAGACCTGGCTCTTCCACAAGGAGCCATCCCTTCTTGTTCAGCACTGTTCCAGGGCTGGGTCCTTCCTGTATCCCACGGGACCGCTCTGGGCCAGGATATCTGTGTGGGTCTCCCAAAGTGACACTCTCCACTCAGGCCCAGGGCAGGTCTGAGTCAATCACACTGTGGATGCCAGGATGGGGGGCGCTCAGAGAGGATGCACAGGGTCACCTGGTGTTTCTGTTCCCCAGCCCCACCCCAGGGACCCACCCCTCATGTAGTACCAGCAGCCTGGTTTTCCTCTGGGGAGCTGCCCTTGCTCATGTCATTTCTTGGGATCTGGTTAGCCAAAAATAAGCACAAGACCCCAACCAGTTCACAGGGCTCAGCCTGGGGACCTTTCTCTGTTCCTTTACTGACACTGTTGGGCCAGCTTTGTTTCCCTTGGGGAGAAAGGTGGCTTAAGAATGAAAATATCGCCTGATCAGTGGTGGCGCAATGAAGTATAAACCCGGGACACTGAGGTCCCAGGTTCAAAACCGCAAGGTTGCAGGCTTGAACATGGGATCACCACCATAATCCCATGGTTGCTGCCTTGAGCCCAAGATCACTAGCTGGAGCAAGGGGTCACTGGCTCGGCTGGAGTCGCCAGTCAGGGCACGTATGAGAAGCAATCAATGAACAACTAAGGTGCCTCAACTACGAGTTGATGCTTCTCATCTCCCTTCCTGTCTCTCTCTCTCTCTCTCTCTGTCTCTCTCTCTCTCTCTCTGTCTCTCACTAAAATAAATAAATAAAAGAATGAAGCTATCATGGGAAAACCCAACTGAGAAAACAGAACAATTAAGAAACAGTCATTTTTGCCTGACCAAGCAGTGGCGCAGTAGATAGAGCATTGGCCTGAGATACAGAGAACCTAGGTTCGAAACCCTGAGGTTGCCGGCTTGAGCACAGGCTCATCTGGCTTGAGTACGGGCTCACCAGCTTGAGAGCAAGATTGCAGGCTTGAGAGCAGAGCCACTGGCTTGAAGCCCAAGATTGCTGGCTTGAGCCCGAGGTCGCTGGTTTGAGCAAGGGGTCACTGGCTTGGCTGAAGCCCCCCAGTCAAGGCACATATGAGAAAGCAATCAATGAATAACTAAGGTGCTGCAACAAAGAATTGATACTTCTCATCTCTCTCCTGTCTGTCAATCTCTCACACTAAAAAAAAAAAAAAAAAAAAAAAAAGAAACAGTCCTTTTGCTCTGGCTGGACAGCTCAGTAGATTAGAGCATCATTCCAAAGCGCAAAGGTTGCTGGTTAGATTCCTGGTCAGGGCACATACAGGAACAGCTTGATGTCCCTCCACTCCTTGAAATCAAGAAATACAATAAAATAAAATAGTTTAAGTATAACAACAACAACAAAAAGAAACAGTCCTTTAGCTCTGGCTGTGTGGTTCAGTGGATAAAGTGTCATCCCGATGCACTGAGGTCACGGGTTTGATCTCCGGACAGGGTACATACGAGAAACAATCACTGAGTGCACAACTAAAGGGAACTAAGTGAAACAATGACTTGCTGCTTTTCTCTCTTCTTTCTCTCCCCCACTCTTGCCCTTCTCCCTCTCTCTCAAATCAATGGGAAAATTTTTTAAAAGAGAAAGTCCTGATACCATGAACTGACTCTTAGCCATGAGGCCTCCCTACTTCGCCTCCGAGATCAGACGAGATAGATCCAGCGCGTTCAGGGAGCTTTGGTTGCAGACATCTCCTCCCTACTTTGCTTTAATCACTTTGAGCTGGGTAGTTGTCATCAGTCATAAAAACATAGGCTGAGCCTGACCAGGCAGTGGTGCAGTGGATAGAGCGTCGGACTGGGATGCAGAGGACCCAGGTTCGAGACCCCAAGGTTGCCAGCTTGAGTGCGGGCTCATCTGGTTTGAGCAAAAATTCACCAGCTTGGACCTAAGGTCGCTGGCTCAAGCAAGGGGTTACTCGGTCTGCTGAAGGCCCATGGTCAAGGCACATATGAGAAAGCAATCAATGAACAACTAAGGTGTCACCATTCACAACGAAAAACTAATGATTGATGCTTCTCATCTCTCCGTTCCTGTCTGTCTGTCCCTGTCTATACCTGATTCTGTCTCTGTAAAAAAATAAAATAAAAATTAAAAAAAAAAAATTTTAAAACATAGGCTGAGCACCTTGTGAGAATTTGCGTGAATGACACACATCAATCAAGACAAGCACTGAGCCACCCCGACTACTGCCTACACCCCCCTGCCCCATTCCCATCCAACCCCTCCCTGCCTTCTGTGTCCTACGAACACACCTTTCTACCGCTGCCCCTTACCTCTCTTGTCCAGCGCCTGAGTCAGATCCTCCACCAGCATGGCGGCCTCCTTGCTGTTCTTAGGGCACTGGGCCTGCACCCAGGCCTGGATCTTGGGGGGTAGCACGCCCAGGAACTGCTCCAGCACGAGCAGCTCCAGCATCTGCTCCTTGGAGTGCACCTCAGGCCGTAGCCACAGCCAGCAGAGCTCCCGGAGCCGGGCCAGGGCCTCATGTGGGTTGGATGCCTCCTCATAGCAGAAGTGCCGAAAACGCAGACGTGCTGCCTCGGGGTGGGCCATGTGGCCAAGGCTACATTCCTGGACCTGGGAGAGGCTGGCCTCCTCGTCCTCCACCTTCACGCGTAGGAAGCCATCTTGTTCCCAGGGCAGTGGGCTAAGGGGGTTCTGGGGGACAGCCATCGGGCAGCGGCACTCCAGCGAGCCGTGGGTCTGGGTTTGCAGGAAGATAAGAACTCTGTCATCATGTTCTGGGGCCTGCCTCACACCCGCCGAGCACAGCCGACAATGAATGGGCCTGGGGCCTGCGAGGTGTGATTCACTCTCACGGAGAAAAAGACCCTCAAAAGAATCAGAACAGCACACATTTGGTGGGGAGCACTACTTACCCAATGCTTGCATAGCATATAATCACTCATTTATCAATAGAACTCACAACAAACTCGGGAGGTGGGAACTTTCAAATTTACAGATAGGAAAAACATTTGCCCAGTGACCCAAATAATGAAGGGAAGGATGGTGACTGAGTTCAACAGCCCAGGCAGCCTGACCCTATGGCCAGACTAGACTATGTCAGGTGCACGCCGTCCATGGGGAGCTGGTCTCTCTCCTTTCTCACACCCACCCATCAGGGAGCCATGCGGTCCTTCTCTCCCTTTATTTGCTGATTATTTTGTAGCTCCTAAGAGGGCTACGTAGATGATGAACATTCAACCTTTCTTTCTAATACAGTTGAGCCTTGAACAACACAGGTTTGAACTGTGCAGACCTACTTATAGGCAAACTTTTTTTCAATAACTACTGTAAATGGATTTCCTCTTCCTTATGATTTCCTTAACATTTCATTTTTTTTACCTTATTTTCATAGAATATATATAACATACAAACTTGATTTTATATTATTAGTAAAGCTTAAGGGCAACAGTAGGCTATCAGTAATTTAGTGTGTTGTTTTTGACAGAGAAACAGAGAGAGGAATAGATAGGGACAGATAGGGAGGAAGAGAGATGAGAAGCATCAGTTCTTTGTTGCAGCTCCTTAGTTGCTCATTGATTGCTTTCTCATGTGTGCCTTGACTGGAGTGCTACACAGAGCAAGTTACCCCTGGCTCAAGCCAGCAGCCTTTGGGCTCAACACAGCAACCATGGGGTGATGTCTACGATTCCATGCTCAAGCTGGATGAGCCCACACTCAAGCCGGCAACCTTGGGGTTTCCAACATGGGTCCTCCACGTCCCAGTTCAATGCTCTATCCACTGCACCACCGCCTGGTCAGGCTATTAACAGTTAAGTTTTGATGGAATAAAAGTTATATGCGGCTCTGATCCTGTACCTCAGTTGGTTAATGTTGTCCCCATACACTAAGATTGGCGGTATGATCCTGGGTCATGGCTCATACAAGAATCAACCAATGAGGCCTGACCTGTGTTGGCGCAGTGGATAAAAGCGTCGACCTGGAAATGCTGAGGTCGCCGGTTCGAAACCCTGGGCTTGCCTGGTCAAGGCACATATGGGAGTTGATGCTTCCAGCTCCTCCCCCCCTTCTCTCTCTCTGTTTCTCTCTCTCCCTCTCTCTCTCCTCTCTGAAAATGAATAAATAAAATTAAAAAAAAAAATTTAAAAAAATATTTAAAAAAAAAAAAGAATCAACCAATGAACGCACAAATAAGTGGAACAACAAATTGATGTTTCTTTCCCTCTCAGTCTTCCTTCTTCTTTAAAATAATTGTTTTCAGAGCGAGAGTCAGAGAGAAGGATAGATAAAGACAGACAGACAGGAACGCAGAGCGATGAGAAGCATCAATCATCAGTTTTTCATTGCGACACCTTAGTTGTTCATTGATTGCTTTCTCATATGTGCCTTGACTGCGGGCCTTCAGCAGACTGAGTGACCCCTTGCTCGAGCCAGCGACCTTGGGTCCAAGCTGGTGAGCCTTGCTCAAACCAGATGAGCCCGCGTTCAAGCTGGCAACCTCAGGTCTCAAACCTGAGTCCTCCGCATCACAGTCCAACGCTCTATCCACTGCGCCACTACCTGGTCAGGCTAAAATAAATTTTTAAAAAATATTATATATGCATTTTTAAAATTGAATTTATTGGCTGACACTGGTTAATAAAGTTACACAGGTCTTAGGTGTATAATTCTGTAATATGCCATCTGTTTATTATTCACTCCTATATCGCATTTTTTATTGTTTTGGGCGTTGGCACCCCAAATCCAGCATCATTCTAGGGTAAATTATACATGTATTTTAAAACTATAAATTTCTCTTTAAACACAGCATTAACCAAATACCCACAAGTTTGATGTTGCTTTTTTTTTTTGTATTTTTCTTAGGTGAGAAATGGAGAGGCAGAGAGACAGACTCGCATGAGTCCGACTAGGATCCACCCGGAAAGTTCACTAGGGGGCGATGCTCTGCCCATCTGGGGCCGTTGCTCTGTTGTAACCGGAGCCATTCTAGCGCCTGAGGCAGAGGCCATGCAGCCGTCCTCAGCGCCTGGGCCAACTTGCTGCAGTGGAGCCTTGGCTGCAGGAGGAGAAGAGAGAGAGATAGAAAGGAGAGGGAGAAGGATGAAGAAGCAGATGGTTTCTTCTTCTGTGTGCCCTGACCGGGAATTTAACCTGGGATATCCACACGCTGGGCTGATGTTCTACCACTGAGCCAACTGGTCAGTGCTTGATGTTGCATCTTTATTATCATTTAGTTCAAAATATTTTTGGTTTCTGTTGTGGTTTCTTACTGACCTACTTGTTATTTAGAACTCTGCTGCTTAATTTCCAAATAATTGGGGGCTTCCAGTAATTTTTGTTAATGATCCATATACATTTAAAAATAACATAAAGCCTGCCTGACTGGTAGTGGAGCAGTGGTTAAAGTGTCAACCTGGAATGCTGAGGTTGCCGGTTCAAAACCCTGGGCTTGCCTGGTCCATGCACCTATGGGAGTTGATGGTTCCTGCTCCTTCCCCCACCTCTCTCTCTTTCTCTCCCCCAACCTCTCTCTAAAAATTAATAAAGTTTTTAAAAATGTAAAAAAAAAAAAAAGGCAAAGCCTTCCTAAATGAGTGACAAAGGGTAGAACTGATAAGCTGGACTTCAGAGTGAGAAACTTGTGACTCAAAGGATACCATCAAGAAAGTGAAGAGGTAACCCACAGAATGGAAGAAATATTTCCAAATCATATATATGACAAAGGGATTATATCTAGAATAGCTCTATAATAAAAAGACAATCCAGTTAAAAAATAAGCAAAGGGTTTTATGAGATATTTCTTCAAAGAATCGATTTGCTTGTCCTACTTATTTAAGCATTCATTGGTTGATTCCTGTCTGGTTCCCTGACTGGGGATTGAAGCCCCAATCTTTGCAAACTAGGACGGCACTCTTAACCTACTGAGCTGCCTGGCCAGGGCCCTGAGCAGAATGTTCTTGAGTATCTCTCATCCATAGCATGTACCAATACTTCATTCCTCTCGTTACTAAATACTATTCCGCTCTGTGGCTGTATTACACTTTATCAATTCACCAACTGATGAAAATTTGAGTTGTTCCTACTTCTTGATTATTGTGAAAATCACATACATGAGTTTTTATGTGGACAAATATTTTCAATTCTCTTGGGTATGTAGCTAGGAGTGGAACTGCTGGATGATATATTAACTCTGTGCTTAACTTTTGTTTTTTGGTGTTTTTTTTTGGGGGGGGGTTTACAGAGACAGAGAGAGAGTCAGAGAGAGGGATAGACAGGGACAGACAGAAACGGAGAGAGATGAGAAGCATCAATCATTAGTTCTTCGTTGTGACACCTTAGTTGTTCATTGATTGCTTTCTCATATGTGCTTTGACTGCCAGCCTTCAGCAGACCGAGTAACCCCTTGGTTGGGTCACGTGGCTTGAGCAAGGGGTCACTCGCTCTGCTGTAGCTCCCTCCCCCCGGGTCAAGGCACATGTGAAAAAGCAATCAATGAACAACTAAGGTGCCACAATGAAGAATTGATGCTTCTCATCTCTCTCCCTTTCTCTCTGTCTGTCCCTATCTGTCCTCTCTGTCTCTCTTTCTGTCTGTCACAAAAAAAAAAAAATTTACTTGGGTGTTTTCCAAAGTGGCTATGGCATTTTACATTCCCATCCGCAGAGGATAAAGATTCCAATTAATCTATACCCTCTCAAGGTCTTTTTACTATTACTTTTCTGTACTTTACAAAATGATTTTCTTTTAATAACCAGGAAGAAAAAG
This sequence comes from Saccopteryx leptura, assembly GCF_036850995.1. Lineage (NCBI taxonomy): Eukaryota > Metazoa > Chordata > Mammalia > Chiroptera > Emballonuridae > Saccopteryx > Saccopteryx leptura. Next base: position 83,240,472 of record NC_089505.1, on the reverse strand, counting down.
AAACGTAATCTCTCCTAGGAGACCGACCCCTAAACGTGTGTGTTTTGGCCACAGGCTCTGCCTAACTTAAGGACCTGGCCTTTCCCGCCATGTGCCACAACCCCCACAAGTAGGTTTATAGCTCTTCTCTTTCTCTTTCCCATTCAGGGTCAGTCCTGACATCCACTTGTGCTTGGAGCCATTCAGAGAAGCCACCTGGACAGAGAGGTACAGGAGACCTGAGACGGAGTCATGGCCTTATGCACAGAGAGAAGCGAAAGTGAGTTAAAACAAGATAGCAATCCTGAAACCTTTCAGTGGCGGCTGGCAACCTCTGGCAAACGTGTTTTCTAGCCCCTCATTCCATGGTAAAGCTCACTCAGGCCTCTGGTCACCTTGTCCTTACCATGATCTCCATTCCTCTAGCCTTTCTCCCTGTTATTCCCTGGTCCAAAAACCTCTATACTTGACTTATTTCTCCTAGTCCTCCAGGACACACGTAAGCTGTCATCTTCTTCAAGATCTGTCTTAGTCTGGGAGCAGGCTAAGTATCCTTCTGAATTCCCTGGGTCTCTCTTTCCCCAGCTCTGTCCTAACCAATATACCATCACGGTGCACCAATCTCCTGGTAGCTCCCAGCTCTGTCCTATACCCATATGTTACCCCAGAGAGACTGGGCATGTTGAAACCATAATGCTCAGGGCCCAGCCTATAGCAAGTGCACAGTGAACAGGAAGAGTCCAGGAAAGGCCGAGCACGGTCACTTGCTGATTTGGCTAATCATTGTACAGGAAAGGGGTTGCAGGGGTAGCAGTGATGACAGTAAATGCAGCGCCAGCTTCCACGCTCCCTTCTGCACCCCTGGAGTCCCTGTTCTGGAAAATCCTTGACGACAGTCTCCAAGACACATGTATATATGGACCTGCCTCAGCTCATTTCCCAATGTGCTGACCTCATGTCATGTTGGGGTCCCCTGTCCGCAAGTCCTAAATCAACTGAGGAGAGTGGTTCCTTCATTTCTCACTCCTTATTTGTACCTGACCTGATAATGGCACCTACCTCAGAGGGTTGCAGTGAGGCTACCCAACACGGTCCATAACAAGTGTCCAGCAGAGGTCTAGCACATGGCAAACATGTAGTGAAGGTCCAATCTCATGACTCCACAGCCTCCTGCCAGACTTAAGCTCCCAGAAGGCACTGGGGGACATATCTATACACCGCCAGTCTCACAATTCCAGCTGCAGACAGGCAAAGCACAAGTTCTTTGTGTCAACTTGATAAACTCTTGCAAATCACCCCCATTTAATTTCTCATGACAAAAATCTCCATCACAAAGTTCTATTCACACACCCTATCTCAAGCATAGTCTGTCTCTCAGTCATACCCTCACATCATCCCAGGCACGCACAATTTCTGTGCCACTTACAGTCAGTCAACTAAACACACCACCTCACAGCATCCCCATCGCTCAGTCTCCTTCCACAACCATCATCATCTAATAAGTCACCATCTCAGCCAGTCAGATACATAGACTCTGTCACATGGGAAATCACACGCAGCCAGTCACACACACACACACACTCACACACCTCATCACAACATCACACAACCCGGGTCCACGATCTTACACAGCCGCCATGTTCGTCAGTTGCACACCTGACTGGGTCAGTCAGTCAGACGCTCATCCGATCTGTGGACCACAGACTCTCAACTTGTCAACAAGAAGCCTACACACAGGCCCTGGCTGGTCTGCACAGTGGTAGAGTGTTGGCCCTGGGATGTGGAAGTCCCGGATTCGATTCCCGGCGGAAGGATGCTCAGGGCACACAGCATAAGCGCCCATCTGCTTCTACACCCTTCTCCCTCTCCTGTCTCTCTGTCTCTCTCTTCTCCTCCCGCAGCCAAGGCTCCATTGGAGCAAAGTTGGCCCCAGGCGCTGATGGCTTCATGGCCTCTGCCTCAGGTGCTAAGAGCTCAGTTGCAACAGAGCAACGCCCCAGATTGGCAGAGCATCGCCCCCTAGTGGGGTTGGGTGCGTGTGGGAGTCTGCCTCTCGGCCTTCCTCCTGCTTCTCACTCACAAAAATACAGAAAAAAATAAATAAAAATTAAAAAAGAATCCTACACCCAAGATGTGTCTGACACAGCCTGGATCTTCACGCACATCACACAGCACGTAGGTCGGTTCCACGCCCTCCATCCCGTCAGCTGCCTCCACATCTGTCCAGTTCGGCCCGTCAGCCCGTCCCACACTCGACCCGTGGGTCCCCACACTCACACCGCTCGCACCGCTGCTACTCAGCCCTTCTCCCACCCCTGGTCGGGTCCACCGTCTCGCTGGGGTCACCATACGCGATCGCGGTCTTCTTCCCGCGCGAGGACACTGACTGAACCTCACCCGGGCCCTCCTCCCCTGTATCGCGGGAGGGACTTCCGGGCACGGCTGAGGAGCCTGCGGACGGAGCATCCTTCTGCCGGAACCACAACTCCCAGAACGCACCGCGCTCCTCCTCAGAACCACAACTTCCGGCATGCTCCGCGCCCAAAAGCCTTTGTGTCCGCCTGTGTTGCAATTTCCATGAGGGGACGCACCGGAAAAGCCCCTCAAGCAACCTGGGGCATGCCGGGATATGTAGTCCACGTGGGCATGCTGCCCATAGGCTGGACCTTTCTGGCGCAGGGTTAGCGGTGAGTGGAGGTGCCCGCTGGAAGATGGAACCGTGCACGGTGCGTGGGGTATGGGGTGTGTGGGCTGTGTGTGTCGGTGTGAGGAGGTGACAGATGTGTGAGGAATGTGGTTGCTGGTGTGCAGGTTGTGTATCATGTGTAGTGTGTGTGGCTCACTGTGACAATGTACAAGTGATTCCACATATCTATGCGTGACTGCTCATTGCCCTGGAGGTTGGGCTCTATTACCCTCTGTAACCACATGCGTGGATATTTCTGTGTGTGTGTGTGATGTGTGGCTGTCCCAGTGTTTGCTGGTGTCTGTTAGATACAGACACAGGTGGAAACAGCATAAAGGTCCGGGGACGATGTGTGATGACAACGATGACACTGTATGTTGCTGCAATCATTGTGATTGTGACCGTGGGTGTGACTGTGACACAGTGGATGCCTGGTTGTGTGATTATGTTTCTATCTCCCCAAATTTCCCGTATGGACACCAGTTACATTGAATTAGGCGCCACCCATATGACCTGATTTACCCTTACCTCTATAAAGGCCCTATCTCTAAATATTCTAGTCGCATTCTGAGATGTACTGGTGGTTAGGATATGACCAACCCCCCAGTAAATATGGCCAGGCTTGGGGGAGTGTCAAGGTTGGCAGTAGTCTATACCCCCCTCAAACTGTACATGTAAGCTTATCGGTTTTTCTGAGTTCTTTTTTTTTTTTTAGAGGATGGGAGGCAGAGGGAGACTCTGAGTCTCCACCAGCATCCACGCTGCAAGCCTGCTAGGTAGGGGTCGATGCTCCTGGGCCACTTTTTTTTTTAACACCTGAGGCAGAGGCCAGGAAGCCATCCGCAGCATTCGAGGCCAACTTGCTGGAACCAATTGAGCCTTGGCTGCGGTAGGGGAAGAGGAGAGTGGTAGGGAGAGAGAGGGAGGGGGGGGAGAGAGAGAGAGAGAGAGAGAGAGAGAGAGAGAGAGAGAAGGGGGGGGGAGAAGCAGATGGTCACTTCTGTGTGCCCTGTCTGGAAATCGAACCCGGACTTCCACATGCTGGAGTGATGCTGTACCGCTGAGCCAACTGGCCAGGGCTAAACATTTTTTTTAAATGATTCTGTTATATGGCTACATAGTTTTCCATTGTAATTTACTTACCCTCTCCTTTGGGTTCTGCACCCATTCCCAACGTGTATGTGTGGACACTGCGGTTTCCTCCACACCGGCATTCAACTCATTCGCTGACATTACCTATCTGGAGATAGCATCAGACTCCATGGTTTGAGGGTTTGGTCCTCCACGTTACCCCTTCAGACTCTGATTTAAAGTCCAGCCTTGCCTGACCTGTGGTGGCGCAGTGGATAAAGTTTCGACCTGGAAACGCTGAGGTTGCTGGTTCTAAACCCTGGGCTTGCCTGGTCAAGGCACATGTGGGAGTTGATGCTCCCTGCTCCTCCTCCTTCTCTCTTTCTCTCTCTCCCTCTGAAAAAAAAAAAACTGAATAAAATCTTTTAAAAAAATTAAAATAGGCCCTGGCCGGTTGGCTCAGCGGTAGAGCGTCGGCCTGGTGTGCGGGGGACCCGGGTTCGATTCCCGGCCAGGGCACATAGGAGAAGCGCCCATTTGCTTCTCCACACCCCACCCTCCTTCCTCTCTGTCTCTCTCTTCCCCTCCCGCAGCCAAGGCTCCATTGGAGCAAAGATGGCCCCGACGCTGGGGATGGCTCCTTGGCCTCTGCCCCAGGCGCTAGAGTGGCTCTGGTCGCGGCAGAGCGATGCCCTGGAGGGGCAGAGCATCGTCCCCTGGTGGGCGTGCCGGGTGGATCCCGGTCGGGCGCATGCGGGAGTCTGTCTGACTGTCTCTCCCCGTTTCCAGCTTCAGAAAAAAATAAAAAAATAAATAAAAATAAAAAAAGAAGATGCTTGACATCACTAAAGTCCAGCCTTGTACTTCTGTACCACTGGCTGCAAATCAGAGGTTCCCACAAGCCTCTCCTTGGGTTTATTTCCTAGAGCAATACAGATCTCAGGAAAGCTATTTACTCACTAGATTATGGGTTAAAATCCCTTATTTGCAGTGTTGCTTCTCGATGTTAGAAATGTTAGTAAAAAGTAAGTTTTCAATTGCACCCGTTCTGAGGAGGACAAAATCTTGCACTGTTTGCTGTATCTTTTCCAGGACATGAATCATCTCTTTGTCCGGGGTGTCCACTTCACTTTATCTTGCAGTTTATCAATTAACATCACAAAAAGGGTGAGTCCAGTATATAATATTTTGAGAGAGATCACATTCACATGACTTTTATTACAGTATGTTAAAATTGTATTCTATCATTGTTCATCTCTTACTGTGCCTAATTTTATAAATTCAACTTTATCATCCACATTGGTGACTGACTCAACCTCCAGCCCCTCTCCCCTCCCAGAAGCCAGGAGGGTGAGACTCCAATCACAAGGTTGATTGCAGACCCCACTCTTACGTTACTTAGGTGCTTTCCAAAAGTCATCTGACTCACAAAACAAGACACCTTTATGCTCTCATCACTTAAGAAACTCCATGGGTTTTATTTAGCTCTGTGCCAGAAACAAGATGAAGACCAAATACGTATTTATTAATGTTTATTTTTAAAAATTGACTTTAGAGAGGGAGAAAGAGAGACAGGAACGTCAATCTGTTCCTGCATGTGCCCTGACCTGGGATCGAACCAGTAACCTCTGCTCTTCGGAACAATGCTCTAACCAACCGAGCTATCTGGCCAGGGTGTGTTCATTAAAATAAAAAATCACACTGTTGGGCCTTGGCCGGTTGGCTCAGTGGTAGAGCATTGGTCCGATGTGGAAGTCCCAGGTTCGATTCCTGGCCAGGGCACACAGGAGAAGCGCCCATCTACTTTTCCTCCCCTCCCCCTCTCCTTTCTTTTTCTCTCTTCCCCTCCAGCAGCCAAGGCTCTGTTGGAGCAAAGTTGGCCCGGGGAACTGAGGATGGCTCCATGGCCTCCACCTCAGGCGCTAAACAGAGCTCAGTTGCTGAGCATCACCCCCTGGTGGGCATGCCCAGTGGATCCCAGTCAGGCGCATGCAGGAATCTGTCTGCCTAACCCCTTCTCACTTTGGGGAGAAAAAACAACAAAAATCACACTCTCGGTGCCCACCTGGAAACTGAACTACTATAAACACATGTAATCATTAATGTTCCTATGTACTCATTTTTCTGAGTATTCATAATAACTGCCTAAAAATCAATGGATAGGCCCTGTGTGATGTCAATTAACTTCTCTAATTAAGGGCCATCCCTGGGCACAATGGGTGACCAGAAAATGCCATCTGCAAGTGGAAGGCCCGTGTCACCTGGTGAAGCAGGCTCCTGATAGGCTGGCTGGCCTAGCAATAACCTCCTTCACTCCCACTAGTCAGTTGATCATGAGAGGAAATTAAAAAAAAAATCCTCTCAGCCACCTACTTTTATGTCAGCACTGTCCAAAAGAACTTTCTGAGATGATGATGAAAATGTTCTAACTGGTGAACAGTTGAAATGTAGCTAGTGTGACTGAGGAAATGAATTTTCACGTTAATTTTGGTTAATTTCAAATTATAGCTAAATAGCGACCTATGTCTAGTAGGTAGCATGTTGGATAACACGTGCTGGCTGAGTTGACCTTAGATCTCTTGACAAGAGGCCTACAGGACACTGCTTTTCAGATTTCTACCTTTTGCACAAATGACTTGAATATCTGTAAGGAAGAACGCAGTGAAAATGGGGGACTTACCTTGCAGGTAACATCATGGGGTCAAAGCTATTTTGCATTAAACTGCTTCCGCTAGCACACACGCATGCACGTGTGTGTGTGTGTGTGTGTGTGTGTACAAGAACAGGTGTGACCAAGACACAGAGCCATACAGATGTTTTAGTGGCAGAAACAGACAGTAAACAATGAAGCAAATTATTAAACTTACTTTGATTTGAAAGTTGAGATTTTTGTTTATTTTTTGAACTGGTAATACTTTTTACATATTTCAAAATTCCAAAAATATCAAAAGATATAGAGTAAAACTTATTCCTCATCCCTTTCCCATTTCTCCTCCCCTAAGAGCAACAGATTACTTGACACCTTTTCAGAGTCTGTGTGTACGAGAGCAAGTTTCCTCTTTACACAAACGGGAAACAGTGCACACACTGTTCACACCTTTTCACTTATTGTGTCTTAGAGCTCATCTCACATTAGTATATGAAGACAGTCCCATTTTTAAGGCTGAGTAGTTAGTTCTCCGTTCCACACCATAAATCACTTGGCTAGTTCCCCATGGTCGACATGGAGGTTATTTCCAAAGTTTTACTTTTGAAATCCACACCATGTACAAACAGTCTGCATACGTACAAATAAATCTGTAGAATTCATTCCCAACAACAGGTTTGCTGAGACACAGGGTTTGCCTGTAACTTAGCTAGCAACTGATCAACCACCCTCCCCAGACGCTGTGTCAATTGATGCTCCTGAAAACTGGTGGAAACTTCTGCTTTTGGATAAAAGTCAAGGCTAGTAAAATGCTGGGTGGAGGGCAAATCGGTACAATCCTCCTGAAAGATAATTTAAAAAGCTACAAGAAATTCGCTGTCAGAGGAGAAGGCTCAAAATATAGTAAGAAGTATGTGTTACAGAGAACAGAAGGGAGTCCTATTTTCTAAACACAAAATAACTACATATACATATATATATATATTGTGTATAAGATTTAGTATTACACTATACATATGTACACACGTATATTTTTAAAGAAAAATTACAAGGAAAATTAACAGAATCTTAATGGTCATGATCATCGGTGCATGTTGGAAGTATAAAGAATTAAATTCGTTTATTGCTTGATTTTAGAGACAGAGAGGGAGAGAGAGAGAGAGAGAGAGAGAGTAAGAGAGAGAGAGAGAGAAACAGCAAGAGAAACATTCATTTGTTGTTCCACTTAGTTGTGTACTCACTGGTTGCTTCCTGTGTATGCCCTGACCGGGGATTGAACCCACAACCACAGCATTTCAGGAAGACTCTCTAACCGACTGAGCTAACTGGCCAGGGCCAAGTCATTTTAAATAAATGTTCATACTTTTGTGTATTCTTTTTAAAATTGATTTACTTTTTAAATTTCTTTTTATTTTAAGAGAGCGACAGGAAAGAGTGGGTGAGAGAAGGTAAAAAGCATCAACACACAGCCTGACCAGGCGGTGGCACAGTGGATAGAGCATCAGACTGGGATGCGGAAGGACCCAGGTTCGAGACCCCGAGGTTGCCAGCTTGAGTGCGGGCTCATCTGGTTTGAGCAAGGCTCACCAGCTTGGCTCCAGCAAGGGGTTGCTTGGTCTGCTGAAGGCCCGCGGTCAAGGCACATATGAGAAAGCAATCAATGAACAACTAAGGTGTTGCAACGCACAATGAAAAACTAATGATTGATGCTTCTCATCTCTCTCCGTTCCTGTCTGTCCCTGTCTATCCCTTTCTCTGACTCACTCTCTGTCTCTGTAAAAAAAAAAAAAAAATATATATATATATATAAATAATAAAAATTAAAAAAAAAAAGCATCAACACATAGTTGCTTTCACTTTTAGTTGTACATTGAGCTTCTCGTCTGTGTCTTGACCAGGGCCAGGCCAGTGTCCACTTGCTCAAGCCAGCAACCTTGGGCTTTTCATGACATCAACCTTTGGGATCGTGTGAACGATCGCCCTTTCAAGCCAGCAATCCTGTGCTGACAAGTCCACACTCAGAGCCAGTGATCTCAGGGTTTTGAACCAGGGACCTCGGCATTTGGGTCGATGCTTTAGCCACTGCCATCATGGGTCAGGCTGTGTATTCTTTTACTTCTGTGCATTTTCTAGTTTTGCTATAAAAATGTGTTACTTTTTTTTTTCATTTTTAGAGAGGACAGAGAGGGAAAGAGAGAGACAGAGAGGGAGAGAGAGGAGAGAGAGACAGAGAGAGAGAAGGGGGAAGGAGCTGGAAGCATCAACTCCATATGTGCCTTGACCAGGCAAACCCAGGGTTTCGAACCAGCAACCTCAGCATTTCCAGGTCGATGCTTTATCCACTGTGCCACCACAGATCAGGCCAAAAAATGTGTGTTACTTTTATAAGCTAATAAAACCATGCGTTTTCACTAGTTCACAGTACTTTTCCCTGAGGAGTTTCTTTTCTGTTTCAAAATATCTACCAGGAAATCAGTAGGAATATTATGCCTAGAAAATGTGACCTGAAATGAGAAGTGGAAAATTTACAAAGATCTCCGTTGCCTGGGAGAGGGAGCCAAGTACCAACAGTGGTGAGGCCACTGTGCCCTCAGCCCACCCAAATGTCTGCTCAGAACTGTGGAAACACGACCCTTCAGGTGCTGCCATTTCATGGGCCAGGTGGAGAGGACAATCTCAGGCACAGCTGCAGAGCCATCTAGAACATGAAATCACAGCTGGGAATCCCCTCCGCAGAGAGCACTGGTAGTTTGAGCATTTCTGAGTCTGCACCTCATACCGCTGATTGGGGCAGTGAGAAAAAATTGTCAAAAATGGGGTTCTGGCCCTGGCCAATTGGCTCAGCAGTAGATTGTCAGCCTGGCGTGTGGAAGTCCCAGGTTCAATTCCCGGCCAGGGCACACAGGAGAAGCGCCCGTCTGCTTCTCCACCCCTTTCTCCTCTCCTTTCTCTCTTTTCACCTCCCACAGCCAAGGCTCCATTGGAACAAAGTTGGCCCCGGCGCTGAGGATGGCTCCATGGCCTCCGCCTCAGGCGCTGCCAGGGTTCTGGTTGCAGCAGAGCAATACCCCAGACGGGCCGAGCATCACCCCCTAGTGGACATGCTGGGCGGATCCTGGTCAGGTGCATATGGGAGTCTGACTGCCACCCTGTTTCTCACTTCAGAAAAAAAAATTGGGGTTCTGGTGGCTGGTCCACTTGGTGACATGTCATTTCCCTCTCAGGGCTGTCCAGCACCAGCTGCGGGGGTAGTGGAAACAGGATGATGTGAGGGAACTGGCGTTTAGGTGGTCAAGTTTGCAAGGGCAGGCCCACCAAGAAGCAGGGGTATAGAGGGGGCCATCGAGGCCAATAGGACATCGATCTGCCTGGCTTTAGGAATGGGATGGCAGTGGGCATAGACCCTGTGAAAGGGTCCAGGAACCAGAGGGCTGGTTTCCTGCTGTTCTGGCACTGTCCTGGGGCCCCCAACATCTAAGAGGTGAGGGAAGGGTAAGAAAAGATGGAGAGGATCAGGAGGGGGCAGGACCCCACAGTGCCAGGAGACAGAGCATTCATTACAAGGAGGGTCTGGCTGCTGGCTGGACAATCCAGGGGACAGAGAGATGAGGCTAGGAAGTGGCGGCACCTGATCCAGGGAATGAGAGCCCCTGCCGGACAGGAGAGACGTGCGGACAACGCTAGCTGCCTGTCCCGTTACTCACTTCCCAAGGCCATTTCTTAGGGTACAGGTGTGCACCACGGAGGCTAAAAAAGCTAAAATAACTAGCTTTCCAAGCTGTCTTGTCATTAGAGGTGACTCCATGTCTCAGCATTGGCTGATCATAGACAATTGGCATCTGCTGGAGGACTTTTCTTTGAAACCTGCCTTTCTCTGTTCTTCTATTCTTGATTTGGATGCAATAATTGATGACACAGCAGTCTTGCTGCAACGAGACACCTTTTCTAAGCTGTGGGAATGGAAGGCTAGCTGCCAGGAATGAAAGAGAAGGTGCAAGCCAATGTCCAAGCACAGAACAGTTAAAAGTGAGGGCTAATAAGAAAGACCCATGGGCCCTGGCCGGTTGGCTCAGTGGTAGAGCGTCGGCCTGGTGTGCAGAAGTCCCGGGTGCGATTCCCGGACAGGGCACACAGAAGAAGCGCCCATCTGCTTCTCCACCCCTCCCCCTCTCCTTCCTCTCTGTCTCTCTCTTCCCCTCCCGCAGCCAAGGCTCCACTGGAGCAAAGATGGCCCGGGCGCTGGGGATGGCTCCTCGGCCTCTGCCCCAGGCGCTAGAGTGGCTCTGGTTGCAACAGAGCGACCCCCCGGAGATGCAGAGCATCGCCCCCTGGTGGGCATGCTGGGTGGATCCTGGTCGGGCGCATTCGGGAGTCTGTCTGACTGTCTCTCCCCGTTTCCGGCTTCAGAAAAATACAGGGGAAAAAAAAAAAAAAAAAAGAAAGACCCATGAGGACAAACCAGGAGGAAAAGCACGGAAACATACCTGGGGCTTTGAGATGGTTCTTTTTTTTTTTTTTTTTTTTTTTTTAGGTGAGAGGAGGGGAGATAGTGAGACAGACTCCCACATGCTACCTGACAGGGATCCACCCAGCAACCCCTGTCTGGGGCCGATGCTCAAATCAACTAAGCTATCTTCAGCACCTGAGCTCACACCAATCAAGCTTCTGACTGTGGGAGGAAAGAGGGAGAGAGGAAGGGAGGGAGGGGAAGAGAAGCAGAAGGCCGCTTCTCTTGTGTACCCTAACTGGGAATCGAACCCAGGACGTCCATGCACTGGGCCAATGCTCTATCCACTGAGCCAACCAGCCAGGTCCCGAGATGGCCTTGTAGACAGAACCTCCAGGGATGAGCCACAAAGGTTTTACCATGAAAACCCCACCCATTGTGACACTCAGCATCCAAAGAACAAAGCAGACATGAGAAGCTGCAACAGAGTCTGACATGCGACGGTGACACTGAGCAGTGAGCGCTGAGGCTCAGTCACTGTAATGCAGCCCTCAGACTGTAGCCATTTGTCCAGTAGGCTACGTCTTGCACTTGACTATGTTCAGCCAGCCCAACGTTCATTCTGCAGGATGTTTTTAGGAAGCAATTCCCACGATCTGAAATGGGCTGTAACCACTGTTCCTTCATGCCAATGTTTGATGTTTATGGGATTACAGCAGGGGTCCCCAAACTTTTTACACAGGGGGCCAGTTCACTGTCCCTCAGACCGTTGAAGGGCCGGACTATACAAAAAAATACTATGACCAAATCCCTATGAACACTGCACATACCTTATTTTAAAATAAAAAAACAAAACAGGAACAAATACAATATTTAAAATAAAGAACAAGTAAATTTAAATCAACAAACTGACCAGTATTTCAATGGGAACTATGCTCCTCTCACTGACCACCAATGAAAGAGGTGCCCCTTCCAGAAGTGCGGCAGGGGCCAGATAAATGGCCTCAGGGGGCCACATGCGGCCTGCGGGCCGTAGTTTGGGGACCCCTGGATTACAGCTAACTTGACTAGAATGCAACTGCCGTGGGAACAGCAAATAAAAAAGGCAAACGTCTGTGTGATGGATGGTCCACATTTGCTTCCCTTTAGCTTAGAAAGCAGGCAGGTGTCAACCCTGGGATTTTATACACCTTGGGCTATGAGATACCAAGGATCACACCTCTATCACAACATTTGTCTTTATGTCAACAACAGCATGGTGAAAGGTTGGAGAGCTTGGCTTCCCTCTGATGTCAAGTTAGAGGAAAGCAATAAGATGATCGAGGTGAAGTTTTGCCACTGTGGACATTAATGGTCATGTTAGCATGCTCTGCATCATAATGAAATAAACCATTTTCTCTGAAGTCTGGCTTTACCTGGAACTAACTGATAGCTGGGACCTTCAGCAGAAACCCCATTAAAGGTGGGAGCCGCACAGTTCACAAGGCATCCCAGCACACCTGGTGGCGTGACACCAGGTAGGAAGAACATTCCACCAGGCCAAAGCAAAGGGTCTCCGATGGGCAGGCTGAAGATGGTGATAAAATTTTTCTCCCCCATAATTAAAGACTAAAAAAGAAAGAGGGGAGGCCTACAGGTTAACAGACCTACAAAAAATATCAACCACCAGATGCACTGTGTGAATCTTTAGATCCCAATTAGAACAAACCAAATAGAAAACAAACCATTTGTGAGGCAACCAGGAACTGCTATACCCTTTTTTGACTCTATATTAAGGAACTAATGCTATTTCTGCTTAGATGTGGTAATGGCTATATAGTTTTACTTGGGATTTCATAATAAAAATCATATTTCCTGTTTCATCACAAAATTCTTTTTTTTTTTTTTTTTGGTATTTTTCTGAAATGAGAAGCGGGGAGATAGACTCCCGCATGTGCCCGACTGGGATCCACCCAGCATGCCCACCAGGGGGCGATGCTCTGCCCATCTTGGGGCGTTGCTCTGTTGCAACCAGAGCCATTCTAGCGCCTGAGGTGGAGGCCACAGAGCCATCCTCAGTGCCCAGGCCAACTTTGCTCCAATGGAGCCTTGGCTGCGGGAGGGGAAGAGAGAGACAGAAAGAAAGGAGAGGGAGAAGGGTGGAGAAGAAGATGGGCACTTCTCCTGTGTGCCCTGGCCGGGAATCAAACCCAGGACTATCACATACCGGGCCAACACTCTACCGCTGAGCCAACCGGCCAGGGCCCATCACAGACATTCTTAAATGAAGTAGTCATTTTTTTACTTACTGCCATGTCTCATGAGGAAGACTACAAACCACCACCTTGACACCACCGCCCTAATTCGCACTCAGGCCCCAGCAGTTTCACCCACACTCCATGCAAACAGCAACACTGAGAACCAGGCAACTGAAGGCTTAGTGTGATTATAATATGGTTTTATCCCCATGGACCAACAGGGTCATAAATATGTACGTGTGTGTCTGTGTGTATAAAAAATTTTTTTTAAAGTCCTTCCTTTTAGAAATATGTTCAGAAAAACGGATGAAATGACACGATTTCTGGGACTCATGTAAAAAGAATCCTGTGGCAGGTAGTGGTACCAATTAAAGTATGTCCATATTTTACAATTTAGATTAGAAAAATATGTGGATTCTCTTCCTATCTTCACACCAATTATGAATGATGCAAAAACGGTAATAAAAATATTACTAAAACCAGCCTGACCTGTGGTGGCGCAGTGGATAAAGCATCGACCTGGAATGCTGAGGTTGCTGGTTCAAAACCCTGGGCTTGCCTGGTCAAGGCACATATGGGAGTTGAAGCTTTCTGCTCCTCCCCCCCTTCTCTTTCTCTCTCTCTCTCCCCCCTCTAAAAAAATGAATAAATAAATAAAAATAATTTAAAAAAAATATTACTAAAACCATAACATTGTAGGCCCTGTCCATTTGGCTCAGTGGTAGAGCGTCCGCCCAGCATGTAGAAGTCCTGGGTTCGATTCCTGGTCATGGCACACAGGAGAAGTGCCCATCTGCTTCTCCACCCCTCCCCCTCTCCTTTCTCTCTGCCTCTCTCTTCCCCTCCCACAGCCAAGGCTCCACTGGAGCAAAGTTGGTCTGAGCGCTGATGGCGGCTCCATGGCCTCCACCTCAAGTGCTAGAATGGCTCTGGTGGGCATGCGGGGCAGATCCTGGTCGGGGGCATGCAGGAATCTGTTTTACTTCCGGGGGGCTGGCAGGGAAGTCTCCAGACATCACCTACTGTCTCCTGGAACACAAAACCACTCCCCATTGAGAACTTCCAGCTTCCAGCAACCCTGGCTGTTCCAAGGCAATGGTTTCCACAGGAGCTGTGGGGCACCCCCACCCCCACCCCAGGCAAGGCCGTGGAATTTCACGGTGCTTCTTCATCGTTTGTGGTTTGGGCATGAGACTGGCTGAGGTGTGGGTGGGAGACAAGTTGCTGTCATTACTGTGAAGTGCAGACTTGTCCCCAGGGACTGTGGGTACCTATGAAAGAACCTGTTTGGTGAGTGTGAACCCAGATCCTCAGTTGATTTCACATAGAACACACATTCATTGCTGCATGCTGAGAATTTTACACAGAAATTTCCAGAAATGCAGTGGCATTTTGTTTTGCTCAAAACGTTTCCAAGAGGGAGTCATCGCTTTGAAAAGTCACATCCCATAGAGGAATGCCCCTCACAATATTTCTGTGGCTGACCCCGGACCCCATGTACCAGGTGACAACCAACAGGTCGTGTCAGGTCTCCAATGTAACAGCCCACAGTCGGGGAAAGATTCCACACTAACTCAGAACACGGTACTCCATCGTTAAGTTACTTTTGCTTTAATTATCCTTTACAAAAGCAGGGCCGTTCTACTGCCTTTACCTGTGAATTCATTTCGGGGGTCATGGAGGGAACAGTACAAAATAGCTGTGGTTAAAGGGGGGCACCAGGCCAGGCAGACCTGAGGACCAGCAATCACAGGTGTTTTGGGGAAGCATCTTTCATAGGAACTCAGAGATCGCTCTGGGCACTTAACCCCCTAGTACCCCGTCGGTGAATACCCCACGTGAACTTACCACACTTCAATACCTGCAGTTTCTCCCCTATGTGGAGTCTCTGATGTCAAACAAGACAGAAGTGCCCACGGAGGGTTCTTCTACACCAATGACGTGCACTGGGTTTTTCTCTTGCATGATTTCACGGATGTCGAATAGGGCCAGTGCCCGGCTTGCGGGCTGTCCCACCTTGGTCCCGCCCCCGGGGCTCTCCCCTGGGAGCCCGTGCTGCTGCTGCTGTTGATGATGATGTGTGCTGCGCCCGCGGGGCGGCTCCCTCCGCCGCCCCTTCCGCCCACGCCCACGAGGTTCCTCCCGTGTGTGAGTCACCTGGTGGCGGATGAGGTGTGAGCTCTGGATGAAACCCTTCCCGCACTGCCCGCACTTAAAGGGCCGGTCACTGCGTGGCGGGGCCCGCTCACCTGTGTGCCGGGCTGGGTCCCCCCGGAGTGCGTCCGGCCACTCCCGCTCGGCCAGGGCTGCGGCCTGCTGGAAGATGAGCCTCTGGCGGCACTCGAAGGGCCCCTCGCCAGCATGCTTGCGCTGATGCTGGGCCAGGGAGGAGCTATGCCGGAAGCCCTTCCCGCAGTGGTTGCACTCGTAGGGCCGCTCCTCGGTGTGTGTCCGCAGGTGCAGGAAGAGGCAGGTGGTCCGTGAAAAGGACTTGCCGCAGACGCTGCAGGTGTAGGGCTTCTCCCCGGTGTGCGTGCGCTTGTGCCGGCCCAGTGAAGAGTTCTGATTGAAGGCCCGGCCGCAGTCCTGGCACGCGTACGGCTTCTCACCAGTGTGGATCCGCCGGTGCACGGTCAGGTGCGTGCTGTGGCAGAAGGACTTGCCGCACTCAGCGCACTTGTAGGGCTTGTCGCCTGTGTGGATGCGCTCGTGCTGCACCAGCGATGAGTTCTGGCTGAAGGCCTTGCCGCACTCCTTGCACGTGTACGGCCTCTCACCGGTGTGGATTCGCTTGTGCACCGTTAGGTGCGCATTGTGGTTGAAGGACTTCCCACAGTCTGTGCACTTGTAGGGTTTCTCCGTGACTGGGCCTGGGGGGAGCTCTGCACTGGGAATGGCCGCTGCGCTGCAGTCCCCATTGTCACAGGCCAGCTTCCCCGAGGTGCCCGTCTGCTGACCGACCAGGAGTGAGTGACCTTCCGAATCTGCGGCCTGTGAGTGGGGAGTCCAGACATCTTCTCTCTGGGAAACCCCCGGCAACAGATTTGGGGCTGAACTCAGGACGCAGGTTCCCCCACGTCGGAGGCTTTCATGGCTGCTCTCTTGAACTGGTGCTTCCTTGAGGCAAAATTCCGACTGTCTCAAGTTCTCCTGGTCCTTCTCAGGCTCTCCAACAGGCCCCTCACAGTCCCAGCTTTCCCTGGGTGTGGAAGGACGGGTGGCCTCCTCCAGGAAGTCTTCCTTTTCTGTGACATGGGAAGGCTCCTCCTCCTCCTCCTCCTCCTCCTTGGGGAGGCCTTGCTCTGTGGCTGTCCCTTGGCCTTCAGGTCCAAGCTCCCAGCCTGAAAGAAAGCAAAGAGCTCTCAGGGGTCTGCAGAAAGAACACAGATAAGGGACGGGTCCCCAACAGCTGGGTTCGATGTCGCAAGGACCCACTCGCTGCCCGGTGGATCCGGTTCCGCTTTTATGTAGACACCAAGGGTCCCATCCGCAGACACGGCTTCACTCATTCATCCTCTCAACAAGCATTTCAGAAGCGCCTGCCACAGGCCAGGTTCAGGGGCTAGAAAACAAAATGTCCAAGCTACAGATGGTTTTTATATTGGGGTGTTTTATTTTGTGGGTTTTTTTTGTATTTTTCCAAAGTGAGAGGGGCGGGGGGGGGGGGCAGGCAGAGAGACAGACTTCCATCTGTGCCCGACTGGGATCCATGTGGCATGCCCACCAGGGGTGATGCTCTGCCCATATGGGGTATTGCTCTGTTGTAACTGGAGCCATTCTAGTGCCTGAGGCAGAGGCCATAGAGCCATCCTCAGCACCGGGGCCAACTTTGCTCCTATGGAGCCTTGGCTGTGGGAGGGGAAGAGAGAGATAGAGAGGAAGGAGAAGGGATAGGGTGGAGAAGCAGATGGGTGCTTCTCCTGTATGCCCTGGCCAGGAATGGAACCCAGGACTTTCACACACCAGGCTGACGCTCTACCTCTGAGCAAACCGGTCAGGGCCTTTATATTGGTTTTTGACTGTAAGTCGATTTTCATTTTTCAATTACAGTTGCCATACAATATTATATTAGTTGCAGGTACACAACCCAATGGTTAGACATTATATAACTTAAGTGATCAGGTTTTTTTTTTCTTTGTGACAGAGACAGAGAGAGACAGAGAGAGGGACAGAGAGAGGGACAGAGGGTTTTTTTTGTTTGTTTTAAAGGGCTGTAGAAAGAGAAAAAGCATGAGACAGAGACAGGCAGAATTCTAATGCTGCCCCTTGGCTGTTCAGTCAGTGATGTAGGGAACCACTCTGAAGGAGTTCTTCAGGTGACATACAGGTCACTCATTAGCTGACCTAAACCTTAAAGTAGGGAGGTAATGCTGTGTTCTCTGTGCCCAAAGCTATACCCTCAACATTTAGGAGCAGAAGAGGGAGGCAGAAGGAGAGGCAAATGCACAGGGGGAATCAGTCACGGAGTGCAGGTGCCTCTCGAGATGAGAACAACTCTTTGGGCCGCAATCTGCAAAAACACAGGAACCTCTGTCCTAGGATTCACAAAGCTGAATTTTGCCAACAACCTGGTACATCCTGGATGTGGAATCTTCCCAAGCTTCCCTGTAAGGCTCCTACCCCCATCTTAGTGGACACCTTGACTTTGGTCAAGTAAGACCCAAAGCAGACAAACCAGTTAGGTCTGAAAGAAATGTGAGATAATAATTGTGTCTTTTGTCCTGACCTGTGTTGATACAGTGGATAAAGTGTTGACCTGGAATGCTGAAGTCACTGGTTTAAAACCCCTGTCAAGGCACATACGAGAAACAACTACTACAAGTTGATGCTTCCTAACATATACACCACCTGGCCCCAGGTGCTGGGAATAGAGCAGCGATCTCAATAAATGAAGAACACTGCTTCCAGGAACTGAGGAGACAGACAGTAAATGAAGCATGAAAAGTAGGAGGGCTGGAGGCTCAAGGGAGATTAGCAGCTGAATTTTAGAAAACCGAAGTCAGACAGACCACAGACACGTGGAGGTGTCCCTATCTTCAGGACACCTTGGGGGAGCACCCAGAGCCAAATCCTCCGGGCAGACAGGCCCCCTCCTGACGGTGCAGTGAGGTGAAGGTGAACCCGGCCACAGACTTAGCACTGTTGAGCCTAGCTTCCTCTGGACTTTGCACAACTGCCTTTTCCCCTTGTGGACTTTCTCCTTAACCCTTTGCTGTGATCACTGGATCTGCAGTGGGTCTCGGGGATCCTGACACACTACTCGTTCCAAGCAGCTCTGGAAAGCAGCCCCTGGGCTGCTCCAGGTAGGGTCCCTCCCCAGTGGGTTCTCACCTGGACAGCAGCCTCGGGTGAGTCCTCTCTCCACCATCCACAGCTCAGCTCCTTGCTCCAGCTGGGAGATGACTTTGGGTTTGGGAAGCTCAGGCCCTACAAACAGGGAAAGACACAGAATGTGGGGTTCTGCTCCGGACAGGAAGAACCAGCCCCAGCCTCCAGCCCTGGACTCCTCGCCATCAGGACATGGAGAAACCTCACAACAAGGGGAAGGTTTTGCCATATAACAGAAAAGGGCAGACAGCCCCCTGCCCACATGTCCCACAGGGAAGGAGAACCCAAGGTCCGTGATCCCCAGCCCCAACTCAAGGCCCCATACAAGAGCCCAACAGCTTGAAAAGCAGGCCTTACCCACAGAGAGCAGGTGCCCAAAGGTCTCCAGCATCACATCACGGTACAGGGTCCTCTGGGCAGGGTCTAGCTGTCCCCACTCCTCCTGGGTGAAGTCCACAGCCACATCCCGGAAGGTTACTGGCTCCTGAAACATCACACACATGCTCAGTCGGCTGGATTGTCCCCATGAGTGCTCTTGGGAAGAGGAGGAGGAGTGGGGAAGGAGGAAGACAGGCAGGCCGGGGTCCTGAGAGAGTGCACATTCTGGGTGTTGTGAGCCAGGTCTCACTGGGCATTTACAGGGCTGCTGCATGTAGGTGTGGGTTGTAGAGTGAGGAAATGTGGTGGCAACACCAGAGTCACCCGGAGCTGACCTATAACAGATCTCAGACAGGTGAGGGTACTGACAGAGACCTGTCTACACTGCTGACTTATAGATTTGTGCGCTAAAGAAATAATTACTGGCCTTGGCCGGTTGACTCAGTGGATAGAGGGTTGGCCCAGTGTGCAGAAGTCCCAGGTTTAATCCCTGGTAAGGTCACACATGAGAAGCGACCATCTGCTGCTCCTCCCCTCTCTCTCCCCCTTCTCTCCCTCTTCCCCTCCCACAGCTAATGGCTCAATTGGTTCGAGCATCAGCCCCAGCCGCTGAGGATAGCTTGGTTGACTGGAGCATTGGCCCCAGATGGGGGTTGCCGGTGGATCCCAACTGGGGCCATGTGGGAATCTGTCTCCTTATCTCCCCTCCTCTCATTTTAAAAAGAAAAAAAATTAAATGATTACTGTCCCAAGGTAGTAGGTTTGGGATAGTTTGTTACACAGTGACAGTTAACTGATACACTAATCCTCAGATTCAAAGCAAGGTTTGCCATCCTCTCTGAACAGATGCATGTCCTGTTAAGAGTCAGACACTCACCTTCCTTCAGGGACCAAGAAGGCTCACAAGTGACTGACTCAAGTGGGCCAGGGTAAGAGCCTACCAGGGTATTTAACCTGTGAGAGGTTACACTGGTGGTAATATGTCCCCTTTCTGAAGGGGCAACTGGGACTAAGAACCAACTAATCATGGGAAAAGACAGGCCCCAAGTGGTCAGAACTGCCAATCTCTGGTGAGAAGCTGAAAATTAGGTCATGTTTTTAAGTGAAAACTTTATGATAAAATGTATTTCAATGCAGCATCGCCCCCTAGTGGACTTGCCAGGTAGACCCCAGGTCAGGCTCATGCCGGAGTCTCTCTGCTTCCCCGCTTTTCACTTAAGAAAAACACAAAAAAACAATAAAACAAAACAAAAAAAAATGTTCCACAAATGAAACCCTCTTGTGGGCTGGCCGTGGCCAGTCAAAAGCTAGATATTTCTGGATCACTTCCTCAAAAAGCACAGAGAATTGAGTGTTCTCGCCTGGGAGCACATCCACACCTTTCCCTGCCCCTTTGTCTTCCCGTACAGGCGTGCGTCTCCTAAACTCTAAGAGTCCCCATGATACTTGCAACAGTGGAGCAACGGGCAGCAGCAGCTCATCCCAGGCTAACCCCTGAATCTGTCTCCAAGGTCCTCTTTTCTCTGGCTCTCCAGGGACTCAAAGCACCCCTGCCTAGTCTCTCTCCTGTTGCTTCTTTATGCTAGGCCCTTCCTTGTTTCACTGTCCCCATGCTTAATAAGCATATTCTGAAAAAATAAATAAATAAAAATAAAGACAAGCAGCAGCACAGAGCAGGTACCTATATCTGCCTCCTTGTTTCATTGTCTCTTTGGGGACTATGCCAGGGCTGAGTGGCTGTAAAACGCTTCCTACAGGACAACCAGATAGCCACACGCAAAAGAATCAAGTTGGTCCGCTACCTCACACCATATATAAAAAACTCAAAATGAATCAAAAGACATAGATGTAAATGCTAAAACTATTCAACAGAAGAAGACACAGGGATAAATCTTCATAACCTTAGATTTGGCATAAGATTCTTAGATGTGGCAGAAAAAGTATAAGCAATAAATAAACTGAACTTCATCAAAGTTAAAAACACTTGTGCTGCAAAGGGCACTCTAGTGAAAAGACACCCACATAATGGGAAATACTATACTGCTCACAAATATTAGGGGATACTTCAAAATGAATATGAAGATGTAAACTACCCCCTAACATTTGTGTGTTGTATAATTGCAAAGCACATATCTCATAAAAGACTTGTATCTAAAAGATACAAAAAACACAACTCAGTAATAAAGGGCAAACTAAATACAACAAAAGAGATATAGGAACATATAACATATAGAGAATGCACAGAAGAATACACAAATAGGCCCTGGCTGGTCGGCCTGGTGTGTGGAAATCCTGGGTTCAAATCCCAGTCTGAGCACACAGGAGAAACGACCATTTGCCTCCCCACTTCTCCCCTGTCTCTCTCTCTAACTCTCTCTTCTCCTTCTGCAGCCGAGGCTCCATTGGAGCAGAGTTGGCCCCGGGCACTGAGGACAGCTCCATGGCTTCGCCTCATAGCCCAGTTGCCGACCAACAGAGCAACAGCCCCAGATGGGCTGAGCATCGCCCCCTGGTGGGCTTGGCGGGTGGATCCCGGTAAGAGCGAATGCGGGAGTCTGTCTCTCTGCCTCCCCCTGTCTCACCTAAGGAAAAAAAAAAAGAATATACAAATAGTGAATAATCACAAGATGCAAATCTAATCAAAATGCAAATCAAAATCAGAAACTACCTCAATTTTTTTTTTACACTGGTATTTTTTATTTATTCATTTTTAGAGAGGAGAGAGAGACAGAGAGGGAGAGAGAGGAGAGAGAGACAGAGAGAAGGGGGGAGGAGCTGGAAGCATCAACTCCCATATGTGCCTTGACCAGGCAAGCCCAGGGTTTCGAACCAGCAACCTCAGCATTTCCAGGCCGACGCTTTATCCACTGCGCCACCACAGGTCAGGCTACAACTACCTCGATTTTAAAAGAAAATTTTCTTTATTTTTTCTTTCTTTATTTTTTTTCTTTTTGCATTCTTCCAAAGCTGGAAACAGGGAGGCAGTCAGACAGACTCCCGCATGCGCCTGACCGGGGTCCACTAAGCATGCCCACCAGGGGGCGATGCTCTGCCCCTCTGGGGTGTTGCTCTGTTGCATCCAGAGCCATCCTAGTGCCTGAGGCAGAGGCCACAGAGCCATCCTCAGCGCCCGGGCCATCTTTGCTCCAATGGAGCCTCAGCTGCAGGAGGGGAAGAGAGAGACAGAGAGGAAGAAGAGGGGGAGGGGTGGAGAAGCAGATGGGCGCTTCTCCTGTGTGCCCTGGCCAGGAATCGAACCCGGGACTCCTGCACGCCTGGCCGACGCTCTACCATTGAGCCAACTGGCCAGGGCCAAAGAAAATTTTATTTTAAAGAGTGTTTCTTTTAAGAAAAACACTGGGGTTTTTTTTGTTGTTTTTTTTACAGAGACAGAGTCAGAGAGAGAGATAGATAGGGACAGACAGAAAGGAATAGAGAGAGGTAAGAATCATCATCAGTTTTTTGTTGCAAGAACTCAGTTGTTCATTGATTGCTTTCTCATATGTGCCTTGACCGCGGGCCTTCAGCAGACCGAGTAACCCCTTGCTTCAAGCCAGCGACCTTGGGTCCACGCTGGTGAGTTTTGCTCAAACCAGATGAGCCCCGCACTCAAACTGGCGACCTCGGGTCTCGAACCTGGGTCCTTCCACATCCCAGTTCAACGCTCTATCCACTGTGCCACAGCCTGGTCAGGCACAAGTAGATTTTCAAAACAGTAAAGAAATGATAGTACAGGGTGGCTGTGGAAAAAAAATAGCTGACCCTTTTGGATGGAGACAGAGGTTTTTACTCCTGCCCCTCCTCACCTCCCACTCAGAAGCTCCTCCAACCCTGATGCACGCTCCCTGTGCACTTTGACCCCACTCACAGCCCCTGCTCTGCATGAGTTGCCAGTCAGAGCCCAGGCACCAGGTCCACTCACCAGTGGTCTGTCCAGACCACAAGTCCTTTCAGATGAGTTGTTCATGTCCCCTCCTGGGATTCTAGCAGGAACCCACTCCATGCTGTCTCATGACTGTCCCTGCGTTCCACCTCAGCCCCTTGCAGCCCTCTTCCTGCTCTGCACTGCTAGGGCCTGAAGGGATGAGCTGGGTCAGACCCACACACTCTCCCAATCTGAGCAGGCCACCCTGGCATCAGCCAGCACCCAGTCATGGTTCCTAACCTCCCTCCCTCCAGTGCCTAAGTTAGTTCTTGGTATCTCTCCTACCCTCAACCCAAGATAACAGTGGTTTTTCTCCAACCCATGCCATTTGTGTTTAACACACTTGAATGGCTCCTTCTCACCACTGGATAAAGAATGACCCCTTGCAGCCTGGCTGTGGTTGGCTGAATAATGGCCCCCAAGGAGATCTGGGTCCTAGTTCCAGGAATAGGTGAATGTTACCATAAATGGCAAAAAAAAAAAAAAAAAAATTTGTGTATGTGCTTAAGGACTTTAAGATTAAGAAATTTTCTTTTTTTTTTATTTAGTGAGAGAATGGGAGGCAGAAACATACTCCTGCATGCACCGCACCCAGGATCTATCCGACAAGCCCACTGGGGGGCGACGCTCTGCCCATCTGGGGTGTTGCTTTATTGCTCAGCAACTGAGCTCTTCTTAGTGTCTGAGGCGGAGGCCATGGAGCCATCCTCAGTGGCCAGGGCCAACTTGCTCTAATCGAGCCATAGCTGCAGGAGGGGAAAAGAGAGAGAAAGAGAAAGAGAAGCGAGAGGGGGAGGGGTAAAGATTCAGATGGTCGCTTCTCCAGTGTGCCCTGACTGGGTGGGAATCATACCTCGGACATCCACATGCCAGGCTAACGCTCTACCACTGAGGAAACTGGCCATGCAAAGATAAAGAAATTATCCTGGATTATCCAGGTCAGACCTAAAGTAATCATATATGGGTGTTTTTTTTTGTTTTTGTTTTTTTTTTTTAAATATTTATTTATTTATTTCAGAGAAAGAGCGAGAATCAGAGAGAGGAATAGATAGGGACAGACAGGAACAGAGAGAGATGAGAAGCATCAATCATCAGTTTCTCGTTGCGACACCTTAGTTGTTCATCGATTGCTCTCTCATATGTGCCTTGACCGTGGGACCCCAGCAAACCGAGTAACCCCTTGCTGGAGTCAGCGACCTTGGATACAAGCTGGTGAGCTCTTTGCTCACACCAGATGAGCCCGCGCTCAAGATGGCGACCTCAGGGTCTCGAACCTGGGTCCTTCCGCATCCCAGTCCGACACTCCATCCACTGCGCCACCGCCTGGTCAGGCTAATCATATATGGTTAGAATGTCATTCCAATACTCTAAGGTTGCAGGTTCGATCCCCAGTCAGGGAGCATACAAGAATCAACCAATGATGTATAAATAACTGGAACAGCAAATTGATGTTTTTTTCTCTTTCTCCTTTTTCCTTCCTATCTAAAATCAATACATACCTTTTTTTTTTTTTTTTTTTTTTTTTTTTTAATTTTTCTGAAGCTGGAAACGGGGAGGCAGTCAGACAGACTCCCGCATACGCCTGACCGGGATCCACCCGGCATGTCCACCAGGGGGCAATGCTCTGCCCATCTGGGGCACCGCTCTGTCACAACCAGAGCCATTCTAGTGCCTGAGGCAGAGGCCATGGAGCCATCCTCAGTGCCCGGGCCAACTTTTGCTCCAATGGAGCCTTAGCTGCGGGAGGGGAAGAGAGAGACAGAGAGGAAGGAGAGGGGGAGGGGTGGAGAAGCAGATGGACGCTTCTCCTATGTGCCCTGGCCGGCAATCGAACCCGGGACTCCTGCACACCAGGCCAATGCTCTACCACTGAGCCAACCGGCCAGGGCCCATACCTCTTTTTTTAAAATTATACAAGGTAGCCTAACCAGGCAGTAGCACAGTGGATAAAGCATCAATCTGGAACGCTGAGGTTGCTGGTTTGAAACCCCGGGCTTGCCTGATCAAGACACATATGACAAGCAACAAGCAAGCAATGAACAACTAAAGTGAAGCAACTATGAGTTAATACTTTCCTCCTTTCTCTCTTCTCTCTGTAAAATCAATAAATAACAATCTTTAAAAAAAAAAAGAAAAAAGCAAGATGCTATGCTGCTGGCTTTGAAGATAAAAGACCAGGAACAAGGAAGCAAGGTCTATAGCACTGATACCAAGAAAAGCTGAGGAAACAAATTCTCGCCTACAGCCTTGACGGGAAGGGTGACTGCTCACATCTTGAGTTCAACTCACAGGCAATGATCTCAGATGGCTGACCTCCAAAATGTAAGAATAAATGTGCATTGTTTGTTTGTTTTTAAATATATATGTATATTTTTGTGACCGAGACAGAGAGAGGCACAGATAGGAACAGACAGAAAGGGAAAGAGATTTCGAGAAGCATCAATTCTATTCTTTTTTTTTTTTTTTTTTTTTTTTTTTTGTATTTTGTACTTTTCTGATGTTAGAGGCGGGGAGGCAGTCAGACAGACTCTCACATGCGCCCAAATAGGATCCACCTAGCATGGCTACCAGGAGGCGATGCTCAGCCCATTTGGGCCTTGCTCCGTTGCAACCAGAGCCATTCTATCGCGTGAGGCGGAGGCCATGGAGCCATCCTCAGTGCCTGGGCCATCTTTGCTCCAGTGGAGCCTTGGCTGCAGGAGGGGAAGAGAGATATAGAAAGAAAGGAGAAGGGGAACGGTGGAGAAGCAGATGGGTGCTTCTCCTGTGTGCCCTGGCTGGGAATCGAACCCAGGACTTCCACACGCCAGGCCGACGCTCTACCACTGAGCCAACTGGCCAGGGCTAAGAAAAATCAATTCTTTTTTGCGGCACCTTAGTTGTTCATTGATTGCTTTCTCATATGTGCCTTGACCGAGGGGCTACAGCAGAACGAGTGACCCCTTGCTCAAACCAGCAACCTTGGGCTCAAGCTGGTGAGCCTTGCTCAAACCAGATGAGCCCATGCTTAAGCCGTCGACCTCGGGGTTTCAGCCCTGGGTCCTCTGCCTCCCAGGCCGACACTTGATCCACTGCGTCACCGCCTGGTCAGGCTAAAATGATTTTTTATTTATTAATTTCAGAGAGAGAAGAAGGAAGAGAGAGAGAAACATCAATCTGTTTCTGTATGTGCCCTGACCAGGGATTAAACTGGCAACCTTTACATACTGGGATGACGCTCCAACCAACTGAGCTAGCCAGCCAGAGCTGAATGTGCACTGTTTCCCACCGAGTGTTTGGTGATCTGTTACAGCAACGACAGGAGGCTAACACACTAGACCTCAAACCCTCCACCCCACTCCTTCCCACCTGGGGGGCCAGCCTCCAAGATGGCCCCACAAGATCCCTGGCCCTTGTGCAGTCCCCTCCTCTAGAGAGCAGGTTTGACTTGTGTCTCTGATAGGATGTTGTCAGAGTGTGAATTCTGTGGAAATGACAGAGTATGAATTCTTTTTTTTTTTTATTTTTTTTTATTTTTTATTTTTTTTTTTTTTTTTGCACTTCTCTGAAGCTGGAAACGGGGAGAGACAGTCAGACAGACTCCCGCATGCGCCCGACCGGGATCCACCCGGCACGCCCACCATGGGGCGACGCTCTGCCCACCAGGGGGCGATAATCTGCCCATCCTGGGCGTCGCCATGTTGCGACCAGAGCCACTCCAGCGCCTGAGGCAGAGGCCACAGAGCCATCCCCAGCGCCCGGGCCATCTCTGCTCCAATGGAGCCTCGGCTGCGGGAGGGGAAGAGAGAGACAGAGAGGAAAGCGCGGCGGAGGTGTGGAGAAGCAAATGGGCGCTTCTCCTGTGTGCCCTGGCCGGGAATCGAACCCGGGTCCTCCGCACGCTAGGCCGACGCTCTACCGCTGAGCCAACCGGCCAGGGCCATGAATTCTAACCTCAGGTCACAAAAAGCATTGTGGCGTCCACGCCTTCTCCTGGATCAGTCGTTCTGTGGGAAGCTGCATGCCATGTAAGGACATGTAAGGACATATAAGCAGCTCCACAGGAGCCAACGTGAGAAGGAACGAAGACCTCCTAGCAAGTGTCACGTGAGTGAGATAACTTGAAGGTTGGTCCTCCAGGCCCAGTCAAGAATCAGGGGACAACCTGACCAGGTGGTGATGCAGTTGATAAGAGTGTCGACCTAGGATGCTGAGGACTCAAGTCCCCTGAGGTCACTGGCTTGAGCATAGCAGTCACTGGCTTTGTGGGAGCCCTTGGTCAAGGCACGTATGAGAAGCAGTCAATGAACAACTAAAGTGCTGCAACTATGACTTGAGGCTTCTCATCTTTCTCCCTTTTTGTCTGTCTGTCTCTGACTTGCTCACTAAAAAAAGAAAAAGAAAAAAGAATCATGGGAGAACAGCCTGGGCTAATACCTTGGCTGTAACTTCATGAGCCCAGGGCAGGACCACGAGCTAAGTCATTCCAGGGTTCCTATCATCAAAAACTGTGAGATAGGCAACTTCCCTGGCCTCCATCTTACCTCGGGCCAGGGAACCTTGCTGGGCAGGATGCGCACTCTGTACTCAATAAAGCCTTTTACTATTCCACACTTTGTGGCTCCGAGCCCTCTTCCTTCCTTCTTGGCGGGGAAAAATACCTTACATTTTGGTGCCGAAACCCAGGAGGAATAGAAGTCCGCAAGGACTGCTCCTCTTCCTCATCCCCTCCGAGAAAGAACCAGGATCTCCGACCTTCCACCCACTTTGGCGCACGGCGCGGTAAGTCCCTTGCCTCTGCCTTCCTCTCAGGTCTTTCCTCCGAGACTCCGTCCGAAACCGTAGCTACGTCAGGGAAGTCTTTTCCGTCCGTCCGAGTGCGTGTGCTGTGGAGACCTCCCCAAGCACATCCACTTTACCTTTTCCACCTGTGGCCGGACCTTGAGTTTTTAGGATGCTAATACTCAAATCTGACCACTCTGAGGACTGAGGGCGGCTGTGGGAGCACAGGAATTTCCCTCCCTAAGGAAGAAGAAACTGTTGTTCTTCTACGCTGTGGCCAGGCCACAGAACCCACCGAATTAGCCTCCTGAAGGGGCTTTTGGTGTTAACACCCTCACCAATTTAACTATCGCCAAAAAATCTGGGAACTGATTGGAGATCTCTTACATACACGGCTTCTAATTATTCGCACGCCCGTCCTTAATCTCTGTGCCGCCTGTTCCATCGTGCAGGCCTTTTTATGGCCAGAGAAACCTCACCTAAAACCTCCACTCCTAATCTTTCCTTCTCCGTGGACTCCCAACTCTCTCTCCCTCCTGTCTGACCCCCAGGGGCACCCCTCTCTCGGGACTTTTCTCTGGTCCTTCTGCGGACCTCTTTTGTGCTCAGGTCTCTTCCCTCTGAGAGCCCCCTCCCCTCCCTTCGCAAAAACCTGTAGAAAAATTGTAAAAAAAAAAAGAAAAAAAAAGAAAAAAAAAAACAAAACTGTGAGATAAAACTTATTGTTTTAGGTGACTACATTTTTGGAACATTTACACTGCTTACAAAAATTAGGGGATCAGGTACTTTGCATCTACTCCACTACTTTCAGCCTTTTATCAATATATAGTACATTTTTACCAATGAAATGAGTTAGTTTTGCATCTCATTTGCATAATCAAACAACTTTCTTTGACTTGTCTTTGCTTTTCTGATGTTCTTGTTTAAAGAAAAAAAAAACAAATGCTTTTTTTTATCCTTTCATATTCATTTTGAAATATCCCCTATTTTTTTTTTTTTTTTGTGGCAGAGACAGAGAGAGTCAGAGAGAAGGACAGATAGGGACAGACAGACAGGAAGGGAGAGAGATGAGAAACATCAATTCTTCATTGTGGCTCCTTAGTTGTTCATTGATTGATTTCTCATTATGTGCCTTGACCGGGTGGCTACAGCAGACCGAGTGACCCCTTGCTCGAGCCAGCGACCTTGGGTCCAAGCTGGTGAGCCTTGCTCAAACTAGATGAGCCCGTGCTCAAGCTGGAGAACTTGGGGTCTCAAACCTGGGTCCTCCACATCACAGACCGACGCTCTATGCACTGAGCCACCACGTGGTCAGACTGAAATATCCCCTAATTTTTGTGAGCAGTATATTATACAAATGCAGATAATGTTCTTTCTCCTAAGCCTCTCTGGCTGCTGACAAAGACTCTCTCCTTGGCCAAACTTCACTCTGGCTCCTCTGAACCTTTATTCTTCTGTGTCTATTTGTACATCACGTAGTTTTTACCAACAACATGAGAGGTCAAGTCTGTTTGGCCAGGATCCCCATCCTCCAAATGTGATCACTACCCATATCTTTTTTTGGTTTGTTTTTTTAAGTGAGAGGAGGGAAGACAGAGAGACAGACTCCCATATGCGCCTAGACCTGGATCCACCCAGCAACTCCCGCCTAGGGCCAATGCTTGAATCAACCAAGCTATTCTCAGTGCCCAGAGTGACACTCAGACTAACAGAGCCACTGACAGCAAGGGAGGAAGAGAAACAGAGGGGGTAGAAATAGGGGAAGAAAAGCAGATGGTCACCTCTCATGTCCACATGCCAGGCCAATGCTCTATTTACTGTGTATGTGTGTGTGTGTGTGTGTGTTTTAATATTTATTGATATTTTAGAGAGGAGAGAGGAAAAGGGCCAGGGGTGAGGAACAGGAAGCATCAACTCTCCCATATGTGCCTTGACTGGGAAAGCCTGTGGTTTTGAACCAGCATCCTCAGCATTCCAGGTTGATGCTTTATCCACTGCACCACCACAGATCAGGAACTACCCATACCATTTTATTTTTAATTTAAAAAAAAATTTTCTTTTTACCCATATCTTTTTTAAAATCTTCACACCCCACAATCATCTAGGTAACATCTGATCATGTGGCCTGCTTCAGCAAGAATTCCATTAGGTATGTTTAGCAAGAATCCCCTTTCCTCCACCCACTATAAAACTCCCATTTTCCTTATTGTGTTGGGAATTGAGCCTAATTCTACAATGAAGACTCTTTCCCTATAACAGAACTGTTCTAAATAAAATTTGTTTCTACTCTTTTAACTCCTGCCCAGCTCTTATTTTCTCTGACACTGCTCACTCCCTGCCGCACCACCCCAAGCAAAAGCCAACTAAAGGATGGTGGATTTTGCTCAGATCTGCTGCATACATCTCAGAACATGCACATCTAAGATGACCTCATAGTCTCACTTTGCACACTGAATGTGAAATCATGCCCACCCCAGGAAACAACAACGAAAAAAAGCAGAAAGCACACAGAAGTTCAAAGAGGTGAGCTTCAGGAATTACGAATTACTACTTTTGGCTCCACCAACACTGAAAACCATCACTGCATTATGTTTTAAATTTTATTTATTTTTAGAAAAGAGGTAGGATCTGGACTGTGGTGGCTCGGTGGATAAAGCGTCGAACTCAAATGCTGAGGTTGCTGGTTCGAAACCCTGGGTTTGCCTGGTTGGGACACATATGGGAGTTGATGCTTCCTGCTCTTCCCCACTCTTTTGCTTTCTTTCTCTCTCTCTCTACTCTCTCTCTAAAAATGCATTAAAAAAAAAGAGGTAGGAAGAGCGAGAGAAACACCAATGTACTGTTCCATTTATTGATGCATTGCCTGGTTGCTTTCCGTATACACCCAGCCCCAGGGATCGAACTTGCTATCTTGGCTATCAGGGAGAATGCATGATGACCTCTCCTGACCCCAGAAGCTGTTCTCCGCCTACTGGCTGGCCCTCGGTGGCTGTCCGCTGACCCCACGCATTACAGCATCTCTAATCGACAACTCCTGTAACCTATCATCGCGGGGGTCGGGTCCTAGCTGAGAACCACTGCGCATGCGCACTCGGGTACCAGAGGACCCGGGTTCAAATCCCAGCCCCGCCCGTTAGGCGCCAGGCTAGTCAGCACGGGCCAACTTGCGCCTCAGTTTCTCCATGTGTCACGAGGGGTAAAGGAGCGTGTTCTGCTCACCGCGCGCCGCGAGGCTTCAACGGTCAGCATCCAAGGGAGACGCGCGGCTGCGGCCCGCTGCCATCGTTTTGTCATTGTGATTATTGTTACCTGAAGCCGTTCACTCGGCGGTCCCGTTGCCAACGCCAGTGCTGCCGCTTCCTCATCGGGGTCCATCCCGGACCGGCCGGCAGGTCGCGGACAGGAGTCCAGGATGACCCTAAACCCAACAGCCGCTCCCACCACAGAGACCGCTTGAGTCGCTCTCCACCGGACAATGGCGGCCTGCAATGAGGACGCGGCGACTACATCTCCCAGAAGACCGT
This sequence comes from Saccopteryx leptura, assembly GCF_036850995.1. Taxonomy (NCBI): domain Eukaryota; kingdom Metazoa; phylum Chordata; class Mammalia; order Chiroptera; family Emballonuridae; genus Saccopteryx; species Saccopteryx leptura. The sequence goes on along the minus strand of NC_089505.1, from coordinate 83,209,489 downwards.
GCGGCGGCCCGCAGCGCCTGACCAATAGAATCTTTGATTCTTGTGCTCTCGACCAATGGCAGCTTTTGGGCGTTGGGCCAATGGTAGCTTCCTCCCGCCGACTTCCGGCTGATAGGGTCCAGCTGAGGCACCGGGCTGTTTCCCAGAGGCTGCGGAGCGACCTCGGCTTTCATCACCTGGGCGTTCCTCCTAGGGGGAAAGCGGTCTCCTACCCAGCTGGACCCGTAGGTCTTGCCGGGCAGCGCCCTCGGAACAGTCTAGTCGATGAGATGGGCTGAGCTGATGTGAAGTTGGGTCTGAGGGCTCCCTCTTTTTATCTTGGGGTACCTATGCTGCCGTGTACTTTAAAAATATTTCTAGCCTGGCCCTGGCCGGTTGGCTCAGCGGTAGAGCGTCGACCTGGCGTGCGGGGGACCCGGGTTCGATTCCCGGCCAGGGCACATAGGAGAAGCGCCCATTTACTTCTCCACCCCCCCCCCTTCCTCTCTGTCTTTCTCTTCCCCTCCCGCAGCCGAGGCTCCATTGGAGCAAAGATGGCCCGGGCGCTGGGGATGGCTCCTTGGCCTCTGCCCCAGGCGCTAGAGTGGCTCTGGTCGCAGCAGAGCGACGCCCCGGAGGGGCAGAACATCACCCCCTGGTGGGCAGAGTGTCGCCCCTGGTGGGCGTGCCGGGTGGATCCCAGTCGGGCGCATGCGGGAGTCTGTCTGACTGTCTCTCCCGTTTCCAGCTTAAAATTAAAAATATATATATATTTTTCCAGCCTGACCAGGTGGTGGCGAAGTGGATAAAAACATCATTGCTGAGATCCCAGGTTTGAAGTCCCAAAGTCGGGGGCTTTAGCGTTTGATCCTAGACATGACCCTATGGTCGCTGCCTTGAGCAAGGGGTCACTGGCTTGGCTGGAACCCCTCCTCCCCCCCAGAATCAGGACACATATGAGAAAGCAATCAATGAATAAGTAGAGTGCTGCAACAAGTTAATGCTTCTCATCTCTCTCCCTTCTTCTTTCTTCATCCTCCTCTTCTTCCCCTTCTTCTTCCTTCTTCTTCTCCTTTTCTCCTTCCTCCTTCCTCCTCCTCCTCCTCTTCCTCCTTCTCCTCCTCCTCCTCTTCCTCCTGCTCTCCTCCCCCTGCTCCTCCTCCTCCTCTTCCTCTCTCAAACCAGTAAATAGGCCTGGGCTTGTCCAGTCAAGGCATATGTGAGAAACAGCTACGGTTGACGTTTTCCTGCATTCCTCTCTCTTCTCTCTTGGAAATCAATAAATAAAACCTTCTTGGCCCTGGCTGGTTGGCTCACAGGTAGAGTGTCGGCCTGGCGTGCAGGAGTCCCGGGTTCGATTCCCGGCCAGGGCACACAGGAGATGCGCCCATCTGCTTCTCCACCCCTCCCCCTCTCCTTCCTCTCTGTCTCTCTCTTCCCCTCCCACAGCTGAGGCTCCATTGGAGCAAAGATGGCCCGGGTGCTGAGGATGGCTGCATGGCCTCCGCCTCAGGTGATAGAATGGCTCTAGCTGCAACGGAGCAACACTCCAGATGGGCAGAGCATTGCCCCCTGGTGGGCATGCTGGCTGGATCCCGGTCGGGCGCATGCAGGAGTCTGTCTGACTGCCTCCCTGTTTCCACCTTCGGAAAAATAAAAAAACAACCCTCCCCCCAAAAAAACCCCTTCTTTAAAAAATAAATAAATTTAATAATTTTAAAGATTTTTAAAAAATTGACTGATTTTACAGGGTGTAGGGGAGAGTGAGAAGTATCAACTCATGCTTTACTTTAGTTGTTCATTGATTGTTTATGGTATGTGCCTTGACCTGGCAAGCCCAGGGTTTCCAACCGGAGACCTCAGCATTCCACATCCACACTTGATCTGTGTGCCACCAAAGGCCAGACAAATAAAAAAAATATTTTTAATAAGTAAAAATATTTCTACTAAAAGGGTCAAATACAAGGTGACAAAACAGGACTAAACTTCCCTCTGTGCCTGTCTCCAAATTTCCTCTTTTTATAAGGATATCAGTCATATTGGAGCATGGCTCACTCTAGTTACATTTTAACTTAATCACCTCTCTTTCAAAGTAAGGTCAAATTGTGAGGTATGAATTTCCAGGGGACACGATTCAACCTGTAAAATACAATAAATTTATTTTTAAAAGTTTAATAAAATAGCCTGACCAGGCGGTGGCGCAGTGGATAGAGCATCGGACTGGGATGCGGAGTACCCAGGTTCGAGACTCTGAGCTCGCCGGCTTGAGTGCGGGCTCATTTGGTTTAAGCAAAGCTCACCAGCTTGGACCCAAGGTCGCTGGCTCGAGCAAGGGGTTACTCCGTCTGCTGTAGCCCCGCGGTCAGGGCACATATGGGGGAGCAGTCAATGAACAACTAAGGTGTCGCAACACACAATGAAAAACTGATGATTGATGCTTCTCACTCTCTCCGTTTCTGTCTGTCTGTCCCTCTCTCTGACCCTCTTTCTCTCTTTGTCACTGTAAAAAAAAAAGAGAGAGAAAAGCTCACCAGCTGGGACCCAAGGTCGCTGGCTCAAACAAGGGGTTACTTGGTCTGCTGAAGGCCCATGGTCAAGGCACATATGAGAGAGCAGTGAACAACTAAGGTGTCACAATGAAAAACGGATGATTGATACTTCTCATCTCTCCGTTCCTGTCTGTCCCTGTCTATCCCTCACTCTGACTCTCTCTCTGTCTCTGTAAAAAAATAAAATAAAATTTAAATAAATAAAAGTTTAATAAAATATTACCTTTTTTCTGTTTTAATTTCTAACACGGAAAATATTGATAGAACCTGCAAAAATTAATTGGAGTTCTCAGTTTCAGACTAAAGAAGGGGATTACTATTTTGTGAAGACTGGTGGTTAAAACTTTTGTGCCATTCTTGACCTATGGTGGCACAGTGGGTAAAGTGTCAACCTGAAATGCTGAGGTCCCGGTTGGAAACCCCGGATTTGCAGGGTCAAAACTACTAGGAGTTGGTGCTTCCCACTCCTACCCCCTTTCTCTCTCTTCTCTTTAAAAACAATAAATTAAATAAAATTGTGCCCTATTTTAAAAAATACAAACACCTGTTGTGCCATTATTCAAAAAAAACTGTAAAGGGGTCTTGGGACTAAAAATTTTGAAACACATGTGTCTATAGTATGGACTTTTTTTTTTTTTTTAAGAAGAGAGAGAAAGAGAGAGGGATAGACAGGGACAGACACAAAGAGAGAGAGATGAGCAGCATCAACACATAGTTGTGGCATTTTAGTTGTTCATTGGTTGCTATCTCCTATGTGCCTTGACTGGGGGGCTCCAGCTGAGCCAGTGACCCCTTGCTCAAGCCAGCGACCTTGGGCTTCAAGAGAGCCACCATGAGGTCAAGTCTATGATCCCATGCTCAAGCTGGCAACTCCGTGCTCAAACCATCAACCTCAGGGTTTCAAGCCAGCAATCTCAGCGTCCCAGGCCAACGGTCTATACACTGCACCAATGCCTGGTCAGGCTAGAATACATAATTTTGATTACTAAATCTTTATTATATGCGGCTTAAGTGTCTGTTTGTCGCCGATAGCTTATTGGTTGCTTGCGTAACTGTACTAACCAATGGGGTGAAGTTGCCACAGCTGAACGCAAATTGAGCGTGTCAGGGGGAAGGTGAACATTTGTTTGCATTGGCAATCATCCAATAGTTTTTTTTACATAAAAACTACGTCTTAACATAATTTCTTTTAAGAATGCCTCCTAGAAAATACAGCACTGAAGAGGAGAGAAAAGGAGCTAAAGCTGCACAAAAATGGCTTTCTCGACAAAAAGAAACCACTGAGCAGAGAAAGACAAGGCTTGCTTCAGTCGCAGAGCAAATGCGTCTTTCTCGGCAAAATGAGGCTGATGAGCATAGAGAAACAAGGCTTGCCTCAGATGCAAGACAAAAAAGCCTGTCTCGACAAAATGAGTCCCTTGAACAAAGGCAGGAGAGAAATGCAAAAAAACGACAGAGTAATGCTGACCGAAATGCAAAAAGGATTAAAACAGTTTCAAATGGAGAAACTTTAACTTTTGAGCATTCCTCTGGTGACATGAATATTAAATGTGAACAATGTCAGTGCTTAAACTTCAAGTTAGAAACTAATCGATTTGACGGTGGCAAGAAAGGATTTTCTCAATGTTTCAAGTACGGAAACATTGTAGTTCCACTAATTGAGAATTATCCACCACTCTTGAATAAATTATTGACTAATCAGTGTGTTGGCATTTTTTTTTACCTGAGCCTGCATTTGGACACGGTCAACTTTATGTTGCTTGTTAAAGAGTTTGTGGAAGAACGGATGTAAAATTAAAAATAATTGATGGTCCTCTGCAAGGCAAGCTTAAAAATGATGGAAAGATCTACACAAGAAATGTTGTGTACAAAGAGATCTTTGACATGTGAATTAACATTTTATTATTTAAATCACCTTTATTTATTGAGCTAGCGGTGGCTCTTAAGAAATGTACCGCCAGTGGTTTCCTTCATTGCACTCTACTTTAAGCAATTATGCAAGTAGAAGGGGGAAACCCCGTGGGGCACTAAGCAAAGGGGCGTCCTTACCGCCTGCCCTGGGTAATTCAGTTTGAATTAGCAGACACCTTTGCACAAATCATTTTAATTACAATTTATAATATCTAGAACAGCGGTCATTTTGTATGACCGCTGGGCTTTCTAGTCAGTAATAATAAATTATGGTTAGAAGAGCAACAAACTGGACTTAACATTTTACAGGGATCCTTTTATAAACTTCTATAGAAGTAAAAGTGAGCCAGCTGGGCTGCGTGGACTCAGGAAGCAAGGTATAGATAGAGGCAAAGGAGGGCCCTTGGAGCTTAGGAGAAAGAAAGTAAAGGTATATATAACCCTTGAAGGAAGAAAGGGGGAAGAAAAGGCAGAGGCATGCTCAAGAGAGAGAGGAGTGCCATAAATTAGTTGTGTTGTGTGTGTGTGTGTGTGTGTGTGTGTGTATGTGTATGACAGAGACAGAGAGAGAGACAGATAGGGACAGACAGACCTGAAGTGAGAAAGATGAGAAGCATCAATTCTTCGTTATGGCACCTTGGTTGTTCACTGATTGCTTTCTCATATGTGACTCGACCGAGAGGCTATAGCCAAGCAAGTGACTCCTTGCTCAAGCCAGCGACCTTGGGCTCAAGTTGGTGAGATTTGCTCTCAAGCTGGCGAGTCTTGCTCTCAAGCTGGCAACCTTGGGGTTTCAAACCTGGGTCCTCCATGTCCCAGTTCGACGCTTTATCCACTGTGCCATCTCCTGGTCAGGCATGAATTAGTTTCTATGTTAGGCTATTTATAGGGGAAAATGCAGCATCATTTTATTGCTTTCTCTAATCAAGACCCTGGCATTTAAGCTAAGCCTGGAGTCATGTCAATGGGATTCAAGTCGACAAGATGGAATCATGGCAAGGAATGTCATGAACACTGAGCTGTGATGGAAGGTTCCTGAATACCAATCTGAAGCAGAACTATACATATAACCTGTGTGCTTTCGCCACATGTGTCACCAAGAGCTTTGGTTTAAAACAGTTTAATGGAACAGTTGCTGTGAATATGCCTCATTGCATTCATGTTTGAAGAGGTATGAAACCTTGTGCTAAAAAAGGCCAGAGGCCACACATTTTAGAAGGATCTGTTTGCAAAACTGGCCTTGGCTAGCAATTGGAAACTAGGCTTTGAGTGTTGTCTGAAGGCTAATTGATGTCTCACTGTACCTAGATTGTGCAAAAATAAAACAAAACAAAAAAACCACTGTGATTCACACTGAGCCTCTGCTTTCCTTCTCGAAGTCTGGACTTCGGTTTATGCTGGAGAGGGGCCTTCTTGCCTGATCCCCAGTGCTTCTTCTGACCACCTCAAAGGAGGGAGAGCAATGGAAACCTGCATGTGAATTCCCCAGACACCACCTGCCTTTTCCGTTATGAAACAACGGTTTAGGCCCTGGCCGATTGGCTCAGTGGTAGAGCGTCCGCCTGGCGTGCAGGAGTCCCGGGTTCCCGGCCAGGGCACACAGGAGAAGCGCCCATCTGCTTCTCCACCCCTCCCCCTCCTTCCTCTCTGTCTCTCTCTTCCCCTCCCACAGCCAAGGCTCCACTGGCCTCTGCCTCAGGCGCTAGAATGGCTCTGGTTGCAAGAGCAACGCCCCGATGGGGAGAGCATCGCCCCCTGGTGGGCATGCCGGGTGGATCCCGGTCGGGCGCCATGCGGGAGTCTGTCTGACTGCCTCCCTGTTTCCAGCTTCAGAAAAATACAAAAAAAACCCAAAAAACAAAAAACAACAACGGTTTAATCTTCATACATTACTGCCATACAATTTTTTTTTTTTTTTAGAGAGAGGAGGGGAGGCAGGGACAGACTCCAGCATGCGTCCCAACTGGGATCCATCTGGCAACCCCTCTAAGGGGTGATATTCTGCCCACCTGGGGCCTTTGCTCCCAAAGCCCATTTTTTTTAGCACCTGAGGCAGAGGCCATGGAGCTATCCTCAGCTCCAGGGCCGATTTGCTCTAATTGAGCCATGGCTGTAGGAGGGGAGGAGAAGACAGAGAGAGAACCAAGAGGGGGAGAGATGGAGAAGCAGATGGGCGCTTCTCCTGTGCGCTCTGATCGGGAATCGAACCCAGGACATCCACACTCCAGGACATCCACATCCATGCTCTACCACAGAGCCAACCGGCCAGGACCATTACTGCAATAAATCTTAATTGTGCATATAACTATATGCAAATTCTCATGAAATCATTTGGAAAATCTCTGGGTGTGGGGGTTGTCTTGTGGTTCCCCAATTATCCTTGTTAGTTGTATCAAAAATATTTATGTTTAGGATTATTTTGGTATCTGTATTTTCAAAAGGGAGGATGGATTTTTTTAGAAGCAGCTCCGCGGTCACACAAAATGAGTGTGTCTTCTCTTTCAGGTCTTCTTTTTACCCAAGTCACAATGTTGTTTTTTTTCCTAGCCAGAGAGAGCGAGAGAGACAGAGACAGAGACAGACAGACAGACAGGAACAGAGGGAGATGAGAAGCATCAAAACTTTTTTTTTTTTTTTTTTTTGTATTTCTTCGAAGTTGGAAACGGGGAGGCAGTCAGACAGACTCCCGTATGTGCCCGACCGGGATACACCCGGCACGCCCACCAGGGGGTGATGCTCTGCCCATCTTGGGGCGTTGCTCTGTCGCAATCAGAGCCATTCTTGCGCCTGAGACAGAGGCCACAGAACCATCCTCAGTGCCCGGGCAAACTTTGCTCCAATGGAGCCTTGGCTGCAGGAGGGGAAGAGAGAGACAGAGAGGAAGGAGAGGGGGAGGGGTGGAGAAGCAGATGGGCGCTTCTCCTGTGTACCCTGGCCGGGAATCGAACCCGGGACTCCTGCACGCCAGGCCAACGCTCTACCACTGAGCCAACCGGCCAGGGCAGCATCAACTCTTAATTACAGCACTTTTAGTTGTTCATGGATTGCTTCTCATACATGCCCTGACTGAGGGGGTCCAATCAAGCCAGTGACCCCTTGCTCAAACCAGCAACCTTGGGCTCAAGCCAGTGACCTCTGGGCTCAGCCAGAAACTGATGTCTCACCGTACCTAGCTTGTGCAAAAGAAAACTGAGCCCCTACTTTCCTTCTCATGCTCAAGCTGGTGAGCCTGCACTCAAGCTGGATGAGCCCACAGTCAAACCAGCGACCTGTTTTTTGAACTGGGAACATCCCAGGTCAACACTATCCACTGTGCCACCACGTGGTCAGGCCCAAGGTCCAAAAAGTGAAACTAAAAAAAGGGAAGTATTTAGCCTGACCAGGCGGTGGCGCAGCGGATAGACCGTCAGACTGGGATGCGGAGGACACAGGTTCGAGACCCCGAGGTTGCCAGCTTGAGCGCGGGCTCATCTGGTTTGAGCAAAACTCACCAGCTTGGACCCAAGGTTGCTGGCTCGAGCAGGGGGTTACTCGGTCTGCTGAAGGCCCATAGTCAAGGCACATATGAGAAAGCAATCAATGAATTAAGGTGTCGCAACAAAAAACTGATGATTGATGCTTCTCATCTCTCCTTTCCTGTCTGTCTGTCCCTATCCATCCCTCTCTCTGACTCTGTCTCTATAAAAAAAGAAAATTCCTGCCAAATAAAAAATTTTAAAAAATCAGTTTGCTATATCTGTTGGGCACATCCTCCCTCCCATGTTTCATCTTCTGAAATCTACACAGGACCACCTGTCACACCAGAAAGTCAAGCCCTCAACTACTCTGTTAAAGACCACCCATCTCAATTTTGGGATTTCATGTGAACCGAGGACTGTATTACCTAAAGAACAGCAGGTAACCAGAGGGACCTTGGGAAAATGCATTCACTGCTTATACAAATTCACTCACCTTTCTTGCACCTTCAGTGGGATTCTGCCCAATTGTCCCAGGATACCAATCACCCTCCAGGGTCCCTGCGATGTTCTGGTTTGCTAAGGCTTCCGTGACACTGTCATAAAAGACTAGCCCACTATCTTTTTTTTTTTTTTTTTTTACAGAGAGAGTCAGAGAGAGGGATAGACAGGGACAGACAGGAACGGAGAGATGAGAAGCATCAATCATTAGTTTTTCGTTGCACGTTGCAACACCGTAATTGTTCATTGATTGCTTTCTCATACATGCCTTGACCGCGGGCCTTCAGCAGACTGAGTGACCCCTTGCTGGAGCCAGCGAGCTTGGACTCAAGCTGGGACCTCGGGGTCTTGAACCTGTGTTTTCCGCATCCCAGTCTGATGCTCTATCCTCTGCGCCACCGCTTGGTCAGGCACTACTAACCCACTATCTTTAACATTAGGGACCAAGAGGCCAAGAAACCTTCCTGCCCTACTGGAACCAACTCTAATTGGCAAAATAGAACTGACATACTTTCCTATCACTTAAAAAAAAATTTATTCGGTTTTAGGGAGACTGAGAGCGATAGATACACCTGTTCCACTTATCGAGGCATCCCTTGGTTTATTCTTGTATGTGCCCTGACCACAGGTTAACTCCCACCACCTTGGCATATTGGGACAATGCTAACTGAACAATCCAGCCAGGGCTTCTTTTTACTTTTGCCATTTTAATCGCCAATTTCCTTTTACAGCAATACTGAATCAAAAGGAAAACTGTATATAATCCCACAAATTAACTACAAATATCTTCACACTACTCTTTTGTTCATCTATAGGTATACAGTTGAAATTACCCAAATAAGTGTTCTCAGGGGAGGAAATACAACAGGCTTAAAATGAAAAGCAGCTGTCTTCTCTATCACCCAACTCAATGGTGGTTGGATGACCAACCACTTAATAACTATTTCTGTTGCAGTTCCTCTTGAGGCAATGTCTATACAATTCTATTTCATGGCTTATAGACTTACCTGACTTCCTTTATGATTTTATTTAAATATCTTCTCCTGGCCCTGGCCGGTTGGCTCAGCCGTAGTGTCGGCCTGGCGTGCGGGGGACCCGGGTTTGATTCCCGGCCAGGGCACATAGGAGGGGCGCCCATTTGCTTCTCCACCCCCCCCCCTTCCTCTCTGTCTCTCTCTTCCCCTCCCGCAGACAAGGCTCCATTGGAGCAAAGATGGCCTGGGCGCTGGGGATGGCTCCTTGGCCTCTGCCCCAGGCGCTAGAGTGGCTTTGGTCTCGGCAGAGCGTCGCCCCTTGGTGAGCGTGCCAGGTGGATCCCGATCGGGCGCTTGCGGGAGTCTGTCTGACTGTCTCTGCCCGTTTCCAGCTTCAGAAAAATACAAAAAAAAAAAAAAAAAAAATTTTCTTCTCCTGCATTTGCACCCAATTTTTATCACATTGTTGGTTGAAGCTCTAGTTTTGGTTTCCTACGTAACGTATTAAATTTTAAGGCTCACTTCCTAAGATAAGGATATAGAGATACTTGGACCTCCCATTATGAAATCCTCATGTGACAGCTCTGGGTTTCTTCCTAATATGCAAAATACCAGTGCCTACTGTTTATATTTTTAATTGCCAATTAAATAAATTATATCTAGGAAAATAGTGTAAAGCGAAGGGCCAAACAAAAAACAATCTCTATTTCTTCCTCTTTCATTCCAATCTCAAGTCCTCGGCCTTTTCTAGGAAGAAATAATAACATCAGAGTCAAATGAATTTAATTTTATTTTTTTAAGAGGGAAAAAGAAGCATCAACTTGGATTTGCGGCACTTTAGTTGTTCAGATTGCTTCTCATACATGCCTTGACCTGGGGGCTCAAGCTGAGCCAGTTATCAGAGGATCATGTTGATGATCCCATGCTCAAGTCAGCGACCTCCGAGTTTGTAACCTGGGACCTGTTTCACAAATTGATGCTCTATCCACCACCACTCAGGCAAATACTTTTTCTGTCCTCTTTCTTCTTTTTAAGTGAGAGGCTGAAGGCAGGGAGGCAGAGACACTCCCTTATGTGCCCTGAGTGGGATCCACCTAGCAAGGTCCCTATAGGACGATGTTCTGCCCATTTGGGGCCGCTGCTGTTGCTCAGCAACCAAGCTATTTCAATGCCTAAGGCGAGGCCATGGGGCCATCCTCAGCGCCTGGGGCCAAAATGCTCCAACCATTCCAGCCAAGGCTGCAGGAGGGGAGGATGAGAGAGCAGAAGAGAGATAGGGTGGGAGAAGAGAGGAAGACGGGGAGGGAGAGGGAGAGAGTGAGAGAAGTGGGAGGGGTGGAGAAGCAGATGCTCGCTTCTCCTGTGTGCCTCGACCTGAATTGAACCCGGGACTTCCACATGCCAGGCCAATGCTCTACTGCTGAACCAACAGGCCAGGGCCCATAAATACTCCTTTCTTAAGTTTGGTTCACATCTGGGCTACAATTGTCTTGTACAATATTTTAAGTTTCTTGAACAATTTGTACACCCTGAAGTCCATGAATAACTTTTCCTCTAGTTACAACCCTCTTTTTCTTTAAAAAGTTGTATTGCTTTTCCTAGTTTCAAATTTTTTCTCTCCAAAAGTTTCTACAACGTCTTTAACTTTTTTTTTTTTTTACAGAGACAGAGAGAGAGTCAGAGTGAGGGATAGACAGGGACAGACAGACAGGAATGGAGAGATGAGAAGCATCAATCATTAGATTTTCGTTGTGCATTGCGACACCTTAGTTGTTCATTGATTGCTTTCTCATATGTGCCTTGACCGCGGACCTTCAGCAGACTGAGTAACCCCTTGCTTGAGCCAGCAACCTTGGGTCCAAGCTGGTGAATTTTTTTTTTGCTCAAACCAGATGAGCCCACGCTCAAGCTGGCGACCTCGGGGTCTCGAACCTGGGTCTTCCACATCCCAGTCCGACGCTCTATCCACTGTGCCACTGCCTGGTCAGGCCATCTTTAACTTTTTGATATTTAATTTTAGAAAGAAACATTGATTTGTTTTACTTATTTGTCTTCATTGGTTGAACTTGTATGTACCCTGACCAAGTGTCAAACCCACAACCATCGTGTTTTGGACAACACTAACCAACTGAACTACTTGCCGGGGCCAGCAATGTCTTTTTGACTGTGGTGTTCTCAATTTCTCACGCTGCATAGATTTTACTAATCCTGGACAGTAGTTGGCATCATCTTAAGCCTTTCTTTCAGCTCTGTATAAGTTTTCTTTTCTCTCATTTTTTAAAAGCAAATCTTACTCTTAATTTCATAGTCTATTCTTGTTCTAACTTTTTAAGAGTATCCTAGATTTATTTTTCATTTGCAATGATTTTTTAAATTTAGAAATTAAATTTACTGGGTTGACACTGATCAGTAAGAGTACACAAGTTCCAGGTGAACACCTCCATGTCATTTGAACTGATTACATGTGTGAAAATCAACTCATTTTACATGACCATGTCATGATTTCTTGACTGAATCTCCATTTCAAATGGTTGGTTCCCCTGAATAACCTAATTATATCTTTCAGTCCCCCATCATTTCTAGAAATGTATTATAGGGATAACATCTGATTAAGTTTGGGTGGTTGTTTGCAATAAAAATGATAATCTGGTAGACAGGCCCAGTCTGAATTCTCTATTTCCTGCTAAGAGCTTTGACCGAAAGTTTTCTATCAGTGGTCATGCTCATACCTTCTCACCTAAATGCAGAACCAAAGAAATTTTAGTGCAGATACAAATAACTTGAGTTGGCTTTGGAAATGACAGGCTCCTGAGTTTTCCTGATAGAAAGCTAATTTAGTAATAAGGATAAGCTTGGTATTCTGCAGTTTAAATATACACTCCAAGCCAATTCTTACACATTTGGTCACCTGATGTCTAGGAAAAAAGTTCTCGAAGTGAACTTTTCCATCTTAATTATTTACAGGGTTTCCCTCCCAGAGTTTTTGCATATTGAGTAAGGGGTTTGTTATAAATGACAGCCTTCCCACCTTTGTTACATTTACAGGGTTTCTCTTTAGTATGAAGTCCTCGATGCCTAGTAAGGCAAGTCTGCCAGCAAAGGACTTTTGCAATGATTACATTTATAAGGCTTTTCCACCAGTGTGTGTGCTCTTTGGTGCATAATACCTCTCCCTTTTAAACCTTTTCCACAATGACTGCATTCGTATGATTTCCGTTCTCCAGTATGAATTCACAGATGCTCAAGATGTGATCACTCTTTAAAAGTCTTCCCACAGTGGTTACATTCACAGGATTTCTCTCCAGTGCGAATCTTTTTATGTGCAACAAAGATAAGAGTTATGGCTAAAGGACTCTCCATAGTAAGCACACAAAGACAGTTTCTCTCCAGTGTGATGTTTCTGATGCCTGGTAAGGTGACACTGTCTGATCAAGGCCTTTTCACAATGATCACATTCATTCATATGGTTTTTCACCTGTGTGTGTTCTCTCATGTTTTCTAAGAGCTAACTGACCACTGAAGGCTTTAACACACATGTTACACTGGAAGGGCTTCTCTCCAGTGTGTGTTCTCTGATGCACGATGAGGAGATATCTCTGGCTGAAGGCTTTAACACAAATTTTACACTTGTAGGGCTTTTCTCCAGTATGTGTCCTCTGATGAACAGTAAGGATCGATCGCTGGCTAAAAGCTTTTCCACAATCATTGCATTCATAAGGTTTCTCTCCAGTATGGGTTCGCTGGTGCACAACCAGCTGTGACTGCTGCCGAAAAGATTTCCCGCAGTGGTCGCAGTGGTAGGGTTTCTCGCCGGTATGTGTTCTCTCATGTTTTCTGAGAGATGACCCGTCACTGAAACCTTTCCCACAGTCAAAACATTCATAGGGCTTTTCGCCGGTGTGTCTTCTCTGATGGAGAATGAAGTGAGATTTCCATTTGAAACCTTTTCCACAATGACTGCATTCATAAAGTTTCTTCTCTCCAGTATGAGTCCGCTGATGCACCAGAAGCTGTGACTGCTGCAGAAAAGATGTCCCGCAGTGCTTACATTCACAGGGCTCCTCCCCAGCGTGCATCTTTTTATGTGCAACCAAGTCAGAGTTCCGGCTGAAGGACTGTCCACAATGAGCACACACATAAGGTTTCCCTACAGTATGAATTCTCTGATGTCCAGAAAGCTGACTCTGTTGGTTCAAGAACTGTTCGCAATGATTACATTCATCGGGTTTCTCATCCGTGTGTGTTCTCTCATGTTTTCGAAGAGCTGACCGACCACTGAAGGATTTAACACACACGTTACACTGATAAGGCTTCTCCCCTGTGTGTGTTCTCTGGTGCACACTGAGGAGGTATTTCCATTTGAAAGTTTTTCCACAATGATTGCATTCATAAGGTTTCTCTTCAGGATGGCTCTGCGGATGCAGCACAACTTGTGATTGCTGCTGAAAAGATTCCCCACAGTCATTACATTCATAGGAATTCTCACCGGTGTGAACTGTTTGATGTGAAAGTTGACAGCTCCCAGTGATGGCTTTTCCACAATGATTGCATTTATATGGCTTCTCTCCATGGTCTGTTTTCTGGTTCCCAAGCTTAGAGCAAGAGTGGACACCTTTTCTACATAGGTTACATGGAGGTGGCTTCTTTCTGCTCTGAATGTCACAGTCAGTAAAAAATGAGGCCATGCAGAAGGCATCACTGTTGTTGTCACATCCAGGACCACCAACAATTATTTCAGTTTGTACAAAGCATGCATCACCCTCATCATACTGACTTTCTCCAAAATGCACCGGTTTGTTTTCATTCATAGATGTACTATGATTAATGACATTTCCATGGTTCTTACAATCGTTGCTGTTCTCTGCTGAACACGTTCTATTATGGAAACAAACAGAAGTACCATAGTGCAAAGAGTCACTTCTGACAGTATATTTATCAGGCTTTTGATATCCCAATTCAACATCTGCAGGTTTATTCAAGCGAGTGCTCTGAGGAAAGGCGCTAGCACTTTCAAGATCCTCACAGGGCTTCAGATTAGCCCGGCCTTTCTGATGATTAACGGAAACTGAAGTCTCTTTCAACTTTTTAGTCTGTGCGCTGAGCTTGGGGAAATGTGTTTTGGCGGGTAATGCTGGAGGTAAAAGGCCTACTACACTCAGATAACTTCCCTCAAGGTCATGCTCACAAGGTTCCTCTTGAGCAAGAAGTCTCTCCTTTGAGGTAAGGACCATGTGATTCCAAGGTTCCTCCTGGTGCTCCTCTGGCTGGTCCTGCACTTCTCCTACTGACACAGACCAGGGGGCTTCCTCCCCTACACAGTATGTCGTTTCTACCTGGAAGGATGGTTCTTCCACAGCCATATGGAAGGATGGTTCTTCCACAGCTTCTTCCACCCCTTCAGAAGCTGACTTTTCCTTTTCCAGCATAACCTTCCAGTCTGAAAGAGATCCAAAATGCCTGAATTACTGCAGAAGCCTTGGGGGGTGAAGGGAGGGGGGAAAGAAGGAAAAGAAATATGAGAGGTGTCTCTGGATTTGTTTCAAATCCATGGACTGTAATTTCATGCAGGATGTAAAAGAGTGGGATGGATCAGCAAGTAGGAAATCACTGAGAGTGTACAAAAAACAAGCAAAGGTAATGAAGAAAGATTCCAAGAAAACTGGCCCTCAAAGAGGGAGCAGAGGAGTATGAGTGGAAAGATTTTTTTTTTTTTGCTAGAGAAGAAGGGGATTGTGTGAGAGGGAAAGAGACAGAGAGAAACATCAATTCGTTTCTTGTTCCACTTATTTATGCATTCATTGCTTGATGCCTGTATGTGCCCCAACCAAGGATCGAACCAGCAACCTTGCCACGTCAAAAACAATACTCTAACCCTCTGGGCTACCAGCCCAGGATGACAGTGTAAATATTAAAGGAGAAATCCGCCTGACTAAGCGGTGGCACAGTGGATAGAGCATCGGACTGGGATGCGGAGGACCCAGGTTCGAGACTCCGAGGTTGCCAGCTTGAGTGTGGGGCTCATCTGGTTTGAGCAAAGCTCACCAGGTTGCTGGCTTGAGCAAAGGGTTACTTGGTCTGCTGAAGGACCACAGTCAAGGCACATATGAGAAAGCAATCAATGAACAACTAAGGTGTCGCAACAAAAAACTAATGATTGATGCTTCTCATCTCTCTTCGTTCCTGTCTGTCTGTCCCTGTCTATCCCTCTCTCTGACTCTCTGTGTCTGTAAAAAAAGGAAAAAATAAATAAATAAAATAAATAAAAGAGAAATCCACTGAAAGAATTGAGTCTGAAGATATACAGCCCTCAATAAGCACAAAAGAACCTGACCTGTGGTGGCACAGTGTATAAAGCGTCGACCTGGAACGCTACGTCACTGGGGTTTTTTTTTGTATTTTTCTGAAGCTGGAAACGGGCAGAGACAGTCAGACAGACTCCCGCATGCGCCCGACCGGGATCCACCTGGCACACCCACCAGGGGCGATGCTCTGCCCACCAGGGGGCGATGCTCTGCCCCTCTCTCTCTCTCCTCTCAAAAATAAATAAATAAAAATAATAAAATTAAATTTAAAAAAATAATAAAATAAAAAATAAAATAAAAAGGGCTGCCTGATCTGTGGTAGTGCAGTGGACAAAGGACAAAGCGTCAGCCTGGAATGCTGAGGTTGCCAGTTCAAAACCCTGAGCTTGCCTGGTCAAGACACATATGAGAAGTAACTACTAGGAGTTGATGATTCCCATTCCTCCACCTATTCTTTCACTATCTCCCCCATCTCTTTAAAAGAAAAAAAAAAATCAATAAATAAAATTATTATTATTTTTTTAGAAAGAGAGAGAGGAGAAAGGGACAGACAGGGATAGACAGGAAGGGAGAGAGATGAGAAGCATCAATTCTTCATTGCGGCACCTTAGTTGTTCACTGATTGCTTTCTCATAAGTGCCTTGACTGGGGGCTAGAGCAGAGAGAGTGACCCCTTGCTCAAGCCAGTGACCACGGGTCATGTCTATAATTCCACGCTCAAGCTGGTGACCTCAGGGTTTCGAGCCTCAGCATCCCAGGCTGATGCTCTATCCATTGTGCCACTGCCTGATCAAGTTATACAATATAAATAAAAATCTTAAAAAAAAAAAAAAAAAAAAGTAGCCTGACCTGTGGTGGCGCAGTGGATAAAGCATCGACCTGGAAATGCTGAGGTCACCGGTTCAAAACCCTGGGCTTGCCTGGTCAAGGCACATATGGGAGTTGATGTTTCCAGCTCCTCCCCCCCTTCTCTCTCTCTGTTTCTCTCTCTCCCCTCTAAAAATGAATAAATAAATAAATAATTAAAAAAAAAACTTAAAAAAAAAAAAAAAGGAAAGGTCCTGGCCGGTTGGCTCAGCGGTGGAGCGTTGGCCTGGTGTGCGGGGGGACCCGGGTTCGATTCCTGGCCAGGGCACATAGGAGAGGCGCCCATTTGCTTCTCCACCCCCCCTCCTTCCTCTCTGTCTCTCTCTTCCCCTCCCGCAGCCGAGGCTCCATTGGAGCAAGGATGGCCCAGGCGCTGGGGATGGCTCCTTGGCCTCTGCCTCAGGCGCTGGAGTGGCTCTGGTCTCAGCAGAGCCACGCCCCGGAGGGGCAGAGCATCGCCCCTGGTGGGTGTGCCGGGTGGATCCCGGCCGGGCGCATGCGGGAGTCTGTCTGACTGTCTCTCCCCATTTCCAGCTTCAGAAAAATACAAAAAAAAAAAGAAAAAAAGTAAAGAAAACGGATCTTTGCAGATGTGTTATGGGTTTGGGTGGGCCCTCAATGTCACAAGTATCCTTATAAGATGAAATCAGAGGACGAGTGAATACAGAGACAAGGTAACATGAACACGAAGTAAAGAGACTTGCAGATGCTGGACCTAAAAGACTGAAGTGATTGATATGGCAAAAGCCAAGGACTATCACAGCCACCAGAAGCTGGAAGAGACAAGGAACAAATTTCCTCCTGAAGCCTCCTGAGAGAACACTGCCTCTGATGACACCTTTAGTTCAACCCAGCATTAGTGATATTTCAGTGTTCTGGCTTCCAGAACTCTGGGAGAATAAGTTGGTGTTACTTTAAGCCAGCCACTGGCAATTTGTTATAGCAGCCACAGAAAACTAATACAAGATCTTAATTTGTTCCTCAAACTAGAATCTTCAGTCTATTTTCTTTCTTTTGTTAAAAAATATTTTATTGATTAATTTTAGAGAAGGGGGTAGAGAGAGAGAAAGAGAAAGGCAGAGATGAGGAGTGGGAAGCAACAACTCATAGTTGCTTCTCGTATCTGACTTGACCGAGCAAGCCCAGGGCTTCGAACTGGGGACCTCAGCGTTCCACGTCAACACCTTATCCACTGCGCCACCACAGGTCAGGCAGTTTCTGATTCTGAAATCTTTTTTTTTTTAAATATATATTTTTATAGATTTTTATTTATTCATTTTTAGAGAGAGAGAGAAGAGGGGGGGAGGAGTAGGAAGCATCAACTTCCACATGTGCCTTGACTAGGCAAGCCCTGGGTTTTGAACGCTTTATTACACTGTGCCACCACAGGCCAGGCTAATTCTGAATCTTAAATAGGATCCAAACACCAGGAATGACTTAATATTCAGCCTTGGCTGGGTAGTTAGAGCGTCATCCCAATGCACCAAGGTTGCGGGTTTGATCCCTAGTCAGGGTACATACAAGTTTCAAGCAGTGAACGCATAAATAAGCAGAACAACAAATCAATGTTTATCTCTCTCTAAAAAATAAATAGCCTGGTGTGTGGTTGGTGGCACAGTGGATAATGTGTCAACCTGGGGTGCTGAAGTTGCTTGTTTGAAACCCCAGGTTTGCCCAGTCAAGGCCCATACGACAACCAGTGAAAAACTAAAGAGAAGCAAGTTCGTGTTGATACTTCTCATTTACTTGACCCTTTCTGTAAAATCAACAAATAAAATCTTTAAAGAAAGAAATGACTTAATATATATAATGGACCACTCCTTCTAACTGCCTATGGAGAAAAACACCTCTTTAACCATTCCAGAACCCATGCAAGAGCCTGCCCAGAAAAGCACTGTGGCTGCTGAAGCCGTGTGGTTGTCCAGTCCAAACTGCAACCAGAATTCCCTGATTGGTGATTTCTAAAGCTCACCTTCCCCGGTAGGAAGGCAGAAGGAATAAGGATGCTTAACTTGCCGGACAAGGCAGTAGCGCAGTAGATATATCATTGGCCTGGGATGCTGAGGATCCAGGTTCAAAACCCTGAGTTTGCTGGCTTGAGCGTAGGCTCATCTGGCTTAAGTGTGTGTGAGCTCATAGACAAGACCCCTGGTTGGTGGCTTGAGCCCAAAGGTCGCTGGTTTGAGCTAGGGGTCATTGTCTTGGCTGGAGCCCCCTAGTCAAGGAACGTATGAGAAAGCAATCAAATAATAAGTAAGGTGCTGCAACTATGAGTTGATGCTTCTCATCTCTATCCCTTCCTGTCTATCTCTCTCGCTTAAAAAAAGGATGAAAAGACTGCTTAAGTTACCCAGTTTACTTTCAGGCATAAAAGAGTCAATAAGTGAGTCTCATAGTCTGTGCGGCACACGGATGCATGGCCAGCACACAGTATTGCTTGTATCACCACACTTTGTATTATCTAAGTGCAATTTTCATTCTGTTGAAGATGTTGGGCTAGAAGCTGCCAGTGTAGGACCCTCACCAGGATCTTCAAAAATTACCCTTTTCCTAGACACTCTGCCCATTTCAGTTGTGTAGCCACCTGTACCTAATACTCTCACAGCCTCTGCTCAAGTCCCCATCCTTTGCTTTTCATGCCTGTGCTAAGGAGACAGGAACCTTCCACTTAAAGTATTCACTACCAGGGGTCTCCAAACTTTTTATACAGGGGGCCAGTTCACTATCCCTCAGACCATTGGAGGGCTGCCAAATACAGTGGTCCTCTCACTGACCACCAATGAAAGAGGTGCCCCTTCCAGAAGTGCAGTGGGGGCTGGATAAATGGCCTCAGGGGACCGCATTGTGGCCCGCGGGCCATAGTTTGGGGACGTCTGCAACTACACTCTCTGGCCACCCCTTGACTTCCAAGAGGATACTTCCCTCACGTCACACAAAGAGCCTCTTTCCGTTTTTGGGCAAGGTCCTTATCTACACCCAACAACCCCCAAGATCAACATTATTCTCCTTCCTAAGAATCTCTGTGTATGTCTGGAATGTTGCTTATGAATCCCCAATGATGAGGACAAAAACAATTCTTTTTTAATTTTGTGACAGAGACAGAGAAACAAAGATAGGGACAGAGAGGAACAGAGAGAGATGAGAAGCATTAGTTCTTTGTTGTGGCTCCTTAGTTATTCATTGATTGCTTTCTCATATGTGCCTTGACCAGGGGGCTACAGCAGAGCAAGTGATCCCTTGCCCAAGCCAGCGACCTTTGGGCTAACACTAGCAACCATGGGGTCATGTCTACAACCCCACGCTCAAGGTGGTGAGCCCACATTCAAACTGGATGAGTCCATGCTCAAACTAGCACCCTCAGGGTTTCAAACCTGGGTCCTCTGCGTCCCAATCCAATGCTCTATCCACTGCGCCACAGCCTGGTCAGGTGACAAAAAAAATTCTTTAAAATTTTTTTTTGTCGCCTGACCAGGCTGTGGCGCAGTGAATGGGGTGTCAGACTGGGATGCAGAGGACCCAGGTTTGAGACCCCAAGGTCGCCAGCTTGAGCGCAGGCTCATCTGGTTTGAACAAAAGCTCACCAGCTTGGACCCAAGGTCGCTGGCTCGAGCAAGGGGTTGCTCGGTCTGCAGAAGGCCCGTGGTCAAGGCACATATGGGAAAGCAATCAATGAATGAATAACTAAGGTGTTGCAAGGAAAAACTGATGATTGATGCTTCTCATCTCTCCCCGTTCCTGTCTGTCTGTCCCTGTCTATCCCTCTCTCTGACTCTCTCTGTCCCTGTAAAAAAATAATAAATGCCCCTGGCCGGTTGGCTTAGTGGTAGAGCGTCGGCCTGGCATACAGGAGTCCTGGGTTTGATTCCCAGCCAAGGCACACAGGAGAAGCGCCCATCTGCTTCTCCACCCCTCCCCCTCTCCTTCCTCTCTGTCTCTCTCTTCCCCTCCTGCAGCCAAGGCTCCACTGGAGCAAAGTTTGCCTGGGCGCTGAGGATGGCTCTGTGGCCTCTGCCTCAGGCGCTAGACCGGCTCTGATTGCGGCAGAGCAACGCCCCAAGATGAGCAGAGCATCGCCCCCTGGTGGGTATGCCGGGTGGATCCTAGTTGGGCGCATGCGGAGTCTGTCTGACTGCCTCCCCGTTTCCAGCTTTGGAAAAATACAAAAAATAAAAAAATAAAAATAATAATTTTATTTGATTTTAGAGAGA
This sequence comes from Saccopteryx leptura, assembly GCF_036850995.1. Lineage (NCBI taxonomy): Eukaryota > Metazoa > Chordata > Mammalia > Chiroptera > Emballonuridae > Saccopteryx > Saccopteryx leptura. Next base: position 83,188,743 of record NC_089505.1, on the reverse strand, counting down.
AAAGAATGGGGCGGGGGATATCGATTTGTTGTTCTACTTATTCACACATTCATTGGTTGAGTTGTCATGTGCCCTGACTGGGGATTGAACCCACAACCTTGAAATATCAGGATGATACTGAGCTACCCAGCGTGGGGAAGAACTTTTTCTTTTTTTTCTTTTTTTAATTTAGATTTATTAATTTTAGAGAGGAGAGAGATGAGAAAGATAACAAAAAGAACGGGAAAGGAACAGGAAGCATCAACTCAGAGTAGTTGCTTCTAATTTATGCCTTGACCAAGCAAGCCTGGGGTTTTGAATAGGCGACCTGAGTGTTCCAGGTCGACGTTTTAACCACAGCGCCACCTCATTCAGGGCCAATACCTTTTACAAATGAAACAATAACCCAATAAAGGTGAGTGAATGGGTATTTGGTGATAAGGAGAAAAAAAATCTCTAGATGGATAAAATGGGTTTAAGTTGTGTCTGGTTATTGGAAACCGAGCAAAAGAGATTAAACCTTCTATAGCAGTGTCTTTGTAAAGATCATGAAAAGCGGAAGAGAAACTGTTGGTCAGCCAAAGAGTAACATCTATGATAGACAGAGGAAGACAGGGCTGGTGAATCAAATTGAGCATGTCATTTGAAGATCAACGCTAATCATAGCAGGTGAGACTTCAGAAGAAGAAGTGACAGGCTGCAGGCAAGATGTACAGAGTAAAAAGAAACAAAAAAACCCAAGAGATAAATTTAAATTTAAATCCTCCAGGCGAAGGAAAGGACACACATGATGCTAAGTGTAAACAGCCCATTAGAAAAGTACAGAGCCTGACCAGGCGGTGGCGCAGTGGATAGAATGCTGGACTGGGACGCTGAGGACCTAGGTTCGAAACCCCGAAGTCGCCAGCTTGAGCACAGGCTCATCTGGTTTAAGTAAAGCTTACCAGCTTGAGCCCAAGGTCACTGGCTTGAGCAAGGGGTCACTCACTCTGCGGTAGCCCCGTGTCAAGGCACATATGAGAAAGCAATCAATGAACAACTAAGGTGCTGCAACAAAGAATTGATGCTTCTCATCTCTCTCCCTTCCTATCTGTCTGTGCCTATCTGTCCCTCTCTCTGTCTCTCTGTACACAAACTGCACTATTTCAAATACAGGAAATTCTAGCACAGTGGTAGTCAACCTGGTCCCTACCACCCACTAGTGGGCGTTCCAGCTTTCATGCCACTATTACATACTAACTGTTGACCAGTCAAGACAGGACAGCAGTCAGACTCTGTTACAGGGCATTTATATTGGGACCACACCCGACCTCTTTCTGACCACCTGGCCCACATCTGCGAGCGGCCAGTAACCAACCCGCATCTGCGATCGGCCAGGTACCTGACCCCGGGTCCACACCCGCCGCTCGATCTAGCGGGCAGTTTATAACTGCTATTGTTGCCCAAAAACTAGCAGTTCGTCGTTTTATTATCCCATAGACAAAGAACTCCATGGTTCGAAGCTTCTTTCTATGACAGAAACTGCCAGACAATGGAGACACCAATTAACTTGTATTTTCATCTGGATTCCTGAATTTTAGGGTAATAGGGTGACATTCTAGGAAACCCCCTTGGACTGCTAATATTAGCCGATGTCTCGCTACTTCGCCCTGATCACAAAGAAGTGATGCCATTGGCTAATACGTGCTACATAAAATTTTATAAAACGCACAACCACGGATACTCACTAACTTAGTCTCATCTCAACAAACTCTCGCTCAACCACGACACTTGTAACGTCGCAACCACGCAACAGACTTCAGGCGCATAAGTTTTATTCATGTTACGTAAGTGAAGCTAAATCGTTATGTAATCGAAACTAAAGTCAGTACGTAGTTAGATTTCTGAGAGCACGCATGTGCTTATAGCTTCAAACAAAATATTGTGAAATATCATGAGCCCATATTTCAAAAGAAAAAATACGCACGCAGCTATTGGCCAGAGTATCTGAAGATGGGTTTCATAGAATCTGTTGCAAATAAACAACATCCAATGTGTTTATTGTGCCATAAAACATTATCCAACGAGGCAATGAAGCCAAGTCGATTGCGAGAACATCTTTCTACAAAGCATCCAAATGACAAGGACGAACCCATTGAATATTTTCAGAAAATACATAAAAAATTTCAAAATCCTTCAACTATCGTTGCATCATTTAAAAACCAACATATGTGACCTGTGGTGGCACAGTGGATAAAGCAACAATCTGGAATGCTGAGGACCCAGGTTCGAAGCCCTGGGCTTGCCTGGGCAAGGCACATATGGAAGTTGATGCTTCCTGCTCCTTCCCCCTTCTCTCCCTCTCTTTTTCTCTTTCATTCACCTCTCTTCTCTCTAAAATGAATAGATAAAATCTAAAAAAGAAAAAAGCTTATATTAAAAAAAAAAACCTTTAAAAAAAAATAAAAAAAACCCAACATACAATAAAGATGGATTAATTGCCACTTACCACATTTCACAAAAAATTGCAAAAAGTGGTAAAAGCTATATTGGAGAAACTATAAAAATACCATCTATAAAAGAATTTATCTCAGTCTGACCACGTGGTGGCACAGTGGATAGAGTGTTGGACTGGGATGCAGAGGACTCAGGTTCGAGACCCAAAGGTCGCCAGGTTGAGCACAATCTCATCTGGTTTGAGCAAAGCTCACCACTTAGAGCCCAAGGTCACTGGCTCAAGCAAGGGGTCACTCGGTCTGCTGCAACTCCCCGGTCAAGGCACATATGAGAAGGCAATCAATGAACAACTAAGGAGCTGCAGTGAAGAATTAATGTTTCTCATCTCTCTCTCTTCCTGTCTGTCCCTCTCTCTGACTCTGTCTCTGCCACAAAAAAAAAAATAAATATTAAAAAAAAATAATTTATCTCAACAGTAATGCATCAGGATATACTTCAAATTTTTTTTACAGAGACAGAGAGAGAGAGAGAGAGAAGGATAGATAGGGACAGACAGGAACGAAGAGAGATGAGAAGCATCAATCATCAGTTTTTTTTGTTTTTGTTTTTTCTGAAGCTGGAAACGGGGAGAGACAGTCAGACAGACTCCCGCATGCGCCCGGCCGGGATCCACCCGGCACTCCCACCAGGGGGCGATGCTCTGCCCCTCTGGGGCGTCACTCTGCCGCGATGAGAGCCACTCCAGCGCCTGGGGCAGAGGCCAAGGAGCCATCCCCAGCGCCCGGGCCATCACTGCTCCAACGGAGCCTTGGCTGCGGGAGGGGAAGAGAGAGACAGAGAGGGAGGGGGGGGGTGGAGAAGCAAATGGACGCCTCTCCTATGTGCCCTGGCCGGGAATCGAACCCGGGTCCCCCGCATGCCAGGCCGACGCTCTACCGCTGAGCCAACCGGCCAGGGCCAATCATCAGTTTTTTGTTGTGACACCTTAGTTGTTCATTGATTGCTTTCTAATATGTGCCTTGACCATGGGCCTTCAGCACACCGAGTAACCTCTTGCTCAAGCCAGCAACGTTGGGTCCAAGCTGGTGAGCTTTGCTCAAACCAGATGAGCCTGCGCTCAAGCTGGCGACTTCCGGGTCTCGAACCTGGGTCCTCCACATCCCAGTCTGATGCTTTATCCACTGCGCCACCGCCTGGTCAGGCTATACCTCAAATTTTAAAAATAGTTGCCCCTAAGCGATAGCACAGTACAGTGACAGATTGATGAAATGGCAGTTAACGTTGAAAACAATCTTATAAGTATTCTCCAAAACTCTTCATTTTCCATGCAATTGGATGAATCTACCATTGCAGATAATGATGCTTTATTTATGGCATATGTACGCTATTTTGATGAAAACAATACATTGCGAGAAGAAATGCTACTTGCAATAAATCTCATCACAGATACAAAAGGATTATCTATATTTAATACTATGAGAACATACTTTACAAAAAAATAATATTCCTTTGAATAATATTGTTGCATGTGCTACTGATGGAGCACCATCAATGGTAGGTCACTATCATGGATTTGTTGCTTATTTGAAGCAGGAAGTGCCAAATGTTTTATGTATTCATTGTGTGGTGCACAGACAACATCTTGTAGGAAAACATCTAAGTACAAGTCTCCATTTATCATTAATTATAATAATTTGAGCAGTAAACAAGATCAAACCAATGCAAAGAATGATAGAATATTTTGGCAGCTTTGCTAGGACAATAATGAAGCTTTTATTAAGTTACTTTTGCACTCAGAAGTTCAGTGTCTGTCAAAGGGTACATCTTTGGCTAGATTTTTAGCATTATATGATAGTGTCATACAATTCTTTGAAAGTAATAATGAGACCAATCTGTGTCAACAGTTTAAAACAGTAAAGAGTGATGCCTTTTACTTGGCAGATATTTTCAAGAGATTTAACGATGTCAATTTGCAGCTTCAAGGACCTAATAAAATTCTTATAGGTTGCCAAAGTATTGTGCTATTATTTATTGACAAACTTGAACTACTTTGTCATAAGCTATTGAAGAGAGAATTTCATCAGTTTCCTCAATTATTATCTATAAAAGATGATGTGGCCCTGGCCGGTTCGCTCAGTGGTAGAGCATCGGCCTGGCGTGTGGAAGTCCCGGGTTCGATTCCCGGCCAGGGCACACAGGAGAAGCGCCCATCTGCTTCTCCACTCCTCCCCCTCTCCTTCCTCTCTCTCTCTCTCTTCCCCTCCTGCAGCCAAGGCTCCATTGGAGCAAAGATGGCCCAGGCGCTGGGGATGGCTCCATGGCCTCTGCCTCAGGCGCTATAGAGTGGCTCTGGTTGCAACAGAGCATTGCCGCCTGGTGGGCGTGCCAGGTGGATCCTGGTGGGCACATGCGGGAGTCTGTCTGACTGCCTCCCCATTTCCAGCTTCGGAAAAATACGAAAAAAAAAAAAGATGATGTAACTCCAGAGGATACTGACAGATTCAATAGCCACCTCAACGAACTTAAATTGGACATGGAAAAACAATTTGAAAATATTTTGAAATTGAAGGTATTATGACTGGATGAAAAATCCTTTTACTGGAAATATTGAAGAGGCTGATACAATTTGCCAAGAAGAACTGTTAGAAATTAGATGATGAAGAAAGTAAACATAAATTCGACAGTGGTAGATATGATAACCTATGGCAAAATAAAAAAATGCCGGTCTTGTATCCAAATATGTGGAAAATGGTATTCAGTTTATTGATACCTTTCCCTAACTCATATCTTGTGGAATCAGGATTTAGTGCTGTTAATCATATTATGACGAAAGAAAGAAACTGCCTGAATATTTCCGAAAGGGGGGACCTTTGTTTGTTCCTCACCAAAATTGAACTGGATATTCAATATTTAGTTTCCCCGCATCAGCCTCAGGGATCTCACTAATAATTCAATCAACTAATGTAATTTCTGTGTACGCAAAGTATAAGTAAAAAGATAGATTTAACTATAGTAAATTGTTTTATAAAGACTTACTCTGTCAAACTTAGCGAAAATCCAACATAAAGTACTTGGTAAGCAATTATTATTATATGCTTTAACTTGCTGTAACTCTGCTTTATAAATTTTATAAAGTTACTTCCCTACTTTATAAATCACCATTACTGTGAAACCAATGGGTGGTTAGAAAATTTTACTACTAAGAGAGATACAAAAGTGCATGGTAGGTATAAAAAGGTTGACTGCCCCTGTTCTAGAAAATGCAAACTACAGAGACAGGAAACTAATCAGTGGTTTCCAGGAGTTAGGGTGGAAGGAGGTAGGAACAGACAGAGCACAGAGGATTTTTAGGGCAGTATACTACTCTGTGCAACAATATAATAGTGGATAACATATTATCATTCAACATGTAGAATGCACAACACCAAGGGTGAACTCAATGTAAACTACTGATCACTGTTAATAATGTAACACTCAATACAGGCTCATCAATTGTACAAAATGGACAACAGAATGCAAAATATTATTGGGGGAGATTATGTTGGGGGTAAGAGGTAAATGAGAACCCTGTACTTTCTGTGCAACTTTGAAAGCATAAAACTGCTTTCAAAATGGTATACAGGCCCTGGCTGGTTAGCTAAGAGCATTGTCCCAAACAACAAGGTTGTGGATTCGATCCCCAGTTGGGGCACACATGGGAAGTAACCAGAATATGCACAACTGACTGGAACAACAAATGCTTTCCTTCTTTCTCCCCTTCTCTCTGTGTCTTTCTATAAAAAAAATTTTTTTTAAAGTCAATAAAAATTATGCCCTGCCTGACCTGTGGAGGCGCAGTGCATAGAGCGTTGACCTGGAATGCTGAGGTTGCTGGTTCAAAAACCAGGGCTTCCCCCTTAAGGCATATACAAGAAACAACTACTATGAATTGATGCTTCCCACTCCTCCCCCTACCCTTTATCTCTCTCCTCTATCAAAAATCAATAAACAAAATATTAAAAATTAAAAAAAATTAAGCCCTAGCCGGATAGCTTGGTTGGTTGGAGTATTGTGCAGAGAGCACAGAGGTTGCCAGTTCAATGCCCCAGTCAAGGCACATAAAGAATAGCTCAATGTGCTTGTCTCTCTCTCCCTACCTCTCTCTCTCTCTCTCAAAAAAAAAGTCTACAATGGAAATTGCCAAAGGGATTAGAAGTACAAATTGCCACTTATAAAAATATTCACAGTGACATAAAGTAAAGCAGAAGGAGTAAAATCAATAATACTGTAATAACTATGTATGGTGTCAAATGGGTACCAGAATTATTGGAGTGATCACTTTGAAACTGTATAAATAAATGTCTCTTTACTATGTTTCACACATGAAACTAATAGTATTGAATGTCAACTAATTGAAAAATCAAACTTTAAAAACTTTCTATACGGCCTGACCTATGGTGGCGCAGTGGATAAAGAGTCAACCTGGAAATGCTGAGGTTGCTGGTTCAAAACCCTGGGTGTGCCTGGTCAAGGCACATATGGGAGTTGATGCTTCCTGCTCCTCCTCCCTTTCTTTCCCCTCTCTATAATAAATAAAATCTTAAAAATAAATAAATAAATAAATTCTATGGCCCACGCCGGTTAGCTCAGCGGTAGAGTGTCAGCCTGGCTTGTGGATGTCCCAGGTTCAATTCCCAGTCAGGGAACACAGGAGAAGCGACCATGTGCTTCTCCAACCCTCGCTCTCCCCCCTTAACCTCTCTCTTTCTTCTTCTCTTGCAGCCATGTCTCGATTGGTTCGAGCACATTGGCCCCAGGCACTGAAGATGGCTCTGTGCAGCCTCCACTTCAGGTACTAAAAATATAGTAGCTCCCTTGCGAGCATGGCCCCAATTGGGCAGAGCATAAGCCAAAGATGGGGGTTCTTGGGTGGATCCCAGTTGGATTCCAGTCAAGGCACATGTGGGAGTCTATCCGTATCCCCTCCTCTCACTTAGAAAAGAAAAAAAAAATTTATGCACCTGATCTGTGGTGGCACAGTGTATGGATAAAGGGTTGACCTAGAATGCTGAGGTTGTCGGTTCAAAACCTTGTCTGGTCAAAGCACATATGGGAGATGATGCTTCCTGCTCCTTCCCCCTTCTCTCTCTCTCTCTCTCCTCTAAAATAAATTAATAAAAATTTTTCTTTAAATAAATAAAATTAATTCTGTAATGTGAATACACTAAAAGTCTCTGGATATTAAGTGAGTATAGTGATCTTTATACAGCTGTTTAAAAAAATTCAATTTAAGCTGACACACTGGGATATATAAGGAGGTGTGTTTATGGGATGAGAGAATATAGAAAGGCAGGTCCGAGGACGGTGACAGCAGGAATTGTTCTGGAAGAAACAGGTGGCTGACACTTCTTAGGATTCACACTGTGGAACCATGTAGAATTCATGGGAACGTCTAGCACAGAGGAGGAGTGGACACCCAGCTGTGGGGCCAAGACCAGGCCTGCAGGGGCAGCCTGAGGAGCCGCTTCCTAGGTGAAATTAAGATGAAGCGCTTGTGGAAAAGAGGGGTCAGGCGGACATGGGAATAAGATAAGGTGGGTCAGTGGTAAAGATCAAAGGGAGCCCTGGCCTGCTGGCTCAGCGGTAGACCATTGGGTGGCACGTGGAAGTCCCGGGTTCAATTCTTGGCCATGGCACACAGGAGAAGAACCCATCTGCTCCCCCGCCCCCGTCCCCCTCTCCTTTCTCTCTGTCTCTCTCTTCCCTTCCTGCAGTCAAGGCTCCACTGGAGCAAACTTGGCCTGGGTGCTGAGGAAGCACCATGACCTCCACCTCAGGCGCTAGAATGACTCTGGTTGCAACAGAGCGACGCCCCAGATGGGCAGAGCATCGCCCCCTGGTGGGCATGCCGGGTGGATCCAGGTTGGGCGCACGCAGGAGTCTCTCTTCCTCCCTCCTTCTCACTTCAGGGGAAAAAAAAAAGAAAGAAAGACCAAAGGGAAGATGGGAAAAGAAGTGAACCCATGCCTGAGAACTGTGCAGATGACGGGCCAGTCCTCTCCTTTAGGTGGGTCCTAGGATGAGGATGTGGCTGCCATGCTGGACACAAGGTGGCAGGGAACACCTGAGGAAGCTCTCTGCCCACATTAACCAAAGCCTCTCACCTCGGGGAGGAGGAGCCCACTCTGAACTCCATGGGTCTTCACCTTGCTCCAGGCGGGACATCACATCCAGATTGGGGAGCAGCAGCCCTAGTCAACAGGGGAAAAACAAAGGATTTGGTGCTCTGCTTGCAGGTGTAGAGAAAGATGTCCTTGGGCCCTGGGGTCAGACAGGGATAGACTAGGAGGGCCCCCTTAGTGCCACCACAGGAAAATAAATCACAAACCTACAGTGGAGGTGGACAGATTGGCCACACCAGGGATAGACTAGGAGGGCCCCCTTAGTGCCACCACAGGAAAATAAATCACAAACCTACAGTGGAGGTGGACAGATTGGCCACGCCAGGGATAGACTAGGAGGGCCCCCTTAGTGCCACCACAGGAAAATAAATCACAAACCTACAGTGGAGGCGGACAGATTGGCCACACCAGGGATCTGCGTCTTAAGGGGACCCATGTTAGGAACGCTTCAGTCCAGCACAAATACACTCTCGGGAAGAGTCCACGCTTGGATTCCCAGAGGCAGAGGGCCCATGCAATGGGCAGCGCCCACCTTACCAAGGGAGACAAGGTGGCTGCAGGTCTCCAGAGTCACGTCACGGTACAGCGTCCTCTGAAGTGAGTCTAGCTGATCCCATTCCTCACGTGTGAAGCTCACCACCACATCCTTCAAGCTCACAGACACCTGCAACATGGCTTGCGTTACCATGGGTCCCTGCCTCCCCGGTGAGGGAAACAGCAGAGGCTGGAGGTGATGTCCCAAGCACTGTGGGGTTCCCGCCTTTGGGCAGTGCTCTGATCAATCACTGACCCAATCCAACGGCATTTTCACTCCTGAGCACCTTGTATATCACTGGTCACATAAGTGTTTCTGATTTTCTGTCCTGAGACACAACGGCAACCTGCACATGCAGAGACCCACCCCCTGCTTCTCTATACTACCACAGATTTGAAGCCTGTCCAAGAGGATGTTCTAGATCAGGGATAAGGAGGCCCTGGCCAGTTAGCTCAGCATGTTAGAGCATCACCTGAGATACCAAGTTGTAGGTTCAATGCTTGGTCAGGGCAAATACTGGAAGTGACTACTGAATGCACAGCTCGGTGGAACAATAAAGAATTCCTTCTCTCTCTCTCTTCCTATCTCTGTCTCTCTGAAATCAATCAGTTAAAAAAAAAAGTTCAGACATGAGCAAAAGACAGCCCAGGGGGAGCCAAATCAAGGCTGTGGTATGTTTTTAGAAGGCAAATGCTGCATGAGATACATTGTTTTCCCCTTGAATTCATGTGTTGAAGCTCTGTGCCTCCCCATGTTCCTGCATTTGGGGACAGGGCCATTACAAAAGTAAATAATGTTTACAGGGATCATAAGGGCAGGGCCCTAATGCAGTGGGATTGGTATCCTTATAATATAAGGAGATACCAGAGGCTTCTTTCTCCACTATGTGAGGAAACAGAGAAGGCTCAATCTGCAAGTCAGGAAGAGAGTCCTCACTAGAAACCAGTCCTGGTGGCACCACAACTGCAGAGTTTTAGGCTCTAGAACTCTCAGAAAATAACATTGTTTAAGTGACACAGTCAGTGGTATTTTGTTACAGCAGCCCAAGCAGACCAGTACAACTAAGAATGGATTTCATGGCCCTGGCAGAATAGCTAAGAGCATCATTCCAATACATAAAAGTTGCTGGTTCAATCCCTGGTCAGGGCACACAGAGAAACAGATAGATGTTTCTGTCTCTCTCTCTCTCTCTAAAATCAAAACAAAATTTATGAAAAAATGGATTTTATCTAAAAAAAATTTTTTAGGTGAGAGGAGGAGAGATGGTGAGGCAGACTCCCACATGCGCCCTGTCCGGGATCCAGCTGGCAACCCCATCATGGGCCGATGCTCAAGCACCAAGCTATTTTAAGTGCCTGAGGCTCTTGCACTCAGAGGGCGCTATCCTCAATACCGGGGCCACACTCAATCGAGCCACTGGGTGCGGGAGGGGAAGAGGGAGAGAAGGGCAAGGGAGAAGCAGATGGTCACTCCTCCTGTGTGCCCTGACTGGGCATTGAACCTGACGTGTTCATATGCCAGGCGGACGCTATATCCACTGAGCCACTGGCCAAGGCCAATTTTACATTTTTTTTTTGTTTTAAAAGGTCAAGTTAAAAAAACATTATGGGAAAGAGACCATATATGGCCTACAGAGCCTAAGACAGTTTCCTCTATCTGATCCTTTACAGAAAACACTGGTAAAGCTGGTACCTTCAAGGAAAGTTGGCCAGCTAGGGGCCAGTTTGGCATCTCAGCTGCACAACTTGCTCAGTAGCTGGACACCTGGACGAGACCCTGAACGTCTCAGGCAGGAGTTTGCCCTGATGGGACCATGAAGACAGCACTTCACTTTAGGTAGTCTTATAGGACATAAGGGGGAGAGATCCAGCCCAGGGGAACAGGTGTAGTAGCCCCTCAGAGCCCCTGGCTCATCCAGACAGAGAAGGTGCTTTATCTGAAAAGAGCCTGTGGGTCACACCCAAAGGTACAAGGCTGAGTGCTATTCCTGGATCCATCTTACAGCTGACGAGATAGAGAGGCAAAAAAGAGTGAAGACAACTGACTCACCCGGGACGGGACTGGCTGAGGACGCGCCTCCATTTCCTCCTCAGACCTGAAGGACCTGCTGTGAAGGGGGCAGCCGTCCTCAGGAGGCAGGGCTGTGGGTGGAAGGACAGTTAGGGATTCAGCAGCTCCCCAGGACCTGGCATGCCTGAGCGCACCACAAACCAAATCAAAGGAGAGGAATGCACCAATGGAGGGACATTCCCCTGGGGTGTGAGGAGCAGGGAGGCAGGGCTCTGACCACCCAGCCTTCTTGTCCAAGGCTTTGAGGTCAGCCGAGGTGACCTACATGGCTTTCCTGTTGTCAGCTGGGCTTAGCCTGCTCAACCTGGGCCTGGGCTCCCTCAATACTCAAATAGGGCAGCCCATTTTCCACAGCATTTCAGGAGAATGAATAGAGGAAGGGAAGGCAGGGTGTCAGAAACAACTGTATAATTTTAAAATATTCCCAAAAGCCCTGGTTGGATGGCTTGCTTGGTTGGAACATTGTCCCGCAATGCAGAGGTGGCTGGTTCGGTCCTTGGCCAGGGTATATACAGAAACAGATTAACAGATTGATGCTTCTGTCTCCCCCTTATCCCTCTTCCTCTCTCTGGATTCAATAAAAATAAAAAAATAGAAAAAAATAAAGACAAAAAAATTCCAATAAAACATCAACTAGTTAGCAAAAACAAAACCAAAAAACCACCTGACCAGGTGGTAGCACAGTAAATAGAGCATCAGAATGGGACGTGGAGGACCCAGGTTTGAAACCCCAAGGTCACTGGATTGAGTGTGGGCTCATTTGGTTTGAGCAAGGCTCATCAGCTTGAAGCCCAAAGTTGCTGGCTCAAGCAAGGGGTCACTTTGTCTGCTGTAGCCCCCCCTCTCCTGTCAAGGCACATGTAAGAAAGCAATCAATGAATAACTAAGGAACCACAATGAAGAATTGATGCTTCTCATCTCTCTCCCTTCCAGTCTGTCTGTCCCTATCTGTCCGTCTGTCTGACACACACACTCTGTACAATTCTCAAACAGTAAAACATTACCTGGTTTCAAAAAGCCCATCCAACTTAAATATATCACGATGAAACTTCAGCCAGTTTCGAAAAATATGTTGGTAATGGTGACCAGGAGGATGAGAACTCCCAGGCGGATAGCAAAGGGTTCTCTGAAAGAGGGTGGTGGCTGTTGTCATGTGTACACCCTTCCTTAGGACATTCTGGTTTGTTTTTTTAACAGAGACAGAGAGAGTCAGAGAGAGGGATAGATAGGGACAGACAGACAGGAACAGAGAGAGATAAGAAGTATCAATCATCAGTTTTTTGTTGCGACACCTTAGTTGTTCATTGATTGCTTTCTCATATGTGCCTTGATCGTGGGCCTTCAGTAGACCAAGTAACACCTTGCTCGAGCCAGCAACCTTGTGTCCAAGCTGATGAGCTTTTGCTCAAACTAGATGAGCCTGCGCTCAAGCTGGTGACCTCAGGGTCTCGAACCTCGGTCTTCCCCATCCCAGTCCGACGCTCTATCCACTGCAACACTGCCTGGTCAGGCAGGACATTCTGAAGGTGTCAGAATATGGCCCCACTGCCTGGGGTAGAGTAACAGAAGAGAGAGCCCAGAAATAAAACCTTAGTTATATGATCAAACTACGACACATGAGACAAGAATACAGAATGGGGTAAATACAAGCTCTCCAATACATGGTGCTGGGAAAAACTGGAAATATACATGCCAAAAATAAAGAACTAGACAATTTTTGAAGTCCATTTACAAAAATAAACTCAAAATGGATTACAAACTTAAAGACCTGAAACCTTTTTTTTTTTTTTTTTTTTTTACAGAGACAGAGAGGGAGTCAGAATGAGGGATAGACAGAGACAGACACACAGGAACGGAGAGATGAGAAGCATCGATCATTAGCTTTTCATTGCGCATTGCAACACCTTTGATTGCTTTCTCATACGTGCCTTGACCGCGGGCCTTCAGCAGACTGAGTAACCCCTTGCTTGAGCCAGCGACCTTGGGTCCAAGCTGGTGCGCTTTGCTCAAACCAGATGAGCTCACGCTCAAGCTGGCGACCTCCGGGTCTCGAACTTGGGTCTTCCGCATCCCAGTCCAACGCTCTATCCACTGCGCCACCACCTGGTCAGGCAAGACCTGAAAACTTTTCGAAGAAAATATAGGCAATCAACTTTTTTTTTTTTTTTTTACAGAGACAGAGAAAGTCAGAGAGAGGGATAGACAGGGACAGACAGACAGAAACAGAGAGAGATGAGAAGCATCAATCATCAGTTTTTCATTGTGGCACTTTGTTTATTGATTGTTTTCTCATATGTGCCTTGACTGTGGAGCTACAGCAGACCGAGTAACCCCTTGCTCGAGCCAGAGGCCTTGGGTCCAAGCTGGTGAGCTTTTTACTCAAACCAGATGAGCCTGTGCTCAAGCTGGCGAACTTGGGGTCTCGAACCTGGGTCCTCAGCATCCCAGTCTGACGCTCTATCCACTGTGCCACTGCCTGGTCAGGCAGCAATCAAGTTTAAAAAAAAAAAGATTTTATGTATCTATTTTACAGAGAGGAGAGGTGAGTGAGAAGTATGAATTCATAATTACTTCACTGTTGTTCACTACTTTCCTCCCTCCCTCCCTCTCTCTCTTTCTTTCTTTCTGACAGAAACAGAGAGAGAGGCAAAGACAGGGACAGATAGCAAGACAGACTGGAAGGGAGAGAGATGAGAAGCATCAAGTCTTCGTTGTACCTTCTTAGTTGTTCATTGACTGCTTTCTCATATGTGCCTTGACCGGGAGGCTCCAGCAGAGCCAGTGACCCCTTGCTCACTTCAACAACCTCGGGGTTTTGAACCTGGGTCCTCTGTGTCCCAAGTCTGACACTCTATCCACTGCACCATTGCCTGGTCAGGCACTACTTGCTCTTGTATTACTTGATTTCTAACTGGTAACCTCAGTGTTCCAAGTCGATGCTCTATGCACTGCATTACCACAGGCTGGGAAGCAATAAACTTTTTGACACTGGTCTTACCACTCATTTTCAGGTATGCATCCTAAGTCAAAGGCAACAGAAGAAAAAACAAAACCAACCAACAAGGCCCTGGCCGGTTGGCTCAGTGGTGGAGCGTCAGCCTGGTGTGCGGGAGTCCCAGGTTCGATGCCCGGCCAGGGCACACAGGAGAGGCTCCTGTCTGCTTCTCCACACCTTCCCCTCTCCTTCCTCTCTGTCTCTCTCTTCCCCTCCCGTAGCCAAGGCTCCACTGGAGCAAAGTTTTCCCGGGCGCTGAGGATGGCTGTGTGGCCTCTGCCTCAGGCACTAGAATGGCTCTGATTGCGGCAGAGCGAGGCCCCAAGATGGGCAGAGCATCGCCCCATGGTGGGCATGCCGGGTGGATCCAGGTCAGGCACGTGCTGGAGTCTGTCTGACTGCCTCCATGTTTCTAGCTTCGGAGGGATACAAAAACAAAAACAAAAACAAAAAAAACCCAACCAACAAGAAACCCCATTGGGAGCACTTTAAACTATAAAGCTTTTGTGCTGTAAAGAAAATCATCAACAAAACAAAAAGGCAACTTGAATGGGAGGAAATGTTTGTAAGTGATATGTACTTGATAAGGGGTATGCAATATATATATAAAGAACTCATACAGCTCAACATAAAAAAAGCCAATTAGCCTGGCCTGTGGTGGCACAGTGGATAGAGTGCCGACCTGGAATGCTGAGGTCCCATGTTGGATATTCTGAGCTTGCCAGGTGAAGGCACATATGACAAGCAAGCAATGAACAACGAAAGTAAAGCAACTATTCCTCTTGCTCCCCTGCCACTTCCATCTCTGTAAAATCAAAAAATAAAATCTTAAAATAAAAAAAGAACCAACTATAAAATGAGCAGAGGACCTGAATAGACATTTATTTCTCCAAAGAAAATGTGCAGATGGCCAGTAGACATATGATAACAGGTTCAGTATCTCTAATCATCAGGGAATGCAGATGAAAACCACCAGGAGTTATCACCTCACAATTAGTCAGAATGGCTATCATCAATAAATCAACAAACAAGTGTTACAGAGGATGTGGAGAAAAGGGAATAATTGTGCACTGCTGGTGGGATTGCAGATTGGTGCAATGACTGTGAAAAGCAGGATGAAGGTTTGTCAGAAAAATTAAAAATGAACCTAGCAATTACACTTGGGAATTTATTCAAGAAACACAAAAAGAAATTCAAAAGAATATATGTATACCTGTGTTCATTGCAGCATTATTTACAATAGTTAAGACTTGGAAACAGGCCTTGGCCGGTTGGCTCAGTGGTAGAGCGTCGGCCTGGCGTGCAGAAGTCCTGGGTTCGATTCCTGGCCAGGGCACACAGGAGAAGCGCCCATCTGCTTCTCCACCCCTCCCCCTCTCCTTCCTCTCTGTCTCTCTCTTCCCCTCCTGCAGCCGAGGCTCCATTGGAGCAAAGATGGCCCGGGCGCTGGGGATGGCTCCTTGGCCTCTGCCCTAGGCGCTGGACTGGCTCTGGTCCAGGCAGAGCAATGCCCCGGAAGGGCAGAGCATCGCCCCCTGGTGGGCAGAGCGTAGAACCCTGGTGGGCGTGCCGGGTGGATCCTGGTTCGGTGCATGCAGGAATCTGTCTGACTGTCCCTCCCCATTTCCGGCTTCAGAAAAATACAAAAAAAAAAAAAAAAAAGACTTGGAAACAGCCCAAATGTCCATCAGTAGATAAATGACTAAAAAGTTATGGAACACTGGCCCTGGCCAGTTGGCTCAGCGGTAGAGCGTAGGCCTGGCGTGAGGGGGACCAGGGTTTGATTCCCAGCCAGGGCACACAGGAGAAGCGCCCATTTGCTTCTCCACCCCCCTCCTTCCTCTCTGTCTCTCTCTTCCCCTCCCGCAGCGGAGGCTCCATTGGAGCAAAGATGGCCCAGGCGCTGGGGATGGCTCCTTGGCCTCTGCCCCAGGCACTGGAGTGGCTCTGGTCGAGACAGAGCGTCGCCCCTGGTGGGCGTGCCGGGTGGATCCCAGTCGGGCGCATGCGGGAGTCTGTCTGACTGTCTCTCCCCATTTCCAGCTTCAGAAAAATACAAAAAAAAAAAAAAAAAAAAAGTTGTGGAACATTTATACAGCGAAGTGTCAGCCATAAAAAAGAATGAAACCTGACTTCTGTGGTGCAGTAGATAAAAAAAAGTGTTGACCTAGAATGCCGAGGTTACCCTGGACTTGCCCGGTCAAGGCACATACAAGAAACAACCACTAAGAGCTGGTGCTTCCTGCTCCTCCCCCCACCTTCACTCTCTCCTCTAATAATTATTTTTTATAAAAACCTAGAGTTTCAAAATAATTAAAACAAAACTCAGAAAAAAGGAATGAAATCTCACCATTTGCTTCAGCATGGATGGACCTGGAGAACATTATGCAAAGCAAAATAAGCCAGTCAGGGAAAAACAAGTACTGTACGATTTCACTTACATTTTTAGTGGAATCTAGAAAAACAAAAGAAACCAAAAAAACTCAGAGAATAAACTGTTAATTGTCAGATGGGCTGGGGGTTATGGGAGAAAAAGTCAATGGAATTAATGAGCACAAACTACCCATTATAAAAACAAATCATCTCGCCTGACCAGGCGGTGGTGCAGTGGATAGAGCATCGGACTGAGATGCAGAGGACCCGGGTTCGGGATCCCGAGGTCGCCGGCTTGAGTGCGGGCTCATCTGGTTTGAGGAAAAGCCCACCAGCTTGAACCCAAGGTCGCTGGCTCCAGCAAGGGGTTACTCGGTCTGCTGAAGGCCCGCGGTCAAGGCACATATGAGAAAGCAATCAATGAACAACTAGGACAGGGGTCTCAAACTCGCGGCCCAGCGTGACTAATTTTGTGCGGCCCGCAGACTAATCCACGAAATTCAAAATATTTTGGATAAAATTAAGTAAGCCTAGGGGCCTACTTGTATTTTTCATTTCTCTAGCATCCTAGCTAGATATTAGCTTAGTTAACAGCAGTTGTGATGCGAACTAGTTTCTGGTCGTTTTGTGACACTGAGTAAACTGCATGTACGATTGTGCTTGTTGTACTGATTTTTTTTTTGTTTTCAACTGCAGTGAGAAAAGTGTTGCGTAACAGTTGCCTTTTGTAGACCTAGTGCGGCCTGCCAAAGGGCTGTGATCTTGCTCTGCGGCCCTCATGCTGAGTTGAGTTTGAGACCCCTGAACTAGGGTGTTGCAACGTGCAATGAAAAACTAATGACTGATGCTTCTCATCTCTCCATTCCTGTCTCTCTGTCCGTGTCTATCCCTCTCTCTGACTCACTCTGTCTCTGTAAAAAATAAATAAAAACAAACAAACAAAAAAACCAAATCATCTCATGCAGGTAAAGTACAGCACAGGGAATAGTCAGCAATGTCGTAATATCTGCTTATGGTGTCAAGTGGCTACCAGCCTTATTGAAGGTACCACAAGGTATGTAAATGTCTAATCACCTGAATCTAACACTGTGTCAACTAAAATTAAAACAAATTAAAGAGCTTGAGTAAAAATTCACCTAAGGCATCATGAGTGGGGAGTAGAAAGCCAGGAGCTCAACAGCCCACGACCCCACTGCCCTTGACCTCTTTTTTGTTATTCTGTGTGAGGCCAACCTCTCAGCCTCTCACATGGGTGCTCTGCACAATCTGCTCCATACCCACCAGCTGCCCTCTCTGCCTGCCTCTGCCAGATTCAGTGCCCTGGGTGGTATGAGACTGCATGGACATCCATATCCACTCCATTTGTCCCCCTACAGCTGCAAGTCACGGCTCTCACTCCCTTCTGGACCCTCTTCCTCATTTCCTCTTCTGTGCAGACAAAACTCTTAATTACTCAAATGGTATCCCTGGATGCCTCCACCTTCCTGGCACATGAACTCCTCTAAGCCAACAACCTCCCAAGGGGTGCCCCCAACTTCTCAGGGGAGGTTATCCTTTCGGTTAAGTCAAATCCTGCATGCCGGTGCCCCAACCTTGCCATTACGTTCCTCCTCACAGCCGAGTTGTTGAGAGCCAATGACATACCCAGTCTCCAGTTCTTCACCTTGCTCTCTCCTATGAACATACATGTACACTACACCTAATAAGGCTGCCCCAAAACACTCAAGATCTTATTCTGACACTGCAGCCCACCCCTAGCCAATTTCCTACTGCCTGTGTCCATTTCTACCCTCTGATACTCTCCTCCTTCCTTGCCTGCTTTCAAAGTCCCAGTTCTACCACTTGCCTCTGTAGAATTCCTAACAGGCCTTAACTTCTCTGGGTTAAATTTCCTCATCCTTCGTCTTCTGGAAGAATAGCAGGTCCTGCCTCACGGTGCTGCTGTGAGAAATGAGTTGCACTATAGCTAAATACCAAGCTGACACCCAGTATGGGCACAGCACATTTAGTCATGTTAATTAGACTGGGACATAAAATCCCTCTTCTGTAGCTCATGCTGAATGTGGGAGGGCTGATGTGGCTTGGGAGCCGGCAGGGGTGGGAAGGAGTCTTTCTCTTTACAATTCCAGTTTGCTAGGTTTCATGACAAACCTAGACCTCCCTCCCAAGCTCCCTAACACTGCCATTCCCTTCTCCACATCCAGCCATACTCCCCATAGCATCCTCAACTCCACAAAGCTGACACTGACCAAAAATTTTTTTTTCCTGTTCAGTGATTTCCTTCTTGGCTCCTCACTAGAAATGGAAATAGTCTCCTCAGTCAATTTCACTCCATTGACACCCCACTTGACACTGAGTTATTTCTACAGCCATGGGAGTCTACTGCGAGGCTCTCTGAAATCCAACCCCAAGCCCTCATGAACAGGACAGCTTCCTTCCTGTCCCTGCTGTCCACACCTCCAATCTCACTGAGATTTCCAACCCCCTAACGTAGGGCATCCACATGCAAAATCAATGTAGGCTCCCTATTTCTCTTTGCTCTGCCTAGGTTACCCTAATTTTTTAAAACTGATTTTTAGAGAAGGGAGAGAGTAAGAAACGATTTTCTGTTCTACTTGTTTATGTATTCATTAATTGATTCTTGTATGTGCCTCGACTGGGAAATGAAGTCACAATCTTGGTGTATCAGGATAACGCTCTAACCAACTGAGCTACCTGGTTGTGGCTACCCCTAATTCCTTGCTCACCTGGAAAATACATGCTTTCTCTTCAAACTGAGTATAAAGTTCATGTACCAGTGGAAAAAATGTGACCATGTTTTGGGACTGGGGTGTCCTCTAGGGTAGCGGGTATGTATGTATATAAGGATGTCCAAACTTGTAGAGAACGTTTATAATTTATTTTAGCCAAACAGAGACTACACCTGGAAACAAGATTTAAACACCTGACATGCCAAGGTTGTGGGTTCAATCCCAGGTCAAAGCACATACAGAAATCAACCAATGAATGCATAAATAAGTGGAACAAGAAATTGATGTTTCTTTCTCTCTCTCTAAATACTAATAAATTAAAAAAAAAAAAAAAGGAATTTCTACAGACTGGGAAAATGCTTTCCAGTAATGCGTTTGCAACTTCTTTTAGGCATTCAGAATGAAGGGACCATCAGAAGATTACATGTAGGTGGGAGAGAGGAAGGCAGGGACCAGGTATTACAGAATGATTTCACAAGAAACACTTTCAAGGAAGGTCAGCAGAGAGGCCCAGAAAACAATGGCTAACCTTTCTACTAAAGAACTTACAGGCCTGGGGCATGACTACGCGCCACGACCTACCCAGTGAGGAATGTATGATCATTATCATCATCACCCTTTAAGGTTACTTTTCATAGAACTCCCTTTTTTATCAGGAGGGGGGGAATACTTCCCTGGGCGGCTGCCAGGAGGCGCTTGGCAGCCACCTCCTGAACACACAGAGAGAAAGCCTCCTGGGGTTGACAGTGTGATTTCAGAGAACAAAAAGAGGCGCCATACAGGCCTGGGTGGGCTGCCCCCATATACACAAACGCCAGCCTGAACACCTCCATAGCACCTCGATGCTGACAAGAAGAGACTGCAGCCCTCCACTCGGGGCCGGATCTGCAGCAGGAGAGGGTCACACAGAGCGGACCTGTCCCTGTCCTGACACAGGACAGCCTCCTCCATCACGAGGAGCTCTGCTGCCAGAGGAACCCTGCCTGGACCGGCTCTCTCTCGACTCCAGCAGCCGGAGGGGCATGAACCTTGCAGCCCCCCCACCCCCAGCCAGGGCCCCGCCGGAGGAGGTCCGCGGGCCAGTCCCGCTCCCCCCGACGGGTGGCTTCAGGCTGCAACCCGCTCCAAAGCCTCCGACGTTGCCCCCGCGTGCCTGACTCACCTGCGCGGGCGAGGCAATGGCGGAGCTTCCGTTGCCCGGCGGAAGTGCGTGTACTCTGCACCACGGACTACAAGACCCAGAAAGCCGCACGCGGAGGGGGGCCCTTTCTCGGGCGATTTTCGACGTTTCTTGCGTGGTAGCGTCAAGCCCGGTGTGCCAGGGTACCGGCGTGGTACAACTTCCGCTTTTACAGAGGTTCCGGCAGTAGTCCAGGGCAGGCGTTGGCTTTCTTGGGGCTCTCTGCTCCTGGGCGTGCCTGTCTTCTGGGATCTACGTCAGCGGGCGGCTCTGATCCTCCTTATCGGACAGCGTCGGTCTGGTTGCATTTTTCTTTTTCTTTTTGCCCTGGTTGCATTTTGTCCAAGGTGCAAGTTGGATGTGCGAGCTGACTGGAAAGCGGGTCTATCCTATGTGATTGCTCCGGGAACGATATATCTTGTCTTTTTTTTTTTTTTTTTTTTTTTTTGCTAAGTAGGACTGAGGCGAAAACTAGGGAATCTGGCGGTTCGTGACCAAGTCTTTGACGGCTCTGGGCCTTTTGCGCCAGAGATGATTGTGGGTCAGAGAGGTATGGCCCTCGTGTGTCTATTGTGATTGTATTGCATGTAGGTTGCAGAATAAGACCCGCCACCTACCCTGGCTCTACAAGGAGGAAACCTTCCCGGGCAGGCCGCTGTTTTGGGAACCACTCCCGCTATTCTGAGACATCAGTCCGTAATCATGAGCTCCTAGATTGTGCTCTTGTGTCCTGGGTGCTCCCGGGACTGAGATTGTTGGGTACTTTGCCCAAAAGCCATTACCTTTCTCTTCTTTTTTTAATTTTTATTTTTTTTAGCAAATGAGACAGGGACAGACAGGAAGGGGAGAGAGGTGAAGAAGCATCAACTCTTGGTTGCAGCACCTTAGTTGTTTATTGCTTGCTTTCTCATATGTGCACTGACTGCAGCGCTCCACTGAGCCAGTGACCCCTTGCTCAAGCCAGCGACCGTGGGGTCATGTGTATGAGCCCACGCTCAACCTGGCGCCCCATGCTCAAGCTGGTGAGCCTGCGCTCTAGCCAGATGACTCTGCCCTGGTGCCAGTGACCTTGGGATTTCCAATATTGGTCCTCAGTGTTCCAGATAGACGCTCTCTCAACTGCGCCATCACCTTCTTACTTGGGTACTTTGTTACTTGCCAACGTGACCCTGCAATTTCTATCTTTTTTCAGACAGTCTGGAATCTAACTTACAAAGGGGGAGGCTTGGTGGTCTCGTGCCTGATGCTGCTTGTTGGAATTAGGAAAGGGCATTCTGACCAAGGAGAAATAATAACAAGTGTGCTGGGGGTTTCTGAGAAAGTTTTCCTCCCTCTCAAAAATGGATGTAAGGTACTAGTGTGTTCCTTCTTTTATTCCCTGTGAGAGTGTCATCAGTATGTATTGTGTAGAAGAGAACCGCCCTCCCAGCACCATGAGGAATACAGCTCAAGTGGCAAGGTCAGTGTGCTGAGAATGGCAGGGCAGAAACATGGGAAGAAGCACAGTATGTAATGGGATCCTCTTTGACTCAACGACCATTGAATCAGCTAATGAACTGAATCAACTAATATCATCTCTGTTCACCTTGAGACCTTTCCTTATGCTATAATAAATGACCTTGTTTGTTTTTATTAAACAAAATTTCAAATATATGAGAGAATAGTGTGATGAAACCCTACGCATTACTCAGCTTCATTTAGTGTCAATATTCTGCTGTTTAAACTTAATCTTATCCCCACCTGCTCCTAGCCACCACTGGATTACTTTTTTTGGGGGGGGGGGGGGGATTAATTTTTTTAAAATTTTTTTTAATTTTTTTTTTTTTAAGGATATTAAACTTCTGAAGCTGGAAACGGGGAGAGACAGTCAGACAGACTCCCGCATGCGCCCTACCGGGATCCACCCGGCACGCCCACCAGGGGGCAACGCTCTGCCCACCAGGGGCAATGCTCTGCCCCTCCGGGGCGTCGCTCTGCCGGGACCAGAGCCACTCTAGCGCCTGGGGCAGAGGCCAAGGAGTCATCCCCAGCGCCCGGGCCATCCTTGCTCCAGTGGAGCCCTGGCTGCGGGAGGTGAAGAGCTAGAGACAGAGAGGAAGGAGGGGGGGGGCGGAGAAGCAAATGGGCGCTTCTCCTATGTGCCCTGGCCGGGAATCGAACCCGGGTCCCCCACACGCCAGGCCGATGCTCTACCGCTGAGCCAACCGGCCAGGGCCGGGATTAATTTTTTAAAAAATATTTTTTAACTTATTGATTTTAGAGAAAGGAAGAGAGAGAGAGAGAAAGAGACATAAATACCTGTCTGTTTCTGTATCTTCCCTGACTGGGGATCTAACCCAGTAATCTCTGTGTATCACCAAGCAAGCTACCCAGCCAGGGTTGGATTTCTCTTTCAATAATTTTTTATTTTCCAATAACAGTGGACCAACAATATAATATTAGTTTCAGGTGTACATTCCAGTGATCAGATACTTATGTAAATTATGGGGTGATCACTGATAAATCTAGTACCCACCCAAGACCATAGATAGTTATTACAATATTAATTCACAGGGCTTGGAGAACTGGAGGGGAAATGTGACTGCTAAGTGCATATTTTCTTTCCTGAGGTGATGAAAATGTTCTGAAATTATGATAGTTGTAAAATTCTGAAAATACTAAAAACCATTGAATTTTACAGTTTAAATGGGTGAATTAATTATGAATTCTGTTTCAGTAAAGCTGTTTAAAAATAAATACATAGTCTGGCCTGTGGGGGGTGCAGTGGATAGAGCATTAGGTCTGGTGAAAATGAGTTTTTAAATAACTACAAAATCATAAGCACCTAGAAACAGTAGTATTAATTTCTTAGTAGCAAATATGCAGTGTTTATATTACTTTCAATTGTGTCAAATTTTTTACATTTTGCTTTTCAAATTAGGATTTGAACAAGGTTCATACCTTGCATTTGGTTAATGTGTACTTAAGACTTCTTATTTACGGATTTTTTTCACATACATCTTTTTTCTTTGTATTTGTTGAAACCAAGTCAATTTTTCCCTTAGGACTTACCACATCCTGGATTTTGGTGATGGTATCCCTATGGTGCCATTTCTTTTTCCCTTGTTTTTCTTATAAACTGGTCATTAGATCAAGAGGCTTTAATTAGCCTGACTAGATGGTAGCACAATGGATAGAGCATTGATATGGGACATTGAGGTCCCAGGTTCGAAACCCCAAGGTTGCTGGCTTGAGCATGAGATCATAGACATGAATGACCCCATGGTCACTGGCTTGAGCAAGGGGTCACTGGCTTGTCTGTAGCCCCCAGTCAAGGCACATATGAAAAAGCAATCAATGAACAAATAAAGAGCTGCCATTAAGAGTCGATGCTTTTCATCTCTCCCTTCCTGTCTGTTTCTGTCTCTCTCTGTCCCTCACTTAAAAAAAAAAAAAAGGCTGAATTAGATTCAAATTGATATATTTGTGTGAGCAATGGGGAGGAAAAAGAATCAAGCAGAGGCATTTTCTGCTGAAAGGGAAAGAATCTGAATGCAAGGAGTGAATGAAATGAAGAGCTTGTCTAAAGGGTTGAGACTGGTGGGATTGGTCACCATTTTCTGAGCCAAAAAGAAGCATGTGAAGACAGAGCAAGCTTAGTGATGAGGAAGGGGCAATGGACACTCCCCTTAGGAGGGAATCTCAGAATCTGTGAGGCAGTGGTAGCCAAAGGCCAGGGCCTGGGGTTCCTGGCTTGGTACAGTGAGACATCTCCCAGTGTCCCCATCCTTGAAGAGTTAAGAGGTGGCTGAAAGGAGGAAGATGTGGTTTCCAGAGCTCCAAGGCTGGGAAGGCTATGTCTCTGGCCAGGGGAGATCTCAGGTTGAGTGTAGGGCATCTCTCTGGGTGTTGAGGATGTGGGTGTCAAGATTTTCTAGGGGTTGCCTGACCAGGCGGTGCTGCAGTGAATGGAGCGTGGAACTGGGACGTGGAGGAACCAGCTTCAAAACCCCGAGGTCACTAGCCTGATTGCGGGCTCACCTGGTTTGAGCAAGGCTCACCAGCTTGAGTCCAAGGTCGCTGGCTTGAGCAGAGGGTCACCTGGTCTGCTGTAGCCCCCCGGTCAAGGCACATACAAGAAAGCAATCAATGAACAACTAATGAGCCGCAAAGAAGAACTGAAGCTTCTCATCTCTCTCCCTCCCTGTCTGTCCCTATCTGTCGCTGTCACATAAATAAATAAATAAACAAACAAACAAGAACAAAAATATTATCTAGGGGTTACTGACTGGACTGGGGGGCATGGTATTCTAAGCTGAAGCAGGAGGCCCTTTGGCTGATCTTTGGGGGTCTTTGGGGAGGGCTCAACTAGAGGGTCAGGGCACATTGTCCATTTGAGGGTTCTGGGACGTTTTCCCAGCTTATGGAACCCCATCCCACTGAAACTTCCCAAGTTCAGTGTTTCTTTGGTGATTCTCAAGTTAAACCAAGGGGATGATATTTTTCATTGACCCTAAGAAGTGGGGATATCTTAGAATTCCAAGGCTTGGTGATGGTTGTCATTGGAGGTGAGATATTTGTGGCTGGGAGGTCAATTTAATTGATATGTGCAGCAAGCACTTAAGGGGAGAGTAATGAACAGCCAAGTCAAGTCCCTGCCTGCGTGGGGCTCGTGTTTGCGCCAGGACTACAGGGACTAGAACTCCTTTGGGACACTGGTAATCTCAGGGCGATGAGAGCTGTGAAGGGCAAAGTCAAGGTGAGGAATTAGGGCCCAAGCAAGATGGTCAGGGGAGCCATCCCAGAGTGAGGGCATGTTCCAGCAAAAAAGATGGGACACATCACTTAAAAAAACTCTTTTTCCCATTGATCTGAGATACGGGGGAGGGGGAGATTAAGAGGAAGGGAGAGAGATAAGCTTCAAATCATTCCACTCAGTTCTGCAATTCATTAGTTGCTTCTCTTATGTGCCCCGACTGGGGATTGTTCCCGTGACCTCCACGCCTCGGGGACAATAATCTAGATATTCTATCTACTGTCCTTGGTCACCCAGCCAGCCCCGCATTATGCTTTGTGACTTCATCTCATGGAATTCTGCTGGGGCTACTGATCGAAACAAGTCGGATCGGTTTCTAGGGAGGAATGGCAAAGAATTTGTGCTCACATTTGAAACTATCACAGATGGGAAAGGAGTCAGCTTACCTACAGTGACCCTCTACTCACAACAGACCCGTGTGACATTTCAAGATACAGTGATCTTCTCATGTGAGGATGTGGCTGTGAACTTCACCTGCAGGTGCTGGGCACCATGGTGGGGCCCCTCCCTGAGAAAATGGACATCTCTGCATCATTGGGACTTGGAGGAGCGACTGATGTTCTCCATTAACTGCTCCTTCTCTCTAGGAAAGGTCTCCATCTCATGCAGGGGGAGGGCAGAGGCACCCAGGTAAAGTTCTTCGACCCTGGATGTTCTTGTTGCTCAAAGGAGCCAAAAGTGCCATTATCAGGTTGCGGAAGTGATTATGTGTGGAACAGCTATGAACCCGGTGCATGAAGAGGGCACGCAGGGAAGCACCCAACCAGTATCTGCTGAATGTAAGTACCTCTGACCCAAAGGTTTAGAAAATGTTTTGAAATGTTATGTAGAACCCTGGCTCGCTGGCTCAGCGGTAGAGCGTCGGCCCAGCATGTGGAAGTTCTGGGTTCGATTCCCAGCTAGGGCACACAGGAGAGGTGCCCATCTGCTTCTCCCCTCTTCCCCCTCTCCTTTCTTTCTCTCTCTTCCCCTCCTGCAGCCAAGGCTCCACTGGAGCAAAGTTGGACTGGCACTGAGGATGGCTCCATGGCCTCCATCTCAGGCGCTAGAATGGCTCCAGTTGCAATGAAGCAACAGCCCAGATGGGCAGAGCATCGCCCCCTGGTGGGCATGCCAGGTGGATCCTGGTCCTGCACATGCAGAATTCTATCTCTGCCTCCCCACTTCTCACTTCAGAAAATTGTTTTTTTTTTAAAAAGAAAGAAATGTTATGTAGAACTTAATAGGACACAGGTCAAGTCATGGGGCAAGGAATGAAATGGGCTATGGACTGTGTGACCTGGACAATTTTTTTTTTTTTTGACCTGGACAATTTTAATGTCACCTCGTGTGAAACATTGGCATTAAATACACATGCCGTATGTAGTTCTGCTAGTTGCTTAAACTGGTGATGGAAATTGGATCACCCCTCCCTCAACGGAATCCCTCAGGAAAAGTTGAAATGTGAAGGAAACGAACATCCCCAGGAGGCTCCCACGCTTGCCCGGCGTTTCCAGCCCTCGAGGCCTCCACGGGTTGCTCTCAGGGTTCCCACTCCTCGCATCTAACTATATCTGGATGCCATCAGGAACAGAATGACATACGCATCCTGACTCACTTGGCATCTCGAGCTAGAGGGACCGTGGCCTTCCACAGAATCTGCTAGAACTGGTTTGACAGCTTCCATCTTTTTATTTGAACATTGCTCATTTATCAAACAGGTAATAAAAAATAGTTATTTAAATAGGAAAACACAGAGTCTACCACAAAAATATATAGTTTTATTTATCCATCTTAGTCCTTGTTCATCCACGTAAGTACTTTACCACAAATATATCAGTATACACACTTTCATATAAGCACTTCTCAGGTTTCATGAATACAATTAAAAAAAATATTTTTTTAATTAATTAATTTTTAGAGAGAGGAGAGAGAGAGAGAGAGAGAGAATGGGGGAGAAGAAGGAAGCATCAACTCCCATACATGCCTTGACCAGGCAAGCCTGGGATTTTGAACTGGCCACCTCAGTACTCCAGGTCAACACTTTATCGACTATGCCACCACAGGTCAGGTTCACTTTTAAAAAAATTGACTGATTTAGACAAAGGAAGAAAGAGATAAGGGGAGGGGGGGAAGCATTCATTGGTTGTTCCACTTGGCTCTGCATTCATTGGTTGTTCTACTTAGCTCTGCATTCATTGGTTGTTCTACTTAGCTCTGCATTCATTGGTTGTTTCCGATTTGTGCCCTGACCAGGGATGGAACCCGCAACCTTGTTGTTTTGGGACAATGCTCTCACCAACTGAGCGAACAGGCCAGGGCTCCACTAGTAACACTTCTAATGGCCAAATTGTTACTGCGAATCAACTGAGTAAAAAAATTAAATGTTTTCCCGTTATATTCATTAGCAGTGATGGCCTCCCTGGTTGTCCTTTGGTCTTGAGATCATCATCACTCAATTACTTTTCACATCAGTTCTGAATCCCAACCATACCCGTTCATGTTCCGATGCACACTGAGTTGAAAAAGGCGGTCTCTCTTCAACAGGCTTGGGCACGGTGAGGCAGGTGCTTCTTGCATTGCACTCCACCATGTGTCTTCAGATGCCCTATGAGGTGCGAGCTCTGAGTGAAGGCCTTTCCACATTTGTTACACCTGTAGGGGCGTTCCCCAGTGTGGGTCCTCTGATGCCTGATGAGATGGGAGCTCTGGCGGAAGGCTTTTCTGCAGATCTGGCACTGGTAGGGCTTGGCTCCAGTGTGAGTCCTCAGGTGCTGGGCGATGGCGGAGCGGTCATTGAAAGTCCTCCCACATTCGCGACACTGAAAGGGCCTCTCTCCGGTATGAATTCTCTGATGCTGTGTGAGGGAGGAGCTCTGAATGAAGGCTTTCCCACAGTCCTGACACACATAGGGCTTCTCTCCTGTGTGTATTTTTTTATGCACAGAGAAGTATCTCGGGTTCCGGAATGTTTTACCACAGGCGCTACATCGGCAAGCTTGGCTCCCCTTGTGAATTCTTGTAAATGTAACCAGTGGGGTGCTTCGGCCAAGGAGCCCACAACCACTACTTTCCCTGGCTCTGTCTCCTTTGTGGCTCTTCTGATGAACTTTTACATGTGAAGTGTGTGTCACCTTTTTAACCCGTGAGCCATGCTTGCGCAACCGTTTCCTAGGTAGAGTTTTCTGGAGTGAAACATGTTTTGTGTCAGGACCCGTGCTTGCCTGGGATTTTGGCTGCTTCTGAGAGAGGGATTTTTTCTGGGTCAGCCTCACAGGTTTCAGTGCTCTGTCCCGAACCTCAGGGGACCCACCCTGCACGGCCTCTCCTGAGGTAGAGGACCAGGTCTCGGCCTTGGAAACTTTGTCCACTTTCAGGTCCCGGGCTGGTTCTGTCTCAGGAATAGCAGACTTTGGGATTAACTGTTTGCTTTCCAGTGGAGTCTCCCACCCTGAAAGAAATCAAAAGGTGTGGATTCCACAGAAAGAAAGGCTGAAGTGGGCTGCGAGGATGACTATGATTAATTAAGCATTCAGAAACTGTCCCCAATACAGTCTTGCTACCTGGTGGGAAAGACCGAGTCAAGCGGTAAAGCAGGTGTAGTCAACCTTTTTATACCTACCGCCCACTTTTGTATCTCTGTTAGTAGTAAAATTTTCTAACCGCCCACCAGTTCCACAGTAATGGTGATTTATAAAGTAGGGAAGTAACTTTACTTTATAAAATTTATAAAGCAGAGTTACAGCAAGTTAAAGCATATAATAATAATTACTGGCCCTGGCTGGTTGGCTCAGTGATAGAGCGTCGGCCAGGCGTGCAGAAGTCCTGGGTTCGATTCCCGGCCAGGGCACACAGGAGAAGCGCCCATCTGCTTCTCCACCCCTCCCCTTCTCCTTCCTCTCTGTCTCTCTCTTCCCCTCCCGCAGCGAGGCTCCATTGGAGCAAAGATGGCCCGGGCGCTGGG
The DNA here is from genome assembly GCF_036850995.1 of Saccopteryx leptura. Lineage (NCBI taxonomy): Eukaryota > Metazoa > Chordata > Mammalia > Chiroptera > Emballonuridae > Saccopteryx > Saccopteryx leptura. The sequence continues at coordinate 83,159,526 of NC_089505.1, read as the reverse complement.
GATGGCTCCTTGGCCTCTGCCCCAGGCGCTGGAGTGGCTCTGGTCGCAACAGAGCGACCGCCCCGGAGGGGCAGAGCATCGCCCCCTGGTGGGCGTGCCGGGTGGATCCCGGTCGGGCGCATGCGGGAGTCTGACTGTTTCTCCCTGTTTCCGGCTTCAGAAAAATACAAAAAAAAAAAAAAAAATTACTTACCAAGTACTTTATGTCATATTTTCGCTGTTTGGCAGAATAAATAATTATAAAACAACTTACTATACTTAAATCAATCATTTTATTTATACTTTGGTTGGGCGGTAGGGACCATGTTGACTACCACTGCAGTAAAGAGTGGAACACGGAGTTTGGAGATCAAAAGTTGAGCCAAGGGCTGGAGTGTTTATCTTGTTCCCCAAGGTCCTGTGCTGCCTTCATACACTCACAGGGTGGACAGATCAGTCCTTCAGTGAACCTGAGGCTGCCTCTGTCCACATAACGCTGCCCCTTCAGGTCTGCAGCGCCAGTTAAAGGCCCTGGATGGTATAAGAAACTCTTGAGGGCACGGCCATTCCTTGAGCTGGACCCTGAGAAGGCGCAAGCCCCATCTTGGGGACCCTAAGGCATGCCTGTCCTGGAAGGGTGGAGTGCCCGGCATGGGCAAGGCCTTACCCACAGAGACCAGATGTCTGAAGGTCTCCAGCATCACATCATGGTACTCAGTCCTCTGTGTTGGGTCCAGCAGCCCCCACTCTTCCCGGCTGAAGTCCACAGCCACATCCAGGAAAGTTACTGGTTCCTGCAACGTCAAACATTATGCATCCACTCAGCAGGAGGGTCAGGGGGTTATCAAAGGAACAGAAGAGGCCCAGGGCCTGACCAGGCGGTGGCACAGTGGATAGAGCGTCGGACTGGGATGCCGAGGACCCAGGTTTGAGACCCCGAGGTCGCCAGCTTGATCACGGGCTCATCTGGTTTGAGCAAAGCTCACCAGCTTGGACCCAAGGTCGCTGGCTCGAGCAAGGAGTTACTCAGTCTGCTGAAGGCCCGCGGTCAAGGCACATATGAGAAAGCAATCAATTAACAACTAAGGTGTCGCAATGTGCAATGAAAAACTAATGATTGATGCTTCTCATCTCTCCGTTCCTGTCTGTCTGTCCCTGTCTATCCCTCTCTCTGACTCTCTGTCTCAAAAAAAAAAAAAAAAAAAAAGAGGCCCTGGCCAGCTGGCTCAGCGGTAGAGTGTCAGCCCAGTGTGTGGAGGTCCCAGGTTCAATTCCCGGCCAGGGCACACAGAAGTGCCCATCTGCTTCTCTACCCATCTCCCTCTCCTTTCTCTCTATCTCTCTCTTCCCCTCCCACAGCCAAGGCTCCATGGGAGCAAAGTTGGCCTGGGTACTGAGGATGGCTCTGTCGCCTCTACCTCAGGTGGTAGAATGGCTCTGGCCACAACGGGGCAATGGCCCAGATGGGCAGAGCATCGCCCCTGGTGGGCATTCTGGGTAGATCCAGGTCGGGTGTGTGGGGGAACCTGACTCTCTGCCTCCCAGCATCTCACTTCAAAAAAATGTAAAAAAAGAAAAGGAAAGGGGAGACAGAAGGCTGGCTGGCTAGGACGTTCTGACAGGGTTTCCTGTGCAGGGCAGGGATGCCTTTGCTTGGGGGATTTTTCTGGAAACACTGACTGGAAAAGAGTTCCAATATGCCTTTCTCACCAAAACAGAGTTGGAGACTGGAGGCCGAGTCTCTACTTCACAGAGACGCAAGTGCCACAAGCAAATTGCCTTCCGCAGACCCACAGGTGTGTCCAGCTCACTATTCCCCACAACGCCGTCCCAGAGGAGTTGCTATCCTGGGCACCCCCCACCATGTGGTGGAAGAGAAGCTACCTGGGGGTGGCTGTTCTCCAGGCAGCTGTGATCAGTCATTTCTGAGAAGCTGATGAGGACTCCAGGAGGAAGAGGCACCCCATTGCCTTCTCCCTGCATCTGGGAGGCATTCTGCCCAGAAGGGGCAGAACCACAAGATGGGCTGGAGAAGAGTCCTCCCATCACCTAGGAGCCTGAATATGGTCTTGCCTGACGCCCACCCCAGACCACTCGCTACAGAACAGCCAGCAAACTCACGCCTGTGCTAGATCCGGGTTTAGCCGCTTCCAGCAGAAACAGCCCTGACCACATATCCATGGTGGCTTGGTCACACGCTGTGAGTCTCTATAGTTGTGTTACAACCATACTCCAGCTCTGGGTTTTTAAAAAAATAATTTATTTATATTTTATTTTCACTCATTTATTTTGGAGAGACTGAGAGAAAGAGTGAGAGAGGGTGAGGGGCGGTAGAGAAACATTAACCTGCTGTTCCACTCATCCAAGCACTTTACTGGTTGATTCCTGCATGTGCCCTAAACCGAAGACTGAACCCGCAACTCAGGTACATCAGGACACGATGTTCCCACCAACTGAGCTACCAGGCCAGGGCAGCTCTAGGCTATACTGAAGTAAATCTTAAGACTCTTTTAGTCATAACTACCCAAGTGTTCATTTTGAAGGACAGAGGCTCTCCTGTCATTCACACTCAGAGAAGTCCGAAAGGCCTGGGCCCTAGAGGCCTCGGGGTGGGCCCACCTCACAGGACTCACAGAAGGGCTGACACTCTGCACTCACCTCAGGCAGTGCCTTCACTGGACAGACGGTCTCATCCGCCTCCTTTTCCTGTTGCTGAGCTGTGGTGTCCAGAGAGCAGGTGGGGTCCATGGCAGGCAATGCTGGGAGGAGATATCAGCACAAAGGGTCAGCCAGGGGTCATCAGCACAAGGACAGCCCCCACCTCTCTGGGACCTACGGGGCCTCCTCCTTGTGTCTCCACTCGCCTCCACTGCTGGCCTTACACCTTCATCTCAGAGGCAAAACCCCTATTTCTGGCCTGTGAGTCCTCCACTCCCTCCTGTCACCATGTGGAAGATGGGACTTCCTCTGGTCTTCCACTCTCCAAATGCATCTATCTTCTTAAAGATTTTTTTTTAATTTATTCATTTTAGAGAGTAGAGAGAGAGAGAAGAGGGGAGGAGCAGAAAGCATCAACTCCCATATGTGCCTTGACCAGGCAAGCGCAGGGTTTTGAACCGGTAACCTCAGTGTTCCAGGTCAACCAATGCACCTATTTTGTGTGTGTGTGTGTGTGTGTGTGTGTGTGTGTGTGTGTGTGTGTGACAGAGACAGAGAGAGGGACAGATAAGGACAGACAGGAAGGGAGAGAGATGAAAAGCATCAATTCTTCGTTGCAGCACCTTAGTCATTCATTGATTGCTTTCTCATATGTGCCTTGACCAGGGGCAGGGGAGTTACAGCAGAGTAAGTATCCCCTTGCTCAAACCAGCGACCTTGGGCTCAAACCAGATGAACCTGCGCTCAAGACAGTGACCTTGGGGTTTCGAACCTGGGTCCTCTGCATCCCAGTCTGATGCTCCATCCACTGCGCCACTGCCTGGTCAGGTCAACGCACCCATCCTTAATATCAATTTTACCAAGTCTCCTCCACCTTAGGAAATAGCCCTGCTTGGCCTCATGGCCCCTCTCAACAGTAATTTTCCTTACATGTCCACAGATGGTCCATGGGCTTCCACAAAGATTACTCTACTCTCACTATCAAGGACCACACATGATATAACTTAGGCTGGTTCAGTAGGGCCTCATTTCCCCCTGGCCACAATGACTGGATCAGCAATGAACACAGAGCCAGTCAGAGCCAAAGAGGCTTTTTGGGGAATGTTTATAAGAAATTCCATGCGAGGAGGTCCCAAACAGAGAGAGACTGCCTATGAGTGAAGCCAACAGAGGCCAGCAGCAGCAGAATATAGAAAGAGGATGAAGCCCTGGCCGGTTGGCTCAGTGGTAGAGTGTGGGCCTGGCGTGTGGAAGTCCCGGGTTTGATTCCTGGCCAGGGCACACAGGAGAAGCATCCATCTGCTTCTCCATCCTTTCCCCTCTTTTTCTCTCTCTCTTTTCCCTTCCTGCAGGCATGGCTCAAGCAATTTGAATGAGTTAGCCCTGGGTGCTGAAGATGGCTCCATGGCCTCTGCCCCAGCTGCTAAATTGGCTTGGTTGTGAGCAATGGAGCATCGCCCCCTAGTGGGCTTGCCATGTGGATCCGGATGGGGCATATGTGGGAGTCTGTCTCTGCTTCCTCATCTCTCACATGATAACAAAAAATAAAAATAAATAAACAAAAAATGAGAGAGGACGAGTCCTGAGAACACTGTTCGAGCCCTTGGTTCCAGCCATGCCTGAAGCTAGCACACCCTGGGACTTTTTCATACACAGGATTCTCTGGGTTCTCTGGAAGCCCTTTTCCTGTTGTCCTCTGTGATAACAGAATTCACTTACTTTCAAGGCACACGGGATGGACTCACTGACTTTCATCTTACGAATGGGCTATTTCTCCATAACTGCTGTGACAAACTGGTACAACAGTGACTCAATATAACACAAATCTGCCTAACCAGGCGGTGGCACATTGAATGGAACATTGACCTGGGACACTGAGGACCCAGGTTTAAAACCCCAAGGTTGCCGGCTTGAGCACGGGCTAATCCGGCTTGAATATGGGATCATAGACATTACACCATTCTCACTGGCTTGAGCCCAAACGTCACTGGCTTGAAGCCCAAGTTTGCTGGCTTGAGCAAGGGGTCAGTGGCTCAGTTGGAGCCCTCTACCCAGTCAAGGTACATATGAGAAGCAATCAATGAATGATTAAAGTGTCACAACTAAGAGTTGATGCTTCTCATTACAACCCCTTCCTGTCTGTCTCTGTCTTATTGGCTAAAAAAAAAGTACAAATCTGCAATTTTACAATGACGGAGATCAAAAGTCTGACACAAGCTTCATGGGCTGGAAGGAAGGTGTTGGCAAGACTCTATTCCTTCTGGAGGCTCTAGGTGAGAATCTGTCCCTAGTCTTTCCCTGTTCCTAGAGGCTGCCTAAAAACCTTAGCTCCTAGTGGCTTTCCTGTATCACCCATGTTCCTGTCATCCGAGTTCCTCTGTCTCTGACCCTTGTGCCGGCCTGTGGCTCATAAGAACCCTTGTAATGTTTACCCAGGTAGCTCGGACAAGCCCCAAATTCAAGATTCTTAATTTAAGCACATCTGCAAAGGTACTTTGGCTAAGTGAGGTAACATACTCACAGGTTCAACGGGTGAAGATGTGGACAGCCCAGACTCAGTGCTGAGAAGCAGATACCTGATACTTCTGCTTGCTCCATTCCCTTCACACTGGCTTCTCCAAGAAGCCTTGGCCTCTGAATACCACCCTCCACCCTAGGATTCCCCCAACTCCCATGTCAATTAGTCAGACATTCATTTGCTCAAGAAATGTCTTCCCGGGACCCACCAGATGCTTCATGGGGTGTGGAGGTGAGCAAAAATGGGTCTGAGTGCTGGCTGGTTGTCTCAGTGGTAGAGCATTGGCCTGGCGTGTGGAAGTTCTGGGTTTGATTCCTGGTCAAAGCACAGGAGAAGCGCCCATTTGCTTCTCCACCCTTCCCCTCTCCTTCCTCTATCTCTCTCTTCCCCTCCTGCAGCCAAGGCTCCATTGGAGCAAAGTTGGCCCGGGTGCTGAGGACAGCTCCATGGCCTTCGTCTCAGGCACTAGAGTGGCTCTGGTTGTAATGGAGCAACACCCCAGATGGGCAGAGCATTGCCCCCTGGTGGGCATGCCGGGTAGATCCCAGTTGGACACATGTGGGAGTCTGTTTGCCTCCCCGTTTCTCACTTAGGAAAAATACCAAAATGCCAAAAAAAAAAAAAAAAAGGGTCTGAGCTCCACAGACCTTGGTCCAACAGAAACCAAGTCTCATGGAGTTGACTCCCAAATGCAACCCAATGCTGTGTTCTCCCCCAGCCAGTACCACGACCACTCTTTTTAGTGGGTGATCCCTCTGATTCTAATCTTGCCACTGTCCTCAGCCCACCGGCTACAGCACACTGTACCTCAGGGAATCTTGTACGTTCCCTGAGATCCTGCTGTGGTAGAATAGAGTAACACTTCCCAAGGGCCCTGCCGGCCTGCTCTGTGCAACCTCCTGGGACAGACCTACCTAACCTCTCTGATTCTGGAATACACTGTGACTGCTCGATCCTGGACCTGCACAGTGGACACTCTCCTGCCTGCCACATCCTTTCTGCTACCTTTCTGCTCTAACCAGGTGTCAACTAGAGCAACTTGGCTTCCATGGGCCCTACTTGAGTTCCTCTCACCCCACCTGTCTCACACCCATTAATTTGTCAAATTTCCGTCTTTCCTGCTAAACTGAAGGCTTGTTGAGCCACAAGACCTGTATGTCTTGGTCACAACTTTATCCACAGCCCCCACTGAGTGGGTAACATTAGAAAGCACTCCAAGAATATGCCTGTGTGACTGTAGTCAGGGATTCTGTTGGTTCATGGGGCAGGGGATTCCAAAGGGATGACAACAAAGCACTTTATCCGTGAACGCCCATCAGAAGCCTATAAATGGAGGGCTCCTTGTACAATGCAATGCAAGGCCCCACCCAAGGGCTTTGGTAGCTGTGAGTTGGGGACACCTTCCATTTCCACAGATGGGTCCAGAGAGAAGGCCATTCTCAAAGCCCTTGATCTAGAGGCAGGTATGCCAGCAAGGAAGCATCTTAAAATCCAATTCAGGCCTCACCAGGCAGTGGCGCAGTGGATAGAGCTTCGGACTGGAATGTGGAGGACCCAGGTTTGAAACTCCGAGGTCACCGGCTTGAGTGCGGGCTCATCTGGTTTGAGCAAGGTTCATCAGCTTGAGCCCAAGGTTGCTGGCTTGAGCAAGGGGTCACTCAGTCTGCTATAGCCCCACAGTCAAGGCACATATGAGAAAGCAATCAATGAACTAAGGAGCCGCAACAAAGAATTAATGCTTCTCATCTCTCTCCCTTCCTGTCTGTCTGTCCCTATCTGTTCCACTCTCTGTTGCTCTCTGTCTCTGTCACACACACATACACACAAATAATAATAATAAAAAAGATCCAATTCAGGAACATGTGGGGAATGCAGACACCTGAGCATAGATGCAGTAGACACAACCCCTACCCCATCTTCCAAGATGCCCCCCAACAGTGTCCACCTCCCCACCCCCTCACTGCACTCACCTTCCTCCTCAGATATCCCTGTCATATCTTCCACCAGGGCCACCGCCTCCTGGCAGTCCTCTGGGTGCTGTGACTCCACCCATACTTGGAGCTTCCCAGGAAGAGCACCCAGGAACTGCTCCAGCACCAGTGCCTCCAGGATCTGCTCCTTGGAGCGAGCTTCAGGCCGCAGCCACTGGTGGCAGAGCTCGCGGAGCCGGTGCAGAGCCTCTCGGGGCCCCGTGGCCTCCTCAAAGCGGAATCCCCGGAACCTCTGGTGTGCAGCCTCAGGGTCAGTGGGATAACTGCCCAGTGGCGGAAGGGACTCCCCAAGGACCTCTGGGTTCAGACTCTCATCTTCAGCATAGAGGGCCCGGATCTGGGCGTTCCGGGAACGGGCTGCCTCCTGGTTCAGTGTGAGGACTTCCACCACCTCGATCTTCATGAGGGGCTCCCAGGCAGAAGGAGAATCCAACTGAGGGTCCAGCTGAGCCTTAGAACACGCTGGAAATCAAAAGCAGAGCAAGACAGATGACCAAAAAGCACATGAATGGATGCTCAACATCATTAGCCAACAGGGAAATGCAAAATAAAAACCATCTGAAATACTACCTCTCACATAATAGTAGGTGAGAAATGTGAACTAGGAAGGTTATTATCAAAGAGGGACAGTATCAACTGTTGGTGATGACACAGAAAAGTTGGAAGCGCCACACACTGTTGGTAGGAATACAGAACGGCAGCTCCTCAAAAGGTTAAAACAGAGGGTTGTATTATGACCCAAGAGTTCTGTGCCCAGGAATATACCCAAGAGAATTGAAAATATGTGTCAACACCAAAACTATGTACAAGAATTGTTCACAGGATCATTATTTATAATAGCCCAAAAGGAAAAACAAGTCAAATGTCCATCAAATAATGAATGGATAAATAAAATGGAGGTCTACACATAAAAAACAGAATAGGAATTGACAACAAAAAGTAATGAAGTATTGACACATGCCATAGCATAGATGAACCTTGACAATACCATGCTATGTGAAAGACACAAAATGCCATATGTTGTATCATTTCATTTATTTGAAATATCGGAAATAGGCAAATATAGACAGATAGAAAGTAGTTTAGTGGTTTTCAAGATGGGGCACTTGTAGGTTTTTTGGGGGTAATGACTAACAGATATGAGGTTCCTTTTTGGGGGTGATGCAAACGTTCTGAAATTAGATTGTAGTGATGTTTGCACAACTTTATGAATATAGTATAAAGGGACATTTTCAAAGGGTGAACATTATGGCATGTAAATTATCTCAATACAGCAAGAAAAAAAAATGAGTAAAAGACAATAAAGGTTGAAAAGAGACCTCGGATGGTCCATTAGGGGAACAGAACCTAATCCTGCCTCAGTAGGGGTCAAGAATGAGACTGTTTGGCAAAGGCAGGGGCCCTGGTATAGAGTCTACAAAAGCACTCAGTGAATAGAACTCCCGGATGGCTCTGAAATGCTAAGGCGGATACACAAAACCAGGATATAAGGAAGCTCTCTGTAGCTCCAAGAAATGCCATTTTCCTCCTTTCTTTTCTTTTAGCTTTCCTCTTCTCCTCTCCTTCCATCCTTTTTCTTTCTTTCCCTCTTTCTCTTTTTCTTCTTTCTTTCTTTCTTTCTTTCTCTCTCTCTCTCTCTCTCTCTTTCTTTCTTCTCTCCTTTCTCTCTCTCTCTCTTCTTTCCTTTCCCTCCCTCCCTCACTCCTTTTTTCTTTTTGAGAGAGAGAGAAACAGACAGGAAGAGAGAGATGAGAAGCATCAACTTGTAGTTGCTTCACTTTAATTGTTCATTGATTGCTTCTTTTTTTTTTTTTTTTTCTTTTTCATTTTTCTGAAGCTGGAAACAGGGAGTGACAGTCAGACAGACTCCCGCATGTGCCCGACCGGGATCCACCCGGCACGCCCACCAGGGGCGGTGCTCTGCCCCCCAGGGGGCGATGCTCTGCCCATCCTGGGCGTCGCCATATTGCGACCAGAGCCACTCTAGCGCCTGAGGCAGAGGCCACAGAGCCATGCCCAGCGCCCGGGCCATCTTTTGCTCCAATGGAGCCTTGGCTGCGGGAGGGGAAGAGAGAGACAGAGAGGAAAGCGCGGCGGAGGGGTGGAGAAGCAAATGGGCGCTTCTCCTATGTGCCCTGGCCGGGAATCGAACCCGGGTCCTCCGCACGCTAGGCCGACGCTCTACATTGATTGCTTCTTATACATGCCTAGACTGGGATGGCTCGAGCCAAGCCAGGGCTCCTTGCTCAAACTGGCGACCTCAGGGTTTCGAATCAGGGACTTCAACATTCCCGGTCTATGCTCTATCTACTGAACCACCACCTGTCAGGCAGAAATGCTAATTCCAAATGACTTAAAGACTTTTTTATTTATTTTATTTTATTTTAATTTTTGTATTTTTCTGAAGTTGGAAACGGGGAGGCAGTCAGACAGACTCCCACATGCACCTGACCAGGATCCACCCAGCACGCCCACCAGGGGGTGATGCTCCGCCCATCTGGGGCGCTGCTCCAGATGGCGCAACCAGAGCCATTCTAGCGCCTGAGGCAGAGGCCATAGAGCCATCCTCAGCACCCGGGCCAACTTTGCTCCAATGGAGCCTTGGCTGCAGGAGGGAAAGAGAGAGACAGAGAGGAAGGAGAGGGGGAGGGGTGGAGAAGCAGATGGGTGCCTCTCCTGTGTGCCCTGGCTGGGAATCGAGCCCGGGACTCCTGCACGCCAGGCTGACGCTCTACCACTGAGCCAACCGGCCAGGGGCTAAGACTTTAAAAAAAAATTATTTTTAGAGAGAAAGGAAGAGAGAAACATCAATTTGTTGTTCCACTTATTTATGCATTCAATGGTTGATTCTTGTATGTGGTCTGACTGGGGATCAAACCCACAACCTTGGTGTTATCAAGACAATGCTCTAACTAACTGAGCTACATGGGCAGGGCATGACTAGAAGACTTAAAAATATATATAGAAAAAACATAAAACAGATTTATAAGAAGTACGTATTTGGTCATCAAATAGATTTCTCATACATATTTGGTCTTCATCGACAGTTCCTGGCTCATAGCTCTGGGTGTCTTGTTCTGTTAATGACATGACTTGGGTGAAGCATGTGGGGGTAGGAGCTGGATACCAAGGAGACACAACCAACCATGTAATTAGAAGTTAGAACTTTCAATCCAGGAGGGGAGAGGACCTGGAGATCAAATTAATTAACAATGACCAGTGATTCATCTCTATGGTGTAGCCTCCACAAAACATCAAAAGGATGGGGTTCAGAGCTTTGGGAGAGTGGTGACCAGCATATGGAAGCTCTGCGCCCCTGTCGCACACCTAGCCCCGTGCACCTTTTTCATCTGTTTCTGAGTTAATCACTCTTACAAAAAACTAATAACTTGCCCCAGGCCGGTTGGCTCAGTGATAGAGCATCAGCCAGGTGTGTGGATGTCCGGGGTTCGATTTCCAGCAGGGCACACAGGAGAAGTGACCATCTGCTTCTCCACCCTTCCCCCTCTCCCTCTCTCCCTCTCTCCCTCTATCTCTCTCTTCTTCTACCATAGCCAAGGCTCAGTTGGAGCAAGTTGGCCCCAGGCACTGAGGATGGCTCCATGGCCTTGTCTCAGGTACTAAAACAGCTCAGTTGCTGAGCAACAGAGCAGTGGCCCCAGATGGGCAGAGCATCATCCCACAGGGGGCATGCCAGGTGAATCCTGGTTGGGGGGCATACGGGAGTCTGTCACTCTGCCTCCCAACTTCTCACTTAAGAAAAAAAACAACTGGTAACTTAATAACAAGTTTCTCATCAATTAAACTCCAACAGGGGGTTCTGAGAACCTCTGATCTATAGGTAATAACTTGGACTTGGTTGGCATTCTGAATTGGAAGGTGTGGTTGGAACCTCCAATCCGGTGCCAGTTGGTCAGAAGCACAGAGTTCCTAGGCTTGCAACTTGTATCTGATGTGAGTGTGTGAGCGAGAGAAAGAGAAAGTGTGTGTGTGTGTGTCTTTGGGTTTGGTGAAAGGGGGCTGCAGACTTGTGATTCAAACCTTAAACTATGGAGTCTGATTCCATTTCTCGGTAAAGTATCAAAATTGAGTTGAAACCCTGCTGGTATCTGAAAATTGTTTGTTGGTATGGGAAAACGGCCCCCATCCACCCACGATGGAACTGTGTCTGGGAACACAGTTTAAACTGTAAACAAACACAGGTTATGATTTACTTCTAATTAATTTATGTTTTATAAAGACAAAATGGTGGATCACCGTCAGGTGCATGCAAAAGTCTGTCTTTCTGCCTCCCTGCTTCTCACTTCAGAAACATACACACACACACACACACACACACACACACCAAAAGAAAACCTGAGGTCACCAGCTTGAGTGCGGGATCACTGGCTTGAGCGAGGGATTATAGGCATGACCCCATGGTGGCTGGCATGAGCAAGGGGTCACTCACTCTGCTGTAGCCCCACCACTACCACCCCTGGGTCAAGGCACATATGAGGAAGCAAGCAAAGAACAAAGAAGGAGCCCCAAGAAAGAATTGATGCTTCTCATCTCTCCCCTCCTTTCTGTCTGTCCCGCCCCTCAAATAAAATAAGTAAAAATAAAGACAGAAACGGTTTATATGAGCAAATGTGCACTATCACCCTTGCTGTTAAGTGTAAGTGGCTAGCACAACTTTACTTGGAAAGGAACTTAACAGCACTAACTTAAAGCTTAGCAAAGAACGCCCTCCTATTAAACACAGGTTAATCTACTCATGGCCAGGGAGCTAGCTGGAGATGAAGACGGGAGAACGAATATTCAGAGACAAATGCTAGACCATATATGACGATAGAACTTGGACCTGTCGCAATAAGCCCATTTGGTTGACACTTGGTTAATGACACCCTCAATTTTTTCTTGATTCCTGAATCCCATAACTCCAATCAGAACCTTCCCACTTTTTGAGGAAAATCATACCCCTTCCTGCCTGCCTTACAGCCTCTACCAAACACAAGGGATGCATTATTACAACACAGGAAAGCTCCCCCCGAAGTAAAACGGCAGGACAGGAAATCACTAGGGAGGGACAGCAGCAGTTGGGGTAAATTGCCTGCTCAGATTTGGCAGATAATGATCAAAAGGCACTCAGACACCAACATTCATAACCAGGGGAATGCCCTGGCCAGGTAGCTCAGTTCAGGATGTACCAAACATGATTCCAAGATCCTAAAGGTCGATGGCCTGAAACCAAAGGTTACTAGCTTGAGGAAGGAGTCACTGGCAAGTACGAGAAGCAATTAAAGCAGTGGTTCTCAACCTTTCTAATGCCGTGACCCCACAATACAGTTCCTCATGTTGCGGTGACCCCAAACCAAAAAATAATTTTGGTGGTTACTTCATAACTATAATTTTTCTACAGTTATGATTCGGAATGTAAATACCTGATATGCATTATGTATTTCCCGATGGCTTTAGGCGACCCCACTGGGGTCACGACCCATAGGTTGAGAACCGCTGAATTAAAGCAATTAAAAAAACAAAGGGACACAAGCAGCCTGATAGAGCATCGGACTGGGATGCCGAGGACCCAGATTCGAGACCCTGAGGTCACCAGCTTGAGCGCGGGTTCATCTGGTTTGAGCAAAGCTCACCAGCTTGGACCCAAGGTCGCTGGCTAGAGCAAGGGGTTACTCGGTCTGCTGTAGCCCCACGGTCAAGGCACATATGAGAAAGCAATCAGTGAACAACTAAGGTGTCGCAACGAAAAACTGATGATTGATGCTTCTCATCTCTCTGTTCCTGTCTGTCCCTATCTATCTCTCTCTCTGACTCTCTCTTTCTCTTTAAAAAAAAAAACAAAAAAAACCCCCAAACAATAAAAACCTCCAAAGTTTTGTGTTCCATTCCCAGTCAGAGCACACACAAGGTGAATACAAAAAAAAAAGTTTCTCTCTCTAAAATCAACTAAGAAGAAACAAAAACAAACCCAGAGCGCTTTGGGCTCCACCACTGTTCCTCCCCCCCCCCCCACTCCCCCGCAAAAAAAAGTGGGCGCTGCCTGCACCTTCCGCGCCTCTTTCTCTAACACGGCAAAATTGCAGGACCACAATTTCCTCTTGGCCCAGACACGTGCTGAGCTCCGCCACGGCGAACTACAACTCCCAGGAGGCTCCGCGGTGCCCACTTCCGGCACCGACAAGTCAATATGGGTACGGCTTGGGCCGCTCCCCTACGGTCTGGCTGGGTGTGTTTCTGGGCGCTTCGTGCCTGTCCCCTCCCCCGACCCTGTGACGGCGCTGGCAGAACTTCCGCGCACACTTCCCAGACCTGCAAGTCCGTCTTACTGGGCCCCGGCGTAAGGAGAACGCTGTCACCTTCGCCACGCCAACGCGCACGGCATTCCTAACTCATTTCGGCACCCCCCGCTTCCCGTAGTGCTTCCTGGTTTCCCTCCCACCTCCCCACGTCCTTCAAACCTGGCTCGTCCAGGGTCGCGGCGTCACTTTCGCACAGAACTGGCAAGAGCTGTACGTCGCCGGCGCGCTGTCCCGGAAGTGAGCGTGAGCAGCGGGGGCCGGGACCTGCCCCGAGTGGGGTGGGGCCGCAGCAGGGCGGCGCTGGGAGGCCTGAATTGCACAACAGGTCCGGAGTTATATCCGCAACTCTGGGCCTTTGCGGGTCACAGTCAGTCCTCCATGGTTTTTCTTATTTTTGTATTTCTCTGAAGTGAGAAGTGGGGAGGCTGACAGACAGACTCCCTCATGCGCTGGATGGGGATCCACCTGACATGCTCACCAGAGGGGAATGTGCTATCTTGGGCCATTGCTCAACAACTGAGCTCTATTTAGCGCCTGAGGCGGAGGCCATGGAGCTGTCCTTAGCGCCTGGGCCAACTTTGCTCCAGTGGAGCCTTGGCTGCGGGAGGGGAACGGAGGGATAGAAATAAAGAGGGGGAAGAGTGGGTAAGCAGATGGACTTTTCTCCTGTATGCCCTGGCCAGGAATTGAACACGGCCTTCTACATGCTGGGCCGATGCTCTATTGCTGAGCTAGCCTGTCCCATGGTTGTTGTTGTTTTTTTTGGTTCTTTTCTGAAGTTGGAAACGGGAGGCAGTCAGACAGACTCCCGCATGCGCCCGACCCTGATCCACCCGGCATAACCACCAGGGGGTGATGTTCTGCCCATCTGGGGAGTCGCTCTGCCACAATCAGCCATTCTAGCGCCTAAGGCAGAGGCCACAGAGCCACCCTCAGTGCCCTAAGGCTCAAAAATGTTAACTCTGGCCTGACCAGACGGTGGCGCAGTGGACAGAGCATCGGACTGGGACGTGGAGGACCTAGATTCAAAACCCCGAGGTCAAAGTAAACTTTACTCCAATGGAGCCTTGGCTGCGGGAGGGGAAGAGAGAGACAGAGAGGAAGGAGGGGGGGAGAGGTGGAAAAGCAGATGGGTGCTTTTCCTGTGTGCCCTGGTCAGGAATCGAACCCGGGACTCCTGCACGCCAGGCCAACGCTCTGCCACTGAGCTAACCGGTCAAGGCCCCTGTCCCATGTTTTAAGCGACTTTCTTCCCCCTCGGTAAGCATGACAGATGTTTGACCTGCCGTTTCCAACCTCTTCCCCAAACATGAGCTTCTGAATTAGTTTCCTTTGGGGGCTTCCCATCCCTAACTTATTTATAAATATCCATCGTTATGTTTAGCGTTTAATTTCCTTCCTGTTCTTTTCATCCTGCCCCCATTCAAATTCTGGATTTCAAAGTATGGTTCATTTATGTTTCTTTAAATTGAAGGTCCTAAGGCTTGAAATTTTCCTCTGAATGTAACTCAGGAAGCCAGGGACAACGCCTGACTAACGGCCCTGTGTGGGATCCCGGGCGGCTCTCAAACAGCTCCACACTAGACAACAGGCAACATTTTGAACAGTAATCATGCAAGACCCTTAAAAACAACCTTCATTCTCTGTATTACTTCA
The DNA here is from genome assembly GCF_036850995.1 of Saccopteryx leptura. Taxonomy (NCBI): domain Eukaryota; kingdom Metazoa; phylum Chordata; class Mammalia; order Chiroptera; family Emballonuridae; genus Saccopteryx; species Saccopteryx leptura. The sequence continues at coordinate 83,144,425 of NC_089505.1, read as the reverse complement.
CTGCTTTCTAATTTCTAAAAATGTTTTGTACTGCACTCCTTCGTTATTCGTAGGTATTTTTCTTTTTGTGTGTGACAGAAACAGAGGGACAGACAGGAATGAAGAGAGATAAGGATCAATTATTCGTTGTGGCACCTTAGTTGCTCACTGATTGCTTTCTCATATGTGCCTTGACCAGGGGGCTACAGGAAAGCGAGTGACCTCTTGCTCAAGCCAGCAACCGTGGGCTCAAGCTGGTGAGCCTTGTTCAAACTAGATGAGCCCGAGCTCAAGCCGGCAACTTCAGGTTTTCGAACCTGGGTCCTCTGCCTCCCAGTCAGATGCTCTATCCACTGTGCAATGGCCTGGTCAGGCTGAAGGTATTTTTATTTAGTATCTTCTCCCTTAAAATAACTGCTTGGTTCCTTTTATTCTAACTCTACCCACTACCACATCCCAGTTTTACTCATTTCTACTTTAATGTTGGTAATGAATTTATTTTCATTTTAGAAAGAGAAACATCAACCTGTTGCTCTACCTATTCATGCACCCTCTGGCCAACACCTACAATGTGCCTTGACCCATGACCTTGGCATATCAAGTAGACACACTTCAATCTAGCTGGCCACCCAGGGCTTGGTTATGAATTTAGTATCTTCTTATCCTTGGGGACACCAGGGTGCTTCCTGAAAATCTTGCACTGAACAGTCGCTCAAAAATGTTAACTCTGGCCTGACCAGACGGTGGCGCAGTGGACAGAGCATCGGACTGGGACGTGGAGGACCTAGATTCAAAACCCCGAGGTCACAGGCTGAATTGAGAGCAGGGTCACTGACTTGAGTGTGGGATCATAGACATGACCCCATGGTCACTGGCTTGAGCCCAAAGTTCAATGACTTAAGCAAGGGGTCACTTCCTCTGCTGTAGCCCCCACTCCACCCTTGGTCAAGGAACATTATGAGAAAGCAATCAATGAACTAAGGTGCCACAACGAAGAACTGATGCTTCTCCTCTCTCCCTTTCTGTCTGTCTGTCTCAATATGTCCCTCTCTGTGACTCACTGTCTCTGTCACACACACAAAAAAAAATGTTAACTGTTTTATGCTGTAGAACCTTTACAGGTTTGGGTGCCAGGAATGCTGCCTATTCTTATGGTGCTGAGAGCTCAGTGGATCTGCAACCCAATTCTCCGGGCTGTAGCAGCCCTTAAGGCTAACACAGGTTTGGTAGTTATCATAAAGCATTTGCTGAGTGCTATGCAGGAAAGCAGATGGGCCACAAGCCTGGAAGCTGGTGGGTATCATTCTAGGCACCTCAGTCTTCTAAGACTAAGTCTCTCATCCCTTGGAGCATTCCAAGCCCCCTAGGCAGCGATTTTCAACCAGTTTTTAAAATATGCAGTACATGACTCTTTAGGGGCAGTGAGTGACCTCTCGTGAAATAAAAACGTAACAATAGCCAATACAGCAGTAACTGTCTGGTATGAATGAATCAAAATTATACCTAATTTCTTTTGTTCAAGACTGGCAAAAATGGCCCTGGTTGGTTGGCTCAGTGGTAGAGCATTGGCCCGGCGTGCAGAGGTCCCGTGCTTGAGTCCCTCCCAGTCAGGGCACACGAAACTATCTGCTTCTCCACCCTTCCCCGTTCTCTCTCGCTCGCTTCCTCTGCAGCAGCCATGGCTCAATTGGCTCAAGCGAGTTGGCCTCGGACACTGAGGATGGCTTCTGTTGCAACAGAGCAATGGCCCCAGATGGGCAAAGCATTGCCTGGTAGTGGGCTTGCCGAGTAGATCCTGGTCGGTGCACATATGGGAGTCTGTCTCTCTGCCTCCCCTCCTTCTCACTAATATGAAAGAAAAAAAAAATTGGCACAAAATACTATTTTGGTGTGCCACAGAACTTAGTCATTAATCAGTTCATGTGCACCATGAGATAAAAACATTGAAAATCAGTTCTGGCCGGGTAGTTCGTCTGGAGCACCGTCCCGATGTGCCAGGGTTCCAGGTTTCATCTGGCTCTGGGCACATGCAGGAGTCGGTCACTGAATGCATGGATTAGGTAGAGCAACAAATTGATGTTTCTCTTCCTCTCACTAAAAATAAAGTTGTTTTTTTTTTTAAAAAACAAAACGCTGAAAAATCACTATTTAAGGTAACCCTTACCAGAAAAACTGAAGCTCTTAAGTTGAACAGCTGGCAGGGGGGATGGAAATGGGTTCTCACTGCACTGGGACAAACCTTGACTGACCGACCCAGCCACCGGCTTGGGGCTGCACAAAATCGTCCTTAACAGCTGCAGCTCCAAGATGCTCTTCACCTTAAAATCTTATTAACCCATCATAAGTTGAAAATTCATTTAATACACCTAACCCACTGAATCTCATAGCTGAGCCCAGCCTACCTTAAACACGCTCAGAACACAGCATTAGTCCATAGATGGGCAGTTATCTTGAGTTTCATCTCAAGAGTTATCTGTCTTCCAAGTCTTACCAGGAATAGGAGACACAAATGGACATTCTGTAGGCTCAGTGGATGGGAGAACACAGAAAAGGGTATCAAAAAAATAACTCTGGCGCCTGACCTGTGGTGGCACAGTGGATAAAAAGATTGGCCTGAAACGCTGAGGTCACTAGTTCGGAATCCTGGGCTTACTTGGTCAAGGCACATATAGGAGTTGATGCTTCCTGCTCCTCTCCCTCTTCTCTCTCTCTCTCTCAAATGAATAAATAAAGTCTTTTAAAAAATAATAATAATAACTCTGGCAACATGGTACAGCGTAGTGTTGGTTGTTTACAAGGCCTGGCCACTGCCCAGAACTGCGAGACATATTATTCCACCAACCACTAGTCCAGGAAAAGATCAATATTCAGAGTAAGGTTTCTACTGAAAGCTCTTCACTTTTGCAGCATAAGTCATAAAATCATTGGTTGAACCATCTGTGCAGTAGCAATACTGGCTTTCAACCAACCAGCTGAATGACTCCAGGGTCATTTGAGCAATGTAATCCATTCACCTGAAATTCCCTATTTCCCTACTGGGTTGTTCAAATTCAAGTCTTTGGGCAAGGTTTCCTTACCTTAGGTCAGGGGTTCCCAAACTGCGGCCCCCACCGCACTTCCAGAATAAATGGCTGGTGGTCAGTGAGAGGCGCACATTGACCATCTCATTAGCCAAAAGCAGGCCCATAGTTCCCATTGAAATACTGGTCAGTTTGTTGATTTAAATTTACTTGTTCTTTATTTTAAATATTGTATTTGTTCCCGTTTTGTTTTTTTACTTTAAAATAAGATATGTGCTGTGTGCATAGTTTTTTTTATAGTCTGGCCCTCCAACGGTCTGAGGGACAGTGAACTGGCCCCCTGTGTAAAAAGTTTGGGGAGCCCTGCCTTAGGTTATTAAGTACCCACGGTCAGGTCCAGCATGTATTGATAGTAAAGGAGGATGGAACTGCCGTTTTCTTGTCATGTTCCTTCTCTCATTCCTCTGCTCCCTTTCCAAGGTAAGCTATCTCCCTCACAGTGAAATTTCCTAGTGAACGCTGTTGACTAACCAGGTATAATGCTGCTACTAGTTCATAAGAATAGTAGTTACCTAATTACAATGACCATTTAACAACCTCAATGCAGCCTGAGCAGGCAGTGGCACAGTGGATAGAGCACTGGACTGGGACACAGAGGACTCAAGTTTGAAACCCCGAGTTCACCAGCTTGAGCGCAGGCTCAACCAGCTTGAGTGTGGGGTCATTGGCTCGAGTGTGGGATCATAGACATAACTCCATGTTCACTGGCTTAAGCAAGGGGTCCTCGCTCTGCTATAGCCTCCCAGTCAAGGCACATATGAGAAAGCAATCAATGAACAACTAAGGAGCCACAACGAAGAATTGATGCTTCTCATCTCTCTCCCTTCCTGTCTGTCTGTCCCTGTCTGTCCCTTTCCATCTCTGACACACAGACACACACAGCCCCAGCCCCACTGGACTGCTAAGGCTGTCAGCGGGATCTTGTGAACCAGAAACCTTCAAGCCAGGTCCAGAGAAGGCTCTGCTGAAGGTTTTTGCCGATCACCTTTACATCGGTCAAGGTCTTCAAATTAGCAACAGTAACTACCATTTTCAGGAAGGCCTGTACTTTACACCAATACTGTCCCAGTAAACCAGTGTCCAACTTTTACACAAAGAAGATCCATGTTGGTAGAGGCTAGGAACCCTGCCCAAGGTCCCAAGTGAGAACATAGCAGCTGGGATTCAAACCCTGTTCTTTTCATGCCCTTTACACCAAAGGGCACTTCCCACAGCCATCTTACTTTATCTCAGATGTGCCCAAGTGCATTTCATCCAGAGGTCTCCATACTTGCCACCTGCCTGCCTGGTACTCTTTTCTAACATCTTCCCCCATCCAACTTTCCGCTCAAATGTCACCTCCTTAGAGATGTCTTCCTGCCCAGTTCTAAACCACCCACACCTTCCCACCATCCCTGACATACACCATTGTTTCACTTCTCCTCATAGCACTAACTGCCATCTCAAAGCATCTGCTCAATTAATCTGTCACCTTTCCACCTCTAGAGCAGCACTGTCCAACACAGTAGCCACTAGCTGCAGGTGACCAAGGAAAAAATTAAAGATGGCACTGAAATTACCCTGGGTAATACATCTGGACATCCAGGAGGGTGCTCCCCAGATAGAAGAATGTGGAAAGAGTACATGAGTCTTATAGAACAAATAGGTGGAAGGAGACAGAGGACATAAAAAGTGTTCTGAAGTAAAGATGGCACATTAGGTGTGTGACCACACTCTGCTAGGCTGGGTTCCTGCTAACATGTTTGATAGTTGCTCATGATCCTGGACTCCTTGCCTCAGTCTCCAAGGCTGTGAGTCTCTCAGAGTTCTTCATAACACCATCTATTTCATCTCAAAACTCTGGCCTTGTCTTCAAAGTGTCCTCTCTTTGAAAATGAATGTCCTGTTGCCTCTTCAACAAGCATTTATTCACTCAATAATACTGTTTCCTGAGCTAGATTCTGTGACCGTCTTAGCAACTGGGGACATACATTAGAAACTGGAATATGGATGCCTATTCTCACTCATAATATATTATTTAATACTTGTTCTAGATATTCAGGTCAGAGAACAGAACAAACTGGAAAAGACAGGACCTGTTTTATTTGTATATTTTTATCATCAGTTTTATGTAATTGCCTCTGTATGACTTACGTGGTACAAAAAGAGTAAAATGTTTCATTATTATTCAGTTCAGTTGGTTCTCTCCAGTGTCAAGTTTTTTTATTTGCTTGTCAGGTAAGGTAAGAGCTAAGGCTATGGTTTGCCTGCACAGATTACACTGTAGGTCTGCTCTCATATGAGTCCTCTGATGCTGATCACAATGAGGACTCCTACTGAAGAGGTTGCCAGTGGGATCCGTGACTCTTAAAACCTTCCTAACATTGATTCTGTTCTCCAGCGCTCTCCAGTATGACTTATGATGTTGAGTAAGAGCTATGCCTGAAACTTCCTCCACAAAAATCTCATTTCCACTATTTCAGAGTACTCAGGTGTAATTTTTTGGTATAAGAATGTTTCTGTAAGACTAGATTTTTTTTCTCCAGTATGAATTCTCTCAAAACTGACTGAATCAGACCAGAAACATTTCGTACTATGATCATATTCCTGGGATTTTGTCCCTCTTTAAGTTCTCATGTTGAAAAACTTATGCCCTGGCCGGTTAGTTCAGTTGGTTAGAGCACCATGCCGAAGTGCTCCAGATGCCAGTTTGACCCCCAGTCAGGGCACATACAGAAACAGAGCAATGTTCCTGTTTCTCTCTCCTCCCACCCCTAAAATCAATAAATAAAAAGATAAAATTTGGAGGCACCTAAGAAAACAAGTCTATAAACCAATCTTAAATTAAAAAAACAAATAAAACTCATGAAAATGGGCCCTGGCCGGTTGGCTCAGTGGTAGAGCGTCGGCCTGGCATGCAGAAGTCCTGGGTTCGATTCCCGGCCAGGGCACACAGGAGAAGCGCCCATCTGCTTCTCCACACCTCCCCTCTCCTTCTTCTCTGTCTCTCTCTTCCCCTCCCGCAGCCGAGGCTCCATTGGAGCAAAGATGGCCCGGGCGCTGGGGATGGCTTCTTGGCCTCTGCCCCAGGCGCTGGAGTGGCTCTGGTCACAACAGAGCGACACCCCGGAGGGGCAGAGCATCGCCCCCTGGTGGGCAGAGCGTCACCCCCTGGTGGGCGTGCCAGGTGGATCCTGGTAGGGCGCATGCGGGAGTCTGTCTGACTGTTTCTCCCCGTTTCCAGCTTCAAAAAAATACAAAAAAAACAAAAACAAAAAACTCATGAAAATGACTTCCTCCATTCAGTCTCTGCATGTTAGTCTCCACGTGAGCCCCATCTTTGTTAAAGTAGGCTAAGACTAGGTGGAAAACAAGATTTGACACTAAATACATTCATTCAGTCTTGTTCTTGAGTGAACTAGACTTTGCATAAAACAACCGATTTCTTATTCGCCACATTTGCTTTACTCCAATGTCAGTCCCCGCAGGCTACACAAAAGATGAAATCTAGATTTCCTTCTCTTCCTCCCAACAAAACAATCTCCTACTTTTTTCTACTAATGTTAATACTACTTTGAGAGCTACCACATCCATATTTGTAGGTGTTCATCTCCTGCTTAATTTATTGACAAGTTAAATGTCCTGCAGGCTTTCCTATAATCATAACCTTCAAAATAATGTCTCCATTCCATTGCTTTCCTAATGATTAAATCTACAGTAGATTAGGTGTCAAGTGTTCTATTAGAATCACACATATGGCAATACTTCCATGAAAAAACACCATGTGATGGCTGAAGATTTATTTGAGTGCCATATTTTCTCCATATTCCTTATCTTCACAACGTCTTTCCAAATCACTACCTATTTGAAGATGAATGCCAACTGTCTTGTTTACCATTTCCTTCTACTTCAACCAATGCCATGCTGCCACTTTTGCTATCACAGGGAGCCAATGAGGCATGCAAACGTAGCTGCATCAGAAAGGCCCAGCTTGCGCTGGCTGGATAGCTCAGCTGGTTAAGAGCATCGTCCCGAAGCACAGAAGTTGCTGGTTCAATCCCTGGTCAGGGCACATATAAGAACAGATTGATGTTCCTGTCTCTGTCTGTCTTTCCCTTCCTCTCACTAAAAATCAATTAAAAAAAGAAATTAAAAAAAAAGAAAAGGCCCAGCTTTCCATTCATTCCCAGTTTTCCAAATTAATAGGCATAACAATACCAGTGTTGGGCAAAAGATGCTTGAACCCTCCAACAGTAAAGTATACCATTCCAAACACCTACCATTGTATAATTATATTAATAATTGTATAATTTTATCCACTGCCCAGGCCTCACTCCTGAGGTTCAGACAGGTGCATTCAACTGGCTTACAAACTTCTAAGTTCCCTTTCATTCATAGAATGGGCCACTTCATGGGACAGTTCCAAACTATTGGATCTGGGTGAAAGTTATTAGGGAGTTATTTGTACTAATCATGTAACTCTTTTGTTAAAAATATTAGTTCAGCCTGACCGGGTGGTGGCTCAATGGATAGAGCAGGCGTCCCCAAACTACGGCCCGTGGGCCGCATGCAGCCCCCTAAGGCCATTTATCTGGCCCCCTGCTGCACTTCCGGAAGGGGCACCTCTTTCATTGGTGGTCAGTGAGAGGAGCACTGTATGTGGCAGCCCTCCAGTGGTCTGAGGGACAGTGAACTAACCCCGTGTAAAAAGTTTGGGGACCCCTGGAGGGCATCGGACTGGGATGCGAAAGACCCAGGTTCGAGACCCTGAGGTCGCCAGCTTGAGCACGGGCTCATCCGGTTTGAGCAAAAGCTCACCAGCTTGAGCCCAAGGTCGCTGGCTCAAGCAAGGGGTTACTCAGTCTGCTGAAGGCCTGCGGTCAAGGCACTTATGAGAAGGCAATCAATGAACAATTAAGGCGTTGCAACGCACAAAGAAAAACTAATGATTGATGCTTCTCATCTCTCCGTTCCTGTCTGTCTGTCCCTGTCTATCCCTCTCTCTGACTGTTTAAAAAAGAAAAAAATTAGTTCAACGTAAGGAAAACAAAACCTCTATGTCTCCCAACCAGCTACTCTAATTTCCCACTGCTCCAGCTTTAGACCATTCTCTTTTCATCAAATATTGACCGCTACTTATCTGTTTACATAGTTACATCTTTGTAACTTGTAGAAGGCTGTAAACTACTAGACTACAAAGACTATAATAGCAGGAGGTTATGCTAGGTCTTTGGTTTACGTCCAAAGTGTTTAATGTGCTGCACAGGACATGGAAGGGCTTTCACAGGTTATTTGTGAAATAGTGGGGACCCTGACAGAGCAGAGACGAAGTCAGGCATCTGTGACCTCAGGCCCAGGTAGAAGACTGTGTCCTGAGAAGCCTCCTTGCACATGGCCTCTGCTCTGGGGCACCCCTCCTGAATCTCCTGTCATCAGAAACATGCAGAACCACAAGTGCCCAAAGCCTCACATGGCAGGAAGTTACAGGAAACTACTAAATCAGGCAGAAGTGCATGGCTGGAAGATTTGGCCTCTCAGGACATAGGACTTAAGCTTCATGGAAGATGAGACACAACCCTGACACAGCCAGAGACACAAAGATGGACAGAACTATAGGAGGCTGGATCAAGGGAACAATCAGGAAAACAGAAATCATGGTGGGCACATATACAGTGCTTGTGTGGCTGGGGACCTTCCAGGTGAGGTCTAGTTTGTGACCTGTGCTAATAGTTTCAATGGAAGTATTCACTGTAGGGGATGAAAGGAATGACTTTGGATATGGAAAACAAAAGGAAACAAAGAACTAATGCTGAGCCATCAATTCTGAAACACATTGTCCAGAAAAAAGGCGCCAAGAGTCGCAGGATTCCATTGCCTACATTATGTCAAATGGGTCATCACCAAAGAAAGGGGCTAGGCAGATTTCACAGCTGAATGCTGCCAGAAGCAGGCAGTTCAGCATCTCCTGTATTAAAGCACAAAGAACATAGGGAAAGGAGAGCATCCATTACTAAGCCAGCACAAACACAAAAGATATAAACCATGCACCTCCCCAACTTAATTTATGAATATTGATGTAAAAGTTCTAAAAAATGAATGCCATCAGCCCATTATAACAAGGGTACTTCTATGATTATATCACTGTCTTAACTGTTCGAAGGAGAAAATCCCTATGACCACCTTGAGAGGTTAGGGAGGGGTAACTGTGGCTACTGATGTTCATTTATTAGAAAGTACCACCTGACAAATGGTGCCGCAGTGGATCGAGCAGCCATGGCCAACATACGACCCGAAGGCCACATCTGGCCCGTGTAATGAGTTTATGTGACCCGCAATTAAATTTTTAATATTCTCCACTACTTTAAAATCTCAGCTACTCAGAAACGAAAGCGTCTTTAATTATTGGAAATCGAGATATTTAAGATAGTGATATGGGGAAAAAAATTCTGCATGTGACTAATCTGGGGTTAACTTAACAATAATTGGTTAAATGAATTCATGACACTTCTTTATTTTTTTTTTTTAAATTCCATTATAAAGATTTATGCCTGACCAGGCAGTGACGTAGTGGATAGAGCGTCGGACTGGGATGCCAAGGACCCAGGTTCGAGACCCCGAGGTCACCAGCTTGAGCGTGGGCTCATCTGGTTTGAGCAAAAGCTCACCAGCTTGGACCCAAGGTCCCTGGCTCGAGCAAGGGATTACTCGGTCTGCTGAAGGCCCATGGTCAAGGCACATATGAGAAAGCAATCAATGAACTAAGGTGTCGCAATGCGCAATGAAAAACTAATGATTGATGCTTCTCATCTCTCCATTCCTGTCTGTCTATCCCTATCCCTCTGACTGTCTTTGTAAAAAAAAAAGATTTACAACTTTTGTACTCGTCTGTACTCGATATGAACTGTTTGTTTAGCGGCGATGTGAAACCCACATTCTTTTAGGTGAAGTTTGCCAGTGCGAACCCAAGGTCAAACAATTTGTTATTTTTGTGGTCAAGCGTGCTGAATCAAGTGGCACGGTAGCATAGACAATAGCTGCAGTTGATAACTGAAAACGTGTCCAGGCTGTTTGTAAAATGAAATAATTGTTTTATTTGTGATATAACCCCTTCAAGCTCATTCTATCAATTAAATACTGTTTCTATTGATTGCAATACACTTTGGGTATTTATACAGTATGTAATTATATTTATATTAAAAAATATTTTTATTAAAATAATACTGTTTATTAAAGTTTTTTTCACTCACATTTATTAATAAACAAATTACATAATAAAATTGTTTACTTAAACGAATCATTATTGTATTTAACATTTTTTAATTTTAGTATTTCGTCTGGCCAGTGAAAAAAGTTTTCTTTCTAATCTGGCCCGGGGGCAAAACCTGTTGGCTACGCATGGGATAGTGTCCGTCCACCTAAGACACTGAGGTCCCAGGTTCAAAAACTCAAGGTTGCCGGCTTGAGGCCCAAGGTCATTGGCTTGAGCAAAGGGTCATTGGCTCAGCTAGAGACCCTTGGTCAAAGGACATGTGAAGCAATCAATGAAAAACTAAAGTAACACAACTAGGAGTTGATGCTTCTCATCTCTCATGTCTGTCTCTGCCTCCCTTACTGGCTTAAAAAAAAAAGCAACTACTACGAGTTGATGCTTGCTAGTCCTTCCCGCTTCTCTTAAAAAAAAACAAAATCGAGCCTGACAAGGTGGTGGCGCAGTGGATAGAGTGTTGGACTGGGATGCAGAGGACCCAGGTTTGAGACCCCGAAGTCGCCAGCTTGAGCGCAGGCTCATCTGGTTTGAGCAAAGCTCACCAGCTTGGACCCAAGGTCACTGGCTCGAGCAAGGGGTCACTCGGTCTGCTGAAGGCCCGTGGTCAAGGCACATATGAGAAAGTAATCAATGAACTACTAAGGTGTCGCAATGAAAAACTGATGATTGATGCTTCTCATCTCTCTCTGTTCCTGTCTGTCTGTCCCTATCTATCCCTCTCTCTGACTCTGTCTCTGTTAAAAAAAAAAAAATCGATAAATAAAATCTTTTTTAAAAAAGTGCCAGATTATTTATCCAGAAAAAAAAGGCTTTGAGTCAAAGTACAATCAAACTCATCTAAACCCAGACCAATCACTCTTCACATTCTCAATTTCAGTGTATGAGAGGTACCAGTTGTGAATAATGTAGTTACATGATTGCCCAAAGAGTAAAAAAAAAAGATTCATACGATCGTCTCCCACTTCATACTTGCTGATAAAATGACGTTGTACTGCAAAAATGAATGAAGATAATTTAGCAGTATGACAAAGTTCATTTTACAACTACACAAGACTGCAGGAGAGGATTAATCTGAGCAGTAATATCCACCACAACATTGATAGCCCAGCAGTATTTGCAAGGCCTGACAGAACAGTGAGGCCAGACTCCTCTTCGGACCCTTGGTCAAAACTCAAATAGACACACCAAATATGCACCAAGTGGTTGCTAAATCCAATCAAACATATTTCATATTCTAACATGATTTTCTCAATGACCCCTGCCAAGCTGATGATGAGAGTTCATTTGGCAAATTAGGTGTTTGAGAACAACTAAGAAAATCGATTTCTAATAATGAGAGAAACCACCATTTATCCAATTGTGTTAAAGTGATAATAAGTACTTATAACACTACAACTGTTTACTCAGACACAGAGATCAAGGGAGCAGAAGATGTCAAGAAGGCCTACTCTCAATGACTGGGAATTTGGTCCACGATAAAAATGATGTTTCCAGTAAGCGGAAGAACCTACTCAGAAAATGGACACTAAAGAAATGCCACATAAATAAAACAGCTAAACAAAACCAAAAATGCTAGAATAAAAAGATGTATTTGTACAATCTGCCTATGGAGAATATGACACTCAGAATAGGAATAAAAATAAATACCTGAAATCATAAAACTTTTTTAGTGAGAGAGACAGTAAGGGAGAGAGATGAGAAGCATCAACTCATAGTTACAGCACTTTAATTGTTCATTGATTGCTTTCTTATATGTGCCTTGACCAGGGGGGCTGCAGCTGAACCAATGATCCCTTGCTCAAGCCAGCGACCTTGGGCTTCAAGCCAGCAACCATGGGGTTTCTAACCTGGGTCCTCAGCACTCCAGGTTGACTCTGTATCTACTATGCCACCGCCTAGTCAGGTCATGAATCTTCTTTATGGAAACTAAGTAAAGGTAGAAGATAAGTGTTGGTTTGATATATTTGCAATGTTAACATTCGTAACATCAAGAGATCCACCCAAAAAAGGGAGGAGTACTGAGGGAAGTATCTGAACTCACAGAAGTAAAACTACAAATAGTTTGTTATGGACTTATAAAAATATGTGTCATATCCCAAGGGAAAGGTGAACTAAACCGAACAAATTATTTTCTCACATCAGATCTATAAACCTTAAAAATACCAACTACAAAGCACTGCCAATGAAAGGTAAAAGGAGCTCTCATGCACTTGAGCAGGTACATGTATTTTAAATGATCTTAAAAAAAATTATTTTTCTTTTCATTTTTCCGAAGCTGGAAATGGGGAAGCAGTCAGACAGACTCCCGCATGCGCCCGACCGGGATCCACCCGGCACGCCCACCAGGGGGTGATGTTCTGCCCCTCTGGGGTGTTGCTCTGTTGCATCCAGAGCCATTCTAATGCCTGAGGCAGAGGCCACAGAGCCATCCACAGAGCCATCCCCAGTGCCCAGGCCATCTTTGCTCCAATGGAGCCTCCGCTGCGGGAGGGGAAGAGAGAGACAGAGAGGAAGGAGAGGGGGAGGGGTGGAGAAGCAGATGGGCGCTTCTCCTGTGTGCCCTGGCCGGGAACCGAACCTGGGACTCCTGCACGCCAGGCCGACGCTCTACCGCTGAGCCAACCGGTCAGGGCCTTTTAAACTTTATACAGCAATTCGTTGCTATCAGAATTTTTTTTTGGTATTTTTCTGTAGTGAGAAGGGGGGGGGGGGACAGACTAACTCCTGCATCTGCACAATCAGGATCCACCAGGCATGTCCACCAAGGGGCATGCTTTGCTCATCTGGGGCGCTGCTCCACTGCAACTGGAACCATTCTAGTGCCTGTGGTGGAGGCTCTGGAGCCGTCCTCAGCACCCAGACCAACTTTGCTCCAATGGAGCCTTGGCTGAGGGAGGGAAGAGAGAGACAGAGAGAAAGTAGAGGGAGAAAGGTGGAGAAGCAGATGGGCACTTCTCCTGTGTGCCCTGACCAGGAATTATACCTGGGACTTCCACACGCCAGGCTGATGCTCTACTACTGAGCCAACTGGCCAGGGCCTGCTATCAGAATAGCTTACATCTTTGGTTGATTCTGAAGTTTCATGTCTAGAAATCCTACCTACAAGAGAAAGCACCTTGAATGTATAAAACAAAGGTACACAAGGAAATGTTTCTGCAACCTGAATGTTCATAAAAAGAAAAAACATGGACTACACTGCATCTGTTAAAAATGAATGAAGGAGACCCATCTATGTTAAGGACACCCCCAAAACATAAACACATACAAATGTTCCTTGATTTATGATGTGATTACATTCTGATAAACCTATCGTAAATTAAAACTATCCTAAGTTGAAGGTGCAGTTAACCCCACCTACCTTAAACATACTTAGAATACGTATGTTAGCCTACAGCTGGGCATAATCATCTAACACAGAGCCTACTTGTTTCAGTGTTGAACATCTCATGAATTCTGTTGAATAAAGTACTGATAGTGAAAAACAGAATGGTATGGTTCTCACAACCATAAGGTGGAAAGTGGAAAAATCATTAATTTGAACTATTAAATCAGGAACAGTGTATTTGTATACATGTATGTAAACATTTATAAAAAAAGAAATCTGACCAGAAATACACCCCAGATAGTAGTGAATACATGAGGGGAAAGCAGTTGACAATGAATGGAGCAGAGTGAGGAAACCCCTACTGCCTACCTACCACCAGGAACAGGTTCACATTCAAGCAAGCAGAACACCTCTGAGGCCAGAGGAAAAGGCGAAGCAGGATCCAGCATGTCTACAGCCTCTCATCACAGCACGCTACCTGTCCACTTTTTTTTTTTTTAACATTGGTCCCTGACCAGTCAGTCAGCCCATTCCCGGCCAGGACTCCCATGGACCTGGTTCTCACCTGAAAAGGTGTCTTGAGGAACTCCTTTGTCCACCGACCAGAGCTCTTCCTCCTCCTCTAACTGAGATACCACATCTGGCTTGGAAAGGTGATGTTCTGCCCAAGGGAAAACAGACAGGGCTTGGGGGGGGTCTGTGTTCAGAAGAAAAGGTAGTTTCTGCTGTGCCCCTAGGCCTAGGATCATGACTTCTGGTCTAGGGTACTAATGATAACCCATTCTTTGTCTTTGTCAGCTGCTTGCTTTCCTGGGCTTCCTTACTAGGCCAGGTGGCAGCAAAAACCAGTTCTGGCCAGCAAGGCACAAAGGGAAGTCTGTCAGCGGAGTCCACAGGGTTTGTTTGGGGGTTGTTTTTGCTAACTGTGACGGCTGTAAAAAGAGCACTAGCCTGAGCTGCCCTGACCCCTTCTTTCTTTCTGCTTTTTTTTTTTTGTATTTTTCCGAAGCCGGAAACGGGGAGAGACAGTCAGACAGACTCCAGGTCCTTGACCCTTGCCCTCTGACCCCCGAAGCCTGAGCCCAGGCAGACACACACTTCAGTAGCACCTCATTTGTGCAGCAAACTGCACATCTTTATTGACATGGAGGCCAGCCTTACCCACTGAGACCAGGTTTCTGTAGTTCTCCAGCATCACTTCTCTGTATAGGCACTTCTGGTCATGGTCCAGCAGTCTCCACTCTTCTGGGGCAAACCCCAGGGTCACATCTTCGTAAGTCACTGATTCCTAAAATCCACAGGTTTCTGTTCAGCCAGGGCCTGTCATTTCTCACGTTGACAGGACGTGGGTAACTGAGAAAATGAAGGCACAGTCTACAAGGTGACCTCAGCATTCCAGGGGGTCTCATCACGTGTTCCTGCTTTTTGTCTGGAACTGAGCCAACCCAAACTCGACCCTATTCAGGTCACAGCAAGGAAGAGGACAACACATCAGGCTGAAGATGGTTCTTCATTTTTCTGAAAACCTACCCATTTCTTATGAACCTGGGGATTCCACAACTGATGTCAGTGTGTCTGTCCCATCCCAGGGAATTCCAGAGCTGAATCATCACACCCATGCCTTCAATTCAGCCCCTACTCACAGCCCAAGATGCTTCTACTTCCTTCCCATGCCAAGAACCTACCTTTTCTCCTTAGTGAGAGTTCATGTTGCGTCTAGTTTTCATGCCAGAATAGCTTGGCAATCTCAATATGAATTTGACCCCAACTCCCCCCGGTTTGGGGAAAAATACATTAGAATCCCATGTAATGACTTAGGCGGTAAGCACTTGCTTGGGAAACAAAGCAACCCGAGGCTCCTCCACCCCGCAGGCTTCTCATGCCCAGTCCCTCTCCATTCCCCCCAGGCTCTAGGACCTGAGAGCATATCCTTCAGGCCACCTTCTGGCCACCCACGACCCAGGGGTGCACTAAAACTCCCCCAAGAAGCCTCTAGATACTCACAAGGCACTGGGCCGACGGAAGCCAGGCGGCCATACCTTCCTCTTCTGTCTGCCTTGTGGGAACAGGCTGAATCCTGAGAGGATGGAATTTGGACCTGATCAGGCAGTGTCGCGCAGTGGATAGAGCATCAGACTGGGACGCAGAAGACCCAGGTTCAAGACCCTGAGGTTGCCAGCTTGAATGCAGGCTCATCTGGTTTGAGTAAAAAGCTCACCAGCTTGGACCCAAGGTCACTGGCTGGAGCAAGGGGTCACTCGCTCTGCTGTAGCCCCACGGTCAAGGCATACATGAGAAAGCAATCAATGAACAACTAAGGTGCCAACGAAGAACGGATGCTTCTCATCTCTCTCCCATCCTATTTGTCCCTCTCTCTGTCTCTGTCTGTCCCTGTAACACATACAAAAAAGAGGATGGGATTTGGGAGGTTGGGAGGGGCGTGAGGGCAACACCAGGAGACCCCCGGTCACCTGCCAGGAAGTGGTCCCATCGATGGTAAAAGACTAGTCCAAACCTCCCCTACACCTCTAAACGCCCTAATGGGGTTGTCTCTCCCTATTAACAGACACCTTTAGGCCCCAAGGGACAGAAGCTCCCTTGCAACGTTCCTCACTAAGGAGGAGTAGCCTCCAGTCCTCAGTCCGCCCACGCCTGCAGGGAGTGGTCTTCTTCCTAGGGCTCCCCTCAGTCACCGATCACAGCGCCCCAACTGACGCTGCACAACCCACGACGGGAGAAGGATTTCCGCCGTACTCACCGGCGCGCGGCACACAATGGCGCTCCTCTCTCCGCCGGCGACGCGCGTCAGCGAGCTAGCGCGGACTACAACTCCCAGTCACCCCCGCAGCACGCCGCGTCGTGCCGTTTCCAGGCGGGGGCCATCTTGTCCGGATAGCTCCCGGCGGCCGGCGAAGCCCGCGCGCAGAAAGGTCCACACCCATTATTCCCAGCGGGTCCGCTGGGCAAGGAGAGGCCCTGCGTGGGGCACGCCGGGCCACAAAGTCTCAGTTCTGGCGTGAGCGGTGACGCTGGTGCCCAGCCAGGAGGGCGTCCATGGGTGGGCAAGCCGGACGTTGAAGGGAACTGGGGGGAGGGAGAGGGAAGGGTGTGCCGGAAGTCCTGAGTGGGTTAAGGCTTGATTGGGTGGAGAAGGGGACGGGAGCGGGAATGATTATTACATTCTTACGGTGTAGGAGGAAGAGCGGGCCGGAAGCGTTAGGGTTCGTGGCTAAGGCCTACTGTGGATATGGTGGGTGAGGGAGGGGCTAGAACAGGATGGTCCATCTCTAGGAGGCGGAGCTCGTGTCCTCCAAGATTCTAGAATTGGGGGTGGTGTGGGCAGCAGGTATGGGTGCGCGAGGGGACATCCCCCCATGTTCCTGGATGAGAGTGTAGCCGGACGACGTAACCTTTGGGAGGGCGGTAGTAAATGGGGCTTTTCATCGAATAGAAGCAAAAGGGGTGGGACTGGAAGGACAGGAAGGATTGGTGGAGCCGTGACTAACACCAGCCCACGGTCCTGCGGGAGAATGGGTGTGGGGGCATTTTCGAAAGCTTGTCCTTCAAGCCCAGGGAAGAAAGGGAGAAAAGGGCTAAATGTGTAGTCAAGTTATGGGGAGAAGGGCAGAGGTATTATAAAGTAAATGTGACCTAGGCACCCGGGCGGAGTGGAGGTTGCCCAAGAGAAATCATCAGTGGACAGAAAGTGAAAGCAATGAAAATAGATTTTATTCAATAAAAGATGGTAACAGGGAAAAAGAGACTTCGTTGTGGAACCTGGGCTTAATTCTGAATACAACCAAAACAACTGGGGGTTTATCAACAAGGAGCAAGTTGGCTCTTTTCCGACTCCATCTTCGCGGTAGAGGCAGAGGCCGCAGATCAGTCGCCGACATGCAGCTTTTTGTCCGCGCCCAGGAGCTACACACCCTTCAGATCACCGGCCAGGAGACTATCGCGCAAATCAAGGCTCATGTAGCCTCACTGAAGGGCATCACTCCAGAAGATCAAGTCGTGCTCCTGGCAGGAACGCTCCTAGAGGATGAAGCTATCTTTTGCCAATGTGGCGTGGAGGCTCTGACCACTCTGGAAGTAGCTGGTCGCATGCTTGGAGGTAAAGTCCATGGCTCCTTGGCCCGTGCTGGGAAAGTAAGAGGGTAGACCCCCAAGGTGGCCAAACAGGAGAAAAAGAAGAGGACTGGTCGGGCCAAGCGGCGGATGCAGTACAACCGGCGTTTTGTCAATGTTGCGCCCACCTTTGGCAAGAAGAAGGGACCCAATGCCAACTCTTGAGTCCTTTGTAATCCTGGCTTTCTCTAATAAGCCACTTAGCCCCCCCCCCAAAAAAAAAAAAACCACAAAAAAAAAACAACAACCAAGGAGCAAGTTGGATTGGGGTGGGGTTGGGGAGTGCTGGCTGGTGGATAGAAAGTTACAAAGAGGAGACATCAAGGTTTTTAGGAGGTTGATGGGATTCTGGCTGGAGGCAAGCCAGGGTGACTGGATATAATCTGGGAGAAATCCTGGAAATGAGGCGTTTGGTTGGCAATTTTATTTTTATTTTTTTAGAGAGGGAGAGAGATGAGAAGCATCAACTCATAGTTGCTTCACTAGGTGTTTATTGATTGCTTCTCATATGTGCCTTGAGGAGGTGGGGTTATCAAGCTGAGCCAGGGTTTACAACATGGACCTTTGCATAGTTAGTTGACTGTGCCACCAAGGGTCAGGTAAGGGAAGGGAATTTCTTGATAAACTGACTTAGCATTATTCTTACCAAAACTGGAAATACACAGATGAGCCTTGTCGGGGAAAGGGCTCAGAAGAACTTGCCTAAAGGTTGGTTAACAAAGAATTTGTCAGAGAGAAGGAGTGGGATGGGCAGGGTCTTTTGCCCATTATCTTCTGTCAGCTGAGGTGCCCATGTCTAGGAAATTGGACAAGTCACTGCCCAAGTATTATAGGTGCTCTTTCTTGGGCCCAGGGCGTCATCACCTTCTTTGAGAGCCCAGGATGAAGTATTCTCTTGCCTTCTTCAGACTACAGTATCTGGTGTTTTCCAATCTTCTTCAGGTTGCAGGGTTAAGGCTCTATGTCCTCTCTCCTCCTCGGTGTTTTAAGCTCTGCTGTGCTCCTCAGACTGAGGACCTGGTGTAATCTCTAACATGGGGTTTCCTCACATGTCTCAGCAGCCCTAAACCTCCCTTTGGATCATTTGTACACTTGCCTGTTAACTATGTTTCAGGACTTATTTTTTAAATTTGTTTTTTATTGATTATTGATTTTAGAAAGAGAGAGAGAGAAACATCGATTTGTTGTTCCATCTATATTTGTATTCATTGGTTGACTCTTGCATGTGCCCTGACCAAGGATTGAACCCACAAACTTGGCATATTGGGATGAGGCTCTAACCAATTCACCTACCCAACCAGGGCCTCAGGATTAATTATGTTTTATGGCTGCTGTGGCTATTGTCCACTTGTAGGCTGTGCATTGTTCATCTTATTTATTGCAGTTAGCCAGTACATCTGTCGGTTTTTGCTTATCAGTATTTTCTCAGATAATGCAGATGTCTTTTAATCTAACATCATTTCATTGGATTTTTTTAGCTATTAGAGATAAAACACCATCCCCATTCCATAAATAGTTTGGCTTTTTCACTTTCCATATTTTGTCTTAAAATAACTGATGTTATACATCATTGGGGCAGAGCCATGTTAATTAGTCATGTTGTTCCTATTTTGGATATGTCTGGGGACGCTGCTAATGGTTCACTATCAAATTGGATGAAGGCCTTTAACATCTATTAAGTAATTATTTTTTTAGATTTTATTTATTCATTTTTAGAGACAGGAGAGAGAAAAGGGGGAAGGAGCATATGTGCTTTGACAGGCAAACCCAGGATTTCAAACCAGTGAGCTCAGCATTCCAGGTCGACACGTATATACTATGCCACCACAGGTCAGGTGCCTTTAACATCTTAAGGAAGCTAACCCTCTTGGAAGTTCTTTTACATGATTTTAGGTTAAAAGGTGATTTTTTTTTCTGAGACAGAGAGTCAGAGAGAGGGATAGATAGGGATAGACAGACAGGAACGGAGAGAGATAAGAAGCATCAATCATTAGTTTTCTCCTTGCGACACCTTAGATGTTCATTGATTGCTTTCTCATATGTGCCTTGACCATGGAGCTATAGCAGACTGAGTAACCTCTTGCTTGAGCCAGTGACCTTGGGTCCAAGCTGGAGAGCTTTGCTCAAACCAGATGAGCCCGCGCTCAAGCTGGCGACCTCGGGGTCTCGAACCTGGGTCCTCTGCATCCCAGTCTGACGCTCTATACACCGTGGCACCGTTTTGTCATGCTAAAAGTTGATTTAAATAAATATATTTTGAAGATTGATTTACAAAAGCTACTTTAGTACAACTTTTAATAATTAATTGCATAGACCCTGGCCAGTGGCACAGTGGATACAGCATTGCCAAGGTTGCCGCTTAAGTTCATGATCTTCAGCCTGATCCCAAAGGTGTCAGCTTGACCCCAAGGTTGCCAGAATGAGACCCAGTGTGGGCTCGACCCCGAGGGCACTTGCTGACCCCCCAGTTAGGGTACATATGAGAAGCAGTCAATGGCACAACTAAGTAGAACAATGAGTTGATACTTCTCTCCCTATTTCTTTTTCTTTTTAGATTTTATTTATTGATCTGGGGGAGAGAGAGAGAAAGTAGAGAGAAAGCAGGAAGCATCAATCATAGTTGCTTCTTGTATATATGTGCCTTAACCGGGCAAGCCCAGGGTTTTGAACAGGTGACCTCAGTGTTCCAGGTCAACGCTTTATCCACTGCGCCACCACAGGTCAGGCTCTCCCTATTTCTTTTTCAAAAATAAATTAATTGCATGTTCTTTTTTCTCATTTAACAAATTAAGCATGCTATTTAATTTACCATAATATGATTATGTAGCATTTCTGAATAAATGTTAACTATGACACGTAAGTTATTGAAAATGTTATGCATCCTGTTTCCATACAGGGCTCCAATCTCTTGTCAAAAACTTTCAGAGCCAATGGAAAAAACAAAAAACAAAAAAAAAACTTTCAGAGCCAGAAGTACTTTGGAATTTAAAAGTGCTTGGATTTTTATCAAGACAGTAAGGTACATATGTCTTTCAGATGTACATCTCAACAGGTCTGAGCAGCCTCTGGCCATCAAACACTTGAGTATCTCTGTAGCAAATTATATGAAGAGTCACATTAGATTAGAGAAAGATAAAGTGTAGATAAACTTGTCAGTTCAGGTAAATTTTGCTGATACAAAATATAAGACGAGCCTGACCAGGCGGTAGTACAGTGGATAGAGTGTGGGACTGGGATGCAGAGGACCCAGTTCGAGACCCTGAGGTTGCCAGCTTGAGCTCAGGCTCATCTGATTTGAGCAAGGCTCACCAGCTTGGACCCAAGGTCGCTGGCTTGAGCAAGAGGTTACTCAGTCTGCTGAAGGCCCATGGTCAAGGCACATATGAGAAAGCAATCAATGAACAACTAAGGTGTCGCAACGAAAAACTAATGATTGATGCTTCTTATCTCTCTCCGTTCCTGTCTATCTGTCCCTATCTATCCCTCTCTCTCTCTCCCTGTCTGTGTAAAATGAATAAATAAATAAATAAATAAAAGAAGAAACTTCATTCGAAAACTTTTTGGTCTTCATCTGTGGTGGCACAGTGGATAAAGTATTGATCAGGAATGCTGAGGTCACTGGTTCGAGGCACTGGGTTTGCCCAGGGTCAAGGCATATATGAGAAGCAATTAAGAGTTGATGCCTTCCTCTCCTCTCCACCTCTCCACCTATCTCTCTTTTTACTCTCTCTAAAATTAATAAAACCTTTTTTAAAAAAGAAAAGGATTTGGAATTTAGAATTGCAGCAAAGACATTATGGATCATATATTTAAATGAATGGACTATCAATGTTTCATTCAATTGCAAAGTTTTATTTGTACTTTTTTTAATGTAATCCACATAGACACACGTTTATTGAGATACTAAATTGTCCAAATATATTAACATTCTTTATGTGCTTTCTTTAATCAATACTCCACTATTTGTTTAATTTCAACATGTGACTAAGAATAACATATAAAACTGTATATTGACTGGCCCTGGACAGTTGGCTCTACGGTAGAGCATTGGCCCAGTGTGTGGAAGTTCTGGGTTCAATTTCTGGTCAGGGCACACAGAAGAAGCGACCATCTGCTTCTCTACCTCTCCCTCTTCTCTCTCTCTCTTTCTCTCTCTCTTTCCCTGCAGCCATGGCTAAACTGGTTTGAACAAGTTGGCCCTGGGCCCAGAGAATAGCTCCATGGCCTGACCTCAGGCGCTAAAATAGCTTGGTTGCCAAGCAACAGAGCAGTGGCCTCAGATGGGCAGAGCATTGCGTGGTAGAGGGCTTGCTGAGTGGTCCTGGTCGGAGCGCATGCGAGAGTCCGTCTCTCTGCCACCCTGCCTCTCACTTAAAAAAAAAACAACAGCCTGACCAGGCGGTGGCACAGTGGATGGAGCATGGGACTGGGATGCGGAGGACCCAGGTTCGAGACCCGAGGTCGCCAGCTTGAGTGCGGGTTCATCTGGTTTGAGCAAAGCTCACCAGCTTGGACCCAACGTTGCTGGATCGAGCAAGGGGTTACTCAGTCTGCTGAAGGCCCCAGGTCAAGGCACATATGAGAAAGCAATCAATGAACAACTAAGGTGTCGCAATGAAAAACTGATGATTGATGCTTCTCATCTCTCTCTGTCCCTGTCTGTCCCTCTCTCTGACTCTCTGTCTCTGAAAAATAAAAATAAAAAAAATAAATAAAAATAAAAACCAGACAAAAACTTTATATTGACCAAATCACTATGTTTGCTGGTATCATTCAGTTGAATCATAATCACCTGTCATGCGACTAAAGCCTGAACCTACCATTTGATCACCACTCACCATTATCTCTTCTTGTTTCATCGCACAGAGCATCTCAAATTTTTCCGTGTAAGGAGGAACATTTAATTAAAAGTTATTTTTAAAAAGAAAAAAAATGAGAAATATATCTTTCTGTCTTTAAAGCATGAGTCCCTCAACATTTCTCAGAACTCATCAGATCTTTAGAACTTCAGGTTGAAGAAGCAAGAATTAATTATTCAGGCTTTACTTGTATCATAACTATTTCCCAGAAAATAGGCACTTGGGTCTATTTATTACTCCTACACAGTTACTCTTTGCCTGTTCTCTGCAACATCAACAATAAAAGGTCAATGAGTAGATAATCCAGACTTGATGTAGCATAGGGGGGGAGGTGAAGAATCTCATCTCTGAGCAGAGGCAAACCACAAACAGCTTCCAGAAAATGGTCTGTCTCAAAGGAATGTGGGCAGTCCACCCAATACTGAATAAACGAGTAAGTCAGGTTTGGAATAATCCAGTTTATGCTTTTGCACTCTGAATCCCATAGTGTGTGTTTGGTTGTAAGTAAATGAAAATCCAACTAATCTAAACAACAAACACCATTCCAGCATAGAACTAAAAGATGGTTCCTGGTACTGGTAAAGCTGCTCATTGATGTCACCCAGGGCTGGGCTCCATCTTTCCCTCTTGCAGTCCTCAGTTTGGGAGTGTTTCTTTCCTTCAGCCAGTATGATGTAGACAGACGACAAGTCAGCCACATGTTTACTGCTGGTCTGAATGCTACCCATTTCAACATTTCTCCCAGCCTTAGGAAATCAACATTTTCTTCTCTGATGAAACTCTACTCTCTCCTTTGTTCTTGAGTCTCTCTTGTTTATTTGCCTCTATTCAGTATTTATTGGTGGATGTACACATCCAAAATGAAAAGAGGATGTCTGCCCTCAGCAATGAATTGAAAAATTTCTGGATGTTCTTACTACTACAAATAAGATATAAAACAGATGTAAGTGCTTGCTGTAATGATTGAAACAGAAAATATAAAAATGCATTTATTGCCTGACCAGGTGGTGGCACATTGGATATAGCGTTGTACTGGGATACAGAGGACCCAGGTTCAAAACCCCAAGGTCACATGCTTTAGCGTGGGCTCATCTGGTTTGAGCAAAGCTCACCAGATTGAACCCAAGGTCGCTGGCTTGAGCAAGGGGTCACTCGGTCTGCTATAGCCCTGCAGTCAAGACACATATGAGAAAGCAATCAATGAACAGCTAAGGACCCACAGCGAAGAATTGATGATTCTCATCTCTTTCCCTTCCTGGCTGTCGGTCCCTATCTGTCCCTCTCTCTGTTTCTCTCTGTCTCTGTCACACACACACACACACACACACACACACACACACACACAAAATAAAAGTGCATTTATTAACAACACAAATCTAATTGGAAAAAAATTTAAATCAATGAGATTCCAATAAACCAGGCAGAATAAGAATGATGCAGAAATTAATACAGTCACATACACACAGAATCACTATAATCTTAACAGGTATGTTGAAGTTTCACAGTAAAATCATAAAAGAATGCCTGGGATTCATACTGGGAAATGCAGGGGACCTATAAGAAAAGAGTTTTTGGGAAGAACTACAAGTAAACTTGCCTAAACGAGCATGCTTCCCATGTTCCAAGATGAGAGAGTCAATTGTAAACCCCAAATCAAGGATCAATACAAAAGCAAATAGGATTACAAGGGGCCCTTTGGGATCCTGGTCCTTGGACTTTGCTCTTTCCTTGTTTTCTCAAAATGTGACAGAAGGAGTTGACTGCCATTCTTCATAAGAACAGTCAAGTTTGATTTGAACTCTTCATAAGGAGAAATAATCCCAGAAACTGCTGGTTCAAAAATGTTCTTTGTTGCCTGACCAGGCAGTGGCACAGTGGATAGAGCACTGGACTAGGATGTGGAAAACCCAGGTTTGAAACCCTGAAGTTGCCGGCTTGAGTGTGGGCTCATCCGGTTTGAGCAAGGCTCACGAGCTTCAGCACGGGGTTGCTGTCTTGAGCATGGGATCATAAACATGATGACCCTATGGTTGCTCATAGACATGACCCCATGTTCGCTGGCTTAAGCCCAAAGGTCGCTGGCTAGAGTAAGGGGTCACTGGCTCTGCTGTAGCCCCCGGTCAAGGCACATATGAGAAAGCAATTAATGAATAACTAAGGTGCTGCAACGAAGAATTGATGCTTCTTGGCCCTGGCCAGTTGGCTCAGTGGTAGAGCATCGGCTTGGCGTGCAGGAGTCCTGGGTTCGATTCCCGGCCAGGGCACACAGGAGAATCGCCCATCTGCTTCTCCACCCCTCCCCCTCTCCTTCCTCTGTCTCTCTCTTCCTTTCCCGCAGCCAAGGCTCCATTGGAGCAAAGTTGGCCCAGGCGCTGAGGATGGCTCTGTGGCCTCTGCCTCAGGCGCTAGAATGGCTCTGGTTGCAACAGAGTGATGCCCCAGATGGGCAGAGCATCGCCCCCTGGTGGGCGTGCCCGGTGGATCCCAGTCGGGCGCATGTGGGAGTCTGTCTGACTGCCTCCCTGTTTCCAACTTCAGAAAAATACAAAAAAAAAAAAAAAAAGAAAAAGAATTGATACTTCTCATCTCCCTTCCTGTCTGTGAGATAGATAGTTCATAAGGTAGTTCCATTTTTAATTTTTTGAGGAAATGCCATTCTGTTTTCCACATTGGCTCCACAAGTTTTTTTTCCCCACCAGCAATGCAGAGGGTTCCCTTTTCTCCACAGCCTTACCAATGGTTGTTTGTTGATTTGTTAATGAAAGCCATTCTGGTAGGTGTGAGGTGGTATCTCATTGGGGTTTTAATTTGCATATATCTAATAATTAGTGACATTCGGCACTTTTTAATTAATTAATTAATATTTATTTTTTTACAGAGACAGAGAGTGAGTCAGAGAGAGGGATAGACAGGGATGGAGAGAGATGAGAAGCATCAATCATTAGTTTTTCATTGCATGTTGCAACACCTTAGTTGTTCATTGATTGCCCTCTCATATGTGCCTTGACCGCGTGCCTTCATGAAGCAGACCGAGTAGCCCCTTGCTAGAGCCAGCGACCTTGGGTTTAAAATGGTGGGTTTTTCTCAAGCCAGATGAGCCCGCACTCAAGCTGGCGACCTCGGGGTCTCGAACCTGGGTCCTCTGCATCCCAGTCCGATGGTCTATCCACTGTGCCACCGCCTGGTCAGGCGTCATTCAGCACTTTTTATATGCCTTTTGGCTATCTGTCCTCTTTGGAGAAGCATCTATCGGGTCCTTAGCCCATTTTTTAACTGGGTTGTTTACCTTCCTGGTGCTGAGTTTTAGAACTTATTTATAAATTTTGGTTATCAATCCTTTATCAGATGTATCAGCAAATATATTCTGTCATTCAATAAATTGTCTTTTTATTTTGTGATCATAGTATCTCCCCTGCTAGGTAAGTATGTCTTTTTATTTTGTTAATGGTGTCTTTTGCTGTGCAAAAGCTTTTTTTTTTTTTTTTTTTTAGCTTTTTGGTTTAATATCATCCCATTTGTTTATTTTGTCTTTTATTTCACTGCTTGTGTAAATATATTGCTACTAGAGATATCTGTAAGTCTACTGACTGTTTTCTTCCAAGATTTTTATGGTTTTGCAACTTACATTTAAGTCTTATCCATGTTGAGTTTGTCTTTGTGAATGGTATAAGTTGGTAATCTAATTTAATTTTTATATGTATCTGTATAATTTTCCAACACCATTTATTAAGGAGACTGTCTTTACTCTATGTGCAATGTCTTATTACATTCAGGTACCAACTTGTGGATCAGAAATAACTTATGGATTCTGCCTCCTTTATGGTTTATTTCTGATATCAAATAAAATGGAATTTCAACGAACGACTTTGCCATAATATGTCCAAAGAATTTCTGTAATCTATATGAGCTAACTGGTGTCAAATAAGGTGAAAGCCATCATTGAAAACCTGCCACTTTGACCCTATTCATAGTGTTCTCTAGTATGAATTCTCTTTTGTTGAGTAAAGTGATAACACCCCTGGCAGCTCTTCCTTACCTACCACCTGTATAGTGTTTTTCCCAGTATGAGTTCTCAGATGTAGCATTGTAAGTGCTGGGCTATGTTTAATGCCTTTCCCACATTGAGCGCACCCACATGTTTCTCTCCAGGGTGCATCCTGTGACATTGGCTATGGAAGCACAAAAGCTTGAGAACATTCCCTGAATGCTTCACATTGTAGGGAATGTGTAGGGAATCCTTTACAGATTCTTAGATATAAAGCAGTATATCCTGTAAAATAATTTCCTGAATTCACACCAAATATAAATTTTCTCCTAAGGTTAAGTTCTCTTGTAATGAGAAAGGGGTAATTTGTGCCTTTATGTTTGTAGGGTTTTTCTCCTTTGTGAGTTCTGAAACATACTGAAAGGCAGTCTTTCTCTAAGACAGTCCCACACTCAACATCTTGGTAAGGTTTGTCTCCTGAGTGAATTTGCTCATAGTTAAAAGGGTTGAACTCTGTCCAGACTTCTCTACACCCATTACACTTACATGATCTTTCTCAAGTATGACTTCTCTGATGTCTTTGTATAGTGGAAGAAGGATTGAGTTCTAATTAACTTTACCCCTAAATGTATTAATCTTGGTGCCTCTGTCCAGAATCAGTATTTCCTCAAGGGCATCTAGTCCACCATCTCTCCTGGTTCTCTTCCTGCTGTGTTTTTGTTCTTGTTTTTGTTTTTTTCTGAAGTGAGAAGCAGGGAGGCAGAGAGACAGACTCCTGCATAAATCCGATTGGGATCCACCTGCCATGTCCACCAGGGGGTGATGCTCTGCCCATCTGGGGTGTTACTCCATTGCAACAAGAGCCATTCTAGCGCCTGAGGTGGAGGCCATAGAGCCGTCCTCAGTTCCTGGGCCAACTTTGCTCCAATGAAGCCTTGGCTGTGCGATGGGAAGAGAGAGATAGAGAGAAAGGAGAGGGGGAAGGGCGGAGAAGCAAATGGATGCTTCTCCTGTGTGCCCTGGCCGGGAATCAAACCTGGAACATCCATACGCCGGGCCGATGCTCTGTCACTGATCCAAACAGTCAGGGCCTCTTCACATTCCTGGCCTTGGCCAAATATGGACGGATATCATCCATTGCTTATAAGTCTATTTCTAGGACACCATATTGTTCTAAAAGAAATAAAACTTATAATTTTAAGTATGTACAGAATACTCTTGGGGAGAAGTTAAGTGAGGAAGCAAACCTGAAGTACATGAATTTGTTTTCAAGTCTGCCTACAATGAGTAGTTGAGCAGTAAACAGAAGTCTCCTTTTCCAAATGCTCTTCTGGACACCCCCCAATTCTCCCCCCCCCAATTCTTTAGGATCTGGTTCTGAACCCTCCTCTCTCCTGCCACTGTGATCTGTTTCATTGCACTGGATTCACACGCCATCTGAATATTAATGAATTGTAGTTGAAGAGCTTCAACCCAGATTCCTTTCTGAGTAGTTGACAGATTCAACTGCCTCCTGGGCATCTCTGCTCATTCTACAACCACAACTTGTGAAAACTGAATACTTCCCTGGCCAGTTAGCTCAGTTCGTTAATGCATCAGCCTGAAAGGTCAAAATTGCGGGCTCAATATCCGGTCAGGGCACACACGGGAAGCAACCAGTAAATGCACAACTAAATGAAACAACAAAGGAGTGCATCTCTCCCTCTCTCTTTCCCTCTATCTCTCTAAATCCATAAGACTCTGACCTGTGGTGGCACACTGGATAAGGGCATCGACTTGGAATGCTGAGGTCACCAATTCAAAACCCTGGGCTTGCCTGGTCAAGGCACATATGGGAGTTGATGCTTCATGCTCCTCCCCCCTTCTCTTTCTCTCCCCTCTCTAAAACTGATAAAATCTTTAAACTTTTTTTGAGTCCACCTTAAATATACAGTGTGTTCATAAAGTCATGGTGCACTTTTGACCGGTCACAGGAAAGCAACAAAAGACGATAGAAATGTGAAATCTGCACCAAATAAAAGGAAAACTCTCCCAGTTTCATACCTATTCAGTGCAGTTTGATGTGGGCTCATGCACAGATTTTTTAAGGCTCTTTAGGTAGCTATCCCGTATAGCCTCTACAGCAGCGGTTCTCAACCTGTGGTTCGCGACCCCCGCCGGGGTCGCGAACCACAGGTTGAGAACCGCTGCTCTACAGACTCTTCACTGACTGATGGCCTACCAGAATGGGGTTTCTCCACCAAACTGCCGGTTTCTTTCAACTGCTTATCCCACCGAGTAATGTAATTCCTATGTGGTGGCACTTCGTTATAAATGCGCCGATATTCACGTTGCACTTTGGTCACAGATTCTAATTTAGTGAGACACAGAACACACTGAACTTTCCTCTGTACCATCCACATCTCGACTGGCATAGCCGTGGGCTGCTCCACTGTATACACGGTGTTACGTCATCTGCGCATGCATACATGCTGCCACATCATCCTACAGAAACCAGGAGGGTTTTCCTTTTATTTGGTGCAGATTTCACATTTCTATCGTCTTTTGTTGCTTTCCTGTGACCGGTCAAAAGTGCACCATGATTTTACGGACACACTGTACATGGAATCAGTTTCTTCCACCCCCCCCCCCAAATTTAAAAGAAAATTTAATTAGGAAGTTACGGAGGTAGTAGAAGTAAGCCAGCAGTGCTGAGTATGCTCAGGAAATAAGTTACAGAAGCAAAAGTAGGGTTTCTGGAGCTTCGTTGAGAGAAAGATAAAGATAATGAGTTTTGTGGAAAAGAAGAGAGGGAAGGGAAAGGCACAGAAATGCTCCATAGAGGGAGAGCACGCCAGTCAATTTCCTTTTTTGTTTCTGTTGCCACATCCTACTTGGAGTCATTGCACTACTTTCACTGTCATTTATTCTGTTAACACCCTGTCTGAACACTCACCCAGAGCAATCCTTTAGTAATATAAACCAGAGCATGCCATTTTCCTGCTGAGAAACTCAGCCGATAGTTTCACATTGCTCTTAGTATTTTTTTTTAATTCAATGAGAGGAATTGAGGCAGAGACAGACTCCCACATGCACCCTGACCAGGATCCACCCAGAAAGCCCACTAGGGTGTATACTCTGCCCATCTTCGACCAGGATCACAACTGAAGTATAGACAATGGAACCATCCTCAGTGCCCAGGGCCAACCTGCTCCAATCAAGCCATGGCTGCGGGACGAGAGAGAGAGAGAGAGAGAGAGAGAGAGAGAGAGAGAAGTGAGAAGGGGAGGGGTGGAAAAGCAGATGATTGCTTCTCCTGTGTGCCCTGGCCAGGAATTGAACTCAGAACTTCCATACACCAGGCCGACATTCTACCACTGAGCCAACTAGCCAGGACTACTGTTTGTGTGTGTGTGTGTGTGTGTGTGTGTGTGTGTGTGTGTGTGTGTATAATATCAACCTCCACTTACTGATGGCTACATACATGTTTCTTTGTTTATTCCTTTATTCCTAGCATCTGGCATAAGAGAACCGTGATTATTTGTTGACTGATTGTCCGAGGTCACTTGCATCCCTCAACACTTCACTTCACTATTTACTGCTATGTGGATGACTTCCAAGTCAAGAATATTAACTTCCAACTTCCATATTTCCAAAGCTTCTGCCAGAGATTTGTCCCACACAGCAGGCAGTAAGCATCTACTGATGTAAATCAGATCATATCACTCTCCAGGGTAACTGCTCTCAGAATGAAGCCTAAACTCCTAATTAAGGCCCTGTGGGTCAAATAAGTTTGCAAATATGATGTATATGTTTGCTCACTTATAGTTTGCATTGCGTGTGGGGGACAGGCTATAAGCAGGTAGGGTCCTTATACCCTAAGGCTTAGTTTTAATACTAAGCCTTTCCCACCCTTTTAATACTAAAATTTTCTCAACACTGGGCTTTTCCCCACGCCCTTGACTGTTGCATGATGTGGGGTGGTGCACTCTTATGAAGAATCCCATTTATGCCTCAGATAATTGACTTTGTATCAGAGACTTCCTTATTTGTATATTGGCTGAAAGGTTTTGATTTCTGCACTATAAAATAAGGAAAAACAGGGGCTCTCTCTCTCTCTCAGTTCCTCAAATTAGCATTGCATAGGAGAAGCAGCCAAGATGGCGGAGTACAGAAGTTAGGAGCCAGTTTGTGCAGAGAGAAGGAGATGGGGAACAGAAGTGACTAAGGCTGGTGAGGTAGAAACCTTTGATTCTAGGGATACTCAGATGAGTCGGTGGCTTTGGGAGCCCTGAATGGAAAGGGAAGTGTTTTCCCACTGTGTGTATTTCTCGCCAGGTGCGAGCTAGGATTAAAGGTAATGGTCCACCAGTTCTTGGCTCCATTGTTTCATTACCATCTGTCTGAATCAAATGCAAACCTGCACGGGCCGGGCAGCTGTGATGGTGGCCATGGCTACTAGTCATACAGGCCCACAAGACCTAGTGCATCTGAGCCTTGCCCTTCTCTCTCTCCTTACCCATCACTCATCCACCTCATTGCCTGTCACCAGTTTCTTCTTTTTAAAAAATAATTGCAGGCCCTGGCTGGTTGGCTCAGTGGTGGAGTGTCGGCCTGGCATGCGGGAGTCCCGGGTTCGATTCCCGGCCAGGGCACACAGGAGAGGTGCCCATCTGCTTCTCCACCCCTCCCCCTCTCCTTCATCTCTGTCTCTCTCTTCCCCTCCCACAGCAAGGCTCCACTGGAGCAAAGATGGCCCGGGCGCTGGGGATGGCTCCTTGGCCTCTGCCCCAGGTGCTAGAGTGGCTCTGGTCGCAACAGAGTGATGCCCCGGAGGGGCAGAGCATCGCCCCCTGGTGGGCAGAGCATCGCCCCCTGGTGGGCGTGCTGGGTGGATCCCGGTTGGGCGCATGCGGGAGTCTGTCTGACTGTCTCTCCCCGTTTCCAGCTTCAGAAAAATACAAAAAAAAAAAAAATTGCAGTTGGTCTGACCAGTGGTTGTGCAGTGGATAGAGCATCAACCTGGGTTGCTGAGGTTTCAGGTTCAAAACCTTAAGGTTGCCAGCTTGAGTTTGGGCTCATCTTGAGTGCAAAACCACTGGCTTGAACAGAGGGTCACCAGTTTGAATATGGGGTCATCAACATGATCCCAAGGTTGCTGGCTTGAGCCTAAGGTAGTTGGCTTGAATAAGGGGTCACTGGCTTGCCTTGAACCCCATTCCACCCCCCAGTCAAGGCATGTATGAGAAGCAATCAAGGAACAACTAAAGTGACGTAACTATCAGTTGATATTTCTCATCTCTCTCCCTTCCTATTGGTAAAAATAAATAAATAATTGCAGTTGACATGCAATATTATATTAGTTTCAGGTGTACAAGACAGTGTTTGATATTTATATACCTTACCTTACAAAGTGATGTCTAGTACCCACTTGATGTTATACATAGCTATTACAATATTATTGGCTATATGCCCTGTGTTGTATTTTACAACCCAGGACTGTTTTTGTTTGTTTGTTTGTGAAAAGGAGAGAGAAAGACAGGAACATTCAGCTGCCCTGACTGGAGAATCGAACCGGCAACCTCTGTACTCCAGAATAACACTGCAACAAACCGAGTTATCTGTCCAGGGCTTAATTTTTATTAATTTCTAGAAAGATAGAGAGAGGAAGGGAGAGAGAGGGGCGGGAGAAGGGAAACATTTGTTGTTTCACTCAGTCATGCATTTTTTTTGGTTCTTTCCCATGTGTACCCTAACCAGGGATCAGACTAGCAACTTTGTTGTTTTTGTTTGTTTTGTTTTGCTTTTTACAGGGACAGAGAAAGAGTCAGAGAGAAGGATAGACAGAGACAGACAGGAAGGAACAGAGAGAGATGAGAAGCATCAATCATTAGTTTTTCGTTGTGACACCTTAGTTTTTCATTGATTGCTTTCTCATATGTGCCTTGACCGCGGGCCTTCAGCAGACCGAGTAACTCCTTGCTCGAGCCAGCGACCTTGGGTCCAAGCTGGTGAGCTTTTTGCTTAAGCCAAATGAGCCTGCTCTCAAGTTGGAGACCTTGGGGTCTTGAACCTGTGTCCTCCGCATCCCAGTCCGATGCTCTATCCACTGCACCACCGCCTGGTCAGGCCTTGTTATTTTTGGATGATGCTCTTAACCAACTGAGCTAACCAGCCAGGGGCCTGTGACTATTTTTGTAACTGACAATTTGTACTTCGTAATCCTTTACCTTTTTCACCCACCCCCTCCCAAAGTCCTCTCATCTTCAGTTTCTTTTTTTTTTTTTTTTTTAAATAACATTTTTATAAAGATTTTACTTATTCATTATAGAGAGGGGAGAGAGAGAGAGAGAAGGGGGGAGGAGCAGAAAGCATCAACTCCCACATGTGCCTCGACCAGGCAAGCCCAGGGTTTCAAACCGGCGCCCTCAGCGTTTCCAGGTTGACACTTCATCCACTGCGCCACCACAGGTCAGGCTCATCTTCAGTTTCTTGACAGTACCATATTCTCTCCACCTGAGATCCTTTGGAGGTACTTCTCTTTCTGCCAACTGCTCTTTCCTAGCTCATTGTATGCTGGCTCTTTCTCATGCTGGAGAGGTCAGATTAAAGTGGACCTGTTCAGATTGTGTTGTGGGCTCAGTACTGGGCTCCCAAAGATATTCACATACCAATCATCAGAGTCTGAGAAAATTGACCTTGCATGGCTAAAGGGACTTTGCATAAATGATTAAGGTAAGGATTTTGAGATAGAGAGGGTATCCTGGATTATCTGGGTGGGTCTAAGGTCATCACAAGAGTCCATAAAAGTGGGAGAGGAATGTAGAAGATTCACAATCAGAGAAGATGTTTTGATGATGGAATCAGAGGTTGGAGTGATTCACGGTCATGAACCAAGCAAAGTGAGTGGCTCCTAGAATAGTGATGGCGAACCTATGACACGCGTGTCAGCACTGACATGCATAGGCATTTTTAATGACACATGGCTACACACCAGAGAAGTATAGGGCTGCATGCCAAGAAGAACGTTTCATCCTCAGCTCCTGCATGGCGAGGTGCAGTAGCCGAGGATAAAACATTTGCTGTAGTGTAAACACTCTATGCCAGAGGTCTGTAGGCCAAAACAACAGAACTCTAGCCCAGAGCATCTAGTTCTGGGACTTCCGGTTAGGCCGTTATGGGACCTATGACCTCACTTCCGGCCAGCCTAGCAGGGACGCATCTCTGGGGGCCCTATGATCACCATTACCAGCAACCACATAAGCACAGCAACCATCAACCAATCTACTGTTCTGGGGTGTCATGGATTTCTAATTGACCATCATTACTGAGATAAGTGAGGGGGA
Organism: Saccopteryx leptura; assembly: GCF_036850995.1. Taxonomy (NCBI): domain Eukaryota; kingdom Metazoa; phylum Chordata; class Mammalia; order Chiroptera; family Emballonuridae; genus Saccopteryx; species Saccopteryx leptura. Next base: position 83,110,498 of record NC_089505.1, on the reverse strand, counting down.
GGCTGGAAGAGGTGAGGGCCTGTGCTATGGATGCCGTTTCCCACTATTAGAAATAGCGGCAGCCATCTTAATTTACATAAGATGCAACTTGCAGAATTTCAAGCCAGCATCTGGGCTCAGGTGTTTGTCGACTTGAGGTCAAAACTTTAGAATCTGGAAAGGTGCCGCTTGGAAAATCAAGAGGAGTGCCACTGTGAACAGGAAATTTGGAGTGCCTGGAACTGATTACCAGACACTTTTAGCACCCTGAAAAATATAGCAATGGCTTTACTCACAATTTTCCCCTCTACGTACTTTTGTGAGACCTTATTCTCAGCGTTAAATAATATCAAAACCAACAAAAAAAAACATTGACAGATGAAGTTAGTAGCGCTTGCTTGGGCTTGAAGTGTACAACATACCAACCTTCAATTGAAGATTTAGCCAATGAAATTCAGCAACAAAAGTCACTAGTAGGGCCTGATCTGTGGTGGCGCAGTGGATAAAGCGTCGACCTGGAAATGCTGAAGTCGCCAGTTCGAAACCCTGGGCTTGCCTGGTCAAGGCACATATGGGAGTTGATGCTTCCAGCTCCTCCCCCCTTCTCTCTCTCTGTCTCTCTCCTCTCTCTCTCTCTCTCTCTGTCTCTCCCTCTCCTCTCTAAAATGAATAAATAAAAAAAAATTTTTTTAAAGTCACTAATAGGCAGGTTAGTTAAAGAATTCCCCCCCCCCACTTCACTTATCTTAGTTCATGGCACCCCACACAAGTTAAATAATATCAAGACCAACAAAAAAAGCAACTGACAGATGAACAAAGAAGTCACTAAGCAGGTAAGTTAAATAATTAGTTTTTGGTTTATTAAATACAGTTATATATTACAATTATAAATTTTTGTTATTTCAACTATAAATACCATGAAATTATGGGGTTTTTTTCTTGAAGTGACACACCACCCGAGTTATGCTCTGTTTTTTGGCTAATTTTGACACACCAAGCTCAAAAGATTGCTCATCACTGCCCTAGAAGCTAGAAAAGGCAGGGAAATGGATTCTCCTCTCCTAGAGCCCAAAGAAGAACATTAGCCTATTTTAGACTTGTGACTCTCCAGAACTGTAAAATAATACATTTGTGTTGGTTTTAGCCACTAAGTCTGTGGTAATTTGTTTCAGCAACCATAGGGCACAAATACAGACTGTCGCAGAGACAATGACTACTCGGAGACCACATGGAGTGCACTGAGGTACCTAGGGGAGACTGTCTCACAATCTCTGAGACAGGTTTCATGACTCACAGAAACTGTAAGGCTATCAAACGTTTGTTGTTTTAAACTCGGAGTCAGAAAACTATAGCATCGAAGCTTTGTCTACATATTTTTTGAATAGCTCACAAATAGAGCTAGCAATATCGTTAATGGATCCTAGCATCTGTTTGCCAGTTTCCATGTCCCTAACTACAGCATCCTGGGGGAGGGCCGTGAGTGTCCTAACTAAAGTCAGATACCCACATCTGCACCAGTGTCAGGGCACATACAAGATTCAATCAATGGCCCAAGTAGTGGTGGTGATCAAGGCACATATGAGAAAGCAATCAATGAACAACTAAGGAGCCGCAATTAAGAATTAATGTTTCTCATCCTTCTCCCTTCCTGTCTGTTCCTATCTGTCCCTCTGTCTGTCACACACACACACACACACACACACACACACACACACACACACACAAATTAAACAAAACAAAACAAAACTCTGATAGGAATACCTAGTATAGTCCGAATTTCAGTCACTGGATAAATAGTCCTCTACTGCTCCCTTTAGGCCATAGCTGGTGCTCCACGTATAGCTTCAAAGGATAAATCATGAGCTATGTTTTCAGCAAACCCTTGCAGCTCTGTGGTTGCACCAACGCTGGGACATTTTGTAACTTCAGAGATAGTCCCTGAGGAGATGTTAAATATATCTGAGCAATCAGTTTCTTACTTTGTGAACTTCTCCAGGTTACATCGGGTCACAAATATTCAAGCTGCAATCTACCAGAACAACCTGGAAATTGAACTTCTAAAGACTAGAAAAAGATAAAGCAGATGTTGTTCATCCTTTTTTGGCTCAAAAGTGTTATAGTCAGCAAAGTATAGACAATTATTTGGGAGCATTGCTGAAAGAAAAGAGGTCCCGCAGGCAACGCCTGTTGAAACCCACGTGCCAGGTAAACCTGCCTATTGAAGCTGTGCTCACAGATACTTTGTACACTTGCTGGAGTTGGCAGTGACTTTCGCTGAGAGATTAAAAGACCCATCTTGAAACAATTAAAAGTATTTCTCATTTAGATGCAAATAGAAAGAAAATAAGCAAGGTTTTAACCAAGATAGATATTTTAGTAACTGAAACCGAAGAATTGGCAAAGGCTATACTCAAGTGGCAAGAACAAAAAAGGAAGTTTCCTCTGTATTCCCAAAATATTAGTTGAAGAAAATTATCTTCATGAACAGGATGTTATATCGCCTCCTTTAGCTCTTCTAAAGTTCATGTCCAAACCGTTCATCGACAAATGATTCAACTGTTTTTGTTTTGTTTTTAAGATTTTATTTATTCAGTTTAGAGAGGAGAAAGAGAAGAGTTGGGGAGGAGCAGGAAGCATCAGCTCCCATTTGTGCCTTGACCAGGCAAGCCCAGGGTTTCGAACCACCGAGCTCAGAGTTCCAGGTTGATGCATTATCCACTCTGCCACCACAGATCAGGCCATTCAACTGATTATGTTTGGCTAATTTTGTATAATCATGTGAAGTCCATTTCTCATCAATGGTAACTTGGGTATTTATAGGCTTTGCTGTTAAAATACTGAAAGAACCATCTCTATATTGAAGTACTAAGATTCCAAATTCATTAAGTCCAAACTAAATTTCTCTTTATTGTTCATATATTTTTATTCCACCTTTTAATAAAACTCGTGTTAAAAAAAATTCAGTCTGACTTGTGGTTGCGCAGTGGTTCGAAACCCTGGGCTTGCCTGGTGAAGGCACATATGGGAGTTGATGCTTCTTGCTCCTCTCCCCATTCTCTCTTTCTGTCTTTCTCTATCTCCTTTCTAAAATGAATAAATAAAAAAATTAAAAATAAATAAAAATAAAAAATGAAGAGTGAATCACACTGCCACGGGTCGCAGACTGTTGTTGACCTGTTGCACAAGTTTGAATCTCGCAGATGACTTTTCCTTCCACCTGTGGAGTCACTTTAAAGCCCAGTGGCCCTGAGATCCTTCCTGAGCCTCCTTTTAGAACCTTGACATTTAGTGCCTGGCTTGTGATGTCACAGTAGATGGAGCATCGACTTGTGCTGAGGTCACTGGTTCGAGGCCCCAGGCTTGCCTGGTCAAGGCACATGTGGGAGTTGATGCTTCATGCTCCTCCCCCCTTCTCTCTCTCTCTCCTCTCTAAAAAATGAATAGATGAAACTTAAAAAAAAAAAAGGACCTTGACATTTAGAACCCACTGTTATTTCCCCTTGCAGTTTCTAGGGGGAACTGCGGACCAGGGTAACGCAAACTGTGGGAATAGGTTCTGCACCCTAGGCCTTCGTTAGGGGCGGTGCTGATGGTAGAGCTGCCCAGGGAGATCTCAGCTGAGGCAGATGGAGTGGGAGGTCGTCCTCCAGGTCCTGCTTTCCCAGGAAGGGCCTCCCTTGCTCGTGGTCTGACCCACATCCCCCACAGGACCACTCACCTCTGGGGAGGTGGGTAGGACCGCTTTGGACAGAAACCCCTGGCCCCTGGACATCCATATCCGTCTTCTCACACATACAACACTCCCCTCCCTCCCCAAGGAATACAAGTGTTGTGTCCTCCAAACATGTAGATGAAGATAAACCTTTCACTTAAGAACTTAGGCCCTGGCCAGTTTGCTCAATGGTAGAGTGTTGGCCCGGGGTGTGGATGTCCCAGGTTCAATTGCCAGTCAAGACACACAGGAGAGGTGCCCATCTGTTTCTCCAACCTTCTCCCTCTCCTTTCTCTCTGTCTCTCTCTCTCTTCCCCTCCCACAGCCAAGGCTCCATTGGAGCAAAGTTTGCCCGGGTGCTGAGGATGGCTCCATGGCCTCTGCCTCAGGTGCTAGAATGGCTCTGGTTGGGACGAAGCAACGCCCCAGATGGGCAGAGCATCACCCCTTAGTGGGCTTGCTGGGTGGATTCCGGTTGGGTGCTTGCGGGAGTCTGTATGTATATCTCCCCACTTTTCACTTCAGAAAAATCCCCCCCCAAAATATGGGGGGCTCTGAACCTAAACATAATACTTAGGTATCTGGTTCAAAACGCCGGGCTTACCTAGTTGGGGCACATAGGAGTAGCAACTACTGTGAGTTGATGCTTCCTGCTCATCCCCCACCCCTCTTTTTAAAATTAGTAAATAAAAAAAAATTTTTTTTTAAAAGCATTGCCTGACCAGGCGGTGGCGCAGTGGATAGAGTGTCGGACTGGGATGCGGAAGACCCAGGTTTGAGACCCCAAGGTCACCAGCTTGAGTGCGGGCTCATCTGGTTTGAGCAAAAAAGCTCACCAGCTTGAGCCCAACGTCGCTGGCTCAAGCAAGGGGTTACTTGGTCTGCTGAAGGCCCGTGGTCAAGGCACATAAAAAAAAAAAAAAAAAAAAAAAAAGCATTAGTAGCACTGGATGGATGGGTCAGTTGGTTGGAGCATCATCCCAAAGCACAGAGCTAGGTAGTTTGATCTCCGGTCAGGGCACGTGCAGGAACAGATCTATGTTCCTCTCTCTTTCTTTCTCTCTCTCTTTTTCTCTCCTTTTCTTGCTAAAATCAATAAATAAAAAAAAATTAAAAACCATCTGGAAATGAGGAGATAGGTGCATAAAAAAGAAAGTACTTGAAGAAATGATGGCTACAGCTCTAAGTTGCTCAGTTGGTTAAAGTGTCTCTGACACACCATCGTTGTAAGTTTCATCTCTGCTCAGAGCACATAGAAAAATCAACCAATGAATGCAGAAATAAGTGAAACAACAAATTGAAGTCTCTTTCTTTCCTCCTCCCCCTAAAATCTATAAATAAAAATTAAGAAAAAGAAATAAAAGCTATAAACTTCCCCTATTTGGTATCATCTGGCCTCTCATTTCTTTTCATATACTTTTTTTTTTTTTTGGTAAAACTAAATCACAGTACTGTTTAATCTTTTGTTTACTATATGGTGAACTTATTTCATCTGAATATGGGACTACAGCTCTCTTCCTGAATTTTTTATTTTAGAAATAATTTTAGCCTTATAGAAAAGTTACAAAAATAGAACGTTCCTGTATATCTTTCTTTTTTTATTTTTATTTATTTATTTATTTATTCATTTTAGGGGGGGAAAGAGAGAGAAAGAGAGAGAGAGAGAGAAAGGGGAGGAGCAGGAAGCATCAACTCTCATATGTGCCTTGACCAGGCAAGCCAGGGTTTTGAACCGGCAACCTCAGTGTTTCCAGGTTGACGCTTTATCCACTGCGCCACCACGGGTCGGGCTCCTGTATATCTTTTAATAGTTTCTCCTAGAGTTAATATTTTATGAGCCTGACCTGTGGTGGCACAGTGGATAAAAGCGTCGACCTGGCACACTGAGGTCGCCGGTTCAAAAAACCCTGCACTTGTCTGATCAAGGCATATATGGGAATTGATGCTTCCTGCTCCTCCCCCCTTCTCTCTCTCCTCTCTAAAAAATGAATAAATAAATAAAAATTTTAATAAAACTATATATATTGATTTTTTTTTTTGTATTTTTCCAAAGCTGGAAACTGGGAGAGACAGTCAGACAGACTCCCGCATGCGCCCGACCAGGATCCACCCAGTATGCCCACAGGGGGCGATGCTCTGCCCCTCCGGGGCGTCGCTCTGCTGTGACCAGAGCCACTCTAGCGCCTGGGGCAGAGGCCAAGGAGCCATCCCCAGCGCCCGGGCCATCTTTGCTCCAATGGAGCCTCGCTGCGGGAGGGGAAGAGAGAGACAGAGAGGAAGGAGAGGGGGAGGGGTGGAGAAGCAGATGGGCGCTTCTCCTGTGTGCCCTGGCCGGGAATCGAACCCGGGACTCCTGCACGCCAGGCCGACGCTCTACTGCTGAGCCAACCGGCCAGGGCTATATATATTGATTTTTTACAGGGACAGAGAGAGAGAGTCAGAGAGAGGGATAGACAGGAGAGACAGACAGGAATGGAGAGAAATGAGAAGTATCAATTATCAGTTTTTCGTTGTGAGACCTTAGTTGTTCATTGATTGCTTTCTCATATGTGCCTTGGCCGCGGGCCTTCAGCAGATCGAGTAACCCCTTGCTGGAGCCAGTGACCTTGAGTCCAAGCTGGTGAGCTTTTTGCTCAAGCCAGATGAGCCCGCGCTCAAGTTGGCGACCTTGGGGGTCTCAAGCCTGGGAAAAACAATATTTTATGTAACTATAATGTAATTGTTAAAACTAGGAAATTGGTTCAATGTTAATGACTAAACTACCAGCTGAATCTGAGTTTCATGTTTCCCCAAATGTCTACTTTTGTTCCAGGATCCCACCTTGCATATATTTGTCACATCTCCTAAGTCTCCTCCAATCTGTGACAGTTCTTCAGTCTTTCCTTGTCTTTTTTTTTTTTGTCTTGATTTTGTTGTTGTTTTCTTTGTCTTTCATGATCCTGACATTTTTTTGGAGAATATTGTTTAGTTATTTTGTAGATTGACTCTCAATTTGGGTTTGTCTGAGTTTTTCACGATTATGTTAAGGTGGTGTGCTCTGGGCAAGAATTCCACAAAAGTGATGCTTAAGGTGGTGTCTGCCAGGTTTCTCCACTGTAAAAGTGTTTCCCCCTTTATAATTAAAATATAAATACTGGGGAAAATTCTACTGATAATTCAATAACACATACATCGATTTGTATGTTAATCTTCTATCTAAAATCATTACTTAAAACAAAAACAAACAAAAAAAGTGCCTAACCAGGAAGTGGCGCAATGGATAACGTGTCAGACTACGACGCAGATGACCCAGGTTCAAAACCCCGAGGTCGCTGGTTTGAGCGCAGACTCATCTGGTTTAAGCAAGGCTCACCAGTTTGAGCCCAAGGTTGCTGGCTTGAGCAAGGGGTCACTCGGTCTACTGTAGCCAGCCCCCGCCTCCCCTCAAGACACATATGAGAACGCAATCAATGAACAAGTAAGGCCCTGCAACGAAGAATTGATGCTTCTCATCTCTCTCCCTTTCTGTCTGTCTGTCCCTATCTGTCCCTCTCTCTGTCTCTGCCACACACACACACACACACACACACAAAATCTTAACTTAACTGTCTTAATTAAAAAAAACATGTAGCTTCTGGTTTAAGTTCTAGGTATACAGTTACATTGCCAATGAATAGTAAGGTGCACTTCTCTGAATTCTAACATTTTTTCAAAATAAAAAATTATGGTAAGGAATTATTTTGGCCAACTACACAGTAAATAAAAATAAGGTCTAAAAAGAAAAAAATTAAATAAGGCCCTACTTTAATGCTGGTATCAGATAAAAATCATGGAAAATATTATAAATGCCATGTTTCCCTATGTATAAGACGCATCTTTCTGAAAAAATTGGAGTTTAAAAACTGGGTGCGTCTTGTACAGTGGTTGTAGATTTTTTTTTTTTTCCGAAGCTGGAAACAGGGAGGCAGCCAGACAGACTCCCGCATGCGCCCAACCAGGATCCACCCGGCATGCCCACCAGGGGGCGATGCTCTGCCCCTCTGGGGTGTCGCTGTGTTGCATCCAGAGCCATTCTAGCGCCTGAGGCAGAGGCCACAGAGCCATCCCCAGCGCCCGGGCCATCCTTGCTCCAATGGAGCCTTGGCTGCGGGAAGGGAAGAGAGAGACAGAGAGGAAGGAGAGGGGAAGGGGCGGAGAAGCAGATAGGCGCTTCTCCTGTGTGCCCTGGCTGGGACTCCCGCACGCCAGGCCGACGCTCCACAGCTGAGCCAACCGGCCAGGGCCGGTTGTAGATTTTTTTAATACGTGCATTTGACAGTGATGAGGGGTTCTGAATTTTATGATGAATAAACCTGAGTTCCATAATTTTATGTAATATATATATTTTTCGGGCCCCTAAATTAAGGTGCTTCTTATACATTGCAGCGTCTTATATATGGGGATATACGGTATCTTCGCATCCATTCGGTATCAATAAATAATCGAATAAGTAAATAAGTAAATAGGATAAGCGGCAAAGCCCTCGGGACAGCGATGTCCCGATAACCCGGGGAGGCAGAGGGGACCGGGGTCAGAGTCGGACAGGCTGGAAGTGAACACTGGGCTCCTCCCCTCGGTCCCTAGAGGAAGGTCGTACATACCCCGCACCCAGCGCTAGGCGGGGCGGAGCTTCCGAAGACGCGCACATCCGGATCTTGGCGCCCGCATGCGCACTCGCTTCAACATGGCCTCCGCCGCTGCTTTTCAGCCGCAGGTGAGTTCTGCCGCGCCCCTCGGATTGCGGTTTCTCCGTTTTCCCCCCACTCCCCACCTCCCAATCGGAAAGTGTCCGCCGGGTCCCGGTGGAGCGCGAGCGGCTTGTTTCGGGCTGCTTTCAGGCGGGCACTGGCACGCGCAGTGGGCGCGGTCGGTTCTCAGGGTGGGCTTGGCCTGGGGCGCGCGCTGGTCTCGTCTTTGAGGACGCCCGCGCGGATGAAGGTTCTCCTCTGGGTGTGAGGACGCCCATGGGGCCGACACACTTCCTTCGCGGAGCTCGGCCCTTTCTTGGGGACTGTTTCCGGCTGGGCCGCTGGGGTGATCCATGTCCACCAGGTGGTGTGAGGTCCGTGGTGCTGGTGACTTGTACTCGTTTCCCACTGAGTCCCGCAGGTGCCAGAATAGCCCCTTAAAAAAGAAAAAAAATTATATGGTCGTGGCTGGTTGGTGTAGCGGTAGAGCGTGAGCCTGGCTTGTGGAAGTCCCAGATTCGATTCCCGTTCAGGGTACACAGAAGTGACCATCTGTTTTTCCACCCCCCACCCCCCCCTAATATCTGCCAAGTCTGGTCTTGGTGAAGTTCCCAAAGAGGGTGTGTTTTTACACCCGCTTTATGGCTGTTTCGCTTTTTTCTTCCTTGGTTTTAGTGGTTCGTTTCTTTAGTTCCTCTACCCCAATAGTTCATGATAAAAGTTTTCGTATATATAGAAAACTTGAAATCCTTGTGCGACCTTATACGAACCGATTAACATCACCTATACTTGCTGTATCTCGTCTATTTCCCCTCTCCCTCCTTTTACCCAACCATTAAGTCTTTTTTTGTGATGCATTAACATTAAGTGGCAGAGGTCTTAGCTGGGTACCTCAGTTGGTTAGAGCGTCATCTCAGTATGCCAAGGTTGTGAGTTTGATCCCTGGTCAGGGCATAAACAAGAATCAGCCAATGACTGTATCAATAACTGGAACAGCAAATTGGTGTTTCTTTTGTAAGTCAATAAATTAAAAAACTTTTTTTTTCTTTTTAAGGGAGGCAGGGAGAGAGAAGGACAGGAACATTAAATTGTTCCTGTATGTGCCCTGACCCGGGAATTGAACTGGCAACCTCCGCACTATGGCTAACGCTCCAACCAAGGTATCCAGCCAGGGTTTAAGTTTTTATTTTTAGAGAGAGAGAGAGGAAGCGACAGTGAGGTTAGGGGAAGGGAAGCATTCATCTGTCGTTCTGCTCAGTCCTGACATTCACTGGCTGCTTCCCATGTGTGTCCTGGCTGGGGATCGAACCCGCAACCTTGTTTCTGGATGAGGCTCTTAACCGACTGAGCTAACAGGCCAAGGCCAAATTAAAAAAAAAATTTAAATTAAGTGGCAGATATCACTGTGCTTCCCCCTCAAACATCTCACCATGTGTAACTTCAATTAGAGTTCAATACTCATTACTTTTTTAAAGTTTGAGGCAAAATTGAGGTACAGATTTTCATTGTACTACTGAATGAGATCGACAAATGGAAACCAAACCTTTCTCAACGCTACCATCACTTCAGATAGATCTCTTCCTTTAGCCAGTTTAAAACACTTGGCACTTGGGCTGTGAGAATGTTTTCAGTACCAAACCTTTGTTTGGTTGGTTTATTTCCCCCACAGCCAGTGACTTTCCTCCGTTCTATTGCTCATTTTCTCTCCCTTCGCACCCAACTTTTTAAAAATTTAATTTTTTAATTTTTCAATTAGAATTGATATTTAATATTATATTAGTTTCAGGTGTACAGCATAGTGGTCACCCATTTATATCACTTACGAAGTGATCCCGCTGATAAGTGTAGTACTCACCGAGTATCATAGTTATTACAGTATCATTGACTATATTCCTTATGTTCCAATTTACATCCCATGACTATTCTGTAACTACCCATTTGTACTTCTTAATCCCTTCACCTCTTTCATCCAGCCTCTCAGTCCCCTGCCCAGCTGGCAACCATCAGTTTGTTCTCTATATCCGTGAGTTTCTATTTTGATTGTTCATTTATTTTGTTCTTTAGATTACAGGTATAATTGAAATGATACAGTGTTTGTCTTTTTTTTTTTTTTTTTGACAATGACAGTGAGAGGGATAGATAGGGACAGACAGACAGGAAGGGAGAGAGATGAGAACCATCAGTTCTTTGTTGTGACACCGTAATTATTCACTGATTGCTTTCTCATATGTGCCTTGACGGGGGGAGGGGAGTCGCTCCAGCAGAGCAAGTGATCCCTTGCTCAAGCCAGCGACCTTTGCGCTCAAGCAGGCAACCTCAGGGTTTTGAACCTGGGTCCTCAGCGTCCCAAGTCCAATGCTATATACACTGTGCCACCACCTGGTCAGGTGGTATTTGTCTTTTTCTGACTGACTTATTTCACTTAGCATAATATTCTCTAGGTCCATCATGTTGTGGCAAATGGTAGGATTTCATTCTTTTTTATGGTCAAGTAGTATTCTATTGTATATGTGTACCTCATCTTTATCTAATCGTCTATTTTTTGGGCACTTAGGTTGCTTCTGTATCTTGGCTGTTGTATACAAAATGTCTTTCTTTGTTTCTAGTTATAGCCTTTGTATTAAGGTATATTGTGTCTGATATAAATATTCCTACTCTTTTATTTATTTCATTTGCCTGAAATACCTTTTCTTTTTTTTTTCTTTTTTTTAAATTTTGAAGCGAGAAGTGGGGACGCAGAGAGATAGACTCCTGCATGCGCCTGACTGGGATCCACCCGGCATGCCCACCAGGGGGCGATGCTGTGCCCTTCTGGAGTGTTGCTCTGTTGTGGCCAGAGCCATTCTAGTGCCTGAGGTGGAGGCCATGGAGCCATCCTCAGCACCTGGGCCAACTTTGCTCCAGTGTAACCTTGGCTGTGGAAGGGGAAGAAAGAGATAGAGAGGAAGGAGAGGGGGAAGGGTGGAGAAGCAGATGGGCACTTCTCCAGTGTGCCCTGCCCAGGAATCGAACCCGGGACTTTCATATGCCAGGCTATCGCTGTACCACTGAGCCAGCCAGCCAGGGCCTTCACGGAGTCTTAAGGTGCCAGAGTCATGCCAGGTGGGGTTTGAACACTGGTTATGACCCTGACAGACTCAAAACCTGCTTATTTTTTTTATGCAGCATTATTGGGATATAATTCACAAACCATACAATTCACTCTCTTAAGGTATAAACCTCAGTGGTTTTGCGTATATTTATTTGGTTGTGTATTCATTGCCAGTAACAATTTTAGAATATTTTTATCATCCCTAAAAGAAAGCCTGTGCCTATTAGCAGCCACTTTCCTTTTAGCCCCAGGTAATCACAAGTCTACTTTGTGTCTCTCCATTTGCATATTCTAGACATTTCATATAAATGGAAATACAAAATGTAGTTTTTTGTTTTGGCTTCTTGTGCTTAGCATAATGTTTTCAAGGTTCATCCACATTGTAATGTGTATCAGTACTTAGTTTTAGCTCTTTTTTTCATTTTTCTGAAGCTGGAAACGGGGAGGCAGTCAGACAGACTCCCGCATGCGCCCGGCTGGGGATCCACCCGGCACGCCCACCAGGGGGTGTGGCTCTGTTGCCAGGAGAGCCACTCTATCGCCTGGGGCAGAGGCCACGGAGCCATCCCCAGCGCCTGGGCCATCTTTGCTCCAATGGAGCCTCGGCTGCAGGAGGGGAAGAGAGAGACAGAGAGGAAGGAGAGGGGGAGGGGTGGAGAAGCAGACGGGCGCTTCTCCTGTGTGCCCTGGCCGGGAATCGAACCTGGGACTTCTGCACGCCAGGCCGACGCTCTACCACTGAGCCAATCGGCCAGGGCCAATTTTTTTTTTTTTTTTAAGATTTTATTTATTGATTTTAGAGAGAGGATGGGGGGGTTGGTGGAGGAGCAGGAAGCATCAACTCATAGTAGTTGCTTCTCATTGACCAGGCAATTCAGTGGTTTCGAACTGTCAACCTGGCGTTCCAGGTTGATGCTTTATCCACTGCGCCACCACAGGGCAGGCATCTTCACCTTCTCATAAACACTCCTGCCTTTGTTTCCTAATCAGAATATTGTTCAGGGTTGTACTTGAATCAGGGTCCTGAATAGGTATTCTTTGGTCTCAAATGAATGTGTTGCTTCCTTTGAAAGACTTTTATTTATTTTTTTAAGATTTTACTTATTCATTTTAGAAAGGAGAAAGAGAGAGAGAGAGAGAGAAAGGGTGGGGAGTAGCAGGAAGCATCAACTCCCATATATGCCTTGACCAGGCAAATCCAGGGTTTCGAACCAGCAACCTCAGCATTTCAGGTTGATGCTCTATCCACTGTGCCACCACAGGTCAGGCTTAATTTTTATTGATTGATTTGAGAAAGAGAGAGAGAGAGGTTCATCCACCCCTGCTCCACCTACCCATGTATTCATTGATTGACTCCTGCATGCATCCCAACTGGGGATGAACCCATAACCCTGGTGCCTTGGGATGACAGTCCAAGCAACCGAGCTGCCCCATCAGGGCACTTTATGAATTTATTGAGTTCATAAAGACAGTTCAGGGACTGTCTTCTACTTTTACCTGAAAATATGGGGAATTATATCAATAGATGTTCTAAAGTTCTACACTCCTTGCAGTCCTAGGATAAATCCAGCATTGCCATTTTGCTGGCATTTTTACTGTTCGTTAGTTAAATCCTTTTTTTTTTAATTTTTTTTATTTTTTGAGAGAAAGTGAGGAAGGGATAGAGATGAAAAGCATCAGCTTGTAATTACTGCTCCTTAGTTATTTATTGATTGCTTCTCATAGGTGCCTTTAAGGGGGGGAGGATTCCAGTCAAGCTAGTGATCCCTTGCTCAAGCCAGTGACTGTTGGGCTGAAGCCAGCGACCATGGGGTCATGCTGATGATTCCACACTTAAGCCAGTGAACTCTGCTCAAGCCTGCAACCTTGGGGTTTTGAATCTGGGATATCAGTGTCCCAGGTCGTGGTTCTCTCTACTGTATCTCCACTGGTCTGGCTACTTCCTCGCTTTTAATGAAAGAGAAAAGTCTATTTCATTAATCTTTTCAGAGCCCTGAGTGCTGGAGTGCTATCCATTACACAATGGGACCTTCATTAGTGTTTTTTTTTAATTAATTAATTTATTTATTTATTTTTTATAGAGACAGAGTGAGTCAGAGAGAGGGATAGACAGGGACAGACAGACAGGAACGGAGAGAGATGAGAAGCATCAATCATTAGTTTTTCATTGTGGGTTGCAACACCTTAGTTGTTCATTGATTGCTTTCTCATATGGGCCTTGACTGCAGGCCTTCAGCAAACCCAGTAACCCCTTGCTTGAGCCAGTGACCTTGGGTTCAAGCTGGTGGGCTTTTTTGCTCAAACCAGATGAGCTCATGCTCAAGCTGGCAACCTCGGGGTCTCGAACCTGGGTCCTCTGCATCCCAGTCCGACGCTCTATGCACTGCACCACTGCCCGGTCAGGCTTCATTAGTGTTTTTAAATGGACTTTTGGATTTCTTCATCTTGGCTGTCTCCTTGATTTTAGGTTCTGTAATTTCTGCTCTTACCTTTATTAGCACCTTCTACTTCCTGTTGGTTTACTCCATGGTTATTTCCCTTAAGTCTTAAGTTGAACAGTGAACTCACTAACCTCCAGTTTTTTGGGGGGTTTTGAGAGAGAGAGAGAGGAAAGGAGAGAGATGAGAAGCATCAACTTGTAGTTGCGGCACCTTAGTTGTTAATTGATTGCGTTCTCATACGTGCTTGACCGGGGGGGCTCCAGCAGAGCCAGTGACCCCTTACTCAAGCTGCAGACCATGGGATCATAGGATCCCACACTCAAGCCAGCAGCCCTGCGCTCTAGCTGGTGAGCATGTGCTCAACCCGATGACCTCCGGGTTTGAAACCTGGGTCCTCAGCATCCCAGGTTGATGTTCTATGCATTGTGCCACCACCACTCAGGCACCTTCAGTCCTTTTTTTAATGTAAACATGAAAGACCAACGTTTTCCAACTTGGAACTACTTTTGCTGCATTCTCATTTGTCACATGTTTTGAGATGTTCCATTTCATCATTGTTCAATTCAAGGTGTTTTCTAATGTCAAAATTTCTCTTTAATGTGTGAATTACTGAGAAATAAGTATTCTCCCAAATAAGTAAGGTTTTTTTTTTTACAATTATTTTTCTTATAATTGGTTTTCTTTCTGTACTTACTGGTTTTTAACTTGACCACATTTGTCAAGAGCTGTGATCTGGCCTTTGTTGAACTTTTTTTTCTTTTCTTTTTCCAGTGAGACAGAGACAGAAAGAGGGACAGACTGACAGAAAGGGAGAGAGATGAGAAGCATTAATTCTTCGTTGTGGAACCTTACTTGTTCATTGATTGCTTTCTCGTATGTGCCTTGACTGGGGGGCTCCATTTGAGCCATTGACCCCTTGCTCAAGCCAGCGACCTTGGGTTCAAGCCAGCCACCGTGGGGTCATGTGTATGATTCCACGCTTAAGCCAGTGGGTTCCTTTTTACAAACTTGAAACACATTGGTTTGCCCCACAGCCTCTCACAGGCCGCTGTCACCCAGTGTTTTACTTCATCCCACTGGTAACCCCATATTGCATTTTATATGGTCTGTGCTGGATTAGATTTAAATACTCATTCATTTCTTTTAATTTTTTTGGGAGGGAGGTTCATGAAGAACAATTTCTCTATTTTTGGCTATTGCCCTTGGAGATAAACTCTACTTTTGTTTTTCTTTTTTTTTTTAAGATTTTATTTATTGATTTTAGAGGTAGGAGAGGAAGAGAGAAAGGCGTGGGGAGGCATGGGAAGCATCAACTGGTGATAGTAGTTTCTCATGTGTGCCTTGAACAGGCAAGCCCAGGATTTCAAACTGGCGACCTCAGCATTCCAGATCAACGCTTTATCCACTGCACTATCACAGGTCAGGCTCTGCTTCTGTTTTTCTTTATCTTGTCTTCACTCTTTTTTTATTTTTTATTTTTATGTATTATTATTTTTTACAGAGACAGAGAGTCAGAGAGAGGGATAGATAGGGACACACAGGAATGGAGAGATGAGAAGCATCAATCATCAGTTATTTGTTTCGACACCTTAGTTGTTCACTGATTGCTTTCTCATATGTGCCTTGATCGTGGGCCTTCAGCAGATGGAGTAACCCCTTGCTCGAGCCAGCAACCTTGGGTCCAAGCTGGTGAGCTTTTGCTCAAACCAGATGAGCTCGCGCTCAAGCTGGCGACCTCGGAGTCTCGAACCTGGGTCCTTCCGCATCGCAGTCCGACGCTCTATCCACTGCGCCACCGCCTGGTCAGGCGTGTCTTCACTCTTGAACAGTAACATATCTGATGGTGTCGTGTCCCCCCCCCCAATACCTTTGGGTTTCTGTTTTGCTATTGAGAGGTTCATGACAGTACTTTCTGTTCCTTCACTAGTTGTCTGTCTTCTTTCTGCCGGCTGTTAAGGTTGTCCCCTTGGTATCAACTGTTGTGCACTTATGTTCAGTACTCAGGCTTTCTGAGATTGAGATGCCACATCGTGGAATCGCCTGGTGGCGGAATGTGCCCACTTTATGTTTCTATGGTTGCTACCCTATCGCCGAGTGGGCTGACCACTCTCGTTGCTCACCATTGCTTCCTACATGACCTGCCCAAGCTTTATATTTTCATACCTTGTGTGAAATTTTGTTCTATTTTTTTTGGTTTGTTTTTTGTCCAAAGTGAGAAGCGAGGAGGCAGATAGACAGACTCCCGCATGTGCCCGACCAGGATCCACCTGGCATGCCCACCAGGGGGCGATGCTCCGCCCATCTGGGGTGTTGCTCTGTTGCCACTTGGAGCCATTCTAGTGCCTGAGGCAGAGGCCATGGAGCCGTCCTCAGCCTGAAGGCCAGCTTTGCTCCAATGGAGTCTTGGCTGCGGGAGGGGAAGAGAGAGATAGGGAGGAAGAGAGAGAGAGAGAAGCATCAACTCATTTCATTTAGTTGTGTACTTATTGATAGCTTCCCTTATGTGCTGTGACTAAGGGTCAAACTTGTGACCTCTGGCATGCCAAGTAGGTGCTTTATCCACTGAGCCACCGGGCCAGTGTCTGTATTTTCCCTCTTTTTTGTGTTGTTTTGTAAAAATTTCTTTTAGATCTCAGCACTATTCCTTTGTCTCATATATATATTTTTTTCTTTTAAATTTTTATTTACTAAATATTAGAGAGCAAGGAAGTGAGAGACACAGAGACAGAAACATCAGTCTGTCCATGTATGTAGCCTAACCAGGGCAACCTCTGTGCTTTGGGACAATGTTCAGACCAACTGAGCTATCTGGCCAGGGCTCTTTTATATTTTATAATGCTGTCTTTCCACCTACCATTTGTTTTTTTGATTATTTTTAAGTTTTTGATTTGTGAGTAAGAAGAAGGGAATTGAAGAGATAGAAACATATAGATTTGTTTTCCACTTACTTATGCATTGTTTGGTTGATTCTTGCATGTGCCCTGACTGGGGATGAAACTTGAACCAAGTGAACTACCCGGCCAGGGCTATTTTGATTCTTATTGTGTCTTTTGTTGAGTGGAAAATTTTGATGTTGCTATCAAAATTGTAAAAATTGTTCCTCCTTATCTGTGTGGTTTTTGCTTATTAACCTGTTGATCCAGGAGTATCCTGTTCATGAAGGTATCCTATATCATTTAAACTTTGATTTTATGCTAACGGCTTTATCCACTTGGAATTTTTAAAAAATATTTTTTATGAGGTAAGGGTCCAATTTCACTTTACTTAATAATTATGGGGAGAACCAGGCTTTTTTTAATGTTTATTTTATTGATTTTAGAGAGGGAGGAAAAGGGAGAGAAACAGGAACAC
The DNA here is from genome assembly GCF_036850995.1 of Saccopteryx leptura. Classification (NCBI taxonomy): domain Eukaryota; kingdom Metazoa; phylum Chordata; class Mammalia; order Chiroptera; family Emballonuridae; genus Saccopteryx; species Saccopteryx leptura. The sequence goes on along the minus strand of NC_089505.1, from coordinate 83,093,218 downwards.
TGAGCTGTTCCTGTATATGTCCTGACCAAGGATTTTACCAGCAACCTCTGTGCTTTGGAACAATGCTCTAACCAACTGAGCTATCTGACCAGGCAAGAGCCAGTTGTCTTATTTCATTTTAATTGATTGATTGATTGATTTTAGACCAGAAGGAGAGAACAGGGAAACAGTAATTTGTTGTTTTACTTAGTTATGCACTCATTGGTTGATTCTAATCTGTGCTTTGATTGGGGATTGAACCCTTAAACTTGGTGCATTGAGATGACACTCCAACCAACTGAGCAACCTACAGAGCACTGTTTCTTCCATAGTTCAGGGTCAGCCTCCGATGTGATCTGACTCACCTAATAACCCTGCAGGGTGGTCTCTGAACCTGTGCCGTGACTCATCCAAGAAGGCAGAGCTCTGACCAGCAAGCTGGCGCTGACCTGCTCATTCAGCGCCATCGTACATACCTTGTGAAGTGGAGGCTCTCAGAACATGTGCGGGTTATTGTGTGGCCCAGGGTGATGGGGACTAGCACGTAGTGGCTGAGAGGGTGTTCCATTGTGAGCAGAGACACCTGGCCTCTGGTCTCCCACATTACAGGGTCATCCTGGTGGTGATACTTACCCCAGTACCGTTGCTCCTGCCTTTAGGCAGATGAAAATGCTGTGTGGCTTTTTTTTTTTTTTTTTTCCTGAAGTGAGAAGCTGGGAGGCAGATAGACAGACTCCCACATGTGCCTGACCGGGATTCACCTGGCATGTCCACTAGGGGGCGATGCTCTGCCCATCTGGGGTGTTTCTCTTTTATGCCTGGAGCCATTCTAGAGCCTGTAGCGGAGGCCGTGGAACCATCCTCAGCGCCTGGGACAACTTTGCTCTAATGGAGCCCTGGCTGTAGGAGAGGAAGAGAGAGACAGAGAGAAAGGAGAGGGGGAGGGTTGGAGAAGCAGATGGGCGCTTCTCCTATGTGCCTTGGCTGGGAATCAAACCCGGGACTTCTACACGCCGGGCTGATGCTCTATTGCTGAACCTACTGGCCAGGGCTGTGTGGCTCTTTTGACCCTGTGCTTGCCTCCCTGCCTTGTTTCTCAGTTTATCTCTTTGTTGTACAGATGTGAACTTGAGAAAAAAAAATTAAACATGCACACTTACATCCCTGTTACTATTTTTCATCATTCTCCCAAACATAGCTTCATGTATTGAAGTCTTGCTTTTTCATTTTTCACTTTCCAGCTTGTGACACGAGACCGAAAATGACAGCTCAGAACATTCCTAAGGAGGAACTACTCTGTGATGTGGAAATGGAAGACTTTGCGAGAGAGGGTCCCCATTTCTCTATTCTAGGAGACAGTTGGGATCATAAGAACTGGGAAGGACACCTGAAGGAATCAGCTTTAGCTCAGGAAAAGCCAGGAGGGGAAGCAATTTGTGAGTATCCCGGGCTGGGGAGGCATTTGTGTGCAAGCGTGGACCCTCCACCATCTCGGAGGATTCCTGCAACAAACGGTTTCCATATGCGTGACCCAGAGGATAGAAGCTTGGATTGTGACCCAGCTTTACACAGTGCTCAGAAAATCTGTATAGCTAAGAAAACTGGTGACAATGACGCCTTCGGCCATTCCATGGAAGTTATTCAACAAGTTGGAAGAAATCCAGTGAGAGAGAAGCCCTACAAATACCCTGAAAGTGTTGAGCCTTTCAACCACTTTACACCTCTTGGCAAACAAAAAATAACGAAAATAGGGAAGAAACTGTATGAAAGGAAGGACTTGGGGGACCTTTTTACTCTGAGTTCATCTCTTACTGAAAACAGGAGGAATCACCCCGGAGAGAAGCTGTACAAATGTGCTGAATGTGGCAAATGTTTCAAACGGAACTGTTCGCTCCTTTTACATCACCGAACTCACACTGGAGAGAAACCTTACCCCTGTAATGAGTGTGGAAAATCCTTCTCCAAGAACTACAACCTGACTGTTCATCAAAGAATCCACACAGGAGAGAAGCCCTACACATGTGCTAAGTGTGGGAAAGCCTTTAGCGATGGGTCAGCTCTGACACAACACCAGAGAATTCACACGGGTGAGAAACCCTATGAATGTCTCGAGTGTGGGAAAACTTTCAACCGAAACTCATCCCTGATTTTGCATCAAAGAACCCACACAGGGGAGAAACCATACAGATGTAACGAGTGTGGGAAGCCCTTTACAGACATCTCACACCTCACCGTGCATCTCCGAATTCACACCGGGGAGAAGCCCTACGAATGTAGCAAGTGCGGCAAGGCTTTCCGGGATGGCTCGTACCTCACCCAGCATGAGAGGGCTCACACTGGAGAGAAGCCCTTTGAATGTGTGGAGTGTGGGAAATCCTTCAATCGTAACTCACATCTCATCGTGCACCAGAAAATCCATTCCGGGGAGAAGCCTTACGAGTGTAAAGAGTGTGGGAAGACTTTCATTGAGAGTGCGTACCTTATCAGGCACCAGAGAATTCACACAGGTGAGAAGCCCTATGGCTGTGACCAGTGTCAGAAACTTTTCAGGAACATTGCTGGTCTCATCCGGCACCAGAGGACTCATACTGGTGAGAGGCCCTACGAATGTAATCAGTGTGGCAAAGCTTTCAGGGACAGCTCCTGTCTTACCAAGCATCAGAGAATTCACACCAAGGAAACCCCGTACCAGTGTCCAGAGTGTGGAAAGTCCTTCAAGCAGAATTCTCACCTCGCAGTCCATCAGAGGCTTCATAGTAGGGAGGGTCCCAGTCAATGTCCTCAGTGTGGGAAAATGTTTAGAAGGAGTTCGGCTCTGGTCCGACATCAAAGAACGCACCCTGGACAGCAACCCGTGGAACCATAAGGAATATGGGCACGCTCATTTCTCAAGTGCTCTCAAAAACCTTTGTGAAGGAGGTGTGTCTTCAAGGAGTGACTCCTCCCTGTCAGTACAAAATAACTTCCAAAATTTTTATTTATTGATTTTAGAGAGAAAGAGAACCATCAATTGTTGTACCACTTATTTATGCATTCACTGGTTGATTCCTGTGTGTGCCTTGACATGGAATCGAATCCACAACCTTGGTATATTAGGATGATGCTCCAACCAACTCAGCTACCTGGCCAGGGAAAGAATTTTTTTTTTTTTTAATGAAAAAAAGTAAGGCCCTGGCCTATTGAGTCTGTTAGAGCATCATCTTGATGAGGTTATGGCTTTGATCCCCAGTCAGGGCACACATGGAAAGCAACCAATCAATGAATGCACAGCTACAGGGAACAACAAATGAATGCTTCCCTTCCCTCTCCCTGTGTCCCCCTTCTTCTCTCTGTTTCTCTAAAAATCAATCAATTAGCAAAAACAAAATTATGCCCTGGCTGGATAGCTTGGTTGGTTGAAGCATTGTCCCGAAGCGCAGAGCTTGCTGGTTTGATCCCCAATCAGGGCACATACAGGAATGGCTCAATGTTTTTGTCTGCCTCTCTCCCTGCCTAAAAATTAAAAAAAAAAAAAAAAAAAAAAAAATCACCTGCAGTGCCACCCCCTGTGAAATCATCAGTTTTTTGGTGACCATTCCTTCCCCCATCTCTATCCTCAGCGCCTGGGACCACGCTCAAACCAATGGAACCACTGGCTTCAAGAGGGGAGGACTGGGGAGGGGGTGTGGGGGAAAAGCAGATGGATATTTCTTCTATGTGCCCTGACCAGGAATTGAACCCAGGACATCCATATGGCGGGCTAACGCTTTATCCACTGGGCCACCAGCCAGGACCAACTTTGCATGGTTGGGGTCACATTACACATGGATTCTTTTTTTTTTTTATACACAATTTAATTTTAGGGGCATTTCCACTTGTCCGGGGTTGAGGGAGGTGGTGGGGCTCACACCTTGGGCTCTGTGAATAACCTCTAGCCCTCCAGCTGGCCCATCTTGACCAGGGCTGCTGTTAAGCCCATGTACGCGCAGGCTGCAGCTCCAATCCCGTAGCTGTAGGTGCGTGCTCCCAGGGTTAGGCCTCCAGCGCAGCCTCCAATGAAGTAGTTAAGGGGGTCGTCGGACTTCTCGCGGACCTGAGCACTGACACAGGAGGCAATGCCAAATATGGCACTGATGGCAGCTGCAGTAAGTATGTACCATCCTGTCCTGGCCACACTCTCCAGGAAGGAGTCAGGGGGCTTGAGTGCAACACTGTAAGCAGAGGTGATCAGGCCAACGGCACCACTGATACTGGTGCTGGCGTAGGCCTTGTGGTGACACTCAGTGCTGTCGGGGATGTCCCAGTACCTCTGAATGAGCGTCCGCGCCATGGCTACGCACCCCGACCCCCACACTACACACCCAACAGTACCCACGGGCCAAGGGCAACTCCACACATGGATCTTAAATGTAGAAACTTACTTTAAAAATATTTCTTTGCCCTATCCTGTGAATTGAATGTGAGACATTCCTTAGCCATACTGTTAAGTGAATGCATTAGGGAGCTCAGGAGGGACTACAGGATGGTAATAAATGTGGAAGAGGCTTCAGGGATGATCACCCAGTATGAAACATGATAGCATATACACTGGAAGAAAATCTGTGGATGTCAGGAAGATGCTTCTCTGGAGACATTCAGCTGCTACTGCGTCGGTGGATAAACTGGAAAGAACCAGTGAGTGTGTTCAGTAACTAATCGGTACCAGGAATCCTTTCATCGGGAGCGTCTTCTCTTACTGTACATCTTGTCTTACTGAGCATCTTGTCTTACTGAGCTGAATCAAGCGTTATCAGTAAGAGCAGCTTTCAGCAAGGGCTCCTGTTTTCTCTGTAACAGCAGTGATCCTGGTGAGGCCCCTAAAATGCTCCACACCCACCACAGCAAGTGCAGAAGTACAATAGATTGCTGTTTGGATATATTTCCATGTTATACTCCTGCCAGGTGCTGAGGACTCATTTCAGAAGAAGCACTTGGACAACAAGGGTGTTGCTTGCAAAACATTTCTCTTAAGAAAAGACTGGAATGGAACAGGCTGCTGTAGAAATGTGATGCACTGCTTTAGTTGTCGAAACAAGATTTTAGTGAGTTTTCTTCCCTCCCTCCTCCAGTGGTGTTCACTTCTGATTTGTTCCATGCTGAAACAAATTATAAAGGTTTTGTAGCCATATTGAGATGTTATAATGTGGCAGGTTACAACAAAAAAATGACATGAAGTAAGTAGAACGTTTACTGTTACGACACCCATATGAAGGTATGTTCACATGGGGAAGTTGATTGTGGAGAAATAAACGTGGTTTTCTTAGGGAACTGCCATTGTGTATGATGTTTTCTTCTCTGTCATTTGATAAGCAGTAGAAAAGGTGAAACTAAAAGATGAATTCTGGATTTCTTTGGGCTTCACCAGAAGGGGCTATGTCAGGGTCCCATGGCTGCAGTAAGGCTCAATGGAGGGCAGCCAGGAGGAAGCTGCTCTGAAATCCAAGCATCCAGGGCTGAGGACACAAAAATTTATTTCTTTGGGACTTTGATAATGAGGGGTGTCACTGCAGAGAAGAGGGTGGGTCTTAGATAATAGGGTGTAGCATGCTACAGAGAGGTCAGGGATGACTTAGGAACATCCCTCGAGGCAGGTGGTGCTGGCCGAGTGAGAGCCACTTAAGCTGTTTGACATCCCATCAAAGGCTGGGGGTGGCTCCCATGGAAATTTCAACTTGGTCCCGTGGAGGAGTGTTAGAGTGAAGGCCACTGAGATAATCAAGGCTGGGATAGATTTGTGTTACAAGCTGCTAAGTTTGTGGTGGTTTGTTACTGCAACAATAGAAAGCAGCCTTGCCCTGGCCGATTGGCTCAGCAGTAGAGTGTTGGCCCGGCGTGTGGAAGTCCCAGGTTCGATTCCCAGTAAGGGCACACAGGAGAAGCGCCCATCTGCTTTTCACACCCTTCCCTCTCTCCTTCCTCTTTATCTTTCTCTTCCCCTTCCGCAGCCAAGGCTCCATTGGAGCAAAGTTCACCCAGGCGCTGAGGATGGCTCCATGGCCTCCACCTCAGGCGCTAGAATGGCTCTGGTTAACTTCTAGGAAGGCACTCATTCTGATGGTCATATCAGTCAATTTAAGGTAAGTTAGGCTATAGTAACAAAGGGCAGTAAAAATCTTAGGGGCTGTTGGAGCAGACTCTCTTGCTGGCCTCATGGCGGAAGAAAGGAGGACTGGTGACTGATTCCATGGAGAGGCTCTGAGAGCTGCTCAAAAGTGGCACCCCGTATTCACTTACCTTTCGTGGCCACAGCAAGTCCACCACCAAGCCGTACGTCACAGGCAAGGATGTGTCATCCTCCCTGGGGGAGAGGCAGCAAATATTTTCAACTACAAATATTGATCGACTTACGACCTATGCAACTTATGACCATTCGACTTTACAAGCACAATTGCTAGCCACAACTGCTCCGTGTCTGGCAGCAGAAGCGTTGCCCAGCTGGGTGTAGGACAGTGCAGACCAGCTTCCGGCAGCACTACCATCTCCACGTGTACCATTTCAACTGTTATCCCAGACTCGGTACAGCAATTTGTGTTTTGTGTCTGGGATATTTTTCATCAAACCCCTCCCAAGATGTCTACCAAGAGGAAATTGTCTTTGCAAATATTAAACCGGTTGTACTGGTAGTGCAGTGTTTTACGTAAACCTGACGAATGTAAAAATAAGAAACAAAATGGTGTAGAGATGATACAAATGGCATAAAATGAACAAAATTATGATATATAACAATAATGAAAGAAAATTATGATAAAATATGACTTAAAGATTTTTATAACATCATTTCACAATACTGTACATATAGCCTACTTAACTTACGACCAAATCGTTTTACGACTGGTCTTTTGGAACCAATCGTGGTCGTAAGTTGAGCACTAGCTGTATAATATAGGTTACCTCAGCTGTTTTTGTTTTTTGTATTTTTCTGAAGTGAGAAGCGGGGAGGCAGAGAGACAAGATTCCCACATGGGCCTGACCAAGATCCACTCAGCATGCCCACCAGGGGGTGATGCTCTACCCATCCAGGACGCTGGTCTGTTGCTCAGCAACTGAGCTCTTCTTAGTGCCTGAGGTGGAGGCCATGGAGCCATCCTCAGCGCCTGGGGTCAACTTTGCTCCAATGGAGCCTTGGCTGTGAGAGGGGAAGAGAGAGAGAAAAAAAAGGAGAAGGGGAAGTGTAGAGAAGCAGATGGGTGCTTCTCCTGTGTGCCCTGGCTGGAATCAAACCTGGGACATCCACACGCTGGGCTGACGCTCTACCACTGACAGCATAGTTATTTTAGCCTGGCTGTAATGTTTTCGTTGGTCGTCCCTGTCCTGCCATGGCTCCATCATCTTCCATCTCCCTCTTGGTCATTCTGTTTTAATTTCAATTGCCTCTGTGCTTTTCCTCAAACATGCCAGGCATCTTCCTTTCTCTGGGACTCTGGTCACTAGTTTCTCTGTGGTGAATGAGTGAGAGTATCAACTCATAATTGCTTCATTTTAGTACATTGCTTGCTTGTTGTTTGTCTTATGTGCCTTAACCAGGCAAGCCCAGGGTTTCGAACAGGTAACCTCAGCATTCTGGGCTGACGTGCCACCACAGGTTAGGCAGTCACCATTCTCTAATTCCAGTACACATTTTTATTCCTAAAAAGAAACTAAATACCAATAACTACTACTCATTCCTCGTTTCCCCAGTTCCTGGCAATAAATGAAGTCATGCAATATGTGCTCATTTGTGACTAGCTTATTTTTCTTTTTTCTGACAGAGACAGAGAGAGTCAGAGAGAGGGACAGGGACAGACCGGAAGTGAGAGAGATGAGAAACATCAATTCTTTGTTGTGGCACCTTAGTTTCTCATTTGATTGCTTTCTCATATGTGCCTTGACCGTGGGGCTACAGCAGAGCCAGTGACCCCTTGCTCAAGCCAGTGATCTTGGGCTCAAGTTGCTGAGCCGTGCTCAAACCAGATGAACCTGTTCTCAAGCTGGGGACCTCAGGGTTTTGAACCTGGGTCCTCCGCATCTTAGTTCGATGCCCTATCCACTGCATCACCACCAGGTCAGGCCACTTACTATAATTTTGACAAGGTTCATCCACATTATAGCATGGGTTAGTACTTCATTTCTCTTAATGGGTGACTATTTCATCATTTGGTTGTACCACATTTTGTTTATCCGTCGTTGATGGACATTTGGGTGATTTTTCTTTGTGGCTATTATGAATAATGCTGCTGGGAATGTTCATGTACACGTTTTTGTGAGGACATGCTTTCATTACCTGTCGAGTGGAATTGCTAGGTTATCTGGTAACCTGTGCACCTTTTGAGGGACTGCCAAACTTGTCCACAAGGATACCATTTTATGTTTCTACCAGCAATGTATTAAGTTCTGATTTCTCCACATTCTTACCAACTCTTGTCTTTTTTATCATAGTCATCCTAGAGGGTATGAAGTAATACCTGTGGTTTTGTAATAAACTATTTTAATTGTTATTTTTTTTTGTATTTTTCTGAGGTTGGAATCAGGGAGGCAGTCAAACAGACTCCCACATGCGCCCGACCGGGATCCACCCGGCATGCCCACCAGGGGGCGTTGCTCTGCTCATCTGGGGCATTGCTCTGTTGCAATCAGAGCCATTCTAGCGCCTGAGGCAGAGGCCACAGAGCCATCCTCAGCACCCAGGCAAACTTTGCTCCAATGGAGCCTTGGGTGCGGGAGGGGAAGAGAGAGACAGAGAGGAAGGAGAGGGGGAGGGGTGGAGAAGCAGATGGGCGCTTTTCCTGTGTGTTCTGGCCAGTAATCGAACCCGGGACTCTCGCACACCAGGCCGACGCTCCACCACTGAGCCAACTGGCCAGGGCCTGTAAACTATTTTTAAATAGTTGAAATCCAGTGGTTTTATCTCACACTATTCATCAGGTTTCAGCAAAGTTTATTGTAAAGGGCAAGATTATACATGTTTTAGACCTTGCATACCAGATGGTCTCTGCTACAACTACCTGACTGATGTAGTGTGAAAGTGGCTATAGATATAGAATTGTATTTCTTTTTCTTTCTTTTTTTTTTCATTTTTTGTGAGATAGAGACAGAGAGAGGGACAAATAGGAACAGACAGAAAGGAAGGGACAAAGATGAGAAGCATCACTTCTTTGTTGTGGCACCTTTGTTGTTCATTGATTGCTTTCCCATATGTGCCTTGACTGGGGAGCTCCAGCCAAACCAGTGACCCGTTGGTCAAGCCAGCAATCTTGGGCTTCAAGCTAGCGACCTTTGGGCTCAGGCCAGCAACTATGAGGTCATGTCTGATCCCACACTCAGGCCGGTGACCCCATACTCAAACTGGTGGACTCAGGGTTTTGAACCTGGATCCTTCAGCATCCCAGGCCAATGCTCTATCCACTGTGCCACCACCGGACAGGCAGGTGCCTCTTTCTATCTCACTGTGTTTGAGCACCGGTCTGACACCCAGAGCAGAGAGGCTTAACATAACAGGATTTATTTCTTAATTTGCAGTACAGTTTTGTAGCTGTTTCTATTACTTACCTGTCTGTGTGGGGGGAAGCTCTGCTTCATGAACCCAGGCTCCATCCCTGCTGCATTTCTGTTACCCTTTGCACCTGTGGACCATGTGGGCCACACTTGTCCATCTGGGAGATGACACATCACTTGTACTCACATATTCTCAGAGATAAATGATCTCATAGCCGCCGTCACTTGCAAAAGGCTGAACTGTCTCCCTGGGCACCTGTCTCTACAATAATCTAAACTCGCCTCTTAGCCTATCCAACCCCCAAATCCTAAGCTGGGTGTGGCTCTGGAAACTGAAAATAAAATTTTGCTCTTTCAACTCTGTTTCCAGCCTTACAACTGAGTCCAGTTCTCCTGCTGCCACAGGAGATGCACTCCAGTCAACTTGGAGGTTCACGAATGACTTCCTTGTGTTCATAATGCCCTGCACCATGTCCGTTTCCCATCTTGATATTTCATTTTCTGTACGGCTAGATGCCTATGCCTTGTTTATTTAAAATTTTTTATTTGGAAATGACTTAAAACTTATAGAAAAGGCACAAAAATAATGAAAATAGTACAAGGATCACCTGCCTACCCTCATCCAGACCCACCTGTTAACATTTTGCTCCCTTTGCCTGTGATTTGTGTACACCACACACACACACACCCACACTCCTAGGGCTCCACATTCCTCCTGTTGGTGATTCTTTGACTCACCCAATTTCTCAACCAGATAGCTACTATTCTCCCCCTCCTTTGATTAATAACCAATCTATGAAGAAAAATTTAACATAATGCAAATATCCAGCTTCTCACAAAAATACTTTCCCTAGGTTCACCTCTATGAGTGATTCTTGCCTGAATAAGTCTTTACCATGGATGGTTGCAAAGTGATTACCCAGCACCAGCCCTTCCTCCACATTTATTCTCAATCCCAGGACACTCTGCTGCAAACCAGAAACCTCCCTTCTCCCCATCTATTTGTCAAGATCAGATTGACTCCTGTTTTCTCAAAGGGTTACAACTTCCTGCTGTCCTTTGTTATGTTAGAGCTCCAGTTGTCTCAGATGAGGCCAGTGAGAGTCTTATAGTCTTTTTATGTGTGTGTGTGGCAGTCAGAGAGAGAGAGGAACAGATAGGGAAACAGAAAGGAAGGGAGAGAGATGAGAAGCATCAATTCTTCATTGTGCCACCTTAGTTGTTCATTGATTGCTTTCCCATATGTGCCTTGACTGGTGGCTACAGCAGGCCGAGTGAACCCTTGCTCAAGCCAGCAACCTTGGATTCAAGCTGGTGAGCCGTGCTCAAACCAGATGAGTGAGCACTTGAGCTGGTGAGCTCGGGGTCTCAAACCTGGGTTCTCCGCATCCCAGTTCGATTCTCTATCTACTGTGCCACTGCCTGGTCAGGCAGAATCTTACAGTCTTCATGCCTGTGGCATACCTCTGTCATTTATGGAGCACTGACCATTTTAAGATGTTCCAAGCTCACCTTTCTGCTTCCCTCAGCACTGAAATCAGCCATTTCTCCAGTTCCAAAGAACTCATTACCTTTAGGAGGGAATGGTATTAGGGACCCAATCTGAGTGTCAGATGTGCTCCTGAATCCTCAAATACCTCGAAAAGTTTCAGGATTGCTTTTCTCAAGCTACTACAAAAAAATCAAACCTACTGTTGATCAATTTATTACAAAATAAAGCAGATAAGTAATTTAAAATCTACACTAACACATGGTTATATGGGATTCAAGTCTGAGACTGGTTGTCATGTACCTCGATCAAACTATTTACAAACCAGAAAGCCTCCTACTGACAAAGTTGAGTATATATGGTGATTCCGTACAAATACCACTTGCATGTATGGAACCCTCTCCTATATCATTTTAGGGAGCATCACTGTCAGTCTGCATCATTCACACGCACTCCTCACCCCCAAAGAATGTAATGTGTATTAGTGATCAAGTCTCACTGCACTTGGGTCTTCTGTATGAGAGGCATTTGTTAGGTGTCTTACCACTTTGAAAATCTCAAGTTTGGAATCTAGTGAATCCTTAAGACAAAAGTCATGCTCAAATCCCTTTTCCCATTTCTCCTTTCTGGGTTCCACGCGTTAGTGGGTACTGATTGGCCAAAAGTCCTTCTCATTGATTATCTCCACATTTCCCTACTGTTAGGATGATCTGAGGAGTGTACTGTGTATGAAGGCTGGTGTATAAATATGTCTGTGCTTTTGCTTATGAGTACAATTGGGTCAAGTGTAGAAAGGGATGAACTATGGCTTAAGGCGGTGATGGCGAACCTTTTTATAAAAACCGCCCACTTTTGCACTGCTGGTCAACCTGGTCCCTCCCACCCACTAGTGGGCGTTTCAGCTTTCATGGTGGGCGGTAGCGGAACAACTAAACAACGCCATGATTAGCCTACCATGAAAGCTGAAATGCTTACTAGTGGGCGGGAGGTACCAGGTTGACCAGAACTGCAAAAGTAGGTGGTTTTTATTAAAAGGTTCGCCATCACCAGCTTAAGGGCTCCCATGTCCCAGGATATGTAGACAGCCTCTATACAGTATGAGTTCTCTGATGTTTGGTCAGGGAGGAGCTGTGTGTGAAGGCCTTCCCACAGTCCCTACACTCATACGGCTTCTCTCCCGTGTGGATCCTCCGGTGCTGCGTGAGGTGTGTACTCTGCTTGAAGCATTTCCCACAATCCAGACATTCATATGGCTTTTCCCCAGTGTGTGTCCTCTCATGCTGGCTGAGCGATGAGCTGTGACTGAAGGATTTCCCACACTCATTGCACGCGTAGGGCTTTTCCTTGGTGTGGATCCGCTGGTGTTCTATGAGTAGGGAGCTCTGGCTGAAGGCTCTGCCACATTCATTACACTCATAGGGTTTCTCTCCTGTGTGGATCCTCTGATGCTGAATGACTGAAGCGAGCTGTCTGAAGGCCCTGCCACACTCATTACACTCGTAGGGCTTCTCTCCCGTGTGGATTCGCTGGTGATTGGTTAGGGATGAGCTGTGGCTGAAAGCCCTGCCACAGTCACTGCACTGGTAGGGTTTCTCACCTGTGTGGATCCTCTGATGTTGACTGAGGTGTGTGCTATGTTGGAAGGCCTTTCCACACTGACTACATTCGTAGGGCCTCTCTCCTGTATGTGTCCGCTTGTGATGGCTGAGTGATGAGTTGTGGCTGAAGGTTTTCCCACATTCATGACATTTATAGGGCTTCTCTCCTGTGTGAACCCACTGATGCTTGGTTATAAGTGTGCTCTGGCGGAAGGCTTTCCCACATTTATTGTACTCATAGAGCTTCTCTCCCATGTGCATCCTCTGATGTGGAGTGAGATATGTGCTCTGCCAGAAGGCCTTCCTACACTGACTGCCCTTGTAGGCATTCTCATATATGTGAATCTGCTCATGTTGTCTGAAGGAGGGCTGAAAACTAAAGGCTTTCCCAGATTTGCTGCAGTTGTAGGGCTTCTTGCCCACGTGAGTTCTCTGATGTTGGGTCCGTGGGGGAATTTCACTGAAGGTCCTCCCACACTGTGTGCACTTACAGGGCTTCTCACCAGAAAACGTATGGTAAGTTCTTTGGTATTTCAGAGGTCCCAAGCTGTTTTGGAAGTCTTTTCCCCATTCAGGACTTCCGTAAGATCTCTCTCCTGCATGCATTTGGTGATGTTCGATAAGTGTAGATCTGTGACCTAAAGCCTTTTCACATTCCTGACACCTGTCAGGTTTCTCTTCTGCATCGGTTTTGTGTGGTGCATTTGACTTTGAGTCAGGAGCCTTCTTTTTTCTGTGTGTTCCACATATGTGGAAGCCTTGTCTTTCAGGAGTCATGGGTTGACTTGGGAGAACAGGGCTCAGACTTAAGTTTTCCTCAAATCCAACACCCAGCTGCTGCTCCTGAACAGATGTCTTCACAGGGGTGAAGTCTGCCTGCACCACACCACCATCAAGGCTCTCACAACTCTGTTCCCAGTGACCCTCAGTGTCTTCCCCTTTAGAGTCCCAGGGACCATCCCACAGGAACCTTTCTATTAGGACATTGTTGGATAGTTCTTCAGAGGTGTCTTGCTTTGGAGCTGACAATTTGGGTTTTGACCTTGTTTCTGAGTCTGAAAGCAACAAAAATATGGAATTGTCCTTTAATCTCTGTTCTGGGAGGAAAATTTTCCCATAAATAGGTGGATGGAAAAAATAAGGCTCAAGGTACGAGTGGGCTGGATCATTACTGTATGGTTTTGGAAACCAGAGAAGGAACTGAAGAGGGAGGGAAAGTACATACAGAGAAGAGGGGAGGGAAGTTGGTATAAGGGGTATGGATGGGAGTTGGCAACAGAGGGCACAGAGAATGTGGAAGGAAGAAGATACCTGAGGAAAGAGTGAGACTTCAGGAAAAATGCAACACATGCCCACGTGTGGAAAGAGTAGAGGGCCAGGTCTGGGCTAATACAGGCTCCACTATGCCAGGTGGTGATGGAGGAAAAACCACCACATGGGAATAACCAGTCAGCCCTCCTGTTGCTTAGAGCCAGCCTCCTCTTAGAGTTCCCTCATTGGTTGTACCACCTCACCCCAGATATTAAAAGAAAAACCCAGGCCCTGGCTGGTTGGCTCAGCAGTACAGCGTCAGCCCAGCGTGTGGAAGTCCCAGGTTTGATTCCCGGCCAGGGCACATATGAGAAGTGCCCATCTGCTTCTCCACCCTTCCTCCTCTCCTTTCTCTCTCTCTTTCCCTCCTGCAGCTAAGGCTCCATTGGAGCAAAGTTGGCCTGGGCGCTAAGAATAGCTCCATGGCCTCACCTTAGGCGCTAGAATGGCTCCCGCTGCAATGGAGCGACACCCCGAATGGGCAGAGCATCGCCCCCTTGTGGGCATGCCTGGTGGATCCCAGTTGGGCGCATTCGGGAGTCTGTCTCTCTGCCTCCCCACTTCTCACTTCAGAAAAATACAAAAATAAAATAAAATAATTAAGTTGTTCATTTTAAACAGCCCATCATTTAGGATTAACCTAGATTTTTGGGGGTGACCCCATGTAACCACAGGGTTCATAAGTGTGGAAGGACCTGGAGGGTCAGGGTCAGAGTAACCTGAGGTGTGAAGATCTGATCAGCCACTGCAGACACTAAGTTTGGACAACGCCATGTGTCCAGGAATGTGGCAGCCTCGACAGATTGGAAACGAAAGAAAATGGATTCTTACCATATCCTTCAGAAGGAAAGCTATCCTGCTGACACCTCCCACGTGACCCAGTAGGACATATTTTGGGTATGACCTCTAGAACGCTAGATCATTTGCAGTAACTTGGTACAGCAGCATGAGGAGGTTCATATATGGGGTGAAGGCTTATTATGACCACCCTACCACACAGGTCTATCCTTGGGAATTTGCAATGGGCCGTGGTTCACACAGGGTCCCAGCATGATGCCCAGTGGGGAACTTCCTGCTAGATGGTCAGGACCAGTGGTGGGATTCAGCTAGTTCACACCCATTGAGAAGAACCGATACCTAATTTTTTGTTGAGTTCGGTGTACCAGTTGTTAAAATGGTACTTTTCATCAAGGTTCTCTTCATCTCTCCAAGGTGGGCTCCTAGGTAGCTGCCCAAAGTGGAAAGCAGAAATTTACATTCTGTACTCTTTTCTCGTGTGTGTGTATTTTTCTTAAGTGAGAAGCAAGGAGGCAGAGAGACAGACTCCTGCATGCTCCTGACCGGGATCCACCCGGCATGCCCACCAGCGGGCAATGCTCTGCCCATCCGGAGTGTCGCTCCTTTGCGGCAGAAGCCATTCTAGCACCTGAGGCAGAGGCCATGGAGCCATCCTCAGTGCCTGGGCCAACTTTGCTCCAATGGAGCTTTGGCTGTGGGAGGATAAGAGAGAGAGAGAGAAAGGAGAAGGGGAAGGGTGGAGAAGCAGATGGGTGCTTCTCCTGTGTGCCCTGGCTGGGAATCAAACCCAAGATTTCCACAAGCTGGGCTGATGCTCTACCACTGAGCCAGCTGGCCAGGGCTCATTCCTTACTTTTTTTTTTTTTTTTTTTTCCCCGAAGCTGGAAACGGGGAGAGACAGTCAGACAGACTCCCGCATGTGTCCGACCAGGATCCACCCGGCACGCCCACCATGGACGACGCTCTGCCCACCAGGGGGCGATGCTCTGCCCCTCCGGGGCGTCGCTCTGCTGTGACCAGAGCCACTCTAGCGCCTGGGGCAGTGGCCAAGGAGCCATCCCCAGCGCCCAGGCCATCTTTGCTCCAATGGAGCCTTGGCTGCGGGAGGGGAAGAGAGAGATAGAGAGGAAGAAGGGGGGAGGGCGTGGAGAAGCAAATGGGCGCTTCTCCTATGTGCCCTGGCTGGGAATCGAACCTGGGTCCCCCGCACACCAGACCGACGCTCTACCGCTGAGCCAACCGGCCAGGAACCCTTACTCTTTTTGAATGTTAATCTGTGCAACAGTGTATTTTAAGCGCCCATAGTCATGTGAAGTAACAGCCTTATTGTTTCTTGTCAGGTATGATTATTTTTTTGATATTTTAAAACTCTTATAACATAATCTAGTTTTCTGTACCTCTTTTATCGTTTTACCTAAGTATTAAATGCATGAAATAATAAACTACCTTTTGGTATATCTTTTTTTTTTTAATACTGAAAACGGTCATGAGGGCAGAGAACTGGTTGTGAAATTATTTGAATCCCAGCACTGATCAGGACTCACCGACATCCTACAGAGTTGCTCACTGCTCTTGGGAGTTGGAGAACAGGTATGAAGAGCAAAACCACCCAACCAACCTAAAGGCACATGGAAGACCCCAGCGTAGAGCCACTGACCCAGAGACATGAGTCCTGTGTGTGTCTCTGGTTTGAAGCCTGGAGGCTGGAGTGTCTATTATACAGTAAGAGACCTGCACCAGTGCAGTGCCTTTGCAGTTCCTGTTTCCTCTTCCTGGAATTCTCTTCTCCCAGACTGTTTCATGGTGGCAGTGTTCACACGGTTCAGCCTTCAGGTCCCACGTCCCCTCCTTCAATACAGGAGCTCTCATCTCTGCTCAAGCCCTCACCCCAATTCTAGTCTTGAACTCATTACTCTCCTTCACTTTCTCAGCATTCACCATGAGCTGTAATCATCTCATTAACGGCTGTTATCATTTTATCTATTGTATGCGCCTCTCCCTCACCAAGAATGCAAATTCAGAGAAGAGAGGAACTTGGTCTGACTCCCTAACAGAAGTTGCTTGTTCAGTGTTCCCCAACAGAAAGTGTAGGCAGCCTGACCTGTGGTGGCGCAGTGGATAAAGCGTCGAGCTGGAACGCTGAGGTCACCAGTTCGAAACCCTGGGCTTGCCTGGTCAAGGCTCACATGGGAGTTGATGCTTCCTGCTTCTACCCTCCTCTCTCTCTCGCCTCTAAAATGAATAAATAAAATCTTTAAACAAAAAAAAATGTGGGCAGTTTGTTCTGAAGAACCTGAGAGCAGATATGGAGAGAGAGACCTGGGGTGGTGAGACGGCTCCTCCCAGCCCTGTACATTCTCCTCTCACCTGGGCACACACCTCGTGCAACCTCTGTGTCCACCGGCCACGGCTCCGCCTCCTGCTCCAGCAAGGTGATGAGGGGTGGCTTCTCGAGCCAATGTCCTGCTCAGGGGGAGACCCAGGCTGTGAGCATTTGTGTCTCAGTGCCCTTCCAACCCTCTGTCCCCTCCACCTTCACTCTTCTAGGACTCAAGTGGTCCCCAGTCATTCTGTTAATAACATGCCCCCAACATTCCTCCACTCACTCTGTCCCTGACCGCACCTCTGGCTTTGGGGTAGACATGTGACCCAGGATGGCCAGACAGTGAGCGCTCTTCTTCTCCTGCTGCTGACTGGCAACAGTGACCAGTGTGGAGCGCACTTGGTTGCTGAAACAAGACACCCCAGGGGCCTTCAATGGGCACGCAGGACACAGACCATCTTTTCTGCTGATCTTGGACCCTGGCAGCTGTCATGTTACCTTTAGAGCAGCAGTTCTCAACCTGTGGGTCGCGACCCCACCAGAATAACCCTGGCCAGTTGGCTCAGCGGTAGAGCATCGGCCCGGTGTGTGCAAGTCCCGGTTCAATACCCAGTCAGGGCACACAGGAGAAGCGCCCATCTGCTTCTCCACCTTTCCCCCTCTCCTTTCCCCCTCTCCTTTCTCTCTCTCTCTCTCTCTCTCTCTCTTTCTTTCTCTCTCTCTCTCTCTCTTCCCTTTCTGAAGCCAAGGCTCCATGGGAGCAAAGTTGGCGTGGGTGCTGAGGATGGCTCCATGGCCTTTGCCTCAGGTTCTAGAATGGCTCCAGTTGCAATGGAGCAACGCTCAGTTGGGCATGCTGGGTGGATACTGGTCAGGCACATATGGGAGTCTGGCTCTCTGCCTCCTTGCTTCTCACTTCAGAAAAATACAAAACCAAAAAACAGACGTGCAGAATAAGGAGGTAAGGACAGGGCTCCTGAGAGCACCCAGGAAGACCCAGGTCTAACCTGGGATTCTATAGTCAGAGGACCCGGCATGTTTCTCTTAACCTGTGATGTCCCACTTCTGGCATTTGCAGGTGGGATCTATAACTTGCAGGCAAAACATTCTCATTAATATTGCCCAAACCAAAGCAGTCTGGCCCCAAAGGCCCAAGACACATCCAAGTTATCCTCTTTTAATGTCTAGGCCGACTGCTGCTTTTAGCTCAGGAATATTAGAATCCATACTGGGGAAGATCCCAGGGCATGGGTGTGGCCTTACCCATGGAGACCAGAAGACTGAAGTTCTCCAGCATGACCTCACGGTACAGGGTCCTCTGTGTGGGCTCCAGCTGCCCCCATTCCTCCTGAGTGAAATCCACAGCCACGTCCTCAAAGGTCAGTTGCTCCTAAAATATCATACATGAGTATCCTCATCTGAGGCAAGCCTGGCTTTTGGTGCTAGAGGGAGCAGTTAGTCAATAGGGACATATCCATGTTGGTAGGCAGGGATTCTCTCAAGTCTACAGATATAGGTCAGGTGTTTAGTTGGACCTCACTAGAGGAAAAGAGACATTAGGTCGTAAAAGGACCCACCCCGGTCTTCTAGCAATTTGAAGAAAATTCTCTGGAAATAAGAATTGCTGCGCCTGACCAGGTGGTGGCGCAGTGGACAGAGTGTCGGACTGGGACGTGCAGGACCCAGGTTCGAAACCCTGAGGTTGCCAGCTTGACTGCGGGCTCACCTGGTTTGAACAAGGTTCACCAGCTTGAGCCCAAGGTCGCTGGCTCGAGCAAGAGGTTACTCGGTCTGCTGTAGCCCCACGGTCAAGGCACATATGAGAAAGCAATCAATGAACAAGGCGCTGCAATGAAGAATTGATGCTTCTAATCTCTTTCCCTTCCTGTCTGTCCCTCTCTGTCTTTCTCTTTTTGTGTCACACACACAAAAAATTGCTGCTGCTGAGGCGTCAACAAGAGAGGGAAGGCAGTCTGGGGCATGTTGGTTTGAACAGGAACCATGCCTGGGTGGAGGTGCCCTTGGGGTGGTAGCCTGTGTCTAGGCAGTAGGGGAAGGTAGTATTTGTAAAAGTGTCAGGTTGGATTCCTATCTTCTCCTTGTGGCCAAAATAACATTTGAATGCATCCAAGTATGTGTATAAAGAATGAAACAAGGCCCTTGAAAAGAGAGAGAAAAAAAAACCAAACCCATCTTGGGATGGAGATCCTTTTCATCATGACACAAGGAAGCCCCTCTTTTTTATCTATCAATACAAAACTAATGACCCAAAGAGAGAGTGGAAGGGACAGAGATCAATTTGTTGTTCTGCTTATTTATGGATTCACTGGTGAAACAGCACCCATTGATTATGTCATCCTGTAGCTCCGCTTGGGTGGATAGAGACTCAGGTCTGATGGGGCTGAAATCCCCAAGGTGTCAGTCACATTTGAGTTTTGTGGGTTTTTTTGTTTGTTTGTTTTTAATTTAAAAAAAAAATTTTTTTTTTGCATTTCCCTGAAGCTGGAAATGGGGAGAGATAGCCAGACAGACTCCCGCATGAGCCCGACCGGGATCCACCCAGCACGCCCACCAGGGGCGAAGCTCTGCCCACCAGGGGGCGACGCTCTGCCCCTCCGGGGCGTTGCCCTGCCGCAACCAGAGCCACTTCAGCGCCCGGGGCAGAGGCCAAGGAGCCATCCCCAGTGCCTGGGCCATCCCCACCCCAATGGAGCCCCGGCTCCAGGAGGGGAAGAGAGAGACAGAGAGGAAGGAGGGGGGGGGTGGAGAAGCAAATGGGCGCCCCCCCTATGTGCTCTGGCCGGGAATCGAACCCGGGTCCCCCGCAGGCCAGGCTGATGCTCCACCGCTGAGCCAACCGGCCAGGGCGAGTTTTGTTTTTTTAAAGTGAGAGGAGGTTTAGAGAGACAGACTCCGGCATGTGCCCTGACTGTGATCCACCAGTAACCTCTGTCTGGGGCTGATGCTCTGCCCATCTGGGGCCATGCTTGCAACCAAGCTATTTTTAGTGCCTGAGGTGGAGGCTCCACAAAGCCAACCTCAGCGCATTGGGCCAATGTGCTCGAACCAATCAAGCCATGGCTGCAGGAGGGGAAGAGAGGAAGAGAGAGAGAGAGAGAAAGAGAAAGGGGAGGGGGAGGGGTGGAGAAGCAGATGGAGGCTTCTGTGTGTCCTGACTGGGAATTGAACCCGGGATATCTATATGCCAGGTCAACACTCGACCACTGAACCAATTGGCCAGTGCCCATATTGAGTTTTATCTAGAAGCTCTAGGGAAAAATCTGTTCCCAGACCTTTTTTTTTTTTAAGTGAGAAGAGGGGAGATAGACAAACTCCTGAATGTGCCCTGACTGGGATCCACCTGGCAATCCCTGTCTTGGACCAATTCTTGGATCAACTGAGCTAATTTTAGTGCCTGAGGCTGATGCTCAGATCAACTGAGCTATCTTTAGCACCTGGGGCTGATGCTTGATCCAGTTGAGCCAAGGGGAAGAAGGATAGAAGGGGGAGAGAAGCAGATGGTTGCTTCTCTTGTGTGCCCTGATTAGGAATTGAACCCAGGATGCCCAGACCCATTTTTTTTTCCTTTCCTTTTCTTTTTTTTTTTTAGACCCATTTTTGTTGACAGAAACAGTTCCTGAGATGGTAGGATTAGGTCCTTCTGTCTGTTGGCCAGAGGTCGCTCTTAGCTCCTAGAAGCCACCCCCTCAATTAACAACAGCTCACAACAGGGATATCTGCTTTCTTCCAGGCCTGCCAGAACGTGTTTCTTCAACTTCCTCCTACAACTAGCTAGGGAAAATGCTGGAGTATTTTTGTTTTTTTGGTTTTTTTTAGTGAGAGGAGGGGAGGCAGAGACAGACTTCCGCATGTGCCCCAACCACAATCCACCCAGCGAGCCCACTAGGGGGCGATACTCTGCCCATTTGGGATGTTGCTCCATTGTAACAGGAGCCATTTTTTAGCGCCTGAGGTGGAGGCCATGGAGTCATCCTCAGCACCCAGGGCCAACTCACTCCAATCAAGCCATGGCTGCAGGAGGGGAAGAGAAGAAGAAGACATAGGGAGAAAGAGAGAGAAAGAGAAGCGAGAAGGGCAGGAGTGGAGAAACAGATGGGCACTTCTCCTTTGTGCCCTGACCGGTTATCGAACCCAGGACATCCACACGCCATGCTAATGCTGTACCACTGAGCCAACTGGCCAGGGCCAAAATGCTGTGTTTTTGAAAGGCTCATGTGATTAGGTCATGTCCACCAAGGCCAGCTCCCTTTCTTTAGGCCAACCGTGCTATGTAACATAACACTGTCACGGGAGTGCTCACATTAAATATATAAATATGCTGAAAGGTTTTATTTATTGATTTTAAAACAAGGAGAGAAAGAGAGAAAAGGGGGGTGGGAAGCATCAACTCATAGTAGTTGTTTTCTGGATGTGCCTTGACTGGGCAAGCCCAGGTTTTTGAACCCCAGAGAAGCCATGTGGTCAGACCTGGACTTTCTTCACAGTGACAGGGCTCCTGGGGTTGACTGGCCTCTGGGCTTTTATTTCCTCCTCTTTCAACCTCATGGGACTAATGTAGGGGTTGAATAGGGTGGACGTGTGTCCAGCACTGGCCACAGAGTTCAGAACATTCATTGCCCCATCCATTGCAGAGTGCTTACTATTTTCTGGGCCTAGGCAAGCCAAAAATGGCCAGCATTGCTTCCCACAGCATTGCTTCCCAAGACCCCATGCCCCATGCTGCTCACTTCAGTTTTTTTTGTTTTTTTGGGTTTTTTTGGTGGCAGAGACAGAGTCAGAGAGAGGGACAGACATGAAAAACATCAATTCTTTGTTGCGGCTCCTTAGTTGTTCATTGATTGCTTTCTCAAATGTGCCTTAACCGGGGAGCTACAGCAGACTGAGTGACCCCTTGCTCGAGCTAGCGACCTTGGGCTCAAGCTGGTGAGCCTGTTCAAACCAGATGAGCCCGCACTCAAGCTGGCGACCTTGGGGTCTTGAAACTGGGTCCTCCGCATCCCAGTCCGACGCTCTATCCACTGCGCCACCACCTGGTCAGGCTCGGAGACCTTCTTCTCAGTCACTCTGTGGTGTTCCAGTCTTTCACAGAAACTGCCCGGTATGGTCCCACTCCAGACCTTTGCTCACGGTGTTCCCTCTGTTGGAACATTCTTTGTGTTAGCCTTGACCTCACTTATTCCCTTCCCACACAGGTTTCTGCTCTGGGCCACTTGCGCAGAGAGGCCTCCCAGGCTGCTCTCGTGAATGCTTGGTCCGTCCTTTTCTGGGCCTCCTTTCCTGCATAGCTTTGACACCTTTTGTATCCGTCCTGGGTGCCGTGAGCCCCGTAAGAAGAGAGATTTCTGCTTCCTAATCTGTTTCTGCACCTGCGATTCCTGAAATGGCGCCTGGAACAGTGTGCTCAGGCAGGTCCTCCGTGGATGCTCAGTACACATCCGTGTAGTGATAAAAAGAGTGACTAGGAGCCTGACGAGGCGGTGGTGCAGTGGATAGAGCGACAGACTGGGACGCAGAGGACCCAGGTTTGAAATCTCGAGGTCGCTGGCTTGAGCAAGGGGTCACTCGCTCTGCTGTGGCCACCCCAGTCAAGGCATATGTGAGAAAGCAATCAATGAACTAAGGTGCCTTCATGAATAATTCATGTTTCTCATCTCTCTCCCTTCCAGTTTGTCTGTCCCTATCTGTCCCTCTTTCTGTCTCTGTCACACACACACAAATAAAAAAGTGACTTGGAGGACAGACCTAGAGCCAGTGTTGCAGAAGTGCCAGACACATCCGTGGGATGGATAATCCATGTCAACTAGGTCAGCAGGGTTTGCTGGGGGAATTTGAGATGTCTTCAGAGTAAGATCCAGAGGAGGACATGGAGTTGGCAAAAGCACATTACTACTGGCAGGGGGGAAAGGCTCTCAGGCCACAGGGAGCTTGGTGGGGACCCCAGGACAGGGCCTGGGAGGCCTGAGTGTGAGAGGGTGGAGGTATCCTTACCAAGAACCCGGCATTCAGGTGTCCAGCAGTCATTCCCTCCTCCTCTGGTCTCTTGCGGGAACAGCCACCTCCTCTGCAGGCAGAGATAAATGGGAAGTAAAAGACATTGAGCAGGTACCTATGGTGACCAGAGACCTCAAGGACTGGAACCCCTATCTTGAGGTACAAGGAGCTAGGCTGCAGCTGCCAGAGCATGGAGCCCAGTGCACAGGCCAAACCCAATAGCAGTGAATTTCAGCCTGGCATTTCTAAGCACCTACTGTGAGCCAGTGCTGTGCCAGCCACTGTGGAAAAATGACCTGAAATTTATTCACGTTATTCCAAAGACAGGAAGACCGAGGACCAGGGTGGGCAAGGGGTCCAACTCTGGCTGCACAAGATGGTTTCCGGGGTGATGACTATTTCTGTTATTATGACAGGAAGCCAGACAGTTCTGGGTTCCCTGGGCACTGTTGGGTGCGCTTCAGTTTTCTTCTTCCCTAAAATGAGAGCGGTCACCCGAATTAAGTTTAAGAAAGTCCAAACATGGAGCGGAGCAGTGGTATACACACGAAGGCAATTGTTGATGGGAGGGGATCCTTGTTTTAGTGAGCACCTATTTAGCATGTAAAACACATACAAGTTCACTGGTCTGACTGTCCAAAATGAAAATTGGGCCCAAGGTAAGAGGAGTTTCCTTTTTCTCTGTATCTTCTTCCTTTGTTGACCCTGCCTATATACCTCAATTTTTCCTTTTTCCATTTGTGCTATGTTGCCCTCACTTCAGTACAGAGTGGGAGTTACCTCGTTTGGAGATGTTGATGGGTGTTGTTGCTGTTTTTTATTATTATTTTTTTTAATTTTAGGGAGAGAAGGGGAGATAGTGAGGCAGACTCCAGCACACTCTGGGACAAGGATCTACCCAGAAAACCCATCTGGGGCCAATGCTCCAGTACCAAGCTATTTTTAGTGCCTGAGACTGATGTGCTCTAATGGAGCTATCCTCACCTCCAAGGGCCATGTTGGAACCAAATGAACCACTGGATGTGGGAGGGAAAGAGGGAATGGGGGGAAAGGGAAGGAGAAGCAGATGGTCACTTCTTCTTTGTGCCCTGACCAGAATAGAACCCAAGATGTCCAAAGCTGAGCCCATGCTCTATCCATTGCGCCATGGGCCAGGGCCTTGATGTTTTTTTGTTTTTTTTTTATTATCCTCTTGACCCTCCCCTTCCTCCACACTCCAGGAGTGGAGACTATGTTGGGGTCTAAACAAAGGCTCTTGGACATAGGACCTGGCTTGGCACCCAGGATATCTAAAGATATACATAATAAAAAAAGAGCCTGGATGCTTTCTGGCATAGTCAGTGCTTAGTAAGAGTTTCATATAAGGAGTCTGTTTCCTGGGTCGTAGGAAACTAGGGTTATACTCTTGTGTTTTGGGTAAGCCCTGGCAGGATAACTCAGTTGGTTGGAGCATTGTCCAGAGCAGAGGTTGACTGTGGGAGTCCCTCATCAGAGCACATATAGGAGCAGCTTCATGTTCCTGTTTCTCTCGAAAAATAAAGTGAAATAAAATAAAAATAAAATAAAGACAAGAAAAGGGAAATGAAAAAAATAAATCTTTATGGCCCCATCACAGCAGGGAGGAATGCAGGTCAGGCTGGCTCCAGTCTAAAGGGTCCAGCCCACTATCTATGCTAGTGTTCACTAATCGACCACTGCTATCCTTATGCCAAATCCAGGGGCCCACCATGGCCACAACCCCTCCTCTCTGACCCTGGGACCAGAGGCGAATTAAGGTCGGTTGAGGCCGCGGGCGCAGAAGAAAACATTGGGCCCCTTAAGAGAGAGAGAGAGAGGCCTGACCTGTGGTGGCGCAGTGGATAAAGTGTCGACCTGGAAATGCTGAGGTCGCCGGTTCAAAACCCTGGGTTTGCCTGGTCAAGGCACATATGGGAGTTGATGCTTCCAGCTCCTCCCCACCTTCTCAGTCTCTCTCTCTCCCTTTCTCTCTCCTCTCTAAAATGAATAAATAAAATAAAAATAAAAATAAAAAACTTAAAAAAAAATTAAAAAAAAAAAAAAAGAAAGAGATAGGGAAAATGAAAATACATGTTACCCATACTTTTAAATAAAAAACATTATGTACTATGAATGTTAAAACTGCATATATGAAACCAAACTTGGTGTCATTAGAAAAAAGTGTCAAGTTGGGGTTTTGCAGGGCCTAGGGCGCAACCTGGTGCGCCCGCATTAAATCAGCCTCCACCTCTGCCTGGGAGCCCCCCTTACTTGGTCCGGACCACTCGGCCTCGACCCCTCTGCCCCCAATTGAACAGCCCCGGGCTCAAAAAAGCAAATCAGACTTGACATACCCACATGAGGTCGGGTGCCCACCACGAGGATCTTATCCTCTCGGACCCACCAAGGACCACTCACCGTCACAAGGTGCCACAAAGGCCGCAGCCAGCATCAGTCGGGGCGCGAACTACATCCCCCAGAGGTCAGCGCGTGCGCATCCCATCGTTTCCCTGCGTTCGCCTCTCTCAGGGCCTTCCGTGGCCTAAACTCTGAGGCTAGGATCCGAGCTCTGCTTACAGACCTCGCGAGCCTCACCCTCATCACTTCATCACTACCTCCCGCTCCGGGCTCCATCCTCGAACGCAGGATAAAGGCCATGTCCATTATTTTCCAGGACTGCTTCAGCTGTGATCGAACTACAATTCCCAGAGGGCCAAGTGTAGTTTCTGTGCGCAGCTTCTCTGCACGGGTCAGAGGATTTGTGATTATCAAACTACAATTCCCAGAGGACCACGCGTGGGTTCCGTGAGAATCTTCTCTGCGCGGGTCAGAACATTTGTGATTATGGAACTACTATTCCCAGAGGGCTACGCGCGGATTCCGTGCACAGCTTCTCAGCGGTCAAGAGTCATGATTATCAAACTACAATTCCCTGAGGGCCGTGAGTGCGTTCCGTGCGAAGCTTCTCTTCGCAGGTCAGGTTTCGTGATTGTCGAACTCCAATTCCCAGAGGGCCACGCGTGGGTTCCCCGCGCAGCTTCTCTTCGCAGGTCAAGAGGACTCGTGACTGAAGTTTGATTCTTTGCGTCTGTATTTTTGGGCCCTCTCATCAATATTCGATGTCCGCTCGCAGTGTGACTGTCTTGCCGTCGTCATGATAGCCTCGACGAGAAACACATAAAAAAAGTGAGGCTCCAAAAAAGGGGGATACTGAGAGAAGTGAAGGTAGAGTTCGATTAACCTGGTTTCATACCAGGAGATAGAAGACGGACCGGCCTGCGGCTGCCAGCGCACACTTTATTATCCTTTCAGTATACGGAAACGCCCGGATAGGGACTCTCTGCTTCTCACTTCAGAAAAATACAAAAACAAAAGAACAGGGAAAATCTGCAGCTCTGAGTATGGGGCCAGTGTCTGTCACAATGGACTACAACGCCCAGGAGGCATCACGTCTCCGTGTCGTCGAATTACTGGACCCGCCCATTGAGTCCTCTCTTCAGGAGGGGCTCCCAGAACGCAGATTCCTTCAGGGAGTAGTAGTAAGTTTTAGATATTTAATACCGTCACTTGCACACAGTTAATTTAAACATGACTACCTTTAATTCCCGGATTTTGTGTGTGTGTGTGTGTGTGTGTGTGTGTGTGTGTGTGTGTGACAGAGACAGAGAGAGGGACAGACAGAAAGGGAGAGAGAGATGAGAAGCATCAATTCTTTGTTGTGGCACCTGAGTTGTTTATTGATTGCTTTCTCATAAATGCCTTGGGGGAGGGAGAGAGGGGAACGCTACAGCAGAGCAAGTGACCCTTTGCTCAAGCCAGAGACCTTGGGCTCCAACTGTTGAACTTTGCTCAAACCATTTGAGCCCGCGCTTAAGCCGGTGACTTCGGTGTTTCGAACCTAGGTTCTCTGAGTCCCAGTCCGACGCTCTGTATCTACTGCGCCGCTACCGCCTGGTGAGGGGAGAAAAATACCTAAGTGAGGTCTAGTGCTGGCAGGGAAACATAGACCACCACTTCCAGAAGTGGTGGAAATCTGGGGCCGCCCGCTATTCCCACCGTCTGGAGAAGCACCCGTGCCTTGTAGCTATCTTTGAGAAGAAGTACGAGGCTCTGGGTGTCCAACTGCGTCATCTGATGGACAAAGTTAGTGTAGCCATGATTCCCTATAACTCCCAGAATTATCAAATGCAGGTTTCCCGGATTCTGTGTAGGAGTACCGGCCCAACGGTAGCTTCTCAAAATATAGTGAGAAAACTTCAGCGCAGCCCAGACGGGGGAGCTTGGACTACAACTCCCGGTAGGCTTTGCTACCAGGAGAAGCATTTAATTCTGTGGCTACCAGAGCTTTCTTCTGTTGGAATGGCCACCTGAATGACGGAGCCTTCTGGGAGTGATAGAAGGCTCTTAGGTGATTGACGTCGCCACCTGGTGGACAGTGTAATCATGATTCCCTTTATCGCCTGGATTTCTCTAACCCAGGTCTTCTGGACTCTATAGCAGACCACCGCCCCCTGCGGTGGGCCTCAAGGTTGGGAGGCCCACTCAAAGGTAGCCTCTGGGAATCAGATTGAGAGAAAGGTGTCTCAGCGCGCCTTAGTCCTGACAGGGAGGCTGGACTACATGTCCCTGAAGGCCCTGTCACCAGCACATGCCCGGTCATGCTCACCCACTGGGTCAACATCCACACTGCAGCGCCTCCTGGGAAGTGGATGTAGTCGAGCTTAATAGCAAGGACTCCGGCACGTCCAAAATCGACATATTAATTTTTTTTGTATTTTTCTGAAGTGAGAAGTGGAGAGGCAGTCAGACTCCCGCATTCGCCCAACCAGGATCCACCTGGCATGCCCAGCAGGGGGCCATGCTCTGCCCATCTGGGGCCATTGCTCCACTGCAATTGGAGCCATTCTTGCACCTGAGGTGAAGGCCATGGAGCCATCCTTAGTGCCCAGGCCAACTTTGCTCCAATGGAGCCTTGGCTGCAGGAGGGGAAGAGAGAGAGACAGAGAGGAAGGAGAGGGGGAGGGGTGGAGAAGCAGATGGGCGCTTCTCATGTGTGCCCTGGCTGGGAATCGAACCCAGGACTTTTACACACTGGACCGATGCTCCATCACTGAGCCAACCAGCCAGGGTCGACATATTAATTTTCTGATTCCTAACATAACTCTTAAATAGTTTCATAATTTTTTTCAAACCAATACACCAAAACCAAACCTGCTGAAATGATTTCAGGATGGTTGCTGTTCTAACCAGCAAGAACCCAGTTCAAGAATGGTAAAGATCTTAAGTGGATGATTTGTTCAGCAGACAGACAAAAATTAGACAGATGTTCCCACTTGTTCTCAATGGAAGCTGGGTTGGCTCAGGCATTAGTGGCAATGGGTATGCAGAGGTGCAGGGACATGGATCATTGACAAAATGCATCAAATGGAAGGCACCAGAAGGTGGCCCAGGTCTCCCCATTGGAGTTGGGAACGCTGGGAAGTACAGACCACAGGGCCCTGAGCCAGGAGTCAAAAGGATGTAAGATATATGGTGGGAAAGGGGCAGCCCCAGGTGGGCTGGCCCAAAGAATAGGTGGAATTATGGGGAAGGAAAAGGTAAACCATACACATGGAAACCTGGCTTTTCAATGGGAAGAAGTACTTACATAATGTGTTATAAACTGAACTGCATCTTCCTTGTTCCCAAATCCATATGTTAAAGCCCTCATGTGACTGTATTTAGAGGCAGGGTCTTTATAGAGGTCATTAAGGTTAGATGAGGACATAAGTATGGGGACTTCTAATCTCACAGAGGGTTAGAGAGTGTGCTCCCCACCTTCTGTTGGCAGAGAGTGATAGACTTTAAATCAAGAAGCACACAAATAATGATGACCATGTGTACAAGCAAGACTCATATTTCCTTAAAGGACTCATGGGTCAGAGATGCATGGACACGTAGGCATGAACTACTTGATAGGAGGAAGAGTGGTCCCTTAAAGAAGCTTAAAGGGGCCCTGGCCGGTTGACTCAGTGGTAGAGCGTCGGCCTGGCGTGCAGAAGTCCCGGGTTCGATTCCCGGCCAGGGCACACAGGAGAGCGCCCATCTGCTTCTCCACCCCTCCCCCTCTCCTTCCTCTCTGTCTCTTTCCCTCCCGCAGCCTAGGCTCCATTGGAGCAAAGATGGCCCGGGCGCTAGGGATGGCTCCTTGGCCTCTGCCCCAGGGTCTGGTCGCAACAGAGCAATGCCCCGGAGGGGCAGAGCATCGCCTCCTGGTGGGCATGCCGGGTGGATCCCGGTCGGGCGCATATGGGAGTCTGTCTGACTGTCTCTCCCCGTTTCCAGCTTCAGAAAAAAAAAAAAAAAAAAAAAAGAAGCTTAAAGGGCCTTTCTGCAGGCCCTGAGAAGGGCAGAATGCTGTGTCTACAGCAGGACTCTTAATTACAGGAAAGAAGAGTCAACCTCATCATTCCCAGTCCAAACATTTGGGGTCATTTATTGAGATGTAGGGCTCAAGAGTCTGCATTTCTAACCAACACCCAGGTGATTTTGATGACAGAAGTCATGGGTCCCACTGTGAGAGACACTAGACGAGGGAAACACGGTCTTTGTTGCTGGCACACAGATATTTGGGGTAGACTGAGACTCAAAGTGGGGTAGATGCTCAATCTGGCAGCACCTTCTCTGTCTCAGTCAGGGTCTTATCTTTATCTGAAGAGTGGTAAGAACCACTGGAGGGCATGAGGCAAGAGTGACCCAACTGTATTTGTATTAAAAAAAAATTCTCTGCCAAAGTGTTGTTAGTTAATGTTACCACGTGACAATAGTCAAGGGTGGCAAGTCACCACTTAAGGGTCATGGTTGCCAGAGAGAGTGTTTTTATAGGATTCAGTGTTCAGTGAAATACTGTGGACCTTCAAATTAAATTATATAAAGACCAAATCTTATTAAATACCAGGATGAAGAATCAATGAAAAAAAAATGCCTCAAGAAAAGATGAAGTTGGGCTGGCCTGTAGTGGTGCAGTGGATAGTCTGACCAGGAAGGTTAAGGTTGCAGGTTTAAGGCCCTGGGCTTGCCTGGTCAAGGCACATGCCATGGGTGATTAATGAACAGCAAAAGTGAGGCAACTATGGGTTGATTCTTCTCATTCACCACTCCTCTCCTCAATAAATCAAACCTTAGTAAAAAAAGAAAGGATTAACTTGTACATTTCTCAGAGGGCTATATCTTGCAAAACAGAAGGTTCAAACATGGAAATCCTATTGTTTATGGGATGGGGCTTAAGAGGGACACTCTTACCTTTGTATGTGTGTGTGTGTGTGTGTGTGTTTGTGTGTGTGTGGGCGCGTGGGCGCACACAATGGCACTGTTTGTCTTTCTACTGCTTGTGAATCCTGTAAAGAAATTTATAGCCAGAGGAAAGCAGAAAAAGCCATCATTGCAGAATCTGTGACACTCCATGGATGTTACATTTTCACACTTCCTATATAAATCTTTTAAATTCCATTCCATATGTGGATTAATCTATTGCAAAGTAATGCCAATAAGTGATTTAAAATCTGTTTATAGTACACTGATGCTTAGTTAAGTGGGATTCAAGTCTTTGAGACTGGTTGCTGTGTACCTTGATCAAATGATTTACACACAGATCAGAAAACTTCCTACTGACATAGTTGAATATGCATGGAGATTCCATACAGATGCTAATAGCATATGTAGAACATTCTGCCATATTGTTCTTACAGAGTATTGGTTTCAGTCTGTGCCATTAATAAGCACTCCCCACCTCAAAGAATGCAATGTGCAATAATGAACAAAGTCTCACTGTACTTGGTTCTTTCATATGAAAGGCATTTGTTGGGTGTCTCACCACTATGAAAATCCCAAGTTTGGAATCTGGTGAATGCTTAAGACAAAAGTCATGCCTAAATCCACTACATTCTTTCCACTTCTCTCCTCTGTGGGTACTATAATATAGTGTCAGTGGACAATCACAACTTAAGGTCTTCAACATTCATCATCTCAACATTTCCCTACTGTTAGGATGATCTGAGGAGTTTACTTTTTGTGAAGGCTTGTGTATAAATATCTGTGATCTTGATAACTGGGTCAAGTGTAGGAAGGGATGAACTATGGCTTAAGGATTCCTATGCCCCAGGGTGTGTAGAATGCCTCTACCCAGTATGAGTTCTCTGATGTTTGGTCAGGGAGGAGCTGTGTGTGAAGGCCTTCCCACAGTCCCTACACTCATACGGCTTCTCTCCCGTGTGGATCCTCTGGTGCTGAGTGAGGTGTGTACTCTGCCTGAAGCATTTCCCACAATCCGGACATTCGTATGGCTTTTCCCCAGTGTGCGTCCTCTCATGCTGGCTGAGCGATGAGCTGTGACTGAAGGATTTCCCACACTCATTGCACGCATAGGGCTTTTCCTTGGTGTGGATCCGCAGGTGTTCTATGAGAAGGGAGCTCTGGCTGAAGGCTCTGCCACATTCATTACACTCGTACGGTTTCTCTCCAGTGTGGGTCCTCTGATGCTGAATGAGTGGAGCGAGCTGGCTAAAGGCCCTGCCACACTCATTACACTCGTAGGGCTTTTCCCCAGTGTGAATCCGCTGGTGTTTAGTTAGGGATGAGCTGTGGCTGAAAGCCCTGCCACAGTCACTGCACTGGTAGGGTTTCTCACCTGTGTGGATCCTCTGATGTTGACTGAGGTGTGTGCTCTGCCAGAATGTCTTCCCACACTGACTACACTCGTAGGGCTTCTCTCCTGTATGTGTCCGCTCGTGCTGGCTGAGCGATGAGCTGTGGCTGAAGGTTTTGCCACACTCGTTGCACCCGTAGGGCTTCTCTCCCGTGTGAATCCTGCGATGCTCAGTCAGGAGTGTGCTCTGGCTGAAGGCTTTCCCACACTCATTGCACTCATAGGGCTTCTCTCCTGTGTGTGTCCTCTGATGCTGAATCAGTGGTGTGATCTGGGTGAAAGCTTTTCCACATTCATGACACTCATAGGGTTTCTCACCAGTGTGGATTCGCTGGTGCTTGGCCAAGGATGAGCCGTGGCCGAAGGCCTTCCCACACTCTGCACACTGGTAGGGCTTCTCCCCGGTGTGTATTCGCAGGTGTTGGGTGAGATGGATACTTTGCCGGAAGGCCTTCCCACATTCGCTGCACACATAAGGCTTCTCACCCGTGTGAGTCCGCTCATGTTGGTTGAAAGAAGACCTGAAACTAAAGGATTTCCCACATTCACGACACTCGTATGGCTTCTCGCCTGTGTGAGTTCTCTGGTGCTGGGTCAGTGGGGCAATTTGATTGAAGGTCCTCCCACACTGGGTGCACTTATAGGGTTTCTCCCCTGTGTGGATTCTCTGGTGTTTGGTAAGTGCAGAGCTGTTTCGGAAGCCTTTTTCACATTCAGGACATTGGTAAGGTCTCTCTCCTGTGTGCGTTCGGTTGTGTTCAGTGAGCGCAGAGCTGTGACTAAAGGACTTTCCGCATTCTTGACAACTGTAGGGTTTCTCTTTGGCATGGGTATTCAGTTGCACATTTAAATTTGAGTCTGGATTTTTTTGAGTCTCTCTTTTTCTGTGCATTCCCCATGTGTGGGAGCCTTGTCTTTCAGGAGTCATGGGTTGAATTGTGAGATTAGGGTTTAAGTTTTCCCCAAACCCAACACCCAGCTGCTGCTCCTGAACACAGGGGTGAAGTCTGCCTGCACCACACCACCATCAAGGCTCTCACAACTCTGTTCCCAGTGACCCTCAGTGTCTTCCCCTTTAGAGTCCCAGGGACCATCCCACAGGAACCTTTCTATTAGGACATTGTTGGATAGTTCTTCAGAGGTGTCTTGCTTTGGAGCTGACAATTTGGGTTTCGACCTAGTTTCCCAGTCTGAAAGCAACAAAAAATGAATTTTCCCTTAATTGCTGTTCTGGCAAGAAAATTTTCCCAGGGGTAGGTGGATGGAAAAAGAAAACTGAGAGTTTCGAAAGGTTCAAGACACCAGTGGCTTTGATCATTACCATATAGTTTTGGAAACCAGAGAAGGAACTGAAGTGGGAGAGAAAATACAAAAAATGGGGGGTGGTCGGTATAAGGGGTACATATGGAGTTGGCGAGGGGGGCACAGAGAATTTGGAAGAAAGAAGATACTGAGGAAAGAGTGAGACTTGCCTGACCAGGTGGTGGTGCAGTGGATGGAGCACTGGACTGGATGTGGAGGACCCAAGTTTGAAACCCTGAGGTCGACAGCTTGAGCATGGGATCATAGACATGATCCCATGGTCACTGGCTTGGACCCAAAGGATGCTGGCTTGAAGTCCAAGGCCACTGGCTTGAGCCCAAGGTCACTGACTTGAGCAAGGGGTCACTCAGTCTGCTGTAGCCTCACGGTCAAGGCACATATGAGAAAGCAATCAATGAAAAACTAAGGAGCCACAACAGAGAATTGATGCTTCTCATCTCTCTCCTTTCCTGTCTGTCCCTATCTGTCCTTCTCCCTGTCTCTCTCTCTCTCTCTCTCTCTCACACACACACACACACACACACACACACACACACACACACACACACACACAGTGAGACTTCAACACATGCCCAGGGGTAGAAGGAGTAGGGTGATGGCCAGGTCTGGTCTAACACAATCTCCACTATGCCAGGTGGTAATGGAGGAAAAGCCATCACATGAGAATGAACCATCTGGAAGAACCAGGAAGAACCTGGCCTAGAGCCACTGACCCACAGAGGCAAGAGTCCTGTGTGTGTCTCTGGTTTGAAGCCGGGAGGCTGGAGTGTCTATTATACAGTAAGAGACCTGCACCACTGCAGTGCCTTTGCAGTTCCTGTTTTCTTTGCCTGGAATTCTCTTCTCCCAGACTGTTTCATGGTGGCAGTGTTCACATGGTTCAGCCTTCAGGTCCCATGTCCCTTCCTTCGATACGGGAGCTCTCATCTCTCTGCTCAAGTCCTTCCCTCAATTCTAGTCTCGACCTCATCACCCACCTTCATTTTCTCAGCATTCAACCTGAGCTGTAATCATCACAACCGCTTTTGTTTTTTGTTTGTTTGTTTGCTTGTTTTAAGTGAGAGGAGGGGAGGCAAAGAGACAAGACTCCTGCATGCACCCTGACTGGGAACCACCCAGCAAGCCCACTAGGGGGTGATGCTCTGCCCATCTGGGGCCACTGCACCATTGCTAGGCAACCAAGCTATTTTTAGCACTTGAGATGAGGCCATGGAGTCATCCTCAGTGCCCTGGGCCAACTTTGCTCAAACCACTTGAGCCGTGGCTGAGGGAGTGGGGAAGAGAAAGAGTGAGAGAAAGGGGAAGGGGAAGCAGATGGTCCCTTCTCCTGTGTGCCCTGACCAGCAATCAAACCTAGGAGTTCAACGTTCTGGCTGACGTTCTACCACTGAGCGAACAGGCCAGGGCATTAACTGTTGTTATTATTTTATCTATTTACTGTGTGCCCGTATCCCTCACCAAGAATGTAAATTCAGTGAAGACAGGAACTAGGTCTCACACATAACAGAATGGTGCTTGATTAATGTTCACTAAAAGAAAGTGTGGCCCTGGCTGGTTGGCTCAGCGATAGATCGTCGGCCTGGCGCACGGGGGACCCGGGTTCGATTCCCGGCCAGGGCACATAGGAGAAGCGCCCATTTGCTTCTCCACCCCTCCCTCCTTCCTCTCTGTCTCTCTCTTCCCCTCATGCAGCCAAGGCTCCATTGGAGCGAAGATGGCCCGGGCGCTGGGGATGGCTCCTTGGCCTCTGCCCCAGGTGCTAGAGTGGCTCTGGTCACGGCAGAGCATCGCCCCCTGGTGGGCAGAGCGTTGCCCCTGGTGGGCGTGCCGGGTGGATCCTGGTCGGGCGCAAGCGGGAGTCTGTCTGACTGTCTATCCCCATTTCCAGCTTCAGAAAAATACCAAAAAAAAAAAAAAAAGAAAGTGTGGACAGTTTGTTCTGAAGAACCTGAGAGCAGATATGGAGAGAGAGACCTGGGGTGGTGAGACAGCTCCTCCCAGCCCTGTACATTCTCCTCTCACCTGGGCACACACCTCGTGCAACCTCTGTGTCCACTGGCCACGGCTCCGCCTCCTACTCCAGCAAGGCGATGAGGGTTGGCTTCTGGAGCCAATGTCCTGCTCAGGGGGAGACCCAGGCTGTGAGCATTTGTGTCTCAGTGCCCTTCCAACCCTCTGTCCCCTCCACCTTCACTCTTCCAGGACTCAAGTGGTCCCCAGTCATTCTGTTAATAACATGCCCCCAACATTCCTCCACTCACTCTGTCCCTGACTGCACCCCTGGCTCTGGGGTAGACATGTGACCCAGGATGGCCAGACAGTGAGCGCTCTTCTTCTCCTGCTGCCGACTGGCAACAGTGACCAGTGTGGAGCGCACTTGGTTGCTGAAACAAGACACCCCAGGGGCCTTCAATGGGCACTCAGGACACAGACCATCTTTTCTGCTGATCTTGGGCCCTGGCAGCTGTCATGTTACCTTCAGAGGGTCCATCTGTGCATGGTGGCAGAAAGATGTGCTGAGTGAGGAGGTAAGGAGGGCCCTCCTGAGAGCACCTCAGGAAAACCTAAGTCTAGTCTGGGATTCTGCAGTCAGGGGACCTGGTATGTGTCTCTTACTCTGTGATGTCCCGCTTCTGGCGTTTTTTGTTTTTTGTTTTTTTGGACAAGAGAGTCAGAGAGAGGGACAGAAGACAGAAAGGGAGAGAGATGAGAAGCATCAGTTCTTTGTTGCAGCACTTTAGTTGTTCAGTGATTGCTTTCTTATAGGTGCTTTGACTGGGGGGCTACAGCAGAACAAGTGACCCCTTGCTCAAGCCAACGACCTTTGAGCTTTAGCCAGAGACCATGGGGTCATGTCTATTGAACCCACGCTCAAGCCAGCGACCCTGTGCTCAAGCTAATGTCCTTGCAGTTTCAAACCTGGGTCCTCCACGTTCCAGTCCCACGCTCTCCACTGTGCCACCGCCTGGTCAGGCTTACGTTATCTCCTTTTAATGCCTTGGCCTACCCCCCACCATAAACGCAAGAAAATTAGACTTCATATGAGGGATGACCCTAAGGGATGGGTGTGGACTTACCCACGGAGAACAGAAGCCCCAGAGTTTCCAGCATCACATCACAGTACAGTGTCCTCTGCGTGGGCTCCAGCTGCCCCCACTCCTCCTGGGTGAAGTCCACGACCACGTCCTCAAAGGTCACTTGCTCCTGGGACATCAGACATGAGTTTCTTCATGTGGGACAAGCCTGGCACGGGCTGCTGGTGGGAGCAGCTGGTGAAGCAGGACAAGGCCTAGCTGGTTCAGCGGGAAAGTCTCATGTCTGGGAGTCTGTACTCACTGTACTCACCAAGGCCAAACCATGGAAGACCCCAGCAGTCATTCCCTCCTCCTCTGTTCTCTGCAGGGATAGCTAGCTCTTCTGTTACGCAGTTCTGGGTGAAAAGAGGATATGAGACAATGAGCAGGTGTTTATGGTGACCAGATATCCCAGTGTTGGAGCCTCTACTTTGAGATACAAGGAGATACATCTGCCAAAGCATGGAGCCCTGTGCACAGGCCAAACCCAATAGCAGTGAATCTCAGCTTGGCATTTCTGAGCACCTACCGTGAGCCAGTGCTGTGTCAGCCATTGGAAAAATGGTATGAAATTTACCCATGCCATTCCAAAGACAGGAAAACTGAGGACCAGGGTGCAAGGGGCACAAACCTGGCCACACCGATGATTTCCCGGGTGATGACTATTTCTGTTATCATGACAGGAAGCCAGACAGTTCTGGGTTCCCTGGGCACTGCTGGGTGCACTTCAGTTTTCCTCTTCCCTAAAAGAGAACTGTCACCTGACATGGAGATCGCCAGAATTAAAGTTTTAAAAAGTGTGAAGAGGCCTGACCAGGCGGTGGCGCAGTGGATAGAGCATCAGACTGGGATGCAGAAGACCCAAGTTCGAGACCACGAGGTTGCCAGCTTGAGCGCAGGCTCATCTGGCTTGAGCAAAAAAGCTCACCAGCTTAGACCCAAGGTCGCTGGCTCAAGCAAGGGGTTACTCGGTCTGCTGAAGGCCCGCAGTCAGGACACATATGAGAAAGCAATCAATGAACAACTAAGGTGTCGCAACAAAAAACTGATGATTGATGCTTCTCATCTCTCTCCGTTCCTGTCTGTCTGTCCCTATCTATCCCTCTCTATGACTCTTTCTCTTTGTAAAAAAAAAAAAAAAAGTCTGAAGATGGAATGGAGCAGCATTATACACACAAGAGAAACTGTTGATGGAAGGAGATTCTCATATTTTTAGTGAGCATCTATTTAGCTTGCAAAATGCATACTATTACATGTTCACAGTGGTTTACAAGCTTGTCTCTGTTTGATTGACCAAAATGAAAATTGGGCCCAGGTAAGATGAGTTTCCTTCATCTCTTTTTCCTTTGATGACCCCTGCCTATTCACCCCAGTTCTGCCTCTTCCTGTTTGTGCTATGTTGTCTTACTACAGTATCCAGAATGACAGTTACCTCAGTGTGATGTGTTAATGGCTTTTTAAATTATCTTCTTGACCCTCTTCTTCCCCTGCTTTCCAAGAAGTGGAGACTATATTGGGGTATATATACAAATGCTTTTGGACACAGGACCGGGTTTGGAACCCAGGACATCTAAATACATGTGTGTTGTTTTTTTGTTTTGTTTTGTTTTGTTTTGTTTTTGAGAGAGAGAAGTAGGGAGAGAGACAGACAGGAACATTGATCTACTCCTGTATGTGCCCTGACTGGGAATCAAACTGGCTACTTCCACGCTCCCAGTGGACACTCTAATCAACCAAGGTATCCAGCCAGGGTTTATGTTTTATTCACTTTTAAAGATACAGAGAGAGAAAGGGAGAGAGAGGGGAGGGGAAAGAGAACCATTCACTTGTCATCCCACTCAGTCGTTTGTTCTTTGGTTGCTTCCCGTGTGTGCTTTGGTGGGTTCTGAACCCGCAGCTCTTGTCATTTCGGGGCAAGGCTATTAACCCACCCAGCTAACTCATCTACATACATGTTTGATGAGTTAATAAAGGAGCCTGGTTGTTTCCTGGCATGTAGTCAGTGCTGAATAAGAGTTTCATATAAGGAGTCTGTTTTCTAGGTCCTGGGGGACTAGGGTTAAAATCTTTTATTTCTATCCTCTCCCACAACTTCACCCTTTAGGGAAACAACGCCCCTCAGGACGGTGAAGATGTATTTTACTCTGGCGGCGCCTCGACCTTCTCCACTCTAGAAACCTTTAGGGTCCCACCGCCGCAGGCGAGGGGTTGCAGGTCAGGCTGGTTTCAGTCTGCCGGGTCGGGCCAGTCTCCCCTGCTTGTGTCCCCAATTCCGAACTCCTACTCCCTCCTGTCATTACTGGGCCCCCGCCTACTCGGCATCGCCCCCGCTGCCCCCAAAGCTAACCGTCCACGGTTCAAAAGGAGGAAGAGGGACTAGATCTCCAGGGAGGATGCCAGAATCCCGAAAGGCTGGAACTTCCCCGTCCTGGCCACCCACTCTCGCTTACCGGCTGGTCGATAGCACAAAGGCCAAGGCCAGTACCGGCCGGGACTGCGCCTGTGCTGACAGTTCCCAAACTACAGCTCCCAGAGGTCGGCGCGCGCACTTCCGGTTACCCCCAGGCTTCCGTTGTCCCCGCCTAAGACTCTAGAAAGGCTTCAGCCAAACTTTGGAATCTGAGAGCAGCTTCTGGGACTCCCTCCCGTCTCATCAGCTCCGCTGGGAACCCGTGAGCACTTACTGTGAGACAGCTGCACAAAGGCCGCCGCCACCTTCAGTCGGGGATGAACTACAACACCCAGAGGGCATTGCGCACGCTTCCGGTCGTTTGAGCGTTCATCTCACCCTGTGCTGTGGTCTACGCCACTTGGTTGGCACCGGAGCTCGGCTAGCCTGCTCCGTATGCCATTCAGTCTTCCCTTCTCACCGAACCCTCCCCTATCACAGTCCTACGTCTTCGGATGGCCGTAGGACGGTCGCGTCCGTTCTTGGCCGACACAGCGCATGCGCTGGCTGGCATCGGACTACAACTCCCGGAGGATCATATGTAGGTTCGGTGCTCAGCTTTCCCCGCTGGTCCGATTGTGACCGAGGTTCGATTTCTGGCCTCTGCATTTGTTTCCCTCATCAATATCCGCTTCCACCTGTACCGTGACTGTCTTTGCGGTCGTCGCTCCACTCTCAACAAAAAACAGAACCATGAAACAGAGGAGTGAGGAAAAAGAGAGGGAAACTGATTGGAATGTAGGGAAATATTCGATTTTTACTCGCTTTCACCCCTTGAGAAATAGGATGGGACTGGGAAGACCGGCTCACACTTCATTTAATTCCCAATATATAGAAACTCCCGGACAGGCACATGACATTGAAATGTGAGTCTTTGTTGAATATGGAAAGCACATTGTGACATTTATATTGAATTCGTCCCAGGAAAGTATATATTTTTTAATTATTTTAATTTATTCATTTTAGAGAAGAGAGAGAGAAAGAGAGAAGGGTGGGAGGCGAAACAGGAAGCATCAATTCCTATATGTGCCTTGACCAGGCAAGCCCAGGATTTTGAACCGTTGACCTCAGCGTTCCAGGTCCACGATGGATCCACTGCGCCACCACAGGTCAGGGCCGGGAAGTGTATTTTTGAAGGTGGCATCTTTCAAATTGAGCGCTGAAGACAGCAGGTCCCAGAGGCCCACCGCGCTGCCGCATGGCCTTTGGGGAGTTGTATACCGCAGCGTTCTCAAGTGCCTGTCACAATGGACTCCAATTTTTAAGGAGGCTTTGCGCCGACTGACTTCTATTTTCTTTTTTAGAGCCGCCTACTGTAGGAGGGACATCGGTAGTAATATGAGGCTTTAGGTATCCTAGATCTGCGCCTGTGGTGGTGAAGGTTGGTGTAACTGTGAATTGTTATAACCCATAAGTCTCAACCCCACGTTTCTCAGAATTTGTGGAGGCTCAGACTGCGCATTTTCGGAGGTCAGGACACCTGTCCAACTGTAGCTGCTCAGAATTATATGAAAAAAAGCTTGTCGGCCCTGACCGGTTGGCTGAGTGGTACAATGTCGGCCTGGCGTGTGGAAGTCCCGGGTTCAATTC
Organism: Saccopteryx leptura; assembly: GCF_036850995.1. Lineage (NCBI taxonomy): Eukaryota > Metazoa > Chordata > Mammalia > Chiroptera > Emballonuridae > Saccopteryx > Saccopteryx leptura. The sequence continues at coordinate 83,053,103 of NC_089505.1, read as the reverse complement.
CCGGACAGTGCACACAGGAGAAGCGACCATCTGCTTCTCCTCCCTCCCCCCTCCCCCCATCCTCTCTCTCTCCTTCTCCCCTCCTTTCTCTCTCTCTCCCTCTCCCCCCTTCTCTCTCTCCCCCCCCCATGTCTTCTTCTCTTCCCCTCCTGCAGCTATGGCTCTATTGAAGGGAGTTAGCCCCGGGAACTAAGGATGGCTCCATGGCCTCTGCCTCAGGCGCTATGAGTAGCTTGCTGAGCAATGGAGCAACACTTCAGATGGACAGAGTATTGCCCCCTAGTGAGCTTACTGTGTGGATCCCAGTCAAGGTGCATGTGGGAGTCTGTCTCTCTGCCTCCCGCTCTCAAATAAAAAAAACATTTATTGATTTTAGAGAGAGGAGAGAGAAGGGGGGGGTTGAAGGAGCAGGAAGCCATCAACTCATAGTTGCTTCTCATATGTGCTTTGACTGGGAAAGCCCAGGGTTTTGAACTGGCAACCTCAGCATTCCTAGTCCATGCTCTATCACCATAGTTCAGGGCACACACTTTATTCTTGGAGGGGAAATAGTGAGACAAACTACCGCATGCGTCCCGACTGGGATTCACCTGGCAACCCTGGTCTGGGGCTCATGCTTGAATTAACCAACCTATCCTCAGCATCTGGGGCCGATGCTTGAGAGTCAAACCACTGGCTACGAGAGGGGAACAGAGAGAGAAGGGGGAAAGGGAGGGGAAGAAAAGCAGATCGTCACTTTTCATGTGTGCCCTGTCCAAGTATCAAATCCAGGACTTCCGTACACCAGGCTGATGCTCTATCCACTAAGCAACCAACCAGGGCAAGTCTAATCATTTTAAAGTTTTGGCTCCTTTTGGGCTTTGTTCTGTCATTCTGAGCTGGATGAGGTGCCCACTTGTGTTTCAGTTCTTTCTGAGGGGCAGGTGTCCTTATTAGAGCAGAGAAGATGTACCGGAAACAACTTCATGAAATTAGAAGTGAGGGTTTGATTCCTCTCTCTGAGATGGTACATTTTTTTTCCTGTCACAATTGAGAGAGGCCTGGCCCATGGTGATGTGGTGGATAAAGCGTAGACCTGGAATGCTGAGGTTGTGGGTTTGAAACACTGGGTTTGCCTGGTCAAAGCACATGTGGGAGTTGATGCTTTCTGCTTTCCCTTTCGATCTCTCTCTTTCTCTCTCTTCCTCTCTAAAATGAATAAATCTCTTTTTTTTTCCTGAAGTTAGAAGCGGGGAGTCAGAGAGACAGACTCCCACAAGGGCCCAACTGGGATCCACCCAGCATGCCCACCAGGGGGCAATGCTCTGCTCATCTGGGGTGTTGCTCTGTTGCAACCAGAGCCATTCTAGCACCTGAGGCGGAGGCCGTGGAGCTGTCCTCATCACCCAGGCCAACTTTGCCCCAATGGAGCCTTGGCTGCAGGAGGGGAAGAGACAGAAAGAAAGAAGAGGGGGAAGGGTGGAGAAGCAGATGGGTGCTTCTCCTGTGTGCCATGGCTGGGAATCGAACCCGGGACTTCCACACACCACGCCAACACTCTACCACTGAGCAAACCAGCCAAGGTCTATAAATAAAATCTTAAAAGAAGAAGATTGAGGCCCTGCCGGTTGGCTCAGTGGTAGAGCGTCGGCCTGGCGTGCAGGGATGTGGGCCCTGTCCGGCGCATGTGGGAGTCTGTCTGACTGCCTCCATGTTTCCAACTTCGGAAAGATAAAAAAAAAAAAAAAAGATTGAGATAGACAGGAGGGGAAAGAGATGAACATCAGCTTGTAGTTGTGTCCCTGTAGGTGTTCATTGATTGCTTTCTCATATATGCCTTGACTGGGGGTTCCAGCTGAGCCAATGACCCCTTCCTCAAGCCAGCGACCTTTTGGGCTCAAGCCAGTGACCATGCAGTCATGTCTATGATCCCATGCTCAAGCTGGATGAGCCCATGATCAAGGCGGCAACCTTGGGATTTCAAGCCTGGTCTTCAGCATCCCACATTGATACTCTATCCACTGGGCCACTGCCCAGTCAGGCTTTTTAATTTTTTTTTTAATTTTTTTTTTACAGAGACAGAGAGTCAGAGGGATAGACAAGGACAGACAGACAGGAACGAAGAGATGAGAAGCATCAATCTTTAGTTTTTCGTTGTGCGTTGCAACTTCTTAGTTGTTCATTGATTGCTTTCTCATATGTGCCTTGACCACGGGCCTTCAGCAAACCGAGTAACCCCTTGCTGGAGCCAGCGACCCTGGGTCCAAGCTGGTGAGCTTTTGCTCAAGCCAGATGAGCCCGCGCTCAAGCTGGCGACCTCGGGGTCTTGAACCTAGGTCCTTCCACATCCCAGTCCAATGCTCTATCCACTGCACCACTGCCTGGTCAGGCCAGGCTTGCTTTTTTTTTTTTTTTACGTAGACAAGAGAGTCAGAGAGAGGGATAGATAGGGACAGACTGAAAGGAACGGAGAGAGATGAGAAGCATCAATATTTTTTGGTTGTGGCATTTTAGTTGTTCATTGATTGCTTTCTCATATGTGCCTTGACCATGGGGCTACAGCAGACCGAGTAAACCCTTACTCAAGCCAGCGACCTTAGGTCCAAGCTGGTGAGCTTTGCTCAAACCAGATGAACCCGCACTCAAGTGGGCAACCTTGGGGTCTCAAACCTGGGTCTTCCGCATCCCAGTCTGAGGCTCTATCCACTGCGCCACTGCCTGGTCAGGCCAGGCTTTTTTTTTTAAAGATTTTATTTATGAATTTTAGAGAGGAGAAGAGAGAAGGATGAAGGAGCAGGAAGCATTAGCTCCCAATGTGCTTTGACCAGCCATGCCCAGGGTTTTGAAACGGCAACCTCAGCATTCCATATCAATGCTTTATCCACTGCGCCACTGCAGGTCAGGCTTAAGATTTTCTTTATTGAATTCACAGAAAGAGAAGGGTGGGAGGATTGAAGTAGTTGCTTCACTGTAGCTGTTCATTGGTTGCTTGTAGTATGTGCCTTTACTGTGCAAATCCAGGGTTTTGAACCTGCAACACCAGCATTCCAGGTCAGCGCTCTCTTCACTGCACCACGATAGGCCAGGCTTCACAGAGATTTCTTATCGAAGAACATTTTCATCAGATTGACTCAGGAGTTAAAGTTTACAGCATGATATTCTTTAAAAAAAAATCAGGAAATCATGGTAGAAAGGAAAATGTAAAAGCAATCCATGTAAACAAGCCTTGGAAAAACTGTATAAATGGAATGAGCATGATAAATATACCAACCAGAGCATGTACCTTTCTACACCTGAGAGAATATAGGAGAGAAGTTTTGTGGATGTAAAGGAAGTGGAGATTTTTTTTACCCATAGGTCATAACCTCTTTCAGGTCATGAGAACTCACAGTGGGCAGAAACCCTATGAATGTAATGAATGTGAAGAGAATTTAAGAAGCTGTCATCTCTTATTCATCATCTGAGAAAATACATTAGAGAGAAAGCCTGGGAATGTAATGAAAGTGGGAAGTCTTTCTGGCAGAGACATCACCTCATTTTGCACCAGAGAATTCACACCAGTGAGCAACCTTAGGAATGGGGTAGATGTGAGAAGTCATTTAGCCAAAAAGTCTTATCTTAATGTGTGTCAGAGAACTCATACTGCAGAAAAACCTTACAAATGGCCTGACCTGTGGTGGCACAGTGGGTAAAGCATCAACCTGGAACAGAGGTTGCCAGTTTGAAACCCTGGGCTTGCCCGGTCAAGGCACATATGGGAGTTGATGCTTCCTGCCCCTCCCTCCTCTTTCTCTCTCTTCCTCACTCTAAAAATGAATTTAAAAATAAAGATAAAGGCCCTGGCCGGTTGGCTCAGTGGTGGAGCGTCGGCCTGGCGTGCGGAAGTCCCGGGTTCAATTCCCGGCCAGGGCACACAGGAGAGGCACCCATCTGCTTCTCCACCCCTCCCCCTCTCCTTCCTCTCTCTCTCTTCCCCTTCCGCAGCCGAGGCTCCATTGGAGCAAAAGATGGCCCGGGCGCTGGGGATGGCTCCTTGGCCTCCGCCCCAGGCACTAGAGTGGCTCTGATCGCGACAGAGCGACGCCCGGGATGGGCAGAGCATCGCCCCTTGGTGGGCGTGCCAGGTGGATCCCAGTTGGGCGCATGTGGGAGTCTGTCTGACTGCTTCCCCGTTTCCAGCTTCAGAAAAAATACAAAAAAAAAAAAAAAAGATAAAAGTGAATGAAATTGTGAAGCAGGTTATATCATGGATCAATCTTGAAGACACTATGTTAAGTGAAATAAGCCAGTCACAAAAGGACACAGAAAGATTTTAAATAAAAAACAAAAACACCTTACAAATGTAACAAATGTGGTAAAAGCCTTTTGTGACCATTCATATACACAATGTGAGACGATGCATTACTTTTGTCGTGAAACGACAAAAGTAATGAATGTGGAAAAGCCTTCAGCCATAGCTCTCATCTTAACAGTTTGAAAGAGAATCCAACTGGTGAAAAACTGTAAATGTAGTGAATATAGGAAAAACTCAGTTTTCATATCTTTCATTCAACCTAACACACTGGAGAGAAACCATATAAATGTCATTAGTGTGAGAAAGCTTTTGATCAGGTTCTAACTTTATTAGGCACCAAAAAACACCCCTCATATCAGAAGGGGAAAAACTACATATTTTATTTTAATATATAAATGCTTTATAATTATGGTTTGATTTTGTCATTTTGACCCATTCCCAGAGAGAAAGGCCGAGCCTGGGTGGCATTTGATACATAGGGAAATTGCCAATGAGAAATAATTAGTAAGATCAAAACTTTCTTCAATACCAGTTAATATGATCAGCCAGTGTAAGAAATGCTGTTGCTGAGACATGAGAATAGGTTGATAATATTAAAAAAAATTTTTTTTTACTGATTTGGGGAGAGAGAGGAAGGCAGGGAGAGAAAGAGAAGCATCAACTTGTAGTTGCTTCACTTTAGTTTTTCATTGATTGTTTCTTGTATGTACCTTGACTGGGGGGCTCAAGCCAAGCCAGTGACCCCTTGCTCAAGCCTGCGACCTTGGCCTAAAGCCAGCGACCTTGGGATCATGTTGATGATCCCACACTCAAGATGGCGACCGTGAGCTCAAGCTGGTGAGCCTGCACTCAGGTCAGATGAGCCCACGCTCAGGTTGACAGTCTGTCTACTGCACCACCACTGGTCAGGCATGGTTGATGATATTTGATTAAGGAACAGGTGGGGACAGTGTACTATTTCAAAAAACAATGTGCCACTACTTTTTTCATTGTTCTACCAATGCTAGAAAGTTAGGCTGCTCCAAATTTGTTTCAGGAAATTATCACTATCAACTGTAACTATGAACACTATGGAAAAATATGGAAAATATCTGTCCCTGGCCCGTTGGCTCAGTGGTAGAGCGTCGCCCTGGCGTGCAGAAGTCCCGGGTTCGATTCCTGGCCAGGGCACACAGGAGAAGCGCCCATCTGCTTCTCCACCCCTCCCCCTCTCCTTCCTCTCTGTCTCTCTCTTCCCCTCCCCCAGCGAGGCTCCATTGGAGCAAAGATGGCCCGGGGGCTGGTGATGGCTCCTTGCCCTCTGCCCCAGGCGCTGGAGTGGCTCTGGTCGCAACAGAGCGACACCCCGGAGGGGCAGAGCATCGCCCCCTGGTGGGCAGAGCATCGCTCCCTGGTGGGCGTGCCGGGTGGATCCCGGTAGGGCGCATGCGGGAGTCTATCTGACTGTCTCTCCCCGTTTCCAGCTTCAGAAAAATACAAAAAGAAAAAGAAAAATATGGAAAATATCTAGACTTTAGCCAAGTGGCTTGGTGAATAAAGCATTCATGGGTTCGATTCTGGTCAGAGAATGTGTGAGAAGCAATCAATGAGTACACAATTAAATGGAACAACTAAGTGAAACAATGAGTTGATGCTTCTCTCTCCCTCCTTTTCTCTCTTTCTCCTGCCCCTTTCATGAAAGAAGATAATAAGAGTCTTGGAATATTGTGTGACTTTCTTTTACATTTCTCTCAAAATTGCTATAATTTTACAATAAAAAAGATGAGGCAAAATATATAATTATCAGTCTAAATCTTTATAAATGGGTGCACTAAGGTAGCAAAAACAAGAAATGGAAATTAATTTTAGTGGTTGACATTATAAGTTAGAAAAAAAATCATTTTTTTCTTTTTTTCCAAGTAATAGGAGGGGAGATAAACAGATAGACTCCTGCAAGGGCCCCGAACAGGATCCACCCGGCAACATCCTATGGGCCCGATACTCTGCCCATCTGGGGCCATGCTCACAACTGAGCTATTTTTAGCACCTGAGACAGAGGCTTCAGTGAGCCATCCTCAGTGCCTGGGGCTGATGTTCGAACCAGTCGAGCCATGGCTGCAGGAGGGGAAGAGAGAGAAGGGGGGTGAGGAAGGGAAGACAAGCAGATGGTCACTTCTCCTGTGTACCCTGATTAGGAATTGAACCTGGGACATCCACACTCTGGGCCAATGCTCTACCGCTGAGCCAACTGGCCAGGGCAAAAAATTATTTCTAATCAAAGCAGAAGGAAGGATATAATAACAGAAGACACGTGGTTAATGGTAACTCTGAGAAAAACTAAATAATGACATACAGATTTGTTACATTGGGAATAAAAAAATAAACAAAACAATATCAAAAGGTGTGTACATTTTTGTGTACACTTGGAAACTTAGCTGAAAACAGTTTTCTATGTAAGTATATCCTGACTGAGGAAGACACAGAAAACGTAAATACTGTAGACTAAAGACTCTGGATTAGGTTGAAAAGTTCTCAGAATTACTCTACAATAAAATTCTAAGCACAAGCTATTTTACCAATGAATTATTTCTACCTTCAAGAACTAGAAGCTTGCCTACCAGGCGGTGGTGCAGTGGATAGAGCATCGGACTGGGACGCGGTGGACCCAGGCTCAAAACCCCGAGGTCGCCAGCTTGAGCGCGGGCTCATCTGGTTTGAGCAAGGCTCACCAGTTTGAGCCCAAGGTCACTGGCTTGAGCAAGGGGTCACTCGGTCTGCTGTAGCCCCTCAGTCAAGGCATATATGAGAAAGCAATCAATGAACAACTAAGGTGCCGCAATGAAGAAATGATGTTTCTCATCTCTCTCCCTTCCTGTCTCTATCTGTCACTCTCTTTGTCTCCCTCTGTCACACACAAAAAAGAAATAGTCTTTGATGTACAACTGTTCCAGAACATGCAGAAAGCTGAACATTTACTTCTTTTGTGATACCAGACCTTCAAAGTTCAAAGAAAGAAAAACCAGTATCTCAGGAATATTAATGTAAAAGTTTCAGATCAGATAATGGCAGGACAGACTATAAAGCTAGTACTCTTGGCCTGGCCTGTGGTGGCATAGCCGATAAAGCATCGACCCAGAATACTGAGGTCGCTGGTTCGAAACCCTGTGTTTGCCTGGTCAAGGCACATATGAAAAGCAGCTACTATGAGTTGATGCTTCCTGCTTCTCCTCTCTCTCCCTCTCTTTCCTCTCTCTAAATATTAATAAATTAAAAAAAAAAAAAAGCTAGTACTCTTGGATTTAGGAACATTCACTCCAAAAATTGGGGTTCTTCCTATTAGGGAATATGAAACCAGTGGACAAAAACCAGTTATTTCAATGATTCATGAGGAAGGTGATAAAATTTAATATTTACTATTTTAGGAAAAAATCCTGGTAACAGGAAGAAAGCATTTTTAAAATTTATATTATTTTTATTTTATTTTTTGTCTTAAGTGAGAAACGGGGTGGCACAAAGACAAACTCTCACATGTGCCCTGACCAGGATCTACCTGGCAAGCCCAGTAGGGGGCGATGCTTTGCACATCTGGAGCCTTTGCTACACTGCTTGGAAACTGAGATATTTTAGCGCCTGAGGTGAGGCCATGGAGCCATCCTCTGCGACCTGGGCCGATTTGCTTCAACTGAGCAATGGCTGCAGGAGAGGAAGACAGATAAAAGGGAGAGAGGAAAGGGTGGAGAAGTAGATGGTCACTTCTCCTGTGTGCCCTGGGCAGGAATTGAACCTGAGACATCCACAGGCCAGGCTGACGCTCTTAATGCTGAGCCAACCGGCCAGGGCCCATGTTAAAAAGCATTTTTTTAATTAAAAAAAAAGTTTAAAATTTTTTTTTAGAAAGGGGAAGAGAAAGAGAAACATCAATTTGTTGTTCCACTTATTTATGCATCCTTTGGTTGATTCCTGTATGTGCCCTGACTGGGGATCCAGCCTGCAATTTTGGCATTTTTGGACAATGCTCTAACCAACTGAACTACCTCTCTAGGGTTAAAAAGTGTTAAAAGAAATTTTTTTAATTTATTGATTTTAGAGATAAAGGGAAACATTGATTTGTTGTTCCACTTGTTTATGCATTCATTTGTTAATTTTTGTATGTGCTCTGACCAGGCATATTGGGATGATGCTCTAACCCAGTGGTCCCCAACCTTTTTTGGGCCATGGACCGGTTCAATGTCAGAAAATATTTTCACGGACCGGCCTTTAAGGTGGGACGAATAAATGTATCACGTGACCTAGACAAGCATCAAGAGTGAGAGTTAGATGGATATAACAGAGGGAATCTGGTCATTTTTTAAAAACAAAACATCGTTCAGACTTAAATATAAATAAAACGGAAGTAATGTAAGTTATTTATTCTTTCTCTGTGGACCGGTACCAAATGGCCCACGAACTGGTACTGGTCTGCGGCCTGGGGGTTGGGGACCACTGCTCTAACCAACTGAGCTACCTGGCCAGGGCAATAGTATTTTTTTTTTTTAAGCGAGAGAGACAGAGAGAGGGACAGATAGGAACAGAGATGAGAAGCATCGGCTCTTCATTGTGGCATTTTTTGTGTGTGTGTGTGTGTGTGTGTTTTTTTTTTACAGACAGAGTCAGAGAGAGGGACAGATAGGGACAGACAAACAGGAATGGAGAGAGATGAGAAGCACTAATCATCAGTTTTTTGTTGCGACACCTTAGTTGTTCATTGATTGCTTTCTTATCTGTGCCTTGACCGTGGGCCTTCAGCAGACCAAGTGACCCCTTGCTCGAGCCAGCGACCTTGGGTCCAAGCTGGTGAGCTTTGCTCAGAGCCCGCGCTCAAGCTGGCGACCTTGGGGTCTCGATCCTGGGTCCTCCGCATCCCAGTCCGATGCTCTATCCACTGTGCCACTGCCTGGTCAGGCTCATTATGGCTCTTTAGGTGGTCATGGGTTGCTTTCTAATTTGTGCCTTGAATGGTGTGGGGTGCTCCAGCCAAGCCAGTGACCCCTTGCTCAAGTCAACGACCTTTGGGCTCAAGGCAGCAACCATGGTGTCATGTCCATGATCCCACACTCGAGCCAGCAACTCTATTCTGAAACTGGATGAGCCCAAGCTCAAGCCAGTGACCTAGGGGTTTCAATCCTTGGTCCTCTGTGCCCCAGGCCAACGCTCTATTCACTGTGCTACAGCCTCGTCAGGCAGTATTTTTATAACATGAAGATATTGGGCTGAATGGTGACCCTAGAGCTGAGGTTGGCAGACTAAGGCCTACAGGTCAAATTCAATCTCTGTGTTTCTGTAAATAAAGATTTACTAGGACATAGTACATACCTATTTAGTTGTATATTGTCCATAGCTGTTTAATAAGGTAGAGTATAGTACTTGTTAGAGATTGAATGGCCTATACAGCCCGCCCCCCCCCCCTTTTTTTTTTTTTTTTTTTACCAGAAGAGCTTTATCAATCCCTGAGCTAGAGCCAGCTCTATTTCATTCAGGGAGGACCAAGGCAAGGCTGCTCACTTGTCCATGTGTATGAACAGGCAGTTCCTGAAAAAAGTACAAATGGAAGGTAAATACATGAAGCTGTGTATATTCATCTTGTCAATAATCAAAGAGCTGCAGATAAAAATGAAAAAGGTGTATTTTTGAGCACCTTTTGACGAGGCAGGCAGTATCCCAAGCACTCAATCTGTATAACCTCATTTAATACAGACACTCCCTAGTGAGGAGAGTTCTATAATTTCTTTTTTACAGATGCCAAAAATGCAATCCAAAGAGGCTAATTGGCAGGTAAAGACTGGCAAAGAAGCCCTGGCCGGTTGGCTCAGTGGTAGAGCATTGGCCTGGCGTGCAGGAGTCCCAGGTTTGATTCCTGGCCAGGGCACACAGGAGAAGCGCCCATCTGCTTCTCCACCCCTCCCCCTCTCCTTCCTCTCTGTCTCTCTCTTCCCCTCCTGCAGCCAAGGCTCCATTGGAGCAAAGTTGGCCCGGGCACTGAGGATGGCTCTATGGCCTTTGCCTCAGGCACTAGAATGGCTCTGGTTGCAACAGAGCGATGCCCCAGATGGGCAGAGCATCGCCCCCTGGTGGGCATGCTGGGTGGATCCCGGTCAGGCACATGCGGGAGTCTGACTGTTTCTCCCTGTTTCCAACTTCAGAAAAGTACAAAAAAAAAAAAAGTAGTTTCATAATGACATCCATGGTCCCAACTCTGTGCAACCATAAGTTTCTCCCAGGGATACTCTGGAAGAATGCCACCCACATGTTAACATGGGTTATCCATGGGTGGTGGGATTTGAAGCAATATCTCTTCTTTACCTTGTCCTAAGTGATTTCAAATTTCTTTACAATACATTGGGTCAATTGAATTAAAAAGAAATTTAAAAACTATACATCAGGGCACTGGCCAGTTCGCTCAGTGGTAGAGTGTCAGCCTGGTGTGTGGGAGTCCCGGGTTCGATTCCCGGCCAGGGCACACAGGAGAAGCGCCCATCTGCTTCTCCACCCATCCCCCTCTCCTTCCTCTCTCTCTCTCCCTTCCCCTCCCTCAGCCAAGGCTCCATTGGAGCAAAGTTTGCCCGGGCTCTGAGAATGGCTCTGTGGCCTCTGCCTCAGGCGGCTCTGGTCACAACAGAGCAACGCCTCAGATGGGCAGAGCATCGCCCCCTGGTGGGGCGCATGTGGGAGTCTGTCTGACTGCCTCCCCATTTCCAGCTTTGGAAAAACACAAAAAAAAATAAGAAGAAATAAAAGCTGTTGTAGCCTAGCCACGGTGGCACAGTGGATAAAGCGTCAATGTGGAATACTGAGGTTGCCGGTTTGGAACTCTGGACTTGCCTGGTCAAGGCACATATGGGAGTTGATGCTTGCTGCTCCTCCCCCATCTCTCTCTCCTCTTTAAATAAAATCTTCAAAAAGAAACAAATAAAGAAAACCCTTCCTGGCCTGACCAGGCAGTGGTGCAGTAGATAGAGCATCAGACTGGGACGCGGAGGACCCAAGTTCAAAACCCCAAGGTCGCTGGCTTGAGTGTGGACTCACCAGCTTGAGCACGGAGTCATTGGCTGGAGCGTGAGGTCATAGATGTGACCCCAAGATCACTGACTTGAGCCCAACGTTGCTGGCTTGAGCAAAGGGTCACTTGCTCTGCTGTAGCCCTCTAGTCAAGGCACATAGGAGGAAGCAATCAATGAACAACTAAGGTTCTGCAACAAAGAATTGATGCTTCTCATCTCTATCCCTTCCTGTGTGTCCCTATCTGTCCCTCTCTCTGTCTCTGTTAAAAAAATAAAAAGCTGTTGTATTTGCAGAAAGCAAATCTGTGTGTGTATTTGTAACTTTGAGCTCTTTGTTTGCACAACAGAAAAAACAAACAAAATATACATCAGCGAAAATAAATGAAATAGAGTTTCACATATCACAAAGGACAACTGTTGCAATGATTAATACATGGAACAAAAAAAATCAAGTCACAGATAAAATCTTAAGGTATCCTAGCATTTATATGAATGCCCAACATCAAAGTAAATAGTGGTTTGTCTTGCTGTGGAATACACACATGTGAGGTTTCAGGAAACACATGGAGCGATCCACATCTCATTTAGGATAGTGGCTACCTCTCAAGGGAGAGGGGTTTCTATTGGAGAGGGGAACACAGGGGTCTCAACGGCATGAGTAATTTTTTTTTTTAGCTGAGGGGTGCATCCACAGAGTTTCACTCATTTCCTTACAACTTTATTATGTTTTACATATTTTCTTTTAAAAATTGATCAGACAACTAACATTAAATTTGAGATGTGAGAAATTGCCTGACCTGTGGTTATGCAGTGGATAAAGCATCGACCTGGAATGTTGAGGTTGTCGGTTCAAAACCCCAGGCTTGCCTGGTCAAGGCACATATGGGAGTTGATGCTTCCCACTCCTCTCTCTCTCATTTCTAAAAAATAAATAAATAAAATCTAAAAAAATTTTTTTAAATGATGTGAGAAATTACAGACTGAATGCTGAACTGTTGGCACGGGCACCCGGAAGAGCTGTGCAAGGGATTGCTTCCACGTGGCCTCTGATGGTGCAGAGCATGTTGATTTCCATGATGGTGACTCAGACTCCCATAGTGTTGAACTTATTGACTCCCAGGCTAATAGCTGGTGAACATGAGTTAATCCTAGGACTGGAGAGTACAAGGTAACATCAAGTCTAGCTTGCTTATGTTAGTTATTTTACTCTTGGTGACTACAATCCAGCTCAATAAAGGGTGTGTTCTGAGTAAAATGCCCTGGACCCCTCTCTCTTTTATTTTAATTTTGTATTTTTCTGAAGTGAGAAGTGGGGAGGCAGAGAGACAGACTTCCGCATGCACCTGACTGGGATCTACCTGGCATGCCCACCAGGGGACGATGCTCTGCCCACGTGGGCTGTTGCTCCATTGCAACTGGAGCCATTCTAGCACCTGAGGGCGGAGGCCACGGACCCATCCTCAGTGCCCGGGCCAACTTTGCTCCAATGAAGCCTTGGCTGCGGAAGGGTGTGGACAAGTCCTGCCAGGGGTGATGACGACGGAGATGCAAAGACCTGATTCCGGGGACCAGGTTCAGTGATGAAGATCCACTTCATTCAGGAAGTAGGCTAGCTTATATACATGGGTTCAGCCTATAGGGTGTTACAGCATGTTCCTCAAAGCCAATGGCTGAAAAGATCAGGGACCTGCATGGTTGGTGCTAAGTGACTTCCTTATAGTGGGCGAGCTTACTTCCTGTGTATGCCCAGAAGGTTTCTGGGAGCTGGAGTATTCTCACAGCATTGCATTGGCCGCAGCTGCTAGGAATGCGCTCTGCGCTCTGCGCTCCACCCACACCTTCCCCTTCTCTTTTAATTAAGGCCAATTGAATTTGATGAATGATAGCTTGCTGTTGTAGCTTCTGAATCCTACGTATTATGCAACGGAACCCTAGTAGAACTAAAACAACTATAATATCTAATATACTATATGCTAATAGATTAGCTGGATTAAACAATGAGGCAAGCTTCTGTAATGTTTGACTAGTCAGGAAATAGAACAGGGGTCTTAAACAGAGGATTCTTCCTAGGGGTCGGGATGTCATTTCCCTCCCATTGTATTACAGAGACCTTCTAGGTGCCATTAAACACAGTTCCATTTTGATTGTAAAAAACGGACATAGGCCTGACCAGGCAGTGGTCAGGGATAGAGCGTCGGACTGGGATGCAGAAGGTCCCAGGTTCGAGACCCCAAGGTCGCCAGCTTGAGCGCGGGCTCATCTGGCTTGAGCAAAAAGCTCATCAGCTTGGACCCAAGGTCGCTGGCTTCAGCAAGGAGTTATTTGGTCTGCTGAAGGTCCCTGGTCAAGGCACATATGAGAAAGTAATCAATGAACAACTAAGGTGTCGCAATGAAAAACTGATGATTGATGCTTCTCATCTCTCTCCATTCCTGTCTGTCTGTCCCTATCTATCCCTCTCTCTGACTCTCTCTCTATCCCTGTAAAAATAAATAAATAAAATAAAAACAAAAAAACAAAAAACGGACGTAGGTCCATGCATGCCCCCTTCCCACAAAGGTCCCAGCATCCAAACACGAAATGGATGGCTTGCCATGGGCTGCATACTGCATATGGTTGTAAGGCACATTACACAAATTACAACATGACAAATCATACAATTTCAACAATTACAAAGGTATCATTTCACCAGTCTCTGAGCACTTTGCCAAAAGCACAAAATGTCCTCAGCCTTCTTTCTAGCCATGGGAAAAGCTTCCTGGGGCAGGGGAAGGGCCTGCAACAAAGCCGTTCCCCACCCCCATCAGGGTATTTCACATTGTCCAAAATCCATTAGTCCATCCAACAAAGGAGCCAGTGCCCACTCCAGTCGTAGTCCAGGAAATCACTCCACGCACATGGGGTGTCAGCCACCCCCCTCATCCCTGCCGTCCTGGCAAGTCTTACACTGTCCCAAAAAGGAGCACATGGCAGTGGCAGTCAGCATTTACATCTCTGCTCTGGAGAGCATGATGGCATCCACCCCTATATCCCAAAATGTCAGCAAACCCATCAGCGGCTTAGCAGGCACTCCCTGATGTTCTAGCAGCCACTCGGTGATGCAAGCCTGGCTTCCGCCGTTTACCTTCTGGAGTCTGCGAATCACAACTCCGGCCCAATTCTTCGCATCCTCCAAAGATGAACTTAAAACAGCAGCTTGTGCCACCAGGCTTGAGCCCAGGGCTGCTGCCACCTGCTTCTGCGAGTCAGTGGTTACTATAGCACACACAGGCAAGAACAGAGCACCAGGGCCTGGGGGCTCATCAGGGCCAATTTTCTGGGCCCGCCCCACCAAAGTCTTCATATCCCTCCAGGTGATGGGGCGTGCATGCCAGCTGTGAGGTCTCTCCTGGAGCACCGAGGACCTCCTCCCCTTAGGATAGTTGGTGTGGAGAAGGCCAGGGCTGTGGCTTTGGATGAGTGAAGACTGAACCACTTACTGGGTGCCCAAGAAACCCTGTCAAGCAGGTTGGGGGTTCCTGGGATCCAAATTGGCTGAAAAACACAAGCATAACCTCTCCCTTATGTTAGAAGAGGGTGCGATCCCCGCCACTGTATCGTGGCTGGGTCCTTCCAGCGTCATTTCAGAGAGAGGGGCGGGAGAGAGAGAGCGAGAGATACAGAAAAATAGACAAGACAGACAGAAAGAAAAAAATCACATGGGGGCGTATAGGCTGGCCCATGGGTCTGCAGCAGGAACATGTGTTGGAGTTAAACTGGGGTAGGGCATTGAACCCCATTAGGGAATGCGGAAGTAGCGACTTCCGGGTTTTTTTTTTTTTTCTGAAGCTGGAAACGGGGAGAGACAGTCAGATAGACTCCCGCATGCGCCCAACCGGGATCCACTCGGCACGCCCACCAGGGGGCGATGCTCTGCCCACCAGGGGGCGATGCTCTGCCCCTCCGGGGCGTCGCTCTGTTGCCACCAGAGCCACTCCAGCGCCTGGGGCAGAGGCCAAGGAGCCATCCCCAGCCCCCGGGCCATCTTTGCTCCAATGGAGCCTCGCTGCGGGAGGGGAAGAGAGAGACAGAGAGGAAGGAGAGGGGGAGGGGTGGAGAAGCAAATGGGTGCTTCTCCTGTGTGCCCTGGCCGGGAATCAACCCGGGACTTCTGCACGCCAGGCCGACGCTCTACCACTGAGCCAACCGGCCAGGGCCAACTTCCGCTTTTTCCAGCGACAGAGCTGATGGTGCGGTTAGCAATTCGGTTGGTTTCGTTTCTGTGCGCTCAGCCACGATTTTTTTTTTTTTTTTTACAGAGCCAGAGAGCCAGAGAGAGGGATAGACAGGGACAGACAGGAACGGAGAGAGATGAGAAGCATCAATCATTACTTTTTCGTTGCGTGTTGCGACACCTTAGTTGTTCATTGATTGCTTTCTCATATGTGCCTTGACCACGGGCCTTCAGCAGACCGAGTAACCCCTTGCTCAAGCCAGCAACCTTGGGTCCAAGCTGGTGAGCTTTTGCTCAAACCAGATGAGCCCGTGTTCAAGCTGGCGACCTTGGGGTATCGAACCTGGGTCCTCTGCATCCCAGTCTGACGCTCTATCCACTGCGCCACCGCCTGGTTAGGCTCAGCCACGATTTTGTCAAACTCGGAGGCTAAACTATTTTTCTCCTCAGTGGAGGGGGGCGAATAGGGAGTTAGGGCTCCTCACAGAGAGGGGCAGCCTGCAATATTTTGGCACTGGCGGAGGGTCCCCAGCAGGAGCACTAGTCAGGAAGGCATGTATCGCTAACAGGGCAGGAATGAGGCCGAGAGGGAAGCTTTGTTCTTCATGTACTTTGGCATAACGGACACTCCAGAAAGCTGGGGCCCAAATATTGGGGTCCCAAAGAGGCGCATCCCAGAGCCAGGTATTGAAACCTGAGAGGATTTCCCAGTAAGTACAAAGATCCTTTCCACAAACTTCAACTCACCTACTCTGCAATAGGGTGTGCAGGGCTCGAGCCTGTGGGGCTCAAGAGTGGGGGAGAAGGTTTCCCCATTGCAATGGGTCACTCACCCGTCCCTTTGATGCTGGTTAGGTCCGTGCCCAACGTTGGGCACCAGTTGTGGACAAGTCCTGCCTGGGCTGAGGAAGACGGAGACACAAAGACCTGACTTCAGGGACCAGGTTCAGTGATGCAGATCCACTACATTCAGGAAGTAGGCTAGCTTATATACATGGGTTCAGCCTATAGGGTGTTACAGCATGTTCTTCAAAACCAATGGCTGAAAAGATCAGGGAGCTGCGTGATTGGCGCTAAGTCACTTCCTTATAGTGGGCGAGCTTACTTCCTGGGTATGCTCAGGAGGCTTCTGGGAGCTGGAGTATTCTCACAGCTTTGCATCAGCAGCAGCTGCTAGGAGTGTACTCTGTGCTCCACCCACAGGAGGGGAAGTGAGAGATAGAGATAAAGGAGAGGGGAAAGGGTGGAGAAGCAGATGGGCGCTTCTCCTGTGTGCCCTGACCGGGAATCGAGTTTAGGACTGGCCGACACTCTACCACTGTGCCAACTGGGCAGGGCCTGTACCTTATCTTTTATTCTCATCTGGCTCTGAAGAAATGGAACCAGCTGGAGTCCTTCATGTGGCATGGGCTGACCACTGTGTATCTCTCAAACAAAGGGCATGTCCTGGATCAACCTAGATTCCCCTACTGCCCTGTGGTCTTCTCACTGAGAAATCTCAGTGGCAGCTCCGATACAGCTCAGACCCCCTAATCGATGTATCCAAGATGGCAGTGCAGCCCAGCCTTTGCCACCGCATAGCACAGAGAATGGTACCCTGCTCCACTGGGATAACTCAAAGGAGAGGGCTTGGGTCAGAGGGAAGATGTATCTGCACATACCTGTAACACATTTCCCGCCCAACAAGGACCTAGGTGAACAGCTCCAAGTTGAGAGGCCTCCATTGTGCCCTGCCTTGTTCTGGGTGGTACAGGCTGAACTGCAGCCTGTGATGCAAAACCGTGAACATTAATTACCTCTTGTCTCTACCTTTAGAGTACTAACATGTCTCCTATCTGACCACTAATCACCACCACGCTGATCCAGGCTGCTGTCTTCATCTCTCATTACCGTACTGGTTTCTTGAGTCTTTAGTCTTTCCCTCTCCCTCTGTCTGTTCTCCCCACAGAGGCAAGATCAGTCCTTAGAGGAGGCCAGACCTCCTCACTGCTCTGCTCAGAACCATGCTCTGGCTTTCTGTTTCACTCAAAGTTAGAGCCATCACAAAGCCCCTGAGGCTCTCTGCTTTCTATCCTCACTGCCTCTGTGACTGCCATGCTGTTGAAAAGAAAGGGCAAAGGAGTAGGCCAGGTGAATACGGAGCAAGAAGGGTCTGTGGACCAGGAATTTCTGCAAGAGCAGGGGACCTCAAACTTTTTACACAGAGGGCCAGTTCACTGTCCCTCAGACCGTTGGAGGGCCGGACTATAAAAAAAACTATTAACAAATCCCTATGCACACTGCGCATATCTTATTTTAAAGTAAAAAAAAACCACAACGGGAACAAATACAATATTTAAAATAAAGAACAGCCTGACCTGTGGTGGCGCAGTGGATAAAGCGTTGACCTGGAACGCTGAGGCCCCCGGTTCGAAACCCTGGGCTTGCCCAGTCAAGGCACATATGGGAGTTGAAGCTTCCTGCTCCTCCCCTCCCTCTCTCCCCTCTTCTCTAAAATAAATAAATAAAATCTTTAAAAAAAAAAAAAAAAGTTATTTTAAAAAAAAATAAAGAACAGCCTGACCTGTGGTGGCGCAGTGGATAAAGCGTCAACCTGGAAACGCTGAGGTTGCCGGTTCAAAACCCTGGGCTTGCCTGGTCAAGGCACATATGGGAGTTGATGCTTCCTGCTCCCCTCCTCCCCTCTCTATAATGAATAAATAAAATCTTAAAAAAAAAAAAAATGAAGAACAAGTAAATTTAAATCAACAAACTGACCAGTATTTCAATGGAAACTATGGGCCTGCTTTTGCCTGAGATGGTCAATGTGTTCCTCTCACTGACCACCAGTGAAAGAGGTGCCCCTTCTGGAAGTGCGGCGGGGCCGGATAAATGGCTTCAGGGGGCTGCATGCGGCCCGCCGGGCTGTAGTTTGGGGACCCCTGTGCAAGAGGGTAACCTCCACCACAGGTGGGAAGGAGGCTGTCAGTGGGCTTTTCCACTGGGATCCCAGGGTCAGCTAGGGCTGGAGGCTAAGGGTCATCACCCAGGGGTCCTCCCTGCACTGGGTGAGGAGGCTTTTCTTTCTCCCTGCCAAGTGCTTTTGAATTGTGGCTTTGATTGGCAGCTACCAAGACAGGTTTTGTTGGCATTGTTCCCCGCTCTGTGCCTCCGCACCACTCAGTCAATGTTGACTCAAGGGGGAAAATGTCACAAAGTAGGTCGAGAATGATAACTTATGCTCCCTTAAAGATTTGCTATCTGGAGAGTGTTTTGGAAACAGTCCCTGATGTTTTTGGCAGTAGGGTTTCATATTTGAGGGAAAGCTCAAGATGGGGTTCCTCAGCTGAAAGAGGGTCATGTCATCAGAGCCTTTCTTCCTCACAATCTTCTGTCAGTGTCTGCCATCCAAAAACCTGGAAAGGATTTTTATAAGTTTACATGAGCCCAAACTGACGACATTGCTGGGAAGCAAGCTCTCAAGTGCTTCAGAGAAGGACTTTTGCGGTTCCTCTTGTGCATTTAAAATTAAGGAGGGAATGCAATGAAGATCGCATAAAGGTGGGAGAAAGTACCATAGGTGGGGAGTGAATTACAGGACAATGAAGGAGATGATCTGCTCTCTTAAGGATGGCCATGGCTTATTTCTTTTTTGGGTTTTTTTTTTTTTGTTTTTCTCCAGTAGTTCTGGAGTTGAACTTACCAGAAAGTAAGAAGGCAGAAAATTTGGTGGCCAAAGTCACTAAATTTTTTTATTTTTTTTTATTTTTTACAGAGATAGAGAGTCAGAGAGAGGGACAGACAGGAACAGAGAAAGATGAGAAGCATCAATCATTAGGTTTTAGTTGCGACACCTTAGTTGTTCACTGATTGCCTTCTCATATGTGCCTTGACCGCAGGCCTTCAGCAGACTGAGTAACCCGTTGCTGGAGCCAGTGACCTTGGGTCCAAGCTGGTGAGCTTTGCTCAAACCAGATGAGCCC
Source organism: Saccopteryx leptura (assembly GCF_036850995.1). Classification (NCBI taxonomy): domain Eukaryota; kingdom Metazoa; phylum Chordata; class Mammalia; order Chiroptera; family Emballonuridae; genus Saccopteryx; species Saccopteryx leptura. The sequence continues at coordinate 83,033,639 of NC_089505.1, read as the reverse complement.
GCCCTCAAGCTGGGGCCTCGGGAGTCTCAAACCTGGGTCCTCCACATCCCAGTCCAACGCTCTATCCACTGCTCCACCACCTGGTCAGGTGGCCATGGCTTATTTCAAAATGTGTTCACCTAGATGCCCAAGAACAAGGGACAGGGTTTTCTTTCTTTTTTTTTTTTTTAAGATTTTATTTATTTATTTTAGAGAGGAGAGAGAGAAAGAGAGAGAGAGAGAGAGAGAGAGAGAGAGAGAGAGAAGGAAGAGCAGGAAGCATCGACTCCCACATGTGCCTTGACCAGGGAAGCCAGGGTTTCAGACCAGTTACCTCAGCGTTCCAGGTCCGCACTTGATCCACTGCCCCACCGCAGGTCAGGCCCAAGGGGCAGGGGTTTCTTTCAGGTTAAGCCTTTTACTAAAGAAGTTAACATGTCTGGGAGGGCATGACTACCCACCACACCTGCCCAGTTGGGAATTTATGATCAGATCGCCCCCATGAGGTTACTTTTCATAGAACCACTTATTCACCCACACGTGTCATGATTAAACTAAGGGATTCCCTGAAAGCGCTATTTCCAAGTTCCTCTTGCTCTATGTGGCTATCCTGAGCTGCCATTACACAGGCGGGCAAATTGAGGGGTCATGGGGTCCCGACTTAGAGAGGGGGGGGGGGAGGCACCAACCTTCCCTCTGTCCTCCCTCCTCCCCCAACCACCACATTGGGCAGCACTTGTGGAGGACGGGCTGGGGCGGGGGATGGTACCGCCCACTTGGGACCAGAGCAACATACCCACGGGGTTAAATCCCCCACCTTGAGGAGGCGGGACCCCAGACGGAAGAGCCTTGGGCACCTGCCATAGCGGTGCTTCAGAAGGCGGGACTCCAGGCGGAAGAGCCCTGGGCACCTGCCATAGCGGCTCTTGAGGAAGCGGGACTCTAGGCGGAAGTGCCTTGAGCACCTACCATAGTGGCGCTTGAGGAGGCGGGACTCCAGGCAGAAGTGCCCTCGGCACCTGCCATAGCGGCGCTGCTGCCCAAGCCGGAAGTCCTCCGGCTGGAACTCCAACTCCCAGCAGCCCGCGCGGTGCGTCCCGGTCGACGCCGGGGGAGCGGTCGCCATTGTCCGCGGCCGGCCGAGGTGAAGCGGTCGCCGGCTCGTTGGGGGCCGGGTGGGTCGGCCGAACGGCAGTGGTGGGAGGAGACGAGGCAGCGCCGGGGCCGGTTCTACGCTTCCTTGCCCGCTCGGCCCGCCGACCCTCCGCCTCCGGCCTCCAGGCTGCGACCGCCGGGCTGGACGGGCTGCCTCCCTCTGGCTGCGGGTCGCGGCCCCAGTTCCGTCCCCCTGGTCGGTCGGCGCGTCTTTTGTCTCCCGGGCTGCTCGCAGCCGGCCGGACCCGGAGCGGAACAAAAGGCGCGCGGGCGCCCCGCGAAGTCGTCTCAGGTGAGGGAGGACCGCTCGCCGGACAAGGTGGCCTCGCGTCCGGGTGGAATCTGAGGCGAGGGGGCGCCTCCGCGGCCGCTCGTGGAAAAACACCCCCTTTTTACCCCCACGCGAGCGCGCGGTGCAGCTCGGCGGGGCGTTTCGCTTTAAAGCGCTGACGGACGTCAGACGTGGGCAGGGCGCCCCCCCCCCCCCCGGGGGTCCCTTTCAAAGCCTTCGAGCAGCACGAACGTTCATGCCTGGGTAAGGCTACGTTTAAAAAAAAAAAAGCAAATGTATGTATGTTCTTCTTTCCATGCGTTGGTTATCCAACAAGCGTGATTTTAAGTTCATAACACAGGAACTGGAACTAATTCCATTTTTTAAAAAAGAATTTTATTTATTGACTTTAAAGAGAGGAGAGAGAGAGAACTGGTGGGGTGCGGAAGCATCAACTCATATAATAGTTGTTTCTCGTATGGGCCTCGACCCGGGCAAGCCCGGGGTTTCGAACCGGCGACCTCAGCGCTCCAGATCGAGGTCCTTCCTATCCACTGCGCCGCCACAGGTCAGGCCTAATTTCATTATTTTTCTTTTAAATCAATCTTTTTAAGATTTTTATTCATTTTAGAAAGGAGAGAGGGAGAGAGAGGACAGAGAAGGGGGGAGGAGCAGAAAGCATCAACTCCCATATGTGCCTTGACCAGACAAGCCCAGGGTTTTGAACCAATGACCTCAGCGTTCCAGGTTGACATTCTATCCACTGCGCCACCACAGGCCAGGCTAATTTCATTTTTTGAAAAACAAAGAAAACTCACTCCTGCGGGGATGGAGGGGGGGAGGGTGTCAGCGAGCATGAAAAAATAAAAAAACTCCTGAAAGGGTTTTAAACGCGCACTGACCGCGGTACTTGGTCCCAGGTTGCAGACAGCGGTGCCCCAGGCAGGCGGTTCGCCTTCCCTCGGTCCTGGTGTTTGATTCACAGACACTGGAGTGTGTGTGGGGGGCGTTGGCACTGGTACCCTCAGAGGTCGCGGGAGGGGCACAAAGACCTGGAATCTGAGAAGAATAACTGGGGGGGGGGTCTGGGTCCCACAATAGGAGACAGGTTTGGGGCCTGGGTAAATCTTGCAGGTGGATTAAAACTTTTTTTTTTAAATCGATTGATGTTTATAGAGAGAGTCTTTGTATGTTCCCTGTCTGGGGATCGACACCGTGCGACCTTGATTGGGGATGATGCTCTATAACCAAACTGTGCTACCAGGCCAGGGTTGTTTTATTTTTAATTATTTAAGAGAAAATTTTCATAAGTTAAATTAACCCATTTTCTCTATGGTTCAGTGCTTTAATTGTATATGCAGAAATTTGGGCAGTTATCACTACTGTTTCCAGAACGTTGTCATCAAGGCCCACCTCAAAAGAAACTTCTTCACAGTTACACACACACATACACACCCCATTCTTCCCTCCTCTCAGCTCTAGGTTAACCACTTATGTGTGGGGTTGCATGTAGATTTTGCAATCATTTTTGTCAAATCCACTGGAAAAGTTACTTTGAAGTTTTGACTGGCTGTTTCCTGGGAACCTTGGACAAATTTCCACCCTCATTCTGGATGGTGCTCTTTTTTTTTTTCCCAGCTCATTCAAATCACAGTGTGTCTACAAAAATTCTCTTTCTGTGTTTGACATGTAAACTCTGTTTTCTTACTCTGCTTTCTAGGACTCTTGTTGCTTTTCTGGCTGAGTTCTCTTCTTTGTTCCCATTTCATCTTTCTAGCTTGGTGTGGCAGTTTGCTCTTGGTCTGCCACCCGAATCCAGTGCAGGCACCTGGACAATTCATCTTGCAGGATGGCTGCCATCAACCCGTGGGCCTCCTGGGGTGAGTCCAAGCCCTGTTAATTCTGGGCCTTTCATGCAGTGACTTGCTGTAGTGGGTGCTTAGGGGTGGGGGTTGGGTGCTGAGGGCTTCTTGAGATGGAGGGAATCTGTTTTGGTACAGAATTAGAACTGAGTGGGATTTTTAAAACCTTGATTTTTGGTGAAAGGGGAAAACTTGGTGTAAAAGATGACGTAATTTATATATATTTTATCATCATTTCCTGAGATGTTTAATTAGTTTTAAAGAGATTTTTCTGATTATTAGTGGGATTTTAAAATATTTTAGAAGACAGTCATACAATCAAAATTTCTTTACCTCTTATATATTTTAATTTTGTTATTTTTCACTTCCATAGCGTTGGCCTGTAATAATAAGAGCAATGTTAAATAGTAGTGTGTTGTTAGTGGTGTGTTTTACCTTTATCTGTCACTAAAGACATCAAGGAAGTATCTTTTTATTGTATTATTATTATTATTTTTTCCTGAAGCTGGAAATGGGGAGGCAGTTAGACAGACTCCCGCATGCGCCCCACCAGGATCCACCCGGCACGCCCACCAGGGGGCGATGCTCTGCCCATCTGGGGCATCGCTCTGTTGCAACCAGAGCCAGCCTAGCGCCTGAGGCAGAGGCCATGGAGCCATCCCCAGCGCCCGGGCCAACTTTGCTCCAATGGAGCCTTGGCTGCGGGAGGGGAAGAGAGAGACAGAGAGGAAAGAGAGGGGGAGGGGTAGAGAAGCAGATGGGTGCTTCTCCTGTGTGCCCTGGCCGGGAATCGAACCCAGGACTTCCACACGCCAGGCTGATGCTCTACCACTGAGCCAACCGGCCAGGGCCTGTATTTTTAATATATTTTTAAAAATTGTGTAATGTTAAACATTTTTATCAGGTAGCCTCTTCAGCCATTTAAGGGGTTTTGTTCTTAATTGTCCTGTGGCTATAAATTTCCTGACAGTGACACACCTGTGCGTTCCTGGTATAAATCTAGTTTATTGTGGTAGAGCTTTTCATATGTGTCTAGCTCTGTCTATGGAATTTTGTTATGCCCATTAGTGAGATGGGTATCCTTTTTCATTCTGTGGCCCCTAGTCACTAAGATTGATGTCACAATGCCTCTCCTTCCCTTGTTCTCATCTGGTCTTCTGGTACAGGTGTCTTTACAGACCAGTCCTGGGGGATGGCAGCTGTTGACCCATGGGACTCCTGGGGTGAGTAAGAGCTTGTGTTCCCATCAACCATGTTGGCTGCCATGGTGTGGCCTCTCCCAGCAGTGACCTGCCATGGCCGGGGCTCAGATATGGGGAACTAGGTGGGGCTTTAGGGTCAGGTGGTGCTGTCCGCATATGTCTTTGTGCTGAGCTGGAACAGGGTGGGCTCAGAATACTTTGCTGTGGGATAGAGTGGTGATGACATCTCCAGGACAGGGTGCATGAGAATGAATGGGTGGTGAATTTAGGCCCAGATGGCTATAAATAGACACTGCTTATAAATAGACACTGCTTCTGAGATAGCCCCTCAGTGAAGAGGGAGTCAGTGTGGGTTCATATGTACACGCACATCCCTTATCTTCTGAAAGCCTCCTCTCCTTCATCTATAAAATAAGGAGATCAGTCTCTTCTCTTGCCCAGCGGCGAGGTCTGGGGCTGGCTCTCCCTAGCCCACCCCTGGAGCATGGACACAAGTAGGCATGCTTCTGGCAGGTAGAGCTGCTTCTTTGACTTTGCTTCCCTCCTCCCCAGCTCTGTGTCCTCAGGCCTCTGCCTGGCGTGTGGAGGAGATGCCTCAGGAGGTCAGGAGTGCCGTGGGGCTCTCAGCAGCCTCGGTTCAGGTGAGATGGGGCTTCTGCTTTTTCCTGAAGGGCTGCCTTGTTTCCTAAGGTGTTGAGGTTGTCCCCAGCCATCCCAGCTAGTTTGGGTAGAGAAGAAATCAGTCAGAAGTTTATCACTTCTTTTTCTTTTTTTTCTCATGGTGGAGAGGGACCGACAGACAGGAAGGGAGAGAGATGAGAAGCATAAATTCTTCGTTATAGCACCTTAGTTGTTCATGATTGCTTTCTCGTGTGTGTCTTGACCAGGGGGCTACAGCAGAGCGAGTGACACCTTGCTCAAGCCAGCAACCTCTAGGCTTAAGCCAGTGACTACAGGGTCATATCTATGATCCTACACTTAAGCTAGCGGCACTGTGCTCAAGCCAGCGACCTTAGGGTTTCGAACCGGGGTCCTCAGCATTCTAGGCTGATGCTCTGTCCACTATCCCACTTCCTGACTAGAAGTTTATCACTTCCTAAGCACAGATAGAATTCACTATCAACCAGCTTGTTCACAGTCCTGAGCCCCTAGTATGCTGTGGGTTCTTTTTAAGTTTTGTTTTGTTTTTCTTTACAGAGTTAGAGAGAGGGATAGACAGGGACAGACAGGAATGGAGAGATGAAGAAGCATCAGTCATTAGTTTTTCGTTGCGCGTTGCAACACCTTGGTTGTTCAATGATTGCTTTCTCATATGTGCCTTGACCATGGGCCTTCAGCAGACTGAGTAACCCCTTGCTTGAACCAGTGACCTTGGGTCCAAGCTGGTGAGCTTTTGCTCAAACCAGATGAGCCCGCGCTCAAGCTGGCAACCTCGGGGTCTCGAACCTGAGTCCTCTGCATTCCAGTCCGACGCTCTATCCACTGCGCCACTGCCTGGTCAGGCCTGTGGGTTCTTTTGATGGATTAGGAACAACCCTCTTGGTTGGCAGGCCCCTCCACTTTCCTCTTCCCACCTTCCCTTGTATATTCAGTGCCAGATTCAGGCTGATGTTGTCTGGTGAATATTGTGCTTGGCTGGGAGGAGAACAAGGATAGGTTTGAGCCCTTGTCCCAAAGAGCTCCCAGAGTGCTTCATTCAGCTAATGAGTCCTCGTGACCTGCCCTGTGCTCCACGTGTGGTTTAGGACAGAAGCCTGAGACCCTTGGGAGGTGGGACAGAGTCTACACAGAGGTCATGGGACACAGAGCAGCTGAGGTCCTTTGCTGTGGTCAGGGAGGCTGCCCAGGACAGGGCATGCCTGAGCCAAGGAGATCAGCCAGGGGGGAGAGGGGAATGGCCTCCTGTAGCACCACCACCTTTGTGGGTGAGGGTGGGGGACTGCATGGCCAGTGTCTGAGCAAAGACTGACCCCAGTTAGACTTTGGGCTGGAGAGGACAGGTCCTGCATGCCTGCGGCCGCACCAGGGGCCCCATCCTGAGGATAAGGAGCCTTAGAAGTGTTGGGAACAGGAGGTACCAGGTTTCACAGTGTGGCTGGGAAGGTGTCCCTGGCAGGGGTGTGGGGAGGAGGCCGTCGGAAGCAGGCTGGCATTTCAGGCTTCAGTCTTACCCGGGCCTAGGAGCAATGTCTGAGAGGTGTTAGGGAGTTGAAGCAGGGAGACTTTGTGACTCAAGGTCATGGGTGGTAGTTCCTGAGAGAAAAAGGATGGAGTTGATGATGTTGGAAAGGTAGTGTCTTCCTCCCCTCCTGCCCAGCCTCCTCACTAGAAGCAGCCACTTAAGAAAAAAAAATATTTTTTATAACAGCTTTATTAAAATATTATTCATAGATCCTAAAGTTTAACCTTTTAAAATGCACAGATCAGTGATTTTTAATATGTTCACAGAGTTGTAAAACCATTACCCGTAGAATCTAAGTCTAGAATATTTTCATCAACCCCCCCCCCCAAAGAAATTCTAATGCCCATTAGTAGTCGCTCCCCATTCTCCCCATCCCAGCCCCTGGGGACCAATAAAGTTCTCTATTTGCCTATTCTGGGCATTTTATTTTATTTATTTTATTTATTTTTATTTATTTTTAATTTTTTTACAGAGACAGAGTCGGAGAGAAGAATAGGTAGGGACAGACAGACAGGAACGGAGAGAGATGAGAAGCATCAATCATCAGTTTTTCGTTGCGAGACCTTAGTTGTTCATTGATTGCTTTCTCATATGTGCCTTGACCGCGGGCCTTCAGCAGACCGAGTAACCCCTTGCTTGAGCCAGCGACCTTGGGTCCAAGCTGGTGAGCTTTTGCTCAAACCAGATGAGCCCGCGGTCTCGAACCTGGGTCCTCCGCATCCCAGTCTGACGCTCTGTTCACTGCGCCACCGCCTGGTTAAGCTCTGGGCATTTTATATAGAGGCAATTATCATACAATATATAGCTTTTTGTGTCTGGCTTCTGTTGCATAGCATGTTTCCAAGGGTCATCTATGTTACAGCACATATCAGTATTTTCTTTTCATGACTCAGACAGCCACTTTTAACTGACTGTTTTCAGTTTTTTGGGTTTTCTCGATATTTGTAAATGAGTATTTTCATCCTAATACATCAAATTTATGTTTTATTCTATTGACTCCCTGCTATGAAAGATGAAGAAAAAGTTTCTTTACTATGTTTAGGTCTTTTCATTTCTAAATTAAAAATAAAGAATCAAGCAAATGTGTGAGATCCTGTGATGCAAAGATAATTAGAAATATCTCAACTTCATGTCTTCCTAAAATTAAAAAAATAAAAAGTTAATGAAACCTCCCACAGTTTCCAAAGTGACTAGTGAAGTGCATTGTAGGTTGCTGTCCCACATACCTGGCATTGCTGTCCTGGGAGGCAGGGGCTTGATACATGCAGAGCAGTGTGACGTTTGTCTGGCAACAGGACCTGGGTGGCTGTGTTGAATGCCCAATCATTTTTAGACCCTATAACAATGAAGCCAGGCTAGGCTGAAAGATGGGCCCCGAGTTAGTTTCATGGAAACAAAAGTTAGTTTTTAATAAAATGCTATGAGGAGCCCTAATAACCCTTGTGCCGCACTCTTGTTAATTCAGGTGAGGGTTTCTGAGAATGATGAGTGTTAATGCTGAGAAAATGCGATGGAGAATTAAAATAACAACACCCTTCAGTGTCTGAAGAGTTGTAATTTCTGAGAACAGACTCCTGGTCACCTCCCTACACTCACTTTGGATTTTTCCTGTGGGAAACTGAAGACTTGAATCTTGGGAGTTTTGAATTAAGCAAGGTCTTCAGGAACACAAACGAGAGTCCCACCTGACCTCTGGTGGCGCAGTGGATAAAGCGTCGACCTGGGAACACTGAGGTCAGCGGTTCAAAACCCTGCACTTGTCTGGTCAAGGCATATATGGGAGTTGATGCTTCCTGCTCCTCCCTCCTCTCTCTCTCTCTCTCCTCTCTAAGAATGAATAAATAAAAAAAAATAAAAACCAAAAAACGAGAGTCCCATATCCCTCTATTGTTCCCTCCCAATTAAATATTTTCCTGAAATAAAGCATTCCTTTGGTAAAAACATAAAATGCTGTTCTCCCTTGTTATCTGAATAGTCTGTTCTGGAAACATGTTGAATAGTGAGACTTCAACCACTGGGAGTGTAGATCCTATAACTTTGCAGAATAGAGAAAGTAATCATATTTGGCCTATGTAAAAACCCCAGCTATAGCCTCTCCAAATACGGAAACACTCACACCCCTCTGTACCAGTCCACCAACAATTTCTGCATGATTAATATGCACATATAAGGCCAATAATCTGAATCTCTACATTCAACCTCAGTTGTCTCAAGAACGTGCATGATCTAGTTACATTCTCCTATTCTGCAAAGGGCTTGTTCTGAAATATTAATATTGAAATTCTGAAGATTTCAAAGAGGCCATCTGCATTTTCCCAGGTTCCATGAAGGGGCCACTGTCAGAAAATTTAGGTCATGCAGTTGGAGCAGTCCCATGAGACCATCAGGAAAATGGCCGAGGCCCAACCCAGCCGCCTCTTCAGTCTCCCCCATACCCTCCTGTGGTTTAAACCTACAGCTGGAGTGTTAGCAGGTTCCATAAAGTTCTAGAATGCATAGAAGATAAACACTTGTATACAGAGAGCAACATGAACAGGAGGTGTGTGTGCAAGACGGGGTGAGATGTCTTTGCAGGTCATCCCAGCAGATGATGTTTGGAAGGTGCGAGGTGTCAGGTAAGGTTTGCCTGGGGACGGGAAGGGCCCAGAGTGTCAGGTAGCAGTGAAACCTGCAGTTTTCCTTCTAGACCAGGGGGTCACTGTAGTCCTTGGTGTCACACTACCTTCCTTGTCTTCTCTGGCCTCAGGTTTGCATTTTTTCCTTTCCATCCCAGAGGCCTCTGTGAACTGTGGACCCAGACAAAAGGGCATATTCAGCTGGGGGTCTGGTTTTTTCCTGCTCTTCCACAGCCCTTCCTGTTGTTTGTTGACATCTTCAATTATGGACATCTTTTAAAATACTATCTTGACAAATTTCATAATTGGCATAATTTTTTTTTATTTCATAATTACAGAAAAATAAAAAGTAAAGCATCATCCTCATTGTTCCGAATTGATGGTTAATATTTTGTTATACTTGCTTTGTTTTCCTTTTTTTATATAATCCCCAATTTTCCCCTTCCCACCCTTCCTGAGAACAACTTGCGGTATGTGTGCAACTAGTTCGTTTTCGTACTCGTGCAGATAAACTAGACAAAACAGGCAGTAAGGCTGTTCTGGTTTTTTTTTTTTTTTTTTTTTTTTTTTTTTTAGATTTATTTATTTATTCATTTTTATTGGAGAGAGAGAGAGAGAAGAGGGGAGGAGCAGGAAGCATCAACTCCCATATGTGCCTTGATCAGGCAAGCCCAGGGTTTCGAACCGGTGACCTCAGCATTCCAGATCGACACTTTATCCACTGTGCCACCACCCTTCAGGCCTGGGGTTTTTTTTAATGCTTTTCATACATGTAACTTTTTAATTTTAAAAGATTCTATTTAATTGTACAGGGGGGGAGAGAAGTTTTAATTCATATTTACTTCACTTTAGTTGTTCCTTGATTGCTTGTCGTATGTGCCTTGACCAGGCAAGTGTCCTTGAACCAGTGACCTCAGCACTGCAGGTCAGTGCTCTACCCACTGCACCACCACAGGCTGGGCACATGTCATTTTTCTACAGCTTTCTTTGCACACTCAGAATCAACATTGAGGTCCATGCACGTGCTAGGTAGAGGTCAGGTTCATTCCTTTTGCCCCATTAGATGACTCTTAATTCATCCCTTCTGTGGATGGAGTCATACGAGCCTGCCCCCCCCCCCGTTTGCTATTCCACCCCAGCCCTGCGGATGTTCTATGTTTCATTTTTTGCACTGATGTTTATCAAGGAATTCCCTGAATTTTTAGGCTGTGTTTTTCATATGACTAATGCTGCCACATGACTCTGAAGGACTGAAGCCAATTCTCACAGCTCTGCAAGTGAATTCTCACTTCCCTGTGATCTCACAGCCACTTGACAACACTTAATTTTTTTTATTTTTATTTTTTTTAATTTTTATTTTTTGTACTTTTCTGAAGTTGGAAACAGGGAGGCAGTCAGACTCCCGCATGCGCCTGACTGGGATCCACCTGGCATGCCCACCAGGGGGCAATGCTCTGCCCATCTGGGGCTTCGCTCTGCTGCAACCAGAGCCATTCCAGTACCTGAGGCAGAGGCCACAGAGCCATCCTCAGCACCCGGGCCAACCCTGCTCCAATGGAGCCCTGGCTGCGGGAGGGGAAGAGAGAGACAGAGAGGAAGGAGAGGGGGAGGGGTGGAGAAGCAAATGGGCGCTTCTCCTGTGTGCCCTGGCTGGGAATCAAACCCGGGACTTCTGCACGCCAGGCCGACGCTCTACCACTGAGCCAACCGGCCAGGACTAAACACAGCCATTCTTGATTGCACCATCCGTTAGGTCTCGGGAGCAGACCCTTCCAGACAGTAACACAAACCTCTGTTTGAGAGGAGAAAACTGAGGTTTTTCTCTCCGGTGCCTGTGTTCTCGCTGGGCAGTGCTTTCTCCTGCGGTGCCTGTTTCCCGCCGAGGAGGACTATTTTGGGTCCTGCTGGCTGTTCCGCTGATCTGTACCTCGGACAGGGTCACCCCCCCTCCAGAGCCGGAGTGCTTCAGCCTGCTCTCCAGCTCGCAGGCCGAACTTATGTCCTGTCTGAATGGCCAGCATCGCTGCTCTTGCGCTTTGGGGCCACAGTGAAGTAGAGTAAGGGTGACATGACCAGGAGCAGGACACTGCAGGGGTCACAGGGCTGACAACACTTAATTTTTGCTTACCTCGCCAACAGAATGGTGTATGATTTTTGCGTTTCTTGATCATCAGGTTGTCCTTTCATGTCGTTATGGGCTATCGTATTCCCTCTTTTGATGTCTGTCCCATCCCTAGATTTCTGCAGGCTGTGACTTATAGAGATGTAGGCATTTTACATGCATTCTGGTCTTGATCCAAATATAAATTGTCCTATCCCAATCTGTAGCTTGTCTTAAAGATTGTGGTGTCTTAACACTCAAATGCTTTTTAGTATATTTCTGTCAAACATACCTATGTGGCTAGTGCTTTGGTGTGTTCTTTAAAGAAGTTCTATATTTAAAAAATCCTCTCTGTCCTTTATATTCTCTTCTGGGGTTGTCTGTTGGAGGGGCGTTCGGAATGAACTGCTTTGTCTCTGATCTCTTTATATTTTGTGTTCTTTCTTGGTGGGAGTGGGTGGGGATCTGGCCATCATTCTTGGCACCGTGGAACTCGGGGGCCTCCGGAAGCAACTGCTGTGTCTTCTATCTCTTCTTCATATTCTATAGATTCTTTCCTGCTCTCTCAGAGGCCCTCTCTTCTGTCATCCTGTCCTGTTTTATACCAAAGTCAATCCAGTAGAAGGCTCAGAGTTACAGCTTGTTGACAGCTGGATGCAGCTGCTGGCCGGGTTCTGTGTCCTGTCAGCCATGGAGTTCGATCATGTCTCTAGAGCTCCTCTGGTCAGTTCGTGTTTACCAGGGAAGAGCTGTGAGGCTGTGTTTCAGAGTCAGTTCTGGTTCCTGACCGCCTCCCTCCCTGTCTCTGTCTCCTGACAAATCTCATTCTAAGCTCGGTGGACCTGGGAGGGCCAGGATCACTGGGCCGTTTCTGCTTTTACTTTCTGGATGCAGCCGGCTGTCAGGCCGTGGACCCCTTCCCTTCACCTTGTGTCAGGCTGAAGAGGTCTCTTTTCTGGTGTCGCTGCCCATACTCCAGTCTGAGAAGCCAGGGCTGCTGGTGGTGCTGCCCACAGATGGAGTGGTTGGGGTGGGGTGGGGTGGGGGCGCAACTGGCAAGGTTGTCCTGAATGCACACCTTTACCTCATTGGTTTGCAGCCTGACCTTCAGGGTGTCCTTCAAGCTCAGAGCCCAGAGCCTCGCCTGGGTTCCCACTTCCATCTGCTCTCAGTCTTCCAGGAGTGTGTGGACCACCAGGTGCCATGGCCTCTTCTCTTTACTGGCTGGGATGTTTCTTTTACTTTAAAAACAAAAACAAAAACATTTTGCCTTACTGGTGGTGGTGCAGTGGTGGATATAGTGTCATTCTGGGATGCTGAGGTCCCAGGTTTGAAACCCCGAGGTCGCCAGCTTGAGCCAGGGCTCACCACCCTGAGCACAGGATCATCAACACGATCCCAAGGTCGCTGGCTTGAGTAAGGGATCGCTGGCTTGGCTGGAGCCCTCCCTTCGCCCCCATCAAGATACGTATGAAAAGCAAAGAACAACTAAAGGGATGCATCTAGGAGTTCATGCTTCTCACCTCCCTTCCCATCTCTCAAACACACACAAAAACAAAACTCTTAAATTTAGGAAGTTTTTTTTAAAACCCAGAGGCGGACCACAAAGTATGAGTTTCCTGTTGCCACTGTAACAGGTCACTCCAAACTTAACAGCTTGGAACAACATGAATTGACTCTTTCTCTGAAGATCAGAAGTCTTTCTGGGTTATCAGGCTGCATTCCTTCTGGGGCTTCTTCACTTTTACCACATTCAAGAGGGACTGCCTGCGTTTCCTGGCTCATGGCTCCTTCCTCCATGGTCAGAGTGCATTGCTCCAACCTCACATCTCTGCCTCTGACCCGCCTGTCTGCCTCTTTCACTTACAGGGTTCCTTATAATATTGAGCCCACCTATTGATCTCCCCATTTCAGTCTCCTTAATCACATCTCTGCAAAGTCCCCTTTGTCGTATTAAGGTAGCAGTTGCAGGTTCTGGGGATTAGGGCGTGGAGGACATTGAGGGGACCATTCTTCAGCTGACCACAAACACCCACGTTCAACAGCATCAGCTACTGGCAGCTTTCTGCTTTCTTCCTTTCCGTTGATTTTGACACACAACCTTTAAAAACAAACAAACAAAACTATAGTCCTAGCCGGTTAGCTCAGTTGGCTAGAGTTGTCCGAAAATACCAAGATTGCTGGTTTGATCCCTGATCAGGGCACATATGGGAAGCAACCAGTGAATGCATAACTAAGTGGAACAATGAATGCTTTCCTCTCTCTTTCACTCTCTCTCCCTCTCTCCCTCTATCTATAAAAGCAATAAAAAAACTAGAGTATTTTTAAGAATATCTCATGTGTATTGCTTTACCTGTAAATACTTCTGTATATTTTTCCTAAGAGGTCTATCTTTTATAACCATGGTACCCAACAAAATTAACAGTGATTTCTTAGTATTGCCTAATAATACCCAGTCCACATTCAGTTTTCCCTGTGTGTCCCAAAAGTGTCTTTTTACAGTTGGTTTGTTCAAACCCAGGTCTAAACAAGGGTCATGCATTACATGTGCCTCATCTGCTGAAGACAGTAGATCATGTGGTATGCCGGGTTTTGTCCTCATGGGGTCATTGATGAGTTTGCTATAAGCTGGTGGCTGGGCTGGATGGAGGCTGGAGTAGATCCTTGTGTCATATTTTGGCAAGAGTACTTACTTTGTAGGTGGTGCTGGGCCCTCCTGCTGGGAGGAGTTAGTGGGCACAGGGAATCTGGTGGTTCCATTTTCAGATGATGGATAGGTTAGCGGGTACTGCTGTCAGCCTGACCCTTTCCCTGTCTGCCTTTTCCTGTGATGGAGCAGTCACTGATGGTCATTGTCAGTATCCACTTTTGGTTCAGGAAATAGTTTCCTTCCTCTATTAGAGGGGGTTCTTCTATTCCTTTGAAAGTGTGTGTGTGGAGATTCCATTGAGGTCTCAGGAGCAGGGGAGGTGGACTTGTGGTTCAATTACCAGCTTCCCAGCTGCCAGGGTGTGTGGCTTTGGGCCTTGTGTGTAGGTGGACTTTGAAGCCATCTAAAGAGATGAGGTAGCGTAAGAGGAGCACAACTTCCCTCCCCATCGCGTCCTACAGGTGCAATCAGTCTGTGAACGTGCACTGAGGTTGTGCTTTTTCTGCACTTCCCTGCCTGGTGTCATACCCAAGTAAAAAGTTGACATTAACCTGACCAGGTGGTGGCGCAGTGGATAGAGCATTGACCTGGGATACTGAGGTCCCAGGTTTGAAACCCTGAGGTGTCAGGCTTGAGCGCAGGCTCACAAGCTTGGGTGCAAGGTTGCTGGCTTGAGCAAGGGGTCACTGGCTCAGCTGGAGCCTGTCGGCTCCTCATAAGGCACTTATGAAAAGCAATCAATGAACAACTAAAAGTGCTACAACTACAAGTTGATGCTTATCATCTCTCTCCTCTCCTGTCTGCCTGTCTCTCTCTCTCGCAAAAAAGAACAACAACAAAAAACTGACATTACTCAAAATGTAGAAACAGCAGCTGTTAAGGAAACTGAGGCTGGGGCAGATCTGTAAGGTAAACCCGAGAAGCCGGCATTGATGGGTCCAGGGTTGGGGTGGGTTTCGCCAAGGGAGATTATGGGCAGCAGTTTTAACATGCTTTTGGGAATAAGGGTATCCATAGGCGCAGAACAGTTCTGTGCTCTGAGCCAATTGTGAAGGTGAAGGGTGGTCAGTGCAGGACCAGGAAAGACCAGCATGGAGGGCGAGCCCTGATCAGAGATGACACTGTCAGTGTATAAACCATGACTCGCAGGGACAGAAAGGCTCGCTGATGGGTAAAGAGAAGTGACAACATTAAAGGGTGGGTGGAGGGGTCATGGCAGGAAGATCAGAAAGCCAGTTCACAGGTGGTGGGGAGGTCCTGTATATGAGTGGGGACTGCAGGGTGTGTGACACGCCCAACCGTACAGCTTATTCATTGCCATCGTCATAAGGGGAGGCTGCCTTGTCTCACCCAGAAACGCCCACACACTCAAGGCTCACACTGATTGCTTAAAAGAACCAGAAGAGATGCTTCCAGACGTGGATTATAATTCCTCTTTCCTACTCATTTTCTAGTGAGTATTCCTGGTTCTCTTTTTTTCTAAAACCATCAGTTTGTACTTTTTAATATTCAGAGAGCTTTTGACATTAAACATGACTGATTTCCTCTTGGCTGAATCCTGTCCCACCCTACCTCTGATTCTTGGGACAGAGATGACGTGGGAAAGCAGACTTCCCTACCATGGCCAGGAGGACAGTTGGCAAGTGTTCAGATCACTCTTCCAGGTCCTGTCCCAGGTCTCTGATCTGACCACTGCTCATAATCTCTGTCCACCTGGTCCTGGCCTCATTCAGTATCTAAGAAGAGGACATTGCCCTAGTGGAATCCTGTACACACTAGCCAAGTAGGATTGAGAAGGAGTCTTAGGAAAGACCGGTATCTTTGTTCTGGTTACTGTGGCCCAGATGCCTAATTCCCTAGAGCAGAGGTCTCAAACTCGCGGCCCGCCCACCAATTTTGTGCGGCCCGCAGACTGGCCCGCAGACTAATCCACGAAGTTTGATTAGTCTGCGGGCCGCACAAAATTGGTGGGCGGGCCGTGAGTTTGAGACCCCTGCCCTAGAGCCTTGGGTGGCTCACAGTGTGACCCTGACCCTCATTGGAATATTGATGATATCCAGGTTATTTTTGTACATCCTGTCTTCTCCCAGAGCTGTCAGCCTCATTCCATTCTCAGAAAACACTGGAGGGATGGCCCCAGACTGAAGAAGAACATGTATATTCTTATAGGAACCAGTGACCTTCAAGGACGTGGCCGTGGACTTCACCCAGGAGGAGTGGGGGCAGCTAGACCCAGTTCAGAGGACCCTGTACCGTGATGTGATGCTGGAGACCTATGGGCACCTGCTCTCTGTGGGTAAGGCAGGGGCTGCCCACATAAATGAAGGGGTTTCCATTGCAATACCTTCTGTACTCTGTGGTTTAAGGCTCAGCGGGGTCTCAGAAGGGCTGAGATGATCTTGAGTTCTGAGGTTCGAGGTTGAAATACCTCGAACCTCAGTGCTTAAAAACATGAAGCAGGGTCCTGGCCGGTTGGTTCAGTGGTAGAGCATCGCCTGGCATGTGGAAGTCCTGGGTTCGATTCCCAGCCAGGGCACACAGGAGAAGCGCCCATCTGCTTCTCCACCCTTCTTTTGCTCCTTCTCTCCTTCTCTCTCTTTCTTTCTCTCTTTCTCTCCTCCTCTCTTGCAGCTGCCAAGGCTCCATGGGAGTAAAGTTGGCCCAGGTACTGAGGATGGCTCCATGGCCTCTGCCTCAGGTGCTAGAATGGCTCCAGTTGCAATGGAGCAATGGCACAGATGGGCAGAACATCGTCCCCTGGTGGGCATGCTGGGTGGATCCTGGTCGGGCACATGCAGGAGTCCGTCTGTCTGCCTCCCCACTTCTCACTGCAGAAAAATACAAAAAAAAAAAGAAGCAGCATAGAGTAGGAGGGACTATGCTTATTCTGTCCAAGTGAAAGATCAGGGAGAAAGAGGCCAGGGGAATTTCACAGGCAACACATGTCTGTGTTTTTCTTCATGTGTAGGGAATCAGATTGCCAAGCCTGATGTCATCTCCCTGCTGGAGCAAGGAGGAGAGCCCTGGTGGGTGGAGCAAGCACTTCCTCAGAGCACCTGTCCAGGTGAGAGCCAGCCCTGTGCGGGAGAGCTGGCCCCATGCGTGCGGGAGCAAGGAATCTTCCCCCAGCCCGCCACCCCCCTCCCTTGTTTCAGAAGGAGGCTGAGCCCACAGGGAGTTGCCTTTCTCTGGTACCCTCACAATTCCCTCCCAGGAGCTTTATCCCTTGTATTGACTTTTTGCTGTTCTTGAACCAGAGCAAATATGCCAACTTTTTTTGTGTGTGTGACATTGACAAAGAGAGGGACAGATAGGGACAGACAGACAGGAAGGGAGAGAGATGAGAAGCATCAATTCTTTGTGCAGTGCCTTAGTTGTTCATTGATTGCTTTCTCATATGTGCCTTGACCAAGGGGCTACAGCAGACTGAGTAACCCCTTGCTCAATCCAGTGACCTTGGCTTCAAGCTAGTGAGCCTTGTACAAACCAGATGAGCCCGTGCTTAAGCTGGAAACCTCCAGGTTTTGAACCTGGGTCCTCTGCGTCCCAGTCCGATACTCTATCCACTGTGCCACCCCTTGGTCAAGCTGTGTCAACCTTTTTAACAGGGTAAAATTCTTATAAACTGCCCTTTCCCCACCTTGTCGCCCACGCTCCTGATGTCTCCCATTTCTCCGCTGTGCATTTCTCTAAGACGACTTCTTATTCTCTAACCCACTGCTTAATTCTTACTTTATTTATTGCCAGATTGCAGCCTGTAGCCACAGACTCTTCTTTAAAAATTAAATAAGAAAATAGTTTTTTTTTCTGTAGGTAATGTAGTCACATGGATAGAAAACTCAGAGCTATATAAAATACGTAAACTGAAAAAATCTTATTTATATGGCCTACTCTTCTATACGTTATTCTTACCCCCAAACACAGATACACAGGTAACCACTTTTTTTTAACTATAAAGTTTTGAGTTATTTTATTAGTGGTTGTCCTGAAGATTTTTTTTTTTTTTTAAGGACAGGCAGGGAAGGGAGAGAAGTGAGAAGCATCAACTTGTAGTTGCTTCACTTTAGTTGTTTATTGATCGCTTCTCATATGTGCCTTGACAAGAGGATGGGGGACATCTCCACCCAAGCTAGTGACTTTAGGTTCTGGTCGCTTGGTTCAGTGGTAGGACGTCAGCCTGGCATGTGGATGTCCTGGGTTCGATTTCTGGTCAGAGCACACAGTAGAAACAACCATCTGTTTCTCCACCCCTCCCCTGCCTCTTTCTCTCTCTCTCTCTCTCTCTCTCTCTCTCTCTCTCTCTTTTCCTATCTTTTCCTCTCTTCCTCTCCTGCAGCTGGCTTGATTGATTCGAGCGCATTGGCCCCTGGTGCTAAGAACGGCTCCCTGGAGCCTCCATCTCAGGCCTTAAAAAATAGCTCAGTTGCGAGCTTGGCCCCAGATGGAGGTTGCTATTTGGATCCTAGTTGGTGTGCATGCAGGAGTCTCTCTCTCTATCTCCCCTCCTCTCACTTGGAAAAGAAGAAAAAAAAAAGCTAGTGACCTTGGGCTTCTAACCAGTGAGCTTTGGGCTCAAGCCAACACTCATGGGATCGTGTCAGTGATCCCTTGCTCAAGCCGGGGAGCCTGCACTCAAGCCAGCAACGTTGGGGTTTTGAAACTGGGCCGCAGTGTCCCAGTTAGACACTCAATCCACTGCACCACCAACCACCTGGTCAGGCATAATTAACATCTTAATTTATAATAATCTGGTTTGGATTAACACCAATTTAACTTTGACATTATATGAAAACTTTGCTTTTGTATAGCTCTTTCGCTCTCTCTTTCCCCTTTTATATTGTTATTGTCACAGCTTACATCTATACACTGTGAGCCCCTCACCATAATTTATAATTACTGCTTTACGTAGTGTCTTTTAAATCAGGTAGATAAAAAGGAGGTACCAGAAATGCATTGTCAACTGTGCTGTGTCAACCTATGCAGTTACCTCTATTGATTTTTTTTTAAAGATTTTATTTATTTATTTTAGAGAGGAGAGAGAGAGAGAGAGAGAGAGAGAGACGGGGGGGGGGGGGAGGCAGGGAACAGGAAGCATCAGCTCCCATATGTGCCTTGACCAGGCAAACCCAGGGTTTTGAACCAGCGACCTTAGCATTCCAGGTCAATGCTTTAGCCACTGTGCCACCACAGGTCAGGCAAGCTATGTATTGATGTTTATTTCAAGTTACAGTCTGGTGTCCTTTCATTTCAACCTAGAGAACTCCCTTTAGTGTTTCTTGTAGGGCAGGTTTGCTAACAGCAAACTCTCCCAGGTTTTGTTTATCTGGGTATGTCTTTTATTTTATACTAAGTATTTTATTTTTATGCTGCTGCCAGTGTATATAAAATAATTACTCTTGTGAAACAAATTCATGAAAATTCAGAGAGGTAGGTATTAAGGACCAAGAAAAGGAGAAATTTATATAGTGTGGCACATGTTACAGGGATAAGCTTTTTTTTTTTAAAGCTTTTATTAGCCTGGCCAGGAGGTGGTGCAGTAGATGGAGTGTCTACCTGGGACGCTGAGGACCCAGGTTCAAAACCCAAGGGTTGCCTGACCTGTGGTGGCACAGTGGATAAGTCCTCAACCTGGAATGCTGTGGTTTGAAACCCTGGTCTTGCCTGGTCAAGGCACATATGGGAGTTGATGCTTCCTGCTCCTCCCCACCCTCTCTCTCTCTCTCTCTCTCTCTCTGTCTCATCTCTGAAATGAATAAATAATAAAAAATAAAAAAACCCCAAGGGTCACTAGCTTGAGCACAGGGTTCTGGCTTGAGCATGGGATCATAGACATGACCCCATGGTCGCTGGCTTGAGCAAGCGGTCAGTGGCTCAGCTGGAGCCCCCACAGTCAAGGCACATATGAGAAGGCAAAAAATGAACTTAGTGCTATAACGCAAGTTGATACTTCTGATTTCTCCCCTGCCTGCCTGTCTGTCCCTGTCTGTATGTATGTATGTCTCTTTCACTCTCACTGAAAAAAAAAACAAAAAAAAGGATTTTATTTATTGATTTTAGAGAGAGAAATAGAGAGAAAGGGGGTGGTAGGATGGGGAGTATCAACTCAAAGTAGCTGCCTCTCGTATGTGCCTCAACCAGGCAAGCTCGGGGTTTTAAACTGGCAGCCTCAGCATTCCAGGTGGATGCTCCGTCCACTGCATCACCAAAGTCAGGCGGGATAAGCTTTTTGTATAGGTTTTCCATTTAGGTCTGTGAATATTCACCAGTTCAAGAAAAAGTGGCTTAGAACACCTTCAAAGATTCATTTCACTACAAAGAGGGGCAGACTTTCTGGGGTCTGAGAATATCGTACTCGAAGATACTCCAGTCAGCAGGGTGTTATGTTGCGCATTCTGCAGTCAGAATTGTTTCAGATCTGCAGCTGCCTGGGAAAGCCTTGCAATTAAGCCTAGTCTGCAGCCAGAGCTGGTGAACTGCTTTCTTCATAGCAGTGATGCTGGAGGTACATGAGATAGCCGGGCAGATTTGTTCGTAGTGGGTCTGTCAGTCATGGGTCCACCTGGGAAGCTCTTGATTTCTCCATTTTTGAAGGATGGTTATGCTAGATACATAATTTGTAATTGACAGTTTTTCTTTCTGGCCTCCTTGGTTTCTGATGAGAACTGAACTGTTCGTTTTAGGGGATTCCCTTGTTGTTGCGAGCTGGTGCAACTCGTGATTGTGCAGGTCTCGAGTGGGAATGCTGGAGGGTTAGAAAATAAACACAGAGAGAAGGATGCTATCGAGAGGTCTTCTGGTGGCTGATGACCTACCAAAAGCGCCCACACTCCCAAAAACTTTATTTTTATAGTGTGAAGCAAAGTCATTTGCAAAACAGAGAGCTCAGGCCCTGGCCGGTTGGCTCAGTGGTAGAGCGTCGGCCTGGCGTGTAGGAGTCCTGGGTTCGATTCCCAGCCAGGGCACACAGGAGAAGCGCCCATCTGCTTCTCCGCCCTTCCCCCTCTCCTTCCTGTCTGTCTCTCTTTTCCCCTCCCGCAGCCAAGGCTCCACTGGAGCAAAGTTTGCCCGGACGCTGAGGATGGTTCTATGGCCTCCGCTTCAGGTGCTAGAATGGCTCTGTTTGCAACAGAGCAATGCCCCAGATGGGCAGAGCATCGCCCCCTGGTGGATCCCGGTCGGGCGCATGTGGGAGTCTGTCTGACTGCCTCCCTGTTTCCAACTTAAAAAAACAAAAAAACCCAGAGAGCTCAGATACAAAGTCACATCTCTGAGGCAAACCAAGAATTCTCCCAAGTGCAGAAACCCCCCCCACGTGCATAACATCTTAACTTCACAAAACAAAGGGTAAGAAGAAAACTGCCTCCAGTCTCTTCGAGGGACATGGGGATGGGAGTAAAAGAAACCATCAGCATCATAGCTAGCACAGAGGTATGGGGAAGGGCATGTAAATTGCCTTCACCAATTTAGTCGAACAATCAGAGGTTGTGGGGAAGAGCTTAGGCCTTTGGCTTAAGTCTTAAACTGTGAGGACTTTTGTCAGCTTGCAGTCTCCCACAACTTCTCTCTGATGAATTGCTTCTGTCTTGCTGCTTTCAGGATTCTCACTTTGGCTTTGGTTTTTGGCAGTTTTACTAATTATAATATGTATGCATGTGGTCTTGTAGAATCTTAGGAGTAAACTTTTCAAAGCCACTATGGACACCTCACTCCTTGGCTTTCCCTCTCATCTTTTTGCCCTGTGTATTGTCTGCCCCAACAATCTCAGACAGTCGCAACTTCCAAACATGGCCTGTCAAAGATTGACAGCTCGCTGCTTCCTGGGAACTTCAGCACTGTGTAAGGTACCAACAAGTCTTTCACGTCAGGTCTCCCATGGAGCCACCAAACAGGTCAGATAATGGCTGTTCTTTGGGAATGGGCTTTGAAAAAGCTCCAGCCTTACTCTGGTCCATCTACCATTGTTTCCCCAAAAATAAGACAGGGTCTTATATTAATTTTTGCTCCTAAAGACGCGTTAGATCTTATTTTCAGGGGATGTCTTATTTTTCCATGAACAAGAATTCACATTTATTGTTGAACAAATAATCAACATTTATTTATATACTGTAGTCATGTCATCACAAACATCAGCATAACCGGCCAAACTCTGAATTCCATCAAGAATTTCTTGTGAGTCTATTTCCGTGTACAACAATCAACCCTGTTTCTCCGAAAATAAGACAGTGTCTTATATTAATTTTTGCTCAAGATACTCTAGGTCAGGGGTCCCCAAAATTTTTTACACAGGGGGCCAGTTCACTGTCCCTCAGACCATTGGAGGGCCAGACTAGAAAAAAAACTATGAGCAAATCCCTATGCAGACTGCACATATCTTATTTTAAAGTAAAAAAACAAAACAGAAACAAATACAATATTTAAAGTAAAGAACAAGTAAATTTAAATCAATAAACTGACCAGTATTTCAATGGGAACTACGGGCCTGTTTTTGGCTAATGAGATGGTCAATGTCCGGTTCCATATTTGTCACTGCTAGATGTAACAAGTGATGTGACGTGCTTCCAGAGCCGTGAGGCGTGCATCCCACGTCACTGGAAGTAGTACTGTATGTGAGCGATGCCATGCTTTGCGTCTCTCACTGACCACCAATGAAAGAAGTACCCCTTCCGGAAGTGTGGCGGGGGCCGGATAAATGGCCTCAGGGGGCCGCATGTGGCCCGCGGGCCGTAGTTTGGGGACCCCTGCTCTAGGTCTTATTTTCAGGGGAGGCCTTATATTTCTAAGTTTGAAAAGAATTGCACTAGGTCTTATTTTGGGGGGATGTCTTATTTTCGGGGAAACAGGGTAGTACCAGAAATACAGGCTGTTTGTTTCCAAGGCTCCTGCTGAGTGAGGGAGCCAGAACTGGTGCAAAGGTAAAATTATAGTGTCCCAAAGCCCACTGTTATTATCAAAATACAGCCGTCTTTCCTGAATCAACTCTCCCTGGGTTGCTGCAAGGCTTTGTTGAATTTATAGAATCATGAAGAAATTGATTTAAATAGTTTCTGCCTGTTTATTTGGTTGCTTTAATGGATGGGGCAAGATTTCAGAGGTCCTCAGTTTGCCATTTTTCACTTATTTCTTGCCCTAGGCAATTTCTTTCAGGATTTGTTTTCAGTTTCTTTATGCAACTACAAGCATGTAGGAATAGGTAGTTACTTTTTACCTTTCCAAAGGTAGGATATGACACATGCTGTTCTGTATGGTACTGTTTTTAATCTAACGATGTACCATGGCCTCTTCCTGAGTCCTGAAGGTAATGTGTTCCATCAAGTGCGTTTTTATCCAATCTCACCATTTGCCCCCTATTCAGATTGGAAACCTTAGGCTGATGAATTCTGGTAGATTTAACTCTGCCACCCTCAGTGCTGACCATTCTGTTACCATCTCAACCGTCTCCTTAATCACGATAGAACCAGGAATCACATTGCTTCTGTTTCCTCATCTTCCTGATGTTTGTCCCTGGTACCAGCCTTGAGTGAGTCCCCTAAGCTGGAAATTGAGAAATCGTCCTGACTTCCTGCTTTTCCCTCTCCGAGAAGTAGTCTTTCTTCTAACTCCTGAAATTCTGTTCCTCTGACATGTCTGTGGTGTCATTTCAGTTTCTACCACCATCACGTGTGGATCCCTTCTCATAATTACAGCTCAAGTTAGTAAGTAAATTCTTATTTGTTATCAATCACCTTGGTAGAAAATTAATGCAGAGCCCTACAGTTGTTGGAGGCCCGATACCTTAGCACTGACAACAGTAGCCTCATATATTGAATTTTCCAGACATTTAGCTGGATTCACCATCTCATTTAATCATCAGAAAAGTCCTCTAAGGATTGTGGCAGATCCAATATTTAAATACAGATGATCAGACTATATGTTTATCTGTCTTTTCACAATATGCTGCCTTTCAAGTCCATGTCTGTGTCATTGTTCCACAAATGATTCTGTAGTTATTAGAAGAATTGTAACTAGGAGTATCCTTAAACCATATGATTTTTTCCCTTTGGGCTGATGAATTTTGTGTTAATTGACTGAACTATATGGAGTAGGCAGTAATGTGATAGCATATTATCATAGATAACGTCCTGGCTTGAAGCCTCTGTTGATACTTTCTTTTAATGCAGGTGTCAAAATAGGGGAGTAGTAAGGACATTATAACACATAAATGAATTAGGACACCTTAATAATTTAAACGTTAATTGCTAAGGGCTTGGTTTCTCTTATTTCTTATTTTTTCACATTAATGATATTCACTGTATCCTTTTATCAGGGATTCCTGAGAGCACCCCCAGGTTCAGTGAGTCACTTTGAAGGACTCATAGGACTCAAAAGTCATTCTACTCAGGATACTGCTTTATGACATTAGCATCTGTAGAGGAAAAAGGGTTTGAGCTAAGTCTGAAGGAGGAAACCAAGTATAAGCTTTGGATAGTCATTTCCCAGTGGAGTTGCAGAGGACCCACTTAATTCCTTCAGCAACAAGTTGTGGCATGTGTGAAATGTCATCTGTTAGGGGACGCTTGCCTGAGTCTAGGAGCCCAGGGTGTTATTGGGTGTTGGTCAGTCAGGCACATGTGACTGGCTACAACCATAGAAGCTCCAGACCCCAGAAGGAAAGGGGTGTTCACTGTAAATGACACTGTACAAACTATCTGGAGAAATTGGTATGTGTTCTTCAAGGCCTCAAGCATCTAAAATACTCTTCTCAGAACATTCCGAGACCTCAATTCCTGGGTGGTGGCCAAGTGCCAGTCATGAAACAGGCCTTCTTGGGAATGTGTGGTTTGAGCAATTCAAGTGTGTAGAGTTACCTATTTTCTGCACATCCTTAGCTGGTCCTTTTTTTCATGGGAAAATACTCCTGAATGGATTTTCTTAGTATTCAGTACATACTTCATATTGTGGTTAACTACTTTCGTTCACTTCACTGTTTTCTTTTCCTCTGTCATGATCTTCCCCTGAGTTTCAAGTCTATTTGAAAACAAGTTCACACTTGCCTTTTCAATACTATGGACCAAAAATTTGCATGTTTTCCCATCTAAGAAGTTCTTTCCTTGTGTTCTCATGGTTATTTTCTGTTTATTTCAGAAATGGTGAGAAATCCCGAAAGCAAAGCATTGATTCCAACGCATAGCCTTTGTGAGAAAGAAAGGTCTCACAGTATGAAGTTGGAACGATACATATGGGATGATCCCTGGTTCTCCAGGTTAGAAATTTTGGGATGTAAAGACCAATTACAAATGTACCACATGAACCAGAGTACAGCTATGAGGCAGATGGTCTTCATGCAGAAGCAAATATTGTCTCAAAGAGGCTCTGAGTTCTGTGAACTTGAGGCAGAGTGTAACCAGAGCTTAAACTGGATTCCATCTCAGAGAGTTTCTCAAATAGAACATTTCTATAAGCCTGATATAAATGCTGAAAGTTGGAGGTGTAACTCAGCCATAATGTATGCCGATAAGATGACCTGTGAAAATAATGAGTATGACACAGCTTTCTACCAGTCCATGCAACCTGTTTACCCTGCAAGGATGCAAACTGGAGATAATCTTTTCAAGTGTTCTGATGCTGTTAAATCTTTCAATCATGTACTACATTTTGGTGATCATAAGGGAATGCATGCAGGAGGAAAACTGTATGAATATAAGGAATGCCATCAATTCTTCAACCAGAGCCCATCATTTATTGACTATCCAAGACCTCACATTGGACAAAACCAGTATGGTTACAAAGAATATGAGAATATTTTTTACTTCTCTTCTTTTATGGAGCATCAAAAAATTGGTGCTATAGAGAAAGCATATAAATACAATGAATGGGAGAAAGTCTTTGGGTATGACTCATTACTCACTCAACATACAAGCACTTACACTGCAGACAAACCCTACGAATACAATGAATGTGGGACATCTTTCATCTGGAGCTCTTACCTTATCCAACATAAGAAAACTCATACTGGAGAAAAGCCCTATGAATGTGAAAAATGTGGAAAGGCTTTTAGGAATCGTTCAGCCCTTACTAAACATGAACGGACTCACACTGGAATAAAACCCTACGAATGTAATAAATGTGGAAAAGCCTTCAGCTGGAATTCTCATCTTATAGTACATGCGAGAATTCATACAGGAGAGAAACCTTATGTATGTAATGAATGTGGGAAGTCTTTCAACTGGAACTCTCATCTTATTGGACATCAGAGAACTCATACTGGAGAGAAACCTTTTGAATGTACTGAGTGTGGGAAATCTTTCAGCTGGAGCTCCCATCTTATTGCCCACATGAGAATGCATACTGGAGAGAAACCCTTTAAATGTGATGAATGTGAAAAGGCTTTTAGGGATTACTCAGCTCTTAGTAAACATGAAAGAACTCACTCTGGAGCAAAACCATATAAATGTACTGAGTGTGGAAAATCCTTCAGCTGGAGCTCCCACCTTATTGCCCATCAGAGAACTCACACTGGAGAGAAACCCTATAACTGTCAGGAATGTGGCAAAGCATTCAGAGAACGCTCAGCCCTCACTAAGCATGAAATAATTCATTCTGGAATTAAGCCCTATGAATGTAATAAATGTGGAAAATCCTGTAGTCAGATGGCTCATCTCGTTAGACATCAAAGAACTCACACAGGAGAAAAGCCCTATGAGTGCAATAAATGTGGGAAATCCTTCAGCCAGAGTTGTCACCTTGTTGCTCATCGCAGGATTCACACAGGTGAGAAACCATATAAATGTAATCAATGTGAAAGATCCTTCAACTGTAGCTCTCACCTGATTGCACACCGGAGAACTCACACGGGAGAGAAACCATACAGATGTAATGAATGTGGGAAAGCATTTAATGAGAGTTCTTCTCTCATTGTACATCTGAGAAACCATACTGGAGAAAAACCCTACAAATGTAATCACTGTGAGAAGGCTTTCTGTAAGAATTCTTCTCTTATTATTCATCAGAGAATGCACAGTGGAGAGAAGCGCTTTATATGTAATGACTGTGGAAAAGCCTATAGTGGTCACTCAGCCTTGCTTCAACACCAGAGGAGTCATAGTGAAGAGAAAGTCTGTGAATTGAACTGAAGAGAGATTTTCTTTCATTGTGCATTTGATAACACATTGAAAAAAAACTATAAGTATAATCAAGAGGTCATTTTTTAGTAGTTCAGTAAGACTCTTCCCTTACTACTCGCGAGGAAATATCTTCTTAGAAGAAATCTGTGAATGAAAAGAGTAGAGGAAACTTTAGCAGTTATGTAGCCCTTATTTAACTTCAGATAATTACAATGAGGAAAACTCCAAACTCCCACGGTCCACTAGGAATCCCATTTGAGGAATTTGAATGTAGGAAATGGACATCTTTTTAAAACGAGATTTCAACTATTTGTGGATCAGATTACATCGTTAAGGGAGAAACCTTATGCAAGGAAAAGTGTTATAGCTGAAAGTACACTGTTTTGTATCGAGCTGGAATATAGAATGGGAATATTTACAATAATGTTTTATGCGTTAGTATGGAAATACAAATTTTGCTATCCAAAGGGGGGGGGTGTCTGGGTACCCTTTAAGAAATAGAATATGGAGTACTAAGTCTGAATTTAGGGGAAAAGTCTCCAATGGGATCTTTACTGTGGATAAAGATTAACCTTAGAAAAGATTAGTAAATGAGATTACTAAAATGATGGAAGGTTATTCCTTAGAAGTATGAGATTGATGTTTTTGGGACAAAGAGTGATAGTTAATAAGCCAGTATGTTGGTGTCCATGGTTTACTCATTACTGCACTGTTGTTGGACATGAATTAGTTTGTAATTTGTTTTAGGTAATCACTATAAGTTAAAATTATGGAACACTGCATCAAAATACATAACCTGAAGGAATAAAAAGGTTACAGAGTTGTATATTCATATCTGCCATAACATCTAAAAGATGTATATGAACAAGGACTGGAAAGACTCATGAAGAAATTAACACAGTTAATTAAAATTTTTTTTTTTAGTTTTACAATCACATTCAGCACTTACCTACCATGCTCTTAAACTTGGTTCTAAATGCTTTTCAATTATTAACTCATTCAATCCCCTTAGTTCTATGAGGTCGGTACGATTATTATCCCAGTTTTACAAATGGAGAAACTGAGGCAATGATGTTGAGGAACCTACCTTAGTACACAGCTAGTTAGAAGTGGCACTGAGATGGTTTGGCTCTAGAGTTCATATGCTGACTCTTTAGTGATTCTTTTCCCTCAATGGTTTTTTGTTGTTATTGTTATTGTTGTTCAGTGTTTCTATGGAAGATATTTGATAATAAAAATCAAGAAATTTATAAATGATGAGAAATAAAGTTACTTGGCTCTCTGTTCTAAAGGATTTTTGCTAACATTAGTGCTAAGCTCCCTTTGGAATACGTCTGAATTGGACATTCAGAATTGCTCCATTTTATTTTTTGTATTTTTCCAATATTAGAAGCAGGGAGGCAGGCTCCCCACATGTGCCCATCCTAGATCCATTCAGCATGCCCACCAGGGGGCGATGCTCTGCTCATCTGGAGCATTGTTCCTTTGCAGCCAGAGCCATTCTTGCGCCTGAGGTAGGGGCCATGGAGCTGTCCTCAGTGCCCAGGCCAACTTTGCTCCAATGGAGCCTTGGCTGCGGGAGGGGAAGAGAGAGAGACAGAGGAAGGAGAGGGGGAAGAGTGGAGAAGCAGATGGGCACTTATGTGTGCCCTGGCCGGAATCGAACCCAGGACTTCCACAGGCTGGGCTGATGATCTGCCACTGAGCCAACCAGCCAGCGCTCACTGCATTTTCTGGAACACTTATTTTGCTTATTTTACCACAAAAATAATTAAAATAATAATTATTTAATTATTATAAAATATATAAAAATACTTATATATTGCAAAATCCCTTGGTATAGCGAAAAACTCACAAAATTAGATGGATACAATTGAAAAATCTGTGATACAGTAAGACCACGAAAAGTGAACTGCAATATGGTGAGGGACGACTACTGCGCAGCTAATTCATCATCATCTTCATCGTTCAAGTTGTATTAATGTCACCGGTGAGTACCCATATAGAATTTTATATGTTGTTAAAATTACGTAGGTTTAAGAGTGTAGAAAGGGTTTAAGAGCATGGGACGTGTTTATAAGAGTATGGGAAAGGTTTATAAGAGTGTGGGTGTTTATAAAGTCTTAAAAATATATAAATAATAAATATAAGATTGCTACTTCGCAGATTTTCACCTGTCACGGGGGGTTCTGGAACTAAATCCCATGATAGATGTGGGACCACTGTATTTCCAATGCACCAAACTCGGACTCTAAACACCCTCTCCTAGCGTTATGACCTTGGAAGGATTCTAATAAGATTTCAAGGAGGGCAACCCAGGCCAAACGGAAGAACTAGCATGTAGATGAAGCAAAGGTGAGGGTGATGCGGGGTTCGTTTTCAGTCATGTGCTGCTTAATGACAGGGATATATTTTAAGACACATGGTTAGGTGATTTTGTTGTCATGCAGACATCACATAGTGTGCAGTTAGACACACACAGCTGAATAATACAGACTACTACACACCTAGGTTGTATGGGACAGCCTGCTGCACAGCTGGGCTGTATGGTCCAGCCTATTGCTCCTGGGCTCTAAGACTGTACAGCATGTTACCGCACATAACACCAGATTAAATCAGGGACAAGAGAAAACGAGAGTAAGACATGGTAAACACAGGATGTATGAGGCTGCTGTTGGTGTAACATGGAATACTGTTCTACAGCAAACTCCCCCCCCCCCTCATTGCTTATAGAGAGAGGAAAGGAGATAGGGAAGAAAGGAGAGAGAGAGAGAGAAAAGGCAATTTATTCTACTTAGTTCCATCTAGTGTGCACTCATTGATTGCTTCTTTTATGTTCCCTGACCGGGTATTGAACCTGCAACCTCAGTGTGCTGGGACAACACTTTATCTACTGAGCAACCTAGTCAGGGCTGACAGCAAACTTTTAAAAAATGAGTACACGGCCTGACCTGTGGTGGCGTAGTGGATAAAGCGTTGACCTGGAAATGCTGAAGTCGCCGGTTCGAAACCCTGGGCTTGCCTGGTCAAGGCACATATGGGAGTTGATGCTTCCAACTCCTCCCCCCTTCTCTCTCTCTCTGTCTCTCCCTCTCTTCTCTAAAATGAATAAATAAAAAATGAGTACACAAAAATAATGATTACAAAGTATAGTAAAGACCTTGGCAGGTTCGCTCAGTCAGAGCGTCATCGTTCTGAAACACCAAGGTTGCAAATTTGATCCCCAGTCAGGGCACATATGGGAAGTGACCACTGAATGCACAATTAAGTTGAATAGCAAATGAATGTTTCTCTCTTTCTTCCTCCCTTCCTGTCTCTCAAAAAAAAAAAAAAAAAAAAAAAGGAAAGGAAAGAAAAAAGATAGTAAATACATAAACCAGTAACAGCTGTTTATTATTAGCCAGTATGACATACTGTCCATATTGTATGTGCTAAGCATCTATCAGTAGGAGTGCTTTCTCCAGCATCACCACAACCACATGAGTACCACGTTGCACCACAATGTTAGGAGAGCTATGACATTAGGTAATAGGACTGTTTCAGCTCCATTGTAATCCCATGGGGCCATGGTTGTACATATACGTAGTTTGTCGTTAACTGAAATGTTGCTGTCTGGCACTTGACTCACTGGGAAAGCAGGCCTTCCTGCCTAAGAACTTCCTGGAGGTTCTGCTGGACCCAGTTTATTTCCTGGATGTTATTCTCGTCCAGTGAATAAACTGGCTGGGCTGGGAGGTGGCCAGTGAGCTCTTTTGGGAACTTCATGTAAACTGGTTGGGGGGCCTCAGCGGACCCTCCAGGGCCCCATCACTGCCAGGGGTGCAATACCCCAATGGAGGACAGAGAGGCAGTCTCCCACAATGAGAAGTATTGTACATGTAAACACACACAGCAAATCTTAGGCTCTCAATAGCTCAATTACACTCATTCTCAACTCTGGACATCTTAAGATCCAGTACACTCATGGGACTGATGCACTCGGACATGAGTATGTCGTAGCCATGGAGATCACACCTCACCAGTATCTGAAACAGGGAAGGAGATGTGTAGGGAGGGTGGTGACGGAAGTGAATTCCAGGCTCATTCATAAATCGGGTTAGGGCCTGACCAGGCAGTTTGCGCAGTGGATAGAGCGTCAGACTGGGATGCTGAGGACCCAGGTTTGAGACCCTGAGGTCGCCAGCTTGAGCACAGGTTCATCTGGTTTAGGCAAAAGCTCACCAGCTTGGACCCAAGGTTGCTGGCTCAAGCAAGGGGTTACTTGGTCTGCTGAAGGCCCGCGGTCAAGGCACATATGAGAAAGCATTCAATGAACAACTAAGGTTTTGCAACGAAAAACTGATGATTGATGCCTCTCATCCCTCTCTGTTCCTGTCTGTCCCTATCTATCTCTCTGTCTAATTAAAAAAATAAAGAAAAGAAAAAAAAGAAATTGGGTTAGGATGGTAATGACATCAGTGATGCCACTGGGCAGTGACTTGGCCAGACGCAGAACAGGAACAGATGAATGCTGAAAGTGCAGAAAGCTAGGAGAGGAAACGAGTTCCCTGGAAAACGGCTCCTGTGTGTACATGAAGCCTGGTGCCAATCTTTGGGCACCCGCAGGAGCTACAATCATGGGTGAGACGCTGGGGACATCAGCGAGGACAGGTCAGGGTATTGGTGCCACCACGGGCAGGAACAAGTGTGGTGGAAGCTCCAGTGAAGGCACCACAGTTGGACGAGGGAGGCCTTCCTGGGAGGTGATGCCTCTGCTTATTTATTTATTTTTTGTATTTTTCTGAAGTGAGAAGTAGGGAGGCAGAGAGACAGACTCCCACCTGTGCCTGACCAGGATCCACCTGGGATGCCCACCAGGAGGCGATGCCCTGCCCATCTGTGGCATTGCTCTGCTGCAACTGGAGCCATTCTAGTGCCTGAGGTGGAGGCCATGGAGCCGTCCTCACCGCCCGGGCCAACTTTGCTCCAATGGAGCCTTGGTTGCGGGAAGGGAAGAGAGAGACAGAGGAAATTGAGGGGGGAGGGTGGAGAAGCAGATGGGCGCTGCTTCTGTGTGTCCTGGCCAGGAATCAAACCTGTGACTCCTGCACACCAGGCCGAAGCTCTACCACTGAGCAAACCAGCCAGGGCCGCCTCTGCTTATTTCTGTCCACAGCCAGAGCAAGCAACAAAACCACCAGCTGTTGCTGTTGCCTTGGGGGGTTTTTAGAGAGAAAGAGGAAACACTTGCCTTCTGCACTGTAGACACTCAGCTATGGAGGCAGCAAAGGGCGGGCTGGGCCCAGGAAGGTTAACCTGGGAAAAGTTAGGGAGACCAACAATGGACCAGACCTGGGACCAAAAACAGGAAGAAAAAACACATGGAACAGGGACAGGGAGCATGCTGCCTACTGCTTCCTTACTGACTGTCCAATACCTGAAGGCAGGGACATGGCCTTTGTCTTATCTGCCCCTGCCAGCTTGACCTGTCTCTGCATGGCCCTTCATCTTGTTGGTGTCTCCATTGGCTGACGTGGTTCCGTGAAGGAGCCCCATGTGGCAACAGTAGTCGACCTCACACTGGTGGTTCCAAGGCAGAACCCAAACATTCTACAGGGAGCAAAGCTCCTTAGTTCCTGGGATACATATGGAGCACATGCTGGGCTCTAGCTGAACAGTTGCTTTCATCTGTAGGATCAAGACTAACATTTTTGGAGGGATGGACAAGATTGGAAGTTCTTTCACCTTTTTCTTTTTGTTTTTAATGGAATGGCCACTCCTTGTGTGTTTGCCTTATGCAGGTGAGTTCAGACCTATTTGGACAAATGACGGGCTTTAATGGGTGGCACCAACCATTGTTTTTACTGGTTTCAGGAGAAGTAAGGAGGATAATTACATTTCGTTGCTACCAGTTTTCTTTTCAATACTATCAGTAGTTTTGAGAACCTGTAAAAGTCATCTGATGGCCCAAAGAGTCCCCTAAGAAAAATAAGTCACCCCATGAACTGAGGAATGGAATAGAGGCAGAGGCGGGGTCACAGAGCAGAGGGACAGCTGTCAGAGGGAAGGGGGATGAGGGGATGGGATCAGAGAAGGTGAAGGGATTAGTGAAATTATATATACATAACACAGAGATACAGATAACAGGATAGGAAATCCCAGAGGAAAGGGGTAGGGAGTTAGGGGAGGGGGAGGGGGACAAAAGAGATGTAATGGGGGGCACGTGATTGGGGGTGTGAGAGTTAGATTGAGTGGGACACTTGAATCCATGTTAACACAATAAATTAATAAAAAAGAAAAATCACCTCAGATTCAACAGATTCCCCTAACAACCAGCCATAAGTCCTGTTGCTCATTCAGTGAGATGAAAACTAGTTTGGGGTCCTCTCACATACTGTATGAATGTCCTCTTGTGTATCTTTTATTATTGTGGCCTATAAGATAATATAGCTAGCCTGATCAGCTGGTGATGCAGTGGATAGAGCATTGGATTGGAACACAGAGGACCCAGGTTCAAAACTCCGAGGTTGCCGGCTTGTGTGCAGGGTCATCTGGCTTGAGCGACGGGGTTGCTAGCTTGAGTGTGGGATCATAGACATGACCCCATGTTCACTGTCTTGAGCCTAAGGTTGCTGTCTTGAGCCCAAGGTCTCTGGCTTGAGCCCAAGGTCGCTGGCTTGAGCAAGGGATCACTCGCTCTGCTGTAGCCCCCAGATCAAGGCACATAACGAGAAAGCAATCACTGAACAACTAAGCAGCTGCAATGAATTGATGCTTCTTATCTTCCTCCCTTCCTGTCTGTCTGTCCCTTTCTGTCCTTCTCACTGTCTCTATCAAGTAGTAGTAGTAGTAGTAGTAGTAGTAATAATAATAATAATAATAATAAAAAAACTAGGTAAGCATTGCCTGGAAATTAAATCCTCTGTTCTTAACTCTGTAGCTTGTGCTTTCTCGTTAGCTATTGCCATTTCCCATTTTTCACATTTTGCACAGAAAAGCCTCAGCCCTCTCGAATATGTGGATGCAGCTCTATTGGCTTTGTCATTTTGTCCCCTTGTGTTGGTGGTAGAATCCAATCACAGGTGCTCTGCAAGTGTAAAACATTCTTTACAATTAGTTGTCTTGGACGCTTTACATTTTGAGTCTGAGAGCCAACTGTGTTTATCTCAAAACAGAGGAACTGACCCTGATAACCCATCAAGTTAGGTAGCAAGTCTTTGTGCCAGTATGTGGTGCTTATAAACAATCTCGATTCTGTACAAGGGAAATGCTATCTGCTCGATATCATAGCATCTAATTTGTGTTGGAGGAAAAGCTATTGCTGTTGGACCCTCCCTGGCACTGGTTCTCTGACTTTCTGATGAAAGCATAGCCTCTTCAACTCCGTGCTGAGTCACTCCAGGTCCTCATGTGACTGCAAAAACAGATGAGAAACCAAATGTGTTATGTTCTTTCATTATTATTATTTAAGTGAGAGGAGAGGAGATAGACTACAGCATATGCCTTGGCCAGGATCCACCCAGTGATCCCCGTCTGGGGTAGATGCTCTGTCCATCTGGGGTCCATGCTCGCAACTGAGCTATTTTTAGCTCCTAAGGCGGAGGCTCCAGGCAGCCATCTTCAGTGCCCAGGGCCAACGTGCTTGAATCAATGGAGCCATGGCTGAGGGATGAGGAGAGAGAGAGAGGGAAAAAAAGGAGGAGGAAGAAGCAGGTGATTGCTTCACTTGTGTGCCCTGACTGGGAATCAAACCTGGGACTTCCACACGCCAGATCAATACTGTACCACTGAGCCAACCAACCAGGGCTCGTTTAATGGTCCATACTCACAAAAGGAAACACTTAGATGCAAACTAGTCACTCTGCTTTTGCAGACTAAGCCATATAATTCTACTAGGCATTGGGATACATTATTAAGAAATTTACTGTCTTCCCTGTTTAGAAACTAGGTGTTAGGCTTCCTCATCTAATACCAAGTTATTTCTTATTTTTCTATATCTTAAACCTGTCTACTTTCTCTAATCTCCCCTTCAAAGGCTTCTTAGCTGTGAAAAATCCTACACCCATCACATCCCTGGGAATAATGGTAAGTCAAAGGATCAAGAAATATAGGTGAACATTCCCAAAATTGTTGTGTATGGCTCTAGAGGGCACCCACAGTAGTCATCACTAACCTATACGGCCCCTTAGGACAAATTAGAAAAAGGCACCCCTCCTGGCTGTTTGGATAAGTATTGATGATCAGGAAATATAGAAAATAAGAAAACATAATTAATATGTATATCGATCCCAAACTCATTATTATTATTATTATTTGTTATTTTCTTAAGTGAGAAGCAGGGTGGCAGAGAGACAGATTCCTGCCTGCACCCAACTGGGATCCACCTGGCAAGCTCACTAAGGGGGCGATGCTCTGCCCATCTGGGATGTTGCTCCATAGCAACCGGAGCCATTCTAGTGCCTAAGGTGGAGGCCATAGAGCCATCCACAGTGCCCGGGCCAACTTTGCTCCAATGGAGCCTTGGCTGCAAGAGGGGAAGTGAGAGACAGAGAGAAGGGAGAGCGGGAAGGGTAGAGAAGCAGATGGGCACTTCTGTGTGCCCTGACCTGGAATCAAACCCGGGACTTCCACATACCGGGCTGACATTCTACCACTGAACCAACTGGCCAGGGCCCAAACTCATTATTAATCTTCTTAAAGCTCAACTATGAAGAGTTTACTTGCCTGTTCGCCCCACTACCATCAAAGCCCAGAGATTGGGCCAGGGTGTCAGAAGGCCTGCATTCTAGTCCTTAATTTGACACCAACTGGTTTTGTGAGCTTGCAATAGAGGTTTGCTGAAATCTCTGCCTCACCAGAGCTTTGGGTCAGAACTGTTGGTTCTGATATGGTGACAGGGCATGGAATTGTCTGTCTGGTCAGATCACTGGAAGAACCCAGTTTTCTACTGTAACTTTTCGCTTTTGGTTATATGAAAAAGTACTTAACTCATAATAAGGGGAATACACATGGAAAATGCAGCATAATTCCAGTTTTTACGTTGAAGTGGGCAAGATGTTTGATAAGGAACTCAACTGGCAAAGAAGTAGGGAAACAGAATCTGTTGTGCTTTTAGGTTTAGAAAGAGTGCAACTTCTGTACAGGGCAGTTGGCAATTCTCATAAATATCAAAAGGATGCATTTACTTTTGACCCAGAGAGTTGAAACATACCTGGGATTTGCTTTACTCAGCAGGACACACAGGTGTGGAAATGATTGTTATGAAGGAAGAAGTTTACACGGATTTCTAGAAACGGCATTACACACCTTGAAAGCCATGAGGGGAAGGATGAGAATTGGTCAAGAAGCAGGAGGAAGAAAGGGGAGGGTGTGGCCCAGAGCCTTTACTGAAGTTTTCCAGGGAAGGAATGGCTGAAGAGAGGTGGGTACCAGGAGTCAG
Organism: Saccopteryx leptura; assembly: GCF_036850995.1. Classification (NCBI taxonomy): domain Eukaryota; kingdom Metazoa; phylum Chordata; class Mammalia; order Chiroptera; family Emballonuridae; genus Saccopteryx; species Saccopteryx leptura. The sequence continues at coordinate 82,997,104 of NC_089505.1, read as the reverse complement.
TTTAGGATTGGACAGTTTGAATAATTTATTATTATTATTTATTTATTTATTTATTTATTTATTTTTTACAGAGACAGAGAATCAGAGAGAGGGACAGACAGGAACACAGAGAGATGAGAAGCATCAATTATCAGTTTTTCATTGCGACACCTTAGTTCATTGACTGCTTTCTCATATGTGCCTTGACCGTGGCTCACAGCAGACCGAGTAACCCCTTGCTCAAGCCAGCGACCTTGGGTCCAAGCTAGTGAGGTTTGCTCAAACCAGATAAGCTCGCGCTCAAGCTGGCGACCTCGGGGTCTTGAACCTGGGTCCTTGAACCTGGGTCCTCTACATCCTAGTCCGACGCTCTATCCACTGCGCCACCGCCTGGTCAGGCGAATAATTTATTATTATTATCATTATTCAGTGAGTGAAGGAGAAGCGGAGACAGACTACCGAATGCACCCGACTGGGATCCACCCGGCATGCCCAACATGGGGCGATGCTCTGCCCTTCTGGGGCATTGCTCTGTTGCAACCGGAGCCATTCTAGTTCCTAAGGCAGAGGCAATGGAGCCATCCTCAGCACTTGGAGCCAGCTCACTCCAATCAAGTGATGGCTGCAGGAGGGGAAGATAGAAATAGAGAGAGAGAGAGAAGCAAGAGAGGAAGGGGTGGAGAAACAGATGGGCGCTTCTCTTGTGTCCCCGATCGTGAGTTGAACCCAGGATATCTACACACTGGGCCAAGGCACTACCACTGATCCAAATGGCCAGGGCCAGTTTGAATAATTTTGACAGGCTCTGGGGTATTGGAGTGGTTCTGAGTTGTCCAGTACCTAGTCGTAGGGTGATCAGGGCAGGGGGAATATTGGCTTGTAGTGTTAAGAGTTTGATCAGGAAAATGGTTGGGGTGTGGGCTCTGGATTGCTTGATTTGTATATCAAAGGCATACTATGAGGGTGTCTTTTGCTCTTTCTAGAAAATACTAGCCCCCGGAGGGGTGTTTCTCTAGGAAAAAAGCCTAGAGAGATACCAAATGCCATAGCATCAAGAAAGAGTACAGAAAATAAGAAAAATAAAGTCAATATAACAAGCAATTACATTTCTAGGAAACATTATAAAAAAAAAAAAAACTTACTCTCCCATTCTGCTTCATGACTTTTCCTGTTTGTATTGCAATTTAAAATAATAGTCTCATCCTGTTTCATTCCCACCACGTCGGCACTAAGAACGACTTTGTCTAGATTTCCCGTGATCTTCCCCTTGCCAAAGCCAAAGGCCAATTTTCAGTCCCTGTATTGAAACGCGCTGTGACCCATATTCTTTTTTCTCCCCTATTGTTTCGTTATGAAAACCCGAAACAAATGGAAAAGTTGAGCGCACATCCATATACCCCACACCGACAAGGACAAGGCAACAATGAAAAATTTTGCACCATTAGCATTTCTTCTGGTTCTTTTTGTCATGCCAAGCTGACTTTCACTGAGGGCTGAGCCTCAGGACCTTTTCTGGAGCAGCTGCCAAACTGCACAGCCTGAACTAGTGAAGGGACAGACAGTGAGGAACTCGGAGTGGCCACTTCAGCTTGTCCGATTTTGCAAGTGGCTGAATAATATCCTTTATTGCCTATTGCATTTTTGTTCAATTTGTACAAACAACGACTCTTTTTTTTTTTTTTTTCTTTTTCTTTCAGGAGTTATGGAGGATGTGACATCTGAGCCGACAAATAACGTGACGGCACACTGGATGGCCCTGAACACCGACACCTCGGATGCAGGTTGGTGGAATTGCACCCCAGGCTGCCCTATAATGTCCTTTCATCACAGTATTTATTACACAACCGGAGCCCATCAGGGCAACACTCGGGTTGTAAAAACTAAGGCTACTGTCATGAGTCAGGGATCCCACATCTCTACAGAGCTAAAGAGAGGGTTTTGACCCAGGACAGGAGCCAGACAAAAAAGGGGGAGTCCATGATGACCTGGGAACTCATATTTATTCAAATAGGCTGGGCAATGTGCCTCCCTCTGTATTTTTTAAAACTAATAATGCTGCCTGACCTGTGGTGGTGCAGTGGATAAAGTGTCAACCTGGAACGCTGAAGTCGCCGGTTCAAAACCCTGGGCTTGCCTGGTCAAGGCACATATGGGAGTTGATGCTTCCTGCTCCTCCCTTCTCTCTCTCTCTCTCTCTCTCTCTCTCCTGTCTAAAATGAATAAATAAAGTCTTTAAAAAAATTTTTAAAAAACCCCAAAACTAATAATGCTATTTTCACCGTTGCCAGTTGGCTCAGTGATAGAGCGTTGACCCGGCATGTGGATAGCCCAGGTTTGATTCCCAGTCAGAGCACACAGGAGAAGCGCCCATCTGCTTCTCCACCCTTCCCCCTGTCCTTTCTCTCTGTCTCTCTCTTCCTCTCCTACAGCCATGGCTCTATTTGAGCGCTTTGGCCCTGGGCACTGAGGATGGCTCCATGGAGCCTCTGCCTTGGGCACTAAAAATAGCTTGGTTGCAAGCATGGTCCCAGATGGGCAGAGCATCCACCCCAGATGGGAGTTTACAGGTGGATCCTGGTTGGGGCCCATGCAGGAGTCTGTTTCTCTGTCTCCCCTCCTCTTACTTGGAAAATAAGAAAAAAAAAAGGAGTGCTATTTTTGGCCCTGGTCAGGTGGTTCAGTGGATAGATATGTTGTCCCTACATACCAGGGCTCAGGTTTGACCCCTGTCAGGGCACAGATGAGCAGCAGCCAATGAGTATACAACTAAATCAAATGACTAAGTGGAAAAATGAGTTGATACTTCTCTCTTTCCCTCTCTCCCCTTCTCTCTCTTTCCTTCCCTTCCCCTACTTCCTTTCTCTTAAATCAATGGCAAATATTTTTTTAAAAATACAATTTTTTAATGGTATTTCTGATTTTATCTTTCATTTCCCTCTAGGATAACAATATAATTAACTTATATACGAACTGACAGGCAGAACTAAAATGAAATTTGGTGAGAACTTCTTTTCTTTCCTTTTCAGTGCTTATTCCACACAGACCTGCTCTTATGGAAGTGATTAAAATTGCATGTGTAGCCTTAAGCATCGCACTGGTATGTGGCACTGCTGTTTTCTATATGATATAGTAAGTATATGCTAAGTAACATTACCATTCTTAAGTAAGACATGAACTAACTAGGTTATTAGTGATGATGATAATAATAATTGTGGTCCTGGCTGGTTTGCTCAGTGGTAGATCATCGACCTGACATGTGGAAGTCCCAGGTTCAATTCCCAGTCAGGGCACACAGGAGAAGCACCCATCTGATTCTCCACCCTTCCCCCTCTCCTTTCTCTCTATCTCTCTCTTCCCCTCCTGCAGCCAAGGTTCCATTGGAGCAAAGTTGGTCCGGGCACTGAGGACGGCTCCATTGTCTCTGCCTCAGGTGCTAGAATGGCTCCAGTTGCAACGGAGCAACACCCCAGATGGGCAGAGCATTGCCCCCTGCTGGGCATCCAGGTTGATCCTGGTCAGGTGCATGCAGGAGTCTATCTGACTGCCTCCCCACTTCTATCTTTGGAAAAATACAAAAAAACCCACACAATTTCAGTATAAACAGAAGGAATATATCAGCATGTAGGGGATTTCGTTAAGGTAGCCATTTTAGGACTACCTTGAAGTAAATCAGAAGAAGACAAAATTAGATTGAAGGTAAAAATGAAGAATTTTGCTAATGAGAGAGTAGCATGTTTAGTTATGGGTTTTCTAATGTGGCTATCAAGCTCCTATAACTCAATTCGTGGAACTGCAGCTTCAGTGTCTTTCATTAGTATAGACAAAGATGTTAACAGATAAAATGTTTTCTTTTTCTTTTCTTTTTTTTTTTTTAGCAAGAGAGACAGGAAGGGAGAGAGATGAGAAGCATAAACTTGTAGTTGCGGCACCTTAGTTGTTCTTTGATTACTTCTCATATGTACCTTTACCAGGGGGCTCCAGCCAAACCAGTGAGCCCTTGCTCAAACTGGCAACCTTGGGATCAAGTCAGTGAACTTTGGGCTCAAGCCAGTGACCATGGGGTCATGTCTATGATCCCATGCTCACACCCTGCGCTCAATCTGGTGAACCCACACAAGCTGGCAACCTCGGGGTTTTGAACCTGGGACCTCTGTGTCTCAGATCGATACTCTACCCACTGTTCCACCACTGGTCATGCAGTTACTCCTTTTTGATTAGCACAAATTTTAGATCTGTGATTACTTTGGTTTCGTAGTATATTTCTGCCTCTGTTCCCCACCTACCACCACCTACTAGTGACTCCTTTTCAGTCAAAAAGTCAGATGATTAAGACATGATGCTGTAGTGTGAACACTGTGCTCCTAAACTCATCTGTATTATTCTCTAGTAGACGGGCACAGGCTGAGCAAAAGCAACAACTTGCGTCACTGTATCGAAATATCAAGATACCGTTATTAGGAGAGGAAGAGGACGGCTTCCAGGACGAGTACAAAGATGAGTCCAGTGATCTACGTTCAGAGAATGGGGAGCAACTGGCCCAGTTCATTAATTCAGGTAGAAGGTCAACCAGTTATTCTTGTCAGATCCAAAGTCCCATGAACGCTGGCAGTGATGGTTTTGTTTTCAGAGGCAAAGCTAAGTGGGAGTTCATGGAGTTTGAGGAAAGGAAGATGAATATTTACAGCCACACCTACAGAAATGACCTGTTCCCACCAGATTGCACAGAGTGGTAAACCATGTGTGTGATTTGCTTGGTTCCTTTTTGCAGTGAAGTTCCAAGGATTGAAAACAGTTCGGGACACGAGTTTTTTCTCAGACAAGACATCCCTTAAACATACTTGTTAAAGTAACATTATTCCCAAGTTTAGAACACAAACAGATGTCCCACCTGTACCATGGGCCTCAATCAGACGTGAAAACAGACTCCAGGCCCACAAAACAGAGGTCTTTACCCCAGGTTCAAGGACCCTTGTCTGAGTGATGCCACCGTGCCTGCAAATACTTGTGAGGTGAGAGCCACATAGGTGCTCATATAAGCCTGATTTTATAGAAGTTCTGAGGTTCTTGGATACTTGCTTTAAAAAAAAAATCCTCGAGCCTGATCTGCGGAGGCGTAGTAGATAAAGTGTCCGCCTGGAATGCTGAGGCTGCGGAGTTGAGGCCCTGGGCTGGCCTGGTGAAGGCCCATGCAAGAAGTAACTACAAGTTGATTCCCGCTCCTCTCTCCCACCTTTCTCTCTCTCTCTCTCTCTCTACTCTCTCTAAAAATCAACAAATAAAATCTTTAAAAAAAAATCCAACTGACCAGGCAGTGGTGCAGTGGATAGACTGTTAGACTGGGATGCAGAGGACCCAGGTTCAAGAACCCGAGGTCGCCAGCTTGAGCGCAGGCTCACCAGCTTGAGCACAGGGTCGCCGGCTTAAGCATGGAATCATAGACATGACCTCATTGTCACTGGTTTGAGCCCAAAGGTGGCTGGCTTGAACCCAGGGTTGCTGGCTGGAGCAAGGGGTCACTCAGTCTGCTGCAGTCCCCAGTCAAGGCACATATGAAAAACCAATCTATGAACAATTAAAGTGGCTAAGGAGCTGCAACAAAAGGTTGATGGTTCTCATCTCTCTCCCTTCCTGTCTGCCTGTCCCTATCTGTCCCTCTCTCTGTCTCTCTCTCTCTCTGTCTCTGTCACACACACACAAAAATCCTAGAGTAGCTGGTCCAAGTGAAATGGTGTCTACAAGTAATTGATCACAACCAGTTATAGATTTCTTTGTTCCTTCTCCACTCTCACTGCTTCACTTGACTAGCTTAAAAAAAAAAAATCCTAGAGGCCTTACCTGCTGTGGCGCAGTGGATAAAGCGTCGACCTGGAATGCTGAGGTCGCCAGTTCAAAACTATGCACTTGTCTGGTCAAGGCACATGTGGGAGTTGATGCTTCCAGCTCCTCCCCTTTTATCTCTCTCTCTCTCTCTCTCTGTCTCCTCTCTAAAATGAATAAATTTAAAAAATAAAAAATAAAATCCTAGAGAAAAAGTGGGTAGAGAGTCAGTGTCTAATTCAATCTTACAACCATAGCCTGTATGAATCTCCTCTCTAACAACCCCAGATATGGACAGTCAGAAAGAGGTGGAAGGCCAAAGAGAGAGATCATTGATGCTAATGAAGGCTGATGGCTCTTGCTAACCCTTAGAAGAGATTTTTTCAATGTCTTCCACTACATTGAATTATAACATTTTTACTTTTTTTTTTTTTTGTATTTTTTTTGTATTTTTCTGAAGCTGGAAACGGGGAGAGACAGTCAGACAGACTCCCGCATGCGCCCAACTGGGATCCACCCAGCATGCCCACCAGGGGGCGATGCTCTGCCCCTCCGGGGCTTCGCTCTGTTGCGACCAGAGCCACTCCAGCGCCTGAGACAGAGGCCACAGAGCCATCCCCAGCGCCCGGGCCATCTTTGCTCCAATGGAGCCTCGCTGCAGGAGGGGAAGAGAGCAACAGAGAGGAAGGAGAGGGGGAGGGGTGGAGAAGCAGATGGGTGCTTCTCCTGTGTGCCCTGGCCGGGAATCGAACTCGGGACTTCTGCACGCCAGGCCAACGCTCTACCACTGAGCCAACCGGCCAGGGCCTACATTGATTTTTAAGTTGGAATTTAATAAGCTTGAATACAAACTCATAGACACAGACAACAGTATAGTGATTACCAGAGAGAAAGGGGGGTGGGGGAAGGAGACTTGACTTGGGGTGGTCAACATACAATACAATATTCAGAAGATGTATTATAAAATTGTACACCTGAAACCTATATAATTTTACTAAGCAATGTCACTTAATAAATTCAATAAACTAAAGCTTGAATACAAAAAAATGGGACAATACCTTAAGAATTAAAATTTTCATTATCCTTATTAAACAAATGACATCCATTGTGAGTTGAAAATTCTACTATTTGTACCTTTATTTTTCAATAAATTTTTTTTTGGTTTTTCTCCATTTCTTTTTCTTTTTCTCTTTAGTGTGAGAGAGGAACGAGAGAGAGAGAGACAGAGACAGAGTGGGAGAGAGCGATGAGAAGCATCAACTCATAGTTGTGGCACCTTAGTTGTTCATTGATTGTTTTCTCATATGTGCTTTGACTAGGGGACTCCTGCTGAGCCAGTGACCCCTTGCTCAAGCCAGAAACCTTGGGCTTCAAGCCAGTGACCTTTGGGCTCAAGCTGGCAACCATGGGGTCATGTCTATGATTCTATGCTCAAGCCAGTGACCCCACACTCAAGCTGGATGAGCCTACGCTCAAGCCGAGGACCTCAAGGTTTCAAACCTGGGTCCTCAGCATCACAGGTCAGTGCTCTATCCACTACGCCACCATCTGGTCAGGCATTTTCCTCCATTTCTATTCTCCATTTATTTGTGTCTTGAAAATATGTCTACATTTTAGTTATTAGATCGAAAAGAAGGCAACATAGTGAAAGGACAAGATTGGTGAGCAAGCAAAAGTTAGAAGAGGACATGAATACTGAATGCTGTGCACCTTGAAAAAGTGGGAAATCTGTGAAAGCAAACGAAGTTCTCCCTGCGGGACATGCTACCCGGTATCAAGAAAACAAGAGCAGGGAAGTTGGACTGAGGATGTGCAAACCCTATGGAAAGAAAACTAGAAGTATATAACAAAATAAATTAATATGATACAGCAATCCTTGCATCTTAGCTCTCATAGTTTAAGAATAATTGTAATGTAATCAGAAAGAGAAAAATCTAGCTTTAAAAGTGTGAAAGAGAAATTGTTGGCATTTTCTTTTCTTGCTACTAACCAGAAATACAAGTAATTTCTCTGGGAAATCTCCCAGGCCATGCTGCGCAAGCCACTTGCCTTTCTTGCTGGGTAGTTGGTAGTTCCAATATGCTAAGGCTGGGGGTTTGATTTCCACTCAGAGCACACAAAGGAGTCAAGTGAATGCATGGATGGGTGTAAGAACAAATCGATGTTTGTTTCTCTCTTCTTCTCTCTCTATAGTCAATTTTTAAAGAAGGAAGAAAGAAAAGAATGAAGAATGTGTGGCCTGGCCTGACCAGGCGGTGGCACAGTGGATAGAGCATTGGCCTGGGATGCTGAGGACCCGGGTTTGAAACTCCAAGGGAGGGGAGAGAGAAACACAGATTTGTTGTTTTACTCATTTATGCATTTATTGGTTTGCTGGAAATGCACTACACACCATGTACAGATGTCAGCACATAGAGGCTGGATGGCTTTTTAATCAAGTATTAAGTTATAAAGGAAGGGAAGAACATGAATCTAGTCAACCAATGCTTGTTGGTGCCAGTTCAACGCCAACAGCAATTCTCAATCTTGGAGTGCGTTGAAGAAGTAAACTATGCAGCGCAAAACAGCTCAATTGTGATAAAGTACAGCTGTGAAAACAGCATGCACAGCTCTGAGGTGGAGCTCTGGAGCTTGTTCTGCTCTGTTCCTCACTCTTGGGTAGTTCAGCTCAGCCAAGGATTCACATTCTCTCTCTTTCTTTCTCTCTCCTTTTCGCCCTTCCTTCCTTCCTTCTTTTGCAAGAGAGATATATGGAGAGAGACAGACAGGAAGGGAGAGAGATGAAAAGCATCAACTCATAGTTGCAGCAGCTTAGTTGTTCATTGATTACTTTCTCATATGTGCTTTGACTGGGGGGCTACAGCAGAGCAGTTGACCCCTTGTTCAAGCCAGCGACCTCGGGCTCAAGCCAGCGACCATAGGGTCACATCTATGATCCCATTTTCAAGCTGGTAACCCTACACTCAAGCTGGATGAGTCTGTGCTCAAGCTGGTGATCTTGGGGTTTCAAACCTGGAACTCCTGCATCCCAGGCCAATGCTTTATCCATTGCACCACCGCCTGGTCAGGCCAGGAGAAACATTCTTCATTCTTTTTTAAAAATTGATCATAGAGAGAGAGGAAGGGAGAAACAAACATCGATTTGTTGTTGCACCCATCCATGCATTCACTGGTTGATTCTTTTGTGTGCCCTGAGTGGAGATTGAAGCCCCAAACTTGGCATATTGGGACCACCAACTACCCAGCCAGGGCCACTCCTCATTCCCTGCTGGGAAGGGAAAGTGGGCTCTCCCAGCCAGGGAAGAGGTGGCTTATATGGATAAGAGTTCCTGCCCCTGAACACTGATTGTTCTGTCATGCAAATGACGAATCCAAATCCTCACAGTTTGGTTGGTCCAAAATGCCTTGGTCAGAACAGAGCCACTCTGATTGGCTGGAGCTGCATAGCTTGGATTGGATGGAAAAAGCCTCAGTCCAATTAGTTGAAATAGGATTCCAGGAACAACTTTATAAGGGATATTTCACTTGGCAGAAACACAGTGCAAGCAGGCAGGTAAGTGCAAAGGCAAGCAGTTCAGCACAGCTTTCTCCATAAAGTGCAGTTAGTGGGAGAGGACCCTGAGCAGAAATGGCTAATAGGATCTTTTTTAAAAAAAAATCTGGGCCTAGCCTGACCTGTGGTGGTGCAGTGGATAAAGCACTGAGCTGGAATTCTGAAGTTGCCTGTCCGAAACCCTGGGCTTGCCAGGTTAAGGCACGTACAACAGGCAGTCAATGAACAACTAAAGTGAGGCAACTATGAATTGATACTTCTCACTCTCCCATTTACTCTTTCTGTAAAATCATTAAATAGAATCTTAAAAAAAAAAATTCTGGGCCTAGTTAGCCTGACCAGTGGTGGTACAATGGAAAGAGTGTCAGCCTGGGCTGCTGATGGCCCAGGTTTGAAACCACAAGGTTTCCATCTTGAGCGTGGGGTCATCAGGCATGGTCCCCATGGGTGCTGGCTTGAGCAAGGGGGGGGGGTCACTGGCTCAGCTGGAGCCCCCCAGTCAAGGCATGTATGAGAAGCAACCAATGAACAACTAAAGAGACACAACTATGAGTTTATGCTTCTCATCTCTCTCCCTTCCACTCTCTCTTTCTCTCTAAAAAAAAAAAAAGCCCTGGTTGGTTAGCTCAGTAGATAAGAGTGTCAGCCTGGTCTTTGGATGTCCTGGGTTCCATCCTCGGTCAGGGTACACAGGAGAAGCAACCATCTGCTTCTCTTCCCCTCCCTCTCCACTTCTCTTCTTCCTCTCTCACCGCCAGTGGCTCGATTGGTTTGAGTGTCAGCCTCAGGCTCTGAGGATGGCTCAGTTAACTTGAGGATTGGCCCCAGACAGGGGCTGCCAGGTGGATCCTGATCAGGGCACATGCGGGAGTCTATCTCCCCTCCTCTCACATAAATAAGAAAGAAGGAAGGAAGGAGGAAGGGAGGTAGGGAGGGAGAGAGAGAGGGAGGAAAACTGAGCCCAATTAGCCACCAGGAGCCCTTTATTTTTCCTTTTCCAAGTTAGAGGCTTTGGTGTTCATTGTCCTTGGCTGTGTGTGTGTGTGTGAGTGTGTGTGTGTGTGTGTGTGTGTGTGTGTGTGTGTGTGTGTATGTTTACCCCAATTCTGCAGTATACACAAACTGCTAAACAGCTTGATTTTACTGAGAGGTTACAAAACAATAGTCATAGTATAAAAATGGCAAAACAAAGTGGTGACTTAAAAATTTTTTTTTTTCACAATTGGCTTTAGAGAAAGAGAGGAAAGAAGAAAGGAACATAGATCTCTTCTGGTTTTGTGCCCTGACAAAGGGATTGAACTGGCAACCTCTGTGCTTCAGGATGATGCTCTAAGCCAGGGGTCCCCAAACTACGGTCCTTGGACTGCATGCGGCCCCCTAAGGCCATTTATCCGGCCTCCGCAGCACTTCCAGAAGGGGCACCTCTTTCATTGGTGGCCAGTGAGAGGTGCAGATGCATCCTGTGCTTCTGGACTACTGTATATGGCGGCGCCGCAAAGCGCTGAGTCGCTCACGTACAGTACTACTTCTGGTGACATGGGATGCATGCGTCATGGCTCCGGAAGCGTGTCATATCCCTTGTTACGGCTAGCAGTGACAAATATGGAACCGGACATTGACCATCCCATTAGCCAAAAGCAGGCCCATAGTTCCCATTGAAATACTGGTCAGTTTGTTGATTTAAATTTACTTGTTCTTTATTTTAAATATTGTATTTGTTCCCATTTTGTTTTTTTACTTTAAAATAAGATATGTGCAGTGTGCATAGGGATTTGTTCATAGTTTTTTTTATAGTCCGGCCCTCCAATGGTCTGAGGGATAGTGAACTGGCCCCCTGTGTAAAAAGTTTGGGGACCCCTGCTCTAAGCAAACAAACTATCTGGCCAGGGCAAAAGTGATTACATTTTTTTTTTTCAAAAATTCATTGAGAGGAGGAGAGGCAGAGAGACAGAGTCCCACATGCTGGAGCAAGCCCACCAGGGGGTGTGGCTTTGCCCATCTGGGGCGTTGCTCCATTGCTCAGCAACCGAGCTCTTCTTAGCACCTGAGGTGGAGGCCATGGACATCCTCAGTGCCCAGGGCCAACTCGCTCCAATTGACCCATGGTTGCAGGAGCAGAAAGAGAAGTGAGAGGAGGAGGGGTGGGGAAACAGATGGGTGCCTCTCCTGTGTGCCCTGACAGGGATTCGAACCCGCAACATCCATACGACAGTCCAACACTGTACCACTGAACCAACAGGCCAGGGTCCACATTTTCTGACTGAAGAATTACGGCATATGTGCATTTAGTACCTGTGTGTGAAAGGCTACGTTTAAGTCTCATAACTTTATGGATTCTGAAATAATGTCTACAAACACTTGAGTGATTCGCTGCAGCGAGTGCTTCCCACAAATTTGAGCTAAGCCCCTCCTCTGTTCTGGGACCCAAACTGGCCATCTCCCAGTGCCCCTCATGGTGGAACCTGGTCTTTTCCCCTGGAGCAGGGGTCAGGAACCTATGGCTCACGAGCCAAATGTGGATCTTTTGATGGCTGCATCTGGCTCGCAGACAAATCTTTAATAAGAAAAATAATAACATTAAAAATATAAAACAGCCTGACCAGACGGTGGCGCAGTGGATGGAGTGTCAGACTGGGATGTGGAGGACCCAGGTTCGAGACCCTGAGGTCGCCAACTTGAGCGTGGGCTCATCTGGTTTGAGCAAAAGCCCACCAGCTTGAACCCAGGGTCGCTGGCTCTAGCAAGGGGTCACTCGGTCTGCTGAAGGCCCGCAGTCAAGGCACATATGAGAAAGCAGTTGATGAACAACTAAGGTGTTGCCACGCGAAATGAAAAACTAATGATTGATGCTTCTCGTTTCTCTCCGTTCCTGTCTGTCCCTGTCTATCCTTCTCTCTGACTCACTCTCTGTCTCTGTAAAAAAATTAATAAAATAAATAAATAAATAAAATATATAAGACGTTCTCATGTATTACAATCCATTCATTTTCTACCGCTCATGTTCATGGTTGCGGGTGGCTGGAGCCAATCACAGCTGTCCTCCGGGACAGCACCAAATTTTTATGGATAATGCGTAACAAACACAGGTCGTTGTATGGCTCTCATGGTACTACATTTTAAAATATGTGGCGTTCATGGCTCTCTCTAAACCAAAACCAACCTTTTGGTTTAGCCAAAAAGATGACCTACCCCTGCCCTGGAGGTTCATTGGGATGTCTCTGAGTGGCCTGTGGATCTGGAAACTACATTACCCAGAATGCTCCTAGCCGCCAACAGCAAAGCCGACCAATGAAAGTGTAGGAAAAGTTTGCGTGCGCCACTGTGGGCGGGACTTCCGGCACTTAGCGGTAAACGTTCTGTCTCCCTGGAGAGTGGTGCGCCTGAGCGCTGGACCCGGCGCGATGACGGGGCTGAGAAGGCGCAGGAGTCGTCCTGTCCTCCGCAAAGACGCGGATGTGAGTTTCTACGACGCCGCTCGGGTTACCTGGGCCAGGGTCCGGACTGGGACCGCGGTCCCCCGGGCTGCCTCCTCTCCCGCCGCTCCCGCCCCGCCACGCCCCACCCACAGAGTTCGATGGCAGCGGCCGCGCTGAGGCGACCGGCTGAGGTGAGCGCGTCCCCCGGGCCCTCACTGCCTCACCCCTCCGAACCCGGAGCTCCGGTGCGGGGGCCCGTCACGTCCTGCAGCCCAGGCCCCGGCGTCCTGGACCATGAGGCGCTCGTGGGTGACACCCGGGGTGACGCGGTGACAGAGTTGACAGGCGGAGGAGCCGCCGTGTGAGGATCAATCTGGTGTCCTGTGTCCGTGAGGGTCGGAGGGTGTGAGGCGGAGCCGCACCTGGAATAGCATACCGGGGGCGCGTAGAACAGAAAGAGACACGATCGCCCTGGTCGGTTGCCTCAGCAGTAGAGCTCAAACTCAAGTGTATGTCTTGAGTTTGATTCCTGGTCAGGGAACACAGGAGAAGCGTCCATCTGCTTCTCCACCCTTCCCCCTCTCCTTCCTCTCAGTCTCTCTCTTCCCCTCCCGCAGCCGAGGCTCCATTGGAGCAAAGTTGGCCGGGCGCTGAGGATGGCTCCATGGCCTCTGCCTCAGGCGCTAAGAAGAGCTCGGTTGCTGAGCAATGGAGCAATGCCCCAGATGGGCAGAGCATCGCCCCTTAGTGGGCATGGTGGGTGGATCCCGGTCGGGCTCATGTGGGAGTCTGTCTGTCTGCCTGCCTCCCCACTTCTCACTTAAGGAAAATACAAAAAAAAAAAAAAAAAAAAGACATGGTCTTTGTTAGGGTTTTAAAAGTTTTTAAGAATTTAACAGCTGTTCAAAGGAAAAACAGATTGGAGAGGTTGATGAGTTCATGGAGTCACTGGAAGATTCTCAGTTCACGGTCACACTGCTGGGAAGAGTGGATACTGAGCACTTACACAGAAGTTAGACAGCCAGCCTGACTGAGCCAGGGAAGAAGAGTACAGGGAATAATAAGCGCATGGAACCCCACCAGAAATCCCTTTATCCCTCTTAAGGCCTACCTGCTTGTGTAGGTTGCCATGACTGACAGCGTTCTTATTGAATCCAAACAGGTAAGTAGAGGGTGTCCCAAACCGTCATTCACACAGCCCCCCTCCAGTGTTCCCTAGAATACCTTTTTCCCTCCAAATTGATTATAGAAAGAGAGTGTGAGACCCCATGTGAGACCCGTGTGTTGTTTCACTAGTATACATTGGTTGATTCTTGTATGTGACCTGATCGGGAATTGAACCTGCAACCTTGGCACATGGGGAGGACATTCTAAAAAACTGAACTACCTCACAAAGCCAGGGTATTATGATCTCAACAGGTTTCTTCTGGGTGCAGAGTGGAGAACACAGCATGGGCTTGAGGGAGAAAGAAGGAAGATCAGGGTGGAGGCTACTAATACCATAGCCCAACTTTAGTTAATGGACCAGAGATGTGGCTTAGGAAATATACTGCTCATAAATATTAGGGGATATTTTATCTTTTCATATTCATTGTGAAATATCCCCTAATTTTTTTTTTTTTTTTTTTTTTTTTTTTTTTTTTTACAGAGACAGAGATAGATAGGGACAAACAGACGGGAATGGAGGGAGAAGCATCAGTCATCAGTTTTTCGTTGTGACACCTTAGTTGTTCATTGATTGCTTTCTCATATATGCCTTGACTACAGGCCTTCAGCAGACTGAGTAACCCCTTGCTTGAGCCAGCAACCTTGGGTCCAAGCTGGTAAGCTTGGACTCATCTGGTTTGATGAGCCCACGCTCAAGCTGGTGACCTCGGGGTCTCGAACCTGGGTCTTCCGCATCCCAGTCCAACGCTCTATCCACTGCGCCACCGCCTGGTCAGGCTCCCCTAATTTTTTTTAAACTTTTTTTTTTTTTAATTTTATTTATTCATTTTTAGAGAGGAGAGAGAGAGGGAGAGAGAGAAACAGAGAGAGAGAAGGGGGGAGGAGCTGGAAGCATCAACTCCCATATGTTCCTTGACCAGGCAAGCCCAGGGTTTCGAACCGGCAACCTCAGCATTTCCAGGTCAATGCTTTATCCACTGTGCCACCACAGGTCAGGCCTATCCCCTAATTTTTTGTGGGCAGTATAGATTGAATTATGGCTGTGTGTTTTTGTTTTTGTTTGTGTTGAGAGATAGGAAGGGAGAGATGAAAAACATTAACTTGCAGTTGTGTCACTTTGGTCATTCATTGATTCTTTCTCATATGTGTCTCTATTTGGGGGCTCTAGCCAAACCAGCGACCCCTTTGTCAAGCCAGTGATCATGGGATCCCATGATCAAGCTGGTGACCTTGGGGTTTCAAACCTGTGTCCTCAGCATCTTAAGTCAAGGTTGTATCCACTGCACTGCCTGGCTGTGGTTTTTTGTTTGTTTGTTTTTTGTTTTGTATTTTTCCAAAATGAGAAGCAGGAAGGCAGTCAGACAGACTCCTGCATGCGGCCGACCAGGATCCACCTGGCATGCCCACCAGGGGTGATGCTCCCCTACAGTCGGAGCCATTCTAGCGCCTGAGGTGGAGGCCTTGGAGCCATCTTCAGCACCCGGGCCAACTTTGCTCCAATGGAGCCTTGACTGTGGGAGGGGAAGAGAGAGACAGAGAGGAAGGAGAGGAGGGGGAAGGGTGGAGAAGCAGATGGGCACTTCTCCTGTATGCCCTGACCGGGAATTGAACCCGGGACTTCCACACACTGGGCTGACACTCTATGGCTGAGCCAACTGGCCAGGGCCCTGGCTGTGTTTTTTAAAGAAGGGCAACTATTAGGAAGGATGTTGGTGTTGAGAATATAACTACTGTGCCCTCCAGTGCTTTGACAAGACCTCAGAAGGCTGTCTGCAATTTCATATTGTTTAGAGCTTTATGATGTTTCTATAAGATGGCTGTGGCTGAACCAACAAAAAATGCTTATGCAGATTTCTACAAAAATCACGAATCCATGAAACATTTTGAGGAGATGAGAAAGGCTGGTATCTTTTAGGGTGCAAAGTGATTTTGGAATGTAAAGAATTTCTTTGGAGCCTGACCAGGCGGTGGCGCAGTGGATAGAGTGTCGGACTGGGATGCAGAGGACCCAGGTTCGAGACCCCGAGGTTGTGCGGGCTCATCTGGCTTGAGCAAAAAGCTCACCAGCTTGGACCCAAGGTCGCTGACTCGAGCAAGGGGTTGCGCGGTCTGCTGAAGGCCTGCAGTCAAGAAACATATGAGAAAGCAATCAATGAACAACTAAGGTATGGCAACGAAAAAAACTGATGATTGATGCTTCTCATCTCTCTTTGTTCCTGTCTGTTTGTCCCTATCTATCCCTCTCTCTGACTCTCTCTCTGTCCCTGTAAAAAAAAAAAAAAAAAAAAAAGAATTTCTTTGGATTCTGTTCCGTAGAAGTTTTTCACTGACCTATGTTCCTGAACTATGAAACATGAATATTTGGGAAAAGGAATAGTTTTTCTTAATAAATAAACAGTACTAAATTTTATTTTGTTAGTTTTTTTTAAATTTTTTAATTGAACTTATTGGCATAACATTGGTTAATAAAATTATATAAGTTTAAAGTGTGCAATATTACTAAATTTTAAGGGCAACTAGATTTTTTTTTTAATTGAAAGGAGGGGAGATAGAGATACAGACTCCTGCATGCGCCCAACTGGGATCCACCTGGCAACCCCTGTTGGGGGCTGACATTTGGACCAACTGAGCTATCCTCAGAGCCTGGGGTTGATGCTTGAACTACTTGAGCCACTGGCTGTGAGAGAGGAAGAGAGAGAGGGGGGAGAAAGCAGATGGTCGCTTCTCACGTGTGCCCTGATGGGGGGATTGAACCCCACGATAGACACATCAGACCAGTGCTCTATCCACTGAGCAAACTGGCCAAGGGCTAGATTTTCTAATGTGGATTGTGAGGAAGTGAGATAGAAATCATGGATAACCATAGGGCTTTGGGTTAGCAGCTGTAGTGCTGGAAGCTGCACCAGCTGAGGTGAGTAAGTTGGTAGTAGATGTGATATTTACTGGGGATAATAGGAGCTTTGTTTTGACCATTTCAAGAGTTTGAGATATTTCGGAGACCACTGAGTGGTTGCCTCAAATGGCAGGACACAAATTGAGAAACCTGGGAAGGATTCAGATCGGATACATCTAAATGTAGTTGGTACTGTGAAGACCAAGGTGAGGGAGCTGTGGGTCATATTTAGGAGAGGCAAACTTTGGGTTACGGTTGTAAAGATGTTAGCAGGTATTGACTCTAAGCAAATAGCCATATATTTCTCCAGCCAAATTGGTTTGTTTGGGAACAATAAAGAATGGCAAATCAGGACATGCAGGCTGTGGCAGAACCATAGGCAAGTCCAATGAAGAAAGGAGAAGAATATTCTTTTATAGGAAGGGGGAGTCCAGAGGTGCTTAGCGAACAAAGTGTGTATTGGAGGAAACTTGGGAGTTTGGTGTTTAGTGGCTTTTCATGGAACGAGTGGTTGCCCAGCAAGGAGCTGGTGTTCCTTTTTCCTGCTGGTGTAGTAGAGTACAGAATATCTTCCTGCTGGAAGTTCTTAATGAGTGGCAGGGCATGGAGTTCCTCCTACCTGCCCTCCCAACTCTACTTTAAGTAAGGTTTTTGTTTATTAAGTTTCAGAGTAGCAAGAGGATGGGGTGGGCTGGGGGCCCAAGGACTGAGTTTTTTGCTTGGATACCTGGGTGATGGCATTGGCCTTCATAGCCACAGATCAGGGAGATAAGTGGCCCTGCAGGTAATCTGGCATGTGGCCAAGGCTTACAAGGGAAGAGTAGAACCTGATCAGGCAGTGGCACAGTGGATAGAGCATTGGCCTGAGAAGCTGAAGACCCAGGTTCGAAACCCGTAGGTCGCCGGCGTGCGTGCAGACTCATCTGGCTTGAGTGCAGGCTCACCAGCTTGAGCCCAAAGGTTACTGGCTTGAGCAAGGGGTCACTGGCTTGACTGTAGACAACCCTCCCCCCCAAGTCAAGGCATATATGAGAAAGCAATCAGTGAGCAACTAAGGTGCTGCAACGAAGAACTGATGCTTCTCATCTCTCTCCCTTCCTGTCTTGTCTGTCCCTGTCTGTCTGTCTGTCTGTCTCTTTCTCTCTCGCTAAAAAAAAAAAAAAAAAGGAAGGGGGAGAGTGAATATATGATGGATGCAGAAACATTGTAATTAAGATATGATGCACTCAGGCTGAAATTAGGACTTATTCACCACTTTGTGGACTCACCGGGATTTTGTGAGTACTTTTGAAGTCTGGGGTGTTTTCTTGCTGCCAAATGGCTAGGGTTGGGGGCAAATTCAGTCACCTGGGGAGGGTGACCAATGGGGCTTGGCTTTGAATGAGGGTTGGATGGACAGAAGAAAGTTGTAATTGCTGAGGGCACAGCAAATGCTGTTGAAGTGTAAAGGACTTTGGGCATCTGAGATCCACATGTGGGGAAAAGGAAGAATTCTCCTTACATCCTTTTGGTTATTTTGGCTGGCCAAGGAATCAAATCAAGGAGAGACAGACTGACAAGAGAAAATATAATTTCATGCTCATGGGAACCACACATACATGAGAGTTTCAGAGACAGGGAAAGTGGGTATATAAGATCTGAGCTAGCAATGAGATAAGGCACCGTAGGGCTTCAGAGGTCATTACAGTAAGAGCACATGTTCAGTATTAGTAGTTTGCTCTGCCATATCAGGTCAAAAAAGGTTCTGTCTGATCATTTCTTAGGAGCACGGCTCCTTGTTCATATTCCTCTAGATAGCCCTTGCCGGATAGCTTGGTTGTTTAGAGCTTCATCCTGAAGCACAGGGGTTGCCATTTCGATCCCTCGTCAGGGCCTATACAGGAACAGATCGATGTTCCTGTTTCTCTGTCTCCTTTCCTCTCTCTCTCTCAAATCAATAAGTAAAAAATTTTAAAAATAGAGTACTGATCATATTCTTCTGATGCTTACGGGCATATGGACAGAAGTTTCTCTTGAGCTCACAGGGTCTCAGTTACCTTTAACTCAAAATAATTTGCATACAACTGACGCAAATTTGGGATGACTCATGCTGAATCACACACGTGTGTCTCTGTGTGGCTAAGCTTAATGCAAGCCAAGTAGCAAGGCAATCAGAATGATGTGGGGCTGCCATCGCTAATGGGAACCATGGGAAGTCCGTGGTAATATTGGATCCTGTTTGAATTTGTTAAGTATACGCTGGATGTGCTCTGCCAGTTGTGTGGTTAAGTCCTAAAATTAAGGCCAACAGATATGCTGCCTTTCACACCTGTGAAACCATGATGCCCTCAAAGAGCCCTAGTGCAAGTTTCCCTCCACACTCTGCTCTTACAGATACAGTCTTCTAGCCCCATACCTCTTTTTATCAAGGGGAGCAGGTGAAGCTCCCCCTTATGCCTTTGTAGTGGGTTTTAGTTCCCTACCAACCTGCAGTTATTTGAACAAGTCAATCACATCCTGCTGCAGGAATTGTGACATCCTACCCTCTCAGTCCTACAAGGACAGCCACTGGTGGTTCACTCCTTTCTGGAGTGCACCTTTCATGTGGTCTTATGTGTTGTGTGGTGTCCTCTCCCAGACTACAAGTATATAAGATTAGTAAATGTCTGTTGATGGCATCTATCCAGTGTTGGGTGTTGTGAGTGTAGCTGTAGCCACACACCTTATATGGGAATCACCTTTTCAGTGTGAGGAGCTAATTGAAACACAAGTATGTAGGGAATTGATTGTAGTGGCCATGGGCACGTGGCTTTGGGATCTGGAGATGTCAGGGGTATGCATTATAAAGAGCAATGTGTAGTTAGTTGCACAGGGAGCATGTCTGGTGGTACAAGGCACTGCATTGAGAATGAAGATGCCCTGACTGGTTAGCTTAGTCATTTAGAGCATCATCCTCAAACACCAAAGTTGCGAGTTCTATCCCCAGTCAGGGCACATGTGGGAAGCAACCAGCGAATGCATAGTTAAGTAGAACAACAAATGGATGCCTCTTTCCCTCTCTCCCCCCTTTTCTTCCTTTCACCCTCTCCTCTCTACTTTGTTTCTCTTCAAAATCATTCAATAAAAATTGGACAGGTACATCCTTCTGTGTTAGACCCAAAGCTTAGATATCTATCTGTCCAGCTGCCTCTTGCTGCTGATGGCTTTACCTAGTTATTAATGGAGACATGAGGAGACAGAAGCACCAGTAAGTCCACAGCCTGTTTTCTGCTCAGAGTTGGAGAGTTTAAGAGAAGGATAGGTGTACAGGAGGTGTTGGAATGAGAGGAATATATTGTGGCTCCTCATCAGAGGGGCTATTTATGGTTTCATTTGTCACCATCATAACAGGGTAATGTGACCTTTGAAGATGTGGCCATATACTTCTCTGGGGAGGAATGGAGTCTCCTTGATGAGGCTCAGAGACATCTGTACCACAATGTGATGCTGGAGAACTTGGTACTTACAACCTTCCTGGATAAGATTCTCAGACCTTTTCTCCTCTCCTCTGCTGCTCTCTGCCCTTTCCTTTACCCCAGAAACAAGTCTTTTTTTCTTCCCAGTGTCCTGGGTCAGTGCTGTGGTTTGTGTACTGCCCTGTCCTTGAGCAGCCCCAACACTGTCCCTGCAGTCTTCATAGAGAAGGTGTCAGGGATGGAGGTTTTACAATCACCCTAATGGAGCCCTCACTCAAACTGGGTGACTTTGTCCAGATCCAGTGCACCCGAGTACCCCAGGTTCTGCTCTCTGTCTCTGGCTGACATCTCATGCCGCTCATGGGGACCATAGGCTGTTCTTACAAGACTTTCCGAACTTCTCTTTGTAGTATTTCATTTTTTTTCCCTGTGGGCTATCGTGTTCTGAGTTGTTCTTGGCTAGTGCTGTCTTTTTTTTTTTCTGAAGTGATAAGCAGGGAGGCAGTCAGACAGACTCCCACATGCCCCTAAACGGGATCCACCTGGCATGCCCACTAGGGGGTGATGCTCTGCCCATCTAGGCGTTGCTCCATTGCAGCCAGAGCCATTCTAGTGCCTGAGGCAGAGGCCATGGAGTCATCCTCACCACCTGGCCAATTTTGCTCCCATGGAGCCTTGGCTATGGGAGGGGAAGAGAGAAAGAGATAGAGAGAAAGGAGAGGGGGAAGGGTGGAGAAGCAGATGGGCACTTCTCCTGTGTGCCCTGGCTTGAAATTGATCCCGGGACTTCCACACGCCTGGCCGATGCTCTACTGTTGGGCCAACTGGCCAGGGCCTGTCTTAACTATTGCATCCTCCAAGTCCCATGCACTTGGTCATCTCTGGGGCTGTGGTGGAGAGCCCTCAGTGATCCACTGGCTGGTTATGAGTCCAGGCTCAGCAAAATGGGCTCAGAGGGAGCCTGGCCCTGAGGAGTGGCACCTGGTGGAGGGCATGATGTTCAAATCGTACAATATACGTATTCGATTTGACTCGTGTTTTGGTGCCATTGTCTGTGTGAACACACACTCTTTCTGCATTTTCTTTGCCATTTCATGACCTGTCGATGCTTATGTACTTTGTCACTTCTGCAGGTATATCCAGCCCACGCCTAATCCTTACCTCTCTGGACTCTATTTCACCCATTTTTTTCAGTGTTCCAACTGCATCTGCCTTGATGTTGGCTTACATGATTTGTATTTTGAAGTATATACTTATTCTTAAATAGTCTTTGACCAGCAGGCACTCTGTTACAATTCTGTTTGGGGAACCTGGATACAACCTTTTCTTTTTTTTTTTTCCATTTTTCTGAAGCTGGAAACAGGGAGAGACAGTCAGACAGACTCCCGCATGCGCCCGACCGGGATCCACCCGGCACGCCCACCAGGGGCGACGCTCTGCCCACCAGGGGACGATGCTCTGCCCATCCTGGGCGTCGCCATATTGCGACCAGAGCCACTCTAGCGCCTGAGGCAGAGGCCACAGAGCCATCCCCAGCGCCCGGGCCATCTTTGCTCCAATGGAGCCTCGGCTGCGGGAGGGGAAGAGAGAGACAGAGAGGAAAGTGCGGCGGAGGGGTGGAGAAGCAAATGGGCGCTTCTCCTATGTGCCCCGGGAATCGAACCCGGGTCTTCCGCACGCTAGGCCGACGCTCTACCGCTGAGCCAACCGGCCAGGGCCACAACCTTTTTTTTTTTTTAAGATTTTATTTATTCATTATAGAGAGGAGAGAGAGAGAGAGAGAAGGGGGGGAGGAGCAGGAAGCATCAACTCCCATATGTGCCTTGACCAGGTAATCCCAGGGTTTTGAACCGGCAACCTCAGCATTTCCAGGTTGACGCTTTATCCACTGCGCCACCACAGGTCAGGCCTGGATACAACCTTTTGCATAATACTCATGTGTTGTGGACCATTAATGGCAGGAAGCCATTATAGATTCAAGGCTTAGCAAAAGGCTAAGTTCCCCCCCCCTCCATCTCCATATTTGGCTTTGATGCTGAGTATTTGCACCCACTCCACTTGCTTCCTTGGGTTGCAGGAAGCAATATACATGCCCTTCCTCTGACTCTTTGTTTGTTTCAGATGTTTGTAAATTTCACTAACTTATCCTGTTTTTGCCTTGGGAGAGTTCCTGTCTTAGCCTTTGATGTTCAACTTTGTATCAGGGTCCTTGATTTGCATAGGTCTATATAATAAAGCGAACTGGGGCTATGAGGCACTCAGATACTGCCAGGCAGTTTGAGGAGTCCTCCCTGTCCCATCGGTTTTGTTCTGACAAAGTGTGTTTCCTTAATTCTGCACCGTTATTTGGAGCTGCGCTGGTCTGCGGCAAGTGGCGCCCGAACAGACGACTTGAGTACGAGGAAACTAAAACTGAAGGAAGGTGACAGAACTCCCCAAAGTGAAGTGCGCACAGTGAGTAAAGAAAGTTTTTGGGGAAAGTGTAGTTGGGAGTAAAAGAATATGGGACAGATAGGGTCAAAAATAAGGGACCTTTTTGTAAAAATGTTTCCGTATGAAGACAAATCGTTGTCTGAAGAGTATCAGGGTAAGCCGGAAACAGAGGGATGTGAATATGAGGATAACTTGAAGTCTAAGGATGACAGGGGGGATGAAAAATCCGTGGCTATGGCTGCCTTAGCTGCGGGGCCTCTGCTGCCCTCAGCTCCTTCCTACATTCAACCCTCTGCTCCTCCGTTCCCTTATCGGGCTGATTCCATAGTCTATAGCTCAAAATCTGGGAAGTCCCCTCTCCAACAATCTATAGACCAGGTTCGAAATATAGGGGAAACAATAGATGGCTTTGCCTGTTTTCCTATTGTGGAAAGACAGGATGATATGGGGAGACTAGTGCGAGAACATGAACCTGTACCTTTTAAAACTCTGAAAGAGCTTAAACTTGCTTGTGCTCAGTATGGGCCTACTGCCCCTTTTTCACTTGGTTTATTAGATACCATTAGTGCAAAGGCTCTTCCCCCATATGACTGGAAGGCGATTGCTCGTGCTTGTCTCTCCAGGGGTGATTATTTGTTGTGGAAGTCAGACTTTCATGAAAAGGCTATAGAGCTGGATGAGAAAAATCAGCAAGAGGAGGTTGCTGTTACTGTAGATATGTTAACTGGAGAAAGACATTATGCCCATACAGCAACTCAATTAGAGTATCGACCAGCTATTTATGATATAATTAATCAGCCACACAGGCATGGAAATGCCTGCCTATTCCAGGGACCAAACCAGAAGAATTTGGTAAAATTAGGCAGGGTGCAGACGAGCGATTTCAAGACTTTGTCTCATGGCTAATTCAAGCAATTGAAAGAATAGTAGGGGATAAAAATGTGAGAAAGGTTTTAATAAAACAACTAGCCTATGAAAATGCTAATTCTGCTTGTCAGGCTGCACTTCGGCCTCACCGCAAGAAGGGAGATATAGAGGGCCGATGTTGGGCCTTCATACATGCAAGGTCTTGCCTTTACCACAGTTAATAAGGCAAGATTTCCAGGACAAAACTTTGATAAAGGACAGAACAAGTGAAGGAAGGAAGGTCAGGGAAGTACTTTTGCCCGTGGAAACTGTTTTCAATGCGGGGGTTCGGGGCATTTTGCTAGAAACTGCCCTGCTTTCCCTGGATATTGGTCTCGGCCTCTCCCTCAAAGACAACCAGCCCTTAAGGCTCCGGACCTCTGCCCACTTTGTAGACAAGGGAAACATTGGAAGAATAAGGGGAGGCCTAAATGTACTACTGGAGGGCAGGGAAACGGACAATGGGGCCCACCCCAGCCCCATCAAACAATAGGGGCAATGCCTGTGTTTCCTCAGTAAATTCAGATTCCAGCAGGCCAAACATTGCCCAACTATCCCAGGCAACCACAGGCAGTGCAGGACTGGACCTCAGTCCCACCTCCCAATTCGTATTGACTCCAGAGATGGGACCTCAAGCCATACCCACTGGAATTTTTGGGCCACTTCCCAGTAACACAGTAGGAATTTTGTTAGGCAAAAGTAGTTTAACTATGAGGGAATTCTTTGTTCTTCCTGGAGTGATAGACTCTGATTATACAGGGGAAATTAAAGTAATGGCTCACACTTTGAGGAATATAGTCACTATCTCCCCTGATATGAAAATTGCTCAATTAATCCTTTTACCTCTTTTAAGACAAGGCCAAACCCTGCTAAAGGGACCCCGAGAGAATCAAAAGATTTGGCTCCACTGATACTACCTATTGGATTCAAAAAATAGGTCAGGAACGCCCTGAAATGGAACTAACAATACAAGGGCGTAAATTTAAAGGGCTTTTAGATACTGGGGCTGATATATCTGTTATTGCTAAGCTACATTGGCCTCCTTCCTGGCCCACTCATGCAGCAGCCACAGAATTACAAGGTATAGGGCAGAGTAAATCCCTGCAACAAAGTTCTAGTTTTTTACATTGGGAAGATAAAGAAGGTCATTCTGGATTTTTTCAGCCTTATGTGCTCCCTGGATTGCCAGTTAATTTGTGAGGTAGAGATGTTTTGAAAAATATGGGGGTGTTGCTTGTCAGTCCTAATAGTTTAGTTAGCACTCAAATGCTTGGTCAGGGATTTTTGCCCACTAAGGGTCTAGGGAAAGAACAGCGAGGAATTCTGTTCCATAGAAGTGGCACCCAATACCAGAAGGCATGGATTAGGATATCAAAATTTAGCATAGGGGCCTTGGTAGCTCCTGCTACCCCAATAATGCACTGTGCAGACCCAATTACTTGGAAATCATATAATCCTGTATGGGTAGACCAATGGCCCCTTTCTCAGGAGAAACTTAAGGCAGCTGCTCAATTAGTATAGGAACAGCTACAGCTTGGGCACATTGAACCATCTAATAGTCCATGGAATACGCCTATATTTGTCATTAAAAAAAAATCAGGAAACTGGAGGCTATTATAAGATTTGAGAGCAATAAATAAGACTATGGAAATTATGGGTCCTCTCCAGCTAGGACTTCCTTCTCCTACTGCCATTCCATGGAACTATCACCTTGTAGTTGTTGATTTGAAGGATTGCTTTTTTACTATTCCTTTAAGCCCTCATGATTGCAAGCGTTTTGCATTCAGTGTTCCTTCACTTAATTTTCAGGCTCCCATGGAGCGATACCAGTGGAGAGTTTTGCCTCAAGGTATGGCTAATAGTCCTACCTTGTGCCAAAAATATGTTGCTCAAGCCATCTCTCCAGTACGAAGGCAGCACCCTAAGGCATACATAATTCATTATATGGATGATATTCTTATTGCTCATCCAGATAAAGACAATGTGTTGACCATTTTGCAACAACTAGAATATTCTCTGAAAAATCAGGACTTTATATAGCTCCTGAAAAGGTACAGCAATCTTTACCTTTTTCCTATTTAGGACAAATTATTGAGGGACAACAAATTCGCCCACAGAAAATAGAAATCAGGACAGATCATTTGCAAACTTTAAACGATTTCCAGAAACTGTTAGGAGACATTAATTGGCTTAGACCTTCCTTGAAATTAACTACTGGAGAACTGAAGTCACTTTTTGATATTCTTAGAGGCTCAGCTGAACCAGCTTCTCCTCGGCTACTTACACCTGCAGGACAACAAGCTTTAAAGCTTGTAGAAAAGGCCTTGCAGTAAGCACAACTAAAACGCATAAATCCTGAGGAATCAATTGCCTTACTAATATGTCCCTCAAGTTACACTCCAACAGGACTATTGTGGCAAGCCTCAGGTCCTATTGAATGGATTCATTTAGCTGTTACTCCTAAGAAAGTTTTATCTCCATATTTTGATCTTGTTGCCTCCTTGATTATCAAGGGGCGTAGGCGACTCTTGCAGCTTATAGGTTTTGAGCCACAGACTGTTGTTCCTTTTTCAAAGGATCAACAACAACGGCTCTGGGAAACTTCACAAAATGGCAAATCGCTTTTGCAAATTTTACAGGCCAAACTGATTCTCACTACCCAGCTGACAAAATAGTTCAATTTTCATTGATTACTGCCTTTATATTTCCTAAGACAATTGTTAATGAGCCCATTCCTGAAGCACCTATAATCTTTACTGACGGATCCAGCTCAGGAATAGCAGGCTTAATAATCAATGGACAGCTTTATACTGAAACAGTCACCTTAAAATCAGCTCAAAGAGTAGAATTACATGCCATTATCATGGCTTTTCAGCATTTGCCATACTCCTCCTTTAACTTGTATACAGACAGCAGATATTTACTTATGGTTGTTTCCACTATAGAGACTGCTGTCTTAGGGACAACTGCTGATGAGGAACTATTTCAGCAGTTTCTCCTTCTTCCAAGACTTGTACGTCAACATACAGCTCTGTGTTTTATAGGACATATTCAAGCTCACTCCATGCTCCCTGGAGCTTTAGCGCAAGGGAATACCCTTGTTGATCAAGCTACCCAAAAGAAAATTATTGGAGCAACCATGACAGATTAAGCAATTCAGTCTCATACTATCCATCACCAGAACGCTGCAGCCCTGCATAAACAGTTTCAACTTTCTCGGGAAGCAGTACGGCAGATTGTTAAATCTTTTCCAAGGTGTCCTATACTACAATCTGTCCCTTCGTTTGGAATTAACCCTCGAGGACTCCTACTGGGACAACTTTGGCAAATGGATGTCACTCATATACCTTCATTTGGCAAACAGTCCTTTGTCCACGTTACAGTAGATACTTATTCTGGATTTATAGTAGCCTCTGCCAGAACAGGAGAGGCTGCTCATTGCTTGTATGCATTTTCTATTATTGGACTTCCTAAACTGATTAAAACTGACAACGCTCCTGCATATGTAGGAAAAGGATTTACTACATTTTGCCAGACTTTTGGACTTGACCTAAGGACGGGAATTTCTTACAATCCCCAGGGTCAAGGCATTGTAGAGCGTGCACATCAAACACTTAAAAACCAATTGGAAAAAATAAAAAAAGGGGAATTATACCCTCAAAATCCTGCAAATCTTCTTTGTCATGCTCTTTTCACTTTAAATTTTTTGAATACTGATGTACAGGGTCATTCAGCAGCAGAGAGACTCTGGAACCCTGTAAGGAAAGCCTTCCCTGAAGTGCGATGGAGGGACCCACTCACAGGAATCTGGCAAGGGCCAGACCCTGTTCTCTTATGGGGCCAAGGATATGTGTGTGTTTTTCCTAGGTCTGCTGAAGCTCCTTGGTGGATCCCTGAACGACTGGTGAGACACCATGATTCTAGATGAGAGACTCACTTCACAAGAGCAATTGCATAAGACTTACTATGCTCTCTTCCCTTTCTTAATTATTATTATCTAATTTTTTTAATGTTTTATATCATTTTGTTTTCCTGCTCCATTGCTTGAAAAGAGGGTGAAAGGGGGGCCTGATTTGGGTATTGCTGAACAGAAATCTCATACAGCCGTCTTGAGATTTTTCGAGAGAGATCTCTGTTTAGTATATATCCTTATTACGTTCCTATTAAGGTAGCCCTACTTAAGATCAAGCAGGCCATAGTTTAATTTCTAAAACCCTGGGTTTCACTCTTGATTTGTGTGATTGTATGTGAAGTCTTTGTATAATGTCTAAGTGTTTTTGTTTATAAGGCCTGAATTAAGTCCTTACATGAAAAGTAATAATGATAATAGTTTTGGAAGTGCCGGCTCTAGTATTGAAAACAAAATGGGGATAATTTCATTTCCCTATATAAATATAATTTTGTTTGGAATAAGTAAAGTGCGCTCATTTTGGATCCAGAAGACTTGCTGGTTTGGCCAGGCTGCTCCAGGCCGCAAGTGAAAGGCTTGAAGCAGCATAGATTTACATAATAAAAGTGTAAAGATTTTTTTTTTACTATAGGAGAATAATGAAGATCACACTGGGATTTTTCAGTTTTGATATGTACTCTTTAAGGTGCCTGTTAATTAATATTAAGGGGGTGTTTTGATAAGTGTGGGAATGTTGCTTGAAGGTGCATTTGCTCTGTTTTTGTTGAAAGTTAACAAAGTCAAGAATTTCTTGCAATCTTTGAAGTCAAAATATTGTAAAGTGTGCTTAACATTTGCTTGAAGATTCAATTGTAAATAATAAGAAAGGGGGGGGGGGAGTCATGTCCTGGAGCTCCTGCAGGTCTACCCTGTTACGCTTTTTACTTCAAACAGTTTATTTTGAATGCTGATGTACAAGAGATGCCAAATTTTTTTGTCCTGCAAACTACTACCCCTTTTTTATTTTTATTTGATTCCAGCTAATAACACTGTTTTGTTCTTTTCTGAATAGCTCCAGATATAAAGGCAGATAGGGATTCTCAAGCCCCTCAGCGAGATCTTCTGAGCATGGCTTTTAAGGTACAAGAGGCCGAAAAAGCCCAAAGGAGATCAGGTAAAATACTAGCTCTTGGCATACGCCCTCAGAGGCTCTAACACTCCAGCTGGAACTTCAGCAGGGCCCTGCTTCAATAGTGGAAAGGATGGTCATTTGAGCCAAAGCCTGCCAGGCTTACATGCCTTTGCTGTGAGGAAGAAGGGACACACTGGAAGGTAGGCTTCCCCCTCGCTCCTCTAAGGGAGGGTTCAGTCTCTTCCAACCCTGCTCCAGCCACCTGTGACCTAACCTTGCCCAGAATACTGGGATTTTCCACTGAAGGCTGAAAGGTGCCCAGGGCTGTCGGCCCCATCTACAACACTGTGGACGAGCCTGGGGTATTTCTTCCAAGTAGCTGGTAGACTGGTCTCATTTACACAAGGGCCATTTAACTATGTCTTGCCTGAATAGTCAGGTTTTTTATTCTTCCCTCGAAGATCTCTGTTGTGGGTATTGATAGTCCTGTTTTCTGCTGCTTTGATTAATATATAGTCTTTCCTTTATTCCTCCTGCCTCAATGCCCCGCTCATATTTTAGGCTAGGACCTACTCCTAATTCAGAGCTCCTTTTTTCCTTTTTTGCCAACTTTCAAATTTACCTCTGCCACCCAGCTTAGTGTATCCCAAGGTTCTCCTCACCACCCAATGGCTGTAAAGCTCCAGTATAGGACCCCTGGGTTCATCTTTCCAGTTTAAAGAAAACGGAACTCCATCTTCATGCATGCTGCAGATGGCTTTTCCAGTCTACCTGGGTCATTGCCAGCTGGGAGCAGCGGTCATTGGGACTTTGACGCTAACTGCAGAGTGTGGAAGTGTGACGGCAATTCCAGTGCCATGTGGACTTCTCCTGAATGTGGACTTTTCCTGGACTCCTGCTCCTGTGACAGTTTTTGATGGACTGAACTGGGGTTGGGTTGCATTTGCAGAGATTTGGAATGGTGTGGTGCCAACTTGGACTTGGTGAACACTTCAAGGACATTACTCTTTTATAGATTCTTGTTGTATTAGCTTAAAGAGTTTGCTTAAAGGCTTTAATCACTGTGATGTATTAGTATACTTGTTTTTGGGTATCTGTTAGCATTGGCTATACTAATTTTATGTTTGTTCTGTATTTTTTCCATCTGCCTCCAAATTAAAATCTGGGAAACTAGGAAATCAGATAAGTGCAAATCTCAGCACACAAATCAAAAATAAAAAAGAAAAGGGGGATATGTTGTGGACCGTTAATGGCAGGAAGCCATTATAGATTCAAGGCTTAGCAAAAGGCTAAGTTCTCCCCCCTCCAACTCCATATTTAGCTTTGATGCTGAGCATTTCTACCCACTCCACTTGCTTCCTTGGGTTGCAGGAAGCAATATACATGCCCTTCCTCTGACTCTTTGTTTGTTTCAGATGTTTGTAAATTTCACTAATTATCCTATGTAAATTTCACTAATGTATCCTGTTTTTGCCTTGGGAGAGTTCCTGTCTTAGCCTTTGATGTGCAACTTTGTATCAGGGTCCTTGATTTGCATATGACTATATAATAAAGCGAACTGGGGCTATGAGGCACTCAGATACTGCCAGGCAGTTTGAGGAGTCTTCCCGGTCCCATCGGTTTTGTTCTGACAAAGTGTGTTTCCTTAATTCTGCACCGTTATTTGGAGCTGCGCTGGTCCGCGGCACTCATGTCTCCAGCAAACAAAGTCCTCTTGAAAGTTGTTTGCCTGGGAGCAAGTTGTGTCCTTCATCACATGAGCTTCCCTTATCCTGTGGGCCAGTGCTAGCTAAACAGCCCCATTATCAACCTGAAACCAACTCCTGTTCCTGTGAATAATCCCATGGACTTGTTCATGTCAGACACACATGTGTGTGGACTACCCCCTCCCACCAAAGTCAGCACGCATTTCACCAGCATTTCTTACTTTCAGGTTGTTGCCCTGAAGCGGAGTATTAGGAAGGTCCTTTTGAGCAGAGTGTTTCTGTACAAAGAGTATCACAGATCAGGACTCCAAACACTGATCTATCTCCCAGGAAGACCCACCCCTGTGAGACATTTGGCTTGATCTTGAGTGACATTTTGCACTTCGCTGAACACCAGGGAACACATGACAAGCAGAAACTGTACAGGCGTGATGCATATGGGAAAAAATTACATGTCAATACAAACCTTCATCAGAAGCAGCACATTGGAGAGAAACCATTGGAGAGAAACTGTTCAGAAGCCATGTGGACAGAACCCTATTTGTGAACTGCAAATTGAATATGTCAGGGAAGACACTTATCTTCAGGAAGATTGGGAAAGACTTCTTGGCCAGCTCTGGATTTCTCCAGCAATAGACCATGTACACCCAAGAGAAGTCAAACAGCAGAACCAAATGTGTGACAGCATTACAGAAGGGAGAGGCTCAGCTTTTCTCAACAACCCTTGACAACTGGGGAGAATGCACGAAATCCTTCTGCTACAGATGCACACTTGTTTAGCACCAGAGAGCCCTCACTAAAGAAGGATGATTTCTGTCCAGTGGATATGGCAAAGTGTCTGGAAAAAGCTGCAACCTCATTGGACATCAGAATGTTCACACTGGAGAAAGAGCTTTTGAATCTCTGGAATGTAGGACATTATTTAACAGGTGCTATAACATTGAACCCTGGAGAGGAAACACCAGAGAAAGGCCTTATGAATGTATAGAGTGTGGGAAATCATTTACCTGAAACTCCCGCCTCATTACATATAGGAGAGTTCACAATGGAGAAAGACCTTATGAGTGCAGTGAATGTAGGGAATTATTTAGGTACAAGTCTAACCTTACTGTACACCAGAGGATTCACTCTAGAAAAAGGCCTTATGGGTATAGTGAATGTGGGAAATTCTTTAACCACAAATTCATCCCCCTTTTCCACCAGAAAGTTCACACTGGACAAAGGCCTATTGAGTGCAGTGAATGTGGGAAATCCTAGAGCTGCAAATCTAACCTCATTAAACACCTCAACCTGACCTGTGGTGGCGCAGTGGATAAAGCGTCAACCTGGAAACGCTGAGGTTGCCGGTTCAAAACCCTGGGCTTGCCTGGTCAAGGCACATATGGGAGTTGATGCTTCCTGCTCCTCCCCCCTTCTCTCTCTTTCTCTCTCTCTCTCTCTCCCCTCTCTATAATGAATAAATAAAATCTTAAAAAAACAACAACACCTCAGAGTTCACACTGGAGAAAAGCCTTATGAATGTGGGGAATGTAGAAAACCCTTAAGCCAAAGTTCAAGTCTCATTCAACATTGGAGAGTTTAACAGTGGAAAAAGGCCTTATTAATGTAGTGAATGTGGAAAAGCCTTTGCTGCAAACTCCAACTTTATTAAATACAGGAGTTCACACTAGAGAAATACCTTATGCATGTAGTCAATGTGCGAAATCATTTTGCCAAATCTCTGCCTTCTGTTACCATCAGAGAGTTCACACTGGAGAAAGACCCTTACGAGTGCATTGACTGTGAGAAATCCTTTGCTGCGTATCTCAGCCTCATAAACTATAAGAGAGTTCACACTAGAGAAAGGCTTTATAAGTGAAGCAAATGTGGGAAATTATTTAGCTTAAGCTCTTTGTTCCTTCATCATCAATAGTGCACACAATACCAATACTTAATAAGTGCAGTGAATCTCTCTCAGTTCCTGAGATTAGCATTAGAGCGGAGAGCAGAGAAAGGTCACATGGAGAAAAGGAGAAGAAGCCAAGATGGCGGAGTTCTGAAGGAGAAGCCAGTTTGTGCAGAGAGAAGGAGATGGGGAACAGAGGTGAATAAGGCTGGTGAGGTAGAAACCTTTGATTCTAGGAAACTCAGATAAGTCAGTGGCTTTGGGAGCCCTGAATGGAAAGGGAAGTGTTTTCCCACTGTGTGTATTTCTTGCCCGCCGGGTGCAAGCTAGAATTAAAAAGCTAATGGCCCACCAAAAAAAAAATAAAAAAAAAAATGCAGTGAAATCCTTTGTTTTAAATCAAAACTTGGCCTGACCTGTGGTGGTGCAGTGAATAAAGCAGGGGTCCCCAAACTACGGCCCACAGCCATTTATCCAGCCCCCGCCGCACTTCCGGAAGGGGCACCTCTTTCATTGGTGGTCAGTGAGAGGATGCATCCTGTGCTCCTGGAGTACTGTATGTGGTGGCACCGCAAAGCGTGGCATCGCTCACGTACAGTACTACTTCCAGTGATGCGGGACGCACGCGTCACGGCTCTGGAAGCACGTCATATCACTTGTTATGGCTAGCAATGACAAATACGGAACCGGACATTGACCATCTCACTAGCCAAAGCAGGCCCATAGTTCCTATTGAAATACTGGTCAGTTTGTTGATTTAAATTTACTTGTTCTTTATTTTAAATATTGTATTTGTTCCCATTTTGTTTTTTTACTTTAAAATAAGGTATGTGCAGTGTGCATAGGGATTTGTTCATAGTTTTTTTTATAGTCCGACCCTCCCATGGTCTGAGGGACAGTGAACTGGCCCCCTGTGTAAAAAGGTTGGGGACCCCTGGAATAAAGTGTCGATCTGGAATGCCGAGGTTGCTGGTTTGAAACTCTGGGCTTACTTGGTCAAGGTACATATAGGAGTACCTCCCCTTCTCTCTCTGTTTCTCTATCCTCTCTAAAATGAATAAATAAAAACCTTTTTTAAGAAGTACTATACCCAGCCTGGGCACAAAGGAGAGGCACCCATCTGCTTCTCCACTCTTACCCCTTCTCCTTTCTCTCTACCTCTCTCTTCCCCTCCTGCAGCCAAGGCTCCATTGGAGCAAAGCTGGCCCAGGTGCTGTGGCTTCCACCTCAGGTGCTAGAATGGCTCCGGTTGCAACAGAGCAACAACCCAGATGGGCAGAGCATCACCCCCTGGTGGGCATGCCAAGTGGATCTCGGTTGGGTGCATGCAGGAGTCTGTCTGCCTCCCCACTTCTCACTTTAGAAAAAAAAAAAAAACTAAAAAGAAAATACAAAAAGTACTATAAATCAAAACTTATTAAACACCAAGAGTTCACACTGGATAGTGGCTTTATTAGTATGGGGAATGTGAAAAATCCTTTAGCCAGAACTTGAGTCTAAGTACACAGAGTTTATACTGTGAAAAGCCTTATGAGTGCAGTGAATGTAAGTTATGTCATTGGAAACCACAAAGTTTTCATGAGAAAAACAGTTGAGATATACAGGGAATGTGTTATTTCTTCAGTAATGACAGTAAGGGAGATCTCTTGTGAACGTGCAATGTGCCTATATTGAACCTCATGCCTCTGACCACCCACATAAATTCTAGGTACATAGGAGCTACATTGTACTTTTTTTATTATTATTATTAAATTTAATGCAGTGACATTGATAAATCAGGGTACATATGTTGAGAGAAAACATCTCCAGATTATTTTGACATTTGATTGTGCTGTATACCCCTCCTCCAAAGTCAAATTGTCTTCTGTCACCTTCTATCTTGTTTTCTTTGTGCCCCTCCCCTCCCCCACCCCCTCTCTCCTTCCTCGCCCCTCCCCCCTCCCCCTACCCCCCCCCACCTCCGTTGCCATCACATTCTTGTTCATGTCTCTGAGTCTCATTTTTATGTCCCATCTATGTATGGATTCATATAGTTCTTAGTTTTTTCTGATTTACTTATTTCACTCTGTATAATGTTATCAAGGTCTATCCATGTTATTGTAAATGATCCGATGTCATAATTTCTTATGGCTGAGTAGTATTCCATAGTATATATGTACCAAAGCTTTTTAATCCACTCGTCCTCTGACGGACACTTGGGCTGTTTCCAGATCTTCGCTATTGTGAACAATGCTGCCACAAACATGGGGGTGCATTTCTCCTTTTGGAGCTGTTCTATGGTATTCTTGGGGTATATTCCTAAAAGTGGGATAGCTAGATCAAAAGGCAGTTCGATTTTCAGTTTTTTGAGGAATCTCCATACTGTTTTCCACAGTGGCTGCACCAGTCTGCATTCCCACCAGCAGTGCAGGAGGGTTCCCTTTTCTCCATATCCTCGCCAGCACTTATTCTGTGTTGTTTTGTTGATGAGCACCATTCTGGCTGGTGTGAGGTGATATCTCATTGTGGTTTTAATTTGCATTTCTCTAATGATTAGTGATGTTGAGCATTTTTTCATATGCCTATTGGCCATCTCTATGTCCTCTTTGGAGAAGTGTCTATGCATTTCTTTTTCCCATTTTTTGATTGGATTGTTTGTCTTCCTGGTGTTGAGATTTACAAGTTTTTTATAAATTTTGGTTATTAACCCCTTATCAGATGTATTGTCAAATATGTTCTCCCATTGTGTAGTTTGTCTTTTTATTCTGTTCTTATTGTCTTTAGCTGTGCAAAAGCTTTTTAGTTTAATATAGTCCCATTTGTTTATCCTGTCTTTTATTTCACTTCCCCGTGGAGATAAATCAGCAAATATATTGCTCCGAGAGATGTCAGAGAGCTTACTGCCTATGTTTTCTTCTAAGATGCTTATGGTTTCACGGCCTACATTTAAGTCTTTTATCTATTTTGAGTTTATTTTTGTGAGTGGTGTAAGCTGGTGATCTAGTTTCATTTTTTTGCAGATAGCTGTCCAATTTTCCCAACACCATTTGTTAAAGAGGCTGTCTTTACTCCATTGTATTTCCTTACCTCCTTTGTCAAATATCAATTGTCCACAGAGCTATGGGTTTCTTTCTGGGTTCTCTGTTCTGTCCCATTGATCTATATGCCTGTTCTTATGCCAATACCAGGCTGTTTTGAATACAATGGCCTTGTAGTATAACTTGATATCAAGAAGTGTGATACCTCCCACTTTATTCTTCTTTTTTAAGATTGCTGAAGCTATTCGTGTTCTTTTTTGGTTCCATATAAAATTTTGGAATATGTGATCTTATCTTTGAAGTATGTCATTGGTATTTTAATTGGTATTGCATTGAATTTATAGATTGCTTTGGGTAATATAGACATTTTATTTTATTTTATTTTTTTAAAATTTTTTATTTATTTTTAGAGAGGAGAGAGAGAGAGGAGAGAGAGAGAGACAGAGAGAGAGAAGGGGGGAGAAGCTGGAAGCATCAACTCCCACATGCGCCTTGACCAGGCAAGCCCAGGGTTTCGAACCGGCGACCTCAGTATTTCCAGGTCGACACTTTATCCACTGCGCCACCACAGGTCAGGCAACATTTTAATGATGTTTATTCTTCCTAACCATGAGCACGGTCTATACTTCCACTTGTTTGTATCTTCCTTGATTTCTTTTATCAATGCTTTGTAATTTTCTGAGTACAAGTCTTTAGTCTCCTTGGTTAAGTTTACTCCTAGGTACTTTATTTTTTTGGTTGTAATAGTGAAGAGGATTGTTTCCTTAATTTCTCTTTCTGACTGTTCATTGTTGGCGTATAAAAGTGCCTCTGATTTCTGAGTATTTATTTTATATCCTGCCACTTTGCTGAATTCATTTATCAGGTCCAGTAGTTTTTTGAATGAGACTTTAGGGTTTTCTATATACAATATCATATCATCTGCAAATAATGGTAGTTTTACTTCTTCTTTTCCAACTTGAATGCCTTTTATTTCTTCTTCTTGTCTGATTGCTGTGGCTAGGACTTCCAGGATTATGTTAAATAAGAGTGGTGAGCCTGACCTGTGGTGGCGCAGTGGATAAAAGCGTCGACCTGGAAATGCTGAGGTTGCCAGTTCGAAACCCTGGGCTTGCCTGGTCAAGGCACATATGGGAGTTGATGCTTCCTGCTCTTCCCCCCTTTCTCTCTCTCTCTTTCTCTCTCTCTCTCTCTCTCTCTCTCTCACTCTAACTCTCCTCTCTAAAATGAATAAATAAATAAATAAAAATTTAAAAAAAAATAAGAGTGGTGAAAGGGGTACCCCTGCCTTGTTCCTGATCTTAAGGGTATTGCTTTTAATTTTTGCCCATTGAGTATGATATTGGCTGTGGGTTTCTCATAGATGGCTTTTATCATGTTGAGGTATGTTCCCTGTATTCCCACTTTGCTGAGAGTTTTGATCATGAATGGGTGCTGGATTTTATCAAATGCTTTTTCTGCATCTATTGAAATTATCATATGTTTTTTCTCCTTCTATTTGTTTATGTGATGAATAATATTGATTGATTTACGGATATTGTACCAACCTTGCCTCCCCAGAATAAATCCCACTTGATCATGGTGTATGATTTTTTCCATATATTGTTGGATCCGGTTTGCTAATATTTTTTTGAGAATTTTAGCATCTATATTCATTAGAGATATTGGCCTATAATTTTCTTTCTTTGTGTTGTCTTTGCCTGGTTTTGGAATCAGAATTATGCTTGCCTCATAAAAGGAGATTGGAAGTCTTCCTTCCTCTTGAATTTTTTGAAATAGTTTGAGAAGGATAGGAGTTAGTTCTTTGAATATTTGGTAGAATTCAGTTGTGAAGCCATCAGGCCCCGGACTTTTCTTTGTTGGGAATTTTTTGATAACTGTTTTGATGTCATTTGGTGTAATCGGTCTGTTTAGGTTTTCTGATTCTTCCAGATTGATTTTTGGAAGATTGTATGTTTCAAGGAATTTGTCCATTTCATCTAGGTTGTCTAGTTTTTTGGCATACAGTTCTTCACAGTATTTTCTTACAATATTTTGTATTTCTGTTGTGTCAGTTGTTATTTCTCCACTCTCATTTCTAATTTTATTTTTTTGAGTCCTCTCTCTCTTTTTCTTGGTGAGTCTAGTTAAAGGTTCATCAATCTTGTTTACCTTTTCAAAGAACCAGCTCCTGGTTTCATTGATTCTCTGTATTGTTTCTTTAGCCTCTATGTCATTTATTTCTGCTCTGATCTTTATTATTTCCTTCCTTCTACTACATTTGGGCTTTACTTGCTGTTCTTTTTCTAGTTTTTTTAGATGCAGGGTTAAGTTGTTTATTTGAGCTTTTTCTAGCTTCTTAAAGTGTGCCTGTAGTGCTATGAACTTCCCTCTCAGTACTGCTTTTGCTGTGTCCCATAAATTTTGAGTTGTTGTATGCTCATTGTCATTCGTTTCTAAGAATTTTTTTTATTTCTTCTTTGATCTCATTCTTAATCCATTCGTTATTTAATAACCTGCTATTTAGTTTCCATGTGTTTGAGAATTTTTGAGCTTTTCTGTTGTGGTTCATTTCTAGTTTTATGCCGTTGTGATTGGAGAAAGTGCTTGATATGATTTCAATCTTCTTAAATTTGTTGAGACCACTTTTGTGCCCTAACATGTGGTCTATCCTAGAGAATGTACCATGAGCACTTGAAAAGAGTGTATATTCTGCTGCTTTATGGTGAAAGGTTTGAAGATATCTATTAAATTGAGTTGATCTAGTGTAGCGGTTCTCAACCTGTGGGTCACAACTCCGGTGGGGGTCGAACAACCAAAACACAGGGGTTGCCTTAAGCCATCGGAAAATACATATTTATTATACAATACATTTTAAAATAAAATATGTATTTTCCGATGGCTTTAGGCGACCCCTGTGTTTTGGTCATTCGACCCCCGCTGGGGTCACGACCCACAGGTTGAAAACCGCTGATCAAGTGTGTCCAATAAGGCTGCTGTTTCTTTGTTAATTTTCTTTCTTGAGGATCTATCTAGTGATGTTAGTGGGGTATTGAAATCCCCTACTATTATAGTATTGCTGTTGATCTCGCCCTTTAAATCCATCAAAGTCTGCTTTATATATTTAGGTGCTCCTATATTAGGTGCATAGATATTTATAATAGTTATATCTTCCGGTTGGATTACTCCCTTTATCATTATGTAGTGGCCTTCTTTATCTCTTACTATATCCTTTGTTTTAAAGTCCAATTTGTCTGATATAAGTATTGCTACCCCAGCTTTTTTTTCATTTCCATTTGCATGAAATGTTTTTTTCCATCCTTTTACCTTTAGTCTATGTGTATCTTTTGTTCTAAGGTGTGTCTCTTGTAGACAGCATATGTACGGGTCCTGTTTTCTTATCCATGCAGCTACCCTATGTCTTTTGATTGGATCATTTAATCCATTTACATTTATGGTTTTTATTGATATGCAGTTGTTTATTGCCATTTTATTCTTAAAGCTGTATTCCTTTTTTGCTATATTCTTTTCCCACTTTGATCTGTTTACAACAGGCCCCTTAACATTTCCTGCAGCATTGGTTTGGTTGTAATGAATTCCTTGAACTGTTTTTTGCCTGGGAAGCTTTTTATTTCTCCTTCGATTTTAAATGATAGCCTTGATGGATAAAGTAGTCTTGGTTGTAGGTTCTTGTTCTGCATTACTTTGAATATTTTTTGCCATTCCCTTCTGGCCTCAAGTGTTTCTGTTGAGAAGTCGGATGTCATCCTTATGGGGCCTCCTTTGTAGGTGATAGCTTTTTTTTCTCTTGCAGCTTTTAATATTTTCTCTTTATCACTTAGCTTTGGTATTTTAATTATGATGTGTCTTGGTGTAGGTTTCTTTGGGTTTCTCTTTAATGGAGTCCTCTGTGCTTCTTGAACTTGTGAGAGTTTCTCCTGCATTAATTTAGGGAAGTTTTCAGCTATGATATGATTGAACAAAGTCTCTATCCCTTGTTCTTTTTCTTCTTCTTCAGGAACGCCTATGATGCGGATATTATTTCTCTTCATGTTGTCACAGAGCTCTCTAAGAGTTTCCTCAGACTTTTTGAGTCTCTTTTCTTTTTTCTTCTCTGCTTTCATGCCTTCATTCCAGTTGTCCTCCAACTCGCTGATTTGATCCTCAGCTCTATGTATCCTGTTTTTAATTCCTTCCATTGTGGTCTTTATTTCTGATATTGTATTTGTCATCTCTGACTGATTCTTTTTTATACTTGCTATTTCTTTATTTAGGTGTTCATAATGACCATCCATTGTTGTTCTAAGATCCCTAAGCATCCTTACAATCATTATTTTGAACTCCGCATCTGGAAGTTTGATTATTTTCATATCACTCATTTCATCTCCTGAAGCTTTCTCTTGTGGTTTCATTTGGATTGCACTTTTTGTCTTCTCATTGTCTGTGTTTGGGTGTTTTGTTTGTAGAGTTGGTTGAGTCTAGGCTTGGTGTTGTCTGCCTCCAGTTTTCAGCTGTGTTATTTCTAGGTCTTCTTGGGTTGGTATCAGCTATTATTTGTAACCCACTTTTGGAGTTGGGCAGCTTTGAAGTCTTGATTTGTTTGTTTTTTTTTCTTTTTTTTTTTTTTTTTTTTACAGAGGCAGAGATAGACAGGGACAGACAGACAGGAACAGAGAGAGAGATGAGAAGCATCAATCATCAGTTTCTCGTTGCGTGTTGCGACTTCTTAGTTGTTCATTGATTGCTTTCTCACATGTGCCTTGACTGTGGGCCTTCAGCAGACCGAGTAACCCCCTGCTGGAGCCAGCGACCTTGGGTCCAAGCTGGTGAGCTCTTTGCTCAAGCCAGATGAGCCCGCGCTCAAGCTGGCGACCTCGGGGTCTCAAACCTGGGTCCTTCTGCATCCCAGTCCGACGCTCTATCCACTGTGCCACCACCTGGTCAGGCTTGTTTGTCTTCTTAACAGGTGATAGTTTTGTTTACTGATCTCAGCAGGGGGCTTTCTTGAAACTGTATCGAGGAATGCCATGGGTGTAACCTGAGACTCTGAAGGCCTCTTCCACCAACTAATCTCTCTGGGGGCAGGGTGTTTTCTCAGCTTCAGTAGGGGGAGGTGTATCTCAGATCTCCATGGAGATCTGAGTTACTGCCCCTTCTTCCTACTTCTTGTTTTCAGCTGTGTCTTGTTGTGCTGATTGGAGCTGGAGAGATGTCTGGAGATCTCTGATCTGGAAGCAATTCAGTATTTTGTGGAAGGATCAGTCCCGCCCCCAGCTATGGCCGCCTCCAGCATGAATGAGTCAGCTTTTTTAGGTTATCTCCTGCATTCCTTAGCCCCTCACAGTCTGTCCCTCTCTCTCTCCTTTCCACTTGGGAGATAAGCTGGTCTTTTCAACACACCTCGCTCCCTGGTCACCAGGCAAGTGGCTGTGAGCAGTATTTTCTGCTCTTTTCCCTGGAGTGAGATCCCCTCTGGGCTCTCAGCCTCACCCCCCCTCCGTTCCTGTAAGTAGGGTAGATTCAGGCGCTCCCTACCAGGTTGGTTGTGGCTTCTTCTTTGCTCCTTGGTTTTTGAGAGCTGTTCTTGTAGTCCAGAGTTGGTTTTTCATGCTGAGTTTTCCTAAATTGATTTGTATTCCAGTTTGGTGGTGAGAGCTGGGCGTCTGTGCGTCCGCCTACTCCACTGCCATCTTCAGGTCTTGTATTGTACTTTTTAAATGCCCAGGGTCATTGCCAGGTTTATGTAACTGCCAGTTCAGTAGCAAAAGCCTTTTCGTCTCTACCATCTGGTGCCCATACCACTCACCTCAGTGCATCTAGGGAAGGAAACTCAGCATTCTCTCATTCACAGGAGGGATTTGTGAGAAGCCTAAGCACTCATTTTTTTTCTTTAGAGTGAGTTAAGTCATGGGCCTGGCTTATTTTTGGCTCAGAGATTCTGTCAGTGACTTGAAAAGATGGATACCGTTTTCCAGGAATACCATTTGTCTCAGGTGGCTGTTGTGGATTTTGTTTTTTGTCCTCTTGTCATGAACCTGAGAATAACGTATGTTCTATTGCACTGTTTTTTTTTTGTGACAGTGAAGGAATGCTTTAGTGATCAAGCTCATTTAATTTTGGAATTCTATTTACTGTGTGTGATGATTTGAAAACAAGTGGGTTCTGCT
This sequence comes from Saccopteryx leptura, assembly GCF_036850995.1. NCBI lineage: Eukaryota > Metazoa > Chordata > Mammalia > Chiroptera > Emballonuridae > Saccopteryx > Saccopteryx leptura. Next base: position 82,955,731 of record NC_089505.1, on the reverse strand, counting down.
AAGATGAAAAAGTGATCAGTTTTTGTTAGGATCCCAAACGCGTGTTTCAGAGGGAGCAGTAGGATGGCTCAGAGAATATTGCTGTCCAGTTTTAGCCTACTTCCTATTGCTGCCAAAGGCCTAATTTGTAGACTGAATGCCATGGTATTTTATGGGTTTAGAGTTCAAACTGTGGAGGGGACACTGTTTTAATAACCTCATGTTTCTGGAGCAACATAAACTTGTTCTTTTATTCATAGTGGGTGTTGCATCATGCTCAACATGGTGAGGGAAATTTACTCCTCATGTCTTGGAGAGGAGCTGTTTGCTCCGAAGTCCAGAAGTCCTTAGGGTAGCATGGTTGTAAGATGATAGGGGGAATCATCCTTGTCACAGAAATACTGGGTGTATAGGATGTAGAGGAAGGAGGCCACACACGGGATGCAATGTGATTCTTCTAAGGGGGCATCCACAGTGTGCTAGTCACAGTGGCTGTGAAGAATTAGCAGGTACAGAAATTCTTTAGCTGAAGGCACTTTTTAAAAAAAATTATTGATTTTAGGGAGAAAGGAAGAGAGAAACATTGACTTTTTCCCTCATTTATGCATTCATTGGTTCATTTCTCTTTTTTCTTTTCTTTCTTTTTTTTTTTTTTTTTTTTTTTTTTTTTTTTTTTTTTTTTTTTGAGTGTCAGAAGCATCAACTCGTGGTTGCTTTCACTGTAGCTGTGCATTGATTGCCTTTCATAGATGCCTTGACTGGGTTGAGCCGGTGTTCCCTTGTTTAAGCCAGTGACCTTGGGCTTTTCATGCCTGTGACCTTTGGGCTCGATCTGGCGAGTTTTGAGATCGTATGGACTGTTCCTCTGCTCGAGCCAGCAACCCTGTGCAGATTAACCCGTGTGCAGAGCCAGCAACTTCATGATTTTAAACCCTTAACCTCAGCATTTCAGTCAGGCTTTTTGGTTAATTCTTGTATGTGCCCTGACCAGGGATTGAACCCGCAACCTTGGCACATTGGGACGATGCTCTAACCAACTGAGTTACCCAGCTAAGGCAGGGCACTTTTTGTTTTTGTTTTTGATTTGGTGCTGAACCTCGAGAACAAATGAGGGCACCATTACAGGAAAACAAGAGTGGATTCCTACAGGCTGTTCACCTCAAGACGTTGGTGTGTAGATGAAGACCATAAGGAGAAAGACATTTCTTAGTCCAGCTCTGTGGACTTTGTGACCAGCTCTATTCCAGTTGAATCAGGTAGAAATGGCCTTTCTTGCTTGCCAGTGTGTGCCACCACTGAGTCAAGGGGCCCCTGCCAGGGCACAAGGAAAGAGAGGGTGGTTGTCAGTATTGTGTTGGCAAACTTGATTTTCTGAAAACAGGAAGGATTCTAGATGTCAATTTTGAGCCACATTTTAAAGCATTAAGAAGGCATAAATGATGTCCAATAAGCTGACCATACAGAAGTTGTTTAACATGGTAAGATTTGACATTCATCTAAACTTATGAAACCTTTGTCATAATTAACAGTAAGTCTAAGCATCACCCCATATATATCTCATATAATCTCTTTCTTCTGCTCTCCAGTCAGACATTGATTTACTTTACTTAACAGTAGAAAAGTTTATGTTTTCTAGAATTTTATATGTTTGAAGTCATTGTGTACTCTTTTTTAAAAATTTTTTTAGGCCTGACCTGTGGTGGCGCAGTGGGATAAAGCGTCGACCTGGAACACTGAGGTCGCCGGTTTGAAACCTTGGGCTTGCCTGGTCAAGGCACATATGGGAGTTGATGCTTCCTGCTCCTCCCCCTTCTCTCTCTCTCTGTCTCTCTCTCTCACTCCTCTCTCTCTAAAAAAATCAATAAATAAAATATTTAAAAAAATAAAATAAAATTTTTTAAATTAATTAATTAATTAATTTTTTACAGAGGCAGTGAGTCAGAGAGAGGGATAGACAGGGACAGACAGACAGGAACAGAGAGAGATGGGAAGCATCAATCATTAGTTTTTCGTTGCGCGTTGCAACACCTTAGTTGTTCATTGATTGCTTTCTCATATGTGCCTTGACCGCGGGCCTTCAGCAGATCAAGTAACCCCTTGCTGGGGCCAGTGACCTTGGGTTCACACTGGTCGGGCTTTTGCTCAAGCCAGATGAGCCCGCGCTCAAGCTGGGGACCTCGGAGTCTCAAACCTGGGTCTTCCGCATCCCTGTCTGACGCTCTATTTACTGTGCCACCACCTGGCTAGGCTGTGTACTCTTTTTATTTTTTCCCCTGGGTCATACATCCTATTTCTTTGAGATTCATTAGTTATGATTACATGAGTAGTTTGTGTATTTTTTTTAAATTTTATTTATTGACTTTAGTGAGAGAGGAAGGAAGAGAGAGAGAGAGAGAGAGACAGAAAGAAACATTCGTCTGTTCCTGTATGTGCCCTGACCGAGAATTGAACCAGCAACCTCTGGGCTGCAGATGATGCTCTAACCAACTGAGCTATCCAGCCAGAGCAGTTTGTGTTTTTCATATTGTTGAAAGTATGTTCTGTGTGTGTGTGTGTGTGTGTGTGGGGGGACCACTGTTTATTCATCTGCCATCTGCTCATGGATATTTGAGTTGTTTCCAGATTCTGGCTATTGCAAATAAAACTGCTATATAGATTTTTTTTTTTTTTTACAGAGACAGAGAGAGAGTCAGAGTGAGGGATAGACAGGGACAGACAGACAGGAATGGAGAGATAAGCATCAATCATTAGTTTTTCGTTGCGCATTGCGACAGCTTAGTTGTTCATTGATTGCCCTCTCATATGTGCCTTGACCATGGGCCTTCAGCAGACCGAGTAACCCCTTGCTCGAGCCAGTGACCTTGGGTCCAAGCTGGTGAGCTTTGTTCAAACCAGATGAGCCCATGCTCAAGCTGGTGACCTCAGGGTCTCGAACCTGAGTCACCTGCATCCCAGTCTGACGCTGTATCCACTGTGCCACCGCCTGGTCAGGCTGCTATATAGATTTTAATGTAATTACTCATATGCATATGTTTCATTTATCTTGTGTTAATATCTCAGCCTGATATTTCAAAGCCTGAATCACAGGTAGATAAATATACAGCTTTTAGTTAAATGTCATATGATCTCAAATGTTTATTCCCTTTTGTATTTCTGCCTGCAGTGTATGAGAGTTTCATTTCTTTCAGATCCCTACTAATATGGATATGTCTAGTCTTTTAAAATTCTGACCCTTTTAAATAAATGTGTTGCAATATCTCATTGTGTTTTTAGTTGAATTTCTTCTTCTTTTTTTATTCCTTCTAAAGAAGAGAGAGAATAAGAGAGAGAGAGAGAGAGAGAGAAGGGGGGAGGAGCAGGAAGCATCAACTCCCATATGTGCCTTGACCAGGCAAGCCCAGGGTTTCGAACCAGTGACTTCACTGTTCCAGGTCAATGCTTTATCCACTGTGCCACCCAGGTCAGGCTAGTTGCATTTCTTTGATGTTTCATGATGTTGAGCATTTTTGTTTATCTGCCCCCTGTATGTCTTTTTTGGAAAAAGTCATTTTTTAAAAATGATTTTGGCTGTTTTCATTAACAAATAAGAAGCTAGTGAAACAATAAACAATTATGTTAAAACCTCATTCATTCTTCAGTGATGTGACTTCTTTGCTGTAAGAAATTACTGTTTTTGAGGCTGACTGGTGGTGGCTCAGTGGATAGAGAATCAAATATCCACTAGGGCAGTGGTCCCCAACCCCTGGGCCGCGGACCGGTACCAGTCCATGGGCCATTTGGTACCGGTCTGCAGAGAAAGAATAAATAACTTACATTATTTCTGTTTTATTTATATTTAAGTCTGAACGATGTTTTATTTTTAAAAAATGACCAGATTCCCTCTGTTACATCCGTCTAAGACTCACTCTTGACACTTGTCTCGGTCATGCGATACATTTATCTGACCCACCCTAAAGGCCGGTCCGTGAAAATATTTTCTGACATTAAACCGATCTGTGGCCCAAAAAAGGTTGGGGACCACTGAAATAGAGAGGAGAGGGGGAAGGGTGGAGAAGCAGATGGGTGCTTCTCTTGTGTGCCCTGGCTGGGAATCGAACCCGGGACTTCCACATGCCAGGTGGATACTCTACCACTGAGCCAACTGGCCAGGGCTGTTCACTCTTTTCTGTAGTACAACAAACACCATGTAGTCTTGTGTGGTATCCTCCCCTCCCAGGCTGTGACTAGGTGTGATTGATTCAATCTCATCTCTCCAGAGTCAGATGTCATATATTTGGTTTCCCTAGGGCAGGATCCCACCTGCAGGAGTGTGGTGGAGTGGAGGTCATTAAATTATGGTAACATGGGGGGAGGATAGGGAAAGGCCTATGGCAGTGGTCAGCAAACCCATTAGTCAACAGAGCCAAAAATCAACAGTACAATGATTGAAATTTCTTTAGAGAGCCAAATTTTAACTTTATAATTTAAACTTAAATTATATAGGTAGGTAAATTGTTGTTAACTTAATTAGGGTACTCCTAAGCTGGCCTTTGCTAAAAACTCAAGGGGCCAAAGAGCCACATGTGGCTCGCGAGCCACAGTTTGCTGACCACTGGCCTATGGTATGGGCCGGTGAGATTGGTGGTGGCCGTGGGCATGTGGTGGTGCTGTCCAGAAATGTAATGGATGTGCAGTCTAAAGAACTGGTTGCACTTGGAATGGGAGTGTGTCTACTTATTCCAAGGCCCTGGCATTGACACTTGCGTGAACTTGGCCATTCCAGGGGAACTGCCTGGTAGGAGCTGGTAGAATTCTCTATGTCTTGTCCACAGCCTAGCTACCTATTTGTTCACCTGCCTCTTATTTCCAATGGCTGGACCTCAAGATCAATGAGTTCATGAGGAGACAACAGTGTCACTGGTACCACGGCCTGGCTTTTCCATTTAATTCGGGAGTTTGGGAGGAGAATGGGCGTGGGCCAAATATAAGGGCAAGGATTTATAGGTGCTTAGGAAGGAGCTGTCTTTGGTTTTATCTGTCCCTGTTATGATAGGGCAGGGTGACCTTTGAGGATGTGGCTGTGTACTTCTCCGGGGAGGAATGGGAGCTCCTGATGAGGCTCAGAGACGTCTGTACCTGGATGTGATGCTGGAGAACTTGGCACTTAAAACCTCCCCGGGTATGATTCTCGCACCTACCTCTGTGCTCTGAGCTAAGTCTCTGTCCAAAAGTCTGTCCTTCTCACATAGGGCAATGGCAATGGTGGGATTCAAATAATTTAACAACCGGTTCTCTGCCCTAATGACTGTTTTAAGTATAAAAACCCAGAAAGGTAGTATATTATTTCATCCATTTAATACTTGAGAACAACAAAAGAGTATAGAAAATTAGATTATGTTATGAGAAAGAATTTTAAAATATTAAATAATACCTGACAAAAAAAACAATAAAACTGTTAAGATATTTCCATATTGCTGCTTGAATTTTGGGTGTAACACAAGCTGAAACAGCCTGACCTATGGTGGCGCAGTGGATAAAGCATCAACTTGGAACGTGGAGGTCACTGGTTGAAACCCTGGGCTTGCCTGGTCAAGGCACATATGGGAGTTGATGCTTCCTGCTCTCCCCCCCTTTTCTCTCTCACTCCCCTTTCTCTAAAATAACTAAATAAAAAAATAAAGCTGACACAATAACAGCTTGTCACTGCCTGGTTGTTTGGTACTTTTTATGTTATATGATTGTTTACTGAAGTAACAAACGTGAGGGAATTAAAATGTGGTATTTCATCAAAGGTATAATGAGTTTTATGAAATGAATAAATAAATATTACAAGCATAGTTCTGTCAAATTTTTTTCCCCTACAGACAGAATGAACATGACTGCGGGTGCGTAGAATATGCTGTTGCGCAGATGAACGTTAAAAAAGAGTAAGGAATGTAGGTAAATTTGTGATGTCCACATTGGCGGCCCACCTTAGAGAGAACCCTGATGACAAGTGCCATTTTAATAACTGGTTCGCCAAGTGCAACAAAAAATCAGGTATCATTCTGCTGAACTAGTGCAAACCAGCTGAATCCACCAATGGGCCATGCATGGGCTCTGCTTTCTTCCACAGTTTCCTGGATCAGTGCTGTGGTTAGTTGGGCTGAATTGTATGAACTGCCCTCTTGAACATGCCTAACACCTGCTACCTGTAAGTCTGTCATGGAAGGTTCCAGAGTCAGTCATCTTGAAGTCACTGTTACAGATCCCACCTTTCTTGTTGTCTTAGCCAGGCACATTTTCCAGAATCCAAATCAACTCTCTGCCCAAGGCTTGACTTCTTTCCCCTTGCTAACATTTTTTTGACACCTGCCTGTGCTGGGAATTGTCATCAGTTACACTGTCACCGCTTGTGTGGACTATGGGCTATTCTTTCTTGTAAGACCCTCCTTGGAAGTTGTCTTTGTAGCATTTAGTTTTCTTTCCCATGGCTATCAATGTGCTCATGGCTGCTCATCTGTCTTTTACTTCCCTGAGGACTTGTTTTGTGTGGGTGCCGTGTCGTTGCTCCTCTTGGGAGTGGGGTGGTGGTTCTTTTTTTTTTTTTTTTTGAGACAGAGAGAGAGGGACAGATAGGGACAGGCAGACAAGGAGGGAGAGAGATGAGAAGCATCAGTTTTCTTTGCAGTACCTTAGTTGTTTATTGATTGCTTTCTCATATGTGCCTTAACCGGGGGGCTACAGCAGACTGAGTGACCCTTGCTCAAGCCAGCAACCTTGGGCTCAAACCAGATGAGCCAGCGCTTAAGCTGGTGAGTTTGGAGTTTCGAACCTGGATGCTCTGTGTCCCAGTCCGATGCTCTATCCACTGTGCACCGCCTGGTCAGGCCCCTTGGTAGTTCTCAGGATGGGTATGAGTCCACCCACAGTGAGATGGGCTCAGCAGGAGCCTGGTCCTGGATATTGGCACCCCACGGGGACTGCATGATGTCAGGGTTGTGTTGAAACTATATCAGCAACTTACTCCATTTGAGTCCTATTTTGTTTCCAAGACCAATCGTTAAACATTTCATTTCAGCCTTTCCATCCTCATTTTTGATTTATTTCTTTTTTAAAAATTTTATTTATTGATTATAGAGAAAGAATGGGAAAGAGACAGGGACATGGGTATGTTTCTGTATGTGCTCCCTGTCCATACAGGGGATTGAACTGGCAACCTCTGTGCTTTGGAGCAATGCTCTAACCAGCAGAGCTATCTGGCCAGGGTTCCATTCTCATTCTTGGCATTTTTCCAACTAAAATTTTTTCCACATGTCACTTCTCCTCTTATATCCAACCTGTGGGCTAATCCTCACCCCTCTGGACTCCACATCTCACCCTTTGTTTTTGCCTCTCCATTGGCAGTGCTCTTCAACATTGGCCTCTATGTATGGGTTGTTTTTTTTTTTTTGTTGTTGTTGTTTGTTTCTTTTTTTGAGAGAGGCAGGGAGAGAGAGAGAGATAAGAACATCGAGCTGCTCCTATACGTGCCCTGACCAGGGTATCGAACCAGCAACCTCTGTGCTCTGGGACTACACTCCAACAAAACGAACTATCTGGCCAAGGTTTAATTTTTACTGAGTTTTGAGAGGAAGAGTGTGGGGGAGAGGGGGATAAAGGAAGCATTTATTTCTTGTTCCTCTCAGTCGTGCATTGTTTGGTTGCTTCCCATGTGTGCCCTGACTGGGGATCGAACTTGCAACCTTGTCGTTTCAGGATGACACTTTTAAGCCACTTAACTAACCAGCTAGGGTAAGGCTCTATGTATTATGTCGCAACGTGCACACATATTCTTAGGTGGCCATTAAACACCAGCTGCTTTGGTGCATTTAGTTGGATATTCTTTATCCCAGACACACCCTTCACAGCACTCATGGGTCAGCTGCAGAGGTCTTGCTGAATGTTTTCAAATAAATGACCAAGTAGCCCTTTCCTTGCGATATCCTTGAGTATCACCTTGCGATATCTCCCACTGTGTTTTGTGCTTTTTGTAGCCTCATATTTTTCTACCCAGCCTTCCGATGGCTACCGCGAGCAGACAGGTCCTGCTAAAATTTGTTTTACAGAGAAGTGAGTTACAGGTCCTGTCTCTCCTCCCTGTGCTGTGTCCTTGGTTGTGCCCTTCACTTCATGAGGCTCCCCATCTTCTGTGATCTTATAGCCTGGTACTGTGCTAAGTAATCCTCAGCCTGAACCACCCTCCGTGGACTCTGCTGATGGTGTCAAACACGCACGTGTGTATAGAGACTGCCTTTCCCACCACAGCCAACATGCACTTGACCAGTATTTATTTATTTTTCTAGGTTGTTGGTGTGGGGCAGAGGATGAGGTCCCCGAGCGGAGTGTTTCTATAGAAAGAGTGTCACAGGTCAGGCTTCTCAAGGCAGGTCTATCTTCCCTGCAAGACCTTTCGCTCTCAGCTGAACACCAGGAAACGCATCAGGGACAGAAGCCGTGCAGTCTTGGCTCGTGTGGGAAACAAATATATGTCAGTGCAAACCTCGCTCAGCACCAGAATCAGAACTCTGGAGAGAAACCCTTCACAATTGATCTGAACAGTCTCCTTTGGAAACGACTGCATATTTCATGTGTCTGGGAAGCCTTTTACCTGCTGGGAGGTTGGGAAGGGCTTCCTGGCCACTTCAGGATTTCTCCATGTCAAACCACTAAAACTGAAGAGAGTTCAAACACCGGAAGCAATGGTGTGGCAGCCTTTCCCAGGCAGAAAACTCATTACTGCCCTCAAGAGATACCAAAGCTTTGAGGTATAAACACACATTTGTTCATCACCAGAGAGTCCTCAGTACAGAAAGATGTTACATGTGCAGTGAGGGTAAGAAATCCTTTAGCCAAAGGTACAGCCTCATTAGACATTGGAGAGTTTCTCATGGAAGAAAGGCCCTATGAGTGTGGGGAATGTGGGGAATCCTTTAGCAAAAGCTGTACCCTCCGTACAGCTCCTCCATAACCATCAGTGAGTTCGCACTGGAGAAAGGCCTTATTCATGTAGGGAATGTGGAAAAACCTTTACCCATAGCTCTAACCTCATGACACACCAGAGAGTTCGCACCACAGAAAGGCCTATGAGTTCAAGGCATGTGGGAAATTCTTTATCTATAGGTCCATTCTCTTAGAACACCAAAGAGTTCACACTGGAGAAAGGCCTTATGAATGCTATGATTGTGGGAAATCCTTTAGCCATAGCTCTAGCCTTATTAAACACCAAATAGTTCACAGTGGAGAAAGACCTTATGGGTGTGGGGAATATGGGAAATCCTTTTACCAAAGTTCTGGATTCACTCAACACCAGAGAGTTCACACTGGAGTCAGGCCTTATGAGTGTGGTGAATGTGGAAAATTATTTAGTAACAAGTCCAACCTCAATAAACTGGGGAGTTCACACCAGAGAAAGGCCTTAGGAGTGCTGTGAATGTGAGAAATCTTTTAGCCAAAGCTCTAGTCTCATGCACCACCAGAAGGTATGCACTAGATAATGGCCTGAACGATGGATATTAAGAGCTAAATGTTTATGTCCCGCAAAATTCATATGTTGAAACCCTATCCCCTCATGTGATAGAATTAGGTAGAGGTGAGGTCTTTGGGAGTAATTAGGATGAAAATTGGTAATGAGGGTAGAGCCCTCATGAATGGGATTAGTGTCTATATAAGAGTCGGGAGAAAGCTTGCTTCCTCTGTATGCTATGTGAGGACCCTATGGGAAGATGGTCCTCACTAGACATGAGATTGGACCATACGGGGACCATGATGTCAGATGCCCAGTCTTCAGAAGTCTGAGGAATTTCTGTTGTTTATAAGCCACTCAGTTGATCACAATATTTTATAAGTAGCCCAATCTAAGGCAAACGTGCAAAATATGGGTCATCCTTTAGCCAAAGGTACACTCTCATAGGAATCAGAACTCATACTGGAGCCAGGCCGTGATGAGTGCAGTGAATGTCACAATTCCTTTAGCCAGTCATCTGTCTTCATTCTACACTACAGAGTTCACACTGCCAAAAGGCTTTAAAATAGCAGAGAACATGATATTTCTGTGCTTAGTATAATTACACTGGGGAAGAACCTTAGTGAGGCAATTGTTTTTACCAGAATTGAACTTGGTTCATCTGAATTTCCAACATCAGGTGATTTCCCATACGTTCCAGCTGCTTGGAAAATGTTCAGAAGCTGCATTGTGCTTCCTTACCTCCCTGGATTCCTGGCTAGATTTAAGTTATTGCCAGTTTCTGTGGCAGAAGTCATCTCACCTCTGCCATCTGGCAGGTCCCCACAATGTACATCAGTCACCACCCCACATTGCACTGAAGGAAGCTGACCTGTGTGTTCTATCATTGCCTGTGGAAATAAGTAAACAGACCTCACAGGGCTGCTCATTGCCTTCTAACTTAGGGCATGGATGTGACTATGTTGGCCCAGCATGTCCGATCGGAGTTCTGGGTGGTGCCTTGCAAAAAAAGGCTACATTTCTTAGGAACATTGTTGGTGTCACATGAGGCTTGTGAAAAAATCTTTGCAGCTTCAGAGTCACCATCCAGGAATTGTGTGCCACATGTTTCTCTGGCTTAGGCAATAATAAAGACCTTTCAGTTTAATCACCTTGAATCTTGGGTGTTCTCTTCAATTTGAGGGGTAGTTTCATAGCAGAATTGAACTCTGTCAGCATGAAGGGATGAACAGATTTCATTGGATCTCAAGCTTCGTGTTGTAGAGAGGTCAATATAATTGCAAATGAATGAATGAAGGCTCTCCACTTTTTACTTTTTTTTTTTTTTTTTTTTTAGTGAGAGATACAGACCGACAGGAAGACAGAGAGATGAGAAGCATCTACTCAGAGTTGCATTACTTTAGTTGTTCATTGATTGCTTCTCATATGTGCCTTGACCCAGGGGGCTCCAGCCAAGCCAGCGATCTTTGGGCTCCTGCCAGCTACCGTGGGGTCATATCTATGATCCGACGCTCAAGCCAGCGACCTTGGGGTTTCAAACGTAGGTCCTCAGCATCCCAAGCCAACACTCTATCTACCGTGCCACCACTGGTCAAGCTCACTTTTTAGTCTTAACTTGCATTTTTTAAAAAATTAAGTGAGAAGCAGGGAGGCAGAGACAGATCCCCACATGTGCCCCGACTGGGATTCACCAGCAAGCCCCTACCAGGCAATACTCTGCCCTGCTGGGCCAAAGCTCTGTTGCTCAGCAACTGAGCTATTTTAGTACCTGAGGTGGAGGCCATGGAACCATCCTCAGTGCCTGGGTCCAGCTTGCTCCAATCAAGCCGTGGCTGCAGGAGGAGGAGGAGGAGAGAGAGAGATGTGAGAGGGGGAGGGGTGGAGAAGCAGATGGACCCTTTTGTGTGCCCTGACTGGGAATTGAACCTAGGACTACCACATGCCAAGTTGATGCTCTACTATTGAGCCAACCGGCTAGAGTCCTGAAAAAGCCTTTGTTGTAGGCTGAGTTGTGTACCCCAGAATTGATGTCAAAGTCCTAACACCCAGCACCTCCAAATGTGACTGTATTTGGATATGACATTTTAAAAGAGATAAGTTAACATGAAGTCATTAGGGTAGACTCTTATGAATTATGAGTGGTGTCCTTACAAAAGAAGTGAGGACACAGCCACAAATAGAAGGAAGACCACCCTCTGCAAGCCAAGAATAAAGGCCTCAGAGGAAACCAACCCTGCTGACACTTTCTTTTCAGATGTCTAGACTATGTGTGGGAAAATGCATGTCTGTTGTCTAAGCTATCCAGTTGGCGGTACTTTGTTATGGCAGTTCTAGCTGACTCATACAGTCTCCTGTGATACATATCGGGGCTTTGTGGTCTGGATGCCAGGATTTTTATGTGGGCTCCAAGGTCATCCTGAAGAGGGACGATTGTGACAACCACCAGTGCTTCTGAAAACACCATGAGTCTTTTGCTTGTTCATAGTTGATGTAATGCTAGGTCAAGTTGAGTGGACTCTCATCCCCCAGATCCTTGCAAAAGACCCATGTGCCCTGATGTTCAGAATTCACTTGTAACACTTTTTATAGGGTAAGATTCAGATAAAAACAATCTAGAGGTTTTTGGGGTCCCATTTCCCTTCCTGGGTTGTCCATCTCATCAAGGCCATTGCTGTGCAGATAGTAAAGCAAAGAGGAAAGAGAACATATAGTAGTCCAGGGATGTGGCTTTGGTGACCCAGCCTGTTGACACAAATGGAAATAGCCTTCATTGCTTGCCAGCTGCCACTGATACCAGACTGACCTTGCTAGGACATGAGGAGAGCTTGTAGAGTCAATAAACAGTTACCAAAGCTTGTTTTTCTGAAAAGAGAGGGAGTTCAAGACTTTTATTTTGAACACTTTTTGAAGGACTGCTGGGTATAATTGATATTCACTAAACATTTAAAATGTACAATTCGGTAACTTTTCCCATACATATAAACCTGTGAACACAACCTAACCATGATAATGAGCATCTGTCACTCATATATTTGCTTCTTATTCTTTTATAATCTCTCTCAATGCCTTTCCTGGTCTTCCCAGCAACCATTGATTTACTTTTTTTTTTTTTTTTTTTACAGTAAATTAATTTGCATTTTCTAGACTTTTATGTGATTCTAATAAAAAAGTGTTCACTCATTTTTTTCCCTCTGAGTTTCTTATGTGCAATCTTGTTTTGAGATTCATCAATGGTGTTTATATAAGCAGTTCATTCTTTTTATTGTCAAGTACTATTTAGTCTCTGGATACATCCCCCCCCCCCATTTTTTAGAGAGAGAGGCAAGGAGAGAGAGTTAAATAGACAGGAACATCGAGCTGTTTCTGTATGTACCTGGACTGGGGATCGAACTGGCAACCTCTGTGCTTTGGCATGACGCTCTAACCAACTTAGCTATCCAGAGACAGAGAGAGAAAGGGAGAGAGGAAAGGGACGGGGGTGGTGGAGAAGCAGATGGTTGCTTCTCCTGTGTGCCCTGACCAGGAATTGAACCCAGGATGTCTGTATGCCAGGCTGATACTCTATCCACTGAGTCAACCAGCCAGGGCCACATTTTTTTAATTTAATGATTTTAGAAAGTAAGAGAAAGGGAGGGAGGGAGAGACATAGAGACAAACAGAGAGGGAGAAACATCAATTTGTTGTTCAACTCATTTATGCAATCATTGGTTGCATCTTGTGTGTGCCCTGACTGGGGATTAAACCCGGAACTTTGGTGCACTGGAACAACGCTAACCAACTGAGTCACCCATCCAGTGCTATGGGATGATTTTTTTGAGAAGGAACGTTACTGAGAGCAGACAAGCAAGGACACATGGGGTGGGGGTCACTGCCCAAAGCAGCATGTCTTCGAACAAAGAATCAGATTAGTCTTTCTTTAGAGAAATCATGCATAAACATCAAGTTGAGTTTTTCATCACAAATATAGGTTGAGACATTCCTTCATAGGCATGTCTATACACACATGGAATGTTAGAAAAACTCCACCCCCGAGGGGAGATCTTTATTATATGCGGCTTAAGTGTCTGTTTGTCACCGATAGTTTATTGGTTGCTTGCGTAACTGTACTAGCCAATGGGATGAAGTTGCCACGGCATTCAAATAGTCCCGCCTTCTGGCATGCCACCTCACAAATTGAGGTTAAAGATTGGCGCAATTATTATGCTGTTAAGAAATCTTAACACCAGAAGAGGTCTTTGCAATGGTACAAGACTATTTTTCCAATTGAAAAATAATGTTATAATAGCTAAGTCTTTGACTGGATCCTCTAAAGGTGAAATATCAATACATGTCATTCCAAGAATTGATTTGGCTCCATCTCAAACAGGGTTGCCGTTTCAATTGAGACATAGACAATTTCCTGTAAAACTTGCCTTTGCTATGACCATCAATAAGTCTCAGGGCCAAACGCTTAAGCGTGTTGGCATTTTTTTTACCTGAGCCTGCATTTGGACATGGTCAACTCTATGTTGCCTGTTCAAGAGTTCGTGAAAGAACGGACGTAAAATTAAAAATAATTGATGGTCCTCTGCAAGGCGAGCTTAAAAATGATGGAAAGATCTACACAAGAAATGTTGTGTACAAAGAGATCTTTGACATGTGAATTAACATTTTATTATTTAAATCACCTTTATTTACTGAGCTAGCTGTGGCTCTTAAGAAATGTACCGCCAGTGGTTTCCTTCATTGCACTCTACTTTAAGCAATTAAGCAAGTAGAAGGGGGAAACCCCGTGGGCAGAAGCAAAGGGGCGTCCTCGACGCCTGCCCTGGGTAATTCAGTTTGAATTAGCAGACACCTTTGCACAAATCATTTTAATTACAATTTCTAATATCTAGAACAGCGGTCATTTCGTATGACCGCCGGGCTTTCTAGTTTTAGTATAACTGAAGGTATAATGAAATATGTTCATGAGGAGATTATAAGAGGGTCCTCCTTGCAGATTTGGCCAGTCTTAGGTGGTTTCCTCAGGATCAACCCCCTGGTCCTCTAAAACATCCTGGGCTTCCTGAAAAACAGCTGTGGCAAAATTACCAGTGTCAGGGGCAGCATTGGTATGGAAGGAAGTTTAACTTAAGTCTCAGACTTTATGTTAGAGTCTTGTAAAATTACAGTATATGGTTACACAAACCTTATAAAATGATCTAAATGGGTGATCTAAGTGGGTTTACAGTTTAAGCAAATGAAAAAAATTTTTTTTTTTGAGAGAGAGTGAAACAGGGAGATGAGAAGCACCAACTCATAGTTTTGTGCACTCACCGATTGCTTCTCATATGTGCCTTGACTTGGGGGGGGGGGGGGCGGCGGCAGGAAGAAGGATGGCTCAAGCCAGCTACCTTAGGCTTCAAGCTGGTGACCTCAGGTTCTCCAACTGGCCACCTCAGCGTCCTGGGGGAGGGTCTATCCACAGCGCCACCAAGGCTCAGGCAAGACTAGGTTTTATAATGCATAGCGATTGCTTCTTGGCCTTTTGCCTAAGAGCAAGTGTATATAATACAAATTAAAAAAATTTAGCCTGACCTGTGATGGCGCAGTGGATAAAACGTCGACCTGAAACCCTGAGCTTGCTGGGTCAAGGCACGTATGGGAGTTGATGCTTCCTGATTATCCTCCCTTCTCTTTCCTTCTCTAAAAATACATAAAATCTAAAAAAAAATTAAAAGTATATCCACTTTATTCCCGTCCTCTCCTCGCCTCCACGCTTCCAAATCTCACCATTTCTCAGGATCACTGAAGGTGCTACGTGGCCAATGCTCTCCGTTGTGGCCTTTAGCGCGCTGGGAACTACATTACCCAGAAGCCAACGCGCGAGACAGTGATGAGCCAATGACGGGTTTGTCTGACCCATTTCCGGCCTTCCGAATCCCGCCCAAGTGGGACTTCCGGTCTCTTCTAGGTGGTGGTCATTTTGCTCCTCAGTGGTCTTTTCATCTATCTGGTCGGAAGCCTGGGAGCGTTGAGTCTGGAACGAACTGCTGGAACCTAGAAGGCGGGAGAGTCTTGCTGTCCGCCGTACAGACGCGGGTCTGAGTTCTCAGCGGGGTCTCGCGCCTGTGCCAGAACCGGGACCGGGATCGCCGTGACCAGGGCAACCTCCCCGCCCGCCCCCGCCCGCAGAGTCCGATGGCGGCGGCCGCGCTGAGGCGCCCGGCTGAGGTGAGCGCGTCCCCCGGGCCCTCACCGCCTCACCCCTCCGAACCTGGAGCCCCGGTGCGGGAACCGGTCACGTCGGGCAGCCCAGGCCCCGGCGTCCCGGACCGTGAGGCGCTCGTGGGTGACACAGGGGAGGATCCAGACCCCTAGGGTCCTTCTTTATTTATCTATCTATATATCCATCTATTTTTATTTTTTTATTTTTAGAGAGGGGGGAGCAGGAAGCATCAACTCCCATATGTGCCTTGACCAGGCAAGCCCTGGGTTTCGAATCGGCGACCTCAGCGTTCCAGGTAAACGCTTTATCCACGGCGCCACCACCGGTCAGACATACCTAGCGTCCTTCTTAAGGCCCTCAGGGAACAGAGAGAGTGCGGAGCGATGGGACTTGGCCTAGCAGAGGTTATGCCTCCATGCTGAGGGTCCCTTGTAGAAAATTGGGAACCAAGAAGGATCGTCCAAGCGTTTTAAAATCTCACTGAGAGCCTGACCAGGCGGTGGCGTAGTGGATAGAGAGAGGGTCGGATTGGGACGCTGAGGACCCAGGTTCAAAACCCCGAGGTCACCAACCTGGTTTGAACAAGGCTCACCAGCTGGAGCCCAAGGTCGCTGGCTTGAGCAACGGGTCACTTGGTCTGCTGGAGCCCCCTGGGTCAAGGCACATGTGAAAAAGCAATCACTGAACAACTGAGGAGCTGCAATGAAGAACTGATGCTTCTCATCTCTCTCCCTTCCTGTCTGTTTGTCCCTATCTGTCCCTCTCTCTGTTTCTGTAACACATACACACACACACAAAAAAACAAAACTATGAGAGAATTGGCTGCCATGGGGTGATGAGAACAGGGAGGCCCAGAGAAGTTCCGTCCTTGTCCAGGTCACAAAGCTGGTCAGAGGCTGCGCTGAAGCCTTGAGTCCCAAAGAACAGACCATTTTGGCCTGAGGTCCCTGGATTCCAGGGCTGGGCAGGACTTACAGAGGAGACCTGCTTACCTGGAGATAATTGTTGTTTTTCTGCATCTTCCCACAGGTTCTGAAGGTTGAAAAACCACTTATGGAACCTGCACAAGGAAAGACAAGGGTGTCCCACTCTCTCTCTGGTCCTGACATTAACCTAACTATAGGGTGTTTGGGACTGTGATGCTTTGAAACTTTCACCTATTTTCACAGATACCTGAGACCTTTTAAGATACCACCACGGGATACCTGTCTGGGATTGTGGTGTCTTCAGACCCTTCCCTTGGTATTTTCCAACTGTTGGATGTGGGGGACCCTCGGATACCCCCAATTCCTATATCCTGAGTGCACGGTACAGGTGAAATGAAAGTCCTCCCATTTCTGGCAGGGTTAACCCAGGGCCAGACCCCAACATGCACATGCTTGGAGTTGTACTGAGCTGGGATTAGGTTCCACAGGTTTCCATTCTTTGTGTTCAGAACAAAGAGCAGGGTGGTTGGTAATCATACCTGCAATATGGCTGCCGAAAAAATTGGGCATCTATTATGGAGGTAAAAGGAATGTTTGGACAAGAGGAAGGAGTTGGTTTCTTCCTGATGTAATAGGCTCCTGTCTGGCTGCACTTGAAGAACAGATGATAGGGTTAAAGGGAGGAAGCAGGGAGCTCAAGGGAAGGCACCTGCTCTAATCCAGGCAAAAGTGGAGGGACAGGGATGGAGACGCCAGAGGTTGGATTCTGGGTCCATTTTTAAATGAAGGCCACGTAGATTTCTGGATATTGTAGATTTCTGGTGCAAATGTGGTCATTTTGAAGGAAGAAAAGGAGGAGTTGTGAACAACCCTAGGATTTTTGTTCTTAGCTGTTGTAGTGATGGATGCTCCATCAATTGGCCTGGGGAAGATGGTGATATGTTCATTTTACTTTGGGAAGTATCTTTAGATCCTGTGAAGACCCTGAGAACTTTCTTTTATTTTTGATAGAGACTGAGAGAGAGTCAAAGAGAGGGGTAGATAGGGACAGACAGGAAGGGAGAGAGATGAGAAGCATCCATTTTTCGTTGCAACACTTTAGTTCATTGATTGCTTTCTCATATATGCCTTGATGGGTGTGTGTGGGGGGTTACAGCAGAGCGAGTACACCTTGCTCAAGCCAGTGACCTTGGGCTCAAGCTGGTGAACTTCGCTCAAACCAGATGAACCCGTGCTCAAACTGGTGACCTTGGGGTTTTGAACCTGGGTCCTCCACGTCCCAGTCTGACACTCTATCCACTTCGCCACCGCCTGGTCAGGTGACCTCGAGACCTTTCAGAGATCATTGAGTGGAGGCATCCAGTAGGCAGGTGGACACACAGATCTGGACATCTGAGGAGGTTGTCAGTAAGAAGACTTGCAAAAACTGGCGGCTCTTGTATAGACCGGTACAGAGCTGTGAATTGGGAGATGAGGATCACACGTCAGAGGGGAATGCAATAGATGGTGGTAATGCTAATTAGCGGGTCTGATAGAACCCTTCACGATGATTATGGGAATGGTGTGGGAGGGAAGTTGATTTGGCAGGCGCCTGAGGCTTCTGTGGGAAGAGTGGACTGAGATGTGGAGGCAGAGGAGTAATTGTGAGATGACACGAGTGGACAGGGCTCCTGGTTATCCACTACTGTCTGGATTCACCAGAATGTCATGGTGAGTTTTGATGGGATCTGGGGAGTTTGAGTCTTAGCGGTGGTAAGGTCTGGTGCAGATGTGGTCATTTTGTGAATATACTTATTTTATAGATCAATAGGATTAGGCCAGTGGTCGGCAAACTCATTAGTCAACAGAACCAAATATCAACAGTACAACGATTGAAATTTCTTTTGAGAGCCAATTTTTTATTTTTATTTTTATTTTTTGTATTTTTCTGAAGCTGGAAATGGGGAGGCAGTCAGACAGACTCCCGCATGCTCCTGACCGGGATCCACCCGGCATGCCTACCAGGGGGCGATGCTCTGCCCCTCTGGGGCGTCACTCTGTTGCGACCAGAGCCACTCTAGTGCCTGAGGCAGAGGCCATGGAGCCATCCCCAGCGCCCGGGCCACCCCTGCTCCAATGGAGCCTTGGCTACGGGAGGGGAAGAGAGAGACAGAGAGGAAGGAGAGGGGGAGGGGTGGAGAAGCAGATGGGTGCTTCTCCTGTGTGCCCTGGCCGGGAATCAAACCTGGGACTTCCGCACGTCAGGCCGACACTCTACCACTGAGCCAACCGGCCAGGGAGAGAGCCAAATTTTTTAGACTTAAACTATATAGGTAGGTACATTTTTTTTTTTATCTAGATAGCGCCTGCATGTGGTATTTTGTGGAAGAGCCACACTCAAGGGGCTAAAGAACCGCGCAGGTGGCTCGTGAGCTGCAGTTTGCCGACCTAGGCTTTTAAGGAAGATTGGGTGGAAAGAAAAGGGTTGTGGCTTCTGTGATAACAGCAAATGCAGTGCAAAACTGGTCGAGGGGTTATTTGCATCTGAAAAATTACATGTGTTTCTGGATAGCTAATCTATCTATCTATCTATCTATCTATTTAATTTTAATTTAATTTTATTTTACTTTATTTTATTTTATTTGTTAGTGAGAGGAGGGGAGACAGAGACAGACTCCTGCATGCCGCCTACTGGGATCCACCCAGCATGCCCACCAGGGGGCGATGCTCTGCCCATCTGGGGCCTGTTCTCAGTTGCAACCAGAGCCATTTTTTTAACTGCCTGAGGCAGAGGCATTAGAGCCATCCTCAGCTCCCAGGGCCACTCGCTCTAATTGAGTCATGGAGGAGGAGAGGGGAGAGAGAGAGAGAGAGAGAGAGAGAGGGAGAGAGAGAAGCGAGAGGGGGAGGGGTGGAAAAGCAGATGGGCGCTTCTCCTGTGTGCCCTGATGGGGAATCGAACCTGGGACATCCACATGCTGAGCTGATGCTCTACCACTGAGCCAACGGGCCAGGGCCTCTGGATGGCTAATATTGAAGTAAAGATCAGAGGTAGGCAGGGAAGTCTTCAGAGCCTAAATTGGGATGTGTTCCTGCTGTGGGATCCATCAGAGGACTGAGGTTGTGCTGAATCCTGCTCGAATATGTTATACACTCTGGATGCCCTGTGCCAAGTATAAGGGTGAGTCAAGAGAGAGATGCTTGTGGTATGAAACAGGAAAGGGGCAGAGCTTTTGGAATGAACCTGCAGTCTAAAGTGAGAGAGTTTCAACTGACTAAATGATGTATATGTACATCAAGAGGAAGGTGAGCTGCGTGTGCTGTGTTTGGCTGCGTCTTGGAGGCACAGTGTGGGAAACCCAAGGTAAATAGTTTGTATGGAGGGATGCAGGCCAGGTTCAGAGCTTAGATGAGATTTACCTGCCCCCCCCCCCTCACTCTTCCTGTTTTTGCTGAGGGCTGTTACAGTGATTAATGGGCCTGTGAGCAGATACCATCACTGGCACCAGGGTATCTCTGTAGAAGGATGAGCAACGGGAAGATATTTCAGGACTTAGGAAGTAGATTCTCAGAGAGATGATGTTCATGGGTTCCTTTGTATTCATCCTGACAGGCTGGTGTGACCTTGGAGGATGTTGCCGTGTACTTCTCCCAGGAGGAATGGCGCCTCCTTGATGAGGCTCAGAGATGCCTATATCTTGATGTGATGCTGGAGAATTTTGCTGTTATATCCTCACTGGGTAAGACCCAACAGCCTCACCAGTGACCTGAACAAGTCTTTGCATTATTCATGCCTTTCTTTCCCAAGGTGGTGCTCTGTCCTCACATGTAGACTGTGGGCACTGCTTGCATCCCCGGGTTTCTGGGTGATTGCTTTTCTTGGTCGGGCTGGTATGTTTACACACCCTCTGTAATTTCTGCAGCCCCAATATCTGCTGTACTGAATGAATGCTCATAGGGAAGGATTTGAGGTCAGTAGTCTTGCAGGGAGCCTAATGAATCTATCTTGTTTGCCCTCTTTCTGGTTGGGTCATATGTCCACACAGATGTTACTTCTGTGTCCCAGTTTTATTTTTCCTCTTTTAAAAAAAAAAAAAAGATTTTATTTATTCATTTTAGAGAGGGGAGAGAGAGAGAGAGTGAGTGTAGGGGCAGGAGCAGGAAGCATCAACTCCCATATGTGCCTTGACCAGATAAGCCCAGGGTTTCGAACCAGTGACCTCAACATTCCAGGTCGACACTTTATCCACTGCGCCACCACAGTCAGGCATATTTTTCCTCTTTTTTATTTGACATTTCCTTGTGCCAGTCTGTGCTAGCAGTTACAGGTTTTGTCATGGTCATTACTGAACGGTACTGTGGACTCTAACAAGACTGTCCGGTGCAGTTCTGTTTGTAGTATTTAGGTCTTTCTTCTTTTTTCTAGCTTGATTGAGGTATAATTGACAAATAATATTGTATATATTTAAAATGTATAATGTCGTGGTTTACTGTGCACATATATTGTAAAATGAGTACAGTCAAATTAATTAACATATCTATGATCTCGTATACAGGGCTGGGTACTATTCATGGTTTTGGGCATTATACTGGGGGTCTTGGAACATGTCTCCAGTGGAAAGGAGGGGACTGTTGTTTGTTGTTGTTGTTGTTGTTACTGTTTTAGTGAGAGAGACAGACAGGAAGGGACAGAGATGAGAAGCATCAACTCATAGTTGAGGCACCTTAGTTCATTGTTTCCTTTTTTATATATGCCTGACGGGGCAGGGATAGCTCCAGCTGACCAGTGACCTTGGACTTCAAGCCAGCGACCATGGGGTCATGCCTATGGTCCTATGCTCAAGCTGGCAACCCTGTGCTCTAGCCAGATGAGCCTGCGCTCAAACCGGTGACCTTGGGGTTTTGAACCTGGGTCTTCAGGGTCCCAGATCAACAGCTTTATCCACTGTGTCACCACCTGGTCTGGCAGGAAAGAATCATGGTATTTATTTTTTTCATGGGTGAGATAACACTTAATATTGGATCTCTTAGCAGATTTTCAGTATATAATACAGTGTTATTAAATATGGTCTCCATGCTTTACATTAGATCCTCAGAACTTAATCTTAAAACTCTCCAACATCTTTCCATTTCATCCCTTACCCCAAGCCCCTGGCATTCTACTTTTTGTTTCTATGGTTCAACTCTTCTTTTTTTTTCTTTTTTCCTCTTTATTTTTAAGATTTTACATATAAGACATACCGAACAGTATTTCTTTCTCAGTCTGTCTAATTTCACTTTGAATTATGCCCTTTCGTTTTCTCAATTTTGTGACAAATGCACGATTTCCTTTTTTATGGGTGAATTAATTCTGTGTGTGTGTGTGTGTGTGTTTGTGTGTTTGTGTGCGTGCATGCATAAGGCTTAAAATTTTAATTTATTCTGGAGCGAAACACCAATTTGTTGTCTTATGTATGCATTCATTGGTTGATTCTTGTATGAGTTCTGATCAGGGAGAACCTTGATATGTTGGGATATCCCTCTAACCAACTGAGCGTCCCAGCCAGGGCTATACCAGACTTACTTTATTCGTTAATTTTAGACAGATATGTACGTTGTTTCTGTACCACAGCTGCTGTGAATAATTCTGCAATAAACCTGGGAGTGCAGATTTCTTTCAGATATAGTATACACAGAAAGGATTGTTGGACCATATGGTAGTTCTATTTTTAATGTTTTGAGGAACTTCCATACTGTTTTTAGTGGCTGTATCAAGTTACTTTCCTACAAACAGTGTGTAGACATTTTCTTTTCTTTACATCTTGGTCAATACTTATCATCTCTTGTCTTTTTGATAGGATTCATCCTAAAAGTTGTGTACATCATTGTGGTTTGAATTTCCATTTCCTTGATATTAATGATGTTGAGTACTTTTTCATATATTTTCTGTCCTTTTGTCTGTCTTTGGAATAATATATATACATCCTTTACTTATTTTTTTAAATAATTGTGTTTGTTTCTTTGTTTTTGTTAGAGCGAGAGAGAGGGAGACTGGCAGAGAAAGGGAGGGTTAGAAGCACCAACTTGTAGTTACTTTTTACTGTAGTTGTGCGTTGATTGCTTCCAAGGGAGGAGAGACAGCAAGAAGCACCAAATCGTAGTTGCTTTTGCTTTAGTTGTATGTTGGTTACTTCTAGTAAGTGCCTTGATCTGGGCCAAGCCAGTGTTCCCTTGCTCAAGCCCGTTACCTTGGGCTTTTCACGCCAGAGGCCTTTGGGCTCAAGCTGGTGAGCTTTGGGATCCTGTGGATGATTTCCCTGCTCAAGCCACTGACCCTGTGCTGATGAGCCTGTGCTCAGAGCCAGTGACCTTGGGGCTTCAAACCGGCGACCTCAGTGTTTCAGGTTGAGGCTTTATCCACTCTGCCACCACCTGTCAAGCTCCTTTGCCCATTTTTAATTGAATTTTGTTGTTGTTTTCAAGGTGTCTGAGTTCTTTATATATCTGGATATTAACCCCTTAACAGGAACATCTTTTCTAAATATTTTCTCTTCTTTTTATTTTTTTGTATTTTTCCTGAAGTGAGAGGTGGGGAGGCAGACAGACAGACTCCCACATATGCCCGACTGGGATCCACCCAGCATGCCCACCAGTGGGCAATGCTCTGCCCATCTGAGGCGCTGCCCCGTTGCAACCGGAACCATTCTAGCGCCTGAGGTGGAGGCCGTGGAGTCATCCTCAGCACCTGGGCCAATTTGCTCCAATCTGAGCCTTGGCTGCGGGAGGGGAAGAGAGAGACAGAGAGGAAGGAGAGGGGGGAGGGGGGAGAAACAGATGGGCACTTCTCCTGTGTGCCCTGGCCAGGAATCGAACCCAGGACTTCCACACACTGGGCCGATGCTCTCCTCTTAGGTTGCCTTTTTTGTTGATTGTGCCTCTGCCTGTGCAGAAGCTTTTGGTTTCATATAGTTCCACTTGTTTATTTTTGCTTCGGTTGTCTATGTGTTGGTTTCATATCTAAAAATTCATTGCCAACACCACTGTCAAGGAGCTTTTTCTCTACCTTTTCTTCTAAACGTTTAACAATTTCAGGTCTTTTTTTTTGTTTTTAATCGATTTTTAGGGAGACAGGTGGGGGGAGAGACAGGAAAAGGAAGAGATTAAGAAACATTGATTTTTGTTTGTTTAGTTCACTTATTTATTAATTGTGTCCCTTTTGGGGTTTTTTTTGTGACAGAGAAAGGCAGAGAGAGGGACAGATAGGGACAGACATACAGGAAGGGAGAGAGATGAGAAGCATCAGTTCTCTTCATTGCAGCACTTTAGTTGTTCATTGATTGCTTTCTCATGTGTTCCTTGATGGGGGGCTACAGTAGAGCCAGTGACCCCTTGCTCAAGCCAGCAGCCTTGGGCTCAAGCTGGTGAGCCTTGCTCAAACTAGATGAACCTGCTCTCAATCTGGTGACCTTGGGGTTTTGAACCTGGGTCCTCCACATCCCAGTCTGACATTCTATCCACTGTGCCATCGCCTGGTCAGGCATTTATTTGTTAATCGGCTGATTCTTGTATATGCTTTATCTGGGGAAACAAAGTGCAAGCTTGGCATAATGGGATGACACTATTCAACTGAGCTGCCTGGCCAGGGCATTTCAGAAAAATAAACTTTCATTACAT
Organism: Saccopteryx leptura; assembly: GCF_036850995.1. Taxonomy (NCBI): domain Eukaryota; kingdom Metazoa; phylum Chordata; class Mammalia; order Chiroptera; family Emballonuridae; genus Saccopteryx; species Saccopteryx leptura. The sequence goes on along the minus strand of NC_089505.1, from coordinate 82,931,541 downwards.
TCAAGTTACTTTTAAATTTTGTAAATTATGTAAGATAGGGGGTCAGTTTCTCTTTTTTTTGCATTTGAATATCCATTTTTTTCATCATTTATTAAGTAGACCAGCTTTTCCCCACTGTGTGTTCTTGGGTTCCTAATCAAAGGTTATTTGACTTTGTACACGTGAATTGATATTTGAGCTGTTTATTCTCTTCCTTTGGTCTGTTTTTATGCCTGCAGTATAGTATTTTGATTACTTATATCTTTGTAATATTTTGAAATAAGTGTGTTACCTGCAGCTTTGTGTTTTTTGTTTGTTTATTTCAAGATTGCTTTGGCTGTTTGGGTCTTTTTGGTGCTTGCATATGGATTTTAAGATTTTTTTCCTATATCTGTGAAAACGGTCTGCAAGTTTGACATGAATTACATAGAATCTAAATCATACTGGGTTGATTACTTTGGGTAAAATGGACATTATAACAATACTTTTCTATCCAAGAACACTGGATATTTTTCTTTTTACTTGTGTCTTTAGTTTTTTTCATCATTGTCCTATAATTTTCAGAGTACAGATTTTTGTCTCTAGGTTAAATTTATTTCTCAGTATTTTATTCTTTTCATGCTATTTTGAATTTTCACATTGTTTTTTGTATATTTTTTATCTTTTTAAAAAAATATTTATTAATTTTAGAGAGGGGTGTGGAGAGAGCAGGAAAGAGACAGAAACATCCCTTCCTGTATGTGCCCTGACCAGGGATCGAACCAGCAACCTCGTTTTTTGGGATGATGCTCCCACCAACTGAGCTTTCTGGCCAGGGCTGTTTTTTATCTTTTATATTGAATATATGTTATTTTTCTAATTATGTTCATGTTTATAAACACAACTGAGTATTGTATATTGACCTTTTTATCCTGCAACTTTACTGAATTCATTGATTAGTTCTGATAGTATATTGGTGGAGTTTTTCGGGTATTCTATATTTAAGATGATGTCATCTGCAAACAGGTAGTTTAGCTTTTTTTGTTATAATTTGGGAACTCCTTATTTCTTGTGTTCCATGTTTACTCTGGCTAGGACTTCCTGTACTATGTTAAATGAAAGTGGAGAGAATAGGCATTCTTGTCTTGTTCTTGATGTTAGAGACAAAACATTTAGATTTTGATCATTCGATATGATGTTCGTTTTGTGGTAGCTTCTATACCTAATTTCTTGAAGGGTTTTTTTTTTCATGAAAGGATATTGAATTTTTTGAACTGCTTTTTCTGCATCTATTGATATGATTATATGATTTTTTGATCCTTTATTCTGTTACTCTGGTGTACCACATTTATTGATTGGTACATTTCAACCATTCTTACATCCTGGGGATAAATGCTACTTGATTGTGGTGTATGATTCTTTTAATGTTTTGTTGGATGTGGTTTATAGCTATTTTATTGAGGGATTTTGCATTTGTGTTTATCAGGGCTATTGGCTTGTAGATTTCTTCTCTTGTATTTTCCTTAAATAGCTTTGATATCAGGGTAATGCACCTTATAAAATGAGTTTGGATGTGTCCCCTGTTCAACTTTTTCAAAGATTTTCAGGATTCATAAGTACCGTATTTCCCCATGTATAAGATACTCCCATGTATAAGATGCACCTTAATTTTGGGGTCCAAAATTTCAAAACAAAGGTATTACATAAAGTTAGTGAACTCAAATTGAATTCATCATAAAATTCATACAACTCCTCATCACTGTCAAAACTCCCATCCATTAGCTTGTCCTCATCTGTGTCTGATGAAGAATCACTGTCTTCAACAATGAGCACAAAAACAAGCATGAAAACGTGGGAAATGCAAGTTAAAAAAATCTACAACCACTGTATAAGACACACCCAGTTTTTAGACCCCAAATTTTTTGGAAAAAGGTGCATCTTATACATGGAGAAATACAGTAACTCTTTATTTAGTAACATCACCAGTGTTTCTACATGGTACTGGGTTTTTCTTTCTTAGGAGATTTTTGTTGCTGATTCAATTTTCTTACCTACTATAGATCTATTTAGATTTTCTCTTTATGCATGACACAGGTTTTTGTTTGTTTTTTGTGACAGAGACAGAGAGAGGGACAGATAGGGACACACAGACAGGAAGGGAGAGAGATGAGAAGCATCAATTCTTTGTTGCGGCACCTTAGTTGTTCACTGATTGCTTTCTCATATGTACCTTGACTGCAGGGCTACTGCAGAGTGAGTGACCCCTTGCTCAAGCCAACGACCTTGGGCTCTAGCCAGCAACCTCTGGACTCAAGCCAGTGACCCTGGGGTCATGTCTATGATCACATGCTCAAGCCAGCGACCCTGCGCTCGAGCTGGTGAGCTTGTATTCAAGTTGGATGAGCCAGCGCTAGAGCTGTCAATCTTGAGGTTTCGAACTTGTATCCTCTGTGTCCCAGTCCAACACTATTTACTGTGCTACTGCCTGGTCAGGCTGCATGATACAGTTTTGATGGTTTATATGTTTCTGGGAAATTTTTCATTTCTTCTAGGTTATCCAGTTTGCTGGCATATAATTGTATCAAGTAATCTTTTCTGATTGATTATATTCCTGTACTAGCAGTTGTGGTGTCTTCTTTTATTTTTGATTTTGAGTCTTTTCTTAGTTTATTTAAAGGTCTGTCAATTTGTGTTTTTTTTTTAATGTGAGCTCTTACTTTCATTGATCTTTTCTGTCCGTTTTACTGTCTCTCTTTCACTGATTTCTCTCTGATCTTTGTTATTTGCTTTCTTCTGCTAACTTTGACCTTAGTTTGTTTTTTCTTATACCTTAGGGTATGAAAGTAGGTGTTTGTTGTTGATTGTTTTTATCTGCAGGAATTTATCACTAGAAACTTCTTTCTTACTCTTCCTTTTGCAGCATTTTGCATGGTGTATTGTGTTTCCATTTTCATTTGTATGAATATATATTTTTGTTGTCTTTTACCCATTGATTGTTCATAAATATGTTGTATAAATTTTACATATATGTGATTTTTCAGATTTCTTCCTCTTACAATTTCCAGTTACATGCCATTTTGGTTGGAAAATATACTTGATGTGATTTTAGTGTGTTTAAATTTTTAAAGACTTGTTTTGTGGCCCTGGCCAGTAGCTCAGTTGATTTGAGTGTAGATCTGATATACCAAGGTTGAGGGTTCATTTCGGGTCTGGACACATACAGGAGTTAACCAGGGAATGCCTAAATAAGTGGAATAACAAAATGATGTCTCTTTTTTTTTTCTTTCTCTAAAATAAAAAATAAAATAAAAGGACTTATTTTCTGACCTGTGGTGGCGCAGTGGATAAAACGTCGACCTGGGACGCTGAGGTTGCCAGTTCAAAACCCAGGGCTTGCCTGGTCAAGGCACATATGGGAATTGATGCTTCTTGCTCCTCCCCCCTTCTCTCTCTCTGTCTCTCTCTGTCTCTCTCTCACCTCTCTAAAATGAATAAATAAATAAAAATATTTGTTTTGCAACCTAACATGATTTGTTCTCTGACATAAGTTAACCCTGCTATGTTTTGGTTTTCATCTGCATGTTTGTGGTTGGGTTTCCCATTTCCAATAAAGTCAACATGTACTTTACCAGTATTTCTTTGCACTTAGGGTGCTGTTGTGGAGCAAAGGATGTGGAGGCACCATTTGAACAGAGCTTTTCTGTGGGCGTGTCACAGGCTAGGACTCCCAAGGAACCTCCATCTTCCCAGAAGTCTCACTCCTGCAAGATGTGTGGTCCGGTCTTGAGAGTTATCTTCCACTTGGCTGACCAACAGGAAACACAACACAGAGTGAAACGGTTAAGGTGTGGGGCATGTGCGAAACAGTTTTATTTCAGTGCCAGCTGTCAACAGAACCAGGAGCAGCAGCTGGGAGAAAATGTGGACAGAGCTTCAATTCCAAAGAACTGTAATTTGCACATGTCAGGGAAGCCCTTAACCTGTGAGGATGTTGAGAAAGACTTGCTGACCACCTCAGGACGTCGCCAGCAACAGGCCCCTCACACCAGAGAGAAGCCAAACAAAGTCTCCAAATGTGGGGTAATCTCTCAAAACATAAACACCCATCCTACTTCGGAAGAATGCAAAAAAGCGTTCAGCCCAAAACACACATTTGTTCAGGACCGGGGTGTGCACACTAAAAGACAGTGTTTTGTGTGCAATGAGTGTGGGAAAACATTCAGGTACAAATCCTCATTTGTTATTCACCAGGAAGTCCACACTGATGATAGAATTCATGTATGCGATGACTGCGGAAAGTCCTTTAAGGGTCGCTCAGCCTTCAATCAACACCGAAGAATTCATTCCGGGGCAAGGCAGTACAGGTGTGGCAAATGTGGGAAATCCTTTAACCAAAAATTTGTCCTCATTTATCCTCAGAGAAGTCACACTGGCGAAAGTTGTTACGTGTGTTGTGAATGTGCCCCATCTTTCAGTCACAGCTCCGTTCTTATTCAGCAACAGCCAGTTTATACTGGAGAAATGAGTTTTGAGTGTACAGAGTGTGGGAAATCCTTTAGAAGAAATTCTGACCTCATTGAGCATGGGAGAGTTCACACAGGAGAAAGGCCTTACGAATGTAACGAGTGTGGGAAATCTTTTACCTCTTGCTCTGCGCTTCGTTACCATCAGAGAGTTCACAGCGGAGAAAAGCCTTATAAATGTAGTCAGTGTGGGAAATCTTTTACATCCAGCTCTGGGCTCCGTTATCATCAGAGAGTTCACACAGGAGAAAGGCCTTATGAATGTAGTGATTGTGGGAAATCTTTTACTCAAATAAATCACCTCATTATACACCGAAGAGTTCACACCGGAGAAAGGCCTTATGAGTGCAGTGAATGTGGGAAATCCTTTAGCCACAAATCTTACCTGTCGCAACACCAGAGAGTTCATACTGGAGAAAGGCCTTTTGAATGTAGTGAATGTGGGAAATCTTTTACCTCTGGCTCTGCCCTCTGTTACCATCAGCGAGTTCACTCAGGAGAAAAACCTTATGAGTGTAATGAATGTGGGAAATCTTTTACCAATGGACCAATACTTATTCGACACCGTAGAGTTCACACAGGAGAAAGGCCTTATGAGTGCAGTGAATGTGGGAAATCCTTTACCCAAAGAAATCACCTCAATATACACCAGAGAGTTCACACAGGAGAGAGGCCTTATGAATGTAGAGAATGCGGAAAATCTTTTACCTCTGGCTCTGCCCTTCGTTACCATCAAAAAGTTCATGTTGGAGAAAGGCCTTATGAGTGCAGTGAATGTGAAAAATCTTTTACCTCTAGTTCTGCCCTCCGTTGCCATCAGAGAGTTCATACAGGAGAAAGGCCTTTTGACTGTAATGAATGTGGGAAATCTTTTAGGGATAGTTCCCAATTGAATCAACATCAGAGAGTTCACACTGGAGAAAAACCTTATGAATGTAGTGATTGTGGGAGATCATTTAGCCAGAATTCATACCTCTCTAAACACAGGAGAGTTCACACTGGAGAAAGGCCTTATGAGTGTAGTGAATGTGGGAAATCTTTTACTTCTGTCTCTGCCCTTGGTTACCATCAGAGAGTTCACACTGGAGAAAGACCTTACAAGTGCAGTGAATGTGACAAATCTTTTACCAATAGCTCGATACTTATTAGACACCGGAGAGTTCACACAGGGGAAAGGCCTCATGAATGCAGTGAATGTGGGAAATCCTTTACCCAGAGAATTCACCTCATTATTCACCGGAGGGTTCACACAGGAGAAAGGCCTTATGAGTGCAGTGAATGTGGAAAGTCTTTTACCTCTCGCTCCACTCTCCATTACCATCAGAGGGTTCACACAGGAGAAAGGCCTTATGAGTGCCGAGAATGTGGAAAATCTTTTAGCCGAAAATCAAACCTCTCTCAGCACATGAGAGTTCATACTGGTGGAAGGCGGTAGATGTAGAGGAAATTTACAGTTTCCTTGTTCAGTGTTAATAACACTGGAGGAAACTGAGATCTCGTTTGTCTGAACTTAATCTCATACATTCAAGTGTCCATGGTAGGGAGATTTTCCATAAATTTTATGTGGGAAGCATGTGTGTCTTTCACTTTTTTTATGTGTGTGTGTTTTTCTGAAGCTAGAAACGGGGAGAGACAGTCAGACTCCCACATGCGCCCGACCGAGATCCACCCGGCACGCCCACCAGGGGGCGACACTGCCCACCAGGGGGCGATGCTCTGCCCCTCCGGGGCGTCGCTCTGTTGCGACCAGAGCCACTCGAGCGCCTGGGGCAGAGGCTAAGGAGCCATCCCCAGCACCCGGGCCATCTTTGCTCCAATGGAGCCTCGCTGTGGGAGGGGAAGAGAGAGACAGAGAGGAAGGAGAGGGGGAGGGGTGGAAAAGCAGATGGGTGCTTCTCCTGTGTGCCCTGGCCGGGAATCGAACCCGGGACTTCTGCATGCCAGGCCGACGCTCTACCACTGAGCCAACCGGCCAGGGCTGTCTTTCACTTTTTAACCTGCCCAGGGCTCTTGCCTGATTTACATCACTGCCACTTTCTATGGTTGAAGCTTTTTCACTTTTACTACCTAGCAGGTTCCTACATTTGCATCCAGTCACCATCTTTATGTGCTCAGAGAAGCTGACTTTTTTCTCTGATTTGTTGGGAAAAAGCAGACAGCCCTGAGGCAATGTGCATTTTCTTCCCACTGACTGATTACAGAATGGACCTGACTCAGTGTTGACCTCAGAGAACATCATCTGAGTTCAGCTGGCAGCTTGCAGATGGACCTTCTTTTCAGGGATTTGGTTTCCCTAGAGACTTGTGAATATTTCTAGTGTTAAGTCACCAGTTCAAGAGCTGCCTGGTCCGTGTTCCTTTGGTTTGTAAAATACTGAAGGCCTTTATTATTTTGGTCCTCTTTAATCTTGGATGTTTTATTTACTCTGTGGGGTTTTTTTTATAAGCAGATTTGGGCTCTACAGAATGAAGAGGTGAAGTTTTTTTTCTGGAATTTCAACCTTTCACGGAGAGATGGTATGGTGGCAGAAATGAGCTCTCCAGTTTTTGCCAAATTTGCATTGCTGTCCCCCATCCTCCTGGGAAGGACTGCAGGGCTCTCTGGTCCTCACAGGGATCCTGGATGTTTTGTTTCAGGAAACTCAGAAAACACTTTTGGGAGGAGCAGGTGACAAGCTCATGTGCTCTGAGAGCAGCATGAACTTGTTTAATGTGGTGTATCATTGTTTTGGGTAGTATCTTCCAGATTTTATAAAGAGCCATGTGACCTGATGCCTACAATTCCATGGGAGATGGTCACTGGCTGTAGAATGGTAGGAGTTAGAAGAAACCATGATTGCTTCAGAAGTAATGGCCCAGTAGGGGTTGGAAGAGACTGCAGCCTGCTACATGGAATGTGCCTTTCTACACATGCATCCAGAAATGTTCTTGTGAAAAAGATGGCAGGATCAATATGTTCACAAATCTGAAGGTCTCCAGGCATGTTTATCTTCTGTGGCCAAAGTCATTCTCATCAAAAATAATGTTAAGATTTTGTGGCTTTCTGTAGGGGCTTAGATGTTTACATGAAGACAATGGGTTCCCAGGCCGGAAATCAAAGATAAAAAGAGTATCTGGGAGTATTTTGTGACCCAGACAGCATTCCTGTTGATTTGGGTGAAAGTCCTTGTTTGATCAATTTGCTGTCACCAAGGAAAGGGTGACCTTCAGTGGGCATGAGAATGTGGATTGAATATACAGTTGCCAAACCTATTTTTGAGGAAGAGTTGGACATACGCATTATTTTAAATCTTGATTCACTTTTAATGAGCTTAAGTATGGTATCATACATGTAGTAAACGACATACTTCAAGTATTGTATCTGATGAATTTAATCATTTGTGTACAACTGAAACCATAATCATAATCTGACCACATCTGTCACTCTACTTCATGGTTTTTTCCCCCATTTTTATTTAGAAAATTAAATTTAACAGGGTGATATCGGTCAGTACAGCACATAGGTTTCAGGTAAACATTTCTATACCATTTGAACTGTTGATTATGTTGTATACCCATCACTCAAAGTCAATCATGTTCTTTTATAATCTCTACCTACCCTTCACAACTCTCCAAGTAATAATTGATTTACTTTTCATTTTAATACATAACTTTGTATTTCCTAGAACTTGTATGATGGGAAAAAAAGTATCCCCCCCCCCTTTTTCCTTTTAAGTGAGAGGAGGGGAGATAGACTGCCGCATGCACCCTGGCTGGATTCCACACAGCAGCCCTATCTGGGGCCAATTCTTGAATCAACAGAGCTATCCTCGGACCCTAATCAAGCCACTGCCTGCAACAAGGGAAGAGAGAGAGAGAAGAGAGGGGAAGAGAAGCAGATGGTTGCTTCTCATATGTGCCCTGATAGAGAAATGGACCCAGGTTGTCCTCATGCTGGGCCAAAGCTCTATGCACTAAGCCAATCAGCCAGGGTGTCAGGGCTTGCCTCTTTTTTTTAAAAAAAATTTTTCCAAAGTTAGCAGCGAGGAGGCAGGCAGACAGACTCCTGCATGAGCCCAACCAGGATCCACCCGGCATGCCCACCAGGGGGCGATGCTTTGCCCATCTGGGGCATTGCTTCATTGCAACCGGAGCCATTCTAGCACCTGAGGGGAAAGCTCTGGAGCTGTCCTGTGGGAGAGGAAGAGAGAGAGAGAAAAAGGAGACTGGAAGGGTAGAGAAGCAGATGGTTGCTACTCCTGTGTGTCCTGGCTGGGAATTGAACCTGGGACTTCCACACACCAGGCTGACAGTCTACCTCTGAGCCAGGCGGCCAGGGCACTTGCCTCTTTTTAAAAAAAAAAAAATTTTTTTTTTTTTTTCATTTTATTAGAGAGAAAGGAAGGGAGATGGGGACATCAATCTGTTTCTGTATGTGCCCTATCCAGGGATTGAATTCTCAGCCTCTGGGTATCTAAATGATGCTCAAACCAACTGAGCTATCCAGCCCAGGCCAGCAGTATTTTTTTTTTTTGCTTTCATTTATGTTGCTTAAATACTTGATTTATTTAATGGTATATTAATAGCTCATCTTTTGTTACTGAGAAGTATTGTTTTGAATGCTTCATTATCCATTTATTGACATTAGGTTATTTCTAATTTTTGACTATTGAAAATAAAGCTGGTACAAACATTTGTGTGTAATTCTTTACATAGATACAGTGGTATCTTGAGATACGAGTTTAATTCGTTCTGTAACCGAGCTCGTAAGTTGGCCAACTTGTATATCAAACAAATTTCTCCCATTTAAAATAACTGAAATAGATTTAATCTGTTCCAGCCCTGTGAAACATCCCCAAACTATCCTAAATTATGAAAAAAAGACATTTTAATTATGAAATGCATATGTATACTTTACCAATGCATAACAAAATATATGAAATAAAATGTTATTTAGTACTGTATTCTTACCTTGGAGACAGATGAATGCAGCTAACTGGTGAATGGCAGAGGGGGAGGGAGGAAGGGATGCAGGCACTGTAGACATGTAAACTAAAACTGCACTTTCTTAACTAAATGTAAACTAAAACTGCACTTTCTTTACTTAAAATGAAACCACAAAAACTTAATTGTAAAAGAATGCACTTTATTAGCTTTAAACTTAACCTAAGCTTAACACGTATTTTTCATTTAATCATCACCCATTTTTGCCTTGTTGGCTGCACTTTTGGCACTTTGACTTGCAGGACTTTTGAATAAAAATCTATCCAAAGAGGTTTGCTTTTGCCTGCCTTTTAAAATGTTATGGAAATGTGACAAACAAGTGTCATTAAAAGTGCTGAAGCACAACCAGTTGAAACTTTTTCTGGGTGTTTCTTTTCAATGAAACTTGAAAACTTCTCCCACATTGCCAGCATGTCTTTAATTTCACTTGTAGAAATCACTTTCTCTGACTCTACCTTCTCCTCACTACTAATCTCTTGCAGAAGCTCCATATGTTGTATCATCTGTAGCTCCTTCAACTCCTCAGTTGAGAGTTCCTCCTCATGCTCCTTGACGAGCTTGTTTATGTCACCCTCATCTACTTCCAGACCCATCGACTTTCCGAGGGACACAATCTACTCCAACGCTTCTACCTCAGTCTTTTTATTTATTTAATTTATTTTTACAGAGTCAGAGAGGGATAGATAGGGACAGACAGGAACGGAGAGAGGTGAGAGGCATCAATCATTAGTTTTTCGTTGTGACACCTTAGATGTTCATTGTTTTCTCATATGTGCCTTGACCATGGGCCTTTAGCAGACTGAGTAACCCCTTGCTCAAGGCAGCGACCTTAGGTCCAAGCTGGCGAGCTTTGCTCAAGCCAGATGAGCCCACATTCAAGCTGGCGACCTCAGGGTCTTGAACCTGAGTCCTCCGCATCCCATTTTGACGCCCCATCCACTGCGTTACCACCTGGTCAGGCTCTACCTTAGTCTTGGTCTCTGGTTCAAATCCTTCGAAGTCCCTGCCTGCAGCAACATCAGGCCATAACTTTTTCCATGCTGAGTTCAAGGTTCTTCTTGTAACCTCTTGCCATGCCAAGTCAATAATGCGTAAACATATCATGATGTAGTGATCTTTCCAAAACTCTCGAAGGGTTATACTTGTATTTTCAGTCACCTCAAAGCAGTGGCAGAACAAGTGCTTTGTGTAAAGCTTTTTAAAGTTGGAGATGACCTGCTGATCCATAGGTTGCAAAATTGAAGTCATGTTGGGTGGGAGGTAGAGGACTTTCACAAATTTGAACTCATTGAGAATGTCATCTTCAAGACCAGGTGTGTGGGCTGGAGCATTTTCAAGGATTAGTAATGCTTTCATCGGGGGTTTATTTTCTTGAAGATATTTCTTCACTGCAGGACCAAAGACGAGATTTACCCATTCAATAAAAAACTACCGCGTAACCCATGCCCTAGCATTGGCGCGCCACATAACCTGCAGTTTTTCTTTAAGAATCTTGTGAGTCTTAAAGGCTTGAGGATATTTGGAATGATACACTAGCAGTGGCTTTACAGTCACTGCTAGCATTTGCACACAATGCAAGGGTCAGATGGTCCTTCATGGGTTTATGGCCTGGCAGCTTCTTCTCTGCGGTGATGAAAGTCCTCCGGGGCATTTTTTCCCCCAAAATAACCTGTTTCATCACAGTTGAACACTTGTTGGGGGATGTAGCCTTCCTTTGTGATAAGCACAGCAAAACGTGCGATGTACTCCTCAGCTGCCTTAACGTCAGCACTCGCAGCTTCACCATGCCTCACCACCGAGTGGATGTCAGATCTCTTGAAATTTTCAAACCAGCCATGACTTGCCTTAAATGTATCTTCTGCTGCCTCTCTTGAGGTTGATGGTTCTTTCTTCTTCAAGTTGCCATAAATAATACGTGCCTTTTCCCATATTACAGTCTCCGTCACTGTATCTCCTGCCAGCTCTTTCTCTTTCACCCACACCAGCAGAAGCTTCTCCATTTCTTCATGGATATTTGTCCTTACTTGGGACATAATTATAGTTCCTTTTGCTGGATTTGCGCTTTTGATGGCATCCTTTTGTTTAAGGATGGTACAAATTGTAGATGTGTTGCGGTCATACAGCCTTGCCAGTTCAATCACTTGTACACCATGCTCATGTTTTTCTATTATTTCTTGCTTTACTTCTATCGACATAATTTTCTTCTCATCACTGTCCTTTACACTCACTTTCTTCGGCCCCATGATAGCACACAAAAAAAGTTAGTAAAAAATGTAAAAATGATGCAAGAATGAGCACAGCGCACGAGATTCGACTTGGTTCTGTGGGTAACACGTGAGAAAGAACGAGATGCTGGTGTTGTGCTGCCGATACTGGATTCGTGTGCCAACGCACCAACTAGCGGCAGCTTCCCGAATCATGACTCGTATCTTGGAACTTTGCTCGAATCTCAAACAAAAATACAGACCGAGTCACAGCTTGTATCCTTAAAAATTGTATGTTTTTCTGTTCATATCTCAAGGTACCACTGTATATATTTTACTTACCTTTGTCAATAATACATAATGTAACGTTAGAGTTGGAAGGTAGGTGAAGGTTTAAAGAAATGAGCAAATTCTTATCTAAACTGATAGTACCTTTTTAGATTCTTCTAGCAGTTATGCGGATCCAGTACCTCCACATTGCAGAGAATATTTGGTGTAGTCAGTTCTTTATTTCAACCATTTTTATAACCTTGTCGTTTTACCTCACTGTTTGATTGTATTTCCCTAAAGATTTATGGTGAGCTTTTTTTCAGATGTGTGTTTGATAAGTCTGTATATATGCTAAAATGTCTGATCATACGTTCTGCCTAATCTATTAGTTTTTGCAGTGTTCTTTAACAAAAGGACACTGAAACAGCAAAGATGCTTGTTAGAATTTTATTTCAAGCCTTTTCAACTTTATGATGTAATTGATTTTATATTGGAATAATATGTTCTAACATTTAAAAAAATTTTATGCTAGGCACAACTTAATGGACACTTAATTTTAACCTGTTCTATAAATATTTTTCATCACTGTCAGAAGTTTAGATGGTTAGTAATACACTAAGCCTTTTCTTTGTATTCTCACATTTTCCTGGTCTGTTGCCATGGGGTACTTTGGTTGGAATGGGACTTTTTAAGGGGTCTAGATGGCATGAGGACAGGCATGCTGTTATTGAGTCACAAAACCACTGCAGGACGAAATAGGGCAGTGACCAGACTCCCCATGACCTGGGTGAGGAACCCTGGAATTGAGCCCGAGATTTCTGAATACCAGGGGGACTTATACAGGGAAATGTCCCTCACCTCTCTGTTCTGGGCCATCACTTCCTTCTGTGGAAGTAGATATAATGTAGTCTCCATCCCTGAGCTGTTGGGAAGAGGTCAAGCGTTAAGGTGCCCATTCACTGTGCAGTGGCTGTGCATGCAGCCTGCTTGTGCTTGGGAACTCCAGCTTCTGCTCACAGAGATGTCTCCAGGGCAGGCACCCCGCATCCCTCCAGTGCCATAAGGCCCTGTGTTTTTGTGTGCCTTTCAAAGAGAAATGGGGATTTCATGAATCCATTGACCTACTTTGAGCGAGGCACGTGCTTCTAGGTACTGAGGTATCAGTGTGGCATCATCCCCTCCCAGGAATCTTCAAGTGACTTGCTAGAGCGCCTGGAATCTCAGTTGGCTGAAGGTGACAGGTAATGATGGCACTTGGGCCTCTGAGGATTAATAAAAGGAAGACATTGAGGCCCTGGCCATTTGACTCAGCAGTAGAGTGTCAGCCCAGCGAGAGGAAGTCCCCAGTTCGATTCCCAGCCAGGGCACACAGGAGAAGCTCCCATCTGCTTCTCCACCCTTCCCCCCCCCCTCTTTTCCTCCTGCAGCCAAGGCTCCATTGGAGCAAAGTTGGCCCGGGCGCTGAGGATGGCTCCATGGCCTCCACCTCAGGCACTAGAGTGGCTCCAGTTGCAACAGAGCAATGCCCCAGATGGGCAAAGCATTACCCTCTGGTGGCCATGCCATATCCCAATTGGGCACATTTGGGAGTTTTTCTCTGCCTCCCTGCTTCTCACTTCAGAAGAAACACACACACACACACACACACACACACACACACACACACACACACACACTGAGTAGTTCATTGCTTGGGCTGGGATTCCAGGATTAGCTTGTTGAGTATTTTCTCTTTTCATTCTCAGAACCTTCTGAAAAGGGAAACTAATAGAATGGCTGAAAAAATTTAAGATCAGAGAAATGGAGAAGGCTTCCCAAGTTTATCCAGCAGACACGTGTCAGATTCAGGAGGCTGGGTTCCAGTCTGGGATTCTGGTTCCAGAGCCAGGGACAATCTCTACCACTGCTTATAAAGTCCTCACTGGAGGCCCTGGCCGGTTGGCTCAGCGGTAGAGCGTCGGCCTGGCGTGCGGGGGACCTGGGTTTGATTCCCGGCCAGGGCACATAGGAGAAGCACCCATTTGCTTCTCCACCTCCCCCCCCCTCTTTCCTCTCTGTCTCTCTCTTCCCCTCCCGCAGCCGAGGCTCCATTGGAGCAAAGATGGCCCAGGTGCTGGGGATGGCTCCTTGGCCTCTGCCCCGGGCACTGGAGTGGCTCTGGTTGCAACAGAGTAACGCCCCAGATGGGCAGAGCATCGCCCCCTGGTGGGCAGAGCGGTGCCCCTGGTGGGCGTGCCGGGTGGATCCCGGTCCGGCGCATGCGGGAGTCTGTCTGACTGTCTCTCCCCGTTTCCAGCTTCAGAAAAATACAAAAAAAAAAAAGTCCTCACTGGAGCCAGAATACTGTGAAGACCAGGAAGTCTCTGCTGCTGCTGCTGTTTTTATTCTTGGAATTACAATTTCCACCATTCCTCTGAAGTCCCAGGGCACTTAACATCTGCATTCCTCCCTACCCCTTCTTCCGCAGCGGACCACCATCATATATGTCATCGTCAGTGGTTTCTTCAGGGGAAGCTTCTTTGAACTAATCATCTTCAGAGCTTTTCCACCTAAATGACTGGTATTCAACACAGGCGATTTAATTCTTATTCTTGTCATCCTCCACAAATGGGTTCTGGCTAGGGAAGTTGTACCTCATTTTCCCCTCCTCAGGCACTGCTGGGGATGAGTGGTTGATGTCACTTGCTTTCATGGTCAGGTTGTGAGTGAGTTGAAGGAAGTACGTTCATCCTGAGGAGGCTCCTTGGTTGTCACTCACTGTCAGGAGGTCAGTCAGAGTTGTACTTGTCAAAGAAGAGCGTGGGCCCGACCCCCTAGACAACATTGTCTCAGGAATCCAGGGAGTGGAGGCAGCTCAACAGTGTCAGGGTCGTCTGTGGTGGTGACAATGTGAAAGATGGGCTTGTCGCTCCTCGTGGGGATGCCATCAAAATTTTTACCCTAGTGGCCTGACCTGTGGTGGCGCAGTGGATAAAATGTCAACCTGGAATGCTGAGGTCGCCGGTTCGAAAACCTGCACTTGTCTGGTCAGGGCACCTATGGGAGTTGATGCTTCCTGCTTCTCTCCCTTCCCCCCCCCCCCACTCTCTCTCCTCTCTAAATTGAATAAATAAATAAATGAAATTTTAAAATGTTAAAAAAAGTTGACCATAGTGTTCTAGGGCTCTACATCATTTGCTGTCCTGTGGCTCTGACACTTCCAGGCAGGTCATTTTCATTAACTGAGGAAAATTTTCTTCTCTTTCCTATCCCTACTTCAGTGTCTCAGGGTTTCTGTTCAGCGCAGCCCCATTTGTGCCTCCCTCCAAATTGTTTCTGGAATTTTTTTCCACAAGTATACACATTCACTCTGTCTCTGCTTGGCAGATCTTAGGCAGGATGTGCAAGTTCAACGGCTACCTGTTTTGTCAAATGTTGTCTATGTGGAGGTTCTGCCATGCAAAGACATCTGATTCCACTGGTAGACCATCTTCTGTGCGCATACTGTGTCCACCAGCTGGAACCAGTTTCATTGTCCTCGTGCACATAAATACTGACTTCCATCATAAAACTGAGAGAGACAGACTCCCACATGTGCCTGACCAGGATCCACCCAGCATGCCCACCAGGGTGCGAAGCTCTGCCCATCTGGGGCATTGCTATGTAGCAACCAGAGCCATTCTAGTGCCTGAGGCAGAGGCCATGGAGCCATCCTCAGTGTCCAGGCCAACTTTGATCCAATGGAGCCTTGGCTGCAGGAGGGGAAGAGAGAGAGAGGAAGGAGAGGGTTAAGGGTGGAGAAGCAAATGGGCGCTTCTCCTGTGTGCCCTGACCAGGAATTTAACCTGGGACTTCCACATGCCCAGCTGATGCTATACCACTGAGCCAACTGGCCAGGGCTAATGCATGTCCCTCTTAGTATGTGGCAGCAGTCCAGTCTGCAAACTTTGTTGGCTGATATCCTTTGGTGAATGCCTGGTAGGTCATACCCTGAAAGTGCTCCATAACCTCTCAAGGACCCTGACCTAGATCAGCGTGTCATGAATTTTGCTATCTTCTAAAACCTACAAGAACTTCACCCGGTCTGGATGGTGAAAGATGGTTTGAGATGGAGGTCTGTTGTATTCAAAAAAAGGAAAAAGGAATTTTTAATTTTTAAATAAGACAAAGCTTCTTATAGGATTATTGTTGATTTTTAATTAATTTTTTTTACAGAGACAGAGAGAGAGAGAGTCAGAGAGAGGAATAGATAGGGACAGACAGACAGGAATGGAGAGAGATTAGAAGCATCAGTCATTAGTTTTTCGTTGTGACACCTTAGTTGTTCATTGATTGCTTTCTCATATGTGCCTTGACCAGGGGGCTACAGCAGACTGAGTAACCCCTTGCTCAAGCCAGCAACCTTGAGTCCAAGCTGGTGAGCTTTGCTCAAACCAGATGAGCCTGCATTCAAGCTGGCGACCCTGGGGTGGCAACCCCGAGGTCTCTAACCTGGGTCCTCTGCATCCCAGTCCAATGCTCTATCCACTGTGCCACCGCCTGGTCAGGCGATTTTTAATTTTTATTGCATGTATATATACTGATAATTTTTAAGTATAATATTCCATGTGGGCCCTGGCTGGTTGGCTCAGTGATAGAGCGTCGGCCTGGCGTGCAGGAGTCCCAGGTTCGATTTCCTACCAGGGCACACAGGAGAAGCGCTCATCTGCTTCTCCACCCCTCCCCCTCTTCTTCCTCTCTGTCTCTCTCTTCCCCTCCCGCAGCCAAGGCTCCATTGGAGCAAAGTTGGCCCGGACGCTGAGGATGGCTTTATGGCCTCTGCCTCAGGCGCTAGAATGGCTCTGGTTGCAACAGAGCAATGCCCCAGATGGGCAGAGCATCGCTCCCTGGTGGGCATGCCAGGTGGATCCCAGTCAGGCGCATGCGGGAGTCTGTCTGACTGCCTCCCTGTTTCCAACTTCAGAAAAATACAAAAAAAAATATTTCATGTGATGTAAAAAAGATTCTGAGCTATACATAAGTCATCTTTCAGTATGACTATACCACTTCATTCTAAATATAATTCATGAATATGATACTAATCTTATTGCATTGACAATGCCATACATATCATCATCTTACCTATATATTTTTATTTATGTAGATTTTAGAGAAAGGAAAAACATTGATTTGTTGCTCCACTTATTTATGCATTTATTGGTCGATTCTTCTTCTTTTTTTTCAGAGACAGAGAGTCAGAGAGAGGGATAAATAGGGACAGACAGACAGGAATGGAGAGAGATGAGAAGCATCAATCATCAGTTTTTCATTGTGACACCTTAGTTGTTCATTGATGCTTTCTCATATGTGCCTTGACTGTGAGCCTTCAGCAGATCAAGTAACCCTTTGCTCAAGCCAGAGACCTTAGGTCCAAGCTGGTGAGCTTTACTCAAACCAGATGAGCCCGTGCTCAAGCTGGTGACCTCGGGGTCTTGAACCTGGGTCCTCTGCATCCCAGTCCAGTGCTCTATGCACTGCGCCATCACCTGGTCAGGCTATTGGTCGATTCTTTTATGATAAAACCTGCAATCTTGGCCAGGGCTTCACATATAAATCTTTAAGTATGTCTAACTCAGAAGTTATCTTTTTATTTATTGACTTTAGAGAGAGAGAGGAAAGGAAAGAGATAAAGAAACATTGATCTGTTTCTCAATGTGCCATGCCTTGGGATCAAACTGGTGACCTTTGCAAAGAAATGTTGCCCTAACTAACTGAGCTATCTGACCAGGACTAAAGTTCTCTTTCTTTATCGCAATTATGACATTTTCTTTCTTTTTGTTCTGAAGCGAGAGGCAGGGAGGCAGAGACATACTCCTGCATGTGCCTAGACCAGAGGCCATTTGGCAAGCTCCTTACCAGGGTATGCTTGGCCCATCTGGGGCTGCTGCTCCATTGCTCAACAACCGAGCTATTTTAGCTCCTGAGGCAAGGCCACTGAACCATCCTAAGCACCCGGAGCCAACTGCTCAAACCATTTAAGCCATGGCTGTGGGAGGTAAAGAGAGAGCAGAGGAGAAGCAGATGGTTGCTTCTCCTTTGTCCCCTGACTGGGAATTGAAGCCAGGACTTCCAATACCAGGCCGATTCTCTACTGCTGAGCCAACTGGCCAAAGCTTACATTTTCACACTAACAAAAATACCAGTAATTAGGCTTCAAAATGAATTTTCTCCATTTTCAAAAATTTATTTTTCTCAATTGATATATGTTTTGTTTATGTTATTCATCTTAGCTTTTTTATTTCAAATGTTTGTCCTACATTATTGTGTTATATTTTTCATATGTATGATGGTGTAACTAGGTCAATTGTTTAGTAAAAATTTCAAGATTCACCAATGTGGATATGCATTGCTTGATTGTGATGTGTTCAGTTGACCTTCACAGATAACACGTTTTCATAAACATGAAGTCAAGACACTCCATCTGCAACATGATTTTAACTTAATGAAGGCTCAGATGATGGTTTGCATTTTTAAGAAATAAATATTTTAATCAAAGTACGTACATTATTATGTTTGACATAATGCTTAGGCACGCTTAGTAGGCTATAATACTGTATAGTGTAAACATAAATTTTATACGCATTGGAGAACCAACAAATTAGTATGGCTAGCTTTATTACCATTATTCACTTGGTTGCACTGGAACAAAACCCGTATCGTCTCAGGAATGTTCATAATTTCATTTCTTTGATGTCCTCAACATGTTCCCCATTGTATGTAATAAAATAGAGGCAGAGGCCTCAGATCAAATATAGGTTGACTGTAGCCACACTGCTGAATATGCAGAGCTGAGAATTCTGATAGCATCAGGATCAGATGCTTAAGTATTAGTGTGTGTTTTGTGACATTAAGTTTTCATAGTGGGCCCAACTGAGGCAGTACACATATTGTTAGGTGTTTTTTTTTTTATCAATTTTCCCCATGATGTTCTGCTTGAAGGAACCAGACCTAGATGGCCTGATAAACAAGAAACAGGACAGGGTGCCTGACATCAGCAAGAGCAGATCCTGAAGAAAAGTATGCAAGAGCATCTGCTAAAGAAAGTCACACGTGCACACCATACACAACCATGCCCTATAAATAAACCCTGGCCAGTTTGCTCAATGGATAGAGCATTATCCTGGAGTATGAATGTTCCTGGTTCAATTCCTTGTCACAGCACACATTAGAAATGACCATCTGATTCTCTTCCCGTCCCTCTTCTCCCACTCTTTCCCTCTTGCAGCCAGTGGCTCAGTTGTTTCAAGTGTCAGCCCCAGGCACTGAGGATAGCTCAATTGATTGGAAAAACAGCCCCAGATGGAGGTTGCTGGATGAATCCCTGTAGGGTACATGTGGAAGTCTGTCTCATTCTCTCCTTTCCTCACTTAAAACAATTACCTCTACAGAAGGGCATTAGAAAGCACTTAATATTTTTGGTGTATTTTCGTAGTATATGTCCCAATATCCACACTGGGCAGACCAGAAACTGAGAACAAAGCCCATGCACCAGGCTGGAAGCCACAACTGTTCTTAACCTTCTATATCAATCTATCTCTTATGTTATCTGCAAACAAAGCAGTATAAATATCCCAATCCCTTACTCCATCTGACCACTCATTCTTGGGTGAGCCCACACCCCTTTGTTCAATATGTACTGTATTTCTAATAAACTTTCACAATGCTTGTTTCTGCAGTTGTCTTCTCTGTGAATTCTTTCTCCAAAAGAACACAAGACTGGAGGGTTAAGGTTTAAATTCACTTTTGGAACTGCCCTGACCTGAGTGAACTGACAGTACAATTCTTCTTAGGGTTTTGCATCCAATGTCATGTTTATCTAATGGGCTTTTATCTATTGTGCCAGCTGTCAATGAGGGTATTTGGTTGAAGTAATTGAATGATGGTCATTTATTAAATTCATGACTTTTTGTACTGTTTAGATATGCCTGCATTTTACCTAATTTATTTTATTTTTTTATTTTTCTGAAGTTGGAAACGGGGAGGCAGTCAGACAGATTCCCGCATGCACCTGACCGGGATCCACCCAGCACGCCCACCAGGGGGCGATGCTCTGCCCATCTGGGGTGTTGCTCTGTTGCAACCAGAGCCATTCTAGCGCCTGAGGCAGAGGCCATGGAGCCATCCTCAGCGCCCGGGCCAACTTGGCTCCAATGGAGCCTTGGCTGTGGGAGGGGAAGAGAGAGACAGAGAGGAAGAAGAGAGGGAGAGGTGGAGAAGCAGATGGGTACTTCTCCTGTGTGCCCTGGCCAGGAATCGAACCCGGGACTCCTGCACACCAGGCTGACGCTCTACCACTGAGCAACCGGCCAGGGCCATTTTTTCTAATTTTATCAGAACATCTGTGTTTATTACATAGAAATTAACTGTAGAGAAGAAAATTTCCTAATTAAATTTGTTTACCCTAAATAGCAGTCTGTGCATCAAAACAAGGAAAGAGGTTGACAACCGCACATTTTCTGGCCATTTTCTAAACGATTTGGACAGGAACTCCTGAATTTCCTGGCAATACACCTGCTGCAGTACTGGCGTCAGCTGCCAGAAGACAGAATCCCCGCCTTGGACTGCAGAAACTACATTACCCAGAAGGTGCTGCGCAGACAACTGCAGATTAGGCTAGAGAAGGCTGCGAAAAGGTGTTTCCCTCAGGCTTAAGGCTTAGGGGCGGGACTTCCGTGGTTATTTGGGCTAGTGGTTGGTCTTCTCTCAAGATCAGTCAGGGCTTTCAGAGCGCTGATTTGCGGTGGAGAGAGGACACAAATAAATAAAATTAGAAATGAGAGTGGAGAAATAACAACCGACATAACAAATACAAAATATTGTAAGAAAATACTATGAAGAATTGTATGCCAAAAAATTAGACAACCTAGGTGAAATGGACAGATTCCTTGAAACATATCATCTTCCAAAAATCAATCTGGAAGAATTAGGAAACCTAAACAGACCGATTACAACAAACGAGATCGAAACAGTTATCAAAAAGTTCCCCCCCCCCAAAAAAAAACTCCTGGGCCTGATGGCTTCAGTGGTGAATTCTACCAAACATCCAAAGAAGAACTGACTCCTATCCTTCTCAAGCTATTTCAAAAAATTCAGGAGGAAGGAACACTTCCAAGTTTCTTTTATGAGGCGAGCATAATTCTGATTCCAAAACCAGACAAGGACAACACAAAGAAAGAAAATTATAGGCCAATATCCCTGATGAATTTAGATGCTAAAATCCTCAACAAAATATTAGAAAACTGGATCCAGCAATACATGAGAAAAATCATACATCATGATCAAGGGGGATTTATTCTGGGGAGGCAAGGATGGTACAACATTCATAAATCAATTAATGTAATTCACCATATAAACAAAAGGAAGGAGAAAAACCACATGATAATTTCAATAGATGCAGAAAAAGCATTGGATAAAATCCAGCACCCATTTATCATCAAAACTCTTAGCAAAGTGGGAATACAGGGAACATACCTCAACATGATAAAGGCCATCTATGACAAACCCACAGCCAACATTATATTTATAATTAATGGACAAAAATTAAAAGCAATTTCCCTAAAATCAGGAACAAGGCAGGGGTGCCCCCTTTCACCACTCTTATTCAACATAGTACTGGAAGTCCTAGCTACAGCAATCAGACAAGAAGAAGAAATGAAAGCATCCAAATTGGAAAAGAAGAAGTAAAATTATCATTATTTGCAGATGATATGATACTGTATATAGAAAACCCTAAAGTCTCAGTCAAAAAACTACTGGACCTAATAAACTAATTCAGCAAAGTGGCAGGATATAAAATTAATACACAGAAATCAGAGATATTTTTATAAATGAACAATGAACTGTCAGAAAGAGAAATTAAGGAAAAAATCTGTTCACTATAGCATCAATCATTAGTTTTTCGCTGTGCATTGCAACACCTTAGTTGTTTATTGATTGCTTTTTCATATGTGCCTTGTCCGCGGGCCTTCAGCAGACTGAGTAATCCCTTGCTTGAGCCAGCGACCTTGGGCTCAAGCTGGTGAGCTTTTGCTCAAACCAGATGAGCCCACACTCAAGCTGGTGACCTCGGGGTCTCGAACCTGGGTCTCCCACATTCCAGTCTGATGCTCTATCCACTGTGCAACCACTTGGTCAGGCATGAGAGAGATTTCTGTTTGGTATTTATCCTTATTATGTTCCTATTAAAATAGCCCTACGTAAGATCAAGAAGGCCATGTTCTAATCTGTATAATCCCGGGTTTCACTCTCGGTTTGTGTGATTGTATGTGAAGTCTTTGTTTAATGTCTAAATGTGTCTGTTGTTAAGGCCTGAATTAAGTTCTTGCACACAAAAATTGGAAATGCTGGCTTTAATATTGAAAACATAAAATAATTTTATTCCCTACAAATATATCATTATAATTGAAATAAATAAAGCACTCTCATTTAAATTTAAATAAAATCTAATGTAGATCCTAAATACTTGCTAATTTAGCCAGGCTGCTCCAAGCTGCAAGCTGAAAGGCTTGAAGTAGCATAGATTTGCATAATAAAAGTGTAAAGTTTTTTTTTTTACTATAAGAAAATAATGAAAGTCATACTGGAATTTTCCAGCTTTAATATATACTCTTTAAAGTGCCTGTTAATTAATGTTAAGAAAATGTTTTAATAAGTATGGTAATATTGCTTGAAAATGCATTTACTATATTTTGTTAGAAGTTAACTTAAAGACAAGTATTTCTTACAATCTTTGAAGTCAAAATATTATAAAATGTGCTCAACAAATGCTTAAAGGTCAATTGTAAATAATATATATATATGAAAAAGGGGGAGTCATATCCTAGAACTCCTGCAAATCTATCTTATCATACTTTTTACTTTCAAAAATTTCTTTTGAATGCTGATGTACAGGAAATGCCAAATATCTTTCTCCTGCAAACTTCTACCCTCTTTTATTTAATCCAGCTAATAATGCTGTTTTGTCTTTTTCCAAATAGCTCCAGATATATGGAAAAAGTTTATATAGGCAGATGACGACCCTCAAACCCCTCAGTGAGATCTTCTGAGCATGGCTTTTAAGGTCTATAATGACCAAGAGGCAGACAAAGCCCAAAAAAGATCAAGCAAAATACCAACTCTTGGCATATGCCCATAAAGTCTCCAACGCCCTGAAGGGGCCTCATAGGACTCCATCAGGGCCCTGCTTCAAGAGTGGAAAGAAAGGTCATTGAGCTAAAGCCTGCCAGGTTTCTCAGCTCCCACCAGGGACATGCCTTTGCTTTGGGGAAAAAGGGACACTGGAAGGTAAGCTGCCCCCTCGCTCCTCTAAGAAAGGGTTGAGTCTCTTCCAGCCCTGCTCCAGCCACCTGTGACCTAACCTTGCCCATCCTGCTGGGACTTGCCACTGAAGGCTAAAGGTGCCCAGGGCCATTGGCCCCATCTCATGTCACTGTGGACGAGCCTAGGGTATTTCTTCCAAGTAGCAGGTAAACTGATCTCATTTCTTATGGACACAAGGGCCACTTACTATGTCTTACCTGAATATTTGGGTTTTTATTCATCCCTTGAAGATCTCTGTTGTGCATGTTGATAGTCTTATTTTCTACTGCTTTGTTTAATATATAGTGTCTCCTTTAATCTTCTTGCCTCAGTGCCCCTCAATGGTCCATTTTACGTTGGGACCTGCTCCTAATTTAGATGAATTTACCTTTGCCGCCCAGCATAATGTATCCTAAGTTTCTCCTCACTACCTCCACAGCTTCAAAACTCCAGGAAAGGGCCCCCTGGTCTCATCTCTCCAGGCTGAAGAGAACAGGGGCTCCATCTCCACACATGTTTGCAGATGGCTTTTCCAGTCTACCTAAATCATTACCAGCTAGAAGCAGTGGTCATTGGGACTTGGATTCTAGCTACAAAGTGTAGAAATGTGACAAAGATTCCAGTGCCATGAAGACTTTTCCTGGATGTGTTGCTGGACTCCTGGACTTTTACTGGATTACTGGATTTATCCTGGATGTGTTTCCTGGACTCCTGTTTCTTGTGACAGCCCTTAATGGACTGAACTGGGATTGGGTTGCATTTTCAGGGAATGCGGAATGATGATGTGTCAGCATGGACTTGGTGAACATGTTAAGGACATTCAAAACAGAAAAGACTCTTATTATAGATCCAGTTATATCGGCTAAGAATTTGCTTAGAGGCTTTAATCTTTGTAATGTATTAAGACACTCGTTTCGGTTTCTGTTAACATTGGCTATGCTAATTTTCTGTTTATTCTGTATTTTTTCTATCTGCCTCTGTATTAGAATCTGGGAAATCAGATGAGTGCAAATCTCAGCACATGAGCTAAATTTAAAAAATATGAAAAAGGGCCTGACCAGACAGTGGTGCAGTGGATAGAGTGTCGGACTGGGATGTGGAAGACCCAGGTTTGAGACCCCGAGGTCACCAGCTTGAGTGCAGGCTCATCTGGTTTGAGCAAGGCTCACCAGCTTGAGCCCAAGGTCGCTGGCTCGATCAAGGGGTTACTCGGTCTGCTGAAGGCCCGCGGTCAAGGCACATATGAGAAAGCAATCAATGAACAACTAAGGTGTCGCAATGAAAAACTAATGATTGATGCTTCTCATCTCTCCGTTTCTGTCTGTCTATCCCTCTCTCTGACTGTCTGTCTCTGTAAAATAAAATAAAAATGAAAAAGGGGCATATGTGGGAGATGGGCTGTGGGCTGGTGGGGTCGTTTTAACCTAAGGCTTGGTTTGGGACTGAGCCTTTCCCATTCTCTTAATACTAAGATCTCTTAATACAAGATCTTTTAATACTAAGATCTTTTCAACACTAAGCTTTTCTTTACACCCTTGACCAGGGGTCCCCAAACTTTTTACACAGGGGGCCAGATCACTGTCCCTCAGACCATTCAAGGGCCAGACTATAAAAAAACTATGAACAAATTTCTATGCACACTGCACATATCTTATTTTAAAGTAAAAAAACAAAATGGGAACAAATACAATATTTAAAATAAAGAACAAGTAAATTTAAATCAACAAACTGATCAGTATTTCAATGGGAACTATGGGCCTGCTTTTGGCTAATGAGATGGTCAATGTGCTCCTCTCACTGACCACCAATGAAAGAGGTGCCCCTTCTGGAAGTGAGGTGGAGACTGGATAAATTGCCTCAGGGGGCCACATGCGGCCCATGGGCCGTAGTTTGGGGACCCCTGCCCTTGACTGTTGCAAAATGTAAGGTGGTGCATTCTTATGAGGAATCCAATTTATGCCTCAGATGAGTGGCTTTGTATCAGAGACTTTCCTATTTGTATATTGGATTAAAGCTTTAATTGTCTATGCTATATAATAAAGCAAAGATGGGGGGTTTGCTCTCTCTGATATTGCCATCAGCATTGAAGAGGCCTCTAGATCCCACCTTTTTTCTCAGTGAGTCTATTTTCTTAATTCTGCACCGTTCTCCCTCAGGACCTGGAATTACCAGTTGTGCTGGTTTGGGGCAGAAGATGTTCCATAGATAAGAAAAAACTAATACAATTTTCTTGTTTACCTTTTGGCTGAGTGTCAGACCACTTATGTGACAATTGTGCCATTTTCAGGGTACTAGAGATACTTTAAAATTTTTTGGAAGTTAGATTTTATACTTCCCAGTAGGACTTGAGATTTTTATTAAACTTCCATTAGCTAATTTTAATGTTTTTCAATTTTTGTTTATTTTGGTGTAATATTTCCTCAAAAAATTTAAATAGGTTTTGTGCAGAATCATTGATTTTGTGTGTGTGTGTGTGTGTGTGTGTGTGTGTGTGTGACAGAGACAGAGATGGACAGAGTCAGAGAAAGAGATAGATAGAAATAGATAAGAATGGAGAGAGAACAGAGCATCAATCTTTTCTTGTGTTTCCATAATTGTTCATTAATTGCTTTCTTATATGTGCCTTGACTGGGGGGGCTAAAGCAGACTGAGTTACCCCTCACTCAAGCCAGCAACCTTGGGCTTAAGCTAGCAACATCACGATTTTGAACCTGGGTTTTTCTCATCCTAGTCCAATGCTCTGTCCACTGTGCTACCACTTCTTCAGGCTCACCACACATATTAAATGTTTGAACAAACTGACTACTTATGGCGCAGTGAATAGAGCATTGACCTGAGAGTCTGAGGACCCAGGTTTGAATACCTGAGGTAGGTGGCTTGAAGCCTAAGATTGCTGGCTTGAACCCAAGGTCACTGGCTTGAGCAAGATGTCACTGGCTCAGATGGAACACCTGGAGGCTTGATATCTCAGCTCCAACCTCTTGGTGTCAGCATTAGCAAACCCTTCAAAGCTGCCATGAGAAACAAATGGAACCAATGGATGAAGTCTTCTGGGGACAATTTGAGACCAGCAGGAAGAAGGACGAAACCAAATATAGGAGACGTTTATAACTGGGTCAAAAGATCCTGGGATAATATCAAGATTGAGATAGTTGTCAAGTCATTTAAGAAGTGTGACGTTACAAATGCCATAGATGTAACTGAGGACAAAGCTGTATATGAAGAGAGTGATTCGTCATCAGACACAGATGATGACAAACTAATGGGTTGGAGTTTTGACAGTAATGAGGAGTTGTATAAATTTTATGATGAATACAACTTGAGTTCAATAACTTCATGTAATACATTTCTTTCTCAAATTTCATGCCCCAAAATTAAGGTGCATCTTATACAAGCGAGCGTCTTATACATGGGTAATGTACTTTTTAAATTCCTGTAAATGTAATTTGTGACTATGTTCCTAATATTATCACATTGACAATGCCATACATATCATCATTTCACCTATAAATCTTTAAATATATGTGTAAGTCACAAGTTCCCTTTTCTTATTATAATTACAAAAGGATTTTTTAAATTTATTGATTAGAGAGAGAGAGAGACAGGATGGGCGAGAGGTAGGAGATGAGAGAGGGAGAAGAATCAACTCATAGTTCATTCTCTTTTAGTTATTCATGTATGTGACTTGACTTGGAGTGGGGGTGCTCAAGCTGACCCAGTTACCCCTTGTTTAAGGCAGAAACCCTGAGCATAAGGCAGTGACCTCATGCTCAAATTGGGAAGCCTAGTCTAGCTGGTGACCATGTGATTTTGAACTCTGGTCCTCAGCGTTCCAGGTCATCACTTAATCCACTGCACCAACACCAGTCAGACACAAAAGTATTTTCATACTGATCAAAATACCAAAAACTTTGTCAGCATTTAATTCCTTCATTTTTTCAAAAATTTATTTTTCTTAATTGGTATTTGAATTATTATTAAGCACACTCTCATTTATGCTTAGACTCTGCATCCTGTTTTTGTTTTTTACAGAGACAGAGAGAGAGTCAGAGAGAGGGACAGATAGGGACAGACAGGCAGGAACAAAGAGAGATGAGAAGCATCAATCATCAGTTTTTCGTCGCGACACCTTAGCTGTTCATTGATTGCTTTCTCATATGTGCCTTGACTGTGGGCCTTCAGCAGACTGAGTAACCCCTTGCTCGAGCCAGCAACCTTGGGTCCAAGCTGGTGAGCTTTGTTCAAACCAGATGAGCCTGCACTCAAGCTGGTGGCCTCGGGGTCTCGAACCTGGGTCCTCTGCATCCCAGTTTGACACTTTATCCACTGCGCCACTGCCTGGTCAGGCTGCATCCTGTTTTTTATTATTTCTAAAGTTTGTGGCTCTGGACAGTTGATGCAATGGATAGAGCATTGAACCAGCGTGCAGATGTCCCAGGTTCAATTCCTGTCAGGACACACAGGAGAAGTGACCATGTACTCTGTTCCTAACCCTCCCCCCCCCACTTGTCTCCCTGTTTATCTCCTTCAGCCAGTGACTCCAAAGTTGGCGCTGGGTGCTGAGGATAGTTTGTTGGTCAGATCGTCAGCCTCAGACACTAAAAAATAGCTCAGTTGATGCAAGCATTACCCTCAGACAGGGTTGCCAGGTGGATACCAGTTCAGCACATGTATGAGTCTGTTGCACTATCTCCCTTTCTCTCACTTAAAGAGAAAGAAAAAGAAAGAAAAGAAATTGTGCTACATTCTTGTGTTATATTTATTGTATGTATGATGGTGTAAGTAGATGATTTGTCTAGTAAAATTTCCCAGATTGTCTAATGCAGTCAAGCCTTGCTTGATTGTAATGCACTTTATTAACCTTCACAGATAAATGCATTTTCTAGAACATTTAGACAAGACTGTCCACCCACAAAAACATTACATCACAAGAAAGGACAGATGATGGTTTGCTTTGGTTTTTAGTCAGTAAAGTATTATTTAATTATTTTTATTTTGAGAGATAAGCTGGGAGAGACAGAGAAACATTGAGCTGCTCTTGTATGTGCACTGACCAGGGAGTCGAACCAGCAACCTCTACGCTATGAGAGAGGGGGCAAGGAGAGGGAAAGATTTGTTGTTCCACTCAGTTTCACATTCTTTCGTTGCCTCCCACGTGTGTTATGACTGGAGATCAAACCCACAACCTTGTTATTTAGAGACAATGCCCTTAAATGATTGAGCTAACCAGTCAGGGCCTAATAAAGTACTTTAAAATGAATGTATGTACATTACTATTATTATTATTATTATTATTATTTATTTTTATTTTTTTTTTTACAGAGACAGAGAGAGAGTCAGAGAGAGGGATAGATAGGGACAGAGAGACAGGAACGGAGAGATGAGAAGCATCAATCATTAGTTTTCATTGCGACACCTTAGTTGTTCATTGATTGCTTTCTCATATGTGCCTTGACCGCGGGCCTTCAGCAGACCGAGTAACCCCTTGATCGAGCCAGTGACCTTGGGTTCAAGCTGGTGAGCTTTGCTCAAACCAGATGAGTCCGCACTCAAGCTGGGGACCTCAGGGTCTTGAACCTGGGTCCTTCGCATCCCAGTTCGATGCTCTATCAACTGCACCACCGCCTGGTCAGGCTACTATTATTCTTTTTGTATTTTTCTGAAGTGAAAAGAAGGGAGGCAGAGAGACAGACTCCAGTATGCACCCCACTGGAATCCATTGGGTATGCCCACTAGGGGGTGACACTGCCCATCTGAGGCATTGCTCTGTTGCAATCAGAGCCTCTCTAGCGCCTGAGGTGGGGGCCATGAATCCATCCTCAGTGCCCAGGCCGAGTTTCCTCCAATGGAGCCTTGACTGCAGGAGGGGTAGAGAGAGATAGAAAGAAAAGAGAGGGAGAAAGGTGGAGAAGCAGATGGGTACTTCTGTATGCCCTGATTGGGAATTCAACCTGTAATATCTACATGCTGGGCCAATGCTCCACCACAGAGCCAACCCACCATGGCTTGTACATTACTACTTTTTGATATAATTTTATAATACACTTAATACACTACACTAATATATGTTATACACATAAATTTTATATGCTCTGGGAAATTACAAATTAATGAGTCTAGTGTTAGTGAAACCCAACAAGCATTGACTCTGAAATGCTTGTAATTGCATGTCTTTGATGTCCTCAACATGTTCTTTATTGTTTAAAGTAGATTAGAGGCTGAAGCATCAGTTCAAATCCAGCTTAATCCTAGCCACTCTGGCACAGGCAGGGCTGAGACTTCTAATTTCATCAGAGGCAGATGACCTTAAGTATTTGTGTCTGTTTTGTGACATTAAATTTGCATAAGGGTCTGAACTGAAGCAGGATAGATAGCATGAACAACTTCAGCCACCTGCCCCAGTGACATTCTGCATAAAAAATCCTGATGGCAGATGGCCTATTCGTTATAAAACAGGATGCCTTGCAGTCAGAAACAGGACATCCTGAAGAAAGAAAGGCAACACCAGGAGGCAAGGGCAGCCACATGGGAGCATCAGTGACAACCATGCCCTAGAAATCACTTCTACCTGCGATGCTAGAGCACACTTAGTAGTCTGAATGTATTCTCGGGAAGTATGCAGTGGTGAGATTCAGCCGGTTTGCACCACTTCAGCAGAACCTTTATCTATTTTTTTGTTGAGTTTGGTGAACCAGATGTTAAAATGTCACTTGTAATCAGGGTTCTCTCTAAGGTGGGTGCCTGGGCAGCCACCCTATGTGAAAATCACAAATTTACTTTCCTTACTCTTTTTTTAATTTTAATTTTAATTTTCTTTTACAGGGACAGAGTGAGAGTCAGAGAGGGATAGATAGGGACAGACAGGCAGGAACAAAGAGAGATGAGAAGCATCAATCATCAGTTTTTTTGGACACCTTAGTTCATTGATTGCTTTCTCATATGTGCCTTAACCACGGGCCTTCAGCTGATCGAGTAACCCCTTGCTCGAGCCAGCGACCTTGGGTCCAAGCTGGTGAGTTTTTTGCTCAAGCCAGATGAGCGTGCGCTCAAGCTGGCAACCTCGAGGTCTCGAACCTGGGTCCTTCGTATCCCAGTCCGATGTTCTATCCACTGCGCCACTGCCTGGTCAGGCACATTCTCTCTCTTTTTAAATGTTCATCTGTGCAATAGAATATTCTACGGGCTTGTAGAAATGTTCATTCCATCCATAGGTGAAAAAAATTGCAAATTCTGATGCCAATCAAGAAGCAATATGGAGGCTGACCAGGCAGAAGCACAAGAGCATCAGACTGTGACAGAGAGGACCCGGGTTCAAATCCCTGAGGTTGGTGGCTTGAGCGTGGGCTCAGCAGCTTGAGTGCAGGGTTGCTGGTTTGAATGTGGGATCATAGACACGACCCCATGGCTTGAAGCCCAAGGTTGCTGGCTTGAGCAAGGGTTCATTAGCTCTACTGGAGGCCATTGGTCAAAGCACATATGAGAAAGCAATGAATGAACAATAAGGTACCACAATGAAATCTGATGCTTCTCATCTCTCTTTCTTCCTGTCTTTCTGTACCTATCTTTCCCATTCTCTGTCTCTATCTCATTAAAAAAAAGAAGAGGGAGCAATATGGAAATATCTTAACAGTTTTATTGTTTTTTTGTCAGCTATTATTTAATATTTTTTCATTATATTTTAAAACATAACGATCTAGTTTTGTGTATCTCTTTTTATTGTTTTTATTTAAATATTAAATGCATGAAATAATAAACTACAGTTTGTATCTTTTTTAATACTGAAAAGGGTCTTTAAGGCTAAAAACCTTAAGGTTGAATCCCACCACTAGAACTAGGCCCCCAAATCCACTCTTCTAGCAGGCTAAAAAATAAGAGAATCCCCTATTTGGAATGTAGGAATGAAATTACCCAGAATGCTCATTTCCAGGTGGGCAGTACCATAGGGCGGGACTTCCATTGCCTTTCCACCGCCATTTCCTCACCTCCGTGTATTTTTACTGGGTCAGGAGCTACCAGTGATGGTGGAATTGGAAGCAAAAGGCAAAAAAAGCAGAGTTTCCCAAGGAAGTGTGTGGGTGAGCCGCGCCAGGGCCAGACAGCGACCACGGTGCTGGTGCTGGGGCCGCCTCCTCGCCTTCCACTCTCGCCCCGCCCCATCCCCAGAGTCCGATGGTGGCCGCGCTGAGGCGCCTGGCTAAGGTGATCGGGTCCCGGGGCCCTCACTGCCTCACCCCTCCGAACCCGGAGCCCTGGTGCGGGGGCCAGTCATGTCTTGCAGCCCAGGCCCCCGTGTCTCAGACCGTGAGGTGCTGGTGGTGTTGTAAGGTACCAAAAAGCTGAGAAATTAATATTGATATTCTAGGAGGTAAGGTCAGGTTTTCTTGTCCCATCCTTCCTGTGTGGAGGGGAGGGAGAAAAATATAGAAGTTTCTGGCTTGCAAGAACAATAGGCCATTTAGTTTTAAATGTAAAATAAAGGTTAACCGAGAAACTTTTTCTCTTTCAATGGGAGTCATAATTTACATACCACCTTAAATTGATTGTAGTTCCTCCCCCTTCCTGGAATCTTGAGAGTAAAATACCTCTAGGCTAGTGAGGAAAGATGAACCCTAAAAGATTTGTAAACATCTTTGATTGTGTTACCTTGAAAGTCTTAATGTTTCTGTATATCCCCTAAACAAATGTTGTCAGCTTGTGCCTGATAGATATGTGAATTACAAACTGCCCTCTTGATGTTTTGCTTATCTGTCAGACCTCACCCTTACTGGACTATTGCCCCTGAGACAGAGGAATTCTAACCTGCCCCAAGAAGGAGCATTCCAGAAAGCTGAAATCCTAAAACTGTAAAAGGGAACATACCAGAACCTTTGACTCAGTATCCTCTCAGGCTCTCCCAAACACTATATAATTCGCCCCTAGTCTGTAACTGGTGCCCTTCTTCCTGACGAGGTGCCCTGGTAGGTCTTTCTCCTCTTAACAAAGCCTGCACATCTGATGTTCGAGTGCTGTCTCATTCTTATATTTGGTGCCAAAACCTGGGACAGGGTACTAACTGCCTGGACGATCCCTCTTTGCCATCCAAACTTACAACCAGGGAAGGAATGGGCAGCGGCAGCTCATCCCAGGCTTACTCTCTGATTCTGCTTGGACGTGTAATTGTAGGTTGATTGGCCAGCAGTCTAACCCTGTCCTGAACCCCTGCCAAATCAGAAAGGTAAGGAGTTTCTCCCTTCCCCTTCCCCGGTCAGCTTCTCTTTTCCACAAAATTTTCTCCAGTCGGACTGTTTTCTCTGACACACCTCACGTTTTGACGGGTTTGACTTTCAGTCTCAGTAGACTGCATGAAAGACTAGGCGCCTAGCCAAACCTCTCCACTCTCTTGGACTTCTTGTCCTCAGAGCTCCCTGACAGGTGATGATGACCTCTATCAGGGACGACTCCCCCACACAGAGATACTCTCCTCTTGGGACAGTGACAAAAGGTGGGGATGCCCCCTCTTGCTCACAGGTTTCCACTATGGGCTCTTCAGAGTCTAAGCCTTCTGACCAGACCCCTCTAGGATGTCTCATAAAAAACCTCACTAAGTTGGGCCTCTGTTGGGCAAATAAAATGTATTATGCTCACTTTGTTAAAGATGGCGCTGCCCACGTGGAGGCTGTTGCCCAGGTGATATTAATGTGTGTTGGGGGCGGGCTGTGGGCAGGCAGGATCCTTGGAGCCTGGGGCTTGGTTTTGGGATTAAACCTTTCCCACCCTTTTTGATGTGGGGTGGTACAATCCCATCATGCCCCAGATAAGTGACTTTGTATTAGAGACTTCCCTATTTTGTATATTGGATTAAAGGTTTTGATTTCTACACTATAAAATGGGGGCAGAACAGGAGCTTGCCCTCTTGGCTCCTGAGATTAGACTTAGAGAGCAGAGAGCAGAGAGCAGAGAAAGGCCACGTGGAAGAGGCCAGGAGAGGCAGCCAAGATGGCGGAGTGTTGAGTGAGAAGCCAGTTAGTGCAGTTTGTGCAGGGAGAAGGAAGGAGATCGGGAACAGAGGTGAATAAGTCTGGTGAGCTAGAAACCTTTGATTCTAGGAAACTTGGATAAGTCAGTAGCTTTGTGAGCACTGAATGTGAGTGGGTTTTGGAGCCCAGTTTGTGTTTTTTGCTTGCCCGCTGGGTGCAAGCTAGGATTAAAGACTATGGCCCATCAGTTTTTGGCTCCGTTGTTTCTTTACCAACTGTCCGAATCCAATGCAAACCTGCACTGGCCAGGCTGCTGTGATAGTAGCCCTGGCTGCTGGCTTTACAGCCTCTTACTGTAAGCCAAAAAAACTCATTTTCTTCTGTAACATGGAGTGGCTCCAATACAAATTAGACAATGACTCCCATTGGCCTGAAAACGGGACATTCGATTACAATATCCCAAGAAATCTTGACAATCTTTGCCACCGGATGGGAAAGGCTTCTGAAATTCCTTACAAGCAGGCTTCCTTTTCCTTTTGCTCCTGTCCTTAATTTCTGTGCTGCTTGTTCTACATGCAGGCTGTTTTTGGCCAAAAAACCCTCACCTAAAACCTCCGCTTCTAATCTTTCCTTTTCCACAGACTCCCAACACTCTTCCCCTCCTGCTTGACCCCGGGAACACCCCTCTCTCAGGACCCCTCTCTGGTCCCTCTGCAAATTTCTTTCACTCGAGTCTCTTCCCTCCAAGAGCCCCCTCCCTTCGCAGAAACCTGTTTCTTATTCACCTGCAAATACCACACTCTCTTACTCCTCCCCTGCTGGCCAGGGGCCCCTCCCTTCTCCACTGTGTTCTTCATGCCCTCCACCCTCCTTAGAAGCTGTGGCTCCGGCTGCAGTGCCTGTCTGTCTTCTTCGACCCCTCCCACCAGCTTCATCTACAGCTATGCCCTCCTCCCCCTCCTCTTGCAGATTCTGACCCTTCTTCTTTCCATCCAGCTGCTCACACTGTCCATCCGTCTGCTTTTTCTCTTCCTCCCCTCTATGCTGGCAACTCCCTGCTATCTCAAAACACTTAAAAAAGCAGAATTATATATTAAGCTATGTGAGTAAGTAATCTGTCTTGTCTCTTTTTTGTCAGAAAATATCTCTAATATAGTTTAAATTGAAACAAGTAAAGCACGCTCATTTAAATTCCTTAATTCATAATTTATATATAAAATCTTTGTTTAATGTGTAACTATCTTTTTCTAAGGCCTTAAACCAATAATTAACCACCTCTTAAATCAAGGCTTACTCATCCCCATGGACTCTCCCTGCAATACCCCCACCCTTCCTGTTCAAAAACCTTCAGGAGCTTATCGCCTCATACAAGCCTTACACCTAATCAATGAGGCAGTAATTCCCTTCCATTCAGTAGTCTCTAATCTCTACAGGTTACTGTCACATATTCCCTCAAACATCACTCACTTCAGGGTCCTAGACCTCAAGAAATCCTTCTTTATCATTCCTCTACACCCTGACTCTTACTTTCTGTTTGCATTCACCTGGACTGACCCAGACACTAATACAGCCCAGCAATTCACATGGATTGTCTTACCCCAGGGGTTCAAAAACAGCCCACACCTGTTTGGGCAAGCATCAGCTCAGGATTTAACAGTATACAATCTCAAAACTAGTACTCTCTTACAATATGTAAATAACTTACTCCTTTACAGCCCCTGCCTGCCTGCCTCAAGGAGACATACCACCACCCTTCTTAACTTCCTCACTGTAAAGGGATATTGTGTCTTCTCTGCTAAGGCTCAACTTCACTCTTAGTCCATAATCTAGGCATCACCTTAACCTCCACCACCTGAAGTCTCACCCTAGATCAAACTCAGACCCTCTGCAGTCTCCAACCACCTACCACTGCAGACCAAATCCTTTCTTTCCTCGGTCTAATAGGCTTCTTTAAACACTGGATTCCCAATTTTTCTCTCTTAGTCAAGCCCCTCAGTGAGTTCTGAGCATGCCTTTAAGGTCTATAATGGCCAAGGAAGTAACAGAAAAGGCAAATAAGGCCCAAAAGAAGTCCAGAAATACCAGCTTTTGGCTCCAGTGCCCTAAAGGGCTTCATAGGATTCCATCAGGGCCCTGCTCCAGAGTGGAAAGAAAAGTCATTGAACTGAAGCCTGCCAGTCTTCCCAGCCCCATCAAGGGACACATCATTGCTGTGAAAAGAGGGACATGAAAAGGTAAGCTGCCCCCTTGCTCCATGGAGGGAGGGTTCAATCTCTTCTAGCCCTGCTCCAGTTACCTGTGACCTGATCTTGCCCAGCATGCTGGAAATTGCCACTGAAGGCCCAATGACATCATTCATGAGCCTAAGGTATTTCTTCTAAATAGCAGATAAGCTAATCTCAGTTCTTGTAAACACAAGGGCCATCTACTATGCCTCACTTGCATATTTGAGTTTTATTTATCCCTTGAAGATCTCTACTGTGGGTATTGACAGTCTTATTTTCTTACTTTATTTAATGTATAGCATCTCCTTTATTCTTCTTGTCTCAATGCCCCATGCCTATTGTAGGCTGGGACCTGCTGCTAATTCCAGCTCAAAGCAGTGGTCACTAGGACTTAAACTCTAACTGCAAAGTGTAGAAATGTAACCACCATTTTCCTAAGTACTTGCAGGATTTACAGGTTACTCAGCAAACTTTTCAAAGACTATCAAAGAGGCACTTCCAGCATTACATCACCCAGGGACTGACTTTCACATAGACAGGTCCACACCATGATCCTGACAACTCCCACTGCTGCTAAGGGTGACTCTTTCCTCCATCCTGACCATCTGGAGCTCAGAAACAGAGAAACAAAACTGACCCCTTGTCCTTCTATTCTCTATTTACCTCTCAGCCTGCCTCACCCAATCAGGGGATGTGGGACCAACACCTATATGTGTCTCCTTACTAACTGGATAGAAACCTGTACCCTAATCTATCTCACTTCAAATATCAACCTAATCCCGCCCCATGAGCCTCTTTCAGTTCCTAGTACACTACCCATCAATCTAAGGACCAAACGAGTTATACAGGTATTCTCTCTTCTTGTTGCTTTAAAAATTTCTATAAAAGTGGGTTTAAGGGCAGAGGGACTGGCCACTTCCCCATCTTATTCCTACTTTCTCTCTCTCTGCAGCCCAGCAAATTTGTATAGATGGAATCAGTGGTTTCACACAAGCTGGGTGTCTTGACTAGTGCCTTTCA
This sequence comes from Saccopteryx leptura, assembly GCF_036850995.1. Taxonomy (NCBI): domain Eukaryota; kingdom Metazoa; phylum Chordata; class Mammalia; order Chiroptera; family Emballonuridae; genus Saccopteryx; species Saccopteryx leptura. Next base: position 82,895,087 of record NC_089505.1, on the reverse strand, counting down.
TTGGTCCACTCACTCTCCTATTTATTTTTCTAACTTTTGGACGCTGTCACTTATGTTTGTTCACTAGTTTCTTACAGAACCACATGCAGACCTTCGCCAATCAGAAAATTGAAAAAAATCTACCTAACCCTACACACCAACCCTGAAACCTGCCATGTGAAACAGAAAAACCTGAAACCCTATATCAGCAAACCTCCTAAATCCTATCTTTCAACCCCTGAAGGTCCCCTAACCCTAGAGCTCTCCCATATCCCTAAAGAACTAGGAGAATGAATAGCATTCACCTCTTAATGCTTCTCAGTCTTTTTACCCTTCACATAATAAGGGGACAAGATCGCTGGGTCTTCTTGTCTGAAGAAGAGCCTACAAACGGACATAACACATTTCTTTTAGCTCAAACTAACTGCTCTCTCCAGGGCTGCCAGGAAAGAATATCTCTACATTTACCATGGAGGAACTTTCACACCACTATACAACCCTCCTTATCCAAATACTTGTCCCCTTCTTTATCAAATTCCTAGAGGCCAGGATGAGAGAAATCTCTAGGATTACCTACAATCAAATGTTCCTACACTCTTATTCCCCAATACCCCAAGGAGAACTTCATGAGGGAAATATCAAATAGGTAGGGATGACAGCAGGAAGAAGCTGCCCCTCAGCCCGAGAAGTTCCCTCCTGAATGTTCTCCAAACCCCCTTCCTTTTAAACCACACATACTCAGCCCTTCTAAAACTTACACCAACAGGTTCCCTGTCTCTAAAAATCTCCACATGTCCTTCCATTCAAGAGGAACCAGACCAGCACGTCTTCTCATGAGGCTTATCCAGGAGACCATGTATCATCATGTTACCCTGTCCACTCGGCACTCACAGCAAGCAATTCACAATTATTACCTCGCAAGATTTTTTTAATTCCTCACTCAGGTTTCCAAAAACATCACCTGGTTCAGACCTCACAGCACGAAAATTGACGACCTCCTTAACTGAATGGAGGACTTGGCTTGGCAAGGTTCTTTTCTTGAGTTCTCTCCAGAAGAAGCAATAATTTTTCAATTTTTTCTCCTCGTCACCCCTCACCATATAGTATAAAATTAATAACTGCCTTTCTTTTATATGTGACCACAGAGTTGAGAAATGATAGATACATGAATTCCAAACTGCCCTTTTGATGTTCCACTTATCTGTCAGACCTCACCCTTACTGGACTATCACCCCTGAGACAGAGGAATTCTAAGAAGCTGGTCACCCTCCCCAAGAAGGAGCATTCCAGAAAGCTGAAATCCTAAAACCGTAAAAAGGAACATACCATAACCTTTAACTCAATATCCCCTCAAGTTCTCTCAAATACTATATAACTCGCCCCTAGTCTGTAACCGGTGCTCTTCTCTCTGGGAGAAGTGCCCGGCAGGGTTCCTTTCTTCCTTTTAATAAAGCCTGTTACTCTGGTCTTTTGGAACTCCCATGGATTCCAACAGTGCCATGATGTCATGCTCTACCCTGCCCGTGTGTGATCAAGGGTATATAAACAGCCCCTGAAATATTTTTGGGGCTCACACATGATTTGGGTCTGCAAATGCCCCATGTCAGCCATATGTGGCTGGCATATTTAATAAATCTCCTCCTTTAATAAAACTCTTCAAAATTCATCTGTACTTGGTGTCTCTATGTGAACCCACAAAATTGAGGTATGGGTACTTTACAACAGTGGGTGGGTGACACACGGTGTGATAGGGTGACAGAGGTGACAGTCTGAGGTTCCACCGACTGGGGAGAGACCCAGAAGACTGGTTCCTCTTCTGTCTGCATGAAACAGTCTGAGGTGCAGTCAGGTCTTGATTAGGAAGTAGAGGGATTGTGCCTTTATTTGGGGCGGAATCCTTGGAGTTATGAAAAGCGTTGAACGGGTGGACACAAGCTGTTTTATGATTTTACAAAGTTTTAAAATCCTGCTGAGAGTCTGATCAGAACCCAGGTTCAAGAGCCGAGGTCGCCACCTTGAGCATGGGCTCCTTTGGTTTGAGCAAGGCTCACCAGCTTGAGCCCAAGGTTGCTGGCTTGAGCACGGGGTCACTCGGTCTGCTCAGCCTTCCCATCAAGGCACATATGAGAAAGCAATCAATGAACAATGAAGGTGCCAAAACAAAGAATTGATACTTCTCATCTCTCTCCCTTCCTGTCTGTCTGTCTCTTTCTGTCCCTCTCTCTGTTTCTCTCTATCAAAAAAAAAGAAAAAGAATCAAAAGGGAAAACGTAAGTGGGTTATATGAAATCTATTAATGATAGAGCAGGGAGGCCGGAAAAAGCAATGTGGGGATATCTCTGGGGTTGCATAAAAACTGAAAATGAATAGAGATATAATTCTTTTACATTAACAGTGTTTGTGGATGAAGACATGTAAAAGTGGTGGCTCCTTTGTGCATCAGTGTGGAGCTGTGGAGAAAGTGCAGGTTTTAGTTGCAATGGTTAAAAATAGCCCATGTTGAAGAGGGGTTCCTTTTTTGTCACCTAATAGGCGTTGCTAGTCATCACAGGCACATGTGAGGGAGAAAAGTAATAGTGACATCACAATGAGAAAGATGGCGATTTGTCCAATGGCCAAAGTTTCAATGAGTTTATTATAACAGCTGTCGAGGCAGACAAGGAGTAGAGGTAGGATGATACCAAGGGCAGGGCTTTGCTTCACCTTCAGAGTTTTGTGTTGTGCTTCTGTGGGATCTGTCTGGCTTCAGTCTTGCTGGTGGATAAGATTGTGGGCAAATGTGGTCATTTGTGAGTGTCACTCTGCCTGAAATAGAGACCAATGGCAGTGGAGTTTTTAAAAAGTTTGAGTAGAGGGAAGAATGTTGTGACTTCTGAGGGGACAGCAGTACAGTGCAGAGTGGAAAGGAGTTATCCATATGTGAAATTCCCATGTGGATCTGAGTTGCAAATATTGGAGCAAAGATCAGAAGCAGGCAGGGAAGATCTGAGTCTCCTTTGGGTATTTCCTAGCTGTGGGTGCCCTCAGAGGATTGGGGTTGTGCTGGACCCTGTATGCATATATCATGCACTCTCTGGGTGCCATGTGACAAGTATATGGGTGCCTTCAGAGAGATCCCTGTGGTGTGGAATAGGAAGGTAACTGAGATGAGGAAGTGAGCCTGGTGTCTGAAGATATGAAGGAAGTAGGGATACTCAGTGGTGTGCACAACTAGAGGAAGTTGAGCTGATGGTCCTGGGTACCTGATGTGGGGACTTAAGGGTGAAGGGTAAGCTCATGATTTGCTATGTCTTAGAGGCATGATCTAGGAGATAGTATTGGATGTTCTTGGCAAGGAGGATGGAGCCCAGGAAGCATGACCCAGAACTAAGGTGTCATTTTTTTAATAAATAAATTTTTATTAAATTTAATGGGGTGACATCAATAAATCAGGGTACATATATTCAAAGAAAACATGTCCAGGTTATCTTGGTATCCAATTCTGTTGCATACCCATCACCCAAAGTCAGATTGTCCTCTGTCACCTTCTATCTAGTTTTCTTTGTGCCCCTCCCCCTCCCCCTCTCCCTTCTTCCTTCCCCCCGCCCCCCGTAACCACCACACTCTTGTCCATGACTCTTAATCTCGTTTTTATGTCCCACCAATGTATGGAATCCTGCAGTTCTTGTTTTTTTCTGATTTACTTATTTCACCCCATATAATGTTATCAAGATTCCACCATTTTGTTGTAAGTGATCCGATGTCATCATTTCTTATGGCTGAATAGTATACCATGGTGTATATGTGCCACATATTCTTTATACAGTCTTCTATTTTTTTTTACAGTGATTAAAGCCTTTAAGCAAACTCTTGGCCAATATAGCAAGAATCCATAAAAGAGTAGTGTCCTTAACATGTTCACCAAGTCCAAGTTGGCCCCAACACCATGCCAAATCCCTGAAAAATGCAACCCAATCCCAGTTCAGTCTGTTATGAGCTGTCACAAGGAGCAGGAGTCCAGGAAAAGTCCACATCCAGGAAAAGTCTGCATGGCACTGGAATTGTTGTCACAATTCTATATTTTGCAGCTCACGTCCAAGTCCCAATGACCACTGCTTCTAGCTGGTAATGATTCAGGTAGACTGGAAAAGCCATCTGCAGCATGTGTGGAGATGGAGCTTCTGTTCTCCTCTGCCTGGAGAGATGAGACCAGATTGCTTTTCCCTGGAGCTCTGCGACTGTGGCTTGGTAAAGAGAACTTTGGGATACGCTAAGCTGGGTGGCAAAGGTAGATTCATAATAGAAGTTGGCAAAAGGGGGAAAGAGAGCTCTAAATTAGGAGTAAGTCCCAGCCTAAAATATGAGTGGGGCACTGAGGTAGGAGGAATAAAGGAAACACTATATATTAAACAAAGCAGCATAAAATAGAACTATCAACACCCACAACAGAGATCTTCGAGGGAAGAATAAAAAACCTGACTATTCAGGCAAGACATAGTTAAGTGGCCCTTGTGCAAATGAGATCAGTTTACCTGCTTCTTGGAAGAAATACCCTAGGCTCATCCACAGTGTCGTAGATGGGGTCAATGGTCCTGGGCACCTTCAGCCTTCAGTGGCAAACCCCAGCATTCTGGGCAAGGTTAGGTCATAGGTGGTTGGAGCAGGGCTGGAAGAGACTGAACCCTCCCTTAGAGGAGGGAGGGGGAAGCCTACCTTCCAGTGTCCCTGTTTCCTCACAGCAGAGGCATGTAAGTCTGGCAGGCTTTAGCTCAATGACCTTCATTTCCACTATTGAAGCAGGACCCAGAAGGCATCCTATGAGAATCCTTTGGGGCATTGGAGCCTTTAAGGGTGTATCCTAAAAGCTGGTAGTTCCCCTGATCTCTATTGGGCTTTTTCTGCCTCTTGGTATCTTAAAAGCCATGCTCAGAACATCTCGCTGAGGGGTTTGAGGATCCCCATCTGCCTATATAAATCTTTTCCATATATCTGGAGTTATTTGGAAAAAGACAAAACAGTGTTATTAGCTAGATCAAATAAAGAAGGTAGTAGTTTGCAGGAGAAAAAGATTTGGAGTCTCCTGTACATACGCATTCAAAAGAAATTTAAAGTTTTTAAAAATAAAAAGCATGATATGATAGACCCATAGGAGTTTCAGGATATGACTCCCCCCTTTAAAATTTTTTTAATTGACCTTAAAATATTTGCTGGGTACACTTTAATAATATCTTGACTTTAAAGATTGTAAGAAAAACACATAATTCGAAAGGTTTGACAAAATACAGTAAATGCTTTTGCTCCATATGCAGGAGCATTTTCAGTTTAACCAGTTTAGGAAATCCAATAATAGAACAATGCATACAGACAATGAGCTATAACATGCTTAGCAGCCTCTCCTGTTCTGACAGAGGTTACTATAAATCCAGAATAAGTATCCACTGTAACGTCGACATAGGACTGTTTGCCAGATGAAGGTATATGAGTAAGGTGTCTTTTGCCCTTTTATCTCCTCACCAACATCTCCACCCCCAGCCCCATTTCCATTCCTCCTACGTGCTTTCACTGGAGGGGGATTGAAATAATGAACAAGACTTTTATGACCGGGCAGGCAGAGCTGCACCAAGGTGTCTTCTCTGAAGTGTGGAGCCCTGGAAGGAGTGGAGCGTGGAACATATTTATGGAGTTGGAATGCGGGTGCTCAGACAGACTGTTTTGGATTCACTTGTATTCTGACAGGTTGATGTGGCCTTTGAGGATGTTGCCCTGTACTTCTCCAGGAAAAAATGGTGCCTTCTTGATGAGGCTCAGAGACGCCTGTACCTCGAAGTGATGGTGGAGAACTTCACACTTATATCCTCTCTGGGTAAGATTTTCCCGGTGGCCTGGACTAGACTGGGCATTTTCCATGCCCCCAGTTCCCTCAGGGATGCTTCGTTGTCAGCAGGTGGATTGTGGGCTCTGCTGCTTCCCCAGTGTTCTGGGTACTTGCCGTCTTGGTAAGGCTTGTTTGTTTGCACCTCCCTTCCTTCCCCCTACAGCCCCAGTAACTGCTGTACTGAGCTTTCATTGGGCAGGATTTGTACTTGGTAGTCTTGCAGTGGCCCTAATAGATTTCGTCTTGATCAATAAGAAAACACTTTTTATATTCCTGTTGCTCATTTGTACATAGTTCTTCAGAAAATGTCTCTACATCCTTAACCCCATTTTTAACTACTTTGGAATCATGAATTTTTTTTTTTTTTTGTATTTTTCTGAAGCCGGAAACGGGGAGAGACAGTCAGACAGACTCCCGCATGCGCCTGACGGGGATCCACCCGGCACGCCCACCAGGGGGCAATGCTCTGCCCCTCCGGGGCGTCGCTCTGTTGCGACCAGAGCCACTCTAGTGCCTGGGGCAGAGGCCGAGGAGCCATCCCCAGCACCCGGACCATCTTTGCTCCAGTGGAGCCTCGGCTGCGGGAGGGAAGAGAGAGACAGAGAAGCAGGAGAGGGGGAGGGGTGGAGAAGCAGATGGTCGCTTCTCTTGTGTGCCCTGGCTGGGAATCGAACCCGGGACTTCTGCACTCCAGGCCGAGGCTCTACCACTGAGCCAACCGGCCAGGGCCAGAATCATGAATTTTGAATGCCTTTTATTTTTTATATATTAATTCCCAGGAAAAATATCAAATCTTCTTTGAATATTTGATAGAATTTACTAGTAAAGTTATTGGTCCTGGATATTATTTTTGCCAATACTACTCTAATTCCTAACAGCAAAATTTCCCTGGGGTTTTGCAGAACCAACCACTAAGGTCAAAGCTATCACAGTACACTGGCTGATAGAGGTAACACTGATACTTGTTTCTGAACTTAGCCATCTTTACATAGGTTTGCTAATTTGGACTTTCCAATTAACCTTTCTGTGCAGGGCTTTCCTTTTGGATCTTCTGTGGTGATGTTTGTCTCAGTTGAGCTTTTATTCTTTCTCCTGTGGCTGTTTTTTTTCATGGACAGGTGTCTACTTTATCTGAAGAGGGGGATGAGTTCTCCTATCTCCTGTTCTGCCATCCTACTGATGTCACTCACATAGATCTTTTGTCTATGGTCAGTTTTTTGCTCTCTGACCATCACTCTCTTAAGTTTTTTTTTTAATGTATTTGTATGATCCGAATCCGATTAATGGCTCAACTACGGTTAAGGAGAGGAGTCATTTGTGGATCACAGGAGGGACATGACTCCACCAATAACCAAGTGGGCTCAGAGGGAGTCTTGGTTTGGTGAAAGGCTGTTGCTGAGGGTTTCATGTCAGGGCTTTAAGGTTGTAACTTTGGCACTAATTTGGCTTAATAGCATTTTGTTAACATTCTCATTGCCATACCTTTGTCCTTGCTTATCAGTTAATCTATTTTTCAACTTATTTCTGACACTTTGCCAATTACTCAGATTTAACAGTTGTCATTTTTACTCATATTTCAAACCCATTGGTAATCTTCACCTCTTTAAACTTCACATGCCAAGCTTTCCACTCGCAGGTCTTCCTTTACTACTTTACAACCCTGATCCGTGCCAGCAGAACCTTGAAGTTTACACATGCTCTTGTATTGATATTTACATCATGTGTTCTAATATAATTGATTTTTATGGGTTTGAGTACATTTAGATTACTTCTGAAGAAAAGTCCTCCAGGAAGCTTCTTGCAGAGGAAAAAGTAGTGGACCCGGCCTTCATTTTCGTGACTGATTGTCTGCTGGCATCTTTCCTTGGTGAGGTCTCCACCACTGAATGACTTGTGGGGCTGAGTAATGGGTAACTACTATTTCTTCAGAGTTTACTTTTCTTAAAGATCAGCCCGTAGAACCATGCCTACCTATGACAGATGTTCATTTATGTTGAGAAATCTTCTTTCCTATAAGATTAACATGTAATTCAGCAGCATTTTCTTTTGTTCAGGTTGCTGCTGTGGAGCAGAGGATGTGGCGGCTCCCACTGAACAGAATGCTTCTGAAAGGGTGTCACAGGCAAAGGATCCTAATGTGACTTTGTCTTCCCAGAAGAGCCACCCCTGTGAGAGTTGTGGCCTCATCTTGAGAGACATTTTCAACTTAGTTGAGCGGAAGGGATCACAGCTGTTGAAATGTGGCACATGTGAAGAACAATTTTATTTCAGTACAAAGTGTCAACAGCATGAGAATCAGTACATAAAAAAGAAGCATTCTGAAAGACATGTGGACAGGGTCTCACTTGCAATGGGCCACAATTTCAATGTTTCCCAGATGCTTCTTACCTGCCAAGTGGTAGGCCTGGACATCCTGACTGATTCAGAACATCTCCAAAAACAGGCTACTCATATCAGGGACAGGCCAGAGGTAATCTGTCTGGAATGACTTTACAAATAAGAGAAACTTATCATCAGAGAGTTCACACTGGAGAAAGGCCTTATGAGTGCAGTGAATGTGGAAAATCTTTTCCCTTCAATTTTCAGCTGTCTAAGCAGATGAGAATTCACAATAGAGGACAATCTTAGATGTATTGGAAATGTAGTTTTTAAATAAGTGTTAACAACAGTGTACGTAACTCTGAGGCTCCATTTGTCTAATTTTAATTTTATGCACCCAAATGTAAATGGTATGGAGATTTTCCATAACGTTTACTTAGATGGGGAGCATGTGTGTCTATGTTGTACTTTCTAACGTGTCCAGGACTCTTTCCAGATTTATGTCTTTGCAAATTTCTGTGGCCAAAGTTATTTCACCTGTACCATCTAGCAGGTGCCCACTGTTTACATCAGCCACCATCATAATGTCCTTAGAGAAGCTGATTCTTTTCTCCGATTTGTTGGAAGAAGTGATGAGTAGTACGAGCTGTTATGGGATCAGGATTTATTTAACTCTGATAAGTTGTGACAGGGACCTGACTCTGTTGACCTCATGGAACATCATCTGTGTTCAGCTGGCAGCTTGTAGATAGACTGCCTTTTCAGGGACCTGGTTTTCCTAAATACATGTGATGAATATTTCCAATGTTGTAGTCACCAATGCAAGAAATGCCAGGGCTATGTCACGTTGGTTTGTAAAATAATGAAGGTCATTTTGTTTGAGTCCTCTTTAATTATGGGTGTTTTATTTACTGTGCCATTTAGGTTATAAGTAGATTTTGGCTCTAGAGGTGTGAAGAGGTCAACAACTTTTACATAGGTCTCAAACTTTCTCTGCCTTCAAAGGCTCAGTGTGGTGCTGAAATGAACTTTTGCCAAATTTCATTGTTGCCCATATCCTCCTAGAAAAGAGTGCCAGATATGTGGCCCTCCTGCAGAGCCTGTATGCCATGACTTTTAGGGTACTCGTATCATTTTGAAGTATGAGTAGGTGTCACAACATCAGTTGCTTCTGGGGACACATGACATTTTTCTTGTTTACAATGACTGCCAGTATTAGTGAAAGAAAACATTTTTGAAAGAGTTGCATAGGGCTGTGTGTGTGTGTTTTTAATTCAGTGAGAGAAGGGGAGACCAAGAGACAGTCTCCTTTATGCTCCCTGACTGGGATCCACCAGGAAATTTCACTAAGGGGTAATACTCTGCCCATTTGGGGCATTGCTTCATTGCTCAGCAACTGGCCTCTTCTTAGCAATGGAGGCAGATGCAATGGAGCATTGCTCAGGAGCTGGGGCCAACTCACACTATTTGGGCCATGGATGCAGGAGTTGGAGAGAGGGAGGGCTTCTCCTATGTGCCCTGATCCGGAATTCAACCTGGGACATCCACACACCAGGTCAATGCTCTACTGCTGAGCCAAATGGTCAGGGCTAACATTTTTATACTTTCAAAAATACCAGTAATTATGCTTCAAAATCAAATTTTCTATATTTTCAAAATTTTTTCTCAACTGATATATGATAAACTCCCATTTTATGTTTACATTATGCATCTTAGCTTTTTTATTTCAAATGTGTGTCCTACATTATTGTGTTATAGATATTTGTCATATGTATGATGGTGTAACTAGGTCAATTGTTTTGTAAAATGTTCCAGATTCTCCAATGTAGACATGCATAGCTTGATTGTGATGTGCTCAGTTGACCTTCACAGATAACATGTTTTCATAAACATGAAGGGAAGACCCTCCATCTGCAACTTGATTGTAACTCAATGAAGGCTCAGATGATGTTTTCATTTTTAGAAATAAGTATTTTAATCAAAGTATGTACATTATTATGTTTGACATAATGCTTAAGCACGCTTAGTAGACTATAATACTGAATTATGTGAACATTAATTTTATAAGTATTAGGGAACCAACAAATTAGTATGACTATCTTTATTGCCATTATTCACTTGGTTACACTGGAACAAAATCCACATTATCTCAGGAATGCTCGTAATTGCATTTCTTTGATGTCCTCAACATGTTTACCATTTTTTTATAATAAACTAGTGTCAGAGGCCTCAGATCAAATATAGCTTGACTCTAGCAACACTGCTGAATATGCAGAGCTGAGAATTCTGATAGCATCAGGATCAGATGCTTAAGTATTAGCGTGTGTTTTGGGATATTAAGTTTCCATAGTGGGCCCAACTGAGGCAGTACACATAATGTTGGGTTTTTTTCTACTTCCCCAAATGACGTTCTGCTTGAAGGAGCCAGATGCCAGATGGTCGGATAAACAAGAAACAGAACAGGGTGCCTGACATCTTCAGAGCAGATCCTGAAGACAGAGCACCAGCTAAAGGAAGTCATACATGCATGCTATATTCAATTGTCCCCTAGAAATTGGCCCTGGCCAGTTGGCATAGTGGATAGAGCATCAGCCTGCAGTACAAACATCCCTTGTTTGATTCCTGGTCACAGCACATTAGAAATGACCATCTGCTTCTCTTCTCCTCCCTCTTCTCTTCCCTCTCTTCCCCTCTTGCAGCCAATGGCTGAAATGGTTCAAGTGTCAGCCCCAGGCTCTGAAGATAGCTTGATTCATTGGAACAACAGTCCCATATGGAGGTTGCTGGGTGGATCCCAGTAGGGGGCACATGTAAGTGTCTGTTTCACTCTCTTCTCTCCTCACTTAAAAAAATTACCTCTACTGGGTTGCAATAGAAAGCTCTTAATATTTTTGGTGTATTTTCAGGATGTATGCCCCAATATCCACACTGGGCAGGCCAGAAACTGAGAACAAGGCCCATCCACCAGGCTGGAAGCCAGACCTGTTCTTAACCTTCTATATCTATCTGTCTCTTAACTTCCATTATCTGCAAACAAAACAGAAAAAATATCCCAACCCCTTACTTCATCTGACCAGTCATTCTTGGGTGAGCCCAACCCCCCTTTGTTCAATATGTACTGTATTTCTAATAAACTTTCACTATGCTTGCTTCTGCAGTTGCCCTGTCTGAATTCTTTCTCCCAAAGAACACAAGACTAGAGGCTTGGGATTGAGATCCACTTTTGGAACAACTGTGGCCTGAGTGAACTGACAGTATGGCTCTTCTTAGGGTTTTTCAGTCAATGTCATGTTTATCCACTGGACTTTTATCTATTGTTCCAGCTGTCATTGAGGGTATTTGGTTTAAGTAATTGGTTGGTGGTAGATAGTTAAATTCATTACTTTGTACTGTTTAGACATGCCTGTATCTTACCTGATTTTATCAGGACATCTGCGTTTATTACATAGAAATTATTTTTAAAGAAGAAAATTTTCTAATGTATTATTTGTTTACCCTAGATCGCAGGCTGTGCATCAAAGCGAGAAAATAGCTTGATAACTGCGCTTTTGCCGGTTATTTGCAAAATGGCATTTGGACAGGGACTCTTGAATTTCCCGGCAATACACCGGGGGCAGTCCTAACATCAACAGCTAGAAGACAGAATCACCACCTTGGACTGAAGGAACTACATTACCCAGAAGGGGGTGCGCCGACGACCGCAGATTATGCCGGTGAAGGCTCCAAAGGGTGTTTCCGCTCAGGTACAAGGTTTAGGGGCGGGACTTCCGTGGTTCTTCAAGCTCGTGGTTGGTCTCCTTTCAAGATCAGTCTGCGCTTCTGGAGCGCAGAGTCGCTGTGGAGATCCGGGGAAGGTAAGGCGCGAGATTCGACAGTGGTGGTCCCGCCGCACAGACGGGAGTGTGAGTCTCGGCAACGCCGCCCGGGGCGACCTGCACCAGGCTGGGACCGGGACCGTCGTACCCTGAGCCAACTCCTCGCCTTCCGCTCCGGCCCCGCTCCTGAATTCCCAGTGTCCAAAGACGATGGCGGCGGCCGCGCTGAGTCGCCCTGTTGATGTGAGTGCGCTGCTGGGCAAAGGAGTTTGTAAACCTTTTTTTTTTTTTTTAATTTACCCATTTTTTTTTGTTAACGATGGTGGCCCCGGTCGGTTAGATCAGCGGTAGAGCAGCGGCCCGGCGTGTGGAAGTCCCGGGTTCGATTACTGGCCAGGGCTAACAGGAGAAGCGCACATCTGCTTCTCCACCCTCCCTCTCTCCTTCCTCTCTGTCTCTCTCTTCCCCTCCCGCAGCCAAGGTTTCACTGGAGCAAAGTTACCCCTAGCGCTGAGGACAGCTCCATGGCCTCCACCTCAGGAGCTAGAATGGCTCTGGTTGCAACAGACCAGCACATCAGATGGGCAGAGCTTCGCCCTCTGATGAGCATGCCAGGTGGACCCTGGTCTGGCGTATGCAGGAGTCCGCCTGCCTCTCCCCCCCCCCCCCCCCCCCACTTAGAAAAGAATAGAAAAACAAATGGAGCTGGGCTGTTCAGCGTGTGCTGGTCCTGAGAGCAGGGCAGCTGATTGCAAATTGTGAGTTGCATTCCTGCTTGGGAAGGGCCATTGTTTTGCTAATGTTTGCTGGGGGAGAGGGTTTTCTGCCAGAAAAGAAAGAATAGAAAGGGAAGAGAGATTCTGTGCCCTCCACTGGAAGGTGCTCCAGGATTTCTTTATTTTCCTTATGAGGAAGGAAGGACAGGACCCCTCTTCCCTGAGAGAGATGAAAGGAAAAGCATAGAAGAGAAAGGAGCCAGCAGGGATAACCAAGTCAGCCAGTGATAAATCAACTACATCCCATAGTAGTCATCATGGATACTTAGGAGTCACTTATAATACAAACCAAGAATAGCAGGATCTGTATGTAACTATGGCCAGTGATCTGGAAACCGCTTCCCCCTCACTGACCCCACTGAAACTTTCCCTCCCCTCTCCTTGAGTCCTGGGAAACCTTAAGAAAAGAAATCACATGCCCATTGCTTAGATACTGTAAAGGTATATAACCTGTAAGAATATCAAATCCAGGAAGCCCATGTTTTGGAGCTGTAAGCTTTATGTGCTCCGCTGTCTTTAATAAATTCTTGTTCCTTTATTTAAAGTTATCCCCGCCTGACCAGGCTGTGCCACAGTGGATAGAGCGTCAGACTGGGATGCAGGGGGCCCAGGTTTGAGACCCCGAGCTTGCCAGTCGAGTGTGGTCTAATCTGGTTTGTTCAAGACTCACCAGCTTGAGCCCAAGGTCGATGGATTGAGCAAGGGGGCACTAGGTCTGCTGTACTTCCTCGGTCAAGGCACATATGAGAAAGCAATCAGTGGACAACTAGGGTGCCACATCAAATAACTGATTCTTCTCATCCCTCTCCCTTCCTGTCTGTCTGTCCCTCTCTCCCTCTCTCTCTCTGTCTCTGTCATGGAAAAAAAATAGAATGTTATCTGTCCTCCTTTGGTTAGCTTCCTGCTACACCTGATCTCTTGCCCTCCTTGGCTTTCTTGTGGCTTTCCTGTCTTGGAGAGACACCAATAAACAGAATAGCCCACCATCCTTGGGCTCCACTGTTTCTTTACCTTCTGCCTGAATTCAATGAAACACCTGCATGTGAATGGTCATGATGGTGGCAGCCCTTGGCCTTACAAGCAGTCAGTCACATCTTGACTGGGAGGCAGAGGCCTATGCTTTCATTCTTAGGGTCCTTGGAACCATAGAAGTTTGTGAACAGAGAGAGACTCGGGTTTTCAAGATATTTTCAATCTTGCTGAGAGAGAGAACAGACTGCGTGGGTGATGAGGACAGTGAGATCTCGGGAGTTGAGCCCTTGTCCAAGGTCACAGAGCTGGAAGAGGCAGCACTGAGGACTGAGTCCCAGAGAAAAGACAGTTTGCTGGAGTTCAGTGAATCCAGAACAGGTCAAGGAGTAGTGGTTGTGTCTTTCCACAGGATCCAAAGGTTGAAAAACTACTTATGTAAACTAGACAAGTCAGGATAGCGTGTCAGCGATTCTCTCTGGTCCTGACTCCACCTTGTAGTGTCTGGGATCCTGGTGCCTCTATTTCAGGGATCAAAGCAGGACAAAAAGACCCAGACAACTTGATGAAAGAAGTGGGATTTATTTAGCTGGGAAAGCTTCATGACCCCAAAAGAGGCAACAAAACACGTGCTCCCTGAAGTTAGATTTCTTACATATTATATACCTTTACAGCTTTAGTTTTCACGTGACAAATGCCTGATTTTTCTGACTTCTTTGTTTGCAGGCCTACATGACTTTCATGTCTTAGAGAGGGGAAGGAGAGAGGAAGCTGGAGGGTCTGTCCTTGATAATCCTATCACTAATTCTTACTGGAGTTGCATGTTTATTTCAAGAAACTAATAATAAGCAAGATCTACACCCGTGGTTTGTTATTTTTCTGACTTTTCTGTCTGGCCTTGTTCCTTCATTAAAGAACTCTGAGGTCACAGGCTGGAGCGTAAGACCCCAGACATTGCAGGCTCCCCCTCTTCTGCATTCTTCTGGTTTCTCCTTCCTCACTTCCAGACTGTTTTCTTGGTGTTTTCTCAGCTCTTAGATGTGGAAATTCATGCAATACCCACAAGCCCTGTGTCCCGAGTGCAGGCTACAGGTGAAATGACCGTGCCCCAATATATGCTGATAAATGTAAACAGATATGGAAGGTTAACCCAGGGAGAGTCGCCAGCATGTCAAAATGCTTGTAGATGCCACTGAGTTGAGAACAGGTAGCACATATTTCCATTCTTTGTGTATAAAACAAAGAGCAGGGAACTCTAGATTAATACCTGTAAAATGGCAGAGTGATGGTGGTGGCATCTACAGTATTATAGAGATAATGGAGCATTTGCATAGGATAAAGGAGTTGGTCTCTCCTGGATTTAACAGGCTCTTTGTGGTCACACAGTGGAGGACAGATAATGGGGTTAAGGGAGGTGGCAGGAGCTCAGGGGAAGGCATGTGCTATAACCGTAGTAGTGCTGATGGACCAGAGTTGTTGCCATGGTTCAGTTTTTTGTTTTGTTTTGTGACAGAGACAGACAGAGGGACAGATAGGGACAGACAGACAGGAAGGGGAAGAGATGAGAAGCATCAATTCTTTGTTCTGCTAACTTAGTTGTTCATTGATTGTTTTTACATATGTGTTTGGACCCGGGCTATGGGAGGGGGCTACAGCAGAGCAAGTGACCCCTTGCTCATGCCAGGGAACTTGGAGTCAAGCCAGCAACCATGGGGGTCATGTTTATGATCCCACGATCAATCCAGCAACCCCGTGCTCAAGCCAGCGACCTCGGGGTTTCTAACCTGGGTCCTCTGCATCCTAGTTCAGTGCTCTGTTCATTGTAGCACCGTCTGGTCATTTCCATGGTTCATTATGTTAAAAGTAGGGCAGAGTAGAGTTTTAGACACTGCAACTGAGGGAGAGAAAGGGAAGAGTTGGGGACAACCCAGAGATTTTGGTTCTAGGAGCAAAAGCAATGGATGCTCCATCAACTGCTGGGTAAGATGGTAGTAGGTTAATTTTCCATGGAAATATCAGAAGTGTTTTCTTGGCTGTGGTAAGACTGAGAAGGTATCAAGTGGGAAACTGAACACACAAGTCTGGAAATCTGGGGAGGGATACAGGATGGAGATGTGCAAAAGCTGTGGGGTTTTTTTTGTTTTTTTTGTTTTTGTATTTTTCTGAAGTTGGAAACGGGGAGGCAGTCAGACAGACTCCCGCATGCACCCGACCGGGATCCACCCGGCATGCCCACCAGGGGGCGATGCTCTGCCCCTCTGGGGCATCACTCTGTTGTATCCAGAGCCATCCTAGCGCCTGAGGCAGAGGCCACAGAGCCATCCTCAGCGCCCGGGCCATCTTTGCTCCGATGGAGCCTTGGCTGCGGGAGGGGAAGAGAGAGACAGAGAGGAAGGAGAGGGGGAGGGGTGTGGAGAAGCAGATGGGCGCTTCTCCTGTGTGCCCTGGCCGGGAATCGAACCCGGGACTCCTGCACGCCAGGCTGATGCTCTACCACTGAGCCAACCAGCCAGGGCCCAAAGCTGTGGTTTTTTATGTAACAGGGTGGAGTTGAGGTAGACATTCAGGACAGAGTGCATATTTTGGTGGAAATGATCACAAAAGCTCAGTAGTTTGTCTCCTTGTCGCCTGATTGGGGTTGCTCCTCCTCACAAGCAGAGGTGAGGAAGAGGAGTGATAGTGGCATCAGAGTGGAGACAGTTATTCCCCCAGGTGCTCAAGGCTGGATGGGATAAGAGACATTGGTGGCTGTAGAGGTCAAGGGGTATATGAGATGAGATGATACTGAGGGCAGGATCGTGCTTCACAGGAATTTTACCTTGTGGTTTGCTGGGCTCTGGCTAGTTTTTTGCCTTGCTGGTGGCTAAGGTCATGGGCAAATATGGTCATTTGGAAGTGGCATTGTGCTGGTAATGGAGACCATGTCCTTGATTTTGTTAAGGAAAGTTTGAGTGGTGAGAAGAGGGTTGTGGATTGTGAAGGAACAGCACGAAATGTGGAAAGGGGTCATTTCTTAGTGAAATTTCCATTGGGATCTGGGTGACAAATATTGTACCAATGACCAGAAGTAGACAAAAAGGATATCAGAGCCTCATTTAGGGCTTTTTCTGGATTTGGGATCCCTCAGACCGTTTCAGAGTTTCAGAATCCTGCTTGAGTATATTAAGCGCTCTCTGGATACCATATTCCAAATTCATGGGTGAGTTCACAGAGATCTCTGAGGTATGAAGCAGGAAGGTGGCAGAGCTGAGAGAGACTTTGGTTTTAAATATGCGAAGGAGGTAGAGATTACACAATGGTGTGTACAGCTAGAGCATGTCTGAGAATCTGGTGTAAGAATTTAAGGATAAAGCACAACCCACATTTGACTGTGGAATGGAGGCATAATGTGGGATTCTCAGTGCAATTTTTTGGCAGGAAGGATGAGGCCCTGCAGACACGGCCCTGAGATTAAATCGTGGTTTTCAACCTTTTTACACTTGGGGGATGGTGAAAATAGAATTATTGCTAATGTAGAAATCATCCTGATCATAAGCTAATTTGACTAATATCATTGTATCTGTAATATTTCTATAACATCAGGGTGATTAACTTTCTCGTGGACCAACATGAAATTCCTAGTGAATCGGTTCATGAACCATCTGTTGAAAAACACCTGCTTGGGTCTCATTTACCTGTCGTCCCTCTTAACCCAGCTATTGTTGCTGAGGGCAATAAGAGTGATTAAACGGGACTGGGCTGTCTCTGAACTGGTGAGTCCTAGAGGGAGTTGTGGGGGAAGATGTGTAAGAAGTAGGATTGTGGGTTCTCAGAAGTACTGTTCTAGTTTCATTTGTATTAATTCCTACAGGTTGGTGTGACTTTCGGAGATATTGCCCTGTACTTCTCCAGGAATGAATGGTGCCTTCTTAATGAGGCTCAGAGACGCCTGTATCTGGATGTGATGCTGGAGAACTTTGAGCTTATATCCTCGCTGGGTAAGAGCCTCACTATCCCTAGTGACCTGGCCTAGGATTTGCATTTCCCTGTGCCTTCTATCCCTGTAACATTCATGTTTCACATGTGAATTGTGGGCACTACTTGGTTTTGCAGTGTTCTGGGTACTTGCTGTCCTTGGTAGGGCTTGTTTGTTTGCATTTTCCTCTTTTCTTCCTGCAGCCCCAACACCTGATGTACTAAATTTTTTATTGGTGTTTACATCATGTGGCCTAATATAATTGATTTTAATGTGTTTGTGCACATTGAGATTACTGCAGCAGGAAAATCCTCCAGGAAGCTTTTTGTTGAAGAAAAAGTAGTGGACCCAGCCTTTATTTTAGTGTCCCATTGTATGCTAGCATCTTTGCTGGGTGAGGTCTCCACTACTGACTGACTTTTGGGGCTGAGTAATGGGTAACTACCATTTCTTCAGAGTTTAACTTACTTTTCTTAAAAGTCACCCCATAGAATCATGCCTACCTGTGACAGATGTTCATTTATGTTGAGAAATCTTTTTTCCTATAAGGTCAACATGTAATTCTCCAGCATTCTCTTTTGTTCAGGTTGCTGCTGTAAAGCAGAGGATGTGGAGGCTCTCAGTGAACAGAATGCTTCTGAAAGGGTGTCACGGGCAAAGGATCTTAATGTGGCTCTGAGTTTGCAGAAAAGACACCCCTGTCAGAGTTGTGGCCTCGTTTTGAGAGACATTTTCAATGTGGTTGTGCTGCAGGGGTCACAGCTGTTGAAATGTGGTGCATGTGAAGAACTCTTTTATTTCAGTACAAAGTGTCAGCCCCATGAGGATCGTTATGTGAAAAAGAAGCATTTTGAAAGACATGTGAACAGGGTCTCAGTTGCAAAGGGCAACAATTTCCATTTATCCCAGATGACTTTTACCTGCCAGGAGGTAGGGCTGGACATCCTTACTGAATCAGGACATCTCCAACAGCAGGCTACTCATACCATGGACAAGCCAGATGAAATCTTAGTGTCTGCGGTGACTTTGCAAACAGGAAAAAATTATCATCAGAATGTTCACACAGGGGATAGACCCTATGAGTGCATTGAATGTAGGAAATCCTTTCTCACAAAAAGTGCTTTCCATTGTCATCAGAGAGTTCACACTGGAGAAAGGCCTTATAAGTGCAGTGAATGTGGGAAATATTTTCGCAGGAACTATGACTTTCACAGGCATCAAAGAATTCACACAGAAAAAAGGCCATATGAGTGCAGTGAGTGTGGGAAATTTTTTAAGGGGAAACATGACCTTCGTATTCATCAGAGAGTTCACACTGGAGAAAGGCCTTATAAGTGCAGTGAATGTGGGAAATCTTATTTCAGTAGCTCTAACCTTCATTGCCATCAGAGAATTCACACCGGAGAAAGGCCTTTTGAGTGCAATGAATGTGGGAAATCTTTTAAGCTGAAGCATCATTTGAATTATCATCAGAGAATTCACACTGGGGAAAGGCCTTTTGAGTGCAATGAATGTGGGAAATCTTTTAAGCTGAAGAATCATTTGAATTATCATAAGAAAATTCACACAGGAGAAAGGCCTTTTGAGTGCAATGAATGTGGGAAATTTTTTTCTAGTAGCACTGGCTTTCGTTGTCATCAGAGAGTTCACACTGGAGAAAGTCTTTATGAGTGCAGTGAGTGTGGGAAATCTTTTGGGCTGAAGTGTTATTTGAATTATCATCAGAGAGTACACAGTGGTGAAAGGCCTTTCGAGTGCAATGAATGTGGGAAATCTTTTCTCAGGAGCTATGATGTTCTTAGTCATCAAAGAACTCACACAGAAGAAAGGCCATATGGGTGCAGTGAATGTGGGAAATCTTTTAAGGGGAAATATGACCTTCAAATTCATCAGAGAGTTCACACTGGAGAAAGGCCTTACAAGTGCAGTGAATGTGGGAAATCTTATTTCAGTAGCTCTAACCTTCATTATCATCAGAGAATTCACACTGGAGAAAGGCCTTATCAGTGCAGTGAGTGTGCAAAATCTTTTAAGCTACAGTATCATTTGAATTGTCATAAAAAAATTCACACAGGAGAAAGGCCTTTTGAGTGCAATGAATGTGGGAAATTCTTTTCTAGTAGCACTGGCTTTCGTTATCATCAGAGAATTCACACTGGAGAAAGAAAGGCCTTATAAGTGCAGTGTTTGTGGGATATCTTTTGCTAGCAATTCTCAACAGTGTAAACACATGAGAGTTAACAGTAGAGGACAATCTTAGAAGTATCAGAAATGTAAAATTTTTTTAATAAGTGTTAACAACAGTGTAGGTAACTCTGAGGCTCAATTTGGCTCATTTTAATTTTATGCATGTGTATCTGTTATACAGGATTCGTCCCAGATTTATGTCTTTGCAAATTTCTGTTGCCAAAGGTAGTTCACCCGTACCATCTAGCAGGTGTCCACTGTTTACACCAGCCACCATCCTAATGTGCTTAGGGAAGCTGATTTTTTTTTCTCTATTGGAGTAAATTATAGGTAGTGTGAGCTATTAGGGGATCAGCATTAATTTAACTACTAAGTTGTGACAGGGACCTGACTCAGTGTTGATCTCAGAGAACATCATCTGCTTTCAGCTGGCAGCTTGCAGATGTACCACATTTCAGGAATCGAGTTTCCCAAAATACCTGTGATAAATATTTAAATGTTGAAGTCACTGATGCAAGAAATGCCATAGCCATGTCCCATTCATTTGTAAAATAATAAAGCCCCTTTTGATCGAGTCCTCTTTAATTTTGGGTATTTTATTTACTATGTTATTTAGGTTATAAGTTGATTTTGGCTCTAAGGCATGAAAAGGTCAACAACTTTTATATGGGTTTTAAACATTCTGTGCCTTCAAAGGCACAGTGTGGTGCTGAAATCAGCTTTTGCCAGATTTTTATTGTTACCCATATCCTCCTAGGATAGACTGCCAGATTCTGTGGACCTAATCTGCAGGCTAAATGCCATGACTTTTAGGATACTCAGAGATCGCTTTGAAGTGGGAGTAGGTTTTGCAATATCAGTTGCTTCTGGAAACACATGATTTTTTTTTTATTTACAAGAACTGCCAGTATTGGTGAAAAATTATTTTTGAAAGTGTTCCAAAAGGCCATCTGCCATTTTTATTTTTATTCAGTGATAAAAGGGGAGGCAGAGAGATTTCTGCATGCATCCTGACTGAGATTCACCTGGCAAGCCCACTGAGGGGTGATGTTCTGCCTACTTGGGGCATTGCTTCATTGATTAGCAACTGAGTTCTTCTTAGTGCCTGACGCAGATGCGATGAGCTTCTTCTGCATCCTGGTCCAATTCACTCTAATCAATCCATGGTTGCAGGAGTGGGAGAAAGAGAGAAGCAAGAGAGGGAGGGGTGGAGAAACAGATGGGCACTTCTGTGTGCCATGACCCAGAATCAAACCTGGGACTTCCACATACAGTGCCAATTTACTTTCTATTTTGATAGATCACTGCATTTCCTAGAATGTATATGATGGGAATAGAATTACTTATTCTGCTTATAATTATGTTGCATAAATCTTCACAGATTCATTAATGTTATATAAGTAGCTCTTTTTTTCTTCCTGAGTAATATTCCTTGATTGTATTATTATTCCTTTATCTGTTCATTTGTTCATGGAGGTGTCGTTATTTTACATTTTTAAATATTAAAAATAAAGCTAGTGCAAACTTTTGTGTATACTTTTATTAAGAGAGAGAGAGGGACAGAAAGGATAGACAGAAAGGAAGAGAGATGAGCAGCATCAGTTCTACATTGTGTCGCCTTCATTATTCATTGATTGCTATCTCATATGTGCTTGCTCAAGGGGCTACAGCAGAGCAAGTGACCCATTGTTCAAGCCAGTGACTTTTGGGCTCAAGTCAGCAGCCATGAGATAATTTCTATGATCCCACGCTCAAGCCATGCTCAAGTCAGCGACCCCGGGGTTTCAAACTTCGATTTCTGTGTCTTTGGCTTACACTTTATCAACTGCACCACCGCCTGGTCAGGCTTCATGTGAAATTTCTTACTGAATTTTCTGAGATAAGGTCTATTCCAAACTTGAGAGAATAAGACTAGGACTTGGGAATAGTGGTTCCAAACCACTTTTCCATCTGGTGCTAGGATAGCTTCAATGTTGGTATTCATGAAGATTTGGAATGTGGACATCTGTACTTGATATACAGATTTCGGATCCCAGCATCTCAGCCTTTTTAGGAAATGATCATTTCACCTGCAAACGCAGTAAAAGTGTATTCTGAGGACTTCAGATGATATCTGGAAGAACATTATGGTTGAGCAAACTACAGAATAGTATTAATGAAGGTTTATAATGATGACTACTAAAATAGCTAGAAAAGAAAAGGCTCTATGAAGCTTGAGAACAGATAAGTCTCAATGGGTGTTAAATAAAGGACAGTGAGTCCTAAGATGAGAGAATTAACATGAGCTCCGAGTCTCCTAAAAACTTGGCTAATGGATGATATTGTTTCTACAAATTGTGAGTTCTTTCATAAAAATTTGAGAAAAAAGTAAATGAGAATAGGTATAGTAAGATGTGAGAAGAAAAATTTAGAAACATGAAAGGAGAGCCACGGTGACATGTTTCATTGCTTCTGCAATCATATATAATTATCTCAACTGTTGCAAGGAATCACCTAGGTCTGTGTTATACATCAATGAATAAAGAAATATGTTCAGCCTGACCAGGCGGTGGCGCAGTGAATAGAGCGTCGGACTGGGATTCAGAGGACCCAGGTTCAAGACCCAGAGGTCGCCAGCTTGAGCGCAGGCTCATCTGATTTGAGCAAAAGCCCACCAGCTTGAACCCAAGGTCGCTGGCTCCAGCAAGGGGTTACTCGGTCTGCCGAAGGCCCACGGGCAAGGCACATATGAGAAAGCAATCAATGAACAACTAAAGTGTTGCAACGCGCAATGAAAAACTAATGATTGATGCTTCTCATCTCTCTCCATTCCTGTCTTTCCATCCCTGTCTATCCCTCTCTCTGACTCACTATCTGTCTTTGTAAAAAAAAAAAAAAAAAAAAAAAAAGAAATATGTTCATTATCTAGCTTCTTCAAAGCCTTTATTGAAACCCAACCCATGCCCCTGGCTGGCTGGCTGGCTCAGTGAAGAGAGCGCTGGCCCAACATGCAGATTTCCTGGGTTTGATCCCCAGTCAGGCCAAACATGAGAGGCAAGCATCTAAAGCCACCATCTGCTTCTGTTTTCCTTCCTGTCCCTCTTTGTCTCCTCCTCCCTTGCAGCCTGTGGCTCAACTGGTTCGAATGTCAGCCCCAAGCACTGAAGATGGCTTGATTGATTGAAGCATTGGCCCAAGATGGGGGTTGACAGGTGGATTTCAGTTAGGGCACTTGTTGGAGTTTGTCTATCTCCCCTCCTGTCACTTAAAAAAAAGTGCTAACCCATGAGTCAAAAAGAAAATATTTATTTTATAGTAAATTATAAGGTAACAAATGCTGTAGAAATATAAGAATGAGAAATGTGGTTCCTACGGGTTTTAAGGGCTCACATTTAAATGAGAGGTAAAATATATGATTACATTGGGAAGATGTTCCATGAATAAGAAAAAATACAATTTGTGTTTACAGTTTGAGTGTCTGACTACTTATATGGCTGCTTTACCATTTGCAGGGTAATAAAGATACTTTAAATTTTTTTGAAGTTTGTTTTTATAATTTCCGGTATGACTTGAGATTTTTGTTAACACTTCCAATTAGCTAGTTTTAATGTTTTTCAAATTTTTGTTTATTTTTTGTGATATTTGCTCAAAAATTTAATAGGTTTTCTGCAGAATTATTGATTTTTTTTATGGCTGAATCTATTTATTCCAAAATAAACAAATAGAGGAGTCAAATCAACCCCATCCCCGCCTCCTTCCTCTGTTATCAATAAATAAGTTTATTCTTGTATTATAATAGTAGTGACAGGGACAGGGTGCCGGTGCCAGGGCCAGCGCCCCCGGCCCTGCCTCTCCAGAGTAGTGTTGAGTTATTAGATCACCATGATCTTCACCCCAGTATCATTATCAGCCCGGTAGAAGAAGGGGATGCAGGAGGTTTTGCTCAAGCCTGGGTACTCATGCGGGCTCTGCAGCTCACACAGCAGCTGCATGATCTGCTGTGCGGTGGAGTTCACAAGGGCAGCTGGGCTGGGCTCCCCACTGTCGGCGAGGCTCACCTCGTGAAGGTTTCCCAGGCTATGAGCAGCGCCAGGGGCCTGGGAGGCCGAGGGTGCTGTCGCGGGCTCCCCAGCCGGATTCTGGGCAGTGCCCAGGAATTTGCCGTACAATTCATTCCGCTTGCTCACCAGGCGGACCACCAGCTCCTGCAGCTCCAGGAGCTTTACCTTCATATCCTTGTCCTTAGCCAGCTGACTAATGTACTCCTCCTTCTCGTGGTGGCGCTCCTTCAGCACTGCCCTCTGATTCTGGTAAAGGGTGATGTAGTCTCTGATGGTGTCTGTCTCCCCTGACAGCTGGATGCAGCGATGCTCCAGCTCCTCCACCCGCTCCTTCAGGTCCACGTTCTCCTGCATGAGCTTGGTAAAGCGGCTCTGCAGCTTGTCCATTGCCCCCTGGAGGGCCTGGTGGCTCTCCGCAGGCACACTGACTCCGCTGCTGCCTGGGGCTGGGGTCTCATGCTGGAGGGCAGCCGCCAGGTGCGCCAGGCGCCGGCAGTACACCCTCTGCTGCTTCAGCTGCCTGTGCAGCCGGGCCTGCTCTTCCTCAGCACTGGCGAAGGCTATGTTAAAAAATGCCACTATGGCCTGACCTGTGGTGGTGCAGTGGATAAAGCGTCAACCTGGAAACGCTGAGGTCGCTGGTTCAAAACCCTGGGCTTGCCTGGTCAAGGCACATATTGGAGTTGATGCTTCCAGCTCCTCCCCCTTTCTCTCTCTCTCCCCTCTCTATAATGAATAAATAAAATCTTTTAAAAAAAATGCCACTATGGCCTCTCAGCTATCCAGGTCCTCCGGCATGCTCAGCTTTGGCCCGGGAGCCTCCTCCTCATCCTCCTCTCTGTCCAGTCCGTCTCCTTCCCCAGGCTGAGCCATGAGGCTCAGCTGGGCCTGTAGCTGCTGGTTCTGTTGGTTGACAGCTTCCAGGAGCCCCTGGGTCTCCTGCAACTCCTGGCGGGTCATCTGGGCCTCCGCCTTGCCCTGAACTTCCTTCTGCTGCTGCTGCTGCTCCAGGAGCTGGGATTGCAGCAGGAGCTGCTCTGCAGCAGCTCTTTGTCAAAGACCAGTTGCTGATAGGCAGCTGCATACTGCTGCAGGTGGCTCAGGTACTGGTTCCGCTGCTGCTGAAGGCTCTGAGCCTCCTGGCTCTTCAGCTCCACCGTCTCCTTCAGCTCCCCCAACTTCTCCTGCAGCTTGCCCAGCTTCTTGGCCAGCTCCTTCTTGACATACTGCTCCGTCTGAAGCATGCTGGTGATCTCCATGTTCTCGTTGGTCAGTCTGACAAAGCTGTCCTGCAGCTCAGCCAGCTGCTCCTTGAGCTCTCGGTTCTGGGCCAGCACGCGGCTGATGGTGGCGCGGTCGCTCTGCATGTTCTCCAGGATCTGCTGGCGCATCTCGGCCTGCTCCCCCCCAGCGCTCAGCCTCGCACTCCAGCGCCAGCAGCCGCTGTCCCTGCTCCTCGTCAGGCGGCTCAGACCTTCGTTGTCCTGAATCTGGGTCCACAGCTGCTCTGCCAGGCTCTCCAGTTCCTGCTGTAGCTGTTCTGCTTTGGCTTGTAGCTGCTGCTCCGCCTCGGAGGGCCCTGCTGGAGGCTCCTGGGCCAGGGTGACAGCTATCTGGCCCCTCACTTGGGCCGGGCTGGTCTCCAGCTGCAGCATCTGACTCACGCTGTTCTCCTTCTCCCTCAGCTTGCACATCTGCTCTGACATCTGTTGCATCTTCTGTTGCCAAATAGCATTCTCTTCTCTCAGATTCTCCGCATACTGGTCTCTCTCCACCTGTAGCTGCTTCAGCAAATCCTTCAGCTGCTCCACGTGTGTCTCCAGCTGGGCCCGCTCTTCCAGGGCCTGCTGTAGCTGCTCCTTGCTATCCGGGGTTTCCGACTGACTAGAAAATTGCTGCAACAGGAGCTCTGACATCTCCAGCTTCTTCCGCAGCTCTTCCGTCCTGAGCTGTGCAGCCTCCCTGTCGGTCACCAGGACCCGAAGCTTCTCCTGCAGCTCCAAGTTCTCCTGCTTCAGGTCTTCGTTAGTTTTGTTGCTCTTGTATAACTCCAGCTTTAGGGCGTCATGGCTTTTGGTGAGTTCTTTGTTGCTCCTGTCTGCCTGCTTCTGCTGCGTGGAGACAGAACATAGCGTCCGCTCCAGGTCCCCAAAGTGCTGCTGGGCGGACTGCAGGAAACCAGCCAGATCCTCCGCCTCTCCTGTTTTTTGCCGGGCTTCTTGCTGAGTGTGGGCCAGGGCTGTCTGTAGTTCTGTCTTCTCGGACACCAGAATCCCTGTGGTCTGGATGTGAATCTGTAACTGCTCTCTCAGAGCCCCTTGTTCCTTTGCAAGCTTCTGCTTATACTCCTGCTTCTCTTTTTCTACTTGATCCACAAGTTCCTGGTTCTGTTGTTTCAGTTCCTCTATCTCCCTACTAAGTTGTTTGTTTGTTAGATTGCTGGAATCCAGCGCTAGAGATAGCTCTTGGTACCGGCTCTCCAGAGCCTTTATATTAGCAGAAGATGCTAGCCCCTCCCCATTGACAAAGGATGCAGACTCACCCACGAGGCCGTTGAGCTGCTGTGAAAGCTGGCGCAGGCTCTCTGTGGACGAGAATGTGCTTTCAGACAGGACAAAGGGACCATTTTCAGGATCACAGTCCCGAGTTGATGACGTAGCACTAGGGGAAAGGGCACTGCCAGGTGACATGGTGTCAGCAGAAGGCAGGGCTGCGGGAGTGGCGTGGTCTTTGGGTGCATCCTCAGACGAGTGACAACCATCAGAAGTGGCAGTCTCAGGGCTACTGCCATTTTTAATCTTCTTTTTCTTCTTAGCTCCCGAAGGAACACTAATGCCTCGCTGCTGCTGAAATTCTCTCAACTTTTTCCTGGCCTCGGCCAATTTTTTTTGTCTGACTTCTTCTGACATCTCAGGAAGGGGCCGAATTATTGATTTTTTAATACTTATTACATATATACATAGGCATAATTTCTTATTAATTATAAAATTTTATTTGATTTTAAAGTTAATGTTCCTGCCTAACTTGTGGTGTCTCAGTGGACAAAATCTTGACCTGGAATGCTGAGGTTGCTGGTTTGAAATGCAGGCTTGCTTGGTCAGGGCACATAGGAGAAGCAACTCAGTTGATGCATACTGCTCTTCCCTCTCTCTCCTCTCTAAAATTATTTGAAAAAATTTAAGAAGATACATAGGGGAATTAAATTTATGTTTTAAAAAATTCGTTCTCAATATCCCTTTGAGAATGACAGACTATCATGTCACCACATATGTTAAATGTTTTAAGAGACTGACCAGTCATGGTGCAGTGAATTGAGCATTGACCTGAGAGTCTGAGGACCCAGGTTTGAAAACCTAAGGTAGGTAGCCTGAAGTCTAAGATTGCTGGTTTGATCCCAAGGTCACTGGCTTGAGCAAGGTGTCACTGGCTCAGGTAGAGCACCTGGAAGCTTGATATCCCATGTCCAACCACTTGGTGTCAGCATTAACAAACCCTTCAGAGCTGTCATGAGAGATGAGTGGAACTAATGGATGAAGTCTTCTGGGAACATTTGACACCCCAGGAAGAGTGAAGAACCAAGTATAGAAGTTTGTACCTGGGTGAAAAGATCCTGGGATAATATGAAGATTGAGATTGTTATCAAGTCATTTAAGAAGTGTGGTCTTTCAAATATCATAGATGTAACTGAGGACAAGGCAGGATATGAAGACAGTGATTCGTCATCAGACAGATGAGGACAAAGTAATGGATGGGAGTTTTGATAGTGATGAGGAGTTGTATGAATTTTATGATGACTGCAACTTGAATTCAATAACTTTATGGAATACATTTTTTTTTCCAAATTTTGGGCCCCTAATTTATGGTTCATCTGATACAAGAGAGCATCTTATACATGGGGAAATATGGTACTTTTAAAATTCCTGTAAATATGATTTGTGACCATGTTCCTAATATTGCATTGAGAATGCCATAGATATCATCATTTCTCCTGTAAATGTTTAAATCTGTGTGTAAGTCACAAGTTACCCTTTTATGATAAATACAAAAGCATTTTTAATTTATTGATTAGAAAGAGAAAATGAGAGATAGGATTGGAGAGAGGCTGGAGGAGAGAGAGTGAGAGGAATCAACTCATAGTTTCTTCACTTTTAGTTATTCATATATGTGCCTTGACTTGGAGTGGGGGTGCTCAAGCCAACCCAGTTACCCTTTGTTTAAATCAGAAACCCTGGGGTTAAGGCAGTTGCCCTGTGCTCAACTTGGCAAGCCTACAGTTTAGCTGGCGACCATGTGATTTTGAATTGGGGTCCTAAGCGTTCCAGGTCATCACTTAATCCACTGTGCCAACATTAGTCAGACACAAAAGAATTTTCATACTGATCAAAATACCAATAACTTTGTCAGCATTTAATTCCTTCATTGTCACAGTCCAGCCACGATGAGTCTATTACAGGGTCTTTGAACGGGAAAAGGCATGGAATTGAATAAATGATAGACAAAGACTTAAAGACAAATACATACAGATGGGTTTGGGAGAATGGCATGGAGAAACTAGCTTCCAGTCTCTTTCAGAGAACATGGGTGGGACAAGTGAGAATCAGGTATAGTTCTTTATTAACTAGGCAGGTGACATGGGGGGTTGTGTCCAGCACCTCCGTCCCCTAGATATATCCAAATTGGAAAATACCCTGTTTATATTTTGGTCCCCAACAGATCCCCCTTTTGTATTTTTTAAAACTTCAGTTTGTTTGCTGTGATTCATATTCATCTGAAATCTCATGTTCTGATTTGGAGGCAGACTGGGAAAATATAAAATAAACAACAAAATTAAAATAGCCAATGCTAACAGATACTATAACAAGTGTCCTAATACAATTAAGTGATTAAAGCCTATTAGATTATCAAGCAAAACTTAACTAATACAGCAGGATCTAAAATAAATTTCTTACAGTTTTTAATGTCCTTAACATGTTAATATAAGTTCACCAAGTCTATGTTGACACCATCACTGCTTCATATTATTTGTAAATGTAACCCAACCCTACTTCAGTTTAAGAACTGTCCCAAGGAGCAGGAGTCACATATATTCAGGAAAAGTTCACAAGGCACTGGAGTTGTGGTCACATTTCCACACTTTGCAGGTAGAGCCCAAGTCCCAATGACCAGTGCTTCTAGCTGGCAATAATTCAGGTAGACTGGAAAAGCCATCTGCAGCATGTATAGGGATGGAGCTTCCGTTTTCTTTAAACTGGAGAGATGAACCCAGGGTGCCTTTCCCTGGAGCTCTGCAACCGTGGCCTGGTGAGAAGCACCTTGGGATACACTATGCTGGGTGGTAGAGGTAAATTCGTCTAAATTAGGAGCAGTCCCAGCCTAAAATAGGTAAGGGGCATTGAGGCAGGAGGATTAAAGGAGACATATATATTAAACAAAGCAACAGAAAATAAGACTATCAACACCCACAACAGAGATCTTTGAGGGATGGATTAAAACCTGAATATTCAGGCAAGGCATAGTAAGTGGCCCTTCTGTTCATAAGAAATAAGATCAGTTTACCTACTACTAGAAGAAATACCTTAGTCTTGTTCACAGTGATTTGACATGGGGCCAATGGCTCTGGGCACCTTTAGCCTTCAGTGGCAAGTCCCAGCAGGCTGGGCAAGGTTAGGTCACCGGTGGCTGGAGCAGGGCTGGAAGAAACTGAACTCTCCCTTAGAGGAGTGAGGGGGCAGCTTACCTTCCAGTGTCCCTTTTTCCCACAGCAAAGGCATGTCCCTGGTGGGAGCCAAGAAGCCTGGTAGGCTTTAGCTCAATGACCTTTCTTTCCACTCTTGAAGCAGGGCCCTGATGGAGTCTTATGAGGACCCTTCGGGGTGTTGGAGCCTTTAAAGGCATATGCCAAGAGCTGGTATTTTGCCTGATCTCTTTTGGGCTCTGTCTGCCTTTTCTGTCCCTCGTGGTCATTATAAACCTTAAAAGCCATGTTCAGAAGATCTCACTGAGGGGTTTGAGGATCCTCACCTGCCTATATAAACTTTTTCTGTATATCTGGAGCTGATTGGAAAAAAACATAACAGCGTTATTAACTGGATCAAACAAAAGAGGGTAGAAGTTTGCAAGAGAAAGAGGTTTGGCATCTGTTGTAGGATTCCAGTCTCTCCACTGCTGAATAACCCTGTACATTAGCATTCAAAAGAAATTTTTTAAAATATAAAGCATGATAAAAAAGATTTGCAGGAGTCTCAGGATATGACTGCCCCCCTTTTTTATGTTATTTACAATTGACCTTTAAGCATTTGTTGAAAGTTTGTAAGGAATACTTGTCTTTATGTTAACTACTAGCAAAATATAGTAAATGCATTTTCAAGCAATAGTTCATATTTATTTTTTTTTAATTTTTATTTATTTATTTTTGGTATTTTTCTAAAGTTGGAAACGGGGAAACAGTCATACAGACTCCTGCATGCACCCGACCATGCCAGGATCCACCCGGCATGCCCACCAGGGGGCGATGCTCTGCCCATCTGGGGTGTTGCTCTGTTGCAACCAGAGCCATTCTAGCACCTGAGGCAGAGGCCACAGAGCCATTCTCAGCACCTGGGCCAACTTTGCTCCAATGGAGCCTTGGCTGCGGAGGGGAAGAGAGAGACAGAGAGGAAAGAGAGGGGGAGGGGTGGAGAAGCAGATGGACGCTTCTCCTGTGTGCCCTGGCCAGGAATCAAACCTGGGACTCCTGCATGCCAGGCCGATGCTCTACCACTGAGCCAACTGGCCAGGGCCATATTCCCATATTTATAAAAACATTTCTAGCCCATTAATTAACAGGCAAATTAATAATTATATTAAAGCTGGAAAATTCCATTGTGGCTTTCATTATTTTCCTATATTAAGCAAATGTACCCTGCTTCAAGCTTTACAGCTGCAGCAGTTTGGCCAAATTAGTAAGTCTCTAGAGTCTACATTCTACTCCTTTTGCTCACTTACAATTTAAAGCACAGGTATTCCTGTACAAGGAAATTAGGCTCATTACACAAATTACAACACGACATCACAACATTTCAACAATTACAAAGATAAACTTCACCAGTCTCTGAGCACTTTGTCAAAAGCTCAAAATGTCCTTGGACTTCTTTCTAGCCATGGGAAAAGCTTCCTGGGGCATGGGGAGGGCCTTTAGCAAAGCCGCTCCTCACCCCCATTAGGGTATTTCACATTGTCTAAAATTTGTAATTCCATCCAATAAAAGAGCCAGTACTCATTCTGGTCATAGTCCAGGAATTAGTCTACGCATGTGGGGCCTTAGCCACCCCCCACATTCCTGTCATCCTGGCAGGTCTTACACTGTCCCAAGGGGGAGCACGTGGCAATTGTGAGGTTGGTTGGCAATGGAAGGAGGTCACATGAGGAACCAGGTCTGGGGACTTTGACCAAAACCATCCGCACCTATGACCACCAAAAGAAATGGCCACACTCATGCCTGCCAAATGAAACGACCCAGGAGTATTTTGAAAAAGAACAACTGTCAGCCAATGAAATTTCGCCATCCACCACCACCCTACCAACCCTATAAATTAACCCTGGGTGGGAGAATCTGCGCGACTTCCCTGATCCCTGTCTTGCAGATAAGTTAACCTCGCCCGGGATGCGCTCTAAATAAAGCTTTTGCTTATCCACACTTGGTGGCTACGTCCTTCTTTCTTCCTCAGCAGAAAATACCTTACATTTGTTGCTGAAAC
The DNA here is from genome assembly GCF_036850995.1 of Saccopteryx leptura. Classification (NCBI taxonomy): domain Eukaryota; kingdom Metazoa; phylum Chordata; class Mammalia; order Chiroptera; family Emballonuridae; genus Saccopteryx; species Saccopteryx leptura. Next base: position 82,863,457 of record NC_089505.1, on the reverse strand, counting down.
CCGGGAGGAGCTTGAGTCCACAAGAGCTGCTCCTCTCCCCTTCCCTTCTGAGGAAGACCAGGACCTCCGACCTCCCACCCACTTTGGCACATGGTGCGGTAAGTCCCCTGCCTCCAGCCTCCCCTCGGTTCTTTCCAACTCTGAGACTCCCTATTTGTAATCGCAGCTGCGTCAGGGACCTCCTACTCTTTCTGAGTGTGTGTTTGTTCATGGAGACGTCCCGGACCCTCCCACTCTTCCTGACTGTCCGGTGGCCAGAGATTGAGTTGCAGGAAGCCAATTCTCATCTCTGATCACCACAAGGCTGAAGGCGGCCACGGGGGCACAGAAACCTAAACCTGGCTCAAAAACACCCCAGATAAGGGTGCCTTATCTGGAATCTCTTAAACACTGACCCCTCCCTAAAGAAGAAGAAACTGATCTTCTCCATTGTGGCCTGGCCATGGTATCCACTAGATAACTAGACCAGGTGGCCTCCTGAAGGGACTTTTGACTTTAACACCCTCACCAATTTACAGAACTGTTGCCAGAGAACTGGGAAATGACTGGAGATCCCTTACATTCAGGGTTTCTGGTATTTGCACTTCCGTCCTAATCTCTGTGCTGCCTGCTATTTGGCACAGGTTCTTTCAGCCAGAGAAATCTCAGCTAAACCCTTCGCTCCTGATCTTTCCTCCTTCACTGACCCCCCCTGAGAAACTCTCTTCCCCTCCTGCACAGCCCCCTTCATCCTATCAGGGTCCTCCTCGCCCTTCACCGGATCATGTTTCTCATCTGCCTGCAGATACCAGTCCTTCTCTCTCCTCCCCTGTCAGTGCTCACACCAGATCTTGCTCCAAACCACAAGAGAGAGACAACCTTCTCTGTCCTCTTCATGAGGTGGCCAGAGCGAAAGGAGTTGTAAGGTTTATATTCCCTTTTCCCTCTCTGATCTGTCTGCAATCGAAAAGCGTTTGGGCTCCTACTCTTCTAATCCTATACCAAGGAATTCCAATATTTCACTCAGGCATATGATCTTACCTGGCATGATCTCTATGTTATTATGTCTTCTACCCTTACCCCTGATGAACGAGACCAGATCTAGATGGTGGCAAGGACTCATGCCAATCAGGTTCACCTCACAAACAACCAAATGCCAGTTGGGGAACAGGTGGTCCCTGACACGAACCCCAACTGGGTTTACCAGATGGGACAAACAGGTAGGAGACAACAAGAGCAAATGATTGAATGGCTCATAGCTGGCATGCAGAGCATGGCCCAAAAGGTAGTTAACGATGATAAATTAAGGGAAATTACTCAAGGACCTGAGGAAAATCTAGCTCTCTTCTTAAACCGCCTCACTGACGCTATGGTCTTCCATACTCGTTTAGACCCTACCTCCAATGCCAGGGCCAGTGTATTAGCCACTCACTTCATTTCCCAATCAGCCCCGGACATTCAGAAGAAACTAAAAAAGGTGAAAGAGGGCCTCCCCAAACCCTTATCCAAAACCTGATGAACATGGCATTTAAAATTTTTAATGGTCGGGAGATAAAGACTGAGGCTGCTCACCAGGCCCACATGCAGCAAAAGGTAACGCTCCAAACTGGGCTCTTTTGGCAGTCCTGAGGCTGGCAGATCAACGGCAAGGCATAGAAGGTGCCCGACACAAGTCTGGGCCGCAAAGATGAACCCCACCAGGAACTTGCTTTAAATGCGGCAAAGAAGGTCACTGGGCCCAGCAGTGCCCCTGCCCAAGGCCGCCCACTAAGCCCTGCCCTGACTGCAAGCAGCCTGGTCACTGGCAAAGTGATTGCCCCCTTTGGGTAACAGTCTCTTCCTCGGCGCCTCTACGTGGAGGACAATCCACCCAAAATGGAGGCCAAGCCAGTCAGGCAGGCCCATCACTCGAACTCCTCGGCCTCATGGATGACTGACGCGGCCTGGACTCAAAGACCCCCATCACCCTTGCTGAGCCCAGGGTAATACTACAGGTCACAGGTAAGTCCATCTCATTTTTTGTGGACACAGGGGCTACCTTCTCTGTTTTGCTATTACACTCTGGACCTCTAGTTCTCTCACAGGTCTCAGTTATGGGAGTGGATGGGTCCCCTTCTTTTTCTCTTCACACACCACTCCTGACATGCAGTTTGAATTAATTCCCCTTTTTGCACTCCTTCTTAGTTATGCCATCATGCTCTGTACCCCTTCTGGGTCAGGACATTCTACTAAGTCTCGAAGCCACTATCCAGCTGACAGCATCTTCAAACCACCTACTCCTACCACTCCTGACTGAAGGCTCTCCCACTACTACAGATCACCCTAGCCTGATGACACCACTTATTCCACCAGACATTGTCAACCCCCAAATTTGGGACACCTCGACCCCAGTGGTAGCAACCTACCGCCCACCTGTACACATTCACTTGAAGGATCCCTCCCGATTCCCTTCTAAACCCCAATTCCCTATTTCAGCAAGTCACCACCAGGGCCTTAAACCAATAATTACCCACCTCTTGAACCAAGGCTTACTCATCCCCACGGACTCTCCCTGCAATACCCACATCCTTCCTGTTTGAAAACCTTCAGGGGCTTGTTGTCTCATACAAGATTTATGCCTAATCAATGAGGTGGTAATTCCCCTCCATCCTGTAGTCCCTAATTCCTACACATTACTGTCACACATTCCCTCAGACACCATTCACTTCATGGTCCTAGACCTCAAGAATGACTTCTTTATCATTTCTCTACACCCTGACTCTTACTTTCTGTTTGCCTTTACTTGGACTGACCCGAACACTAACACAGTCCAACAGCTTATGTGGACTGTCCTACCCCAGGGGTTCAGGGACAGCCTACACCTGTTTGGGCAGGTGCTAGCTTGGGATCTAGCTGCATGCAATCTTGAGACAAGTACCCTCTTGCAATATGTAGATGACCTACTCCTCTGCAGCCCCTCCCTGTCCGCCTCAAAAAAACACACCGCCACCCTTCTTAACTTCCTTGCTGTGAAGGGGTATTGTGTCTCCTCTACTAAGGCTCAACTTCATTCTCAGTCCATAGTCTATCTGGACATCGCCTTAACCCCCACCACCCAAGGTCTCACCATAGGTCGATCTCAGACCCTCTGCAGTCTCCAACCACCTACCATCACTGATCAGATTCTTCCTTTCCTTGGTCTAATAGGCTTCTTTCGACATTTGATTCCCAATTTTGCTCTTTTGGCTAAACCCCTCTATGAGGCTGCAAAATAGACTCTCATGGGACCTCTCACATCCCCCAACACTATTAAAAGAGCTTTCTCTACCCTTCAAGACACCCTTATCTCCTCTACTTCTCTCGCTTTACCTGACTTTAGATGCCTCTTCCACCTTTTCACTGATGGAAAGCATGGTAATGCAATTGGAGCACTATCTCAACCTGTGGGTCTACATACCGCCCCATGGCATATCTCTCTAAACAATTGGACACCACCTGCCTCTGGGCACTGGGCGCAGCAGCAGAACTCACCCTTTCCCAACCCATCACTGTCTTCTTCTCCTACAGGCTCACTGACCTCCTTTTGCACTAATCTCTTTCCCTATTGGGTCCTTCCCGCCTACAAGAATTTCACCTCCTGTTCATCAAAAACCCTTCAGTCACTCTTTTGTCCTCTCCCCGACTCAACCCAGCCACTCTACTGCCAGCTTCAATGACACTTCCAAAACCCATCCACTCTTGTACAGAGCTAATAGATCTATCTCCTCAACAGACCCCAAGATAGATGATCAGATTCTCCTTTAAAATATCCAGATCTAATACTTTTTGTAGATGGGAGTTCTGTACAGGGACCTGATGAATGATGATGGGCGGCCTATGTAGTCGTCACCACCTTCTCCACCCTAAAATCCCAACAGATGCCAGAGGGCACCACCTCCCAGAAAGCAGAGCTAATTGCCTTCACATGGGCACTCTCTCTGGCCCAGGGAAAATGCGTAACCATATATACTGACTCTAAATATGCTTTCCTTATCACCCACAGCCATTCTGCCCTCTGGAAGGAAAGAGGCTTCCTCACTACCAAGGGCTCCCCCATAATCAATGCTACCCTCATTTCTAAACTTTTGTAGGCATTACAGCTTCCCGCTGAGGTGGCTGTGGTACATTGTAGGGGCCATCAAACCTCTCAGGACCCGGTGGCCTTAGGAAATGCTTGGGCTGACGCGGCACCTTGAAACCTCACCACAGGGACCTCCTCCACTCCTCTCATGTTTCTCTCCACCTCCTTGAAACCTTCCTACAATCCTGAGGAAGAACAGGTCCTCCTCAGAAAAGGTGGAGATGTGTGCAACCAGGGATGGATATTTCTCGGGGATAGAATTGCCTTACCAAAAGGACAGGCTGAAACTCTCCTTTCTAATATTCACTGTTCCTTACACATAGGACCAAAAGCTCTCTATCAGTTCTTGCAACCACTCTTTTTCTTCCCAGGTCTCCAGCAGACTATCAAAAAGGTACACGCAGCATGCACTATCTGTTCCAAAGTCTCTACACAAGGGGGACTCCGCCCCTGCTTCCCTAACCAGCAGCTGAGGGGGCACGTGCCAGGCCAAGATTGGCAAATCGACTTCACTCACATGCCCCCTCACAAAAATCTCCATTATCTCCTAACTTTTGTTAATAACTTTTCAAGGTGGATACAAGCCTTTTCCACCTCTCGAGAGATGGCAGACACCGTTGCCTCCATTTTTGTTGAACGTATCATCCTGCAATTTGGACTGCTTACTACCATCCAGTCAGACAACAGCCCAGCCTTCACTGCCCAAATAGTCTAGCAGGTCGCCATCTCTCAACATCACCTGGAAGCTCCACATACCCTATCACCCTCAATCGTCGGGTAAAGTGGGAAGGGCCCATGGCATCCTGAAGGGTCAACAAGCTAAACTTTTCATCGAGACCAGACTCTCCTGGCCATACCTCCTCCCCCTGGCACCCAACAGAATCTGAGCAACCCCAGTAAACCCCACTGGACTCAGCCCCTTTGAGCTGGTTTACAGTAGACCATTCCTAATCAATCACAACTTATCTGTCAACCCCACAACCCCCTCCTCTTGCCATGTACCTCCCCTTTCTGACTTTACTTCACCATTTTCTTAGGGAACACACAGACTGGACCCTTCCTCCCATAGGGGGTCTAGATGAAGCACACCCAGCTGTCCTCCTCCAGCCAGGACACAGAGTTCTTCTGAGGGAGCTCCAGCCCAGTTCCCTACAGCCCAGGTGGATGGGACCCCATACGGTAATATTGACTACTCCTACCACAGTCAAGCTCCTAGGGCAAACACCTTGGTAACGTGTTTACTGCCTCAAGGTTGCCCCCATGCAGGACTGCTGGCAGTCAGAACCACTGGGCCCCACCCATCTCCAGCTCACTATAAGGTTGGGCCCTGCAGATCCTCCTGTTACTCCTATCCCTCCCACCGGGAACCTGCCTCCAGAGTGAATTAAAGCAGGGAGCAATGCTGTTACTATATCAATGAGACTGGCCCAATGGAAGAAAACATCAATGTCCTCAACTGTCTGCAAGAGAAACTACGCAAGAACCTCTCTTCCTACAACCCGCTTAACTCCTGGTGGCAGTCACCCATCCTCACCTGGGTTGCCCCTATCCTAGGTCTTCTTCTAATTATCAGCATATCACTCATGTTTGCTCCTATTTTTCTTAGATTCTTACAGGGCCGCATCCATAAGGTTTCTTGAGTCGTGCTCATGCAGATGCTTCTACACACATATATGCGACTCCCCTCAGAGCCACCACCTTCTGACTTCCCTTCCCCATGACACCCCTAACCAGCAGGAAGCACACAGACAAATAGTGGCACCCCTATCTAACATAAAAGGTCAGAATGTGAGGTTGGATGGCAATGGGGGAAGGTCACATGAGGAACCAGGTCCAGGGGACTTTGGTCAAAACAACCCACACCCATGCCTGCCAAAAGAAATGGCCCAGGAACATTTTGAAAAAGAACAATTGTCTGTTAGCCAATAAAATTTTGCTACCCACCGTCACTCTACCAGCCCTATAAATTACCTCCAGGCAGGAGAGTCTGCACTACTTCTCTGGCCCCTGTCTTGCTGACCAGTGAACCTCACCCGGGATTTACTCTAAATAAAGCTTTTGCTTGTCTACACTTGGTGGCTATGTCCTTCTTTCTTCCTCGGCAGAAAATATCTTACAGCAATGGCAATTAGCATTTCCATCTCTGCTCTGGAAAGCATGATGGCATCTGCCCCTATGTCCCCAAATAGCAGACCTACCAGAGGCATAGTATGTACTCCTTGCTGCTGGACTCTCACCTTCTGGAGACTGCAGATTGCAACTCCAGCCCAATTCTCCTCATCCTCCAAAGAGGAACTGGAAATGCCAGCTCCTGCCACTGGGCTTGAGCCCCAGGCCTCCACCACCTTCTGCTCTATGGACCTTGCAGCCCTGGCCCCAGCCTCAGCCATGGCCTCCTGCTGCTGCTGGCTCTCCACAATGTCCAGGGCAATCTGCAACTCACAAACCTGCGATTCCTTCTCCAGCAGCTGCTCCATTTCCAAGTGAATCTCACAAACCAGGTCAGCCTTCTCGGTGCTTGCTCCAGCTCCAGGGTCGGCATTTCTTTCTCCCACGTTTGCTCCAGCTCCTTCCACTGCTCAGTTTTCAGGTCCCAGGCAGCTTCTTCCACAGAGCTCTGGGTTTCCTCATGCATGGCTATAAAAGTCAGTCAGCCTACAGCCCCCAAAAGGACAGCCATGGGGAACCATAACAGCAAGCCAGTCCTCTACTCTACCACTCAAAGGTGGTGGTGGCTCCATACCAATTTGATTCGAATCCTGCAATGCTAATTTCAGGAACCAAGAGAGCAAGCCCACAGTCTGCCCCATGTCATAGTGTAGAAATCAAAACCTTTAAACCAATATACAAATAAGGAAGTCTCTGATACAAAGTCACTTATCTGAGGCATAAATGGGATTCCTTGTAAGAGTGCACCACCCCACATCATGCAACAGTCAAGGGTGTGGGGGAAAGCTTAGTTTTGAAAAGATCTTAGTATTAAAATGGTAGGAAAGGCTTAGTCTTAAAACTAAGCCTTAGGCTATAATGACTTTGCTGGCTTACAGCCTATCTCCCACACCCAATGCAAACTATAAGCGAGCAAACATATACATTTGGTGGCAGGTTTCCGGTGGAAGGGATAAGAGCAACATGAGGATCTGTAGGACCCAAATTTTTGATGAGCTGGGGACAGGTAGGGCCCAGTGGTTCTGATTGCCAACTGTTCCTGTATGGGGGCAAGCTTGAGGCGAGAGACATGGTACCAAGGTGTTTGCCCTAGGAGTTTGGTTGCAGTAGGAGTAGTCAATATTACCATATGGGGTCCCATCCACCCCCATAACTAAGACCCATGAGAGAACTAGAGGTCCAAAGTGTGATAGCAAAACAGAGAAGGTAGCCCCCATGTCCACGAGAAATGAGATAGACTTACCTTCTACCTGCAGTATTACCCTGGGCTCAGCAAGAGTGGTGGGGGTCTCTGAGTCCAGGCCATGTCAGTCGTTCATGAGGCATAGGAGTTTGAGTGGTGGCTGGCTTGGCCTCCCACTTGGGTGGCTTGTCCTCCACCGAGGGCAGGGCTTTGCTTCCCCTTCAGAATTTGTGTTGTGTTTCTGTGGGGTCTGGCTGGTTTCAGTCTTGCTGGTGGATAAGATCATGGGCAAATGTGGTCATTTGTGGGTGTCACTCTGCCTGAAATAGAAACCAATGGCAGTGAATTTGTTAAAAAGTTTGGTAGAGGGAAGAATGTTGTGGCTTTTGAGGGGACAGCAACACAGTGCAGAGTGGAAAGGAGTTATTTGTACCTGAAATTCCCATGTGGATCTGGGTGGCAAATACTAAAGCAAAGATCAGAAGTAGGCAGGGAAGATTTGAACCTCATTTGGGGCTTTTCCTAGCTGTGAATTTCCTCAGAGGATTGGGGTTGTGCTGGACCCTGTATGCATATGTCCAGCACTCTCTGGGTGCCATGTGATAAGTATATGGGTGCGTTCAGAGAGATCCCTGTGGTGTGGAATAGGAAGGTAACTGAGCTGAGGAAGTGAGCCAGGGGTCTGAAGATCTGAAAGAAGTAGGAATACTCAGTGGTGTGCACAACTAGAGGAAGTTTGAGCTAATGGTCCTGGGTACCTGATGTACTCAGGGACTTAAGGGTGAAGGGTAAGCTGATGATTTGCTATGTCTTAGAGGCATGATCTACTAGGAGATAGTAGTGGATATTTTTGGCAAATAGAATGGAGCCCAGGAAGCATGGTGGAAAACTAAGGTGTCATTTGTCTTTTTTCTCTCCCCACCCCATTTCCATTTCTCTAACTGCTTTCGTTGAGGGGGATAGAAGTGATGAACAGGACTGTGATGACCGGGCAGGCAATGCAGCACCAAGGTGTGGTGTCTTCTCTGAAGTGTGGAGCCCTGGAAGGAGTGGGAGTGTGGGGAAGGTTCTTATGGGGTTGGCATGCAAGTCCTCAGAGAGACTGGTTTGAATTCATTTGTATTAATTCTGACAGGTTGATGTGACTTTTGAGGATGTTGCCCTGTACTTCTCCAGGAAAAAATGGTGCCTCCTTGATGAGGCTCAGAGACACCTGTACCTTGAAGTGATGGTGGAGAACTTCACACTTATATCCTCTCTGGGTAAGATTTCCCCGGTGGCCTGGACTAGACTGTGCATTTTCCATGCCCCCAGTTCCCTCGGGGATGCTTCGTTGTCAGCAGGTGGACTGTGGACTCTGCTGCTTCCCCAGTGTTCTGGGTACTTGCCGTCTTGGTAAGGCTTGTTTGTTTGCACCTCCCTCCCTTCCCCCTGCAGCCCCAGTAACTGCTGTACTGAACTTTCATTGGGCAGGATTTGTACTTGGTAGTCTTGCAGTGGCCCTAATAGGTTTCGTCTTGATTAATGAGAAAACACATTTTTATATTCCTTGTTATTAGTGTTCAGAGTCTCATGAAGAAGAGCTACAAAAGAATGAAGCAGCAACAATACTGCAAGTGGAGGACCCCAATCTGTCCAGGATTGAGGTGCCTTCCAATTTATTAAGCAGAAACATGACATCATGAATAAGAAAATAACACACAGAATACAGTGTACAATTTTACTATTTAGTTTTGCAAAACTGATTCGATTTTTCTTGCCCTTTCAGAGACATAACACCACACCATCTGCTGTCTGATTCCTGACCTGCAGAAAGCTCCAGCAGGGCCAAGCATAGCGTTCTTGGGCCTTCCCTGAACGCGACCGCCTTCCGTCATGTGTGCTTGGTCTCCACCTTCATTTCCTCAGGATGGGAACAGAAAGTCACTTGGTGCTTTGGCTTTCCTCTGACAGGTTTCATCTTGATTAATGGGAAAACATTTTTTATATTCCTATTGCTCATTTATACATAGTATTTGGAGAAATGTCTCTACATCATCAACCCCATTTCTAACTATTGATACTTTTGGACTAATGAGTTCTGAATACCTTTTAGTTTTTATATATTAATGTCCAGGAAAAGTATCAAATCTTTTTTGAATGTTTGGCAGAATTCACTAGTGAAAACATTGGTCCTGAGTTTTATTTTTGCAGATACTTCTGTGATTCCTAACAGCAAAGTTTCCCCTGAGTTTTCACAGAACCAACCACTAGAGTCAAAGCTTACACAGCACAGTGGCTGACAGAGGTAACTCTGGCCCTTGTTTTTGAACCTAGCCATCTTTATGTATGTTTGCTAATTTGGTCTCCCAATTAACCTTTTTGTGCAGGTCTACATTATTGGTTCTTCTGTGTTAATGTTTGTGTCAGTTCGGTTCTTATTGCTTCTCCTGTGGCTGTTTTTCTTTTGGACAGGTGTCTACTTTATTTCAATAGGGGGAGGAGTTTTTCTATCTCCTGTTTGGCCACCCTACTGATGTCACTCACATAGATGTATTTTCTGTGGTCAGTTTTGTGCTCTCTGACCATCACTCTCAAAAGGTTTTTTTGTTCTTTTTTATAAAATTTATGATCCTCAGCATTCCAGGTCAACACTTAATCCACTGCGCCAACACGGGTCAGACACAAAGGTATTTTCTTACTAACCAAAATACCAATAAGTTTGTCAGTATTTAATTCCTATATTTCAAAAATTTATTATTCTTAATTGGTATTTAAATTATTATTAAATACACTCTCATTATGCTTAGAGTATGCATTCTGTTTTTCATTATTTCTAAGGTTATGGCTCTGGACAGTGGGAGCAATGGATAGAGCATTGAACCGGCGTGCAGGTTTTTCAGGTCCAATTCCTGTCAGGGCACACAGGAGAAGTGACCATCTGCTTCTGTCCCTCACTCTCTCCCCCTTCTCTACCTTCTCTCCTGCAGCCAGTGACTCCAAGGTTGGCCTTTGGTGCTGAGGATAGCTCATTGGTCAGAGCGCAACCTCAGACGCTAAAAATAGCTCAGTTGATGGGAGCATTGCCCTCAGACAGGGTTGCCAGGTGGATACCAGTTCAGTGCATGTGTTAGTCTGTTGCACTATCTCGCCTCCTCTCACTTAAAGAAAAATAAGGAATAGAAATTGTGCTACATTCTTGTGTTATATTGATCATATGCATGATGGTGTAACTAGATGATTTCTCTAGTAAAATTTTCCAGATTATCTAATGCAGCCATACCTTGCTTGATTTGAGGAGCTTTATTGTCCCTCATTGATAAATGTATTTTCTAAAACATTCGACAAGATTGTCCACCCACAAATACATTACAATCTCCCCAAAATACAGATAATAGTTTGCTTTGATTTTTAGTCAATAAAATATTATTTATTTATTTTTGTTTTGAGAGAGAAGCTAGGAGAGACAGAAAAATCCAGCTGCTCCTGTATGTGCACTGATCAGGGAATCAAGTCAGCAACATCCACGCTCCCAGAGACAGGGCAAGGAGAGGGAAACATTTGTTGTTCCACTCAGGTTCGCATTCTTTGGTTGTATTCCATGTGTGTCTTCACTGGAGATTGAACCCGCAACCTTGTTATTTAGAGGCAATGTGCTTAACCAATTTAGTAAACCGGCCTGGGCCTAATAAGGTACTTTAAAATTAATGTATGTACATTACTCTTTTTTTTTTTTGTATTTTTCTGTAGTGAAAAACAGGGAGGCAGAGAGACAGACTCTAGTTTGCACTTGACAGGGATCCATTGGGCATGCACAAAAGGGGGCAATGCTCAGCCCATCTGGGGCATTGGTCTGTTGCAACCAGAGCCATTCTAGTGCCTGAGATGGAAGCCATGGAGCCATCCTTAGTCCCCGGGCTGACTTTGCTCCAATGGAGCCTTGGCTGCAGGAGGAAAAGAGAGACAGAGAGGAAGGAGAAGGGGAAGTGCAGAGACGCAGATGGGAGCTTCTGTGTGTTCTGGAAGGGAATTGACCTTGAAACATCCACATACCTAACCGATGCTCTACCACTGAGACAACGGACAGGGGCTGTACATTACTTTTTTTTTTTACAGGGACAGAGAGAGAGTCCGAGAGAAGGATAGATAGGGACAGACAGACAGGAACAGAGAGAGATGAGAAGAATCAATCATCAGTTTTTCGTTGTGACACCTTAGTTGTTCATTGATTGCTTTCTCATATTACCTTTACTGCGGGCCTTCAGCAGACCGAGTAACCTCTTGCTCGAGCCAGAGACCTTGAGTCCAAGCTGTTGAGCTTTGTTCAAACCAGATGAGTCCGCGCTCAAGCTAGTGACCTCAGGGTCTCGAACCTGGGTCCTCCGCATTCCAGTCCGATGCTCTATCCACTGCGCCACTGCATGTCAGGCTACATTACTATTTTCTGACATAACTTTATACCATACTTCACTGACTACAGTAAAATATGTTAGAAACATAAATTTTATATGCACATGGGAATTACAAATTAATGTGACTGGTGTTATGGGCATGTTTTTTTGGTTCATCTGGAACGCAACAAGCATCGTCTCTGGAATGCCTGTAATTGCCTGTCGTTGATGTCCTCAACATGTTCTTCATTGTTTAAAATAGATTAGAGGCAGAAGCATTAGTTTAAATCCAGCCTGATCCTTGGCTCTTTGGCACAGGCAGAGCTGAGACTTCTGATATCATCAGAGGCAGATGCCCTTAAGTATTCGTGTCTGTTTTGTAACATTAAAATTGCATAAGGGTCCAAACTGAAGCAGGATAGATAGCATGAACAACTTCAGCCACCTCTCCCAGTGACATTCTGAAGGAAAAATCCTGATGGCAGATGGCCTATTTGTCATGAAGCAGTGTGCCTTGCAGTCAGAAAGAGCACATCCTGAAGAAAGAAAGGCAACACCAGCAGGCTAGGGAAGCTGCATGGGAGCATCAGTGACAACCATGCCCTAGAAATCACTTCTACCGGTGGTGCTAGAGCACGCTTAGTAGTCTGAATGTATTCTCGGGGAATATGCAGTGGTGAGATTCAGCCAGTTTGCACCAGTTCAGCAAAACCGATATCTAATTTTTTGTTGAGTTTGATGAGCCAGATGTTAAAACGTCACTTGTAATCAGGGTTCTCTCTAAGGTGGGTGCCTGGGCAGCTGCCCTATGTGAAAATAAAAAATTTACTTTTCTTACTCTTTTTTTTTAAATGTTCATCTGTGCAATAAAATATTCTATGGGCTTGTAGAAATGTTCATTCCATCCATAGGTGAAATAAATTGCAAGTGTAGGTGCCAATCAAGGAGCAATATGGAGGCTGACTAGGCAGAGTCACAGTGATAGAGCATCAGACTGTGACAGAGAGGACCCAGGTTCAAAATCTGAGGTCGGTGGCTTGAGCGTGGGCTCACCTGCTTGAGCACGGGGTTGCTGGCTTGAGTGTGAGATCATAGACATGACCCCATGGTCACTGGCTTAAAGCCCAAGGTTGCTGGCTTGAGTGCAAGGCTGCTGGCTTGAGCAAGGGTTTATTAGCTCTGCTGGAGGCCATTGGTCAAAGAATATATGAGAAAGCAGTGAATGAACAATAAGATACCACAATAAAATTTGATGCTTCTCATCTCTTTCTTCTTGTCTTTCTGTACCTATCTTTTCCATTCTCTGTCTCCTTCTGTCGCAGAAAAAAAGAGAGAGAGAGAAGAGGAAGCAATATGCAAATGTCTTAACAGTTTTATTGTATTTTTGTCAGGTATTATTTAATATTTATTCATTAATATTTAAAAACATAACAATCTAGTTTTGTGTACCTCTTTTATTGTTCTCATTTAAGTATTAAATGCATGAAATAATAAACTACCGTTTGTTGTATTTTTTTTAATACTGAAAACGTTCATTAGAGTAGAGAACTAGTAGTTAAATTAGTTGAATCCCACCAGTTAAACATTTTCCCAAATCCACTCCTGTAGTAGGCTAAGGAATTAGAGAATCTCCTTTTGGACTTTAAGAACTACATAACCCAGAATACTCATTTGCAGTTGTGTACTATTGTAGGAACTATATTACTCAGAATGCTCATTTCCAGGAGGCTAGTACTGTAGGAACTACACTCCCCAGAAAGCTCATATCCGGGTTGGCAGTAGTATATGGGGCGGGACTTCCGTTGCTTTACTTCCCGGCATTTCCTCTTCTCAATGGAATCTCACAGCGTCAGAGCTACCAGTGATGGTGGGATTAGACGCAAAAGGCGAAAAAGTGAAGTTCCCGTGGCAAGTGAGGCTCCGTGACGACAACCGGGTGACGCGCGCTGGTTCGGACAGAGACCGCGGGACGGGGCTGCCTCCTCGCCCGCTGCTCCTGCTCCGCCCCCAGAGTGCGATGGCGGCGGCCGCGCTGAGGCGCCCGGCTGAGGTGAGCGTCCCGGACCCTCTCCGCCTCACCCCTCCAAACCCGTAGCCCCAGGGCGGGGGCCAGTCACGTCCTGCAGCCCAGGCCCCAAGGTCCCGGATCGTGAGTCCCTCGTGGGTGACACCCATTGTGACGGGGCTGGAAAAGGTGACATGCTGATGTACCGCGGACCCGGGAGAGACCCGGAAGACTGCGATTTCTCATCTTTTAAAAAAAAAAAAATTTATTGATTGATTTTTAGAGAGAAGGAAGAGAGAGAGAGAAGGGGGAGGAGCAGGAAGCATCAACTCCCATATGTGCCTTGACCAGGCAAGCCCAAGGTTTCGAACCAGCAACTTCAGTGTTCCAGGTCTATGCTTTATCCCACTGCGCCACCACAGGTCAGGCACCGATTTCTCTTCTGTCTGCGTGAAACAGTCTGAGGTGCAGTCACATCATCACTGAGAGGCTGAGGATTGTACCTGATTCTTAGAGTCCTTGGAGCCGTGGAAGGTTGTGAACAGAAAGGGTCAGAGCCTGTGTTATGCGTTTATTAACTTTAAAATAACTTTAAATCCTGCTGAGAGAAACAGACTGTAATGGGGGGGGGGGGTGAGGACAGGACCTCCTTGTGGAAGGTCACAGAGCTGGTCAGAGGCTGCGCTGAGGTCTGCGTCACAGAGGAAGTAACCAGACTTCAGGGCTGGGTGGGGATAGAAAGGGACCTGCGTATCTGGGGTAAAGTGTGGTTGTATGCGACTTCCTACAAGATCTGAAGTTGAAAAGACCACTCTTGTCTTGCTAAACTATTTAGTTAGTTACAATTAATTTATAGGTGGGTTTGTTAGGTAGTTCACAATGTAAAATGAAAGTAATTAGAATTCAATTGAATAGGTAAAGATACTCATAGTAAGCCTAATAACATAGATTTTAATTCACTCATGGTGAAGACTAGTGGATGGCTAAGTCTAGGTGCTCCCTTCAGTGGGGTCCCGAAAGAATTTCTTGGAGAGGCACAGAGCTTTGTGGCAGTTACCAGATGGTTGTCGTGGGTCTTGTAGAGTCTGAGTTGGTGTGTGGGTGTCTCAGGAAACTGACTTGATCTTCATCCTTGCTACTTATATCTGGTTTGGCCACAGTTCATGTCATTGAGTTGCATTATCCACCTCAAACATGTCATATGTGGGCTTCATAAGGTTGACAGACAGAGTTACCAGAGAAAAGAATAACCCAGTTACATTTTGGTAATTGGGCCTTAATTAGGGGGCTTTTATATAAAGCAGGTGTCGGGAACCTTTTTGGCTGAAAGCCATGAACGCCACATATTTTAAAATGTAATTCCGTGAGAGCCATACAATGACTCTTTTTTTTTTTTTTTTTACAGAGGCAGAGATAGACAGGGACAGACAGACAGGAACGGAGAGAGATGAGAAGCATCAATCATCAGTTTCTCGTTGCGCGTTGCAGCTTCTTAGTTATTCATTGATTGCTTTCTCACATGTGCCTTGACCGCAGGCCTTCAGCAGACCGAGTAACCCCCTGCTGGAGCCAGGGATCTTGGGTCCAAGCTGGTGAGCTCTTTGCTCAAGCCAGATGAGCCCGCGCTCAAGCTGGCGACCTCGGGGTCTCGAACCTGGGTCCTTCTGCATCCCAGTCCAACGCTCTATCCACTGCACCACCACCTGGTCAGGCAGTACAACGACTCTTATGCATTCGCATTATCCAATAAAAATTTGGTGTTGTCCCAGAGGACAGCTGTGATTGGCCCCAGCCACCTGCAACCATGAACATGAGCGGTAGGAAATGAATGGATTGTAATACATGAGAATGTTTTATATTTTAACATTTTTTTTATTAAAGATTTGTCTGCGAGCCAGATGCAGCCATCAAAAGAGCCACATCTGGCTTGTGAGCCATAGGTTCCCAACCCCTGATGTAAAATATAGTTAACCTAATTCCCACATGGTATTGGTACTCAGTTAAAATATGAAGTTCTCTCAGAATGGCATAAGCTGGTTACACCTAAATCACTTTCCTTTTTACATTAATTTGATTTTATGTTTTTTGTAACAACTCTGTAAACTAGAAAAGAAAGGACAGCATGTCACAGTCTCTCCCTGGTGGTGACACTACCTTATAGTGTCTCCAGACTCTTCCTTAAGTATTTATTTGACTCTTAAATATGGGGACCCTCAGGATATCTTGAATCCTCATTTCCTGAGTGCTGGCCGGAGGTAACATCTGGATGCTTTGGTTTCTGGTGTCAATATAAGAAATTTTCAAAAGTGCATCAAATTTATAAAAACGTTTATTTTAGCCATAGAGACTACAATTGCCAAAAAAGGAAATATCAACAGTGCTAGAAAATGCTCCAGAAAAGCGCAATTTTGATACATATTTTATCAGAATCAAAGTAGGAAGTTGTACAAAGTTTACCTGAAATATATTGGTGATAGATTATGGAGGGGGAACAGAGTAAAACAGGAAAATCTATTAAGTTCTATAACAAGTGAAAATACATACTTCTTTTACATTGGGGGAGTATATGTTAGTTAACAGTTACTTAACATAAAATAACAGTAAAGAGTTTTGTGGTCTTCCTCTGTTTCCATGTTTGTGTCATGAGGGATCAGGGAAAAGGAAATTATCCTGGCATTCCAAAGATCTGTTATCAAAAAGACAATAGACAGCCTCAGTTAAGGTAAAAATGTGCTATTTTCAGGGAAGATACTGGCTTAGGATATGACTACATATCATGAAAGTTTTAATTTCAGTCATTCTTTATAGTTATTTTCAGCCTCCAAGCTTGTAAGGTGCTATGCAGGCTTCCACTGAAATTGTCAGGTTTAGTATATGGCCCACCCTTATTGTTTTGGTCTACCCTGGCAGCAAATATAATAAGTTATGAAAGGTTATTCAGGGAACAACACTTGCATGTGGGAATGCTTGGAGAAGCCACAGAGCTAAAAGTAGGTACCACAGGTCTTTATTCTTTGTATTTAAAATAGGATTCTGGAATCAAAACTCAGACTTGACAATCACCCAATGATAATGTAGTCTTCTGTTGTAAAGATAATGGGGACTTTGCACGGGATGAAGGAGTTAGTCTTTCCTGGGTTTAAGAGTCTTGCCCTGACCTGTGGTGGTCCAGTGGACCAAGCGTCGACCTGGAACGCTGAGGTTGCTGGTTCAAAACCCTGGGCTTGCCTGGTCAAGGCACATATGGGAGTTGATGCTTCCTGCTCCTCCCCCCTTCTCTCTCTCTCTCTCTCTCTCTCTCTCTGTCTCTCTTCTCTAAAATGAATAAATAAAAATAATTAAAAAAAAAGAAAAAAAAAAAAAGAGTCTTCCTGTACCTGCATAGTGTAGACATATTGTGGGTTAAGAGAGGTGGCAAGGAGCCCAGGACTAGGTGAGTTTTGTTGTAATCCAGAGCAGTGCTTCTTCACTAGACTTGTGACCATGGAAGTAGAAAGAAATGTTGAGTTATGTTTTTCCCCACGTATTATTTATTTATACAGAGAGAATCAGAGGGAGAGAGGAAGGGAGAGAGATGTGAAGGGTCAACTCATTGTTGCAGGATTTTACTAGTTCATTGATTACTTTTTATATGAGTGCTTTGGCTGGGAGGTGCCAAGACAGCCATTGAACCCTTGCTCAATCAGTGAACTGGGGCTCAAGCTAATGCCCTTGAGCTTCAATTCAGTGACCATGAGATCATGCCAGTGATACCAAGCTCAAGCCAGGACCCTGCACTCATTTAGTGTGACTGTGCTCTAGTAGATGAGCCAGCGCTCAAGCTGTGAACTCGGAGTTTAAAACTTCAGACCTCAGCGTCCCTGGTCAACGATGCTCTATCCACCGTACCAGCAACAGTTAGCCTATTGGTTCATTTTAAAAATAAGAATGTAGTAGAGTTTCATATTTGCAGCTGTTGGAGAAAAAAGGAGGAGTTGAAGATCACCCAAGGGTTCTTGGTTTTAGGAGCCAGAATGTTGGAGGATACATCAACTGTACTGGGAACTTAACTTAATTTTCTTTGTCAATATTATAAGATTTTTTTTTGTTTGTTTGTTTTTTTGTTAACAGTTTCATAAGTTTGAAAGAACAGTGAGTTGAGACATCAAGTTGGCAGCTGAACAGATAGTCCTGGATATTTGGGGAGTGTCTGGGCATGGAGACATAGAAGAGTGGTAGCCCTTTTGTGCACTTGGGTAGTGCTGTTAATGACCAGGGGGCTACAGAAGAGCATGTGACCCCTCGTTCAAGCCAGCAACCAGGGGTCAAGCCAGCGACCTTGGGCTTCAAGCCAGTGACCTCTGGGCTCATGCCAGTGTTCATGAATCATGTCTATGATCTCACGCTCAAGCCAACGACCCCACGCTTAAGCTGGATGAGCCTGTACTCAAGCCAGTAACCTCAGGGTTTCTAATTTGGGTGGTCTGTGTTTCAGGCCGATGTTTTATCCACTGTGCCACCACCTGGTCAGATGTATGGGTAAGATTTCTATGTAGTATAATTGTGGTTTCTCAGAGAGACTGTTCTGGATTCATTTGTATTACTTCTGGCAGGTTGATGTGACTTTTGAGGATGTTGCTGTGTACTTCTCCAGGGAAGAATGGTGCCTCCTTGATGAGGCTCAGAAATGCCTGTACCTGGAAGTGATGTTGGAGAACTTTGCATTTATATCCTCACTGGGTAAGACCCTGACTCTCCTGGTGCACTACTTGAGCATGCTGCACCCCTTTTTACTCAGTCTTGCACTTTGCTTTTTCTATTTTCATCTCTTAGAGACTAAATGAGACTTACATCCAGGGGCCAATGGAAAGCAGCAGCTGGACTTTGGGTTACTCTGATTCTTTTTCCAGGGATCTTCATTTTTGCTTCACTGTCTCTAGCTTTAATAAACTGACTCTCATTTTCAAAAAATAAACCACAAATAAAAGTCAAGCCTGACAAGTGGTGGCACAATGGATAGAGTGTTGGACTGGGATGCAGAGGATGCATGTTTAAAACCCTGAGGGTACCATCTTGACTACAGGCTCATCCAGCTTGATGGTGGGCTCACCACCCTGAGCACAGGGTCAATGGATTGTGTGTGGGATCATAGACAGGACCTCATGGTCACTGAATTGAGTCCAAGGTCACTGGCTTGAGTAAAAGGTCACTGGCTCAGCTGCAGCCCCCCATCAAGTCACATACGAAAAAGCAATCAATAAAAAAAGTCTGCAAGTTCGAGTCAATGCTTCTCATCTCTCTTCTTTCTATCTCATTCTCTCTGTCTCTATGTCTGTCCACTTAATTTTTTTTTAATTTTGTTTCTATATGTAGCTTGGTAAGGTCTTTAAAATTATTTATTTTGAAGTCTTTCTTTTTTGTGACAGAGAAAGAAAGAGGACCAGATAGGGAAAGACATACAGGAAGGGAGAGAGATGCAAAGCATCAATTCTTCACTGTAGCTCCTTTGTCTCCTTAGTTGTTCATTGATTGCTTTTTCATAATGTGCCTTCACCAGGGAGTTTTAGCTGAGCAGGTGACCCCTTGCTCAAGACAGTTACCTCTGCTTCAAGCCATTGACTTTGGGCTCAGGCCTGTGACTGCGCACTGAAGCTGGTGAGCCCCCACTTGATGGATGAGCTCACAATCAAGCCAGTGACCTCAAAGTTTTGCATGTGGGTTCTGTGTATCACAAGCCAACACTCTTTCCACTTCACCACTGCCTGGTCAGTCACCCTGCCTTTATATTTTGTGTTTTATCTTACACTTATATCTTTGTGTTTTTGTTCCTGAGATCTTCAAACTTTGCTGACTATTTAGGTCAGGGAGTTCATAACAGCCATTTACTCAGGGTCTAACTCACTTGTCTTGAAAATAATCCTATAGAATAATGCCTAACTATGACAGATGGACATTTGTGATGAGGTTACTCTCTGCTTATAAGCTCAACATGTGTTTCACCAGGGTTTTTTGTTGTTATTGGTCAGGTTGCTGCTGTGGAACAGAAGATGTGGAGGAACATATTGAAGAGATCATTTCTATAAGAGTGTCACAGGCAAAGAATCCTAATATAGCTTTGTCTTCCCAGAAGAGCCACCCATGTGAAAGTTGTGGAGCAGTCTTGAGAGACATTTTCTTCTTAATTGATCAGCAGGGAACACAAAAGAGCCAGAAACTGTTGAGTTGTGGGGCATGTTCAAAAGAATTTTATTTCAATTCAGAGTATGTTCAGAGCCAGGCTCAGCACGTGAAAAAGAAGCCTTTCAGAAGAGGTGTGCACAGCGTCTCACTTGTGAAGGGCAATTTTGACGTGTCCCAGAAACCTACTTGTGGGGAGGTTGGTCAGTGCATCCTTACCAGCTCTGGACATCTTCAACAGCCAGATGTTCACACCAGGGACAGGTCAAATGAAATGTCTACATCTTGGGTGACTTCTCAAAGAAGAAAAAATTATTACAACAGGAAAAAATGTAAGAAAGCCATTGGGTACAACAAAACACTTTTTCAGGACCATGGTGTTCATAATGTAAGAGAGGGTTTTGTGTGTCATGAATGTAAGAAATATTTTACATCAGTCTCTGGCCTTCATTATCATCAGAGTATTCACAATGGAAAGAGAACTTATGGATGCAGTGATTGTGGTAAATCCTTTTCCAGTAGCACTTACCTTCGTTATCATCAGAGATTTCACAGTGGAGAAAGGCCTTATGAGTGCAATGAATGTGGAAAATCTTTTATCAGTAAGAATGACTTTCATCGTCATCAGAGAGTTCATACTGGAGAAAGACCTTATAAGTGCAGTGAATGTGGGAAATCATTTTTTAGGAATTGGATCCTTCATATTCATCAGAGAGTTCACACAGGAGAAAGGCCTTATGAGTGCAATGAATGTGGGAAATCTTTTACCGTAAACTCGAAACTTCTTTATCATCAGAAAGTTCACACTGGAAAAAGGCCTTATGAGTGCTGTGAATGTGGGAAATCTTTTTTCAGGAATTGGGACCTTCATATTCATCAGAGAGTTCACACAGGAGAAAGGCCTTATGGGTGCAATGAATGCGGGAAGTCTTTTACCATAAAATCTAAACTTCATTATCATCAGAAAGTTCACACAGGAGAAAGGCCTTATGAGTGCAGTGAATGTGGAAAATCTTTTTCTAATCGCAGTAGTCTTTGTTATCATCAGAGAATTCACACAGGAGAAAGGCCTTATAAGTGCAGTGAATGTGGAAAATCTTTTTCCAGTAGTAGTGGCCTTCGATATCATCAGGTAGTTCACACAGGAGAAAGGCCCTATGAGTGCAGTGAATGTAAGAAATCCTTTATCACAAAAATTGCTTTGCATCGTCATCAGAGAATTCACACTGGAGAAAGGCCTTATGAGTGTCATGAATGTGGGAAATCTTTTATCAGGAAGTCTAACCTTCATTATCATCAGAGAGTTCACACTGGAGAAAGGCCTTTTGAGTGCAGTCAATGTGGAAAATCTTTTTCCAGTAGCACTGGCCTTCAATATCATCAGAGAATTCACACTGGAGAAAGGCCTTACGAGTGCAGTGAGTGTGGGAAATCTTTTCCTTTCAATTCTCAGCTGTCTAAGCACATGAAAATTCACATTAGAGGACAGTCATAGATATATTGGAAATGTACAGTTTTTAAATAAGTGTTAACAACTGTGTAGGTAACTCTGAGGCTCCATTTACCTAATTTTAATTATATGCACCCAAATGTCAATCATATGGAGAGTTTCGATAGGTTTCACTTAGGGAGGAAGCATGTGTGTCTATGTTGTACTGTCTAAGGTATCCAGGACTCTTGCCAGATTTATATCTGCAAATTTCTGTGGCCAAAGTTACTTCACCTGTACCATCTAGCAGGTATCCACTTTTTACATCAGCCACTATCCTAATGTCTTAGAGAAGTTGATTTTTTTCTCTTAATTTGTTGGAAGAAATTGTAGGTAGTGTGAGCTGTTAGAGAATCTGCATTTCTTTAACTCTGATAAGTTGTGACGGGACCTGACTCAGGGTTGACCTGAGAGAACATCATCTGCATTCAGCTGGCAGCTTGCAGATGGACTGCCTTTTCAGGGACCTGGTTTTCCTAAATACCTGTGATGAATATTTTCAATGAGGAAGTCACCAATGCAAGAAATACCATAGCCATGTTCTATTGTATTGTAAAATAAGGAAGGCCCTTTTGTTCAAGTACTCTTTAATTTTGGATGTTTTATTTACTGTGTTATTTAGGTTATAAGTAGATTTTGGCTCCAGGGCATAAAGTTGACAACAGCTTTTACATTAGTCTCAAACTTTCTCTGCCTTTGAAGGTACAGTGTTGTACTGAAATCAGCTTTTGCCAAATTTTCACTTTTGCCCATATCCTCCTAGGATATACTGCGTGATTCTCTGGTCCTCATGTGGAGCCTGGATGCCATGAGTTTTAAGAGACTCAGAGATAAATTTGAAGTGTTGGTAGGTGTCGCAACATCAGTTGGTTTTGGGAACACATGACATTTTTTCTTGTTTACAAGGACTGCCAGTATTGGTGAAAGAAGTCATTTTTGAAAAGTTTCAAAGGGCTATGTATTTTTTTTTCAGTGAGAGAAGGGGAGACAAAGAGACTGACTCCTGGATCCTGCCTGACCAGAATCCACCTGGCAATTTCAGTAAGGGGCGATACTTTTTTTCATTTGGGGCATTGCTCCATTGCTCAGCAACTGAACTCTTCTTCGTGCCCGAGAAGTTGCGATGGAGCATTCCTCATGGGTCCAACTCACTCTATTTGAGCCATGGCTGCAGGAGTGAGAGAGGGAGAGAGAAGCAAGGGGGGGGGGGTGTAAAAGCAGATGGGTGCTTCTCCTGTGTGCCCTGCTTGGGAATCAAACCAGCAACATCAACATGCCAGGCTGACACTCTGAAACTGAGTCGAATAAATAGGGTGCCATGTGTCCTAATGTCTGCAGTTGAATGATTGACATTTTCACAGTAACAAAAGTAATTATATTTTAAAACTGAATTTTCCCTACTTTCAAAAATTTACTTTTTTCTTGTGATATGTGCTAAACCATTTTATGTTTACATTATATATCTTAGCATATTTATTTCAAATGTCCTACATTATTGTGTTATATTTGTCATATGTATGTTGGTGTAACTAGGTCAATTATTTAGTAAAATGTTCCAGATTCTCCAATGTGGATATGCATAGTTTGATTGAGATGTGCTCAGTTGACCTTCACAGATAACACGTTTTCATAAACATGATGGCAAGACCCTCCACCTGCAACATGACTGTAACTCAGTGAAGGCTCAGATGATGGTTTGCATTTTTTAGAAATAAGTATTTTAATCAAACTATGTACATTATTATGTTTGACATAATGCTTAGGCTCGCTTAGTAGACTATAATACTGTACCATATGACCATAAATTTTATATCCACTAGGGAACCAACAAATTAGTATGACTAGTTGTTTTTGTTGTTTTTTTTCAGAGACAGAGAGTCGGAGAGAGGGATAGATAGGGACAGACAGGAACAGAGAGAGATGAGAAGCATCAATTATCAGTTTTTTGTTGCAACACCTTAGTTGTTCATTGATTGCTTTCTCATATGTGCCTTGACCGTGGGGCTACAGCAGACTGAGTAACCCCTTGCTCGAGCCTGCAACCTTGGGTCCTAGCTGGTGAGCTTTTTGCTTAAGCCAGATGATCCCGCACTCAAGCTGGCGACCTTGGGGTCTCAAACCTGGGTCCTCCACATCCCAGTCCAACACTCTATCTACTGTGCCACTGCCTGGTCAGGCTGTATGACAAGATTTATTGACATTATTTACTTGGTTACTCTGGAACAAAACCCACATTGTCTCAGGAATGCTCGTAATTGCATTTCTGTGATGTCCTCAAGATGTTCCCTATTGTTTGTTATAAACTAGAGTCAGAACAAATACAGGTTGACTCTAGCCACACTGCTAAAATAGCAGAGCTGAGACTTCCGATAGCATCAGGATCAGATGCTTAAGTATTAGTGTGTGTTTTGTGACATTAAGTTTGCATAGTGGGCCCAACTGAGGCAGTGCACATAATATTAGTTTTTTTTTTATCAATTTCCCCCATGACATTCTGCTTGGAGGAATCAGACCCAGATGGCCTGATAAACAAGAAACAGGACAGGGTGCCTGACATCAGCAAGAGCACATTCTGAAGAAAAATATGCAAGAACATCTGCTAAAGAAAGTCACATATGCACGCCATACACAACTATTCCCTAGAAATAGGCCCAGGCCAGTTTGCTTAGTGGATAGAGCATCAGCCTGGAGTACAAACATCCCTCATTCATTTCCTGGTCACAGCACACATTAGAAATGACCATCTGCTTCTCTTTCCCTTCTTCTACTCCTCCCTCTGTTCCTCTTTTTTTTTTTTTTTTCCAGCAGGGGAGGAGAAAGAATTTGGAGTAGATGGCAAATAAGAAACAGGTTTTTGCGAAGGGAGGGGAGAGAGAGTTGGGAGTCCGCGGAGAAGGAAAGATTAGGAGTGGAGGTTTTAGGTGAGGTTTCTCTGGCCAGAAAAAGGCCTGCGCGGTGGAACAGACGGCACAGAGATTAAGGACAGGTGCACAAATAATTAGAAGCCGTGTATGTAAGAGATCTCCAATCAGTTCCCAGCTTTTTTGGCGATAGTTAAATTGGTGAGGGTGTTAACACCGAAAGTCCCTTCAGGAGGCTAATTGAGTGGGTTCTGTGGCCTGGCCACAGCGTAGAAGAAGAACAGTTTCTTCTTCCTTAGAGAGGGAGATTCCTGTGCCCCAACAGCCGACCTCAGTTCTCGGAGTGGTCAGACTTGAGCATTAGCGTCCTAAAAACTCAAGGTCTAGCCATGGATGAAAGTGGATGTGCTTGGGGAGGTCTCCACAAGCACACGCTCACTCAGACGGATGGAAAAGACTTCCCTGACGTAGCTACGGTTTCAGACAGGGAGTCTCAGAAGAAAGAACCGAGAGGAATGCTGGAGGCAGGGGACTTACCGCACCTTGCGCCGAAGTGGGTGTAAGTCGGAGATCCTGGTTCTTTCTCGGAGGGGAGGGGAAAGGAGCAGTCCTTGTGGACTTCTAACTCCTTCCTGGGTTTCGGCACCAAAATGTAAGGTATTTTTCCCTGCTGAGAAGAAAGGAACGGGCCAGAGCTGCAAAGTGTGGAATAGCATATGGCTTTATTGAATACAGAGCGCACATCCCGCCCGGCAAGGTTCCCTGGCCCCGAGGAAAAAGAAAGATGGAGGAGAGATGGAGGCTAGGAAAATTGCCTCTGTCTGTTCCTCTTTTGCAGTCAATGACTTATTTGGTTCAAGTGTTACCCCAGGTTGTGAGGATGGCTCAATTGATTTGAGCAACAGCCCCAGATGGAGGTTGCTGGGTGGATCCTGGTAGGGGCAAGTGTGTTGTTTTTTTCAGGGTTTCATGAAGAGGATCCACAAAGGAATGAGGCAGCAGCAATACTGTAAGTGGAGGACCCCAATCTCTCCAGGATTGAGGTTCCTTGGAGAGATCAGCTATCCAATTTATTAAGCAGAAGCATGACATCATGATGAGAAACTAACAAGCAGAACATATTGTCCAATTTTCTTATTTAGTTTTGCAAAACTGATTGGATTGCTCTTGGCCTTTCTGAGACATAAGACCACATCATCTGCTGTCTGATTCGTGACCTGCAGAAGGCTCCAGCAAGGCCTTGCATTGTGTCTTTGAGGCCTTACCTGGACATGCAACTGCCTTCAGTCATGTATGCTTGGTCTCGACTTCCACTTCCTCAGGATGGGAACAGAAATTCACTTGGTACATTGGCTTTCCTCCAACATCTCCCTGCTTTTTCTTTAACTCATTCTGCAACATTATGGTATACAAAGAGGCTTGTCCTTCAGAATGACACAAGTCACTTTTGCTTTTTCTCCAAACTAAGCAAATACAAAAACATAAAACAGCAATGACAATTAATGTGCTTATTGTAAAAGCTCCTAATACCATTAAATGTTTAACAGGGTTTAGCTCAAATAACCCATCAGCAATATTACTTAATAAAAGTATACTAAAGCAGTTTCATTTTTTGTCTAAAAGTGTCATATATCTTTTTAAGAATCTTATCTATTGAATACATTTCAGGCGAGTTTTGCCATTGTATATGCATCTGAACAGGGATCCAGACTCCTGATCTAGCTTTAAGTATATACACAAAATCAACAGATTGATTATAATTAATAGAGGAATTGAGACATGTATAAAAGGAACAATTTACAGTTCACTGTCCCTCAGACCGTTGGAGGGCCGCCACATACAGTGCTCCTCTCACTGACCACCAATGAAAGAGGTGCCCCTTCCGGGAGTGCGGTGGGGGGGGGGGGCGGATAAATGGCCTCAGGGGGCCACATGCGGCCCGCGGGCCATAGTTTGGGGACGCCTGGATTCATTCCAGAACACAGGACCAATCATGAACATATAAAGTAGGCATACATCAGTCTGAAAGGTTCACCCCTGTAATATGTATAAAATAAGGTAATATGATGCATTTTGTATAGTAAATAACCAACCCTGTGATTTTATATTTAGGCAATGATCTCCTGCACCTATACAAATGGGTAATCCATCTGAGCCCACAGTATAATTTGATATTATCTGTCCTTCTTCAGGTATTAATGGCCCACAGCTGTCAAATGGTCCCAGAAGCCAAACAGAGTTATTAAACAGAAAAAAGGGAGTGTTTTTTTCCAATTAACAGGTCTATTTAAAGGAGATTAGGAACATAAACTTAGAATAGTTAGTTCCACTTATTGTTACAGGAACAACAGCCAACATTGCCAGAAACAGAATCAAGGATATTTTTGGAGTCTTATTCCCAATAAAAACATTTTCTGCCTCCTTGGTAAGTTTCTTCAGTTGCCCCCAAGTAGGCGGTTCAGCTTTTTGTGTTGCAATTGTCTCTCTCTTCACTTCTCTGATAACCTTTGGTTATAGACTTGGTCTCTCTATTTCCTCTTCTGGCGGCTCAAAGAAGTCAAATCTCCGTCTCTTCTACTTCCAACTCATGCCGAGGCTTCAACCTTCTAGAAGGTATCCACTGGTCTCCCATATCTGTGGAGATGAAGAAATCCTCACGCCCCTATTATGTTCACATTGCTGTTATAAATCAGCAAACTGTCCCTGTCCAAAAAGCTTATCTTGTGTAATTTTAACAGGAGGGTTAGTGTTAGCATTCCGATTAGCTTGAATAGGAGCCTGATCCTCCCACCAAATCATAAATTGTAAATATTTTGCTTTTCAAAGAATAGTCCAAGCTAACATCTCCCAACAACAGAAGAAGGAGGTGGAGGCCAATTATTTTGGTCAGTTTTGAAGGGGTTAGTACTATGTTGAAACCGCATCAGAAAGTTTAGACTATAATTAAAAAAGTTGCTCCTTTATTTGTTTTATTCTACGGGCTTGTAGACATGTTCATTCCTTCCATAGAAGAGAAAAATTGCAAGTGCAGATGCCAATCAAGAAGCAATATGGAGGCTGACCAGGTGGTTACACAGTGGATAGAGCATCTGACTGGGAGAGAGACGACCCATGGTCGAATTCCCGAAATTGCTAGATGGAGAGTGGGCTCACCAGCTTGAGCGCGGGGTTGCTGGCTTGAGTATGGGATCATGCACGTGACCCCATGGCTTGAAGCCCAAGGTCACTGGCTTGAGTCCAAGGTTTCTGGCTTGAGTAAATGTTCACTAGCACTGCTGGAGCCCATTGTTCAAGGCACATATAAGAAAGCAATCAGTGAACAATTAAGATGCCACAATAATGAATTGATGCTTCTCATCTCTCTTACTTTCTGTCCCTAACTGTCCCGTTCACTGTCTCTCTCTCTGTCTCAGAAAAAAAAAGTGAAAATATCTTAAATAAGAATTTTATTTTTTTATGTATTATTATTTTTTATTAGTATTTTAAAACACAACAATATAGTTTTGTGTATCTCTTTTATTCTTTAAGTATTAAATGCATGAAATAATAAACTACCTTTTGGTATATATTTGTTAATACTGAAAATGGTCTTTGGGTCAGAAAACCGGTTGTTACCTAGTTGAATTCCACCACTGGGACTATGCCCCCATATCCACTGTGCTCCCAGGCTAAAAAATAAGAAAATTCCCTCTTTGGAATATAGGAACTATATTACCCAGTACTCTCATTTCCAGGTGGGCAGTTCTACAGGGCGGGGCCTCCGTGGTCTTACGTCCGGCATTTCCTCTTCTCCATGGAGTCTCACTTAATCTGGAGCTACCAGTGATGGTGGTATTAAATGCAAAAGGCGAAAAAGTGGAGTTCCCGCAGCAAGTGTGAGGCTCCCTGACGATACGCGGGTGACCCGCGCCCGGGCTGGACAGCTACCGCGGTGCCGGGGCTGCCTCCTTGCCGGCCGCTTCCGCCCCGCCCCGCCCCGCCCCGCCCACAGAGTCCAATGGCAGCAGCCGCGCTGAGGCGCCGGGCTGAGGTGAGCGCGTCCCTCCGACCCTCACCCCTCCGAACCCTGGAGCCCCCGGTGCGGGGGCCGGTCATGTCCAGTAGCCCAGGCCCTGGAGTCCTGGGCCGTGAAGCGCTCCTGTATGACACAGGGTGTGACAGGCTGAGGGGCCGCGGATCCGTGAGGACCCGGAAGACTGCGATTCCTCTTCTGTCTGCAGGAAAGTTTGAGGTGCAGCCACGTCCTCACTGAGAGTCCTTGGAGCCATGGAAGTTTGTGAACAGAGAAGATCACAGACTGCGTTATGCGATTATAAACTGTTTACATTCTGCTGAGAGAGAGAAAACAGACTGGAAGGGGGGATGAGAACAGCAAGGCCCACGGAGTGGCGTCCTTGTGCAAGGTCACAGAGCTGGTCAGAGGCAGCACTGAGGACTGAGTCACAGAGGAGGTCACCAGACTTCAGGGCTGGGCAGGGATAGAAAAGGACCTGCTTACCTGGAGTGAAAGTGTGGTTGTATCCTACAAGATCTGAGGTTGGAAAACTTGGTCTTTTCTTGCTAAACTATTTAGTTGGTTATAATTAAGTTATAGGTAGGTTCATTAGGTATAAAATAAAACTAATTAGGAGTCAATTGAATAGGCAAAGACACATAGTAAGCCAAATATCATAGATTTTAATTCACTCACGGTTAAGGGGAGGCTATATGTTAGTTAACAGTTACTTAACATAAAATAATATTAAGGGTTTTGTGGTCTTTGCTCTGTTGCAGTGTTTGTGTCAGGATGGGTCAGAGAAAAGGAAATTATCCTGACATTCCAAAGGTCTGTTATTGAAAAGACAATAGACAGACTCAGTCAAGGCAAAAATGTACAGTGGTACCTTGAGATACAAGATTAATTCGTTCTGTAATCGAGTTCATAATTCAGTCAACTTATATATCAAACAAATTTCTCCCATTTAAAATAACTGGAAGAGATTTAATCTGTTTCAGCCCTGTGAAACATCCTCAAACCATCCTAAATTATATATAAAAAAAGATGTTTTTAATTAAGAAACACACATGTATACTTTACCAGTGCATAAAAAATATATGACATAAAAGAAAAAAGTTATTTAGTACTGTATTCTTACCTTGGATACAGACAAGTGCAGCTAACAGGTGAATGGCGGAGGAGGGAGGGAGGGAGGAAGGGTGCAGGCACTGTAGACAGGTAAACTAAAGCTGCACTTTCTTTTTTTTCTTTTCTTTTTTTTTGTATTTTTCTGAAGCTGGAAACAGGGAGGCAGTCAGACAGACTCCCACATGCGCCAGACCAGGATCCACCCAGCACGCCCACCAGGGGGCGATGCTCTGCCCATCCAGGGCGTCGCTCTGTTGTCACTCTGTTGTGACCAGAGCTACTCCAGCGCCTGAGGCAGAGGCCACAGAGCTATCCCCAGCGCCTGGGCCATCTTTGCTCCAGTGGAGCCTTGGCTGCAGGAGGGGAAGAA
Organism: Saccopteryx leptura; assembly: GCF_036850995.1. NCBI lineage: Eukaryota > Metazoa > Chordata > Mammalia > Chiroptera > Emballonuridae > Saccopteryx > Saccopteryx leptura. The sequence goes on along the minus strand of NC_089505.1, from coordinate 82,833,651 downwards.
AGAGACAGAGAGGAAGGAGAGGGGGAGGGGTGGAGAAGCAGATGGGTGCTTCTCCTGTGTGCCCTGGCCGGGAATCAAACCCGGGACTTCCACACGCCAGGCCGACGCTCTACCACTGAGCCAACTGGCCAGGGCTACTGCAGTTTCTTAACACTAAATGTAAATTAAAACTGCATTTTCTTTAAACAAAACTAAAACTGCACTTTCTTTACTTAAAATGAAACCACTAAAACTTAATTGTAAAAAAATACTTTCTTAACTTTAAATTTAACCTAAGCTTAACATTATGTATTTTTCATTTAATCATCACCTGTTTTTGCCTTTTGGCTGCACTTTCAGTACTTTCACTTGCAGGACTTTTGAATAAAAATCTATCCAAAGAGGTTTGCTTTTGCCTGCCTTTTAAAATGTTAAGGAAATGTGACAAACAAGTGTCATTAAAAAGTGCTAAAGCACGACCAGTTGAAACTTTTTCTGGGTGTTTCTTTTCAATGAAACTTGAAAGCTTCTCCTACATTGCCAGTGTGTCTTTAATTTCACTTGTAGAAATCACTTCCTCTGATTCAACCTCCTCCTCACTACTAATCCCTTGTAGAAGCTCCGTATGTTGCATCATCTGTAGCTCCTTCAACTCCTCAGTTGAGAGTTTCTCCTCATGTTCCTCGATGAGCTCATTTACATCACCCTCATCTACCTCCAGACCCATCGACTTTCTGAGGGACACAGTCTCCTCCAACGCTTCTACCTCAGTCTCGATGTCTGGTTCGAATCCTCTGAAGTCCCTGTCTGCAACAACATCAGGCCATAACTTTTTCCATGCCGAGATCAAGGTTCTTCTTGTAATCTCTTGCCCTGCCAAGTCAATAATGCATAAACATATCACGATGTTGTAATGATCTTTCCAAAACTCTCAAAAGGGTTAGATTTGTATTCTCAGTCACCTAAAAGCAGCGGCGGAACAAGTGCTTTGTGTAAAGCTTTTTAAAGTTGGAAATGACCTGCTGATCCATAGGTTGCAAGATTGAAATCATGTTGGGTGGGAGGTAGAGGACTTTCACAAATTTGGACTCATCAAGAATGTCATCTTCTAGACCAAGTGGGTGGACTGGAGCATTTTCAAGGATTAGTAATGCTTTCATCGGGAGTTTATTTTCTTGAAGATATTTCTTCACTGCAGGACCAAAGACGAGATTTACCCATTCAATAAAAAATTGCTGTGTAACCCATGCCCTAGCATTGGCGCGCCACATAACCTGCAGTTTTTCTTTAAGAATCTTGTGAGTCTTAAAGGCTCGAGGATTTTCAGAATGATACACTAGCAGTGGCTTTACTTTATAGTCACTGCTAGCATTTGCACACAATGCAAGGGTCAGGCGGTCCTTCATGGGTTTATGGCCTGGCAGCTTCTCTGCAGTGATGAAAGTCCTCCGGGGCATTTTTTCCCAAAACAATCCTGTTTGTCACAGTTGAACACTTCTTGGGGGGTGTAGGCTTCCTTTGTGATAAGCGCAGCAAAACGTGCGATGTACTCCTCAGCTGCCTTAACATCAGCACTCGCAGCTTCACCATGCCTCACCACTGCATGGATGCCAGATTTCTTCTTGAAATTTTCAAACCAGCCATGACTTGCCTTAAACATATCTTCTGCTGCCTCTTTTGAGGTTGATGGTTCTTTCTTCTTCAAGTTGCTGTAAATAATACATGCCTTTTCGCATATTACAGTCTCCATCATTGTATCTCCTGCCAGCTCTTTCTCTTTCACTCACACCAGCAGAAGCTTCTCCATTTCTTCATGGATATTTGTCCTTAATTGGGACAGAATTGTAGTTCCTTTCACGGGATTTGCACTTTTGATGGCATTCTTTTATTTAAGGATGGTACAAATTGTAGATGTATTGCAGACATACAGCCTTGCCAGTTCAATCACTTGTACACCACACTCATGTTTTTCTATTATTTCTTGCTTTACTTCTATTGACATCATTCTCTTCTTCTCACCACTGTCCTTTACACTCACTTTCTTCAGCCCCATGATAGCATAGCACATAAATAAAGTTAGTAAAAAATGTGAAAATAATGCAAGAACGAGTACAGGGCACAATATTCTATTTGATTCTGTGGGTAATACATGAGAAAGAATGAGATGCTGGTGTTGTCCTGCTGATACTGGACCCATGCGCTAACGCGCCAACTAGCGGCAGCTTCCCAAATCACGACTCGTATCCCGAACAAAAATATAGACAGAGTCGCAGCTTGTATCTTAAAAAATTGTATGTTGGTCTGCTCGTATCTCAAGGTACCACTGTACTATTTTTAGGAAAGATACTGGCCTAGGATATGGCTACCTGCCATGAAAGTTTTAATTTCAGTCATTCTATATAGTTATTTTCAGTCTCCAAGCTTGTAAGGCTGCTATGCAGGCTTCCGCTGAAATTGTCATGTTTAGTATACGGCCCACCCTTATTCCTTTGGTCTACCCTGGCAACAAATGTAATCAGTGATAGAAGGTTATTCAGGGAGCAACACCTGCATGTGGGAATGCTTGGAGGAGCCACAGAGCTGAAAGTAGGTAGCACAGGTCTTCATTCTTTGTATATAAAACAAAGATTCTGGAATCAAAAAATAGACCTGGAATCAGGTCAAAAAAAGATTCTGGAATCAAAAATTGTCCAGTGATACTTTAGTCTTCTGTTGTGGATATCATAGGGCAGTTGCCCAGAAGGAAGGAGTTAGTCTCTTATTGGCTTAAGAGGCATCCTGTACCTGCATAGTGTAGACAGACTGTGGGTTAAGAGAGGTGACAGGGAGCCCAGGACTAGGTGAGTGCTGTAATCCAGAGCAGTGCTGCTTGCTAGAGTTGTGGCCATGGAGGTAGAAAGAAACGTTGAATTGTTGTTTTTTTCCTCCTGGTTATTTATTTATTTATTTATTTAGCCTGAGAGAATCTGGGAGAGAAAAAGGGAGAGAGATGAGAAGGTTAAACTCATTGTTGCAGCACTTTAGTTGTTCATTGATCACTTCTTATATGTGTGCCTTGGCTGAGAGGTGCCAAATGAGCCAATGACACCTTCCTCGAGCTAGCAAACTGGGGCTGAAGCCAGTGCCTTTGGGTTTCAATCCAGTGACTCATGCTCAGGGCAGTACCCTGCGCTCAAGTTAGTGAGCCTGTGCTCAAGCTAGATGACCCAGCACTCAAGCTGGCAACCTGGGAGTTTTAAACCTGGGACCTTAGCATCCCTGCTTGACGATGCTCTATCCACTGTACCACCATTGGTCAGGCTGCTGGTTCATTTTTTTAAGGAAAAACCTAGTAGAGCTTCAGATTTGCAGCTGTGGGAGAAAAAAGGAGTTTAGGATGACCCAAGGGTTCTTGATTTTAGCAGCCAGAACTTTTGATGATGCATCAACTGGACTGGGGAAGTTAATTTAATTTTTTTGTGAATATTATAAGATTATTTTGGGTGAACAGTTTTATAAGTTTGAAAGAACAATGAGTTGAGACATCAAGTTGGCACCTGAATACATAGGTCTGGATATTTGGGGAGTGTTCCTGGATGGAGACAAAAAAGTGATGGCTCTTTTGTGCACTAGGGTAGTGCTGTCAATGGCCGGGAGTCTACTGGAGAGCAAGTGAACCGTAACTCAGACCAGTGACCTTGGGATTCAAGCTAGCGACTTTTAAGCTCAAACCAATGACCATGGAGTTATGTTCATGATCTCACCCTAAAGCCTGCGAGCCCAAGCTCAAGCTGGATGAGCCAAGGCAGTAACCTCAGAGTTTCCCACCTGGGTGCTCTGTGTCCAAGGTAGAGGCTCTACACACTGCGCCATCACATGGTCACGGTTGTGAGTAAGATTTCTATGTAGTATGATTGTGGGTTCTCAGAGAGACTGTTCTGGATTCACTTGTATTACTTCTGGCAGGTTGGTGTGACCTTTGAGGAGGTTGCTGTGTACCTCTCCAGGGAAGAATGGGGCCTCTTTGATGAGGCTCAGAGACACCTGTACCTGGATGTGATGCTAGAGAACTTTGCACTTATATCCTCACTGGATAAGACCCTGACTCTCCTGGCGCACTCTCTGAGCATGCCTGCGCCTCCTTTTAATCAGGTTTCTACATTGCCTTTTCTATTTTAAGCTCAAAGAGACCAAATGAGACTCACACCCAGAGGCCAATGGAAAACAGCATCTGGACTTGGGGTCACCCTGATTCTTTTTTCAGGGACCTTCATTTTTGCCTCACTGTCTCATACTTCAATAAACTTACTCTCACTTTCAAAACAACAACAACAACAATCCTGACAAGTGGTGGGACAGTGGATAGAGTCTCAGACTGGGATGCAGAGGACCCATGTTTTAAACTTGAAGGTCACCAGCTTGAGCACAGGGTGAATGCCTTTTGTATGGGTTCACTGGATTGAGTCCAAGGTTACTGGCTTGAGTAAAAGGTCACTGGCTCAGCTGGAGTTCCCATCAAGTCACATATGAAAAAGCAATCAATAAGTAAAGTCTGCAACTACAAGTAGATGCTTCTCATCTCTCTTCCTGTCAGTTTTTGTCTCTCTGTCTGCCTCTGTGTCTCTCCCTCACTTTTTATCTCATTTCTATATGTAGCTTGGAAAGCTTTCAAAAATATTTATTTTCAAGTCCTTTTTTTTTTTTGACAGAGACAGAGAGAGGGACAGACAAAAAAAGAGAGAGATGCAAAGCATCAGTTCTTCATTGTAGCTCATTTGTTTCCTTAGTCGTTCATTGATTGCTTTTTCATATGTGCCTTGACTAGGAAGCTCCAGCAGAGCAAGTGACCTTTTGTTCAAGCCAGTGACCTCGGGCTTCAAGCCTGCAACCGCGCGCTCAAGCTAGTGAGCCTACACTCAGGCTGATGAGCTCGCAATCAAGCCAGCAACATCAGGGTTTCAAACCTGGGTCCTCTGTGTCACAGGCCAATGCTCTATCCACTTTGCCACCACCTAGTCAGACACCCTGCCTCCATTCTTTGTGTTTTATCTTATACTTGTATCTTTGTATTGTTGTTATTGAAATCTTTAACCTTTTTTAACCATTGAGGTCAAGCAGTTCATAAAAGCTATTAACTCAGAGTCTAGCTCACTTGTCCTGAAATTAATCCTATAGAATAGTGCCTAGCTGTGACAGATGGACATTTGTGATGAGGTTACTCTCTGCTTATCAGGTCAACATGTGTTTCACCAGAGTTTTTTTTGTTGTTGTTGTTGTTGTTTTTTATTCAGGTTGCTGCTGTGGAACAGAAGATGTGCAGGAACTTACTGAACAGAACATTTCTGTAAGAGCGTCACAGGCAAAGAATCCTAATATAGCTTTGTCTTCTCAGAAGATCCACCCATGTGAATCTTGTGGAGCAGTGTTGAGAGACATTTTCCTCTTGGTTGATCAGCAGGGAACACAAAACTGCCAGAATCTGTTGGGGTTTGGGGCACGTTCAAAACAATTTTATTTCAGTTTAGAGTATGTCCGGAGCCAGGCTCAGCACGTGAAAAAGAAGCCTTTCAGAGGAGGTGTGCACAGCATCTCACTTGTGAAGGGCTGCGATTTTGATGCATTCCAGAAATCTTCTACTTGTGGAAAGGTTGGTCAGTGCATCCTTACCAGCTCCAGACATCTTCAACAGCTGGCTACTCACACCAGGGACAGGTCAAATGAAATGTCTACATCATAGGTGACTTCTCAAAGGAGAAAAAATTATTTCAACAGGAAAGAATGTAAGAAAGCCACTGGGTGCAACAAGACACTTTTTCAGGACCGTGGTGTTTATAATGTAAGACAGGATTTTGTGTGTCATGAATGTAAAAAATGTTTTACTACAATCACTGGCCTTTATTATCATCAGAGCCTTTATACTGGACAGAGGCCTTATGAGTGTAGTGAATGTGCAAAATCCTTTATCAGGAAATGTAACCTTTGTTGTCATCAGAGAGTTCACACAGAAAAAAGGCCTTATGGATGCAGTGAATGTGGGAAATCTTATTTCAGTAACTGCCCTTCGATGTCATCAGAGATTTTACACTAGAGAAAGGCCTTATGAGTACAATCAATGTGGGAATCTTTTATCACTGAGTATCAATTTTATTGTCATCAGAGAGTTTAAACTGGAGAAAGGTTTTATGAGTGCAGTGAATGTGGGAAATCCTTTTCCTGTAGCACTTACCTTCATTATCAGAGTTTTCATACTGGGGGAAGGCTTTATGGGTGCAATGAATGTGGGAAATTCTTTATCAGGAAAGCTAACCTTCATCTTCATCAGAGAGTTCAGACAGGAAAAAGGCCTTTTGAGTGCAGGGAATGTTGAAAATCTTTTACCACTCGTGGTGCCATTCGTAGTCATAGTAGATTTCACACAGAAGAAAGGCCATATGGGTGCAGTGAATGTGAAATTTTTTAAGGGGAAACATGACCTTCATACTCATCAGAGAGTTCACAGTGGAGAAAGGCCTTACAAGTGCAGTGAGTGTGGGAAATCTTTTATCAGGCCTCTCACCTTTCTTCTCAGCGCACTCACAAGGAAAAAGGGCCTCATCTGTGCTGTAAATGTGAAAAATCTTTTACCTCTAAAAATGGTCTTCTTCTTCATCAGAGAATTCACAGTATAGAAAAAGGCCTTATGGGTGCAGTACATGTGGGAAATCGTATTCCCACAAGTCTCACCTATCTAAGGTCATGAGAGTTCACATTGGAGGACATTCTTAGATGGGTAGAAAATGTAAAATTTTTTTTAGTGACTGAGGTCCATGTGTATGTATTAAATGTCATACAATTTAACAGTAATGGTAGAGAGATTCCCTAAGAGTTTTAGTTATGTGGAAATCATGTATGTCTTGTTCATGTTGCATTTTCTAACCTTCACAAGGCTTTTGCCAAATTTATGTCCTTGCAGATTTCAGTGTCGAGCTCTTTCACATATACTACCACCTAAGAGATCGCCACACTTTACATCAGTCACCATCCTACTGTCTATGAGGAAGCTGACTGTCCTTCGATTTGCTGGAGTCTAAGCCCTGTGAGATCTGCATTTGCATCACTCTAATTGGGGTGTGGACCCACACAATGTTGACCCCAAGGACCATCATGGGAGTTCAGATGGCAGCTTGCAGAAGGACTGCTTTTGTGGGGACCTGGTTTCCCTAGATAGTTGTGATGAATATTTCAGAATCAGTGTCACCTTTGCAAGAACTGTCATCTCCATGTCTCTTTGGTTTGTGAAATAATGAAGGCCTTCTTGTTCAAGTTTTTTTTTTTTTCATTTTTCTGAAGCTGGAAACAGGGAGAGACAGTCAGACAGACTCCCGCATGTGCCCGACCAGGATCCACCCGGCACGCCCACCAGGGGGCGACGCTCTGCCCACCAGGGGGCGATGCTCTGCCCATCCTGGGTGTCGCCATGTTGCGACCAGAGCCACTAGCGCCTGAGGCAGAGGCCACAGAGCCATCCCCAGCGCCCGGGCCATCTTTGCTCCAATGGAGCCTTGGCTGCAGGAGGGGAAGAGAGAGACAGAGAGGAAAGCACGGCGGAGGGGTGGAGAAGCAAATGGGTGCTTCTCCTGTGTGCCCTGGCCGGGAATCGAACCCAGGTCCTCCGCACGCTAGGCCGACGCTCTACCACTGAGCCAACGAGCCAGGGCTCAAGTTTTCTTTAATCTTGGATGTCTATTTACTGTACGGTGTAGGTTATATGTAGATTTTGGCTCTAAAAGCAGTAAGAACTGAATAACTTTTATGATGGTCTCAACCTTTCTTTGCCTCTGAGGGAACAGTCTGGTGTCGAAGTTGGCTCACCGCTTTTTCTAAATTTTCTTTCTTTTTTTTTTTTTTTTTTGTATTTTTCCAAAGCCAGAAACAGGGAGGCAGTCAGACAGACTCCCGCATGCACCCGACCGGGATCCACCTGGCACGCCCACCAGGGGACGATGCTCTGCCCATCCAGGGCGTCGCTCTGTTGTGACCAGAGCCACTCTAGCGCCTGAGGCAGAGGCCACAGAGCCATCCTCAGCGCCCGGGCCAACTTTGCTCCAATGGAGTCTCGGCTGCGGGAGGGGAAGAGAGAGACAGAGAGGAAGGAGAGGGGGAGGGGTGGAGAAGCAGATGGGCGCTTCTCCTGTGTGCCCTGGCCGGGAATCAAACCCGGGACTCCTGCACTCCAGGTCGACGCTCTACCACTGAGCCAACTGGCCAGGGATTTTTTTCTAAATTTTCATAGCTGCCCACATCCTCCTAGGAAAGAGTGCAGGGCTCTCTGGTCCTCACGTAAAGTGTGGATGGTATGAGTTTTAGGTGACTCATTACTTTGAAGAAGGAGCAAGTGAGACAACTTAAAGCTTCTGGTTGGAGCATGAGTTATTTTGTTATCACCTGGTATGTCACTACTTTTGAAGAGAATCACTTTTGAAAGTCCTGCAAAGCGCCATGTGTGTTAATGTCTACAATTCCATGGGTGATGGCCAGTGGTTGTAAGACCATTGGGGAAAACAAGACTGTTAGAGAATCAGTGTAATACAGATTGGAGGAGACTTTAGCTAGCAAGGTTAAAATTGCCTCTTTAAACGTGAATCCAGACAGTTTCTGTGAAGAAGACTGCAGGTTCAGTGTGTACAAAAATCTGAGGATCGCCAGGCATGTTTTTGATTGGCCAATGATTGGCCAAAGTCATTGTAATTGAAGATAAACAAAAGTGTTTTGTGGCCTTACCTTTTGTTGTGTAGTGGGTAAAGTGTCAACCTGGAACACTGAGGTCACTGATTCGGAACCCTGGGCTGCCTGGTCAAGACACATATGGGACCTGATGCTTCATGTTCCTCCCCCCCTCCTTTTTTTCTCTCTCTCTCTTCCCTATAAAAAGAAGCAAAAGTGTGAAAAAGTGTTTTGTGAATGTCTGTACCCTCTCAGATGTTCACCTAAGACCACTGGTGCTTACGCAGGAAATGAAAGGTAAAGAAAAGCAGTATCTACACTCCTGACTGTGACTTTTGAGACTCAGCCATCATTCCTGTTGATTTGAAGGAAAGTCCTTGATTGTTTGGTATATTTGATGTCAATGAGGAAAGTCTGACTCCCAGAGGGCATGAGAATTTTGATTTAGTATAAAGTTGCCAAATATTTTCAAAATGTCGGACATGGAGATTTTATATTGAACCATTTTTCAAAAGTTTTATTTAGTAAATGATATATTTGAAGTACAGCCTTTGACATATGTAGGAACTGAAACTCAACACAGTCAGATGCTGACCAGATCTGTCACTGGATTTTAAAAAGATTGTTTTATAATTTTTCTTTTCCTATCCTTCCCAGCCTTTTAAGTAACCATGATTTACTTTCTATTTTAATAGATAACTTTGCATTTTCTAGAGTTTATATGATGAAAATAATAGTCATTCTGCTTTCCTTTGTGTTGTATAAATACTTAGTGTTTGATTAATGTTATATTAGTTGCTCATCTTGTTTTGGCTGATAAGTATTTTTTATTTTATTATATCACCACTTTTTTATCCATTTATTTGTTCATGACATTTGGTTTTTTCTTTTTGTTATTTCTTATTTTGGAGTACAAAAATAAAGCTGGTATGAAAGTTTCTGTGTAATTTTTTATGTTAATATGTGTTTCATTTACATTTTTCTATATGTCAGTGTACAGTCTCAGTCATCAGCTAGGTCAACATTTTTTTTTAATTTTATTGATTTTAATTTATTGTGTTTACATAGATTCAAGTGTCCCACGGAATACATCCCCCCTGTGTTCCCCTCAACATCTCCCTTGTCCCCCTCTCCCCAACACCCTCCCCCCTTCCCTCCAGGATTTGCTTTTCTGCTCTCTCTAATGCTGTGTTATGTATATATAATTTCACCAATCTCTTTCCCTTCTCTGATCCCATCCTCTCATCCCCCTTTCCTTTGACCACTTTCTTTCTGGTCCCTTTGATCCCATTTGTGCCTCTATTCCATTCCTCAGTTCACATTGTTCATTAGATTCTTCAAATGAGTGAGATCATATGATATTTTTTTTCTCTGCCTGGCTTATTTCACTTAACATAATAGTTTCCAGGTCCATCCATGTTTTCACAAAAGCTTAGATTTCCTTCTTTTTCACTGACACGTAGTATGCCATTGTGTATATGTACCACAGCTTTTTAATCTACTCCTCCACTGACAAACACTTGGGCAGTTTCTAGATCTTGGCTATTGTAAACAATGCTGCCATAAACATGGGGGTGCATTTCTTCTTTTGAATCATTCATTTGGTATTCTTAGGATATGTTCCTAAAAGTGGGATGGCTGGGTCAAAAGGCAGTTCCATTTTTAATTGTTTGAGGAATCTCCATACTGTTTTACACAGTGGCTGCACCAGTTTTCATTCCCACCAGCAGTGCAGGAGGGTTCCCTTTTCTCCACATCCTCATCAACGCTTATATTTGTTCTTTGTTAATGAGCGCCATTCTGACTGGTGTAAGGTCATAACTCATTATGGTTTTAATTTGCATTTCTCTAATGATTAGTGATGTTGAACATTTTTTCATCTGCCTATTGGCCATCTGTATGTCCTCTTTGGAGATGTGTCTATTCATTTCTTTTGCACATTTTTTATTGGATTGTTTATCTTCCTGGTGTTGAGTTTTACAAGTTTTTTTTTATAGATTTTGATTATTAACCCCTTATCAGAAATATTGTCGAATATGTTCTCCCATTGTGTGGTTTGACTTTATTTTATTCATATTGTGTTTAGCTGTGCTAAAGTTTTTTAGTTTGATATAGTCCCATTTGTTCATCCTGTCCTTTATTTCACTTGCCTGTGAAGATAAATCAGCAAATATATTGCTGTGAGAGATGTCAGAGAGCTTACTGCCTATGCTTTCTTCCAAGATGATTATGGTTTCATGATTTACATTTATGTCTTTTATCCATTTTGAGTTTATTTTGGTACATGGTGTAAGTTGGTGGTCTAGTTTTATTTTTTTGCAAGTAGCTGTCCAATTTTCCCAACACCATTTGTTAAAGACACTGTCTTTACTCCATTGTATGCTCTTATGTCCATTGTCAAATATCAATTGTTCATAAAGGTGTGGGTTTATTTCTGCATTCTCTGTTCTGTTCCATTGATCTATCAATATATACCTATCTGTTCTTATTCCAGTACTAAGCTATCTTGAGTACAATGGCCTTGTAGTATAACTTGATATCAGGAAGTGTGATACCACCACTTTATTCTTTTTCAAGACTGCTGAGGCTATTTGTGTTCTTTTTTGGTTCCATATAAAGTTTTGGAATATTTGTTCTATATCTTTGAAGTATGCCATTGGTATTTTAACAGAAATTGCATTGCATTTATAAATTGCTTTGGGTAATATAGGCATTTTAATGATGTTTATTTTTCCTATCCATGAACATGGTATATACTTTCACTTGCTTGTATCTTCCTTGATTTTTTTAATCAATGTTTTATAATTTTTCGAGTACAAGTCTTTAACATCCTTGGTTAAATTTACTCCTGGGTACTTTATTTTGTTGTTGTTTTTGTGAAGGGGATTGTTTTCTTAATTTCTCTTTCAGACAGTTCATTGTTGGTGTATAAAAATGCCTCTGATTTCTGAATATTAATTTTATATCCTGCCAGCTTGCTGAATTTATTTATCAGGTCTAGTAGTTTTTTGACTGAGACTTTAGGGTTGTCTATGTACAGTATCATATTATCAGCAAGTAATGATAGTTTTACTTCTTCTTTTCCAATTTGGATGCCTTTTATTTCTTCTTCTTGTCTGATTGCTGTGGCTAGGACTTCCAGAACTATGTTAAATAAGAGTGGTAAAAGGGGGCACCCCTGACTTGCTGCTGATCTTAAGGGGCTTGCTTTTAATTTCTGCCCTTTGAATATGATGTTGGCTGTGAGTTTGTCATAGATGGCCTTTATCATGTTGAGGTATGTTTCCTGTATTCCCACTTTGCTGAGAGTTTTGATCATGAATGGGTGCTGAATTTTATCCGATGTCTTTTCTGCATCTATTGATATTATTGTGCGATTTTTCTCCTTTTGTTTATATGATGAATCACATTGATTGATTTGCAAATATTGCACAAGCCCTGCCTCCCCAGAAAAAATCCCACTTGACCATGATGTATGATTTTTTTTATGTATTGCTGGATTCGGTTTGCTAATATTTTGTGGAGAAATTTAGCACTAAATTCATCAGGGATATTGGCCTATAGTTTTCTTTCTTTGTATTGTCTTTGCCTGGTTTTGAAATGAGGATTATGCTCGCCTCATAAAAGAAGCTTGGAAGTCCTCCTTCCTCTTGAATTTTTTAAAATACCTTGAGAAGGATAGGAGTTAGTTCTTCTTTGAATATTTGGTATAATTCACCTGTGAAGCTTTCTGGCCCAGGACTTTTGTTTGTTGGGAGTTTTTTGATAACTGTTTTGGTTTCATTTGTTGTCATCTGTGTGTTTAGGTTTTCTGATTCTTCCAGATTGATTTTTGAAAGATTATATGTTTCAAGGAATTTTTCCATTTCATCTAGGTTGTCTAATTTTTGGCATATAGTTCTTCATAGTATTTTCTTACAATTCTTTGTATTTCTGCTGTGTCAGTTGTTACTTATCCACTCTCATTTCTAATTTTATTTATTTGAGTCCTCTCTCTTTTTTTCTTGGTGAGTCTGGTTAAAGGTTTGTCAATCTTGTTTACCTTTTCAAAGAACCAGCTCTTGGTTTTATTGATCCTCTGTATTGTTTTTTAGTCTCTATGTCATTTATTTCTACTCTGATCTTTATAATTTTATTCCTTTTACTTCCTCTGGGCTTTACTTGCTGTTTTTTTTCCTAGTTCTTTTAAATTCAGAGTTAAGTTGTTTATCTGAGCTTTTTCTTGCTTATTTTATATTTTTAACATTATTGTTTTTATTCTTATTAATTTTAATGCAGTGACATTGATAAATCAGAGTACATATGTTCCGAGAAAACACCTCCAGATTATTTTGACCTTTGATTATGCTGCATACCCCTCACTCAAAGTCAAATTGTCTTTCGTCACCTTCTATATGGTTTTCTTTGTGCCCCTACTCTCCCCGTACCCCCTCCCTCTCCTTCCTCACCCCTCCACCCCTCCACCCCACTCCCTGTTACCATCACATTCTTGTCCATGTCTCTGAGTCTCATTTTTATGTCCCATCTCTATGCATCGGTTCATATAGTTCTTAGTTTTTTCTGATTTACTTATTTCACTCCGTATAATGCTATCAGGTCCATCCATGTTATTGTAAATGATCCGATGTCATCATTTCTTATGGCTGAGTAGTATTCCATAGTATATATGTACCAAAGCTTTTTAATCCACTCGTCCTCTGATGGACACTTGAGCTGTTTCCAGATCTTTGCTATTGTGAACAATGCTGCTATAAACATGGGGTGCATTTCTCCTTCTGGAACTGTTCTATGGTATTCTTGGGGTATATTGCTAAAAGTGGGATGGCTGGGTCAAAAGGCAGTTCGATTTTCAATTTTTTGAAGAATCTCCATACTGTTTTCCATAGAGGCTGCACCAGTCTGCATTCCCACCAGCAGTGTAGGAGGGTTCCCTTTTCTCCACATCCTTGCCAGCGCTTATTCTGTGTTGTTTTGTTGATGAGTGCCATTCTGAGTGGTGTGAGGTGATATCTCATTGTGGTTTTAATTTGCATTTCTCTAATGGTTAGTGATGTTGAGCATTTTTTCATATGCCTATTGGTCATCTGTATGTCCTCTTTGGAGAAGTGTCTATTCATTTCTTTTGCCCATTTTTTTATTGGATTGTTTGTCTTTCTGGTGTTGAGATTTACAAGTTCTTTATAAATTTTGGTTATTAACCCCTTATCAGATGTACTGTCAAATATGTTCTTTCATTGTGTAGTTTGTCTTTTTATTCTATTCTTATTGTCCTTGGCTGTGCAAAAGCTTTTTAGTTTGATATAGTCCCATTTGTTTATCCTGTCTTTTATTTCCCTTGCCCGTGGAGATAAATCAGCAAATATATCGCTGCAAGAGATGTCGGAGAGCTTACTGCCTATGTTTTCTTCTAAGATGCTTATGGTTTCACGCCTTACATTTAAGTCTTTTATCCATTTTGAGTTTATTTTTGTGAATGGTGTGAGTTGGTGGTCTAGTTTCATTTTTTTGCAGGTTGCTGTCTAATTTTCCCAACACCATTTGTTGAAGAGACTGCCTTTACTCCATTGTATGCCCTTACCTCCTTTGTCAAATATCAGTTGTCCATAGAGCTGTGGGTTTATTTCTGGGTTCTCCGTTCTGTTCCATTGATCTATGTCCCTGTTCTTATGCCAGTACCAGGCTGTTTTGAGTACAATGGCCTTGTAGTATAGCTTGAAATCAGGAAGTGTGATACCTCCCACTTTATTCTTCTTTTTTAAGATTGCCAAGGCTATTCGTGTTCCTTTTGGTTCCATATAAATTTTTGGAATATGTGATCTATATCTTTAAAGTATGTTGTTGGTATTTTAATTGGTCTTGCATTGAATTTATAAATTGCTTTGGGTAATATAGACATTTTAATGATGTTTATTCTTCCTAACCATGAGCATGGTATATGCTTCCACTTGTTTGTATCTTCCTTGATTTCTTTTATCAATGTTTTATAATTTTCCAAGTACAAGTCTTTAGTCTCCTTGGTTAAATGTACTCCTAGGTACTTTATTTTTTTGGTTGTAATAGTGAAGGGGATTGTTTCCTTAATTTCTCTTTCTGACTGTTCATTGTTGGTGTATAAAAATGCCTCTGATTTCTGAGTATTAATTTTATATCCTGCCACTTTGCTGAATTCATTTATCAGGTCCAGTAGTTTTTTGACTGAGACTTTAGGATTTTCTATATACAATATCATATCATCTGCAAATAATGATAGCTTTACTTCTCCTTTTTCAACTTGAATGCCTTTTATTTCTTCTTCTTGTCTGATTGCTGTGGCTAGGACTTCCAGGACTATGTTGAATAAGAGTAGTGAAAGGGGGCACCCCTGTCTTGTTCCTGATCTTAAGGGGATTTCTTTTCATTTTTGCCCATTGAGTATGATATTGGCTGTGGGTTTGTCATAGATGGCTTTTATCATGTTGAGGTATGTTCCCTGTATTCCTACTTTGTTGAGAGTTTGATCATGAATGGGTGCTGGATTTTATCAAATGCTTTTTCTGCATCTATTGAAATTATCCTGTGGTTCTTCTCCTTCCTTTTGTTTATGTGATGAATAACATTGATAGATTTGCAAATATTGTATCAGCCTTGCCTCCCAAGAATAAATCCCACTTGATCATGGTGTATGATTTTTTCCATATATTGTTGGATCCGGTTTGCTAATATTTTGTTGAGGATTTTAGCATCTATATTCATCAGGGATATTGGCCTATAATTTTCTTTCTTTGTGTTGTCTTTGCCTGGTTTTGGAATCAGAATTATGCTCACCTCATAAAAGGAGCTTGAAAGTCTTCCTTCCTCTTCAATTTTTTTGAAAATGCTTGAGAAGGATAGGAGTTAGTTCTTCTTTGAATATTTGGTAGAATTCACTTGTGAAGCCATCTGGCCCAGAGTTTTTTTTTGTTGGAAGTTTTTTGATAACTGTTTTGATCTCATTTGGTGTAATCAGTCTGTTTAGGTTTTCTGATTCTTCCAGATTGATTTTTGGAAGATTGTATGTTTCAAGGAATTTGTCCATTTCATCTAGGTCAGGGGTCTCAAACTCGCGGCCCACGGGCCGCATGCGGCCCGCCGAACAATTTTGTGCGGCCCACAGACTAATCCACGAACTACAGTTTCTGGTCGTTTTGTGACACTGAAAAGTGTTGCATAACAGTTGCCTTTTGTAGACCTAGTGCGGCCCGCCGAACGGCTGTGATCTTGCTCTGCGGCCCACATGCTGAGTTGAGTTTGAGACCCCTGATCTAGGTTGTCTAGTTTTTTGGCATACAGCTCTTCATAGTATTTTCTTACAATCCTTTGTATTTCTGTTGTATCAGTTATTTCTCCACTCCCATTTCTACTTTTAATTATTTGAGTCCTCTCTCTCTTTTTCTTGGTGAGTCTAGTTAAAGGTTCATCAATCTTGTTTACCTTTTCAAAAAACCAGATCCTAGTTTCGTTTATCCTCTGTATTGTTTCTTTAGTCTCTATGTCATTTACTTCTGCTCTGATCTTTATTATTTCCTTCCTTCTACTATATTTGGCTTTACTTGCTGTTCTTTTTCTAGTTCTTTTAGATGCAAGGTTAAGTTGTTTATTTGAGCTTTTTCTAGCTTCTTAAAGTGTGCCTGTATTGCTATGAACTTCCCTCTCAGTACTGCTTTTGCTGTGTCCCATAAATTTTGAGTTGTTGTATGCTCATTATCATTTGTTTCTAGGAATTTTTTTATTTCTTTTTTTATCTCATTCTTAATCCATTTGGTATTTAACAACCTGCTATTTAGTTTCCATGTGTTTGAGAATTTTTGAGCTTTTCTGTTGTGGTTCATTTCTAGTTTCATGCTGTTGTGTTCGGAGAAAGTGCTTGATATGACTTCAGTCTTTTTAAATTTGTTGAGACCACTTTTGTGCCCTAACATGTGGTCTATCCTAGAGAATGTACCATGAACACTTGATAAGAATGTATATTCTGCTGCTTTAGGGTGAAAGGTTCTAAAGATATCTATTAAATTGAGATGATCTAGTGTGTCCTTTAATCTGCTGTTTCTTTGTTAATTTTCTTTCTTGAGGATCTATCTAGTGATGTTAGTGGGGTATTAAAATCCCTTACTATTATAGTGTTGCTGTTGATCTCGCTCTTTATATCCATCAAAGGCTGCTTTATATGTTTAGGTGCTCCTATATTAGGTGTGTAGATATTTATAATGGTTATATCTTCCTGTTGGATTGCTCCCTTTATCATTATGTAGTGGTCTTCTTTATCTCTTACTGTATTCTTTGTTTTAAAGTCCATTTTGTCTGATATAAGTATTGCTACCCCAGCTTTTTTTTCATTTCCATTTGCATGAAATGTTTTTTTCCATCCTTTTACCTTCATCCTATGTGCATCTTTTGTTTTAAGGTGTGTCTCTTGTAGACAGCATATGTACGAGTCCTGTTTTCTTATCCATGCAGCTACCCTATGTCTTTTGATTGGATCATTTAATCCATTTACATTTAAGGTTATTATTGATATGTAGTTGTTTATTGCCATTTTATTCTTTAAAGCTGTATTCCTCTTTTGCTATATTCTTTTCCCACTTTTATCTGTTTACACCATGCCCCTTAACATTTCCTGCAGCATTGGTTTGGTTGTAATAAATTTCTTTAGGTTTTTTTTGTCTGGGAAACTTTTTATTTCTCCTTCAACTTTAAATGATAGCCTTGCTGGATAAAGTAGTCTTGGTTGTAGGTTCTTGTTCTGCATTACTTTGAATATTTCTTGCCATTCCCTTCTGGCTTAAAGTGTTTCTGTTGAGAAGTCTGATGTCATCCTTATGGGGGCTCCTTTATAGGTGATAGCCTTTTTTTTCTTGCAGCTTTTAATATTTTCTCTTTATCACTTAGCTTTGGTATTTTAATTATGATGTGTCTTGGTGTAGGTTTCTTTGGGTTTCTCTTTAGTGGAGTTCTCTGTGCTTCTTGAACTTGTGAGAGTTTCTCCTGCATTAATTTAGGGAAGTTTTCAGCTATGATATGATTGAACAAAGCCTCTATCCCTTGTTCTTTCTCTTCTTCTTCAGGAACCCCTATGATGCGGATGTTATTTCTCTTTTATGTTGTCACAGAGCTCTCTAAGAGTTTCCTCAGACTTTTTGAGTCTCTTTTTTTTCTTCTTCTCTGCTTTCATGCCTTCATTCCAGTTGTCCTCCAACTCACTGATTCGATCCTCAGCTCTATCCATCCTGTTTTTAATGCCTTCCTTTGTGGTCTTCATTTCTGATATTGTATTTGTCATCTCTGACTGATTCTTTTTTAATATTTCAATATCCTTTTTTATACTTGCTATTTCTTTATTTAGGTGTTCATGATGACCATCCATTGTTGTTCTAAGATCCCTAAGCATCCTTACAATCATTATTTTGAACTCCGCATCCGGAAGTTTGATTATTTCCATATCACTCAGTTCATCTCCTGAAGGTTTCTCTTGTGGTTTCATTTGGATTGCACTTCTTTGTCTTCTCATTGTGTCTGTGTGTTTGGGTGTTTTGTTTGTAGAGCTGGTTGAGTCTAGGCTTAGTGTTGTCTGCCTCCAGTTTTCATTTGTGTTGTTTCTAGGTCTTCTTGGGTTGGCATCAGCTATTATTTGTAATCCACTTTCCGATTTGGGCCGCTTTGAAGTGTTGATTTGTTTGTTTTCTTAACAGGTGATTGTCTTGTTTGCTGATCTCAGCAGGGGTCTTATTTGAAACTGTATTCAGGAATGTGGTGGGTGTGACCTGAGGCTCTGAAGTCCTCTTCTGCCAGTTAATCTCTCTGGGGGCAGGTTGCGTTCTCAGCTTCAGTAGGGAGAGGTGTATCTCAGATCACCATGGAGACCTGAGTTACTGCCCCTCTTTTCCACTTCTTGTTTTCAGCTGTGTCTTGTTGCACTGATTGGAGCTGGAGAGATGTCTGTATCTCTGTGACCTAGAAGTACTTTTGTATTTTGCTTTGTGGAAGGATCAGCCCCTCCCCCAGTTATGGCCACCTCCAGCACTGAATGAGTCAGCTTTTTATGTCATCACCTGTATTCCTTTCCCCTTCACCATCCATCTCTCTCTCTCTCTCTCCTTTCTTTTTGGAAGACAAGCGGGCCCTTTCAACACACCTTGTTCCCTGGTCACCAGGCAAGTGGCTGTGAGCAGTATTTACTGCTCTTTTCTTTGGAGTGAGAGTCCAGGCTCACCCCCCCCCCCCGCTGTTCCTGTAAGCAGGGGAGATTCAGGCACTCCCTACCAGGTTTGTTGTGTCTTCTTCTTTGCTCCTTGGTTTTTGAAAGCTGTTCTTGTAGTCCAGATTTGGTTTTTCATGCTGATTGTTTATAATCCAGTTTGGTGGTGTGAGCTGGGAGTCTGTGCATCTGCCTACTCTGCTGCCATCTTCAGGTCTCTTTTTCTTGCTTTTTAAGGTATGTCTCTAATGCTATAAACTTCCCTTTCAGTATTGCTTTTGCTGTATCCCATAAATTTTGAGTTGTTGTATGTTCATTTTCATTTGTTTCAAGGAAATTTTTTATTTCTTCCTTGATCTCATTGTTGTCCCATTCATTATTTAATAACATGCTGTTTAGTTTCCAAGTGTTTGACTGTTTTTCAGTTTTTCTATTGTAGTTGATTTCTAGTTTCATATCATTGTGATCAGAGAATATGCTTAATTTGTTTTCACTCTTCTTAAATTTATTGAGACTCATTTTGTGTCCTAACATGTGGTCTATTCTAGAGAATGTATCATGAGCACTTGAAAAAAATGTATAATCTGCTGCTTTAGGGTGAAAGGTTCTGAAGATATTTATTAAATCCAGTTGATCTAGTGTGTCCTTTAAGGCTGCTTTTTCTTTGTTAATTTTCTTTCTTCAGGATCTATCCATTGATGTTAGTGGGGTATTGAAATCCCCTACTATTATAGTATTGCTGTTGATCTAGCCCTTTATGTTCATCAGAATCTGCTTTATATATTTAGGTGCTTCTATATTAGGCATATAGATATTTATAATGGTTATATCTTCCTGTTGGATTGCTCCCTTTATCATTATGTAGTGACCTTTTTTTATCCCTTACCATAACCTTTGTTTTAAAGTCTATTTTGTCAGATATAAGTATTGCTACTCCAGCTTTTTTAAATTTCCATTTGCATGAAACATTTTTTTCCATCCCTTTACTTTCAGTCTATGTGTATCTTTTGTTTTGAAGTGGGTCTCTTGTAGACAGCATATGTATGGTCCTGGTTTCTTTTTCTTTTATTTTTTTTACAGGGACAGAGAGAGAGAGTCAGAGAGAGGGATAGATAGGGACAGACAGACAGGAAGGGAGAGAGATGAGAAGCATCAATCATCAGTTTTTTGTTGCGACACCTTAGTTGTTCATTGATTGCTTTCTCATATGTGCCTTGACTGGGGGTCTACAACAAACTGAGTAATCCCTAGCTCGAGCCAGCGACCTTGGGTCCAAGCTGGTGAGCTTTTTGCTCAAGCCAGATGAGCCTGCACTCAAGTTGGCAACCCTGGGTTTTCGAACCTGGGTCCTCTGCATCCCAGTCCAACGCTTTATCCACTGCACCACCACCTGGTTAAGCACGGTCCTGTTTTCTTATTCTTGCAGCTACCTTATGTCTTTTGATTGGAGCATTTAATCCATTTACATTTAAGGTTATTATTGATATGTAGTTGTTTATTGCCATTTTATTCTATAAATCTACATTTCTCTTTTACTAGATTTCCCCCCCCCCCTTTGTTCTGTTTATAACAAGCCCCTTAACATTTCTTGCAGCATTGGTTTGGTTGTAATGAATTCCTTGAGGGGTTTTTTTGTGTGTGTGGGGGAAACTTTTTATTTCTCCTTCAATTTAGAATGATAACCTTTCTGGATAAAGAAGTCTTGATTGTAGGTTCTTGTTTTGCTTTACTTTAAATATTTCTTGCCATTCTTTTTTGGCCTCAAGTGTGTCTGTGGAAAAGTCAGATGTCTTCTTTATGGGGGCTTCTTTGTAGGTGATTGACTACTTTTCTCTTGCAGCTTTTAATATTCTTTCTTTATCTCTTAGCTTTGGTATTTTAATTATGATGTGTCTTGGTGTAGGTCTCTTTGAGTTCCTCTTTAATGAGATTCTCTGCACTTCTTAAACTTGTGTGACTTTTTTCTTCATCAATTTAGGAAAGTTTTCAGCTATGATTTCTTCAATCAGGTTTTCTACCCCTTGCTCTTTCTCTTCTCCTTCAGGAACCCCTATGATGCAGATGTTATTTCTCTTCATGTTGTCACAGAGTTCTCTTTGAGTTTCGTCAGACTTTTGGATCCTTTCTTTTCTTTTTTTTTTCTTCACTGTTCTGCGTCTGTGCTTTTGTTTATTTTGTCCTCTGAAGTGCTGATTCAGTTCTTTGCTTGATCCAGCCTGCTTTTAATTCCTCCTAATGTAGTTTTTACTTCTAATATTGTGTTTGTCATTCCTGTCTTATTCTTTTTTATGATTTCAATGTTCTTTTTGATGCTTGATATCTCTTTGTTTAGGTGCTCATTATGTCTATTTATTGTTTGTCTAAGATTCTTGAGCATCCTAACAATCATTATTCTAAACTCTACATCTAGTATCTTGGTTATTTCCATCCCATTCAGTTATTTTTCTGGGGATTTCTCTTGTTGATTCATTTGAATTGCATTTCTCTGTCTTTCCATTTTGTCTCTGTATATACTTCTCTTTTAGATGTACTATTTGTATAGTTAGCTGAGCATAGGGTTGGTGTTGTCTGCCTCCAGCTTTCAGTTGTGTTGTTTCTAGATCATCTTGCATTGGCCATAGCTGTTGTTTGTAATCCACTGTGGGCTACTTGTCTGATGCTACTGTTCTTTTTTGCTATTTGTGTCAGCATTTTCATTGCCTTAGCTGGGTCAGGTGTGAGGACCCCTTTCTTCAGATACCACTCTAACTAGGGTTGCTAGGTCCTGAGTTGATGCTCTCCATACCTGGCCACTGGAAGTACAGCCCTAGACTTACTTCCCTGGCTGAAACCTGGTGCAAACCAGTGGGGATCACTACTTATGACTGGCCTTTAGCAATCTTTTTGGAGCTACAGGAAATCCAGAATTTGTGGGTGACTCTACTGGGCCCAAATGCCATTGTAAATATCAGCTGCACTCATAGGATGACTTTTATATACTCTTGGCCAGTGTATGTGACCTCTTTATTCCCGAGTTGTGGTGTTTCCATGCCTGCCATTGCCACCGCCTCCTCAGGCACTCACCACCATGAGGATCAGTATATGAAAAAAATAGCATTTCATAAGACATATGGACAGGGTCTCACTTTCAAAGGGTCACAATTTCAATGTGCCCAGACTCTTTTTACCTGACAAGTGGTAGGACAGGACATCCTTACTGAATCAGGACATCTCCAACAAGAGGGTACTCATACTAGAAACAGGCCAAATAAATTGTTAGTTTTTGGGGTGACTTTGCAAATGAGAAAAACTTATGATCAGAAAGTTCACACAAGAGAAAGACCTTATGAGTGCAGAATGTGGTAAATCTTTTAGTAGCAGTGGCTTTTGTTATCAGAGAGTTCACAGTGGAGAAAGGCCTTATGAGTGCAGTATATTTGGGAAGTCTTTTTCCACAGAACTGGCTTTCATTTTCATCAGAGAATTCACAATGAAGAAAAGCCTTATGAGTGCAGTGAGTGTGGGAAATCTTTTTACAGGAACTCTAACCTTCATTGTCATCAGAAACTTCACAGTGGAGAAAAACCTTATATGTGCAATGAGTGTGGAAAATGTTTTAAGAAGTAGGATAATTTGAATGTCATCAGACAATTCACTCTGGTGAAAGACCTTATGCATGCCATGAATGTGGAAAATCTCTTATCTAGAAGTTCAACTTCATTATCATCAGAGAGTTCACACTGGCAAAAGGCCTTATGAGTGCAGTGAATGTGGGAAATCTTTTTTCAGGAACTCTAATCTTAGTTATCATCAGAAGCTTCTCAGAGGAGTAAATGCAGCGAATGTGAAAAAATGCTTTACAAGAATCTCTGACCTTCATTATCATCAAAGTGTCCACAGTGGAGAAAGGCCTTATGAGTGCTGTGAGTGTGGAAAATCTTTTAAGAAGTATTATTTGAATTCTCATCAGCCAGTTCACACTGGTGAAAGATGTTATAAGTGTCGTGAATGTGGGAAATCTTTTATCAGGAAGTCTAAACTTCATTATCATCAGAGAGTTCACATTAGGGTTAATTTAATTTTTGCAAATATTATAAAAACTTTTTCATAAACAGTTTTAGAATGTGGAAAAAAGTGACTGGAGACATCGAGTTGGCAGCTGAACACATAGGCCTGGATATTTAGGAAGTGTTCCAGCATGGTGACACAAAGTGGTAGCTCTTTTGCATACTAGGATAGTGCTGAGGATGACCAGGGGGTAACAGCAAAGCAAGTGACCTCTTGCTCAAGCCAGTGACCTGGGGCTCAAGCCAGCAACTTGGGGATCAAGCCAGCCACCTTGGGCTTCAAGCCAATGACCTTTGGGCTCAAGCCAACGACCATGGTGTCATATCTCTGATTTCATGCTATAGGTAGCAACCCAACACTCAAGCTGGATGAGCCTGTGCTCAAGACAGCAACCTCAGTGTTTCCAACCTGGGTGGTCTGTGTCACAGGCTGACACTCTATCCACTGTGCTACTGCCTGATTAGAAATGTTGGTAAGATTTCTATGTAATATGATTATGGGGTCTAAGACATACTGTTCTAGATTCATTTGTATTTCTTCTGGCAGGTTGGTGTGACCTTTGAGGATGTTGCTGTGTACTTCTGCAGAGAAGAATGGTGCCTTCATGATGAGGCTCAGAGACGCCTGTACCTGGATGTAATGCTGGAGAATTTTGCACTTATATCCTCACTGAGTAAGACTCTGACTCTTCTGGTGCACTCTTTGAGCATGCTGGCACCCGCTTTTACTCATGCTTGTAATTTGCTTCTTCTATTTTAAGCTCTAAGAGATCAAATAAGACTTCCACCCAGGGTTTGATTCCCAAAAAGGGCACACAGGAGAAGCACCCATCTGCTTCTCTATCCTTCCCCTCTCCTTTCTCTCTGTTTCTCTCTTCCCTTCCCACAGCCAAGGCTCCACTGGAACAAAGTTGGTCCAGGCACTAAGGACAGCTCCATGGTCTCCACCTTAGGCACTAAAATGGCTCTGGTTACAACCAAGCAATGCCTCCGATGGGCAGAGCATCGTCCCCTGGTGGGCATGCCGGGTGGACCCTGGTCGGGCGCATGTGGGAGTCTGTCTCCCTCTCCACCCCCCCACCCCCCGTTCACTTTTCACTTAGAAAAACATACAAAAAATGGGCGCTGGGCTGTTCAGGATGTGCTGGCCTTCAGAGCATGTCAGCTGATTGCAAATTGTGGGTTCCATTACTGATTGGGAAGAGCCGTTGTTTTGCTAATGTTTCCTGGGGGAGAGGGTTTCCTGCCAGAAAGTGTTTAAAGGAAAGAACATAAGCGGAAGAGAGATTCTGCCCCAACCACTGGGAGGTGCTGCTGGATTTCTTTTCTTTCCCTGTGAGGAAGGAGGGGCAGGCCCCCTCTTCCCTGAGAAGGAAGAAACAAAAAGAGATCAAGGGAATGGAGCCAGCGAAGTTAACCAAGTCAGTCAGTGACAAATAAACTATATCCCATAGTTGTCATAATGGGTGCTTAAGAGTCACTTACAATACAAAGCAAGAATAGCGGGATATGCTGTAACTATGGCCCCTGATCTGGAAATCCCTTCCCTCTTAATGACTCCTCTAAAAGTTTCCTTCTCCTCTCCTTGAGTCCTGGGAAACCTTAAGATGAGAAATCACATGCCCATTGCTTAGATACTGTAAAGGTATATATAACCTATAAGAAAATCAAATTCAGGAAGCCTGTGTTTTGAAGCTTCAATCTCCACATGCTCCACTGGCTTAAGTAAATTCTTGTTCCTTTAGTAACGTTATCTGAGCCTGACCAGGTGGTGGCACACTAGAAAGAGTGACAGACTGGGTTGCAGAGGACCCAGGTACCAGAACCCTAACTTGCCAACTTGAGCACGAGTTCATCTGGTTTGAGCAAAGCTCACCAGCTTGAGCCCAAGGTTGATGGTTTGTCGAAAGGGTACTAGGTCTGCTGTCACCCCCTGGTCAAGGCACATATGAGAAAGCAATCAATGAATAGCTAAGGTGCCGCAACAAAAAAATTGATGCTTCTCATCTCTCCCTTCGTGTCTGTCTGTCCCTCTCTGTCTCTCTCTGTCTCTGTCACACACACAAAAAAAGAGTGTTATCTCTCTTCCATCAGGTCACTTCCTGTTACACCTGATCCTATGCCCTCCAAGTTAAAAACAGGTTTCTGCTTTTCCCTTGGCTTTCTTGTGACTTTCCTGTCTTGGGGAGACACCAATAAACAGAATGGCCCACCATCCTTGGGCTCCACTGTTTCTTTATCATTTGCCTGAATTCAATGAGAAAATTGCATGAGAATGGTCATGATGGTGGTGGCCCTTGGCCTTTCAATCAGTCAGTCCTGTCTTGACTGGGAGGCAGAGGCCTATATTTTTTTTTCTTAGGGTCCTTGGAACCATGAAAATTTGTGAACAGGGAGGGACATGGGTTTTTAAGGCATTTTTAAATCTTGCTGAAAGAGAATAGACTGCAATGGGGTGATGAGGGCAATGAGGCCCCGAGAGTTGAGTCCCCGTTCAAGGTCACAGAGATGAGAAGAGGCAGTACTCAGGACTGAGTTCCAGTGAAAAGACAGTTTGCTGGAGGTCACCTGACTCCAGAACTGGTTAGGGAATAGAGGTTGTGTCTTCCCACTGGTTTCAAGGGTGGAAAACCACTTATGTAAACTAGACAGGTCAGGATGGGGTGTCAGTGATTCTCTCTGGTCCTGACTCCACCTTGTAGTGTCTGGGATCCTGGTGCCTCTGTTGCAGGGATCAAAGGGGGATGAAAACTCCCAACAACTTTATGAAGGAAGGAGAATTTACTTAGCTGGCAGAGCTGCATGACCCCAAAAGAGGCAAAAAAAACACGTGCTCCCCAAGGTTAGATTTATTACATATTATATACCTTTACAGCTTTAGCTTTCATGTGACAAATGCCAGATTTCTATGACTTCTTTGAAGGCCTACTTGATTTTCATGTCTTAGGGAGGGGAAGGAAAGAGGAGGCCGGAGGGTCTGTCCTTGATAATCCTTTCATTCATTCTTCTTATTGAAGTTGCGATTTCCTTTCCAGGAACTGATAACAGGCAAAGTCCACACCCGTGGTTTGTTATTTTCTAGACTTTTCTTTCTGGCCTTGTTCCATCAGTCAAGAACACTGAGGTCACAGGCTGGAGTGTAGGACCCCAGACATTGCAGGCCCCACTGTTCTGCTTTGTTTTGGTTTCTCTGTCCTCACCTCCAGACTGTTTTCTCAGTTCTTGGATGTGGAAATCCATGCAATACCCCCAAGCCCTGTGTCCTGAGTGCAGGCTACAAGTGAAATGACTGTGCCCCAACATTTGGCAATAAATGTAAACAGATATGGAAGGTTAACCCAGAGAGAGTCGCCAGCATGTCAAAATGCTTGTAGATGCCATTGAGTTGAGAACAGGTAGCACATGTTTTCATTTTTTATGTTCAAAACAAAGAGCAGGGAACTCTAAATTAAGACCTGTAAAATGGCAGAGTGACGGTGGTGGTATAAAGCCAGGAGCCAAGGCCACCATCTGATAGATACGTGAATTCCAAACTGCCCTCTTGATGTTCCGCTTATCTGTCAGACCTCACCCTTACTGGACTATTGACCCTGAGACAGAGGAATTCCAAAAAGTTGACAACCCGCCCCAAGGAGGGGCTCCGGACACATCAGGACTTTTGATTCAACACCCACATGCTCGAAGCCCCCCAAGGAGGAGCATTCCGGACATACCAGGACTTTTGCCTCAGTATCCCCTCAGGCTCTCCCAAACACTACATAACTCGCCCCTAGTCTGTAACCGGTGCTCTTCTCCCCCAGGAGAAGTGCCCGGCAGGGTTCCTTTCTTCCTTTCAATAAAGCCTGTGACTCTGGTCTTTCGGACTCCCATGGATTCCAACATTTGGTGCCGAAACCCGGGACAGGGTACTAACTGCCTGGACGATCCCTCTTTGCCGTTCAAACTTACAACCAGGGAAGCAATGGGCAGCGGCAGCTCGTCCCGGGCTTACTCCCTGATTCTGTTTGGACGTGTAATTGTAGGTCGATTGGCCGGCAGTCTAACCCTGTCCTGAACCCCTGCTGGACCAGAAGGTAAGGAGTTTCTCCCTTCCCCTTCCCCGGTTGGCCTCTAAATTTCTCTCTAAAAATACCCCTTTCTGGTCGGACGGTTTTCTCTGATACGCCTCACGTTTTGAGGGGTTTGACTTTCAGTCTCAGTGGACTGCACAGAAGACTAGGCGCCTAGCCAAACCTCTCCACTCTCTCGGACTTCTCGTCCTGGAGCTCCCTGACAGGTGGTGACGACCTCTATCAGGGACGACTCCCCCACACGGAGATTCTCTCCTCTTGAGACAGTGACAAAAGGCGGGGACACCCCCTCTTGCTCACCTGTCTCCACTCTGGGCTCTTCAGAGTCTAAGTCTTCCGACCAGACCCCTCTAGGATGTCTCATAAAAATCCTCGCCAAATTCGGTCTCTCAGACCTTAAACCAAAGAAATTAATCTTCTTCTCTAACACGGCATGGCCTCAGTACTGACTAGACAATGACTCCCATTGGCCTGAAAACAGGACATTCGATTATAATATCCTAAGAGATCTTGACAATTTCTGCCACTGGACGGGGAGGGCATCAGAAATTCCTTACGTGCAGGCTTTCTTCTCCCTTCTCTGTCTTTAATTTCTGTACCTTCTGTTCCACACGCAGGCCGTTTTTGGCCAAAGAAACCTCACCTAAAACCTCTGCTCCTAATCTTTCCTTCTCCGCGGACTCCCAACTCTCTCCTTCTCCTGCCTGACCCCCGGCGCACCCCTCTCTCGGGACCCCTCTCTAGTCTCTCAGCAAATCTTTTTACTGGAGTCTCTTCCCTCCAGAAAGCTCTTCCCTTCACTGAATCCTGTTTTCTCATTTCACCAGTCTCTTTCTCCTCCCCTGCTGGCCAGGGGCCTCTCCCTTCTCCACTGTGTTCTTCGTCCCCTCCCCCCTCCTCAGAAGCTGTGGCTCTGGCTGCGGTGCCTGTCTCATCTCTGACCTCTCCTCTCTCCTTACAAACTGCAGTTCTGTCTCCTCTCCGACCCCTCCTCCTTCC
Source organism: Saccopteryx leptura (assembly GCF_036850995.1). Lineage (NCBI taxonomy): Eukaryota > Metazoa > Chordata > Mammalia > Chiroptera > Emballonuridae > Saccopteryx > Saccopteryx leptura. Next base: position 82,805,665 of record NC_089505.1, on the reverse strand, counting down.
TTACAAACTGCAACTGTGCCTCTTTCCTCCTTGCCCTCTCCTCTCTCCTCCGAGCTCTAAATACTTTTGACTCCTCTGACCATGTGGCGCCACACCAATACTTTAACCTCCTTCTCTCCTCCTGCAGATTCTGACTTTCCTTCTTTCCATCCAGCTGCTTTCTCTGTCCATCCGTCTGCTTTCTCTCTTCCTCCCCTCTATGCTGGCAACTTCCTGCCATCTTGAAAAACTTAAAAAGCAGAATTATATTAAGCTATATGAGTAAGTAATCCGTCTTGTCTCTTTGTCTGTCAGAAAATATCTCTAGTATAATTTGAATTGAAACAAGTAAAGCACGCTCATTTAAATTCCTTAATTCATAACTTTTATGTAAAGTCTTTATTTAATGTGTAACTGTGTCTGTTTCTAAGGCCTTAAACCAGTAATTACCCACCTCATAAACCAGGTTTACTCATCCCCATGGAATCTCCCTGCAATACCCCTATCTTTCCTGTTCGAAAACCTTCAGGAGTTTTTCACCTTGTACAAGTCTTACACCTAGTCAATGAGTCAGTAATTCCCCTCCATCCAGTAGTCCCTAATCTCTGTAAATTACTGTCACACATTTTCTCAAACACCACTCACTTCATGGTCCTAGACCTCAAGAATGCCTTCTTTACCATTCCTCTACTCCCTGACTCTTACTTTCTGTTTGCCTTTACCCAGACACTAATGCAGCCCAGCAACTTAACTTACATAGACTATTTTACCCCAAGGGAATCAGAAACAGCCCACACCTGTTTTGGCAGGCACTAGCTCAGGATTTAGCAGCATGCAATCTCAAAACTAGTACTCTCTTACAATATGTAGATAACCTACTCCTCTGCAGCCCCTCCCTGCCTGCCTCAAGGAGACTCACCACCACCCTTCTTAACTTCCTCACTATGAAGTGTTATCCTGTCTTCTCTGCTAAGGCTCAACTTTATTCTCAGTCCCTAGTCTATCTAGGCATTACTTTAACCCCCACCACCTGAAGTCTCACCCTAGATCAAACTCAGACCCTCCACAGTCTCCAACCACCTACCACAACAGATCAAATATTTTCTTTCCTCAGTCTAACAGGCTTCTTTAAACACTGAATTCCCAATTTTGCTCTCTTAGTCAAGCCCCTCAGTGAGATCTTCTGAGCATGGCTTTTAAGGTCTATAATGACCAAGGAAGTAACAGAAAAGGCAAATAAGGCCCAAAAGAAGTCAGGAAATACCAACTTTTGACTCCAGCGCCCTAAGGGGTTTCACAGCATTCTATCAAGGCCCTGCTCCAGAGTGGAAAGAAAGGTCATTGAACTAAAGCCTGCCAGGCTTCCCGGCCCCACCGGTGACACACTTGTGCTGTGGAAAGAGGGACATGAGAAGGTAAGCTGCCCCCTTTCTCCATGGAGGGAGGGTTCAGTCTCTCCTAGCCCTGCTCCAGCTACCTGTGATCTGACCTTGCCCAGCGTGCTGGGAATTGCCACTGAAGGCCCAAGGACATCGTTCACGAGCCTAAGGTATTTCTTCCAAAAGCAGATAAGCTAATCTCATTTCTTGTAAACACAAGGGCCATCTACTATGTCTTGCCTGAATATTTAAGTTCTATTTATCCCTCAAAGATCTCTACTGTGGGTATTGACAGTCTGATTTTATTGCTTTATTTAATGTTTAGTATCTCCTTTGTTCCTCCTATCTCAATGCCCCATGCCTATTATAGGCTGGGACCTGCTGGTAATTCCAGCTAGAAGCAGTGGTCACTAGGACTTAAACTCTAACTGCAAAGTGTAGAAATGTAACACCCTTTCCCTAAGTACTTGCAGGTTTTATAGGTCACTCAGCAAACTGTTCAAACACTGTCCAAGAGGCACTTCCAGCATTACATCATCCAAGGACTGACTTTCACATGGACAGGTCCACACACCGTAATCCTGACAACTCACTCCCACTGCACCTTTCAGCCTGCCTCACCAAATCAGGAACTTTCTACTTGTGTGGGACCAACACCTATCTGTGTCTCCATACTAATTAGACAAAAATCTGTATCCTAATCTATCTCACCCTAAATATCAACCTAATCCCACCCCATGAGCCTCTTCCAGTTCCTAATACACTATCCATCAATGTAAGGACCAAACAAGCTATACAGGTAATTTCTCTTCTTATTGCTTTAAGAAATCTCTACAAAAGTAGATCTAGGAACAAGGGGACTAGACACACTGCCCTGTCTTATTCCTATTTACTCTCTCTCTCTCTCTCTCTCTCTCTCTCTCTCTCTCTGAAGCCCAGCGAATTCGTAAACATGGAATCAGTGGTTTCACACAAACTGGGCGTCTTACTATTGCCTTTCATTAGTTCACTCACTTTCCTATTTACTTTTCTAACTTTTAGACCCTGCCTCTTACGTTTGTTTTCTAGTTTTTTACAGAACCGCATGCAGACCTTCACCAATCAGACAACTGGAAAAATCTACCTAACCCTACACATCAACCCTGAAACCTGCCCTCATGAAACAGAAAAATCTGAAACCCTGTATCAGCAAACCTCCTAAATCCTATCTTTCAACCTCTACAGGTCCCCTAACCCTAAAGCTCTCCCATATTCCTGAAGAACTAGGAGAATAAATAGCAACACCTCTTAACGCTTCTCAGTCTTTTTCCCTTCACATAGTAAAAGGACAAGATCACTGGGTCTTTTTGGAGCCTACAAACGGACATGAAACATTTCTTTTAACTCAAGCTAACTGCTCTCTCCAGGTCTGCCAGGAAAAAATATCTCTAACTTTACCATGGAAGAACTTTCACACACACACCCCTATACAACCCTCCTTATCTCTGCATTGCTAATCTCCAAATACCTGCCTCTTTCTTTATTAAGTTTCTACAGGCCAGGATGAGAGAAATCTCTAGGATTACCTACAATCAAATGCTCCTACACTCCTATTCCCCAATACCCCAAGGAGAACTTCATGAGGGAAATATCAAATAGGTAGGGATGACAGCAGGAAGAAGCCGCCCCTCAGCCCGAGAAGTTCCCTCCTGAATGTTCTCCAAACCCTCTTCCTCTTTACCACACATATTCAATCCTTCTAAAAATCTTACACCAACAGGTTTCCTGTATTTTAAAATCTCCACATGTCCTCTCATTCAAGAGGAACCAGACTAGCATGTCTCATGAGGCTCATCCAGGAGACCATGTATCACCATGTCACTCTGACCACTTGGCACTAGCAGCAAGCAACTAACAATTATTACCTCGCAAAATTTTTGTTTACTTCCTCACTCAGGTTTTCAGAAACATCGCCTGGTTCAGACCTTACAGCATGGAAATTGACGACCTCCTTAACTGGATGAGGGACTTGGCTTGGCAAGGTTCCCTTCTCGAGTTCTCTCCAGAAGAAGCAATAATTTTCCAATTTTTTCTCCTCTTTCTCCTCATTACCCCTTACCATATATTATAAAATTAATAACTGCCTTTCTTTTATATGTAACCACAGAGTCGAGAAATGATAGATACGTGAATTCCAAACTGCCCTCTTGATGTTCCGCTTATCTGTCAGACCTCACCCTTACTGGACTATTGACCCTGAGACAGAGGAATTCCAAAAAGTTGACAACCCGCCCCAAGGAGGGGCTCCGGACACATCAGGACTTTTGATTCAACACCCACATGCTCGAAGCCCCCCAAGGAGGAGCATTCTGGACATACCAGGACTTTTGCCTCAGTATCCCCTCAGGCTCTCCCAAACACTACATAACTCGCCCCTAGTCTGTAACCGGTGCTCTTCTCCCCCAGGAGAAGTGCCCGGCAGGGTTCCTTTCTTCCTTTCAATAAAGCCTGTGACTCTGGTCTTTCGGACTCCCATGGATTCCAACACCATCAAAGCAGCCCGGCCCATGCAGGTTCATATTGGATTCGGACAGTAGGTAAAGAAACAACGGAGCCACAAACTGGTGCTCCATAGTCTTTAATCCTAGCTTGCACCCGGCGGGCAAGTAAAAACATACACTGGGCTCCAAAACCCACTCACATTCAGTGCTCACAAAGCCACTGACTTATCCGAGTTTCCTAGAATCAAAGGTTTCTAGCTCACCAGACTTATTCACCTCTTTTCCCCATCTCCTTCCTTCTCTCTACACAAACTGGCATCTCACTCAGCACTCCGCCATCTTGGCTGCTTCTCCTGGCCACATGGCCTCTTTCTGCTCTCTGCTCTGCTCCCTCTGCTCTCTCATGCTAATCATCCCAGGAACCAAAGAGAGCAAGCTCTCGTTCTGCCCCCATTTTATAGTGTAGAAATCCAAACCTTTAATCCAATATACAAAACAGGGAAGTCTCTAATACAAAGTCACTTCTCTGAGGCATGATTGGATTGTACCTCCCCACATCAAAAAGGGTGGGAAAGGCTTAATCCCAAAATTCAAGCCCCAGACTACAAGGAATCTGCCTGCCCAGAGAGACACACATTAATATCACCTGGGCAACGGTCTCCACGTGGGCAGCGCCACTTTAACAAAGTGAGCATAATACATTTTATCTGCCCAACAGGTGGCATCTACAGTATTATGGAGATAATGGAGCATTTCATATGATAAATGAGTGGGCCTCTCCTAGATTTAACAGGCTCTATGTGGTTACACAGTGAAGGACAGATAATGGGGTTAAGGGAGATGGCAGGGAGCTCAGGAGAAGGCATGTACTATAACCATAGTTGTGCTAATGACCTAGAATTTTTGCCATGGTTCTTTGTTTTGTTTTGTTTTGTGACAGACAGAGAAAGGGATGCATAGGGACAGACAGACAGGAAGGGAAAGAGATGAGAAGCATCAATTCTTTGTTGTGGTACCTTAATTGTTCATTGATTGCTTTTATATATGTGCCTGGACCCAAGCTATGGGAGAGGGCTACAACCTAGCAAGTGACCCCTTGCTTGAGCCAGTAAACTTGGAGTCAAGCCAGTAAACATGGGGTTATGTTTATGATCTCACAATCAATTCGGCGACCCCACGCTCAAGCCAGCAACCTCGGGGTTTCAATCCTGGGTCTTCTGCATCCTAGTCCAGCTTTCTATCCATTGCAGCACTGCCTGGTCATTTCCATGGTTCATTTTGTTAAAAGCAGGGCACAGTAGAATTTTAGACACTGCAACTGAGGGAGAGAAAGGAAAGAGTTGGGGACAACCCAGAGATTTGTGTTCCAGCAGCTAAAGCAATAGATGGTCCATCAACTGCTGGGTAAAAAGTAGGTTCATTTTTCCTGGAATTATCAAATTGTTTTCTTGCCTGATCAGGCAGTGGCACAGTAGATAGTGTCGGACTGGGATGCCAAGGACCCAGGTTCAAGACCCCGAGGTCGCCAGCTTGAGCATGGGCTCATCTGGTTTGAGCAAAAACTCACCAGCTTGGACCCAAGGTCTCTGGCTCCAGCAAGGGGTTATTTGGTCTGCTGAAGGCCCACGGTCAAGGCACATATGAGAAAACAATCAATGAACAACTAAGGTGTCGCAATGCGCAATGAAAAACTAATGATTGATGCTTCTCAACTCTCCGTTCCTGTCTGTCTGTCCCTCTCTCTGACTCTCTCTTTATCTCTGTTAAAAAAAATTGTTTTTTTGGCTGTGGTAAGGGTCTGGGAATGTATGAAGTAGGAAAATGAACACACAGATCTGGAAATCTGGCAAGGGATACAGGATAAAGACGTGCAAAACTGTAGCTTTTTGTGTAACAGGGTGGAGTTGAGGTAGACATTCAGGAGTGAGTGCATATTTTGGTGGAAATGATCACAGAAGCTTAGTGGTTTGTTTCCTTATCACCTGATTGGGGTTGCTCATCCTCACAAACAGGTGAGGAAGAGTAGTGATAGTGGCATCAGAGTGGAGAGACTATGATTCCTCCAGGTGGTCTAGGCTGGATGGGATAAGTGACATTAGTGGCTGTAGAGGTCAAGGGGTATATGAGATGAGATGATACTGAGGGCAGGATTATGCTTCACATGAATTTTGTCTTGTGCTCTCCTGGGCTCTGGCTTTTTTTTTTTTTTTTTTTTTTTTTTTTTTGCCTTCTTCTTGTCTAAGGTCATGGGCAAATATGGTCGTTTGGAAGTGGCATTGTGCCGGTAATGGAGACCATGTTTTTTATTTTTTTAGGCAAAGTTTGAGTGGTGAGAGAAGGGTTATGGATTGTGAAGGGACAGCAGGAAAAATGCAGAGTGGAGAGGAGTCATTTCTTTGTGAAATTTCCATTGGCATCCAGGTGACAAATATTATAGCAGTGATAAGAAGTAGAAAAGGTGGACATCAGAGCCTCATTTAGAGTTTTTCTGGGATTTGGGATCCCTCAGACTGGTTTAGTGTTTCAGAAATCTATTTGAGTATATTAAGCACTCTCTGGATACCATATACCAAATTCATAGGTGAGTGCACAGAGATCCCTGCAGTGTGGAGCAGGAAGGTGGTATATCTGAGAGAGACTTTGGTTTCAAATATGAGAAGGAGGTAGAGATTACAAAATGGTGTGTACAGCTAGAGCATGTCTGAGAGCCTGGTGTAAGAATTTAAGGATGAAGCATAACCCACGTTTGGCTATGGAGGCATAATGTGGGATTCTCAGTGGAATTCCTTGTAGGAAGGATGAGGCCCTGCAGGCATTGCCCTGACATTAGATCAGTGGTTTTCAACTTTTTACACTTGGGAAATGGTGAAAATAGAATTATTGCTAATGCAGAAATTATCCTGATCATAGCTAATTTGACTAATATCATTGTATCTGTAATATTTCTATAACATCAGGGTGGTTAACTTTCTTGTGGATCAACATGAAATTTGTAGTGAATCGGTTCATAGACTAGCCATTGAAAAACACTGGCTTGATTCTCATTTACCTGCCATCCCTCTTAGCCAGCTATTGTTGCTGAGGGCAATAAGATTGATTAACCGAACTGGGCTGTCTCTGAACTAAAGAGTCCTGGAGAGAGAGTTGTGTATAGAGAAGATGTGTAAGGAGTAGCATTGTGGGTTCTCAGAAATACTGTTATAATTTTATTTGTATTAATTCCTACATGTTGGTGTAACTTTGGGAGATATTGCCCTCTTCTTCTCCAGGAAGGAATGGTGCCTTCTTAATGAGGCTCAGAGACGCCTGTATCTGGATGTGATGCTGGAGAACTTTGAGCTTATGTCCTCGCTGGGTAAGAGCCTCACTATCCCCATTGAGGTGGACTAGGATTTGCATTTCCCTGTGCCTTCTAGTCCCTGGAAGATTCATGTGTTTACATGTGGACTGTGGGCACTACTTGCTTTTGCAGTTTTCTGGGTACTTGCTGCTTTCGTAAGACATGTTGGTTTGCACTTTTCTCTTTCCTTTGTGCAGCCCCAACACCTGATCTACTGAACTCTTTTATTGGTGTTTACATCATGTGGCCTAATATAATTGATTTTTATGAGTTTGAGCACATTCAGATTACTCCAGCAGGAAACATCCTTCAAAAAGCCTTTTGTGGAAGAAAAAGTAGTAGATCTACCCTTTATTTTTGTGTCCCATTGTTTGCTTGCATCTTTGCTGGGTCTGGTCTTTACTACTGACTGACTTTTGAGGCCAAGTAATGGGTAACTACTGTTTCTTCAGAGTTTAACTTACATTTCTTGAAAATCATTTCATAAAATAATGCCTGACAGATGTTCATTTATGTTGAGAAATGTTTTTTCCTAGAAGGTCAACATGTAATTCTCCAGCATTTTCTTTTGTTCAGGTTGCTGCTGTAAATCAGAGGATGTGGAGGCTCCCACTGAACAGAATGCTTCTGAAAGGGTGCCACAGGCAAAGGATCCTAGTGTGGCTTTGCCTTTGCAGAATAGCCACCCGTGTGAAAATTGTGGCCTCATTTTGCGATTTGCTTTCAACTTGGTTGTGCTGCAGGGATCACAGGTGTTGAAATGTGGTACATGTGAATAACTATTTTATTTCAGTGCAAAGTGTAAGCACCATGAGAATCTGTATATGAAAAAGAAGCATTTTGAAAGACATGTGGACAGAGTCTCACTTGCTAATTGCCACAATTTTAATTTGTCCCACCTGCTTTTTACATGACAGGAGGTAGGGCTGGACATCCTTACTGAATCAGGACATCTCCAGCAGCAGGCTACTCATACCAGGGACAGGCCAGATGAAGTCTCAGTGTCTGGGTGACTTTGCAAACAGGAAAAAATTATTATCAAAGAATTCACACAGGAGATAGACCCTATGAGTGCAGTGAATGTAGGAAATCTTTTATCACAAGAAAGGCTTTCTATTGTCATCAGAGAGTTCACAGTGGACAAAGGCCTTATAAGTGTAGGAGACGACTCTGCACCAATATAAATGGCAGTTAACTGCAGAGCAAGGGTTAGGTGAAGACAACAGATCTTGGAGTATATTGGCCATGGAGAGACAATGGCCAGGGTTACTTGAATGCATGTACGCAGGATTCTTGGAAGAACGCCTCTAAGAACCAGATGTCCTTTGTGATTGATAAGCTCTGGGGCTCTGACTCTTCTTGTGTCCTTGTTCATGAAAAGAAACAGTAGATGTGCAGGGTTGGGGATGAAGCAGATGGAAAAAAAAGCTTGTGTAACTTTCTAGTTTGCTGAGCTATGAGTTTTGGAACTCAATAAATATGCAGTGGCGCAGTTTCTCGGAGCTGATTCCACATAAGAGTTTCAGCCCTCTGCCCAGTTGTTTAAATTTGGTGTGTCTTTTGCCTCACGAGTTCAAATTGTGAATAAATTCATAACATCTGGTGCCCAATGTGGGGCACATTCCACAAATGGGGGCTGGAAGAGGTCAGAGGTTGCAGTCTCAGGACCATCAGACTGAAGGGGGTATAAGACCGCTTGGTAGGTAAGCAAATTTTTTGAAAGGCAAAGTGATGGGAAATTCTCATGCCAGTTTCTCAATAGAGACCAAAAAATACATAAAACTACAGCAAACATTATTAGAGGGTTATGGTGTAACTGTAAATAGTAAAAATATTGTTATTAATTAAAAATATAAGAAAGCATTGTTACTGGTTTCAGCCACAAAGAAAGGCTACTTTAAGTTTAAAAACCTGGAACCAAGTAATGAGAGCTTTATGGCATGATCATCAACAAGAAGACACTATTTCTCTTTCTGTTTGGTCTCTTTGTAATTTAATTTATTTCACTTTGCAGCCATTAGAGTCTAATTCTGAATCCTCATGGCTCATTAGGCAATGTTTGATATTGATTATGATTAAGTAAAAAACTGATATAGTTTGAGCAGTAACTGTTAAAAGGAGAGAAGGTTGAAGCATTACATCAATTAGTACAAACTCATTTAGAATTAGGACATATAGAGGAATCACAAAGTCCTTAGAATTCTCCAGTCTTTGTAATAATGGAAAAAAAATACTGATTTTCTTTAATGTTTTAGTTACAATCCTCTGAACTATCATTTTGTTTTTTTCTTGTTCTCTGCCTGGAAACTGAGGTGAGGAACATATGTTGAATCTGACTATAGAAAATATCCCAGCAGCTGCCAAGAAAATTTTCTTGGGGAAATTTTGTTTAGTTCCATCTATCATCAGTCCTTCTGTCAAAAAATGCCCTGATTAAAATCAGGCAGGGATCTTCTATTCTGACTGTGCTCTGAAATTCCAGGTTTCTCTCTGGTTTGTTTTGTCTGGTTTGTCTGATTCTAATTTCTGTTTAGTTTTTGTTTGATGTCTAAAATTTAATTTTAAGGCCTGAATTAAGTTCTTGCATTCAAAAATTGAAAATGCTGGCTCTTACATTGAAAAAATAGTTTCATCCATATATTTTCTGTTTTAAAATTAAATTGTAAGGAGCTCTCAATTAAATTTAAATTGAATAGAATATAGGTCCTTAAGACTTGTTAATTTTGTTAATGCTTTGTAAGGTGTATTTAAAGTTAAAAGTCAAATAATAATTCAAGTATTAAGATTAATCAAAGTTATATGTTATACTTGTGTTTCTGTACTAAAAATTGTCTTGTTTGTGTGTAAAGATATGCTCAGATCTGTAAAACAAAGGAATTAAGCAAAATTAAGTCATTTCAAGAATTTATCTCAAACTGCTTCAAGTAGTTGGCTGTTTGTCAGGCCTATTCTGCAAAAGGGGCCTTGAGGAAAGTGGGAATTTAGTTCCTCTGATGCCCTATAATAAACTTAACAATACAAAAGACTTTTAGATATAGAAGCTAACGCATCTGTTATTACTAAGCAACATTAGTTTTCTTTCTAGCCCACTTATGCAGTTGTCACTAAGCTGCAAGGTTTGGGGCAAAGTTCCTAACAAAGCTCTAAGATTTTTTTTTTACAATGGGAAGATAACAAGGGTCATTTGGTATCTGATGAAGAAAAACATTTATCTTGTAAATAGTTAAAGGAGCGACTTTTTAAATTACAGTCTAAACTTTTTGACAAGTTTTTTATACTCAATATGACCAAATCCCTGTCAAAACTCTTAAAGAGTTTGAATGGCGGCTTGCTCCCAGTATAGAACTAACTGTCCTTATAAGCAGGGAGTGCTATCCTCCTTCATAGACTCGAATATGTTATCTCAAAAAATTTAGAAATGTGGGCTTGGACTGTTCTTTCAAAAGTGAAACAGTTACAATTTATGACTTAGTAGAAGAATCAGGCTTGTATTCAAGCTAATTGGAATGCTAGCACTAACTCTTTTGTTAATATTAAATAAAATGAACTTTTTAGACAGAGACAGTTTGCTAATTTACAACAGCAATGTAGGCCAAATATAGGGGTGAGAATTTGCTCTTATCTCCACAGATATGGGAGACCAGTAGATAACATCCAGAAAATTGAAGCCTCGGCATAAGACATCAGAAGAAGAAATGAAGAGGCTAAGCCTAGAGCCAAAGGTTATTAGAGAAATAAACTTGAAGGCAACTACAACACAAAAAGTTGAACTGCCGAGTTGACACTTTATCCACTGTGCCACCACAGGTCAGATAACATTATATGGAGTGAAATAAGTAAATCAGAAAAAACTAAGAACTATATGAACTCATACATAGATGAGACATAAAAATGAGGCTCAGAGACATGGACAAGAATGTGATGGTAACAGGGGGTGGGGGGGAGGGGGCAAGGAAGAAAAGAGAGGGGGTGGGGGGAGGGGAGAGGCACAAAGAAAACCAGATAGAAGGTGACGGAAGACAATTTGACTTTGGGTGAGGGGTGTGCAACATAATCAAATGTCAAAATAATCTGGAGATGTTTTCTCTGAACATATGTACCCTGATTTATCTATGTCACTGCATTAAAATTAATAAAAATAAGATTAAAAATAAAGCTGAACTGCCTACTTAGGGGCAACTAAACAAACTTACCCAGGAGGCAAAAAATGTTTTAATTAGGACTAAAACTTCAAAAACATTTTTTACTCTATTTCTAGCAATGTTAGCTGTTGTGTCTATAACAATAAGCTGAACTAACTATTCTTACTAAGTTTATATTACTTCCACAAGGAATGTTAAATAGCCTGGCATTGTGTCAAAATTATGTAAATCAACCTTTAGGAAAAAATTTGTCAGAAATATTCTAAACTATGATAATCCATTATATGGATGACATACTGATAGCTTGTGAAAATAATGATAAACTTTTAGTCATCTTTAAAGATGCTTCTGAAACCTTGAATCAGTATGGTTTAATTATAGCTAAAGACAAAATTCAAACATCTTGTCCTTTTATGTATTTAGGGAATATAATTGAGAATCAAAGAATTATTCCTCAAAAGGTCAATTTACAAACTGACTCTTTAAACACCTTAAATGACTTTCAAAAATTATTGGGTGATATTAATTGGTTGAGACCCTCTCTAGGAATTCCTACTTATATGCTAAAAATTTATTTAATATTCTTCAAGAAGATTCTGATTTAAACAGTCTCAGTTAACAGAAATGACAAAACAAGAGTTATCACTTATTGAAAAAATTATGCATACTGCTTACTTAGATTGAATTAATACACATCAACCTATTCAATTAATTGTTTTTCCCTCAGAACATTCTCCTCTGACATCATATAACAAGAAAACAAGATATTAGAATGGCAATTTTTGTCACATCAAACTCAAAAGAAATTATGTACTTACTTAGAGAAAATCTGTACTTTAATTATTAAAAGTAGACAGGATAAGACAACTAACTGGAAATAATTCGAATAAAATTATTGTATCTTTGACATGTAATTAGATTTCAGACAACTGGAAGTTAAATATTGATTGGCAAATTGCATTGGCTGACTATTTGTTACATAAACAATTGCATTGGCTAGACTTATGTTACATAAAGCTTTATTTACTTTAAATTTTTTAAATATAGAAGATAATTTGATGCAGACAGACATTGGAGAAAAAATAATAGTGTTAAGATTAATGAACTTGTGCATTATAACAATGAACTGGATCAATGGGTACCTGGTGTAGTATAATATTGAGGAAGAGGGTTTGCTTGTGTCATTGCAGAATCTGGTGAAGTCCTTTGGATCCCTGCTCACAGAATTAAACTAACAACGAGTAAGAGAAATAGATTCTTTCAATATCCACCCATTACTGAAATGGAAACATTAAACTTCGAAAGAAAAACATTAAAAGTGGCCCTGGCTGGTTGGCTCAGCGGTAGAGCGTTGGCCTGGTGTGCGGGAGACCTGGGTTTGATTCCCGGCCAGGGCACACAGGAGACGCGCCCATTTGCTTCTCCACCCCCCTCTCCTTCCTCTCTGTCTCTCTCTTCCCCTCCCGCAGCCAAGGCTCCATTGGAGCAAAGATGGCCTGGGTGCTGGGGATGGCTCCTTGGCCTCTGCCCCAGGCGCTAGAATGGCTCTGGTCTCGGCAGAGCAACGCTGGGCGTGCCGGGTGGATCCCGGTCGGGCACATGCGGGAGTCTGTCTGACTGTCTCTCCCCGTTTCCAGCTTCAGAGAAATACAAAAAAAAAAAAAAAAAAGAAGAAAAGAAAAAAGAAAAAAAAAGAAAAACATTAAAAGTGCTACTGCTTGGTATTGAAAAGGCTAAAATACTAAGTTGGGATCAACTTAAAAAGCTGACCTTTGAGGGTAAAAAAAATGCTACAAGCTACTAGAAAAGAACAAAATGCTACTAACCCGTTTTTAGCAATGATTGCTTTAGTAACAATTCCAGTAAGTAGAGCTGAAAATTTTAGTTATTGGGCATAAATCCCTAATCCTCCACTAAGTAGAGTTATTCATTGGGAAGATAGTGTCATTCCTATTCTTATTAATGACTCTAATTGGCTTCCAGGACCTTTTGATGATAGAGGTCCCTTAGTACCTTCGGAAGAAGGCATGAAATTAGAATGTTATAAAACAGGAGTTGAGGGATTACTTATATGTATAGGACATGAGCCACATTGTTTAAAAATAGAAACTCAAGCTTGGCTCTCTATCATATGGCTTGGAGGAGGAATGTCACCTCAAGCTCCTCATATAAAATTTGGCCCTATACAATATTATTTGTAGAAAGCAGCCATGTCACTTAAACATATGTCAGTGTGGAAAGGAGAAATCTGGAGGAATTATCCTTCTAATCATACTATGTTAACCTTTAAGAAGAATGAGACACATTTCATATCTGCTTGTGTTAGATTGCCTTATATGTTTATTGTAGGTGAAACCAAATGGACAGCTGAAAATTATTCAATAACTTGCAATAAGTATGATTTTTATACATGTATTAACTCTTCTATTCTTTTTAATAAAAATAGTCAAAGTCTATATACATCTTAAGAGCCCAAACAGGAGTCTGGATTCCAGTACAGATGCATCGGATGTGGCAAGATTCCCCTTCCATGATGCTGTTACAACATCTTATTAAGTCTTTGAAGTGAACCAAGAGACTGGTTGGATTGATCATCGCCATAATTTTAGGACTAGTAGCTGTAACTACCACAGTTGCTATATCTGGAATTGCATTACATCAAAGCATACAGACTGTGGACCTTGTACAAAAATGGCATGAAGATTCTGAACAACTGTGGACTTCTCAACGACATATAGATAGTAACATTAATGCTAAAGTTAATGATTTAGAACAAACTGATTATGGTAGGAGATCAAATTGTTAGCAGGCAAAGACAAATTAAGCTAAAAGTAATTGGAATGTAACTACTTTTTGTGTTACCCCTATTGGAATCATACTTATTTCCCTTGGGAAAATCTTTTTTTTTTTTCTTTCATTTTTCTGAAGCTGGAAACAGGGAGAGACAGTCAGACAGACTCCCGCATGCGCCCGACCGGGATCCACCCGGCACGCCCACCAGGGGCGATGCTCTGCCCACCAGGGGGCGATGCTCTGCCCATCCTGGGCGTCGCCATGTTGCGACCAGAGCCACTCTAGCGCCCGAGGCAGAGGCCACAGAGCCATCCCCAGCGCCCGGGCCATCTTTGCTCCAATGGAGCCTTGGCTGCGGGAGGGGAAGAGAGAGACAGAGAGGAAAGCGTGGCGGAGGGGTGGAGAAGCAAATGGGCACTTCTCCTGTGTGCCCTGGCCGGGAATCGAACCCGGGTCCTCCGCACGCTAGGCCAATGCTCTACCGCTGAGCCAACCAGCCAGGGCCTCCCTTGGGAAAATCTTAAAAAGCATTTGTTCAATCATGGAAACCTAACTATGGAAATTTTAGATTTACAAAAGCATACTGATGCTACTTTAAGGATCAGTTGAAACTGATTGATGGAGAAATTTTAATAACTGCTATTTCTGATGGAATCGGTAAGTTGTATCCTCTAAAACATTTTAAGATTTTTGGAGCAACTGTAGGAGACATTGTACTAATCATTTGTTTTATATTTCTTTTACATATAATTAGAAGAGACAATCAGCATCAAAGCAAAATAGAGCAGCAATTTCCATGTTACCTCTTATGCTTCATAAAGTGCAAGCTAAATAAAAAGCAATATAGTCTTTATCTAGCATTCAGCTCTAGAAATTAGAAAGAAAATGTATTATAAGTTCTTTAATAGGTAGAAACATCAGCTGCAAAAACTAAGCATTTTGAAAGGGACGTTGCTTCTTCCTCACTCTCATGGCTATAAATAACCCTGTTTGGCCCCTAAGATGGCGGGTTAGTCAATGACGGGTAAGACTCCTGAAGGGAGGAACAACCTAAGACAGGCACAGTTGAAGAGGGGCCTTCAGAAGACTTAAGAACTAACAAAGGCGAGGCTCAAACCCTCATCCTGGAGAATACAGAAGACTGTTCTCCTGAAGTAGTGGTCATCATCCACTGTCTGGAGCACCTAAAGAGGAAAACTCCATGGAAACTCTAAGAAAACCAAGCAGCTGATGATACTACCAATAAGGTAGCTATAAAACCAGTAGGATTTTTAGGAAATTTTAGTAACTCTACTAGAACCATTATTGCCAAAGGTTTTCTTTGTAACCAATTAGAGGATTTTGCCAGCAAGAAAGAGATGACTAAAAATAAGTAGAAGTAGTTAGAAAAGTCAGTGTAGGCTAACTAAAAAAGAAAAAAGAGGGATATGTAGGAGATGACTCTGCACCAATATAAATGGCAGTTAACTGCAGAGCAAAGGTTAAGTGGAGACAAGAGATCTTGGAGTATATTGGCCATGGAGAGACAATGGCCAGGGCTACTTGAATGCATGTATGCAGAATTCTTGGAGGAATGCCTCCAAAAACCAGATGTCCTTTGTGATTGATAAGCTCTGGGACTCTGACTCTTCTTGTGTCCTTGTTCATGAAAAGAAACAGTAGACGTGCAGGGTTGGGGATGAAACAAATGGAAAAAAAAGGCAAAACTTTCTAGTTTTATCTGCTGAGCCATGGCTTTTGGAACTCAATAAATATGCAGTGGCACAGTTTCTCAGAGCTGATTCCGTGTAAGAGTTTCAGCCCTCTGCCCAGTTATTTAAATCTGGTGTGTCTTTTGCCTTGCTGGTCCAAACTGTAAAGAAATTAGTAATATATAAGTGCAGTGAATGTGGGAAATCTTTTCTCAGGAACTATGACCCTTGTAGTCATCAAAGAGTTCACCCAGAAGAAAGGCCATATGGATGCAGTGAATTGTGGAAAACTTTTTAAAGGGAAACATGGCCTTCATAGTCATCCAAGTTCACACAGGAAAAAGGCCTTATGAGTGCAGTGAGTGTGGAAAATCTTATTTCAGTAACTCTAACCTTCATTATCACCAGAGAGTTCACAGTGGAGAAAGGCCTTTTGAGTGCAGTGTATGTGGAAAATCTTTTTCTAGTAGCACTGGCCTTTATTATCATCAGAGAATTCACACTGGAGAAAGGCCTTTTGAGTGCAATGAATGTGGGAAATCATATAGCAGTAGCTCTAAACTTTGTCATCAGAATTCAAACTGGAGAAAGGCCTTATAAATGCAGTGAGTGTGGGAAATCTTTTAACCTAAAGTATCATTTGAATTATCAGAGAATTCACACTGAAGAAAGGCCTTTTGAGTGCAATGAATGTGATAATATTTTTTCTAGTAGTACTGGCTTTTATTATCAGAATTCACAGTGGAGAAAGGCCTTATGAGTGCACTGAGTGTGGGAAATCTTTTAAACTGAACTATCATTTGAATTATCAGAGTTCACACTGGTGAAAGACCTTTTGAGTGCAATGAATGTGGAAAATCTTTGCTAGCAATTCTCACCAGTGTAAACACATGAGAGTTCACAGTAAAGGACAATCTTAGAACTATCAGAAACATACAGTTTTTTTAGTAAGTGTTAACAGCAGTGTAGGTAACTCTGAGGCTTCATTTGGCTTATTTTAATTTTATGTACCCAAATATCAATGGTATAAAAATTTTCAAAAAATAATTTTTAACAAGTTTTCCTTAGGTGGAAAGCATCTTTGTCTATGTTACCCAGAATTCTTCCCAGATTTATGCCTTTGCAAATTTCTGTTGCCAAAGATATTTCACCTGTACCATCTATCAGGTGTTCACTGTTTACATTAGCCACTATTTTTATGTCCTAGGGAAGCTGATTTGTTTTTTCTGATTTGTTGGAGGAAATTATAGGTAGTGTGAGCTATTACGGGATCAGCATTTCTTTTACTCTGATAAGTTGTGACATGGACCTGACTCAGTGTTGACTCAGAGAACATCATCTGCATTCAGCTGACAGCTTGTAGGTAGACTGCCTTTTTGGGGACCTGGTTTTTTTAAATACCTGTAGTGAATATTTCAAATGTTCAAGTCACCAATGCAAGAAATGCGATAGCCATGTCCCGGTGGTTTGTAAAATAATGAAGCCCCTTTTGTTCGAGTCCTCCTTAATTTTGGATATTTTATTTACTGTGTGATTTAGGTTATAAATCTCTTATATAATTGATATAAGAGATATAATAAACATATTGTGGATTATGAGGGTTGCCTATTATATATTCTTGAAATAAAATTTTTAAAAATTGGGGGTCAAATTTTTTTAGTTCTAGAATTTCATACAAAGATACTGACATTCTTACAAATTTTTTTGTAAGTAGATTTTGACTCTAGAGGCATGAAAAGGTCAACAACTTTTACATGGGATTCAAACTTTCTGTGAGTTTGAAGGCACAGTGTGGTGCTGAAATCAGCTTTCCCCAGATTTTTATTGTTCCACATATCCTCCTTGGATAGACTGCCAGATTCTGTGGGCCTAATGTGCAGCCTAAATTTACAGATTTTAGGAAATTTACAGATTGCTTTGAAGTGTTGGTAGGTGTTGCAACATCAGTTTCTTCTGGAAAAACATGACTTTTTTTTATTTAAAGGACTGCCAGTATTGGTGAAAGAAATTATTTTTCAAAGTGTTCCAAACAGCTGTGTGTCATTGTTATTTTTATTCAGTGAGAGAAGGGGAGGCAGAGAGACTCCTGCATGCATCCTGATTCACCTGGCAAGCTCACTGAGGGGTGATGTTCTACCCACTTGGGGCATTGTTCCATTCCTCAGCAAGCAAGCTCTTCTTAGCGCCTGAGGCAGATGAGATGGAGCCTTCCTCATCACCTGGGGCCAATTTACAATAATCATACCATGGCTGCAGGAGTGGGAGAGAAAGAGAGAAGCAAAAAGGGGGGAATGGAGGAGCAGATGGTTGCTTCTCCTGTGGGCACTGATCAGGAATCATACCAGGGACCTCAACATGCTGGGCTGATGCTCTAGCACTGAACCAACCGTACAGGGCGCCATGTGTTGTAACATCTACAATTCCATGGCTAATGGTCACTTGGTTGCAGGGGCGTAGAGATTCAAGAGTAACCCCTGATTGCTACAGAAGCACTGGCCTATTTGGGGTTAAAAGGGACCATATCTTTGCACAGGCTAGATGGAATGTGCCTCTTCTAAATGTGCATCCAGAAATGTTTCTGTGAAAACAACTGCAGAATCAGAGTGTACACAGATAGGAGGGTTTTCTGCGATCTTTATCTCCATGGATGAAGTCATTGTTATTGAAAATAAACCAAAGGTTTTGTAAAATTTTGTACCTTATGAACTATTGTACCGGGGCAGGAAATTCAAGAAAAGTCGTATCTATTTTCTAGGGATATGTTTTTGTGACCTAGCCAGCATTCCTATTGATTGAAAGAGAGTTAGTTCTTTATTGTTTAGTAGATTTGATGTCACTGAAGAAAGACTGACCCCCAGAGGGCATGAGAATACGAATTGAACATAGAGTTCCCAAACCCACTTTCCAGATATAATTGGGCAAATTGTTACATTTTAAGCCTCAACATATGTGTGAAACTGGAGCTCCCCATAGTCCTAATACTGACCATGTCTGTCACTGTGGGTTTACTTCGTATCTTTTATAATCTCTTCCTGCTCATCACAGCTCTCCAAGTAACGAGAGACTTCCTATGTATTTTACTAGATCACTTTTCATTTTCCAGAATGTATAAGATGGGAATAAAACCACCTTTTCTGCTTATATTTCTGTTGTATATGTCCATCGGCATTCATTAATGTTATATAAGTAGCTCCTCTCTTTTTTTTCTGAGATATTTCTTGATGGTATCATTATTTCTTTATCTGTTCATTTGTTTATGTAGATTTGGTTGTTTCTCATTATTTAATAATGAAAATAAAGCTAGTGCAAACATTTGTGTATAATTTTATTTTTTAAAGAGTGAGCAGAGGGACAGACAGGGATAGATAGGGAGGTAGAGATGAGAAGCATCTATTCTTTGTTGTGGCACGTTCCTTGTTCATTGATTGCTTTCTTATGTGTCTAGACCGAGGGGCTACAGTAGAACAAGAGATCACTTGTTTAAACCAGCAACCTTGGATTCAAGCCAGTGACTTTTCAGCTCAAGCCAGAAACATGAAAAGATGTGTATGATCCCATGCTCAAGTCTGCAACTCTGTGTTCAAGCTGGTGAGCCTGCACTCAATTTAGCAACCTCGAGGTTTCAAACGTATATCTTCTGTGTCCCAGGATGGCACTCTATCCACCACATTCCCACCTGGTCAGGATTCACATAACATTTTTTACTAAATTTTTTGAGATAGGGTCTATTCCAAACTTGAGAGAATAAGACTAGTACTTGGGAATAGTGGTTACAAACCAGGTTTGCATCTGGTGCCGGGATAGCTTCAATGTTGGTATTCATGAACATTTGGAATGTGGGCATCTGTAATTGATATATGGATTTTGGATCCCAGCATCTCACAGCCTTTTTAGAAAATGATGATCATTTCACCTGGAAATGCAGTGACAGTGTATTCTGTTGGTCTTAAATTTATATCTAGAAGAGAATTATGGTTAAGCAAACTACAGAAAGGCATTAATGTAAGTTTATAATGACAGTTACATAAATAGCTGGAAGGGAAAGGACTCTGTGAAGCTTGAGGACAGATAACTCTCAATGAGTGGTAAATGAAGGACAGTGAGTTCTAAGATGAGAGAATTAACATGAGCTATGATTCTCCTAAAAATGTTGCTACAAATGAAATTGTTTCTACAAATCTGTATTCTTTCATTCTTGAAATTTTGAGAAAATAATAGTGAGGTGAGAACGTTATAGTAAGGTGTGAGAAGAAAAATTTAGAAGCATGGAAGGAGAGCCACGGTGACATAATTCATTGCTTCTGCAATCATATACTAATTCTCTTAACTGCTCCAGGGCCTCACCTGGGTTGGCGTTATACATCAATGAATAAATGTGTTCACTACGTAGCTTCTTCAAAGCCTTTATTGAAACAGCCCATCTCCCTGGCTGGCTGGCTCAGTGCATAGAGCATTGGCCCAACATGCAGATATTCTGGGTTCAATCCCCAGTCAGGGCACATACAAGATGTGAGCATTCGCAGCCACCATCTGCTTTTGTTTTCCTTCCTTTCCCCCTTATCAGTGTCCTCCTCCCTTGCAGCCTGTGGCTCAACTGGTTCAAGAGTCAGCCCCAAGCAATAAAGATAGCTTAGTTGATTTGAGCATCGTCCAAAGATGGGGGTTGCCAGGTGGATCCCAATCAGGGCACCTATTGGATTCTGTCTATCTCTCCTTCTTTCACTAAAGAAAAAGCTACACCATTAGTCAAAAAGAAAATATTCTATTTTATAGTAAATTATAAGATAGCAGTTGCTGTAGAAATATAAGAGCAGCACCAGGAATCAGAAAAGTGGTTTCTTTTTTTGTTGCTGTTGGGTTTTGTTTTGTTTTGTTTTGTTTTGTTTTTTTACAGAGACAGAGGGAGAGTCAGAGAGAGGGATAGATAGGGACAGACAGACAGGAATGGAGAGAGATGAGAAGCATCAATCATCAGCTTTTCGTTGCGACATTAGTTTTTCATTGATTGATTTCTCATATGTGCCTTCAGCAGAAGGAGTAACCCCTTGCTCGAGCCAGCGACCTTGGGCTCAAGCTGGTGAACTTTTTCTCAAACCAGAAGAGCCTGCGTTCAAGCTGGTGACCTCGGGATCTCAAACCTGGGTCCTCCACATCCCAGTCCGACTCTCTATCCACTGCGCCTCTGCCTGGTCAGGCGAAAAGTGGTTTCTAAGGGTTTGAAGGACTCACATTTAAATGAGAGGTGAAAGCCTGACCTGTGGTGGCGCAGTGGGATAAAGCGTCGACCTGGAACACTGAGGTTGCTGGTTCAAAACCTTGGGCTTGCCTGGTCAAGGCTCATATGGGAGTTGATGCTTCCTGCTCCTCCCCCTTCTCTCTCTCTCTCTCTCCCCTCCCTCTCTCTAAAAATCAATAAATAAAATATTTTAAAAAAATAAAAATAAAAATAAATGAGAGGTGAAAGATTTGATTACATCAGAAAGATGTTTCACGTATAAGAAAAAACTAACAATTTTTTGGTGTTTACAGTTTGAGTGTCCAACTACTTATATGACTGCTGTGCCATTTGCAGGGAACTGAAGATACTTTCAATTTTTTTAGAAGTTTGTTTTTATAATTTCTGGTAAGACTTTAGTTTTTTTATACTTTCAATTAGCTAGTTTTAATGTTTTTCAAATTTTTGTTTATTTTTGTGTGATATTTGCTAAAAATTTAAATAGGTTTGTGCAGAATTATTGATTTTTAATACTTATTACATATATACATAGGTATAATTTATTATTAATTATAAATTTTTATTTTACTTTAAAGTTAATGTTTCTGCCTAACCTGTGATGTCTCAGTGGACAAATTCTTGACCTGGAATCCTGAGGTTGCTGATTTAAAACGCAGGCTTGCCTGACCAGGCAGTGGTGCAGTGGATAGAGGGTCAGACTGGGATGCAGAGGGACCCAGGTTCGAGAGCCCGAGGTCGCCAGCTTGAGCGCGTGCTCATCTGGCTTAAGCTCACTAGCTTGGACCCAAGGTCGCTGGCTCGAGCAAGGAGTCACTCGGTCTGCTGAAGGCCCGCGGTCATGGCACATATGAGAAAGCAATCAATGAACAACTAATTTGTCGCCACGAAAAACTGATGATTGATGCTTCTCATCTCTCTCCATTCCTGTCTGTTGGTCCCTAGCTATCCCACTCTTTGACTCTCTCTCTCTGTTCATGTAAAAAAAAAAAGAAAAAAAAATTCTTAAAACGCTGGCTTGCTTGGTCAGGGCACATAGGCGAAGCAACTCAGTTGATGCATCCTGCTCTTCCCCCCACTTCTCTCTCTCCTCTCTAAAATTAATTTTAAAATTTTTAAGAAGATACATAGGGGAATTAAATTTATGCTTTTAAAAGTTTGTTTCCAGTATTTCTTTGAGAATGCCAAACTATCATGTCACCACATATATTAAATGTTTTAAGAGACTGACCAGTCATGGTGCAGTAAATAGAGCATTGACCTGGGATTCTGAGGACCCAGGTTTGAAAATCTGAGGTAGGTGGCTTGAAGCCCAAGATTGCTGGCTTGAGCCCAAGGTCACTGGCTTGAGCAAGGTGTCACTTGCTCAGGTTGAGCACCTGGAACCTTGACATCATAGCTCCAACCACTTCGTGTCAGCATTAACAAACCCATCAAAGCTGCCTTGAGAGATGAATGAAACCAATGAATGAAGTCTTCTGGGGAAAATTTGATACCAGCAGGAAGAGTGAAGAAACGAAGTATAGAAGACGTTTGTATCTGGGTGAAAAGATCCTGGGATAAAATCTAGATTGAGATCGTTATCAAATCATTTAAGAAGTGTGGCCTTCTTTTTTTTTTTTATAAATAAATTTTTATTAATGTTAATGCAGTGACATCAATAAATCAGGGTACATATATTCAGAGAAAACCTGTCCAGGTTATCTTGTCATTCAATTATGTTGCATACCCATCACCCAAAGTCAGATTGTCCTCCGTCACCCTCTATCTAGTTTTCTTTGTGACCCTCCCCCTCCTCCTTCCCCTCTCCCTCCTTCCCTCCCAAGCCCCCCCTACCCCCCACCCCCAGTAACCACCACACTCTTGTCCATGTCTCTTAGTCTCATTTTTATGCCCACCAATGTATGGAATCATGTAGTTCTTGTTTTTTTCTGATTTACTTATTTCACTCCATATAATGTTATTAAGATCCCACCATTTTGTTGTAAATGATCTGATGTTATCATTTCTTATGGCTGAGTAGTATTCCATAGTGTATATGTGCCACATCTTCTTTATCCAATCTTCTATTGAAGGGCTTTTTGGTTGTTTCCATGTCTTGGCCACTGTGAACAATGCTGCAATGAACATGGGGCTACATGTGTCTTTATGTATCGATGTTTCTGAGTTTTGGGGGTATATACCCACTAGAGGGATAGCTGGGTCATAGGGTAGTTCTATTTTCAGATTTTTGAGGAACCACCATACTTTCTTCCATAATGGTTGTACTACTTTACATTCCCACCAACAGTGAATGAGGGTTCCTTTTTCTCCACAGCCTCTCCAACATTACCTGCTTCTTGCTATTACCTGCCTTCTTGATAATAGCTAATCTAACAGGTGTGAGGTGGTATCTCATTGTAGTTTTGATTTGCATTTCTCTAATAACTAATGAAGATGAGCATCTTTTCATATACCTGTTGGCCATTTGTATTTCTTCCTGGGAGAAGTGTCTGTTCATGTCCTCTTCCCATTTTTTTTATTGGATTGTTTGTTTGTTGTTGAGTTTTATGAGTTCTTTGTAAATTTTGGATATTAGGCCCTTATCTGAGCTGTTGTTTGAAAATATCATTTCGAGTGACGTCACGGAAATGGCGCCGTGAGCAGCGCGTCCGACAGATCTCCCCAAAATCACAACAAATTTATCAACTAGAAACAGGAAAATTTATCTTCGGAGCATTCCAGAGTTCCACACAAACTGAAAGCGAAGGGACTGTTATCACTTGGATCTGGGAGACGAGGGTGTGGAGGAAGCTACCGCAGGGACGTTCATTCAAGCCGCGAGGAAGTGCGCCTGTGGTGGTGTGCTATCAACAAGACCACCCTCAGATGCCAATAAGAAAGAGGAAATCGAATATTATGGATACAAAAGAAAGAGAGGTAACACAAATAGATGTGGAAAAATCTATGGAGAAAAGACTTAACATATTGGAAGCCTTGGAGCTAAATGACAGAGAATTTAAAATAGAAATCTTAAAAATACTCAGAGATATACAAGAAAACACAGAAAGGCAATATAGGGAGATCAGAAAACAACTCAATGAACACAAAGAATATATTACCAAGGAAATTGAAACTATAAAAACAAATCAAACAGAAATGAAAAACTCAATTCACGAGCTGAAAAACGAGGTAACAAGCTTAGCTAGCAGAACAGCCCAGATTGAAGATAGGATTAGTGAAATAGAAGACAAACAACTTGAGGCACAACAGAGAGAAGAAGAAAGAGACTCAAATATAATAAAAAACGAGAAAGCCCTACAGGAATTATCTGACTCCATCAGAAAGACTAACATAAGAATAATAGGTATATCAGAGGGAGAAGAGAAAGAAAATGGAATGGAGAATATACTCAAACAAATAATAGACGAGAACTTCCCAAGCCTGTGGAAAGAACTAAAGCCTCAAATTCAAGAAGCAAACAGAACACCGAGTTTTCTTAACCCCAACAAACCCACTCCAAGGCACATCATAATAAAGATGACACAAACCAATGACAAAGAAAAAATTCTCAAGGCAGCCAGGGAAAAGAAGAGTACAACATATAAAGGAAGGCCTATTAGATTATCATCAGATTTCTCAGCAGAAACTCTACAAGCTAGAAGAGAGTGGACCCCAATATTTAAAGCCCTGAAAGAGAGGAACTTTCAGCCAAGAATACTATACCCATCAAAGCTATCCTTCAAGTATGAAGGAGATATAAAAACATTCACAAATACAGATAAGATGAGAGAATTTATCAACAGAAAGCCCCCACTCCAGGAAATACTAAAGGGGGTTTTCCAACCAGATTCAAAGAACAAAAGAAAACAACACCACAAGTAACAGCTCCACCAAGAACACAATAAAACCAAACTTAAACTGTGACAACAAAGGAAAAAAAGGGGGGAGAGAATGGAGATTAACAGTAGCAAAGGACGATGAAGTGCAGAAATACTTATAAGATAGGGTACTACAATGAATATGGTAGGTACCTTTTTCATTACTTAATGGTAACCACCCTAGAAAAAACCACCACAAAAACACATGACTTAAAAAAGGTAGCAACAGAGGAAAGAAGTATGGAACACAAACAAACAAAAACAAATGATAGAAAAACAAAAGAGAAGAATCAAACTAGATACAAAACTAACAGAAAGCAATTTATAAAATGGCAGTAGGGAACCCACAAGTGTCAATAATTACACTAAATGTAAATGGATTAAACTTACCAATAAAAAGACACAGAGTAGCAGAATGGATTAAAAAAGAAAATCCAACTATATGCTGCCTACAAGAAACACATCTAAGCAACAAGGATAAAAACAAATTCAAAGTGAAAGGCTGGAAAACAATACTCCAAGCAAACAACACCCAAAAAAAAGCAGGTGTAGCAATACTCATATCTGATAATGCTGACTACAAGACAGAAAAAGTACTCAGAGACAAAAATGGTCACTTCATAATGATTAAGGGGACACTGAATCAAGAAGACATAACAATCCTTAATATATATGCACCAAACCAAGGAACACCAAAATATATAAGACAGCTACTTATTGACCTTAAAACAAAAACTAACAAAAATACAATCATACTTGGAGACCTCAATACTACACTGACGGCTCTAGATCGGTCATCCAAACAGAGAATCAATAAAGATATAGTGGCCTTAAACAAAATACTAGAACACCTGGATATGATAGACATCTACAGGACACTTCATCCCAAAGCGACAGAGTATACATTTTTCTCTAGTGTACATGGAACATTCTCAAGAATTGACCATATGTTGGGCCACAAAGACAATATAAGCAAATTTAGAAAAATTGAAATTGTACCAAGCATATTTTCTGATCATAAAGCCTTGAAACTAGAATTCAACTGCAAAAAAGAGGGGGAAAAACCCACAAAAATGTGGAAACTAAACAACATACTTCTAAAAAATGAATGGGTCAAAGAAGAAATAAGCGCAGAGATCAAAAGATATATACAGACAAATGAAAATGAAAATACGACATATCAGAATCTCTGGGATGCAGCAAAAGCAGTAATAAGAGGAAAGTTCATATCACTTCAGGCCTATATGAACAAACAAGAGAGAGCCGAAGTAAACCACTTAACTTCACACCTTAAGGAACTAGAAAAAGAAGAACAAAGACAACCCAAAACCAGCCGAAGAAAGGAGATAATAAAAATCAGAGCAGAAATAAATGAAATAGAGAACAGAAAAACTATAGAAAAAATCAATAAAACAAGGAGCTGGTTCTTTGAAAAGATCAACAAAATTGACAAACCCTTAGCAAGACTCACCAAGGAAAAAAGGCACAGGACTCAAATAAATAAAATCCAAAATGAAAGAGGAGAGATCACCACAGACATAATAGATATACAAAGAATTATTGTAGAATACTATGAAAAATTATATGCCACCAAATACAACAATCTAGAAGAAATGGATAAATTCCTAGAACAATACAACCTTCCTAGACTGAGTCATGAAGAAGCAGAAAGCCTAAACAGACCAATCAGCAGGGAGGAAATAGAAAAAACTATTAAAAACCTCCCCAAAAATAAAAGTCCAGGCCCAGACGGTTATACTAGTGAATTCTATCAAACATTCAAAGAAGACTTGGTTCCTATTCTACTCAAAGTCTTCCAAAAAATTGAAGAAGAAGCAATACTTCCAAACACATTTTATGAGGCCAACATAACCCTCATACCAAAACCTGGCAAGGATGGCACAAAGAAAGAAAACTACAGACCAATATCTCTAATGAATACAGATGCTAAAATTCTAAACAAAATACTGGCAAACCGAATACAACAACATATTAAAAAAATAATACATCATGATCAAGTGGGATTCATCCCAGAATCTCAAGGATGGTTCAACATACGCAAAACGGTTAACGTAATACACCATATCAACAAAACAAAGAACAAAAACCACATGATCTTATCAATAGATGCAGAAAAGGCTTTTGATAAAATACAACACAATTTTATGTTTAAGACTCTCAACAAAATGGGTATAGAAGGAAAATATCTCAACATGATAAAGGCCATATATGATAAACCATCAGCCAACATCATTTTAAACGGCATAAAACTGAGGACTTTCTACCTTAAATCAGGAACAAGACAGGGTTGTCCACTCTCTCCACTCTTATTTAACGTGGTGCTAGAAGTTCTGGCCAGAGCAATCAGACAAGACAAAGAAATAAAAGGCATCCATATCGGAAAAGAAGAAGTAAAGGTATCACTTTTTGCTGATGATATGATCTTATACATCGAAAACCCGAAGGACTCCACAAAAAGATTATTAGAAACAATAAACCAATACAGTAAGGTCGCAGGATACAAAATTAACATACAGAAGTCCATAGCCTTTCTCTATGCCAACAATGAAATATTAGAAAACGAACTCAAAAAAATAATCCCCTTCACGATTGCAACAAAAAAAATAAAATACCTAGGAATAAACATAACAAAGAATGTAAAGGACCTATATAATGAAAATTACAAAGCATTGTTAAGGGAAATCGAAAAAGATACAATGAGATGGAAAAATATTCCTTGTTCTTGGATAGGAAGAATAAATATAATCAAAATGGCCATATTACCCAAAGCAATATACAAATTTAATGCAATTCCCATCAAAATCCCTATGAGATTTTTTAAAGAAATGGAACAAAAAATCATCAGATTTATATGGAACTATAAAAAACCCCGAATAGCCAAAACAATCCTAAGGAAAAAGAATGAAGCTGGGGGCATTACAATACCTGACTTTAAACTATATTATAGGGCCACGATAATCAAAACAGCATGGTATTGGCAGAAAAATAGACACTCAGACCAATGGAACAGAATAGAAAGCCCAGAAATAAAACCACATATATATGGTCAAATAATCTTTGATAAAGGGGCCAACAACACACAATGGAGAAAAGAAAGCCTCTTCAACCAATGGTGTTGGGAAAACTGGAAAGCCACATGCAAAAGAATGAAACTCGACTACAGCCTGTCCCCGTGTACTAAAATTAATTCAAAATGGATCAAAGACCTAAATATAAGACCTGAAACAATAAAGTACATAGAAGAAGACATAGGTACTAAACTCATGGACCTGGGTTTTAAAGAACATTTTATGAACTTGACTCCAATGGCAAGAGAAGTGAAGGCAAAGATAAATGAATGGGACTACATCAGAATAAAAAGTTTTTGCTCAGCAAGAGAAACTGATATAAAAATAAACAGACAGCCAACTAAATGGGAAATGATATTTTCAAACAACAGCTCAGATAAGGGCCTAATTTCCAAAATTTACAAAGAACTCATAAAACTCAACAACAAACAAACAAACAATCCAATAAAAAAATGGGAAGAGGACATGAATAGACACTTCTCCCAGGAAGAGATACAAATGGCCAACAGATATATGAAAAGATGCTCAGCTTCATTAGTTATTAGGGAAATGCAAATCAAAACTACAATGAGATACCACCTCACCCCTGTTAGATTAGCTATTATCAACAAGACAGGTAATAGCAAATGTTGGAGAGGCTGTGGAGAAAAAGGAACCCTCATTCACTGTTGGTGGAACTGTAAAGTAGTACAACCATTATGGAGGAAAGTATAGTGGTTCCTCAAAAAACTGCAAATAGAACTACCTTATGACCCAGCAATCCCTCTAACTGGGTATATACCCCAAAACCTCAGAAACATTGATACGTGAAGACACATGTAGCCCCATGTTCATTGCAGCACTGTTCACAGTGGCCAAGACATGGAAACAACCAAAAAGCCCTTCAACAGAAGACTGGATAAAGAAGATGTGGCACATATACACTATGGAATACTACTCAGCCATAAGAAATGATGACATCAGATCATTTACAGCAAAATGGTGGGATCTTGATAACATTATAAGGAGTGAAATAAGTAAATCAGAAAAAAACAAGAACTACATGATTCCATACATTGGTGGAACATAAAAATGAGACTAAGAGACATGGACAAGAGTGTGGTGGTTACCAGGGGTGGGGCGAGGGAGGACAGGGGGAGAGTTAGGGGGAGGGGGAGGGGCACAGAGAACTAGATAGAGGGTGGCGAAGGACAATCTGACTTTGGGCGAGGGGTATGCAACATAATTTAATGACAAAATAACCTAGACATGTTTTCTTTGAATATATGTACCCTGATTTATTAATGTCATCCCATTACCATTAATAAAAATTTATTTATAAAAAAAATAAAAATAAAAAAATAAAAAAAGAAAAAAAGAAAATATCATTTCCCATTTAGTTGGCTGTCTGTTTATTTTGTTGTCAGTTTCTCTTGCTGAGCAAAAACTTTTTAGTCTGATGTAGTCCCATTCATTTATTTTTGCCTTCACTTCTCTTGCCTTTGGAGTCAGATTCATAAAATGCTCTTTAAAACCCAGGTCCATGAGTTTAGTACCTATGTCTTCTTCTATGTACTTTATTGTTTCAGGTCTCAAATTTAGGTCTTTGATCCATTTTGAATTAATTTTCGTACAAGGGGACAAGCTGTAGTCGAGTTTCATTCTTTTGCATGTGGCTTTCCAGTTTTCCCAGCACCATTTGTTGAAGAGGCTTTCTTTTCTCCATTGTGTGTTGTTGGCCCCTTTATCAAAAATTATTTGACCATATATATGTGGTTTTATATCTGGACTTTCTATTTTGTTCCATTGGTCTGAGTGTCTATTTTTCTGCCAATACCATGCTGTTTTGATTGTCGTGGCCCTAAAATATGGTTTGAAGTCAGGTATTGTAATGCCTCCAGCTTCATTCTTTTTCCTTAGGATTACTTTGACTAATCAGGGTTTTTTATAGTTCCATATAAATCTGATGATTTTTTGTTCCATTTCTTTAAAAAATGTCATAGGAATTTTGATGGGAATTGCATTAAATTTATAAATTGCTTTGGGTAATATGGCCATTTTGATATATTTATTATTCCTATCCAAGAACATGGAATATTTTTCCATCTCATTGTATCTTTTTCGGTTTACTTTAACAATGCTTTGTAGTTTTCGTTATATAGGTCCTTGAAGTGTGGCCTTTCAAATACCATAGATGTAATTGAAAACAAGCCTATACATGAAGACAGTGATTCGTCATCAGACACAGATGAGAATAAACTAATGGATGAGAGTTTTGACAGTGATGAAGGGTTGTATGAATTTTATGATGAATGCAACTTGACTTCAATAACTTTATGTAATACATTTTTTTTTTGAAAATTTTGGGTCCTAAAGTTATGGTTCATCTTATACAAGGGAGCATCTTATACATGGGGAAATATGGTACTTTTTAAATTGCTGTAAATGTGATTTGTGATTGTATTTCTAATATTATTGCTTTGACAATGCCATACATATCATCATTTCACCTGTAAATGTTTAAATCTGTGTGTAAGTCACAAGTTACCTTTCCTTATGATAATTACAATTACATTTTAAATTTATTGATTAGAAAGAGGGAAAGAAAGGATTGCAGATGGCCTGACCTGTGGTGGCACAGTGGATAAAGCGTCGACCTGGAAATGCTGAGGTCGCCGGTTCGAAATCCTGCGCTTGCCTGGTCAAGGCACATATGGGAGTTGATGCTTCCAGCTTCTCCCCTGTCTCTCTGTCTCTCTCTCTCTCTGTCTCTCTCTCTTTCTCTCTCTCCCCCCTCTTTCTCTCCTCTCTAAAATGAATAAATAAATAAAATAAAATAAAATAAAGAAAGGATTGCAGAGAGGCTGGAGGAGAGAGAGTGAGAGGAATCAATTCATAGTTGCTTCATTTTTAGTTATTTATGTATGTGCCTTGCCTTGAAGTGAGGGTGCTCAAGCCAACCCAGTTACCCCTTGTTTAAGGCAAAAAACCTGGGCTTAAGGCAGTGACCTCATGCTCAACTTAGCAAGACTACAGTCTAGCTGGAGATCATGTGATTTTGAACTGGGGTCCTCAGCATTACAGGTCATCACGTAATCCAGTGCACCAACACAAGTGAAACACAAAAGTATTTTCATATGATCAAAATACCAATAACTTTGCCAGCATTTAATTCCTTCAGTTTTTCAAAAAGTTATTTCTCTTAATTGATATTTGAATTATTATTAAATACACTCTCATTTATGCTTACGCTATGCATTCTGATATTATTATTTATAAAATTTGTGGCTTTGGACAGTTGGCACAATAAATAGAGCATTGAACCAGCATGCAGATGTCCCAGGTTCAATTCCTGCCAGGACACACAGGAGAAGTGACCATGTGCTCTATTGTCCACCCTCTCCCCATTGTCTCCCTGTTTCTCTCCTTCAGCCAGTGACTCCAAGGATGGCCCTAGGTGCTGAGGATAGCTCATTGGTTAGAGCCTCAAACTTAGACACTAAAAATAGCTCAGTTGATGTGAGCATTGCCCTTAGATGGGGTTGCCAGGTGGATACCAGTTCAGGACATGTGTGAGTCTGTTGCACTATCTTGCCTCCTCTCACTTAAAGAAAAAGAAAGAAAAGAAATTGTGCTACATTTCTGTGTTATATTTATTATATGTATGATCATGTAACTAGATGACTTGTTTAGTAAAATTTCCCAGCTTGTCTAGTGCAGTCATACTTTGCTTGATTGTGAAGCACTTTATAGAACTTCACCGATAAGTGCATTTTCTAAAACATTTAGACAAGACTGCCCATCTACAAACATATTGAATCCCAAGAAAGGTACAGATGATGGTTTGTTTTGTTTTTAGACAATAAATTATTATTTATTTATTTTTATTTTGAGTGAGAAGCTGGGAGAGACAGAAACAGTAAGCTGCTCCTGTATGTGCACTGACCAGGGAGTCAAATCAGCAACCTCTATGCTCTGAGAGAGGAAGCAGGGAGAGGAAAACATTTGTTCCACTCAGTTTCACATTCTTTGGTTGTATCCCATGTGTGTCATGACTGGAGATAAAACCCAGAACCTTGTTATTTAGAGGCAATGCCCTTAACTGATTGATCTAACCATCCCAGTTCTAATAAAGTAATTTGAAGTTAATATATGTACATTACTATTATTCCTTTTGTATTTTTCTGAAGTGAGAAACAAGGGGGCAGAAAGACAGACTCCAGTATGCACCTGACCAGGATTCACCAGGTATTCCCACTAAGGGGTGATGCTCTGCCCATCTGGGACATTGCTCTGTTGCAACCGGAGCCATTCTAGCACCTGAGGTGAAGGCCATGGGTCCATCCTCAGCGTTCGGGCTGAGTTTGCTCCAATGGAGCTTTGACTGCAGGAAGGGTAGAGAGAGATGAAGAGAAAGGAAAGGGGGAAAGCTGGAAAAACAGATGGGTACTTCTCCTGTATACCCTGACTGGGAATTAAACATGTAATATCTATATGCCGGGCCAATACTCTACCACTGAGCCAACTTGCCAGGGCTTGTACATTACTACTTTTTGATATAATTTTATATCACACTTAATACACTATGCTAATATAGGTTATACACATAAATTTTATATACTCTGGGAAATTACAAATTAATGTGATTATCGTTACTGACATATTCCCTTGATTAGTCTGAGACCCAACAAGCATTGTCTCTGAAATACCTGTAATTGAAGTCTTTCATGTCCTCAACATGTTCTTCATTGTTTAAAGAAGATTAGAGGCAGAAGCATCTGTTCAAATCCAGCTTGATCCTAGCCACTCTGGCACAGGCAGAGCTGAGACTTTTGATATCATCAGAGGCAGATGACCTTAAGTATTCTTGTCTGTTTTGTGATATTAACTTTGCATAAGGGTCTAAACTGAAGCAGGATAGATAGCATGAACAACTTCAGCGACCTGTTCCAATGACATTCTGCTGAAAACTCCTGATGGCAGATGGCCTATTTGACATGAAACAGAATGCCTTGCAGTCAGAAAGAGCACATCCTGAAGAAAGAAAGGCAACACCAGCAGGCAAGGGAAGCCGCACGGGAGCACCAGTGACAACTATGCCCTAGAAATCACTTCTACCGGTGGTGCTAGACTACACTTAGTAGTCTGAATGTATTCTCGGGAAATATGCAGTGGTCAGACTCAGCAGGTTTGCACCAGTTCAGCAGAACCAAAATCTAATTTTTTGTTGAGTTTGGGGAAACTGATGTTAAAATATCACTTGTAATCAGGGTTCTCTCTAAGGTGGGTGCCTGGGAAGCCAACCTATGTGAAAATCACAAATTTACTTTCCTTACTCTTTTTTTTATGTTCATCTGTGCAATAGAATATTCTACGGGCTTGTAGAAATATTTGTTCCGTCCATAGGTGAAAAAAATTGCAAGTGCAGATGTCAATCAAGAAGCAATATAAGTTGACCTGTGGTGGCATGGTGAATAAAGCATTGACTTGGAATGCTGAGGTCGCTGGTTCAAAATCCTGGGCTTGCCTGGTCAAGGCACATGCAACAATCAATCAATGAACAATTAAAGTGAAGCAACTATGTCTTGATACTTCTTCTTCTCTCCCCTCCTCTCTCTGTAAAATCAATAAATAAATTTTTTAAAAAAAGAAGCAATAGAGAGACTGACCAGGCAGAGGCATAGTGGACAGAGCATCAGACTGTGACAGAGAGGACCCAGATTAAAATCCCCAAGGTTTGGCTTGAGCGTAGGCTCATCAGTTTGTGTGCATGGTTGCTGGCTTGAGTGTGAGATCATAGATATGACTCCATGGTCAATGGTTTAAAGCCCAAGGCCGCTGGCTTGAGTCCAAGTTTGCTGAACTGAGAAAGGGTTCATGAGCTCTGTTGGAGGCCATTGGTCAAAGCACATATGAGAAAGCAATGAATGAACAATAAGGTACCACAATGAAATTTGATGCTTCTCATCTCTCTTCTTGTCTTTATGTACCTATCTTTCCCATTCTCTGTCTCTCCTCTCTGTCGCAGGAAAAAAAAAAAAAAAAAAAGGAAGCAATATGTAAATATCTTAACAGTTTTATTGTACTTTTGTCAGGTATTATTTAATATTTTTTCATTAATATTTTGAAACATAACAATCTAGTTTTGTGTACCTCTTTTATTGTTCTCATTTAAGTATTAAATGCATGAAATAATAAACTACCTTTTCTTTAGTTTTTTAATACTGAAAACATTCATTAGGGTAGAGTACTAGTAGTTAAATTAGTTGAATCCCACCACTGAAACATTTCCCCAAATCCAATCCTGTAGCAGGCTAAGGAATTAGAGAATCTTCTTTTGACTTTAAGTACTACATTACCCAGAATACTCATTTCCAGTTGTGTACTACTGTAGGAATGATATTACTCAGAATACTCATTTTCAGGACGGTAGTACTGTAGGAACTACACTCCCCAGAATGCTCATATAGGGTTGGCCGTAGTAAATGGCGGGACTTCCGATGCTTTACATCCCTTTATTTCCTTTTTTTTTTTTTTTTAATTTTTTTTATTACAGAGACAGAGAGTCAGAGAGAGGGATAGATAGAGACAGACAGATGGGAACGGAGAGAAATGAGAAGCATCTATCATTAGTTTTTCGTTGGGACACCTTAGTTGTTCATTGATTCTTTTCTCATATGTGCCTTGATCGCGGACCTTCAGCAGACCAAGTAACCCCTTGCTCGAGCCAGTGACCTCGGGTCCAAGCTGGTGAGCCTTGCTCAAACAAGATGAGCCCACGCTCAAGCTGGCGACCTCGGGACTCAAACCTGGGTCTTTCCTGTCCCAGTCCGACGCTCTTTTCCCTGTGCCACC
Source organism: Saccopteryx leptura (assembly GCF_036850995.1). Taxonomy (NCBI): domain Eukaryota; kingdom Metazoa; phylum Chordata; class Mammalia; order Chiroptera; family Emballonuridae; genus Saccopteryx; species Saccopteryx leptura. The sequence continues at coordinate 82,770,845 of NC_089505.1, read as the reverse complement.
ACCTGGTCAGGTCACTTCCTCTTCTTAATGGAGTGTCACTGCGTCAGGAGTTACCAGTGATGGTGGGATTGGACGCAAAAGGCAAAAAAGTGGAGTATCCAAAGCTAGTGAGGCTCCGTGTGGACCCCCGAGTGACCCGCACCTGGGCAGGACAGCAACCCCGGGCCTGAGCCACCACCCCGCCCGCCGCTCCCGCCACACCTTCAGAGTACGATGGCTGAGGCCATGCTGAGGTACCTGGCTCAGGTCAGCACGTCCCCCCGCGCCTCACCCTTTCGAACCCGGAGACCTGGTGCGGGGGCGGTCACGTCCTGCAGCCCAAGCCCCGGCATCCCGGATCATGAGGCACTCGTGGATGACACCTGGTGTGACAGGGCTGGGAGAGGTGACAAGCTGAGGGAGCGCAGACACGGGAGAGACCCAGAAGACTGAGATTCCTCTCCTGTCTGCATGAAACAGTCTGCGGTGCAGTCACGTCGTCACTGAGAGGCTGAGGATTGTACCACATTCTGAGAATCCTTGGTGCCATGGAAGGTTGTGAACGAAGAGGATCAGAGCCTGAGTTATGCGTTAACTGTTTAAATCCTGCTGAGAGAGTGAACAGACCGGAATGGGGAAGTAAGGACAGCGAGACCCAGGGAGAGGTGTCCTTGTGCAAGGTCACAGAGCTGGTGAGAGGCAGCACTGAGGACTGCATCACAGAGGAGGTCACCAGACTTCAGGGCTGGTCCGGGATAGAAAGGGACCTGCTTACCTGGAGTAAAGTGTGGTTGTATGTGACTTCCTACAAGATCTAAAGTTGAAAACCCAATCTTGCCTTGCTAAACTATTTCGTTGGTTATACTTAATTTATAGGTGGGTTAGTTAGGTAGTAAACGATGTAAAATAAAAGTAATTAGAAGTCAATTGAATACATAAAGACACTCATAGTAAGCCAAATACCATAGATTTTAATTTATTCATGGTTAAGACTAGTGGACAGCTAACTCTAGGTCCTCGCTTCAGTGGGGCCCTGAAAGAACTCCCTTGGAGAGGCACAGAGCTTTGTGGCAGTTGCCAAATGGTTGTCATGGGCCATGTGGAGTTTGAGTTGGTGTCTCAGGAAACTGACTTGATCTTCACCCTCGCTACTCATATCTGGTTTGGCCACAGCTCAAGTCACTGAGTTGCATTATCATAATTCACATATTGCAAACATAAGTCACATATTGGCTTTGTAAGTTTGACAGATGAAATTACCAGAAAAAAAGAGTAACCCAGTTACACCTTGGTAATTAGGCCTTAATTAGGGGGCTCATGTAAAATATAGTTAATCTAATTCCCACATGGTATTGGTACTCAGTTAAAATATGAAATTCTCTCAAAATGGCATAAGCTGGTTACACCTAAATCACTTTCCTTTTTACATTTTATATTAACTTGATTTCATGTTTACTGTAACAACTCTGTAAAATAGAAAAGAAAGGACAGCATGTCACTGTTCTTCCTGGTGGTAACACTACGTTATAGTGTTTCCAGACTCTTCCCTAGGCATTTATTCAGCTCTTGCATATGGGGACCCTCAGGATACGTTGAATCCTCATTTTTTAATAATTTTATTTTTTTAATGGGGTGACATCAATAAATCAGGATACATATATTCAAAGATAACAAGTCCAGGTTATCTTGTCGTTCAATTATGCTGCATACCCACCACCCAAAGTCAGATTGTCCTCTGTCACCTTCTATCTTGTTTTCTTTGTGCCCCTCCCCACTCCCTTTCCCTCTCCCATTCCCCCCTCCCCCCCGTGACCACCACACTCTTATCAATGTCTCTTAGTTTCACTATTATGTCCCACCTACGTATGGAATAATACAGTTCCTGGTTTTTTCTGATTTACTTATTTCGCTTCATATCATGTTATCAAGATCCCACCATTTTGCTGTAAATGATCTGATGTCATCATTTCTTATGGCTGAGTAGTATTCCATAGTGTATATGTGCCACATCTTCTTTATCCAGTCATCTATTGATGGGCTTTTTGGTTGTTTCCATGTCCTGGCCACTGTGAACAGTGCTGCAATAAACATGGGGCTGCATGTGTCTTTACGTATCAATGTTTCTGAGTTTTTGGGATATATACCCAGTAGAGGGATTGCTGGGTCATAAGGTAGTTCTATTTTCAGTTTTTTGAGGAACCACCATACTTTCTTCCATAATGGTTGTACTACTTTACATTCCCACCAACAGTGTATGAGGGTTCCTTTTTCTCCACAGCCTCTCCAACATTTGCTATTACCTGTCTTGCTAATAACAGCTAATCGAACAGGTGTGAGGTGGTATCTCATTGCCGTTTTGATTTGCATTTCTCTAATAGCTAAAGAAGATGAGCATCTTTTCATATATCTGTTGGCCATTTGTATTTCTTCCTGGGAGAAGTGTCTATTCATATCCTCTTCCCATTTTTTTATTAGATTGTTTGTTTGTTTGTTGTTGAGTTTTATGAGTTCTTTGTAAATTTTGGATATTAGGCCCTTATCTGAGCTGTCGTTTGAAAATATCATTTCCCATTTAGTTGGCTTTCTGTTTATTTTGTTATCAGTTTCTCTTGCTGAGCAAAAACTTCTTAGTCTGATGTAGTCCCATTCATTAATTTTTGCCTTCACTTCTCTTGCCATTGGAGTCAAATTATAAAATGCTCTTTAAAACCCAGGTCCATGAGTTGAGTACCTATGTCTTCTTCTATGTACTTAATTGTTTCAGGTCTTATGTTTAGATCTTTGATCCATTTTGAGTTAATTTTTGTACAGGGGGAGAGACTGTAGTCCAGTTTCATTCTTTTGCATGTGGCTTTCCAGTTTTCCCAGCACCATTTATTGAAGAGGCTTTCTTTTCTCCATTGTGTGTTGTTGGCCCCTTTATCAAAAATTATTTGACTATATATATGTGGTTTTATTTCTGGACTTTCTATTCTGTTCCATTGGTCTGATTGTCTATTTTTCTGCCAATACCATGCTGTTTTGATTGTCGTGGCCCTATAATATAGTTTGAAGTCAGGTATTGTAATGCCCCCAACTTCATTCTTTTTCTTTAGGATTGCTTTGGCTATTTGGGGTTTTTTATAGTTCCATATAAATCTGATGATTTTTTGCTCTATTTCTTTAAAAAACGTCATTGGAAGTTTGATGGGAATTGCATTAAATTTGTATATTGCTTTGGGTAATATAGCCATCTTGATTATATTTATTCTTCCTAGCCAAGAACAAGGTATATTCTTCCATCTCATTATATCTTTTTCGATTTCCCTTAACAATGGTTTATAGTTTTCATTATATAAGTCCTTTACATTCTTTGTTATGTTTATTCCTAAGTATTTTATTTTTTTTGTTGCAATTGTGAAGGGGATTATTCTTTTGAGTTCCTTCTCAGTTGTTTCATTGTTGGCATATAGAAAGGCTATTGACTTCTGTATGTTAATTTTGTATCCTGCGACCTTACTGTATTGGCTTATTGTTTCTAGTAGTCTTTTTGTGGATTCTTTGGGGTTTTTGATGTATAGGATCATATCATCTGCAAAAAGTGATACCTTTACTTCTTCTTTTCCGATATGGATGCCTTTTATTTCTTTGTCTTGTCTGATTGCTCTGGCTAGAACCTCTAGTACCACATTAAATAACAGTGGAGAGAGTGGACAACTCTGTCTTGTTCCTGATTTAAGGGGGAAAGCCTTCAGTTTTGTGCCATTTAATATGATGTTAGCTGATGGTTTATCATATATGGCCTTTATCATGTTGAGATATTTTCCTTCTATACCCATTTTGTTGAGAGTCTTAAACATAAAATTGTGTTGTATTTTATGGAAAGCCTTTTCTGCGTCTATCGATAAGATCATGTGGTTTTTGTTCTTTGTTTTGTTGATATGGTGTATTACGTTAACCGTTTTACGTATGTTGAACCATCCTTGAGATTCTGGGATGAATCCCACTTGATCATGATGTATTATTTTTTTAATATGTTGTTGTATTCGATTTGCCAGTATTTTGTTTAGTATTTTAGCATCTGTATTCATTAGAGATATTGGTCTGTAGTTTTCTTTTTTTGTGCTATCCTTGCCTGGTTTTGGTATGAGGGTTATGTTGGCCTCATAAAATGTGTTTGGAAGTATTGCTTCTTCTTCAATTTTTTGGAAGACTTTGAGTAGAATAGGAACCAAGTCTTCTTTGAATGTTTGATAAAATTCGCTTGTATAGCCGTCAGGGCCTGGACTTTTATTTTTGGGGAGGTTTTTTAATGGTTTTTTCTATTTCTTCTCTACTGATAGGTCTGTTTAGGCTTTCTGCTTCTTCTTGACTCAGTCTAGGAAGGTTGTATTGTTCTAGGAATTTATCCATTTCTTCTAGGTTGTTGAATTTAGTGGCATAAAGTTTTTCATAGTATTCTACAATAATTCTTTGTATATCTACGGTGTCCGTGGTGATTTCTCCTCTTTCATTTTGGATTTTGTTTATATGAGTTCTTTCTCTTTTTTTCTTGGTAAGTCTTGCCAAGGGTTTGTCAATTTTGTTGATCTTTTCAAAGAACCAGCTCCTTGTTCTATTAATTTTTTCTATAGTTTTTCTGTTCTCTATTTCATTTATTTCTGCTCTGATTTTTATTATCTCTTTTCTTCGGCTGGTTTTGGGTTGTCTTTGTTCTTTTTTTTCTAGTTCCTTAAGGTGTGAAGTTAAGTGGTTCACTTGGGCTTTCTCTTGTTTGTTCATATATGCCTGAAGTGATATGAACTTCCCTCTTATTACTGCTTTTGCTGCATCCCATAGATTCTGATATGTCATATTGTCATTTTCATTAGTCTGTATATATCTTTTGATCTCTGCACTTATTTCTTCTTTGACCCATTCATTTTTTAAAAGTATGTTGTTTAGTTTCCACATTTTTGTGGGATTTTTTTCCTCTTTTTTGCAGTTGAATTCTAGTTTCAAGGCTTTATGATCAGAAAATATGCTTGGTACAACTTCAATTTTTCTGAATTTGCTGATGTTATTTTTGTGGCCCAACATATGGTCAATTCTTGAGAATGATCCATGTACACTGGAGAAAAATGTATACTCAGTCACTTTGGATGAAATGTCCTGTAGATGTCTGTCATATCCAGGTGCTCTAGTGTTTTGTTTAAGGCCACTATGTCTTTGTTGATTCTCTGTTTGGATGACCGATCTAGAGCCGTCAGCGGTGTATTGAGGTCTCCAAGTATGATTGTGTTTTTGTCAGTTTTTGTTTTAAGATCAATAAGTAGCTGTCTTATATATTTTGGTGCTCCTTGGTTTGGTGCATATATATTAAGAATTGTTATGTCTTCTTGATTCAGTGTCCCCTTAGCCATTATGAAATGGCCATTTTTGTCTCTGAGTACTTTTCCTGTCTTGTAGTCAGCATTATCCGATATGAGTATTGCTACACCTGCTTTTTTTTGGATGTTATTTGCTTGGAGTATTGTTTTCCAGCCTTTCACTTTGATTTGTTTTTATCCTTGTTACTTAGATGAGTTTCCTGTAGGCAGCATACAGTTGGATTTTCTTTTTTAATCCATCCTGCTACTCTGTGCCTTTTTATTGGTGAGTTTAATCCGTTTACATTTAGTGTAATTATTGATACTTGTGAGTTCCCTATTGCCATTTTATATCTTGCTTTCTGTTAGTTTTGTGTCTTGTTTGATCCTTCTCTTTCGTTTTTCTATCTTTTGTTTTTATTTGGTTGTATTCCATACATCTTTCCTCTGTTGCTATCTTTTTTATCTCATGTGCTTCTGTGGTGGTTTTTTCAATGGTGGTTACCTTTGAGTAATGAAAAGGTTCCCTACCCTGTTCATTGTAGCGAACTATTTTGTGAGTACTTTTGCACTCCATCGTCCTTTGCTACTGTTAATCTCCATCTTCTCCCCCTCTTTCTTTTTGTTGTTGTCACAGTTTAAATTTGGTTTTATTGTGTTCTTCTTGGAGTTTTTACTTGTGGCTCTGTTTTTTTTTTGTTCTTTGTATCTGATTGGAGAACCCCCTTTAGTAATTCCTGGAGTGGGGGTTTTCTGATGATAAATTCCCTCATCTTTTCTGTATCTGTGAATGTTTTTATTTCTCCTTCATATTTGAAGGATAGCTTTGATGGGTATAGTATTCATGGTTGAAAGTTCCTCTCTTTCAGGACTTTATATATTGGGGTCCACTCTCTTCTAGCTTGTAGAGTTTCTGCTGAGAAATCTGATGATAATCTAATGGGCCTTCCTTTATATGTTGTATTCTTCTTTTCCCTGGCTGCCTTGAGAATTTTTTCTTTGCTGTTGGTTTGTGTCAATTTCATTATGATATGCCTTGGAGTAGGTTTGTTGGGGTTAAGAAAACTCGGAGTTCTGTTTGCTTCTTGAACTTGAGGCTTTAGTTCTTTCCACAGGCTTGGGAAGTTCTCATCTATTATTTGTTTGAGTATGTTCTCCATTCCATTTTGTCTCTCTTCTCCCTCTGATATACCTATTATTCTTATGTTATTCTTTTTGATGGAGTCAGATAATTCTTGTAGGGCTATCTCATTTTTTTTAATTTTTGAGTCTCTTTCTTCTTCTCTCTGTTGTGCCTCAAGTTGCTTGTCTTCTATTTCACTAATCCTCTCTTCTATCTGACCTGTTCTATTAGCTAAGCTTGTTACTTCGTTTTTCAGCTCGTGAATTGAGTTTTTCATCTCTGTTTGATTTGTTTTTATAGTTTCAATTTCCTTGGACATATATTCTTTGTGTTCCTTGAGTTGTTTTCTGAGCTCCCTAAATTGCCTTTCTGTGTTTTCTTGTATATCTCAGAGGATTTTTAGGATTTCTATCTTGAATTCTCTGTCATTTAGCTCCAAGGTTTCCAATATATTAAATTTTTTCTCCATAGATTTTTCCTCATATAGCTGTGTTACCTCTCTTTCTTTTGTATCCATGATATTCGATTTTCTCTTCCTTAATGGCATCTGAGGGTGGTTTTGTTGATAGTATTAATGAGATTTAATAAAGAATAAAAAGTTAGCCCTGGCCGGTTGGCTCAGCGGTAGAGCGTCGGCCTAGCGTGCGGAGGACCCGGGTTCGATTCCCGGCCAGGGCACACAGGAGAAGCGCCCATTTGCTTCTCCACCCCTCCGCCGCGCTTTCCTCTCTGTCTCTCTCTTCCCCTCCCGCAGCCGAGGCTCCATTGGAGCAAAGATGGCCCGGGCGCTGGGGATGGCTCTGTGGCCTCTGCCTCAGGCGCTAGAGTGGCTCTGGTCGCCATATGGCGACGCCCAGGATGGGCAGAGCATCGCCCCCTGGTGGGCAGAGCGTCGCCCCTGGTGGGCGTGCCAGGTGGATCCCAGTCGGGCGCATGCGGGAGTCTGTCTGACTGTCTCTCCCTGTTTCCAGCTTCAGAAAAATGAAAAAAAAAATCTAAAAAAAAAAAGAATAAAAAGTTAAAAAAAATAATAAAAAAAATAAAAAATCGAAAAGAGTTTTTTTTAAAAAAATTAATAATGAAATAAAGAAAAATAAAATAAAATAAAAATTTTTAAAAAAGGAAATTATTCCCCCCCTCCTTTTTTCCTCTCCTCTCCTCTCCCCTCTTTCTTGAGAAAATCTTGTGGTGAACTGTGAATTATAACAAACAATGCCTGTGATGGAGGGCCTGAATTGGGGAAAAGTAATAAAGGGGCAAAAAAAAAAAAAAAAAAAAAGGAAAAATAAAGAAAAAAGAAAAAAAAAGAGCGTATGGACCCACAAAAAGCAAATAAGGAAAAAATTTGGGTCAAGAATAAAATGATTTGCTTTTAGGTGTTGGTTGTCTAAGAGTTATGATGAGAGGAATAAGAGGAAAACGGAAAAATGGGGGGACAAATTAAAAAATTACTATTGTATTTAGTGGAACAAGAACTAGATAAAATGGAGAGCCAGGGATGGGAGCACTGCTAGTGAGTTAAAAAGGTGAAGTAAAAACCCCCCAAAATGCCACAAACATAAGTTTGAGTCCCAGATAAGATAATTTGTTTGTTATTGAGGTTTGAATGAGAGGAGATGTAAAGGAGAAAGGAAGAAACTAATATAGAGGGAGAAAAGAAAGAGAGAGAGAGAAAAAAAGAGGGAACCACTAAAAGAAGAAAAAAGAAAGGAGAGAGAGAGAGAGAGTTAAGGGTTTTGGAGTGCAACCCTCATAGAGAGAAAGGAAGAGAAGAGAAAAGATAATGGGAGATGTAACACTTATGGGTAGTGTAGTTCAAGGAGAGGAGAGAGTAAGACCGGCAGAGAGTTAATCGGCCAAATTGGAGTAGGAAAAAAAGTATCAAGAATGAAGATAAGAGAAACAAACGAACAAATATAATAAAATGGGATAGGTTATAAAGTCTGCAGATTATTCTTGATTTTGAGAGGTTATCTTCTTGCTTTTTCTTTTCTCTCCCTCTTCCTGGTCGGTGACTCTGTACCCCGGGTTCTGCCCCTTTGGCACGCTCAGGTAGAGGTTTGCAGTTGATAAGTCTCTATGGCAATGTCATGTATTGTGCTTTAGTCTCGTTGGCAGTCGAGGCTCATTAGCATTTATAGGCTCTGACAGTGAGAGAGTCCGTGTTCCTGGAGCCTTTCTCCTAGTCTTTCCTTCCTCAATTAGTAGCCTGATAATCCAGCTATGGGGTTGCTGCTGCCTCTGCCTGGATAGTAAGAGGCTCAAAGAGCTGGCAACTCCCCACTCTATTTCCACTCAGCACAGGGTTCTGGGTAAGGCTCAGTCAGTCAGAGCTGCTAGCATAATCAGGCGGGCTTTCCGCCCACTCAAAGACCTCTGGCTCTGTCTGCCACTCTGTCCGGTAACACAGGTGGGCGCCCACTTCCGGGGTGCTTGGAGGAAACTCTCACTCACTGGCTGCGCGCACAGACCAGGATATCCGGCCAGCAGTCTCACGCTCTGAGTGAAACCCCCAACCGCAGGGAAAAGTTGCAGCGTTGGAATTGAGTCTCGCTCCGTCCCCGTGCGTGGCTTTTGCAAGGCGCTGGGGCGGCCCGAGATTCTGCTTTGGCCCACACAAAGGCCCCTGACTCTGCCCCTCTGTGCGATAACACGGGCGCGCACTGCCGAGGCACTCGGAGGAATCTCTCATTCACTATCTGCACGCGCAAACCAGGATATGAGGCCGGCCGCGTTTCCCTCTGAGTGAAAGCCCCTCCAGCACGGAAAATCTCCACCGTTGGAATTAGTTCTCCCTCCCGTGCGTGGCTTTCCCAGGGCGCTGGGGCTGCCCAGAGACTCTGACCTTGGCCCACAGAAAGGCCTCTGAACCTGCCTCTCCGTGGGGTAACACGGGCACCCACTCTCTGGGCCTAGGAAGAAATCTCTCGCCCACTAACTGCGCACCGACCAGGGTAAAATGGCTGCCCCGCTTGTCTTTCTTTGTTTGGGTTTGGCGCGAGTGTTAGCTTGTATTGCCCGGGTTGCCACAGGATCAGTTTTTCCTCGGCTTGGATCTCCGTGCCACAGCCTGGTTCGGCCGTTTGTCCCGTGGCCTGGATCTATTCACCCCCTTTGCCCGCCTCAGTTTCTATATTCACAGTTACCAGAGAAAGCCGCCCTGTTTAGGTTAGTGAGGAAGGCGGAGCATTTCTTACTCCCTATTTCCTTCGGGGTTTGGTTATATATTTAGCCAATTTTTCACTCAACCATACCTTTGGGTGTATTGAGAAGCATCTGGAGGCTCCAAATATAGGTTTTTCTGTTTATGGTTGAAGATCTTGTTGAGTTTTGGGGGAGATTTATCGGTATCGCTTCCTACCCCGCCATTACTCTGACGTCATCTCCGAATCCTCATTTTTTAAATGCTGGCCAGAGGTAACATCTGGATGCTCCCGTTTCTGGTGTCAAAATAAGAAATTTTCAAAAGTGTATCAAATTTAAAAAAATGTTTATTTGAGCCATAGGGACTACAACTGCCAGAAAAGGAAATATCAACTGTGCAAGAAAATACTCCAGAAAATGGCAATTTTGATATATATTTTATCAGACTCAAAGTAAGAAGTTGTACAAGGTTTACCTTAAATACACTGGTGATAGATAATGGAGGGGGAACAAAGCAAAACAGGAAAATCTATGAGATCTATAACAAGTGAAAATACATACTTCTTTTATACTGGGGGGGTATATGTTAGTTAACAGTTACTTAACATAAAAATAACAGTAAGGAGTTTTGTGGTCTTTCCTCTGTTGCAGTGTTTGTGAAATGAGGGATCAAAGAAAAGGAAATTATCCTGGCATTCCATAGCTCTGTTATCAAAAGGACAATAGACAGCCTCAGTTAAGGTAAAATTGTACTATTTTCAGGGAAGATACTGGCTTAGGACATGACTACGTACCATAAAAGTTTTAATTTCAGTCATTCTGTATATTTTTAGCCTCCAAGCTCTGCTATACAGGCTTCCGCAGAAATTCTCTGGTTTAGTATATGGCCCGCCCGTATTCCTTTGGTCTACCAGGCAGCAAATACAATTGGTTATGGAAGGTTATTCAGGGAGCAACACCTGCATGTGGGAATGCTTGGAAGAGCCACAGAGCTGAAAGTAGGTAGCACAGGTCTTCATTCTTTGTATTTAAAACAAGGATTCTGGAATCAAAAATCTGACCTGAAAATGGCCCAATGATAATTTAGTCTTCTGCTGTGGAGATAATGGGGACTTTGAACTGGATGAAGTTAATCTCTCATCAGTTTAAGAGGCTTCCTGTACCTGCATAGTGTAGACAGATTGTGGATTAAGAGAGGTGACAGGGAGTCCAGGACTAGGTGAATGTTGTAATCCAAAGCAGTGCTTCTTGACTAGAGATTGGCCATGGAGGTAGAAAGAAACGTTAAATTATTGTTTTTATCTCCCTATTTATTTATTTATTTATTTATACAGAGAGAATCAGAGGGAGAGAGGAAGGGAGAGAGATGTGAAGGGTCAACTCATTGTTGCAGGACTTTAGTTTTTTTTTTATCACTTCTTATATATGTCTCTTGGCTGGGATGTGCCAAGAGAGCCAGTGACCCCTTGCTCAAGCTAGCGAACTGGGGCTGAACCAGTGCCTTTGTGCTTCAATCCAGTTACCATAAGATCATGTCAATGATACCATGCTCAAGCCAGGTTCCTGCCCTAAAGTTAGTGAGCCTGTGCTCAAACCAGATGAGCCAGCAATCAAGCTGGTTACTTCAGAGTTTCAAAACTGACATCTCAGTGTCCCTAATCAATGACAGTCTGCCAGCACCAGTCAAACTATTGGTTCAGTTTTTAGAAGGAGAACCTAGTAGTGCTTTAGATTTGCAGCTGTGGGGGAAAATAGGAGTTTAGGACGACCCAAGGTTTTGGTTTAGCAGCCAGAACTTTGGAGAATGGATCATCTGGACTGGAGAAGTAAATTTAATATTTTTGTGAATATTATAAGATATTTTTCTTGTGAACAGTTTTATAAGTTTGAAAGAACACTGAGCGGAGACATCAAGTTGGCAGCTGAACACAGAGGCCTGGATATTTGGGAAGTGTTTTTGATGGAGACACAAAAGTTGTAGCTCTTTGTGCAGTAGGATAGTGTTATGGATGACTGGGGAGCTACAGCAGAGTGAGTGATCCCTTGTTCAAGCCAGCGACCTTTGGGCTCAAGCCAGTGACCATGGGTTCATGTCTATGATCTCACCCTCAAGCCGGTGACCCCACACTCAAGGTGGATGGGCCTGTGCTCAAGCCAGCAACCCTGGGGTTTCCATCCTGGGTGGTGTGTGTCTTAGGTGCGTGCTCTATCCACTGCTCCACTGCCTGCTTAGACATGTGGGTAAGATTTATATGTAGTATAACTGTGGGGTCTCAAACACACTGTTCTGGATTCCTTTTTATTACCTCTGGCAGGTTGGTGTGACTTTTGAGGATGTTGCCCTGTACTTCTCCAGGGAAGAATGGTGCCTCCTTGATGAGGCTCAGAGATACCTGTACCTGGATGTGATGCTGGAGAACTTTGCACTTATATCCTCACTGGGTAAGACCCTGACTCTCCTGGAGCACTTTGAGCATGCCTGCACCCCCTTTTACTCAGGCTTGTACTTTCCTTTTTCTATTTGAAGCTCCAAGAGACCAAATGAGACTTATACAAAGGAGCCGATGGAAAACAGCATCTGGACTTGGGGTCACCCTGATTCTTTTTCTGAAACCTTCATTTTTGCCTCACTGTCTCAAGCTTTAATAAACTTACTCTCACATTAAAAAAAAAAAAAACTCAAAAAAAACTATCCTGACTAGTGGCACGGTGGATAAAGTGTCAGACTGGGATGCAGAGGATCCATGTTTAAAACCTTGAGTTACCGGCTTGTGTGCAGGCTTATCCAGCTTGATCACAGAATTAATGCCTTGGGATAGGGGGGTATGGGAGGGAAGGAGGGATAGGGGAAGGGGGAGGGGGAGGGGCACAAAGAAAACTAGATAGAGGGTGATGGAGGACAATCTGACTTTGGGTGATGGGTATACAACATAATTAAATGACAAAATAAACTGGACATGTTTTCTTTGAATATATGTACCCTCATTTATTGATTCACCCCATTAACATTAATAAAAATTTGTTTATAAAAAAAAAGAATTAATGCCTTGTGTGTGGAATCATAGACATGACCCCATGGTCACTGGATTGAGTCCAAGGTTACTGGATTGAGTAAAAGGTCATTGGCTCAACTGGAGCCCCCTGTCGAGTTACATATAAAATACAATCAATAAACAATCATATCCACATATGAAAATGCTACTAGGAGTCAATGCTTCTCATCTATTTTCTTTCCTATATCGTTCTCTATGTCTGTCTCTATCTGTTCCTCACTAAAAATTTTTTTCATTTTGTTTCTATATGTAGCTTGGTAAGCTTTTAAAAATTATTTATTTTAAAGTCTTTTTTTGTGACAGAGAAAGAGAGAGAGACAGGGAAAAACACACAGAAAGGGAGAAGATGCAAAGCATCAGTACTTTATGTAGCTCCTTTGTCTCCTTAGCTGTTTATTGATAGCATTTTTTGTGTGTGCCTTGGCCAGGGACTTGCAGCTAAGCAGATGACCCCTTGCTGAAGCCAGTGACCTCGGGCTTCAAGCCAGTGACCTTTGGACTTAAGCCTGTGACTGCACGCTCAAGCTGGTGTGCCCCCACTCAAGCCACACGAGCTCCAATCAAGCCAGTGACCTTGGGGTTTCAAACCTGGGTCCTCTGTGTCAGAGGAAACTGCTCACCCACTACACCACTGCCTGGTCAGGCACCCTGCCCTTATTTTTTGTGTTTTATTTTACACTTGCTTTTTTGTCTTGTTGTTCTGAGATCTTCAACCTTTCCTGACTGTTGAGTTCAAGGAGTTTATAACAGTCTTTACTCATAGTCTAACTTGCTTGTTTTGAAAATAATTCTACAGAATAGTGCCTAGCTGTGAAAGATGGACATTTGTGATGAAGTTACTTTCTTTTTATAACATCAGCATGTGTTTTACTAGAGTTTATTTTGTTGTTGTTGTTCAGGTTGCTGCTATGAAACAGAGGATGTGGAGAAACTTATTGAACAGAACATTTCTGTAAGAGTGTCACAGGCAAAGAATCCTAATATAGCTTTGTCTTCCCAGAAGAGTCACCCATGTGAAAGTTGTGGAGCAGTCTTGAGAGACATTTTTCTCTTGGTTGATCAGCAGGGAACACAAAAGGGTCAAAAACTGCTGAGGTGTGGGGAACGTTCAAAAGAATTTTATTTCAGTTCACAGTATTTTCAGAACCAGGATCTGCACAAGAAAAAGAAGCCTTTGAGAAGAGGTGTGCTCAGCGTCTCACTTGTTTGAAGGGCTACAATTTTGACGTGTCCCAGAAACCTTCTACTTGTGGGGAGGTTGGGCAAGGCATCCTTACCAGCTCTGGACATCTGTAACAGCCAGATACTCACACCAGGGACAGGTAAAATGAAAGGTCTATATCTCCGGTGACTTCTCAAAGAAGAAAAAGTTATTACAACAGAAAACAATGTAAGAAAGCCACTGGGTGCAACAAGACACTTTTTCAGGACTGTGGTGTCCATCATGTAAGACAGGGTTTTGTGTGTCATGAATGTAAAAAATATTTTTAAAAATCTCGGCCTTTGAGACTTCACAGTAGAGAAAGGCCTTATGAGTGCCATGAATGTGGAGAATCTTTTATCTGTAAAAATTACTTTCACCGTCATTAAAGAGTTCACACAGGAGAAAGGCTTTATGGGTGCAATGAATGTGGCAAATTTTTTTTACTACCGGTGGCGTTTAATATCATCAGAGAATTCACAGAGTAGCAAGAACTTGTAAGTGCAGTAAATGTGGAAAATCTTTTTCCAGTAGCACTGGGCTTTGATATCATCAGGGAGTTTACAAAGGAGAAAGTCCCAATGAGTGTAATGAATGTAGGAAATCCTTTATCATAAAAAGCTCATTCCATTGTCATCAGAGTTCACACTGGAGAAAGGCCTTTTCAGTGCAGCGAATGTGGAAAATCTTTTCCCTTCAATTTTAGCTAAAGACATGACGGTTTACATTAAGGACATTCTTAGATATATTGGAAATGTACAGTTTCTAAATAAATGTTAACAACGATGTAGGTAACTTTGAGGCTGTATTTGTGTAATTTTAATTTTCTAAACCCAAATGTCTATGGTATGGAGATTTTCCATGTTTTACCTAGGTGGGAAGCACACGTGTCTATGTTGTACTTTCTAAGATGTCCAAGACTCTTGCCAAATTTATGTCTTTGCAAATTTCTGTGGCCAAAGTTATTTCACCTGTACCATCTAGCAGGTGTCCACTGTTTACATCAGCCACCATCCTAGTGTCTTTAGAGAAGCTGATTTTTTTTCTCTGATTTGCTGGACTAAATTATAAGTAGTTTGAGCTGTTAGGGGATCAGCATTTCTTTAATTCTGATAAGTTGTTTTTTTTGTTTTTTTTTTTACAGAGACAGAGAGTGAGTCAGAGAGAGGGATAGACAGGGACAGACAGACAGGAACGAAAAGAGATGAGAAGCATCAATTATTAGTTTTTCATTGTGCGTTGCTTAGTTGTTCATTGACTGCTTTCTCATATGTGCCTTGACCGCAGGCCTTCAGCAGACCGAGTGACCCCTTGCTGGAGCCAGTGACCTTGGGTCCAAGCTGGTGGCATTTTGCTCAAACCAGATGAGCCCACACTCAAGCTGGCGACCTCAGGGTCTCGAATAGGGTCCTCTGCATCCCAGTCTGATGCTCTATCCACTGCGCCACCTCCTGGTCAGGCTAACTCTGATAAGTTTGACATGGGCCTGATTCAGTGTTGACCTGAGAGATCATCATCTGTGTTCAGTTGGCAGCTTGCAGAGGGACTGCTTTTTCAGGGACCTGGTTTCCCTGAATATCTGTGATGTATATTTCCAATGTTGAAGTCACCAATGCAAGAAATGCCACAGCCATGTGCCAAGTTTTATAATATAATTAAGCCCCTTTTCCTTGAGTACTCTTTAGCTTTGGATGTTTTATTTACTGTCGTAATAAGTATGTTATAAGTAGATTTTGGCTCTAGGGTGTGAAGAGTTCAACAACTTTTACATGGGTCTCAAACTTTCTCTGCCTTCAAAAAAAGGCACAGTGTGGTGCTGAAATTAGCTTTTGCCAAATTTTTATTCCTGCCCATATCCTCCTAGGATAAACTGACAGATTCTGTGGCCCTGATGTGGAGCCTGGATTCCATGAGTTTTAAAAGACTCAGAGATCATTTTGAAGTGTTCGTAGGTGTTGCAACATCACTTGCTTCTGGGAACACATAATATTTTTTCTTGTTTACGAGGACTGCCAGTATTGGTGAAAGAAATTATTTTTTTAAAGTGTTGCAAAGGGCTGTGTGTGTGTATGTTTTTTTTAATTCTTGAGAGAAGGGGAGACAGAGAGACAGACTCCTGCATGCTCCATGACCTGGATCCAAATGGCAATTTTATTAAGGGGCGATACTCTGCCCATTTGGGGCATTGATCCATTGCTCAGCAACCAAGCTCTTCTTAGCGCCTGAGGCAGATGCAATGGAGACTTCCTCAGGAGACAGGGCCAATTCACTCTAATTAAGCCATGGCTGCAGAAATGGATGAGAGAGAGAGAAGTAAGAGAAGGAGGGGTGGGGAAGCAGATGGGTGCTTTTCCTGTGTGCCCTGACCAGGAATCGAACCAGGGACATCAGCATGCCTCATTGATTCTCCACCACTGAGCCACCTGAACAGGACACTATGTTTGTTAATGTCTGCAATTCCATGGCTAACATTTTCACGCTAACAAAAATATCTGTTATTATGCTTCAAAATGAAATTTTTTCCTATTTAAAATTTTCATTTTTTTCAAGTGATATAAGATAAATTTATTTTATGTTCACATAATGCATCTTAGCTTTTTCATTTGAAATGTTTGTCCTACATTACTTTGTTATATTTGTCATATGTATCATGGTGTAACAAGGTCAATTGTTTAGTAAAATTTTCCAGATTTCTCAATGTGAACATGCATGGCTTGATTTTTTTTTACAATGACAGAAAGAGAGTCAGAGAGAGGAATAGATAGGGACAGACAGACAAAAATGAAGAGAAATGAGAAGCATCAATCATCAGTTGTTGTTGTTTTGTTTTTTTTCTACTGAGGCACCTAGTTGAACAAACTGGCCAGAGACAGAAGGTCATCTCCATGAAGAGAACATCTGGGCCTCAGATATATATATTTTTTATTTTATCCATTCATTTTAAAGAGGAGAGAGGGAGGGAGAGAGAAACAGAGAGAGATAGGGGGGAGGAGCTGGAAGCATCAACTCCCATACGTGCCCTGACCAGGCAAGCCCAGGGCTTCGAACCGGCGACCTCAGCATTTCCAGGTCGACGCTTTTACCCACTGCGCCACCACAGGTCAGGCAATCATCAGTTTTTTGTTGTGACACCTTAGTTGTTCATTGATTGCTTTCTCATATGTGCCTTGACCACGGACCTTCAGCAGACCAAGTAACCCCTTGCTCGTGCCAGGGACCTTGAGTCCAAGCTGGTGAGATTTTTTTCTCAAGCCACATGAGCTTGTACTCAAGCTGGCAACCTCAGGGTCTCGAACCTGGGTCCTCCACATCCCAGTCCTACTTTCTATCCACTGTGCCACCACCTGGTTTGGCACATTGCTTGATTGAGATTTGCTCAGTTGACCTTCACAGATAACACGTTTTCATAAACATGAAGGTAAGACCCTCCACCTGCAACATGATTATAACTCAATGAAGGCTCAGATGATGGTTTTCAATTTTAGAAATAAGTATTTAAATTAAAGTATGAACATTAATTAAAGTATGAACATTTGGGAGAAAGAACTTAGAGAAGACAGACCTGTTCTTAACCTTCTATATCTATCTGTCTCTTAACTTTTTTTTTTTTTTACATAATGCTTAGGCATGCTAGGTAGATTTTAATTCTGTAGCATGTGAACATAAATTTTATATGCACTGGGGAACCAACACATTAGTATGACTAGTTTTATTGCCATTATTCACTTGGTTACACTGGAACAAAACCTGCATGTCTCAGGAATGCTCATAATTGCATTTCTTTGATGTTGTCAACATGTTCCACATTGTGTGTAATAAACTAGGGGCAGAGGCCTCAGATCAAATATAGGTTGTCTCTAGCCACATTGCTGAATATGCAGAGCTGAGATTTCTATTAGCTTGTGTTTTGTGCCACTAAGTTTGCATAGTGGGCCCAACTGAGGCAGTGCACATAATGTTAGGTTTTTTTAATCAACTTCCCACAGTGACATTCTGCTTGAAGAGGCCACATGCCAAATGGCCTGATAAACAAGAAACAGGCAGGTGCCTGACATCATAAAGAGCAGATCCTGAAGAAAGACATGCAAGAACATCTGCTAAAGTAAGTCACACATGCACGCCACACATAACCGTGTCCTAGAAATAGGCCCTGGCCAGTTGACTCAATGAATACAGCATCAGCCTGGAGTATGAGCATCCCTGGTTTGATTCCTCATCACAGCACACATTAAAAAATGACCATCGGCTTCTCTTCTCCTCTCTCTTTCCCTCTTGCAGCCAATGCCTCAGTTTGTTCAAGTGTCAGCCCCAGGCACTGAGGATTGCTCAATGGATTTGAGAAACAGCCCCAGATGGAGGTTGCTGGGTGGATCCCAGTAGGGGCACATGTGGGAGTCTGTACTATTCTCTCCCCTTCTCACTTAAAAAAATTATTACCTCTACTAAAGTGCATAAAAAAGCACTTGATATTTTTGGTGTATATTTGGGGTTCATGCCCCAATATCCACACTGGGCAGGCCAGAAACTGAGAACAGGGCCCATGCACCAGGCTGGAAGCCAGACCTGTTCTTAACCTTCTATATCTA
The DNA here is from genome assembly GCF_036850995.1 of Saccopteryx leptura. Taxonomy (NCBI): domain Eukaryota; kingdom Metazoa; phylum Chordata; class Mammalia; order Chiroptera; family Emballonuridae; genus Saccopteryx; species Saccopteryx leptura. Next base: position 82,752,432 of record NC_089505.1, on the reverse strand, counting down.
TCTGTCTCTTAACTTTTTTTTTATCTTCAAACAAGCAGGATTAATATCTGAACCCCTAACTGCATACGACCACTTATTTTTGGGTGAGCCCACACTCTCTTTGTTCAATATGTACTGTATTTCTTATAAACTTTCACTGTGCTTGCTTCTGCAGTTGTCTTCTCTAAGTTCTTTCTCCCAAAGAACACAAGACTGAGGGCTGAGGATTGAGATCCACTTTTGGAACAACCCTGGCCTGAGTGAACTGACAGTACAACTCTTCTTAGGGTTTTCATCTGATGTTACATTTATCCACTGGAATTTTATCTATTGTGCCAGCTGTCATTGAGGGTATTTGGTTGAAGTAATTGGTTGATGGTCATTGGTTAAATCCATGACTTTTTGTACTTTTTTTAGACATTCCTGTATTTTACCTATTTTTATCAGCACATCTGCATTTATTACATAGAAATTATCTGTAGAGAAGAAAAAATTGTAATTTATATTTGTTTACCCTAAAGCTAAGGTGAGCAATTGTCCTCCTCCAGGGAGGACAGTTCTTTTTTTGTAATGACATCCTCCCTTAAAAAGTGTCCTCCTACACGTCCTCCTTTTTGATATTGGAAGACTAATCTGTAAATGTCCATAATTGACCCATGCTGAGTCAATCCATTGCATGTAATGTGATGTATTTGTATTTAATGAGTACTTTATTTTTACAGTGATTATTAAAAATTAATAGGCATGTAAGCATAATTACATTATAAAATATTACAAATGTTTTTATTATGCATTTATCATATTATAGTGTATTATTGTTGCAATGAATAAAATGTTTCTTTTATTTACAATGTTGTTTTCTTCAATTAATTTTTATCCTCCATTTCATTGTAAAAATGTTGGTCACCTTACTAAATGCAAAGTCTGTGCATCAAAGCAAGGAAAGAGCTTGATAACCGTGCTTCTTCTGGCCATTTTTTTTTTCTGTTTGTACAGAGGCAGAGAGAAACAGAGAAAGAGAAAGAGGCACAGACAGATATGATGGGAGAGAGATGAGAAGCATCAGTTCTTTGTTGCAGGACTTTAGTTGTTCATTGCTCACTTTCTCATATGTGCCTTGACTGGAAGGCTATAGCGAGACAAATGACCCTTGCTCAAACCAGATCAGCCAGCACTCAAACTGGCGACGTTGGGGTTTCAAACCTGTGTTCTCAGTGTCCCAGTCCAGCGCTCTATCCACTGTCCAACCGCCTGGTCAGGCATTCCGGCCATTGTCTTTGGACAGGTACTTTTGAATTTCCCGCAATACACTTGGGGGTGTCCTGGCCTCAGCTGTAAGAAGAAAGAATTCCCGCCTTGGATTGCAGAAACTGCATTACCCAGAAGGCGCTGCGCCGTCGACCGCAGAGTACGCCAGAGAAGAACGAGCAAACGGTGTTTTCGCTCTTGCACAGAAATTAGGAGTGGGACTTCCATGGTTCTTCTTGCTGGTGTTTGGTCGACTCTCAAGATCAGTCATCGATTCTGAAACGTTTAGTCACGTTGGATAATGTGGGGAAGGAAAACGCTAGATTCAAGAATCGTGGTCCGTTCCTGCACAGACGGGAGTGTGAGTCTCCGTGACTCAGCCCAACGACCTGCTCCAGGGCCCGACCGGGACTGCAGTGCATTGAGCCACCTCCTCGCCCGTCACACCCGCGCGCTCCGGACTCCGAAGAGTGGAAGGGCGATGGCCACGGCCGCGCTGAGGCGCTCGGCTGAGGTGAGTGAGTGTGATGCTGGGCATCTGAGTTTGTAAACCTTATGCTTATTTACCTTGCTCACTTTTATTGTTTAAAAATGGCACTGGGCTGCCTCGTTTGTGGTGGCCCGCAGAGCAGGGCAGCTGATCGCAAATTGCGGGTTGCACTCCTGCTTGAGAAGCGCCATTGTTTTTGCTAATGTGTGCAGGAGGAGAGGGTTTTGCACCAGGAAGTTTTGAAAGAAAAGAACAGAAGAGGAAGAAAGATTCTGTCCCCACCACTGGAAGGTGCGGCAGGATTTCTTTTTCCTCCCTGTGAGGAAGGAGGGGCCGGCCTCCTCTTACCTGAGAAGGAAGAAATGAATAAAATACAAAAGAAAGGACCCAGCAAAGTAACCGAATCAGGCAGTGATGAATCAGCTACATCCCATAGTTCTCTCAAGGAGTGCTTAAGAGTCACTTACTACACAAAGTAAGAATAGCACGATCTGTATCTAACTAAGGCCAGTGATCTTAAAACCCACCCTTTCCCCCTTTTTGACGCCACCAAATCTTTCCCTGTCCTCTCCTTGAGTCCTGGGAAACCTTAAACAAAGAAATCACATGCCCATTGCTTAGATATTGTAAAAGTATATATATAACCTGTGAGAAAATCAACTTAGGGAGTTCGTGTTTTCGAGCTACAAGCCCTACCTCCTCCGCTGGCTTTAATAAATTCTCCTTCCATTATTACGTTATCTGAGTGACTGTTATCCGTGGGGTCACTTCCTGCTACACCTGATCCCGTGCCCTCCGGGGAAAGCAGGTTTCTGATTTTCCCTTGGCTTTCTCGTGGCTTTCCTGTCTTGGGGAGACTCCAATAAACAGAATGGCCCACCATCCTCGGTCTCCACTGTTTCTTTACTGTGCACCTGAATTCAATGAGGAACTTGGATGTGGATTGTAAGGTATTTTTCCCCGCCAAGAAGGAAGGAAGGGGCATAGCCACCAAGTGTGGAATAGTAAAGGCTTTATTTACCACAGAGTGTTTCTGAGACAAGATTCACTGGCCCGGAAGATGGAGGTCAAGAAAATCGCCCATGTAGAAACCGCGTAGGCAAATTTAAAGGGGTCCTATAGGGAAGTTGGGCTAATATCACTGGCTGACAGTCACTTTTTTCCCCAAGGACTCCTGGGAAGTTTCTTTTGGTGCCCTTGGTTGTGTGCGGTCCTAGCCAAGTTCCCAGGTTCCTCACGTGACCTTCCCCCATTATTCACGTATCTTACATTCTGAACTTTTTTGTTAATTAGGGGCACCGCTTATTCATCTGGCTCCTTTCTGCTGATTAGAGACGCCGTGAGGAGGGGGAGATTGGAAAGTGGTGGCTTTGAGGGGTGTCAGGAGGAACATCCGTTTGGCCATGAGTTGAGAAACTTTGCTGGTGAGGTTCTATAAGAATTTTTAAAAAGAGAGGCAAATATGAGTTATACGCTGATAATTAGAAGATTTAGGTAGGATAGGGGCAGCCCAGGTAAGCATAGGTGGCTGCCATTAGGAGGTAAGCAGGTTGTAGGAGAGTTTTTTGCTTAATTTTTCTTGCAGACAGTTGAGATTGAAGTTTCTTTCATCAGGCCAGTCTTACTGAACAGCATTGCTCCCTGCTTCAGCTCACTCTGGTGGCAGGTTCCTGGTGGGAGGGACAGGAGCAACTGGAGGGTCTGCATGGCCCAGTCTTTTGGTGAGCTGCAGACGAGTAAGGCCCAGTGGTTCTGACTCCCAGCAATCCTGTATGGGAGCAAGTTTGAGGCAAGAGACATGATACCAAGGTGTTTGCCCTAGGAGTTTAGCTGCAGTAGGAAGAGTCAGTATTACCGTATGGAGTCCCGTCCATCTGGGCTGTAGGGAGCCAGGCCGGAGCTCCCTTAGAAGAACTCTTGTGTCCTGGTTGGAGGGGGACCATCGGGTGTGTTTCATCTGGACCCCCTATGGGAGGAAGGGTCTGGTCCGCATGTTCCCTGAGAAGATGGTAAAGTAAAGACAGAAAGGGGAGGTACGTGGCAAGAGGGGGGGGGGGTTGACAGGTAAGTTGTAATTGATTAGGAGTGGTCTACCATAAACCAGCTCAAAGGGGCTGAGTCCAGTGGGGTTTTGCAGGGTTGCCTGATCTGGTGAGTGCCAGGGGGAGGAGGTTTGGCCACGAGAGCCTGGTCTCGATGGAAAGTTTGGTTAGCTGACTCTTCAGGATGCGATGGGCCCTTCCCACCTTACTTGACGATTGAGAGTGATAGGGTATGTGGAGCTTCCAGGTAATGTTGAAAGATGTGGCAACCTGCTGGACTATTTGGGCAGTGAAGGCCGGACCGTTGTCTGACTGGATGGTAGTCGGCAGTCCAAACTGCGGGATGATGTTTTTAATGAGAATGGAGGCAATGGTGTCTGCTGTCTCTCGAGAGGTGGGAAAGGCTTCTATCCATCCTGAAAAGGTGTCAACAAAACTTAAGAGATAGTGGAGTTTTTTGTGAGGGGGCATATGAGTGAAGTCAGTCTGCCAATCTTGGCCTGGCACATGCCCCCTCAGCTGATGAGTAGGGAAGCGGGGAGCGGAGACCTCCTTGTGTAGAGGCTTTGGAACAGACAGCGCATGCTGCGTCTACCTTTTTGATAGTCTGCTGAAGGCCTGGGAAGAAAAAGAGTGGTTGTAAGAACTAATAGAGAGCTTTTGGCCCTATGTGTAAGGAACAGTGGATATCAGAAAGGAGAGTTTCAGCCTGTCCTTTTGGTAAGGCAATTCTATCTCTGAGAAATATCCATCCCTGGTTGCACACGTCTCCACCCTTTTTTTTATATATAAATAAATTTTTATTTTAATGGGGTGACATCAATAAATCAGGGTACATATATTCAAAGAAAACATTTCCAGGTTATCTTGTCATTCAGTTCTGCTGCATACCCATCACCAAAAGAGAGATCGTCCTCCATCACCCTCTAAGAGTGACTGAGGGTGGTGACCACTGTGTAGTTTTTTTTTGTACCCCTCCCCCTCCCCTTCCCCCTCTCCCTCCTTCCCTCCCCCCACCCCCCGTAACCACCACACTCCTGTCCATGTCTCTTAGTCTCGCTTTTATGTCCCACCAATGTATGGAATCCTGCAGTTCTTGTTTTTTTCTGATTCGCTTATTTCACTCTGCATAATGTTATCAAGATTCCACCATTCTACTGTAAGTGATCCGATGTCATCATTTCTTCTAGCTGAGTAGTATACCATGGTGTATATGTGCCCCATCTTCTTTATCCAGTCTTCTATTTTTTTACAGTGATTAAAAGCCTTTAAGCAAACTCTTGGCCAATACAGCAAGAATCCATAAAAGAGTAGTGTCCTTAACATGTTCACCAAGTCCATCTCCACCCTTTTTGAGGAGGGTCTGTTCTTCCTCAGGAGTGTAGGAAGATTTTAAGGAGGTTGAGAGAAACATGAGAGGAGTGGGGGAGGCTCCCAGGGTGAGGTTTTGAGCCCTTGCGTTGGCCTGAGCATTTCCCCAGGCCACCAGGTCCTGAGAGGTTTGATGGCCCCTACAATGTACCACAGCCACCTCAGTGGGAAGCTGTAATGCCTGCAAACGTTTAGAAATGAGAGTAGCATTGATTATGGGGGAGCCCTTGGTAGTGAGAAAGCCCCTTTCCTTCCAGAGGGCAGAGTGGCTGAGGATGATTTTTAAAAAAAGCATATTTAGAGTCATTATATATAGTTGTGTGTTTTCCCTGGGCCAGAGTGAGTGCCCGAATGAGGGCAATCCGCTCTGCTTTCTGGGAGGTGGTGCCCTCTGGCAGCTGTTGAGCTTCTAGGGTGGAGGAGGTGGTGACCACTGTGTAGGCTGCTCGTCATTGTCCGTTGGGTCCCTGTACAGAGCTCCCATCTACAAAGAGTATTAGATCTGGATCTTTTAAAGGAGAATCTGATAATCCGTCTCGAGGTCTGTTGAGGAAATCTACTAGTTCCGTACAAGAGTGGGTGAGTTCTGGAAGTGTTTTTGGAGCTGGCAGTAGAGTGGCTGGATTGAGTCTGGGAGAGGGTAAAAGAGTGACTGAGGGTTTTCGATGAACAGGAAGTGAAATTTTTGTAGGCAGGAAGGACTTAACAGAGAAAGATTTGTGTGAAAGGAGGTCGGTGAGCCTGTGGGAGGAGAAGACAGTGATGGGTTGGGAAAGGGTGAGCTTAGTAGCCTCCTTGGTGAGTTCAGCTACTGTGCCCAGTGCCCAGAGGCAGGGCTGCCAGCCTTTGATGGTGGTGCCCAGTCGTTTAGAGAGATATGCCATGGGGTGGTATGTGGGCCCCACAGGTTGAGTTAACACGCCAACAGCATTACCGTGCTTTTCATCAGTGAAAAGATGGAAGGGGTGTCTGGAGTTGGGTAAAGCGAGAGGGGAAGAGGAGATGAGGACATCTCTAAGGGTAGAGAAAGCCCTTTTGACAGTGTTGGGGGATGTGAGAGGTCCCGTGGGAGTCTCTTTTGCAGCCTCGTAGAGGAGTTTGACTAAGAGAGCAAAATTGGGAATCCAGAACCTAAAGAAGCCTATTAGACCGAGGAAAGAAAGAATCTTATCAGCAGTGGTAGGTGGTTGGAGACTGAAGATGATCTGAGTTCCATCTAGGGCAGGGGTCTCAAACTCGTGGCCCGCGGGCCGCATGCGGCCCGCTGAACAATTTTGTGCGGCCCGCAGACTAATCCATGAAGTTCAAAATATTTGGATAAAATTAAGTAAGCCTAGGGGCCTACTTGTATTTTTCATTTCTCTAGCATCCTAGCTAGATATTAGCTTAGTTAATAGCAGTTGTGATGCGAACTACAGTTTCTGGTCGTTTTGTGACACTGAGTAAACTGCATGTATGATTGTGCTTGTTGTACTGATTTTTTTTTGTTTTCAACTGCAGTGAGAAAAGTGTTGCGTAACAGTTGCCTTTTGTAGACCTAGTGCGGCCCACCGAACGGCTGTGATCTTGCTCTGCGGCCCACATGCTGAGTTGAGTTTGAGACCCCTGGACTACAGGATGGAGGGGAATTACTACTGCCTCACTGTTTAGGCATAAGTCTTGTATGAGGCGATAAGCTCCTGAAGGTTTTCGAACAGGAAGAATGGGGGTATTGCAGGGAGAGTCCGTGGGGATAAGTAAGCGTTAGTTTAAGTGGGTAATTATTGGTTTAAGGCCCTGGCAGTGACTTGCTGAAATAGGGAATTGGGGCCTAGATGGAAATTGGGAGAGATTCTTTAAGCGGATGTGTACAGGTGGGTGGTGGGTTGCTATCACAGGGGTAGAAGTGTCCCAGTCTTGAAGGTTGACAATATCTGGTGGAATCGGAGGTGTGATTGGGTTAGGCTGATCTGTGGTAGTGGGAGAGTCTTCAGTCAAGAGTGGTAGGAGTAGGTGGGAAGATGCTGTCAGCTGGATAGTGGCTCCAAGACTGTGTAGAACAGGCATCCCCAAACTATGGCCCGCGAGCTGCATGCAACCCCCTGAGGCCATTTAACCGGCCCCCACAGCACTTCCGGAAGGGACACCTCTTTCATTGGTGGTCAGTGAGAGGAGCACTGTATGTGGCGGCCCTCCAATAGTCTGATGGACAGTGAACTGGCCCCCTGTGTAAAAAGTTTGGGGACTCCTGGTGTAGAATGTCTCAACCCAGAAGGGGTACAGGGCACAATGGCATGACTAAGAACGAGTGTGAAAAGGGGATTTCGTCCAAACTGCATGTCAGAGGTGGTGTGCAAAGAGGGGAATTAGGGGTTCCATCCATTCCCATAACCGAGACCTGTGAGGGAACTAGAAGTCCAGAGTATGAAGGCAAAACAGAGAAGGTAGCCCCCGTGTCCACAAGAAATGAGATGGACTTACCCACTACCTGTAGCATCACCCGTGGCTCAGAGAGACTAATGGGGGTCTCCGAGCCCGGGCCGCATCAGTGGTCCACGAGGCCTAGGAATTCAAATGATGGGCCCGCCTGGCTGGCTTAGCCTCCCATCTGCGCTCAGAGTAGATGGGAATAGACAGAGTAGACAGAGTAGGCCTGTCCTCCACGTAGAGACGTCAAGGATTAGCTTGCTGCCGAAAGGGGGCAATCGCTCCGCCAGTGACTGGGCTGCTTGCACTTAGGGCAGGGCTTTGTGGGCGGCCTCGGGCAGAGGCACTGCCGGGACCAATGGCCCTCCTTGACACACTTAAAGCAAGCTCCTGGTGGGGATCCTCTTTGTGGCCCGGACTTAGGTCGAGCACCTTCTGTGCCTTGCCCTTGTTGCTCTGCCGGCCTTAGAGCTGCCACAAGTCCTGAATTTGGAGTGTTACCTTCTTCTGCATGTGGGCATGGTGTTCAGCCTTGGCCTGTTCTGTCGGGAGCCGATCAACAACTGCTGGCTGACAAGGTCACAGCAGGAGAAGACCCACAACTGCTGGCTGACAAGGTCACAGCAGAAGAAAATCAAAAACTGCTGATTGACAAAGTCACAGCAGAGAAGACCAATGGCTGCGGGTTGACGAAGTCACCCAAAGGAGAGACACAACGATACTTCCCTCTTTGACTTTTTGAATTAATCTGGCCTTATATCCCCCCTTTTCTGGGTGTGTGCTATTATTTATGGCACAGGGATAATAGTACCGTGCTTTCCCTGTAGATTCGTAGTGATTTCTTTGGAAATGAGACAGAGGGTATGAGTTCCACAGAAAAGCCTGTAAGCCTGTAAGAACTGGGCTCATAGACATAAGAGGCTGGCTATGATATCCCTCGTAAAGGGTTAAGTTTGTAGGAGAATTTCTTCTTAATCATGTTAGAAAGAATAGATTGTGACTTATGAATAGGTAGGAGGCAGTGGCTGTGCACAGAGCACCTTTCGGCCTTCACTTAATTCAACATTTTTCCTCCCTAGCCTTTTCATGCGATAGAGTAGAGAAACATTCCTTTCTTCTTGCTTATTTGATCTGCAAATAGTGGTACACTCTGAGAAGAACAGAGTTAGAACTTAACTAGTGTTTAAATATAATAAATAAGTAATATTTGACTAGACAATAGTATCTTAGGTAAGGTGTAGTAGAATGGCCCATTGTGTGGCCTAGGATGAGAGCGCAGTCGGCAAGAAAAGAATGTTTTACTAAGAGAATTGTCTTTTAACTAAAGGCAATTGCTAGGCTTTCTCAATGAGATGTTCTCATGAGATTTACATACTTTCCAAAATTCTTTGATAATGAGAGGAATGTAGGGGAATCCATAGAAGTAATAACAGTTAATGTCTTCTGAAATTATGTTGCTACTAGGCTATCTTGCAAGTGCACTCTGTATATCTTTGGGTGAAAGCTATTCTTAATGTTATGTCAATTTCTTTATAGGCAAGCCTTTTAGAATCTTGTGAGAAAAAGTAGGACACTGCATAAACTCAAAGCCATTTACCTGAGCAAGCGGTGGTCCATTGTTAGTCCTTAATGATTTCGTCTGCTAATCTCTCTCTGCCCCTTGACTCACAACAACAGTAAAGTTAGTTAACTATTAGTACTAATACCTTAAAAGCTTTTACCGATGTTGTTATCGCTATTCAAGTTATTTTGTACTTTGAATGATTTGTTACCTGGTTTGTAATTTATAGAGATAAATTAACTGCTATCCGGAAACATGTAAACATAGTGAAACAGAAGCAATGATTAATATCATGTAATTGTAACTCAGTGTATGTATATAAAAAGGGAGCTATACTAGCATTTGGCAGAGATGCCTGGCAGTAAATGCTAACCAGAGAATAAAGAGAAAGAAAAGAATTCGACTCTCTCACTCGATTTCGCCGACGCTGTCTCCTCCTGTGGGACCCCTGGATCCCCCCCGGGGCTGGACCCCGGCACTGTTCCTCTCGACTGTTAAAAACCCTAAATGTGCCATGTTCATCAGATCTTGGATAGGGGTCTGGTGGCCCTCTTCTGCCTTTTTAAGTTTCCTCTGAATATCTGGGGCCGATTGGGAAATAAAGTGAGTAGCTAATACAGTGGCCCTGGCACTGGAAGTAGGGTCTAAGAAGAGAGCCGGATTATCCTTAGGTCCTTGAGTAATTTCCCTTAGTTTGTCATAGTTAACTACCTTTTGTGCTGCACCCTGCATGCCAGCTATAAGACATTCAATCATTTGGTCTTGTCGTCTCCTATCTGTTTGTTCTGTCTGGTACTTCCAGTTGGGGTCCGTGTCAGGAACCACCTCTGGGCCCACCGGCATTTGAGGGTTTGAGGCATGGACCTTATCTGCATGAGCTTGCACCGCCATCCGGATTCGATCCCGTTCGTCGGGGGTAAGGGTAGAAGACATAATAATATAGAGATCATGCCAAGTGAGGTCATATGTCTGAGTGGATATTGGAATTCCTTGGTATAGTTGGTAGGATTAGAAGAGTAAGAGCCCAAGCGCTTTTTGATTGCAAACAGATCAGAGAGGGAGAAAGGCACATGAACCCAAACAACTCCTGCTCCAGCCACCTCGCGGAGAGGGCATAGGAGGTTGGCTTCCTCTTGTGGCCTGGAGTGAGATCAGGTGTGAGCGCTGACTGGAGAGGAGAGAGAGAGAGCAAGCAGCATTTGCAGGTGGGGAAACAGGATCTAGCAAAGAGGGGAGGAGGAGTCTGTTAGGACCGAGGGAGCCTTGCAGGAGGGGAAGAGAGTTCCTCAGGGGAGTTGGCAAAGGAGGGGAGATCTGGAGCGGAGGGTTTAGCTGAGATTTCTCTGGCCAAGAGGATGTGCATTGTAGAGCAGCCAGCACAGAGTTTAGGACGAGAACGCAGATGCCAAAACTCCTGAATATAATGGATCTCTTGACCACTTTCCAGCGTCCTGGCTATAGTTCCGTAAATCAGTAAGGAAGTTGAAATCGAAAGTCCCTTCCTGAGGCCACCTGGTCTGGTCATCCAGTGGGTATTGTGGCCAGGCTATGCTGCAGAAGATTAGTTTCTACATTTTTAGGGAAGGATCAATGTTTGAGAGATTCTGGATAAGGCACAGCAGGGGTGTTTTAGAGTCAGGTTTAGATGCCTTTGCCCCCATGGTCACCCTCAGTTCTCGGAGTGGTCAGAGATGAGTATCAGTGTCCCAAAACTCAAGCTCTAGCCACAGATGGATAAGGTAAAGTGGGTGTGCTTGGGACATCTCCACGGGCCCACACTAACTCGGAACAGAAAGAATTCCCTGATGCAGGTGCGATTTCGGATAGGGATTCTCGGAGGAAAGAACCGAGGCGGGTAGGGGGGAGGCTGGAGGTGGGAAACTTACTGCGCCCTGAGCCAAAGTGGGTGGAAGGTCAGAGATCCTGGTTCTTTCTCTAAGAGGAAGAGGAGAGGAGCGGTCCTTGCAGACTTCAAACTCCTCCAGGGTTTGGACACCAAAATGTAAGGTATTTTTCCTTGCTGAGAAGGAAGGAAGGGGCGTAGCCACCAAGTATGGAATAGTAAAGGCTTTATTTATTTATTTATTTTTACTTTTATTAATTTTTAGAGAGGAGAGAGAATGAGAGAGAGAGAGAGAGAGAGAGAGAGAGAGAGAGAGAAGGAAGCATCAACTCCCATATGTGCCTTGACCAGGCAAGCCCAGGGTTTTGAACCGGCAACCTCAGCATTCCAGGTTGACGCTTTATCCACTGCGCCACCACAGGTCAGGCGTAAAGGCTTTATTTAGTATAGCGTGTTTCTCAGAAGAGATTCACTGGCCCAGAAGATGGAGGTCAGGAAAATCGCACATGGAGAGACCACATGGGCAAATTTAAAGGAGTCCTCTAGGGAAGTTGGGCTAATATGAAGTAGCGAAATCTCACTGGCTGACAGACAGTAGCTTTTTTCCCTCAGTGACTCTGGGAAGTTTCTTTTGGCGCGCTTGGTTGTGGGCGGTCCTAGCCAAAGTTCCTGGGTTCCTCACGTGACCTTCCCCCATTATCCACCGATCTTACATGAACGGTCATGATGGTGGCGGCGCTTCGACTTACAAGCAGTCAATCATGCCTAGACTGGGAGGCAGAGGCCTATACTTTTATTCTTACGGTCCTTGAAACCATAGAAGGTTGAGAAGTGAGGGGAACACAGTTTTCAAGGTGTCTTAAATCTTGCTGAAAGAGGAAACAGACTACAGTGGGGTGATGAGGACAATGAGGCCCGTGAGTTGAGCTCCTGTCCAAGGTCACAGAGTTGGGAAGAGGCAGCAGTGAGGACTGAGGAAGTAGGACTTATTTTGCTGGCATAGCTGCATGACCCCAAAATAGACAACAAAACACGTGCTCCCTGAAGTTAGATGTCTTATATATTAGATACCTTTACAGCTTTAGCTTTCAGGTGACAAATGCCAGATTTCTATGACTTCTTTGTTTTAAGGCCTTCATGACTGTCATTTTTTTAGGGAGGGGAAGGAGAGAGGGTCTGTCCTTGATAATCCTTTCATTCATTCTTCTTATTGGAGCTGCCATTTCATTTCCAGGAACTGATAACAAACAAATTCCACACCCATGGTTTGTTATTTTCTAGACTTTTCTATCTGGCCTTGTTCCCTCAGTCAAGAACACTGAGGTTACAGGCTGGAGTGTAGGATCACAGACATTGCAGGCCCCACCATTCTTCTGCTTTGTTCTGGTTTCTCCTTCCTCACCTCCAGACTGTTTTCTTGGTATTTTCTTAGTTCTTGGATGCAGAAATCCATGCAGTACCCCCAAGCCCTGTGTCCTGAGTACAGGCTATAGGTGAAATGACTGTGCCCAACATTTGGTGATAAATGTTGTAAAGTACCTGAACCTCAATTCCATGGGTTTACATAGAGGCACCAAGTCCAGATGAATTTTGAAGACTTTTATTAAAGGAGGAGATTTATTAAATATTCCAGCCAAATATGGCTGACATGGGGCAATTGCAAACCCAAATCATGTGTCCCAAATACATTTCAGGAGCTGTTAATATACCCTTGAACAAACCCGGGAGGGGGAGAGCATGACATCATGGCACCAACTTACAACATTTGTTTATAGGACCTATAAAAACATTTCTACACATTAAAACTTATAAGGTATAACACAATAGCAGAAATGTTATTCCACATATTAAAAGATATTCCTAAATTTTCTAGTGTTCACTTGCGATTCCTTTGTTTAGAGATATATACATTAATTACACGCTTTCAGGAGGGGAGGAGTAGTTTCCGTGGCGCTAGGGGATAAAATGCCTGCAAATGGCTCATCAAATAAGAAAAGGTTGTTTTTTTTTAAATCTCTCCCTTCCTAAACCTGGCTAGCTATTTACCTGCTTCCTCATGGGTGTGGGGGGAAGGATGGGAAACCAAATCTCCTTCCCTTCTTCATTTACAATACAATGCTACCGGCCATCCTGAGTTGATGCCAATCACACAAGTATAGAAATTACATCTACAAAATCTCTCTGCACGCCTAGCCCAAATTAATAAAATGTTCTTTAAGCTTCCTAAACTATTAATATTAATTAATTCTGTAGTTTTTTGGTACATTACTACATTCCCCACTGGTTTTATATCTTGTGTCAAATCCTTGACTTAATTTACTGAAGAGCATGAGGCTGTTGTATAGAAATATTAACTTATAACATGTAACAGATATTTAACAGACAGCATTAGTAGCAATACAGTTTACTAAAGAAACAAATATTGATTAATTTCTTATAAATTGTACAAACCTTTTGCAACTTACATAAAATAATCAGCTTTTCTAACAATTTATTTTTAGTCAGAACTTTTAATTTTAAAACCTTTAACCTTTAGTGACAATTAAGCTGGCTTTCGTTTTACCCTAGTTTGCCTTTCTCTGAAGTCTGATTAAAAATGGTGTCCTTAGTGAATTTCTTCATATATTCGTCATACGTAGACCAACCAGCTTCCGGTTTGTGGTTGGAGTAGGGCCTGCCTGCTACCTTGGCAGGAGTGGGAGTGGTCAGGATAATGGTGTGTGGACCCGTCCATGTGGGAGTCAGTCCTTGGGTGATGTACTGGGTTACCTGGCAATGCTGGAAGCACCTCTCGGACAGTCTTTTGAACAGCTTGCTGTGTAATCTGCAAACCCTGCAAGTACTTAACAAATGGGTGGTCACATTTCCTTTACAATTTTATTTATGCATTTGATTTTCCCTGAACCTTTTGGTGCCTGTGGGCATAACGTAACTTAAAATTAGTTTCTAATTAATATGAGTTCCATTCCTACCAGCTTTGATACTGTGGACACAAATGTAGGCCCAACACTGGAATGGGCAAGCTAAACCTGGAAAGAATACTATATAGTAACTTTCTAACAACTGTCACTGTGCCTGTTTTAGAAGGAAAAACCTTTATCTATTTGTCAATTATTCTATTAAAGTCTATTTCTAAATATTTACCTGGGAAAATTCCTTTCTCCCTGTTTCTTTCTGTGATTTCCTTATTTTACTTAGTATTTACTTGGATACAAACTAAACACGTAGATATTATGTCTTCTGTAATAAATCATAAGTAAGGCTTTTCTAATTCTTTCCTATTGGTAAAATCTTTTTATAATTGGTTTCAAATAAAACTTTGGCAATAAGGATCCCAAAACCCCACTGGTTTTGGGTGGCATCTTTCTGCTCATTTGTTTGAATTTCTATGTTCCAATTTTTAGGCAGACTGGAAAAATGTAAAATAAACAAAATAAAAAATTACTAATGCTAACAAATACTATAACAAGTGTCCTACTACATACAATAAAGTGACCAAAGCCTACTAGATTATTAAACAAAATCTTAACCAATATAACAGGATTTAAAATAAAATAAATTCTTACAGTCTTAAATGTCCTTGACATGTTATCGTAATTTTACTAAGTCTATGTTGACACTATTATTGTTTCATATTATTTGCAAATGTAACCCAATTCTCACTTCAGTCTGAGAAATGTCACAAAGAGCAGGAGTCACATATATTCAGGAAAAGTTCACAAGGCACTAGCACTGTGGTCACATTCCTGCACTGTAGCTAGAGTCTAAGTCCCAATGATTATTGCTTCTAGCTGGAATTAGGAGCAGGTCCCAGCCTAGAATAGGTATGGGGCATTGAGACAAGAGGAATAAAGGAGACACTATACATTAAACAGAGTAACAGAAAATGAGACTTTCAATACCCACAATAGAGATCTTCAGGGATAAATAAAACTCAAATATTAGACACGGTATAGTAAGTGGCCCTTTTGTTTACAAGAAATGAGATCAGTTTACCCTCTACTTGGAAGAAATACCATAGGCTCGTTCATGGTGACGTGAGATTGGGGGGGTTGATGGCCCTGGGCACCTTTAACCTTTAGTGGCAAGTCCCAGCAGGCTGGGCAAGGTTAGGTCACAGGTGGTTGGATTAGGGCTGGAAGAGACTGAACCCTCCCTTAGAGAAGAAAGAGGGCAACTTACCTTCTAGTGTCCCTTTTCCCCACAGCAAAGGCATGTCCCTGGTTTGGGCCCGGAAGCCTGGCAGGCTTTAGCTCAATGACCTTTCTTTCCATTTTTGAATCAGGGCCCTGATGGAATCCTATAAAGCCCCTTCAGGGCATTGGAGCCTTTAAGGGTGTATGCCAAGAGCCAGTATTTTCCTGATCTCTTTTGGGCTCTACTTGCCTTTTCTGTCTTTTTCTTGGTCATTATAGACCTTAAAAGCCATACTCAGAAGATCTCGCTGAGGGGCTTGAGGGTCCTTTTCTGTCTATATAAACTTTTGGAAATACAAAAAACATTGTTATTTGTTGGATTAATTAAAGAGGTTAAAAGCTTGCAAGAGAAACACGTTTGGTGTCTCTTTTAGGATTTTAGAGTCTCTCCGCTGCTGAATAACTCAGTATATTAGCATTTAAAAAAAATTCTTAACAACACTGTTTTAAAATGATAATAAATTAAACATTATATAAAAGGACATTATTAACAATTATTATATATTTCCTAATATCTAAACTAAGATTTCAATGTTACAGGGCTATTAGACAGCAAATAAAAGGAATTAACAAAAGGCCTTTGAAATAACGTATACATTTCTAACATGGAAAATACTTTTTCACATATCAGTGGGAGACAATAAGTCATCACTTCCAACCCTGTGGTCGGAAAAACTTTTTAGTCAACAGAGCCAATTAAAATCAACAACTGAAATTTTTTTCAGGGCCAAATCTTAAATTTAAAATTATATAGGTAGGCACATTCCCTACTGAGGCAGTGCCCACACATGGCACTCCGTTGGAGATCTATATCCAAGGGAACAAAAGGCCTTATGTGGTCCACTGGCTGTTTACGAGTGGCAGTTTGCAGACCAGAGTTCTTAGGAAAGGGGAAGAAGCAGAGGCATCCGGCAGGCCTGTCCCCTCTTGCACATCCCAAGGCTGGCTGAACCTTAGCCTTGCCACGTGCAGGATGGCAGCGGCGGTGAGGCTCCAGGCTTAGTTACAAGGTGGTGCCTAACCTTCCCAGGACTCCCGTTCCCTCTTTCTCTGCTGCCAGTTTAGGGGCATGGCTGCCATGGGAGAGGTGGCGCAGACGGGCGGGAGTTTGGACCCAGCATTTCCAAAAACTAGGCCGACGTTCATTCCCTTCCCCCCAGCAGCTGTCTAGCTTTATTTCTTACAACAAAAGCAGCTAATTAAAATACAATTTTTACAAATTTACCTTTCTAACAGTGGGTTGATTTAGCCCACATGAGGTTTGCAATTTTCCCACAATTTCCTGAAAATTATTTGAACAGTTTTTACTATTATGGCTAAAGTAGTGGGTCTCGCCCGTGAATCCCATGCCTCTTACAGTAGATAATAATCATCCCACACGAAGGAACTGAGAGACTTGGAGGGAACCCAACACCTGCCTGGGCCCTGTGGGAGAGTGTCGGAACCGTTGTATAATTTTTTTTCACTTGACCCTGTTTTCTTGTACAACCCGAGTCAGGCTGACTCCTAGCCTAACCGAGCACCGGAGGTGGCAGCAGGACTTTTCTCTTGGCTCTCGGCCTTCTGCTTGCTGTTTGCCTTCTGCTGGGGTGCGCCGTGCATGGACAGGAGCACAGCCAGGTGGGCAGAAAGCATGTTTATGTTCGCCTCTCCGCGGCTGTGCCCCCACCCCGTCGTTCCACCAACCAGGCATTCTGGCTCGGCTTTTCTCTCTTCTCTCACCCAGATCACATACTTGCCAGCCATTCCCCCTAGAGGCTGGAAAAACACTTTCCTGGGCATATTCCTTATTGCAATATGCACATTGATTTCTTCCTAGCGGAGTTTTAATTTTTTCTCTCAAATCCCCTTTCTGTCCTCGATATAAGTCTGGCCAGACTAAGAAGACGTAGCACCCTTTTTGTATTGAACAAGCTTTAGCCATTTTGGTGGATTCATTATTAAACTTAGCCATTGATCAATGTATGGAAACTGATCATGGTGGCTTGGGTCCTCAGTTATGATGTTCCAAACGGCCCTTACTAGCTAGAGATTAAAAGTTCTGATTGCTGGCCATCCAATCCCAAAAGTGGGCCATTCTAATTCACAGAGAGTGCGAAGCCTTTTCTTGAACCATTTAATTCCGTATTCACGGCTGTCTCCATAAGCTTCTTGAAAATATTTTAAAAGACAACCTAAGGGGGTCTTCTGTGAACTGGCCCTCCTCCCATATTTAATAACTCAGGCCACCTCTTTACAATATTGAAACTTGTCCTGGGAAATCCAGGAATTAGCACACTAATAAAAAATCAAGAAAGATAAGACAGATAGTTAACTAGCACCCAGAATAAGGGTGTTTGACTATAGAGGTATTAATTATTACATAAGACAAGGGGAAGGAGCCAAAAGAAGAGAATAATTTCTTCAGGGGAGAAATCTAACTGGGCCTCTTGAAGCCAAAGATTCTGAATCCAAGAAAAAATATGTAGTGGAGCAGGGGAGAGGGGTCCAAACCATGAAATGTTTTGAGAGATTTCTCGAAGGAACAAAGAAAATCTGCAGTATACATACACAAATCACCATTTAAGATTGCTTTTTTGTCAGAAACTTCCCATTTTTGACACAAAACTCAAGCCAGGGACGTCATAGAAATGGCGCCGTGAGGACATGGACCGAAAAATCTCCCCAAAATTTCAACAAGTTCAACAACCAGAGACAGAAAAACCTATTCTTGGAGCATCCGAGAGTTTCACACCCTGAAGGCGAAGGTAGGATGGAGCGAAAAATCAGCTAAATATATAATCAACCCTGAGGGAAATAAGTCGGACAAAGAAACTCTCTGCCTTCCTCACTAACCTGAGCAAAGGCTGCTTTCACTTGGAACTGAGAGTCGGGAGGAGCTAGGGGTGTGGAGGTAGCTAGGCTGCTGCGCGGACATTCATTCAAGCCGAGGAAAGAGTGTGCCTGTGGTGCATCAGCCCACACGAGCAAACGCCAGTGCACCACGCCCCGAGCATCCCAGCCTCTGGCCCGTGCCGCAAGCAACCGCCCAAACCCTGGGCCACGAGCACCCCAGCCTCCCGCGCCAGGCCGTGAGCAGCCCCACCCACCATGCGCCAGGCCGCAAGCAGCCCAGCCTCCCATGCACCATGCCAGGAGCAGTCCAGCCTCCCACGCCCACGTGTGAGTAATCGCCCACGCCACGAGCAGCAGCTGCCAGTGGTGCACAGGGAGTGCGCCAAAGTGAACTTCCCTACACCCGAGCTTCTCTAGGCGGGAGGGGCGCCTCACCCAGCCATTCAAGCTAAGAATCAAGTGTTGGGGGAGGGGCACGCACACAGCTTGCAGTTCATTCTGGAGAAATTCCACGGATCCAATTGCTGAAATTAGCCTAACCCACAGGCTGCTCACCTCCCAACTGACCTACATGGCTATAATTGACAAGATCTCTCTCACTCCAGCTATCCAAGACAAGAGGCGTGATATTTTTTAGTGCCTCTTGCTGAAGGGGTGGGGGCAACTTCTGATTAGCAGAGCTTTCATACTCAGGGACATACACTAAAAAGAGGGACTTGGCAGTGTTAAGACCTCCTGTACTGCAGGCAGCGACTAGGGCATCTTCTTCCCAGCCAAAACAGGCTACAAAGTGCGGAAAGCCTGGGGACAGTGGTCCCACAGAGTGCTGGGTGTGCTGAACAGGCCTAGAATCTCAGAGAATGTCACCTTGAGAGCAGTTGGCTCCCAGCCCCACCTGATTACGCTGGCTGCTCTGACTGCCAGAGACTTACCCAGAGCCCTGCATTAAGTGGGGATAGAGTGAGGATCTGCCAGCTCTCTAAACCTCATACTCCCCAGGTAGAAGCAGCGGCAGCCTCATAGCTAGATCATCAGGCTGCTAATTCAGGAAGGAGAGACTAGGAGAGAGGCTCCGGGAAAATGGACTCTCTCATTGTTGGAGCCTGCAAACGCTAACAAGCCTTGACTACCAACGAGACTGAAGCCAAATATATGACATTGCCGTAGAGTCTCATCAACTGCAAATCCCTACCTAAGTGTGCCACAGGGGCAGAGCCTGGGGTACAGAGTCACCGACTAGGAAGAGGGAGAGGAAAGAAAAGGGAAGAAGAAGTTAACCACTCAAATTCAAGAAAAATCCACAGACTTTATAATTTGTTTCACTATTTCTTTTGTTTGTTTGTTTCTTTCATCCTCTTGCCTTTATTAGTATTATTTCTATTTCCTCAACCTTGGTCCTGTTATTCTCTGCCCATCTTACTCTTTCCTATTCTTGAACTACACTACCCGTAAGGGTTTCATTTTATTTCTTTTCTTCTTCCTTACTCTCCATGAGGGTTATACTCCAAAACCCTTAACTCTCCTTCTCTTTTTGTTTTTTCTTTTTTCTTCCTTTCCTCTTCCCCTTTTTCTTGTTTCTCCCTTTCTTTTTTTTTTTTTTTTTTTTTACAGAGACAGAGAGTCAGAGTGAGGGATAGACAGGGACAGACAGACAGGAATGGAGAGATGAGAAGCATCAATCATTAGTTTTTCATTGCACATTGTGACACCTTAGTTGTTCATTGATTGCTTTCTCATATGTGCCTTGACCGTGGGCTTTCAGCAGACTGAGTAACCCCTTGCTGGAGCCAGTGACCTTGAGTCCAAGCTGGTGAATTTTTGCTCAAACCAGATGAGCCCACGCTCAAACTGGCAACCACAGGGTCTCGAACCTGGGCCTTCCGCATCCCAGTCCGACGCTCTATCCACTGGGCCACCACTTGGTCAGGCATGTTTCTCCCTTTCTTTAGTTTCTTCTTTTCTCCTTTTAATTTTCCTCTCATTCAATCCTCAATCACGAACAGATTATTTAATTTGGGACTCAAGTTTTTTTGAATTTTTTTGTGGCATTTTGGGTGCTTTTTACTTCGCTTTTTAACTCAGTAGCATTCCTCCCAACCCAGGATCTCCATTCTATTCAGTCATTGCTCCACTTAATACAATAGTTTGGTTTTTCCCCCCCTTTTTCTGGTTTCTCTCTTATCCTTCTCATTATATCTCTTAGTCGACCATTACTTACAAGCAAATCATTTTATACTTGACCCAAATTTTTTCCTTTTTTTGCATTTTGTGGGTCCCTACTTCATTTTTTGCCCCTTGAAGAGTTCCCCCCAATTCAGGCCCTCCATTATAGGCAGTTTTTGTTTCATTTAGCATAATATAATTCACAGTTTATCACGATATTTTCCTAAGGAGGAGGAAGAGGAGGGGAAGAGAAGAAAGAAAAGGGGAGGGAAATAATAAATTATTATTGGGTTTTTTCCAAATTTTTTTTATTTTTTATTTTATTTTTTTTCTACTTTTTATTCTTTATTAATTCTCATTAGTGCTATCAACAAGACCACCCTCAGATGCCATTAAGAAAAAGGAAATCAAATATCATGGATACAAAAGAAAGAGAAGTAACACAGATAGATGTGGAAAAATCTATGGAGAAAAAATTTAATATATTGGAAACCTTGGAGCTAAATGACAGAATTTAAAATAGAAATCCTAAAAATACTCAGAGATATACAAGAAAACACAAAGGCAATTTAGGGAGCTCAGAAAACAACGAACACAAAGAATATATTAGCAAGGAAATTGAAACTATAAAAACAAATCGAACAGAAATGAAAAATTCAATTCATAAACTGAAAAATAAGGTAACAAGCTTAGCTAATAGAACAGGCCAGATAGAAGATAGGATTAGTGACATAGAAGACAAGCAACTTGAGGCACAACAGAGAGAAGAAGAGAGAAACTCAAAAATTAAAAAAAATGAGAAAGCCCTACAGGAATTGTCTGACTCCATCAAAAAGAACAACATAAGAATAATAGGTATATCAGAGGGAGAAGAGAGACAAAATGGAATGGAGAATTTATTCAAACAGATAATAGACGAGAACTTCCCAAGCCTGTGGAAAGAACTGAAGCCTCAAAATCAAGAAGCAAACAGAACACCGAGTTTTCTTAACCCCAACAAACCTACTCCAAGGCACATCATAATGAAAATGGCACAAACCAACAACAAGGAAAAAATTCTCAAGGCAGCCAGGGAAAAGAATACAACATATAAAGGAAGGCCTATTAGATTATCAGCAGATTTTTAAGCAGAAACTCTACAAGCTAGAAGAGAGTGGACCACAATATTTAAAGTCCTGAAAGAGAGGAACTTTCAGCCAAGAATACTATACCCATCAAAGTTATCCTTCAAGTACGAAGGAGAAATAAAAACATTCACAAATACAGAAAAGATGAGAGAATTTCTCATCAGAAAACCCCCACTCCAGGAAATACTAAAGGGGGTTTTCCAACCAGATCCAAAGAACAAAACAAAACAAAAGCTCCACCAAGAACACAATAAAACCAAATTTAAACTGTGACAACAAAAGCAAAAAAAAAAAAAAAAAGGGAGAGGACAGAGATTAACAGTAGCAAAAGACGATGAAGTGCAGAAACACTCGCAAGATAGGGTACTACAATGAATATGGAAGGTACCCTTTTCATTACTTAATGGTAACCACCCTTGAAAAAACCACCACAAAAGCACATGACTTAAAAAAGGTAGCAACAGAGGAAAGAAGTATGGAATACAACAAACAAAAACAAATGATAGAAAAACAAAAGAGAAGAATCAAACAAGATACAAAACTGACAGAAAGCAATTTATAAAATGGCAATAGGGAATCCACAAGTGTCAATAATTACACTAAACGTAAATGGATTAAACTCATCAATAAAAAGACACAGAGTAGCAGAATGGATTAAAAAAGATAATCCAACTGTATGCTGCCTACAAGAAACACATCTAGGCCCTGGCCGGTTGGCTCAGCGGTAGAGCATCGGCCTGGCGTCCAGGGGACCCGGGTTCGATTCCCGGCCAGGGCACATAGGAGAAGCGCCCATTTGATTCTCCACCCCCCCCTTCCTCTCTCTCTCTCTCTTCCCTTCCCGCAGCCAAGGCTCCATTGGAGCAAAGATGGCCCGGGCGCTGGGGATGGCTCCTTGGCCTCTACCCCAGGTGCTAGAGTGGCTCTGGTTGCGGCAGAGTGACGCCCCGGAGGGGCAGAGCATCGCCCCCTGGTGGGCAGAGCGTCGCCCCATGGTGGGCGTGCCGGGTGGATCCCGGTCGGGCGCATGCGGGAGTCTGTCTGACTGTCTCTCCCCGTTTCCAGCTTCAGAAAAATACAAAAAAAAAAAAAAGAAACACATCTAAGCAACAAGGATAAAAACAAATTCAAAGTGAAAGGCTGGAAAACAATACTCCAAGCAAATAACATCCAAAAAAAAGCAGGTGTAGCAATGCTCATATCTAATAATGCTGACTACAAGACAGCAAAAGTACTCAGAGACAAAAATGGTCATTTCATAATGATTAAGGGGATGCTGAATCAAGAAGACATAACAATCCTTAATATATATGCACCAAACCAAGGAGCACCAAAATATATAAGACAGCTACTTATTGACCTTAAAACAAAAACTGACAAAAATACAGTCATACTTGGAGACCTCAATACACCGCTGACGGCTCTAGATTGGTCATCCAAACAGAAAATCAATAAAGATATAGTGGCCTTAAACGAAACACTAGAGAACCTGGATATGATAGACATCTACAGGACACTTCATCCCAAAGCGACAGAGTATACATTTTTCTCTAGTGTACATGGAACATTCTCAAGAATTGACCATATGTTGGGCCATAAAAATATCAGCATATTCAGAAAAGTTGAAATTGTACCAAGCATATTTTCTGATCATAAAACCTTGAAACTAGAATTCAATTGCAAAAAAGAGGGGAAAAAACCCACAAAAATGTGGAAACTGCCTGACCTGTGGTGGCGCAGTGGATGGGGCATCGACCTGGAAATGCTGGGGTCGCTACTTCGAAACCCTGGGCTTGCCTCGTTGGGGCGCATGTGGGACTTGATGCTTCCAGCTCCTCCCCCCTGTCTCTCTCTCCTCTTTCTCTCCCTCTCTCCTCTCTAAAATGAATAAATAAAATAAAATAAAATAAAATTTAGAAATTTTTTTAAAATGTGGAAACTAAACAACATACTTTTAAAAAATGAATTGGTCAAAGAAGAAATAAGCGCAGAGATCAAAAGATATATACAGACAAATGAAAATGACAATACGACATATCAGAATCTCTGGGATGCAGCAAAAGCAGTGATAAGAGGGAAGTTCATATCACTTCAGGCCTATATGAACAAACAAGAGAGAGCCCAAGTAAACCACTTAACTTCACACCTTAAGGAACTGGAAAAAGAAGAACAAAAACAACCCAAAACCAGCTGAAGAAAGGAGATAATAAAAATCAGAGCAGAAATAAATGAAATAGAGAACAGAAAAACTATAGAAAAAATTAATAGAACAAGGAGCTGGTTCTTTGAAAAGATCAACAAAATTGACAAACCCTTGGCAAGACTTACCAAGGAAAAAAGAGAAAGAACTCATATAAACAAAATCCAAAATGAAAGAGGAGAAATCACCACGGACATCGTAGATATACAAAGAATTATTGTAGATTACTATGAAAAACTTTATGCCACTAAATTCAACAACCTAGAAGAAATGGATAAATTCCTAGAACAATACAACCTTCCTAGACTGAGTCAAGAAGAAGCAGAAAGCCTAAACAGACCTATCAGTAGAGAAGAAATAGAAAAAACCATTAAAAAACCTCCCCAAAAATAAAAGTCCAGGCCCTGACGGCTCTACAAGCGAATTTTATCAAACATTCAAAGAAGACTTGGTCCCTATTCTACTCAAAGTCTTCCAAAAAATTGAAGAAGAAGCAATACTTCCAAACACATTTTATGAGGCCAACATAACCCTCATACCGAAACCTGGCAAGGATGGCACAAAAAAAGAAAACTACAGACCAATATCTCTAATGAATACAGATGCTAAAATACTAAACAAAATACTGGCAAATCGAATAAAACAACATATTAAAAAAAATACATGGCCCTGGCCGGTTGGCTCAGCGGTAGAGCATCGGCCTCGCGTGCGGGGGGACCCAGGTTCGATTCCCGGCCAGGGCACACAGGAGAGGCGCCCATTTGCTTCTCCACCCCCCCCCTTCCTCTCTGTCTCTCTCTTCCCCTCCCGCAGCCAAGGCTCCATTGGAGCAAAGATGGCCCGGGCACTGGGGATGGCTCCTTGGCCTCTACCCCAGGCGCTAGAGTGGCTCTGGTCGTGGCAGAGCATCGCCCCTGGTGGGCGTGCCGGGTGGATCCCGGTCGGGCACATGCGGGAGTCTGTCTGACTGTCTCTCCCCGTTTCCAGCTTCAGAAAAATACAAAAAAAAAAAAAAAATACATCATGATCAAGTGGGATTCATCCCAGAATCTCAAGGATGGTTCAACATACGTAAAACGGTTAACGTAATATACCACATCAACAAAACAAAGAACAAAAACCACATGATCTTATCAATAGATGCAGAAAAGGCATTCGATAAAATACAACACAACTTTATGTTTAAGACACTCAACAAAATGGGTATAGAAGGAAAATATCTGAACATGATAAAGGCCATACATGATAAACCATCAGCCAACATCATATTAAATGGCATAAAACTGAGGACTTTCCCCCTTAAATCAGGAACAAGACAGGGTTGTCCACTCTTTCCACTCTTATTTAACGTGGTGCTAGAAGTTCTGGCCAGAGCAATCAGAAAAGAGAAAGAAATAAAAGGCATCCATATCGGAAAAGAAAAAGTAAAGGTATCACTTTTTGCAGATGATATGATCCTATACATCGAAAACCTGAAAGACTCCACAAAAAGATTACTAGAAACAATAAACCAATACAATAAGGTTGCAGGATACAAAATTAACATACAAAAGTCCATAGCCTTTCTCTATGCCAACAATGAAATATTAGAAAACGAACTCCAAAAAAGTAATCCCCTTCACAATTGCACCAAAAAAACCCACAAAACCTAGGAATAAACATAACAAAGAATGTAAAGGACCTATATAACAAAAGCTACAAAGCATTGTTAAGGGAAATCGAAAAAGATAGAATGAGATGGAAAAATATTCCTTGTTCGTGGGTAGGAAGAATAAATATAATCAAAATGGCCATATTACCCAAAGCAATATATAAATTTAATGCAATTCCCATCAAAATTCCTTTGACATTCTTTAAAGAAATGGAACAAAAAATCATCAGATTTATATGGAACTATAAAAAACCCTGATTAGCCAAAGCAATCCTAAGAAAAAAGAATGAAGCTGGGGGCATTACAATACCTGACTTCAAACTATATTATAGGGCCACGATAATCAAAACAGCATGGTATTGGCAGAAAAATAGACACTCAGACCAATGGAACAAAATAGAAAGTCCAGATATAAAACCACATATATATGGTCAAATAATTTTTGATAAAGGGGCCAACAACACACAATGGAGAAAAAAAAGCCTCTTCAACAAATGGTGCTGGGAAAACTGGAAAGCCACATGCAAAAGAATGAAACTCGACTACAGCTTGTCCCCTTGTACGAAAATTAATTCAAAATGGATCAAAGACCTAAATTTGAGACCTGAAACAATAAAGTACATAGAAGAAGACATAGGTACTAAACTCATGGACCTGGGTTTTAAAGAGCATTTTATGAATTTGACTCCAAAGGCAAGAGAAGTGAAGGCAAAGATAAATGAATGGGACTACGTCAGACTAAAAAGTTTTTGCTCAGCAAGAGAAACTGACAACAAAATAAACAGACAGCCAACTAAATGGGAAATGATATTTTCAAACAACAGCTCAGATAAGGGCCTAATATCCAAAATTTACAAAGAACTTATAAAACTCAACAACAAACAAACAATCCAATAAAAAAAAAAATGGGAAGAGGACATGAACAGACACTTCTCCCAGGAAGAAATACAGATGGCCAACAGATGTATGAAGAGATGCTAATCTTCATTAGTTATTAGAGAAATGCAAATCAAAACTACAATGCGATACCACCTCACAACTGTTAGATTAGCTATTATCAACAAGACAGGTAATAGCAAGTGCTGGAGAGGCTGTGGAGAAAAAGGAACCCTCATTCACTGTTGATGGGACTGTAAAGTAGTGCAACCATTATGGAAGGAAATATGGTGATTCCTCAAAAAACTGAAAATCAAGCTACCTTATAACCCAGCAATCCCTCTACTGGGTATATACCCCCAAAACTCAGAAACATCAATACGTAAAGACACATGTAGCCCCATGTTCATTGCAGCATTGTTCACAGTGGCCAAAACATGTAAACAACCAAAAAGCCCTTCAATAGAAGACTGGATAAAGAAGATGTGGCACATATACACTATGGAATACTACTCAGCCATAAGAAATGATGTCATCGGATCATTTACAACAAAATGGTGGGATCTTGATAACATTATACGGAGTGAAATTAGTAAATCAGAAAAAAACAAGAACTACATGATTCCATACATTGATGGGACATAAAAACGAGACTAAGAGATATGGACAAGAGTGTGGTGGTTACCAAGGGTGGGGAGTAGAGCGGGGGCGCGGGAGGGAAGGAGGAGAGGGGGAGGGGGAGAGGGAGGGGCACAAAGAAAACTAGATAAAAGGTGACGGACTACAATCTGACTTTGGGTGATGGGTATGCAACATAAGTGAATGACAAGATAATCTGGACATGTTTTCTTTGAATATATGTACCCTGATTTATTGATGTCACCCCATTAACATTAATAAAAATTTATTAAAAAAAAAAACTCAAGCCAGGCCTTAAAAACAGATACATGTAAACATTAAACAAAGACTTTACATAAATAAATAATGAGCACACTTTATTTCAATTAAATTTTCTGACTAAAAGACAAATTAATAAAATGTTCTTTAAGCTTCCTAAACTATTAATATTAATTCTTTAGCTTTTTGGTACCTTACTACAATGTAAACAGATATGGAAGGTTAACCCAGGGATAGTCGTCAGCTTGTCAAAATGCTTGTAGATGCCACTGAGTTGAGAACAGGTAGCACGTTTCCATTCTTTGTGTACAAAACAAAGAGCAGGGAACTCTAGATTAATACCTGTAAAATGGCAGAGTGATGGTGGTGGCATCTACAATATTACGGAGATAATGGAGCATTTGCATAGGATAAAGGAGTAGGTCTCAGATTTAGCAGACTCTATGTGGCTGCAGAGTGAAGAATAGATAATGCAGGCCCTGGCCGGTTGGCTCAGCGGTAGAGCGTCGGCCTGGTGTGAGGGGGACCAGGGTTCGATTCCCGGCCAGGGCACATAGGAGAAGCGCCCATTTGCTTCTCCACCCCCCCCCCTTCCTCTCTGTCTCTCTCTTCCCCTCCCGCAGCCAAGGCTCCATTGGAGCAAAGATGGCCCGGGCGCTGGGGATGGCTCCTTGGCCTCTGCCCCAGGCGCTAGAGTGGCTCTGGTTGCGGCAGAGCGACGCCCGGGAAGGGCAGAGCATCGCCCCCTGGTGGGCAGAGCATCACCCCTGGTGGGCGTGCTGGGTGGATCCCGGTGGGGCGCATGCGGGAGTCTGTCTGACTGTCTCTCCCCGTTTCCAGCTTCAGAAAAATACAAAAAAAAAAAAAATTGATAATGCAGTTAAGGGAGGTGTCAGGAGCTCAGGAGAAGGCATGTGCTATAACGGTAGTAGTGCTGATGGACCAGAGCTATTGTCATGGTTAATTTATTTTGTTTTGTGATGGAGACAGAGAGAGGGACAGATAGGGACAGACAGACTAGAAGAGGGAGAGATGAGAAGCATCAGTTCTTTGTTGTGGTACCTTAGTTGTTCATTGATTGCTTTTACACATGTGCCTGGACCCAGGCTACAGCAGAGTGAGTGACCACTTGCTCATGCCAGTGAACTTGGAGTCAAGCCTTCAACCATGGGGTTATATTTATGATCTCACAGTCAATTCAGTAACCATGCACTCCAGCCAGCATCCTTGGTGTTTCAAACCTGTATCCTCTGCATCCTAGTACAGTGTTCTGTCTATTGCAGCACTGCCTGGTCATTTCCATGATGCCTTTTGTTAAAAGTAGGGCTGAGTAGAGTTTTAGTCACTGCAACTGAGGGAGAGAAAGGGAAGAGTTGGGGACAACCCAGAGATTTTGGTTCTAGCAACTAAAACGGTGGATGCTCCATAAACTGCTGGTTAAGATGGTAGTAGCTTAATTTTCCTTGGAAATATCAGAAGTGTTTTCTTGGCTGTTGTAAGAGTCTGAGAAGGTGTCAAGTGGGAAACTGGACACATGAGTCTACAAATCTGGTGAGGGATACAGGATGGAGATGTGCAAAAGCTGTGGGTTTTTTTGTAACAGGGTGGAGATGAGGTAGACATTCAGGAGGGAGTTCATATTTTGGGTAAAATAATTACAAAAACTTAGTGGTTTGTTTTCTTGTCACCTGATTAGGGTTGCTCATCCTCACAAGCATAGGTGCGGAAGAGAAGTGATAGTGGCATCAGAGTGGAGAGAGTGTGATTCCCCCAGGTGCTCAAGGCTGGATGGGATAAGAGACATTGGTGGCTGTAGAGATCAAGGGGTATATGAGATGAGATGATACTGAAGGCAGGATCGTGCTTCACAGGAATTTTGCCTTGTGCTTTCCTGGGCTCTGGCTGGTTTCTTGCCTTCCATGTGGCTAAGGTCATAAGCAAATATGGTCATTTTTAAGTGGCATTTTGCCGTATCAACCATATCCTTGATTTTGTTAAGCCAAGTTTGAGTGGTGAGAAGAGGGTTGTGGGTTGTGAAGGGACAGCACATAAACTGCAGAGTGGAAAGGGGTCATTTCTTTGTGAAATTTCCATTGGTATCTGGGTGACAAATATTGTACCAGTGATCAAAATGAGACAAGGAGGACATCAGAGCCTCATTTAGGGCTTTTTCTAGATTTGGGATCCCTTAGACCGCTTCAGTGTTTCAGAATCCTGCTTGAGTACTTTAAGCGCTCTCTGGATACCATATATGAAATTTATGGGTGAGTTCACAGAGATCCCTGTGGTATAGAGCAGGAAGGTGGCAGAGCTGAAAGAGACTTTAGTTTCAAATATATGAAGGAGGTAGAGGTTACACAGTGGTTTTTACAGCTAGAGCATGTCTGAGAGCCTGGTGTAAGAATTTAAGGATGAAGCATAACCCACATTTGGCTGTGGAATGGAGGCATAATGTTGGATTCTCAGTGGAATTACTTGGCAGGGAGGATGAGGCCCTGCAGGCATGGCCCTGAGATTAGATCAGTGATTTTCAACTTATACTTTATACTCGGGGAATGGTAAAAATAGAATTATTGCTAATGCAGAAATCATCCTGATCATAAGCTAATTCGACTAATATCATTGTATCTGTAACATTTCTATATAACATCAGAGTGATTAACTTTCTCATGGACCAACATGAAATTCCTCGTGAATCAATTCACAAACCAGCTGTTGAAAAACACTGACTTGGGTCTCATTTATCTGCCATCCCTCTTAGCCCAGCTATTGTTGCTGAGGGCAATAAGATTCAGTAACCGGACTGGGCTGTCTCTGAACTAGAGTCCTGGAGGGAGCTGTGTATGAACAAGGTGTGTAAGGAGTAGGATTGTG
Organism: Saccopteryx leptura; assembly: GCF_036850995.1. NCBI lineage: Eukaryota > Metazoa > Chordata > Mammalia > Chiroptera > Emballonuridae > Saccopteryx > Saccopteryx leptura. The sequence goes on along the minus strand of NC_089505.1, from coordinate 82,722,673 downwards.
GGTACTCAGAAATACTTTTATAATTTTATTTGTATTCATTCCTACAGGTCGGTGTAACTTTCGGAGATATTGCCCTGTACTTCTCCAGGAATGAATGGTGCCTTCTTAATGAGGCTCAGAGACGCCTGTACCTGAATGTGATGCTGGAGAACTTTGAGCTTATGTCCTCGCTGGGTAAAAGCCTCACTGTCTTCAATGAGGTGGACTAGGATTTGCATTTCCCTGTGCCTTCTAGTCACTAGAGTATGCATGTGTTCACATGTGCACTGTGGGCACTACTTGGTTTTGCAGTGTTCTGGGTACTTGCTGTCCTTGGTAGGGCTTGTTTGTTTGCACTTCCCTCTTCTCTTCCTGCAGCGCCAACACCTGATGTACTGAACTCTTATATTGATGTTTACATCATGTGGCCTAATATAATTGATTTTTATGAGTTTGAGCACAGATTACTCCAGCAGAAAAAGTTCTCCAAAAAGCCTTTTGTGGAAGAAAAAGTAGTAGACTCAGCCTTTATTTCTGTCTCATTGTATGCTGGCATCTTTCCTTGGTGAGGTCTCCACTACTGACTGACTTTTGGGGCTGAGTAATAAGCAACTACCATTTCTTCCGAGTTTAACTTACATTTATTGGAAATCATCTTATAGAATAATGCCTAACTGACAGATGTTCATTTATGTTGAATAATCTTCTTTCCTATAAGGTCAACATGTAATTCACCAGCATTTTCTTTTGTTCAGGTTGCTGCTGTGGAGCAGATGATGTGGAGGCTCCCACTGAACAGAATGCTTCTGAAAGGGTGTCACAGGCAAAGGATCCTAATGTGGCTTTGTCTTCCCAGAAGAGCCACCCCTGTGAGAGTTGTGGCCTCGTCTTGACAGATATTTTCAACTTGGTTGAGCAGCAAGGATCACAGCTGTTGAAATGTGGCGCATGTGGAGAACTATTTTATTTCAGTACAAAGTGTCAGCACATTGAGGATCGGTACATGAAAAAGAAGCATTTTGAAAGACATTTGGGAAGTTTCTCATTTGCAAAAGACCACAAATTCAGGGTGTCTGAGATGATATTTACCTTTAATGAAGTAGGGTTGAATATCCTTACTGAATCCAAACATGTCCAACAACATGCTACACATACCAGAGATAGACGAGATGAAACCTCAGGGTCTCAGGTAACTTTGCATACCAGAAAAAATTATCATCAGAAAGTTCACACAGGAGAAAGACTGTATGAGTGCAGTGAATGTGGTAAATCATTTTCCAGTAGCAATGGATTTCGTTATCATCAGAGAGTTCACACAGGAGAAAGACCATATCAGTGCAATGAATGTGGTAAATCTTTTTCCAGTAACACTGGATTTCATTATCATCAGAGAGTTCACACTGGAGAAAGGCCTTATAAGTGCAGTGAATGTGGGAAATCTTTTTCCAGTTGCAGTAACCTTCGAAATCATCAGAGTACTCACAGAGAAGAAAGGCCCTATGAGTGCAGTGAATGTAGGAAAACCTTTACCACAAAAACTTATTTAAATCGTCATCAGAGAATTCACAGTAGAGAAAAGCCCCATAAGTGCAGTGAATGTGGGAAATCTTTTATCAGGAACTATGACCTTTGTAGTCATCAAAGAGTTCACACAGAAGAAAGGCCATATGGATGCAGTGAATGTGGAAAACATTTTAAGGGGAAACATGGCCTTCATGTTCATCAGAGTTTACACTGGAGAAAGGCCTTATGAGTGCAGTGTATGTGGGAAATCTTATTTCAGTAGCTCTAACCTTCATTATCAGAAAATTTACACTAGATAAAGGCCTTCTGAGTGCAATGAATGTGGGACATTTTTATCTAGTGGTACTGGCTATTGTTATCAGAATTCACACTGGAGGAAGGCCTTATGAGTGCACTGAGTGTAGGAAATCTTTTAAGCAGAAGTATCATTTGAATTATCAGAGTTCACACTGGTGAAAGACCTTTTGAGTTCAATGAATGTGGAAAATCTTTGCTAGCAACTCTCACCAGTGTAAACACATGAGAGTTCACAGTAAAGGACAATCTTAGAAATATCAGAAACGTAAAGATTTTTAAATAAGTGTTAACAGCAGTGCAGGTAACTCTGAGGCTTTATTTGTCTTATTTTAATTTTATGTACCCAAATATCAATAGTATAAAATTTTTCAATAAGTTTTCCTTAGGTGGGAAGCATCTGTGTCTATGTTATTCAGAATTCTTCCCAGATTTATGTCTTTGCAAATTTCTGTTGCCAAAGGTATTTCACCTGTACCATCAATCAGGTGTCCACTGTTTACATCAGCCGCTATTCTAAATTCCTTAGGGGAAGCTGATTTGTTTTTTCTGATTTGTTGGAGGAAATTATGGGTAGTGTGAGCTATTACGGGATCAGCATTTCTTTTACTCTGATAAGTTGTGACATGGATCTCAGTATTGACTCAGAGAACATCATCTTTATTCAGCTGACAGCTTGTAGATAGACTGCCTTTTTTGGGGACCTGGTTTCTTTAAATACCTGTAGTGAATATTTCAAATGTTCAAGTCACCAATGCAAGAAATGCGATAGCCATGTCCTGGTGGTTTGTAAAATAATGAAGCCCCTTTTGTTCGAGTCCTCCTTAATTTTGGATATTTTATTTACTGTGTGATTTAGGTTATAAGTAGATTTTGACTCTAGAGGCATGAAAAGGTCAACAACTTATACATGGGAATCAAACTTTCTATGAGTTTGAAGGCACAGTGTGGTGCTGAAATCAGCTTTCCCCAGATTTTTATTGTTCCACATATCCTCCTAGGATAGACTGCCAGATTCTGAGGGCCTAATGTGCAGCCTAAATTTACAGATTTTAGGAAATTTTCAGATTGCTTTGAAGTGTTGGTAGGAGTTGCAACATCAGTCACTTCTGGAAAAACATGACTTTTTTTTTATTTAAAGGACTGCTAGTATTGGTGAAAGAAGTTATTTTTCAAAGTGTTGCAAACAGCCGTGTGTCATTTTTATTTTTATTCAGTGAGAGAAAGGGTGGCAGAGAGAGTCCTGCATGCATCCTGACCACACTGAGGGGTGATGTTCTACCCACTTGGGGTATTGTTCCATTCCTCAGCAAGCAAGCTCTTCTTAGCGCCTGAGGCAGATGAGATGGAGCCTTCCTCATCACCTGGGGCCAGTTTACAATAATCATACCATGGCTGCAGGAGTGGGAGAGAAAGAGAGAAGCAAAAAGGGGGGAATGGAGAAGCAGATGGTTGCTTCTCCTGTGGGCACTGATCAGGAATCATACCAGGGACCTCAACATGCTGGGCTGATGCTCTAGCACTGAACCAACCGTACAGGGTGCCATGTGTCGTAATATCTACAATTCCATGGCTAATGGTCACTTGGTTGCAGGGGCGTAGAGATTCAAGAGTAACCCCTGATTGCTACAGAAGCACTGGCCTATTTGGGGCTGGAAGGGACCATATCTTTGCACAGGCTAGCTGGAATGTGCCTCTTCTAAATGTGCATCCAGAAATGTTTCTGTGAAAACAACTGCAGAATCAGAGTGTACACAAATAGGAGGGTTCTCTGCGATCTTTATCTCCATGGATGAAGTCATTGTTATTGAAAATAAACCAAAGGTTTTATAAATTTTTGTACCTTATGAACTATTGTACCCAGGCAGGAAATGAAAGAAAAGTGGTATCTATTTTCTAGGGATATGTTTTTGTGACCTAGCCAGCATTCCTATTGATTGAAAGAGAGTTCTTTATTGTTTAGTAGATTTGATGTCACTGAAGAAAGACTGACCCCCAGAGGGCATGAGAATACGAATTGAACATAGAGTTCCCAAACTCATTTTCCAAAAATAATTGGGCAAATTGTTTCATTTTAAGCATCAACATATGTGTGAAACTGGAGCTCCCCATAGTCCTAATACTGACCATGTCTGTCACTGTGGGTTTACTTCATGTCTTTTATAATCTCTTCCTGCTCATCACAGCTCTCCAAGTAACGACAGACTTCCTATGTATTTTACTAGATCACTTTTCATTTTCCAGAATGTATAAGATGGGAATAAAACCACCTTTTCTGCTTATATTTCTGTTGTATATGTCCATCGGCATTCATTAATGTTATATAAGTAGCTCCTCTCTTTTTTTTCTGAGATATTTCTTGATTGTATCATTATTTCTTTATCTGTTCATTTGTTCATGTAGATTTGGTTGTTTCTCATTTTTTAATAACAAAAATAATGCAAACATTTGTGTGTAATTTTATTTTATTTATTTATTTATTTATTTTAATTATTTATTTATTTGAGAAAGGCAGGGGCAGAGAGAGAGACAGGAACATTGAGCTGCTCCTGTATGTGCCCTGACCTGGAATCGAACCGGCAACCTCCGTGCTCCAGGATGATGCTCCAACCAATTGAGCTATGTGGCCAGGGCTGTAATTTTATTTTTTAAGAGAGTGAGCGGAGGGACAGATAGGGATAGATAGGGAGGGAGAGAAATGAGAAGCATCTATTCTTTGTTGTGGCCCGTTCCTTGTTCATTGATTGCTTTCTCATATGTGTCTAGACCGAGGGGCTACAGCAGAACAAGAGATCACTTGTTTAAACCAGCGACCTTGGATTCAAGCCAGTGACTTTTCAGCTCAAGCCAGAAACATGAAAAGATGTGTATGATCCCATGCTCAAGTCTGCAACCCTGTTTTCAAGCTGGTGAGCCTGCGCTCAATTTAGCAACCTCGGGGTTTCAAACATATATCTTCTGTGTCCCAGGATGACACTCTATCCACCACATTCCCACCTGGTCAGGATTCACATAACATTTTTTACTAAATTTTTTGAGATAGGGTCTATTCCAAACTTGAGAAAATAAGACTAGTACTTGGGAATAGTGGTTACAAACCAGGTTTGCATCTGGTGCCGGGATAGCTTCAATGTTGGTATTCATGAACATTTGGAATGTGGGCATCTGTAATTGATATATGGATTTTGGATCCCAGCATCTCACAGCCTTTTCAGGAAATGATGATCATTTCACCTGGAAATGCAGTGACAGTGTATTCTGTTGGTCTTAAATTTATATCTAGAAGAGAGTTATGGTTAAGCAAACTACAGAAAGGCATTACTGTAAGTTTATAATGACAGTTACATAAATAGCTTGAAGGGAAAGGACTCTGTGAAGCTTGAGGACAGATAACTCTCAATGAGTGGTAAATAAAGGACAGTGAGCCCTGGCTGGTTGGCTCAGCGGTAGAGCGTCGGCCTAGCGTGCGGAGGACCTGGGTTTGATTCCCGGCCAGGGCACACAGGAGAAGCGCCTATTTGCTTCTCCACCCCTCCGCTGCGCTTTCCCCTCTGTCTCTCTCTTCCACACCCATCAGCCTAGGCTCCATTGGAGCAAAGATGGCCCGGGCGCTGGGGATGGCTCTGTGGCCTCTGCTTTAGGCACTAGAGTGGCTCTGGTCGCAACAAGGCGATGCCCAGGATGGGCAGAGTATCGCCCCCTGGTGGGCAGAGCGTCACCCCATGGTGGGCGTGCCGGGTGGATCCCGGTCGGGCGCATGCGGGAGTCTGTCTGACTGTCTCTCCCTGTTTCCAGCTTCAGAAAAATGAAAAAAAAAAAAAAAAAGGACAGTGAGTTCTAAGATGAGAGAATTAATATGAGCTATGACTCTCCTAAAAATGTTGCTACAAATGAAATTGTTTCTACAAATTTGTATTCTTTTATTCTTGAAATTTTGAGAAAAAGATAGTAAGGTGTGAGAAGAAAAATTTAGAAGCATGGAAGGAGAGCCACGGTGACATAATTCATTGCTTCTGCAATCATATACTAATTCTCTTAACTGCTCCAGGGCCTCACCTGGGTCGGCGTTATACATCAATGAATAAATGTGTTCACTACGTAGCTTCTTCAAAGCCTTTATTGAAACAGCCCATCTCCCTGGCTGGCTGGCTCAGTGCATAGAGCATTGGCCCAACATGCAGATATTCTGGGTTCAATCCCCAGTCAGGGCACATACGAGATGTGAGCATTCGCAGCCACCATCTGCTTTTGTTTTCCTTCCTTTCCCCCTTATCAGTGTCCTCCTCCCTTGCTACCTGTGGCTCAACTGGTTCAAGAGTCAGCCCCAAGCAATAAAGATAGCTTAGTTGATTTGAGCATCATCCCAAGATGGGGGTTGCCAGGTGGATCCCAATCAGGGCACCTATTGGATTCTGTCTATCTCTCCTCCTTTCACTTAAAAAAAAAAGCTAAAAGAAGAAAATATTCTATTTCATAGTAAATTATAATGTAACAGTTGCTGTAGAAATGTAAGAGCAGCACCAGGAATGAGAAACGTGGTTTCTAAGGGTTTGAAGGGCTCACATTTAAATGAGAGGTGAACGATTTGATTACATCAGAAAGATGTTTCACGGATAACAAAAAAGTAACACAGTTTTTTTATGTTTACACTTTTTTGGAGTGTCCAACTACTTATATGACTGCTGTGCCATTTGCAGGGAACTGAAGATATTTTCAATATTTTTAGAAGTTCGTTTTTATAATTTTTAGTAAGACTTCAGTTTTTTGATAACACTTTCAATTAGCTAGTTTTAATGTTTTTCAAATTTTTGTTTATTTTGGTGTGATATTTGCTAAAAAATGTAAATATGTTATGTGCAGAATTATTGATTTTTTAATACTTATTACATATACACATAGGCATAATTTATTAATTATAAAATTTTGTTTATTTATTTTTATTTACTACGCTTCACAAATTTGTTTGTCATCCTTGTGCAGTGGCCATGCTAATCTTCTCTGTATGACTCCGATTTTAGTATATGTGCTGCTGAAGCGAGCACAAATTTTATTTTATTTTAAAGTTAATGTGTCTGCTTAACCTGTGGTGTCTCAGTGGACAGTCTTGACCTGGAATCCTGAGGTTGCTGGTTTGAAATGCAGGCTTGCTTGCTCTGGGCTCATAGGAGAAGCAACTCAGTTGATACATACTGCTCTTCCCCCCTTCTCTCTCTCCTCTTTAAAGTTAATAAAAAATATTTTAAGAAGATACATAGGGGAATTAAATTTATGTTTTTAAAAGTTTGTTTTCAGTATTTCTTTGAGAATGCCAAACTATCATGTCACCACATATATTAAATGTTTTAAGAGACTGACCAGTCATGGTGAAGTGAATAGAGCATTGACCTGGGAGTCTGAGGACCCGGGTTTGAAAACCAAGGTAGGTGGCTTCAAGCCCAAGATTGCTGGCTTGAGCCCAAGGTCACTGGCTTGAGCAAGGTGTCACTGGCTCAGGTCGAGCACCTGGAACCTTGACATCTTAGCTCCAACCACTTCGTATCAGCATTAACAAACCCTTCAAAGCTGCCTTGAGAGATGAATGGAATCAATGGATAAAGTCTTCTGGGGACAATTTGACACCAGCAGGAAGAGTGAAGAAACCAAGTATAGAAGACGTTTGTATCTGGGTGAAAAGATCTGGGATAAAATCAAGATTGAGATCATTATCAAATCATTCAGCCTTTCAAATACCATAGATGTAACTGAAAACAAGCTATACATGAAGAGAGGGATTCGTCATCAGACACAGATGAGAATAAACTAATGGATGAGAGTTTTGACAGTGATGAAGGGTTGTATGAATTTTATGATGAATGCAACTTGACTTCAATAATTTTCTGTAATACATTTTTTTTTTGAAAATTTTCAGCTCCAAAGTTATGGTTCATCTTATACAAGGGAGCATCTTATACATGCGGAAATATGGTACTTTTTAAATTGCTGTGTGATTTGTAACTGTATTTCTAATATTATTGCTTTGACAATGCCATACATATCATCATTTCACCTGTAAATGTTTAAATCTGTGTGTAAGTCACAAGTTACCTTTCTTTATGATAATTACAAAGACATTTTTAATTTATTGATTAGAAAGAGAGAAAGAGATAGGATTGGAGAGAGGCTGGAGGAGAGAGAGTGAGAGGAATCAACTCATAGTTGCTTCATTTTTAGTTATTTATGTATGTGCCTTGCCTTGGAGTGAGGGTGCTCAAACCAACCCAGTTACCCCTTGTTTAAGGGAGAAAGCCTGGTTGTAAGGCAGTGACCCCGTGCTCAACTTAGCAAGCCTACAGTGTAGCTGGAGATCATGTGATTTTGAACTGGGGTCCTCAGCATTACAGGTCATCACATAATGCAGTGAGCCAACACAAGTGAGACACAAAAATATTTTCATATGATCAAAAATTTGAGACCAATAACTTTGCCAGCATTTAATTACTTCATTTTTTTCAAAAAGTTATTTCTCTTAACTGATATTTGAATTATTATTAAATACACTCTCATTTATGCTTACACTATGCATCCTGATATTATTTATAAAGTTTGTGGCTTTGGACAGTTGGCACAATAAATAGAGCATTGACCCAGCATGCAGATGTCCCAGGTTCAATTCCTGTCAGGACACAGGAGAAGTGACCATGTGCTCTATTGTCCACCCTCTCCCCATTGTCTCCCTGTTTCTCTCCTTCAGCCAGTGACTCCAAGGATGGCCCTGGGTTTTGAGGATAGCTCATTGGTCAGAGCCTCAAACTCAGGCTAAAAATAGCTCAGTTGATGGGAGCATTGCCCTCAGATGGGGTTGCCAGGTGGATACCAGTTCTGCGTATGTGTGAGTCTGTTGCTCTATCTCACCTCCTCTCACTTAAAGAAAAAGAAAGAAATTGTGCTACATTTCTGTGTTATATTTATTATATGTATGATCATGTAACTAGATGACTTGTTTAGTAAAATTTCCCAGCTTGTCTAGTGCAGTCATACCTTGCTTGATTGTGAAGCACTTTATAGAACTTCACCGATAAGTGCATTTTCTAAAACATTTAGACAAGACTGCCCATCCACAAACACATTGAATCCCAAGAAAGGTACAGATGATGGTTTGCTTTGTTTTTAGACAATAAAGTATTATTTATTTTTATTTTGAGTGAGAAGCTGGGAGATAGAGAAACAATCAGCTGCTCCTGTATGTGCACTGACCAGGGAGTCAAATCAGCAACCTCTATGCTCTGGGAGAGGAAGCAGGGAGAGGAAAACATTTGTTCCACTCAGTTTCACATTCTTTGGTTGTATCCCATGTGTGTCCTGACTGGAGATCGGACCCATAACCTTTTTATTTAGAGGCAATGCCCTTAACCAATTGATCTAACCATCCCAGTTCTAATAATGTACTTTAAAGTTAATGTATGTACATTACTATTATTCTTTCTGTATTTTCCTGAAGTGAGAAATGGGGGCAGAAAGACAGATTCCAGTATGCATCTGATGAGGATTCACCAGGTATTCCCACTAAAGGGTGATGCTCTGCCAATCTGGGACATTGCTCTGTTGCAACCGGAGCCATTTTAGCACCTGAGGTGAAGGCCATGGATCCATCCTCAATGCCCGGGCTGAGTTTGCTCCGATAGAGCTTTGACTGCAGGAAAGGTAGAGATTGATGGAGAGAAAGGAAAGGGAGAAAGCTGGAGAAACAGATGGGTACTTCTCCTGTATGCCCTGACTGGGAATTGAACATGTAATATCTACATGCCGGGCCAACACTCTACCACTGAGCCAACTTGCCAGGGCTTGTACATTACTACTTTTTTATATAATTTTATTTTTTTATTATTTTTTTAAAGACTTCATTCATTTTAGACAGGAGAGAGAGAGAGAAATAAGTGAGGAGCAGGAAGCATCAACTCCCATATGTGCCTTGACCAGGCAAGCCCAGGTTTTTGAACTGGCAACCTCAGCATTCCAGGTCGACGCTTGATCCACTGTGCCACCACAGGTCAGGCCTGATATAATTTTATATCACACTTAACACACTATACTAATATATGTTATACATATAAATTTTATATACTCTGGGAAATTACAAATTAATTTTGTAATTTGTAATTTTGTGATTATTGTTACTGGCATATTCCATTGATTGGTCTGAGACCCAACAAGCATTGCCTTGGAATACCTGTAATTGAAGTCTTTCATGTCCTCAACATGTTCTTCATTGTTTAAAGAAGATTAGAGGCAGAAGCATCTGTTCAAATCCAGCCTGATCCTAGCCACTCTGGCACAGGCAGAGCTGAGACTTTTGATATCATCAGAGGCAGATGACCTTAAGTATTCGTGTCTGTTTTGTGACATTAAATTTGCCTAAGGGACCGAACTGAAGCAGGATAGATAGCATGAACAACTTCAGCAACCTGTTCCAGTGACATTCTGCTGAAAACTCCTGATGGCAGATGGCCTATTTGACATGAAACAGAATGCCTTGCAGTCAGAAAGAGCACATCCTGAAGAAAGAAAGGCAGCACCAGTGACAACTATGCCCTAGAAATCGCTTCTACTGGCGGCGCTAGACTGCACTTAGTAGTCTGAATGTATTCTCGGGAAATATGCAGTGGTCAAACTCAGCCGGTTTGCACCAGTTCAGCAGAACCGATATCAATTTTTTGTTGAGTTTAGAGAAACAGATGTTAAAATATCACTTGTAATCAGGGTTCTCTCTAAGGTGGGTGCCTGAGAAGCCAACCTATGTGAAAATCACAAATTTACTTTTCTTACTCTTTTTTTTTTTTTATGTTCATCTGTGCAATAGAATATTCTACAGGCTTGTAGAAATCTTTATTCTGTCCATAGGTGAAAAAAATTGCAAGTGCAGATGCCAATCAAGAAGCAATATAAGCTGACTGTGGTGGCGCGGTGCATAAAGCATTGACTTGGAATGCTGAGATCGCTGGTTCAAAACTCTGGGCTTGCCCAGTCAAGGCACATGCAACAAGCAATCAATGAACAATTAAAGTGAAGCAACTATGTCTTGATACTTCTTCTTCTCTCCCCTCCTCTCTCTGTAAAATCAATAAATAAATTTTTTTAAAAAAAAGCAATAGAGAGACTGACCAGGCAGAGGCACAATGGATAGAGCATTAGACTGTGACAGAGAGGACCCAGGTAAAAATCCCCAAGGTTTGACTTGAGCGTAGGCTCATCAGTTTGCGTGCATGGTTGCTGGCTTGAGTGTGAGATCATAGATAATGACTCCACGGTCAATGGCTTTAAAGCCCAAGGTCGCTGGCTTCAGTCCAAGTTTAATGAATTGAGAAAGGGTTCATGAGCTCTGTTGGAGGCCATTGGTCAAAGCACATATGAGAAAGCAATGAATGAACAATAAGGTACCACAATGATATTTGAAGCTTCTCATTTCTCTTTCTTCCTGTCTTTATGTACCTATCTTTCCCATTCTCTGTCTCTCTCTGTCACAGAAAAAAAAAAAAAAAAAAAGGAGGCAATATGTAAATATCTTAACAGTTTTATTGTATTTTTGTCAGGTATTATTTAATATTTTTTCATTAATATTTTGAAACATAACAATGTAGTTTTATGTACCTCTTTTATTGTTCTCATTTCAGTATTAAATGCATGAAATGATAAACTACCTTTTGTTCTATTTTTTTAATCCTGAAAACGTTCATTAGGGTAGAGAACTAGATTTAAATTAGTTCAATCGTACCACTGAAACATTTCCCCAAATCCAATCCTGTAGCAGGCTAAGGAATTAGAGAATCTTCTTTTGACTTTAAGTACTACATTACCCAGAATACTCATTTCCAGTTGTGTACTACTGTAGGAATGATATTACTCAGAATACTCATTTCCAGTTGTGTACTACTGGAGGAATGACATTACTCAGAATGCTCATTTTCAGGAGAGGAGTATTATAAGAACTACACTCCCCAGAATGCTCATACCAGGTTCGCAGTAGTAGAGGGCGGGACTTTCGATGCTTTACAGCCCATTATTTCCTTTTTTTTTTTTTTTTTTTTTTACATACAGAGTCAGAGGGATAGACAGGGACAGACAGATGAGAACGGAGAGATGAGAAGCATCGATCATTAGTTTTTCATTGCGAAACCTTAGTTCATTGATTGCTTTCTCATATGTGCCTTGACCGTGGACCTTCAGCAGACCGAGTAACCCCTTGCTCGAGCCAGCCACCTTGGGTCCAAGCTGGTGAGCCTTGCTCAAACAAGAGGAGCCCGCGCTTAAGCTGGTGACCTCTGGGTCTCAACCTTGGTCTTCCGTGTCCCAGTCCGATGCTCTTTTCCCTGCGTCACCACCTGGTCAGGCCATTTACCCTTCTTTTTTTTCTTCTTTTTTTTGTATTTTTCTGAAGTTGGAAACGGGGAGGCAGTCAGACAGACTCCCGCATGCGCCCGACCAGGATCCACCGGCATGCCCACCAGGTGGCGATGCTCTGCACATTCGGGGTGTCGCTCTCTTGCGACCAGAGCCATTCTAGCGCCTGAGACAGAGGCCATGGAGCCGTCCTCAGTGCCTGAGCACACTTTGCTTCAATGGAGCTTTGGCTGCAGGAGGGGAATAGAGACAGAGAGGAAGGAGAGGGGGAGGGGTGGAGAAGCAGATGGGCGCTTCTCCTGTGTGCTCTGGCGGGGAATCAAAACGGGAATCCTGCACGCCAGGCCGACGCTCTACCGCTAAGCCAACCTGCCAGGGCCCATTTACTCTTCTTAATGGAGTGTCACAGCGTCAGGAGTTACCAATGATGGTGGGATTGGACGCAAAAGGTGAAAAAGTGGAGTACCTAAGGCTAGTGTGAGGCCCCGTGTGGACCCCCGAGTGACCCGCGCCTGGGCAGGACAGCAACCGTTGGCCGGAGTCACCACCCCGCCCACCTCTCCTGCCACACCTGTAGAGTGTGTTGGCGACGAACATGGTGAGGCGCGGGACTGAGGTGAGCGCGTCCCCTGCACCTCACCCCTTCGAACCCCGATCCCTGGTGCGGGGACCGGTCACGTCCTGCAGCCCAGGCCCCAGCATCCCAGACCATGAGGCACTCGTCGGAGACACCCAGTGTGACAAGGCTGAAAGAGGTGACAAGCTGAGGGAGCGTGGACCCGGGAGAGACCCGGAAGACTGAGATTCCTCTCTGTCTACATGAAACAGTCTGCGGTGCAGTCACGTCATCACTGAGAAGCTGAGGATTGTACCATATTCTGAGAGTCCTTGGAGCCATGGAAGGTTGTGAACGAAGAGGATCAGAGCCTGCGTTATACGTTAACTGTTTAAATCCTGCTGAGAGAGTGAACAGACTGGAATGGGGAAATGAGGACAGCAAGACCCAGGGAATGGCGTCCTTGTGCAAGGTCACAGAGCTGATGAGAGGCAGCACTGAGGACTGCATCACAGAGGAGGTCACCAGACTTCAGGGCTGGTCAGGGATAGAAAGGGACCTGCTTACCTGGAGTAAAGTGTGGTTGTATGTGACTTCCTACAAGATCTAAAGTTGAAAAACCAATGTTGCCTTGCTAAACTATTTAGTTGGTTATACTTAATTTATAGGTGGGTTAGTTAGGTAGTTCACGATGTAAAATGAAAGTAATTAGAAAGTCAATTGAATACGTAAAGACACTCATAGTAAGCCAAATACCATAGATTTTAATTTATTCATGGTTAAGACTAGTGGATGGCTAAGTCTAGGTCCTCGCTTCAGTGGGGCCCTGAAAGAACTCCCTTGGAGAGGCACAGAGCTTTGTGGCAGTTGCCAAATGGTTGTCATGGGCCATGTGGAGTTTGAGTTGGTGTCTCAGGAAACTGACTTGATCTTCACCCTCGCTACTCATATCTGGTTTGGCCACAGCTCAAGTCATTGAGTTGCATTATCATACCTCAAACATAAGTCACATATTAGCTTTACAAATTTGACAGATGAAGTTACCAGAAAAAAAGTAACCCAGTTACATCTTGGTAATTGGGCCTTCATTAGGGGGCTTTCATGTAAAATGTAGTTAATCTAATTCCCACATGGTATTAATACTCAGTTAAAATATGAAGTTCTCTCAGAATGGCATAAGCTGGTTACACCTAAATCACTTTCCTTTTTACATTTTATATTAACTTGATTTTATGTTTACTGTAACAACTCTGTAAAATAGAAAAGAAAGGACAGCATGTCAGTTTCTTCCTGGTGGTAACATTACCTTATAGTGTTTCCAGACTCTTCCCTAGGCATTTATTCAGCTCTTGAATATGGGGACCCTCAGGATATGCTGAATCCTTATTTTTTGAATGCTGGCCCGAGGTAACATCTGGATGCTCCCGTTTCTGGTGTCAACATAAGAAATTTTCAAAAGTATATCAAATTTATAAAAATGTTTATTTGAGCCATAGGGACTACAATTGCCAGAAAAGGAAATACCAACAGTGCGAGAAAATGCTCCAGAAAATGGCAATTTTGATACATATTTTATCAGAATCAAAGTAGGAAGTCATACAAGGTTTACCTTAAATACACCGGTGATAGATTATGGAGGGGGAACAAAGCAAAACAGGAAAATCTGTGAGTTCTATAACAAGTGAAAATACATACTTCTTTCACACTGGGGGGTATATGTTAGTTAACAGTTACTTAACATAAAATAACAGTAAGGAGTTTTGTGGTCTTTCCTCTGTTACAGTGTTTGTCTCATGAGGGATCAGGGAAAAGGAAATTATCCTGGCATTCCAAAGATCTGTTATCAAAAGGACAATAGACAGCCTCAGTTAAGGTAAAATTGTACTATTTTCAGGGAAGATACTGGCTTAGGACATGACTACGTACCATAAAAGTTTTAATTTCAGCCATTCTCTATATTTTCAGCCTCCAAGCTCTGTTATACAGGCTTCCGCAGAAATTCTCTGGTTTAGTATATGACCCACCCTTATTCCTTTGGTCCACCCTGGCAGCAAATACAATCAGTTATGGAAGGTTATTCAGGGAGCAACACCTGCATGTGGGAATGCTTGGAGGAGCCACAGAGCTGAAAGTAGGTAGCACAGATCTTCATTCTTTGTATTTAAAACAAGGATTCTGGAATCAAAAATCTGACCTGAAAATGGCCCAATGATAATTTAGTCTTCTGCTGTGGAGATAATGGGGACTTTGCACTGAATGAAGAAGTTAATCTTTCATCAGTTTAAGAAGCTTCCTGTACCTGCATAGTGTAGACACACTGTGGGTTAAGAGAGGTTACAAGAAGACCAGGACTAGGCGAGTGCTGTATTCCAAAGCAGTGCTTCTTGACTAGTTGTGGCCATGGAGGTAGAAAGAAACGTTAAATTATTGTTTTTATCTTCCTATTTATTTATTTATTTACAGAGAGAATCAGAGGGAGAGAAGAAAGGAGAGAGATGTGAACTTGCAACTCATTATTGCAAGACTTTAGTTGTTTTTTTTATCACTTCTTATATATGTCTCTTGGCTGGGATGTGCCAAGAGAGACAGTGACCCCTTGCTCAAGCTAGCGAACTGGCGCTGAACCAGTGCCTTTGTGCTTCAATCCAGTTACCATAAGATCATGTCAATGATACCATGCTCAAGCCAGGTCCCTGCCCTAAAGTTAGTGAGCCTGTGCTCAAGCCAGATGAGCCAGGAATCAAGCTGGTTACTTTGGAGTTTCAAAACTGGCATCTCAGTGTCCCTAATCAATGATAGTCTACACACTGTGCCAGCACCAGTCAAACTATTGGTTCAGTTTTTAGAAGGAGAACCTAGTATTGCTTTAGATTTGCAGCTGTGGAAGAAAATAGGAGTTTAGGACGACCCAGGGGTTTCCTTAGCAGCCAGAACTTTGGAGAATGGATCATCTGGACTGGAGAAGTAAATTTAATATTTTTGTGAATATTTTAAGATATTGTTCTTGTGAACAGTTTTATAAGTTTGAAAGAACAGTGAGTGGAGACATCAAGTTAGCAGCTGAACACAGAGGCCAGGATATTTGGGAAGTGTTCTTGATGGAGACACAAAAGTTGTAGCTCTTTGTGCAGTAGGATAGTGTTATGGATGACTGGGGAGCTACAGCAGAGTGAGTGATCCCTTGTTCAAGCCAGCGACCTTTGGGCTCAAGCCAGTGACCATGGGTTCATGTCTATGATCTCACCCTCAAGCCGGTGACCCCACGCTCAAGGTGGATGAACCTGTGCTCAAGCCAGCAACCTCGGGGTTTCCATCCTGGGTGGTATGTGTCTTAGGTGCGTGCTCTATCCACTGCTCCACTGCCTGGTTAGACATGTGGGTAAGATTTATATGTAGTATAACTGTGAGGTCTCAAACACACTGTTCTGGATTCCTTTTTATTACCTCTGGCAGGTTGGTGTGACTTTTGAGGATGTTGCCCTGTACTTCTCCAGGGAAGAATGGTGCCTCCTTGATGAGGCTCAGAGATACCTGTACCTGGATGTGATGCTGGAGAACTTTGCACTTATGTCCTCACTGGGTAAGACCCTGACTCTCCTGGAGCACTTTGAGCATGCCTGCACCCCCTTTTACTCAGGCTTGTTCTTTGCTTTTTCTATTTTAAGCTCTAAGAGACCAAATGAGACTTATACAAAGGAGCCGATGGAAAACAGCATCTGGACTTGGGGTCAACCTGATTTTTTTTCTGGAACCTTCATTTTTGCCTCACTGTCTCAAGCTTTAATAAACTTACTCTCACATTAAAAAAAAAAATCACAGCCTGACCAGGCGGTGGCGCAGTGGATAGAGCATCGAACTGGGATGCATAGGACCCAGGTTCAAGACCCCGAGGTCACCAGCTTGAGCGCAGGCTCATCTGGTTAAAGCAAAAAGCCCACCAGCTTGAACCCAAGGTCACTTGCTCAGCAAGGGGTTACTCGGTCCGCTGAAGGCCCGCAGTCAAGGCACATATGAGAAAGCAATCAATGAACAACTAAGGTGTCACAATGGGCAACGAGAAACTAATGATTGATGCTTCTCATCTCTCTCCGTTCCTGTCTGTCTGTTCCTGTCTATCCCTCTCTCTGTCTCTGTAAAAAAATAAACAAAGAAATAAAATTTAAAAAAACACACACAAAACACAAGCCTGACTAGTGGCACGGTGGATAAAGTGTCAGACTGGGATGCAGAGGATCCATGTTTAAAACCTTGAGGTTACCGGCCTGTGTGCAGGCTTATCCAGCTTGATCACAGGATTAATGCCTTGTGTGTGGAATCATAGACATGACCCCATGGTCACTGGATTGAGTCTAAGGTTACAGGATTGAGTAAAAGGTCACTGGCTCAACTGGAGCCGCCAGTCAAGTCACATATAAAAAACAATCAATAAACAATCATATCCGGCCCTGGCCGGTTGGCTCAGTGGTAGAGCGTCGGCCTGGCGTACAGGAGTCCCGGATTCGATTCCCGGCCAGGGCACACAGGAGAAGCGCCCATCTGCTTCTCCACCACCCCCTCCTTCCTCTCTGTCTCTCTCTTCCCCTCCCGCAGGCAGCCGAGGCTCCATTGGAGCAAAAAGATGGCCAGGGCGCTGGGGATGGCTCCTTGGCCTTTGCCCCAGGTGCTAGAGTGGCTCTGGTCGCGACTGAGCGACGCCCCCTGGTGGGCGTCCCTGGTGGATCCCGGTCGGGCGCATGCGGGAGTCTGTCTGACTGCCTCCCCGTTTCCAGCTTCAGAAAAATAAAAAATAAAATAAAATAAAAATAAATAAACAATCATATCCACATATGAAAATGCTACTAGGAGTCAATGCTTCTCATCTATTTTCTTTTCTATATCGTTCTCTCTGTCTGTCTCTATCTGTTCCTCACTTAAATTATTCTCATTTTGTTTCTATATGTAGCTTGGTAAGCTTTTTAAAATTATTTATTTTGAAGTCTTTTTTTGTGACAGAGAAAGAGAGAGAGACAGGGAAAAACACACAGAAAGGGAGAAGATGCAAAGCATCAGTACTTTATGTAGCTCCTTTGTCTCCTTAGCTGTTTATTGATAGTGTTTTTTGTATGTGCCTTGGCCAGGGACTTGCAGCTAAGCAGATGACCCCTTGCTGAAGCCAGTGACCTTTGGACTTAAGCCTGTGACTGCACGCTCAAGCTGGTGTGCCCCCACTCAAGCCACATGAGCTCCAATCAAGCCAGTGACCTTCAGGTTTCAAACCTGGGTCCTCTGTGTCAGAGGAAACTGCTCACCCACTACACCACTGCCTGGTAGGCACCCTGCCCCTATTCATTGTGTTTTATTTTACACTTGCATTTTTGTGTTGTTGTTCTGAGATCTTCAACCTTTCCTGACTGTTGAGTTCAAGGAGTTTATAACAGTCTTTACTCATAGTCTAACTCGATTGTTTAAAAATAATTCTACAGAATTGTGCCTAGCTGTGAAAGATGGACATTTGTGATGAAGTTACTTTCTTGTTATAACATCAGCATGTGTTTTACTAGAGTTTATTTTGTTGTTGTTGTTCAGGTTGCTGCTATGAAACAGAGGATGTGGAGAAACTTATTGAACAGAACATTTCTGTAAGAGTATCACAGGCAAAGAATCCTAATATAGCTTTGTCTTCCCAGAAGAGTCACCCATGTGAAAGCTGTGGAGCAGTCTTGAGAGACATTTTTCTCTTGGTTGATCAGCAGGGAACACAAAAAGGCCAGAAACTGCTGAGGTGTGGGACATGTTCAAAAGAATTTTTTTTCAGTTCACAGTATGTTCGGAACTAGGATCTGCACAAGAAAAAGAAGCCTTTGAGAAGAGGTGTGCTCAGCGTCTCACTTGTGAAGGGCTGCAATTTTGATGTGTCCCAGAAGCTTTCTACTTGTGGGGAGGTTGGGTAAGGCATCCTTACCAGCTCTGGACATCTGTAACAGCCAGATACTCACACCAGGGACAGGTAAAATGAAAGGTCTATATCTCGGGTGACTTCTCAAAGAAGAAAAAGTTATTACAACAGAAAACAATGTAAGAAAGCCACTGGGTGCAACAAGACACTTTTTCAGGACCGTGGTGTCCATCATGTAAGACAGGGTTTTGTGTGTCATGAATGTAAAAAATATTTTTAAAAATCTCGGCCTTTGAGACTTCACAGTGGAGAAAGGCCTTATGAGTGCCATGAATGTGGAGAATCTTTTATCTGTAAAAATTACTTTCACCATCATTAAAGAGTTCACACAGGAGAAAGGCTTTATGGGTGCAATATATGTAGCAAATTTTTTCATACTACCGGTGGCCTTTAATATCATCAGAGAATTCACAGAGTAGTAAGGACTTATGAGTGCAGTAAATGTGGAAAATCTTTTTCCAGTAGCACTGGGCTTGGATATCATCAGGGAGTTTACAAAGGAGAAAGTCCCAATGAGTACAGTGAATGTAGGAAATCATTTATCATAAAAAGTTCTTTCCATTGTCATCAGAGTTCACACTGGAGAAAGGCCTTTTCAGTGCAGCGAATGTGGAAAATCTTTTCCCTTCAATTTTTAGCTAAAGACATGACAGTTTACATTAGAGGACATTCTTAGATATATTGGAAATGTACAGTTTCTAAATAAATGTTAACAACAATGTAGGTAACTTTGAGGCTGTATTTGTGTAATTTTAATTTTCTAAACCCAAATGTCTATGTTATGGAGATTTTCCATGTTTTACCTAGGTGGGAAGTGTAGCATCCACCGGGTACGAGAACAAATGTTGGAGACTTTCAGGAGTTAAGATGTTACTTTATTGGCCAGTTTAACCTGCGCAGGGGCGAACTCCCGAGATGTCCAGAGACACCTTGCCCACAAGGAGCTGCAAATGGGAGCCGCGCCTGGAGCTTACAGCCAAGCCCTTATATATCCTAAGTGAGCAAGCATAGACAGAAGCAGATGTGGCAGTTTAGCTATTGGCTAGGGAGGTCACACGCAGCATAGCAACAGGGGCCGGCATAGCAACAGGGGCGAATTTCAAACCTAAACTTCTGATAAGGGTCTCTGACCTTCTTTGTTCCCAGCCTCACAGGAGCCATATCAGCACTTACTGTTCCTGCAATAGTTACACTCTTTGGCAGCTCCAGTACTCCCTGAATCTAACATTCCCCCATCTCTTTTGGGCATAAATCAAACCCTTGATTCTTCATCATTGGGGAGAATGGTATAAGGCTGGGGCTTATGAGAATTTTCTACTTTAGCTGTAGCTATAAGCTAATTGGGTCTTATACACTGGCTAGTGATTAGCCTACTACGCCTCTCACAATGGTCAGCGATGAGCTCAGGGGGAGAGGGGTATTTATAGGCGAAACCTACAAGGTTACAATGTTTTCAGCACATTTGTACAATATCTTTGCAAAAGTACACAAGCACACAGTTTTAAGATAATAAACTGCTTTCCTGCAATATCTGTAGGGCTGATATACAAGGAACGTGTCCTGCCTTGTATTTTTTTTCTTTGTACTAACTTCTTATAATTTATACAAACCTTCTGCAACTTACATAAACCTTTAACTTTTATGCACTTTCTTATCTAGAAATAACTGGCCTTCATAACAACTTGCTTTTTCCTTTTCTTTTCAAAAGTACCTCTATACTTTATACTTTTTATTATTAAAACTATACAATTCTTTTTTAGTCAAAACTTTTGATTTAAAAATTTTTAACCTTTAGTAACAATTAAGTTGACTTTCTTTTTATTCTAGTTTTTCTTTTCCTAAAGCCTGATTAAGAGTCCTTAGTTAGTTCCTCTAGGCATTAGCCATGCGTGGACCAGTTAACTTCTGGTTTGTGGCTGAAGCAGGGCATGCTGTCCTTCTCAGGGTCAGCTTACAAGGGTTGGCGGGGTCAGTCTTCGCTGTCCACAAAGGTGTCTCTGCTGGGACTGCAAGCTTCAGCCAGTTGCGGTGGACCCAGGCGGGTATGCCTTCTACCTTGGCAGTAGTGGGGGTGCTCAGGATCATGGTGTGTGGACCCGTCTACGTGGGAGTCAGTCCTTGGGTGGTGTACTGCTAGAAGTGCCTCTTGGACAGTCTTTGAACAGTTTGCTGAGTAACCTGTAAAACCTTCTTATGTCCTACTTTCTACAGCACAGACGTATCTCTTGATGGGGCCGGGAAGCCTGGCAGGCTTTCAGTTCAATGACCTTTCTTTCTACTCTGGAGCAGGGCCTGCAAGGACTTGAGGAAATTATGATTAGAAATCTCTAGTTCCCCTCTGGTCAATCAAGGTACAAGGGGCACAGGTTGCCCAAATAAGATTTCATAAGGGGTCTATTTATTGAGATAGGGGGTACATCTGGTTCTAAAAAGGGTGAAAGGGAGGAGCTCAACCTAGTTTTCGCCGGTCTCCCCTCTCAGCTTAATTATAGTTTCCTTCAGAATCCTGTTTATTCTTTCTACCTGTGCTGAACTTTGGGGCCTATAAATGCAATGCAATTTCTAATTAATACCTAACTTAGTGGCTAATTCTTGAGATATCCTGGATATGAATGCAGGTCCATTGTCTGATCCTAGGGCTAGGGGAATGCCATGTCTAGGTATGATTTCCCTTAATAAGACTTTGCAGACTGTGGAAGCAGCCTCTCCTCACGTGGGGAATGCTTCCACCTATCCTGAGGTGTCTAATAATACTAGTAGATACTTATAACCTGACTTCCTAGGGGTTATATCTGTGAAATCTATTTCCTACAGTTCTCCCGGAGCTTTCCCCCAATACCTCATAAAGGGGGGTAGCTTCTTATTTTGTGCATTTACTCTGGCACAGATGCTGCACCTCGAGACAATGGAGTGGACAATATCTCTGATGTTGGGCCCTACATAATACTTCCTGATAAGTTGTTCTAGCTTGTTTTGTCCTAGATGGGTACTAGTATGAATACTTCCTACTATTTCTCTTACTATTCCCTGGGGTAAATAGAGCCGGGAGTCTGGAAGCTCTATCTCTCCCTGTTGATTTTTCTTCCCTTTCAACTGCATCCCTTCCTGCTCTTCTTCTGGGGAATATCTAGGATCCGGAGGTAGCGTTGGCTTAGGCAGCAATGGCAGAAGGCTTTCTTGTGGCCTAGTGGCTGCTCCTCTCTGGTGTCCTTTGCAGTGGATGATTGCAACTTTGGTAGGTAGCCAAATGGCGTTTAGGAGGGCAAGAATTTCATTGCGATTTTTAATGTCTTTCCCCCTGCTGTCTGTAAGGCTCAGGTTAGTCCTATTAGCTCTGCCCTTTGTGCAGATGTTCCTGCGGGCAGTGCTTTCTGCCACAGGACCTTATTTTCCATGGCCACTGCTGCCCTTGCATGTCGCTGTCTATCCTTAATAAAACTGCTCCCGTCTGTAAAGAGGGTCAGGTCTGCCTTCCCATATGCTTGATCCCTAATTCCTGGCGGGAGCCAGTTACTGTGTCAAGGATTTGTTTGCAACTGTGGACCAAAGTGGAGTCGCTGGGTTCAGGGCAGTAGTTTTGAGGAACTGAACAGATGGAGGGTTCAGCAGCTGAGCCTGATACTGCATTAGCCGCACATTAGATAGCCACCAGTCAGGAGGTGCTCGCAGCACTTGCTCTACGTAGTGCTCCTCAATGACTTTGATGTCCTGCCCTAAAGTTAATTTACCAGCCTCCTTGACTAGTATGGAGGTGGCAGCAAGTGCCCTCAGACATGTTGGCCATCCCGAGGCTACAGGATCAAGTCTCTTGGACAGATAGGTAACAGGCCTCTTCTACAGCCCAAGTTCCTGGCTCAGTACTCCTAAGGCTACCCCTCCTTTTTCTGCTATAAATAGCTGAAAGGGTTTGGCCAGATCTGGCAGGGCCAAAGCCGGGGCAGCCGCCAGGGCCTCTTTCAGCGCTTGGAACGCTTGCTTCTTCTTATCTGTCCATGTGAACTGCTCTTCCTTACCCCTGGTCAGTTCGTGCAGGGGTTCAGCTAGTTCTGCAAAGCCTAATATCCACAATCGACAGTATCCTACTGCACCCAGGAATTCTCGTACCTGTCTCTTGTTAGTAGCCTCGGGGATCTGCAAGACCATCTGAATTCACTGGCTGGATAATGTCCTTTGCCCTCCCTGTAAGTTATAACCCAAATAACTTACAGTTTGCGTCACAATCTCGGCCTTCTTGGCGGAGCCTCGATACTCCATTCGCCCGAGATCTTGTAGCAGGTCCAAGGTAGCTTCCTCACACTCTCCTTTATCCTTGGCAGCTATGAGGATGTCATCTACATACTGGAGCAGTACGATTGACGGATGGGAGAAGCGGAAAGCCTGCAGATCTTTGCTGAGGGCTTCATTAAAAATGGTGGGGGAATTCTTAAACCCTTGTGGTAGTCTGGTCCAAGTGAACTGCCCCACCAGTCTATTATTTGGGTCATTCTATTCAAAGGCAAAGATCCCTTGGCTCTGAGGTGCCAGGGGAATACAAAAGAAGGCATTCTTTAAATCCAGGGCAGAATAATAGGTATGAGTTGGAGGCAATGATCTCAGTAAGGTATACGGGTTGGGCACCGTGGGATGAATAGTCTCTACCTGTGCATTCACCTCCCGCAAGTCCTGGACCGGACGATAGTCTTGGCTCCCCGGTTTCTGGACAGGAAGCAGCAATCAGAATTTTGGCAACTTCCTTCGCCCTGCCAACCTCCGGATCATCCCTATTGACATACATCTTCTGGGCTATCTCTAATAGCTTGCTTCTATTCTCTCCCTCGAACCCCTCAATCTTCTGAAGCTTTTTCCTAATATCTGAAGCGGCCTGAGTCACAAAGGCTATATTTACTAGTCTCCTGTTCTCTTCTGCCTCAGGATCTAGAGGGGTATATACTCTATAAGCCCCTATGAGTCTCTCTAGAAAGGCTGCTGGGAATTCCTCTCTTCCCTGGATGACTTCACTTACCTTGCTAAAGTTTATTGACTTTCTAGCTGCTGCCTTGAGCCCCCCCAACAGAGCCCAGCGATACTGGAGGAGCACGTCCCTTCCCCCAGTGGTATTAGGGTCCCAGGTAGGAGGTTGAGACGGGAGAACGTCTTCTATTTCCCTTCGTCCCTCCTAAGTTTCCCTTTCTTCTCCTAAGTTTCCCTTTCTTCTCCTAATACCGCCTTAGCAGCTTCTCTCATTATTCTGTCCCTTTCTTCAGAAGTGAAGAGGGTTTGTAAAATCTGCTGACAATCATCCCATGTGGGCTGATGGGTCCTAAAAATGGTCTCAAGGAGAGATATTAGTCCCTGAGGTTTCTCGGAAAATGGGGGATTCTGATGTTTCTAATTGTATAAATCACTAGTGGAAAAAGGCACATAGATGAGGCGAGGAGGTGCCCGTGGGCCAGCATCTGGTGCCAGCGGTGCCTCCCAGAGAGGCAAAATAGCTGCGCCTCCTGGAGGAGGAGGCAAAATGGCTGCCCTCCCGGAGGAGGAGACAAAATGGTTGTATCTACCCACACATCCATATACAGGTATTGGTCTGGGTGGGGAGCCCTATAGACCATGGCTCTGACAGCAAACAAAATTGGAAGGTCAAAAGTGCCCTCTGTGGGCTGTCCTACATTAAATGCAGGCTATTCCAGCTGGCTCAAGGTCGGGAGGAAACCTGGACTTGGCTGCGGACCTCCGTACCCCTGAGCCCTCTTCTGGAAATCAGAAAAATTCTTCAACAGGCACTCAAGCAGGGATCCTGGCACAGACTCCTGTTGTCCCATCCTAGATGAATCAGGAATAATGAGAAAGGGTAGGATACAGGCAACACACACTATTAACACAAGGAACACACTTGTCTCTCTCACACTCAACTCAGTCATTTGAGCTCAGACAAAACGCAGCGCAGCGCAAAACGGATTCTAATGTGACCGGTCACTCCAAAGTTAACAAATCCAAATATCCAAATTTCAGAGAGCGGCGTCCCGCTTCTGAAAGCCCTGGGTAGGTTACCAGCGGCGTCCCACCTACTACCTCAGGTTTATATGCTCCGGAGCCCAAAACCAAACCAAATGAGGATCCTCCGTGAATACTTACTCAGCTCGAGCTGTCCTTCCGGTCTCCAACCCAAAACTCCGCCAAGGGAGAATCCCGGACGAGCCCCCAAAATGTAGCATCCACCGGGTACGAGAACAAATGTTGGAGACTTTCAGGAGTTAAGATGTTACTTTATTGGCCAGTTTAACCTGCGCAGGGGCGAACTCCCGAGATGTCCAGAGACACCTTGCCCACAAGGAGCTGCAAATGGGAGCCGCGCCTGGAGCTTACAGCCAAGCCCTTATATATCCTAAGTGAGCAAGCATAGACAGAAGCAGATGTGGCAGTTTAGCTATTGGCTAGGGAGGTCACACGCAGCATAGCAACAGGAGCCGGCATAGCAACAGGGGCGAATTTCAAACCTAAACTTCTGATAAGGGTCTCTGACCTTCTTTGTTCCCAGCCTCACAGGAGCCATATCAGCACTTACTGTTCCTGCAATAGTTACACTCTTTGGCAGCTCCAGTACTCCCTGAATCTAACAGGAAGCACGTGTGTCTATGTTGTACTTTCTAAGATGTCCAAGACTCTTGCCAAATTTATGTCTTTGCAAAGTTATTTCACCTGTACCATCTAGCAGGTTTCCACTGTTTATATCAGCCACCATCCTAATGTCTTTAGAGATTCTGATTTTTTCCTCTGATTTGATGGACTAAATTATAGGTAGTTTGAGCTGTTAGGGGATCAGCACTTCTTTAACTCTGATAAGTTGTGATATGGGCCTGACTCAGTGTTGACCTCAGAGATCATCATCTGTGTTCAGTTGGCAGCTTGCAGAGGGACTGCTTTTTCAGGGACCTGGTTTCCCTGAATATCTGTGATGTATATTTCCAATGTTGAAGTCACCAATGCAAGAAATGCCACAGCCATGTGCCAAGTTTTATAATATAATGAAGGCCCTTTTCCTTGAGTAATTTTTAGCTTTGAATGTTATATTTACTATGTTGTAATAAGTAGGTTAAAAGTAGATTTTGGCTCTAGGGTGCGAAGAGTTCAACAACTTTTACATGGGTCTCAAACTTTTTCTGCCTTCAAAGGAAGGCACAGTGTGGTGCAGAAATTAGCTTTTGCCAAATTTTTATTCTCGCCCATATCTTCCTAGATAAACTGCAAGATTCTGTGGCCCTGATGTGGAGCCTGGACTCCATAAGTTTTAAGAGACTCAGAGATCACTTTGAAGTGTTGATAGGTGTTGCAACATCACTTGCTTCTGGGAAGACATAATATTTTTTCTTGTTTACAAGGACTGCCAGTATTGGTGAAAGAAATTATTTTTTAAATTTTTTTTTATTTATTCATTTTTAGAGAGGAGAGAGAGACAGAGAGAGAGAAGGGGGGAGGAGCTGGAAGCATCAACTCCCATATGTGCCTTGACCGGGCAAGTCCAGGGCCTCGAACCGGTGACCTCAGCATTTCCAGGTCGACGCTTTATCCACTGCGCCACCACAGGTCAGGCAGGAAATTAATTTTTAAAGTGTTGCAAAGGGCTCTGTGTGTGTGTATTTTTTTTTTTTAATTTCTGAGAGAAGGGGAGACAGAGAGATAGACTCCTGCATGCTCCATGACCTGGATCCAAATGCCAGTTTTATTAAGGGGCGATACTCTGCCCATTTGGGGCATTGTTCCATTGCTCAGCAACCAAGCTCTTCTTAGCGCCTGAGGCAGATTCAATGGAGAATTCCTCAGGAGAACGGACCAATTCACTCTAATTGAGCCATGGCTTCAGAAATGGATGAGAGAGAGAGAAGTAAGAGGGGGAGGATTGGGGAAACAGATGGGTGCTTTTCCTGTGTGCCCTTACCGGGAATCGAACCAGAAACATCAGCATGCCTGGTTGATTCTCTACCACTGAGCCACCTGAACAGGACACTATGTTTGTTAATGTCTGCAATTCCATGGCTAACATTTTCATGCTAACAAAAATATCTGTTATTATGCTTCAAAATAAAATTTTTTCCTATTTAAAATATTCATTTTTTTAAGTGATATAAGATAAACTTATTTTATGTTCATATAATGCATCTTAGCTTTTTCATTTGAAATGTTTGTCCTACATTACTTTGTTATATTTGTCATATGTGTCATGGTGTAACAAGGTCAATTGTTTAGTAAAATTTTCCAGATTTCTCAATGTGAACATGCATTGCTTGATTTTTTTTTTTTTACAATGACAGAAAGAGAGTCAGAGAAAGGAATAGATAGGGAGAGACAGACAAAAATGAAGAGATGACAAGCATCAATCATCAGTTTTTTGTTGCAACAACTTAGTTGTTCATTGATTGCTTTCTCATATGTGCCTTGACTGCGGGCATTCAGCAGACCAAGTAACCCCTTGCTCGAGCCAGCGACCTTGGGTCCAAGCTGGTGAGCTTCTTTCTCAAGCCAGATGAGCCCGTGCTCAAGCTGGCAACCTCAGGATCTCAAACCTGGGTCCTCCTCATCCCAGTCCTACTCTCTATCCACTGCGCCACCACCTGGTTCAGTGCATTGCTTGATTGAGATGTGCTCAGTTGACTTTCACAGATAACATGTTTTCATAAACATGAATGCAAGACCCTCTACCTGCAACATGATTATAACTCAATATAGGCTCAGATGATGGTTTTCATTTTTTAGAAATAAGTATTTAAATTAAAGTATTATTATATTTGACATAATCCTTAGGCATGCTAGGTAGATTTTAATTCTGTAGCATGTGAACATAAATTTTATATGCACTGGGAACCAACAAATTAGTATGACCAGTTTTATTGCCATTATTCACTTGGTTACACTGGAACAAAACCTACATTGTCTCAGGAATGCTCATAATTGCATTTCTTTGATGCCCTTAACATGTTCCCCATTGTGTGTAATAAACTAGAGGCAGAGGCCTCAGATCAAATATAGGTTGTCTCTAGCCACACTGCTGAATATGCAGAGCTAAGATTTCTATTAGCTTGTGTTTTGTGACACTAAGTTTGCATAGTGAGCCCAAATGAGGCAGTGCACATAATGGTAGGTTTTTTAAATCAACTTCCCACAGTGATATTCTGCTTGAAGAGGCCACATGCCAAATGGCCTGATAAACAAGAAACAGGCAGGTGCCTGACATCATAAAGAGCAGATCCTGAAGAAAGAAATGCAAGAACATCTGCTAAAGTAAGTCACACATGCACGCCACACATAACCATGTCCTAGAAATAGGCCCTGGCCAGTTGACTCAATGAATACAGCATCAGCCTGGAATATGAGCATCCCTGGTTTGATTCCTCATCACAGCACACATTAAAAAATGACCATCGGCTTCTCTTCTCCTCTCTCTTTCCCTCTTGCAGCCAATGCCTCAGTTTGTTCAAGTGTCAGCCCCAGGCACTGAGGATTGCTCAATGGATTTGAGAAATAGCCCCAGATGGAGGTTGCTGGGTGGATCCCAGTAGGGGCACATGTGGGAGTCTGTACTATTCTCTTCCCTTCGCACTTAAAAAAATTACCTCAACTAAAGTGCATTAGAAAGCACTTGATAGTTTTGGTGTATATTTGGGGTTCATGCCCCAATATCCACACTGGGCAGGCCAGAAACTGAGAACAGGGCCCATGCACCAGGCTGGAAGCCAGATCTTTTCTTAACCTTCTATATCTATCTGTCTCTTAACTTTTTTTTATATCTTCAAACAAAGCAGGATTAATATCTGAACCCCTAACTGCATACGACCACTCATTTTTGGGTGAGCCCACACTCTCTTTGTTCAATATGTACTGTATTTCTTATAAACTTTCACTGTGCTTGCTTCTGCAGTTGTCTTCTCTAAGTTCTTTCTCCCAAAAAACACAAGACTGAGGGCTGAGGATTGAGATCCTCTTTTGGAACGACCCTGGCCTGAGTGAACTGACAGTACAACTCTTCTTAGGGTTTTCATCTGATGTTACATTTATCCACTGGAATTTTATCTATTGTGCCAGCTGTCATTGAGGGTATTTAGTTGAAGTAATTGATTAATGGTCATTGGTTAAATCCATGACTTTTTGTACTTTTTTTTAGACATTCCTGTATTTTACCTATTTTAATCAGCACATCTGCGTTTATTACATAGAAATTATCTGTAGAGAAGAAAAAATTGTAATTTATATTTGTTTACCCTAAAGCTAAGGTGAGCAACTGTCCTCCTCCAGGGAGGGCAGTTCTTTTTTTGTAATGACGTACTCCCTTGAAAAGTGTCCTCCTACATGTCGTCCTTTTTGATATTGGAAGACTAATCTATAAATGTCCATAATTGACCCATGCAGAGTCAATCCATTGCGTGTGATGTGATGTATTTGTATTTAATGAGTACTTTGTTCTTACTGATTATTAAAAATTAATATACATGTAAGCATAATTACATTATAAAATATTACAAATGTTTTTATTATGCATTTATCATATTGTAGTGTATTATTGTTGCAATGAATAAAATGTTTCTTTTATTTACAATGTTGTTTTCTTCAATTAATTTTTATACTCCATTTTATTGTAAAAATGTTGGTCACCTTACTAAAGCGCAGTCTGTGCATCAAAGCAAGGAAAGAGCTTGATAACCGCGCTTTTTCCGGCCATTTTTTTCTGTTTGTACAGAGGCAGAGAGAGACAGAGAGAGTGAGAGAGGCACAGACAGATATCATGGGAGAGAGATGAGAAGCATCAGTTCTTTGTTGCAGGACTTTAGCTGTTCATTCCTTTCTTTCTCATATGTACCTTGACTGGAAGGCTATAGCGAGACAAATGACCCTTGCTCAAGCCAGATGAGACAGCACTCAAGCTGGCAACGTTGGGGTTTCAAACCTGTGTTCTCAGTGTCCCAGTACTTTGTTCTTACTGATTATTAAAAATTAATATACATGTAAGCATAATTACATGGACAGGACTTTAGCTGTTCATTCCTTTCTTTCTCATATGTACCTTGACTGGAAGGCTATAGCGAGACAAATGACCCTTGCTCAAGCCAGATGAGACAGCACTCAAGCTGGCAACGTTGGGGTTTCAAACCTGTGTTCTCAGTGTCCCAGTCCAGCGCTCTATCCACTGTCCAACCGCCTGGTCAGGCATTCCGGCCATTTTCAAAACGTCATTTGGACAAGGACTTTTGAATTTCTCGGCAATAAACTTGGGGGAGTCCTGGCCTCAGCTGCAAGAAGAATGCCCGCCTTGGATTGCAGAAACTGCATTACCCAGAAGGCGCTGCGCCGTCGACCGCTGAGTATGCCAGAGAAGAACGTGGAAACGTTGTTTTCGCTCTTGCAAAGCGTTTAGGGGTGGGACTTCCGTGGTTCTTGCTCGTGTTTGGTGACTCTCAAGATCTGTCATAGATTCTGAAACGGTGAGTCGCGTTGGATACAGTGAGGAAGGAAAACGCTAGATTCAAGAATCGTAGTCCGTGCCTGCACAGACAAAGTGTGAGTCTCCTCCCGGAGGGCCTGCACCAGGGCCTGACGGGACTGCCGTGCATTGAGCCACCTCCTCGCCCGTTGCACCCGCGCGCTCCGGACTCCGAAGAGTGGAAGGGCGATGGCGGCGGCTGCGCTGAGGCGCTCGGCTGAGGTGAGTGAGTGTGATGCTGAGCATATGAGTTTGTAAACCTTAGGCATATTTAATTTACTCACTTTTATTGTTTCAGAATGGCACTGGGCTGCCTCGTGTGTGGTGGCCCGCAGAGCAGGGCAGCTGATTGCAAATTGCGGGTTGCATTCCTCCCTGAGAAGCGCCATTGTTTTTGCTAATGTGTGCAGGAGGAGAGGGTTTTGCATCAGAAAGTTTTGAGAGAAAAGAACAGAAGGGGCAGAAAGATTCTGCCCCACCACTGGAAGGTGCGGCAGGATTTTCTTTTCTCCCTGTGAGGAAGGAGGGGCCCGCCTCCTCTTACCTGAGAAGGAAGAAATGAATAAAATACAAAAGAAAGGACCCAGCAAAGGTAACCAAGTCAGGCAGTGATAAATCAGCTACATCCCATAGTTCTCTAAAGGAGTGCTTAAGAGTCACTTACTACACAAAACAAGAATTGCACGATCTGTATTTAACTATGGCCAGTGATCTTGAAACCCTTTCCCCTTTATTGACGCCACCAAATCTTTCCCTGTCCTCTCCTTGAGTCCTGGGAAACCTTAAACAAAGAAATCACATGCCCATTGCTTAGATATTGTAAAAGTATATATATAACCTGTGAGAAAATCAACTTGGGGAGCCAGTGTTTTGGAGCTACAAGCCGTACCTCCTCTGCTGGCCTTAATAAATTCTCCTTCCATTATTACGTTATCTGAGTGACTGTTATCCGTGGGGTCACTTCCAGCTACACCTGATCCCGTGCCCTCCGGGGAAAGCAGGTTTCTGATTTTCCCTTGGCTTTCTCGTGGCTTTCCTGTCTTGGGGAGACTCCAATAAACAGAATGGCCCACCATCCTCGGTCTCCACTTTTTCTTTACTGTGCACCTGAATTCAATGAGGAACTTGGATGTGAATTGTAAGGTATTTTTCCCTGCCAAGAAGGAAATAAAGGGCGTAGCCAACAAGTGTGGAATAGTAAAGGCTTTATTTAGTACGGAGCGTTTCTCCGATGAGATTCACTGGCCCAATAGATGGAGGTCAGGAAAATCGCCAATGGGCAAATTTAAAGGGGTCCTAGAGGGAAGTCGGGCTAATATGATGTAGCAAAATCTCACTGGCTGACAGTTGCTTTTTTTCCCCAAGGACTCCTGGGAAGTTTTTTTTTTTGGCGCGATTGGTTGTGGGCAGCCCTAGCCAAAGTTCCCGGGTTCCTCACATGACCTTTCCCCATTATCCACCGATCTTACATGAATGGTCACGATGGTGGCGGCACTTGACTTACAAGCAGTCAGTCATGTCTAGACTGGGAGGCAGTTCCCTATACTTTTATTCTTAGGGTCCTTGGAACCACAGAAGGTTCACAACAGAGAGGAACACAGTTTTCAAGGTGTCTTAAATCTTGCTGAAAGAGGAATCAGACTACAGTGGGGTGATGAGGACAGTGAGGCCCAGGAGTTGAGTTCCTGTCCAAGGTCACAGAGTTGGGAAGAGGCAGCAGTGAGGACTGATGAAGTAGGATTTATTTAGCTGGCTTATCTGCATGACCCCAAAATAGACAGCAAAACACGTGGTCCTTGAAGTTAGATTTCTTATATATTAGATACCTTTACAGCTTTAGCTTTCAGGTGACAAATGCCAGATTTCTATGACTTCTTTGTTTTAAGGTCTTCATGACTGTCATATTTTAGGGAGGGGAAGGAGAGAGGAGTACCGAGAGTCTGTCCTTGATAATCCTTTCATTCGTTCTTATTGGAGCTGCAATTTCATTTCCAGGAACTGATAACAAGCGAATTCCACACCCGTGGTTTATTTTCTAGACTTTTCTGTCTAGCCTTGTTCACTTAGTCAAGAACACTGAGGTCACAGGCTGGAGTGTAGGATCCCAGACATTGCAGGCCCCACCATTCTTCTGCTTTGTTCTGGTTTCTCCTTCCTCACCTCCAGACTGTTTTCTTGGTATTTTCTCAGTTCTTGGATGCAGAAATCCGTGCAGTACCCCCAAGCCCTGTGTCCTGAGTACAGGCTATAGGTGAAATGACTGTGCCCAGCATTTGGTGATAAATGTTGTAAAGTACCTGAACCTCAATTCCATGGGTTTACATAGAGACACCAAGTCCAGATGAATTTTGAAGAGTTTTATTAAAGGAGGAGATTTATTAAATATTCCGGCCGCATATGGCTGACATGGGGCAATTGCAAACCCAAATCATGTGCCCCAAATACATTTCAGGAGCTGTTAATATACCCTTGATCAAACCTGGGCGGGGGAGAGCATGACATCATGGCACCAGCTTACAACATTTGTTTATAGGACCTATAAAAACATTTCTACACATTAAAACTTATAAGGTAACAATAGCAGAAATGTTATTCCACATATTAAAAGATATTCCTAAATTTTCTAGTGTTCATTTGCCATTCCTTTGTTTAGAGATATATACATTGATTACACGCTTTCAGGAGGGGAGGAATAGTTTCCATGGCACTAGGGGATAAAATGCCTGCAAATGGCTCATCAAATAAGAAAAGGTTTTTTTTTTTAATCTCTCCCTTCCTAAACCTGGCTAGATATTTACCTGCTTCCTCACAGGTGTGAGGGGAAGGATGGGAAACCAAATCTTCTTTCCCTCTTCATTTACAATACAGTGCTATCGGCCATCCTGAGTTTGTGCCAATTACACAAGTATAGAAATTACATCTACAAAATCTCTCTGCACGCCTAGCCCAAATTAATAAAATGTTCTTTAAGCTTCCTAAACTATTAATATTAATTAATTCTGTAGTTTTTTGGTACATTACTACATTCCCCACTGGTTTTATATCTTGTGTCAAATCCTTGACTTAATTTACTGAAGAGCATGAGGCTGTTGTACAGAAATATTAACTTATAACATGTAACAGATATTTAACAGACAGCATTAGTAGCAATACAGTTTACTAAAGAAACAAATATTATTGATTAATTTCTTATAAATTGTACAAACCTTTTGCAACTTACATAAAATAATTGGCTTTTCTAACAATTTATTTTTAGTCAGAACTTTTAATTTTAAAACCTTAAACCTTTAGTGACAATTAAGCTGGCTTTCATTTTACCTTAGTTTGCCTCTCATGCAAAGTCTAATTAAAAATGGTGTCCTTAGTGAGTTTCTTCATACATTCATCATACGTAGACCAACCAGCTTCCGGTTTGTGGTTGGAGTATGGCATGCCTTCTACCTTGGCAGCAGTGGGAGTGGTCAGGATAATGGTGTGTGGACCCATCCACATGGGAGTCATTCCTTGGGTGATGTACTGAATCACCTGACAATGCTGGAAGTGCCTCTCGGACAGGCTTTTGAACAGCTTGCTGTGTGATCTGCAAACCCTGCAAGTACTTAAGGAATGGGTGGTCACATTTCCTTTACAATTTTAATTGCCCTGAACCCTTTGGTGCCTGTGGGCATGATGTAACTTCAAATTAGTTTCTAATTAATATTGAGTTCCTTTCCTACCAGCTTTGAGACTGTGGACACAAATGTAGGCCCAACACTGGAATGGGCAAGCTAAACCTGGAAAGAATACTATATAGTAACTTTCTAACAACTGGCACTATGTCCAGTTTTAGAAGGAAAAACCTTTATCTATTTTTCAATTATTCGATTAAAGTCTATTTTTAAATATTTACCTGGGAAATTTTTTTTCTCCATGTTTCTTTTTGTGATTTCCTTATTTTTCTTAGTATTTACTTGGATACAAACTAAACACTCAGATATTATGTCTTCTGTAATAAATCCTAAGTAAGGCTTTTCTAATTATTCTTTCCTGTTGGTAAAATCTTTTCATAATTGGTTTCAAATAAAACTATCGCAGTAAGGATCCCCAAACCCCACTGGTTTTGAGTGGCATCTTCCTGCTCATTTGTTTGAATTTCTATGTTCCAATTTTTAGGCAGACTGGAAAAATATGTAAAATAAACAACAAAATAAAAAGTAACTAATGCTAACAAATACTATAACAAACGTCCTAATACATACAGTAAAGTGACCTACTAGATTATTAAACAAAGTCTTAACCAATATAACAGGAGTTAAAATAAAATAAAATTCTTACAGTCTTAAATGTCCTTAACATGTTATCGTAATTTTACTAAGTCTATGTTGAGACTATTATTGTTTCATATTATTTGCAAATGTAACCCAATTCTCGCTTCAGTCTGAGAAATGTCACAAAGAGCAGGAGTCACATATATTCAGGAAAAGTTCACAAGGCACTAGCACTGTGGTCACATTCCTGCACTGTAGCTAGAGTCTAAGTCCCAATTATTATTGCTTCTAGCTGGAATTAGGAGCAGGTCCCAGCCTAGAATAGGTATGGGGCATTGAGACAAGAGGAATAAAGGAGACACTATACATTAAACAGAGTAACAGAAAATGAGACTTTTAATACCCACAATAGAGATCTTCGAGGGATAAATAAAACTCAAATATTAGACACGGTATAGTAAGGGCCCTTTTGTTTACAAGAAATGAGATCAGTTTACCTGCTACTTGGAAGAAATAGCATAGGCTCATTCATGGTGACGTGAGATGGGGTCTATGGCCCTGGGCACCTTTAACCTTCAGTGACAAGTCCCAGCAGGCTGGCAAGGTCAGGTCACAGGTGGTTGGATTAGGACTGGAAGAGACTGAACCCTCCCTTAGAGAAGATAGAGGGCAACTTACCCTCTAGTGTCCCTTTCCCCACATCAAAGGCATGTCCCTGGTGGGGGCCCGGAAGCCTGGCAGGCTTTAGCTCAATGACCTTTCTTTCCATTTTTGAATCAGGGCCCTGATGGAATCCTATGAAGCCCCTTCGGGGCATTGGAGCCTTTAAGGGCGTATGCCAAGAGCTGGTATTTTCCTGATCTCTTTTGGGCTCTATTTGCCTTTTCTGTCTTTTTCTTGGTCATTATAGACCTTAAAAGCCATACTCAGAAGATCTCGCTGAGGGGCTTGAGGGTCCTTTTCTGTCTATATAAACTTTTGGAAATACAAAAAACATCGTTAATCGTTGGATTAATTAAAGAAGGTAAAAGCTTTCAAGAGAAACACGTTTGGTGTCTCTTTTAGGATTTTAGAGTCTCTCCGCTGCTGAATAACTCAATACATTAGCATTTAAAAGAAATTCTTAACAATACTGTTTTAAAATGATAAAAAACTTAACATTACATAAAAGGACATTATTGCCTGACCAGGCGGTGGTGCAGTGGATAGAGCATCGGACTGGGATGCGGAGGATCCAGGTTCAAGACCCCTGAGATCTCCAGCTTGAGCGCGGGCGCATCTGGTTTGAGCAAAGCTCACCAGCTTGGACCCAAGGTCGCTGGCTTGAGCAAGGGGTTACTCGGTCTGCTGTAGCCCCATGGTCAAGGCACATATGAGAAAGCAATCAATGAACAACTAAGGTGTTGGCTGCAACGAAAAACTGATAATTGATGCTTCTCATCTCTCTCTCCGTTCCTGTCTGTCTATCTCTCTCTCTGACTCTGACTCTGTAAAAAAAATAAATAAATAAAAATTAAATTAAAAAGGACATTATTAGCAATTATTATATATTTCCTAATATCTAAACCAGGGGTCCCCAAACTATGGCCTGCGGGCCACATGCGGGCTTCTGAGGTCATTTATCTTGCCCCTGCTGTACTTTCCAAAGGGGCACCTCTTTAATTGGTGATCAGTGAGAGAAGCACAGGATGCATTCGCATTTTGTGCTCCTGGAATACTGTATATGGCAGTGCCGCAAAGCGTGGCATCACTCACGTACAGTACTACTTGTGGTGACACGGGACACACGCGTCATAGCTCCAGAAGCACGTCATATTACTTGTTACGGCTAGCAGTGACATATATGGAACCAGACATTGACCATCTCATTAGCCAAAAGTAGGCCCATAGTTCCCATTGAAATACTGATCAGTTTGTTGATTTAAATTTACTTGTTCTTTATTTTAAATATTGTATTTGTTCCTGTTTTGTTTTTTTACTTTAAAATATGTGCAGTGTGCATAGGAATTTGTTCATATTTTTTTTTATAGTCTGGCCCTCCAACGGTCTGAGGGACATTGAACTGGCCCCCTGTGTAAAAAGTTTGGGGACCCCTGATCTAAACTAAGATTTTAATATTACAGGGCTATGAGATAGCAAATAAAAGGAATTAACAAATGGCCTTTGAAATAACATACACATTTCTAACATGGAAAATACTTTTTTTTTTTTTTTTTTTTTACAGAGACAAGAGAGTCAGAGAGAGGGACAGACAGGAACGGAGAGAGATGAGAAGCATCAATTCTTTATTGCGACACCTTAGTTGTTCATTGATTGCTTTCTCATATATGCCTTGACCATGGGGCCACAGCAGACCTAGTAACCCCTTGCTCGAGCCAGCAACCTTGGGTCCAAGCTAATGAGCTTTGCTCAAACCAGATGAGCTCGCGGTCAAGCTGGCGACTTCGGGGTCTCGAACCTGGGTCCTCTGCATCCCAGTCCGACGCTCTATCCACTGTGCCACTGCCTGGTCAGGTGAAAATACTTTTTCACATATCAATGGGGACAATAAGTCATCACTCCTAACCCTGTGGTCAGAAAATTTATTAGTCAACAGAGCCAATTAAAATACAACAACTGAAATTCTTTTAAGGGCCAAATTTTAAATTTTAAATTATATAGGTAGGCACATTCCCTACTGAGGCAGCACCCACACATGGCACTCCGTTGGAGATCTATATCCAAGGGGGCAAAAGGCCTTATGTGGTCCACTAGCTGTTTACGAGTGGCAGTTTGCTGACCAGGGTTCTTAGGAAAAGGGAAGAAGCAGAGGCATCCAGCAGGCCTGTCCCCTCTTGCACATCCCAAGGCTGGCTGAACCCTAGCCTTGCCACGTGCAGGATGGCAGCGGCAGTGAGGCTCCGGGCTTTGTACCAAGGTGGCGCCTAACCTTCTCAGGACTCCCGTTCCCTCTTTCTCTGCTGCCAGTTTAGGGGCATGGCTGCCATGGGAGAGGTGGCGCAGACGGTGGGCCTTTGGACCCAGCATTTCCAAAAACTAAGCCAACTTTCATTCCCTTTCCCCCAACAGCTGTCTAGCTTCATTTCTTACAACAAAACCAGCAAATTAAAATATAATTTTTACAAATTTACCTTTCTAACAGTGGGCTGATTTAGCCTACATAAGGTTTCCAATTTTTCCGCAATTCCCTGAAAATTATTTAAATAATTTTTACTATTATAGCTAAAGTAGTGGGTCTCCCCCCGTGAATCCCATGCCTCTTACATTAGATAGTAATCATCCCACATGAAGGAACTGAGAGACTTAGAGGGAACCCAACACCTGCCTCGGCCTTGTGGGAGAGTGTCGGAACCATTCTATAATTATTTTTCACCTGGCCCTGTTTTCTTGTACAACCCGAGGCAGGCTGACTCCTAGCCTAACCGAGCACTGGAGGTAGCAGTGGGGCTTTTCTCTTGGCACTCAGCCTTCTGCTCGCTGTTTGCTTTCTGCTGGGGTTCGCTGTGGGGGCGTGGACAGGAGCATGGCCAGGTGGGGAGGGAGCATGCCTACATTTTGCCTCTCTGGGTGGTGCCCCACCCCATCGTTCCACTCACCGGCTGTCCAGGCTCGGCTTTTCTCTCTTCTCTCACCCAGATCGCTTATTTGCCAGTCATTCCCCCAGAGGTTGGAGAAACACTTTCCTGGGCGTATTCCTTCTTGCAGTATGCACATTGATTTTTTCCTAGCGGAGTTTTAATTCTTTCTCTCAAATCCCCTTTCTGTCCTTGATATGTCTGGCTGGACTAGGAAGACATAGCACCCTTTCTGTATTGAGCAAGCTTTTAGCCATTTTGGTGGGTTCATTATTAGTTTTAGATTTTATTTATTCATTTTAGACAGAGGAGACAGAGAGAGACAGAAGGGAGGAGCAGAAAGCATCAACTCCCATATGTGCCTTGACCAAGAAAGCCCAGGGTTTTGAACCGGCAACTTCAGTGTTCCAGGTTGACGCTTTTACCCACTGCGCCACCACAGGTCAGGCTGGTGGGTTCATTATTAAACTTAGCCATTGATCAATGTATGGAAACTGATCAGGGTGGCCTGGGTCCTTAGTTATGATGTTCCAAACGGCCCTTACTAGCTTGAGATTAAAAGTTCTGATTGCTGGCCATCCAATCCCAAAAGTGGGCCATTCTAATTCACAGAGAGTGCGAAGCCTTCTCTTGTACCATTTAATTCCATATTCATGGCTGTCACCATAAGCTTGAAAGTTTTTAAAAAGACAACCTAAATGGGTCTTCTGTGAACTGTGCCCTCCTGCCATATTTAGTAACTCGGGCCACCTCTTTACAACATTGAAACTTGTCCTGGGAAATCCAGGAATTAGCACACTAATAAAAAATCAAGAAAGATAAGACAGATAATTAACTAGCACCCAGAATAAGGGTGTTTGACTATAGAGGTATTAATTATTACATAAGACAAGGGGAAGGAGCCAAAAGAAGAGAATAATTTCTTCAGGGGAGAAATCTAACTGGGCCTCTTGAAGCCAAAGATCCTGAATCCAAGAAAAAATATGTAGTGGAGCACAAGAGAGGGGTCCAAACCATGAAAAGTCATGGGAGATTTTTCAAAGGAACAAAGAAAATCTGCAGTATACACAAATCACCATTTAAGATTGCTTTTTCGTCAGAAACTTCCAATTTTTGACACAAAACTCAAGCCAGGCCTTAAAAACAGACACATGTAAACATTAAACAAAGACTTTACATAAATAAATAACGAGCGCACTTTATTTCAATTAAATTTTCTGACAGACAAAGCTTCATAGACGAGGGAAGATTTCCCTAGTGGCCTTTTAGGTCCACGCAGGCCGCGTCCCTTACATATTAATGCACTTAGGGGGTTTTCTTGGACAGAAACATTAAAAACAAAGACTGAGATCTCGATAAACACAAAGGTGTCCCTGAAAGTTCTGAGTCAAAACTGATCAGCTCAGTATCAACTCAATCCCTACTCAGGTTTCTTCCTGAGAGCACCCCAGATGTGGCACCACCAAATGTTTCCACTAATGTTTTTACCGAGAACACAACTAGATACCTCTAGAATTTCTGGGCAGGATAAAGTCCCCACTAATGTCCCTCTAGAGTACAAGCAGATATCCCCGAGAGTCCGAGGCAGGATCTAATCCCCACTAATCATCCTTCCAGAGTATAACCAGACGTCTCTCAGAAAAGCCTGAGGCAGAACCCAAAACTCTCCACCGACGTCTCAGTTTTGGAGAGTCCAATCCAGACAGACAGACTAGGTCCAAAGAGCAAATTAGCTCTTAAGGCCCTACCTACACACCGGAGTTCCACATCTCCGAACTTACAAATCAGCAAAGCCACAAATCTACCTTACATACAACCTACTCCCAAACAAATTCAGAAAGCTTTACCTACCTCAATTTCTCTTCCAAATTGTCGAATTTGGAAACTGGGAGGTGTCTACCAAAGAACTGTCCGGACCCACAGAAAAACCAAGAACACTAAAAACATCTCAGGTGGCGTGCCTCTCCTCAGGATTCAAGCAGGGTTGGGCAACTCCCCAGAGAGACCAGCTGATTTGGGGTGTCTTTACTGGGTGACACAAAACATCATGGCCCTGCGTTGGCTGCCAAATGTAAAGTACAGGTACCTCAATTCCGCAGGTTTACGTAGAGACACCAAGTTCAGGTGACTTTTTTTTTTTTTACAGTGACAGAGAGTCAGAGAAAAGGATAGATAGGGACAGACAGACAGGAACAGAGAGATGAGAAGCATCAATCATCAGTTTTTCGCTGCGACACATTAGTTTTTCACTGATTCCTTTCTCATATGTGCCCCGAACACGGGCCTTCAGCAGACCAAGTTACTCCTTGCTTAGCCAATGACCTTGGGTCCAATCTGGCGAGCCCTTTCCTCAAGCCAGATGAGCTCGCGCTCAAGCTGGTGACTTCGGGGTCTCGAACCTGGGTCCTCCTCATCCCAGTCTGACGCTCTATCCACTGCGCCACCGCCTGGTCAGGCCAGATGAATTTTGAAGAGTTTTATTAAAGGAGGAGATTTATTAAATATGCTGACCACATATGGCTGACATGGGGCAATTGCAGACCCAAATCATGAGCCCCCAAAACATTTCAGGAGCTGTTTATATACCCTTGATCACACACGGGTGGGGGAGAGCATCACATCATGGCACTAGCTTACAACATTAGTCTATAGGACCTATAAAAACATTTCTACACCTTAAAACTTGTAACACAATAGTAAAAATGTTATTTCACATTTAAAAGATATTCCTAAATTTTCTAGTGTTCATTTGCGATTTTTTTGTTTAGATATATATACATTAATTACACACTTTCAGGAGGGGAAGAGTAGTTTCCATGGCGCTAGGGGATAAAATGCCTGCAAATGGCTCATCAAATAAGAAAAGGTTTTTTTCAATCTCTCCCTTCCTAAACCTGGCTAGATATTTACCTGCTTCCTCACAGGTGTGAGGGGAAGGATGGTAATCCAAATCCCCTTTCCCTCTTCATTTACAATACAATGCTATCGGCCATCCTGAGTTGGTGCCAATCACACAAATATAAAAATTACATCTACAAAATCTCTCTGCATGCCTAGCCCAAATTAATAAAATGTTCTTTAAGCTTCCTAAACTATTAATATTAATTCTTTAGCTTTTTGGTACCTTACTACAATGTAAACAGATATGGAAGGTTAACCCAGGGATAGTCCTCAGCTTGTCAAAATGCTTGTAGATGCCACTGAGTTGAGAACAGGTAGCACATGTTTCCATTCTTCGTGTTCAAAACAAAGAGCAGGGAACTCTAGATTAATACTTGTAAAATGGCAGAGTGATTTTGTTGGCATCTACAATATTATGGAGATAATGGATCATTTGCATAGGATAAAGGAGTAGGTCTCGTAGATTTAACAGGCTCTATGTGGCTGTGCAGTGAAGAATACATAATGCAGTTAAGTGAGGTGTCAGGAGCTCAGGAGAAGGCATGTGCTATAACCATAGTAGTGCTGATGGACCAGAGTTGTTGTCATGGTTCATTTATTTTGTTTTGTGACGAAGACAGAGAGAGGGACAGATAGGGTCAGACAGACTGGAAGGGGGAGAGATGAGAAGCATCAATTCTTTGTAGCCTGACCTGTGGTGGCGCAGTGGATAAAGCATCGACTTGGAAATGCTGAGGTCACCGGTTCGAAACCCTGGGCTTGCCTGGTCAAGGCACATATGGGAGTTGATGCTTCCAGCTCCTCCTCACCTTCTCTCTCTGTCTCTCTCTCCTCTCTCTCTCCCTCTCTGTCTCTCTCTCTTTCTCTCTGCTCTCTAAAATGAATTTTAAAAAAATTCTTTGTTGCG
The DNA here is from genome assembly GCF_036850995.1 of Saccopteryx leptura. Lineage (NCBI taxonomy): Eukaryota > Metazoa > Chordata > Mammalia > Chiroptera > Emballonuridae > Saccopteryx > Saccopteryx leptura. The sequence goes on along the minus strand of NC_089505.1, from coordinate 82,680,932 downwards.
GTACCTTAGTTGTTCATTGATTGCTTTTACATATGTGCCTGGACCCGGGCTATGGGGGGGGGGGGGGCTACAGCAGAGCGAGTGTGACTACTTGCTTATGCCAGTGACCTTGGAGTCAAGCCTTCAACCATGGGGTTATGTTTATGATCTCGCAACCAACCCAGCGACCCCGTGCTCAAGCCAATGACCTTGGGTTTCAATCCTGGGTCCTCTGCATCCTAGTCCAGCTCTCTGTCCATTGCAGCACTGCCTGGTCATTTCCATGGTTCATTTTGTTAAAAGCAGGTCACAGTAGAATTTTAGACACTGCAACTGAGGGAGAGAAAGGGAGGAGTGGGGAACAACCCAGAGATTTTTGTTCTGGCAGCTAAAGCAATGGATGCTCCATCAGCTGCTGGGTAAAAAGTAGGTTAATTTTCTTTGGAAATATCAGAAGTGTTTTCTTGGCTGTTGTAAGAGTCTGAGAAGGTGTCAAGTGGGAAACTGGGCACACGGGTCTACAAATCTGGTGAGGGATACAGGATGGAGATGTGCAAAAGCTGTGTTTTTTTGTGTAACAGGGTGGAGTTGAGGTCGACATTCAGGAGGGAGTTCATATTTTTGGTAAAATAATCACAAAAACTTAGTGGTTTGTTGTCTTGTCACCTGATTAGGGGTGCTCATCCTCACAAGCAGAGGTGCGGAAGAGAAGTGATAGTGGCATCAGAGTGGAGAGAGTGTGATTCCCCCAGGTGCTCAAGGCTGGATGGGATAAGAGACATTGGTGGCTGTAGAGGTCAGGGGGTATATGAGATGAGATGATACTGAAGGCAGGATCGTGCTTCACAGGAATTTTGCCTTGTGCTTTCCTGGGCTCTGGCTGGTTTCTTGCCTTCCATGTGGCTAAGGTCATAAGCAAATATGGTCATTTTTAAGTGGCATTTTGCCGTATCAACCATATCCTTGATTTTGTTAAGCCAAGTTTGAGTGGTGAGAAGAGGGTTGTGGGTTGTGAAGGGACAGCACATAAACTGCAGAGTGGAAAGGGGTCATTTCTTTGTGAAATTTCCTTTGGTGTCTGGGTGACAAATATTGTACCAGTGATCAAAAGGAGAGAAGGAGGACATCAGAGCCTCATTTAGGGCTTTTTCTAGGTTTGGGATCCCTTAGACCGCTTCAGTGTTTCAGAATCCTGCTTGAGTACATTAAGCACTCTCTGGATACCATATATGAAATTTATGGGTGAGTGCACAGAGATCCCTGCAGTGTGGAGCAGGAAGGTGGCAGAGCTGAAAGAGACTTTAGTTTCAAATATGTGAAGGAGGTAGAGGTTATAAAATGGTGTGTACAGCTAGAGCATGTCTGAGAGCCTGGTGTAAGAATTTAAGAATGGGGTGAGGGTGTTGTATTGAGTAGGACACTTGAATCCATATTAACATAACAAATTTAAAAATTTAGTTAAAACAAAACAACAACAAAAAGCAAAAAGAATTTAAGAATGAAGCATAACCCACGTTTGGCTGTGGAATGGAGGCATAATGTGGGATTCTCAGTGGAATTCCTTGCAGGAAGGATGAGGCCCTGCAGGCATGGCCCCAAAATTAGATCAGTAGTTTTCAACTTTTTACACTTGGGGAATGGTGAAAATAGAATTATTGCTAATGCAGAAATCATCCTGATCATAAGCTAATTCGACTAATATCATTGTATCTGTAATATTTCTATAACATCAGGGTGATTAACTTTCTCATGGACCAACCTGAAATTCCTAGTGAATCAATTCACAAACCAGCTGTTGAAAAACACTGGTTGGGTCTCATTTACCTGCCGTCCCTCTTAGGCCAGCTATTGTTGCTGAGGGCAATAAGATTCAGTAACCGGACTGGGCTGTCTCTGAACTGGAGAGTCCTGGAGGGAGTTGTGTATGAAGAAGGTGTGTAAGGAGAAGGATTGTGGGTTCTCAGAAATACTTTTATAATTTTATTTGTATTAATTCCTACAGGTTGGTGTGACTTTCGGAGATATTGCCCTGTACTTCTCCAGGAATGAATGGTGCCTTCTTAATGAGGCTCAGAGACGCCTGTACCTGGATGTGATGCTGGAGAACTTTGAGCTTATGTCCTCACTGGGTAAAAACCTCACTGTCTTCAATGAGGTGGACTAGGATTTGCATTTCCCTGTGCCTTCTAGTCACTAGAGTATTCATGTGTTCACATGTGCACTATGGACACTACTTGCTTTTGCAATTTTCTGGGTACTTGCTGTCCTTGGTAGGGCTTATTTGTTGCAACTTCCCTCTTCTCTTCCTGCAGCCCCAACACCTGATGTACTGAACTCTTATATTGATGTTTACATCATGTGGCCTAATATAATTGATTTTTATGAGTTTGAGCTCAGATTACTCCAGCAGAAAAAGTTCTCCAAAAAGCCTTTTGTGGAAGAAAAAGTAGTAAATCCAGCCTTTATTTCTGTCTGATTGTCTGCTGGCATCTTTCCTTGGTGAGGTCTCCACTACTGACTGACTTTTGGGGCTGAGTAATAAGCAACTACCATTTCTTCCGAGTTTAACTTACATTTATTGGAAATCATCTTATAGAATAATGCCTAACTGACAGATGTTCATTTATGTTGAGAAATCTTTTCTATAAGATCAACATGTAATTCACCAGCATTTTCTTTTGTTCAGGTTGCTGCTGTGGAGCAGATGATGTGGAGGCTCCCACTGAACAGAATGCTTCTGAAAGGGTGTCACAGACAGAAGATCCAAATCTGGCTTTGTCTTCCCAAAACAGCCACCCCTGTGAGAGTTGTGGCCTCGTCTTGACAGATATTTTCAACTTGGTTGAGCAGCAGGGATCACAGTTGTTGAAATGTGGTGCATGTGGAGAACTATTTTATTTCAGTACAAAGTGTCAGCACCTTGGGGATCAGTACATGAAAAAGAAGTGTTTTGAAAGACATGTGAGAAGGTTCTCATTTGCAAAAGACCACAATTTCAGTGTGTCCGAGATGTTCTTTACCTTTAATGAAGTAGGGTTGAATATTCTTACTGAATCCAGACATGTCCAACAACATGCTACACATACCAGAGATAGACCAGATGAAACCTCAGGATCTCAGGTGACTTTGCATACCAGAAAAAATTATCATCAGAAAGTTCACACAGGAGAAAGACTGTATGAGTGCAGTGAATGTGGTAAATCATTTTCCAGTAGCAATGGATTTCGTTATCATCAGAGAGTTCACACAGGAGAAAGACCATATCAGTGCAATGAATGTGGTAAATCTTTTTCCAGTAGCAGTGGATTTCGTTATCATCAGAGAGTTCACACTGGTGAAAGGCCTTATAAGTGCAGTGAATGTGGGAAATCTTTTTCCAGTTGCAGTAACCTTCGAGATCATCAGAGTACTCACAGAGAAGAAAGGCCCTATGAGTGCAGTGAATGTAGGAAAACCTTTACCACAAAAAATTATTTAGATCGTCATCAGAGAATTCACAATAGAGAAAGGCCAAATAAGTGCAGTGAATGTGGGAAATCTTTTTCCAGTTGCAGTAACCTTCGAAATCATCAGAGTACTCACAGAGAAGAAAGGCCCTATGAATGCAGTGAATGTAGGAAAACCTTTACCACAAAAACTTATTTAGATCGTCATCAGAGAATTCACGGTAGAGAAAAGCCTTATACGTGCAGTGAATGTGGAAAATCTTTTTTCAGTATCAGTAGCCATCAATATCATCAAAGTACTCACACAGGAGAAAGGCCCTATGAGTGCAGTGAATGTAGGAAAACCTTTACCACAAAATCTTATTTACATCGTCATCACAGAGTTCACAGGAGACAAAGGCCTTTTGAGTGCAGTGAGTGTGGGAAATCCTTTTCCCGTAGAAGTAGCTTTTGTTATCATCAGAGAGTTCACACTGGAGAAAGGCCTTTTGAGTGCAATGAGTGTGGGAAATCTTTTATCCTCCACTCTCAGCTTCGTGATCATCAGAAAATTCACACTGGAGAAAGGCCGTATAAGTGCAGTGAGTGTGGGAAATCGTTTTCCAATAGCCCTGCCTTTCGTTATCATCAGAAAGTTCATACTGGAGAAAGGCCTTTTGAGTGCTCTGAATGTGGGAAATCTTTTATCATCCATTCTCACCTTCGTTACCATCAGAGAATTCACACTGGAGAAAGGCCTTATGAGTGCAGTGAATGTAGGAAATCCTTTATCAAGAAAAGTGATTTCCATCAACATCAGAGAGTTCACACTAAAGAAAGCCCTTATAAGTGCTCTGAATGTGGGAAATCTTATTTCTGTATCTCCAACTTTCATTATCATCAGAGAGTTCACAGTGGAGAAAGGCCTTATAAGTGCAGCGAGTGTGGGAAATCTTATTTCTGTAGCTCTAACCTTGTTTATCACAAGAGAATTCACACTGGAGAAAGACCTTTTGAGTGCGGTGAATGTGGGAAATCCTTTATCATCCATTCTCAACTTCGTTATCATCAAAGAGTTCACACTAAATAAAGGCATTATCAGTGCAGTGTATGTGGAAAATCTTTTTCTATCAACTCTCACCTGTGTAAGCACATGAAAGTTTATATTAGAGGACAATCTTAGAAGTATGAGAAATGTAGTTTTGTTGTTTTGTTTTGTTTTTTTTGTATTTTTCTGAAGCTGGAAACGGGGAGAGACAGTCAGACTCCCGCATGCGCCCGACCAGGATCCACCCGGCATGCCCACCAGGGGTGACGCTCTGCCCACCAGGGGGCGATGCTCTGCCCCTCTGGGGCATCGCTCTGCTGCAACCAGAGCCACTCTAGCGCCTGAGGCAGAGGCCAAGGAGCCATCCCCAGCGCCCGGGCCATCTTTGCTCCAATGGAGCCCTTGCTGCGGGAGGGGAAGAGAGAGACAGAGAGGAAGGGGGGGGTGGAGAAGCAAATGGGCGCTTCTCCTATGTGCCCTTGCCGGGAGTCGAATCTGGGTCCCCCGCACACCAGGCCGACGCTCTACCGCTGAGCCAACCGGCCAGGGCCGAGAAATATAGTTTTTTAAAAGTGTTAACAACTGTGTAGGTAACTGAGGTGCCATTATTTTTATTTTTATTTTATGCACCCAAATTGTAATTGTATGGAGATATTTTATAAGTTTTACTTAGGTGGGAAGTATGTGTGTACTTTTTTTTTTTCTCTACTATTTTTTTTTTATTATTCATTTTAGAGAGGAGAGAGACAGGGGGGAGGAGCTGGAAGCATCAACTCCCATATGTGCCTTGACCAGGCAAGCCCAGGGTTTCGAACCGGCAACCTCAGCATTTCCAGGTCGACGCTTTATCCACTGCACCACCACAGGTCAGGCTGTGTGTACTTTCTAAGGTGTCCAGGACTCTTTCCAGGTTTATGTCTTTTCAAATTTCTGTGGCCAAAGATAGTTCACCTGTACCATCTAGCAGGTGTCCACTGTTTACATCAGCCACCATCATAATACCCTTAGAGAAGCTGATTCTTTTCTCTGATTTGTAGGAAGAAATGATGAATAGTGTGTGCTGTTAGGGGGCCACCATTTCTTTAACTCTGACTAGTTGTGACATGGACCTGACTCAGTATTGACCTCAGAAAACACCATCTGTGTTCAGCTGACAGCTTGTAGACGGACTGACTTTTCAGGAACCTCGTTTCTCTAAAAACTTTTAGTGAACATTTTCCATATTGATGTCACCAATGCAAGAAATGCCAGAGCCATGTCTCATTGGCTTGTAAAATAATGAATCCCCATTTGTTTACTTATCTTTAATTGAATGTTTTATTTATATGTCATTAAGAATATATCATATTTTGGCTCTAGAGGCATGAAGAGGTCAAGAACTTTTACACGGGTCTCAAAATTTCTCTGCCTTCGAAGACATCGTGTGGTGCTGAAATCAGCTTTTGCCAAATTTTTATGGTTGCCCATATCCGCCCAGGATAGCCTTTCAGATTCTGTGGCCGTGATGTGGAGCCTGGATGCCATGAGTTTTAGGAGACTCAGAAATCAATTTGAAGTGTTGGTAGGTGTCAGAACAACAGTTCCTTCTGAAAACATAGGACATTTTTTTCTTGTTTAGTAGGACTGCCAGTATTGGTGAAATAATTTTTGAAAGTGTTGCCAAGGGCCATGTGTCCACTTCTTTTTTATTCAGTGAGAGAAGGGGAGGCAGAGAGACTCTTGCATGCACCCTGACAGGGGTCACCTGGCAAAAATCACAGAGGGGTGATGCTTTGCCCATTTGGGATATTGCTCCATTGCTCAGTAACTTCGCTGTGCTTAGTATCTCAGCCAGATGCAATGGAGCCTTTGTCAGCTACCAGGGCCAACTCACTGTACTTGAGCCATGCCTGCAAGATGAAGAGAGAGAAGCAATAGAGGGAGAGGTGGAGAAGCAGATGCTCACTGTACTCGAGCCATGCCTGCAAGATGAAGAGAGAGAAGCAATAGAGGGAGAGGTGGAGAAGCAGATGAGTGCTTCTGTTGAGCGCCCTAACTAGGAATCGAGCTTTGGACATCAACATGCCAGGCTGACATTTTACCCCTGAGCCTACTGAGAAGGGCATCATGTGTCATAATGACAACACTTTTATGGCTAATGGTCACTTGGTTGCAGGACCATAGGGATTAAAGAGGAACCCCTGATTGCTACAGAGCACTGGCCTAATAGGGGTTGTAGGAGTCCCAATCTAGGCACAGGCTAGATGGAATGTGACTTGTAAATGTGCGTCCAGAAATGTTTCTGTGAAAAGAACTGCAGGATCAGCGTGTACACAAACTGTATGGTTTCTTGCCATGTTTATCTTCTGTGGCTGAAGTCATTGTCATTGAAAATAAACCAATGACTTTTGTAAATTTTTGTGCCTTATCAAATGTACCCAGGCAGGAAGCTAAGATAAAGAAAAGTATCTGTTATCTACAGATATGTTTGTTTTTTTATACCTCGGCCGCATTTTTATTGATTGAAAAACAGTCCTTTATTATTTGGGGTTTTTTTTATGTCACTAAGGAAAGACTGACCCTTCAGAGGGTATGAGAATACGGATAAAGGATAGTTACCAAATATATTTTCCAAATATTATTGGGCAAATTGTTTTATATTTAGCCTCAACATATGTGTGAACTACAATCTGGCATTCGTTATCAGAGCCTTCACGCTGTACAGAGGCCTTATGAGTGTAGTGAATGTGCAAAATCCTTTAATTAGAAAATCTAACCTCATCGTCATGAGAGAGTTCGCACTGGAGAAAGGCCTTATGGATGCAGTGAATGTGGGAAATCTTATTTCAGTAACTGTGCCTTTCGATTTCATCAGAGTTCACAGTGGAGAAAGGCCTTACAAGTGCAGTGAATGTGGGAAATCTTTATCAGGCCTCTCACCTTTCTTATCATCAGCGCACTCACAAGGAAAAAGGGCCTTATCTGTGCTGTAAATGTGAAAAATCTTTTACCTCTAAAAATGGTCTTCATGAGAATTCACATTGTAGAAAGGTTTTATGGTTGCAGTGAATGTGGGAAAAGTTTTATCTCTAACACTTGTCTTTATTGTCATCAGAGAAGTCACACTAGAGAGAGGCTGTATGGGTGCAGTACATGTGGGAAATCGTATTTCCACGTTTCATCTATCTAAGCACATGAGAGCTCACGTTGGACATTCTTACATGGGTAGAAAATGTACAATTTTTTTATTGACATTGAGGACCATGGGTATGTATTAAATGTCATACAGTCTAACATTAATGTTAGAGAGATTCTCCAAGAGTTTTAGCTATGTGCCTAACCAGGTGGTGGCCCAGTGGATAAAGCATCAGACTGGGATGTGGAGCGCCCAGGTTCGAGACCCCGAGGTCATCAGCTTGAGCACGACATAAGCAAAGCTCACCAGCTTGGACCCCAGGTCGCTGGCTTGAGCAAGGGGTTACTCAGTCTGCTGAAGGCCCGCGGTCAAGGCACATATGAGAAAGCAATCAATGAACAACTAAGGTGTCGCAACAAAAAACTGATAATTGATGCTTCTCATTTCTCTCCATTCCTGTCTGTCTGTCCCTATCCATCCCTCTCTCTCTCACTCTGTCTCTGTTAAAAAAAAAAGTTTTAGTTATGTGGAAATCATGTATGTCTTGTTTATGTTGCATTTTGTAACCTTCACAAGGCTCTTGCCAGATATATGTCCTTACAAATGTCAGTGTCAAGTTCTTCCACATGCACTACCCCCTAAGAGATTGCCGCACTTTACATCTGTCACCATCCTACTGTCTTTGAGGACGCTGACCATCCTTCGATTTCCTGAAGGAAATTGGAAGCAGTCTGAGCCCTATGAGATCTGTATTAGCATCACTCTAGTTGAGGTGCAGTGAATGTGGCGATTTTTTTTTTTTTACTAGCGATGCCCTTCATTATCATTAGAGAGTTCGCACTGGAGAAAGACCTTATGACTGCAGTGAATGTGGGAAATCTTTTTCCAGTAGCAGTGGCCTTTCATATCATCAGGGAGTTCACAAAGGAGAAAGATCCAATGAGTTCAGTGAATGTAGGAAATCCTTTATCACAAAAACTGTTTATCGTCATCAGAGAGTTCACATTGGAGAATGATCTTTTCAGTGCAGTGAATGTGGGAAATCTTTTCCCTTCAATTTTCAGCTAAGCACATGACAGTTCACATTAGAGGACAATCTTAGATGTATTGAAAATGTATAGTTTTTAATGTTAACAGTGTAGGTAACTTTAAGGCTTTATTTGTCTTATTTTAATTTTCTGCACCCAAATGTCAATGGTATGGAGATTTTCCATATGTTTTACTTAGGTGGGAAGCACATGTGTCTATGTTGTACTTTCTTTTGTGTGTGTGTGTGTTTCTGAAGCTGGAAACGAGGAGAGACAGACTCCCGCATGCGCCCGACCGGGATCCACCCGGCACGCCCACCAGGGGCAACGCTCTGCCCACCAGGGGGTGATGCTCTGCCCCTCCAGGGCATCACTCTGTCGCGACCAGAGCCACTCTAGCGCCTGGGACAGAGGCCAAGGAGCTATCCCCAGCGCCCGGGCCATCCTTGCTCCAATGCAGCCTTGGCTGCGGGAGGGGAAGAGAGAGACAGAGAGGAAGGAGGGGGTGGGAGTGGAGAAGCAAATGGGCGCTTCCCCTATGTGCCCTGGCCAGGAATCGAACCCGGGTCCCCCGCACGCCAGGCCGACGCTCTACTGCTGAGCCAACCAGCCAGGGCCAATGTTGTACCTTCTAAGGTGTCCAGGACTCTTGCCAGATTCATGTCTTTGCAAATTTCTGTGGCCAAAGTTATTTCACCTGTACCATCTAGCAGGTGTCCACTGTTTACATCAGCCACCATCCTAATATCTTTAGAGAAGCTGATTTTTACCTCTGATTTGCTGGAGAAAATTATAGGTAGTGTGAGCTGTTAGGGGATCAGCATTTCTTTAACTCTGATAAGTTTGACATGGACCTGACTTGGTGTTGACCTGAGAGATCATCATCTGTGTTCAGTTGGCAGCTTGCAGAGGGACTGCTTTTTCAGGGACCTGGTTTCCCTGAATATCTGTGATGTGTATTTCCAATGTTGAAGTCACCAATGCAAGAAATGCCACAGCCTTGTGCCGTGGTTTGTTTGTTGTTGTTTTTTAAACTGCTGATTGGTGCTTCTCATCTCTCTCTCTTTTTTTTAATTTATTTTTATTTATTCATTTTAGAGAGGAGAGGGAGAGAGAGAGAGAGAGAGAGAGAGGAGAAACAGAGAGAAGGGGGGGAGGAGCTGGAAATATCAACTCCCATATGTGCCTTGACCAGGCAAGTCCAGGGTTTCGAACCGGCGACCTCAGCATTTCCAGGTCGACGCTTTATCCACTGCACCACCACAGGTCAGGCAGCCATGGTTTTTTAATATAATGAAGACCCTTTTGCTTGAGTACTCTTTAATTTTGAATGTTTAATTTACTGTGCCATAATAAGTAGGTTATAAGTAGATTTTGGCTCTAGGGTGTTTAACAACTAGAGTTTAACAACTTTTAATGGGTCTCAAACTTTCTCTGCCTTCAAAGGAAGGCACAGTGTGGTGCTGAAATTAGCTTTTGCCAAATTTTTATTCCTGCCCATATCTTCCTAGGATAAACTGCCAGATTCTGTGGCCCTGATGTGGAGCCTGGATTCCATGAGTTTTAAGGGACTCAGAGATCACTTTGAAGTGTTGGTAGGTGTTGCAACATCACTTGCTTCTGGGAACACATAATATTTTTTCTTGTTTACATGGACTGCCAGTATTGGTGAAAGAAATTATTTTTGAAAGTATTGCAAAGGGCTGTGTGTATGTCTTTTTTTTAATTCACTGAGAAAAGGAGAAACAGAGAACAGACTCCTGCATGCTCCATGACCTGGATGCACCTGGCAATTTTAGCTGTTTACTTTTTTTTTTTTTTTTTACAGAGACAGAGAGAGAGAGAGTGGGATAGACAGGGACAGACAGATAGGAATGGAGAGATGAGAAGCATCAATCATTAGTTTTTCATTGCGCATTGCAACGCCTTAGTTGTTCATTGATTGCTTTCTCATATATGCCTTGACCGCCGGCCTTCAGCAGACTGAGTGACCCCTTGCTCAAGCCAGTGACCTTGGGCTCAAGCCGGTGAGCTTTTGCTCAAACCAGATGAGCCTGCGCTCAAGCTGGCGACCTCGGGGTCTCGAACCTGGGTCCTTCCGCATCCCAGTCCACGCTCTATCCACTGCGCCACCACCTGGTCAGTGCACCTGGCAATTTTATTAAGAAGCGATACTCTGCCCATTTGTGACATTGCTACATTGCTCAGCAACTGAGCTTATCTTAGTGCCTGAGGCAGATGCTATGGAGCATTCCTCAGGAACAGGGCCAACTCACTTTATTTGAGCCATGGCTGCAGGAGTGGGAGAGAGAGAGAGAGAGAGAGAGAGAGAAAAGCAAGAGGGGGAATGGTAGAGAAGCTGATGGGTGCTTCTCCTGTGTGCCTTGACCGGGAATTGAACCAGGGACATCAACATGCTGGGTTGATTCTCTACCACTAAGCCAACTGAACAGGGTTCTGTGTGTGCTAATGTCTGCAATTCCATGGCTAATATTTTCACACAAATATAACTTATTATGCTTCAAAATAGAATTTATTCATTTTTAGCCCTGGCCAGCTGGCTCAGTGGTAGAGCATCAGCCTGCTGTGCAGGAGTCCCAGGTTCGATTCCCTGCCAGGGCACACAGGAGAAGCGCCCATCTGCTTCTCCACCCCTCCCCCTCTCCTTCCTCTCTGTCTCTCTTCCCCTCCCACAGCCAAGGCTCCACTGGAGCAAAGTTTGCCCGGGCGCTGAGGATGGCTCTGTGGCCTCTGCCTCAGGTGCTAGAATGGCTCTGATTGTGGCAGAGTGACGCCCCAAGATAAACAGAGCATCGCCCCCTAGTGGGCATGCCGGGTGGATCCCAGTCGGGTGCATGCGGGAGTCTGTCTGACTGCCTCCCTGTTTCCAGCTTCGGAAAAATACAAAAATAAAAAATTCATTTTTTTCAAGTGATATAAGATAAACTCTCATTTTATGTTTACATTATGCATCTTAGCTTTTTCATTTGAAATGTTTGTCCTACATTAGTTTGTTATATTTGTCTTATGTATCATGGTGTAACAAAGTCGATTGTTTAGTAAAATGTTCCAGATTCTCCAATGTGAACATGCATAGCTTGATTGTGATGTGTTCATTTGACCTTCACAGATAACACGTTTTCATAAACATGAAGGCAAAAACATGCAGGTGGAGGCACCTGCAACATGATTGTAACTCAATGAAGGCTCAAGATGATGGTTTCATTTTTTGGAAATAAGTATTTAAGTCAAATTATGAACATTATTATATTTGACAAAATGCTTAAGCACACTTAGTAGACTATAATACTGTAGCATGTGAACATAAATTTTATATGCACTGGGGAACCAACAAATTAGTATGACTAAATTTATTGCCATTATTCACTTGGTTACACTGGAACAAAACCCGCATTGTCTCAGGAAAGCTCATAATTGCATTTCTTTGATGTCCTCAACATGTACCTCATTGTTTGTTATAAACTAGGGGCAGAGGCATCATATCAAATATAGGTTGGCTCTACCACACTGTTGAATATGCAGAGCTGAGACTTCTGATAGCATAAGGATCAGATGCTTATTATTAGCTTGTGTTTTGTGACATTAAGTTTGCATAATGGGCCCAACTGAGGCAGTGCACATAATGTTAGATTTTTTTAATCAACTTCCCACAGTGACATTTTGCTTGAAGAGGCCACATGCCAGATGGCCTAATAAACAAGAAACAGAACAGGTGCCTGACATCATAAAGAGCAGATCCTGAAGAAAGACATGCAAGAACATCTGCTAAAGTAAGTCACACATGCACGCCACACATAACCATGTCCTAGAAATAGGCCCTGGCCAGTTGACTCAATGGATAGAGCATCAACCTTGAGTATAAACATCCCTGGTTTGATTCCTCATCACAGCACACATTAGAAATGACCATCGGCTTCTCTTCTCCTCTCTCTTTCCCTCTTGCAGCCAATGCCTCAATTCATTCAAGTATCAGCTCCAGGCCCTGAGGATTGCTGGATTGATTTGAGAAATAGCCCCAGATGGAGGTTGCTGGGTGAAATCTCAGTAGGGGCACATGTGGGAGTCTGTTCTATTCTCTCTCTTTACTTAGAAAAAGTATTACCTCTACTAGGGTGCATTAGAAGCACTTAATATTTTTGGTGTATTTTGGGGGTGTATGCCCCAATATCCACACTGGGCAGGCCAGAAACTGAGAACAAGGCCCATGCTCCAGGCTGGAAGCCAGATCTGTTCTTAATCTTCTATATCTATCTGTCTCAACTTTTTTTATCTTTAAACAAAGCAGGATTAATATCTGAACCCCTAACTCCATCTGACCACTCATTTTTTGGGTGAGCCCACACTCTCTTTGTTCAATATTTACAGTATTTCTTATAAAATTTAACTACACTGGCTTTTGCAGTTGTCTTGTCTGAGTTCTTTCTCCCAAAGAACACAAGACTGAAGGCTGAGCATTGAGATCCACTTTTGGAACAACCCTGGCCTGAGTGAACGGACAGTACAACTCTTCTTAGGGTTTTTTATCCGATGTCATGTTTATCCACTGGAATTTTATCTGTTGTGCCAGCTGTCATTGAGGTTATTTGGTTGAAATAATTGGTTGATGGTCATTGGTTAAATCCATGACTTTTTGTACTTTTTTAGACATTCCTGTATTTTATGTATTTTTATCAGGACATCTGCATTTATTACATAGAAGTTATCTGTAGAGAAGAAAAAATTTAAATTTATATTTGTTTACTCTAAAGCTAAGGTGACCAATTGCCCTCCTCCAGGGAGGACATTTTTTTTGTAAGTTACGTCCTCCCTTGAAAAGTGTCCTTCTACATGTCCTTTTTTTTATATATTGGAAGACTAATCTGTAAATGTTCATAATTGATTGATGCAGAGTCTATCCATTGCATGTGATGTAATGTATTTGTATTTAATGAGTGTGAGGTAATCAGCAATGGGGGACAGTCACGTGAAGAACACAGACCTGGGAACTTGGCTAGAACCAACCACATCCATAAATGCCAAAAGAAACTTCCCAGGAGCCCTTTGGAAAAAAACGACTGTCCATCAGCCAGTGAGATTTCAACACGTCATATTAGCTCGACCATCTTAGAGACCCTTTAAATATCCCCAACGCGGGTCACCCTATGCGACTTCCCTGGCCTCTGTCCTTGGGGCCAGGGAACCTCGTCGGGTGGGATGTGCTCTGTACTCAAGAAAGCCTTTGCTCTTTTACACTTTGTGGCTCTTCTCCCTTTCTTCTTCCGCGGTGGGGAAAAATACCTTACATTTGGTGCCGAAAACCTGAGAGGAGTTTGAAGTTCGCAAGGACCGCTCCTCTCCCTTTCCCCTCCGAGAAAGAACCAAGACCTCCGACCTTCCACCCACTTCGGTGCACAGTGCAGTAAGTCTCCTGCCTCCAGCCTCCACTTAGTTCTTTCCAGTGAGACTCCCTGTTTGAAACCGCAGCTTTGTCAGTGACCTCTTTCCATTCCAAGTGCATGTGTGCCCGTGGAGACATCCCGAGCACATCCACTTTCCCTATGCATCCAGTGGCCAGAGCTTGAGTTGCAGGAAGCCAATTCTCAACTCTGACCACTCTGAGAACTGAGGGTGACCATGGGGGCAAAGGCATCCAAACCTGACTAAAACACCCCTAGGGTGCCTTATCCGGAATCTCTCAAACATTGATCCTACCCTAAAAAAGAATAAACTAATCTTCTTCTGCAGCATAGCCTGGCCACAATACCTACTGGATAACCAGACCAGGTGACCTTAGGAAGGGACTTTTGATTTTAAGACCCTTACTGATTTACAGACTATTGCCAAGAGGCTGGAAAATGGTTGGAAATCCCTTATATTCAGGGCTTCTGGCATCTGCGCTCTCATCCTAATCTTTGCGCCAGTTGCTCTACAACGCAGGTCCTCTTGGCCAGAGAAACCTCAGCTAAAGCCTCTGCTCCAGGTCTCTTCTCCTTTGCCGACTCCCCTGAGGAATGCTCTTCCCCTTCTGCATAACTCCTTGACTCCCTCGGTCCCATCGAACTCCTCCCTTCTCTTCACTAGATCCTGTTTCTCAGCCTGCAAATGCTGGTCTCTCTCTCTCTCTCCTCCCGTGTTAGCTCTCACATCCGATCCCACTCAGGGCCACAAGAGGGAGCCAACCTCCTATGCCCTCTCTGTGAGGTGGCCAGAGCAGAAAAAGTTGTTTGGGTTCATGTACCTTTCTTTCCCTTTGATCTGTCTGCAATCAAAAAGCGTTTAGGCTCCTACTCTTCTAATCCTACCAACTATACCAAGGAATTCCAATATCTCACTCAGGCATATGACCTCACTTGACATGAGGTCTCTATATTATTATGTCTTCTACCCTTACCCCCGATGAACGGGATTGAATCCTGATGGTGGTGCAAGCTCATGCAGATAAAGTCCATGCTTCAAACATTCAAATGCCAGTGGGCCAAGCAGCGGTCCCTGAAACAGACCCAAACTGTAATTACCAGATGGAACAAACAGATAGGAGACGACGAGATCAAATGATTGAATGTCTTATAGCTGGCATGCAGGATGCAGCACAAAAGGTAGTTAACTATGACAAATTAAGGGAAATTACTCAAGGACCTGAGGAAAATCTGCTCTCTTCTTAAATCACCTCATTGACACTATGGTCCTCCACACTCGTTTAGACCCTACTTCCAGTGCCGGGGCCACTGTATTACCCACTTACTTTATTTCCCAATCGGCCCCGGACATTCAGAGGAAACAAAAAGGTGGAGGAGGGCCCCTAAACCCCTATCTGACACCTGATGAACATGGCATTTAAAGTTTTTAACAGTCGAGAGGAACAGGCCGAGGCTGATCGCCAGGCCCACATGCAGCAGAAGGTAACACTCCAAACCCAAGCTCTTGTGGCTGTTAATCCAAATTCGGAGGGACCCGAAATATGAAGACAGGAACAAAGTCCATCGTTTACACATCAAAGCTTTATTGTCTAGCTTGGCCAAGCGGCGGGAACTCCGACAGAAATCTGACGGAGAGCACGCCGGCCCTTTGTTCTACTTAGTTTTTATAGTTTTGTAAGTGGGAAGTACAGAAGCAAAAATTGCAATTAGGAGCCCCTTACCGCTATTGGTTATAGTCATATGTCCTTTAACATGATAGGACCACGTTCAATTTGCAAACCATACGTCATTTTGGAGAAAACAAAATTTACAAGTCAACACAATGGTAGAAAGATGTCTCTTTACATATTAAAGGCATTCCTATATTATCTAGTGTTTATCTGCTATCTCTCTGTCCAGAGTCACACACACATTTACATAGGAGAGGTAGTTTCGGTGGGGACAAATGCCCGCAAATGGCTCATTGCTATAAGAAAAGGTTTATTTTGGCTTTTCTCTTCCTGCACCTGGCTAGCCATTCACCCCTTTCCCCACAGGTGTGGTGGAATGTCTGGGAATCCATGTTTTCCTCCCCTTGTATTTACAATACAATGCCAAGGGCCATCCTGGTTATGCCAATCACACAGTACAGAGACTATTCTCACAATTTCTCTGCACACCTTAACCCAAATTAATAAAATGTTCTCCAAGCCTTTTAAAATATTCATATTAATTCTGTAGCCTTTGGTACTTTACAACACCTGCGGGTGAAATGGCTCAGTGGCTCTTCAGTGGCAGCTCTAAGGTCAGCAGAGCAACAGGGGCAAGGCACAGAATGTGCTTGACCTAAGTCCGGGGCCGCAAAGAGGATCTCCACCAGGAGCTTGCTTGAATTGTGGCAAGAAGGGACATTGGTCCCAGCAGTGCCCCTGTCCGAGGTCACCCACTAAACCCTGCCCTAATTGCAAGCAGCCCAGTCACTGGCAAAGCGACTGCCCCCTTTGGACAGCAGGTTCAACTTTAACGTCTTTACGTGGAGGACAGGCCACTCAGATGGGAGGCCAAGCTAGCCAGATGGGCCCATTGTTTGAACTTCTAGGCCTCATGGACAGCTGATGCGGTCTGGGCTCGGAGACCCCATCACTCTCTATCTGAGCCACGGGTGGTGTTATATGTAGTGGGTAAATCCATATCATTTCTTGTGGACACGGGGGCTTCCTTCTCTGTTTTGCCATCACACTCTGGACCTCTAGTTCCCTCACAGGTCTCGGTTATGGGAGTAGATGGGACTCCTTTTCCTCTTTGCACACCACTCCTGGCATACAGTTTTGCCTCAAGTTTGCTGGCTTCTACCCATCTCTGGCTCACCAAAAGGCTGGACCCTGCAGATCCCCCTATTATTTCTCTCTCTTTTTTTAAATCCTTACAGAATGTAAAGCCAGAAGCCAGGGCCACCATCACAGCAGCCCAGCCCATGCAGGTTCGCATTGGATTCGGACAGTCGGTAAAGAAACAACGGAGCCAAAAACTGATGGGCCATAGTCTTTAATTCTAGCTTGCACCCGGCGGGCAAGTAAAAATACACAGACTGGGCTCCAAAACCCAGTCACATTCAGTGCTCACAAAGCCACTGACTTATCCGAGTTTTCTAGAATCAAAGGTTTCTAGCTCACCAGACTTATTCACCTCTGTTCCCCATCTCCTTCCTTATCCCAAATACAAACTCTACACAAACTGGCATCTCACTCAGCACTCCACCATCTTGGCTGCTTCTCCTGGCCTCCTCCACGTGGCCTTTCTCTGCTCTCCTCTGCTCTCTCTTCTAATGATAATCTCAGGAACCAAGCGGGCAAGTTCCTGTTCTACCCTTATTTTATAGTGTAGCTTCACAACCTCTAATCCAATATACAAAATAGGGAAGTCTCCAGTACAAAGTCACTTCTCTGAGGCATGATTGGATTGTACCACCCCACATCAAAAAGGGTGGGAAAGGCTCAATCCCCAAACCAAGCCCCAGGCTACAATGATCCTGCCTGCCCCCAACACACATTAATATCACCTGGGCGACGGCATCTTTAACAAAGTGAGCATAATACATTTTATCTGCCCAACACAGAACTACATCCAAGAAGTGTCTCCAGTCATGGCCAAACAAATGTTCCTCCTGACACCTCTCAAAACCACCACCTTCTGATCTCCCTCTCCCTACGATGCCCCTAATCAGCAGGAAGTAGCCAGACAAATAAGTGGAGCCCTAAGTAACACAAAAGATCCAAATGTGGGGTGGTCAACAATGGGGGACGGTCACGTGAAGAACCCAGACCCGGGAACTTGGCTAGAACTGCCCACATTCATAAATGCCAAAAGAAACTTCCCAGGAGCCCTTTGGAAAAAAACAACTGTCCATCAGCCAGTGAGATTTCACCACGTTATATTAGCTCGACCACCCTAGAGACCCTTTAAATATCCCGCACACAGGTCACCCTATGTAACTTCCCTGGCCTCTGTCCTTGGGGCCAGGGAACCTTGTCGGGCGGAATGCGCTCTGTACTCAAGAAAGCCTTTGCTGGCCCTGGCTGGTTGGCTCAGCGGTAGAGTGTCGGCCTGGCGTGCAGGGGACCCGGGTTCGATTCCCGGCCAGGGCACATAGGAGAAGCGCCCATTTGCTTCTCCACCCCCCCCCCTCCTTCCTCTCTGTCTCTCTCTTCCCCTCCCGCAGCCAAGGCTCCATTGGAGCAAAGATGGCCCGGGCGCTGGGGATGGCTCCTTGGCCTCTGCCCCAGGCGCTAGAGTGACTCTGGTCTCGGGAGAGCGACGCCCCGGAGGGGCAGAGCATCGCCTCCTGGTGGGCAGAGCATTGCCCCTGATGGGCGTGCCGGGTGGATCCCGGTCGGGCGCATGCGGGAGTCTGTCTGACTGTCTCTCCCCATTTCCAGCTTCAGAAAAATACAAAAAAAAAAAAAAAAGAAAGAAAGCCTTTGCTCTTTTTTTTTTTTTTTTTTTTAAATAAATTTTTATTAATGGTAATGGGATGACATTAATAAATCAGGGTACATATATTCAAAGAAAACATGTCTAGGTTATTTTGTCATTAAATTATGTTGCATACCCCTCGCCCAAAGTCAGATTGTCCTTCGCCACCCTCTATCTAGTTCTCTGTGCCCCTCCCCCTCCCCCTAACTCTCCCCCTGTCCTCCCTCCCCCCACCCCTGGTAACCACCACACTCTTGTCCATGTCTCTTAGTCTCATTTTTATGTTCCACCAATGTATGGAATCATGTAGTTCTTGTTTTTTTCTGATTTACTTATTTCACTCCTTATAATGTTATCAAGATCCCACCATTTTGCTGTAAATGATCTGATGTCATCGTTTCTTATGGCTGAGTAGTATTCCATAGTGTATATGTGCCACATCTTCTTTATCCAGTCTTCTATTGAAGGGCTTTTTGGTTGTTTCCATGTCTTGGCCACTGTGAACAGTGCTGCAATGAACATGGGGCTACATGTGTCTTCACGTATCAATGTTTCTGAGTTTTGGGGGTATATACCCAGTAGAGGGATTGCTGGGTCATAAGGTAGTTCTATTTGCAGTTTTTTGAGGAACCACCATACTTTCCTCCATAATGGTTGTACTACCTTACAGTCCCACCAACAGTGAATGAGGGTTCCTTTTTCTCCACAGCCTCTCCAACATTTGCTATTACCCGTCTTGTTGATCATAGAAAGCCTTTGCTCTTTTACACTTTGTGGCTCTGGTTCCTTCCTTCTTCCTCAGTGGGGAAAAATACCTTACAATGAGTACTTTGTTCTTACAGTAATTATTAAAAATTAATAGGCATGTAAGCATAATTACATTATAAAATATTATAAATGTTTTTATTATGCACTTATCATATTATAGTATATTATTGTTGCAATGAATAAAATGTTTCTTTTATTTACAATATTGTTTTCTTCAATTCATTTTTATCCTCCATTTCGTTGTAAAAAAGTTGGTCACCTTACTAAAGCGCAGTCTGTGCATCAAAGCAAGGAAAGAGCTTGATAACCACGCTTTTTCTGGACATTTTTTTTTTTCTGTTTGTACAGAGGCAGAGAGAGACAGAGGGAGAGAGGCACAGACAGGCATGAAGGGAGAGAGATGAGAAGCATCAGTTCTTTGTTGCAGGACTTTAGTTATTCATTGCTTGCTTTCTCATATGTGCCTTGACTGGAAGGCTATAGCCGACCAAATGACCCTTGCTCAAACCAGATGAGCCAGCACTCAAGCTGGCGACCTCGGGGTTTCAAACCTATGTCCTCCGTGTCCTAGTCTGGCATTCTATCCACTGTGCAACTGCCTGGTCAGGCTTTCTGGCCATTTTCAAAACGTCGTTTGAACAGAGACACTTGAATTTCCCAGCAATACACCTGGGGAGTCTTGGCTGATAGATATGTGAATTCCAAACTGCCCTCTTGATGTTCCGCTTATCTTTCAGACCTCACTCTTACTGGACTATCGCCCCTGAGGCAGAAGAATTCCAGAAAGCTGGTCGACGTGCCTTAAGAAGGAACATTCCAGAAAGCTGAAATCCTAAAACCATAAAAGGGAACATACCAGTACTTTTGACTCAGTATCCCCTCAGGCTCTCCCAAACGCAATAAAATTTGCCTCATAGTCTGTAACCAGTGCCCTTCTCCCTGGAGAAGTGCCCGGCAGGGTTCCTTTCTTCCTTTCAATAAAGCCTGTTACTCGGGTCTTTTTGGACTCCCATGAATTCCAACATTTGGTGGCGAAACTCGGGACAGGGTACGAGTTGCCTGGATGATTCCTCTTTGCTGTTGAAAGGAAGCTTAGACAAGCAATTATAGATTGATTGGCCAGTGATCTGTCCCTGTCCTAAACCCCTGCCGAACCAGAAGGTAAGGAGTGTCTCCCTTCCCTCTCCCAGCTGGCTTTAATTCGATCCATAAGTCTCTAATCCATCATCAGATGGCTTTCTTCGGTCAGCCTCACATTTTGAGGGGTTTGCCATTTTTCTGTCCCAGGGACAGCAAATTCCAAAAGTCTAAGTGCTTAGACAAATCCCTCCACATTCTCTTTGAGTTCCTTCTTAAGTGGTGATGACCCTCTAAGCAGGACGACTCCACATTTCCAGGAGAGCTTTCTCCTTTGAGATTGTGATTGGAGGTGGGGACGCCTTCTCTAGATCACTAATCTCCACATTGGGCTCTTTGGAGTCAAAGCCGTCTGACCAAACCCCTGTCCTCTACTCATTTTCTTTTGCCATACTGCCTGGCCACAATACAAACTAGACAATGATTCCCATTGGCCTGAAAACAGGAGATTCGATTACAATATTCTGAGAGACCTTGACAACTTTTGCCACCAGACTGGGAAAGGCTTCTGAAATTTTTTACATGCAGGCTTCCTTCTACCTTTCCTCTTGTCCTTAATTTCTGTGCCTCCTGTTCTACACGCAGGCCATTTTTGGCCAAAGATACCTACCTAAAACCTCCACTCCTAATATTTCCATCTCTGTGGACTCCCAACTCTCTCTCCCTCCTACACGACCCCTGGGGCACCCCTTTCTTGAAACCCCTCTCTGGTTCCTCTGCAAATCTCTTTCGCTCAAGTCTCTTCCCTCCAGAAGCCCCCTCCCTTCGCAGGATCCTGTTTCTCATTCACCTGCAAATACCATTCTCTCTTTCTCCTCCCCTGCTGGCCAGGGGCCACTCCCTTCTCCACAGTACAGATGGACAGCTCTGTCTCTTTTTCTTCTTTGACCTATCCTCCCATCCCACTGACTTTGGCTGTCTTTTTTTCTTCTTCAACCCATCCTTACCCCTCCTAAGAGACTGACTGTGCCTTCCACTACCCTTCATTCTCTCTCCTCTCTTCAGAACACTAAATCTTTTTAACATCTCTGACCACGTGGCACCACCACCAACTTAATCTCCTCCTCCTCCTCCTGCAGATTCTGACCCTCCTTCTTTCCATCCAGCTGCTCACACTGTCCATCCGTCTGCTTTATCTCTTCCTCTCCAATATGCTGGCAAGTCTCTGCCATCTCAAAAACTTAAAAAGCAGAATTGTATATTAAGCTATGTGAGTAAGTAATCTGTCTTGTCTCTTTGTCAGAAAATATTTCTAGTATAATTTGAATTGAAACAAGTAAAGCGTGCTCATTTAAATTCCTTAATTCACTGACCAGGCGATGGTGCAGTAGATAGAGTGTCGGACTGGGATGTGGAGGACCCAGGTTCGAGACCCCAAGGTTGCCAGCTTGAGCGTGGGCTCATCTGGTTTGAGCAAGGCTCACCAGCTTGAGCCCAAGGTCACTGGCTCAAGCAAAGGGTCACTCACTCTGCTATAGCCCCCAGTCAAGGCACATATGAGAAATCAATCAATGAACAACTAAGGAACCGCAACGAAGAATTGATGTTTCTCATCTCTCTCTCCCTTCCTGTCTGTCTGGCCCTATCTGTCCCTCTCTCTGTCTCTGCCAAAAATAAAAAATTAAATAAAAAAAAAAGTATATTTCTAAAAAAATTCCTTAATTCATAATTTATAAAGTCTTTGTTTAATGTGTAACTGTGTCTGTTTCTAAGGCCTTAAACCAGTAATTACCCACCTCTTAAACCAGGCTTACTCATCCCCATGGACTCTCCCTGCAAGACCCCCATCCTTCCTGTTCGAAAACTTTCAGGGGCTTATCGTCTCATACAAGCCTTATACCTAATCAGTGAGGCAGAAATTCCTCTCATCCAGTAGTCACTAATCTCTACAAATTACTGTCACACATTCCCTCAAACACCACTCATTCCACAATCCTAGCCTCAAGAATGCCTTCTTTACCATTCCTCTACACCCTGACTCTTACTTTCTGTTTGCATTCACTTGGACTGACCTGGACACTAATGCAGCCCAGCAATTTATGTGGACTGTCTTACCCCAGGGGTTCAAAAACAGCCCACACCTGTTTGGGCAGGCACTAGCTCAGGATTTAGCAGCATGCAATCTCAAAACTAGTTCTCTCTTACAATATGTACATAATCTACTCCTCTGCAGCCCCTCCCTACCTGCCTCAAGGAGACACACAGCCACTCTTCTTTTTTTTTTTTAATGGCTGAATAGTATACCATGGTGTATATGTGCCACATCTTCTTTATCCAGTCTTCTTTTTTTTTTTTACAGTGATTAAAGCCTTTAAGCAAACTCTTGGCCAATACAGCAAGAATCCATAAAAGAGTAGTGTCCTTAACAAGTTCACCAAGTCCAAGTTGGCCCCAACACCATGCCAAGTCCCTGAGAAATGCAACCCAACCCCAGTTCAGTCTGTTAGGAGCTGTCCCAAGGGGCAGGAGTCCAGGAAAAGTCCACATCCAGGAAAAGTCTGCATGGCACTGGAATTGTTGTCACAATTCTATACTTTGCAGCTCACGTCCAAGTCCCAATAACTGCTGCTTCTAGCTGGTAATGATTCAGGTAGACTGGAAAAGCCATCTGCAGCATGTGTGGAGATGGAGCTTCTGTTCTCCTCTGCCTGGAGAGATGAGACCAGATTGCTTTTCCCTGGAGCTCTGTGACTGTGGCTTGGTAAAGAGAACCTTGGGATACACTAAGCTGGGTGGCAAAGGTAGATTCATAATAGAAGTTGGCAAACGGGGGAAAGAGAGCTCTAAATTAAGAGTAGGTCCCAGCCTGAAATATGAGTGGGGCACTGAGGTAGGAGGAATAAAGGAAACACTATATATTAAACAAAGCAGCATAAAATAGGACTATCAACACCCACAACAGAGATCTTCGAGGGAAGAATAAAAAACCTGACTATTCAGGCAAGACATAGTTAAGTGGCCCTTGTGCAAAAGAGATCAGTTTACCTGCTTCTTGGAAGAAATACCCTAGGCTCGTCCACAGTGTCGTAGATGGGGCTGACGGTCCTGGGCACCTTCAGCCTTCAGTGGCAAATCCCAGCATTCTGGGCAAGGTTAGGTCATAGGTGGCTGGAGCAGGGCTGGAAGAGACTGAACCCTCCCTTAGAGAACAGCCACTCTTCTTAACTTCCTCGTTGTGAAGTGATATCACGTCTTCTCTACTAAGGCTCAACTTTACTCTTAGTCCATAATATTCAATATATCTAGGCATCACCTTAACCCCCACCACCTGAGGTCTCACCCTATTTCAAATTCAGACCCTCTGCAGTCTCCAACCACCTACCACCACAAATCAAATCTTGTCTAGCCTGACCAGGCGGTGGCGCAGTGGATAGAGCATCAGACTGGGATGCTGAAGACCCAGGTTCGAGACCCCGAGGTCTCCAGCTTGAGCGCGGGCTCATCTTGTTTCAGCAAAAGCTCACCAGCTTGGGCCCAAGGTCGTTGGCTCAAGCAAGGAGTTACTCGGTCTGCTGAAGGCCCGTAGTCAAGGTACATATGAGAAAGCAATCAATGAACAACTAAGGTGTCACAACGTGCAACAAAAAACTAATGATTGATGCTTCTCATCTCTCTGTTCCTGTCTGTCTGTCCCTGTCTATCCCTCACTCTGACTCTCTTTCTCTGTACAAAAAATAAAAATAAATGAAATAAAATAATAATAAATAAATAATCTTTCCCTGTTGTTTCCTTGAGTCCTGGGAAACCTTAAACAAAGAAATCACATGCCCATTGCTTAGATATTGTAAAAGTATATATATAACCTGTGAGAAAATCAACTTTGGGGAGCTGGTGTTTTGGAGCTACAAGGCCTACCTGCTCCACTAGTTTTAATAAATTCTCCTTTCATTATTAAGTTATCTTAGTGACTATGCTCCATCAGGTCACTTCCTGCTACACCTGATCCTTTGCCATCTGGGGGAAAGCAGTTTTCTGCTTTTCCCTTGGCTTTCTTTTGGTTTTTCTCTCTTGGGGAGACTCCAATAAAGAGAATGACCCACTATCCTCGGACTGCACAGTTTCTTTACCGTCTGAGTGAATTCAGCAAGAAACCTGTATGTGAATGGTCACGACAGTGGCAACCCTTGGCCTTACAAGCAGTCATGCCTAGACTGGGAGGCAGAGGCCTATACTTTCATTCTTAGGGCCCTTGTTTGATAAGGTACCAAAAAGCTGCAAAATTAATATTGATATTTTTGAAGGAAAGGTCAGGTTTTCTGTCTCGTCCTTTCCTTGGGGAAGGGAGGGAGAAGAATGTGGAAGCTTCCTGACTTACAAGGACAATAGGTTATTTAGGTTTTTTTTGTTTTTGTTTTTTTAATTTTTATTTATTCATTTTAGAGAGGAGAGAGAAGGGAGAGAAAGAGACAGAAGAGAGTGAGAGACAGAGAGAGAAGGTGGGGGAGCTGGAAGCATCAACTCCCATATGTGCCTTGACCAGGCAAGCCCAGGGTTTCGAACCAGCGACCTCAGCATTTCCAGGTCGATGCTTTACCCACTGCGCCACCACAGGTCAGGCCTTAACTATAGAATAAAGGTTGTCTGAGAAACCTCTTTTCTTTTTCAATAAGAGACAGAATTTACATACCACTCTATGTTCATTTTGGCTCTTCCTCCCTTCCTGGATTCCTGAGAGTAACATACCTCTAAAAAAAAGGAGGGGAAATAGACACTAAAAGATTTGTAAATGTCTTCAATAGTATTACCTTAAAAGTTTTAATGTTTTTGTGAATCCCCTAAACAAATTTTGTAAACTTATTAATAATTATGTCATAATATCATGCTCCCCCCAGCCTGTATGTAATCAAGAACATATAACCAGCCTCTGAAATGTATTTTACACACAAAATTTGGATCTGCAATGTCCTATGTTAGTCATAGACAGCTGGCATATTAAATCTCCTCCTTTAATAAAACCCTTCAAAATTCATCTAGACTTAATGTCTTTACATAAACTCGAAAAAGTGAGTTATGGGTACTTTACAACACTTGGAACCATAGAAGGTTGTGAACAGAGGAACATGGGTTTTCAAGGTGTCTTAAATCTTGCTGAGAGAGAGAACAGACTGCAATGGGGTAAAGAGGACAGTGAGGCCCGGGAGTCGAGCCCTTGTCCAAGGTCACAGAGCTGGGAAGAGGCAGCACTGAAGACTGAGTCCCAGAGAAAAGACAGTGTGCTGGAGGTCAGCAGACTCCAGAACTGGTTAGGAAGTAGTGATTGTGTCTTCCCACAGGTTCCAAAGGTGGAAAAACCACTCTTATAAATGAGACAAGTCAGGACGAGGTGACAGCAATTCTCTCTGGTCCTGACACCACCTTGTAGTGTCTCAGATCTCTCAGATCTCTGTAGAGTCTATTGCAAAGATCAAAGGAGGATGAAAACACCCCAACAACTTGATGAAGGAAGTAGGATTTATTTAGCATATGCAGCTATATGACTCCAAAATAGAAAACAAAACACGTGCTCCCTGAAGTTAGATTTATTACATATTATATATATACCTTTACAGAAGGGGTTGGGAACCTATGGCTCGTGAGCCAGATGTGGCTCTTTTGATGGCTGCATCTGACTTGCAGACAAATCTTTAATTAAAAAAATAACGTTAAAAATATAAAACATTCATTCATTTCCTACCGCTCATGTTCATGGTTGCGGGTGGCTAGAGCCAATCACAGCTGTCCCCCGGACAACACCAAATTTTAAAATTATTTTTATTTATTCATTTTAGAGAAGAGAGAGAGAGAGAGAAGGGGGGAGGAGCAGGAAGCATCAATTACCATATGTGCCTTGACCAGGCAAGCCCAGGGTTTTGAACCGGTGACCTCAGCATTCCAGGTCAACGCTTTATCCACTGCGCCACCACAGGTCAGGCCTGCAACACCAAGTTTTTATTGGATAATGCGTAATGTACATGGGTCGTTGTGAGGTCAGGAAGTAAACTACCCTCCTTTTAATCAAGTAGTCAGCTAGCTAATTGCAGAAACCCTTTTGACGAAGAAGATGGCTAAAAGAAAAAAAGATGAGAAGTGTCATACTTTTCAGCAGGAATGGACAGAGAAATTCACCTTTGTGGAGAGATCAGGTTCTGCAGTGTATCTAATATGCAATGATAAAATTGCATCAATGAAACGGTCAAATATAAAGCGGCACTTCAACACATGCCATACTACACTTGCATCGAAATATCCAGCTGGGGACAGCAGGAAGAAAGCCTGTCAAGAGCTACTGTGCAGAGTGCAAGCTAGTCAGCAGCAACTCCATGTTGTACCCAACAAGGTGACTGGAATTCGGCTAGCTTTACTGGTGCTTTAGCAATTGTGAGAAATGGAAAGCCATTCACAGATAGGGAGTATGCCAAAACATTCATGCTCAATGTTGTCAATGAAATTTTTGATGACTTTTCGGATAAAGACAAGATAATCAAATGAATAAAAGACATGCCTCTGTTGGCAAGAACTGTTCACAATTTTACCATCATGATGGCAAATCAAATTGAGGCAACACAAGTGAAGGACATAAATGCAGCACCATTCTTTTCTCTCGCTTTGGATGAGTCAACAGATGTAAGCCATTTATCCCAGTTCAGCGTGATTGCAAGGTATGCTGTCGGCAACACTACATAAAGAAAGTCTTGCTGTTTTGCCTATGAAAGAGACAACAAGAGGGGAGGATTTATTCAAGTCTTTCACTGAGTTCGCTAAAGAAAAAAATCTACCAATGGATAAACTTATTTCGGTGTGTACTGATGGTGCTCCCTGCATGGTGGGGAAAAACAGAGGATTCGTAGCGCTTCTTCATGAACATGAAAAGAAACCCATCCTAAGTTTTCACTGTATCCTACATCAGGAGGCACTTTGTGCTCAGATGTGTGGCGAGCAGCTTGGTGAGGTGATGTTACTGGTCATTCGGGTGGTCAACTTTATTGTTGCCCAGGCTTTAATGATCGCCAGTTTAAAACACTGCTGGATGAAGCTGGGAATAATTATCCTGGTCTGTTTCTGCACAGCAATGTGCATTGGTTGTCAAGAGGGAAAGTGCTCAGCCATTTTGCGGCTTGTCTGAGCAAAATCTGGACTTTTCTTGAAATGAAAAACGTCAAGCATCCTGAGTTAGCTAACACTGAGTGGCTCCTGAAGTTCTACTATCTCGTGGACATGACTGAACATCTGAACCAGCTCAATGTGAAAATGCAAGGCGTTGAAAATACAGTCTTATCCCTTCAACAAGCAGTGTTTGCATTTGAAAACAAGCTGAAACTCTTCATCGCAGACATTGAAACAGGTAATTTACTACACTTTGGGGAGAGTTTAAAGATGCCTGCATAGCAAGTAACCCTGCTCAACATCTTGATCTCTAGCAGCTAGTGGGCTTCACATCTAATCTCCTGCAGTCAATCAAAGTGCGTTTTGGAGAATTTAGTGAGCACACTTACCTTTTTAAGTTCATCACCCATCCACATGAGTGTGCAGTGGACAGTGCTGACCTGAGTTACATCCCCAGTGTCTCCATCAGGGATTTTGAGCTACAAGCTGCTGACCTGAAGGCCTCAGGCACATGGGTGAATAAATTCAAGTCTCTGAATGAAGATTTGGAAAGACTTGCACAACAGCAAGCAGAGTTGGCAAGCAAACACAAGTGGGGAGAAATGAAAAAACTTTAACCTGCGGACCAGCTGATTATCAAAACTTGGAATGCGCTTCCTGTTACATATCACACACTGCAGTGTGTGAGTATTGCTGTACTGACAATGTTTGGCTCTACGTATGCATGTGAGCAGTCTTTCTCACATCTAAAGAACGTTAAGACCAACCTATGATCACGTTTAACAGATGGAAATCTCAACGCCTGCATGAAGCTTAACCTCACCACGTATCAACTAGACTACAAAGCCATCAGCAAAACCATGCAGCACCAGAAGTCTCATTAATGATAAGAAGTATATACATTATTCATCATTGGTTAGCAATGAGGAGCCACTGAGCCATTTCACCCGCAGGTGTTGTAAAGTACCAAAGGCTACAGAATTAATATTAATATTTTAGGAGGCTTGGAGAACATTTTATTAATTTGGATTAAGGTGTGCAGAGAAATTGTGAGAATAGTCTCTGTACTGTGTGATTGGCATAACCAGGATGGCCCTTGGCATTGTATTGTAAATGCAAGGGGAGGAAAACATGGATTCCCAGACATTCCACCACACCTGTGGGGAAAGGGGTGAATGGCTAGCCAGGTGCAGGAAGAGAAAAGCCAAAATAAACCTTTTCTTATAGCAATGAGCCATTTGCGGGCATTTGTCCCCACCGAAACTACCTCTCCTATGTAAATGTGTGTGTGACTCTGGACAGAGAGATAGCAGATAAACACTAGATAATATAGGAATGCCTTTAATATGTAAAGAGACATCTTTCTACCATTGTGTTGGCTTGTAAACTTTGTTTTCCCCAAAATGACATATGGTTTGCAAATTGAACGTGGTCCTATCATGTTAAAGGACATATGACTATAACCAATAGCGGTAAGGGGCTCCTAATTGCAATTTTTGCTTCTGTACTTCCCACTTACAAAACTATAAAAACTAAGTAGAACAAAGGGCCGGCGCGCTCTCCCTCAGATTTCTGTCGGAGCTGCCGCCGCTTGGCCAAGCTAGACAATAAAGCTTTGGTGTGTAAACTACGGACCTTATTTCTGTCTTTCATGTTTTGGGTCCCTCCAAATTTGGATTAACAGCAACAGCATAACAAAGTTATTAAAAAGAATTTAGAGACTTATTGTACTTTGCAAGTGTTGGTCTTACATAAAATGCACACATTTAGCCTGAACAGGTGGTGGCGCAGTGGATAGAGCGTCGGCCTGGGATGCAGAGGACCCAGGTTCGAGACCCCAAGGTCGCCAGCTTGAGCGTGGGCTCATCTGGTTTGAGCAAAAATACCACCAGCTTGAACCCAAGGTCGCTGGCTCCAGCAAGGGGTTACTCGGACTGCTGAAGGCCCACGGTCAAGGCACATATGAGAAAGCAATCAATGAACAACTAAGGTGTTGCAATGCACAATGAAAAACTAATGATCGATGCTTCTCATCTCTCTCTGTTCCTGTCTGTCTGTCCCTGTCTATCCCTCTCTCTGACTCACTCTCTGTCTCTGTAAAAAAAAAAAAAAGCACACATTTACTTATACTTAGTGTTAAACATATTGTATGGCTCTCACGGAATTACATTTTAAAATATGTGGCGTTCATGGCTCTCTCAGCCAAAAAGGTTCCAGACCCCTGCTTTACAGCTTGAGCTTTCATGTGACAAATGCTAGGTTTCTATGACTTCTTTGTTTGAAGGCCTACATGACTTTCATGTCTTAGGGAGGGGAAGGAGAGAGGAGGCCGGAGGGTCTGTCCTTGATAATCCTTTCATTCATTCTTCTTATTGGAGCTGCAATTTCCTTTCCAGGAACTGATAACAAGCAAATTCCGCACTTGTGATTTTTTATTTTCTGGACTCTTCTGTCTGGCCTTGTTCGCTCAGTCAAGAACACTGAGGTCACAGGCTGGAGTGTAAGTCCCCAGACATTGCAGGCCCCACCATTCTTCTGCTTTGTTCTGGTTTCTCCTTCCTCACCTCCAGACTGTTTTCTTGGTATTTTCTCAGTTCTTGGATGCAGAAATCCATGCAGTACCCCGAAGCCCTGTGTCCTGAGTACAGGCTATAGGTGAAATGACCGTGCCCCAACATTTGGTGATAAATGTAAACAGATCTGGAGGATAACCCAGGGAAAGTCGCCAGCATGTCAAAATGCTGTAGATGCCACTGAGTTGAGAACAGGTAGCACATATTTCCATTTTTGTTCAAAACAAAGAGCAGGGAACTCTAGATTAAGACCTGTGAAATGGCAGAGTGACTGTGTTGCCATCTACAGTATTATGGAGATAATGGAACATTTGCATAGGATAAAGGAGTGGGTCTCTGATAGATTTAACAGGCTCTATGTGGCTGCAGAGTGAAGAACAGATAATGGGGTTAAGGGAGGTGGCAGGAGCTCAGGAGAAGGCATGTGTTATAACCATAGTAGTGCTGATGAACCAGAGTTGTTGTCATGGTTCATTTTTTTGTTTTGTTTTGTGAGAGACAGAGAGAGGGAGAGATGGGGACAGACTGAAAGGGGGAGAGATGAGAAGCATCAATTCTTTGTTGTGGTACCTTAGTTGTTCATTAATTGCTTTTACATATATACCTGGACCCGGCCTATGGAAGGGGCTACAGCAGAGCGAGTGACCCCTTGCTCATGCCAGTGAACTTGGAGTCAAGCCAGCCACCGTGGAGTTATGTTTATGATCCTGCAATCAATCCAGCGACCCTGCGCTCAAGCCAGCGACCTTGGTGTTTCAAACATGAGTCCTCTGCATCCTAGTTCAGTGCTCTGTTCATTTGAGCACCGCCTGGTCATGTCCATGATTTCATTTGTTAAAAGTAGGTCAGAGTAGAGTTTTAGACACTGAATCTGAAGGATAGAAAGGGAAGAGTTGGGGACAACCCAGAGATTTGTGTTCTAGCAGCTAAAGCAATGGATGCTCCATCAACTGCTGGATAAA
This sequence comes from Saccopteryx leptura, assembly GCF_036850995.1. Classification (NCBI taxonomy): domain Eukaryota; kingdom Metazoa; phylum Chordata; class Mammalia; order Chiroptera; family Emballonuridae; genus Saccopteryx; species Saccopteryx leptura. Next base: position 82,649,945 of record NC_089505.1, on the reverse strand, counting down.
AAGTAGGTTAATTTTCCTTGGAAATATCAGAAGTGTTTTCTTGGCTGTTGTAAGAGTCTGAGAAGGTGTCAAGTGGGAAACTGGATACATGGGTCTACAAATCTGGTGAGGGATACAGGATGGAGATGTGCAAAAGCTGTGTTTATTTGTGTAACAGGGTGGAGTTGAGGTAGACATTCAGGAGGGAGTGCATATTTTGGGTGAAATGATCACAAAAACTTAGTGGTTTGTTGTGGTTGGGCAGATAAAATGTATTATGCTCACTTTGTTAAAGATGACGCTGCCCACGTGGAGGCCGTTGCCCAGGTGATATTAATGTGTGTCTCTGTGGGCTGTGGGCAGGCAGGATCCTTGGAGCCTGGGGCTTGGTTTTGGGATTAAGCCTTTCCCACCCTTTTTTGATGTGGGGTGGTACAATCCCATCATGCCTCAGAGAAGTGACTTTGTATTAGAGACTTCCCTATTTTGTATATTGGATTAAAGGTTATGAATCTACACTATAAAGTAGGGACAGAACGGGACCTTGCGCTCTCAGTTCCTGCGATTATTAGCATTAGAGGAGAAAGCAGAGCAGAAAGCAGAGAGAGGCCACATGGAGGAGGCCAGGAGAGGCAGCCAAGATGGCGGAGTGTTGAGTGAGAAGCCAGTTAATGCAGTTTGTGCAGGGAGAAGGAAGGAGATGGGGAACAGAGGTGAATAAGTCTGGTGAGCTAGAAACCTTTGATTCTAGGAAACTCGGATAAGTCAGTAGCTTTGTGAGCACTGAATGTGAGTGGGTTTTGGAGCCCAGTGTGTGTTTTTACTTGCCCGCCGGGTGCAAGCTAGGATTAAAGATGAAGGCCCATCAGTTTTTGGCTCCGTTGTTTCTTTACCGACTGTCCGAATCCAATGCGAACCTGCATGGGCCAGGCTGCTGTGATAGTGGCCCTGGCCGTGGCTTCTGGCTTTACAGCTGTCTTGTCACCTGATTAGGGTTGCTCATCCTCACAAGCAGAGGTGAAGTAGAGAAGTGATAGTGGCATCAGAGTGGAGAGAGTGTGATTCCCCCAGGTGGTCAAGGCTGGATGGGATAAGAGACATTGGTGGCTGTAGAGGTCAAGGGGTATATGAGATGAGATGATACTGAAGACAGGATCGTGCTTCACAGGAATTTTGCCTTGTGCTTTCCTGGGCTCTGGCTGGTTCTTTGCCTTGCTTGTGGCTAATGTCTTAAGCAAATATGGTCATTCTTAGGTGGCATTGTGCCAGTTAATGGAGACCATGTCCTTGATTTTTTTTTATTTATTCATTTTAGAGAGGAGAGAGAGACAGAGAGGAGAGAGAGACAGAGAGAGAAGGTGGGGAGGAGCTGGAAGCATCAACTCCCATATGTGCCTTGACCAGGCAAGCCCAGGGTTTCGAACCGGCGACCTCAGCATTTCTAGGTTGACGCTTTATCCACTGCGCCACCACAGGTCAGGCCATGTCCTTGATTTTTTTAAGCAAAGTTTGAGTGGTAAGAAGAGCATTGTGGATTTTGAAGGGACAGCACATAACGTGCAGAGTGGAGAGGGGTCATTTCTTTGTGAAATTACCATTGGGATTCGGGTGACAAATATTGTACCAGTGATAAAAAGTAGATAAGGATCAGAGCCTCATTTAGAACTTTTCCTGAATTTGAGATCCCTCAGACTGGTTCAGTGTTTCAGAATCCTGCTTGAGTACATTAAGCGCTCTCCGGATACTATATATGAAATTTATGGGGGAGTTCTCAGAGATCCCTGCGGTATAGAGCAGGAAGGTGGCAGAGCTGAAAGGGACTTTAGTTTCAAATATGCAAAGGAGGTAGAGATAGAATGCTGTGTACAGCTACACCATATCTGAGTTCCTGGTGTAAGAATTTAAGGATGAAGCATAACCCGTGTTTAACTATGGAATGGAAGCATAATGTGGGATTCCCAGTGGAATTCCTTGCAGGAAGGATGAGGCCCTGCAGGCATGGCCCCGAAATTAAATCAGTGGTTTTCAACTTTTTACACTTGGGGAATGGTAAAAATAGAATTATTGCTAATGCAGAAATCATCCTGATCATAAGCTAATTTGACTAATATCATTGTATCTGTAACACTTCTATATAACATCAGAGTGATTAACTTTCTCATGGACCAACATGAAATTGCTAGTGAATTAATTCACAAACCAGCTGTTGAAAAACACTGCCTTGGGTCTCATTTCCCTGCCGTCCCTCTTAGCCCAGCTATTGTTGCTGAGGGCAATAAGATTCAGTAACCGGACTGGGCTGTCTCTGAACTGGAGAGTCCTGGAGGGAGTTGTGCTTTGGGAAGATGTGTAAGGAGTAGGATTGTGGGTTCTCAGAAATACTGTTGTAATTTTATTTGTATTAATTCCTACAGGTTGGTGTGACTTTTGGAGATATTGCCCTCTACTTCTCCAGGAATGAATGGTGCCTTCTTAATGAGGCTCAGAGACGCCTGTACCTGGATGTGATGCTGGAGAACTTTGAGTTTATATCCTCACTGGGTAAAAGCCTCACTATCCTCAATGAGGTGGACTAGGATTTGCATTTCCCTGTGCCTTCGATCCCTAGAAGATTCATGTTTTCACATGTGCACTGTGGACACTACTTGCTTTTGCAGTTTTCTGGGTACTTGCTGTCCTTGGTAGGGCTTGTTTGTTGGCACTTCCCTCTTCTTTTCCTGCAGCCCCAACACGTGATGTACTGAACTCTTATATTGGTGTTTACATCATATGGCCTAATATAATTGATTTTTATGGATTTGAGCACATTCAGATTACTCCAGCACAAAAAGTCCTTGAAAATGCCTCTTGTGGAAGAAAAGGTGGTAGATCTAGCCTTTCTTTTTGTGTCTTATTGTATGCTTGCATGTTTCCTTGGTGAGGTCTGCATTACTGACTGACTTTTGGGGCCAAGTAATAAGCAACTATTATTTCTTCAGAGTTTAACTTACATTTCTTGGAAATCATCCCATAGAATAATGCCTAACTGACAGATGTTCATTTATGTTGAGAAACCTTCTTTTCTATAATATCAGCATGTAATTCACCAGTATTTCCTTTTTTCAGGTTGCTGCTGTGGAGCAGAGGATGTGGAGACTCCCAGTGAACAGAATGCTTCTGAAAGGGATCACAGGCAAAGGATCCAAATCTGTCTCTGTGTTCCCAGAAGAGCCACCCCTGTGGCCTTGTTTTGAGAGATATTTTCAACTTGGTTGAGCATCACCAATCACACCTGTTGAAATGTGGCACATGTGAAGAACTATTTTATTTCAGTACAAAGTGTCAGGACCATGAGGATTGGTACATGAAAAAGAAGCATTTTGAAAGACATGTGGACAGGGTTTTAGTTGTGAAAGGTCACAAGTTCATGTGTCTCAGATGTTCTTTACCTTCCAGGAGGTAGGGCTAGACATCCTTACTGAATCCAAACATGTTCAACAACAGGCTACACATACCAGGGAAAGGCCAGATGAAACCTCAGGGTCTCGATGACTTTTTATACCAGAAAAAATTACCATCAAACAATTCAAACAGGAGAAAGACCCTATGAGTGCTGTGAATGTGGGAAATCTTTTCCAGTAGCAGTGACCTTCGATATCATCAAAGTACTCACACAGGAGAAGGGCCCTATAAGTGCAGTGAATGTAGAAAAACCTTTACCACAAAAACTTATTTAGATCATCATCAGAGAATTCATACTGGAGAAAGGCCTTTTGAGTGCAGTGAATGTGGGAAATCTTTTTACAGTAGTACTGGACTTTGTTATCATCAGAGTGTTCACACTGGATAATGGCCTTATAAGTGCAGTGGATGTGGAAAACCTTTTTCTATCAATTCTCACCTGTGTAAACACATTAAAGTTTACATTAGTGGACAATCTTAGAAGTATGAGAAATATACAGATTTTTTTGTTGTTTGTTTGTTTGTTTGGGGGGTTTTTTCCCCTGTATTTTTCTGAAGCCAGAAATGGGGAGAGACAGTCAGACAGACTCCCGCATGCGCCCGACCGGGATCCACCCGGCACGCCCACCAGGGGGCGACGCTCTGCCCACCAGGGGGCGATGCTCTGCCCCTCCGGGGCCTCACTCTGTTGCTACCAGAGCCACCCCAGCGCCTGGGCCATCCCCGCTCCAGTGGAGCCTCGGCTGCGGTAGGGGAAGAGAGAGACAGAGAGGAAGGAGAGGGGGAGGGTTGGAGAAGCAGGTGGGCGCCTCTCCTGTGTGCCCTGGCCGGGAATCGAACCCAGGACTTCTGCACGCCAGGCCGACGCTCTACCACTGAGCCAACCGGCCAGGGCATGTTTGTTTGTTTTTTACAGAGACAGAGGGAGAGAGTCAGAGTGAGGGATAGACAGAGACAGACAGACAGGAACGGAGAGATGAGAAGCATCAATCATTAGTTTTTCGTTGTGCATTGCGACATCTTAGTTGTTCATTGATTGCTTTCTCATATGCGCCTTGACCGTGGGCCTTCAGCAGACCAAGTAACCCCTTGCTTGAGCCAGAGACCTTGGGTCCAAGCCGGTGAGCTTTTTGCTCAAACCAGATGAGCCTGCGCTCAAGCTGGCGACCTCGGGGTCTCGAACCGGGGTCCTCAGCATCCCAGTCCAACGCTCCATCCACTGCGCCACTACCTGGTCAGGCTACAGTTTGGTGTTTTTTTTTTTTTTTTAAGTGTTAACAACTGTGTAGGTAACTCTAAGGCTATATTTTTTTAATTTTATTCACCCAAATGTTAATAGCACAAAGATTTTTATAAGTTTTACTTAGGTGGGAAGCATGTCTTTATGTTGTACTTTCTAAGGTACAGGATTCTTTCCAGATTTATGTCTTTTCAAATTTCTGTGGCCAAATTTATTTCACCTGTACCATCTAGCAGGTGCCCACTGTTTACATCAGCCACCATCATAATGTCCTTAGAAAAGCTGATTCTTTTCTCCGATTTGTTGGAAAAAGTGATGAGTAGTACGAGCTGTTATGGGATCAGGATTTATTTAACTCTGATAAGTTGTGACAGGGACCTGACTCAGTGTTGACCTCAGAGATTATCATCTGCGTTCAGCTGGAAGCTAGTAGATGGACTGCCTTTTCAGGGACCTGGTTTCCCTAAATACCTGTGATGAGTATTTTCAGTACAGATATCAGCAATGCAAAAAATGCCAGAGCCATGTCTCATTGGTTTATAAAATAATAAAGGTCCTTTTCTTTGACTACTTGTTAATTTTGGATGTTTTATTTACTGTGTCGTTTAGGTTATAAATAGGTTTTGGTTCTAGATGCGTGAAGAGGTCAGCAATGTTTACATGGTTCTCAAATGTTCTGTGCCTTCGAAGGCACAGTGTGGTGCTGAAATCAGCTTTTGCCAAATTTTCATTGTTGCCCATATCCTTCTAGAATAGACTGTCAGATTTTGTGACCCTCATGTGCAGCCTAGATGCCATGAGTTTTATGAGACTCAGAGATCACTTTGAAGTATTGGTAGGTGTCACAACATCAGTTGCTTCTGGAAACAAATGACATTTTTTCTTGTTTAGAAGGACTGCCAGTATTGGTGAAAGAAATCATTCTTATAAGTGTTCCAAATGGTCATGTGTCTTTTTTTATTTTTATTCAGTGAGAGAAGGGAAGGCAGAGAGACTCTTGCATGTACTGCAACCAAGATCCACCTGGCAAGCCCACTGAGGGACAATGCTCTGACCATTTGCAGCATTGCTCCATTGCTCAGCAACCGAGCTCTCCTTAGTGCCTGATGCAGATGTAATGGAGGCTTCATCATGAGCGGGGGCCAACTCACTCTAATCGAGCCATGGCTGCCAGATCAGGAGACAGAGAAGCAAGAGGGAGAGGGTGGAGAAGTAGATGGTTGCTTTTCATATGTGCCCTGACCAGGGATCAAACTCAGGACGTTTGTACACCAAGCTGAAGCTCTGGCTTCTGAACCATCCAGTCACGGTCATTTCTTGTCTTCTTGAGAGAAAGAATTCAATGAAGAGGCAAAGTGCATCAAGCAAAGTAGGGATTTATTGGCTATTTAGGAATAAACTCAGAAGGGGCTGCATGGGCAACTCACTGGTGAGAATCGGTGCCTTGATCAATTACAGAAATTACGTTTTTATGGGCTTTTACTTCCTGTACTTTTCTTGTTTTGTCCCCCCATCCCATAACCATCTTCTGGTTCTTCCTCTTCTTTATGTGTCTTCATTGTACTGCTGTGTGCCTAACACCCTATCAGGAAATTCATGACCAGCAGCCTGGGTGTGGTGAGGCCTATTCTGGCTTAAAAATTCATCTAGACTCTGTAGGGATGCAGGAACGCAAGGAGACAACTTATTCCTTTCCTCCTTTGCCTTTCTTGGCTCATGTCTAACTAGCCACCTAAAGTAATATCAGGATTGTTCTCTAACCAAATGAGCAACCTCCCCAGGGCAATTCTCCTATTACTTTAAAAAATTTATCTTAATTGATGTTCATATGATAAAGAAGCAATAGATTTCCATTTCATGTTTATACTATGCATTCAAAGGTTTGTCTTAAATTCTTTGCCATATATAGGATAATGCAAGTTGATTGTTTGCTTAATAAAATTTTCCAGATGCTGTAATACAGGCATACGTCATTTATTAATGTATCAGAACAGCGAGAAACAGACATCTTGCCACACAGTTAAGTAGCCAAATGAAGACGTCTTTATATTAAAGCTGGCCTGCTCACGGAGACCTAAGTCATCCAAACCATGCAGCTCCGACCACAATTTCACTTTCTTTTCTTTTTTTTTATTTATTTTTTTTACAGGGACAGAGAGAGTCAGAGAGAGGGATAGATAGGGACAGACAGACAGGAACAGAGAGAGATGAGAAGCATCAGTCATTAGTTTTTCGTTGTGCATTGCAACACATTAGTTGTTCATTGACTGCTTTCTCATATGTGCCTTGACCACGGGCCTTCAGCAGACCGAGTAACTCCTTGCTGAAGCCAGCGACCTTGGGTCCAAGCTGGCGAGCTTTTGCTCAAACCAGATAAGCCCGCGCTCAAAGCTGGCGACCTCAGGGTCTTGAGCCTGGGTCCTCGGAATCCCAGTCCGACGCTCTATCCACTGCGCCACTGCCTGGTCAAGCTAACTTTCTTTTCTATATTTCATTATGACTCAGTGTATTGGGTTTACAGATAAGCACTCATTAACAAAGACTCAAGACCCCTCAGCAGGATAAGATGACAACTTTTTTCAGCCATTTTCAGGATGTCTCTTGCATGAGCCCGTTATTTCTAAGAGTGCCTTGCATCTGGTCTTTATTCCTGCAGTGATGAGAGGAAAGCCCAATTGACCGCCTGGGATCCTGTGATGTACATTTCCCATCAGAGGGTGTGTGGAATTCCTTCCTGGGTAGCCAATCAAGACTCAGGAAAGGCGTTTTCGATGAGGGGCGCGATTTCTAGGATTCTCAGAGGAAGTGTTTTGTTTTCACCCCTTATTCCCACAAGGAGTGGGCGGAGGTTCCACATCGCTGGGTGTTTGGAAAAATGTCGCAAGAGAAGGTGTAAGCGTCGTGGTCCCCTCCTCATTACACGCGGGTGTGAAGCTCTGCGACTCCACTTGTGTAGAGTCCAGGGCCGCCGTCCTCGGGGATGCCTCTAGCCCGCCGCTCCCGCCCCGCCCCGCCCGCAGAGTCCGATGGCGGTGGCCGCTCTGAAGCGCCCGATTGAGGTGAGCGCGTCCCCCGGGCCCTCACCCCTCCGAACCCGGAGCCCCGGTGGTTAAAAATAGCCCATGTCGAAGAGCATTTCCTTTTTGGTCACCTACTAGGGGTTTCTGGTCCTCACAAGCACATTTAAGGGAGAGGAGCGATAGTGAGATCACAATGGGAGAGATGGTGATCTCTGAAATGGCCAAGGTTTCCATGGGTTGATTATGATGGCTGTCGAGGCAGACAAGGAGTAGAGATAGGATGATACTAAGGGCAGGGCTTTGCTTCCCCTTCAGAGTTTTGTGTTGTGCTTCTGTGGGGTCTGTCTGGTTTCAGTCTTCGCTGTGGATAAGATCGTAGGCAAATGTGGTCATTTGTAAGTGTCACTCTGCCTGAAATAGAGACAGTGGATTCTTTAAAAAGTTTGAGTAGAGGGAAGAATGTTGTGGCTTCTGAGGGGACAGCAGTGCAGTGCAGAGTGGAAAGGAGTTATTTGTATTTGAATTTCCCATGTGACCTGACCAGGCGGTGGCGCAGTGGATAGAGCGTCGGACTGGGATGCGCAGGACCCAGGTTCGAGACCCCGAGGTCGCCAGCTTGAGCGCAGGCTCATTTGGCTTGAGCAAAGCTCACCACCGAGCAAGGGGTCACTCGGTCTGCCCACGGTCAAGGCAAATATGAGAAAGCAATCAATGAACAACTAAAGTGCCACAACGGAAAATTGATGCTTCTCATCTCTCTCCGTTCCTCTCTGTCTGTCCCTATCTATCCCTCTCTCTGTCAAAAAAAAAAATTCCCGGCCCTGGCCGGTTTGCTCAGTGGTAGAGCGTCGGTTTGCTCAGTGGTAGAGCGTCGGCCTGGTGTGCAGAGGTCCCAACCAGGGCACACAGGAGAAGCGCCCATCTGCTTCTCCACCCCTCCCCCTCTCCTTCCTCTCTGTCTCTCTTCCCCTCCCGCACCCGAGGCTCCATTGGAGCAGAGATGGCCCTGGCGCTGGGGATGGCTCCTTGGCCTCTGCCCCAGGCGCTAGAGTGGCTCTGGTCGCAACATAGCGACCCCCCCAGAGGGGCAGAGCATCGCCCCCTGGTGGGCAGAGGGGCAAGAGCGTTGCCCCTGGTGGGCGTGCCGGGTGGATCCCAGTCGGGCGCATGCGGGAGTCTGTCTGACTGTCTCTCCCCGTTTCCAGCTTCAGAAAAATACAAAAAAAAAAAAAAAATTCCCATGTGGATCTGGGTGGCAAATATTGAAGCAAACATCAGAAGCAGGCAGGGAAGATTTAGAACCTCATTTGGGGCTTTTCCTAGCTGTGCGTGCCCTCAGAGGATTGGGGTTGTGCTAGACCCTGTATGTATGTCGTGCACTCTCTGGGTGCCATGTGCTTAGTATATGGTGCCTTCAGAGAGATCCCTGTGGTGTGGAATAGGAAGGTAGCTGAGCTGAGAAGTGAGCCTGGGGTCTGAAGATCTGAAAGAAGTAGGGATACTCAGTGGTGTGCACAACTAGAGGAAGTTTGAGCCTGATAGCCTGGGTACCTGATGTGGGCACTTAAGGGTTAAGGATAAACTCATGATTTGCTATGTCTTAGAGGCATGACATATCTAGGAGATAGCAGTAGATTTTTTTGGCAAAGAGTATGGAGCCCAAGCAGCATGATGCAAAACTAAAGTGTCATTTGTCTGTTTCCTCTCCCCACCCCCATTTCCATTTCCCTACGTGCTTTCGCTGAGGGGGATAGAAGTGATGAAGGGGACTGTGATGACCGGGCAGGCAGTGCTGCACCAAGCCGTGGTGTCTTCTCTGAAATGTGGAGCCCTGGAAGGAAGGAGTGGAGCATGGGGAAGGTTTTTATGGAGTTGGAATGCGGGTGCTCAGACAGACTGTTTTGGATTCACTTGTATTAATTCTGACAGGTTGATGTGACCTTTGAGGATGTTGCCCTGTACTTCTCTAGGAAAGAATGGTGCCTCCTTGATGAGGCTCAGAGACGCCTGTACCTCGAAGTGATGGTGGAGAACTTCACACTTATATCCTCTCTGGGTAAGATTTCCCCGGTGGCCTGGACTAGACTGTGCATTTTCCATGCCCCCAGTTCCCTCGGGGATGCTTCGTTGTCAGCAGGTGGACTGTGGGCTCTGCTGCTTCCCCAGTGTTCTGGGTACTTGCCTTCTTGGTAAGGCTTGTTTGTTTGCACTTTCCTCCCTTCCCCCTGCAGCCCCAGTAACTGCTGTACTGAGCTTTCATTGGGCAGGATTTGTAGTTGGTCGTCTTGCAGTGGCCCTAATAGGTTTCTTTTTTTTTTTTTTTTTTTTTTTTTTTTGGCCATTCTAACATGTCTGAGGTGATAACTCTTGTGGTTTTAAATTTTTTTATTTATTTATTCATTTTTTAGAGGAGAGAGAGGGACAGAGAGATAGAGAAAGGGGGGAGGAGCAGGAAGCATCAACTCCCATATGTGCCTTGACCAGACAAGTGCAGGGTTTTGAACCGGCAACCTCAGTGTTTCCAGGTCGACGCTTTATCCACTGCACCACCACAGGTCAGGCAGGTTTCATCTTAATTAATGAGAAAGCACATTTTTATATTCCTTGTTGTTAATGTTCAGGGTCTCATGGAGTGGAGCTGCAAAGGAATGAAGCAGCAACAATACTGCAAATGGAGGACCCCAATCTCTCCAGGATTGAGGTGCCTTAGATCAGTTATCCAATTTATTAAGCAGAAACATGACATCATGAATAAGAAACTATCAAGCAGAATACAGTGTACAATTTTATTATTTAGTTTTGCAAAACTAATTAGATTTCTCTTTCCCTTTCTGAGACATAACACCACACCATCTACTGTCTGATTCCTGACCTGCAGAAAGCTCCAGCAGGGCCAAGCATAGCATCCTTGGACCTTCCCTGAACGCGACCGCCTTCAGTCATGTGTGCTTGCTCTCGACTTTCATTTTCTCAGGATGGGAACAGAAAGTCACTTGGTGCTTTGGCTTTCCTCTGACAGGTTTCATCTTGATTAATGGGAAAACACATTTTTTTATATTCCTGTTGCTCATTTGTACATAGTATTTGGGGAAATGTCTCTACATCATCAATCCCATTTCTAACTACTTTTGGCTAATGAGTTCTGAATACCTTTTATTTTTTATATATTAATGTCCAGGAGAAGTATCAAATCTTTTTTGAATGTTTGGTAGAATTCACTAGTGAAGCCATTGGTCCTGAGTTTTATTTTTGCAGATACTTCTGTGATTCCTAACAGCAAACTTTCCCCTGGGTTTTCACAGAACCAACCACTAGAGTCAAAGCTTACACAGCATAGTGGCTGCTAGAGGTAACTCTGGCCCTTGTTTTTGAACCTAGCCATCTTTATGTATGTTTGCTAATTTGGTCTCCCAATTAACCTTTTTGTGCAGGTCTACATTTTTGCCTCTTCTGTCTTGATGTTTGTCTCAATTCAGCTCTTCTTCCTTTCTCCTGTGGCTGTTTTTCTCGTGGACAGGTGTGGGGGATTTGAATGGGGGGGATTAGTTTTCCTATCTCCTGTATTGTTATCCTACTGATGTCACTCACATAGAGCTTTTTTCTGTGGTCAGTTTTGTGCTCTCTGACCATCACAGGAGGCACATGACTACACCCACAGCCAAGTGGGTTCAGAGCGGGTCTTTGCTTGGTGAATGGCAGTTGCTGAGGGTTTCATTCCAGGCTTTAAGCTTGTAACTTTGGAAGTAATTTGGCTTAATAGCCTTTTGTTATCCTTGACATTGCCATACCTTAATCTATTTGTCTTTGTTTATCACTTAATCTACTTTTCAGCTTATTGCTGACACTTTCCCAATTACTCATATTTAACAGTTGTCAATTTCCACTAATATTTCAAACCCATGAGTAATCTTTACCTCTTTAAACTTCACATGCCAACCTTTCTCTCACAGGTCTCTTTACTACTTTACAACTTTGATCCGTGCCAGCAGAACCTTGAAGTTTGCACATGCTCTTGTATTGGTGTTTACATCAAGTGGTTTAATATAATTGATTTTTTTTAACACTTTTAAAAAAAAATTATTTATTCATTTTTTTAGAGAGGAGAGAGAGAGAGAGAGAGAGAGAGAGCAAGAAGAGAGAGAGAGAAGGGGGGAGGAGCTGGAAGCATCAACTCCCATATGTGCCTTGACCAGGCAAGCCCAGGGTTTCAAACTGGCAACCTCAGCATTTTCAGGTCGATGCTTTATCCACTGCGCCACCACAGGTCAGGCCAATATAATTGATTTTTAAGGGTTTGAGCACATTCAGATTATTGCAGCAAGAAAAGTCCTCCAGGAAGGCTTTTGCGCAGGAAATAGTAGTGGACTTGTTCTTTATTTTTGTGTCCCATTGTATGCTGGCATCTTTCCTTAGTGAAATCTGTACCACTCACTGACTTTTGGGGCCGAGTAATAGGTAAATACCATTTTTTCGGAGTTTAACGTACTTTTCTTAAAAATCATCCCGCAGAATCTGCCTAACTGTGACAGATGTTCATTTATATTGAGAAATCTCATTTCCTATATGGTCAGCATGTAATTCACCAGTATTTTCTTTTGTTCAGATTGCTGCTGTGGAGCAGGGGATGTCGAGGCTCCCACTGAACAGAATGCATCTGAAAGGGTGTCACAGGCAAAGGATCATAATGTTGCTTTGTCTTCCCACAAGAGCCACCCCTGTGAGAGTTGTGTCCTTGTTTAGAGAGACATTTTCAACCTGCTTGAGCAGCAGGGATCACAGATGTTGAAATGTGGTGCATGTGGAAAACTATTTTATTGCAGTGCAAAGTGTCACCAGCATGAGGATCAGTACATGAAAAAGAAACATTATAAAAGACATGTGGACAGGGTCTCACTCACAAAGGGCCACAATTTCAATGTGTCCCAGATGCTTTTTACCTTCCAGGAGGTAGGTTTGAACATCCTTACTGAATCCAGATATCCCCAACAACAGGCTACTCATACCAGGAACAGTCCAGATGAAACCTCAGTGTCTGGGGTAACTTTGGAAATGAGGAAAATTTATCATCAAAAAGTTCACACAGGGGAAAGACCATATGAGTGCAGTGAATGTGGTAAATTCTTTTTTCTTAGCCCTGGCCTGCCTTCGTTATCATCAGAAAGTTCACACTGGAGAAAGGCTGTATGAGTGCTGTGAATGTGAGAAATCTTTTTCCATTAGCTCTAATCTTCATTGTCATTAGAAAGTTCACAGTGGAGAAAGGCCTTTTGAGTGCAGTGACTGTAGGAAATCCTTCAGCACAAAAAATGCTTTAAATCGTCATCAGAGAGTTCATATAGGAAAAGGCCTGATGGGTGTAGTGAATGTGAAAAAGTTTTACCTCTAAAGCTGATGTTCATTGTCATCAGAGAGGTCATACTGGAGAAAGGCCTTATAACTTCAGTGAATGTGGGAAATCTTATTTTTTTTAGCTCTAACCTTCATTTTCATCACAGAGTTCACACTGGAGAAAGGCCGATTGAATGCAGTGAATGTAGGAAATCTTTTTCTAGTAGCAGTTGCCTTTGATATCATCAGAGAGTTCACACTGGAGAAAGGCCGTATGAGTGCAGTGAATGTGGAAAATCCTCTTTCAGGAATTGGGTCCTTCATATTTACCACAGAATTCACGCAGGAGAAAGGCCTTATGGGTGCAATGAATGTGGGAAATCTTTTACTAAACTTCTTTATCATCAGAAAGTTCACACTGGAGAAAAGCTTCTAGAAATGTTGATTCCATCCATAGGTGAAAAAAATTGCAAGTGAAGATGCCAATCAAGAAGCAGTATGGACGCTGACCAGGCAAATGAAGAGTGGACAGAGCATCAGACTGTGACAGAGAGGACCAAAGTTCAAATCCCTGAGGTCAGTGGCTTGAGCGTGGGCTTATCAGCTTGAGCGTGGGGTTGCTGGCTTGAGTGTGGGATCATAAACATGACCGCATGGTCACTGGCTTGAAGCCCAAAGTCGCTGGCTTGAGTCCAAGGTTGCTGGATTGAGCAAGGGTTCATTAGCTCTGCTGGAGGCCATTGGTCAAAGCACATATGAGAAAGCAATGAATGGACAATAAGGTACCACAATAAAATTTGATGCTTCTCATCTCTCTTTCTTTCTGTCTTTCTGTACCCACCTTTCCCGTTCTCTGTTTCTCTCTGTCTCAGAATAAAAAAGAAGAGGAAGCAATATGGAAATATCTTAACAGTTTTATTGCCAGGTATTATTTAATATTTTTTCATTAATATTTTAAAACATAACAATCTAGTTTTGTGTACCTCTTATTTTTCTCCTTTAAGTATTAAATGCATGAAATAATAAACTACCTTTTGTTGTATCCTTTTTAATACTGAAATGGTCATTAGGGCAGAAAACCGGTTGTTAAATTAGTTGAATCCCACCATTGGGACTGTGCCCCCAAATACACTCTTCTAGCAGGCTGAAAAATAAGAGAGTCCCCACTTTGGAATGTAGGAACTACATTACCTAGAATGCTCATTTTCGGTTTGACACTATTTTAGGGCGGGACTTCCATCGCCTTACCGTCAGCATTTCCGCTCCATGGAGTCTCACTACGTCAGGAACTACCAGTGTCGGTGGGATTGGGAGCAAAAGGCGATCAAGTGGAGTTCCCGCGGCAACTGTGAGGCTCCGTGAGGACATCCGGGTGTCCCGCGCCAGGGCCGGACAGCGACCGCGGAGCTGGGGCTACATCCTCGCCCGCCGCTCCCTCCCCGCCCCCGCCCGCAGAGTCCGATGGCTGCGGTCGCGCTAAGGCGCCCGGCTGAGGTGAGTGCGTTCCACGGAACCTCACCGCTTACCCCTCCGAATCCGGAGCCCCGGTTCGTGGGCCAGTCACATTCTGCAGCCCAGGCCCCGGCATCCCGGACCGTGAGGCCCTCGTGGGTGATACTCGCTGTGACGGGGTTGCGAGAGGTGACAGGCTGAGGGGCCACGGACCCGGGAGACACCCGGAAGACTGAGATTCCTCTTCTGTCTGCATGAAACAGTCTGAGGTGCAGTCACGTCTTGATTAGGAGGCAGAGGGATTGTGCCTTTATTTTGGGGTCCTTGGAGTTATAAAAGGTGTTGAAGGGGGGGGGGAGGACAGGCTGATTTATGCTTTTATGAAGTTTTAAAATCCTGCTGAGACTCTTACCTGTGGTGGCGAAGTGTTTAAAGCGTCAACCTGGAACACTGAGTTTCGAGAGTTTGAAACCCTGGGCTTGCTCAGTCAAGACACATGTTTGAGTAAGACTTCTTGCCCTTCCTCCCTTCTCTCTCTCTCTCTCTCTCTCACACACACACACACACACACACACACACACACACACACATGCTTTCTCTCTCTCTCTCTCTCTCTCAAATGAATAAAGTCTTAAAAAAAGTTTTTTTGAAATCCTGCTGAAAAAAGAGACTGGAATAGAGTGATGAGACAGTGAGGTCCAGCGAGATGAGTCCTAGTCTCAGTTCACAGAGCTGGTTAGAGGCAGCACTGCGGAGAGACTCCGGGACATGGACAGTTTCCTAGAGGTCACCAGACCTCATTGCTGGGTGGGCCTACTGAGGAGACCTGCTTACCTGGAGGTGAATGGTGGTTGTCTGTGTCTTCTCACAAGTTTTGAAATTGAAAAACCACTTTTACTTCTGTAAATTAGACAAGGAAGGAAAGGGTGCACCAATCCCTCCCTGGAGACACTACCATTTAGTATCTGCAGACCCCTTTGTTGGTATTTTCCCAGCTCTTGGATGTGGGTACTCTGGGGATATCCCACCCTGTGTTCCTAGTGCTGTGCACAGGTAACATCAAGGTCCCCCCATTTCTTTTTTTTTTTTTTTTAAATTATTTTATTTTATTTATTCATTTTTAGAGAGGAGAGAGAGACAGAGAGAGAGAAGGGGGAGGAGCTGGAAGCATCAACTCCCATACGTGCCTTGACCAGGCAAGCCCAGGGTTTCGAACCGGCAACCTCAGCATTTCCAGGTCGACGCTTTATCCACTGCGCCACCACAGGTCAGGCAAGGTCCCCCCATTTCTGATGTCAACGTTAAAAGGTTCAGATTTGTAGAGTATTACTTTATTATTTAAAGAAAAAAAATTTAATTTATTGACATCAGTGAAAGAGGCAGGGGGAGAGAGAGACAGACAGACAGACAGACAGACAGAAACATCAGTCTGTCCGTATGTGCCTTAACTGGAGATTGAACCAGCAACCTCTGTGCTTCCGGACGACAGTGTAGCCAACCAAGCTAACCCTCCAGGGATATAGAGAATTATTTGAGTTTCTTGAAGCCAAGCTGACAATGATTGCCAGGAAGCAAAAATCTCAACAGATTGACAAGATGTTCAGGAAAAGGAAGTTTTACCATTTATTTTACACTTCAGAATCAAAGGGGTCGTGACTAGGCTGTGGCGCCGTATATAGAGCATTGGACTGAGATGCAAAGGACCCAGGTTCGAAACCCCGATGTGACCACCTTGAGCGTTGGCTCATCTGGTTTGAGCAAGGCTCACCAGCTTGAGCCCAAGGTCGCTGGCTTGAGAACGGGAACACTCACTCTGCTGTACCCTCCTCCCCCCCCCCCCCCCGGGTCAGGGGACACATGAGAAAGCAATCAGTGAATGACTAAGGTGCAGCAATGAAGAATTGATGCTTCTCATCTCTCTCCCTTCCTGTCTGTCTCTATCTGTCCCTTTCTCTGTCTCTGTCTCAATCAAAAAAAAAAAAAACCCAAAAATGAATCAAAAGGAAAGACATAAGGGGGTTACATGAAATGCATTGGTGATAGAGTAGGGAGGAAGAAAGCAATGCAGGGATATCTCTGGGGTTGCATCAAAAGTGAAAATGGCCTGACCAGGTGGTGGCGCAGTGGATAGAGCGTCGGACTGGGATGCAGAGGACCCAGGTTCGAGACCCCGAGGTCGCCAGCTTGAGCGCGGGCTCATCTGATTTGAGCAAAAAGCTCAGCAGCTTGGACCCAAGATCGCTGGCTCCAGCAAGGGGTTACTTGGTCTGCTGAAGGCCCGGGGTCAAGGCACATATGAGAAAGCAATTAATGAACAACTAAGGTGTGGCAATGTGCAACGAAAAACTAATGATTGATGCTTCTCATCTCTCTCCATTCCTGTCTGTCTGTCCCTGTCTATCCCTCTCTCTGTCTCTGTAAAAAAATAAACAAATAAAAAAGAAAGTGAAAATGAATAGAGATAATTTTTTTACTTTGACAGTGTTTGAGGATGGAGACATATTAAAGTGGAGACTCCTTTGTGCATCAGTGTGGAGCTGTGGAGAAAGTGCAGGTTTTGGTGGCAGTGGTTAAAAATAGCCCATTTTAAAGAGGGTTTTCTTTTTTTCCCCCTAATAGGGGTTTCTGGTCCTCATAAGTGCATGTGAGGGGGAGGAGTGATAGTGATGTCACAATGGGAGAGATGGTGATCTCTGAAATGGCCAAGGTTGATTATGATGGCTGTCGAGGCAGACAAGGAGTAGACATAGGATGATACCGAGGGCAGGGCTTTGTTTCCCCTTCAGAATTTTGTGTGGTGCTTCTGTGGGGTTGGGCTGGTTACAGTCTTTTTTTTTTTTTTTTTTTGTGGCCTAGACAGAGTCAGAGAGGGATGTATAGGGACAGACAGACAGGAAGGAAGAGAGATGAGAAACATCAATTCTTTGTTGCAGTTCCTTAGTTGTTCATTGATTGATTTCTCATACATGCCTTGACCGGGGGGCTATAGCAGACTGAGTGACTCCTTGCTTGAGCCAGCCACCTGGGTCAAGCTGGTGAGCTTTTTTTTTTTTTCCTCAAACCAGATGAGCCCGCGCTCAAGCTGGTGACCTCGGGGTCTCGAACCTGGGTCCTGCACATCCCAGTCCGACGCTCTGTCCACCACACCACTGCCTGTTCAGGCTGGTTTTAGTCTTCCCTGTGGATAAGGTCATGGGCAAATGTCGTCATTTGTGGGTGTCACTCTTCCTAAAATAGATACCAGTGGTAGCAGATATTTTTTAAAAGTTTGAGTAGAGGGAAGAATGTTGTGGCTTCTGAGGGGACAGCAACACAGAGCAGAGTGGAAAGGAGTTATTCGTGTCTGAAATTCCCATGTGGATGTGAGTGGCAAATATTGAAGCAAAGATCAGAACAAGTCAGGGTACATTTTAGAGCCTCATTTGGGACTTTTCCTAGCTGTGGGTGCCCTCAGAGGATTGGGGTTGTGCTGGACCCTGTGTGCATATGTCGTGCACTCTCTGGGTGCCATGTGCCAAGTATATAGGTGTGTTCAGAGAGATCCCTGTGGTGTGGAATAGGAAGGTAACTGAGCCTGGGGTCTGAACATATGAAGGAAATACGGTTACTCACTCAGTGGTGTGCACAACTAGAGGAAGTTTAAGGTGATGGTGCTGGGTTCCTCATCCGGAGACTTAAGGGTGAAGTATAAGCTCATGATTTACTATGTCTTAGAGGCATGATCAAGGAGTTTGTAGTGGATTTTCTAGGCAACGATGATGGAACCCAGGTAGCATGGCCCAGAACTAAGGTGACATTTGTCTGCTCCCTCTTTCCACCCCCAACTCCACCCCATCTTCATTTCCATTTCCCTGTGTGCTTTCGCTGAGGGAGATAGAAGTGATGACAGGACTGAGGTGACCAGGCAGGCAGCGCTGCACCAAGCCGTGGTGTCTTCTCTAAAGTGTGGAGCCCTGGAAGGAGTGAGCGTGGGGAAGATTTTTATGGAGTTGGAATGCGGGTGCTCAGACAGACTGTTTCTGATTCACTTGTATTAATTCTGACAGGTTGATGTGACCTTTGAGGATGTTGCCCTGTACTTCTCCAGGAAAGAATGGTGCCTCCTTGATGAGGCTCAGAGACGCCTGTACCTTGAAGTGATGGTGGAGAACTTCACACTTATATCCTCTCTGGGTAAGATTTCCCCGGTGGCCTGGACTAGACTGTGCATTTTCCATGCCCCCAGTTCCCTCGGGGATGCTTCGTTGTCAGCAGGTGGACTGTGGGCTCTGCTGCTTCCCCAGTGTTCTGGGTACTTGCCGTCTTGGTAAGGCTTGTTTGTTTGCACCTCCCTCCCTTCCCCCTGCAGCCCCAGTAACTGCTGTACTGAGCTTTCATTGGGCAGGATTTGTAGTTGGTCATCTTGCAGTGGCCCGAATAGGTTTCGTCTTGATTAATTAGAAAATACATTATTTATATTCCTGTTGGTCATTTGTATATAATTTTGAGAAAAATGTCTCTACATCTTTAATCCCATAATTAACTACTTTTGGGCTCATGAGTTTTGAAAGGCTTTAATTTTTTATATATTAATTCCCATGAAAAGTATCAAGTCATCTTTGAATGGTTGGTAGAATTCACTAGTGAAGTCATTGATCCTGAGTTTCATTTTTGCTGTGATTCCTAACAGCAAAGTTTCCTTGGGGTTTTCACAGAACCAACCACTAGGCTCAAAGCTAACACAGCACAGTGGCTGCTAGAGGTAACTCTGGCCCTTGTTTTTGAACCTAGCCATCTTGACATGTGTTTGCTAATTTGGTCTCCCAATTAACCTTTCTGTGCAGGTCTCCCTCTCTGGCTCTTCTGTGTTGATATTTGTCTCTGCTGGGCTCTTATTCTTTCTTCTATGTTTGTTTTTTTCATGGACAGGTGTCTACTTTATGTGAAGAGGGGAATGAGTTGTATCTCCTCTTCTGCCATCCTACTGATGTCACTTTCATAAATCCTTTTTCTATGGCCAGTTTAGTGCTTTCTGACCATCACTCTCATAAGGTTTTGGGGGGATTTTTTTGTTTTTTGTTTTTATTAATTCATATGATCCGAATCCCATTAGTGGCTCAACTAGGGTTAAGGAGAATAGTCATTTGTGGATCACAGGAGGCACATGACTCCACCCTTAGCCAAGTGGGTTCAGATGGGGTTTTGGCTTGGTGAATGGCAGTTGCTGAGGATTTCATGCCAGGGCTTTAAGGTTGTAACTTTGGCACTAATTTGGCTTGATAGCATTTTGTTGACATTGTCATTGCCATAATTTAATCTGTTTGTCCTTGCTTATTAGTTAATCTATTTTTCAGCTTATTTTGGACACTTTGCCAATTATATCTAACAGTTGTCATTTCTACTCATATTTCAAACCCATTGGTAATCTTCACCTCTTTAAGCTTCACATGCCCATCTTTCCACTCACAGACCTTCCTTTACTACTTTACAACCCTGATCCGTGCCAGCAGAACCTTGAAGTTTACACATGCTCTTGTATTGGTGTTTACATCATGTGTTCTAATATAATTGATTTTTATGGGTTTGAGTACAGTTAGATTACTTCTGAAGAAAAGTCCTCCAGGAAGCTTCTTGCAGAGAAAAAAGTAGTGGACCCGGCCTTTATTTTTTTGTCTGATTATCTGCTGGCATCTTTCCTTGGTGAGGTCTCCACCACTGACTAACTTGTGGGACTAAGCCATAAGTAACTACCATTTCTTCAGAGTTTAACCTACTTTTCTTAAAGATTAGCCCATAGAACCATGCCTACCTGTAACAGATGTTCGTTTATGTTGAGAAATCTTCTTTCCTATAAGATCAACATGTAATTCACCAGCATTTCCTTTTGTTCAGGTTGCTGCTGTGGAGCAGAGGATGTGGAGGCTCCCACTGAACAGAATGCTTCTGAAAGGGTGTCACAGGCAAAGGATCCTAATCTGGCCTTGTCTTCCCAGAAGAGCCACCCCTGTGAGAGTTGTGACCTTGTCTTGAGAGACATTTTCAACTTGGTTGAGAAGCAGGAATCACACCTGTTGAAATCTGGCACATGTGGAGAACGATTTTATTTAAGTACAAAGTGTCAGCACCATGAGAATCCGTACGTGGAAAAAAACCATTTTGAAAGAAATGTGGACAAAGTCTCACTCACAAAGGGCCACAATGTCAGTGTGTCCCAGATGCTTCTTACCGGCCAAGTGGTAGGGCTGAACACCCTTACTGAATCAGGACATCTCCAACAACAGACTACTCCTACCAGGAACAGGCCAGATGAAACCTCAGAGTCTGGGGTGACTTTGCAAATAAGAGAAACTTATCATGAGAAAGTTTACACAGGAGAAAGACCCTTTGAGTGCAGTGAGTGTGGTAAATCCTATTTTAGTAGCAGTGGCCTTCGTTATCATCAGAGAGTTCACATAGGAGAAAGGCCTTATGAGTGCAGTGACTGTGGGAAATCTTATTTCTGTAGCTCTGTCCTTCGTTATCATCAGAGAGTTCACACTGAAGAAAGGCCTTATAAATGCAGTGAGTGTGGGAAATCTTTTATTAGCAACTCTAACCTTCGTTACCATGAGAGAGTTCACACTGGAGAAAGGCCTTATGAGTGCTGTGAATGTGGAAAATCTTTTATCAGGAACTCTAACCTTCGTTATCATCAGAGAGTTCATACTGGAGAAAGGCCTTATGAGTGCAGTGAATGTGGGAAATCTTATTTCACTAACTCTAAACTTCGTTATCATCAGAGAATTCACACTGGGGAAAGACCTTATGAGTGTTGTGAATGTGGGAAATCTTTTGTTAGGGAGTCCATCCTTCATTTTCATCAGAGAGTTCACACTGGAGAAAGGCCTTATGAGTGCCATGAATGTGGGAAATCTTTTATCAGGAAGTCTAACCTTCGTTATCATCAGAGAGTTCATAATGGAGAAAGGCCTTTTGAGTGCAGTGAGTGTGGAAAATCTTTTTCTAGTAGCAATGGCCTTCGATATCATCAGAGAATTCACACTGGAGAAAGGTCTTATGAGTGCAGTGAGTGTGGAAAATCTTTTCCCTTCAATTTTCAGCTGTCTAAGCATATGAGAGTTCACATTAGAGGACAATCTTAGAATGTAGTTTTTTAATAAGTGTTAACAACAGTGTAGGTAACTTGAAGGCTCCATTTGTCTAATTTTAATTATATGCACCCAAATGTCAATGGTATGGAGATTTTCCATAAGTTTTATTTAGATGAGAGGCATGTGTGTCTGTGTTATACTTTCTAAGGTGTTCAGGACTTTCCAGATTTATGTCTTTTTAAATTTGTGTTGCCAAAGGTAGTTCACCTGTACCATCTAGCAGGTGTCCACTGTTTACATCAGCCACTATCCTAATATCCTTAGAGAAGCTGATTTTTTTCTCTGATTTGTTGGAGGAAATGATCATGTAGCATGAGGTATTAGGGGATCAGCATTTATTTAACTGTGATAAGTTGTGACATGGACCTGACTCAGTGTTGACCTTAGAGTACATCATCTGCATTCAGCTTGCAGATGGAGCTGCCTTTTCAGGGACCTGGTTTCCTAAATACCTGTGATGAATATTTTCAATGTTGAAGTCACCAATGCAAGAAATGCCACAGCCATGATTCATGGTTTTGGAATGTTTTATTTACTGTGTTGTTTAGGTTATAAGTAGATTTTGTCTCTAGGGGCGTGAAGATGTCAAGAACTTTTTTTTATTATTATTTTTTTATTTTACATGAAGCTGGAAACGGGGAGAGACAGTCAGACAGACTCCCGCATGTGCCTGACCGGGATCCACCCAGCACGCCCACCAGGGGCGAAGCTCTGCCCACCAGGGAGCGATGCTCTGCCCACCAGGGAGCGATGCTTTGCCCACCAGGGAGCGATGCTTTGCCCCTCCGGGGCGTCGCTCTGCCACGACCAGAGCCACTCTAGCACCTGGGGCAGAGGCCAAGGAGCCATCCCCAGCGCCCGGGCCATCTCTGCTCCAATGGAGCCCTGGCTGCGGGAGGGGAAGAGAGAGACAGAGAGGAAGGAGGGGGGGTTGGAGAAGCAAATGGGCGCTTCTCCTATGTGCCCTGGCCGGGAATCGAATCCGGGTCCCCCGCACGCCAGGCCGACGCTCTACCGCTGAGCCAACCGGCCAGGGCCAGATGTCAAGAACTTTTACATGGCCTGACCAGGCAGTGGCGCAGTGGATAGAGCATTGGACTGGGATGCAGAGGACCCATGTTCAAGACCCCAAGGTCTCCAGCTTGAGCGCAGGCTCATCTGGCTTGAGCAAAAAGCTCACCAGCTTGGACCCAAGGTCTCTGGCTTGAGCAAGGGGTTACTTGGTCTGCTGAAGGCCAACGCTCAAGGCACATATGAGAAAGCAATCAATGAACAACTAAGGTGTCAGAACGAAAAACTGATGATTGATGCTTCTAATCTCTCTCCGTTCCTGTCTGTCTGTCCCTATCTATCCTTCTCTCTGACTTTCTCTCTGTCCCTGTAAATAAAAAAAAAGAACTTTTACACGGGTCTCAAACTTTCTCTGCCTTCAAAGGCACAGTGTGGTGCTGAAATCAACTTTTGCCAAATTTTTATTGTTGCCCATATCCTCCTAGAAAAGTGCCAAAGTGCCTGATATGTGGCCCTCCTGTAGAGCCTGTGTGCCGTGACTTTTTGGAGATTCAGATATCATTTTGGAATGTGAGTTGGTGTCACAACATCAGTTGCTTCTGGGAACACATGACATTTATTCTTGTTTACAAGGACTCCAGTATTAGTGAAAGAAAACATTTTTGGAATAGTTGCACAGGGCTGTGTGTTTTTCTTTTTTAATTCAGTGAGAGAAGGAGAGACAGAGACAGACTTCTGTATGCTTCCTGACTGGGATCCACCTGGCAATTTCACTAAGGGGTGATACTCTGCCCATTTGGGGCATTGCTTCATTGCTCAGAACTGAACTCTTCTTCGCGCCTGATGCAGTGGAGCATTGCTCAGGAGCCCAGGCCAACTCACTCTAATCGAACCATGGCTGCAGGAGTGAGAGAGAGAGACAACCAAGAGGGGGAGCAGTGGAGAAGCAGATGGGCACTTCTCCTGTGTGTCCTGACCAGGAATCAAACCTGGGACATCCGAATGCTGGGCTGATACACTACCACTGAGCCAACCAGCCAGGGCTAATGTGTGTTCCTCTTATCTTAGTATGTGGCAACAGTACAGCCTGCAGTCTTTGTCAGCTGATATCTTTTGCTGAATGGCTGGTAGGCTACACTCTGAAAGTGCTCCATCCCCTCACAAGGACCCTGACCTGAGCGGTTGTGCTGGATCAAGGTGTCATGAACCTTGCTATCTTCTAAAACCTGAAAGAACTTCCACCAGTCTGAATGGGGGAAATGGATGTCTGCTGTATTTGAAATGGAGGTCTGCTGTATTTGAAAAGTGGATAAAAGCATTTTTAATTTTTAAATAAGAGAAAGCTTCTTAGAGGATTACTATTGATTTTTAATTTTTATTGCATGGATACATACCCATAGTTTTTAGTTAGGTATAATATTTCATGTGATGTCAAAAAGATTCTGTGCTATTATGTAAGTCATTTTTCAGTATGACTATACCTCTTCATTCTAACTATAATTTGTGAATATATTACTAATCTTATTGCATTGACAATGCCATCCATCTCATCATCTTACCTATATATTTTTATTTATGTTGATTTTAGAGAAAAGAAAAGTTTGATTTGTTACTCCACTTATGCATTCAGTTGTTGATTCTTTCATGATAAAACTTGCAAACTTGGCCAGGGCTTCACATATAAATCGTTAAATATGTCTAACTCAGAAATTATGTTTTTATTCATTGACTTTAGAGATGGAGGAAGGGAAATAGAGAAAGAAACATTAATCTGTTTCTCTATGTGCCTCTGCAAATCGAAATGATGCCCTAATCAAGCTAAGCTAAACTGAAGTTTTCTTTATCATAATTACAACTTTTTCTTTCTTTCTTTCTTTTTTATTAAGCAATAGGCAGAGAGGAAGAGACAGAGTCCTGCATGTGCCCAGATTAGGGTCCATCTGGCAAGCGCCCTACCAGGATATGCTTGGCCCGCTGGGGTTGCTGCTCCATTGCTCAGCAACCAAGCTATTTTAGCTCCTGAGGCAAAGCCTCTGAACCATCCTCAGTGCCTGGGGCCAACTCCCTCAAACTATTTAAACCATGGCTGTGGGAGGGAAAGGGAAAAAGAGAAGAGAGGGGGGTGTAGAAGCAGATGGTTGCTTCTCCTATGTGCCCTGACAGGGAATTGAACCTAGGATTTCCACACACCAGGCCGATGCTCTCCTGCTAAGCCAACTAGCCAGGGCTAACATATTCACACTATCAAAGATACCAGTAATTATGCTTCAAAATAGAATTTTCTGTATTTTCAAAAATTTATTTTTCTCAATTGATATATGATAAACTCCCATTTTATGTTTACAGTATGCATCTTAGCTTTTTTGTTTCAAATGTTTGTCCTACATTATTGTGTTAGATTTGTCATATGTATGATGGTGTAACTACATCAATTGTTCAGTAAAATTTTCCAGATTCTCCAATGTGGACATGCATTGCTTGACTGAGAAGTGCTCAGTTGACCTTCACAGATAACAAATTTTAATAAACATGAAGTCAAAACCCTCTACCTGCAACATGATTGTAACTCAGTGAAGGCTCAGATGATGGTTTGCATTTTTTAGAAATAAGTATTTTAATCAAAGTATGTACATTATTATGTTTGACATAATGCTTAGGCACGCTTAATAGACTATAATAGTGTATGGTGTGAACATAAATTTTATATGCACTGGGGAACCAACAAATTAGTATGACTAGCTTTAGTGCCATTATTCACTTGGTTACACTGGAACAAAACCCACATTATCTCAGGAATGCTTGTAATTGCACTCGATGTCGTCAACATGTTTTCCACTTTTTGTAATAAACTAGTGACAGAGGCCTCAGATCAAATATAGGTTGACTAGTCACACCGCTGAATATGCAAAGCTGAGACTTCTGGTAGCATCAAGAGCAGATGTTTTAAGTATTAGCGTGTGTTTTGGGACATTAAGTTTCCATGGTGGGTCCAACTGAGGCGGTACACATAATGTTTTGTTTTTTGTCTACTTTCCTTAATGACATTCTGTTTGAAGGAGCCAGATGCCAGATGGCCAGATAAACAAGAAGCAGGACAGGGTGCCCTACATATTCAGAGCAGATCCTGAAGAAAGATATACAAGAGCCCCAGCTAAAGGAAGTCACACATGCACACCATACACAACTATGCCCCTAATAATAGACCCTGGGCAGTTGGCTCAGTGGACAGAGCATATACCTGCAGTACAAATGTCCCTGGTTCGACTCCTGGTCACAGCACATTAGAAATGACCATCTGCTTCTCTTCTCCTCCCTCTTTTCTTCCCTCTCTTCCCCTCTTGCAGCCAATGGCTCAAATGGTTCAAGTGTCAGTCCCAGGCACTGGGGATAGCTTGATTACTTGGAGCAACAGCCCCAGAGGGAGGTTGGTGGGTGGATCCTAGTAGGGGCGCATGTAAGAGTCTGTCTCTTTTCTCCTCACTTAAAAAAATTATCTCTCCTGGGTTGCATTAGAAAGCTCAATATTTTTGGTGTATTTTCAGGATGTATGCCCCAATATCCACACTGGGCAGGCCAGAAACTGAGAACAAGGCCCATGCTCCAGGCTGGAAGCCAGACCTGTTCTTAACCTTCTATATCTATCTGTCTCTTAACTTCCATTATCTGCAAACAAAGCAGTATAAATATCCCAACCCCTTACTCCATCTAAGCACTCATTCTTGGGGCAACCCAACCCCCCTTTGTTCAATAAGTACTGTATTTCTAATAAATATTCACTATGCTTGTTTCTGCAGTTGCCTTGTCTGTGAATTCTTTCTCCCAAAGAACACAAGACTGGAGGCTGAGGATTGAGATCTACTTTTGGAACGACCGTGGCCTGAGTGAACAGACAGTACAGCTCTTTTCAGGGTTTTTCATCCAATGTCATGTTTATCCACTGGACTATTATCTATTGTGCCAGCTGTCATTGAGGGTATTTGGTTAATGGTTGATGGTTAAATTTATGACTTTGCACTGTTTAGACATGCCTGTATATTACCTAATTTTATCAAGACATCTACGTTTATTACATAGAAAGTATCCATAGAGAAGAAAAATTTCTAATTTATATTTGTTTACCCTAAATCGCAGTCTGTGCATCAAAGTGAGAAAAGAGTTTGATACACCGCTTTTTCTGGCCATTTTCTTTTCTTTTCTTTTTCTTTCTTTTTTTTTCTGTATTTTTCTGAAGCTGGAAACCGGGAGGCAGTCAGACAGACCCCCGCATGCGCCCCACCGGGATCCACCCGGCACGCCCACCAGGGGGCGATGCTCTGCCCCTCCGGGCGTCGCTCTGCCGCTACCAGAGCCGCGCTAGCGCCCGAGGCAGAAGCCACGGAGCCATCCCCAGCGCCCGGGCCATCTCCGCTCCAATGGAGCCCTGGCTGCAGGAGGGGAAGAGAGAGAGACAGAGAGGAAGGAGATAGGGAGGAGCGGAGAATCAGATGGGCGCTTCTCCTGTGTGCCCTGGCCGGGAATCGAACCCTGGATTTCCGCACGCTAGGCCGACGCTCTACCACTGTGCCAACCGGCCAGGGCCCTGGCCATTTTCAAAACGTCATTTGGACAGGGACTCTTGAATTTCCCAGCAATTCACCTGGGGGAGGCCGAGGGTCAGCTGCACAAAAACAGAATCCCCGCCTTGGACTGCAGGAACTATATTACCCAGAAAGCGCTGCGCCGACGACCACAGATTACGCCAGAGAAGGTTCCCCACCAGTGTTTCCGCTCAGGCTCAAGGATCAGGGCCGGGCCTTCCGTGGTTCTTTGGCTCGTGGTTGGTCTCTGAAGAACTGTCAGCACTTCCGGGGCACTGAATCGCTGGAGATCGTAGAGAGCAAAGGCGCGAGATTCGAGATCGTGGTTCCCGGTGCACAGAAGGCATTGTGACTCTCAGCAACCCCGCCCCGGGCGACCTGCGCCAGGGCCGGCACCGGAACCGCCGAGACCTGAGCCACCTCCTCGCCCGCCGCTCCTGCCGGGCTCCTCACACCCCAACATCCAAAGGCGATGGCGGCCGCACTGAGGCGCCCGGCTGAGGTGAGTGAGTGCGCTGCTGGGCAAATGAGTTTGTAAAATTTCTGTTTTCTGAATTTCCTTCACTTTTTTGTTTTGTTTTGTTTTTTGTTGTTGTTTTTTTTTTGACAGAGACTGAGAGAGAATCAGAGAGAGGGAAAGACAGATAGGAAAGGAGAGAAATGAGAAGCATCAATTTTTTGTTGTGGCAATTTAGTTGTTCATTGACTGCTTTCTCATATGTGCCTTGACCGTGGGGCTACAGCAGACCAAGTAACCCTTTGCTCGAGCCAGCGACCTGGGTCCAAGCTGGTGAATTTTGCCCAAACAGATAAACTTGCGCTCAAGCTGGCGACCTTGGGGTCTCGAACCTGGGTCCTCTGCATCCCAGGCCGATGCTCTATCCACTGCGCCAGCACCTGGTCAGGCGAATTTGCTTCACTTTTATTGTTAAAAATGATGGCTCTTGCAGGTTAGCTAAGCGGTCGCGATTCAGCCCAGCGTGTGGAACTCCTGAACTCGATTCCCAGGCAGGGCATACAGGAAAAGCGCTCATCTGCTTCTTCACCTGTCCCCCTCTTCTTTCTCTCTGTTCTCTGTTTTCCCCTCCCGTAGCCAAGGCTCTAGTGGAGCAAAGTTAGCTCGTGCACGAAAATGGCGCCATGGCCTCCTCCTCAGGGGCTAGAATGGCTCCGATTGCAACGGAGCAACACCCCAAATGGGCAGAGCATCGCTCGCAGGTGGGCATGGCAGGTGGATCCCGGTTGGGCACATGCAGGAGTCTGTCTGCCCCCACCTTCTCAGAAAAAAATACCAAAATAATAAAATGGCAGTTCAGTGTGTGCTCCCCCGTCAGAGCAAGGCAGCTGATTGCAAATTGCGAGTTGCATTCCTTCTTGGGAAGCGCCATTGTTTGCTAATATTTGCTGGGGGAGAGGATTTCTCGCCAGAAAGTTTTCAAAGGAAAGAACAGAAGTGGAAAAGAGATTCTTCTCTCACAACTGGGAGGTGCAGTAGGATATCTTTTTTCTCCCTGAGAGGAGTGAGGCCCAGGCCCCCTCTTCCCTGAGAAGGAAGAAACAAAAAGAATACAAGAGAAAGGAGCCCGCAGGGGTAACTGATTCAGCCAGTGATAAATCAGCTACATCCCATACTTCGCATAATGGGTGCTTAAGAGTCACTTACAGCCTGACCAGGCGGTGGTGCAGTGGATAGAGCATCGAACTGGGATGCAGAAGGACACAGGTTCGAGACCCCGGGGTTGCCAGCTTGAGCGCGGTTCATCTGGCTTGAGCAAAAAAGCTCACTAGCATGGACCCAAGGTCACTGGCTCGAGCGGGGGGTTACTCGGTCTGCTGAAGGCCCGCGGTCATGGCACATATGAGAAAGCAATCAATGAACAACTAAGGTGTCACAACGAAAAACTGATAATTGATGCTTCTCATCTCTCTCCGTTCCCGTCTGTCTGTCCCTATCTATCCCTCTATCTGACTCTCTCTGTTCCTGTAAAAAAAAAAAAAAAAAAAGAGTCACTTACAATACAAAGCAAGAATAGTAGGATATATATTTAACTATGGCCAGTGATGTGGGAACCCCTTCCCCTTTGCTGACCCCACCGAAACTTTCCCTCCCCTCTCCTTGAGTCCTGGGAATCCTTAAAAAAAGAAATCACATGCCCATTGCTTAGATACTGTAAAGATATATAACCTGTAAGAATATCAAATTTAGGAAGCTCATATTTTAGAGCTACAAGCTTTACGTGCTCTGCTGGCTTTAATAAATTCTCAGTGGTAGTCAACCTAGTCCCTACCACCCACTAATGGGCGTTCCAGCTTTCATGGTGGGCGGTAGCGGAGCAACCAAAGTATAAATAAAAAGATAGATTTAACTATAGTAAGTTGTTTTATAAAGATTTATTCTGCCAAACTTAGCGAAAATCCGACAGAAAGTACTTGGTAAGTAATTATTATTATATGCTTTAACTTACTGTAACTCTGTTTATAAATTTTATAAAGTAAAGTTACTTCCCTACTTTATAAATCACCATTACTGTGGAACCGGTGGGTGGTTAGAAAATTTTACTACTAACAGAGATACAAAAGTGGGCAGTAGGTATAAAAAGGTTGACTACCCCTGATTTAAAGTTATCTGAGCCTGACCTGGAGGTGGCACGGTTGATAGAACATCAGATTAGGATGCAGAGGACCCAGGTTCTAGACCCCGAGCTTGCCAGCTTGAACCCAAGGTCGCTGGCTTGAGCAAGGGGCACTACCTCTGCTGTAGCCCCCTTGCCAAGGCACATGACAAAGCAGTCAATAAACACGTAAGGTGCCGCAACAAAGAATTGATGCTTCTAATTTCTCTCTCTTCCTGTCTGGCTGTCCCTCTCTCTGTCTCTCTCATGGAGGAATAAAAAAAGAATGTTAACTATCCTCCCGTGGGTTGCTTCCAGATACACCTGATCTCTTGCTCTCTAGGGGAAAAGCAGAAACCTGGCTTTCTTGTGGCTTTCCTGTCTTGGGGAGACAATAATAAACAGAATGGTCTACCATCCTTGGGCTCCACTGATTCTTTACCTTCTGCCTGAATTCAGTGAGAAACTTGCATGTGAATGGAATGATGCTGGCAGCCCTTGTCCTACAAGCAGTTAGTCACTGCCTGACTGGGAGGCAGAGGTGCTATTTTAGTGCTTGACGCAAGGCCATGGGGCCACATTCAGCTCCTGGGGCCAACTTGCTCCAGGTGAGCCATGGTTGCAGGAGAGGAACAGGTCATTGGATCTGTAGTATTTCTATAACAGGGTGGTTAACTTTCTCGAGGGCCAACATAAAATTTCTAGTAGATCGGTTCACGAACCAGCAATTGAAAAACACTGGCGAGGGTCTCATTTACCTGCCGTCCTTCATAACCCAGCAATTGTTGCTGAGGGCAATAAGAGTGATTCACCGGGACTGGGCTGTCTCTGAACTGGAGAGTCCTGGAGGGAGTTGTGCATGGGGAAGATTTATAAGAAGTGGAATTGTGGGTTCTCAGAAATATTGTTACAGTTTCATTTGTATTCATTCCTACAGGTTGGTGTGACTTTCGGAGATATTGCCCTGTACTTCTCCAGGAATGAATGGTGCCTTCTTAATGAGGCTCAGAGACGCCTGTACCTGGATGTGATGCTGGAGAACTTTGAGCTTAAGTCCTCGCTGGGTAAGAGCCTCATTATGCTCAGGGACCTGGCCTAGGATTTGCATTTCCTTTTGCCTTCTATCCCTGGAGGATGCATGTGTTCACATGTGCACTGTGGACACTACTTGGTTTTGCAGTTTTCTGGGTACTTGCTGTCCTTGGTAGGGCTTGTTTGTTTGCACTTCCCTCTTCTCTTCCTGCAGCGCCAACACCTGATGTACTGAACCCTCAGAGGGAAGGATTTGAAGTCAGTAGTCTTTCAGGGATCCTGATGAGTTCTGCCTTGATTAATGAAGAAACACATTTTTTTTATTATTGTTGATTCTTTTCCTTCCTTCCTTCCTTCCCTTCCTTCCCTTCCTTCCCTTCCTTCCCTTCCTTCCTTCCTTCCTTCCTTCCTTCCTTCCTTCCTTCCTTCCGCAGGGAAGCAGACTCCTGCATGCGCCCCAACTGGGATCCACCAGGCAAGCCTTTTTCCATGCAAAGCTCTGCTCATCTGGGGGCATTTGCTCCATTACTTGGCAACCAAACTATTTTAGCGCTTGAGGTGAGGCCATGTGACCACACTCAGTTCCTGGGGCCAACTTGCTCCAGCTGAGCCATGGCTGCAGGAGAGGAACAGAGAGACAGAGAAAGGAGAGGGAAAGGGTGGAGAAGCAGATGGGCGCTTCTCCTGTGTTCCCTGACCAGAAATCTATCCTGGGACTTCCACATGCCTGGCTGATGCTTTACCTCTCAGCCAACTGGCCAGGGCTTTTGTTGATTTAGTGTACATAAGTTTTAGAAAATTCTCTCTACGTTCTTAGCACCTTTTTGTTTTTTAAAGAGAGAGAGAGACAAAGAGAGATGAGTAGCGTCAACTTTTAGTTGTGGCACTTAAGTTGTTCATTGATTGTTTCTCATACATGCCTTACTGCGGAGGAGCAGCAGGTGGGGCACCAGCTGAGCTAGTGACCCCTTGCTCAAGCAGGTCATTGGGCTTCAGGCCAGTGGCCTTTGGGCTCAAGCCAGTGACTATGGGATCATGTTCATGATCCCATGCTCAAGTCGCAGCCTCTGGGTTTTTGTTTTTTGTTTTTTTAATAATGTTCATCTTAATCTTTATTTATTTGTTTATTGTGACAAGAACAGAGAAACAGAGAGGGACAGATAGGGACAGACAGGCAGGAAGGGAGAGAGATGAGAAGCATCAATTCTGCCTTGTGGCACCTTAGTTGTTAATTGATTGCTTTCTCATATGTGCCTTGACTGAGGGGCTACAGCAGACCGAGTAACCCCTTGATCAAGCAGTGACCTTGGGCTTCAAGCCAGTGAACTCACACTTAAGCCGGTGACCTCAGGGTTTTGAACCTGAGTCCTCTGCATCCCAGTCCAGTGTCCACCCACTGCGCCACCACCTGGTCAGGCACAACCTCTGGGTTTCAAACCTGGCACCTCGGCGTACCAGGTTAATGCTCTAGCCACTGCTCCACCACCAGTCAGGTTCTAAGCACCTTTTTCAAATGTTTGTTTTGGCTCTTGAGTCCTTTGAATGCCTGGTGTATGTTATATATTAATT
This sequence comes from Saccopteryx leptura, assembly GCF_036850995.1. Classification (NCBI taxonomy): domain Eukaryota; kingdom Metazoa; phylum Chordata; class Mammalia; order Chiroptera; family Emballonuridae; genus Saccopteryx; species Saccopteryx leptura. The sequence goes on along the minus strand of NC_089505.1, from coordinate 82,617,554 downwards.
TCTAGTTAGATACAGGTTCACATCTTTTTGCACTTTGCTGTATTGTGCTTTGTGAATAATTGCCGGTTTTATCAAATTGAATGTTTTCGGTGAGTCTGTGTTCAGCAAGTCTGCTGCCATCATTTTCCCAGCAGGCTCAGATACTGGTTACCAGTGTTAAAAGTAAAGTATTTTTAATTGAGTTATGTAGAATTTTTTATATAAGGCTATCACATTGTTAATATTGCAGTGTCATGTTAACGTAACTATTATTCACTGGAAAATCAAATCTTTGTGTGACCTACCACAATATTCACTTTGTTATGTTGATCTGAACGAACCCACGATTTCTCCAATGGATAGCTTTTTATGGTTGGCAATATGTTCTCTGATTCTGTAGATGGGCTTTTTATTTCATTTTGTTAATTGCTGTTGTTCTCTGCAAAAGCTTGTTTATTTGCTGTAGTCAGGACTATTTATTTTTGAAATGATTTCTGAAACAAATCTCTGAGGCTTTACTTTTACGTTGTGTGGAAGGAATTCTAAGTTTGAAAGACTGACATTTAATTCTTTAATCCATTTGGAAATAATTTCAACACCATTCATATAAGAAACTATCCTTTCTCTATTGTATGCCTTTTGGTTTTTATCAAAGGTTAGTTGAACATGTGTGCCTGGGTTCATTTCTGTGTTCTTTATTCTTTCCTATTGGACTACGTGTCTGTGTTTTTGTTGATAACCCCTAGTTTTATTGCTTTGGTTTTGTAATAGACTGACATCGGAAGTAGTATTTCTTCTGATTTGTTCTTGCTTAAGATTCCTATTGCTATTTGAGGTCATTTTAGGTTCCATACATTTTAGGATGCTTTTCTTTTCCCCCCCGTGTACAATACCATTGGAATTGTGATCGGGATTGTATTCACTCTGTTCGTTGCTTTGGGTATTTTTTTTAACATGAAATTTATTTTAATTTATTGTATTTACATAGATTCTAGTGTCCCCCCCAAATACATCCTCCCCTCCCTTATGTTCCCCAGAATGTCCACATGCCAGGCTGACAGTCTAACACTGAGCCAATTGGCCAAGGGCAAAAAAATTCTTTTTAATATTTTTAGATATTGATTTTAGGGATGGGATGAGGGAGGGAGAGAGAGAGACACTGATTTGTTGATGAACTTATTTGTGCATTCATTGGTTCCTTTTTGTTTGTGCCCTGGCCAAAGATCAAATGCACAAACAACCTTGGCATATCAGGATGACGCTCTAACCATCTGACTTACCTGGAGAGGGCTGCTCAATTATCATTATTTAAACTTTTCTTTTTAATCACTTTGTTTTGTGCTATCTCATTGTAACTAGGTTGCATTTTCCAAAGAATTCCTGGTGAGCCATTTTTCAGATGTGTTTGGCAACTCCGTATGTTTGATAAAATGTTTGATCATGGGTTCTGCCATATCTGCTATGACCTTTAGTGATTTTTAAATTTTATTTATTTATTAAAATTTTTTATCTTTCTGCCTGACCAGGCAGTGGCACAGTGGATAGAGCATTGGACTGGGATGCGGAAAGACCCAGATTCTAGACCCTGAGGTCGCCAGCTTGAGTGCGGGCTCATCTGGTTTGAGCAGAGCTCACCAGCTTGGACCCAAGGTTGCTGGCTCGAGCAAGGGGTTACTCGGTCTGCTGAAGGCCCGTGGTCAAGGCACATAGGAGAAATCAATCAATGAACAACTAAGGTGTCGCAACAAAAAACTGATGATTGATGCTTCTCATGTCTCTCCATTCCTGTCTGTCCCTATCTATCCCTCTCTCTGACTCTCTCTGTCCCTGTTAAAAAATATATATATATATTTTTTTTTTTTTCTACCTGACCAGGCGGTGGTGCAGTGCATAGTGCGTCAGACTGGGACGCAGAGGACCCAGGTTCAAGACCCCGAGGTCGCCAGCTTGAGCGTGGGCTCATTGGGTTTGAGCAAAGTTCACCAGATTGAGCCAAGGTCGCTGGCTTGAGCAAGGGGTCACTCGGTCTGCTGAAGGCCCCCAGTCAAGGCACATGTGAGAAGTCAATCAATGAACAACTAAGGAACCTCAACAAAGAATTGATGTTTCTCATCTCTCTTCGTTCCTGTCTGTCTGTCCCTATCTGTTCCTCTCTCTGACTCTGTGCCACCAAAAATAAAAAGTTTATTTTTCTTAATTTTTAGTTCTTTTTCCCTTTTTTCCAAGTGAGAGGAGAGGAAATAGTGAGACAGACTCCTGCAGGCACATGGACTAGGATCCACTTAGCAACCCCATCTTGGGCTGATGCTTGAATCAACCAAGGTATATTTAGTGCCCGAGGCTGACGTGCTCAGAGAAACCGAGTAATCCTCAGTGCATAGAGACCGATGCTCACACAGTGGAGCCACTGGTGCAGGAGGGGGAAAGAGAGGAGCAAGGGGCGAGGGAGGGGATAGAGCAAGAGATGGTTGCTTCTCTTGTGTGCCCTGAATGAAAATCAAACTCAGTATGTCCATATGCCGACACTCTATCCACTAGCCACCAGAGCCCCCTTGTTTGTTTGTTTTTGAGAGAAAGAGAAAGACAGGGAGAGAGAGACAGAAATATCGAGTTGCACCTGTGTGTGCCCTTTCTGGGGAATTGAACCGACCACCTTCTTGTTCCAGACCACTGCTCCAACCAACTGGACTATCCAGCAAGGGCAAAAAAAAGTTTATTTATTTTTGAGGGAGAGGAAGGGGCAGAGAGACAGAAACATCTATCTATTCCTGTATGTGACCTAACTAGGGGTCAAACCCACAACCTTTGTGTATAGCAGGGGTCCCCAAACTACGGCCTGCGGGCCGCATGCAGCCCCCTGAGGCCATTTATCCGGCCACCGCTGCACTTCCTGTAGGGGCACCTCTTTCATTGGTGGTCAGTGAGAGAAGCACATTGACCATCTCATTAGCCAAAAGCAGGCCCATAGTTCCCATTTAAATACTGGTCAGTTTGTTGATTTAAATTTACTTGTTCTTTATTTTAAATACTGTATTTGTTCCCGTTTTGTTTTTTTACTTTAAAATAAGATGTGTGCAGTGTGTATAGGGATTTGTTCATAGTTTTTTTTATAGTCCAGCCCTCCAACGGTCTGAGGGACAGTGAACTGGCCCCTTGTGTAAAAAGTTTGGGAACCCCTGGTAGATAGGGATGATGCTCTAACTAGCCGAGCTGCCTGGCCAGGGCCTTTTTTTTTTTTTTTTTTCATTTTGTTTTTATTTTGTGACAGACAGGAAGGGAGGGAGATGAGAAACATTACCTCATAATTGCAGCACTTTAGATCTTCATTGACTGATTCTCATATGTGCTTTGATGGGGGTTGGGAAGGGCTCCAGCTGAGCCAGTGACCCCTGGCTCAAGCCAGGAACCATGGAGTCATGTCTGTGATGTGGCACTCAAGCTGGTGAGCCTGCACTCCAGCTGGATGAGTCCGTACTAAGGCTAGCAACCTCAGGGTTTTGAACTTCGGTCCTCTGTGTCCAGGCCAATACTCAATCCACTATGCTACCGCCTGTTTTGATTATCGTGAATCTTTTTTTTTTTTTTTTTTAACAGAGAGAGGGATAGATAGGGACAGACAGACAGGAACAGAGAGAGATGAGAAGCATCAGTCATCAGTTTTTTATTGCAACACCTTAGTTGTTCATTGATTGCTTTCTCCTATGTATCTTAACCGCAGGCCTTCAGCAGACCGAGTAACCCCTTCCTTGAGCCAGCGACCTTGGGTCCAAGCTGGTGAGCTTTGCTCAAACCAGATGAGCCTGTGCTCAAGCTGGCAACCTCGGGGTCTCGAACCTGGGTCCTCCACATCCCAGTTCGACGCTCTATCCACTGTGGCACTGCCTGGTCAGGCTATCGTGGATCTTTACATAGTATAATATAAAGTCAGGTAGTGAGATACCTTTGGCTTTATTCTTTTTTTTTTTAGGATTACTTTGTATATTTTGTGGTCTTTTAAGGTTCCCTACAAATCTGGTGGTTCTTTTTTTGTTTTATTTCTTTTTTTAAAATGACATTTGGATTTTAATGGGGGTTGCATTAAATTTAACCTTTATTGCACATATGCATTTCAGTAATTGCTTGTTATTTACATTTCTCGTCATTAAACTTTTTTGATTTATACCATACATATCTAAAATTTCCTTATGAGTATGTACTTTATTTACTTTAAATATAATTTATTAACATGTTTGTAATGTTATTACTTTGAGAAAGCCTGACACATCATCTTACTGGACATCTTAGATATATCCGTAAAGGACAAATTATCTTTTACGATGATAATTATAATAGAATGGTTTTAAATGAAAGGAGAGATAGTGAGACAGACTTCTGCAAGTGCCTCCACCAGGATTGTCCCAGCAAACCCTTATAAAGCCATTTTTAGCTCCTGAGAATGGCACTCAACTGAGCTATCTTCAGCACCCATCAAAAACCAATTCAATGTGGCCGTGCCTGTGGGAGGGAAAGTGTTCGGTTAACATTCCCGTTGCCATAGCTTAATCTGTTTGTCCTTGCTTATCGCTTAGTCTATTTGTCAGCTTATTGCTGACAGTGCCAATTACTCAGATCTAACAGTTGTCATTTCTACTCACCTTCAAACCCATGAGTAATCTTTACCTCTTTAAACTTCACATGCCAACCTTTCTCTCACAGGTCTCTCTTTACTACTTTACAACCTTGATCCGTGCCAGCAGAACCTTGAAGTTTGCACATGCTCTTCTATTGGTGTTTATATCATGTGGTTTAATATAATTGATTGTTATGGGTTTGAGCACATTCAGTTTACTCTCTCAGGAAAAGTCCTGCAGGAAGCCGTTTGCAGAGGAAAAAACAGTGGACCTGGTCTTTATTTTTGTGTCCCATTGTATGCTGGCATCTTTCCTTGGTGAGGTCTCCACCACTGACTGACTTTTGTGGCTGAGTAATGAGTAACTACCATTTCTTCAGAGTTTAACTTACTTTTCTTAAAAATGATCCCATAGAATCATGCCTACCTGTGACAGATGTTCGTTTATGTTAAGAAATTGTGTTTCCTATACGGTCACATGTAATTCACCAGCATTTCCTTTTGTTCAGGTTGCTGCTGTGGAGCAGAGGATGTGGGGGCACCCACTGAACAGAATGCTTCTGAATGGGTGTCACAGGCAAAGGATTCTAATGTGGCTTTGTCTTCCCAGAAGAGCCACCCCTGTGAGAGTTGTGGCCCCGTCTTGAGAGACATTTTCAACTTGGTTGAGAAGCAGGGATCACACTTGTTGAAATGCGGTGCATGTGGAGAACTATTTTATTTCAGTGCAAAGTGTCAGCACCATGAGGATCAGTATGTGGAAAAGAAGCTTTTTGAAAGACATGTGGACAGGGTCTCAGTTGCAAAGGGCCACAATTTCAATGTGTCCCAGACGCTTTTTACCTGCCAGGAGGTAGGGTTGGACATCCTTACTGAATCAGGACATCTCCAACAACAGGCTACACATAACAGGGACAGTCCAGATGAAACCTCAGAGTCTGGGGTGACTTTTCATATGAGAAAAAATTATCATCAGGAAGTTCACACAGGAGAAAGACCCTATGAGTGCAGTGACTGTGGGAAATCCTTTTTTACAAGCAATGGCCTTCGATATCACCAGAGAGTTCACACTGGAGAAAGGCCTTATAAGTGCAGTGAATGTGGGAAATCTTTTTCCTGTAGCAGTAGCCTTCGATATCATCAGAGCATTCACACAGGAGAAAGGCCCTATGAATGCAGTGAATGTAGGAAAACTTTTATCTCAAAAACTGCTTTCCATCGTCATCAGAGAGTTCACACTGGAGAAAGGCCGTATAAGTGCAGTGATTGTGGGAAATCTTTTTCCAGTAGCACTCATCTTCATGGTCATCACAGAGTTCACACTGGAGAAAGGCCGTATAAGTGCAGTGATTGTGGGAAATCTTTTTCCAGTAGCTCTAGCCTTCATCGTCATCAGATAGTTCATACTGGAGGAAGGCCTTTTATCTGCTGTGAATGTGGGAAATCTTTTTCCACGAGCAATAGCCTTCATTATCATGAGAGAGTTCACACTGGAGAAAGGCCTTATAAGTGCAGTGAATGTGGAAAATCATTTTCCTGTAGCAGTGGCCTTCGATATCATCGGAGCAATCACACAGGAGAAAAGCCCTATAGATGCAGTGAATGTGAGAAAGCCTTTATTAGTAAAACTTTTTTACATAATCATCAGAGAATTCACACTGGAGAAAGGCCATATAAGTGCAGTGAATGTGGGAAATCTTTTTCCAATAGCTCTTACCTTTATTGTCATCGGAGAGTTCACAGTGGAGAAAGGCCTTTTGAGTGCAGTGAGTGTGGGAAATCTTTTTCCAGTCGCAGTGGCTTTTATTATCATCAGAGAGTTCACAGTGGAAGAAGGCCTTTTGAGTGCAGTAAATGTGGGAAATCTTTTTCTAGTAGCAGTGGCTTTCGATATCATGAGGGAATTCACACTGGAGAACGGCCTTATGAGTGCAATGTATGTGGGAAATCTTTTACCCTCAATTCTCACCTGTCTAAACACGTGAGAGTTCACATTAAAGGACAATTTTAGATCTATTGGAAATGTACATTTTTTTAAATAAGTGTTAACAGTGTAGGTAACTCTCAGGCTCCATTTGTCTAATTTTAATTTTATGCACACAAATGTCAATGGTATGGAAAATTTCCATAAGTTTTACTTAGTTGGGAAGCGTATGTGAGTCTATGTTGTACTTTCTAAGTTGTCTTGGACTCTTGCCAGATCAATGTCTTTGTAAATTTCTGTGGCAAAAGTTAATTTATCTGTACCATCTTGCAGTTTCCTACTGTTTACATCAGGAACCATTCTAATGTCCTTAAAGAAGCTGATTTTTTCCTCTGATTTGTTGGAGGAAATAATGAGTAGGTTGAGCTGTTACAGTATCACCTTTTATTTAACTCTGATAGTTGTGACAGGTCCTGACTCAGTGTTGACCTCAGAGAACATCATCTGCGTTCAGCTGGCAGCTTGCAGATGGACTGATTTTTCTGGGACCTCGTTTCCCTAAAGTTCTGTGATAAATATTCCCAATGTTGAAGTCACCAATGCAAGAAATGCCATAGCCATGTCTCATTGATCTTTAAAATAATGAAGGTCATTTTGTTTGAGTCCCCTTTAATTTTGGATTTTTTATTTACTGTGTTATTTAGGATACCAGTAGATTTTGTGTCTGGAGTCATGAAGAGGTCAACAACTTTTACATGGATCTCAAACTTTCTCTGCCTTCAAAGGCAAAGTGTGGTGGTGAAGTCAACTTTTGCCAAATTTTCGTTGTTGCCCATATCCTTCTAGAATAGACTGTCAGATTATATGGCCCTATGTGGAGTCTGGTTGCCATGAGTTTTAGGAGACTCAGAGATTACTTTGAAGTATTAGTAGGTGTCACAACATCATTGTTTCTGGGAACACATGAAATTTTTTCTTGTTTACAAGGACTGCCAGTATTGGTGAAAGAAATCACTTTTGAAAGTGTTGTCACGAGCTGTGTGGGTTTTTTTTTTAATTTAGTGAGAGAAGGGGAGACGGACAGTCTCCTGCATGCTCCCTGACCGAGATCCACCTGGCAATTCACTAAGGGGCTATACTCTGCCCATTTTGGGCATTGCTTCATTGCTCAGCAGCCGAGCTCTTAGTGCCTGAGACAAATGCAATGGAGCATTCCTCAGGAGCCAGGGCCAACTCACTGTATTCAAGCCATGGCTACAGGAGTGGGAGAGAGAGAGAAGCAAGAGAGGGAGGGGTGGAGAAGCAGATGACTTCTCCTGTGTGCCTTGACTGGGAATTGAACCAGGGACATCAAAATGCCGGGCTGACGCTCTACCAATGAGCCAACCAAACGGCGATATGTGTCCTAATGTCTACAATTTCACACTAACAAAAATACCAGTAATTATGCTTCAAAATTGAATATACCCTATTTTCAAAAATTTATTTTTCTCAAGTGACATGATAAACTATTTTATGTTTATATTATGCATCTTAGCTTTATTTCAAATGTTTGTCTTAGATTATTGTGTTATATTTGTCATGTTTGATGGTTAACTAGGTCAATTGTTTAGTAAAGTGTTCCAGATTCTCCAGTGTGGACATGCGTAGCTTGATTGTGATGTGCTCTGTTGAGCTTCACAGATAACACGTTTTCATAAACTTTAATCAAAGTATGTACCTTATGTTTGACATAATGCTTAGGCACACTTAGTAGACTAACACCGTATCGTGTGAACATAAATTTTATATGCACTAGGGAAACAACAAAGTAGTATGACGCTTTACTGCCATTATTTACTTGGTTACTTTTGGAACAAAATCCACATTGTCTCAGGAATGCTTGTAATTTCATTTCTTTGATGTCTTCTACATGTTCCCCATTGTGTGTAATAAACTAGAGGCAAGGGCCTTCCATCAAATATAGGTTGACTAGCCACACTGCTGAATATGCAGAGCTGAGACTTCTGATAGCATCAGGATCAGATGCTTAAATATTAGTGTGTTTTGTGACATTAAATTTGCACAGTTGGCACAACTGAGGCAGTGCACATAATGCTAGGTTTTTTATTAACTTTCCTCAATGACGTTCTGCTTGAAGGAGCCAGATCCAGATGGCCGGATAAACAAGAAACATGAAAGGGTGCTTGACACCAGTGAGAGCAGATCCTGAAGAAAGATATGCAAGTGCATCTGCGAAAGGAAGTCACACATGAATGCCATACAGAGCCTTGCCCTAAAAATAGGACCTGGCCGTCTGATCAGGCGGTTGCGCAGTGGATAGAGCATTGGACTGGGATGCCGAGGACCCAGGTTTGAGACCCTGAGGTCACCAGCTTGAGCAAGGGCTCCTCTGGTTTGAGCAAAAGCTTACCAGCTTGGACCCAAGGTCGCTGACTCAAGTAAGGGGTTACTCGGTCTGTTGTAGGTCCGCGGTCAAGGCACATATGAGAGGGCAATCAATGAACTAAGGTGTTGCAATACACAACAAAAAACTAATGATTGATGCTTCTCATCTCTCCGTTCCTGTCTGTCCCTATCTATCCCTCTCACTGACTGTCTCTGTAAATAAAATAAAAGTAGGACCTGGCCATTTGGCTCAGTGCATAGAGCATCAGCCTGGAGTACTAACGTCCCTGGTTTGATTCGTGGTCACGGCACACATTGGAAATGACCGTCTGCTTCTCTTCTCCTCCCTCTCTTCCTCTCTTGCAGCCAATGGCTCGGTTCAAGTGTCAGCTCCAGGAGCTGTGGATAGCTTGATTGATTGGAACAGCCCTAGATGGAGGTTGCTGGGTGGATCCCAGTAGGGGCGCATGTAGGAGTCTGTCTCACTCTCTCCTCACTTAAAAAAATTACCTCTACTGGGGGGCATTAGAGACTACTTAATATTTTGTGTTTTCTGTGTGTAGGACCCAGAAAACTGAGGGCAGGCCAGAAACTGAAAACAAGGCTCATGCACAAGGCTGGACGCCAGACCTGTTTTTTGTTTTGTTTTGGTTTTTTTTTGTATTTTTCTGAAGCTGGAAACGGGGAGAGACAGTCAGACACACTCCCGCATGCGCCCGACCGGGATCCATCCGGCACACCCACCAGGGGGCGACGCTCTGCCCCTCTGGGGGGGTCGCTATGTTGCGACCAGAGCCACTCTAGCGCCTGGGGCAGAGGCCAAGGAGCCATCCCCAGCGCCCGGGCCATCTTTTGCTCCAATGGAGCCTTGCTGGGGGAGGGGAAGAGAGAGACAGAGAGGAAGGAAAGGGGGAGGGGTGGGGAAGCAGATGGGCGCTTCTCCTGTATGCCCTGACCCGGGACTTCTGCACGCCAGGCCGACGCTCTACCACTGAGCCAATCGGCCAGGGCCTGTTTTTAATTTATCAATCTGTCTCTTAACTTTAGTTATCTCCTAACAAAGCAGGATAAATATCCAAACCCCTTACTCAATCTGGCCACTCATTCTTGGGTGAGCATCTGTCAGTACTACGTTACCCAGAAGATAATGCGCCAGGGCTCCATTGACGTTCAAGCGTTGAGCCAATGAAAACTCAGGGGATGATCGATTGTGTACTTGGCCCATCACGTCAGGGTGGGACTTCCGGTGTCCTCCGATAGGCGGTCCTTTTGGCGGCACTGGGTTGGGTCTGAAGTGACTGGACGAGAAGGTGCAGGAGGAGTTGTCCCCGTTGCATAGAGACGGGTGACAGGCAGTGCGGCGACTGTACCCGGTCGCCAGCCCCTTTACTCCCGGAGTCCGATGGCGCGGCCACGCTGAGGCGCCCGGACGCGGTGAGTGAGTCTCGAGTGAGGGTCACCTGTCAGGTCCTGCGGCCCAGGCCTGGCGTCCGGGCCCGTGAGACGCGCGTGGGTGACACACGGTGTGACAGGGTAGGAGAGGGTGACCGTGGAAACGTAGAGGGGCGGCCTGGCCGGGAGGATCCGGGAACCCCGAGGTCAGCCCTGTGTGTTCAGAGAACTGAGAATGTGAGGCCCAGTGTTCAGGATGCTGGGGTCCACCGAGAGTTGGGAATAGAAAAGGCCACACTTTCTTTAAACTTTTCTTTTTTTAATCTTTATTTATTCATTTTAGAGAGGCGAAGGATGGAGAGCAAGAGAGAGAGAGAAGGGGGGAGGAGCAGGAAGTATCAACTCCCAAAGGTGCCTTGACCAGACAAGGCCATGGTTTCAAAACAGCGTCCTCAGCGTTCCAGGTCGACGCTTTATCCACTGTGCCACCGCAGGTCAGGTCCCTTAATTAGACTTTTAAATAACTGGAAAGGGGGTATTAGGAGGCAGAGAGGCATTGAGGCTTTGTAGGGTCACTCAGCTGATAAGAGTCAGCACCTAGGGCCTGACCAGGCGGTGGCGCAGTGGATAGAGCGTCAGACTGGGATGCGGAAGTCGCAGGTTCAAGACCCCGAAGTCGCCAGCTTGAGCCCAAGGTCGCTGGCTCGAGCAAGGGGTTACTCGGTCTGCGGAAGGCCCGCAGTCAAGGCACGTATGAGAAAGCAATCAATGAACAATTAAGGTGTTGCAATGCGCAAAGAAAAACTAATGATCGATGCTTCTCATCTCTCCGTTCCTGTCTGTTTATCCCTCTCTCTGACTCTCTCTCTGTCTCTGGAAAAAAAGAAAAAAAAAAGGAGTCAGTACCTAGGGTTAAGACCAAGAAAAAATGCAGTCATCCCAGGTCACGCAGTTCCAAAACTGATGACCTGGGAGCCAAGAAGTCTTTGAAACCTGCTGTGGTCACCCACTTCTCAGGACCTCCTTTTTTTTTTTTTTTTTTTTTTTTTGGACAGAGACAGAGTCAGAGAGAGGGACAGATAAGGACAGACAGACAGAAAGGGACAGAGATGAGAAGCATCAGTTCTTTGTTGCGGCACCTTAGTTTATTGATTGCTTTCTTATATGTGCCTTGACCGGAGGGGCTACAGCACAGCGAGTGACCCCTTGCTCAAGTCAGCGACCTTGGGTTCAAGCTGGTGTGCCTTGCTCAAACCAGATGAGCCCGTGCTCAAGCTGACAACCTCAGGGTCTTGAACCTGGACTTGGGTCCTCCTCCTCCCCCCAGTCTGACATTCTATCCACTATACCACCACCTGGTCAGGCAGGACCTCCTTCACACCGATTGTTACCATCAGTACAGAAACACTTATGGACCCTGCAAAGGTGCGTGAGTGAAGGGTGTTTCAGAACCTCCTTGATCTTGATCCCACTCATGATCGCTGCAATTGTGGAGTCCTGGGAGTCTCTACCTATCTGTCTTCTAGCCCTTTGGAACTTGGACCTTGAACAAATCCTAAGCCCAGGGTCCTCAGACCAGGCTGGGGGTTATATAGTGGTTACTATTGCTAGCAACAAATCACATAAGGTATAAAGGCAGATTGCCCCAGATACAAGGTACGACTACATTTAGACTTGGAGGTGTGGGCAAGGGAACCTCAAGTCTCCTTTCTTTTATTATGAGAACAGTGAGCGAGAGGTCAGGAGTTAGGCCTAGGATGAAGATGTGTGTCTTATTTTGGAGGTGATGGGAACAGTGAGAGGTTTAGAGCAGAGGAGGAAGGTGATCTGACCAAACCATCCTCTGCCTTCCTGTGGCTGCGGCATGGAGAACAGGCTGGAGTTGTGTAGAAGGTGGTAGGAAGACCACGTTGGAAATGAGATGACTAATAGTCCAGGTGAGTGTTGGTGATGTGAACCAATGTGGTCATCTTGGAGGTGATAGAGGTGCATGAAATCTAGATCAGTTTTGTTTTTTTTTCAGTAGATCTACTCTGGTTTTCTGATTTGAAGGGAAAGGAGAAAAAGAAATCAGGGATGACTGCAAGGTTTTTGGGTTTAGCAGCTAAAAGGATGAAAATTTCATCAACTAGGATGGGGAAGTCAGTAGTAGGATTGATTTTCATTTAGTTAACTAGGGGTTTTGTTTTGGTTATCAGGGTATTAAGTGAGCAGGTAGACGTACAGGTCTAGGACTCTTAGGCGGTACTCAGGATGGAGACAATGGCAAAAGGTGGTGGATAGTATATGGACCAGGGTAAAGCTGGGTAACAGCTTGGGCGGCTGAAACAAAATACCTTTGTTTCTCACAGTTCTGGAGTCTAGAAAATCCAAGATCAAACAGCTGGCCGATTCTGTTCCTGGTGAGGAACTCTTCCTGTTCTGCAACTAACTGGACCCTCACATGGCCTTTCCTGGTGCAAACAGTGGTGAGAGCACAAGGTCTTTACCTTTCTCTTCAAAATCTTGCTAAATCTGTCCCATCATGTGGTTTCAAAGACCTCATCATGACCTTATATGAAACTAATTTCCCAAATTCCTACCTTTAAATACCATCACATTGGAGGTTAGTTCTTTCTTTTTTTTTTAAAAAAAAAAAAAAAGCTTATTGTATTGATTTTAGATAGAGGAAGAGAGAGACAGGAACACAATCTCCTCCTGTATGTGCCTTGACTGGGGATTGAACCAGCAACCCCTGTTCTTTGGGACGATGCTCTAACCAACTGAGCTATCTGGCCAGGGCAGCAGTTAGGTCTTAACAGGAATTTTGGGAGGACTTATATATTGTCTGGGACACTGTGGGTCATGTTTAGTAGGGTAGTCCTGGTCATGATGACATTAACAGCACCCCAGGAAGAGGAGAGTGGAGTCTGAGGACTGGGTCTCATGCATGGGCACCTAGGTGGGGCATCGTAAACATCACAAACACAGGTGAAGGAGAGAAGTGGCCATGAGAACAGTGTGGGAAAGGATAACCTGGCAGGTGAGCAAAGTGGCTGATTCACTGCTCTGGGTACTCAACCAGGATTTTGTTGTGACCTTGGTTGTGTTTGGGGAGTTTCACTCAGGTGGGTGGACTCATTTAGGGCACAAATAATCATGAGGCAGGGTCATGAAAAGTGTCTGAAAGGGTTTTTTGTTTGTTTGTTTGGTATTTTTCTGAAGTGAGAAGCAGGTAAGCAGAGAGACAGACTACCATATGTGCCTGACCAGGATCCACCCGGCATGCCCACCAGGGGGCAAGCTCTGCCCATCTGAGGCATTGCTCCGTTGAAACTGGAGCCATTCTAGTGCCTGAGGCGGAGGCCATGGACCCGTCCTCAGTGCCCAGGTCAACTTTGCTCCAGTGGAGCCTTGGCTGTAGGATGGGAAGAGAGAGATAGAGAGAAAGGAGAGAGGGAAGGGTGGAGAAGCAGATGGGCACCTCTCCTTTGTGCCTTGGCTGGGAATCAAACCCGGGACTTCGAAACGCTGGGCCAACGCTCTACTGCTGAGCCAACCAGCCAGGACATGTAAGGGTTTTGAATGAGATTTCGGAAGACGGAGGCATCAAGTGCAGCCCCAGTAAAAAAGAGTTATGGGGGCCTGACCTGTGGTGGCTCAGTGGATAAAGCGTCGACCTGGAAATGCTGAGGTCGCCGGTTCGAAACCCTGGGCTTGCCTGGTCAAGGCACATATGGGAGTTGATGCTTCCAGCTCCTCTCTCTCTCTCTCTCCCCCTCTTCTCTCTAAAATGAATAAATAAGTAAAAATTTAAAAAATAAAATAAAAAATAAAAAAAACAAGCTAAAAAAAAAGTTATGGGTGTATGAGATCCACAGTGATTCTGGGTGGCTGAAGCTAAAGCAAGGAGCAGAGTCAGGCAAGTAGACCTGTGGAGCAGGATTGTGGGTTGCTGATGGCAGTGGGGACCATTGGAGGTCTGTGGCAATACTCGATTCTGTTTAAATTTGCCAACCACTCTATATGCCATGTGTTGAATAACTAGGAAGGACAGAGAGATGCCTGAGTTGGAGGGAAAGGAAGAGTTAGTGACTGAGAGACAGGTGTGGTAGAAAGTGATGTCCACTGGAGAGGGAGTGAGTACTGATGGCCAGGGGGCGCCACCATTGAGGACATACAGTAAAACGTGAGCCAACACCCTTGTTTGTGTCTGGGAGGCATGATCTGGGATTCTAGCAGAGGGATTGCCTGACAAGGGGGAGCGCTTTCCTGCTTGCAGGCCCGGAACTCAGATATCTATTGCTCACCTGCCTGTTGTTACCATGGATGGACATAGTGATCAAAAGAATCATGAGAGCCCTGGCTGGCTAGCTGAGCAGTAGAGCATCAGCCCAGCATGTGGAAGCCCCAGGTTCGATTCCTGGCCAGGGCACACAAGAGAAGCGCCCATCTGCTTCTCCACCCTTCCCCCTCTCTTTCCTTTCTGTCTCTCTCTTCCCCTCCCACAGCCAAGGCTCCATCGGAGCAGAGTTGGCCCGGGCGCTGAGGATAGCTCCATGGCTTCCACCTCAGGTGCTACAATGGCTCAGTTGCTGAGCAATGGAGCAGCACCTCAGAAGGGCAGAGCATCAGCCCCAGATGGGCCTTTCCAGGTGGATCCTGGTTGGAGCACATGCGGGACTCTGTCTCTGCCTCCCTGCCTCTCACTTAAAAAAATATATAAATAAAAAGGCATGTTCATCTAGGATTCACAGAACTTTCATAGAGTTAATTCACCTTGTTATATTTGAACCTTTTGGTGTCTTTCATCTTACAGAAATTGTACACTTAAAAATACTCTCGGTCCTGGCCCTGGCTGGTTGGCTCAGTAGTGGAGCGTCGGCCTGGCGTGCGGAAGTCCCAGGTTCGATTCCCGGCCAGGGCACACAGGAGAAGCACCCATCTGCTTCTCCACCCCTCTCCCTCTCCTTCCTTTCTGTCTCTCTCTTCCCCTCCCGCAGCCAAGGCTCCATTGGAGCAAAGTTGGCCCGGGCGCTGGGGGTGGCTCTATGGCCTCTGCCTCAGGCGCTAGAATGGCTCTGGTTGCAACAGAGCATCGCCCCCTGGTGGGCATGCTGGGTGGATCCCAGTTGGGCGCATGTGGGAGTCTGTCTGACTGCCTCCCCGTTTCCAACTTCAGAAAAATACAAAAAAAACCCAAAAAAACTCTCATTTGCTTATTTTTAACTTTTGGTTTTTGCATTGCTTTTTAAGTATTTGCTGTAACTTTTGTTATAAGAAATATAATTCTATATGGTTTTATTATATGACCAATGAACATTTGTTAGAGCAGTGAATAAACATGACACCTCAAAATCCCTTTTTTATTTTTACTCTTTTGGCTAGTCTGAATGCCCTCTTTAACTCTTTCCCCAAGCTAGAATTGCTCAATGTACTCCTGAATGAGAAAGAAACAAATTTCCTGGCCTGTGGTGGTGCAGTGGATAGAGCGTTGATCTGGAATGCTGAGGTCACTGGTTCGAAACCCTGGGCTTCCCTAGTTAAGGTACATTTGGAAGTTGATGCTTCCTGCTCCTGCCCCTCTCTCTCTCTCTTTCCTCTCTGTTTAAAAATGAATAAATAAAATCTATTTATTTTATTTATTTATTTTTTTACAGAGACAGAGTCAGAGAGAGGGATAGATAGGGACAGTCAGGCAGGAACGGAGAGAGATGAGAAGCATCAATCATCAGTTTTTCGTTGCGACACCTTAGTTGTTCATTGATTGCTTTCTTGAAATATGTGCCTTGACTGCGGGCCGTCAGCAGACCGAGTAACCCCTTGCTCAAGCCAGCGACCTTGGGTCCAAGCTGGTGAGCTTTGCAGAAACCAGATGAGCCCACGTTCAAGCTGGCAACCTCGGGGTCTCGAACCTGGGTCCTCTGCATCCCAGTCCGACACTATCTACTGCGCCACCGCCTGGTCAGGCCAAAATTGAATAAATAAAATCTAAAAAAAAAGAAACCGGTTTTAGAGATTATGTCCTCAGAGTGACCAAGGTTCCAGTAGAGTCACATGTTCAACTGTATTCTAATCTCTTCTCAGACTAACATACTTATCAAATTTCACCCCGTTTTAAACTTTTCACCCTTCACTGGTATTTCCCCAGAGCTTTCCAACTCTATCATTAAAGAACTACATGAATGTTATTTTTGAATTTTGTGCAATTTCTACTTCACAACTATCTTTAGATAATCTGAAAGCTTCGTGCAGTAATGTCTATTCAAAAATAGGAGATGAGATCAGGCACCTTCAGGGTGGTATGGCCGTAGACCAAAAATAGGAGAAATGCTTTTCTCATAATAATGACTAGTGTGACTCTGGCCTGTTACTCAGTGGGTAGAGCATTGGCTTGGTGTTCAGACGTCCCAGATTTGATCCCTGGTCAGAGCACACATAAGAAGCAAACATCTGCTTCTCTTCCCCTCCCTCTTTCCTTCTCTCTTCCCCTTCTCTCTCTCTTTCCTTCTTGCAGCGAATGGCTTGATTGGTTCAAAGTAGGAGCTCCCCGAATTAGATCTTGCAGGTTCTGTACCTTTACAGTATCCAAGCAATGGGCATGTGATTCCTTTAAGGTTTCCCAGGACTCAAGAAGAGGGGAGGACGGCCCTGGCCGGTTGGCTCAGTGGTAGAGCATCGGCCTGGCGTGCAGGAGTCCCGGGTTCGATTCCTGGCCAGGGCACACAGGAGAAGCGCCCATCTGCTTCTCCACTTCTTCCCCCTCTCCTTCCTCTCTGTCTCTCTCTTCCCCTCCCACAGCTGAGGCTCCATTGGAGCAAGGTTGGCCCGGGCGCGGGGGATGGCTCTGTGGCCTGGGCCTCAGGCGATAGAATGGCTCTGGTTATGGCAGAGCAACACCCCGGATGGGCAGAGCATCGCCCCCTGGTGGGCATGCCGGGTGGATCCCAGTCGGGCGCATGCGGGAGTCTGTCTGACTGCCTCCCCGTTTCCAACTTCAGAAAAATACAAAAAATAATAATAATAATAAATTAAAAATAAATAAATAAGAGGGGAGGAGGGAAAGTTTCGGTGGGGTCAGCAAAGGGGAAGCGGCTTCCAGATCACGGGTCATAACTACATACAGATCCTACTTCTCTAAGCAGCTCTAAGCACCTATTTAGAGAACTATGAGATGTAGTTAATTCATCACTGGCCAACTCAGTTATCCCTGCTGGCTCCTTTCCCCTGTATTCTTCTGGTTTCTCCTCTCTCAAGAGAAAAGGGAGGCTTGCTCTCTCTTCAATCCTTGCTGCCCAGACACGGGTGTGGGTCTCAGGGCTGCCTCCTCTGCAGTGGTGGGATTCAAATAATTTAACTGGTTCTCGGGCCTTAATTACCATTTTAAGTATAAAAGAAGTGACATACCAAAAGATATTATTTTATGCATTTAATACTTAAATAAAAACAGTAAGAGGTATACAAGACAAGATTTTTATGAGTTTTTAAATAGTAATGAAAAAATATCAAATAGTGCCTTACAAAAAACAATAACTTATTTAAGATATTCCTATATTGCTTCTTGATTGGCGTCCTCACTAGCAATTTTTTTCACCTGTGGACGGAATGAACGTGACTGTGGGCGCTAAGAATACGCTGTGGCTCAGATGGATGTTAAAAAGGAGTAAGGAATGTCAATTTGTGATTTCCACATGGGGCGGCTGCCCAGGCGCCCACCCTAGAGAGAACCCTGATGACAAGTGCCATTTTAACCACCGGTTCACCGAACTCAACAAAAAATTAGGTGTCGATTCTGCCGAACCAGTAGGAACTGACTGAATCCCACCACTGCCTCTCTGGAGACAATTCTCTTACCCCTGACCCAGATGAATCTCACAAAAGTGACTTAAAGCTTCCCTCTACACATATTTAAAAAAGAAAGAAAGAAAGAAAGAAACAGAAGGGGACTCAGAATGACATTTCATGTGGCACTTAGATTTTGTTCTGGAGCCTTGGGGCATATCTGAGAGAAGACCTCTCCAAACATTTCTTCCATCCCCGGAGACTTCCGCTGAGAGACGCGAAGCCCGGCCGCCTAACTGGAGCCTGGAGGCACCATTTCCCAGCGCTCCTCGGGGTAGCAGAAGGCCTCAGTTCCAGGTTACAGCCCCGGGTGAACTACACGACCCAGAAATTTCTGCGCCGCGCGGTAGCGGAGCTGTATTGGGCATTTTTCTACGTGCGCGGAAAAAGCATGGGCGGGACTTCCGGAACTCACGGCATCTTCCTCGCCGCGGACATCTTGTTCACTCTTGCCATGCGCGACCGTGCAGAGGTTTGCAGTCTCTGCTTCGGGTCTGAGGGGAGGGGAGCGGATACCGCGGAAGGAGAACCCCGGTCCCCATGAGGAAGAGGCTCCGTGGCGGCGGCGGCCGCGCAGATGGGCCTGGCCTAGGTAGGTGCTTTGTCCGCGGACCTTGATGCGGCCCCAGCCCTCCACTGGGAATCCCAAGTCCCCGATGCGCGGTCATCGCTGAGGTCGCCGCAGCAGGCCAGGCTCCAGAGCGTTCGGGATGCCCACCCCTCCCCCATTTTCCAAAAGCCAGCGGGCGGAGTGACTTGAGTCGTGGCTTCTGCAAGGAGCAGCGTGTGAGCTGCGGCGTGATGGGGAGGGGCGAGGGCCTTCATTGCGAGGACGCCGGTCTGTATCCCATTGTTCGCTTGGCGGCGGTGGGGGGGTGATGAGGACAGAGGCAGGAAGGCCGGTGCGGAGGCCACAGGCTTTCAGGAGGAGGAGGAGGAGGAGGAGGTGGTGGTGGTGGTGGTTGTGGTGATGGAGCAGGTGCAGCGTGGGTGGAGGGAGAAGTCATTCACTTTTCTGGAGAGATTTCCCAGAAGCCACAGGATTTGATGCTGGGGTCAGATACTAGTTGTGAGTGGAAGTAGAGAATGGGGGGGGGGGGGAGGTGTCTCCCGAGTTTTTAATGTTTCCCCTCCAGTGGAAGCTAGAGCAGAAGAGCACCTTTCAGGGCGACCAGGAGTGGAATTTGGAAACATGGTAAATCTGAGGTGTCTCACAGTTGGAGGTGTCACATGGGCATCTGGACGCACTGGGCTGCAGTTCTGCAGAGGGAGAGGTGCTGGAGACCCCAGATGGATGAGGCCTGGAGTCAAACCATGGAGATCAGATTTAGGGGAAGAATTGTTTTTTTAAATGTTTTTTAAATTGTTATTGACTTATTTTTAGAAGAGAGGGGAAGTGGGCGAGAGAGAGGAACAGAAACATCGATTTGTTCTACTTATTTATGTATTCATTGGTTAATTTTTGTATGTGCCCGGACCGGAGATTGAATCCCTAACCTTGGCATATGGAGACAACATTCTCACCAACTGAGCTACCTGGCCAAGGTTAGGGGAAGAATATTAGGGATATTTTTTTGTTTGTTTTTGTGACACAGAGAGAGGGACAGATAGGGACAGACAGACAAGGAAGGGGGAAAGATGAGAAGCATCAGTTGTTCTTTGTGGCACCTCAGTTGTTCATTAATGGCTTTCTCGTGTGCCTTGAGTGGGGGGCTACAGCAAAGTGAGTGACCCCTTGCTCAAGCCGGAGACCTTGAGCTTCAAGCCAGCAACCTTTGTGCTCAAGCTAGCAACCATGGGGTCATGTCTAGGATCCCACACTCAAGCCAGACCCCATGCTCAAGCTGGTGAACCCATGCTCAAACCCATGACCTTGGAGTTTCTAACCTGGGTTCTCTGCATAATAGTCCGAGGCACTAGCCACCGTGCCACTACCTGGTCAAGGTTAAGGATGTTATTTTATGTGGCCCCTGAGGTGAGAGAATGGAGGGCAGGGGAGAAAGGGTGGAACATCCCTGAGATTCTCTCCATAAAGTAGGGCTCCTGGCATATGAAAGAGATATGGCTGATGTTAGCAGGAGAAGGCTATACAGTAT
The DNA here is from genome assembly GCF_036850995.1 of Saccopteryx leptura. Taxonomy (NCBI): domain Eukaryota; kingdom Metazoa; phylum Chordata; class Mammalia; order Chiroptera; family Emballonuridae; genus Saccopteryx; species Saccopteryx leptura. The sequence goes on along the minus strand of NC_089505.1, from coordinate 82,597,345 downwards.
TAGGAGCGTGACATGGGTGGAGAGCAAGGTGTGAAGTGTTACTGTTTTGCCATGGTGTGTGTACTTAGTGTGACCCATAGCTACTGTCTGTGGAGCAGAGGAATAGTCAGCCAGCCAACTGGAGCTTCATCCAGTCCAGTCCAGGGCCTTGGTACATTAGTTCCCCAGTATCTCAGGTTAGAAGAGATAATGAACATTTGTAATGAATCGCCACTAGCAGGCTCACCTTCAGATGAGTATATGCTAGGCAGGCTGGTTTAGTGAAAGGCAAATATATACCTGGCAAATATGTACGTAAGCAGGCAGTTAAAAATGAAAACATGGCCTGACCAGGTGGTGGTGCAGTGGATAGAGCATCAGACTGGGATGCAGAGGACCCAGGTTTGAGACCCGGAGGTCGCCAGCTTGAGCGCGGGCTCATCTGGTTTGAGCAAGGCTCACCAGCTTGGACCCAAGGTCACTGGCTCGAGCAAGGGGTTATTCGGTCTGCTGTAGCCCCATGGTCAAGGCACATATGAGAAAGTAATCAATGAACTAAGGTATCACAATGAAAAACTAATAATGATTGATGCTTCTCATCTCTCTCCGTTCCTGTCTTTCTGTCCCTATCTATCCTCTCTGAGATAGACTCTCTGTCTCTGTAAAAAGAAAAGAAAAGAAAACATGTAACCTGACCAGGTGGTGGCGCAGTGGATAGAGAGTAAACCTGGGACATTGAAGTCTCAGATTTGAAACCCTGAGGTTGCCAGCTTGAGCATGGGATCATACAGATGAACCCATGGTCGCCGGCTTGAGCTCAGGGTCACTACTTGAGCAAGGGATCACTAACTTGGTTAGAGCTCCCAAGTCAAGGCACATATGAGAAGCAATCAATGAATAAGTAAAGTGCTGCAACTACAAATTGATGCTTCTCATTTCTCTCTTCTGTCTCTGTCTAAAAAATAAAAATGAGAATATGTAGATAAGATAAACAGATTTGTACCCATGCTTAATAATTGATGTTTTTGCCTCTGAGTGCTGTATATTATTACAATGGCAAGTCTCAAATTTCCTATTTCCTTAAAAGGTTAAAAACAAATTCAGAATTAAAAAAAAAAAACCACAAAACTGTTACTTCATTTGCACCAGAACCATCTGCAAAGTGTTAAAGCTCACGGACAGTAAAAGCGAATATAAAGATTTTTGATCTGTACTGACATGTCTGATATAAACAGCAGCTCTGTTAGGTGGGTATCCCTGTTATTACTGCTTAACAGATGAGGATACTAGACACAGATTTTTTTTTTTATATATTCATTGTAGAGAGGAGAGGAAGAGAGAGAGAGAGAGGAGAGACAGAGAGAGAGAAGGGGGGAGGAGCAGGGAGCATCAACTCCCACATGTGCCTTGACCAGGCAAGCCCAGGGTTTCGAACCGGCAACCTCAGCATTTCCAGGTCGACGCTTTATCCACTGCGCCACCACAGGTCAGGCGCCACATCTTCTTTATCCAGTCTTCTATTGAAGGGCTTTTTGGTTGTTTCCATGTCTTGGCCACTGTAAACAATGCTGCAATGAACATGGGGCTGCATGTGTCTTTACGTATCAATGTTTCTGAGTTTTGGGGGTATATACCCAGAGGGATTGCTGGGTCATAAGGTAGTTCTATTTTCAGTTTTTTGAGGAACCACCATACTTTTTTCCGTAATGGTTGTACTACTTTACATTCCCACCTTCCCACCAACAGTGAATGAGGGTTCCTTTTTCTCCACAGCCTCTCCAACATTTGCTATTACCTGTCTTGTTAATAATAGCTAATCTAACAGGTGTGAGGTGGAATCTCATTGCAGTTTTGATTTGTATTTCTCTAATAACTAATGAAGATGAGCATCTTTTCATATATCTGTTGGCCATTTGTATTTCTTCCTGGGAGAAGTATCTGTTCATGTCCTCTTCCCATTTTTTTATTGGATTGTTTGTTTGTTTGTTGTTGAGTTTTATGAGTTCTTTGTATATTTTGGATATTAGGCCCTTATCTGAGCTGTTGTTTGAAAATATCATTTCCCATTTAGTTGGCTGTCTGTTTATTTTGTTGTCAGTTTCTCTTGCTGAGCAAAAACTTTTTAGTCTGATGTAGTCCCATTCATTTATCTTTGCCTTCACTTCTCTTGCCTTTGGAGTCAAATTCATAAAATGCTCTTTACAACCCAGGTCCATGAGTTTAGTACCTATGTCTTCTTCTATGTACTTTATTGTTTCAGGTCTTATATTTAGGTCTTTGATCCATTTTGAATTAATTTTCGTACAAGGGGACAAACTGTAGTCCAGTTTCATTCTTTTGCATTTAGCTTTCCGGTTTTCCCAGCACCATTTGTTGAAGAGGCTTTCTTTTCTCCATTGTGTGTTGTTGGCCCCTTTATCAAAAATTATTTGACCATATATATGTGGTTTTATTTCTGGACTTTCTATTCTGTTCCATTGGTCTGAGTGTCTATTTCAACGTGATAAAGGCTATATATGATATGGCCAATACCATGCTGTTTTGATTGTCGTGGCTCTACAATATAGTTTGAAGTCGGGTATTGTAATGCCCCCAGCTTCATTCTTTTCCTTAGGATTGCTTTGGCTATTCAGGGTTTTTTATAGTTCCATATAAATCTGATGATTTTTTGTTCCATTTCTTTTAAAAATGTCATTGGAATTTTGATGGGAATTGCATTAAATTTGTATATTGCTTTGAATAATATGGCCATCTTGATTATATTTATTCTTACTATCCAAGAACAAGGAATATTCTTCCATCTCATTGTATCTTTTTTGATTTCCCTTAACAATGTTTTGTAGTTTTCTTTAAATAAGTCCTTTGCATTCTTTGTTATGTTTATTCCTAGGTTGTTTTTTTTTGTTTGTTTGTTTTTTGGTTTTTTTTGCTGCAGTCGTTAAGGGGATTATTTTTTTTTTTAGGTCATTCTCAAATGTGTCATTGTTGGCATATAGAAAAGCTATGGACTTTCGTATGTTAATTTTGTATCCTGCGACCTTACTGTATAGGCTTATTGTTTCTAGTAGTCTTTTTGTAGATTCTTTGGGGTTTTCGATGTATAGGATCATGTCATCTGCAAAAAGTGATACCTTTACTTCTTCTTGTCCAATATGGATGCCTTTTATTTCCTTTGTCTTGTCTGATTGCTCTGGCTAGAACATCTAGCACCACATTAAATAAGAGTGGAGAGAGTGGACAACCCTGTCTTGTTCCTGATTTAAGGGGGAAAGCTTTCAGTTTTGTGCCATTTAATATGATGTTAGCTGATGATTTATCATATATGTCCTGTATCACGTTGAGATATTTTCCTTCTATACCGATTTTGTTGAGTCTTAAACATAAAGTTGTATTGTATTTTATCGAATGCCTTTTTTGCTTTGATAAGATCTATTGATAAGATCGTGTGGTTTTTGTTCTGTTTTGTTGATATGGTGTATTACGTTAACCATTTTACGTATGTTGAACCATCCTTGAGATTCTGGGATGAATCCCACTTGATCATGATGTATTATTTTTTTAATATGTTGTTGTATTCGATTTGCTAGTATTTTGTTTAGTATTTTAGCATCTGTATTCATTAGAGATATTGGTCTGTAGTTTTCTTTCTTTGTGCTGTCCTTGCCCAGTTTCAGTAGGAGGGTTATGTTGGCCTCATAAAATGTGTTTGGAAGTATTGCTTCTTCTTCAATTTTTTTGAAGACTTTGAGTAGAATAGGAACCAAGTCTTCTTTGAATGTTTGATGGAATTCACTAGTATAACCGTCTGGGCCTGGACTTTTATTTTTGGGGAGGTTTTTAATAGTTTTTTCTATTTCTTCCCTACTAATTGGTCTGTTTAGGCTTTCTGCTTCTTCTTGACTCAGTCTAGGAAGGTTGTATTATTCTAGGAATTTATCCATTTCTTCTAGATTGTTGAATTTAGTGGCATCAAGTTTTTCATAGTATTCTACAATAATTCTTTGTATATCTACGGTGTCCGTGGTGATTTCTCCTCTTTCATTTTGGATTTTGTTTATATGAGTCCTTTCTCTTTTTTCCTTGGTAAGTCTTGCCAAGGGTTTATCAATTTTGTTGATCTTTTCAAAGAACCAGCTCCTTGTTCTATTAATTTTTTCTATAGTTTTTCTGTTCTCTATTTCATTTATTTCTGCTCTGATTTTTATTATCTCCTTTCTTCGGCTGGTTTTGGGTTGTTTTTGTTCTTCTTTTTCCAGTTCCTTAAGGTGTGAAGTTAAGTGGTTCACTTGGGCTCTCTCTTATTTGTTCATAAAAGCCTGAAGTGATATGAACTTCCCTCTTATCACTGCTTTTGCTGCATCCCATAGATTCTGATATGTTGTATTGTCATTTTGTTTGTATATATCTTTTGATCTCTGCGCTTATTTTTTCTTTGACCCATTCTTTTTTTAAAAGTATGTTGTTTAGTTTCCACATTTTTGTTGTTTTTTTTTCCTCTTTTTTGCAGTTGAATTCTAGTTTCAAGGCTTTATGATCAGAAAATATGCTTGGTACAACTTTGATTTTTCTGAATTTGCTGATGTTATTTTTGTGGCCCAACATATGGTCAATTCTTGAGAATGATCCATGTACACTGGAGAAAAATGTATACTCTGTCACTTTGGGGTGAAATGTCCTATAGATGTCTATCATATCCAGGTGCTCTACTGTTTTGTTTAAGGCCAATATATCTTTATTGATTCTCTGATTGGATGACCGATCGATCTAGAGCCATCAGCGGTGTATTGAGGTCTCCAAGTATGATTGTATTTTTGTCAGTTTTTGTTTTAAGGTAAGTAGCTGTCATATATTTTGCTGCTCCTTGTTTTGGTGCATATATATTAAGAATTGTTATGTCTTCTTGATTCAGCGTCCCCTTAATCATTATGAAATAACCATTTTTGTCTCAGTACTTTTGCTGTCTTGTAGTCAGCATTATTAGATATGAGTATTGCTACCCCTGCTTTTTTTTGGATGTTATTTGCTTGGAGTATTGTTTTCCAGCCTTTCACTTTGAATTTGCTTTTATCCTTGTTGCTTAGATGAGTTTCTTGTAGGCAACATACAGTTGAATTTTCTTTTTTAATCCATTCTGCTACTCTGTGCCTTTTTATTGGTGAGTTTAATCCGTTTACATTTAGTGTAATTATTGACAGTTGTGGGTTCCCTATTGCCATTTTATACATTGCTTTCTGTTTGTTTTGTGTCTTATTTGATTCTTCTCTTTCGTTTTTCTATCCTTTCTTTTTGTTTGGTTGTATTCCATACTTCTTTCCGCTATTGCTATCTTTTTTAAATCATGTGCTTCTGTGGTGGTTTTTTCAAGCGTGGTTACCATTAAGTAATGAAATGGGTTCCTACCCTCTTCATTGTAATGCAGTATCTTGTGAGTACTTCTGTATTCCATCATCCTTTGCTACTGTTAATTTCTGTCCTCTCCCCTTTTTGTTTTAATTTTTTTTTTAGAGAGGTGAGAGAGAGAAGGGGGAGGGAGGAGCAGGAAGCATCAACTCCCATATGTGCCTTGACCAGGCAAGCCCAGGGTTTTGAACCAGCGACCTCAGCATTCCAGGTCGACGCTTTATCTACTGCACCACCACAGGTCAGGCCTGTTTGTTTGTTTTTGTTGTCAGAGTTTAAATTTGGTGTGGTTTTTTTTTGGTGGAGCTTTTACTTGTGGTTTGTTTTGGTTTTGTTCTTTGTGTCTGGTTGGAAAACCCCCTTTAGTAATTCCTAGAGTGGGGGTTTTCTGATGATAAATTCCCTCATCTTTTCTGTATCTGTGAATGTTTTTATTTCTCCTTCGTATTTGAAGGATAGCTTTGATAGGTATAGTATTCTTGGCTGAAAGTTCCTCTCTTTCAGGACTTTAAATATTGGGGTCCACTCTTTTCTAGCTTGTAGAGTTTCTGTTGAGAAATCCGATGATAATCTAATGGGCCTTCCTTTATATGTTGTATTCTTCTTTTCCCTGGCTGCCTTGAGAATTTTTTCTTTGCCGTTGGTTTGTGCCAATTTCATTATGATGTGCCTTGGAGTAGGTTTGTTGGGGTTAAGAAAACTTGGAGTTCTGTTTGCTTCTTGAATTTGAGGCTTTAGTTCTTTCCACAGGCTTGGGAAGTTCTCATCTATTATTTGTTTGAATACGTTCTCCATTCCATATTCTCTCTCTTCTCCCTCTGATATACCTATTATTCTTATGTTATTCTTTTTGATGGAGTCAGACAATTCCTGTAGGCCTTTCTTGTTTTTTTAAAATTTTTGAGTCTCTTTCTTCTTCTCTCTGTTGTGCCTCAAGTTGCTTGTCTTCTATTTCACTAATCCTACCTTCTATTTGGCCTGTTCTATTAGCTAAGCTTGTTACCTTGTTTTTCAGCTCGTGAATTGAGTTTTTCATCTCTGTTCAATTTGTTTTTATAGTTTCAATTTCCTTGGACATATATTCTTTGTGTTCGTTGAGTTGTTTTCTGAGCTCCCTAAGTTGCTTTTCTGTGTTTTCTTTTATATCTCTGAGTATTTTTAGGATTTCTATTTTAAATTCTTTGTCATTTAGCTCCAAGGTTTCCAATATATTAAATTTTTTCTCCATAGATTTTTCCTCATCTATCTGTGCTACCTGTCTTTTGTATCCATGATATTCGATTTCCTTTTCCTTAATGTCATCTGAGGGTGGTTTTGTTGGTAGTACTTTGCGTTTAGTGTGGAACTGCTGGAGGCTCCAAGGATAGATTTTTCTGTCTCTGGTTGAAGATCTTGTTGAATTTTGGGGGAGATTTTTCAGTATCGCTCCTTACGGCGCCATTTCTCTGACCTAAAAGCTGGATTTTCAGGTACCGATGGCAGTGGGGCCCATCAACAGCGGCAGCTGTAGTTCCGGATTCATTACGTATTCTCTAGATGCTGTGTGCAGATTTGGGTGGTGCCTAGATTGTCTGTGTCCATAGATAAGAGGGAGATGTGGTCTAAAGAGACATTTATATGGAGATGGAATCTTTATTATTTATTTATTTTGGTGACAGAGACAGAGAGGGGGACAGACAGGGAGAGAGATGAGAAGCATCAATTTGTCATTTCAGCTCCTTAGTTGTTCATTGATTGCTTTTTCATATGTGCCTTGACATATGTGCCTCTACAGCAGATCAAGTGACCCCTTGCTCAAGCCAGCGACCTCAGGGTTTCAAACCTGGGTCCTCCGTGTCCCAGTCTGACGCTCTATCCACTGCACCACTGCCTGGTCACGCGAGATGGAATCTTAATATATGGTCTGAGGGCCTCAGGGAGAGTGCTGAGCCCAAATTTGTGTAGGAGACACAATCTCTGGACTCGTAAAGGATTGGGCCGAGCATGCCAGGCCCATAATGTATAGTTCTGTCTACCTGCCTGCCTGTTCTAGGCTGGAGAGAATGATTCACGGGAAATGAGGAAGGAGCAGGCACCCATCAGGGGCCTGGTGTCTTGTCCAACTTAGGCAGCTGAAGGAAAGTATGTGGTGGATAGACCAGGGGTCCTGGGGAGACAGGTTGCCTCTCCCTTGCTTAGTTGTCTTCTTTACGTGGGGTAATATGACTTGAGGATTTGTTTGTCTTCTGGGAAGAGTGGGTAAGGGTCTGCATATGCCGATTTATGGGTCTGTGCTCTGCTCTCCCACCCCCCCAGGTTGCTGTTTCCTTCCTGTAGCTGGATCGTGGGCACTGCTTTTCTCCAATCCCTTACATAGGTCCTCAGAGCTTGGCTGTGTGTTCTGTCTCCTCCACTCCCTGTGTTCCCCCAGCCCACTTCCCCAAACCCTTGCCAGAAAGGGTGTCAAGGTCAGGAGTTTTGTGATCAGTCCAGTGGACACTTCCCTCCTTGGTGTCTCTGAGACTGGATTGCTCTGTCCACACTCATGACATCTCCGTGCTCTAGATTCGGTCTCCGCCTTTTGATATCCCCTTGGGACTACTCATGTCATGAATTACAGTCAAGGTCACTGCTTGTGGGACCAATTGGGTTGTTCCTGCAAGACATCCATCTGCCCCATGAGCAGGCTGCCCTGGGGCAGTGCTCTCACTCAGTGGCCTGCCTTCCTCTGTCACTTGTATCTTCCAGAGCCTCTGCAGTGACTTCATTGTAGCAGGGGAAAGAACTCAGTGCCTGGCTGAGAGGTCATGACTCTAGCTACAGCAAGAGGGGCTTGGACAGAGCCTGGGGAGTGTTTGACTTTAGGGTTGGCACTAGAAACGTATCCTGTGCCACTACTGTTAGGTGCCTAGGCTATAGGTCATACCTTATTCCTGTTGTCCCTCCCCACTTTGGACACTTCACATACTTGTCATTTCCATTTTAAGTCACTTTCTCCTGGGCCTGGATGTATATATTATATCAATACATTCTGTATAGCACTTACCTATTACCAATGGCCAAGGCCCTTTCAAAAGTTATTTGCAAGGAGGCCTGACCAGGCACTGGCGCTATGGATAGAGCATCAGACTGGATGCAGAGGACCCAGGTTTGAAACCTCGAGGTTGCCAGCTTGAGCCCAAGGTCACTGGCTCGAGCAAGGGGTCACTCCGTCTGCTGTAGCCCTCCATCAAGGCACGTATGAGAAAGCAATCAAAGAACTAAGGAGCCACAATGAAGAATTGATCCTTCTCATCTCTATTCCTTCTTGTCTGTCCCTATGTGTCCCTCTGTCACACACAAAAGTTATTTGCAAGGAAGAAGTTGAAGAGTCTATCTCCCTTCTCCCTAAGCTACACCCCAGCATTTTATCTTTGTCCTTTGTGAGGCCTTCCCCATTCTCTGACCCTTAGAGCATAGTAATACACAGCAACTCTTTCTTTAACCTAACCCAGAATCTGTTATCCTGCCAAACACTTCATAGACTCAGTCCTGGGTGTGCTGGACACACTTTTGTGATGGTGTTACTCTCTCTCACCAAAGTCAATATGCTCTTTTAACAGCATTTTTCTGTCTTCAGGTTGTTGGCCTCGAGTGAAGGATGAAGAGACAGCTTCTGAGCAGAGCGTTTCTGTGGAAGTGTTACATGTTCATCCTCCCAAGGCAGGTTCACCAACCCAGAAGGCTCACCCTTGTGACATATGTGGCCCCGTCTTGAAGGATATTTTGGATCCGGGTGAACACCAGGAAACACACCATGGACGGAAACCCTACTCATGTGAAGCATGTGGAAGACAGTTCTCGTTTGGTACAAACTTCCGCCAGTACCAGAAGCAGTACAATGTAGAGAAACCCTTAAGGAGAAACAAAGGCAAGACCTTGTTTGTGAAGAACTGTCAAGTTTGTGAAGAACTTCACCTGTCAGAAAAGCCCTCTACATGTGAGGAGGAGGAAAAGAACCTCCAGGCATGTCTGGAAAGTCGCCAGAAGGCCGCCCACAGCAAGAGGAAAACAAGGAGCACTGAGAGTGCGGAGGCCTGTCACATGGGACAGATGCATTACAACTGCAGCGAGTGTGGGAAGGCCTTCAGCCGCAAAGACACACTTGTTCAGCACCAGAGAATCCACACGGGGGAGAAGCCTTATGAATGTCGTGAATGTAGAAAAGCCTTCAGCCGCAAAGCTACACTTGTGCAGCATCAGAGAATCCACACAGGAGAGAGACCTTATGAGTGCAGTGACTGTGGGAAATCCTTTAGCCGCAAAGACAACCTTACACAGCACAAAAGAATTCACACTGGGGAAATGCCTTATAAGTGTGGTGAGTGTGGAAAATACTTCAGCCATCACTCCAACCTAATTGTACACCAGAGAGTTCACAATGGAGCAAGGCCTTATAAGTGCAGTGATTGTGGAAAAGTCTTCAGACACAAATCAACTCTTGTTCAGCATGAGAGCATCCACACTGGGGAAAATCCTTATGTTTGCAGTGATTGTGGGAAATCCTTTGGGCACAAATACACCCTCATTAAACACCAGAGAATTCACAATGAGACAAAGCCCTTTGAGTGCATTGAATGTGGAAAATTCTTTAGCCGAAGCTCTGACTTTATTGCGCACCAGAGGGTTCACACAGGGGAAAGGCCCTTTGTGTGCAGCAAATGCGGTAAAGATTTCATCAGAACTTCCCACCTCGTTCGGCACCAAAAAGTTCACACTGGAGAAAGGCCATATGAGTGCCAGGAGTGTGGGAAAGCCTATAGCTTAAGCTCCCACCTTATTCGGCACCAGAAGGTTCACAGTGCAGGAAGGCTTTAGGAGTCCTGTCAGCACAACAGGACTCTGGAGAGGAGCTCTGTGATTTCCTCTTGAGAGGAAGGAATCAAACAATTAAATTTCATATATCTGAACATTAACATTGGGGAAGATACCTTATGACTGAGACACAGGGGAAGCTTTCAGGGGCTACATTGCACTTTCAGACCTACTCAGGCCCCCTTGCCAGATACCAGTAGCTGGAACATCAATTCTCCCAGTTTCGTTACCCAATCAGAGAATGCAAAACTTTGTACTCTCCAGGCCCCAGGGGAATTACACTAAACCTGAGGTAAATCGGGGAGGGGGTCCATTCCCTCCCCACTGCCTGGTAAAGGTGTGGACATAACCCATTTTAGCCAAGAGGACCTCAGTTGTGTGACAGCAGGAAGTTTCCTTTCCTTGTGGATGTTATTGGTTTCATGCAATCATTTTTATAGGTTTTTCCAGGCTCTGGTGTTAACTGAACCTGGAGAACTTCTTGCCTCACATTGCTCTGTTTTGTGTGATAGTAAAGACATCATTTAAGCTACCTTTAATTCTGGAGGCCATTTTTACTGTTTGGAGTGGTTTGGAAACAATTACACTCTGGCAGACTGAAGAGGGGAATGAACAGTATTTGTGGGGTCCTCCAGCTGTGTGTGTAGGTTAGGAGAGAACAGTTCTCAATCCAGCTTTGGTGTTAATTCTTTGCTGACAGAAGAGTTTTTTATTTGTGTTTGTTTTCAAACAAATTTTTGAAATCAAACAAATACAACATTTAAAAGCAACATAGGGCTCCTGGCTGATACGCTCAGTGGTAGAGCATTGACCCAGTGTGTGGAAGTCCCAGGTTCGATTCCTGGTCAAGGCACACAGAAAAAAGATAAAAATAGCTTGGTTCTGAGCACTGGCCCCAGATGGGTCTGCTGTGACCAGCTCAGCCGTGGGCATGCACAAAAGGAAGGTGCTGCAGGACTTAAGAAAAACACACAAGACACAACATACAGAAAAGATGGGTACAGGGGACTCCAAGCCGCTAGGACTGAGAGCCCAGATCTCTATAGCCTCATCGTATTTATTGGTCTCTCTTCTCACCAAGTAGATTAGCAGAACCTGGGTCAAATTAGTCTACAATGGATTCAGGTGCAGAAGAAAGAAGACCGAGCAGGCACGTAGGGAAATGGCTATAGGGATCAGCTGCTTCCTATAAACAATCCTAGCAGTGCTTGCTGGAGCAGCATTCTGTCCTTGCAGGACTTGGTGTTCCAAAGTCCACACCCAAGACGTCTCAAGGATGCAGTTTAATCTCTCGGTCATTTTCCTATCTCCTTTTTGTTTTTGTATAGCCATGTAAGCAGTTTTTACAAGTCTCCTTCTACACCCATTGTCAGAGGGTTTGTTACGAACATCTGAGGACTTTTAGAAAAACATACTAAAATAATTCATATCCCAAGGAGACCTCCCAGTAATCAGTACCCCATTGTTTTATCCAAGAAATAGGGTTTAGGAATTGCAGACCACCAGAACAGTATAGTTGTAATTAGACACACTCCATCAGGGAATTGCAGGTCTCATTCTTGCTACAGCCTCAAACCGCATACCCCTTAGGGGCCCAACTGATCCCAGTTCCATAGGAACCAGTAAGTAGCAAGATACTTTTAGGCCTGTGATAATTTTCCTAGTGCATTTTTTCAATTTTTCAATGGATGGAATTCAATGGGCCGCTGTAGCATTGCCTGCAACTAAAGGTCCTGGAAGATTAGTAAATGAACGAATTAGTGATTCAGAAAAGGAAGCGGTGTTGTCAGACAGTTTGCTGTAATTGCGAAGAATGGCTAATAAGGGGTTGTGGTAAAGAAGGGTTTTTTTGTTTTTAAGATTTTTTTTTAATTTTTTTTTAAGTTTATTTATTTTTTACAGAGACAGAGACTGAGTCAGAGAGAGGGATAGACAGGGACGGACAGACAGACAGGAACGGAGAGAGATGAGAAGCATCAATCACTAGTTTTTCATTGTGCATTGCAACACCTTAGTTGTTCATTGATTGCTTTCTCATATGTGCCTTGACCGTGGGCCTTCAGCAAGCCGAGTAACCCTTTGCTGGAGCCAGCAACCTTGGGTTCAAGCTGGTGGGCTTTGCTCAAACCAGATGAACCTGTGCTCAAGCTGGCGACCTCGGGGTTTCGAGCCTGGGTCTTCCGCATCCCAGTCCGACGCTCTATCCACTGCGCCACCGCCTAGTCAGGCGGTAAAGAAGGTTTTAACAAAGCTGTTTCAATCATACTAGGGTCTCCACACAAAAGAAAATAAGGTAGAGAGCTCATGTGTCATAATTCCCACTTTTGGGCTAGGCCAATTAACATCTAATAATTTCTATAGGACATTTAAGGTCTTAATGCTATTTCTGTGTATTTGTACTTTTGGGGGTCATATTGTACTGCGGTCTACGATAGACCAGGACAGTCTGTTGAATCTTTTCAGGTGCTGTTTTTAAGCCAACAATTTGCAACTGTTTCTCTAAAGCAGAATAGTTGATTCTTCTTGGGTTGTTTTTTTTTTTTTTTTTAATTTATTCATTTTAGAGAGGAGAAAGAGACGGGGGAGGAGGTGGAATCATCAACTCCCATATGTGCCTTGACCAGGCAAGCCCAGGGTTTCAAACCGGTGACCTCAGCATTTCCAGGTTGACGCTTTATCCACTGCGCCACCACAGGTCAGGCTCTTCTTGGTTTCTTGCTGCTACAAGAATATCGTCCATGCCTGACCAGGCGGTGGCGCAGTGGATAGAGCATCGGACTGGGATACGGAAGACCCAGGTTCAAGACCCCGAGGTCGCCTGCTTGAGCGAGGGCTCATCTGGTTTGAGCGAAGCTCACCAACTTGAGCCCAAGGTCCCTGGCTCAAGCAAGGGGTTACTTGGTCTGCTGAAGGCCCGCAGTCAAGGCACATATGAGAAAGCAATCAATGAACAATTAAGGTGTCACAATGCGCAAGGAAAAACTAATGATTGATGCTTCTCATCTCTTCGTTCTGTCTATCCCTCTCTCTCTGTCTCTGTTTAAAAAAAAAAAAAAGGTATGGTCCATATAATGGGTGATGTAGCACTGAGGGAATTGTGACCAAACAGGTTCCAGGGCTTTTGCTACAAAGTTTTGACAAATAGGGCTGCTAAGCATGCCTTGTGGCAATACCTTTCACTGAAATCTTTTCATTGGCTCTTTAGCATTCAGAAGGTTCAGAAAAGGCAAATTTTTCTCGATCTTCCTGTGGCAAAGATATAGTGAAAAAATAATCTTTTAAATCAATCACTATTAATGGCCATTCCTTAGGTATTAAAGATGGGTTTGGTAACCCTCCTCGTAAAGCTCCCATAGTTTGAATTACTGCATTTACTGCACATAAATCTCAAAAATCTCCACTTTCCCAATTCTTAATCACAAACACTGGAGAATTCCATGGGCTAAATGATTTCTCTATGTCCTTTTTCTAATAGCTCTAATACTAATTCTTGAAGGGCCTCCAGTTTTTCTTAACCGTCATTGTTCAATCCAAATAGGCTTATCTGTTGTCCCTTTTAAAGGCATGGCTTGGGGTTTAGAGAGGAGGCTTTTGTGAACAGCAGCCACTAGAGGAAAATGCTACGGATATTCTATTCCTTGTCTATGGCCTCTTATTTTAGGCCGAAAGTTTTAATTTACTGGCTTTAGCCCTGCCAGCCTTCAACAGTCGTTTTAAGAGACAGATATAGGGACGGCATGTCATAACACTGTCCCCGTTCCCCATGGTTACCCTGTATTTTCCAGAGGATGTCCTTACCACTTTCCTGTTATGAACTTAACTGAGGCCTCTACTTCCCCTCGGGGTCCAGCAGTTATTTTCTTACCTTATTTATTGCTCTGGTGATCCTTCTTCCAATTGGGTCCCTGTTCGAGTGCCATTTGCCGCGACCAGCTCAGCAGTAGGCGTGCATGAAAGGAAGGCGTTGCGTACATGTACAAAAAAGATGGTCCAGGAGACTCCCAGCCTTGAGGACTCTGAGAGCCCAGATCTCTGCAGACTCATCATATTTTCTGGTCTCTTTGCTCACCAAGCAGATTAGCAGAGCCTGGGTCAAATTAGTCTACAGTGGATCCAGGTGCAGAGAAGGATGACCGCCCAAGGTTCCCCAGGCATGTAGGGAAATACCTCCAGGGATCAGCTGCTTCCTATAAACAGTCCTAGTAGTGCTTCCTGGGGCTGTGTTCTGTCCCTGCAGGACTTGGGGTTCCAAAGTCTACACCCAAGACGCTTCAAGGCTGCCATTTAATCTTTCTGCCATTTTCCTACAGGAGTCAATGGGTGGATCCCAGTTGGGGCACATCTCCTCTCTTATCTCCCCTCCTCTGACTTCAGAAAAAAAAAAGGCGCTGGCTGGTTGCTCAGTGGTTAAGTGCCGGCCTGGCGTGTGGAGGTCCCGGGTTTGATTCCCACAGGAAAAGCAACCATCTGCTTCTCCACCCCTCACTCGCCTCTCTCTTCTACAGCCATGGCTTAGCTCAGGGGTCCCCAAACTTTTTACACAGGGGGCCAGTTCACTGTCCCTCAGACCATTGGAGGGCCGGACTATAAAAAAAAACTATGAACAAATTCCTATGCACACTGCACATATCTTATTTTAAAGTAAAAAAAACAAAACAGGAACAAATACAGTATTTAAAATAAAGAACAAGTAAATTTAAATCCACAAACTGACCAGTATTTCAATGGGAACTATGCTCCTCTCACTGACCACCAATGAAAGAGGTGCCCCTTCCGGAAGTGTGGCGGGAGCCGGATAAATGGCCTCAGGGGGCCGCATGCTGCCTGCCGGCAGAAGTTTGGGGACCCTTGGCTTAGCTGGTTCGAGTACATTAGACCTGGGTGCTCAGGATGGCTCCATGGAGCCTCTATCTCAAGCAATAAAAATAGCTCAGTTGTGAGTAAGGCTTTAGATGGGCAGACCATTGGCCCTAGATGGGGTCGCCAGGTGGATTCTGGTCTGGGGCATGGGAGAATCGATCTATCTCCCCTCCTCTCACTTGGAAAAGAAAAAAAAATCAGAAATATTAGGACACAGATAAACCAGCTATATATAACAAAAAAATTACCAATTAAATATCTAGTTCCTAAAACTAGTAAACCAAGGAAAAGAATAAAAATTCATAACATTTTAAAAATTAAAAAGTGTAAAAGATCTTTGAAAGAAATTAATAAAGAAAAAATATATACTAATCAAAGAAAATGAGCACAGATACAGGTAGTTAGAATTAGCAATTAACCACCAAAATAGAAGAAAAGCATCACATGGGAATTTCTACATAATTCTTTTTAATAAAATATTAAAATTCAAAACTAGGCTATTCAAAATTTAGATTGAGCCCTGGCCAGTCAGCTTAGTCAGTTAAGAGTTTTGTCCCAAAACAACAACGTTGCAGGTTCAATCCCTGGTCAGGGCACAGGGAAGCAGCCAATGAATGCTTTCCTTCCTGTCCTCCTCCCTCTCTATTTCTTTCTGAAACAATAAGTCAAAATAAATTAGGCCCTGGACAGATAGCTCAGTTGGTGGAGAATTGTCTCAGAGCACCAAGGTTGCTGGTCCTGATCACGGCACTTACAGGAGCAGTTTGATGTTCCTCTCTCCCCTGCCTTTCTCTCAAAGAAAAAAAAATTTAATCTATTACTTTAATAATTTATACATATTTTATTTTTCACAAAGACAGAGAAAGGGACAGGCCCTGGCTGGTTGGCTCAGTGGTAGAGCATTGGCCTGGCGTGCAGGAGTCCCAGTTCAATTCCTGGCCAGGGCACACAGGAGAAGCGCCCATCTGCTTCACCCCTCCTCCTCTCCTTCCTCTGTCTCTCACTTCCCCTCCCACAGCCAAGGCTCCATTGGAGCAAAGTTGGCCCGGGCGCTGAGGATGGCTCTGTAGCCTCTGCCTCAGGCGCTATAATGGCTCTGGTTGCAACAGAGCAACGCCCCCTGGTGGGCATGCCGGGTGGGTCCCGGTCGGGCACATGCAGGAGTCTGTCTGACTGCCTCCCCGTTTCCAACTTCAGAAAAATACAAAAAAAAAAAAAAAAAAAAAAATGACAGAGAAAGGGACAGATGGGGACAGACAGGAAGAGAGAGATAAGCATCAATTCTTTGTTGCAGCTCTTTAGTTGTTCATTGACCGCTCTCATATGAGCTGAGTCAGTGACCCCCTTGCTGCAATAAAGAACTGATGCTTCTCATCTCTATCCCTTCGTGTCTGTCCCTCTCTCTGTCTCTCTCACTAAAAAAGAACCTGACCAGGTGGTAGTACAGTAGATAGAGCATCAAATTTAGGTGCAGAGGACCCAGGTTTGAAACCCCAAGGTTGCTGGCTTGAGCATAGAGTGGCTGGATTGAGTCCAGAGGTCGCTGGCTTGAGCAAGGGGTCACTCGCTCTGCTGTAGCCCCACCCCACCCCCGTCAAGGCACATATGAGAAAGCAATTATTGAACTAAGGTGCTACAAAGAAAATTTGATGCTTCTCATCTCTCTCTCTTCCTGTCTATCCCTATCTGTCTGTCTCTCTGTCACACACACACAAAAAGAAAAAACAAAATGTATAGATTTAAATAATTTTAGAAATAAATGGAGATAATTTAATATCCACATCAAATCACCGAACTCCAAAGCAGTCCTTTGACTAGATCAACTTATAATTGATAAATCTCTAGGTAAATTGATCAGAAAAAAAAAAATTACCAATATGAGCAATGAAAGATAACATGGCACTAGGTATATTAAAGACATTAAAAAGGATCATACATGCGGCCCTGGCCGGTTGGCTCAGCGGTAGAGCGTCGACCTGGCGTGCAGGAGTCCCGGGTTTGATTCCTGGCCAGGGCACACAGGAGAGGCGCCCATTTGCTTCTCCACCCCTCCCCCCTCCTTCCTCTGTCTCTTTCTTCCCCTCCCGCAGCAAGGCTCCATTGGAGCAAAGATGGCCTGGGCGCTGGGGATGGCTCTGTGGCCTCTGCCTCAGGCGCTAGAATGGCCCTGGACACAACAGAGCGACGCCCCAGAGGGGCAGAGCATCGCCCCCTGGTGGGCATGCCGGGTGGATCCCGGTCGGGCGCATGCGGGAGTCTGTCTGACTGCCTCCCCGTTTCCAGCTTCGGAAAAATGAAAAAATAAATAAATAAAAAGGATCATACATGACATTTTAAACAACTCTACAATTCTATAAAAACTAAAAATTGACCCCCCAAATTCCTGGAGATACTCCCAATTATTTAGTTTAACTGATGAAATGAGTAATCTGAAATGCCCTCTCTTATAGACACTGAATTGGTAATTCAAACATTTCCACGATAGCCTGAGCTGTGGTGGCACAGTGGATACAAGTGTCAACCTGGAATACTGCGGTCACTGGTCGAAACCCGGGCTTACGTGGTCAAGACAAATAGAACAATCAACTACAAGTTGATGCTTCCTGTTCCTCCTCCCACTATCAGCCTCTCTCTTTAAAAATCTAAAAATATATATATAAATTTCCCGCTATAATTTCATGCCAAGATGGCTTTGCTAGTGAATTCTTCTAAATATTTAGGAAGAAATAATTCCAATTCCACTCAAATTATATTTTTAAGAAGAAACAATGGAACTCTTTCCAACTAGTTTATGAGATCAGCTGTAACTTGATAACAAACCCAGCCAATACTATTAATAGAAAACTGCTCATGAAATAGATGCAACAAAAATTTTTTTTAATTATTTTTATTTATTCATTTTAAAGAAGAGAGAAAGAGAGAGAGAAGAGGGAGGAGCTAAGAAGCATCAATTCCCATATGTGCCTTGATCAGGCAAGCCCAGGGTTTTGAACCAGTGACCTCAGCATTCCAGGTCAACGCTTTATCCACTGCGCCACCACAGGTCAGGCAGATGCAACAAAATTTTACGAAAAAGAACAATGATGATCAATAGGGATTACTTCCTCACCACAGTGAGGTGAGATATAATAAAAATATAATTATATTTTTGCAAATACACATATTAAAACATATGCTTACATATAAAATACATGCCCTAAATACATGGAAATTACCTCATATAACATCAATACAATGATCAAAATGATAAAATTAAATATTGATGTAATAGTATTATATAATTCAAAACATATCCAAAGGTCAATTGTCTTGTCTTCCTTCAAGTTCAGACTGAAAGCCAGTGTCATTAAATTATATTTTTCATCTAATTTTAGATTTTTTCCCCGAGAAATAAAAATACAGAGCAAGACATTTAGGCATTAAAAATATCATGATCAGGCCCTGGCCAGTCGGCCTGGCGTGCAGGAGTCCCGGGTTCGATTCCTGGCCAGGGCAACAGGAGAAGCGCACATCTGCTTCTCCACCCCCCCCCCCTCCTTCCTCTCTGTCTCTCTCTTCCCCTCCCGCAGCCAAGGCTCCATTGGAGCAAAGTTGGCCCGGGTGCTGAGGATGGCTATGTGGCCTCCGCCTCAGGCGCTAGAGGGGCTCTGGTTGCAGCAGAGCAACGCCCCCTGGTGGGCATGATGGGTGGATCCTGGTCAGGCACATGCGGGAGTCTCACTGCCTCCCCATTTCCAACTTCAGAAAAATACAAAAAATAAAAATAAAAAAATATCATGATCAAAGTTTGTATAGGTGGTGAAAAATTAAATGCTCAATTATGAAAGCAAAATGATTCTAGGCCCTGGGTTCAATTCCCAGTCAGGGCACACAGGAGAAGCGCCCATCTGCTTCTCCACCCTTCGCCCTCTCCTTCCTCTTTCTCTTCCCCTTCTGCAGTCAAGGATCCACTGGAGCAAAGTTGGCCCAGGCGCTGAGGATGGCTCCATGGCCTCCACCTCAGGCGCTAGAATGACTCCGGTTACAACGGAGCAACACCCTAGATGGGCAGAGCATCAGCCCCTGGAGGGCATGCTGGTTGGATCCTGGTTGGGACAGTGGGAGTATCTCTGCCTCCCTGCTCGAAGATATACACTTATCAGGTTGCACCCTAGTGAAGACAAAAGGAAGATCTTGCTGAATAGGCAAGGAGAAAAGACAGGTTACCTAAGAAGAAATGTCCTTAAACTGAGTGAAATTAAAATAAAATAATGGAAAACAGAAGAAATCACAATGTTTTAAAGATGTAGGAATAAAATTACTCTCTACTAGGGTTGCCTATAATTCTAACCACTTCTATGAAAATATATGCAAATTGACTGGCTTGTGCTGGCACAGTGGATAGAGCACCAACCTGAAACGCTGAGGTTGCTGGTTTGAATCCCTCGGCTTGCCCAGTCAAGGCACATACAACACACAACCAATGAACAGCTAGAGTAAAGCAACTACTTCTCGTCCTCACAATACTATGTACAATCAATTAAATTTTTTTAAAATTTTATTTATGTGAGAGGGGAGAAAGCAGATAAACAGACCTCTGCTACCACCCCGACTGGGATCCACCCAGCAAGCCCTCTATGGGGCAATGCTCTGCCCATTGGGGGCTTACTACCATTGCTCAGCAACCAAGCTATTTTAGCACCTGAGGCAAGACTGTGGAGTCATCCTCAGTGCCCAAGGCCAACTTACTTAAGCCATTCAAGCCATGGTTGCAGCAGGAAAAGGGAGAGAGAGAGAGAGCGGGAAAAGAGGGGGAGGGGTGGAGAAGCAGATAGGTGCTTCTCCTGTGTGCCCTGACCAGGAATCAAATCCAGCACTTCCACAAGCTTGGCCTACCCTCTACTGATGAGCCAACTGGCCAAGGCTAATAAAAATATTTTAGCCCTGGCCGGTTGGCTCAGCGGTAGAGCGTCGGCCTAGCGTGCGGAGGACCCGGGTTCGATTCCCGGCCAGGGCACATAGGAGAAGCGCCCATTTGCTTCTCCACCCCTCCGCCGCGCTTTCCTCTCTGTCTCTCTCTTCCCCTCCCGCAGCCGAGGCTCCATTGGAGCAAAGATGGCCTGGGCACTGGGCATGGCTCTGTGGCCTCTGCCTCAGGCGCTAGAGTGGCTCTGGTCGCAATATGGCGACGCCCAGGATGGGCAGAGCACCGCCCCTGGTGGGCGTGCCGGGTGGATCCCAGTCGGGCGCATGCGGGAGTCTGTCTGACTGTCTCTCCCTGTTTCCAGCTTCAGAAAAATGAAAAAAAATATATATATATATATATATTTTTTTTTTTAAATATATTTTTAAATCAGTATTGTCTTTATATTCCACTTGAGAGACTTGGTTAAAACTCTTCGGTTTTTGCCTGACCTGTGGTGGCACAGTGGATGGGGTGTCGACCTGGAAACACTGAGGTCGCCGGTTCAAAAAAAAAGACCCTGGGCTTGCCTGGTCAAGGCACATGTGGGAGTTGATGCTTTAAAAAAAAAACACAAAAAAAACCTCTTAGGTTTTCAAGTAACTTTATAAACAATTTCTTTCTGTATAGTTATACCACCAACTCTACACAATCTTCCTAATGGTTTCATTCTCTTTTTATTCTGAGGAGGATACTTTAAATTATCAAGTCTTCCAAACTGAAGACCTGAATGTGAGAGATTCAGAAAAAGTCTTTAATATTTATATACTTTTCCTAACCCACTGGTGACTTCCTCTACTTATAACTGTTAGATGTATTTGTTCTTCTGCTTTACTATTAAAAATAGTAGTAGTATTTTTTAAGAGAGAGGAAGGGAAAGAGGAAGGAGAGACGAGAAGCATCAACCTGTAGTTGCTTCACTTCAGTTCATTGATCGCTTCTCATACATGCCTTGACTGGAGGGCTCAAGCCTGTGAACCCCTGCTCAAGCCAGCGACCACAGAGTCATGTCTATGATCCCACGCTCAAGCCAGTGACCCCGTGCTCAAGCCAGTGACCCTGTGCTCAAGCTGGCAAACCGGAACTCAAACAGCAACATTGGGATTTCAAACTGGGACCCTCAGCATCCCGGGTCGTTGTAGCCCTAAGTGTGACTCCAGCCCAGGGACTGGTGAACACCTCTGTTTTTGTGGCATTGTTTCCCAACTCTCAGGATCTTTGTGTTCATTACTCATGATACCCATGTTTCTAGGTGACACTTGGCTGACCGGGAAAGATTTTTTCCCCTCAATGTGGTTTAAGTCTGCCACCTTCTGCAGGGCACTACATTATTCCTGTCCTCCTTCCCATGCAAGTGACTACCAAGTGCATTTTTAAACATTTTTATTTCAATTACAGTTGACATTCAGTATTATATGGACTTCAGGTGTACAGCATAGTAGACATTTATATAACTTAGGAAGGGGATGCCTGACCAGGTGGTGGTGCTGTGGATGGAGCGTCGGACTGGGATGCAGAGGACCCAGATTCGAGACCCTGAGGTCGCCAGCTTGAGCGCGGGCTCATCTGGTTTGAGCAAAATCCCACCAGCTTGAACCCAAGGTCACTGGCTCCAGCAAGGGGTTACTTGGTCTGCTGAAGGCCCACGGTCAAGGCACATATGAGAAAGCAATCAATGAACAACTAAGGTGTTGCAACGCGCAATGAAAAACTAATGGTTGATGCTTCTCATCTCTCTCCGTTCCTGTCTGTCTGTCCCCGTCTATCCCTCTCTCTGACTCACTCTCTGTCTCTGTAAAAAATTAATTAATTTAAAAAAATCCAAAATATATATATATATTTTTTTTAATTTAACTTAGGAAGGGATCTCCCCAATAAGTCTAAAACTGCCTACCTGGCATAATAGTTACTACATTATTGACTATATCCCCTATGCTGTGTAGTCACTTTACATCCCCGTATTTTGTAACTGACACTATGTTCTTAAACTCTTCCCCTTTTTCACCCACGACCCAACAGCTTCCATATGGCAACCACCAGTTTCCTGTATGTATGAGTGTTTCTGTTTTGTTTGCTCGATTCATCATATATATGACTGAAATCCTATGGTATTTGTCTTTCCCTAGCTGACTTATTACACTTAGCGCAATACCCTCTAGGTCCATCTATATTTTCGCAAATGGTAAGATTTCATCTTTTCTTCTTTTTTTGGTATTTTTCTGAAGTGAGAAGTGGGGAAAGACAGATTCCTGCATGTGCCTGACCGGGATTCACCTGGCATGCCCTCAGGGGGCGATACTCTGCCCATCTGGGATGTTCCTCTGTTGCAATCGGAGCCATTCTAGTGCCTGAGACGAAGGCCATGGAGCCATCCTCAGCACCTGGGCCAACTCTGCTCCAATGGAGCCTTGGCTGCAGGAGAGGAAAAGAGAGAGATAGAGAGGGGGAAGGGTGGAGAAGCAGATGGGCACTTCTCCTGTGTGCCCTGGATGGGAATCAAACCCAGGACTTCCACATGCCAGGCCAATGCTCTATCACTGAGCCAACCGGCCAGGGCCTCCTGGTCCTTATAATCTTAAAACCTGTGATGTCACCCTACAGAATTCAGGACATAAACCACTGCATGACCTGTAGGGATGATGTTCCCGACCCGTGCTGAGCACAACTTGTGTACAAAAGAACTCAATGTTGCTCTCAGAAGCACTGAAGGTTGTCACAAAGACCCTTTCCTCAGGTTGAACTCTGAACCTACAAAAGTCCTGGCACCCAGTCCTGGCTAGGTAACTCAGCTGGTTAGAGCACTATCCCAATACACCAACGCTGTGTGTTCAATCCCTGCTTAGAGCACATAGAAGAATCCACCAATGAATGCATAAGTGGAACAACAAATCAATGGGTCTCTCTTTCTCCCCTTCCTCTAAAATACAAAAAGTTTTGGCATCCAAGTTTCAAATGAGGACCAGAAAGCTCTGCAGTCTCTCCTTCAAGGCTTTGAACAGTGATGCAAACTAGGCCAAAACTGAAGGGATATATTTTGCCATCATACTATTATACCCTCTGAGGCACACAAACTTTGGGATCCCAACAAAAGCTGTTCACCCCTTCTTGCTAGCAAACCCAGTTAACTTCAGAGCACCCCAAATAGTGACTAGAACCCCCAAGATTAAGGGTGGCTTGAACAATAAGACCTTTATTGTCATACAAACAAGAGCAATGGTAGGCACATTTCCTGGGTTGGTGACATGGAGGCTGGAAAATACCATCACAGAAGTCACGTGAGACGAACAATATCCCTGAAAAAATGTAGGCTATCCTCTCAAATATCCAACAGAGTCCTTTAGGCCAAAACTGGAAAAGGCCGTGTCCTAACACATCAGAGTAGAAAAAATAGTTAAAAGTTAAGTGCTCAGGCTGCTCATGAGTCATCCTGCAAATGACAGAATACAAGGGTTTACTTCCCTGAACATTTTGGCATGAATAAATGTTGCCCATTGTGGGCTCCAGCCAGGAGGTAGAGTTGAAATGGCTTCTGCTACACAACTTCCAGAGACATAAATCCAACTATGGCTCTAGACAGGTTAAAAAGTGCAATGCACGTCCCACATACCTAGCATTTATGTGGGTATTCAGATGTATTGAGGCTCAATATAGGAAAATGGTCCCTTCAGAAAGATCTCCTCCAGTGTTGGTGCACTGAACAAAAAAAACAGTGTATACATGTCCAGTTAAGACAGTTCTCCCATTTGAATCTGTGGTATCCAATAAGGTAAGTCTTTTGGTGGAAGTCCCACTCACTGCACTTATAAAACCTTTCTCTACTGTGAATTCCCTAGCTGTAATGAATGAGGCTAGACTTTGGTAAATGATTTCCCACATTTGACACACTCATAAAGACCTTCATCCAATGTGATAATGGTGTTTTAGAAGCCTGGAGCTGAAGGTAAATAATTTCCCACATTCCAACACTCATAAAGCCTTTATCCAGTGTGAACTCTTCGGTGTTTAATGAGGCTTGAGCTATGGCCAAAAGATTTCCCACATTCGCTACATTCATAAGGCCTTTCTCCAGTGTGAATTCTCCTGTGTTTGATGAGACTTGAGTTTTGAGTAAAGGATTTCCCACATTCACTGCACTCATAAGGCCTTGATCCAGTGTGAACTCTCTGGTGTTTTAAGAGACTGGAGCTGTAAGTGAAAAATTTCCCACATTCATTGCACTCATAAGGCCTTTCTCCAGTGTGAACTCTCCGATGCTGAAGAAGTGCAGAGCTTTGACTAAAAGATTTTCCACATTCGTTGCACTTATATGGCCTTTCTCCACTATGAACTCTGCGGTGTTCAATGAGGCTGGAGTTTTGAGTAAAGGATTTTTCACATTCGCTGCATGCATAGGGCCTTGATCCAGAATGAACTCTCTGGTGTTTTATGAGACTTGAGTGGTAGGTAAAGAACTTCCCACATTCATTGCACTCGTAAGGCCTTTCTCCAGTGTGAACACTCCGGTGCTGAAGAAGCGCAGAGCTTTCGCTAAAGGACTTCCCACATTCACTACACTCATAAGGCCTCTCTCCAGTGTGAATTCTTTGATGTTTAATAAGGTTAGACTTGTTGCTAAATAATTTTCCGCATAAGTCACATTCATGAGGCCTTGCCCCAGTATGAACTCTCCGGTGTTGAATAAGGCTAGAGCTTTGCCTAAAGGACTTCCCACATTCCCCACATTTGTAAGGCTTTTCTCCAGTATGGACTCTCCAATGGTCATTGAGGCTATAGCTTTTGCTGTAAGATTTTCCACATTCGCTGCACACATAGCATCTTTCTCTAGTGAGGACTCTCTGTGGCGGAGTAAGTGTGCATTTGCGATCAAAGGCTTTTGTGTATTCTCCAGAGTTGTAGAGGGTTTTTCCCCTGTGAGAGGTGGCCCCACACTCTGTTTTCCAGTTTGACTTCTTAGTGTGTGAGGCCTGGTGC
Source organism: Saccopteryx leptura (assembly GCF_036850995.1). Lineage (NCBI taxonomy): Eukaryota > Metazoa > Chordata > Mammalia > Chiroptera > Emballonuridae > Saccopteryx > Saccopteryx leptura. The sequence continues at coordinate 82,572,360 of NC_089505.1, read as the reverse complement.
TGAAAAAATCTTAAGCTGGTCAGGAAGTCCCTCACAACTTCCCCACAGGAGAAGGGCTTCCCTGACATGCAGAATTTGCAGTCCTTTGCAAACAAGTCTCTTCCCCTGTTGCTTCGGAAGCACGTCCCTCCTACGTGCTGGTTTCGATGCTGAGCTTCTGTACTGACATGCAACTGTTTCTCACATGCCCCCGTCTTGTCCAGTTTCTGTCCATGACGTCTTCCCTGGTGCTCAGTCAAGTGCATAATCTCTCTCAAGTCCACACCACAGATCTCACAAGGATGGGCCTTCTGAGGAGACACATCTGCCTTGGGAATCCTGACCTGCGACAATCCTGGTAAAGAATTGCTGTGCTCAGAAAGTGCCTCTTCATTCTGGGCTCCATGCCAACAACCTGAAAGCAAGAAGTGGTGATGAAGTGAAGTGGACGTTGCCTTTGGTAGGAGGGGGAAGTCCACACACATCTAACAAACCCAGGAACAAATCCGCGGCAGTGTGTCCTGGTCCAGGGAGTTAGTTCAAGCTGAGGGATTAGCAATACTGGGATATAGAGAACATAGAACAGGGAGAGGCCTTGTGAGGCAAAGGGCACGACCATGCAGTGTGACCCAGAGAGGGGAGACAGGGTATACGATTCATTTCTCAAATAATAACTTTCCAAAAAAACTTCTCCATTGGTGACACCTGAATGCTGTGTAAAAGGATGTATCAAGAACCAAGAAAACACAACTATAACAGGGCAGCAGGTATCCAAGAACTGTTTAAGAATATGCACACACCTCGGGACACAATGCACAGGGGCCAATGCAGAAGGCGCTACATATGGACTGGTGAGAAAAATGAGTTAGACACAGAATGGAGAGATGTAAGGTTAACTCCAGGCTGGAAGCAAGAGTAGAAGTGACAAGTGACACACTTGACAAATCAGCAAAGGGTCAAGAGAGGAGATCCTGGCCAGGTAGTTCAGCTGGTTAGAGCATCGTCCTGATACATCAAGGTTGCAGGTTTGATCCCTGGTCAGGGCACATATAAGAATCAACCAATGAATGTATAAATAAATAGAATAACAAATCGATGTTTTTCTCTCTCTCAAATCAACCAATAAAAAATCACAAAATAAAGGGAAGACAGAAATGAAATGTAGCTACTGGCATGGGCATCAAAATACTAGTCCAAGAGAATAAGTGTCTAGTATGATCTGAACACAGCACTGACATCATGTTCTCCTCCAGGTACCACTCCTCAGGGCCACGCTCCCTCTGAGCCATTTTGCTCAGCCTAGACTCCTGCACATCCTGTGAGTCACTGCTCTGCAACCCAATCCAACAACTCCATCAATGAGCAAATGCATGGCACCTTATACCAGTACTAAAGGACCAACGGCACCAATGAGTAGCCAGCACTAGCCCAGAGCAAACACAGCACATGACAGCCAACAGAAAACGAAATACTACACAGAAAACATCAGATGAGGGTCTTACAAGAACAGCCCGTGGTCCGTGTAATGAATAACCATGTCAGGGATGGTAATTCTTGGCTCAGGCAGGCCTGAGGAAATGCCAGCTAGAAGACCTGAACCTGGGCGGGCACACAGGTGCCTTGGATCTGGACGTCATCCCATGATGTAGAAGGCAAGTACTGTGGTCTCCATTATGTTCACTGGAAGACTGCTGACCACGATTCTTTCCCTGCAACTCTGCAGGGAAGCAGGAATTAGCTGCTCCAGGAAGGGGAGGGCAGGGCACACACCTCAGCCCCTACCAAGGGAAATGGGAAAGAAAGCAGAATTCTTGGCTCTGGTGGGAGAACAGACCTCCCCCTAGGGGAAGAGGGAAGGGTGGAACTACTAGCTCACAGCACAGGGGTGAGTTTGAAAACCTTACCCAAGGAGGTTATAAGTGCCAAGTTCTCCAGCATCACATCGTGGTACAGACGTCTCTGAGCCTCATCAAGGAGCTCCCATTCCTCCAAGGAGAAGTACACGGCCACATCCTCAAAGGTCACCCTGCCCTGGCATGATGGGGACAGATGAAACCACAAAACGCTCCTCTGCTGTGAACCCACAATCCCTTCCTCCCCGCATCTACCATACGCCTGTCCTCTTCCCAATCTCCCCATCTCAAAGGACAATCAAGCCCTGGTGCCATTGCCGCTGTTGTCTCCTCGTGGGCTCGCTGATGAAAGGATCCAGCCATCAGCAAGAGAAGGCAAGTGGATAAGCAGGTATCCCAGCTGTGGAGCTGGAATAGAGGGCTCACGCCAGGCTATCCCATTGGTGTGGCTAATGTCACATTAAATCTCGATACCAGGGCCCTGGAGGCATCAGGCATATCCCCTCTCCAACTACAAACAGTGTTTGAGACTGGAACCTAGTGCCACATGCCTCTGGAAATCACCATCTCACTATTCCACAACAGAGGCATCTCCCTGGCTTCCCGTGTTCCTTTTACTTTAACCACACCTCCTCTTCACCTCACTGGTGAGGGCGGGATTCCCATCTTAGGGTCATGAGGATGGCCAAACACACGGCACCTAACCCTATACAGAGGACACTACACACCACACTGGGCCACACCTGGGGGCTGTACTCTGAAAAGGAGTGAACAAGCAGTAGCTGTACCATGCAAGCTTTATAAAATGAAAGAGTGGGATACCGCCTCGATCCTGCAAAAGGGTGTGATTGCCTTCTTTGAATAACTATAGGCTGGTAGAGAACAGAAACCCATACAGAGTGAGAAGCAGAAACTACCGAGTCCCTCTGATGAGGTTATTTGAACTGGAGACCTTATTAATGGCAGGAGAGCAGGTAGGAGACCTTGCATTTGGGTCACTGGAGTCCCTCTCCAGCTTCTACCACATGGCAAGGCCTTAATTTCAGGCCTCATACCACAACTGGGCAACAGCATCCAATACTATCCTACGCCTGCCATAGTCTCCAATAACAACGCCGGCCCCAAATCATTCTTTGAAGACCTCCACGCCAGCTCCATTCCTTGCCTCAGACTTAGCCACAAAGAACAATAGGTAGAGCTCAGAAACTCATGGTTCTCTTCTGCTTGTGCTGCACGTGATGTCCCCTCAGTAGCCACAAACTTCCCATGTCTCTCATTCAAAGACAAGCCTCACTGGGGATCCACCAGAGAGGCCTAGTGATTCTCACGGTGGCCACATCTGCAGGTCCCAGACCTTATTCTCCAAGCTGAAAAGAAAACCCTGGTGGAGTTTAGAGCGGTGAATAAGCACCCACTCAAGCCAGAGTGTCATTTTGCCTTAATTACTCCTAAGCTGCTGCATCCATCTCATGTTTACTCTTCTGCCTTGGCCACTGGACAGACTATCCTATACCTGAAACACTCTCCTGCCATGGCCACTTACCTCCCTCATCTGTGTTTCAATGCCATCACCTAGGTATCCAAGCAAGAGGGCCAGTCCTAAGACCCTAATGTCCGTCCATTTCCTGGCACCCTAACAGCTTTACCACCATTATCAGAAAAATGCTCCTCTCAAAGGTGACCCACTCATTCCCGTGGGCCCACACAGCAGCCCTAACATTTCTGATGTCTCCATCCTGAACTGTTCCCCAGATTTCCAAAATTGGGTGTTGAGCTGCTCACTTCATGCCTCCACATAGTGCGCCCTAAAAAAATCTCAGAACACCCCGATATCTCCCATGAATATTACTCCTACTACCAATTTCCTCATCTAAGTTGGTAGAGTTTCCATTCTTACAGCTGCTAAGAACAAGCGTAGGATTATCCGAGTCCTCTGTTTTATACCCTCACAGTCCACAGCAGAAAACAAAAATGTGTCATCTTAAAAAAATAATGTCCAGCCCTGGCCGGTTGGCTCAGTGGTAGAGCGTCGGCCTGGCGTGCAGGAGTCCTGGGTTTGATACCCGGCCAGGGCACACAGGAGAGGCGCCCATCTGCTTCTCCACCCCTCCCCCTCTCCTTCCTCTCTGTCTCTCTCTTCCCCTCCCGCAGCCAAGGCTCCATTGGAGCAAAGTTGGCCTGGGCGCTGAGGATGGCTCTATGGCCTCTGCCTCAGGCGATAGAATGGCTCTGGTTGCAACAGAGCAACGGCCCAGATGGGCAGAGCATCGCCTCCTGGTGGGCATGCCGGGTGGATCCCGGTCAGGCGCATGCAGGAGTCTGTCTCTCTGCTTCCACGCTTCTCACTTAAGAAAAATACAAAAAAAAAAAAAAAAAGTAAACACCTCCATACCACCCTTGACATAGCCTTGGAACTCTGTGCTTGGGGTCTTCCTCCAGGCTCTCCAAACCCCAAAACTGAGGGGGAAAGCATTTAAGAGTCCGAGGACACACATTTCGGACACGACGTGGGTGGAGGTCGGGGCCAGCGAGAGGCTGGGAAACCCTACACTTCCCTGTGGTTCCTCTACCGCTCCTGCGGCTGCGGAACACGTGGAGAGGGGCCCGCCTCAGAGAAGCGATTTCAGGGCTCAATTCGACCTTTACCGGGTGCCCCTCAGTCTGTCACCTCTCCCAGCCCCGTCACACCGGGTGTCACCCACGAGCGCCTCACGGTCCGGGACGCCGGGGCCTGGGCTGCAGGACGTGACCGGCCCCCGCACCGGGGATCCGGGTTCGGAGGTGTGAGGCTGTGAGGGCCCGGGGGCCGCGCTCACCTCAGCCGGGCGCCTCAGCGCGGCCGCCGCCATCGGACTCTGCGGGTGGGGCGAGAGCAGCGGGCGAGGAGGCAGCCCCGGGCAAGGAACCTATCTCGGCTCCGGCGCAGGTCACCGACGAAATTCACAGGCGCGTCTCGGGGGCAGGGACAACGAGTCCCGCGTGTTTTTAACCGGGCACCTCGATCCTGACGCAGAACACTGGAGCCTTGAAGGACGAACAAAACCACGAACAGTTAATATGGCCGCCACGAGGGAGCCGGAAGTCCCGCCCCCTGAGGATGAACACCATGTGAAATGCACTTTTCTAAGTTCTCATTGGGTAGTGATGCTGCTGTTCTGCTCTGAACATTCTGGGTAATGTAGTTCGCACAGAGCCAGAAAATGGCGGGTATAATGAATGGTTTGTCAAAAAGTCCAGGCTAGGCCCTGGCCGGTTGGATCAGTGGTAGAGCGTTGGCCTGGCTTGCAGAAGTACCGGGTTCGATTCCGGCCAGGGCACACAGGAGAGGCGCCCATCTGCTTCTCCACCCCTCCCCCTCTCCTTCCTCTCTGTCTCTCTCTTCCCCTCCCGCAGCCAAGGCTCCATTGGAGCAAAGATGGCTTGGGCGCTGGGGATGGCTCCTTGGCCTATGCCCCAGGCGCTAGAGTGGCTCTGGTCTCAACAGAGCGATGTCCCGTAGGGGCAGAGCATCGCCCCCTGGTGGGCGTGTGATTGTCTCTCCCCGTTTCCAGCTTCAGAAAAATACAAAAAAAAAAAAAAAAAAAAGTCTAGGCTAGGCATGAAGGAGCATTGGGGAAATGGCATAACCAGGTACACTTTGCCTACTTTTTAAAGAGAACGTCATCATATTTATATGAAGTGCTCTCTGCAGCTAATTGCCAATGTTTTGGAGACATTATTTCTTACTCTAAAGCTCAGCATTTTCCTGGAGGTTAAAAAATATATATATATTTATATTTTGGGGGAATTGAATGTGGTACGTCTGCATGCTGGGCCAACCCTCTATTCACTGAGCAAACCGGCCAGAGCCTACAACCACCTTTCTTAAGCCACCATTCTGATGCATTTTCCCCCCCGACTTTGCCTTGGTAGTAGCTTCAGTCCCACAGTCTCTGCCCTCTACTCTGCAGCCAGAAGGAGTCTTGTAAGACCTTGTAAATACCACTTTCCTCCTTTGATCCAAACCTCCAGAAGAGACACCCAACTTCTCTGTCATTCCAGTCCTGACTCCTGCCTCCCTGCTCTTGTTTTTACCAGAAATAAAGGAGACCTGTGGTTTCTTTTTTTTTTTTAGTGAGAGAGAGAGAGACAGGAAGGGTGAGAGATGAGAAGCATCAATTATTTGTTGTGTCAACTGAAGTTATTTATTGATTGCTGTCCCATATGAGCCTTGACCAGGGGGCTCCAGCATGCAGACGTACCACATTCAATTCCCAATCATGGCAAACATGAGAAAAGAACATATGCTTCCTTTCCCCTTTATCCCTCTTCTCTCTCTTCCAAGTGTTGAGGATAGGTCAGTTGATTCTAGCATTGACCCCAAATGGGGTTGCCGGGTGGATCCCAGTCACAGCACATGCAGGAGTCTATCTCTCCTCCTCTCACTTAAAAAAAAAAAAAAAAAAAGTGGTTGTACTCTGGATGTACATTTCAAATTGAGGCAACTAGATTTTCTCTAGTGGAGGGAGAGGGGGTGACATGCAGGATTCAGGGATGACCCCAGGATTTTTGGTTTTAGCAGCTGTTGTAATGAAAACTCCATTATCTAAAATGGATAAGGATGTAGTAGGAGTAATATTCAGCAGGAGCTTTCTTTTGGCCACGTTAAAAGTTTAAGGTGTTTCAGAGATCACTGAGTGTAAGGAAGCATGAGGTGGGCAGCTGGACACAGAGTTCTGAAAATCTGGGGAAGTGTTCAGGATGGAAGCATCTAAAATGAGATGGGTTCCACATGGACCCAGGTGAGTGAGCTGTGGTCACACTTAGGAGAACTAATCTTTTTTTTAATTATAATTTTTAAATTTTTATTTATTAATTTTTAGAGAAAATGGGGGAGGAGCAGGAAGCAGCAACTCCTTCATGTGCCTTTACCAGGCAAGCCCAGGGTTTTGAACTGGTGACCTCAGCATTCTAGGTCGACGATTTAACCACTGTGCCACCACAGGCCAGGCTAGGAAGGCTAATCTTAAAGTTACAGTGGTAAAGCTATTAGAGGGCCAGGTAGGGAGGGGTAGTGGTGTCTATTTCTTGTGTAAATATTCAACACTACAGTAAATAAGCCATGATATGTGGTCTTGCCAATTTCCCCGGTGTATATAGGCTCACTGTGGCCAATTTTAAAATGCCAATTTGGCCTGACCAGGCAGTGGCGCAGTGGATAGAGCGTCAGACTGGGATGCAGAGGACCCAGGTTTGGGACCCCGAGGTCGCCAACTTGAGCACGGGCTCATCTGGTTTGAGCAAAAGCCCACCAGCTTGAACCCAAGGTCGCTGGCTCCAGCAAGGGGTTACTTGGTCTGCTGAAGGCCCATGGTCAAGGCACTTATGAGAAAGCAATCAATAAACAACTAAGGTGTGCAACGTGCAATGAAAAACTAATGATTGATGCTTCTCATCTCTCTCTGTTCCTGTCTGTCTGTCCCTGTCTATCCCTCTCTCTGACTCACTCTCTCTGTAAAAAAATTAAAAAATAAAATAAAATGCCAATTTGATGTCACTGAACATGGATTTGGAAAGTTACCAGTAGCCCGCCAATGTACTCTATCTACACCATACTACTTCAGAAGCCACATATAACCTGAAGAACATACAAAATAATACAAAGTAGAAAAATGATTATGAAGTGAGTTTTATATTTCTATTTTGAACAGTTTGAGGAATAACTGACTTGATGGTTTGACGCATTCTTGCATCTTTTCATATATATATATATATATATATATATATATATATATATATATATATATATATATATCAAGTGAGAGGCAAGGAGGCAGAGAGACAGACTCCCACATGTGCCACAACCGAGATCCACCCCACAACTCCCATGTGGGGCTGATGTTCTGCCCATCTGGAAACACTACTCCGTTGCTCAGCAACCAACCTATTTTAGCACCTGAGGTGAGACCATGGAGCTATCCTCAGCACCCGGGGGCAAACTTGCTCATTTGAGCCTTGGCTGCAGGAGGAGAGAAGGGGAAGGGGAGAATTGTAGAAGCAGATGATCATACTCTTGTGTTCCCTGACGGGGAATCAAACCTGGGACTTGTACATGCCAGGAAAATGCTCTACCACTAACCCAACCAGCCAGAGCCACATTCCTGCATCTCGAAACAAAGAGTTTCTTGCTACTTTTTTTTTGTATTTTTCTGAAGTGAGAAGCAAGGAGGCAGGCAGACAGACTGCTATATGCGCCCAACCCAGATCCACCCAGCATGCCCACCAGGAGGTGATGCTCTGCCCATCTGAGGCGCTGCTCCATTGTAACTGAAGCCATTCTAGCACCTGAGGCAGAGGCCATGGAGCCGTCTTCAGTGCACAGGCCAATTTGCTCCAATGGAGCCTTGGCTGCAGGAGGGGAAGAGAGAGACAAAGAGAGAAGTGAGGGGAAAAGGTGGAGAAGCAGATGGGCGCTTCTCCTGTGTACCCTGACAAGGAATTGAACCAGCGACTTCCACACGCCGGACCAACGCTCCACCAGAGACAACAGGCCAGGACCTCCTGCTACCTTTTTTAACTTATCCTCTCAACATATAAAATTACTCATACAATGACATATTATATCCTTTGTCATAGCTATTTTCAAATATATACAAAAATGAAAAAGAAAGTTTTATAAAGCTGGATAAACCTTTCCCCAATCTCTCATCATTATTTATCATTAAGTGGCCATTCTGTTTCATTTCTTCTCATATGAACTAGTGGGCTATTCTACTTATTCTCAGACATGATACCAAAAGATGCATAACCTCCTGAAAATATGATACATTTTTCCAATGTAAGAGCTCTTTCATAATGCCAATAATCATCACACAAAATAAAAATATTTTAAAATTTTTATTTACTGGTCCTGGTCGGTTGGCTCAGTGGTAGAGCATCAGCCCAGCATGTGGGAGTCCTGGATTCAATTCCCATCCAGGGCACACAGGAGAAGCTCCCATCTGCTTCTCCACCCTTCCCCCTCTCCTTTCTATCTCTCTCTTCCCCTTCCCCAGCCAAGGCTCCATTGGAGCAAAGTTGGCCCGGGAGCTGGGGACATCACCATGGCCTCCGCCTCAGGCTCTAAAATGGCTCCAGTTGCAATGGAGCACTGCCCAGATAGAGAGAGCATCACCCCCTGGTGGGAATGCCGGGTGGATCCATCGGATGCATGCAGCAGTCTGTCTCTCTGCTTCCCCGCTTCTCACTTCAGGGGGGAAGGGAAAGCAGTTCCAAATAAAGATCTAGATATTCCTTTTTTCTTAGAATATTAAGTGGGGAACCCTATATGGGCTCAACCATCACTCTCCTCATATCCCCTGAAAGGGGCAGCCTTGCCTCACTGGAAGTAAATATTGGCAAGCAGTGAAGCTATTGCCATTTGAATCAATAGGAATGCAGACTGAGTCACAAAAGACACATCCTGAGACTGACCACAGGATCACCCTTCTCTCCAGCTTTGTTTTCTTGCCTGTAGAGCAACGGCACTTTGAGTGAACACACCAGGGGCGAGGGTAATCCACAAAACCATTAGATTATTTTCTCTGCAAATGACCTTACTTATAAAAAAGTTATAGAGATCTCAAATGTCTGTATACAGATCACACAAGCCACAATCCCTAAAACATTTGTGGATAAACTTTCAGAAGAGACACCTTCATATTACTGCAGTCTCTTCTCGCTTCTAATACATTGATTCTGTCCAAAATGTGGTTCCACCTAACCTCAGTCTTGAAACAAATGACATCAGCCTATGAAATTTTGTACATCCTGGCATGTAGCTCATTCCAGGATCTGGGATGTGGTCTTTTCAACGTTGCTGGGAATTAGGTAGTATCTACTGTGAACAAGGAAATAAATCTACTGTTCAGAAGCACAACAAAGGCCTCCCCTTCAGGGTGATCTTTGACCACACCAATAATCGGGGCACTAGCCTGCATATTAGAACCACAAAGTCATGCAGCTTTTCTTTCAAGGCCTTGGGAAGCAATGCAAAATAAACCCATATTGCACAAAGAGTGGTTTTGAGCCATCATGTTCTTGCTTCTAAAGCACGGAAAGTTTGGGGTCCTCATAAAATGTATTCACCTCTAGATGATGACAGATCATAATTCTGCTTTCAAGTCACCCTGTACAGTGAACAGAACCAACAAAATAAGAATAAAAAGAACACATTGGCTGGGTGGGTCAGTTGGTTGGAACATTGTCCCAAAGAGCAGAGGTTGCCAGTTCGATCCCTGGTCAGGGCACATACAAGAACAGATTCATGTTCATTCCTATCTCTCTCTACCTCTCTCCCTAACTCTCTACCAAATCAATTTTTAAAAAAAGATATTTAATAAAAAAGAGAAAGCAAAAAGACCTCAACATAAAGATCATAAAACAGAGCAGTGTACATAGAACAAGCTGTTTCTTTTCTTTTTTTTTTTTACAGATGAGAAGCATCAATCATTAGTTTTTCATTGCGTGTTGCAACACCTTAGTTGTTCATTGATTGCTTTCTCATATGTGCCTTGACCGCAGGCCTTCAGCAGACCAAGTAACTCCTTGCTCGAGCCAGCGACCTTGGATTCAAGCTGGTGGGCTATTGCTCAAACCCAATGAGTCCGTGCTCAAGCTGGCAACCTCGGGGTCTCGAACCTGGGTCCTCTGCATCCCAGTCTGACACTCTATCCACTGTGCCACCACCTGGTCAAGCTCTTTTTTTTTGAGAGGGAGGGAGCCTAACCAGGTGGTGGCACAGTGGATAGAGCATCCAACTGGGATGTGGAAGACCCAGGTTCAAAACCCTGAGGTCATCGGCTTGAGCGTGGGGTCATAGACATGACCCAAGGGTCGCTGGCTTAAGCCCAAGGTCACTGGCTTGAGCAAGGTGTCACTCGCTCTGCTGAAGCCCCTGGTCAAGGCACATATGAGAAAGCAATCAATGAACTGAGATGCCGCAACAAATTGATGCTTTTCATCTCTCTCCCTTCCTGTCTGTCTGTCCCTCTCTCTGTTGAAAAGAGAGAGAAAGAGAGAGAGAGAGAGAAGGAAACATCAAGCTGTTCCTGTGTGTGCCCTGACTAGGAATCAAACTGGCAACGTCTGCACTTCAGGACAAACTCTAACCGAGCTATCTGCCAAGGCTTAATTTTTTTTTATATTGATTGATTGATTTTTTAGAGATAGAGAGAGGAAAGAAAAAGGAGAGAGAAGGGAAGCATTCATTTGTTGTTCCACTCTGTGAGGCATTCATTGGTAGCTTCCTGTGTGTGTGCCTTGACTGGGGAACAAACCCACAACTGTGTCACTTCAGGACAATGCTCTAAGCGACTGAGCAAACCAGCCAGGGCCAACAGTTTCAAGTCAGTAAATGAAAACCTGAAGAAATACACCACAGCATAATCTCAGAAAAACAATGTTGCTGGAAAATGTTTTCTTTCTTTGCTGAGGATGAATCTTCTGGACCAACACTAGTCAGAGAGAAGGAAAAGAAGATCCCACCAAGAGCTCAATGCATTCATCATTTCCTCAAGCAAAATAAGAGAACAGAGAGGTCAGTTTCCTAGCATGCTGGGGCCATGGCTGGTGCACACTGTGCAGCTGAGTCAGGTAATAGTGGTGAAATGGCTCCAGCCACAAAAACTGGACAGAAAAACTCACCTCAATCTGGTAATAACCCTGGTCACCTTATAAAGTGTAATGCAGCCCCTTAAAGCTGAGCTTGTACCCAAAACATGAAGCATCTAGCCCAGTGTATGTTCTGCTAAAAGGTCTACATTCAGATAAATGATTCTCAGTGTATTCCAGAGTTGTACTGAATGAGGAAGTAAAACACTTCCAGCACATGTATGGTTCTACTCCAATGTGAACTCTCCCACATGTTGTTATGAGTCGGGGGTGCAGAGAGAGAGATCAGCAGACGACATCATCATGGACTAGCAAAGGACCACCGCTTGCTCAGGCAAATGGCCCCGAGTTCATGCTGTGTCCTATTTTTATTCACAAGACTTCAAAAAGCTTGTCTACTGAGAAATTGGCATAACATCAAGTGTAACTTTTACTTAAAGATACATGGAGTACACCTGCATGTTAGCTTAATAACAATATAATATCAAAAGGCATTAATTGCTATTGCTCCTATGGTTCCCACAACATTCCTCTCTTTATCTCATGGGATAACCTTGAAAGGAACAGAAATCTTATGAGAATGTTTTACTGAGAAAAAGCCCAGCAACTGCCTTCAGTCACATGGACCTGTTTCAGTGACCCGCCTTCAAGTCACAAAACAATTCTTTTGGCAAAACATTCTTTTCTTGTTGGCTGTGTTCCCATCCAAGGCCATGCAATGGGTTATTCCACTACACCAGTGTTTCCCAACCTTTTTTGTGCCATGCCCCACCTTAACCTTTCTAAAATTTTTATGTCCCCCCTATGTAACATACATAATTTTTAACATTAAAAAATTGATTTGTTCACTTAATAAACATAAATGATAGGTTCTAGGAAGAAATCACTATGAAATTGTTAACAGGCCCTGGCTGGTTGGCTCAGCGGTAGAGCGTCGGCCTGGTGTGCGGGGGACCCGGGTTCGATTCCTGGCCAGGGCACATAGGAGACGCGCCCATTTGCTTCTCCACACCCCCCCTCCTTCCTCTCTGTCTCTCTCTTCCCCTCCCGCAGCCAAGGCTCCATTGGAGCAAAGATGGCCCGGGTGCTGGGGATGGCTCCTTGGTCTCTGCCCCAGGCGCTAGAGTGGCTCTGGTCACGGCAGAGCGACGCCCCAGAGGGGCAGAGCATCGCCCCCTGGTGGGCAGAGCGTCGCCCCTGGTGGGCGTGCCGGGTGGATCCCGGTCGGGTGCATGCGGGAGTCTGTCTGACTGTCTCTCCCCATTTCCAGCTTCAGAAAAATACAAAAAAAAAAATAAATAAATAAATAAAAATAAATAAATAAATAAATAAATGAAATTGTTAACAAAACACAGTAAGTAAAATTTCAAAACATATAATGAAAAACAAATTTAAATTCCAAATAATTTTAATACAGATTTTTCTATATTAATTTATTATTTTAATTTAGTGTGATCCTTGCGCTTGATGCTTGCTGCACAGAGATTTTATATTAGGTTCCAATTTGGTTAGCTTTAGTCTCAAGTCTCCACGTTGTGTTATATCCAGCTGACTTCTTTTTTTTACCAGTAAATCATTTACAGCACTAAATCCACATTCATCTAAAAATGAAGATGGAAACGGTAGCAATAGCTTTCTTGCACATTTGGTTGAATTTGGGTATTTGATTTCTGTTTCCTCACAAAGCCATGCCATCGCTCCTTTGATATTAAATAAAGCTTTAACTGACTCACCATTTTGCAATTCTGCGAGTTCTTCTTGATACTGCATATTTGATATATCAGACAAATCCACTAACATTGGCTGCATCATCCATATTGGGAAATTGACCCGTCCCGCAGGTCGAGCAACGGAGACTCTAAGTGGGGAGTGAGGATTCTACGAGGCAAGAGGCACAAAGAATGGAGACAAGACAGGATTCTGATTAAGTCTCATTTTATTACAGACAGGTTACAGATTATATAGGGAAATATACGTGAGAATAGCAAGCTGAGGAATGAGGATGTGATTTCATGAAAGCTGAAAAGACAAAGCCTATTCATAGAGAGAAATTTCCTGCACAAACAGGCAGTGAGAACTACCTGCAGGTATGCTTCTGTGAATCACCTCAGGGCGTAATGAGGCAAGTAAACAGCCAAGTTTCACTTAGGCAAGCTGTTCCTTTTACAGCTCCTCGGGGTATCCGCTGACCCCAACAGGTCCCCCTTTTTTGTTTTATTTAGTGAGCCTGGGGTTGCGTCTGTCTTAGGTCGGAGAGATCGCACTAGTGTCTACGAATGCTCTTACCCGTCATCGATCATCAAGATCTGTCTTAGGTGAGTTCGAACTTTCTAGTGTCTCTCAGTTGCCCGTCATTGACTGCCAACCCAGCTATGGCTTTAGGCCATTGTATGGAATGCCTTGATCGGCCTGATCCAGACATGATAATGGACCTGTATCTGTTGTGCCTTAGAAACGGCTTCTACTTGCTACTTAATGAAAGCCATGATTTTATTAAATATCATGGGCCTGAGGGATATAAAAAGAAGCAATCCTAACAGAGGACCTAATAAGGGGAGGAGGTAGGGGAGTATGCCATTGAGTCCACTCCAAAGAGGATTGTCGAACAGTTCTCTTCGTCTCTTCTCCAAGTCTTCTTGGAGTCGCTTGATCTTATCACGTACCACACTGGATTTGTTCGTGTAGAAGCAGCATTTTTCCTGCAAAGCTAAACAAATTCCTCCCTGCTCTGCAGTAAGTAAATCTAATCCTCTTCTATTCTGGAGGACTACCTCCGCAAGAGAATCTATCTGATCTTGTAGGTCTTGGATAGTGCTAGAAAGCGCTTGAACATCATCTATTAATTGACGGGATAACTTCATAGACATTCCTAACCCTGCTGTTCCAGCGGCAAGTGCACCAGATATCCCTAATCCTACTAAAAGGGGAATAAATTGTACAGCTCTTTTTGAGCGTCCTGCTAAATAGTCAAAACTAGGAATAGGAACTGGTTCGTCTCCAGAGATGACATCAATATCTGGTAATAAGGTGGCCAAAACCCAGATGCCTGTCCAATTCTGAGGCAAAGCTGGATAAGCTAAATTTCTACCAGATAAAAACCGCTCCTCTGGTAGGACATATAGATACATTATAGGTGATAAATCTACTGCAATTATTAAATGTTATAAAATCTATATCTATATCATAACTATTGTTTTGAAAATTACCCTTAAAGCATGTATGATTAGAAAAGCCTATAGGTTGCACTCCAAATGGTAAACTATAGCTACAGTTATTATTAACTTTTGATATAGATTGATTAGTAGGTAAGGCGAGGGGCATAGGAGTCCCTATAGTCATACATAACCAGCAATCAGCAGCTAAAGTGGGATAGAAATATTTAAAGCTTTATGCGTGGCATCTAAGATATCAATAGTTTGAGTATCTAAATCTACTCCTCTTGACTTTGGCAAAGCTAAAGGATGATAATTAAGTTTTGGATATAATTGTTCCATAATCTGTTCAATTCTCTTCTGAGCTATTAATTCTTTTATTTTATCTTGGGGCCTCCTCCATCAGAGACATGAATAGGAGCCCTTTTTGACCAACATACTGCTTGTTCTATTGTGCCAGAGCAGGATGCTTGAGCATACTATGAGATCCCCCTGGCTGAATTGGTCCCCAATCGCCCCCTATGGAACCTCCCCAAGTTTTCTGCAGTATAGCAGTAAAATAGGATTTGTTATTATAGGTGCATTCTTGAACTGATGTATAACATGATGAATGCATCTGATCTAAATAAGAGGTGCAGGGACATTGTCCTGGTATACCCTTAATACTGGGTATGATGGGTGGTTTATTTACACATTGCCACTTTGGGCTCTTCAAGCCCCCTAGCTGACTAGAATCTGCTGCTAAATAAGCAGTCTTTGTGCCACAATCAACTGTCTTGTATTGATTGTTGGGTAATATATAATCAGTGGCAGTTCCACCCTTGCAGTCACAAGGTTTTCCAAACATAGAGTCATATAAATCTTTCTTACTTACCGGTGCTTGTACGCCCACTTCTCCTGGAGCAATGTTGACGTAAATTATGGTTATGAACAGCAATCCTGCGGAGTTCTTCATGTCTGTAAGGAATTAGGCTACTTTTGGGTTACAGCAGAGTCTATTTGTTTTATTAATCTTTCTGGTAACCATCGAGCAGAGTGTGATTCTCTAGAATACACGCAATACTGAACCACGCCCCCATATAAGGACTGGATCAGGACCATGCCAGGAATTGTCTAAAGGATCTTTCCACAGAACGGAGGTGTACTTTGTTTGAGTGGATGATTGCCAAAACCTCTGAGCTGCAGAAAGTCCCTGTCTAAAGTTAAAAAATTTAAAATGAATAAAGTATGAGATAACAAATTACAGGGTGTTCCTTTTGTGGGGTACCATTCCCCCTTTTTTATTTAGAGTGCATTTTATGGTCTGATTAGCTCTTTCTACTATGCCTTGGCCTTGAGGATTATAGGGTATTCCTGTGATATGTTTAATGTGTAGTTTTGTACAGAAATCTGCAAAACGAGAACTGGTGTACCCAGGTCCATTGTCTATCTTTAAAGAATTTGGTTTTCCTATAAAGGAAAGGGCCGCTAACATGTGGGATATAACATGTTTAGTAGCTTCTCCTGTTTGTAATGAAGCAAAGATATAGCCACTAAATGTATCTATTGATACATGGATATACTTTAAGTTTCCAAGTTCAGGGAAATGTGTAACATCCATTTGCCATAATGCATTAGGTAATAGTCCTTTGGGGTTAACCCCCAAGTGTGGTGTAGGTGCTGTTTGCAAGCACTGAAGACAATTTTTTACTACTTGTCTAGCCTGTTCTTTAGTTATTTTGTGTATGAGTCTTAAAGTTTTTTCATTAAGGTGATGTAGCTGGTGAGTCTCTTGAGCTGTGGGAACATCAGCCTGTGCTATAAGGGCAAGGAACAAATTTTGTGTGCCAGCATCAGCCATTGCATTGCCTTTAGATAAAGGGCCAGGAAGACCAGTATGAGCTCTTAAATGTCCTATATAGAATGGTTGTGTTCTCTGATGGATTAAAGTTTGTAATTGTCTAAATAAATCGCTGGCAGTGGAGACAGTTTTGATTTGTCCTACTGTTTCAAGTAATGGAACTGAGTGTGCAATATAAGCACTATCTGTATAGATGTTTAAGGCCTGATTAGGAAATGTAGCAAATACAGCAATGACTGCATGTAGTTCAATGAGTTGAGCAGAAGAACACTGTGTATGAAATCGAGTTACTGAATTATTGACTACATAGACGGCTATTCCATTTGAGGATCTATCAGTAAACACCAACAAGGCATTGTCTAGGGGTTTGTGAGAAGTCTTAATAGGGAAAATAAATTCATGTCTATTTGCAAAATCTAGTAATTTATCAGGAGGATAGTGATTATCAATATGGCCACTATAAGAAGCTAGAGCAATGGGCCATGCCTCAGTGTTTTGCATTAGCCAATTTGTTGACTAGTGTAGGGTAAAATTAATTCATCAGGTTCCTTCCCAAAATAACATTTTCCTTGATTTCTGCCTATCATTATTAATTGGGATGTAGCCATGTAATATGGTTCCAGAACCGTTTTTGGTGATGCAGGTAAATGAAGCCATAACAAAGGAGATTTTTGCCAAAACACAGCTGTGGGAGATTGTTTAGTTGTACAGATTATTAATTTTAAAGGCTGTTCATAATCAATGAACATAGTGCCTTGATTCTGTATAGCTTGTTCTATTAGTTTCAGTGATTGTCGTGCCTCTGGTGTGAGTTGCCTAGGAGAATTGGGATTTGCATCGCCTTGCAAAATGTCATATAGAGGTTTTAGTTCATATTTGCTGAGTTTTAAATAAGGAATTAACCAATTAATATCTCCAAGTAGTTTTTGAAAATCATTGAGTGTTTGTAATTTATCTAGCCTTAGTTCTACCTTTTGTGATGTAATATGTGTTCCTTGCAATTGAAATCCTAAATATGTATAAGGGTCTGTTAATTAGACTTTATCAGGGGCAATGACTACTAGTCCATGATTCTGCAGAGCAGCTTTCATGTCTGCATAGCATTGCAAGACTTGAGACCCATTTTTTCCTGCTATAAGAATGTCATCCATATAGTGAATAATATACATTTGAGTCCATGAGTTTCTAACTTGTTGAAGAGCAGTGGCAACATAAGATTGACATAAAGTAGGGCTATTGGCCATACCTTGAGGAAGAACCTTCCATTGATATCGTTTCATAGGTTCTTTAAAGTTAATGGATGGCAAACTGAAGGCAAATCTTTTTTGGTCCTCTGGGTGTAAAGGAATAGTGAAAAAACAATCCTTCAAATCTACTTATTATTTTATAATATCCCAGAGGGATGGCGGCTGGAGAAGGGAGGCCTGGTTGTAAAGCTCCCATTAAAACCATAGTTTTATTAACCGCTCACAAGTCCTGTAATAGTCTCCATTTTCCTGATTTTTTCTTTATAACAAATATAGGAATGTTCCAAGGAGAGTTGCTTTCTATAATATGTCCAGCTGCCAATTGCTCCTGTATCAATTGATGTGCAGCCTGTAATTTTTCAGAGGTCAGAGGCCACTGATCAACCCACACAGGAATGTCAGATAGCCAACTTATCTTATCTGCATGAGCTACAGGAGAATCAGCAGCCCCTAGGAGAAATACCCTAAACCTGTTTTTTGAGAATTCCCGAAGGGGTTAAAGGCTCAATTATGCCCTGGTTATCTTTGCCTAAACCTTTCCCAGGAATGTGTCCTTGATTAAGCATTTGAGCTATAATAATGGTATTTGGACTGCCCATAATCATTCCCATTTGAGATAAAAGGTCACGTCCCCAAAGATTAATAGGAAGTCCTGCAATTACAAAGGGTTGAATAGTTCCTTCATGATTTTCTGAATCTTTCCATGTCAAGAGTTTTGAACTTCTTTCAGGGTTAGTGCTCTGTCCAATACCTTTCAAATGAGTAAAAGTTTCCTCTAATGGCCAAGAAGATGGCCAGCACTCCTTTTTTATTATAGTCACATCAGCCCCAGTATCGATGAGTCCCGAAAATTCTTTTCCATCTAACCATAGTGTCATAATTGGCTTTTGTGGGGTAATGGTTTCAGCCCAATATACATTAGATGAACCAAACCCTCTGGACCCTCTTTGTCCCCCGACAACTTTATTGCTAGTAGATAACATAGGCAATAACAGTAGTTGTGCAAAGCGTTGGCCAGAATTAATAGTATTAATATTGCGAGGAGAGGCAACCATAACTTTGATTTCTCCAATATAATCATTGTCAATTACCCCTGGGAAGACTTGTAAACCTTGTAGGGTGACACTACTTCGTCCTATAATGAGTCCAAATGTGTTTTCAGGTAGAGGCCCATAAACCCCAGTAGGGAGAGCTTGCACCCCCATCTCCGGGGTTAATACTGTGTAGGTGGAGGAACAGAGGTCCAATCCTGTGCTCCCTGGCGTGGCTCTGCAGAGGTCTGAATGGATTGTTGTGGGTTGGAGGAACAAAACTCATTGCCCCATAGATTTGCTTGTTTTTCAGGGCCTGGGGCTGGCCCCGCTTCCCGTTTCCCTGAATCTGAGGCAGTGGATTGCCTTGGGCATCTGTTTTGGACTTACATTCATTTGCCCAGTGATATCCACGCTTGCAGCGAGGACATAACCCAGGAGCTTGTTTGCCTTTAGATGAAAAAAGTCTTTCTTGCCCTTACAGTTTCTAGCAAAATGCCCTGTCTCACCACAATTATAGCACTTATTATTTCCCTGTTGTGCTAAAAACTGTTTAACTGTGAAACCTTGTAATGCTGCAGCCATGGCTAATCCTTGCTGATAGGCTGAGCCTATATCCGAACACAGGCGGATATATCCACTTAAATCAGTCTTTTTCTTATAGGGTCTTTTGGCGGCCTGACAAGCAGCGTTAGCACTCTCAAATGCAAGTTGTTTTACAAAGTCAGTCCCAGCATCAGCGCTGCCAAAGATTCTACCAGCTGCTGTAATCAATCTATGCACAAAATCAGCAAAAGGTTCGTCAGGACCTTGTTTGATATTAGAGAGGCGCTCATGTCTCCTTTAGTAGGGAGTTTCCTCCATGCTCTAGTGCCTGCGGACTGTATTTGAGCAAACAACCCAGGATCATATTGCATTTGATTATCACTAATAGCAAAATTTCCTTCTCCTATTAACATATCAAAAGTCCAACCATTATTGGCCTGAGCATTTCTTCTAGCTGTGTCTCTGCAAACTTCTACATATTCTGATTTCCACAGTAGATAATCGCCGCCTGCTAAAGTGGCACGAGCTAATGTTTGCCAGTCACTGGGAGTAAGCCAATGTTCTGCTATTGATTCTAAAATAGCCATTGTGTAAGGGGCAGTAGCTCCATATTGAGCTACGGCAAGCTTTAACTCTTTAATAACTTTAAAATCAAAACCTGCATGATGCCTCCAAGCTTGTCCTTGAGCATCAGTAGTTTCAGTGACCGGATATGCCTTTGGTCCTTCAGTTATTGACACAAGAGGAGCAGAAGGAGATTTAAGAGGCCTTTGTTTCTCATTTCCCTTAGTGGGAGGATGATTCTTATTGGTAGAAGGAGGCTTTCCAGTTTTAAGTCTTTCAAGCTGATTTATTAAGTCCTGATGTTCTTTTTCTAATTTAATCTGTTCTTTTAAATATTCTATTTTATCTTTTAACTGCTTTTGAGGATCTATGATAGGGAAAGCACTAGGAGCTGAAGGCCGTGGTGCTGTGTAAGGGGGTGGCCGATAATCATCATTGTGATATTTAGCTGCTTGTTCTGCTATCTCATCCCAATCAACTTCCTCAGGGTCTGCTTTAGACGACTCCTCCTCACTTTGATCTTCCTCATTTGTACTAGATTCATTAGAATTTTCTTTATCTACTTCTAATTCAGTTAATTTTGGATAAATTTTTGAGATTTCAGTTTTCTTACCGTGAGTTTTCTTTTTCTTATCTAATTTTTTTACATTTAGCCTTAGGGGGAAGGGCAGTGGCCACTTCTTCTTCAGTCTCTAAGGATATGAGATCTTCCTGATTCTTTTTCAGTTCTGGAGTTTTTGGATTAGATTTAACTTCTTGTAAAATAGCTTGTCCTTTTTCTACTACATTAGCTACTACAGGATCAGATTGTCTTTGTGACAATAATTCATTTATAAGATTCCAATAAGAAAAGGCTGTTACAGGGACCTTTTCAGGTCCGAAAGTATTATAATAATCCTGCATAGCATCACCTACTCGTTTCCATCTTTTCGGGTCAATAGTACCTTCAATAGGAAACCAGGGACAAAGATCTTTTATATAATCAAAATACTTGCATAACTGTTTAACTTTAACATTTACTCCTCGTGCCTTTAAAGCTTGTCCTAACTGTTCCACAAATAACTCATGCTGACTTATTTCTTGCCCCATGATCGTCGCATTTACTCACCGGCCCTGATTTTCTCAGCAGGTTCCCGAGAAATGTCCGGATTTGGGTGCACCCGATGCGACATCCTTCACTGGATCCCCTATCTTCGAGCCCCGCGTTGGGCACCACTTGACCCATCCCGCAGGTCGAGCAACGAAGACTCTAAGTGGGGAGTGAGGATTCTACGAGGCAAGAGGCACAAAGAATGGAGACAAGACAGGATTCTGATCAAGTCTCATTTTATTACAGACAGGTTACAGATTATATAGGGGAATATACGTGAGAATAACAAGCTGAGGAATGAGGATGTGATTTCATGAAAGCTGAAAAGACAAAGCCTATTCATAGAGAGAAATTTCCTGCACAAACAGGCAGTGAGAACTACCTGCAGGTATGCTTCTGTGAATCACCTCAGGGCGTAATGAGGCTTGAACTGCAGGCAAGTAAACAGCCAAGTTTCACTTAGGCAAGCTGTTCCTTTTACAGCTCCTCGGGGTATCTGCTGACCCCAACAGGAAATCAATTTGTTTTAAATCAGAAAATCTTTCTTTTAAATCAGCCGATAGAATATTCAAATGATTGACAATAACAAGTAAAGCGGTATCAGTTACTTCACATTTTTGGAGCTAATGAAACTGTTTAAAGTTTTTGTTGTTAATATGTTTCTGACATAACTCAATATTGGTAATGAAACCAAATATCTTTGCTTTTGCATCGACAAGAGTTTTATTTGTTCCTTGAAGTTGCTTATTTAATATATTTCGTTTTTCAAAGATATCGGCTAAATAACTCACAAATGCTTTACCATCTATTGTTAACAGATACTTCATTTCAGGTTTGTCGCTTAAAAAATCACTAAGAGTATCAAACAGTTCCATAAATCTTTTCAAACAGTTTCCTTTAGATAGCCATCTTACTTCAGTATGAAGTAAAAGTCTCACATGGTCTTCATTTTGTTCTTCACAAAATAGCTTGAAAAGACGCTCACATTTGGCACTAGCTTTAATAGCATTAACACACTTTATTACTGTATGTAATACTTCATTCAGAACAGGCGAGATGTTTTTAGCTACCAAGTTTTCCCTATGAATAACACAATGCACAAGAATCATTTCTGGATTTGCATCTTTCATCAATTTTAAGCAGCCATTTTTCTTGCCCATCATATTGGGAGCACCATCTGCAGCACAAGATGTTCTATTTTTCATTGGTATATCATTGACATCTAAGTAGTTTTTTAGCTTATTATATATATCTTTGGAGGTAGTGGTGCTTTCTAATCTTTTACAGAACAACGTTTCTTCAGCAAAATGTCCTTTATCAATATATCTTACGTAAGTTATCAATACTGCCTGTCTCTCAAAGTTGATTCATCCATTTGCAAGGAGAATTTTCTTGTTTTCAGCTTTTCAATAAGTTGTTTTTCAATATCCTCACTCATTTCGTCTATTCTTCTGCTAACAGAATTGTTACTGAGTGGCATAGCTTTTACATCTTTGTCATCTTTTTCAAGAACCGTTTTAAGAAATGCTGATATTGACGGTTTTATTAAATTCTCTCCTATAGTGTGATTTTCTCCAGTTTTAGTGATGAATAAAGAAATTTGATAACTAGCCTCAAGAACTTGATTATTAGTTGAAGTATGAGCAGTAAATAGAGACTTTAATGTTCTTTTTTCAAAATTTTTCTTTAAAGTTTTAAAGTAACTCAAATCTGAATTAATATGAGCACTATGTTTCGCCTTCAAATGCGCCTCAAGATGACCTCGTTTCATTGATTCGTTGGTCAAGCATTGCTGGCATAAAAGACAAAAAGGAGTCCGCTCATCGTGAACAGCGGGTATGAACTCAAATTTTAAATATTCCTCCGAATATTGACGAGTTTTTTTCTTGCTTGCACCACTCATTTTACTATGGGCTATAATAAAAATAAGATCAATTAAAAACTAATATTAAAATATGTGTTAAAATATATTCAATGTGACATAGAGTAAACGTATACTAAAAATTCATATTTATTTAAATGTATATAACACATTTACTACACTACCACCGCAAATCAAAAGGTATCTATATTTTTTCCACTTGACAAAATTTTCTGGAAAGTTATGCTTCTAAAATTAAAATTGTCGTGCATGCACTATTATAGCCCCAATAATATTTATAAAATATTATTGCTTTCTAGCCCCGATGCAAGAAGTACTTAATAAAGAGTTTAATATTGATAAAAATAAAATCAAATACTTACCAATTATATCTATACAATATATATATGTATATTTATTAAATCAACGAGCTTTTACAACAGTTTTGACTGACACTTATTTCAAATTAACACCAACTGAATGATGTGAAACACTACAGAAGTTGCGATGGGCCAATTAGATGAGAATAACTACGTTGTTTAGCGAGTTTTAAAACGTCCGGGGTTCCCCGCGGCAGACAGCACGGTGAACCAGGATGAAGTTTACTTGACGACGCCAATCACCCAGTTGATATTTTGGTCTCGTCAAACGAAATTATACTTAATAATTATTTACCGCAATTATTTAAGAATTGCATTTTTTGTTAAATTTGGCACTGATATCTAGCATTGCATTTAAATGGCCCGGGGCGAAAGAGTTAAAGTCGTGTCGAGTCCATTTTCAAATTGCCCCCCTTAACTATCGAATTGCCCCCCTGTGGGGCGTGGGCCCCACGTTGGGAAACACTGCACTACACCCACGTTTAAGGTGGTGGGTTTTGAGGCTAAAAGATTTCCCACATTCACTACACTCTTAAGGTCTTCCTCCCATGTGACCTCTCTGGTGCTGAGTGAGGCTTGAAGAATGGCTAAAGGATTTCCCACATTCACCACACTCATAAGGCTTTTCTCCAGAATGAACTCGACGGTGTTGAATAAGGTGTGAGTGTTGTCTAAAGGTTTTCCCACATTCACAACACTCATATGGATTTTCTCCAGTATGAATTCTCTGGTGCTGAATGAGGATAGAGGTATTGCTAAAGGATTTTCCACATTCGCCACATTCATAAGGTTTTTCTCCAGAATGAACTCGAAGGTGGAGAATAAGGTGGGAGCGTTGTCTAAAAAGTTTCCCACATTCACAGCACTCATAGGGCTTTTCTCCAGTATGTATTCTCTGATGTTTAGTAAGCGCAGAGCTTTGGCTGAAGGACTTCCCACATTCACTACACTCATACGGTTTTTCTCCGGTGTGACCTCTCTGATGTTGAATGAGGATATACTTGCGGCTAAAGCACTTCCCACAAATACTGCACTCGTTTGGCTTTTCTCCAGTGTGACCTCTCTGGTGTTCAATGAGCTTAGAGCTTTGGCTGTAGGACTTCCCACAATCACTGCACTGATATGGCTTTTCTCCAGTGTGAACCCTCTGGTGTTGAATGAGGGCAGAGCTTTGGCTGAAGGACTTCCCACAGTCACTACATTCGAAGGGCTTTTCTCCAGTATGAATCCTTTGATGTTGAATGAGGTTAAATTTGCGGCAAAAGCACTTCCCACACACACTGCACTCATAGGGCTTCACTGCAGCGTGAATTCTCCGGTGTTGAATGAGGTTAGAGCTTTGGCTGAAGGACTTCCCACAATCACTACACTCATAAGGGAATTCTCCAGAATGAACTCTCCTCTGTCGAATGAGGTTAAAGATTTGTTTTAAGGCATTCCCACAATCACTAGACTCATACAGACTTTCACCAGAGCAGACACCCTGATGCTGATCAAGTTTGTGGTGGCAACTGGCAACTTTTTCATTTTTACCACATTGGTGATTATTTTTTCCACTGTCAGAACCCTGCAATCTCCCACTGTCACTGTGTGGCTCCTCACTGTTAGGAGTAGCCTGGTGCTGAAGGAGTCCTGAGATGGCCAGGAAGTCCTCCCCAACCTTCTTACAGGTAAAAGGCGCCCCTGATACACAGAAGTTGCACCTGGTCACAAATGAGGCCCCATCCATATCTCCCTTCCAGGGCTCTTCTCCTCTGGCCTGGCTCTGTTGCTGGTGAAGGTTTGTACAGATACCAAAGCCTCTTGCACCTGTGTCACTAAAGAATGCTTTCTGCTCAAGGTATGCTTCTGGGAGCTCATTCAAGTGTGAAATATCTTTCAAGACTGAGACACAGAGTGCACAGGGACGGGTGTTCTGAGTTGCTAGAGGTGTCTCATAAGCACTGACCTCTGACTCTCCTACAGATAGACTTTTCTCAGAAGAGGGCTTCTTCTCATCTTCCGTTTTATGCCAACAACCTGAAAGCAGAGAAATGCTGAGAAAATGGATGCTGACTTTGGTGGAAGGAGGAAGTGCCTATACAAAGGTGTGTCAGACATAAATTGGTTCCATGGGTGTGTCTGAAAATAAGGTACCCAAGGGCAGGTTGAATAAGGGGCTAACTGGCATTACTGGGCCTCTGAAGATCACAAAATAGAGGAGACATCATCAAACAAAGGATACAGAGATGGCATCCACCACATGGAAGAGAAAGCAGGATGTCCAACTTATTCTTTTACTAACAGTGTTTAACAGGGCTTGTCTGCTGGAGACATGGGCAAGCTGTACAAAAGGTTATGGCCTTGGCCCTGGCTGGCTGGCTCAGTGGTAGAGTGTCGGCCCAGCGTGTGAAAGTACCGGGTTCAATTCCCGGCCAGAGCACACAGGAAAAGCATCCATCTGCTTCTCCACCCTTTCCCCTCTCCTTCCTCTTTGACTCTCTCTTTCCCTCTCATAGCCAATTCTCCACTGGAGCAAAGTTGGCTCAGGTGCTGAGGATGGCTCCATGGCCTCCGCCTCAGGCACTAGAATGGCTTCAGTTATAGTGAAGCAACGCCCCAGATGGGCAGAGCATCACCCCCTAGTAGGCATGCTGGGTGGATTCCAGGAGGGTGCATATGGGAGTCTGCCTCCCCGCTTCTCACTTCAGAAAAATACAAAAAAAAAAGGGGGGGGGGAATTAGCAGAGCCCATGGTCTAGCTGTAAGACAAATCTACCTCTGGAGAAAAAAAGGCAGGAAGGATGTCATCTCAAGAGAGATGTGAAGGTCTTACCCACAGATGCTACAAGGGCAAAGATCTCCAGCATCACGTCGCAGTACAGAAGTCTCTGAGCCTCATTAAGGAGCCCCCACTCCTCCTGGGAAAAGGCAATGGACACATCCTCCATGCTCATATCCTGTCATAATGGGAACAATTCATTCCATGAACAGCTTCTCTCCAAGGATGCCAAGTCTATCATACCCCCCACCATCTATATCCATCTGCTCCCTCACTGTATTTCACACCTCAGAAAAGTTATCAGCCTGACCAGGCGGTGGCACAGTGAATAGCGTGTCAAACTGGGATGCGGAAGACCCAGGTTTGAGACCCCGAGGTCACCAGCTTGAGCACAAGCTCATCTAGTTTGAGCAAAGCTCACCAGCTTGGACTCAAGGTCGCTGGCTTGAGCAAGGGGTTACTCGATCTGCTGAAGGCCCGCAGTCAAGGGACATATGAGAAAGCAATAAATGAACAACTAAGGTGTCAAAACGAAAAACTAATGATTGATGCTTCTCATCTCTCTCCGTTCCTGTCTGTCTGTCCCTATCCATCCCTATCTCTGACTCTGTCTCTGTTAAAAAAAAAAAAAAAAAGGTATTGGACCTTGGTGTCACAGGAATCACTGTCTCTCCCTTTATATTCCTATGGATACTGTGTGTTCCCCCAACACTATAACAACGGGTAAACAGATGATATTTTAGCTCAAGGCCAGCATGTTGCTTATTGTCAATATGGTAGGGCTCAGAAACATAGGTTACAGAGAGGTGACCATAGAGAGAGTGTGAATGATTTGACACTGATCTTGTAAGGCCTATTCTCTCTTTTTATTTATTTATTTATTATTTATTATTATTTTTTTTTGTATTTTTCTTTAGTTGGAAACGGGGAGGCAGCCAGACAGACTCCCGCATGCGCCTGACTGGGATCCACCCGGCATGCCCACCAGGGGGTGATGCTCTGCCCATCTGGGCTGTTCCTCTGTTGCAACCAGAGCCATTCTAGCGCCTGAGGCAGAGGCCATAGAGCCATCCCCAGCGCCCGGGCCAACTTTGCTCCAATGGAGCCCTGGCTGCAGGAGGGGAAGAGAGAGACAGAGAGGAAGGAGAGGGGGAGGGGTAGAGAACCAGATGGGCACTTCTCCTGTGTGCCCTGGCCGGGAATCGAACCCGGGATTCCTGCACGCCAGGCCGATGCTCTACCACTGAGCTAACCGGCCAGGGCCTCTGTTTGTTTGTTTTTTTGTGACAGAGACAGAGAGAGTCAGAGAGGGACACACAGGGACAGACAGACAGAAAGGAAGAGAAATGAAAGCATCAAGTCTTCACTGTGGCCCCTTAGTTGTTCACTGATTGCCTTCTCAGATGTGCCTTGACAAGAAGACAAGAAGGCTACAGCAGAGCCAGTGACCCCTTGCTCAAGCCAGCAACCTTGGGCTCAGGCTGGTGAGCCTTGCTCAAACCAGATGAGCCTGTGCTTAAGCCAGTGACCTTGGGGGTCTCGAACCCGGGTCCTCAGCATCCCAGTACAACGCTCTATCCACTGCATTACTGCCTGGTCAGGCAAAGCCTATTCTTGTGGATCCGATTGTACCTACAAGACAAAAAACAGATCATCACCCTTCACTCTTATGACCTCAGTCCCAGGGCTGTCAGACCATTAGTTGACACTACCCTGTATACCATACTTTTGTCACAAAGCGCCATTCCCAGATGCACAACTTCAAAGGTAACACAACCATGCCATGATGAGGACAGTTTGCTCCCTGATCAGCTTCTTTCCCTGGATTTTAATTTCACCACCTCCCTAATCTAGCCCCTCCTTACCGTTTGCCCTTTCCCATGCCAGCAGAGATTTTCAAGCCTGGGATGCAAAGATATTCACTTTTTTTGAGAGAGAGAGAGAGAGAGAAAGGCAGGAAGCATCAACTCCTAATCGCTTTCACATTAACTGAGCATTGATGCCTTCCAAGGGAGGAGAGCGAGAGGCACACACTTGTATTGTGCATGTGATTGCTTTTCGTACATGCTTTGACCAGAGCCAAGCCAGTGTCCCCTTGCTCAATCAAGCAAGTACACTCGGGCTTTTAGTGCCAGTGACCTTTGGGCTCAAGCTGCCAAGCTTTGGGAACATGTTGATGATCCTCTGCTCAAGCCAGTGACACCATGCTGATGAGCCCGCTCTCAGAACTGGTGACTTCAGCATTACAGGATGACACTTTTATCCAGTGTGTCACCACCAGTCGGGCAGATATCCACTATATCATATTTCTACTGATCAATGTATTAGCTTACATGAACAACAGGAAAGAGAGAAGAGAAATGGTATGTATAAGAGCTCTGGACCTGCCATGTAGGACCACACTGCCACTTGTTTTCAGGCTATTCTTCCGGTGTCCTCATATTATTTCTTCCAGGGTCCTGGGGCCGTAGACTCACACGCGCTGTCTGAGTGAACATCACTCTTTCTACCCTAGCCTCCTCATGCCCTGACCATAGTCATCTTGTTGGCCTCTCTACTCATTACTCAACATGTATGGTTCAGAGAATGCGCAAATTCAAACTGGTTCAGTACCACCCAGACTCGATGCTTCCCACTGAGAGAGGCAGCCTTGCATTCTGCTATAAAGACCTCTCTCTCAGACTGGTCCTAGCTTCAACCGCACCTACAGAGAACCATATAAGTTCTCAGATATCCACAGCCCTCCTCTAAGGGTGCTACAGTTGATGTCCCTTTACCAGTCAGTCTTCCTCTCTCTGTCTCACTGTCAGGAGGTCCAGCCCAAGTGGCAATCTACATCATACCCAGTGAGTCTCCCAGATGACCACGTATGCACCTGCTAATCCACCCACCTGCTGGCAACAACCGAGGCCACACACAGGGTCACAACAAAATCCTGATTGAGTTTAAAGGAGTGAATACACACCGGCCCGTCTCACCTTTTGTGAATTCCTCGTAGGTCATCAATCCATCTTGCTTCCCAATCATCCCTTGAAGGCTTTGGCGATTTGGCAGCCCACACCCTCTATCCCACTCTCTACAAGACCACTTCTGTCCCTAAGCTGTCACCCTAAGGTGACACCCACCTCCCAAAACCAGGGGCCCCAACAGAATACCCTGTCGTCAGGCCCACCTGCTTCTTTCTGGGCTGCTACTGTCATTATCACCCTGAACAGGATTCTGCATATTAAGGTGATCTACAGCTCCTCCCTGATCTATACACTCCTCACTACCAGAAATCTCCACCGTGAAATCCTCTTCAGAGTTTCAGACTCCCATGAACTGCTCTCTGAAACATCTCATACGCCTAACAGGCCCAACAAAAAACTCCTGATGTCCACAGTGAAAACTGCTTTGACTACAACAGATTTCTGCATCTCACTTGATGGTGCTTCCACACCTCCAGCTCTTAAAAAAAAACAACAACCTTCAAGTCATCCCAAAGTCCTACCTCCCTCCTCTCTCAACCTCAAAATGAGAAAACAGGTGGCCACATCTAAGACACTGACCCAGAATCGAACTGCTTCTCCCACCTCCACAGCCACTATTCTGGTCCAATCACCATCACACTCACCCAGACTACTGCAGCAGCCTACACCTTGGTCTTTCTAGCACCTTCCTCACACCCACAGTCTTCCCCATGCTGCTGCCCACAGGGAATCTGTATAGTAGGACACAGGCCGGATCAGCTGTCTCCACAGCTCCAAATCTCCCATTGCTCCTAACTCATGCACGATAGACACCCAACTTGTCACAAAGCAGCTCTAGACTTGACTCCTGTCCCTCTGTTCTCAATTTCTATAAGAAAGGATACCTACCTGCAGGTCCCTGAACCAGCTCAGTCTCCCAGCCAAGTTTTTTGCATATTCTGGTATCCATGTGTGGGAAGACCTCCTACATCTCACTCCACTGGTTGCCAAAAAACAGGAACCAGTCCTGGGAAGTAGGACCCTGGGTTTGGTGTGTGTTTAAGGTCCCAAGGTTCCAGTAATGGGTGACTAGCAAAACAGTCCCAGGCCATACCAGTGGGAGGTCCTAAAATAAGGTCCACAAACCAGCACCCATAAGCTATTCTGCAGTTGCAGGACTCTGTGGAAAGAGAAAGATCTTTTGTGAGCCTGGCAGTCACTCTCAAGATCCATGGGCTCAGGCCACTAAGTGTCCTTATCCAGGAGAGATGACCTCATTACCTCAGGGCCTTAGACCTCAGGCCAGGCTCTTCTTGCCAGTTACTTACCTTCTTTACAGGACATCACCTACCTGTCCCTAACTGCGATCATCTCTCTTTCAGTCTGTCCTTCCTCTGAGCAGTTTTTGGAAACCTTTAAAATTCTACCTCAGATAGGCCTGACCTGTGGTGGTGCAGTGGATAAAGCATTGACCTGGAACACTGAAGACGGCAGTTCAAAACCCTGGGCTCGCCTGACCAGGCGGTGGCACAGTGAATAGAGGATCGGACTGGGATGCAGAAGGACCCAGGTTCGAGACCCCAAGGTCGCCAGCCTGAGCGCGGGCTCATCTGGCTTGTGCCAAAAAAAAAAAAAAAAAAAGCTCACCAGCTTGGACCCAAGGTCACTGACTCAAACAAGGGGTTACTCGGTCTGCTGAAGGCCCGCGGTCAAGGCACATGTGAGAAAGCAATCAATGAACAACTAAGGAGTCCCAACGAAAAACTGATGATTGATGCTTCTCATCTCTCTCCGTTCCTGTCTGTCTATCCCTCTCTCTGACTCTCTCTCTGTCGCTGTAAAAAAAAAACACAAAAAAACCCTGGGCTCGCCTGGTCAAAGGACATATATAAGGTGACCTAAGGTGACCAATTGTCCTCCTTCAGTGAAGACAACCCTTCTTTTGGAAGTTCCTTCCTCCCTCGAAAAGTGTCCTCCTACATGTCCTTTTTTATATTGGAAAATTAATCTGTAAATGTCCATATTTGATTGATGAAGAGTCAATCTGTTGCATGTGATGTGACGTATTTGTATCTAAATGAGTACTTTATTCTTAAAATTATTAAAAATTAATAGGCATGTAAGCTTTTATATTACAATATAAAATATTACAAATGTTTTTATTATGCATTGATCATATTCTAGTGCAGGGGTCCCCAAACTTTTTACACAGGGGGCCAGTTCACTGTCCCTCAGACCGTTGGAGGGCCGGACTATAAAAAAAACTATGAACAAATCCCTATGCACACTGCACAAATCTTATTTTAAAGTAAAAAAACAAAATGGGAGCAAATACAATATTTAAAATAAAGAACAAGTAAATTTAAATCAACAAACTGACCAGTATTTCAATGGGAACTATGCTCCTCTCACTGACCACCAATAAAAGAAGTGCCCCTTTCGGAAGTGCGGCGGGGGCCGGATAAATGGACTCAGGGGGCCGCATGTGGCCCGCGGGCCGTAGTTTGGGGACCCCTATTCTAGTGTATTAGTGTTGCAATCAATAAATGTTCCTTTTATTTACAATATTGTTTTCAATATTGTAATTTTTGTCCTTTCCATTGTAAAAATGTTGGTCACCTTAACATATGGGAGTTGATGCTTCCTGCTCCTCCCCCCTTCTCTCTCTCTCTCTTTCTCGCTCTCGCTCTCTCCCCTTCGCCTCTCTAAAATGAATATTCAAAATCCTACCTAAGATAAAGTCTCTCCTTTGGTCACACCCTTCCATGGCCCCCAGCATCCTGAGAATGAAAGTAAAACTACTCAGAACCAACCCTCTGGCACCCTGACAAACCGGTGTCACCCACGAGCACCTCACGGTCCGGGACGCCGCAGCCTGGGCTGCAGAACGTAAACGGCCCCCGCACCGGGCTCCGGGTTCGGAGGGGTGAGGCGGTAAGGGCCTGGGGTACGCGCTCACCTCAGATAGGTGCCTCAGCGCGGCTGCCGCCATCGACTGCGAGGCCCGGGTACCAGTTAGGAGCGGTTAAGACTCAGGGTTAAGACCCGACTCTGCACGCGGGACGACGCCCTTGACTCCTCTTCAGCTGAGACCCGCAATCTGCAGCCTCTGACTGGGGAACACTTCTGAAGAGGTACACTGGACAGCCACGAGAGGGACGCCGGAAAACCGCCCAAAGTAGGTGGGCCCGCCGGGAAATGAAGCTATCCTGATCTTTCATTGGCTCAATCCCGCCATCGTTGGGCGCATTCCTCTCTGGGTAATGTAGTTTCCCCAGCAGCAGAAGTTTCCTTAGCATCCTAGTCGCTGACCTTGACAAATAGTTTTTTTGGGTTTTTTTTTTAGATTTTAGTTATTCATTTTTAGAGAGAGAGAGTAGAGAAAGAGAGAGAGAAGAGGAGGAGGAGCAGGAAACATCAACTCCCGTATGTGCCATGACCAGGCAAGCCCAGAGTTTTGAACCAGCAACTTCAGCATTCCAGGCCCATGCTTGATCCACTGCGCTACTCCAGGTCAGGAGACAAATAAAGGGTTTTTTTGTGATACAGCCAGTGGCACTAGGAAGTGACAAGTTTAGATTTCAGGTCCCAAGTTTTATGGGAACGTTGTCTCCTACGAACCACTTGTATGGAGACATTATTTCTTTTTCTTTTTTTTTCCCCCCTGTATTTTTCCGAAGCTGGAAACAGGGAGAGACAGTCAGACAGACTCCCGCACGCGCCCGACCGGGATCCACCTGGCACGCCCACCAGGGGCGACGCTCTGCCCACCAGGGGGCCATGCTCCGCCCCCCCCGGGCGTCGCCCTGCCACAGCCAGAGCCACTCCAGCACCCGGGGCAGAGGCCAAGGATCCATCCCCAGCGCCCGGGCCATCCCCGCTCCCATGGAGCCCCGGCCCCGGGAGGGGAAGAGAGAGACAGAGAGGAAGGAGGGGGTGGGGGCGGGGAAGCAAATGCGCGCCTCCCCCACGCGCCCTGGCCAGGAATCAAACCCGGGTCCCCCGCACGCCAGGCCAACGCTCCACCGCCGAGCCAACCGGCCAGGGCCGAGACAATATTTCATTTTAAGAGAGAGGGGAAACATGGATTCGTTGTTCATTTATTTATGCATTCATTAGTTGATCTTGTATGTGCCCTGGCAGGACACCAAATTGAACCTCAGATTGTGACTGTATTTGCTTTTTTTTTTTTTTATGTATTTTTCTGAAGCTGGAAACGGGGAGAGACAGTCAGACAGACTCCCGCATGCGCCCGACCGGGATCCACCCGGCACGCCCACCAGGGGCGACGCTCTGCCCACCAGGGGGCGATGCTCTGCCCCTCCAGGGTGTCAATCTGCCGCGACCAGAGCCACTCCAGCGCCTGGGGCAGAGGCCAAGGAGCCATCCCCAGCGCCCGGGCCATCTCTGCTCCAATGGAGCCTTGGCTGCGGGAGGAGAAGAGAGAGACAGAGAGGAAGGAGGGGGTGGGGGTGGAGAAGCAAATGGGCGCTTCTGCTATGTGCCCTGGCCGGGAATCGAACCCGGGTCCCCCGCACGCCAGGCCGACGCTCTACTGCTGAGCCAACCAGCCAGGGCCTTCGCTTCTTTTTTTTTTTAAATTTTTTAAATTTTTTATTTTTTTACAGAGACAGAGAGAGAGTCAGAGAGAGGGATGGATAGGGACAGACAGACAGGAACGGAGAGATGAGAAGCATCAATCATTAGTTTTTCGTTGTGCATTGTGACACCTTAGTTGTTCATTGATTGCTTTCTCATATGTGCCTTGACCACGGGCCCTCAGCAGACCGAGTAACCCCTTGCTCGAGCCAGCAACCTTGGGTCCAAGCTGGTGAGCTTTTGCTCAAACCAGATGAGCCCGCACTCAAGCTGGTGACCTTGGGGTCTCGAACCTGGGTCCTCAGCATCCCAGTCCGACGCTCTATCCACTGCGCCACCGCCTGGTCAGGCTGCTTCTTTTTATTTTTAATTTTATTTATTTATTTTAGGGGGGGGAGAGAGAAGAGTAGGGGGAGTGACTGTATTTGAGTAGGGAGAGAAGAGAGTTGGAGCAGGAAGCACCAACTCCTATATGTGCCGTGACCAGGTATGCCTAAGGTTTCCAATCCACGATGTTAGCGTCCCAGGTCGACACTTTATCCACTGCACCACCCCAGGCCAGGCGTGACTGTATTTCAAAAGAGCATTTGTAGAAAGGTAAAATAAAGCCAACAGGGTGGACCGTTGTCCTTACAAGAAAGTAGGATGCAGACAGACAGAAGAATGCCCATGTGAGAACACAGAAGACGGCCATCTGCAAGCCAAAGAGAGAGGCCTGAGGAGAAACCAACCGAGCTGACACCTTGGTCTGGCTTCGAGCCTCTAAATATGGGAGAACACAAAATTTCTGTTGTTTCAGTTGCCCAGTGTGAAGTACTTTGATACCGCTGCCAGGGACCATCACAGGGACTATCATCAGCTAGGAAGGAGAAGATATGCAGGGCACCCTCAGGATGAAGGGGGACCCAGTGTTAGGGTAGGTTGCTATATATTAATAAAGAAAGGGAGCACAAGGAATAGGACATCGAGTCTAAACACCAGGGAGCTGAATTGGACAGTAAGTCCACTTCCTTCATTAGAATATCACAGGTTCACAAACTCCTCAGGGAAACCTCCACCCTTGAAAAATCCTCAATGAGGACAGGATCATAATTAGTCATTACTGTGGAAGGAAACATGTGCGCGCGCACGCGCACACACACACACACACACACACACACACACACACACACACTCCTCTCCTGGACACATGCCCAGAAAAAAACACTTCTAACTTCAGAAAAATACAAGAAAAAAAAAAAACACTGTGTATTGAGGTTATCAGAATCCTTACCTTTTGGAAATGCATTAGTAAAAAGTTACACATTAAAAAAAAAAGTTACACATTTACATATGTGGGATTTAAAAAAAATTATTGAGTTTAGAGACAGAGAAAGAGAAAAACAAAAAAAACCACAATTGCTTATTCTATTCTTTTTTTAACAGAGACAGAGAGTCAGAGAGAGGGATAGACAGGGACAGACAGACAGGAATTAAAAGATGAGAAGCATCAATCCCTAGTTTTTCGTTGTGCATTGCAACACCTTAATTGTTCATTGATTACTTTCTCATACGTGCCTTGACCACAGGCCTTAAGCAGACCGAGTAACCAACCCCTTGCTCGAGCCAGCGACCTTGGGCTCAAGCTGGTGAGCTTTTGCTCAAACCAGATGAACCCTTGCTCAAGCTGGCAACCTTGGGGTCTCGAAGCTGGGTCTTCTGCATCCCAGTCTGACACTCTATCCACTGCGCCACCGCCCGGTCAGGCTATTCTACTTTTTTATGCATTTATTGGTTGCTTCTTATATATTCCTGACTGGAAATTGCTAGAATAGCATTCATGGTGGTTAGTTAGTCTTTTCTATTTATAGATATATTTTAATTTTTTATTATATTTTGTGACAGATTAGGACAGACAGGAAGGGAGAGAGATGAGAAGCATCAATTCTTTGTTGAGGCTCCATCGTTGTTCATTGATTGCTTTCTCTTATGTGCCTTGACGGGGGGGGGGGGGGGGCTACGGGCAAGTGAGTGACCCCTTCCTTGCTCAAGCCAGCGATCTTAGGCTTCAAGCCAGCAGCTTTGGGATTTCGAACCTGGGACCTCAGTGTCCCAGGTTGATGCTCTATCCACTGCGCCATCACCGGTCAGGCTATGGATATACAGATATTGATGGACTTACGACCTATGCAACTTACGACCATTCGACTTTACGACCACAATCACTAGCCACGACTGCTCTGTGTCTGGCAGCACAAGCGTTGCCCAGTTGGGTGTACGACAATGCAGACCAGCTTCAGGCAGCACTACCATCTCTGCGTGTACCATTTCAACTGTTATCCCAGACTCGGTACAGCAATTTGTGTTTTGTGTCTTGGATATTTTTCATCAAACCCCTCCCAAGATGTCTACCAAGAGGAAATTGTCTTTGTCTATGCCTCAGCCTGCCAAGAAGGAAAGAAAGGCCATCAATCTCAACAGGAAAATGAGCGCGGGCTCATCCGACGTGAGCATGGGTTCACCAGCTTGAGTGCAGGGGCGCTGGCTTGAGCATAGGATCATAGACATGACCCGAAGGTCACTGGCTTGAGCAAGGGGCCACTCGCTCTGCTGTAACCCCCTGGTCAAGGCACATATGAGAAAGCAATCAATGAACAAGTATGAAGGAGGAAAGAAAGTGAATGTGATCGCACATGTTTATGAAAAACCAACTCTGATAACCCCAACTGCTGCCTCAGATGACAACATCAACAATCCGCAGCTAAGCACCAGCAGCCAATAAAATGTTTTGTATGTTTATATATTTTGATGTTTTGCAATTGGGAAAATGTTTCCTATGGTATTTTTTACACCTGTACTTTGTATTTTTATATGCACCTGTATTTTGTAATTTTGTATGTTTTGCAAATATTAAACCAGTTGTACTGGTAATTCAGTGTTTTACTTAAACTTGACAAATTAAAAAATAAGAAACAAAATGGTGTAGAGATGATACAAATGAACAAAGAAAATTATGATATATAACAATAATGAAAGAAAATTATGATAAAATATGACTTAAAGATTTTTTTTTTTTTTTTTTGTATTCCTCCGAAGCTGGAAATGGGGAGAGACAGTCAGACTCCCGCATGCGCCCAACCGGGATCCACCCAGCACGCCCACCAGGGGCGACACTCTGCCCACCAGGGAGCGATGCTCTGCCCCTCCGGGGGGTCACTCCGCCGCGACCAGAGCCACTCTAGCACCTGGGGCAGAGGCCAAGGAGCCATCCCCAGCGCTCGGGCCATCTTTGCTCCAATGGAGCCTTGGCTGTGGGAGGGGAAGAGAGAGACAAAGAGGAAGGAGG
This sequence comes from Saccopteryx leptura, assembly GCF_036850995.1. Classification (NCBI taxonomy): domain Eukaryota; kingdom Metazoa; phylum Chordata; class Mammalia; order Chiroptera; family Emballonuridae; genus Saccopteryx; species Saccopteryx leptura. The sequence goes on along the minus strand of NC_089505.1, from coordinate 82,535,554 downwards.
GGGGGTGGAGAAGCAAATGAGCGCCTCTCCCATGTGCCCTGGCCAGGAATCGAACCCGGGTCCCCCGCACGCCAGGCCAACGCTCCACCGCTGAGCCAACCAGCCAGGGCCAACTTAAAGATTTTTATAACATCATTTCACAGTACTGTACATATAGCCTACTCAACTTACGACCAAATCGTGTTAAGACTGGTCTGTCAGAACCAATCGTGGTCGTAAGTCAAGCACTAGCTGTATTGTATTTGAAAATAGCCATTACAAAAATAGAATCTGTCCTTACATCAGCAATATGGTGAGAAAGGAGCACTGAAAAGGGAAGAAGGTGCTTGGTTTCAGGGATGAACGCATGCATGGAAATATCAAAAATGCATATATAAAAAATATGTACCCCCTGGCCAAGTAGATCAGTAGGTTAGAGCATCATCACAATATGACAAGGTTCCGGATTTGATCCTTCAGTAAGGGCATATCAAGAATCAACCAACGAATGCATAAACAAGTAGAAAAACAAAACAATGTTTCTACCAGTTCAATTAAATGGCACATTTTCAGAAAATTTTACTTAAGTCAAACTTTTTTTAAAAAAATGCTTAAAACTGCCTGACCAGGCAGTGGCGCAGTGGATAGAGCGTCAGACTGGGATGCCGAGGACCCAGGTTCGAGACCTCGAGGTCGCTAGCTTGAGCGCAGGCTCATCTGGTTTGAGCAAAGGCTCACCAGCTTGGACCCAAGGTCGCTGACTCCAGCAAGGGGTTACTCGGTCTGCTGAAGGCCCACAGTCAAGGGACATATGAGAAAGCAATCAATGAACAACTAAGGTGTTGCAATGTGCAACGAAAAACTAATAATTGATGCTTCTCATCTCTCTGTTCCTGTCTGTCTGACCCTGTCTATCCCTCTGTCTCTGTAAAAAAAAAAAAAAAAAAAGCTTAAAACTTATCATTTCCCAATCATTTTACTGTTTTACTAAAATTCTTCAGGTTCTTTGTTGCTACTATATCAGTATGTTGGAAATAAAATATAATGGTGTGCTACTGGGATATTTAAGCATCTCCATGTTCTGTGATATCATATTCATAGTTAAAGATTGACCATGATAAAAATATTTATATCAGGGAAACTGAAACCTAGAAAAAGATTTGAAACCTAGAATTCAATGTGAATTACTTCATGTTTACCCTTAAGGTACTGGAAAGTATGTTAACAATGCAGATGAAAATTTTAAGTGTATGGTACAAGTAGTCGTTAAATTTTATATAGAATAGAAAATTAAGGGAAAAAATTTCCTTCCAGTAGTAAAATAAAAAAATAAATAAAGAATTGCTCCATATAGGAAACAAGTTACTCGGGTCATTGAAAAATGAGCAAAATGCCTGACCTGTGGTGGCACAGTGGATAAAGCGTCGACCTGGAAATGCTGAGGTCGCCGGTTTGAAACCCTGGGCTTGCCTGGTCAAGGCACATATGGGAGTTGATGCTTCCAGCTCCTCCCCCCCTTCTCTCTCTCTGTCTCTCCTCTCTTTCTGTCTCTCCCTCTCCTCTCTAAAAAAATGAATAAATAAAAAATTAATAAAAAAATGAGCAAAATTTGAACATGTCTTTTATTCCTGCACTGTCTTCCTATTGGTTACAATAATCATAAAAATAAAAAAGGTTAGATTCGCCTGACCTGTGGTGGCGCAGTGGGATAAAGCATGGACCTGGAACACTGAGGTCGCGGTTCGAAACCTTGGGCTGGCCTGGTCAAGGCACATATGGGAGTTGATGCTTCCTGCTCCTCCCTCTTCTCTCTCTCTGTCTCTCTCTCTCACTCCTCTCTCTCTAAAAAATCAATAAATAAAATATTAAAAAAAAAAAAAAAAAAGGTAAGATTCGCCTGACCAGGCGGTGGCACAGTGGATAGAGCATCTAACTGGGATGCGGAGGACCCAGGTTTGAGACCCCGAGGTCGCCAGTTTGAGCGTGGGCTCATCTGGTTTGAGCAAGGCTCACCAACTTGAGCCCAAGGTCGCTGGCTGGAGCAAGGGGTCACTCACTCTGCTGTAGTCCCCTGGTCAAGGCACATATGAGAAAGTAATCAATGAACAACTAAGGTGCTGCAACAAAGAACTGATGCTTCTCATCTCTCCCCTTTCTCCCTGTCTGTCCCTACCTGTCCCTCTCTCTGTCTCTGTCGCAAATAAATAAAAATTTTAAATGCCCATCATCATGAATTGTTAGGAAAATGAAACAAAACCAAAATGAGTTACTACTACACTGATTTCTAGGGCTAATATGTGAAAAGATTTACCCTAGCAAGAGTTAGCAGAATGGCAGCAGAACAGGAATGTTTATATACTGTGGGAGTGTGCAAAGACAAAGGGAATTACCATTATATACCATAGTTCTGCATTTCTTACAATAAAAAACATTCAACTACGTTGTAACAATTTGAGAAATAAAACATAGAACTGAATGTAAATATTCATAGCAGCTTTATTTGTAATTTCCTAAACCTGGAAATAATCCAAAACATAGACAGATAAATGGATACACAAAGTGATTACCCATAGGATAGAATGCTATTCAGCAATAAAAAGAATAAATTATTTACATAAGCAGTATTTTTGAATCTCAATAACTACAGCATGAAGGAAATCAGTATTTGTTAAAGAGTATACACCTTATGATGCCTATAAAAATTATAGAAAATACAAACTAATCAATTGTAATAGAAGATAAATCAATGATTACCTGGAGTGCTGAGGAAGACAGGGACACTATAAATGGGTAGGCAATAAATACATATATGAGTGACGGATGAGCTCATTTCATGTGTGACGATTTCACAGCTTTATCCATGTCAAAGCTCACAAACAATACACAACACATAAGTGCACTTTGTTGCAGGTCAAATATACATATACCTGAATAAAGCTTTTACAAGTGGTTCCAGTCCTGGCCGGCTAGGTCAGCTGGTTAAAACGTCATCCCGCTACACTGAGGTGGTAGGTTCAATGCCCAGTCAAGCCACCTGTAAGAATTAACCAGTGGGTGCTTGGAAAGGTAGAACAAAAAAATTATTCTTTCTTTCTCTCACCCCATTCTTCTTGCCCTCTAAAATCAATACATTTAAGAAGTTAAAAATAGTAAAATAAAAGTGGTTCCTAATGAAGACCTAGATACACTATTTTTTCTAAAAATTACATTGGCAACATTATATAGACTCTACCATCTATGTCCTCATGTCCTAGAAGAAGTACCCTTGCCTCAGTAGCAGCAAATATTGGCAAGCAGTGAGGACTACTGCTATCTGAAACAACAGGAATGCTGAGTGGGTCACAAAAGACAAATCCCCGGACTGATCACAAGACCATCCTTCCCTCAAGCTGTTTCCATGCTTGTGAAACAATAATCTTGAGATGAACACTGCGGAAAGTCTAAAGGATTCCACAAAACCATTAGATTATTTTTTACTGCCAGTGACCTCAGCTACAAAACATAGTAATGGAGGTCCTGAGAATGTCTGTACACACAGATCACACAAGGCACAGTCCCTGGTAACATCTGTGGCCGAGCTTTCAGAAGAGGCACCTTCTATCTCATATAAGTGCAGTCTCTTGCACTCACTATTAATTGTTTCTATTCCAATTGCAATTTCATTTAACCCTAAGACTCTTACAACAAATGACACTAGCTTATGAAATTTTGTACATCATATAACCTGGGGAAAGGTCCCCGAACCATTGCTGTGAAAGATAATGTTTACTGTGAACATGAAAATAAAATTCCATATTGTTCACTGAAGCACAATAAAGGCAACTCTTTAGGCTGACCTTTTTTTCTTTTTTTATTTTTCTGAAGTGAGAAGCAGGGAGGCAGAGAGACAGACTCCCGCATGCGCCCAACTGGGATCCACCTGGCATGCCCACCAGGGGGCGATGGTCTGCCCATCTGGGGCGTTGCTCCGTTGTAACCAGAGCCATTCTAGCGCCTGAGGCGGAGGCCATGGAGCCATCCTCAGTGCCTGGGGCCACCTTTGCTCCCATGGAGCCTTGGCTGTGGGAAGGGAAGAGAGACAGAAAGGAGAGAGGGAAGGGTGGAGAAGCAGATGGGCGCTTCTCCTGTGTGCACTGGCCGAGAATTGAACCCAGGACTTCTACACGCCAGGCTGACACCCTACCACTGAGCCAACTGGCCAGGGATAGGCTGATCTTTCACCTACCCAATATTCATGGCACCAAGCTGCAAATTAGGACTACAAAATCATGCAGTTTTCTTTAAAGGCCTAGGGCAGCAATGCAAAATATGCCAGTATTTGACAAAGAGCCATTTCCTGCCATCAACGCTCTTCCTTCCGAAGCATAGCATTTTGGGATCCCCAAAAATATCTGTTCACATGTACATGCTGACAGATCACAATTCTGCTTTCAAATCATTCTGTGCAATACATATAACCAACCACAAAGGTAAATATACACAAGCAAAAAGACTCACAAAAAGAGAAAAAAACCAGAGTAGTGTACAGAAAGAAGTTTCCAGGTTGATGAATGACAACTTGGAAAAAAAAAATTATTTATTTATTTTACGTGAAAGGAGGAGAGACAGTGAGGCAGACTTCCACAAGTGCTCCAATTGGGATCCACTCGGCAACCCCATCTGGGGCTGATGCTTCTTGAGTACTGAGCTATTTTTAGCTCCTAAGGCTGATGCAGTTGGACCAACTGAGCTACCCTCAGTACACGGGGCCAGTGTTTGAACCAATCAAGCCACTGGCTGCAGGAGGAGAAGAGGAAGAGAAGGGGGAGAGAAAGGGGAGAGGGAAGGGTAAAGGGAGTGGGAGAGAAGCAGATGGACGCTTTTCCTGTGTGCCCTGACTGGGTATCGAACCCTGGACATCCATACGTCGAGCCGATGCTCTATCCACTGAGCCACTCACCAGGGCTACACCTGGAAAAATTAATCACAGCATAATGTACATAATGTTAAAACAACCATGACCATGAAAAAGTTAATCATTCTTAGCCAAGAATGGGTCTTTTGGACCAACACTGGGAAGGTTCATTCCTTAGCCTAAGCTCACTTCCAAAAGCTCAGTGTATTCTTAACTGCCTCAAGTTAAAGGGAAAGCGCAGAGGTCAGCTTCCCTGAACACACTGGGGTTGTGACTGGTACATGCTGTGCAGGTGAGCCAGGTAGGAGAGGTGAAATGGCTTCAGCCACAATTACAACACTCTGGTAATAGCCCTGGGCAGGTTAGAAAGTGTACTGCAGCTCCTTAAAGCCTTGTTTGTACCTGAAAATGATGAGGAACTTAGCACAATGCCTGTTCTGCTAAAACAGGTTTAAAATTCAGGTAAATGACTCTCAAAGAGTCTCCTCCAGTGCTGATATACGTACTGAGTAAGGAAATAAAATACGCCCAGCACATTTCAAACTGGTCTTCAATGTAAACAAACTGATGTGTAGAAGTGAGATTTACAGCTAAAAGATTTCCCACATTCACTCCACTCATAAGGTCTTTCTTCAGTGTGAACTCTTGGGTGCCTAAAAAAGGTGAGATTTGTGACTAAAAGACTTCTGACATTCACTGTATTCATAGTCTTTCTCCAGTGTGAATTCTGCTCTAAGTGAGACTAAAGAAATTACTCAAGAATTTCCCACAAACACTACACTCATAAGGCATTTCTCCAGTGTGAGCTCTGTGGTGTTTAATGAGGGCAGTTTTGGCTTAAGGACTTCCCTCAATCACTACACTCATAGATAGGGCTTTTCTGCAGTGTGAACTCTCCGGTGTCGAAAGAGGTAAGATTTGCGGCTAAAAGATTTCCCACAATCACTACACTCATAAGGCCTTTCTCCAGTGTGAACTCTCTGGTGTCGAATGAGGTTAAATTTATAGCTAAAGCATTTCTCACAACCATTGCATTCATAAGGCTTTTCTCCAGTGTGAACTTTGTGGTGTCGGAAAAGGCCAGAGCTATTACGAAAGGATTTCCCACACTCGTTACACTCATAAGGTCTTTCTCCAGTGTGAACTCTCTGGTGCTCAATGAGTCGAAAGGAATTGCTAAAGTATTTCCCACACTGGTTACACTCGTAAGGCTTTTCTCCAGAATGTACTTGATAGTGTCGAAGAAGGGAGCTGCGTTGGCTAAAGGATTTCCCACATTCACTGCATTCGTACGGCTTTAAACCAGTATGAATTTTCTGGTGTTTAATGAGAGTAGAGGTTTGGCTAAAGGATTTCCCACATTTTTCACACTCATAAGGCTTTTCTCCTGAATGAACTCGACCATGTCGGAGAAGGTAGCTATGTTGGCTAAAGGATTTCCCACATTCACTGCACTCATACGGCTTTTCTCCAGTGTGAATTTTCCGGTGTTTAATGAGAGTAGAGGAATGGCTAAAGGATTTCCCACATTCACCACACTGGTAAGGCTTTTCTCCAGAATGAACTCGATGATGTTGAATGAGTTGGGAGCGATTCTTAAAGGATTTCCAACACTGATTACATTCATATGGCTTTTCACCAGTGTGAATTTTCTGGTGTTTCATGAGGATAGATTTGTAGCTAAAGCATATCCCGCAAACACTGCACTCATATGGTTTCTCTCCACTGCAAATTCTATAATGATGAATGAGGCTAGAGCTTTGACTGAAGGACATCCCATAATCACTCAACTCACTAGGCATTTCTTCAGTGTGAATTGTCCTATTTTGAATGAGGTTAAAGATATGTTTAAAGTCTTTCTCAGATTTTCTACACTCATAAGGCTCTTCTTCACAAACACTGACACCATGATGTTGAACATCTTTGTGGCTGTGGCTGGAAGCTTTTTCACAATGACCACACTGGTGATGACTTTTTCCACTGGGAAAGGCCAGCCCACTCCCACTGACACTGTGTGGTTCTTCACAGTCATGAGTGACCTGGTGTGGGAGAAGGCCTGAAATGGCAGGGGCATCCTCCCCTACCTTCCTAGAGAAGAAAGGAGCCCCTGAGGGGTAGAAGGTGCAGCTGGTCACAAACGAGGCCCTGTCTGTATCTCCTTTCCAGGGTGTCTCCCCACCGGAATGCCTCTGTTTCTGGTGAAGGTCTGCAGTGAAAGAGAAGCCTCTGATGCACGTGTCAATGAAGAATGTTTTCTCCTCAAGGGATCCTGCTTGCAACAGAGCCAGGTGCAAAGTATCTTTCAAGACCGAGCAACGCTTCTCACAAGGATGGGCCTTCGGAATGGCTGAAGGTATCTGATAAGCACTGGCCTGGGATTCTCCTTCTACAGATACATGTTGCTTGGAAGGGGGCTCTTCCTCTTCCACTTTATGGCAACAACCTAAAATGAGAGAAATGCTAGGAAATGGATATTCAGTTGGGTGGCAAAGGAAAGTCCCTTTACAAAGGTGTGTCACACATACTATGTTCGTTCCATGGGAATCTCTGAATAGAAGGGACCTGGAGGCAGGGTGAATAGGGGCTGCTGTGCAGTCCTGGGCCTCTGAAGATCACAAAATTGGGATGACTGCACCCAAAATGAACACAAAGAGGGCATGCGCTACATGGGACAGAAGTAGGATCTCCGATTCATTCTTCTGCTAGTGGCATTCAGCAATGTTTGTCAGCTGTTGACATGGGCAAGTTGTACAGAAAGTTATTTATGTACTTTTCCCAGTAAAAAAAAAAGTAGCTTCCCTTTCAGGGTTACTTAAAAATGCATGCGATGGCCCTGGACAGTTGGCTCAGCGGTAGAGCATAGGCCCAGCATGTGGAAGTCCCGGGTTTGATTCCCTGTCAGAGCATACAGGAGAAGCACCCACCTGCTTCTCCACCCTTCCCCCTCTCCTTCCTCTCTATCTCTCTCCTCCCCTCCTGCAGCCAAAGCTCCATTGGAGCAAAGTTGGCTCAGGCACTGAGGATGGCTCCATGGCCTCCGTCTCAGGCACTAGAATGGTTCCAGTTGCAACGGAGCAATGGCCCAGTTGGGCAGAGCATCTCCAAAGGAACTCGTGATGTATGAAGGCTAGAAAGTAGCCAGGAGTCAGAAAGTCAGAAATAAAATGACAAGCAACAAACTTAAAAGTATGGGAAAGAAAATGCAGGAATGGCCATGACTGGATAGCTCAGTTGGTTAGAGCATCGTCCCGAAGTGCAGAGGTGGCGGATTTGATCCCTGGTCAGAGCACATACAGGAACAGATCTATGTTTTTGTCTCTCTCTCCCTTCCTCTCTCACTGAAATCAATAAATAAGAAAATTTAAAAAAGAAAAAGAAAATGTAGAAATGAAGTGTTACCAGTGACACTTGAACCAAAACACTACTGTACACACTGCAGGTTCCTAGTATGATCTCAACACAGATCGTAGGTCATACCCTCCTCCAGCTGCTACTCACCAGGGCCAGGCTTCCTTGGAGACCATCTTGCCACCCTCTACAAACCCAGGGCTCTCCACTCACCTTCTATTGTAAAACTACTCAGAACTTGAATAATCTGAGTTTTCAAAGACAACAGAGGTGAGCAGCTAGCTGAGCCCAGAGCGACTAGACATACAATAGTATTCAGAGAAGAAAATATTACAAACAACACTGATGAAGGGAGTTACCAGAACAGCTCACAGTTCATACAAGTAATGACCATGACCTCGCATGGGCAGTCACAGAGAACCATTAGCTACACAAAACGAGCAGAACTGGAGGTCACTGTTCTGGACAGAGTCACAAGGAGAGAACAAGCAAGGTGGCTTCCACTACTCTGCCTGGAAGACTACTGACTCCCAGATACTTCCCTGCACTTTTTTTTTTAAGTAGAGGGGAGATAGAGAGACATGCACCCCAAACGGGATCCATTCAGCAAACTCCATCTAAGGCCGATGCTTGAATCACCTAAGCTATTCTCAGTATCTGAGGCCAACACTCAGACCAACTGAGCTGTCCTCAGTGCCCAACACTCAGACCAACTGAGCTGTCCTCAGTGCCCAACACTCAGACCAACTGAGCTGTCCTCAGTGCCCAGTGCCGATGTTTGAATCAATTGAACCACTCACTGGCTGTGAGAGGAGAAGAGAGAAAGAGGGGTGGAGAAGCAGATGATCACTTCTCATGTGTGTCCTGACCGGAGATCAAACCCAGGACGTCCGCATGCTGGGCTGACGTTCTATCCACTGACCCAATCAGCCAGGGCCACTTCCCTACTTTTTTTTGAGGCAACAGGTTTTCAGAATGTTCAGGGAGTCCAGCACTGGCAGCCAAAGAACATATGACAAGAAAGTGGAAGACATTAGTAAAACCCATGGTCTGGCTTTACTAAAGAAAAATTTAACTCTGAAAAAAAAAAAAAGAAGCCTGACCTGTGGAGGTGCAGCAGATAGAGTGTCAACATGAAATGCTGAGGTTGCCAGTTTGAAACCCTGGGCTCACCCAGTCAAAGCACATAAAACTAGCAAGCAATGATCAACTAAAGTGAAACCACTATGAGTTGATACTTTTCTTTTCTCCCCACCCCACCTCTCTCTGGAAAACCAATAAATAAAACCTTTTATAAAAAAAAAAAAAAGAGCATAGGACATCACCTCAGGACATTAGGAGAGATGTGAAGGTCTTACCCACAGATGCTACAAGTGCAAAGATCTCCAGCATCACATCGCAGTACAGAAGTCTCTGGGCTTCATCCAGAAGCCCCCACTCCTCCTGGGAGAAGGCAATGGCCACGTCCTCAAAGTTCATATCCTGTCATAATAGGGACAGTTCATTCCATGATCAGCTTCTCTTCCAGGATTCCAAGTTAAGCATACCCCCACCCTGCACAACCAGGTGCTCACCCAACTCCCCATCTTCGAGAAGAAACTAGGCCTTGGTATCATCAGAGTCACTCTCTCCTTCTATTCCCATTGATACTGTGTCATCCCACAACAGGCAGATATGCAAATAAAGGATACCAGAGCTCGGGACCTTGGTTGTAGGCCAGATTGCCTCGTGTCCATATGGTGTCACAAACATACCATATTTTTCGCTCCCTAAGATGCACCTTTTCCACCCAAAAGTGGAGGGGGAAAAATGCCCATGCGTCTTATGGAGTGAATGTTCTTTTTTTTTTTTTAGCTGCTGCGGGTTCCCGGACAACAAGAAGAGTATTTGAACATTAAAGTCTCTTCTCATTTGTTAATAACAGTACTAATGGTTGTTAATACTGCCGTTGAGTTTGCATGGTTGACATATTATTGTGGTATATTTTATTAAACATTTTTAATAACATACCATTTAGTTCAGTTTTTTTTTTTCTTATTATTTTCCTCCTTAAAACCCTAGGTGTGTCTTATGGTCAGGTGCGTCTTATGGAACAAAAAATATAGTAGGTTAGGCAAAGAAGTTGATCATAGAAAATGTGTGAGTGGTTTCATACTGGTCTTATTAGGCAATATGGGTGATACCCCAGAGTTGATCTCCAAAACATAAAAAAACATGGCATAGACCTTCACCCATATGACCCCAATCTCAGGCTCCTGATGCCATCAGTTTACATTACCCTTGCTCTGCACCTATCTTTGAATGACACCTCCCTTCTACAGCTAAATTCCCAGAGGCACAATGTCAAAAATACCCAGCCCAGCCATGGCAGGGACAGTTTGTTCCCTGATCCCCTCCCTCCCCAGGATTATAATTCCACCACCTAATATATCCCTTGCGCCCTGGCCGGTTGGCTCAGCGGTAGAGCGTCGGCCTAGCGTGCGGAGGACCCGGGTTCGATTCCCGGCCAGGGCACACAGGAGAAGCGCCCATTTGCTTCTCCACCCCTCCGCCGCGCTTTCCTCTCTGTCTCTCTCTTCCCCTCCCGCAGCCAAGGCTCCATTGGAGCAAAGATGGCCCGGGCGCTGGGGATGGCTCTGTGGCCTCTGCCTCAAGCGCTAGAGTGGCTCTGGTCGCAACATGGCGACGCCCAGGATGGGCAGAGCATCGCCCCCTGGTGGGCAGAGCGTCGCCCCTGGTGGGCGTGCCGGGTGGATCCCGGTCGGGCGCATGCGGGAGTCTGTCTGACTGTCTCTCCGTTTCCAGCTTCAGAAAAATGAAAAAAAAAAATATATATATATATATATCCCTTGCTTTCCCCTTTCCTTTCCCCATGCCAAGCATGTAGGACCCCAATAACCCCTTTATGGGGGCACTTCCCCTGGGGGTCCCCTCATCATTTCTTTATAAAAAATGCACCAGGCCTTGGCTGGCTGGCTCAGTGGTAGAGCGTTGGCCTGGCATGTGAAAGTCCTGGGTTTGATTCCTGGTCAGGGCACATAATAGGAGAAGCACCCATCTGCTTCTCCACCCTTCCCCCTCTCCTTCCTATCTCTCTCTTCCCCTTCCGCAGCCAAGGCTCCATCGGAGCAAAGTTGGCCCAGGTGCTGAAGATGGCTCCCTGGCCTCCGCCTCAGGCGCTAGACCAGCTCCAGTTTCAGCGGAGCAATGGCCCAGATGGGCAGAGATAGCCTCATGGTGGGCATGCCAAGTGGATCTTGGTCGGGCACATGCGGGAGGCAGAGAGACTTCTAACTTCGGAGAAAAAAAATCCTCAGATATTCACAGCTCTTCTCCACAGGGACTGCACTTGACGTTCCTTCTTCAGGCACAGCCTATCTCTCTCCACCTCATACTTACTGGAAGCCCATCCCTAGGGGTCCTCTACCACCTCATGATGACTGAGTCTCACAGATGACCACTTAGGCCATAAGGTCATCTGCCAGAATAACTGCAACACCCAAGACCACACCAACGTTCACACACACACACACACACACACAAATCTCACTGAGTCTATAGCCAAGTGAACTCACACGAGGCCCAATCTCATCTTGTCTGAATTACTCTTTGGCCACCCATTCATCTAAAGTCCACTCATCCCTTGAAGGCCTTGGACACCTGCCAAACCATTCTCTCTTCCCACAATCTACATGACCACTTCTGTCCCTAAGCAGTGTTTTGACTCCCACAATCTGGGACCTCATCAGGAAACCCAGTCCACAGGTCTACCCTCTTCTTTCTAGGCTACTACCGTGTTTCCCCGAAAATAAAACGGTGTCTTATTTTCAGGGGATGTCTTATTTTTCCATGAACAAGAATTCACATTTATTGTTGAACAAAAAAATCAACGTTTATTAATATACTGTAGTCATGTCATCACAAACATCAGCATAACCAGCCAAACTCTGAATTCCATCAAGAATTTCTTGGGACTCTATTTCCATGTACAACCATCTAAGGTACTACCATTATTATCCTGATAGATTCTCCATATGAAAGTGATCTACAGCTCCTCCCTGGTCCATACACTCTCCACTACTTACTGGAAAAATCTCCATCCTGTACTCCTTCTCAGAGTTCCAGATGCTAATGAACTACTATCGGAATGTCTCAGACCCTTAACGGACCAAAAAGAAAACACCTGACATCCCCAATGAATATTATTACTCTTAACTAGTATGGCTTTCTCCATCTCACTTCATGGTGCTTCCTTAGCTCCATTGCTATAACCAAATCTTCACAAATCCCTCCTACCTCTTCTCTCTTTTTCAAAATTGGAAAATCCTGGCGGCCACACCTAGAACACTGATGGAGAATCTAACTGCTTCCCCCACCTCCACGGCCACCATCCTGATCCAGTCACCATTATTACACTCAGGCAGACTATCAGAACAGTCTCCGCCCTGGTCTTTCTACCACCTCCCTCATACCCACTGTTTTCCACGCTGTAGTCACAGGGATTCTAATGAGACCTGGGTAAGATCACCTGCCTCCACGGTACCACATCTCCCATAGCTCCCATCACCTGCAAAACAGACACCCAACTTGTCACAAAGCAGCTCTAGACCTTGTTCCTGTACTTCTGTTCTCAGTTCCTATAAGAAAGGGGCCCTGACCGGTTTGCTCAATGGTAATGCGTCAGTTCGGTATGTGGAAGTCCTGGGTTCGATTCCCAGCCAGGGCACACAGGAGAAGCGCCCATCTGCTTCTCCACCCTTCCCCTTCCTCCTTTCTCTCTGTCTCTCTTTTCCCCTCCTGCAGCCAAGGCTCCATTGGAACAAGTTGGCCTAGGTGCTGAGGACGGCTCCATGGCCTCTGCCTCAGGTGCTAGAATGGCTCTGGCTGCAATGGAGCAACAGCCCAGTTGGGCAGAGCATCATCTCCTGGTGGGCATGCTGGGTGGATCCCAGTCAGGCGCATGTGGGAGTCTGTCTCTCGGTCTCCCCACTTCTGGAATGGAATGGAATGGAATGGAAGGGAAAGGAAAGGGGAAAAGGGAAAGGGGAAGGGAAGTAAGAAAGACTGACTTGCTGGTTCTTGAATCGGCTTCGACTCCACACCAAGGCTTTGCACAAGCTGGTATCTATCTATGCCTGGGAGGATCTCCTATGTCTCATTCCCGATTGCCAAACAGTAATAACTTTATCAAATCCTAGACCTGGACTTAGGACCCTGGGCTTGTTGTCTGTTCAAGGTCCCCAGATCCAAAGGCTGGAAGAATGGTCAAACAGTCCCAAGGCCATAAGAATGTCAGGCCCTGAAATAATCTCCATAAAGCAGCACCCCTAAGAGATTCTGCAGTTGGAGGAAATCTGTGGAAAAAGGTCTGTTGAGGGCCTGGCAACCACCTCCAGGATCCATGAGGTCCAGGATCCAAGGGTATTTAGGCCGCTGAATACCCTTGCCCCGGTGGTGTCGCAGTGGATAGAGCATCAGACTGGGAAGCAGAAGACCCAGCCAGGTTTGAAACCCCAAGGGCGCCAGCTTGAGCCCAAGGTCACTGGCTTGAGCAAGGGGTCACTCAGTCTGCTGTAGCCTCCTGATCAAGGCACATATGAGAAAGCAATCAATGAACAACTAAGGAGCCGCAAGGAAGAATTGATGCTTCTCATCTCTCTCCCTTCCTGCCTGTCTGTCCCTCTCTCACTGTCTCTGTCTGTGTCACACACAAAAACAAACAAAAAACCCTTGTCCAGCCCCGGGATGAATGCATTAATTAGCTCAAGGCCTGAGTACTCTCGCCAGTGACTCATCTTTTCGAAGACGTCACCTTCCGTCCCTAACTGCGATCCTCTCTCTTCTATTGTTCTTCCCGGACACTTTCTGGGAAACTTCAGGACCCTACCTCAGACTGTGCCGCTCTTTGGTTCACAACCCTCCAGTGTCCTGAGGACGAAAGGAAAACTCCTCAGGCCACACGTACCGTCCCCTTCTCCGTCGCCTTTAGACATAAAACGCGGGTTTCCCCGAGTCCTCCCAGCTCCGCGGCCCCTCTGCCTGTCACCCTGTCACGCCATCACACCGGGTGTCATCCACGAGCGCCTCACGGTCCGGGACGCCAAGGCCTGGGCTGCAGGACGAAACCGGCCCCCGCACCGGGGCTCCGGGTTCGGAGGGGCGAGGCAGTGAGGGCCCGGGGGACGCGCTCACCTCAGCCGGGCGCCTCAGTGCGGCCGCCGCCATCGGACTCTGTGGGCGGGGCGGAGGCTGCCAGGCGCGGAGGCCCCGATCTCGGCTTGTGGCGGGTGGCCAAGCCCCGGAGCCGCCTTTGCACCTTCCGGACAATCTTCCTGCCGCCCCCCTCAGTCCTGAACAGAGCGGAGAGGACAAAATGACCGCCACGAGGAGGACGCCAAAAGCCCCGCCCAACCCCGTTGGGCCAAAAGGGAAATGCATCTTTTCTGTATTTTCATTGGTTGGATCCCGTCAACGTTTTGGCGCATTACCCTCTGGGTAAAGTAGTCCCCTCAACCGAAAAGATGTCGTTAGCGAACTTGGATTTTCATTGGTTGGATAGCTGTCAACGTTTTTACGCATTGGCTCCGGGTAATGTAGTTCTTTCAGCCGCAGAGATGGGGTTAGCGATCCTGGATTTTCATTGGTTAGATCGCTGTCAACGTTTGGGCGCATTGGTCTCTGGGTAATGTGGTTCCATCCGCCTCCCAGGCCGCGTTAGCGGCCCAGTCACACTGACCTTGGGGGAAAAAAATGGGTTGAGACCTCCAAGGAGGTGCACTTGGAAATGTCAACTTCACGTCGTCGTCGTCGGGGCGGTTTGCAGGTTTCTGGGGAGTGTTATCTGCAACTGACGTTGATGGGAAATATTGTTTCAGACTCCGTGAAGCTCACAATGTTCCCTGAGGGAAAATGTATTATTTCAGTTATTTCCAAAGACCGCAAATCTAAATGGACATATATTCTCATTCCAACACAAAGTGCATCCACTCTTACATTTTTAAAAAAAGATATTTATTTATTCATTTGAGAAAGGAGAGAGACAGGAGGAGGTACAGAAGCATCAACTCCCATATGTGCCTTGACCTGGCAAGGCCAGGGTTTTGAACTGGTGACCTCAGTATTCCAGGTCCACGCTATATCCACTGCGCTACCACAGGTCAGGCCTGAAAGTGTTAACCATTTAATGCCAATTCATAAGCACGGAATCTGTAAGTGTTAGTGAATTTTGTAATCCTGTATCTTCAGTGCGGGCCATGACTTGAAATAGAAAGGAGGGATTTAGATAGCCCTCAAGGAGGAGAACAAGGAGTTATCTCTGCCTGGGTTCCCACAGAGAATATCTCTCCTGCTTGTATCCCTGGTGACGGTCTAATCCATAAAACATTGTTTATCCATTCAGTATTTCCTACTCAATTTTAAGATATATTCCATTTCTTTAGGAATCTCACATATTTCTCATGGGGTATAGGGGTAGTGACTGGAGTTCTCAGGAGGAGAACATGTGCAAAGGGTGCATCTGAACACCATCATCTCATTTCATCTTGCAAGGAACAGATAGATGATCATTTCTCTGGTGATGGCTGGGACTCTTGTACATGAGAAAGATAATTGTGAAATGCAACTTACAGAGTTATTATTAATGATTATGTAGTTGCTCGGAGGAAACATCACTGAAGAGTTAAGACCTCAAATAATTTTTATCAACAGACACTGATGTGTGTGTTAGGCTGAACCGAATCTTGGTAATGGGAATCAGGTTCCATTTTAGTGGATTTGTAGTGCTTTCCCATTGAAGTTTTAACTTACAATTTAATTTTAAGTGAGAGGAGGAGAGATAGAGAGGTAGACCCCTACATTTGCCCCAACCAGAAACCACTTGGCGACCCCCATCTGGGGCTGATGATTGAATCACCCTAGCTATCCTCAGCACCAGAGGCTGACACTGGGTCCAACTGAGCTATCAGCACCCAGGGCCGACACATGAGCCAATGAAGCCACTGGCTTGAGAGAACAGAGAGAGAAAGGAGAGAGGAAGGGGAAGAGAAGCAGATGGTCACTTCTCATGTGTGCCCTGACCGGGGATGGAACCCAGGACGTCTGCATGCTGGGCCAACTGGCTAGGGCCCACTTATAATTTTATAATAACTCATGTGAAACAACACTTCTAGACCTAATAATCATATGTTGTTTAATGAAGACTCTGCTTAAATATTTTTGTCTTTTTCTTACTGATTTCTAAGATTTCTCTTATATTCAAGTTTTTCAGTTAAATATTCACAAGTTTTTCCTAATACTCATCATTGCAATTTTTCTTTCTTTTTTTTTTTTTTTTTTTTTCATTTTTCTGAAGCTGGAAACAGGGAGAGACAGTCAGACAGACTCCCGCATGCGCCCGACCGGGATCCACCCGGCATGCCCATCAGGGGTGGTGCTCTGGCCCCCTGGGGGTGATGCTCTGCCCATCCTGGGCGTCGCCATATTGCGACCAGAGCCACTCTAGCGCCTGAGGCAGAGGCCACAGAGCCATGCCCAGCGCCCGGGCCATCTTTGCTCCAATGGAGCCTTGGCTGTGGGAGGGGAAGAGAGAGACAGAGAGGAAAGCGCGGCGGAGGGGTGGAGAAGCAAATGGGCGCTTCTCCTATGTGCCCTGGCCGGGAATCGAACCCGGGTCCTCCACACGCTAGGCCGACGCTCTACCGCTGAACCAACCGGCCAGGGCTCATCATTGCAATTTTTAATCATTTTGAGATAATCAACTGTATTTCCTCATGTATAAGATGTACCCTTTCCAAAAAATTTGGGGTCTAAAAAATTTGGATGCATCTTATACAGTGGTTGTAGATTTTCTTACTTGCATTTCCCACGTTTTTGTGCTTGTTTTTGGCCTCACTGTTGAAGACAGTGATTCATCATCAGACACAGATGAGGACAAGGTAATGGATGGGAGTTTTGACAGTGATGAGGAGTTTTATGAATTTTATGGTGAATAAAACTTGAGTTCAATCACTTTATTGAGTACATTTTTTTTTTCAAATTTTGGGCCCCCAAATTAAGGTGCGTCTCATACAAGGGGAGATACGGTATATGTAATATAATCACAGTAGTTTTGGAGTTGTCTTGAATTAAAATTAGCAATTCCTTAAGACTCCAATATTTAGTTTTCTTATTTATTGATTTTAGCGAGAGAGGAATAGAGAAAGAGAGAGAAAAACAGGAACATTGATCTGTTCCTGTATGTGCCCTCATGGGGGATTGAACTGGTAACCTCTATGCTTCAGGATAACACTCCAACCAACTGAGCCATCTGGCCAGGGCTACACCAATATTTTAGTTAACAATTTATATACTGTATATTAACATTTCCCTATTCAAATAGCTATAGAAATTCTTTCTTCTGATTGAACCGTAACTGAAAATGAATTGGGTCTGGCAATATTCCTAGGAGATACACACCCATAAGGATGAAATTTGGGGACTGGTTTGGCCAAACCCTTGGGCTTCAATGAAGTACTGAAAATCTAGTCAGTGGGGCCTGACCAGGAGGTGAAAAATCAATCAACAGACAACTAAGAAACCGCAACAAAGAATTGATGTTTCTCATCTCTCTCCCTTCCTGTCTGTCCCTCTCTCTGACTCTCTCTGTCTCTGCCAAAAAAAAAGAAAGAAAATCTAGTCAGTGGGAAATGAGATACTTGTGACTCATAGCTCATAATGGCATCATAATTAATGTGTTATCTGGGGCTGATTATGCTGGAGTCGCAAGTGCGGCACATAAGCCCTGACCACATAGCATGGTTGGTTAGAGCAGTGGTCGGCAAACTCATTAGGCAACAGAGCCAAATATCAACAGTACAATGATTGAAATTTCTTTTGAGAGCCAAATTTTTTAACTTAAATTATATAGGTAGGTACATTGTTATTAACTTAATTAGGGTACTCCTAAGCTGGCCAAAGAGCCACACTCAAGGGGCCAAAGAGCCGCATGAGGCTCACTAACTGCGGTTTGCCAACCAAGGGGTTAGAGCAGAGCTCAGGAACCTATGGCTCGCGAGCCAGATGTGGCTCTTTTGATGGCTGCATCTGACTCGCAGAAAAATCTTTAATAAAAAAATAATGTTAAAAATATAAAACAGCCTGACCTGTGGTGGCACAGTGGATAAAGTGTCGACCTGGAACGCTGAGGTCGCCGGTTCAAAACCCCGGGCTTGTCTGGTCAAGGCACATATGGGAGTTGATGCTTCCTGCTCCTTACCCCTTCTCTCTCTCCTCTCTCTCTAAAAATTAATAAATAAAAATAGATATAAAACATTCTCATGTATTACAATCCATTTCCTACCGCTCATGTTCATGGTTGCGAGTGGCTGGAGCCAATCACAGCTGTCTTCCGGGACACCACCAAATTTTTATTGGATAATGCGTAATGTACACAGGTCGTTGTATGGCTCTCATGGAATTACATTTTAAAATATGTGGCATTCATGGCTCTCTCAGCCAAAAAGGTTCTCGACTCCTGGGTTAGAGCATTATCCTGAAGTGCAGAGGTTGCCAGTTTGATCCCTGGTTGGAGGACGTACAGGAACAGATTGATGTTCCTGTCTCTCTCTTTCTTTCTCTCCCCCTTCCAATCTCACTAAAATCAATAAAGATTTAAAAAGCCCTGGCCAGTTGGCTCAGCGGTAGAGCGTCGGTCTGGTGTGCAGGAGTTCCGGGTTCAATTCCCGGCTGGGGCACACAGGAGAAGCACCCATCTGCTTCTCCATCCCTCCCCCTCTCATTTCTCTCTGTCTCTCTTTTCCCCTCCCGCAGCCGAGGCTCCATTGGAGCAAAGATGGCCCGGGCACTGAGGATGGCTCTGTGGCCTCTGCCTCAGGCGCTAGAATGGCTCTGGATGCAACAGAGCGACGCCCCAGAGGGGCAGAGCATCGCCCCCTGGTGGGCATGCTGGGTGGATCCCGGTCGGGCGCATGCGGGTGTCTGTCTGACTGCCTCCCCGTTTCCAGATTCGGAAAAATACAAAACAAACAAACAAAAAACGCCTGACCAGACGGTGGCACAGTGGATAGAGCATTGGACTGGGGTGTGGAAGGACCCAGGTTCGAGACCCCAAGGTCACCAGCTTGAGCGTGGGCTCATCTGGCTTGAGCAAAAAGCTCACCAGCTTGGACCCAGGGTCACTGGCTCCAGCAAGGGGTTACTCAGTCTGCTGAAGGCCCGCGGTCAAGGCACATATGAGAAAGCAATCAATGAACAACTAAGAAGTCGCAACACGCAACGAAAAACTAATGATTGATGCTTCTCATCTCTCCGTTCCTGTCTGTCCGTCTCTGTCTATCCCTCTCTCTGACTCTCTCTCTCTGTCTCTGTAAAATAAATAAATAAATTTTTTTAAAAATAAAGATTTAAAAAATAATAACAGCACATGAGTGCTTCCAATGGGAAGTAGATGAGCCATTGTACAGGGGAACTAATTTGTGGTCAGATTATAAAAACTGAAGAGGTGTAGTGTGCCCTCAAACTATATAAGTAAATGTTATACTAGATGCAAAATACAGAGAAGTGAAACAGACAGCAAAATTTGAATAATACCCTGAACAGGAGGTGGCACAGTGGATAGAGTGTCAAGCTGGGATAGGGAGGACCCAGGTTCAAAACCCCAAGGTTGCTAGCCTTAGCCAGGGCTCGCCAATGGAGCGCGAGGTCTTTGGCTTGAGCGTGGGATCACAGGCATGATCCCATGGTCGCTGGCTTGAAGCCCAAGGTCACTGGCTTGAGCAAGGGGTCACTCGCTCTGCTAGAGCCCCCTGGTCAAGGCACATATGAGAAAGCAATCAATGAACAACTAAGGTGTCGCAATGAAGAATTGATGCTTCTCATCTCTCTCCTTCCTGTCTGTCCCTATCTGTCCCTCTCTATGTCTCAAACACTTGAATCATAATAGCTTATAGGTTAGAAATGATTTAGTAGTTTTCTTTTTTTTTTTCTTTTTTAATTGATTTGTTGATTTTACAGAGGAAGGGGGGAAAAGAGAGAAAGAAACATCAATCTGTTTCTGTGTGCCCTGTCCCGGGATTGAACTGCCAACCTCTGCATATCTGGATGTTAACTCCAGCCATCCAGCCAGGGCTAGAGGGTTTCTCTTAATGAAGGCGATGGGACCTGACTGCCTCCCATTCAACTGCCTTTCACTTTTGAGAAAAATTAGGCCTTGACATCTATCCAAGGTTATGGTCCTGCCCCATCCTCAATGGTTCATGGTTCAGCAAGACAAACGCTGACACGAAAACTTCCTAGAAATGGGTCTAAATTGCAGTGTGGGACCATGTTATCTAGCCAAGAGGTTGGTCATCACTGCATTCTTTACATTGTGACCAGGAAGGGCAAGTGTGAAGGAAAAAGGGGCCACATACGAAACCCGACATGCTCTGTGGAGGCCTACATGGCAGACTTACAAGCTCCGAGACCTAAAGTAATCACACGGATGGTCTGAACCTCAAAGCTTTCTAGTAGGGCAAGCTAACAAAAGTCACTGTTTACCTTAACTGAGCCTTTTATTTTATTTTATTTTATTGCACGAACAATAACATATCAGATAACATACCTTTATTTATTTATTTATTTATTTATTTATTTATTTATTTTAGGTGAGAGGAGGTAAGATAGTGAGGCAGACTCCAGCATGTGCCTTGACTGGCATCCACCTATCAACCCATCTGGGGCCAATGCTTGAATACCAAGCTATTTTTAGCACCTGAGGCTGTCATGCTTCTGTGGAGCTATCCTCAGTGCCAGGGGACATACTAAAACCAACTGAGCCACTGGCTGCGGGAAGGGAAAAGGGAGAGAAGGGGGAGAGGGAGGGGAGAGAGAAGCAGATGGACACTTCTCCTGTCTGCCCTGACTGGAAATTGAACCAAAAATGTCCATATGCCTGGCTTATGCTGTATCCACTGAGCCACTGACCAGGGCATCATGTTAGAATAATGTGCCCTTGAAATGTAAGAATAATCTTTTTCTAATGTTTATCTTATTGATTTCTAAAGAAAAAGGAAGGGAGAGAGGGAGATTGAAACATCAACCTGCTCCTGCACATGCTCTGACCAGGGATCGAACCAGCATCCTCCACACTTCAGAATGATGCTCCAACCAACTGAGCTATCTGGCCAGGGCAGAATAATCTTTTCCAGATCCCTTAGGGAACAACCACAGCACTAAAGCAAAGACCACAAATCCCCTCCTTGTTATCATCGTGTTAATTATCCACTGTTAACTATCCTATACCTGACTATGTAAAAGAAGTATGTGTCGCCTGACCAGGCGGTGGCGCAGTGGACAGAGCGTCGGACTGGGATGCAGAGAACGCAGTTTCAAGACCCCAAGGTCACCAGCTTGAAGGTCACTGGCTCCAGCAAGGGGTCACTCAGTCTGCTGAAGGCCCGCGGTCAAGGCACATATGAGAAAGCAATCAATGAACAACTAAGGTGTTGCAACGCGCAATGAAAAACTAATGATTGTTGCTTCTCATCTCTCTCCGTTCCTGTCTGTCTGTCCCTATCTATCCCTCTCTCTCTCTCTCTAAAAAAAAAAAAAAAAAAAAAAAAAAAAAAGCTTGTGTCTAGCATGGCCACACAGCTCGGTGGATTAGAGCATTGCAGGTCCGATCCCTGGTCAGAGCACAGACAAGAACAGACTGATGTTTCTATCTCTCTCTCCCTTCTTCTCTCTCTAAAATCAATCAATAAATTTCTTTAAAAAGTATATGTCCAGATATTTTACTTTTAATCTAATCTCAGACTTCCCTGCTTTGCTTTCTCCCACCTCATTACTCTATCACCAATGGATTTCACGTAACCCCCTTATGTCTTACCCTTCAATTCCAATGTAGACAATAAAGCTGTGTAACTGCCATTTTCTCAATTCATTTAGATTTTCCTTCCCGGCAATGGTCATCAGTTTGGCTCAACTAAACAATATTCTTACGGGTTGGGTCGCTTCGTATGTTGACTTCTACTTGGCATCGTTCCGAAGCCCACCCAGGCTCACATTGTAGGCCAGACCTGGGCTCTGTAGCATAAGGGGCGCATTGGGCTCCACTGCTCCACATTTTTCATCAGGCAGTTTTGGGTGAGCTTTGCTTGGACTTCTTTTTTTTTTTTTTTTGTATTATTTTTTTCTTTTTCTTTTTCCTTTTTTTTTTTTTTTTTTTGTATTTTTCTGAAGCTGGAAACGGGGAGAGACAGACAGACTCCGCATGCGCCCGACCGGGATCCACCCAGCAAGCCCACCAGGGGGCGACGCTCTGCCCACCAGGGGGCGATGCTCTGTCGTGACCAGAGCCACTCCAGCGCCTGGGACAGAGGCCAAGGAGCCATCCCCAGCGCCCGGGCCATCTTTGCTCCAATGGAGCCTCGCTGCAGGAGGGGGAGAAAGAGACAGAGAGGAAGGAGAGGGGGAGGGGTGGAGAAGCAGATGGGCGCCTCTCCTGTGTGCCCTGGCCGGGAATCTAACCCGGGACTTCTGCACGCCAGGCCAACACTCTACCACTGAGCAAACCGGCCAGGGCAGTCAGACTCCCGCATGCGCCCGACCGGGATCCACCAGGCATGCCCACCAGGGGGCGATGCTCCGCCCATCTGGGGCATTGCTCTGTTGCAACCAGAGCCATTCTAGCGCCTGAGGCAGAGGCCACAGAGCCATCCTCAGCGCCCAGGCAAACTTTGCTCCAATGGAGCCTCGGCTGCGGGAGGGGAAGAGAGAGACAGAGAGGAAGGAGAGTGGGAGGGGTGAAGAAGCAGGTGGGTGCTTCTCCTGTGTGCCTTGGCCGGGAATCGAACCCGGGACTCCTGCACACCAGGCTGATGCTCTACCACTGAGCCAACTGGCCAGGGCTTTTGCTTGGAATTCTTGACCTTCCTGGTTTTGAGGGGTTTTTTTTTTTTTTTTTGTATTTTTCTGAAGTGAGAAGCGGGAAGGCAGAGAGACAGACTCCTGCATGCTCCTGACCGGGATCCACCCATCATGCCCTAGGGGGCTTTGCCCATCTAGGGCATTGCTCCGTTGCAACCGGAGCCATTTTAGTGTGTGAGGTGGAGGCCATGAAACCGTCCTCTGCGCCCGGGCCAACTTTGCTCCAATGGAGCCTTGGCTGCGGGAGGAGAAGAGAGAGACAGAGAGAAAAGAGAAGGGGAAGGGTGGAGAAGCAGATGGGTACTTCTCCTGTGTGCCCTGGCTGGGAATCGAACCCAGGACTTCCACACACTGGACCGACGCTTTACCGCTGAGCCATCCGGACAGGGCATGGGCCTCTCTGTTTTAAGGTAGTAAGAAAACTAGGGAACAAAGGTGGGTATGGGTTAAAATATATGAATTGACAGCCTGACCAATACTCTAAACATTCACTGAAGCAACCAACCAGTACTGACATATATTTTTATGTATTTAGGTTCTCAAAGTCCATACATTTGGAAGTAGATCAAAGAAAGTTTACATATTTACTTGTAGAAATTTTAAAATATTGATTTGAGAGACAGAGAAAACACCAATTTGTTGTTTCAGTTATTTATATGTTCAATGGTTCCTGTTATATGTACCCTGACCAGAAATTGTGAGAATGGGATTCATGGGGATTTGTAACAGTCTTTCCTATTTATATATATATTTGAAAATAGCCATTACAATGGCAGACCGTGTCCTTCCATCAGAATTTTTTTTTTAATTTTATAAGTTTTATTGCAAACCTGCGCAGGGACTGCAGGCAACCCACGCAAGGGAACACTGCAGCCTTTTTTTTTTTTTTTTTTTTTCCATCAGTAATTTTATAAGTGAGAAGAATCACTGAAAGGGGCAGGAGAAACTTGGTTTCAGGGAATAGACCATGTATGAAAATGTCAAAAATGTACTTAAAAAAAAAAGTACAAAAAAACACACACACAGCTCTGGCCGGTTGGCTCAGCGGTAGAGCGTCGGCCTGGCGTGCAGGAGTCCCAGGTTCGATTCCCGGCCAGGGCACACAGGAGAGGCACCCATCTGCTTCTCCACCCCTCCCCCTGTCCTTCCTCTCTGTCTCTCTCTTTCCCTCCCGCAGCGAGACTCCATTGGAGCAAAGATGGCCCGGGCGCTGGGGATGGCTCTGTGGCCTCTGCCTCAGGCACTAGAATGGCTTTGGACACAACAGAGCGATGCCCCAGAGGGGCGAAGCATCGCCCCCTGGTGGGCATGCCGGGTGGATCTCGGTCGGGCGCATGCGGGAGTCTGTCTGACTGCCTCCCCATTTCCAGCTTTGGAAAAATGAAAAAACAAACAAACAAAAATCAAAACAAAAAACAACACAGACACAAAAAAACACGCACAAAAAAAGTACAGTCTGGCTAAGTAGCTCAGTTGTTAGAGTTTTGTCCCTATACATCAAATTTTCTGGTTTGATCCCTGGTAGGGCACAAAATCAACTGATGAATGCATAAGTAAAACAATATGATGTTTGTGTGTGTGCAAGTGTCTCTTGCTTTCCAAGAGCAATTTTTAAATGGTACATTTTTTGCCTGAGCAGTGGTGGTGCAGTGGATAAAGTGTTGACCTGGAATGCTGAGGTTGCTGGTTCAAAACACTAGGTTTGCCAGGTTGAAGCAACTACTATGAATTGATGCTTCCTGCTTCTCCCGCTTCTTTCTCTAAAAATAAATAAATAAAATTTTAAAAAAGAAAAAGTACATTTTAACTCAATGATATTTTAGTGAAAAAATATTTTGTATACTTTTAAAACTTGACAGTTCTCGTGCCTAACCAGGTGGTGGCGCAGTGGATAGAGCATTGGACTGGGATGCGGAAGACCCAGGTTCGAGACCCTGAGGTCGCCAGCTTGAGCGTGGGCTCATCTCCTTTGAGCAAAGCTCACCAGCTTGGACCCAAGGTCGCTGGCTCGAGCAAGGGGTTACTTGGTCTACTGTAGCCCCATGGTCAAGGCACATATGAGAAAGCAATCAATGAACAACTAAGGTGTCGCAACGAAAAACTGATGATTGATGCTTCTCATCTCTCTCTGTCTGTCCCTATCTATCCCTTTCTCTGACTCTCTCTCTGTCTCTGTCCCTATAAAAAATAAAATAAAAAAAAAAACTTGACATTTCTCAATTATTTTACTGTTTTATTAACGATGTTCTTGAACTTCTATGTTGCCACTGCATCAGTATGTTGTGTTAGAAATATAATAGTGCCTGACCTTACGGTGGCGCAGTGGATGAAGCATCAACCTAGAACACTGAGGCCACCAGTTTAAAACCCCAGGCTTGCCCGGTCAAGGCACATATGGGAGTTGATGCGTCCCGCTCCTCCCCGGTTCTCTCTCTGTCTCTCTCTCTCTAAAATGAATAAAATTTTAAAGCAATCTAAAAAAAGAAATAAAATAGTGTGGTACTGGAATATCTTCCCATATTTATGTTCACGGACATCATATTAGCAGTTTGAAACTGATGACAATGAAAGTATTTACACTAGGGGAACTGACAAAGATTACAAACCTAGAGTTGACTTAATGTATTATTGAATGCTTAGACTTGAAAAACATGGTGGAGAATATGTTAACAATGAAGAATAAACTTATAAATGTATGATGAAAGTGGGCTTTAAATAGTACAAAGATTTTAAAAAATGAGGAAAAATATTTCCTTCCAGTATTAAAAAAACAATGAATATGGCTGAGAATTTACTCTGGTCCTTGAGACATGAGTTGACTTCCAACATATTTATATGTCTCTATTGCTGCACTGTTTTCCTATTGGTAAAAATAATAAATTCATAATAGGCAAAAGAAGCCTTGGCCGGTTGGCTCAGAGGTAGAGCGTAGGCTGAGCAAGGGAAAGTCCCAGGTTCAATTCTGATCAGGGCACACAGGAGAAGTGCCCATCTGCTTCTCCACCCTTCCCCCTCTCCTTCCTCTTTATCTCTCTCTTCCCCTCCTGCAGTCAAGGCACCACTGGAGCAAAGTTGGCCAGGCCGCTGAGGATGGCTCCATGGCCTCTGCCTCAGGCACTAGAATGGCTCCAGTTGCAACAAAGCAACATCCCAGTTGGGCAGAACATCGCCCCCTGGTGGGCATGCCGGGTGGACCCCAGTCGGGCGCATGCGGGAGTCTGTCTCTCTGCCTCCCTGCTACTCACTTCAGGAAGAAAAAAAAAAAAGGCAAAGGATTCTGAGCAGACATTTTATTAAAAGAGATGAAAAGGATAAATAAATGAATCAAAAAATGCTCACCATCATAAATTCTTGTGAAATGGAATTGAAACCAAAGTGAGTTACCATTACATTGATTTCTGGGGGAAAAAAAATTTAAACAGATTAACCACAGCAAGTGTTGGCAGGATGGCAGAACTGGAATGTTCTGTAGGAGGTTGGGAAGGCCTAGGGAATGTCCATTTTAAATCACAGTTCCACATTTCTTATGATGTCAAACATTCTTACACTGAAAGATTTTGGAGAAATAAGACACATATCTATATAAAGAACCAAATGCAAATATTCATAGCACCTTTATTTCTAATGCCCCAAAATTGAAAATAACCCTACCATAGGCAGATTGATGAATAAACAAAGTGGTGATCTATAGAACACATACTACTGAGCCACAAAATGAATCAATTATTCATATAAGCACTGTTGTTGAATCTCAAAATAACTGCAGGATAAAGAAAACCAATCTACTAAAAAGGATTCAACTTCTGATGCCTATAAAATGATTTTAAAAAATACAGACTAATCTATTGTAAAGGAAAATAAATCAATGCTTGCTTAGAGGGTGGGGGGAGGCAGTGAGATTTAAAAAGGACAGGAGATGAATGCATACATGGGTGACAGACAGGTTGATTTCCTGTGTGATGATTTCACAACTTTATCAGAATCTCAAAGCTCACCAACTAGGACATCTTAGGTACATGCACTTTCTTGCATGTCCATTACACACATACCTGAAAAGAGCTTTAGAAAGTGGTTCCAAATAAAGACCTAGATATACTTTCCTAGAAAATCAGGGTGGCAATCCTGTATAATAGACTTTACTCTCTGTCTCCTCAAGTCTGGGGAGGAGCACCCTGGCTTCTGTGAAAGTTAAGTATTGGCAGAGTGAAGACTACTGTCATCTTGGGTCAACAGGAATGCTGAGTGGGTCACAAAAAGACACATCCTGGGACTGATTACAAGACCATCCTTCCCTAACAGCTGTTTTCTTGCCTGTAGGGCAATGGACTTCAAGTGAACACCCCAGAGAGGCTGCTAGGGGAACCCATGAAACCAGAGATTACTTTTTTTGGCCAATGACCTCAGCTAGAGGAAATAGTTATGGAGGTCTTGAGAGTATTTATACACAGAGATCACAAAAGCTAAAGCCCCTGGAAAATCTGTGGATGAGCTTTCAGGAGAAATGCCTTCCATCTAATTTGTGTGTGTGTGTGTGTGATAGAGACAGAGAGAGAGTCAGAGAGAGGGACAGATAGGGACAGACAGACAGAAAGGGAGAGAGATGAGAAGCATCAATTCTTCGTTGCGGCACCTTAGTTGTTCAGTGATTGCTTTCTAACAGGTGCCTTGACCCAGGGGCTCCAGCCGAGCCTGTGACCCCTTGCTCAAACCAGTGACCTTGGATTCAAGCCATTGACCTAGGGCTTCAAGCCAGCGACCTTTGGGCTCAAACCAGTGACTATGGGGTCATGTTTATGATCCTGCACTCAAGCTGGTGAGCCTTGCTCAAGCCAGAACAGCCCGCGCTCAAGCCAGAGACCTCAGGGTTTCAAATCTGGGTCCTCCACATCCCAGCCCAATGCTCTATTCACTGCACCACCACCTAGTCAGGCTCCTTCTATCTAATTTATTGTAGTCTCTTCTACTCACTATTAATAGAGTGCTTCTGCCAGAATTGTGGTTCCTCCAAACCCTCAGTCTTACAACAAATAACACCAGCTTACAAAATTTTGTATATCATGCCACATGGCTCCTTTGCAAAATCTGAGGAGGAGGTCTGCTAAACATCACTAATAATTAGGTAATATATACCTAATTTTATTCCATTTTGTTCACAGAAGCTCAGCAAAGGCAACTCTTCATAGTGACTTCTAAACTCCTGAATAATCATGGCAACAGACTGCAAATTAGGAACTGAAAGTCATGTAGGTTTTCTTTGTAGGACTTGGGCAGGAATGCCAAATAAACAAAGTGGAAAAGAGCGATTTTCTGCCATCCTGTTGCCTCTTTTAATTTTTTTTTTCCTGAAGTGAGAAGCAGGGAGGCAGAGAGACAGACCCCCACATGTGCCCAACCAGGATCCTCCCAGCATGCCCACCAGGGGGTGATGCTCTGCCCATCTGGGGCGTTGCTCCACTACAACCAGAGCCATTCTAGCACCTGAGGCAGAGGCCATGGAGCCATCCTCAGCACCTAGGCCAACTTTGCTCCAATGGAGCCTTGGCTGCGGGAGGGGAAGAGAGACAGAGAAGAAGGGGAGGGGGAGGGGTGGAGAAGTAGATGGATGCTTCTCCTGTGTGCCCTGGCCGGGAATCAAACCTGGACTTCCACACACCAGGCCAACGCTCTACCACTGAGCCAGCCAGACAGGACCTGCTGCCTCTTTCAAAAGATAAAGTTTATGATCCTCACAAAATGTGTTTACTTCTACATGGTGACAGATCACAACTCTGTTTTGAAATCATCCCAGTGAATAGAACTGCCAAAATTAAAAAGTACAAAAGCAAAAAGACATTTACAAAAACATCATAAACCAGCCCTGGCTTGTTGGCTCAGTGGTAGAGCGTTGGCTGGTATGTGGATGTTCTAAGTTCAATTCCCAGTCATGGCACACAGGAGAAGTGACCATCTGCGTCTCCACTCCTCCCCCTCTCACTTCTCTCACTCTCTTCCTCTTTCTTTCTCTCTCTCTCCACCCATCTCCTGCAGCCATGGCTCGACTGAAGAGAGTTGGCCCGAGGCACTGAGGATGTCTCTGTGACCTCTACCTCAGTTGCTAAGAATAGCTCAGTTGCTGAGCAATGGAGCAATGCCCCAGATGGGCAGAACATCACTGGTAGAGAGCTTGCCAGGTGGATCCTGGTTGGGTACTTGCAGGAGTCTGTCTCTGCCTCCCTCCTGTCAATTAAAAAAAGAAAAATTAGGCCCTGGCCGGTTGGCTCAGTGGTAGAGCGTCGGCCTGGCATGCGGAAGTCCCGGGTTCGATTCCCGGCCAGGGCACACAGGAGAGGCGCCCATCTGCTTCTCCACCCCTCCCCCTCTCCTTCCTCTCTGTCTCTCTCTTCCCCTCCCGCAGCCGAGGCTCCATTGGAGCAAAAGATGGCCCAGGCGCTGAGGATGGCTCCTTGGCCTCTGCCCCAGGCGCTAGTGGCTCTGGTCGCGACAGAGTGACGCCGCAGATGGGCAGAGCATCGCCCCCTGGTGGGCGTGCCGGGTTGATCCCGGTCGGCGCATGCGGGAGTCTGTCTGACTGCCTCCCCGTTTCCAGCTTCAGAAAAATACAAAAAAAAAAAAAAAAAAGAAAAGAAAAGAAAAGAAAAATTATAAACCAGAGCAGTGTACAGCAAGCTGTTCCCAGGTTGTTGAATCACAACCTGCAAAATTCATCACAGCATAACGTAAAAACAAACAAAAATCCCTGAAAGAGGCAGTCCTTTTTAGCTGAGAATGGGTTCCTATGTCAGAGAGAAAATAATAAGAATCCTACCAAGAGAACAGTTTATAGTGCAATGCAGCACCTTAAAGCCTCACTTGTACCTCAAACTAATGAGGAACTTAGCCCAGTGTATGTTCCGCTAAGAGTTTTAAATGTAGGTAAATGGCTTTCAAAGAGTCTTTTCAAGTGTTGTAATATTGAGTGAGGAAATAAAACATTCCCTGCATATCTAAGGCTTTTATCCAGTATGAACTCTCAGGTGTCTAAGAAAGTGATATTTTCAGCCAAAAGATTTCCCACATTCACTTCACTCAAGGGTTTTCTCCAGAATGAACCTGAGAGTGTAGAATAAGGGAGTAGTGCTGTCTAAAAGATTTGCTACATTCATTACCTGTGTATGGCTTTTCTCCCGCATGGATTCTCTGGTGTTTTTTGAGGACAGAGATTCTGCTAAAAGATTTTTCACATCTGGTACATTCATAAGGCTTTTCTCTATGAATTCTCACCAAGAATTCTCTGGTGTTGAGCAAGGTAAGCGTTACTGCTAAAAAGCTTCCCACATTTGCCACACGTGTAAGGTTTTTCTCCAGAATGAACTCGTTGGTGTACAAGAAAATTGGAGTGTTGGCTGAACGATTTCTCACATTCACCACACTCGTATGGCTTTGCTCCCATGTGCATTCTGTGGTGTCGAATAAGGTTAGGCGTACTGGTAAAAAAATTCCTATAGGTGTCACACTTGTAAGGCTTCTCTCCAGAATGAACGCAACAATGGGAGATAAGGTGGAAGGGCTGTCTGAAGAGTTTCCCAAATTCGCTACATTTGTATGGCTTTTCTCCAGTGTGAACTCTCTGGTACTGAGTGAGGAAATATTTTCATCTGAAGCATTTCCCACAAACACCACATTCGTACTGCTTTTCTCCAGGGTGAGTTCTCCGGTGTTCAATGAGCCTAGAACTGTTGCTAAAGCACTTTTCATAATCACTACATAAGGCACTTCTCCACTGTGAACGCTCCTCTGTCATATGATGTTCAAGGTCTGCTTAAAGGCATTCCCGGACTCGCTACATTCATAATGTCCTTCTCCAGAGCAGACACCCTGATGTTGAACAAGTTTGTGGTTATGGCTGGCAGCTTTGTCATATTCACCCCACTGGTGACGATGGCATTTTTTACCATGAAAGGCCTTCCCAGTCTCATTCTCACTGTGTGGCTCCTTGGTGTTAGGAGTCTGGTGCTGAAGAAGGCCTGAGATGGCGGGAAGTCCTCCCTACCCTCCCTACTGCCGAAAGGTGCCTCTGATACATAGAAGCTGCAGCCGGTCACAAACAAGGCCCCATCGTATCTCCGTTCCAGGGCTTCTCTGAACTAGCGTGCCTCTGCCGCTGCCGAAGGTTTGCACTGAAAGAGAAGCTTCTCAAAGATGCGTCACGGAAGAGTGCCCTCTGTTCAAAACATGCTGCCTGAAACTCAGTCGGGTGCAAAATATCTTTCAAGATGGAAACACAGTGCTCACAGGTACGGGTCTTCTGGGTCTCGGAACCTGTCTGAAAATCCTTGCCCTGTGACTCTCCTTCTACAGATAGACTTTGCTCAGAAGAAGGCTCCTCTTCTGTTTCATGCCAACAACCTGAAATCAGAGAAATATTGAAAATAACGCACATTGACTTTGGTGGGAGAGGAGACTAGTCCCATTACAAAGGTGTGTCACGCATAATGCACTGGATCCATGGGAACGTCTGAATATAAGGGACCTGGAGGCAGTTTGAGTAAGAGGCTGCTGCTGGGTCTCAGAAGATGACAAAATAGAGAAGACCTCACCAGAATAAAAAACACAAAGATGATGGCATGCACCTCATGTAACAGAAGTAAAATCTCTCATTCTTCTGCTAATGGTGTTTAGTAAGGGCTTCTCTGCTGGTGATATGGGCAAACTGTGAAGGTTGGTACTTTTCTCAGTAGAACTCAGTAAATTAGAAGTTTGTATGCATGACTCTGCTTAAGAATCTCTGCTCAGGCCCTGGCCGGTTGGCTCAGTGGTAGAGCGTTGGCCTGGCGTGCAGGGGTCCCGGGTTCGATTCCCGGCCAGGGCACACAGGGGAGGCGCCCATCTGCTTCTCCACCCCTCCCCCTCTCCTTCCTCTCTGTCTCTCTCTTCCCCTCCAGCAGCTGAGGCTCCATTGGAGCAAAGATGGCCCGGGCGCTGGGAATGGCCCCTTGGCTTCTGCCCCAGGCGCTGGAGTGGCTCTGGTCACGACGGAGCGACACCCCGGAGGGGCAGAGCATCGCCCCCTGGTGGGCAGAGCGTCGCCCCCTGGTGGGTGTGCCGGGTGGATCCCAGTCGGGCGCATGCGGGAGTCTGTCTGACTGTCTCTCCCCGTTTCTAGCTTCAGAAAAATACAAAAAAAAAAAAAAAAATCTCTGCTCATCTCATAGCACATGGACAGGTTGATGTTGGAGAATACTGCCCAGGGAGCTGTGCTGACAAACAAGAGATTCACGAAGGTCACAACAGTGAAGGTAGCCAGAAGCCAGGAAGTCAGATAAAATGACAAGTAAGCCTGACCAGGCGGTGGCGCAGTGGATTGAGCGTCGGACTGGGATGTGGAGGACCCAGGTTCGAGACCCCGAGGTCGCCAACTTGAGCATGGGTTCATCTGGTTTGAGCAAAAACTCACCAGCTTGGACCCAAGGTCGCTGGATCGAGCAAGGGGTTACTCAGTCTGCTGAAGGCCCGCGGTCAAGGCACATATTGGAAAGCAATCAATGAACAACTGAGGTGTCGCAACGAGAAAATGATGATTGATCCTTCTCATCTCTCTCCATTCCTGTCTGTCTGTCCCTATCTATCCCTCTCTCTGACTCTCTCTCTCTGTCTCTGTAAAAAAAAAAATAATAAAAATAAATTAAAAAATAATAATAAAAAATAAAATAAAATGACAAGTAAGCAGCCTGACCAGGCAGTGGTACAGTGGATAGAGTGTTGACCTGGGATCCTGAGGACCCAGGTTTGAAACCCTGAGGTGCCCGACTTGAGCGTGGGCTCATTAGGCTTGAACGCAGGGTCATAGGCATGACCCCATGGTCGCTGGCTTGAGCCCAAACGTCACTAGCTTGAAGCCCAAGGTCACTGGCTTGAGCAAGGGGGTCACTAGTTCAGCTAGAGCCCCCTTGTCAAGGCACATAGGAGAAAGCAATCAATGAACAACTAAGGTGCTGCAACAACAAGCTGATGCCTCTCATCTCTCCCTTCCTGTCTCTCTGTCCCTGTCTCTCTCTCTCTTTCTCTCTCTCATTCACTCATTAAAAAAAGAAAAGAAAAGGCCCTGGCCGGTTGGCTCAGCGGTAGAGCGTTGGCCTGGCGTGCGGGGGACCCGGGTTTGATTCCCGGCCAGGGCACATAGGAGAAGCGCCCATTTGCTTCTCCACCCCCACCCCCTCTCCTTCCTCTCTGTCTCTCTCTTCCCCTCCCGCAGCCAAGGCTCCATTGGAGCAAAAGATGGCCCGGGCACTGGGGATGGCTCCTTGGCCTCTGCCCCAGGCGCTAGAGTGGCTCTGGTCGCAGCAGAGCGACACCCCGGAGGGGCAGAGCATCGCCCCCTGGTGGGCAGAGCGTCGCCCCTGGTGGGCGTGCCGGGTGGATCCTGGTCGGGCGCATGCGGGAGTCTGTCTGACTGTCTCTCCCCGTTTCCAGCTTCAGAAAAGTACAAAAAAAAAAAAAAAAAGAAAGAAAGAAAAAAAAAAAAGAAAAACACAAGTAAGCAAAGTGTCAAAAATGGTACAGAAGAGGTAGAACTGAGGTTCTGCCAGTGGCAATAGCATCAAAAAACTATTAAACACAGGGCAGGTTCTAGGTATTATCTGAACACAGGCCATATGCCATGCCCTTCCCTAATTGTCACTTAAGGCCAGGCCCTCTCTGACACCATGCTGCCATGTCAACCCTGTGAAAAATCCCAGGCTCTTCTTGCACTTTCTATTGTAAAACTACACAGAACCTAAAAGATCTCAGTCTTAATGAAAGACACCAGAGTTGTCTTTACTTTGGGCCAGCACTGACCCAAAGCAACTTGGCACACAATAGTATACAGGGAAGAAAAAATTACAAACAACTGCCCTGGTTGGCTAGCTCAGCGGTAGAGCATCGGCCCGGCATGTGGAAGTCCTGGGTTTGATTCCCAACCAGGGCACACAGGAGAAGTGCCCATCTGCTTTTCCACCCTTCCCCCTCTCCTTCCTCTCTCTCTCTTTCTCTTCCCCTCCCACATCCAGGGCTCCATGGGAGCAAAGTTGGCCCAGGCGCTGAGGACAGCTCCATGGTCTCCACCTCAGGTGCTAAAATGGCTCTGGTTGCAATGGAGCAACACCCCAGATGGGCATGCCAAGTGGATCCCAGTCGGGCACATGCAGGAGTCTGTCTCTCTGTCTCCCCGCTTCTCACTTCAGAAAGATACAAAAAACAAAAAAAATTACAAGCAACTGAAGGAGGGTCTTATAAAGACACCCCACAGTTCATGTAAGTAATGACCATGGCCTAGCACGGGCAGTCTCAGAGAACCATTAGCTACAGAAAGGGGCACATGGTAGGCCATGTGTCTAGACATAGTCACACTGTCAGAAAGAGGGCAAGCAAGGTGGGGTCCATTTAATTGCCTGAAAAGCTTGTCACTCCTAGACAGTTCCTACAGTTTTTTTTATAAATTTTTTTAATTAATTATTTTATTTATTCATTTAGAGAGAGGGGACAGAGAGAGGGGATGGGAGAGCAGCAGGAAGCATCAACTCCCATATGTGCCTTGACCAGGGAAGCCCAGAGTTTTGAACCGGCAACCTCAGCGTCCCAGGTCGACGCTTTAACCACTGTGCCACCACAGGTCAGGCCAGTTCCTACAGTTTTTGACACCAAAGTATTAGAGATGCTTAAAGAGTCTGTGATTTGGGACACAGCACACAACTCAACACTGACTAGCCACAACACATATGACAAGAAAGTGAAATGAGCCTGACCTGTGGTGGCGCAATGGCGTAAAGCATCAACCTAGAACACTGAGGTCACCAGTTGAAACCCTGGGCTTGTCTGGTCAGGCACAGATGGGAGTTGATTCTTCCTGCTCCTCCCCCACTTTCTCTGTCTCTTTATGTCTCTCTCCCCTCTAAAAAGGAATAAATAAATAAATAAATAAATAAGAAAGTGAAATGAGCAGATGCCACAGTTTGGCTGTTACAGAGCATATGCTAGTTCTGGAAAAAAGAGAAAGGCAGGACATCACCTCAAAACTCAAGAGGAGCCTGACCTGTGGTGGCGCAGTGGATAAAGCGTCGACCTGGAAATGCTGAGGTTGCCGGTTCGAAACCCTGGGCTTGCCCGGTCAAGGCACATATGGGAGTTGATGCTTCCAGCTCCTTCTCTCCTCTCTCTCTCTCTGTCTCTCCCTCTCCTCTCTAAAATGAATAAATAAATAAATTTAAAATGATGTTGCTAATGCTAAGTTAAAAAAAAAAAACTCAAGAGGAGAGGCCCTCGCCTGACCTGTGGTGGCGCAGTGGATAAAGCGTCAACCTGGAAATGCTGAGGTAGCCGGTTCGAAACCCTGGGCTTGCCTGGTCAAGGCACATATGGGAGTTGATGCTTCCAGCTCCTCCCCCCTTCTCTCTCTCTGTCTCTCCTCTCTCTCTCTCTCTCTCTCTCTCTGTCTCTCCCTCTCCTCTCTAAAAAATGAATAAATAAATAAAAAAAAACAAAAAACAAAAAACAACAACAACAAAAAAAAACTAAGCTAAAAAAAGAAAAAAAAGAAAAAAAAGAGGAGAGGCCCTGGCTGGTTGGCTCAGTGGTAGAGCGTTGGCCTGGCGTGCAGGAGTCCCGGGTTCGATTCCCAGCCAGGCACACAGGAGAAGCGCCCATCTGCTTCTCCACCCCTCCCCCTCTCCTTCCTCTCTGTCTCTCTCTTCCCCTCCCGCAGCTGAGGCTCCATTGGAGCAAAGATGGCCCGGGTGCTGAGGATGGCTCTGTGGCCTCTGCCTCAGGTGCTAGAATGGGTCTGGATGCAACAGAGCGACGCCTCAGAGGGGCAGAGCATTGCCCCCTGGTGGGCATGCCGGGTGGATCCTGGTTGGGCGCATGTGGGAGTCTGTCTGACTGCCTCCCGGTTTCCAGCTTCAGAAAGATGCAAAAAAAAAAGGAATTAAAAAAAAAAAAACTCAAGAGGAGATGGGAAGGTCTTACCCACAGATGCCACAAATGCAAAGATCTCCAGCATCACATCAGAGTACAGAAGTCTCTGAGTCTCATCAAGGAGCCTCCACTCCTGGGAGAAGGCAATGGACATATCCTCAAAGTTCATATCCTGTCACAATGGGGACAGTTCATTCCATGATCAGGTTCTCTCTGAGATTGCAAGTTCACCAAAACCCCCACTCACCCCTTCCACATCTAATAATTCACTTGATTTCCCACATCAGAGAATATACCAGGCCTTGGTGTCACTGGAGTAACTCTCTCATTATAGTCCCATGGATACTGTTTTCCCACCTCAGTAATAGCGGATGGGGAGATACATGATACCTGAGCTCTGGGCCTGGCATGTACCCAATTATTGTCTCTAGTCAATGAGATGGGTGTTAGAAACATATGTTTAGGGAGAGAAGGTGGTCACAGAGAGGGTATGAGTGATTTGACCCTGGTCTTATTGATCACTGTATTACTCCTCAACATAGACAGGTGGGCAGGTAAATGGCATGTAAATTCTGCACTTGGCATGTAGGACCAGAACACCTCCTTTTCTCAGGCAATTCCCCTGAGGCTTCCAATGTTTCTTTTTTTGTTTGTATTTTTCCAAAGTGAGAAGCAGGTGTGGGGGGGGGGCAGACAGACAGACTCCCACATTCATCCGACCAGGATCCACCCAGCATGCCCACCAGGGAGCGATGCTCTGCCCATCTGGCACCTGGGCTGTTGCTCTGCTGCAACCAGAGCCATTCTAGCACCTGAGGCAGAGGCCACAGAGCTGTCCTCAGCGCCTGGACAACTTTGCTCCCATGGAGCCTTGGCTGCAGCAGGGGAAGAGATAGAGAGACAGGAGAGGGGGAAGGGTGGAGAAGCAGATGGGCGCTTCTCCTGTGTGCCCTGACAGGGAATCGAACCCAGGACTTCCACACACCGGGCCGATGATCTACCGCTGCCAATGTTGTTTCTTTGACACTACCAGACATAAGCTCAACATTCAATCTCTATTATATCAAAGCCAGGGCCCTGGTTCCATGATTCATACATATTCCCTGTCCAAGTGCACATTACTCTTCCTACCATAACTCTCTCTCGCGACGGTACTTCTACAGCCCCAGCCTCTTTTTGCCTTGTACCATAATCGTCTCCACAGCCCCTCTACTCATGACTCAGCCTATGTGGTCCCAAGTATCATTGGCAAATTCAAGCATCATCAAGTATTACCCCGACTCTGATGGTCCCTACGAACATAGGCAGTCTTGAGTCCTTCTGCAAAGGTCTCCCTCCCTACATTCCTCGATTCAACCTCACCTGCCAAGAATCATTTCATCACTCCAATTCCAGCCCAAGCGGTGCTCTTTCCCCAGGACTACTGAGTTTCCCCGAAGATCACTTATGCCCCTACACTAATCCTCCAGCCTGACTGCAACACCCCAGGCCACCCCAAAATCCTGGTGAGTCTTTAGAGCAGTGAACATGCATGAGGCCCCATCTCATCTTCTGTTAATTACTCTTCGGCCACCTATTCATGTGATGCCCACTCATTCCATGGAAGTTGTGGCCACGTACAAAATCATACCCTTCACCACCATCTACACGACCACTTCTGTACCTAAGCTGCGTGTGACAAACACAGCTCACAACTACATGCCTGAGATATCAGGGCATCCAGTTCTCAAGCGTACCTTCTTCTTCCCGGACTACTACTACCTTGATCATCCTAACCAGGATTCCTCATATCAAAGTAATCTATAGCTCCTCCTTGGTCCATAGCCTCTCCACTACCCTTTAAAGGCGTCTTCATCCTGAACTCCTCAAGAGTTCCAGATGCCAGTGTTACTGCTCTCCAAAACATCCCATACCCTTAAAAGCTCCCACCCCCCAAAAAAACTGATATCCCCAATGAGAATTACTCTTACTACTGTGGCCTTCTCCATCTCCGTTGAAACCAAACCTTCAACTCATCCCTCTGACCTCTCTCTCTCAGCGTCAAAATTAGAAAACACAAGTGGCTACACTTAAAACACCAACCTAGCCCTGGCCGGTTGGCTCAGCGGTAGAGCGTCGGCCTAGCGTGCGGAGGACCCGGGTTTGATTCCCAGCCAGGGCACACAGGAGAAGCGCCCATTTGCTTCTCCACCCCTCCGCCACGCTTTCCTCTCTGTCTCTCTCTTCCCCTCCCGCAGCCAAGGCTCCATTGGAGCAAAGATGGCCCGGGCACTGGGGATGGCTCTGTGGCCTCTGCCTCAGGTGCCAGAGTGGCTCTGGTCGCAACATGGCGACGCCCAGGATGGGCAGAGCATCGCCCCCTGGTGGGCAGAGCGTTGCCCCATGGTGGGCGTGCCGGGTGGATCCCGGTCGGGCGCATGCGGGAGTCTGTCTGACTGTCTCTCCCTGTTTCCAGCTTCAGAAAAATGAAAAAAAACAAACAAACAAAAACAAACAAACAAACAAAAAACAAACACCAACCTAGAATCCAGCTGCTTTTCCCACCTCTACAGCCACCATCCTAGTCCAATTACCATCACACTCACAGAGATCATCACAGCAGCCTCCTCTCTGGTCTTTCTACCACCTCCCTCACACTGACACTGTTTGACGTGCTGCAGCCACAGAGATTCTAATGAGAACTGGGCCAGATCACCTGCCTCTACTGCTCCCAAACTCCCATTCCTTGGCCCTGGCAGGTCGGCTCAGTTAATTAAAAGCATCGTCCTGAAACAACAAGGTTGTGGGTTCGATCTCCAGTCAGGGCACACACGGGAAGCAGCCAATGAATACTTGACTGAGTGGAATAAAAAATGAGTGTTTGCCTGACCAGGCGGTGGCGCAGTGCATAGAGCGTCGGACTGGGATGCAGAGGACCCAGGTTCGAGACCCCGAGGTCGCCGGCTTGAGCACGGGCTCATCTGGTTTGAGCAGAAAAAAAAAAAAAAAAAAAAGCCCACCAGCTTGAGCCCAAGGTTGCTGGCCCCAGCGAGAGGCTACTCGGTCTGCTGAAGGCCCGCGGTCAGGGCACATATGAGAAAGCAATCAATGAAAAACTAATGATTGATGCTTCACATCTCTCTCCGTTCCTGTCTGTCTGTCCCTCTCTCTGACTCACTCTCTGTCTCTGTAAAACAAACAAACAAAACAAAAAAAATGAGTGTTTCCCTTCCCCCTCCTCTCTCTCTCCCTCTCTCTGAAACAATAAATCAAAAGAAATTATACCTGGCTGGATAGTTCACTTGCTTGGAGCATCATCCCGGAGCAAGGAAGTTGCTAGTTTGATCCCTGGTCAGGGCACATGCAGGAGCAGCTCGAAGTTCCTGTCACTCCTTCCCTGCCTCTCTCAAAACAAAACAAAACAAAAAACCCCATTCCTTCCATCACCTGCAAAACTGACACCCAACTTGTCACAGAGCTGCTCTAGATCTGACTCCTGTTCATTGTTCCCAGTTCGCATAAGAAAAAAAAAGGATACCTGCATGTCCCAGGACAAGCTCAGCCTCTGCACCAAACAGTTGCACATTCTGGTAGCTAGGCCTGGGAGAACCTCCCAGATCCTATTCCACCGGTAGCCAAATATAGGAACCACTTCATATAACCCCAGTCTGAGATTTCAAGATGAGCCCTACACAAGTACTTGGATGAGTGGCACAACAGTCCCAGGCCATAAAAGTGGGAGGCCCTGAAATATGCTCCACAAACCAGTTACCCCTAAGCGATTCTGCAGTTGCAGGAAATTTGTGGAAAAAGAAGGATCTGTTGAGAGCCTGGCAACCACCACCAGGGTCCATGGGCTCAGGCCTGGGTTCATGTGACCTCGATATGACCGCCTTACCTCATGGTCTCAAACCTTTGTGTGGATCTTGCCATTTTTTTTTTTTTTTTTTGACAGAACGTCACCTTCCTGTACCTAACGACTATCATCTCTCTTCTATCATTGTTCTTCGTTTGAGCAGTTTTTGGAAAACTTCAGATCCCGACCTCAGACAATGTCTCTGTTATGTCCACAATGCTTCAATGGCCCCTGGGCCGTCACCTTTTCCATTGCCTTTCGACACAAAACATGGCCTGTATTTCCCAGCTGAGCGATCAACCCAGCATGCCCACCAAGGGGCTATGCACCGCCCATCTGGAGCGTTGCTCAGTAAACCAGCTCTTGCCAACACCTGATGGAGGCCATGGAGCCATCCTCAGTGCCCGGGCCAATCTTGCTCCAATGGAACCTTGGCTGCGGCAGGAGAAGAGAGAGAGAGAGAGGAGAGGGGGAAGGGTGGAGAAGCAGATGGGTGCTTCTCCTGTGTACCCTGACCAGGGATTGAACTCGGGATTTCCACACACCGGGCCGATGCTCTACAGCTGCGCCAACTGACCAGGGTCACCCCTCTATGGGTTTGTTTTTTTTTTACTATTTTCTTTTTTATTTAAATAAATTGTTTCCAAGATTAATAGCTATGAGCCAATCTTTATTTTAAAATTTTATTTTTATTGATATCAGAGAGGAAGGGAGAGAAAGAGAAAGAGAGAGACATTGATCCGTTTTTCCACCTTTCCATGCCTTCATTGGCTGACTCCTGCATGCGCCCCGACTGGGATCGAACCTGCAACCTTGGAATGATGCTCTAACCAACTGAGCCAACCGGCCAGGGCAGCAAATCTTTATTTTTAATATCCTGCTAAGGCAAGATATTTTACTTTAAAATTTCTTTTTAATATCCTATTTTATAGTAAAAAATTATGTGGTATTCTTATGCTCAAATACTAAAAGTAATTTTTAGTCCCAACTGAAGTTGGTACTCTAAGATTAAAACAAAATTTTAAATGATATTTATATAATAAATATATATATATATATATATATATATATATATATATATATATATATATTTATTTGTATTTTTCCAAAGCTGGAAACAGGGAGAGACAGACAGACTCCCGCATGCACCCGACCGGGATCCACCCGGCACGCCCACCAGGGGGCGACGCTCTGCCCACCATGGGGCGATGCTCTGCCAGACCAGAGCCACTCTAGCGCCTGGGGCAGAGGCCAAGGAGCCATCCCCAGCGCCCGGGCCATCTTTGCTCCAATGGAGCCTCGCTGCGGGAGGGGAAGAGAGAGACAGAGAGGAAGGCGAGGGGGAGGGGTGGAGAAGCAGATGGGCGCTTCTCCTGTGTGCCCTGGCCGGGAATCGAACCCGGGACCCCTTGCATGCCAGGCCGACGCTCTACCACTGAGCCAACCGGCCAGGGCAATAAATATAATTTTAGTCACTAAGTTCTTCATCACTGAAATATGTGCTTTTCTTTATCCTTGGGCGTCTTGAATCATCCGACATTGAGGAATCCCCTGAACTGGGTTTCCATTTTTTTTTGCTCTTCTTCAATTTTGGCTTGCTGAAAAGCAATGGCCTGAGGCTGTCAAGAGCAGGATCTTCCCCTTCATCTTCACTTTCTTCTACTTCTTCTTCTGGTTCAGGAATTTTGTTTTTTCTTTTTCTTTCTTCTTTGGAGGTTCACGTTCTCCAAGCATATTTTTAGGACAGGCATAACTTAAGTGTCCACTTTCCTGTTTGTTGTTTATTGCCTTGGTACAGTTTTGTGCAGAGTCTTTATCCAAAAATAAAATAAATGCAACACCTTTACTCTTCCTGGTATCTTTATCTTTCATTATGGTAACCTTGACAACTTTGCCATACTTAGAAAATAGCCGGTATAAGTCACTGTTGGTCAGGGAAAAGGGCCCCCTCCATGTCTTTACACAGAGGCTTTGGAGCCTGTCATCCTCTCCCATGCCCGTCACGCCGTGTATCACCCACGAGCTGGCACCTGCTGGGTTAAAATCGCGCGATTTGGAAGATCTAACTAGTGAACAGACCTGAGGGATCCAAGAGGTCAAAATGACCGCGAGGAGGAGAACGCCGGGAAATACGCCTGTTGTGGGCTTTCATTGGCTCGAATTTGTCAAGTGGGACGCATTGCCCTCTGGGTAATGTAGTTCCTGCAGCCGCTCACTTAGCTTTGTCTTAGTCATGGACCTTGGAGAATGAAGTGTTGTGGCGTCCCCCAGTGGCAGTGAGAAATTGACGAGCTTGGGGCGGTTCTCAGGTTTCTGGGGAGTGTTGTCTGCAACCCATCACAAGTTTGGCGACATTATTTTCTTTTATTTTTGGAGACATTATTTGAAACTCGTGAAGCTCAGATTGTTCCTCCCCGAGGGGGAAAAGTATGATTTCAGGTATTCCCAAAGATTAAAAATCCAAATGGGCCTGACCTGTGGTGGCGCAGTGGATAAAGCGTCGACCTGGAAATGCTGAGGTTGCCGGTTCGAAACCCTGGGCTTTCGATACAGGTAGCAGTATTGCAACCTCTGTGCATCACAACGATGCTCTATCTAACTGAGCTGTCAGCCAGGTCTTCAGTCAGATAATCACAATTATCTGACTGTGCCTAGTCAAGGCACATATGGGAGTTGATGCTTCCAGCTCCTCCCCTCTTCTCTCTCTCTCTCTCTCTCTCCCTCTCCTCTCTAAAATGAACAAATAAAAAAAATTTTTTTTTTAATTAAAAAAAAATCCAAATGGACATATATTCTCATTCGGACACAAAATGCATCCACCCTTAGCTGGAATGAGTTAAGCATTTCTGCCAGTTCAAATGCATGGAGTCAGAAACATTAGTGGACTTGGTAACTCATCCCGTTCAGTCTGTACTATGGCTTAGAAGACAAGATAACGAGGGATCTGGGTTCCCCCAAGGAGGGTCAGGAGAGATTCTCTGCTTCTGGTTCCCACAAAACAATACTGCTACCTGTATCGTCACTGACGGTGTTCAATCTACAGAAAAACAGTTTACCCATTTAGCATTTTCTACTCAATATTCTAAGGTACATTCAGCGGTTTGAGAATCTGACATATTTCTCAAACGGAGAGCAACTTATCAATTTTTTTTTTTCATTTTTCTGAAGCTGGAAACAGGGAGAGACAGTCAGACAGACTCCCGCATGCGCCCGACCGGGATCCACCCGGCACGCCCACCATGGGGCAATGCTGTGCCCATCCTGGGCGTCGCCATGTTGCGACCAGAGCCACTCCAGCGCCTGGGGCAGAGGCCACAGAGCCATCCCCAGCGCCCGGGCCATCTTTGCTCCAATGAAACCTTGGCTGCGGGAGGGGAAGAGAGAGACAGAGAGGAAAGCCCGGCGGAGGGGTGGAGAAGCAAATGGGCGCTTCTCCTGTGTGCCCTGGCCGGGAATTGAACCCGGGTCCTCCGCACGCTAGGCCGCCACTCTACCGCTGAGCCAACCGGCCAGGGCAACTTATCAAATTTTGTTTGGGGATGGGATAGTGACTCCTCTGGTTTTGGAGGAAAGGAATGATCATTTCTTTGGTGATGGCTGGGACTCATGGGCGTGGGCAATTGATATGTCAGAAAACAAGTGGTAAAACACAATTTACAAAGAGCTATTAATAGTGATTATGTACTTATTCAAAGACAGTGGTAGAAGTAGCTCTGAGGAAACATCAGTGGATGGGGAAAGGACTTAGAGCTCAGCTCATTTATATCAGGAGACACTGAGGTCTGATTTAGGCTGAATCCAATCTTGGTATTGTGACTTCTTTTTTTTTTTAAGATTTTATTTATCCATTTTTATTGGAGAGAGAAAGAGAGAGAGAGAGAGAGGAAAGAGATAGAGAGAACAGGAGAAGGAGCAGGAAGCATTAACTCCCATACGTGCCTTGACCAGGCAGGCCCAGGGTTTTGAACCGGCAACCTCAGCAATCCAGATCAACGCTTTATCCACTGCGCCACCACAGATCAGGCTCTTAATTTTTTTTTAATTGATTGATTTCAGAGAGAGAGAGGAAGGGAGAGAGACAGAAACAACAATTTATTCCTGTCTGTGCCCCGACTGGGGATCAAACTGGGCAACCTCTGTGCATCACAACGATGCTCTATCTAACTGAGCTGTCAGCCAGGTCTTCAGTCAGATAATCACAATTTTTTTTACTACTCTGTATTACAGTCCTTAATAATTTTTATTATATACATATAAAGATAGAGGGTATCCCACTGATTTTAGAGTTTTCTTTATTATAACTAGTAATTCCGAAACATTCCAATGTTTTAGTTATTAAATATTAAGCTTTCTCTACAAATGGCTATAAAATTTCTTTATTCTGATTGAACTCTGATAATGAATTGGTTCACTCGGTAGTCCAAATAAGTAAACCCATAAGGATGACAATTGGAGAATGGTTTGGGTATACCTTGGGGTTGAATGAACTCCTAAACATCTAGCCAATGGGAAATGAATGCTAGTGACTCATGGCACACAACAGTAGCATAATTAGTCTGTTATCTGAGTCTGATAATAATGGATTGGCAAGTGTAGCACACCTTGAGAACAAGGAAGTGCTGCACTGAGTATTAAGGAATTGAGAGTGACTACAGACTGTGGTAGGGGAAGGAGTCTTTCGAGTTCATGTTATTGCTTACAAAGAGAAAATGGTCATTTCAAGCCCCAGTATGAAAAACAGAAAGTTTCATGGTAGCCCTAAAAGAAGCTTTGATTTCCTTAGTTTACAGTGCTTATAGTGCTGAAAATCAAAACAGTAAGTCAGTGTCTTGTTGGATTACAGTAAGACTTTAAAACAGTACCACAATATATCTTATGACTAACTTAGGTTATTGATTTGTAAAGCAAAACTCAGAATCTTTGAATAGGACTGTCCCATTGAATGCAGAAGAAAATTCTTAAGTGACTCAGTCTCTCCTTCTAGGTGTCTGGGGAGACTAGCCTTCCTATGATAACATCATGTTTTTTATGGGCAGTCAACACCACACACACACACACACACACACACACACACACACACACACAAAAGGCCAATTC
Source organism: Saccopteryx leptura (assembly GCF_036850995.1). Lineage (NCBI taxonomy): Eukaryota > Metazoa > Chordata > Mammalia > Chiroptera > Emballonuridae > Saccopteryx > Saccopteryx leptura. The sequence goes on along the minus strand of NC_089505.1, from coordinate 82,490,567 downwards.
CCCTCAAATCTAACCACATCTATAACTAGTCTCACTCCCACCATAATCCAGGATAATAATAGATACATCAAAAGGATTGTGGCCTGACCAGGTGGTGGCACAGTGGGTAGAGCATCAGCCTGGGATGGTGAGGACCAAACCCCAAGGTTGACAGCTTGAACGTGGACTCACCAGCTTGAGCACGGGGTTGCTGGCTTGAGCTCAAAAGTTGCTGGCTTGAAGCCCAAGGTTGCTGGCTTGAGCCCAAGGTCACTTGCTTGAGCAAGGGCTCACTAGCTTGGATAGAGCGCTCCGGTCAAGGCACATATAAGAAAGCAATCAGTGAATTACTAAGGTGTGACAACAAAGAATTGATGCTTCTCATCTCTCTCCCTTCCTGCCTCTCCATCCCTGTCTGTCCCTTTCTCACCGTCTCTCCCTCGCTTTAAAAAAAAATGCATTAGGAAAAGTTTACATACTTACATATCTGAAACTTTTAAAAATTTATTAATTTTAGAGAAAGAGCCTGACTTGTAGTGGCTCTGTGGATAAAACATCAACCTGGAATGCCGATGTCACCAGTTAGAAACCCTGGGCTTGCCCTGTCAAGGCACATACAGGAAGCAGCTACTACAAGTTGATGCTTCCAGCTTCTACTCCCTTTCTCTTTCTCTCTTATCTTTCTAAAATTCAATAAAAGCTAAAAATAATTCTAGAGAAAGAAAAATAAAGAAACATAGAGAAACATCAATTTATTGTTCCATGTATATATGTATTCACCAGTTGTTTATTTATCTTTGACAGAGACAGAGAGGGACAGATAGACAGAAAGGGAGAGAGATGAGAAGCATCAATTATTCGTTGCAACTCCTTCATTGTTCGGTGATTGCTTTTTCTTATGTGCCTTGACCAGGAGGCTCCAGTTGAGCCAATGACCCCTTGCTCAAGCCAGTGACCTTGTGCTTCAAGCCAGCAACCATGGGGTCATGTCTATGATCCCACGCTCAAACTAGCGACCCTTGCTCAAGCTGGTGATCTCGGGGTTTCAAACCTGGGTCTTCCGCATCCCAGTCCAATGCTCCATGCACTGCGCCACTGCCAGGTCAGGATATATGACCTGATCTTAACAATCTCTTCACATGGTGTAGTTTCAGGTAACAATGGATTATTCATTGTGTAAATGTCACTGGTATTGAATCTGAATGACTAGGTTTGATGCGTGTTCCTGGGGGCTGCCATAGTCAGAAGGGACCCACCTAGGTACCAGGTCACAAGGAGGAAGTATAAAACTGAGGCAGCACTGTTTTGATTGGGCCAGGCACTGCCAGCTGAATCCCAGGCCCACATGAATCCCAGACACGGCAGGCTGAGAGATCTGGATGGTGGTCTTGAGCCAGTGCCGTAATTCTATGGGCCGGGATCTCTGGGCCCCCTGCCTCAGAGATGGTTCATTTTCTGCACTGATCTTCCACTGTTGGGGTGCTCTTATGATCATGTGAGATCCATGGACTTGGGGAACAGTGGCTGTGTCCCAGGAACTCCTTTTCCCGTTATGATGGGGGCCTGGGGCTGCCTGTGTCTCATGGTGACACAAAAGGTTGTCTATGGGGTCCCATCTTGTTACCGGGCTTGTGAGTTGTACGCTGTGTGCTTTGACCCAAGACACTCAAAGAAACTCAGCAGAATGGGGCCTCCTGGACATGCATCCTGTCGTTGGGAGGAATGTTGTACTGTCACCATGACAGGCTTCAGCTTTGCTGGAATGTTCACAAGTACCTTGCTTTTCAGGAGCTGCAGTTAAGTTCTCAAAATACACACGTCCACCACCAAGCGGGCAAACTCAAGCGGTTCTCCCAACCTGACGTGTTTCCCCACTGGATCTCTGACAGTCCGTGGAGATTTCTGTGCTCTTAGATGCCCAAAGCTAAGTTTGGCTGACCCCTACCCTTGTGTTCCCCCCTGGCGCTGGCTCTGCGCTCTGTCCAGATGTGACAGCATCAGCCCTGCGGCTGCGCCACCACCCTAAAAGCCCTCCTGCCAGGGCTTAGGCTGCACCACTCTGTACCTCCGCACCGCCAAGCTGCTGAGGAATCTCTATGGGCACCCTATCCCCCCCAGGATCACGCCCACCCCTTCTTTCCTCTTAGGAATATATCTCCTAAACTAGGGTCCCCATGAGATTTGCAACCAGGGGAGCAGTGGGCAGTGGCAGCTCATTCTGGGCTAACCCCTAGGCCTGTCTTCAAGGCCCCTTTTCTCTGACTTCCCAGCGAGCCATAGCAGCCTCACAGAGGCTCTCCTGCTGGTTCTTGTATCCTAGGCCCTTCCTGGTTTCATTTGCCCCAGGTTTAATAAACATCCTCTCAAAGAAAAATGTATCGTACAGTGGTTTTTAATTCTGTGAAATGGTTTCACTACATCTATATTTATTTTCCTGCCAATGTAAATTACATTATAGATTTGGTTGATAAATTTGCATGCCTGATAAACCACACTAGGATATTATTTATTAATGTTTATATAATATGTCCATGGCTGAATTTAATTTGCTAAAACTTTGTTAAGATTTTGTTCCGGCTATGTTCACGTAGGTATTGGTCTGTAATTTGTTTTAGTATTATCATTGCTTTTGGTGGCCTGTGCTGGGTTTATTTAGTTAGCTGGGACATGTTTCAGCCTTGTTTTGGAAGAGGGTGTATACAGTTGGTACTGCTTCATCTCTATAAATATTCTGTAAAAGTGCCTGACCAGGCGGTGGCGCAGTGGATAGAGTGTCGAACTGAGATGCAGAGGACCCAGGTTCGAGACCCCGAGGTTGCCAACTTGAGCGTGAGCTCATCTGGTTTGAGCAAAGCTCACAAGCTTGGACTCAAGATCACTGGCTCAAGCAAGGGGTTACTCGGTCTGCTGAAGGCCCGCGGTCAAGGCACATATGAGAAAGCAAGCAATGAACTACTAAGGTGTCACAAAGTGCAACGAAAAACTAATGATTGATGCTTCTCATCTCTCCATTCCTGTCTGTCTGTCCCTGTCTATTCCTCCCTCTGACTCTCTGTAAAAATAAATAAATAAAAAATAAATTTAAATATTCTTTAAAAGTTCTATCATGTTCCAGGGATGACCCTCAGCCACTGAGAAAACAGGCAGATCAGTCCTAAATCCACAAGGAACTAAAAACATCCAATAACTCAAACGGACAGGAAGTTCCTTAGACTCTGCCAATACCTTACGTTAGCCCAGTGAGACCCTGCCCAGGTTGGACTGACAACTTACAGAATTCTAATATAATTTATGTTCTTTAAATCACAGGTTTGTGGTAATTCATTCAGACAGCAATGGAAAGCTCATACATTATTCTGTGCAAATTTCTTTACTGTCTGATACAAGAGTATTTCCTAGATGCATGTACCTTTCCTGCCCCAACCTGAAAATAGCCTCTTTTCTAAAGAGTTTTGGTTCTGGGTTATTTATTTATTTATTTATTTATTTATTTATTTATTATGTGTGACAGAGACAGAAAGTCAGAGAAAGGGACAGATAGGGACAGACAGACAGGAAGGGAGAGGGACAAGAAGCACCAATTCTTCATTGCAGCTCCTTAGTTGTTCAATGATTGCCTTCTCATATGTGTCTTGACCGAGGGGGTGGAGGGGGCTACAGCAGACTGAGTGACCCCTTGCTCGAGCCAGTGACCTTGGGCTCAAGCTGTTGAGCTTTGCTCAAACCAGTTGAGCCCGTGCTCAAGCTGGCAACCTAGGGGTCTCAAACCTGGGTCCTTGGCATCCCAGTCCGATGCTCTATCCATTGCGCAACAGCTGGTCAGGCACTGGGTTTTTGTTGTGTTTTTTTTTTTTTTTTGAGAAAGAGAGAAAACATGTATGTATAAGCCAATAACTGGGTTATTGAGCATAATAAATATGCTTATGACCACTGGCAATGCCACTGCTTTCGAGGCTACCTCAGAAGAGACAGGATATACACACATATAAACCTCTCTGCATTAAATCTATAAAGATTTCACAAGATTGGATATTTAAAAGGATTTATAAGGCTCCAACAGCATACTCAAATAAGGCTTTTATTTACAAAGATACAGAACTGTAAGAAAAAGAACACAATGCCAAATGCACAATTAATAAAAGAACAAATAGATAAACTGGACTTTATGAAAATTAAGAAATTCTGCCCTGGCCGGGTAGCTCAGTTGGTTATAGCATCGTCCTAATGCACAACGGTTACCAGTTCAATCCCCAGTCAGAGCATATGCAGAAACAGATCAATGTTTCTCTTTGTCTCTCTCTCCCCCTCCTCTTTCTCTCAAATCAATCAATATTTTTTTAAAGAAATTCTGCTCAAAGAAATATTAAGAAAAAAAGGCCTTGGCCACTGGCTCAGTGGTAGAGTGTCGACTGGCGTGTGGATGTCCCAGGTGTGATTCCTGGTCAGGGCACACAGGAGAAGCGCTCATTTGCTTCTCCACCCTTCCCTCTCTCCTTTCTCTCTGTCTCTCTCATCCCCTCTTGCAGCCAAGGCCCCATTGGAGCAAAGTTGGCCCAGGCGCTGAGGATGGCTCCAAGGCCTCCACCTCAGGTGCTAGAATGGCTCCGTTTGCAAGGAAGCAACAGCCCAGATGGGCAGAGAATCGCCCCTGGTGGGCATGCCAGGTGGATCCCAGTTGGGCGCATGCGGAAGTCTGTCTCTTTGCCTCCCTGCTTCTCATTTCAGAAAAAAATAAATAAAATTAAAATTAAAAAAATGAAAGTCAACCCATAGACTGAGAATATTTGTGAAGCATATATCAAACAAGAAACTTGAAGCCAGAATATATGATATTAAGAAACTGCAAAACAATTCTTTTAGGCCTGACCTGTGGTGGTGCAGTGGATAAAGCATCAACCTGGAATGCTGAGGTCACCGGTTCAATACCCTGCACTTGCCTGGTCTAAGGCACATATGGGAGTTGAAGCTTCCTGCTCCTCCCCCCTCTCTCTCTCTCTCTCTCTCACTCTCTATCTCCTCTCTAAAATGAATAAATAAATTAAAAAAAACACAATTCTTTTAATAGTAGGCAAAAGATATGAACAGAAGATATATGGATGGCAAATAAACCCAGGGGAAAGTGCTCAACTCTGAGTCACTAAGAAAATGCAAATTAAAACAGTGAAATATTTATTATACACCTACAGAATGGCTAAAATGAATGGCCCATGTCTAACATACAAAGGTCAACAGAACATGAAGAAACTTGGAATCTAACATACTCCAGGAGGAAAAGTGAAATGGCATGACCATGTAGAACACAATTTGGCAAGTTTTTAAAATGTTAAATATGTGGGTCAACTTCCAGTGTATGTGTCAGGAGTTTTGTGGCCTTGCTTCCCATTAAGACTGTGGAAGTGGTCCTAAGGGTGCACAGCAAATGAAGAAGCATTTCTTGCAGGAAATTTAATATTCCGCAGGAACAATAAGAGCCAGTCACATCCGAACCAAGACCACTCCCTCTCTCCCCCTTTCAAACTCAGATGAAAACGCCACTCCAGACCAATACAGCCAAGAACACAGGGCTCTCTCTCTCTCTCCTCCTGAACTCCCGCCATGCAGAGGGCTGTCTTCTCAGGAGAGGCAGAGTGTCAGCAATGTATCACCCTGCCCTCAGTGTGCCTACTTAGATGAGAGATGTTCAATTCCTGGCTCCTTGACAAAGCCTCCTCTCAGAGCTGCTCTCGTGTTAGGTTTCAGTTGACCAGAGACAGCACATTCCCTACAACCTTTCGGCCTTTGTCCAGTCCGAACTTTCCAGTGTTGAACAAGGTTAATGAAGCCTTTGGCTGAAGCATCTCTTCCTGGTGACTGTATCCATAAGGCCTATCTGGGCTGTGAAGTATCCTTTGCTCAATCAGAGCAGAATTTTGGGTAATGGCTTTCTCCTATTAGTTGCCTTCAAGACTTCACTCCTCTGTGAACTTTCTGGTGTTGAGTGAGGTTGAAACGCTGAGTAAACGATTTCCCACAATCACTGCACTCATAAGGCATTTCTCCAGTGTGAATCCTCCGATGTCTAGCCAGGCTGGGGCTGTGGCGGAAACATTTCCCACATTCCCTGCACTCATAAGGTCTCACTCCAGTGTGAACCCTCTGGTGTTTAACGAGGTTGGAATTCTGACTAAAGAATCTTCCACATTCATTGCATTTAAAAGGCTTTTCTCCAGTGTGCACTTTGCGGTGTTGCACGAGGCTGGAGCTTTGGCTAAAAAATTTCCCACATTCTCTGCACTCATAAGGCCTTGCTCCAGTGTGAACTCTCCAGTGAATAATAAGGCTTGACTTGTAGTTATAGAATTTCCCACATTCAGTGCACTTATAAGGTCTTTCTGCAGTGTGCACTCTCTGATGTTTCCTGAGGCTTGAGGTGAAGCTAAAGAATTTCCCACATTCATTGCACTTGTAGGGCCTTACTCCAGTGTGAATACTGTGGTGCTCAACAAGGGTGGAGTTATGCCTGAAGGATTTCCCACACTCACTGCAGGTAAAAGGCTTTTCTCCAGTATGAACTCTCTGGTGTCGAATGAGCTCAGCATTGCTGCTACAGGATTTTCCACATTCACTACACCCGTAAGGCCTTTCACCAGAGTGAACTATTTGGTGTATAAAAAGTTTGGATTCATGGCTAAATAATTTCCCACATTCCCTGCACTCATAAGGACTTTCTCCAGTATGAACTCTCCAGTGATTAATAAGACTTGACTTGTGGCTATAGAATTTCCCACAGTCAGTGCACTTATAAGGTCTTTCTCCAGTGTGAATTCTCTGATGTTTCCTGAGGCTTGAGTTGAATCTAAAGAATTTCCCACATTCATTGCACTCATAAGGCCTTACTCCAGTGTGGATTCTGTGGTGCTCAACAAGGGTGGAGTTACGCCTGAAGGATTTCCCACACTCACTGCAGGTAAAAGGCTTTTCACCAGTATGAACTCTCTGGTGTTGAATGAGTTCAGCATTGCGGCTAAAGGATTTTCCACATTCACTACACCTGTAAGGCCTTTCACCAGAGTGAACTATTTGGTGTATAAAAAGGTTGGATTTATGGCTAAATAATTTCCCACATTCACAGCACTTGTAATGCTTTTTTTCAGGGTGACTCTCTGAGTTCCCATGTGGCTCCCCTGTACTGGGAGTCACCTGATGGTTAAGACTGGAGTCGGTCAGGAAGTCCTTCTCACGCGGCCCCCAATCTTCTCTTCTCAAGGGTTTCTCTCCACAGGGCAGCTTCTGATGTTGGGGAAGGTTTGCTCTGAGCACTCGTTCTACATGAACACTCTGCTCAACCTCCACTCCACGCCAACAACCTGAAAGTACGGAAATGCTGGTGATGTGGGTGTAGACTGGGGGGCAGGGGCAGCACCGTCACAAACACAAACATGCACCTGAAACACCCATCTGTGAGTCCCTGAGACGGCTGCCAGGATGCGGGGCCAAAGATCAGTGTGATGCAGGGCCGCTGTACAGCGCTGGACCCTGATATGCACCCAGGTCAGTGTGGGGGTGCAGAGCCTCATGCAAAACAGGGACACAAATGGGTACAGCGCCTACACACTCCCCTGCCAATGGCTTTCAGCAGGGCCTTAGTTTCTGGTTACACAGGAACACAGTGCAGAAGGGTTCTTCAGACCCAAGAAAACTGAAGCAACTGAATAGCTGGTGTTTAAGGACTATAAGGATGCCCTCCTGACTTGCAAATACACCAGTGAAGTCCCCTCGCACCTCTTCATGTGAACTCCACCTGACTGCCAATAAAGGCACTTACCCACAGGTTCCCTCCATATCTTTGCAGCACTCCCTCCCAGGTAACACCAACTCCCAGCAAGCAGTAACTGTCTTTCTGGGTCCTGTGAGTATAATAAACTTTGTTTATTTCCACACATCTCCTCTATCTTTCCATTTTTTTTTTTATTTTCTGAAGTGAGAAGTGGGAAGGCAGAAAGACAGACTCCCGCATGCACCCAACCAGGATCCACCTGGCATGCCCACCAGGGGGTGATGCTCTGCCCATCTGAGGTGTTGCTCTGTTGCAACCGGAGCCATTCTAGTACTTGAGGCAGAGGCCATGGAGCTGTCCTCAGCGCCCGGGGCAACTTTTGCTCCAATGGAGCCTTGGCTGCGGGAGGGGAAGAGAGAGACAGAGAGGAAGGAGAGGGGGAAGGGTAGAGAAGCAGATGAGCGCTTCTCCTGTGTGCCCTGGCTGGGAATCAAATCCAGGAACTCCACAAGCCGGGCCAATGCTCTACTGCTGAGCCAACCGGCCAGGGCCTCCCATCTCCTCTTGTGGCCACATCTGACCATCTCATTAAAGGATACAAAACAATTGGTATCACAAACAGGACTCTAGTTACAAGCACAGGAGAACTTAGGAGATGCCCCTCAACTGCTTGGCTTGTTAACTGGCTGTCCCAGCTGGGCTCTACCATCTACCAGCGTCACGCTGATGGCCCCATGTGCTGCTGGGCTGCTCCGTGCTCGCTCACCCAGGCACTACCAAGGCTTTGCACCCTAAGTTGTAGATCTCGTTTCCCTAGAATACCCTTTAATGGTACCCTGAGGTCGTAAGGAGTTAGAAACTAAAATTCGTAATTTTACAAGACTAGAAATCCACACTATCAATAATAAAGATTTCATTCAAACAGCTGGGGAAAGGGGGAGCTGATTGGTTACTGAGAACATTTAATATGGGCTTGCAGCTCCAGGTCACAGAGAGCCCCAGAAATGAGGCAGCGGCTGGCATTACTAAACAGCCCAAGATACATGATTTACTTAAAGATCCTTTGGCCCTGGCCAGGTAGCCCAGTTGGTTACAGCCTCATCCTAATACATGAAGGTTTGCAGGTTCAATCCCCCGTCAGGGCACATACAAGAATCAACCAATAAATGTATAAGTAAGTGGAACAACAAATCCATGTTTCTCTCTCTCTCTTCCTCTCTCTCAAAAAACAAAGATTCTTTGACCCCCACACCCTCATTCTCAAATGGTACTTCAGGACTGAAGGCACCCAAGCACAGAGGACATCCCAAACACCAGAGCAGGTATGACAAAAAACAGAACGTCTGATAAGATTATAAAGGCCTCAGCTGAGGAACCTGAAACCTCTACCACCCTCAGGGATTTAAAAGCCCTGCCATTACAGACTTGGATTTTCAGGGCTTGGAGATGCCCAATGAAAAACTATTAAGGAAGATTGCATGCTCCCACAAAATTGTAGTGATTCAGCCGACCTACCAGTTCTATGAACATTCAGGTAGGAAAACCCTGAATGTGTTTCTAATCCAGACGAGGCCCCCGTTGTCACAGAGGCCAGGAGTTGGGTGGCATTTCTTCATCTTATTGGCATGTCCACACCAAACTGGAGACCATGGTTGGAACTGCTGACAGGCCATGACAGTTCCGCCCTCCTGACTCACAAAACTTTGACTCATCACACCCGGGGTCTCCTGGCACAGAAGTACTGGCCACTCAGCTGTTCTGCCTGCTCCTTCTTTCCCAATGTTCTGTCGCCCCTGCTGCCTCCAGGTGGGCATGTCTCATGAATGTATCACTAGGCAAGATTTTCCCAAATTATGACTAAAGAAGATATTATTAAAAGACCCTCACTCGCGGCCCTGGCCGGTTGGCTCAGCGGTAGAGCGCCGGCCTGGCGTGCGGGGGACCCGGGTTTGATTCCCGGCCAGGGCACATAGGAGAAGCGCCCATTTGCTTCTCCACCTCCCCCCTCCTTCCTCTCTGTCTCTCTCTTCCCCTCCCGCAGCCAAGGCTCCATTGGAGCAAAGATGGCCCGGGCGCTGGGGATGGCTCCTTGGCCTCTGCTCCAGGCGCTAGAGTGGCTCTGGTCGCGGCAGAGCAACGCCCCCTGGTGGGCAGAGCGTCGCCCCTGGTGGGCAGAGTGACGCCCCCTGGTGGGCAGAGCGTCGCCCCTGGTGGGCAGAGCGACGCCCCCTGGTGGGCAGAGCGTCGCCACTGGTGGGCGTGCCGGGTGGATCCCGGTCGGGCGCATGCGGGAGTCTGTCTGACTGTCTCTCCCCGTTTCCAGCTTCAGAAAAATACAAAAAAAAAAAAAAAGACCCTCACTTGCCTGACCAGGCGGTGGCGCAGTGGATAGAGTGTCGGACTGGGATGCAGAGGACCCAGGTTCGAGACCCCGTGGTCACCAGCTTGAGAGCGGGCTCATCTGGTTTGAGCAAAAGCCCACCAGCTTGAACCCAAGGTCCCTGGCTCCAGGAAGGGGTTACTCAGTCTGCTGAAGGCCCGCGGTCAAGGCACATATGAGAAAGCAATCAATGAACAACTAAGGTGTTGCAACGCGCAACGAAAAACTAATGATTGATACTTCTCATCTCTCTCCGTTCATGTCTGTCTGTCCCTGTCTATCCCTCTCTCTGACTCTCTCTCTGTCTCTGTAAAAAAAAAAAAAAAAAAATAAAGACCCTCACTCATTACCCATAGGTCCAGCAGCTCAGGGAACTACTTCCTCGAGTCCACCCTAGGATGCTTCCAGTTCTGAAACAGGCAACTGCCCAGGCAGTCCAGTGGGTACTCAGCCTGTCCCCAGACTGTTCCACCAGTGGGGGCCAATCACCCACACACAATTCTGGTGGTTGACTGGAACTCTAAAAATAAACATTTCCTAGCTTTACTGGATATGGGAGCCAAAGTGACTATCATTCCGGCAACCCATTCAAATTTCAAGGAAGTATCCCCCTTTTCAACTACAAAGATACTGCAACAATCTTTATTAAACAGCTGCCCATTGCCTGACCTGAGGTGGCGCAGTGGATAAAGCGTCGACCTGGAACGCTGAGGTCGCCGGTTCAAAACCCTGGGCTTGCCTGGTCAAGGCACATATGGGAGTTGATGCTTCCTGCTCCTCCCTCCCCCCTTCTCTCTCTCTCTCTCTCTCTCTCTCTCTCACTCACTCACTCTCTCTCCTCTCTAAAAATTAATAAAAGAAAAAATTAAAAAAAAAATTTTTTAAATAAAAAAATAAACAGCTGCCCATCGTGGGGACTGCTACCACTTGGATTCTCCTATTACAGACAGAGATGGCACTGCCTGCATCCCGTAATGCTGGGACAAGCCAAAGAGGCCCTGCTAGTCAGAACCACAGAGCGCAGGCCCCACTGGTGAAGGCAGTAAATACTACAACATCGCCTGAAACAGGGACTGCTGGCCTTCTGCTAGTTGTTCAAGATCCACTTTAAAAAAGGGGCAATTAGGCCTGACCAGGCGGTGGCACAGTGGATAGAGCATTGGACTGGGATGCAGAGGACCCAGGTTTGAGACCCCAAGGTCGCCAGCTTGAGCGTGGGCTCATCTGGTTTGAGCAAAAGCTCACCAGCTTGAGCCCAAGGTCGCTGGCTTGAGCAAGGGGTCACTCGGTCTGCTGTAGCCCCACCCCCACCCCCGTCAAGGCACATATGAGAAAGCAATCAATGAACAACTAAGGTGTCACAACGAAAAACTGATGTTTGATGCATCTCATCTCTCTCCGTTCCTGTCTGTCTGTCCCTATCTATCCCTCTCTCTGATTTTAAAAATAAAAAAGAGCCTGACCAGGTGGTGGTGCAGTAGATAGAGCGTCGGACTGGGATGTGGAAGGACCCAGTTCGAGACCCCGAGGTTGCCAGCTTGAGCGCTGGCTCATCTGGTTTGAGCAAAGCTCACCAGCTTGGACCCAAGGTCGCTGGCTCCAGCAAGGGGTTACTCGGTCTGCTGAAGGCCCGTGGTCAAGGCACATATGAGAAAGCAATCAATGAACAACTAAGAAGTCACAACGCAAAACTAATGATTGATGCTTCTCATCTCTCTCCATTCCTGTCTGTCTGTCCCTGTCTATCTCTGCCTCTGTAAAAATAAATAAATAGTCCTGGCTGGATGGCTCACTTGGCTGGAGCATTGTCTTGCAATGCAGAGGTGACTGGTTCAGTCCTTGGCTGGGACACATACAGAAACAGATTAATGCTTCTGTCTCCCCCTTACTCCCTTCCTCTCTCTGTATTCAATAAAAATAAAAAAAATTAAAAATAGGAAAAAATAACGACAAAATAAATAAATAAATAAAAATTTTTTAAAAAGTAAGCTTTTTAAAAATAATAATAATAATAAATAAAAATAAAAAAGAAAGAAAAAAAGGGGGGGGGCAACAGTGGTACAGCATTGGCACAGTGTGTGGATGTCCAGGGTTTGAATCGCAATCAGGGCACACAGAAGTGCCCATCTGCTTCTCCATCCCACCCCCTCTTGCTTCTCTCTCTCTCTCTTTCTTCTCTCTCTTCTTCTTCCCTCCTATAGCCAAGGCCTAATTGGAACGAGTTGGCGCCGGGTGCTAAGTATGACTCCATGGCCTCTGGCTCAGACATTAAAAAATGGCTCTGGTTGCAGCAGAGGAACGCCCCAGATGTGCAGACCATCACCCCCTAGTGGGCATGCTGGGTGGATCCCGGGTGGGGTGCATGCGGGAGTCTGTCTCTCTGCCTCCCCTCTTCTCACTAAAAAAATAAAAATTAAAGGCCTGACCTGTGGTGGCACAGTGGATCAAGCATCGACCTGGAACGCTGAGGTCGCTGGTTCAAAACCCTGGGCTTCCCTGGTCAAGGCACATATGGGAGTTGATGCTTCCTGCTCCTCCCCCCTTCTCTCTCTCTCTCTTCTCTAAAATGAATAAATAAAAATAATTTAAAAATAAAATAAAATTTAAAAATAAATTAAAAAGCGGGCAATTATCACCATTTCTCCTTCAATAGTCCAATTTGGCTAGTCTTAAAGGCTTCTACCAACAGTAGCACTGAACTATCAATTATTGTCCTCCAAGCCCCCCATCAGGGTTCCAATATCTAATATAAGCTAAATTAAACAATGACCTCTAAAAGGTGCCCAGTGACTATTGTGACGTGGTGTCCCTGGCCAGTATATTTTATTCAGTGCCTGTTTACCAGTCACAGCCTCAGTTCACTTTTCCCTTTGAAGGGACCCAACATACATTTTCTGAGCTGCTCCATGAGTTCAACAGCCCAGCCACTGCCAACAATCGGTACTGCCAGGACCCAGTCAGGGTCCACGTCACTTACACCATCACCCTTGTTCACACTGTTCTCGCCTGAGGACAGCTGCATGTTATAATAAACCAGCTGCACTTGGCCAGTCTCCCACATGTGGACCACCTTCATTCACCCTCATGCTTACAAGCTCATGAACGCATTATGCTTTGAACAATGGAACTTTGGGATTCTATTGTGGTCCAAACTCACAGGCACAACACCCCATATACCTTTTCCCCCTTCTTTTCCAAGTGAGAGGGCAGGGAGAGATAGAGACAGACTCTCACATGCATCCTAATTGGTATCCACCCAGCAACCCCTATCTGGGGTCGATGTTCTGCCCATCTGGGGCCATGCCTGCAGCCGAGCTATTTTTAGCACCATAGGGAGAGGCTCCATGAAGCCATCCTCAGCACACAGGACTGACACACTTGAACTAATTGAGTGATGGTTGCAGGAGGGAAAGAGAGAGAGAGAGAGAGAAGGTGGAAGGGGAGGTGTGGAGAAGCAGATGGTCTTCTCTCTTGTGTGCCCTGACTGGGAATCAAACCTGGAACATGCACACTCCAGGCCGCTGCTCTACTACTGAGCCAACTGCTAGGGCCCCTATATACTTTTACCTGTGGATTCCCAATAAAATTGTACCCCAGTTTGCAATGGTTACACAGGAGGTCACCACAGTTCTTTATCCACTGGGTATCTGTTTCCATCAACCCAAGGGCGCCGGAAAAATCAGGCAATATCTATTCCCATCTTAACAGCACTTGTCGCAGCTACGGGAGACACCAGCACTGGCACCGTACAGCAGCCTTCACCAAGATCACATACTGCCAACCAGCACCTCTCAATGGCCCTCTCAGGTGTACAAAGGATGCATGAGACCCTGTCCCTCTGCAACAAGCCCACGAGTCTCGAAGCCCAAATCATCAAGAATAACAGATGGGCTCATGACCAGGCAGGAGTGGGGGTACCTGTGCCATATAGGGCACCTCCTGCCGTATGTACAATAATCACTCCAGACAACTACAGGCCAAACCACTAGGTTTAGGCCATGAAGTAAAAAGAATAACGTTGCCTGACCAAGTGGTGGTGCAGTGGCTAGAGAGTCGGCCTGGGGACACCGAAGCCCCAGGTTCAAAATCGCAAGGTCGCCAGCTTGAACATGGGGTCATTTCTATGGTTGCTGGCTTGAGCCCAAAGGTCACTAGCTTGAGCCCAAGGTTGCTAGCTGGAGCAAGGGGTCACTGGCTCAGCTGGAGCCCCCTGGTCAAGGCACATACGAGAAAGCAATCAATGAACAACTAAGGCACCGCAGCTATGAGTTGATGCTTCTCATCCTTTTTCCTCCCTGTCTCTCCCTCAATACCTCTCTAAATAAATAAATAAATAAAAACACCAGATTCCCTTATACCTCCTTGCTTTTTCCCTCCAAGTACAGTGGCGTGTGCTGCCTAGGGTCACAGTCATCATAGGCTTAGGAGGACTTCTCTCTCTCTTTTTTTTTACAGAGACAGAGACTCACAGAGAGGGATAGATAGAGACAGACAGACAGGAATGGAGAGAGATGAGAAGCATCAATCATTAGTTTTTCATTGCGACACCTTAGTTGTTCATTGATTGCTTTCTCATATGTGCCTTGACCGTGGGCCTTCAGCAGACCAAGTGACCCCTTGCTCGAGCCAGCGACCTCGGGTCCAAACTGGTGAGCTTTGCTCAAATCAGATGAGCCCGCGCTCAAGCTGGCGACCTCAGGGTCTCGAACCTGGGTCCTCCACATCCCAGTCTGACACTCTATCCACTGCGCCACTGCCTGGTCAGGCTAGGAGGACTTCTCTTGGTTGTCACCTCTGTCAAAAGCTTGCCTTTGGTGGCTAGACCAAGCTGTTCCAGTCACCTCTAAGTCTTCACCACCCCAGTGGCCATCGTTCTCCATCCCTATTAGTGCTATTAATGATGTTGAGATACTGCAGAGTCAGCTGACCTGACAGTTTTAACACTTCCCTTCTTCCTGCTGTCTCAACATTCCCACAAATAGGCCGACTGTCAGCACCCCACCCTGGTGACCAGGGGACCGAAGGGATAAGGCTGCCCTCTGCCACAAGTGCCCTTTCTGACTCTCCCATGACTGACGCAGGGATAGTCACATGTTCCAGTGACATCCCCGCATCTTTTCTCATCTATTCTACCCGAGCACCAGTAGGGGCGCGGGCCCTCAGTCCTGTTCACTCTCTGCTTCCCCCCTGCTTGGATGGGCCCCCTCAGCGGGCGCTCCCTTCCAAATGACCCTGACCCCCTTGGCAGGCAGGGACAGCCTCTCTGGACCTGTGTATCCTCTCGTAGCAGCACCTGACTGACCGTCTCATAAAAGAACACAAAACAAGGCGACTGTTGGCGAGCTCTGCAGAGGGGGCTGTGGAGAGCACCCGGTGAGAGACAGAGAAGGGGGGCAGCCCTGGGTCAGACGTCAGAACCGGCATGATAAATGGGCCACTGAGAAAGAAAAGATGGAAACCCGGCACAGCCTCTTGCCTCGGCGACAAACAGCTCACAGCTGTCCTGCTTCCCCTCCGAGTACCTCTTGGTGTGGCTGCATCTGTGACTCCCTGGGCAGGGAGACACGGTGCTCCCCACTGCTCCGGCTGGGTAATTCCATGCGTCCTGGAAGATGCAAGTCCTAAGGGAGAGACAAGACAGGAGGGTCAAAGCCACCCAACCCGTGACAGACCAAAGGGGGGAAAACTGAGTATTACAAAGATAACCTCAGCCTGACCTATGGTGGCGCAGTGGGTAAAAGCGTCGACCTGTAACACTGAGGTCACTGGTTTGAAACCCCAGGCTTCCCTGCTCAAGGCACATATGGGAGTTGATGCTTTCTGCTCCTCCCTCCCTTCTCTCTCTCTGTCTCCTCTCTCTAAAATGAATAAATAAAATCTTAAAAAAAAAAAAAGATAACCTCAGAGGAGGGTCTTGCATGAACAACACACTCAGGGTGGTGCCTCAATTTCCTGCCCCAGGTAACGGCTCCCGTAGCAACCAGAGGAGGAGGACAGAACCTGGGGACAGAACTGCCACAGACCTTCATAGTGTCACCAGAAGAGGAAGGGGCCAAGAGTTATGATCCGTTACGCTGAATGCAAGACTCCTCATCCTCCAACCGTTACCCACAAGGCTTTGGGCAGCTTGGGGGCAGAGGGGGTTAGTGCACACCACCCAGGCACGGGCCGGGGGCTCATACAACACTCACTCCAGGATGGGAAAGGAAGCAGGGTCCACTGTGCAGCTTTGGGAAGGACAGACCTGCCACTGGGGAAACAGGGAACAGCAAGCCCCAACCAGGATGCCGGACTGGGCTGTGCAGACCTTACCCAGAGATGCCATGAGCGCCACGTTCTCCAGCATCACGTTGCGGTACAGACGTCTCTGGGCCTCATCGAGGAGCCCCCACTCCTCCCAGGAAAAGTAGACGGCCACATCTTCGAAGGTCACACAGCCCTGCCAGGACGAGGACAGTAGAGTTCATGGGCAGATGTCTCTCCCAGGAGTCGAAGCATCTCCCCTACCACCCACTCTCCTCCAGGGCTCCCGACATCAGAGAAGATGCCAGGCTGCGGTGCCAGCGACACCCAACTTCTCCTCACGGTCCCATTCATCCCTGCTCAGCCCTCAGTAACAACAGGCAGCCAGGCAGATGGACATCATGTAAGCTCTAGGGCTGGCCGGCAGGTCCTCACCCTCCTCCTGCAGACAGTTTACCTGTGAGCCTCCAAATGTGCTTTTGCGACTGACCAGGCGGTGGTGCAGTGGATAGAGTGTCAGACTGGGATGCAAAGGACCCAGGTTCAAGACTCCGAGGTCGCCAGCTTGAGCGCAGGTTCATCTGGTTTGAGCAAAAGCTCACCAGCTTGGACCCAAGGCTGCTGGCTTGAGCAAGGGGTTACTCAGTCTGCTGGAGCCCCACGGTCAAGGCACATATGAGAAAGCAATCAATGACCAACTAAAGTACCACAACGAAAAATTGATACTTCTCATCTCTCTCCCTTCCTGTCTATCCCTATCTATCCCTTTCTGTGACTCTCTGTCAAAAAAGAAAACAAAACAAAAAAACAAATGTGCTTCCCCAACACAACCAAACTTGGGTCACTGTTCTCCCATCAGTCCCCAGGACACGGCCTGGGGCCATCAAGTTCTACTCCCTCCCAACGTGCATGTCCCTGTGGACCCCTCACATCCCCAACCTCTCCCTGCCACCTCCCACATACACACCACACCACATGCACCTCCCGGCTTGACCACACGCCATCTGTGCACACAGCCTCCAGAGAGTACAAGGCAAATGTCATCAGCCTCATCCTGTCCAGGCCCTCAGTGGCCCTGACGGCCAAGGGGGAACCCCCAGTGTTGAAGGCCTCCCTACCTGACCCCTTCTCCTCACTTTATCCTCAGCCACTTTGAACCACACATAGATTTCAGACACTTCAGTCAGCTCTCTTCTGCATTGCTGTTGGAAAGGTGTCCCCTGCAGTCTCAGCTTTCTTGGACGCTTATCGGAAGCCCAGGGCCACCTGTCTCTCACAGCGTGCCTATGATTCTCTCAAGGAGTTCTTTTGATCTGAGCTAACCCCAGGTCCCACCAAGGGTCAGAGCCTATGGCGACCAACCTCACTCTCTGCCTTGCCTCCACACCCAACTCATATCCACTCCCCATGGAAACCCTGGCCACCAGCTAAATACCCCTCACTCCTGCAACCCCTCCCCCCACGGCCACTATTCTGTATCCTGTGAAGCTGACCACTTCTATCCAGGTGTCCAGTGAGTGGCCATGTCCTTGGCCCCGCATGCCCCTCGTTATCTAACGGTGTGGCCAGCAGCATGGAAGATGCCTGCTGCCAAATCTGATCGACAGCTTCATCCTGGTCTGCACACCATCGGTGTGGTGGGCGTCTCCAATCTGAATCCTTCACCTGAGCACCAGACTTGTGCGTTCCACTCAAGGGTCCACAGAAGGGTCTCGAGCACCTCAGTTCAACAGAACCCAAACCTGACTCCTAATATTCCCACTGAAAATTCATTTTACAATAAACACTAACTTCCCTGCTTCTAGCTACTAAGGCCAAACATCTCAGAGACACTCCTAACTCTTCCACTTCTCTCTCCCACCTTCTACATCACAGTCTGCTTGGACCTACTTAACATTCACACACAGACTCCAACACGTCTTCAACCTCCACAGCCACCCTGGTTCAGCCACCACCAACACTCACCTGAACTACTGCAGTAGCCTCTTCCCTGGTCTCCCTGCAACCCAACGATCCGCTCTCTTCTGCAGCAAAACAGCCTGTTCGGTCTGATTCTGATCACGCCCCATCTCTGCTCCAAATATCCTCCAGCTCCCACCCCCATCAGACTAGAGGCCCTGCTCTTCAGACTACCACGTCAGGTTTAAGTCCTGCTCTTTCCACCAGGTAGAATAAAGATCTAAGGTTACCTCAGCATTCCCAGCTCAACCTTGTCCCCAGCATTCCCTGATGGGCTGTGAATATAATAAAATTTGTGCCACTGGTTGCCAGATATGGGAACCAATCCATAAAATCCCAGGTCAGGACTCATACAGCCCTGGCCATGGGTGATCGCTTTCCAGGGATCTCAGATGGCAGGGCAGAAAGAGTAGCAGGTAGAGAGTCCCAGTCTACGCAGGTGGGAGTGGACAAGGATGAGGATCTGGGAGACCACCCCTTACTACAGCAGATCTAGAAGCAATCCTGCAGGCCACAGTGCTGGGCCCCAAAGGCTCATCTAAGGCCTCTCGTACCATCTGGGCCTCAGTCCTCAGTAATACTTTATCTAGTTTGGTAGGTACTGAAAGGCAGAAACCAAACAGGATGAACCAAAAACACAAGGCTAGTGTGTTCTCAAAGGAAAATTTATTTTACAGGCACTTGGGTGCAAGCGGACTGAGACCAGCAAAGGCTGTCAGCACTGAGCTGCAGGAGGGGGCAGTAGATATAGGGGTTGCTGCAAGCATTTGCTGGCATGGGGTTGCCTGTACCTGGGCATGCCCAGATTAGCATATTGGGGTTTGTGGCCTTGGTCACTGTCTCCCTTTCCCAACACTCATGTCCTCACGATGGCCTTGTCTCAAGGACATTTCTCAGAACCTTCCCAAGGTGGGGGGAGTTGCTTAAGAGGAGGGGGAGGTTGGGTGAGGGAAATCTCAGTTTCAAAGGGGCTTTGAGTTTAAGGGAGCTAACTTAAACCTAACAGTTATTTCCTCTCCACAGAAATTGTTCTTGCCCTCCTAATTGACTAATACACTTGGTAAATCGCCCCTCCCTTTTTTGATACTTGTAAGATAGCTAAAAGGAACTGCATATATCTCTGTACATGGTAATAAGAAATCTCTTGTGCCTGACTGGGCGGTGGTACAGTAAATAAAGCGTGGGCCTGGGACGCTGAGGTTACCAGGTTTGAACTCCTGAGATCTCCAGCTTGAGCATGGACTTATCCAGCTTGAACGTGGGGTTGCTGTCTTCAATGTGGGATCCTAGACATGATGCCTTGGTCGCTAACCTGAGCCCAAGGTCACTGGCTTCAGCACACTGTCACTGGCTGGGCTGGAGCCCTGCCCCCCATCAAGGCACAAATGAGAAAGCAATCAATGAACTATGGTGCTACAACAAAGAATGAAAAATTGATACTTCTCATTTCCCTTCCTGTCTGTCCCTATCTGTCCCTCTCTGTCTCTGTCAAAACAAAAAACAACCCTGGCCGGTTGGCTCAGTGGTAGAGCGTCGGCCTGGCGTGCAGGAGTCCCAGGTTCGATTCCCGGCCAGGGCACACAGGAGAAGTGCCCATCTGCTTCTCCACCCCTCCCCCTCTCCTTTCTCTCTGTCTCTCTATTCCCCTCCTGCAGCCGAGGCTCCATTGGAGCAAAGATGGCCCGGGCGCTGAGGATGGCTCTGTGGCCTCTGCCTCAGGCGCTAGGATGGCTCTGGATGCAACAGAGCGACACCCCAGAAGGGCAGAGCATCGCCCCCTGGTGGGCATGCTGGGTAGATCCTGGTCAGGCGCATGCGGGAGTCTGTCTGACTGCCTCCCCGTTTCCAGCTTCAGAAAAATGCAAAAAAAACCCAAACAAACAAAAACAACAACAAAAAACAGAATACTGCAGAAGAGGTACAGAGGAACAAGAGATGCATGGAAGCCACAATGGCATGTACCCAACAGTATCTCTTGTCAATGCGCAGGTGTCAGCAACTTAGGCTAGGGAGAGAAGTTGGATACAGAGAGGGTATGAGTGATTTGACACTGGTCTTACTGATCACTGTAACAGCCCTCAACAATAGGCAGTGTGTAAAATAAATGACATCTAAATTCTGCACCTGTATGTAAAACTACAACCACCCCTCTTTTTCAGCAATTCCCCTGTGGTTCCTAATATCGTTTCTTCAACACCACCAGACACGGACTCACCCTTCCTTTACAACCTCTGTCCAAGTCTCCTCCTACATTGCACCATAGTCATCTCCTTGGCTATTCTACTTGTTACTTAGCAACTCTGGTCCAGAGGTCTAGCAAATTCAAACGAGATCAAGTACTAAACAGACACTTATGGTCCCACATTGATAGAGGCAGCCTTGCATCTTATTATGAAGACCACCCTCCCTGACTGTTCCTTTCTTCAACCTCACCTACTGAGAAACCACATCAGATCTCAGATATCCACAGCCCTCCTCCACTGGTGCTGTACTTGATGTCTCTCCACGTTGCCCTCACTCCAGGCCAGTCCCAGTGTTCCTCTACCCTGTGACCATAAGTTTCACAAATGACCAATTATGAACTGCTCTCTGAAATATCTCATACCCTTAACAGGCCCAAAATAAATGCCCTCATGTCCCCAATAGAAACTACTGTTAGGCCCTGGTCGGTTGGCTCAGCGGTAGAATGTCAGCCCAGTGTGTGGAAACCCCTGGTTCTATTCCCGGTCAGGGCACACAGGAGAAGCACCCATCTGCTTCTCCATCGTTCCCCCTCTCCTTTATCTTTCTCTCTCTCTCTTCCCCTCCTGCAGCCAAGGCTCCATTGGAGCAAAGTTGGCCCGGAAACTGAGGATGGCTCCATGGCTTTCAGGCAAAGCACTCAGAGAGATTTTATAAAGGGCAACTTTGTAATTGTTGAAATTGTATGAATTGTACTGTTACTGTAATTTGTTTGTATAACGCACCTCATTCCTGCACTGGAATGCCTGTGGTATATAGATAGCAAAGCGAGCAAAACGGGTAGAATGTTGATCAAGTAAGTTGGTGAAATGATTTTTTTTTTAATTTTTTTTTTTTCAGAGACAGAGAGAGAGTCAGAGAGAGGGATAGACAGGGACAGACAGACAGGAACGAAGATGAGAAGCATCAATCATGTTTTTCTTTTTTTTTTGTATTTTTCTGAAGCTGGAAAAGAGGGGAGATACAGTCAGACAGAGGCCTGCATGCGCCCGACCGGGATCCACCCGGCACGCCCACCAGGGGCAACGCTCTGCCCACCAGGGGGCGTTGCTCTGCCGAGACCAGAGCCACTCTAGCGCCTGGGGCAGAGGCCAAGGAGCCATCCCCAGCGCCCTGGCCATCTTTGTTCCAATGGAGCCTTGCTGCGGGAGGGGAAGAGACAGAGAGGAAGGAGGGGGGGGTGGAGAAGCAAATGGGCGCCTCTCCTATGTGCCCTGGCCGGGAATCAAACCCGGGTCCCCCGCACGCCAGGCCGACACTCCACTGCTGAGCCAACCGGCCAGGGCCCAATCATTAGTTTTTCGTTGTGCGTTGAGACACCTAGTTGTTCATTGATCGCTTTCTCATATGTGCCTTGACCGCAGGCCTTCAGCAGACCCAGTAACCCGTTGCTTGAGCCAGTGACCTTGCGTCCAAGCTGGTAAGCTTTGCTCAAACCAGATAAGCCCACGCTCAAGCTGGTGACCTCGGGGTCTTGAACCTGGGTCCTCCGCATCTCAGTCCGACGCTCTATCCACTGCGCCACCACCTGGTCAGGCCAGAAATATGATTTTTATGCTTGCTCGCTTGTGGTTTACAATGGAGGCTGGGCAGCACCAGTTAAAAGTGGTCAGTGAAATTGCAAGTTACCTTCCAGCTTGGGAAAGGCTATTATTTTGCTAATGGAGAGGTTTTCTTACTAGAAAGTTTTGGGTTTTTTTTTTTACAGGACAGAGACAGAGTCAGAGAGAGGGACAGATAGGGACAGATAGACAGGAACAGAGATGAGAAGCACCAATCATCAGTTTTTTGTTGTGACACCTTAGTTGTTCATTGATTGCTTTCTCACATGTGCCTTGACTGCGGGCCTTCAGCAGACTGAGTAACACCTTGCTCGAGCCAGCGACCTTGGGTCCAAGCCGGTGAGCTTTTTGCTCAAGCCAGATGAGCCTGCGCTCAAGCTGGCAACCTCAGGGTCTCGAACCTGGGTCCTCCGCATCCCAGTCCGACGCTCTATCCACTGCGCCACCGGCCGGTCAGACCTTACTAGAAAGTTTTAAAGAAAGAAAGGAAGGAGAAGTCAGTTCCCTCCTACCCCTCCTCCACTGAGGAGGAAGAAGCTAGGAGGAATTCAGGAGGGAGACCTGCAGGGGACTATCTGAAAAACCCCTTCCTCTGTGATAAAATATCAAGGAACTGCAAAATTGTTAACATTAGTATTTTAAAAGAAAGAGTCAGGCCCCCTTACTCCTCCTTTCTGAGGAAGAAAAAACAAGAATGCAAGAAGAGCTTGCAGGGGCAAAAGTCAGCTAGTCATAGTTTAACTATTTCTTATAGTTCTCTGGAAGGACTGACGCCACTTGCTAGACAGAGCAAAGATAGAATCTATCTGAAAACCCCTTCTTTTTCTCCTTTATTAAAAGCCTTTAGGAAACAATGTTTACATACCTTAATTAAATATTCCTACACTAATCCTGACCCACCCTCTCATCCTGGAGTTATGAGTGAGGTATACCTCTAGACAAGGGGATCACGAGCCCTGCTCCTTGCATGAAAACCTGTATTCTGTAACATTTTCTATGCTTTCTAATAATCATCATTTTGAAATTCTTTGTACCTGCAAAACTTGTAAACTAAACAAAGCGGGGACTAGCTTGACTTCCTAATAAGCTAGCCCCAACACTCTTAGCAAAAGTAACTTCATTTAACTTCTCTCTTTATCCCAAACTAAACATTTCCCATTATTGTGGTGACAGGGAGAGGTTGTAAATCCTAGAATGTTTGGGAATGTCTCTGCCAGGTATGTAAAACACTTATCACTACTGTAAGATTAATGACTTTTGTACCATGCTCCCTGTTCTTTCCCCCCCAACCAGTATGTGTTTTTTGTCTATAAAAGCAGGCACAGAACTGTACTCATTACTGCATGATTTGAGATGATGCCCGTGCATGTCGCCGGCTTAATAATAAAGCTGCTCTTAAAATTTCCTCTATAACCCACCTTGGTACCTCTGTGGAACTCGCTGGATTACTTGATAACACCTCTTTCCTAATCTTAAAAGTTTTTAAGACCTTAATGGGCCATTTCCAACTCTTATTCTCTGACCTCATCTAAACCTCCTCCCACTCTGAAGTCAGGTGATTGACGTGGGTACCTCCAGACACAGGGATCAGGAGTCCTTTGCATATAAATCTGTGTTCTGTAAAGGGTATGTAAGATGTAAAAATCTAACTATGGGGAGCATTTGTCCTTACAACCACTAGCACCGCCTGCTCCGCTGGCTTTTTTTTTCTCCTTCTTTTTTTGTATTTTTCCGAAGTTAGAAGCAGAGAGCCAGAGACTGATGCCCCTATGCACCCATCCAGGATCCACCACCCCCTCACTCCCCCATCCCGGCATGCCCAGCAGGGGGTGATGCTGTGCCCATCTGGGGCGTTGCTCGTTTGGAATCCGAGTCATTCTAGCGCCTGAGGTGGAAGCCATGGAGCTGTCCTCAAAGCCGGGGCCAACTCCCTGGAGCCAATGAAGCCTTGGCTGCAGGAGAAGAGACATGGAGAAAAAGGCGGGGGAGAAGGGTGGAGAAGCAGATGGGCGCTTCTCCTGTGTGCCCCGGCCGGGAATCGAACCCAAGACTTCCACAGGCTGGGCCAACGCTGTATCACTGAGCCAGCCGGCCAGGCTCCCGCCGGCTTTTTAATTCTCTTTTTCTCTAAACAAGTTATCTGAGCGTCTATCCTCCGTCGGGTAGCTTTCCTGGTACAACCTCAGACTAGGTCTCTCTTGTGTTCACAAACCCTCCATTGCCCCCAGCGTCCTGAGAAGAAAAGGAAACCTCCTCAGGCACCACTTCGTCCCGTTCTCCGTCGCCTTTAGACACAAAACAGGGCGCGGGCTGTCACCCTCTGTCACCCCGTCACACCGGGTGTCACCCACGAGCGCCTCACGGTCCGGGACGCCGGGGCCTGGGTTGCAGGACGTGACCGGTCCCCACACCGGGGCTCCGGGTTCGGAGGGGTGAGGCGGTGAAGGCCCGGGGGACGCGCCTACCTCAGCCGGGCGCCTCAGCGCGGCCGCCGCCATCGCAGCCTCGGGGCCGAGGACAACGGCGAGAGCCGAGCGACCGGGGCGGGAACTCCGGCACCAACGTCAGAGGCCGGCCTCACGGGCAGCGGCGTCCCCGGCCTTAAAGCAGGCCCTACGCCGTGGCCACAAAGCCTCCTCCGGCGCTTTTGTTTCTCCGTCACCTCAGAACCGACCTGTCGGAGCAGGAGCACAAGCTTCCGCAGCAACCCGAGAGCCACTAAAATGACTCCCAAGAACCGGCCGGAAGTCCTGCCCCAATGGGATTCTCCCTCTCGGAAACGCCCCTTTCTGGACTCTCATTGGATTGTCGCTTCGCCGCTCAATGCATGGTTTTCTGGGTAATGTAGTTCCCACGGCTGCGCAGCAATGTATGCCCCAAGCCAGACTCTCCCTAAAAAAAGGTTAAGGAAAGCCTGAAGCTGGAACTCTGAGATCGCCGGTTCGGAACCCTGGGCTTGCCTGGTCAAGGCACATATGGGAGTTGATGTTTTCTGCTCCTCCCGCCCTTCTCTCTCCCGGTCTCTAATCTCTAAAATGAATTTTTAAAAATCTAAAAATAAGTAAAAATAAAAAAATTTAAAAAGAAAGAAAAGGTTCAGAAGTGTGGTAAAGCCGCTAGGGAAGGGAGCTCACTATACTTGTTGGGTGGGAGAGCGGGGTTCGTTCCTTCTCTCAAAAGGGCAGAAGGGCGATTTCTGGGTTGTTTTTTTTTATTTTTTTTAATTTTTATTTATTTATTTTAGAGAGGAGGGGGGAGATAGAGAGAGAGAGAGAGAGAGAGAGAAGGGGGAGGAGCAGGAAGCATCGACTCCCATATGTGCCTTGACCAGGCAAGCCAGGGTTTTGAACCGGCAACCTCAGTGTTTTCAGGTTGACGCTTTATCCACAGCACCACCACAGGTCAGGCTGGGTTGCTTTTTTGGGGGGGTGGGACTACTCATTGCTCAAACCAGCGACGCTGGTCTTCAAGCCAGCCACTATGCAATTACGTCCATGATCCTGCACTCAAGTGGATGAGCTCCCGCTCAAGCTGGCGAACCTCCGGGTTTCCAACCTCGGACAGGTCCTGGGTTCCAAGCGTTAAGGTAATTTTTGCAAGCCTCATTAGGTTTCTGTGTAACATAAAAGAAGACATCATTCGGCCCAAGATAGAAAAGATAGAGGAGAGGTAATGGGCGGCCCTAAAGCAGAGGAACAAGGGGGGATCTAGACCTCTGGTTCCCACAGAAAACACTTTTCCTTACTCTCTCCAATCTCAGTGATTGTGCTCAACACGATGAGAAACTTTTATTCATAAAACACAAAATTGTTTTATCTACAAAACTTTTATATATGCAGTTTTTCCTAATATACACTGAACTTTTTTGTGTGTGTGTGTGTGACAGAGACAGAGAGAGAGGGACAGACAGACAGGAAGGGAGATGAGAAGCACCAATTCTTCCTTGTGTAGCAGGAATCAAGAAGGATAAAGACACCCAGGCAACCTGACAAAGAAAGTAGGATTTTTTTTTTGTATTTTTCTCTTTTTTTTTCCATTTTTCTGAATATGGAAACAGGGAGAGACTGTCAGACAGACTCCCGCATGTGCCCGACTGGGATCCATCCAGCACGCCCACCAGGGGCGACGCTCTGCCCACCAGGGGGCGATGCTCTGCCCATCCTGGGCGTCGCCATGTTGGGACCAGAGCCACTCTAGCGCCTGAGGCAGAGGCCACAGAGCCATCCCCAGCGCCCGGGCCATCTTTTCTCCAATGGAGCCTTGGCTGCGGGAGGGGAAGAGAGGGACAGAGAGGAAAGCGCGGCGGAGGGGTGGAGAAGCAAATGGGCGCTTCTCCTGTGTGCCCTGGCCGGGAATCAAACCCGGGTCCTCCGCACGCTAGGCCGATGCTCTACCGCTGAGCCAACTGGCCAGGGCTGTATTTTTCTGAAGCTGGAAACTGGGAGGCAGTCAGACAGACTCCCGCATGCGCCCCGACCGGGATCCACCCGGCATGCCCACCAGGGGGCGTCGCTCTGTCGAGACCAGAGCCACTCTAGCACCTGGGGCAGAGGCCAAGGAGCCATCCCCAGCGCCCAGGCCATCTCTTTGCTCCAATGGAGCCTCGGCTGCGGGAGGGGAAGAGAGAGACAGAGAGGAAGGAGATGGGGAGGGGTGGAGAAGCAGATGGGTGCCTCTCCTGTGTGCCCTGGCCGGGAATCGAACCCGGGACTTCCGCACGCCAGGCCGACACTCTACCGCTGAGCCAACTGGCCAGGGCCGAAAGTAGGATTTTAATAGCTCGTGGAGCTGCCTAACCCCAACTCCTTGACTATCAATCACACTATTCTTCTCTCTGGAACTGCAAGTTCATTTCAAGGAACTGATAACAAGCAAAGACCACAGCTGTGGTTTGTTATTTTTCACTTTTCTGTCTGGTCTTGTTCCCTCAGTTCTAAACACTGAGGTCACAGGCTGAAGGAAAAGACTCCAGACATTGCAGACCCCCCTCTTCTGCATTCTTCTGGTTTTTCATCCCTCATTTGCAGCACCTTACTTGTTCATTGATTGCTTTCTGATTTGTGCCTTGACGCAGGTGGGGGGTGCGGCTACAGCAGAGTGAGCGACCCCTTGCTCAAGCCAGAGACCTTTGGGCTCAAGTCAGCGAATGTGGGGTCAAGTCTATGATCCCGCATTCAAGCCAGCAACACTGTGTTCAAGCTGGATGGGCCCGTGCTCAAGCCAGCAACCTTGAGATTTCAAACCTGGGTCCTTCGTGTCCTTCTATCCACTGCGCCACTGCCTGGTCAGGCTACATTTAAAGTTTTTAAGGTGTAAAATATAAAATTAGCTGTTGTTTATGAAGGAGCATTACTTTATGGACATTTATAAAATACAAAGTGGAAAGTCTGAAAATTATTTTAATTTTTATTTATTATTATTATTATTATTATTATTATTAGAGAGGGGAAAGAGAAAGGAGGGGGAGCAGGAAGCATCAACTCCCATAGGTGCCTTGACCAGGCAAGCCCAGGGTTTTGAACCAGCAACCTCAGCATACCAGGTTGATGCTTTATCCACTGCACCACCACAGGTCAGGCCAAAAGTTTGACAAATCTGCTAGAGAAAAACAATGTTGGCAGCCTGGTATCCTTTTAGAATTCTCTCTGCACAAGGAGTTACCACTCTGTGTCTGTGCATTCCTGTATATTCCTATACAAGTTTTTTTTGTTTTTGTTTAGTACATCAAGTTATATAAATGTCTAGTCTAGTACAACTGAAACTATATAATACTGTATGTTAACTGCAGTTGAAATTTTTTTTTTTAATTTTCAAGTCATAATTTGTATACAGACAGATGTGTAGCTTGCTTTGCTAATTTAAGAATATATTTTGTGGCCTGACCCATGGTGGCACAGTGGATAAAGCATCAACCTGGAACACTGAGGTCGCTGGTTCGAAACCCTGGGCTTACCTGGTCAAGGCACATATGGGAGTTGATGCTTCCTGCTCCTCCCTCCTTCTCTCTCTCTCTCTCTCCCTCTTTCCCTTTCTCTCTCTCCTCTCTGAAAATTGAATAAAATCTTTAAAAAAAAGAAGAGAAGAATATATTTTGTGCCTAGCCGGGCAGTGGCGCAGTGGATAGAGCGTTGGACTGAGATGTGGAGGACCCAGGTTCGAGACCCCATCGCCAGGTTAAGTGCAGGCTCATCTGGTTTGAGCAAAGCTCACCAGCTTGAGCTCAAGGTCACTGGCTCGAGCAAGGGGTCACCCGCTCTGCGGTAGCCCCCCAGTCAAGGCACATATGAGAAATCAACGAACAACTAAGATGCCAACAACTAAGATGCTGCAACGAAGAATTGATGCTTCTCATCTCTCTCTCTCTCCTGTCTGTCTCTCTCTCTGTCTCTGTCTCAAAATAAATTAAAATGCTTTAAAAAAATTAAAAATATTTTAAAATATATATATTTTGCATAACTTGAATCTGCTTGTTCCTGACAGTTCCTTATTTTGACCAGTTGTACACCTAAAGCTGCTGCCTTTTTTTTTTTTTAGGGGCTGCAATGTGTCAATGTAAGAAAAGTCCAAAATTGTAGAGAATTTTTTTTTAATTTATATGTAGGAATTTAATCCACTTTGAGTTCATTTTTCTTTTTTTTTATTCTTCTCTTTCTTTTACAGAGACAGAGAGTCAGAGAGATGGACAGACAGGCAGGCAGGAACAAAGAGAGATGAGAAGCATCAATCATTAGTTTTTCGTTGCGACACTTTAGTTGTTCATTGATTGCTTTCTCATATGTGCCTTGACCGTGGGGCTACAGTAGACCGAGTAACCCCTTGCTCAGCCAGCAACCTTGGATCCAAGCTGGTGAGCTTTGCTCAAACCAGATGAGCCCCCGCTCAAGCTGGCGACCTCGGGGTCTCGAATAGGATCCTCTGCATCCCAGTTTGATGCTCTATCCACTGTGCCACCGCCCAGTCAGGCCAAAATTGTAGAGAATTTTGATGAGTTTATTTGAACCAACCTGACAATTGCCTGGAACAAAAAATCTCATGGGGTTGAGAAAATGCTCCAGAAAATGCCTCCTTTGGTAGCTTATACACTAGAATCAAAGGAGGAGATGTAGGGGGTTATAGGAGATTAATTGGTGGTAGACTGGGGAGGCAGTATAAATAAGCAAAGCAGGGAAATCTCTGAATTGGATAAAAATTAAACATACACTTCTTTTTACATTGGTGGTTACAGAATAGTTAACATTTACGGCACACAGAGATGGTATGCAGGGAACAGCATACCAATGAGGGTTTCGGTGGTTTTGTGCTCTGGTACTGTCAGTTGTGCCCTGAGGGATCATGAAAAGGTTACTGACATTTCAGACTCACTTAAGGCAAAGATAAACCTTTATCAAGGAAGCTACAGACCTAGGGTGTGACTACCTGCCAAGATCCACTTTTAGTTAGATTCTTATCTTCAGACCATCTTGCGTGGTTATGTTCTCTGAGTTTGGAGGCCAGCAAAGCCTCCCTGGAGATTGTCAGGTTTAGTATGTGGCAGCTTGTACATCCACAACAGCATTCCACTGTCTGTATACACCATGTAGTCTAATTTGGGGCTACAGAGCGCCCCTCCAAGGCCATGAAAACTGCATGCTGGTTCCCAGAGCTCCTTCCAGTGCCTGTCCAGCAACTGTCTGACCTGAGCAGAGGCAAAGAACCAAGCTGCCAAGGGCACATGGGTTCCTCAACTGCTCCCTGGTGGCCGCGTGTGCCTAGACCTGGTGGGGAGGACTTCACCTGGTGGCACTCTCAGCTACCTCCTACTCTCCCCCTGCCCCGCCATACGCTTGACTCTTGGGGTAGGAACGAGGGTGGAGGGTGGCGAGGTGACAGGACAGTAAGTACTTAAGACTTTGGACAACAATTTGGGGTTTAATCTCCAGCCACGCCGAGACCTCATTAGACTTTTTTAAGTGAAGGAGACAGTGAGCAAGAGAGTAAGAGAGAGAGGATGGGACAGACAAGGAAGGACAGGGAGACAGAAAGGAAAGCTGCTTCCTTAGCTGGAGCTGAAACAAAACTAGCAGAATGGACCAGAGCAGGTGGAGGAAGCAGAGCTGTCCAGCCAGAGGAGCCACCTTACCCGCTTACCTCATAGCAGTGCCGTTTCTATGGGCACTGAACAGTTTCCTTCCTCATCAAACTGGGGGCTCCTGTTGGCAGTGAAGGGGTGCCTATGACCACTAGCTGAAAACTCCAAGATGGAGGTACATGTCTGAGTACAAGCTACTGGAAGAGTGAGACTGCCAGTGGTTATCAAAGTCAGCTATGAGCCTCTTGGACTTCGGTAAAATTCTAGTGCTTCTACAGCTCAATGGATGCTGAAGTCCCCCACTGGTGGGGGAAATGCTTCCATTTCTGAGATCAAAACCAACCCACTCAGCCTTCCCCCCCCACTGCGGACTTCGGAGACTGCTGGAGAATCTGACCACAGCCCTTCCTGGTGCAACCCACTGCAATGTCTGCTCTCTCAAATTTCACTGGTCATCATGGAGCAAACCATGGTAAGCACAGGTTGACCTGGAACGCAGCTGAGTCTGGATCAGAGGGATGGAGTGATGAAAAAACCACAAAACTTCTGTGGCCATCACTGGAATGAGCCCACTTCTAAGTCCCTGAAGGACTAGATTCTAAGTCTGGTTGCCACCAAATGCAGAAATTCCAGTTCCGTGTCATTTGCTGGGGGGAGGGGGGGGAGAAGTGAATTTTAAATTTTTGTGAACAATGTGTGATCTCTGGTCAGTTATCCTACACTCTTTGGAGATGCTATATTTGTCATCTATAAAACGAGTCACTATTGGAAAGTATTAACTGGGCCACATTACAATTCCAATACTCCCTCTGGTCTAACAGGCCTCCGTTGTCTGAGTATGTAGTATGTAATATGTAATGCTGACATTAAGAGTCAGCTCTGGGCTTGACCAGGCGGTGGCGCAGTGGATAGAACGTCAGACTGGGACGTGGAGGATCCCGGTTCGAGACCCCGAGGTCGCCAGCTTGAGCGCAGGCTCATCTGCTTTGACAAGGCTCACCAGCTTGAGCCCAAGGTCACTAGCTGGAGCAAGGGGTCACTCGGTCTGCTGTAGCTCCATGGTCAAGGCACATATGAGAAATCAATCAATGAACAACTAAGGAGCAGCAATGAAGAATTGATGTTTCTCATCTCTCTCCCTTCCTGTCTGTCCCTCTCTCTAACTCTCTCTCTCTCTGTCTCTGCCACAAAAAAAAAAAAAAGTAAAAAAAAAAAAAAAAGTCAGCTCTGGGCTTGACCAGGCGGTGGCGCAGTGGATAGTGTCGGACTGGGATGCAGAGGACCCAGGTTCGAGACCCCAAGGTCGCCAGCTTAAGCGCGGGCTCATCTGGTTTGAGCAAAAGCCCACCAGCTTGAACCCAAGGTCGCTGGCTCCAGCAAGGGGTTACTTGGTCTGCTGAAGGCCCGCAGTCAAGGCACATATGAGAAAGCAATCAATGAACAATTAAGGTGTTGCAACGCACAATAAAAAACTAATGATTGATGCTTCTCATCTCTCTCTGTTCCTGTCTGTCCGTCCCTGTCCATCCCTTTCTCTCTGTAAAAAAAAAAAAAAAAGTCAGCCCTGGCAGGACCTGTGGTGGCACAGGAGACAGTCAATCTGGAACTCTGCGGCTGTTTCGAAACTCTGGTCTTGCCTGGCCAAGGCACAGATGGGAGTTGATGCTTCCTGCTCTTTCCCTCTCTCTCTCACCTCTAAGATGAATAAATAAAATCTTTTTAAAAAAAGTCAGCCCTGACCGGGTAGCTAACTCAACTGGTTGAAGTAGCCTATTGATATTCCAAGATTGCGGGTTCTACTGCTGGTCGGAGCACATACGATAAAGCATCAGCCTGGTGTATGGACATCACAGGATTGATTCCCAGTCAAGGCACACAAGAGAAGTGGCCATCTGCTTCTCTCTCCTTTCCTCTCCCGCAGCCAGTGGGGCTTGATTGGTTCAATTGTCAGCTTCAGGTGCTGAAGATAGGTCAGGTTGATGCCAGCATCAGCCCCAGATGGGACTGTTGGGTGGACCCTGGTTGAGGCGCATGCGGAGTCTAACTCCCCTCTTTTCACTTAAAAAACAAACAAAACCCAGAATCAGCCAGTGAATGCATAAATAAATGGAAGAACAAATTGAGCTTTCTCTCTCCCCCCTTCCTCCCTAAAAATCAATTTTTAAAAAAAAGGCATTTTTATCACAAAGTGTATTTATTCAGGAACAGCAAAGAGCTGTAATTTGGGAAGGAGAAGAATGTTAAGGGAGGGTTGTGGGTTGTTGGGAGGGGTTGTTTTGAAGAGAGAATTCAGGGTGACAACTGGTGAGTGGCTGGAATAGTTGATTTCTTGGAGGAGACACATTTACAATAGCCAAAGTTGGAAACAAGTCAAATGTCTTCCACTGAGAGATTTAAATGTAAACAAACTGTGTACATTCATAGAGCAGAACTGTATTCAATAAAGTATGTCACATAAGTGTGATATGCATGAACCTCAAAAATAATTATGAACATGAATGAAATTTTTAAACCTTTGAGGACACTTCATGACTCGAATCATATAAAATTCTATAATACAAAATCTGTGAAAGAAACAACAGCCCCTAGCTGCTGTGAGGGAGAGGGGGAATTTTAAAAAGGGCACAAGGTGAGAATAAGAGTTCGTAGTTTTCCATTACAATTTTTGATCATTCCATGGGCACATGCCAAAACTAAACAATTCAAATAGGTGCAGTTCCACAGCACGTCGATATAAAAATCATTCAGATGGAAGTCTGGACCCATAATCAGAAATTTAGAAATGTCGACTTTTGCTTTGGGAGGCACAGCCCTGCCACATCCCTGGTCTCATTCCTTTTTTTCTTCCCACTTTGACATATGTTCAGTGAAACAGTGCATACACTAACATAATAACCAAAGCTGTATTTGCTGACAATGGCCTTAACTATATAGGACACTCATCCCCACACACCCTTTAGTCACTGGAACAATATGCACGGAGGACATAGGTTTCAGCCCAACCCCTGCAGTATTAAAACATGGACACCAGACAACCTAACTCGAGACATGAAAGGCACGATTCCTTTGTAATACCTGGGAAACAGCTTCCCAGTAGCACCGGGCATCTGATGTGACATTGCTGGAAAAGGGGAACCAATTTATACTCTCAGAAGCACCGCAAGGTTTTCATGACAAGTCTTTTTTTTTGTATTTTTCTGAAGTGAGAAGCAGGGAGGCAGAGACAGACTCCCGCATGCGCCTGATCGGGATCCACCAGGCATGCCCACCAGGGGGTGATGCTCTGCCCATCTGGGGCATTGTTCTGCTTCAATCGGAGCCAATCAAGCACCTGAGGCAGAGGCCA
Organism: Saccopteryx leptura; assembly: GCF_036850995.1. Lineage (NCBI taxonomy): Eukaryota > Metazoa > Chordata > Mammalia > Chiroptera > Emballonuridae > Saccopteryx > Saccopteryx leptura. Next base: position 82,457,033 of record NC_089505.1, on the reverse strand, counting down.
TGGAGCCATCCTCAGTGCCCAGGCCAACTTTGTTCTAATGGAGCCTTGGCTGCAGGAGGGGAAGAGAGAGACAGAGAGGAAGGAGAGGGGGAAGGGTGCAGAAGCAGACGGGCGCTTCTGTGTGCCCTGGCCGGGAATTGAACCTGGGACTGCCACATGCCAGGCTGATGCTCTACCACTAAGCTAGCTGGCCAGGGCCTTCATGACAAGTCTTACCCCTCTACTCCTCCTCTGGGCTGAACACCCAGAGTAAAAATGAAGACTACAAAGTGCTGGAAGTCTCTCTTTGGCGGCCTTTTGCAGCAACGCAGATTAGACCAGAACTGGAAGATAAGCTTTTTCGAGCTACCGTTACCTAGCCTGATTTTGGCCAACAGAACTGGGTCCAGATTGTGTCCTAACGAGTTCCCTCCACAATGGTTGGTAGAGTTAAGAGGGCTTGTGGCAGGGGCATGAATTCAGGGAAGGGAACCAAACCAGCAGGGCAGGATATGCAACAGGACTGCTAAAAGCTTCCAATGTAACCAGAATTCCCAAGAAGGAACTGCCCCACTGGAAACATTGAGATGTATGAAAGTTCAAGCAGAGGGCTGCCTAACAAAAAAGCAGCATGTATCCTGAGGTTGGTCTCCAGCTTCTTTCCTGTGGTGGACTTTCTGGGGCCAGTTGATGTGAATACCTTCAGATCCAGTCTCTCTGGGTTAAGCTGTCACAGTAAATTGAGAGCAGAGCAGGGACTGAAAAGTTTGCCCAGAGCCACTGCACGTTCGTGAGGTTATCTGGTATGAAGTTTTCTGTGTTGAATGATGTGAGAGCTCTGGCTAAAGGATTTCCCACATTCCCCACACTCATAAGGCCTTTCTCCTGTGTGAACTCTCTGGTGCTGAATGAGGTTGGACTTTTGACTGAAGGATTTTTCACACTCATCGCACTTGTAAGGCCGGGCTCCAGTGTGGATCCTCCGGTGCTGATTGAGAGTGGAGCTGTGGCTGAAAGATCTTCCACAGTCCCCACACTCGTACGGCCTTTCACCAGTGTGGATCCGCAGATGCTGCACGAGTTTGCACTTGTAACTGAAAGATTTCCCACACTCACTGCATTTGTACGGCCTTGCCCCATTGTGGATTTTCTGATGCTGGACAAGGTTGGAGCTCTGGCTGAAGGAGTTCCCACACTCACTGCACTTATAAGGCCTAACTCCTGTGTGCACTCTCTGATGTTTAATGAGCGTGGAGCTGTAGCTGAAGGATTTCCTGCACTCCCCACACTCATATGGTTTCACTCTATTGTGAATCTGCAGGTGCTGAACAAGTCTCAATTTGTACGTGAAGGCTTTTCCACACTCATTGCATTTGTAAGGCCGGGCTCCAGTGTGACTCCTGTGGTGCTGAATGAGGTGGTAACTTTGGCTGAAGGATCTTCCGCATTCGTTGCACTGATAAGGCTTCGCTCCGCTGTCAGGTCTCTGGCAATTACTAATGGAGGAGCTTTGGTTCAAGGGTTTCTCACAATCATCACAGTCGTAGTGACTTGGAGAATGGAGCTGCTGAAGCTGAAAAAGTCTGTCTTCATCACTGAGCGGTTTCAGGTAGTCACTGCATGGGTCACAACTCCTCCCACTGTGAAAGGTCTCCCCATTCCCACACATGAAATTGCTGGGTGACTTGGCCCCTCTGAGAGTGGCCTGATGCTGGAGAAGACTCAACATGGCCAGGAAGTCTTTCCTGACTGCCTCACAAGTGAAGGTAAAGGGCTTCCCTGACGTATAGAATTTGCAGCTTGTCCCAAACAAGGCTGTGTCCATGTCCCTCTGGAGGGGCTTCTCTTCGTTGTGTGGGTTTGGAATGAACCAAGTTTGTTTTCCACAGGCCTCACAGGTGTGTGATTCCTGGCCAGGATGTAATCCTGGGTCCTCTGTCAGGTACAAGGCTTCTCTCCCAGCCAGTTCACACTTCCCACAGGGGTGAGTCTCCCGAATGGCTGGATCTGCATCTGGGGTCTGGTCCAGTGCCATTGGTGCTACAGAAACAGTGTGTACAGAGAGGGCTGCTTCCTCCTCCATTCCATACCAGCAACCTGAAAGCACAAAGGCAGGTGAGTGCTTGCTGACCTTGGGGGGAGGGAGCAGTCCCATCACAGATGTGTGTGAGGGACACCAAATAATCGAACTCAGTACAAATTCAGTATGTTGCTAAAAAGGGCTGCTTTGTACTAAGTACGGGGACTCTAAAAGGCCCAAGAATTAGGGAGCTTCCAAAGGAGTCCTCTAGCCTGACCTGTGGTGGCGCAGTGGATAAAGAGTCGACCTAGAAATGCTGAGGTCGCCGGTTCAAAACCCTGGGCTTGCCTGGTCAAGGCACATATGGGAGTTGATGCTTCCTGCTCCTCCCTCCTTCTCTATGTCTCTCCTCTCTCTCTCTGTCTCTCCCTCTCCTCTCTAAAATGAATAAATAAATAAATAAACAAAGGAGTCCTCTAACTGTGGCCTTCCCCAGGTGTGAGCTGGCTAGGTTAAACTCAGTATTCAGAAATTGTTTTAAAGGTGCAGGCAATCCTGGCCCTGCCTGGGGAGCTCAGTTGGTTAGAGTGTCATCCCCACACACCAAGGTTATGGATTTGATACCTGGCCAGGGAATGTACAAGAATCAACCAATGAGCCTGACCAGGCAGAGGTGTGGTGGATAGAATGTCGGCTTGGGATGCAGAGGACCCAGGTTTGAAACCTCAAGGTCACTGGCTCGCCTGGAGACCACAGGTCAAGGCACATATGAAAAAGCAATCAATGAATAACTAAGATGCTACAACAAATAATTGATGCTTCTCATCTTTTTTCCTTCCTGTCTGTCCCTCCCTCTCTCTCACTAAAAAAAATAAAATAAATTCAACCATAAATGCATAAACAAGTAAAACAACAAACTGATGTGTGTCTCTCTCTTTAAAATGAATTTTTAAAAACTTTTTTTTATCCCCCTGAAGTTGGAAACAGGGAGGCAGTCAGACAGACTCTCGCATGCGCCCGACCAGGATCCACCCGGTATGCCCACCAGGAAGCGACGCTCCGCTCATCTTGGGGCATCGCTCTGCCGCAATCAGAGCCATTCTAACGCCTGAGGCAGAGGCCACAGAGCCATCCTCAGCGCCCAGGCAAACTCTGCTCCAATGGAGCCTTGGCTGCGGGAAGGGAAGAGATAGACAGAGAGGAAGGAGAGAGGGAGGGGTGGAGAAGCAGATGGGCGCCTCTCCTGTGTGCCCTGGCCGGGAATCAAACCCAGGACTCCCGCACGCCAGGCCTACGCTCTACCACTAAGCCAACCGGCCAGGGCCTAAAAATGTTTTTAAAGATACATGCAACCCTTGCAACATTATATGTGATGGACGCAAAAATGGGGCAACCATGGACCATAACCAGGGTAGAAATGAGAACTGGGGAAACGCTGGCAGTTGTAAGGTGGGTCAGACATTGGTGGGCCCAGGATAGGTTCCTGGTGTGATCTGAGCACACCCTCCTGCTAGGCCCTGCTTCAGCTACCATTCACCCTCACGTCCATCCTGTGAGGAACCCAGAACTCTTCTTATTTAACCCCAGGTGAACACCTATGGGACCTGGGTAACAGAAGCCCTAAGGTCACAGGGGAGGCAAGACCATTGGCCCAGAGCAATTCTGCACATGACAAAATGAAACTGAATGATACAAAGAACTTCAGAGGGATCTTTTTTTTTTTTTAATTTTTCTGAAGTGAGAAGCAGGGAGGCAGAGAGACAGACTCCTGCATGAACCTAACCAGGATCCACCCGGCATGCCCACCAGGGGGTGATGCTCTGCCCATCTGGGGCGTTGCTCCATGGCAACTAGAGCCGTCCTCGGTGCCCAGGCCAACTTTGCTCCAATGGAGCCTTGGTGGGAGGGGAAGAGAGAAATAGAAAGAAAGGAGAGGGGAAGGGTAAGAAGCAGATGGGCGCTTCTCCTCTGTGCCCCAACTGGGAATCGAACCTGGGACTTCCACACGCCAGGCCGACGCTCTACTGGGCCAATGCTCTACCACTGAGTCCACCAGCCAGGGCCAGAGGAACAGCCCTTGGGACAGACCAATGACAGCACATACTGGCCGTAGATGGGGAGAAATGCCAGGTAAAAGGTAGGTAAAATAACCTAAGTGGAGGTGCCAGGCCTGCAAACAGTTACCCAGTGAGGGGAGGGACAAGCAAAGTAAACCCAGGCAGCACATTTTGGGCTCTAGGTTCGCGATCGGTCTACCTGGGCCAGGACCTAAGAGATAAGGTCCAAATGTGAGAACAGTGGAGCTCTGGGAGGAGAGCAAAGACAAGCCTCCATCTTTGGCATCTGGTTGGCATTTAGTTGGGTATTGAGAATAGCAGGGGTAACATTTTGTGAAGTATATGATTCTCTGAAACTAAGACAGTAATATGGAATGTTAACCGTAATTTAAAGACATGGAGTGTTGCCTGAGCACTAGTACAGGTGTGAGGGGCTTACCCAGTGAGGTCACTAGGGCAAAATTCTCCAGCATCACGTCATGGTAGAGGCATCGCTGGGCCTCATCCAGGAGTCCCCACTCCTCCCAGGAGAAGTACATAACCACGTCCTCGAAGGTCACATGGCCCTGGCATAAGGTGGAGAGATGAAACTATAAACAACTCTGTTAAGGCCCTAGAGTCAAGCTCCCCAACTCAGAGAGAAGATATCAGGCCTTCCTTGTTCTGAGATATTGGAGATGAAATACTTTAACCTCTAAAGTTTAGGGGGACACAACTCGGCCCTATAAACTTATAGAAAAAAACTCATCTAATAGCTTTACTTAAATACCTCAGGCTCCATAAAAAAAATCCCCCTAAATTTCTGATGAGCCAAGAATGGTGACTAAGCAACAGGCCCAGGCTTTAGGTTGGCCATCTTGCCTCGACTACTCCTAGGCTTCTACACCCATCTCCTGTTCGCTCTTCCCTTGGGAGCCTTGGTCATCGGGCGTTCCCTCCAACCAGGTGCCCAAAACGAGAGCAAGACTTAGCACTAACCCTCTTCTTCCCAGCCTGTCAATAACACACCACCTGAATTCACCATCCGGTCTACAAACTAACCACTATCTCTTAGGTGTCTAACGTGAAGCTCACCTCAAATTTGTCAACTTTTATGTCCTGCTGCCTCCATTTAGTGTTCCTGGAACTGTGTCATTCTCCTGACTGAAATGACTCTCCGGGACCAACAGCTTGCTGCATCCCAGCTAAGGGAGCCGTTCAGACAAGAACTGTAGGGAGGTCATCCATGACACTTTCCTATATCTGTTCTTCACTCTCCACAGCTGACATTTGTCTCGGCTGGACTCTAATAGCTCTCTTCCCAACCATCCCAGATCTGTATTCTGCAACTAGATGGAACATGCTGACATAGGTAAGACCATCGCCATGTTACTCCTGCCTCTGTTCCCAGAGTTTTGCACATTCTGGTACCTGTGCCCGTTAACAGCCTCATATTGACTACAAGGACTGCGAATGCCTCCACGTATTCAATCTGGGTTGGCTGCCTCTCCAGGGTTTCAGACACAAGGGCTAAGAAAACAGCAGATGAGGAGGACCAGGAAGCTTACTCCTCTAAATTGTGTTGACAGTTATAGAAACAAGTTGGCAGAGTCTACGACCATACCACCCTGATCACGCCCGATCTCATCTGATCCCGGAAGCTAAGCAGGGTCGGGCCTGGTTAGTACTTGGATGGGAGAGAAACAAGTGGTCAGAGGGGAGGACACAAGAGGTCATCATAGTGGAGCTCAGCCAGGAGGCTGGTTTCTTTACTCTGGGATTCAATCCTGTGTGCTTTTTTCTTTTTCTTTTGTATTATTCTAAAGTGAGAAGCGGAGAGGCAGAGAGACAGACTCCCACATGCACCTGACCGGGATCCACCCGGCATGCCCACCAGGAGGCGATACTCTGCCCAACTGGAGCATTGCTCTGCTGAAACTGGAGCCACTCTAGCGCCTGAGGTGGAGGCCATGGAGCCATCCTCAGCGCCCGGCCAACTTTGCTCCAATGAAGCCTTGGCTACGGGAGGGGAAGAGAGAGATAGAGAGGAAAGAGAGAGGTATGGGTGGAGAAGCAGATGGGTGCTTCTCCTGTGTCCTGACCGGGAATCAAACCCGAGACTTCTAAACCTTAGTGCTCTTAATCAACCTCCTCGTGCTATCACACTGCCATCAACCCTCTCTCTAATCTGTTCTTCCTGGAAATGGTCTCTTGGCAAGCGTTTATATCCCCAACTCAGACTGTGTTTCTCCTTCAGTGAAACTTCCCCTGGCTCCCATGGCCCTCGGCCCAGTATTTCCAGGTGTCACTCCACCTCACACCATTGGTTCCCTGCAGGCAGAAGGCCAGCCCCAGGTTCTCAAATCCTCCTGGCTCCGTTGCACCCCCACGTCTTTGCGTGGTCAGCCCTTGTGGGGTATCACCCACGTGCACCTCGCTGACCTGGAAGCTGGGGTCTGGGCGGCAGGTCCCGACAGGTGCAATGTACCAAGGGTCTTCAGGATTCGGTGAGGGGACGTGCACTCACCTCAGCCAGGCCCTTCAGTGCGGCCACTGCCATTGTGTTCTGTGCAGCAAAGACAATGGCCCCGACTTTGCCTTCTCTGTCTGGTTTTCACATTCAGACTCTCTGAATGAGGAGCAGCCACAAGGAGGGTGCTGGCAGTCCTGGACCTTCATTGGCTCCACACAGAGTTCTCTGGGCAATGTTCTTAGAGCTCTAGAGGCCAACAAGTTGGACAGCGCACGGTGGAATCTCCTGGAACAGAGAGAAAGCATCACTGACAGAGATTTCCTGGCTGCAGGGTGGGGGGTTCCATCTTCTTAAAATGGGCGTGCTCAGTTTTCTGGGGAATTGCCTGCAACTGATAACTTCAGTGTTTAGAGACATTTCAGACTCAATTAAGTAGACAGAAGGTACCAGTATTATTTCAGATTCCCCCCAACTTTTTTTTTTTTTATTATTAAGTGAGAGCAGGGGAGGCAGGAAAACAGACTCCTGCATGCACCCCAACTAGGATCCACCCCGAAAGCTCCCTATAGAGTAATGCTCTGCCCATCTGGGGCACTGCTCAGCTATTTGGCAAACAAGGTGTTTTTAGTGCCTCTGACAGGGGCCATGGAGCCATCCTCAGTCCCGGGGACCAACTTGCTCGAACCAATCGAGCCAGGGCTGTGGGTAAAGGGAGAGGGAGACAGGGAGAAAAAGGGAGAGAAGGAGGGAGAGAGGGAAGAAAGGAGAAGATGGAAGGGGTGGAGAAGCAGATGGGTGCTGTTCCTGTGTGCCTTGACCAGGAATTGAACCCGGGACTTCCACATGCTAGGCCGCCACTCTACCACTGAGTCAACCGGCCAGGGCCAGGTTCCGCCAACTTTGACATCAGCTCATTTTAGTCAAGTCAATGACACCAACTGTGTTCATTAGCTTCTATGGCTTCTGCAGCTGAGTTTTGGTCTATTTATGTATTATTTCTACTAGGTTATTATATCAGCCAAAAGAACCTGGATGGTAAGGCCGAGTTTCTTCCTCCTCCACAGCGACGTAATGAAAATGAATGAACAGAGGAGCCAAATGTGCTTACCTGGATCAAGATGGTGCCTGCGGCTCTGGTTTCATAGGAAGGTCCGGAATACCATAGTGTAGGGCCAAGAGTGTACAGCACTCATTGCTTGTATCTGTAGAACACAAAGACAATAGAGCCATGAACACAGACCATGAGGCAGACTCACATTACACAAAAACCAGACAATAATTCCTAAACCTCTCAATTCTATCTAAATACACCAAGAGTTTCAGGATCCAATGAGGAAACAGCAGGAGCTGAGGTACTAGGACCAAGCCTCACAACCCGGCACCTACACAGGAGGTAAGTCATGCTAGAGGGCAGTCCCAGGCCTGTTCTGCATCAAATGTGAAGACCGGTAACTTCTAGCAAACCTACCAGTGCTAGATGATCCGTTTAGAAAAATAACTAATTTGTTAAGCAAGTTGTTACCAAGGGCCCGATGTCTTGAGTTTCAAGGCATGCCTCCTTTTGTTAACTTTAAAAAAAACAAAGTGAGGAATTTCCAAGGGTCCCAACCCCAACCTGAGTAAGATAATGTCCAAATGTAAGTGTGTTTAAATTTTTTCCATTGATTTGAGAGAAGAAAGGAGGTGGGGAAAGGCGTATCAACTCATTGATACACTTAGTTGTTCACTCACAGGTCGCTTCTTGTATGTGCCCTGATCAGGGATCAAAACCGTGACTTCAGCATGCCGGGCTGACACTCGATCCACTGGGCAACCAGCCATGTCCCAAATTTAAACATGTGTAGAGGCTGATTGCATTTCAATCAGAGGAATGGAGTGACAAAGAAAGAACAGAGAATCCCTATCATCACACCGGGAAATGTCTCAACCCAGATGACAAATTCTTTCATAATTACAAAGCTGTTTTCTGCAGATTAGAATAAATATATATATAAATAAAAAATACTTTCCTTTCCAGTAACATAAAGACTTTATCTGTGGAGAATGGTTGGAGTGAAAGCAATTAGGGAGAAATTGCAGCTACTGGTATAGAATCCTGAAGAAAAGGAGAAACTGGGTTGGGTTTTTTTTTTCTTCTCCTACTTTGCCCAGTGGTGTCAGTGTGCAGTTTAGGATAAAGTAAAAGCCACCCAAAAAGAAGATGGAGTTGCCGGTGTCTCTGCCATACTGTCAAGACCAGGGAAGGGTCCAGTGTGAAATACTCCTAACTAAATAATCCGAAATGAATTGGTTCCCTAGTAAGAGGGTGGTCTGCAGGGAAACATTTGGGGGTGGGAAGATTCATTGTAGATTATTGGAGTTCTAGTAGCTTCTAAGCCAATATGGTAGGCAGAATACCACTGCACTTTAAAACTGTCTGTCCCTATCTGTCCCTCTCTCTGTCACACAAGAAAACCTTCATGAGCGTGTTCACCGCTACAGTGCTGAAGTATAAGGTCTACCAGAAAGTTCCGTCCGTTTTTGGAATAAAACAAAATATATAATAATATCTGAACATATTTATTTTAAAGCATATAATGTGATGAACTTTAGCAGGTCCCTGTAAAACGATCACCAGTCAAGAGAGTGACTGTACTCATTATCACCCAGTTTTCCCTTTTTTTTTTTTTTTTTTTAAGATTTTATTTATTCATTATAGAGAGGGGAGAGAGAGAGAGAGAAGGGGGGAGGAGCAGAAAGCATCAATTCCCATATGTGCCTTGACCAGACAAGCCCAGGGTTTTGAACCGGCAACCTCAGCGTTTCCAAGTTGACGCTTTACGCCACCACAGGTCAGGCTATCACCCAAAGTTTTCTCATAACCTTTCCCTCTACTTCTCTCCTCATCCAAATCACCATTCTCAAGAAACCACTGATCTGCTTGTTATGACAGATTAAGATGTACCTCCTAAAATCTTACATAAATAAAATCATGCTGTGTTCTCTTTGTCTGAATGCTTCCACTCAGCATAATTATTTAGCCATTCATATATGCTTCTGCAGATATCTGTATTTAATTTCTGTTAAAAATTGATGTGTAAGAAAAAAAAAACTCTGATGTGTGCCTCCCCCACAATGTAATGGTATTAAGAGGTGCAGTTTAGAGAGGTAATTAGATTAGATGAGGTCATCAGAAGGGGACCTTCATGATAACATTAGTGCCCTCATATGATATACCAAATAACTTGCCCTTCCTGTCTTTCCGCCACATGAAGACACAAGCAGGCCATTTGTAAGCCTGGAAAAAAGTCTTCATCAAGAACCAAACCAGCCTGACCTGGTGGTGGCGCAGTGGATAGAGCGTTGGACTGGGATGCGGAAGGACCCAGGTTCGAGACCCTGAGGTCGCCAGCTTGAGTGCGGGCTCATCTGGTTTGAGCGTGGCTCACCAGCTTGGACCCAAGGTCGCTGGCTGCTCCAGCAAGGGGTTTCTCAGCCTGCTGAAGGCCCGCGGTCAAGGCACATGTGAGAAAGCAATCAATGAACAACTAAGGTGTTGCAACGCACAATGAAAAACTAATGATTGATGCTTCTCATCTCTCTCTGTTACTGTCTGTCTGTCCCTGTCTATCCCCTCTCTGACTCACTCTCCGTCTCTGCAAATAAATAAATAAATAAATAAATAAATAAATAAATAAATAAATAAATAAAGGAACCAAACCAGCCTAACCTGCAGTGGCGCAGCGGATAAAGTGTCGACCTGGAATGCTGAGGTCGCCGGTTCGAAACCCTGGGCTTGCCTGGTCAAGGCACGTACGGGAGTTGATGCTTCCTGCTCCTCCCCCTTCTCTCTCTCCTCTAAAATGAATAAATAAATTAAAAAAAAAAAAAAAAAAGAATTCTTTAAAGAACCAAACCAACCTGACCAGGTTGGTGGCACAGTGGATAGGGCATCGAACTAGGATGCTAAGGACCCAGGTTCGAAACCCTAAGGTCGCCAGCTTGAGCGCAGGCTCATCTGGTCTGAGTGCAAAGTCACTGACTTGAGCAAGGGGTCACTTGGCTGGAGCCCATCAAGGCATGTATGAGAAAGCAATCAATGAACTAAAGGTGCCACAACTATGAGTTGATGCTTCTCATCTTTCTCCCCTCCTGTCTGTCTGTCTGTCTGTAGGTCTGTCTCACTATAAAAAACAAAACAAAGTTGGCTCCGGGCGCTAAGGATGGCTCCATGGCCTTGGCCTCAGGTGCTAAAATAGCTCAGGTGCAAACAATGGAAAAGGAGCAGCTGCCCAGATGGGCAGAGCATTGCCCGGTACTGCCTTGCCTGGTAGATCCCACTAGGGGCACATGAGGGAGTCTGTCTCTGTCTCTGCCTCCCCCTCTCTCACTTAATAATAATTAAAATAAACAAACAAACAAAAACACTTGCCAGATTGCTTTTCAAAATGTTTACACCTTTTCCATTCCTACCATCAGTGAGTAAGAGCTCCAGTTGCTCCACATGCTTAACAACACTTGGCATGGTCAGAATTTTTCATTTTAATGACTCCAATAAGTACATAGTGATAAGTCACTATGGGTTTTCATTTTCAGTTGTAAATATTTATATACAAGGTGGGGCAAAAGTCGGCTTACAGTTGTATGTGAAATACAAGTTTACTTTTTATTAACTGTTGCATTATTTCCCATATGAACTATATACCTACTTTTGCCTCATCCTGTATATTTGATACGTGTTCTTTGTTGGATGTATCTTGCAAATATGTTCTGCTAGTCTCTGCCATGACTTTTCATTTTTCTGTCATTAGAAAAACAAAGTTTCTAATTTCAAAAGTCCCTCCCTTCTTTTAGCACCCAGAACTGTGACATTCCTGTTTATATAAGTTACCTAGTTTATGATATTTTGTTATAGCAACACAAGGAGATCAGGGCACTTTCCTTGCTCAGGAAATCTCGTGTTCTTAATAAAAACACATCCAGAATCTAGCCATTTCTCCTAATATTCCTGGAATTCTGGTTCCACGAACCTGCAACTGAATTACTGCAGTTGTCTCAACTTTGGTTTTCCCTCTTCCCTCAACCACATAGTAGTTTTTATTTAACAATTTTTAAAATTTATTGATTGATCTTAGAGAGAAAGGGGGGGAGAGAGAGACAAAAACATCAATCTGTGTCTGTATGTGCCCTGACCAGGGATCGAACAGGCAACCCCTACTATCCAGAGGATGTTCTAACACCAACCAAGTTATCTGGCCAGGGCTCACAATAGATTCTTTACTGTGCACCGATGGAGCCCAAGCCCTGGGGGTAAGGTCATCTGCCTCCTCTGATCCAAATGTCCCATTACCTCCAGAATAGATACCCAACTTCTCAAACGGCCATTCCAGTCCTGAATCCTGTCCTCCTGCTCTTGATTCCCATCTGGAAATAAGGAGACCTATGGTTTCCAGAATGCTCTTAGCTCAGTTTTACCTCCAAGCAATTTTACGTCCCCATACTAAGATAATCTTGCGACACTTCTTTCCAGTAAGATGCCACACACACACACAAAAAAATACAAACATGTCAGGTCTCAATGGTTTCATGCCTGGCCCTTGAGCCAGGTCCACTAAACTAGGGCTGGATGTCTAATCTCTGTGCCTCAGTGTTTCATCTGACTAGCTCTGTGCTGTTAAAAAAAAAAGATTCAGCCTGACCTGGCGGTGGCGCAGTAGATAGAACGTCGGACCCAGGTTCGAGACCCCGAGGTCGCCAGCTTGAGCGAAGGTTCATCTGGTTTGAGCAAAGCTCACCAGCTTGGAACCAAGGTTCCCGGCTCGAGCAAGGGGTTACTCAGTCTGCTGCAGCCCCACGGTCAAGGCACATATGAGAAAGCAATCAATGAACAACTAAGGTGTCACAACAAAAAATAGAGATTGATGCTTCTCATCTCTCTCTGTTCCTGTCTGTCTGTCCCTATCTATCCCTCTCCCTGACTCTGTCACTGTAAAAAAAATAATAAATTCATGCACTACTCTGGTCAAGACACATAGGGGAGTTGATACTTCCTGCTCCTCGGCCCTTTCTTTCTCTCTCTCCCCTCTAAAATGAATAAAAAATTTAAGGAAGCTTCAAACACCTAGTGCTTCAATGTCTTCCCCTCCTTCAATCTGTTCTAGCATTGCACAACCTTTGGGAAACTTGTAAAACTGTAATATAATTCATGTCCCTCCTTTGTTTAAAATCCCCTATGGCTCCTATAGTCCTGAGAACGGAAAATACACAGCCTGTTATTACAGGCGTGGTTCCACCTCAAACACTGTTCTCCTCCTCCTGTAACCCACCCCCACACCTAATTACACCCCAACCGTACAAGTAAACTGTTGCAGTAATATAGTGTTATAGTAATTAAATACATAGAAATATAGAAAAATATGGACAATACATAGAAATAATTAGGATATAATATCAAAAGCAACTAAGGAAATTAAAGTTATCCCGTCTGGATAGGAATTAATCTAGTGTGTACAGACCGGATAAACAGAAGACTCTACTTTCGTGCAGGGCTCAGTTAGTGTGTGTGTGAAGTTATCTCTAAATAAGTGGCTTGATGTCATAACTCTGTGGATTAACGTAAACAGGAGGCTTCCCTAGGAACATCTTAAAAGTGGCTTAATGTAACATTTCAGTAGATTAACATAAAAACGGCTCCACCACCTCCCAAGAAAGTGGTTTGAGGTGATAACCCTGTAGATTGACACTTGTTAGAAGGCGTTGGCCAGAAAAGGTACTAAAGCTAAGGAGACTTCTGCTGAGGTAGTCAGTCACCCAGACTCCAACATGAATGTGGACCTGTCTCCACGCCGCTCTGACCAAAGACAGCCGAGAGGAGTACGTCCACGGGGCCCGTTAAGCTGTACCCAGGCACGCCAAAAGGATTTGTGAATAATAAACTGCCTGTGTGATTCTCACAACTAACTTGTGTGTCCGTCTTGTGTCTTTCTGCCGGTGGCGATTGGTCTCAGTACCAATAAATAGCGTCCTCATAGCCGCCTCAAAAGGAAGTCTCAAAGGGGCTGCCAGCCCTGCTGATTGATAAGCAGGAATGTCCCACTGCATGGGGAAGTCTAACTGGGGACACCTGATAGACGCAAAGCTCGGGCTCTAATAGGACATCAAGCATGCACGACCAAGACCAGAAAGAGGACGCGCGCATTCACTCACCTCTGCCCGGCGCCTCAGCGGTCCGCCGCCATTGGATTCTGAGAGCGGGGCGGGCCGGCGGTTCGCATCCCGGTCCCGACCATCTTGGGCGGGACCACAGCCAAGACTACGACGACGCGCCTTTCTGAGGTGGGGACGACCCCGCTGACTTGTTGGTCGCCGTCCCCAGGCCACGACCCCGCGCCGGGAACCGCCGCCCAGAAGAAGAACACACCCCAGCAGCCAAAATGACCGCCGGGAGGAGGATACAGGAAGTCCCTCCCGACGCCGGAAGTCCCTCCCCGGAGCTCCGCTCGGTGCCACGCACGGTAACACCTCCCTCCTGAGAATTCATTGGCCCACCCAGGCTGCCGCTCTGCGCAGAACATACCGGGTAATGTAGTTCCCACCAACTGGCGCTGGCGTTCTGGCTCTGACCTCCTGCAGAAAATTTTAGATTCTGAATGCAGCTGGAAGATGCAGTTTCTGGATCTAAAGTCTTAGCACCGTCTTGGTCACTGTGTGAAGCGGCAGAAACTCCAGTTCTGGCGAGAGCGGTGCGTTGCCTGCGCTTGTTCACCCCAGTGTTTGGAGAAACCTCAAACTGTGAAGTTCAGCTGGGTCCCAGGGGCTCAACATTATTTCAGACGTTCCCCGAGAGGCTATAGATCCAAATGCGCACATCCATCAATGTTATTATTATTATTATTATTATTATTATTATTTAAGAGAGGGAGGGAGATAAACAGGAAGGGAGAGAGATGCGATGCATCAACTTATAGTTGCCTCACTTTAGTTGTTCATTGATTGCTTCTCATACGTGCCTTGACGGGGGTGGGGGTGCTCAAGCAGAGCCAGCGCCCTCTTACTCAAGTCAGCAACCTTTGGGCTCAAGCCAGAGAACGGTGCGATCATTTCCATGTTCCCACTCTCAAGATAGCAACAACTTTCAGGTTTTGAACCTGAGACCTTAGGGTCGATGCTATCCCCTGTGCCACCACCGGTAAGGCCTGCAGCCGACCAGGACCAGGGCGGCTAGTAATTGTCCAGGTCCTGAATGAGAACGGTGGGGGATGAAGAAATAAACTCAAGAGAAAAAGGATGGGATCAGGAGGTCTCTTTGCACAGCCCATGGCTTGCAAGAGCAAAGCAAAACCCCTGAGGTCTGCTTTATTATATATATTGTAGAGCCCTAGGCCATAAAGGAAGTCTCTGATATCTCATACAAAGTCACATATTTGAGGCATAAACAGGAATTCTTTTTTAATTTTTATTTTTTATTTTTTTACAGAGACAGAGAGTGAGTCAGAGAGAGGGACAGATAGGGACAGACAGGAATGGAGAGAGATGAGAAGCATCAATCATTAGTTTTTCATTGTGCGTTGCAACACCTTAGTTGTTCATTGATTGCTTTCTCATATGTGCCTTGACCGCGGGCCTTCAGCAGACCGAGTAACCCCTTGCTGGAGCCAGCGACCTTGGGTTCAAGCTGGTGGGCTTTTCCTCAAACCAGATGAGCCCGCACTCAAGCTGGCGACCTCGGGGTCTTGAACCTGGGTCCTCAGCATCCCAGTCTGACGCTCTATCCACTGCGCCACCTCCTGGTCAGGCCAGGAATTCTCTTAAGGCTTAAATAGGAATCCTCCCACCAAGCATAGCTGAAATCAACAGCAGAACAAACAAGGAGTGAGAGGAAGGGCATGTAAATTGCCTTTAACAACTTAATCAAGCAAGGTGGGGGGAAGGGACTAATAGAAACACAGCTTCACAGCTAATATGGAGTTGTGGGGAAGAGCTTAGCCTTTAGCTTAAGCTTTAAACTGCTAGGACTTTGTTGGCTTGCAGTCTCCCAGAAAGGCCAAAAAGATTTTTTTTAAACGTATATATCATTCCATAGTTTTTTTGTTTTTAATTTATTTTTAATTATTTATTCATTTTAGAGGAGAGAGAGAGAAGGGGGGAGGAGCAGGAAGCCTCAACTCCCACATGTGCCTTGACCTGGCAAGCCCAGGGTTTTGAACTGGCAACCTCAGCATTCCAGGTTGATGCTTTTATCCACTGTGCCACCACAGGTCAGGCACATTCCATAGTTTTTATCATCTGCTGATGTGTCACTAGAACTATTGCTGCTACTACCCTGTTTCCCCAAAAATAAGACCTAGTGCAATTTTTTTCAAGCTTAGAAATTATAGGGCCTCCCCTGAAAATAAGATCTAGCGCATCTTTAGAGCAAAAATTAATATAAAACACTGTCTTATTTTGTGGGAAACAGGGTACCTTTGAATCACTACAGTCATTGTTAATAGCTTTCTGTAATTTGCATTTTACATGCTGGGGGTATATTAAATTGACTATTTCAACTCCTCACTGGAAAGCAATTATCACTTTTCTTGTTATTGTAGGGACTCACCTCCATGATGATTTAACTTATATCGGGGGGAACAAAATGGTTTAAAATAAAAAATGACAGCCCTGGCCGGTTGGCTCAGCGGTAGAGCGTCGGCCTAGCGTGCGGAGGACCCGGGTTCGATTCCCGGTCAGGGCACACAGGAGAAGCGCCCATTTGCTTCTCCACCCCTCCGCCGCGCTTTCCTCTCTGTCTCTCTCTTCCCCTCCCGCAGCCAAGGCTCCATTGGAGCAAAGATGGCCCGGGTGCTGGGGATGGCTCTGTGGCCTCTGCCTCAGGCGCTAGAGTGGCTCTGGTCGCAACATGGCGACGCCCAGGATGGGCAGAACATCGCCCCCTGGTGGGCAGAGCGTCGCCCCATGGTGGGCGTGCCGGGTGGATCCCGGTTGGGTGCATGCGGGAGCCTGTCTGACTGTCTCTCCCTGTTTCCAGCTTCAGAAAATGAAAAAAAAAAAAAAAAAAAAATGACAGAAAGCTATTAGCAATAACTATGTAGTAATTTGGAAATAGTTCTGGTGAAACATCAGTGGATGTTGAAGACAGTTAAGATCTCAGAAAAAGGCCCTGGCTGGTTGGCTCAGTGGTAGAGCGCAGCCTGGCGTGCAGGAGTCCCGGGTTCGATTCCCAGCCAGGGCACACAGAAGCGCCCATCTGCTTCTCCATCCCTACCTCTCTCCTTCCTCTCTGTCTCTCTCTTCCCCTCCCACAGCCAAGGCTCCATGGGAGCAAAGTTGGCCCGGGCGCTGAGGATGGCTCTGTGGCCTCTGCCTCAGGCACTAGAATGGCTCTGGTTGCAACAGAGCAACGCCCTAGATGGGCAGAGCATCGCCCCCTGGTGGGCATGCCTAGTGGATCCTGGTCGGGGCATGCGGGAGTCAGTCAGTCTGACTGCCTCCCCATTTCCAACTTCAGAAAAATACACACACAAAAAAAAATCTCAGAAAAGTTTTAGCCATGATGTCTGAATAAAGCAAAATTAAGGTGAGCATGTAACTAACATGGTCACTCAAGGTTTTGTATCCAAAATGTGAGTCTTCTTCTTATTATTTTTATTTTTTTTAATTAATTTATTTATTTATTCATTTTAGAGAGGATGGGGGGAGATAGAGAGAGAGAAAGGGGAGGAGCAGGAAGCATCAACTCCCATATGTGCCTTGACTAGGCAAGCCAGGGTTTTGAACCAGCAGCCTCAGTGTTTCCAGGTTTACGCTTTATCCACTGCGCCACCACAGGTCAGGCTTCTTATTATTTTTTAATTGATTTTAATTTATTGTGTTTACATAGATTCTAGTGTCCCCCCGAATGCATTCCCCCAGTGTTTGACTCTTCTTTTTTTTTTTTTATTAGAGTCAGAGAGAGGGACAGATAGGGACAGACAGACAGAAAGGGAGAGAGATGAGAAGCATCAATTCTTCGTTGCAGCACCTTAGTTGTTAATTGATTGCTTCTCATACTTGCCTTGATTGGGGGTGGGGGGCTCAAACCAGATGAACCTGCACTCAAGCTGGAGACCTCGGGGTCTCAAATCTGGGTCCTCCGCATCCCAGTCTGATGCTCTATCCATTGCACCACCGCCTCGTTGGGCTCTGACAATTTTTGAAATTAAAACCAGCTGAGGTCCTGGCCGGTTGGCTCAGTGGTAGAGCGTTGGCCTGGTGTGCAGGAGTTCCAGGTTCGATTCCTTGCCAGGGCACACAGGAGAAGCGCCCATCTGCTTCTCCACCCCTCCCCCTCTCCTTCTTCTCTGTCTCTCTCTTCCCCTCCTGCAGCCAAGGCTCTATTGGAGCAAAGATGGCCCAGGCGCTGAGGGTGGCTCTGTGGCCTCTGCGTCAGGCGCTAGAATGGCTCTGGATGCAACAGAGCAACGGCCCAGATGGGTGGAGCATCGTCCCCTGGTGGGCATGCCGGGTGGATCCCGGTCGGGTGCATGGAGGAGTCTGTCTGACTGCCTCCCCATTTCCAACCTCAGAAAAATACAAAAAAAAAAAACCCAGCCGAGCCTGACCAGGCGGTGGCGCAGTGGATAGAGCGTTGGACTGGGATGCAGAGGACCCAGGTTCGAGACCCCAAGGTTGCCAACTTGAGCGCAGGCTCATCTGACTTGAGCAGAAAAAGAAAAAGCTCACCAGCTTGGACCCAAGGTCGTGAGGTCCAAGGTCGTGGCTCAAGCAAGGGGTTACTCAGTCTGCTAAGGGCCTGCTGTCAAGGCACATATGAGAGAGCAATCAATTAACAATTAAGGTTTTGCAAAAAAAAACTGATGATGGATGCTTCTCATCTCTTTCCGTTCCTGTCTGTCTGTCCCTACCTATCCCTCTCTCTGACTCTCTCTGTCCCTGTAAAAAAAAAAAAAAAAACAGCTGGAAAAGTTTTCCCATATTCATTGCACTGATAAGGCCTCTCATCTGTGTGAACTCTCTGGTGTGTAAGGTGATGTCTTTGAATAAAGGATTTTCCACATTCACTGCAGTCATAAGGTCTTTCTCCTAAGTGAACTCTGATGATTACTGAGGTTGGAAGCAGCTGAAAAGATTTCCCACATTCACTGCACTGGAAAGGCCTTTCTTCTGTGTGAACTCTCTGATGTTGAACAAGGTTGGACCTTTGGCTATAAGATTTTCCACATTCACTGCACTTATAAGGTCTTTTGCCAGTGTGCACTCTCAGATGATAACGCAAGCCAGGGCAAGAGAAAACATTTCCCACATTCACTACATTCATAAGACTTTTTTCTACTATGAAGTCTCGTGTTGAGTGAGGTAAGATTGATGGTTAAAGGATTTCCAACATTCACTGCACTCAAAAGGCCTTTTTCCTGTATGTACTCTCTGGTGTAGAATGAGTATTGAACTACTGGTAAAAGATTTCCCACACTCACTGCATTCATAAGGCCTTTTCCCAGTGTGAGCTCTCCAATGTACAAAGAGGTAAAACTTACTTCCCACATTGCATGCACTCACCATGCCTTTTTCCAGTGCGAACTACAGTGTCAAATAAGGATGGCTGTTTGGCTAAAAGATTGCACACACTCATGGCACATGTCACCTTTTTTCCCAATGTGACTTCTCCAGGGATAAATGAGGACAAATTTTTGGTTAAAGGATTTCCCACATTTGCCACACCTATACTGCCTTGGCCCAGAATGAATTCTTCAATGCCAATTGAGGGTTGAGCTTCGCCAAAGAGAATTGCCACATTCACCATGCACATTAAGCCTTTCCCCAGAGTGTACTCTCTGGTGAACAGCAAATGAAGACTGGTATCTGAATGCTTTCTCACACTCACAGCACACAAAACACTTCCTGCCGGTGTGGACATCCTAGTTCCGAATGTGTGTGTGTCTGGGGCTGAAGGCTTTGTTATACTTTCCCTGGGTGAAATGAAGTTTTCTCTTTTGTACAGTTGTCCAGCACAGGTGATTTGGTTGGACTCCTCCTTGGTGTACGTGTTCGGCTGCTGCAGATGCTCTGAGTTGGCCAGGAAGTCCTTCTCAACTTCAGCACGGGTAAGAAACTTCTCTGAAATATGGAATCCAGAGCTCATCCCGAACAAGGCCCTGTCCACACTGCTTCTGACGGGTTTCTTGACATGGTGCTACTTCTGGTCATGTGGGAGGTGTGTACTAAAAGCACATTGTTTCATACACACCCCACACCTGAACACTGTCGGCTGTGTGGCATTCCTTGGCGCTTAGTCAACTGGAATATGTCCCTCAAGAAGGGACCACAATTCTCACAGAAGTGGGTCTTCTGGTAAGGCAGAGCTGCCTTGGAGGTAATGGTCTATGACACTCCTACAGAAACACTCTGTTCACTGGGTGCTTCTACATCCTCTGCTCCACATCATCAACCTGAATGTATATAAATGCTGGTAAAGTACATGTTGACTATAGGAAAGGAGCAACACTATCACAAATGTGCCTCTGTCATATCTAGGAAGGAGTCTGTAGGAAGCTTTTCAATGAGAGAAGTAAAAATCTGGTTGTAGAAGTGGCTATTGGGCATGACTATACCTCTAAGGCAGGGGTCTCAAACTCACGGCCCGCGGGCCGCATGCGGCCCGCCCACCAATTTTGTGCGGCTGCAGACTGGCCCGCAGACTAATCCACGAAGTTTGATTACTCTGCAGGCTGCACAAAATTGGTGGGCGGGCCGCATGCGGCCCGCAGGCCGTGAGTTTGAGACCCCTGCTAAGGCAAAAGAATGGTGAAGTCATCACCAGGAAAGGACACAAGAGTCAGATATAACACAAAAAAGCTAAGCATATTCTAAGACTTGTTCTTCAACAAGATTTCTATAGGATCTTTTCTGCTGGTGACATTAGACTGTGGAAAAGCACATGTCCAAACTCAGAAAAAACCAATTGTAGGTCTGACCTGTGGTAGTGCAGTGGATAAGGCACCGACCTGGTAATACTAAGGTCGCCAGTTCAAAACCCTGGGCTTGCCCTGGCCGGTTGGCTCAGTGGTAGAGTGTCGGCCTGGCATGCAGAAGTCTCGGGTTCGAGTCCCAGCCAGGGCACACAGGAGAAGCGCCCATCTGCTTCTCCACCCCTCCCCCTCTCCTTCCTCTCTGTCTCTTTCTTCCCCTCCCACAGCCAAGGCTCCATTGGAGCAAAGATGGCCCGGGCGCTGGGGATGGCTCCTTGGCCTCTGCCCCAGGCGCTAGAGTGGCTCTGGTCGCAACAGAGCGACGCCCCGGAGGGGCAGAGCATCGCCCCCTGGTGGGCAGAGCGTCGCCCCCTGGTGGGCGTGCTGGGTGGATCCCGGTCAGGCGCATGCGGGAGTCTGTCTGACTGTCTCTCCACGTTTCTGGCTTCAGAAAAATACAGAAAATAAATAAATAATAAGATAAAATAAAAAAATTATTAAAAAAAACAAAAAAAATTGAAAAAAAAACACACAACTAAACCAATTTTAACAGATTAGTTACTGTTTGAGGCCCATTTAAAGATACATGCTTATCACATGTCACATGTGGACCAATGTTGCAGAGCAATAGAGGAAGAGATGAGAGAAATGTGTGAGATATGAAGTCTAGAGACGTGGAGGTTCTCTATGAAATAGAAGTCAGGGTAAAAATGACAAAATAGTAGAATGGATTAGTCAGCACAGTGGCAATGATGAAAAAGTGAATAAAGCATCGATCTGGAATGCTGAGGTCGTCTGTTTGAAACCCCAGGCTTGCCTGGTCAAGGCACATATGAGAAACAACTACTCTGAGTTGATGTTTCCTCTCCTACTGCCGCCCCCCTTCCTTCTCTCTCTCCTCTCTCTAGAATCAATAAATTTAAAAGAAATATTAAAGAAAAAATAGATAATTAAGTTCTGAGGATCTAACGTAAAATATGGTAACTATAGTTAATAATGCTGTATGTTACATTTAAAAGTTATTGGGAGCCTCACCTGTGGTGGCACAGTGGATAGAGCGTCAACCTGGGACACTGAGATCACTGGTTCGAGGCCCTGGTCTTGCCCAGTCAAAGCACATATGACAAGCAAGCAATGAACAACTAAAGTGAAGCAACTATGGGTCGATACTTCTTGCTCCCTGCTCTCTGTAAAACCAATAAATAAAGTCTTAAAAAAATAAAAGAAGTTATTGGGAGAGTATATCTTATGTACTATTACCAAAAGGAAAAAAAATTAATTATATCAAGTGATGGAAGTGTTAATTAACTAGATTATAGCAATTATTTCACAATATATACATACATCGGATTATTACATTGTACACTGGAAATATATACCATATTCTAGACCAGCAGTATTAAAACAAAAACAAAAAAAAGAGAAAAAATCTAAACTAAATTCTACAAATCATGCAAAAGAGTCTTGAGAAATAGCCCACAGTTCAGGAAAGTAGTGACAATGACAATGCCTGGGAAATGTCAGCTAAGGGAAGGGACTAAATGAAGTACTATGGACCTGGAAACACTGACCTGGCAGGAAGGGGGAAAGCATGGGGAAATGCATTAGGCTCACTGCAATCCTAAACCACAAGAGTTCAGTGCAGCAGTTATTGGGCCTGCAGCAGAGAAGAAGGCAGAGCAAACCCCCCCCCCCCCCAGCCCTAGAAAAACAGAAAGCCAGAGAAAAAAAGCAGTGCCTAAGCCCTGGCCGGTTGGCTCAGTGGTAGAGCATTGGCCCGGTGTGTGGAGGTCCCACGTTTGATTCCTGGCCAGGGCACACAAGAGAAGCGCCCACCTTCTTCTCCACCCTTCCCCCTCTCCTTCCTCTCTGTCTCTCTCTCTTCCCCTTCTGCAGCCAAGGCTCCATTGGAGTAAAGTTGGCCTGGGCACTGAGGATGGCTCCATGGCCTCCACCTCAGGCGCTAGAATGGCTCCAGCCGCAATGGAGCAACGCCCCAGATGGGCAGACATCGCCCCTTGGTGGGTTTGCTGGGTGGACCCAGTTGGGCACATGCGGGAGTCTGTCTGACTGCCTCCCTGCTTCTAACTTTGGAAAAATACAAAAAAGAAAAAAAAAAAAAAAAGAAAGCAGTGCCTACGGACCACATGTGAGGACAGATCACCTTCTCAAGAAAAAAGAATGAGGCAGGACTGAGCCTAATCCAAGTCACTGGTGAGACTGTGAGAATCTTACCCACAGAGGATATAAGTACAAAAGTTGTCCAGCATCACATCGTGGTACATGTGTCTCTGAGCTTCATCAAGGAGACTTTAATCCTCCCGGGAGAAGTACAGGGCAACATCCTCAAAATTCACATTATCCTGTCAAGATGGTGACAGAGGAAATCATAAATTCTCTTTCTGAGAACCCCACAGTCCATCACCTCACACATCTTCCCATAGCTCAGCTTCCTCCAGAGCTCCCCAGCTCAGAGGAGATACCAGGCCTAGGAGTGATGTCTGCTCACTCCTCACAGGGTCTCCTGATGCAACAGGGGACCTCACAGCCCCTCAGCAACAGGCCATGGGGACGCATAGATACCTTCCAAGCTGTGGGCCAGGCCTGTAGGACCCCATCCCTCCTGTAAAGCAATTCCCTTGAAGTGTCTCAGACTATAACTGTTAGGCTCAGCCAAAGATGGGCTCCTGTTTATCTGGTCCCCACGCCAGGGCTTGGGGCCATCAGTCCTCACTACATCCATATATATCCACACCGTACTGTTCACGCTATCTCTCTAAAATCCTCAGTCCCAGAGTTACATTCCCAGAGACCTGTTAACCTCTCTGTGCCACATTACAGAGATCTCTTTTGAATAACCTATGTCTTTGACACATAGCATCCTGACAGTGCTTAACAAATTCAAGGAGGATCCAGAACAACATTATTCCCTATGATGGATCCCACAGACAGGGAAAGCTCCGAATGCACTTTAATAACCTCTTTGCTTGCCTGACCAGGCAGTGGCACAGTGGATAGAGCGTCGGACTGGGATGCGGAAGACCCAGGTTCGAGACCCTGAGGTTGCTAGCTTGAGCACGGGCTCATCTGGTTTGAGCAAAGGTTCACCAGCTTGAGCCCAAGGTTGCTGGCTCCAGCAAGGGGCTACTCGGTCTGCTGAAGGCCCGCAGTCAAGGAACATATGAGAAAGCAATCAATGAACAACTAAGGTGTTGCAACGGGCAATGAAAAACTAATGATTGATGCTTCTCATCTCTCTGTTCCTGTCTGTCTGTCCCTGTCTATCCCTCTCTCTGACTGTCTCTGTAAAAATAATAATAATAAAATAACCTCTTTGCTACCCTCTGATCTTTAATATTCATCACCTAGAACCACAGGCGACTTAAAGATACTTTTTTTTTTTTTTTTTTTTTGTATTTTTCTGAAGCTGGAAACGGGGAGGCAGTCAGACAGACTCCCGCATGCGCCTGACCGGGATTCACCCGGCACGCCCACCGGGGGCGATGCTCTGCCCATCTGGGGTGTCACTCTGTCACGACCAGAGCCACTCTAGCGCCTGAGGCAGAGGCCAAGGAGCCATCCCCAGTGCCCGGGCCATCTTTTGCTCCAATGGAGCCTCGGCTGCGGGAGGGGAAGAGAGAGACAGAGAGGAAGGAGAGGGGGAGGGGGTGGAGAAGCAGATGGGCGCTTCTCCTATGTGCCCTGGCTGGGAATCGAACCTGGGACTCCTGCACGCCAGGCCGACGTTCTACCACTGTGCCAACCAGCCAGGGCCAAGATACTTTTTCTTTTTGTATTTTTTCCGAAGAGAGAAGGGGGTAGGCAGACAGACAGACTCCTGCATGTGCCAGACAGGGATCCACCGGGCATGCCCACCAGGGGGCAATGCTCCGCCCATTGGGGCATTGCTTTCCTGCAAACTGAGCCATTCTAGCGCCTGAGGCAGAGGCCATGCAGCTGTCCTCAGCGCCTGGGCCAACTTTGCTCCAATGGAGGCTTGGCAGTGAAAGGGAAAGAGAGAGACAGAGAAGAAGGAGAAGGGGAAGGGTGGAGAAGCAGATGGGCGCTTCTCCTGTGTGCCCTGGCTGGGAATTGAACCTGGGACTTCCACACGCCGGGGCCAATGCTTTACAGCTGTTAAAGATACTCTTGATATTCTATTGCTGCAATGCACTTGCTGTTCCCTTGATAGAGTATGCAGTTTTCCAGGTATAAAAAGAGCAGGAACAATAGGCTAGTATGAAATGTCACCAGGGTGGAAAGTCTCCAGTTACCTAGCAACAGGCAACGCTAAAAAGACTGGTTTCACAGGTAGGTTTTTGCCCCCAAGGTGAACGTACCTCCCCATCATGTCACTAGATATGAGGTTCGAATCCTCTGACCTTTCCTTCCATAGCATGAAGCCAGTTAGAGAGTATAGAAGTTCCTTTAGAGAAGGAACAAGGGGCTCACGAAAAACTTAATACAACTCCCATACAAGGGCAGGTGCTGATAAGATAGCTCTAAAAAGGTAGTAGTGTGCCTGACCAGGCGGTGGTGCAGTGGATAGAGCAACGGACTGGGATGTGGAGGACCCAGGTTCGAGACCCCAAGGTCGCTAGCTTGAGTGCAGGCTCATCTCGTTTGAGCAAGGCTCACCAGCTTGAGCCCAGGGTCACTGGCTCAAGCAAGGCATCACTCAGTCTGCTAACCCCCACCCCCCTGTCAAGGCACATATGAGAAAGCAATGAACAACTAAGGAGCCACAACAAAGAATTAATGTTTCTCATCTCTCTCCCTTCCTGCCTGCCTGTCCCTGTCTGTCCCTCTCTCTTGACTCTGTCTCTGCCACAAAAAAAGAAAAAAAAGGTAGTAGTGCCTGAAGAGGTAGTAGTTAGGTCCTGTGGATAGAGTAGATGGCTCAGTGGCTAAAGCTGGGCCTGGCATATGTACCTCCCAGGTTCGATTCCCGTGAGGGCACAGAAGAGAAGAAACCATCTGCTTCTCTCTCCCCATCCTCTCCCATTTCTCTCCATCTTCCCATCCTGCAACCAGCTCAGCCCCAGGCGCTGAGGATAGCTCGGTTGGTCTGAGCATCAAGCATCGGCTATCTCATTTCCTCTTACTTAAAAAAAAAAAAAGTAGTTAGCCTCACATCACACACACACAAAAAAAGAGCGCATGCCAACACCCTGGCCCGCCGTTTGGGCTGCTTGCTAAATGATTTTCTT
Organism: Saccopteryx leptura; assembly: GCF_036850995.1. Classification (NCBI taxonomy): domain Eukaryota; kingdom Metazoa; phylum Chordata; class Mammalia; order Chiroptera; family Emballonuridae; genus Saccopteryx; species Saccopteryx leptura. Next base: position 82,431,375 of record NC_089505.1, on the reverse strand, counting down.
CGATTTGCACTTGGCTCGCTGAATAATACACTTTCGCTCGCTCTCGAGTTCTACGGCTCTTATTTCTTCCCTCGCCAAACTCCAGAACCGAGGTCACAACCCTCTTTTCTCCACTCCAACTGCCTAACGGTCCGGGATGCCGGGGCCTGGGCTGCAGGACGTGACCGGCCCCCACTCCCGGGCTCTGTGTCGAAGGGGTGAGGCGGTGAGGGCCCCGTGGATGCGCTCACCTCAGCGGGGCGCCTCAGCGCGGCCGCGGCCATCGGACTCTGCGGGCGGGGCGGGAGGGTGACAGAGGGAACCCAAAGCACAGTAGTCGCTGTCCTGACTACGGCGCTTGTCACCCGGGCAGCGTGGCCGAGCCTCAGAACTGCAACTGAGTGCCACAGACCGTGACTCCTCCGTCCAGAATTCAGACTGCAAACGGCGGAAGTCCCGCCCCTAGACCATGAAATCCCACGAAAATGCTTTTCTCTTTATCTATCATTGGCTGAACCTTCCGCACGTTTTTCTGGGTAATGTAGCTCCCAGCCTTGTAGCCACGTAGAGAAGTTCTTTATCCTGGCCTCGTAGAACGTTCACTATGGGAGTATTCCTGCGAGGTAGTTTCTACTGCCAGAGAAGGGCTTTGCTCATTGTTGTGTGTGTGTTAGAGACAGAGAGAGGAACAGATAGGGACAGATAAGGATGGAGAGACACAAAGCATCACCATTGGGGCACCTCGGTTGTTCATTGCTTTTTCATGTGCTTTGACCCAGGGAGCTACAGCAGTGATCCCTTGCTCAAGCCAGCAACCTTGGGCCCAAGCTGTTGAGCCTTGCTCAAACCAGATGAGCCTGCACTGAAGCCAGCGACCCCGGGGTTTTGAATTTGGATCCTCCCCGTCCCAGTCTGACACTATCCACTGTGCCAGCGCCTGGTCAGGCTAATTGATTTTTACAGAGACATTGACTATTGTCCCATTTACTTAAGCATTCATTTGTTGATTTTTGTGTGTCCTGATTGAAGATTGAACCTGCAACCTTGGAATAGTGGGACAATGCTCACGTTTATTTGTTCACAGGTTCTTACACATTGAGAAACTTATACCTTACTAAAGCTTTAAAAATTGTTCAAAATAAAAACTTAAAGATTCCCCACACTTCTCAGAAAATAAGCTATATTGGTCTACAAGCTCTTCTGTACTAGTGAGGTTGGTCCAGCTTCAGCGGAAACTGGCAAAGGACAGATGTGGTTATTATGAGGAATATGATGATGGTTTCATAGGTTCATACCTATGTGAAACTTTATTAAATTGTACACTTGAAATATATGCAGATAGTACATGTAAACGGATAGTGAAGTTTTAAAAACCTTTAAATCCCAACATTTTTAGAAAAAATAGGTTTGACCACCCTACACTGAATCCATGGTCTCTCTCTCCTCATGCTTTTTGGTGTATTACCTCAAAGGCAGCAAGTATGCTGAGTAACAAACATTTCCCCTCTGAGTAAACAGGAATGCTTCCTGGGTCGAGCCAAATCCCTGGACTACAGCTCCCCCTCCCTTTCCTGTTCTGCTGTAATAACAGCTTAGAGAGGGACATCATTGACAGGCTATGGGAACACACAAAACCTTTCAATTATTTTTATTTTGACAATGATGTCAGCTACACAAGATAAACATGCCTGCAGGTCCTGAGATCTGTGTACACTGATCATGCAGTCACTGCCACAGAAGTGTTTCTGGATGCATGTTTAGAAGCACATTCACCTAGTTGCCTGCAGTCTCCTCCAATCCCTATTAGGCCAGTGTTTCTGAACCATCTATGGTTTGGTTCTCCCTGGATCCAGTCTTTCAACTAGTGACCATAGGGCACAGGAATTTTTATAGACCTAAGAACGATAGCCCCTTGACAGTGCTGGTATAATTTGTAATATTTTGCTTTGGGTTAAAAAAAAAACACCAAAAACATGCTACTGTCGTTAAGTACCTGAGGTCCTCACACCTACCTCCTCCTCAGGGTCAGACTCCTAAACCATGTAGCATTCAAATAAGGACCAGAAAGGCTATGGAGAGTAATGCAAGTTGATCAAATCTGGCAAGTTACCTCCTGCCATCATACAGTATTTCAACAAGTAGAGAAAGTTTGAGACCCCCTAAACAGTTGTTCACCTCTTCTAGCTTGTAGAGTCTAAATCAGTTTATAAACTACTCCATACAGTGAAAAGAACCAAGATGAAAGGGGAATTAAAAGAGTAAGGCCTCGATTATTGTACAAGCCAAGAGCAATGTGCAGTGGGCACTTCTCAAGTTCATGAACTGGAAAAACTCATCACAAGTCTCATGTGAGAGCCACACATCCCTGGAACAGGTAGTCATTTCTTTGCAAGGTAAACGAAATCCTGATATTCTCTGGGCCAACACTAGAAAGGTTCATATTCAAATAAGTCATCAAGGGAAAGCTGATCCTCCTCTAAGGACTCGGGTTATTCTTAGTTAACTACAATGTCTACTGCTCACAACAATAAGGGGATATTTTATCGCTTCATATTCATTTTAAAATATCCTCTAATTTTTGTAAGGAGTGTAAATGAGACCAGAGGTCAGCTTTCCTGAGCACATTAGGGTACTGACTGTTGCAAAATCTGTGGACCTGCCAGGTGGGACTAGTGAAAGGACTTTAGCCACAGAAACTAGCAGCACCATACCTAGAAGGAACCCTGGACAAATCAAAAGTGCAACATACTTATACACGCTTCCCACAGTGATGAAATCTTATGGGGGCTCTCCCCACTGTGCATATTCAGATATATGAGTTTAAAATCAGATAGATGGCTCCTCAGAATTTCCTCCAGTGTTGTTACACTGAACAGAAAATTGCACATTCCCTGCACATCTAAGGATTTTCTTTAGTGTGAACTCTCTGATGTTGAGAGAGGGTAGATTTTCGCATAAAAAATTTCCCACATTCACCACACTCATAAGGCCTTTCGCCAGTGTGACCCCTCCGGTGTTGACTGAATTGGGAACTATCCCTAAATGACTTTCCACATTCATTGCACTCATAAGGCCTTTCACCAGTGTGAACTCGCTGATGATAACGAAGTTTGGAACTACAGATAAAAGACTTCCCACAGTCACTGCACTCATAAGGCCTCTCTCCTGTGTGAACTCTGTGATGGTAACGAAGGGTGGAACCAGAGGCAAAAGATTTTCCACACTGACTGCACTTGTAAGGCTTTTTCCCTGTATGAACTCTCCGATGATAAGAGAGAGTGTCGCTACTGGCAAAAGTTTTCCCACAGTCACTGCACTCATAAGGCCTTTCTCCAGTGTGAACTCTCTGGTGCCGAACCAGTATGGAGCTACTGGTAAAAGATTTCCCACAGTCAATACACTGATAAGGCCTTTCTCCCCTATGAAGTCTCCGATGATATCCAAGGCCAGAGGTAGAGGTAAAAGATTTACCACACTCACTACATTTATAAGACCTTTCTCTATTATGAATTCTCTGGTGTATTGAGAGGGAAGATTTGTGGCTAAATGATTTCCCACATTCACTACACTCGTAAGGCCTCTCTCCAGTGTGACCTCTCTGGTGTTTAGTGAACTGTGATCTATCCTTAAAGGTTTTCCCACATTCTCTGCACTCATAAGGCCTTTCTCCAGTGTGTACTCTGTGATGATAACGAAGGCTGGAGCTAAAGGCAAATGATTTCCCACATTCACCGCACTTATAAGGCCTTTCTCCTGTATGAACTCTCTGATGGTAATTGAGGGTGGAACTAGACGTAAAAGATTTGCCACATTCACTGCACTCATAAGGCCTTTTTCCTGCATGAGTTCTCAGATGATAACAGAGCGTGGAGCTAGAGGTAAAGGATTTTCCACATTCACTGCACACATAAGGTTTTTCTCCTGTGTGAACTCTCCGGTGTTGAATGAGTGTTGACTTATTGTTAAAAGATTTTCCACATTCACTACACTCATACGGCCGCTCACCTGTGTGAACTCTCTGGTGTAAAATGAGGTTATTTCTTCGAATAAAGGATTTCCCACATTCCCTACACTCATAAGGCCTTTCTCCTGAATGAGTTTTCTGATGATACTGGAAGTCAGATCTAGAAATAAAAGACTTCCCACATTCATTGCATTCATAGGGCCTTTCTCCTGTGTGAACACTCTGATGATAACGGAGGGCAGAACTAGTAGTAAAAGATCTACCACATTCACTGCACTCATAAGGCCTTTCTCCAAGGTGGCCTCGCTCATGATACTGCAGAGTGGAGCTGCACGTAAAAGATTTACCACATTTACTACACACATAAGGCTTTTCTCCTGTGTGAATTCTCTGGTGTCGGACAAGTGTCCACCTATTGTTAAAAGATTTCCCACACTCACTGCAATCATAAGGCCTTTCTCCAGTGTGAACTCTATGATGATAACGGAGGCTGGAGCTAAAGGTAAAAGATTTCCCACATTCATTGCACTCATAAGGCCTGTAACCTGAGTGAACTCTCAGGTGTATAAGAAGGTTATTTCTTCGAGTAAAGGACTTCCCGCATTCAGTACATTCATAGGGTCTTTCTCCACTGTGAACTCTCTGGTGATAGCGAAGGGCAGTCCGAGTGATGAAAGACTTCCCACACTCACTGCACTCATAAGGCCTTTCTCCAGAATGAACTCTCTGATGGTAACGAAGGTCGGACTTAGAGATAAAAGATTTCCCACAATCACTGCATCCATAAGGCCTTTCCCCTGTGTGAGAGCTCTGATGATAACTGAGGGCAGCGACAGAGGTAAAAGATTTTGCACAGTCATTACACTTATAAGGCTTTTCTCCAGTTTGAACCCTCTGATATCGAATGAATACTGAGCTGGGACTAAAAGATGGTGCACAGTCACCGCACACATAACTGTTTTCTCCTTTGTGCCACCCCCGGGGATGAATGAGGACAGATTTGTGGTTTAAGGATTTCCCACATTTGCTGCACTTGAACGGCTTTGCTCCTGTATGAATTTTTCGATGCTGAACAGCAGCTGATTTTCTACTAAAGGATATTCCATTTTCACCACACACACGAACCATTTTTCCGGTGTGGGCTCGGCAGTGCGTCACAAATGAAGATTTGTACCTGAACGTTTTCCCACATTCACTGCACACTAAACGCTGTCTGCCAGTCTGTACATCCTGATCCTGAGCCGGTAGGTGTTGAGGACTCAAGGCTTTCTCGCATTCCCTCAAAGGGTCATGACCCTTTCTGCTTTGTAAAGTTACTTCCCACTGGGTGTCTTTGTTTGGTTCCTTCACTTTAGGAGTGTCCTGTTGCTGCTGATGTCCCAGGCTGGCCACAAAGTCCTTCTTAACCTCCCCAAAGGTAAAGGTCTTCCGAGACATTTGGATTCGACAGCTCTTCACACATGAGGCCCTGTCCACACGACTTGTGAAGGGTTTCTCTCCAATGTGCTGCACCTGTTGCTTGTGAGAATTTGTGCTGAAATAAAATCGCTTTGCACACGCTCCACACTTCAGCAGTTTCTGGCTGTGTTTTGTGCCCTGTTGCTCAACTAAGTGGAAAATGTTTCTCAAGACTGGCTCGCAATTTTCACAAGGGTGGCTCTTCCGTGAATAGGAAGCTGCCTTGGAATTTCTTGCCTGTGACACTCTTACAAAAATGTTCTGTTCAGTGAGTTGTGCCACATTGTCTGCTCTACAGCAGCAACCTGAAAGCAAACAAATGTCAATAAATTACAGGTTGACTATAGAAAGGGGCTAAGCCCATCATAAATATACACAAGTCAGATGTATGCCTAAATACATAAAATGTATTTTTTTTTTCTTTTTTTCTCCCCCTGAAGTTAGAAGCAGGGAGGTAGTCAGACAGATTTCTATGTGCGCCCGACTGGGATCTACCCGCATGCCCACCAAGGGGTGATGCTCTGCCCATCTGGGGCTGTTGCTCCACTGCAACCGGAGCCATTCTAGTGCCTGAGGCAGAGGCCATGGAGCCATCCTCAGGGCCAGGGCCAACTTTGCTCCAGTGGAGCCTTGGCTGTGGGAGGGGAAGAGAGAGACAGAGAAAAAAGAGAGGGGGAAGGGTGGAGAAGTAGATGGGCGCTGTGTGCCCTGGCTGGGAATTGAACCCGGGACTTCCACACACTGGGCCAACGCTCTACTGCTGAGCTAAGTGGCCAGGGCTAAAATGCTTTTCAAAACAAGAAAATTCAGGCCTGACTGGTGGTGGTGCAATGCATAAAGTGTAGACCCAGAATGCTGTGGTCACTGGTTCGAAACCCTGAGGTTCCCTGCTCTGAGGATAGGTTCACCAGTGTTGGGTCACTGGCTTAAAGAAGACGACACTGGCATGGCCCTGGTCAAGGCACATATGAGAAGCATCAATGCACAACTAAAGGGAAAGCAGGCCCTGGCAGGTTGGCTCAGTGGATGGAGTATCCACCTGGCATATGGATGTCCCGGGTTCAATTTTTGGTCAAAGCATACAAGCGAAGCAACCATCTGCTTCTCTCCGTCTTTCTTTCCCCCTTCTATTCCTCTTCCCTCCCATAGTCAGTGGCTAGATGGGTTTGAGCGACAGCCCCAGGAATTGAGGATAGTTTGGTTGGTCTGAGCATGTCAGCCTCAGGCGCAAAAAATAGCTCAGTTGATCTAAGCATCATACCCAGGTGGGAGTTGCTGGGTGGATCCCAGTCAAGGTTCATGCAAGAGTCTGTCTCACCATCTCCCCTCCTCTCACTTATAAATACATAGATAAATAAAGTGAAAGAAACTATGAGTTGATACTTCTCACCTGCTCTCTCTTCTCTCAAAAAAAAAAAAAAAAAGAAAAAGAAAAGATAAGAAAATTCAGTTGAAGGACTGATTGATTTGTGTATTACTAGGCTTCTTAGGTCATAAAATGGTGGAAGGGGGAAGGATACATGGTCAGGGCATGATACAAGGAAGAGAAGAAGCAGGACACACAATTCATTTCCTCTGTCAACAGCTTCCTCTACAGCCTTTCCTGTTGTTGTTGTGAGGCTGGATAGAAACATGCATGCAAGCCCACTGATATCTAATTATAAGATATTAGTTCCTCCTCATGGTCACCAGCTTGAGCTCAAGGTCACTGGGTTGAACAAGGGGTCACTTGCTCTGCTGTAGCCCCCAGTCAAGGCTCATTGAGAAAGCAATCAATGAACAACAAAGGTGCTGCAATGAAGACTTGATTGTTCTCATCTCTCTCCCTTCCTTCCTGTCTCTCTCACTAAAACAAACAAAAAAAAAATCGGTTCCGGTAAAAGGTCAACATAAGGATTAGTGAACATCTCACAGCAGAACTTATAAGGGCCAACCGTAAACAGTATTTCAGGAAGAAGTGAGAAAATGAATGAGATGTGGAGTCAAGGGACATGAAAATATCCCTAGGCTAGAAACCACAGTAGAAATGATGAGTAGTAGAATAAACAAGTCAACAAACTGCAAAGGCTGGGAAATAAAGAATAGAAATGGGTGTGGCTACTGGTAATGACACAAAAATTCTGGTTGAACAAAGATGGTTCCTCTATGACCTAAATAAGGCCTTGATGGCCCAATTTCCATAGCTGTCATTCACTAAGACCAGACCCCCGTGAGCTCACTTCGCCATGGCTGGAGAGATATCTACCTTGTGATACATACAAAAAGGGCTCTTACTCAAAAGTCCTGGATGAGCAACTACATAGAATAAGGATGACACAAGAAAAAAACAGAACAAGTGCATGTCCAGGTCTCTCTTAGAGCAACTCAGCATACAACAGACCCTGGAAAAAGATCTAAGCGAGTAATGTCAGCATGATGGTGAAGGAAATCAGCCTTCATCACCAACAACAAAATAGTAAGACAACTATCTATAAAAAAAACATTGACGTTGGCACTGGTCAGTTGGCTCAGTAGTAGAGCATCAGCCTGGTGTGTGGATATCCTGGGTTTGATTCCCAGTCAAGGCACACAGGGGAAGAGCCCATCTACTTCTCCAACCCACCTCCTCTTGCTTCTCTCTCTCTTCTCCTCTCCTCCTGCAGTCATGGCTTGATTGGAGCGAGCTGGCCCCAGGCACTGAGGATGGCTCCAAGGCTGCCGCCTCAGGCACTAAAAAATGGCTCTGGCCTGACCTGTGGTGGAGCAGTAGGATAAAGCGTCGACCTGGAAATGCTGAGGTCGCTGGTTCGAAACCCTGGGCTTGCCTGGTCAAGGCACATATGGGAGTTGATGCTTCCTGCTCCTCCCCCCTTCTCTCTCTCTGTCTCTCCTCTCTCTCTCTCTCTGTCTCTCCCTCTCTTCTCTAAAATGAATAAATAAAACAAACAAACAAACAAAAAAAAAATGGCTCTGGTTGCAACATAGCAAGGGCCTCAAATGGGCAGAGCATTGCCCCCTAGTGGACTTGCTGAGTGGATCCTGGTAGAGGCCCATGCAGGAGGAGTCTGTCTCTGCCTCCCTGTCCTCTCACTAAACAAAACAAAACAAAACAAAAAAACATTGACCTTTGGAGGACTCCAGAGTACAGTTAAGATACAACCACAACACAGGGGAGCATAAAATGGGGAATAACCACAAGGTCGAGGACATCAGCTTAGTGAAGACACTCGGGGAAGGGAGGAAAGGAAAAGGGCAGGAGCCTGGTGTACCAGCCAAAGGTGGTCTAACATTCCCAATGTCCTGTTCTGCAGAGGACCCCAGAAGGCTTTGGCCACAGAGGTCCTCAACAGCTCCCACTACAGCTGAGTACCTTCACAGTTTGCACCGCATTAAGAGGCCAAATGTCTATAGGCACAGACCCCAACTGCCTGTTCCACAGAGGGTACTAGCAGCTCTCACACTCAGGAAACCAGCAGCCACTCCCACCAGAGACCTGTCAGACAATAGCAGGTTAGTTGCCCCCCACCCAACAAGGAGCTCTTGCTCCATTCCAGGAGCAGGGAAGCCACACCCATACACCCTGATTCACAACTGTTCCCTGAATGCCCCTACTGGATAACCGGACTCCGTGGCTGTCATAAATGCCCATGTCACAGGCCCCAAAGTGACGACAGCCCTTCTGAAGGGCTCCTCAGACTCCAGAAATACGATGCGTGTGTATCTGTGCTCTGGCCAGAGAGGCTTTATCACCGATCAGTGTGTGACTGCAACTCACACAGCAAAGCCAGTGGCACTGGGGGCTATTCAGTATCTAAAACCCTACAACTGCCATTGCTCTGAGTCTCTTCTCATCCTACAATCCAGATTCACACTTGCTGCATGGGTGCCTGAAAATCAGACACTAATGCCACCATCACTACCGGGGTGCCCCGCACTTGGCATCAGAAGAAAACACAGACAAAACAATTCCCATGAGAGAACAAAATCAAAAGGTTCCCAACAACCTTCTCTCCTACTGTGAACACCCAAAGCCTTAGCTGTTGAAGACCCCTGCTGTTTCACTACCCTTGCCCTCAGGTTACAGAGAGCTGCAGGCACTAAGTTACTGGGCCTTCTTGTAGTCAGAACTGCAGCAACACCCCACCAAGACAGCACGGTGACACCCACACACAGGTGAAGACATTCCTCATCAAAACCTTTCTATAAAGTGTGGAAGACGTTCTGCTCTGTGAAATGTACATAAAGATGACTACAATGAATAAATAAATAAGGAAACATGACATCCCCTAGACCAAAGGAACACAATAATTTGTCAAGCACTTCAAAAAACTAAGATCTGGCCTGACCAGGCGGTGGCGCAGTGGATAGAGCGTTGGACTGGGATGCAGAGCACCCAGGTTTGAAACCCTGAGGTCACCAGCTTGAGTGTGGGCTCATCTGATCTGAACAAGGGGTCACTCGGTCTGCTGTAGCCCCCCAGTCAAGGCACAGATGAGAAAGCAATCAATTAACAAATAAGGAGCTGCAGCTAAGAATTGATGCTTCTCATCTCTCTCCCTTCCTGTCTGTCTGTCCCTATCTGTCCCTCTCTCTGTCTGTCACAAAGAAAGACTTCAAAATAAAAAAAATTAAAAAAGCTCAGCAAGCTACATAAAAAACAGACCATTGTGCCCTGGCCGGTTGGCTCGGTGGTAGAGCATCGGCCTGGCGTGCAGAAGTCCCGGGTTCGATTCCCGGCCAGGGCACACAGGAGAAACGTCCATCTGCTTCTCCACCCCTCCCCCTCTCCTTCCTCTCCGTCTCTCTCTTCCCCTCCCGCAGCCAAGGCTCCATTGGAGCAAAGATGGCCCGGGCGCTGGGGATGGCTCCTTGGCCTCTGCCCCAGGCGCTAGAGTGGCTCTGGTCACGGCAGAGCGACGCCCCGGAGGGGCAGAGCGTCGCCCCCTGGTGGGCGTGCCGGGTGGATCCCGGTCGGGCGCATGTGGGAGTCTGTCTGACTGTCTCTCCCCGTTTCTAGCTTCAGAAAAATATTAAAAAAAAAAAAAGAAAAAAAAAAACCCCAGACCATTGTAAAAAACAAACAAAAAAAAAAAACCCAGACCATTGTATAAAGTAAAATATACATACAAAATAACATTTTTTTAAGCGACAGGGAGAGACAGGAAGGGAGAGAGATGAGAAGCATAAAGTAGGTGCAGCACTTTACTTGTTTATTTTATTTTATTTTTTTAAGATTTTATTTATTCATTATAGAGAGGGGACAGAGAGAGAGAGAGAGAGAGAGAGGGAGAAGGGGGGAGGAGCAGGAAGCATCAACTCCCATATGTGCCTTGACCAGGCAAGCCCAGGGTTTTGAACCAGCGACCTCAGCGTTTCCAGGTTGACGCTTTATCCACTGCACCACCACAGGTCAGGCTTTACTTGTTTATTAATGGCTTTCTCATATGTGCCTTTACTGGGGGGCTCCAGCTGGGCCAGTGACCCTTTACTCAACTGAGTGACCTTGGGCTCAATCCAGCAATCTTTGGGTCATGTCTATGAACCATGCTCAAGCTGGTGAGCCCGCACTCAAGCCGGAGATTTTGGGATTTTGAAACTGGGTCCTCCATGTCACAGGCCAACACGCTATCCACTGTGCCCCCACCTAGTCAGGCCAAAATAACATTTTCAGCAGAGAAACAGTAAAATAATATATAAACAGAGCCTGACCTGTGGTGGCGCAGTGCATAAAGCATTGCCCTGGAACGCTGAGACTGCTGGTTCGAAACCCTGGGCTTGCCTGGTCAAGGCAATAAATGGGAGTTGATGCTTCCTGCTCTTTCCCCCTTCTCTCTCTCTCTCTCTCCCTCTCTCCTTCTCTCCCTTCCTCTATCTCCACTCTCTAAAAATGAATCAAATCTTAAAGAAATTAAATAGAAAATACTGTGCTGAAATAAAATAATGCAATAGAAAGCATTAACAGTTAACTTGATCAATCAAAAGAACTAGTCTAAAAATAAAAGTAGTCTTAAAATCATGCAAAGAAGGAAAAAAAGACAAAAAAACTGGGCCCTGGCTGTTGGCTCATTGGTAGAACGTCAGCCTGGCGTGCAGGAGTCCTGGGTTTGATTTCCGGTCAGGGCACACAGGAGAAGCGTCCACCTGCTTCTCCACCCCTCCCCCTCTCCTTCCTCTCTGTCTCTCTCTTCCCCTCCCGCATCCAGGGCTCCATTGGAGCAAAGGTGGCCCGGGCGCTGGGGGTGGCTCTATGGCCTCTGCCTCAGGCGCTAGAATGGCTCTGGTTGCAACAGAGCAATGCCCCAGATGGGCAGAGCATCGCTCCCTGGTGGGCATGCAGGGTGGATCCCGGTTGGGCGCATGTGGGAGTCTGTCTGACTGCCTCCCGGTTTCCAACTTTAGAAAAATACAAAAAAAAAAAAAAGACAAAAAAACCGAGGAGAGTAAGGAAAGCCTACATGAATTATGAGTTATCATGAAACAATAATATTTCCATTATGAGAAGTTGAGAAAGAGGAGAGAGAGGAAGGTACAGAAAGCTCTCTCAAGTTCTCCTCCCCACTCCCATCAGGGCACGTACAGGAAAAAATCGATGTTCCTGTCTCTCTCTCTCACTCTAGTCTCTCCCTCACTCTCTCTAAAACCAAGATAAACATCAAAATAATAAAGTCAGTAAGAAATAAAGATGATTTCTAGAAATGTTAAAAACAATAAAAGAAATTCATACAGGGTGATATGGGCATGAGTGGTTTTCTTAGCTGCAACATTACACACCAGGGAAGTGTGTGATGGCATGTTCTAAATGCTGAAAGAGCCTGACCAGGCAGTGGCGCAGTGGTAGAGCGTTGGACTGGGATGCAGAGGACCCAGGTTCGAGACCCCGAAGTCGCCAGCTTGAACACAGGCTCATCAACTTTGAACAAGGCTCACCAGCTTGAGCCCAAGGTCGCTGGCTCAAGCAAGGGGTCACTCGGTCTGCTGTAGCCCCTGGTCAAGGCACATATGAGAAATCAATCAATGGATAACGAAGGAACCGCAATGAAGAATTGATGTTTCTCATCTCTCTCCCTTCTGGTCTGTCTGTTCCTATCAGTCCCTCTCTCTGAAAAAATAAAATAAATAAAAACAAAACAAAATAAAATAAAATAAATGCTGAAAGAAAACTGCAAGCCACCTCTGGCTGGCTGGCTGGCTCAGTGGTAGAGCGTCAGCCCGGTGTGTAGAAGTCCCGGGTTCAACTCCCGGCCAGGCACAGAGGAGAAGTCCCCATCTGCTTCTCTACTCTTCCCCCTCTCCCTCTTCCTCTCTGTCTCTCTCTGTCTCTTCGCCTCCCGCAGCCAAGGCTTCATTGGAGCAAAGTTGGCCCGGGCGCTGGGGATGACTCCATGGCCTCCGCCTCAGGCACTAGAATGGCTTCGGTTGCAATGGAATAATACCCCAGATGGGGCAGAGCATCGCCCCTGGTGGGCATGCCGGGTGGATCACAGTCAGGCTCATGTGGGAGTCTGTCTGACTGCCTTCCTGCTTCTAGCTTCTAACTTTGGAAAAATACAAAAAAAAAAAAAAAAAAAAAAAAGAAAAGAAAAAAGAGAACCCCCCCCCCCAAAGAAAGCCAAAATACTTTACTAGCAAAGCTGTCCTTCATAAATAAAAGAAGGACACTTCCTCAGATTAACAAAAGATGAGGGAATATGTCATCACTTGCCCTACCCTACAGGAAATGGTACAGTGAGTTGTCCAAGCTGAAATGAAAGTGTGTAACTGGCAACAAATGCACTGTATTATTGATATTAGTCTGACTGGGCCTGGCCATAAAATGGAGCTATATAACAATATACTAGCCTGACCAGGTGGTGGCAAAGTGGATAGAGCATCGGACTGGAATGCAGAGGACCCAGGTTTGAGATGCCCAGGTCCCCAGCTTGAGCGCGAGCTCATCTGTTTTGAGCAAAAAGCTCACCAGCTTGGACCCAAGGTCGCTGGTTTGAGCAAGGGGTTACTCAGTCTGCTGAAGGCCCATGATCAAGGCACATATGAGAAAGCAATCAATGAACAACTAAGGTGTCGCAACGAAAAACTGATGATTGATGCTTCTCATCTCTCTCCGTTCCTGTCTGTCTGTCCCTATCTATCCCTCTCTCTGACTCTCTCTCTGTCTCTGTAAAAAAAAAAAAAAAAAAAGTTAAAAAAACCCACAATATACTAACAATCCAGTTTTGTTGTTTTTTAACTTACTGATTTTAGAGAAAGAGAGGGAGGGGGTGGGGAGAGAAAGAAACACTGAATTGTTCTTCCACTTATTTATGCATTCATTGGTTGATTTTTGTTTTGTATTTTTCTGAAGTGAGAAGCAGGGAGGCAGGCAGACAGACTCCCACAGGCACCCAACCGGGATCTACTCCACAAGCCCACCAGGGGGCGATGCTCTGCAGATGGCCAATTCTCCTGTGTGCCCTAACCAGGAATTGAACCCAGGACTTCTACAGGGCTGACGCTTTACCACTGAGCCAACCAGGCAGGGCCTCATTAGTTGATTCTTTTTTTTTTTTTTTTTTAAAAGATGGTTCTAATTTCTTTTTTTATTTTATTTTATTTTAATTTATTCATTTTAGAGAGGAGAGGGAGAGACAGAGAGAGAGGAAAGACAGAGAGAGAGAAGGGGGGAGGAGCTGGAAGCATCAACTCCCATATGTGCCTTGACCAGGCAAGCCCAGGGTTTTGAACCGGCGACCTCAGCATTTCCAGGTCGACGCTTTATCCACTGCGCCACCACAGGTCAGGCCATTAGTTGATTCTTGTATATGCCCTGACAGGGGCACCCCTGGCAACCCCTGCACTTTGAAACAATGTTCTAATCAACTGAGCTACCTGGCAAGGGCTACTAACAATCTAGTTTTTTGGTTTTTTTTTGTTTTTTAAGTGAGAAGGGAGACAGAGAGACAGACTCCTACATGTGCCCCCACCGGGATTCACCTGGCAAGCCCCCAGAGGACAACACTCTGCCCATCTTAGACCATTACTTGGCAACCAAGCTACTTTTAGTACCTGAGGTGCAGGCTCCATAGAGCCGTCCTCAGTGCCTATGACCAATGCACTTTGAACCAATTTAGCCATGGCTGTGGGAGGTGAATAGAGAAAGAGAGAGAGAGAGAGAGAGAGAAGGGGGGAGTGGGTGCAGCAGAGAAGCAGATGGTTGCTTCTCCTGTGTCCCGAGAGGGAAATCAAATCTAGAACATCCACACGCCCCGCCGACACTCTACCACTGAGACAGCCAGCCAGGGCCAGTTTGCTACTTTTATTTATTTATTTATTTATTTTTCTGAAGCTGGAAACAGGGAGGCAGTCAGACAGACTCCCACATGCGCCTGACCAGGATCCACCCAGCACGCCCACCAGGGGGCGATGCTCTGCCCATCCGGGGTGTCACTCTGTCGCCTGGGGCAGAGGCCAAGGAGCCATCCCCAGCGCCCGGGGCCATCTTTTTGCTCCAATGGAGCCTTGGCTGAGGGAGGGGAAGAGAGAGACAGAGAGGAAGGGGGGGTGGAGAAGCAGATGGGCACTTCTCCTGTGTGCCCTGGCCGGGAATCGAACCCGGGATTCCTGCACGCCAGGCCGACACTCTACCACTGAGACAACCAGCCAGGGCCAGTTTGCTACTTTTATAACAATGTTACTAATTTAGTTATCAAACTCATGTATTCTATAAAAAACTAAAGTATATAATTAGCCATAGCCAGGCGGTTCAGTGTATAAAGTGTCAATCCAGCACCCATGGCCCATGGGTTGGACTCCTGGCACACACCAGAAGCAATCAGTGACTACACCACTAAAGGGAACAATTAAGTGACAACAACAAGTTGATGTTTCTTTTGATCTCTATTTCTTTTTTTTGGTTTTTGTTTGTTTGTTTGTTTGTTTTTTGTATTTTTCTGAAGCTGGAAACGTGGAGGCAGTCAGACAGACTCCCCGCATGTGCCTGACCGGGATCCATCTGGCACGCCCACCAGGGGGCGTCGCTCTGTTGCGACCAGAGCCACCCTAGCGCCTGAGGCAGAGGCCATGGAGCCATCCCCAGCGCCTGGGCCATCTTTGCTCCAATGGAGCTTTGGCTGCGGGAGGGGAAGAAACAGAGAGGAAGGAGAGGGGGAGGGGTGGAGAAGCAGATGGGCACTTCTCCTGTGTGCCCTGGCCAGGAATCGAACCCGGGACTTCCGCACACCAGGCCGATGCTCTACCACTGAGCCAACCGGCCAGGGCTGATCTCTATTTCTTACCTCCTCTTTCCCTTCATTTCTCTCTCTCAGAAGCAATGGAATAATTTAAAAAAGAAAGAAAAAGTATATTATCAATCCTGCACTTTTACCTCCGGCCAAGTTCTTGCTATAGTTGAAAGGCCTCTTCCCCTCCGGCTGGTGTACATCAAAAGTTAACATCACAGGCGGGAGCTAAATGACTCTACCATGTCCCTTCCCTACCTTCTGCTCACTCCCACCATGCTCAGACTTGCAGTTCTTACTCTCACTCAAGGCCAAGAACAACCTGACTGCAGGGATGCATCAGCACCTGTCTAAAAAAAAAAAAAAAAAAAAAAAAAAGCCTGACCAGGCGGTGGCGCAGTGGATAGAGCGTCGGACTGGGATGCGGATGACCCAGGTTCGAGACCCTGAGCTCACCAGCTTGAGCACAGACTCATCTGGTTTGAGCAAAAGCCCACCAGCTTGAACCCAAGGTTGCTGGCTCGAGCAAGGGGTTACTTGGTCTGCTGAAGCCCCACGGTCAAGGCACATATGAGAAAGCAATCAATGAACAACTAAGGTGTTGCAACGCGCAATGAAAAACTAATGATTGATGCTTCTCATCTCTCTCCGTTCCTGTCTGTCTGTCCCTGTCTCTCTCTCTCTCTGACTCACTCTCTCTGTAAAAAATAAATAAATAAATAAATAAAATAAAATTAAAAAAAAAAAAAAAAAAAGAATAAGTAAAATAGAAAGTAGAAAAACAGTAAGATCAAGTCCAAGAGCTGGGTGTACTTTTGTTCTTTTCCAAGCAAGAGGAGGGAAGATAGAGAGACAGACTCCTACATGTGCCCTGACTGGGATTCACATGGTAACCCCCGTCTGGTACCAATGCTCTGCGCATTGGGGGCCATGCTCACTACCGAGCTACTTTTAGCACCTGAGGCAGAGGTTCCATGAAGCCATCCTCAGTACCCAGGGCCAATGCCCTACAACCAATTGAGCCATTGTTGAGAGAGGGGAGAGAACGAGCGGGGAGAGAGAGAAAAAGGAGTAATGGAGAAGCAGATGGTCACTTCTTCTGTGTGCCCTGACCAGGCATCAAATCGGGGACATCAACAAGCCAGGCCAATGCTCTACCACTGACCCAGCTGGCCAGGGCCTAAGAGCTGATTTTCAAAGACAAAAAAAAATTGACAAAGCTTTAGCTGAGTTAATTTAGAATAGAGGGAAGACTCAAATAAATCAACTCAGAAATAAAAGAGAAATTACAATTGAAAAACACAAACATAAAGGATCTCAGAAGACTACCATCAAATCAGACAGGTCAAGAAATCAGCTACCTCAGAAGACACAAATAAATTCGTAGAGCCTGATCTGTGGTGGCGCAGTGGATAAAGCATCAACCTGAAACTCTGAGGTCACTGTTTCAAAACCCTGGACTTGCCTGATCAAGGCACATATGGGAGTTGATGCTTTCTGCTCCTCCCCCTTCTCTCTCTCTCTCTCTCTCTCTTCTCTCTAAAGTCATTAAATAAAATGTTAAAAAAAGAGAACTTAAAAAATAAATAAAAAAAAAATAAATTCATAGAAACCTACAACCAATCAATACTCAATCATGAAGAAACAGAAAATCTGAATAGACCAACGACAAGAAAGAAAATTAAACAAGTATAAAAATAAAATCTCCTAAGAAAAGGATCATGACCAGATAGATTCACTAGTGAGTTCTATTAACATTTTTAAAATGACTGTCAATCCACCTGACCAGGCAGTGGAGCAGTGGATAGAGCGACGGACTGGGACACGGAGGACCCAGGTTCATATCCTTGAGGTTACCAGCTTGAGCGCAGGCTCATCTGGTTTGAGCAAGGCTCACCAGCTTAAGCCCAAGGTCGCTGGCTTGAACAAGAAGTCACTCGGTCTGCTGTAGCCCCCTGGTCAAGGCACATATGAGAAAGCAATCAATGAACAACTAAGGTGCCGCAACAAAGAATTGATGCTTCTCATTTATCTCTCTCCCTTTCTGTCTGCCCCTATCTATCCCTCTCTGACTCTGTCAAAAATAAATAAATAAATAAAAAAAATGATTGTCAATCCTTTTTAAAGTCTTCCAAAAGTTTAAAGAAAAAGACATTTCTGCCTGGCCTGTGGTGGTACAACGGATAAAGCGTCAACCTGGAATGCTGAGGTTGTTGGTTCAAAACCCCAGGCTCACCTGGTCAAGGTACATACAAAAAGCAACTA
This sequence comes from Saccopteryx leptura, assembly GCF_036850995.1. NCBI lineage: Eukaryota > Metazoa > Chordata > Mammalia > Chiroptera > Emballonuridae > Saccopteryx > Saccopteryx leptura. Next base: position 82,413,516 of record NC_089505.1, on the reverse strand, counting down.
TGAGTTGAAGCTTCTCATTCCACTTCTTTCTCTTTCTCTCTCCCTCTCCTCTCTCTAAAATCAATTAAAAAAGGAAGAACAAAAAATAAATAAAATAAATAACCTGGGCTACATCAAACTAAAAAGTTTCTGCACAGAAAAGAAAATAATCAACAAAGTGAAAAGTGAGAAAATGCTTGTAAGGGCTAACTCATAAAGGGTAAATATCTTAAACCATAGGCCCTGGGTGGGCAGCTCATTCGGTTGGAGTGTTGTCCCAACAGACCAAGTTTGCAAGTTCAGTCTGAGTTAGGGCACATAGAAAAAAGCAGCCAATGAATGCACAACCTAGTAGAACATCAATGTTTCTCCCCATCCCTCTGTCTCTCAAATATCAATCAATCAATCAATCAATCAAAAATATAAATTGCATGACCAAGCGTGGTGCACTGGATAGAACGTCGGACTGGGATGTGGAGGACCTAGGTTTGAAACCCTAAGGTCTCCAGCTTGAGTGCGGACTCATCTGGTTTGAGCAAGGGGTCACTCGCTCTGCTGTAGCCCCCCGGTCAAGGCACGTATGAACAACTACGGTGCCTCAACGAAGAACTGATGCTTCTCATATCTCTCCCTTCCTATCTGTCCCTCTCTGTCTCTGTTAACAAAAAAACCCAAAAAACAAATGAGCTAACAATCAAAATAAAGACAGACTCAGAGAGAGGAGGCTGATAGCTGGGGTGGGATTGCGTGAGGAGTGTGGAGGGACTGAGCAAAAAAAAGAGAAGGGGAGGTGGCAGGGCAGAAAAAACTCATGTACATTGAAAACGGAGGTGATTGCTGGTGGGGAGAAGGGGTGGCACAAGGTAAAGCAGGTACAGGGGACAACTGGTGATGGAGGCTGATGACGTGGCGGTGAACACACAACACAGTGTACAGATGATGCGTTATGTAATTGTGTACCTGAAACCTGTACAATTTTGTAAACCAGTGTCACCTAATAAACCCAATTAAAAATGTAAAACATAAATAAACTCAATGTGAACAATTACATTACAAAATATTCTGAATTTCTTTTTTTCTTTTAGTACGTCCGTGCGCGAGCGTGAGAGAGAGAGATAGGGAGAGAAATGAGAAGCATCAATTTTTCATTGCAGCATATTAGTTGTTCATTGATTGCTTTCTTTTCTTTCTTTTTTTTTTTTTTACAGAAACAGAGAGAGAGTCAGAGAGAGGGATAGACAGGGACAGACAAACAGGAACGGAGAGATGAGAAGCATCAATCATTAGTTTTTCGTTGCGCATTGTAACACCTTAGTTGTTCATTGATTGCTTTCTCATTTGTGCCTTGACCGTGGGGCTTCAGCAGACTGAGTAACCCCTTGCTGAAGCCAGTGACCTTGGGTCCAAGCTGGTGAGCTTTTGCTCAAACTAGATGAGCCCATGCTCAAGCTGGCGACCTCGTGGTCTCAAACCTGGGTCCTCAGCATCCCAATCCGAAGCTCTATCCACTGCGCCACCACGTGGTCAGGCTGATTGCTTTCTCATATGTGCCTTGAATGGGGGGGCTACAGCTGAGTGAGTGACCCCTTGCTCAAGCTGGCAACCCTGCACTCAAGCTGGATTGAGCCCATGCTCAAGCCTGCAACCTCGACATTTTTTTTTTTAAACAGGAAGCATCAACTTAGAGTAGTTGCTTTCTTTCTTTCTTTCTTTATTTATTTTTTACAGAGGCAGAGATAGACAGGGACAGACAGACAGGAACGGAGAGAGAAGAGAAGCATCAATCATCAGTTTCTCGTTGCGCGTTGCGACTTCTTAGTTGTTCATTGATTGCTTTCTCACATGTGCCTTGACCGCGGGCCTTCAGCAGACTGAGTAACCCCCTGCTGGAGCCAGCGACCTTGGGTCCAAGCTGGTGAGCTCTTTGCTCAAGCCAGATGAGCCCGCGCTCAAGCTGGTGACCTTGGGGTCTCGAACCTGGGTCCTTCCGCATCCCAGTCCGACGCTCTATCCACTGCGCCACCACCTGGTCAGGCAACCTCGACATTTTGAACCTGGGTCCTCAGCATCCTAGTCCAGCGCTCTATCCCAGGCATCCCCAAACTGCGGCCCCCTGAGGCCATTTATCCGCCCCCCGCCACACTTCCGGAAGGGGCACCTCTTTCACCGGTGGTCAGAGTGAGAGAAGCACTGTATGTGGCGGCCCTCCAACGGTCTGAGGGACAGTGAACTAGCCCCCTGTGTAAGAAGTTTGGGGACCTCTGCACCACAGCACCACTGCCTTGGTCAGGCCATTCTGAATTTCTAATTCAAAAAGTTGCAACTGTTAAAAATTTGATTATATGCTACTTTAGAAACACATATTTAAAAAACTACAATGAGGCACTTGCTGAGTGTCTCTGTGGTTAAAGTGTCATCCCAGTGCACCCAGGTCATGGGTTTAATTCCCACTCTTGGCACATAGGAAAAGCAACCAATGAGTGCACAACTAAATGGAACAATGAGTTGATGCTTCTCTCTCTCAAATCAATGGGGAGAAAAAAAACTACAATGACATCACCTCTCACTTGGTAAGAATGGCTACCATCAAAACAGCAGAGGTAAGTGTTGTCGATGTGGATAAAACAGAACCCTTGTACACTATGGTCGCAATAAAAAAAAAGGGCAAAATTACAGAAATCTGGGGCATGAGGGAAAATAAAACCATGTTGATCAAAACGTACAAATGTTCCTTTATAAGATGAGTGAGGTCTGCCTGACCTGTGGTTGCGCAGTGGGTAAAGCATTGACCTGGAATGCTGAGGTTGCCAGTTCAAGACCCTGGACTTGCCTGGTCAAGGTATAATTTGATGCTTCCTGCTCCTCCTGCCCTTCTCTCTCTCCCCTCTCTAAAATGAATAAAAATGAAATCTTAAAAAAAAAAAAAAAGATGACTGGGGTTTGAGGATGTAAATAAAAGGCATGGTGACTATAGTTGATAAATGATATATGCTTGAAATTTACTGAGAGTACTAGTTCTTAAGCATTCTTAGCATAAAAAATACATGGTAACTTTATTTGGTGATAGATATTTAATTAACTTCACTGTGGCAATTATTTCACTATATACATATATACATATATATATATCACCATACTGCACACTTTTATACAAGTTCTTATCTCCACAAGAGAAAAAAAAAAGGAAAACAGATCTAAACACTATAAACTGAGCAGAATTGTGTTAAAGAAAAACCCATGGTTCAGATAAATAAGGACCATGACAACATGTGCAACTCCAACACAAGTAGGCTGGAGGAAATAAAGCTAAAAGGGGTCCAATCTTGGGATACAGACGTGATATGGATCTGGACACATTAACCCAGACAATGAGGGCAAGCATGGTGCATCCATTAAGCGCAACGCAATACTACTGACCTTGAATCCTTCCCTAAAAGGGTTCAGTATTGGGCCTGCAGGGGACCGAAGAGGGCAGTGCAAACAAAGCAGCCCTAGCAACACAGCAACTACCCAGAAAACTGAAGTAAGCAGTGCCCTGCGGTCTTCACCTGAGGACTGAGAGAGAGTGGTCAGGGTTGAGAAAATACCACTTCCCCGAAAATAAGACCTAGTGCAATTTTTTTCAAGCTTAGAAATACAAGGCCTCCCCTGAAAATAAGACCTGTGCGTCTTTAGGAGCGAAAATTAATATAAGACACTGTCTTATTTTCAGGAAAACAAGGTAGATGGTTGTACATGGAAATAGACTCACAAGAAATTCTTGATGGAATTTTGAGTTTGGCCGGTTATGCTGATGTCTGTGATGATACGACTACAGTGTATTAATAAATGTTGATTATTTGTTCAACAATAAATGTGAATTTCTTGTTCATGGAAAATAAGACATCTCCTGAAAATAATACCTAGTGCGTCTTCAGGAGCAAAATTAATACAAGACACGTCTTCTTTTCAGGGAAACACAGGAGTCTAGTCCAAATCACCACTGAGGATGTGAGTCTTACCCAGAGAGGATATGAGTGCAAAGTTCTCCAGCATCACATGGAGGTACAGACGTCTTTGAGCCTCATCAAGAAGCCTCCATTCCTCCCAGGAGAAGTAAATGGCAATGTCGTCAAAGGTCACACTGACCTGTGATGATGAGATGGAGAAAGCCATGAACATCCTGCCTCTGAAAAACCACAATCCATCTCCCACACATCTACCCCCCTCCACTCATTCTCCTCCAATGCTCCTCGCCTTGGGCATTCCATAGCTGGATGTCACTGATGCCCATCCTATCCTCAGGGTCCCTTTAGTCATTATATTCAGCCCTCAGCAACAACAGGCAGGAAGGCACAGGGAGGTAACAGAATTCTGGTCCGGGCCTGCAGGGTTCCATCTATCCTGTCATGAATTCCCTTGCGTCTCTAGATTGTGACAGGACACAGCGAAAGGTGGACTCCCTGTGTCCCCAACACAAGGGCCCTGGGGCTGTAACTCACACTTCTTTACTATATGCGGCTTAAGTGTCTGTTTGTCACCAATAGCTTATTGGTTGCTTGCGTAACTGTACTAGCCAATGGGGTGAAGTTGCCACGGCATTCAAATAGTCTCGCCTTCTGGCATGCCACCTCACAAATTGAGGTTAAAGATGGGAGCAATTATTATGCTGTTAAGAAATCTTAACACCAGAAGGGGTTTTTGCAATGGTACAAGACTAGAGGTTCTCCAATTGAAAAATAATGTCATAATAGCTAAGTCTTTGGCTCCTCTAAAGGTGAAATACATGTCATTCCAAGAATTGATTTGGCTCCATCTCAAACAGGGTTGCCGTTTCAATTGAGACGTAGTCAATTTCCTGTAAAACTTGCCTTTGCTATGACCATCAATAAGTTTCAGGGCCAAACGCTTAAGCGTGTTGGCATTTTTTTACCTGAGCCTACATTTGGACACGGTCAACTTTATGTTGCCTGTTCAAGAGTTCATGAAAGAACGGACGTAAAATTAAAAATAATTGATGATCCTCTGCAAGGCGAGCTTAAAAATGATGGAAAGATCTACACAAGAAATGTTGTATACAAAGAGATCTTTGACATGTGAATTAACATTTTATTATTTAAATCACCTTTATTTATTGAGCTAGCGGTGGCTCTTAAGAAATGTACCACCAGCGGTTTCCTTCATTGCACTCTACTTTAAGCAATTAAGCAAGTAGAAGGGGGAAACCCCGTGGGGCAGTAAGCAAAGCGTCCTCGCCGCCTGCCCTGGGTAATTCAGTTTGAATTAGCAGACATCTTTACACAAATCATTTTAATTACAATTTATAATATCTAGAACAGCGGTCATTTCGTATGACCGCCGGGCTTTCTAGTCCCGTTAATATGCTCATCATGCAGTATATTGTACCTCTCTTAACACTTTAGTCCCACTTGCAATTGCAGTTACACGTGGGAGGCTGCAGTTTGGATTTGTGAGGGACAGAGTGTGGGGGACTGGCAGTGAGCTGACAGGGTCCTTGCTGCTCATCACCCCACCTCACTTGCTTAAGTTGCTAAAAGCTAAGCTCTTCCCTACACCTCATGTTGCCCGTGAAGCTGAATGTTTTGACTTGTCCCATCTCCAAAACCTCTGATTATTTTAAGTTGCTAGAGCAAATTAGAGGCCCTTCCTCTCACCCTTTGTTTGTTCTGATGTTGGCTGATTTCAGTTATGCATGGTGGGGGACATTCCTGTTTATGCCTCAGATGTGTGACTTTGTATGGGAGACTTCCTTACTTTGCATACAGCTCTGTATTATATACCGTTTCCCCGAAAATAAGACATCCCTTGAAAATAAGACCTAGTACCAATTTTTTTCAAGCTTAGAAATATAAGGCCTCCCTCTGAAAATAAGACCTGGCGCGTTTTTAGGAGCAAAAATTAATGTAAGACCCTGTATTATTTTCGGGGAAACACAGGTAGATGGTTGTACATGGAAATAGAGTCACAAGAAATTCTTGAAGGAATTCAGAGCTTGGCTGGTTATGCTGATGTTTGTGATGATATGAATACATGTTGATTTTTTATTCTTTTGGTTCAACCATCAATGTGAATTCTTGTTCATGGAAAAATAAGCCCTCCCCCCCCCCCGCAAAATCAGACCTAGCCCGTCTTGAGCAAAAATTAATATAAGAAACGGTCTTATTTTTCGGGGGGAAATACGGTAATAGAGCAAACCGGGGTTTCTGCTGTAGCGCTGGCTTGCCCTTAGCTTGCAGAGGCCTCCTGGTCCCGTGACTTCTGAGTTTTTTTTCTTCTTCTGCATCGTTCTCACTCGGACCTGGACCCTTTACTCGCCGGGCGCTGGTACCCCGGCAATTTGCGCCTTTGGGGAGCCGCTGCTCTGAAGGCCGCCTCCACGCTCCCTACGTGCCTCCCAGAAACACCACTGAATTCCCGATGCCCGGAACCGCTTTCCAATCCATGTTGTGCTCGCTGTGTCCCCCTTGGGCTGCAGGATGTGACCGACCCCCGCACCCCCCTGTACCCCCCGGGGCTCCGGGTTCGGAGGGGTGAGGCGGTGAGGGCCCGGGGGACGCGCTCACCTCAGCCGGACGCCTCAGAGCAGCCGCCGCCATTGGAGTCTGAGGGCGGGAGCTGCCGGCACGGCGGTGCCTGACTCGGCCCTGGCGCGGGGCCCTCCGATCGGCGTCGCTGAGCCTCCCAATCCAGTCGGTGCGGCTGGGCTCGCCGCTCCTGCCAGCCTTCTTTGGTCACCTGAAAATAACAACACAGCGTTCCCAAGGCCAGAATGGACTCGCACAAGCAGCAAGAATGGCCGCCGCCAGGAGGAGGACAACGGAAGTCCTGCAGTCCTGCACTCCCCCTTCGGAAAGAATGAAATCTTCCGGAAACCTCTCATTCTGTTCTGTCATTGGCTTGACTCCGCATTGTCTTCTGCGTAATGGAGTTCCCAGCACTCCGCAGGCCTGAGAGGGGGGAGTTCTTCCCCAGCCACTTAGAATGCTTGGCGCTGGAGTGATCCCGTAAAGCAGTGGTCCCCAACCCCCGGGCAGCGGAGCGGTACCAGTCCGCAGAGAAAGAATAAATAACTTAGGTTATTTCCGTTATATTTATATTTAAGTCCGAACGATATTTTATTTTTAAAAATGACCAGATTCCCTCTGTTACATCCGTCTAAGACTCACACTTGACGCTTGTCTCGTAAGTTCGACAATTATATTTAAAAATACCACAGTAAAAAAAATAAAATAAAAAAATAAAAAAAATAAAAATACCACAGTTTTGGCCCTGGCCGGTTGGCTCAGTGGTAGAGCGTCTGCCTGGCGTGCGGAAGTCCCGGGTTCGATTCCTGGCCAGGGCACACAGGAAGGCGCCCATCTGCTTCTCCACCCCTCCCCCTCTCCTTCCTCTCTGTCTCTCTCTTCCCCTATCGCAGCGGAGGCTCCATTGGAGCAAAGTTGGCCCGGGCGCTGGGGATGGCTCCTTAGCCTCTGCCCCAGGCGCTAGAGTGGCTCTGGTCGCGACAGAGCGACGCCCCGGATGGGCAGAGCATCGCCCCTGGTGGGCGTGCAGGGTGGATCCCAGTGGGGCGCATGCGGGAGTCTGTCTGACTGCCTCCGCGTTTCCAGCTTCAGAAAAGTACACACACAAAAAAAAATTAAAAATACCACAGTTTTTACGCCGGTCGCATAATTTTATTTTGTGCATTTATCTGTCCCACCCTAAAGGCCGGTCCATGAAAATATTTTCTGACATTAAACTGGTCTGTGGCCCAAAAACGGTTGGGGACCACTGCTGTAAAGAAGTGATGCTTCTGTCTGACCTGTGGTGGCACAGTAGATAAAAGCCTCAACCTGGCTTGCTAAGGTCACCAATTGGAAACCCTGGGTTTGCCTGGTCGGGACACATATGGGAGTTGATGCTTCCAGCTCTTCCCCTTTCTTTCTTTCTCTCTCTCTTTCTCTCTCTCTCTCAAAATGAATAAATAAATAAAAAAGAAAAGGTCTTTGGACTATGATACCATTAAAAAAAAAAAAAAGAAGTGATGCTCCTACCTCTAGGGAAGGGCCTTGCTAGTTGCAGCAAAAACTCAATGCTTTTATTTTTTTAATTTTATTTATTCATTTTAGAGAGTGGGGGATAGAGGTCGAGAGAAGGGTAGGAGAAGGAGCTAGAAGCATTAACTCTCGTATGTGCCTTGACCAGGCAAGCCCAGGGTTTTGAACCAGCGACCTCAACGTTCCAGGTTGATGCTTTATCCACTGCCCCATCACAGGTCAAGCAAAAAACTCAATTCTTAAACTACCTGAAGATAGAGTGAGGGCTGAGTCCCACAAGACTGCAACCCCCACTTCAGAGGCCAGTTGCAAACCCAGGGGGGTTACCTGTGGTTCAAAACAGGTTATTGTTTTTTTAATAATTTTTAAAGAGTTTTTAAAATTCATTTTTATTAGAGAAATAGAGAGGAGAGAGAAAGAAGAAAGAGATAGAACAAGGGGGAGGAGCAGGAAGCATCAACTCTCATAGTGCCTTGACCAGGCAAGCCCAGGGTTTTGAACCGGTGACCTCAGCATTCCAGGTCATGATTTATCCACTGCATTACCACAGGTCAGGCCAGAACAGGCTATTGTTGATCAGAAAACCACAGGCCCCAAAATAGGATCAATCGTACTGAAAGTGCATGATACCAAACCTAGTTTAACACCTAATATAATTGCAGTTTTGACTTCTCCCAGAAACATAATCTAGTTTTTTAAAGATTGTATTTATTGATTTTAGAGTAGAGAGAGAAAGGCAGGAAAGGGGTAGGAGTGGGAAGTATCAACATGTAGTTGCTTCTCTCATGTGCCTTGCTCAGGCAGGCTCAGGGATTTGAACCGGTGACCTCAGCCTTCCAGCTTGATGCTTTTATCCACTGGACCACCACAGGCCAGGCCAGAAATATAATCAATCTGTGTGACCATTTCTGGTCAAATACCAGTAAAGTGATATGTCTCATGAAAACTCTTCATTCCCTAAGAAGAGGCAATCTGAATCATGAGAACCCTTCTAGGCCTTTTCTACTGAAAACAAGGTGTCCTGGCTCAAAAATATCTTGTCTTTTCTTTAGCTAATAGTCTCCTGGCCACACTGTGCTTCCTATAGGACCCTTCAGATAAGACCTCCAACTTAAGGGAAGGTGACTTTGCCTAAAATAATCCCACCCCTTTCCAAAATTTAAAAAGAATTTTACATTTTTTTACAACTCTCAGCACCCTGCAAGTATCTAGATGCAATGCTGCCCAATTCATGAATTACTTAAAGCCAGTTAAATCTTTAAATTTATTCAGTTGAATATTTATTTATTTGTGTGTGTGTGTGTGTGTGTGTGTGTGTGTGTGTGTGTGTGGCAGAGACAGAGAGAGTCAGAGAGAAGGACAGACAGGAAGGGAGAGAGATGAGAAACATCAATTCTTCATTGTGGCTCCTTAGTTCATTGATTGATTTCTCATATGTGCCTTGACCAGGGGGGTACTGCAGACCAAGTGACCCCTTGCTCGAGCCAGTGACCTTGGACTCAAGCTGGTGAGCCTTGCTCAAACCAGATGAGCCCGTGCTCAAGCTGGCGACCTTGGGGTCTCGAACCTGAGTTCTCCGCATCCCAATCCGGCGCTCTATCCAATACGCCACCACCTGGTCAGGCTGAATTTTTTTAAATTTATTTATTTATATATTTTTTTCATTTTTCCGAAGCTGGAAACGGGGAGGCAGTCAGACAGACTCCCGCATGCGCCCGACCGGGATCCACCCGGCATGCCCACCAGGGAGCAATGTTCTGCCCCTCTGGGGCGTCACTCTGTTGCATCCAGAGCCATTCTAGTGCCTGAGGCAGAGGCCAAGGAGCCATCCCCAGCGCCCGGGCCATCTTTGCTCCAATGGAGCCTCAGCTGCAGGAGGGGAAGAGAGAGACAGAGAGGAAGGAGAGGGGGAGGGGTAGAGAAGCAGATGGGTGCTTCTCCTGTGTGCCCTGGCCGGGAATCGAACCTGGAACTCTTGCACACCAGGCCGACGCTCTACCGCTGAAGAATTTTGTTTTTAACACTATAAATCAGCCTTGGCTGGGAAGCTGAGTTATTAATGTCATCCGGATACATCAAAGTTGTAGTCATTTTTCTTTTTTTAGTGAGAGGAGGGGACGCAGAGACAGACTCTCGCATGTGCCCCAACCAGGATCCACCGGGCAAGCCCTCCAGGGGGCAATGCTCTGCCCATCTGGGGCCCTTGCTCTGTTGAGACCGGAGCCATTTTTTAGCACCTGAGGCAGCAGCCATGGAGCCATCCTCAGTGCCTGGGGCCAACTTGCTCCAATTGAGCCACAGCTGCAGGAGGTTAGGAGAGAGAGAGAGAGAGAGAGAGAGAGAGAGAAGCAAGAAAAGAAGGAGTGGAGAAGCAGATGGGCACTTTTTCTGTATGCCCTGGCCAGGAATCAAACCCAGGACATTGACATGTCAGGCCAACACTCTACCACTTAGCCAAACGGCCTGGGCCAAAGTTGCAGATCTGATCCTTGGTTAGGGTACCTGTAACAATCAAGAAATGACGGCATATCTTTACCAGGCAGTATCACAATGGATAGAGGTTCAGCCAGGGATGCTGAAGACTCAGGTTCAAAACGCTGAGGTCACTGGCTTCAGTGTGGTCTCCCCAGCTTGAGTATGGGGGTTGCCACTTTGAGTGTGGGATCATAGACATGACTGCAGGTTACTGGCTTTAAGCCAAACGTCACTGGATTGAGCAAGGGGTCACTTGATCTGCTGGACCCTCCTGGTCAAGAGACATTCAAGAAAGCAATCAATGAACAACTAAGGTGATGCAATGGAGACAGGTGCTTCTCATCTCTCTCCCTTTCTGTCTGTCTATCCCTATCTCTCCCTCTCTCTGTCTCACTGACTCTATCTCTTGCTAAAAAAAAAAAAAAAAACAGGCCCTGGCCGGTTGGCTCGGTGGTAGAGCGTCGGCCTGGCGTGCAGAAGTCCGGGTTCGATTCCCAGCCAGGGCACACAGGAGAGGCGCCCATCTGCTTCTCCACCCCTCCCCCTCTCCTTCCTCTCTGTCTCTCTCTTCCCCTCCCACAGCCAAGGCTTCATTGGAGCAAAGATGGCCCGGGTGCTGGGGATGGCTCCTTGGCCTCTGCCCCAGGCGCTAGAGTGGCTCTGGTCGCGACAGAGTGACGCCCGGGAGGGGCAGAGCATCTCCCCCTGGTGGGCAGAGCGTCGCCCCCTGGTGGGCGTGCCGGGTGGATCCCGGTCGGGCGCATGCGGGAGTCTGTCTGACTGTCTCTCCCCGTTTCCAGCTTCAGAAAAGTACAAAAAAAAAAAAAAAAGTTCTAAAGTCCCAGACAGCTCACAGGGCTTGCTCAGGTCTGATCCCTGTGCTGAAATGCAAAATCAGTAACACTTAGAAGAGCTTTCAAAGTTCACCTGGAATGCTAAGGTCACCGGTTCAAAACTCTGGTCTTAAGAACAGTTTTATTTTTTTTTTTTTTTTAAGTATTCAATTTTCAGGAGAGAGAGAGAGAGAGAGAGAGAGAGAGAGAGAGAGAGAGAGAAGGGAAGAGGGAGGGTCAGGAAGCATCAACTCCCACATGTGCCTTGACCAGGCAAGCCCAGGGTTTCGAACCGGCAACCTCAGTGTTCCAGTTGGACGCTTTATTCCTCTGCGCCACCACAGGTCAGGCTCAAAACTCTGGTCTTGCTTGGTCAAGGCACCGACTGAGAGGCAACTAGGAGTTGATACTACTCCCTCCTTTCCCTGCTCCGCCTTTCTCTCTCTCCAATCTTTTTCTTTTTAATTTTTATTTATTTATTTTACTGAGGAGAGAGAGAGAGAAAGAGAGACAGAGAGGGGAGGTAAAGTAGAGAGAAGCAGGAAGCATACACTCGCATATGTGCCTTCACCAGGCAAACTCAGGGATTTGAACTGGCAACCTCAGCATTCCAGGTCAACACTTTATCCACTGCACCACCACAGGTTACTCCAATCTCTTAAAAAAAAAAAGAAATAAAAAGAGCTCTAGAGATTCGACACCAATCCAAATTTTTCTGACAGGGGTGAGGTAGAAACAGCAAGGGAGAAAGGAGGCAGTTTTCAGATACTGTCCAAGAATATAACCTGGTGCCTTTTTTATTTTTCTGTATTCACGCTGTATAGGGAATACAAAAAAATATTACATTTTTGGATCATTAAATAAACATGGTGATATAAACATGGACAATAAGAATACCTGAATGATAGGAGTAACTGGTTTTCCAGTTCATTGGTGTTGTAATCTATGGGAGTCCGAAAAGACCAAAGTAACAGGCTTTATTGAAAGGAAGAAAGGAACCCTGCTGGGCACTTCTCTGGGGAGAAGGGCACCGGTTACAGACTAGGGGCAAATTTTATAGGGTTTGGGAGAGCCTGAGGGGGTACTGAGTCAGAAGTTCCGGTATGTTCCCCTTTACGGTTTTGGCTTCCTGGAACTCTTCTCCTAGGTGCGATTATCCAGTAAGTGAGGGTGAGGTCAGGCAGCCAGGTGGAATAACAAAAGGGCAGTGGAAGTTCTGGTAAATTCATATATATATCAATTGGTAGTTTCCCAGATCTTCAAAGAGAACCATATTACTCAGCCACTGAGTTTTGGCTTTAACTTCTTTTTTTTTTTTTTACAGAGACAGAGAGAGTCAGAGTGAGGGATAGACAGGGACAGACAGACAGGAATGGAGAGCTAAGAAGCATCGATCATTAGATTTTCATTGCGCATTGCGACACCTTAGTTATTCATTGATTTCTTTCTCATATGTGCCTTGACCACAGGCCTTCAGCAGACCAAGTAACCCCTTGCTTGAGCCAGCAACCTTGGGTCCAAGCTGGTGAATTTTTGCTCAAACCAGATGACCCCACACTCAAGCTGGCGACGTCGGGGTCTCAAACCTGGGTCTTCCACATCCCAGTCCGATGCTCTATCCACTGTGCCACCACCTGGTCAGGCTGGCTTTAACTTTTTTTTTTTTTTTGTATTTTTCTGAAGCTGGAAACGGGAGGCAGTCAGATAGACTCCCGCATGCGCCCGACCGGGATCCACCCGGCACGCCCACCAGGGGGCGATGCTCTGCCCATCTGGGGCGTCGCTCTGTCGCGACCAGAGCCACTCTAGCGCCTGGGGCAGAGGCCAAGAAGCCATCCCCAGCGCCTGGGCCATCTTTTGCTCCAATGGAGCCTCGGCTGCGGGAGGGGAAGAGAGAGACAGAGAGGAAGGAGAGGGGGGAGGGGTGGAGAAGCAGATGGGTACTTCTCCTATGTGCCCTGGCGGGGAATTGAACCCGGGACTCCTGCATGCCAGGCCGATGCTCTACCACTGAGCCAACCGGCCAGGGCTGGCTTTAACTTCTTAATGGCTGGAAGGAGAGCCAGTGTCGTCAACCATCTTCATCACAGCAAAATGAAATCGGCACAATTAAAAAAAAATTGTAGATCTTATGAAGAACTCCAGACTGACTCATAAATTGATCTGAGTGGCCTGACCAAGCAGTGGCACAGTGAATAGAGCATCATATTAGGATGCTGAGAATCCAGGTTCAAAACACCGAGGTTGCCAGCTTGGGCTTGGGCTCATCTGACTTTGAATGAGCCTGCTAGCAAACACATTTCTTTGATATATATATATAATATATATTTATGGGTTTTGGTCCATAGATATATATTTTTATGGTATATATGATCATATATACACACATACATGAGTGTGTGATTTATATATATATATTATCTTTGCTATATATATAGATTTATGCTATATGTAAATATACATTTATGGTTGCTATATATATTTATGGTTATATATATTTGTGGTTCCTTATATTTTAAAAGATTTTATTAATTTTACAGAGAGAGGAGAAATGGGGTAGCAAGAAGTTATCAGTTCATAGTTGCTTCTCTTTAGTGGTTCATTGCTTGCTTGTTGTATAGGCCTTGACAAGGGAAGGCCAGGGTTTTGAACCTGCAAACTCAGTGTTTCAGGTCAGTGTCTAGCCACTGCACCACCACAGTCTAGGCTGAACACATTTCTTTATTCACTGATGTATAACATAAACCTAGGTGATCCTCTGAAGAAGGTAATTAGTAAATGTTGAGCAATGAAACATGTTGCCATGGCTTTCCGACCACTTTTCTAAATTTTTCTGCTTATAGCTACCTATATATTTTTCAGCTCATTATATTTTCCTCAAGTTTTCATGGACGAAAACAACTCAGAAGTTTATTTTATTTTTTGTATTTTTTTTTTTTTTGTATTTTTCTGAAGCTGGAAACGGGGAGAGACAGACAGACTCCCGCATGCGCCCGACCGGGATCCACCCGGCACACGCACCAGGGGCGAGGCTCTGCCCACCAGGGGGCGATGCTCTGCCCCTCTGGGGCGACGCTCTGCCGAGACCAGAGCCACTCTAGCACCTGGGGCAGAGGCCAAGGAGCCATCCCCAGCGCCTGGGCCATCTTTGCTCCAATGGAGCCTTGGCTGCGAGAGGGGAAGAGAGAGACAGAGAGGAAGGAGGGGGGGGGTGGAGAAGCAAATGGGCGCTTCTCCTATGTGCCCTGGCCAGGAATAGAACCCGTGTCCCCCGCACGCCAGGCCGATGCTCTACCGCTGAGCCAACCGGCCAGGGCCTCACAAGTTTATTTTAAAGTAAATTTAGTGTGAGAGACAGACAGGAACATCAACCTGTTCCTGTATGTGCCCTGACTGGTGATCAAACCAAAAACCTCTGTACTTCGGGATGATGCTCTAACCAACTTATCTACAAGTTTATTGTAAAACGTTTAAATAAAGAAGTGACTAAACCAAATATATTCTAGATGTGCAAGAATTGAATCCTTCCATACTGTTAAAAATACGCAAAAAGGTACAATCAGTTTAGATAATTTGCTAATTGCTTTACTTTAAATATTGACCTAGCCGACTACCGAGACTATACACTGATGTACAGAAAAAGGTAAATGAAATACACATTGACAGAAGGAATTACAAATTTTTGTACCAGCTTTATTTTCAATAGTCCAAAATAAGAAACAACCAAAGAAACAAACAAATATCATGAACAAATGAATGGATAAACGAGTGGTGATATAATCAAAGACAAAATATTTATCAGCCAAAATAAGATGAGTAACTAATATAACATCAAGCCTTAAATATTTATACAACATAAATGGAAACAGAAGAATGACTACAGTGTGTCTGTAAAGCCATGGTGCACTTTTGACCGTTCACAGGAAAGCAACAAGACGATAGAAATGTGAAATCTGCACCAAATAAAAGGAAACTCTCCTAGTTTCATACCTATTCAGTGCAGTTCGATGTGGGCTCATGCACAGATATTTTAGGGCTCCTTAGGTAGCTATCCCGTATAGCTTCTACAGACTCGTTACTGACTGATGGCCTACCAGAACAGGGTTTCTCCACCAAACTGCCGGTTTCCTTCAACTGCTTATCCCACTGAGTAATGTTATTCCTATGTGGTGGCGCTTTGTTATAAACGCGCTGATACTCATGTTGCACTTGGTCACGGATTCGAATTTAGCGAGCCACAGAACACACTGAACTTTCCCCTGTATCGTCCACATCTTGACTAGCATGGCCGTGGGCTGCTCATGCCTGGAGATCCTTAGATTTGTGTACAAACTGAACTTGCAGTCTTCTTCACAGAAACAGTCTGGATTAATGTTTAAAACAGGAAATTTTTAGCCTGACCTGTGGTGGCGCAGTGGATAAAGCTTCGACCTAGAATGCTGAGGTTGCCGGTTCAAAACCCTGGGCTTGCCTGGTCAAGGTACATATGGGAGTTGATGCTTCCTGCTCCTCCCCCCTACTCTCTCTCTCTCCTCCCCCTCTCTAAAATGAATAAAAAGAAAAAAATGTAAAAAAAAACAAAACAGGAAATTTTCACCTTGCTAGCTAAAGTCTCCTCCAATCTGCATTACATCACTGATTCTCTAACAACTGTGTTTTCCCCAATGTTCTAACAGCCACTGACCATCACCCATGGAATTCCAGACATTAACACACATGGTACATTGCAGGACTTTCAAAAGTGATTCCCTTCAAAAGTAGTGACATACCAGGTGATAACGTAGTAACTCATGCTACCCCCAGAAGCTCTTGAGGTTGTCTCACTTGCTCCTTCTTCAAAGTAATGAGTCACCTAAACCTCATACCATCCAGACTTCACGTGAGGACCAGCCAGCCCTGCACTCTTTCCTAGGAGGATGTGGGCAGCAACGAAAATTCAGCAAAAACTTGAGTCAATTTCAGCACCAGATTATTCTTTCAGAGGCAAAGAAAGCTGGAGACCACTGTAAAAGTTATTGGCTTCTTACTGCATTTAATCCAAGATTAAAGAAAACTTGAACAAAAATGCCTTCATTATTTCAAAAACCAAAGAGACATGGACCTGGCAGTTCTTGCAAAGGTGACACTGATTCTGGAAATATTCATCACAAGTTATCTAGGGAAAATAGGTCCCTGCAAAGCAGTCCTTCTGCAAGCTGCCATCTGAACTCGCATGATGTGCCTTGCGGTCAACACTGTGTAGATCCACACCCCAACTAGAGTGATGCAAATGCAGATCTCACAGGGCTTAGACTGCTTCCAATTTCCTCCAGCAAATCGAAGGACGGTCAGCTTCCTCATAGACAGTAAGATGGTGACTGATGTAAAGTGTGGCGATCTCTTAGGTGGTAGTATATGTGAAAGAGCTCGACACTGGAATCTGCAAGGACATAAATCTGGCAAGAACCCTAGGAAGGTTAGAAAATTAACATAAACAAGACATACATGTTTCCCACATAACTAAAACTGAAGAATCTCCCTACCATTAATGTTAAAATGTATGACATTTCATTCATAAAAATGGGACCTCAGTTACTAAAAAAAACAAACAACCCTATAATTTCCTACCCATCTAAGAATGTCCTCCAATATGAACTCTCATGTGCTTAGACAGATCAGACTTGTAGAAATAAGATTTCCCACATGTACTGCACCCATGCGGCCTCACTCCATTGTGAGTTTTCTTATGACAATAAAGACCAGTGATAGAGATAAAAGTTTTCCCACATTCACTGCATCCATAAGGCCTTTCTACAATGTGAATTCTACGATGATGAAGAAGACCAGTGTGAGACATAAAAGATTTCCCACATTCACTGCACAGATGAGGCCCTTTTTCTTTGTGAATGCGCTGATGAGAAGAAAGGTGAGAGGGCCTGATAAAAGATTTCCCACACTCACTGCACTTGTGAGGCCTTTCTCCACTGTGAACTCTCTGATGACAACGAAGGTCTTGTTTCCCCTTAAAAAACTTCCCACATTCACTGCACCCATATGGCCTTTCTTCTGTGTGAACTCTCTGATGACTATGAAGGTCATAGTTCCTGAAAAAGGATTTCCCACATTCATTGCACTTATAAGGCCTTCTTCCAGAGTGAACTCTACCATGAGTATGAAGGGCAGCATTAGAGGTAAAAGTTTTCCCACATTCTCTGCACTCAAAAGGCCTTTCTCCTGTGTGAACTCTCTGATGAATACGAAGGTCAAATTTCCTGAGAAAGGATTTCCCACATTCACTGCACTCATAAGGCCTTTCTCCAGTGTGAAATGTCTGATGAATACGAAGGTCACAGTTCCTAAAAAAGGATTTCCCACATTCACTGCATCCATAAGGCCTTTCTCCTGTGTGAACTTGCTGATGACGATGAAGATTAGATTTCCTGATAAAGGATTTTGCACATTCACTACACTCATAAAGCCTCTGTCCAGTGTGAAGGTTCTGATGATAATGAAGGCCAGAGATTGTTGTAAAATATTTTTTATATTTATGATACAAAAAATCTTCTCTTATATGATGGACACCATGGTCCTGAAAAAGTGTTGCGTTGTACCCAGTGGCTTTCTCACACTCTTTACTGTTGTAGTAGTTTTTTCTTTGAGAAGTCACCCAAGATGTAGACATTTCATTTGACCTGTCCCTGGTGTGAGTATCTGGCTGTTGAAGATGTCCGGAGCTGGTAAGGAAGTTCTGCCCAACCTCCCAACAAGTAAAAGGTTTCAGGGACACATCAAAATTGCAGCCCTTCAGAAGTGAGATGCTGTGCACACCTTTTATGAAAGGCTTCTTTTCCATGTCCTGAACCTCGTTCTGGACATACTCAGAACTGAAATAAAACTGTTTTAAACATACCCCAAACCCCAACAATTTGTGGCAGTTCTGTGTTCCCTGATCAACCAAGAGGAAAATGTCTCTCATGACTGCTCCACAACTTTCACATGGGTGACTCTTCTGGGAAGACAAATCTATATTAGGATTCTTTGCCTGTGACACTATTAGAGAAATGTTCTCTTCAGTAACTTCCTCCACATCTTTTGTTCCACAGCAGCAAACTGAACAACAAAAACAAAAAACTCTGGTGAAATGCATGTTGACTTTGTAAGAAGAGAGTAACCTCACCACAAATGTCTATCTGTCACAGCTAGGCACTATTCTATAGGATTATTTTCAAGACAAGTGAGTTAGACTCTTATAAACTCCTTGAACTCAATGGTCAGCAAAGGTTAAAGATCTCAATAACAACACAAATATACAAGTATAAGATAAAACACAAGGAATAGAGGCAGGGTGCCTGAACACGCAGTGAAGTGGATAGAGCATTGGCCTGTGACACAGAGCACCCAAGTTTGAAACCCTGATGTTGCTGGCTTGATTGCGAGCTCACTGGCCTGAGTGTGGGCTCACCAGCTTAAGTGCACGGTTGCAGGCTTGAGCCCAAGGTCTCTGGCTTCAGCAAGGGGTCACGTTCTCTGCTGCAGCTCCCTGGTCAAGGCATAGTATATGAAAAAGCAATCAATGAACAACTATGGAGACAAATGAGCTACAATGAAGAACTGATGCTTTGCATCTCTCTTCCTTTTTGTCTGTCTGTCCCTGTCTGTCCTTCTCTCTTTGTCACAAAAAAAAGGACTTCAAAATAAGTATTTTTAAAAGCTTACCAAGCTACAGCCTGACTGGGCGGTGGCGCAGTGGATAGAGCATCAGACTGGGATGCGGAAGACCCAGGTTCGAGACCCCAAGGTCGTCAGCTTGAGCGAGGGCTCATCTGGTTTGAGCAAAAAGCTCACCAGCTTGAGCCCAGGGTCACTGGCTCAAGCAAGGGGTTACTCGGTCTGCTGAGGGCCAGTGGTCAAGGCATGTATGAGAAGACAATCAATGAACAATTAAGGTGTTGCAATGTGCAACGAAAAACTAATGATTGATGCTTCTCATCTCTCCGTTCCTGTCTGTCTGTCCCTGTCTATCCCTCTCTCTGACTCTCTGTCTCTGTAAAAAAAAAAAAAAAAAAAAAAAAAACAAAAACAAAAAAAAAACTAAAAGCTTACCAAGCTACATATAGAAAAATAAAAAAAATTTTAAGTAGGGAGACACACCAAGACAGAGAGACAGAAATAGACAGGAAAAAAGAGAGATAAGAAGCATCGACTCATAGTTGCAGACTTTGCTTGTTTATTGATTGCCTTTTCAGATGAGTCTTGATGGGGGGGGGGGGGGGGGCTCCAGCTGAGCCAGTGACCTTTTACTCAAGCCAGCAACCTTGGAGTCAATCCAGTGACCCCACACACAAGCAATTCACCTAAGCTCAAGCTGGTGACCTCGAAGTTTGGAACATGGGTCCTCTGCATCCCAGTCTGACTCTCTATCCACTGTGCCAACACTTGTCAGGCTTGTTTTTTTTTTTGAGAGTAAGTTTATTAAAGCTTGAGACAGTGAGGCAAAAGTGAAGGTCCCTGGAAAAAGAATCAAGGTGACCCCAAGTCCAGCTGCTCTTTTCCATTCACTCCTGGATGTAAGTCTCATTTGGTCTCTTAGAGCTTAAAATACAAGAAGCAGAGTACAAGCTTGAGTAAAAGGGGCGCAGGCATGCTCAAAGAGTGCGCCAGGAGTCAGGGTCTTACCCAGTGAGGATATAAGTGCAAAGTTCTCCAGCATCACTTCCAGGTACAGGCATCTCTGAGCCTCATCAAGGAGGCACCATTCTTCTCTGGAGAAGTACAGGGCAACATCCTCAAAGGTCACACCAACCTGCCAGAATTAATACAAGTGAATCCAGAACAGTCTCTCTGAGAAGCCACAATCATACTACATAGAAATCTTACCCATGTGCCTGACCTGGCAGTAGCGCAGTGGATTGAGTGTCCACCTGGGACAAAGTGCACCCAGGTGGGAAACCCTATGGTCACCGCCTTGAGCCCAAAGGTCCCTGGCTTGAAGTCCAAGGTCGCTGGCTTGAGCAAGGGGTCACTCACTCTGCTGTAGCCCCCCAGTCACCCACAACACTACCCTAGTGCACCAAAGAGCTACCACTTTTCTGTGTCTTTATCATGGAACACTCCCCAAATAATCAGGCCTATGTGTTCAGCTACCAACTTGATGTCTCCACTCACTGTTCTTTTTTATTTTCTTTCTGAAGTTGGAAACGGGGAGGCAGTCATCTATTCACTGTTCTTTAAAATTTTTTTAACTGCTAACCAAAAAATAAAAATAAAAAAATCTTGTAATATTCACAAAGAAAATTAAATTAACTTCCCCAGTCCAGGTGATGCATCCTCAAAAGTTCTGGCTGCTAAAATCAAGAACCCTTGGGTTCTCCTAAACTTCTCCTTTTTTTCACCCAGAGCTGCAAATCTGAAACTCTACCAGGTCCTTCTTTAAAAATGAACCAATAGCCTGACCAGGTGGTGGCACAGTGGATAGAGCATTGGACTGGGATGCGGAAAGACCCAGGTTCGAGACCCCGAGGTTGCCAGCTTGAGCGCGGGTTTATCTGGCTTCAGCAAAATAAAAAATGCTGGCCCTGGCCGGTTGGCTCAGCGGTAGAGCGTCGGCCTGGCGTGTGGGGGACCCGGGTTCGATTCCCGGCCAGGGCACATAGGAGAAGTGTCCATTTGCTTCTCCACCCCCACCCCCTCCTTCCTCTCTGTCTCTCTCTTCTCCTCCCGCAGCCAAGGCTCCATTGGAGCAGAGATGGCCCGGGTGCTGGGGATGGCTCCTTGGCCTCTGCCCCAGGTGCTAGAGTGGCTCTGGTCGCAACACAGCGACACCCTGGAGGGGCAGAGCATCGCCCCCTGGTGGGCAGAGCGTCGCCCCTGGTGGGCATGCCGGATGGATCCCGGTCGGGTGCATGCAGGAGTCTGTCTGACTGTCTCTCCCCGTTTCCAGCTTCATAAAAATACAAAAAAAAAAAAAAAAAAATGCTCACCAGCTTAGACCCAAGGTCGCTGGCTCAAGCAAGGGGTTACTTGGTCTGCTGAAGGCCCGCGGTCAAGGCACATATGAGGAAGCAATCAATGAACAACTAAGGTGTTGCAACAAAAAACTGATGATTGATGCTTCTCATCTCTCTCCGTTCCTGTCTGTCCCTACCTATCCCTCTCTCTGACTCTCTCTCTCTGTCCCTGTAAAGAAAAAAATAAAAATAAAAAAATAAATAAAATAAAAATAAAAAAATTAAAAAAAAAAATGAACCAATAGCCTGACTGGTGGTGGCACAATGGATAGACTGTCATCAACCAGAGATGCTAGGTCCTGGGTGTGGACAGCTTGAGCACCAGCTTCATCTGGCTTGAGCACAGGCTAACTTGAGCGCAGGATCCTGGCTTGAGCATGGTATTATTGACACAATTCCATGGTCACTGGGTTAAAGCCCAAGAGCATTGGCTTGAGCCCCAGTTTGCTGGCTTGAGCAAGGGGTCACTGGCTCTATTGGTGCCTTCCAGCCAAGGCATACCTATAAGAAGTGATCAATGAACAAATAAGTGCTACAATAATGAGTTGAACCTTGTCATCTCTCTTGCTTCCTCTCTCACTATAGAAAAAGAGTATATTTTTCTATATAAATAAGTAAAAAAACAGGAGGAAATAACAATAATTAAACATTTCTTTGTACCTCCATGGCCACAACTCTAGTTTCTGCCTTTTCTGATAATTGTATCTGTCAACCTTATCAAGCCCATATGTGATTTATGTTTGAAGTGTGATAATGTAACTCAATGACGTGAGCCGTGGCCAAACCAGATATAAGTAGCGAGGGTGAAGATCAAGTCGGTTGCCTGAGACTCCAACACAGACACCACATGGACCAATCATTTGGCACAATCATTTGGAAACTGCCACAAAGCGCTCTGCCTTTCCAATCAAGTTTGTTTGGGACCCCAGGGAAGTGAGAACCTATACTTAGCGGGCCACATATCTTAACTTTGAGTAAATTAAAATCTGTTATTTGGCTTAGTATGAGTGTCTCTGCCTATTCAATTGACTCCCAATTACTTTCATTTTACATCGTGACCTACCTAATAAACCCAGCTATAAATTAATTATAACTAACTAAATAGTTTAGCAAGAAAAGAGTGACTTTTTCCAACTTCACACTTTCACTTCAGGTAAGCAGGTTCTTTTTATCCCCACCCATCCCTGAAGTCTGGTGACCTCCTCTGTGACTCAGATCTCAGTGCTGCCTCTGACTGGCTCTGTGACCTTACACAAGGATGCCACTCCCTGGGCCTCGCTGTCCTCATCCCCCCATTCCACTCTGTTTTCTCTCTCTCAGCAGGATGTAAACAGTTAATAAACTCATAACGCAAAGCCCTGGCCGGTTTGCTCAGTGGTAGAGCGTCATCCTGGCGTGCAGGAGTCCCAGGTTCCATTCCGGCCAGGGCACACAGGAGAAGCGACCATCTGCTTCTCCACCCCTCCCCCTCTCCTTCCTCTCTGTCTCTCACTTCCCCTCCCGCAGCCAAGGCTCCACTGGAGCAAAGTTGGCCCAGGCTCTGAGGATGGCTCTGTGACCTCTGCCTCAGGCCTAGAATGGCTCTGGTCGCAACATAGCGACGCCCTGGATGGGTAGAGCATCGCCCCCCGGTGGGCGTGCCCGGTGGATCCTGGTCGGGCGCATGCGGGAGTCTGTCTGACTGCCTCCCTGTTTCCAACTTCAGAAAAATACAAAAACACACACACACACAAAAAACTCCCTCATAACGCAGGTGGTGACCCTCTCTGTTCACAACCTTCCATGGCTCCAAGGACTCTCAGAATGAGGTACAATCCTCAGCCTCTCAGTGAAGACGTGGCTGCACCTCAGACTGGTTCATGCAGACAGAAGAGGAATCGCAGTCTTCCGGGTGTCTCCCGGGTTCGCGGCCCCTCAGCCTGTCACTTCTCCCAGCCCCGTCACCCCGTATACCACCCACGAGCGTCTCACGGTCCGGAACGCCCGGGCTTGGGCTGCAGGACGTGACCGGCCCCCGCACCGGGGCCCCGGGTTGGGGGAGGGTGAGGCTGTGAGGGCCAGGGGTACGCGCTCACCTCAGCCGGGCGCCTTAGCGTGGCCGCCGCCATCGCACTCCGCGGGCGGGGCGGGGTGGGAGCGGCGAGCGAAGATGCGGCCCCGGCACCGCGGTCGCTGTCCCGCCCCGGCGTGGGTCACCCGGGTATCGTCAGGGAGCCTTACAGCTGCCGCGGGAACTCCACTTTTTTGCCTTTTGCGTCCAATCGTACCATCAATGGTAGTTCCTAACCCAGTGAGACTCCACTGAGAAGAGGAAATGCCGCCGTTAAGGCCACAGAAGCCCCGCCCTCCAGTACTGCCCACACGGAAATGAGCATTCTGGGCAATGTAGTTCCTACAGTAGTACTTCCCTGGAAATTAGCATACTGGGTAAAGTAGTTTCTACAGTAATACCCACCTGGAAATGAGCATTCTGGGTAATGTAGTTCCTAGTCCAAAGAGGGGATTCTCTCATTTTCTAGCCTTCTAGAGGAGTGGATTTGGGGGCATGTTCCCAGTGGTGGAATTAAAATAATTTAACAACCGGTTTCTGCACTAATGACTGTTTTCATTATTAAAAAAGATATTCCAAAAGATAGTTTATTATTTTATGCATTTAATATTTGAATGAGAATAAAATAGGTACAGAAAACTGGATTGTTATGTTTTAAAATACTAATAAAAAATTAATACCTGAAAAAAACAATAAAACTTATTTAATATATTTCCATATTACTTTTTTTTTCTGAAACAGAGAGAGAGAGAATGGGAGAGATAGAAATAGAAAAACAGGAAAATGAGAAGCATCAATTCATTCTGGCACCTTAATTGCTCATTAATTGCTTTCTCATATTGCCTTGACCGAGGGGCCCCATCAAAATTAGTGACCCCTTGCTCAAGCCAGTGCTTTAGACTCAAGCTAGCAACCTTGGTCTTCAAGCCAGTGAGAAGGGTGTCATGTCTATGATCCCACACTTAAGACAGCTACCGTACGCTCAAGCTTGTGAGTCCATGCTTAAGCCAATGACCTCGGGGTTTCGAACCTGGGTCCTCTCTTTTGCAGTCCTTTGCTTTATCCACTGTGCCACCACCTGGTCAGCCTCCACTTTGCTTCTAGATTGGCTTTTGCACTTGCTATTTTTTTCACCTATGGAAGGAATAAACAGTTCTAAAAGTTCGTGGAATATACTGTTGTGCAGATAAATATTTTTTTAAAAAGAGTAAAAAAAGTAAATTTGTGATTTTCACATTGGGCAGCTGCCCAGGCACCTGCCTTAGAGAGAACCCTGATTACAAGTGACATTTTAACATGTGGTTCACTGAACTCAAAAAATTAGATATCGGTTCTGCTGAACTGGTGCAAACAGGCTGTGTCCTGCATATTCCCCGAGAATACAGACTACTAAGCGTGCTCTAGCACCACCGGTAGAAGTGATTTCTAGGGCATGGTTGTCACTGGTGCTCCCGTGCGACTTCCTTTGCCTGCTGGTGTTGCCTTTCTTTCTTCAGGATGTGCTTTTTCTGACTGCAAGGCATCCTGTTTCATGTCAAATAGGCCATCTGCCATCAGGATTTTTCGTGCAGAAAGTCACTGGGAGAAGTGGCTAAAGTTGTTCATGTTATCTGTTCTGCTTCATTTCAGAACCTTATACAAATTTAATGTCAGAAAACAGACACAAATACTTAATGTCAATTGCCCTTGATGATATCAGAAGTCTTAGCTCTGCCTGTGCCAGAGTGGCCAGGATCAACCTGGATTTGAACTGATGCTTCTGCCTCTAATCTATTTTAAACAATGAAGAATATGTTGAGGACATCCAAGATATGCAATTACAGGTATTCCAGAGACAATGCTGGTTGGGTTCCAGACCAACCAAGGAAATATGGCAATAAAGACAGTCACATTAATTTGTAATCTCCCAGTGCATATAAAATTTGTTTTTAATATGTATTACTGTCGTCTATTAAATGTGGTATAAAATTATGTTGGCCCTGGCAGATTGGCTCAGCCCTAGAGCATGAATCTGGCATGTGGGAGTCCCGGGTTCGGTTCCTGGTCAGGGCCCACAAGAGAAGCACCCATGTTCTTCTCCACCCTTTCCCCTCTCCTTCCTCTCTGTCTCTCTTCTCCCCCCCCCCCCCCCGGCCCCCATCCCACAGCCAAGGATCCATTGGAGAAAAGTTGGCCCGGGCGCTAAGGACAGCTCCATGTCCTCTGACTCAGGTGCTAGAATGGCTCTACTTGCAATGGAGCAATGGCCCAGATGGAGAGAGCATCGCCCCCTAGTGGGAATACCGGGTGGATCTTGGTTGGGCACATGCAGGAGTCTGTCTCTCTGCCTTCCTGCTTCTCACTTTAGAAAAAATGCAAAAAAATAAAAAAGGAAAGTAGTAATGTACAGGCCTAGGCTGGTTGACTCAGTGGATAGAGCGTCTGCCTGGTGTCCTGACTTCTCAGTTTAGAACTCTGGTCAAGGCACACCTGAGAAGTGAGTATCTCCTTCTCTTTCTCTCCTCCTCCCCCTTCTCTCTTTTTTACCCCCTCACAGGCAGCTGCTCGATTGGTTTAAGCATCAGCCACAGATGGGCTTTGTTGGGTGGATCCTGGCCAGGGTACATGTGGGAGTGTCTTTCTCCTCCTCTCATTAAAAAAAAAAAATAGTAATGGGCCCAGGCCAGGTTGCTCAGTGGTAGAGCATCAGCACCGCGTGTGGAAGTCCTGGGTTCAGTGCCCAGCCAGGGCAAAGAGAAGAGCCCATCTGCTTCTCCACCCTTGCCTCTCTTCTTTATGTCTATCCCTCCCTTCCCCTCCACAGCTAAGGCTCTATTGGAGCAATGTTGCCCCGGGCACTGAGGATGGCTCCATGGCCTTTGCCTCAGATGCTAGAATGGCTACAGTTGCAACAAAATAACGCCACGGATGGGCAGAAGATTTCCCTCCAGTGGGCATGATGGGTGGATCTTGGTTGGGTGCATTCTGGAGTCTGTCTCTCTGCCTCCCTGCTTGTCAATTCAGAAAAATACAAAAAAAAAATTTAGTAATTTACATACATTAACTTTGAAGTACTTTTTAGACCTGGCTGATTAGCTCAGTTAAGGACGTTGTCTCTAAATAAAAGGTTGTGGGTTCGATCTCCAGTCAGGACACACATGGGAGGCAACCAAAGAATGTGCAACTGAGTGGAACAATAAATGTTTCCCTTTTCCTGTCCCCTCCCTCCCCTCTTTTCTCTTTCTAATAATCAATAAAAATTAAGCCCTGGCCAGATAGCTTGGTTGGTTGGTGCATTGTCTCAGAGCATATAGGAGGTTGCTGGTTCGATTCCCTGGTCAGTGCACATACAGAAGCAGCTCAGTGTTTCACTGTCTCTCCCTGCTTCTCTCTCAAAATAAAAAGAAATAAATAATACTTTAGTGACTAAAAAAGAAAGCAAATCATCATCTGTACCATTCTTGGGTTGCAATGGTTTTGTGGGTGCACAGTCTTGTTTAATGTCTTAGAAAATGCATTTATCTGTGAAGGTCAATAAAGCGCATCATGATCAAGTAAGGTTTGACTGCATTAGACAATCTGGGAAATTTTATTAAACAAATAATCTAATCATCTAGTTATACCATCATACATATGATAAATATAACACAGGAATGTAGCACACTTTCTTTTCTTTCTCTCTTTTCTTTTTACAGAGACAGAGAGAGAGTCAGAGAGAGGGATAGATAGGGACAGATAAGAACGGAGAGAGATGAGAAGCATCAATCATTAGTTTCTCATTGCGACACTTGAGTTGTTCATTGATTGCTTTCTCATATGTGCCTTGATTGCGGGCCTTCAGCAGACCGAGTAACCCATTGCTCAAACCAACGACCTTGGGTCCAAGCTGGTGAGCTTTTGCTCAAACCAGATGAGCCTGCGCTCTAGCTGGCGGCCTCGGGGTCTCAAACCTTGGTCTTCTGCGTCCCAGTCTGATGCTCTATCCACTGCGCCTCCGAATGGTCAAGCTCTTTCTTTTTTTTTTTTTTTTTAAGTGAGAGGAGGCGAGATAGTGCAACAGACTCATACATGCGCCGAACTAGTACATACCTGGCAATCGCGTCTGAGGACAATACTCGAATCATCTAAGCTATTTTTAGTGTCTGAGGCTGACACTCTGACCAACGAGCTATCCTCAACACCTGGGGCCAACCTTGGAGTCACTGGCTGCAGGAAAGAAAGAGGTGAAGGGGAAGAGAGTAAGAAACAGAAGCAGATGATCACTTCTGTGGCCTGTCAGGAATTGAACGTGGGACATCTGCACGACGGTTCAATGCTCTATCCATTGCACCAACTGTCCAGAGCCACAAACTTTAGAAATAATAAAAAACAGGATGCGTAATCAAAGCATAAATGGGAGTGCATTTAATAATAATTTAAATACCAATTAAGAAAATTGAATTTTTGAAAAGATGAAGGCATTAAATGCTGATCAAGTTTTTGGTATTTTGGTTAGTATGAAAATACTTTTGTGTCTGACTGGTGTTGGCGCAGTGGATTAATTGTTGACCTGGAATGATGAGGACTCCAGTTCAAAACCACAAGTTGACAGCTAGAGTGTAGGCTTGCCAAGTTGAGCACGGGGTCACTGCCTTAAACAAGGGGTAACTGGGTTGGCTTGAGCACCCCCAGTCCAAGTCAAGGCACATACATGAATAACTAAAAGTGATGCAACTATGAGTTGATTCCTCTCACTCTCCTCCCACGTCTCACCCATCCTGTTTCTCTCTCTAATCAATAAATTAAAAAATGCTTTTGGATTATCCTAAGGAAAGGGAACTTGTGACTTACACACATATTTAAGATTCAGAAGTGAAATAATGGTACGTATGACATTGTCAATGCGGTAATATTAAAAACATAGTCACAAATTACATTTACAGGAATTTAAAAAGTACATTTCCCCATGTATAAGACACTCCCTTGTATAAGATGCACCTTAATTTTGGGGCCTGAAATTTGAAAAAAATAATGTAATACATAAAGTTATTGAACTCGTTATATTCATCATAAAATTCATACAAATCCTCATCACTGTCAAAACTCCCATCCATTAGTTTGTCATCTGTCTGATGATGAATCACTGTCTTCATATATTTCTTCATGCTCAGATACATCTATGGCATTTGTAATGCCACACTTCTTAAACGACTTGACGATTTCAATCTTGATATTCTCCCAGGAACTTTTGACCCAATTACAAATGTCTTCTATACTTGGTTTCTTCATGCTTCCTGCTAGTGTCAAATTGTGCCCAGAAGACTTCATCCATTGGTTTCATTTGTTGCTCATAGCAACTTTGAAGGGTAAATGCTGACACTAAGAGGTGGGAGCTGAGATATCAAGCCTCCGGGTGCTCCATCTGAGCCAGTGACACCTTGCTCAGGCCAGTGATCTTAGGCTTCAAGTCACCTACCTCAGGTTTTCAAATTGCGTCCTCAATGTCCCAGGTCAGTGGTCTGTTCACTGCACCATGACTAGTCAGTTTGTTCAAACATTTAACGTGTGGTGAGCCTGAACAGGTGATGGCACAGTGAGTAGAGCATCGAACCGGGACGCAGAGGACCCAGGTTCAAAACTGCGATGTCGTTATCTTGAGGCCAAGGTCGCTGGCTTTAGCCCAAGGTTGCTGGTTTGAGCGAGGGGTCACTCAGTCTGCTTTTGCACCCCAGTCAAGGGACATATGAGAAAGCAATCAATGAACAATTAAGGAGACACAAGAAAAAATTGATGCTTTTGGTCTCTTTTCGTTCTTATCTATTTCTATCATCCCCCCTCTCTGACTCTGTCCATCTGTTAGAAAAAAAACCCAAAAACATGTGTGGTGACATGATAGTCTGCCATTCTCCAAGGGCTATTAGGAACATAAATTAAAAAAAAAAAAATTTAATTCCCCTGTGTATCTTTTTAAAAAGATTCTATTAATTTAGAAAAGAGAGAAGGGGGGAAGAGCAGGATGCATCAACTGAGTTGCTTCTCCTATGTGCCCTGACCAAGCAAGCCTGCGTTTCAAACCAACCTCAGCATTCCAGGTCAAGGCTTTATCCACTGAGACACCACAGGTCAGGCAAGAACATTAACTTTAAAATCAAATAAAATTTTATGATTAACAAGAAATTATGCCTATGTACATATGTAATAAGAATTAAAAAATAAATGATTTTGCACAAAACGTATTTAATTTTTTTGAGGAAATACAACATCAAAATAAACAAAAATTTGAAAAACATTAAAACTAGCTAATGGGCCTGACCAGGCGGTGGCGCAGTGGATAGAGCATCGGACTGGGATGCAGAGGACCCAGGTTCGAGACCCCGAGGTCGCCGGCTTGAGTGCAGGCTCATCTGGTTTGAACAAAAGCTCACCAGCTTGGACCCAAGGTCGCTGGCTCCAGCAAGGGGTCACTCGGTCTGCTGAAGGCCCACGGTCAAGGCACATGTGAGAGAGCAATCGATGAATAACTAAGGTGTTGCAACGTGCAATGAAAAACTAATGATTGATGCTTCTTATCTCTCTCCGTTCCTGTCTGTCTGTCCCTGTCTATCCCTCTCTCTGACTCACTCTCTGTCTCTGTAAAAAATAAATATACAACATAAATATAAGCAGAAAAAGTAGTTTTATTCCCATCATATATATTCTAGAAAATGAAGTGATCTAGTAAAATACATAGTAAATCGCTGGTTACTTGGAGAGCTGTGATGAGCAGGAAGAGATTATAAAAGATATGAAGTAAACCCAGTGACAGACATGGTCAGTATTAGGACTATGGGGAGCTTTAGTTTCACAGATATGTTGAGGTTCAAAATGAAACAATCTGCCCAATAACTTTCAAAAAATGAGTTTGGGAACTCTTTGTTCAAGTCATATCTTCATGCCCTCTGGGGGTCAGTCTTTCTTCAGTGACATCAAATATACCAAACAATGAAGAACTAGCTTTCAATCAATAGCAATGGTGGCTAGGTCACAAAAATGTATCCCTACAAAATAGATACCAGTTTTCTTTAAATTCCTGTCTTGGTACAATAGCTCATAAGGTACAAAAATTTACAACACCTTTGTTTATTTTCAGTAACAGTGACTTCAGCCATGAAAGATAAACATGGCAGAAACCCCTCCCATTTGTGTAGACACCGATCCTGCAGTTTTTTCCCAGAAATATTTCTGGACACACATTTAGGAGAGGCACATTCCATCTAGCCTGTGTCTAGATATGGTCCCCCCTCCAACCCCTATTAGGCCAGTGCTTCTGTAGCAGTCAGTGGTTCCTTTTTAATGCCTATGCTCCTGCAACCAAGTGACTATTAGTCATAGAATTGTATACATTACAACACAAGGCAGGCGCCCTGTCTGGCTGGTTCAGTGCTAAAGCATCAGTCCGGCATGTTGATGTCCCTGTTTCAATTCCTGGTCAATGCACACAGGAGAAGCACCCATCTGCTTCTCTCCCCTCTTCTCTCTCTCTCCCACTCCTGCATACATGGCTCAATTAGAGTGAATAGGCCCCGGGTGCTGAGGTCTGCATCGCATCTGCCTCAAGCACTAAGAAGAGCTCGGTTGTTGAGCAATAGAGCAATGCCCCAAATAGGCAAGAGTATCGCCCCTTAGTGAAATTGCCAGGTAGATCCCAGTCAGGGAGCATGCAGGAGTTTGTCTCTCTGTCTCCTTCTCACAGAAGTCAAAAATAAAAGACACACAGCTGTTTGCAACACTTTCACCAATACAGGCAGTGCTTGTAAACAAGAAAAAATGTCATGTGTTCCCAGAGGCACCTGATTTTGCGATACTTACTAACACTTCAAAATAATATCTGAGTCTAAAACTCATGGCATCCAGGCTGCAGATGAGGGCCACAAAATCTGGCACTCTTTTCTAGGATATGAGCAACAATGACAATTCGGCAAAAGTTGATTTCAGCACCACACTGTGCCTTCGAAGGCAGAGAAAGTTTGAGACCCGTGTAAAAGTTCTTGATCTCTTCATGCCTCCAGAGCCAAAATCTACTTATACCCTAAATGACGCAGTAAATAAAACATCCAAAATTAAAGAGTACTCAAACAAAAGGGCTTTACTTATTTTACAAACCAATGGAACATGGCTCTGGCATTTCTTGCATTGGTGACTTCAACATTGAAAATATTTATCACAGGTATTCAGGGAAACCAGGTCCCTGAAAAGGTGGTCTATCCGCAAGCTGCCAACTGAACTCAGATGATGTTCTCTTAGGTCAACACTGAGTCAGGTCCTGTAACAACTTATCAGCATTAAAGAAATGCTGATTCCACCTGATCTATGGTGGTGCAGTGGATAAAGCATCGACCTGGAACACTAAGGTTACTGGTTCGAAACCCTGGGCTTACTTTGTCAAGGCACATATGGGAGTTGATGCTTCCGGCTCCTCCTCCCTTTCTCTCTCTCTTCTCTCTAAAATGAAAAAAAAAAATACTGATTCTTTAATACCTCACACTTCCTATAATTTCTTCTGACAAATCATAGGAAGAAATCAGCTTCTCTAAGGGCATTAGGATGGTGGCTGATGTAAACAGTGGACACCTGCTAGATGGTACAGGTGAAATAACTTTGGCCACAGAAATTTGCAAAGACATAAATCTAGCAAGAGTCCTGGACACCTTAGAAAGTACAACACAGACACACATGCTTCCCAACTAAGGAAAATTTATGGAAAATCTCCATACCGTTGACATTTGGGTGCATATAATTAAAATTACACAAATGAAGCCTCAGAGTTACCTACAGAGTTGTTAACACTAAAAAACTGTACATTTCTAATACATCTAAGATTGTCCTCTAATGTGAACTCTCATCATATGCTTAGAAAGCTGAGAATTGAAGGGAAAGGATTTTCTACACTCACTGCACTTATAAGGCCTTTCTCCAGTGTGAGTTCTCTGATGACACTGAAGGTTACTGCTACTGGAAAAAGACTTCCCACATTCGTGGCACTCATATGGTCTTTCTCCAGTGTGAACTCTCTGGTGATAGCAAAGTTGGGACTTCTGGATAAAAGATTTCCCACATTCATGGCACTTATATGGTCTTTCTCCAGTGTGAATTCTCTGATGACAGCAAAGGTGGGACTTCTGGGTAAAAGATTTCCCACATTCACGGCACTTGTATGGCCTTTCTCCAGTGTGAATTCTCTGATGATAATGAAAGCTAGTACTCCTTGAAAAAGATTTCCCACACTCCCTGCATTCATAAGGCCTTTCTCCAGTGTGAATTCTCTGATGACAGTGAAGGTGGGATTTCCTGATAAAAGATTTCCTACATTCATGGCACTCATAAGGCCTTTCTCCAGTGTGAACCCTCTGATGACGACAGAAAGCAGCTTTTGAGATAAAGGATTTCCTACATGCAGTGCACTCATAAGGCCTTTCTCCTGTGTGAACTCTCTGATGATAACGAAAACCACAGCTGCTGGAAAAAGATTTCCCACAGTCAATGCACTCATAAGGCCTTTCTCCAGTGTGAATCCTTTGATGACGATGGAAAGCAGTGTTTGTAATAAAGGATTTTCCACACTCACTGCACTCAAACGGTCGTTCTCCAGTGTGAATTCTCTGATGATAACGAAGGTCAGAGTTCCTGATAAAACATTTCCCACATTCACTGCACTCATAAGGCCTTTCTCCAGTGTGAACTCTCTGATGACGACTGAAAGCATTTTTTGTGATAAAGGACTTCCGACATTCACTGCACTCATAGGGTCTTTCTCCTGTGTGAATTTTCTGCTGATAATATTTTCTCGTATGCAAAGTCATCCCAGACACTGAGGTTTCATCTGGCCTGTCCCTGGTACGTGTAGCAGGTGGTTGGAGATGTCCTGATTCAGTAAGGATGTCCAGTACTACCTCCTGGGAGGTAAGAAGCATCTGGGACAAATTGGAATTGTGGCCTTTTGCAAGTGAGACCCTGTCCACATGTCTTTCAAAATGCTTCTTTTTCACATACCGATCCTCATGGTGCTGACACTTTGTACTGAAATAAAATAGTTCTTCACATGCACCACATTTCAACAGCCGTGATCCCTGCTGCTCAACGAAGTTGAAAATGTCTCTCAAGACAAGGCCACAACTCTCACAGGGGTGGCTCTTCTGAAAAGACAAAGCCAGATTAGGATCCTTTGCCTGTGACACCCTTTCAGATGCATTCTGTTCAGTGGCAGCCTCCACACCCTCTGCTCCACAGCAGCAACCTGAACAAAAGAAAATGCTGGTGAATTACATGTTAACCTTATAGGAAAGAACATTTCTCAACATAAATGAACATCTGTCACAGGTAGGCATAATTCTATGTGATGATTTTTAAGAAAAGGTAAACTTTGAAAAAATAGTAGTTATCCATTACTCAGCCCGAAAAGTCAGTCAGTAGTGGAGACCTCACCCAGCAAAGATGTAAGCATACAATGGGACACAAAAATAAAGGCTGGGTCCACGACTTTTTCTTCCACAAAAGGCTTCCTGGATGACTTTTCATGATGGAGTAATCTGAATGTACTCAAAGCCATAAAAATCAATTATATTAGGTCACATGATATAAACACCAATTTAAGAGTTCAGTATATGAGGTGATGAGGCTGCAACAAGAGTGAAGTGCAAACAAACAAGCCCTATCTAGGACAGCAAGTACCCAGAACACTGCAAAACCAAGTAGTGCCCACAGTGCACATGTGAACACATGCATCCTCCAGGGACTAGAAGGCACAGGGAAATGCAAATCCTAGGCCAGGTCACTGGGGATAGTGAGGCTCTTACCCAGCGAGGACATAAGCTCAAAGTTCTCCAGCATCACATCTAGGTACAGGCGTCTCTGAGCCTCATTAAGAAGGCACCATTCCTTCCTGGAGAAGTACAGGGCAATATCTCCGAAAGTTATACCGACCTGTAGGAATTAATACAAATGAAACTAGAACAGTATTTCTGAGAACCCACAATTCTACTCCTTATACATCTTCCCCCACAGCTCCCTCCAGGCCTCTCCAGTTCAGAGACAGCCCAGTCCGGTTACTGAATCTTATTGCCCTCAGCAACAATAGCTGGGCTAAGAGGGATGGCAGGGAAATGAGACCCAAGGCAGTGTTTTTCAAGAGATGGTTCGTGAACCGATTCACTAGGAATTTCACGTTGGTCCACGAGCAAGTTAACCACCCTGATGTTATAGAAATATTACAGATACAATGATATTAGTCGAATTAGTTTATGATCAGGATGATTTCTGCATTAGCAATAATTCTATTTTCATCATTCCCCAAGTGTAAAAAGATTGAAAAGCAGTGATCTAATCTCAGGGCCATGGCTGAAGGGCCTCATTCTTCCTGCCAAGGAATTCCACTGAGAATCCCACATTATGCATCCATTCCACAGCCAAACGTGGGTTATGCTTTATCCTTAAATTCCTTTTTTTTAAATTTTTTATTTATTCATTTTAGTGAGGAGAGGGAGAGACAGAGAGAGAGAAGGGGGGGAGGAGCTGGAAGCATCAACTCCCATATGTGCCTTGACCAGGCAAGCCCAGGGTTTCGAACCGGTGACCTCAGCATTTCCAGGTCGACACTTTATCCACTGCGCCACCACAGGTCAGGCCTTTTTTTTTTTTTTAACAGAGACAGAGAGAGTCAGAAAGAAGGATAGGGACAGACAGACAGGAATGGAGAGAGATGAGGAGCATCAATTATCAGTTTTTCATTGTGACACCTTAGTTGTTCATTGATTGTTTTCTCATATGTGCCTTGACCGCGGGCTTTCAGCAGATCGAGTAACCCGTTGCTCAAGCCAGTGACTTTGTGTCCAAGCTGGTGAGCTTCTTCTTTTTTTTAAGGTTCTCAAAGACTTTATTTATGAAACAGAACAACAGACAGAATATGAATGTACACATCCATATTTACATCGTAGCCAAAATAGATCACAGCTTTAACTTATGGACAGAAAGGTCTGGTCTTTTCTTCTTCTTCTCTGTCTTCTTCGCATCACTGATCTGCATTTTCACTTGATCTTGCAGACTGGAGAAGAAGGCCTGAGATGACTTCAAGGCTTTGTCTTTGCCTTCATCCTTGAGCAGCGCGGCCCGGCCTGGCCCGTCCCGTCCGGGCCAGCTCCCTCAGCATCTCGGTGGCAGCGGCCCTGCTGAGCCTCCCTGCCTGGCCCACACCGGCCTTTTCCAGGAGTTTCCTCCGCTTTTCCTTCTCCTTCAGCTTCACGCACTTCCTCTGTTTCCTCTTCCTCCGCTCGCGCTTCTTGTCTGTGGCTGTTTTCTCCGCACCGGATTTGATGTCTCTGGCTTTGTTTTTCTCCTTGACTTCCTCTGGTGCTAGAAGGGCCACATTGCTGACGCTCACGGGCGCCACCTCCTCCACGGTGATGGCCGGCAGGTTCGACATGATTTTCATCTCTGGAACGGGCGGCTTGGGGATGAAGTAGAAGTTCGAGAGGGCATCCAGCTTCAAGAAGAGGGAGTCCATCAGCTTCTGAATTTCCATGTGCTCGGGGTTTTCTTCCTCTTCTGTTTTTTGCTGGTGGAGTCTGATGCACTCCTGCTCATAGATCTCAGCCAGGCTCAGCTTGCTCTTCTCGTGGTCCAGTGTCAGCCACTTCTTGTACTCATATGCGTCCTCCTTCGGCTTCTCCTTCCGGACAATGTCGTCCCAGGCCTGATCTCTGATCCTCTGCTTGATGATGTCCTCTAGTTGAAGGGTGGTTTCCTCGGTGATCACAGGTGCCATGCGGACGGCATGGTCGAAGTGCAGGGTCTCCTCCAGCAGGCTGTTCTCTGGCCGCTTCTGCGCTGTGACCTCCCCCTGGAGCTGCCACGGCTTTTTCTCCAGCAACTCTTTCTCTAAAGACACAATTTTTTCGTTCATCTTTTCCTGTCTTATTTCAAAAGAGGATTTAACTTCTGTGGAATCTCTCTGTACATTTAAGGTATTGGCATCCTCAGTCTCCTCATCCTCTGGCAAGGCGAACGTCACCCTTTTCGAGGTTTCTTTTTTTTTTTTTTTTTTTTCATTTTTTCTGAAGCTGGAAACAGGGAGAGACAGTCAGACAGACTCCCGCATGCGCCCGACCGGGATCCACCCGGCACGCCCACCATGGGGCGACGCTCTGCCCACCAGGGGGCGATGCTCTGCCCATTCTGGGCGTCGCCATGTTGCGACCAGAGCCACTCTAGCGCCTGGGGCAGAGGCCACAGAGCCATCCCCAGCGCCCGGGCCATCTTTGCTCCAATGGAGCCTTGGCTGCGGGAGGGGAAGAGAGAGACAGAGAGGAAAGCGCGGCGGAGGGGTGGAGAAGCAAATGGGCGCTTCTCCTGTGTGCCCTGGCCGGAATCGCACCTGGGTCCTCCGCACGCTAGGCCGACGCTCTACCGCTGAGCCAACCGGCCAGGGCTCGAGGTTTCTTTATGTTGCTTATTGTCTTCAGTTTCTTCAAGGTCATTCTCTTTTTTTTTTTTTTTGCATTTTTCTGAAGCTGGAAACAGGGAGAGACAGTCAGACAGACTCCCGCATGCGCCCGACCAGGATCCACCCGGCACGCCCACCAGGGGGCGACGCTCTGCCCACCAGGGGGTGACGCTCTGCCCCTCTGGGGCGTCACCATGTTGCGACCAGAGCCACTCTAGCGCCTGAGGCAGAGGCCACAGAGCCATCCCCAATGCCTGGGCCATCTTTTGCTCCAATGGAGCCTTGGCTGCGGGAGGGGAAGAGAGAGACAGAGAGGAAGGCGCGGCGGAATGGTGGAGAAGCAAATGGGCACTTCTCCTGTGTGCCCTGGCCGGGAACCGAACCCAGGTCCTCCGCACGCTAGGCCGACACTCTACCGCTGAGCCAACCGGCCAGGGCAAGGTCATTCTCTTCATCCATTTCCGAAATGCTTCCTTCTCCTTCCTCAGCATTTTCTTCCTCTTCTTTGGCAATTCCTTCCTCTTCCTCATCTGAACTCTGTTCTCCACCATGAGCACCTGCTATATCTTCATCACTTTCAACCGGGTCAAAATAATCTTTGTATTTCAAGTTTCTGGAACTTTTACCTGACTTAAGTTTCTGACTTCCAAACAGTCCTCCCTCATCTGCGTCAGAACCAACATCTTCAAATAGAGCAACCTCCTCTTCCTCCTCCTCCTCAGCAGCGTCTTTCCGTTCCTCTTCCTTTTCCATGTTTTCTAAAAAGGTCTCCATTTTGGCAAGTTTGAAGAACCGATCGTCCACAATGGACTTTTCTCTGGGTTTTGTGGGCATTCTGTTCTGCGCCTTGCTCTGCTGTTCCAGTTTGCCGATATTAAAGTCAAGGTCAGAATCCTCGTCACTGAAAACTGGGCTTTCCCTCAGGTCAGCTCTGCTTGAGGGTTTGGCCATCCCCTCCCCCTCAAGGTCATCACCACTCAGGTCTGCTGCGTCCTCCTCCTCCGCACCTTGTTCTGGGTCTGCCTGGCCGTTGGAGATCTTCGAGCCACCCTGTTCAGACTCCTGCTCTTCACCTTCACCTTCCGGAAGAAGACTGATGTCTTCATCCACAATGGTTTCATTCATGGCGTTCTCAAAGTACCGTAATGCCAGCTCATTCTGCAATTCCAGTTGTTGCCAAATCTGCTCATCATCAAAATGATCTATCACCAGTTTCTGTAAAGGACTCCCACGGACATTGCCATTCTCCAGTGCTTTACTAAAGCCGTAAAGTATTTTTGTTAAGGAAGTGAAGTTTGATGCCAATTTATCTTGAACCGTGAGAAAGCTCTCCGGCCGGCCCGTGGCTTTCCCCACCTCGTCCAGACAGCGCTGCAGGTTCCGGCGACACCACAGCCGCGGTGCCATGGCCGTCCACGACCCGGCTCTCAGTGCCACATCCAAGCTGGTGAGCTTTTTGCTCAAACCAGATGAGCCCGCGCTCAAGCTGGTGACCTCGGGGTCTTCCGCATCCCAGTCTGACGCTCTATCCACTGTGCCACCGCCTGGTCAGACTCTTTAAATTCTTACACCAGGTTCTCAGACATCCTCTAGCTGTACACATCATTGTGTAATCTCTATCTCTTTCACATATTTAAAACCTAAGTTTCTCTCAGTGCTGCCACCTTCCTGCTCCATACCATAGGGATCTCTGTGCACTCACCCATAAATTTGGTACATGGTATCCAGAGAGCGCTTAATATACTCAAGCAGGATTCTGAAACACCAAAACCCTCTGAGGGATTCCAAATGGAGGAAAAACCCTAAATGAGGCTCTGATGTCTTCCTTATCTACTTCTGATCACTGGTACAATATTTGTCACCCAGATTCCAACGGAAATTTCACAAAGAAATGACCCCTTTCCACTCTGTTTATGTACTGTCCCCTCACAACCCACAACCCTCTTCTCACCGCTCAAACTTGGCTTAACAAAATCAATTACATGGTCTCTATTACTGGCACAATGCCACTTCCAAATGACCATATTTGCCTATGACCTTAGCCATCAGCAAGGCAAAAACTAGCCAGAACCCAGCAAAGCACAAGGTAAAATTCCTGTGAAGCACTATCCTGCCCTCAGTATCATTTCCTCTCAACTACCTCTTGACCTCTACAGCCAGCACCGTCACTGATCCCATCCAGCCTTGATCACCTGGGGGAATCACACTCTCTCCACTCTAATGCCACTATCACTTCTCTACCTCACCTGTGTTTGTGAGGATGAGCACCCCTAATCGGGTGACCAGGAGTCAAACCACTAAGCTTTTGCAATCATTTCCACCACAATATGCACTCCCTCCTGAATGTCTACCTCATCTCTACCCTGTTAAACAAAAAAATCACAGCTTTTGCACATCTCCATCCTGTATCCCTCACCAAATTTCCAGATTTGTGTGTTCAGTTTCCCACTTGATACCTTCTGAGTCTTACCACTGACGAGAAAACACTTCTGATATTTCCAAGGAAAATTAAGCTATTACCATCTTACCCAGCAGATGATGGAGCATCCATCACTTTAGCTGCTAGAACCAAAATTCCTGTGTTGTCCCCAACTCTTCCCTTTATCTCCCTCCATTGCAGTGTCTAAAACTCTACTGGGCCCTACTTTTAACAACATGAACCATGGAAATGACCAGGCAGTGCTGGAATGGACAGAGCACTGAACTAGGATGCAAAGGACCCAGGTTTGAAATTCCAAGATCGTTGGCTAGAGCGTGGAGTTGCTGGATTGATCGTGGGATCATAAAAATGACTCCATGGTTGCTGGCTTGACTCTAAGGTCACTGGTATGAGAAAGGGGTCACTCGCTCTGCTGTAGCCCCCTTTCATAGCCCAGGTCCAGGCACATATGTAAAAGCAATCAATGAACAACTAAGGTATCGCAACTAAGAATCGACGCTTCTCATCTCTTCCTCTTTCTGTCTGTCTGTCCCTATAAGTCCCTGTCTGTCTCTGTCACAAAAAGAAAAAAACTGAACCATGGCAATGACTCTGGTCCATCAGCACTCCTATGGTCACAGCACTTGTTTTCTCCTGAGCTCCTGCCACCTCCCTTAACCCCATTATCTGTCCTCCACTGTGCGGCCATATAGAGCCTGTTAAACCCAGGAGAGACCCACTCCTTTATCCTATGCAAATGCTCCATTATCTCTATAATACTGTAGATGCCAACACTGTCACTCTGCCATTTTACAGGTCTTAATCTAGAGTTCCCTGCTCTTTGTTTTGAACACAAAGAATGGAAACATGTGCTACCTATTCTCAACTCAGTGGCATCTACAAGCATTTTGACATGCTGGCGACTCTCCCTGGGTTAATCTTCCATATCTGTTTACATTTATCACCAAAAGTTGGGGCACGGTCATTTTACCTGTGGCCTACACTCAGGACACTGGGCTTGAGGGTACTGCATTGATTTCCACATCCAAAAACTGAGAAAATACCAAGAAAACATTCTGGAGGTGAGGAAGGAGAAACCAGAAGAATGCAGAAGAAAGGGGAGCCTGCAATGTCTGGGATCTTATACTCCAGCCTGTGACCTCAGTGTTCTTGACTGAGGGAACAAGGCCAGACAGAAAAGTCTGAAAAATAATAAACCATTTGTATGGACCTTGCTTGTTATCAGTTCCTTGAAAGAAAATTGCAGCTCCAATAAGATGAATGAAAAGTTTATCAAGGACAGACCCTCCAATCTCCTCTCTCCTTCCCCTCCCTAAGACATGAAAGTCATGTCGACCAGCAAACAAAGTCATAGAAATCTGGCATTTGTCACGTGAAAGCTAATGCTGTATAGGTATATAACCGTGATGGCAAACCTATGACACGTGGCCACATGCTGCTGCATACCAAAGAACTATGGGGCCGCATACCAAAAAGGATGTTTCATCCTCGGCTCCTGCACGGCCAGGTGCAGTAGCTGAGGATAAAACATTTGCTGTAGTGTAGACACTCTGTGCCGGAGGTCTGTAAGCCAAAACAACAGAACTCGAGTACAGAGCGTCTAGTTCTGGGACTTCCGGTTAGGTCATTAGGGGATCTTTGACCTCACTTCTGGCCAGCGGAGCAGGGAGCAGCGGAATGCTGCAGGGGACGCATCTCTGGGGGCCCTGTGATCGCCATTACTAGCAACCACATAACCAGAGCAACCATCATCCAATCTACTGTTCTGGGGTGTCATGGATTTCTAATTGACCATCATTACTGAGATAAGTGAGGGGGAGGCTGGGAGAGGTGAGGGCCTGTGCATGGGTGCCGTTTCCCGCCATTAGAAATAGCGGCAGCCATCTTAATTTACATAAGATACAACTTGCAGAATTTCAAGACAGCATCTGGGCTCAGGTGTTTGTCCACTTGAGGTCAAAGCTTGAGAATATGGAAAGGTGCCGCTTGGGAGAATCAAAAGGAGTGCTACTACGAACAGGAAATTTGGAGCGTCTGGAACCGATTACCAGACACTTTTAGCACCCTGAAAAATATAGCAATGGCTTTACTCACAATTTTTCCCTCTACATACTTTTGTTAGACCTTATTCTCAGCGTTAAATAACATCAAAACCAACAAAAGAAACAGATTGACAGATGAAATTAGTAGCGCTTCCTTGGGCTTGAAGTATACAAAATACCAACCTTCAATGGAAGATTTAGCCAATGAAATTCAGCAACAAAAAAGTCACTAATAGGCAGGTTAGTTAAAGAATTTCCCCTCCCCCTCACTTATCTTAGTCAGGGCACCCCATACAAGTTAAATAATATCAAGACCAACAAAAGAAACCCACTGACAGATGAAGAAAGAAGTCACTAAGCAGATAAGTTAAATAATTAGTTTTTGGTTTATTAAATAGTTATATATTACAATTATACATTTTTGTTATTTAAACTATAAATATTGCCTGACCTGTGGTGGCGCAGTGGATAACGCGTAGACCTGGAAATGCTGAGGTCGCCGGTTCGAAACCCTACGCTTGCCTGGTCAAAGCACATATGGGAGTTGATGCTTCCAGCTCCTCCCCCCTTCTCTCTCCTCTCTAAAAATGAATAAAGAAAAAAAGAAAAAAAAAAAGATTCCAGGCCTATTTAAAAAACAAACAAACAAACAAAAAACTATAAATATTGCAAAATTATGGGTTTTTTTTCCTCAAAGTGACACATCATCCAAGCTATGCTCGGTTTTTTGGTGAATTTTGACATACCAAGCTCAAAAGATTGCCCATCACTGGTATATAATATGTAAGAAATCTAACTTCAGGGAGCACGTATTTTGTTGCCTCTTTTGGGGTCATGCACCTTTGAGAGCTAAATAAATCCTACTTCTTTCATCAGGTTGTCTGGGCGTTTTTGTCCTCCTTGGATCCCTGCAACAGAGGCACCAGGATCCCAGACATTACAAGGTGGTGTCAGGACCAGAGGGAATCGCTGACACCCAATCCTGACTTGTGTAATTTACGTAAGTGGTTTTTCAACCTTTGGAACCAGTGGGAAGACGCAACCACTATTCCCTGACCAGTTCTGGAGTCTATTGACCTCTAGCAAACCCTTTTTTTCTGGGAATCAGTCCTCAGTGCTCCCTCTTCCCAGCTCTGTGACCTTGTATAAGGGCTCAACTCCTGGGGCCTCACTGTCCTCACCACCCCATTGCAGTCTGTTCTCTCTCTTCTCAGCAAGATTTAAAAATGCCTTAAAAACCCCTGTCCCTCTTTGTTCACAAACTTCTATGGTTCCAATGACCCTAAGAATGAAAGTATAGGCCCCTGCCTCCCAGTCAAGACGTGACTGTCTGCTTGTAATTCCAAGGGCCGACACCATCGTGACCATTCACATGCAGGTGTCTCAATGAATTCAGGCAGAAGGTAAAGAAACAGTAGAGCCCAAGGATGGTTGGCTATTCTGTTTATTGGTGTCTCCCAAGACCGGAAAGCCACAAGAAAGCCACCCTTGAGAGCAAGAAATCAGATGTACCAGGAAGCAACCCAAGGGAGGACAGATAACATTCTTTCTTTTTTCCTCCATGAGAGAGACAGAGAGAGGGATAGCCAGACAGAAAGAGAGAGAAATGAGAAGCATCAATTCTTTATTGCAGCACCTTTGCTGTTTATTGATTGCTTTCTCATACGTGCCTTTACCAGGGGCTACAGCAGACCTAGTGCCCCCTTGCTCAAGCGAGTGAACTTGGGTTCAAGCTAGCAGGCTTGGGGTCTGGAACCTGGGTTCTCTGAATCACAGTCTGATGCTCTATCAACTGTACCACTGCCTGGTCAGGCTCAGATAACTTTATATAAAGGAATGAGAATTTATTAAAGCCAGTGGAGCTTGTGTAGCATGTAGCTCTAAAATATGAACTTCCTGAATTTGATTTTCTTACAGGTTATATACCTTTACAGTGTCTAAGCAACGGGCATGTGATTTCTTTTAAATTTTCCCAGTAGTAAAAGAGAGTGGAGGGACAGTTTCAGTGGGGTCAGAAAGGGGTAAGGGGTTTCTAGATCCCTGGCCATAGTTAAATACATATTCTGCTATTCTTGCTTTGTATTGTAAGTGACTCTTAAGCACTCATAATGACAACTATGGGATGTAGTTGATTTATCACTGGCTGAATGAGTTACCCCTGCTGGGTCCTTTCCTTTGTATTCTTTTTGTTTCTTCCTTCTTAGGGAAAAGGGGGCCCGCCCCTCCTTCCTCACGGGGAGGAAAAAGAAATCCTGCTGTGAGGGAAGAATCTTTTCCACTTCTGTTCTTTCCTTCCAAACTTTCTGGCGGGAAAAAATCTCTTCCCCATCAAACAATGGCGCTTCGCAAGCAGGAACCCAAAGAGCAATTTGCAATCAGCTGCCACACGCTGAACTGCCCAGCGCCAT
Organism: Saccopteryx leptura; assembly: GCF_036850995.1. Taxonomy (NCBI): domain Eukaryota; kingdom Metazoa; phylum Chordata; class Mammalia; order Chiroptera; family Emballonuridae; genus Saccopteryx; species Saccopteryx leptura. The sequence continues at coordinate 82,369,832 of NC_089505.1, read as the reverse complement.
TTTGGGGGGGGGGGTAAGTTTTTCTAAGTAAGAAGAGGGGGGAAGGAAGACAGATACTAAGACTCCCGCTTGCGCCCCACCGGGATCCACCCGCCATGGCCACCAGGGGGCGATGCTCTGCACTTCAGGGACGTTGCTCTGCTGCTGCTGGAAACATTCTAGTGCCTGAGCCAGAGGGCATGGCACCATTTTCAGTGCCCGGGCCAACTTCGCTCCAATGGAGCCTTGGCTGCGAAAGGGGGAGAGAGAGAAAGGAGAGGAGGGGAGAGTGGAGAAGCAGATGGGCACTTCTCCTGTGTTCCCTGCCCGGAAATCAAACCCGGGACTTCCACACGCCGGGCCGACGCCCTAATGCTGAGCCAACCGGCCAGGGCCACCACTTTTAACAAGAAAAGTGAGGAAACTAAAAACAAATTTTCCAAACTCATTTGCCCAGCTGCGCACTTACCTCAGTCCCGCGCCATAGCGCGGACGCCGCCATCGCCTTTGGGAACTCGGAAGCGGGCGGAGTGACAGACGAGGAGGTGGCTCAGGGCAAGGCTGTCCAGATCCTGGCCCTGGAGCAGGTCGCCCGGGGCGGCGTCGCCAAGACTCACACTTCCGTTAGTGAATCGTGGACCACGACTCCCGGATCTCGCGCCTTCCCTCCCCACGATCTCCACGGCGACTTAGCGCTCCGGAAGCGCAGACTGACCTTGAGAAGAGACCAACCACAAGCCCGAAGAACCACGGAGGTCCCTCCCCTAAGCCTTGTGCCTGAGCGGAAACGCCGTTTTGGAGCCTTCCCTGGCGCAATCTGCGGTCGTCGGCGCACCTCCCTTTGGGTAATGTAGTTCCTGGACTCCAAGGCGGTGATTCTGTCTTCTCGCACTGACGCCAGGACTACCCCACGTGTATTGCCAGGAAATTCGAGGGTCCTTATCTCAATGACGTTTTGAAAATGTCCAGAAAAAGCTCGGTTAACAAGCTCTTTCCTAGTTTTGATTTGTTAATGCTGACACCAATAGGTTGGAGCTGAGATATCAAGCCTCCAGGTGCTCCATCTGAGCCAGTGACATCTTGCTCAAGCCAGTGACCATGGGCTCAAGCCAGCGATCTTAGGCTTCAAGCCACCAACATCAGGTTTTCAAACCTGGGTCCTGAGAGTCCCAGGTCAATGTTCTATTCACTGCACCATGACTGGCCAGTTTTTTTAAAAAATATATTTTTATTTTATTTACTCATTTCAGAGAAGAGATAGAGAGAGAGAGAGAGAAAGAAAGAAAGTGGGGAGGAGCAGGAAGCATCAACTCACATATGTGCCTTGACCCATATGTGGGTTTCAAACTGGCGACCTCAGCATTCCAGGTCAAGGCTTTATCCACTGCGCCACCACAGGTCAGGGAACTGGTCAGTTTATTCAAACATTTAATATGTGTAGTGAGCATGAACAGGTGGTGGCACAGTGCATAGACAATCGAACTGGGACACGGAAACACAGGTTTAAAACCTTGAGGGTGCCAGGTTGGGCACAAGGTCGATGACTTCACTAGGGGTCACCCAGTCTGTTTTAGCCTCCCTTCAAGGCACATGAGAAATCAATCAATGAAAAGCTAAGGAGAGGCAACAAAGAATTGATGTTTCTCATTTCTCTCCCTTCCTGTCTGTCCCTATGTATCCCTCTCTTTGTTAAAAAAAAAACAAAACATGAGTGGTGATATGATACTCTGCCATTCTCAAAGGGATATTGTGAACATAAACTTTTTTTAAAATAAATTTAATTCCTCTATGTATCTTCTTAAAACGAGTTTATTAATTTTAGAGAGGAGAGAGAGAAGGGGGGAGGGGCAGGATGCATCAATTAGTTGCTTCTCCTATGTGCCCTGACCAAGCAAGCTTGCATTTCAAACCAGCAACCTCAGCATTCCAGGTCAAAGCTTTATCCACTGAGACACCACAGGTCACGCAAGAACACTAACTTTAAAATCAAATAAAATTTTATAATTAAAAAACTATGCCTATGTATATATGTAATAAGTATAAAAAATGAATACTTATGCACAAAACCTATTTAATTTTTTTGAGCAAATATCACACCAAAATAAACAAAAATTTGAAAAACATTAAAACTAGCTAATGAAAGTTAAGAAAAATCTAGTCTTACTGGAAATTATAAAAACTTCTAAAAAAATTTAATTCCCCAGCATCCTGAAAATGGCACAACATTCATATAAGTGTTTGGACACTCAACCAAATGGTAAACAAAAGAAAATTGTGTTAGTTTTTTCTTATCCATGGAATATCTTCCAGATGTAATTGAATCTTTCTCCTCTCATTTAAATATGAGCCCTTAAAACCCTCAGGAACCACGTTTCTCATTCCTGGTGCTGCTGTTACATTTCTTTTTTTTTTTCTCTTACATTTCTACAGCACCTGTTACCTTATAATTTACTATAACATAGAATATTTTAAGACTTTATTTATTCCATTTTTTTTTCCAGAGAGGAGAGGGATGGAAAGGGGGAAAGAGAGTAGGGGGAGGAGCAGGAAGCATCAACTCCCCTATGTGCCTTGACCAGGTAAGCCCAGGGTTTTGAACTGGTAACCTTAGTGTTTCCAGGTCAATGCTTTATCCCACTGCGCCATCACAGGTCAGGCAGAAGGTTTTTTTTTTGACTCATAGGGTAGCTTTTTTTTTTTTTTTTTTTCCTTCAGAGACAGAGAGAGAGTCAGAGATAGGGATAGACTGGGACAGACAGACAGGAACAGAGAGATGAGAAGCATCAATCATTAGTTTCTCGTTGCGCATTGCGACACCTTAGTTGTTCATTAATTGTTTTTTTTCCCATTGATTGCTTTCTCATATGTGCCTTAACCGTGGTCCTTCAGCAGACTGAGTGACCCTTGCTTAAGCTAGCGACCTTGGGTCTAAGCTGGTGAGCTTTGCTCAAACCAAATGAGCCCACGCTCAAGCTGGCGACCTTGGGGTCTTGAACCTGGGTCCCCGGCATCCCAGTCTGTCGCTCTATCATCTGCGCCACCGCCTGGTCAGGCAAGGGGTAGCTTTTTTTTTTAAGTGAGAGAAAGGGAGCTAGACAGACTCCAACAGGTGCCCTAACTTGGAGCCACCTGACAACCCCCATCTTGGGCTGGTGCTCATATCAATCAAGCTATCTTCAGTGCTTGGGGCAGACAATTGAACCAGTTAGGCCACAGCCTGCAGGGAGGAAGAGACAGAGAAGGGGGAGAGGAAGAAAAACAGTAGCAGATGGTGGCTTCATGTGTGCCCTGACTGGGGATCGAACCCAGGTTATCTACATGTTGGGCCAACGCTCTATGCACTGAGCCAGCCAAAGGCCATGGGCTAGGTTTTTGTTTTTTTAGAAGAATTGCTTTTTTTTTTAAATTTATTTTAGAGAGGAGAGAGAGTGAGACAGAGAGAGAGAGAGAGAGAAAGGGGGGAGGAGCAGGAAGCATCAACTCCCATATGTGCCTTGACCAGGCAAGCCCAGGGTTTTGAACCGGCGACCTCAGCATTCCAAGTTGACGCTTTATCCACTGCGCCACCACAGGTCAGGTGCAGGTTAGGTTTTGTTTTTTGTTTACAGGGACAGAGAGAGAGTTAGAGAGAGGGATAGATAGGGACAGACAGACAGGAATGGAGAGAGATGAGAAGCATCAATCATCAGTTTTTCATTGCAACACCTTAGTTGTTCATTGATTGCTTTCTCATATGTGCCTTAACCGTGGGCCTTCAGCAGACTGAGTGACCCTTGCTTAAGCTAGCGACCTTGGGTCTAAGCTGGTGAGCTTTTGCTCAAGCCAGATGAACCCGCGCTCAAGCTGGCGACCTCGGGGTCTCGAACCTGGGTCCTTCCACATCCCAGTCCGACGATCTATCCACTGCGCCACCGCCTGGTCAGGCAAATCCTTAAGTATTTATGCAATATAAATATTAGCAGAAAAAGTAGTATTATTCACATCATATACATTCTGGGAAATGCAAAATGATCTATTAAACTAGAAAGTAAATCAGCCCTGGCTGGTTGGCTCTGTGGTAGAGCTTCGATTTGGCATGTGGAAGTACCGGGTTGGATTCCCAGTCAGGGCACTCAGGAGAAGTGCCCATCTGCTCCTCCACCCTTCCCCCTATTTTTCCCCTCTCTTTCTCTTCCCCTCTCACAGCCAAGGCTCTACTGGAGCAAAGTTGGCCAGGGCACAGAGGATGGCTCTATGGCCTTTGCCTCAGATCCTAGAATGGCTACAGCTGCAACAAAGTAATGCACAGATGGGCAGAGAACTGCCCTTTAATGGGTTGGTCAGGTGAATCCTGGGCAGGCACATGCTGGAGTCTGTCTCTCTGCCTCCTTGCTTCTCACTTCAGAAACAAACAAACAAACAAACAAAAACAAAGAAAGTAAATTGGTGAATACTTGGAGAGCTGTGAAGGGCAGGGAGAGGAATGTAAAAGGATATGAATTAAACCCACTGTGACAGACATGGTCAGTATTAGGACTACGGTGAGTTACAGTTTCACACATATGCTGAAGCTAAATATAAAACAATTTGCCCAATAATAATTGGAAAATACATTTGGTAACTATGTTTTATCCATATTCTCATGCCCTCTGAAGGGTCAGTCTTTCCTTAGTGACATTAAATATACCAAACAATGAAGGACTGTTTTTCAATCAATAGCAATGCTGCCTAGGTAAAAAAAAAAAACCGTATCTGTAGACAACAGATACTTTTCTTTATCTTAGCTTCCTGCCTGGGCACAATATCTGATAAGGTACAAAAATTTACAAAACCACTGCTTTATTTTCAATGATAATGACTTTAGTCACAGAAGAAAAATATGGCAAGAAACCCTACAATTTGTGTACACAGTGATCCTGCAGTTCTTTTCACAGAAACATTTCTGGACGCACATTTAGACAAGTCACATTCCATCTAGCCTGTGCCTAGATTTAGAATCTTACAACCCCTATTGGGCCAGTGTTTCTGTAGCAATCAGGGGTTCCTCTTTAATCCCTATGGTTCTGTAACCAAGTGACCATTAGCCTTGGAATTGTACACATTACGGCACATGATGCCCTATTGGTAGGCTCAGTGGTAAAGCGTCAGCCTGGCATGTTGATGTCCATGATTCGATTCCCAGTTAGGGCGCTCAACAAAAGCACCTGTCTGCTTCTCTACCCCTCCCCCTCTTGCTTCTCTCTCTCTCTTACTCCTGCAGACATGGCTTGATTACAGTGAGTTGGCCCTGGGTGCTAAGGAAGGCTCCATCGCATCTGCCTGAGGAACTAAGAAGAGCTAAGTTGCTGAGCAATATCCCAAATGTGCACAGCATCACCCCTCTGTGGGCTTGCCAGGTGATCCCTGTCAGGGTGCATGCAAGAGTCTCTCTGCCTCCCCTTCTCTCGCTGAATAAAAAAAAACAGTGGACACATGGCCCTTGGCAACACTTTCAAAAATGATTCGTTCAATACTGGCAGTGCTTGTAAACAAGGAAAAATGTCCTGTGTTTTCAGATGCAACTGATGTTGTGACACTTCTCAACACTTCAAAGTGATCTCTGAGTTTCCCAAAACTCATGGCATCCAGGCTCCACATGAGGGCTACAGAATCTGGCAGGCTATTCTGGGTGGATATGGGCAACCATAAAAATATGGCAAAAGCTGATTTCAGCACCACATTGTACTTTCTTTTTTTTTTTTTTTTTTTTTTCCATTTTTTTCTGAAGCTGGAAACAGGGAGAGACAGTCAGACAGACTCCCGCATGCGCCCGACCGGGATCCACCCGGCACGCCCACCATGGGGCGACGCTCTGCCCACCAGGGGGCGATGCTCTGCCCATCCTGGGCATCGCCATGTTGCGACCAGAGCCACTCTAGCGCCTGGGGCAGAGGCCACAGAGCCATCCCCAGCGCCCGGGCCATGTTTGCTCCAATGGAGCCTTGGCTGCGGGAGGGGAAGAGAGAGACAGAGAGGAAAGCGCAGCGGAGGGGTGGAGAAGCAAATGGGCGCTTCTCCTGTGTGCCCTGGCCGGGAATCGAACCCGGGTCCTCCGCACGCTAGGCCGACGCTCTACCGCTGAGCCAACTGGCCAGGGCCCACATTGTACTTTCAAAGGCAGAGAAAGTTTGAGACCCATGTAAAAGTTCTTGACCTATTCATGCCTCTAGAGCCGAAATCTACTATAATCTAAATGATATACAGTAAATAAAATATCCAATATTAAAGAGAAGTCAAATAAACGGGCCTGCATTATTTTACAAGCCAATGGGACATGTAAAATGGCTCTGGCATTTCTTGCATTGGTCACATCAACACTGGAAATATTCATCACAGGTATTAAGGAAACCAGGTCCCTGAAAAGGCAGTTCCATCTGCAAGCTGCCAGCTGAACGCAGATGATGTTCTCTGAGGTCAACACTGAGTCAGGTCCCGTCACAACTTATCAGAGTTAAATAAATGCTGATCCCCTAACAGCTCACACTACCTATAATTTCCTCCAACAAATCAGAGGAAAACATGAGCTTCTCTAAAGACATTAGGATGATGACTGATGTAAACAGTGGACACCTGCTTCAGGGGTCTCCAAACTTTTTACACAGGGGGCCAGTTCACTGTCCCTCAGACCATTGGAGGGCTGCCAAATACAGTGGTCCTCTCACTGACCACTAATGAAAGAGGTACCCCTTCCAGAAGTGCAGTGGGGGCTGGATAAATGGCCTCAGGGGGCCGCATTGCGGTGAAATACATTTGATCACAGAAATTTGCAAAGATATTAATCTGGCAAGGGTCTTGGAAGCCTAGAAAGTACAACATAGACACATATGCTTCCCACCCAAAAAATCTTATGGAGGCCCTGGCCGTGGTAGAGCGTCGGCCTGACGTGCAGGAGTCCTGGGATCGATTCCCGGCCAGGGCACACAGGAGAAGCGCCCATCTTCTTCTCCACCTCTCCCCCTCTCCTTCCTCTCTGTCTCTCTCTTCCTCTCCCGCAGCTGAGGCTCCACTGGAGCAAAGTTTGCCCGGGCGCTGAGGATGGCTCTGTGGCCTCTGCCTCAGGCGCTAGAGTAGCTCTGGTCTCAACAGAGTGATGCCCCAGATGGGCAGAGCATCGCCCCCTGGTGGGCGTGCCGGGTGGATCCTGGTCGGGCACATGCGGGAGTCTGTCTGACTGCCTCCCCGTTTCGGAAAAAAAAGAAAAAAGAAAAAAAATCTTATGGAAAATCTCCATGCCACTGACATATGGGTGCATATAATTAAAATGAGCCAAATGGAGACTCAGAGTTACCTACACTATTGTTAACACTTATTAAAAAAACTGTACATTTGCCTGACCTGGTGGTGGCGCAGTGGATAGAGCATCGGACTGGGATGTGGAAGGACCCAGGTTCGAGACCCTGAGGTCGCCTGTGACACCCTTTCAGAAGGATTCTGTTCAGTGGGCGCATTGTTTCAGTCAAGCATTCTGTTCTTGAGTGCGGACTCATCTGGTTTGAGCGAGGCTCACCAGCTTGGACCCAAGGTTGCTGGCTCCAGCAAGGGGTTGCTCGGTCTGCTGAAGGCCCGTGGTCAAGGCACATGTGAGAAAGCAATCAATGAACAACTAAAGTGTTGCAACGCGCAATGAAAAACTAATGATTGGTGCTTCTCATCTCTCTCCGTTCCTGTCTGTCTATCCCTCTCTCTGACTCACTCTCTGTCTCTGTAAAAAATAAATAAATAAAAATTTAAAAAAACAAAACAAAACAAAAACAAAAAAACCCTGTACATTTGTGATACATTTAAGATTGTCCTCTAATGTGAACTCTCAAGTGCTTACACAAGAGAGAATTGATGGTAAAAGACTTCCCACATACACTGCACTCATAAGGCCTTTCTCCACTGTGAACTCTCTAATGATAACGAAGGACAGAGATTCTTCTAAAACATTTTTCACATTCACTGCATTTATAAGGCATTTCTCCTCTGTGAAGTTTCTGATGGTAACTAAGATCAGAGTTACTGAAAAAAGATTTCCCACACTCACTGCACTCATAAGGCTTTTCTCCAGTGTGAATTCTCTGATGATAACGAAGTTTGGACTTGTGGGTATAAGATTTCCCACATTCATGACACTCATAAGGTCTTTGTCCAGTGTGAACTGTCTGATGATAATTCAAATGATGCTTCTTTTTAAAAGATTTCCCACACTCACTGCACTCATAAGGCCTTTCTCCAGTGTGAAATCTCTGATGACAATGGAAGTAAGTTTTAGTGAAAAAAAATTTCCTACATTCACTGCACTCATAGGGCCTTTCTCCTGTGTGAATGCTGTGATGATATCGAAGGCCACTGCTACTTGAAAAAGATTTTCCACATTCACTGCATTCATAGGGTGTTTCTCCAGTGTGAACTCTCCGATGATAATTTTTCCTCGTTTGCAAAGTCACCCCAGAAATTGAGGTTTCATCTGGCCTGTCACTGGTATGTGTAGTCTGTTGTTGGAGATATCCTGATTCAGTAAGGGGGTCCAGCCCTAACTCTTGGCAGATAAAAAGCGTCTGGGACACATTGAAATTGCGTCCCTTTGCAAGTGAGACCCTGTCCACACGTTTTTCAAAATGCTTCTTTGTCATGTACTGATCCTCATGCTGGTGACATTTTGTACTGAAATCAAACTGTTCTCCACATGTACCACATTTCAACATGTGTGATCCCTGCTTCTCAACCAAGTTGAAAATGTCTCTCAAGATGAGGCCACAACTCTCACAGGGGTGGCTCTTCTGGGAAGACAAAGTCACATTAGGATCCTTTGCCAGTGACACCCTTTCAGAAGCATTCTGTTCAGTGGGCGCCCCCACATCCTCTGCTCCACAGCAGCAACCTAAATAAAAGGAAATGCTGGTGAATTACATGTTGACCTTATAGGAAAGAAAATTTTTCAACATAAACAGACATTTGTCACAGGTAGGCATGATTCTGTGATGATTTTTAAGAAAAGTAAGTTAAACTCTGAAGAAATCATAGTTGACCATTACTCAGCCCCAAAAGTCAGTCAGTGGTGGAGACCTCACCAAGGAAAGATGCCAGCAGACAATGAGACACAAAAATAAAGGCCGGGTCCACTATGTTTTCCTCTGCAAAAGGCTTTTTGGAGAATAAAGGCCGGGTCCACTATGTTTTCCTCTGCAAAAGGCTTTTTGGAGAACTCTTCTTGCTGGAGTAATCTGAATGTGCTCAAACCCATAAAAATCAATTCTATTAAAACCACATGATGTAAACACCAATACAAGAGCATGTGCAAACTTCAAGATTCTGCTGGCATGGATCAGGGTTGCAAAGTAGTAAAGAGAAACCTGTGAGAGAAATGGTTGGCATGTGAAGTTTAAAGAGGTGAAGATTACCAATGGGTTTGAAATATGAGTAGTAATGACAACTGTCATATCTGAGTTATTGGCAAAGTGCCAGCAATAAGCTTACAAATAGATTAAGCGATAAGCAAGGACAAACAGATTAAGGTATGGCAATAGCAATATTAACAAAACGCTATTAAGCCAAATTAGTTCTAAAGATACAACCTTAAAGCCCTGGCATGAAACCCTCAGCAATTGCCATTCACCAAGCCAAGAACCCTCTGAGCCCACTTGGTTATTGGTGGAGTCATGTGCCTCCTGTGATCCACAAATAACTTCTTCTTAATCCTAGTTGAGCCACTAATGGGATTCGGATCAAATTCATAAAAAAAAAAAACAAAAAAACCTTAAGAGAGTGATGGTCAGAGCACAAAACTGACCATAGAAAAAGATCTATGTGAGTGACATCTGCAGGATGGCATAAAAGTAGATAGGAGAACTCATCCCCCTCTTCAGATAAAGTGGACACCTGGCCATGAAAAAAGCAGCCACAGGATAAAGGAATAAGAGACCAATTAAGACAAACATCAACACAGAAGAGCCTAAAAGGGAGACCTGCAGGAAAAGGTTAATTGGAAAGACTATATTAGCAAACAATTGTAACAATGGCTAGGTTCAAATACATGGGCCAGAGTTACCTCTATCAGCCACTGTGCTGTGTTAGCTTTGACCTTAGTGGTTGGTTTGCAAAAAACCCGGGGAAACTTTGCTGTTAGGAATCAGAGACATATTTGCAAAAATAAAATCCAGGACCAATGGCTTCACTAGTGAATCCTACCAAACATTCAAAGAAGATTTGATACTTTTTGGGGGAATTAATATATAAAAAATAAAAGGCATTCAAAACTCATTAGCCCAAAAGTAGTTAAAAATCTGGTTAACGATGTAGAGACATTTTCTGAAGAACTATGTACAAATGAGCAACAGGAATATAAAAATGTATTTTCATTGATCAAGACGAAACCTATTAGGGCCACTGCAAGACTTCCAAGTACAAATCCTGCCCAATGAAAGCTCAGTACAGCAGTTACTGGGGCTGCAGGGGGAAGGGAGGGAGGTGCAAACAAACAAGCCTTACCAAGACGGCAAGTACCCAGAACACTGGGGAAGCAGCAGAGCCCACAGTCCACCTGCTGACAACGAAGCATCCCCGAGGGAACTGGGGGCATGGAAAATGCACAGTCTAGTCCAGGCCACCGGGAAAATCTTACCCAGAGAGGACATAAGTGTGAAGTTCTCCACCATCACTTCGAGGTACAGGTGTCTCTGAGCCTCATCAAGGAGGCACCATTCTTTCCTGGAGAAGTACAGGGCAACATCCTCAAAGGCCACATCAACCTGTCAGAATTAATACAAGTGAATCCAAAACAGTCTGTCTGAGCACCCACATTCCAACTCCATAAAAATCTTCCCCACGCTCCACTCCTTCCAGGGCTCCACACTTCAGAGAAGACACCTTGGTGCAGCGCTGCCTTCTGGGTCACCACAGTCCCCTTCATCACTTCTATCTCCCTCGGTGAAAGCATATAGGACAAAGGGAAATGGGGGTGGGGGGGAGGGGGAGGATGGGGGTGTTGAGAAGAAGCAGACAAATGCCAACTTAGTTCTGGGTCATGCTTCCTGGGCTCCATCCTCCTTGCCATGAAAATCCACTACTATCTCCTAGATCAGGGGTAGTCAATCTTTCTACGCCCACTTTTGTATCTCTGTTAGTAGTAAAATTTTCTAACCGGCCACCGGTTCCATAGTAATGGTGATTTATAAAGTAGGGAAGTAACTTTACTTTATAAAATTTATAAAGTTAAAGCATATAACAATAATTACTTACCAAGTACTTTATGTCAGATTTTCGCTAAGTTTGGCAGAAAAAATCTTTATAAAACAACTTACTATAGTTAAATCTATGTTTTTATTTATACTTTGGTTGCTCTGCTACTGCCCACCATAAAAGCTGGAACGCCCACTAGTGGGCGGTACGGACCAGGTAGGGACTACCACTGTCCTAGATCATGCCTCTAAAACATAGCAAATCATGAGGTTATGCTTTACCCTTCAGTCACCACATCAGGTACCCAGGACCATCAGCTCAAACTTCCTCTAGTTGTGCACACCACTGAGTATCCCTACTTCCTTCAGATCTTCAGACCTCAGGCTCACTTTCTCAGCTCAGCTACCTTCCTATTCCACACCACAGGGATCTCTCTGAACGCACCCATATACTTGATACGTGGCACCCAGAGAGTGCACAACATATGCATACAGGGTCCAGCACAACCCCAATCCTCTGAGGAAATCCACAGCTAGGAAAAGCCGCAAATGAGGTTCCAAAGTCTTCCCTGCCTGCTTCTGATATTTAATTCAATATTTGACACCCAGATCCACATGGGAATTTCAGATATGAGTAACTCCTTTCCACTCTGCACTGTACTGCTGTCCCCTCAGAAGCCACAACATTCTTCCCTCTACTCAAACTTTTGAAATAATCCACTGCCTTTGGTCTCTATTTCAGGCAGAGTGACACTCACAAAGGACCACATTTACCCACAACTTTATCCACCAGCAAGACAAACCAGCCAGACCCCACAAAAGCACAACAAAAAACTCTGAAGGGGAAGCAAAGCCCTGCCCTCGATATCATCCTATCTCTACTCCCTTTCTGCCTTGACAGCCATCATAATCAACCCATGGAAACCTTGGCCATTTCAGAGATCACCATCTCTCCCATTGTGATGTCACTATCACTCCTCTCCCTCACATGTGCTTGTGAGGACCAGCAATCCCTATTAGGTGATAGGAAAGGAAATGCTCTTCATGGGCTATTTTTAACCACTGCCACCAAAACCTGCAGCCTCCACAGCTCCACACTAATTCACAAAAGAGCCACCACTTTTACATGTCTCCATCCTCAAAGGCTGTCAAAGTAAAAGAATTATATCTCTATACATTTTCATTTTTACGCAACCTCAGAGATATCCTCACATTGCTTTCTTCGACCTCCCTACTCTATTACCAATGGATTTTATGTAACCCCCTTATGTCTTCCCCTTTGATTCTGTATTTTTTGGATAGAGAAAGAGAGAGAGGAACAGATAAAGACAAATAGTCTGGAAGAGAGAGATGAGAAGCATCAATTCTTTGCTGCAGCACCTTAGTTGTTCACTATTGCTTTCTCAAATGTACCCTGACTGGGGGGCTAAGCAGACCCTTGGTCAAACCAGCAACCGTTTGCTCAAGCTGGTAACCCTTGCTCAAACCAGATGAGCCTGCGCTCAAGGTGGTGACCTAGAGGTCTCAAAGCTGGGTCTTCCACACCACAGTTCGATGCTCTATCCATTGCACCACCACCTGGTCAGATCCAGTTTGTTTCTGAAGTGTAAAGTAAATGGTGTAACTTCCATATTCCAGAACATCTTCTTAATCTATTGAGATTTTTCTTCCCTGGCAATCATCATCAGTTTGGCTCCAATAAACTCATTAAAAATTTTTTTGGCCCTGCCCAGTTTGCTTAGTGGTAGAGCGTCAGCCTGGCGTGCAGGAGTCCTGGGTTCAATTCCCCATCAGGGCACACAGGAGAAGTGTCCATCTGCTTCTCCACCCCCCCCCCTCCTTCCTCTCTATCTTTCTCTTCCCCTCTCACAGCCAAGTCTCCACTGGAGCCAAGCTGGCTAAGGCACTGAGGACGGTTACACGGGGCCTCCACCTCAGGTGCTAGAATGGCTCCAGTTGTAATGGAGCAATGCCCAAGTTGGGCAGATCATTGCTCTCTGGTAAGCATGCCGGGTGGATCCCAGTAGGGCACATGCAGGAGTCTGACTGCCTCACCGCTTCTAACTTAGGGAAATTACAAAAAAGAAAAAATTACTCTAATACTCTGGAATATTATTTTGGCTGGTTAGTGTTGTCCAAAAGGACAGAGGTTGCCTCGGTTAAGGCATATACAGGACAGACTAATGTTCCTCTCTTTCTGCCTCTCTCACTAAAATCAATGAATTATAAAATTTTTATTTAAATAATAAAATTGTCTACAAATATGAATTTTTTTACGTTCACACCAGAAATGGGAGCACCTTGATGTTACCTGTGCGCTGCACTGAAAATATAGGGTTGGGGTATCCCTAGAATCCCCACATCCAAGAGCTGGGAAAATACCAAAGGAAAAGTATGCAGACACTGTATAGTAGTGTCACCAGGGAGGGACTGGAGCACTCTTTCTTTCCTTGTCTAATGTACAGAAATTAAAGTCGTTTTTCAACTTCAAAACTTGTGAGAAGACACAGACAACCAGCATTCACCTCCAGGTAAGCAGGTCTCCTCGACAGGCCTGCCCAGCAATGACATCTGGTGACCTCCAGCAAACTGTCCATGCCCTGCAGTCTCTCCGCAGTGCTGCCTCTTACCAGCTCTGTGAACTGGGACCAGGACTCAACTTCCTTGGCCTCACTGTCCTCATCTCCCTATTTCAGTCCGTGTTCTCAGCAGGATTTAAAATTTTTTTAAAAGATTTTATTCATTTTAAAGAGAGACAAAGAGAGAAAGTATGTGTGAGAGAGAGAGAGAGAGAGAGAGAGAGAGAGAGAGAAGGAAAGAAGAGCAGAAGGCGTCGACTCCCACATTGCTTTAACCGGGCGAGCCCAGAGTTTCAAATTCACAAACTTAGTGTTCTAGGTTGACACTTTATCCACTTCGCCACCACAGGTCAGACTCTCAGCAGGATTTTAAAACTTTATAAAAGTATAAGACAGCCGGTGTCCACTTCTGTTCAACACCTTTTATAACTCCAAGGATCCCCCTCAAAATAAACGCACAATCCCTCTGCCTCCTAATCAAGACTTAACTGCACCTCAGACTGTTTCATGCAGACAGAAGAGGAACCACAGTCTTCTGGAACGAAACCGGCCCCAGCACCGGGGCTACGGGTTCGGAGGGGTGAGGCAGTGAGGGCCCGGGGGACGCGCTCACCTCAGCCGGGCGCCTCAGCGCGGCCGCCGCCATCGGACTCTGCGGACCGGGTGGGATGGGGCGGGAGCAGTGGGCGAGCAAGCGGGCCCGGCCCCGCGGTCGCTGTCCCACCCTGGCGTGGGTCACCAGGGTGTATTCAGGGAGCCTCACAGTTGCCGCGGGAACTCCACTCTTTCCCCTTTGCTTCCAATCCCACCACCACTGATAACTCCTGACCAAACCAGACTACATGAAGAGGAAATGCTGGCGTAAGACCACGGAAGTCCCTCCCTGTAGTACTGCCCACCTGGAAATGAGCATTCTGGGTAATGTAGTTTCTACAGTCCAAAGAGGGGTTCTCTTATTTTTTAGCCTGCTAGAAGAGTGATTTGGGGGCACAGTCCTAGTGGTGGGATTGAACTAATTTAACCGGTTTTCTGCCCTAATGACCATTTTCAGTATTTAAAGAGATACAACAAAAGGTATTTTATTATTTCATGCATTTAATACTTAAAGGAGAGCAATAAGAGGTACACAAAACTAGATTGTTATGGTTTAAAATATTAATGAAAAATATTAAATAATACCTGACAAAAAAATAAAACTGTTAAGATATTTCCATGTTGCTTCCTCTTCTTTTTTTTTTTTTTTTTTCCTGAGACAGAGAGAGACAGAGAACAGGAAAGATAGGTACAGAAAGACAGGAAGAAAGAGAGATGAGAAGCATCAAATTTCATTGTGATACCTTACTGTTCATTCATTGCTTTCTCATATGTGCTTTGACCAATGGCCTCCAGCAGAGCTAATGAACCCTTGGTCAAGCCAGCAACCTTGGACTCAAGCCTGCAACTTTGGGCTTCAAGCCAGTGACGATGGGGTCATGTCTAAGATCCCACATTCAAGCCAGCAACCCCGCGCTCAAGCTGATGAGTCCATGCTCAAGCCACCGACCTCGGGGATTTGAAGAACCTCGGTCCTCTCTGTCACAGTCTGATGCTCTATCCACTCTGCCCTTTCCTGGTCAGCCTCCATATTACTTCTTGATTGGCATCTGCACTTGCAATTTTTTTCACCTATGGATGGAATGAACATTTCTACAAGCCTGTAGAATATTCTACTGCGCAGACGAACATTAAAAAAAAAGAGTAAGGAAAGTAAATTTGTGATTTTCACATTGGGCAGCTGCCCAGGCACCCACCTTAGAGAGAACCCTGATTACAAGTGACATTTTTTTTTTAATTTTATTTATTCATTTTAGAGAGGAGAGAGAGAGGGAGAGAGAGACAGGGGGGAGGAGCTGGAAGCATCAACTCCCATATGTACCTTGACCAGGCAAGCCCAGGGTTTTGAACCGGCGACCTCAGCATTTCCAGGTCGACGCTTTATCCACTGCACCACCACAGGTCAGGCCACAAGTGACGTTTTAACATCTGGTTCAGCAAACTCAACAAAAAATTAGATATTGGGGCCCTGGCCGGTTGGCTCAGTAGTAGAGCGTCGGCCTGGCGTGCAGAAGTCCCGGGTTTGATTCCCGGCCAGGGCACACAGGAGAAGCACCCATCTGCTTCTCCACTCCTCCCCCTCTCCTTCCTTTCTCTCTCTTCCCCTCCCGCAGCCGAGGCTCCATTGGAGCAAAGATGGCCCGGGTGCTGAGGATGGCTCCTTGGCCTCTGCCCCAGGCGCTGGAGTGGCTCTGGTCGCAACAGAGCGACACCCCGGAGGGGCAGAGCATCGCCCCCTGGTGGGCAGAGCGTCACCCCTGGTGGGCGTACCGGGTGAATCCCAGTCCGGCGCATGCGGGAGTCTGTCTGATTGTCTTTCCCCGTTTCCAGCTTCAGAAAAATACAAAAAAAAAATTAGATATTGGTTCTGCTGAACTGGTGCAAACCGGCTGAATCCCACTACTGCATATTCCCCAAGAATACATGCAGACTGCCTGACCAGGTGGTGGCGCAGTGGATAGAGCATTGGACTGGGATGCGGAAGGACCCACATTCGAGACCCCGAGGTCGCCAGCTTGAGCGCGGGCTCATCTGGTCTGAGCAAAAAGCTCACCAGCAAGGGGTTGCTCCATCTGCTGAAGGCCCGCGGTCAGGGCACATGTGAGAGAGCAATCAATGAGCGACTAAGGTGTCGCAACGAGGGACTGGTGATTGTTGCTTCTCATCTCTCTGTTCCTGTCTGTCTGTCCCTGTCTATCCCTCTCTCTGGCTCTCCCTCTGTCTCTGTAAAAAAAATTAAAAAATTAAAAAATATATATTAAAAAAAAAAAAAGAATACATTCAGACTACTAAGTGTGTTCTAGCACCGCCGGTAAAAGTGATTTCTAGGGTGTGGTTGTCACTGATGCTCCCGTGCGGCTTCCCTTGCCTGCTGGTGTTGCCTTTTTTTCTTCAGGATGTGTTCTTTCTGACTGTTAGGCATACTCTTTCATGTAGGCCATCTGCCATCAGGACTTTTTTATGTAGAATGTCACTGAGAGAGGTGGCTGAACTTATTCATACTATCTGTCCTGCATCAGTTCAGACCCTTACGCAAATTTACTGTCAGAAGACAGACACAAATACTTAAGGTCACCTGCCTCTGAAGATATCAGAAGTCTCAGCTCTGCTTGTGCCAAAGTGGCTAGGATCAGGCTGGATTTAAACTGATGCTCCCGCCTCTAATCTATTTTAAACAATGAAGAACATGTTGAGGATATCAAAGACATACAGGCATTCTACAGAGACAATGCTGGCTGGGTTCCAGACCAACCAAGGTATTGAATAATATGCCATTAATGCCAGTCACATTAATTTGTAATTTCCCAGTGCATATAAAATTTATGTTCATAACGTATATTACTGTAGTCTATTAAATGTGGTATAAAAATATGTCGGCCCTGGCTGATTGGCTCAGTGGTAGAGCATCTGCCTGGTGTGTGGTGCAGTGGATAGAATGTTGGGCTGGGATGCGGAAGGACCCAGGTTCATCTGGCTTGAGCAAAAAGCTCACCAGCTTGGAACCAAGGTCGCTGGCTTGAGCAAGGAGTTACTCGGTCTACCGAAGGCCTGCAGTCAAGGCACATATGAGAAAGCAATCAATAAACAACTAAGGTGTCGCAACGAAAAACTGATGATTGATGGTTCTCATCTCTCTCCATTCCTGTCTGTCCCTAACTATGCCTCTCTCTGACTCTCTCACTGTCCTTTATTTACCACCCATTGAGACTTATCTGTTCTCAAGCATCATAGAGCCTTTTCTATTCAAGCTATTTAAGTAATCATTATTATAAACCTACATCAATAGTATTCTGTAGTTTGCTTACCATAATTCTCTTCCAGAGATAAATTTAAGATGCCAGAATACACTATCACTTCATTTCCAGGATGAAATGATCATCATATCCTGAAAGGCTATGAGATGCTGGGATCTAAAATCCGCATATCAAGTACAGATGCCCACATTCCAAATCTTCATGAATACCAACATTGAAGCTATCCTGGCACCAGATGTAAAATTGGTTTGTAACTGCTATTCCCATGTCCTAGTCTTATTCTCTCAAGTTTGAAATAGACCCTATCTCAGAAAATTCATTAAGAAATCTCACGTGGAGCCTGATCAGGTGGTGGTGAAGTGGATAAAGCATCATCCTGAGACACAGAAGATACACTTTGGAAACCTCGGGGTTGCTGACTTGAGTGCAGGCTCACCAGCTTGAGTGTGGAGTCATTGGCTTCAGGATCATAGACATGATCTCATAGTTGCTGGCTTGAACCTAGAAGTTACTGGCTTGAAGTCCAAGGTCACTGGCATAAATGCAAGGTTGCTGGCTTGAACAAGGGGTCACTTGCTCTGTCGTAGCCCCTCAGTCAAGGCAAATATGAGAAAGCAATCAATAAACAATGAAGGTGCCACAATAAAGAATTGAAGCTTTTTATTCCTCTTTCTATCTATCCTTTCTATCCCCCTCTCTCTCATTTAACAAATAAAAGTATACACAAAACTTTGCACTAGCTTTGTTTTCAATATTTAAAACTGTGAAATAATGACATCTCCATGAACAAATGAACAAATAAAGAAATAATGATACAATCAAGAAATATTACTCAGGAAAAAAAAGAGCTAATTATATAACATTAATGAATCTGTGAGGATTTATGCAATATAATTATAAGCAGAATAGGTAGTTCTATTTCTACCATACGCATTCTAGGAAATGCAATGTGATCTATCAAAATAGAAATTAAATCGTCCCTGCATGCGGAAGTCCCGGGTTTGATTCCCAGCCATGGCACACAAGAGAAGTGTCCATCTGCTTCTCTACCTTTCTACCTCTCTTTTCTCCCTGTCTCCCTCTGCCCCTACTGCAGCTGAGGCTCCATTGGAGCAAGTTGGCCTGGGTGATGACGATGGCTCCATGGCCTCCGCCTTAGGCCCTAGAATGGCTCTGGTTGCAACAAAGCAATGCCCCAGATGGGCAAAGCATTGCTCTTTAGTGGGCTTGTTGGGAGGATCCTGGTTGGGCACATGCAGGAGTCTGACTCTCCACCTTCCAGGTTCTCACATTAGAAAAAACAACAAATAACAAAATAATAAAAATAAAAACAAAGAAAGTAAATCAGTGGACACTTGTAGAGCTGAGATGGGCAGGGAGAGATTATAAAAGATATGAAGTAAACCCACAGTGACAGACAGGTCAGTATTAAGACTATGAGGAGGTTCAGTTTCACACATATGTTGAGGCTAAAAATAAAACAATTTGCCCCAAAATTTTTGGAAAATAGGTTTAGAAACTCTATGTTCAATACATATTCTCATGCCCTCTAGAGTCAGTCTTTACTTAGTAACACCAAATATACCGAACAATGAAGAACTGTCTTTCAATCAATAGGAATGCTGGCTAGGTAAAAAAAAACACATATCTTTTCTTTAACTTCCTGCCTGGAAACAATATCTGATAACATACAAAAATTTGCAAAACCTTTGGCTTATTTTCAATGACAATGACTTCACCCATGGAAGATAAGCATGGCAAGAAACCTTCCAATTTGTGTACACACTGATCCTGCAGTTTTGTTCACAAAAACATTTCTGGATGCACATTTAGAAGAGGCACATTCCATCGAGCCTGTGCCTAGATATGGTCCCTTCCAACCCCTATTAGGCCAGTGCTTCTGTAGCAATCAGGAGTTTCTTTTTAATCTCTATGGTCCTGCAACCAAGTGACCATTAGCCATGGAATTGTAGATATTAGAAAACATGGCACACTGTATCAGAATCAGCCTGGCATGTTGATGTCCCTGGTTTGATTCCCAGTCAGGGCACACAGGAGAACCCATCTGCTTCTCCACCCCTCCCTCTCTTACTTCTCTCTCCCATTTCTGCAGCCATGGCTCGATTAGAGTGAATTGGCCCCGTGTGCTGAGGAAGGCTCCATCTTATCTGTATCAGGCGCTAAGAAGAGCTCAGTTGCTGAGCAATGGAGCAATGCCCTAAATGGGTAGAATATCACCCCTTAGTGGGTTTTCCAGGAGGATCTTTTTTTTTTTTTTTTTTTTTTTACAGTGACAGAGAGAGGGATAGATAGGGACAGACAGACAAGAACGGAAAGAAATGAGAAGCATCAATCATTAGTTTTTTGTTGTGACACCTTAGTTGTTCATTGATTGCGTTCTCATATATGCCTTGACCACGGGCCTTCAGCAGGCTGAGTAACCCCTTGCCAGTGACCTTGGGTCCAAGCTGGTGAGCTTTTGCTCAAACCAGATGAGCCCGCGCTCAAGCTGGCGACCTCGGGGTCTCGAACCTGGGTGCTCCACATTCCAGTCTGATGCTCTATCCACTGCGCCACCGCCTGGTCAGGCCCAGGAGGATCTTGATTGAGGTGCATGTAGGAGTCTCTGTGCGTCCCCTTCTCTCAATGAATAAAAATAAAAAAGACACATAGCTCTTTGTAACACTTTCAAAAATGATTTCTTTCACCAATACTGGCAGTCCTTGTAAAAAAATTTTTTTCATGTGTTCGCAGAAGAAACTGATGTTGCAACACCTACCAATACTTCAAAAGAATCTCTGAGTTTCCTAAATCTTATGGCATTTAGAATTCACATTAGGCCCACAGAATCTGGCAGTCTATCCTAGGAGGATATGGGCAATAACAAAAATTTGGCAAAAGGTGACTTCAGTACCACACTGTGCCTTTGAAGGCAGAGAAAGTTTGAGATCCATGTAAAAGTTGTTGACCTCTTCACCCCTCTAGAGCCAAAATCTACTTATAAACTAAATGACACAGTAAATTAAACATTCAAAATTTAGGAGGACTCGAACAAAAGGGGCTTCATTATTTTACAAACCAACAGAACATGGCTATGGCTTTTCCTGCATTGGTGACATCAACATTGGAAATATTCATCATAGCTATTTAGTGAAACCAGGTCCCTGAAAATGCCATCCATCTGCAAGCTGACAGCTGAACGCAGATGATCTTCTCTGGGGTCAACACTGAGTCACGTCCATGGCTCAACTTATCAGAGTTAAGTAAATACTGATCTCCTAATAGATTATCCTACTCATCATTTTTTCAATAAATCAGGAAAAGAAATCAGCTTCCCTAAGAACATTAGAATAGTAGCTGATGTAAACAGTGGACACCTGATAGATGGTACAGATGAAACACCTTTGGCCACCGAAATTTGCAAAGACAATAATCTGGAAAGAATGCTGGAAAACTTAGACACACATGCTCCCTCCTAAGAAAAGTTTATGGGAAAATTTCATACTATGGACATTTAGGTGCATAAAATTAAAAAGCCAAATGGAGCCTCAGAGTTATCTACACTGTTGTTAACACTTATTAAAAAAAACTGTAGGGGGAAGACAAGATGGCACTGGAGTAGGCGAATGGGCCAACATCCACCTCCCAGAACCAAAGTGGATTAAAAACTAATTTTAAGAACTATCATCTGGAAAAACCAACTTTGGACTAAACTAAGAGGACTCTTCAACCAAGGAACACTGAAGAAGCCACACCGAGACTGGTAGGAAAAGTGGAAACGTGGAGAGGGCTGCCCAGCTCCCCGGAGCGAATGGCAGCCGGGAGAGACTCGTGTGGTGGGAAGTGAGTTTAGCAGAGAGGGGAGGGTCCTGGGCCCCAGGAACAAAGCCCCAGCCTGCAGTCCCAGAGCCTAGAAGAGGCGTATGGACAGTATTTAGCTGGAAACAAGTCAGGATACTGTTTGTGAGAAAGAGACTGATTTCTCAGACCCAAGATTCTTCTTAAAGGAACCGCACAGAACATTTCTCTCACAACCACTCACCTGGGGATCTGGGGGATGGGGAGAGAGGAGAGTACCAGAGTAGCAGGAAGAGAGTGTAATTTAGGAGGCACAGGAAGAAACATTTTGGGAGACACCTACCCTAACCCCTGGAATGAGTCACTCTCCAAATCTGAAGTGAATATTTCCCCTGGAAACAGCAATACCAGCAAAGGGAAGCAGGACACCAGCCAAACAAGCTCTCCTGCAGCACTCAGAGCAGAGTCGTTTAGAAGGAGGGAGCTTTTGGGGCTACAGTAGTGAGTATTAGGGTCTGAGCTGCAGCGCCCGCACCCCACACGGCTGAGGGCTCGCCAGAGGGTGGGTGGTGGCGGGACGCAGAAGCGCGGTTCTGTCAGCAAGGGTGGAAGCCAGCTGGCCACCACTGGGCCCAGGTGTGAGCTCAGTTTTGCCCGGCTGGGGAGGAGGGGGCATGCAAAAGTGGTCAAGCCCAGCTGCGGGCCACCTGTAGTTCAGCCTGCAGGAGAAGGGTGGGAAACACAGAAGGGGTGGACACCAGCCCTTGAGCAAGGGCGTAGGAGCACAGCCTTGCCCCGCCTGCGGAACCAAGGCTGAGGCTTGACTTGGGAGCCAGCTCCTCTCACAGGGGTTGATCCAAAAACCCAGAACAGGCAGAGTCCCGCTACTGAGCGTGGGCACACAGTCCCACCTAGCCTGTGGAGCCAAGGCTTGCAGCCATCACACGAGCGGGCTCCTCCTGCAAGGGCGGGGCAAAAGCCCAGAAACAGGCAGAGACCTGCAGCTGAGCAAAGGTGTTCGCCACTGCCCTCAGGGCTGAGCATAATGCCACCCATGGGGGCAGGGCAAAGGCCAAGGCCACCAAGGCTTGTACACCCAAGCATGTGATCACAGCCACTTCCGTGAAGGAGAGGTGGAAACCACAGCAACAGCCCCAGTTGGCAGGCACCGGCAACACCCATACCCAAATGCCCTAGGCAGCCACAGCAGAGGGGGTGGCGGGCCTGCAGACAGACCATACCTAGGGAACAGAGGCCACACCCAGTGGACTCCAGTGGTTAAAACCTTCCTTTACATGGAGAAAATGAGAAGGCAGAGAAATGCAACACAAATGAATCAAGAGAAATCCCCAGAAAAAGACCTGAATGAATCAGATAAAACCAAATTACCAGATGCAGAGTTTAAAATAACAATTGTTAGGATGCTCAAAGATATTAGAACAACAATAGATGGTCATTATGAATACCTAAATAAAGAGATAGCAAATATAAAAAAGGACATTGAAATAATAAAAAAGAATCAGTCAGAAATGACAAATACAATATCAGAAATGAAGAACACAATGGAAGGAATTAAAAGCAGGATAGATGGAGCAGAGAACCAAATCAGCGAGTTAGAGGACATGATAAATAAAGGCACGGAAGCAGAGCAGAAAAAAGAAAAGAGACTCAAAAAGTCTGAGGAAACTCTAAGAGAGCTCTGTGACAACATGAAGAGAAATAACATCCGCATCATAGGGGTTCCTGAAGAAGAAGAGAAAGAACAAGGGATAGAGACTTTGATCAAGCATATCATAGCTGAAAACCTCCCTCAATTAAGGCAGGAAAACATCTCACATGTTCAAGAAGCACAGAGAACTCCATTAAGGAGAAACCCAAAGAAATCAACACCAAGGCACATCATAATTAAAATACCAAAGCTAGGTGATAAAGAGAAAATATTAAAAGCTGTTAGAGAAATAAAGACTATCACCTACAAAGGAGCCCCCATAAGGATGACTTCTGACTTCCTAACAGAAACACTTGAGGCCAGAAGGGAATGGCAAAAAATATTCAAAGTAATGCAGAACAAGAGCCTATAACCAAGACTACTTTATCCAGTAAGGCTATCGTTTAAAATTGAAGGAGAAATAAAAAGCTTCCCAGAACAAAAAAACAACTCAAGGAATTCACTACAACCAAACCAAGGCTGCAAGAAATGCTAAGGGGACTGTTTTAAACAGATCAAAGGAAAAAAATAATATAGCAAAAGAGGAATACTGTTTTAAAGCATAAAATAGCAATAAACAATTACATATCAATAATAACCTTAAATGTAAATGGATTAAATGATCCAATCAAAAGACAGAGGGGAGCTGTGTGGATAAGAAAACAGGACCCACACATATGCTGTCTACAAGAGACACACCTTAAAACAAAAGATGCACATAGACTGAAGATAAAAGGATGGAAAAAATATTCACGCAAATGGAAATGAAAAAAAAAAACGCTGGGGTAGCAATACTTATATCAGATAAAATGGACTTTAAAACAAAGACTATAGTTAGAGATAAAAAAGATCACTACATAATGATAAAGGGAGCAATCCAACAGGAAGATATAACCATTATAAATATCTACGCACCTAATATAGGAGCACCTAAATATATAAAGCAGATTTTGATGGATTTAAAGGGCGAGATAAACAGCAACAGCAATACTATAATAGTAGGGGATTTCAATACCTCACTAACTTCACTAGATAGATCCTCAAGAAAGAAAATTAACAAAGAAACAGCAGACTTAAAGGACATACTAGATCAACTCGATTTAATAGATATCTTCAGAACCTTTCACCCTAAGGCAGCAGAATATACATTCTTTTCAAGTGCTCATGGTACATTCTCTAGAATAGACCACATGTTAGGGCACAAAAGCGGTCTCAACAAATTGAAGAAGATTGAAATCATATCAAGCACTTTCTCTGATCACAATGGCATGAAACTAGAAATCAACTACAACAGAAAAATTAAAAAATACTCAAACACTTGGAAACTAAATAGTATGTTATTAAATAATGAATGGGTAAACAATGAGATCAAAGAAGAAATTAAAAAGTTCCTAGAAATAAACGATAATGAGCATACATCAACTCAAAATTTATGGGACACAGGCCCTGGCTGGTTGGCTCAGTGGTAGAGCGTCGGCCTGGCGTGCATGAGTCCCAGATTCGATTCCCGGCCAGGGCACACAGGAGAAGCGCCTATCTGCTTCTCCATACCCCCTTCCTCTCTGTCTCTGTCTTCCCCTCCCGCAGCCGAGGCTCCATTGGAGCAAAAAGATGGCCCGGGCCCTGGGGATGGCTCCTTGGCCTCTGCCCCAGGCGCTGGAGTGGCTCTGGTCGCAACAGAGCGACACCCCGGATGGGCAGAGCATAGCCCCATGGTGGGCGTGCCGGGTGGATCCTGGTCGGGCGCATGCGGGAGTCTGTCTGACTGCCTTCCCGTTTCCAGCTTCAGAAAAATTAAAAAAAACAAAAATTAAAAAAAAAAAAGAAAAAATTTATGGGACCCAGCAAAAGCAGTCCTGAGAGGGAAGTTCATAGCATTACAGGCATACCTCAAGAAGCTAGAAAAAGCTCAAATAAACAACTTGACCCTACATCTAAAAGAACTAGAAAAAGAACAGCAAGTAAAGCCCAGAGCTAGTAGAAGGAAGGAAATAATAAATATCAGAGCAGAAATAAATGACATAGAGACTAAAGAAACAATACAGAGGATCAATAAAACCAGGAGCTTGTTCTTTGAAAAGGTAAACAAGATCGATGAACCTTTAACCAGACTCACCAAGAAAAAAAGAGAGAGGACTCAAATAAATAAAATTAGAAACGAGAGTGGAGAAATAACAACTGACACAACAGAAATACAAAATATTGTAAGAAAATACTATGAAGAACTGTACGCCAAAAAACTAGACAACCTAGATGAAATGGACAAATTCCTTGAAACATATAATCTTCCAAAAATTAATCTGGAAGAATCAGAAAACCTAAACAGACCAATTATAATAAATGAGATTGAAACAGTTATCAAAAAACTCCCCAAAAAGGAAAGTCCTGGGCCTGATGGCTTCACAAGTGAATTCTACCAAATATTCAAAGAAGGAATAACTCCTATCTTTCTTAAGCTATTTCAAAAAATTCAAGAGGAAGGAAGACTTCCAAACTCCTTTTATGAGGCAAGCATAATTCTGATTCCAAAACCAGGCCAAGACAACACAGAGAAAGAAAATTATAGGCCAATATCCCTGATGAATTTAGATGCTAAAATCCTCAACAAAATATTAGCAAACTGGATCCAGCAATATATGAAAAAAATCATACACCATGATCAAGTGGGATTTATTCTGGGGAGGCAAGGCTGTTACAATATTTGCAAATCAATCAATGTGATTCATCACATAAACAAAAGGAAGGAAAAGAACTACATGATAATTTCAATAGATGCAGAAAAAGCATTTGATAAAATCCAGCACCCATTCATGATCAAAACTCTCAACAAAGTGGGAATACAGGGAACATACCTCAACATAATAAAGGCCGTCTATGACAAACCCACAGCCAACATCATACTCAATGGGCAAAAATTAAAAGCAATCCCCTTAAGATCAGGAACAAGGCAGGGGTGCCCCCTTTCACCACTCTTATTCAACATAGTTCTGGAAGTCCTAGCCACAGCAATTAGACAAGAAAAAAAAAAGGTATCCAAATTGGAAAAGAAGAAGTAAAACTATCATTATTTGCAGATGATATGATATTGTATATAGAAAACCCTAAAGTCGCAGTCACAAAACTACTAGACCTGATAAATGAATTCAGCAAGGTGGCAGGATATAAAATTAATACTCAGAAATCATGGCCCTGGCCGGTTGGCTCAGTGGTAGAGCGTCGGCCTGGCGTGCAGAGGTCCCAGGTTCGATTCCCAGCCAGGGCACACAGGAGAGGCGCCCATCTGCCTCTCCACCCCTCCCCCTCTCCTTCCTCTCTGTCTCTTTCTTCCCCTCCTACAGCGAGGCTCCATTGGAGTAAAGATGGCCCGGGCGCTGGGGATGGCTCCTTGGCCTCTGTCCCAGGTGCTAGAGTGGCTCTGGTCGTGGCAGAGCGATGCCCCGGAGGGGCAGAGCATTGCCCCCTGGTGGGCAAAGCGTCGCCCCCTGGTGGGCGTGCCAGGTGGATCCCAGTTGAGCGCATGCGGGAGTCTGTCTGACTGTCTCTCCCCGTTTCCAGCTTCAGAAAAAAAAAAAAAGAAAGAAATCAGAGGCATTTTTATGCACTAACAATGAACTGTCAGAAAGAGAAATTAAGGAATCAATCCCCTTTACCATTGCAACCAAAAAAATAAAGTACCTAGGAATAAATTTAACCAGGGAGATTAAAGACTTGTACTCGGAACACTATAAAACATTGATAAAAGAAATCAGGGAAGATACAAACAAGTGGAAGCATATACCGTGCTCAGGTTAGAAAGAGTAAACATCATTAAAATGTCTATATTACCCAAAGCAATTTATAAATTCAATGCAATACTGATTAAAATACCAATGACTTACTTCAAAGATATAGAACACATATTCCAAAAATTTCTATGGGACCAAAAGAGAACATGAATAGCCTCAGCAATCTTGAAAAGGAAGAATAAAGTGGGACGTATCACACTTCTGGATATCAAGTTATACTACAAGGCCATTGTACTCAAAACAGCCTAGTACTGGCATAAGAATAGGCATATAGATCAATGGAACAGAACTGAGAACCCAGAAATAAACCCACACTTTTATGGACAACTGATATTTGACAAAGGAGGTAAGAGCATACATTGGAGTAAAGACAGCCTCTTCAACAAATGGTGTTGGGAAAATTGGACAGCTACCTGCAAAAAAATGAAACTAGACCACCAACTTACACCATTCACAAAAATAAACTCAAAATGGATAAAAGACTTAAATGTAAGCCGTAAAACCATAAGCATCTTAGAAAAAAACATAGGCAGTAAGCTCTCTGACATCTCTCGCAGCAATATATTTGATTTGTCCCCACAGGCAAGTGAAATAAAAGACAGGATAAACAAATGGGACTTTATCAAACTAAAAAGCTTCTGCACAGCTAAAGACAATAAGAACAGAATAAAAAGACAAACTACACAATGGGAGAACATATTGACAATGCATCTGATAAGGGGTTAATAACCAAAATTTATAAAGAACTTGTAAAACTTAATACCAGGAAGACAAACAATCCAATCAAAAATGGGCAAAGGAAATGAATAGACACTTCTCCAAAGAGGACATACAGATGGCCAATAGGCATATGAAAAAATGCTCAACATCACTAATCATTAGAGAAATGCAAATTACAACCACAATGAGATATCACCTCACACCACTCAGAATGGTGCTCATCAACAAAACAACACTGAGTAAGTGCTGGCAAGGATGTGGAGAAAAGGGACCCCTCCTGCACTGCTGGTGGGAATGCAGATTGGTGCAGCCAGTGTGGAAAACAGTATGGAGATTCCTCAAGAAATTAAAAATCGAACTGCCTTTTGACCCAGCTATACCACTGTTAGGAATATACCCCAAGAACACCATAGCACTGTTTGAAAAGAAGAAATGCACCCCCATGTTTATGGCAGCATTGTTCATAATAGTGAAAATCTGGAAACAGTCCAAGTGTCCATCAGTAGACGAGTGGATTAAAAAGCTTTGGTACATATATACTATGGAATACTACTCAGCCATAAGAAATGATGACATCGGATCATTTACAACAACATGGATGGACCTTGACAACATTATACTGAGCGAAATAAGTAAATCAGAAAAAACTAAGAACTATATGATTCCATACACAGGTGGGACATAAAAATGAGACTCAGAGACATGGACAAGAGTGTGGGGGTTACAGGGCAGGGTGGAGGAGAGGGATGGGGTTGGTGGAGGGGAGGGGCACAAAGAAAATCAGTTTGAAGGTGATGGAAGACAATTGGACTTTGGGCGATAGGATTGCAGCATAATCAAATGTCAAAATAACCTAGAGATGCTTTCTCTGAACAAATGTACCCTGATTGACCAATGTCACCCCATTAAAATTAATCAAAGAAAAAGAAAAAAAAGACTGTAAATTTCTGATACTTCTAAGATTGTCCTCTAATGTGAACTCTCATGTGCTTAGAGAGTTGAGAATTGAAAAGATTTCCCATACTCACTGCACTCATATGGCCTTTTTCCAATGTGAATTCTCTGATGATATTGAAGGCCAGTTCTACTGGAAAAAGATTTCTCACATTTACTGCACTCAAAAGGCCTTTCTCCAGTGTGAACTCTCTGATGACAATGGAAAGCAGTTTTTGTGATAAAGGATTTCCTACATTCACTGCACTCATAGGGTCTTTCTCCTCTGTGAACTCCCAGATGATATCAAAGGCCAGTGCTACTGGAAAAAGATTTCTCACATTCACTGCACTGATAAAGCCTTTCTCCAGTGTAAACTTTCTGATGATAAAAAAGTTTAGAGTTTACAGTAAAAAATTTCCCACATTCATTGCACCTATAAGGCCTTTCTCCTGTGTGAATGCTCTGACAAATATGAAGAACCCAATTCCTGAAAAAGGATTTTCTACATTCATTTCACTCACAAGCCCTTTCTCCAGTGTGAAATCTCTTATGATAATGAAGGTAAGTGCTACTGGAAAAAAATTTACCACAATCACTGCATTCATAAGTCCTCTTTCCAGTGTGAAGGCTCTGATGATAGTAAAGGCCAGAGATTGTTGAAAAATGTTTTTACATTCATGACACACAAAACCCTCTTTTACATATGGACTCAATAGTCTTGAAAAAGTGTGTTGTTGCACTCAGTGGCTTTCTTACATTTTTTTCCTGTTATAATAATTTTTTCTCCTTTGAGAAGTCACCCAAGATGTAGACATTTCTTTTGACTTGACCCTGGTGTAAGTATCTGGCAGTTGAAGATGTTCGGAGCTGGTAAGGCTGCCTTGCCCAACCTCCCCACAAGTAGAAGTTTTCTGGGACACATTGAAATCGCAGCCCTTCACAAGTGAGACACTGTGCACACCTCTTCTGAAAGGCTTCTTTTCCACGTGCTGACCCTGGTTCTGGACATACTCTAAACTGAAATAAAATTCTTTTGAACATGCCCCACAACTCAACAGTTTCTGGCTCTTTTGTGTTCCCTGCTGATCAACCAAAAGAAAAATGTCTCTCAAGACTGCTCCACAACTTTCACATGGGTGACTCTTCTGGGAAGACAAAGCTATATAAGGGTTCTTTTTCTGTGAAACTCTTACAGAAATGTTCTGTTCAATAAGTTCCTCCACATCTTCTGTTCCATAGCACCAACCTGAACAACAGAAAAACTGATGAAACACATGTTGACCTTATAAAAAGACTAATCTCATCACAAATGTCCATCTCTCACAGCTAGGCACTAGTCTATAGGATATTTTCAAGGCAAGTGACTTAGACTCTGAGGAAGTGGCTATTATGAACTGCTTAAACTCAATGGTCTGCAAATTTTAAGATCTCTATAACACAAAGTTACAAGGGTAAGATAAACACGAAATAGGGGCAGAGTGCCTGACCAGGCAGTGGCAAAGTGAATAGAGCATTGGCCTGCAACACAGTGGACCCAGGTTAGAAACCTGGAGGTCCCTCTTTAGATTGCAAGATCATCCAGCCTGAGTTTGGGCTCACCAGCTTTTTCGCGTGGTTGCAGGCATGAGTTTGATGGTCACTGGCTTGAAGCCTGAGGTCACTGGCTTGAGCGAGGGATCACTCATCCACTGGAACTCCTTGAGCAAGGCACATATGAAAAAGCAATCAATGAACAACTAAGGAGACAAAGGAGCTACAATGAAGAAATGATGCTTTGCATCTTTCTCCCTTCCAGTCTGTCTGTCCCTGTCTGTCCCTCTTTCTTTCCGTCACAAAAAAGACTTTAAAATAAATGATTTTAAAAAGCTTGCCAAGCTACATACTCAAACAAAATTAAAAAAAATTTTAAGCAACGAACATACACAGAGACAGACAGAGAGAATGAGATAGAAAGGAAGGAAGAGAGATGAGAAGCATCGACTCATAGTTGCAGACTTTATTTATTGATTGCTTTTTCATATGTGACTTGACAGGGGCTCCAGCTGAACCAGTGACCTTTTACTCAAGCCAGTTACCTTGGACTCAGTACAGTGACCATGGGGTCATGTCTATGATCCCACACCCCAAGCCATTGACCCTGTGCTTAAGCTGGTGAGCCCACCATCAAGCTAGATGAGCCTGCACTCAAGCTGATGACCTTAGGGTTTTGAACATGGTTTTCTCTGTATTCCAGTCTGACACTCTATCCATTGTGCCACCACCTATCAGGCTTTTTTTTTTTTTTTTTTACAAAGACAGAGAGTCAGAGAGAGGGATAGACGAGGACAGACAGACAGGAACGGAGAGATGAGAAGCATCAATCATTAGTTTTTCGTTGCGACACCTTAGTTGTTCATTGATTGCTTTCTCATATGTGCCTTGACCGTGGGGCTACAGCAGACCAAGTAACCCCTTGCTTGAGCCAGCGACCTTGGGTCCAAGCTTGTGATCTTTGCTCAAACCAGATGATCCCGCGCTCAAACTGGCGACCTCGGGGTCTCGAACCTGGGTCCTCTGCATCCCAGTCCGACGCTCTATCCACTGTGCCACCGCCTGGTCAGGCTCAGGCTTTTTTATTTCTGTGTGTGTATGTGTTTTTTTTTGAAAGTGAGAGTAAGTTTACTAAAGCTTGAGACAATGATACAAGAATAAAGATCCCTGGAAGAAACAATCAGGGTAACCCCAAGTCCAGCTGCTGCTTTTTATTACCCCTGGGTGTAAGCCTCATTGGGTCTTTTAGAGCTTAAAATAGAAGAAGCAAATTACAAGCCTGAGTAAAAGGGTGCACAGGCATGCTCAAAGAGTGCACCAGAAGAGTCAGGGTCTTACCCAGTAAGGATATCAGTGTGAAGTTCTCCAGCATTACATCCAGGTACAAGTGTGTCTGAGCCTCATCATGGAGGCACCATTCTTCCCTGAAGAAGTACACAGCAACCTGGTCAAAGGTCACACCAACCTGCCAGAAGAAATACAAATGAATCCAGAACAGTATGTCTTAGACCCCATAATCATACTACATAGAAATCTTACCAATATGTCTGATCAGGCAGTAGCACAGTGGATAGTGCATGTGCCTGGGACACAGACCACCCAGGTTGGAAACCCGGGGTTGCTGGCATGAGCACAGGATCAACTAGCTTCAGCATGGGATTGCTACCTTTAGTGTGAGATCATAGATATGACACCATGGTCACTGGCTTGAGCCCAGAGGTCACTGGCTTGAAGCTGAAAATGGCTGGCTTGATCCCCAGGTTGCTGGCTTGAGCCCTACATTGTTGGCTTGAGCAAGAGGTTACCTGCTCTGCTGTTGTCCCCTGGTCATCCACAGCACTACCATAGTGCACAAAAGAACTATCACCTATGTGCCTCCATGCTGAAACACTCCCTAAATATCCAGGCCTATGTGTTCAGCTGCCAACTTGATGTCTCTACTCACTATTTAAATAAAATTATTATAATTCTAATGATATAGAATTTAGAATTCTTGTGATAAAGGATTTCTTACATTTATTGAATTCATAGGGTCTTTCTCCTGTGTGAACTCCCTGTTGATATCAAAGGCCACTGCTATGGAAGATTTCCCACATTCACTGCACTCAAAGGGCCTTTATCCAGTGTGAACTCTCTGCTGATAATGGAAAGCAGTTTTTGTGATAAAGGATTTCCTACATTCACTGCACTCATAGGGTCTTTCTCCTCTGTGAACTCCCAGATGATATCAAAGGCCAGTGCTACTGGAAAAAGATTTCTCACATTCACCGCACTGATAGAGCCTTTCTCCAGTGTAAACTTTCTGATGATAAAAAAGTTTAGAGGCCCTGGCCGGTTGGCTCAGTGTTAGAGCGTCGGCCTGGCGTGCAGAAGTCCCAGGTTCGATTACCGGCCAGGGCACACAGGAGAAGCGCCCATCTGCTTCTCCACCCCTCCCCCTCTCCTTCCTCTCTGTCTCTCTCTTCCCCTCCCGCAGCCAAGGCTCCATTGGAGCAAGGATGGCACAGACGCTGGGGATGGCTCCTTGGCCTCTGCCCCAGGCGCTAGAGTGGCTCTGGTCGCAACAGAGTGATGCCCCGGAGGGGCAGAGCATTGCCCCCTGGTGGGCAGAGCGTCACCCCTGGTGGGCATGCCGGGTGGATCCCAGTGGGGCACATGCGGGAGTCTGTCTGACTGTCTCTCCCCATTTCCAGCTTCAGAAAAATACAAAAAAAAAAAAAGTTTAGAGTTTACAGTAAAAAATTTCCCACATTTTACACCCATAAGGCCTTTCTCCTTTGTGAACGCTCTGACAAATATGAAGAACCAAATTCTAAATCTGTTTAAATAAAAATATTATAACATTCACCAAGAAAATCAAATCAACCCTAGTGTAAACTCTCTGATGATAATAAAGTTTAGACTTTTTTTTTTTTTTTTTTTTTTTTTTTTTTACAGAGACAGAGAGTGAGTCAAAGAGAGGAATAGACAGGGACAGACAGACAGGAATGGAGAGAGATGGGAAGCATCAATCATTAGTTTTACATTGCGCGTGGCAACACCTTAGTTGTTCATTGATTGCTTTCTCATATGTGCCTTGATCGCGGGCCTTCAGCAGACCAAGTAACCCCTTGCTGGAGCCAGCGACTTTTGGGTTCAAGCTGGTGGGCTTTTTGCTCAAACCAGATGAGCCTGCACTCAAGCTGGTGACCTCGGAGTCTCGAACCTGGGTCCTCTGCATCCCAGTCTGACGCTCTATCCACTGCACCACTGCCTGGTCAGGCAAAGTTTAGACTTTTTGGTAAAAGATTTCCCACATTCACTGCACTCATAAGGCCTTTCTCCAGTGTGAATTCTCTGATGATAATGCCAGTGCTTGTGGAAAAAGATTTCCCAAATATGCTGCACTCATAATGCCTTTCTCCAGTGTGATATTTCTGATGATAATGAAAGCTATCAATAGTACTACTAAAAACAGATTTTCCACATTTGCGGCACTCATAAGGTCTTTTGCCAGTGTGAACTGACTGATGAGAATTCAAATGATACTTCTTAAAATATTTTCCACACTCACTGCACTCATAAGGCCTTTCTCTACTGTGGACATTCCAATGATAATGAAGGCCAGAGATTCTTTTAAAACATTTTTCACATTCACTGCATCTACAAGGTCTTTCTCCTCTGTGAAGTTTCTGATGGTAAGTAAGGTTAGAGTTCCTGAAAAAAGATTTTCTACATTTATTGCATTCATAAGGCCTTTTTCCAGTGTGAACTCTCTGATGATAATGAAGGTTGAACTTCTAGATAAAAGATTTTTCATTCATGGTACACATAAGGTCTTTCACCAGTGTGAACTGTCCGATGAGAATTCAAATGATCCTTCTCCTTAAAACATTTCCCACACTCATTGCAGTCTTAAGGTTTTTCTCCACTGTGAAGTTTCTGATGACAATGAACATTAGAGTTCCTGAAAAAAGATATCCCACATTCACTGCACTCATAAGGCCTTTCTCCAGTGTAAATTTTCTGATGATAATGAAAGCCAGTGCTTGTGGAAAAAGATTTCCCAAATACGCTGCACTCATAAGATCTTTCTCCAGTGTAAACTCTCTGATGATAACAAAAGCCACTGCTACTAAAAAAGGATTTGCCACATTTACTGCACTCATAGGGTCTTTCTCCTGTGTGAACTTTCTGATTATAAGTTTTTCTTGTTTGCAAAGTCACCCCAGACCCTGATGTTTCATCTGGCCTGTTTCTGGTATGAGTAGCCTGTTGTTGGAGATTTTCTGATTCAGTAAGGATGTCCAGTCCTACCACTTGGCAGGTAAAAAAAGTCTGGGACACATTGAAATTGTGGCCCTTTGCAAGTGAGATGCTGGCCACATGTCTTAAGAAATGATTTTTTTTTTTTTTTAATATACCGATCCTATTGGTGGTGTTACCTGAGGAGGCATCAGCGGTGGCAGGCATGGAAAGACCACACCTCGGGAATAGAGAGGCCACACACACTGGCCAAGAGTAGATAAAAGTCATCCCAGGAGTGCATCTGATATTTACAATGTTATTGGGGCAGAGCAGAGCCCACCACAAATTCTGGATTGTCTGTAGCTTCAAGAATGTTGCTAAAGGCCAGTCATAACAAGTGACCCTCACTGGTCTGCACCAAGTTCTAGCCAGGGAGGTGCAGGGCTGGTACTTCCAGTGGCCAGATATGAAGAGCATCAGCTCAGGACCTAACAACCCTAGTTAGAGTGTTATCTGAAGGAAGGGGTCCTCACACTTGACCCAGCTAAGGCATAGAAAATGCTGACACAAATAGCAAAAAGAGCAGTAGCAGCAGACAAATAGCCCACAGCAGATTATAAACAACAGCTGAGGCCAACCCAAGATGATCTAGAAACAACACAACAGAAAGCTGGTGGCAGAAAACACCAACCCTATACTCAGCTAGCTACACAAGCAGCACAGTCAAAGGAGTAGTCTATACAGAGACAAAATGGGAAGGCAGAGAAATGTAATACAAATGAATCTACAAGAGAAATCCCCCAAAAAAGAACTGAAATGAATGGAAATAACCAAGAAACCAGATGTAGAGTTTAGAATAATGATTGTTAGGATTCTCAAGGATCTTAGAGCAACAATATATAGACATAATGAGCACCTAAACAAAGAGATAGCAAGCATCAAAAAGGAATTTGAAATCATAAAAAAGAATCAGACAGAAATAACAAACACAATATCAGAAATGAAAACTACATCGGAAGGAATAAAAAGCAGGCTGGATGAAGCAGAGAATTGAATCAGCAATTTAGAGGACAAGATAAACAAAAGTAGAGAAGCAAAGCCCTGGCCGGTTGGCTCAGCGGTAGAGCGTCGGCCTGGTGTGTAGAAGTCCCGGGTTCGATTCCCAGCCAGGGCACACAGGAGAAGCACCCATTTGCTTCTCCACCCCTCCCCCTCTCCTTCTCTGTCTCTCTCTTCCCCTCCCGCAGCCGAGGCTCCATTGGAGCAAAGATGGCCCGGGCACTGGGGATGGCTCCTTGGCCTCTGCCCCAGGCGCTGGAGTGGCTCTGGTCGCAACAGAGCAACGCCCCAGAGGGGCAGAGCATCGCCCCCTGGTGGGCAGAGTGTCGCCCCTGGTGGGCGTGCCAGGTGGATCCCGGTCGGGTGCATGCGGGAGTCTGTCTGACTGTCTCTCCTTGTTTCCAGCTTCAGAAAAATACAAAAAAAAAAAAAAAAGTAGAGAAGCAGAACAGAAACAACAACAACAACAAAAGAGGATCAAAAAGTCTGAGGAAACTCTAAGAGAGCTCTGTGACAACATGAAGAGAAATAACATTTGCATCATAGGGGTTCCTGAAGAAGAAGAAAAAAAGAACAAGAAATAGAGAACCTGATTAAAGAAATCATAGCTGAAAACTTCCCTAAATTGATGAAGGAAAAAGTCACACAAGTTTAAGAAGCACAAGATAATTCCATTAGAGAGGAACCCAAAGAGACCTACACCAAGACACATCATAATTAAAATACCAAAGCTAAGAGATAAAGAAAAAATATTAAAAGTTGCAAGAGAAAAGCAGTCAATCACCTACAAAGGAGCCCTCATAAAGATGACATCCAACTTTTCCACAGAAACACTTGAGGCCAGAAGGGAAGGGCAAGAAATATTCAAAGTATTGCAAAACAAGAACCTACAACCATGACTTATTTATCCAGCAAAACTATCATTCCAAATTGAAGGAGAAAAAAAAAAAAGCTTCCCAGACAAAACAAACAAAAAAACCCCAAAATCCTCAAGGAATTCATTATAACCAAACCAATGCTGCAAGAAATGTTAAGGGGCTTGTTGTAAACAGAACAAAGGGGAAAAAATCTAGTAAAAGAGAAATGTAGATTTATAGAATAAAATGGCAATAAAGAGCTACATATCAATAACCTTAAATGTAAATGGATTAAATGCTCCAATCAAAAGATAGCTACATGGATAAGAAAACAGACCGTACATATACTGTCTACAAGAGACCTACCTCAAAACAAAAGATACACATAGATTGAAAGTAAATGGATGGAAAAATATTTTATGCAAATGGAAATAAAAAAATGCTGGGGTAGCAATACTTATATCTGACAAAATAGACTTTAAAACAAAAGCTATGGTAATGAATAAAGAAAGTCACTACACTACACAATGGTAAAGGGAGAAATCTAACAGGAAGATATAACCATTATAAATATCTATACACGTAATATAGGAGCACCTAAATATATAAAGCAGATTCTGATGGACATAAAGGGCAAAATCAACAGCAATACTATAATAGTAGGGGATATCAATACCCCACTAACATCAATGGAGAGATCCTCAAGAAAGTAAATTAACACAAAAACAGTAGCCTTAAAGGATACACTAGATCAACTGGATTTAATAGATATCTTCAGAACCTTTCACCCTGAAACAGCAGATTATACATTCTTTTCAAGTGCGCATGGTACATTCTCTAGGATAGACCACATATTAGGGCACAAAATGAGTCTCAACAAATTTAAGAAGACTGAAACCATATCAAGCATCTTCTCTGACCACAATAGCATGAAACTAAAAATCAACTACAATAGGCAGATTGAAAAACACTCAAACACTTGGAAACTAAACAGCATGTTACTAAACAAGGAAGGGGTTAACAATAAGATCAAGGAATAAATGAAACAATTTCCTTGAAAGAAATGAAAATGAGCATACAACAACTCAAAATCTGTGGGACACAGTAAAAGCAGTACTGAGAGGGAAGTTTATAGCATTGCAGGCATACCTTAAGAAGCAAGAAAAAGCTTAAATAAACAACTTAACTCTGCATCTAAAAGAACTAGAGAAAGAACAGCGAGTAAAGCCCAGAGAACGTAGACAAAATGAAACAATAAAGATCACAGTGGAAATAAATGACATAGAGACTAAAAATAAATAAATAAAAAATACCGAGGGTCAATGAAACCAAGAGCTGGTTCTTTGAAAAGGTAAAACAAGATTGATAAAACTTTAACCAGACTCACCAAGAAAAAAAGAGAGAGGACTCAAATAAACAGAATTAGGAATGAGAGTGGAGAAGTAACAACTGACACAGTAGAAATACAAAGAATTGTAAGAAAATACTATGAAAAACTGTAGACAACCTAGGTGAAATGGACAATTCCTTGAAACACATAATCTTTCAAAAACCAATCTGGAAGATTCAGAAAACCTAAACACACACATTACAACAAATGAGATCGAAACAGTTATCAAAAAACTTCCAACAAACAAAAGTCCTGGGCCATAAGGCTTCACAGGTGAATTCTATCAAATATTCAAAGAAGAACTAACTCCTATCCTCCTCAAGCTATTTCAAAAGATTCAAGAGGAGGAAAGACTTCCAAGTTCCTTTTATGGCAAGCATAATCCTCATTCCAAAACCAGGCAAAGACAATACAAAGAAAGAAAATGATAGGCCAATATTCCTGATGAATTTAGATGCTAAAATTCTCAACAAAATATTAGCAATCTGGATCTAGTAATACATGAAAAAAAATCATACATCATGATCAAGTGGGCTTTATTCTGGGAAGGCGAGGCTGGTACAATATTCGCAAATCAATCATTGTGATTCATCATATAAACAAAAGGAAGAAGAAAAATCACACAATAATAGCAATAGATGCAGAAAAAGCACTTGATAAAATCCAGCATCCATTTATGATCAAAACTCTCAGCAAGGTGGGAATACAGGGAACATACCTCAACATGATAAAGGCCATCTATGACAAACCCATTGCCAACATCATACTCAATGGGCAAAAATTAGAAGCAATCCCTTTAAGATCAGCAGCAAGGCGGGGTGCCCCCCTTTCACCACTCTTATTCAACATAGTTCTGGAAGTCCTAGCCACAGCAATCAGACAAGAAGAAGAAATAAAAGGCATCCAAATTGGAAAAGAAGAAGTAAAACAACCATGATTTGCTGATGATATGATTCTGTACATAGAAAATCCTAAAGTCTCAGTCAAAAAACTACTAGACCTGATAAATGAATTCAGCAAGGTGGCAGGATATAAAATTAATATTCAGAAATCAGAGGCATTTTTATACAGCAACAATGAACTGTCTGAAAAAGAAATTAAGAAAACAATTTCCTGCCTGACCAGGAGGTGGCGCAGTGGATAGAGCGTCAGTCTAGGATGCGGAGGACCCAGGTTTGAGACCTAGAGGTCGCCAGCTTGAGAGTGGGCTTATTTGATTTGAGCAAAGCTCATCAGCTTGGACCCAGGTTGCTGGCTCGAGCAAGGGGTTACTTGGCCTGCTGACGGCCCACAGTCAAGGCACATATGAGAAAGCAATCAATGAACAACTAAGGTATTGCAATGAAAAACTGATGATTGATGCTTCTCATTTCTCTCCGTTCCTGTCTGTGTGTCCCTATCTATTCCTCTCTCTGACTCTCTCTCTCTGTCTCTGTAAAAAAAAGAGAGAGAAAACAATTTCCTTCACTATTGCAAATAAATAAATAAATAAATAAAGTACCCAGGAGTAAATTTAATCAAGGAGGTTAAAGACTTGTACTCGAAAAATTATAAAACATTGATTTAAAAAATCAAGGAAGATACAAACCAGAGGAAGCATATACCATGTTCATGAATAGGAAGAATAAACATCATTAAAACGCCTATATTACCCAAAGCAATTTACAAATTCAATGCAATTCCTATTAAAATACCAATGGCATACTTCAAAGATATAGAACAAATATTCCAAAAATTTATATGGAACCAAAAAGAACACAAATAGCCTCAGCAGTCTTTTTTTTTTTTTTTTTGTATTTTCCTGAAGTTGGAAACGGGGAGGCAGTCAGACAAACTCCCACATGCGCCCGACCGGGATCCACCTGGCATGCCCACCAGGGGGTGATGCTCTGCCCATCCGGGGCGTCGCTCTGCCGCAATCAGAGCCATTCTAGCGCCTGAGGCAGAGGCCACAGAGCCATCCCCAGCGCCTGGGCAAACCTTGCTCCAATGGAGCCTTGGCTGCGAGAGGGGAAGAGAGAGACAGAAAGGAAGAAGAGGGGGAGGGGTGGAGAAGCAGATGGGCGCCTCCCCTGTGTGCCCTGGCTGGGAATCGAACCCGGGACTCCCGCACGCCAGGCAGACGCTCTACCACTGAGCTAACCGGCCAGGGCCTCAGCAGTCTTGAAAAAGAATAAAGTGGGTGGTATCACACTTCCTGATATCAAGTTATACTACAAGGCCATTGTACACAAAACAGCTTGGTACTGGCTTACGAACAGACATATAGATCAATGGAACAGAACAGAGAATGCAGAAAAAAAACCCACACCTTTATGAACAATTGATATTTGACAAAAAATGTAAGAGCATACAATGGAGTAAAGACAGTCTCTTTAAATAATGGTGTTGGGAAAATTGGACAGCTACCCACAAAAAAAATGAAACTAGACCAGAAAGTTACACCATTCACAAAATATAAACTCAAAATGTGCCGTGGACCAGCACGGCTCCTAATAACTGTGCGGAATTAAGGAAACACACTTATTAAGAAAAAATGGGACCGGGAGGACTCTTCAAATGCTGATGGCAATATCGGAGTGCCCCATAGCCCCAGTTTGCTTTATTATATAGCCATATGCAAATCAAGAAAGTCCTTGATACAAAGTTACATATCCAAGGCTAAAACAGGAACTCTCCCAAGGCATAAACAGGAATGCCCCCACCACATAAGTGAAATCAACCAACATCTGAATGAACAAAGAGAAAGAAGAAAGGCATGTAAATTGCTTCCAGCAACTTAAGCAAGCAAGTGAAATGGGTGCAAATACTCAGCATCATAGCCAATATGGAGGTGGAGGGGAGAGAATTTAGCCTTTTGCTAAGCCTCGAATCTACAAAGGCTTTTTTTTTTTTTTTTTTTTATGGAAACAGAGCGATAGAGAGAGGGGGGATAGATAGGGACAGACCGACAGGAACGGAGAGAGATAAGAAGCATCAATCATCAGGTTTTTTTAAATTTTTTTTAATTTTTTATTTATTCATTTTAGAGAGGAGAGGGAGAGACAGAGAGAGAGAGAGAGAGAGACAGAGAGAGAGAGGAGAGACAGAGAGAGAGAGGGGGGAGGAGCTGGAAGCATCAACTCCCATATGTGCCTTGACCAGGCAAGCCCAGGGTTTCGAACTGGTGACCTCAGCATTTCCAGGTTGATGCTTTATCCACTGTGCCACCACAGGTCAGGCCTCTACAAAGGCTTTTTGCCATTTACAGTCCACAACAAAAATGGATAAAAGACATAAATGTAAGTCGTGAAACCATAATCACCTTGGAAGAAAACATAGGCAGTAAGCTCTCTGACATCTCTCACAGCTATATATTTGCCGATTTATCTCCATGGGCAAGCCAAATA
Source organism: Saccopteryx leptura (assembly GCF_036850995.1). Taxonomy (NCBI): domain Eukaryota; kingdom Metazoa; phylum Chordata; class Mammalia; order Chiroptera; family Emballonuridae; genus Saccopteryx; species Saccopteryx leptura. The sequence goes on along the minus strand of NC_089505.1, from coordinate 82,328,850 downwards.
AAGGACAGGATGAACAATGGGACTGTATCAAACTAAAAAGTTTTTGCACAGCTAAAGACAATATGAACAAAATAAAAAGACAAACCACACAATGGGAGAACATATTCAACAATACGTCTGATAAGGGGTTAATAACCAAAATCTATAAAGAACTTGTAAAACTCAACACCAGGAAGATAAACAATCCAATCAAAATAGGCAAAAGAAATGAATAGATAATTCTACAAAGAGGACATACAGATGGCCAATAGGCAGATGAAAAAATGTTCGGCCCTGGCCGGTTGGCTCAGCGGTAGAGCATCGGCCTGGCGTGCGGGGGACCCGGGTTCGATTCCCGGCCAGGGCACATGGGAGAGGCGCCCATTTGCTTCTCCACCCCCCACCTCCCCCTCCTTCCTCTCTGTCTCTCTCTTCCCCTCCCGCAGCCGAGGCTCCATTGGAGCAAAGATGGCCCGGGCGCTGGGGATGGCTCCTTGGCCTCTGCCCCAGGCGGCAGAGCGACGCCCCGGAGGGGCAGAGCATCGCCCCCTGGTGGGCAGAGCGTCACCCCTGGTGGGCGTGCCGGGTGGATCCCGGTCAGGCGCATGCGGGAGTCTGTCTGACCGTCTCTCCCCGTTTCCAGCTTCTGACAAAAAAAAAAAAAAAAAAGTTCAACATCACTAATCACTGGAGAAATGTATGTTAAAACCATAATGAGTTACCACCTCACACCAGTCAGAATGGTGCTCATTAAGAAAGCAACAAATAATAAGCGCTGGCGAGGATGTGGAGAAAAGAGAACCCTCCTGCACTGCTGGTGGGAACGCAGACTGGTGCAGCCACTGTGGAAAACAGTACGGAGATTCCTAAAAAAATTAAAAATCGAACTGCCTTTTGACCCAGCCATCCCACATTTAGGAATATATCCTAAGAATACCAAATCAATTATTCAAAAGAAGAAATGCACCCCCATGTTTATGACAGCATTGTTTACAATAGCCAAGATCTGGAAACAGTCCAAGTGTCTGTCAGTGGAGGAGCGGATTAAAAAGCTATGGTACATATACACAATGGAATATTATGTGTCAGTGAAAAAGGTAATCTTACCTTTCATGCAACATAGATGGTCCTGAAAACTATTATGTTATGTGAAATAAGCCAGACAAAGAAAAATATCATATAATCTTACTCATTTGAGGAATCTAATAAACAATGTGAAATGAGGAACAGAATACAGGCAGAGGCAAGATCAAAGGGACCAGAGGAAAAGGAGACAGAGGCAAGGGGGATGAGAGGATGGGATCAGAGAAGGGAAAGAGATGGGTGAAATTATATATACATAACACAGCACTACAGAGAGCAGAAAAGAAAATCCTGGAGGGAAGGGGGAGGGCGTTGGGGGAGGGTGGCAAAGGAGATGTTGAGGGGAATACAGGGGGGGATGTATTCCGTGGGACACTTGAATCTATGTGAACACAATAAATTAAAATCAATAAAAGTTAAAAAAGTGTTGACCTAGCTGATGACTGAGACTCTACACTGACATATAGAAAAATGTAAATGAAACATATATTGATATGAAGAATTACACACAAATTTTTGTACCAGCTTTATTTTCATATTCCAAAATAAGAAATTACCAAAAAAAGCAAATGTCATGAACAAATAAATGGATAAACAAGTGGTGATATAATAAAAAAAAAAACTTATCAGCCAAAACAAGATGAGCAACTAATATAACATTAATCAAACCTTAAGTATTTATACAACACAAATGAAAGCAGGAGAATGACTATTATTCCCATCATATAAACTCTAGAAAATGCAAAGATCTATTAAAATATCAATAGAAAGTAAACTAGTGGTTACTTAATAGGCTGGGAAGGGAAGGACAGGAAAAGAAAGATTATAAAACAATTTTTAAAAAAAATCCAATGACAGCCTGACTGGGCGGTGGCGCTGTGGTTGGAGCATCGGACTGGGATGCGGAGGACTCGGGTTCGAGACTCCGAGGTCCCCAGCTTGAGTGCAGGCTCGTCTGGTTTGAGCGGAGCTCACCAGCTTTAGCCCGGGGTCACTGGCTCGGGCAGGGGGGGGTGTCACTCAGTCTGCTGTAGCCACCCTCCATCCCCCCCATCCTAGTCGGAGCAATCAACGGACAGCTAGGGTGCCGCAGCCAGGAACTGGTGCTTCTCATCTCTCTCCGTTCCTGTCTGTCCCTCTCTCTGACATGTCACTGTGACAAAATAAATAAATTAATTAATGAAAAAATAAAAAAATAAAAATCCAGTGACAACTCTGGTCAGCATCTGACTGTGCTGAGTTTCAGTTCCTACATATGCCAAAGGCTGCACTTCAAATACATTGTTTACTAAATAAAACTTTTGAAAAATGGTTCAAAATAAAATCTCCATGTCCAACATTTTGAAAATATTTGGCAACTTTATACTGAATCAAAATTCTCATGTCCTTTGGGAGACAGACTTTCCTCATTGACATAAAATATACCAAATAATTAAGGACTTTCCTTCAAATCAACAGGAATGATGGCTGAGTCTCAAAAGTCACAGCCAGGAGTGTAGATACTGCTTTTCTTTACCTTTCATTTCCTGTGTAAGCACCAATGGTCTTAGGTGAACATCTGAGAGGGTACAGACATTCACAAAACACCTTTTTTTCAGACATTATTTACTCCTTTTTTATAGGGAAGAGAGAGAGAGAAAAAAAGGGTGGGGAGAAGCATGAAGCATCAACTCACATATGTCTTGACCAGGCAGCCCAGGGTTTTGAATCAGCAACCTCAGTGTTCCAGTTCGACACTTGACCCACTGCACCAGCACAGGTCAGGCCACAAAACACTTTTGTTTATTTTCAATTACAGTGACTTTGGACAAAGAAGATAAACATGCCTGGCGATCCTCAGATTTCTGTACACACTGAACCTGCAGTTTTCTTCACAGAAACAGTCTGGATTCACGTTTAAAGAGGCAATTTTTACCTTGCTAGCTAAAGTCTTCTCCAATCCACTGATTTTCTAATAGTCGTGTTTTCCCCAATGGTCTTACAGCCACTGACCATCACCCATGGAATTGCAGACACTAATACACATGGCGCTTTGCAGAACTTTCGAAAGTACTGACATACCAGGTGATAATAACTCATGCTACCCCCAGAAGCTTTAGGTTGTCTCACTTGCTCCTTCTTCAAAGTAATGAGTCACCTAAACCTCATACCATCCAGACTTCACGTGAGGACCAGAGAGCCCTGCACTCTTTCCTAGGAGGATGTGGGCAGCAACAAAAATTTAGCAAAAACTGGTGAGCTAATTTCAGCACCAGACTGTTGTTTCACAGGCAAAGAAAGCTTGAGACACCGTAAAAGTTATTAATCTCTTACTGCTTTTAGAGCCAAAATCTACTTATAACCTACACCGCACAGTAAATAGAACATCCAAGATTAAAGAAAACTTGAACAAAAAGGCCTTCATTATTTCACAAACCAAAGAGACATGGAGATGGCAGTTCTTGCAAAGGTGACACTGATTCTGGAAATATTCATCACAAGTATCTAGGGAAACCAGGTTCCTGCAAAAGCAGTTCTTCTGCAAGCTGCCATCTGAACTCGCATGATGGTCCTTGGGGTCAACACTGTGTAGATCCACACCCCAACCAGAGTGATGCAAATGCAGATCTCACAGGGCTCAGACTGCTTCTAATTTCCTCCAGCAAAACAAAGGACGGTCAGCTTCCTCATAGACAGTAGGATGGTGACTGATGTAAAGTGTGATGATCTCTTAGGTGGTAGTATATGTGAAAGAGCTCGACACTGAAATTTGCAAGGATATAAATCTGGCAAGAGCCTTATGAAGGTTAGAAAATGCAACATAAACAAGACATACATAATTCCCACATAACTAAAAGTCTTGGGGAGTCTCTCTACCATTATTGTTAGACTGTATGACATTTAATACATACACATGGACCTCAGTCACTAAAAAAAATAAAACTGTACATTTCCTACCCATGTAAGAATGTCCTCCAATGTGAACTCTCATGTGCTTAGACAGGTGAAACTTGTAGAAATACGATTTCCCACATGTACTGCACCCATATGGCCTCACTCCAGTGTGAATTCTCTGATGATAATAAAGACCAGTGTTAGAGATAAAAGTGTTCCCACATTCACTGCACCCATAAGCCCTTTATACAATGTGAATTCTCTCATGAAGAAGACCATTTTTAGAGGTAAAAGATTTTTCACATTTACAGCACAGATGAGGCCCTTTTTCCTTGTGAGTGCGCTGATGAGAAGAAAGGTGAGAGGGCCTGATAAAAGATTTCCCATACTCACTGCACTTGTGAGGCCTTTCTCCACTGTGAACTCTCTGATGAATATGAAGGTCATGTGTCCCCTTAAAAAACTTCCCACATTCCCTGCACCCATATGGCCTTTCTTCTGTGTGAACTCCTTGATGACTACTAAGGTCATAGATCCTGAAAAAGGATTTCCCACATTCACTGCACTCATAGGCCTTTCTCCAATGTGAAATCTCTGATGAAATCAAAGGGCACAGTTACTGAAATAAGATTTTCCACATTCACTGCATCCATAAGACCTTTTCCCTGTGTGAACTCTCTCATGACAATAAAGGATAGATTTTCTAATAAAGGATTTTGCACATTCACTACACTCATAAGGCCTCTGTTCAGTGTGAAGGCTCTGATGATAACGAAGGCCAAAGATTCTTGTAAAACATTTTTTAAATTCATGACACACAAAACCCTGTCTTACATTATGGACACTGACCTGAAAAAGTGTCTTGTAGCACCCAATGGCTTTCTTACATTCTTTCTGCTTGTAATAATTTTTTCTTCTTTGAGAAGTCACCCAAGATGTAGACATTTCATTTGACCTGTCCCTGGTGTGAGTAGCTGGCTGTTGAAGATGTCTGGAGCTGGAAAGGATGCTCTTCCCAACCTCCCCACAAGTAGAAGGTTTCTGGGACGCATCAAAATTGCAGCCCTTCACAAGTGAGACGCTGTGCACACCTCTTCTGAAAGGCTTCTTTTCCACGTGCTGAGCCTGGTACTGGACATACTCTGAACTGAAATAAAATTGTTTTGAACATGCCCCACACATCAGCAATTTCCGGCAGTTTTGTGTTCCCTGCTGATCAACCAAGAGAAAAATGTCTCTCAAGACTGCTCCACAACTTTTACATGGGTGACTCGACTGGGAAGACAAAGCTATATTAGGATTCTTTGCCTGTGACACTCCTACAGAAATGTTCTCTTCAATATGTTTCTCCATGTCGTCTGTTCTATAGCAGCAACCTGACCAATAACAACAAAAAACCCTGGTGAAACACATGTTGACCTGATAAGCAGAGGTAACCTCATCACAAATGTCCATCTGTCACAGCTAGGCACTATTCTATAGGATTAATTTCAAGACAGGCGAGTTAGACCGTGAGTAAATGGTTGTTATTTACTGCTTGAACTAAAAGGTCAGCAAAGGTTGAAGATCTCATAACAACACAAAGATATAAGTGTAAGATAAAACACAAAGTAGAAAGGCAGGGTGCCTGACCAGGCAGTGGTGAAATGGAAAGAGCATTGGCCTGTGACCCACATGATTCACATTCGAAACCCTAAGGTCACTGCCTTGATTGCGAGCTCACCAATCCTGCGTGGGGGCTCACCATCTTGAGCGCACAGTCACAGGCCTGTCCTAAATGTTACTGACTTGAAGCCCGAGATAACTGGCTTGTGTAAGGGGTCACCCGCTCAGCTGGAGCTCCCTGGCCAAGGCACATATGAAAAAGCAATCAATGAACAAAAAGGAGACAAAGGAGCTACAGTGAAGAACTGATGCTTCTCATCTCTCTCCCTTCCTGTCTGTCTGTACCTATCTGGCCCTCTCTCATTCTCTGCCACAAAAAAGAAAGACTTTAAAATAAATCATTTTTTTAAATAAATCATTTTAAAGAGCTTACCAAGCTACATATAGAAACAAAATAAAAAAATTTTAATCAAAGGGCAGACACAGAGACAGACAGAGAAAGAGAATAAGATACAAAGAAAGGAAGACAACTGAGAGGCATTGACTCGTAGTTGCAGACTTTGTTTATTGATTGCTTTTTCATGTGACTTGACAGGGGTTCCAACTGAGCCAGGGAACTTTTACTGAAGCCAGTAACCCTGCCCTCAATCCAGTGATCATGGGGTCATGTCTATGATCCCACACACAAGACATTGATCCTGTGCTCAAGCTGGTGAGCCCACTGTCAATCCAGATAAGCCTGCAGTCAAGCTGGTAACCCCAGGGTTTTGAACATGGGTCCTCTGCATCCCAGTTTGACACTATCCTCTGTGCCACCACCTATCAGGCTTTTTAAAAAAATTTGTGTCTTTTTTTTAATGAGAGTAACTTTATTAAAGCTGGACACAGTGGGGAAACAATGAAGATCCCTGGAAAAAGAATCAGGGTGACCCAGAGTCCAGCTGCTGCTTTCCATTGGCGCCTGGGCGTAAGTCCCATTTGGTCTCTTAGAGAATAAAATAGAAAAATCAAGGTACAAGCCTGAGTAAAAGGGGGCACAGGCACACCCAAGAGTGCGCCTCAGGAGTCAGGGTCTTACCCAGTGAGGACATAAGTGCAAAGTTCTCCAGCATCACATCCAGGTACAGGCGTCTCTGAGCCTCATCAAGGAGGCACCATTCTTCCCTGGAGAAGTACAGGGCAACATTCCTAAAGGTCACACCAACCTGCCAGAAGTAATACAAGTGAATCTCTGAGAACCCACAATCATAATACATAGAAATCTTACCCCCACATCTGACCAGGCAGTGGCACAGGGGATAGAGTGGTGGCCTGGGACACACACCACCCAGGTTAGAAACCCTGAGGTTGCTGGCTTGAGCACAGGTTCACCTAGCTTGAGCATGGGGTCGCTGGCTTGAGCTTGAGATCATAGACATGACCTCATGGACACTGGCTTGAGCCCAATTGTCATTGGCTGAAAGCCTAAGGTCTCTGGCTTGAGCCCTAAGTCGCTGGCTTGAACAAGGGGTCACTCGCTCTGCTGCAGCCCCCTGGTCATTCACAGCACTACCCTAGTGCACAAAAGGGCTACCACTCTTCTATGTCTCCATGCCGAACACTCCCCAAATATCCAGGCCTATGTGTTCAGCTGCCAATCTGATGGCTCCAATCACTCTTCTTTCAAACTTATAAAATTGTTAACCAAAAAAATCTTATAATATATATATATATTTTTTTTCTGAAGCTGGAAACGGGGAGAGACAGTCAGACAGACTTCCGCATGCGCCTGACCAGGATCCACCTGGCACGCCCACCAGGGGTGATGCTCTGCCCACCAGGGGGCGATGCTCTGCCCCTCTGGGGCGTCGCTCTGCCGCAACCAGAGCCTCTCTAGTGCCTGGGGCAGAGGCCAAGGAGCCATCCCCAGTGCCCGGGCCATTTTTGCTCCAATGAAGCCTTGGCTGCAGGAGGGGAAGAGAGAGACAGAGAGGAAGGAGGGGGGGGTGGAGAAGCAAATGGGCGCTTCTCCTATGTGCCCTGGCCGGGAATCGAACCTGGGTCCCCCGCATGCCAGGCCGACGCTCTACCGCTGAGCCAACCGACCAGGGCCAAAAATCTTATAATATTAACAAAGAAAATTAAATTAACTTCCCCAGTCCAGTTGATGTATCCTCCAAAATTCTGGCTCCTAATAGCAAGAATCCTTGGGTCATCTTCAACTCCTCCTTTTATGTCCAACAGCTGCAAATCTGAAACTCTCCTAAGTTCTTTTTTATTTTTATTTTTTTTATTCACTTTTAGAGAGAGAGGAGAGAGAGAAGGGGAAGGAGCAAGAAGCATCAACTCTCATGTGCCTTGACCAGGCAAGCCTGGGGTTTTGAACCGGCAACCTCAGCGTTCCAGGTCGACACTTTATCCACTGTACCACCACAGGTCAGGCTCCTAAGTTCTTGTTTATAAAATGAACTAATAAGCTGACCGGTGCTGGTGCGGTGGATAGAATATCATCGACCAGGAATGCTGAGGTCCCAGGTTTTAAACTATGAGGTTGCCAGCTTGAGCGCTGGTTCATCTACTTGAACACAGGCTCACTAGCTTGAACACAAAATCTGAGCTTGAGCTTGGTATCATTGACATGATCCCATGGTCACTCGATTGAAGCCCAAGGGCATTAGCTCGAGCCCAGTTTACAGGCTTGAGCAAGAGTTCAATGACTCTTGGTACCTCCCAGCCAAGGCACACATATAAAAAGTGATCAATGAACTAGTAAAGTCCTGAAACAATGAGTTGACCCTTCACATCTCTCTCCCTTCCTCTCTCCCTCTGATTCTCTCTGTATAAAAAAATAAGTAAATAGGGGGAAAAATTAACGTTTCTTTCTACTTCCATGGCCACAAGTCTAGTCAAGCATCACTTCTCTGGATTAACGTTTCTTTCTACTTCCATGGCCACAAGTCTAGTCAAGCATCACTTCTCTGGATTACAGCACTCGCCTGGTCCTGGGCTCTTTGCCACCTCTCTTAACCCACAATCTGTCTACACCAGGGGTCCCCAAACTACGGCCCCTGAGGCCATTTATCCGGCCCCTGCCGCACTTCCGGAAGGGGCACCTCTTTCATTGGTGGTCAGTGAGAGGAGCACATTGACCATCTCATTAGCCAAAAGCAGGCCCATAGTTCCCATTGAAATACTGGTCAGTTTGTTGATTTAAATTTACTTGTTCTTTATTTTAAATATTGTATTTGTTCCCGTTTTGTTTCTTTACTTTAAAATATGTGCAGTGAGCATAGGGATTTGTTCATATTTTTTTATAGTGTGGCCGTCCAATGGTCTGAGGGACAGTGAACTGATGACCCCTGTGTAAAAAGTTTGGGGACCCCTGGTCTACACTATTCAGGTACAAGAAGCCTCTTAAACCCAGGAGAGACTAACTACTTCATTCAGTGCAAAGTCCCCATTATCTCCACAACAGAAGACTAAATTATCATTGGGCAATTATCAGGTCTGATTTTTGATTCCAGAATCCTTGTTTTAAAAACAAAGAATGAAGACCTGTGCTACCTACTTTCAGCTCTGTGGCTCCTCCAAGCATTCCCACATGTAGGTGTTGCTCCTTGAATAACCTTCCCTAATTGATTTGCTGCCAGGGTAGACCAAAGGAATACGGGCGGGCCATATACTAAACCAGACAATTTCAGCCGAAGCCTGCATAGCAGCCTTACAAGCTTGGAGGCTGAAAATAACTATATAGAATGACAGAAATTAAAACTTTCATGGTAGGTTGTCATGTCCTAGGCCAGTATCTTCCCCGAAAATAGTACATTTTTACCTTAACTGACACTGTCTACCGTCTTTTTTTTTTTTTCAATTTATTTTTTACAGAGACAGAGAGTGAGTCAGAGAGAGGGATAGACAGGGACACAGACAGGAACGGAGAGAGATGAGAAGCATCAATCATTAGTTTTTCATTGCGCGTTGCAACATCTTAGTTGTTCATTGATTGCTTTCTTATACGTGCCTTGACCGCGGGCCTTCAGCAGACTGAGTAACCCCTTGCTGGAGCCAGCGACCTTGGGTTCAAGCTAGTGGGCTTTTGCTCAAACCAGATGAGCCCGTGCTCAAACTGGCGACCTCGGGGTCTCGAACCTGGGTCCTCAGCATCCCAGTCCGACGCTCTATCCACTGTGCCACCGCCTGGTCAGGCTGTCTACCGTCTTTTTGATAACAGACCTTTGGAATGCCAGGAAAATTTCCTTTTCCCTGATCCCTCATGACACAAACACTGCAACAGAGGAAAGTCCACAAAACCCCTTAATGTTAAAATAACCCTTAATGTTATTTTATGTTAAGTAACTGTTAACTACCATACCCTCCAATGTAAAAGTAGTGTGTGCTTATTTTCACTTGTTATAGAAGTCATAAATTTTCTTGTTTTGCTTTGTCCAATCTCCATAATGTATCACCAATATATTTCAGGTAAATCTTATATGACTTCTGAGTTTGATTCTAATTAAATGGGTGACAAAACTGCTGTTTTCTGGAGCATTTTCTCACACTGTTGATATTTCCTTTTTTGGTAATTGTCACTGTGGCTCAAATAAACATTTTTATAAATTCAATACAGTTTTGAACATTTTTTACATTGACACCAGAAACGGGAGCATCCTGATGTTACCTCTGGCTGGCACTCCGGAAATGAGGATTCAACGTATCCTGAGGGTCTCATATTCAAGACCCGAATAAATACCTAGGGAAGAGTCTGGAGACACTATAACGTACTGTCACCACCAGGGAAAAAGTGTGACATGCTGTCCTGTCTTTTCTAGTTTACAGAGTTGTTACAGTAAACATGAAATCAAATTAATATAAAATGTAAAAAGGACAGTGATTTGGTGTAACCAGTTTATGCCATTCTGAGAGAACTTTATGTTTTAACTGAGTGCCAATACCATGTGGGAATTATATTTTACGTAAAAGAACCCTCATTAAGGCCCAATTACCAAGGTGTAACAGGGTTACTCTTTTTTCTGGTAACTCCATCTGTCAACCTTATGAAGCCCATATGTGACTTATGTTTCAGGTGTGACAATGCAACTCAATGACGTGAGCTGTGGCCAAACCAAACATAAGTAGTCAGGGTGAAGATCAAGTCGGCTGCCTGAGATGCCAACTCAGACTCCACATGGCCCACGACAACCATTTGGCAACTGCCGCAAAGCTCTGTGCCTGTCCAAGCAAGTTTGTTGGGGACCCCACAAAAGCAACAGCTTAAACTGAGCCGGCCACTCGTCTTAACCATGACTGAATTAAAATCTATGTTATGGGCCCTGGCCGGTTGGCTCAGTGGTAGAGCGTCGGCCTGGCGTGCAGAAGTCCCAGGTTCGATTCCCGGCCAGGGCACACAGGAGAAGCGCCCATCTGCTTCTCCACCCCTCCCCCTCTCCTTCCTCTCTGTCTCTCTCTTCCCCTCCCGCAGCGAGGCTCCACTGGAGCAAAGATGGCCCGGGCGCTGGGGATGGCTCCTTGGCCTCTGCCCCAGGCACTAGAGTGGCTCTGGTCGCAACAGAGCGACACCCCGGAGGGGCAGAGCATCGCCCCCTGGTGGGCGTGCCGGGTGGATCCCGGTTGGGCGCATGCGGGAGTCTGACTGTCTCTCCCCATTTCCAGCTTCAGAAAAATACAAAAAAAAAAAAGAAACTATGTTATGTGGCTTAATATGAGTGTGTTTGCCTATTCAATTGACTCCTAATTACTTTTATTTTAGGTCGTGAACTACCTAACGAACTCAGCTATAAATTAATTATAACCAATTAAATAGATTAGCAAGACAAGACCGGTTTTTTCCAACTTCAGATCTTGTAGGAAGTCACATACAACCACACTTTCACTCCAGGTAAGCAAGTCCCTTTCTATCCCCGCCCAGCCCTGAAGTCTGGTGACCTCCTCTGTGACTCAGTCCTCTGTGACTCAGTCCTCAGTGCTGCCTCTGACCAGCTGTGACCTTCCACAAGGACGTCACTCCCTGGGCCTCGCTGTCCTCATCCGCCCATTCCACTTTCTTCTCTCTCTGAGCAGGATTTAAACAGTTACTAAACACATAACGCAGGCTGTGACCCTCTCAGTTCACAACCTTCCATTGCTCTAAGAACTCTCAGAATGAGGTATTGTACAATCCTCAGCCTCTCAGTGAAGACCTAGCTGCACCTCAGACTGTTTCACGCAGCCAGAATTGCAGTCTTCCGGGTCTCTCCCGGGTCGGCGGCCCCTCAGCCTGTCACCTCTTTCAGCTCTGTCACGCCAGGTGTCACCTACGAGCGCCTCACGGTTCAGGACGTGGGGGCCTGGGCTGCAGGACGTGACTGGCCCCCGCAACGGGGCTCTGGGTTCGGAGGGGTGAGGCTGTGAGAGCCCTGGGGACGCGCTCATCTCAGCCGGGCGCCTCCTCAGCGCGGCTGTCCTCATTGGACTCTGCGGGATAGGCTGGGCGGGAGCAGCGGTTAAGGAGGCGGCCACGGCACCGCAGTCGCTGTTCTTCTAGGGCTCGGGTCACCCTGGTGTCGTTAGGGAGCCTCACACTTACTGCGAAACTCCACTTTTTCTCATTTTGCGTCCAGTCCCACCATCACTGGTAGCTCCTGACTCAGTGAGACTACATGAAGAGGAAATGCCAGGCTGTAAGCGACGGAAGTCCCGCCTTAAAGTACAGCAACTTGGAAATGAGCATTCCGGGTAATGTAGCTCTTACAGTCCAAGGATGGGCTGCTATAGGAGTGGATTTGGGGGCGTATTACCAGTGAGATTCAGTTAATTTAACAACCAGTTTTGTGCCCTAATGACCGTTTTCAATATTAAAAAATATATACCAAAAGGTAGTTTATTATTTTATGCATTTAATAATTAAATGAGAACAAGAAAAATTGTACACAAAACTACATTGTTGTAAGTTTTAAATTAATGAAAAATAATATTAAATAATACCTAACAAAAAATAAAACTTATTTAAGATATTTTTATATTACTTATTTTTTTCTGAGACAGAGAGACAGAGAACGGGATAGAAACAGAAAGACAGTTAAGAAGAGAGATGAGACACATCAATTCTTCATTGTGGCACCTTAATTGTTCATTCATTGCTTTCTCATATGTGCCTTGACTGAGGGGCTCCAGCACAGCTAGTGAAACCTTGCTCAAGCCAGCAACTTTGTGGTCATTTCTATGATATCGCAGTCAAGCCAGCAACCCCGTGCTAAAGCTGGTCAGCCCACACTTTAGCCAACAACCTCAGAGATTTGAACCTGGGTGCTCTCTGTCCCAGTCCGTTACTCTATCCACTGTGCTACCACCTGGTCAGCCTCCATATTGCTCCTTGATTGGGATCTGAACTTGCCATTTTTTTCACCTATGGATGGAATAAATATTTCTACAAGCCTGTAGAATATTCTATTGCACAAACATTAAAAAAAAAAAAGAGTAAGAAATGTAAATTTGTGATTTTCACATAGGGTAGCTGCCCAGGCATCCACCTTAGAGAGAATCCTGGTTACAAGTGACATTTTAACATCTGGTTCAGCAAACTCAAAAAATCAGATATTGCTTCTGCTGAACTGGTGCAAACTGGCTGAATCCCACCACTGGATAGTCCCCTAGAATACATGCAGACTACTATGTGTGCTCTAGCACCACCCACAGAAGTCATTTCTAGGGCATGGTTGTCACTGGTACTTTCACGTGGCTTCCCTTGCCTGCTGGTGTTGCCTTTCTTTCTTCAGGATGTGCTCTGACTGCAAGGCATCCTGTTTCATGTCGAATAGGCCATCTGCCATCAGGATTTTTTATGCAGAATGTCACTGGGAGAGGTGGCTGAAGTTGTTCATGCTATCTATCCTGCTTCAGTTCAGACCCTTATGCAAATTTAATGTCAGAAGACAGACACGAATACTTAAGGTCATCTGCTTCTGATGGTATCATAAGTCTCAGCTCAGCCTGTGCCAGTCCCTAGGATCAAGCTGGATTTGAACTGATGCTTCAGCCTCTAATTTACTTTAAACAATGAAGAACATGTTGAGGACATCAAAGACATGCAATTACAAACATTCTAGAGACAATGCTTGATGGGTTTCATACCAATCAAGGGAATATGCCACTAATGCTAGTCACATTAATTTGTAATTTCCCAGAGTATTTAATATTTATGTGTATAAGATATATTAGTGTAGTGTATTAAGTGTGGTATAAAATTATATCAAAAAGTAGTAATGTACAAGTCCTGGTGGGTTGCCTCAGTGGTACAATGCTGGCCCGGATATTACAGGTTCAATTCCCAGTCAGGGCACACAGAAGAAGTACTCACTCATCTGCTTCTCCACCTTTCCCTCTCTTCCTATCTCTCTCTAACCCTCCTGCAGTCAAGGCTCCACTGGAGCAAACTGGGCCTAGGCACTGAGGACAGCTCCATGGCTTCCACCTTAGGTACTAGAATGGCTCTGGTTGCAACAAAGCAACACCCGAGATGGGCAGAGCATCACCCCCCTAGTGGGCATACCCGGTGGATCCCAGTCGGGTGCATACTGCAGTGTCTGACTCCCTGCTTCTCACTCCAGAAAAATACAAAAATAGTAATATACATATGTTGTTGTGAGTCGGGGGCGCAGAGAGAGAGAGAGATCAGCAGACGAAATCAAGGACTAGCAAAGGACCACCGCTCGCTCAGGCAAATGGCCCCGAGTTCACGCTGTGTCCTAATTTTATTCACAAGACTTCAAAAAGCTTGTTTACTGAGAAATTGGCATAACATCAAGTGTAACTTTTACTTTAAAGATACATGGAGTGCACCTGCAAGATAGCTTAGTAACAACAAAATATCAGAAGGCATTAATTGCTATTGCTTCTATAGATCCCATAACATTCCTCTCCTATCTTAAGGGATATAACCTTGGAAAGTACAGAAATCTTGAGACTGTTTTACTGAGAAAAGCCCAGCAACTGCCCTCAGTCACATAGACCTGTTTCAGTGACCTGCCTTCAAGTCACAAAACAATTTTCTTGGCAAAACATTCTTTTCTTGTTGCCTGTGTTCCCATCCAAGGCCACGCAATGGGTTATTCTACTACATACATACATTCACTTTAAGTACTTTATTAGGCCCAGGCTGGTTAGGTCAAGCAGTTAAGAGCATTGTCTCCAAATAACAAGGTTGTGGGTTTGATCTCCAGTCAGGACACACACAGGAGGCAACCAAACAACGTGAAACTGAGAGGAACAACAAATGTTTCCCTTTCCCTGCCCCCTCTCCCAGAGCGTACAGGTTGCTGGTTGGACTCCCTGGTCAGTGCACATACAGAAGCAGGTCGATGTTTTTGTCTCTCCCAGCTTCCCTCTCAAAATAAAAATAAATAATACATTATTGACTAAAAAACAAAGCAAACCATCATCTGTACCTTTCTTGGGATGCAATGTTTTTGTGTGTGAACAGACTTATCTAAATGTTTTAGAAAATGCATTTATCTGTGAAGGTCAATAAAGTGCATTACAGGCAAGCAAAGTATGACTTCATTAGACAATCTGGAAAATTTTACTAGACAAATCATCTACTTACACCATCATACATACAATAAATATAACAAGAATGTAGCACAATTCCTTTTCTTTTTTTTTTTTAAGTGCGAGGAGGGGAGATAGTGCAATAGACTCACACATGCACCGAACTGGTAACCACCTGGCAACCCCATCTGAGGACAACGCTCACATCAACTCAGCCATTTTTACTGTCTGAGGCTGACACTCTGACCAACGAGCTATCCTCAGCACCCGGGGCCAACCTTGGAGTCACTGGCTGCAGGAGAGAAAATGGAGACAAGGGGGAGAGGTTGGGAACAGAGCTCATGGTCAGTTCTCCTGTGTCCTGACAGGAATTGAACCTGGGACATCTGCACGTAGGTTCAATGCTCTATCTAATGCGCCAACTGTCCAGAGCCACAAACTTTAGAAATAATAAAAAAACACTATGCATAGTCTAAGCATAAATGAGAGTGTACTTAATAATAATTCAAATATCAATTAAGAAAAATAAATTTTTGAAAAAATTAAATGCTGACAAAATTATTGGTATTTTGATCAGTATGAAAATGTTTGAGTCTGACCGGTGTTGGTGCAGTGGATTAAGTGATGACCTGGAACGCTGAGGACCCCAGTTCAAAATCACATGGTCGCCAGCTAGATTGTAGGCTTCCCAACTTGAGCAAGGGATCACCACCCAGGGTTTCTGCCTTAAACAAGGGGTAACTTGGTTGGCTTGATCACCCTCACCCCAAGTCAAGGTATATACATGAATAACTAAAAGTGAAGAAACTATGAGTTGATTTTTCTCTCTCCTCCAGCTTTTCTCCAATGCTATCTCCCTTTCTCTTTCTAATCGGTAAATTAAAAATGCTTTTGTATTTATAAGGAAAGGTAACCTGTGACTTAAACACATATTTAAAGATTTACAGATGAGATGATATCTATAGCATTCTCAATGCAATATTAGGAACATAGTCAAAAATCATATTTACAGGAATTTAAAAAGTACCATTATTTCCCCAAGTATAAGATGAACCATAAATTTGGGGACCAAAATTTGAACAAAAAAATGTATTACATAAAGTTTTTGAACTCAAGTTGCATTCATCATAAAATTCTTACAACTCATCACTGTCAAAATGCCCATACATTAGTTTGTCCTCATCTGTGTCTGATGATGAATCACTGTCTTCATATATTGCTTCATCCTCAGTTACATCTATGGTATTTGAAAGGCCACACTTCTTAAATGACTTGATAACAATCTCAATCTTGGTATTATCCCATGATCTTTTCACCCAGGTACAAACTTCTCCTATACTTGGTTCTTCACTCTTTCTGGGGTGTCAAATTGTCCCCAGAAGACTTCATCCATTGGTTCCATCCATCTCTCATGGCAGCTTTGAAGGGTTAATGCTGACACCAATTGGTTACAGCTGGGATATCAAGCTTCCAGGTGCTCCACCTGAGCCAGTGACACCTTGCTCAAGGCAGTGACCTTGGGATCAAACCAGCAATCTTAGGCTTGAAGCCACCTACCTCAGGTTTTCAAACCTGGGTCCTCAGACTCCCAGGTCAATGCTCTATTCACTGCACCATGACTGGTCAGTCTCTTAAAACATTTAATATATGTGGTGACATGAAAGTCTGGCATTCTCAAAGGGGTATTGGGAACAAACTTTTAAAAACATAAATTTAATCCCACTATGTATCTTCTTAAAAATTTTAAAATAATTTTAGAGAGAAGAGAGAGAAGAGGGAAGAGCAGTATGCATCAACTGAGTTGCTTCTCCTATGTGCCCTGACCAAGCAAGCCTGCGTTTCAAACCAGCAACCTCAGCATTCCAGGTCAAGACTTTGTCCACTGAGACACCATAGGTCAGGCAGAAACATTAACTTTAAAATCAAATAAAATTGTACAATTAGTAAGAAATTATGCTTATCTATATGTGTAATAAGTATTAAAAAATCAATAGTTCTGTATTTAAACTTTTTGAGCAAATATCACAACAAAATAAACAAAAATTAGAAAAACATTAAAACTAGTTAATGAAAGTGTTAACAAAAATCTCAAGTCATATAAAAAAAACTTAGAAAAAAACTTAAAGTATATTCAGTACCCTAAAAATGACACAGTAGTCATATAAGTAGTTGGACACTCAGACTGTAAACCCAAAAACTGTTTTTTCTTATCCATCAAACATCTTCCTGATGCAATCAAATCTTTCACCTCTCATTTATTTTGTTTTTGTATTTTTTTTCTGAAGTTGGAAACAGAATCGAACCCGGGACTCCTGCACGCCAGGCCAACGCTCTACCACTGAGCCAACTGGCCAGGGCTTTCACCTCTCATTTAAATGTGAGTCCCTAAAACCCTCAGGAACCACATTTCTCATTCCTGGTGCTACTCTTACATTTCTACAGCACCTGTTACCTTATAATTTACTATAAAATAGAGTATTTTCTTTATGACTCATTGGGTAGCTTTTTTTTTTTAAGTGAGGAGAGGGGAGATAAATAGACAACAGGTGCCCTGACTGGAATCCACCTGTCAACCCCCATCTTGGACTGATGCTCAAATCAATCAAGCCATCTTCAGTGCTTGGGGCTGACGCTCTAACCAGTTGAGCCACAGGCTGCAAGGGAGGAGGAGACAGAGAAGAAAGAAAACAGAAGCAGATGGTGACTTCAGATGATCGCTTCTCATGTGTGCCGTGACTGGGGATTGAGCCGGGGATATCTGCATGTTGGGCTAACGCTCCATCCACTGAGCCAGCCAGCCAAGGGCATGGGCTAGGCTTCAATAAAGGCTTTGAACAAGCTAGGAAACAAACAAATTTTTTTATTCACTGATGTATAATACAGACCCAGGTGAGCCCCTGGAGCAGTTAATTGGTAAGTGATTGCTGAAACATGTCACTGTGACTCTCCTTTCATGCTTCTACATTTTTCCTCACACCTTATTATAACGTCCTCACCTCACTACTGTTTCCCCAAATTCTCAAGAAATACAAATTTGTAGAAACAATTTCACTTGTAGCTAAGTTTTTAGGAGACTCACAGCTCACATTCTCTAATCTTAGAACTCACTGTCCTTTATTTACCACCCATTGAGTTATCTGTTCTCAAGCTTCATAGAGCCTTTTCCCTTCTACCTATTTAAGTACTCATCAGTATAAACCTACATTAATACTATTCTGTAGTTTGCTTAAGTATAATTCTCTTCCAGATATAATCTGAAGTGCCCTGGAATACACTGTTACTGCGTTTCCAGGTAAAATAATCATCCTTTCCAAAAAAGGCTGAGAGATGCTGAGAACCAAAATCTGTATATCAAGTACAGATGCCCACTTTCCAAATCTTCACGAATACTAACAAGAAACTATCCTGGTACCAGATGGAAACCTGGTTTTTAACTACTATTCCCAAGTCCTAGTCTTATTCTCTCAAGTTTGGAATAGACCCTAGTTCAGAAAATTCAGTAAGAAATTTCACATGAAGCCTGCCCAGGTGGTGGTGCAGTTGATAAGGTATCAGCCAAAGACACAGAAATCAAAGTTCGAAACCCCAAGGTCGCTTACTTGAGCACAGGCTCACCAGCTTGAGTGCAGTGTGGCTGGTTTGAGCATGGGATCATAGACATGATCTCATGGTTACTGGCTTGAGCCCAAAAGTCACTGGCTTGAAGCTCAAGGTCACTGACTTAAATCCAAGGTTGCTGGCTTGAACAAGGGGTCACTTGCTCTACTGTAGTCCCTTGGTCAAGGCACATGAGAAAGCAATCAATGAACAATGAAGGTGACACAATGGAGAATTGATGCTTCTCGTCCCTCTTCCTTTCAATCTATCTTTTCTGACCCTCTCTCTCTTACTTAACAAAAGTATACACAAAAGTTTGCAGTAGCCTTATTTTCAATATTTAAAAATGTGAAATAATGACATCTCCACGAACAAATGAACAGATAAATAATGATACAATCAAGGAATATTACTCAGGAAGAAAAAAGAGCTACTTATATAACATTAATGAATCTGTGACGATTTATGCAACATAATTATATGCAGAATAAGTAGTTCTATTCCCATCATATATATTCTAGGAAATGCAAAGTAATCTATCAAAATAGAAAGTAAATTGGCCCTGCATGTGAAATTCCCGGGTTTGATTCCCAGTCAGGGCACACAGGAGAAGTGCCCATCTGCTTCTCCACCCCTCCCTCACTTGCTTCTCTTTCTCCTACTACTGCAGCCATGGATTGATTAGAGTGAATTGTCCCAGGGTGCTGAGGAAGCTCCATTGCATCTCCATCAGGCACTAAGAAGAGCTCAGTTGCTGAGCAATGGAGCAATGCCCAAATGGCATAACAACACCTCTCAGTGGGCTTGCCAAATGAATCTCAGGAGGGGTGCATGCAGAAGTCTCTCTGCCTCCCCTCTCTCACTGAAAAAAAAAAAAAAAATGAAACATAGCTTTTTGGAACACTTTCAAAAATAATTTCTTTCACCAATATTGGCAGTCCTTTAAATAAAACAAAATGTCATGTGTTTCAGAAGCAACTGATGTTGCAACACCTACTCACACTTCAAAGTGATCTATTGAGTTTCCTAAAAGTCATGGCATTTAGGTTGCACATTAGGCCCAAAGAATCTGGAAAGAATCTGGAAGTCTATTCTAGGAAGATATGGGCAACAATAAAAATCTGGCAAAAGCTGATTTCAGCACCACACTGAGCCTTCGAAGGCACAGAAAATTTAAACCCATGTAAAAATTGACCTTTTCATTCCTCTACAGCCAAAATCTACTTATAACCTAAATGACACAGTAAATAAAATACCCAAAATTAAGGAGGACTCGATCACAGGAGCTTTATTAGTTTACAAACCAATGAGACATGGCTATGGCATTTCTTGCATTGGTGACTTCAACATTTGAAATATCACAGGTATTCAGGGAAACCAGGTCCCTGAAAAGGCGGTACATCTGAAAGCTGTCAGCTGAACGCAGATGATGTTCTCTGAGGTCAACAGAGTCAGGTCCCTGTCACAACTTATGAGAGTTAAAGAAATGCTGATCCCCTAACAGCTCACACTATGTATAATTTCCTCCAATAAATCAGAGAAAAAAATTAGCTTCCCTAAGGACATTAGGATAGTGGCTGCCCGCAGGGGTCATCAAACTTTTTATAAAAACCGCCCACTTTTGCAGTGCTGGTCAACCTGGTCCCTACTGTGCAACCAAACAGCGCCGCGATTGGCTCATCATGAAAGCTGGAACACCCACTAGTGGGCGGTAGGGACCAGGTCTACCAGCACTGCAAAAGTGGGCGGTTTTTTTTTTTTTTTTTAAATTTTAACTTTATTTAGGTGGGTTTTTTTGAGAGAGAGAGAGCGAGAGAGAGAGAAGGGGGAGGAGCAGAAAGCATCAACTCCCATATGTGCCCTGACCAGGCAAGCCCAGGGTTTTGAACCGGCGACCTCAGCATTCCCAGGTCGACACTTTATCCACTGTGCCACCACAGGCCAGGCGTGTGGGCGGTTTTTATAAAAAGTTTGACGACCCCTGTATGGTACAGGTGAAATACATTTGGCAACAGAAATTTGCAAAGATATAGTCTGGAAAGAATCCTGTATAAGAAACACACATGCTTCACACCTAAGGAAAAGTTATGGAAAATTTCCATACTATTGATTTTTGGGTGCATAAAATTAAAATGAGCCAAATGGAGTGTCAGAGTTACCTACACTATTGTTAACACTTATTTTAAAAACTGTACATTTCTGATAGTTCTATGATTGTCCTCTACTGTGGACTCTCATGTGTTTACACTGTTGAGAATTGCTAGCAA
Organism: Saccopteryx leptura; assembly: GCF_036850995.1. Classification (NCBI taxonomy): domain Eukaryota; kingdom Metazoa; phylum Chordata; class Mammalia; order Chiroptera; family Emballonuridae; genus Saccopteryx; species Saccopteryx leptura. The sequence continues at coordinate 82,307,923 of NC_089505.1, read as the reverse complement.
AAGATTTTCCACATAAACTGCACTTTTAAGGCCTTTCACTAGCATGAACTCTGATGATAATTCAAATGATACTTCATCCTAAAAGATTTCCCACACTCACTGCACTCAGAACTTTCTCCAGTGTGAATTTTCTGATGATAACGACAGCTAGTGCTCCTAGAAAAAGATTTCCCACATTCATTACACTCAAAGGGCCTTTCTCCAGTGTGAACTCTCTGATGATAATGAAGGTTGGACTTTTTGATAAAAGATTTCCCACATTCACAGCACTCATAAGGCCTTTCCCCAGTGTGAATTCTCTGATGATAATTCAAATGATACTTAAGTTTAAAAAATTTCCCACATTGATTGCACTCAAAAGGTCTTTCTCTAGTGTGAATTCTCTGATGATAATTAAGGTTAGAGCTACTGAAATAAGATTTCCCACATTCACTGCACTTGTAAGGCCTTTCTCCAGTGTGAACTCTCTGATGAATTTGAAGGTCATTTTTCCACTTAAAAAGCTTCCCACATTCACTGCACCCAAATGGCCTTTCTTCTGTGTGAACTCTTTGATGACTACGAAGGTCAGAGTTCCTGAGAAAAGATTTCCCACATTCACTGCACTGATAAGGCCTTTCTTTAGTGTGAATTCTCTGATGAATATGAAGGTCATGTTTCCCCTTAAAAAATTTCCCACATTCACTGCACCCATACGGCCTTTCTTCTGTGTGAACTCTTCGATGGCTAAGAAGGTCATAGTTCCTTAGTTTGAGAAAAGATTTCCCTAATTCACTGCACTTATAAGGCCTTTGTCCACTGTGAACTCTCTGATGACAGTGGAAAGCTTTTTTTGTGATAAAGGATTTCCTACATTCACTGCACTCATAGGGTCTATCTCCTGTGTGAACTTTCTGATGATACTTTTTCCCCATTTGCAAAGTCACCTCAGATACTAAGATTTCAGCTGGCCTGTCCATGGTATGAGTAGCCTGTTGTTGGACATGTCCGGATTCAGTAAGGGTGTCCAGTTCTACCTCCTGGCATTTGAAAAGCATCTGGGACACATTGAAATTGTGGCCCTTTGCAAGTGAGACCCTGTCCACATGTCTTTCAAAATCCTTCTTTTTCACACACTGATCCTTATGGTGCTGACATTCTGTACTGAAATAAAATAGTTCTTCACAAGCGCCACATTTCAACAGCTGTGATCCCTGCAGAACAACCAAGTTGAAAATGTCTCTCAAAATGAGGCCACAACTCTGACAGGGGTGGCTCTTCTGCAAAGTCAAAGCCACATTAGGATCTTTTGCCTGTGACACCCTTTCAGAAGCATTCTGTTCACTGAGAGCCTCCACATCCTCTGCTTTACAGCAGCAACCTGAATAAAAGGAAATGCTGGTGAATTACATGTTGATCTTATAGGGAAAAAGATTTCTCAACATAAATGAACATCTTTGACAGGTAGGCATGATTCTATGGGATGATTTTTAAGAAAAGTAAGTTAAACTCTGAAGAAATGGTAGTTACCCATTACTCAGCCTGAAAAGTCAGTCAGTGGTGGAGACCTCACCCAGCAAACATGCAAGTAGACAATGGGACACTAAAATAAAGGCTGGGTCCACTACTTTTTCTTTCACAAAAGGCTTCCTGGAAGATTTTCCTGCTCGAGTATCTGAATGTGCTCAAACCCATAAAAATCAATTATATTAGGTCACATGATATAAACACCAATAAAAAAGAGTTCAGTACATCAGGTGTTGGGGCTGCAGGAAGAGGAAAATGCAAACAAACAAGCCCTGCCAAGAACAGCAAGTACCCAGAACACTGCAAAACCAAGTAGTGCCCATAGTCCACATGTGAAAACTTGAATCCTCCAGGGATAGAAGGCACAGGGAAATGCAAATCCTAGGCCAGGTCACTGGGGATAGTGAGGCTCTTACCCAGCGAGGATATAAGCTCAAAGTTCTCCAGCATCACATCCAGATACAGGTGTCTCTGAGCCTCATTAAGAAGGCCCCATTCCTTCCTGGAGAAGTACAGGGCAACATCTCCGAAAGTTATACCGACCTGTAGGAATTAATATAAATGAAACTAAAACAGTATTTTTGAAAATCCACAATTCTACTTCTTACACATCTTCCCCCACAGCTCCCTCCAGGACTCTCCAGTTCCGAGATAGCCCAGTCTGGTTAATCACTCTTATTGCCCTCAGCAACAATAGCTGAGCTAAGAAGGACGGCAGGTAAATGAGACCCAAGCAGGTGTTTTTCAACAGCTGGTTTGTAAACTGATTCACTAGGAATTTAATGTTGGTCCATGAGAAAGTTAACCACCCTGATGTTATAGAAATATTACAGATACAATGATATTAGTTAAATTAGATTACATCAGGATGATTTCTGCATTAGCAATAATTCTATTTTCACCATTCCCCAAGTGTAAAAAGGTTGAAAACCACTGACTTAAGCTCATGGCCATGGCTGCAGGGCCTCATTCTTCCTGCCAAGGAATTCCACTGAGAATCCCACATTATGCCTCCATTCCACAGTCAAACGTTTGTTATGCTTCATCCTTAAATTCTTACACCAGGATCTCAGACATCCTCTAGCTGTACACACCACTGTGTAACCTCAACCTTCACATATTTAAAGCCAAACTCTCTCAGCTCTGCCACCTTCCTGCTCCATACCACAGGGATCTCTGTGCACTCCCCCATGAATTTGGTTTATGGTATCCAGAGAGCGCTTAATATACTCAAGTAGGATCCCAAAGGTAGGAAAAGGCACAAATGGGACTTTGAAGTCCTCCCTACTTCTGATCACTGGTACAGCATTTGACACCCAAATCCCAATGGAAATTTCACAAACAAATTACCCCTTTTCACTCTGCACTTTACTAGCTGTCCCCTGACAATCCACAACCCTCATCTCACCTCTCAAACTCTGCTTAACAAAATCAATGATATGTTCATTACCAGCACAATGCCACTTACAAATGACCATATTTGCCCATGACCTTAGCAACCAGTAAGACAAAAATTATAGCCAGAGCCCAGGAAGGCACACAGCAAAATTCCTGTGAAGCTCAATCCTGCCCTCAGTATCATCTCATCTCATACACTCCTTGACCTCTACAGCAATCACGGTCACTTATCCATCCAAACCTTGACCACCTGGGGAAATCACACGCCACTGTGATGCCACCATCACTCCTCTTCTTTATCCTCACGTTTGTGAGGATGAGCAACCCCAATCAGGTGACAAGGAAACAAACCACTAAGGTTTTGTGATCATTTCCATGAAAACATGCACTCCCTCCTGAATGTCTATCGCATTTCATGTTTCCATCCTGTATCCCTCCCCAGATTTTCAGACATGTGTCCAGTATCCCAGTTGATTCCTTCTCAGATTCTTACCACAGCCAAGAAAACACTTCTGATATCCCCACGGAAAATTAACCTACCATCTTACCCAGCAGCTGATGGGAATATTCATCACTTTAGCTGCTAAAACCAAAATCCCTGTGTTGTCCCCAACTCTTCCCATTCTCTCCCTTGGTTGCAGTGTCTAAAACTCTCCTGGGCCCTACTTTTAAAAAATATGAACCATGGGTTTTACCAGGTGGTGGTGCAGTGGACTTAAGCGTTGAACGGGGATGCAGAGGATCCAGGTTCTAAACCCTGAGGTCACTGGGTTGATCATGGTATTATAAACATGACTCCATGGTCACAGGCTTGACTGCTAGTTCACTGGCTTGAGCAAGGGGTCACTCGCTCTGCTGTCGCCCTCTCCCCTCACCCCGGTCCAGGTACAAATGAGAAAGCTATCAATGAAAAACTAAGGTGCTGCACAAAGAATTGATGCTTCTCATCTCTCTACTTTCCTGTCTGTCTGTCCCTATCTGTCTCTCTGTCACAAAACAAAAGAAAAAACTGAACCATGGCAATGACTCTGGTCCATCAGCACTCCTATGGTCACAACACTTGTTTTCTCCTGAGCTCCCTGCCACCTCCCTTAACCCCATTATCTGTCCTCCACTGTGTAGCCATATAGAGCCTGTTAAACCCAGGAGAGACTTATTCCTTGATCCTGTGCAAATGCTCCATTATCTCCATAATACTGTAGATGCCAATACGGTCCCTCTGACATTTTACAGGTCTTTTTTTTTTGTATTATTCAGAAGTTGGAAACCAGGAGGCAGTCAGACAGACTCCCGCATGCACCTGACCAGGATCTACCCAGCACGCCCACCAGGAGGCGATGCTCTGCTCATCTGAGGAATCGCTCTGTTGCAACCAGAGCCATTCTAGTGCCTGAGGCAGAGGCCACAGAGCCATCCTCAGTGCTCGGGCCAACTTTGCTCCAATGGAGCCTTGGCTGCGGGAGGGGAAGAGAGAGACAGAGAGGAAGGAGAGTGGGAGGGGTGGAGAAGCAGATGGGCGCTTCTCCTGTGTGCCCTGGCTGGGAATCGAATCCGGGACTCCTGCACGCCAGGCCGATGCTCTACCACTGAGTCAACCGGCCAGGGCCAATTTTACAGGTCTTAATTTAGAGTTCCCTGCTCTTTGTTTTGAACACAAAGTATGGAAACATGTGCTACCTGTTCTCAACTCAGTGGCATCTACAAGCATTTTGATATGTGGTACCTCTCCCTGGGTTAACCTTCCATATCTGTTAACATTTATCACCAAAAGTTGGGACACGGTCATTTTACCTGTGGCCTGCACTCAGGACACAGGGTTTGGGGTTACTGCATTGATCTCCACATCCAGAAACTGAGAAAACATCAAGAAAAACAGTCTGGAAGTGAGGAAGGAGAAAACAGAAGAACGCAGAACAAGGAGACTGCAATGTGTGGGTTCTTACACTCCAGCCTGTGACCTCAGTGTTCTTGACTGCGGGAATAAGGCCAGACAGAAAAGTCTAAAAAATGACAAACCACAGGTGTAGACCTTGCTTGTTATCAGTCTGATTGCTTTCTCATATGTGCCTTGATCAGGTGGCTACAGCAGACCCAGTGACCATTTGTTTAAGCCAGCGACCTTGGGTTTAAGTTGTTGAACCTTGTTCAAACCAGATGAGCCCACGCTCAAGCTGGCAAGCTCAGGGTCTCGAACTTGGGTCCTCTGCATCTCAGTCTGATGCTCTATCCACTGTGCAACCGCCTGGTCAGGCTCAGATAACTTTAAATAAAGGAAGGAGAATTTATTAAAGCCAGTGAGCACGTGGAGCTTGTAGCTCCAAAACAGGGGCTTCCTAAAGTTGATTTTCTTTTTTAAATTTTTTTTATTTTATTTTATTTATTTATTTATTTATTTTTTACAGAGACAGAGAGTGAGTCAGAGAGAGGGATAGACAGGGACAGACAGACAGGAATGGAGAGAGATGAGAAGCATCAATCATTAGTTTTTCATTGCGTGTTGCAACACCTTAGTTGTTCATTGATTGCTTTCTCATATGTGCCTTGACCGTGGGCCTTCAGCAGACCGAGTAACCCCTTGCTTGAGCCAGCGACCTTGGGTCCAAGCTGGTGAGCTTTGCTCAAACCAGATGAGTCTGCACTCAAGCTGGCGACCTCAGGGTCTCGAACCTGGGTCCTTCCGCATCCCAGTCCGACGCTCTATCCACTGCGCCACCTCCTGGTCAGGCTAAAGTTGATTTTCTTACAGATTATATACCTTTACAGTATCTAAGCAATGTGCATATGATTTCTTAAGGTTTCCCAGGACACAAGGAGAGGGGAGGGAATGCTTTGGTAGGGTCAGTAAGGGGGAAGGGTTTTCCAAATCACTGGCCATAGTTACATACAGATACTGCTATTCTTACTTTGTATTGTAAGTGACTATTAAGCACCCATTATGAAAACTATGGGATGTAGTTAATTTGTCACTAGCTGAATTGGTTACACCTGGTGGCTCCTTTCCTTTGTATTCTTTTCATTTCTTCCCTCTTAGGGAAGAGGGAGCCTGCCCCTCCTTTTTCACAGGGAGGAAAAACAAATCCTGCAGCACCTCCCAGTGGTGGAGGCAGAATCTTTCTTCCCCCTTCTGTTCTTTCATTTCAAAACTTTATAGTGAGAAACCCTCTCCCCCAGCAAACATAAGTAAAACAATGGTCCTCCCCAAACAGGACTGTAACCCTCAATTTGTAATCAGCTGCCCTGCTCTGAAGGCGAGCACCTGGGGAACTGACCAGAGCCATTTTTCCCTAAGTGAAAAGCGGGGAGTGGGAGCGGGGGGTGACGGAGAGACAGACAGATTCCGGCATGAACCGGACCGGAATCCAACCAACATGCCCACCAGGGGGGTGATGCTCTGTCCATCTGGGGCGTTGCTCCGCTGTAATCAGCGCCATTCTAGCGCCTGAGGCGGAGGCCATGGAGCCATTTTCAGTGTACGAGCCATCTTTGCTCCAGTGGAGCCTTGGCTGCCGGAGGGGAAGAGAGAGATAGAGAGGAAGGAAAGGGGGAAGCGAAGAGAAGCAAATGGGCCCATCTTTTGTGTGCACTGGTCGGGAATCGAACCCGGGACTTCCAAAGGCCGGGCCGACGCCCTACCGCTTAGACAACCGGCCTGGGCCATCATTTTTAACAATAAAAGTGAGAAAATTCAAAAATCAGAAATTTTACCAAGTCATTTGCCCAGCAGTGCACTCACTCACCTCAGCCGGGAGCCTCAGCGCGGCGGCAGCCATAGCTTTTGGACTCTGCGGTTCCGGAGCGGGCGGGAGCGGCGGGCGAGGAGGTGGCTCAGGGCACAGTGGTTCCGGTTTCGGTCCTGGCGCAGGTCGCCCGGGGCGGAGACGCCGAGACTCACACTCTAGTCTGTGCGCCAGGCACCACGACTCTCGAATCTCGCGCCTTCCCTCCCAGCGATCTCCACCGCGACTCAGTGCTCCGGAAGCGCTGCCTTATCTTGAGAGGAGACCAACCAGGAGCCGGAAAAACCACGGAAGTCCCGCTCCTAAGCCTTGTGCCCGAGCGGAAACATCTTTTGGGAGTTTTCTCTGGCGTAAACTGCGGTCGTTGGCGCAGCGCCTTCTGGGTAATGTAGTTCCTGCAGTCCAAGGTGGTGATTCTGTCTTCTTGCAGCTGAGACCGAAATGTCCCCCAGCCAGGTGTATTGCCAGAAAATTCAAGAGTCCCTTTGTTCTAAAGTACCGTACCCTAATCCACGGGTTACATAGAGACACCAAGTCCAATTAACTTTTGAGGAATTTATTAGTTAACCGGCTAGCTACATGGGGCACGACCCCAAATCATGTAGGCCTCTTTACCTTTCTAGACTTCCTTTTATACAAAATCAAGTACAGGCTGGGGTGGGTAAGGAGGGAGCATGATACAATAGTCAATTATCAACAAGATTACATCTATCTATAGGCTCTATTAAAAGAAAAAAAGCATTCCTACACCACGAGATAACACAGTAGTGACAACTGTTTTTACATACCCGGCAAAGACATTCCCAAATCCTCTTGTGTCCACCTTCCAGCCCTGTCACCACAGCGAAATGGTTAGCTTTGGATAAGGAGAGAGGCTAAATGAAAATACCTTTGCTAACAGTGTTGGGGCTAGCTTATTAGGAAACCTGCTAGCTTTAGTTTACAAGTTTTATATATACATATAAAGAATTTCACCTGACCTGTGGTGGCTAGGATATTTGATCTGTAGATCCTGTAAGTAGGAACATCTGCCTATAACAGGCATGGCCAACATATGGCCTGTGGGCCGGATCCAGTCCGCGTGATGAGTTTATGCGAACCACGATTAAATTTTTAATATTCTTTGCTACTTTAAAATCTCAGCTACTCAGGCAGAAGTCCCAGGTTCGATTCCTGGCCAGGGCACACAGGAGAAGCGCCCATCTGCTTCTCCACCCCTCCCCCTCTCCTTCCTCTCTGTCTCTCTCTTCCCCTCCCGCAGCCGAGGCTCCACTGGAGCAAAGATGGCCCGGGCGCTGGGGATGGCTCCTCGGCCTCTGCCCCAGGTGCTAGAGTGGCTCTGGTCGCAACAGAGCGACGCCCCGGAGGGGCAGAGCATCACCCCCTGGTGGGTGTGCTGGGTGGATCCCGGTCGGGCGCATGCGGGAGTCTGTCTGTCTCTCCCCGTTTCTGGCTTCAGAAAAATACAGAAGAAAAAAAAATCTCAGCTACTCAGAAGCAGAAGTATCTTTGATTATTGGAAATCAAGATATTTAAGAAGATAGTGATATGCGGGAAAGAATTCTATGTGTGACTAACCTAGGGTTAACTTCCAATAATTGGTTGAATGGATTCGCAATACTTCTTTATTTTTTTAAAAAATTCCATTATAAAGATTTACAACTTTTGTTCTTCCACGGGAGACCTACACACTGTTGGCACCATGTCTCTAGTGATTCCTGAGAAGTTCCAGCACATTTTGTGAGTACTCAACACCAATATTGATGGTTGGCGGAAGATAGCCTTTGCCATCACTGCCATTAAGGGTGTGGGGCGAAGATACGCTCACATGGTGTTAAGGAAAGCAGACATCGACCTCACCAAGAGAGCAGGAGAGCTCAGAGGATTAGGTGGAACGTGTGATCACCATTATGCAGAATCCATGCCAGTACAAGATCCCAGACTGGTTCTTGAATCGACAGAAGGATGTGAAGGATGGAAAATACAGCCAGGTCCTGGCCAAAGGTCTGGACAACAAGCTTTGGGAAGACCTGGAGTGGCTGAAGAAAATTCGGGCACACAGAGGGCTGCGCCACTTCTGGGGTCTTCGTGTTCAAGGCCAGCACACCAAGACTATGGGCTGCCGGGGTCGCACTGTGGGTGTGTCCAAGAAGAAATAAATCTGTAGGCCTTGTCTGTTAATAAATAGTTTATAGCCTGACCTGTGGTGATGCAGTGGATAAAGCATCAACCTGGAATGCTGAGGTCGCTGGTTCAAAACCCTGGGCTTGCCTGGTCAAGGCACATATGGGAGTTGATGCTTCCTGCTCCTCCCCCCCTTCTCTCTCTCTCTCTTCTCTAAAAAAATAAATAAATAAAAAAATAATTTAATAAATAGTTTATACACCTATGAAAAAAATAAATTTACAACTTTTGTACTCTTCTGTACTTGATATGAACTGTTTGACGTTTAGCGGCGATATGAAACCCACATTCTTTTAGGCAGAGTTTGCCAGTACGCACCCAAGGTCAAACAATTCGTTATTTTTGTGGTCAAATGTGCTTAATCAAGTGACATAATAGCATAGACAATAGCTGCAGTTGATAACTGAAAACATGTCCAGGCTGTTTGTAAAACAAAAAATTATTTTATTTGTGATATAACCCCTTCAAGCTCATTCTATTAATTAAATATTGTTTCAATTGATTGCAATACAGTTTGGGTATTTATATGGTATGTAATTATATATATTATTTTTTTTAGAGAGAGAGAGAGAGAGAGAAGGGGGAGGAGCAGGAAGCATCAACTCCCATATGTGCCTTGACCAGGCAAGCCCAGTGTTCCAGGTCGATGCTTTATCCCATTGTGCCACCACAGGTCAGGCCTATATTTTTATTAATATATATTTTTATTAAAATTTTTTTCACTCACATTTATTCATAAACAAATTACTATTCATAAACAAATTACTAATAAAATTTTGTTTACTTAAATCGTTTTTATATTTAATATTTTTTAATTTTAATATTTTGTCTGGCTCATGAAAAAAGTTTTCTTTCTAATTTGGCCCGGGGGCAAAAACTGTTGACCACAACTGGCCTATAACATGCAACAGAAAGGGTGGTGACTTTTGTTCATATTTAACAGATAGACTTGATGTTTTTTTAAAAAATTAATTTTAATGGGGTGACATTGATAAATCAGGGTACATATGTTCAGAGAAAACATCTCTAGGTTATTTTGACATTTGATTATAGACTTGATGTTTTCATGAACGGTAGTACAGTCTACTGAAGAAACAAATACTACTGATTAATTTCTTACAACCTGTACAAACCTTCTGCAACTTACATAAACTCTTAGTTTTTATAAACTTTCTTAACTATTCAGAAGTAATTGGCTTTTATAACAACTTACTTTCTTCTTTTTTCTTTCAAAAGTATTTCTATACCTTATACCTTTTATTATCAAAATCATACAATTTCTTTCTAGTCAGAACTCTTAATTTTAAAGATCTTAACCTTTAGTTACAACCAAGCTGTCAATAAGTAATTTTTCATTAAAGTATACTTCCTTTTGGAGGTGTCCTTCCTCTAAGTAGCTAGTATTTATAGGTTAAGTATAAGCACATATATATTTTTCATTTACCTTGTAGCTTTCCTTCTAGCAAAGGGACTTATGTCTCCCTTCTGTATGACTCATAGCAGTACATGCATCAACCCTTAAGACAACTTGTTCTGGCTTTCCTATGACCTCAGTTTCCCTCCCTCCCCAAAGTCTAATTAAAAGGAGGTCCTCAGTGAGTTTCTTCAGGCATTACCCGTACGTAGACCAGCCAGCTTCCGGTTCATGGCTGGAGCAGGGCATGCTGTCCATCTCAGGGTCAACTTACAAGGGTTGGCAGGGTCAGTCTCCACTGTCCATGAGGGTGTCTCTGCTGGGACTTCAGGCTTCAACTGGCTGTGATGGACCCAGGCGAGTATGCCTTCTATTTGGAAGCAGTGAGAATGGTCAAGATCATGGTGTGTGGACCCATCCACTTGGAGTCAGTCCTTGGGTGGTGTACTTCTTTACTGAGACTGAGTCCCCAGGCTAAAAGGGATGTACCAGATCTCCTGGCAGTGCTGGAATCACCTCTTGGACAGTCTTTTGGACAGTCTGCTGAGTAATCTGTAGACCCTGCAAGTACTTAAGGAAGAAGTGGTTACTTAACTCAGCTTTTATTTCTTCTCTGAGTTTTGGTAGTAAGGGAGGGGGTCTCCCAAACATTATTTCAAAAGGAATGAATCCTTCCCTGTAGGGGGTGCACCTCACCCTAAGGAGGACTAAGGGGAGTAAGGTGGGCCACTTTTCACCAGTTTCAAAAACAAATTTGGTTAAAGTTTCCTTTAAGATTTGATTCATGTATTCTACCTACCCTGAACTTTGGGGCCTATAGGCACAAAGTCATTTCCAATGAAAATTGAGTGTCTTTTCTACTACCTGTGAGATCTTGGATACAAATGCAGGCCCATCATTAGACCCAATATTAATGGGCAAGCTAAATCTGGAAATAATTTCATATAGCAATTTCTTTTTTTTTTTTTCTTTTCATTTTTCTAAAGCTGGAAACAGGGAGAGACAGTCAGACAGACTCCCGCATGCACCCAACCGGGATCCACCCAGCACGCCCACCATGGGGCGACGCTCTGCCCACCAGGGGGCGATGTTCTGCCCATCCTGGGCATCGCCATGTTGCGACCAGAGCCACTCTAGCGCCTGAGGCAGAGGCCACAGAGCCATCCCCAGCGCCCGGGCCATGTTTGCTCCAATGGAGCCTTGGCTGCGGGAGGGGAAGAGAGAGACAGAGAGGAAAGCGCGGCGGAGGGGTGGAGAAGCAAATGGGCGCTTCTCCTGTGTGCCCTGGCCGGAATCGAACCCGGGTCCTCCGCATGCTAGGCCGACGCTCTACCGCTGAGCCAACCGGCCAGGGCCATATAGCAATTTCTTAACAACTGTTACTGCGGTCTCATTTCTAGTAGGAAAAGCTTCTACCTATCCTAGGAAGGTGTTAATTACTTTAGTAAAACTATTTCTAAATGTTAACCTGGGAAAGTTCATCTCTCCCTGTTTCTCTTTATAATTTCTTTACTTTGCTTAGTATTTAGTTGGGCACAGACTAAACACTCAGACATTATGCCTTCTGCAATAGATTCTAAATCTGGCTTTTCTAATTACTTCTTCTTATTCTTAGTCATCCCTTTTCTGCTGGCAAAATCTTTTTCTAATTGGTTGCAACAAAACCTTTGACAACAAGGGTTCCAGTAAAGTTATTAAAATTTTCTAAAAACCCCACTGGTTTTAGGGCTACCTTAGTGGTAGTATCATCAGCTGCTTGGTTTTTTTTTTTTTTTTTCTTTCATTTTTCTGAAGCTGGAAATGGGGAGAGACAGTCAGACAGACTCCCGCATGCGCCCGACCGGGATCCACCCGGCACGCCCACCATGGGGCGACGCTCTGCCCACCAGGGGGCGATGCTCTGCCCATCCTGGGCGTCGCCATGTTGCGACCAGAGCCACTCTAGCGCCTGGGGCAGAGGCCAAGGAGCCATCCCCAGCGCCCGGGCCATCTTTGCTCCAATGGGGCCTTGGCTGCGGGAGGGGAAGAGAGAGACAGAGAGGAAAGTGCGGCGGAGGGGTGGAGAAGCAAATGGGCGCTTCTCCTGTGTGCCCTGGCCGGGAATCGAACCCGGGTCCTCCGCACGCTAGGCCGACGCTCTACCGCTGAGCCAACCGGCCAGGGCTTTTTTTTTTTTGAGTATCTAGGGAGTTCCCCCTCTTTTGGTGCCCTGAACAGTGGATGATGGCCACTATTTCCAGGAAGCAGGGTCCTGTATTGTTGGGTGAGGGTTTGAGCCTCATCTTTGTTAGTTCTTAAGCCTTCTCCTGATGGCCCCTCTTCAACTGTGCCTGTCTTAGGTTGTTCCTGCCCTCAGGAATCTTACCCGTCTTTGGCTAACCAGCCATCTTAGGGGCCAAACAGAGTTATGTGAGTGAGGGAGGAGCAATGTCCCTTCCGAAATGCTTAGTTTTTTAGCAGCTGATGTTTCTACCTTTTTAAAAACTTATAATACATTTTCTTTCTAATTTCTAGAGCTGAACGCTATGTAAAAGCTAAGTTGACTGCCTTAGTACCTTCTGGAGCCTCTGGGTCTAGAGGTGCATAGACTCTGTAAGCTTTCCATAGTCTAAGAAAGCTGTGGGGTCTTCTGAGGATAACTTCTGACACCTTAGACAATTTTATGGTTCTTTTTCTTAGTATCTTCCTGATCCTGGCTAACAGAAACTGGCGGAAAGTGTCCAAAATTTCCTCACTTGCTAGGTTGTTAGGGTCCCACTTAGGCCAGGTGACCAGAAACATTTTCTTGAGGTTGTCCTATGTGGGGCCGTGTATGTACAGTACAGATTCTAACAGTCTTGTTAGGGCTTGAGACTTCCCTGATAAAGGGAATTCTGAGCTTTCTAATTTTATAGGTCACTTGGGAAAAAAAGAATTTAAACTATTTTGTTACATTCTCAAATTCTAAAGATCTAGTTAAAGCACCAACTGAAATGACCAATAGTTCATAAAATACATCTTTTTTTTTTCTTCTGAAGCTGGAAACAGGGAGGAAGTCAGACAGACTCCCGCATGCGCCCGACTGGGATCCACCCAGCATGCCCACCAGGGGGTGATGCTCTGCTCATCTGGGGCATCGCTCTGCCACAATCAGAACCATTCTAATGCCTGAGGCAGAGGCCACAGAGCCATCCTCAGTGCCCGGGCAAACTTTGCTCCAATAGAACCTTGGCTGTGGGAGGGGAAGAGAGACAGAGAGGAAGGAGAGGGGGAGGGGTAGAGAAGCAGATGGGCGCTTCTCCTGTGTGCCCTGGCCGGGAATCGAACCCAGGACTCCTGCACGCCAGGCCAATGCTCTACCACTGTGCCAACCGGCCAGGGCCATAAAATAAATCTTATACTCTACTTAATTATAAATCTATTTTACATTCTAAGAAAACATACCTTATTTATGCTGTAACTTTATGCACCCTAACAGATAATGTCTAAAAGCTTAAGAGAAACAGATTTCTGTTCACATTCTTTAGCTCTTTTAATCTGGGCACAAAACTTAAATGTTTCCTATTACCACAATTAGTCATCTATTTTCTGTAAGAATGAGATGGCACTTGAACACCAGATGTGCAGGCTTTATTAGAGGAGAAAGACCTGCTGGGGCACTTCTCCGGGAGAAGGGCACCTGTTACAGACTATGGACAGATTTTATAGGGTTTGGGAGAGCCTGAGGGGGTACTGAGTCAAAAGTTCTGGTATGTTCCCTTTTACAGTTTTACAGTTTCAGCTTTCTGGAATGCTCCTCCTTGGGGTGTAGATCAGCTCCTTGGGACTCTTCTGCCTCAGGGGTGATTTTCCAGTAAGTAAGGGTGAGGTCAGGCAGCCAGGTGGGACAACAAAAGGGCAGTTGAAAGTTCTGGTAAATTCATACATCTACCATTTTCTATTTTCTCTGTTCCACCTATTATGTTGAGAATTCTACTGTTAAGCCAATTAATAGTAATATTTGTCACTCTGGGTTTGGTGACCTAATATTGAACAATACTGAATCATTACATTAATAATCATTACATATCCCCTAATATTTAAACCAAGATTTCAACATCACAGGGCTATGAAATAGCAAATAAAAAGAATTTTAAAACTCTTGAAATAACATATACATTTCTATCATAGAAAATATTTTTTCCACAACAACAGATTCTTGGTACAAAAAAGAAGTCTTTATATTTGGCAGACTATACAATTATATATGTCTCATTATTAGTACAAATTTAGTACAATTTACAATAAGAGGACTGTAAACTACTACCCCCAATGAACTATTGATTTACTGAGAAAAATAAGGAATGGTCAAAATGCACTCACTATTTTGTATTTATCTAGCTGGCATAAGAGATAATAACCCTCTTTCTGACCTACAGGGCTTTACACCATCAGTCACTATAAGAGTCGGAGTGCCTGGGATTTCTGGTGCCTAAGAGGGAGCAGACGCTGGGAGCTGCTCGAGGAGCCACCATGTGGCGTTGTTCCTTGGAGTATAAGTGAGTGCAGCGGGGACCCTGAACACTGTGGCGGAAGCACTATCCCTGCTGCCACTTTTTTCCTTTTTGCAAACATGGCTTTTTTCTCTGCCTCTTCTCCAGCAGACATTAGCAAAAACAATGGCCCCTCCCAAGCAGGAATGTAATCCAATCCACCACTTGCAATCAACTGCCCTGCTCTAAGTGGCTGCCCAGCGCTATTTGTAACAACAAAAGCAGCACACTAAAAAACCCACAAATTTTACAAACTCATTTTCCCAACAGTGGGCTGTTCTAGTTCACACGAGGTCCTCAATTTTCTCCAGGGACATAGTAACCCCATGATCCCCCGAGAGCCCTTTCTTACAATTTTTGACAATAGTGGCTAAAGCAGTGGGTTTCCCCTGTGAACCTCATGCCTCCCACATCAGACAACAATTATGCCACACAAAGGAATTGGGGAAGGGGAAGGAAAATTTGGAGGGGACCCAACACTTGCTTTGGCCCTGTGGGAGAGAGTTGGAACCCTCTCCAGTGTCAATCTCATTTATTCCACACTCATTTTCTTTCCCACAACTTCTCACATACCAGTGGAGGGCGACAAGTCACTACTCCTAACCTATGGCAGGCCTATGTGACCTTCAAGTCTTAGGGAGAGGAAAGGGAGAGGCAGCTGGAGGGTCTGTCCCTGACAATCTCATCCCCATAATCCTATCACTCATAATCCCATCACTAATTCTCCTTCCTGGAGCTGCAATTCATTTCAAGGAACTGATAACCAACAGGTCTACACCCATGGTTTGTTATTTTCAAACATTTCCATCTGGCCCTGTTCCCTTTTCTTTCTCTAAGATTCTTCTAAAAAAAAGTTCTAATCTTTTCTATTTTTCTTCTTAATACTATTTCTACCCTGTATCTTCCAAATGGGTAAAACTTCTTTGGGTCAGTAGGTGGATATCTGAAACTAGTTTCTGTTAGAATCCATGGGAGTCCGAAAGACCAGAGTAACAGGCTTTCTTGAAAGGAAGAAAGGAACCCTGCCGGGCACTTCTCCTGGGGGAGAAGAGCACCGGTTACAGACTAGGGGCCAGTTATATAGTGTTTGGGAGAGCCTGAGGGGATACTGAGGCAAAAGTCCTGGTATGTCCAGAATGCTTCTCCTTGGGGGGCTTCGAGCATGTGGGTGTTGAATCAAAAGTCCTGGTATGTCAGGAGCCCCTCCTTGGGGTGGCTTGTCAGCTTTTTGGAATTCCTCTGTCTCAGGGTCAATAGTCCAGTAAGGGTGAGGTCTGACAGATAAGCAGAACATCAAGAGGGCAGTTTGGAATTTACAAATCTATCACTTCTCAACTCTGTGGTTACATATAAAAGAAAGGCAGTTATTAATTTTATAATATATGGTAAGGAGTGATGAGGATAAAGAGGAGAAAAATTGGAAAATTATTGCTTCTTCTGGAGAGAACTCGAGAAGGGAACCTTGCCAAGCCAAGTCCCTCATCCAGTTAAGGAGGTCATCAATTTCCATGCTGTGAGGTTTGAACCAGGCGATGTCTCTGAAAACCTGAGTGAGGAAGTAAAAAAAATTTTGCGAGGTAATAATTGTTAGTTGCTTGCTGCAAGTGCCAAGTGGACAGAGTGACATGGTGATACATGGTCTCCTGGATGAGCCTCATGAGACGTGCTGGTCTGGTTCCTCTCAAATGAGAGTACATGTGGAGATTTTAAGAGACAGGGAACTTGTTGGTGTAAGTTTTTAGAAGAACTGAATATGTGTGGTTGAAAAGGAAGGGAGGGTTTGGAGAACATTCAGGAGGGAACTTCTCGGGCTGAGGGGCAGCTTCTTCCTGCTGTCAACCCTACCTATTTGATATTTCCCTCATGAAGTTCTCCTTGGGGTACTGGGGAATAGGAGTGTAGGAGCATTTGATTGTAGGTAATGCTAGAGATTTCTCTCATCCCGGCCTGTAGGAACTTAATAAAGAAAAAGGCAGGTATTTGGAGATTAGCAATGCAGAGATAGGAGGGTTATATAGCGGGGAGTGAAAGTTCTTCCATGGTAAAGTCAGAGATATTTTTTCCTGGCAGCCCTGGAGAGAGTAGTTAGCTTGAGCTAAAAGAAATGTTTCATGCCTGTTTGTAGGCTCTTCTTCAGCTAAGAAGACCCAGTGATCTTGTCCTTTTACTATGTGAAGGGTAAAAAGACTGAGAAGCATTAAGAGGTGAATGCTATTTATTCTCCTAGTTCTTCAAGGATACGGGAGAGCTTTAGGGTTAGGGGACCTGTAGAGGTTGAAAGATAGAATTTAGGAGGTTTGCTGATATAGGGTTTCAGATTTTTCTGTTTCATGAGGGCAGGTTTCAGGGTTGATGTGTAGGGTTAGGTAGATTTTTCCAGTTGTCTGATTGGCAAAGTTCTGCATGTGGTTCTGTAAGAAACTAGTGAACAAATGTAAGAGTCAGGGTTTAAAAGTTAGAAAAGTAAATAGGAGAGTGATTGGACTAATGAAAGGCAATAGTAAGATGCCCAGTGTGTGTGAAACCACTGATTTCATGTTTATGAATTCGCTGGGCTTCAGAGAGAGAGAGATAGTAGGAATAAGACAGGGAAATAGCCAGTCCCCCTGCCCCTAGATCTACTTTTGTAGAGATTTCTAAACCAATAACAAGAGAAATTAACTGTTTAGCTCGTTTGGTTCTTACATTGATGGATAATGTATTAGGAACTAGAAGAGGCTCATGGGTTGGGATTAGGTTGATATTTAGGGTGAGATAGATTAGGGTACAGGTTTTTGTCTAATTAGTATGGAGACACAGATAGGTGTTGGTCCCACATAAGTAGAAAGTTCCTGATTTGGTGAGGTAGGTTGAAAGGTGCAGTGGGAGTGAGTTGTCAGGATTACGGTGCGTGGACCTGTCCATGTGAAAGTCAGTCCTTGGATGATGTAATGCTGGAAGTGCCTCTTGGACAGTGTTTGAACAGTTTGCTGAGTGACCTATGTTGGGCAGATAAAATGTATTATGCTCACTTTGTTAAAGATGGTGCTGCCGCCTGACCAGGCGGTGGCACAGTGGATAGAGCGTTGGACTGGGATGCGGAAGACCCAGGTTCGAGACCCCGAGGTCGCCAGCTTGAGCACGAGCTCATCTGGGTTGAGCAAAAAAAGCTCACCAGCTCGGACCTAAGGCCCCTGAGCAAAGGGTCACTCGGTCTGCTGAAGGCCCATGGTCAAGGCACATATGAGAAAGCAATCAGTGAACAACTAAGGTGTCACAACGAGAAACTGATGATTGATGCTTGTCATCTCTCTCCGTTCCTGTCTGTCTGTCCCTATCTATCCCTCTCTCTGACTCTCTCTCTGTCCCTGTAAAATAAATAATAAATGAAATAAAGAAATACTAAAAAAAGATGGTGCTGCTGCCCACGTGGAGGCCGTTGCCCAGGTGATATTTGTAAGGTCAGTGGACAGAGGGATAGTGATGTAGGGACTCAGACCCGCCCACTTTGGCTAGGACCGCCCACAATCAAGCCCGCCAAAGGAAGCTTCCCAGGAACCATTTGGAAAGAAGTGATCATCTGCCAGCCAGTGAAATTTCACCACGTCATAGTAGCTTCACTTCCCTAGAGGGACCCTTTAAATATCTCCCACGCGGTTTAATCCGTGCAACTTCCCTAGCCTCCATCTTTCTTTCCTTGGGGCCAGGGAACCTTGCTGGGTGGGATGTGTGCTCTGTACTCAATAAAGCCGTTTATTATTCCACACTTTGCGGCTCTGGCCCGTTCCTTCCTTCTCAGCGGGGAAAAATACCTTACAATATTAATGTGTGTCTCTGTGGACAGGCAGGATCGTTGTAGCCTGGGGCTTGGTTTTGGGATTAAGCCTTTCCTACCCTTTTTGATGTGGGGTGGTACAATCCTATCATGCCTCAGAAAGTGACTTTGTATTAGAGACTTCCCTATTTTGTATATTGGATTAAAGGTTTGGATTTCTACACTATAAAATAGGGGCAGAACTGGAGCTTGCGCTCTTGGTTCCTGGGATGATTAGCATGAGAGAGCAGAGAGATCACAGCAGAGAGCAGAGAAAGGCCACGTGGAGTAGGCCAGGAGAAGCAGCCAAGATGGCGGAGTGTTGAGTGAGAAGCCAGTTTGTGCAGTTTGTGTAGGGAGAAGGAAGGAGATGGGGAACAGAGGTGAATAAGTCTGATGAGCTAGAAACCTTTGATTCTAGGAAACTCGGATAAGTCAGTAGCTTTGTGAGCACTGAATGTGAGTGGGTTTTGGAGCCCAGTGTGTGTTTTTACTTGCCCGCCGGGTGCAAGGTAGAATTAAAGACAATGGCCCACCAGTTTTTGGCTCCATTGTTTCTTTACCAACTGTCCGAATCCAATGCGAACCTGCATGGGCCGGGCTGCTGTGATGGTGGCCCTGGCTTCTGGCTTTACAGAGCACAAATAGATGTTCCTGGAAGTCTGAGGCAGGACTCACTCCCCACCAATGTCTCGGTCTTGGAGAGCCTATTGTATGAGTGTGATCGCATTTGATCCTCTGCCACAATAGTTTCAAACTGACTAGTCACAAACAGAAAAGCTAGAATTCAAAGCAGACAAAATGCTAGAATTCAGTAAAGCAAAAGATTTGCCTCACCTCCGTAGGTCAGAATTTACACTCTTCAATTTATCTGCTGAATCATCGAATTTTAGGGACCAGGGGTGTCTGCCAGGAAGTTGTCCAAAACCCATAGGAAAACTAGAGCCCTGGAACGTTTCAGGGGGCTCCCCTTTTAGAGAGCCAGCAGGGTAAGGCAACCTCCTGGTCCAACTGTCTATCCGGTGACACGGAACACTGGCATCCCGGAAGAGCCTCCAAATGTTGTTGTTGGAATCCACGGGAGTTCGAAAGACCAGAGTAACAGGCTTTCTTGAAAGGAAGAAAGGAACCCTGCTGGGCACTTCTCCTGGGGGAGAAGAGCAGCGGTTACAGACTAGGGGCCAGTTATATAGTGTTTGGGAGAGCCTGAGGGGATACTGAGGCAAAAGTCCTGGTATGTCCGGAATGCTCCTCCTTGGGGGGCTTCGAGCATGTGGGTGTTGAATCAAAAGTCCTGGTATGTCTGGAGCCCCTCCATGGGGCGGGTTGTCAACTTTTTGGAATTCCTCTGTCTCAGGGGCAATAGTCCAGTAAGGGTGAGGTCTGACAGATAAGCGGAACATCAAGAGGGCAGTTTGGAATTCACGTATCTATCATTTTTCAACTCTGTGGTTATATATAAAAGAAAGGCGGTTATTAATTTTATAATATATGGTAAGGGGTAATGAGGAGAAAGAGGAGAAAAAATTGGAAAATTATTGCTTCTTCTGGAGAGAACTCGAGAAGGGAATCTTGCCAAGCCAAGTCCCTCATTCAGTTAAGGAGGTTGTCAATTTCCATGCTGTGAGGTTTGAACCAGGCGATGTCTCCGAAAACCTGAGTGAGGAAGTAAAAAAATTTTGTGAGGTAATAATTGTTAGTTGCTTGCTGCAAGTGCCAAGTGGACAGAGTGTGTTGGTCAAATAAGTTTGTAAATATGATATATATGTTTGCTCGCTTGTGACTTATATTGGGTGTGGGGGACAGGCTGTGGGCAGGCCAGGTCGTTGTAGCCTGGGGTTTGGTTTTGGGACTAAGCTTTTCCCCACACCCTTGACTGATTGTATGATCTGGGTGGTGCACTCTCATGAGGAATCCAATTATGCCTTGGATAAGTGACTTTGTATTGGAGACTTCCTTGTTTGTATATTGGATTAAGGGATTTTGGTTTTCTACACTATAAAGTGGGACAGACCAGGAGCTTGGACACACAGTTCCTGGTATCACAATTGCAGGGCCTTCCCTGATCCCTGGCCCTTCATGGGAAGAGCTGGTTTTCTGCTTTTCCCTTGTCTTCTTTTGTGGTTTGCCTGTCTTGGTGAGACACCAATAAATAGGATGGCCCCCCATCCTCTGACTCCGCCATTTCTTTATCGTCTGCCCAAATCCAATGGGAACCTGCATGTGAATGGCCACGATGGCGGCTCCTGGCCTTACAGAGTGACATGGTGATACATGGTCTCCTGGATGAGCCTCATGAGACGTGCTGGTCTGGTTCCCCTCGAGTGGGAGGACATGTGGAGATTTTAAAATACAGGAAACTTGTTGGTGTAAGATTTTTAGAAGGATTGAATATGTGTGGTTAAAAAGGAAGAGGGTTTGGAGAACATTCAGGAGGGAACCTCTCGGGCTGAGGGGCAGCTTCTTCCTGCTGTCATCCCTACCTATTTGATATTTCCCTCATGAAGTTCTCCTTGGGGTACTGGGGAATAGGAGTGTAGGAGCATTTGATTGTAGGTAATCCTAGAGATTTCTCTCATCCTGGCCCGTAGAAACTTAATAAAGAAAGAGGCAAGTATTTGGAGATCAGGAATGCAGAGATAAGGAGGGTTGTATAGGGTGTGTGTGTGTGAAAGTTCTTCCATGGTAAAGTCAGAGATATTTTTTCCTGGCAGCCCTGGAGAGAGTAGTTAGCTTGAGCTAAAAGAAATGTTTCATGCCTGTTTGTAGGCTCTTCTTCAGCCAAGAAGACCCAGTGATCTTGTCCCCTTACTATGTGAAGGGTAAAAAGACTGAAAAGCATTAAGAGGTGAATGCTATTCATTCTCCTAGTTCTTCAGGGATACGGGAGAGCTTTAGGGTTAGGGGACCTGTAGAGGTTGAAAGATAGAATTTAGGAGGTTTGCTGATACAGGGTTTCAGATTTTTCTGTTTCATGAGGGCAGGTTTCAGGGTTGATGTGTAGGGTTAGGTAGATTTTTCCAGTTGTCTGATTGGCGAAGGTCTGCATGCAGTTCTGTAAGAAAACTAGTAAACAAATGTGAGAGGCAGGGTTTAAAAGTTAGAAAAGTGGCCCTGGCCGATTGGCTCAGTGGTAGAGCATCGGCCTGGCGTGCAAGGGGTCCCGGGTTCGATTCCCAGCCAGGGCACATAGGAGAAGCACCCATCTGCTTCTCCACCCCACCCCCTCTCCTTTCTCTCTGTCTCTATCTTCCCCTCCCTCAGTGAGGCTCCATTGGAGCAAAGATGGCCTGGGCGCTGGGGATGGCTCCTTGGCCTCTGCCCCAGGTGCTAGAGTGGCTCTGGTCACAATAGAGTGACGCCCCGGAGGGGCAGAGCATCGTCCCCTGGTGGGCAGAGCATCACCCCCTGGTGGGCATGCCAGGTGGATCCCGGTCGGGCACATGTGGGAGTCTGTCTGACTGTCTCTCCCTGTTTCCAGCTTCGGAAAAATACAAAAAAAAAAAAAAGAAAAAAAGAAAGAAAGAAAAAAAAAGTTAGAAAAGTAAATAGGAGAGTGTGTGGACCAATGAAAGGCAATAGTAAGACGCCCAGTTTGTGTGAAACCACTGATTCCATGTTTATGAATTCGCTGGGCTTCAGAGAGAGAGAGAGAGAGAGAGTAAATAGGAATAAGACAGGGCAGTATGGCTAGTCCCCTTGTCCCTAGATCTACTTTTGTAGAGATTTCTAAAGCAATAAGAAGAGAAATTACCTGTATAGCTTGTTTGGTCCTTACATTGATGGATAGTGTATTAGGAACTGGAAGAGGCTCATGGGGTGGGATTAGGTTGATATTTAGGGTGAGATAGATTAGGGTACAGGTTTTTGTCTAATTAGTATGGAGACACGATAGGTGTTGGTCCCACATGAGTAGAAAGTTCCTGATTTGGTGAGGTAGGTTGAAAGGTGCAGTGGGAGTGAGTTGTCAGGATTACGGTGTGTGGACCTGTCCATGTGAAAGTCAGTCCTTGGATGATGTAATGCTGGAAGTGCCTCTTGGACAGTCTTTGAACAGTTTGCTGAGTGACCTATAAAACCTGCAAGTACTTAGGGAAAGGGTGTTACATTTCTACACTTTGCAGTTAGAGTTTAAGTCCTAGTGACCACTGCTTCTAGCTGGAATTACCAGCAGGTCCCAGCCTATAATAGGCATGGGACATTGAGATAGGAGGAACAAAGGAGATACTAAACATTAAATAAAGCAATAAAATCAGACTGTCAATACCCACAGTAGAGATCTTTGAGGGATAAATAGATGCAAGGCATAGTAGATGGCCCTTGTGTTTACAAGAAATGAGATTAGCTTACCTGCTACTTGGAAGAAATACCTTAGGCTCGTGAACGATGTCCTTGGGCCTTCAGTGGCAATTCCCAGCACGCTGGGCAAGGTCAGGTCACAGGTAGCTGGAGCAGGGCTAGAAGAGACTGAACCCTCCCTCCATGGAGCAAGGGGGCAGCTTACCTTCTCATGTCCCTTTTTCCACAGCACAAGTGTGTCACCGGTGGGGCTGGGAAGCCTGGCAGGCTTCAGTTCAATGACCTTTCTTTCCACTCTGGAGCAGGGCCTTGATAGAATGCTGTGAAACCCCTTAGGGTGCTGGAGCCAAAAGTTGGTATTTCCTGACTTCTTTTGGGCCTTATTTGCCTTTTCTGTTACTTCCTTGGTCATTATAGACCTTAAAAGCCATGCTCAGAAGATCTCACTGAGGGGCTTGACTAAGAGAGCAAAATTGGGAATTCAGTGTTTAAAGAAGCCTATTAGACTGAGGAAAGAAAAGATTTGATCTGTTGTGGTAGGTGGTTGGAGACTGGAGGGTCTGAGTTTGATCTAGGGTGAGACTTCAGGTGGTGGGGGTTAAAGTAATGCCTAGATAGACTAGGGACTGAGAATAAAGTTGAGCCTTAGCAGAGAAGACAGGATAACACTTCATAGCGAGGAAGTTAAGAAGGGTGGTGGTGAGTCTCCTTGAGGCAGGCAGGGGGGGCTGCAGAGGAGTAGGTTATCTATATATTGTAAGAGATTGCATGCTGCTAAATCCTGAGCTAGTGCCTGCCGAAACAGGTGTGGGCTGTTTCTGATCCCCTGGGGTAAAATAGTCCATGTAAATTGCTGGGCTGCATTAGTGTCTGGGTAAAGGCAAACAGAAAGTAAGAGTCAGGGTGTAGAGGAATGGTAAAGAAGGCATTCTTGAGGTCTAGGACCATGAAGTGAGTGGTGTTTGAGAAAATGTGTGACAGTAACTTGTAGAGATTAGGGAGTACTGGATGGAGGGGAATTACTGCCTCATTGATTAGGTGTAAGGCGAAAAACTCCTGAAGGTTTTCGAACAGGAAAGATGGGGGTATTGCAGGGAGAGTCTGTGGGGATGAGTAAACCTGGTTTATGAGGTGGGTAATTACTGGTTTAAGGCCTTAGAAACAGACACAGTTACACATTAAACAAAGACTTCACATATTATGAATAAAGGAATTTAAATGAGCGCGCTTTACTTGTTTCAATTCACTAGAAATATTTTCTGACAAACAATGAGACAAGAGAGATTACTTACTCACATAGCTTAATATACAATTCTGTTTTTTAAGTTTTTCGAGATGGCAGGGAGTTGCCAGCATAGAGGAGGAAGAGAGAAAGCAGACGGATGGACAGTGTGAGCAGCTGGATGGAAAGAAGGAAAGTCAGAATCTGCAGGAGGAGGAGGAGGAGGTTAAAGTATTGATGTGGCACCACATGGTCAGAGGAGTCAAAAGGATTTAGAGCTCTGAGGAGAGAGGAGAGGACAAGGAGGAAAGAGGCACAGTCACAGTTTGTAAGGAAGGAGGAGGGGTCGGAGAGGAGACAGAACTGCAGTTTGTAAGGAGGGAGGAGAGGTCAGAGATGAGACAGGCACCGCAGCCAGAGCCACAGCTTCTGAGGAGGGGGGAGGGGACGAAGAACACAGTGGAGAAGGGAGAGACCCCTGGCCAGCAGGGGAGGAGAAAGAGAGACTGATGAATGAGAAAACAGGATTTAGTGAAGGGAAGAGCTTTCTGGAGGGAAGAGACTCCAGCAAAAAGATTTGCTGAGAGACTAGAGAGGGGTCCCGAGAGAGGGGTGCCCCGGGGGTCAGGCAGGAGAAGGAGAGAGTTTGGGAGTCCGCGGAGAAGGAAAGATTAGGAGCAGAGGTTTTAGGTGAGGTTTCTTTGGCCAAAACGGCCTGCGTGTAGAACAGAAAGTACAGAAATTAAGGACAGGAGAGAAGGGAGAAGAAAGCCTGCACGTAAGGAATTTCTGATGCCCTCCCCGTCCGGTGGCAGAAATTGTCAAGATCTCTTAGGATATTATAATCGAATGTCCTGTTTTCAGGCCAATGGGAGTCATTGTCTAGTCTGTACTGAGGCCATGCCGTGTTAGAGAAGAAGATTAATTTCTTCAGTTTGAGGTCTGAGAGACCGAGTTTGGTGAGGATTTTTATGAGACATCCTAGAGGTGTCTGGTCGGAAGGCTTAGACCCTGAAGAGCCCATAGTGGAGACAGGTGAGCAAGATGGGGTGTCCCCGCCTTTTGTCACTATCTCAAGAGGAGAGAATCTCCGTGTGGGGGAGTTGTCCCTGATAGAGGTCGTCACCACCTGTCAGGGAGCTCCGAGGACGAGAAGTCCGAGAGAGTGGAGAGGTTTGGCTAGGCGCCTAGTCTTCCGTGCAGTCCACTGAGACTGAAAGTCAAACCCCTCAAAACGTGAGGCGTGTCAGAGAAAACCATCCGACCAGAAAGGAGTGTTTTTAAAGAGAAATTTAGAGGCCAACCGGGAAGGGGAAGGGAGAAACTCCTTACCTTCTGGTCCAGCAGGGGTTCAGGACAGGGTTAGACTGCCGGCCAATCAACCCACAATTACACGTCCAAACAGAATCAGGGAGTAAGCCCGGGACGAGCTGCCACTGCCCATTGCTTCCCTGGTTGTAAGTTTGGACGGCAAAGAGGGATCGTCCAGGCAGTTAGTACCCTGTCCCGGGTTTCGGCACCAAATGTTGGAATCCATGGGAGTCCGAAAGACCAGAGTAACAGGCTTTATTGAAAGGAAGAAAGGAACCCTGCCGGGCACTTCTCCTGGGGGAGAAGAGCACCGGTTACAGACTAGGGGCCAGTTATATAGTGTTTGGGAGAGCCTGAGGGGATACTGAGGCAAAAGTCCTGGTATGTCCAAAATGCTCCTCCTTGGGGGGCTTTGAGCATGTTGGTATTGAACCAAAAGTCCTGGTATGTCTGGAGCCCCTCCTTGGGGCGGGTTGTCAACTTTTTGGAATTCCTCTGTCTCAGGGGCAATAGTCCAGTAAGAGTGAGGTCTGACAGATAAGCGGAACATCAAGAGGGCAGTTTGGAATTCACGTATCTATCAGTTGTAAAGTACTGAACCCTAATCTACGGGTTACATAGAGACACTGTTGTAAGATACCAAAAAGCTGAAAGTTAATATTGATATTCCAGGAAGAAAAGGTCAGGCTTTCTTGTCCTTTCCTTGGAAAATGGAGGAAAAGGAATGTAGAAGTCTCTGACTTACAAAGACGACTAGGGTAATTTGGTTTTAAGTTTTCTGAAAGGATTAAGGTTAACTGAGAAACTTCCTTTCCTGAAATCTTGAGAGTAAAATACCTCTAGGCTAGTGAGAAAAGAGGAACCCTGAAAGATTTGTAAATATCTTTGATTGTGTTACCTTGAAAGTCTTAATGTTTCTGTGTATCCCCTAGACAAATGTTATAATCTTGTTAATAATTGTGCCATAATGTCATAGTCTCTCCCACCCGCGTGTGATCAAGGGTATATAAGCAGTCCATGAACTATTTTGGGGGCTGCACAATTTGAGCCTGCAGATGTCCTGTGTCAGCCATATGCTACCAGCATATTAAAATTTCCTCCTTGGCCTGACCTGTGGTGGCACAGTGGGATAAAGCGTCGACCTGGAACACTGAGGTTGCCTATTCGATACCCTGGGCTTGCCTGGTCAAGGCACATATGGGAGTTGATGTCTCCTGCTCCTCCCCTTTCTTGTTCTCTCTCTCACTCTCTCTCTCTCTCTCTCTCTCTCTCTCTCTCCTCTCTGAAAATTGAATAAATAAAATCTTAAAAAAAATTTCCTCCTTTAATAAAACTCTTCAGAATTTATCTGGACTGGGTGTCTCTCTACATGGAACTCGAAGTGAGGTACGGTGCCTTTCAGAATCTGCAGTGAAGTACTTTACAACATTTGGGGGCTTGTCCAGGATTCAGTGTTTTGCATCACTGGATAGAGACACCCCGAATTGGATGGACTCTTTGCTAAGCTGCCCAGTCCCGCTTGAAGCTCGAGGAGAGGCACCACCTGAGATGTTCCAGGGCTCCTGGTCTTCCTGTGTGGTCTGAACAGTTCTCTGGTAGACTCCCCTGGTTCCCAAATTAGACAATTTGGACTATTCAGCAGAAAAATCGAGGAGGTAGGTAAAGCAACTCTTTTTGCTTTACTGAATTTTCTAGCTTTCCTCTGAATTCTTGCTTTTACTTCTTTATGTTATGGGGTATGGCGAAATAGATCAGACATGACCAGCATGTTCGCAGTACTCTCTCCAAGACCGAGACATTAGTGGAGAGTTTCTAGGTCCTGCCTCAGATTCTAGGGGATATCTGCTCATACTCTAGAGGAACATTAGTGAGAACTGAGTGGACCAGGTCCACCAGTTCTGCCTCAGGCATTCAGAGACATCGAGTTTTCTAGAGAAATATTAGTGGGGACTTCATTTGTGCTCTAGGAAGGCATAGTGGAGATTGAGTCTATTCAGGATTAGTCAGTCTTGCATAGCACTGACTCAGTGGAGACTGAGCTAACCTGGATTGATTAATCTCACCTCAGACTTCCGGAGACTTCTCTGTGTTTGTCGAGATCTCAGTCTTTGTTTTAATGTTTCTGTCTAAAACCCCTGGTTAAGCCTGACCGGGTGGTGGCACAGTGGATAGAGCATCGGACTGGGATGTAGAAGATCCAGGTTCAAGACCCCAAGGTCACCAGCTTGAGCGTGGGCTCATCTGGTTTGAGCAAAAGCTCACCAGCTTGGACCTAAGGTCGCTGGCTCAAGCAAGGGGTTACTTGGTCTGCTGAAGGCCCATGGTCAAGGCACATATGAGAAAGCAATCAATGAACGACTAAGGTGTCACAATGAGAAACTAATGATTGATGCTTCTCATCTCTCTCCGTTCTATCTGTCTGTCCCTGTCTATCCCTCTCTCTGACTCTCTCTCTGTCTCTGGAAAAAAATAATAAAATAATAATAATAAAACCCCTGGTTAAGAGATCTCTGGTGCCTAAGCCGAAGTTCTGGGAACACGGCTAGGAGAATACCTGAGAGGCCTGAGTGATCAGTGTATGAGTGGGAATCTCTGGTGCCTAAGCCAAAGTTTCAGGAACACAGCTAAGGAGAACACCTGAGAAGCCCCTGAAAGTGGAACCCTTCCTTTGTCTATTGAGCTGTGTGGTTATTGATAGATACGTAAATTCCAAACTGCCCTCTTGATGCTTATCTGTCAGACCTCACCCTTACTGGACTATTGACCCTGAGAAAGAGGAATTCCAAAAAGCTGAGAAACCGTCCCAAGGAGGGGCTCCGGACACACCAGGACTATTGATTCAACACCCACATGCTCGAAGCCCCCCAAGGAGAAGCATTCCGGACATACCAGGACTTTTGCCTCAGTATCCCCTCAGGCTCTCCCAAACACTATATAACTGGCCCCTAGTCTGTAACCGGTGCTCTTCTCCCCCAGGAGAAGTGCCCGGCAGGGTTCCTTTCTTCCTTTCAATAAAGCCTGTTACTCTGGTCTTTCGGACTCCCATGGATTCCAACAGTTATGTGTTTTGTCTGTTTGTCAGAAAATATCTCTAGTATGACTTTTTTCCTAGTATGATTTTAATTGGAATAAGTAAAGCATGCTCATTTAAATTTCTCAATTTATAATTTGTGTATGGGAAGTCTTTGTTTAATGTGTAACTGTGTCTATTTCTAAGGCCTGAATCGAACTTTTGCATGCAAAACTAGAAATTTCTGGGCAAAAGTAAAAGGAAATTTGTAAAACAAGTCCGAAAAATATAAAATCTCTTGGATCCAAGACCCCTCACTTCAGGGCTCTGTCTGATTTCTTCCCTGAAGAAATTATACTCTTCTGTTTGCTCCTACTTCTTGTCTTGTGTCCTCTACAGTCAAACACTCTTTATTCCGAGTGCTACTTAGTTGTCTGTCTTATTTTTCTTGCTTTTTATTAGTGTGATAATTTCTGCCTTCTCTCTGGACAGTTTGAAGTGTTTCCCCAGTCTCTGGGGTGAAGGGCTGACAAGTAAGCAGTTTGGGTGGGAAAAGAGCAGAAAGCAGGGCCGGGACTAGCTGTGTGCGGAACGGGGGGGGGGGCTCAAGTAAATTAGCAGGGACAAATAAGGGTGAAGTGACTAGAGAAAGAATAGAATAGAAACTAGTCTCAGTTTTACCTATTTGGAAAATACAGGGTAGGAATAGCATTAAAGATTACAATCTTGGTTTAGAGAAATCTTAGAAAAGGAAAAAGAACAAAATTAGGTAAAAGGATTTAGAAATTAACAAACCACAGGTGTGGACCTTGCTGGTTATCAGTTCTTTGAAATGAATTGCAGACATCAGAGAAATGGTGCCGTGAGGAGCGCAACTGACAAATCTCCCCAAAATTTCAAGAAGTTGATCAACCAGAGATAGAAAAATCTATCCTTGGAGCATCCAGGAGTTCCACACACTGAAGGCGAAGGTAGGGTCAAGCGAAAAATTGACTAAATATATAATGAACTCTGAAGGAAATAAGTCAGACAAAAAAACACTCTGCCTTCCTCACTAACCTGAGCAAAGGCTGCTTTCACTTGGAACTGAGAGTTGGGGGGGGGGCTAAGGGTGTGGAGGAAGCTAGGCTGCAGCACAGACATTTGTTCAAGCAGAGGAAAGAGTGTACCTGTGGTGAATGAGCCCATGTGAGCAAACGCGCGCTGCGAGCAGCAGCAGCCAGCGGCGCGCAGGGAGTGCGCCAAAGCGAACTTCCCTATGCCCTAACTTCTCTGGGCAGGTGGGGCGCCTCACCCAGCCATTCAAGCTAACAATCAAACATTGGGGGAGGGGCGTGCGGGCAGCTTGCTGTCCTTTCTGTAGCAGATTGGCGGATCTAATCGCTGAAATTAGCTTATCCCACAGTCTGCTCACCTCCCAACTGACCTACTTGGCTCTAATTGACAAGATCTCTCTGTAAAGGCAGCAGCCAGGGTCAGGGCCACTATCACAGCAGCCCAGCCCATGCAGGTTCACATTGGATTCGGACAGTCGGTAAAGAAACAGCGGAGCCAAAAACTGATGGGCCATAGTCTTTAATTCTAGCTTGCACCCGGCGGGCAAGTAAAAATACACACTGGGCTCCAAAACCCAGTCACATTCAGTGCTCACAAAGCACTGATTTATCCGAGTTTCCTAGAATCAAAGATTTCTAGCTCACCAGCCTTATTCTCCTCAGTTCCCCATCTCCTTCCTTATCCAGATACAACTCTGTACAAACTAGGCATCTCACTCAGCACTCCGCCATCTTGGCTGCTTTTCTGGCCTTCTCCACGCTGCTGGCTCATTCTCTCTGCTACTCTCATGCTAACCTCAGGAACCAAGGAGCAAAACTCCGGTTTTGCCCCCACTTTATACTGTAGCTTCACAACCTCTAATCCAATATACAAAGTAGGGAGTCTCTAATACAAAGTCACCTCTGAGGCATGATGGATTGTACCGCCCCACATCAAAAAGGGTAGGAAAGGCTTAATCCCAAAACCAAGCCCCAGGCTACAAGGATTCTGCCTGCCTTTAGCCCACTCCAACACACATTAATATCACCTGGGCGATGGCCTCCTCATGTTATCTTTAACAAAGTGAGCATAATACATTTTATCTGCCCAACACTCTCTCAGTCCAGCGATCTAAGACAAGAGGCGTGATATTTTTTAGTGCCTCTTGCTAAAGGATTGGGGGCAACTTCTGATTGGTAGAGCTTCCATACTCAGGGGTATACGCTAAAAAGAGGGACTTGGCAGATATTAAGACCTCCTGTACTGCAGGCAGCAAGTAGGGCATCTTCTTCCCAGCCAAAACAGGTTACAAAGTGCGGAAAGTCTGGGGAGAGTGGTCCCACAGAGTGCTAGGCGTGCTGAACAAGCCTGGAGGCTCATAGAAAGTCACCTTGAGAGCAATTGGCTCCCAACCCCGCCTGATTACACTGGCGGCTCTGACTGCCAGAGCCTTACCCAGAACCCTGCATTGAGTGGGGATAAAGTGGGGATTTGCCAGCTCTTTGACCCTCTTACTCCTCAGGAAGAGGCAGTGGCAGCCTCATAGCTGGATCATCAGGCTGCTAATTCAGGAAGGAGAGACTAGGAGAGAGGCTCCGAGAAAATGGACTCTCTCATTGTTGGAGCCTGCAAACGCTAACAAGCCTTGACTACCAATGAGACCGAAGCCTAATACATGACATCGCTGTAGAGTCTCATCAACTGCAAATCTCTACCTAAGCGTGCCACAGGGTCAGAGCCTGGGGTACAGAGTCACCAACCAGGAAGAGGGAGAGGAAAGAAAAAGGAAAAAGTTAACTTCTCAAAATCAAGAAAAATCCACAGACATTATAACTTGTTCCACTATTTTTTTGTTTCTTTCATCTTCTTGCTTTTATTATTATTATTTCTATTTATTCCACCTTGGTCCTTTTATTCTCTGTTCATTTTATTCTGTCCTCTCCTTGAACTACACTACCCATAAGTGTTACATTTTATTTCTTTTCTTCTTCCTTACTCTCCATGAGGTTACACTCCAAAACCCTTAACTCTCTCTCTCTCTCCCTCTTTTTTTTCTTCTTTTCCTTTTCCCCTTTTTCTTATTTCTCCCTCTCTATTAGTTTCTTCTTTTCTCCTTTTACATTTCTTCTCATTCAATCCTCAATCACGAACAAATTATTTAATTTGGGACTCAAGGGTTTTTTTGTGTGGTATTTTGGGTGCTTTTTACCTTGCTTTTTTTTTTTTTTAACAGAGACAGAGAGAGTGTCAGAGAGAGGGATAGACAGGAGGGACAGACAGACAGGAATGGAGAGATGAGAAGCATCAATCATTAGTCTTTTGTTGCACATTGCAACACCTTAATTGTTCATTGATTGCCTTCTCATACATGCCTTGACCATGGGCCTTCAGCAGACTGAGTAACCCCTTGCTCGAGCCAGCGACCTTGGGCTCAAGCTGGTGAGTTTTTGCTCAAACCAGATGAGCCCTCGCTCAAGCTGAGGACCTTGAGGTCTCGAACCTGGGTTTTCTGCATCCCAGTCCAACACTCTATCCACTGTGCCACTGCCCAGTCAGGCTTACCTCGCTTTTTAACTCATTAGTATTCCTCCCAACCCAGGATGTCCATTCTATTTAGTTTTTGCTCCACTTAATACAATAGTTATTTTTTTTCCTTTTTCCTGTTTCCCTCTTATCCCTCTCATTATATCTCTCAGTCGACCATCACTTACAAGCAAATCATTTTATACTTGACCCAAATTTTTTCCTTTTTTGCATTTTGTGGGTCCCTACTTCCTTTTTTGCCCCTTGAACACTTCCCCCCAAATCAGGCCCTCCATTATAGGCAGTTTTTGTTCCATTTAGCATAATATAATTCACAGTTCATCACGATCTTTTCCTAAGGAGGAGGGGAGAGGAGGGGAAGAAAATAAAAAAAAGGGAGGGGGGAATAATAAATTATTATTGGGTTTTTTTTCCAATTTTTTTCATTTTTTTTACTTTTTCTTATTTTTTTTACTTTTTACTCTTTATTAATTTTCATTAGTGCTATTAACAAGACCCCCCTCAGATGCCATTAAGAAAAAGGAAATCAAATATCATGAATTCAAAAGATAGAGAAGTAGCACAGATAGATGTGGAAAAATCTATGGAGAAAAGACCTTAACATATAGGAAGCCTTGGAGCTAAATGACAGAGAATTTAAAATAGAAATCTTAAAAATACTCAGAGATATACAAGAAAACACAGAAAGGCAATTTAGGGAGATCAGAAAACAACTCAATGAACACAAATAATATATTACCAGGGAAATTGAAACTATAAAAACAAATCAAACAGAAATGAAAAAACTCAATTCACGAGCTGAAAATCGAAGGGTAACAAGCTTAGCTAACAGAAACAGCCCAGATAGAAGATAGGATTAGTGAAATAGAAGACAAACAACTTGAGGCACAACAGAGAGAAAGAAGAAAGAGACTCAAAAATAATAAAAAATGAGAAAGCCTACAGGAATTGTCTGACTCCATCAGAAAGAATAACATAAGAATAATAGGTATATCAGAGGGAGAGAGAAAGAAAATGGAATGGAGAATATACTCAAACAAATAATAGACGAGAACTTCCCAAGCCTGTGGAAAGAACTAAAGCCTCAAATTCAAGAAGCAAACAGAACACCGAGTTTTCTTAACTCCAACAAACCACTCCAAGGCACATCATATAAAGATGGACACAAACCACTGACAAAGAAAAAATTCTCAAGGCAGCCAGGGAAAAGAAGAGTACAACATGTAAAGGAAGACCTATTAGATTATCATCAGATTTCTCAGCAGAAACTCTACAAGCTAGAAGATAGTGTACCCCAATATTTAAAGTCCTGAAAGAGAGGAACTTTCAGCCAAGAATACTATACCTATCAAAGCTATCCTTCAAGTATGAAGGAGATATAAAAACATTCACAAATACAGAAAAGATGAGAGAATTTATCAGCAGAAAGCCCCCACTCCAGGAAATACTAAAGGGGGTTTTCCAACCAGATTCAAAGAACAAAAATAAACAACACCACAAGTAACAGCTCCACCAAGAACACAATAAAACCAAACTTAAACTGTGACAACAAAGGAAAAAAAGGGGGAGAGGATGGAGATTAACAGTAGCAAAGGATGATGAGTGCAGAAAACTCATAAGATAGGGTACTACAATGAATATGGTAGGTACCCTTTTCATTACTTAATGGTAACCACCCTTGAAAAAACCACCACAAAAACAAATGACTTAAAAAAGGTAGCAACAGAGGAAAGAAGTAAGGAACACAAACAAACAAAAACAAATGATAGAAAAACAAAAGAGAAGAATCAAACAAGATACAAAACTAACAGAAAGCAATTTATAAAATGGCAGTAGGGAACCCACAAGTGTCAATAATTACACTAAATGTAAATGGATTAAACTTACCAATAAAAAGACACAGAGTAGCAGAATGGATTAAAAAGAAAATCCAACTGTATGCTGCCTACAAGAAACACATCTAAGCAACAAGGATAAAAACAAATTCAAAGTGAAAGGCTGGAAAAACAATACTCCAAGCAAACAACACCAAAAAAAAGCAGGTGTAGCAATACTCATATCTAATAATGCTAACTACAAGACAGAAAAAGTACTCAGAGACAAAAATGGTCATTTCATAATGATTAAGGGAATGCTGAATCAAGAAGAGATAACAATCCTTAATATATATGCACCAAACCAAGGAGCACCAAAATATATAAGACAGCTACTTATTGACCTAAAAACAAAAACTAACAAAAATACAATCATACTTGGAGACCTCAATACACCGCTGACGGCTCTAGATCGGTCATCCAACAGAGAATCAATAAAGATATAGTGGCCTTAAACGAAATACTAGAACACCTGATATGATAGACACCTACAGGACACTTCATCCCAAAGCGACAGAGTATACATTTTTCTCTAGTGTACATGGAACATTCTCAAGAATTGACCATATGTTGGGCCACAAAATACAATCAGCAAATTTCAGAAAAATTGAAATTGTACCAAGCATATTTTCTGATCATAAAGCCTTGAAACTAGAATTCAACTGCAAAAAAGAGGGGAAAAAAACCCACAAAAATGTGGAAACTAAACAACATACTTTTAAAAAATGAATGGGTCAAAGAAGAAATAAGCACAGAGATCAAAAGATATATACAGACAAATGAAAATGACAATACGACATATCAGAATCTCTGGGATGCAGCAAAAGCAGTAATAAGAGGAAAGTTCATATCACTTCAGGCCTATATGAACAAACAAGAGAGAGCCCAAGTGAACCACTTAACTTTACAACCTAAGGAACTGGAAAAAGAAGAACAAAGACAACCCAAAACCAGCCGAAGAAAGGAAATAATAAAAATCAGAGCAGAAATAAATGAAATAGAGAACAGAAAAACTATAGAAAAAATTAATAGAACAAGGAGCTGGTTCTTTGAAAAGATCAACAAAATTGACAAACCCTTGGCAAGACTCACCAAGGAAAAAAGCGAAAGGACTCACATAAACAAAATCCAAAATGAAAGAGGAGAAATCACCACAGACATCATAGACATACAAAGAATTATTGTAGAATACTACAGAAAACTATATGCCACCAAATTCAACAATATAGAAGAAATGGATAAATTCCTAGAACAATACAACCTTCCTAGACTGAGTCATGAAGAAGCAGAAAGCCTAAACAGACCAGTTAGCAGGGAGGAAATAGAAAAAAGTATTAAAAAACCTCCCCAAAAATAAAAGTCCAGGCCCAGACGGTTATACTAGTGAATTCTATCAAACATTCAAAGAAGACTTGTTCCTATTCTACTCAAAGTCTTCCAAAAAATTGAAGAAGAAGCAATACTTCCAAACACATTTTATGAGGCCAACATAACCCTCATACCAAAACCTGGCAAGGATGGCACAAAGAAAGAAAACTACAGACCAATATCTCTAATGAATACAGATGCTAAATACTAAACAAAATACTGGCAAATCGAATACAACAACATATTAAAAAAATAATACATCATGATCAAGTGGGATTCATCCCAGAATCTCAAGGATGGTTCAACATACGTAAAACGGTTAACGTAATCCATTATATAAACAAACTCAAAGACAAAAACCACATGATCATCTCGTTAGATGCAGAAAAAGCATTTGACAAGATCCAACACAACTTTATGTTTAAGACTCTCAACAAAATGGGTATAGAAGGAAAATATCTCAACATGATAAAGGCCAATATGATAAACCATCAGCCAACATCATATTAAACGGCATAAAACTGAGGACTTTCCACCTTAAATCAGGAACAAGACAGGGTTGTCCGCTCTCTCCACTCTTATTAAACGTGGTGCTAGAAGTTCTGGCCAGAGCAATCAGACAAGAGAAAGAAATAAAAGGCATCCATATCAGAAAAGAAGAAGTAAAGGTACCACTTTTTGCAGATGATATGATCCTATATATCAAAAACCCCAAAGACTCCACAAAAAGATTACTAGAAACAATAAACCAATACAGTAAGGTCGCAGGATACAAAATTAACATACAAAAGTCCATAGCCTTTCTCTATGCCAACAATGAAATATTAGAAAACGAACTCAAAAAATAATCCCCTTCACAATTGCAACAAAAAAAAATAAAATACCTAGGAATAAACATAACAAAGAATGTAAGGACCTATATAATGAAAACTACAAGCATTGTTAAAGGAAATCGAAAAAGATACAATGAGATGGAAAAATATCCTTGTTCTTGGATAGGAAGAATAAATATAATCAAAATGGCCATATTACCCAAAGCAATATATAAATTTAATGCAATTCCCATCAAAATTCCTATGACATTTTTTAAAGAAATGGAACAAAAAATCATCAGATTTATATGGAACTATAAAAAACCCCGAATAGCCAAAGCAATCCTAAGGAAAAAGAATGAAGCTGGGGGCATTACAATACCTGACTTTAAACTATATTATAAGGCCATGACAATCAAAACAGCATGGTATTGGCAGAAAAATAGACACTCAGACCAATGGAACAGAATAGAAAGTCCAGAAATAAAACCACATATATATGGTCAAATAATTTTGATAAAGGGGCCAACAACACACAATGGAGAAAGAAAGCCTCTTCAACAAATGGTGCTGGGGAAACTGGAAAGCCACATGCAAAAGAATGAAACTCGACTACAGCTTGTCCCCTTGTATGAAAATTAATTCAAAATGGATCAAAGACCTAAATATAAGACCTGAAACAATAAAGTACATAGAAGAAGACATAGATACTAAACTCATGGACCTAGGTTTTAAAGAGCATTTTATGAATTTGACTCCAAAGGCAAAGATAAATGAATGGGACTACATCAGACTAAAAAGTTTTTGCTCAGCAAGAGAAACTGACAACAAAATAAACAGACAGCCAACTAAATGGGAAATGATATTTTCAAACAACAGCTCAGATAAGGGCCTAATATTTAAAATATACAAAGAACTCATAAAACTCAACAAACAAACAAACAATCCAATAAAAAAATGGGAAGAGGATATGAACAGACACTTCTCCCAGGAAGAAATACAAATGGCCAATAGATATATGAGATGCTCATCTTCATTAGTTATTACAAAATCAAAACTACAATGAGATACCACCTCACACCTGTTAGATTAGCTATTATCAACAAGACAGGTAATAGCAAATGTTGGAGAGGCTGTGGAGAAAAAGGAACCCTCATTCACTGTTGGTGGGAATGTAAAGTAGTACAACCATTATGGAAGAAAGTATGGTGGTTCCTCAAAAACTGAAAATAGAACTACCTTATGACCCAGCAATCCCTCTACTGGGTATATATCCCAACAACTCAGAAACATTGATACATAAAGACACATGTAGCCCCATGTTCATTGCAGCATTGTTCACAGTGGCCAAGACATGGAAACAACCAAAAAGCCCTTCAAAAGAAGACTGGATAAAGAAGATGTGGCATATATACACTATGGAATACTACCATCATAAGAAATGATGACATCGGATCATTTACAACAAAATGGTGGGATCTTGATAACATTATACGAAGTGAAATAAGTAAATCAGAAAAAACAAGAACTACATAGGTCCATACATTGGTGGGACATAAAAATGAGACTAAGAGACATGGGCAAGAGTGTGGTGATTACCAGGGGTGGGGGGAGGAAGGGCAAGGGAGGGAAGGAGGGAAAGGGGAAGGGGAGGGGGAGGGGCACAAAGAAAACTAGATAGAGAGTGACGGAGGACAATCTGACTTTGGGTGATGGGTATGTAACACAATTGAATGACAGGATAACCTGGACATGTTTTCTTTGAATATATGTACCCTGATTTATTAATGTCACCCCATTAACATTAATAAAAATTTATTTATTAAAAAAAAAAGAAATGGCCCTGGCCGGTTGGCTCAGTGGTAGAGTGTCGACCTGGCGTGCAGGAGTCCCGGGTTCGATTCCTGGCCAGGGCACACAGGAGAAGCGCCCATCTGCTTCTCCACCCCCCCCCTCTCCTTCCTCTCTGTCTCTCTCTTCCCCTCCCGCAGCCAAGGCTCCATTGGAGCAGCGTTTGCCCGGACGCTGAGGATGGCTCTAGAATGGCTCTGATTGCAGCAGAGCGACGCCCCAAGATGAGCAGAGCATTGCCCCCTGGTGGGCGTGCCGGGTGGAACCCGGTTGGGTGCATGCAGGAGTCTGTCTGACTGCCTCCCTGTTTCCAACTTCAGAGAAATACAGAAAAGAAAAAAAAAATTTAAAAAAAAAGGAAAGAAATGAATTGCAAGTGATGGGATCATAAGTAATAGGATTATAAAAATAGAATTATCAGAAGAGACTAGAATGAGTGATGGGATCATGAGTAATAGGCTTATAGGAAATAAGATTATCAGAGACAGGCCCTCCAGCTGCCTCTCCCCTCCCCTCCCTAGGACATAGCAGTCCTGTGAGCCCTCCATAAATTGGTATTAATGATTTATTGCTCTCCACTGATGTGTAGGAAGTTAAATAAGGGAATTTCTGGAAATTAGAAACCTCATATAGGCTAAAGCAACTCACTGTTAGAAAGATAAATCTGTAAAAATATTTTTTTTAATTTGCTGCTTTTGTTGTAAGAAGTAAAACTAAACAGCTGCTGGGACGAGGGGAGGTGGAAGTCGGCTTAGTTCTTGGAAATGTCGGGTTGTGCAAAAAGAGACAGGCCTGCCAGATGCCTCTGCCTCTTCCCGCTTCCCTAAGAACCCTGGTCAGCAAACTGCCACTTGCAAACAGCTTGTGGACCACACGGGGCCTTTTTGGTGTAGCTCTCCAACGAAGTGCTATATGTGGGCACTGCCTTGGTAGGAAGTGTGCCTACCTATATAGTTTAGGTTTAGAATTTGGCTCTCAAAAGGAATTTCAGTTATTGTACTGTTAATAATTGGCTATATTGACTAGTAAGTTTTCTGACCACTGGGTTAGGAGTAGTGACTTATTGTCCCCACTGATGTGTAAAAAATATTCTCCATGTTAAAATGTTATATGTTATTTCAAAGGCCTTTTGTTAATTTTTCTATTTGCTGTTTTATAGCCCCGTAATATTGAAATCTTGGTTTAAATATTAGAAATTGTTAATAATGTATTTTTATATAATGTTTAGTTTATTATTATTTTGAAACAATATTGTTCAATGCTAGGTAATATAAGAAAAAAGGAGTCATATCCTGGAACTCCTGCAAATCTATTTTATCATGCTCTTTGTTTAAAATTTTCTTTGAATGCTAATGTACTGAATTATCCAGCAGGGAAGAGACTCTGAAATCCGAAAGGACCAGATCAAAACACCAAAAACCTGTTTTTCTTGATTTGATCCAGCTAATAATGATGCTTTTGTCTTTTTCCAAAAGTTATATAAACAGAAAAGGACCCTCAAGCCCCTCAGTGAGATCTTCTGAGAATGGCTCTTAAGTTTTATAATGACCAAGAAAGGATAGTAACAGAAAAGGCAAATAGAGCCCAAACGAGATCAGGAAAATAACAGCTCTTGGCATATGCCCTTGGAGGCTCCAGCACTCCAAAGGGGCATCATAGTATTCCATCAGGGCCCTGCTTCAAAAGTGGAAAATAAGGTCATTGAGCTGAGGCCTGCCAGGCTTCTCAACCCCACCAGGGAACATACCTCTGCTGTGAGAAAAAGTTTCATGTGAAGAGAGGCTGCCCCCTTGCTCCACGGAGGGAGGGTTCAGTCTCTTCCAACCCTTTCCAGCTACCTGTGACCTGACCTTGCCCAGCCTGTTGGGACTTGCCACTGAAGGCTAAAAGGTGCCCAAAGCCACTGGCCTCATCTCATGTCACCATGCAGGAGCTTAGGGAATTTCTTCCACGTAGTATGTAAACTGATCTCATTTCTTGTAAATACAAGGGCCATTTACTATGCCTTGCCTGAATATTTGAGTTTTATTGATCCCTTGAAGATCTCTACTGGAGGTAAAGACAGTCTAATTTTTGTTGCTTTATTTAATGTATAGTGTCTCCTTTATTCCTCTTGTCTCAATGTCCCATGCCTACTGCAGGCTGGAACCTGCTCCTTATTCCAGCTAGAAACATTAATCATTAGGACTTTGACTCTAGCTGTAAACTGTAGAAAAGTAACCACAGTTCCAGTGCCTTGTGGACTTTTCCTGAATATATGTGACTCCTGCTCTTTGGGACATTTCTCAGACTAAAGTAAAATTGAATTATATTTGAAAATGATATAAAGCAATGATAGTGTCAACATAGTGATAGATATATGAATTTACCAGAACTTCCAACTGCCCTTTTGTTGATCTGCTTGGCTGCCTGACCTCACTCTTACTGGATAATCGCCCCTGAGGCAGAAGAGTTCCAGAAAGCTAATCAATCCCCTCAAGAAGGAGCGTTCCAGGAAGCAGAAACCATAAAACCGTAAAGGAGAACATACCAGAACTTCTGACTCAGTACCCCCTCAGGCTCTCCCAAACCCTATAAAATTCACCCATAATCTAACTGGTGCCCTTCTCCCTGGAGAAGTGCCTGGCAGGGTTCCTTCCTTTCTTTCAATAAAGCCTGTTACTCTGGTCTTTTCAGACTCCCATGGATTCCAACATTTGATGCCGAAACCTGAGACAGGGTACTAACTGCCTGGACGATCCCTCTTTGCTGTCCAAACTTACAACCAGGGAAGCAATGGGCAGCAGCAGCTCTTCCCAGGCTTACTCCCTGATTCTGTTTGGATGTGTAGGTCGATTGGCCGACGATCTGTCCTTGTTCCGAACTCCAGTCCAGAAAGGTAAGGAGTTTCTCCCTCCCCTTCCTCTGTTTGCCTCCAAATTTCTCTCTAAAAACACCCCTTCCTGGTCGGACGGTTTTGACTTTGGACCCCATATCTATGAGTGGTCTGCCTCCACTCCTTTACTGGACTTTTACAAAAGTCTAGGCACACCTAGCCAGGCCCCTCTCCTATGTCCCAGGATCTCAGCCTTGGGGTGACGACCTCAAGGTCTCTGTCTGAGACTTTCTTTCTTTTTTTTTTCTTTTTTGTATTTTTCTGAAGCTAGAAACAGGGAGAGACAGTCCGACAGACTCCCGCATGCGCCCGACCGGGATCCACCTGGCATGCCCACCAGGGGGCGATGCTATGCCCCTCTGGGTGTTGCTCTGCCGTGACCAGAGCCACTCCAGCGCCTGGGGCAGAGGCCAAGGAGCCATCCCCAGCGCCCGGGCCATCCTTGCTCCAATGGAGCCTCGGCTGCGGGAGGGGAAGAGAGAGACAGAGAGGAAGGAGAGGGGGAGGGGTAGAGAAGCAGATGGGCGCTTCTCCTGTGTGCCCTGGCCGGGAATCGAACCCGGGACTTCTGCATGCCAGGCCGACGCTCTACCACTGAGCCAACCGGCCAGGGCAAGACTTTCTTTCTATGGAGATTTTCTCCTCTTGGAACTGTGACTGAAGGTAGGGATGCCCCCTTCTCTCACCAGTCTCTTCTACTGTCGGCTCCTCTCAGTCCAAACCATCCAGCCAGACTCCCCTTGGAACATGGGCTCCTCTCAATCTCGGACCTCAGAGACTACTCCTCTACTCCTTTGGGACTACTTCTTCAGGACTCCTCTATTCCTTCGGGACTTACTCTACTCTCTTAGGTTCACAGTTTGGGAGGTTTCTACTCTGAGAAGCCTGCTTCTACGAACTTCCTCGAAAGTCTAGGCACCTAGCCAGGTTGCTTTTTACTACCATTACAATATCCTAAGAGATCTTGACAATTTCTGCCACTGGACGGGGAGGGCATCAGAAATTCCTTATGTACAGACCTTTCTTCTTCCTTCGCTCCTGTCCTTAATTTCTGTACTGCTTGTTCTACACGCAGGACATTTTATGGCCAAAGAAACCTCACCTAAAACCTCTGCTCCTAATCTTTCCTTCTCCACAGACTCCTAACTCTCTTCCGCTCCTTCCTGACCCCCAGGGCCACCCCTCTCTCGGAATCCCTCTCTGGTCCCTCTGCAAATCTCCTCCACTCAAGTCTCTTTCCTCCAGAAAGCCCCTCCCCTCTCTTTGCTGAATCCTGTTTCTCATTCACTTGAAAATACCAGTCTCCCTCCTTACAGACAGGCTCTGTCTCTCTTCATTCTTTGACCCTTTACCCCCTCCCCACCAGCTTCAGTTGTATGTTACCCATCCTCCCACCCCACTGGCTTTGGCTGTCTCTCCCCTCTCCCCACCGGCTTCCGATATACCTATGCCCTTCTCCCCCTTGTCCTCTCCCCTCTCTTCAGAGCTCTAACCTTTTTAACACCCCTGACCACGTGGTGCCACCACCAGCAATTTAGGCTTCTCCTCCTCCTACTGCAGATTCTGACCCTCCTTCTTTCCATCCAGCTGTTCACACTGTCCATTCATCTGTTTCCTCTCTTCCTCCCCTCTATGCTGACAACTCCCTGCCATTTCAAAAAATTTAAAAAAGCAG
The DNA here is from genome assembly GCF_036850995.1 of Saccopteryx leptura. NCBI lineage: Eukaryota > Metazoa > Chordata > Mammalia > Chiroptera > Emballonuridae > Saccopteryx > Saccopteryx leptura. The sequence continues at coordinate 82,265,504 of NC_089505.1, read as the reverse complement.
AGTTGTCTATTGAGCTGTGTGAGTAATCTGTTTTGTCTCTTTGTCAGAAAATATCTCTAATATAATTTTATTGAAACAAGTAAAGCATGCTCATTTAAATTCCTTAATTAAAAATTTGTATGTAAAGTCTTTGTTTAATGTGTAACTGTATCTGTTTCTAAGGCCTTAAACCAATAATTAACTGCCTCTTAAATCAGGCTTACTCATCCCCACAAACTCTCCTGGCAATACCCTCATCCTTCCTGTTCAAAAACCTTCAGGGGCTTATCACCTCATACATGACTTACATCTAATCAATGAGGCAGTAGTTTCCCTCCATCCAGTAATCCCTAATCTCTACAGGTTACTGTCACACATACCCTCAAACACCACTCACTTCAGGGTTCTAGACCTCAAGAATGCCTTCTTTACCACTCCTCTACACCTTGACTCTTACTTTTTGTTTGCATTCACCTAGACTGACCCCGACACTAATGCAGCTCAGCAACATATATGGACTGTCTTAACCCAGGGGTTCAGAAACAGCCCACAAGTATTTGGGAGGCACTAGCTCAAGATTTAGCAGCATGCAATCTCAAAACTAGTAATCTTTTATAATATGTAGATAACCTACTCCTTTGCAGCCTCTCCCTGCCTACCTCAAGGAGACACACCGCCACCCTTCTTAACTACCTCACTGTGAAGGGATAGCATGTCTTCTCTGTTAAGGCTCAACTTCACTATTAGTCCGTAGTCTATCTGGGCATCGCCTTAACGCCCACCACCTGAGGTCTCACCATAGATCAAACTCAGACTCTCCACAGTCTCCAACCACCTACCACCACAAATCAAATACTTTCTCTCCTTAGTCTAATAAGCTTTTTTAAACATTGCATTCACAATTTTGCTCTCTTATACAAGGCCCTCAGTGAGATCTTCTGAGCATGGCTTTTAAGGTCTATAATGGCCAAGGAAGTAACAGAAAAGGCAAATAAGGCCCAAAAGAATTCAGGAAATACCAGCTTTTGGCATACGCTCTTAGAGGCTGCAGCACCCTAAAGAGTTTCATAGGATTCCATCAGGGCTCTGCTCCAGAGTGGAAAGAAAGATCATTGAACTGAAGCCTGCTAGGCTCCTGGCCCCACCAGTTTACACGTCTTTGCTGTGGAAAAAGGGACACGAGGAGATAAGCTGTCCCCTTGCTCCATGGAGGGAGGGTTCAGTCTCTTCTAGCCGTGCTCCAGCTACCTGTGGCCTGACCTTGCCCAGCATGCTGGGAATTGCCACTGAAGGCCCAAGGACATCGTTCACAAGCCTATTGTATTTATTCCAAGGGGCACATAAACTAATCTTATTTCTTGTGAACACAAGGGCCATCTAATATGCCTTGCCTGAATATTTGAGTTTTATTTATTTCTCAAAGATCTCTACTGTAGGTATTGACAGTCTGATTTTATTGCTTTATTTAATATATACTATCTCCTTTATTCCTCTTGTCTTAATGCCCCATGCCTATTGTAGGCTGGGACCTGCTGCTAATTCCAGCTAGAAGCAGTGGTCACTAGGACTTAAACTCTAGCTACAAAGTGTAAAAATGTAACCACCCTTTCCCTAAGTATTGTACTTAAAGGATTTACAGGTTACTCAGCAAACTGTTCAAAGACTCTCCAAGAAGTGCTTTGAGCATTACATCATCCAAGGACGGACTTTCACATGGACAGGTCCACACACCATAATCCTGACAATTCCCACTGCTGCTAAGGGCAACTCTTTTCTCCACCCTGACCATCTAAAGCTCAGAAACAGAGAAACAAAACAACCACTTGTCCTACTCTCCATTCACCTCTCAGCCTGCCTCACCCAATCAGGAGCTTTCTACTTGTGTGGGACTAACACCTATATGTGTCTCCCTACTAATTAGACAAAAACATGTACCCTAATCTATCTCACCAAAATATCAACCTAATCCCATCCCATGAGCCTTTTCCAGTTCTTAGTACACTACCCATCAATCTAAGGATCAAACGAGCTGTACAGGTAATTACTCTTCTTGTTGCTTTAAAAATTTCTATAAAAATAGGTCTAGGGACAGGGGGACTACCCACTGCACTGTCTTACTCTCTCCCTTTCTCTCTGAAGCCCAGAGAATTTGTAAACATGGAATCAGTGGTTTCACACAAACTGGGTGTCTTGACTATTGCCTTTTTTTTTTTTTTTTTTTTTTTTACAGAGACAGAAAGAGAGAGTCAGAGAGAGGGATAGACAGGGACAGACAGACAGGAATGGAGAGATGAGAAGCATCAATCATTAGTTTTTCATTGCGCATTGCAACACCTTAGTTGTTCATTGATTGCTTTCTCACATGTGCCTTGACTGCGGGCCTTCAGCAGACAGAGTGACCCCTTGCTCGAGCCAGCAACCTTAGGCTCAAGCTGGTGAGCTTTTGCTCAAACCAGATGAGCTCGTGCTCAAGCTGGCAACCTCGGGGTCTCGAACCTGGGTCTTCCGCATCCCAGTTCAATGCTCTATCCACTGCGCCACCGCCTGGTCAGGCGACTATTGCCTTTTTATTTTATTTTAATGGGGTGACATTGATAAAATTGTCTTCCGTCACCTTCTAACTGGTTCTTTTTGTGCCCCTCCCCTCACCCATCCGCCTCCCTCTCCTCCCCCCCACCGTGTAACCCCAACACTGTTGTCCATGTGTCTGAGTCTCATTTTTATGTCCCATCTATGTATGGAATCATATAGTTCTTAGTTTTTTCTGATTTACTTATTTCGCTCAGTATAATGTTATCAAGGTCCATCCATGTTTTTGTAAAAAATCTGATGTCATCATTTCTTATGGCTGAGTAGTATTTTATAGTATATATGTACCAAAGCTTTTTAATCCACTCGTCTTCTGATGGACATTTGGGCAGTTTCCAGATCTTTGCTATTGTGAACAATGCTGCTATAAACATGGGGGTGCATTTCTTCTTTTCAAACAGTGCTATGGTGTTCTTGGGGTATATTCCTAACAGTGGTATAGCTGGGTCAAAAGGCAGTTCGATTTTTAATTTCTTGAGAAATCTCCATACTATTTTCCACAGTGGCTGCACCAATCTGCATTCCCACCAGCAGTGCAGGAGGGTTCCCATTTCTTCACATCCTCGCCAGCACTTATTCTGTGTTGTTTTATTGATGAGCACCATTCTGACTGGTGTGAGGTGATATCTCATTGTGGTTTTAATTTGCATTTCTCTAATGACTAGTGATGTTGAGCATTTTTTCATATGCCTATTGGCCATCTGTATGTCCTCTTTGGAGAAGTGTCTATTCATTTATTTTGCCCATTTTTGGATTGGATTGTTTGTCTTCCTGGTATTAAGTTTTACAAGTTCTTTATAAATTTTGGTTATTAACCCCTTATCAGACGCATTGTCAAATATATTCTCCCATTGTGTAGTTTGTCTTTTTATTCTGTTCTTATTGTCTTTAGCTGTGCAGAAGCACTTACTTTGATTAAGTCCCATTTGTTTATCCTGTCTTTTATTTCACTTGCCTGTGGAGACAAATCGGCAAATATATTGCTGCAACAGATGTCAAAGAGCTTACTGCCTATGTTTTCTTCTAAGATGCTTATGGTTTTACGGCTTATATTTAAGTCTTTTATCCATTTTGAGTTTATTTTTGTGAATGGTGTAAGTTGGTGGTCTAGTTTCATTCTTTTGCAGGTAGCTGTCCAATTATCCCAACACCATTTGTTGAAGAGGCTGTCTTCACTCCAATGTATGCTCTTAACTTCTTTGTCAAATATCAGTTGTCCATAAAAGTGTGGGTTTATTTCTGGGTTCTCTGTTCTGTTCCATTGATCTATATGCTTGTTCATATGCCAGTACCAGGCTGTTTTGAGTACAATGGCCTTATAATATTACTTGCTGTCCGGAAGTGTGGTACCTCCTGCTTTATTCTTCCTTTTCAAGATTGCTAAGGCTATTTGTGTTCTCTTTTGGTTCCATAAAAAATTTTGGAATATGTGTTCTATATCTTTGAAGTAAGTCATTGGTATTTTAATTGGTATTGCATTGAATTTATAAATTGCTTTGGGTAATATAGACATTTTAATGATGTTTATTCTTCCTAATCATGAGCACGGTATATGCCTCCACTTCTTTGTATCTTCCCTGATTTCTTTTATCAATGTTTTATAATTTTCCGAGTACAAATCTTTAATCTCCCTGGTTAAATTTATTCCTAGGTACTTTATTTTTTTGGTTGCAATGGTAAAGGAAATTGATTCCTTAATTTCTCTTTCTGACAGTTCATTGTTAGTGTATAAAAATGCCTCTGATTTCTGAGTATTGATTTTATATCCTGCCACCTTGCTGAATTCATTTATCAGGTCCAGTAGTTTTGTGACTGCGACTGTAGGATTTTCTATATACAATATCATATCATCTGAAAATAATGATAGATTTACTTCTTTTCCAATTTGGATGTCTTTCATTTCTTTTTCTTGTCTGATTGCTGTGGCTAGGACTTCCAGAACTATGTTGAATAAGAGTGGTGAAAGGGGGCACCCCTGCCTTGTTCCTGGTCTTAAGGGGATTGCTTTTAATTTTTGCCCATTGAGTATGATATTGGCTGTGGGTTTGTCATAGATGGCCTTTATCATGTTGAGGTATGTTTTCAGTATTCCCACTTTGCTGAGAGTTTTGATCATGAATGGGTGCTGGATTTTTTTTGGGGGGTGTACTGGATTTTATCAAATGCTCTTTCTGCATCTATTGAAATTATCATGTGGTTTTTCTTCTTCCTTTTGTTTATGTGATGAATTACATTGATTGATTTACGAATATTGTACCAGCCTTGCCTCCCAAGAATAAATCCCACTTGATCATGATGTATGATTTTTTTCATATATTGCTGGATCCGGTTTGCTAATATTTTGGTGAGGATTTTTGCATCTAAATTCATCAGGGATATTGGCCTATAATTTTCTTTTTCTGTGTTGTCTTTGCCTGGTTTTGGAATCAGAATTATGCTCACCTCATAAAAGGAGCTTGGAAGTCTTCCTTCCTCTTGAATTTTTTGAAATAGCTTGAGAAGGGTAGGAGTTAGTTCTTCTTTGAATATTTAGTAGAATTCACTTGTGAAGCCATCAGGCTCAGGACTTTTCTTTATTGGGAGTTTTTTGATAACTGTTTCAATCTCATTTGTTGTAATTGGTCTGTTTAGGTTTTCTGATTCTTCCAGATTAATTTTTGGAAGATTAGATATTTCAAGGAATTTGTCCATTTCATCTAGGTTGTCTAGTTTTTGGCGTACAGTTCTTTATAGTATTTTCTTAAAATATTTTGCATTTCTGTTGTGTCAGTTGTTATTTCTCCACTCTCCTTTCTAATTTTATTTGAGTCCTCTCTCTTTTTTGCTTGGTGAGTCTGGTTAAAGGTTCATCGATCTTGTTTACCTTTCTAAAGAACCATCTCCTGGTTTCATTGATCCTCTGTATTATTTCTTTAGCCTCTATGTCATTTATTTCTGCTCTGATCTTTATTATTTCCTTCCTTCTACTAGCTCTGGGCTTTACTTGCTGTTCTTTTTCTAGTTCTTTTAGATGTAGGGTCAAGTTGTTTATTTGAGCTTTTTCTAGCTTCTTGAGGTATGCCTGTAATGTTATAAACCTCCCTCTCAGTATTGCTTTTGCTGTGTCCCATAAATTTTGAGTTGATGTATGCTCATTATCGTTCATTTCTAGGAATTTTTAAATTTCTTCTTTGATCTCATTGTTTACCCATTCATTAGTTAATAACATGCTATTTAGTTTCCAAGTGTTTGAGTATTTTTCAGTTTTTCTGTTGTGGTTGATTTCTAGTTTCATGCCATTGTGATCAGAGAAAGTGCTCGATATGATTTCAATCTTCTTAAATTTGTGGAGACCACTTTTGTGCCCTAACAAGTGGTCTATTCTAGAGAATGTACCATGAGCGCTTGAAAAGAATGTATATTCTGCTGTTTTAGGGTGAAAGGTTCTGAAGATATCTATTAAATCGAGTTGACCTAATATGTCCTTTAAGTCTGCTGTTTCTTTGTTAATTTTCTTTCTTGAGGATTTATCTAATGATGTTATTGGGGTATTGAAATTCCCTACTATTATAGTATTGCTGTTGATCTCACCTTTTAAATCCATCAAAGTCTGCTTTATATATTTAGGTGCTCCTATATTAGGTGCATAGATTTTTATAACAGTTATATCTTCCTTTTGGATTGCTCCCTTTATCATTATGTAGTGATCTTCTTTATCTCTAACTATAGTCTTTGTTTTAAAGTCCATTCTGTCTGATATAAGTATTGCTACCCCAGCTTTTTTATTTCCATTTGCGTTAAATATTTTTTTTCATCTTTTTATCTTCAGTCTATGTGCATCTTTTGATTTACGGTGTGTCTCTTGTAGACAGCATGTATAGGTCCTGTTTTCTTATCCATGCAGCTACCCTATGTCTTTTGATCAGATCATTTAATCCATTTACATTTAAGGTTATTATTGATATGTGATTGTTTATTGCCATTTTATTCTTTAAAACTGTATTCCTCTTTTGCTATATTCTTTTTCTCCTTTGATCTGTTTACAACAGGTCCCTTAGCATTTCTTGCAGCCTTGGTTTGGTTGTAGTGATTCCTTGAGTTGTTTTTTTATCTGTAAAGCTTTTTATTTCTCCTTCAATTTTAAATGATAGCCTTGCTGGATAAAGTAGTCTTGGTTGTAGGCTCTTGTTCTGCACTACTTTGAATATTTCTTGCTATTCCCTTCTGGCCTCAAGTGTTTCTGTTGAGAAGTCAGAAGTCATCGTTATGGGGGCTCCTTTGTAGGTGATAGTCTTTTTTTCTCTAACAGCTTTTAATATTTTCTCTTTATCACTTAGCTTTGGCATTTTAATTATGATGTGTCTTGGTGTTTATTTCTTTGGGTTTCTCCTTAATGGAGTTCTGTGTGCTTCCTGAACATGTGAGATGTTTTTCTGCCTTAATTGAGGGAAGTTTTCAGCTATGATATGCTTGAACAAAGTCTCTATCCCTTGTTCTTTCTCTTCTTCTTCTTCAGGAACCCCTATGATGCGGATGTTATTTCTCTTCATGTTGTCACAGAGCTCTCTGAGAGTTTCCTCAGACTTTTTGAGTCTCTTTTCTTTTTTCTGCTCTGCTTCCATGCCTTTATTTATCATGTCCTCTAACTCGCTGATTCGATTCTCCGCTCCATCTATCCTGCTTTAATTCCTTCCATTGTGTTCTTTATTTCAGATACTGTATTTGTCATTTCTGACTGCTTCTTTTTTATTATTTCAATGTCCTTTTTTATATTTGCTATCTCTTTATTTAGGTGTTCATAATGACCATCTATTGTTGTTCTAATATCTTTGAGCATCCTAACAATCATTATTTTAAACTCTGCATCTGGTAATTTGGTTATATCTGATTCATTTAGTTCTTTTTCTAGGGATTTCTCTTGGTTCATTTGTGTTGCATTTCTTTGCCTTAACATTTTCTCTGTGTAAAGGAAGGTTTTGGCCACTGAAGTCCACTGGTTATGGCCTCTGTTCTTTAGGTATGGTCTGTCTGCAGGCCCGCCACCCCCTCTTCTGTTACTGCCTAGGGCTTTTGGGTTTGGGTGTTGCCTGTGCCTGCCCACCGGGGTTGTTGCTGTGGTTTCTACCTCTCCTTCACGGGAGTGACTGTGATCACGTGCTCAGGTGCACAAGCCCTGGTGGCCTTGGCCTTTGCCCCGCCCCTGTGGGTGGCATTATGCTTGACCCTGAGGGCAGTGGCGAGCACCTTTGATTAGCTGCAGGTCTCTGCCTGTTTCCAGGCTTTCGCCCTGCCCTTGCAGGAGGACCCCACTCATGGAATGGCTGCTAGCCTTGGCTCTACCAGCCAGGCAGGACTGGGTGCCCACGCTCAGCTCAGTAGCGGAACTCTGCCTGTTCTGGGCTTTTGGCTCCACCCCTGCGGGAGGAGCTGGCTCCCAAGTCAGGCCACAAGCCTTGGTTCCATGGGCAGGGCAAGGCTGTGCTCCTGCACCCTTGCTCAAGGGCTGGTCTCCACCCAATTCAGGGTTCCCGCCCTTCTCCCGCAGGCTGGATTACACGCTGCCTGCAACTGGGCTTGACTGCTTTAGCACACCTACTCCTCCCCAGCTGGGCAAGACTGAGCTCACATGTGAGCCCAGTAGCGGCCATCAGGCTTCTGCCCCTGCTGACAGAACCGCGCCTCTGTGTCCCGCCATCACCCGCCCTCCGGTGAGCCCTCAGCCATGTGGGGTGCAGGCGCTGTAGCTCAGACCCTAACACTTACTACTGTAGTCCCGAAAGCTCCCTCCTTCTAAGCAACTCTACTCTGAGTGCCGCGGGAGAGCTTGTTTGGCTGGTGTCCTGCTTCCCTTTGCTGGTATTGCTGTTTTCGGGGGAAATATTCACTTCAGATTTGGGGAGTGACTTGTCCCAGGGGTTAGGGTGGCTGTCTCCCAAAATGTTTCTCCCTGTGACTCCTAGATTACACTCTCTTCCTGCTACTCCAGTACTCTCCACTCTCCCCATCCCCTGGAGCCCCGGGTGAGTGGTTGTGAGAGAGTTGTTCTGCACAGTCCCTTTAAGAAGAATCCTGGGTCTGAGAAATCAGACTCTTTCTCACAAACAGTATCCTGACTTGTTTCCAGCTAAATACTGTCCTTACACCTCTTCTGGGCTCTGGGGCTGCAGGCTGAGGCTTTGTTCCTGGGGCTCAGGACCCTCCCCTCTCTGCTAAACTCACTTCCTGGCACGCGAGTCTCTCCCGGCTGCTGTTTGCTCTGGGGAGCTGGGCAGCCCTCTCCGCATTTCCACTTTTCCTACCAGTCTCAGTGTGGCTTCTTCAGTGTTCCTTGGTTGAAGAGTCCTCTTACTTTAGTCCAAAGTTGGTTTTTCCAGATGATAGTTCTTAAAATTATTTTGTAATCCACTTTGGTTCTGGGAGGTAGATGTTGGTACGTCCACCTACTCCAGCGCCATCTTGGTAACTTTTTCCCAGCTTTTTTTCAAATGCAAACACTGCTTGTTGAAGGGATAAGACTCCAACTATTGCCTTTTATTGGTCCACTCACTCTCCTATTTATTTTTCTAACTTCTGGATCTTGCCTCTTACGTTTGTTCACTAGTTTCTTACAGAACCGCATGCAGACCTTCGCCAATCAGAAAATTGGAAAAACCCCTCGTTCTCAATGCTAATTATGGGACCAATTATGGGACCAATCCAAATTATGGGATCAAATACCAATTATGGGACCAATCCAAATTTTGTGCCTAATTTTAATGCTTTCCTCTTCCTTTATCAAGTTTCTGTAGGCTCAAATGAGGGAAATCTCCAGGATTACCTACAATCAAATGCTTTTACAACCCCTACTCCAACTACCCCAGGGGGGGTTCACAAAGGAGGCCCCCAAAAGGGATAACAGCATAAAATAGCTCCAGAAAATGGCTGGTCTGAGACAAACCTTCTTCCTGAACCCCATACCCTTTTCTTCCTCCCACCTCTTTTCCTTTTTATTATACCACAGAGTTGAGAAATGATAGATATATGAATTTACCAGAATTTTCAACTGCCCTTTTGTTGTTCCACTTGGCTGCCTGACCTCACCCTTACTTACTGTATAATCGCCCCTGAGGCAGAAGAGTTCCAGAAAGCTGATCAACCGCCACAAGAAGAAGCATTCCAGGAAGAAGTACCGTAAAACTGTAAAAGGGAACATACCAGAATGTCTGACTCAGTACCCCCTCAGGTTCTCCCAAACCCTATTAAATTCACCCATAGTCTGTAATCAATGCCCTTCTCCCCGGAGAAGTGCCCAGCAGGGTTCTTTCTATCTTTCAATAAAGCCTGTTATTCTGGTCTTTTCGGACTCCCATGGATTCCAACACATAGATTTAGTGAAATTACTTTAACGTGTTAAGAACATTTGTAACTGTAAAAATTTTATTCTGGATCCTGTTATATTAGTTAGAATTTTATTTTGTATAATAATCTAGTAGGCTTTAGTCACTTTATTGTATTAAGATGCTTGTTATAATATTTTTTAACATTAGCTATTTGAATTTTATTGTTAATTGTATATTTTTCTGTCTGCCTCAAAATTGGAACATAGTAATTCCTATAAATAAATGCCACCCAAAACCAGTGGGGTCTTGGGATCCTTATTGCAAAGGTTTATTAGAAACTGATAGATACATGAATTTACCAGGAATTCCAAACTGCTCTCTTGATGTTCCACTTATCTGTCAGACCTCACCCTTACTCACTGGACTATCACCCCTGAGACAGAGGAATTTTAAGAAGCTGGCAAGCTGCCCCAAGGAGGAGCATTCCAGATATACCAGAACTTTTGATTCAACACCCACTTGCTTTAGATTCTCCTTTACCCTATAAAATTCATCCCCCTATCTTGTACTGATGTCTTCTCCCTGGAGAAGTGCCCGGCAGGGTTCCTTTCTTTCTTTCAATAAAGCCTGTTACTCTGGTCTTTACGGACTCTCATGGATTCCATTTGGTGCCAAAACCTGGAACAGGGTACTAACTCCCAGGACGATCCCTCTTTGCTGTCCAAACTTACAACCAGGGAAGCAATGGGCAGCGGCAGCTCATCCCGGGCTTACTCCCTGATTCTGTTTGGATACGTAATTGTAGGTTGATTGGCCAGCAGTCTAACCCGGTCCTGAAACCCTGCTGGACCAAATGGTAAGGAGTTTCTCCCTTCCCCTTCCCTGGTTGGCTTCTCTTTTCCACAAAATCTTCTCTGGTCAGACGGTTTTCTCTGACATGCCTCACATTTTGAGGGGTTTGACTTTCAGTCTCAGTGGACTGCATGGAAGACTAGGCGCCTAGCCACACCTCTCCGCTCTCTCAGACTTCTTGTCCAGGACCTCCCTGACAGGTGGTGATGACCTCTATCAGGGAAGACTTTCCCACACGGAGATTTTCTCCTCTTGGGACAGTGACAAAAGGTGGGGACACCCCCTCTTGCTCACCTGTCTCAACGGCTCTTCACCAGGGTTCCCCAAACTTTTTACACAGGGGGTCAGTTCACTGTGCCTCAGACAGTTGCAGGGCCACCACATACAGTGCTCCTCTCACTGACCAGCAATGAAAGAGGTGCCTCTTTTGGAAGTGCAGCGGGGGCTGGATAAAAGGCCTCAGGAGGCCTGCATGTGGCCCGCAGGCTGTAGTTTGGAGATGCCTGGTAAGCCTTCTGACCCGACCCCTCTAGGATATCTCATAAGAAACCTTACTAAGTTGGGCCTCTCTGACCTTAAGCCAAAAAAACTCATTTTCTTCTGTAACATGGCATAGCCTCAATACAAATTAGACAGTGATTCCCATTGGCATGAAAACGGGAAATTCGATTACAATATTCTGAGGAACCTAAATAATTTTTGCCACTGGACTGGGAAGGGCATCAGAGATTTCTTACATGCAGGCTTTTCTTCTCCCTTTGCTCCTGTCTTTAATTTCTGTACCTTCTGTTCTACACGCAAACCATTTTTTAGCCAAGGAAACCTCACCTAAAACCTCTGCTCCTAATCTTTTCTTCTCCACAGACTCCCAACTCTCTCCCTCTCCTGCCTGACCCTGGGGGCACCTCTCTCTTGGGACCCCTCTCTGGTCCTTCTGAAAATCTCTATTGCTCAAGTCTCTTCCCTCCAGAAAGCCCTCTCCCCTCTCTTCACTAAATTGTCTTTTTCATTCACCTGCAAATACCATTCTATCTTACTCCTTCCCTGCTGGTCAGGGGCCCATCCCTTCTTCACTGTGTTCTTAAACCCCTCCTCCCCCCCTCACAGGCTGAAGTAATTTGTTTGTCCATTTGTTTGTCAGAAAATATCTATAGTATAATTTTTGGGGGGGGGGTATTTTTCTGAAGCTGGAAACAGGGAGGCCGTCAGACAGACTCCCGCATGTGCCCGACCAGGATCCACCCGGCATGCCCACCAGGGGGTGATGCTCTGCCCATCTGGGGAGTTGCTCTGTTGCAATCAGAGCCATTCTAGTGCCTGAGGCAGAGGACATGAAGCCATCCTCAGCGTCTGGGCCAACTTTGCTCCAATGGAGCTTTGGCTGCGGGAGGGGAAGAGAGAGACAGAGAGGAAGGAGAGGGGGAAGGGTGGAGAAGCAGATGGGCGCTTCTCCTGTGTGCCCTGGCCAGGAATCAAACCCGAGACTCCCGCATGCCAGGCCGATGCTCTACCACTGAGCCAACCAGCCAGGGCCCTATAGTATAACTTTAATTGCAACAAGTAAAGTGCACTCATTTAAATTTCTTAATTCATAATGGGTATCTGAAGTCTTTGTTTAATGTATAACTGTGTCTGTTTCTAAGGCCTTAAACCAATAATTACCCACCTCTTAAACCAGGCTTACTCATCTTCACGGACTCTTCCTGCAATACCCCAATTCTTCCTGTTGAAAAACCTTCAGGGGCTTATCACCTCATACAAGAATTACACCTAATCAATGAGGCAGTAATTCCCCTCCATCCAGTAGTCTCTAATCTCTACAGGTTACTGTCACACATCCCCTCAAACACTACTTACTTCAGGGTCCTAGACCTCAAGAATTCCTTCTTTACCATTCCTCTACACCCTGACTCTTACTTTCTGTTTTCATTCACCTGGACTGACCCAGACACTAATGCAGCCCAGCAACTTATGTGGACTGTCTTGCTCCAGGGGATTAAAAACAATCCACACTAGCCCTGGCCGGTAGGCTCAGTGGTAGAGCGTCGGCCTGGAGTGCAGAAGTCCCGGGTTCGATTCCCAGCCAGGGCACACAGGAGAAGCGCCCATCTGCTTCTCCACCCCTCCCCCTCTCCTTCCTCTCTGTCTCTCTCTTCCCCTCCTGCAGCTGAGGCTCCATTGGAGCAAAGATGGCCCGGGCGCTGGGGATGGCTCCTTGGCCTCTGCCCCAAGCACTGGAGTGGCTCTGGTCGTGACAGGGCAACGCCCCAGAGGGGCAGAGCATCACCCCCTGGTGGGCAGAGCGTCGCCCCCTGGTGGGCATGCTGGGTGGATCCCGGTCAGGCGCATGCGGGAATCTGTCTGACTGTCTCTGCCCGTTTCCAGCTTCAGAGAAATAAAAAAAAAACACACACACACACAAAAAACAACCCACACCGGTTTGGGCAGGCACTAGCTCAGGATTTAGCAGCATGCAATCTCAAAACTTGTACTCTCTTACAATATGTAAATGACCTACTTCTCTGAAGCCCCTCCCTGCCTGCCTCAGGAGACACACTGCCACCCTTCTTAACTTTCTCGCTATGAAGTGATATCATGTCTTCTCTGCTAAGGATCAACTTCACTCTTAGTCCATAGTCTATCGGGGCATCACCTTAACCCCCACCACCTGAGGTCTCACCCTTGATCAAATTCAGACCCTCCACAGTTTCCAACCACCTACCACTACAAATCAAATTCTCTCTTTCCTTTGTCTAATAGGCTTCTTTAGACACTTGATTCCCAATTTTGCTCTCTTAGACAAGCCCCTCAGTGAGATCTTCTGAGCATGGCTTTTAAGGTCTATAATGGCCAAAGAAGTAACAGAAAAGGCAAATAAGGCCCAAAAGAAGTCAGGAAATACCAGCTTGTGGTATATGCTTTTAAAGGCTCCAGCGCCCTAAAGGGCTTCATAGGTTCCCATCAGAGCCCTACTCCAGAGTGGAAAGAAAGGTCATTGAACTGAAGCCTGCTAGGCTTCCTGGCCCATCAAGGGACAAATCATTGCTGTGGAAAGAGGGACATGAGAAGGTAAGGTGCCCCATTGCTCCATGGAGAGAGGGTTCAGTCTCTTCTAGCCGTGCTCCAGCTACCTGTGACCTGACCTTGCCCAGTATGCTAGGAATTGCCACTGAAGGCCCAAGGACATCATTCACAAGCCTAAGGTATTTCTTCCAAGTAGCAGATAAACTGATCTTTTTTCTTGTAAACGCAAGGGCCACCTATTATGCCTTGCCTGAATATTTAAATTTGATTTGTCCCTCGAAGATCTCTATTGTGGGTACTGACAGTCTGATTTTATTGCTTTATTTAATGTATACTGTTTCTGTTATTCCTCTTTTCTCAATGCTCCATACCTATTGTAAGCTGGGACCTGCTGCTAATTCCAGCTAGAAGCAGTAGTCACTAGGACTTAACCTCTAGCTGCAAAGTGTAAAAATGTAACAACCCTTTCTTTAAGTACTTGCAGGATTTACAGGCTACTCAGCAAACTGTTTAAAAACTGTCCAGGAGGTGCTTTCAGCATTACATCACACAAGAACTTTCACGTGGACAGGTCCACACACCGTGATCCTGACAACTCCCACTGCCGCTAAAGTAGAAAAACGGCATAACACCTATAAGTGTCTCTCTACTAATTGGACAGAAACCTGTACCCTAATCTATCTCATCCCAAATATCAACCCAATCCCACCCCATGAGCCTCTTTCCATTCCTACTACACTACCCATCAATCTAAGGACCAAACGAGCTATACAGGTAATTTCTCTTCTTGTTGCTTTAAGAATTTTTATAAAAATAGGTCAGGGGGACTGGCCACTGCCCTGTCTTATTTCTACTCTCTCTCTCTTTCTGAATCCCAGCAGATTCTTAAACATGGAATCAGTGGTTTCGCACAAACTGGTTGTCTCGTCTATTGCCTTTCATTGGTCCACTCACTCTCCTATTTATTACTATTTATTTTTTAACTTTTGGATTCTGCCTCTTATGTTTGTTCACTAGTTTCTTACAGAACCACATGCAGACCTTCGCCAATCAGAACATTGGAAAAATCTACCTAACCCTATACAACAACCCTGAATCCTGCCCTTGTGAAACAGAAAAATCTGAAACCCTATATCAGCAAACCTCCTAAATCCTTTCTTTCAACCCCTGCAGGACCCCTAACCCTAAAGCTCTCCTGTATCCCTGAAAAACTAGGAGAATGAATAGCATTCACCTCTTAACACTTCTTAGTCTTTTTACCCTTCACATAGTAAGGGGACAAGATCGTTGGGTCTTTTTGGCTGAAGAAGTGCCGACAAATGAACATGAAACATTTCTTTTAGCTCAAGCTAACTGCTCTCTCCAGGGCTGCCAGGAAAGAATATCTCTAACTTTACCATGGAAGAACTTTCACCCCTGCTATACAACCCTCCTTATCTCTGCATTCCTGATCTCCAAATACTTGCCCCCTTCTTTATCAAGTTCTTACAGGCCCAGATGAGAGAAATCTCTAGGATCACTTACAATCAAATGCTCCTACACTCCTGTTCCCCTATACCCCAAGGAAACTTCACGAGGGAAATATCAAATAGGTAGGGATGAGAGCAGGAAGAAGCCGCCCCTCAGCCCGAGAAGTTCCCTCATGAATGTTCTCCAAACCCCCTTCCTTTTAACCACGCATACTCAGTCCTTCTAAAAACTTACACCAACAGGTTCCCTGTCTCTACAAATCTCCACATGTCCTCCCATTCCAGAGAAACCAGACCAGCACATCTCATGAGGCACATCCTGGAGGTCATGTATCACCATGTCACTCTGTCCACTCAGCACTCACAGCAAGCAATTCACAATTATTACCTCGCAAAAATTTTTTTACTTCCTCACTCAGATTTTTGAGGATATCGCCTGGTTCAGACCTCACAGCACGAAAATTGATGACCTCCTTAACTGGATGAGGGACTTGACTTGGCAAGGTTCTTTTCTTGAGTTCTCTCCAGAAGAAACAATAATTTTCCAAATTTTTTTCCTCTTTCTCCTCATCACCCCTCACCATATATTATAAAATTTATAACTGCCTTTTTTAAAAATATGTAACCACAGAGTTGAGAAATGATAGATACATGAATTACAACTGCCCTTTTGCTGTTCCATTTGGCTGCCTGACCCCACCCTGAACTACTGGACAATCGCCCCTGCGATAAAGGAATCCCAGGAAGCTGGTCAATCACCCCAAGAAGAAGCATGCAGAAAGCTGAAATCCTAAAACAGTAAAAGAAAACATAGCAGAACTTTTGCCTCAATATCCCCTCAGGTTCTCCCAAACACTATATAATTCACCCCTAGTCTGTAACCAGCACTCTTTTCCCTGGGAGAAGTGCCCAACAGGGTTCCTTTCTTCCTTTCAATAAAGCCTGTTACTCTGGTCTTTTCAAACTCCCATGGATTCCAACACTAACCATCCTGTGAATATTATACAAAATGAGCTTTTTGGACAGAAACAGTTTGCTGTTTTACAACAGCAATCTGGGCAAAGTAGGGGGGCGAGGGTTTGCTCTTATCTCCACAGATACAGGAGACCAGTAGATACCTTCCAGAAGATTGAAGCCTTGGCATAAAATGGAAGTGGGGGGGGGGGGAGGGAGATTTCAAATTTTTGAGCCACCAGAAGAGGAAATGGAGAGACTAAGCCTATAGCCAAAGGTTATCAGAGAAGTGAAGATAAAGACAACTGCAACAGAAAAAGCTGAACCACCTACTTGGGGACAACGGAAGAAACTTACCTAGGCAGCAGAATATGTTTTAATTGGGAATAAGACTCCAAAACCAATCTTGACTCTGTTTCTGGCAATGCTGGCTGTTGTGTCTGTAACAATAAGTGGGATTTACTATTCTTACTAAGTTTATATTCCTAATCTCCTTTAAATAGAACTGTTAATTGGAAAACACCCCTCTTTTCTGTTTATGTTAATAATTCTGTTTGGCTTCCAGGACCATTTGACAGCTGTGGACCCTTAAGGCCTGAAGAAGGAGGACAGGTTATATCAAATTATACTGTGGGCTCAGATGGATTACCAATTTGTATAGGTGCAGGAGATTATTGCTTAAATATAACATCACAGTGTTGGTTATCTGCTACACAAAATGTGTCACATCACCTTATTCTATATACAGTGTGTCCATAAAGTCATGGTGCACTTTTGACCGGTCACAGGAAAGCAACAAAAAGATGATAGAAATGTGAAATCTGCACCAAATAAAAGGAAAACTCTCCCAGTTTCATACCTATTCAGTGCAGTTCAATGTGGGCTCACGCACAGATTTTTTTAGGGCTCCATAGGAAGCTATCCCGTATAGCCTCTAAAGACTCGTCACTGACTGATGGCTTACCAGAACGGGATTTCTCCACCAAACTGCCGGTTTCCTTCAACTGCTTATCCCACTGAGTAATGTTATTCCTATATAGTGGTGCTTCGTTATAAATGCGCTGATATTCACATTGCACTTTGGTCACGGATTCGAATTTAGCGAGCCACAGAACACACTGAACTTTCCTCTGTACCGTCCACATCTCGACTGGCATGGCCATGGGCTGCTCCGCTGTATACAAGGTGTTACATCATCATCTGTGCATGCGCACATGTTGCCACATCATCCTACAGAAACTGGGTTTTCCTTTTATTTGGTGTAGATTTCACATTTCTATTATCTTTTGTTGCTTTCCTGTGACCAGTCAAAATTGCACCATAACTTTACGGATACACTGTATATTACAAGGGTGGACCTTTTGACTGATGTACGCCTACCTTATATGTTCATGATTGGTGCTGTGTTCTGGAATGAATCAATTAATCTCATTACCTGTGTAAATTGTTCTTTTTATACATATCTCAATTTCTCTATTAATTATAATCAATCTGTTGATTCTGTGTATATCCTTAAAGCTAGAACAGAAGTCTGGATCCCTGTTCAGTTGCATAGATAATGGCAAAACTTGCCTGAAATGTATTTGATAGATGAAGTTCTAAGAAAGATATATATGACACTTTTAGACAAAAACTGAAATTCCTTTCTAGTACTTTTATTAAGTAATATTGCTGATGTGTTACCTGAACTGAACCCTGTTAAACATTTAAAGTTATTAGGAGTTTTCACAATAAGTGTATTAGTTGTCATTGCTGTTTTATGTTTTTGTATTTGCTTAGTCAGAGAAAGAGCAGAGCGACTTGTATCGTTCCGAAGGACAAGCCTCTTTGTACACCATAATGTTGCAGAATGAGTTAAAGTAAAGGGGGGAGATGTTGGAGGAAAGCCAAAGCACCAAGGGACTTTCTGTTCCCATCCTGAAGAAGTGAAGGTTGAGATCAAGCATACCTCATTGAAGGCAGTCGCATGTCCAGGTAAAGCCTCAAGGATGCGATTTTAGGCCCTGGTGGAGCTTTCTGCAGGTCAGGAATCAGACAGCAGATGGTGTGGTGTTATGTCTCAGAAAGGGCAAGAGCAATCCAATCAGTTTTTTTTGTTTTGTTTTGTTTTTTTGCCCTTTTCTGAAGCTGGAAACGGGGAGGCAGTCAGACAGACTCCCGCATGCACCCGACCAGGATCCACCCGGCATGCCCACCAGGGGGTCAATGCTCTGCCTCTCTGGGGCATCGCTCTGTTGCATCCAGAGCCATCCTAGCACCTGAGGCAGAGGCCACAGAGCCATCCTCAGTGCCCGGGCCATCTTTGCTCCAATGGAGCCTTGGCTGTGGGAGGGGAAGAGAGAGACAGAGAGGAAGAAGAGGGGGAGGGGTGGAGAAGCAGATGGGCACTTCTCCTGTGTGTCCTGGCCGGGGATCGAACCCAGGACTACTGCACGCCAGGCCGACGCTCTACCACTGAGCCATCTGGCCAGGACTGCAATCCAATCAGTTTTGCAAAACTAAATAGTAAAATTGGACACTGCATTCTGCTTCTTAGTTTCTCACACATGATGTCATGATTCTGCTTAATAAACTGGATAGCTGATCTCTCCAAGGCACCTCAATCCTGGAGAGATTGGGATCCTCCACTTGCAGTATTGCTGCTGCCTCATTCCTTTGTGGATCCTCTTCATAAAACCCTGAAACAACAACAACAACACATTTGCCCCTACTGAGATCCAGCCAACAACCTCCATCTGGGGCTGTTGCTCAAATCAATCGAGCTATCTTCAGCACCTGGGTTGACACTTGAACCAACTGAGCCATTGGCTGCAAAAGGGAAAGAAAGAAAGAAGAGAAAGGGGAAGAGAAGCAGATGGTCATTTCTAATGTGTATTGTGACCAGAAAATGAATCAGGGACATTTGTACTTCAGGCTGATGCTCTATCCACTAAGCCAACTGGCCAAGGCTTATTTCTAGGGCATGGTTGTATATGGAGTGTATGTGTTACTTCCTTTAGCAGATGTTCTTGAATATTTTTCTTCAGGATTTGCTCTTGCTGATGTCAGGCACCCTCTCCTGTTTCTTGTTTATCAGGCCATCTGGGTCTGGTTCCTTCAAGCAGAACATCATTGGAGAAAACTGATTAAAAAAAACCCCACCTAACATTATATGTACTGCCTCAGTTGGGTGGAGTAGGCAAACTTAATGTCACAAAACACACACTAATCCTTAAGCATCTGATCATGATGCTATCAGAAGTCTCAGCTCTGCATATTCAGCAGTGTGGCTAGAGTCAATTTATATTTGATCTGAACCCTGTGCCTCTAGTTTATTACAAACAATGGGGAACATGCTGAGGACATCACAGAAATGCAATTACGAGCATTCCTGAGACAATGTGGGTTTGTTGCAGAGTAACTAAGTAAATAATGTTACTAAATCTAGTCATACTGATTTGTTGGTTCCCTAGCGCATATAAAATTTATGGTCACATGATACAGCATTATAGTCTACTAAACGTGCCTAAGCATTATGTCAAACATAATAATGTACATACTTTGATTAAAATACTTATTTCTAAAAAATGCAAACCATCATTTGAGCCTTCATTGAATTACAATTATGTTGCAGGTGGAGGGTTTTGCCTTCATGTTTATGAAAACATGTTATCTGTGAAGGTTCACTGAGCACATCACAATCAAGCTATGCATGTCCACACTGGCACATTTGGAACATTTTACTAAATAATTGACCTAGTTACACCATCATACATATGACAAATATAACACAATAATGTAGGACAAACATTTGAAATAAAAAAGCTAAGATACATAACCTAAACATAAAATGGATTATCATACATCACTTAAAAAAGTAAATTTTTGAAAATAGGGAAGATTCAATTTTAAAATATAATTACTGTTATTTTTATTACTGTAAAAATGTCTGCCATTGAATTGCAGACACTAGGACACATGGCAGAGACCTGAAGATGGCAGCGGAGGAGGCAGATGCAGATTCCCAGCTCACACTACCAAACTGGATTACAAATTAATTTAGGAACAATCAGCATGAAAAACCAACTCTGGACCACAAGAACAGCTCTCAAAAACCAAGGAGAAAAAAGAAGCCACACCAAGCCTGGTAGGGAGCGCCGAGGAGCAGTGGATCTTCCCTGCTTACAGGAACGGAGGGATGGTGAGGCTGAGAGCCCAGAAGGGCTCTCACTCCAAGGAAAAGAGCAGAAAATATTGCTCATAGCTACTTGCCTGGGGATCTGGGAATGAGGTGTGTTGAAAGGGCTGGCTTGTCTTTCAAAAGGAAAGGGGAGAGAGACAGACAGTGAGGGGCAGAGGAATGCATGAGATGACCTGAGAAGCTGACTCATCCAGTGCTGGAGGTGGCCATAGCTGGAGGGGGAATTGATCCTTCCACACAATACAAGATGAAAGTAGTTCTGGGTGACATATCTCCAGACATCTCTCCAGCTCCAATCAGCACAACAAGATACAGCTGAAAACAAGAAGTTGGAAAGACAGGCAGTAACTCATGTCTCCATGGAAATCTGAGATACACCTCCCCTTACTGAAGCTGAGAAAACATCCTGCCCCTGGAGAGAGTAACTGGCAGATCAGGCCTTCAGAGTCTCAGGTTACACCCACTGCATACCTGGATACAGTTTCAAATAAGCCCCATGCTGAGATCAGGAAACAAGACTACCACATGTTAAGAAAACTGAGAAGAAAACAAACAAATCAACATTTCATAGCAGCTCTACTAGAAAAGCCAAATCCCACAGTGGATTACAAATAACAGCTGAAGCCAACCCCAAAGACCTAAAAAGAACACAACTGAAAACTGGAGGCAGACAACACCAAGCCTAGACTCAACCAACTCTACAAACAATACACCCAAACACACAGACAGAATGAGAAGACAGAGAAGTGCAATCCAAATAAAACCATGAGAGAAACCTCCAGGAAATGAACTGAGTTATATGGAAATAACCAAACTTCTGGATGCAGAGTTTAAAATAATGATTGTTAGGATGCTTAGGAATTTTAGAACAACAATGGATGGTCATTACAAACACCCAAATAAAGAAATAGCAAGTATAAAAAAGAACATTGAAATATTAAAAAAGAATCAGTCGGAGATGACAAATACAATATCAAAAATGAAGATCACAATGGAACAAATCAAAAACAGGATGGATGAAGCTGAGGATCGAATCAGTGAGTTGGAGGACAAGTTGAACAAAGGCATGGAAGGAGAGCAGAAAAAATAAAAGAGACTCAAAAAGTTTGAGGAAACTCTTAGAGAGCTCTGTGACAACATGAAGAGAAATAACATCCACATCATAGGAGTTACTGAAGAAGAAGAGAAAGAACAAGGGATAGAGACTTTGTTCAATCATATCATAGCTGAAAACTTTCCTAAATTAATGCAGGAAAAACTCTTACAAGTTCAAGAAGCACAGAGAATTCCATTAAAGAGAACCCCAAAGAAATCTACATCAAGACACATCATAATTAAAATACCAAAGTTAAGTGATAAAGAGAAAATATTAAAAGTTGCTAGAGCCTGACCAGGCAGTGGTGCAGTGGATAGAACATTGAACTGGGATGCAGAGGACCCAGGTTCGAGACCCCGAGGTCGCCAGCTTGAGCGTGGGCTCACCTGGTTTGAACAAAAGCTCACTAGCTTGGACCCAAGGTCACTGGCTCGAGCAAGGGGTTACTTGGTCTGCTGAAGGCCCGTGGTCAAGGCACATATGAGAAAGCAATCAATGAACAACTAAGGTGTCACAACAAAAAACTGATGATTGATGCTTCTCATCTCTCTCCCTTCCTGTCTGTCTGTCCCTGTCTATCCCTCTCTCTGACTCTCTCTCTGTCTCTGTAAAGAAAAAAAAAAGACACATATGAGAAAGCAATCAATGAACAACTAAGGTGCCACAATGAAAAACTAATGATTGATGCTTCTCATCTCTCTCGGTTCCTGTCTGTCTATTCCTCTGTCTCTGTAAAAAAAAAAAAAAAAAAAAAGTTGCAAGAATAAAAAAGGCTATCACCTACAAAGGAGCCCCCATAAAGATGACATCCGACTTCTCAACAGAAACACTTGAGGCCAGAAGGGAATGGCAAGAAATTTTCAAAGTAATGCAGAACAAGAACCTTCAACCAAGACTACTTTATCCAGCAAGGCTATCATTTAAAATTGAAGGAGAGGCCCTGGCCGGTTGGCTCAGTGGTGGAGTGTCGGCCTGGTGTGCAGGAGTCCCAGGTTCAATTCCTGGCCAGGGCACATAGGAGAAGCGCCCATCTGCTTCTCCACCGCTCCCCCTCTCCTTCCTCTCTGTCTCTCTCTTCCCCTCCCGCAGCTGAGGCTACATTGGAGCAAAAGATGGCCCGGGCGCTGGGGATGGCTCCTTGGCCTCTGCCCCAGGCGCTAGAGTGGCTCTGGTTGCGACAAAGTGATGCCCCGGATGGGCAGAGCATCGCCCCCTGGTGGGCGTGCCGGGTGGATCCTGGTCGGGCGCATGCGGGAGTCTGTCTGACTGCCTCCCCGTTTCCAGCTTCAGAAAAATACCAAAAAATAAAAAAATATTAAAAAAAATAAAATTGAAGGAGAAATAAAAAGCTTCCCCCCCAAAAAAACAACAAAAACTCAAGGATTTTATTACAACCAAACCAATGCTGCAGGAAATGATAAGGGGCCTGTTGTAAACAGATCAAAGTGGGAAAAGAATATAGCAAAAGAGGAATACAGTTTTAAAGAATAAAATGGCAATAAACAACTACATATCAATAATAACCTTAAATGTAAATGGATTAAATGACCCAATCAAAAGACATAGGGTAGCTGCATGGATAAGAAAACAGGACCCGGGTAGGGGGGAGGGAGGGATGGGGGCAAGGAAGGAGAGGGGGTGGGGGAGGGGAGGGGCACAAAGAAAACCAGATAGAAGGTGACGGAAGATAATTTGACTTTGGGTGAGGGGTATACAACATAATCAAATGTCAAAATAATCTGGAGATGTTTTCTATCAACATATGTACCCTGATTTATCAATGTCACTTAAATTTAATTTAAAAATGATAAAAAAAAAGAAGACAGGACCCGTACATATGCTGTCTACAAGAGACACACCTTAAAATAAAAGATGCACATAGACTGAAGTTAAAAGGATAGAAAAAAATATTTCATGGAAATGGAAATGAAAAAAATGCTGGGGTAGCAATACTTATATCAGACAAAATGGACTTTAAAACAAAGGCTATAGTAAAAGATAAAGAAGGTCACTATATAATGATAAAGGCAGTAATCCAACAGGAAGATATAACCATTATAAATATCTACACACCTAATATAGGAGCACCTAAATATATAAAGCAGACTTTGATGGATTTAAAGGGCGAGATCAACAGCAATACTATAGTAGTAGTTGATTTCAATACCCCACTAACATCACTAGATAGATCCTCAAGAAGGAAAATTAACAAAGAAACAGAAGACTCAAAGGACACACTAGATCAACTCGATTTAATAGATATCTTCAGAACCTTTCACCCTAAAGCAGCAGAATATACATTCTTTTCAAGTGCTCATGGTACATTCTCTAGGATAGATCACATGTTAGGGCACAAAAGTGGTCTCCACAAATTTAAGAAGATTGAAATCATATCAAGCATTTTCTCTGATCACAATGGCATGAAACTAGAAATCAACCACAACAGAAAAACTCAAAAATTCTGAAACACATGGAATATAAATAGCAGGTTGTTAAATAACAAATGGATTAAAAATGAGATCAAAGAAGAAATAAAAAAATTCCTAGAAATGAATGATAATGAGCATACATCAACTCAAAATTTATGGGACACAGCAGAAGCAGTACTGAGAGGGAAGTTCATAGCACAACAGGCATGCTTTAAGAAGCTAGAAAAAGCTAAAATAAACAATTTAACCCTGCATCTAAAAGAACTAGAAAAATAACAGCAAGTAAAGCCCAGATGTAGTAGAAGGAAGGAAATAATAAAGATCAGAGAGGAAATAAATGACATAGAGGCTAAAGAAACAATACAGAGGATCAATGAAACCAGGAGCTGATTCTTTGAAAAGATAAACAAGATCGATGAACCTTTAACCAGACTCACCAAGCAAAAAAGAGAGAGGACTCAAATAAAATTAGAAAGGAGAGTGGAGAAATAACAACTGACACAACAGAAATACAAAATATTGTAAGAAAATACTATGAAGAGCTGTATGCCAAAAATTAGACAACCTAGGTGAAATGGACAATTCCTTGAAACACATAATCTTTCAAAAACCAATCTGGAAGAATCACAAAACCTAAACAGAACGATTACAACAAATGAGATTGAAACACTTAAAAAAACTCCCAACAAAGAAAAGTCCTGGGCCTGATGGCTTCACAAGTGAATTCTACCAAATATTCAAAGAAGAACTAACTCCTATCCTTCTCAAGCTATTTCAAAAAATTCAAGAGGAAGGAAGACTTCCAAACTCCTTTTATGAGTGAGCATAATTCTGATTCCAAAACCAGACAAAGACAACACAAAGAAAGAAAATTTATTGGGCAATATCCCTGATAAATATAGATGCTAAAATCCTCAACAAAATATTAGCAAACTGGATCCAGCAATATATATAAAAAAAATCATACACCATGATCAAGTGGGATTAATTCCGGGGAGGCAAGCCTGGTACAATATTTGCAAATCAATCAATGTGATTCATCACATAAACAAAAGGAAGGAGAAAAACCACATAATTTCAATAGATGCAGAAAAAGCATTTGATAAAATCCAGCACCCATTCATGATCAATACTCTCAGCAAAGTGGGAATACAGAGAACATACCTCAACATGATAAAGGCCATCTGTGACAAACCCACAGCCAATATCATACTCAATAGGCAAAAATTAAAAGTAATCCCCTTAAGATCAGGAACAAGGCAGGGGTGCCCCCTTTCACTACTCTTATTCAACATAGTCCTGGAAGTCCTAGCCACAGCAATCAGACAAGAAGAAGAAATAAGAGGCATCAAATTAGAAAAGAAGAAGTAAAACTATCATTATTTGCAGATGATATGATATTGTATATAGAAAACCCTAAAGTCTTAGTCAAAAAACTACTGGACCTGATAAATTAATTCAGCAAGGTGGCAGGATATAAAATTAATACTCAGAAATCAGAGGCATTTTTATACACCAACAATGAACAGTCAGAAAGAGAAATTAAGGAAACAATCCCCTTCACTATTGCAACTAAAAAAATAAAGTACCTAGGAGTAAATTAAACCAAGGAGATTAAAGACTTGTACTCGAAAAATTATAAAACATTGATAAAAGAAATAAAGGAAGATACAAACAAGTGGAAGCATATACCGTGCTCATGGTTAGGAAGAATAAACACCATTAAAATGTCTATATTACCCAAAGCAATTTATAAATTCAATGCAATACCAATTAAAATACCAAAGACATACTTCAAAGATATCAAACACATATTCTAAAAATTTATATGGAACCAGAAAAGAATACGAATAGCCTCAGCAATCTTGAAAAGGAAGAATAAAGCGGGAGATATCACACTTCCTGATATCAAGTTATACTACAAGGCCATTGTACCCAAAACAGCCTGGTACTGGCATAAGAACAGGCATATAGATCAATGGAACAGAACAGAGAACCCAGAAATAACCCCACACTTTTATGGACAACTGATATTTGACAAAGGAGGTAAGAGTATACAATGGAGTAAAGACAGCCTCTTTAATAAATGGTGTTGGGAAAATTGGACAGCTACCTGCAAAAAAATTAAACTAGACCACCAACTTACACCATTTACAAAAATAAACTCAAAATGGATAAAATATTTAAATGTAAGCCGTGAAACCATAAGCATTTTAAAAGAAAACATAGGCAGTAAGCTCTCTGACATCTCTTGCAGCAATATATTTGCCGATTTATCTCCATGGGCAAGTGAAATAAAAGATGGGATAAACAAATGGGACTATATCAAACTAAAAAGCTTTTGCACAGCTAAGGACAATAAGAACAGAATAAAAAGACAAAATACACAATGGGAGAATATATTCGACAATACATCTGATAAGGGGTTAATAACCAAAATTTATAAAGAACTTGTAAAACTCAACACCAGGAAGACAAACAATCCAATCAAAACATGGGCTAAGGCCCTGACCGGTTGGCTCAGTGGTAGAGCGTCGCCTGGTGTGCAGGAGTCCGGGTTTGATTCCCGGCCAGGGCACACAGGAGAAGCACCCATCTGCTTCTCCACCCCTCTCCCTCTTCTTTCTTTTTCTCTCTCTTCCCCTCCTGCAGCCAAGGCTCCATTGAAGCAGAGTTGGCCCGGAATGCTAGAATGGCTCTGGATGCAACAGAGCAATGCCCCAGATTGGCAGAGCATCGCCCCCTGGTGGGCATGCTGGGTGGATCCTGGTCGGGTGCGTGAGGGAGTCTGTCTGACTGCCTCCTTGTTTCCAACTTCAGAAAAAAAAAAAATGGGCAAAAGAAATGAATAGACACTTCTCCAAAGAGGACATACAGATGGCCAACAGGCATATGAAAAAATGGTCAACATCGCTAATCATTAGAGAAATGCAAATTAAAACTACAATGAGCCTGACCAGGCAGTGGCGCAGTGGATAGAGCATTCCACTGCGGATAACCGAAGTTCAAGACCCTGAGGTCACCACCTTGAGCACGAGCTCATCTGGTTTGAGCAAAAGCTCACCAGCTTGGACCCAAGGTTGCTGGCTTGAGCAAGGGGTTACTCCATCTGCTTGAAGGCCCATGGTCAAGGCACATATGAGAAAGCAGTTAATAAACAACTAAGGTGTCGAAACGAGTAAAAAACAAAACAAAACTAAAAAAATCCACAATGAGATATCACCTCACACCAGTCAGAATGGTGCTCATCAACAAAACAACACAGAATAAGTGCTGGCGAGGATGTGCAGAAAGCGGAACCTTCCTGCACTGCTGGTGGGAATGCAGACTGATGCAGCCACTGTGGAAAACAGGATGGAGATTCCTCCAAAAATTAAAAATCAAACTGCTTTTTGACCCAGCTATTCTACTTTTAGGAATATACCCTAAGAACACCATAGCACTGTTCCAAAAGGAGAAATGCACCCCCATGTTTATGGCAGCATTGTTCACAATAGCGAAGATCTGGAAGCAGCCCAAGTGTCCGTCCATGGACGAGTGGATTAAAAAGCTCTGGCACATATATACTATGGAATACTACTCAGCCATAAGAAATGATGACATCGGATCATTTACAATAACATGGATGGACGTTGATAACATTATACTGAGTGAAAGAAGTAAATCAGAAAAAACTAAGAACTGTATGATTTCATACATAGATGGGACATAAAAACGAGACTCAGAGACATGGACAAGAGGGTGGTGGTTATGTGGGGGGGATGAGACCGAGGGAGTGGAGGGAAGGAAGGGGCACAAAGAAAACCAGATAGAAGGTGACAGAAGACAATTTGACTTTGAGTGAGGGGTATGCAACATAATCAAATGTCAAAAATAATCTGGAGATGTTTTCTCTGAAGATATGTACCCTGATTTATCAATCTCACCCCATTAAAGTTAATTTAAAAAAAAGGACACATGGCAGTCTGTTCATTTGACTCAGTTGTAGAGCTTCAGCCTGGCATGTTGATGTCCCTGGTCTGATTCCCAGGCAGGGCACACAGGAGAAGCACCCATCTGCTTCTCCACCCTCATTCTTTTTAAAAAAAAAAAAATTATTTTATTTTATTCATTCATTTTAGAAAGGAGAGACAGAGGGAGAGAGAGGAGAGACAGAGAGAGAGAAGGGGGGAGGAGCAGGAAGCATCATCTCCCATATGTGCCTTGACCAGGCAAGCCCAGGGTTTCAAACTGGCGACCTCAGCATTTCCAGGTTG
Source organism: Saccopteryx leptura (assembly GCF_036850995.1). Lineage (NCBI taxonomy): Eukaryota > Metazoa > Chordata > Mammalia > Chiroptera > Emballonuridae > Saccopteryx > Saccopteryx leptura. The sequence goes on along the minus strand of NC_089505.1, from coordinate 82,237,378 downwards.
ACGCTTTATCCACTGCGCCACCACAGGTCAGGCTCCACCCTCATTCTTGCTTCTCTCTCTCTCTCCAACTCCTGCAGTCCCGGCTCCTGAGGAATACCCCATTGCATCTTCCTTGGGTGCTAAGAGGAGCTCAGTTGCTGAGCAATTGGGCAATGCCCCAAATGGAAAAATTATTTCTCCTTACTTAAATTGCCTGGTGGATCCCGGTAAGGCAAGATCCAGGAGTCTGTCTTTTTGTCTCCCCTTCTCTCACTGAAGAAAAAAAAAAAGATAAACAGCCCTTTGCAACACTTTCAAAAATTATTTCTTTCACCAATACTGGCAGTCCTCATAAACAAGAAAAAATGTCATGTGTTCCCAAAACCAACATTCATTGCACCCATAAGGCCTTCCTCCTGTGTGAACTCTCTGATGAATATGTAGGTCCCAATTTCTGAAAAATGATTTCCCACATTCACAATACTTGTAAGGCCTTTTTCCAGTGTGAACTTTCTGATGATAAAGAAGTTTAGAGTTTACGGTAAAATATTTCCCACATTCATTGCACAATAAGGCCTTTCTCCTGTGTGAACTCTCTGATAAATATGAAGGTCTCAATTCCTGAAAAATAATTTCCCACATTCACAGCATTCATAAGGACTCGTTCCAGTGTGAAGACTCTGACAATAATGAAGGCCAGAGATTGTTCTAAAATATTCCTTACATTCATGACACACAAAACTCTCTCTTACATTATGGACACCATGGTCCTGAAATAGTGTCTTGTTGTACCCAGTAGCTTCCTTACATTCTTTCCTGTCACAATAATTTTTTCTCCTTTTAGAAGTCACTCAAGATGTAAACATTTCGTTTCACCTTTTGGGCCAAACCAGATATAAGGTGTAACCAGTGGTTTTCCTACATTCTTTCCTGTTGTAATAATTTCTTCTCCTTTGAGAATTCACCCAAGATGTTGACATTTCATGTGACCTGTCCCTGGTGTGAGTCCCTGGTGTGGCTGTTGAAGATGTCCAAAGCTGGTAAGGATTCTCTGCCCAACCTCCCCACAAGTAGGTTTGTGGGACACGTCAAAATTCTAGCCCTTCACAAGTGAGACACTGTGCACACCTCTTCTGAAAGGCTTCTTGTTCATGTGCTGATCCTGGTTCTGGACATACTCCGAACTGATATAAAATTGTTTTGAACATGCCCCACACCCCAACAGTTTGATCAACCAAGAGAAAAATGTGTCTCAAGACTGCTCCACAACTTTCACATGGGTGACTCTTCTGGGAAGACAAAACTATATTAAGATTCTTTGCCGTTGACACTCTTACAGAAACGTTCTCTTCAATATGTTCTTCTACATCTTTTGTTCCACAGCAGCAGCCTGACCAACAACAACAAAAACCCTGGTGAAACATATGTTGACCTGATAAGCAGAGGTAACCTCATCACAAATGTCTATCTGTCACAGCTAGGCACTATTCTATAGGATTAATTTCAACACAAGTGAGTTAGACCCTGAGTAAACAGCTGTTATGAACTCCTTGACCTAAATGGTCAGCAAATGTTGAAGATCTCAATAACAACAACACAAAGATATAAGTGTAAGATAAAACACAAAGTAGAAAGGCAGGGTGCCTGACCAGGCAGTGGTGAAATGGAAAGAGCATTGGCCTGTGACCCACATGACCCACATTGGAAGCCCCGAGGTCACTGCCTTGATTGCGAGCTCATCCATCCTGCGTGGGGGCTCACCAGCTTGAGCGCACAATCGCAGGCCTGTCTCAAATGTTACTAACTTGAAGCCCGAGGTAACTGGCTTGAGTAAGGGGCCACCTGCTCAGCTGGAGCTCCCTGGCCAAGGCACATATGAAAAAGCAATCAATGAACAACAAAGGAGACAAAGGAGCTACAGTGAAGAACTGATGCTTCGCATCTTTCTCCCTTCCAGTCTGTCTGTCCCTATCTGGCCCTCTCTCATTCTGTCACAAAAAAAGAAAGACTTTAAAATAAATAATTTAAAGAAACTTACCAAGCTACATATAGAAACAAAATTTTAAAAAATTTTAAGCAAAGGCCCTGGCCAGTTGGCTCAGTGGTAGAGCATCGGCCTGGCATGTAGGAGTCCCGGGTTCGATTCCCAGCCAGGGCACACAGTAGAAGCGCCCATCTGCTTCTCCACCCCTCCCCCTCTCCTTCCTTTCTGTCTCTCTCTTCCTCTCCTGCAGTCAAGGCTCCATTGGAGCAAAGTTGGCCTGGGCACTGAGGATGGCTCTGTGGCCTCTGCCTCAGGCGCTAGAATGGCTCTGGATGAGACAGAGCGACGCCCCAGAGGGGCAGAGCATCGCTCCCTGGTGGGCATGCCGGGTGAATCCCGGTCGGGCGCACGCGGGAGTCTGTCTGACTGCCTCCCCATTTCCAGCTTCGGAAAAAAACAAAACAAAACAAAACAAAACAAAAAATTTTAAGCGAAGGACAGACAGAGAGAATAAGATAGAAAGAAAGGAAGAGAAATGAGAAGCATCAACTCCTAGTTGCAGACTTTGTTTGATTGCTTTTTCATATGTGACTTGACAGGGGTTCCAGTTGAGCCAGGGAACTTTTACTCAAGCCAGTAACCTTGGCGTCAATCCAGTGACCGTGGGGTCATGTCTATGATCCCACACACAAGACACTGATTCTGCACTCAAGCTGGTGAGCCCACTGTCAATCCAGATAAGCCTGCAGTCAAGCTGGTAACCTCAGGGTTTTGACCATAGGTCCTCTGCATCCCAGTTTGACACTATCCTCTGTGCCACCACCTGTCAGGCTTTTTTTTTATTTGTGTTTTTTTTTTAATGAGAGTAAGTTTATTAAAGCTGGACACAGTGGGGAAACAATGAAGATCCCTGGAAAAAGCCTGACCAGGCGGTGGCGCAGTGGATAGAGCGTCGGACTGGGATGCAGAGGACCCAGGTTCGAGACCCGGAGGTCTCCAGCTTGAGCGCGGGCTCATCTGGTTTTGAGCAAAATTCCACCAGCTTGAGCCCAAGTTCGCTGGCTCCAGCAAGGGGTTACTCGGTCTGCTGTAGGCCCGCAGTCAAGGCACATATGAGAAAGCAATCAGTGAACAACTAAGGTGTTGCAACGTGCAATGAAAAACTAATGATTGATGCTTCTCATCTCTCCATTCCTGTCTGTCCCTGTCTATCCCTCTCTCTGACTCACTCTCTGTCTCTATAAAAAAAACAAACAAACAAAAAAACCCAAACAAACAAACAAACAAACAAAAAGATCCCTGGAAAAAGAATCAGGGTGACTCAAAGTCCAGCTGCTGCTTTCCATTGGCGCCTGGGTATAAGTCACATTTGGTCTCTTAGAGATTAAAATAGAAAAATCAAGGTACAAGCCTGAGTAAAAGGGGGCACAGGCACACCCAAGAGTGCGCCTCAGGAGTCAGGGTCTTACCCAGTGAGGATATAAGTGTGAAGTTCTCCAGCATCACATCCAGGTACAGGCGTCTCTGAGCCTCATCAAGGAGGCACCATTCTTCCCTGGAGAAGTACAGGGCAACATTCCCAAAGGTCACACCAACCTGCCAGAAGTAATACAAGTGAATCCAGGACAGAAGTAATACAAGTGAATCTCCACAATCATACTACATAGAAATCTTACCCCCACATCTGACCAGGCAGTGGCACAGGGGATAGAGCGGCGGCCTGGGAGACACACCACCCAGGTTAGAAACCCCGAGGTTGCTGGCTTGAGCACAGGCTAATCCAGTTTGAGCATGGGCTTGAGCCCAAATATCACTGACTTGACGCCCAAGGTCACTGGCTTGAGCCCTAGGTCACTGGCTTGAACAAGGGGTCACTCGCTCTGCTGTAGCCCCCTGGTCATTCACAGCACTACCCTAGCGCACAAAAGGGCTACCACTCTTCTATGTCTCCATGCCGAACACTCCCCAAATATCCAGGCCTATGTGTTCAGCTGCCAACCTGATGGCTCCACTCACTCTTCTTTTAAACTTTCAAAACTCTTAACCAAAAATATCTTATAATATTGACAAAGAAAATTAAATTAACTTCCCCAGTCCAGTTGATGCATCCTCCGAAGTTCTGGCTCCTAATACCAAGAACCCTTGTGTCATCTTCAACTCCTCCTTTTTCCTCCAACAGCTGCAAATCTGAAACTCTATTAGGTTCTTCTTTAAAAAATGAGCCAATAGGCTGACTGGTGCTGGTGTGGTAAATAGAACATTATTGACCAGGAATGCTGAGGTCCCAGGTTGTAAACTCCAAGATGGCCAGCTTGAGCGCTGGTTCATTTACTTGAGCACAAGCTCACTAACTTGAGTACAAAATCTGGGCTTGAGCTTGGTATCATTGACATGATCCCATGGTCACTCGATTGAAGCCCAAGGGCATTAGCTTGAGCCCCAGTTCACAGGCTTGAGCAAGGGTTCAGTGACTCTCTTGGCACCTCTCAGCCAAGGCACACATATAAAAAGTGATCAATGAACTAGTAAAGTCCTGAAACAATGAGTTGACCCTTCACATCTCTCTCCCTTCCTCTCTCCCTCTGATTCTTTCTGTATAAAAAAATAAGTAAATAGGGGAGAAAAATAATAATTCAACGTTTCTTTCTACCTCCATGGCCACAACTCTAGTCAAGCAGCAATGCTCTGGATTACAGCACTCACCTAGTCCTGGGCTCCCTGTCACCTCTCTTAACCCATAATCTGTCTACACTATGCAGGTACAGAAAGCCTCTTAAACCAATGAGAGACTAACTCCTTCATCCAGTGCAAAGTCCCCATTATCTCCACAACAGAAGATTCAATCATTGAGCCATTTTCAGGTTAGATTTTTCAGGTCCAGAATCTCAGCTCTGTGACTCCTCCAAGCATTCCCACATGCAGGTGTTGCTCCCTGAATAACCTTCCCTAACTGATTGTATTTGCTGCCAGGGTGGACCAAAGGAATAAGGGCAGGCCGTATATCAACCAGACAATTTCAGCGGAAGCCTGTATAGCAGCCTTACAAGCATGGAGGCTGAAAATAACTATAGAGAATGACTGAAATTAAAACTTTCATGGTAGGTTGTCATGTCCTAGGCCACTGTCTTCCCTGAAAATAGTACATTTTACCTTAACTGATGCTGTCTACCGTCTTTTTGATAACAGACCTTTGGAATGTCAGGAAAATTTCCTTTTCCCTGATCTCTCATGACACAAACACTGCAACTGAGTAACGTCCACAAAACCTCTTAATGTTATTTTATGTTAAGTAACTGTTAACTACCATACTCTCCCCAATGTAAAAGTAGTATGTGCTTATTTTCACTTGTTATAGAAGACATAATTTTCCTGTTTTGCTTTGTTCAACCTCCATAATCTATCACCAATATATTTCAGGTAAACCTTGTATGACTTCCGAGTTTGATTCTGATAAAATAGGTGGCAAAACTGCTGTTTTCTGGAGCATATTCTTGCACTGTTGATATTTAATTTTCTGGTAATCGTAGTCACTGTGGCTCAAATAAGCATTTTTATAAATTTGATACACCTTTGAACATTTCTTATGTTGACACCAGATATGGGAGCATCCTGATGTTACCTCTGGTCGGCACTCAGGAAATGAGGATTCAATGTATCCTGAGGGTCCCATATTCAAGACCCGAATAAATACCTAGGGAAGAGTCTGGAGACACTATAACGTAGTGTCACCACCAAGGAAAAAGTGTGACATGCTGTCCTGTCTTTTCTAGTTTACAGAGTTGTTACAGTAAACATGAAATCAAATTAATATGAAATGTAAAAAGGACAGTGATTTGGTGTAACCAGTTTATGCCATTCTGAGGGAACTTCATGTTTTAACTGAGTGCCAATACCATGTGAAGATTAGATTAACTATATTTTACATAAAAGCCCCCTAATTAAGGCCCAATTACCAGGGTGTAACAGGGTTACTCTTTTTTTCTGGTAACTCCATCTGTCAACCTTATGAAGCCCATATGTGACTTACGTTTCAGGTGTGATAGTGCAACTCAATGACATGAGCTGTGGCCAAACCAAACATAAGTAGCCAGGGTGAAGATCAAGTCGGCTGCCTGAGATGCCAACTCAGACTCCACATGGCCCACGACAACCATTTGGCAACTGCCGCAAAGCTCTGTGCCTGTCCAAGCAAGTTTGTTGGGGACCCCACAAAAGCGACAACCTAAACTGAGCCGGCCACTCATCTTAACCATGACTGAATTAAAATCTATGGTATGTGGCTTAATATGAGTGTATTTGCCTATTCAATTGACTCCTAATTACTTTCATTTTAGGTCGTGAACTACCTAACGAACCCAGCTATAAATTAATTATAACCAACTAAATAGTTTAGCAAAACAAGCCTTTTTTTTTGAACTTCAGATTTTGTAGGAAGTCACATACAACCACACTTTCACTCCAGGTAAGCAGGTCCCTTTCTATCCCTGCCCAACCCTGAAGTCTGGTGACCTCCTCTGTGACTCAGTCCTCAGTGCTGCCTCTGATGAGCTCTGTGACCTTCCACAAGGATGCTGTGCCCTGGGCCTCACTGTCCTCATCCCCCTATTCCACTCTGTTCTCTCTCTGAGCAGGATTTAACCAGTTAATAAAGCATAACATGCCTGACCAGGTGGTGGCGCAGTGGATAGAGCATCGAATTGGGATGCGGAGGACCCAGGTTTGAGACCCAGAGGTCACCAGCTTGAGCGCGGGCTCATCTGGTTTGAGCAAAAGCTCACCAGCTTGGACCCAAGGTCGCTGGCTTGGGCAAGGGGTTACTCGGTCTGCTGAAGGCCCACGGGCAAGGCACATATGAGAAAGCAATCAATGAACAACTAAAGTGTCGCAACATAAAACTGATGATTGATGCTTCTCATCTCTCTCTGTTCCTGTTTGTCCCTATCTCTCTCTCTCTCTGTCTCTGTCTCTGTAAAAAAACAAAAAACAAAAACACATAACGCAGGCTGTGACCCTCTCAGTTCACAATCTTCCATGGCTCCAAGGACTCTCAGAATGAGGTACAACCCTCAGCCTCTCAGTGAAGACGTGGCTGCACCTCAGACTGTTTCACGAAGACAGAAGAGGAATCTCAGTTTTCCGGGTCTCTCCCGGGTCCACAGCCCCTCAGCCTGTCACTGCTGCCAGCTGTTACACCGGGTGTCACCCAGGAACATATCACGGTCCGGGACGCTGGGGCCGGGCTGCAGGACGTGACCGGTCCCTGGACCGGGGCTCCCAGTTCGGAGGGATAAGGCGGTGAGGGTCCCCGGGACATGCTCACTTCAACCGCGCCTCAGCGCGGCCTCCGCAATCGGACTCTCCGGCGGAGCGGGTGGCAGAGGTGGATGAGGAGAAGGCCCGGCACCATGGTTCGCTGTCTGCCCTGGTACGGGTCCCCAAGTATCGTCAGGGAGCCTCACACTTGCCGCAGGAACTCCACTTTTTCACCTTTCGCAACCAATCTCACCATGACTGGAAGCTCCTGACTCAGTGAGACTCCGTGGAGGGGAGAAAATGCCAGCGCTAAGGAGACAGAAGTTCCGCCTTACAGTACAGCCAACCCGAAAATGTGCATTCTGGGTAATGAAGTTCCTACAGTCCAAAGAGGAGTTCTCTAATTCCTTAGCCTGCTACAGGAGTGGATTTGAGGGCATATACCCAGTGGATGGATTCAACTAATTTAACCACCGGTTTTCTGTCCTAATGACGGCTTTCAGTATTAAAAAAAATATACCAAAAGGTAGTTTATTATTTCATGCATTTAATACTTAAACGAGAACAATAAAAAGGTACACAAAACTATATTGTTATAACTTTTAAAATATTAATAAAAATAAATAATACATGAAATAACAATAAAACTCTTATTTAAGATATTTCCACATTCCTTTTTTCTGAGACACAGAAAGAGATAGTGAACAGGGCAGACAGGGACAGAAAGACAGGAAGGGAGAGAGATGAGAAGCATCAATTCTTCATTGTAGCACCTTAACTGTTCATTGGTTGCTTTCTCATATGTGCCTTGAGCAAGGGGCTCCAGTAGTGCTAGTGAACACTTACTCAAGCCTGAAATCTTAGACCCAAGCCAGTGACCTTGGGCTTCAAGCAATGGGGTCATGTGTATGATCCCATACTCAAGCCAGCAACCCAGGGCTCAAGCTGGTGAGCCATCTCTCCATCTAGCGGTTTCGGGAATTCGAATATGTGTCGTCTCTGTCCCAGTCTGATGCTCTATTCACTGCGCCATCACAGATCAGGCCTACATATTGCTTCTTGATTGGCATCTGCACTTGCAATTTTTCTCTCCTATGGAAGGAATGAACATTTCTACATGCCCAAGAATAAGCTGTTATGCAGACAAACATTAAAAAAAGAGTAAGAAGTGTAAATTTGTGATTTTTCACATTGGGTGGCTGCACAGGCACCAACCTTAGAGACAACCCTGATTACAAGTGACATTTGATAATCTGGTTCACCGAATTCAACAAAAATTAGACATTGGTACTGCTGAACTGCTGTTAACTCGCTGAGTCCCACCACTGCATATTCCCCGAGAATACATTCAGACTACTAAGTGTGCTCTAGCATCGCAGGTAGAAGTGATTTCTAGGGCGTGGTTGTCACTGGTCCTATCGTGCAGCTTCCCTTGCCTGCTGGTGTTGCCTTTCTTTCTTCAGGATGTGCTCTTTCTGACTGCAAGGCATCTTGTTTCATGATGCATAGGCCATCTGCCATCAAAGTTTTTCATGCAGAACATGACTGGGACAGGTGGCTGAAGTTGTTCATGCTATCTGTCCTGCTTCAGTTCAGACCCTTATGCAAATTTAATGTAAAAAAACACGAATATTTATGGTCATCTGCCTCGAGTATATCAGAAGTCTCAGCTCTGCCTGTGCCAAAGAGGTAAGGATTAGGCTGGATTTGAACTGATGATTCTGCATCTTATCTATTTTAAACAATAAAGAACATGTTGGGAACATCAAAGACGTGCAGTTACAGGCATTCCAGAGACAATGCTGGTTGGGTTCCAGACCAACCAAGGAAATATGCCAATAACACTAGTCACATTAATTTGTAATTCCCCAGTGCATATAAAATTTATGTTTATAACATATATTACTGTAGTCTATGAAGTGTGGTATAAAGTTATGTCAAAAAATAGTAATGTACAAGCCTCGGTTGGTTGACTCAGTGGTAGAGTATAGGTCAAGTATGTGGATGTTCCAGGATCAATTTCCAGCCAGGAAACACAGGAGAAGCACCCACCTGCTTCTCCACCTTTCCTCCTGTCCTCTCTCTATCTCTCTCCACCCCTCATGCAGCCTGGGAACTGAGGAAGGCTCTGTGGCCAATGCCTCAGGTGCTGGAATAGTTCTGATTGCAACAGACCAATGCCCCAGATGGGCAGAGCATCATCCCCTGGTGGGAATGCATGATGGATCCCGGTCGAGTGCAAACTAGAGTCTGTCTCTTTGCCTAACTGCTTCTCACTACAGAAAAATACACATACACAAAAAGTAATGTATACACATTAAGTTTAAAGTCCTTTATTAGGCCCTGTCTGGTTTGCTCACTCAGTTAACGGCACTGCCTCTAAATAACCAGGTTGTGGGTTTGATGTCCAATCAGGACACACATGGGATACAACCAAAGAATGTGCAACTGAGTGAAACAGCAAATGTTTCCCTCTCCTTGCCTCATGTCTCAGAGCATGGATGTTGCTGATTTGATTCCCTGATCAGTGCTCATAAAGGAGCAGTTCAATTTTTCTCTGTCTCTCCCAGCTTCTCTCTCAAAACAAAAATAAATAAATAATATTTTATTGACTAAAACAGAAAGCAAACTATCATCTGTACCTTTCTTGTGATGCAATGTTTTTGTGGGTGGATAGTCCTGTTTAATGTTTTAAAAAATGCATTTATCAATGAAGGTCAATAAAGCGCTTCAAGTCAAGCAAGGTATGGCTGCATTAGACAATCTGGAAAATTTTACTAGGCAAATCATCTAGTTACACCATCATACATACAATAAATATAACACAAGAATGTAGCTCAATTTCTTTTCTTTCTTTTTCTTTTTCTTTAAGTGAGAGGAGGTGAGATAGTGCAACAGACTCACACATGTGCTGGACTGGTATCCACCTGGTAACCCCGTCTGAGGGCCATGCTCCCATCAACTGAGCTATTTTTACTGTCTGAGGCTGATGCTCTGATGAATGAGCTATCCTCAACACCCAGGGCCATTTTTGGAGTCACTGGCTGTAGGAGAGAAAGAGGTAGAGAAGGGGAAGAGAGTGAGGGACAGAAGCAGATGGTCATTTCTCCTGTATGTCCTGACAGGAATTGAACCTGAAAAACCTACACACTGGTTCAACGCTCTATCCATTGCTCCCACTGTCCAGAGCCACAAACTGTAGAAATAATGAAAACCAGAATGCATACCCTAAGCATAAATGAGAGTGTATTTAATAATAATTTCAATACCAATAAAAAAATAAAATTTTGAAATAATAAAGAAATTAAATTCTGGCAAATTTATTGGTATTTTGGTTAGTAAGAAAATACCTGTGTGTGTGACCGGTGTAGGTGCAGTGGATTAAGTGTTGACCTAGAATCCCAGTTCAAAATCACATGGTCACCATCTAGACTGAAGGCTTGCCAAGCTGAACACAGTGTTACTGCCTTAAGCCCAGGGTTTCTGCCTTAAACAAGGGGTAACTGGGTTGGCTTGAATACCTCCCCTCCAAGTCAAGGCACATACATGAATAACTAAAAGTGAAGAAACTATGAGTTGACTCCTCTCACTCTCTCTTCTCCAGCCTCTCCTCCATCCTGTCTTTCTCTCTCTCTCTCTCTCTAATCAATAAATTAAAAAATGCTTCTCTAATTATCACAAGGGAAGGTAACTTGTGACCTACACACATATTTAAAGATTTACAGGGGAGAGGATGATATGTATGGCATTGTAAATGCAGTAATATTAAAAATATAGTCACAAATTACATTTACAGAAATTTTAAAAGTATCATATTTCCCCATGTATAAGATGCTCCCTTGTATAAGATGTACCATAACTTTGGGACCCAAAATTTGAAAAAAAATGTATTACATAAAGTTATTGAACTCAAGTTGCATTTATCATTAAAATTCATACAACTCCTCATCACTGTCAAAACTCCCATCCATTAGTTTGTCCTCATCTGTGTCTGATGGCAAGTCACTGTTTTCATATATTGCCTCGTCCTCAGTTACATATATGGCATTTGAAATGCCACACATCTTAAATAACTTCACAACAATCTCAATCTTGATATTATCCCAGGACCTTTTCACCCAGGAACAAACTTCTACAGTAGTTGGTTTCTTCATTCTTACTGCTTGTGTCAAATTGTTCCCAGAAGCCTGACCTGTGGTGGCGCAGTGGATAAAGAGTCGACCTAGAACGCTGAGGTCACCGGTTCAAAACCCTGGGCTTGCCAGGTCAAGGCACATATGGGGGTTGATGCTTCCTGCTCCTCCCCCCTTGTGTCTCCCTTCTCTCTCTCTCTCTCTCTCTCTCTCCTCTATCAAATGAATAAATAAGATCCTTTAAAAAATTTTTAAAAATTGTTCCCAGAAGACTTCATCCATTGGTTCCATTCATCTCTCATGGCAGCTTTGAAGGGTTTGTTGATGCTGAAATATCAAGCCCCCAGGTGCTCCACCTGAGCCAGTGACACCTTGCTCAAGCCAGTGACCTTGGGCTCCAGTCAGCGATCTTAGGCTTCAAGCCACATACCTCAGATTTTCAAACCTGGGTCCTCAGAGTCCCAGGTCAATGCTCTATTCACTGCACCATCACTGGTCAGTTTATTCAAACATTTAATATGTGTAGTGAGCCTGACCAAATGATGGCACTGTGGATAGAGTTTCAGACTGGGACGCGGAAACCCAGTTTTAAAACCTTGAGGTCACCGGGTAGGGCCCAAGCTTGATGGCTTTGCAATGGTCACCCAGTCCACTTTAGACTGCTTTTTAAGGCACATATGAGAGAGCAATCAATGAACAACTAAGGAGACGCAACAAAGAATTATTGTTTCTCATCTCTCTCCCTTTCTGTCTGTCCCTATCTATTCCTCTCTCTGACTCCATCTCTGTCAAAAAACAAACAAAAAACGTGTGGTGACATGATAGTCTGCAATTCTTAAGGGCATTTTAGGAACATAAACCTTTTAAAAAATAAATTTCATTCCCCTATGTACCTTTTTTAAAAGATTTTATTAATTTTAGAGAGGAGAGAGAGATGGGGGGAGGAGCAGGATGCATTAATTAGTTGCTTCTCCTATGTGCCCTAACCAAGCAAGCTTGTGTTTCAAACCAGCAACCATAGCATTATAGGTCAAGGCTTTATCCACTGAGACCTACACGTCATGCAGGAACATTAACTTTAAAATCAAATAAAATTTTATAATTAAGAAATTATGCCTATGTGTATATGTAATATGTATTATAAAATGAGTACTTCTGCACAAAACCTATTTAAATTTTTTGAGCAAATATCACAGCAAAATAAACAAAAACTTGAAAAACATTAAAACTAGCTAATGTAAGATTTAAGAAAAATCGAAAGTCTTATCAGAAATTATAAAAACTTTAAAAAAAATTTAAAGTCTCTAGCACCCTGCAAATGGCACAACAGTCATATAAGTGTTCAGACACTCAACCAAACTGTAAACACAAGAAAATTTTGTTAGTTTTTTCTTATCCATGGAATGTCTTCCGGATGTAATAAAATCTTTCTCCTCTCATTTAAATGTGAGCACTTAAAACCCTCAGGAACCAAGTTTCTCCTTCCTGGGTGCTGTTCTCCTTTTTTTCTACAGCACCTGTTACCTTATAATTTACTATAACATAGAATTCTTTTTAACTGTGTTTTTTCAATTTTTTTCAGAGAGGAGAGAGATGGAAAGAGGGAGAGTAGGGGTACAAGCAGGAAGCATCAACTCCCATATGTGCCTTGACCAGGCAAGCTCAGGGTTTCGAACTGGTGACCTGTGTTTCAGGTTGATGCTTTATCCCACTGCACCACCACAGGTCAGGCAGATTTTTTTTTGACTCATAGGGTAGCACTTTTTTTTTTTTAAGTGAGAGGAAGGGAGCTACACAGACTACAACAGGTGCCCTGACTCGGATCCACCTGGCAACCCCCATCTTGGACTGGTGTTCAAATCAATCAAGCTATCTTCAGTTCTTGAGGCTGAGCCACAAGCTGCAAAAAAGGAGACAGAGAAGAGGGAGAGGGAGGAAAACAGAAGTAGATGTTGGCTTCAGATGGTAGCTTTTCATATGTGCCCTGAATGGGGATCAAACCCAGGATCTGCATGTTGGTCCAACACTCTATCCACTGAGCCAGCCAGAGGGCCATAGGCTAGGTATTAATAAAGGCTCTAAAGAAGCTAGGTAGTGAACAGATTTATTTATTGATGTATAATGCAGACCTAGGTGAACCCCTGAAGCAGTTGAGATGATTAGATGATTGTTGAAGCAATGAAACATGTCACCGTGGCTCTCCTTCCCATGCGTCTAAATTTTTCTTCTCACACCTTACAACATATTTCTCTCTTCACTATTTTTTCCTCAAATTCTCATGAATTTAAGGACTCAAAAATTGTAGAAACAGCCTGACCGGGCGGTGGCGCAGTGGATAGAGCATCGGACTGGGATACGGAGGACCCAGGTTCAAGACCCGAGGTCGCCAGCTTGAGCGCAGGCTCATCTGATTTGAGCAAAGCTCACCAGCTTGAGCCCAAAGTCGCTGGCTCGAGCAAGGGGTCAGTCTGCTGTAGCCACCCCCTACCCAGTCAAGGCACATATGAGAAGCAATCAATGAACAACTAAGGTGCCACAACGAAGAATTGATGCTTTCCGTCTCTCTCCCTTTGTGTCTATCCCTCTTTGACTGTCACTAAATAAATAAATAAATAAAATTATAAAAAAAAATTGTAGAAACAATTTCATTTGTAGCCAATTTTTAGGAGACTCACAGCTCACGTTATTTCTCTCATCTTAGAACTCAGTCCTTTATTACTCATTGATACTTATCAGTTCTCAAGCATCATAGAGCCTTTTCTTTTCTAGCTATTTGAGTAATCATTATAAACCCACATTAATACATTTCTGTAGTTTGCTTAACCGTAATTCCCTTCTAGATATAAATTTAAGACCCCCAGAATACACTGTCACTGCATTTCCAGGTGAAATAATCATTTTCTGAAAAGGCTGAGAGATCCTGGGATCAAAACTCCATATATCAAGTACAGATGCCCACATTCCAAATCTTCATGAATACCAACATTGAAGCCATCTGGGCACCAAATGTAAAATTGCTTTGTAACCATTATTTCCAAGTACTAGTCTTATCCTCTCAAGTTTGGAATAGCCCCTATCTCAGAAAATTTAGTAAAAATTTTATGTGCAGCCTGCCCAGGTGGTGGTGCAGTTGAAAAATCATCAGCCTGGGACACAAAAGATACACGTTCAAAACCCCAGGGTCGCTGAATTGAGCACAGGCTCAACACCCTGAGTGCCAGGTCTCTGGCTTGAGCATGGGATTATAGAAATGATCTTACGGTTGCTGGCTTGAGCCCAGAATTCAAAGCCTTGAAGTCCAAGGTCGCTGGCTTGAACAATGGGTCACTCGGTCTGCTGTAGCCCCTTGGTCAAAGCACATGAGGAAGCAATCAATGAACAATGAAGATGCCACAGTGAAAACAGACACTTCTCATCTCTTTCCCTTCCTACCTATCCTCTTTCTGTCCCTCTCCCTCTCTCTAACTTAAAAAATAAAATTACACAAAAAGTTGCACTAGCTTTATTTTCAATATTTAAACATGAGAAATATTGAATAAATCTCCATGAACAAATGAACAGATAAAGAAATAATGATACAGTAAAAGAATGTCAGGAAAAGGAGCTATCTACATAACATTAATGAATCCTTAAGTATTTATGCAACATAAATATTAGAAGAAAAAGCAGTATTATTCCCATCATACATAGTCTAGGAAATGCAAAATCTATTACACTAGAAAGTAAATCAGCCCTGGCTGGTTGGCTCTGTGGTAGAGCTTCGACTCGGCATGTGCAAGTACCAGGTTGGATTCCCAGTCAGGGAACTCAGAAGTGCCCATCTGCTCCTCCACCCTTCCCCCTCTTTTTCCCCTTGCTCTTCCCCAAGGCTCTACTGGAGCAAAGTTGGCCATGGTGCTGAGGATGGCTCCATGGCCTTTGCCTCAGATGCTAGAATGGCTACAGTTGCAACAAAGCAACGCCTCAGATGGGGAGAGAATTGCCCTTCAATGGGTTTGTCAGGTGGATCCCGGGCGGTCACATGCTGGAGTCTGTCTCTCAGCCTCCCTGCTTCTCACTTCAGAAAAATATAAAACAAAACAAAAAAGGAAAGTAGGCCCTGGCCGGTTGGCTCAGCGGTAGAGCGTCGGCCTGGCGTGCGGGGGACCCGGGTTCGATTCCCGGTCAGGGCACATAGGAGAAGCGCCCATTTGCTTCTCCACGCCCTCCCTCCTCTCTGTCTCTCTCTTCCCCTCCCGCAGCCAAGGCTCCATTGGAGCAAAGATGGCCCGGGCGCTGGGGATGGCTCCTTGGCCTCTGCCCCAGGCGCTAGAGTGGCTCTGGTCGTGGCAGAGCGACGCCCCAGAGGGGCAGAGCATCGCCCCCTAGTGGGCGTGCCAGGTGGATCCCGGGGCGCATGTGGGAGTCTGTCTGACTGTCTCTCCCCGTTTCCAGCTTCAGAAAAATACAAAAAAAAAAAAAAAAAAAGGGAAAGTAAATCGGTGAATACTTGGAGAGCTGTGAATGGCAGGGAGAGACTGTAAAAGGATATGAAGTAAAACCCATAGTGACAGTATTAGGACTACGGTGAGTTACAGTTTCACATATATGTTGAGGCTAAATATAAACCAATTTGCCCAATAACTTTTGGAAAATACATCTGTAACTATGTTTTATCCATATTCTCACTTCCCCTGAAGGGTCTTTTCTTAGTGACATCAAAAAAACCAAACAATGAAGGACTGTTTTTCAATCAATAGAAATGCTGCCGAGGTATAAAAAAATAAACATATCTGTAGATAACAGATACTTTTCTTTATCTTAGCTTCCTGCCTGGGTACAATATTTGATAAGGCACAAAAATTATAAAGCCATTGGATATTTTCAATGACAATGACTTCAACCACAAAAGATAAACATGGCAAGAAACCACATAATTTGTGTACATACTGATCCTGCAGTTCTTTTCACAGAAACATTTCTGGATGCACATTTACAACAGTCACAATCTTTCTAGCCTGTGCCTAGATTTGGACCCCCACAACCCCTATGAGGCCAGTGCTTCTGTAGCAATCGGGTTCCTCTTTAATCCCTATGGTCCTGCACCAAAGTGATCATTAGCCACGGAAGTGTAGACATTACAACACATGATGCCCTGTTTGGTAGGTTCAGTGGTAAAGCGTCAGCCTGGCATGTTGATGTTCATGATTCAATTCCTAGTTAGGGCGCTCAACAGAAGCACTCATCTGCTTCTCCACCCCTTCCTCTCTTCTCTCTCTCTCTCTTACTCCTGCAGACATGACTCGATTACACTGAGTTGGCCCTGGGTGCTGAGGTATACTCCATTGCATCAGCCTGAGGCGCTAAGAAGAGCTAAGTTGCTGAGCAATGGAGCAATATCCCAAATGGGCAGAGCATCGCCCCTTTGTGGGCTTGCCAGGTGATCCCTGTCAGGGTGCAGGCAAGAGTCTCTCTGCCTCCCCTTCTCTCACTGAATTAAAAAGAAGTGGAAACATGGCCATTGGCAATACTTTCAAAAATGACTTGTTTCACTTATACTGGCAGTCTTTGTAACAAGAAAAAAAATCCTGTGCTTTCAGAAGCAACTGATGTTGTGATACCTACCAACACTTCAAAGTGATCTCTGAGTCTCCTAAAACTCATGGCATCCAGGCTCCACATGAGGGCCACAGAATCTGGCAGGCTATTCTGGGCGGATATGGGCAACCATAAAAATTTGGCAAAAGCTGATTTTAGCACCACACTGTGCCTTCGAAGGCAGAAAAATTTTGAGACCCGTGTAAAGGTTCTTGACCTCTTCACACCTCTAGAGCCAAAATCCACTATATCCTTAATGATATAGTAAATAAAACATCCAATTAAAGATAAGTAAACAAATGGGTATTCATTATTTTATAAGCCAATGGTATATGGCTCTGGCATTTCTTGCATTGGTGACATCAACATTGGAAATATTCATCACAGGTATTTAGGGAACCCAGGTTCCTGAAGTCAGTCTGTCTACAAGCTGCCAGCTGAACACAGATGATGTTCTCTGAGGTCAACACTGAATCAGGTCCATGTCACAACTTATCAGAGTTAAATAAATGCTGACCCCCTAAGAGCACACACTATTAATTTCTTCCTACAAATCAGAGAAAAGAATCAGCTTCCCTAAGGACATTAGGATGGTGGCTGATGTAAACAGTGAGCACCTGTTAGATGGTACAGGTGAAATAAATACCTTTGGCCACAGAAATGTGAAAAGACATAAATCTGGAAAGAGTCCTGGCCACCTTAGAAAGTACAACATAGAGACACATGCTTTCCAACTAAGTAAAATATAAAAAATATCCTTACTATTAACACTTGGGTATGTAAAATTAAAATAAAAAAAATGGAGCCTCAGTTTCCTACACAGTTAACACTTTTTAAAAAAACTGTATATTTCTCATACTTCTAAGATTGTCCTCTAATATAAACTTTCATGTGTTCACACAGGTGAGAGTTGATAGAAAAAGTTTCCACATACACTGCACTGATAATGCCTTTATCTAGCGTGAACTCTCTGATGATAATGAAATCCAGTACTACTGGAAAAAGATTTCCCACATTCACTGCACTCAAAAGGCCTTTCTCCAGTGTGAACTCTCTGATGGCAAACAAGGTTAGAGCTACAGAAATAAGATTTCTCACACTCGCTGCACTTATAAGGTCTTTCTCCACTGTGAACTCTCTGATGACGACGAAAGGTATCGATACAGAAATAAGATTTCCCACATTCACTGCACTTATAAGGCCATTCTTTAGTGTGAACTCTCTGATGACGATGGAAAGCAGTTTTTGTGATAAAGGATTTCCTACATTCACTGCACTCATAAGGCCATTCTCCAGTGTGAACTCTCTGATGATAACTAAATTGAGAATTGCTGATAAAAGATTTGCCACATTCAGAGCACTGATAAGGTCTTTCTCCACTGTGAGTTCTCTGATGATACTGAAGGTAAGAGCTACTGGTAAAAGATTTCCCACATTCACTGCACTTATACGGCCTTTCTCCACTGTGAATTCTCTGATGACGATGTAAATAAGATTTTGTGGTAAAGGTTTTCCTACATTCACTGCACTCATAGGACCTTTCTTCTGTGTGAGTACTCTGATGATATCTATAGCTACTGCTACTGGAAAAAGATTTCCCACATTCACTGCATGTATAAGGCTTTTCTCCACTATGAACTCTCTGATGATACTGAAGGTAAGATCTATTGGAAAAAGATTTCCCACATTCACTGCACTTATACGGCCTCTCTCCACTGTGAACTCTCTGATGACGACGTAAATAAGTTTTTGTGGTAAAGGTTTTCCTACATTCACTGCACTCAAAGGGCCTGTCTTCTGTGTGAGTACTCTGATGATATCGAAGGCTACTGCTACTGGAAAAAGATTTCCCACATTCACTGCACTTATAAGGCCTTTCTCCAGTGTGAACTATCTGATGATAACGAAAGCCACTGCTACCGGAAAAAGATTTCCCACATTCACTGCACTCATAGGGTTTTTCTCCTGTGTGAACTTTCTGATGATACTTTTTTCTGGTATGCAAAGTCACCCGAGACCCTGAGGTTTCATCTGGCCTGTCCCTGGTATGTGTAGCCTGTTGTTGGACATGTCTAGATTCAATAACGATGTCCAGCCCTCTCTCCTGGCAGGTAAAGAGCATCTGAGACACATTGAAATTGTGGCCTTTTGCAACTGAGAGCCTGTTCACATGTCTTTCAAAATGCTTCTTTGTCATGTACTGATTCTCATGGTCCTGACACTTTGTACTGAAATAAAATAGTTCTCCACATGCGCCACATTTCAACAGCTGTGATTCCTGCTGCTTAACCAAGTTGAAAATGTCTCTCAAGACGAGGCCACAACTCTCACACGGGTGGCTCTTCTGGGAAGACAAGGCCAGAGTAGGATCCTTTGCCAGTGACACTTTTTCAGAAGCATTCTGTTCAGTGGGAGCCTCCACATCATCTGTTCCACAGCAGCAACCTGAACAAAAAGAAATGCTGGTAAATTACATGTTGACCTTATAGGAAAGATTTCTCAACATAAATGAACATCTGTCAGTTAGGCATGATTCTATGGGATGATTTCCAAGAAATGTAAGTTAAACTCTGAAGAAATGGTAGTTGCTTATTACTCTGCCCCAAAAGTCAGTCAGTGGTGGAGACCTCACCAAGGAAAGATGCCAGCATACAATGAGACACAAAAATAAAGGCTGGATCCACTACTTTTTCTTCCACAAAAGGCTTTTTGGAGAACTTTTTCTGCTGGAGTAATCTGTGCTCAAACTCATAAAAATCAATTATATTAGGCCACATGATGTAAACATCAATATAAGAGTTCAGTACATCAGGTGTTGGCGCTGCAGGAAGAGAAGAGGGAAGTGCAAACAAACAATCCCTACCAAGGACAGCAAGTACCCAGAACACTGCAAAACCAAGTAGTGCCCACAGTGCACATGTGAACACATGCATCCTCCAGGGATAGAAGGCACAGGGAAATGCAAATCCTAGGCCAGGTCACTGGGGATAGTGAGGCTCTTACCCAGCGAGGATATAAGCTCAAAGTTCTCCAGCATCACATCCAGGTACAGGCGTCTCTGAGCCTCATTAAGAAGGCCCCATTCCTTCCTGGAGAAGTAGAGGGCAATATCTTTGAAAGTCACCTGAACCTGTAGGAATTAATACAAATAAAATTACAACAGTATTTCTGAGAACCCACAATCCTTCTCCTTACATACCTTCCCCCATGCACAACTCCCTCCAGGACTCTCCAGTTCAGAGACAGCCCAGTCTGGTTACTGAATCTTATTGCCCTCAGCAACAACAGCTGGGCTAAGAGGAACGGCAGGTAAATGAGACCCAAGCCAGTGTTTTTCAACAGCTGGTCCGTGAATTGATTGACTAGGAATTTCATGTTGGTCCATGAGAAAGTTAATCACCCTGATATTACAGAAATATTACAGATACAATATTAGTCAAATTAGTTTATGATCAGGATGATTTCTACATTAGCAATAATTCTATTTTTACCATTCCCCAAGTGTAAAAAGTTGATCTAATCTCAGGGCCATGCCTGCAGGGCCTCATCCTTCCTGCCAAGAAATTCCACTGAGAATCCCACATTATGCTTCCATTCCACGGCCAAACGTGGGTTATGCTTCATCCTTAAATTCTTACACCAGGCTCTCAGACAAGCTCTAGCTGTACACACCATTTTGTAACCTCTACTTCCTTCGCATATATGAAACTAAAGTCTCTTTCAGCTCTGCCACCTTCTTGCTCCATACCACAGGAATCTCTGTGAACTCACCCATAAATCTTTATTATATGCGGCTTAAGTGTCTGTTGCCGATAGCTTATTGGTTGCTTGCGTAACTGTACTAGCCAATGGGGTGAAGTTGCCACGGCATTCAAATAGTCCTGCCTTCTGGCATGCCACCTCACAAACTGAGGTTAAAGATTGGAGCAATTATTATGCTGTTAAGAAATCTTAACACCAGAAGGGGTCTTTGCAATGGTATAAGACTAGAGGTTCTCCAATTGAAAAATAATGTCATAATAGCTAAGTCTTTGGCTCCTCTAAAGGTGAAATACACGTCATTCCAAGAATTGATTTGGCTCCATCTCAAACAGGGTTGCCATTTCAATTGAGACGTAGACAATTTCCTATAAAACTTGCCTTTGCTATGACCATCAATAAGTCTCAGGGCCAAATGCTTAAGCGTGTTGGCATTTTTTTACCTGAGCCTGCATTTGGACATGGTCAACTTTATGTTGCCTGTTCAAGAGTTCGTGAAAGAACGGACGTAAAATTAAAAATAATTGATGGTCCTCTGCAAGGTGAGCTTAAAAATGATGGAAAGATCCACACAAAAAATGTTGTGTACAAAGAGATCTTTGACATGTGAATTAACATTTTATTATTTAAATCACCTTTATTTATTGAGCTAGCGGTGGCTCTTAAGAAATGTACCGCCAGTGGTTTCCTTCATTGCACTCTACTTTAAGCAATTAAGCAAGTAGAAGGGGGAAACCCCGTGGGGCAGTAAGCAAAGGGGCGTCCTCGACGCCTGCCCTGGGTAATTCAGTTTGAATTAGCAGACACCTTTGCACAAATCATTTTAATTACAATTTATAATATCTAGAACAGCGGTCATTTCATATGACCGCCGGGCTTTCTAGTTTCATATATGGTATCCAGAGAGTGCTTAATGTACTCAAGCAGGATTCTGAAACACTGAAGCGGTCTAAGGGATCCCAAATCTAGAAAAAGCCCTAAATGAGGCTCTGATGTCATCCTTGTCTCATTTTGATCACTAGTACAATATTTTTCTCCCAGAAACCAATGCAAAGAAATGACCCCTTTCACTCTGCACTTTATGTGCTGTCCCTTCACAATCCCACAACCGTCTTCTCACCACTCAAACTTGGGTCCAGGCACATATGTAAAAGCAATTAATGAAGAACTAAGGTGCTGTAACAAAGAATTAATGCTTCTCATCTCTCCTTTCAGTCTGTCTGTCGCTATCTGTCCCTCTCTCTGTCTCTGTCACAAAACAAAACAATGAACCATGGCAACAACTCTGGTCCATCAGCACTCCTATGGTTATAGCACATGCCTTCTCCTGAGCTCCCTGCCACCTCCCTTAACCCCATTATCTGTTTTCACTGTGCAGACACACAGAGCCTGTTAAACCCAGGAGAGACCCACTCCTTTATCCTATGCAAATGCTCCATTATCTCCATTATATTGTAGATGCCAACACTGTCACTCTGCCATTTTACAGATATTAATCTAGAGTTCTCTGCTCTTTGTTTTCAACACAAAGAATGGAACCATCTGCTACCTGTTCTCAACTCAGTGGCATCTACAAGCATTTTGACATGCTGGCGACTCTCCCTGGGTTAACCTTCCAGATCTGTTTACATTTATCAGCACATATTGGGGCATGGTTATTTCACCTATAGCCTGCACTCGGGACACAGGGCTTCGGGGTACTGCATGGATTTCTGCATCCAAGAACTGAGAAAATAGCAAGAAAACAGTCTGGAGGTGAGGAAGGAGAAACCAGAACAAAGCAGAAGAATGGTGGGCCTGCAATGTCTGGGATCCTACACTCCAGCCTGTGACCTCAGTGTTCTTGACTGAGGGAATAAGACCAGACAGAAAAGTCTAGAAAATAACAGACCAGGGGTGTGGAATTTGCTTGTTATCAGTTACTGGAAAGGAAATTGCAGCTCCAATAAGAAGAATGAATGAAAGGATTATCAAGGACAGACCCTCCGGCCTCCTCTCTCCTTCCCCTCCCTAAGACATGAAAGTCATGTAGGCCTTCAAACAAAGAAGTCACAGAAATCTAGCATTTGTCACATGAAAGCTCAGGCTGTAAAGGTATATAATATGTAATAAATCTAACTTCAGGGAGCATGAGTTTTGTTGTCTATTTCGGGGTCATGCAGCTGCGCATGCTAAATAAATCCTACCTCCTTTATCAAGTTGTTGGGTGTTTTCACCCTCCTTTGATCACTGCACTAGAGGCATCAGGATCCCAGACACTACAAGGTGGTGTCAGGACCAGAGAGAATCGCTGACACCCAATCCTGAGTTGTCCAGTTTACATAAGTGGTTTTTCCACCTTTGGAACCAGTGGGAAGACATAACCACTACTCTCTAACCAGTTCTAGAGTCTAACCAGTTCTGACCTCCAGCAAACTTTTCTCTGGGACTCAGTCCTCAGTGCTGCCTCTTCCCAGCTCTGTGACCTTGAACACGGGCTCAACTCCCAGGCCTCACTGTCCTCATCACCCCATTGCAGTCTGTCCTCTCTCAGCAAGACTTAAGACACCTTGAAAACCCATGTTCCTCTCTGTTCACAACCTTCTATGGTTCCAAAGACCCTAAGAATGAAAGTAGAGGCCTCTGCCTCCCAGTCTAGACATGACTGACTGCTTGTAAGGCCAAGGGTTCCCAACATTGTGACCATTCCCATACAGGTTTCTTGCTGAATTCAGGCAGATGGTAAAGAAAGAGTGCAGCCCGAGGATGGTGGGCCATTCTCTTTATTGGTGTCTCCCCAAGACAGGAAAGCCACAAGAAAGCCAAGGAAAAGCAGAAACCTGCTTTTCTCCCAGAGGGCAAGAGATCAGGTGTAGCAGGAAGTGACTCAACAAAGGATAGTCACTCAGATAACTTATAAATGGAAGGAGAATTTATTAAAGCCAGCGGGGAAGGTAGGGTTTGTAGCTCCAAAACACGAGCTCCCCGAAGTTGCTTTTCTCACAGGTTATATATGATAGATATGTGAATTTACCAGGAATTTCAAACTGCCCTCTTGATGTTCCACTTATCTGTCAGACCTCACCTTTACTTACTGGACTATCAACCCTGAGACAGAGGAATTCCAAGAAGCTGGCAAGCCGCCCCAAGGAGGAGCATTCCAGACATACCAGAACTTCTAATCAATACCCACATGCTCAAGATTCTTCCTTACCCTATAAAATTCATCCCCCTAGCTTGTACTGGTGCCCTTCTCCCTAGAGAAGTGCCTGGCAGGGTTCCTTTCTTCCTTTCAATAAAGCCTGTTACTCTGGTCTTTTTGGACTCCCATGGATTCCAACATTTGGTGCTGAAACCTGGGACAGGGTACTAACTGCCTGGATGATCCCTCTTTGCTGTCCAAACTTACAACCAGGGAAGCAATGGGCAGCGGCAGCTCGTCCCAGGCTTACTCCCTGATTCTGTTTGGACGTGTAATTGTAGGTTGATTGGCTGGTAGTCTAAAGCTGTCCTGAACCCCTGCTGGACCAGACAGTAAGGAGTCTCTCCCTTCCCCTTCCCTGGTCGGCTTCTCTTTTCCACAAAATTTTCTCTGGTCGGACGGTTTTCTCTACATGCCTCACATTTTGAGGGGTTTGACTTTCAGACTCAGTAGACTGCACGAAAGACTAGGCGCCTAGCCAAACCTCTCCACTCTCTCAGACTTCCTGTCCTCAGATCTCCCTGACAGGTGGTGACAATCTCTATCAGGGAAGACTCCCCCACATGGAGATGTTCTCCTCTGGGGACAGTGACAAAAGGCAGGGACATCCCCTCTTGCTCACCTGTCTCCACAGCTCTTTAGAGTATAAGCCTTCTGACCAGACTCCTCTAGGATGTCTCATAAAAAAAAACTCACTAAGTTGGGCCTCTCTGACCTTAAGCCAAAAGGACTCATTTTCTTCCATAACATGGTGTGGCCCCAATATAAATTAGACAATGACTCCCATTGGCTTGAAAGCGGGACATTCAATTACAATATTCTGAGGAACCTAAATAATTTTTGCCACCGGACTGGAAAGGGCATCAGTATTCCTTACATGCAGACTTTTCTTCTCCCTTCGCTCCTGTCCTTAATTTCTGTGCCTTCTGTTCTACACGCAGGCCGTTTTTTGGCCAAAGAAACCGCACCTAAAGCCTCCGCTCCTAATCTTTCCTTCTCCGTGGACTCCCAATTCTCCTCCCCTCCTGCCTGATCCCCAGGGGCACCCCTCTCTCGGGATCCCTCTCTGGTCCCTCGGCAAATCTCTTCACTTGAGTCTCTTCCGTCCAGAAAGCCCCCTCCCCTCTCTTCGCTGAATCCTCTTTCTCATTCACCTGCAAATACCATTCTCTCTTTCTCCTCCCCTCCTGGCCAGGGCCCCCTCCCTTTTCCACTGTGTTCTTAGACCCCACCACCCCCTTAGAGAAGGGTGGCTCTGTCTCTTATTCTTTTTTGACCCATTCCCCACTCCCCACCGGCTTTGGCTCTATCTTATCCATCCTCCCACCCCACCGATTTCGGCTACAGCTATGCCCTTCTCCACCTCGTCCTCTCCCCTCTCTTCAGAGCTCCAAATCTTTTTGATTTCTCTAACCACGTGCGCCACCACTAGCACCTCAACCTCCTCCTCCTCTTGCAGATTCTGATCCTCCTTCTTTCCATCCAGCTGTTCACACTGTCCATCCGTCTGCTTTCCCTCTTCCTCCCCTCTATGCTGACAACTCCCTGCCATCTCGAAAAACTTAAAAAAGCAGAATTGTCTATTGAGCTGTGAGTAAGTAATACATTTTGTCTCTTTGTCAGAAAATACCTCTAATATAATTTTAATTGAAACATGTAAAGCGCGCTCATTTAAATTTCTTAATTTGTAATTTATATATAAAATCTTTGCTTAATGTGTAACTGTGTCTGTTTCTAAGGCCTTAAACCAATAATTACCCGCCTCTTAAATCAAGTCTTACTCATCACCACGGAATCTCCCTGCAATACACCCACCCTCCTGTTCGAAAAGCTTCAGGGGATTATCACCTCTTATAAGTCTTACACCTAATGAATGAGGCAGTAATTTCCCTCCATCCAGTAATCCCTAATCTCTACAGGTTACTGTCCTACATTCCCTCAATCACCACTTACTTCATGATCCTAGACCTCAAGAATGTCTTCTTTACCATTCCTATATACCCTGACTCTTACTTTCTGTTTGTTTGTTTTTTTGACACACCCTGACACTAATGAAGCCCAGCAACTTACACGGACTGTTTTACCTCAGGGGATCAAAAACAGCCCACACCTGCTTGGGCAGGCACTAGCTCAGGATTTAGCAGCATGCAATCTCAAAACTAGTACTCTCTTACAATATGTAAATAACCTACTCTCTGCAGCACTTCCCTTCCTGCCTCAAGTAGACACACTACCACCCTTCTTAACTTCCTTGCCATGAAGGGATATTGTGTCTTCTCTGCTAAGGCTCAACTTCACTCTTAGTCCGTAGTCTATCTGGGCATCGCCTTAACCCCCACCACCATATATGATCTATGGTGAGACCATAGTTTGATCTATGGTCTCACCATAGATCAAACTCAGACCCTCCACAGTCTCCAACCACCTAACACCACATATCAACTCTTTTCTTTCCTCAGTCTAATATGCTTCTTTAAACACTGAATTCCCAATTTGCTCTCTTAGTCAAGACCCTCAGTGAGATTTTCTGAGCATGGCTTTTAAGGGCTATAATGACCAAGGAAGTAACAGAAAAGGCAAACAAGGCCCAAAAGAAGTCAGAAAATACCAGATGGTGGCATACGCTCTTAAGGCTCCAGTGTCCTAAAGGGCTTCATAGGATTCCATTAGGGCCCTGCTCCAGAGTGAAAAGAAAGGTCATTGAACTAAAGCCTGCCACGCTTCCTGACTCCACTGGTTTACACGTCTGTGCTGTGGAAAGAAGGACACGAGAAGGTAAGCTGCCCCCTTGCTCCATGGAGGGAGGGTTCAGTCTCTTCTACCCTGCTCCAGCTACCTGTGACCTGACCTTGCCCAGCATGCTGGGAATTGCCACTGAAGGCCCAAGGTCATTGTTCACAAGCCTATTTTATTTCTTACCAGTAGCAAATAAGTTGATCTCATTTCTTGTAAACACAAGGGCCATCTACTATGCCTTGCCTAATATTTCAGTCTTATTTATCCCTCAAAGATCTCTACTGTGGGTATTGACAGTCTGATTTTGTTACTTTACTTAATATATAGTATCTTCTTTATTCCTCTTGTCTCAATGCCCCATGCCTACTGTAGGCTGGGACCTGCTGCTAATTCCGGCTAGAAGCAGTGGTCACTAGGACTTAAACTCTAACTGCAAAGTGTAGAAATGTAACCACCCTTTCCCTAATTATTTGCAGGATTTACATGTTACTCAGCAAACTGTTCAAAGACTGTCCAAGAGGTGGTTCCAGCATTATATCACCCAAGGACTGACTTTCACGTGGACAGGTCCACACACCGTGATCCTGACAACTCCCACTGCTGCTAAGGGCGACTATTTCCTCCACTCTGACCATCTGGAGCTCAGAAACAGAGAAACAAACCCGACCTCTTGTCCTTCTATTCTCTATTCACCTTTCAGCCTGCCTTACCCAATCAGGGGCTTTCTACTTGTGTGGGACCAACACCTATATATATGTGTCTCCCTACTAATTAAATAGAAACCTGTACTCGAATCAATCTCACCCCAAATATCAACCTAATCCCACCCCATGAGCCTCTTCCAGTTCCTAATACACTAACCATCAATCTAAGGACCAAACGAGCTATACAGGTAATTTCTCTTGTTGTTGCTTTAAAATTTTCTAAAAAGGTAGGTTTAGGAGCAGGGGGACTGGACACTTCCCGGTTTCATTTCTACTCTCTCTCTCTCTCTCTCTCTCTCTCTCTCTCTCTCAAGCCCAGCAAATTCGTAAACATGGAATTAGTGGTTTCACACAAACTGGGTGTCTTGACTATTGCCTCTCATTGATCCACTCACTCTTCTATTTATTTTTCTAACTTTTGAACCCTGCCTCTTATGTTTGTTCACTAGTTTCTTACAGAACCGCATGCAAACCTTCGCCAATCAGAAAATTGGAAAAAATCTACCTAACCCTACACACCAACCCTGAAACCTGCCCTCCCGAAACAGAAAAATCTGAAACACTGTATCAGCAAACCTCCTAAATCCTATCTTTCAAGCTCTACAGGTCCCCTAACTCTAAAGCTCTCCCTTATCCCTGAAGAACTAGGAGAATAAATAGCATTCACCTCTTAATGCTTCTCAGTCTTTTTACCCTTCACATAGTAAGGGGACAAGATTGCTGGGTCTTCTGGGCTGAAGAAGAGCCTACAAACGGACATGACACATTTCTTTTAGCTCAAGCTAACTGCTCTCTTCTGGGCTGCCAGGAAAGAATATCTCTAATTTTACCAAGGAAGAACTTTTACCCCCTGCTATCCAACCCTCATCTTTGCATTCCTATTCTCCAAATACTTGCCCCCTTTCTTTATCAAGTTCCTACAGGCCAGGATGAGAGAAATCTCTAGGATTACCTACAATCAAATGCTCCTACACTCCTATTCCCCAATAACCCAAGGAGAACTTCACGAGGGAAATACAAATAGGTAGGGATGACAGCAGGAAGAAGCCGCCCCTCAGCCTGAGAAGTTTCCGCCGAATGTTCGCCAAACCCCCTTCCTTTTAAACCACACATACTCAGTCCTTCTAAAACTTAAACCAACAGGTTCCCTATCT
Organism: Saccopteryx leptura; assembly: GCF_036850995.1. NCBI lineage: Eukaryota > Metazoa > Chordata > Mammalia > Chiroptera > Emballonuridae > Saccopteryx > Saccopteryx leptura. Next base: position 82,208,918 of record NC_089505.1, on the reverse strand, counting down.
CTAAAAACCTCCACATGTCCTCCCATTTGAGAGGAACCAGACTAGTACATCTCATGAGGCTCATCCAGGAGACCATGTATCACCATGTCACTCTGTCTACTTGGCACTCGCAGCACGCAATTCACAATTATTATCTCGCAAAATTTTTTTACTTCCTCATTAAGGTTTTTGAAAACATCGCCTGGTTCAGACCTCACAGCATGGAGATTAATGACCCCCTTAACTAGATGGGGGACTTGGCTTGGCAAGGTTCCCTTCTTGAGTTCTCTCCAGAAGAAGCAATAATTTTTCAATTTTTTTGTTCTTTCTCCTCGTCACTCCTCACCGTATATTATAAAATTAATAACTGCCTTTTTTTTTTTTTTTTTGTATTTTTCTTAAGTTTGAAATGGGGAGGCAGTCAGACAGACTCCCACATGCGCCCGACCGGGATCCACCCAGCATGCCCACCAAGGGGTGATGCTCTGCCCATCTGGGGCATTGCTCTGTTGCAACCAGAGCCATTCTAGCACCTGAGGCTGAGGCCATGGAGCCATCCTCAGTGCCTGGGCCAACTTTCCTCCAATGGGAGCCTTGGCTGCAGGAGGGGAAGAGAGAGACAGAGGAAGGAGAGGCGGAGGGGTGGAGAAGTAGATGGGCGCTTCTCCTGTGTGCCCTGGGTGGGAATCGATCCCGGGACTCCTGCATGCCAGGCTGACGCTCTACCACTGAGCCAACCGGCCAGGGCAATAACTGCCTTTCTTTTATATGTAACCACAGAGTTTAGAAATGATAGATATGTGAATTTACCAGGAATTCCAAACTGCCCTTTTGATGTTCCACTTATCTGTCAGATTTCATCCTTACTTACTGGACTATCACCCCTGAGACAGAGGAATACCAAGAAGCTGGCAAGCTGCCTCAAGGAGGAGCATTCCGGACATACGAGGACTTTTGATTCAACACCCACATGCTCAAGATTCTTTCTCACCCTATAAATTAGCCCCCCTAGCTTGTACTGGTGCCCTTCTCCCCGGAGAAGTGCCCGGCAGGGTTCCTTTCTTCTTTTCTTTTCTTTTTTTTTTTTAACAGAGACAGAGAGAGAGTCAGAGAGGGACAGAAAGGGACAGACAGACAGGAACAGAGAGATGAGAAGCATCAATCATTAGTTTTTCGTTGCACGTTGCGACACCTTAGTTGTTCATTGACTGCTTTCTCCCATCCAAGTACTAACCAGGCCCGACCCTGCTTAGCTTCCGAGATCAGACGAGATCGGGCGCGTTTAGGGTGGTATGGCCGTAGACCATTGACTGCTTTCTCATATGTGTCTTGACTGCGGGCCTTCAGCAGACTGAATAAACCCTTGCTCAAACAAGCGACCTTGGGTCCAAGCTGGTGAGGTTTTGCTCAAACCAGATGAGCCCGTGCTCAAGTTGGCGACCTTGAGGTCTCGAACCTGGGTCCTCTGCATTCCAGTCCGATGCTCTATCCCCTGCACCACCGCCTGGTCAGGCTTTTCCTTTCAATAAAGTCTGGTCTTTTCGGACTCCCATGGTTTCCAACAAAATATATACTTTTACAGTATCTAAGCAATCGGCATGTGATTTCTTTAAGGTTTCCCAGGACTCAAGGAGAGTAGTAGGAAAGATTCGGTGAGGTCAATAAGGGGGAAAGGATTTCCAGATCACTGGCCATAGTTAAATACAGATCATGCTATTCTTGTTTTATATTGTAAGTGACTCTTAAGCATTCCTTGAGAGAACTATGAGATGTAGTTGATTTATCACTGCCTGACTCGGTTCCCTTTGCGGGGTCCTTTCTTTTGCATTTTATTCATTTCTTTCTACTTAGGTAAGAGGAGGCCTGCCCCTCCTTCCTCACAGGGAGGAAAAAGAAATCCTGCTGCACCTCCCAGTGGTGGGGGCAGAATCTTTCTTCCCCTACTGTTCGTTTCTTTCAAAACTTTCTGGTGCAAAACCGTCTCCTCCAGCACACATTAGCAAAAACAATGGCGCTTCTCAGGCAGGAATGCAACCCGCAATTTGCAATCAGCTGCTTTGCTCTGCGGGCCAGCACACACGAGGTAGCCCAGCGCCATTTTTAAACAATAAAAGTGAGAAACTAAATAAACATAAGATTTACAAACTCATTTGCCCGGCGCCGCACTCACCTCAGCCGGGCGCCTCAACGTAGCAGCCGCCATCGCCCTTGGACTCTAGGGAGTCCAGAACGCGCGGGCGCGGCGGGCAAACAGGTGGCTCAGGGCACGGAAGTCCCGGTACCAACCCTGGCGCAGGTCGCCCGGGAGAGCATCACCGAGACACACTTCCGTCTGCGTGCACGGACCAGGATTCTTGAATCTCCCGTTTTCCTTCCCCACGATAACCACCGCGACTCACCGTTCCAGAATCAATGACTGATCTTAAGAGTCGACCAACCACAAGCAAGAATAACCACGTAAGTCCCGCCCCTAAGCCTTGTACCTGAGCGAAAACACCGTTTGCGAGATCTTCTCTGGCGTTCTCTGCGGTCGACAGCGCAGCGCTTTCTGGGTAATGTAGTTCCTGGAGACCAAGGCGGTCATTCTTTCCTGCAGCTAAGGCTCGGACTCCCGCAGGTGTATTGCCGGGAAATTCAAGTGTCCCTGTCTAAATGACGTTTTGAAAATGGCCGGAAGCCTGACCGGGCGTTTGCACAGTGGAAAGAGCATCGGACTGGGACACGGAGAACACAGGTTTGAAACCCCGAGGTCGTCAGCTTGAGTTCTGACTCATCTGGTTTGATCAAGAGTCACTGGGTAGGCACTCATGTGCCTTCCAGTTAAAGCACATGAGAACAAAATGAATGAACAACTAAAGTCCTGCAATAAAGAACTGATGCTTCTCATCTCTCTCCCTTCATGCCTGTCTGTGCCTCTCTCCCTCTGTCTGTCTCTCTCTGCTTCTGTACAAACAAACAAACAAAATGACCAGAACGTCGCTGTTATCAAGCTCCTTCCTCACTTTGATGCACAGACTGCGCTTTAATAAGGTGACCAACTTTTTTACAATGAAATGGAGGATAAAAATTAATTGAAGAAAACAATATTGTAAATAAAAGAAATATTTTATTCATTGCAACATTAATACACTATAATATGATAAATGCGGCCCTGGCAGGTTGGCTAAGCGGTAAAGCGTCGGCCTGGCGTACAGGAGTCCTGGGTTTGATTCCCAGCCAGGGCGCACAGGAGAAGCGCCCATCTGCTTCTCCACCCCTCTCCCTCTCCTTCCTCTCTGTCTCTCTCTTCCCCTCCCGCAGCCGAGGCTCCACTGGAGCAAAGTTGGCCTGGGCGCTGAGGATGGTTCTATGGCCTCTGCCTCAGGCGCTAGGGTGGCTCTGGTTGCAACAGAGCAGCACCCCAGATGCGCTGAGCATCGCACCCTGGTGGGCATGCCGGGTTGACCCCGGTCGGGCGCCTGCGTGAGTCTGTCTGACTGCCTCCCTGTTTCCAATTTTAGAAAAATACAAAAAAAAAAAAAAAAAAAGATAAATGTATAATAAAAACATTTGTAATATTTAATAATGTAATTATGCTTACATGCCTATTAATTTTTAATAATCACTGTAAGAACAAAGTACTCATTAAATACAAATACATTACATCACACTCAATGGATTGACTCTGCATCAATCACTTGTGGACATTTACAGATTAGTCTTCCAATATCAAAAAGGAGGACATGTAGGAGGACACTTCTAGAGAGAGGATGTAACTTACAAAAAAAGAACTGTCATCCCTGGGAGAGGACAATTGCTCACCTTAGCTTTAGGGCAAGCAAGTATAAATTAAAATTTTTTCTTCTCTACAGATAATTTCTATGTAATAAAAGTAGATATCTTGATAAAAATAAGTAAAATACAGGAATGTCTAAAAAGTACAAAAAGTCATGGATTTAACCAATGACCGTCAACCAATTACTTCAACCAAATACATTCAATGACAGCTGGCACAATAGATAAAATTCCAGTGGAAAACATGACATCAGATTAAAAGCCTGAGTTGTACTGTCAGTTCATTCAGGCCAGGGTCGTTCCAAAAGTGGATCTCAATCCTCAGCCTTCAGTCTTGTGTTCTTTGGGAGAAAGAACTCAGAGAACACAACTGCGGAAGCAAGCATAGTGAAAAAAATTTTTTTTTCAAAGATCCATTTTAGGTTTTTTTTTTTTTTTTAAGATTTTATTTATTCATTTAAGACAGAGGGGGAGAGAGAGAGAGAGAGAGAGAGAGAGAGAGAAGGAAGAGAGAAAGGAGAGAGGAGCAGGAACCATCAACTCCCATATGTGCCTTGACCAGGCAAGCCCAAGGTATTGAACCAGCGACCTCAGCATTCCAGGTCGACGCCCCATCCACTGTGCCACCGCAGGTCAGGCGCATAGTGAAATTTTATAAGAAATACAGTACATATTGAACAAAGAGAGTGTGGGCTCACCCAAAAATGAGTGGTCAGATGGAGTTATTGGTTCAGATATTATTCCTGCTTCGTTTGAAGATAAAATAAAGTTAAGAGACAGATACATATAAAAGGTTAAGAACAGGTCTGGCTTCCAGCCTGGGGCATGGGCCTGGTTCTCAGTTTCTGGCCTGCCCAGTGTGGATATTGGGTCATACACCCCCAAAATACACCAAAAATATTAAGTGCTTTCTAATGCACTCTAGTAAAGGTCATAATTTTTTTAACTTTTTAAAAATTTTTCTTTTTTTTACAGAAACAGAGAGAGCGTCAGAGAGAGGGATAGGGACAGACAGACAGGATAGGGAGAGAGATGAGAAGCATTAATCATTAGTTTTTCATTGCGACACCTTAGTTGTTCACTGATTGCTTTCTCATATGTGCCTTGACCACCAGCCTTCAACAGGTCGACTGACCCCTTGCTCGAGCCAGTGATGTTGGGTCCAAGTGTTGGTGAGCCTTGCTCAAGCCAGATGAGCCTATGCTCAAGCTGGCGACCTCAGGGGTCTTGAACCTGGGTCCTTCGCATCCCAGTTCGACGCTGTATCCACTGCGCCACTGCCTGGTCAGGCAAGGTCATAATTTTTTTAAGTGAGAAGGGGAGAGACTAGAACAGACTCCCACATGTGCCCCTACTGGGATTCACCCAGCAACCTCCATGTGGGGCTGTTTCTCAAATCAATCGAGCAATCCTCAGTGCCTGGGGCGGACACTAGAATGAACTGAGCCATTAGCTGCAAGAGGAAAAAAGAGAGAGGAGAAGAGAAGCCGCTGGTCATTTCTAATGTGTGCTGTGATGAGGAATCAAACCAGGGATGTTCATACTCCAAACCCCCTTCCTTTTAAACCACACATAATCAGTCCTTCTAAAACTTACATCAACAGGTTCCCTGTCTTTAAAAATCTCCACATGTCCTCCCATTTGAGAGGAACCAGACCAGCACATCTCATGAGGGTCATCCAGGAGACCATGTATCACTATGTCACTCTGTCCACTCAGCGCTTGCAGCAAGCAATTCACAATTATTATCTCGCAATTTTGTTTTTTTTTTTACTTTCTCACTCAGGTTTTTGGAGACATTGCCTGGTTCAGACCTCACAGCACGGAAATTGACGACCTCCTTAACTGGATGAGAAACTTGGCTTGGCAAGGGATTCTTGAGTTCTTTCCAGAAGAAGCAATAATTTTTCAATTTTTTTTCCTCTTTCTCCGCGTCACCCCTCACTGTATATTATAAAATAACTGCCTTTCTTTTATATGTAACCACAGAGTTGAGAAATGATAGATATGTGAATTCCATACTGCCCTTTTGATGTTCCGCTTATCTGTCAGACCTCACCCTTGCTGGACTGTTGCCCCTGAGACAGGAAATCCAAGAAGCTGGCAAGCTGCCCCAAGGAGGAGCATTCGGACCTACCAGGACTTTTGATTCAACGCCCACTTGCTCGAGACTCTCCTTTTACCCTATAAATTAGTCCCCCTGGCTTGTTGTACTGGTGCCCTTCTTTTGGAGGAGTACCTCGGCAGGTCTTTCTCCTCTAATAAAGCCTGTACACCTGGTGTTCGAGTGCCATCTCATTCTTACACCATGATGTCATGCTCTCCCCCGCCTGTGTGCGAGCAAGGATATATAAGCAGCCCCTGAACTATTTTTGGCACTGCACGATTTGGGCCTACCAGTTGCCCTGTGTCAGCCATATGCGGCCGGCATATTAATAAATCTCCTCCTCTAGTAAATCTCTTCAGAATTCATCTGGACTGAGTGTCTCTACATGAACTTGATGAAATGAGGTACAGTGCCTTTCAGAATCTGGGGTGCAGTACTTTATAACACAAGGACCCCGAAAATAAAGGCACAATCCCCCTGTCTCCTAATCAAGGCCTGACTTCACCTCAGACTCTTTTAATGCAGACAGAAGAGGAATCACAGTCTTCCGGGTCCTCCCGGCTCCACAGCCCCTCAGCCGGTCACCTCTATCACCCCGTGTGTCACCCACGAGCGCCTCACAGTCCGGGATGCCAGGGCCTGGGCTGCAGGACAGGACCGGCCCCGCACCAGAGCGACGACCCGGAGGGGCAGAGCATCGCCTCCTGGTGGGCAGAGCGTAGCCCCTAGTGGGCATGCCGGGTGGATCCCGGTTGGGCGCATGCGGGAGTCTGTCTGACTGTCTCTCCCCATTTCCAGCTTCAGAAAAAAAAAAAAAAAAATATATATATATATATATTTAAAACATTCTCATGTATTACAATCCATTCCTACCGCTCATGTTCATGGTTGCGGTTGGCTGGAGCCAATCACAGCTGTCCTCCAGGACAACACCAAATTTTTATTGGATAATGTGTAACATACGCATTAGGTCGTTGTGAGGTCAGGAAGTAAACTACCCTCCTTTTAATCAAGCAGTCAGCTAACTAATTGCAGAAACCCTTTTGACGAAGAAAATGGCTAAAAAAAAAAAAAAAAAAAAAAAAAATGAGATTGTACTTTTCAGCAGGAATGGACAGAGGAATTTGCCTTTGTGGAAAGCGCAGGTTCTGTAGTGTCTAATATGCAATGATAAAATTGAATCGATAAAACGGTCAAATATAAAGCAGCACTTCGACACACGCCAACTATATTTGCATTGAAATATCCAGTAAGGGACAGAAGAAAGAAAGCATGTCAAGAGCTACTGTGCAGAGTGCAAGCTAGTCAAGCAGCAACTCCGTGTTTGGACCCAACAAGGTGACTGGGTTTCAGCTAGCTTTGCTGGTGCTTTAGCAATTGTGAGAAACGGAAAGCCATTCACAGATGGGGAGTATGCCAAAACATTCATGCTTGATGTTGTCAATAAACTTTTTGGATAAAGACAAGATAATCAAACAAATAAAAGACAAGCCTCTGTCAACAAGAACTATTCATGATTGTACCATCATGATGGCAAATCAAATTGAGGCAACACAAGTGAAAGACATAAGTGCAGCACCATTCTTTTCTCTCACTTTGGATGAGTCAACAGACATAAGCCATTTATCCCAGTTCAGCGTGATTGCAAGGTATGCTGTTGGTGACACACTACGTGAGGAAAGTCTTGCTGTTTTGCCTATGAAAGAGACAACAAGAGGGGAGGATTTATTCAAGTCTTTCACTGAGTTCGCTAAAGAAAAAAATCTACCAATGCATAGACTTATTTCGGTGTATACTGATGGTACTCTGTGCATGGTAGGGAAAAACAGGATTCGTAGCATGTTGTGAGTCGGGGGCACAGAGAGAGAGATTAGCAGACGAAATCATCAAGGACTAGCAAAGGACCACCGCTCGCTCAGAAAAATGGCCCCGAGTTCATGCAGTGTCCTAATTTTATTCAAAAGTCTTCAAAAAATTTGTTTACTGAGAAATTGGCATAACATCAAGAGTAACTTTTACTTAAAGATACATAGAGCGCACCTGCAAGATAGCTTAGTAACAACATAATATCAGAAGGCATTAATTACTATTGCTTCTATGGATCCCACAACATTCCTCTCCTTATCTTAAGGGATAACCTTGGAAAGTACAGAAATCTTATGAGAATGTTTTACTGAGAAAAGCCCAGCAACTGCCTTCAGTCACATAGACTTGTTTCAGTGACCCGCCTTCAAGTCACAAAACAATTCTCTTAGCAAAACATTCTTTTCTTGTTGGCTGTGTTCCCATCCAAGGCCATGCAATGGATTATTCCACGACAGTAGCACCTATTTGTGAACATGAAAAGAGACTCATCCTAAGTTTTCACTGCATCCTACATCAGGAGGCGCTTTGTGCTCAGATGTGTGGCGAGCAACTAGGTGAGGTGATGTCTCTGGTCATTCGGGTGGTCAACTTTATTGTTGCCCGAGCTTTAAATGATCGCCAGTTTAAAACACTGCTGGATAAAGTTGGGAATAATTATCCTGGTCGGCTTCCACACAGCAATGTGCATTGGTTGTCAAGAGAGAAGGTGCTCAGCCATTTCGCGGCTTGTCTGAGTGAAATCCAGACTTTTCTTGAAATGAAAAACGGTGAGCATCCTGAGTTAGCTAACACTGAATGGCTCGTGAAGTTCTACTATCTTGTGGACATGACTGAACATCTGAACCAGCTCAATGTGAAAATGCAAGGCGTTGGAAATACAGTCTCATTCCTTCAACAAGCAGTGTTTGCATTTGAAAACGAGCTGGAACTCTTCATTGCCGACATTGAAACAGGTCGTTTACTACACTTTGAAAAACTGGGAGCATTTAAAGATGCATGCACAGCAAGTGACCCTGCTCAACATCTTGATCTCCAGCAGCTAGTGGGCTTCACATCTAATCTCCTGCAGTCACTCAAAGCGCGTTTTGGAGAATTTTGTGAGTGCACTCGTCTTTGTTTTTTGTGTTTTTTTTTTCATATGTGCCTTGACTGCGGGCCTACAGCAGACCAAGTAACCCCTTGCTCAAGCCAGCAACCTTGGGTCCAAACTGGTGAGCTTTTGCTCAAACCAGATGAGCCCGTGATCAAGCTGGCGACCTCAGAGTCTCAAACCTGGGTCCTCCGCATCCCAGTCCAATGCTCTATCCACTGCGCCACCGCCTGGTCAGGCAGCACTCGTTTTTTTTAAGTTCTTCACTCATCCACGAGTGTGCAGTGGACAGCACCAACCTGAGTTAATCCCCGGTGTCTCCATCAGGGATTTTGAGCTACAAGCTGCTTACCTGAAGGCCTCAGATGTGTGGGTGAATAAGTTCAAGTCACTGAATGAAGATTTGGAAAGACTTGCACGACAGCAAGTAGAGTTGGCGAGCAAACACAAGTGGGAACAAATGAAAAAACTTCAACCCATGGACCAGCTGATTGTCACGGCAGTGTGTGAGTATTGCTGTACTGACAATGTTTGGCTCTATGTATGCATGTGAGCAGTCTTTCTCACATCTAAAGAACATTAAGACCAACCTATGATCATGTTTAATGGATGGAAGTCTCAAAGCCTGCATGAAGCTTAACCTCACCATGTATCAACCAGACTACAAAGCCATCAGCAAAACCATGCAGCACCAGAAGTCGCATTAATGGTAAAAAGTACTTTATTCATCATTGGTTAGCAACAGCATAATGTTATTAAAAAGAATTCAGAGACTTATTGTACTTTAAAAGTGTTGGTCTTACATAAAATGCACACTTTTACTTGTATTTAGTGTTAAACATATTGTATGGCTCTCACGGAATTACATTTTAAAATATGGCTCTCTCAGCCAAAAAGGTTACCGACCCCTGCTATAGATAAACATTGTAAACAAGAGAGTAAAATTCAATGAGCTTGTCAGTGAGATTAATGACTTTTGTACCATGCCCTCTCCTTCCTACCTTTCAACCAGTATGTGATTTTGTTTTTAAAAGTTGGCCCCAGGCCCTGGCCGGTTGGCTCAGCGGTAGAGCGTCGGCCTGGCGTGCGGGGGACCCGGGTTCGATTCCCGGCCAGGGCACATAGGAGAGGCGCCCATTTGCTTCTCCACCCCCCCTCCTTCCTGTCTGTCTCTCTCTTCCCCTCCCGCAGCCAAGGCTCCATTGGAGCAAAGATGGCCCGGGCGCTGGGGATGGCTCCTTGGCCTCTGCCCCAGGCGCTAGAGTGGCTCTGGTCGTGGCAGAGCGACGCCCCGGAGGGGCAGAGCGTCGCCCCCTGGTGGGCGTGCCGGGTGGATCCAGGTCGGGCGCATGTGGGAGTCTGTCTGACTGTGTCTCCCCGTTTCCAGCTTCAGAAAAATACAAAAAAAAAAAAAAAAAAAAAAAAGGTGGCCCCAAACTGTGGCTGCAGCCACATGATTTGGAAGATTTAGGTCTCCATGAGGTCGTCGGCATTAATATAAAGACACCTTCATTTGACTACTTAATTGTATGGCAAGATGTCTGTTTCTCGCTGTTCTGATACATTAATAAAGGAGGTATGCCTGTATTACAGCATCTGGAGAATATTAAGAAAATAATCAACTTGCATCATCATATATATGGCAAAGAATATAAGGCATACCTTTGAAATAAAGAACTAAGATGCATAGTATAAACATGAAATAGAAATCTATTGCTTCTTTATCATTTGAACATCATTAAGATAAATTATTGAAAGGAGAGGGAGAATTGCCCTGGCATCTTCTCTAAGGGCATAAGGATGGTGGTTGATGAAAACAGTGGACACCTGCTAGATGGTACAGGTGAAATACCTTTGGCCACGGAAATTTGCAAAGACATAAATCTGGAAGGAGAACTGGACACCTTAGAAAGTACAACATAGACACACATGCTTCCCATTTAAGTAAAACTTATATAAAATCTCCATACTATTAACATTTGGATGCATAAAATTAAAGAAATGGAGCCTCAGAGTTACCTACATTGTTGTTAACACTTTTAAAAACTGTACATTTCTGATACTTCTAAGATTGTCCTCTAATGTGAACTTTCATGTGTAGGAAAAAGATTTCCTACACACACAGCACTGATAAGGTCTTTACGCAGTGTGAATTCTCTGATGGTAACGAAACCCATTACTACTGAAAAAAGATTTCCCACATTCACTGCACTTATAAGGCCTTTCTCCAGTGTGAACTCTCTGATGATAATGAAAAGCAGTTTTTGTGATAAAGGATTTCCTACATTCACGGCAGGCATAAGGCCTTTCTCCAGAGTGAATTTTCTGATGATAACGAAAGGCAGGGCTATTGGAAAAAGATTTCCCACACTCACTGCACTCGAAAGGTCTTTCTCCAGTGTGAACTCTCTGATGATAGTGAAGGTCGGACTGCGTGAAAAAAGATTTCCCACATTCACTGCACTCATATGGTCTTTCACCAGTATGAACTCTCTGATGATAATTCAAATTATCCTTCTTCTTAAAAGATTTCCCACACTGACTGCACTCATAAGGCCTTTCTCCACTGTGAACTGTCTGATGATAACGGAGCTTAGAGCTAGTAAAAAAAGATTTCCCAACTCACTACATTTATAAGGCCTTTCTCCAGTGTGAACTCTCTGATGATAATGAAGGTGAGACTTGCTGATAAAAGATTTCCCACACTCACTACATTTATAAGGCCTTTCTCCAGTATGAACTTTCTGATGATAACGAAAGGCACGGCTATTGGAAAAAGATTTCCCACACTCACTGCACTTGAAAGGCCTTTCTCCAGTGTGAACTCTCAGATGATAGTGAAGGTCGGACTCTCTGAAAAAAGATTTCCCGCATTCACAGCACTCATATGGTCTTTCACCAGTGTGAACTCCCCGATGATAACTCAAATTATCCTTCGTCTTAAAAGATTTCCCACACTCACTGCACTCATAAGGCCTTTCTCCATTATGAACTCTCTGATGATAACGAAGGTTAGAGCTAGTTAAATAAGATTTCCCACACTCATGGCACTCATAAGGCCTTTCTCCTGTGTGAACTCTCTGATGATATCGAAGGTTAGAGTTCCTGATAAAAGATTTTCCACACTCATTGCACTTATAAGGCCTTTCTCCAGTATGAACTTTCTGATGATAATGAAGGCCACTGCTACTAAAAAAGGATTTCCCACAGTCACTACACTCATAGGGACATGCTTCTGTGTGAACTTTCTGATGAAAAGTTTTTCTCATTTGCAAAGTCACCCCAGACAATGTGGTTTCACCTGTCCTGTCCCTTGTATGAGTAGCCTGTTGTTGAATATGTCCAGATTCAGGAAGGATGTCCAGCCCTAACTCCTGGCAGGTAAAAAGCATCTGGGACAAATTGAAATTGTGGCCCTTTGCAAGTGAGATCCTTTCCGAATGTCTTTGAAAATGCTCTTTTTTCATGTACTGATCCTCATCCTGGTGACACTTTGCACTGAAATAAAACAGTTTTTCACATGCTCCACATTTTAACATTTGTGATCCCTGGTCCTCAACCAAGCTGAAAATGTCTCTCAAGATGAGGTCACAACTCACACAGGGGTGGCTATTCTGGGAAGACAAAGCCACATTATGATACTTTGCCTGTGACACCCTTTCAGAAGCATTCTGTTCAGTGGGAGCCTCCACATCCTCTGCTCCACAGCAGCAACCTGAACAAAAGAAAATGCTGGTGAATTACATGTTGACCTTATAGGAAAGAAGATTTCTCAACATAAATGAACAGCTGTCACAGTTAGGCATGATTCTATGGAATGATATTTAAGGAAAGTAAGTTAAATTCTGAAGAAACTGTATTTACCCATTACTCAGCCCCAAAAGTCAGTGAGTGGTGCAGAATTTTACCAAGGAAAGAAGCCAGCATACAATGGGACACAAAAATAAAGACCAAGTCCACTAATATTTCCTCCAGAAAAGGCTTCCTGGAGGACTTTTCTTGCTGGCTGGAGTAATCTGAATGTGCTCAAACCCATAAAAATCAATTCTATTAAAACCACTTGATGTAAACACCAATACAAGAGCATGTGCAAACTTCAAGATTCTTCTGTCACGAATCAAAGTTGTAAAGTAGTAAAGAGAGACCTGTGAGAGAAAGGTTGGCATTTGAAGTTTAAAGAGGTAAAGATTACTCATGGGTTTAAAATATGAATAGAAATGACAACTGTTAGATCTGAGTAATTGGCAAAGTGTCGGCAATTAGCTGACAAATAGGTTAAGTGATAAGCAAAGACAAACAGATTAAAGTATGGCAATGACAAGGTTAACAAAACGCTATTACGCCAAATTACTTCCAAAGTTACAACCTTAAAGCCTGGAATGAACCCTCAACAACTGCCATTCACCAAGCAAAGACCCTCTTTGAACTAAGGGTGGAATCATGTGCCTCCTGTGATCCACAAATGACTCTTCTCCTTAACCCTAGTTGAGCCAATAATGAGATTCAGATCATAAAATGTCATTAAAAAAAAAAAAAAAACTTAATGAGAGTGATGGTCAGAGAGCACAAAACAGTACAGAAAAGAGATCTATGTGAATGACACCAGTAGGATGGCAGAATAGGAGATAGAAAAACTCCTCCCCCTATTCAAATAAAGTAGACACCTGTCCACAAGAAAACAGCCACAGGAGAAAGGAAAAAGAGCCGAATTGAGACAAATATCAACACAGGAGAGGCAAAAATGTAGATTTGCACAAAAAGGTTAATTCGGAGACCAAATTAGCAAACATACATAAAGATGGCTAGGTTCAAAAACAAGGGCCAGAGTTACCTCTAGCAGCCACTGTGCTGTGTAAGCTTTGACCCTACTGGTTGGTTCTGTGAAAACCCAGGGGAAACTTTACTGTTAGGAATCACAGAAGTATCTGCAAAAATAAAACTCAGGACCAACGGCTTCACTAGTGAATTCTACCAAATATTCAAAGAAAAATTGATACTTTTCTTGGAAAATAATATATAAAAAATAAAAAGTATTCAGAACTTGTTAGCCCAAAAGTAGTTAAAAATAGGGTTCATGATGTAGAGATATTTCCCCAAATACTATGTACAAATAACCAACAGGAATATAAAAAATTTATTTTCCCATTAATCAAGATGAAATCTGTTGGACGAAAGCCAAAGCACCAAGTGACTTTCTGTTCCCATCCTGAGAAAGTGAAGGTCAAGACCAAGCATACATGACTGAAAGCAGTCACATCCAGGGAAGGCCCAAGGACCTGAGGCTTGGCCCTGCTGGAGTTTTCTGCAGGTCAGGAACCAGACAGCAGATGGTGTGGTGTTATGTCTCAGAACACGCAAGAGAAATCTAATCAGTTTTACAAAACTAAATAATAAAATTGTACACTGTATTCTGCTTGTTAGTTTCTTATTCAATGATGTCATGTTTCTGCTTAGTAAATTGGATAACTGATTTCTCTAAGGCACCTCAATCCTGAAGAGATTGGGGTCCTCAACTAGCAGTATTGTTGCTGCTTCGTTCCTTAGCAGCTCCACTTCATGAGACCCTGAACACTAATAACAGGGATATAAAAATGTGTTTTCTCATTGATCAAGACAAAACCTATAGGGCCACTGCAAGACTACCAAGTACAAATCCTGCCCAATGAAAGCTCAGTACAGCAGTTACTGAGGCTGCAGGGGGAAGGGAGGGAGGTGCAAACAAACAAGCCTTACCAAGACGGCAAGTACCCAGAACACTGGGGAAGCAGCAGAGCCCACAGTCCACCTGCTGACAACGAAGCATCCCCGAGGGAACTGGGGGCACGGAAAATGCACAGTCTAGTCCAGGCCACCGGGAAAATCTTACCCAGAGAGGATATAAGTGTGAAGTTCTCCACCATCACTTCGAGGTACAGGCGTCTCTGAGCCTCATCAAGGAGGCACCATTCTTTCCTGGAGAAGTACAGGGCAACATCCTCAAAGGTCACATCAACCTGTCAGAATTAATACAAGTGAATCAGAAACAGTCTGTCTGAGCACCCGCATTCCACCTCCATAAAAATCTCCACGCTCCACTCCTTCCAGGGCTCCACACTTCAAAGACACCACGGCTTGGTGCAGCGCTGCCTGCCCGGTAACCACAGTCCTGTTCATCACTTCTATCTCCCTCATCAAAAACACGCAGGGAAATGGAAATGGGGGTGGGGAGAGGAAACAGACAAATGACACCTTAGTTCTGCACCATGCTTCCTGGGCTCCATCCTCCTTACCAAGAAAATCCACTACTATCTCCTAGATCAGGGGTCCCCAAACTGCGGCCCTCTGAGGCCATTTATCCGGCCCCCGCCGCAATTCCGGAAGAGGCACCTCTTTCATTGCTGGTCAGTGAGAGGAGCACTGTATGTGGCGGCCCGCCAACGGTTTGAGGGACAGTGAACTGGCCTTCTGTGTAAAAAGTTTGGGGACCCCTGTTCATGTCTCTAAGACATAGCAAATCATGAGCTTACCCTTCACCCTTAAGTCCCCACATCAGGTACCCAGGACCATCAGCTCAAACTTCCTCTAGTTGTGCACACCACTGAGTATCCCTACTTCCTTCAGATCTTCAGACCCCTGGCTCACTTCTCAGCTCAGCTACTTTCCTATTCCACACCACAGGGATCTCTCTGAACGCACCCATATACTTGTCACATGGCACCCAGAGAGTGCACGACATATGCATACAGGGTCCAGCACAACCCCAATCCTCTGAGGGCACCCACAGTTAGGAAAAGCCCCAAATGAGGTTCTAAATCTTCCCTGCCTGCTTCTGATCTTTGCTTCAATATTTTCCACCCAGATCCACATGGGAATTTCAGATATGAATAACTCCTTTCCACTCTGCACTGTTTTGCAGTTTCCTCAGAAGCCACAACATTCTTCCCTCTACACATATTTTTTAAAGAATCCACCACCATTAGTCTCTATTTCAGGCAGCGTGACACTCACAAAGGACCATATTTGCCCACAACCTTATCCACCAGCAAGACAAACCAGCCAGATCCCACAGAAGCACAACACAAAATTCTGAAGGGGAAGCAAAGCCCTGCCCTCAGTATCATCCTATCTCTACTCCTTGTCTGCCTCGACAGCCATCATAATCAACCCATGGAAACACTGGCCATTTCAGAGATCACCATCTCTCCCATTGTGATGTCACTATCACTCCTCTCCCTCACATGTGCTTGTGAGGACCAGCGACTTCTATTAGGTGACAAAAAAGGAACCACTCTTCAACATGGGCTATCTTCATCCACTGCCACCAAAACCTGCACTCTCTCTACAGCTCCACACTGATGCACAAAGGAGCCTCCACTTTTACATGTCTCCATCCTCGAACAATTTCAAAGTAAAAGAATTACATCTCCATTTTCACTTTTTGTGCAACCTCACAATATCCCCACATTGTTTTCTCTCTCCTCCCTACTCTGTCATCAATGGATTTCATGTAACCTCCTTATGTCTCTCCCCCCCACACCTTTTATTTTGGATAGAGACAAGGAGACAGAGAGAGGGACAGAGAGGGAGAAACAGGAAAAGACAGAGATGAGAAGCATCAATTCTTCGTTGCCGCACCTTAGTTGTTCAGTGGTTGCTTTCTCATATGTGTCTTAAGGGGGGGGGGGGTGAAGGCTGGGGGCTACAGCAGAGCAAGTGTCCCCTTGCTCAGCCCAAAAACCTTGTGCTCTTGCTGGTGAGCCGCGCTCAAGGTAGTAACCTCAGGGTCTCGAACCTGGGTCCTCCCCATCGCAGTCCGACGCTCTATCCACTGCAGCACCGCCTGGTCAGACTCCTCTTTGTTTCTTAAGTGTAAAATAAATGGTAAAACTTCAATTTTCCAGAACATCTTGTCAATCTGTTGAGATATTCACTCCCTGGCAATCATCATCAGCTTGGCTCCAATAAACTCATTTAAAAATTCTCTATAGCACCGGAAGGTTGGCTTGGTTGGCTAGTGTCTTCCAGAAGCAAGAGGTTGCCAGTTCAATCTCCAGTCAAGACATATACAGGACAGAGTGATGTTCCTGTCTCTTTCTCTCCCTGCCTTTCTCACAGAAGTCAATAAATTTAAAAAAAATTTTAAATAATAAAATAATTCTCTACAGACTTGAACTTTATATTTTCTACAATGACATCAGAAATGGGAGCACCTTGATGTTACCTGTGCCATGCACTCAGAACAAAGGATTGGGGTATCCCCAGAGTCCCCCCATCCAAGAGCTGGACAAATACAAAGAGAAAGGTCTGCAGACACTATATGGTAGTGTCACTAAGCAGGAACTGGAGTACCCTTTCCTTCCTTGTCTAATTTACAGAAGTAAAAGTGGTTTTTCAACTTCAAAACTTATGAGAAGCACAACCACCATCACTAACCTCCAGGTAAGCAGGTCTCCTGGGTAGGCCCACCCAACAAAGACGTCTGGTGACCTCCAACAAACTGTCCATGCCCTGCAGCCTTTCCTCAGTGCTGCCTCTTACCAGTGCTGTGAACTGGGGCCAGGACTCAACTCCCTGGGCCTCACTGTCCTCGTCATCCTATTCCAGTCTGTTTTCTCAGCAGAATTAAAAAAAAATTTTTAAGACTTTATTTATTTTAGTGAGAGGCTGAGAGAAAGCATGTGAGAGAGTGAGAAAGAGACAGAGAACGGGGTGAGGAACAGGAAGCGTCAACTCCCATACGTGCCTTGACCCGGCAAGCCGAGAGTTTGGAACTGTCGACCTCAGCGTTCCATGTTGACGCTTTATCCACTGAGCTACCACAGGTCAGACTGTCAGCAAGGATTCTAAAACTTCATAAGAGCCTAAAATAGCCTGTATCTCTCCCTGTTCAACAACTTTCATAACTCCAAGGAGTCCCCTAAATTAAGGCACAATCCCTCAGCCTCTCACTGAAGCCGTGGCTGCACCTCAGACTGTTTCATGCAGAGAGAAGAGGAATCTCAGTCTTCCGGGTCCACGAACCCTCTGTCTGTCACCTCTCCCAGCCCCGTCACACCGCGTGCCACCCACGAGCGCCTCACGGTCCGGAAAGCCGGGGCCTGAGCTGCAGGACGTGACCGGCCCCCGCACCGGGGTTCCGGGTTCGGAGGACTCGCTCACCTCAGCCGGGCGCCTAAGCGCGGCTGCCGCCATCGGACTCTGCGGGCGAGGCGGGAGCGGCTGGTGAGGAGGCGGCCTCGGCGCCGCGGTCGCTGTCGGTCCTGGCGCGGGTCACCCGCGTGTGGTCAGGGATCCTCACACTTGCTGCGGGAACACTTGAACCCTTTTTGCGTCCAATCCTACCATCACCGGTAGCACCTGATCCAGAGAAACTCCATAGGGAAGAGGAAATGCCGACGGAAAGGCAGCGGAAGTCCCGCCCTACAGTACTGCCCACCTGGAAATGATCATTCTGGGTAATGTAGTTCATATAGTCCAAAGAGGGGATTCTCTTAATTCATTAGCCTGCTCCAGGGGTGGATTTGGGGGCATATTCCCACAGGTGAGATTCAACTAACTTAATATCCAGTTCTGTGTTTCTGTTTTGGGGGTTTCTTTTTAGGGGGCCCTAATGACCGTGTTCTTTTCGGTTGTTGTTTTTTTTATTTGTTTCTTTGTGTGTTCCAAGAGGAATGCTTATTCTAAAAAACACCCAGGTACAGGCAGACTGAGACCAGCAAAGAGTGTCAGCCCTAATGACCATTTTAAGTATTAAAAACTATATACCAAAAGATAGATTATTTCATGCATTTAATAATTCAGTAAGAATAAAAGAGGTACACAAAACTAGATTGTCATTAAGTTTTAAAATATTACTGAAAAAAATATTAAATACCCTGACCTGTGGTGGCACAGTGTGTTGGAAGCCGATCAATGGCTGCTGGTTGAGAAAGTCACAGCAGAGAAAAGACACAATACTTCCCCCTTTAACTTTTTGAATTAATTTGGCCTTTTATCCCCCTTTTCTGGGTGGGTGTGCTATCATTTATGGCACAGGGATAATAGCACCGTGCTTTCCCTGTAGATTCATAGTAATTTCTTTGGAAATGAGACAGAGGGTGTGAGTTCCACAGAAAAGCCTGTAAGCCCCTTTGCCTGGGCTCATAGACATAAGAGGCTGGAGATATCCCTCAAAGAGGGTTAAGTTTGTAGGAGAATTCCTTCCTATTAATCATGTTAGAAAAAATAGATTGTGACTTATGAATAGGTAGGAAATAGTAACTATACACAGAAGCACCTTTCAGCCTTCACTTAATTCATTATTTTACCTCCCTAGCCTTTTCATGTGGTAGAGAAACTTTCCTATCTTCTTGCATACCAGACCTGCAGGTGGTGGAACACTCTGAGAAAAATAAAGTTAGAATTTAAGTATATGAATATAGTAGATAAATAAAATGTGACTAGACAATAGACCCTTAGATAAAATAGTTACTAATCAGTACTGACTTTTTAGAAGTTTGCGCCAATATTGTTGTTGCTACTCAAGTTATTGTATAACTATACTTAGAATGACTTACCACCTGATTTATAGCTTATAGAAATGAGTTGACTGTTGCCTAGAAATATGTAACCATAATGAAACAAAAACAATTATTAATGTATTCTGAATACCATGTGATTGTAACTTAGTGTGTGTGTATAAAATGTTAAGACTAACCATTGGCAAAGATGCCTGGCAGTGAAGGTTAAAAAAGAATTAGGCTCTCTCACTTGATTTGCGCTGATGCCGTCTCTTCCTGTGGGACCCCGGATTCCCCCCGGGGCTGGACCTTGGCAGCAGTGGATTAAGCATCAACATGCAACGCTGAGACATCTATTTTGAAACCCCAGGCTTACCTCGTCAATGCACATATGAGAATTGATGCTTTCTGCTCCTCCCCACCCCTTCTCCCTCTCTCTCTGATTTTTAAAAATCTTTTAAAAAAATTAATATCTGAAAAAAATCTATAAAACGGTTATTTAAGATATTTCTGCCTGACCAAGTGGTGGCACAATGGATAGAGCATCGGACTGGGACACAGAGGATCCAGCTTCAAAACCCTGAGGTAGCAAGCTTGAGGGTCAGCTCCTCTGGTTTGAGCACAGCTCACCAGCTTGAGCCCAAGCTCACTGGATTGAGTCCAAGGTTGCTGACTTGAGCAAGGATACACTACCTCTGCTGGAGCCCCTCAATCAAGGCACATATGAGAAAGCAGTGAATGAACAATTAATGGCAGTGAATGAACAATGAATGTGCCACATGCAGAATTGATGCTTCTTATTTTTTTTCCTGTCTCTCTGGCCCAGTCCCTCTCTCTATGTCAGACACACAATAACAATTGATTGACTTTACAGAGAAATGAGTGTAGCAAGAAGTATCAATTCATAGTTGCTTCTCTTTAGTGGTTTATTGCATGCTTGTTGTATAGGCCTTGACATGTCAAGTACAAAGTTTAGAACCAGCAACTCACTGTTTCAGGTCGACACTCTATCCACCATACCACCACAGTTCGGGCTGAACACATTTCTTTATTCACTCAAGTATAACATGAACCTAGGTGATCCTCTGAAGAAGATAATTAGTAAATGTTGAACAATTAAAAATGTTTCATGGCTTTCAGCCCACTTTCCTAAATTTTTCTGCTCACAGCTTACTATATATATTTTTAGCTCATTTTTTCCTCAAGTTCTTGTGGAGGAAAATAACTCGTTTATTTTAAATAAATTTAGCGAGAGATAGAAAGGAACATCAATCTGTTTCCATATGTGCCCTGACCGGGGATCAAACGTGCAACCTCTGTACTTTGAGACGATGCTCTAAACAACCAGGCTACAAGTTTATCTTAAAAAGTTTAAATAAAGAACTGACTAAACCAAATATATTCTAGATGTGGAAGAATTGAATCCTTCCACACTGCCAGAAATATGCAAAAAGGTACAATCAGTTAAGATAAAGACTAGCTAATTGCTTTATTTTGTGTTGACCTAGCTGATGACTGAACCTGTACAATGACGTATAGAAAAAGGTAAATGAAACACATATTGACATGAAGAATTAAACACAAATTTTCGTACCAGCTTTATTTTCATATTCCAAAATAAGAAATAACCCCCCAAAAAGAAACCAAATGTTATGAACAAATAAATGGATAAACAAGTGGTGATATAACCAAAGACTAAATACTTATCAGCCAAAACAAAATGAGCAACTAATATAACATTAATCAAACTCTAAGTATTTATACAACATGAGTGGAAAGCAAAAAAAATGACTATTGCCTGACCTGTGGTGACGCAGTGGATAAAGCGTTGACCTGGAATGCTGAGGTTGCTGGTTCAAACCCCTGGGCTTGCCTGGTCAAGGCACATATGGGAGTTGATGCTTCCTGCTCCTCCCCCTGTTCTATCTCTTTCCTCTCTCTCGCTCTCTCCAATAAAAATGGATAAATAAAATCTTTTAAAAAAAAGACTATTATTCTCATTATATACTCTAGAAAATTCAAAGTTCTCTCTTAAAACAAAAAGTAAACCAGTGGTTACATAAAAAGCTGGGAAGGACAGGAAAAGGATGATAAAACAATTTCAGCATCTGACCATTGTAAGTTACAATTCCTACATATATCAAATGCTCTACTTCAAATATATTGTTTACTAAATAAGACATTTGAAAAATGGTCCAAAATCATATCTCCATGTCCAATATTTTGAAAATATTTGAAAACTTTATATTAAATCCACATTCTCATGCCCTCTGGGGGTCAGTTTTTCCTCAGTGGCATCAAATATACCAAAGAATCAAGGACTTATCTTTCAAATCAATAGGAATGATGGCTGCATCACAAATGTCACAGCCAGGAGTGTAGATAATGCTTTTCTTTACCTTTCATTTCCTGCCTAAGCACCAATGGTCTTAGGTGAACATCTGAGAGGGTACATTCACAAAACACTTTTTTTCCAAAATTTATTAACTTATTTTTATAGAGATGAGAGAGAGAGAAAAATAAAAAAGGAAGGGAGGAGCATGTAGCATAAACTCCCGTATGTGTCTTGACCAGGGAGCCAAGGGTTTCAAATCAGCGACCTCAGTGTTCCAGGTCGACACTTTATTTACTGCACCACCACAGGTCAGGCCACAAAACACTTTTGATTATTTTCTATTACACTGACTTTGGACACAGAAGATAAACATGCCTGGAGATCCTCATATTTGTGTACAAACGAACCTGCAGTCTTCTTCACAGAAACAGTCTGGATTCACGTTTTTTGTTTGTTTTTTTAAATTTTATTTATTTATTTATTCATTTTTAGAGAGGAGAGAGAGAGAGAGAGAGAGAGAGAGAGAGAGAGAGAGAGAGAGAAATGGGGCAGGAGCAGGAAGCATCAACTCCCATATGTGCCTTGACCAGACAAGTGCAGGTTTCGAACTGGCAACCTCAGCATTTCCAGGTCGACACTTTATCCGCTGCACCACCACAGGTCAGGCTGGATTCACGTTTAAAGAGGGATTTCCATCTTGCTAGCTAAAGTCTCCTCCAGTTCATATTACACCACTATTTCTCTAACAATTATGCTTTTCCCAATGGTCCTATATGAACTGACCATCACCCATGGAATTGCAGACATTAACACACATGGTACTTTGCAGGACTTTTGAAAGAGACTCCTTTCAAAAGTACTGACATACCAGGAGATAATAACTCATGCTACCCCCAGAAGCTTTAGGTTGTCTCACTTGCTCCTTCTTCAAAGTAATGAGTCACCTAAACCTCATACCATCCAGACTTCACGTGAGGACCAGAGAGCCCTGCACTCTTTCCTAGGAGGATGTGGGCAGCAATGAAAATTTAGCAAAAACGGGTGAGTCAATTTCAGCACCAGACTTTTCTTTCACAGTCAAAGAAAGCTTGACACACCGTAAAAGTTACTGCTTTTAGAGCCAAAATCTACTTATAATCTACACCGCACAGTAAATAGAACATCCAAGATTAAAGAAAACTTGAACAAAAACGCCTTCATTATTTCACAAACCAGAGACATGGAGATGACAGTTCTTGCAAAGGTGACACTGATTCTGGAAATATTCATCACAAGTATCTAGGGAAACCAGGTCCCTGAAAAAGCGGTTTTTCTGGAAGCTGCCATCTGAACTCGCATGATGTTTTGGGGGGTCAACACTGTGTAGGTCCGCACCCCAACTAGACTGATGCAAATGCAAATCTCATAAGGCTCAGACGGCTTCTAATCTCCACCAAATTGACCGACAGTAAGATTCTTCGAAGGTAGTAGGATGCTGACCCATATAAACTGTGGCGATCTCGAAGGTGATAGTATAGGTGAAATAACGTGTCACTGAAATGAGCAAAAACACAAATATGGCAAGACCCTTGTGAAAGAAGGTTAGAAAATGCAACCTAAACAAGACATAGATGATTCCCACATAACTAAAACTCTTGGAAAACCTCCCTACCATTACTGTTAAAATATGACATTTTTACATATACCTGGACCTCAGAGTCACTAAAAAAATAACTGTACATTTCCTACCCATCTAAGAATGTCCTCCAATGTGAACTCTCATGTGCCTAGAGAGGTGAGACTTGTAGATATATGATTTCTCACATGCACTGCACCTGTATGGCCTCTCTCCAGTGTGAATTCTTCTATAACAATAAAGACCACTTTTAGAAATAAAAGTTTTCCCACATTCACTGCACCCATAAGGCTTTTATACACTGTGAATTCTTTGATAAAGAAGAAAACCATTTTTAGAGGTAAAAGATTTTTCGCATTTACAGCACAGATGAGGTCCTTTTTCCTTGTGAGTGCGCTGATGAGAAAGGTGAGAAGGTCTGATAAAATATTTCCCACATTCACTGCACTTGTAAGGCCTTTCTCCACTGTGAACTCTCTGATGAATATGAAGGTCATGTTTCCCTTAAAAAATTTCCCACTTTCACCTGACCTGTGGTGGCGCAGTGGGTAAAGCGTCGACCTGGAAATGCTGAGGTCGCCGGTTCGAAACCCTGGGCTTGCCTGGTCAAGGCACATATGGGAGTTGATGCTTCCAGCTCCTCCCCACCTTCTCTCTCTGTCTCTCTCTCTTCTCTCTCTGTCTCTCTCTCTCCTCTCTAAAATGAATAAATAAAATTAAAAACAAAAAATTTCCCACTTTCACTGCACCCATATGGCCTTTCTCTGTGTGAACTCTCTGATGACTATGAAGGTCATAGTTCCAGAAAAAGGATTTCCCATACTCACTGCACTCATAAGGCCTTTCTCCAGTGTGAACTCTCTGGTGATAAAGAAAGTTAGAGTGACCGAAATTAAGATTTCCCACATTCACTACACTTATAAGACCTTTTTCCAGTGTGAACTTTCTGATTACAACAAACATCAGCTTTAGAGGTATAAATTTTCCCACATTCACTGCACTCATATACCCTTTCACCTGTATTAACTTTCTGATGACAATTAAAATCGATTTTTATGATAAAGGATTTCCTAATTTCATAGCACTGAAAAGACCTTTCTCCAGTATGAACTCTCTTATGATGATGAAGTTTGGAGCTGCTGAAATAAGATTTTCCACATTCACTGCACTCATAGGGTTTTTCTCTTGTGTGAACTTTCTGATAAGTTTTTCTCATTTGCAAAGTCACCCCCGATACTGAGGTTTCAGCTGGCCTGTCCCTGGTGTGAGTAGCCTATTGTTGAAGATGTCCTGATTCAGTAAAAATGTCCAGCCCAACGCTTGGCAGGAAAAAAACGTCTGGGACACATTAAAATTCTGGCCCTTTGCAAGTGAGACTCTGTCCACGTCTTTCTAAATGCTTTTTTTTAATGTACTGATCCTCATGGTGCTGACACTTTGTACTGAAATTAAATCATTTTCCACATGCGCACATTTCAACAGCTGTGATCTCTGCTGCTCAACCAAGTTGAAAATGTCTCTCTAAACAAGGACACAACTCTCACAGGGGTGGCTCTTCTGGGAAGAGAAAGCAACATTATGATACTTTGCCTGTGACATCCTTTCAGATGCATTCTGTTCAGTGGGAGCCTCTACATCCCCTGCTCCACAGCAGCAACCTGAACAAAAGAAAATGCTGGTGAATTACATGCTGACCATATAGGAAATGAGATTTCTCAACATAAATGAACATCTGTCATAGGCATGATTCTGTGGGATGATTTTTAGAGAAAAGTATGTTAAACTCCAAAAAAAATGGTATTTACCCATTTACTCGGCCCCAAAAGTCAGTGAGTGGTGCAGACTTCACTAAGGAAAAATGCCAGCATACAATATGACAGAAAAATAAAGACCAAGTCCACTACTATTTCTTCTGGAAAAGGCTTCCTGGAGGACTTTTCTTGCTGGAGTAATCTAAATGTGCTCAAACCCATAAAAATCAATTACACTGGGGAACAAAAGTTTTGTTGCATCCACAAAAATACTTGTTCTTACCTAATTGAAGTGTGCTGATCTCAAATCTGACATTAGTTTTTCTCTGTAAGCTACAGTTTTTTTGCAATTCAAGATTTTAGGTTCTTACCGTAAAATTTTCAACATTTAGTTTAACATAATGAAGTAGAATGTCTTCTTGGGCATCATCTTTGTGAAAATATAATTTATATAATGCAGTAAATACACTAATACACTAAAAGATATGATTGCATCAGAATTTGTCTACAATTTCAAAATAGAACATATTAAAACACTTATTTTAATCATTAAATTTGCACAAAACTTATTTAAATTCTATTCAGGCAAAAATTTGCGTTTGTAGCTTTTGCATTTGTGTACTTGTTGAGGACAATCTCATTTGATGCTCCAGCAGTAGTCTGCCATCTTTTAGAGCTGTCAAGAAATAGCTGCCATTCTGTTGGACTGTAAGTGGTAACACTTAGCTGGCTGAGAAGACTACTGATATCATGACAGTAAACAAAGTGTTTGTCTTCGGAAAAATGTCCAAAAATATTTGTTCACGCTTCCTGAAATGGGATACTTTATCTGACCGGTGAAGTCCATTCTTTTCTTAAAGCCTGGAGGCTAATAACTCAGTTGCTCTCTTTGATAGGCCCAAATCTCTTACTAAGTCATTCAATTCGGGTTGGCTAAACTGCTGAGGGGTTCATGACTGCTTGGCATCAGAAGAAGACCCTTCAGATTCTACAACCATTTCCTCATGCATCTTATCAAAATACACTTGAGCACCATGTTCACTTTCTTCGTCCTCAGAATAAAACCATTGAAAACTGGAACCAGGAGTGTCTCAGAGTGTGGGATAGTTCGTACTGCTGAAGGAATATTAGGATATGCGATCATATGCTGTTTTTTCTTGCCGATGCCCTTTGTATGGATCAGACATAAATAACAGTCACTGCTGTGGTCCTTAGGTTCACGCCAAACTACGGGAATACCAAAAGGCATTCCTTTGCGTTTTACTTTCATCTAGTCATGAAGCATTTCCTCACAATTATGACATACAATATAAGGAGCCCAATTCTTGTCTTGATCACCAAAGGGAACTTGAAAATAGGCAATATATGCACGTGTCACAAATGATGAAATATTGTGCCTTTGACGTTGAAGTGTATAACAGCCACATATATAACAGAATGTGTCAGGACTATTACATTTACATCTACTCGAAGAGGCCACGATTTAATCTTAAAACAAAATACAAGGGTGTTTTTATCAGATAATAATTTTTTACATTTAAAAACAACTACAATTATCTAAGTGATGTTTGTAAAACATTAATTGCCTTGTGGTTATGTTCAATCCAAGAGTTGTTGCCCTTTAACTCCAATTTAAAAACCAATGCATGCCATTAACTATAACAAAAAGAAATTAAAATTGCATAAAACTAAAGCATGCACTAAAAAACGGATTTCAGATTTGGAATCAGCGATGCAGAAATATATAGAAAAAGTTCTAAAACCTCATGCAACAGAAAATGAAAAAAAATATTGTTCCCAGTGTTATATTAAACCGTATGATGTTAACAGGAATACAAGAGCATGTGTAAACTTCAAAGTTCTGTTGGCATGGATCAAAGTTTTAAAGTAGTAAAGAAAGGCCTGTGAGAGAAAAGGTTGGCATGTGAAGTTTAAAGAGGTAAAGATTACAAATGGGTTTGAAATATGATAGAAATAACAACTGTTAGATCTGAGTAATTGGAAAAGTGTCAGCAACAAGCTAACAAAAAGATTAAGTGATAAACAAAGATAAATAGATTAAGATATGGCAATGTTAACAAAACACTAGTAAGCCAAATTATTTCCAAAGTTACAACCTCCTTAAAGCCTTGGCATGAAACCCTCAGCAACTGTCATTCACCAAGCCAAGACCCCCTCTGAGCCCACTTGGCTGTGGGTGGAGTCATGTGCCTCCTGTGATCTAAAAATGACTCTTCTCCTTCACCCTAGTTGATCCAATATTGGGATACAAATCATAAAATTTTATTCAAAAAAACAAAAACACAGGCCCTGGCGGGTTGGCTCAGTGGTAGAGCGTCGGCCTGGCGTGCGGGAGTCCCGGGTTCGATTCTCGGCCAGGGCACACAGGAGAAGAGCCCATCTGCTTCTCCACCCCTCCCCCTCTCCTTCCTCTATATCTCTCTCTTCCCCTCCCGCAGCGAGGTTCCATTGGAGCAAGGATGGCCCCGGCGCTGGGGATGGCTCCTTGGCCTCTGCCCCAGGCGCAGAGTGGCTCTGGTCGCGACAGAGCAATGCCCCGGAGGGGCAGAGCATCGCCCCCTGGTGGGCAGAGCGTGGCCCCCTGGTGGGCGTGTCAGGTGGATCCCGGTCGGGCGCATGCGGGAGTCTGTCTGACTGTCTCTCCCCGTTTCCAGCTTCAGAAAAATACAAAAAAAAACCCCAAAAAACAAAAACACAATAATAAAACAAAAATAAATAAAAAAACAAAAACAAAAAACTGGCCCTGGCCAGTTGGCTCAGTGGTAGAGAGTAGGCCTGGCGTGCAGGAGACCCCGGGTTCAATTTCCGGCCAGGGCACACAGGAGAGGAGCCCATCTGCTCTCTACCCCTCCCCCCCTCTCCTTCCTCTCTGTCTCTCTTCCCCTCCCGCAGCCAAGGCCCCACTGGAGCAAAGTTTGCCCGGGCGCTGAGGATGGCTCTGTGGCCTCTGCCTCAGGCGCTAGAATGGCTCTGATTGATGCAGAGCGACGCCCCAAGATGGGCAGAGCATCGCCCCCTGGTGGGCGTGCCGGATGGACCCAGGTCGGATGGACCCAGGTCGGGCGCATGCAGGAGTCTGACTGCCTCCCCGTTTCTAGCTTCGGAAAAATACAAAAAAAAACCCCATAAAACTTCTGAGTGTGATGGTCAGAAAGCACAAAACTGCCTGACTGGGCGGTGGCGCAGTGGATAGACCGTCGGACTGGGATGTGGAAGACCCAGGTTCAAGACCCCGAGGTCGCCAGCTTGAGCGCGGGCTCATCTGGTTTGAGCAAAAGCTCGCCAGCTTGAGCCCAAGGTTACTGGCTCGAGCAAGGGGTTACTCGGTCTGCTGAAGGCCCGCGGTCAAGGCACATATGAGAAGGCACTCAATGAACAATTAAGGTGTTGCAATGCGGAATGAAAAACTAATGATGGATGCTTCTCATCTCTTCGTTCCTGTCTGTCTGTCCCTGTCTATCCCTCTCTCTGTCTCTGTAAAAAAAAACAACAAAAAACAAAAAAAAAAAAACAAAAAAAAAACTGACCAAAGGTAAAAGTTCTATGTGACACCAGTAAGATGGCTGAACAGGAGATAGGAAAACTCCTCCCCCTATTCAAATAAAGTAGATACTTGTCCACAAGAAAGACAGCCACAGGAGAAAGGAAAAAGAGCCGAATTGATACAAACATCAACACAGAAGAGCCAAAAATGTAGACCTGTACAAAAAGGTTAATTGGGAGACCAAATTAGCAAACATATGTAAAGATGGCTAGGTTCAAAAACAAGGGCCAGAGTTACCTCTAGCAGCCACTGTGCTTGTGTAAGCTTTGACTCTAGTGGTTGGTTTGTGAAAACCCAGGGGAAACTTTGCTGTTAGGAATCAGAGAAGTATCTGCAAAAATAAAACTCAGGACCAATGGCTTTACTAGTCAATTCTGCCAAACATTCAAAAAAGATTTAATACTCAACAAAATTGGTATAGAAGGAAAATATCTCAACATGATAAAGGCCATATATGATAAACTATCAGCCAACATCATATTAAATGGCATAAAACTGAGGACTTTCCACCTTAAATCAGAAATAAGACAGGGTTGTCCTCTCTCTCCACTCTTATTTAACGTGGTGCTAGAGGTTCTGGCCAGAGCAATCAGACAAGAGAAAGAAATAAAAGGCATCCATATCGGAAAAGAAGAAGTAAAGGTATCACTTTTTGTAGATGATATGATCCTATATATCGAAAACCCCAAAGACTCCACAAAAAGATTACTAGAAACAATAAACCAATACAGTAAGGTCGCAGGATACAAAATTAACATACAAAAGTCCATAGCCTTTCTATATGCCAACAATGAAATATTAGAAAACGAACTAAAAAAAATAATCCTCTTCACGATTGCAACAACAAAAAAATACCTAGGAATAAACATAACAAAGAATAAGAATGTAAAGGACCTATATAACAAAAACTAGAAAGCATTGTTAAAGGAAATCGAAAAAGATACAATGAGATGGAAAAATATTCCTTGTTCTTGGATAGGAAGAATAAATATAATCAAAATGGCCATATTACCCAAAGCAATTTATAAATTTAATGCAATTCCCATCAAAATTCCTATGACATTTTTTAAAGAAATGGAACAAAAAATCATCAGATTTATATGGAACTATAAAAAACCCTGAATAGCCAAAGCAATCCTAAGGAAAAAGAATGAAGCTGAAGGCATTACAATACCTGACTTCAAAGTATATTACAGGGCCACGACAATCAAAACAGCATGGTATTGGCAGAAAAATAGATACTCAGACCAATGGAACAGATAGAAAGTCCAGAAATAAAACCACATATATATGGTCAGAAAATTTTCGATAAAGGGGCCAACAACACACAATGGAGAAAAGAAAGCCTCTTCAACAAATGGTGCTGGGAAAACTGGAAAGCCACATGCAAAAGAATGAAACTCGACCACAGCTTGTCCCCTTGTACAAAAATTAATTCAAAATGGATCAAAGACTGGCCTGACCTGTGGTGGCGCAGTGGATAAAGTGTCAACCTGGAACCCTGAGGTCACTGGTTCGAAACCCTGGGCTTGCCTGGTCAAGGCAAATATGGGAGTTGATGCTTCCTGCTCCTCCTCTGTTCTGTCTCTTTCCCCTCCCTCTCTCTCTCTCTTCTCTAATAATAAAAATGAATAAATAAAATTTTAAAAAATGGATCAAAGACCTAAATATAAGACCTGAAACAATAAAGTACATAGAAGAAGACATAGGTACTAAACTCATGGACCTGGGTTTTAAAGAGCATTTTATGAATTTGACTCCAAAGGCAAGAGAAGTGAAGGCAAAGATAAATGAATGGACCCATCAAGATTGGCTGGTGGCAGAGTAAAGAGGGGGAGAAACCAAGATCGTTCCAGTTCCTTCTTCCTTCTAAAGCTGGAAGCGCTGGTGGACCCAAACACATGCCCAGCAACATGGAAGTCTGCGAGCATGGCAGCAGCTTTGCAGAAACGGATTGGGTGGGGGCGGGGGCAAGGCTGCTGTCTACCCACCACTTCTTGTTTATTACTGTACAGAATGGGGATGGTAAGAATGACTGTGTAATTGTAGGATGCATAATGCAGTAACTATTATATGTAATTGCAGGATTAAGAGCAGAGTAATTATTATGTAATGTAATTATGTAATGAAATGTAATTTTACAGAGATCACATAATTGTGTTATAATCTCTAGGAAACTGAGTGTGTGTCTTGTTGACATTACCTGAGTGATCTTGCCTTGTTGGCAGGTGGCATGATGAAAGGCATGTATAAATGGAGTGGGATTAGAGTAGACTAAGGGAATGAAATTGGGAGTGGGAGAATAGAGTGAGGCTGGGGCTGAGGGTTTGGGTGAGAGTGGACGATAGAGTGAGGATGAGGATGGTGCTAGATTTAGCCTAAGATTGGGAGAAGTGAGGAGAAGTTGAAGAATTGAATAGGTCAAGGGGTTTGGCAAATTATGGTATGTGGACCAAATCTGGCCAGCCATCTGTTTTTGTTGTTTGTTTGTTTTTAAATTGGGGTAAAATTCAGATAAAATAAAATTAGCCACACTTAAGTGTAAAAAAAAAAAGATAAATGAATGGGACTACAGCAGACTAAAAAGTGTTTGCTCAGCAAGAGAAACTGACAACAAAATAAACAGCCAACTAAATGGGAAATGATATTTTCAAACAACAGCTCAGATAAGGGCCTATTATCCAAAATACACAAAGAACTCATAAAACTCAACAAACAAACAATCCAATAAAAAAATGGGAAGAGGACATGAACAGACTCTTCTCCCAGGAAGAAATTCAAATGGCCAACAGATATATGAAAAGATGCTCATCTTCATTAGTTATTAGAGAAATGCAAATCAAAACTACAATGCGATACCACCTCACACCTGTTAGATTAGCTATTATCAAGAAGGCAGGTAATAGCCAATGTTGGAGAGGCTGTGGAGAAAAAGGAATCCTCATTCACTGTTGGTGGGGATGTAAAGTAGTACAACCATTATGGAAGAAAGTATGGTGGTTCCTCAAAAAACTGAAAATCGAACTACCTTATGACCCAGCAATCCCTCTACTGGGAATATACCCCCCAAACTCAGAAACATTGATTCATAAAGACACATGTAGCCCCATGTTCATTGCAGCATTGTTCACAGTGGCCAAGACATGGAAACAACCAAAAAGCCCTTCAATAGAAGACTGGATAAAGAAGATGTGGCACATATACACTATGGAATACTACTCAGCCATAAGAAATGATGACATCGGATCATTTACAACAAAATGGTGGGATCTTGATAACATTATACGGAGTAAAATAAGTAAATCAGAAAAAACCAAGAACTACATGATTCCATACATTGGTGGGACATAAAAATGAGACTAAGAGACATGGACAAGAGTGTGGTGGTTACCGGGGGTGGGGGAAAGGGGAGGGCGCAGGAGGAAAGGAGGGAGAGGGGAAGGGGGAGGGGGAGGGGCATAAAGAAAACTAGATAGAAGGTGACGGAGGACAATCTGACTTTGGGTGATGAGTATGCAACATAACTGAATGACAAGATAACCTGGACATGTTTTCTTTGAATATATGTACCCTGATTTATTGATGTCACCCCATTAACATTAATAAACATTTATAAAAATAAATAAATAAATAAAAGGTATTCAGAATTCATTAGCCCAAAAGTAGTTAAAAATGGGGTTGATGGTGTAGAGACATTTCCCCAAATACTATGTACAAATGAGCAGCAGGAATATAAAAACTGTGTTTTCTCATTTATCAAGACGAAACCTGTCAGAGGAAAGCCAAAGCACCAAGTGACTTTCTGTTCCCATCCTGAGGAAATGAAGGTCTAGAGCAAGCACACATGACGGAAGGCAGTCGCGTCCAGGGAAGGCCCAAAGACATGATGCTTGGCCCTGCTAATGCTTTCTTGTTGTAAGGCAGTAGTACCCAACCTTTTTTGGGCCATGGACCAGTTTAATGTCAGAAAATACTTTCACGGACTGGCCTTTAGAGTGGGACGGATAAATGTATCACGTGAAAGAGACAAGCATCAAGAGTGAGTCTTAGACGGATGTAACAGAGGGAATCTGGTCATTTTTTAAAAATAAAACATTAGGCCCTGGCCAGTTGGCTCAGTGGTAGAGCTTCGGCCTGACGTGCAGGAGTCCCGGGTTCGATTCCCAGCCAGGGCACACAGGAGAAGCGCCCATCTGCTTCTCCACCCCTCCCCCTCTCCTTCCTCTCTGTCTCTCTCTTCCCCTCCCGCAGCCAAGGCTCCATTGGAGCAAAGTTGGCCCGGGCGCTGAGGATGGCTCTGTGGCCTCTGCCTCAGGCGCTAGAATGGCTCTGGTTGCAACAGAGCGACACCCCAGATGGGCAGAGCATCGCCCCCTGGTGGGCGTGCTGGGTGGATCCCAGTTGGGCGCATGCGAGGGTCTGACTGCCTCCCCGTTTCCAACTTCAGAAAAAAAGAAAAAAAAAAAAAGAGTATTTTCCATGTTAAAATGTATGTGTTGTTTAAAAGGCCTTTTGTTAATTCTCCTATTTGCTGTTTTATAGTCCTGTAATATTAGAAACTTAGTTTAAATCTTAGGAAGTGTTAATAATGTCTTCCTATGTAATGTTTAGTTTATTATTATTTTGAAACAATATTGTTAAATTTTGTCATATCTTAGAACTCCTGCAAATCTATTTTATCATGCTTTTGTTAAAATTTCTTTTGAATGCTAATGTGCTGAACCATTTAGCAGTGAAGAGACTCTGGAATTCTAAAGGAGATACCCAAACCTATTTTCTTGAATTGATCCAGCTAATAATATTGCTTCTGTCTTTTTCCAATAGTTTATATAGATAGGAAAGGGCTCTTAAGCCCCTAAGTGAGATCTTCCGAGCATGGCTTTTAAGGTCTATAATGACCAAGGTAGTAACAGAAAAGGCAAATAAGGCCCAAAAGAAGTCAGGAAATACCAGCTTTTGCCATACGCTCAAAAGGCTCCAGTGCCAAGAAAGGGCTTCATAGGATTCCAGCAGGGCCCTGCTTCAAGAGTGGAAAGAAAGGTCATTGAACTGAAGCCTGCCAGGCTTCTCGGCCCCACCAAGGAACATATCTTTGCTGTTGAAAGAGGGACACAAGAAGGTAAGCTGCCCCCTTGCTCCATGGAGGAGGGTTCAGTCTCTTCTAGCCCTGCTCCAGCTACCTGTGACCTGACATTGCCCAGCAGCATACTGGGATGTGCCATTGAAGGCTAGAAGGTGCCCAAGGCCTGCCATCGGCCCCATCTCACATCGTTCACGAGCCTAAGGTATTTCTTCCAAGTAGCAGGTAAACTGATCTCATTTCTTGTGAACACAAGGGCCATCTACTATGCCTTGCCTGAATATGAGTTTTATTTACCCCTCGAAGATCTCTACTGTGGGTATTGACAGTCTGATTTTGTTGCTTTAATGTATAGTGTCTCCTTTATTCCTCTTGTCTCAATGCCCCATGCCTATTGTAGGCTGGGACCTGCTCCTAATTCCAGCTAGAAGCAGTGGTCACTAGGACTTAAATTCTAGCTCCAAAGTGCAGAATGTGACCACAATTCCAATGCTTTGTGGACTTTTCCTGAATAT
Organism: Saccopteryx leptura; assembly: GCF_036850995.1. Taxonomy (NCBI): domain Eukaryota; kingdom Metazoa; phylum Chordata; class Mammalia; order Chiroptera; family Emballonuridae; genus Saccopteryx; species Saccopteryx leptura. Next base: position 82,174,763 of record NC_089505.1, on the reverse strand, counting down.
GTGTAACTCCTGTTCTTTAGGACATTTCTCAACCCTGGCCGGTTGGCTCAGTGGTAGAGCGTCGGCCTGGCATGCAGGAGTCCTGGGTTCAATTCCCAACCAGGGCACACAGGAGAAGCGCCCATCTGCTTCTCCATCCCTCCCCCTCTCCTTCCTCTCTGTCTCTCTCTTCCCCTCCCGCAGCCGAGGCTCCATTGGAGCAAAGTTGGCCCGGGTGCTGAGGATGGCTCTGTGGCCTCTGCCTCAGGCGCTAGGACATTCCTCAGACTAAAGTGAAATTAAATTACATTAGCATATAATATGAAGCAATGAGAATGTCAACATAGACAGTGAAATTACGTTAACATGTTAAGAATATTTGTGACTGTAAGAATTTTATTTTGAATCCTGTTATATTAGTTAGAACTTTACTTTTGTTTAGTAATCTAGTAGGCTTTAGTCATTTTATTGTATTAAGATGCTTGTTATAGTATTTGTTAACATTAGCTATTGAATTTTATTGTTAATTGTGTATTTTTCCAGTCTGCCTCAAAATCGGAACATAATAATTCAAATGAATAGATGCCAACCAAAGCCAGTGGGGTCTTGGTACCCTTATTGCCAAAGGTATATTCGAAACCAATTAGAAAAAGATTTTGCCAACGGGAAAGGGATAATTGGAAAGGCCAAACTTAGAATCTATTGCAGAAGGTATAATATCTGAGTGTTCAGTTTGTGTCCAAGTGAATGCTGGGCAAAGTAAGGAAATTGCTGTATGAAATTCTTTCCAGGTTTAGCTTACCCATTCTAGTATCGAACCTGCATTTGTGTCCACAGTTTCAAAGCAAGTAGGAAAGGAATCCAATATTAATTAGAAACTAATTTGAAGTTACATTGTGCCCACAGGTACCAAAAGGTCCAGGAAAGTAAAACACATGAATCAAATAGTAAAAGAAACGTAACCATCCTTTCCCTAAGTACTTGGAGGATTTACAGGTTACTCAGCAAACTGTTCAAAGACTGTCCAAGAGGCGCTTCCAGCATTACATCCCCTAGGACTGACTGTCACATAGACGGGTCCACACACCGAGATCCTGACAACTCCCACTGCTGCTAAGGTAGAAAAATGGCGTGCCGTTCTCCAACCACAAACTGGAAGCTTGTTGGTCTACGTATGGCAAATATGTGAAGAAACTAAGGACTCTTTTAATCAGACTTTGGGAAAAGGGAAACTAGGGTAAAACGAAAGCCAACTTGTCACTAAAGGTTAAGATTTTTCTTTTTTTTTTTTATAGATACAGAGAGTGAGTCAGAGAGAGGGATAGATAGGGACAGACAGACAGGAACAGATAGAGATGAGAAGCATCAATCATTAGTTTTTCATTGCGCGTTGCAACACCTTAGTTGTTCATTGATTGCTTTCTTTTTTTTTTTTTTTTTCATTTTTCTGAAGCTGGAAACAGGGAGAGACAGTCAGACAGACTCCCGCATGCGCCCGACCGGGATCCACCCGGCACGCCCACCATGGGGCGACGCTCTGCCCACCAGGGGGCGATGCTCTGCCCATCCTGGGCATCGCCATGTTGCGACCAGAGCCACTCTAGCGCCTGAGACAGAGGCCACAGAGCCATCCCCAGTGCCCAGGCCATCTTTGCTCCAATGGAGCCTTGGCTGCAGGAGGGGAAGAGAGAGACAGAGAGGAAAGCGTGGCGGAGGGGTGGAGAAACAAATGGGCGCTTCTCCTGTGTGCCCTTGCCGGGAATCGAACCCGGGTCCTCCGCACGCTAGGCTGACGCTCTACCGCTGAGCCAACTGGCCAGGGCCCCATTGATTGCTTTCTCAAATGTGCCTTGACCGCAGGACTTCAGCAGACCGAGTAACCCCTTGTTGGACCCAGCGACCTTGGGTTTAAGCTAGTAGGCTTTTGCTCAAACCAGATGAGCCCGCGCTCAAGCTGGCGACCTCGGGGTCTCGAACCTGGGTCCTCTGCATCCCAGTCCGACGCTCTACCCACTGCACCACGGCCTGGTCAGGCAAAAGGTTAAGATTTTTAAAATTAAGAGTTCTGACTAAAAGTAAATTGTTATAAAGACCAATTAGTTTTATATAAGTTGCAAAAGGTTTGTACAATTTATAGGAAATCAATTAGTAACATTTGTTTCTCTAGTGAACTATACTGCTATTATTGCTGACTGTTAAATATTTGTTACATGTTATGCCTGATCAGGTGGTGGTGCAGTGGATAAAGCGTCGGACTGGGATGCGGAAGACCCAGGTTCGAGACTCCAAGGTTGCCAGCTTGTGCGCGGGCTCATTTGGTTTAAGCAAAAGCTCACCAGCTCGGACCCAAGGTTGCTGGCTCGAGCAAGGGGTTCCTCGGTCTGCTGAAGGCCTGCGGTCAAGGCACGTATGAGAAAGCAATTAATGAACAACTAAAGTGTCGCAAGAAAAAACTAATGATTGATGCTTCTCATCTCTCTCTGTCCCTGTCTATCCCTCTCTCTGACTCTCTTTCTGTCTTCTGTCTCTGTAAAAAAAAAAAAAAATATTACATGTTGTAAGTTAATATCCCTATACAATAGCCTCATACTTTTCAGTAAATTAAGTCAAAGATTTGACTTAGGACATAAAGCCAGTGGGGAATGTTGTAAGGTACCAAAAAGCTGCAAATTAATATTAATATTCTGGGAGAAAAGGTCAGGCTTTCCTCTCCTTTCTTTGGAAAATGGAGGAAAAAGAATATAGAAGTTTCCTGACTTACAAGGACAACTAGGGTCATTTGGTTTTAAGTTCTCTGAAAGGATTAGGGTTAACTGAAGAACTCCCTTTCTCTTTCAATAAGAGACAAAATTAAGGTACCACCCTACACTGATCCTAGCTCTCCCTCCCTTCCTGGAATCTGAGATTAACGTGTACCTCTAGGCAAAGGAGGAGAGATAGAAACTAAAGGGATATGTGAATGATTTTGACTGTATTATCTTGGAGGTTTTAACGTTTTCTGTAAATCCCCTACACCAGGGGTCCCCAAACTTTTTACACAGAGGAGCAGTTCACTGTACCTCAGACCGTTGGAGGGCCGGACTATAAAAAAAACTGTGAACAAATCCCTATGCACACTGCACATATTTTAAAGTAAAAAAAACAAAACAAGGCCCTGGCCGGTTGGCTCAGCGGTAGAGCGTCGGCCTGGCGTGCGGGGGACCCGGGTTCGATTCCCGGCCAGGGCACATAGGAGAAGCGCCCATTTGCTTCTCCAATCCCCCCCCTCCTTCCTCTCTGTCTCTCTCTTCCCCTCCCGCAGCCAAGGCTCCATTGGAGCAAAGATGGCCCGGGCGCTGGGGATGGCTCCTTGGCCTCTGCCCCAGGCACTAGAGTGGCTCTGGTCGCGACAGAGCGATGCCCCGGAGGGGCAGAGCATCGCCCCTGGTGGGCGAGCCGGGTGGATCCCGGTCCCGGTCGGGCGCATGCGGGAGTCTGTCTGACTGTCTCTCCCCGTTTCCGGCTTCAGAAAAATAACGAAAAACAAAACAAAACAAAACAAAAAAACGAGAACAAATACAATATTTAAAATAAAGAACAAGTAAATTTAAATCAACAAACTGACCAATATTTCAATGGGAACTATGGGCCTGCTTTTGGCTAATAAGATAGTCAATATCCGGTTCCATATTTGTCACTGCTAGCCGTAACAAGTGATATGATGTGCTTCCGGAGCCATGATGCATGTGTCCTGTGTCACCGGATGTAATACTGTAAGTCAGGGGTCCCCAAACTTTTTACAAAGGGGGCCAGTTCTCTGTCCCTCAGACCGTTGGAGGGCCGGCGTATAAAAAAAACTATGAACAAACCCCTATGCACACTGCACATATCTTATTTTTATGTAAAAAAACAAAATGGGAACAAATACAATATTTAAAATAAAGAACAAGTAAATTTAAATCAACAAACTGACCAGTATTTCAATGGGAACTATGCTCCTCTCACTGACCACCAATGAAACAGGTGCCCCTTCCAGAAGTGCAGTGGGGGCCGGTTAAATGGCCTCAGGGGGCCGCATGTGGCCCACGGGCCGGAGTTTGGGGATCCCTGCCCTAGACAAATGTTAATCTTGTTAATGTACTGTAAATCTTGTCAAGTGTTATAATCTTGTTAATGATTGTGTCATGCTATCATACACCCCAACCTGTATGTGGTCAAACGATATACAACCAGCACCTGAAATATACTCAGCGTGCACGATTTGGCCCTGCTATGCTCGTGTCAGCCATATGCAGCTGGCAAATTTAACAAATTTCTTCCTTCAATAAAACTCTTAAAAAGTCATCTGTACTGGGTGTCTATATGTGGACTCGATGAAGTGAGGTACAGTGCCTTTCAGAATCTGGGGTGCAGTACTTTATAACATCTGCAGGTCAGGAATCAGACAGCAGATGGTGTGGTGTTATGTCTCAAAAAGGGCAAGAGAAATCTAATCAGTTTTGCAAAACTAAATAATAAAATTGTACACTGTATTCTGCTTGTTAGTTTCTTATTCATGATGTCATGTTTCTGCTTAATAAGTTGGATAACTGCCCTGGCCGGTTGGCTCAGCGGTAGAGCGTCAGCCTAGCGTGCGGAGGACCCGGGTTCGATTCCCGGCCAGGGCACACAGGAGAAGCGCCCATTTGCTTCTCCACCCCTCCGCCGCGCTTTCCTTTCTGTCTCTCTCTTCCCCTCCCGCAGCCAAGGCTCCATTGGAGCAAAGATGGCCCGGGCGCTGGGGATGGCTCTGTGGCCTCTGCCCCAAGCGCTAGAGTGGCTCTGGTCGCAACATGGCGACGCCCAGGATGGGCAGAGCTTCGCCCCTGGTGGGCGTGCCGGGTGGATCCTGGTTGGGCGCATGCAGGAGTCTGTCTGACTGTCTCTCCCTATTTCCAGCTTCAGAAAAATGATAAAAAAAAAAAATAAAAAAAAAAAAAAAGAAATAAGTTGGATAACTGATCTCTCTAAGGCACCTCAGTCCTGGAGACATTGGGGTCCTTCATTTGCAGTATTGTTGCTGTTTCATTCCTTTCCGGCTCCTCTTCATGAGACCCTGAACACTAACAACAGGAATATAAAAATGTGTTTTCTCTCGCCTGACCTGTGGTGGCGCAGTGGATAAAGCGTCGACCTGGAAATGCTGAGCTCGCAGGTCCGAAACCCTGGGCTTGCCTGGTCAAGGCACATATGGGAGTTGATGCTTCCAACTCCTCCCCCCCTTCTCTCTCTCTGTCTCTCCTCTCTCTCTCTCTCTCTCTCTCTGTCTCTCCCTCTCCTCTCTAAAAAATGAATAAATTAAAAAAAAATGTGTTTTCTCATTAATCAAGATGAAACCTATTAGGGCCACTGCAAGACGACCAAGTACAAATCCTGCCCAATGAAAGCTCAGTACAGCAGTTACTGGGGCTGCAGGGGGAAGGGAGGAAAGTGCAAACAAACAAGCCTTACCAAGATGGCAAGTACCCAGAACACTGGGGAAGCAGCAGAGCCCACAGTCCACCTGCTGACAACGAAGCATCCCCGAGGGAACTGGGGACACGGAAAAACGCACAGTCTAGTCCAGGCCACCAGGAAAATCTTACCCAGAGAGGATATAAGTGTGAAGTTCTCCACCATCACTTCGAGGTACAGGTGTCTCTGAGCCTCATCAAGGAGGCACCATTCTTTCCTGGAGAAGTACAGGACAACATCCTCAAAGGGCACATCAACCTGTCACAATTAATACAAGTGAATCAGAAACAGTCTGTCTGAGGACCTGCACGCCAACTCCATAAAAACCTTCCCCATGCTCCACTACTTCCAGGGCTCCACACTTCAGAGAAGACACCATGGCTTGGTGCAGCGCTGCCTGCCTGGTCATCACAGTCCTCTTTATCACTTCTATCCCCCTCAGCGAAAGCACGCTGGGAATTGGAAATGGGGGTGAGGAGAGGAAACAGACAAATAACACCTTAGTTTTGCGCCATACTTCCTGGGCTCCATCCTCCTTGCCAAAAAAATCTACTGCTATCTCCTAGATCATGCCTCTCAGACAGAGCAAATCATGAGCTTACCCTTCACCCTTAAGTCCCCACATCAGGTACCCAGGACCATCAGCTCAACTTCCTCTAGTTGTGCACACCACTGAGTATCCCTACTTCCTTCAGATCTTCAGACTCCAGGCTCACTTCCTCAACTCAGCTACCTTCCTATTCCACACCACAGGGATCTCTCTGAATGCACCCATATAGTAGGCCCATGGCACTCAGAGAGTGCACGACATACATACAGGGTCCAGCACAACCCCAATCCTCTGAGGGCGCCCACAGCTAGGAAAAGCTGCAAATGAGGTTCTAAATCTTCTCTGTCTGATTTTGATCTTTGCTTCAATATTTGCCACCCAGATCCACATAGAAATTTTTTTTAATTTTTCTTTTTTATTATTAATTTTTAGAGAGGAGAGAGAGAGAGAGAGAAGGGGGAGGGAGGAGCAGGAAGCATCAACTCCCATATATGCCTTGACCAGGCAAGCCCAGGGTTTTGAACCGGCAACCTCAGGGTTCCAGGTCGACGCTTTATCCATTGCGCCACCGCAGGTCAGGCTGAAGTTTTTGGTTTTTTTTGACAGAGACAGAAAGAGTCAGAGAGGGGGATAGATAGGGACAGACAGACAGAAACAAAGAGATATGAGAAGCATCAATTTTTTGTTGCGGCACTTTAGTTGTTCATTGATTGCTTTTTCATATTTGCCTTGACAGTGGGGCTACAGCAGACCAAGTAACCCCTTGCTCAAGCCAGCAACATTGGGTCCAAGCTGGTGAGCTTTGCTCAAACCAAATGAGCCCGCGCTCAAGCTGGTGACCTCAGAGTCTCGAACCTGAGTCCTCTGCAACCCAGTTTGATGCTCTAACCACTGCACAACCGCCTGGTCAGGGCACATGGGAAATTCAGATACGAATAACTCCTTTCCACTCTGCACTGTACTGCTGTCCCCTCAGAAGCCACAACATTCTTCCCTCTACTTAAACTTTTTAAAGAATCCATTGCCATTGGTCTCTATTTCAGGCAGAGTGACACTCACAAATGACCAAATTTGCCCACGATCTTATCCACAGGGATGATTGAAACCAGACAGACCCTTAGAAGCACAACAGAAAATTCTGGGGAAGCAAAGCCCTGCCCTCGGTATCATCCTATCTCTACTCCTTGTTTGCATCAACAGCCATCATAATCAACCCATGGAAACCTTGGCCATTTCAGAGATCACCATCTTTCCCATTTTGATGTCACTATCACTCCTTTTCCTCACACATGCTTTTGAGGACCAGCAACCCCTCCCTATTAGGTGTCAATAAAGGAAATTCTCTTCAACATTGGCTATTTTTAACCACTTCCACCAAAACCTGCACTTCCTCCACAACTCTACAATGATGCACAAAGGAGCCACCTCTTTTACATGTCTCCATCCTCAAACACTGTCCAAGTAAAAGAATTTTATCTCTATTCATTTTCACTTTTTATGCAACTCCAGAGATATCCCCACATTGCTTCCCAACCTCCTTACTCTATCAGCAGTGGATTTCATTTAACCGCCTTCTGTCTTCCCCTTTGATTCTTCCTTTTTGGATAGAGACAGAGAGAGGGACAGATAGAAACAGACAGACTGGAAGGGAGAGTAATGAGAAGCAATAATTCTTCGTTGCGGCACCTTAGTTGTTCACTGAATGCTTTCTCATATTGCCTTGACCGGGGGTCTAAGCAGACCGAGTGAACCTTGCTCAAACCAGCTATCGGGGGCTCAACCTGGTAAGCTTTGCTCAAACCAGATAAGCGCACGGTCAAGGTGGTGACCTCAGATCTCAAAGCTGAGTCCTCCACATCACAGTCTGATGCTCTATCCACTGCATAAACGCCTGGTATGACCCACTTTGTCTCTGAAGTGTAAAGTAAATGGTATAACTTACATATTCCAAAACATCTTCTCAATTTATTGAGATTTTCCTTCCTGGCAATCATCCTCAGCTTGGCTCCAATAAACTCATTAAAAGCGTCGACCTGCCTGACCTGTGGTAGCGCAGTGGATGGAGCGTCGACCTGGAAATGCTGAGGTCGCCGGTTCGAAACCCTGGGCTTGCCTGGTCAGGGCACATATGGGAGTTGATGCTTCCAGCTCCTCCCCCCTTCTCTCTCTCTGTCTCTCTCTCTCCTCTCTCTCCCTCTCTGTCTCTCTCTAAAAAAAAACAAACAAACAACAAAAAAAAAAAACAAAAACAACAACAACAACAAAAAAAAAAAGCGTCGACCTAGAAATGCTGAGGTTGCCGGTTCGAAACCCTGGGCTTGCCTGGTCAAGGCACATATGGGAGTTGATGCTTCCAGCTCCTCCCCCCTTCTCTCTTTCCTCTCTCTCTCTCCTCTCTAAAATGAATAAATAAAATAAAATAAAATAAAAAAATTCTTGGCCCTGGCCAGTTGGCTTAACGGTAGACTGGTCAGCCTGGCATGTGGAGGTCCTGGGTTCAATTCCCAGTCAGCGCCCTTCTGCTTCTCCACCCTTCCACTTCTCCTTCCTCTCTATCTCTTTCTTCCCCTCCCACAGCCAAGGCTCTCTTGGAGCAAAGTTGGCCCAGGCGCTGAGGACAGCTCTATGGCCTCCTTCTCAGGCACTAGAATGGCTCCAACTGCAGCCCAAGTGGGAGTCTAACTGCCTCACCGTTTCTAACTTCAGAAAATTACACACACAAAAAAAATTTCTCTATGATCCTGGAATGTTAGCTTGGTTGGTTTGAGTGTCATCCAAAAGGGCAGAAGTTGCCGTTTCTATCCGTGGTCAGGGTGTATATAGGACAGACTCATGTTCCTGTCTCTCTCACTAAAAGCAATATATTAAAACTTTTTCTTACCTGACCAGGCGGTGGAGCAGTGGATAGAACATCGGACTGGGATGCGGACAGCCCAGGTTCGAGACCCCGAGGTCGCCAGTTTGAGCAAGGGGTTACTCCGTCTGCTGGGGGCCCATGGTCAGGGCACATGTGAGAAAGCGGTCGGTAAACAACTAAGGTGTTGCAGCACACAGCAAAAGACTAATGATTGATGCTTCTCATCTCTCTCTGTTCCTGTCTGTCTGTCCATGTCTATCCCTCTCTCTGACTCTCGCTCTGTCTCTGAAATAAGTAAATAAAAATAAAATAAAATAAAAAACTTTTTCTTTAAATAATAAAATAATTTTCTACAAGTCTGAACTTTTTTACGTCCACACCAGAAAAGGGAGCACCTTGATGTTAGCTGTGCCCTGCACTCAGAACACAGGATTGGAGTATTTCCAGAGTGTCCACATCCAAGAGCTGGGCAAATACCAAATGAAAGGTCTGCAGACACTATATGGTAGTGTCACCAGTGAGGAACTGAAGCACCCTTTCCCTCCTTGTCTAATGTATAGAAGATAAAGTGGTTTTTCAACTTCAGAACTTTTCAGAAGACACAACCACCCATCATTCACCTCCAGGAAAGCAGGTCTCCTAGGTAGGAATGCCCAGGAACGACGTCTGGTGACCTCCAGCAAACTGTCCATGCCCCGCAGTCTCTCCTCAGTGCTGCCTTTTACCAGCTCTGTGAACTGGGACCAGGACTCACCTCCTTGGGCCTCACTGTCCTCATCGTCCTATTCCAGTCTGTTTTCTCAACAGGATTTAATTTTTTTTAACTTTATTTATTCATTTTACAGAATGAGAGAAAGCATTTGAGAGTGACAGAGAGAGAGAGAGAGAGAGAGAGAGAGAGAGAGAAGGGAGGAAGAGCAGCAAGTGTGACTCCCACATGTGTCTTGACTGGCAAGCCCAGAGTTTTGAAACCTCGACCTGTGTTCCAGGTTCTCGCTTTATTTCCTTCGCTACCACAAGTCAGACTTTCAGCAGGATTTTAAAACTTCGTAAAAGTATAAAACAGCTTGTGTTCTTCCCTGTTCCAAACCTTTCATAACTCCAAGGACACCCCCTCCCCAAATAAAGGCACAATCCTTCTGCCACCACCACCCCCACCAAATTAAGGCACAAATTCTCTGACTCCTAATCAAGGCCACACTGCACCTCAGACTGTTTCATGCAGACAGAAAGGAATCGCAGAAAGGAGCCCCAGGCTGGAATCCCAGACAAGGATTCCGCCTGCCTTTAGCCCACCCCAACACACATTAATATCACCTGGGCGACGGCTTCCTCGTGTTATCTTTAACAAAGTGAGCATAATACATTTTATCTGCCCAACAAAGAGGAAGAACCAGAAGGCAGTTATGGGATGGGGGGACAAAACAAGGAAAGTACAGGAAGTAAAAGCCCAGAAATACCTAGTTTCTGTAATTAATCAAGGCACTCATTCTCACCAGTGAGTTTACCAATGCAGCCCCTTCTGAGTTTATTCCTAAATAGCCAATAAATCCCTAATTTGCTTGTTGCACTTTGCCTCTTCATTGAATTCTTTCTGTCAAGAAGACAAGAAATGACCGTGACTGGATGGTTCAGAAGCCAGAGCTTCAGCCTGGTGTACAAACATCCTGAGGTTTTTTGTTTGTTTATTGTTGTTGTTGTTTTGGGGTTTTTTTGTATTTTTTTTTCTGAAGCTGGAAACGGGGAGAGACAGTCAGACAGACTCCCGCATGCGCCCGACCGGGGTCCACCCGGCACGCCCACCAGGGGCGACGCTCTGCCCACCAGGGGGCAATGCTCTGCCCCTCCGGGGCGTCGCTCTGCTGCAACCAGAGCCACTCTAGTGCCTGGGGCAGAGGCCAAGGAGCCATCCCCAGCGCCCGGGCCATCTTTGCTCCAATGGAGCCTTGGCTGCGGGAGGGGAAGAGAGAGACAGAGAGGAAGGAGGGGGTGGGGGTGGAGAAGCAAATGGGTGCTTCTCCTATGTGCCCTGGCCGGAAATCGAACCCGGGTCCCCCGCATACCAGGCCGACGCTCTACCACTGAGCCAACCGGCCAGGGCCTGTTTGTTTGTTTTTTTAAAAAAAAATTATTTTTATTTTCTTTATTGATTTTAGAAAGAAGAGAGGGAGAGAGACAGAGGAGAGAGACAGAGAGAGAAGGGGGGAGGAGCAGAAAGCATCAACTCACATATGTGCCTTGACCAGGCAAGCCCAGGGTTTCGAACTGGCGACCTCAGCATTTCCAGGTTGACGCTTTATCCACTGCACCACCACAGGTCAGGCATGTCCTGAGTTTGATCCCTGGTCAGGGCACGTATGAGAAGCAACCATCTACTTCTCCACCCTCTCCCTCTTGCTTCTTTCTGTCTCCTGCTCTAGCAGCCATGACTCGATTAGAGTGAGTTGGCCCCGGCTCATGATGAAGCCTCCATTACATCCACATCAGGTGCTAAGAAGAGTTCGGTTGCTGAGCAATGGAGCAATGCTCCAAATGGGCAGAGCACTGTCCCTTGTGGGCTTTCCAGGTGGATCTTGGGTGCAGTGCATGCAGGAGTCTCTCTGCCTCCCCTTCATTCACTGAATAAAAATAAAAAAGACACATGGCACTTTGGAACACTTATAAAAACTATTTCTTTCACCAAAACTGGCAGTCCTTGTAAACAAGAAAAAATGTCATTTCTTCCCAGAAGCAACTGATGTTGTGACATCTACCAATACTTCAAAGTGATCTCTGAGTCTCTTAAAACTCATGGCATCCAGGCTGCACATGAGGGTCACAAAATCTGACAGTCTATTCTAGAAGGATATGGGCAATAATGAAAATTAGGCAAAAGCTGATTTCAGCACTACACTGTTCCTTCAAAGTCAGAGAAAGTTTGAGACCCATGGAAAAGTTGCTGACTGCTTCACGCATCTAGAGCCAAAACCTACTTATAACCTAAATGACACAGTAAATAAAACATCCAAAATTAAAAAGAAGTCAAAGAAAAAGGCCTTCATTATTTTACAAACCAATGAGACATGGTTCTGGCATTTCTTGCATTGCTGATATCTATACTGAAAATATTCATCACAGGTATTTAGGGAAACCAGGTCCCTGAAAAGGCAGTCCATCTACTAGCTTCCAGCTGAATGCAGATGATAATCTCTGAGGTCAACACTGAGTCAGGTCCCTGTCACAATTTATCAGAGTTAAATAAATCCTGATCCCATAACAGCTCATACTACTCATCACTTCTCCCAACAAATCAGACAAAAGAATCAGCTTCTCTAAGGGCATTAGGATGGTGGCCAATGTAAACAGTAGGCACCTGCTAGACGGTACAGGTGAAATATCTTTGGCCGCAGAATTCTTACACCAGGTTCTCAGATATGCTGTAGCTGTACACACCATTTTCTAATCTCTACTTCCTTCACATATTTGAAACTAAAGTCTCTTTCAGCTCTGCCACCTTCCTGCTCCACACTGCAGGGATCTCTGTGCACTCACCCATAAATTTGGTATATGGTATCCAGAGAGCGCTTAATATACTCAAACAGGATTCTGAAACACTGAACCAGTCTGAGGGATCCCAAATCCAGGAAAAGCCTTAAATGATGAGGCTCTGATGTCGTCCTTGTCTACTTCTGATCACTGGTACAATATTTGTCACCCAGATCCCAATGGAAATTTCACAAAGAAATGACCCCTTTCCACTCTGTACTTTTTGTGCTGTCCCTTCACAACCCACAACCCTCTTCTCACCACTCAAACTTTGCTTAACAATATCAATGACATGGTCTCCATTAACTGGTACAATGCCACTTAAAAATGACCATATTTGCTTATAACCTTAGCCACAAGCAAGGCAAAAGAACAGCCAGAGCCCAGAAAAGCACACAGCAAAATTCCTGTAAAGCACGATCCTGCCCTCAATATCATTTCATCTCGCCTGACCAGGCGGTGGCACAGTGGATAGAGCGTCAGACTGGGATGTGGAGGACCCGGGCTTGAGACACCGAGGTCGCCAGTTTGATTGAGCGTGGGCTCATCTGGTTTGAGCAAAAGGTCACCAGCTTGAACCCAAGGTCCCTGGCTCCAAGGGGTTACTCGGTCTGCTGAAGGCCCGTGGTCAAGGCACATATGAGAAAGCAATCAATGAACAACTAAGGTGTTGCAACGCAATGAAAAACTAATGATTGATGCTTCTCATCTCTCTCTGTTCCTGTCTGTCTGTCCCTGTCTATCCCTCTCTCTCTCTGAAAAAATAATAAAACTGTTATTTAAGATATTTCCACCTGACCCAGTGGTGGCACAGGTGGTGGATAGAACACTGGACTGGGACACGAGGACCCAGCTTTGAAACTCTGACTGCAAGTTTGAGCACGGGCTCATCTGTTTTGAGCATGGTTCACCAGCTTGAGCTCAAGGTCACTGGCTTGTACAAGCGTTCATTAGCTCTGGTGGAGCTTATCAGTCAAGCACATATCAGAAATCAATGAATGGAGGAGTGACATCAGAGAAATGGCATCATGAGGAGTGCTCCCAATATCACCCCCTTGAAATTTCAACAAATTCAATAACCAAGGACAGAAAAAAATCTCAGGAGCACCTGAAATATGCACACAATAGAGAAAGATATGATTAGGCAAAAAGGTGGCTGAATATATAATCCACTTTGAAGGAAATAAGATGGAGAATGGTATATTCTGCTCCCCTCATTGATGGATGAAGGGCCTCTTTCATCTGGAACCAAGAGAAATAGAGGATCTGGGGCAGAGGGAAGAAGCTAGGATAGAGTGGATGATGAAGCAGAGGATAGAGTGCGCCAGCACGGCCTGAGATTGTGGACACAGGGCTAGCACTGGCAGCAGGCTCCCACGGAGGTTGCCAGTTTGGGTTGCCCGTGAAGGCCGGTGCCGGAGCGGTTTGGTGCGCTCCCGCGTCCGTGATTGCGGGTAGTGTACGAATGGCTCCACCTGGAGCCTCTGGCGTGGGTGCACGTGCTTGCAACTGGAGGACTTAGCCTGGGATTATCAGGGGTGGACATCTGCATGGGCTGTAGCCAGTGTTACTGTGTAGTCCTGGCTTTCCAACCAGTAGTATGGACAAGGCACAAGGGTTGGGATCCCCAGGGCTGGACCTGTCTGGGCGGGGCACCTCCACAAGCCATTACAGGTCTCATAGTGCATTCCTGCATTCCCAGCACTGACTGAGATCACAGGCATTGTGCACCTAAGTGGGCGGAAGCAGACCTCCATGTGCACTGCAGAAGTTGTGGGGGCTGGGCACACACGTGGCTTGCTGAGGGCTACCAAAAAGGGCACAAGGGAGAAGCTTGTGGAGAATAGACCTGTGAAGTGCTGAGGCATACTAGACGTGCCTGGGGGCCCTTAGAAAGGCGCAAGATCGCTGACCAGGCGGTGGCACAGTGGATAGAGCAAAGGACTGGAATATAGAGGACCCAGGTTCGAGACCCCGAGGTCGCCAGCTTGAGCGCGGGCTCATCTGGTTTGAGCAAAAGCCCACCAGCTTGAACCCAAGGTCGCTGGCTCCAGCAAGGGGTTACTTGGTCTGCTGAAGGCCTGTGGTCAAGGCATATATGAGAAAGCAATCGATGAACAACTAAGGTGTTGCAACACGCAATGAAAAACTAATGATTGATGCTTCTCATCTCTCTCCATTCCTGTCTGTCTGTCCCTATCCCTCTCTCTGACTCACTGTCTCTGTAAAAAATAAAAATAAATGTTTAAAAAAAAAAAAAAAAAGAAAGGTGCAAGATCTGCAATCAGCTCCCAGCCCTGCCTGCTTTCGCCAGTGGCTCTGGTTGGCACAGCCTTATCCAGAACTGTGCTTTGAGTAGTAATGGAGGGAGGACCTGGCTGCTCTTAGAGCCTCTTGCTCTGCAAGCAGTGGCAAGGGCAACCTCACAGCTAAGTCCCCAGGCTGCTAGCTCAAGAGGGAGAGAGATGTGGTGAGAGGCACCTGGAAACCTGAGTCTCCTATTGTCAGAGCCTGCAAACCCTAACAACTGAGTCCTAGCCTACATCATTGCCATAGTGACACAACAGCAAGTATCTGCTCAAGAGTCCCACAGGGGCAAAACTTGTAGTACAGACTTACCTGCTGAAAATAAAAGAAGCTACCTCTCAAAAACAGGAAAAATTTACATTTTATATAACTTTTTTAAAAAATTCTTTTTCTTTCCACTTTGGTCATTTTATCTTTTCTGTTTAACTCTTTCCTTTTCCTTTTGAACTTCATTATCTATAATTGTTACATTTTTCATTCTTGTTTTTTTATGAGGGTTACATTTCAAAATCCTTAACTTTTTTTTCTTTTCTCTTTTTATTTTTCTCTCATTTGATTGCCATTTATCGATAAATTATTTTATTTGGGATTCATATTTTTTGTGGCATTTTGCATGTTTTTTACTTCAATTTTTATCTCTTTGTCATTCTCTCTCAGTTCTGGCTCCCTATTCTTGTAGTGTTTTTTCCACTTATCATAATAGAATTTTCATTTTCTCACTGTATCTTTTCAATTTTTATTTTATTTTTAAAATTATCTCTTATTATTGTTATTTAAAATACCACTCTAAAATGCCATTAAGGAAAAAGAAATAAAATATCATGGATATAAAAGATAGAGATGTAGCTCAGAAAGATGATAAAAAAATCTCTAGAAAAAAATTTAATTGCTTGGAAATCTTGCAATTAAATGACAGAGAATTAAAAATTGAAGTCCTGGCCCTGGCCGGTTGGCTCAGCGGCGGAGCGGCGGCCTGGCGTGCGAGAGTCCTGGGTTCGATTCCCGGCCAGGGCACACAGGAGAGGCACCCGTCTGCTTCTCCACCCCTCCCCCTCTCCGTCTCTGTCTCTCTCTTCCCCTCCTGCAGCCAAGGCTCCATTGGAGCAGAGTTGGCCCGGGTCTGGGCACTGAGGATGGCTCTGTGGCCTCTGCCTCAGGCACTAGAATGGCTCTGGTTGCAGCAGAGCGATGCCCCGGAGGGGCGGGGCATCGCCCCCTGGTGGGCGTGCCGGGTGGATCCCAGTTGGGCGCATGCGGGAGTCTGTCTGACTGCCTCCCCGTTTCCAGCTTCGGAAAAATACAAAAAATAAAAATTGAAGTCCTAAAAATACTCAGAGAAATACAAGGAAGCACAGAAAGGCAATTTAGAGAGCTCAAAAAACAATTCAATGAAAAAAAAAATACTTCACCAAGGAAATTGAAACTATAAAAAGGAACCAAACAGAGATGAAAAACTCAATACATAAACTGAAAAATGAAGTAACAAGCTAAGCTAATAGAACAAGCCAGATAGAGAATTGGTGATATAGAAGACAGTCAACTAGAGACACTACAGCGAGAAGAGGAGAAAGTCTCATGAATTTAAAAAAATGAGAAATCCCTATAGGAATTGTTTGACTTCATCAGAAAAAGCAACATAAGAATAATGGGTATATAAGAAGAAGAAGAGAAAGTGGAATGGAGAACATATTCAAATAAGTAAATACAAGAACTTCCCAAGCCTGTGGAAAGAATTAGAGCCTCAAACCCAAGAAGCAAACAGAACACTGAGTTATCTTAACCCAGACTTACTCCAAGACACATCATAATGAAATTATCACAAACCAATGACAAAGAAAAAATCCTCAAGGCATCCAGGGAAAAGAAGAATACAACATATAAAGAAAGGCCCATTGGTCTATCATCAGATTTCTCAGCACTCTAGAAGCCAGAAGAGAGTGGACTCCAATATTTAAAGTACAGGTATTGATCGACTTATGACCTCTGCAATTTATGACCATTCGACTTTACGACTACAATCGCTAGCCACGACTGCTCTGCGTCTGGCAGTGCAAGCGTTGCCCAGCTGGGCATACGACACTGCGGACCAGCTTCCATCAGTACTACCATCTCCACATGCACCATTTCAACCGTTATCCCAGACTCGGTACAGCAATTTGTGTTTTGTGTCTTGGATATTTTTCATCAAACCCCTCCCAAGATGTCTACCAAGAGACTTTGTCTACGCCTCAGCCTGCCAAGAAGGAAAGAGAGGCCATTGATCTTGACACAAAAATGAAGGTAATTAAGTAGTACGAAAGAGGAAAGAAAGTGAATGTGATCGCACGTGATATGAAGTTATCACACTCAACTGTGTTGATGATTTTGAAAGATAAAGAAAGAATTCATGAACTGTGAAAGGTTCTGCACCCATGCGATCAAGAGTTATAACAAAGTAATGAAGTGAGCCCATCCACACAATGGAGAAAATTATGACAAAATATGACTTAAAGCTTTTATAAAATCATTTCACAGTACTGTACATATAGCCTACTCAACTTACAACCAAACTGTGTTATGACCGGTCTGTCAAAACCAATTGTGGTTGTGAGTTGAGCTCTAGCTGTACTGAAAGAGTGGAACTTCCAGCCAAGAATACTATATCCATCAAAGCTATCTTTCAAATACGAAGGGGAAATAAAAACATTCACAGATACAAAAAAGATGAGGAAATTTATCACTAGAAAACCTCTCACTGCAGAAAATATTAAAGGGGGTTATCCAATCAGATACAAAGAACAAAACAAAACAAAATTACAGGTAAAAGCTTCAACAAGATCACAATAAAAACAAGATTAATCTGTGACAACAAAAACAAAAAAGGGAAGAGGACAAAGATTAACAATAGCAAAGGAGGATTAACAGTAGCGAAGGAACATGGAGTGCAGAAGCACTCATGAGATAATGGACTGCAATAAATATGATATATATCCTTTTTATTACCTAAGAATAACCACCCCTGAAAAAAACCACTACAGAATCACATGGCTTAAAAAAAGAGAGAGGAAGGAAGTATGGAATACAACCAAACAAAACAAATGACAGAAAAACAAAAGACTAGAACCAAACAAGATTCAGAGCTATCAGAAAGCAATATATAAAATGGCAATAGAAAACTCTGAATGTCAATAATTACATTAAATGTAAATGGATTAAATTCACCAATAAAAACACACAGAATAGCAGATTGGATCAAAAAAGAAAATCCAACTGTATGCTGTCTTCAAGAAACATCTAAGCTACAAGGATAGAAACAAATTCAAAGTAAAAGGTTGGAAAATGATTCTACAAGCAAATAACATCCAAGAAAAGAAGGTGTAGCCATACTCATATCTAACAATGCTGATGACAAGACAGCAAAGGTAATCAGAGACAAAAATGGTCATTTCATACTGATAAAGGGGACATTGAATCAAAAAGATATAACACTTTTTAATATATATACACCAAACCAAGGAGCACCAAAGTATATAAGACTTCTAACTGAACTAAAAATAAAACCGACAAAAATACAATTATATTTGGAGACCTCAATACACCGCTTATGGCTCTAGATCGTTCACCCAAACAGCAAATCAATAAAAATATACTGGCCTTAAATGAAACACTAGAACAATTGGATATGATAGACATCTACAGGATATTTCATCCTACAACATCAGAGTATACATTTTTCTCCAGGGTACATGGGACATTCTTAAGAATTGACCATATGTTGGGCCACAAAACTAACATCAACAAATTCAGAAAGATTGAAATTATACCAAGCAAGGCCCTCGCCGGTTGGCTCAGTGGTGGAGCATTGGCCTGGCATACAGGAGTCCCGGGTTCGATTCCTGGTCAGGGGACACAGGAGAAGCGCCCATCTGCTTCTCCACCCCTCCCCTTCTCCTTCCTCTCTGTCTCTCTCTTCCCCTCCCACAACCAAGGCTCCACTGGAGCAAAGTTAGACAGGGCACTGAGGATGGCTCTATGGCCTCTGCCTCAGGTGCTAGAATGGCTCTGGTTGCAACAGAGCAATGCCCCAGATGGGCAGAGCATCGCCCCCTGGTGGGCATGCTGGATGGATCCTGGTCGGGCACATGCGGGAGTCTGTCTGACTGCCTCCCCGTTTCCAACTTCAGAAAAATACAAAAAGAAAGAAAGAAAGAAAGAAAGAAAGAAAGAAAGAAAGAAAGAAAGAAAGAAAGAAAGAAATTATACCAAGCATATTCTCTGACCATAAAGCTCTGAAACTAAAATTCAACTTCAAAAAAGAAGTAAACAAACTCACAAAAATGTGGAAATGAAACAACATACTACCAAAAAATAGTAGGTCAAAGAAGAAATACAAGCAGAGATCAGAAGATACATAAAGACAAATGAAAATGACAACAGGACATATCAGAATCTCTGGATGCAGCAAAAGCAGTAATAAGAGAGAAGTTCATATCACTACAGGCCTATATGAACAAACAAGAGAGAGTCCAAGTAAACAACTTAACATCACATCTTAAGGAACTAGAAAAAGAAGAACAAAGGTTGCCTGACTAAGCAGTGGTGCACTGGATAGTGTTGGACTGGGATGCAGAGCAAAAACTCACCAGCTTCAACCCAAGGTTGCTGGCTCGAGCAAGGGGTTACTCGGTCTACTGAAGGCTCATGGTCAAGGCACATATGAGAAAGCAAACAATGAACAATTAAGGTGTTGCAATGCGCAATGAAAAACTAATGATTGATGCTTCTCATCTGTCCGTTCCTGTCTGTCCCTGTCTATCCCCCTCTCTGACTCTCTCTCTGTCTCTGTAAAAAAAAAAAAAAAAAGAACAACAAAGGCAACTCAAAACCAGAATAAGAAAGGAAATAATAAAAATCAGAGCAGAAATATATAAAATAAAAAACAGAAAAACTATAGAAAAACCAATAAAACAAGAAGCAGGGTTTTTTTTAAAAGATCAACAAAATTGAGAAACCTTTGGCAAGACTCACTACGGAAAAAAGAGAAAGAGCTCATATAAACAAAATCCAAAATGAGAGAGAAGAAATCACCACAGATATAATAGATATACAAAGAATTATCATAGAATACTATAAAAAACAATATGCCAACAAATTTAACAGTCTAGAAGAAATGGATAAATTCCTAGAACAATAAAATCTTCCTAGACCAGTGGTCCCCAACACCCGGGTCATGGACCAGAACCAATTCGTGGGCCATTTGGTACCGGTCCGCAGAGAAAGAATAAATAACTTACATTATTTCTGTTTTATATATATTTAAGTCTGAATGATGTTTTATTTTTAAAAAATGACCAGATTGCCTGACCTGTGGTGGCGCAGTGGATAAAGCGTCGACGTGGAAATGCTGAGATCGCTGGTTCAAAACCCTGGGCTTGCCTGGTCAAGGCACATATGGGAGTTGATGCTTCCGGCTCCTCCCCCCTTTCTCTGTCTCTTTCTCTCCTTCTCTCTCTCTCTCCTCTCTAAAAATTAATAAATTTTTAAAAAAATTTTTTAAAAAATTACCAGATTCCCTCTGTTACATTCATCGAAGACTCACTCTTTTTTTTTTTTTAAATTAAATTTATTTTTTGGCCTGACTAGGCAGTGGCGCAGTGGATAGAGCGTCGGACTGGGATGCAGAGGACCCAGGTTCGAGACCCTAAGGTCGCCAGCTTGAGCGCGGGCTCATCTGGTTTGAGCAAAAATCCCACCAGCTTGAACCCAAGGTTGCTGGCTCCAGCAAGGGGTTACTCAGTCTGCTGAAGGCCCGCGGTCAAGGCACATATGAGAAAGCAATCAATGAACAACTAAGGTGTTGCAACGCACAATGAAAAACAATGATTGATGCTTCTCATCTCTCTCCATTCCTGTCTGTCTGTCCCTATCTGACTGCCTCCCCATTTCCAACTTCAGAAAAATACAAAAAAAAATTAAATAAATAAAATTATTTTTATTTTTTCATTTCAGAGAAGAGAGAGAGAGAGAAGGTGGGGAGGAGCAGGAAGCATCAACTCCCGTATGTGCCTTGACCAGGCAAGCCCAGGGTTTCAAACGGGCGACCTCAGCGTTCCAGGTCAAGGCTTTATCCACTGCACCACCACAGGTCAGGCTGAACACTTTTTTTATTCACTCATATATAACATGAACATAGGAGAACCTCTGAAGATGAGATAATTAGTAAATGTTGAGCAATAAAACATGTTGCCATGGTTTTCTGTCCACTTTTCTAAATTTTGCTGCTCACAGCTACCTATATATTTTTCAGCTCATTTTTTCCTCAAGTTTCTCATGGAGATAGACAGGAACATCAACCTGTTCTTGTATGTGCCCTAACCGGGGACCAAACCAGCAACTTCTGTACCTCGGAATGATACTCTAACCAACCAGGCTACAAGTTTATTTTAAAACATTTAAATGAAGAACTGACTAAACCAAATATATTCTAGATGTGGAGGAATTAAATCCTTCTACACTGCCAGAAATATGCAAAAAGGTACAACCAGTTTAATTGATAATTTGCTAATTGCTTTACTTTAAATATTGACCTAGCAGACTGAGACTGTACACTGACGTACAGAAAAAGATAAATGAAACATGTATTGACATGAAAAATTACTAATTTTCACACCAGCTTTATTTTCAATAGTCCAAAATAAAAACCAAATGTCATAAACAAGTGAATGGACCAACAAATGGTGATTTATTCAAATAAAAAATATTTATCAGCCAAAACAAGATGAGCAACTAATATAACACCAATCAAGCTCTGAGTATTTATACAATGTAAATGAAAGCAGAAGAATGACTATTATTCCCATCATATAAACTCTAGAAAATAGTTATTTATTAAAATAGAAAGTATAGGCCCTGGCCGGTTGGCTCAGTGGTAGAGCGTCGGCCTGGCGTGCAGAAGTCCCGGGATCGATTCCCGGCCAGGGCACACAGGAGAGGCGCCCATCTGCTTCTCCACCCCTTCCCCTCTCCTTCCTCTGTCTCTCTCTTCCCCTCCCTCAGCCAAGGCTCCAATGGAGCAGCATTTGCCCAGGCGCTGAGGATAGCTCTGTGGCCTCTGCCTCAGGCGCTAGAATGGCTCTGATTGCGGCAGAGTGACACCCCAAGATGGGCAGAGCATCGCCCACTGGTGAGCGCACCGGGTAGATACCGGTCGGGCGCATGTGGGAGTCTGTTTGACTGCCTCCCCGTTTCCAATTTCAGAGAAAAACAAAAAAGAAAAAAAATACATACACATGGACCTCAGAGTCACTAAAAAAAACTGTACATTTCCTACCCATCTAAGAATGTCCTCCAATGTGAACTCTCATGTGCTTAGATAGGTGAAACTTGTAGAAATATGATTTGCCACATGAACTGCACCCATATGGCCTCTCTCCAGTGTGAATTCTTTTATGACAATAAAGACGAGTGTTAGAGATAAAAGTTTTCCCACATTCACTGCACCCATAAGGCCTTTCTACAATGTGAATTCTCTGATGAAGAAGAAGACCATTTTTAGAGGTAAAAGATTTTTCACATTTACAGCACAGATGAGGCCCTTTTTCCTTGTGAGTTCGCTGATGAGAAGAAAGGTGAGAGGGCCTGATAAAAGATTTCCCACATTCACTGCACTTGTAAGGTCTTTTTCCACTGTGAACTCTCTGATGAATATGAAGGTCATGTGTCCCCTTAAAAAACTTCCCACATTCCCTGCACCCATAAGGCCTTTCTTCTGTGTGAACTCTTTGATGACTACGAAGGTCATAGTTCCTAAAAAAGGATTTCCCACATTCACTGCACTTATAAGGCCTTTCTCCAGTGTGAAATCTACTATGACTATGAAGGGCACCACGAGTGGTAAAAGATTTCCCACATTCCCTGCACTCAAAAGGCCTTTCTCCTGTGTGAACTCTCTGATGAAGACGAAGGTTAGCTTTCCTGATAAAGGATTTCCCACATTCACTGCACCCATAAGGCCTTTCTCCAGTGTGAAAACTCTGATGAGAACGAAGGTAAGTGCTACAGGAAAAGGATTTCCCACATTTACTACACTCATAAGGCCTTTCTCCAGTGTGAACTCTCTGATGACGATGAAAGTGATACTCAGTGATAAAAGATTTCCCACATTCATTGCACTCATAAGGCCTTTCTCCATTGTGAAATCTCTGATGAAATCGAAGGGCAGAGTTACTGAAATAAGATTTCCCACATTCACTGCATCCATAAGGCCTTTCTCCTGTGTGAACTCTCTGATGACGACGAAGGTTAGATTTTTTGATATAGGATTTTGCACATTCACTACACTCATAAGGCCTCTGTCCAGTGTGAAGGCTCTGATGATAACGAAGGCCGGAGTTTGTTGTAAAACATTTTTTACATTCATGACACACAAAACCCTGTCCTACATTATGGACACCACGGTCCTGAAAAAGTGTCTTGTTGCACCCAGTGGTTTTCCTACATTCTTTACTGTTGTAATAAATTTTTCTCCTTTGAGAAGTCACCCAAGATGTAGACATTTCTTTTGAACTGTCCCTGGTGTGAGTAGCCAGCTGTTGAAGATGTCCGGAGCTGGTAAGGATGTCTTGCCCAACCTCCCCACAAGTAGAAGGTTTTTGGGACACATTGAAATTACAGTCCTTCACAAGTGAAGTGCTGTGCACACCTCCTCTGAAAGGCTTCTTTTCCACGTGCTGATCCTGGTTCTGGACATACTCTGAACTAAAATAAAATTCTTTCGAACATGCCCCACACCTCAACAGTTTCTGGCAGTTTTGTGTTCCCTGCTGATCAACCAAGAGGAAAATGTCTCTCAAGACTGCTCCACAGCTTTCACATGGGTGGCTCTTCTGGGAAGACAAAGCTCTATTAGGATTCTTTGCCTGTGACACTCTTACAGAAATGTTCTGTTCAATAAGTTCCTCCACATCTTCTGTTCCACAGCAGCAGCCTGACCAACAACAACAAAAAAACTGGTGAAACACATGTTGACCTTATAATAAGACAGTAATCTCATCACAAAAGTCTATCTGTTATAGCTAGGCACTATTCTATAGGATTATTTTCAAGAAAAGTGACCTAGACTCTGAGTAAATGGCTGTTATGAACTGCTTAAACTCAATGGTCTGAAAAGGTTCAAGATCTACATAACAACAACACAAAGATACAAGTGAAAGATAAAACAGAAAGAATAGAGGCAGGGTGCCTGACCAGGCAGTGCAAAGTGGATAGAGCATTGACCTTTAACACAGAGGTCCCAGGTTCAAACCCCAAAGTCACTGGCTTGATTGCGAGCTCATCTGGCCTAAGTCTGGGCTCACCAGCTTGATCGTGTGGTCACATGCTTAAGCCCAAAGGTCACTGGCTTGAAGTCTGAGGTAACTGGCTTGAGTAAGGGAACACTCGCTTTGCCTGAGCTCCCGGGCCAAGGCACATATGAAAAAGCAATCAATGAACAACAAAGGAGACAAAGGAGCTACAGTGAAGAACTGATGCTTCGCATCTTTCTCCCTTCCAGTCTTTCTGTCCCTCTCTCTTTCTCTGTCACAAAAAAGACTTTAAAATAAATGATTTTTTAAAACTTACCAAGCTACATATTCAAACAAAATAAAAAAATTTTTAAGTAATGAACATATACAGAGACAGACAGATAGGGAGAACGAGATAGAAAGGAAGAAAAATAAGAAGCATTGACTCATAGTCGCAGTCTTTGTTTATTGATTGCTTTTTCTATGTGACTTGATGGGGCTCCAGCTGAACCAGTGACATTTTACTCAAGCCAGTAACCTTGGACTCAATCCAGTGACCAATGGATCATGTCTACGATCCCACACACAAGATATTGACCCTGCGCTCAAGCCGGGTAGCCTGCACTCAAGCCGGTAACTTCGGGATTTTGAACATGGGTCCTCTGCACTCCAGTCCGACAACCTATCCACTGTGCCATCACTTGTCAGGCTTGTTTTATTTTTGAAAGTGAGAGTATGTTTATTAAACCTTGAGACAGTGAGGCAAAAATGAAGGTCTCTGGAAAAAGAATCAGGGTGACCCCAGGTCCAGCTGCTGCTTTCCATTGGCTCCTGGGTGTAAGTCTCATTTGGTCTCTTAGAGCTTAAAATACAAGAAGCAAAGTACAAGCCTGAGTAAAAGGGGCGCAGGCATGCTCAAAGAGTGCACCAGGAGAGTCAGGGTCTTACCCAGTGAGGATATAAGTGCAAAGTTCTCCAACATCACATCCAGGTACAGGCGTCTCTGAGCCTCATCAAGGAGGCACCATTCTTTCCTAAAGAAGTACACAGCAACATCCTCAAAGGTCACACCAACCTGGCAGAAGGAATACAAATGAATCCAGAACAGTTTCTTGGAGACCCCACAATCATAATATATAGAAATCATACCCATGTACGTGACCGGCTGGTGTTGCACTAGATAGAACATCTGCCTGGGACACAGAGCACCCTGGTGGGAAACCCCGAGGTTGCTGCCTTGAGCATAAATTCGTCTAGCTTTAGCATGGGGTCGCCAGCTTGAGCGAGAGATCATAAACCTGACCCCATGGGTCACCACTTTAAGCCCAAAGGACCCTGGGTTGAAACCCAAGGTTGCTGGCTTAAGCAAGGGTTTACTCACTCAGCTGTAGCCAGTCATCCACAGCACTACCCTAGTGCACAAAAGAGCTACCACTTTTCTTTGTCTCCATGCCAGAACACTCCCCAAATAATCAGGCCTATGTGTTCAGCTACCAATTTGATGTTTCCACTCCCTGTTCATTAAAATTTTTGGCAACTGACACAAAACACTCTGCCTCTCCAAGCAAGTTCGCTGAGGGCCCCACTGAAGTGAATACCTAGACTTAGCCAGCCACTCCTCTTAACCATGAGTCAATTAAAATCTGTTATTTGGCTTACTATGAGTGTCTTTGCCTAGTCAATTGACTCCTAATTACTTTCATTTTAGGTCGTGAACAACCTAACGAACCCAGCTATAAATTAATTATAACCAACTAAATAGTTTAGCAAGAAAAGACCGGTTTTCTCGAACTTCAGATCTTGTAAGAAGTTACATACAACCCCACTTTCACTCCAGGTAAGCAGGTCCCTTTTTATCCCCACCCAGCCCTGAAGTCTGGTGATCTCCTTTGTGACTCAGTCCTAAGTGCTGACTCTGACCAGCTCTGTGACCTTGAAACCTTGAACAAGGACGTCACTCCCTGGGCCTAGCTGTCCTCATCCCCCCTTACAGTCTGTTCTCTCTCTGAGCAGGTTTTGAACAATTAATAACCGCATAACGCAGGCTGTAACCCTCTCTGTTCACAACCTTCCATGGCTCCAAGGACTCTCAGAATGAGGTACAATCCTCAGCCTCTCAGTGAAGACGTGGCTGCACCTCAGGCTGTTTCATGCTGACAGAAGAGGAACCTCAGTCCTCCGGCTCCTCCCGGATCCGCGGCCCCTCAGCCTGTCACCTGTCACCCTGTCACACCGGGTGTCACCCACGAGCGCCTCACGGTCCGGGACGCCGGGTGCTGGGCTGCAGGACGTGACCCGCCCCCGCACGAGGGCTCCGGGTTCGGAAGGGTGAGGAGATGAGGGCCGGGGGGACGCGCTCACCTCAGCTGGGCGCCTCATCGCGGTCGCCGCCATCGGACTCTGCGGGAGGAGCGGGGCGGAAGCGGCAGGAGAGGAAGCGGCCCGGTCCTGCGGTTGCTGTTCGTCCCTGGCTCGGGTCACCCAGGTGTCGTCAGGGAGGGTCTCACTTGTCACAGGAACTCCACTTTTCCGCCTCTTGCGTCCAATCCTACCATCAATGGTAGCTCCTGACTCAGACTCAATTGAGAAGAGGAAATGCCAGGCGGTAAAGCAATGGAAGTCCCGCCCATAAGCCAGCTAACCCTGAAATAAGCATTCTGGGTAATGTAGTTCCTGCAGTCTAAAGAAGGGTTCTCTTAATTCCTTAGCCTACTACAGGAGTGGATTTGGGGACATATACCCAGTAGTGGGATTCAACTATTTTAACAATCAGTTTTCTGCCCTAATAACCATTTTCAGTATTAAAAACGATATACCCGGCCCTGGCCAGTTGGCTCAGTGGTAGAGCGTCGGCCTGGCGTGCGGAAGTCCTGGGTTCGATTCCTGGCCAGGGCACACAGGAGAGGCATCCATCTGCTTCTCCACCCCTCCCCCTCTCCTTCCTCTCTGTCTCTTTCTTCCCCTCCTGCAGCCGAGGCTCCATTGGAGCAAAAGATGGCCCGGGCGCTGGGGATGGCTCCTTGGCCTCTGCCCCAGGCGCTGGAGTGGCTCTGGTCCCGACAGAGCGACACCCCAGATGGGCAGAGCATCGCCCCCTGGTGGGCATGCCGGGTGGATCCCGGTCGGGCGCATGCGGGAGTCTGTCTGACTGCCTCCCCGTTTCCAGCTTCAGAAAAATACAAAAACAAACAAACAAAGAAACGATATACCCAGCGACATGGACAAGAGTGTGTTGGTTACCAGGGGGAGGGGAAGGGAGGAGAAGGAGGGAGTGGGAGGAGGGGAAGAGCACAAAGAAAACCAAATAGAAGGTGACGGAAGACAATTTGACTTTGGATGATGGGTATACAACATAATCAAATGTCAAAATGACCTGGAGTGGTTTTCTTTGAATCTATGTACCCTAATTAATCAATGTCACCCCGTTAAAATTTTAAAAAAGATATACTGAAAGGTAGTTTATTATTCCATGCATTTAATACTTAAAGGAGAATAAAAGAGGTACCAAAACTATATCATTATAAGTTTTAAAATATTAATTAAAAAATAAATAATACATGATAAAACGATAAAACTCTTATGTAAGATATTTCCACATTGCTTCTTTTTTTTTTTTTCGGAGACAGAGAGATAGTGAAAGGGACAGACAGGGAAAGAAAGAAAGGAAGTAAGAGAGATGAGAAGGTTCCATTCTTCACTGTGGCACTGTAATTGTTCATTGATGGCTTTCTCATATGTGCCTTGAGCAAGAGGCTCTAGCAGTGCTAGTGAACACTTACTCAAGCCAGAAAGCTTGGACTCAAGCCAGCAACCTTCGGCTTCAAGCCAGGGATCATGTGTATGATCTCATACTCAAGTCAGCAGCCCAGTGCTCAAGCTGGTGAGCCTAATCTCCAGCTAGCAATTTTGGGAATTCGAACATGGGTCATCTCTTTCCAGGTCCTATACTCTATCCACTGTGCCACCACCTGGTCAGCCTACATATTGCTTCTTTTTTTCTTTTTTTTTCTTTAAAGAGACACAGAGAGAGAGATAGACAGGGACAGACAGACAGGAACGGAGAGAGATGAGAGCATCAATCATCGTTTTTTTGTTGCAACACCTTAGTTGTTCATTGTTTGCTTTCTCATATGTGCCTTGACCGCGGGCCTTCAGCAGACCGAGTAACCCCTTGCTCAAGCCAGTAACCTAGGGTCCAAGCTGGTGAGCTTTGCTCAAACCAGATGAGCCCGCGCTCAAGCTGGCGACCTTGGGGTCTCAAACCTGAGTCCTCCGCATCCCAGTCCGATGCTCTATCCACTGAGCCACCGCCTGGTCAGGCCAAATTGCTTCTTGGTTGGCATCTTCACTTGCAATTTTTCTCACCTATGGATGGAATGAACATTTTTTACAACACCATAGAATAAGCTGTTGTGCAGATAAACATAAAAAAGAAGAGTAAGAAATATAAATTTGTGCCTGACCGGGCAGTTGCGCAGTGGATAGAGCATCGGTCTGGGATGCAGAAGGACCCAGGTTCGAGACCGTGAGGTCGCCAGCTTGAGCGCGGGCTCGTCTGGCTTGAGCAAAAAGCTCACCAGCTTGGACCCAAGGTCACTGGCTCGAGCAAGGGGTCACTCGGCCTGCTGAAGGCCCGCGGTCAAGGCACATATGAGAAAGCAATCAATGAACAATTAAGGTGTTGCAACGAAAAACTGATGATTGATGCTTCTCATCTCTTTCTGTTCCTGTCTGTCTTTCCTTATCTATCCCTCTATCTGACTCTCTCTCTGTCCCTGTAAAAAAAAATATATATATATATATAAATTTGTGATTTTCACATTGGGTGGCTGCTCAGGCACCAACCTTAGAGAAAACCCTGATTACAAGTGACATTTTAACAGCCGGTTCACCAAATTAAAAAAAAAATTAGATATGGGTTCTGCTGAACTGGTGCTAACTGGCTGAATCCCACCACTACATATTCCCCGAGAATACATTCAGACTATTATGTGTGCTCTAGTACTGCCTGTAGAAGTGATTTCTAGGGCATAGTTGTCACTGATGCTCCCGTGAGGCTTCCCTTGCCCTCTGGTGTTGCCTTTCCTTCTTCAGGATGTGCTCTTTCTGATTTCTAGGCATCCTCTTTTTTTTTTTTAAATTAATTATTTATTTATTACAGAGACAAAGAGTGTGTCAGAGAGAGGGATAGACAGGGACAGACAGACAGGAACGGAGAGAGATGAGAAGCATCAATCATTAGTTTTTCATTGCACGTTGCAACATCTTAGTTGTTCATTGATTGCTTTCTCATATGTTCCTTGACCGCGGGCCTTCAGCAGACCGAGTAACCCCTTGCTGGAGCCAGCGACCTTGGGTTCAAGCTAGTGGGCTTTTTCCTCAAACCAGATGAGCCCGCACTCAAGCTGGCAACCTCGGGTCTCGAACCCGGGGTCTCAAACCCGGGTCCTCTGCATCCCAGTCCGACACTCTATCCACTGTGCCACCGCCTGGTCAGGCTAGGCATCCTCTTTCATGACGAATAGGCCATCTCCCATCAGGATTTTTCATGCAGAATGTCACTGGGACAGGTGGCTGAACTTGTTCATGATATCTGTCCTGCTTCAGTTCAGAACTTTATGCAAATTTAATGTCACAAAACAGACACGAATACTTAAGGTCATCTGCCTCTGATGATATCAAAAGTCTGAGCTCTGCCTGTGCCAGAGTGGCTAGGATCAGGCTGGATTTATAGGGACAGGGACAGAGAGAGAGTCAGAGAGAGGGATAGATAGGGACAGACAGACAGGAACAGAGAGAGAGAGATAAGAAGCATCAATCATCAGTTTTTTTGTTGTTGTTGCAACACCTTAGTTGTTCATTGACTGCTTTCTCATATGTGCCTTGACCGTGAGGCTATAGTAGACCGAGTAACCCCTTGCCTGAGCCAGCAACCTTGGGTCCAAGCTGGTGAGCTTTGCTCAAAGCAGATGAGCCCACACTCAAGCTGGCGACCTCGGGGTGTCGAAACTGGGTTTTCCACATCCCAGTCCGATGCTCTATCCACTGCGCCACTGCCTGGTCAGGCTCAGGTTGTATTTCAACTGATGCTTCTGCCTCTAATCTACTTTAAACAATGAAGAACAGGTTGAGGACATCAAAGACTGCAATTACAGGCATTCCACAGAGACAATGCTGGTTGGGTTCCAGACCAACCAAAGTGATATGCCAATAATGCCAATCACATTAATTTGTAATTTCCCAGTGCATATAAAATTTATGTTTATAACATATATTGTTGGCCCTGGCTGGTTGGCTCAGCGGTGGAGCGTCGGCCTGGCGTGCGGGGGACCCAGGTTCGATTCTCGGCCAGGGCACATGGGAGAAGTGCCCATTTGCTTCTCCACCCCCACCCCCTCCTTCCTCTCTGTCTCTCTCTTCCCCTCCCGCAGCCAAGGCGCCATTGGAGCAAAGATGGCCCAGGCGCTGGGGATGGCTCCTTGGCCTCTGCCCCAGGCGCTGGAGTGGCTCTGGTTGCGGCAGAGCGGTCCCCTGGAGGGGCAGAGCGTCGCCCCCTGGTGGGCAGAGCATCCCGCCCCTGGTGGGCATGCCGGGTGGATCCCAGTGGGGCGCATGCGGGAGTCTGTCTGGCTGTCTCTCCCCGTTTCCAGCTTCAGAAAAAAGAAAAAAAAAGAAAAAAAAACATATATTGCTGTAATCTATTATGTGTGGTATAAAATTATGTCGGCCCTGGCCAATTGGCTCAGCAGTAGAGCGTACACCCGGCGTGTGGTAGTTCTGGGTACAGTTCCTAAACAAGGTACACAAGAGAAGCACCCATCTGCATCTCCACCGGTCCCCCTTTCCTTTATCTCTATCTCTCCCTTTTCCTCCCGCAGCCAAGACTCCATTGGAGCAAAGTTGCCCCAGGCACTGAGGTTGGCTGCATAGTCTTTGCCTCAGGCGCTAGGAAGGCTACAGTTGCAACAAAGCAATGCACCTGATGAGCAGAGCATCGCTCTCTAGTGGGCATGCCAGCTGGATCCCGGTCGGGCACATGCTGGGGTCTGTCTCTCTGCCTCCCTGCTTCTCACTTTAGAAAAATACAAAAAAAAAAAATGTAATGTACATACACTAACTTTAAAGTACTTTATTAGATCCTTGTCAGTTAGCTGAATCAGTTAAGGACATTGCCTCTAAATAACAAGGTTGTGGCAGCGCAGTGGATAGAGCGTCAGACTGGGATGCTGAGGACCCAGGTTCGAGACCCCAAGGTTGCCAGTTTGAGCATGGGCTCATCTGGTTTGAACAAAAGCTCACCAGCTTGGACCCAAGGTCCCTGGCTCAAGCAAGGGGTTACTCGGTCTACTGAAGGCCCATGGTCAGGGCACATATGAGAAAGCAATCGATGAACAACTAAGGTGTCGCAATGTGCAACGAAAAACTAATGATTGATGCTTTTCATCTCTCCGTCCCTGTCTATCCCTCACTCTGACTATCTCTCTGTCTCTGTAAAAAAAAAAAAAAAAAAAAAAAAAAAAAGTGCAACTGAGTGGAACAACAAATGTTTCCCTTTCCCTGCCCCCTCTCTCTCTTCCTCTTTCTGTCTTTCTAATAATCAATAAAAATTAAGCCCTGACCAGATAGCTCGTTTGGTTGGTGTGTTGTCTCAGAGTGTAGAGGTTGCTGGTTTGATTCCCTGGTCAGTGCACATACAGATGCAGTTTGATGTTTCTATGTCTCTCCCTGTTTATCTCTCAAAATGAAAAGAAATAATATTTTATTGACTAAAAAAGAAAGCAAACCATCATTCGTACCTTTCTTGGGTTGCAATGTTTTTCTGGATGGACAGTCTTGTCTAATGTTTTAGAAAATGCATTTATCTGTAAAGATCAATAAAACACATCACAATAAAGCAAGGTATGACTGCATTAGACAACCTGGAAAATTTTGCTAGACAAATCATCTAGTTACACCATCATACATACAATAAATATAACACAGGAATGTAACACAATTTCTTTTCTTTCTGTTTCTTTTTTTTCAAGTGAGAGTTCAGGAGATAGTTCAACAGACTCACAGATGCGCCAAACTGGTATCCACCTGGCAACCTCATCTGAGGGCAATGCTCGAATCAACCGAGCTATTTTTAGTGTCTAAGCTTGACGCTCTGACCAACGAGCTATCCTTAGTACCTGGGGCCAACCTTGGAGTCATTGGCTGCAGGAGAGAAACAGGGAGAGAAGGGGGATAGGGTGGGGATTAGAGCACATGGTCACTTCTCCTGGGTGTTTTGACAGGAATTCAACCTGGGACATCACATATTGGCTCAGTGCTCTATCCCTTGCACCAACTCTGCAGAGCCACAAACTTTAGAAATAATAAAAAGCAGGATGCATAATCTAAGCATAAATGAGCGTGTATCTGCTATATAAATAAAAATGTAAATGTTTGGGCCCTGGCCGGTTGACTTAGTGGTAGAGCATCGGCCTGGCATACAGGAGTCCCAGGTTCGATTACCGGCCAGGGCACACAGGAGAAGCGCCCATCTGCTTCTCCACCCCTCCCCCTTTCCTTCCTCTCTGTCTCTCTCTTCCCCTCCCACAGCCAAGGCTCCATTGGAGCAAAGTTGGCCAGGGCGCTGGGGATGGCTGTATGGCCTCTGCCTCAGGCGCCAGAATGGCTCTGATTACAACAGAGCAACGCCCCAGATGGGCAGAGCATCGCCCCCTGGTGGGCATGCCAGGTGGATCCAGGTCGGGCACATGCAGCAGTCTGTCTGACTGCCTCCCCATTTCCAACTTCAGAAAAATACACACACACACACACAAAAAGTTTGTTTGTTCAAAGTTAAATTTCTGAAAGTTCTTCACCGATTGCTTTGAAAATTTGACACAACGTTGCATTCGAATATACCGTGTTTTTATGTTTTTATATACCTACTATTATATAGCTGTCATACCTGTGACAGGTAAAAACATGCTTTTTTGAAAAACAGCACCATCTGTTGGACGTAAAAGGAACACACGCTATACTAAATATTTTACGATGCCATTTCAATGTTATGGGAGAAATATAAATCACACATGGCTGAAGATATTTTTTGTCGAATATGCAAGGAAAACTGAAATATGAACATGGATTTCACAGCAGAAATCTACCATGAAGCATTGATAATGATTGAAGATTTGTGCTTAGAAATCAGGAACAAAAAAAAAAAAAAGAAAAGAAAGAAATCAGGAACAAAGTTCTCAATCAATTGGGAATGCCATCACCGAATCGATCTGCTTTGTTTGATATAGAATTGCGTCGTGAACAAAATTACAACACGGATGATCTTTTGTTGTATGTGCAAATATTCCTAAGCTAACATTTGAGCAAAAAGGCATTTACAATGCCTGACCTGTGGTGGCGCAGTGGATAAAGTGTCAACCTGGAAATACTGAGGTCGCTGGTTCAAAACCCTGGGCTTGCCTGGTCAAGGCACATATGGGAGTTGATGCTTCCAGCTCCTCCCCCCTTCTCTCTCTCTGTCTCTCTCTCTCCTCTCTAAAAATAAATTTAAAAAAATTTTTTAAAGGTATTTACGATCAAATAATGCAAACCGTCAATAATGGGGTTGGAGAAATCTTCTTCTTAGATGCGCCAGGAGGAACTGGTAAAACGTTTCTAATTACATTGATTCTGGCAGCAATTCAATCTCAAAATGACATAGCCTTAGCTCTTGTGTCATTCGGAATAGCTGCGACATTGCTACCAGGTGGAAGAACTGCTCATTCCGCTTTGAAATTGCCATTGAACATGCAACTCATTGAAACTCCCACGTGCAACATTTCCAAAGCATCCGGCATGGGAAAAGTATTGCAGAAATGCAACCTTATTATTTGGGATGAATGAACAATGGCACACAAAAAACCGCTCAAGGCTCTTGAGCGATCATTGCAAGATTTGCGTGGAAACATCAGACCATTTGGGAATGCATTAATATTGCTTGTAGGAGATTTCAAGCAAACATTACCTGTAATTCCTTGATCGACAACAGCGGATGAAATAAATGCTTGCCTGAAATACTCTACTTTGTGGCGACACGTAAAGATGTTAAAATTAACTACAAATATGCATGTCCAGCTGCAAAACAATCAATCAGCTGACATATCCTCACATAAATTGCTGGAAATTGGGAATGGAAAGGTGCCGGTTGATCTGACCTCAGGACAAATTCCATTACCTCAACTTCTACAATTTAGTGACATCTAAAGAAGAATTGGTTGAAAAAGTATTTCCCAATATTCAAACCAATTATATATAAGAATCACAATTGGCTGAGTTAACGAGCTATTCTTGTGGCCAAGAAAAAAGATGTCTGTCTACAAACAACAATATTATTCAGTCTAACATTCAAAGCAAGGCAGTCACATACAATTCTGTCGACACTGTTGTGGAAGCAAGTGAAGCAGTTAATTATCCAACAGAATTTTTGAATTCACTCGATCTGCCAGGGATGCCACCGCACGTACTGCAATTGAATATCAGTGTGCCAATTATCATGTTGCGAAATATCAACCAGCCAAAGCTTTGCAATGGCATGCATCTTGCAGTAAAAAAATTAATGAGCAACGTTGTAGAAGCAAGAATCTTGACAGGACCTTTCAAAGGTGAAGTCCTCATTTCTCGCATTCCTATGAATCCAATTAATATTCCATTTCAATTTAAAAGATTGCAGTTCCCAATTTGATTGAAGTTTGAAATCACTTTCAACAAAGCTCAGGGCCAATCTTTAGAATTGTGTGGTTTAGATCTAGACACGGATTGCTTCTCACATGAACAATTATATGTTGTGTGTTCTAGACTCGGCAAACCAGACAATCTCTATATCTGCACAGACAATGGAACAACAAAATATATTGTATACCCACAAGCATTCTGAAATTAAACATATTAGAAACGTGCACTTTCTTTTCTTTCTTTTCCATTTAACCAAACTGAGCCACAGCAATGTGTGGCTAAGTACAGCTAGTTTAATAATAATTTAAATACCAATGAAGAAAAATAAATTTTTTCAAAAACTGAAGAAATTAAATGGTGACAAAATTATTGATATTTTGGTTAGTATGAAAATACTTTTCTACAGACCAGTGTTGGCGCAGTGGGGTAAGTGTTGACCTGGATTGCTGAGTACCCCAGTTCAAAACCACATAGTCGCCAGCTAGACTATAGGCTTGCCAAGTTGAGAACAGGGTCACTGCCTTGAGCCCAGGGTTACTGCCTTAAGCAACCTGGGACGGCTTGAACACCCCAACTCCAAGTCAAGGCACATACATGAATAAAAGGGAAGAAACTATGAGTTGATTCCTCTCACTCTCTATCCTCCTGCCTCTCTTCCATTCTGTCTTTCTCTCTCTAATCAATAAATTTTAAAAATGCTTTTGTAATTATAATAAGGAAAGGGAACTTGTGACTTACATACATATTTATAGATTTATAGGTGAGATGATGATATGGATGGTATTGTCAGTGTGATAACATTAGGAACATAGTCACAAATTACATTTACAGGAATTAATAAAGTACCCTACTTCCCAATGTATAAGACGCTCCCTTGTATAAGATGCACCTTAACTTTGGGGCCTGAAATTTGAAAAAAAAATGTATTCCAAAAAGTTATTGAACTCAGGTTTTATTCATAATAAAATTCATACAATTCCTTATCACTGTCAAAACTCCCATCCATTACTTTGTCCTCATCTGTGTGTGATGACGAATCACTGTCTTCATATATTGTCTCGTCCTCAGTTACACAGTTACATCTATGGCATTTGTAAAGCCACATTTCTTAAATGACTTGACAACAATCTCAATCTTGATATCCCAGGATCTTTTCACCCAGGGATAAACTTCTCCTATAGTTGGTTTCTTAACTCTTCCTACTGGTGTCAAATTGTCCCCAGAAGACTTCATCCATTGGTTCCATTCATCTCTCATGGCAGCTTTGAAGGGTTTGTTAATGCTGACACCAAGTGGTCGGAGCTGGGATGTCAAGACTCTAGGTGCTCCATCAGAGCCAGTGACCTTCGGCTCAAGCCAGCAATATTGGGCTCAAGCCACCTACTTCAGGTTCTCAAATCTGAATCCTCATAGTTTCAGGTCAATGCTCTATTCACTGCACCATGATTGGTCAGTTTCTTCAAATATTTAATACATGTGGTGAGTCTGACCAGGTGGTGGCACAGTGGATAGATTGTCGGACTGAAATGAAGAGGACCTAGGTTTGAAATCCTGAGGTCGCCAGCTTGAGCATGGGCTCATCTGGTCAGAGGAATGTTCACCAGCTTGAGCCCAAGGTCGCCTGCTTGAGCAAGGAGACACTTGGTTTGTTTTAGCTCCCAAGTCAAGACACATATGTGAAAACAATCAATGAACAACTGAGACACAACAAAGAATTGATACTTCTCATCTTACTCTCTGACTGTCCCTATCTATCCCTCTCTCTGACTTCATATCTGTTAAAAAAAAAATGAGTAGTGACATGATACTCTATCATTCTCAAAGGAATATTGGGAACAAACTTTTAAAAAAAATAAATTTAATTCCCCTATCTATCTTCTTAAAAAGATCTTATTAATTTTAGAGAGAGAGAAGAAGAAAGGAGCAGGATGCATTACATTAGTTGCTTCTCCTAAGTGCCCTGACCAAGCAAGCCTGCATTTCAAACCAGAAACCTCAATATCCTAGGTCAAGGCTTTATCTACTGAGATAATACATGTCACACAGGAACATCAACTTTAAAATCAAATAAAATTTTATAATTAAGGAATTATGACTACATATATATGTAATAAGTATTAAAAATGAATACTTCTGCACAAAACCTATTTAAATTTTATGAGGAAATATCACACCAAAATAGACAAAAATTTGAAAAACATTAAAACTACATAATAGAAGAGTTAACAAAAATCTCAAGTCTTATAAAAACTAACTTCTAAAAAAATTTAAAGAGCCTCTAGTAACCTACAAATGGCTCAACAGTCATATAAGTGGTCGGACACTCAATCAAACTGTAAACACAGAAAATTGTGTTCGTTTTTTCTTATCCATGGAACATCTTCCTGATGCAATCAAATCTTTCTACTC
This sequence comes from Saccopteryx leptura, assembly GCF_036850995.1. Taxonomy (NCBI): domain Eukaryota; kingdom Metazoa; phylum Chordata; class Mammalia; order Chiroptera; family Emballonuridae; genus Saccopteryx; species Saccopteryx leptura. The sequence goes on along the minus strand of NC_089505.1, from coordinate 82,137,697 downwards.
TCATTTAAATGTGAGCTCTTGCTTGACCAGGCGGTGGCGTAGTGGATAGGTAGTCGGACTGGGATGCGGAGGACCCAGGTTTGAGACCCCAAGGTCGCCAACTTGAGCGCGGGTTCATCTGGTTTGAGCAAAGCTCACCAGCTTGGACCCAAGGTCGCTGGCTCGTACTTGGTCTCCTGAAGGCCCGCGGTCAAGGCACACATGAGAAAGCAATCAATGAACTAAGGTGTCGCAAAGAAAAACTAATGATTCATGCTTCTCATCTCTCTCCATTCCTGTCTGTCTATCCCTATCTATCCCTCTCTGACTCTCTCACTGTAAAATAAATAAATAAATAATAAATAAATAAATAAATGTGAGCTCTTAAAACGTTCAAGAACCACGTTTCTCATTCCTGGATGCTGCTCTTCTTATATTTCTACAGGACCTGTTACCTTATAATTCACTATTAACATAGAATATTTTCTTTTAGACTCATGGGGTAGATTTTTTTTTAATTGAAAGGAGGGGAGATGGACAGACTCCAACAGGTGCCCTGACTGGGATCCACCTGGCAGCCTTCATCTTGGGCAGATGCTCAAATCAATCAAGCTATCTTCAGTGCTTGGGGCTGACACTGGAACAAGTCGAGCCACAGGCTGCAAGGGAGGAGACAGAGAAGGGGGAGAGGGAGGAAAACAGAAGCAGATGGTGGCTTCAGATGGTCGATTCTCACATGTGCCCTGACTGGGGATCAATCCTAGATTGTCTACATGTTGGGCCAACGCTTTCTCCACTGAGCCAGCCAGCCAGGGCCATCGGCTAGGTTTCAATAAAGGCTTTGAACAAACTAGGTAACAAACAGTTCTTTTTCACTGATGTATAATGCAGACCTAGGTGATTACCTGAAGCAGATGAGATAATTAGTAAATGATTGCTGAAGCAATGAAACATGTCACCGTGGCTCTCCTTCCATGCCTCCAAATTTTTCTTCTCACACCTTACTATACCGTTCTCCATTATTTTTTCCTCAAATTGTCATGAATGAAAGAACTCAAATTTGTAGAAACAATTTCACTTGTAGCCACAGTTCTAAGAGACCCATAGCTCACGGTCTCTCATCCTAGAACTCACTGTCCTCTATTTACCACTCCTTGAGATCTATCAGTCCTCAAGCATCATAGTCTTTCCCCTTCAAGCTATTTAAATAATCATCATTATAAACCTACATTGATACTGTAGTTTGCTTAACCATAATTCTCTTCCAGAGATAAATTTAAGGCCCCCGGAATACACTGTCTCTGCATTTCCAGGTGAAATTATCACCATTTCCTGAAAAGGCTGAGATGCTGGGATCCAAAATCTGTATATCAAGTGCAGGTGCCCACATTCCAAATCTTCATGAATATTAATATTGAAGTTATCCTGGCACCAGATGCAAACTTGATTTGTAACCACTATTCCCAAGTACTAGTCTTATTCTCTCCAAGTCTGGAATAGACCTTATCTCAAAAAATTTAGTAAAAAATTTTATGTGAAGCCAGACCAGGCAAAGGTACGGTGGATAGAGCATAAGCGATGAACACAGAAGATACACATTCGAAACCATGAGGTCGCTGAGTTGAGCACAGGCTCACCAGTTTGAGCACAGGTTTGCTGGCTTGAGCATGGGATTGTAGACATGATCTCATGGTTGCTGGCTTGAGCCCAAAAGTCACTGGCTTGAATCCATAGTCGCTAGTTTGAACAAGTGGTCTCTTGTTCTGCTGTAGCCCCTCAGTCAAGGCACATATGAGAAAGCAATCAATGAACAATGAAGGTAACACAACAAAGAACAGATGCTTCTCATCTCTCTCCTTCCCTATCTAACCTTATCTGTCCCTCCCTCTCATTCTCTTAAAAAATAAAATTATACACAAATGTTTGTACTAGCTTTATTTTCAATATTAAAAAATGAGAAATAACCAAATCTACATGAACAAATAAACAGATAAAGAAATAATGATACAATCAAAAAATATCTCAGGAAAAAAAGAGAGGAGCTACTTATATACTATAACATTAATGAATGCCTAAGGAATTATACAACATAAATATAAGCAGAAAAAGTAGTTTTATTCCTATCATATACATTCAAGAAAATGAAAGGGGATCTAGTAAAATACATAGTAAATTCTTGGTTACTTGGAGAGCTGTGATGAGCTGGAAGAAATTTTAAAAGATACGAAGTAAACCCACAGTGACAGACATGGTCTGTATTAGGACTATGGGGAGCTCCAGTTTCACACATACGTGGAGGCTCAAAATGAAACAATCTGCCCAATAATTTTTGGAAAATGGGTTTGGGAACTCTATGTTCAATCCATATTCTCATGCCCTCTGGAGGTCAGTCTTTCCTCAGTGACATCAAATCTACCAAACAATAAAGAATTGTCTTCCAATTAATAGGAATGGTGGCTAGGTCACAGAAACATATCCCTAGAAAATAAATACCACTTTTCTTTCACTTCCCACCTGCATACAATAGCTCATAAGGTACAAAAATTTACAAAACCTTTTGTTTGTTTTCCATGACAATGACTTCAGCCATCGAACATAAACATGGCAGTAAACCCTTTGATTTGTGTACACACTGATCCTGCAGTTTTTTTCACAGAAACCTTTCTGGATGCACATTTAGAAGAGGCACATTCCATCTAGCTTGTGCCTAAATATTGTCCCCTCGACCCCTTATAAGGCCAGTGCCTCCGTAGCAATCAAGGGTTCTTCTTTAATCCCTATACTCCTGCAACCAAGTGACCATTAGCCATGGAATTTTAGACATTATGAAACATGGCACCCTGTCCAGTTGGCTCACAGCTAGAACATCAGCCTGGTATACTGATGTCCCTGGTTTGATTCCTGGTCAGTGCACACAGGTGAAGCACCCATCTGTTTCTCCACCCCACCCTCTCTCGCTTCTCTCTTTCTCCCACTCCTGTAGCCAAGTCTCGATTAGAATGAATTGGCCCTGCCCCGGGTGCTGAGGAAGTCTCCATCGCATCTGCCTCAGGCACTAAGAAGAGCTCAGTGGCTGAGCAACGGAGCAATGCCCCTAATAGGCAGAGTATCTCCCGTTAGTGAAATTGCCAGGTGCATCCTGGTCAGGGAGCATGCAGGAGCCTGTTTTTCCACCTCACCTTCTCTCACTAAATTAAAAAAAAAAAAAAGACACACAGCCCTTTGCAACACTCAAAATTGATTTTTCACCAATACTGGCAGTCTTTATAAATAAGAAAAAATGTCATGTGTTCCCAGAAGCAACTGATGTTGCGACACCTACTAACACTTCAAAATGTTATCTGAGTCTCCTAAAACTCATGGCATCCAGGCTGCCCTCGTGTGCACTCTTGTGCCCTCATGTGCATCTAGCACTCTTTTCTACAAAGATATGGGCAACAATGAAAATTTGGCAAAAGTTAATTTCAGCACCACAATGTGCCTTCAAAGGCAGAGAAAGTTTGAGACCCATCTAAAAGTTGTTGACCTCTTCACGCCTCTAGAGCCAAAATCTATTTATACGCTAAATGACACAGTAAATAAAACATTCAAAATTAAAGAGTACTCAAACAAAAGGGCTTTCATTATTTTACAAGGCAATGGGACATGGCTCTGGCATTTCTTGCATTGCTGACTTCAACATTAGAAATATTTATCACAGGTATTTAGGGAAACCAGGGCCCAGAAAAGACAGTCCATCTGCAAGCTGCCAGCTGAACAAAGATGTTATCTGAGGTCAACACTGAGTCAGGTCCCTGTCACAACTTATCAGAGTTAAACAAATGCTGATCCCCTAACACCTCTCACTACCTATAATTTCCTCCGACAAATCATAGGAAGAAATTAGCTTCTCTAAGGACATTAGAATGGTGGCTGATGTAAACAGTGGACACCTGCTTGACGGTACAGGTGAAATAACTTTGGCTGCAGAAATGTGCAAAGACATAAATCTGGCAAGAGTCCAGGATACCTTAGACAGTACAAGATAGACACACATGCTTCCCACCTAAGTAAAACTTACAGAAAATCTCCATACCATTGACATTTGGGTGAATAAAATTAAAATTAAACAAATGGAGCCTCCGAGTTACCTACACTGTTGTTAATACTTATTAAAAAACTGTGCATTTCTAATACATCTAAGATTGTCCCCTACTGTGAATTCTCATGTGCTTAGAAAGGTGAGAATTGAAGGGAAAGGATTTCCCACACTCACTGCACTCATAAGGCCTTTCTCCAGTGTGAATACTCTGATGATATCGAAGGCCAGTGTTACTGGAAAATGATTTCCCACATTGACTGCACTCAAAAGGCCTTTCTCCAGTGTGGACTCTATGATGAGAACGAAGGTTAGAGTTCCTAGTAAAAGTTTTCCCACATTCACGGCACTCATAAGGTCTTTCGCCAGTATGAACTCTCTGATGATAATTAAAGTACTTCCTCTTAAATGATTTCCCACACTCATTGCACTCATAAGGCCTTTCTCCAGTGTGAACTCTCTGATGATAACGAAGGTTGGATTTCTGGATAAAAGATTTCCCACATTCATAGCACTTAAATGGCCTTTCTCCAGTGTGAATTCTCTGATGATAATGAAAGCTAGTACTCCTTGAAAAAGATTTCCCACACTCACTGCACTCATAAGGCCTTTCTCCAGTGTGAACCCTCTGATGACGATGGAAAGCAGTTTTTGAGATAAAGGATTTCCTACATTCAGTGCACTCATAGGGCCTTTCTCCAGTGTGAACTCTCTGATGATAATGAAAACCACTGCTACTGGAAAAAGATTTCCCACATTCAGTGCACTCAAAAGGCCTTCCTCCACTGTGAACTGTCTGATGATAAAAAAGCTTAGAGCTACTAGAAAAAGATTTCCCACATTCACGGCACTCAAAAGGCCTTTCTCCACTGTGAACTCTCTGATGACAATGAAGGTTAGAGCTACTGGAAAAAGATTTACCACACTCACTGCACTTATACGGCCTTTCTCCAGTGTGAACTCTCTGATGATAACGAAGGTTAGAGTTCCTGATAAAAGATTTCCCACATTCACTGCACTCATAAGGCCTTTTGCCAGTGTGAACTCTCTGATGACAATGGAAAGCATTTTTTGTAATAAAGGATTTCCGACATTCACTGCACTCATATGGTCTTTGTCCTGTGTGAACTCTCTGATAAGTTTTTCTCATTTGCAAAGTCACCCCAGACACTGACATTTCATCTGGTCTGCTCCTGGTACGAGTAGCCTGCTGTTGGAGATGTCCTGATTCAGTAAGGATGTCCAGCCCTACCTCCTGGCAGGTAAAAAGCATCTGGGACAAATCAAAATTGTGGCCCTTTGCAACTGAGACAGTGTCCACATGTCTTTTAAAATACTGCTTTTTTATGTACCAATCCTCTTGGTGCAGACACTCTGCACTGAAATAAAATAGTTCTCCACATGCGCCACATTCCAACAGCTGTGATCCCTGCCGCTCAACCAAGCTGAAAATGTCTCTCAAAACTCGGCCACAACTCTCACAGGGGTGGCTCTTCTGCGAAGTCAAAGCCACATTAGGATCCTCTGTCTGTGACTCCTTTTCAGAAGCATTCTGTTCAGTGGGAACCCCCACACCCTCTGCTCCACAGCAGCAACCTGAACAAAAGGAAATGCTGGTGAATTACATGCTGACCATATAGGAAATGCGATTCCTCAACATAAATGAACATTTGTCACAGGTAAGCATGATTCTATGGGATGATTTCTAAGAAAAGGAAGTTAAATTCTGAAGAAATGGTAGTTACCCATTACTCAGCCCCAAAAGTCAGTCAGTGGTGGAGACCTCACCAAGGAAAGATGCCAGCATACAATGGGACACAAAAATAAAGGCCGAGCCCACTACTTTTTCCTCCGCAAAAGGCTTCCTGGAGGACATTTCCTGCTGGAGTAATCGGAAAGTCCTCAATTCCATAAAAATCAATTATATTAAATCACTTGATGTAAACACCAATACAAGAATACAAGAACATGTGTAAACTTCAAGGTTCTGCTGGCATGGGTCAGGGTTATAAAGTAGTAAAGGAATATCTGTGAGAGACAAGGTTGGCATGTGAAGTTTAAAGAGATGAATATTTCCCAAGGGTTTGAAATATGAATTGAAATGACAACTGTCATATCTGAGTAATTGGCAGTGTCAGTAATAAGCTGACAAATAGACTAAGCAATAAACAAGAACAAACAGATTAAGGTATGGCAATGGGAATGTTAACAAAACGCTATTAAGCCAAATTAGTTCCAAAGTTACAACCTATAAGCCCGGCATAAAACCCTCAGCAACAGTCATTCACCAAGACCAGACCCCCTCTGAGTCCATTTGGCTATGGATGGAATCGTGTCTTCTGTGATCCACAAATGACTCTTCTCCTTAACCCTAGTTGAGCCAATAATGAAATTCAGATCATACATAATTCATAAAAAAAAAACTTATGAGAGAGATGGTCAGAGAGCACAAAACTGACCATAGAAAAAAGATCTATGTGAGTGACATCAGTAGGATGGCAGAACAGGAGATAGGGGAATTCATCTCCCTGTTCAGATAAAGTAGACAGCTGTCCATGAAAAAAACAAACACAGGAGAAAGAATAAGAGCCCAATTGAGAAAAACATCAACAAAGAAGAGCCAAAAAAGGAGACCTGCACAGAAAATTTAATTGGAAAACCAATTTAGCAAACACATGTAAAGATGGCTAGGTTCAAAAACAAGGACCGGTGTTACCTCTATCAGCCACTGTGCTATTTTACTTTGACCATACTGGTTGGTTCTGTGAAAACCCAGGGGAAACGTTGCTGTTAGGAATCACAGAAATATCTGCAAAAATAAAACTCAGGACCAATGGCTTCCCTTCTGAATTTTACCAAACATCCAAAGAAGATTTGATACTCTTTTTGGGAATTGATATATAAAAAATAAAAGCTATTCAAAACTCATTAGCCCAGGCCCTGGCCGGTTGGCTCAGTGGTAGAGCATTGGCCTGGTGTGTGGGGGACCCGGGTTCGATTCCTGGCCAGGGCACATAGGAGAAGCGCCCATTTCCTTCTCCACCCCCCCCTTCCTCTCTGTCTCTCTCTTCCCCTCCCGCAGCCAAGGCTCCATTGGAGCAAAGATGGCCCGGGCGCTGGGGATGGCTCCTTGGCCTCTGCCCCAGGCGCTAAAGTGGCTCTGGTCGCGGCAAAGCTACGCCCTGGAGGGGCAGAGCATCGCCCCCTGGTGGGCAGAGCGTCGCCCCTGGTGGGCATGCCGGGTGGATCCCAGTCGGGCGCTTGCGGGAGTCTGTCTGACTGTCTCTCCCCATTTCCAGCTTCAGAAAAATATAAATAAATAAATAAATAAATAAAAACTCATTAGCCCAAAAGTGGTTAAAAATTGGGTTGAGAACATAGAGATATTTCCCCCAAAACTATGTACAAATGAGCAACAGGAATATAAGAAATGTGTTTTCTCATTAATCAAGATGAAACCTATTAGGGCCACTGCAAGACGACCAAGTACAAATCCTGCCCAATGAAAGCTCAGTACAGCAGTTACTGGGGCTGCAGGGGGAAGGGAGGGAGGCGCAAACAAACAAGCCTTACCAAGACGGCAAGTACCCAGAACACTGGGGAAGCAGCAGAGCCCACAGTCCACCTGCTGACAACGAAGCATCCCCAAGGGAACTGGGGGCATGGAAAATGCACAGTCTAGTCCAGGCCACCAGGAAAATCTTACCCAGAGAGGATATAAGTGTGAAGTTCTCCACCATCACTTCAAGGTACAGGCGTCTCTGAGCCTCATCAAGGAGGCACCATTCTTTCCTGCAGAAGTACAGGGCAACATCCTCAAAGGTCACATCAACCTGTCAGAATTAATACAAGTGAATCAGAAACAGTCTGTCTGAGCACCCGCATTCCAACTCCATAAAAACCTTCCCCACGCTCCACTCCTTCAAGGGCTCCACACTTCAGAGAAGACACCAAGCCTTGGTGCAGCCCTGCCTGCCCGGTCATCACAGTCCCATTCATCACTTCTATCGCCCTCAGCAAAAGCAGGTAGGAAAAATGGAAATGGGGGTGGGGAGAGGAAACAGACAAATAACACTTTAGTTTTGCATCATGCTGCCTGGGCTCCATCCTCCTTGCCAAGAAAACCCACTACTATCTCCTAGATCAGGGGTCCCCAAACTTTTTACACAGGGGGCCAGTTCACTGTCCCTCAGAACGTTGGAGGGCTGCCACATACAGTGCTCCTCTCAGTGACCACCAATGAAAGAGATGCCCCTTCTGGAAGTGCAGCGGGAGCCGGATAAATGGCCTCAGGGGGCCGCATGTGGCCTGTGGGGCGTAGTTTGGGGACCCCTGTCCTAGATCATGCCTCTAAGACATAGCAAATCATGAGCTTACCCTTCACCCTTAAGTCCCCACATCAGGTACCCAGGACCATCAGCTCAAACTTCCTCTAGTTGTGCACACCACTGAGTATCCCTACTTCCTTCAGATCTTCAGACCCCTGGCTCACTTCTCAGCTCAGCTACCTTCCTATTCCACACCACAGGGATCTCTCTGAACGCACCCATATACTAAGCACATGGCACCCAGAGAGTGCAGGACATATGCATACAGGGTCCGGCATAACCCCAATCCTCTGAGGAAATTCACAGCTAGAAAAAGCACCAAATGAGGTTCTAAATCTTCCCTGCCTGCTTCTGATCTTTGCTTCAATATTTGCCAACCAGATCCACATGGGAATTTCAGATACGAATAACTTCTTTCTACTCTGCACTGCACTGCTGTCCCCTCAGAAGCCACAACATTCTTCCCTCTACTCAAACATTTTAAAGAATCCACTGCTATTGGTCTCTATTTCAGGCAGAGTGACACTCACAAATGACCACATTTGCCCACAATCTTATCCACCAGCAAGTCTGAAACCAGCCAGGCCCCACAGAAGCACAACACAAAATTCTGAAGGGGAAGCAAAGCCCTGCCCTCGGTATCATCCTATCTCTACTCCTTGTCTGCCTCAACAGCCATCATAATCAACCCATGGAAACCTTGGCCATTTCAGAGATCACCATCTCTCCCATTGTGACATCACTATCACTCCTCCCCCTCATATGTGCTTGTGAGGACCAGCAACCCCTATTAGGTGACAGAAAAGGAAATGCTCTTCAACATGGGCTATCTTTATCCACTGCCACCAAAACCTGCACTCTCTCCACAGCTCCACACTGATGCACAAAGGAGCCTCCACTTTTACATGTCTCCATCCTCAAAGACTGTCCAAGTAAAAGAATTATATCTGTATTCATGTTCACTATTCATGCAACCCCAGAGATATCCCTACATTGCTTTCTCCCACCTCCCTAATCTATCGCCAGTGGAACTCATGTAACCCCCTTTAGTCTTTCCCCTTTGATTCTTTTTTTTTTTTTGACAGTGACAGAGAGAGAAACAGGGACAGACAGACAGAAAGAGAGAGAGATGAAAAGCATCAATTTTTCGTTGTGGCAGTTCACGGTTCATTGATTGCTTTCTCACGTGTGCCTTGAGTAGAGGGTTGAGCAGACCAAGTGACCCCTTGCTGAAACCAGCGACGATGGGCTCACGCTGGGAAGTCTTGCTCAAACCAAATGTGCCCATGCTTAAGGTGGTGGCCTTGGGGTCTCGAACCTGGGTCCTCCGCATCGCAGTCTGATGCTCTACCCATCGCACCACCACCTGGTCAGACCCTCTTTGTTTCTGAAGAGTAAAGTAAATAGCATAATTTCCATTTTCCCAAACATCTTCTCAATCTGTTGAAATTTTTCCTTCCTGGCAATCATCATAAGCTTGGCTCCAATAAACTCATTAAAAAAATTCTCGGCCCTGGCCGGTTAGCTCAGTGGTAGAGCGAAGGCCTAGCATCTGGAAGTCCAGGGTTCAATTCCCGACCAGGACACACAGGAGAAGTGCCCATTTGCTTCTCCAGCCTTCCCTCTCTCCTATCTGCTTGTCTCTCTCTTCCCTTCCCGCAGCCAAGTCTCCACTACAGCTAATTTGGCCCAGATGCTGAAGACGGCTCCATAGCCTCCACCTCAGGTGCTAGAATGGCTCCTAATGCAGCGGAGCAACACCCCAGATGGGCAGAGCATCGCCCCCTGGTGGGCATGCCGGGTGGATCCCGGTCGAGCGCATACAGGAATCTGTCTGACTGCCAAACCACTTCTATCTTTGGAAAATCTACAAAAAACCCCACAAAACCTCTATAACCCTGGAATGTTTTCTTGGTTGGTCAGAGAGTTGTCCAAATAGAGGTTGCTGGTTCTATCCCCAGTCAGGGCATACACAGCACAGAATGATGATCTGTCTCTCTCTTTCTCACTGCCTCTCTTGATGAAATCAATTAATTAAAAAAATTTTAATTAAATAATAAAATAATTCTCTACAAATCTGAACTTTTTTTATGTTCACACCAGAATACAGAGCACATTGATGTTAGCTCTACCTTGCACTCAGAACACAGGGTTGGGGGATCCCCAGAGTCCCCACATCCAAGAGCTGGGGAAATATCAAGAGAAAGGTCTGCAGACACTATATGGTAGTGTCACCAGGGAGGCACTGGAGTACCCTTTCCTTCCTTATCTAATTTACAGAAGTAAAAGTGGTTTGTCAACTTCAAAACCTGTGAGAAACACAACCACTGTCATTCACCTCCAGGTAAGCAGGTCTCCTCAGTAGGCCTGCCCAGCAATGACATCTGGTGACCTCCAGCAAACTGTCCATGCCCTGCAGTCTCTCCTCAGTGCTGCCTTTTACCAGCTCTGTGAACTGGGACCAGGACTCAACTCCCTGGGCCTCAGTGTCCTCATCTCCCTATTACAGTCTGTTTTCTCAGCAGGATTAAAAAAACAAATTTTTTTTTTTTGTATTTTTCTTAAGCTGGAAACGGGTAGAGACAGTCAGACAGACTCCCACATGCGCCCGACCGGGATCCACCCGGCACGCCCACCAGGGGCGATGCTCTGCCCACCAGGGGGCGATGCTCTGCCCCTCCGGGCGTCGCTCTGTCGCAACCAGAGCCACTCTAGCGCCTGGGGCAGAGGCCAAGGAGCCATCCCCAGCGCCCGGGCCATCTTTGCTCCAATGGAGCCTTGGCTGCGGGAGGGGAAGAGAGAGACAGAGAGGAAGGGGGGGGGGTGGAGAAGCAAATGGGCACTTCTATGTGCCCTGGCCGGGAATTGAACCCGGGTCCCCCGCATGCCAGGCCGACGCTCTACCGCTGAGCCAACCGGCCAGGGCTACAATTTTTTTTAAGACTTTACTTACTTAGGCCCTGGCCCGTTGGCTCAGTGGTAGAGTGTCGGTCTGGCATGCAGGAGTCCCGGATTCGATTCCCAGCCAGGGCACATAGGAGAAGCGCCCATCTGCTTCTCCACCCCTCCCCCTCTCCTTCCTCTCTGTATCTCTCTTCCTCTCCAGCAGCCAAGGCTTCATGGGAACAAAGTTGGCCCGGGCGCTGGGGGTGGCTCTATGGCCTCTGCCTCAGGCGCTAGAATGGCTCTGGTTGCAACAGAGCAACGCCCCAGATGGGCAGAGTATCGCCCCTGGTGGGCATGCCAGGTGGATCCCGGTCGGGCGCATTCGGGAGTCTTGTCTGACTGCTTCCCGGTTTCCAACTTCAGAAAAAAATAAAAAGACTTTACTTAGTTATTTGAGAGAGAGAGAGAGAGAGAGAGAGAGAGAGAAGGGGGTTAGGAGCAGGAAGCATGAACTCCTACATAAGCCTTGACCAGGCAAGCCCAGGGTTTCGTACCCTCGACCTTAGGTTTCCAGGATGACGCATTATCCACTTCGCCACCACAGGTCAGACTCTCAGCAAGATTTTAAAACTTCATAAAAGCAGCCTGACCTGTGGTGGCGTAATGGATAATGCGTCGACGTGGAACGCTGAGGTCGCCGGTTCGAATCCCTGCACTGTGGGGTCAAGGCACATATGGGAGTTGATGCTTCCTGCTCTTCCCCATCTCTCTCTCTCTCTCTCTCTCTCTCTCTCTCTCTCCCTCTCTCCCCCCTCTGTAAAATTAATAAATAATATTTAAAAAAAAAAACTTTATAAAAGCATAAAACAGCTTATGTTCCTCCCTGTTCCAAACCTTTCATAACTCCAAGGGCCACCAAATAAAGGCACAATCCCTCTGTCTCCTAATCAAGACTTGACTGCAGCTCAGACTGTTTCATGCAGACTTAAGAGGAATCGCAGTCTTCCGGGTCTCTCCCGGGTCCGTGGCCCCTCAGCCTGTCACCTCTCCCAGCCCCGTCACATCGGGTGTCACCCACGAGCGCCTCACGGTCCGGGAGGCCAGGGCCTGGACTGCAGGACGGGACTGCCCCCCCCACACACACACACGGGCTCCAGGTTCTGAGGGGTGAGGCGGTAAGGACCTAGAGGACGCGCTCACCTCAGCCGGGCGCCTCAGCGTGGCCGCCGCCATCGGACTCTGCGGGCGGAGCGGCACGGAGGCCCCGGTCTCGGCCAGTTGCAGGTGACCAATCCCCGGACCCGCTTTTGCACCGCCGAAATGGCTCCTCCAGCGCCTCCTACCTTAAGACCCAGAGCTCTGGAGCCTGACTAGTGAACACACCTGAGAAGCGGAAATGCCCGCCCCTAGGACGACGCCGCCAGAAGTCCCGCCCTAACTAGATGGACCCGGGGAAACGTTCCTGGCCTCAACTTTCATTGGTTTAACCCTTGTTGGGCTCATTGCCCTCTGGGAAATGTAGTTTTTCCCTCAGCCACCCAAGGGGTAATAGCATCTCAGTCACTGACCTTGGACTCCGCGATTGCGCAGTGGATAGATCCTCGAACTGGGACGCAGAGGACCCAGGTTCAAAACCTCCAAGTTTCCAGCTTGAGTGCAGGCTCCTCTAGTTTGAGGAAGGGGTCACTCGCTGTGCTGGAGCCTCCCAGGTCAAGGCACATATGAGGAAGCAAGCAATGAACTAAGGTGCCACAATGAAGAATTGATGCTTCTCATCTCTCTCCCTTCCTGTCTGTACCTATCTTCCCCCCTCCCCCAAAAAGTAAATAAAGATGCTATGACACAGCCAGTAGCGTTGAGAAGTTGTACTGGCTTGTCAGCACATGCTGGGGAGGACCCCTGACCCAATTTAGCTTATAGCTACAGCTAAAGTAGAAAATTCTCACAAGCCTCAGCAGATCTAATCTTACTAGCAAAGGCAGGATGCCTTTGTGCATCAGCCCTGCAGATATTGCAGGAAGGCGGTTTATTATCTTAGAACAGTGTGTGCTTGTGTGCTTTTGCAAAGATCTTGTACAAACGTGCTGAAGTAACTGTAACCTTGTGGTCTTTGCCTATAGACCCCTCTCCGCCCAAGCTTGTCGCCGTCGGTCGCAAGAGGCACAGTGGGCAGTCCACTGGCCAGTGAATAAAGTTCCCAAATTGATTAATTTGGGGCTCTGGTTCCGGTTTGTTGCGGTTGCACCACAAAAAAGTGACAATTGGCCTGACCAGGTGGTGGCACAGAGGATAGAGTGTCAGACTGGGATGCGGAGAACCCAGGTTCGAGACCCCCAAGGTCGCCAGCTTGAGCGCAGGCTCATCTGGTTTGAGCAAAGCTCGCCAGCTTGGACCCAAAATCACTGGCTCGAGCAAGGGGTTACTTGGTCTGCTGAAGGCCCGCGGTCAAGGCACATATGAGAAAGCAATCAATGAACAACTAAGGTGTTGCAACGAAAAACTGATTGATGCTTCTCAGCTTCTCATCTCTCTCCATTCCTGTCTGTCTGTCCCTATCTATCCCTCTCTCTGACTCTCTGTCTCTGTAAAAAAAAAAAAAAAAAAGTGACAATTGGAGGTTTCAAGGTTGGTTCTCAAGTTTCTGGGGTGTGTTGTCACTGAGACTTCTCACTTATGTAGACACACTATTTTAGATTCTCATTATTTTAGATTCTGTGCAGCTGAGAATGCTCCCCGAGCCAAGAAGTATTTATTTCAATTTTACTCAAAGACTACACATTCAAATAGACACTGTATGACCAGTGTCCACCATCACCATGGTCATGAACATGCTGGTTTCTTGTTGGGAAGCAGCACGACTTGTCATTTTGCAGGTGGGAACGTGGAGGATTAAAAAATAAACAGAAAGAAAAAGGATGGGATGGGGAGGACTCATCAGCAAGCTGATGGCTTGCAAGAGCAAAAACAAAACCCCTTGGTCTGCTTTATGATATAGCGCAGAGCCGTATACAAATAAGGAAGTCTCTGATACAAAGTCACATATCTGAGGCATAAACAGGAATCCCCCCACCAAGCAAAACTGAAGTCAACCAACAGCAGAACAAACAAGGGGTTAGAGGGGGGCATGTCAATTGCCTCTAGCAAGTGAATCAAGCAAGTGAGGTGGGGAGAAAGGGCCAGTAGAAACACTCAGCTTCACAGCCAACTTGGAGGTGTGGGGTAGAGCTTACCCTTTAGCTAAGGTGACCAATCGTCCTCCTTTAGGGAGGACAGTCTTCTTTTGTAGTTCCGTCCTCCCTCGAAAAGCGTCCTCCTATATGCCCTCCTTTTTGATATTGGAAGACTCATCTGTCAAGGTTCGTATTTTATCAATACAGAGTCGGTCCATTGCGTGGGATGTGACATCTTTGTATCTAAATGTGCACTTTTGCCTGACCAGGCGATGGCACACTGGATAGAGCGTCAGACTGGGATGCGGAAGGACCCAGGTTCGAGACCCTGAGGTCACCAGCTTGAGCGCGGGCTCGTCTGGCTTGAGCAAAAAAGCTCACCAGCTTGGACCCAAGGTCTCTGGCTCGAGCAAGGAGTTACTCAATCTGCTGAAGGCCTGCGGTCAAGGCACATATGAGAAAGCAATCAATGAACAACAAAGGTGTCGCAACGAAAAACTGATGATTGATGCTTCTCATCTCTCTCTGTTCCTGTCTGTCTGTCCCTGTCTATCCCTCTCTCTGAGTCTCTCTCTGTCCCTGTAAAAACAAAAAAACAAACAAAAAAAATAAATGTGCACTTTTTCCTTACAGTTATTATTAAAAATGAATAGGGATGTAAGCATAATTACAATATAAAACATGAACAAATGTTTTTATTATGCATTGATCATATTCTATTGTATTATTGTTGCAGGGAATAAAATGTTTCTTTTATTTACAATATTGTTTTCTTCAATTTATTTTTGTCCCTCTTTTCTAATGGAAGCCAGCTCACACATGGATTCCAAATAACCAGCACACATACTTCTGCCTCAGCGCTGCCCAGAGTTCTTTTTCTCCAAACTGCCTTTTCAAACTGGGTGGGCCCAAGAAGCTCTTTCACCCTCCTCCAAACCCACCGTCTTTGGAAGAAATGAGTGGATACCCTTGGACTTTTCTGGTATTTGTTCATAAAATAGCACTTTCCAACTTGCAATTACCAGTCATCATCATGTCTAGTTTAGCTATTAATATTTCCAGTGAATTAAGGCGTATTTTCAGGTTCCCACCTCCCCTCCCCACGTATTTAGGTGCCTGTGGCTGCATTAAAAGAAAGGGTATGGACAGAGGACAGGGTAGCAGGCAGAGATTGTATCCTGTGGTTGGGCTTCATTATCTACACATATGGGACACAGTCTTGGTTTTTAAAGAAATAAACAGCAACATTGCACTTTCATTTCTTCAACAGGTATTTATTTATTGGTTATCTGAAATGTGTCAGCCGCTTTCTAGGCACTTGAGATACTTTGGTGAACAAATCATAAATTTCCTCCCACACATACTTTTTTTAGGTGAGAGGAGGGGAGATAGTGAGGCAGACTCTGGCATGCATCCTGACCAGGATCCACCCAGAAACCCCATCAAGGGCTGATGCTTCAGTACCAAGCTATATTTAGTGCCTGAGGCTGATGCACTCCAACAGGGAGTTATCCTCAGTACCTGGGACCATGCTTGAGGTGGAAGGGGAAGATAAGCAGATGGTTGCCTCTCCTGTGTGCCCTGACAGAGAATCAAACTGAGAAGTCCATGATGGCCGACACTCTATCCACTGAGCCACTGGCCATGGCCCTTGACCTCCTTAAACTTACATTCCAGTGGAGAAGAAAATGAATGAAAAATACACTGGGGAAGTTATCAAGTATGTTCTAATTAGGAAGTACCGTAGAAATATACATACTCGCAGGCACATTCAGATGCATTATTACATCGAGGAACCTTCTTGTGCGAAGGAAGCACGTCTCCGGGTAGGTCTCTGGTGCGTCCTCAGGTGGCGGTGGTAGGTGGATGACTGGCGGTAGCGCCTCTGGCACAGAGAACACACGTAGGGCTTCTCCCCCGTGTGGATCCTCTCATGAGCCAGAAGGTTGGTTCTGTGGCTGAAGGACTTGGTACACGTGCTGCACTTGTGAGGCTTCTTTCCAGCATGAATCCTCTGATGTATACGTAGGTCTGAGACCTGGAAAAACCCTTTGCTACACACGGCACAAATGCATGTCCTCTCATTCCTGTGTCTTCTCTGATGGACTTTTAAGCGAGAGAAATACCGAAAGACCTTAGAACATTTCTCACACGTGTGTGACTTCTGGGCTCTGCAGACTGTTTTTCGGCGTTCCCCACATGTGGAGTTGCCTGCATGGCTCTGGTGGGTAGCGACAGGCTCAGGGTCGACCTGGTTCCGCCTGGAGAGAACTGCTGGTCCCACCTCCACAAGGACATCCTGATGAGAGGGTCTTTTCTGGGATCCTTCCTGGGACCTACAGCTGCCTCGACGTGCTCTTTTGAGGCTGAGTGGATTCTCCAAAGAAACACCTTCTTCTTCAAGCCCAGGACAGTTCTCTTCCGGGAGAATGAGTAAGGAAGGCATTTGATGGCCTCGACCAGTAATACTGTCATTGACTTCAGCAGTTGTCAAAGAAATGTTGACACCATTTTCTTTCTCTTCATCTCCTGTGAGTGTAAATAAAGGACTCAGTGAATTTTTAGCTAAAAAAGAGCCCACATAGGCCCTGGCTGGTTGACTTAGCAGTAGAGTATTGGCCCAGTGTGTGGAAGTCCCGGGTTCGATTCCCGGCCAGGGCATACAGGAGAGGCACCCATCTGCTGCTCCACCCCTCCCCCTCTCCTTCCTCTCTGTCTCTTTCCCCCTTCCACAGCCAATGCTCCATTGCAGTAAAGTTGGCATGGTGCTGAGGATGGCTTCATGGCCTCCGCCTCAGGTGCTAGAATGGCTCCAGTTGCAATGAAGCAACACCCCAGATGGGCAGAGCATTGCCCCCTGGTGGGCATGCCAGTGGATCCCAGTCAAGTGCATGCGGGAGTCTGTTTCTCTGCTTCCCGCTTCTCACTTCAGAATAATACATTTAAAAAAAAGAGCCCACACAGAACATGCTTCTGGTGCCTGGGCTCCCTTCACTCACCTTGTCCTTTTGGCAGAGAAGAATCTTGGTGAGTCCAGGAGTATGTCCCCCTCGTGTTTGCCTCTTTGGGGAACTCTGCTGACAACTGTTTTGTTAGATGAACAATGACTTCTCTTAAGGGCATATTTTCAGAAAAGAGGGCTTCCTGTCCCTGCATGTGTACGTGGACCTGTTTAATAATAAAAAAAGAGAATCACCGATCACTGTCGTATATATAGGTCGACTATGTGAAAAACCTATCTAGTCAGGCTTTGAAAGATCTCTACACTGCCTACTCCCACACTTTCATTCTGCCCTTATCCCTATTTGCATTGCATTTCATGGTCATTTCTTCATTCCTAATGAAAAACGGCTGGCCAGCCTGACCGTTGGTGGTGCCCTGGATAAAGTGTCAACCTAGAACAATGAGGTCACCAGCTCGAAGCTCTGGGCTTGCCTGGTCAAGGCACATACAACAAGCAATCAATGAACAACAAAGGTAAAGCAACTAGGAGTGGATAGTTCTCTCTCTCCACTACACCCAGAAAATCAATATATAAAATGTTTCTAACGAAAGAAAAAAGGACAACACTAAGTCTTTCTGAGTGAAAAATCAGCTTGTATTAAGGCATTTCTCTTCATCCTTGTGCTTTCTGCCTGAGTTTCTCAGTGAGTCCTCTTACCATCTCACCAACGAAAAAATAAAATTTTTTTTTCTGAAGTGAAAAATGGAGAGGCAGAGAGACAGACTCTCCTACATGCACCCAACTGGGATCCACCCAGCATGCCCATTAGGGGGCGATGTTCTGCCCATCCGGGGCGTTGCTCTGTTACAACCAGAGCTATTCTAGCGCCTGAGGTGGAGGCCATGGAGCTGTCCTTAGCACCTGAGCCAACTTTGCTCCCATGGAGCCTTGGCTGCGGGAGGGGAAGAGAGAGACAGAGAAGGAGAGGGGGAAGGGAGGAGAAGCAGATGGGCGCTTCTCCTGTGTGCCCTGTCTGGGAATCTAACCTGGGACTTCCACACGCTGGGCTCACGCTCGCCTGCTGAGCCAACCAGCCCAATGGAAATCACTTAATAAATTAATGTTGGCTCCTATATGTCCCATATAATATATACCCCTTCCCCCAGGGGTCAGAACCCTCCACTCACCCAACCAGGTGGCTTCATGTAATCATCACTCAGGTCTTCCATGAATGTCTCCAAGTTTCTGCCACTTGATTCCCATTTCTCCTTCAACGACAACCTGTCACTGTAGTGCCTGTTGATCAGAAACTGTTCCAGCACCAAGTAAGAAATAATCTCATCCTTGCTGTGTTTTTCTGGCTGCAGCCATGCGTGAAATGACTTATAGAGTCCTTGCAGTTCCTGTCTTGCACACAAGTTCTTGTTCTTTGGAAATGAGCTGAGCCCATTGCTCTGGAGGCCAGAGACCACCCTTCCCTTTCGGAGAGCAGGTCTTTGGCTCCGTTTCCAGTACCTATCTTCATCCCTGCATGGTTCCGACAGAAATGAGGTTGTGAGGTCTCCATCCATTCTCAGCACTATGTCTCAGAGACTCAACTTCCAGAATTCAATTCTTGAACTCCTGTGTTGATGGTGGTGGATTATTCAAAGACCATAAGCCAGGAAGAGAAAAGATATGGATTTAATTCTAGCATATTAAAAAAAAAGATAAATTTCATGACCATAGGTGAATTTTATAAGATGTTTAAGAAAGAAATAATGTTAATCTTATCAAATTCTCCCAGAAAAATCCTTTTCATTAATGAAGTTAATTAATTAATTAACCTTCCTCATATCAAAATTTTAGAATTACATTAAGCAAAGAAACACTAGTGGCCAAAAATTCTCATGAGTATAGATGCAAAAATCTTAAACTACATATTTGAAAACCAAACCCAGTCATATGTAAGGAAAATAATACCTAACGAATTGGAGTTTTTTATCTTCTACATGCAAGTTGGGTTAAATTTCAAAAAGCAACATGAATCATTAACAGAATCAAAAAGAACATGCTATCTATTGACATTAAATATGCTCAAAAAAGTCAGTATTCAATCCTGAGGAAGACATTTAGTAAACCAGAAATATAATAAATACAGAAAAATGATTTGTCTTTGAAACTCAGAGATGGAAGCCCATTACCAACTCTATACAACATTTGTTGACTATTATTTCTATATGGTCTTATTTGGTTTGAAGGAAAATTCAAAATACTTTACAAACATTAGACTAGATAAAGTTAGCAAGCTGCCTGACACAGTTCAAGATTTCAAAATCAATGTCTGCAATAAGATAAGCAGATGAAATCAAAGTAATTATTGTATCACTTCCATGACCAACACCAAATATCTATAAACAAATCTAATAGAAGATATGCAAGATAACTGCATCAATAATACAAAATATTAATATATGGAAAGAAAAGCCATGAAAATAGATTGATTGAAAGACTCAATATTATAGAGAATGTCATTTCTCTCCAAAGTAATTATAGGTTCAATGTAATTCCAAGAACAATTCAGAAAATGCGTGTATGTGTGAAAATTGAAAAAAGTGACTCTGCCCTGGCTGGTTAGCTCAGTGGTAGAGCATCAGCCTGGCGTGCGGGGGACCCGGGTTCAATTCCTGGCCAGGGCACATAGGAGAAGCGCCCATTTGCTTCTCCACCCCCCCTCCTTCCTCTCTGTCTCTCTCTTCCCCTCCTGCAGCCAAGACGCCATTGGAGCAAAGATGGCCCGGGTGCTGGGGATGGCTCCTTGGCCTCTTGCCCCAGGCACTAGAGTGGCTCTGGTCTCGGCAGAGCAACACCCCGGAGGGGCAGAGCATCGCCCCCTGGTGGGCAGAGTGTCGCCCCTGGTGGGCGTGCAGGGTGGATCCCAGTCGGGCGCATGCGGGAGTCTGTCTGACTGTCTCTCCCCGTTTCCAGCTTCAGAAAAATACAAAAAAAAAAAAAAAGAAAAAAGTGACTCTAAAACGACATGGTTATTGCCTGACCAGGCGGTGGCGCAGTGGATGGAGCGTCGGACTGGGATGCAGAAGACCCAGGTTCGGGACCCTGTGGTCGCCAGCTTGAGCACGGGCTCATCTGGTTTGAGCAAAAGCTCACCAGCTTGAACCCAGGGTTGCTGGCTCCAGCAAGGGGTTACTCGGTCTGCTGAAGGCCCCCGGTCAAGGCACATATGAGAAAGCAATCAATGAACAACTAAGGTGTTGCAACATGCAATAAAAAACTAATGATTGATGCTTCTCATCTCTCTCCATTCCTGTCTGTCTGTCCCTGTCTATCCCTCTCTCTGACTCACTCTCTGTCTCTGTAAAAAATAAATAAATAAATAAAAATTAAAACGACACAGTTATCAAAGGGCCCAAAAATAAACACGACAGTTCTGATGGAAAAAATTTGGAGAATTTATAAAACCAGATAATAAAACCTTATGTGATTGTTGCTAATAAGTAATATAGTGGCATAATGGCACAAATATTGATAAATAGAGCAACAGAATAGAGCCCTAATACGGAGCGAGATGTACACAGTCCTTTGACTTGTAAAAAATATGACACTGACTTGGTGTCATTAAATGAAAGCTATAATCAGGTCTAAAGTATATTCATTTTATTATTGTAAACTTGTACACCTGAAACTTCTAACTTTATCAACCAAGGTCCCCTTAATGAATTCAAGGGGAAAAAAACAATAAAAAGAAAAAAAAGTACAGAAATATAAATGAAATAGAAGATATTTCTGTGCTGAGAAGTCCTGCTCAGACACAGACATCTGTCTGACCTCTGCAATCACACACAATTAATTCTTTTTTTTTTAATTGTTTATTGATTTTAGTGAGAGAAGAAGGTGGGGGGGGAGAGAAAGAGATCGATCTATTCTCGTATGTGTCTTGACTGGAGACTGAACCGACAACCTCTGAGCTTTGGGGTGATGCTCTAACCAACCAAGCTATCCAGCCAGGGCAGTCCAGCGATTTCTTAGGAAGCCACCCTTCATCACCTTTTCTGTTTTGTTTTGTTTCTCCTCCTTAAAAGTTACTTTTCCTTGCCTGAGCGGTGGTGGAACAGTGGATAGAGCATCGGTCTGGGCCACTGAGACCCAGATTTGAAACCTCTGAGGTTGCCAGCTTGAGCACAGGCTCACCAGTTTTGAGCACAGGGTCGCTGGCTTGAGCGCGGGATCCTAGATGTGATCCCATGGTCGCTGCCTTGAACCCCGGGGTCACTGGCTCGGCTTGAGACCCCTGGTCAAGGTACCTATGAGAAAGCAATCAATGAACAACTAAAAGTGAGGCAACTATGAGTTGATGCTTCTCATCTCTCTCCCTTCCTGTCTGTCTACCTCTATAAAAAAAAAAAAGTTACATTTGTTTCTGCTTCACTGCCTTTATCAAAGTTATGCCTTTACATTTACCTGTGTTTCTAACTCCTGCCCTTCAAACTGGTGTGGGGAAGCCAGAACAGATGGACTTGAGTTTGCATTACTCCTTATTTCTATTTCCAAATCACATTATCTGGGCAACTACAAGACACAACTCTTAGAAGGTTATACTGAAAAAAGAAAAATGGTGAATGGTTAAATCCATTTTATATATAATTTGACTCTTTATATACTTTGCAGATAAACACTTTTATCCCATCAAGAACGACCAAGGATAAATCCAGAAGAACCCCAGGAGGAAATTCGAGCTACCTTTTCTTTTGAAACTCCCATAGGACCTTAATAGAATGTTAATCTTCTCAGATCACGCCCACTCCACTCTCCCTTGCCCGAGGAAAAAGCACTAAGTCCTTAACAGGTACTGGGAGGCCTTGACCAGGCCTGTTCTCACCTCCTCAAACCCCCCATGTTAGCTGTTGTGACTCGTTCTCTATATCCAGGTACCCTGGCCTTTATTATTTTTCTGCATATCCCAGGCCCTGTCCTTCTGGGCCTCCCCACAAATTAATTTTTTTTCAGGACTACCCTGGGCACACACAGGTCCTAGGGACATAGCTGTGGTTAACATAAAAAACCTTAACATTAAAAGGCCAACACTTTCCCAAGATGTCATTAAAAAAATGAGTTACTAGAGCCATGGCCAGGTAGCTCAGTAGATGACAGTGTCATCCTGATACCCCAAGGTGGCAGCTTGGGCCCTCAGTTTCAGTATATACAGGAAGCCATCAATGAGTGCATCAATAAGTGGAACAAATTAAGCTTCTCTCTCTCTCTCTCTCTCTCTCTCTCTCCTCCTTCCTTTCTATCTCTCTCAAAACAAAAAATAAAAAGAATTACTAGAAACATAAAAGAAACAAGATAACACAGCCACACAAAAAAAAGCTTTTCCAGGAAAACTCCGTCAGGCAACATCAAGTCTTTTTTTAGGCCAGAGCAGTTGTCAAAATAGACCATACAGGACTCCCTTCCTGAAAAAAACAAACAAACAAACAACAACAAAAAAAAAACCTGTATCTTTGCACCTGGGCTACAATGACACCAACTGGCACATGCGCAAAACACAACTACAAAATTAGAAATATTTCTTTCATTCAGGAAACTCACCTCCTCGATAAGATGGAACTTTTAAGACTGGGCAATCCAGGACCAAAGGCTGAGCTGCAGATTGGCTGTGTGTGCACTGGGTTGCTCTGGTGCGCTTTCCCAAGGCTCTTACCCTTTATAGGAACTAGGGCTGGTAATGCAATTAAAGATGTGATTGGATAACAATCGGCTGCTGATCCCTATTTTCACCCTCTAGCTCCAAGCTCTCAGATACTTAGTATATCATCTCCTGGGCCTGGGGCAGGAGGCCATCAAGAAACATAGTCACGTGCTCGCTTCGGCAGCACATATACTAAAATTGGAACGATACAGAGAAGATTAGCATGGCCCTTGCGCAAGGATGACACGCAAATTTGTGAAAAAGAAAAAAAAAAAAAGAAACATAGTCACATTTCTGCAGGGAAATCTAACAACCTTCTCACAAAGGGGGAATGCAAAAGTTTAGCATTAGTGTATCCAATCAAGAAGTATTCAAGTCCCTGGTCAGATTGCATCATCATACATGAGTCTCAGACACACTGGCTCCTTTTCTGAGATTTGAGAAGCACCCAAGGGTAGCAGAGAACAAGCTCACGTTCTCTCTTCTCCTGTGTCAACAATCCCAGGTCAGTGGGTCTGAGGAGAACCCACCCCCTGGGGGACCACCCCCCACAGGAGGGGCTCCAAATCCAACAAAGAGACCACTGGGACTGAGATTAGGATCCTTAAAGCCGGAAAGGAGAGCTCCATGCTTATTTTATGTTTGGAGGGAGAGGAAAGGGTTCCAATAGTGAGAGGCCCCTGGTTTGAAAATCTGGCTGGGGTGTGTCTGTGTGCCAGTGGCGGTGGGGATGGGGGTGTGAGGAGGCAGGTGTATTCTTTACTGAGCAGGAGGAAATGCAGCAGGAAGAGCATCCATAAAACTCAGCACATCTGTTTCTTGACTCAGGTGAAGGGGAAGACCAGGGATTGATTTTTGACAAGGAAGGGGGCCATTGCACCAGCCTAATCTGTATGTTCTTTGCTTTTAAGTTATGACCAGAATCAAACCTTCCACAGCCAAGACTCACTTTCTCTCCCCTGGATTGTTGAGGTCATCCTACCAGCTTTGTTTATTCAAGAAGTCGCACACTTAGAGGGACCCTGCTAAAATCAGGTCTGACTCACGTTCCCCTTGTAGTCAGTCCTAAAACCCCCACATGATTTAGCAGTCACTCAGAGAAGACCTTCCCAAACCACCTCTGATGAAGGATGCCCACCCCCAACCCATCCACTCCTTCCCATGTGTCCCGGACACACTTTCACAAGATGCAATAAAAATGACATTAGGGCCCTGGGCTTGCCTGGTTAAGGCACAGATGGGAGTTGATGCTTCTTGCTCCTTCCCCCACCCCCACTCCTTCTTCTTCTTCTTCTCTCTCTCTCTCTCCTCTCTAAAATGAATAAAAGCTAAAGAGAAAAAAAAAGACATTAAGGAAAAAAAAAAAAGAAAATCAAACCAAAACAAAAATAAGCCTGACCAGGCAGTGGCGGAGTGGATAGAGCGTCGGAATGGGCTGCGGAAGACCCAGGTTCGAGACTCAGAATTTGCCAGCTTGATCGCGTGTTCATCTGGTTTGAGCAAAGCTCACCAGTTTGAACTCAAGGTTCCTGGCTTGAGCAAGGGGTTATTTGGTCTGCTGTAGCCCCCTGGTCAAGGCACATATGAGAAAGCAATCAATGAACAACTAAAGTGCCACAATGAAAAATTATTGCTTCTTGCCTAACCAGGCGGTGGCTCAGTGGAGAGCATAGAAATGGGACGCAGAGGACCCAGGTTCAAGACCCTGAGATCGCCAGCTTGAGCGCGGGCTCATCTGGTTTGAGCAAAGCTCACTAGCTTGGACCCAAAGTCCTTGGCTTGAGCAAGGGGTTACTTGGTCTGCTGAAGGCCCATGGTCAAGGCACATATGAGAAATCAATCAATGAACAACTAAAGTGTCGCAACAAAAAACTAATGATTGATGCTTCTCATCTCTCTCTATTCCTGTCTGTCTGTCCCTATCTATCCCTCTCTCTGACTCTCTCTGTCTCTGTAAAACAAAAACAAAAACAAAAAAACTGGAGAGAAAACTAGAAAGAGAGAAAAAAAAATTGTTGCTTCTCATCTCTCTCCCTTCCAGTCTGTCTGTTCCTATCTATCCTGACTCTCTGTCAAAAAATAAAAATAAATAAAATAAAAAGGACTTACTAGAAATAGAAAATTAACAAGAAAGAAAACCACAGACACAATGGGAAAACTTCTGATGCCAGATTTTTTTGTGTATGTGACAGAGACAGAGACAGGGACAGATAGGGACAGACAGAAAGAAAGGCAGAGAGATGAGAAGCATCAATTCTTCTTTGTGGCATCTTAGTTGTTCACTGATTGCTCCCTCATGTTTCTGGACCCTGGGGGGTGGGAGGGCGCTACAGCAGAGCAAGTGACCCCTTGCTCAAGTCAGTGACCTTGGGAGCAAGCTGGTGAGCCTTGCTCAAACCAGATGAGCCCACACTCAAGCCAGTGACCTTGAGGTTTTAAACCTGGGTACTACACTTCCCAGTCCGATGCTCCAGCCACTGTGCCACCGCTTGGACAAGCTTGATGACAAATTTCATAGACTCTCAACTTCCTGTAGCAGTTTCTTCTTCTTATTATTATTATTACTACTATATTTTGGATGGAGACAGAGAGAGAGAGAGAGAGAGAAAGGGACAGATAGGGACAGATAGACAGGAAGGGAGAGAGATGAGAAGCATCAATTCTTCTTTGCAGCACCTTAGTTGTTCATTGATTGCTTTCTCATATGTGCCTTGATTGGGGCTACAGCAGAGCCAGTGACCCCTTGCCCAAGCCAGTGGCCTTGGACCACTGGCCAAGGGGTCATGTCTATGATCCCACGCTCAATCCAGGAACCTCACGCTCAAACAGATGAACCTGCGCTCAAACCAACGATCTCAGGGTTTTGAACCTGGGTCGTCTGAGCCCTAGTTCGACGCTCTATCCACTGCACAAGCGCCTGTCAGGCATCTGAAACAGCAAGAGGCACAAAACACAACCAGGAAACCCAGATGCATCCTCTTCGGGACTCCCCAAAGGATGTCCTCCTTTGGAGCCTCTGCCAGGCCATTCCTAGCATCCCTCCTCTCGCCTCCAGGGGCCTTAGCTCCCAGAAGGAGATGAACAGTTTGGGGTAGGCCGGGTGCAGGAAAACACTACACTACCCTAAAGGTTGTGCTTCGCGAGTCCCCGAGGGATGTCGCGGGAAAATGACGTAATGGATAAAGGATTATTGGCCCGCTTGGCAGCGGCGAGACTTCCGGCATAGAGGGTATGGTGTCAGACGGTGACCTGTGGGTCTGTGGGCTTGGAGCGGAGACACGACGGTGAGGTGCTCGCGCCCGCGTAGGTCCTGGGGGACTGACGGCTGAGCCCGCGGAGTCCTCAGCGTCTTCGCGCGGTCCCATGATGGCGCCGATGGCACCGGCGCAGGTGAGTGGGCGGGATGCCCCAGATCCCTCGCCGTCTCGCGACAGACAACAGGATCCGGTGGGTGACTTCTTGTTCCAGCCGTGGTGTCTGGGGAGCCCCGGGATAGGATCCCTCTCGGCTTTGGATCACCGTCCAGGTCGGGGACTCCATGGGGTCGGGTTCCGATTCTGCTCCCGAGAGGACACCGTTGTGTAAGGGAGAGACACACACCCTCCCCCCCCACCCCGCACTGTGGGTTCGGCTGCGCCCCTGAGCGTGGTTGTGATCCTCAGCAAGCCCCTCGCTGCCCTGAGCTTGGTTTTCAGGCCATAAAATAAGGATACTGACAGTTTCTCTCTCTTTTTTTTCTTATTTTAACATTTTGGAGTTATTTATCTCTGTTTTTTGTTTTGTTTTGTATTTTTCTGAAGTGAGAAGCTGGGAGGCACAGAGACAACTCCCACATGCGCCTGACCGGATACACCCGGCATGCCCACTAGGTGGCGATTCTCTGCCCATCTGAGGCCATTGTTTCTTTGCAACCGGAGCCATTCTAGCGCCTGAGGCAGAGGCCATGGATCCATCCTCAGCACCCAGGCCAACTTTGCTCCAGGGGAGCCTTGGCTGCAGAGGGGAAGAGAGAGATAGAGAGAAAGGAGAAGGGGAAGGGTGGAGAAGCAGATGGGCGCTTCGCCCCTGTGCCCTGGCCGGGAATCAAACCTAGGACTTCCACACGCTGGGCTGACGCTCTACCTCATAGCAAACCGGCCAGGGCCATTGACAGTTTCTCTTCTTGATTGAGTAAACTAGAAAGGACATGTCGGTGGTGTGCCCACCCGTGCCCAGTGTGGGTCAGCGTTTCCACAGAGATGCCTTCCAGGCTGGCAGCCTCTACATACCAGGCTGGGTAAACCTGGCTTCCCACTCACAGTAGTGAATCCTTTTTCTTGTTCTGTACATTTAGTTGTATTTGAAAAGGGAGCACATTGAAATGGTCAGTGGTTATAGAAATGGGATGTTCCTTTGAAAGGCACCGGAGGCCCCAGGCCACTCTCTGACAAACTACTGCCCTCACCAAAACCCAGATCTCTGTCAAGATTCGTCTTGTTAATTTCCCATCCATAGTCTCCCTCCCTCACTTTGTCAGGCTGACTGGAGTATGCCTTTTTGAAAGGTATTGCTACATCTAAAGTGGACTGTAGTCTCTTCAGTCTCCTCCATTTTCTTGTCTTTAGAATTTTTAGGGCTCTCTGATGCTGTATTGATCATTTATTTTATGTTTGACAGAGACAGAGTCAGAGGGAGGGACAGATACATATAGGGGCAGACAGACAGGAAGGGAGAGAGATGAGAAGCATCATTTCTTCATTGCGGCACCTTAATTGTTCATTGATTGCTTTCTCATATGTGCCTGAACCAGGGGCTACAGCAGAGTGAGTGACTCTTTGCTCAAGCCAGTGACCTTGGGCTCAATTGGTGAGCCCACGCTCAAACCAGATGAGCCCGCGCTCAAGCCGGGGACCTCAGGATTTCAAACCTGGGTCCTCCGAGTCCCAGTCCGACGCTCTATCCACTGCGCCACCGCCTGGTCAGGCAGTCTTGGTCATTTATTAAGTTGCTTCTTTAGGCTCTGTTTCCAGGCCAGAACCATGAGTTCCTGTTGCTTCTCTATGCCAAGATTAGAAGTGCCTGGGTTGGTAAAAGGTACTCCATAAAAGGTTGAGTGAATGAATGGGTCTTCCCTTCAGGGTCTCCCATCACTCTTTTTTTTTTTTTTTTTTGTATTTTTCTGAAGCTAGAAACCGGGAGAGACAGTCAGACAGACTCCCGCATGCACCTGACGGGGATCCACCCGGCACGCCCACCAGGGGGCAACGCTCTGCCCACCAGGGGGCGATGCTCTGCCCCTCCGGGGCGTTGCTCTTTTGCTACCAGAGCCACTCTAGGGCCTGGGGCATAGGCCAAGGAACCATCCCCAGCGCCCGGGCCATCTTTGCTCCAATGGAGCCTCGGCTGCGGGAGGGGAAGAGAGAGACAGAGAGGAAGGAGAGGGGGAAGGGTGGAGAAGCAAATGGGCGCTTCTCCTGTGTGCCCTGGCCGGGAATCGAACCCGGGACTTCTACATGCCAGGTCGACGCTCTACCACTGAGCAAACCGGCCAGGGAAGGTCTCCCATCACTCTTATAATGAACACAAAGTGCCCACTATAGCCAGCAGAGCTCCCCTGGATCTGCCCCTCTGACTACCTCCACACACTTTTCCTTGCTTGGGGCACCCACCCAGGTGGTCTTGAACCTAACCAAACTCCTGTCCATTTTGCAGCCTTTGCCCTTGTACTTTCCTTTCTCTGGGGCCCTGTCCCCAGGTCTCTGCAGGGCTGTCTCTCTGCATCCATTCTGTGCCTCAGTGTCACCTGTTAAGATAATCTTTTCCGGGCTCTTTTAGTTCTACCTAAGATACTCCTGGCTCCGAGCTGGCCCCAACTCTTTGCCACCTTCCTTTGGAAATTTAAATCCCACCTGCTTAAATCTGCTCCTTAACTATGGGATGGTAGGTGAATTTCTTGAGTTCCCACTGACTGTGACATGAAAGTGATGGTGGCATTTACCTTATGGGCTGAGGGAGGGTAAGGAAAAGTCACAAAAGATGTTGAACACTTACCCGTCTGGTGCTTCCGTGTTTCTCCCATGAACATTTCCTCTTGAGTTCTCAGAATTGTCTGGTGAAGCGAACATGATCCCTGCACTGATGTGGAAACCAAGACTTAGAGAAGTGATGTCATGTGCTCCCATGTCCACACTGCTGGCAAGCGTCAGTCAGGATTCTGATTCAATGTCATGAGTCTGGCTCCAGAGCTGGAGACAGACCACCCTGGCATGTGAAGCCCTCACGTGGGCAGGGTGACAGCAAGGACCAGGGAGGCTCAGCAGCTGCTTTTTCCTTCTTTTTCTTTTTGTATTTTTCTGAAGTGAGAAGTAGGGAGGCAGAGAGACAGACTCCCACATGCGCCCGACCAGGATCCACATGGCATGCCCACCAGGGGGCGATGCTCTGCCCACCTGGGGTGTCGCTCCACTGGAACCAGAGCCATTCCAGTGCCTTAGGCAGAGGCCATGGAGCCGTCCTCAGCGCCTGGGGCCAACTTTGCTCCCATGGAGCCTTGGCTGTGGGAGGGGAAGAGAGAGATAGAGAGGAAGGAGAGGGGGAAGGGTGGAGAAACTGATGGGTGCTTCTCCTGTGTGCCCTGGCCGGGAATTGCACCCAAGACGTCCACATGCCTGGCCAACGCTCTACCCCTGAGCCAACTGGCCAGGGCTTTAGCTGCTTTATCCATTGTTGGGATCTTCATCATAGTTTTCCCTTATTCCTCAGATTCCAGACCACTCACTGCCCCACAGTCCTCATGGGCATGCCATTGTCTGCATCACCTCTAGTGACTTCCCTAGGAAAATTCTTTTCTCAGCCACATCAGCATTATATCTAAAGGCCCCATGCTCCTCCCCTTGGAGTCCAGCACAGGGCTTGACCCTCAGGAGGCCTTGCTGATTTGATCCTAGGTCTCTGCACCTTCACCAGTGACTGACAGGTTCTGATCTCAGCCACAGCCACAAGGTGCATGGTGCTACTGTGTTTGGCTTTCTAGGCTCCAGTGACCTTCAAAGATGTGTTTGTGACCTTCACCTGGGCAGAGTGAGAATTGCTGGACGTGACTCAGAGGATCCTATACTGGAAGGTGATGTTGGAGACCTGTGGGTTCCTGGTCTCACTGGGTAAGCGCTCACCTCTAATCCCCGTCAGGGAACATAACCTTGATTTCTGGCTGGTCAAGGCCACAGACTGGCCCTGACCGGTTGGCTCAGTGGTAGAGTGTCACCCCGGAGTGTCAAAGTCCCAGGTTTGATTCCCAGCCAGGGCACACAGAGAAGCGCCCATCTGCTTCTCCACCCTTCCTACTCTCCTTCCTCTCTCTCTCTCTTTCCCTCCTGCAGCCATGACTGCATGAGAGCAAAAGTTGGCCTGGGCACTGAGGATGGCTCCATGACCTCCACCTCAGGCACTGGAATGGCTACGGTTGCAGCAGAGCATTGCCCCCTGGTGGGCATGCCGGGTGGATCCTGGTTGGGCGCATGCCGGAGTCTGTCTGACTGCCACCCGCTTCTAACTTCGGGGGGAAAAAAAGCAAAAAAGAAACAAGGCCACAAAAGCCACCATCTCTTTTCCCCACAGCCACTGCAGCTTTCTGGTCCCTTCTCCAGCCTGGTCTCCTGTGTCTGCATCAGGGACGGTTGGGAGGAAACAATGTCTTTCTGAACACGAATCTTTACCCCAATGCCCAGCACACTCAGACCTCAGTCTGAGGTCTGTATCCCAGAAGCAACAGGAGGGAAACTGACTTCTGATTGGGTTAGGGGTCCCCAGGTCCACTCATCAGGGTGACAGGATGTTCTCTGAAAAGAGGTTGAGTCAGGCAGATGCCCACATGTCATTTGTCATCAATGTCACCCAAGGATGTTGTAGACAACACAATCTTGGTAAAAAAAAGTCTCTGGTGTCTACACAGTCATATTTCCTGAGGCCTGGGCCACACAGGAGATGATTTTGAAGGTGCGTAGGAATGTCGTAGGTGTCATGGGTAGATTCCCTGAGAAAGCCAGTCTTTTCACCTTCTCTGTCTGGCATGCTGGTTGCTGTCAAGAGAAAGTCTTATCAGTGCTGAGTCTGTTGTGTCACCTAATTGTGACCAGTTTCTCTTTTCAACAGAAGGAGCACCCTCCACTTCACAGCCCCAAGCATCGGCATGAGCTCTCCAGGACTTGGTGGCACTATTTTGATTTCATTGTTGTGTTTTGATGGTAACTTCCCATTGTGGGATGTGAAATGGACTTTCCTAATTTTCCAAAACAAAACAGGGTTCTTTTTATTTATTTTTATGGGGTTTATTATTATTTCTTTTGGGGAATTTTTCTTTTTTTTTCTTTTTTTTAGATTTTATTTATTCATTTTTATTAGAGAGAGAGAGAGAGGGAGAGATAGAGAGAGAACAGGGGGAGGAGCAGGAAGCATCAACTCCCACATGTGCCTTGACCAGGCAAGCCCAGGGTTTTGAACCAGCGACCTCAGCATTCCAGGTTGACGCTCCATCCACTGCGCCACCACAGGTCAGGCTGGGGAATTTTTCTTAAGTGAGAAGCAGGGAGGAGAAGGACAGACTCCTGCATGTGCCCAACCGGGATCTACCTGGCATGCCCACCAGGCGGCAATGCGCCTTTGCAACCCGAGACATTTTAGCGCCTGAGGCGGAGGCCACGGAGCCATCCTCAGTGTCCGGGCCAACTTTGTTCCAATGGAGCCTTGCCTGCGGGAGGGGAAGAGAGAGACAGAGACAAAGGAGAGGAGGAAGGGTGGAGAAGCAGATGGGAGCTCTTCTGTGTGCCCTGAGCATAAATTGAAACCGGGACTTCCACACACCAGGCCAACGCTCTACTGCTGAGCCAACAAGCCAGAGCCTATTTATTTTTTTTATGTTTTAAATTTATTTATTGATTTTAGACAGAGAAAAAGGGAGAGACAGACAAAAACACTGATCTGTTCCTGTATATGCCCTGACGGGGATCGAACCTACAACCTTTGTGAATCAGGATAATGTTCCAACCAAACAAGCTATCCATCCAGGACAACAGGGTTTCTCTTAGATTAAAATATTTAAGAATAAAAAGTGGGTCAGTTTAGCCTGACCAGGCGGTGGCGCAGTGGATAGAGTGTCGGACTGGGATGCGGATGACCCAGGTTTGAGACCCCGAGGTTGCCAGCTTGAGTGCGAGCTCATCTGGTTTGAGCAAAGCTCACCAGCTTGGACCCAAGGTTGCTGGCTTGAGCAAGGGGTTACTTCTTCTGCTGAAGGCCCACGGTCAAGGCACATATGAGAAAGCAATCAATGAACAACTAAGGTGTTGCAATGAAAAACTGATGATTGATGCTTCTCATCTCTCTCTGTTCCTGTCTGTCTGTCCCTATCTATCCCTCTCTCTGACTCTGTTTCTGTAAAAAATAATAAATAATTTTTTTTTTTTTTAAAGTGGGTCAGTTTAAAGGGAAATCATCAGTAATGATGGTACATTGTACATGCTGGGAGGGTTGACATCAGCTCTCAGATGAATTGTGATGAGTTATAGAAGGAAAAAGAAGGCGAATTTAGGAGTATGTAACCAGGAGGTCATAACCTATCTGAGGAAGTGATATTGGAGCAGAGACTCGAAGGCAAAGCGCTAGCTGGGAAGGGCAACGGAGGAGGGGTTCCCAGTGGAGGAACCAACATGAGAAAAGGTCCTGAGGTGGAAGTGAGCTCAAGTGGCCGATTAACCTTTTGACCTGCCTCCTGCCTGAGGTCAGTACCAGACACACAGCACATATCAGTGACTATGACTGAAATGGATCCTGGGCTGTGGATCAAAATTTGGCAGCTGAGACTTCAGCGGGTCCCAGGAGCTCAGTCATGGACTTCTACACAGAATCCTCTGGTCTCTGTTGAGACACACTTAGCGGCATGTAACAGAATGACATGGAGGTTCTCTCTGTTCCTCTGCCTGGACCAGCCATCTGCCATTTCCTCCGGGTGGCCCTGGCAGCGTTGTAGGAGGCTATGGCAGTGACCAAGGCAGCATGGTCCCTGCTGAGCCCTCTGCTCCCACACAGGATCACCGCCTTCTTTCTTTTTTTTTTTAGTACTTTTCTGAAGTTGGAAACAGGGAGGCAGTCAGACAGACTCCCGCATGCGCCCAACCGGGATCCACCCAGCACGTCCACCAGGGTGCGATGCTCTGCCCATCTGGGGCGATGCTCTGTTGCAACCAGAGCCATTATAGTGCCTGAGGCAGAGGCCACAGAGTCATCCTCAGTGCCTGGGCCATCTTTTGCTCCAATGGAGCCTTGGCTGAGGGAGGGGAGGAGAGAGACAGAGAGGGGGAGGGGTGGAGAAGCAGATGGGTGCTTCTCCTGTGTGCCCTGGCCGGGAATCGAACCCAGGACTCCTGCACGCCAGGCCAACACTCTACCACTGAGCCAACTGGCCAGGGCCTTTTCAGAACAAGAATCCTAGTGGTAGAGCGTTGGCCCGGTGTGTGGAAATCCTGGGTTCGGTTCCCGGCCAGGGCACACAGGAGAAGCGCGCATCTGCTTCTCCACCCTTCGCCCTCTCCTCTCTCTCTCATTCTCTCTCTCTCTTCCACTCACATAACCATGGCTCAGTTGGTTTGAGCACACTGGCCTCTGGTGCTGAGGATGGCTCCATGGCTTCTGCCTCAGGCACTAAGAAAAACTCAGTTGGAGCAACGCCCCAGATGGGCAGAACATCACCCCCTCGTGGGCTTGCCAAGTGGATCCCGGTTGGGGTACATTCGGGAGTCTGTCTCTGCCTTCCCTCTAATGACTAAATTTAAAAAAAAAAATACTAGTAATCAGGGATGCCATTCACCAACTGACTTTTTTTTTTTTATATATAGAAACAGAGAGAGTCAGAGAAAGTGACAGACAGGGACAGAGACAGAAAGGCAGAGAGAGATGAGAAGCATCAGTTCTTTGTTGCAGCTCCTTAGTTGTTCATTCATTGCTTTCTCATATATGCCTTGACCCGGGAGCTACAGCAGAGTGAGTGACCAGTTGCTCAAGCTGGCAACTTTGGGTTTCAAGCCAGAGACCTTGGGCTCAAGCCAGCAACTATGTGGTCATGTCTATGAGCCCACGTTCAAGCCGGCAACCTCGGGGTTTTGAACCTGGGTACTCTGCTGCCCAGTCCAACACTCTATCCACTGTGCCTCCACCTGGTCAGGCTCACCAACTGACTTCTACAAGCATTTTCAATCCTCTCTGGGCACCTGAACCCTGGGGAAGTTTCACAGATACTGATGCTTGGGTCTCATCCTGAGAGATTGAGTTTCTTTTGGTTTGAGGTTGAAATCAGGCATGCCTAGGTGGTTCTGAACCATGGGGTTTTTGAGAACTAGTGGCTTAGATTAATTACAGAATATCTTCTGGAAGAATGGGCTGACATTTCCGGTGTCCATGGCTGTGTGAAAGTGTTGTGCACCTGAACAGTGTTGGCTTTGGCTGGTGAAATTCAAGGTTAGTGGTGTTGTGCAGACAGACAGCACCACCCTTCTCAACAGTTGCAGCCAGGAGTGGGATTTGTGCCCTTGGTGTCCAGGTCACACATTAGCATTTTCTTTTTTTCTTTTTTTCTTTTTTTTTTTTTTTTTTACAGAGGCAGAGATAGACAGGGACAGACAGACAGGAACGAAGAGAGATGAGAAGCATCAATCATCAGTTTCTCGTTGCGCGTTGCGACTTCTTAGTTGTTCATTGATTGCTTTCTCACATGTGCCTTGACCGCGGGCCTTCAGCAGACCGAGTAACCCCCTGCTGGAGCCAGCGACCTTGGGTCTAAGCTGGTGAGCTCTTTGCTCAAGCCAGATGAGCCCGCGCTCAAGCTGGCGACCTCAGGGTCTCGAACCTGGGTCCTTCCGCATCCCAGTCCGACACTCTATCCACTATGCCACCACCTGGTCAGGCCATTTTCTTTATTTTGGTAGTGGCTTCATTCACAGTATTGTCCCCGTCCTGAAGTCCTAGACAGGATGGAGAGGTTTCACTCTCTGCAAAACACCCATATCCAGCCTGACCTCTGGTGGCGCAGTGGATAACGCATCGACCTGGAAATGCTGAGGTCGCCGGTTTGAAACCCTGGGCTTGCCTGGTCAAGGCACATATGGGAGTTGATGCTTCCAGCTCCTCCCCCCTTCTCTCTCTCTGTCTCTCTCTCCCTCACTCTCTCCTCTCTAAAAATGAATAAAGAAAAATAGAAAAAAACAGATTTAAAAAAAAAACCAAAAACACCCATATCCAGTTTCTTTCTCTATCCTCAGGACATCCAGTTCCCAAGCCAGAGCTGACCTATCTGCTGGAGCAAGGGCAGGAGCTCTGCAGGGTGAAGAGAGGCCGTTCACAGAGCACCTGTTCAGGTAGGAACCAACAGGTGGGGTCACGGCAGTCTTCAGAATACCACTGCCCTGAACTTTGTGGAACTCAGGGGGGTCCTGGTTGTTCTTTTCACATTAAGGTGCGTACATCACCAGGTCGACTGAACCACCCTGTTATTTAAAGACTCAGGTGCCGCCCTGGCCAGTTGGCTCAGTGGTAGAACGTTGGCCCAGCGTGTGGAAGTCCCGGGTTTGATTCCCAGTCAGGGCACACAGGAGAAGCACCCAACTGCTTCTCCACCCTTCCCCCTCTCCTTTCTCCCTCCCGTAGCCAAGGCTCCACTGGAGCAAAGTTGGCCTAGGCACTGAGAATGGCTCCATGGCCTCTGCCTCAGTCACTAGAATGGCTCCGGTTATAATGGAGCAGCTACCCAGATGGGCAGAGCATTGCCCCCTGGTGGGCATGCCAGGTAGGTCCTGGTCCGGAGCATGCAGGATTCTGTCTGATTGCCTCCCCACTTCTCACTTTGGAAAAATACAAAAAAAAAAAAAAGTCAGCTCTTAGTGTAGCCATGGAATTATATTAATCAAATCATAATGAGCGGTGATGGTTCCACACATTTCTTTCTGGACCCAAAGGAAAAGGGAACCTTTCTTCTCCCTGAAAGGACTTATCTACACAATATGTTGTGAAACCATATTTACTGCCTTCTCCATCTGCTCCTCCACCCTCCTGTCGATCCATCAAACACTCAGAAGCCGCCCCTTGCACAGTATCTTCCTTGACCACTTGCCAGAAACACCGAGGTGACATTTGGTCCTCATCTCTGCTGTGAGTGTAGCTGGATGCATCAACTGTACCTGAAGTCCTAGACAGGATGGAGAGGTTTCACTCTCTGCAAAACACCCATATCCAGCCTGACCTGTGGTGGCGCAGTGGATAACGCGTCGACCTGGAAATGCTGAGGTCGCCGGTTTGAAACCCTGGGCTTGCCTGGTCAAGGCACATATGGTATAATGGAGCAGCTACCCACATGACAGCTATCCACAGCATGTCATGATGTCCTCTCTGGTGACCGCTAGGCTGCCCAGCCAGCCTGTGAGTGTTGGTGGCCAGCTCCAGCAGCAGCCAACCGTTCCAGATGCTACCCCTAACTGCCACGTAAGGGTCTCAGAGGCTCATCGTGCCTGAGAAGACCCTCGTGAGCATGCCCACTCGTCCCACACCCACAGTTCAGAGAAGGTCCTGCCATCCAAGCAGGTAAGACTGGAAACACCTCCTCATCTCTGTCTCCATTAAATCCAACAGCCATACATCCCGGGTCCTGCTCATTTGATTTGTCTTTGTCCCCTGACCTCATCCCCACCATCTTCATTCATTATCTTTTTTTTTTTTTTTTTTAATTTTTCTGAAGTGAGAAGTGAGGAGGCAGACAGATAAACTCCCCCATGTGCCCAACCGGGATCCACCTGGCATGCCCACCAGGGGGCGATGCTCTGCCCATCTGGGGCGCTGCTCCATTGAAACTGAAGCCATTCTAGCGCCTGAGGCAGAAGCCATGGAGCCTTCCTCAGCACCCAGGCCAACTTTGTTCCAATGGAGCCTTGGCTGCAGTAGGGGAAGAGAGAGACAAAGAGGAAGGAGAGGAGGAAGGGTGTAAAAGCAGATGGGCACTTCTCCGTTGTGCCCTGACCGGGAATCGAACCCAGAACTTCCACATGCTGGGCCACACTCTACCACTGAGCCATCCGGCCAGGGCCTTCATTCATTATCTTTTGCCTGAATGATGCCAGAGACTTACCAAGTCTCCCCCATCTGCTCTCGCCTCTGGTGAGCTCTTCCTGCACCAGCTTCTGTAGCCACTCAGACATGCCCCAATTCCTCACCCCTTCCTTGGTCACTGGTGTCTTAGTACATTATCAACAGCATGTTAAAAATAAAGGCAATGTCAGTGTCGCCATAATAAATTCAATAAGAATGTAAAAAACAGCCTGACCAGGTGGTGGCGCAGTGGATAGTGCGTCAGACTGGGATGTAGAAAACCCAAGTTCGAGATCCCGAGGTCGCCAGCTTGAGCGAGGGCTCATCTGGTTTGAGCAAAAAGCTCACCAGCTTGAGCCCAAGGTCGCTGGCTCAAGCAAGGGGTTACTCGGTCTGCTGAAGGCCCGCGGTCAAGGCGCGTGTGAGAAAGCAATCAATGAACAATTAAGGTGTTGCAACGTGCAACAAAAAACTAATGATTGGTGTTTCTCATCTCTCCATTCCTGTCTGTCTGTCCCTGTCTATCCCTTTCTCTGGCTCTATGTCTGTAAAAAAAAAAAAAAGAAAAAAAGAATGTAAAAAATATTAATAACAAGTGTTCTCCTCCAAAATGCTTAAAGGCTCCGTGGTGTCGGCCTCACACCTGTGCCTTCCCTTATCCTCTGTAGATGATGTCTGACTAGTGGTCATGGCCGGCGAGCCCACACAGTTCATACCTTTACCTTCTTAGGAATTTGCTTATTCACTTGTTCTTTGCCTTGTCTGTCTTCATCCTCTGTCTGCTCAACAGACAACGTGCTCGGGGTGCTTTCAACTTGGGGAAAAAGAAAACACAAATAGTATTAGATCTTTGGAAGCCCTCAACCAATGTGTACTCTACTTATAAAACCAAGTTCAT
This sequence comes from Saccopteryx leptura, assembly GCF_036850995.1. Classification (NCBI taxonomy): domain Eukaryota; kingdom Metazoa; phylum Chordata; class Mammalia; order Chiroptera; family Emballonuridae; genus Saccopteryx; species Saccopteryx leptura. Next base: position 82,099,622 of record NC_089505.1, on the reverse strand, counting down.
CAAGGGAGTTATCTCATTTCTTGGAAAGATGTATACACCCATTGTTTAAACTCTTCTTCATTGTTTTTATATCAGAATGTACTGTAATGTGCACAAATCTTAAGGGTTCAGCTTAAATTTTTACATATGTATTTTTTTTTATTTTTTTTTTGTATTTTTCCGAAGCTGGAAACGGGGAGAGACAGTCAGACAGACTCCCGCATGCATCCTACCGGGATCCACCCGGCACGCCCACCAGGGGCGATGCTCTGCCCCTCCGGGGCGTCGCTCTGCCGCAACCAGAGCCACTCCAGCACCTGGGGCAGAGGCCAAGGAGCCATCCCCAGCTCCTGGACCATCTTTGCTCCAGTGGAGCCTCGGCTGCGGGAGGGGAAGAGAGAGACAGAGAGGAAGGGGGGGGTGGAGAAGCAAATGGGCGCTTCTCCTATGTGCCCTGGCCGGGAACCGAACCCTGGTAACCCGCATGCCAGGCCGACGCTCTACCACTGAGCCAACTGGCCAGGGCCTTACATATGTATTAACAAGTGTCATCTGCCCTGGTCAGCACTTGGAATATTCCTGGGACCATGGCGTCTTCCTGGTGCCCCATTCTTGTCAATAGCTTCTCCTACAGTGGTATCCACTGTTTACACTGTCTCTGCAGATTTGTTTTATTCTTTATTCTTTTTTCAGTGTGTGTGAATGTATGAGTGCGCCCACATGCTCCTGTGTATTTAACGACAGAAATTTATTTTCTCACAGCTCTGGAGGCTGGAAGTCCAAGTTCAGTATGTTGGCAGGGTTGGTTTCTACGGAGGACCCTGTCCTTGGCTTGTACAACAAACACCTTGTTCTTGCTGATATCATTGCTGTCACCCTAATTTCCTAATGCAACAATAAGGACACACAGGGTGGGTCAAAAGTAGGTATACTGTTGTGAGCACACGAAAGAGTTAATCTATTACTTATTATTATATTATTTTCCATATGGATAACTGTACACCTTCTTTTGCCCCATCCTATATTATTCAGGGTTCCCCAGTGAATCAGAACCAATAGGACAGAGGTATTTTATTTATTTTAAAGAGTTCGCCTGACCTGTGGTGGCGCAGTGGGATAAAGCATCAACCTGGAACACTGAGGTCGCCAGTTCAAAACCCCGGGCTTGCCTGGTAGAGGCACATATGGGAGTTGATGCTTCCTGCTCCTTCCTCCTTCTCTCTCTCTCTCTCCTCTCTAAAAATTGAATAAATAAAGTCTTTAAAAAAATAATAAATAAATAAAAGCTAACTGTTTAAAAAAAAAAGTTCACTTTTGAGATTATGAGGGAAAAGCAATTTCAAAGTCTGCAAGGCAGGCCTGTGTGCTGGAAGACTGGGTGTTGGCAGACTTGAGTATGGAGGCTAATTCCTTCCCTCTCTGGGGGGGGGGAGGGGGCTCAGTCATAAGGCCATCAGGTGGTTGGCTGAGGCCTACCCACATTAGGAAGGGTAGTCTGTTTTTCTCAAAAGTCCACTGATTTAGCCTGACCTGTGGTGGCGCAGTGGATAAAGCGTCGACGTGGAAATGCTGAGCTTGCCGGTTCGAAACCCTGGGCCTGCCTGGTCAAGGCACATATGGGAGTTGATGCTTCTAGCTCCTCCCCCCTGTCTGTCTCTCCTCTCTCTCTGCCTCTCTCTCTCCTCTCTAAAAAAATGAATAATAATAAAAAAAAAAAGTCCACTGATTTAAATGTTAATCACACTCAAAAGCTACCTCACAGGCCCTTGCCAATTGGCTCAGTGGTAGAGTGTCGGCCTGGCGTGCAGGAGTCCCGGGTTCGATTACCGGCCAGGGCACACAAAGAGAAGTGCTCATCTGCTTCTCCTCCCCTCCCCCTCTCCTTCCTCTCTGTCTCTCTCTTCCCCTGCCGCAGCCGAGGCTCCATTGGAACAAAGTTGGCCCGGGCGCTGAGGATGGCTCCATGGCCTCTGCCTCAGGCGCTAGAATGACTCTGGTGGCAACAGAGCAATGCCCCACATGGGCAGAGCATCGCCCCCTGGTGGGCATGCCGGTGGATGCTGGTAGGGCGCATGCAGGAGTCTGTCTGACTGCCTCCCCGTTTCCAACTTCAAAAAAAAAAAAAAAAAAAGAAATATACCTAAATAAGAAGGAAAAAATCATTAACCACAAAAAAAGACTGAATCAGTCTATAAATTAAAAAAAAATGTTAAAAAAAAAAGCTACCTCACAGCAACATCTAGACTGGTATCTGACCAAAACAACTGAGCAAGATACCCTGGCCAAGGGGACATGTAAAATTAACCACAGAGAACAAGGATAATGACCCACAGTTTAGTGAACACTCAAGTCAAGAACTGTGCTGAGTGCCTGACCTGAGGTGGCACAGTAGATAAAGGGTCAACCTGGAACACAGAGGTCACCAGTTCAAAACCCAGGGGTTGCTTGGTTAAGGTACATATGGAAGTTGATGCTTCCTGTTCCTTGCCAACCCCTTCTCTCTCACTCTCTAAAAAAAAATGAATAAAAAATTTTTTTAAATGTTTATTTCTTGATTGCTTTTAGAGATGTAGGGAGGGGAGAGAGAGAGAGAAACATTGATTTGCTGTTCCACTTATTTATCCATTCATTGGTTGATTCTTTTTTTTTTTTTTAATATACTTATTTTACAGAGGAGAGAGAGAGAGAGAAAGGAGAAGCAGGAAGCAGCAATTCCCATATGTGCCTCGACCAAGCAAGCCCACTGTTTCAAACCAGTGACCTCAGTGTTCCAGGTCGATGGTTTATCCACTGCGCCACCACAGGTCAGGCTATTGGTTGATTTTTATATGTGCCCTGCGTGGGGATGAATCCTGCAACCTTAGCGTACTGGGATGACACTCCGACATACTGAGCGTCCTGGCCAGAGCTGAGATGGCAGTTTTTTTAAAATATATTTTTATTATTTATTAACTTTAGAGAGAAAGGGAGAGAGCGCATGCACGACAGAGAGAGACAGGAACATTGATCTGCTCCTATATGTGCCCCAACTGGGGATCGAACCAGCAACTTGTGCTTCAGGATGATGCTCTAACTAGCCAAGCCATCCAGCCAGGGCAAGATGTCAGTTCTTAGGGCACATTCCCCTCTACCCCTTCCCCTCCTTCCCTGTCTCCTAGACAGTGTTATTGAAACTGCACTTCCTCCTCTACTCTGGACTGTGAAAAGGAGTCCTCCATTCCAGGTGTTCTCTGTCCCAGGTCCATCCTGCTAGCCAGATTTTCCCTTGAAAGGTGTCAAGGGTACAAGGACCATAAAGGTCATTTAAAACCTATGTCATAGGGTCCTGAAAACAGCCAACACCAGAAGTGGTGTTTTCATCCTCACTTGCCCACTGAAGTGTGTGTTGTTTCCTCTATGGTGCATCACTAAAAGTCCCCCTCTATGTCCTGGATTTTCCTCAGGTGACAGAGCCAAACTTCAGACCAGAGAGCGAAACACTGCTCTGCTGGTTTTGTGTGAGGGAGTCTTGCTCCATGGAAGCCTGACTCCAGGATCATCCAGGGACTCCAGGTTGGACCAGACCAGGGACCGGGAAGGGCATTTGGAAACGAGGCTAAAAACAGACCCCCATGAGGAGACCATCCTGGGCAAAGGATCCTGGAACATGACAGTTTCAGGACAGATGACAGTCTGTACTCCAGAGTGTCCCAGGAGAGAGCCTCTCTGGGAGAGGGGGTTCTCCATGAACGTGATCCAAAGGAACCATGGAAAGGCCCCATTATCGAGCCAGTGAGGAACCTCTACCAGTGCAAACAGTGTGGGAAAAGCTTCAGCCGGAAGTGGTACCTCCTGCATCACCAGCGGGTTTACACCAGAACAAAGCCCTATGAATGCAACGCGTGTGGGAAAAGCTTCAGCCAGAGCTCTACCCTCACCCAGCACCACCTCACCCATACGGGGGGAGAAGCCATGCATGTGCTCCGTGTGCGGGAAGGCCTTCAAGCGCAGGTCCTACCTGGTGCAGCACTGCTCTGTCCATACCAGGGAGAAGCCCTACGAGTGTGGACAGTGCCGGAGGGCCTTCAACCACGGCTCAACCTTCCTTTACCACCGCAGGACCCACAGCGGGGAGAGACCCTTCACATGCCAAGAGTGCAGAGGTCCTTCAGCCAGAGTGTACTTGGCACAGCACCTCACTGTGCACACAGGGTGAAGCTGTGCTCATGTGCGCAGTGCGGCAAGGCCTTCCAGTGCGGCTCCGAGCTTCTGCAGCACTAGCGCCTGCACACTGGAGAGAGGCCGTATGCATGCGCGCAGTGCGGGAAGGCCTTCCACTGAGCACGTACTAGCTGCAGCACTCAGTCATCCACAGTAGGGAGACGCCCTACTCATGCGCACAGTGCGGGAAACCCTTCAAGCACAGGTCCCACCTCCTGCAGCACCAGCGGGTCCACTCCTGCGCGAAAGCCTGGCCAGTGCTGGGGCTGGAGCGAGGCCGCCCCCACTGCTCCTCTGGGGCTTCTTTTTATTTATTTTTTTTTTTTACAGAGATGGGGCTTCCTAAAGGGAATCCGCCCTAGTGGAAAAACTCCTTCAAGGCAAAGAATGTTGGAAAGGGGTTTTTTTTGGGGGGGGGGGTTGTTTTTTGTATTTTTCTGAAGTGAGAAGCAGGGAGGCAGACAGACAGATTCCTGCATGCGCCCAACCAGGATCCACATGGCTTGCCCACTAGGGGGCAATGCTCTGCTCATCTGGGACATTGCTCCGTTGCAACTGGAGCCATTCTGGCGCCTGAGGTAGAGACCATGGAGCTGTCCTCAGCACCCAGGCCAACTTTGCTCCAGTGGAGCCTTGGCTGTGGGAGGGGAAGAGAGAGACAGAGGAAGGAGAGGGGGGAGGGGTGGAGAAGCAGATGGCACCTCTCCTGTGTGCCCTGGCCGGGAATCAAACCTGGGACCTCCACACTCCAGGCTGATGCTCTACCACTGAGCCAACCCCTCCCAGCCAGAATGGGTTTTCTTTGCCAGCTCTGCAACACATGAGGCGTCACCTTGTAGAGAAGCCCTGTGAATGCAGTGCATGGATCTTCAGCTGTAGCTCAGCTAACCCTCATCCCAGAGGGACCCCTATCAGAGACAAGAACTGTCACCATTGGGTCCACCTCCATCAGCGTCAGAGAACTCACTGAGGGAGAGATTTGAATATAACCACTAAAAAGTTATATTTTAATAAAATTAAAAAAGAAAAAAATCTTACTTGCCATCCGAGAATTCGTAAGGAATAGGAGCCATATAATTGCCAGCGCTGTGAGCAGACCTGTGACCGGTCACTGGTTATGTAGTCATGTTTGAATTTGACATAGCTTGGCCTGACTGTATCTGTGACAGATTAGGTAGGAGACAGACCGAGTGATTACTGCGCACTACAAAAACCTTCAGCCACAGCTCTGGCCGGTGACACAGACTAGAGTGTTCTCCCAGAACACTGAGGTGCCAGGCTCGATCCTGGAATTGCTTGCTAGATCCCAAGGTCACTGGTTGGAGCCTTGGTCAGGGCTCCTATCAGAAAAATCAATAGGTGCACCACTAAATGGAACAACAAGTTAACGCTATTCTTTCTCCCTCTCTCTTCCTCCCTCTTTCAAAAAAAAAAAAAAAAGGAAGGAAGAAAGAAACCTTCACCCACAGGCTATTTGGTTTACAGTGAGGAAACCATCTCAGCTTTCTATTAGAAAAACCATTTTATTTATTTTTAATTTTTTTATATATTTATTTTAGAGGAGAGAGAGAGAAAGGGAGGGGGGATCAGGAAGCATCAAGGCTCCAGGTCGACTCTTGATCCACTGCACCACCACAGGTCAGGCCAGAAAATCAATTTTTAAAGGAGAGGATGAGACAAACTATAAACAAAAAGAACAAAAAAATTTCTTGCAGCCTGACCAGGCAGTTGCGCAGTGGATAGAGCGTGGACTGGGATGCGGAGGACCTAGGTTCGAGACCCCTAGGTCTCCCACTTGAGTGCGGGCTCATCTGGTTTGAGCAAGGCTCACCAGCTTGAACCCAAGGTCACTGACATAAGCAAGGGGTTATTCGGTCTGCTGAAGGCCCACGGTAAAGGCACATATGAGAAAGCAATCAATGAACAACTAAGGTGTCACAACGAAAAACTGATGATTGATGCTTCTCATCTCTCTCCGTTCCTGTCTGTCTGTCCCTATCTATCCCTCTCTCTGACTCTCTGTCTCTGAAAAAAAATAAATTCTTGCAAACGTTCTGATTTCCCTGCCAAGCTACTTGTAGTTTTTCCTCAGTTTTATTTTTTGGTGAGGTCATTTTCAAAAATAAAAGGATCTCAGCTCTTTATTTGTTTTATCTATGTGTGCTCACGGCTATCCTGTCAGGGAAGTTGGACAATGGAGAGAACTATGTCAACATCCCTACCCATGATGATCATAATGCCTTACGAGAAATATGAGGGCTTGAGTCACGTGACATACCTGAACATATAAAAAATAAGTTATAAATGAACTTAAAACTCAAAGGGATTCACATATGGAGCGCCACATTAAAATGTGCAGCCCTTATGACTTTAGTTTAAGGGTTTTAAAAGTAATCTTGTTCATGTAATTTTAAAATGCCCAACAGTCCTAGTATTTCTTTCCTTTTTTCTTGTGAGAGAGGACAGATAGGGACAGACAGACAGGAAGGGAGAGATGAGAAGCATCAATTCTTCGTTGTGGCACCTTAGTTGTTCATCGATTACTTTCTCATATGTGCCTTGACCATGAGGGGCAGAGCGAGTGACCCCTTGCTCAAGCCATTGACGTTGGGCTCAAGCTGGCGACCTCAGGGTCCTGAACCTGGGTCCTCTGCATCCCAGTCCAACATTCTATCCACTGTGCCACAGCCTGGTTAGGCCCACTTTTTCTTAATTCTATTCTATTTGTTTTATTTTCCCCTGACAGGAGCCTCAAAGACGTGGCATTTTCAGGTGGGGCCTAATTCTTTCCTCTTCCTGGCTTTTCTCAGGTTCGTCAGTCCTGTGTGAAGGACTGGGCATCTCCAATCCCCTTCCACAACTTCCTAGCAGCTGAATTGTAGCTAAACCCAGTAAAATAAAACACACAGCCTGACCAGGTGGTAGCGCAGTGGATAGAGCATCAGACTGGGATGCGGAAGACTCAGGTTCAAGACCCCGAGGTCGCCAGCTTGAGCACGGGCTCATCAGGTTTGAGCAAAAACTCACCAGCTTGGACCCAAGGTCGCTGGCTCAAGCAAAGGGTTACTTGGTCTGCTGAAGGCCCACGGTCAAGGCACATATGAGAAAGCAATCAATGAACAACTAAGGTGTTGCAATGTGCAATGAAAAACTAATGATTGATGCTTCTCATCTCCCTCAGTTCCTGTCTGTCTGTTCCTGTCTATCCCTCACTCTGACTCTCTCTCTGTCTATGTAAAATAAATAAATAAAATAAAGTAAATAAAACACACAGCTCAGGTAAATTCATTATAAACTCAAAAAGCAAACACAGAGGATGTTTATTGTTTTATCTTTTTTAAAATTGAATTTCTTGGGTTGACACTGGTTAACACAATTTTACAGGTTTCTGGTGCACAATTCCACAACACATCATCTGTATACTGTATTGTGTGTTCACCAGCCCAAGTCAACACCTTTCATTTCAACACCATTTATCCCCCCGGCCCTCTTTCCCTTTCCTATAACTCCTCCCCCATCGTTGTCTGATTTTGTAAACATTTGTGTGAAAGTTTCTTACAGAATAAAGTCCTTGGGATTTTAATAGGAAAAAACAACATATACGTGCAGATCTCAGGTTTGTGTCGGTTTCAAAGATGTCACCATGGACTCCTCCCCTTGGTGCTGGCATTAGATGTGGTCATTGAAATTGTACTGTGTGGGATTCTCTTTCAGACCCATTTTCAAATGACACAAGATAATCAATGTTAACTTTTGTTTTAAAAAAGTTATTGTGGAGAAAACATAAGATTCCTCACTTGGAGCCTTCCTCAGAGATTGTTAAAAGACTACATACATACCTCACATTTCCGTAGTGGACACGCACCTTTGCTGTGGTGCACACAGTATAACTACACTTCTTGAGGAGTTAATACCTCTGTTTTTTGTTTGCTTTCAAGACAGTGTACATAGTTTTCCATTTTTGTAATTAATTAATTGTTTACATAGATTCTACTGTCCCCTCCGAAATACATCCTCGCCTCCCCCATGTTCCCCAGTACATCCACATCCCCCATATCCTCCTCCCCATAACGCTCTCCCCCCTTCCCTCCAAGGCTTAATTTCTGCTCTTTTTTTTTTTTTTTTTTGTATTTTTCTGAAGCTGGAAATGGGGAGAGACAGTCAGACAGACTCCCGCATGCGCCCTACCGGGATCCACCCAGTGATGCTCTGCTCATCTGGGATGTGGCTCTCTTGCAACCAGAGCCATTCTAGCACCTGAGGCAGAGGCCATGGAGCCATCCTCAGCGCCCAGGCCAACTTTGCTCCAACGGAGCCCTGGCTGTGGGAGGGGGAGAGACAGAGAGGAAGGAGAAGGGGAGGGGTGGAGAAGCAGATGGCCGCTTCTCCTGTGTGCCTTGGCCAGGAAACGAACCCGGGAATCCTGCACACCAGGCTGACGCTCTACCAATGAGCCAACTGGCCAGGGCCTGCTTTTCTGCTCTCATCCCATCCTATCACCCTATCATCCCCTTTCCCACTGTCCACTTAACTTCTGGATCTTTTGATCCCGTCTCTGTCTCTATTCCACTCTTCAGTTCATATTGTTTGTCAGATTCTTCAGATGAGAGAGGTCATATGATATTTTTCTTTCTCTGCCTGGCTTATTTCACTTAATAGTTACCAGGTCCATCCATGTTGTCACAAAAAATAATATTTCCTTCTTTTTCATGGCCCCATAGTATTCCATTGTGTTTATGTACCACTGCTTCTTTTTTTTTTTTTTTTTTTTTACAGAGACAGAGAGTGAGTCAGAGAGAGGGTTAGACAGGGATAGAGAGAGATGAGAAGCATCAATCATTAGTTTTTCATTGCGCATTGCAATACCTTAGTTGTTCATTGATTGCTTTCTCATATGTGCCTTGACCGTGGGCCTTCAGCAGACTGAGTAACCCCTTGCTGGAGCCAGCGACCTTGGCCTCAAGCTGGTGAGCTTTTGCTCAAACCAGATGAGTCTGCACTCAAGCTGGCGACCTCAGGGTCTCGAACCTGGGTCCTCTGCATACCAGTCTGACGCTCTATCCACTGCGCCACCGTCTGGTCAGGCACCACAGCTTCTTAATCCACTTGTCCACTGACAGACACTTGGCTGTTTCCAGATCTTGGCCATAGTAAACAATGCTGCCATAAACATGGGGGTGCATTTCTCTTTTTGATTTGCTGATGTGGTGTTCTTGGGATATATTCCTAAAAGTGGGATAGTTAGGTCAAAAGACAATTTGATTTTTAATATTTTGAGGAATCTCTGCTGTTTTCCACAGAGGCTGCAGTAGTCAGCATTCCCATCAGCAGTGCAGGAAGGTTCCCTTTTCTCCACATCCTCGCCAACACTTATTCTGTGTTGTTTTGTGGATGAGCACCATTCTGACTGGTGTGAGGTAATATCTCATTGTGGTTTTAATTGGCATTTCTCTAATGATTAGTGATGTTGAGCATTTTTTCATATGCCTATTAGCCATCTGTATGTCATCTTTAGAGAACTGTCTATTCATGTCTTTTGCCCATTTTTTCATTGGACTCTATCTTCCTGGTGTTGAATTTTACATGTTCTTTTATTTTTTTAAATATTTTTGAATTTATTTTTATTATTATTTTCTTTTAACAGAGACAGAGAGAGAGTCAGAGACAGACGGGAAGGGAGAAAGATGAGAAGCATCAATCAGTTTTTTGTTGCGACACTTTAGTTTTTCATTGATTTTTTTTTTTTTTTTTTTAGTGATTTTTTAAAATTTATTTATTCATTTTAGAGAGGAGAGGGAGAGACAGAGAGGAGAGACAGAGAGAGAAGGGGGGAGGAGCTGGAAGCATCAACTCCCACATGTGCCTCGACCAGGCAAGCCCAGGGCCTCGAACCGGCGACCCCAGCATTTCCATGTCGATGCTCTATCCACTGCGCCACCACAGGTCAGGCTCATTGATTTCTCATATGTGCGTTGACTGCGGGCCTTGAGCACACTGACCACCCGCTTGCTCGAGCCAGCAGCCCTGGGTCCAAGCTGGTGAGCATTGCTCAAACAAGATGAGCCGCGCTCAAGCTGGCGAACTCGGAGTCTCAAACCTGGGTCCTCCGCATCCCAATCCGACGCTCTATCAACTGCACCACCACCCAGTCAGGCGAGTTTTACATGTTCTTTATAAATTTGGTTATTAAACCCTTATCAAACGTATTGTCGAATATATACTCCCATTGTGTGGTTTGCCTTTTTATTTTGTTCATATTGTCTTTAGCTGTGCAAAAGCTTTTTAGTTTAATACAGTTCCATTTGGTCATCCTCTCCTTTATTTCCCTTGTGCTTGGAGATAAATCAGCAAATATATTGCTGCGAGTGATGTCGGAGAGCTTATTGCCTGTTTTCCTCTAGGATGCTTATGGTTTCACAACTTACATTTAAGTCTTTTATCCATTTTGAGTTTATTTTTGTGAATGGTGTAAGTTGGTGGTCTAGTTTCATTTTTTGCAGGTAGCTGTCCAGTTTTCCCAACACCATTTATTTTGTTTTGTTTTTTAATTATTTATTCGTTTTTTAGAGGGGGGAGAGAGAGAGAGAGAGAGAAGGGGGGAGGAGCAGGAAGCCTCAACTCCCATATGTGCCTTGACCAGGCAAGCCCAGGGTTTCGAACCAGCAACCTCAGCATTCCAGGTCGAGGCTTTATCCACTGCGCTACCACAGGTCAGGCCCCCAACACCATTTTTAAAGAGACTATCTTTATTCCATTGTATGCTATTTCCACCCTTTTCAAATATCAATTTTTCATAAATGTGTGGGTTTATTTCTGGGTTCTCTGTTCTGTTCCACTGATCTATATGCCTGTTCTTATGCCAGTACCAAGGTGTTTTGAGTACAATGGCCTTATAGTATAACTTGACATCAAGAAGTGTGATACCACCCATTTTCTTCTTCTTTTTTTTTTTTTTTTTTTTTTGTATTTTTCTGAAGCTGGAAACGGGGAGAGACAGTCAGACAGATTCCCGCATGATACACCTGACCGGGATCCACCCGGCACGCCCACCAGGGGTGACGCTCTGCCCACCAGGGGGCGATGCTCTGCCCCTCCGGGACGTCGCTCTGCCGCAACCAGAGCCACTCTAGCACCTGGGGCAGAGGCCAAGGAGCCATCCACAGCGCCTGGGCCATCTTTGCTCCAATGGAGCCTTGGCTGCGGGAGGGCAAGAGAGAGACAGAGAGGAACGGGGGGTGGAGAAGCAAATGGGCGCTTCTTCTATGTGCCCTGGCCAGGAATTGAACCCGGGTCTCCTGCACGCCAGGCCGACGCTCTACCACTGAGCCAACCAGCCAGGGCTATTCTTCTTTTTCAAGATTGCTGAGGCTATTTGTATTATTTTTTGGTTCCATATGAATTTTTGGAATATTTGTTCTATATCTTTGAAGGATGTCCTTGGTATTTGAATAGGAATTGCATTGAAATTATAAATGTCTTTGGGTAATATGGACATTTTAATGATGTTTATTCTTCCTGTCTATGAACATGGTATATGCTTCCATTTGTGTGTATCTTCTTTGATTTCTTTTATAAATGTTTTATAATTTTCCGAGTATAAGTCTTTAATCTCCTTGGTTAAATTTCCTAAGTATTTTATTTTTTTTTGTTGCAATAGTGAAGGGGATTGTTTTCTTAATTTCTCTTTCAGACAGATCATTGTTGGTGTATAAAAATGCCTCTGATTTCTGAATATTAATTTTATATCCTGCCACCTTGCTGAATTCATTTATCAGGTCCAGTAGTTTTTTTACTGTGACTTTAGGGTTTTCTATGTACAGTATCATATCATCAGCAAATAATGATAGCTTTACTCCCTCTTTTCCAATTTAGATGCCTTTTATTTCTTCTTGTCTGATTGCTGTGGCTAGGACTTCCAGAACTATATTGAATAAGAGTGGTGAAAGGGGACACCCCTGCCTTGTTCCTGATGTTAAGGGGATTGCTTTTAACTTTTGCCCATTGAGTATGATGTTGGCTGTGGGCCTGTCATAGATGGCCTTTATCATGTTGAAGTATGTTTCCTGTATTCTCATTTTGCTGAGAGTTTTGATCATAAATGGGTGCTGGATTTTATCGAATGCTTTTTCTGCATCTATTGATACTATCATGTGGTTGTTGTCCTTCCTTTTGTTTATGTGATGCATCACATTGATTGATTTGTGAATACTGTATCAGCCTTGCCTCCCGAAAATAAATCCCACTTGATCATGATGTATGATTTTTTCCATATATTGCTGGATCTGGTTTGCTAATATTTTGTTAAGAATTTTATCTTCTAAATTTATCAGGGATACTGCCTATAGTTTTCTTTCTTTGTGTTGTCTTTGCCTGATTTGGAATCAGAATTATGCTCGCCTCATAAAAGGAGCTTGGAAGTTTTCCCTCTTGAATTTTTTGAAATAGCTTGAGAATAGGAGTTAGTTTTTCTTTGAATGTTTGGTAGAATTCACCTGTGAAGCCATCTGGCCCAGGGCTTTTGTTTGTTGGGAGTTCTTTTTTTTTTTTTTTTTTCCTGAAGCTGGAAACAGGGAGAGACAGTCAGACAGACTCCCGCATGCGCCCGACTGGGATCCCCCCCGGCACGCCCACCAGGGGGCGACGCTCTGCCCACCAGGGGGCGATGCTCTGCCCCTCCGGGGCGTCGCTCTGTTGCGACCAGAGCCACTGTAGCGCCTGGGGTAGAGGCCAAGGAGTCATCCCCAGCGTCTGGGCCATCTTTGCTCCAATGGAGCCTCGCTGCGGGAGGGGAAGAGAGAGACAGAGAGGAAGGAGAGGGGGAGGGGTGGAGAAGCAAATGGGCGCTTCTCCTGTGTGCCCTGGCCGGGAATCGAACTCGGGACTTCTGCATGCTAGGCCGACGCTCTACCACTGAGCCAACCGGCCAGGGCGGGAGTTCTTTTGATAACTGTTTTGATCTCATTTGTTGTAATTGGTCTATTTATGTTTTCTGATTCTTCCAGATTGATTTTTGAAAGATTATATTTTTCAAGGAATTTGTCTTTTTAACCTTGTCTAATTTTTTGGCATACAGTTCTTCATAGTATTTTCTTACGATCCTTTGTATTTCTGCTGTGTCTGTTGTTACTTCTCCATCCTCATTTCTAATTTTATTTATTTGAGTCCTTTCTCTTTTTTTCTTGGTGAATATGGCTAAGGGTTCATCATTCTTGTTTACTTTTTCAAAGAACCAGCTCTTGGTTTCACTGATCCTCTGTATAGTTTTTTTAGTTTCAATGTCATTTATTTTCGCTGTGATCTTTATTATTTTTTTCCTTCTACTTCCTCTAGGCTTTACTTGCTATTCTTTTTCTAGTTATTTTAGTTGTAGGATTAAGATGTTTATTTGAGCTTTTTCTAGCTTCTTAAGGTATGCCTGTAATGATATGAACTTCCCTCTCAGGACTTCTTTTGCTGTGTCTCACAGATTTTGAGTTGTTTTATGCTCATTTTCATTTGTTACAAGAAAATCTTGCCTGACCTGTGGTGGCGCAGTGGATAAAGCGTCGACCTGGAAATGCTGAGGTCGCCGGTTCGAAACCCTGGGCTTGCCTGGTCAAGGCACATATGGGAGTTGATGCTTCCAGCTCCTCCTCCCTTCTCTCTCTCTGTCTCTCCTCTCTCTCTCTCCCTCTATCTCTCCCTCTCCTCTCTAAAATGAATAAATAAAATAAAATTAAAAATTTAAAAAAAAAAAGAAAATCTTTTTTTTTTTACACAGAGAGTCAGAGAGAGGGATAGACAAGGACAGACAGACAGAAATGGAGAGATGAGAAGAATCAATCATTTGTTTCTCATTGTGCATTGCGACACCTTAGTTGTTCATTGATTGCTTTCTCATATGTGCCTTGACCACGGGCCTTCAACAGACCAAGTAACCCCTTGCTCGAGCCAGCAACGTTGGATCCCAGCTGGTGAGCTTTTGCTCAAACCTGATGAGCCCGTGCTCAAGCTGGCGACCTCGGGGTCTTGAACCTGAGTCTTCCGCATCCCAGTCTGATGCTCGATCCACTGCGCCATCACCTGGTCAGGCTCAAGAAAATATTTTATTTCTTCCTTGATCTCATTGTTGACCCATTCGTTGTTTAATAACATGCTGTTTACTTTTTAAGGGTTTGAATGTTTTTCAGTTTTCCTATTGTAGTTGATTTTTAGTCTCATGCCATTTTGGTCATAGAAGATGCGTGCTATGGTTTCAATCTTCTTAAGGTTGTTGAGACTCATTTTATGCCCTAATATGTAGTCTATGCGCACTTGAAAAAAATGATATTCTGCTGCTTTAGGATGAAAAGTTCTAAAGATAGCTATTAAATCCAGTTGATCTAGACCTGACCTGTAGTGGCGCAGTGGAATAAAGCATCGACCTGGAACACTGAGGTTGCCTGTTCAATACCCTGGGCTTGCCTGGTCAAGGCACATGTGGTAGTTGATGCTTCCTGCTTCTCTGCTTCCTGCTTCTCCCCTCTCTCTCTCTCTCTCTCTCCTCTCTGAAAATTGAATAAATAAAATCTTTAAAAATAAATAAATAAATAAATAAAGAAGCCCTGGCCGGTTGGCTCAGCAGTAGAGCGTTGACCTGGCGTGCGGGGGAACCGGGTTCGATTCCCGGCCAGGGCACATAGGAGAAGCGCCCATTTGCTTCTCCACCCCCCCTTCATCTCTTTCTCTCTCTTCCCCTCCCGCAGCCAGGGCTCCATTGGAGCAAAGATGGCCCAGGTGCTGGGGATGGCTCCTTGGCTTCTGCCCCAGGCGCTAGAGTGGCTCTGGTTGCGGCAGAGCGATGCCCCGGAGGGGCAGAGCATCGCCCCCTGGTGGGCAGAGCATCGCCCCTGGTGGGCATGCCAGGTGGATCCCGGTCGGGTGCATCATGCGGGAGTCTGTCTGACTGTCTCTCCCGTTTCCAGCTTCAGAAAAATACAAAAAAAACAAACAAACAAAAAAACAAAAACAAACAAACTAAATAAATAAATAAATCCAGTTGATCTAGTGTGTCCCTTAATTCTGCTGTTTCTTTGTTAATTTTCTTTCTTTTTTTTTATTTTTATTTTTATTTTATTTTATTCATTTTAGAGAGGAGAGAGAAAGGAAGAGGGAGAGAGGAGAGAGAGACAGAGAGAGAAGGTGGGGAGGAGCTGGAAGCATCAACTCCCATATGTGCCTTGACCAGGCAAGCCCAGGGTTTCGAACCGGCGACCTCAGCATTTCCAGGTCGATGCTCTATCCACTGCGCCACCACAGGTCAGGCACTGTTAATTTTCTTTCTTGAGGATCTATCCATTGATGTTAGTGGGGTATTGAAATCCCCTACTATTATAGTATTGCTGTTGATCTTTCCCTTTACGTCCATCAAAATCTGCTTTATATATTTAGGTGCTCCTATAATAGGTGTGTAGCTACTTTTAATGGTTATCTCTTCCTGTTGGATTGCTCCCTTTATCATCATGTAGTGAACTTTTTTATCCCTTAATATAGTCTTTGTTTTAAAGTCTATTTTGTCAGATATAAGTATTGCTACCCCAGCTTTTCTTTATTTTCATTTGCATGAAATATTTTTTTTAATTTATTTATTTATTTATTCATTTTAGAGAGGAGAGGGAGAGAAAGAGAGAGAGAGAGAGAGAGGAGAGGGGGAGGAGCTGGAAGCATCAACTCCCATATGTGCCTTGACCAGGCAAGCCCAGGGTTTTGAACCGGCGACCTCAGCATTTCCAGGTCGATGCTTTATCCACTGTGCCACCACAGGCCAGGCATTTGCATGAAATATTTTTTTCCATCCTTTTACTGTCAGTCTGTGTATCTTTTGTTTTGAGGTGCATCTCCTGTAGACAGCATATGTACGGGTCCTGTTTTCTTTGTTTTGTTTTTTTTTTCTTTTTCTTTTTTTAATTTTTTCTGAAGTTGGAAACGGGGAGGCAGTCAGACAGACTCCCGCATGTGCCCTACCGGGATCCACCTGGCATGCCCACCAGGGGGCGATGCTCTGCCCATCTGGGGCATTGCTCTGTTGCAACCAGAGCCATTCTAGCGCCTGAGGCAGAGGCCACAGAGCCATCATCAGCGCCCGAGCCAACTTTTGCTCCAATGGAGCCTCAGCTGCGGGAGGGGAAGAGAGAGACAGAGAGGAAGGAGAGGAGGAGGGGTGGAGAAGCAGATGGGCACTTCTCCTGTGTGCCCTGGCCGGAAATTGAACCTGGGACTCCTGCACGCCAGGCCAATGCTGTACCACTGAGCCAACCGGCCAGGGCGGTCCTGTTTTCTTATCCATTCAGCTACCCTATGTCTTTTGATTGGAGCATTTAATCCATTTACATCTAAGGTTATTGATATGTAGTTGTTTATTGCCATTTTTTTTCTTTAAATCTATATTCCTCTTTTACTATGCATATATATTTTTCTTCCTGCTTTGTTCTGTCTACAGCAGGCCCCTCAACATTTCTTGCAGCATTGTTTTGGTTGTTATGAATTCCTTAAGTTTTTTTTTTTGTCTGGGAAGATTTTTATTTATCCTTCAATTTTAAATGATAGTCTTGCTAGATAAAAAAAGTCTTGGTTATAGGTTCTTGTTCTGCATTACTTTGTTTATTTATTTATTTTTTTTATTTATTCAATTTTTTTTTTTTTAGAGAGGAGAGGGAGAGAGAGAGAGAGAGAGAGGGAGGAGAGAGATAGAGGAGAGACAGAGAGAGAGAAGGGGGAGAAGCTGGAAGCATCAACTCCCATATGTGCCTTGACCAGGCAAGCCCAGGGTTTCGAACCGGCAACCTCAGCATTTACAAATCGACGCTTTATCCACTGGGCCACCACAGGTCAGGCTTTTTTAATTTATTTTTTATTCTGCATTACTTTGAATATTTCTTGCCAATCCCTTCTGGCCTCAAGTGTTTCAGTTGAGAAGTTGCATGTCATCCTTATGAGTGTTACTTTGTAGGTGATTGACTATTTTTCTCTTACAACTTTTAATATTTTTTCTTTACCTCTTAGCTTTGGTATTTTGATTATGATAATATGTCTTGGTGTGGGTCTCTTTGGGTTCTTTCTTAATGGGGTTTTCTGCTTCTTGAACTTGTGTGACTATTTCCTGCATCAATTTAGGGAAATTTTCAGCTATAATTTCTTCAAAGAGCTTCTCTAGTCCGTGTTCTTTCTCTTCTCCTTCAGGAACCCCTATCATGCAGATGTTATTTCTCTTCATGTTGTCACAGAGCTCTCTTAGTTTCCTCAGACTTTTTAATCCTCTTTTCTTTTTCCTTTTCTGCTTCCGTGCTTTTGCTTATCTTGTCCTCTAAGTCACTGATTTGATCCTCTGCTTCATCCAGCCTACTTTTAATTCCTTCTAGTGTAGTCTTCATTTCTGATATTGTGTTTGTCATTTCTGTCTGGTTCTTCTTTATGATATCCGTGTCCATTTTATGCTTATAATTTCTTTATCGAGGTGTTAATTAAGTCCATCCATTGTAGCTTTGAGATCCTTAAACATCCTAACAATCAGTATTTTATACTCTGCATCTGGTAATTTGATTACTTCCGATTCGTCCAAGACTTTTTCAGAGGATTTATCTCGTTGAAGCATATGACTTATGCTTCTCTGCCTTCCCATTATCTTCCATTTGTTGTTTCCTTACCTAGTAAAGCCACTTTTCCATAGTTTTCTGTTCTTTAGGAAACAGTGACTCTTGGAAAACCCACAGTCCTCCATCCTCTGGAGAGTGGTTTGTATTAAAGGTGCGGTTGTACTTGAGGCTGAGAAACTGATTTCTATAAACATATGGGGTCCCTTCAAAGGGTTCTTTCCCTTTCTGGGAACTGGGAACCATTTTGTCCCTAAGCAGAGGTGGTGTGTCTTTCTTTGAATAAAGGAAACCCTAGGTTTTGTTCCCTCAACTTTCACATCTTTCCATTATCTTCACTTAACATGTTTATACTAACATACTAGCAATAATATTATCTATCACCCTGGCCGGTTGGCTCAGTGGTAGAGTGTCGGCCTGGCGTACAGGAGTCCCGGATTCGATTCCCGGCCAGGGCACACAAGAGAAGCACCCATCTGCTTCTCCACCCCTCCCCCTCTCCTTCCTCTCTGTCTCTCTCTTCCCCTCCCGCAGCCAAGGCTCCATTGGAGCAAAGTTGGCCCGGGCACTGAGGATGGCTCCATGGCCTCTGCCTCAGGCGCTAGAATGGCCCTGGTTGCAACAGAGCAACGCCCCAGATGGGCAGAGCATCACCCCCTGATGAGCATGCTGGGTGGATCCCGGTCAGGTGCATGCAGGAGTCTGTCTGACTGCCTCCCCATTTCCAACTTCAGAAAAATACAAAAAAAAATAATAATCTATCATTAGTCAACTTAAATATAAATGGCTTAAATGCTCCAATTGAAAGACATAGTAGCCCTGGCTGGTTGGCTCACTGGTAGAGTGTTGGCACGGCATGTAGAAGTCCCAGGATCAATTCTCAGTCAGGGCACACAGGAGAAGCACCCATCTGCTTCTCCACCCCTCCCCCTCTCCTTCCTCTCTGTCTCTCTCTTCCCCTTCTACACTCAAGATTCCATTGGAGCATAGTTGGCCCGGGCACTGAAGACAGCTCCATGGCCTCCACCTCAGGCACTAGAATGGCTCCGGTTGCAACATAGCAACACCCCAGATGGGCAGAACATGGACTCCTGGTGGGCATGCCGGGTGGATCGCAGTTGAGCACATACAGGAGTCTGTCTGTCCACCTCCCCGCTTCTCACTTCAGAAAAATACAAAAAAATAAGGCCCTGGTCGGTTGGCTCAGTGGTAGAGCGTCAGCCTGGCGTGCAGGAGTCCCAGGCTCGATTCCCAGCCAGGGCACACAGGAGAAGCGCCCATCTGCTTCTCTACCCCTCCCCCTCTCCTTCCTCTCTGTCTCTCTCTTCCCCTCCCGCAGCCAAGGCTCCACTGGAGCAAAAGATGGCCCGGGTGCTGAGGATGGCTCTGTGGCCTCTGCCTCAGGTTCTAGAATGGCTCTGGTTGCAACAGAGCCATGCCCCAGAGGGGCAGAGCATCGCCCCCTGGTGGGCATGCCAGGTAGATCCCGGTCGGGTGCATGCAGGAGTCTGTCTGACTGCCTCCCCGTTTCCAACTTTGGAAAAATGAAAAAAAAATACAAAAATAAAATAAAATAAACATACTTTCAAAGGAAAAAAATGTATCATACAGTTGTTTTTAATTCTGTGAAATGGTTTCACTACATCTGAGATATTTATTTTCATGCCAATATAAATTACATTATAGATTTAATTGATAAATTTGTATACCTGATAAACCACACTACGGTATTATTTCTTAACATTTATACATATACATGGCTGAATTCAATTTGCTAAAACTTTGTTAAGATTTTGTTGTAGCTATGTTCGCGTGGGTATTGGTTTGCAGTGTCTTTTAGTATTATCATTCCTTTTGGTAGCCTGTGTTGGGTTTATTTAGTTAACTGTGACATGTTTCACTATTGTTTTGGAAGAGGGAGTATACAGTGGGTACTGCTTCATCTTTAAATATCCTGTAAAAGTTCTATCATGTTCCAGGGATGACCCTCAACCACTGAGAAAATGGCATATCAGCCCTAAATCCACAAGGAACTAAAAACATCCAATAACTCAAATGGGCAGGAAGTCCGTTAGACTCTGCCAACACTTTACATTAGCCCAGTGAGACCCTGCCCAGGTTGGACTGACAACTTAAAGAATTGTAATATACTTCCTGTTCTTTAAACCATAGGTTTGTGGTAATTAATTCAGACAGCAACAGAAAGCTCATATATTATTCTGTGCAAGTTTCTTTATTTTCTAATGCAAGAATATTTCCTAAGGCCTTGGACGGTTGGCTCAGTGGTAGAGTGTTGGCCTGGCGTGCGGAAGTCCCGGGTTCGATTCCCGGCCAGGGCACACAGGAGAAGCGCCCATTTGCTTCTCCACCCCTCCCCCTCTCCTTCCTCTCTGTCTCTCTCTTCCCCTCCCGCAGCGAGGCTCCATTGGAGCAAAGATGGCCCGGGCGCTGGGGATGGCTCCTTGGCCTCTGCCCCAGGCGCTAGAGTGGCTCTGGTCGCAACAGAGCGATGCTCTGGAGGGGCAGAGCATCACCCCCTGGTGGGCAGAGCGTAGCCACCTGGTGGGTGTGTCGGGCGCATGCGGGAGTCTGTCTGACTGTCTCTCCCTGTTTCCAGCTTCAGAAAAAAAAAAAAGAATATTTCCTAAATGCATGTAACTTTCCTGCCCCAACCTGGAAATAGCCTCTTTTCTAAAGAGTTCTGGTTCTGTTTCTTTTTGTGTGTGACAGAAAGAGAGACAGAGAGAAGGAGAAAACTTGTATATACAGGCCAATAACTGGGAATTAAGTATGCTCATGACCACTGGCAATGCTGCAGCTTTCTAGGCTACCTCAGAAGAGACAGGATATATACCAATGTAACCTCTCTGCATTAAATATATAAAGATGTCACAAGATTGTATATTTAAAAGGATTCGTAAGTTTCCAACAGCATACTCAAGGCTTTTATTTACAAAGATACAGAATCGTAAGAAAAAACAATACCAAATACACAATCAATAAAAGAACAAATGGCCTGACCTGTGGTGGCGCAGTGGATAAAGCATCGACCTGGAAATGCTGAGGTCGCCGGTTCAAAACCCTGGGCTTGCCTGGTCAAGGTACATATGGGAGTTGATGCTTCCAGCTCCTTCCTTCTCTCTGTCTCTCTCTTCTCTCTCCCCCTCTCTGTCTCTCTCCCTCTCTCTCTCCTCTCTAAAAAGGAATAAATAAAAAAAATTAAAAAAATTAAAAAATTAAAAAAAAATCGAACTGCCTTTAAAAAAAATAAAAAGAACAAATGGATAAATTGGACTTTATGTAAATTAAGAAATTATGCCCTGGCTGGGTAGCTCAGTTGGTTAGAACATCGTCTCGATGCGCAAAAGTTAACGGTTCAATCCCAAGTCAGGGCATATGCATAAACAGATCAATGTTTCTCTCTCTCCTTCTTCCTGTGAAATCAGTAATTTTTTTTAATTAAGAAATTCTGCTCAAAGAAAGATACTATTAAGAAAAAAAGAATTGAAAAGTAAATTCATAGATGGAGAGAATATTTGTAAAGCACATTAAACAAGGAATTTGAATCCAGAATATATTAAGAAACTGCAAAACAACTCTTTAACAGTAGGCAAAAGATATGAACAGAAGATATATGGATGGCAAATAAACCCAGGGGAAAGTGCTCAACACTGAGTCACTAAGAAAATGCAAATTAGGCCATGGCCGGCTGGCTCAGTGGTAGAGTGTTGGCCCAGCGTGTGGAAGTCCCTGGGTTTGATTCCTGGCCAGGGCACACAGGAGAGGCGCCCATCTGCTTCTCTACCCTTCCACCTGTCCTTTCTCTCTATCTCTCTTTTCCCCTCCCACAGCGAGGGCTCCATCAGAGGAAAGCTGGCCCGGGTGCTGAGGACACCTTTATGGCCTCTGCCTCAGGTGCTAGAATGGCATCACCCCCTGGTGGGCCTGTCGGGTGGACCCCAGTCAGGCACATGCAGGAGTCTGTCTGTCTGCCTCCCTGCTTCTCACTTCAGAAAAATACAAAAAAAAAAAAAAAAAGGAAAAGAAAATGCAAATTAAAACAATGAAATATTTACTACACACCTACAGAATGGATAAAAGGAATGGCCCATCTCGTACATACAAAGGTCACCAGGACATGAAGCAACTTGAAATCTAATATACTCCAGGAGGAAAGGTGAAATGGCATGACCATGTAGAAAACAATTAGGCAAGTTTTTTAAAAGTCAAATATGTGAGTCAACGTCCAGTGTATGTGTGAGGAGTTTTGTGGGCTTACTTTCCATTAAGACTGTGAAAGTGGTCCTAAGGGTGCACAGCAAATGAAGAAGCATTTCTTGCAGGGAATCTAATATTCCGCAGGAACAATAAGAGCCAGTCACATCCGAACCAAGACCACTCCCTCTCTCCCCCTTTCAAACTCAGATGAAAATGCCACTCCGGACCAATACAGCCAAGAGCACAGGGCTCTCTCCCCCTGAACTCCCCCCAGGCAGAGGTCTGTCTTCTCAGGAGGGGCAGGGTGTCAGCAATGTATCACCGTGTGCTCAGTGTGCGTACTTAGAAGAATAATGTTCAATTCTTGGCTCCTTGACAAAGCCTCCTCTCAGAGCTGCTCTCGTGTTAGGTTTCAGTTGACCAGAGACAGCACATTCCCTACAACCTTTCGGCCTTTGTCCAGTCCGAACTTTCCAATGTTGAACAAGGTTAATGAAGCCTTTGGCTGAAGCATCTCTTCCTGGTGACTGTATCCATAAGGCCTATCTGGGCTGTGAAGTATCCTTTGCTTGATCAGAGCAGACTTTTTGTTAATGGCTTTCCCTATTAGTTGCCTTCAAGACTTCTCTCCTCTGTGAACTTTCAGGTGTTGAGTGAGGTTGAAATACTGAGTAAACGATTTTCCACAATCAGTGCACTCATAAAGCATTTCTCCAGTGTGAATCCTCCGATGTTTAACTAGGTTGGGGCTGTGGTGGAAACATTTCCCACACTCCCTGCACTCATAAGGTCTCACTCCAGTGTGAATCCTGTGGTGTTTAATGAGGCTGGAATTCTCACTAAAGAGTCTCCCACATTCACTGCATTTAAAAGGCTTTTCTCCAGGATGTACTTTGAGGTGTTGCACGAGGCTGGAGCTTTGGCTAAAAAATTTCCCACATTCCTTGCACTCATAAGGCCTTTCTCCAGTGTGAACTCTCCAGTGATTAATAAGGCTTGATTTCTGGCTATAGAATTTCCCGTATTCAATGCACTTATAAAGGTCTTTCTGCAGTGTGTACTCTCTGATGTTTCCTGAGGCTTGAGTTGAAGCTGAAGAATTTCCCACATTCATTGCACTCATAAGGTCTTACTCCAGTGTGGATTCTGTGGTGCTGAATAAGGGTGGAGTTATGCCTGAAGTATTTCCCACACTCACTGCAGGTAAAAGGCTTTTCTCCAGTGTGAACTCTCCGGTGTTGAATGAGGTCAGCATTGTGGCTAAAGGATTTCCCACATTCGCTACACCCATAAGGTCTTTCACCAGAGTGAACTATTTGGTGTATAAAAAGGTTGGATTTGTGGCTAAATAATTTCCCACATTCGCTGCACTCATAAGGCTTTTCCCCCGTGTGTAGTCTCTGGTGCTGAACAAGTAAGTATTTCTGACCAAAGGCTTTCCCACATTCATAGCACTTCTAATGCCTTTTTTCAGGGTGACTCTCTGAGTTCCCATGTGGCTCCCCTGTACTGTGAGTCACCTGATGGTTAAGACCGGAGTCGGTCAGGAAGTCCTTCTCACACGGCCCCCAATCTTCCCTTCTCAAGGGTTTCTCTCCACAGGGCAGCTTCTGATGTTGGGGAAGGTTTGCTCTGAGCACTCATTCAACTTCCACTCCACGCCAACAACCTGAAAGAATGAAAATGCTGTGATGTGGGTGTAGACTGGGGGTCTGGGGCAGCACTGTCACAAATGTGTACCCGACACACTCAACCATGAGTCCCTGGGACGGCTGCCAAGAGGAAGGGCCAGAGATCAGTGTGAGGAGGGGCCGCTGTACAGCACTGGACCCTGATACGCTCCCAGGTTAGTGTGGGGGTGCAGAGCCTCATGCACAACAGGGACACAAAGATGGATGCAGCACCAACACACTCCCCTGCCAATGGCTTTCAGCAGGGCCTTAGTTTCCGGTTCTACAGGAACACAGTGCAGAAGGGTGTCTTCAGACACAGGAAAACTGAAGCAACTGAATAGCTGGTGTTTAAGAACTATAAGGATACCCTCCTGGCTCACAAATACACCAGTGAAATCCCCTCGCACCACTTCTTGTGAACCCCACCTGACTCCCAATAAAGGCACTTACCCTCAGGTTCCCTCCACATCATCCCTGCTTGGTTGAGCCCCCTCCCCAGTGCTCCATCCCAGATAACCCCCAATCCAGGCAAATAGTAACTCTGTCTTTCCAGGTACTGTGAATATAGTAAGCTTTGTTTATTGCCATATCTCCTCTGTCTTTTCTTCTTTTTTTTTTTTTTTTTTTTTTTTTTTTTTGCATTTTTCTGAAGTGAGAAGCAAAGAGGCAGAGAGACAGACTCCCACATGCACTCGACCGAGATCCATTCAGCATGCCCACCAGGAGGCGATGCTCTGCCAATCTGGGGTGTTGTTCCGCTGCAACCGGAGCCATTCTAGTGCCATTCTAGGGAAGTCCCGAGTTAGATTCCCATCGTGGGCACACAGGAGAAGCACCCATCTGCTTCTCCCTCCTCCCCTCTCTCCTTTCTCTCTGTCTCTCTCTTCCCCTCCTGCATCCAAGGCTCCATTGGAGCAAAGTTGACTCGGGCCCTGAGGATGGCTCCATGGCCTTTGCTTCAGGTGCTAGAATGGCTCTGGCTGCAATGGAACAACACCCCAGATGGGAAGAGCATCGCCCCCTGGTGTAGTAGTCATGCCGGGTGGATCCCAGTCAGGTGCATGTGGGAGTCTGTCTCTATGCCTCCCCACTTCTCACTTCAGAACAATACAAAAAAAAAAAAAGAAACACTATCAAGGAAGGCTTCATGCCCCCACAAAATTGCAGTGGTTCAGCCTACCTATCAGTTCTTTGACCATTTAGGTAGAGAAACCCTGAATGTGTTTCTAATCCAGACGAGGCCCCCTTTGTCACAGAGGCCAGGAGTTGGGTGGCATTTCTTCATCTTATTGGCATGTCCACACCAAAGTGGAGACCATGGATGGAACTGCTGACAAGCCGTGAGAGTTCCGACCTCCTGACTCACAAAGTCTTGACTTTTCACACCTGGTCTCCTGGCACGGAGGTACTGGCTACCCTGTCATTCACCTGCTCCTACTTGCCTAACTTCCTGTCGCCCCTGCTGCCTCCAGGTGGGCATGTCTCATGAATGTATCACTAGGCTAGATCTTCCCAAATTACGACTAAAGGAAATACTATTATTATTATTATTATTATTTTTACAGAGACAGAGAGTCAGAGAGAGGGACAAATACGAAGAGACAGACAGGAACGGAGAGAGATGAGAAGCATCAATCATTAGTTTTTTCTTGTGGCACTTCAGTTGTTCATTGATTGCTTTCTCATATTTTCCTTGACTGGGGGGCTACAGCAGACTGAGTAACCCCTTGCTCAAGCCAGCAACCTTGGGCCCAAGCTGGTGAGATTTTTGCTCAAACCAGATGAGCTCATGCTCAAGCTGGTGACCTCGGGGTATCAAACCTGAGTCCTCCACATCCCAGGCCAACACTCTATCCACTGTGCCACCGCCTGGTCAGGCTTAAGGATATATTATTAAAAGACCCTCACCCATTACCCATAGGTCCAGCAGCTCAGGGAACTACTTCCTCGAGTCCGCCCTAGGATGCTTCCAGTTCTGAAATGGACAACTGCCCAGGCCTGTCCAGTGGGTATTCAGGCCGTCCCCAAACCCTGTTCCACCACCGAGGGCCAATCACCCACACACAATTCTGGTGGTTGACTGGAACTCTAAAAATAAACGTTTCCTAGCTTTATTGGATATAGGAGCCAAAATGACCATCATTTCGGCAACCCATTCAAATTTCAAGGAGGTACCCCCCTTTTCAACTACAAGGGTATTGCAACAATCTTTATTAAACAGCTGCCCATCATGGGGACTGCTACCACTTGGATTCTCCTATTACAGACAGAGATGGCACTGCCTGCATCCTGCAATGCTGGGACAAGCCAAAGAGGCCCTGCTAGTCAGAACCACAGAGCGCGGACCCCACTGGTGAAGGCAGTAAACACCACAATATCGCCTGAAACAGGAACTGCTGGCCTTCTGCTGGTTGTTCAAGATCCACTGTAAAAAAGGGGCAATTAGGCCCTGGCCGGGTGGCTCAGTGGTAAAGCATCGGCCCAGTGTGTGGATGTCCAGGGTTTGATTCCCAATCAGGGCACACAGAAGTGTCCATATGCTTCTCCACCCCACTCCCTCCTGCTTCTCTCTCTCTCTTTCTCTCTTCTTTTGCCCCTACAGCCAAGGCCTGACTGGAGCGATTTGGCGCCAGGTGCTAAGGATGGCTCCATGGCCTCCACCTCAGACATTAAAAATGGCTCTGGCCTGATCTGTGGTGGCGCAGTGGATAAAGCATTGACCTGGAATGCTGAGGTCGCCGGTTCAAAACCCTGGGCTTGCCTAGTCAAGGCACATATGGGAGTTGATGCTTCCTGCTCCTCCCTCTTCTCTCTCTCTCTCTCTCTCTCTCTCTCTCTCTCTCTCTCTCTCTCCTTCTCTCCTCTCTAAAATGAATAAATAAAGTCTTAAAAAAAAATGGCTCTGGTTGCAGCAGAGTAATGCCCCAGATGGGCAGAGCATTGGCCCCTAGTGAGAATGTCAGGTGGATCACAGTTGGTGCGCATGCAGAATGTTTGTATCTGCCTCCCCTTCTCTCACTAAAACAATGAAAATAAAAAATAAATTAAAAAGTGGGCAATTATCAGCACTATTTGTCCAGTTTGGCTAGTCTTAAAGGCTTCTACCAACAGTGGCACTGAACTATTGATTACTGTCCTCCAAGCCCCCCATCAGGGTTCCAATATCTAACATAAGCTAAATTAAACAATGACCTCTAAAAGGTGCCCAGTGACTATTGTGACGTGGTGTCCCTGGCCAGTATATTTTATTCAGTGCCTGTTTACCAGTCACAGCCTCAGTTCATCTTTCCCTTTGAAGGGACCCAACATACATTTTCTGAGCTGCTCCATGAGTTCAACAGCCCAGCCACTGCCAACAATCGGTACTGCCAGGACCCAGTCAGGGTCCACGTCACTTACACCATCACCCTTGTTCACACTGTTCTCGCCTGAGGACAGCTGCATGTTATAATAAACCAGCTGCACTTGGCCAGTCTCCCACATGCGGACCACCTTCATTCACCCTCATGCTTACAAGCTCATGAACGCATGATGCTTTGAACAATGGAACTTTGGGATTCTATTGTGGTCCTAACTCACAGGCACAACACCCCATATACCTTTTCCTTCTTCTTTTCCAAGTGAGAGGGCAGGGAGAGATAGAGACAGACTCTCACATGCATCCTAATTGGTATCCACCCAGCAACCCCCATCTGGGGTCAATGTTCTGCCCATCTGGGGCCATGCTTACAACCAAGCTATTTTTAGCACCATAGGCAGAGGCTCCATGGAGCCATCCTCAGCACACAGGGCTGATGCACTCGAACTAGTTGAGCAATGGTTGCAGGAGGGGAAGAGAGAGAGAAAGGGAGAGAGAAAGACAAAGAGAGAGAGAGAGAAAGAAGGGGAGGGAGAAGGGTGGAGAAGCAGATGGTCTTCTCTCTTGTGTGCCCTGACCGGGAATCAAACCTGGGACTTCCACACTCCAGGCCGCTGCTCTACTACTGAGCCAACTGGCAGGGCCCCTATATACTTTTACCTGTGGATTCCCAATAAAATTGTACCCCAGTTTGCAATGGTTACACAGGAGGTCCCCACAGTTCTTTTTTTTTTTAATATTTTATTTATTGATTTTTAGGGGGGGGAGGGGGGGAGGAGCAGGAAGCATCAACTCCCATATGTGCCTTGACCAGGCAAGCCCAAGGTTTCGAACCAGCAACCTCAGTGTTCCAGGTTGACGCTTTATCCCACTGCGCCACCACAGGTCAGGCCCCACAGTTCTTTATCCATTGGGTACCTCTCTGTTTCCATCAACCCAAGGGAGCCGGAAAAATCAGGCAATATCTATTCCCATCTTAACAGCACTTTTCGCAGCTACGGGAGACACCAGCACTGGCACCGTACAGCAGCCTTCACCAAGATCACATACTGCCAACCAGCACCTCTCAATGGCCCTCTCAGATGTACAAAGGATGCATGAGACCCTGTCCCTCTGCAACAAGCCCACGAGTCTCTAAGCCCAAATTGTCATGGATAACAGATGGGCTCATGACATGGGGGTACCTGTGCCATACAGGGCACCTCCTGCCGTATGTACAATAATCACTCCGGACAACTACAGGCCAAACCACTAGGTTTAGGCCACGAGGTAAAAAGAATAAACAACCTTGCCTGGTGATACAGTGGATAGAGTGTAGGTCTGGGACACTGAAGACCCAAGTTCAAAACTGCAAGGTCACTGGTTTAAGCGTGGGATCGGAGACATGACCCCATGGTCACTGGCTTAAACCCCAAAGTCACTGGCTTGAGCCCAAGGTTGCTGGCTTGAGCAAGCGGTCACTCACTCTGCTGTTGCCCCCCCACCCCGGTCAAGGCACATACAAGACAGCAATCAATGAACAACTAAGATGCTGCAACTATGAGTTGATGCTTCTCATCTCTCTCCTTTCCTCTAAATAAATAAATAAATAAATAAATAAATAAATAAATAAATAAATAAAACACCTAACACCTTCCATCAGATTCCCTTAAACCGGTGGTCCCCAACCCCTGGGCCGCGGACTGGTACCGGTCCGTGGGCCATTTGGTACTGGTCCACAGAGAAAGAATAAATAACTTACGTTATTTCTGTTTAATTTATATTTAAGTCTGAACGATGTTTTATTTTTAAAAAACGACCAGATTCCCTCTGTTACATCCGTCTAAGACTCACTCTTGATGCTTGTCTCGTAAGTTCGACAATTATATTTAAAAATACCACAGTTTTTATGCTGGTCGCATAATTTTATTTTGTTCATTTATTGTCCCACCCTAAAGGCCGGTCCGTGAAAATATTTTTTGACATTAAACTGGTCCGTGGCCCAAAAAAGGTTGGGGACCACTGCCTTATACCTCCTGGCTTTTCCCCTCGAAGTACAGTGGTGGCTGCTGCCTAGGGTCACACTCATCATAGGCTTAGGAGGACTTCTCTTGGTTGTCACCTCTGTCAAAAGCTTGCCTTTGGTGGCTAGACCAAGCTGTTCCAGTCACCTCTAAGTCTTCACCACCCCAGTGGCCATCGTTCTCCATCCCTATTAGTGCTATTAATGATGTTGAGATACTGCAGAGTCAGCTGACCTGACAGTTTTAACACTTCCCTTCTTCCTGCTGTCTCAACATTCCCACAAATAGGCCGACTGTCAGCACCCCACCCTGGTGACCAGGGGACCGAAGGGATAAGGCTGCCCTCTGCCACAAGTGCCCTTTCTGACTCTCCCATGACTGACGCAGGGATAGTCACATGTTCCAGTGACATCCCCGCATCTTTTCTCATCTATTCTACCCGAGCACCAGTAGGGGCGCGGGCCCTCAGTCCTGCTCACTCTCTGCTTCCCCCCTGCTTGGATGGGCCCCCTCAGCGGGCGCTCCCTTCCAAATGACCCTGACCCCCTTGGCAGGCAGGGACAGCCTCTCTGGACCTGTGTATCCTCTCGTAGCTGCACCTGACTGACCGTCTCATAAAAGAACACAAAACAAGGTGACTGTTGGCGAGCTCTGCAGAGGGGGCTGTGGAGAGCACCCAGTGAGAGACAGAGAAGGGGGGCAGCCCTGGTCAGACGTCAGAGCCGACATGATAAATGGGCCACTGAGAAAGAAAAGATGGAAACCAGGCACGGCCCCTTGCCTCGGCAACAAAACAGCTCACAGCTGTCCTGCTTCCCCTCCGAGTACCTCTTGGTGTGGCTGCATCTGTGACTCCCTGGGCAGGGAGACACGGTGCTCCCCACTGCTCCGGCTGGGTAATTCCATGCGTCCTGGAATTTGCAAGTCCTAAGGGAGAGACAAGACGGGGGGGGGGGGGGGGTCAAAGCCACCCAACCTGTGACAGACCAAAGGGGGGAAAACCGAGTATTACAAAGATAACCGCAGAAGAGGGTCTTGCATGAACAACACACTCAAGGTGATGTCTCAATTCTTGCCCCAGGTAATGGTTCCTGTAGCAACCAGAGGAGAAGGGCAGAACCTGGGGATAGAACTGGCACGGGGCCCTGGCTGGTTGGCTCAGCAGTAGAGCAGGCCGGTGTGTGAAGGTCCTGGGTTCGATTCCCGGCCAGGGCACACAGGAGAAGTGCCCAACTGCTTCTCCACACTTTCCCCTCTCCTTCCTTTCTGTCTCTCTCTTCCCCTCCCGCAGCCAAGGCTCCATTGGAGCAAAGTTGGCCTGGGCGCTGAAGATGGCTCGATGGCTTCCACCTCTGGCACTAGAATGGCTCCAGTTGCAATGGAGCAACACCCCAGATAGGCAGAGCATCGCCCCCTGGTGGGCTGGCCCAGTCGATCCTGGTTGGGCACATGCGGGAGTCTGTCTCACTGCCTCTGCTTCTCAGTTCAGAAAAATTAAATAAATAAATAAAAAGAACAGCCAAGGACCTTCATAGTGTCACCAAACCTGGAAGGAGCCAAGATTATGATCTGTTAAGCTGAATACAGAACTCCTCATCCTCAAACCATTACCCACAAGGCTTTGGGCAGCTCGGGGCAGAGGGGGCTAGTGCACACCACCCAGGCACGGGCCGGGGGCTCACACAACACCCACTCCAGGATGGGAAAGGAAGCAGGGTCCACTGTGCAGCTTCAGGAAGGACAGACCTGCCACTGGGGAAACAGGGAACAGCAAGCCCCAACCAGGATGCCGGACTGGGCTGTGCGGACCTTACCCAGAGATGCCATCTGTGCCACGTTCTCCAGCATCACGTTGCAGTACAGACGTTTCTGGGCCTCATCGAGGAGCCCCCACTCCTCCCAGGAAAAGTAGACAGCCATGTCTTTGAAGGTCACACAGCCCTGCCAGGATGGGGACAATTGAGTTCACAAGCAGACGTCTCTCTCAGGACTTGAAGCATCTCCCCTACCACCCACTCTCCTCCAGGGCTCCTGACATCAGAGGGGATGCCAGGCTGCGGTGCCAGCAACACCCACCTTCTCCTCACGGTCTCATTCATCCCTGGTCAGCCCTCAGCAACAAGCAGCCAGGCAGAAGGACATCATGTAAGCTCTAGGACTGGCCGGCAGGTCCTCACCCTCCTCCTGCAGACAGTTCCCCTGCGAGCCTCCAAATGTGCTTACCCAACACAACCGAACTTGGGTCACTGTTCTCCCATCAGCCCCCAGGGCACAGCCTGGGGCCATCAAGTTCTACTCCCTCCCAACGTGCACGTCTCTGTGGACCCCTCACATCCCCAACCTCTCCCTGCCACCTCCCACATACACAGCACACCACATGCACCTCCCCGGCTTGACCACACGCCATCTGTGCACACAGCCTCCAGAGAATACAAGGAAAATGTCATCAGCCTCATCCTGTCCAGGCCCTCAGTGGCCCTGACGGCCAAGGGGGAACCCCCAGCATTGAAGGCCTCCCTACCTGACCCCTTCTCCTCACTTTATCCTCAGCCACTTGGACCACAAGTAGATTTCAGACACCCTCAGTCAGCTCTTCCACATCTCTTCTCCCTTACTGACCCCTCTGAAACTTTCCCTCCCCTCTCCTTGAGTCCTGGGAAACCTTTGTTCTAACTGGATAGCGAGGAAACAAACATTTTGCCACACATTCATTTAAGTTTAGCCAAATTAAGGAGTCTTTAATTTAATGCCAGGACCACGAATGGATTCGCATTTTAAAGAACTCATGGCACCAAACGAACTCAGGCATTTCCTTTTATAGGCCTAAAGAAGAGAGGGGACCTAACCAAAGCAGTTTTGCAGAAGCGAAACAGGCTTTCGGTTATCGTTGGGACAATCTTGGGAGAGAGTGCTCAGCGAAGCATTTTACAAAAAGCAAAAAGAATGTACTCGGTCTTTTGGTCTTTTACTGAGGTTAAGGCAGCATTCTGAGGGTTTTCCGGAATCTAGACATTAGTGAACATTTATGGACTTTACAGGACTCTCTTCATTTACTCATCTGCAAATCTTGTAAAACTCGTTCTAATGGTCAGGGATCTGGTGTTTCTACATTTCACCTTAAACAAAGAAATCACGTGTGTTACATCCCAGCGAGAGAGGCCACAGCAGACACAAAATAAATTTCACAAGTTTTTTTTTTTTGTTTTTTTTTTACTAAATTTTACAAGTTTTATTGCAGACCTGCACAGGGACTGCAGGCAACCCATGCAAGGGAGCACTACAGCCCCCCAAACCTGCACAGGGACTGCAGGCAACCCACACAGGGGAACACTGCAGCCCCCCAAACCTGCGCAGGGACTGCAGGCAACCCACGCCTCTGAAGAGACTGGGGACTGCAGGCAACCCACGCCTCCGAAGAGACTGGAGCACTGCAGCCAACCAAACCTGCGCAGCCAACAAACTGCGCAGGGACTGCAGCCCCCCAAACCTGCACAGGGACTGCAGCTCCGAGCTTCTAAAATGGCTCCTTTTTATAGGGTGGCTGTCTAGGATGAGCAAGCATCATACAGAAGCTGATGTGGCTGTTAGTCATTGGCTAGGGAGGTCGTGCGCAGTTACGGGGGGGGGGGGTATTACTCAGTGGAGAATTTCAAACATAAACTTCTGATAAGGGTCTCTGACTCAATGCAGGATGTTGCTGAACTCTTTGTTCTCAGTGTCACAGGGACCTTGTACACTCTTGGCAGCCCCAGCATGTCAGTACTCCCTGAATCTAACATTCCCCCATCTCTTTTGGGCATAAATCAAATCCTTGATTCTTCATCAGTGGGGAGAATGGTATAAGGCTGGGGCTCATGAGAATTTTTTACTTTAGCTGTAGCTATAAGCTAATTGGGTCAGGGGTCCTCCCTAGTATGTGCTGGCACGCTGATAGTGTGCCCTTAGAAATTAGTCCAAGCTTTACGGACTAATTTCTTTCTGCCTTGCATTTTTCTTCTCTGTACTAACTTCTTACAACTTGCACAAACCTTCTGCAACTTACACAAACCTTCTGCAACTTACATAAACCTTCAACTTTTATGCACTTTCTTATCCAGGAATAACTGGCCTTCATAACAACTTGCTTTTCCTTTTCTTTTCAAAAGTACCTTTACACCTTATACCTTTTATTATCAAAACCATACAATTCCTTTCTAATTTATCAGAATTCTTAATTCCTAAAAACCTTAACCTTCAGCAAAGACTAAGTTAGTACTAAGTAATCCTCTTTTAAAGATTGCTTTTTGGAGGTGTTCTTTTCATAAGTAGCCTATTGGACACATGACCAATATTCACAGATTATTCTATAGTGGTAGCTATGAGCACATACATAACTTTCATTTACCTTGTAGCTTCTCTCTCAGCCAAGGGACCTACACCCCCTTTCTGTATGACTCATAGCAGTGCATGCATCAAACCTTAAGATGACTTACTTGGCTTTCCTTTACCTTAGTTTCCCTCCCTCCCCAAAGTCTCCATGTGTGGACCAGTTAACTTCTGGTTTGTGGCTGAAGCAGGGCATGCTGTCCTTCTCAGGGTCAGCTTACAAGGGTTGGCAGGGTCAGTCTTCGCTGTCCACAAAGGTGTCTCTGCTGGGAACACAAGCTTCAGCCGGCTGCAATGGACCCAGGCGGGTATGCCTTCTGCCTTGGCAGCAGTGGGAGTGGTCAGGATCATGGTGTCTGGACCCATCTACGTGGGAGTCAGTCCTTGGGTGGTGTACTGCTAGAAGTGCCTCTTGGACAGTCTTTGAACAGTTTTCTGAGTAACCTATAAAACCTGCAAGTACTTAGGGAAAGGGTGTTACATTTCTACACTTTGCAGTTAGAGTTTAAGTCCTAGTGACTTCTGCTTCTAGCTGGAATTAGCAGCAGGTCCCAGCCTATAATAGGCATGGGGCATTGAGATAAGAGAAACAAAGGAGATACTAAACATAAAGCAATAAAACTAGACTGTCAATACCCACAGTAGAGATCTTTGAGGGATAAATAAAACTTAAATATTCAAGCAAGGCATAGTAGATGGCCCTTGTGTTATTAGCTTATCTGCTACTTGGAAGAAATACCTTAGGCTCCTGAACGATGTCCTTAGGCCTTCAGTGGCAATTCCCAGCACGCTGGGCAAGGTCAGGTCACAGGTAGCTGGAGCAGGGCTAGAAGACACTGAACCCTCCCTCCATGGAGCAAGGGGGCAGCTTACCTTCTCATGTCCCTCTTTCCACAGCACAGGTGTATCCCTTGATGGGGCCGGGAAGCCTGGCAGGCTTCAGTTCAATGACCTTTCTTTCCACTCTGGAGCAGGGCCTTGATGAAGCCCCTTAGGGCGCTGGAGCCAAAAGTTGGTATTTCCTGACTTCTTTTGGGCCTTATTTGCCTTTTCTGTTATTTCCTTGGTCGTTATAGACCTTAAAAGCCATGCTCAGAAGATCTCACTGAGGGGCTTGACTAAGAGAGCAAAATTGGGAATACAACAACAGATAACCTCTAGCTTACTGCACTGTTATCTTTTGCCTGACTAAGCAGTGGCTCAGCCCTTGAGCCGGTGCCCAAGGGGGAGGGGCAAGTGCCTGAAACTGTGAGGGGAGCCTGCCGCTTCTCCTGCAGCCAGCTGCAGCCTGGCTGCCTTTTCTTTTTCTACCTCTGCTGCTATACTGGCTTCATACTGACCATGCCACCTGCCTGCAGGTGGGTGCTGGTGATAGTACACTAGACTCTTTTTGTTTTCTATGGGTCTAGCAATCCTTGGTTTGGCCAGTCTGCTCTTAAGTTGGCCCTTCTAGTTACAGAAAAACAAACCAAATATGCACACAAAACAAACAAAACTTCTAAACCAAAACCAAAGGGAGAAGGCAGCGTCCTGCGTTCCCCGACTGACCAGGTGGGGAGAAATCAGGTGGCGTCCCGTCTGCTCCACTACACCCTTTTCTAACCAGAGCTCTGTTTCCAAATATTCAAAGAGGAAGCTTATTTACTAAACAGTCTCAAGACTCCAAATGTTTCAAATCAGCCAAATTCAGTTTCCAAATGGCAACTGCCGGAGGCTGGCCAGCTACCAATGTCTGCTGCAGCCCACTCCGTGAGGAGGGGTCTTACACGATCTATCTCGCTGGGGCCTCCATCTGTTACATCCCAGCGAGAGAGGCCACAGCAGACACAAAATAAATTTTACAAGTTTTATTGCAGACCTGCACAGGGACTGCAGGCAACCCACGCCTCTGAAGAGACTGGGGCACTGCAGCCAACCAAACCTGCGCAGCCAACAAACTGCGCAGAGACTGCAGGCAACCCACGCCTCTGAAGAGACTGGAGCACTGCAGCCAACCAAACCTGCGCAGCCAACAAACTGCGCAGGGACTGCAGCCCCCCAAACCTGCACAGGGACTGCAGCTCCGAGCTTCTAAAATGGCTCCTTTTTATAGGGTGGCTGTCTAGGATGAGCAAGCATCATACAGAAGCTGATGTGGCTGTTAGTCATTGGCTAGGGAGGTCGTGCGCAGTTACGGGGGGGGGTATTACTCAGTGGAGAATTTCAAACATAAACTTCTGATAAGGGTCTCTGACTCAATGCAGGATGTTGCTGAACTCTTTGTTCTCAGTGTCACAGGGACCTTGTACACTCTTGGCAGCCCCAGCATGTCAGTACTCCCTGAATCTAACAACGTGCCCATTGCTCACATACTGTAAAGCTATAAAACCTGTAAGAAAATCAACTTCAGGGAGCCTGTGTTTTGGAGCAACAAGCCCCCGTGTCCTCTGCCGGCTTTCATCAATCCCACTTCCTTCATCAAAGTGTCTGGGCGTTTCTGTTCCCTTTTGATTCCTGCAATATCACCGCCACATCTCACCCAGCAAGAAGGCCTATCCAGTGTTGCAAATCCATCCAGAGTCTGACCCTTCCTCCCTTTTTTATCACCAACAGCAGAGTCCAGTCCCCACCAGAACTATTCCTTGATTGCATTGACTTCCTTCAACAGGGAGCGCCCACTCAGCGCTCCAGGGTTCGGAGGGGAGAAGGCGTTGAGGACCCTGGGGGATGCTCAAGCACCTGAGCCCGCCGCCTCAGCGATGCCGCAGCCAACGGACTATGTGGGTGGAGCCAGCCGGGGAGCAAAAGACCAGGTCGCCCAAAGCGTCCCGCTCACCAACCCCAAAATCAGGGTCACCCTGGCGGCGTCGCTGAGCCTCAGCTTCCACTCACACC
The DNA here is from genome assembly GCF_036850995.1 of Saccopteryx leptura. Taxonomy (NCBI): domain Eukaryota; kingdom Metazoa; phylum Chordata; class Mammalia; order Chiroptera; family Emballonuridae; genus Saccopteryx; species Saccopteryx leptura. The sequence continues at coordinate 82,063,345 of NC_089505.1, read as the reverse complement.
GTTTCTTCCGGTCATTCCGGCCCCGAACCAGCCGTTTGGAGACTGACCAGAACAACAGTCTTGAAGACAAATTCCCCTATGGCCACGCCTAAAGTCCCTCCCAGAGTTTCGCTCTCACGGGGACGAACGTTTTTATTGGCCTGAGAAGCAGCGCCGCGGTGCGCATTGCCTACTGGGCAATGGAGTTCCCATTGCACCAAAAATAGGGGAAGTAGCCTGACCAGCCGGTGGTTCAGTGGATAGAGCGTGGACTGACGCTGAGGACTCAGATTCAAAACACTGAGTGAGGTTACTGGCCTGAGTGCGGGCTCATCTGGTTTGAGCAAGGCTCAACAGCTTGAGACCAAGGTCGCTGGCTTGAGCAAGGGGTCACTCGTTCTGCTATAGCCCCTTGGTCAAGGCACATATGAGAAAGCAATCCATGAACAACTAAGGTGCTATAACAAAGAATTGATACTTATCTCTCTCCTTCCTGTCTGTCCCTCTCTCTGTCTCTCTGTGTCCTTCTCTCTCTCTCTCTCTCTCTCTCTCACACACACACACACACACACACACACACACACACACTCACAAAAAATATATAGAGAGGAAGAACAGTAGAGCTGCAGAGAGGGCGATGGTAGCAAAATCAGGGTCCAGAACTCGGCCAGATGCCATCCAGATATTATCCTTATCAATAGGCCTGAATTTCACTTTCCCTGCGCTGCTGAACCGCCAGTCTTTTTTTTTTTTTTTTTTTTCTTTTTAAGGAGAGCCACAATAAAGCATTGTTGATGGATTTCAGTGCGTCAACTTCGCTGCTCCATTTTCAACTTCGTGGCTGTATCTGGTGTTTTTCCTCTCTTGTTCTTGACCCAAGATGCTGAGGCTCACAAGACTAACACTAGAGCTTCAGGCTGCGTGTGTTTATTTGACGGCAACATAATATTTTAACTCCCAAGAGAGGCTTGAGTGACATTAGGATATGGTACGTCCATTTGATTTTGGGGGGTGGGGAGTGAGCATTATGTCCATAAATAAGCCTGAAACAATATGTTGCTTAGCATTTCTGTGGTAGGTTATAAACTGCCCTTAGTGGAAATATGGGTGCGATTTCTATAAGAAGAAGAAGAGACGCTCAATCTAGTCTCCCTTTGGAGGCGCGTTAGTTCTGTGATTGGGCTTTTGCCAGTATGCGCCTGTAGACGGATGGTGCTGTGAGAACTACATTACCCAGAAGCCTTAGCGGCTCTGGACCAATGAAGGCCCCGGGGTGTGGCATATATGTTCGTGCGCAGGTCGTCAGGGCAGGACTTCCTCTTTTCTTCTTGGGCAGCCATATTGTTTGCCTTTAAATAAACCCACCTTGTCAGTGTCCGGGAAGGCAGTGTGAGACCTGAAGTGGTGCTAGATTAGGCGGTTCTTTCCCAGACAGAGGCGGAACTGGCGCCTCCTGGGTCCGTCGGCTGCCGGAGGAACCTCGCACTTGTCTCCTGCCCATTATCCCCAGCCTTCCCCAGTCCACGGTTTGGGAGAACGTGGACCACTGTGGTGGACCCCGCGCAGGTGGGTGTTGCGCCCCAGGTCTCAGTCCCTGAATCCTGGGCGCTAGTGGTGGGATTCCCATTTCGTGTGTGTGTGTGTGTGTGTGTGTGTGTGTGTGTGTGAGAGAGAGAGAGAGAGAGAGAGAGAGAGAGAGAGAGAGGGAGAGAGGGACAGATAGAAACAGACACACGGAGAGATGAGAAGCATCAGTTCTTCATTGCAGCATCTTAGTTGTTCATTGATTGCTTTGTCATATGTGCCTTGATCCCAGGGGCTACAGCAGAGCGAGTGACCCCTTGCGCAAGCCAGCGACCTTGGGCTCAAGCTGGTGAGCCTTGCTCAAACCAGATGAGCTCAAGCCAGTGACCTCGGGGTTTTGAACCTGGGTCCTCCACGTCCCAGTCTGACGCTCTATCCAGTGTGCCACTGCCTGGTCACACCACGATTTAAGGGTTTTTATAATGATTCCATAGGCTGCCCAGGGTAGGGGGGACAGACTTGGAGTGGTGGACATGGGAAGATGGAGACCTCGTCTGAGAGCTGAGCACAGACGGTAGTTAGTCAGAGTCAGCCCCTGGTCTTAGTGGCAGGCCAGGTATAGGGAACAGGCAAGAGCCCTTGAAGCTTGTTCTTGGTTGCTTGTCTCTCACAATCTCCCTTTTCCCACAGGTTCCCATGAACTCGGAATTAATGATGGACCATACACAGGTGAGGGGAGGAAGGAAGCCAGTGCTATATCATCAGCCCTATCCCTAACCCCCCCTTCGTGATCTCCAGGATTGTAGGTGTCATAGAACACTTCATCTGTACTCTCTAGTTCTTGAGTCTGAAGACCCTGGAGAAAGCCCAAGCCCAGGGTTTTGAGTCCAGGGCTGGGGTTATATGGAAAGGTTCTCATTTCTGTTAACCATTGGAATAAGGTGTGGAAGATTGTTCCAGGCACAGGAACCAGCCTGTGCAAATACTTGGAGGTGAGACTGAGATGGGAGTTTTCAAGAAAGTACAGGTCTTAGCCCTGGCCAGATAGTTTGGTTGGTTAGAGCTTTGTCCTGAAGCACAGAGATTGACAGTTCAATTCCTGGTCAGGGCACATATAGGAACAAATCTGTGTTCCTTTGTCTCTCTTTCTATGTCTCTCCCTCTCTCTCTCCCTTCCTTCCCGCCACTTCTCCCTCTCCCTCACTTCTCCCCCTCCCTTCTTCTCTCTCTCTACAATCAATAAATTAAAAATTTTTTTTTTAAAACAGATGGGCAAGAGTTAGGCCTCTATTCTGAGGATGGCGTAGCTATGGCAGATGTGGAGAAGAGGAAGGAGGGAATCTAATCCAGGTTTAAACAGGCTCTCCCCGATGCCAAGTGGAGAACAGACTATGTGCAGTAAGGTTTGAAGGAGATATGGTGCAGACCGGGGAGGAGGCTGCTTTAATATTCTAGGTGAGTGGTGATAATTATGCACCTGAGAGGTGGCTGTCTAGATGGGAGAAGTGATTGGATAGATTTTTTTTTTTTTTAATTAAGTGAGAAGCAGGGAGGCAGAGACAGACTGTGGCAAGCGCCTCGACCAGGATCTACCAACAAGCCCCCTACCGCGCATACTCTTCCCATCTGGGACTGCTGCTCCCTTGCTTGGCAGCTGAGCTATTTTAGTGCCTGAGACGGAGGCCACAGAGCCATCCTCAGTGTCTGGGGCCAACTTTGCTCAAACTGTTTGAGTCATGGTTGTGGGAGAGGAAGAGAGAGAATGGGGAGGGATTAGGGTAGAGAAGCAGATGGTTCCTTCTATGTGCCCTGACATGGAATTGAATCCAGGACTTCCACACACCGGGCCGATGCTCTACTGCTGAGGCAACCAGCCAGGGCCTGGATAGATTTTCTGATATGAGAGATAACCCCCAGGTGTTAGGCCTTATCAGCTGAAAAGGGTAGACACTCCCATCAACTGAGATGGACACATCTCAGTGGTAGAAGTAATTCACTGTGGATATCATTTTACTTGTGACCATGTGAAGGTGGCTTAGATATTCCAAAGAACACTACGTGGAGGTCTCAAGTGAGCTCCTGGACACGGGGCAGTAGTTCTGTGGAGGGGTTCAGGATGGAGATACCTACTAGGGAGACAGTGCCATGGAGACAGTTTTCAGAGGTACAGTCTACATATAATGGTAGTGCAGTTTGTGGGCCAGGAAGGTGATGGAGGCCAACTACAGGAAGTGGGGGGGCCAGACTTGTGAGACAGAATGATCAAGTAAAAGCGGATAGCCCTTGAGCCCTGGTATTGGTGGCTTATGGGAGAAAGGTGAGCTCAAGACCTTAACAACCTCAGGAGAACTGGCTGCCATGGTGGGTGTCGGAGATTCTGCATGACAGGCCCAGAGCTTAGATGGTGTCTTTCTGCCCACCTGGCTGTGGGTGGACACAATGGTCAAAGGGACCATGAGAGAGGAAACCCTGGAGTCCTTGGGCCTGGTATTTCCTCTGAGTTGAGTTAGGTAAGAGGGAATGTTCAGGCATGGATGAGGAGGATCCTTAGGAGAGAGGCTGCTCATGGACTTGCCTCTCCCCATTGTGGCAGGGGCAGGTGACCTTTGAGGACGTGTTCGTGTACTTCTCCCAGGAGGAGTGGGGGCTCCTTGATGAGGCTCAGAGGCGCCTGTACCACGATGTGATGCTACAGAACTTGGCACTTACAGCCTCGCTGGGTAAGACCGTCATACCCACCCAGGGTCCTGGACAGGGCTCTACCTCTCCTGTTTTCCAGGGGGATCCTGGCCCTTCCTGTATCACAGCCATGGGTACTGCCCCCCCCCCAGTTCCCTGGAGTCGGTGCTGTGGGTGCCAGGCATGAGCTCTGTGTGCTGCCACCTCTGACTCATGAGTAATACCAACACTTGCTGCCCTGAAGCCCAGGTGTGAGGGATCTTATAGTCACCCAGTGGGTCGTATTCATCTTGTCCTTGCCCTGACTACATGCCAGATCCATGTCACCCCTCCTGTCCCCAAGTTTCTGTAGCTGATATTCCTGATGGCCTGCCTGTAGCAGAAATACAGGGACCAGTATGGTCAGTCACTGCTTGTTGGGACCACTGGACTATTCTTGTAAAGCCCCACTTGGAGGTTATTTTTTATAATATTCAGCTCTCTTCTTGAATGCTGGGTCACCCAGGCCAGTGCTGCCCATTTACCTGTGTCCTGTCTTTTCCCTTAGGATATGCATCTTTCACGTCCCATGAGGTGGCCCTATTGGAGCCAGGCACCAAACCCTGTCTGTCTTACTTGGGTGACATGACTCCAGCCATGACCAGAAAACCTCAGAGTGGGTGTGGCCCTGGTGAGTGGGATCTGGGGACAGTATCATATCAGGGCTGAGTCACTGTCATTTTCTAACCTTTCTCTGCTCACAGTTGTTTCTGTACCAAGGTCACTGGCCACATTTCATTTCTCTCTTTCCTTTCCCATCTACACACTTGTTATTTGTGCTTTGCCCTTTGGCCTCAGGCGGCCCCCTCACTTCTGCCTCCACATTCACCTGTTCTTCTCTATGGCTCCCTCTGCAGTGCTGTCCACCTTTGACCTGTACTTAATGTGTCAGGTGTACACAGACCCCCAAATCGTCCTTAAATACCAGCAATTCAGTTGTACTTCTGAGGACACTCTCACCTGTCCACAGCAGCCATGGCCTCACGGGAATCTTTGTGAATGAGTTCATGGGAGACCCTGGCTTTTCCTGGGCTGTCCTCCACATTTGTGTCCTATCCCAGTCAAAGCCTCTTCCGTTTTGTGACCTTTAGATACCAAAGTGCTACATGGCAGCCCTTGATCCAACTTGAGCTCAGGCCTCTTGTCCTGTGACCTTGAGCTTATTCTCTTAGACACCCCTTTTTGTTTTTGTTTTTGTTTTATTTCGTATTTTTCTGAAGTGAGAAGTGGGCAGACAGAGAGACAGACTCCCACATGCGCCCGACTGAGATCCAACCAGGATGCCCACTAAGGTGTGATGTTCTGCCCATCTGGGGTATTGCCCTGTTGTAACCTGAGCCATTCTAGTGCCTAAGGCGGAGGCCATGGAGCTGTCCTCAGCACCCAGGCCAACTTTGCTCCCATGGAGCCTTGGCTGCAGGAGGGGAAGAGAGAGACAGAGAAAGGAGAGGAGGAAGGGTAGAAAAACAGATAAATGCTTCTCCTGTGTGCCCTGGGCAGGAATCAAACCCGGGACTTCCACATGACGGGCTGACACTCTACCAATGAGCCAACTGGCCAGGGCCTTGACACCCCTTTGTAATGAGACTAACAGCTCCCACCAGTGTCAACATGAACTTCACCAGAATCTGTCTGCTTTTAGGTTCCTGGCGTGGATTAAAGGATGAGGAGATGCCGTTGAGGCAGAGAGTTTCGACACAAGGAGTGCCACAGAGCATGACTCCCAAGGCAGGCCCTGCTTTCCAGAAAGTCTACCCCTGTGAGACACATGACCCTGTCTTCAAAGACATGTTGCACTTAGCTGAGTACCAAGAACCACACCCTGGGCAGAAACCATGTGGGAAACAATTCTGGTTCAATGCTAACCTTCACCACCAGAAACAGCCCAGTGGACGGAAACCCTTCAGAAGAGAGGAAGGCCGTATTTTTCTTGTGAACAAATGCCCTGCCCAGCTATTGAAAATGCCCTTTCTGGCTGGGGAGGGCTATAAAGACTTCTCGACTAGCTCAGGAATTTTCCAGCCCTGTATCCCGCCCCGTCAGTGGAAGCCATTCAGTGAGACAGAGTGTGCTGCTGAGGCCTTTCACAGTGGACAAAGGCATTACGAGTGCAGTGAGTGTGGGAAAACTTTCAGCCGCAAAGACTCCCTCGTCCAGCACCGGAGAGTCCACACCGGAGAGAGACCATATGAGTGCAGCGAGTGTGGGAAAACCTTCAGCCGCAAGCCCATCCTTGCTCAACACCAGCGAATTCACACCGGAGAAATGCCCTACGCGTGCAGCATATGTGGGAAGGTTTTCAATCACAGCTCCAACCTTATTGTACACCAAAGAGTTCACACGGGAGCAAGGCCTTACAAATGCAGCGAGTGTGGGAAAGCCTACAGCCACAAATCTACCCTTGTTCAGCATCAGAGCATCCACACTGGAGAAAGGCCCTATGAGTGCAGCGAATGTGGGAAATACTTTGGTCACAAATACCGGCTTATTAAACACTGGAGCGTTCATACTGGGGCAAGACCTTATGAGTGCATTGCGTGTGGGAAATTCTTTAGCCAAAGCTCTGACCTTATTGCACACCAGCGGGTCCACAATGGCGAAAGGCCCTTTGTGTGCAGCGAGTGTGGGAAAGGCTTCAGCCACAAACATGTGCTAATTCAGCACCATAGAATTCACACTGGAGAAAGGCCATTTAAGTGCAGTGAATGTGGAAAGGCCTTCAGGCAGAGGGCTTCCCTCATCCGACATTGGAAAGTTCACACTGGAGAAAGGCCATAAGATAGCTGGGAACGTGCAATGTCCTTCACTGATGACAGATGCCAGAGACAACCTGTGGGAGGCATCTGCGAGTAGCCATCACCTGAAAGTTGAACCCTATCAATTGGAACACCCATCCCAGGGATATTCTAAGGGCCTGCTCCATGGGAAGTTCTGGAGCAATGTTACATTTCCTCTCCTGCTCAGGGGCCCCATGGGAATTCTCTGACTGCCAGTGCCTCTGAAAGAAGTCATCCATTTGTGCAATGGTCGGGTCCCATTTTATACAGATGTCACCCCAACAGTCTCTCGTTAGGTAGGCAGACTTGTGCTCCTCCCATCACTGCAGGGACACCTCAATATTTCTGCACCCATGGATCCTCACTCTTTCTTGACCCCACACTGCCTGCCAGAGCTGGTTTAAGTATAGACATGACTGTGTTTCAGTCAGGAAGATGAGAGTTTTGTTTAACTGGTCATTTGGCGGAAGTTTCCAGTGTTTGTGGACTTTGTTGGTTTCATCTGGCATTCATGATGGATTTGTCCAGAGCCTCCCAGTCACCTAATCCCAATATTCTGGTTTTTCAACAAATGCCTTGTTTTTTTGTTTGTTTCTTTGTTTTTTGTATTTTTCTGAAGTGAGAAGCAGGAAGGCAGACAGACAGACTCCCACATGTGCCCAACTGGGATCCACCAGGAATGCCCTCCAGGGGGCCATGCTCTGCCTGTCTGGGGTGGTGTTCCGTTACAACCGGAGCCATTCTAGTAGTTGAGGCAGAGGCCATGGAGCCATGCCCAGTGCCCGGGCCAACTTTGTTCCAATGGAGCCTTGGCTGTGGGAGGGGAACAGAGACAGAGAGGAAGGAGAGGGGGAATGGTGGAGAAGCAGATGGGCGCTTCTCCTGTGTGCCCTGGCTGGGAATCAAACCCAGGACATCCACACACCAGGCCAACACTCTACCACTGAGCTAACCAGCCAGGGCCACAAATGCCTTAGTTTTTAAATTAGCTTTAATCTTGGGGGTTCTGTTCACTTTGTGGGCTGGTTTGAGGACAGAAGTAAGCTCTACCAGCCTGAAAGCAAATGAAGTGGGTGCACATACTCGGCATCATAGCCAATATGGAGGTGGAGGGGGGAGAACTTAGCCTTTTGCTAAGCCTCAAATCTACAAAGGCTTTTTGCAACTTGCAGTCTACAACATATCCTTTTCTTTTTTCTTTTTTAATTTCTGTGCTGAGATTTGCACTCATCTAATTTCCTAGTTTTTCAGATTCTAATTTATAGGCAGAAATACAGAATAAACACAAAATTAATATAGCAAATACTAACAGATACCCAAACAACTATTCTAATACATTAAAGGGATTAAAGCGTTTTAGATTATCAAGCAAACTTTTAGCCAATACAGCAGGATCTATAATAGAGTCTTTGATGTTTTAAATGTCCTTAATATGTTAATGTGATTTCACCAAGTCCATGTTGGCACCATCACCATTCCAAATCCCTGCAAATGCAACCCAACCCCACTTCAGTTCCATTGAGAGCTGTCACAAGGAGCAGGAGTCAGGAAAAGTCCGCATAGCACTGGAATTGTCACATTTCTACACTTTGCAGCTCGTGTCCAAATCCCAATGACCACTGCTTCTAGCTGGTAACAATTCAGGTAGACAGGAATAGCCATCTGCAGCACGTGTGGAGATGGAGTTTCCATTTTCTTTAAACTGGAGATGAACCCAGGGGGCCTGTCACTGGAGATTTACAGCTGTAGGGTGGTGAGGAGAACTTTGGTATATACTATACTGGGTGACAGAGGTAAATTCATAACAAGTTGGCAAAAAGGAAAAAGAGCTCTAAATTAGGCGTAGGTCCCAGTCTAAAATATGAATGGGGCATTGAGACAGAAGGAATAAAGAAAATATTATATATTAAACAAAGCAAAAAATAGGACTATCAACATCCACAACAGAGATCTTTGAGGGATGAGTAAAACCCAAATATTCAGGCAAGGCATAGTAAGTGGCCCTTGTGTCCGTAAGAAATGAGGTCAGTTTACCTGCTACTTGGAAGAAATACCCTAGGCTTGTCCACAGTGATGTGAGATGGGACCGGTGGCCCTGGCCATCTATAGCCTTCAGTGGCAAGTCCCAGCAGGCTGGGCAAGGTTAGGTCACAGTTGGCTAGAGCAGGGCTGGAAGAGACTGAGTCCTCCCTTAGAGGAGAGAGGGAGAACCCTATCTTCCAGTGTCCCTTTTCCCCACAGCAAAGGCATGTCCTAGCTGAGAAGCTTGGCAGGCTTTAGCTCAATGACCTTCATTTCCACTATTGAAGCAGATTGAGTCCTATGAGGCCCCTTTGGGGGCATTGGAGCCTTTAAGGGCATTTGCCAAGAGCTGGTATTTTACCTGATCTCTTTTGGGCTTTGTCTGCCTCTTGGTCATTATAGACCTTAAAAGCCATGCTTAGATCTCGCTGAGGAGTTTGAGGGTCCTTATCCAGCTATATATCTGGAGCTATTTGGAAAAAGACAAAACAGTGTTATTAGCTGGGTCAAATAAAAGAGGGTAGAAGTTTGCAGGAGAAAAGTTTGGCGTCTCCTGTACATCAGCATTCAAAAGAAAAAAAAAAATTTTTTTTTTTGTATTTTTCTGAAGCTGGAAACGGGGAGGCAGTCAGACAGACTCCCGCATGCACCTGACCGGGATCCACCTGGCACGCCCACCAGGGGGCAATGCTCTGCCCATCTGGGGCGTTGCTCTGTCACGACCAGAGCCACTCTAGGGCCTGAGGCAGAGGCTAAGGAGCCATCCCCAGCGCCTGGGCCATCTTTTGCTCCAATGGAGCCTCGGCTGCGGGAGGGGAAGAGAGAGACAAAGAGGAAGGAGAGGGGGAGGGGTGGAGAAGCAGGTGGGCGCCTCTCCTGTGTGCCCTGGCCGGGAATCGAACCCAGGACTTCTGCACGCCAGGCCGACGCTCTACCACTGAGCCAACCGGCCAGGGCTTCAAAAGAAAAAATTTAAAGTAATAAGCATTATTCCAGGATATGACTCCCCCTTTTATATATATATTTAAAATTGACCTTAAATATTTGCTGGGTACACTTTAATAATACCTTGACTTTAAAGATTGTAAGAAATACCCGTAATTCAAAAGGTTTGATAAAATACAGTAAATGCTTTTCCTACATATGCAGGAGCATTGTCAGTTTTAACAAGTTTAGGAAGTTCAATAACAGAAAATGCGCCTGACCTGTGGTGGCGCAGTGGATAAAGCATCGACCTGGAACGCTGAGGTCGCCAGTTCAAAACCCTGGGCTTGCCTGGTCAAGGCTCATATGGGAGTTGATGCTTCCTGCTCCTCCCTCCCCCTTCTCTCTCTCTCTCTCTCATTCTCTCTCCTCTCTAAAAATTAATAAAAGAAAAATTTAAAAAAATTAAAGCAAAGAATTTTTAAAAATCTTTAAAAAATAATAGAAAATGCATACACACAATGAGCTATAACATGCTTAGCAGCCTCTCCTGTTCTGGCAGAGGCTACTATAAATCCAGAATAAGTATCCACTGTAACATGGACAAAGGACTGTTTGCCAAATGAAGGTATATGAGTAACATACTTTTGCCAAAGTTGTCCTAACAGAAGTCCTTGAGGGTTAATTCCAATAATTTTCTTTTGGGTAGCTTGATCAACAAGGGTATTCCCTTGTGCTAAAGCTCCAGGGAGCATGGAGTGAACTCAAATATGTCCTATAAAACAAGGAGCTCTATGTTGACGTATAAGTCTTTGAAGAAGGAGAAATTGCTGAAATAGTTCATCAGTAGTTGTCCCTAAGACAGTAGTCTCTATTTTGGAAAAAAAACATAAATAAATATTTGCTGTCTGTATACAGATTAAAAGAGGAATATGGCAAATGCTGAAAAGCCATGATAATAGCATGTAATTCTACTCTTTGAGCTGATTTCAAGGTGAACTATTTTAGTATAAACTTGTCCATCGATTATTAAGCCTGCTATTCTTGAGCTGGACCCATCAGTAAAGACTGTAGGTGCTTCAGAATGGGCTCATTAACAATTGTCTTAGGAAATACAAATGTAGAAATTAACAAAAGTTGAAATATTTTATCAGCTGGATAGTGAGAATCAATTTGGCCTGTAAAATTTGCAAAAGCAGTTTACCATTTAGTGGAAGTTTCCCAGAGACGTTGATCCTTTGAAAAAGGAACAATAATTTGAGGCTCAAAACCTATACGCTGTAAGAGTCACATACACCTCTTGATAATCAAGGAGGCGACAAGATAAATATGGAGATAAAACTTTCTTAGGAGTAACAGCTAAATGAATCTATTCAATAGGGCCTTAAGCTTGCCACAATAGTCCTGTCGGAGTGTAACTCGAGGGACAAATTAGTAAGGCAATTGATTCTTCAGGTTTATGCGTTTTAGTTGTGCTTGTTGCAAGGCTTTTTCTACAAGCTTTAAAGCAGGGGTCCCCAAACTACGGACCGCGGGCTGCATGCGGCCCCCCGAGGCCATTTATCCGGCCCCCACTGCACTTCTGGAAGGGGCACCGGTGGTCAATGAGAGGAGCATAGTTCCCATAGAAATACTGGTCAGTTTGTTGATTTAAATTTACTTGTTCTTTATTTTATTGTATTTGTTCCCGTTTTGTTTTTTTACTTTAAAATAAGATATGTGCAGTGTGCATAGGGATTTCTTCATAGTTTTTTTTATAGTCCGGCCCTCCAACGGTCTGAGGAACAGTGAACTGGCCCCCTGTGTAAAAAGTTTGGGGACCCCTGCTTTAAAGCTTGCTATCCAGCAGCTGTAAGTAGCTGAGGAGAAGCTGGTTCAGCCATGCCTTTAAGAATATAAAAAAATGGATTCAGTTACCTGGTAGTTAATTTCAAGGAAGGTCTAAGCCAATTAATGTCTCCTAATAATTTCTTAAAATCGTTTAAAGTTTCCAAATGATCTAATTTTTGTGAACGAATGTGTTGTCCCTCAATAATTTGTCCTCAATAAAAGGTAAAGATTGCTGTACCTTTTCAGGAGCTATATAAAGTCCTGATTCTTTCAAAGAATATTCTAGTTGTTGCAAAATGTTCAACAGTGTCTTTATCTGGATGAGCAAAAAGAATATCATCCATATAATGAATTATGTACGCCTTAGAGTGCTGTTTTCATAGTAGAGAGATAGCTAGACCAACATATTTTTGGCACAAGGTAGGACTGTTAGCAATACCTTGAGGCAAAACTCTCCACTGGTATTACTCCATTGGAGCCTGGAAATTAAGTGAAGGAACACTGGATGCAAAATGCTTGCAATCATGAGGACTTAAAGGAATAGTAAAAAAGCAATCCTTCAAATCAATAATTACATGGTGAAAATTTCATGGAATGGCAATATGAGAAAGGAGTCCTAGCTGGAAAGGACCCATAATTTCCAGTCCTATTTATTGCTCTCAAATCTTGTAATAGCCTTCAGTTTCCTGATATCTTTTTTTGACTTTTTCAGAGACAGAGAGTCAGAGAGAGGGATAGATAGGAACAGACAGATGGGAACAGAGAGAGATGAGAAGCATCAATCATCAGTTTTTTGTTGCGACACCTTAGTTGTTCATTGATTGCTTTCTCATATGTGCCTTGACTGTGGGCTTTCAGCAGACCAAGTAACCCCTTGCTCGAGCCAGCGACCTTGGGTCCAAGCTGGTGAGCCTTGCTCAAACCAGATGAGCCCGCGCTCAAGCTGGCGACCTTGAGGTCTCAAATCTAGGTCTTCCGCATCCCAGTCCAATGCTCTATCCACTGCACACCAGCCGGTCCAGCTCCTGATATCTTTTTCATGACAAATATAGGCATATTCCATGGGCTATTAGATGGTTCAATGTGCCCCAGCTGTAAATGCTCTTGTACCAATCAAGCAGTTGCCTTAAGTTTCTCCTGAGAAAATTTTGATATCCTAATCTATACTTCTGGTACTGGGTGCCACTTCTATGGGGGTGAGAATTCCCCGCTGTTCTTTCCCTAGTCCCTTAGTGGGAAAAAAAATTCCTAGTTAAGCACTTGAGTATTGATTAAACTGTTAGGACTGACAAGCATGCTCCCATATTTTTATTTATTCATTTTAGAGAGGAGAGGGAGAGACAGAGAGAGAGAGAGAGAGAGAGAGAGAGAGGAGAGACAGAGAGAGAGAAGGGGGAGGAGCTGGAAGCATCAACTCCCATATGTGCCTTGACCAAGCAAGCCCAGGGTTTCGAACGGGCGACCTCAGCATTTCCAGGTCGACGCTTTATCCACTGCGCACCACAGGTCAGGCGCTCCCATATTTTTCAAAACATCTCTATCCCACAAATTAACTGGCAATCTAGGGAGCACATAAGGCTAAAAAAAGTCCAGAATGACCTTCTTGATCTTCCACTTGTAAAAAACTAGAGCTTTATTGAGGGGATTTACTTTGCCCTATACCTTGTAATTCTGTGGCTGCTGCATGAGTGGGCCAGGAAGGAGGCCAGTATAGCTTAGCAATAACAGATTCATCAGCTCTAGTATCTAAAAGTCCTTTAAATTTACGCCCTTGTATTGTTAATTCCATTTCAGAGCGTTCTTGACCTACTTTTTGAATCCAATTGGCAAAATCAGAGGAGCCAAATCATCGATTTCCTTGGGGCCCCTTTTGCAGGATGTGGCCTGAGAAGCAGAATTAGCATTCTTATACTATTCTTCTAATTGCCTGAAGCAGCTTGAGGCAAACTCCTGAAATGACTTACTAGAGCTCTGCTTAATTTTGCTCAATTCCTTTGTTTTCCCTAACCAAGTATAGCCTTACACATAAACAAGACAATTTACGCACAAAAACACAAGTATAACATATAACTTTGATTAATTCTAATACTTGAATTGCTATTTGGCTCCTAACTCTGAACACACATCACAGTGCACTAACAAAATTAGTAAGTCTTAAGGATCTAGATTCTATTCTATTTAAATTTAAATGAGTGCTCCTTACAAGTTCTAAAATCATTTTATTTTTTCAATATTACAGCCGGCATTTCCAATCTATGCATGCAAGAACTCAATTCGGGCCTCAAAAACAGACACATTTATACATTAAACCAAGACTTCACATACAATCACACAAACCAAGTATAAAACCCAGGATTTTAGAGATTAAAATGTGGCCTTCTTGATCTTATGTAGGGCCATTTTCTCTCTCTCTCTCTCTCTTTTTTTTTTTTTTTTTTTTTGTATTTTTCTGAAGCTGGAAACGGGGAGAGACAGTCAGATAGACTCCCGCATGCGCCCGACCGGGATCCACCCGGCACGCCCACCAGGGGGTGACGCTCTGCCCCTCCGGGGCGTCGCTCTGTTGCGACCAGAGCCACTCTAGTGCCTGGGGCAGAGGCGGAGGAGCCATCCCCAGCGCCTGGGCCATCTTTGCTCCAATGGAGCCTCAGCTGCGGAAGGGGAAGAGAGAGACAGAGAGGAAGGAGAGGGGGAGGGGTGGAGAAGCAGATGGGCGCTTCTCCTGTGTGCCCTGGCCGGGAATCGAACCCAGGACTTCTGCACGCCAGGCTGACGCTCTTTTTTTTTTTTTTTTTTTTTGTATTTTTCTGAAGCTGGAAATGGGGAGAGACAGTCAGACAGACTCCCACATGCGCCCGACTGGGATCCACCCGGCATGCCTACCAGGGGCGATGCTCTGCCCACCAGGGGGCGATGCTCTGCCCCTCTGGGGCGTCGCTCTGCCGCGACCAGAGCCACTCTAGCGCCTGGGGCAGAGGCCAAGGAGCCATCCCCAGTGCCCGGGCCATCTTTGCTCCAATGGAGCCTTGACTGCGGGAGGGGAAGAGAGAGACAGAGAGGAAGGAGGGGGGGATGGAGAAGCAAATGGGCGCTTCTCCTATGTGCCCTGGCTGGGAATCTAACCCGGGTCCCCCGCACGCCAGGCTGACGCTCTACCGCTGAGCCAACCGGCCAGGGCCTTTTTTTTTTTTTTTAACAGAGACAGAGAGAGAGTCAGAGAGAGGGATAGATAGGGACAGACAGACAAGAACAGAGAGAGATAAGAAGCATCAATCATCAGTTTTTCGTTGCAACACCTTAGTTGTTCAAATTGACTGCTTTGTCATATGTGCCCTGACTGTGGGCCTTCAGCAGACTGAGTAACCCCTTGCTCGAGCCAGCGACCTTGGGTCCAAGCTGGTGAGTTTTGCTCAAACCAGATGAGCTCGTGCTCAAGCTGGTGACCTCGGGGTCTCAAACCTGGGTCCTCCGTATCCCAGTCCAATGCTCCATCCACTGCACCACTGCCTGGTCAGGCATGTAGGGCCATTTTAATAAGGATAAATACCAAACAGAAATCTCTCTCAAAAAATCTCAAGATGGCCATATGAGATTTCTTTTTAGCAACATCCAAACAGACACCCCTTTCACCCTCTTTCCAGGCATAGAATAAGAAAAAAACAAAATGGCCTGACCTGTGGTGGTGCAGTGGATAAAGCGTCGACCTGGAAATGCTGAGGTCGCCGGTTCGAAACCCTGGGCTTGCCTGGTCAAGGCACATATGGGAGTTGATGCTTCCAGCTCCTCCCCCCTTCTCTCTCTCTCTCTGTCTCTCTCCTCTCTCTCTCTCTGTCTCTCCCTCTCTTCTCTAAAATGAATTAAAAAAAAAACCACAAAATGATAGTTTAGAAGATTATAGTTAAAACATTAAAGAAAATCAGACCATAACAGTAAAAGCTGTAACTTTCCTAATACCTGAGTCTCCTATCCATTTTCAAACCCTATAGTTGCTGTAACCGGCAGTTCAGGTTGACTATGCTGACATTTCTCTCCTACCTCAACCTCAGCTGACCTGCAGACTAAGCAGCCGGAGAGAACCAAAGGCAGCCACACTGTACTACAGGGGTCCCCAAACTACGGCCCGCGGGCTGCATGTGGCCCCCTGAGGCCATTTATCCGGCCCCCGCCACACTTCCGGAAGGGGCACCTCTTTCATTAGTGGTCAGTGAGAGGAGCATAGTTCCCATTGAAATACTGGTCAGTCTATTGATTTAAATTTACTTGTTCTTTATTTTAAATATTGTATTTGTTCCCGTTTTGTTTTTTTACTTTAAAATAAGTTATGTGCAGTGTGCATAGGGATTTGTTCATAGTTTTTTTTTATAGTCCGGCCCTCCAACAGTCTGAGGGACAGTGAACTGGCCCCCTGTGTAAAAAGTTTGGGGACCCCTGCTGTACTACGTTCCTCGGCCCCCAAGCCGCAAAGTACAGCAACAACTGCCAGAGAGACTGCCACTTTCATTCCTCCTGCCGTAGTCTCCTCACACCACTGCCTTCTCAGAACTTGACCTACTTGCTCCTCTGTAGCAGAGCTAACTGTTCCCTCCTCCGGGAACCAGGAGCACACATCTTGAACATATCGCAAAAAGCATTGTAGCTGCATAACTATTCTTACAAAAAGGTTTGACCCTAATTGTCCCATAATGTTTTACTCCCAATTATACTCTTCCCCCAAAACTTTCTTTACTCACTGTGCACACTTGGGGAGTTCCGTCACCTGCCTTCAGTTTAGTTTTCTCATGCTCAAGTCCCCTGTTCGGGCGACACTTGCCGTGGACCAGCACGGCTCATAATTCTGGGTCTTGAATGAGAACAGTGCCGAATTAAGAAAACAGACTCATTAAGAAAAAAGGATGGGATCGGGAGTCCTCTTCAATGCTGATGGCAATATCCGAGTGCCCCATAGCCCCAGTTTGCTTTATTATATAGCCATATGCAAATCAAAGAAATCCTTGATACAAAGTTACACATCTGAGGCAAAAAATAGGAACTCTCCCAAGGCATAAGCAGGAATTCCCCCACCATGCATAAGCGAAATCAAACAACATCTGAACAAACAAAGAGTAAGAGAAAAGGCATGTAAATTGCTTCTAGCAAGTTAAGCAAGCAAGTGAAGTGGGTGCAAATCCTCAGCATCATAGCCAATATGGAGGTGGAGGGGGGAGAACTGAGCCTTTTGCAAAGCCTTGAATTTACAAAGGCTTTTTGCCACTTGCAGTCTACAACACACAACCATCCCATATTCTCTATTTAACGTTTTATGAGGCCTGACTAGTGGTGGCACAGTGAATAGAGCATCAACCTGGGATGCTGAGGTCCCAAGTTTGAAATCCCAAGGTCACTGGCTTGAGCACAGGCTCACCAGCTTGAGTGTGGCGTTGCTGGCTTGAGTGTGGGAGCATGGACATGACCCCATGGTTGCTAGCTTGAGCCCAAATATCACTGGCTTAAAGCCCAAGGTTGCTGGCTTAAGCAAGGGATCACTGGCTCAGCTGGAGCCCCCCATCAAGGAATGAATGAGAAGTAATCAGTGAACAACTAAAGTGATGTAATAATGAGTTGATTCTTCTCATCTTTCCCTTCTGGTCTCAGTCTCTCTCTCTCAAAAAAGAAAAAAATAAATTATGAGGTTTCCCAGTCACGTTGGTAGGATTAGGGACTATTTCTCCACATGAGCCTTGGAAATTTTTCCATTTCATCCTTTTGAGTGTTCCTGCATCTAGCCTCCTGTGGATTCTTACATGAATGTACAGATTAGTACTCTGCCCAGTACTTGAGAACAACCCTCCATCTCTCTCAAGTTTTCTCTCCTGTGCTGTGCTCTATTTAGACTCCAACCTCTGTCTCAACTCAGCGTGACTTTTGGGGTCTGCCTGGACTCATCCTTGCAATAGGCCTGGGGATTTCCTTTTGCAGAACTTGCACAGTCACATGGCTCACATTATTTGTTTTCCTTCTCTCATAGCGCACTGTTATTTGCCTGATAGTGTATTGCGTTATCTAACTGAAAAGCTAATAGATTTTTTTCCTCTTTTTTACAGAGACAGAGAGAGAGTCAGAGAGAGGGATAGACAGGGACAGACAGACAAGAATGGAGAGAGATGAGAAGCATCAATCATTAGTTTTTCATTGCGCGTTGCAACACCTTAGTTGTTCATTGATTGCTTTCTCATATGTGCCTTGACCGTGGGCCTTCAGCAGACCGAGTAACCCCTTGATGGAGCCAGTGACCTTGGGTTCAAGTTGGTGGGCTTTTGCTCAAACCAGATGAGCCCGCACTCCAGCTGGCGACCTCGGGGTCTCGAACCTGGGTCCTCTGCATCCTAGTCCGACGCTCTATCCACTGCGCCACCGCCTGGTCAGGCTGCTAATAGATTTAATATATTAGATTGGCCAACATTCTGAATATGAAAAATGAATGTCTGAAAATTGAAAAACTATACCCCTTACAATAACATCAAAATATGAAACATTTGAAAAAAAATGAAACATTTGGAAATACATTTCACAAAATGCATTAGAATTATATACTTTACAAAATATTACTAAGATGTACCATATTTCTGAATCTAAAAAATTAATATTTTAATTTATTCTCCCCTGATTTAGGTTTACATAACTATCCAATTCCCTGTGATTTGGGAGGGGGACTGCAGTTGATATTAACAAAGTTATTCTAAAATTCATATGGAAATTCAAAGCATCAAACTACCCAAACAAATTTTAGAAAGAACAACAAATTTTAAAGGTTGTATCTGATTTTAAGAATTACTATATAGCATCGACCTAGAATGCTGAAGTTGCCAGTTAAAAACCCTGGGCTTGCCTGGTGAAGGCACATATGAGAGTTGATGCTTCCTGTTCCTCCCTCCTTCTTTTTCTCTCTCTCCTCTCTAAATTGAATAAATAAAACCTTTAAAATTTTTCAAAAAAAATAAATTATAAAACAGGGTGAGGGAGTGAGGGGCGATGTCTCATTGAGAAGGCCGCATTTGAGCAAAGACTTTATAAGAGATGAGAGTTATTCAAACAGAAATCACAGCAATAGCCAGATAGCTCAGTTAGAGTGTAAGCCCAAGCACAGAGGTTGTTGGTTTGATCCTCCGTCAGAGCATGTGCAGAAACAGATCAATGTTCCTGTCTCTCTCTCTAAATAAATAAAAAGAAAATTTTAGCCTTGCCTGTGGTTGCGCAGTGGATAAAGCATCAACCTGGAATACTAAGGTCACCAGTTCGAAACCCCAGGCTTGCCTGGTCAAGGCACATATGGGAGTTGATGCTTCCTGCTCCTCCCCCCTTTCTTCTGTCTCCTCTGTAGAAATGAATACATAAAAAAATCAAGAATTAGCCTGACCTCTGGTGGCGCAGTGGATAAAGCATCGACCTGGGAACACTGAGGTTGTCGGTTCAAAACCCTCCACTTGTCTGGTCAAGGCATATATAAAAGTTGATGCTTCCTGCTCCTCCCCCCTTTCTTCTCTCTCTCTCTCTCCCTCCCTCCTCTCTAAAATGAATAAATAAATTAATTAATTAAGAATTACTATAGAGCTATACTAGTGAAAAGTACATATTGGTGAAAGGGTATACACATCAAGAAAATAAAGAGTCCAGAAATAGACCCACAAAGCATGGCCAGGTGGCTTAGTGGATAAAGCATCCTCCTGGCATGTGAGGTCATGGGTTCAATCCCAGTGAAGGCACTAATGAGAAGCAATGAATGAGTGCACAACTAAATGGAAAAACTGGATGGAACAGCGAATTGATGTTTCTCTTTCTATTGCCTTTCCTCTCAATCAATGGGGAAAAAATAGCCTGACCAGGTGGTGGTGCAGTGGATGGATCGTCGGACTGGGACACAGAGGACCCAGGTTTGAAGCGTCAAGGTTGCTGGCTTCAGTACAGGCTCATCCGGCTTGAGCATTGAATCCTAGACATGACCCCATGGTCGTTGGCATGAGACCAAGGTCGCTGACTTGAGCAAGGGGTCACTCGGTCTGTATAGCCCCCTGGTCAAGGCACAAATGAGAAAGCAATCAATGAACAACTAAGGTGCTGCAACAAAAAATTGATGTTTCTCATCTCTCTCCCTTCCTGTATGTCCCTGTCTCTGTCACACATATACACAAAAGACACAAAATTGACTATATATATATAAATTTATTTTCAATAATATTTCCAAGGTATTTCAAGACTCAAGTAGTGTTTTCAGAAAACTGATGTAAAATTATTACATAAGAAAAAATACCCAAACCTCAAATACCTTGTCATTTATTAATTAACATAGTAATTACTTGAATTACTCTAATTAATTTGAAATGAATCATAAACATGAATGTCTGAAATTTTTAAAAAATACATGTCATAGGAGATAATGTACGAGGAGCAGTATTTGACCTGGGTTAGATAATAAAATCTTTTAAAAAGCACATAAAAATCAAAACCCAAAGAATCAATTGGAGCTTTACCAAAATTAAAAACGTTTGTTATTAATTTTGTATATATAAGGATATATATACAGAAGACTAAGGTAACGAACCCAGAACAAATCCCCACGTACATGCTCAGATTTTTAACAATCGTGCAAAGTCCATTTAATAGGAAAATGAATCTTTTCAGCAGGTGGTGTTGAGAAAACTGGACCTTCATATGAAAAAGAATGAAGGTGCAACCTTACCATCCGCAACATAAAAACATGAATTTAAAATGGAATAAAGGCCTAAATGTTAAATATGCAGATTATAATACTCCTTTTTTTTAAATATTTACTGATTTTAGAGAGTGCAGAGAGAGGAAGGCAGTGAGGGAGGAACAGGAAGCATCAACTCGGTTGTTTTTTCTTCTTTTTTTCTTCTTTTGAAGTGAGAAGTGGGGGGAGGCAGAGAGACAGACTCCCACATGTGCCTGACCGGGATCCACCCGGAATACCCACCAGGGGGCGATGCTCTGCCCATCTGGAGCGTTGCCATTGCAATTAAAGCCATTCTAGTGGCTGAGGTGGAGGCCATGCAGTGGTCCTCAGCGCCTGGGCTAACTTTGCTTCAATAGAGCCCTGGCTGCAGGAAGGGATGAGAGAGATAAGAGAGAAAGGAGAGGGGGAAGGATGGAGAAGCAGATGGGTGCTTCTCCTGTGTACCCTGGCCGGGAACCGAACCCGGGACTTCCACACGCCAGGCAGACGTTCTACCACTGAAGCAACCGAACAGAGCCTAGTTGCTGCTTCTTGTAATTGCCTTAACCAGGCAAACCCGGGGTTTCGAACTGGAAACCTCAGTGCTCCAGGTCACCACTTTATCCACTGTGCAACCAGTATGATATTCTTAAAAAACAAAAAACAAAGGAAAAAAACTTCATGACACTGGATTTAGTCTTGTATTACAATAAAGGCACAGGCAATAAAAATAAATTGGACTAACCTAAGATTTAAAACTTCTGTGTGAAAGACTAAGAGAATATAGTGAAAAGGCAACCCTCAGAAAGAGAAACTGTATTTGCAAATCATATATCCAATAAGGAATTAACACCCAGAATAAATAAAAAAAAAACAGGCCCTGGCCGGTTGGCTCAGTGGTAGAGCGTCGGCCTGGCGTGCGGAAGTCCTGGGTTCGATTCCCGGCCAGGGCACACAGGAGAAGCACCCATCTGCTTCTCCACCCCTCCCCCTCTCCTTCCTGTCTCTCTCTTCCCCTCCCGCAGCCGAGGCTCCATTGGAGTAAAGTTGGCCCGGGCGCTGGGGATGGCTCTGTGGCCTCTGCCTCAGGTGCTAGAGTGGCTCTGGTCGCAACAGAGCATTGCCCCCTGGTGGGCGTGCCAAGTGGATCCCGGTCAGGCGCATGCGGGAATCTGTCTGACTGCCTCCCTGTTTCAAGCTTCAGAAAAATACAAAAAAAAACAACACAAAAAAACCCCCTACACAATAATGAGGCAATAACTGGGTATTGGGGTCAAGTAGGTACTTGGGGCGGTAGTTGGACCACTCAGTCAAGTGCATGGTTTTATGGCCACTTTACTGTACATCTGAAACTGGTACAGAATGGTACTGAATATAAATGATTAAAAAAAAAAAAAAAAAGAATGTTGCCTGACTGATGGTGGTTCAGTGGATAGAGCATTGACCTGGGATGCTAAGATCCCAGGTTCAAAGCCCTGAGGTTGCAGGCTTAAGTATTGCCTCGTTCAGCTTGAGCACAGGCTCACCAGCTTGAGTGTGGGACCAACATGATCCCATGGTCACTGGCTTGAGTCCAAAGGTTACTGGCTTAAAGACCAAGGTCGCTGGCTTGAGAAAGGGGTCATTGGCTCAGCTGGAGCCCCAGAGTCAAGCCATGTAAGAAAACAATCATCCCTGGCTGGTTGGCTCCGTGGTAGATCAGCCTGGTATGTAAAAGTCCTGGATTCTATTCCCGGACAGGGCATACAGAAGAAGCACCCATCTGTTTCTCCACCCTTCCTCTACTCCTTTCTCTCTGTCTCTCTCTTCTCCTCCCGCAGTCAAGGCTTCATTGGACAAAGTTGGCCTGGCGCTGAGATGGCTCCATGGCCTCCGCCTCAGGCGCTAGAACAGGTCCGGTTGCAACGGAGCAACGGCTCAGATGGGCAGAGCATCGCCCCCTGGTGGGCATCCCAGGTGGATCTTGGTTGGGTACGTGTGGGAGTCTGTCTCTCTGCCTCCCTGCTTCTTACTTCAGAAAAATACAAAAAGGAAAAAAAAAAGTGAATATATTATCACTACTTAATGTTACATTTAAATATGGTTAAAATTGACAATTTTATCTTACAGGTATTGAAGACACAATTTTAAAAAAACACACAACTGCACAGCAGTACTTCTCAGGGCTAAATCAGAGAGCAGAATTTTCTTTGAAGTCTTTTCTGGTTTCCGATACTCTGCTGTGAACTTCTCGATGCCGAACAAGGTGGGAGTTCTGCCTGAAGCCTTTCCCACAGTCGCTGCACTCATAGGGCTTTTCCCCCGTGTGAATTCTCCGATGTTTAATGAGGCTGGAGTTGTACCTGAAGACTTTCCCACATTCGCCACAATCATAAGGCTTCTCTCCAGTGTGAACTCTCTGATGAATAATGAGCGTGGAGCCATCCATAAAGAATTTCCCACACTGAGTGCATTCATAATTTTTTTCTCTGGTGTGAACACTTTGGTGCCGA
This sequence comes from Saccopteryx leptura, assembly GCF_036850995.1. Classification (NCBI taxonomy): domain Eukaryota; kingdom Metazoa; phylum Chordata; class Mammalia; order Chiroptera; family Emballonuridae; genus Saccopteryx; species Saccopteryx leptura. The sequence goes on along the minus strand of NC_089505.1, from coordinate 82,040,372 downwards.
TTGAGATGGTAGTTTTGGCTGAAGAGTTTACCACATACGCTGCACTCATACGGCCTCTCTCCAGTGTGATTTCTCTGATGTCTGATGTGATTTGAGTTGTGCTTAAACAGTTTCCCACATTCATTGCACTCGTAAGGCCTTTCCCCACTGTGAGCTTTCTGATGTCTCTCCAGTGTAAAATGGAACCTAAAGAACTTTCCACAGTGGTCGCATTCAAAACGCTTTCCCCGCGTGTGGACTCTCTGATGAATAGTAAGTGTGGGGAAGTCTAGGAAACACTTCCCACATGTGCTGCACTCGTACGGCCTGGGTCCGGTGTGAACTCTTTGATGTCTTTCTAGTGTAAAGGTGTACCTGAAGAATTTCCCACATTTGCCGCATTTATATGGCTTTTCTCCAGTGTGAACTCTCTGATGAGTGATGAGCGTGGAGCTGTCTTTAACACTTTTCCCACACTGGCGACACTCATAGTTCACCGGCCTGCTGTGAACTCTTTGGTGTTCAGTGAGGCCAGACCTTTGACTCAAGAATCCCCCACCTTCAAGGTGCTCAGAGGGCTTTATTTCAGTGTGCATGTTTTGGTTTTCAACAAATATCTCTTTGTGGCTAAGGGATTTTCCACATTCATCACACTTATAACTGCTCTGTGCCCTTTCCAGGGTCTCCCTGCCCTCAGTGCTTTGAGGGGCCTGGTGCTGGGGAAGGCCTGTGCTCGTTGTGAAGTCCTTTCCAAGCTCCCTGCATGTCAATGAACTCTTGGCTGTGTGAACACTGCAGTTCTTCATGGATAAAGCCCTCTCCTCCTCCCAACCAGACAGCTTCCTTCTACCCTGCTCCTCATGGCACAGGGGGAGACCGGCCACACATGTGTACACCCCCTGCTGAGTATGGGTGCCAGCTTGCTCAGCTAGACACAAGATGTCTTTCAAAAGCGGGCCACATGTCTCACAAGAATGAGCCTTCTGGAAGCACACATCTGGCTTTGGAGTCCTGACCTGGGACACCCCTGCAGAACCGCCTTGCTGTGAAGGTGTCTCCTCACCCTGGGCTCCGTGACAGCCACCTGTAAGCAAAGATATGCTGAAGTGCATGCTGACTTTGGTGGCAGGGGCAGCCCCATTAGAAATGTTGCCCTGGCCGGATACTTCGGCTGGTTAGAGCACTGTTCCTGACACGCAAGGGTTGCTGGTTAGATACCTAGTCAGGGCACTTACAGAAACAGACTCTCTTTCTCCCTTCCTCTCTCTCTAAAAATCAATAAATAAATGTTTAAAATATTAAAGAAATGTGCATCAGGCACACCCATGAACAAGGGACTACTGACAGGCAAGGGAGCACAGAGACGGTGACAGGAAGCCTGCCGGGCAAAGCAAGGCCTGGGAAGCTAACGACGGTAGAGCCCGGCGATGGGTAAAGCCAACACAAAAGGGGAAAGGGCAGGGAGGAGAGGCAGGCTCTCAAGGCCACTCCTCTATGAATGGTGTTCACCAAGGGCATGGCTGCCGGTGACTGGTCAGCACCGTGTGCCCAGGAAGAGGCCAGTCCAAGGGGAGAGACAGGAAAAGGCAGTGAGCAATACATGCCCAGAATGACCCGACCTGTGACATCCACACATTCTAAAATGACAACTTCAGAGGAAGGCCTCTGAAAAAAAAACAACCCGGTGATCCCCACTAGTGACCATTTGGGGGGTAAAATTCCTGGTACAGCAGACCCATAAATATGTCATTAAAAAGCAGGGGAAAGCGGGGGCACCCAACCAGGGTAAGGTCAGGTCTAAGGGATCTCTCACACAAACAGCAAGATTTCTGACTTCTGCACCCTGTCTTTTGAATACTCAGAGCAGCACGGAAGCAGTGTCTTGGGGACAGCAGGGACAGTGCACACAGGCCGGCCCTGGCACCAACCATACATATGCCAGGAAATCAGGAGAGGAAGTCATACCTATGGTCTTGCGTGAGAAGGACAGAGTGGCCCTGGAAAGGAACAGAACAGCACCCAGCCCAGGACCCGGGGTGGCCATTGAGGGCCTTACCAATAGAACACAGAAGTGCCAAGTTCTCCAGCATCACACGGCAGTACAGGTGCCTCTGAGCCTCATCCAGGAGGCCCCACTCCTCCTGGGAGAAATGTATGGCCACGTCCTCAAAGACCACACGGCCCTGTAAAAATGGGGGCAGTTAGATCCATGAGCAGTTTCTCATTATGTGCTTTCTTTGATTCTGTGTCTATTTGCCATCCTTTCATGATAGAGCCATACTAACGGCCACACTTGTTTGCATTGTCCCTGTAATCCAAAGCCAATGTCTGACCCAATACCTTAACTCTCACATACCAAGTGAGTATTTCCTCTGCCTGAAATCAGCCCAGGGTGAGGGCTGACAGCAAGGACAGCCCCTAAGCCAGGAGATCCACAAGAATTGTCCAGACTAGTCAATCTTTTTTTTTTTAATTATTATTTTATTTTGCATTTTTCTGAAGTGAGAAGCAGGGAGGCAGAGAGACCAGACTCCCACATGTGCCCAACCAGGATCCACCTAGCATGCCCACCAGGGGGCGATGCTACGCCCATCTGGGGCATTGCTCCGTTACAACCAGAACCATTCTAGCGCCTGAGGTGGAGGCCATGGAGCCATTCTTAGCGCCCAGGCCAACTTTGCTCCAATGGAGCCTTGGCTGAGGGAGGGGAAGAGAGAGCCAGAGAGAAAGGAGGAGAGGGGTGGAGAAGCAGATGGGCCCTTCTCCTGTGTGCCCTTGCCGGGAATCGAACCTGGGACTTCCACATGCCGGGCCAACGCTCTACTGCTAAGCCAACCACCCAGGCCTCACCTCCTTAAATTAAAACCCCATGGGTACAATCACTCATCTACTTCTCTCTCCATGGTCTTCAGTCCTTCCCTGCACATTCATCTCCTCCCCGACTTCACAGCGAGTTACCCAAAGTGGTGGCACCGCTGGCTCTATTCTCATCCTTCTCATCGATCACATCACACAGCATCAAACATGTAGGGAATGTGGCAGAAAAGCACCATCTTGGCTGTGAACCCCACCCCTCTCCTGCCATCCAATGTCCCTGGGGCCCCCCAGATATTGCCTCACAGGCTACCAAACCCAGTCTCATCCTTCACCCCTAAGTTCCCTGTGCCAAAGCTGGGGGACCAAGCTTTCACGCCTCCCCTCACCTGCACATTCGTGTTGGGACTCACCTCCCACAGACTGCCCCGGCCAACACCATAGGCACTTCTCTGGCCTTCCCACACGCCCACTGGCATGTGGAATCCACCCCGACAGTGCACGGTAAATGCACCCAGCATCCCAATCCGGCCCAGTTTTGCCCCAGAACGGCCAAGTTCCCCAGCACCAGGGTCACCTCAGTGAAGGTCTCTCAGTTTTACTTAGCTGCAGAAACCTATGTGAGCACCTTAAGGGGCCGGGAGCTCTCCTACTTCTGCCCGGCACAAACTCTCTCATGACAGATGGGCAGTCTCTCCACCCAACCCTCCGTCAGGGCCCCAGACAAGCAAAGACTTGAGCTGATCTCATGTTCCCCTTGACCACCATCCCATGTGAAGACAGTCCAGGCGAGGGTCACCACATAACCTGGCTGAGGGCACAGAGAGGTAACAAGACCTACCCCAACCTCGCTGATCACTGACCTTCTTCATGGAGCTACCTTAGCAACCACTTCAGGTCCACTGTCCCCTCAGAAGGATTTCTGACCCCGGCCGCCCTCCACTGCACAGGCACATGTGCCCACAGCCACTCCGGTTCCTGTCTACATTTGTGGTGCCCATCACAACGTCCAGGTACCCAGTGGAGACAGGAATCTGGCCCCTCTTTTGCCTGCCTTGTCCCTCGTGGCACTACCACCACAACATAAGGATGCCCCTCTGAAATCTGACCTGCAGCTTCACCAGGGTCCACAAGTGGACCATTATGCTGCGAATGTCTCTAACCTGGGCCCCTCCATGAACTCCAGACCTGTGCGTCCATTTGCCACCCGGATGTGTCCACTCCGAGTCTTTGGAACATGAGACGTGCTCAAAACCTGATTGCTTGCATTCCCTCTGAAAATCTCTTTTACTTCACCCTTTCCATATCCTAACTGATGGAACATCCATTCTTCCAAGCAAGACCAAAAGCCCTAGGGTTGGCCCTGACTCCCCATTTCTTTCTTTCTTTCTTTCTTTTCTTTTTTCTCTTCTTCAATGAGAGGAGGGGAGGCAAAGAGACAGACTCCCATGTGTGCCTAACCAGGATCCACCTGGCAAGTCCACTAGGGGGCGATGCTCAGCCCATCTGGTGGCTTTGCACTGTTGCTCAGCAACCGAGCTCTTCTTAGCACCTCAGATGGAGGCCATGGAGCCATCCTCGGAGCCCAGGGCCAATTCACTCCAATAGAGCCATGGCTGCTGGAGAGGGAGGAAAGAGGGGGGGGAGGGGCGAGAGAGAGAAGAAAACAAGAGGGGGAGGGGTGGAGAAGCAAATGGACGCTTCTCCTGTGTGCCCTGACCAGGAATCGAACCGGGGACTTTCACACGTCAGGCAAATGCTCTACCACTGCCCCTGACTCCCCATTTCTATCTCACTCCCCATAACAGGAAATGTCGGCAGCTCTTTGCAACGCATTCAAAAGCCAACCATTCTTGTCGAGCCAACACCAGTACTCATCTGTACTGGGCAATCATCTTAATTCTATCTCCCCTCTATATCTATCCTCCAACTCTGCAGCCACACAGAGTGTGTAAAACCTGGATCTGGATCTGATCACCTCCCTCCTCTGCTCCAAACCGGCCCCAGCTCCCACTGTCCTCACACTGGAAGCTGGGAATGTAAGACTGTCATTCTAGGCCCAGTCCCGGCATGCCCCAACCTCCTGCCACCCCACTCACGATCCCATCAGATGGAACAGGAACTTGCAGTTTCCTAAACATCCAAGCTAAGTCCCACCTGCTACCATTTGAACACTGTGAACCCTGTGACCCAGGATGCCTGTCCCATCTTATACCATTGGTGTCTGAAGCGGAACTGATCCACATAACCCTGGACTGAGTTCAAGACCTTAAGTTGTATGAAACCACAGGGTTTTCAGTCCCCAGACAGGGAGAAGGATGGGTGGAGAGTCTCAGAGTATCACCACTGCTTATGTTAGGTACCTAAACCATCAGGGTGATTATTAGGTGTAGTACCCAGCCCGCTGGGAACAACTACCAGCGTCCATGGAAAAAACCTACTCAAGACACAAACTTATGTCAAGAGGAAGAGAGAGGGAGACCTGCCAAGGGAGGCAGAGACCTCCTCAATCTCCTTCTCCCTTAGCTTTTATTATCAGAAGCAGAACAGAGGTAACAGGATTACAAGGGAGGGAGATCAGGTGACAAGGGGAAGAATGATTTATGGCCATTTTGCAGATATGCAGAAAAGGCTATATTGATCAGAACATTCTTTTCTTTTTTCTTTTTTTTTGTGACAGAGACAGAGAAAGACAGAGAGAGGAACAGATAGAGACAAACAGGAAGGGAGAGAGATGAGAAGCATCAGTTCTTCGTTGCGTCACCTTAGTTGTTCATTGATTGCTTTCTCATATATGCCTTGACCGGGGGTTGCAGCAGAGCAAGTGACCCCTTGCTCAAGCCAGCGACCTTGGGCTCAAGCTGGTAAGCCCTGCTCAAACCAGTTGAGCATGCACTCACGCTGGCGACTTCGGGGTTTAGAACCTGGATCCTCTGAGTCCCAGTCCCATGCTCTATCCATTGCACCACCAACTGGTCAGGCAGAACATTCTTTTCTTTTGCTAATTAACAAGCACAAAGAAAGGAGCAATCCTGCCCTGGCCGGTTGGCTCAGTGGTAGAGCACCGGCCTGGTGTGCAGGAGTCCTGGGTTCGATTCCCGGCCAGGGCACACAGGAGAGCTGCCCATCTGCTTCTCCACCCCTCTCCCTCTCCTTCCTCTCTGTCTCTCTCTTCCCCTCCTGCAGCCAAGGCTTCATTGGAGCAAAGTTGGCCCGGGCGCTGAGGATGGTTCTGTGGCCTCTGCCTCAGGCGCTAGAATGGCTCTGGTTGCAACAGAACAACGCTCCAGATGGGCAGAGCATCGCCCCCTGGTGGGCGTGCCGGGTGGATCCCGGTCGGGCGCATGCAGGAGTCTGTCTGACTGCCTTCCCGTTTCCAACTTCAGAAAAAGAAAAAAAAAAAGAAAGGGGCAATCCAGAACCTCTAGGCTAATTTCTAAAGCCGGTTCACATGCATTCCTTTCTGTCTGCACAAGGGTCACCCACTCACACTTTCTTGGTGTTTGCATCCAAAAGACACTCACTTAGTGATCTGAACTAAATTTCACTAGTCCAAGGCCTAGATGATTCAAGGTTAAATGGGTGACTCCCTACAATTAGGGTGGCTAGGAACCTGAGACACCTTCTACTCACTTGTGCAGGGTCCATGATCATTTCTGCTGCCACCATGGGACCCTGTGAGAAGAAAGAGGTCATGAGAAATGTGTAGCCCAAGACCCTACAAGCTGTGTGGACCAGCACCATTGCCCTGCCCTGGAGCAAAATGATCTCAGACTGACAGTCTAAGTCAGCGCTGACTCTTACCAGCTGGTGACCCTGGAAGACTGGCATCCCTAGGCCTCAGTACCCTCATTTATAAAATGAACATCAGAATGATTTCAGGCCCTGGACAGGAGCTCAGTGGATAGATGGCATATAGATGTCCCAGGTTCAAATACCAGTCAGGGCACACAGGAGAAGCAACCATCTTCTCCCCTTCTCTCCCTCTTCCCTTCCCACAGCCATGGCTCTATTGGAATGATTTGGCCTAGGGCGCTGAGGACAGTTCTGTTGGAGCACATCAACCTCAGGCATTAAAAACAGATCAGAATTCAAGCATCAGCCCCAGACAGGTTGCCAAGGGGCAGGGGAAACCCGGTAAGGGCACATGCGTGAGTCCACCTCACTATTTCCTCTCCATCTACCTATTAAAAAAAATAAAATAGGCCCTGGCCGGTTGGCTCAGTGGTGGAGCATCGGCATGGCGTGCAGAAGTCCCGGGTTCGATTCCTGGCCAGGGCACACAGGAGAAGCGCCCATCTGCTTCTCCACCCCTTCCCCTCTCCTTCCTCTCTGTCTCTCTCTTCCCCTCCCGCAGCCGAGGCTCCATTGGAGCAAGGATGGCCCGGGTGCTGGGGATGGCTCCTTGGCCTCTGCCCCAGGCGCTGGAGTGGCTCTGGTCTCAACAGAGAGACGCCCCGGAGGGGCAGAGCATCGCCCCCTGGTGGGCAGAGCGTCGCCCCCTGGTGGGCATGCCGAGTGGATCCTGATCGGGCGCATGCGGGAGTCTGACTGTCTCTCCCCGTTTCCAGCTTCAGAAAAAAAAAATACAAAAAAAAAAAAAGAATTTCTTCTTCTTCTTTTTTTTTAGTGGGGTGGGAGGGACAGACAGGGAAAGAAAGACAGGCAGGGAAAGAGATGAGAAGCATCAACTCATTGTTGCAACACCTTAGTTGTTCATTGGTTGTTTTCTCATATGTGCCTTGACCAGGGGCTCTAGCCGAACCAATGACCTCTTGCTCAAGCCAGTGACCTTGGGCTTCAAGCCAGCAACCTTCAGGTTCAAACCAGTGACCTCTGGGCTCAAGCCAGCAACCATGGGGTCATGTATATGGTCCCACGCTCAAGCCAGCGACCCCACACTCAAGCCCAATGAGCTGTGCTCAAGCTGGCCACCTTGGGGTTTCAAACCTAGGTCCTCAGCATCCCAAGCCAATGCTCTATTCACGGTGCCACCGCCTAGTCAGGCGAATAATTTCAACTCACAGTGCAGATAGTGATATCGAGCATAAGGCATACCCCTATGTATCAGCTATACCATCCCATGATCAATGGTATTCTATGTTTTCACTGTAAAGGAAATGGCAGGGATTTGAAACTTGGGCATGTACTTTTCCCACTTTCAAAGGTTTTCAGAGGATGTGATATGTAAAAATTCACATCATAAGCAAATACTTAATAATTAGTTAACATTCAGATCATTTATAAACTATATGGATAAATGTATCTAATTCCCTATAGTAATTTTTAACTGCCTACCTGTACACCATTTCAGAGGAATGTTCGTTCACCAGTGTTTAAATCAGTAACTTGCATATATCTTTCAGTTAATGAGCTGCAGGGGGCACTGAGCAGGCAGGTCAGATACTACTTCCTTCAGGACTCAGGTCTGCCTGCAACATGACCCTCTGAGGAGCCTGTGGGAAGGCCCTGACTGGACAGTGGATCACCCTCTCGCTCTGAAGGCTGGAGAACGTGCCCTGGTCGGGGACTTAGCTGCTCCACTAACCCAGATGACCTTTCTTGGGTTCCACGAGGGCCTGCTCAGCCTACAGTGGGGAAAATCTACACCAGCCCACACCTGAGCCTCCACCCCAGGCCAGCTACTTACCTCCTCTGGACCTCCCTTCCTGCAAACATAGGCCAGAATTCACCCTACACCAGGACTCTCCTCTCTGAAGATGCATCAGGGACGCACACCCACCTGTGCCCTGCCCACTGGTTTCCAGCCTCCCCCCCCCTCACTACAAAGCCAATCTTAAATAACCATAAGTCTCTCTCCTTTTTGTGTGTGTATTTTTCCAAAGTAAGAAGCAGAAAGGCAGGGAGACAGACTTCTGCATGCGCCCAACCGGTATCCACCCGGCATGCCCACTACAGGGCGATGCTTGGCCCATCTGGGGCGTTGCTCTGTTGCAACCGAAGCCATTCTAGCGCCTGAGGCGGAGGCCATAGAGCCATCCTCAGCGCCCAAGCCAACTTTGCTCCAATGGAGCCTTGGCTGCAGGAGGGGAAGAGAGAGATAAGAGAGAAAGGAGAGGAGGAAGCGTGGAGAAACAGATGGGCACTTCTCTTGTGTTCCCTGTCTGGGAATCGAACCCAGGACTTCCAGACGCCAGGCCAACGCTCTACCATTGAGCCAACCAGCCAGGCCTCTCTCCTTCTTTGAGCTGGTTATCCAGTTATGTCCTGGTCAAGTCCACACACTGTAACCTTTCAGAAGCTCCAAACTAAACCAACCACGTTCCTGGGCCTCAAAACCTTTTTTGTCCATCTACCCTGGTGATGGTTCCATCTTCTGACATCTCCATGTTGAGACATCTCAGAATCATACGTCCAAATACAACTCACGCTCTTCTCCCTGACACCTGTTCACTGCACTAACTTCCTCATCTCTGTTCCTTAAATGTTGAGGTTCAAGCCTTGGGATGGTCCTTTGTTCCCTACGTTTGTTCAAAAACCACACGTGGCCTGACCTGTGGTGGCGCAGTGAATAAAGTGTCAACCTGGAATGCTGAGTTCATGGGTTCAAAACCCTGGGCTTGCCTAGTCAAGGCATTTATGGGAGTTGATGCTTCCTGCTCCCCCAACCCCCTCTTTTCTCTCTCTCCTTTTCTCTAAAAGCAATTTTTAAAAATCCACATGTGATATAGCAGGAAATCCTGTTGCTCTGTCTTTATGTCCTATAAAAACTCTGGTCACATCTCTACCCTACTACGACCCCTCTGGTTCAGCCTCTCCCATAATCTTCCTGAAGTCTACTGCTGTGTCCTCCTTCTCAGTCTCCCAGCCTTCATTTCCCATCCACTTTTTAGTTTTCTTTATTTTTATTTTACAGAGACAGTGAGTCAGAGAGAAGGATAAATAGGGACAGGACGGAGAGAGATGAGAAGCATCAATCATTAGTTTTTCGTTGCGTGTTGCAACAACTTAGTTGTTCATTGATTGCTTTCTCATATGTGCCTTGACTGCGGGCCTTCAGCAGACCGAGTAACCCCTTGCTGGAGCCAGCGACCTTGGGTTCAAGCTGGCGATCTCGGGGTCTCGAACCTGGATCCTCGGCATCCCAGTCCGACGCTCTATCCACTGCGCCACCGCCTGGTCAGGCCCATCCACTTTTTAACAACTTTAAACTTCAAATCTGGATATACCCCTAAATTAGATTCCTGGACTCAATTTCAACATGGTGGCTTGCCACACAACACCGAACAATTCTCTGATACAAGCAGGGTGTCCAAATCCACCCCCTCGTCCCTTGAGGTGCAGGTTGAAAGCCCAGGCTGTATCTATGTTTCTGACCAACTTGTTATAGATTGTGACAGGGTTGCAGGTGGGGGGCCATGACCCCCTCCACCCTTAAGTGGATGAAGGGACTTTGACAAACTAGACATTCCAGATCCCCTTCCCCCAGGCATCCGGATTGACTCATCTGGGTGTGGAAGGTCCCCTAAGCTTACTTATGGTTAATCTTACACAAATCGCTGAAAGCTACCTTTTTCCTTAACGACTACCAGCCTCCACCCTTGAATCCCCTATTTCACCCTACCTGTTAGAGAACTGGTTGCTGACCTCCGCCTTTTAGATGTCATCATGGCAGATGACCCCCTAATCAACTTCTCTGGACTGAACTTGGGTGTCCTCCTTCAGCCGACCTTACAGAGTGGAGGTTCCAAGCCCCCACCACCACCACCATTCCTGGGCAACTCGATTTCGATGTCACTTGCAAGCCCAGGTTGTTACCTGTACTTCCAACTCACTAGCTGTAAATGTGAGGTTCCCCAAACCCCCTACTCAGTTCCATTAATTTGTTCGGATGGTTCTCAGGACTCAGAGAACACATGTTACTTATTAAGCTACAAGCTCATTATAAAAGGACATAGATCAGGAACAGTTAGAAGGTGTGGGGAATGAACACGGTACTTCCACGTTCTCTCCAGATATGACTCATCCCAAATCTACAAGTGTTCCCCAACATAGCAGCTCTCTGAACCCAGTCCTTTTACGGTTGCATAAAGGGCCACTGCACAGGCATAATTGATTAAAAACCATTGTCCATGACCACAGATTATCCTCTAGCCTCTCTCCCTGCCTGGAACTCAGGGTCCATAGATGTTTTTCCAAAAGTCACTCGACCACAGAACAAAAGACAAATCGATCCACCTCAACACCTGGGAAATTCCCAGGATCTGAGGAGCAGTGAGTCAGAAATGATGATGAAGACCAAAATACTGACGAGAAATATATTCTGACCACCAGAATGACAAAATATGTACTGTACTTTTCACTCCATAAGATGCATCTTTTCCCCCAAAAGTGGAGAGGAAAATGCCCGTGCGTCTTATGGAGCAAGTGCTCTTTTTTTCTTTTTATTTTAGCTGCTGCGGGTTCCCAGACAACTAGAAGAGTATTTGAACATTCAAATCTCTTCTCATTTCTTAATAATGGTGCTCATGGTTGTTAATACTGTTGTTGAGTTTATATGGTTGACATATTGTGGGATATTTTATTAAATATTTTAACATACCATTTCATTCAGAATATTATTTTTATTTTCCTACATAAAATCCTAGGTGCGTCTTATGGAGCGAAAAATACGGTATTTCTTAGAAATCCCATCGCAACCTTGGAAGAATTCCTACCGCCCAGGTCCTCACTTCATGTGACATTCTCCTCGCCCCTGACACTTTGACACGGAGACCCCGGTTGGCCCAGGGCTCAGGTCGCCCCCAAAGGAACTTTTTATTCCCCCACCTCCCAGGGCTGACACGGACCTCACGGAGACGTCTCCCATTCGTGCCCCTAGCCCCAGCGGTGAGGTGAGGCCGGGGGACGCAGCACCCACCTTAGTCGGGCTCATGGGCGCGGCCCCGCCACCGGCCTTAAGGAAGACGGGGAGGGAACAGGGTACCCTCGGGCCTCCACCGCCGCCTCAGGGCCGCGAGGACGACATCTTCCGCGCGGCGCTTTTGTTCCTCCGTCGTCCGCGTTCAGAAACCTAGAAGAACCCCAAGAACAGCGCGATAGCGAGCACGGAAGACATAGCACCAGAAGTCCTGCCTTCGCTGCGCGTCGGTTCGTAAGCGGCTCCATGCTGGACGCTCACTGGCTTCGCTGGCCGCTTATCGGTTGTCGCAGAACATTCTGGGTAATGTAGTTTGCAACTGGTTCCACTGTGTGGGCCGCTATTCCTTCCGAGTTTGGGAATAAGCGTGAGGGGCGCTGGGAAATGAAGTTCCCCGGGCTCCAAGGACGCTCTGGGGCTTTGTAATTTTTTATTTTTTTTTTTACAGGGACAGAGAGAGTCAGAGAGAGGGATAGATAGGGACAGAGACAGACAGACAGGAACAGAGAGAGATGAGAAGCATCAATCATCAGTTTTTCCTTGCGACACCTTAGTTGTTCATTGATTGCTTTCTCATATGTGCCTTGACCATGGGCTACAGCAGATGGAGTGACCCCTTGCTCCAGCCAGCGACCTTGGGTTCAAGCTGGTGAGCTTTTGCTCAAACCAGATGAGCCCGCGCTCAAGCTGGCGACCTTGGGGTCTTGAACCTGAGTCTTTCCGCATCAGGCGGCTTTGTGATTCTTAAAGGAAACGTATCTAGATTTCACTGGGAGGCAGCAGAAGTCTCATAAATTGACATTTGTTATTACAGACTCTGGAACGCACTGGAAATTGCCAAAGGCTAAACAGCCAGAGTCAGGCGTCAATAATGACACTCTCAGCTGTTGACTCATGTGTTTCTAAATACAGGAAGACTTAAGTTTTGTGGTCTATTTAATGACCTTCAGTACACAGGACGGGACAGAGACAAGAAAGGGGGGGGGGGAGCCGTCCCCCTAAACAGAGCATGATGGGAAGTTGGAGGAGGGGGTAACTTTCCTACTTGGATAATCAGGGATTGTGTCCTACCTAGAGAGGATCACTTAAGAAAATACTTTTTTTTGCCTGATCAGGCGGTGCTGCAGTGGATAGAGCGTAGGACTGGGATGCGGAAGGACTCAGTTGAGCGCGGGCTCATCTGGTTTGAGCAAAAGCTCACCAGCTTGGACCCAAGGTCGCTGGGTGGAGCAAGGGGTCACTCGTCTGCTGAAGGTCCATGGTCAAGGCACATATGCGAAAGCAGTCAATAAACAACCAAGGTGTCACAACGAAAAACTGATGATTGATGCTTCTCATCTCTCCGTTCCTGTCTGTCTGTCCCTGTCTAACCCTCTCTCTGACTCTATCTCTGTTAAAAAAAAAAAAAATTTAGCCTGACCTGTGGTGGCGCAGTGAGATAAAGCGTCGACCTGGAACACTGAGATCGCCGGTTCGAAACCTTGGGCTTGCCCGGTCAAGGCACATATGGGAGTTGATGCTTCCTGCTCCTCCCCCTTCTCTCTCTCTCTGTCTCTCTCTCTCACCCCTCTCTCACAAAAAATCAATAAATTAAAAAAAAATTAAAAAAAAAATATATATATATATACTTTTTTCATTCATTAAAAAAATTGGGGGGAGGGAGCAGAGGGAGGGGTTTGGGGAGGGGAGGAGCACAAAGAAAACCAGTTAGAAGGTGTCGGAAGACAATTGGACTTTGGGTGATGGGAATGCAGCATAATCAAATGTCAAAATAACCTAGAGATGTTTTCTCTGAACATATGTACCCTGATTTATCAATGTCACTCCATTAGAATTAATAAAAAAATGTTTAAAAAAATTTTTATTAGCCCTGGCCAGTTTGCTCAGTGTTAGACGATTGGCCCGGTGTGGAAGTCCCAGGTTTGATTCTCAGGGCACACGGGAGAGGCAGCCATCTGCTTCTCCACCCTTGCCCCTCTCCTTTCTCTCTCTTTCTATTCTCCTCCTGCAGCCAAGGCTTCACTGGAGCAAAGTTGATCCAGGCACTCAGGATGTCTCCATGGCCTCCACCTCAAGCCTTAAGAAGAGCTCGGTTACTGAGCAACGGAGCAATGCCCCAGATGGGCAGAGCATCCTCCCCTGGTGGGCATACCGGGTGGATCTTGGTCAGGTGCATGCTAGAGTCTGTCTCTCTGCCTCCACACTTCTCACTACAGAAAAATGTTATCGATGAAATTAAGCAAAACTCATGGAGATAAAATACCTCAGCAAGGCAACTTTAATAACTTTTGCAAAAAGTGCTTGCTGCTGCTATTGAAAGCCAGCCGGCAAGAGTGTGGGAAGATGGCAAATTTTGTTTTTATCCCTAACTCAGGGCCTAGGATGCTGGGTTTTTCTCCACTGGCTGGAGTGTTGACATACAATCTTATCTTTCCCCGAATGGCTAGCTTAAATGGCGGCATCAAGGTGGCAGAAGACATGGGGATATCATGAACTAGGTAAGGGGGTTGAGGAATGGTTGGATGACCAGAAGAAAAGGGTTGGGAGATGGGTAAACAAGTTAGCTATTTCTCATTCTACTGCCCGGTCAGAGGAATCTGAATGAAGGAGGATGGGAAGTTAGTTGAAGAAAAGAACCTGAGTTCTACATTTCCTTCAAAAATACAAAAAAAAAAAGTTTTTATTGACCTTTAGAGAGAGCAAGGGAGAGAAACAGAAAAACATCGGCTTCCTGTTTCACCCATTCATACCGTGACCTGTTGATTTTTTTATGTGTGGGAACAGAACCCACAACCTTGGCATTTCGCAGGAAGAGGAACATTTTTATTGCAATACATTTTCCTTTTTTCTTCATTGAAATAATATTGCTGCATATCTGAAATATTTTCCATTTCTTTTGAAAACCGGAAAAAGAGAGTTACTTATTACATAACCTTTCCTGCCAGGATAGAGTGGGCCCTTTTTTTTTTTTTTTTGTATTTTTCTGAAGTTAGAAGCAGGGAGGCAGATAGACTTCTGCATGTGCCAGACCAGGGTCTATCGGTATGCCAACCAGGGGGCGATGCTCTGCCCATCTGGTGTGTTGCTCTGTTGCAACTGGAGCCATTCTAGCGCCTGAGGTGGAGGCCATGGAGCCATCTTCAGCGCCTGGGCCAACTCTGCTCCAATGGAGCCTTGTCTGAGGGAGGGGAAGAGACAGACAGAGAAGAAAAAGAGGGGGGAGGGTGGAGACGCAGATGGGCGCTTCTCCTGAGTGAGTACCCTGACAGGGAATCGAACCTGGGACTTCCACACACCAAGCCGACGCTCTACCACTGAGCCAACTGGCCAGGGCCAGACTGGGCCCTTTGAACCTTTGACCACTTGTGCAAAAAGGCTTCTTATCGCTGAGTTAAAGGTGTGGGGTTCTGTGATCTCCTTCCTTGCTGGAAAGTGGTTTATCAATTCACCTGAAATTGCCGCAATAGGGAGTGCACACAGAGTTGAAATCATCTCTGAAAAAAATCTTCTGAAATAGAGGGACAGAAATTTAATAATGGTGATACAGTTACCAAAAAAAATTAGCAAAATAGTTACGGAGAAACATCTGTTACAGATGGAAAAAAAGTTAAGATTTCAGTGAGGTCTGAAGAGCCAGAGAGGAGGTTGAACCTGTGGCTGTGCTGGACCCTTGGCCACTCTCTGGGTTTATCTCCAAAATGTGATTTATTATTATTTTTTTAGACTTGAGAACATCTTGCCTAACAACTTGGAAGGATACGTTGAGACAATATTCTGAAAAACTTGCTGGAAAAGTAAAAATGAATTGGGAAACTGTGCTGTTGTGTGTGTTTCTTGCTCTCACAAATACCTAGTAAGTGCCTACAAGGTTTCAGGAGACACATCTGGAATAATAGTTTCAGGAGACACATCTGGAAGTGGGTGGTCTGCTGTTTTGTATACAGGGTATGTCCTATAATTAATGATTTTGTACTGGATCCTGTATTAACTTCATGAGGAAGCAAGCCTTAAATATCCTGTGTTCAGCATTATGCAATGCTTGACCAAAAAAAGTAGACTGAGCTATTTTTCTCCCACTGTAATTGGTGATTAAACCACCTACTGGTTATACTAGCTGAAAACCATACTCCTGCAAATAAGTATCTGGGTAATGCCTTATGGTCTCTCCTGCAAGTTTTCCTGAATGAAAATCAAAGAGGAGGATCAGCCTGACCTATGGTGGTACAGTAGATAAAACATCAACCTGGAATGCTGAAGTTGCCAGTTCAAAACCCTGGGCCTGGCCCTGGCCGATTGGCTTAGCGGTAGAGCATCGGCCTGGCGTGCGGGGGACCCGGGTTTGATTCCCGGGCAGGGCACATGGGAGAGGCGCCCATTTGCTTCTCCACCCCCCCCCTCCTTCCTCTCTGTCTCTCTCTTCCCCTCCCACAGCCAAGGCTCCATTGGAGCAAAGATGGCCCGGGCGCTGGGGATGGCTCCTTGGCCTCTGCCCCAGGCGCTAGACTGGCTCTGGTGCAGCAGAGCGATGCCCCGGAGGGGCAGAGCATCGCCCCCTGGTGGGCAGAGCGTGGCCCCTGGTGGGCGTGCCGGGTGGATCCCGGTCGGGCGCATGCGGGAGTCTGTCTGACTGTCTCTCCCCGTTTCCAGCTTCAGAAAAATACAAAACAAAAACAAAAACAAAACCCTGGGCCTCCCTGGTCAAGGAACATAAAAGAATCAATTACTATGAATTGATGCTTCCTGCTCTACCCTCCTTTCTCTCTCTAAAATCAATAATTTTTTTTAAAAAGAATTAAGCCTGACCAGGCGGGGGTGCAATGGATAGAGCGTCGGACTGGGACGCAGAGGACCCAGGTTCAAAACTCCAAGGTCGCCGGCTTGAGCGCAGGCTCCTCTGGTTTGAGCAAGGCTTACCAGCTTGAGCGCAAGGTTGCTGGCTTAAGCGAGGGGTCACTCATTCTGCTGTAGCCCCCTGGTCAAGGCACATATGAGAAAGCAATCAATGAACAATTAAGGGGCTACAACGAAAAAATGATGCTTCTCACCTCTCTCTTCCTGTCTGTCTTTCTGTGTTTCTGTCTCTGTTACAAAAAAAAAAGAAAATAATTAAAGTGTTTAGCCCTGACCAGATAGCTCACTTTGTCAGAGCATTATCTTGACACAGCAAGGTTGTGGGTTTGATCTATGGTCAGGGCACATACAAGAATCAACCAATGCATGAATGAGAGGGACACAAGTTGATGTCTCTCTCTCTCTCTCTCAAAATCAATAAGAAAAAAAATTTTTTTTAACAAAGTGTTTATCAAAAAAAAGAATTAAAGTGCTTATTTTTCATATTCACTGCCTGACGTGTGGTGGTACAGTGGATAAAGCGTTGACCTGGAACACTGAAGTCTCTGGTTCAAAACCCTGTGCTTGCCTGGTCAAGGCACATATGGGAGTTGATGCTTCCTGTTCCCCCCCCTCTCTCCTTTCTAAAATGAATAAATTTAAAAAAAATAAATCACCTTTTTTTTTTTGTATTTTTCTGAAGTTGGAAACGGGGAGGCAGTCAGACAAACTCCCGCATGCGCCCGACCGAGATCTACCCGGCACGCCCACCAGGGGGCGATGCTCTGCCCCATCTGGGGCATCACTCTGCTGCAACCAGAGCCATTCTAGTGCTTGAGGCAGAGGCCACAGAGCCATCCTCAGCACCCGGGCCAACTTTGCTCCAATGGAGCCTTGGCTGCAGGAGGGGAAGAGAGAGACAGAGAGGAAGGAGAGGGGGAGGGGTGGAGAAACAGATGGGCACTTCTCCTGTGTGCCCTGGCCGGGAATTGAACCTGGGACTCCTGCACGCCAGGCTGATGCTGTACCACTGAGCCAACCGACCAGGGCCGAAATCACCATTTATTAGAGCGAACTTTGGATGTTTATATAAATTCTGCAAGTCAGCCTGTCAACAAGTGTTACTCCAGTGACTAACATTCTGAAAGTTAGGAAATCATTGCTAGTATCAGGCTCCTAAAATTCAGCGAGGCAGTGATTAGATCCATGAGGTGTGACCACAATAATACACCAGAAAGTCAGTCAAGCATTAACCACCATGGCTTATGAAAGTCTGCTAGGTCTGAACACCAGACTTTCCAAACATTTATGTTTCAGTAGCTTGGGCTTGGTTTGAAAAAATAGCCATATACATAGAGCTCTCCTGTGCAGGAAAATAAGAAGCTCACTTCATTTTGCCTTAGATTACAAGTTCAAATAATTGTTACTGGCCCTGGCCGGTTGGCTCAGCGGTCGAGTGTTGGTCTGGCATATGGAAGTCCCAGGTACAATTTCTGGCCAGGGAACACAGGAGAAACGCCCATCTGCTTCTCCACCCTTCCCCTCTCCTTTCTCTCTATCTCTCTCTTCCCCTCTCACAGCCAAGGCTCCATTGGAGGAGCGTTGGCCCAGGCACTGAGGACAGCTCCATGGCCTTTGCCTCAGGTGCTAGAATGGCTCCAGCCCCCACGGAGCAATGCCCCAGATGGACAGATCATTGCCCCCTGGTGGGCATACTGGATGGATCCCGGTCAGGAAATGCGGGAATCTGAGTGCCTCTTCGCTCTCACTTCAGAAAAATACACACACACACACACACACACACACACACACAAACACAAACACACACAAACAATTAAAAATAAAAAATAAAATTTAATGTGGAAGCAACTCAAGTATGTATTGATGGATGAGTGAAAAAAGAAACATGATATATATTCAGCCTTAACCAAAAAATGGGAAACTCTTGCATATGCTACAACATGGATGAATCTTGAAAACATGATAAGTAAAGTAAGCTTGTCCCAAAAGAGCACATCTGTATGATTTTACCAAATGATATCCCCAGAATAGTCAAATCCATAGACAAAAGGCAGATTAAAGTTTTCCAGAGATAGGGTGTGGGGGAAGGAGTAATGGAAGTTGTTGAATAGCATAGTTTGAGTTTTGCAAGAAGAAAACAGCAGAGAAAGGCTGCACGACTGATTGTTATGCCTTGCCGCTTTTGCTCAACCCCTTGTTCAGAGTAAACATACCAAAAGGTGATAGGTATTTCTAACAAAACCCACGATTTTCCCCTTCTTTCAGCCTTCAGCTGACACACTAGGGCTTTTGACTGAACAATATTCCTCATGATCTGTGATACTAGCCTTGCAAATGTAATAGGAAGAGACTTGTCAATCAACAAGCTGCAAAACAAAACAAAACCCTACAAGTAAGAGAAAAAATTATCTGAGCAAATTTAAAGCATATAAATCGTCCATCAGGTGAAAATAAAGATGCTACACACCAAAAACTGATGAGACCCAGGAAAACAAGTGCTTAGAGGCAACAGTGAAGCTTTAAAAAAAGAAAGATATCTAAAACCTAGGCTTCTGCCGTGGCACAGTGAACAAAGCACTGACCTGGAATGCTGCGGTTGTCAGCTCGAAACACCAGGCTTGCTCAGTCAAGGCACATACAAGAAACAACTATGAATTAATGCTTCTTGTTTATTCACCACTTCCTCCATCTCTCCAAAATCAATCAGTAAAAAAAATTAACAGAAGAAAAAATCTAGGTTTCCGGGTTAAGAAAGGAGAAAAAATGAAATTAAATAACCTTAAAGAAAGGAGGAGACAGGAAACAAGAAAGATGAAAACAAAACCATTCACATAGAAAACCAAAGCAAACTCTAAAAAATGTGTAAAACGAAGAGTTGTTTCTTTCAAAAGATAGCTAAAATTGATAAAACTTTATGCAGGCTGACAATTAAAATAAGGAAGAAGTTAAATTAAGGAAATCAGGAATGAAGGGAAGATACAACTTATGCTACAGATATTAAAAGCATTATAAGGAAATATTATCAAGTCTTTATCCCTTGAAGCTAGACAATTCAGTTGAAATGCATGGATTCCCAGAAAGACACAAATTATAAAAATAAGTAAGTAGAAAGTCTATATAGTACTACACTAAATAATTTTTATAAAAAAACTTCCAAAAATAAAATCTCGGCCCAGATGCCTTTACAAGAAAATTACAACAACCCATTTTACAAAAAAGATTCAATTACCATTCTCAGTTGAGAGGACAGTTCGAGACCGCAGGTGTCCTCCAGTCCTTTAAAAAAGAAAAAAAAGGAATCTCCAACCTCTCACAAACTCTTCCAGATAATAAAGGAGAAAACAAATACCAACTCAATCAGTGACATCAGAATTCCTCTAACATTGAAGACAGAGACATCACAAGAAAAGAAAAACTACAAACCAATCATCCCACACCAATATAGATAGAAAATACATTTAAAAAATAAGAAAACAAGGCCCTGGCCGGTTGGCTCAGTGGTAGAGCGTTGGCCCCGCGTGTGTGTCGGGATTGATTCCTGGTCAGAGCACACAGGAGAAGCGCCCATCTGCTTCTCCACCCTTCACCTTCTCCTTCCTCTTTGTCTCTCTCTTCCTCTTCCGCAGTTAAAGCTCCATTGAAGCCAAGCTGCCCCAGACGCTGAGGATGGCTCCATGGCCTCCACCTCAAGCACTAGAATGGCTCTGGTTGCAATGAAGCAACACCCCAGATGGGCAGAGCATTGCCGCCTGGTGGGCGTGCCCAGTGGATCCTGGTCGAGCGCATGATCCTGGTCGGGTGCATGCAGGAGCCTGTCTCTCTGGCTCCCCACTTCTCACTTTAGAAAAATACACACACACACACAAAAAAAAGTAAATGGAAGGCAAAAACCATGGGCCAAATAAAAAACATAAGGCTAGTATGAGCCAAAAGTAAAGTTTATTTTAAAAGTGCCTGGATGCAAACAGGCTGAAACCCTTTGCTGTCCTCATAGGCTGGTCTTGATTGTGGATTTTCTCGTGATGAACAAGGTGGGACCTTCTAAAGAAGGCCTTCTGACATTTGCTGCACTTGTAAGGCCTTTCTCCAGTGTGGATTTTTTGATGCTCAACAAGTATATGCTTGTGGCTAAAAGCTTTCCCACATTCACTGCACTCATGAGGCCTCTCTCCAGTGTGATTTCTCCAATGTTTAATGAGGTTGGAGTTGTCCTGAGAGAATTTCCCACATTCACTGCACTCATATGGTCTTTCCCCAGTGTGAACTCTCTTATGTCTAATGAGTCTGCAGTGGTACCTAAAGGATTTCCCACATTCTCTACACTCATAAGGCCATTCTCCAGTGTGAATTTGCTGATGTTTCACAAAGTTGGCATTGTACTTGAAGAATTTTCCACATTTGCCACACACATAATGGCTTGATTTAGTATGGACTCTCTGGTGACCCATGAGTGTGGACTTGTGCCTAAAAAATTTCCCACATTCCCTGCACTTAAAAGGCTTCTCTCCAGTGTGAACTCTCTGGTGTTGAACAAGGTGAAACTTCCTAATGAAGGCCATCCCACAGTCACTGCACTCATAAGGCCTTTCTCCAGTGTGAACTCTCTGATGTCTTATCAGTCTATCGTTGTATCTAAAGAATTTTCCACATTCTCTGTACTCGTAAGGCCATTCTCCAGTGTGATTTTGCTGATGTTTCACAAAGTTAGCTTTGTACTTGAAGAATTCCCCACATTTGATGCACTCATAATGGCTTGATTCCATGTGGACTCTCTGGTGACCAATGAGCGTGGACTTGTACCTAAAAAATTTCCCACACTCACTAAAAAAAAAAAAAAAAAAAAAAAAAAAAAAAAAAAAAAAAAATTTCCCACACTCACTGCACTCATAAGGCCTTACTCCAGTATGGATTTTCTGGTGCTGAACAAGTAGCTGTTGTCGGCTGAAGCTTTTCCCACACTGAGTGCACTTGTAATCATTCTGTCCACTTTCAAAGGCCTCTCTGCACTCGGTGTCCCCATGTGGCTTCCAGCCACTGTCAGAAGGCAGGTGCTGGAGTTGTCCTGTGCTGGCTGGGAAGTCCTTTTCACTTTTATTGCATGTGAAGGTCTCCTTTGCCATGTGAGTGCTGCCACTGATCACGAATGAAAGCCTCCCCTCAAAGCTTGGGGGCATATTGTCTTCTATCTGCTCCACATGGTGCTGATGCAAATTTGTCCCACAAATGTGTAGTCCTTGATCAGAGTACATGTCACCTGGCTCAGCCAATTGCAAAATGTCCTTCTTCTCACAGGGTTGGGTCTTCTGGGTGGAAAGACCTGGTTTTGGAGTCCTGACCTGAGACACGCTGGCAGAATCACCTTGCTCCAAAGGGGTCTCGTCATCCTGGGCTCCATGCAAACTATCTGAAAGCAGAGAAATGCCAGTGATGTACGTACATGTTGACTTTGGCGGGAGGGGGCTGCCCCATGAGAAACGTGAGTGAGACACACCCATAAAATAATGCTTGGACTGCGGATAGGGAAGGGGGCCCAGAACCAGCGAGAATAAAGCCTGCTGTGCAGAGGTGGGCCTGGAAAACTCAGTCCTGATGACGAGAAAGGAGTCAAGACAGAGGTCTTAATCCATTCAGGCTGCAATAACAGATTACCACACACAGAGTGGGTGGTAATTTAACAACAATAATCTTTTTTTTTTTTTAATTTTTCTGAAGTTAGAAGTGGGGAGGCAGACAAACTCCCACATGAGTCTGACCAGGATCCACCTGACATGCTCACCAGGGGGCAATGCTGTGCCCATCTGGGGCATTGCTCCATTGTGGCCAGGCCACCGTTGCGGTCAGGCCATTCTAGCGCCTGAGATGGAGGCCATGGAGCTGTCCTGAGTGCCCGGGCCAATTTTTGCTCCAGTAGAGCCTTGGCAGCGGGAGGGGAAGAGAGAGACAGAGAGAAAGGAGAAGAGGAAGGGTGGAGAAGCAGATGGGCACTTCTCCTGTGTGCCCTGACCGGGAATCAAACCCAGGACTTCTACACGCTGGGCCAATGCTCTACCACTGAGCCAACCGGCCAGGGCAACAACAATAATCTTTTTTTTTTTAATTTAATTTAATTTTTTTTACAAGGACAGAGAGAGAGTCAGAGAGAGGGATAGATAAGGACAGACAGACAGGAATGGAGATGAGAAGCATCAATCATCAGTTTTTCGTTGCAACACCTTAGTTGTTCATTGATTGCTTTCTCATACGTGCCTTGACCGTGGGCCTTCAGCAGATCGAGTAACCCCTTGCTTGAGCCAGCGACCTCGGGTCAAGCTGGTGAGCTTTTTGCTCAAGCCAGATGAGCCCGCGCTCAAGCTGGCGACCTTGGGGTCTTGAACCTGGGTCCTTCCGCATCCCAGTTCGACGCTCTATCTACTACGCCACTGCCTGGTCAGGCAACAACAATAATCTTATAAACAACAACAATTTATTTATCACAGTCCTGGAGGATAGAATGCCGAGATCAGGATGGCAGCATATTCAGGTGGGGGCCCTCAGAAAGGGGCTACGGAGCTCTGTGGGGGTCTCTTTTATTAGAACACTAATCTCATCCATGAGAGCTCTGCAGTAATGACTTAATCACCCCCTAAAGGCCCAATGTCCTAATACCACCACTTTGGGCATGAGATTTTCTCTCTCTCTTTTTTTTTTTTTTGTTGTTGTTGTTGAGAGAGACAGACTGACAGAAAGGGAGTGAGATGAGAAGCATCAACTAATTGTTGCAGCTCCTTAGTTGTTCATTGACTGCTTTCTCACATGTGCCTTGACCAGGAGGCTCCAGTTAAGCCAGTGTCCCCTAGCTCAAGCTATTGACCTTGAGCTCAAGCCAGAGACCTGGGGAGTACTCAGAGCACCAGGGAAAGTGCTTCTTGGGCACAAGGCACACAGCCTGGTCTGGAACCAACTACATAGGTGCCAGGAAAACAGGACAGGAAGTGGTGCCCACGGTCTCACAGAGTTGCCCTTAAAAGGAATAGAACAGAGCTCAGCCCAGGATCCTGGGTGGGAGTGAGGGCCTTACCTACAGAACACAGAAGTGCCAAGTTCTCCAGCATCACACAGCAGTACAGGCGTCTCTGAGCCTCATCCAGGAGTCCCCACTCCTCCTGGGAGAAATGTATGGCCACGTCCTCAAAGGCCACATGGCCCTATAAAAATAATGACAGGTTGGTTGCTGAGCAGCATGTTTTAACTGTGTTTCTGTGGATTCTAAATTTGTCTATTTGCCCATCCATTAATTACTGGTTAAACTACTGACCCAAATTGTATCATCCTTGCAATTGAAAGCCCATTAATGAACAAAATTTTTAACTAACTCTCACACACTAAGTGAGAATTTTTCCCTAATCTAAATCAGCCCAGGGCGGGGTATCAGACAGCGAGGACAGCCCCTGTGCCCCAGGAACACTAGCCTTATACAAACTAAGCAGCCCAGAGCTGTCATACCCCACGCCCTGCATTTCCCTGGAATGGCACAATAAAGGCTCTGGCCTAAGCTTCCCTTCCCTCGTACCTCCACACAGAGCCCTGTGTTATGTGGTGAATGCCCTCCTCCCAGTAAATATAATAAAAAACCTCTTTAAATTCTCTGGCCTCTCTATATGTCACTTGCTCATTCACCTCATTAAATAAAAATCCCATGGGTACAATCACTCATCCACTTTTCTCTCCAGGATCTTCCGTCATTACTGTACATCCATCTCCTCCTCGACTTCACAGTGAGAGAGTTATCTGCTGTGGAGGTACAGGTGCCAGCTCTGTCCTTCCCATCGATCATACCACATGGCATCAAATGTGTGGGAGATGAAACAGAAAAGCACCTTCTGTTGGCCCCACCTCTCTCCTGCCAGCCAATATCTCTGGCATCCCCCAGATCCTGTCTCACAGACTACCAGTTTGGGACTTGTCCTTCTCTCTCTCTATTTTAATTTTGTTTGTTTTTCTGAAGTGAGAAGCAGGGGGAGGCAGAGAAACAGACTCCCACATGTGTCCGACTGAAATCCACCCGGCATGCACACCAGGGAGCAATGCTCTGTCCATCTGTGGTGTTGCTCCATTGCAACCGGAGCCATTCTAGCACCTGAGGCGGAGGCCATGGAGCCATCCTCAGGACTCGGGCCCTCTTTGCTCCAATGGAGGCTTGGCTGCAGGTGGGGAAGAGAGAGATAAAGAGGAATGAGAGGAAGATGGGTGGAGAAGCAGATGGGCGCTTCTCCTGTGTGCCTTGACTGGGAATCAAACCTGGGACTTCCACACGCTGGGCCGACACTTTACCACTGAGCCAATCAGCCAGGACCCCTCCTTCTCTCTTAAGTGCGCAATGCCATGGCCTGTGGGTCAATGACTCTGACTCTTGCAACGGGAAAACTCCACCGATATCCCCAGCTCAACCATTGGCACCTCCTCCACACCCTAAGGCAGTGGTCCCCAACCTTTTTTGGGCCATGGACCGGCCTTTAGGGTGTGTCACATGACCGAGACAAGTGTCAAGAGTGAGTCTTAGACGGATATAACAGAGGGAATCTGGTCTTTTTTTTTTTTTAATATTTAGCAACAGCCAGCCAGGAGTGGTTCTGTTGTCATGTGGCTTTTTTTTTTTTAATTTTTATTCATTTTTTTTTTTTAGAGAGGAGAGGGAGAGACAGAGAGGAGAGAGAAGGGGGGGAGGAGCTGGAAGCATCAACTCCCATATGTGCCTTGACCAGGCAAGCCCAGGGTTTCGAACCGCGATGTTTTATTTTTAAAAAATGACCAGATTGCCTGACCTGTGGTGGCGCAGTGGATAAAGCGTCAACCTGGAAATGCTGAGGTCACCGGTTCGAAACCCTGGGCTTGCCTGGTCAAGGCACATATGGGAATTGATGCTTCCAGCTCCTCCCCCGTCTCTCTCCTCCCTCTCTCTCTCCTTCTCTCTCCCTCTCTCTCTCCTCTCTAAAATGAATAAATAAAAAAAATAAAAATAAATAAATAAAAATAAATAAAACATCGTTCAGACTTAAATACAAATTAAACAAAAATAATGTAAGTTATTTATTCTTTCTCTGCGGACCGGTAACAAATGGCCCACGGACCGGTACCGGACCGCGGCCCGGGGGTGGGGGACCACTCCCCTAAGGTATCAGTCTGCACATGGAATCCAGGCCGTGCATGCGAAATGCCTCCAGCATCCAATTCAGACCCTATTCTGCTTATAAACACCAAAGTCCCCTATGCCTGTGCTAAACCCAAGCCTGAAGGTCTCCTGTCACCACCCAGCTTCTTGCTTGAGCCTCAGCTGCAAGGATGCCAGGTTCCTCAGCCCTCTCCCCCTTCTGTATTGCACCACCTGCCCCTGAGTAGTCAGGCCCTCTTCTTCTCTCATCATCTCCTAGCATTTGAACACTCTAAATCCTGTGCCCAGAATTCCCTGCCACATCTTACACCTTCCGTTGTCAGAGATGGGAACAGCTCCCTACAACACAGGCCTGGTGAAAACTCAGGTCTTCAGACTCAAGAGAGTGAGAAGGATGGGAGAAGGTCCGGGACACTACCATGCCCTGAGGAGACATATGTCAAGGTGCCAAAACCACTGGAGTGATAACTGGGATGGGTGATAATGGACACATTCTACTCGCCTGTGCGGGGTCCGAAAGTATTTCTGCCATTGCCATGGGACCCTGTGGGAAGAGGAAGGCCATGAGAATTAAGATAACCATGGTAGGATCCCACCTGCTGAGCGGGAACATCACCCCGGGCCCTGGAGCAAAGTGATCTGAGCCCGATGGTCTGAGCTCAGCGGCTCAGAAAGCAGGTCGGCCTCTCATGAGCTGGGTGACCCTGGAGAAGAACTCAGGGAAAAGAAAATGTTGATGGGATCAAAATGCTTCCAACTCCGTCGGGCTCAAACTGGTATCAAATATAAGGAGTATATACCATGATCAGCTATTATAATCATAGAATCAACAGTTTGATATTTTCAGTACAATGAAGTGGTCAAGATTTGAAATTGAGGTCTTTAATGTTACTGCTTTGTAAGATTTCAGAGGGTTGCCTGACCTGTGGTGGCGCTGTGGATAAAGTGTTGACCTGGAGTTCTGAGGTCACCAGTTTGAAACCCTGGCCTCTCTGGTCAAGGCACATAGAAAAGCAATCAGTAAGAGTTGCGACTTCCCCACCGTCCCTGGGCTTGCCTTTTTCTCTTTCTCACCTCTAAAAGCAATAAATAATATCTTAAAAAAAAAAAAAAAAGATTTCAAAGCATTCACATCTAAAACTACATTCATTGGACACGCATACTTACAGGTAAATTAATGTCAAACCAAGTATAAAGTGTTTGCATAAGTTGACCTGTTGAATAGGTTCATTTCTAACTACCTACCAGTGTGTACAAAATTAGAGAGATGCTGGTTTATTCATGTTTAAATCAAAAAACTTTTCATATATTGTTTTATTTATTTGTTTATTATTATTTTTTTGTTTTTACAGAGAACAGCTTAAAAAATGTAATGCCGTTTATTTAACTTCAAAAACATTTCAGCATTCTAAACATACAAAAAAATAACAAAATGTTGTAAATTGTGTTTTGTACAGAAGGTTCCTGAACTTTCATCAATGCAGTGGCTTTTTGCTGACAACAAAGAGTTCTAGTTTGTTTTACAACAAACAGGTAAAAACTACAGCACTTAACTAAAATCCAAACACTTCTCATGCCTTCCATAGCTAAGAATGGCAAAATGCTACGTCACTATATACAAAAACAAGACAACCTAAAGCTAAATGGATGCCCACTGCAGTGTCCACAGGTCCAGCCTCACATTGAACGCCCTGAGCTACAGCCCCTCCAAAAGGCATCTTCCCCACATTCTCAACGCCAAGCAAAGAGCATCAAAAGCTTGTCTTGGCCCGGGTTCGATTCCCGGCCAGGGCACATAGGAGAAGCACCCATTTGCTTCTCCACCCCTCCGCCGCGCTTTCCTCTCTGTCTCTCTCTTCCCCTCCCGCAGCCAAGGCTCCATTGGAGCAAAGATGGCCCGGGTGCTGGGGATGGCTCCTTGGCCTCTGCCTCAGGCGCTAGAGTGGCTCTGGTCGCAACATGGCGATGCCCAGGATGGGCAGAGCGTCGCCCCTGGTGGGCGTGCCGGGTGGATCCCGGTCGGGCGCATGCGAGAGTCTGTCTGACTGTCTCTCCCCATTTCCAGCTTCAGAAAAATGGAAGAAAAAAAAAAAAAAAGAAGAAGAAAAAAAAAAAAGCTTGTCTTGGTTGTTTTGTTCTTTTTACAAACTATAGATATGTACAGTTGATAACCCAGGATTTCTAGACAATAATCATATAGATACCACCTTACTGATTAAAGAAAATGGCAAAAACATTTTTAAATGCCTTGTCACACCAACAGCAAAGTGCACAGAGTGAGGAGAACACGAGAGCCTTTTCATTTTAAAAATGTTTGGAAATATGTACAACTTTGATACAGTTTCAGGGTGCTCCAGACACCCATGGCCACTTCATGTAAACCACTGACAATTTCTAGAGCTCTTTGAAAGACTACATATATGATCATGATCCAATTGTGTGATTAATCCTAATGAGGGCAACAGACACCTCTTAAGAGCTGTTGTCAATTACAGCACTCCCCTACTCTAGGGTATTCACAAGGAGACAGATATAAAGTTTTTTTATTCATCTTCCTCTTCTCCTCCTCCTCTTCCTCCTCGTCTTCATCTTCCTCTTCCATCTTTTTCTGGGCAACTTTAGCAGGGCCTTTTGCACCATCAAATTTTCCTTTAGATTTATAGTCGGCAACATCCTTCTCATACTTCTCCTTCAGCTTTGCAGCCTTATTGTTGTAAGGCTGCTTTTCATTGTCACTTAAGTTATTCCACATCTCGCCCAGCTTCTTTGCAATATCTCCAATAGAGATGCCAGGGTTTGTGGATTTGATCTTGGGGCAGAATTCTGAACAGAACAGGAAGAATCCAGACAGTGGCCTTTTGGGAGCATTAGGGTCCTTCTTCTTGCCTCCCTTAGCTGGTCCATAATCCTTCATTTCCTGATCATAGCGTACTTTATCTGCCTTTGCCATCTCATCAAATTTAGATTTCTCTTTCCCTGACATTGTCTTCCACCTCTCGGAGCACGTCTTAGAAAATTCTGCAAAATTGACAGGAACCTCTGGGTTTTTCTTCTTATGTTCCTCTCTGCATGTCTGCACAAAGGCATAAGCAGACATCTTGCCCTTGGGCTTCTTGGGATCACCTTTAGCCATCCTGACTGTATTGTTTGCCAGTCTGGGCAGTGCAGGGCACAACGCGAGGCTCAACACTCCCCAGCCTCACGCTAGCTGCCTCCACGAGAGCCGCTTATTTATTTTTAATACTGCAAATATTTTTCCATTTATTTGAGAAAGAGGAAAGGAGAAGGGAGAGAGAGAGAGAGAGAGAGAGAGAGAGAGAGAGGAGAGAGGGAGAGAATGAGAGAAGTATCAACTCATTAACCACTTACTTGTTCCATTTAGTTGTACACTCATTGATTGATTTTCATGCAGGCTGGGCTTGGGGTTAAAACCCACAACCTTAGTGCAAGAGACTACACTGTATTCATTGAGCTACTTTGGCCAGGATGCTTTTCATATTCTTTTTCTTTTTTTCCAGAAGTGAGAAGTGGGGGGCTGTAGACAGACTCCCGCCCAACGGGAATCCACCAGCAAGCCCATCAGGGGGTGATGCTCTTCCCATCTGGGGCATTGCTCTGCTGCAACTGGAGCCATTCCAGCACCTGAGGCAGAGGCCATGGACCCATCCATCCTCAGCGAAGAGCCAACTTGGCTTCATTGGAGCCTTGGCTGTGGGAGGGGAAAAGAGAGATAGAGAGAAAGAGGAGGAAGGGTGGACAAGCAGATGGGTGCTTCTCCTGTGTGCCATGGTCAGAAACCGAACCTGGGACTTCCACACACCCGTCTGATGCTGTACTGCTGAGCCAAACATCCAGGGCGCTTTTCATATATTCTTAAATTGTTTTAAGGACAGACTGAGCTGGTAGTTCAGCTATTGTCCATTCTGTAACCAGGTCTGCCTGCTACATGATCCTCTTTAATGTGCTTGTGTGGGGCCCTTGACTAAAGGAGTGGCTCATCCCTCTTGCCCTGAGAGGTGGAGGTGAGGCTGCAGTGCCCCCAGTCTAGGACCCAGAAGCTCTAACAGTCTGGCTGACTGTTCTTTTACTCCACAGGGAGTGGCCCTGAGGGTTGGGGGCATCCTAGGGCAGAGATTTTAAACCAGCGCAGACCCCAGGCTCTACTGAAGGAAGCGCCTTTCCCCAGAAACCCTCCTTTTCTGCAGATTGAGGCTAGAATCCCCATGTCAGGTCTGCCCTTCTCCGAGGGAGCATCAGAGTTGCCAAGACCCTCTTCCCACGGCCTCCCCTCCCCCACCACAGGGCCCATTCAGAATAAGAACCTTAGGACCCTCCCTCCTCCATCTGGTCCTCAGGCCACGCCTTGGTCACTCCACTACTTTGATGTCTCCATTCTTGCCCCCTTTCTCTACCTCCAGACCCTTTTCTTCACCTACACATATGACATGTCCACCCTGATACATCTCGGGCTCGAGCTCAACATGTCCATTATCTTCCCACTGAACCCCGCTCCTTTCCCTAATTTCCTTAATTCCATACTTTCAGATGTTCAGGCAGAACTACCTAGGAGGCCAGCTGACGCCAAACTTTTCTTTTCCTTGCAACAGTAAACACCTTCTGCTCTATGAAGCTTTTCCAAATTGTCATCACAAGTCCACCGTAGTTGCACTGGGGTCAACAGCGTGACCTCACCACCTCCATTCCTCCACTTGGTTTCCGTCATTTTATTTTGTGACAGAAACAGAGAGAGGGACAGGGACAGAAAGACAGGAAGGGAGATGAGAAGCATCAATTCTTTGTTGCAGCTCCTTAGTTGTTTATTGATTGCTTTCTCACATGTGCTTGACTGGCGGGCTGCAGCAGAGCGAGTGACCCCTTGCTCAAGCCAAGTACCCAGGCCTCACGCGGGGAACAGGCAGCGCCGCTCCATCCGGGCACCGACTCAGAGGTGAGGCCCGGCGCACGCAGCACATACCTGACTTGCGCGCACGCGCGGCCCCGCCTCCGCCTGTGGGGAGAGTCGAGGAGAGTGGGAGGGAACAGGGCACCGGGCCTCACGGTGGCCTCCGTGCAGCGCGGACAGCGCCTTTCTGCCGGTCTTTTCCGGACCACTCACCTCTGAGGTGCTAACCCGGGGAACGACTGGAGGGCGATTGAAATGCCGATCAAAACAAGCGCCGGAAGTCCTGCCCCCTTCGTTTGACTATGCTGTACGCGCGTCGTTCCTCAGCCGCAAAGACTTCTGGGTATTGCAGTTCCCGCATTCGCCACCACCTGTCACTGTCTCACTTTCCAAGTCAGTCCCTAGTGGCGATTAAAGGCCAAATAACAGGGTCAGGGGCAATGGTGAATAGAATGACGGGGCTACTAAGAGGGTAGCACTTCGCTCGTTCTTAAAGAGGACCTACCAGCTTTTTTTTGTTTGTTTGTTTTATTTTTTATTTTTATTTTATTTATTCATTTTTAGAGAGGAGAGAGAGAGGAAGAGAGAGAGAGAGAGAGAGAGAGAGAGAGAAGGGGGGGAGCTAGAAGCATCAACTCCCATATGTGCCTTGACCAGGCAAGCCCAGGGTTTTGAACCGGCGAC
Organism: Saccopteryx leptura; assembly: GCF_036850995.1. Taxonomy (NCBI): domain Eukaryota; kingdom Metazoa; phylum Chordata; class Mammalia; order Chiroptera; family Emballonuridae; genus Saccopteryx; species Saccopteryx leptura. The sequence continues at coordinate 82,009,112 of NC_089505.1, read as the reverse complement.
CTCAGCATTTCCAGGTCGACGCTTTATCCACTGCGCCACCACAGGTCAGGCCAAGGACCTACCAGCTTTCTCAGAAAGCAGTGCAGGGAGTTAAGGAAGATGAGCGGCCGGTTATGTCAGACCCCGGGAGCAGAGCAAGTTCGGAGCAGCGACACCTACAATGGAACCGCGATGTCACAATGACGCAAAGTCCACTCATAGCTGTCGGCCTCCTGTGGCTTTTTAAATACACGTGATCTGGATTCACTTAATAGAGCTAACAATATATGGGGTCCAGAATGAGGAAAGACTTCAGACAGTGGGGGAGACCAGGAGGCACAGAAGTAGGGTCGTGCTGTGACTCTGGTTCCCAGAACGACATTGCCGGTTGTATGTCAGTGCCTATGTTGGAACCCGCTGAAAGACACGTTTTCAAAAATTTACTACTCCATATCAGAGATGTTTTTCAGTTCTTTTACGAATTTGAAACCCATCTGAGAACGTGACTTATTTTATGCCATTTTGTGCCAGAATCATGTGTGCTATTTAGTGACAGAGACACATATAGGGACAGACAGGAAGGGAGAGAGATGAGAAGCATCAATTCTTCATTGAGGAACCTTAGTTGTTCATTGATTGCTTTCTCATATGTGCCTTGACCCGGGGCTACAGCAGACTGAGTGCCGCTTTGCTTAAATCAGCTTGGGCTCAAGCTGGTGAGCCTTGCTCAAACCACTTGGGGTTTTGAACCTGGGTCCTCTGCGTCCCAATCCGACGCTCTATCCAATGCACCACCACATGTTAAGGCCAAACCCACTTTTAAATAACTCTATGCCACTGCAGAGGTAGTGGCATCTTAACATACAAAATAATCCTAATTCCTCTGTCCAGTCCCTGTATCATTGCTGCTATGCACTTCTCATATATATTCACAAATACATACTAGAATCCATTACTATTATTTTTAATTCTTCTGTCTCATCCATGTATCATTGCATTTATTCTTTTCACTTATATATATTCACATACATATTTGAATACATTGCTGCTTTTATGGTGGACAAACTATAACCTGTTGCATTAAGAAAATGTATTATTTTACCTTTACTAATTCCTTCTATTATCTTTTTTTAAAAAATTTATTCATTTTAGGAGAGAGAGAGAGAGAGAGAGAGAGAGAGAGAAAGGGGAGGAGCAGGAAGCATCAACTCCCATATGTGTCTTGACCAGGGAAACCAGGGTTTTGAACCGGCAACCGCAGCACTCCAGGTCGACGCTTTATCCACTGCGCCATCACAGGTCAGGCCTATTAACTTTACTTTGCAAATCTTACCATATATTATTTTCCTTCTCTTGAAAGAATCTAACAGCTTAAAGACATTACTAAAAAAAGAAAAAGTCGAATGAGTAGGGATAAATTTATATGGCTGTGTATGTAGCAGAGGAATGAAAAATTTTTGATAATGAATTAATATGAAACTACATTTAAATTTATTGCTTAAACTTCACTTTCCCACTTTAAACAACTTTGTCAGTGATTGTCAGAATGTAAAAGCATCTTTGTCGTACACACACCATACCACTCTAATATATAACATAGCCTTCCCTATTCTTAATGCCATGCTTCTGCACACACAACATGGATATTAAAAACACATATATGCACTTAGTAAAAAGTCATACAAGAGTAACTGTAGGATTTCTTTTATATAAAATTCTAGAAATGCAAACTATAGTGTGTACCTAGGGATGGCTAAGGTGTGTAGAACTGGGAAAGAGAATAAAAAGGGACCAATGAAAACTATAGAGGCAATGGGTATATTCATTATCATGACTTGGATGATAGTTCCACTGTGCCCATATATGAAAATAACTTTAAACTTATAATAAATGAAACTTATGTCAATGTGTCAATAAAGCTGTTAAAGATTCTATATAAAATTTAATTTCCTTTTTCTCTAGAAATAGCATAATGTCTGGCAAAGCCATACTGACTCCATCAGTACCATTCCCCAGGACTCAGGTGAGTCAACTGATTCTTTCTCAAGACAGAAGGAAATGCTGACAAGTGCTTCAACACGGGGAAATTTTACGAAGCAAAATAAGCCAGTCACAAAAACACCAATACTGTGTGAGTCCAGAGTAGTCAAATTTGAAGAGCCAAACAAAAATTATAGGATAATTTATTACTTCATACTCATTTTGAAATATCCCCTAAACTTTGTGAGCAGTATAGAATGTAGAACACCATTACTATATGATTCTGGAGTAGTCAAATTCAAAGAGACAGAGTACACTGATCACAAAAATTCGGGGATATTTTATCACTTCGTATTCATCTTGAAATATTCCCTAATTTTTGTGAGCAGTATAGAATGTGGTTCTACCTTTGCAGTAGGGTAAAGGTAGAAGTTCGTTAATGAGTGCTGAGTTTCAGTTTAGCAAGATAGAAAGAACACTGCAAATCAGTTGCACAAATATGTGAGTTTTTAACATTAATAAACTGTACTGTTAAAATGCTGGAGGGTAACCTTTGTTACATGTATTTTGCCACTATTAGAAATGTAAAATTAAAAAAAAAATGTATTACAGTGGTTTGCAGGGATAAATGACAGCAGACTTTTGGCTGAGGTCTCCGGCATGAACTTTTAGAGCCAGAATGGGGGGGGAGTTTGGGCTGAGCAGGTGCCTACATACGTGGCACTTACATGCTTTCTCCTTTGTGAAATCTCTGATGTACAAAAGAGCTGGAGTTGCACCTAAAGACTCCCACGTTCACTATACTCAGAAGGCCCTACTTCAATGTGAACTTATGAGGCACTTTTCCAGTGTAATGAGTTTGGAGTGGAACCTAAAAGATTTACCATATTTTTTGCACTCACAAGGTCTTTGCCAGTGTGAAGTCTATTTAATGAGGTTGGAGTTGTATCTGAATAACTCCCCACATTCACTGTGCTCATAGGCCGGTCTTGATTGTGGATTTTCTGGTGATGAACAAGGTGGGACTTTCTAATGAAGGCCTTCTGACATTTGCTGCACTCGTAAGGCCTTTCTCCAGTGTGGATTTTTTGATGCTCAACAAGTATATGCTTGTGGCTAAAAGCTTTCCCACATTCACTGCACTCATAAGGCCTCTCTCCAGTGTGATTTCTCCAATGTTTAATGAGGTTGGAGTTGTACCTGAAGAATTTCCCACATTCACTGCACTCATATGGTCTTTCCCCGGTGTGAACTCTCTTATGTCTAATGAGTCTGCAGTGGTACCTAAAGGATTTCCCACATTCACTGCACTCATATGGCCTTTCTCCAGTGTGATCTTGCCAATGTTTAATGAGCTTGGACTTGTATTTAAAGAATTGTCCACATAAGCTGCATTCATAAGGCCTTTCAACAGTGTGAACACGCTGATGTCTAATGAGTGTGGAAGTGTACCTAAAGAACTTCCCACAATCATGGCACTCATAAGGCCTTTCTCCGGTGTGAACTCTCTGGTGTTTGATGAGTGTAGAGTTGTACCGAAAGAACTTGCCGCATTCACTACAACCATAAGGCCTTTCTGCAGTGTGAATTCTCTGGTGTCTAATGAATGTGGAGCTATACCTGAAAAATTTCCCACATTCACTGCACTGATAAGGCCTTTCTCCAGTGTGAACTCTCTCATGTCTTATGAGTCTGTAGTTATATCTAAAGAATTTTCCACATTCTCTGCACTCATAAGGCCATTCTCCAGTGTGAATTCGCTGATGTTTCACGAAGTTGGCTTTGTACTTGAAGAATTCCCCACATTTGCTACACTCATAATGGCTTGATTCTGTGTGGACTCTCTGGTGACCAATGAGCGTGGACTTGTACCTAAAAAATTTCCCACACTCACTGCACTTAAAAGGCTTTTCTCCAGTGTGGACTCTTTGGTGCTGAACAAGGTGGAACTTTCTAATGAAGGCCATCCCACATTTGCTGCACTCATAAGGCCTTACTCCGGTATGGATTTTCTGGTGCTGAACAAGTAGCTGTTGTCGGCTGAAGCTTTTCCCACACTGAGTGCACTTGTAATCATTCTGTCCACTTTCAAAGGCCTCTCTGCACTCGGTGTCCCCATGTGGCTTCCAGCCACTGTCAGAAGGCAGGTGCTGGAGTTGTCCTGTGCTGGCTGGGAAGTCCTTTTCACTTTTATTGCATGTGAAGGTCTCCTTTGCCATGTGAGTGCTGCCACTGATCACGAATGAAAGCCTCCCCTCAAAGCTTGGGGGCATATTGTCTTCTATCTGCTCCACATGGTGCTGATGCAAATTTGTCCCACAAATGTGTAGTCCTTGATCAGAGTACATGTCACCTGGCTCAGCCAATTGCAAAATGTCCTTCTTCTCACAGGGTTGGGTCTTCTGGGTGGAAAGACCTGGTTTTGGAGTCCTGACCTGAGACACGCTGGCAGAATCACCTTGCTCCAAAGGTGTCTCCTCATCCTGGGCTCCATGCCAACTATCTGAAAGTAGAGAAATGCCAGTGATGTATGTACGTGTTGACTTTGGTGGAGGGGGCTGCCCCGTGAGAAACCTGAGTGAGACACACCCATAAAATAATGCTTGGACTGCGGATAGGGAAGGGGGCCCAGAACCAGTGAGAATAAAGCCTGCTGTGCAGAGGTGGGCCTGGAAATCTCAGTCCTGATGACGAGAAAGGAGTCAAGACAGAGGTCTTAGTCCATTCAGTCTGCTATAACAGATTACCACACACAGAGTAGGTAGTAATTTAACAACAATAATCTTATAAATAACAGAAATTTATTCCTCACAGTTTTGGTGGATGGAATGCCGAGATCAGGACGGCAGCATGGTCAGGTGAGGGCCCTCTTCTAAGTCACAGTCTTCTCATTGGTTCTTCACATAGTGAAAAGGGCTACAGAGCTCTGTGGGGGTATCTAAGAGCACTGATCTCATTCATGAGGGCTCTGCCTTTATGACCTATTCATCCCTAAAGACCCATGTCCTAATACCACTGCTTTGGGCGTAAGATTTTTTCTTTTCTTTTTTTTTATTTAGCGAGAGAGACATACAGGAACAGACAAAAAGGGAGAGAGAAGAGAAGCATCAACTCATAGTTGTGACACTTTAGTTGTTCATTCATTGCTTTCATATATGTGCCTTGATTGGGGGGCTCCAGCTGAGAGATTGACCCCTTACTCAAGCCAGCGAGCTTGGGCTTCAATCCAGTGACCTTTGGGCTCAAGCCAGTGACTATGGTGTCATGTCTGTGGTCACACGCTCAAACCAGTGACCCTATGCTGAGGCTGGTGAGTCCACGTTCAAACCAGATGAGCCTGTGCTCAAGCCGGCGACCTCAGTGTTTCGAACCTTGATACTCCGCATCCCAGTCTGACGCTCTATCCACTGCTCCACCGCCTGGTCAGGCCAGGACCATGTGCTCCTGAGCATCTTTTACCACTCACGTTATCAATATCTATCCTATCAAGAACCCAGGAACCTCTCCACTGCTCAGGTATACACTGATATGGCACATGAAAGTGGCCAGTTTGGGGTGAAAAACAAGAAAAGGAGTGGCAGACTGCGCCCAGAACAATCCAAGAGTAGACAACTATTAGTCTGAAGTTATAAGAATTTCATAGGACAGACAGTAAGAACAACGCAGTGTTTCCTAAAACTAGTAACTATGTTTGTGCCTAAAATTCCTGCCACAAGCAAATCCCAAGAAATTTCAGCAAGAGGAAGGGGAGGGCTAAAGTACCAACTGTCCAGCAGCTAGCCTGAGTGGCCCAACCAGAAATAGCCCAGGTCTGAGGACTCTCACAGAAATGTCAGATTTCTGACTCCTGAGATTGTCTTATGAGTACTCAGCACACCACGGAAGGGGCCACTTGGGGATAGTGTTGGTTCCTGGGTCTGGAATCAATATCACATATGCCAGGAAAACAGGAGAGGAAGTGGTGCCCACGGTCTCACTGTAGGAAGGGCAGAGCTGCCCTGAAAAGAAGAACAGAGTCCAGCCCAGGACCCAGGGTGGGTGTGAGGGCCTTACCTACAGAACACAGAAGTGCCAAGTTCTCCAGCATGACACAGTGGTACAAGCCTTTCTGAGCTTCATCTAGGAGTCCCCACTCCTCCTCGGAGAAATGTATGGCCACATCCTCAAAGATCACACGACCCTGTAAAAATAAGAACAGGAATATTGATGAGCAGCATGTTTTAGCTGTGTTTCTATGGATTCTGAATTTATTTGCCATACATTAATTACAGGTTAAAATAATGACCCAAATTGTTTATGTCACCCTTGCAATACAATGCCCAGTGGAAGAACAAAGTCCTTAACTCACTCTCACACACTAAGCGAGTATTTCTCCTAATCAAAATCACCCCATAGCCCTGACTGGTTGGATAAGCAGTAGAGTGTCGGCCCGGTGTGTGGATGTCCCGGGTTCGATTCCTGGCCAGGGCACACAGGAGAAACGCCCATCTGCTTCTCCACCCTTCCCCCTCTCCTTTCGCTCTATCTCTCTCTTCCCTCCAGCAGCCAAGGCTCCACTGGAGGAAAGTTGGCCCGGAAGAAGAGGATGGCTCCATGGCCTCTGCTTCAGGCTCTAGAATGGCTCCAGTTGCAGCAGAGCAACGCCCCAGATGGGCAGAGCAGGAGTCTGTCTCTCTGCTTCCCGGCTTCTCACTTCAAAAAAATACAAAAATAAAAATTTTTTTAAAAATCAGCCCAATGTGGGGTATCAGACAGCGAGGACAGCCCCTGTGCCCCAGGAACACTAGCCTTATACAAACTAAGCAGCCCGGGGCTGTCATCCCCCACACACTGCATTTCCCTGGAATGGCACAATAAAGGCTCTGGCCTAAGCTTCCCTTCCTCGTATCTCCCCACAGAGCCCTGTGTTACGTGGTAAACATCCTCCTCCAGGTAAATATAATAAAAATCCTCTTTAACTCCACTGGCATCTTTGTGTGTCACTTACTCCCATCCTTAAATTAAAATCCCATAGGTACAATCACTCAGCCACTTCACTCTCCAGGATCTCTTTTTTTTCTTTTATTTTTCTTTCTTTCCTTTCTTTCCTTTCTTTCCTTTCCTTCCTTCCTTCCCTTTCTTCTCTTTCTTTTCTTTCTTTTCTTCTTTCTTTTTTTTTCTTCTCTCTTTTTTTTTGTGACAGAGACAGAGAGAGGGACAAAGAGGAGAGACAGAGAGGGACAGACAGTCAGGAAGGGAAAGATAAGAAGCAACAATTATTCACTACGGCACCATAGTTGTTCATTGATTACTTTCTCATAAGTGCCATGACTGGGGGGTCTACAGCAGACCGAGTGACCCCCTTACTCAAGCCAGTGACCCTGGGCTCAAGCTGGTGAGCCTTGCTCAAACCAGATGAGCCCATGCTCAAGCTCGTGACCTTGGGGTTTCGAACCTGGGTCCTCCCTGTCAAAATCTGATGGTCTATCCACTGCGCCACCGCCTGGTCAGGGTCTCTCTAGGGTCTTCAGTCCTTACCTGCACATTCATCTCCGACTTCATAGTGAGAGAGCTATCCAGAGTGGTGGCACCATGGCTCCTCTCTCATGCTTCCCATCAATCATACCAGACAGCATAAAACATGTAGAGAATGTGGCAGTAATGCGTCATCTTCTGTGAGGCCCTCCTCTCCTGCCAGCCAATTTCCCTGGGTTCCTCCAAATCTTGTTTCACAGACTACCATACTGGATCTTGATCTTCTCTCTTAACTGCCCAGTGTTAGCTCCTGGGACCAACACTTCACAGTTCCCTCACTCACTGGATGACTCTGACTCATCTAAGGTGATGACTCCACCAAAATCCCCACCTCAACCATAGGCATCTCCATCAGCCCTTAAGGTGGCAGTCCGCATATGGAATCCAGGCCGTGCATGGGAATGCCTCCGGCATCCAACTCAGACCAACTTCTGCCCCTAAACACCACAGTCCCCTAGTGCCAGCACTAACCCCAAGCCTGAGGGTCTCCTGTCACTGCCCAGCTTTTTGCTTTAGCCTCAGATGCCGGATGTCACATCTCTCAGCCCTCTCCCCTTCTGCATTGCACAACCTGCCCCGTGAACAGTCAGGACCTCTTCCTCTCTCCTCATTTGGGGCCCAGTGACACTGACCTCCCACCCCCACTCCCGCTCCACTGTCAGCCTACAACTCTCCTAGCTGATCCCATTTCTCCCACAGCTTCCATCTCATGTGCATACTGGCTTTGGAAAACTATCTAGTTCCTCCACCCCACCATCACTCACATACACACACACACACACACACACACACACACACCCCTTGCTTCCTCATCTCTCTCCAATTCCTGCCACTCCAACAAGGTGCCCAATCAAGATACCTCGTACTGAGGCTTTCCATTTTAATCCCTTGTGCTCTAGTGGTGTCGCCACTGTGACCTAGAAATCCTGCCTCTCAAAGCCACAGCTTCATCCTAATCCACAACCAATCACTATGGTGTGGCTGACTCAGTTCTGAATCCATTCCTTGAATCTCAGATATGTGTAAAAGCGCCCCTTGACACCTCCACTTGCAGCAGTCTCTGGAACGTCTGGGACGGGGGAAGAAGTGACTCTATACCTTCTGTCTGAAAAAATCGTCATCCCTGTGGACTTTCCCCATTTTAGCTGATGGAGCATCCATCCTTTCCTAAAGAGCTCAAAAACCAGGGTCACCCCTGGTTCTTCCTTCCCTCCCACCTCCTATCTCCCTCATCCTAGTCTACATCATACAATCTGGTGGCTCTAATTCAAAACACATCCAGAGACCAACCACTGCCCCACCTCCATAGTCACCATTGTTGTGTAGTTACGGCCCACCCTCACCTGCACTGATGCAAGAAATTCCTGCCCTGACTCCTTGCGCTTACTCATATCCCCCGTCTGTCTTCCACTCTGAAGTCAGAGAGAGCCTGTGAAATCTGGGTCACGGCATCTTCTTCTTAGGCATCAAACTTCCCACCAACCACAGATAAGAGGCCCAGGACCTCAGGCTGTCATTCAAGGCTTGACACCTGTGTACCCTTACCCACCACCCACGACCCGTTCCTTATTCCCACACTGCAGCTCCCCTCAATCCTAACTAAACCTCATCTGCTAGCATTTGAACACTGTAAATCCTGTACATAGGACTCCTTGCCACATCTTACACCTTCCGTTGTCAGAAATAGGAACGGCTCCCTACAACACAGGCCTGGTGAAAACTCTAGTCTTCAAACTCGATAGAGTGAGGACAGGAAAAGGTCCAGGACACTACCATGCCCTGAGGAGACACATGTCAAGGTGCCAAAACCACTGGAGTGGTAACTGGGATGGGTGATAGTGGACACACCCTCCACTCACCGGTGCGGGGTCCGGAAGCATTTCTGCCATTGCCATGGGACCCTGTGGGAAGAGGAAGGCCATGAGAAAGAGGTAACCATGCTAGGATCCCACCAGCTAAGATGGAACATCACCCTGGCCCTGCCCTGGAGCAAAGTGATCTGAGTCTGATGATCTGAACTCAGCGGCTCAGAAAGCAGAGTTGTCTCTTACCAGCTGGGTGACCCTGGAGAAGGACTAAGAGAAAAGAAAATGCTTATGGGGGTCAGAATGCTTCCAACTCCATCGGGCTGACATTGATATAAAATATAAGGAGTACATACCATGATCAGCTATTATAGTCATAGAATCAACAGTTTGTACATATTTTCAGTACAATAAATTGGTAAAATTTTGAAATTGAGATCTTTATTGTGACTGCTTTGTAAGACTTCAGAGCATTGCCTGACCTGTGGTGGCGCTGTGGATAAAGTGTTGACCTGGAATAATGAGGTTGCCGGTTTGAAACTGTGGGCTTCCTGGTGAAGGCACATAGAAAAGCAACCAGTAAGAGTTGGGGCTTCCCGCTCTTCCCCTACATCCTGCCTTTCTCTCATTCTTTTTTTTTTTTTTAATTTTTATTTATTTATTCATTTTAGAGGGCGGGAGAGAGAGAGAGAAAGAGAGAGAGAAGGGGGAGGAGCAGGAAGCATCAACTCCCATATGTGCCTTGACCAGGCAAGCCCGGAGTTTCAAACCAGCGACCTCAGCTTTCCAGGTCGACGCTTTTACCCACTGCGCCACCACAGACCAGGCTCTGCCTTTCTCTCATTCTTACCTCGAAAAGCAATAAATCTTTTCTTAAAAAATTAATTTATTGTGTTTACATAGACTCTAATGTCCCCATGTTCCCCAGTACAGCCCCCCTGTTCCCCTCCCCGTAAATCCCAAAAAGCAATAAATAAAATCTTAAAAAAAAAATTTTTTTTTCAGAGCATTCATATCTAACACTACACTGGACACAGATACTTAGAGGTAAATTAATGCCAAACCAGTTAGGAAGTGTTTGCATAAGTTGACTTCTTGAATAGGTTCATTTCTAACTTCCTACCTTGTCAGATTTAGAAAGATGCTGGTTCATTCTTGTTTAAATCAATAAAGTTTTTATACATTCTGTCTTATTTACTTATTTACTATTAATATTTAAAATATTTTTCCACTTATTTGACAGAGGGGAAAAAAGGGAGAGAGTGAGAGAGAGAACGGGAGAGAGGGAGAGAGGGACAGAGGGAGAGAGAAGCATCAACTCATTACTCACTTAGTTGTACACTCATTTATTGATTTGCATGGGGGCTGGACTTGGGGTTAGAACCCACAACTTCAGCACAAGGGACTACACTCTATTCATTGAGCTATTCGGCCAGGGTGCTTTTCATCGATTTTTAAACTGTTGTAGGAACAGACTGAGTTGGTAGGTCAGCTACTGTGCCTTCTGAACCAGGACTGCCTGCTACATGGTTCTCTGTAAAGTGTTGTGGGGGTCCCTTGACTAAAGCAGTGGCTCATCCATCTTGAGCAAGGGGTCACTTAGTCTGCTGGAGCGCCCCCCCCCCCCCCGTCAAGGCATATATATGGGAATGCAATCAATGAACAACTAAGGAGGTGCAATGAAGAATTGATGCTTCTCATTCTTTCTCCCTTTCTGTCTGTCCCTATCTATTCCTTTCTCTGTCTCTGTCACAAAACAAAACAAAAAAACCCCGAACTACCTGGATGGCCAGTTGACGCCTTACTTTTGCTACAACCGTATTTTTGGCAACAGGAAACACCGTCTCCTCTACGAAGCTTTTCCAGGATTTCATCGCCAGTCCCCCTACTGCCACCAGCCCGGCCCAGGCCCCACCGTTTGTTCCCCTGGGGTCAGAAGCGTGACGTCACCGCCTCCATTCCTCCACCTGGTTTCGGCCACTTTGAAAGGACAGCTCGGGACTTGTTCCTCCGACCACCGTCCCTTCTCAGCCTCAGATCATCATCACTCGGGGCGAAAATCCTCGCCCAGGACCCTTGAACACTGAGACCCGATTTCCCACAGGTCTCAGGCCGGGCCTGACGGAACTCTGCTCTCGCCTCCCACGGGAACACGAGCCTCACGCGGGGACCGGACAGCGCCACTTCATCTGGGCCCCGACTCTGAGGTGAGGCCGGGCGACGCAGCACTCACCTGACTCGCGCGCATGCGCGGCCCCGCCACCGCCTGTGGGGAGAGTGGGGGCAAGGGGACGGGAACAAGGCACCGGGCCTCACAGCGGCGCCGTGCAGCACGGACGACACCTCTCTGCAGGCCTTTCCCCGGACCCCTCACCTATGAGGTGCTTACCCGGGCAACAACCAGAGAGCGACCAAAACGTAATTCAGAGCAAGCGCCGGAAGTCCCGCCTCCCCTAGTATGCCTGCGAAAACGAGCATCGCTCCTCAGTTGCAAAGACTTCTGGGTATTGCAGTTCCCGCATTCGCCACCACCTGTCACCGTCTCACTTTCCAAGTCGGTCCCTAGTGGCGAATAAAAGCCAAGTGACAGGGTCAGGGGCAATGGTGAATGGAATGACGGGGCTCCTAAAAAAGGGTGGCACTTCGCTCGCTCTTAAAGGGGACCTACCAGCTTTCTCAGAAAGCAGTACAGGAAGTCACAGAAAGATGAGCGGCCGGTTATGTCAGACCTTGGCAAGCAGGGCAAGTTCGGAGCAGCGACACCTACAAAAGAACCGTGATGTCACAATGACGCTATGTCCACTCATAGCTGTCGGCCTCCTGTGGGCTTTTAAATACACGTGATTTGGACTGTTTATTGAGCTTACAAAGGCCAGATCAAGAGGTAGAGCATAAGGCTAGGACACAGAGGACTCAGGTTAGAAACCCCAAGGTCTGGGCTTGAGTGTGGGATCATAGACACGACCCTGAGGTCGCTGGTTTTAGACTGAAGGTCGCTGGCTCGAAGTCCTAGATCTGTCTGTCCCCCTCTAACTTGCTCTGTTTCTGTCAAAAAAAAAAAAAAAAAAGTGTTGGAGACCGAAAAGCCAACAAGGTTTTCAGAGTTTAGATTTTTGGGGGACAGAGGTGTGGGAAACTGGCTGAAAGCTGACAATCTGCCCAACCCCCCACTTTACTTATTCTGTGAAGTTGCTAAAGGTTGTTAAGCTATGTTGCCGGGCTGTTTATACTCATCCTACCCCCATGTTCCCTGGAAAGACTGGAGGCAAGTTTCTTCTATGCTTTGTTTTGTGTGAAGTTAGGATGTTATGTATGGTGGGGGTTGTGAAGTTGCTAAAGGCTGTTAAGCTGTGGTTCTGGATTGTTTATACTCATCCTACTCCCCATGTTCCCTGGAAAGAGTGGAGGCAAGTTTGTTCTATCCTTTGTTTTGTGTGAAGTTAAGATATTATGTATGGTAGGAGTTTTCTGTACTTGGTAAAATTCTGGGGTTGCCTTAGGCAGGAGTCCCCAAACTTTTTACACAGGGGGCCAGTTTACTGTCCCTCAGACCATTGGAAGGCCGCCACATACAGTGCTTCTCTCACTGACCACCAATGAAAGAGGTGCCCCTTCCGGAAGTGCGGCAGGGGGCTGGATAAATGGCCTCAGGCAGCTGCATGTGGCCCATGGGCCTGCCGTAGTTTGGGGATGCCTGCCTTAGAGATATGATCAGAGATCTCATTGATTTGCTAATGGCCCACTTTGCCCTACATATAAATGAGGAAGTGGTTTTTGAATGGGCTCTATTCTTGCCAGCAAATTTGCAGAGCCCTCCCAAACCCATCCTTTTATTTTTTAAGCATATTTTCTTAATTCCGCGCCGTTCCTACTCAGGACCTGGTATTACTAACTGTGCTGGTTTGCAGCAAAAAGGCATTGTATCTGGCCCAGAATGAAGAAAGACTTCTGACAGTGGGGGAGACCAGGAGGCACAGATGTAGCGTGACGCTGTGATTCTGGTTCTCAGAACAACAACATTTCTGGCTGTATGTCAGTGCCTATGTTGGAACCCACTGGAAAACACATTTCTTCAAAAATCTACTACAACTCCATATCGGAGATGTTTATCAATTCTTTTATAAATTTGAAACCCATCTGAGAAGAATGTGACTTATCATATGACATTTTATGCCAGAATCATGTGTGCTCTTCAAATAGATCACATGTACAAGAGGAGTACCTTGTCCCCCAGACAAAAATATGGGGTGTGTCTGACCTGTGGTGGCACAGTGGATAAAGCGTCGACCTGGAACGCTGAGGTTGCCAGTTCAAAACCCTAGGCTTACCCAGTCAAGGCACATATGGGAGTTGATGCTTCCTGCTCCTCCCCCCTTCTCTCAAATGAATAAATAAATGTTTTGCCTTAAAACAATTTAGTATTTCGCCTGAAATTTCATGTGCAATTTCTTCACAGGGAGTTATGTTCTACAAACATTTTATAATAATGTTTTTATTCATTTATTTCTTTATAGATTTTATTTATTTTAGAGAGGAGAGACAGAGAGGAGAGAGAGAGAGAGAATGGGGGGAGGAGCAGGAAGCATCAACTCCCATATGTGCCTTGACTAGGGTTTTGAACCAGCGACCTCAGCATTCCAGGTCAACAGTTTACTGTGCTACCACAGGTCAGGCACAAAAACATTTCTTGAAGGAAATTGGTGAAAGGTATTAATTATGTTTAGGGTTCAGATATGGTTCTATGAAACACACATGACACGTAAAAGAAGAAAGTTAAGATCTCAGTGAAGTCTGGCCAGACGGGGCGGTGGCACAGTGGATAGAGCATCGGACTAGGATGCAAAAGACCCAGGTTTGAGACCCCAAGGTCGCCAGCTTGAGCGTGGGCTCATCTGGTTTGAGCAAAACTCACCAGCTTGAGCCCTAGGTCACTGGCTCGAGCAAGGGTTCACTCCATCTGCTGAAGGCCCGCGGTCAAGGCACGTATGAGAAAGCAATCAATGAACAATGAAGGTGTTGCAACGCACAACGAAAAACTGATGATTGATGCTTCTCATCTCTCCGTTCCTGTCTGTCTGTCTGTCCCTATCTATCCCTCTCTCTGACTCACTCTGTCTCTGTAAAAAAAAAAAAAAAAAAAAAAGTCTGGCCTGACCAGGCAGTGACACAGTGGATACAGCATCAGCCTGGGATGCTGAGGACCCAGGTTCAAAACCCCGAAGTCACTAGCTCAAGCGCAGGCTCACCAGGTTGAACACGGAGTCTCTAGCTTGAGCAAGGGGTCACTGGCTCGGCTACAGCACCAGGTCAAGATACATATGAGAAAGCAATCAATGAACAAGGTGTCACAACAAATTGATGCTTTTCATCTCTCTCTCTCTCTCTCTGTCTCGCTAAAAAAACAACAAAAAGTGAATTCTGAAAAGCCAGTAAAGGAAGCTGAACCTGTAGCTATGCTGGAACCTTGGCCACACTCAGTTTTTGTCTCCAAAATGTAGCTCTTTAATTGCTTGCAAAAGACATTTAAGACTTGACAGCAAAGTGGTAAGAAATAGGGAAGCTATGCGGTGATCTTGATTGATCTAAGGAACATTCAGTGAGCACTTACTGGTTTTCAGGCAAATGTTATAATACATTGCTTTGTATACATAGGACTGTTTTACTGACTTAGATCAGAATTAGTCTATTTAGCATTTGTGTATCTCTAGGCCAAACTAAAATATTTCTGTAGTGTAGCGGTTACCATGATCACCTTTCAAGGCCAAACTGACAGTCACAGATGTGCAAGTCAACTTTCCTGGGCTCACAAAACGCTTATTATAAACATTCCAGGAAAAGAATGCTAATGTGTGCTTTCACTTTCTGCCCAATACAGAACATCCCCACCTAGGTCCTCCCTGACACTTTCGTCACAAAGGCATAATCCCGGTTCTTTGCCCACAGGCTCTTCCTTGCATGTGACATGTGTTCATGTGTTTCTCTGTGGTGTGCCCATGCTTGCATTTCCAGGGTGGTGAGGTTGTAGCTAAGATATGCCATGGTACGGCTGCCTGGGCAATCATTTTGTTTGGCTAAGCACCCTGCAGGGACCTTAATATGACAAAAGGAAAAAAAAAGAACACTGGAATTTCTTCTACAAACCTTTAGATTTCTTACTCCTGAACTGTCTCTTCTAAAGCTTGACAGCAGCATAGAATAGGGTGCTTGGGGAAATTCTGTCCACTGCACACAGCCCAGCCCTGGCACACACTATATACCAGGACAGGAATTAGTACCCCTGGCCTAGATGTAGTAAACCTGGAGTTCCCTGGGGAAGGAGAAAAATAGTGCCCAAACCTGGACAAAGGAATAGGTGTGAGGACCTTTCCTACTATGACTATTATAATAATTTTACAGATGTTTTATACTTAAAGATTTTTTTTAAATTGACTTTCTGTGACAGGCAGGGAGATAGAGAAAAACATCAGTTTGCTCCACTTATTTATTATGCATTCATTCAGAGGTGGATTTAACTGGCAGGCGCACCAGGCATGAGCCCTGGGTCCTGACTTCTGAAGGGCCCCGCAAAACCCCAACTTTACACTTTTTTCTAATGACACCAAGTTTGGTTTCATATGTGCAATTTTAACATTAATAGTACATAATATTTTTTATTTTAAAATATGGTTAACATGTATTTTTATTTTCCCTGTCTTTTTTAAAGGGGCCCTATATTTTCTTCCCCACATGGGGCCTCAAACGACCTTAATCCACTTTTGCATTCATAGGGCGATTCTTTCATGTGCTCTGACCAGAAGTTGAACTTGGCATCTGGGATGACACTAACAAATTGAATTACCCGGCCAGGCCCTTAAAGATTTTTTATGGCAGGGCACAGCATAATGACACTTAGATTCTTATGGCTTAGAATTAGAGAAGGGGATCACACAAAGGCACAGAGCAGGTTGAACAGGCACACATTATAAACAACCTGTAGTTGAGGGGATATCCTATGTAGAGGAAGTGACCTGGAGCTAGCTACCTTTCCCATAATTCCTGCGGAAGGCCTCATTTGAATAATTTCATAGGGTCAGGGGTATAGGGGCTATTCCCAGTTGCCTGGTATCTGGCTCCACAACATGAGAAATGGTGTATAGCAGTCCAGAGTGTGAGTACCCATTAAGAAAAGTGATAGGCCTGACCTGTGGTGGCACAGTGGATAAAGCGTCGATCTGGAAATGCTGAGGTCGTCGGTTCGAAACCCTGGGCTTGCCTGGTCAAGGCACATATGAGAGTTGATGCTTCCTGTTCCTCCCCCTTCTCTCTCTCTCTCTCTCTCTCTCTCTTCCCCTTTCTCTCTCTCCACTCTCTAAAATAAATAAAATCTTTTAAAAAGTTAAAAAAAGAACTAAGAACACAAAGCAGTCAACAGGCAACCTACTGAGTAGACAAAGACAATTACTAATCATATATTCAATAATTGATTAGTATCAAGATTATACAAAGACTGTTACAAATCAACAAAATAAAGTGATTTTAAAATGGGCAAATCTAGGACCTGGCTGGTTGGCAGTGGACAGAGCATCAGTCTGGCATATGGACATCCTGGGTTTGATTCCTGGTCAGGGCACACAAGAGAAGCAACCATCTGCTTCTTTACTTTTCTTTCCCACTTACCCTCCCACAGTCAGTGCCTTGATTGGTTCCAGTGTCGGCTCTGAGAGCTGAGGATAGTTTGTTTGGTCCCAGCATCATGCCTCAGGCCCTAAAAATAGCTCGGCTGACTTAAGCATTGGCCCAAGATGAGGGTTGCAAGGTGGATCCCAGTCGGGGCACATGCAGGAGTCTGTCTCAGTCTCTTCCCTCCTCTCACTTAAAATGGGCAAATTTAGATGTTTTCACAAAGCATATACACAAATAGCCAAGAAGCACACAATGGTTAATTATCAGGGAAACACTAAACAAAAGTACAGTAAAATACTACTTCAAACCATTAGGAGAGCTGCTACACATGAAACAGGAAATAAAATGTGATTGACAAGTATGTGGACATATTGAAAACCTTGTAAACCTTTGATGAGAATGTAAAATGGTGCAATCATTGTAGAAAACAGTGCTTCAAAATATTAAAACATAGAACTGCCATATAACCCAGCCATTCCACTTCTGGCTATATACCCAAAGAACTGAAAGCAGGATCTCAGGGAGATATTTGTACAGTCAACCTCACAGCAGCTATTTAACATGATAGCCAAAATGTGGAAGCATGGATGAGTCCATCAATGGGTAAATGAAAGGATACAGAAAAAATGGCAAAGACATACAATGAAGTATTATTCTGCCTTAAAGAGAAAGGGAATTCTGAAACATGCCACATTGTTGAGAGGAAAGCCAAAGCACCGAGTGACTTTGTTCCCATCCTGAGAAAGTGAAGGTGGAGACCAAGCACACATGACTGAAGGCAGTCGCGTCCAGGGAAGGCCCAAGGATGCGGATGCTTGGCCCTGCTGGAGCTTTCTGCAGGTCAGGAATCAGACAGCAGATGGTGTGGTGTTATGTCTCAGAAAGAGCAAGAGAAATCAAATCAGTTTTGCAAAACTGAGTAATAAAATTGGACACTGTATTCTGTTAGTTTCTTAGGCATGATGTCATATTTGTTTAATAAACTGAATAACTGCTCTCTCCAAGGCACCTCAATCCTGGAGAGATTGGGGTCCTCCATTTGCAGTGTTGCTGTTGCCTAATACTTTTGCGGCTCCTCTTCATGAGACCCTGAACATTAACAACATCAGCACATATTACACAGAATCTGAAATTATGGTAGATTGAAACCAGCTGCTCACAAAAAGACAATAACTGTATGACTCTTATGTGAGGTGGCTAGATATTCAGAGACATAGCAGTGTGGAGACTGTCAAAGGCTGGAGGAAAACAAGAATCAGAGTTGTTGTTTAATGGGCAGTGTTTCACTTTTGCAGAATGAAGATTACTGGATATTCGTTGCACAAAAATCAATGTGAATGTCCTACAGTAATGAACTGTACAACAAAATAACTTAAGATGGCAATTTATACATATGTGTACTTTAACACAATAACAACCCAGAAGCACATAACTGTACAGGGTACTTTACAATGCGAATCAGAGCAGACTATTGGCTGAAACCTATTCCCTACTTAACAGCTCTTGTAAACTTTTTTCTCTGGTGGTAACTTTTTAGAGCCAAATGAACAGAAGTTTTGGCAAAAGACCCAACAACATTCACTGCACTCAGAAGGCTTTTTTTTTTTTTTCTGTGAAAATTCAATAAGGTTTAATGAGGTGAAAGTTGTATGTTAAGATGTCCCCTGATCTGCTTGTTCTCATAAGGCCTCAGAGCAATGTGAACCCACTGGTGTGTCATGAGTCTAGAGTGGTGCCATAAAATTTCCCACGTTAGCTGCACGCCTAAGGCATTTCTCCAGTATGATTTGTATGATGTCTAATGAGTGTGAAGCAGCAACTAAAGGATGTCCTGTATCGCTGCACTTGTAGGGCTAATCTCTAGCGTGAATTTTCTGGTGTCTAGTGAGTGAGAAGTGGTACCGAAAGAATTTCCCACAGTGGGTACACTCATAAGGTTTTTCTCCAGTGTGAACTCTCTGATAACAATGAAAATGATTCTTACTGATAAAAGATTTCCCACATGCATTACACCCATAAGGCCTTTCTCCAGTGTGAACTCTCTGATGAGTAATGAGTGAGGAGCTGTCCAGAAAGAATTTCCCACATCCACTGTACTCATAAGCCCTTACTCCAGTGTGGACTTTCTGGTGCTTGACAAGTTTATGTTTGCGGAGGAAGGATTTCCCACAGTCGCTGCATGTGTAAGGCTTCTCTCCGGTGTGGACTTTCTGGTGCTCAGCAGCTTTGTTCTTGCGGCTGAAGGTTTTCCCACATTCTCTGCACTCATAAGGCTTCTCACCGCTGTGGATTCTCAGGTGCTCCACAAGCGTATGTTTTTGTGTGAAGGTTTTCCCACAGTCTCTGCACTCATAGGGTCTTTCTCCAGTGTGAACTCTCTGATGTCTCATGAGTTTGGAGCAATTCTTAAACAACTTTCCAAAATCACTGCAACTGGAAGGCCTATCTCCAAAGCCCATTTTCTGGTGACCCATGGGTTGGGAAAGTCTAAGTAAGGCCTTCCCACAAGGCCTTGACATGCTGTGAACTCTCTGATGAATAATGAGTGAAGAGCTGTCTGAAAAAAATTTCCCACATCTGCTGCATGCGTAAGCCCTTTCTCCACTGTGGACTGTCTGGTGCTCCACAAGTTTATGTTTGTGGAGAAAGGATTTCCTACAGTTGCTGCATGTGTAAGGCCTTTCCCCAGTGTGGATTTTCTGGTGTTCAACAGCTTTGTTCTTGTGGCGGAAGGTTTTCCCACATTCTCTGCACTCATAAGGCTTCTCACCGCTGTGGATTCTCAGGTGCTCCACAAGCATATGTTTTTGTGTGAGGGCTTTCCCACATTCACTGCACTCATAGGGTCTCTCTCCAGTGTGAACTCTCTGATGTCTCATGAGTGTGGAGTGGTTCCTATAGAATTTTCCACAATTACCACAACTGTAAGGCCTGTCTCCAGAGTGGACTTTCCGATGACGCACTAGTTGGGACTGTCTCAGGAAGGCCTTCCCACACTGGCTGCACCCAAAAGGCCTCAGACTGGTGTGAATTTTCTGGTGGTCATTCTGGCACCATATCTGTGCAGAGAGTACCCCATGTTTGCGGTGCTCAGAAAACCTTGTTTGTCTGTGGACCTTCTGGTGCAGATCTAGGTGGGGCTTTCCAGTCTCCACGCATTCCCTGTGCTTATACAGCTTTTCTCTGCTGTGGACTTTCTCATGCTCAACAAGTATATGCTCATGGTAAAAGGCTTTCCCACATTTTGTGCACTTGTAATCCTTTTGCCCATTTTGAAACGCCTCTCCAGCTGTAGTATCCCTGTGCGGGTCCCCCAGATGATGAGGAGCCCATTGTTGAAAAAGGCCTATGCTGGCTGCGAAGTCCTTCGTACCCTCCCTGCATGTCAAGGTCTTCTCCGTCACATGAACCCTGCAGTTCTTCACAAAGGCCTCCCCTTGTCCTCTCTGAGTTTCTCTCCAATGTGATGATGTTGATAGTGGTTCTTTCCTCCACACGTGTATAGGCCTTTCCTGAAATGTGTACCGCTCTTCTCGGTGTGGAACAAAACGTTTTTCAAAAGTGACCGACATCTCTCACAGGGCTTGGTCTTCTGAATGAACTGATTTGATTGTGGAGTCTGAACAAGGGACACTCCACCAGAATTGCCTTGCTCTGAGAGTGCCTCCTCACCCTGGGCTCCATGCCAACAACCTGTAAGTAGAGAAATACCAGTGGGGTGCGCACTGAGGTCAGTGGTGAGAGGCAGGTCCATCATTAAAAGGGTCAGACACACCCATACAATAATCCACGGTACTGCTTAGCCATAAAGGGATCAGCAGTGACAGGAAGGCTACCATGTACAACCAGGCCTGGGAAGCTCACGATGGTAGCGCCTGACAAAGGAAGGGGTTAGTGCATGGAGCAAAGGGAGGGTTTCCAGTTTCACTTCTCTGCAAGTGGTTTTTAACAGGACATGGCTGCTGGTGATGGTGAGGACTGGGTAGTACGTTGTGTTCAGAACCAGACATGTCTGATTGAGACACAGTTGCTGGTGTTTAAGAATGATTTAGATATATGTGCATACAATACAACACAAAAAGAGTAGGTCAGCCCTGGCTGGTTGGCCCAGTGGTAGAGCATCAGCCCAGTGAGTGGAAGTCCCAGGTTTGATTCTCAGTCAGGGCACACAGGAGAAGTGCCCAACTGCTTCTCCACCCTTTCCCCTCTCCTTACTCTCTATCTCTCTCTTCCCCTCCCACAGCCAAGGCTCCATTGGAGCAAAGTTGGCCTGGGCACTGAGGACGGCTCCATGGCCTCCACCTCAGGTGCAAGAATGCTCTGGTTGCAACGCAGCAACGCCCTGGATGGGCGGAGCAACGCCCTCAGTGAACTTGCTGGGTGGATCCCAGTCAGGCTCATGCGGGAGCCTGTCTTTCTGCCTCCTCACTTCTCACTTCAGAAAAATACAAAAGAAAAAAAAGTCAAATATTGAGAGCAGTGTACAGGGAGTAGTAGAAGGGAAGGGGTGAGAGGTAGAGGAGACAAATTTGCGGGATCCGGGGATCCAAATATCAGAAATGATGAAAGAAAACGAAAGGTAAAATAAATGGGGCCTGTGTCCCTGGAATGACACAATAATGGGCACAGGCCTGATGCCCAGTGTGAATCCAACCCAGCTCTGACAACATGCCTTCTCCCTGACCCCAAGCACCAGGGCTCTCCTTTTCCTCTTGCCACAAAGAAAGTGATATCTACCCAGACAGGAAACCAGGTGCTCCCTGTTATTCAAAGTGAGCATCTTTCATGAAGTCTGGAACAGGCCAACCTAGGTAACTACAGAGAAAGGAGGGGCAACCATGGCCCCAGATGATCCAATTCATGACATCGCACATTCTAAAGTAACAAGTACCCCACGGCAGAGTCTTGCAGAATCTGTGGTCTCACAAGCAGTGACTACAATGGAGGCCGATATTCCTGGCACAAGCACATCCCCCAAAATGTGGGCAGGAACAGGGAGGATGACCCGGTGCACCGAGGTTCCAGCATCTAGACTGAATGACAACCAGGGCCAAAGCAGGTCTGAGGGTTCTCTCACATAAACATCAAGATTTCTGACTCCTGCCTGACCTGTGGTGGCAGAGTGGATCAAGAGCCGACCTGGAATGCTAAGGTCGCCGGTTCAAATCCCCAGGCTTGCCTGGTCAGGGCACATATGGGAGTTGATGCTTCTTTTTTTTTTTTTACATTTTTTTTTTTTTTGTATTTTTCTGAAGCTGGAAATGGGGAGAGACAGTCAGACAGACTCCCACATGCGCCCGACCGGGATCCACCCGGCATGCCCACCAGGGGCGTCGCTCTGCCCACCAGGGGGCGATGCTCTGCCCCTCCGGGGCGTCGCTCTGCCGCGACCAGAGCCACTCTAGCACCTGGGGCAGAGGCCAAGGAGCCATCCCCAGCGCCCGGGCTATCTTTGCTCCAATGGAGCCTTGGCTGCAGGAGGGGAAGAGAGAGACAGAGAGGAAGGGGGGGGTGGAGAAGCAAATGGGCGCTTCTCCTATGTGCCCTGGCTGGGAATCGAACCCGGGTCCCCCGCACGCCAGGCCGACGCTCTACCGCTGAGCCAACCGGCCAGGGCCAGGAGTTGATGCTTCTTGTCCTCTGTTCTTTCTCTTTCTGTCCCCTCTCTCAAAATAAATAACTAAAATCTTAAACAAAAAAAAGATTTCTGATTCCTGAGACCAGTCTTGCAGGTACTCAGAGCAGCAGAAAAGGGGCGCTTGGGGACAGGAGGGATGGAGCACACAGATCGGAACTGGCACCATCCACACATGTGCCAAGAAAACAGGAAAGGAAGTTGTGCCCACCACTTCACTGTGGCAAGGATGGTGCTGTCCTGAAAAGGAATAGAACAGAGACCAGCCCAGGACCCTGGGTGGCTGTGAGGGCCTTACCTACAGAACACAGAAGTGCCAAGTTTTCCAGCATCATATGGTGGTACAGGCGTCTCTGAGCCTCATCCAGGAGTCCCCACTCCTCCTGGGAAAAACGTATGGTCACATCCTCAAAGATCACACGGCCCTGTAGAGGTGGGGACAGTATGGTTCAGGAGCAGCATGTGTTTGTTGTTAGTGAGAGAGAGGGTCAGACAAGAAGGGAGATGAGAAGCATCAATCATCAGTTTTTTGTTGTGGCACTTTAGTTGTTCATTGACTGCTTTCTCATATGTGCCTTGACCCGGGCCTTCAGCAGACCAAGTAACGCCTTGCTCAAGCCAGAGACCTTGGGACCAAGCTAGTGAGCTTTGCTCAAACCAGATGAGCCCGCGCTCAAACTGGCAACCTCGGAGTCTCAAACCTGGGTCCTCTGCGTCCCAGTCCAACACTCTACCCACTGCGCCACCACCTGGTCAGGCTTAGTTGTTCTTTGATTGATTTCTTAAATGTGCCTTGATTGGGGGGCTACAGCAGAGTGAGTGACCTGTTGCTCAAGCCAGCGACCATGGGGTCATGTCTATGATCCCACACGGAAGCCAGTGACTCTGCATTCCAACTGGTGAGTCCGCACTCAAGCCTGGATAAGCCTGCGCTCAAGATGGCAACCTTGAGGTTTCGAACCTGGGTCCTCTGCATCCCAGGCTGACGCTGTTTTCTCTGTGCACCGCCTGGTCAGGCAGTAGCATGTCTTAACTATGTTTTTATGAATTGTATATTTATCAATCTGCCATCTATTAATTGCGGGTTAAACTAAAAGCCCAATTTCTTTTTATCACCTTTGCAATCCAAAGACCAATGTCTGAACCAACTCATTAATGAACTCTCACACACCAAGTGAGTATTTTCTATGCCCAAAATCAGCCCAAGGTGGGGTATCAGATAGTGAGGACGGACCCTGTGCCCCAGGAACACTAGCCTTATACAAACTAAGCAGCCCGGAGCTGTCATTCCCCACGCCCTGCATTTCCCTGGAATGGCACAATAAACGCTCTGGCCTAAGCTTCCCCTTCACTTGTGCTTTCCCACTAGGCCTAGTGTTATGTTCTGAGCCTCTGTCTCTTGGCAAATATAATAAAATCTCCTTTAAATCCACTGGTCTCTCTGTGTTGTCACTACTCATGCCACTCCTTAAATGAAAATCCCATGGATACAATCACTCAGCCACTTCTCTCTCCAGGGTATTCAGTCCTTACCTGCACATCCATCTCCTCCCCGACTTCACAGTGAGAGAGTTACCCAGAGTGGTGGCACCAGTGCTAGCTCTCATCCTTCCCATCGATCACACCACACAGCATCAAACGTGTGGGACATGTAACAGAAAAGTGCCATCTCTGTCAGCCCCACCCCTCTCCTGCTAGTCAATGTCCCAGGGGTCCCCCAGATCCTGTCTCTCAGACTCCCAAGCTCAGTCTCATCCTTCTCCCTTAAGTGCCCAATGTCAGGGCCTGGGACCAACACTTCACAGTCCCCTCACTCACTGGATGACTCTGACTCCTCCAAGGTAACAACTCCACTGAGATCCCCAGCTCAACCATAGGCATCTCCTTCACCCCCTAATGGGCCAGTCTGTACATGGAATCCGGGCCGTGCAGGGGAAATGCCTACAGCATACAACTCGGACCCACTTCTGCTCCTAAATACCAAAGTCCCCAAGTGCAGGGGCTAAGTCCAAGCCTCAGGGTCTCCTGTCACCACTCAGCTTCTTTTTTCGTTGTTTCTAAGGTGTTTTTTTTGTTGGTGTTTTTTTTACAGAGACAGAGAGAGAGAGAGAGAGTCAGAAGGATAGATAGGGACAGACAGATAGGAATGAAGAGAGATGAGAAGCATCAATCATCAGTTTTTCGTTGCGACACCTTAGTTGTTCATTGATTGCTTTCTCATATGTGCCTTGACCACGGGCCTTCAGCAGACCAAGTAACCCCTTGCTCGAGCCAGCGATCTTGGGTCCAAGCTGGTGAGCTTTGCTCCAACCAGATGAGCCCATGCTCAAGCTGGCAACCTCGGGGTCTCGAACCTGGGTTCTTCCGTATCCCAGTCCAATGCTCTAACCACTGCACCACCACCTGGTCAGGCCACCACCCAGCTTCTTGCTTCAGCTTCAGATGCCACAATGTCACATCCCTCAGCGCTCTCCCCTTCTGCATTGTACCACCTGCCCCGTAAACGGTCAGGACCTCTTCCACTCTCCTCATTTGGGGCCCAGTGACACTGACCTCCCACCCCCACTCCCGCTCCACTGTCAGCCTACAACTCTCCCAGCTGATCCCATTTTTCCCTCAGCTTCCATCTCATGTGCATACTGGCCTTGGAAAACTATCTAGTTCCTCCCCCCCACCATCACTCACATAAAAACACACACACACACACACCCTGCTTCTTTATCTGTCTGTGACACCTGCCACTCCACCTAGGTGCCCAATCAAGACAGCCAGTGGCTCTGGCTCATCTGCTAGCATTTGAACACTCTAAATCCTATGTCCAGGACTCCCTGCCACATTTTACAACGTCAGTTGTCAAAATGGGAACTGCTCCGTACAACCCGGAACTAGACACAGAATCCTGGGCCTGTTGAAAACACGCCCTGGCCGGTTGGCTCAGCGGTAGAGCGTCGGCCTAGCATGCGGAGGACCGGGGTTCGATTCCCGGCCAGGGCACACAGGAGAAGCGCCCATTTGCTTCTCCACCCCTCCGCCGCGCCTTCCTCTCTGTCTCTCTCTTCCCCTCCCGCAGCCAAGGCTCCATTGGAGCAAAGATGGCCCGGGCGCTGGGGATGGCTCTGTGGCCTCTGCCTCAGGCGCTAGAGTGGCTCTGGTCGCAACATGGCGATGCCCAGGATGGGCAGAGCATCGCCCCCTGGTGGGCAGACCATCGCCCCATGGTGGGCGTGCCGGGTGGATCCCGGTCGGGCGCATGCGGGAGTCTGTCTGACTGTCTCTCCCTGTTTCCAGCTTCAGAAAAATGAAAAAAAAAAAAAAAAAAAAAAAGAAAACACATGGTCTTCAGACTCAAGAGTGTGAGAAGGACAGGAAAAACTCCGGGACACCACCATGCCCTGAGGGGACATATGGCAAGGTGCCAAAACCACTGGCGTGGTAACTGTGATGGGTGATAGTAGACAGACTCTACTCACCTGTGCGGGGTCTGTGAGCATTTCTGCCACTGCCACGGGACCCTATGGGTAGAGGAAGGCCAGGAGAAAGAGGTAACCATGGTAGGATCCCACCAGCTGAGCTGGAACATCACCCCAGCCCTGCCCTGGAGCAAAGTGATCTGAGTCTGATAATCTGAGCTCAGCAGCTCAGATAGCAGTGCTGCCTCTCAACAGCTGGGCGACCCTGCAGAAGGACTCAGGGAAAATAAAATGCTCATGGGGGCCTGACCATGCAGTGGCACAATGGATAGAGCATCAGACTGGGATGCGGAGGACCCAGGTTTGAGACCCCGAGGTGGCCAGCTTGAGCGCGGGCTCATCTGGTTTGAGCAAGGGGTTACTCGGTCTGCTGAAGGCTCACGGTCAAGGCACATATGAGAAAGCAATCAATGAACAACTAAGGTGTCGTAATGAAAAACTAATCATTGATGCTTCTCATCTCCCTCCGTTCCTGTCTGTCTGTCCCTATCTATACCTCTGACTCTCTGTCTCTGTAAAAAAAACAACAACAACAACAACAAAAAATGCTCATGGGAGTCAGAATGCTTCCAACTCCATTGAGCTCAAATTGGTTATCAAATGTAAGCAGTACATACAACGATCAGCTATTAAACTCGCTGGGTCAACAGTTTGTACATATTTTCAATGCAAATGAATTGTTATGATTTTGAAATCGCAGTCTTTATTTTTACTGCTTTTTAAGATTTCAAAGTATTCTTAGCTAAAACTACACTGAACGCAAATACCTAGAGGTAAATTAATGGCAAACCAATCCTGAAGTGTTTGCATAAATTGACCTTATTGAATAGGTTCCTTTCTTTTATTATTTTTAAAGACATTGGTTTTACAGAAGAAGGAGAG
Organism: Saccopteryx leptura; assembly: GCF_036850995.1. NCBI lineage: Eukaryota > Metazoa > Chordata > Mammalia > Chiroptera > Emballonuridae > Saccopteryx > Saccopteryx leptura. The sequence goes on along the minus strand of NC_089505.1, from coordinate 81,982,185 downwards.
AGAGAGGCCAGGGGGCGAGAAGTATCAAGTCATGGCTGCCTCACTTTAGTTGGTCATCAATTGCTTGTGCTAGGTGCCTTCACCAGGCCTCAAACCAGTGACCTCAGCATTCAAGGTCGGGGTTTTATCCACTGCACCACTGCAGGGCAGGCCAAACAGGTTCATTTCTAAATGTATACTGTATGGGCAGATTTAGATAGAGAAGCTGTTCATTTGTGTTTAACTCAATAAACCTGCCCCCACCGTAGTTACCCCGGGGGTCAAAGTCACGTGCCTTAATTCCACGTCTTGCTTTGACTCACTTTAAACGTCCACCTCACGACTTGGTTTTTTCTTGTTTTTAAGTTTTTTGACAGAGACCAGACAGAGTCAGAGAGAGGGGCAGACAGGGACAGACGGACAGGAAGGGAGATGAGAAGCATCAATTCTTCGTTGCGGCACCTTAGTTGTTCATTAATTGCTATCTTATATGTGCTTTGACCATGGGGTCTACAGCAGAGCGAGTGACCCCTTGCTCAAGCCTGCGACCTCGGGGTCTCCAACCTGGGTCCTCCGCTCCATCCACTGCACAACCCCGTGGGAGGCCTCACGGCCTGCTTCTCCGCACCGTGCTTCCTTCACAACCGCCCATGGTCTCCGGCCGCTCAGGTCGTCAAAGGGGACGACACTCTCCGTCCCGGTTCCCTCAGCACCAGACCCCGGTTCCTCCCAGAGTTCGGGCCGCCCCTGAGGGAACTCTGCCTCCACCTCGCAGGGACCGGGGGCGGCGTCTCTTCATCCGGGCTCTGACTTTGAGGTGAGAGCCGGGCGGTGAGGCGGGGGTGGGGAGTTGGGGGGGGACGCAGCACTCACATCCGCCCGGTACAACGACGCGGCCCCACCAGTCCTCAGAGTTGCCTCCATGTGGGAGGGATGGTGTCTCTACTAGAACTTCCTAACCAGCGTCAGAACCCGGAAATACAACAGAAGTCCCGCCCCATACGCTGAGCGCGCACAAAGCACGCGCATCTTCTAAACCTTCATTGCCTAAGTTTCGCCCCCATACGCCGCCGCGAACCGTAAAGACTCCTGGGTATAGTAGTTCCTGCCACCGCCACCCTCTGACCTGTCTTGGTTCATAAGTCAGTCCGCTCATAGCCGATAAAGGCCCAGTGAAGTGGTCAGGGGCACTGGTGATTAGAATAACAGGGCTACGAAAACAGCGTAGATGCTTGCTCTAAAATAAGTTGACCAATCGTCCTCTTTTAGGGAGTACAGTCCTTCTTTTGTAACTTCCGTTATCCCTCGAAAAGTGTCCTCCTACATGTCCTTTTTGATATTGTGAAGACTAATCTGTAAATGTCCGTATTTGATCGATGCAGTCGGTCCATTACATGTGATGTATCTAAATGAATACTTTTTTCTTACAGTTATTATTAAAAATTAATAGTCATGTAAGCATAATTACAATATAAAATATTACTGTTTTATTATACATTGATCTATTATAATGTATTATTGTTGCAATGAATAAAATGTTTCTTTTATTTACGATATTGTTTTCTTCTATTTATTTTTGTCCTCCTTTTCACTGTAAAAATGTTGGCCACCTTATCTTAAAGGGCACATTCCCAGCCTGACTAGGTGGTGGCACAGTGGATAGAGCATCAGACTGGGACCCTGAGGAGTCAGGTTCGAAACCCCGAGGTCTCCAGCTGGAGCCCAGGGTTCATCTGGTTTGAGCAAGGGGTCACTCGCTCTGCCGTAGCCCCCTGGTCAAGGCACATATGATAAAGCAATCAGTGAACAACTAAGGTGCCACAATGAAGAATTGATGCTTCTCATCTCCCTTCCTGTCTGTCACCAAAAAAAAAAAAAGGGGGGGGGGCACATACCCAAATTTATTGGAAAGCACTCCAGAAAGTCAGAGAAAGGACAGGGTCTGTTATATCAGACCAAGCTACACATCCAAAGGGACAACTATGTCACAATGATGCCAAGTTCACTCACGGCAATCAGCTATTTTGTGGCCTTTCAAATACACATGATCTGGAGTCAGTTTTCAAAGCTTTTTGGGTATCTGGCCCAAGAAGAGAAGAGACTTCAAAGGAAGGCCTGGTGGGGAGGATGAGGAGGGATGACAGGAGAAAGAGAAGTACGTAAAAAGCTGACACTATGCCTCCAGTTCCCAGAGAAACGACTTTCCTTACTGATGTCAGTTATTGTATTTGAACCCACTGAAAACTACATTTCTTCAGAGACTTACTACTTAATATCAGAGAATTTTTTTTTTTTTTGTATTTTTCTAAAGTGAGAAGCAGGGAGACAGAGACAGACTCCCATACACCCAACCTGGATCCACCCAGGATGCCCACCAGGAGACGATTCTTTGCCCATCTGGGCCATTGCTCCATTGTAACCAGAGCTATTCCAGTGCCTCAGGTGGAGGCCAGGGAGCCATCCTCAGTGCCCAGGGCCAACTTTGCTCCAATGGAGCCTTGGCTGTGGGAGGGGAAGAGAGAGATAAAGAGAAAGGAGAAGAGGAAAGGTAAAGAAGCAAATGGGCGCTTCTCCTGTGTTCCCTGACTGGGAATCGAACGAGGGACTTCCACACGCCGGGCTGACGCTCTACTGCTGAGCCAACGTCCAGGTCAGAGATTTTTGTTTAATTCAAAATTTTAAGAATTCAAAACCCATCTGAGAAGACTATGACTTATCACATGCAACTTACTGCTGGAATAATTGTGCTCTTGGCATGTATAAAAGGAGTGCCTTGTCCCCAAGACAAAACTATGAGATTTCATGGCCTCAACTCACTGGGAAGCGATTTAGTATTTCACCTGAAACTGCAGCAGGGATGTCTTCAAAAGGAGTGATGTTTTTCACCAAAACACTTGTGAATGAAAATTGCTGAAAGGTATTAATAATGACTACAGTGTTATTCAAAGGAAGTAGCAGAAAAGTTCTAGGAAAACAAGGGTGACACATAAAAGAAAAAGTTCAGATCTCAGTGAAATTTAAGAGTGTGAAGTCTGAAAAGCCAGAGAATGGAGGTGAGCCAGTGGCTGTCCTGGATCCATGGCCACACTCAGTCTTTAGTCTCCAAAACTGTGATTCGTTTTTCAGACCTGAAAACATGGTTCTTTCACTGCTTGCAGACAAAAAGAGAACATTTAAAGACTTGACAGCAATGAAAATTGCTCATCATCACTAACTATTTGAGAAATGCAAATCAAAACTACAATAAGATACTACCTCACATGTGTTAGATTAGCTATTATCAACAAGACAGGTAGTAAGTGTTGGAGAGGCTGTGGAGAAAAAGGAACCCTCATTCACTGTTGGTGGGAATGTAAAGTAGTACAACCATTATGGAAGAAAGTATGGTGGTTCCTCAAAAAATTAAGAATAGAACTACCATATGACCCAGCAATCCCTCTGATGGGTAAATACCCACAAAACTTGAAAACATGGGTACATAAAGACACATGCACCCCCATGTTCATCGCAGCATTGTTCACAGTGGCCAAGACATGGAAACAGCCAAAATGCCCTTCAATAGAGGATTGGATAAAGAAGATGTGGTACATATATACAATGCAATACTACTCAGTCATAAGAAATGATGGCATAAGAAAACCAGTTAGAAGGTGATGGAAGACAATTTGACTTTGGATGATGGGAATGCAGCATAATCAAATGTCAAAATAACCTGGAGATGGATGTTCTCTCTGAACATATGTACCCTGATTTATCAATGTCACCCCATTAAAATTAATTTAAAAAAATGATGACATACGATCATTTATAACAACATAGATAGACATTGATAACATTATACTGAGGGAAATAAGTAAATCAGAGAAAGCTAAGAACTGTATGATTCCACACATAGGTGGGACACAAAACTGAGACTCATGGACATATAGATAAGAGTGCAGTAGTTACCAGGGGGAAGGGAAGGGTGGAAAAGGAAGGGGGTGTAGGGGGAAGGAAAGGGTTTAAAGAGAAACTAAATATAGGGTGATAGAAGATGATTTGACTTTGGGTGATGGGTATACAACATAATCGACTGCCCAAAGGATGTGGAGATTTTTTTTAAGTCTTTTTATTTTATTTTATTTATTTTCATTTTTTTATTTTTTTACAGAAACAGAGAGAGAGTCAGAGAGAGGGATAGATAGGGACAGACAGACAGGAATGGAGTGAGATGAGAAGCATCAATCATCAGTTTTTCATTGCGACACCTTAGTTGTTCATTGATTGCTTTCTCATATGTGCCTTGACTGTGGGCCTTCAGCAGACCGAGTGACGCCTTGCTCGAGCTAACAACCTTGGGCTCAAGCTGGTGAGCTTTTGCTCAAACCAGATGAGCCCGCGCTCAAGCTGGCAACCTCGAGGTCTCGAACCTGTGTCTTCCACATCCCAGTCCCATGCTCTATTCACGGCGCCACCGCCTGGTCAGGTGGCCTTAAATATTCTTGACGGTGGGACGCTACATGATGACACTTGGATAGAGAGGAGGGTTCGAAATGAGGAAGGGGTATTAGGCAGGGCCACACAGCGGATTATAGAGGCAGACATTGCAAGTAACCTGCAGATGTAGGGGGAACCCTATGTAGAGGAGGTGGCCCAGGGTCACCCACGCTCCCTGCCAATAGACTCATTTAAATAATTTCAAGGTCTCGGGGGCATAAGGGGTGTCCCAACCTGGCTCTTGGATGTGAGGGATAGTGTATAGCAGTCCAGAGTGTGAGTCCCTGATAAGGACAGTGGTTGGGGGTATTGACTTAATCACCTGCCCCCAAAAGGAAAATGACCAGCAACAATCCAGGGATTCAAAAACTGTACCAACACAGTATCTTCATAATCCTATGTATCAAAACACCATGGTACTGCCCTAAAGACAAACATATAGACCACTAAAATAGAACAAGTTACCCAGAAATGACAGGCAGCATATTTAATCAAATAATTGACAAGAGTGCCAAGAGAAATGCAATGGGGGAAGGACAAACTTCTCAATGACAAACTTCTTGGCATTGAAACAAAAAGCACAGAAAACAAAAGCAAAAATAGATATACTGAAATACATCAAATTACAAACTTCTGCGCATTAAAGAATACAATCAGGCCCTGGCTGGTTGGCTCAGCAACTAGAGCATCGGCCCAGCATGAGGTCGTCTCGGGTTCGATCCCTGGTCAGAAGACACATGAGAAGTGACCATCTTCTTCTCTTCACCTCCCTCTCCCACTTCTCTCTCTCTTCCCCTCACGCAGCCAGTGGCTCTGGTTGAGAGTTGGTCCCAGGCTCTGAGAACAGCTCACTTGATTCGAGCATTGGCCCTAGACAGGGGTTGCCAGGTGGATCCCAAACAGGGGACATGTGGGAGTCTATCTCCTCTCCTCTCACTTAAAAAAAAAAAAAAATACAATCAAGATAGTGAACAGGCATCCTACTGGATAGATGAAAGCACGTATAAATCATATATTCCATAAGTGGTTAGTATCTAGATTATATAAAGACTGCTACAGCCCTGGCCTCATGGTTCGGTTGGCTGGAACATAATCCAGAAGTGCAGAGGTTGCGGGTTTGATCCCTGGACAGGGCACATACAGGAACAGGTTGATGTTCCTCTCTCTCTCTCTCTCTCACTAAAAATCCAAAAAATAAGTGTTTGAAAAGAAAACAAAATCATATCCACACAATAATCACCTCAATAGATGGAAAAAATTTAGAGCAACGTCTACAAATATATCCACATGTATGTAGTCAACTGATCTTTCACAAAGGAGCAAAGGCAATTCAATGGAAAGACGGTGGTCTTTTCAACAAATGGTGCCAGAAGTACCGGACATCCTCACATTTAAAAGAATCATATAGCGCCTGACCTGTGGTGGCACAGTGGATAAAGTGTTGACCTGAGAATGCTGAGGTCGCCGCTTCAAAACCATGGGCTTGCCTGACCAGGCGTTTGCGCAGTGGATAGAGCGTCGGACTGGGATGCAGAAGAACCAAGTTCGAGACCCTGAGGTCTCCAACTTGAGCACAGACTCATCTGGTTGGAGCAAAAGTTCACTGGCTTGAGCCCAAGGTCGCTGGCTCGAGCAAGGGGTTACTCGGTCTGCTGAAGGCCCGCGGTCAAGGCACATATGAGAAAGCAATCAATGAACAGCTAAGGTGTCGCAACACGCAACGAAAAACTAATGATTGATGCTTTTCATCTCTCCGTTCCTGTCTGTCTGTCCCTGTCTATCCCTCTCTCTCTCTGTCTCTGTAAAAAAAACAACAACAAAAAACAAACAAAACCCTGGGCTTGCCTGGTCAAGGCACATATGGGAGTTGATGCTTTCTGCTCCTCCCCCTTCTCTCTCTCTCTCTCTCTAAAAAACCTAAATAAAGTTAAAAAAAATAAAAAATAAAAATAAATAAAAGAGTCATCTAGCTTGACCAGGCGGTGGCACAGTGGATAGAGCATCGGATTGGAATATGGAGGACCCAGGTTCGAGACCCCGAGGTCGCCAGCTTGAGCGCGGGCTCATCTGGCTTGAGCAAGACACACCAGCTTGAGCTCAAGATCACTGGCTGGAGCAAGGGGTCACTGGGTCTGCTGTAGCCCCCCCCCCCCCCCGTCAAGGCACATATGAGAAAGCAATCAATGAATAACTAAGGAGCCACAACAAAGAATTGATGTTTCTCATCTCTCTCTCTTCCTGTCTGTCTGTCCCTAAATGTCCCCTTCTCTGACTCACTGTCTCTGCCACAAAAAAAAAATAATAATAAATAAATAAAAGAATGATCTAAACTCAGCTCTTACACCTTTCATAAATACTTTTTCAAAATGGATAACAGAAATAGATGCAAAACACAGAACTATAATATACCTGCAAAATAACAAAAGAAAATGTAGGACCTTGTATTTGGCAATGACTTTTTCATTATTACACCAAAAGCACAATCCATGAAAGAAAAACTGGGTAATATGGCCTGACCAGGAGATGGCACAGTAGATACAGCGTTGGCCTGGGACACTGAGGACCCAGGTTTGAGACCCCAAGGTCACTGGCTTAAGCGCAGGCTCACCAGCTTGAGTGCGGGGTCACTGGCCTCTGTGTGGGATCATAGACATGACCTCATGGTCCCTGGCTTGAAGCCCAAGGTCGCTGGCTTGAGCAAGGGCTCACTAGCTCTGCTGTAGCCTCCTGGTCAAGGCACATATGAGAAAGCAATCAATGAACAACTAAGGTGCCACAGTGAAGAATTGATGCTTCTCATCTCTCTCCCTTCCTGTCTTTCTGTCCCTATCTGTCTCTCTCACTAAAAAAAAAAAAAAATTAAAAAAACATAACAAAACTAGGTAATATGACCTTGATTAAAGTAAAAACCTGTACTGTGTAAAAGATAGTTAAAATTTGAAAAGAGGTCCCAGTTTTGGTGCTCAGTGGATAGAGAGTCGTCCTGGTGAACCCAGGTTGCAGGTTCGATTCCTAGTCAGTGGTTAGCGCATGTACGAAAGTAGCCAATGAGTGCACAACCACATGGAACAGCTAAGTGAAACAGCAAGTTGATGCCTCCTCTCTCTCTCTCAAATCAATGGAAAAAGAAAATTTAGATATATAAAAAGATATTCACCTGTCACTAGGGAACTGCAAATTAAAGCAATGATGACATACCACTATACCTCTATTTTAATGGCTAATATTCAAAACACTGAACATTAAATGCTGATAAAGACAAGGGCAACAGAAACAGAAACAAACTCTCATTCACTGCTGGTGAGAACACAAAGTGGTACAACCTCTTTGGAAGACAGTTTCTTACCAAACTACACATACTTTTTACTATGACCCAACACATCATGCTCCAAACAAATTGAAAACTTATGTCCAGATAAAACTCACAAATGAATATTGAAGTCTTATTCAGAAATAAAACTTGGAAGCAACCAAGACGTTCCTCAGTACATGAATGGGTCAACTTCAGTGAATCCATACAAGGGAATGTTAGTCAGTGATACCATGTACACAGATCTATCTATACAGCAGCTTTATTGGTAACAGCCCAAATCTGGCAATAACTCAACTATCCACTAAGAGCTGAATGGATAAAAAAAACAATTGTGGTTTTATCCATACAATGGAACAATACCTGACCATACAAATGAATAAGTACCAATATATGTCATAGGATGGAGTCATCTCAAAATAGTCATGGTTAATGAGAAAAGCCGGAGTCTTCCATTCAGTCCTTAGAACGTATATTACATCAAATAATAGAAAATGCTCGCTGTTTCTTTTTGGTGAATTGTGAGAAAGGGATATAGAAAGAACCAGGAGGAGAGGGTTACAAAGGGCCACAAGAAGTCCCCTTGAGTCGCTGTTGGACTTGTTCATTATTTTCATTGTGGTGATGGTTTCTCAGGCATATCCACATGCTGAAACATTTTACACTTTTCAATGTGCCGTTTATTTCATGTTCATCGTTATCTCAATAAAAACATTCAGATTTAGCCCTGGCCAGTTGGCTCAGTGGTTGAGTGTCGGCCTGGTGTGTGGAAGTCCCAGGTTCGATTCCCAGCCAGGGCACACAGTAGAAGTGCCCACCTGTTTCTCCACCCTTCACCCTCTCCTTTCTCTCTGTCTCTTTCTTCCCCTCCCGCAGCCAAGGCTCCATTGGAGCAAAGTTGGCCCAGGCCCTGAGGACGGATCCATGGCCTCCACCTCAGGCGCTAGAATGGCTCTGGTTGCAACAGAGCAATGCCCCAGATGGGCAGAGCATCGCCCCCTGGTGGACATGCTGGGTGGATCCTGGTCGGGCACATGTAGGAGTCTGTCTGACTGCCTTCCCACTTCTAACTTCAGAAAAATACAAAAAAAAGTACAAAATAAAACAAAAAAACAAACAGATTTACCATCCCTCTTAAAAGGTCACATCAGCCAACTGTTTGGTTCTACCATATCCTTTGCCCCACAATTTGGGAGGGTGGGCCCCGAAGGGAGCAATGAACTGTTTTCCACTCCATACCTGAGGAATACTGGCTGGGTCTAAGAAGCCCTTCCCCTAGACTTCTCTTTTGTCACGCTGGTGCGTGATGGCCGTAACATCAACAGCCCAGCCTGACCAGGCGGTGGCGCAGTGGATAGAGCATCAGACTGGGATGCCGAGGACCCAGGTTCGAGACCCCCAAGGGCGCCAGCTTGAGCGCGGGCTCATCTGGTTTGAGCAAAGCTCACCAGCTTGGACCCAAGGTCGCTGGCTCGAGCAATAGGTTACTCGGTCTGCTGAAGGTCCACAGTCAAGGCACATATGAGAGAGCAACCAATGAACAACTAATGTGTCGCAATGCGCAACGAAAAACTAATGATTGATGCTTCTTATCTCTTCGTTCCTGTGTCTGTCCCTGTCTATCCCCCTCTCTGACTCTCTCTCTGTCTCTCTAAAAAAAAAAAATCGGCCCTGGCCAGTTGGCTCAGTGGTGGAGCGTTGGCCTGGCGTGCAGGAGTCCCGGGTTCGATTTCCGGCCAGGGCACACAGGAGAAGCGCCCATCTGCTTCTCCACTCCTCCCCCTCTCCTTCCTCTCTGTCTCTCTCTTCCCCTCCTGCAGCCAAGGCTCCATTGGAGCAGGGTTTGCCTGGGCACTGAGGATGGCTCTGTGGCCTCTGCCTCGGGTTCTAGAATGGCTCTGGATGCAACAGAGCAACGCCCTAGAGGGGCAGAGCATCGCCCCCTGGTGGGCATGCCGGGTGGATCCAGGTCAGGCGCATGCGGGAGTCTGTCTGCCTGCCTCCCTGTTTCCAACTTCGGAAAAATACAAAAAAAAAAAAAAAAAAATCAACAGCCCAGGAAGCTAGAGGAATCTACAAACCTTTAGAGTACTTACTCTGATCGTGGCCTGAGAATTATGCTCACTCTATGCAGACACAGGCAAAAATCACAGAGGTTTTTGAATATAACACTTTTAAAATAGACACACATCCTCTCCTTGGTCAGTCAAGCCCACTCAGTTATCTAAGTATTTCTAGACAAATTATGATTTGCACCTTGCCATCTGTAGGCCTTCTAGTCAATGTCAGCTGCCCATGGGACTCTGGACATCAGGGAACACCCCGGTACAGGTCCAGGAGACAGAAATCCCTAAAAGTGCTGGGATTTTTCTTAAGAAAAATACGGGACATTTCTTAAGAAAAAGGGACCCAATTCATTGTTGCTTCCCGAAGCCCTCGAAGTATTTCACACCAACTATGCCCTTCTTAGAATAAACTCCGGGCTCACAGACAGGCCCGATTTCCAGGTCTAAGGATTAGGCACACAAATCTCCTCAGTTTTTTTCTAGCAAGCTTTGGACAACAATGGAAATTAGGCCAGATTAGACTGTTGTTCCTTTCTCAGGCACATGAACCTGGTACCAACAGAAGGTATTTCTCCCTTTGTGTAGGCATAACCCAGTTTTGTTTTGAATTTCATTGGTTGATACTTGTGCCCTGACTAGGGATTGAACCCGCAACCTTGATGTATCAGGACAATGTTCTGACCAACTGAGCTACTTGGCTAGCACAGAACCCAGTTTTTTCTCAATCCATGTCATGTAGAAAACAGGCCTCCCTGCAAGAGTCAAGGCTGCCCCACCAGGCCTATATCACGGCACAAACCAGAGCAGCCAGGGGCAGACAGTTCCAACGGTGGGTGATTTGGAAGCAGGATGAGTAGGTCATGGCTCTCATGTTTATAGTTGACTTTGTCCAAGAAGAAGAGATATCTTGTCTGGAAATTCCCAGCAGACTCCCACTCAGATCCTTGTGGCCAGGGCTAGATAGATCATGTCCACTCAGAACCCAATCATGGGGGAGAAAGTGAGGACCTTCAATGGGCTCAGAACACCCATGATTCACAACCAGGAGTGAGAGAGAGAGTGCAGGAGTCTGCCTTCCCTGAGCATAGTGGGGTAATTGACACACTGTGGGACCTTGATGGTTTTTGCCACGAACACTGGCGTGAATAGGACCGCCATTAAAGAGCTATGCGTGGTTCAGAAAAGTGCAACGTACCTCATGAAGTCTCCTCACGCACATGGTACTTACTGAGAATGTCCTCAGGCCAGATACACGAAGGTCCAAGTTTCATCTGCTGGTTGATGGCTCCCTCACACCAGGTCCAGACCTTTTCTATGGCCTGAGTCCTAAGCCTGACCAAGGAGACAGCACCTATGTTCTGCACTCAGAGGGCCTTTTCCTGGTGCGAATTTTCTGGTGCTAGACAAGTTTAAGGGATGGAGTTCAAAAGGCCATCAAAACTGTTGCAGTCCTGAGGCCCTTCTCCAGTGTGAACTTTCTGGTGGCGAACCAGGTGGGAACTCCGGCTGTAGGCCTTCCCGCATTCGCGGCACACGTATGGCTTTTCTCCTGTGTGAACTCTCTGGTGCAGGATGAGGCTTGAGTTGCGGCTAAAGAACTTCCCACATTCACTGCACTCATAAGGCCTTGCTCCTGTGTGAATCTTCTTGTGCTGAACGAGGTGGGAGCTGCTGATGTAGGCTTTCCCGCACTCGCCACACACGTAAGGCCGTGCTCCGGTGTGAACTCTCTGGTGTAGGATGAGGCTGGAGTTGTGGCTGAAGCACTTCCCGCATTCGCCGCACGCGTAAGGCTTGGCTCCGGTGTGGATTCTCCGGTGCACAATGAGGTTGGAGCTGTGGCTGAAGAACTTCCCACACTCGCCACACTCGTAAGGCCTTTCCCCTGTGTGGATTTTCTGGTGCTGCACGAGGGTGTCCTTGCGGCTGAAGGCCTTCCCGCACTCGCGGCACTCATAGGGCCTCACTCCCGTGTGAATTATCTGGTGCTGGACGAGTGTGTCTTTGCAGCTGAAGGCCTTCCCACACTTGCTGCATACGTAAGATCTTGCTCCAGTGTGGACCCTCCGGTGTTTAATGAGGCTAGAGTTATGGCTGAAGAATTTTCCGCACTCGACGCACTCATAGGGCCTTGCACCGGTGTGAATCCGCCAGTGTTCAATCAGGTGGGAACTCTGGCTAAAGAATTTCCCGCATTCGCTGCACTCATATGGCCTCTCTCCAGTGTGGAACCTCTGGTGCTGGACCAGCGTGTCCTTGCGGCTGAAGGCCTTTCCACACTCCCCGCACTTGTAAGGCTTCTCTCCCGTGTGGATCCTCTGGTGCTGGACAAGGTGGGAGCTTCTGCTGTAGGCCTTCCCGCACTCACTGCAGTCGTAAGACCTCTCTCCCGTGTGGACTCTCTGGTGCTGGACGAGCGTGTCCTTGCGGCTGAAGGTCTTGCCGCACTCATTGCACGTATAATGTCTTTTCTCCGCGTGAAATTTCTGGTGAGTTTTTAGGTGGGATGGGTACATGAAGGCCTTCCCGCACTCCTTGCACATGTGGGATGCTTCTCCAGGGGGAATTTTTCTGTCGTGAACGCGAGATGATTTCTCCTTGGAAACATTTCCGCATGGCGGGCATCTAACAGGTCTCACTTGGGTGTGAGCTATCTGTTTTTCCAGCAGAGTGAGGGGACCCAGGAAGGCTTTCCCATCGTTGTTGCCACCACTGAAAAGCACCAGCGCATCAGGGTTGCCCTGGTGTCCCCCAAAGCCGGCGCCATGTGGGAAATATTCCAGGAACCCAGTCCTCTTAAACGGGCTCAGTCCACAGCGAACGGTCTGGCGCTGGAAGGGGCCAAAGCTGTCCAGCAGGTCCGTCCCATCCTCCCTGCAAGAAAAGGGACTCCCTGACGTGGGGACGGTGCAGCTCTTCACAAAGGAGGCCATACCATCATTCCTGCTGAAGGGCTTTTCTCTGGTATACTGCTGCTGGTGCTGGTCACAGTAGGCACTGAACAGAAACCCTCCTCTGCATGGGCCACGGGTGTCCAGTCTCTGTGCGGGGCGGGACAGCTGATATTCAGCCAGCGGCACAAGGTCTTTCAAGAGCGGGTCACACACTTCACACTGGTGCGATTTCTGGATAAGTGGCCCTGACTCGGGAGCCCTGACCTGTAGCACCGCGGCAGAAGTATTATGCTCAGGAGGGGTCTCCCTGTGGTCCGTTTCCCACCAGCAATCTGAAAGCAGAGAAAAGCCCGTAAGGTACATGTGTACTCCAGTGGCAAACAGCAGCACTAGCACATACGTGTGTGTGTGTGTGACACACCGAGGAAGGAGTCCTCTGGCTGCAGGGCAGGAAGAGGGAGCCGGGATAGGGGTGAGTGAAGGCCCGCTGATAGTCCCGGGCCTCTGAAGGTCACAGAATGGGGGAACTCTAATGCTGGGGAAAGACACAAAGATGGTGGACAGCAGAGAGAGAAGAGGTTTCAGCAGGGCCTTGGCTGCTGGCATCTGGTCAGCTCTGCACCAAAGGCTGTGTGTCCAGACCCAGAAAGACCCAATAGCAAAGGTTGCTGTTCGGCTCTTAAGGACTGTTTAAGGACGTGTGCACAAGTGATGACACGTTCAAGAAGCCAATGCCACGGAGCACTGCAGAGGGAGTAGAGAATGAGCGAGACACAGAGGCCAGAGAAGTGGGGAAACATCCAAGGGATGGCAACAGGACAGGGATGACAAGTGGGCCACACTATGAGCGAACAAGGGAAAGGGAGAAATGAGGTGTTGCTATCGACGGGAGCAAGAAAACACTGGTGCACACAGAGCAGGTTGAAGGGAGGATTTGAACCCAGGCCCTAAAGGGACCTTCTCCCCCCTCCCTGTTCTGCAGGCCAGACCCTCTATGTGTGGCTGCGGTCAGGTGTGTCCCACAGTCACCAAGGCCTTCAGCCGGTCTCCCTCTGGGAAACTGCGGGGTCTGGCAGAAGGAAGTCATAAAGGAAACACAGGGCAGATAAGTGACCCAAGTAGAGCCAACCACAGAAAATAAAAAGGTTAAAAAAGAACTTCTAGCCTGACCAGGCAGTGGCGCAGTGGACAGAGCGTCGGACTGGGACGTGGAGGACCCAGGTTCGAGACCCCGAGGTCGCTGGCTTGAGTGCAGACTCATCTGGTTTGAGCAACAAGGTCACTCACTGTGCTGTAGCCCCCTGGTCAAGGCACATATGAGAAAGCAATCAATGAACAACTAATGCTTCTGCAATGAAGAACTAATGCTTCTCATCTCCCTCCCTTCCTGTCTGTCTGTCTCTATCTGTCCCTCTCTCTGTCTCTGTCACAAAAAAAAACCCAAACATAAAGAACTTCAAAGGAGGATTTGGCGGAAGAGCCCTGAGACCTCCGCAAGCAGTGACCATGTCAATACCCACAATTCCTGGCAGAGTGGGGCCCCAGGAAATGTCAGCTGGAGAATGAGGGAAGAACATGGAACACAGAGGTACCACGGAGGTGGACAGTCACCTGACCTGGGAGCTCCCATGCCATATAGAATCTGTTGAGCCAACTGAAAAAGCCCTGATCCCTCACCTGTTCCTGCAAACCTTGAGACAGCAAGTGTGGGGATGGTCCAGTGATGCAGGGACATCACACACGACCCAGCTCTGGCACCATCGCACTTACTGTGGGTGGGACCAAACACAGTGATCTGGCCAGACAGCAAGGGCGGCCCCTAGGGTACAGGGGAATAAGCAAACCCCAAGAACACTGGAGTGGGTGCGAGGGCATGTGGATGTATGCCTTGAAGAAGTCCCCCAGGAAAGCCTCCCTCCTGGTATTCTTGCCCTTAGATGAGCCCTGATTGTAGACTGGACTGACTGATCCATTTATTGTTATTATTTTTTTTATTTTAATTACTTTTTAGTGAGCAAGAGAAACCGAGATAGAGACAGAAAGACAGAAAGGGGGAGGGATGAGAAGCATCAACTCACAGTTGCGGCACTTTAGTTGTTCATTGATTGCTTTCTCATATGTGACTTGTCTGGGGGGCTACAGCAGAGTGAGTGACCCCTTGCTCAAGCCAGTGCCCTTGGGCTCAATCCAGCAACCCTGCAGTAATGTCGATGATCCCACACTAAAGCCGGAGAGCCTCTCGGAGAGTCATTGGGATTTTGAACCAATGACTTCAGCGTACCAGGTCCATGCTCTATCCAGTGTGCCACCACTGGTCAGGCAGTGAGTGATCCATTTCTAAAGAAAAGAATGTAACAAAAATTATGGTATGTCACTGTCAAGGTCAAGTTACAAGCTTCCTTCCATCCTGGGCATTCGGTCTTGCTTAGTTGCTCAGAGAGAAGGCAGCTTCCATGCTATGAGGTACATACACCACAGAAAGGCCACCATGTCAAGGAACTGAGGGAGGCCATGCCAACAAGCAGCGAGGAGCTAATGCTCACAGTTCAACAAGCTGCAAGAAACAAGAATCTTGCAAATAAGAACAGGGGTGAATTTGTACGAGGATTCTTCCTGGGACTGGCCTTCACACAAGAACGTGGCTCGGACTGACAGCTTGACTGAGACCTCATAAAGGCACCTAAGCCGAAAGCAGCCGGGGAAGCTGTGACCAGCTTTCTGATGCACCAAAACATGTCATTTTTACTGCTTTCAGCCACTCAATTTGGGAGAAATTGGTCGTGTAGCCACAGGTAACAAAAACAGGGACTTACCCAGCGAGGACACAAGTGCAAAGTTCTCCAGCATCACGTCACGGTACAGGCGTCTCTGAGCCTCCTCCAGGAGGCCCCACTCCTCCCGGGAGAAGTACACGAACACGTCCTCAAAGGTCACACAGCCCTGCCGTGATGGGGACAGTTGAGCTCACAGGCGGCACACCCTCTCTCCCCAGATCTCAGTGCTCTCACAAGCAGTCCCGGGTCCCTGGCCTCCCCAGCCTCCCAGCTCAGAGGAGATACCAGCCCTTGGCATCCCTAATGCTTACTCTATTCTTCACATCCCTCTGATCACCGAGTCCAGCCCAGAGCAGAACCAGGCAGGTGGGCCGACAGGGACTGTGTAAACTAAGTCTGGCAGGAAGGGCCCCAAATACTCCCCTGCCAGCCAGTTTTCCCCATTGTCTTCCAGAACCAGACCTCCCACATACAACCTTAAGGCCATCAGTTCACACACTTCTCGATACAGACACCACTCTTTGAACCACACTGTCCTCACATCTGGCAACACCTTCCACTACCACCGACAACCTTCTCAACACAAGAGCCACCCCGAAATCTCCCCTCCCCCGCTCCGTAAACAATGTCCAAGAAAAGTGCTTCTAGGACTTTATGAGAGCCACCACTGCCACCCAAGTGCATAAGCAAGAGACACAGTCCTCAGTTCCAAGTTTTGACTTTCCAGTTATTAACAGTACTGCCACTGTGACCTGAAGATCCTCCCTCCTACATGTAATCCACGGATCCACTCCATTCCACACATTAGCTGCCACCTTATTTTTTTTTTTTTTTTTTTTTGTGGCAGAGACAGAGAGAGTCAGAGAAAGGGACAGACAGACACGAAGGGAGAGAGATGAGAAACATCAATACTTCATTGCGGTTCCTTAGTTGTTCATTGATTGATTTCTGATATGTGCCTTGACTGGGGGGCTACAGAAGACCGAGTGACCCTTGCTAGAGCCAACAACCTTGGGCTCAAGCTGGTGAGCCTTGCTCAAACCAGATGAGTCCGTGCTCAGGCTGGCAACCTTGGAGTCTCGAACCTGGATCCTCCACATCCCAGTCCGACACTCTATCCACTGCGACACCGCCTGGTGAGGTGAGCTGCCACCTTTTGAACTTCTTCAACCAGAGCAAAAATCCTGTGCCCAGCTTGATGCCTCAAGTAAGGTATCTTTGGGATGTTTTTTCCCACTGATTTGAGAGAGAAAGGGAGAAAGAGCGAGGAGCATCAAGTCACCACTATACTTAGTTGTTCCATTTAGTTGAGCGTTCAATGATTGCTTCTTGTACGTACCCTGACCAAGGATTAAATCTGTGACCTCAGTGTGCTGGGATGACACTATCCACTGAGCCACCCAGCCAGATCTCTGGGACTTCTTAAACATGCCAAAAGCCTAATTCTTCATAGAGCTACTGAAAGTTGCCGTATTTCCCCATGTATTAGATGCTCCCGGGTAAAAGATGCATCTTAATTTTGAGGCCCAAAATTTGAAAAAAAAATGTATTACATAAAGTTACCAAATGCAAGCCCTTGCCTGTTGGTTCAGAGGTAGAGCATCGGCCTGGCGTGTGGAAGTCCTGGGTTCTATTTCCGGCCAGGGCACACAGGAGAAGTGCCCATCTGCCTTTCCACCCTTCTCCCTCTCCTTTCTCTCTCTTTCTTCCCCTCCCACAGCAAAGGCTCCATTGGAGCAAAATTGGCCCGGGTGCTGAGGACGGCTCCATGGCCTCCACCTCAGGGACTAGAATGGTTCCAATTGCAATAGAGCAGGGGTTAGAAACCTTTTTGGCTGAGAGAGCCATGAACGCCACATATTTTAAAATGTAATTCCGCGAGAGCCATACAACGACCCGTGTATGTTATGCATTATCCAAAAAAATTTGGTGTTGTCCCGGAGAACAGCTGTGATTGGCTCCAGCCACCCACAACCATGAACATGAGCAGTAGGAAATGAATGGATTGTAATACATGAGAATGTTTTATATTTTTAACTTTTTTTTTAATTAAAGATTTGTCTGCAAGCTAGATGCAACCATCAAAAAAGCCACATCTTTAAAAAAAAAAGAGCCACATCTGGCTCGGGAGCCATGGGTTCCTGACCCCTGCAATAGAGCAATGCCCCAATGCCCCAAATGGGCGGAGCATCGCCCCCTGGTGGGCATGCCAGGTGGATCTGGGTTGGGGGCATACCAGAGTCTGTCTCTCTGCCTCCGTTTCTCACTTTAGAAAAATACCAAAAAAAAAAGTTATTGAACTCAAGTTTTATTCATCATAAAATTCATACAAGCGCGAAAAATCAGGAAATGCAAGTTAAAATACATCTACAACCACTGTATAAGAGGGACCCAGTTTTAGACCCCAAATTTTTGGGGGGTGGGGATTGTGTCTTTTTTTTTTTTTTTTTTTTTATTTTTCTGAAGTTGGAAACGGGGAGGCAGTCAGACTCCCGCATGCACCCAATCGGGATCCACCCGGCATGCCCACCAGGAGGCAATGCTCTGCCCATCTGGGGCGTTGCTCTGTTGTATCCAAAACCATTCTAGTGCTTGAGGCAGAGGCCATAGAGCCATCCTCAGCGCCCGGGCCAACCTTGCTCCAATGGAGCCTTGGTTTTGGGAGGGGAAGAGAGAGACAGAGAGGAAGGAGAGGGGGAGGGGTGGAGAAGCAGAGGGGCGCTTCTCTTGTGTGCTCTGGCTGGGAATTGAACCTGGGACTCCTGCACGCCAGGCCAACGCTCTACCACTGAGCCAACCAGCCAGGGCGGGGGATTGTATCTTATATGTGGGGAAATACAGTATTCCTGCCACCAAGCTGTCTATCTCAGTTGATGGCAGTTCTGTAGTCCTCTACCTGCTAAAGCAGAAACTCCTGGGGTCATCCATGACTTTTCCCTTTCTCTCATTCACCCTTGACAGCAGAAAATCCAGTCACCCTACTTAAAAGCCTGATACAGAATCCACCAACTTCTCTCATTTCCCCTGCTACCCCTCTGGGCTAGCCATTACCACTGACACTACAGTACCTCCTTCCTCATGCCCGCATTCTGTCCTCAATCAGACAGCAGCCAAAGGGAGCCTGTTCAGATCTGCATCAGATTATCTCTCTTGTGCTCAAAATCTTCCAGGTGTCAACACCAGGCATGTCCAACATACGGCCCGCGGGCCGTAATGAGTTTATGTGGCCATGATTAAATTTTTAATATTCTCCACTACTTTAAAATCTCAGCTACTCAGAAGTGGAAGTGTCTTTGATTCTTGGAAATGGAGATATTTAAGAAGATAGCGATACGTGGAAAAGAATTCCGCGTGTGTCTAATCTAGGGTTAGCTTCCAATAACTGGTCAAATGGATTCACGATACTGCTTTTTTTTTTTTAATTCCATTATAAAGATTTACAACTCTTGTACTCATCTGTACTTGATTTGAACTGTTTAACATTTAGTGGCGATGTAAAACCCACATTCTTTTAGGCGAAGTTTGCCAGTGCGCACCCAAGGTCAAACAATTCGTTATTTTTGTGGTCAAGTGTGCTGAATCAAGTGGCACTGTAGCACAGACAGTAGCTGCAGTTGATAAGTGAAAACGTGTCCAGGCTGTTTGTAAAATGAAATAATTGTTTTATTTGCGATATAACCCCTTCAAGCTCATTCTATTAATTAAATATCGTTTAGATTGATTGCGATACAGTTTAGATACTTATATGGTATGTAATTATATTTTTATTAAACTAATATTGTCTATTAAAATTTTTTTCACTCACATTTATTCATAAACAAATTACATAATAAAATTTTGCTTACTTAAAATAATCATTTTTGTATTTAACTTTTTTTTTTTTTTTTGTATTTTTCTGAAGCTGGAAATGGGGAGAGACAGTCAGACAGACTCCCGCATGCGCCCCACCGGGATCCACCCGGCACGCCCACCAGGGGCGAAGCTCCGCCCACCAGGGGGCGATGCTCTGCCCCTCCGGGGCGTCGCTCTGCGGCGACCAGAGCCACTCTAGCGCCTGGGGCAGAGGCCAAGGAGCCGTCCCCAGCGCCCGGGCCATCTTTGCTCCAATGGAGCCTTGGCTGCGGGAGGGGAAGAGAGAGACAGAGAGAAAGGAGGGGGGGTTGGAGAAGCAAATGGGCACTTCTCCTATGTGCCCTGGCCGGGAATCGAACCCGGGTCCCCCGCACGCCAGGCCGACGCTCTACCGCTAAGCCAAACGGCCAGGGCTGTATTTAACATTTTTTAATTTTAATATTTTGTCTGGCCCGTGAAAAGTTTTCTTCCTAATCTGGCCCAGGAGCAAAAAATGTTGGCAACACCTGGTCAATACCCTCAGTATAGAGGCCCAGCGGCTTGGCCTGCCCTCCCTGTCTGACTCCTAGCCTAGTTTCAACCAATTTAGCAAAGACCTGTGGTTCTCTGAGGATTCCCAACTCAGTCTAACTCAGTCTAAGCATTTGCTGTTCTTAGGTCTAATACACCCTTCCAGTCCTCTTCCTATTGGCTGCCAAAAGTAGGAACTGCTCCATATGAACTCCTGGCCTAGATTCATAATGCTAAGTGTTGTAGTAATATAATGTTATAGTAATTAAGTATATAGAAATATAAAAAATATGGAAGATATATAAAAGTAATGAAGATATAATATTAAAATTAACTAAGGAAATCAAATAAAGTTATGCCATGTGGATGGGAATTAATATAGTATGCCCAGATGTGATAAACAGACTTTGACTTTCGAGCAGGGCCCGGTTAGTGTGTGTGTGAAGTTATAAATAGATAAGAAGTGGCTTGATGTCATAACTCTGTAAGTTAACATAAACAAGAAGCTTCCCTAGGAACATCTTAAAAGGGCTTGATGTGACATTTCAGTAGATTAACATAAAAAGGGCTCCCTGTGAGGAACTCCCAAAAAGGTGGTTTGAGATGATAATCCTGTAGGTTGACACCTGTTAGAAGGCGCTGGCCAGGAAAGGTTAGTAAAGCTGAGGGGCTCCCCTGCTGCCGTAGCCACCCAGACTCCAATGTGAACATGGACTGTCTCCTCGCCACTCTGACCAAAGACAGCTGAGAAGAGCACGCCGACGCGGCCATAAGCTGTACCCAGGCACGCCATAGGATTTGAGATTAATAAACTGCCTGTGTGATTCTAGCAAATAACTTGTGTGTCAACTGTGTTTTACCTCTGGTGGCAGTTAGTGTTGGCACTCATAAGTAAAATCCTCATAGCTGCCTCAAGAGTTGAAGAGACTGCCAACCCTGCTGATAAGCAGCAGGAGTGTCCCACTGCATGGGGAAGTCGAATCAGGGATGCCTGATCTACGTACAGTTTGGGCTCTACTGGGACACTAGGCTAGAGATGACCCACCTTCAGGGCCCCCAGATTTAAGGGCAGAGAGAGGAACAAGTGAAGACTTCCAGAATATCACTGTCTCATCAGAAAATCTGGTCGGCCCTAATGTATAAAAACATCTACAAAACTCATACACATCTCCAACCTCCACTGCCACCACTATGGTTCTCCCACCATCAACACCTCCTTGGACTGTTACAGTAGACTCCATCCTGGTCTCCCTGCCTCCTTCCCCCCAATCTTTCCAATCTGCCGCCAGAGGGAGCGTGTTGACACCCAAATCAGACCACCTCCCTCCTCTGTCCCAAACTTCCCATAGCTCCCACTCCCATCTGAAAAGTGGCCTTGTTCCTCAGGCTGCCTCTCCTGGCCTGAGCCCTGCCCGCCAGCCCTCTGTGCTCACCAGACAGAACACAGAGACCGGAGGCTCCCAGAACTCTCCAGACTCACTCCCATCTCCAGGTTTTTGTGGGGTTTTTTTCTGTATTTTTCTGAAGCCGGAAACGGGGAGAGATAGACAGACTCCCGCATGCGCCCTACCGGGATCCACCCGGCATGCCCACCAGGGGGCGATGCTCTGCCCCTCTGGGACGTCGCTCTGTTGCGACCAGAGCCACTCTAGCGCCTGGGGCAGAGGCGGAGGAGCCATTCCCAGCGCCCAGGCCATCTTTGCTCCAATGAAGCCTCGGCTGCAGGAGGGGAAAAGAGAGACAGAGAGGAAGGAGAGGGGGAGGGGTGGAGAAGCAGATGGGCGCTTCCCCTGTGTGCCCTGGCCGGGAATCGAACCCGGGACTTCTGCACGCCAGGCCGACGCTCTACCACTGAGCCAACCGGCCAGGGCCCAGGTATTTTTATTTTTTTTTAGGTATGTTTTATTTATTTATTTTTTTAAAATTATTTTTATTTATTTATTCATTTTAGAGGAGAGAGGGGGGGGGAGAGGAGCAGGAAGCTTCAACTCCCATATGTGCCTTGACCAGGCAAGCCCAGGGTTTTGAACTGGCAAGCTCAGCATTCCAGGTCAATGCTTTATCCACTGCGCCACCACAGGTCAGGCCTTATTTTTTTTTATTCATTTTTAGAGAGGAAAGAGAGAGGAGAGAGAGAGAGAGAGAAAAGGGAGAGGAGCTGGAAGCATCGACTCCCATATGTGCCTTGACCAGGCAAGCCCAGGGTTTTGAACCGGCGACCTCAGCATTTCCAGGTCAATCTCCAGGTATTTTGACCAGCTGGCTTCCGTACATTGGAAACCCAGGCACACCCCACGCCTTAGACATTGAAGATGGCAACCTTGTCTTATTATCCGACGGGAGCGACCACCCTCCATGGCCTTTAGACTTTAAGAGGAGGGAGCGATGGTGGGGGAGGGAGGGAGTGTGAGTGTGTGTGTGTGTGTGTGTGTGTGTGTGTGTGTGTGTGTGTGTGATGAAGTTCTAGAACATACTAAACCTGCCTCACCAGGCGGATAGAACGTCGGACTAGGACGTAGAGGACCCAAGTTCAAACCCCGAGGTCGCAGACTGGAAAGCAAGGGGTTACTCCGTCTGCTGTAACCCCCTGGTCAAGGCACATATGAGAAAGCACTCAATGAACAACTAAGGTGCCACAATGAAGAATTTATGCTTCTCATCTCTCTCCCTTCCTGTCCGTCTGTCCCTATCTGTCCCTCGATGTCTCTATCACAAGTAAATAAATAAATAAAGAACACACCAAACCCGACATCTGATTCTCTGAGGGCTTGGGAACCCCCCGCCCCACTTACCCCAGCCTGGTCCATCAGCGCCACGGCCGCCAGGAGATCTCGAGAACAGACCCGGGGCTCAGCCGAAACCCAACACCTTCCCTGGGCGCAAAACGCTCCCAAGGCTCAGGAGGCCGCCTCCGGGAGCCGACGAGGACAGGGCGCGGGCGCTAGGGGGACTCCGAGGACCCCACTCCGAATTCAGAACCACTACAGCCAAAGTGGACTTTCTGACAGTCCTGGCGCGCTATAATGACATCATGACAGAGGCGCCGGAAGTTCACCTCGGCCTGCCTGGCAGCAGGACACGCCCATTTCATCTGACGGCCATGACGCCATCCCATGACCTAAGGGCGAGCACGAAATTCTGGGTAATGTTGTTTTTAAGCGGCATCCAATAGGGCCGCGGGCTTTTGGAGATTCTGAGGACGCCTGCGCGAAGGCAGGAATAAGAGAAAGGGAAAAGAGCGACCTGGAGGGCCAAAGCTCGTTATTAAAGGAGACTCTCCCATATTTCCGTGCTGACCTGGGACAGTGCCCTATTTTCCGGGATCCCTCCTTTAATCCTGGAAGAGCTGCTTTGGTTTACTTTATCATCTTTGGGGACTGACATTTAATTTTTATTTATTTATTTATTATTTATTCCTTTTTGTGTGTGTTTTTTTGAATTGAGATGCGGAAAGCAGAGAAACAGACTCCCGCACGCGCCCAACCGGTTTCCATCCAGCATGCCCACGAGGGAGCGATGCTCTGCCCATCTGGGCCGTTTCTCAGCTGCAACTGGAGCCTTTCTAGCGCCTGAGGCGGAGACCATGGAGCCGTCCTCAGGGCTCGGGCCAACTTGGCTCCAGTGGAGCCTTGGCTACGGGAGGGGAAGAGAGAGATAGAAAGGAGAGGGGAAGGGGTGGAAACGCAGATGGGCGCTTCTACTGTGTGTCCTGGCCGGGAATCGAACCCAAGACCTCCACACGCAGGGCCAACACTCTACTGAGCTAGCCGGCCAGGACTATGGGGACTGACATTGAATTCGAACATTGAATACACCTTGCTTGTGGGGCCTTTGTGTGGCAGTAAAATGAAATATGCCTCGAATCCGTTGATTCCATGCTTTGGTAGCGTCAGCATCATTTGTGGACTCAGAGCGCATCTCTTCCGTAACCTCTGTGACCAGTCCCTCAGGTAGAACACCACGGTCCACAGGCCCTGGCCTCAGAGCCACCCCGCACACACACATACACACACTGGACTTGTTACAGCACAGAGTTCATCCACTAGCAGAGCCAAACAGTGAACACCAAAATTTGCAGTGCAGAAATAATGTTTGACTAATGAACGGCGCCACCCAGGGGTGGAGAAACTAATGCTCAAAAAGCCTCAACTCCCAGATTGCTTGTAGGTTACAAGATTCTATAGGTCAAAATCTCAAGACACACCGGGGGAGGGGGGTGAGGTTCCCGGTTGTGCTGGGAGCCAATAGTTCAGAGATGAGTTATTTTTTTAGGTCCTGAGGCTGTTTCTGAGGTCTGCTCTAGCGTCCTTCTGTCCCGTCTCATGGGCAAATGGGGGGGGGGCGGTATCTTTCCACTTTACAGTTCAGGAAATGAAACAGAACATAACAACAGTTCAAGATATTATCTTTTACCTGCCAGGAATACAGATCCTGTGACCATTGTCAGGGTCCTCTTGGCCCACGGCTGCCTGCCTGGCACAACTCCTACAACCTGGACAAGCGGATCATCAGTTGACCAGATGGCCCGCCTGCTAAAGTAGCAGCAATTGATAGATCAAGTTTCCTTTCCGAGTTAGGACCAGTTGCTTCTATGCAGGGACAACTGGCTGCCCTAAAGTTGTAAGCGCTGAGAAACTGTTAATGAGAATTTGCCAAAGAGCAGGCTTAAGGGCTCTCATTAACTGCAGATTGCTGCGCAATTTGCGCAGAGGTGAGGGGGGGGAGAGGTGTACAGCTTGGGGAGGGCTTGCCTTAATAGAGGGGTTGGGACTCAGAGATAAAGGAGAACCAAAACGGATTGATTGGCTGCTTACCCGACGGGGTGAGGCTAGCAAAGGCAGGCTGTCTTGTTTGGGGGCCTTAAGAATAAAGTATAACATGTCTGACTTGTGGTGACGCATTGGATAAAGCATTGACCAGGAATGCTGAGGTTACCAGTTGAAAACCTCAGGCTTGCCTGGTCAAGGCACATAGAAGCCACTACTGAGTTGATGTTTCTTGTTTCCCACCCCCAGCCTACTTTCTCTCTCCCATATCGAAAATCAAAAAATAAAATTGTAAGGTCCGGTGGATAATGGGGAAAGGTCAGGCCGGGGAACCCAGACCTAGGAATTTTGGCTAGGACCGCCCACAACCAAGTGCACCAAAAGAAACTTCCCAGGAGCCCTCTGGAAAAGAGCAACACCTCTGTCAGCCAGTGAGATTTCAGTACGTCATGTTAACTCGACCACCCTAGGGACCCTTTAAATATCTCCCGCGAGGGTCACCACTTGCGACTTCCTTGGCCTCCATATTTCCTCAGGGCCAGGAAACCTCGTCTGGCGGGATGTGCGCTCTGTACTGAATAAAGCCTTTATTATTCCACACTTCGGCCCCTTCCTTCTTTCTCAGTGGGGAAAAATACCTTACAAAAAATCATTAAAGCCTGACCTGTGGTGGCGCAATGGGATCAAGCGTCGACCTGGAAGTGCTGAGGTCGCCGGTTCGAAACCCTGGGCTTGCCTGGTCAAAGAATATATGGGAGTTGGTGCTTCCAGCTCCTCCCCCCCTTCTCTCTCTGTCTCTCTTCTGTCTCTCCCTCTCCTCTCTAAAATGAATAAATGAATTAAAAAAAAAAGATTAAAAA
Organism: Saccopteryx leptura; assembly: GCF_036850995.1. Classification (NCBI taxonomy): domain Eukaryota; kingdom Metazoa; phylum Chordata; class Mammalia; order Chiroptera; family Emballonuridae; genus Saccopteryx; species Saccopteryx leptura. The sequence goes on along the minus strand of NC_089505.1, from coordinate 81,956,698 downwards.
AATCATTAAAAAAAAAAGTGTAACATCCATTGCCTGTTGGGGACCTGTAAAGTATTGTAGTAGTTTCTGAGGGCTTGTCATGGAGAAGGCAGAGCTTACTTCCAAACAAGGTGGCTAGGTGAGGCTGGGCAGAGAGGTTTCCTTTCCCTGTTGTGACTGCGGGGAGCATGGGCCTTCGTGTTTATTTGCTGTCTGGCACTCACCTCTGAACTCAGGGGTTCTTCTGTTGCATATAAAAAAGCCCTGGCCGGTTGTCTCAGTGGTAGAGCGTTGGCCCAGCCTGTCAAAGTCCTGGGTTCAATTTCCACCCAGGGCACACAGGAGAAGCATCCATCTGCTTCTTCCCCCTTCCCCCTCTCCTTTCTCTTTCCCTCCCACAGCCAAGGTTACATTGGAGACTTCACCTCAGGCGCTAATAATAGCTGTTTTGAGCATAGTTCCAGATGGGTGGAACATTGTCCCCAGAAGGGGGCTGCTAGGTGATTCACATCTGGGGCGCATGCAGCAGCCTATCACCCCTCCTCTCACATGGAAAAGGGAAAAAAATTTTTTTAATTGGACAGCATATAATGATGGGACATCAAGTGAATGCATGGGATGAATAACCTGGCTAGTCTATTCTGGAAATGAATAGGCCCAGAAAGATGAGACTCTTTGAACAGATGTAAAACTATGTTACGAACAAAGTCTGGTAACTGACCATCAGTTAAAATAGAAAACTATTTGGTAAGTGTGAGAAAACATTTTGTGGTCAGAATATACACCTTATGCTTGTGATATTCAGCCTCCATGAATGTTGGTGCGGTTGTAAATTATGAGAAACTCCATTTTCTAACAAGTATTAGTTATATAAGGGAATTATGTCTGCACTGACCCTGTCTTATCAATCATTTATGTTTCTACTTCTCTCTGGAGAACATTTGTTGCAGAGTTCCTTGTGATGAGTTATTTTATGGAAGCTGGCACACAACCATATTTAAGCACAGGGCCATTCTGTGTGTGTGTGTGTATATATATACATATTTTTTAAAATTAATTTTAGCAAGATAGGAAGGGAGGAAGAGAGGAGGACGGGGAGGCGCAGGAGGGGAGAGAGAACAGAGATGGAGAAAGAAGAGGGAAAGAGGAACACTAATGTGTTCCTGTATGTGCCCTGACTAGGGATTGAACCTGCAACCTCTGCACTTTGGGACGATGCTAAAAACCAACAGAGCTATCCAGCCAGAAACCATCAGTCTATATTTTATTTTTTTAATTTATTGATTGATTTTATAGAGTGGAAAGCAGAGAAAGACAGCAATATCGATCTTTTCCTGTATATGCCTTAACATGGATTGAACTCACAACCTTTGCATATAGGGATGATGCTCTAACCAACTGAGTATCCGGTCAGAACCATTAGTCTGTATTTTAAATAAATGCATCAATTAAGAAAAGATAAACATAAAAAATGAGCAGAAAAACTAAATACGTAGACATTTTTTCCAAAGAAGATATCCAAACAGCCAACAGGTACATGAAAAGGGAAATGCCAATCAAAACCACAATGAGATATCATCTCATACCTGTGAGAATGGCGATCATCAAGAAGATAAGAGAGCCCTGGCCGGTTGACTCAGCGGTAGAGCATCAGCCTGGCGTGCGGGGGACCCGGGTTCGATTCCCGGCCAGGGCACATAGGAGAAGCGCCCATTTGCTTCTCCACGCCCCCCCCTCCTTCCTCTCTGTCTCTCTCTTCCTCTCCCGCAGCCAAGGCTCCATTGGAGCAAAGATGGCCCGGGCGCTGGGGATGGCTCCTTGGCCTCTGCCCCAGGCGCTAGAGTGGCTCTGGTTGTGGCAGAGCGACGCCCGGGAGGGGCAGAGCATCACCCCCTGGTGGGCAGAGCTTCGCTCCTGATGGGCGTGCCGGGTGGATCCCGGTCGGGCGCATGCGGGAGTCTGTCTGACTGTCTCTCCCCGTTTCCAGCTTCAGAAAAATACAAAAAAAAAAAGAAAAAAAAGAAAAAAAAAAGATAAGTCCCTGGCCAGGTTGCTCAGTGGTAGAGCATCAGCCTGGCATGTGGCTCTGAGACCCAGGTTTGATTCTCAGCCAGGGCACACAAGAGAGGCGCCCATCTGCTTCTTCATTCTTCCTCCTCTCCTTTCTCTCTCTCTCTCTCTTCCCCTCCCACAGCCAAGGCTCCATTGGAGCAAAGTTGGCCCAGGAGCTGAGGATGGCTCCATGGACTCTGCCTCAGGCGCTAGAATGGCTCCAGTTACAATGGAGCAACAGTCCAGATGGGCAGAGAATCACCCCCTGGTGGGCATCCCAGGTGGATCCTGGTCAGACGCATGCGGGAATCTGTCTCTGTCTCCCTGCTTCTAACTTCAGAAAAATAAAAAAATAAAAATAAAATAAAAAAAGGGGTGGAATGATGGTTACGAAAGGCTGGGTGGGGGTAAAACTGGACTGGTTGTTACGGGCACATATTTGCAAATCGTAGGTAAACAGTTCCTGAAGCGCTAATAAACAGTAGAGAGGTTACAGACAACATTATTATTATAAACATCAAACTTGGTAAAAGACTAGATTGTATTGTTTTCACCACTAGAAGTGACAAATCTGAGACATGACAGAGGTGTTAGCTACCACCACAATGGCAATCACTGTGCAATAGAAATGTAATCAGATCAATACACAGTATACCTTCAACTTAAGCAATATTTTGTCAATTATCTCAAAAAATATACATAATAAATTAAAATGAGGCCTTGAATAGTCTTAAGTGACACAATAAAATGTACCCACCTATTCATAGGTAAGTACTTCAACTTCTCAGATATAATTTTGGCAACATTTTTTTTAGAATTCTATTTTTTTTTTTTTTCATTTTTAGAGAGGAGAGGGTGGAGAGGGGGGGAGAGGGAGAGAGAGAGAAAAGGAAAGAGCAGGAAGCATCAGCTCCCATATATGCCTTGACCAGGCAAGCCTGGGGCCTCAAACCAGCGACCTCAGCATTCCAGGTTGACGCTTTTTCAACTGCGTCACCCCAGGTCAGGTGAAGTTTTTTTTGTTTGTTTGTTTTTAAGATTTTTTTAAAATTTATTCATTATAGAGAGGGGAGAGAGAGAGAGAGAAAGGGGAGGAGCAAGAAGCATCAACTCCCATATGTGCCTTGACCAGGCAAGCCCAGGGTTTTGAACCGGCAACCTCAGCATTTCCAGGTTGACGCTTTATCCACTGCGCCACCACAGGTCAGGCAGGTGCAGTTAAGTTTTAAGCGCTTCATAAAGTCTTCACGTTTATCAGAAAGACCTATGTGCCTCAATGACTGAGGCAGTATTTTTCAACAAAGGTGCTCAATAGATATTGGCAGAGGCACCCTAGCAGGCAGCCTCCTGACACACAATGGGAGTGTGTGTACACCAAGTTAGGTGATATGGCCTATGCCATTTTACCTCAAACCCTGTTGCTTATACCATCCAACTGCAAAAACAACCAAGAACAAACAGTCATGGTTTGTCAGAGAAACCTGAAAGAAACCACAAAAGCTTACTTTTTTGTGGTTCCATCTCCTTTTCTTCCTCCTGTTCCTTTGTCTATTTTTTGTTTGTTAAATACTCCTGTGATTGCTTCTCACTGCTCACTAAGGATACAACTACAGTGCAAAGTTTCTATAAATGCACCATAACCCCTGGCTCTCTCCCCTTCATAAATTCTCAGATGTAGAATAAGGTCCTACATGGGGTCAATTTCCAGTAACTCTTTAGATGGCAGTGATGATTCACCTCAGAAGATTTTCTCCCAGCAATGACACTGGCAGGGTTCCTCTCTGGTAAAATTTCTCAGATGCCTAGTGGGACATTTCCTCGAGTCAAAAGATTTTTCTCGGAAGTCACATGCAAAAGGTTTTTCCCCAGTAGGAGTTCTCTGAATTTGACTGAGGTAACTTTACTTGTAAAAGGCTTTCCCACGCACAGGGCTTCTCTGCAGTATGAGTACTAGGAGGCTGGGGAAGAGATAAACAAAAGTGAAAGGTGGCCCTGGCTGGTTGGCTCAGCGGTAGAGCATCGGCCTGACGTGCACAAGTCCCGGGTTTGATTACCGGTCGGGGCACACAGGAGAAGTGCCCATCTGCTTCTCCACCCCTCCCCCTTTCCTTTCTCTCTCTCTCTCTTCTCCTCCAGCAATCCAGGCTCCACTGGAGTAAAGGCAGCCCAGGCGCTGAGGACAGCTCCATGACCTCCACTTCAGGTGTTAAGAGCTCACTTGCTGACTAATGGAGCAATGCCCCAGATGGTCAGAGCATCGCCCCCTGGTGGGCATGCTGGGTGGATCGAGATCAGGCGCATGCGGGAATCTGTCTCTCTGCCTCCCTGCTTCTCACTTCAGAAAAACACAAAAGGAACAAACAAACAAAGACTACCCCACACTGTGCTGCTGTGTCTCTTCCCACCACGAGGGGCCCAGTGCTGGACAAGCCCAGAGCTGGTCAGTTCTTCCAACCCTCCCTGCAAGCGAAGGTCTTCTCCAACACAGGTGATCCACAGCTCTTCACAAAGACTGGCCCGTGCCCTTATGAAGAATTTCTCTCTACACAACTCCTTCCACCTCTGATCAAGGTTTACACTGAACCAGTCTCTCTTATGTGTCTCCCATGTAGCAGCACAGTAGGTTCCCAATGGTGTTCCCTTTGGTTCAGCCAGGACCGTGCCCATCACGGGAGTGAGTGCTCATGGTGATATTCTTAGAGAAACATCCTGCTCAGAACAGGTAGCCTCATCCTCCATTCCATGCCAGCAACCTGGAGGAAGATAAATGCTAGTGCAGTAGATTTCTGACGGGGGAAAAGGGGCATCCCATAACAAATGTGGTCTGACACAAGCAGGGATTAGCCCACAGAGCTGTGGGAAGAACACAGGTGTTAGAATCAGGACGTTAGAGGAAAGCCTGCAGGCCTCAAAGGTCACAGAACAGAAGAGACGTCACAGGGGAAAGGCAGTATCCAAACCAGTTTTGGTTCCTTGTGACATGTGAGTGCTGTGACAAAGAGTCTGTCCTGAGACAGAAAAATCTGGCTGGAACAGAACACATAGTCTTCAAGAAATACTTAAGGACATGTGTACAAACAGACAGCAGTGAAAGCCAATGCTGTAGAGCAGTGATTTTTCAACCTTTTTACACTTGGGCAGCAGTTCTCAACCTGTGGGTCGCGACCCCGGCGGGGGTCGAACGACCAAAACACAGGGGTCACCTAAAGCCATCGGAAAATACATATTTTATTTAAAATGTATAATAAATATGTATTTTCTGATGGCTTTAGGTGACCCTGTGTTTTGGTCATTGGACCCCCGTCGGGGTTGTGACCCATAGGTTGAGAACCGCAGCACTTGGGGAAAGGTGAAAATAGGAGAATTATATTTCAGGGACTCCGAAGGCAGCAATCACCCTGAGCATAAGTGAATGCAAGTAAGATCACCGGGTCTATGATCTCCATACACCATCATGGTGGTTAACACTTTTGCAGGCCAGCATGAAATCTTTGGTGGGATGGTAGTTCAAAAACACTGCTGTAGCCCTGGCTTGATAGCTCACTTGGTTAGAGCACCAGCCTGAAGTGTGGAAGTTGCCGGTTTGATCCCCGGTAAGGACACACACAGAAATGGATCAATGTTCCCATTTCTCTCCCTTCCTCACTGGCTGAAATCAATCAATAAATAAAGAGGGAGAGAGGGAAACCACTGCTATAGAGCACTGCTAAGAATAGACAAGAGGTAGGACTAGAAAGGTAGGGAACTGAGAGGGACCTGAAGGAACCAAAGAAAGGACAAGGGAAGGAGGTCTGACCTGTGGTGGCTCAGGAGATAAAACGTCGACCTGGAACGCTGAGGTCGCTGGTTCAAAACCCTGCACTTGCCTGGTCAAAGCACATATGGAAGTTGATGTTTCCTACTCCTTCCCCCTTCTCTCTCCTCTCTAAAATGAATAAAAAGAACAAAAACAACAACAAAAATAAAAAGGAAGGAAAAGTGGGATGAGGTAAGCCACCAGTGCTGGTAGAAAGACACCAGCAGACACAGCACTGACTGCTGGCATAACGTGTCAAGCCAGCCCTGATGAGCCCCAATGTCACCATTCCCAAAGCTTCTCACCAGGGCCAGCTGTCCTGGTCCTCGCTGTGCCTGGAGCAGGGTCTAACTGCTCAGGAACCCTGGATTCCCCTCCAGCTCCATGTGGGTAATACATGGGACCGGACACAGCAAGTCCTAGGAAGAAAGAAGAGCTGGTGATTAGCCATCAGTGATCCAGGGAAAACCCCTTCACAGAAAAGAAAATTAAGCAGTAGTGTCAGCCCGGTGTGAAGTCCCAAGTTCAATGCCCAGCCAGGGTGCACAGGAGAAGTGCCCATCTGCTTCTCTACCCTCTCCCTCTACTTTCTCTCTGTCTCTCTCTTCCCCTCCTGCAGCCAAAGCTCCACTGGAGCAAAGCTGGGCCAGACGCTGAGGATGGCTCCATGGCCTCTGCCTCAGGCACTAGAATGGCTCTGGTTGCAACGGAGCAACGCCCCAGATGGGCAGAGCATCACTCCCTGGTGGGCATGCCGGTGGATCCCAGTCGGGCACATGTGGGAGTCTGTCTCTCTGTTTCCAAACTTCTTTTTATTTTATTTTATTTATTTATTTTTACAAAGACAGAGAGAGAGTCAGAGGGATAGACAGGGACAGACAGACAGAAATGGAGACAAATGAGAAGCACCAATCATTAGTTTTTCATTGCATGTTGCGACTTCTTAGTTGTTCACTGATTGCTTTCTCATATGTGCCTTGACCACGGGCCTTCAGCAGACTGAGTAACCCCTTGCTGGAGCCAGCGATCCTGGGTCCAAGCTGGTGAGCTTTTGCTCAAGCCGGTGACCTCGGGGTCTCGAACCTGGGTCCTTCCACATCCCAGTCCAATGCTCTATCCACTGTGCCACCGCCTGGTCAGGCTGTTTCCACGCTTCTTACTTCAGAAAAATACAAAAATAAAAATGAAAAAAATTAAATATTCAAAATAGAATCATGGAAGACAGTCTTGCAGCAGTTATAGTCAACCTGGTCCCTACCACCCACTAGTGGGCATTCCAACTTTCATGGTGGGCAGTAGCGGCGCAACCAAAGTATAAATAAAAAGATAGATTTAACTATAGTAACTTGTTTTATAAAGATTTATTCTGCCAAATTTAGCAAGAAAAACGACATAAAGTACTTGGTAAGTAATTATTATTATATGCTTCAACTTCCTTACTTTATAAATCACCATTACTGTAGAACCGGTGAGCGGTCAGAAAATTTTATTACTAACAGAGATACAAAAGTGGGCGGTAGGTATAAAAACGGTTGATTACCCATCTTGCAGGAATGATCACGTCAGGGCCTATAATTCCTGTAACAGTCGGTCCCAGGAAATGTCAGAGAAAGGGTGCAGAATCTGGAAACTAAGAAGCCAGGGATTTACATAACCACACCTCCACAGCCAGGCCACTTGGGATCTGTTGGGCAGAGTACAAGATTCACGACATCAAATCATTTATTTCCAAGCTTAGAGCAGTAGATTTGGGGGCTGCTCCGGGAGGGGATGAAACAGTGCCCAGTACCCACTGCCCAGCTGCAGTACCCACACTAACTATGTCAGGGAGTAGCAACCGTGCCTTCATAGGAACATGAAACAGAGAGCTGCCCCTTGGGAAAAAAGGAAAGAACAAAACCAAGCAGGGGAAAATGAGAATCACACCATCCCCTGGTATCCATGTCCTTGTTAAGCACCTCTAACTCAGTGTGGGATTGGCCTAAAAACTCTGTTCTAATCAAAAGACTATGGCAAAAATAATAAGACATCGCTTCTAAGATTGTATCGCAAATACAGCAATACCAAATTCTATCCTGGATGCTGTCACTTGCTCATGGTCATGGAAGTCAACTGCCTAACCTTACAAAGATGACAACATGGCAAGAAACTGGAGGGCCCTGGCCGGTTGGCTCAGCGGTAGAGCGTCGGCCTAGCGTGCGGAGGACCCGGGTTCGATTCCCAGCCAGGGCACATAGGAGAAGCGCCCATTTGCTTCTCCACCCCCACCCCCTCCTCCTTCCTCTCTGTCTCTCTCTTCCCCTCCCGCAGCGGAGGCTCCATTGGAGCAAAGATGGCCCAGGTGCTGGGGATGGCTCCTTGGCCTCTGCCCCAGGCGCTAGAGTGGCTCTGGTCGTGGCAGAGCATCGCCCCCTGGTGGGCAGAGCGTCGCCCCTGGTGGGCGTGCCGGTTGGATCCCGGTCGGGCGCATGCGGGAGTCTGTCTGACTGTCTCTCCCCGTTTCTAGCTTCAGAAAAAAAAAACAACAAAAAAGAAACTGAGGAAGCGCTCTGACCAACAGCCGGCAAAGGACTACTTAGCCCAACCACCTCCTCCTTGCCCTCATGACCCTGAAAGAAGATTCACCTCCACTGAGACTTCATGTGAGACAACAGCCCAGGGCAGTGTAACAACAGGTCACAAAAGACCCTGAGCTACAGGTATCCAAGTAGAACATGCCTGATTTGCCACGTAGCTACAAGTAACAAAAAAAGGGACTTACCCAGCAGGACACAGTGCAAAGTTCTCCAGTATCAGGGTACAGGTGTCTCTGAGCCTCCTCAAGGAGTCTCCACCCCACCTGGGAGAAGTACACGAACACGTCCTCAAAGGTCACACAGCCCTGCTGTGACAGGGACAGTTGAGCTCACAGGCGTCACACCCTCTCTCCCCATATCTCACTGCTCCCACAAGCAATCCCGAGTCCCTTGCCCCACCAGCCTCCCAGCTCGGAGGAGATACCAGCCCTAGGCATACCTTATGCTTGTTCTCTCCTCACATTTCTCTAATCATCGAGACAAACCCAGAGCAGAACCAGGCAGGTGGGCCGACTAATACTGTGTAAACTGTGTCTGGCAGGAAGGGCCCTAAATACTCCCCTGCCAGCCAGGTCTCCTCCTGTCCAGAACCAGGCCTCCCACACCTCCAAACCTGGGTTCATCCTTCTCCCATAAGCTCCTGTACTAGGGCCTTAAGGCTGTCGGTTCACAATCGTCCCATGTCTCCCTCCCTCCCGCCTCATTCCCCCAGTCTCCATTCTGCAACCAGAGGAAACCTGTTTAAAAAAATGTTATGGCCCTGGTCGGTTGGCTCAGTGGTAGAGTGTCGGCCTGGCGTGTGGAAGTCCTGGTTTGATTTTCAGTCAGGGCACACAGGAGAAGCTTCCATCTGCTTCTCCACCCCTCCCCTTCTCCTGCCTCTCTGTCTCTCTCTTCCCTTCCCGCAGCCAAGGCTCCATTGGAGCAATGTTGGCCTGGGCGCTGAGGACGGCTCCATGGCCTCCGCCTCAGGCACTAGAATTGCTCCGGTTGCAAACGGTCCACATGGGCAGAGCATCAACCCCGGGGTGGCAATGCCGGGTGGATCCCGGTAGGCGCACGCGGGAGTCTTTCTACCTCCTCGCTTCTCACTTCAGAACAATATCAAGAAAAAGAAGTGTGTTACATAACCCCCCGCCCTCTGCTCCACACGTTCAGCAATGAAGCTGAGCTCCTGGGGCTGCCACTTCCGGGCCGACTTCCGCCCCCTGTTATACATTCTCCCCCTCAAAACAACGGAAACCCTCATCACTTTCAACCGAGTTTCGCTTCCAAGTCTTTGTACATGCCTTTTCCTGGGACCGGAACACCCTTCCCAACGTCATTTCATGTATATAAGCCGGGACTTGGACCCAGAACCCTAAGGCAGGATCCCCTCCGAGGACTCCACGACAAAGAATCAGGAATACAAAAATGTAGAGAGGTCCCAAGACACCACATCTGGTGAGGAGGAGCGGTGAGCATATAAAGGCGTGACAGGGTGTAAAAACCTGAGGGGACCCTGCACTCACCTGCATGGGATTCATCCGCACTGTCGCCCCAACCACGGGGCCAAGTGGGTTCTGAGGCCGGTGACAACAGCGGGATCACATCCGAACGTTGCTATAAAATGGCGTCTAATGATCCTGAGGCTCAGGTCGCAGCCTTAGGGGGCGGGGGCGCCAGAGCCCGGAAGCCTTGGTGGGGCCTCTGTCCAAGAGTGGCGCAGAGTCTGAGGGAGGAGGAACCAGAGCCCGGGTGTCACCATTGCGCAAGCGCACTAGCTGCCCTTTACGTCACTGTCCTTCCCTCTTTAGCCTGTGAGGGGCGCCCACTCGGGGCCACGTGTCTCCTGTCTGCTCTCCAAAGGCCACTGCAAGTAGAAGGAAGTGCTCGAGAAACTGGTCGGAAGTTCCGCCCTCTGCACAGGAAGCGCCCTCTTTCCTGAGCGCTCATTGGTACAGCGAGAGGCCAAAACTAGAAGCATCCGCCTTGTAGGGGTGGGCAATCATTCCACCTCTGAGCACAGGGGCTTGTTTCCTTTTCCATGGCAGCCAGCCAGACCGGAAGTAGTAGGTCCAGGTGTCCGCACATCGGGGTGGGGTTGGCTTTCTCTTAAAAAAAAACACGGATATTTTGCTTTAAGGTGAAGTTGTCCCGCAGGAACCTGTTGCAGATGCAAACTGTGGCATCACCCAGACCTGAGACGTTGGGCACGACGCGGCTAGCTACTTCAAGAAGTCCTGTGGCGCTCAGCGCTCACTCAAGTTAGAGACCCTGGGCGTGGGGGGTGGGGGGAGGCGCTGACGACAATGGGAAATACCAAGGCCCTCATGAGGATTCATATAAAAAGTGCCTCTCTCATAGTGCACAGTAAATAGAAACACTAGTGCCCTCTTAAGGATAGTTTCGCTTTCCGAAGTTTGTTACCTGTAGTCATCCACGGTTGGAAAATATTAAATGTAAAGTGACCAATTGTCCTCCTTTAGGGAGAACAGTCCTCCTTTTGTAAGTTACATCCTCCCTGGGAGTGTCCTCCTAGTGGCCTCCTTTTTGATATTGGAAGACTCATCTGTAAATGCACGTATTCAGTCGATGCAAAGTTGATCCATGGCATGTGATGTGACGTATTTCTATCTAAATGTGTACTTTTCTCAGAGTTATTAAAAATTGATAGGCATGTAAGCATAATTACAATATGAAATGTGACAAGTTTTTATTATGCATTGATCATATTATATTGTTGCAATGAATAAAATGTTTCTTTACAATGTTTTCTTCCATTTATTTTTGTCCTCCTTTTCATTGTAAAAAAGTTGGTCACCTTAAAATGGGAAGGTCCAGAAAGAATTCATAAATTAAATTAAATGATGAAATCTTGACCCATCCTGCTTCATCCAGCTTCTTGTCTAGTATATCCACACCATTCTATATATCGGAAAAAATATATAGGGTTGTACCATCTTTGCTTTTACGTATCCAATGAGGTTCTTGGAAGTATCCCTAATGTATTAAATGTATTATTACTGACATAGTGTTACAATCACAATGCTTTAATGTACACTTCTATGGGAGGTGAAATGGGGGAGGCTTCTTTGCAGAATCCTTAGCATTATTTAGCAAAACAAAAAATACAACTTCCTGACTCAGTGGTTTTGATTAAAAGCACACATTTGTACTATCTGGCTTATTTAGTTATTTCACAGACAGCGGAGCAGGAGAGTATTGGGCAAACCAGTAAGTTACAAATGAGTTAGGTTTGCTCGCTTGTACTTTGCCTGATTGGTGCATGAGCACAGGGCAGCTTCATGTACGAATGATCTATGTGAGGGTATAGGTGCTTGCTCTCAGGAAAGCAGATGGCAAATTGTGCACTGCCTGCCTGCTTAGGAGGACCATTGTTTTTGTTTGCCCAGAGAAGGACGTTTTCCCCTCCCAACCTGGCCTGTTTTTGGCTTGGAAGTCCAGTCTAGGGGGGAGGGGAGGTCCCTACCTGCATGTTCGCATGCAGTTGCAAGACTAATAAACGGAATGGCCCACCATTTTGTCTCCACAGTTGCTTTAGTGTCTGCCTGAACCCAATGTGAACCTGTATGGCCATGGTGGGTTTCTTTAAACTCCAGGTAAACACGCCCAAGCACACAATTCAGATCTTGGGAACATCAGGATTAACTACCCTCTGGCCTAAGTCGAGTAGAGTTGACATGGTTTCACATTAGTGACATGGGATGATGTCATCTAGTTCACAGTCACCAGGACCTTCCTGTGCCCTCCTGCTGACCTTCAGGGTAGCTAGACCCAGGTACAGATATGTGATTATGAGATGGCCCATCTGAGGCTTCAGGTCATGAGGACCTGTCTTCATCAAAACACCATCACCAGCTTGACCTGTGGTGGCGCAATAGATAGAATGTCCACCTAGAATGCTGAGGTCGCTGGTTTGAAACCTCAAGCTAGGTTGGTCAAAATACACGAAGCAACTACTACAAGTTGATGCTTCCCACTCCTACTCAATTCTCTCTCCTCTCTCTAAAAAAAACAAACAATAAAATCTTTAAAAAGAAAAACAAACACCATCACCATCAGTCCATCACCTGAACCCACAGCCCCCAAGAAAGTACTAAATCCTGGATAGTTGTAAAAAAATGTTTAGAAAAAAAATTCAAATTTATATGTACATCTTGTTTGTTACAGAGACAGAGAGGGACAGCCAGCCAGGAAGGGAGAGATGAGAAGCATCAATTCTTTGTTGTGGCACCTTCGTTGCTCATTGATTGCTTTCTCATATGTGCCTTGACCCGGGCGGCTCCAGCAGAGTGAGTGACCCCTTGCTCAAACCAGTGACTTTGGGCTCAAGCTGGTGAGCCTTGCTTAAACCAGATGAGCTCGCGATCAAGCTGGCGACCTCAAAGTTTCAAACCTGGGTCCACCGTGTCCCAGAACGACGCTATATCCACTGTACACCTGGTCAGGCTATATGTACATCTTTTTATTTGTCTTGACAGAAAATTTACTCTTGACTTGACCTGTGGTCTATGGTGATGCAGTAGATAAAGCATCCACCTGGAATGCTGAGGTCGCCGGTTTGAAACCCTGGGCTTACCTGATCAAAGCACACATGGGAGTTGATGCTTCCTGTTCCTCCCCACCTTCTCTCTTTCTCTCTCCTTTCCGAAATGGATAAAATTTAAAAATTTTTGAAAAAGAAAATTTAGTCTCACAGGGGCTTCTTCTGTATCATACATACATCTTTATCTCAACATAAAAGCATTTCATAACTTAAGCCTTCCTATTTCTCCTAGATTCATGCTGCCTCCAAGTAAAGACAATGTTGTAGAACAATGGCTTTCAATCAATGTTTTCAGACGTACCCTCAACTATCTAACTCTTAATATTGGGCAGAAGTGAATGTACACACAAGACAAATAAGGGAACAAGGCTCTCTGATTTCTGCAACACTCCCCGCTTCTGTATAAAGTAAGGAAGTGATGACAGATTGCCATAGATTTCTCATGCAATGTGAAAAAAAACACTGTGCTTTTATTTGTCTCTCCTTCTATCTCTTAAATATCCCTGAGATGATTTTGGAGTTATAAACTAAAGAGAAAGATGTGGCTGAAGGTTTTTGCTAAGTGCACAATGAAGACTGGATCACTCTCCAGGATGAAATCTAAGATGCAGAATGAGCTTCTAGGCTGAGTTAACGTCTAACCTGAGTCATTATTACATCAACAACTGATATCCTGCAACAGATTTTCCCACAGGGAAGAAAACTGGGGGCCCTGGGTGGGGGGCTTGTCTTTGATATAAATGATTAGATTCTGACAAAACATTCTCCACAGTGTGTACATTCAAAATGTCTTTCCGCAACAGGAATTCTTAGAGGTTGTCTGAGGATTGTCCCCCTGGGGAGGGTCTTCCCACTTCTGTTCCAACAGGGTTTCTTCCAAAATGAACCCTTTGATGCTGGGTGAGGGATGAGCTGCTACCAAAGGCCTTTCCACAGTCCCGGCATTCATAGGGCTTCTCCTCGGTATGGATGATGGCATGTCGAATGAGATGTACCTTTTGGCAGAAGGTTCTGTTGCACTCCATGCACGCATAGGGTTTTTCTCCGCTGTGAATTTGCTGGTGTCGTGTGAGGTATGACCTGTGGTTAAAGGCCTTTCCACACTCACCACACTCAAAAGGTTTCTCTCCACTGTGAATGTTCCGGTGCCTGTTGAGGCCTGACTTCCGGTTAAAAGCCTTGCCGCACTCCGTACACTCAAAGGGCTTCTCTCCACTATGAATCCGCTGGTGTCGTGTGAGGCCTGACTTCCGGTTAAAAGCCTTCCCACACTCCGTACACTCATAGGGCTTCTCTCCACTATGAATCCTCCGGTGCCTGGTGAGGCCTGACCTGCAGATAAAAGCCTTCCCACATTGCGAGCACTCATATGGTTTCTCTCCACTGTGGATCCGCAGGTGCCTTTTGAGGTATGACCTGTGGTTGAAGACCTTCCCACACTCACCACACTTACTGGGCTTCTCTCCCACGTGGATGCTGATGTGTCGAATGAGGTCTTTCCTTGTGCTGAAGGTGTCCTCACATTCTTTGCACTCAAAAGGTTTCTCTCCGGTGTGGGCCCTTTTGTGCAAGGTCAATGTGGAGCAGTGGGTGAAAGACTGACCACATTCAGTGCACGTGAAAGGCTTCTCCCCGGTGTGGATGATGGCGTGTCGAATGAGATTGGCTCTCTGGCTGAAGGCTTTGCCACACTCGATGCACTCGTAGGGCTTTTCTCCTCTGTGAATCTGCTGGTGTCTTCTAATAGATGACCTGCTGTGAAAGGTCTTCCCACACTCGCTGCACACATAGGGCTGCTCGCCATTGTGGGTCCGCTGGTGCCTGGTGAGGTGTGACTGGCGGCTGAAGGCCTTGCCACACTCCGTGCTCTCACAGGGCCTCTTCCCTGTGTGGACCATGTGGTGCTGAAGTAGGTAGGTGCTCTTGCTGAAGCTTTTCCCACACTCTGTGCATTCGTAAGGTTTCACTGCAGTGTGAATCTCTTTATGTCGAACCAGGAAGCATCTTTTGTTAAATACTTTTCCGCATTCCTCACACTTGTAGGGCTGTTTCCCTTCATGAATGAAGAGATCTGTCACTGGTCTGCATGAGTCTCGTTCACAGAGAGCATCCGCTGGAGAGACCAACTCCTGGATATTCCTGGAGTGCAGACTGCTGTCTCTCCCTAAACTGCTACATTCAGAGCTCGGTGTCCCAGATAGCTGTGTCCTCAGATGGTCCATTTCTGGTTCCAGGTGCCCTTCCTGAACTGCTGATAAGCCATCCTGGTCCCTGCCTTGCACGACCTGGGTGTCCCCTGAGACTCGCTGAGTCAGTTGTTCCTGGAGTGAGATGTCCTCAGACAAGGCCTGATGGGTCTTGGGTCTTGTGGCGTCACCTGCGGGAATTTGGAATTCAATACACAAAAGGGCCTGTTACTGGTGGAATCACAAAAAAGAAACAAACTCACCATTTCAGTGAGAGCAATGGGGTAAAAACCGTGGTCTGTACCTGCTGGGCTTTCCAATCTGAAACTTAGGTGTGCTATTTCTTTTTTTGGTTCTTGGATTCTTCCCACCTTTTCATGGGAAACCCAGAGGGAACAGATAAACAGGTGACAGAGTGTCTAGAGACTGGGGGCACAGGTGAAGAGAAACAAAGACACTCTGTGTGCTGAGTTTGCTCGTAGCAAGAACATCTCAAGGTGCTGCAAAGGGCCATCCATGCAGCCAAGATGGAAATCAGGAAGGTCAGAGGGGCTTCCCAGATGGGGTGCCTTATGAGCTCCGTCCTGGGGGAGCAGTAGAAGTAACCATACAGAGAAAGTGGGAAGCCCATCTCACCAAGCCTTAGGACAAGAAGGAAAAGAAAGGCACAGTCCTCCCAGAATCAGGAAATGACAGTGCCAGAGAAGATGGGGCTGGTGAGAGTTCAGCCCCGAGATGAGATAAGTGTCCTTACAAGAGACAGGGGAGGGCTTGCTTTTTCAGTTGGCCTCAATTGGGAGGCTAGAACAAGAACATAACCATCTGCAAGCCATGAAGTGGACCCTCATCAAATTGGCCAGCACCTCGATCTTGGACTGCCCAGCTTCTAGAACAATCTGTGGCATTCTTGTTGTAACGGCCCAGATTAAGATAGTAGGGTAAGAGTAATGCTCTCACTCTTGCATTTGGCAATGTTGAGTGTATTATTATCAAGAAGAAACGAATAAGCAAATAAATTATTTAATTAATACAACAATCAATCAAGGTCCTTCATGAATCAGGGACGACAATGTGTCATAAATCAAGGTTTATGACTAATTGAACTGTATAGGAGGTCCACTCTATATAAGTGAAGAGGTCATATGGGTATTGTGGTTAAGATCATGGTTTCTGACCACAGAAACCCTGAATTCAAGTTCCAGAAGGACTCAATATTAGCTTTCTGGTGCCTGGCAAGGTACTCAAATTCTATAAGGTTTCATTTTCTCTTCTAAATAATAAAGCTAAAAACAGCCTGACCAGGTGGTGGTGCAGGGCATAGAGTGTCAGACTGGGACGTGGAGGATGCAGGTTAGAAAACCCAAGGTCTCCAGCTTGAGCACGGGCTCACCAGCTTGAGTGTGGGATCATAAACATGACCCCAATGGTTGCTGGCTTGAGCCCAAGGTCACTGTCTTGAGCATGGGATCACTTGGTCTGCTGTAGCCCCCCGGTCAAGGCACATATGAGAAAGCAATCAATGAACAACTAAAGTGCTGCAATGAAGAACTGATGCTTCTCATCTCTCTCTCTTCCTGTCTGTCTGTCCCTAACTGTCCCTCTCTCTGTCTCTCTCTGTCACAAAAAAAGAAAAAATAAATCAGTGCACATTAGCTTGAATCTTTTATGGCTTAGTCACAGAATGAACTTCTGGACCACGCCAGGAAACACGTAAGAATGTTTGAGGACGCCTGACCAGGCGGTGGCACAGTGGATAGAGCGTAGGACTGGGATGCAGAGGACCCAGGTTAGAGACCCCGAGGCCAGCTTGAGCTCGGGCTCATCTGGCTTGAGCAAAAAAAAAAAAGAAAAAAAAAAGTTCACCAGCTTGGACCCAAGGTCGCTGGCTCAAGCAGGGGGTTATTCGGTCTGCTGAAGCCCCCGGGTCAAGGCACATATGAGAAAGCAATCAATGAACAACTAAGGTGTCCCAACGAAAAACTGATGATTGATGTTTCTCATCTCTCTCCGTTCCTGTCTGTCTATCCCTCTCTCAGTCCCTGAAAAAAGAATGTTTGAGGACTTAACAGTAGAAAGAATGGGCCATGAGATGTTTGATGAGCCAAGATCAGAGTGGCAGCAAGAGGAGGACGAGAATGAAGGCTCAGTGAGAACGGGCTGACAAACCAAGAGGGCCAAACGCTGGAGCTGAGTGCCATCAGACAATGGTGCAGTGTAAGGTCACTTGGCATGGAAGTCAGAGGAGGGTCGGCTCCGGAATCAGAACTTCTCAGCTCAAAGTCTGACTGGACGAAGCCAGGGTAAACTGAGAAGATGCCTATAAAGCAATCTGCACAGTGCCAAGCACGGCAAGAGCACTCAGACACTGTGGGCCATGCTGTCTACAAAAATTAGGAGCAAAGTAGTGACCCTGTATGGAGCAGAATCAGTATTGTGATTGGTAGAGAGGGACCTCCCCCACAGAGACTTGTCTTTTTGGTTTTTTGTTTTTCTGAAGTGAGAAGCGGGAAGGCAAAGAGACTGCCGCATGCGTCTGACATTCCCACCAGGGGACGATGCTCTGCCCATCTGGGGCATTGCTCCGCTGCAACTGGAGCCATTCTAGCGCCTGAGGCGGAGGCCATGGAGCTGTCCTCAGTGCCCGGGCCAACATTGCTCCAATGGAGCCTTGGCTGCAGGAGGGTAAGAGAGAGACAGAGTAAAAGGAGAGGGGGAACAGTGGAGAAGCAGATGGGCACTTCTCCTGTGTGCCCTGGCCGGGAATGAAACCCAGGACTTCCATACACCAAGCCGACACTCCATCCACTGTGCCAACCGGTAGGGCTGCATCGGCCCTTTTTACTTACTTTCCCCAAGCAAAGACCCAACTATATATATATATATATTTTTTTTTTTTTTTTCCTGAAGCTATATATATATATATATATATATATATATATATTTTTTTTTTTTTTTTTTCCCCCTGAAGCTAGAAACAGGGAGAGACAGTCAGACAGACTCCCGCATGCGCCCGACCAGGATCCACCTGGCACGCTCTGCCCACCAGGGGGTGATGTTCTGCCACTCCGGGGCATCGCTCTGCCACGACCAGAGCCACTCTAGCGCCTGGGGCAGAGGCCAAGGAGCCATCCCCAGTGCCCGGACCATCTTTGCTCCAATGGAGCCTTGGCTGCGGGAGGGGAAGAGAGAGACAGAGAGGAAGGAGGGGGGGGGTGGAGAAGCAAATGGGCTCTTCTCCTATGTGCCCTGGCCGGGAATCGAACCCGGGTCCCCCACACGCCAGGCCGACGCTCTATCACTGAGCCAACCGGCCAGGGCCGACCCAACTATATTTTTATGCTGAGTTGTGAATGGACAAGGTAACAGAAGAGGCAAAAAAGAAGTGGAGAAGGCAGCTTCCCTCACAAGGTGTGATCTAGACTCTGGTGCAAGAATTGGCCGTGGTCGGAGCCAAGACATCCTCCAGGCAGGTAAGAAGGGAAGCTACACACAGGAGAGATTTAGGTTTAGAAGCAACACAGGACAAAGTCTCTTATTTTCTATATGAAACTATGCTGAGGCTCTGGCCAGTTGATCAGTGGATAGAGCATCAGCCTGGAGTGTGGATGTCACGGGTTCGATCCCCAGTCAAGGCACACATGAGAAGTGACCATCTGCTTCTCCACTCCTCCCTCTCCCCCCTTCTCTCTCTCTCTTCCCTTTTGCAGCCGGTGGCTCGACTGGTTTGAGTGTCGGCCCTGGGCATACACGATAGCTTGCTCGGTTGGTCCAAGCATCAGCCCGAGGTGCTCAGGATAACTTGCTTGATTCAAACATTGGCCCTAGATGAGGGTTCGCCAGGTGGATTTCGGTTGGGGCACATGTGGGAGTCTGTCTATCTCCCCTCCTCTCACTTAAAAAAAACAAATAAATGAAAATAAAATAAATTATGCTGAGATATCAGTGGTGTGACAAGAACACATAACTTTTCCAGGGCCACAGGCTGCTGTGCACCACAGCTCGTGTTAAGACCAGGCAGCTGGAGCCAAGAATGCAAATGTTACCTAAGAAGACACCTCCCAACTCCCTCCAGAAGTGGTGAGGAGTGTGACAAGGGCTGGAGAAAGGGAGACAGAAGGACCTCAGGTTAAAAGGCTGCATGTAGGCCATAAGAAAATCCCCACAAATGCCAGAGGTAGTGGTCACCTTGTTGTCTTCAAGTGGCCATAACCCCCACCTGGCCGGCTGTTGGCACCCACCTGGACAGGAGCTTGAGAAGAGCTCCTTCTTCAACGTCTGTGACTCTGGACGATGCTCCGGTGGGTAGATCAGTTCTGGTTCAGACACAGGACAGCCTGTTCATAGGAAAAGAGAGAGAGGAAACAGGGAATTGGGTGAGCCGAAAGAAAAATCTAGGCCCGGACTTCAGGACGTAGACGAGACCCTAGAACAAAGCTGCTCCCATCTGTGCAAATAAAATGCTGAGACCTGGAAACCAAGGGCAAAAACACCACCCAAAAGACCCAAACATGGTAGACATCAGTGCCGTTGCGTAGACAGCACCAGTTCCTTTTTATTGCCACCCTATGCTATCCCAACACTGTTTAAACATTCAGACGAATCTCCTGACGATGCTTTCTACTTAACCCTTTCAGTAGTGAGTTTTTTTCATGCTCGCTGACCCCCGGGAGTGAGTTTTGTTTTTGTTTTTGTTTTTTCCAAAAATAGTTCCAGTTATAGTTTTATTAACTTAAAATCATGTTTGGCCTAACCAGGCAGTGGCACAGTGGATAGAGAGTCGGACTGGGACGCGGAGGACACAAGTTCAAGACCCCGAGGTTGCCAGCTTGAGCACAGGCTCACTGGGTTTGAGCAAGGCTCACCAGCTTGAGCCCAAGGTCACTGCCTCGAGCAAGGGGTCACTCAGTCTGCTGTAGCCCTCTGGTCAAGGCACATATGAAAAATCAATCAATAAACAACTAAGGAACCGAAACGAAGAATTGATGTTTCTCATCTCTCTCCCTTTGTGTCTGTCTGTCCCTCTCTCTGACTCTGTCTTAGCCATACACACACACAAAAAATCATGTTTGTTTGATAACCAATGTATGGAAACAAGAACATACATTTGCCTTTTTTTAAATGTTGCCTTACACATTTTTAAAATAAAAGTTTTTGTATGGTCATACTCTGGATGGTCAGGAGGCACGAGTATGTGTATGAACATTCATGCTACTCAAAAGGCTTAATCTAAGCCAGGGCCCTCAACTTCCCTGTGCATTAGTAACACCTGGGGCACCTGGCCGCCAACACTGACCTATTCAAACAAAATATCTGGGGCAAGGCTTGGGCATCAGTAGACTTACACACTCCCCAGGTGTTGGTGGCCCATCTGGCAGGTCTGTCACCTTACAAATGGCATCCCTGATGACGGTTATTCTCAGATCGCTGTCACGTGACCTACAAGATGAGTCACTCTGAGTAGAGAGAAAGTTTTCATCTAGAGGCCAGGTGGGGCACCTGCAGCTCCTGTTGTCCTGAAGCATCTCACAACTTTTGCCAGAGACAGCCTGGGTGTCAGGACCAAGGACAAGAAGCAAAGATGCAGATAACTGGGTGGGCCCTGTCAAACCCGGAGCCAGCCTCACCTCTGAGCTGCATGCTCAGTGAGGTGATACGTTTACTTCGGGGTGAAGACTGAGCTGGTCTGCCCTGTGCAGCCACACTGCAAGGGTAAAGGACTCTATGGAGCAGGAGAGACAGAACCCTCACCTGCAGATCCTGGACCAAAGCTCAGGATGTACCTGTCGTCACTAAGCAAATGTTTACTCATGTCTGCCATGGCCGAGGACAGGTGAAGGAGACCTTCCTTCCACTCTGTCAGGAGTCCTGCCCCCTCCAACCTCAGGACCACTGTACATGTCACCCCAACTCCCTGGAAAGGGGGTTCTTGCCCCACTTGTTCCTTCTTGCCTACTCTAACTCTTTGGGTCTAAGCACAAATGCCACTTTCTGAGAAACTCCACTGAACGGTGGCTGCGGGGTCCCAGGGCTTCATCCATCTTCCATGTTCTCATGGAATTTTAGTACTAGCAGTGAGTCAAACACTAACATTTCAAAGACGTCCTTTTACCAGTTCTGCATCTAAAAAGCCTGGGAGTTGCCACCCACTCCTGACAAGGAGAAAGCGGCATAGACTGAAATACCAACGAGTCTTCTCAGGACAGGAACAGGGAAGGGCACAGCAGGCAAACTGCTACACCCTAGACTGGAGACGGCAGTCCTGGTTCAAAGCAGCAGGGGCGCACGGGCTGCCAGGACAGGCAACCTGAGCTGTGACTGATCAACGGATGGAGGCTCTGGGCAGACAACTCCAGGGGGACAGGGCCAGGGGGGCACTCTCAATACTGAGATTTATCTCCAGGAGTTTGACAGAGTTTCCACAGTAAATACAAACAAACAAAAAAACAAATCCCCTTTGGCCTCTGGCAGGGGGAGATAAGCAGCTTTAAAATATACCAGAACATTAAGCTCTTTTTTGTTTTTGTATGTTTCTGAAGTGAGAAGCAGAGAGGCAGAGAGACAGACTCCCGCATGTGCCCGACCGGGATCCACCGGGCATGCCCACCAGGGGGCGATGCTCTGCCCATCTGGGACGTTGCTTTCTTGCAACTGGAGGCATTCTAGCACCTGAGGTGGAGGCCATGGAGCCATCCTCAGTGCCCGGGCCAACTTTGCTCCAATGGAGCCTTGGCTGCGGGAGGGGAAGAGAGAGACAAAGGAGAGGGGAAGAGTGGAGAAGCAGATGGGCACTTCTCCTTTGTGCTCTGACCAGGAATCGAACCCGGGACTTCCACACGCTGGGCTGATGCTCTACTGCTGAGCCACCTGGCCAGGGCCCAGAGCATTAAGTTCTTAACAAGGCCTGCCTTCAAGAGAAACTAGGTAGTTAACTAGAGCCTAAATGCTTTATCAGAGCCTAACTAACCTGGGGAAGAGGAAACAGCCAAGTCCAATCAACTCTAACCATCCTGTCTTACCTAAAGGGGACAACATAAATACTGAGAAACCCTTGTGAAGTCACAGTCCAGAGGTGCAGGTGCACTAAAAAACTGAACCCTACTAATAGGACATAGGACACTCTCCCTATGTCCACACCTCAACCATTCCATTTCTAAAGGCCTATTTATCGCAGTTACTTTTACCCAGTACATCATATCCAGGTATCAGGAATAAATGCTAAGCCTGACTGGTGGTGGCACAGTGAATAGAGCATTGACCTGGGACACTGAGATCCCAGGTTTAAAACCCCAAGATTGCTGGCTTAAGCACAGGCTCATCTGCTTGAGCATGGAATCACCAACATGATCCCATGATCACTGGCTTGAGCTCCCAGAGTCAAGGCACGTAAGAGAAGTAATCAATGAATAACTCAAGTGATGCAACTATGAGTTGATGCTTCACATTATTTCTTTCCCTTCCTATCTCTCTCACTAAAAAGAAAAAAAATGAATAAATGCTAAAAGGCAAAAACCACAATCTGAAGACATAAGAGCAAGCATCAGAAACAGGTATGTCAGGGATGCTAGAATTATCAGATCAGAAATTTACAATAACAATGATTAATATGCTAAGGACACATTAACAGACAAAGTAACAACATGTAAGAACAGATGGACAAGGTAAGCAGAGAGATGGAAATCCTAATTAAGAACAAAAAAGAGACCTGGCCGGTTGGCTCAGTGGTAGAGCATCAGCCCCGCGTGTGGAGGTCCTGGGTTCGATTCCGGCCCAGGCACACAGGAGAAGTGCCCATCTACCCTTCATCTTTTCCTTCCTCTCTCTACCTCTCTCTTCCTTTCCCACAGCCAAGGCTCCACTGGAGCAAAGTTGGCCCGAGTGCTGAGGACTGCTCTACAGCCTCCACCTCAGGTGCTAAAGTAGTTCGGTTGCTAAGCAATGGAGCAATGGCCCCAGATGGGCAAGCATCATCTGGTAGGGGGCTTGCTAGGTGGATCCTGGTGAGGGTGCATGCAAGAGTCTGTCTCTCTGCCTCTCTATTTCTCGCTTAAGAAAGAGAAAAAGAACAAAACAGAAATGCTATAGACCAAAAACACTGAATAATGTCTCTGATGGGCTTATTAGTAGACTGCAAACAGCTGAATAAATAATCTCGGAGCCTGCCTGATCAGGCGGTGGTGCAGTAGATAGAGCAGTGGTCGGGAACCTATGGCTCGCTAGCCAGATGTGGCTCTTTTGATGGCTGCATCTGGTTTACAGACAAATCTTTAATAAGAAAAATAATGTTAAAAATATAAAACATTCTCATGTATTACAATCCATTCATTTCCTACTGCTCATGTTCATGGTTGCAGGTGGCTGGAGCCAATCACAGCTGTCCTCCGGGACAACACCAAATTTTTATTGGATAATGCATAACGTACATAGGTCATTGTATGGCTCTCATGGAATTACATTTTAAAATATGTGGCGTTCATGGCTCTCTCAGCCAAAAAGGTTCCCGACCCCTGAGACAGCGTCACACTGGGACGTGGAGGACCCAGGTTTGAAACCCCAGGGTTGCTGGCTTGAGTACAGGCTCATCTGCTTTAAGGAGGGCTCACCAGCTTGAGCCCAAGGTTGCTGGCTTGAGCAAGGGGTCAGTCAGTCTGCTGTAGCCCCCTAGTCAAGGCACATATGAGAAAGCAATCAATGAACAACTAAGGTGCCACAACGAAGAACTGATGCTTCTTATTCTCTCTCCCTTCCTGTCTGTCTGTCCCTGTCTCTGTCTGTCACACACACACACACACACACACACACACACACACACACACACACATAGAATCCCATTTGAGGATTTCTGTACAGCATCCACATGAAGTACATAGTGCACTCAGCACCATTTCCTTGATGTAAAAACCGAGACTCCGGCAGATAAAAGTGATTTGCTAAAATCATGAAATGATGAATGGCTGAGCCATAATGGAAACCAAGCTTGTCAGCTCTGGCATCTGGCCTGTTTCACTACAAACGTACACGGTATTGTTCCAGAAGATGCTGAGTCCAAGTGCGAGGATGACAACCATGGCAATGAAGACGATGAGATCCTTAAGAACAGTGACAGCAGCAGGGGTCATAATTACTAAACCCGCACACAGCAAGGTATCAGCAGGCATTGTTCAGACACTTAACCTTCCAACCGTCCTCATTTTACCTGGGAGGTAACTGAGGCACAAAGGGAGTCTGTATCTTGCCCAGGAACACACAGCTTATAAGAACCAGAGCAGAACTGGACACCAAGGGTCAGACACCAGACCCTCGTCTTCCAACTGCTACACTAAAGAGGAAATGACAAACACCGTGGCACATGGCCAGCAGGCTCAGGAAAGCGATAGTGAGAGGGGGATGTAAAGAGGAAAAGGCAATTCTCAGGAAACAGGGGTCAAAGGAAGGGGCAGACTTGGGGGGAGGCCAGACTTCAGCATTTTATGAACCCCTAAAAATAAAAATGAGGAATTCCACATAGTGGTTTTGTCAACTGCAAAATTTGCACAAACATCCAGAACCACCAGTTATTATCAACATTTCCCACAGAAAAAAAGACTTGTATAGGCCCTGGCCAGTTGGCTCAGCGGTAGAGCGTCAGCCTGGTGTGCGGGGGACCCGGGTTCGATTCCCGGCTAGGGCACATAGGAGAAGTGCCCATTTGCTTCTCCACTCCCCCCCCTCCTTCCTCTCTGTCTCTCTCTTCCCCTCCCTCATGCGGGAGTCTGTCTGACTGTCTCTCCCCGTTTCCAGCTTCGGAAAAATACAAAAAAAAAAAAAAAAAAAAAAAAAAGACTTGTTTAGTCAAAAAATGCACAGAGCTTTTAGCAATAAAGATGTGTCTTTTTTTTTTTTTTTTAAGATTTTATTTATTCATTTTAGAGAGGAGAGAGTCTGTGAGGAGGGGAGGAGAAACAGGAAGCACCAACTCCCATAACGTACCTTGACTAAACAAGCCCACGGTTTCAACCGGCAACCACAGCATTCCAGGTCAATGCTTTATCAATTGCACCACCACAGGTCAGGCCGAAGATGTGTCTTTTAAATTGATTGATTAAGCTTTTTAAAAGATTATTTATTTATTTATTTATTTATTTATTTATTTTACAGAGACAGAGAGAGAGTCAGTGAGAGGGATAGACAGGACAGACAGATAGGAACAGAGAGATGAGAAGCATCAATCATTAGTTTTTCGTTGCAAATTGTGACACTTTAGTTGTTCATTGATTGCTTTCTCATATGTGCCTTGACCGTGGGGCTACAGCAGACTGAGTAACCCCTTGCTCGAGCCAGCGACCTTGGGTCCAAGGTGGTGAGTTTTTGCTCTAGCCAGATGAGCCTGCACACAAGCTGGCAACCTCGGGGTCTCGAACCCAGGTCCTCCGCATCCCAGTCCGATGCTCTATCCACTGCGCCACCGCCTGGTCAGGCTGATTGATTAAGCTTTTGAGGGACCCACTGCAAAGACCCTACTTCTCTTATCTGCCAAGGAGAGCATGCTGGGAGAATTAAATGAGTGGAGAGAAACAATATAAAAATACAGAAAGCAGACAAGAAAAGTTCTGGGTCCTGGGTACGTGGCTCAGATAGTTAAAGCATTGGCAGGAAGCACTGAGTTGCCAGTCCAATACCTGGTCAAGGCACATACAGGAACAGATCAATGTTCCTGTCTCTTATCTCTCTCTCTTTCTCCCTTCCTCTTTTGTTAAAATCAATAAATAAAAATTAAGCCTGGCCAATGGTGGCGCAGTGGATAGAGCGTTGACCTAGAATGCTGAAGTCACTGGTTTGAAACCCTGGGCTTGTCCCATTAAGGTACATATGAGAAGCAAGCAGTGAACAACTGGAGTGAAGTAACTATGAGTTGATACTTCTCACTCCCCACCACCAACCACTCCTCTCTCTGTAAAATCAATCAATAAAAAAAAAAAATAAAAAAAAATATATATGGAAAAAAAGAATAAAAGAAAGAAATGCGTTGATATCCCACTTTTAGGAATATATCCTAAGAATACCATATCACTGATTCAAAAGAAGAAATGCACCCCATGTATAATGCAGCATTGTTTATAATAGCCAAGATCTGGAAACAGCCCAAGTGTTCATCAATGGAAAATTGCATTAAAAAGCTGTGGTACATATACACAATGAAATACTACACGGCTGTGAAAAAGAACAAAATCTTACCTTTTGTGACAGCATGGATGGACCTGGAGATTATTATGCTAAGTGAAATAAGCCAGGCAGAGAAAGAAAAGTATCATATGATCTCGCTTATAGGTGGAATCTAATGAACAAAATTAACCCAGGAACAGAATAGAGGCAGATACGGGGTCACAGGGAACAGAGGGACAGCTGTCAGAGGGAAGGGGGATGAGGGGATGGGATCAGAGAAGGTAAAGGGATTAGTGAAATTATATATACATAACATAGAGATAGAGATTACAGGGCAGCAAATCATAGAGGGAAGGGGTAGGGAGCTAGGGGGAACGGGGCAAAGGGGGCATTAATAGGGACACAGGGGTGAGGGGTGAGCAAGTTATATTCAGTGGGACATTTAAAATCATGTAAACACAATAAATTAAAAATTAATAAAATAATAAAAAATTAAATTAAATAAATAAAGAAATAATAATGTAAAATAAATAAATGGAAATTAAAAAAAAGAAATGCATTGGCCTCAAAAAGCATGGTCTGGCCTGACCGGACGGTGGCGCAGTGGATAGAGCGTCGGACTGGGATGCGAAGGACCCAGGTTCGAGACCCCGAGGTTGTCAGCTTGAGCACGGGCTCATCTGGTTTGAGCAAAAATTCCACCAGCTTGAGCCCAAGGTTGCTGGCTCCAGCAAGGTGTTACTCGGTCTGCTGAAGGCCCACAGTCAAGGCACATACGAGAAAGCAATCAATGAACAACTAAGGTGTTGCAATGCACAACGAAAAACTAATAATTGATGCTTCTCATCTTTTCATTCCTGTCTGTCTGTCCCTGTCTATCCCTCTCTCTGACTCACTCTCTGTCTCTATAAAAAAAAATAATAAATTAATTAAAAAAAAAAAGCATCTACAAAATAGCTGTGGCAGAAAAGGCCACTGTGGCCTGACCTGTGGTGGCACAGTGGATAAAGCGTCGACCTGGAAATGCTGAGGTCGCCGGTTCGAAACCCTGGACTTGCCTGGTCAGGCACATATGGGAGTTGATGCTTCCAGCTCCTCCCCCCTGTCTCTCTCTCCTCTCTCTCTCTCTCTCCTCTCTAAAATGAATAAATAAAATAAAAAGAAAAGAGAAAAAAAATTAAAAAAAAAAAAAATGCCTGACCAGGTAGTGGTGCAGTGGATAGAGCATCGGACTGGGATGCAGACGACCCGGGTTCAAGACCCCGAGGTCGCCAGCTTGAGCACGGGCTCATCTGGTTTGAGCAAAAAAAGCCCACCGACTTGAACCCAAGGTTGCTGGCTCCAGCAGGGGGTTACTCGGTCTGCTGAAGGCCCGCGGTCAAGGCACATATGAGAAAGCAATCAATGAACAACTAAGGTGTTGCAATGCGCAATGAAAAACTAATGATTGATGCTTCTCATCTCTCTCTGTTCCTGTCTGTCTGTCCCTGTCTATCCCTCTCTCTGACTCTGTAAAAAATAAATAAAATTAAAAAAAAAAAAGAAAAGAAAAGGCCACTGTGAAAAGACAGTGACAGGCACTGATCCACAGAGAGAGGTCAGGACAAGAAATGCATAAGCCAGACCATAATCACGCTTCCCTAAATTCCTACGTCCATCCCTCAAAGGGCCCAGCTGGAATACCTGCATTTGGGTTCTGTGAGACACTCCTACTTCCTCCCAACACATCTTCATCCTTTTGGCTGTAACCAAAGGTAAACTGTACTGCTCACAAAAATTAGGACCTATTTCAAAATGAATATGAAGGGATAAAATACCCCCTTTTTTCTTTTTTTTTTTGGTATTTTTCTAGAGTGAGAAGCGGGGAGGGAGACAGACAGAATCCTGCATGTGCCCAACAGGGATCCACCTGGCACGCCCACCAGGGGCGATGCTCTGCGCATCTAGGGAGTTGCTCCATTGCAACAAGAGTGCCTGAGGCAGAGGCCATGAAGCCGACCTCAGTGCCCAAGCCAACTTTGCTCCAATGGAACCTGGGCTGCGGGAGGGGAAGAGAAAGATGGAAAGAAAGGAGAGGGGGAAGCGTGGAGAAACAGATGGGCGCTTCTCCATGTGCCCTGGCTAGGAATCAAACCCAGGACTTCCACACGCCAGGCTGACGCTCTACCACTGAGCCAACCGGCCAGGGCCTGTGAGCACTATATATTTCTTACCCAATCCTCCCTGAGATACAAGGAGATCAGGCAGGAAAGAGGTGAGATCCGAAAATGAGTGAAGCTGTGGGGAGGCAAGTGGGCAGACTACCAAGAGGGTAGGCTCTCGACCAGCCAGGTCTGGAGCCAGGGGGCAGAATGAAGGAGATGAAAGGTCCCCCCCCCTAGGCAGAGTTGGGAAGGACTTACCCAGAGACACCAGGTGCCTCAAGATCTCCAGCATCACCTCCTGGTACAGGTTCCTCTGCATGGGGTTCAACTGCTCCCACTCCTCCTGGGTAAAAATCACAGCCACATCCTCAAAGGTCACAGGTACCTGCAAAGTCAAATAGAGGCAGCAGCGTTAATCTTGGAGCTGCTGGATGACATCAGAGACGTAGCTCTGGATGGAAAAGGGGCAGAGAGACCAAACACCTCCTGAGGGCCAAGCTCTGTGCCAGGCTCAAGAAGGCAGACGCTACTTCACACTGGTGGGTGACAGCAGGGTAGGAAACAGAAGCGTCTCATGCAAACATTAGGTCAGAACTGTCCTGGGTGGACTGTGAGGGCCAGAATGGAAAGAACTCTCAGATGTCCTAGGAATGGAAAATGCAAACTAAGGACAAAGAAAACAATACTAACACTAATTACAGTGATCACACTTAAGACTCACTGGTCCTTACTGTCTGCGTGCTTTAGTGCTAAGGGACTTACCTGTTGTGTTCAAGTGACTGGAAGCCCCCAGCTCCGACGTCATGCTTAGATGTAAATTTTTTTTTTTTTTTAAGCAAGAGGAAGAGACAGAGAGAGATTGAGTGAGAGAGAGAGAGAGAAAGAGAAAGAGAGAGAGAGAGAGAGAGAGAAAGGGACAGACAGGGACAGAAAGACAGGAAGGGAGAGATATGTGAAGCATCAACTCATAGTTGCAGCACCTTAGTTGTATTGATTGCTTTCTTTTCTTTTTTTTCTTTTTTTAGTTTTTTTGTTCGTTTGTCTTTTACAGAGACAGAGAGAGTCAGAGAGAGGGATAGACAGGGACAGACAGAAAGGAACAGAGAAATGAGAAACATCAATCATTAGTTTTTCGCTGCGCATTGCAACACCTTAGTTGTTCATTGATTGCTTTCTCATATGTGCCTTGACCGCAGGCCTTCAGCAGACTGAGTAACCCCTTGCTCGAGTCAGCGACCTTGGGTCCAAGCTGGTGAGCTCTGCTCAAACCAGATGAGCCCACGCTCAAGTTGGCGACCTCAGGGTCTCGAACCCGGGTTCTCAGCATCCCAGTCTGACGCTCTATCCACTGCGCCACCAGCTGGTCAGGCTGATTGCTTTCTTATACGTGCTTTGACAAGGGGAAGGAAGGAGGCTCTAGCCTAGCAAGTGACTCCTTGCTCATGCCAGTGACCTTGGGCTTCAAGCCAGTGACCTTTGGGTTCAAGCCAATGACCAGGAAGGAGGTCATGTCTATGATCCCAGGTTCAAGCTGGCGACCTTGCGGTTTCGAACCTGGGTCGTCAGCATCCCAGACTGACACTCTATCCACTGCACCACTGCTTGGTCAGGCTAAATCTACAATCTAAAAATCAACACTCGCCTGTAGTATGAACATGGATGGGGACCTCACATCATTTGTTAGAACCTCGATTTCTGGATCATTACAATAATTCTTACTCAGCAACAGGTATAAAGATTAATTAAAAAATATAGCCTGGCCTGTGGTAGCACAGTGGATAAAGCATCAACCTGGAATTCTGAGGTCGCTGGTTCAAAACACTGGGCTTGCCTGGTCAAGGCACATATGACAAGCAATCAACCTGTGAGGTCAATACCATCATCATCTTCCGGCCAGTCAGAGAGCTGAGGTCCAGGGAGCTCTACCAGTTCACCCAAAATTTACAGGTGTCATGAACAGGGGCAGAATTTGCCAGAAATGGGGCAAGCAGGAAAGGGGCCATTGTAGGCTGAACTGCTAGGAAAGACCTTCTCAAAATAAAATACAGCTGAACAGAGGCCAAAAGAATGTACTGTGGGCCTGGCCTGAGGTGGTGCAGTGGATAAAGTGTGTACCTGGAATGCTCAGGTCTCCAGTTCGAAACCCTGAGATTGCCTGGTCAAGGCACATATGGGAGTTGATGCTCCCTGTTCCTCCTCCCCTTCTATCTCTCCTCTCTAAACTGAATAAGTAAAATCTTTTTAAAAAATAAAGAATATCATTTAAAAAAAGAAAAAGAATGTACATTTCCCCAGGTATAAGACGCACCCTTTTTAAAAAAAATTCTGGGTCTAAACACTGGGTGCACCTTATACAGTGGTTTTTTTTTTTTACAAGTTTTGAGGGTGACGAGGAGTTGTATGAATTTTATGATGAGTAAAACTGGAGTCCAATGACTATATAATTTCCTCCCCAAAATCGGGCCGAAATGCAGGTGCGTCTTATACATGGGGAAATAGGTCACAGACGACAGGGACAGTCTAAGGTCAAAGGTCAGTGCAATGGGGAAAGACGGGCGGGGCGGGGGCTGGGGTTCGAACCGGCCTGTCACCGTGGCGCCCGCGGGATTTACAAGAGGGTGGGGAACCTGGCTAGGCGGTCGCACAGTGGATAGAGTGTCCGACTGGGACGCGTAGGACACAGGATCGAAACCCTAAGTTCACTGGCTTGACTGTGGAATCATATACATGACTCCAGGGGCACAGACTTGAGCCCAATGTCACTGGCTTGAGCAAGGGGGTCACTCGCTCGGCTGTAGCCCCCACCCCCACCCCGGCACATATTAGAAAGCAATCAATGGACAAACTAAGGTGCCACAAGGAAGAATTGATGCTTCCCATTCTCTCTCCCTTCCTGTCTGTCCCTCTCTCTGACTCTCTTCTGTTTCTGTCACAACAGCTGTCCTGCACATAGTGACTGAAACCGCGTCACAGAAACGACAGGGCTGTAAATACACAGGCAATGGTGGACCTGGCACCGCGCAGGAGGCCTCTCCGAACCAGAAATGCCCAAAACCATCACCCACTGACCTGCGCAGGGTTCGCCCACGCGGCTGCCATCATAGGGGACTTCGGAGGTCGAAGTGCCGGGTCCGGGGAAGCGGAGAACGAGAGACGTTCTGCCGCTTCAGGTGATGGCGCCCCTTTCGCTGTCAATAGCAGATCGGCCTCGGCTGACCCGCAACCGGGGAGGAGCGACGGGGCACAGACCTATGACGTATTGAGCAACGGAACCAGAAGTCCCGCCCCGCGAGGGACCTTGCCTACAGGAAACCGCCCAGTCCTATTGGTCCAGCGCTAGCGGACACACGCGACTAGTAGCCTACTGGGTGAAGTAGTTTTTGCTTTACAGACAACCCAGCGCCATTTTTACCGCAGTGGGCACAACTTGGGGGAACAAGGGGCAGGGCGATGGAGACTCAGGAAGCAAAGAGGTTTCTCCTCCCGGAGACAAGGCATCAACCGGCGGCTCCTAACTTCTCTTGGAATCCCCTTAGAGGGAACAGAACTGCCCAAAGAAATGCCTCAAGTCCTGCTCCGGACCCTTTACCAAATGCAGGGTCCTCCAACTCGCAGTCTAGAACCTTTGTGTGTGTGTGTGTGTGTGTGACAGAGAGAGGGCCAGAAAGAGGGACAGATAGGGACAGACAGACAGTGTAAGAATGAGACGACACAAGAACTCCAGGTGTGCAGGCTTTACTAGAGGAGAAAGACCTGCAGGGGCACATCTCTGAAAGAAGGGCCCCCCAAACAGACTGAGGCAAAATTTTATAGGGTTGGGAATAGCCTCGAGTAAGGGTGTGCTGGCATGTTCAGCTTTCTGGAATACTCTTCCTTGGGGCAATTGACCAGCTTCCTGGAACCCGGTAATTAAGGGTGGGGGACAGGCAGCCAAGCAGAACATAAAAAGGGCAGTTGTAATTCCTGGTCAATTTATGTATCTAGCCTGATAGATACGCAGTGGATAGAGCATCGGACTGGGATGCACAGGACCCAGGTTTGAGACCCCGAGGTCACCAGTTTGAGCGCGGGCTCATCTGGTTTGAGCAAAGCTCAACACCTTGGACCCAAGGTCACTGGCTCATCATGGGGTTACTTGGTCTGCTGAAGGCCCATGGTCAAGGCACATATGAGAAAGTAATCAATGAACAACTAAGGTGTCTCAACGCGCAATGAAAAACTGATGATTGATGCTTCTCATTTCTCTCTGTTCCTGTCTGTTTGTCGCTGTCTATCCCTCTCTCTGACTCTGTCTCTGAAAAAAAAAATTTATGTATCTATCATTTCTCAACTCTGTGGTTACATATAAAAGAAATGCAGTTATTAATTTTGTAATATACGGTTAGGGGTGACAAGGAGAAAGATGAGAAAAAATTGGAAAATTATTGTTTATTCTGGAGAGAACTCAAGAAGAGAACCTTGCCTGATCAGGCAGTGGCACAGTGAATAATAGAGCGTCAGACTGGGATGCAGAGGACCCAGGTTTAAGACCCCAAGGTAGCCAGCTTGAGCGCGGACTCATCTGGTTTGAGCAAAAGTTCACCAGCTTCAACCCAAGGTCACTGGCTTGAGCAAGGGGTTACTCAGTCTGCTGAAGACCCGCGGTCAAGGCACATATGAGAAAGCAATCAATGAACAACTAAGGTGTTGCAATGTGCAACAAAAAACTAATGATTGATGCTTCTCATCTCTCCGTCCCTGTCTATCCCTCTCTCTGACTCTCTCAGTCTGTGTAAATAAATAAAAACATTAAAAGAAAAAAGAAAAAAAAATTTTTTTTAAAAAGAAGAGAACCTTGCCAAACCAAGTCCCTCATCCAGTTAAGGAGATCGTCAATTTCCGTGCTGTAAGGTCTGAACCATGCGATGTCTTCGAACACCTGAGCGAGGAAGTAAAAAAATCTTGCGAGGTAATAATTGTTAGTTGTTTGCTGCGAGTGCCAATTGAACAGGGTGACATGGCGATACATGGTCTCCTGGATGAGCCTCATGAGACGTGCTGGTCTGGTTCCTCTCAAATGGGAGGACATGTGGAGACTTTTAGAGACAGGGACCCTGTTGGTGTAAGTTTTAGAAGGACTATGTGTGGTTAAAGGGAAGTGGGTTTGGAGAACATTCAGGAGGGAACTTCTTGGGCTGAGGGGCAGCTTCTTCCTGCTTTCATCCGTACCTATTTGATATTTCCCTTGTGAAGTTCTCCTTGGGGTATTGAGGAGTAGGAATGTAGGAGCATTTGATTGTAGGTAATCCTATAAATTTCTCTCATTCGGGCCTGTAGGAACTGGATAAAGAAGGGGGCAAGCATTAAAATTAGGCACAGAATTGGGATTGGTCCTATAATTGGTGCTAGCATCAAGAACAAGGGCTTTTATCAATTTTTTTATTGGCGAAGGTCTGCATGCGGTTCTGTAAGAAATTAGTGAACAAACATAAGAGGCAGGGTCCAAAAGTTAGAAAAATAAATAGGAGAGTGAGTGGACCAATGAAAGGCAATAGTCAAGACACCCAGTTTGTGTGAAACCACTGATTCCATGACTTGGTTTGTTTTTTACGAATTCGCTGGGCTTCAGAGAGAGAGAGTAGGAAAAAAACAGGGAAGTGGCCAGTCCCCTTGCCTCCAGAACTATTTTTGTAGAGATTTCTAAAGCAACAAGAAGAGGAATTACCTGTATAGCTCGTTTGGTCCTTAGATTGACGGGTAGTGTACTAGGAATTCAAAGAAGCTCATGGGGTGGGATTAGGTTGATATTTGGGGTGAGATAGATTAGGGTACAGGTTTTTGTCCAATTAGTAGGGAGACACATATAGGTGATGGTCTCACACCAGTAGAAAGCCCCTGATTGGGTGAGGCAGGCTGAGAGGTGAATAGAGAATAGAAGGACAAGGGATCAGTTTCGTTTCTCTGTTTCTGAGCTCCAGATGGTCAGGGTGGAGGAAAGAGTCGTCCCAATAAGTGGGGAGAGGATTGTTAGTTAGAGTGACTAATTATACATTCTTTGAAAACCCATTTTCTGATTGTTCAAATTCTTTCTTCTTGGTACAAACCTCCTAAAACCGGCTCAAACCTTATAAACCTTCAGCTTTCATAAACTCTCTTATCCAGAAAAAACTGGCCTTCATAAAAACTTGCTTTTCCTTTTTCTTTCAGAAGTATTTCCATACCTTATACCTTCTATTATTAAAACCATACAATTTTTGGCCAACCCGCTGAATCGCAGTTCCTTTGAAACGCGAGCTCTTTGGGCTCCTAAACGAGGCTCAGGAATTACCTGTAAAGGCCTCATCTTCAGACCTGGCAATTTTTTTTGTTGTTGTTGTTATGTAGTAGCGTTAGTAATCATTGCCTCCCCTCCCCACAAGCTCATTTAACCTGAGGCATGGATTTGGAGACTGTAATTTGGGATACGAAGCTTCGAGCCTAAGGCGCTCTCGGGTACATTGCCAGGGGCCCATGTCGGAAGAGTGCGGGCG
Organism: Saccopteryx leptura; assembly: GCF_036850995.1. Taxonomy (NCBI): domain Eukaryota; kingdom Metazoa; phylum Chordata; class Mammalia; order Chiroptera; family Emballonuridae; genus Saccopteryx; species Saccopteryx leptura. Next base: position 81,921,768 of record NC_089505.1, on the reverse strand, counting down.
GACTGCAGCCCTGGCGGCTGGGACAACTTGGAAAGGTGCTGGGGAAGAGGGATTGATGAGCCCCGAGGGAGCGGGGGACGAGGACTCGTGCTCCTCCTCGGCCCCTCTGTCCCCGTCGTCCTCTCCTCGGTCCATGGCCTCGGGCTCCGTCTGTCCCCTTGGAAAGTGTGTGTGCAACAGCTGCGGCCTGGATATCGTGGACAAGTACCTCCTGAAGGTGAATGACCTGTGCTGGCATGTTCGCTGTCTCTCCTGCAGTGTCTGCAGAACCTCCCTAGGAAGGCACACCAGCTGTTATATTAAAGACAAAGACATTTTCTGCAAACTTGATTATTTCAGGTAATGGGATTAGTGTTGAAGGTGCCCTCCTCACAGAGCAAGATGTTAATCATCCAAAACCAGCAAAAAGGGCTTGGACCAGCTTTACGGCAGATCAGCTCCAGGTTATGCAAGCACAGTTTGCTCAAGACAACAACCCAGATGCACAGACCCTTCAAAAACTGGCAGAAAGTACAGGCTTGAGCAGACGTGTGATACAGGTATTGTTTCAGAATTGTAGAGCGCGCCACAAGAAACACGTCAGCCCTAACCACTCCTCCTCCGCCCCAGTCACGGCTGTCCCGCCCTCCCGGCTGTCTCCGCCCATGTTAGAAGAAATGACTTATTCTGCCTACATGCCCCAAGACGGGACCATGTTAACTGCGCTGCACAGTTACATGGATGGAAGTGCTTTATTGTCACCTGATCAAGAAATTGTTCTTACTCAGAGATGATGATATTCCTCCAATGTTATCCTCTAGAATCTTTATTCTATCTTCGACACTGAGATTTACAGTCCATCTGGAATTGAATTTTGTACGTGATGTGAGATAGGAAACAAAGCTTATTTTTATACTGATGAAAATACTAATTTCCCAGCTGCTTTGTAGCACCACATTTGATATAAATCAAGTGTCCACATAATGTACATCAGTTTTATTAGTCTATTTATTTTCATATTACATAATTGTTTTAATTATGCTAGGCCTGTAATTCTTTGTATTTTTCTGAAGCTGGAAACGGGGAGAGACAGTCAGACAGACTCCCGCATGCGCCCCACCGGGACCCACCCGGCACACCCACCAGGGGCGAAGCTCTGCCCACCAGGGGACGATGCTCTGCCCATCTGGGGTGTCGCTCTGTCGGGACCAGAGCCACTCTAGCGCCTGGGGCAGAGGCCAAAGAGCCATCCCCAGCGCCCGGGCCATCTTCGCTCCAATGGAGCCTCGGCTGCGGGAGGGGAAGAGAGAGACAGAGAGGAAGGAGAGGGGGAGGGGTGGAGAAGCAGATAGGTGCCTCTCCTGTGTGCCCTGGCCGGGAATCGAACCCGGGACTTCTGCACGCCAGGCTGACGCTCTACCACTGAGCCAACCGGCCAGGGCCTAGGCCTGTAATTCTTTTCTTTTTTTTTTTAATTAATTAATTAATTTATTCATTTTAGAGGAGAGAGAGAGAGAGATTGAGAAAGAGAGAGAGAGAGAAGGGGGTAGGAGCAGGAAGCTTCAACTCCCATATGTGCCTTGACCGGGCAAGCCCAGGGTTTTGAACCGGCAACCTCAGCATTTCCAGGTCTACGCTTTACCCAGTGCGCCACCACAGGTCAGGCTAGGCCTGTAATTCTTGATATCCAGTAATACAAGTCTTCTTATTTCATTGTTATTCACGTTTGTGTTGCATATTTTTGACCCTTTCTATTTCCATAAATGTTACCAGATTGTCAATTTCTACCCCAGAAAGGAAAACAATTGAAATTTTGATATACTCTATTGTAGGAAACTACCATCTTGGTAATATTATCTTTTTATTCTCAGCATTTCTTTTTATGTTTGGTTTTCAGTTTCATTATTATAATATGCCTAGATATGCTTCTTTAATATGTTGTTTGATGTACTTCATTATGAAAAAGTCTCAGCTTTGTCTCTTAAAATAATGTTTCTGCCCTTACGAAAACTTTTTATATTTTCCAACCTGTTGACCTTCCATGCTTCAATCTAGATATTTTCTTCTGACTTATCTTCCAGTTTACTAATTCAATCTCTATTTAATATAATGTGGAACTAGTCCATTGAGATCTTAATATTGGTTATACCTTCAGTTTTAGAATTTCTATTTCATTCTTTTATTATAGTTTCTACTTCTATTCTGAAATAATCTATTTTTTTCATTTTGTTCTTTAATAAAATTATTGTTATATTAGTTATATAAAAAAAACCCCATACAATTCTTTTCTAGCCAGAACTCTTGATTTAAAAATCTTTAACCTTTAGTGACAGTTAAGTTGCCTTTCTTTTTCCCTAGTTTTCCTTTTCCCAAAGTCTGATTAAAGAGTTCTTAGTTTTTCATATATTTGCCATACGTAGAGCAACCAGCTTCTGGTTTGTGGTTGGAGTAAGGCATGCCGTTTTTCTATTTTAGCAGCGGTGGGAGTTGTCAGGATCACGGTGTGTGGACCTGTCCACATAAAAGTCAGTCCTTGGGTGATGTACTGCTGGAAGCGCCTCTTGGACAGTCTGTGAACAGTTTGCTGAGTGACCTATAAAACCTGCAAGTACTTAGGGAAAGGGTGGTGACATTTCTACACTTTGCAGTTAGAGTTTAAGTCCTAGTGACCACTGCTTCTAGCTGGAATTATCAGCAGGTCCCAGCCTAAAATAGGCATGGGGCATTGAGACAAGAGGAATAAAGGAGTAAATAAAGTAACAAAGTCAGACTGTCAATACCCACAGTAGAGATCTTGGAGGAATAAATAAAACTCAAGTATTCAGGCAAGGCATAGTAGATGGCTCTTGTGTTCACAAGAAATGAGATTAGTTTATCTGCTACTTGGAAGAAATACCTTAGGCTCATGAACAATGTCCTTGGGCCTTCAGTGGCAATTCCCAGCATGCTGGGCAAGGTCAGGTCACGGTAGCTGGAGCAGGGCTAGAAGAGGCTGAATCCTCCCTCCATGGAGCAAGGGGGCAGCTCACCTTCTCGTGTCCCTCTTTCCACAGCACAGACGTTGTCAACCAGTGGGGCCGGGAAGCCTGGCAGGCTTCAGTTCAATGACCTTTCTTTCCACTCTGGAGCAGGGCCCTGATGAAATTCTATGTAGCCCTTTAGGGCGCTGGAGCCAAAAGCTGGTATTTCCAGACTTCTTTTGGGCCTTATTTGCCTTTTCTGTTACTTCCTTGGCCATTATAGACCATAAAAGCCATACTCAGAAGATCTCACTGAGGGATTTGACTAAGAGAGCAAAACTGGGAAGAAGCCTACCAGACCGAGAAAAGAAAAGATTTGATCTGTGCTGGTAGGTGGTTGGAGAGAGAGGAGGGTCTGAATTTGATCTAGGGTGAGACTTCAGGTGGTGGGGGTTAAGGCAATGCCTAGATAGACTACAGACTGAGAATGAAGTTGAGCCTTAGCAGAGAAGACAGGATATCCCTTTACAGCAAGGAAATTAAGAAGGGTGGTGGTATGTCTCCTTGAGGCAGGCAGGGAGGGGATGCAGAGGAGTAGATTATTTACATATTGTAAGAGAGTACTAGTTTTGAGATTGCATGCTGCTAAATCCTGAGCTAATGCATGCCCAAACAGGTGTGGGCTGTTTTTGATCCCCTGGGGTAAGACAGTCCATGTAAGTTGCTGGGCTGCATTAGTGTCCGGGTTAGTTTAAATAAAGGTAAACAAAAGTAAGAGTCAGGGTGTAGAGCCTGACCAGCCAGTGGCGCAGTGGATAGAGCATTGGATTGGGATGCAGAGGACCCAGGTTCGAGACCCTGAGGTTGCCAGCTTGAGCACGGGCTCATCTGGTTTGAGCAAAAGCTCACCAGCTTGGACCCAAGTTCGCTGGCTCGAGCAAGGGGTTACTCGGTCTGCTGAAGGCCCGTGGTCAAGACACATACGAGAAAGCAATCAATGAACAACTAAGGTCTCGCAATGAAAAACTGATGATTGATGCTTCTCATCTCTCTCTGTTCCTGTCTGTCTATCCCTGTTTATCCCTCTCTCTGACTCTGTCTCTGTCCTTGTAAAAAAAAAAAAAAAAAAGTCGGTGTAGAGAATGGTAAAGAAAGCATTCTTGAGGCGGTCTAGGACTGTGAAGTGAGTGGTGTTTGAGGGAATGTGTGACAGTATCTTGTAGAGATTAGGGACTACTGGATGGAGGGGAACTATCGCCTCATTCATTAGATGTAAGGGTTGTACAAGGCGATAAGCCCCTGAAGGTTTTTTTTTTTACATTTTTATTTATTCATTATTTTAGAGAGAGGAGACAGAGAGAGAAAGAGACAGAGAGAGGAAAGAGATAGAAAGAACAGGGAGAGGAGCAGGAAGCATCAACTCCCATATGTGCCTTGACCAGGCAAGCCTGGGGTTTTGAACCGGCAACCTCAGCGTTCCAGGTCGACGCTTTTACCCACTGCACCACCACAGGTCAGGCAGCCCCTGAACGTTTTTGAACAGGAAGGATGGGGGTATTGCAGGGAGAGTCCATGGGGATGAGTAAACCTTGATTTAAGAGGTGGGTAATTATTTAAGGCCTTGGAAACAGACACAGTTACACAGTAAGCAAAGATTTTATATATAAATTATGAATTAAGAAATTTAAGCCCTGGCCGGTTGGCTCAGTGATAGAGCGTCGGCCTGGCATGCAGATGTCCCGGGTTCGATTCCTGGCCAGGGTACACAGGAGAAGTGCCCATCTGCTTCTCCTCTCCTCCCCCTCTCCTTCCTCTCTGTCTCTCTCTTCCCCTCCTGCAGCCAAGGCTCCATTGCAGCAAAGATGGCCTGGGCGCTGGGGATGGCTCTGTGGCCTCTGCCTCAGGCGCTAGAGTGGCTCTGGTCGCAACATAGCGACGCCCCGGATGGGCAGAGCATCGCCCCCTGGTGGGCAGAGCGTCGCCCCCTGGTGGGCGTGCTGGGTGGATCCTGGTCGGGCGCATGCGGGAATCTGTCTGACTGTCTCTCCCCGTTTCCAGCTTCAGAAAAATACCAAAAAAAAAAAAAAAGAAAAAGAAAAAGAAATTTAAATGAGCGCACTTTACTTGTTTCAATTTAAATCATATTAGAGATAATTTTCTGACAAAGAGACAAGATGGATTACTTACTCACATAGCTTAATAGAAAATACTACTTTTTTAAAAGTTTTTTGAGATGGCAGGAAGTTGCCAGCATAGAGGGGAGGAAGAGAGAAAGCAGACGGATGGACAGTGTGAACAGCTGGATGGAAAGAAGGAGGGTGAGAGTCTGCAGGAGGAGGAGGAGGAGGTTAAAGTGCTAGAGCTCTGAAGAGAGGGGAGAGGACAAGGGGGAAAGGGCATAACTGTAGCGGAAGCTGGAAGCTGGCGGGGAGAGGGAAATGGGTAAAATACAGCCGAAGCTAGTGGGGAGGGGCTGAAGAAGAGAGACAGGCACCGCAGCTGGAGCCACAGCTTTTAAGGAGGAGGAGGGATTTAAGAATACAGTGGAGCCTGACCTGTGGTGGTGCAGTGGATAAAGCATCAACCTGGAAATACTGAGGTTGCCGGTTCAAAACCCTGGGCTTGCCTGGTCAAGGCACATATGGGAGTTGATGCTTCCTGCTCCTCCCCCCCCTTCTCTATAATAAATAAATAAAATCTTAAAAAAAAAAAAAAAAAGAATACAGTGGAGAAGGAAGGGGCCCCTGGCCAGCAGAGGAAGAGAAAGAGAGACTGGTATTTTCAAGTGAATAAGAAAGAGGATTCAGCGAAGAGAGGGGATGGGTTTTCTGGAGGTAAGAGACTCAAGTGGAAGAGATTTGCAGAGAGACTACAGAGGAGTCCTGAGAAAGGGGTGCCCCCAGGGGTCAGGTAGGAGGCAGAGAGAGTTGGGAGTCTGCGGAGAAGGAAAGATTAGGAGTGGAGGTTTTAGATGAGGTTTCTTTCGCCAAAAAAGGCCTGCATGTAGAACAAGCAGCACAGAAATTAAGGACAGGAGAGAAGGAAGAAGAGAGGCCTGCACATAAGGAATCTCTGGTGCACTCCCTGTCCGGTGGCAAAAGTTGTCAAGATCTCTTAGGATATTGTAATGGTAGTAGAAAGCAACCTGGCTAGGCACCTAGACTTTTGAGGAAGTCCGTAGAAGCAGGCTGTTCAGAGTAGAAACCTCCCAAACTGTGAACCCCAGAGAGTAGAGTGAGCATACTGAAGGAGTAGAGGAGTAGTCTCTGAGGCCTGAGATTGGGAAGAGCCCATATTCTGAGGGGAGTCTGGCTGGATGGTTTGGACTGAGAGGAGCCCACAGTAGAGGAGACTGGTGAGAGAAGGGGGCGTCCCTGCCTTCAGTCACCATTCTGAGGGGAGAAAATCTCCGTAGAGAGTCTCAGACAAGACGTTGTTATCCCAAGGCCAAGATCTTGGGACGTAGGACATAAGAGAGTGGCCTGGCTAGGTGCGCATAGACTTTCATAGAAGTCCAGTAGAGGAGTAGAAGCAGACCACTCGTAGATATGGGGTCTGAAGTCAAAACTGTCCGATCAGGAAGGGGTGTTTTTGGAGAGAAATTTGGAGGCCAACCAGGGAAGGGGAGGGAGAAACTCCTTACCTTCCTGGTCCGGCAGGGTTCAGGACAGGGTCGGACTGCTGATTGCTCAACCGCGCTCACACAGCTGAACAAAATCAGGGAGTTAGCCCGGACAAGCTGCCGCTGTCCACTGCTTCTCTGGTTGTAAGTTCGGCCAGCAAGGGAATCATCCAGGCAGCCGGTGCCCCATTCCAGGTTTCGGCACCAGATTTAAGAATGAGACGCCATTCAAACTCCAGGTGTGCAGGCTTTATTAGAGGAGAAAGACCTGCAGGGGCACTTCTCCGAAAGAAGAGCCCCCAAAACAGACTGAGGCAAAATTTTATAGGGTTGGGAATAGCCTCGAGCAAGGGTGTGCTGGTATGTTCGTTGCGCATTGCGACACCTTAATTGTTCATTGATTGCTCTCTCATACGTGCCTTGACCGCAGGCCTTCAGCAGACCGAGTAACCCCTTGCTGGAGCCAGTGTCCTTGGGCTCAAGCTGGTGACTTCAGGGTCTCGAACCTGGGTCCTCTGCATCCCAGTCCAACGCTCTATCCACTGCGCCACCACCCGGTCAGGAGGTATGTTCGGCTTTCTGAAATACTCTTCCTTGGAGCAATCGACCAGCTTCCTGGAACCTCTCTGTCCCAGGGGCAATTGTCCAGTAATAAAAGGGGGTCAGGCAGTCAAGCGGAACAGAAAAAGGGCAGTTGTAATTCCTGGTCAATTTATGTATTTATCAGACAGGAAGGGAGAGAGATTAGGAGCATCAATTCCTTGTTGCAGCTCCTTAGTTGTTCATTGATTGCTTTGTCATATGTGCCTTGACGGGGGGTGGGGGGTACAGCAGAGCAAATGACCCCTTGCTGAAGCCAGTGACCTTGGACTCAAGCTGGTGAGCCTTGCTCAAACCAGAGGAGCCCCGGCTCAAGTTAGCAACCTCAGGGTTTTGAACCTGGGTCCATCGTGTCTCAGTCTGACACTACCCATTGCGCCACCTCCTGGTCAGGCCAGAACCTTTACTGGGTTTCCCACAGGATAGGAAAGGCATGGCCAGAGAAACAGCTTAGGTCTGGCTGGTTTGAATACTGTCAGCCTCCCATGGGAAACATGGTCTTCCTCATTTGTCTGTTACCAGGCCCTGAGACGACCAAGACAGAAGAATATTGTCTCTCAAAGTATAAGAGTCAGAGACAGGAGGTGGCTCCATTTAGGGACTTTGGGTAGTTTGATTTGCATATAAAGGACATGGGCTCCTATGAGAAATTGGTTATCACTAAGAATTGGCTAGCCACCCCCACCCCTCAAAAGAATTGGCAAACCCTGCAAGGAGCAGTGTCTCCCACAGTGATCAAGGCCAGGAATTCAGAGCATCAAAAACACAGACAAAGAGAATATAGTTTCATGTTCTACAACTGAAGTATAGAATACTGTATGTCAACTATAATTAAAAAAAAATTTTTTTTTAATTTTCTGATTTTTAGAGAGGAGACTTGGCTGGGGGGTGCAAATCATCAACTCGTATGCATTCTTCCCATATGTACCTTGACCCGGCAAGTCCAGGGTTCTGAACTGACGACCTCAGCTTTCCGGGTGGAATACTTTACCCACTGCGCCACCACAGGTCAGGCATGAATTGTAATTTATAAATAAGAAATTATTTTTAAAAAAAGAAAATATAGTTAATACACTGTTAACGGGGTAGCCATTCCAGGGCTTTGAGCAGAGTGGTGATGTTATCTGATTTGCTTTTAAAGGATCACTCTGGATGCTATGTGGAATTGAAGACCAGAGAAGGGGCGAGAGAGGAAGACTTACTAAGAAGTTCCCACTGCTTTCCAGTGTGTGAGGATGATGACCTAAACCAATATACTGACGGGGAGGCGGTTCATCACAAAGTATGAATAAGTTGATCAAAGAACACAGCGAGTGCCTGACCAGGTGGTGGTGCAATGAACAGAATGTCGACCTGGGACTTAAATTCCTGGGTTGCTGAGGATACAGGTTCAAAACCCTAAGGTGGCTGGTTTGAGTGAAGGCTCATCCAGCTTGAGTGTGGGTTTATAGACATGATCCCATGGTTGCTGGCTTGAGCCCAAGGTCGCTAGTTTGAGCAAGGGGTCACTCGCTCTGCTGGAGCCCCCCAGTAAAGGCACATGAGAAAGCAATCAATGAACTAAGGTGCTGCAACTACAAGTTGATGCTTCTCATCTTTCTCCCTTCCCGGCTCTCGCTAAAGAAAAAAAAAAAATCTATCCATACCTGCACTGCCTCCTTCAAATATTAGGCACATTCCTATAATATGATGTATCTATTCCAGAAATGTTTTATTACATGGAAATGCTCAGATAATTCTTTTGCTGTAACACAGCATAGGCCAAGTCCAGAGGATTGAACTGTGCAGGAAAGTGTTAAACAGGCCTCAGTTGCTCAAATGCTGCACATTCCTAAGAAAAACAGGCCCTTGACCAGCCTCAGGAAAACAGCCTTAAACTCCCTTCATTGCCTGGTACCTGACCCTAAATTGATGAGGGCAAGAAAACAGTGGCTCCATGTAAGACCTCAAAGAGAGGTAAGTGAGGGGTGTGGACTCTGGATTGGTTGGTTTACATGTAAAGGGCATGCTCATAGGGGAGTCTTTTACTACCTCTAGAAATCATCTAGCCCTGGGAGGCGCAGTCTCCAGTATGAGCAAGATGACAGATGCCAAAACATCAGAAAAGAAAATACACTTAATACATGGAGCCTGACCAGGCAGTGGCGCGGTGGATAGAATGTTGGACTGGGACATGGAGGATACAGGTTTGAAACCCCGAGGTTGCTGGCTTAAGCACAGGCTCATCTGGTTTGAGCAACGCACACCAGCTTGGGCCCAAGGTCGCTGGCTTGAGCGAGGGGGTCACTTGGTCTGCTTGACTGCCCCCCCCCCATCAAGGCACATATGAGAAAGCAATCAATGAACAACTAAGGTACCTTAACAAAGAATTGATGCTTCTCATCTCTCTCCCTTCCAGTCTCTGTCCGTCACAAAGCAAACAAAAAAACAACAACAAAAAATTAACATGGATCTCCAAACTATAAACAGAGTGGACAGGAATTTTCTTCAAGTCATCCAGCAGTTAAAAACAAAGCCAAGGCCTGACCTGTAGTGGTGCAGTGGATAAAGCGTCGACCTGGAAATGCTGAGGTCGCCGGTTCGAAACCCTGGGCTTGCCTGGTCAAGGCACATATGGGAGTTGATGCTTCCAGCTCCTCCACCTTTCTCTCTCTCTGTCTCTCCTCTCTCTCTCTGTCTCTCCCTCTCCTTTCTAAAATGAATAAATAAATAAAAATTAAAAAAAAAACACAAAAAAACAAAACAAAACAAAACAAAGCCAAGAAGTATAACCAGGTAGTCTGACTAGAAGACCCAGGCTCTTCTTACTGTCCATTTAGGATTTCGCTGAGACAATTTTTTTTTTAATTTAAATTTTATTTTATTTATTCATTTTAGAGAGGAGAGAGAGAGAGAGACAGAGAGAGAGGCGAGAGAGACAGGGAGGAGGAGCTGGAAGCATCAACTCCCATATGTGCCTTGACCAGGCAAGCCCAGGGTTTCGAACCGGTGCCCTCAGCATTTCCAGGTCGACGCTTTATCCACTGCGCCACCACAAGTCAGGCTCGCTGAGACAATTTAATTATGAGTAAACATTAGAATTTTTTTTTGGTGTGTTTTTCCGAAGTTAAAAGCAGGGAGGCAGTCAGACTACCACATGCACCTGACCAGGATCCACCCAGCATGTCCACAGGGGGCAATGCTCTGCCCATCTGGGGCACTGCTCTGTTGCAACGGAGCCGTTCTAGCACCTGAGGTGGTGGCCATGGAGCTATTCTCAGTGCCCAGGACAACTTGCCTCAATGGAGCCTTGGCTGGGGAGGGGAAGATAGAGACAGAGAAAGGAGAGGGGAAGGGGTGGAGAAGCAGATGGGCGCTTCTCCTGTGTACCCTGGCCGGGAATTGAACCCGGGACTTGAACACACTGGGCCGACACTACCACTGAGCCAGCCTGCCAGGGCCCATTAGAATTCCTTTAACTGGAAAAACACAAGGATAACATTCTGAGCCCTCCAAAGGGACCCCAGCTTCCTATAATGGAGACAGGGAAGGCCACCTGTGAGCCAGAGTGTTGAGTACAAAGGGACACTGCACCCAGAGACCAAGTTCCTATATGCCTCCAGCACCCTGTCTCTGCACAGGATTATCCCAGTGAAACTATATACAGATATCCATGAAGGTGACTAAGCCTGCAACAACAAACTCTTTAATCTCAAGTTATGCACATTTAATGATACAGGAATTGTTATCTCATCTTTAATTTTCTTTCTTGAAGCAAAGGCTACAAGTTTCAACGGTGGGAAGAGAGTTAAATGAGAACTCATTCACATCTGTGCAATGGAAACATACACATTAACCTGGCCATTTCATATTTGTAGAAATAACGGGAAACAAAGGGGGGTATTTGCAAGCTGTATTACTTGGAGATGTATCTATATATGCAGAGAGACAAGGTCCTTTCTCACTGGACATTCTCAGTACTTAGTCATCACTGAATTCCGACTTCTTGGTAAGAATTTCCACCGTGACTTAATCGGTTGTTTTAGCTACAATTGTTTATATGTATATGAGCCTTGGCCTCAAAGCCATGATTTCTTTTTTTGTTGTAGCATACTGTATTCAATGTGAGATATTTGAACTTACTCAACGTTTTAGTACAATTCTAGTCACTGTGAAGAGCTAACGAACATAGCAGGCCTTAGATTGCTGTCCTTTGGGCTTTAAAGTTTGTTCTGGGCAGAGTTTGGGACCTTAGCTTTCCTACCATTCCGTGAAAGAGTGAATGACTCTGCTATGCCTACTGTTCGTGTCAACAATGTGGCATATGCTGGTGACTTGCTGTCTTCTGGTGGTCTAGAATCTTGGCTATGTTCTAGACAAAGAGTGCCCAATAATATCCCTGGGCACCAAGTCTCTATTTAGCTTCCCTAGTAGACATTTCGCACATATTGTCATAACTCATCAATGAGGCTTAAATTAAGTTCTCAGAACTCCTAAAGCTTGTCCCTGATTCTTCCTCTGGTCTTTAGTCCTTGAACCTTTTCCTTTGGCCAAGTTCGCTTTGTATTCTTTTGCTGTAATAAATCGTAGCTATTGAGTGTGATAATAATATGTTGAGTCCTGGTAGTCTTCATAGTAAATCATCAAACATGGGGTAGTGTTAAGGACTTCCAACACAATCATACATTATCACTTGTATTGTAAAGTTCTATAGATCTGGCCTTAAATGGCAAATATGAGAAAGCAATCAATGAACAACTAAAATGCCTCAACGAAGAATTGATGCTTCTCATCTCTTTCCCTTCCTGTCTCTCTGTCCCTACTTGCCTCTCTGTCTCTATCATATGCAAAAAAAAAAAAAAAAAAGGAAAAAGGTTAAAGACCAACCAACCAGTGGGGGCATAAAAGAAAGCAGGAGGTCCTATACAAATTCACCAAAGAGGAAGACTAATCTTGGTAGAGGACTGACCCCTTCTTTGAGACTCTAATATGGTTTAGAAGGCTGGGGAATTCTACACAGAAACATTTCCTAAAATACACTACTCTGTTGGCTTAGTGGTAGAGCGTTGGCCTGGCGTGCAGGAGTCCCGGGTTCAATTCCCGGCCAGGGCACACAGAAGAGGCGCCCATCTGCTTCTCCACCCCTCCCCCTCTCCTTCCTCTCTGTCTCTCTCTTCCCCTCCCGCAGTCGAGGCTCCATTGGAGCAAAGATGGCCCGGGCGCTGAGGATGGCTCTGTGGCCTCTGCCTCAGGTGCTAGAATGGCTCTGGAAGCAACAGAGCGACGCCCCAGAGGGGCAGAGCATCGCCCCCTGGAGGGCATGCCGGGTGGATCCCAGTCAGGCGCGTGCGGGAGTCTGTCTGACTGCCTCCCTGTTTCCAGCTTCGGAAAAATGAAAAACAAAAAACAAAAAACACTATTCTGGAAAATCTGGAGATCACACCTGGTTACAATATTTGTTCTTAGAAATATACATATATGTGGTTACTGACATAGAATACTGTAAGCCAGTGGTTCTCAAAGTGTGCACCAGGGCGCACTGGTGCGCTCTAGAAGATTTCCAGGTGTGCCCTGGTATTCCAAAGAGATATGTGCCTGTTGGGGACCAAAAAACAACAGGGTTTTTGGAGTTTAGATTTTTGGGGGAAAAGATGTGGGGAATTGGCTATAAGCCTTCTATTCCTCCAGAGAATCATGACTTTGGACCATTAACAGTTTTGTCTGTTTTCTCTTGAGTCCTTTGGCATTACAAACTAAGCAGAGAAACAGAAGATGTATAAAAGAATCACATGAAAAATTCAAAAAGCCGAAATGCAAACTCACTGGGTGGCCTCAACAGATTAGATATGAAAGAAAAAAAAAATCTGCTCAAAGAAAGATCAAAGGAAATTAGTCTGAGCAACAGAGAAAAACAGATTGGGGTAAAAATATAGATACGAGCTTGAAGGATCTGAGAAGCAAAAACAAGAGATTTACCATTCATGTTACTAAAGTCCCTGCAAGGGAGGAAAACATGGGGGGCTGAATGAAGTATTTGAAAAATTAATAACTGAGGCCTTGGCTTAGTGATAGAGCGTCAGCCCAGCGTGTGGAAGTCCCGGGTTTGATTCAGCCAGAGCACACAGGAGAAGCAACCATTTGCTTCTCCATCCTTCCCCCTCCCCCTTTTTTCTCTCACTTCCCCCCCTTTTCCCATAGCTATGGCTTGAGTCCAGCAAGATGGCCCTGGGTGCTGGGGATGGCTCCTGGCCTCTGGTGCTAAAAATAGCTTGGTTGCCCAGCAACGGAGAATCAATGCTCCAGATGGGTAGATCATCACCCCATGGGGGCTTGCCAAGTGGATTCCAGGAGGGGCACATGCGGGAATCTGTCCCTTTGCCTCTCCTGCTCTCAATAAAAATTAAAAAAAAAAAAAAAGCCTGAGCAGTCAGTGGCACAGTGGATAGAAAATTGGACTGGGATGTGGAGGACCCAGGTTAAAAACCCCAAGGTCTCTTATGCAGAGGACCCAGGTTCGAGACCCCGAGGTCGCCAGCTTGAGCGCGGGCTCATCTGGTTTGAGCAAAAGCCCACCAGCTTGAACCCAAGGTCACTGGCTCCAGCAAGGGGTTGCTCGGTCTGCTGAAGGCCCGCGGTCAAGGCACATATGAGAAAGCAATCAATGAACAACTAAGGTGTTGCAAAGCGCAATGAAAAAAAATAATGTTTGATGCTTCTCATCTCTCTCCGTTCCTGTCTGTCTGTCCCTGTCTATCCCTCTCTCTGACTCACTCTCTGTCTCTGTAAAAAACAAACAAACAGCCTGACCAGGGAGTGGCGCAGTGGATAGAGTGTCGGACTGGGATGCAGAGGACCCATGTTCGAGACCCTGAGCTTGCCAGCTTGAGCACAGTCTCGTCTGGTTTGAGCAAAAGCTCACTAGCTTGGACTGAAGGTCGCTAGCTCGAGCAACGGGTTATTCGGTCTGCTGAAGGCCCGTGGTCAAGGCACATATGAGGAAAGCAATCAATGAACAACTAAGGTGTTGCAACAAAAAACTGATGATTGATGCTTCTCATCTCTCTCCGTTCCTGTCTGTCTGTCCCTATCTATCCCTCTCTCTGACTCTCTTTCTGTCCCTGTAAAAAAAAACAAAAACAAACAAACAAACAAACAAAAACAAACCCCAAGGTCTCAAGCTTGAGTGTGGGCTCATCTGTCTTGAATGTGGGCTCACCAACTTGAGCGCGGAGTCGCTGGCTTGACTGAGAGATCTTCTCATTTCTCTCCCTTCCTGTCTGTCTATCGCTATCTGTCCCTCTCTCTGTCTCTGTCACAAAAAGAAAAAAAAGAATGGAGAATGTAAAGGAATCCAATAAAAGTAAAGTTTCTACATGTCAAAGTGCTAATGTTAATGTCCTTGGCTGTGATAAGTTCTATACACACACACACAGACACACACACACAATATATATAATATATATATAAAATACCAAGGGTAGCCTGACCGGGCGGTGGTGCAGTGGATAGAGCGTCGGACTGGAATGCGGAAGACCCAGGTTCGAGGCCCCAAGGTCGCCAGCTTGAGCGAGGGCTCATCTGGTTTGAGCAAAAGCTCACGAGCTTGAGCCCAAGGTCGCTGGCTCGAGCAAGGGGTTACTCGGTTTGCTGAAGGCCTGCAGTCAAGGCACATATGAGAAAGCAATCAATGAGCAATTAAGGTGTTGCAATGCACAACAAAAAACTAATGATTGATGCTTCTCATCTCTCTCCATTCCTGTCTGTCTGTCTGTCCCTGTCTATCCCTCTCTCTGATTCTCTGTCTCTGTAAAAAAACAAAAAACAAACAGAGCCCTGGCCGGTTGGCTCAGTGGTAGACTATTATCATGGATCATAAAAGAAACCACAACAAATTCAACTAGCCAAATCAAACACACAACAAACTAGAAACCAATAACAAAAAGAGAACATGAAAATATACCAAACACAAAAAAGTAAACAACGTATTTGTAAATAATCCGTGGAAAGTCTGAAAAATAAAAATATTTAGAACAGAATGAAATGTAAATTAAAACATTATAATTTGCGAAATGAAGGTACAACAGTGCTTTGAAGAAAAATTATAGAATTTAAAGCTTACATTAGAAAAGGAAAACTAAAGTCAATAATCTTATTTTATTTTATTTATTCATTTTTAGAAAGGAGAGAGAGAGGGAGAGAGAGAGAGAGAGAGAGAAAGAGAGAGGAGAGAGACAGAGAGAAAGAAGGGGGGAGGAGTTGGAAGCATCAACTCTCATATGTGCCTTGACCAGGCAAGCCCAAGGTTTTGAACCGGCGACCTCAGCATTTCCAGGTCGACGCTTTATCCACTGCGCCACCACAGGTCAGGCTAAAGTCAATAATCTAAGCACCCCCTCAAAAAACTACAGAGAAAAACAAGAAAGAAACTACAGGGGATAATATAACCAAAGCAAGTAGAAAAAAGAATAGAATTAAGATCATAAAATCAGTAAAATTAGAAAGATAGCGGAGCAAAAACTAATATAAAGTGCTGGTTCTTTGAATATTTGAATAATCCAAAAAGTGATAAATACTAAGAAAAGTGACAAAGATAAAAAGAAAGCTGAAACATTTCCAAAAAACAGTATATAAACAGCTTCTACTGCTATCAAAAGAGTAATAAAGGAATACTTGAAGCAAATAAAAAAATTTAGGTGAAATGGAATAATTCCTATAAAAGGATAAACAATGGAAATTCATCCAATATGAAATACTCTAAATAGTTCTATCCATATTAAATAAAATAAATACATAATTAAAAAAGATCCAAAATAATAAACTCCAGGACTAAATAGTTCACTGGAGAATGCTACCAAACATTAAAAGAACAAATAAATCCAATTTTACACAGTCTTCTGAACAACAGGAGAAGGAACAATTCTCAACACATGTTGGGAGGCCAATATCACCTATACACCAAAACCAGACATTGTCAGTAAAAAACAAACAAACAAAACCCAAGAATGAAAGTACAAAAAACCCACACAAAACCTAAATATTATCTTTCATGAAAATGGAGAAAATCTTACTTAATAAAAATACTAAAATATTGAATATTGTACTATATAAAAATAATTACACTCCATGACCAAATGGGGCTTATTCCAAGGATACAAAGCTGGTTCAACATTCAAAACATCATATCAGAAAAAAAAAATACATGGTTATATCAACTGACAGAGAAAAAGCATTTAACAAAATTCAAAGCCCATTCAAAATAATGAAAAAATTCAGCAAATTAGGAATATGGGAAACCTTCTAAACTTAAGAGACCTCTATGAAGAAAACCTTAAGAAAAACATCATACGTAATGGTGACAAAACTGAGTATTTTCCACTAATATCAGGAACCAGGTAAAGATATCTTTCTCAGTACTATTCAACATTACATTGGAAATCTTAGTTAGTATAATAAGACAAGAAAAAAAAAGATATACAGATGAGAAGAAAACTATCTCTATTTGCAAATTATACTTCTATATAGAAAAATTCCAAGCATTCTATCAAAATAAATGGTTACACTTCAGCAAGTTTGCAGGATGCCAAAATGACATCCAAAAATCATTAAATGTATCTGTATACTATCAAAGATTTATAAAAGTTGTACAAGACCTGTTAATGAAATTTATAAAACAGTAATGAAATAAATCATTCTAAAGATATACCATGTTAAATAACTGGAAGACCCAATACAGTAAAGATGCCTATTCTCAACAAATTGATCTGCCAATATAACTCAATCTTTATCAAAATTTGATAAAGATTTTTTTTTTGGTAAAAAATATCAAGCATATCTAAATCTTTATATAGAAATTCAAAGTAACCAGGAGTGATAAGATTTAAATAAAAACGATAGAGAGAAGAATCACTTTACTCAATTAAAAATTTTAGCATATAACAATAGCAACCAAGTAAACCAATAATAATACAGGCCCAAGAAAATGTCTAAATATTATGTCTTTAAAACCACGTGAAGAAAAGTTTTGTTCTTTAAAAATCAAAGCCTTAAACAGAGCTAATAAAATATGACTGTTCATATGTGCACTCTTATCTCCTCAAACAGAAAGGTGTTTGATAGTTCAAGCCTTCATATGTCTCACAAAAATTAAGCTCCATAAGGGGAGAGACAATATTTTAGAACAGAGACAATGTTCAATGAGTTTCCAGACCTGCCCTCAACTGTCACACTCTGGACAGCAATGAATGTATGTACAAGACACATAGAGACCCTAGGTCCTTGACCTCTGAAACACCTCTCCTGCCAAAGAAACTAAGAATTCCACGACAAAGTGACATAGGCGTGACAAGGAATCTAAAAGAAACTGGATGTAGTTCATTTTCTCTTGTCTCTCCCTTCTTTGTAAAGAAAAAATTCCTGAGATAGCAGTGCAGTGTAAACTAAGGAGAAAGATATAGCTGAAGGTTTTCTAACTGCCTAATGACCACTGGATCTCTCTCCTGAACGAATTCTCAGATGCAGAATAAGGCTCTAGGTGGGGTCCATTTCCTATATGACTCATTAGATGACCACTGATATCCCACAACAGGATTTCTCATAAGGAAGAAAATTGGGGGGTTTCTCTTTGGTACGAATGATTAGGTTCTGCGTAAGATGTTTCTTCCGGCAGAACATTTCCCACAGAGTTTACATTCAAAAAGTCTTTCCCCAGCAGGAGTTCTTGGAGGTTGACTGAGGACTGCCCACTTGTGAAGGGTTTTCCCACTTCTGTGACACTGACAGGGTTTCTCCCAGTATGAACCCTCTGATGCTGACTCAGGGATGAGCTACGACTGAAGGCCTTCCCACACTCACTGCACTCATAAGGCTTCTCTCCAGTGTGGATAATAGAGTGTCGGATAAGGTTAGTGCTCCAGCAGAAGGTTTTCCCACATTCCACGCATTCGTAGGGCTTCTCTCCACTGTGAATCCTCTGGTGCCGGGTGAGGCCCGACCTGCGGTTGAAGGCCTTCCCACACTCACCGCACTCATAGGGCTTCTCTCCAGTGTGGATGCTGAAGTGTCGAATGAGGTCTGCCCGGTTGCTAAAGGCCTTCCCACATTCTTTACACTCAAAAGGTTTCTCTCCAGTGTGGGCCCTCTTATGTAAGATAAAGGTGGAGCAGTGGGTAAAGGCCTTCCCACACTCCCCACACACATATGGCTTCTCCCCGGTATGGATCCGCTGGTGCCTCTTGAGGTAGGACCTGTGGTTGAAGGCCTTCCCACACTCGAGGCACTCAAAGGGCTTTTCTCCCGTGTGGATGACGTAGTGGTGAATGAGGGCGGCGCTCTCGCAAAAGGCTTTCCCACACTCAGTACACTCGTAGGGCTTCTCCCCAGTGTGAGTCTGTTGGTGCCACATGAGGTACGATCTGTGTTTGAAGACCTTGCCACACTCGAAGCACTCATAGGGATTCTCGCCGCTGTGGATGATGTAGTGTCGGATGAAACCTGGCCTGTCTCGGAAGGCTTTCCCACATTCCTTGCAGACAAAGGGTTTTTCTCCTGTGTGGCTCCTGTTATGCAAGACAAAAGTTGAGCGGTGGGTGAAGGCCTTTCCACATTCGTTGCACTTATAGGGCTTCTCTCCACTGTGAATCCGCTGGTGTTGTGTAAGGTGTGACTTGCGGTTGAAGGCCTTGCCACACTCCATGCACTTATACGGCTTCTCCCCTGTGTGGACCATGTGGTGCTGAAGGAGGTAAGTGCTCTTACTGAAGGTTTTCCCACACTCAGTGCATTCGTAGGGCTTCACTCCTGAGTGAATCCTCTCATGTCGAGCAAGGAGGCGTTTCTTGTTAAATACTTTCCCACATTCGTTGCATTTAAAGGTATTTTCCTCTTCCTGAATCATGGGATCTTTACCTAAGTCACGTGAGTCATGGTCAAGGACAGCCCCTCCGGGAGGGACTGGCTCCTGCAACATCCTTGAACATACCCCATTAGCTGTCCCTAAGCTGCCATGTTCAGAGCTGGATTTCCTAGGAAGCTTCTCCTTTTGTGGCTCTGTCTCTGATTTCAACAGTCCTTCTTGCAATTCCAATGGCCCACCCTCATCCCTGGTTTGGTCCACCTGGAAGTCTTCTGGGGATTCAGCTTCTTCTATTAGTTGTTCCTCAAGTGAGGCACCCTCACACAGGGCAGGCTCACAAGTAGTAGGTCCTGGGGTCCTGGGATGTCCTTTCTCACCTGAAACAAATCCATTATACAACAGAGACTGTTAGTAAAGCCAACATAGTAAAAAAAATAAGGGCCTAGCCAGTTGGCTCAATGATAGAGCATTGGCCTGGCGTATGGAAGTCCCAGGTTCGATTCCCAGCCGGGGCACACAGGAGAAGCACTCATCTGCTTCCCACCCCTCCCCCTCTCCTTCCTCTCTATCTCTCTCTTCCCCTCCCACAGCCATGGCTCTACTGGAGCAAAGCTGGCCTGGGCACTGAGGATGGTTCCATGGCCTCTGCCTCAGGCGCTACAATGGCTCCCGTTGCAACGGAACAATGCCCCAGATGGGCAGAGCATCGCACCCTGGTGGGCATGCCAGGTGGATCCCAGTCTAGCACATGTGGAAGTCTGTTTCTCTCCTCTCTGCTTCTCACTTCATAAAAATACAAAAAAATAAAAAGAATCCAAAAAAGAATTTCTGAAACAGAAATGTATAAGTGAAAACAAAAAATTTACAAGACAGACATTAGGAAAGATTTTTTTTAAGAGAGAGAGAGAAGGGAAGGAGAGAGATGAGAAGCATCAACTCGTAGTTGCATCATTTCAGTTGTTCACTGATTGCTTCTAATACGTGCCTTGACTGGGGGCTCCAGCTGAGCCAGGAACCCATGTAGCTCAAGCCAGCTACATTAGCCTCAAGCAAGTTATCACGGGATCATGTCTGTGATCCTGCTCTCAAGCCAGATGAGCCCAGACTCAATCTGGAGACCTCGGGGTTTCACACTTGGAACCTCAGCATCCAGGCTGAAGTTCTATCCACTGTGCCACAGTGAAGAAAGATGTGAGCAGGAATAATAATCAGCAAACCTGAAGATAGGAGAACAAAAATTATCATATCTGAAATAGGAACAAAAGAGACTGAAGAGCCTGACAGGTGACTGACATCTCAGGTTTTAAACCCTGAGGTCACCAGCTTGAGTGCAGGCTCGCTGGATTGAGCATAGAGTCATCAACATAATCCCAAATCACTGCCTTGAGTCCAAGGGTCAGTGGCTTGAGCAAGGGGTCACTGGCTTGACATGAGCCCCCTTGTAAACACACATATGAGAAGCAATCAATGAATAACTAAACTGATACATCATAGAACGCACATACACAAACCTAGAAGTTATATTCTGCTATACACATATACTATGTGACATAGCCTACTGCTCCTAGGCTACAACCTACACGCATGGTACTGTGCTGAATACTGCAGACAAGTTGCAAATACTTAACAATGGTTAAGTATTTATGTGCCTAAACATAGAAAAGATACAATGAAAATATGGTATAATAATAAAAAAAAGTATGCTACAAATGATTATACTAAAATTATAATCTTTTTAAATTTTATTTATTTATTTTTTATTAAGTGAGAGGCAGGGAGACAGAGACAGACTCCGACGTATGCCCTGACTGGGCTCCACCTGGCAAGGCCCCTATGGAGTGAGGCTCAGGCCATCTGGGGCCACTGCTCTGTTGCTCAGCAACAGAACCATTTTAGCACCTGGGGCAAGGCTATGGAGCCATTCTCAGTGCCCAGAGCCAACTTGCTCAAACTGTTTGAGCCATGGCTGCAAGAAAATAAGAGAGAGTGAGGGAAAGGGAGAGAAAGGGAGAGGAAGAGGGAGAGAGAATGAGAGAGGAGGGGGAGGGGTGGAGAAGCAGATGGGTGTTTCTCCTGTGTTTGCCCTGACTGGAAATTGAACCTGAGACTTCCACACGCCAGGCTGACGCTCTACCACTGAGCCAACCAGCCAGGGCTGAAATTATAATCTTACGGGACCACCATTGTTTTGCAGTTCATCACTAACTGAAATGTTCTTTTGTGGAGCACGACTGAATTAATAAAAGGCATAATATAACAAAAACACAAATCTTTTAAACACTTATATATGTATCAACAGCTCTTCAAAATATATGAATCATGAACTGGCCAGTTATGCACTGGACAAAATGTTGTCCTGGAGCGCTGAGGTCACTGGCTCGATCCCAAGGGCACTGGCTCAACCACGAGGCTACCGGTTCGAGCCCCAGTAAAGGCACATATGAGAAGCAATCAATGGGTGCACAACTAAGTGGAACATGAGTTGATACTTCTCTCTCTTTCTTCCCCTCTCTCTCAAATCAATGGAAAACAGTGACAGAATGAGAGGGAGAGAGAGACAGTTCTACAATAACAGACAAAGGCTTTAATACCCTATTCTCAATAATAAAACAACCAGACAAAAGATAGGAAAAAAATTGAAGGCCCTGCCCTGGTAGCTCACTTGGTTAGAGCATTGTTGTGATACACCAAGGTTGTAGGTTCTGTCCCTGGTCAGGGCACTTACAACAATTAACCAATGAATATATAAGTAAGTGGAATAAATCAATGGTTCCCTTGCTCTCTCACCCTGGGGATCCATGACCAGTGGTCCCCTGAAGGTCTCAGGGCTGCAGGGTCCTCCAGTGCCCACATCGTGGCTCCTACCTGGACAGGGGCTCTGGGAGAGGTCTTCCTTCACCATGCACGGCTCTGGCCTGGGCTCTAGATGGTTGATCAGCTCAGGTCTGGGAACAGGACACCCTGTTCATACAGAAAGAGGACAAAAGCTTTTTTATGAAAGGAAATAAAACCTCTCAATCTAGTCTGGGATGTCCAGATGTAGACAAGACCTCCAAATGAAGCTGTTCCCATCCATACAATGACATGTGAGCTGGGTAACAAATATCTCTTACTAACATAGAGTTGTTATTTTTAATACAATGTCAAAAATTATATAGAGTATAATCACAGGTTCAGCAATTCAAAAATGTTATATTGTTTCAAAATTGAAATGAATTAAACAACTGACATCCTAACCCTAGCTGGTTGACTCAGTGGTAGAGCATTGGCCCAGCATGTGGAAGTCCCGGGTTCAATTCCTGGTCAGGGCACACAGGAGAAGTGCTCATCTGCTTCTCCACCTCTCTCCTGCTCACTTCTCTCTCACTCTTTCTCTTCTACTCCCCGTCCTACAGTCAAGGCTGAATTAGAACAAGTTGGCCCCGGGCACGGGCACAGGCACGGCATAGAGGATAGCCTCTGCCCCAGGCTCTAGAATGGCTCCAGCAGCAACAGAGCAACTCCCCCTGGTGGGCATGTCGGGTGGGTCTCAGTTGGGGTGCATGTGGGAGTCTGTATCTACTCCCCTCCTCTCAGTAAAAAACAAACAAACAAAAAACCCTGACATACTTAAAATAGTGACTCTTTTCAAACAAAACAAGGTATGTGTCTTCACTGACCTAGGTATTTTCATAGATCTTAATCAAAGTTTTACATTGTTCTTCATACAGACCACAGACGGAATGAGGATTCTATCTTGGGGTTTCTCCTAGCACTATAGAAAGTATGTGCTGTAAGCCCTGGCTGGTTGGCTCAGCGGTAGAGCGTCGGCCTGGCGTGCGGGGGACCCGGGTTCGATTCCCGGCCAGGGCACATAGGAGAAGCGCCCATTTGCTTCTCCACCCCCCCCCTTCCTCTCTGTCTCTCTCTTCCCCTCCCGCAGCCAAGGCTCCATTGGAGCAAAGATGGCCCGGGCGCTGGGGATGGCTCCTTGGCCTCTGCCCCAGGCGCTAGAGTGGCTCTGGTCATGGCAGAGCGATGCCCCGGAGGAGCAGAGCATCGCCCCCTGGTGGGCAGAGCTTCGCCCCTGGTGGGCGTGCCAGGTGGATCCAGTCGGACGCATGCGGGAGTCTGTCTGACTGTCTCTCCCCGTTTCCAGCTTCAGAAAAATACAAAAAAAAAAAAAAAAAGAAAGTATGTGCTGTGATCAGCCCCATTTTAAAGAAAAAGAAAAAAGGCTCAAACAGATAACATGATTTGCCAAAGAGAACAGAAGCGCTGGGCAGCAGAGCCAATCTGAAAACCCAGGTCTAGCCTTCTTTCTCTGCTGTCCAAGCTGTTTTACCATAAAGCTGCACAGCTCTGCTCTAGAAGGTGCTGCGCCTGGGCATGAGGGTGGGGAGGGAGAGTGGGAAAGGGAAAGGGGAGGAGAAACATCACTTTGTTGTTCCACTTCTTTAAGCATTCGTTGGTTGACTGCTGTATGAGCCCTGACTGGGGATCAAACCCACAACCTAGTATATATGGGGATAATGTTCTAACCAACTGAGCTTCTAGCCTAGGCCAGGGTAAGGCCACACAGTTTTCTTTCTTTCTTTTTTTTTTAAGTGAGAGATAGGAGAGGGGGGGTACAGACAGGGACAGAGAGATAGAAAGAGAGGTATGAGAAGCATCAATTCTTCGTGGCACCTTAGTTGTTCATTGATTGCTTTCTCATATGTGCCTTGACTGGGAGGCTACAGTAGAGCCAGTGACCCCTTGCTCAAGGTGACCTCGGGTTTCGAACCTGGGTCCTCCGCGTCCCAGTACGATACTCTATCCACTGTGCTACCACCTGGTCAGGCAAGGCCAAAAAGTTGTGTGGTTTGGGTTTTTTTTTTTGTATTTTTCTGAAGTGAGAAGCAAGGAGGCAGAGAGACAGACTCCCGCATGAGCCTCACCAGGATTCAACTGGCATGCCCACCAGGCATTGCTCCATTGCAGCCGGAGCTATTCTAGCACCTGAGGTGGAGGCCATGGAGCCGTCTCAGCACCAGCACCCGGGCCAATTTCGCTCCAATGCAGTCTTGGCTGTGGGAGAGGAAGAGAGAGATCGAGAGAAAGTAGAGGTGGAAGGGTGAACAAGCAGATGGGTGCTTCTCCTGTGTGCCCCGGCCGGGAATCGAACCCAGAACTTCCACATGCCAGCCCGATGCCCTACCACTGAGTTAGCTGGTCAGGACCCTAAGACCACAGAGTTTTTATTTTTTTATTTTTTATTTTTTTAAACATAGTAAGTTTTTCAGAAACAGACATTCTTTTTTTTTATTTTTATTTTTATTTTTATTTATTCATTTTAGAGAGGAGAGAGAAAGAGAGACAGAGAGAGAGAGGAGAGAGAGACGGGGGGAGGAGCTGGAAGCATCAACTCCCATATGTGCCTTGACCAGGCAAGCCCAGGGTTTCGAAGCGGCGACTTCAGCATTTCCAGGCCGACGCTTTATCCACTGCGCCACCACAGGTCAGGCAAGACCACAGAGTTTTTAAGGAGCAGAGTTGGACTGAACCCCATGCATTTGGCTCCAGACAGACAATTGTTGCCCAAACACTCCACTGAGGAAGAAAAAGCAAACACTCTTGTGTAAGACCAGCAGACTGAGATCTAGAAAAAGATGGTGGTGAGGTCAAACATGAGCATGAAGATTCACCCTCCAGGAACAGGAGCTGGTGGGAGGGACTGACTCCCTGACTGCAGACTTCAGCAATTCATGAACTCTTAAAAAGTAATAAAACCGAGAATCTCACAGTGATCTAGTCACACAGAGAGATTTACAGAAACATCAACTATATAGTCTTTAACATTTCATGCAAAAAGGATTGCTACAGAAAGAAAATTACAGAGGAGAGCTTCAAAAACTGAAGAAGCCTCGGCTGGATAGCTGAGTTGGTTAAGAGTGTCATCGTGATACGCAGAAGTTGTGGGTTTGATTCCCGGTCAGGGCACGTACAGGAACAGATTCATGTTTCTGACTGTCTCTCTCTGCCTTCCTCTCTCTAAAATTAATTAGTTCATTAACTAAATTAATTTTTAAAAACCCTGAAGGTGTGTGTTCTACACTGAGTAGGTTAAGCTGTGTGAGGGACTCCCTGCAAGGGCCCAGTGTTCCTGCCGCTGCTAAGGACCACAGTGCTATGAGAAGGTGCTGAATCAGCCGGACAGGCAGCCAGTGCTAAAAGGACCTGTGCGAGCTGTGACTCTATTAACCACTTTTCATTAAAGTAACCAACGTTTTCTTTTTTCTTAGATCTCTTTAAAAAGGGAAGCCCGTGTCACTCCAGTAAATAAGAAACAGTCACTTTTCTTGCTGGCAGGTTGACCTGTAAGGACAGCAAGAAGACTGGCGATGTACCCTCTCTCTGCTGAAAACAGAAAATGAACCACAGGTAGCGGGTGGGGATTAAGATTCAGCAGGGAATCCAGATTTTCTCTCCAGAACAATCAGGAGGCAGGTACAAGACAGGATAAAGGAACAGCTTCCTCAGGGTGTCTCTCAACCCCCCGAAAAAGTGTCCATGCATCCTCCAAACAGGGTTTCTCAGTCTCTGCCTTACTAACATTTAGGTCCAGAAAATTCTTTTTTTTGTATTTATTTTTCTGAAGTGAGAAGCAGGGAGACAGAGAGACAGACTCCCGCATGCGCCCGACCAAAATCCACCTGGCATGTCCACCAGAGGGCGATTCTCTACCCATCTGGAGTGTTGCTCCGCTGCAATCGGAGCCATTCTAGCACCTGAGGCGAGCCATCCTCAGCACCCGGGCCAACTTTGCTCCAATGGAGCTTTGGCTGCCGGAGGGGAAAAGACAGATAGAAAGGAGAGGGGGAAGGGTGGAGAAGCAGATGGGCGCTTCTCCTGTGTGCCCTGGCTGGGAATCAAACCTGGGACCTCCATACACTAGGCTGATGCTCTACTGCTGAGCTAGCTGGTCAGGTCCAGAAAATATTTGGGGGGGGGTGAGGAGGAAGAGTGTGTGTCCTGTGCATCGTAACAATGGTTACCAGCATCACAGGGTACCACCTACTAGAGAGCTGAAGCCTCTTCATCCCAGCTGTGACCAAAAATGACGGCAGACATGGCCAGTATCCCTTGGGGAACAACACTGTCCTTGGACGAGAACCACAGACTTAGGAAGATATGAACAGTGTGGTGAAGAAAGCAAGGGGAACAGGGGAGGAGCCTCCATGAGATTTTCTGGGCAAGAAACAGCTGACGAGGAGGTAATGACTAGGATGAAATGGAGCAACCACGTGAAAAGCTGAACTGCCCAATCTGTCTCGCCAGACAGATAGAACAGTCCGTGCCAAGGCCCAGGGCAGTTACGTGCACCTGGAGGGAGCAGAAAGCCCAGCGTAACTAGAGTAGCGTGAGCTCAGGGAAAGCATGTGAATGAGAGTAAGCGATAAGGTCAGCAGGGCCAGATACTGGACATTTCATTTTAAACATTTTGTGACAGTCTGACCAGGCGGTGGCGCAGTAGACAGTGTCAACCTGAGATGCTGAGAACTCACGTTGGAAACCCCAAGGTCACTGGCTTGAGCAACGGATCACTGACTCAGATGGAGCTCCAGGTCAGGGCACATATGACACAACAATCAATGCACAACTAAGGTGCCACAACTACGAGTTGATGCTTCTAATCTCTCACTCTTCCTGTCTGTGTCTCTGACTATAAAAAATACAAACAATAGGCCCTGGTGGTTGACTTAGTGGTAGAGCATTGGCCCACCATGTGGAAGTCCCGGGTTCAATTCCCAGCCAGGGCACACAGGAGAAGCGCCGATCTGCTTCTCCACCCTTCCCCCTCTCCTTTCTTTCTGTCTCTCTTTCTCTCCTGCAGCCAAGGCTCCATTGGAACAAAGTTAGCCCAGGTGATGAAGATGGCTCCATGGCCTCTGCCTCAGGCAGTAGAATGGCTCTGGTTCCAATAGGGCAAAGCCCCAGATGGGCAGAGCATTGCCCCCTGGTGGGCATGCCGGGTGGATCCCAGTCGGGTGCATGCGGGAGTCTGTCTCTGCCAATCTGCTTCTCACTTCAGAAAAATACAAACGAACAAAGCACCAAAAAAAACAACCACACAGCCCTGGCCGGTTGGCTCAGTGGTAGAGTGTCGGCGTGGCGTGCAGGAGTCACGGGTTAGATTCCCGGCGAGGGCACACAGAAGGAGCACCCATCTGCTTCTCCACCCCTCCCCCTCTCTTTCCTCTCTGTCTCTCTCTTCCCCTCCGCAGCCGAGACTCCATTGGAGCAAAGTTTGCCCGGGTGCTGAGGATGGCTCTGTGGCCTCTGCCTCAGGCGCTAGAATGGCTCTGATTGTGGCAGAGCATCACCCCAGATGGGCAGAGCATTGACCCCTGGTGGGCATGCCGGGTGGATCCCGGTCGGGCGCATGCAGGAGTCTGTCTGCCTCCCCGTTTCCAACTTCAGAAAAATACCAAAAAACAACCACACAACAAAACGTGAACCATAATTTTTTTTTTTTTTTCACAGAGACAGAGTCAGAGAGAGGGACAGACAGGGACAGACAGACAGGAACGCAGAGAGATCGGAAGCATCAATTATCAGGGTTTTTTTTGTGTATTGCGACACCTTAGTTGTTCATTGATTGCTTTCTCATATGTGCCTTGACCGTGGGCCTTCAGCAGACCAAGTAACCCCTTGCTTGAGCCAGCGACCTTGAGTCCAGGATGGTGAGCTTTGCTCAAACCAGATGAGCCCACGCTCAAGCTGGCAACCTCGGGGTCTCGAACCTGGGTCCTCGGCATCCCAGTCCGACGCTCTGTGCACTGCGCCACCTGGTCAGGCCATAATTTTTTTTTTAAGGTAGAAACAAGGTATCTGGGGCCACACAGAGCAGACACTGAGGTGGCCCGTAATGTCACAAAGTCACTGAGGAGGAAAAGCCATTCTGAATGGAGTGACATGAGCAGACCCAGACAGAGAAGCCAGGACAGGAGATCCAGGAGCCGGGGCAGAATCCTTGTTCTCGTATCAGTCCCTCAAATGCCTGACCAGATTTCCTGCCTTTGGGTTCTGTGGAACACCCCCCTTTCCTCCCACTACTGTCTGAAACCAAAAGGGAGACTATGTTTCTGGCCAGGTGAGAAGAGGTGTGTCTGGAAGATGGCTGAGGCTGTGAGGAGGAGGAAGAACGCTCCTCAGACCTTCCACACCAGCCAGGTCTGGAGCTGGAGGTGGAATAAAAGAGGCAGGTGTCCCCCATGCAGTGGGGAGCACTTACCCAGAGACACCAGGAGCCTGCAGTTTTCCAGCATCACCTCCTGGTACAGGGTCCTCTGGGCCGGACCCAGTTGTGCCCACTCCTCCTGGGTGAAAGTCACAGCCACGTCATCGAAGGTCACAGACACCTGGAAAGTCAAACAGACATGTAGAGTTGGCCTTGGAGCTGTGGGATGGGATCAGAGATCAGCTCTGTGTCATGGCAAAGGGGCAGACAAGTCCCAGAGCACCAAACACCCCATGTGGGCCGAGCTCTGTGCTGGGCCTCATGGCACGGTGCGCAATGCTTTGGCCACAACACAGCAGCATAAGAGGAAGAGGTCTCGTATGCAGAAGCCACTGTTAAAAGACTCAGGAAAATGGAAATGACGCCTGGGTTATAAAATGCAGATTCATTTATTGATTTCTCTCTTTCTGAAATCAATAAAATTGTTAAAAAAAAAAAAAAAGAAATACAAAGAAAATAATATCAATAATGGTACTAACAGATAAACCTTAGTCTCATTGGCCCTGCTAGGTGCCTGCTGAGGGCTTCACATGACGACTTTTTTTTTTTTTTTTTTTTGTATTTTTCTGAAGCTGGAAACCGGGAGAGACAGTCAGACAGACTGCCGCATGCGCCCGACCGGGATCCACCTGGCACGCCCACCAGGGGCGATGCTCTGCCCCTCTGGGGCGTAGCTTCTGCCGCGACCATAGCCACCCTAGTGCCTGGGGCAGAGGCCACGGAGCCATCCCTAGCGCCCGGGCCATCTTTGCTCCAATGGAGCCTCGGCTGCGGGAGGGGAAGAGAGAGACAGAGAGGAAGGAGGGGGGGGGGGGTGGAGAAGCAAATGGGCGCTTCTCCTATGTGCCCTGGCCGGGAATCGAACCCGGGTCCCCCGCACGCCAGGCCGACGCTCTACCGCTGAGCCAACCGGCCAGGGCCACGTGACGACTTTTTTTATTTTCAATTATAATTGACATTCGCCTAACCAGACGGTAGCGCAGTGGATAGAGCGTCAGACTGGGATGCAGAGGACCCAGGTTCGAGACCCTGAGGTCGCCAGCTTGAGCGCGGGTTCATCTGGTTTGAGCAAAGCTCACCAGCTTGGACCCAAGGTTGCTGGCTCGAGCAAGGGGTTACTCAGTCTGCTGAAGGTCCGCGGTCAAGGCACATATGAGAAAGCAATCAATGAACAACTAAGGTGCTGCAACAAAAAACTGATGGTTGATGCTTCTCATCTCTCTCCATTCCTGTCTGTCCCTATCTCTCTCTCTCTGACTCTCTCCGTCTTTATAAAAAAAAAAAATTATAGTTGACATTCAATATCATTTCATATTCATTATATCATGTTTTTATTCATTGATTTTAGCGAGAGGGGAAAGGAAGGAGAGAGAGAGACAGGAACATCGATCTGCTCGTCTATGTACCCTGACCGGGAATTGAACCAGCAACCTCTGTTTCAAGATGATGATCTAACCAACTAAGCTATCTGGCCAGGGCAGTTATCTCATGTCTTAGAGTGACTAACTAAAAGTCTCTAGCTCAATAAATAAATAAAAGTCTCTAGCTCTTTTTTTTTATCTATAGTGAAGAAATTTATTGTCTTATACAAGTCATTGTCTAAAAATATGGTAATACAAGAAAAAATATTTGCAGTCAGATGTCTGGTTGTCAACAGCCAAGACAATTCACAAAGGGGAAAAATCAAAGATTCCAAACCCACAAGACAAGTCTCCAGCTCTCAAATCCTCATTTTCACTAGTGACTTCTGACTAAACACACTGCATATGGCATATGGAATATGCCTTGATGTGACTGCTGCCACCACAGCTACACACTCTCCTCCATGACAAATGTCTGGCAGGTGCAGGACCACAGCCCTGTGGTGACGAGACCCACTCATTAAACACAAATCATTCAGCCACTCCGCTCTGAGATGCACAGCCGCACGACTGCAGATCTATCACTTAAATGCTTCCAGACGCTAGTGCGTGGTTTTTCACCTATACCTGCACTGCTCACCACTCTTGGCTTTATAGCGTCATTCTATTAATTTTCTTTATTTAATTTTCTTTATTGATTTTAGAGAAAGAGAAAGAGAAGAAGGGAGAGAAAAACATTAAGCTGCTGTTCAACTTATTTATACATTCACTGATTGATTCTTGTATATGCCCTGCCCAGGGATCAAGCCTTGGTGTATTAGTACGATGCTCTGAGCTACCCCTCAGGGCTGTCAGTTTTCATGACTTAATATTCCAATTATACACTTGGTGACTCCTAGTATATAAAGTGGTCCATACTTAGGGACCCTACAATATTACTCATTTCTAGTGCTGAATAAACTCACATCATTGGGCACATTTAGGACGGTAGATAAGGCAAGAAAAAACAACAACCAGGGCCTCCACATCAACAACCAGATGATATATGTTTAAATAATATAAACTCCCTGAAATGCAATCACTTGGAATCATGTATGATTGCTGAGGGTGCATATATGGCTTTCTCCGGTTGGTCTTAAATTGGAAGTGGGTACCCTGGCCAGGGAGCTGAGTTGATTACAGCGTCCTCCCCACACACCAAGGTTGCCAGTTAAATCTCCAGTCAGGGCACATGAATGAATCAACCAATGAATGCCTAAATAAGTGGAACAATAAGTAGATATTTCTCTCTCTCTTATCTCTCCCACTCTCTCTTATCTCTCCCACTCTAAAATCAGTAAATAAAAAAACTTTTTAGCCTGACCAGGTGGTGGCACAATGGATAGAACATCGTACTGGGACTCAGAGGACCCAGGTTCGAAACCCCAAGGTCGCCGGCTTGAGCGCGGGCTCATCTGGTTTGAGCCCAAGGGGTCACCCGGTCTGCTGTAGCCACACACACACCGCCCCAGGTCAAGGCACATATGAAAAAGCAATCAATGAACAACTAAGGTGCCGCACCAAAGAATTAATACTTCTCATCTCTCTCCGTTACTGTTTTTCTCACACACACACACACACACACACAAATTTTTTTTAAGTTGGAAGCAGGTAAAAAATTAGAAAAAGCAGTAGTTATTAATTAAGTTCTTCGAGGATGAGAGTTACCGAAGTTATTGTTGAATTTCGTGGATTGTCATTAAAGACAGTGACCCTGGCACTGGCCGGTTGGCTCAGTGGTAGAGCGTCGGCCTGGCGTGCGGAAGTCCCAGGTTCGATTCCCGGCCAGGGCACACAGGAGAAGCGCACATCTGCTTCTCCACCCCTCCCCCTCTCCTTCCTCTCTGTCTCTCTCTTCCCCTCCCGCAGCCGAGGCTCCATTGGAGCAAAAGATGACCCGGGCGCTGGGGATGGCTCCTTGGCCTCTGCCCCAGGCGCTAGAGTGGCTCTGGTCACGACAGAGCGACGCCCCGGATGGGCAAAGCATCGCTCCCTGGTGGGCATGCCGGGTGGATCCTGGTCATGTGCATGTGGGAGTCTGTCTTACTGCCTCCCCGTTTCCAGCTTCAGAAAAATACAAAAAAAAAAAAAAAATAGTGACCTTTTTGGTAAACCTTTTTTGTGTGTGTGACAGAGACATAGAGAGAGACAGAGATAGGGATAGACAGACAGGAAGAAGAGAGATAAGAAGCATCAATTCATCGTTGCGGCTCCATACTTCATTGACTGCTTTCTCATATGTGCCTTGACTGGGCGGGGGGGGCTCCAGCAGAGCGAGTGACCCCTTGTTCAAGCCAGCAACCTTGGGTTCAAGCTGGTGAGCCTTGTTCAATCCAGACGAGCCCGTGCTCAAGCCGGCGACCTCGGGGTCTCGAACCTAGGTCCTTCACGTCCCAGTCCGATGCTTCATCCACTGCGCCACCCCCTGGGCAGGCCGGTAAGCCTCACTTGCAGCGCCTGACCTCCTGCACTGTTCACTGCAGGTCAGGGGTGGGTTTCCCGGCCAGGCCGCTGCAGGCGGTGGGTCCGAGTCGTTTTCCCGTCCGCTCTGTCTGTTCCCCGTCCCCATGTCCAGTCACTCGGGTTCTGAGACCGGAGGGGAAGCGACAAGCCGGCTCCACGTGAGCTAAATGACAAGGACGAAGAGGAATCCACCGGCTGACAGGGCCTCCACCCCGCCCAGGAGCCCTCTCGGCACCGCCGGCGAGAACTACAGGGCCCACCCGCCGTCCACTCACCCGAGCCGGGTCCACGCGGGCCGCCGCCATCACGGGACCCTTGACAGACAGCGGGATCCAGAGAACCGGTCACCGAGGCGGGGTCCGCGGGCTCGGGCGGCCGTCACCGTTCCCTGCCCGCAGGGTGACCTCGCTGCCTGTCACCCTCCCCGCGGACAGGGAGGCTCACGATGCGCTCCGAAGGGACAGAGAGGCGCGGGAGACTAGTCTTCTGACCATTTTCCAAGCGCCACAAACAGCGATCACCAACCTACAGCCGGCCTGGACGGAATCGTCGCACGCAGATTACGTCCGCCAAGAAACCAGAAGTCCCGCCTCTCAACGGAGAACGCCCCTGTAATGTGCCGTCATTGGTCCAGCGCTTCTCCGCGCATGCGCGGTGCACAGCCATCGTGTGAACGTTGTCTGGCTCTACAAACTATCGCAGCCGTGTTGTGCTGGAGTCTGGGGCTCTCTGTCTTTAAGACTCACCAGGGTGACAGCCGCGTGTCAGACCTGTCTGGTCACATTTGGTTGCATAGAAGGGGACCCACTTTTTTACAATGAAAAGGACAAAAATAAACAGGAGAAAACGTCGTAAATAAAGGAAACATTTTATTCATGGCAACAAGAATACACTATAATATGATAAATGCATAATACAAGCATTTTTTAATACTTTACATTGTCATTATGCTTACATGCCTATTAATTTTTAATAATAATTGTAAGAAAAAAGTACTCATTTAGATACAAACATGTCACATCGCACACAATGGATCGACTCTGATCGGTCGAATACGGACATATACAGATGAGTCTTCCAATATCAAAAAGGACAGGTAGTGGGGGGAGGGGGGAGGGGCGAGGAAGGAGAGAGGGGGTGGGGGAGGGGAGGGGCACAAAGAAAACCAGATAGAAGGTGACAGAAGACCATTTGACTTAGGAGGAGGGTATACAGCACAATCAAATGTCAAAATAATCTGGAGATGTTTTCTCTCAACATATATACCCTGATTTATCAATGTCACTGCATTAAATTTAATAAATAAATTAAAAAAAAAAGGACAGGTAGGAGGACACTTTCCGAGGGAGAACGGAACTTACAAAAGAAGGACTGTCCTCCCTAAAGGAGGACAATTGGTCACCTTATTACATAACATGGGGGGGGGGGCAAGGAGAAGGGGTGAGACCGTCGGGGAAATGGAGGCTCAAAAGGCCAGAACATTGGGTCTGGGTCTCAGAACGAATGCAAAGATGCGGAATCTGGTCCTCTGCTCGCTAGCTTTGTGACTTCCCCAGGCTCCTTGTCTGTGTCATCTCACAGGAGATAAGGATCCACGAGCAGGCGAATGAACCGCCCAAACGAAGAAGCCAGATGACCCCCTGCCACATAGCGCGACCTCAAGGATGGGTCTCCTGGGCTTCCTTTGAGCCCAGAGTCACCTCCACAGAGTGTAGGGACTTCTGAGTCATGGAGTTGGGCCCAGATGACCAGAATAGTGGTTTGCCATCCCTGGAGCTGTGGAAGCTGCAAGAAGGGGTGCTTTTGAGGGAACCCAGGACTCTCAACTTCAGGCATGGTCAAATTTGAAATGCCTGTAAGAGCACAGTGTGTCACACAGGCACTTCAGTCTAGGCCTGGACCTTGGGAGAGGGTTTGTGCCTGGATATATGTTTGGGAATTGTTAACGTACACTGTGTCAACCCACGATGGCAACAAAAAAATGAATAGATGAAGAATGGAAAAGACAAGAGAACTCCGAACCCACTGAACATTATTAACTAGTGGCAGACAGGAAATGACTCTAACCAACTGAGCTATTCAGCCAGGGCAAGAAATTTAATTTTTAAAGTGAAGAAAAGCATAATGACAGAATGTTAATTGGGTCAAGGATTAAGGTAGAGTTAATTTCTAGAATATATTGTTTATAAGATGAGGTTGTGGATAAATGATTTAATTAGAACTCAATGAGCCTGACCAGGCGGTGACACAGTGGATAGAGCATTGGTCTGGGATGCGGAAGGACCCAGGTTCGAGACCCCAAGCTCGCCAGCTTGGACCAAAGGTTGCTGGCTCAAGCAAGGGGTTATTCAGTCTGCTGAAGGCCCACGGTCAAGGCACATATGAGAAAGCAATCAATGAACAACTAAGGAGTCCCAACGAAAAACTGATGATTGATGCTTCTCATCCCTCTCCGTTCCTATCTGTCTGTCCCTATCTATCCCTCTCTCTGTAAAAAATAAATAAATTAAAAAAAAAAAAGAACTCAATGAACAATATTATCCATCATTGGCAATAGTAATTTGTGCATATTGAAAGAGAAATGTAATTCTCCTTTTCAGATGAGGTTAGCCCTTATGGTTAAATTAAAATATTTAGGGCTATGATGTAAAATATTCAACTTAAGGTTTTTAAACTCTGTGTCATTGGAGACAGAATGTCTGAAAATTGAAGAGGAAAGCTACGTAACTATTGGAGAACTTTGAAATCCCTACTGTAAACTATGGCACAGTTTTCATTATCGAAACATATATCACCTCGTAGTCAATGTGAAGGTCCTAGTTGATTTTCCCATCCTTATCTACTGTCCCAAATGTGCCCCATGATATGAATTTATCAGCACAAGAAATGAGTAATATTGCAGGGTTCTTAAGTACAGATCACTTAATTTATTAGGTATTGTCAAGTGTTTAATTGAAGTAATAAGTCAAGAAAACCGATAAGAGCCCTGGATAGTTACCTCAGTGGTAGAGCATCGGGCAGGCATGTGGATGTCCCAGGTTCTATTCCCAGCCAGGGCACACTGGAGAAGTGACCATCTGCTTCTCTACCTCTCCCATGCCCTCACTCTTGCTAACTCTCTCTCTCTGTCTTCTCCTCCTGCAGCCATGGCTCGATTGCAGTGAGTTGGCCCTGGGTGCTGAGGATGGCTCCATGGCCTTGCTTCAGGTGGTAAAGTAGCTCGGTTGCTGAGCAATAGAGCAGCAGCCTAGATGGGAAGACTATTGGTATCGTCTGAAAGGGGGGTTGCCAGGTACATCCTGGCAAGTGGGATGCATGCAAGATTCTGTCTCTGCCTCCCCACCTCTCAATTTAAAAAAAAAAAAAGGAAATCGATAAAAGACCTCTCCAGGCCTGATCAGGCGGTGGCACAGAAGATAGCGCATCGGACTGGGATGCCGAGAGCCCAGGTTCAAGACCCCGAGGTCGCCAGCTTGAGCACGGACTCATCTGGTTTGAGCAAAAGCTCACCAGCTTGGACTCAAAGTCGCTGGCTCGAGCAAGGGGCTACTCGGTCTGCTGAAGGCAGATATGAGAAAGCAATCAATAAATAACTAAGGTGTTGCAATGCACAACAAAAAAAAAAACCAATGATTGATACTTCTCATCTCTCCATTCCTGTCTGTCTGTCTTTGTCTAACCCTCTCTCTGACTCTCTCTCTGTCTCTGAAAAAAACAAAACAAACAAACAAACAAACAAAAAAACAAAAAAACCTCACCAGGAAGCTCAGTTTATTAGAGCATCAGCTGGATATGCTAAGGGTGTGGGCTCGATCCTTGGTCAGGGCACATACAAGAATCAGCCAATGATATCAAAAGTAATCAATGGCACAACTAAAAGAAAAAAAAAGAATCAGGTCGTGGGCAGTTAGCTCAGTTTGTTAAGAGTATCATCCCATGTGATCTGTGGTGGAGCAGTGCAGTGGCTCAAGCATTGACCTGAAATGCTGAGGTTGCTAGTTCAAAACCCTAGGCTTGCCTGATCAAGGCACATATGGGAGTTGATGAATCCTGCTTCTCCTCTCTCTCTCTCCTCTCTCTAAAATGAATAAAGTCTTGCCTGACCTGTGGTGGCACAGTGGATAGAGCATTGACCTGGAATGCTGAGGTTGCTGGTTCGATACCCTGTACTTGCATGGTCTAAGGCACATATGGAAGTTGAAGCTTCCTGCTCCTCCCCCCTTTCTTTCTCTCTCTCTCTCTCTCTCTCCTCTCTAAAATGAATAAATAAGAATAAAAAAAATAATAAAAAAAATGAATAAAGTCTTAAAAAAATAAAAGATATCATCCCAAGACAACAAGCAAGGTTGCAGTTTCGATCCCTGGCCAGGGCACTCATGGGAATCAACCAAAAAATGCACAACTGAGTAGAACAACAAATGCTTCCCTTCCCTCTCCCCTCATTCACTTCCGCTCTATGTTTCTCTAAAAATATTAAGCCCTGCCCGGATAATATTAAGCCCATTTGGATAGCTCAATTGGTTGAAGCACTGTCCTTAAGCAGAGGGTGCCGGTTCAGTTCCCCGGTCAGGGCACATATAGGAGCAGTTCGACGTTCCTGTCTCTCAAAAAAAAAAAAAATCAACCAATTAATGCATAGATTAGTGGAACAACAAATCAATGTTTCTCTCTTTCTCTCCTTCCTCTAAAATTGATAAATACAATAAAAAAACCTGAGAGGATAAAGCTAGAAAGCAAAGAAAGGTGAGCAGTGCAGGTGCAAATCCAGGAGCATTTAATGGTTTAAATGTCTGGAAGCATTTTAAGACTTTATTTAGCCTGACCTGTGGTGGCGCAGTGGATAAAGCATCAACCTGGAAATGCTGAGGTTGCCGATTTGAAACCCTGGGCTTGCCTGGTCAAGGCACATATGGGAGTTGATGCTTCCAGTTCCTCCCCCCTTCTCTCTCTCTGTTTCTCTCTCTCCTCTCTAAAAATGAATAAATAAATAATAAAAAAAAAAGACTTTATTTATTCATTTTTTTAGAGAGGGGAGAGAAAGAGAGAAGGAGGGAGGAGTAGGAAGCATTAATTCCCATATGTACTTTGACCAGGCAAGCCCAGGGTTTTGAACCAGCAACCTCAGCATTCCAGGTCGATACTTTATCCGCTGCACCACCACAGGTCAGGCTCTGGAAGCATTTTAAATGATAGGTCTGCAGTCATGGTTCTCTGTATCTAAGAGTGGAGTGGCTTAATTATTGATGTTTAATTATTCTATGCATCTAAGAGTGGAGTGGCTTACTTATTGAGTGAGCCTGGTCATCACAGGGCTGTGCTCCTGCATCTGCTGGACATTTCACATGGAGGAGAATGTTGGCAGGAGTAACGTTACCAAGGCAAACTCCATATGCAGTGCTTCCTGTCAAGAGACACAGTGATTGCCTGACCTGTGGTGGCGCAGTGGGAAAAAGCGTCGACCTGGAAGTGCTGGGGTCGCCGGTTCGAAACCCTGGGCTTGCCTGGTCAAGGCACATATGGGAGTTGATGCTTCCAGCTCCTCCCCCCTTCTCTCTCTCTGTCTCTCCTCTCTGTCTCTCTCTCTCTCTGTCTCTCCCTCTCCTCTCTAAAATAATGAAAAAAAAAAAGAGACAGTGATTACAGCCATGTCTGCAATGAACACATTTTTTTTTTATTCATTTTAGAGAGGAGAGGGAGAGACAGAGAGAGACAGAGAGAGAGAGAGAGAGAGAGAAGAGAGACAGAGAGAGAGGAGGGGGGAGGAGCTGGAAGCATCAACTCCTATATGTGCCTTGACCAGGCAAGCCCAGGGTTTCGAACCGGCAACCTCAGTGCAACGAACACATTTGATCTCTCAGCTGAGGTGTCAGATGTTTACTCTGGTGCAGTCACCTTATCGTAAATTGTCGTGAGCCAGCGCAACTCATCATTTTGCAGGTCTCAAGTGGGAACAGTGGAGGGTTAGAAAATAAAGAGAGTGAAAAAGGAAGGGATCGGGAGGTCTCATTGCCAAGACTGATGGTCTCCAAGAGCAAGCCTGTACCCCCAAAACACTATTGATGATGTAGAGAGCAAAGAAAGCCATTTGCAAAACAAAGAGCTCAGTTACAAAGTCACTTTTCTGAGGCAAAGCAATAATTCTCTCATGTGTAGAAAACCCCCACCATGCACATGTTAACTTCACAAAACAAAGGGCAAAAAGAAAACTGCCTCCAGTCTCTTCAGGGACATAAGGGGTGGGACAGTAGAAACCATCAGCATCACAGCTAACATACAGGTGTGGGGAAGGGCGTGTAAATTGCCTTCACCAACTTAACCAAACAATCAGAGGTTGTGGGGAAGAGCTTTGCCCTTTGGCTGGCCTTAAACTGCGGGAACTTGTGTCCCCTCGCAGTCTCCCACAGTGGATGAAAGGAGCACGTGCCAAGTGACACTGACAGGATACAGGGGAAGGTTGGAGAAACACTCCCTAAATTGCTGCAAGTGGAGGGTACCATTTCACAAGAGTAGATGTTACATATATCATTAGGGATGATTTATTCTAAAGCACTCAGAAAATGCCACAGCCTGGAGGCACTAGTGAATTCATTAGAGAATTGGGCGGTGCTGACATGCAGTGAGACATTTGGCCTCAGAAATGGCAGCGTGTTAGACTTCAATATGAAGAGAATGAACCTCTTGGCTGACCAGCCCTGTACTGAAAACGTGGGGAATAGCAGTAAGTTGAGTCTAGGGGCCACTGTGATTGGTAGGTTATGCACCACTGGCGTGGTTTTCTGCAGGAAGCAGTCACTTGCTTTCAAGAATGGTTAACTCCATCCCTGGGGGTCAGGCAGGGTGTCATTTTGAGCCCCTCTCATGGGAAAGAGTTCTACAAGAAACATTCTACCCAATTATATACTAACTTACACAACTCTACACACATAGTACAAGATGATTAACCTTTTATTAAACAGTACCTTATATTTTTAAAAGAGAAGAAACGAAAGGTAGGTGAGCTGGCAGAGACAGTAGAACTCCCAGAACACACACACATACAGGAAAAGGGGTGGACAGGGCTCAGGAAGCCATCTGGGCCAAGGGAGGCATCACCCTCCTCGAGTGATCTCGAACCCAGGGGTGCCGCAGGACCTGGGCCAGCGGCAGCCGCTCGGAGGGCTGGTATCTAAGAAGCTTGCTGATCAAGTCCTGGGCTCCCAGAGGTACTGACGGAGGAAACCTGAAGTCAACCTGAGGAGGCCAGAGAACAAGAGGAGAATGGTTCATTTGTTTGGTCTGTGTTGTCTGTTCAGAGTCCCTTCACGGGACTGGATTGAAGGGGACAATTTTTGTGCACGCCCCCATCTCTGTGCCGACTCACCAGCCACAACTGCCCCACATCCTCCACGAATTCCCAGACTGTGTCCCCCTCACCTTGAGGATGCGTCTGTAGGTCTCAGAATAGGAGGTCGTCTCAAAAGGTGGGTTCCCCACCAGCAGCTCGTAGCAGAGCACCCCAATGCACCACAGGTCCACTTTCTCATCATATATTTTGTGCTCGATCATTTCTGGGGGCAAGTAGTCCAGAGTCCCGCACATCGTCTTTCTCCTACAGGAGGGCAGAGACGTCAGTTCTGTACAGAGGCCCAGAACCAGGGAAACCTCCCTTACCCAGCTCCCCGCAAGATGGGAGACCCTAGGACGTCCTGGGGGAGCCCCCTCTCTAGCAAGGGAGTTTGCAAACACAAAGTTTTAATACAGATCTAGGTTCAGAGAGGGCAAGGATTGGCCCCACAAATTCCCTATTTTGGAATGACTCATACAATTATTATATTTAACTCATGATACAGGGTATTTTCAAAAGGGTCCTCTGGGCATCAGGAAAGATTTGGAACAAAACGGTGCATTAAGAGAGATCAAATAAGTGAATTATTGTTTATTCATTCTGTAAATTTCCAGAAATTATGGAGCAATGGTTATTTTTTTTAAGATTTTCTTTAGAGGAGGAGGGGCGAGAAGTAGCAACGGATTGTTGCTTCACTTTAGTTGTTCACTGATTGCTTGTCCTATGTGCCTTGACTGGGCCAACCCAAGGTTTCAAACTGGTGACCTCAGCATTCCAGGTCAATGCTCTATCCACTATGCAACCACAGGCCAGGCAACAATGGTTCTATATTTACATGGAAACTTATTGGTAATGTTATATGTTGACAGGGATTTAAAAAAAAAAAAAAAAAAATATATATATATATATATATATATATGGTTGAACCACACTATTTGTCTTCAAATACATATTAAATATACACATAAAAAAAAAGGCAGAACAGTTATGCACCACTAGTGACAGGGAGAGATGCATCTGGAAATGTATTGAGAGGTGATTCCATCATTTTGCGAACATCACGTAAACACTTAGAGAAACCTAGATGGTGCCTGACCAGGTGGTGGCTCAGTGGATAGTGTGTCAAACTGGGATGGGGAGGACCCAGTTTCAAGACCCTGAGGTGGCCAGCTTGAGCATGGGCTCATCTGGTTTGAGCAAGGCTCACCAACTTGGACCCAAGGTCGCTGGCTTGAGCAAGGGGTTATTTGGTCTGCTGTAGCCCCGCGGTCAAGGCACATATGAGAAAGCAATCAATGAACAACTAAGGTGTCGCAACAAAAAAATGATGATTGATGCTTTTCATCTCTCTCTGTTCCGCTCCTGTCTGTCTATCCCTATCTGTCCCTCTCTCCCTCTGACTGTCTCTGTAAAAAAAAAAAAAAAGAAAGAAACCTAGATGGTATAGCCAACTACACACATAGGCTGTATGGTATAATCGATGCTACAAACCTGCAGAACATCTAATTAGAATTATGAGGCAACAGTAACCATGGTATTTGTGCATCTAAACATAGCAAAGGTGCAGTAGAAATATAGTAGAAAAGATAAAATGGTACACTGTATAGGGTACTTTCAATGAATACTGGGTCATGCAGGACTGGACGTTGCTCTGGGTAAGTTGAGTGAATGTGAAAGCCCGCAATATTACTGTACAGGAATACAGGTTTCCTAATCACTGTGTACTTAGGGAGGCCACTCACCACCAGTCAGCCAATTCTCTGTTGTTTAATTACTATTTTAAAAAGGAAAAGAAAAAAATTATCTCTTGTCTTCCATAATTCTCCCAATGTGTGAGTAGAACAATGCCTAACTCCCAATAAAATATATTTTGCCTTTTTCTGAGGAACCTGGTCCTTCCATGAATGACCTGTCCTAATCAATGTGTTTGGATTTAGAACTTGAAAATATAGAGTAGGCTTTATAATTAACATATGGATGAATTTGAAGAAAAAGGTAGAATTTTATTTATTTAGCAAGAGAGAGAGAGAGAGACAGGGAGAGAGATGAGAAGCATCAACTCATAGTTGCAGCTCCTTAGTTGTTCAGAATGCTTTCTCATATGTGCCTTGACTGGGGGCGCCAGCTGAGCCAGTGACCCCTTGCTCAAGCCA
Source organism: Saccopteryx leptura (assembly GCF_036850995.1). NCBI lineage: Eukaryota > Metazoa > Chordata > Mammalia > Chiroptera > Emballonuridae > Saccopteryx > Saccopteryx leptura. The sequence continues at coordinate 81,880,175 of NC_089505.1, read as the reverse complement.
GTGATCTTGGGTGCAAACTAGCAACCTTTGGCTTCAAGCCAGAGACCTTTGGGCTCAAGCCAGTGACCATGAGGTCATGTCTATGATCCCACGCTCAAGCCAGTGATCCCGTACTCAAGCTGGTGAGCCTGTGCTCAAGCCAGATGACCCCATGCTCAAGCCTGTGACCTTGGGGTTTCGAACCTGGGTACTCAGTATCCCAGGCCAATGCTCTTTCAATTGTGCCTCCACCAAGTCAGGCAGAAAAGGTAGAATTTTATTGTATTCTATATTAAAATATTGTACCTTAGGCCACACTAAATTTATTTTTAAAATGTTTTTCTTCAATAATAAATTAACCTTAGGTTGCTGTAACTTTTTTACTTTATAAACCTTTTTAATTTTTGACACAGAGAGAAGCATTGCCTTGTTCCACATAATTGTGTACCCACTGATTGCTTCTTCTTCCTACTCTGACTGGGGCTCGAACTGGCAACCTTAGGATCGAGCCCATGATCCTGAGCCTCACCAGCCAAGAATTACTTTATAAATTTTTATTTTTATTATTTATTTTTTATTATGTATTTTTCTGAAGCTGGAAACGGGGAGAGACAGTCAGACAGACTCCCGCATGCACCCGACCGGGATCCACCCGGCACGCCCACCAGGGGCGACGCTCTGCCCACCAGAGGGCAATGCTCTGCCCCTCCGGGGCGTCGCTCTGCCCGCGACCAGAGCCACTCTAGCGCCTGGGGCAGAGGCCAAGGAGCCATCCCCAGCGCCCGGGCTATCTTTGCTCCAATGGAGCCTTGGCTGTGGGAGGGGAAGAGAGAGACAGAGAGGAAGGAGGGGAGGGGTGGAGAAGCAAATGGGCGCTTCTCCCATGTGCCCTGGCCGGAAATCGAACCCGGGTCCCCCGCACGCCAAGCCGACGCTCTACCACTGAGCCAACCGGCCAGGGCCATAAATTTTTATTTTTTTAAAGGTATTGCCTGACCTGTGGTGGCGCAGTGGATAAAGCATCGACCTGGAAATGCTGAGGTTGCCGGTTTGAAACCGTGGGCTTGCCTGGTCAAGGTACATATGGGAGTTGATGCTTCCAGCTCCTCCCCGTCTCTCTCTCCTCGCTAAAATGAAAGTTATTTATTGGTTTTACAAAGAGAGGGGAAAAAAGAAGGGGAACTGAAAAATATCAACTCATAATTGCTTCACTTTAATTCATTGATTGCTTGTCCTTTGTGCCTTGAGCAGGGAAGCCCAGGGTTTCGAACTGGAAACCTCAGCATTTCAGGTTGATGCTTTATCCACTGGGCCATCGCAGACCAGGCTTACTTTATAAATTTGTAATTTTTACAAACTTTTTGACTCTTTAGTAATAACTGAGCTTAAGACACAAACACGTTGTACAAATGTACAAAAATATTTTCTTTCTGTATATGCTCATTCTATAAACTTTTTTCCCTATTTTTAAAACTTTTACTTTTTTTTTTTTCTTCTTAAACTTCTTTTCTAAAACCTAAGAGATAAACACACATTAGTGTAGGACCACAGTGTCAGGATCAGCAAACTCAATCTTCACCTCCACATCTTGTCCCATTGGAAGGTTGTCAGGGGCAATAACACACATGGAAATGTCATCTCCTATGATGATAATGCCTTCTTCTGAAATACTTCCTGAAGAGGCTCTTCTTAAGGAGATGTCACTTTTCAGAAATATATACATGGTGGTTTACTTGTTCTTTTTCATCATAGACTTGCTCATAAGCAGATAATGCACAATGAGTATACCTCTATATTAATTTAGTGTTGGGATCCATGTTTTCAAACTTTTTTTAAAATTTTTTTATTTATTTTTTTAGATTTTATTTATTCATTTTTATTAGAGAGAGAGGGGAGAGAGAGAGAGGGAGAGATAGAGAACAGGGGGAGGAGCAGGAAGCATCAACTCCCATATGTTGACCAGGCAAGCCCAGGGTTTTGAACTGGCGACCTCAGCATTCCAGGTCGACGCTTTATCCACTGCGCCACCACAGGTCAGGCCATGTTTTCAACCTTTCTAAAAACCTTTTTGAGGTCTGCCAAAGCTTCTGCTAAACCTTTCACTGTGAGTTCTTCCTTTTCTTCTGCCGTTTCCATGTCTTTGCCTCTTTTTCAGCTTTCTGGTCCTGTTCCGGTTCCAAGAACTCATTAGTCAATTCCGCAGGAACCATGTCTGGGAGCTCCTCACTGTCTTCCTCATCCACACCCAGGTGACAGTTGTTTGCTGTCTCAAACATGGCACTGTTCACTTTTGCAAACTCCTCATCCTTGGAAAATCCTTAGATGTCACAGAGGAACCTCTTTAAGTATCTTCTTCCAATGTCATTCATTCATGCACTTCTTGGTGATAGCACCCAAAGCCCAAGCAAGGTTCTTGGTGTAGTTGTAGATGTGGCAACTCTTCCAGAACTGCATCAGCATAGTATAATAAATACACAGACTAACAACACACTCATTTATTGTCACTATTAAGCATCATGTACTATATATAATTGTATGTGTTATGCCTTTATATGGCTGGCAGTGGCACCAGAACCACCGTGAACATGTGGTAGTGCACTGTACCACAACATTATGTTGGCTATGTGGTGGCATACTGGATAGAGTGTCGACCTGGAAAGCTGAGGTCATCGGTTCAAATCCCTGGGCTTTCCCGGTCAATAGACAAATAAGAAGCAACCAATGAACAACTAATGTGAAACAACTTTGAGTCGATACTTCTCGCTGCACCCTCCACTCTGTAAAATCAATTATTAAGATCAGGCGTCCTCAAACTACAGCCTACGGGCCACATGCGGCCCCCTGAGGCAATTTATCTGGCCCCCACCGCACTTCCGGAAGGGGCACCTCTTTCATTGGTGGTCAGTGTACTGGAGTACTCTATGTGGCGGCCCTCCAATGGTCTGAGGGACAGTGAACTGGCCCCCTGTATAAAAAGTTTGGGGACCCATGATAAGATCTTTAAAACAATGTATTGATTGCTTATAGAGAGAGAAGAAGAGAGAGAGAGATGGACAGAAACATCATTCTGTTCCTTTATGTGCCCTGACTGGAGATCAAACCCGTAACCCTAGAGTATCAGGATGATGCTCTAACCCAGTGGTCCCCAACCTTTTTTGGGCCACGGACTGGTTTAATGTCAGAAAATATTTTCACAGACCGGCCTTTAGAATGGGACAGATAAATGTATCACGTGACCGAAACAAATGTCAAGAGTGAGTCTTAGCCTGACCAGGCGGTGGTGCAGTGGATAGAGCGTCCGACTGGGATGCGGAAGACCCAGGTTCGAGACCCCGAGGTCGCCAGCTTGAGTGCAGGCTCATCTGGTTTGACCAAAAGCTCACCAGCTTGAGCCCAAGGTCACTGGCTTGAGCAAGGGGTTACTCGGTCTGCTGAAGGCCTGTGGTCAAGGCACACGAGAAGGCAATCAACGAACAACTAAGGTGTTGCAACGCACAAAGAAAAACTAATGATTGACGCTTCTCATCTCTCCATTCCTGTCTGTCTATCCCTCTCTCTGACTCTCTCTCTGTCTCTATTTTTAAAAAAAGAGTGAGTCTTAGACGGATGTAACAGAGGGAATCTGGTCATTTTTTAAAAATAAAACATCGTTCAGACTTAAATATAAATAAAATGGAAATAATATAAGTTATTTATTCTTTCTCTGCGGACTGGTAGCGGTCTGCGGCCCAGGGGTTGGGGACCACTGCTCTAACAAACTAAGCTATCCAGCCAGAGCTAGTGTCATTATAATCTTACGAGATCATATATGCAATCCATCACTGACCACAGAAAGCATGGAAATATGATACATGCCAGTATTCAGATACAAACCAGGTTTGCATCTGGGACTTACAAGTGGAATTTATTAAACTAGATCATTCCTAACGAGTACCCAGGGCCCATCCCGCCACCACCTGACTTACCTCAGTGAGGGGGTGTGTACAGACCAGCCAAAGTCTGCAATCTTCACCTCACCCCTAAATCCCAGCAGCAAGTTCTCTGGCTTAATGTCCCTGTGAATCACCTTATTGTCATGGCAGTAGGTCAGAGCATCGGCCAACTCCTCCATTATCTGTGTGAGAAAAGAAAAAGCATTCTGAAAAATGAAGTCTGTTCTGTCTGGGGAGCTCAGCTGGTTAGAGCATTGTTGTTCCAGTACACCAAGGCTGTGAGTTCAATCCCTGGTCAGGGCACACACAAAAATCAACCAATAAATGAATAAATAAATGGAACAATAAATCATTGTTTCTCTTTCTCTCTCCCTCCCTTCCTCTCTCTCACACATCAATAACCTAAAAAATTTGGCCCTGGCCGGTTGGCTCAGTGGTAGAGCATCGGCCTGGCGTGCAGAAGTCCCGGGTTAGATTCCCGGCCAGGGCACACAGGAGAAGCGCCCATCTGCTTCTCCACCCCTCCCCCTCTCCTTCCTCTCTGTCTCTCTCTTCCCCTCCCGCAGCCGAGGCTCCATTGGAGCAAAGATGGCCCGGGCGCTGGGGATGGCTCCTTGGCCTCTGCCCCAGGCGCTAGAGTGGCTCTGGTTGCAACAGAGCAATGCCCCGGAGGGGCAGAGCATCGCCCCCTGGTGGGCAGAGCATCGCCCCCTAGTGGGCGTGCCGGGTGGATCCCGGTTGGGCGCATGCGGGAGTCTGTCTGACTGTCTCTCCCCGTTTCTAGCTTCAGAAAAATACAAAATAAATAAATAAATAAATAACCTAAAAAATTTTTAATTAACTAATTTGAACTACAAATGTATTATAAATATATATTTATAATGTCAATATGTAAATATAAACATTTACATATTGTATATATAATTTATGTTATGTATATTTATGTACATGTGATGTATATTATATAGCATGTTTTACATATATATAAATTTATATATTATATATGAAAACTTAACTACTTTATATATATACATTATAAATGTAAATATGAAGCATATTAAATATATAATTATAGATATATATTTTTAATTACATACGAAATACACATTTTATATATTATATATAAATATATAATCTATTTACATTATAAATATATAAATATATAAAAATATATATATAAAACGAAGCCTGCAACAAATTCATTGAACTGAAATACTTATCATACACTGTATAATTGTAGTATGAACTTTATTTCTTGGTTATCAATTCCATTGTTCCCTTCACAGCACCATAATTATTGGCAGGGGAGAATTTCCTCTCCTCCATTTTATGTAGTTTGATAGATTATCTTCCCTTTTTGCCCAACACAGGATGTAGTCCAAAACAGGATCTATGCTGAGCCAATCAGATGACCTGCTATAGGACTTGGGGCCTGAGGAAATAATAAAATAGTAGAAAAATAGGAAGATCATTCTGACAGCAAGCTGATTCAAACGTTACTGCTGGGATGATCGCTGCGCTGGTTCCCCATCTGGAGCCCTTAATAAATCTCCTATTTTCCTAACTCTAACCCAGGTTCCACTCAATTATACAGCAAACTCCCTCATAGCCCTTCAATGTTTCTCCGCATAAGGTAGAAGAGTTAGATTCTGTTGCTTACAACAAAGAATCCAAACTCATACACACAACTTAGTCATACTCTGGGGGTAACCTGAATATCCAAATGTGAAACTGCAAGATATATATATCATTATATATAACGTATAGACTGCAGGGGTCTCAAACTGAACTCAGCATGTGGGCCGCAGAGCAAGATCACAGCCGTTCGGCGGGCCGCACTAGGTCTACAAAAGGCAACTGTTACGCAACACTTTTCAGTGTCACAAAAGAACCAGAAACTGTAGTTCGTGGATTAGTCTGCGGGCAGCACAAAATTGTTTTGCGGGCCGCATGCGGCCCGTGGGCCGCGAGTTTGAGACCCCTGGTATAGAGTAACATTCAGAGTTATAGAAAAGCAATTGAGACATCCATGATGGCCTCAACAGGGACCCCACCACCACCAGTCCGCAGTAAAGTCACGGGCTCCGAAGCCCCTGGACAGCCCCCCCATCTCACCGTGGCTGCACGCTGCTCGTCTAACGAGTGGCGCCTCTGCAGCTCCTTGTAGACCTCACCCCTGGGCGCGTACTCCAGAACCAAGTACACACGACGCGCATCATGGAAGTAGTTGTACAGGCGTAGGATATTGGGGTGTCTGGATGAGAGATGGAGGAACACTCAGACTCCTCCTTAAGGCCCAAATCACAATGCTATTACAAGTGAATGATCACAGAGAATCAAATGGTGCACCCTGGCCAGTCAGACTCATTGGTAGAGCACCGGCCCTGCGTGTGGAGGTCCCAGGTTCCATTCCCAGTCAGGGTTCACAGGAGAGGCGCCCATCTGCTTCTCCATCCCTCCCTCTCTGCTCTCTATCACTCTCTTCCCCTCCCGCAGCTACGGCTCCATTGGAGCAAAGTTGGCCCAGGCGCTGAAAGTGGCTCCATGGCCTCCACCTCAGGCACTAGAATGGCTCAGGTTGCAATGGAGCAACAACCGGGATGGGCAGAGCATCGCCCCCTGGTGGGCATGCTGGGTGGATCCCAGTCAGGCGCATGTGGGCGTCTGTCTCTATGCCTCCCTTTTTCTGACTTGAGAAAAATGCAAAAAAGAATCAAATGCTGCTGGGGCCAGAAAAATATCAGCCTGATCTGGGAGTGCATGAGGGGAAAACAGGGGATGGACACTTGGTGTGTGACAGAGGGAGCCTTCCATGGTGTAACCGTAATGAATTGCAGAGGAAAAAGAAATCTTTAAGGTGAAAGCAAAGGCCTATTTGTGGGATCCTTCTGCAGGAAGTGCTGGGTTCAGGCGTCAGAGAGAAAACAGGACACAAAAGAACAAGGGTTAAGAACCAGCGGGGCACAGTCACACAGAGCCTGTCCTTACTGTAGATGCGCCTGGATTTCAATTTCTCTGCGCAGCTGGTGCTCCATGCCTTCCTTCTCGAGCTGGGACTTGAAGAGGACTTTCAGGGCCACGATGAAATGGCTTTCCTTCAGCCGGGCCAGGTACACATTCCCAAATTTCCCTTTGCCTAGCGGACGGCCGATTTCAAAGTCATCAAGTGTGAGGCTCCGTCTGACAGGAGAGGAAGACGAGAGCCTCTCAGTTGGGTAGTTCCGCGGACCAACAAGGGCTTGCCTTCCTCTTCCGTTCACTTCTCCTGGACTCAGCCCAGGCAGGAGCTCCCCGTCCTGGTAGCCAACGGTCCACATGCACACCTTGCTTATCATCTATCCCTCGGTCTCCCTTCAAAGCCAAAGGCACTTGGGGACCTAACCAGGTGGTGGTGTATTGGGTGGAGCATCGGACTGGGACGCGAAGGACCCGGGTTCGCGACCACGAAGTCGCTGGCTTGAGCAAGGGGTCACTCGGTCTGCTGTAGCCACCCCCCACCCCTCGGTCAAGTCACATAAGAGAAAGCAATAAATGAACAACTAAGGTGCCGGAACGAAAAATTGATGCTTTTCATCTCTCTCCCTTCCTGTCTGTCCCTTTCTCTGTCTCTGTCACAAAAACAAGAAAAAACAAAAAACAAAGCACTCACGTGGCGGGCACGCGGGGCAGCGGTGAGCCCTCGGCAGCGGCTGAAAAAGAAAGACACCACTTTTCTCCGCACGTCCCCACCACCCATCCCGACCCCGACCCCAGGCCTCTCCTCTCAGCCGCATTCTCTATCGCTCTCACCAGCGGCCCGAGCGCTGCCCGCCTGCGCCACAGCCTGGGGTACGCTCATGAAGAGTAGAGACGGCGGCGAGAGGAGGCCTGTCCCAGCCCCGGGGAACTGCGCACACAGGTTCGCGTGATCCTGAAAAAGTGTCAGAGGATGTAACATACAAGTTCCACTTGGAAGCCTCCCAACGACGGCACAACGCAGGGCTCCTGAAATGCTGGTAACGCAACCAACAAGGCCGTTTATAGCTCGCGCCCTGGCCCCATTGGCCGAGGGAATGTTGCTGACTGATTCCCATTGGTGAAAGTTTCTGAGGCGTAGGAAACGTGCCCAATAGAAGGGACAGAAGCGGGAGCTTCCGGCCACCGCTAAACCAATGAAACAGCAACACAGAAACCGGAAGAAGGCGGGAACTCCGGCGTTTGTGTACTGCACGTGAATGTAAAGTGACCACAAAGCCCTGGCCGGTTTGATCAGTGGTAGAGCCATGGCCTGGCATGCGGAAGTCCGGTTCGATTCCCGGCCAGGGCACACAGGAGAATCGCCCCTCTGCTTCTCCACCCCTCCCCCTCTCCTTCCTCTCTGTCTCTCTCTTCCCCTCCTGCAGCCGAGGCTCCATTGGAGCAAAGATGGCCCGGGCGCGCTGGGGATGGCTCCTTGGCCTCTGCCTCAGGCGCTACAGTGGCTCTGGTCGCAACAGAGCGACGCCGGGATGGGCAGAGCATCGCCCCCTGGTGGGCGTGTCGGGTGGATCCCGGTCAGGCGCATGCGGGAGTCTGTCTGCCTCCCAGTTTCCAGCTTCAGAAAATTAAAAATAAATAAATAAATAAAATAAAGTGACCACAGAAGGTGACCCTCAGGAAGGTACTGGGAATTTTGTGCAGTTGGAAGCCCAGACAACTCGTGTCTTTTTATCCTATTTTTCTTTTTTTTCTTCCTTTTTCACAACCCGTTTCAAGATTGTGTTCAATTTAGGCCATTCCCCAGCCTGAAGTTCGTTCCTCTGTCCCCCCCATATCCTGTGCTCATGTGCTTTACCAGCCCCCCACCCCCACAGCTATTTATTTTTGAGGGGAGGGGGGCATATACAGAAGTTTCAACATTTGAAATTTAATTCTTTCAGAGAAGCAACTGGATGAAGAAAATACAATTTAGAAAGAAAATCATCTCCCAACCCAGAAAACCTCTGCACAAAAACAGTAGGGAAAGAAAACAGTTTATTATTGAAGAGTCGTTATATCAAAACTTGAATGAGCATCAGATATTCACTAACACTGGAAAGACAGAAAGAAATCTCACCCTTTCCGAGAGCCAAGCAGACCTATTAAGGTTTTCGAATTTAGTCCTGAAGGAAACAAGGCAGCAGCATTTGTTCCATAGTTGACCTGGTCATGGGGGAGACCATCTGCCCTTACTTTGGTATTCTAGAAGTGAAAACTTCTCATTTCTTTTGGATATAAGGTAGTTTTTGCATCTAGGAGCCAGGTGTGCACCGAAGTGAGGTTCCAATGCTTTCACAGAAACTGAGAGACAGGGATGTGATCTTCTTGGATGTCTTCATTTTAGAGATGGCTCCTAGGATTTGAGAACAACATTCCTGGGTTGGGGGAGTTCTGGGGTGTTTGAGGAAAAGTAAGAAGGCTGGTGTGGCTAGAGCTGCATCTGCAGGGGTTCAAGTGGTACAAGATAAGTTGGAGAGATAAACAGAAGAAAAATTGCATAGAACCTTGTTTTCCATTGGAAGAGGGCTGGAGCCTAAGCCAGATTGCTCTGTTGGTTAGAGCTTCACTCTGAACCACAGAGGTTGCCAGCTGAATCCCTGGTCAGGGCATATACAGGAATAAACCAATATTCCTGTCTCTTTCTCTCTCTCTCTCTCTCTCTAAAATAAAAACTAAAATCTAAAAAAAAAAGGCTGTAATATTATTTAATATGTTCTAAATATTCCTGGGATATGCTTAACCAGGTGTAAAGCCAGTGGCCAGGGCCACTATCACAGCAGCCCGGCCCATGCAGGTTCACATTGGATTCGGGCAGTCGGTAAAGAAACAATGGAGCCAAAAACTGGTGGGCCATCATCTTTAATCCTAGCTTGCACCTGGCGGGCAAGTAGAAACACACACTGGGCTCCAAAACCCACTCACATTCAGTGCTCACAAAGCTACTGACTTATCCGAGTTTCCTAGAATCAAAGGTTTCTAGCTCACCAGACTTAATCACCTCTGTTCCCCATCTCCTTCCTTCACTCTGCACAAACTCTGCACACACTGGCTTCTAACTCAACACTCCGCCATCTTGACTGCTTCTCCTGGCCTCCTCCACGTGGCCTTTCTCTGCTCTCTAATGCTAATCTCAGGAACCAGAGCAAGCTCCCATTCTGCCCCCACTCTATAGTGTAGATTCAAAACCTTTAATCCAATATACAAAATAGGGAAGTCTCTAATACAAAGTCACTTATCTGAGGCATGATGGGATTGTACCACCCCACATCAAAAAGGGTGGGAATGGCTTAATCCCAAAACCAAGCCCCAAGCTACAAGGATCCTGCCTGCCTACAGCCCGCCCCCAACACACATTAATATCACCTGGGCGACAGCTTCCATGTGGGCAGCACCATCTTTAACAAAGTGAGCATAATATATTTTATCTGCCCAACACCAGGGAAGACTTGTAGACTTGGAAGTGGTTGTCATTGTAAAAATTTATGCTCACAGATCTGTATTGAACAGAGAAGTCAGGACACACTATTTAGGGCCAGATGGGGGAAGCACCAGGGTGGGTCAAGGGACAGAAACCTGGAAGTAGAAAGCATGTCCCGGTTCCATTACTATATATATATATATATATATATATATATATATATATATATATATATATATATATATTTTTTTTTTTTTTTTTTTTTTTTTTTTTTTTTGCAAGACAGAAGGCAGGGCAGGTAAACAGTTTAGGATTGACTGGTTTGAAAAACATTGGAGGGAGAGAGGTAGAGACAAGAACACTGACCTGTTCTTGTATGTGACCTGATGGGGGATCAACCCACAACCTCCTTACTTCAGGATGATGCTCTAACCAACTGAGCTATCCAGCCAGGGATGACCCTGCATTTTTTTAGGGCAGAGGCAGAGGCAAAGGTGGATTTAAAGCACCCGGGCGCGTGCCCCGGGCACCGACTTTTGAAGGGCCCCCGCAATACCCCAACATTACATTTTTCTGATGATACCAAGTTTGGTTTCATATGTGTAATTTTAACATAAAGAGTACATAATATTTTTTATTTATTTAAAAATATGGTTAACATGTATTTTTATTTTCCTTTTTTTTTTAAGGGGCTCACTATTTTCTTCTGTAACAAGGCCCTCAACCAACCTAAATCCGCCTATGGGCAGAGGAGTATTGTCTTCTAGAGCCCAAGAGCCAGAGACAGGTAGTTAGTTTGCATATGAAGGGCGAAGTCCTGGGAATGTTGTTTGATGTCTTTTTTTTTTTTTTTTTAAAGATTTTATTTATTTATTTTAGAGAAGAGCGGAGAGAGGGAGGGGAGGAGCAGGAAGCTTCAACTCCCATATGTGCCTTGACTGGGCAAGCCCAGGGTTTCCAACCGGGGGCCTCAGCGTTCCAGGTCGACGCTTTATCCACTGCGCCACCAGAGGTCAGGCCTGATTGATGTCTTTAAGAACTGGCTAGGTCTGGCAAGGCCAACATACGGCCGGCCGCGGCCTGCGATTAAATTTTTAATATTCTCTGCTACTTTAAAAATCTCAGCTACTGCCTGACCAGGTGGTGGTGCAGTGGATAGTGCGTCGGACTGGGATGCGGAAGGACCCAGGTTCGAGACCCTGAGGTCGCCAGCTTGAGCGTGGGCTCATCTGGTGTGAGCACAGCTCACCAGCTTGGAACCAAAGTTGCTGGTTACTCAGTTTGCTGAAGGCCCACGGTCAAGGCACATATGAAAAAGCAATCAATGAACAACTAAGGTGTCGCAACAAAAACAGATGATTGCTGCTTCTCTTCTCTCTCCGTTCCTGTCTGTCTGTCCCTATCTATTCCTCTCTCTGACTCTCTGTCTCTGTAAAAAAAAAATAAAATAAAATCTCAGCTACTCAGAAGCGGAAGTGTCTTGGATTATTGGAAATCGAGATATTTAAGATTGTGATATGTGGAAAAGAGTTCCGTGTGCGACTAATCTAGGGTTAACATCCAATAATTGGTCGAATGGATTCACGATACTTCTTTATTTTTTAAAAAAATTCCATTATAAAGATTTAAAACTTTTGTACTCATCTGTACTTGGTATGAACTGTTTGACGTTTAGCGGCGATGTGAAACCCACATTCTTTTAGGTGGAGTTTGCCAGTGTGCACCCAAGGTCAAACAATTCATTATTTTTGTGGTCAAGTGTGCTGAATCAAGTGGCTTTGTAGCATAGACATTAGCTGCAGTTGATAACTGAAAACATGTCCAGGCTGTTTGTAAAACGAAATAATTCTTGTTTGCGATATAACCCCCTTCAAGCTCATTCTATTAATTAAATATGGTTTTGATTGACTGCGAGTTTGGATATTTATATGGCATGTAATTATATTTTTATTAAAATTTTTATTAAAATATTGTATATTAAAATTTTTCCACTCATATTCATAAACAAGTTACATAATAAAATTTTGTTTACGTAAATAAATCATTTTTGTATTTAACATTTTATTTTTTTATTTTTTATTTTTTTTTATTTTTTAACATTTTTAAATTTTAATATTTCGTCCAGCCTGTGAAAAGTTTTCTTCCTAATCTGGCCTGGGGGCAAAAACTGTTGGCCACGCCTGGGCTAGGCTCTGGCTGGATAGAGTATCATCCTGAAGAGCAGAGGTTGCTGATTCAATTCCCGGTCAGGGCACACAGGAACAGATCAATGTTCCTGTTAATTTCTCTCTCTCCTTCCTTTCTCACTGAAATCAATAACTAAAAATTTAAAAGGCTCAGTGCTATTATTTAATAGCACAGTGGATAGAGCATCTGCACAGCATATGGACATCGTGGGTACTATTCCCAGTCAGTGCACACAAGATAAGCAACCATCTGCCTCTCCTCCCCTTTCCATCCCACAGTTGGTGGATTGATTGGTAGCAGTTCACCCTAGGTGTTGAGGGTAACTTGATTAGTTGAAGCAGCGGCCTCAGGTGCTAAAAATACCTTGGCTAATTTAAGCATCGGCCCCAGAAGGGGGTAGCCTGGTGGATCTTGGTCAGAGTACCTGCAGGAGTCTGTCTGTCTCCCCTGCTCTCACTTAAAAAAATAAAGAAAGAGGCCCACTGTTTGGCTCAGTGGTAGAGTTTCGGCCCAGTGTGTGGAACTCCTAGGTTCGATTCCCAGTCAGGGCACACAGGAGATGTGTCCATCTGCTTCTCCACCCCTCCCCCTCTCCTTTCTCTCTATCTCTCTCTTCTCCTCCTGCAGCCAAGGCTCCATTGGAGCAAAGTTGGCCTGTGAACTGAGGATGGCTCCATGGCCTCCACCTCAGGTGCTAGAATGGCTCAGGTTGCAATGGAGGGATGCCTCAGATGGGCTGAGCATCACTCCCTGGTGGGCATGCGAGATGGATCCCGGTTGGGCATATGTGGAAGTCTGTCCCTACCTCCCAGCTTCTCACTGCAGAAAAATTTTAAAAATAAATAAATATATAAATAAAAAGACAGAAACAAAAGAAAAGAACTGATTAGCCCCGGGAGGCATAGTCTCTCTCCAGTCAGCCAGACTCCGAATGCCAAACAAAAATACAGAAAATAAAAAATGTAGAGTTAGTGCACTGGGAAATAGGGAATCATCATAGAGTTTTGTGTGTAAGAGTCATCTGCTCCGATTTGTGCATTGACTCTTTAGTTACTGTGGCCTGATCTGTGGTGGCGGAGTGGATAAAGCCTCAACTTGGAATGCAGAGGTCTCTGGTTTGAAACTCTGGGTTTGCCAGGTCAAGCAATTAATGAATTCCCTTATGTCCCTTCACCAGGAAAGCCCAGGGTTTCGAACCGGCAACCTCAGTGTTCCAGGTTGATGCTTTTCAATGAACTAAAGTAAAGCAACTATGAGTTGATACTTCTTGCTTCACCTCCTCCCATATCTTTCCTCTTTGTAAAATCAATAAATAAAATATATATTTAAAAGAGTCAATCTGTCCTGACATGTGGTGGTGCAGTGGGGTAAAGCCGCGAGCTAGAACTCTGAGGTTGCTGGTTCAGGGCCGGGGCTTGCCTGGTCAAGGCACATAGGAGAAGCAACTACTCTCGCTTCTCCCTCTCTCTCTTCTCTCTAAAAATCAATAAATAAAAACTTTAAAAAAAAAGTCAATCTGGGTGCTGTGAGGAAACTAGAGCATAAGAGGGGTAAGAGAGGAGTAAGATGTTGGGAAGTTCTGCTTTCCTGACATGTGAGGATGTGTAGAATGATGACCTAAACCAATGCAGTGACAGGAGAGGTGGTTTATCAAGTATAAATAATAGGTGACCAAGAACACAATGAGTAATCAAACATACAAAAATATGGATATAGCCCTGGCCGGTTGGCTCAGTGGTAGAGCGTCGGCCTGGCGTGCAGAAGTCCCGGGTTCGGTTCCCGGCCAGGGCACACAGGAGAGGCGCCCATCTGCTTCTCCAGCCCTCCCCCTCTCCTTCCTCTCTCTCTCTCTTCCCCTCCCGCAGCCGAGGCTCCATTGGAGCAAAGATGGCCCAGGCGCTGGGGATGGCTCCTTGGCCTCTGCCCCAGGCGCTAGAGTGGCTCTGGTCGTGACAGAGCATCGCCCCCTGGTGGGCAGAGCGTCGCCCCTGGTGGGCGTGCTGGGTGGATCCCGGTCGGGCGCATGCGGGAGTCTGTCTGACTGTCTCTCCCCGTTTCCAGCTTCAGAAAAATACAAAAAAGAAAAAAAGAAACAACCAGTCTATTCTATAAAGCCACTCTGTTCATATCCATATTTTTTTGTTTTGTTTTTGTTTTTGTATTTTTTTGTAGGGGCGACGCTCTGCCCACCAGGGGGCGATGCTCTGTCACGACCAGAGCCACTCTAGCGCCTGGGGCAGAGGCCAAGGAGCCATCCCCAGCGCCTGGGCCATCTTTGCTCCAATGGAGCCTCGGCTGCGGGAGGGGAAGAGAGAGAGAGAGGAAGGAGAGGGGGAGGGCTGGAGAAGCAGATGGGCGCCTCTCCTGTGTGCCCTGGCCGGGAACCGAACCCGGGACTTCTGCACGCCAGGCCGACGCTCTACCACTGAGCCAACTGGCCAGGGCTGGTTGTTGCTTTAAGTCAATGAATACCTCACACTTCAAATGTGATACATATATTTCTGATGATTCTAGGGTGTATGTTACAGAAATGTTTTACTACATGGAGGGACTCAAATATGATTGTTTTCTTGTAACAGAGCCTAGGCCAGTGATGGGCAATCTTTTGAGCTTAGTGTGTCAAAATTCGCCAAAAAACCGAGCATAACTTGGGTGGTGTGTCACTTCTAGAAAAAAACCCGTAATTTTGCGGTATTTATAGTTTAAACAACAAAAATGTATAACTGTATTTAATAAACCAAAAACTAATTATTTAACTTACCTGCTTAAGTGACTTCTTTGTTCATCTGTCAGTCGGTTTCTTTTGTTGGTCTTGATATTATTTAACTTGTGTGGGGTGCCCCGAACTAAGATAAGTGAGGGGGAGGGAGAATTCTTTACGTAACCTGCCTATTAGTGACTTTTTTATTGAAGTTCATTGGCTAGACCTTCAATTGAAAGTTGGTATTTTGTACACTTCAAGCCCAAGCAAGCACTACTAACTTCATCCGTCAATCTGTTTCTTTTGTTGGTTTTGATATTATTTAATGCTGAGAATAAGGTCTCACAAAAGTACATAGAGGGAAAAATTGGAGTAAAGCAATTGCTATATTTTTCAGGGTGCTAAGTGTCTGGTAATCGGTTTCAGGCACTCCAAATCTCGTTTGTAGTGGCACTCCTCTTGATTCTCCAAGCGGCACCTTTCCAGATTCTCAAGCTTTGACCTCAAGTCGACAAACACCTGAGCCCAGATGCTGTCTTGAAATTCTGCAAGTTGCATCTTATGTAAATTAAGATGGCTGCCGCTATTTCTAATGGCGAGAAACGGCACCCATAGCACAGGCCCTCACCTCTCTCAGTCTCCCCCTCACTTATCTCAGTAATGATGGTCAATTACAAATCCACAACATCTCAGAACAGTAGATTGAATGATGGTTGCTGGTAATGGCGATCACAGGGCCCCCAAAGATGTGCCCCCCCCCCCCCCGTGGCATTCCGCTGCTCCCTGCTCCGCTGGTGGGAAGTGAGGTCAAAGATCTCCTAACAGCCTAACCGGAAGTTCCAGAACTAGACGCTCTGTGCCAGAGTTCTGTTCTTTTGGCCTACAGACCTCCAGCACGAACTATCTATACTACAACAAATGTTTTATCCTCAGCTACTGCACCTGGCCGTGCAGGAGCCAAGGATGAAACGTCCTTCGGCATGTGGCCCCACACTTCTCTGGTATGCGGCCATGTGTCATCGAAAATGGCTACGTGTAAAAAAACAAATAAATAAATGGCTATGCGTGTCAGTGCTGACACACGTGTCATAGGTTCGCCATCACGGGCCTAAGCCAAGTGTCCAGCAGTGAAGACTATGCAGAAAAGTGTTAACTGAAGGGGCCTCTGATACACAAATGCTACACATTAAAATAATAAAAGCAAAAACTATTTTTGGTTTTTTAAATTTTTTATTTTTAAGAGACAGAGTCAGAGTGAGGGATAGACAGGGACAGACGGGAACTGAGAGATGAGAAGCATCAGTCATTAGTTTTTCGTTGCACATTGGGACGTCTTAGTTATTCATTGATTGCCTTCTCATATGTGACTTGACCATGGACTTTCAGAAGACCAAGTAACCTCTTGCTTGAGCCAGTGACCTTGGGTCCAAGTTGGTGAGCTTTTGCTCAAACCAGATGAGCCCGCGCTCAAGCTGGCGACCTCGGGGGTCTTGAACCTGGGTCCTCAGCATCCCAGTCCGACGCTCTATCCACTGCACCACCGCCTGGTCAGGCTATTTTTGTTTTTACCGTATCAATGAAGACCACTGAGACCTTGAAACAGCTAGCCAGAAAAGAGTGATTTTAATTTTAGCGAGAGAAAAAGAGAGAGAGGCAGGAAGACAAGAAGCATCAACTTTTAGTTATGGCACCTTAGTTATTCATTGATTGCTTCTTATAACTTTCACCCAGGGGCTCCAGCCGAGCCGGTGACCCCTTGCTCAAGACAGTGACCCTGGGCTTCAAGCCAATGATCTCTGGGCTCAAAGCAGTGACCTTGTGGTTTCGAACCTAGGTCCTCAGCATCTTTTCAATCTGCAGTTGAGAATTTGTGTATTTGGATGGCTGACTACTAGTTATACGCTAATTTTCAACTGTGTGTGCGAGGGGTGGGGGTGGGATTGGTCTCCCTAACCCCAAAATTGTTCAAGGAACAAGCATACCTTGTGTTTACATTAGGAAAGAAAAATCTTTCAAATCAATAATCTCAACACCAACCTCAAAAATAAAAATGAAAAAATACGAAGAGCAAAATAGAACCAAAGCAAAGTAGAATGAAGCATATAATAAACATTAGAAGAGAAATTAGTGTAATTAAAAATAGATAAGAAAAAGAAATGATATACAGTGCTGGTTTTTCAAAATGACCAATGATGTCTAAGGTAGACACATCTCCAAAAACAGGAATAAAATGGGATGTAAGTACAGATCTTGCTGCCATCAAAAGATGAGTCCCTCCGTGTACTTGGCGCTGAAACTCTTACTGGTCAGACTTTTTTTTATTTTTTTATTTTTCTGAAGCTGGAAACCGGGAGAGACAGTCAGACAGACTCCCGCATGCGCCCGACGGGATCCACCCAGCACGCCCACCAGGGGGCGACGCTCTGCCCACCAGGGGGTGATGCTCTGCCCCTCCAGGGCGGCGCTCTGTTGTGACCAGAGCCACTTCAGCGCCTGGGGCAGAGGCCAAAGAGCCATCCCCAGCGCCCGGGCCATCTCTGCTCCAATGGAGCCTCGCTGCGGGAGGGGAAGAGAGAGACAGAGAGGAAGGAGAGGGGGAGGGGTGGAGAAGCAGATGGGCGCTTCTCCTGTGTGCCCTGGCTGGGAATTGAACCTGGGACTTCTGCACGCCAGGCCAATGCTCTACCACTGAGCCAACCGGCCAGGGCCTGGTCAGACTTCTTGAACAAAAGTGTTTTTAAAAGAAACTTTCTCATGGGGGGCGGATAACAGAAGAGTCCCGGGCCCTGGCCAGTTGGCTCAATGGTAGAGTGTTGGCTGGTGTGTGGATGTCTCATGTTTCATTCTCAGGGAACACAGGAGAAGTGCCCATCTGCTTCTCCACCCTTCCACCTCTCACTTCTCTGTATTCTCCTCCCACAGCCATGGTTCCATTGGAGCGAGTTGTTCCTGGACAATGAGGATGACTTCATAGACTCCGCCTTAGGTGCTAAGAGCTTGGTTGCTGAGCCACGAAGCACCGCCCCCTAGTGGGCATGCCAGATGTATCCTGGTCAGAGCACATGTAGGAGTCTGTCTCTCTACCTTGCCTCTTCTCACTAAATTACAAAAAGAAAAAAAGAAAAAAAAAGAAGACACCTGGCTGGATAGCTTAGTTGGTTAGAGCAGCATGCCGAAGTGCAGAGGTTGCTCGTTCAATCCCAGGTCAGGGCACCTACAGGAACAGATCAGTGTTCCTGTCTTCCATCCTCTCTCTCTCAACAATCAATAAAACGATAAAAAAAAATAATATTACTTCAAATCAGAACTACAAAGAAAACAAAATTTAGATGAAATACAATTCCTTGTGTAGGACAAACTACCCAATTAATCCAATGTGACATATATTCTGAATAGTTCAATACTTACCAAAACCATACAATGAGTTCTTTAAAATACAAAAAATGAGAACTGTACATCATCGCTCAAGAAACTAGAAGAAAACTTCAACAAAATATAATAAAATGGAAGGCTTTAATATGGTATATTAAAAAATGATACCCCACAAACAAATGGGGTTTATTGCAAGAATGCAAAGCTGGTTTGATATTCCAAACTTAATGTAATACTACAATATCAACAGGCAGCCTGACCAGGTGGTGGCGCAGTGGATAGAGCGTCAGACTGGGATGCGGAAGGACCCAGGTTCGAGACCCCGAGGTCGCCAGCTTGAGCGCGGGCTCATCTGGCTTGAGCAAAGAGCTCACCAGCTTGGACCCAAGGTCGCTGGCTCTAGCAGGGGGTTACTCGGTCTGCTGAAGGCCCACGGTCAAGGCACATGTGAGAAAGCAATCAATGAACAACTAAGAAGTCGCAACGCGCAACGAGAAACTGATGATTGATGCTTCTCATCTCTCTCCATTTCTGTCTGTCTGTCCCTGTCTATCTCTGCCTCTGTAAAAAAAAAAAAAAAAAAAAAAAAATATCAACAGGCAAAAGAGAAAATCAGATGACCATATCAACTGACGAAGAGAAAACACTTTACAAAATCCAATGCTTATTCATAACCAAAAAAATCTCAGCAAATTAAGAAGGAAACTTCCTAAACTTGTAAGAAAACTATGAAAACAATATACAACTATTACCATATTTTATGATGAAAGACTAAATGTTCCTTTCTAGTATCAGGATATAGTTAAGAATGTCCTTTCTTACTATATTACTCCTATTCAACATCATACTGGAAGTCAGAGCTAATGCAATAAGACAAGAAAATGAAATGATAGGTATATAAATTAGGAGAGAAGAAATAAAACTATTTATAGCTGACATTTTCAGGTAGAAAATACCAAACATTCTACCCAAAGAAATGGCTCATAAGAAGTGAGTTCAGCAAGGCTACCAAATGATGCCAAAACACCCAAAAAACAATTACATTTCTGTGTACTACCAAATTCATGTGGAATATTAAAATTTAAAAATCAATGTGTCCCCCCCCCCCCCCAATTCAATGCCAGGCTCTGGCTGAGTAGCTCAGTTGGTTAGAGTATTGTCTTGACATGCCGAGACTGTGAATTTGATCCCTGATCAGGGCTCATACAAGGAGCAACCAATGAATGCATAAATTAGTGGAACAAATTGATCTTTCTCTCTTCCCCTTCCTAAAATGAATAAATAAAAATTGAAACTTAATCCTAACAAAAAATTTCAGAATCTCTTTGAAAATTATAAAATGTTAACAAAATGAATCAATACTTACTTAAATAAAGGTAGTCATATCTTGTACTTGTTCATGATGCGGATTCTTTTTTTTTTCCATTTAATAATTTTATTATGATGTGGATTCTTAAACTGACCTGCAGTGTAAATCAATTGCTATCAAAAGGAGAACAAGATTTTCTTTGTAATAGAAATATTTAAGATTTATTTTTTAAAAAAGAAATAAAAACATTTACATGAAAAGTTCAAAGAACTAGGAAAGCCAAGTCAGCTTCAAATAATGAGAGTGGAATCACTGTACTTAATTTTAAGATATACTATCTAGCTACAGAAATAAGACAAGAAATAGCGCTAGGTTTTAAAACCACATAAAGTGCCCTGCCAGTTGGCTCAGTGGTAGAGCGTCAGCCTGGCGTGCGGAAGTCCCGGGTTCAATTCCTGGCCAGGGCACACAGGAGAAGCGCCCATCTGCTTCTCCACCCCTCCCCTCTCCTTCCTCTCTGTCTCTCTCTTCCCCTCCCGCAGCAGAGGCTCCATTGGAGCAAAAGATGGCCCAGGCGCTGGGAATGGCTCTTTGGCCTCTGCCTCAGGTGCTAGAGTGGCTCTGGTCGCGACAGAGCGATGCCCCGGATGGGCAGAGCATCGCCCCCTGGTGGGCGTGCCGGGTGGATCCCGGTCGGGCGCATGTGGGAGTCTGTCTGACTGTCTCCCCGTTTCCAGCTTCAGAAAAAATACAAAAAAAAAAAAAAAAAAAAAAGTTAAAACCACATAAAGAATGGTTTGTTTTTTAAAATCCAAGCAAAGCCTGAATAGTCTCAACTGGTACAATGAAATATACCCATTCATGTGTGTATCCTTATCTTCTTAATTACTCACCCTAAACTGTCTAACTATACTGACATCGGACAACAATGAATGTATACAAAATACATAAAGGATCAAGGCCCTTTGCCCCAGAAATAACATTCCCCTTGCCCTAGCAAACTAGGTCATCCATAACAAAGTGCTGTAGGCTTAACAGTGAACTCTCATTGCATTTACTCTTCTAAGTTTCCTCCTTTTAAAAAAATTCCTGAGATATGCAGCAATGTAAACTAAAAAGATAGCGGTGAAGGTTTTCCTTGGTGCACAGAAGGCTGGTCATTCCCTCATAGATGAATTCCCAGACACAGAATAAGGCTCTAGCCAGGATCAATTCTACAATGCATCTTCATGTAAAAACTGTTGATGTGCAATGATAGGCTTTCTCACAGTGATGGTTCTTGTGGGGTTTCCCTTTGGTACGTACAACTAGATACTGTGGTAGACGTTCTCTCGGGCAAAAGATTTCCTTCAGTGTTGACATTCAGATAGTCTTTCCCCAGGAGGAGTTCTCGAAGAGTAACAGCAGTTTGCCCACTTGTGAAGGGTCTATCCACTTCAGTGACACTGACAGGGTTTCTGCCAGAATGCATCCTTTGATGTTGACTCAGGGATGAGCTACGACTGAAGGCCTTCCCACACTCACTGCACTTATAAGGCTTCTCTCCAGTGTGGATGATGGCATGTCGAATGAGGTTAGTGCTCCAGCAGAAAGTTTTCCCACATTCCATGCACTCATAGGGCTTCTCTCCACTGTGAATCCTCTGGTGCCGGGTGAGGCCCGACCTGCGGTTGAAGGCCTTCCCACACTCACCGCACTCATAGGGCTTCTCTCCAGTGTGGATGCTGAAGTGTCGAATGAGGTCTTTCCTGGTGCTAAAAGCTTTCCCACATTCTTTACACTCAAAAGGTTTCTCTCCAGTGTGGGCCCTCTTATGCAAGATAAAGGTGGAGCAGTGGGTAAAGGCCCTACCACATTCATTGCACACAAAAGGCTTCTCCCCGGTGTGGATCCGCTGGTGCCTCTTGAGGTAGGACCTGTGGTTGAAGGCCTTCCCACACTCGAGACACTCAAAGGGCTTTTCTCCCGTGTGGATGACGTAGTGGTGAATGAGGGCAGCGCTCTCGCAGAAGGCTTTCCCACACTCGGTGCACTCGTAGGGCTTCTCCCCGGTGTGAGTCTGTTGGTGCCACATGAGGTACGACTTGTGTTTGAAGACCTTACCACACTCGAAGCACTCATAGGGATTCTCGCCGCTGTGGATGATGTGATGTCGAAGATACCCTGGCCTGTGTCGAAAAACTTGCCCACATTCTTTGCAGACAAAGGATTTTTCTCCAGTATGTCTCCTCTTATGCAAGACAAAATTGGAACGGTGGGTGAAGGCCTTTCCACATTCGTTGCACTTATAAGGCTTCTCTCCACTGTGAATCCGCTGGTGTTGTGTAAGGTAGGACTTGCGGTTGAAGGCCTTGCCACACTCCATGCACTCGTAGGGCCTCTCCCCTGTGTGGATCATGTGGTGCTGAAGGAGGTGGGTGCTCTTAATAAATGTCTTCCCACAGACTGTGCATTCATAGGGCTTCACTCCAGAGTGAATCTTTTCATGTCCAGCAAGAAGGTGTTTCTTGTTAAACACTTTCCCACATTCGTTGCATTTAAAGGTATTTTCCTCTTCCTGAATCATGGGATCTTTACCTAACTCACATGAGTCATGGTCAACGACAGCCCCTCCAGGAGAGACTGGCTTCTGCACCATCCTCAAACATATTCCATCAGCTGTCCCGAAGCCGCAATGTTCAGGGAGCTTCTTACACAGGGCATCTATCCCTCTTCTTAAGTGTCCTTCCTGCATGGGCACTTCTGATGACCAATCCTGAGCCTTGGTTTGGTCCACTTGGGAATCCCCTAGAACTTTTTGTGTTAGTTGTTCTTGGAACGAGAATCTCTCAGACAGGGTCGGCTCACAAGTGGTAGGTCCTGTGGTCTTGAGTTTTAATTTGTCACCTAAAAGATCCAATACACAAAAACATGTTAGTGGCCCTGGCCGGTTGGCTCAGTGGTAGAGCGTCGGCCTGGCGTGCAGGAGTCCCAGGTTCAATTCCCGGCCAGGGCACACAGGAGAAGCACCCATCTGCTTCTCCCCCCTCCCCCCCTCTCCTTCCTCTCTGTCTCTCTCTTCCCCTCCCGCAGCCAAGGCTCCACTGGAGCAAGGTTGGCCCGGGCGCTGAGGATGGCTCCATGGCCTCTGCCTCAGGCGCTAGAATGTCCCTGGTTGCAACAGAGCAACGCCCCAGATAGGCAGAGCATCGCCCTCTGGTGGGCATGCCAGGTGGATCCCGGTCAAGCGCATGCGGGAGTCTGTCTGACTGCCTCCCCGTTTCCAACTTCAGAAAAGTACAAAACACACACACACACAAAACATTTTAGTAATGTCAACACAGAAGAAACAAAATAAGTTCTGGCTGGTTGGCTCAGTGGTAGAGCATCAGCCTAGCGTGTGGAAGTCCTGGATTCGATTCCCGGCCAGGGCACACAGGATAAGCATCCATCTGCTTCTCCACCCTTCCCCCTCTCCTTTCTCTTTATTTCTCTCTTCCCCTCCTACAGCCAAGGCTCCAATGGAACAAAGTTGGCCCAAGTGGTGAGTACGGCTCCATGGCCTCCGCCTCAGGCACTAGAATGGCTCTGGCTGCAACAGAGAAACACCCCAGATGGGCAGACCATCACCCCCTGGTGGGCATGCCTGGTGGATCACAGTCAGGCGCATGCGGGAGTGTCTTTCTGCTTTCCTGCTTCTCACTTCAGAAAAATACAAAACATAAAACAAAACAGAACAAAAAGACACAAAAAACCTCAACTCTACCCAAGTGAATATATAAATTCAAAACAATTCCCTGTAAGGTGCCAATCAGTTACCACGGAACTTGACGGTCTGATTGTAGATTTGCATGAAAGAGCAGAAATGTGAATAAGGATACCCACCTAATCAGATAATATTAGGGGGTTATAGGTTTTGAGACACAGAGTATGGGCACCGAGAAGAGACAAACAGGCACTGGAAAAGAGGAGACAACAGCTCAGGGAATACACATACACGGGGCTTACATGGCAGGGGGCAGAGCAGCCCAGTGGTAAAAGCAGAGAATATACAGTGAACAGAGCTGGAAAAATTGGTGGCAGCAGGAATAGCAAAACCACATGCCTATCTCACACTGCTCAACTGCTACCTCAGATCAGAGTTAAACATCAAGTGCCAAGTTTTAAAACTTTTAAAATAAGGATATCTTTTGATATTGAGGGTAAAGCATATTTTTATGCAAGACAAAAAAATCATTAACCATATAAGCAATGTCATTAGACTACACTAAATAAGATCCTCTATTCAACATAGTATACTTGTACCCATAGCCCTGGCCGGTTGGCTCAGCGGTAGAGTGTTGGCCTGGTGTGCAGGAGTCCCGGGTTCAATTCCCGGCCAGGGCACACAGGAGAAGCGCCCATCTGCTTCTCCACCCCTCCCCCTCTCCTTCCTCTCTGTCTCTCTCTTCCCCTCCCGCAGCCAAGGCTCCATTGGAGCAAAGATGGCCCGGGCACTGAGGATGGCTCTGTGGCCTCTGCCTCAGGTGCTAGAATGGCTCTGGATGCAACAGAGCGATGCCCCAGAGGGGCAGAGCATCGCCCCCTGGTGGGCATGCCGGGTGGATCCTGGTCGGGTGCATGCGGGAGTCTGTCTGACTGCCCTTCCTGTTTCCAGCTTTGGAAAAATGAAAAGGAAAAAAAAAAAAAAAGTACCCATAACGTACAAAGAATCCTTACCAATCAAAGAACAAACAAGTTAATAGAAAAACAGGCATTTATCATGAAAATGACATTTGAGAGATAAAAACGCAGAATGACCGACAACCATAAGATAAGGTGCTAAAAATAAAGAGGCACAACTGTGTGTCCAGTTGATAAGCAGAAATGGAGGTGCCTCAGAATATCAAATACCAGACAGAACATGATCCACTGCTTCCTGGAAGAAGTGGAAATTGGTACAAACTCTTTAGAAAACAATGGCCATTATGATGTCAACTTGAAACCTGCATGGCTTCTGATCCAAACATCCCACACCGACAAACATCACAGACACCACCCAACCAGGGCAAGGTGACCTATAAAAACGAATGTTCTTGGCAGCACTATTTGTGAGAAAAAAAAGATTTTAAAAAAAGATGAAATGCTCCAGAGAATAAATGAATACGAAGTAAAGCAAAAGCATTTTTAATTTATTCACTTCAACTATAAGGACATTGAGCATATTTTTATGTTGAGTAGAGAAAGGATGAAGTTACAGAAACATGTAAGTGAAGAATACAGTAAGCAAAGGAAGAACTTCCCTGCAAAGGTGTGATCCAGGCTCTGTCTGGGAACCTGGCTGTGGTCCGGCAAGACCTCTGCCACCAGGCGAAAGGAGAGGCTGTGGACGGGAAAGCCCACCCGAGTGTGGGAGGGGACCCTGTTGACATACAAGTGGCCATCTGCTGAGACACCAGTGGCTGGAGAATTGGTCACTGTCTGGAATGAGGTCAGAGCACCGGGGACAGCTCATGCAAATACAGAGCTGACCAGAGGCACAAGCAGACGTAGAGACCAGGTAGGGGACTATGAGCACCGCCCCAGTGCAAAGATGATGAGAGCCCGAACTGAGCGTGTGGGGACAAATCTGACAGTGGTGCTGGCTTAATGGATTCAGGAGACATATGTGACAGAACATGGACAGGACTGACTGGGGGTGGCTGGGTGTCGGGCCGGATGGTGCTGCAAGTGTGCCATTCTGAGGCCACAACAGTCCTAACTTGCTTCAATGGCAGCCCACTTGCTGAATCTTGGGAGTTGGGAGGAGTGAGCAAGGTCACGGGTCCCTTGCTGAGCTCGGTGATGCTGGGAGTGGAGATGTGGACGAAGGCTGAGAACAGACTCTAACGGACTGCCCATGGGCCATGGAAAGACAAAGGCGGGCTGAGCAGCCCACGGGACCAAGAAGGGGACAGAAATGACTCTGCAGTGGCAACAACTCCACACGTGACGCCCCAGAGCCCTACGCGGCTCACGTGGGGCAGAAAAGGTCAATTACATCTCAAGGTTTTACCCAACAGGAGGTGCAAAAACTAGGGGGTGACTGTGCTTCTGACGGACACTCAGAGGCCAGGCAGATGGAGAAGGGGCAGTGCGGCAGGCAGTCAGCTGGATAGAGGGACCGGAGAGAAGGAAACGCCCTTTTCCCCAGCGGGAAATGTGAGACATACTGCTCATTGTCACTAGGATGTCAATACTACCAACAGCTTGTTTCCCATGAGCCCTTTACTACGGTTCGAACACTGTGCTAAGTGGGTTTTTTTTTGTATTTTCTGAAGTTAGAAGGGAGGCAGTCAGACAGACTCCTGCATGTGCCTGACCAGGATCCACCCGGCATGCCCACCAGGGGGCGATGCTCTGCCCATCTGAGGTGCTGCTCTATTGCAACCAGAGCCATTCTAGCGCCTGAGACGGGCACCTTGGAGCTGTCCTCAGCGCCTGGGACAACTTTGCTCCAATGGAGCCTTGGCTGCAGGAGGGGAAGAGAGAGAGAAAGAGAGGATAGGGGGAAGGGTGGAGAAGCAAATGGATGCTTATCCTGTGTGCCCTGACCAGGAATCGAACCCTGGACTTCCACATGCAGAGCCGACACTCTACCACTGAGCCAACCACCCAGGGCCTCCAGAAGACAGTTTTAACTTACACAAAGACACAGCAAGCCTGACCAGGTGTGGCGCAGCGCATAGAGCGTCGGACTGGGATGCAGAGGACCCAGGTTTGAGACCCCAAGGTCGCCAGCTTGAGCACGGGCTCATCGGGTTTGAGCAAAGAGCTCACTAGCTTGGACTCAAGGTAGCTGGCTTAAGGAAGGGGTTACTTGGTCTGCTGAAGGCCCATGGTCAAGGCACATATGAGAAAGCAATCAATGAATAGCTAAGGTATCGCAATGAAAAACTTATGATTGATGCTTCTCATCTCTCTATGTTCCTGTCTGTCTGTCCCTATCTATCCATCTCTCTGACTCTCTCTCTGTCCTTGTAAAAAAATAAAAAATAAAAAAGACACAGCAAGGCCGTGTAACTTTGCTACAGCCAGAGCTGGTGCTTGGCACACCAGGCTTTCAGCCCGAGACAGATCTTACCTCATACACCTATGTCCTCCAACAGGTCACAGGGCCCATAGGTCAAAGGGCTCAGTGGCTTCCAAACCATCAGACAGACAAGAGAAAGCCACCCCAGTGATCCATGACCAGTGGTCTCCTGAGGGTCTCAAGGCTGCGGGGTCCTCCAGTGCCCACATTGTGGCTCCTACCTGGACAGGGGCTCTGGGAGAGGTCTTCCTTCACCATGCATGGCTCCGGCCCGGGCTCTAGCTGGTCGATCAGCTTAGGTCTGGGAACAGGACACCCTGTTCATAAAGAAAGATGACACAGAATTTTTGTGAAATAAAGTAAAACCCCACAGTGTACCCTGGGACTTCAGGACGTGGACAAGACCTCAGAACGAAGCTGTTCTCAACCACACAAAAGAACAGTGACATGTGACCTGGAACGCCAGAACACAAACACTGCCGCTGAGATCCGGACCCTACGCAAAAACGCTGGCTGTATAGAATTCCCAGCATGCAGACATCCCAGGTTGGATACTTGGTCAGCACACACGAGAAGCGGCCATCTGCTTCCCTTCCCCTCACTCTCCCCCTTTGTCTCTCTCTCTCCTCCTCTCGCAGCCAGTGGCTCCATTGGTTTGAGGATGGCTTGGCTGGATCAAGCACTGGCCTCAGACGCTGAGGATGGCAAGGTGAATTTTCAAGCATTGGCTCCAGACAAGGGCTGCCGGATCTCCCAGTCAAGGCACACACAGAATTCTATTGTTCCTCCTCTCGCTTAAAAAGAAAATAAATAAATAAAAATAACCAACGGTACCTCAATTTAAAAAAAGAAAATGTCCCTAAATATAAATAAAATAGCCATGGTGGGCTAGCTCGGTTGCTCAGAACATGGGCCTGAAGCAGAGAGGATGTCAGTTTGCCCCATTCAGGGCATCTACAAGAGCAGATCAATGTTCCTGTCTCACTGTCCGTCTCTCTCCCCCCACCCCCGTCAACCTCCCCTTACTAAAATAAATGTTTTAAAAAATTAAAGCCCAAATAAATAAAATAAAAACCACTAGAGATGTCATCTGCTATAAATAAATAAATACCTCCCCAGATAATCTGGTATTGACAGAGGATTGAAAAACCTGGCTTGCAAGTGGCTAACAGTCTGAAGTGGGAGGGTGGCCTGCACCGGCCCTTCTGGGAGGAGGATTTACCCCAGGACCACTGAATGAGGGGACCCGCCGCCCTGCTTGCTCCATAGCGTCTGGGGCCTTCTGGAGGGTGACCTGCCCCAGGACCACGGAGGAAGCAAAGACACAGAACTGGCTGGGCACCTGTGAAGCCAGAGCCAACAGCACCTCTGAGCGTCTTGTCAGGTGAGGTCATGTTTCCCGCAGAGGGAGAGTACACGGGTGTTGTAGAGAAGTCACTGAGGCACCACAGCCCACAGGAGGCTGTGCTGGCAGATGCTGAACCACAGCCCGGGACCCACTCATTGTCACAAAGCAGATGTGCACTCAAGTCCGCTAAGCACCCGGCACAGAGGAGAGGTGCACGAGACCCTCCTTTGGCTGTCAGGGGTCTTTACTTTTCCTCCCTCTCAGAGCACGTTCATTAAAGCTGGGGACAGTGAGACAGGGAAGGCCTTAGGATAGAGGGAGCAACAGGAGAGCCTAAGCAAGAGTCTAAGAAGAGGAAGGGGGGAGGGGGGGAGAAGCAGACGGGCGCTTCTCCTGTGTGCCCTGACTGGAAATCGAACCTGGGACTTCCACATGCTGGGCCAACACTCTACTACTGAGCTAGGCCAGGGGTTTTGAGCATTTTAATATGGATGGTGGCATTCCTGGGCTTCACCTATCATGTGTCAGTGGTATCCAAAGCCTAGCTGTAAAACCAGAAACATGCCTGACCTGTGGGGGCACAGCAGAGCAAGCATCAGCCTGGAACCCTGAGGTTACCAGTTCAAAACCTGGGCTTGCCTGGTCAAGGCACATATGAGAAGAAATCAATGAACAACTCAAGTGAAGCAACTATGATCTTACTCCTTGTCTCTCTAAAAGCAATAAAGATCTTAAACAAAAACTCAGAAACATCTTCAGACATTGCTCAGTTCCTCAGAGGAGCAAGGTCATCCTGAGGTGAGATGCACAGGTTAGGAGGTGATGAAGAGAGTGATGAGAAAGTGAGTGGAATGGGAGAGAACCTCTGTGAGCTGCGGGTCAGGACACAGCACCGAGGAGGTGGGGTCGTGCTGAGCAGGGTGGCTGTATGGAAGGCTGTATGGAGTGCCCAACAAGAGACCACTTATTCTACCCACCCAACTTCCTAATTTCGCTTTACTTCTCATGAACACAAATCATAATTCCAGTACTATAAACCCCGCATGCTTGGCCCTAAGCCCTGAATTTTCAGCTCTCTGTTCCCTTGACTTGAAAGGTCCACCGTGATTATCTTCAAGCAGAGAAACAACTACGCTGGAGTCAACTCTGGCGTTCCTGATGTGTGGGCTGAGTATTTCTTGGTTGAGGATGACTGTCTTGTCCCTCATAGGCTGTAGTAGGACCTCTGGACTCTGCCCACTAGATGCCAGTACCACCCACAGCCCAGCAGAGACACTCAAATGTGGCCACACACATCACCAAATGTCTCCTGGGGGACAACACTGTCAACTGTTAAGCATCAGGAAACAACGAAAGCAGCACTGAACCTTAGGATATTAGAGGCCTTCATGAAGATACAAGATCATAAAAAAGGTCCATAACCAAGACCTGTGTTTAGAACAACACTTGAAAGCAATAAGAGCAGAGGCCTCCTGACGGCCTTCGCAATTCACCCTCTCCGGGAGAACATCCCATCAATCATGGCCCTGACAACTGGCCTGTCAGGGACACTTGGGCCAACCAGGCTCACTCAGATCCATCTCTGGATTTGAAATAAGAACCTCAGACAGGTCCTGGATGAGAAGCTTAGTTGCTTAGAGAATCATCCCAATAGATCAAATTGCAGGTTCAATCACTAGTTATGACACATTTGTGAATCAACTAATAAAATGCATTTAAGTAAATAAAACAACAAATCAATGTTTCTCTAATTAAAAAAACAAAAAACAAACAAAAACAAAACCCTCAGACAGAGGCCAATCTGTGCTGGGCGCTGGGGAGAGATGTACAGGGAAGTAGGGGCTCAGGGGGCCACTGCTGTCTCAAGGACATACAAGACAGCCCAGCAGCAAAGAAAGACATATAATATAAACATGAAAAAACAGAGACAAGGAATCCGAGCGCCACAGAGAGCACTGAGGAGAAAAGGCCACTTTGAACAGCATGACATGAATAGACTGAGACAGATAAGACAGAACAAAAGACCCAGGAACCAGGACAGAATCCTGGTGGTTCCCAGTTCCTATATCCTACCTTTGAGTTCTATAGAACACTCCCATTTCCTTTCACCAATTTCTAGAGGCAGAGGAAAACTGTGTCTTGCCCAGGGGACACATGGAGATGAAATAAGAAGTGAGTTTAGAAAACAACTGAGGCAGTGCCCTGGCCAGTTGGCTTAGCAGTACAGCGTCGGCCTGGAGTGTGGAAGTCCCGGTTTCCATTCCTAGCTAGGGCACACAGAAGAAGCGCCAGTCTGCTTCTCTACGTTTCCCCCTCTCCTTTCTCCCTCTCTCTTCCCCTCCCGCAGCCAAGGCTCCATTGGAGCAAAGTTGGCCCTGGGCACTGAGGGCCCCTCCCTGGCCTCCGCCTCAGGCTCTAGAATGGCTCTGGCCACAACAAGCAACTCCCCAGATGGGCAGAGCATCGCCTCCTGGTGGGCATGCTGGGTGGATCCTGGTCGGGCACATGCAGGAGTCTGTCCTTCTGTCTCCCCGCTTCTCACTTCAGAAAAATACAAATAAAAACCACCAAAAATCAAAAACATAAAAACAAAAACACAATGACTGAGGCAGTGGACAGGAGAAAAGAGAGGGTCCCGAGTGAGACCTTCTTAACCAGGCTGGTCTAGAGCCAGAGGTGGAATAAAGTGGCAGGTGTCCCCCGTGCAGTGGGGAGCACTTACCCAGAGACACCAGGAGCCTGCAGTTTTCCAGCATCACCTCCTGGTACAGGGTCCTCTGGGCCGGACCCAGTTGTGCCCACTCCTCATGGGTGAAAATCACAGCCACGTCATCGAAGGTCACAGACATCTGGAAAGTCAAATAGATATGTAGAGTTGGCCTTCTAGCCGTGGGATGGGACCAGAGATCAGCTGTGTGTCAGGGCAAAGGTGCAGATATCAAGGCCCAGAGCACCAAGCATCTCCTGAGGGCCGAGCTCTGTGCTAGGCTCAAGAGCAAGGTCAGAATCTGACCTGTGGTGGTGCAGTGGATAGTGTCGACCTGGAATGCTGCAGTCACCGGTTCGAAACCCTGGGCTTACCGGGTCAAGGCACATATGGGAGCTGATGCTTCCTGCTCCTCCCCCCTTCTCTCTCTTCTCTAAAAATGAGGGATCCAGGAAGTGAGAGAAACATTTAAATAATGGTAATGAGCCTAACCAGGTGGTGGCGCAGTGGATAGAGCATCGAACTGGGACGTGGAGGACCCAGGTTCAAGACCCCGAGGTTGCCAGCTTGAGAGCAGGCTCATCAGGTTTGTTTTCTTATTTTTTTATTTTATTTTATTTTTTATAATTTTTTTTTTTAATTATTTATTTATTCATTTTAGAGAGCAGAGGGAGAGATAGAGAGAGAGAGAGAGAAGGGGGGAGGAGCTGGAAGCATCAACTCCCATATGTGCCTTGACCAGGCAAGCCCAGGGTTTCGAACCAGCGACCTCAGCATTTCCAGGTCGATGCTTTATCCACTGCGCCACCACAGGTCAGGCAGGCTCATCAGGTTGGAGCAAGGCTCACCACTTGAGCCCAAGGTCGCTGGCTCGAGCAAGGGGTCACTCGGTCTGCTGTAGCCCCCTGGTCAAGACACATATGAGAAATCAATCATTAAACAACTAAGGAACTGGAACGAAGAATTGATGTTTCTCAACTCTCTCCCTTCCTGTCTGTCCCTCTCTCTGACTGTTTCTGTCATAAAAATAAATGAATAAATAAATAATAATGGTAATGATACCAATTATCAGGTGTATCAGCAGATGCACAATAGCCTAACTGATCCTACAACTGCCTGCCCCATGCTGAGGGCTCCACTTTCTGGTTCAAGAATCTCAAGTCCCCACTTCTGTCTCCTGTGGTTTGCATCCAAACTCTGAAACCCGACGCATGCCAGCTGTGTAACCTGGGGGGCATCATTTCATGTCTCTGAGCTTTGGGTTTTAGATCAGTAACAGTTTCCACATCAGCACTAACATCAGTGACAGCAATTATTGCATGTTCGGTTCGCTTTGGAGTTATTACCACCACAGCCCCTGATGTCAACATCTCATCACCTCTGAGCACATTCCACCAATTCACACAGAGTCTAACGCCTTACTAACCAGAAACAAAATTTTTTTTACAATTCTTTTTTTTTTAATTCAGTGAGAGGAGGGGAGGCAGAGACAGACTCTCGCATGCCCCCAACTGGGGGCCACCTGGCATGCCCACTAGGGGGTGACACCCTGCCCATAAGGGGCATTGCTGAGCAACTGAGCTCTTCTTAGACCCTGAGGTGGAGGCCAAGGAGCCATCCTCAGTTCCTGGGGCCAACTCTATTCAATCAAGCCATGACTGCAAGAGGGGAAGAGAGAGGCAGAGAGAAAGGAGAGGGGGAGAAGCAGATGGGCACTTCTCCTGTGTGCCCTGATCAACAATCGAACCCAGGACATCCACACACTGGGCTGATGCTGTACCACTGAGCCAGCCGGCCAGGGCCCAGAGGCAAGTTTTTAGCACAGGATACTTACATAGGATCTAACATTAACCTGAGCCTCTTCCATTATCTAAATGAATACATAGTAAGGAGATCATGAAGCACTTAGACCTGTTTTTTTGCTACAAAGTTCATTTCTTTCACCTCTAAAAATATACCTGTGGGCCCTGGCCAGGCAGTTCAGGTGGTTAGAATATTGTCTGATACGCCAAGGTTGTGGGTTTGATTCTCAGGGCACATTCAAGAATCAACCAATGAATGCATAAATAAGTGTAACAAGAAGTCAGTGCTCTTTCTCTAAAGGTCAATAAAGATTTTACTTAATTTTCTTTAATTTTAATTTTATTTTCACAGAGAGAGACAGGGACAGACAAACAGGAAGGGAAAGAGATGGGGGGGGACGCTCCAGCTGAGCCAGTGATCCCTTGCTCAAGCTGGCGACCTTGGGCTCAAGCCAGCAACCTCTTGGCTCAAGCAAGAGACCATGAGGTCATGTCTATGGTCCCATGCACAGGCCAGCGATCCCGCAGCCCATAAGCTGGTGAGTCTGTACTCAAGCCAGCGACCTCCGGGTTTTAAACTGGGTCTTCAGCGTCCCAGGTTGATGCTCTATCCACTGTGTGGGAGACGGGCCGTGGGCTGGCGCGGTCGTTGTACCCTTTTAATCCTAAAATCTTCTCAACACTAACCTTTTCTCCAAGCACTTAACTGTTGCATGATGTGGGGTGGTGCACTCTTATGAGGAAACCAATTTATGCCTCAGATGAGTAGCTTTGTATCAGAGACTTTCCTATTTGTATATTAGATTAAAGGCTTTAATTTTCTATGCTATATAATAAAGCAAAGATGGGGGCTCACTCTCTCTGATATTGCCATCAGCATTAAAGAGGCCTCTCAATCCCATCCTCTTTTCTCGGTAAGTATTTTCTTAATTCCGCACCTTTCTCCCTCAGGACCTGGAATTACTGGCTGCTCTGGTTTGCAGCAACACCGTCTGATCTGGCAAAAACGATTTTACATATAAATGAGCACAGATGGAGAAGCACGGACTTCACAGAAACGGTGGCACCTACCTAAGTAACGTCTAGGCCTGAACTGGCTTCCCACACCCTTCGTTCTCCCAACTCCCAGGCACATTCCACAACGAATCATTAACCTCTTCCTGCAGAAATCCTGAAATCACTTACCCCAGAGAACGGGATACTTCGGGACCAAGGAGCATAAATGAGGAAGTAAGGATAACACAGGCTGCGACTGTGAGAAGCCTTGGACTGATCAGGGCTTGTCGTGGGCAAGGATGGGTGACACTCTGCTAAAGACCACGCACTGTCACGGTCTGAGATGTATCTCAGCAGCTGTGGGAACCGGGGAGACCCCTCGCTGGGCCTCCTCAAACAACCTACTGACCTCGCCTCTGTCGGTGCACTTACGCCTGGAAATAAATGCTCGTCCCTCCTCAGGCCCCAATACCCACAGTCACCTGTTAGGAGAGGACAGGCAAGCCTGACCAGGCGGTGGCGCAGTGGACAGTGTCGGACTGGGACGCGGAGGACCCAGGTTAGAAACCCCGAGTTCGCAGATTTGACCCGAAAGATCGCTGGCTTGAGCAAGGGGTCACTCGGACTGCTGAAGTCCCCCGGTCAAGGCACATATGAGAAAGCAATCAATGAACTAAGGAACCACAACGAACTGATGCTTCTCATCTCTCTCCCTTCCTGTCTGTCCTTCTCTCTGACTGTCACTGACACACAAAGAGGGCGGGTCTCTGCACCACGTGGAGAAGGTCCCGGTCTCTCAGCCCCTCACCAACCACCTGTCAGAGGCCCGGCGCCATCCACGACTGGGGACAAACGAAGCGGGAACACACGACACCTGCAAACGCAAAGGCGGCGGCTGTCCGGTCTCCTCGCCAGTCAGTTCCAACGTCCCCGTCCACTCACCTGCGTGTGGCAGGTAGGCGACAACGCCATCGTGCGACCGCGGGGATGAAGGACGGGCGCGACCCGGCGGGGCACCGGGAAACACCCCAGTTACGGGGACTCGCACACCGGACACAGAGGCGGAGACGAGGCCTCACCTTTCGGGAAGGAGCGCTGACGACAGGCCTGAAGATACGGCCCCGCGTACGCCGGGCCTGGCCCGTCGACCAAACTGCAGACAAATGGCGTCGCGGAGAGCAACCCGGAAATCCCGCCCACGTACACATGCCGCCGGAAACACCTCTGTGCTGGGCCCTCATTGGCCAGTGCCTGCGTATCAGACGTAGGAAACCCAGCCTTCTGGTAACGTAGTCCCTAACAGCCCCATAGCTGACGATGGGAGAAGTGCCTTAGCGAGGACATCAGTCTCTGAGCAAAATGCCCACGAACCCCATAAATTGACGGGAAATAGAGGCTCTGAGGTTGAGATTTTCGCTCATTTAAGGGCCTGGCCCTCGGCTCGCCTGGTGACTTTTCCATTCCCATTACTACTTCCAACATTTTCTTCTGGAGAGACAAAAGAACCCGAAGCCTTTCCGG
Source organism: Saccopteryx leptura (assembly GCF_036850995.1). Classification (NCBI taxonomy): domain Eukaryota; kingdom Metazoa; phylum Chordata; class Mammalia; order Chiroptera; family Emballonuridae; genus Saccopteryx; species Saccopteryx leptura. The sequence continues at coordinate 81,844,876 of NC_089505.1, read as the reverse complement.
GGCGGGGGCTACTTCCTGAGGCTGACGACGGAAGTCCCGCCTCAACACTGAGCACCCCCTCACCGCTTCTACCCAGGAGGTGTTTTGACTAGAATCTCCTATTGTATGATGTTCTGAGCCACGCGTTTGGGCCCAAAGCACGCGAACGGATCTGTAATCGCTTGAGTTGGGGAAAGCCAAGTGAAGGCCTGGAGGAAAATTCGGGACTCCCATTTCCAATATGGCCAAATTTAAATATATGAATCCACAAGATGTCAGTCATGTAGACATGTCAACCTATGACAATGTTGGGAGAGAGTAGGAGCCTGGATATGTAAATTTGGTGGTTATCTGACAGTTTTGGGTTTTTTTTTTAAAGTCTTGATACTAGATGAGTCCATCAAGAAAATGAGTGTAGACGGGAGAGGAGACAGGACATAGTATGAACCGTGGACCAACACAATTGCACCAAGTGGTTGATGACAAAACCCAGCAAACGCATGTTACGGGTCCCAGCATCCACCCAAAGGTGTATATAAAGCAATTTTAGAAGTAAACAATGGTGGACTGTGTTTTTTATTTTTCTTTTTAATAACTGTGGAATGCCTGATCTGTGGTGGTGCAGTGGATAGTGTTGACCTAGAATGCTGAGGTTGCTGGTTCAAAACTTGGGATTTGCCTGGTCAAGGCACATCCGAGAAGCAACTCCTACAAGTTGATGTGTCCTACTCCTCACTCCAACTTCTCTTTCTCTCAAGTCAATAAGTAAAATCTTCAAAAAACTAAAAATTAAAAAAGCAGAGGAGCAAAGCCTGACTGGTGGTAGCGCAGTGGATAGACGATTGACCTGGGCTACTGAGGTCTCAGGTTCAAAACCCCAAAATTGCCAGCTTGAGTGTGGGCTCACCTGTTTCAGTGCGGGGTTGACAGTTGTAACATGGAGCCACTGAAATTATCCCAGGGTTGCTGCCTTGAGCCCAAAGATTGCTGGCTTGAGCTCCCAGTCAAGGCACGTATAAGCAGCAATTAGGCCCTGGCCAGTTGGCTCAGTGGTAGAGCATCGGCCTGGCGTGCAGGAGTCCCGGGTTTGATTCCTGGCCAGGGCACACAGGAGAAGCGCCCACCTGCTTCTCCACCCCTCCCCTCTCCTTCCTCTCTGTGTCTCTGTTCCCCTACCGCAGCCAAGGCTCCATTGGAGCAAAGTTGGCCTGGGCGCTGAGGATGGCTCTGTGGCCGCTGCCTCAGGCGCTAGATATGGCTCTGGTTGCAACAGAGCGACGCCCCAGATGGGCAGAGCATCGCCCCCTGGTGGGCATGCCAGGTGGATCCCAGTTGGGCACATGTGGGAGTCTAACTGCCTCCCCGTTTCCAACTTCAAAAAAATACCAAAAAAAAAAAAAAAAAAAAAAAAAAAAGCAAGCATGACCAGGCGGTGGCACAGTGGATAGAGCGTCGGACTGGGATGCAGAGGACCCAGGTTCGAGACCCTGAGCTCGCCAGCTTGAGTGCAGGCTCATCTGGTTTGAGCAAAATCCCAGCAGCTTGAACCCAAGGTCGCTGGCTCCAGCAAGGGGTTACTCGGTCTGCTGAAGGCCCGCGGTCAAGGCACATATGAGAAAGCAATCAATGAACAACTAAGGTGTTGCAACACGCAATGAAAAAGTAATGATTGATGCTTCACATCTCTCTCCGTTCCTGTCTGTCCCTGTCTATCCCTCTCGCTGACTCACTGTCTCTGTAAAAAAAAAAAAAAAAGTGCCAGAACTGTAAGTTGATGCTTCTTATCTTCCACCCTCTCACTAAAAATAATAATAATAATAAAAATAACTGTGGAACGAAGAGAATTAAAATGCAGTTCTCATGATTTGAAGATGCATATGAATTGAGAAATGGAATCAGGGAGTATAGAAAATGCATTAAGAGATTTTATTTTTTTAATATGTGAGAATAAAAAAAGATAAGTATAGTGACAGAATGTTAATTAGATCAAGAAATGAAGAGTATTGATCAGTTCTGCAAGTACTAAAATATATATTTAAAAATATATATTTATCTGTGTATATGTATGTGTATGTATGCATATATTTAGGGATGTATACTTAAACATATATGTATGGGTAGTATAGATGTCAGAGTTTTAAATTATTTTTATTTTTTATTTAATCATTTTTTAGAGCAGAGAGAGAGAGAGAGAAAGGGGGGGGGAGCAGGAAGTAACTCCCATATGTGCCTTGACCGGGCAAGCCCAGGGTTTTGAACTGGTGACCTCAGTGTTCCAAGTCAACACTTGATCCATTGCGCCACCACAGGTCAGGCTATGTCAGTTTTATTCCAGGTAAATGGCTTACGATGGTGGCCTGGCAAATCCACACCCACACGGTAGAGGGCAGGCTGAAAACTCTTCAGCCAGAGCTATTCTGCAGTCTGGAGGCTGAATTTTTTCCTAAGGGGATACTTACTTTTCAAGGCTCTTCAACTGCTTGGATAAAGCCCACTTGTTTAAAGTTAACTGATTTCAGATGATAAACACATCTACAAAATATCTTCAAAGCAACACCCATGTTACTGTTTGATCCAATGACTTTGTAATGTAGCCTCACCAAGCTTACTCACAAAATTGGCGATCATTCTCCACTGCTTGTTAACTTGATGCACATAGACAGAAATTTAACCCATACCTCATCTAAAAAAAAACACCAAAAAATCCACATTGTATAAAAAGATGTACTATTGTCTAACAAGATCAAATCTGGCATTAATCCATCTGATGGATATTACATGTGGTGGGTTACATATGATGAACGTAGTATGATCGTCTTAGATCTATCAGTTGAATATTAAATAATCTCATATTGTAACAGCATGGATGCACTTGTGGCTAATAAAGAAATTTAATGAGGGTTTTATATCTTTGAGGAAAGAAAAAGAAATATTATTAGGTCTCCATGCATATTAAGTAGAAAAATCAATGAGAACAAACCTTTCAGAGGTTAGTTTTTTATTGTTTTGTTTGTTTGTTTTTGGTTTTTTTTTGTATTTTTCTGAAGTTGGAAACGAGAAGGCAGTCAGACAGACTCCCGCATGCGCCCAACCAGGAATCACTCGGCATGCCCACCAGGGGGCGATGCTCTGCCCATCTGGGGCGTTGCTGTATTGAAACCAGAGGCATTCTCGCACCTGAGGCAGAGGCCACAGAGCCATCCTCAGCGCCCGGGCCAACTTTGCTCCAATGGAGCCTTGGCTGCAGGAGGGGAAGAGAGAGACAGAGAGGAAGGAGAGGGGGAGGGGTGGAGAAGCAGATGGGCGCTTCTCCTGTGTGCCCTGGCCGGGAATCAAACCTGGGACTCCTGCACGTCAGGCTGACGCTCTACCACTGAGCCAACCGGCCAGGGCCCAGAGGTTAGTTTTTTAAATTTCCTTTCTTTTCCCCCAGTTCATAGTCTATATAACTTCTCTATAAGAATTTGTTTCTGCAAGGCTTGAGGAATAACTACATCTGTTTTCCTTGTAACTGCAGGGAAACAGGAAATAATTTCTTACCTGCAGAATCCTTTTTCAGAAGTTTAGATACTTCTTACCAATTGGTATGAAAATATCTATACCATATAGTGTTAGGTAAAAATACCTAAAATACAAGATTAAACACATTATGCTACCTTTTGGCAAATAAAAGAAGGGAAAATGTTTTTTTTTGAGACAGAGATAGGAAGGGAGAGAAATGAGAAGCATCAACTCCACTATAGTTGTACACTGATTGCTTCTCATACGTGCCTGGATGGGGTCAGTGGCGTGAGGTCAAGCCAGTGACCTGAGGTCAAGCCAGAAACCATGGGATCATGTCAATGATCCCACGCTCAAGCCAGTGACCCCACACTAAAGCAGGTGACCTTGAGTTTTTTTTTTTAATTTATTCATTTTACAGAGGAGAGGGCGAGACAGAGAGAGAGAGAGAAAGGAGAGACAGAGAAAGAGAAGGGGGGGAGGAGCTGGAAGCATCAACTCCCATATGTGCCTTGACCAGGCAAGCCCAGGGTTTCGATCATGCAACCTCAGCATTTCCAGGTCGATGCTTTATCCACTGCACCACCACAGGTCAGGCAACCTTGAGTTTTGAACATGAGACCTCGATATCCCAGGATGAGGCTCTATCCACTGTGCCAGCATTGGACAGGATAAAATAAGAAAATTTTAATATACATTTGTTTTTCCAAAAGAAAAATCACTCCACAATTTACTTGTGAGTCAGGGAATAAGTAGGAATGAAGAAGCCACTCACTACTTTTTCACAATATTTTATTTTAATGCCATACACGTGCAGTTCCTATAAAAAAATTTCAAAAATCAGTTGCATTGTAACCTGATCGGTGGTGGCGCCATGGATAAAGCATCCACCTGGAATGCTGAGGTCACTGGTTCGAGACCCAAAGGCCTGCCCAATCAAGGTACATATGGGAGTTACTGCTTATCACTCTTCCCCACCCTTTTCTCTCTTCTCCACATCTCTCTATAAAAAAAATCAATAAAGTATTTTAAAAATCAATTGTATTACTTTAAATATACACATAATTTTCTAGATTGTGATCCAAGGCTTTATATCATACTAAAATGTCTTTAGTATGTCTTTGTGCTAGACACTGTTTTAAATTCTGGATACAGGTTTGGCCAGAAAGCTATGTTGGTTACAGCACTGTCCAAAGCACACAGATTGCAAGTCAATCCCCGGTCTGGGCACATACAGGTACAGATTGATGTTCCTGTCTTTCTCTCTCCTTTCCTTACTCTCTCACTAAAATAAATAAATGAAAATAAAAATAAGTTTTTGGATACAGGAAAAAATAAAACAAAAACCCTAATGAGCAGTATTAACAGGAGGAAAATATTTAGAGAGACAGAAAGTAAACAATAGTTACAATAAAGAAGTCAAATGTATTCTCTGGCCAAATGGCTTGGTTGTTTGGGGTGTGGTCCTGAGGTGCAGAGCTTCCTGGTTCAGTCCCCAGTCGGGGCACATGCAGGAGCAGCTCAATGTTCCCGTCCTTTCCTCTCTTCCTCCTTACCCTCTCGCTAAAATCAATACATTTAAAAAAAAAAAAAGAAGAAAGTTCTGGCCGGTTGGCTCAGTGGTAGAGCGTCAGCCCGGTGTGTGAAAGTCCCAGGTTCGACCCCTGGCCAGGGCACACAGAAGCGCCCATCTGCTTCTCCACACTTCCTCCTCTCCTTTCTCTCTCTCTCTTCCCCTCCTGCAGCTAAGGCTCCACTGGAGCAAAGTTGGCCTGGGCGCAGAGGACGGCTCTATGGCCTTCGCCTCAGGCATTAGAATGGCTCCAGCTGCAATGGAGCAAGGTCCCAGATGGGCAGAGCAACTCCCCCTGCTGGGCATGCCAGGTGGATCCCGGTCAGGGGCATGTGGGAGTCTGTCTCTCTGCCTCTGCTTCTCACTAAAGAAAAAAAAAAAGTAAAGTATGTATGAAAAGTTAATCAGTGCTAAGACAACAAAAAGGAGAGGGAAGAGGAGAGTCAAGTGAATATGGATGCCGGTAAGGTTAGGGTGTTGTTTTGTCATTTTTATTAGGATGATCAGAGAAGAGCTCATGGAGAAGGTGACATACAACTGAAGTCAACAAGGAGGTGGTAGGGGAACATGTGGAGATGGCAGGGGAGGGGAAATGTCCTGGCACAGACTTAAAAGTAAGTGTGTGTCCAGTCAGTGTATGAAATGGGAAGCTCACGTGGAGTCAAACAGAAAGAACATGCCTATAAGGACTTTGGCTTTGACTCTGAGAGGAAGAGACCACTGCAGTCAGGGTTTTGCGTAGAAGAGTCCATCCTAAGAAGGTATCTTAAATGTAATGGCTCAAACCAACATGCACCTATTATTTCACACTCTCAGTCGGTCAGTTCAGTGTTAAGTGATTTGTCAGCTTCAACATTTTACAAAGCTGTGAAATTAGTAAGAATTGAAGGTCCAACAGAGGAACAACACACTTCATAACTCACTCAGCTGATTGCTAGTTTATTTTCCAGTGTTTGTAGGACTGAAGACTTGTTTCTATTTCTTTCTTTCTTTTTTATTAAGTGTGAGGCAGAAAGAAAGACTCCTGCATGTGCCTGACTGAGATCCACCCAGCAAGCCCATATGGAGTGATGCTCCACTCATTTTGGGCCATTGCTTGGCAACAGAGCTATTTCAGCGCCTGAGGCAAGGCCATAGTGCCATCCTCAGTGCCTGGGGCCAACTTGCTCGAATGAGCCATGGCTGTGGGAGAGGGAAGAAGAGAGAGAGAGAAAGAGAGAGAGAGAGAGAGAAAGAGGAAAGGTGGAGAAGCAGATGGTTGTTTCTCTTGTGTGCTCCGACCTGGAATCAATCCAGGACTTCCACATGCAGGGCTGAGGTTCTACCACTGAATCAACTGGGCAGGGCCTTGAAGACTTGTTTCTTGATGTCTGTCACTAAAGATCACACAGACCCTAGAAATTTCTTATTATATGGGCCTACTAAAATGACCACCTGCTCATCGAGTCTGCAAGGAAGAGACAATCTGAGAGATGGGTCATGCCATCCCATGTAACATAACCATGTGTACAGATTATGACATACATACCATCACCTCTGGCATACTTCGTATGTTTCAAAGTAAGGTACAGGTCTGGCTCACAGTCAAGGAGAGAGGAGGACATATAAGGGCTAGAACACCAAAAGGCAGGATTATGAGGCGCACACTGGTCACCCTAGAGACCACCAGCCACACGTTTTCAGAAGTTCACCCAGACTCTTGGAAGAACAGACTCTAGTTGAGATGAGGATGGAAGCAGAGAACACAGGGGTTATTATTGGAACTCAGAAGATTTCATGGGTCAGATCAGAATACGGTGGAGAAACCCTGGCTGCTTACCTTACTTGTCTGGAGTGCTGTCCAATATGCAAACGTCATGTGTTCCATGGCCGGTGAGGGCACATATAAAGATCAACCAATGAATAAATGGAACAAATTGATGTTTCTCTCTCTCTCCCACCCTCCCTCCCTCTTTCCCATTCTCTCAAATAAAAAATCAATAAGGTGGAGAAACGTTCTCATTTCTAAGTTTCAAGAAAACCACGAAGAAACTGCTGCAGGACCTTCACACAGGTTTATCAATGAACATTTACTCACACTTCCTTTATCATCCTCATTCTCCACTGACTGGTGGACTAGTGACTTTTGGGTTTCATGGAATTATTGTCAGTTCAGAGTCAGTGTCCAGTAGTTTCTAAAATGTCTAATTCATCTTTTCCCACCATGTACACTTATCCTGGTAAATGGTCCCTTTGGGGAAGGCTGGGAGAGAGAATATTGGTATGAATTTTCTGTCGTGCACCATGGGCCTTCCTCCAGGGGACCTAAGTCACCCCTCCATTCAAGGGGTTCTCAATCTGTAAAATGGCCCAAGTCTGGGAATTCACTGACAGGCTGTGACTGTCTGTTTTTAAGATTCGAGTTCGATTTTATTCACTTAACCTAGGACTTTTATGTTATATGGATCAAGTAAGAGTTGAGTAGGCGTCCTATAGATTTCTCTTCTAGGAACACCATTGTTAGTAGCCGATGCCGTAGGTCTGTGTGCCTGGGAATATTCTGACTGTTGCCCCTCATGGTACCCTCCCCCACCTTGCCTTTGGCAGGTGAGTGCTGCCCTTGGCTCCTGCCCCCACTGGGGTCCAATTACTCCCATTGCATTTAGGTTTTCCACTTCTCACAGTATGGTCTGGCCTCCAGAGAAGAAGGATCAGGGAGCTTCTCAAGGATGTTGGGGCTTCCTCACAAATTTATGTCTCAAAGTACAGCAATACCTTGGTTTTCATTGATTTCGGTTATCATCGGTTTTGGTTTTCATCGATTTTTTTCTGCGAGAAATTTATCTTGGTTTCCATCAGTTGCCTCAGATTTCATAGATGTGCCCACGTGACCTCACTAATTTTGCAAAAACAATGGGCAACCCCGAGTTCTCCTGCTCAGTGTGGCAAGTTTCTCGGTGTGTGGGCATCACCCCATGCATCTAGCCAAACAATTCCATTGCTTTCCAGTGTTTTTAATTGATTGCAAGTGCTAATACTATGATTATATGTAAGTGATGACTGTGTATATGGTATTCGGTGTAATGTGTTTGTGATTTTCAGTTTCAAAATGTACATAACGCACATAAGATAAAATCACATGTGCTCAAATCTCATTGTCTCTGTTAAGTGTTTTGCTTGCTAATAAGTTAACCCGTTCCTTTTAGCTCCCTCATGGGACCAAAAAAAGTTTCTATTTATTCTTTACATTAGTCTTTTATATTCATTTTATATTAACTTCTTATTGGTTTAAGTATTAAACACTACATTTATTCTCTATAAAATGTTTTTGGTATGTATTTTGGAGTGTCTTGAACGAATTAATTAGATTTACATGGATTCATATGGAAATAATTGCCTTGGTTTTCATTGGTTTCAGGTTTCATCAATTGTTTTCGGACAAATTATTGACAAAAACCGAGGTATTGTTGTACTGAAGAATGGCACGTCTTATGGACCACCTAGTGTAGGTGAGTCGATCTGTTTTAAATTTTCACTTAATTTATTGGGGAGATGAAAATATAATTTATTGGGGTGATGCCAGTCAATAAAATTAAATAAGTTCAGGTGTACAGTTCTATAATACATCATATATAAAATGTATTGTGTGTTCACCATCCCAAGTCAAGTCTCCTTCCATCACCAATTAACCCCCTTTACCCTCTCCTACCTCCCCCACCCCCTTTCCCTCTAGTCATCACCATACTGTTGTCTGTTTCTATCAAATTTTATTCTTCTTAATCCCTTCACCATTTCCGCCCAGCCCCGTACTGAGTCAGTCTTAAATGACAAATCCTCTCCAACACTCAAATCTCCCCAAGTCTTTGAATCCCTTCCTCTACACGAAACCATGGAAGTTGAGCATTTCCGATTTGCTCACGGTGCGCCATCTTTTATCCGTGGTTCAGCCAACCAAACTGTTAAGAGCCCTTTCTGACTCCCTGAGCAGCAACATTAGATGCAGAATTTGTCTCTGCTTCATGAGCCTGGATGAAGATATTCAGCCTGATCCAACTTCATATTCCTTCCACCACCATCTCACATCCTAATCCACCTCACATTCTGTTCTCCAGAAAACTCAAGTGGTTCTTTTGTGGCTTAATGCACAGCCTTGTGGTCATATTAGGACCTCAGCTTTAGGAGCCTGCTGGACTAGAGTCAGTTATAGGTCTAAGACCATGAGGGGTGTTGGGAGTGGGTCCCAGGGAGGTTCAGCACTGCCTCGAATGTCAGCTGCCTCAGGGAGTGGGAACACCCTCACTGTTTCCTCAGGAAGGGCAGGGTTAATTCTCTCGGAGGTGGAAGGGTGGATAGGAAGTGGGTAACATGGTGTGGGGAGGTCCCTTCCACTGTGGATGGAGAGATCTTCCCACTGTCAGAAAAAACACTCATCAGAATACAGGATCTCCGTGCCGCCATTTTTATCAAGGTCTTCCCACATCCCTCTATGCCAGTTTCCTGGATCCCGTTCTTTCCTAATGACCGCCCTCACTTTAATAGTTTGATATCCTGTGAGGTTGGGAGTTCATTCCTGTTGTCATTCAATCAATCCCAGGATTGATTTTCAACAATTTCAGCCTTCTGTTTACAGGAGATAAGGGTCTCCTTCAGGGCACACACAGGAACTCTTAGGTCATTTATTGGGTGTGTGAGCTGGGAATTGGAATCCCTGCTCTCACCCTTTCTTCACCACTTTGTCCAGCAGTGTGAGCCACCGACCAAAACCATTGTATTTTTCTGTTTGAACGTATCATACACAGCCCTGGCCACGTAACTCACTTGGTTAGAGCATCATCCGATACACCATGATTGTGGGTTTAATCTCCAGAAAGAACACATACAAAAATCAACCAATGAATGCACAGATAACTAGAAGAATTCAATGTTTCTCTCAAATCAGTAAATAAAAAATTTTAAAAGCCAATGGAGATATTTTGAGTATCTTTTTTTTTTTAAGTGAAAGAGAGACAGAAAGAGACAGAAACAAGAAGGGATAGAGATGAGAAGCATCAACTTGTGGTTACAGCATGATAGTTGTTCACTGTTTGCTTCTTTTATGTGCTTTGACAGCGGGAGGGGTGACTCCAGCCATGCTGGTGATCCATTACTTCATGCCAACCACCTCGGGCTCAAGCCAGTGACATGGGATCGTGTTGATGATCCCTTGCTCAAGTCGGCCACCCCATGCTCAAGCTGAATGGGCCCACACAGAAGCTGGCAACCTTGGCTTTCAACCTGGGGCTTCCGGGTCCCAGGCTGATGTTCTATCCACTGTGCCACCACCAATCAGGCAAGGATGAATTTTACTAATTTGTTCTAGGTTTTCTGGAATAAGCTCTGTAGTCTGATTAGATTTAAAGTTATTAATGGCTCTATTTCCAATAGTGAGGAGAGCATTGATAGTCTATGGTGTGAACTGTTTATAGAGAAACTCAAAATAGCCTGACTACTGGTAGCACAGTGGATAGAGCATTGACCTAGTATGCTAAGAACCCAGGTTGAAATCCCAAGGTCGCCGGCTTCAATGCGGGCTCATTCGACTTGAGCACAGGCTCACTAGCTTGAATGAAGGGTCACCGGCTTGAGCGTGGGATCATTGACATGATCCCATAGTTGCTGGCATGAGCCCAAAGATCGTAGGCCTGAAGTCCAAGGTTGCTGGAGTAACCTAGGGGTCATTGGCTTGGCTGTAGCCCCCTAGTCAAGGCATGTATGAGAAGCAATCAATGAACAACTGAGGTGCCGCATCTACGACTTGATGCTTCTCATCTCTTTCCTTTCCTGTGTCTGTCTCTCTTGTTAAGAAAAGAGACCTGGCCTGACCTGTGGTGGCGCAGTGGATAAAGCGTTGACCTGGAAATGCTGAGGTCGCCGGTTCGAAACCCTGGGCTTACCTGGTCAAGGCACATATGGGAGTTGATGCTTCCAGCTCCTCCCCCCTGTCTCACTCTACTCTCTCTCTCTGCCTCTCTCTCCTCTCTAAAATGAATAAATAAAATTAAAAAATAAAAAAAAATTAAAAAAAAAAAAGAAAAGAGACCTGACCTGTGGTGGTGCAGTGGATACAGTATCAACCTGGAATGCTATGGTCACCGGTTCAAAAACCCCAGGGTTACTCAGTCAAGGCACATATGAGAAGCAACTACTGAGAGTGGATACTTCCCATTCTTCCCCCTTCCTTTTTCTCTCTCTTCTCTAAATATCAATAAATAAAATCTTTAAAAAGAAAACTCATCCTTAATATATATAGTCAGAGTTAAAATTTAAGAAAATATGCAGAAGTAAGCAAAGAGTTATCATCTGATAAGACTCAATAAATATAGTCATTATTCCTTATCTTTGGGGTACTGGTTCCAGGACTTCCTCCAGATACCAAAATCCAAGGATGCTCAAATACTTTACTTAAAATAGCATAGTAATGCCTGAGTGGTGGTGGTGCAGTGGGTAGAGCATTGACTTGAGATGCTGAGGTCCCAGGTTCGAAACCCCAAGGTCACTGTCTTGAGGGCAGGCTTGCCAGCTTGAGCGTGGGGGTCATTGGCTTGAGTGTGGGATCCATATGATCCCACAGTCACTTGCTTGATCCTAAAGGTCGCTGGCTTGAATTCAGCCCAAGGTTGCTGACTTGAGCAAGGGGTCATTGGCTCAAGTGGGCCTCCCCAACCCATCATGGCAAATATGAGAAGCAATCAGTAAACAACAAGAGTGATACAACTATGAGGTGATGCTTCTCATCTCTCTCCCTTCCTGCCTTTCTTTCTTTCTGTCTGTCTCTGTTAAAAAAAAAAATGGTATAGTAATGCCTGGCCTGTGGCAGCACAGTGGATAGAGCGTCAACCTGGAATGCTGAGGTCACCAGTTCAAAACCCTGGGCTTGCCCTGTCAAGGCACATACTACAAGCAATCAATGAACAATTAAAGTGAAGCAACTCTGAGCTGATACTTCCTGCTCCCCAACCCGATCCAAACCCTTCTGTGTAAAAATCAATAAATAAAATCTTTAAAAATAAAACAGTAAAATAAAAAGTAACTTTTAAAAGTGTAGTAATTTGGGCCCTGGCCAGTTGGCTCAGTGGTAGAGCATCAGCCCAGCATGTTGAAGTCCCCGGTTCGATTCCCAGCCAGGGCACACAGAAGTGCCCATCTGTTTCTCTACCCCTCCCCCTCTCCTTTCTCTGTCTCTCTCTTCCCCTCCTGCAGCCAAGGCTCCATCAGAGCAAAGTTGGCCTGGGTGCTGAGGATGGCTTCATGGCCTCCGCCTCAGGAAGAGCTCAGTTGCTGAGCAACAGAGCAGTACCTCAGATGGGCAGAGCATTGCCCCCTGGTGGGCATGCCGGGTGGATCCGAGATGGCCGCATGCGGGAGTCTGTCTGCCTGCCTCCCCACTTCTCACTTCAGAAAAAAAAAAAAAAGTGTAGTAATTTGAGGTGAAGAATATACAAATATAACATACAAATGTATTATATCATACATCTAAAACTTACATAATTTTGTTAACCAACATCATCACAACAAATTCAGTAGAAAAAGAAAATTTAAAAAATGACAAAGTGTCACTCTAACTTACACAGTCATCAAACATTTTGCGTGTTTCTCTAAGCACTAGAAATGATCCACTGTAAGGACCAACGCAGAATTTTTTCCTCTTTCAAACCCAGATTCCCAACCTTGGGCTAACTCCCAGAACTGGTATAATCCTACTGAAAATTGTCTGCAGAGTTTCAGCTCATTTCTTAGAAGTTTCCTCAAATCCAGAGTTGTAGCTTCTTGGTCCTCACTGCTTCTGTACTTCTCAGATATTTTCCCCCTCTGATATCTTTAAAAATATAATTTTTGCCCTGGCCGGTTGGCTCAGCGGTAGAGCGTCGGCCTAGCGTGCAGAGGACCCGGGTTCGATTCCCGGCCAGGGCACACAGGAGAAGCACCCATTTGCTTCTCCACCCCTCCGCCGCGCTTTCCCTCTCTGTCTCTCTCTTCCCCTCCTGCAGCCAAGGCTCCATTGGAGCAAAGATGGCCCGGGCGCTGGGGATGGCTCTGTGGCCTCTGCCCCAGGCGCTAGAGTGGCTCTGGTCGCAACATAGCGACACCCAGGATGGGCAGAGCATCGCCCCCTGGTGGGCAGAGCATCGCCCCTGGTGGGCGTGCCGGGTGGATCCCGGTCGGGCGCATGCGGGAGTCTGTCTGACTGTCTCTCCCTGTTTCCAGCTTCAGAAAAATGAAAAAAATAAAAAAATAAAAAATAAAAATAATTTTTGTCTGGCTTTTCTAGTTGTTCTTGGTGGGAACATGAGCCTATTATAAATTATTTCATCTTTTCCAGAATCATCAACTGTATCCCACTACTTTTGATACTTAAAATTTTCATTATCACGCAGTTCTAACTAGTTTTTATATTTTTATTCCAAGAATAACTCAAAAATGTTTTTAAATTTCCACACATATACTTTATTATTTTTTAAATATTTTAAATTGATTGATTTGAGAGAGACACATCGTTGATCCATTTACTTGTATACACATCGATTGCTTTTTTTTAATATATATATATTTTTAGATTTTATTTATTCATTTTTAGAGAGAGAGAAGAGGGGGAGGAGCAGGAAGCACCAACTCCTGTATGTGCCTTGACCAGGCAAGCCCAGGGCTTTGAACCAGCGACCTCAGCATTCCAGGTCGACGCTTTATCCACTGTGCCACCGTAGGTCAGGCCGATTGCTTCTTGTACAGGCCAATTGGAGACCGAAAGTGTGAACTTGGTGCGCTGGGACAACACTTTATCCACTGAGTCATCCGGTCAGGGCAAAAGCACACACACATATATTTTAAACAATTCTATTTTTGTCTCTTCTTTTTCTTCTTCTTTTACCAAGTGAGAGGAGGAGAGATAGAAAGACTCTCACATGCGCCCTGACCAGGATCTACCAGGCAACACTTGTCTGTGGCCAATGCTCTGCCCACCTAGGGCCATGCTCCCAACTGAGCTATTTTTAGTGCTTGAGGCAGAGGCTCCATGGAGCCATCCTCAGCGCCCAGGCCAATGCACTCAAACCAATGGAACCATGGCTGAAGGAGGAGAAGAGAAAGAGAGAGAGAGAGAGGTAGAGGTGAGGGGGAGGGGTGGAGAAGCAGAGAGTCGCTTCTCCTGTGTGTCCCGACTATGAATCAAATCCGAGGCATCCACACAGTGGGGCGACACTCTACCACTGAGCCAACTGGCCAGAGCCTAAACAATTCTTTTCTGCTATTGATTGTAATAATTATATTATGATCAGTTTAAAAAAATGTCCCAAAAGATTCCAACACTTTATAACAGTAAAGATGTGCTTTTCTTTTGGCCAACAATGGGTCTATTTTTTTTTTTTTAAGATTTTATTTATTCATTCTAGAATGGAGGGGGGAGAGGGGGGAGGAGCAGGAAGCATCAACTCCCATCTGTGCCTTGACCCAGCTATCCCAGGGTTTCAAACCAGTGACCTCAATGGGTCAATTTTCAAAAATACTACATTTGGGCTTGAAAAGAATGTTTGTTTACTAGTTGTTGAATCTATCAGATCAAGTTTGTTAATCATGTGCTCTTATCTTCCATTTCAAAACATCTGGGAAAATTTTTCAAAATAAATTTTTGATAATATATTATAATCTTCAACTATAATGGTAAATTTATCAACCTCTGTTTTATTATTTATTTATTTATTTGTATTTTTCCGAAGTTGGAAACGGGGAGGCAGTCAGACTCCTGCATGCACCCGACTGGGATCCACCCGGCATGCCCACCAAGGGGCAATGCTCTGCCCATCTTGGGGCGTCACTCTGCCGCAATCAGAGCCATTCTAGCGCCTGAGGCAGAGGCCACAGAGCCATCCTCAGCGCCCGGGCCAACTCTGCTCCAATGCAGCCTTAGCTGCGGGAGGGGAAGAGAGAGACAGAGAGGAAGGAGAGGGGGAGGGTGGAGAAGCAGATGGGCGCTTCTCCTGTGTGCCCTGGCCGGGAATCAAACCCGGGACTCCTGCACGCCAGGCTGACGCTCTACCGCTGAGCTAACCAGCCAGGGCTCAACCTCTGTTTTAAGTACGTAAACTTTAAAAAATAAATTGCACTCATATTATTAGGTAATTAAAAGTTTAATGTGCTTTAAAAAACGTAGTATCTAGGCTCTGGCCGGTTGGCTCAGCGGTAGAGCGTCGGCCTGGCGTGCAGAAGTTCCGGGTTCGATTCCCGGCCAGGGCACACAGGAGAGGCGCCCATCTGCTTCTCCACCCCGCCCCCTCTCCTTCCTCTCTGTCTCTCTCTTCCCCTCCCGCAGCAAGGCTCCATTGGAGCAAAGATGGCCCGGGCGCTGGGGATGGCTCCTTGGCCTCTGCCCCAGGCGCTAGAGTGGCTCTGGTCGCAACAGAGCGAAGCCCCAGAGGGGCATAGCATCGCCCCCTGGTGGGCGTGCCGGGTGGATCCCGGTCGGGCGCATGTGGGAGTCTGTCTGACTGTCTCTTCCCGTTTCCAGCTTCAGGAAAAAAAAAAATGTAGCATCTATTTGCATATAATATGCAGATCCAACAATAAACTCAGAAATTTCTAGAAATCGTGAGTTTGAGATGAAAAAGGAAAACAAAATAAAAATGAGATTTCTTTGGAAAAAATGAGCTAGTCAAGATGAAGCAGCTTCTACTTACAGTATTTTTTAAAACACCAATTTTAAAATTGTTGGCCCTCGCCTGACCAGGCGGTGGCGCAGTGGATAAAGCGTCAGACTGGGATGAGGAAGATCCAGGTTCGAGACCCCGAGGTCACCAGCTTGAGTGTGGGCTCATCTGGTTTGAGCAAAAATTCACCAGCTTGGACCTAAGGTCGCTGGCTCAAGCAAGGGGCTACTTGGTCTGCTGAAGGCCTATGGTCAAGGCACATATGAGAAAGCAATCAATGAACAACTAAGGTGTCGCAATGCGCAACGAAAAACTAATGACTGATGCTTCTCATTTCTCCGTTCCTGTCTGTCTGTCCCTGTCTATCCCTCACTCTGACTCTCTCTCTGTCTCTGTAAAAAAATAAATAAATAAATAAAAATAATTAAAAATAATTAAAAATTGTTGGCCCTCATAGAAACTAAATTCTCTAAAATCTGCATCTCGTCCTGCATCAGATTCCTATGTATTGAAATATTTTCTATTTTGTTGGGAATTCAAAGCTATAGTAGAGGTTTATAAAATTACTTTCTAAACCCAGGGCTTGCCTAGTCAAGGTACATACAGGAAGCACCTACTATAAGTTGATGCTTCCTGCTTCTCCACTCGTCTTTCCCTCTCTCTTTCTCTCCTCTCTCTAAAAAAAGATCAATAAAAAATGTTTTAAAAAATCAATAAATAAAATAAAAAAAAATAAAATTATTTTCAAGTTTACTGATTTCTGATATTCCAGTATTTCCCTTTCTTTATTATTTGCCTCACATGACAAGAAGATTCTTATTGGCCTGACTTGTGGTGGCGCAGTGGACAGAGCACTGACCTGGAACACTGAGGTCGTCGGTTCAAAACCCTGGGCTTGCCTGGTCAAGGCACATATGACAAGCAATCAATGAACAACTCAAGTGAAGCAACTATGAGTTGATACTTCTCTTTCCCCCACCCCTCTTTCCTCTCTCTACAAAATCAATAAATAAAATATTTATTTATTAATATATATATATATTTTTTATTGATTTTAGTGAGAGAGGAAGGGAGAAAAAGACACAACACGGAGCTGTGCCGGTATGTGCCCTGATTATGGATCAAACCAGCAATAACTGTGTTTCGGGACAAATGTTCTAACCAACCAAGCCATCTGGACAAGGCTAAGTAAAATATTTTTCTTTTAAATAAAGTTCTTTAAAAAATGTTTAAATTACTGATTGATTGAGTTTAGAGAGAGAAGTAGGGGTACAGAGAGCAAGAAACATGAATTTGTTGTTCCACTTATTTATGCATTCATTGGTTTATTCCTGTATGTGCCCTGACCAGAGATGGAACCCACAACCCTGGCATAGCAGCACAATGCTCTAACTAATTACCCAGCTAGGGCGAGAAAGAGAATTAATTATTAGTTAATTCTGAATTTGATAACAATGTCAGTGTTGGATAGGTGATCATTTCAGTTGCTAAAATATTGTTTTTCTAGTCAGCCTTATAACTGCTCCTTATAATTTTGATCCATTGGTACAGTTATTTTTTTCTTTTCCTGAACATTGCACTAGTTAGTTTATTGTTTTTCTTTTTCTTTTTTTCTTTTTTTTGAGTTTATTGTTTTTCTTTTTAGCTTAAATAATAAAACTTTATGAGAATTCCTGGGATAGTGGTGATCGCCTCCCAACCTTGAAGGAAGAACCAACACTACAGGAAGTCACCGAGAAATCACACACTGTCCCAAGAACTGTGGCCAACACAGGGGGAAGGAGAGTTACTCCCCTGAGAATGGCTCAGTCTTCATCCATCTGAGAAGGACGGGGAGGACAGATACAGAGGGGACCCTCACATGATATGGGGGTGGGGTGGGGTGTGCTGGACCTAACACTGCCTCCCCAGGAACATAGATCTGTTCCTGTAAGTGCCGTGAGCAGGGATCTAACTGGCAACCTCTGCGCTTTGGGCTGATGCTCCAACAGACTGAGCGATCCAGCCAGGGCTGGGACACCAGGGTAGAAACAGATCTACTTCTCGGGGCTGGAGTTCTTGGTCATCAGGCTGATTTCTCTCTCTCTCTTTTTTTTTAAATTTATTCATTTTAGAGAGGAGAGGGACAGAGAGAGAGAGTGAAAGAGAGAGAGAGAGAGAGAAGACAGACAGCGAGAGAGAAGGGGGGGAGGAGCTGGAAGCATCAACTCCCATATATGCCTTGACCAGGCAAGCCCAGGGTTTCGAACCGGCGACCTCAGCATTTCCAGGTCGACGCTTTATCCACTGCGCCACCACAGGTCAGGCCTTTTTTTTTTTTTTTTTTTAACAGAGACAGATAGAGGGATAAATAGGGACAGATAGACAGCAACAGAGAGGGATGAGAAGCATCAATCATTAGTTTTTCGTTGCAACACTTTAGTTGTTCATTGATTGCTTTCTCATATGTGCCTTGACCGCGGGCCTACAGTAGACGGAGTAACCCCTTGCTCGAGCCAGTGACCTGGATCCAAGCCAGTGAGCTTTGCTTAAACCAGATGAGCCCGCACTCAAGCTGGCAACCTCAGGGTCTCGAACCTGGGTCCTCTGCATCCCAGTCTGACACTCTATCCACTGCGCCACCGCCTGGTCAGGCCAGGCTGATTTCTTAGCCTCAGTGAGCCTGTCACACCTCCAGGTGAAGCTTTCGTCCTGAAGGTTCAGCAGCACAAGGTGATCAGCAGGAGGTAGACACAATTCTGTGACATGGCGAGGCAGTGGCCTGGCAGATGTTTGGGACTGCCCGATCTTTCTCAGCCTGATGTCGCCCCGGTCCCTGCTCAGTGCTTCTCCAAGGGGAGCAGGGTGGGGTGCGGGTTCGCACAATGCCAGGTCCCAGTATCGGGCCCTGTTCTTACCATTCCTGTCACTCTCGCCTCCCTCTGAATGTTGTTTTAGATGTCATATATATTTAAAAATTCTTAGCGTAACCCTAGCTGGGAGCTCAGCTGGCTGGAGCCTCATCCCGGGGCTCCCATGTTATGGGTTTGGTCCCCAATTGGGACGCATACAAGGGTAAAGCAATGAATGCATAAATAAGTGGGACAACTAATCGATGTCACTCTTTCTTTCTCTCTAAAAAATCAATAAAATCTGGCCTTGGCTGGTTTGCTCAGTGGTAGAGCATCAGCCTGGCGTGCAGGAGTCCCGGGTTCGATTCCAGGCAGGGCACACAGGACAGGCGCCCATCTGCTTCTCCACCCCTCCCCTTCTCCTTCCTCTTTCTCTTCCCCTCCCGCAGCCAAGGCTCCAGTCGACCAGGGTTGGCCCGGGCGCTGAGGATGGCTCTGTGGCCTCTGCCTCAGGCGCTGGAATGGCTCTGGATGCAACAGAGCAACGCCCCAGAAGGGCAGAGCATCGCCCCCTGGTGGGCATGCCGGGTGGATCCCAGTCGGGCGCATGTGGAGTCTGTCTGACTGCCTCCCCGTTTCCAACTTCAGAAAAAAAACACACAAAAAAACCCCCAAAAAAATCAATAAAATCTAAAAATTGTAGAAAATGTTAGCATGTTTACTCGATGTACTTTAAGACACAGTACTTAATTGAAACAAATATATACATATAAAAACTATATTTAATTTAGTCATGAAGCCATACAAATTCTATTGAACACCCAAAGGGTTGGGACTTATAAAGTTGTATCAAAAATATAAATATTAACAAATACAAACAGCAGAGAAGAAGGAAAAGGCAAAGGTGCTTTGAGGGAAATGGGGGAAGGCACAGGTGTGCTTAAGCGGCTGGGAGTCCTCACAAGTGTGTCACTGTCCTGGCTAAAAATCTTTTTCAGAACATGTCTGGTATTTGATTGACTCTAGTTAAAAAGTCAAATCTATCAATAGATAACATTTGTATTTCTTACCTAATTGTTCTCAAAATTTATACAGATATATTTTACTTCTGTGAGTGCATTTATTAAAGCTGGGGACAGTGGAACAAGAGTGGGTTCAGCACAGAGGCAGCCACAGGAAGGATTCCAGGAGGGGGGTGGCTCTGGCTCATGAAAGGTCAGAGAACAGGGCCCCCAGGGACAGATTCAGGGGTCAGCCATGGATGAGCTGCCGCGGCCCCATGCTCCCCTGGTGACAGGTCTCGTGGGGGCCCTGAGAGTTCAGGAGATGCTCTCCTGTAAGGGAAGAAGTGCGTAGCGGTGCTCCTGGGAAAGAGAAGACGCTTGAAAATATTTTTTAAATCACACAATTAATGTGTAATAACACGAAATTCTTCAGCAGGCTCTCCCTCATGGGAGCACACGCAAACCCTTCCCTTCCCCCTCTTCCGTAGGCAAGCATCTCCTAATCCAGAGGTCCCCAAACTTTTTACACAGGGGGCCAGTTCACTGTCCCTCAGACTGTTGGAGGGCCGGACTATAAAAAAAACTATGAACAAATCCGTATGCACACTGCACATATCTTATTTTAAAGTAAAAAAACAAAACGGGAACAAATACAATATTTAAAATAAAGAACAAGTAAATTTAAATCAACAAACTGACCAGTATTTCAATGGGAACTATGCTTCTCTCACTGACCACCAATGAAAGAGGTGCCCCTTCCAGAAGTGCTGCGGGGGCCGGATAAATGGCCTCAGGGGGCTGCATGCGGCCCGCGGGCCGTAGTTGGGGACCCCTGTCCTAATCCCTAAGGGTCCCCCTATACCTGCCACCAGGGGAGCATGGGGCAGCGGCAGCTCTTCCCGGGGTAACCCCTCAATCTGTCCCCAGGGGCCCTTTTCTCTGACCTTCCATGAGCCAGAGCTGCCCCCCTGGGATCCCTCCTGTGGCTGCCTCTGTGTTAAACCCACTCTTGTGTCACTGTCCCCTGCTTTTTATTTTCTTAATTTTATTTATTGATTTATTTAGAGAGAGAGAGAGAACACCAACCTGTTGTTACACTTCCTCACACATTCATTGGGAGATTCCTGTATGTGCCCTGACAGGGATTGAACCACTAACCTTGGCACTTTGGTTTGATGCTCTAATCAACTGAACTACCTGGCACGGGCTACTGTTCCCAGCTTTAATAAATGTACTTTTTTTTTTTAATTTTTTATTTATTTATTTATTCATTCATTTTTAGAGGAGACAGAGAGAGAGAAGGGGGGAAGAGCAGGAAGCATCAACTCCCATATGTGCCTTGAACCGGCAAGCCCAGGGTTTTGATCCCGCGACCTCAGCATTCCAGGTTGATGCTTTATCCACTGCGCCACCACAGGTCAGGCTACTTTTCTTTTTTTTAAGATTTTATTTATTCATTATAGAGAGGAAAGAGAGAGAGAGAGAGAGAGAGAGAGAAGGGGGAGGAGCAGGAAGCATCAACTCCCATATGTGCCTTGACCAGGCAAGCCCAGGGTTTTGAACCAGCAACCTCAGTGTTTCCAGGTTGACGCTTTATCCACTGCGCCACCACAGGTCAGGCAAATGTACTTTTTTTTTTTTTTTTTTAAATTATTTATTTATTTATTTTTTTAGAGAGGAGAGGGAGAGACAGAGAGAGAAGAGAGACAGAGAGAGAAGGTGGGGAGGAGCTGGAAGCATCAACTCCCATATGTGCCTTGACCAGGCAAGCCCAGGGTTTCAAACCGGCGACCTCAGCATTTCCAGGTCAACGCTTTATCCACTGCGCCACCACAGGTCAGGCTACTTTTTTTATTTTTATCTTTCACTCTTCTTAGGGTTAGGTTTAAATAAAATCACCAGGACTCATGTTGTGAAATCTTTCCTGCGTGAAGTCAAGAACTCACACATACAGGCTGGCCTGGGGCAGACCTAATTGTTCTGCTCTGGGCCCGGTCCCTTCTAGTCAGTCTCATGATCTATGTCAATTATATCTCAATTTTAAAAAGATACCACCTTTTGTATTTAAAAAAAATTACCTATAGATTTTTAACCCTCTTGGGGGCAGAACAGTGAAGAAGGGGAAGTTCTACTTTGCTTTTATCTAAACTATAACTCTTGTACTGTGAACAGTAAAAAAATGTATCAATCCTCATAAACATGGACACTTTCAACCAAAAACACAAAACTTGACATTTTATACTGCTGTGCTGTGGGTTACAGCTATAAATAACGAGTCACATTTGACAACTTACTCAGTGCTCAAACTCTTAAAATAATTGAAAAAGCCAAAACAATGAAAAGAACTTGTTGACTTCTCTCAAAAATGATCAAAAACCTAAAGAAAGAAAAATGGCAAGAGCCTGACAGGAAAGGCGCAGCGGATAGAATGTCAACCTGGTAGGTATGCTGAGGTCCCAGGTTTGAAACTCCGCGGTCACCGGGTTGAGCATGGGCTCACCCGCTTGGGCACAGGATCCATGGCTTGAGCGTGGGATCATAGACATGACCCCATGGTCACTGGCCCTCTGAGGCCCAAGGTTGCTGGCTTGAGCATGGGGTCACTAGCTCGGCTGGAGCCTCCTGTACACCTCCTCAGGCCCCTTGTCAAGACATGTATGAGAAGCAATCAGTGAACAACTAAACTGATGCAACTAGGAGCTGATGCTTCTCATCTCTCTGTCTTTCTCTCTCTCACAAGAAAAAAAGAAAAATTAAAAAGGAAAAAAAAAATAGCTTCCCCAGGGATCCATGACCAGTGGTCTCCTGAGAGTCTCAGGGCTGCAGGGTCCTCCAGTGCCCACATCGTGGCTCCTACCTGGACAGAGGCTTTGGGAGAGGTCTTCCTTCACCACGCACGGCTCCGGCCCGGGCTCCAGCTGGTCGATCAGCTCAGGTCTTGGCACAGGACACCCTATTCATGGAGAAAGAGAGAGGACACAGGAGTTTTTGTGAAAGGAAATAAAACCTCTCAGTCTACCCTGGGACTTCAGGACGTGGACAAGACCGCAGAAGGAAGCTGCTCTCAACCACACAAACAGTGACACGTGACCTGGAAACTGAGAACACAGACACTGTTGCTGAGATCCAGACCATAGGCGGAGACACTGCCTATAGAGACAAAGCACGGAATCCTCAGTCTGTCCAGCTTTTGCTGTGACCTGGGGAAATGACGCCTCCTTCCAAAAGGTGTTTTCCAATTCATCCCAGTGAGTGGGTCTCAACCCCTCACACACCACAACTCCAGGGATGTCTGCTTCACATGCAAACAAAACTAGATCTCTGCCTGACCTGTGGTGGCACAGTGGATAAAGCGTCGACCTGGAAATGCTGAGGTCGCCAGTTCGAAACCCTGGGCTTGCCTGGTCAAGGCACATATGGGAGTTGATGCTTCCAGCTCCTCCCCTACTTCTCTCTCTCTGTCTCTCTTTCCTCTGTCTCTCTCTCTCTCCTCTCTAAAAATGAATAAATAAAAAAACAACAAAAAAACCCCACAAAAAACTAGATCTCTGCAGATGAGGCCTAGGTCGTGGGAGATTCAAAAACCTCCCAATTTGGGGTGGTGAACAAGATAGTACACAGATGGTGTATTATACTATCGTATACTTGACAACTGTGATTTTACTAATCAATGTTTCCCCAATAAATAAAAGCAATATAAGTAAAAGAAAATCATCTTAGCCTGACCAGAAGGTGGTACAGTGGATAGAGCATCGCACTGGGATTCGGAAGACCCAGGTTCGAAACTCCGAGGTCGCCGGCTTAAGCCTAAAGTCACTGGCTTGAGCAAGGGGTCACTAGCTCTGCTGTAACCCCCAACCCTCGCCAGCACATATGAGAAAGCATTCAATGAACAACTAAGGTGCCACAACTAAGGTGCTGGAGCTGCACACTGTTGGAAAAGCAGAAAAGGAAGGGAGGAAGAAAGAAAAGGGAAAGGCACTGGTGTGCCCCAAAGAAAAAGTCTGCCAGGAATCTTTCCCCCTTATGACCTCAGGGCCTTTGCACCAGCCAGACCTTCTACCTTGAACTGATGCTTCTCATCTGTCTCCTTTCCTGTCTGTCCTTCCCTATCTCCCCCCCCCTCTATCTCTCTGTCTCTCTGACACACACACACACACACACACACACACACACACACAGACAAAATCTTCTTAAATACAAATAAAATAGGCATCACGGATGGCCCAGTTAGTTCGGGCATTGGCCGAAAGTGCAGAGGTTGCCGGATGGATCCCAGTCAGGGCACATACAGGGACAGACGAATGTTCCTGTCTCTCGTTCTCTCTTTCCTCTTTCCCCTCTCACTAAAATCAATAAACTAAAAAAATAAAATAAAATAAAATTAAAATAAATAAAATAAAATCTACTAGAGACGTCATCTGCTATAAATAAATAAATACCTCCCCAGATAATCTGGTATTGGCAGAGGATTGAAAAACCCGGCTTGCAAGTGGCTAACAGTCTGAAGTGGGAGGGTGGCCTGCACCGGCCCTTCTAGGAGGAGGATTTACCCCACGACCGCTGAATGAGGGGACCCGCCGCCCTGCTTGCCCTATAGCGTCCTAGGCCTTCTTGGAGGGTGACCTGCCCAAGGACCACAGAGGAAGCGAAGACACAGACACTGGCTGGGCACCCGCGAAGCCAGAGCCAACCGCGCCTCTGAGCGTCTTGTCAGGTGAGGTCATGTTTCCCGCAGAGGGAGAGGACACGGGTGTTGTAGAGAAGTCACTGAGGCACCACAGCCCACAGGAGGCTGTGCTGGCAGATGCTGAACCACAGCCCGGGATCTATCCATCGTCACGAAGCAGATGTGCACTCAAGTCCGCTAAGCACCCGGCACAGAGGAGAGGTGCACGAGACCCTCCTTTGGCTGTCAGGGGTCTTTACTTTTCCTCCCTCTCAGAGCACGTTCATTAAAGCTGGGGACAGTGAGACAGGGAAGGCCTTAGGATAGAGGGAGCAACAGGAGAGCCCAGGTGGGGCTCACAGGGGGCCTTGGAGACAGGTTCTGATCATTAGTCTGGGACCAGCTGCTACCACCCACTGCTCCCCTGGGTGCAAGTCTTGTGGGGACCCTTAGAATTCAGGAGCTGCACACTGTTGGAAAAGCAGAGGGGGAAGGGAGGAAGATGGAAAAGGGGAAGGCACTGGTGTGCTCCTAGGAGGGAGTCTGTCAGGAGTCTTTCTCCCTATGACCTCAGGGCCTTTGCACCAGCCAGCCCTGCTACCCAAAAGGCTGTTCTCACCCACAACTTGCTCCTTCTTGTGATAACTCTCTGGGTCTCAGCTCAAGTGTCACTTCCTACGATTTCTCTGAGCTACGGCTCCTGAGTCCAGCTGCTTCATAGCATCCACACAGCACGACCACATCCCAAGGACTGTGCCAAACAATGTAAATGCATCATGTCGTTTAAAACAGAAATAATAGTATGCAATCGTATCACAGAGGGTCTGTGTCTTCATTAATCTCAATCGCTTTTTAGACCCTGAGTGTAGTTTGAAGGAGTGAGCCTCAGGTCCTTGTCATTTATACCTACGATGACCTAGATCTGCAAGGACTCAAATTCCCTGATTGGCATCTTATCTGCAAGAGACTGATCGCAGCAGTCTGTTTTTCTGCGATCAACACACCACATATCGGAGCTGGTGACCCAGGGGCAACCAGGAAAACGAGGTAACTGGCTATAGCATTGGACTGAGGCCCCCTGGAGACTGCTGGGATGCAGATGGGATCATCTAACCCACCAGTCAGGGGGTGGCCACTCAGCTCAGTCACCCCCTCTCCCACCCTGCAGGAGACTGATGGACGGCACTAGCCTGTCCTTGCAGAGGACATCTCTCCCTGGCTTGTGGTGGCGCAGCAGATAAAGTGAGACCTGGAATGCTGAGGTCGCCGGTTCGAAACCCAGGGCTTTCCAAGTCAAGACACATAGAAAAAGCAACTACAAGCTGATGTTTCCCATACCTCTACCATCTCCCTCCCTCCCTCTCCCTCTCTCTCTCTCTCTCTCTCTCTCTCTCCTCTCTCTGAAACTACAAGCTGATGTTTCCCATACCTCTACCATCTCCCTCTCTCTCTCTCTCTCTGTCCTCTCTCTGAACTCAATGAATAAAATCTTTAAAAAAAAGCTCACCAGCTTGGACCCAAGGTTGCTGGCTTGAGCAAGGGGTTACTCGGTCTGCTGAAGGCCCATGGTCAAGGCACATATGAGAAAGCAATCAATGAACAACTAAGGTGTTGTAACAAAAAAACTGATGATTGATGCTTCTCATCTCTCTCCATTCCTGTCTGTCTGTCCCTATCTATCCCTCTCTCTGACTCTCTCCCTCTCTGAAAAAAAAAAAAAAAAAATCTTAAAAAAAAAAGACACCTAAAGAGATGCCTTAATTCATTTGTGATCATCCAGCCCCAGCCGATGTGTCTGATACATTAGGATTGTCAGTCTGCTCTCCAAAGCTGGGCACAGTCAGGGGCTGCCGCTGCTGCTGTGCTGGTTGGAACCCCCCCCCCCCCCTCCAATGCTGGCGATGCCCTGGAAACAGCATGCACTGTGTGAACTAGTGGAGAGACCGCCACTCACAGCAGGGGCCGCCAGGAGCTTATCAGGTCAACAGTCAAATAAAAAAGAAACAAAAATGATCAGGGACAAAGAGGTGACCTCCCCTCCTCCTCCGTCTTTCAAAAGAATTTTGCTTGAAAGGAAAAAAAAAAAGGGAGGCAAGGTGGGAAAAGGGACTGCATATATATGCTGCTGACCAATGTAATCCCAAGGACAGGCTGTTGCCTAGAGGCCCCAGACCCTTGGGCATCCTGCCCTGTGTAAAGTCAGGGGACTAACTAATAACCAGGGCTAAAAGTCCAAGAGAAAAATAAAAATAACAGGCAGGCTTTAAACCTAATCTACCAAGCAAATGCTATGTCTAGCAACCATAAAACTAGTGCTAGACTAGTCATTGGTTGAAAAACTGCAACAACAAAAATAACCCTGGATGGGGTGGGGGGGGATAAAATAAAAGAAAGGTAAATATATGAACACAGGCCCCGCCAAGTGGCTCAGTTGGTCAGAGAAATCACCCCAAGCAAGGTTGTGGGTGGGGTTGATCCCCAGTCACAGCAGATACAAGAATCAGCTGGTGAATGCATAAATAAGTAAAGCAACACATCGATTCTTCTCTCTCTCTAAAATCAATCAACAAACAAACAAAATTAAAGCGCCCTGGCTGGGTGGCTTAGTGGATGGAGCATTGGCCAGGCAAGCTGAGGTCACGAGTTAGAGCCCTGGTCAGGGCATGCAGGAGAAGCAAACAATGGACACAACACTAAATGGAACAACGAAGTGGAACAACAAATTGATGTTTTTCTCTCTCTCTCCTTTCCTGTCTCTCAAATCAATAAATAAAAGTATAAAAAGAAAAATCAGATTTGGCTGGTATGTCCTCCCATTCAGCGCCTATTTCAACGGCATCTCAGCCAGTCCTACTCCTGGTCAGAAGAGAACAATACTTTTCCAGGTGACCCCTGGGGACACTCCACCGTCGCACACCATTCTAGGAGACACAACCCTCGCTGCATCAATCTTCCTCCTGAGCACAGCTGTTACAGAAAACTGATGACAGCCTTGTCCAAGGAGACTGTTAAGTCCAACATCTTTTAGTCCTTTTAGGGACTAGTTTTGATAACAGTACTACTCAACATTATCTTAGGTGTCTGGGCAATATATTTCTCATTTATAGCTTGAACCAAATCTCACAGATGCTGAAACTTACAAATCAGCCTCCTTTAAATTGGACTCCTCCCATTTAAAGGCTCTGAAATCTGTTCAAAATATGGCTAAACATACACTGACATAAGTACACTCAGAGCCTCCTTCGCAACAGACGCAGTGGCGAGCTCTTCGGCCTCCCGGAGTCCCTGAGAAACCAAGGATTGCCCTAGGCTGGCTGTCCATGGGTTTCTGACAGGAGAAACAGTCCCCTAAGCCTCCTGCTATGCACCATAAGAACAATGACTGACTCTACACTACGCTTTCTTGAAAGGAGAGGCTCTCACGGACCCCAAGCCTGTGAGCCTCCACACCCTGATCTCCAGAGATTTTCTTCAAGCAGAGAACCAGCTACGCTGGTGTTCCTCAACCCTGGTGCTCTTGATGTGTGGGCTGGTTAATTGTGTCTTTGTTTTTTTTCGTTTTGGGACAGAGACAGAGGGGGACAGACAGGGACAGACAGGAAGGGAGAGAGATGAGAAGCATCAATTCTTCATTGTGGCACCTTAGTTGTTCATTGATTGCTTTCTCATGTTTTTTTTTTTTTTTCGTTTTTCTGAAGCTGGAAACAGGGAGAGACAGTCAGACAGACTCCCGCATGCGCCCAACCGGGATCCACCCGGCACGCCCACCATGGGGCGATGTTCTGCCCACCAGGGGGCAATGCTCTGCCCATCCTGGGTGTCGCCATGTTGCGACCAGAGCTACTCTAGCGCCTGGGGCAGAGGCCAAGGAGCCATCCCCAGCGCCCGGGCCATCTTTGCTCCAATGGAGCCTTGGCTGCGGGAGAGGAAGAGAGACACAGAGAGGAAAGCGCGGCGGAGGGGTGGAGAAGCAAATGGGCGCTTCTCCTGTGTGCCCTGGCCGGGAATCGAACCCGGGTCCTCTGCACGCTAGGCCGACGCTCTACCACTGAGCCAACCGGCCAGGGCTTCTCATATGTTTCTTGACCAGAGGGCTACAGCAGAGCAAGCGACCCCTTGCTCAAGCCAGTGAGCTTGGACTTAAGCTGGTGAGCCTTACTCAAACTAGATGAGCCCATGGTCAAGCTGGCGACCTCCAGGTTTTGAACTTGGGTCCCCCGTGTCCCAGTCTGATGCTCTATCCACTGCGCCACTGCCTGGTCAGGCTAATTCTTGGTTAAGGATGACTGTCTTGTCCCTCGTAGGCTGTAGCAGGACTTATGGACTCTGTCCACTAAATGCCAATACCATCCACAGCGCAGCAGAGACATTCAAAAGTGGCCACACACATCACCAAATGTCCCCCTCCTCCTGGGGGACAACACTGTCAACTGTTAAGAAGCACCAGGAAAAAAACAAAGCATCACTGGCCCTTAGAAAATTAGAGGCCTTCATGAAGATACAAGACCATAAAAAAGGTCTATAACCAAGACCTGTGTTTAGAACAACACTGGTAGCAATGAGAGCAGGTCTCTTGGGGACTTCACAATTCATCCTCTCCCGGGAGAACATCCCATCACTCACGGCCCTGACAACTGGCCTGTCAGGGACACTTGGGCCAACCAGGCTCACTCCCTCAGATCCATCTCTGGATGCAAAATAAGAACCTTTGACAGGCCCTGGCTGAGTAGCTCAGTTGGTTAGAGTGTCGTCCCAGTACGTCAAGATTGCAGGTTCAATCCCTGGTCAGGGCAAGTACATGAATCAACCACTAAATGCATAAGTATTGATATATGGAACAACAAGTCAATGTTATTCTCTTTATAATTAAAATAAAAGGAAAGAAAAAAGAGAAACTCAAACAAGTCAGTCTAGTCTGTGCTGGGCCCCGGGGTGAGACGTACAGGGAAGTAGGGGCTCAGGGGGCCATTGTTGCCTCACAGACACACAAGAGAGCGCAGCAGCAAAGAAAGGGAAACAACATAAACTTGCAAAAAAAAAAAAATAGAAGGATGCAATCTGGGGGCCACCAACAGCAGGAACTGAGGGGGCCAGTCCTGTCACAAACTCACTGAGAAGAAAAAGCCATTCTTAACAGCATGACATAAGCAAACTGAGACAGAGAAGCCAGGACAAGAGACCCAGGGGCCAGGGCAGAATCTCGGTGGTTCCCAGTTCCTACATCTGCCCCTCAAGGGCCCAATTAGACATTTTGCCGTTGGGTTCTGAAGAATACCCCCATTTTTGGCCTGACCTGTGGTGGCACAGTGGGTAAAGCGTCGACCTGGAAATGCTGAGGTCACTGCTTCGAAACTCTGGGCTTGCCTGGTCAAGGCACATATGGGAGTTGATGCTTCCAGCTCCTCCCCCCTTCTCTCTCTCTCTGTCTCTCTCTCCTCTCTCTCCCTCTTTCTGTCCTCTCTAAAAATGAATAAATTAAAAAAAAGAATATCCCCATTTTCTAGGAGCCAGAGGAAAACTGCCACATGCCCAAGGGACACAAAACCAGGAGAGAAGAAGTGGGTCTAGAGAATGACTGAGGCAGTGGGGAGGAAAAAAGAGGGGGTCCCAAGTGAGACCTTCTTAACCAGCCAGGTCTGGAACCGGAGGTGGAACAAATGAGGTAGGTGTCCCCCGTGCAGTGGGGAGCACTTACCCAGAGACACCAGAAGCCTGCTGTTGTCCAACATCACCTCCTGGTACAGGGTCCTCTGGGCTGGGTCCAGTTGTGCCCACTCCTCCTGGGTGAAAGTCACCTCCACATCCTCAAAGGTCACAGACACCTGGAAGGAAAAAGGGACAGGGAGAGTTGGCCTTGGAGCTGTTGTATGGGACCAGAGATCATCTCTCCATCATGGCAAAGGTGCTGACATCAAGGCCCAGAGCACCAAGCACCTCCTGAGGGTCGAGCTCTGTGCTCTGCTCAAGAGTGAGGTCAGGCCCTGGCCGGATGGCTCAACAGTAGTGTCAGCCCAGTGTGTGGAAGTCCCGGGTTCAATTACCATTCAGGGCACACAGGAGAAGCGCCCATCTGCTTCTCCACCCCTCCCTCTCTCCTTTCTCTCTGCTCTCTCTTCCCCTCCCAAAACCAAGGCTCCATTGAAGCAAAGCTGACTCTGGCATTGAGGACGGCTCCATAACGTCCACTTCAGGGGCTAGGATAGCTCAGGTTGCAACGGAGCAATACCCCAGATGGGCAGAGCATCACCCCCTGGTGGGCATGCAGGGTGGATCCCGGTCGGGCGCATGTGGGAGTCTCTCTGTCTCACCGCTTCTCATTTCAGAAAAATACAAAATAAAGTAAAAATAAAAAAGAGTGAGGTCAGCAACACTTTGAACATAACACAGCAGCATAGGAGAGAAGCTTCCTATGCAGGAGCCATTGTAAACGGACACAAGACAATGGACATGACATAGGAATTGTGAAATGAAGACAGTAAGGGACCCAGGATGTCAGAGGAACGTTTAAATAATGGTAATGATACCAATTATCAGGTGCATTAGCAGATGCAATGGAGCCTCACTGATCCGACAACTGCCTGTTTCATGCTGAGGGCTCCACTTTCTGGTTCAAAAATCTCAAGTCCCCACTTCTGTCTCCTGTGGTTTGCATCCAAACTCTGGAAAACTGACATATGCCAGCTGTGTGACCTGGGGGGCATCATTTCATATCTCTCAGCTTTGGGTTCTGGATCAATAACAGTTTCCACTTCAGCACTAACATCAGTGACAGAAATGAGTCTATGTTTGGTGTGCTTTGGAGTTATTACCACCACAGCCCCTGAGGTCAACATCTCATCACCTCTGAGTGTATTCCACCAATTCACAGAGTGTCTAACGTCTTACTAACCAGAAACAAGATTTTTTTTTTTACTTTTTTTTTTTTTTTAATTCAGTGAGAAGCAGGGAGGCAGAGACAGACTCCCGCATGCCTCCAACCAGGGTCCACCCAGCAAGCCCACTAGGGGGTGATGCTCTGCCAATCTGGGGCATTGCTAAGCAACCGAGCTCTTCTTAGCACCTGAGGCGGAGGCCATGGAGCCGTCCTCGGCGCCCATAGCCAACTCGCTCCAATCAAGCCATGGCTGCGGGAGAGAGGAAGAGAATGAGAGGAAGAGAGGAAGTGAGACAGATACAGAGAGAGAGAGAGAAAGAGAGAGAGACGCCATAAGGGGAAGGGTGTTGAAGTAGATGGGTGCTTTTTCCGTGTGCCCTGACAGGGAATGAAACCCAGAACATTCACATGCCGGGCTGAAGCTCTACCAGTGGGCAAACCGGCCAGAGCCCAGAAGCAAGTTTTTAGCAGAGTTGACTTGAGTAGAATCTAACATTTACCTGAGCCTCTCCCATTATTTAAGTGAATACAAGGAGGTCGCGAAGCATTTACACTTTATTTTATTTATTTTTTGCTGTAAAGTCCGTTTCTTTCACCCCTAAAAACAAATACAATATACCTGTGGAACCGGACCAGGCTGTATAGGTGGTTGGTTATAGAGTGCTGTCCTGATACGCAAAGGTTTTGGGTTTGATACCCAGTCAGGGCACATACATGAATCAACCACTGAATACATGAATAAGTAGAACAAGTCAATGTTTTTCTATGTGGATAGAGCGTCGGACTGGGACCCGGAGGACACAAGTTCGAGACCCCGAGGTTGCCGGCTTGTGCAAGGAGTCACTCATTCTACTGGAGCCCCCGGGTCAAGGCACATATGAGAAAGCAATCAATGAACAACTAAGGAGCCGCAACGAAGAATTGATGCTTCTCATTCTCTCTCCCTTCCTTTCTGTCCCTCTCTCTGTTACACACACACACACACACACACACACACACACACACACACACACACGAAGCGGGCGGCTCACTGCACAATGCGGTGGGGTTGAGAGTCCGGCGTTCTCCCCACTCAGTCCCGACACCTCCCTCCTCTCACCTGCGTGCGGCGGGTCGGCGACGTCGCCATCGTGCGACCCCGGGGATGCAGGCCGGGCTGGGGTGGGGACACAACAGCGGGACGACCAGGGTAGACACGCCTGTGACG
Organism: Saccopteryx leptura; assembly: GCF_036850995.1. Classification (NCBI taxonomy): domain Eukaryota; kingdom Metazoa; phylum Chordata; class Mammalia; order Chiroptera; family Emballonuridae; genus Saccopteryx; species Saccopteryx leptura. The sequence continues at coordinate 81,812,583 of NC_089505.1, read as the reverse complement.
GGCAGCCACGCCCCAGACACCGAGCCGGAGGAGGCGAGACCTGTCGGCCGCCCCGCTCAGCCCGAGGAACGGTACCGGTTCCCGCGCGCGCTTGCGCGCACAACCGGGAACCGACCCGCAGAAACAAATGGCATCCACAGAGGTTCACCCGGAAGTCCCGCCCACATCCCCGGACAGCCGGAAGCACCACCCTGTTCCGGGGCCATCATTGGTCAGCGCTCAGACGTGCGAAGCTCAGCCTTCTGGGTAATGTAGTCCCCAGTCGCTCTTGACGGGAGGAGCGCGTTCGCCTCGAAGTTCTTCCCCACGTATAAGGCCCACGAGCCCCAGAAATCGTGGGGGAAAGTCGAGGCTGTGAAGGCGGAGAGATGTTCGCTCACTTCAGGGCAACTCTAAAGGCAACGAATCAGGCCCTCGACTCGCCTAGTGACTTTCCCATGCCCGTTACTGGCCTTCCCAGATTCTCTTCTGCACAGACAAAGAAGTCCCGTTTCCTCCAACTTGCGCCCTCTCGGACCACCTCGCCCGGGACTTGTTTGGACCAGAACCTCCTTCTTGTGGGAACTTCCCAAGCCGCGCAGTTGGGTCCAGATCACCCGGAGGATGGATCTGTCATCGCCTGAGGTGGGGCTAGACAAATGGAGGAGGGCTGGAAGGCGCATCCAAGGATACCCGTGTTTCTAGCATGGTCAGAGATGGAAACGTCTGCAGCCACCAACTGTCCATCCTGTAGGCATGGCAACGTAGGACCTTGTTGGGCGAGATTTGGGAGCCTGGATATCTATCCATTGGGGAGTTATTTTAGTGTTTGTTTTTGTTTTTTCTTCAAAGGACGATACTAAGTGTATCTATCCATCAAGGACATGAGTGTAGACTACAGAGCGGACTGAGGAGAGAGCGTGAAGCCTGGACCCACCCGACTTCATTAAGTGGCTGATGAGAAAACCAACAAACTCCATGTTAGGGTCGGACTCCTACGTCCACCCAGAAAGAAGTATGTTAAGCAATCGTAGAAGTCACCATAGGTGGGTTGTGGGGTTTTCCCTCCAACCCCCAACCCCACACATTTTTTAGAAGATTTTATTTATTGATTTTTGAGAGAGAGGGGAATGGGATTGTAGTTGCTGCTCGTATGGGCCGTGACCGTGGAAGGGCGGGGTTTTGGACTCGGACCTCAGCGTTCCAGGTGGACGCTCTGCACACTGTTCCACGAAAGGTCAGTCGTTCTTTTTGTTTGTTTGTTTTTTAATAACTGTGGAGCGAAGAGAATAAAATGCATCTGTCATGATTTGAAGATGCATATGGGTTGAGAAATAGTATCGGGAGTGAAGAAAGTGCCCTGAAGAGATTTTATCTTTTTTAACATGTGAGGAAGAAAAAGAAGGTAAGAGAAGTATGGTGACAGGATAGTCATTAGGTCAAGGAATGAAGATTATCGATCAGTTTTGCATAAAGTCCTAGAACCAGGATGGTGAACCTATGACATGCGTGTCAGCACTGACATGTGCAGCCATTTTTGATGGCATGTGGCTGCATACCAGAGAAGTATGGGGCTGCATGCCGAGAAGGACATTTCATCCTCGGCTCCTGCATAACCAAGTGCAGGAGCCGAGGATAAAACACTTGCTGTAGCGTAGACACTGTGTGCTGGAGGTCTGTAGGCCAAAACAACAGAACTCCAGCACAGAGCGTCTAGTTCTGGGACTTCTGGTTAGACGTCAGGGAGCATCGGAATGCCGAGGGGGGACGCATCTCTGGGGGCTCTGTGATCGCCATTACCAGCAACCATCATCAACCTACTGTTCTTAGATGTGGTGGATTTCTAATTGACCATCATTACTGAGATAAGTGAGGGGGCGGCTGGGAGAGGCGAGGGCCTGTGCTATGGATGCCGTTTCCCACCATTAGAAATAGCGGCAGCCATCTTAATTTACATAAGGTGCAACTTGCAGAATTTCAAGACAGCATCTGGGCTCAGGTGTTTGTCGACTTGAGGTCAAAGCTTGAGAATCTGGAAAGGTGCCGCTTGGAGAATCAAGAGGAGTGCCATACAAACAGGAAATTTGGAGTGCCTGGAACCGATTACCAGACACTTTTTAGCACCCTGAAAAATATAGCAATGGCTTTACTCACAATTTTTCCCTCTACATACTTTTGTGAGACCTTATTCTCAGCGTTAAATAATATCAAAACCAACAAAAGAAACAGATTGACAGATGAAGTTAGTAGTGCTTGCTTGGGCTTGAAGTGTACAACATACCAACCTTCAATTGAAGATTTAGCCAATGAAATTCAGCAACAAAAGTCACTAATAGGTTAGTTAAAGAATTCTCCCTCCCCTCACTTATCTTAGTTCACGGCACCCCACACAAGTTAAATAATATCAAGACCAACAAAAGAAACCGACTGACAGATGAACAAAGAAGTCACTAAGCAGGTAAGTTAATCAGGGGTCTCAAACTCGCGGCCCGCCGAACAATTTTGTGTGGCCCGCAGACTAATCCACGGGCTTACTTAATTTTATCCAAAATATTTTGAACTTCGTGGATTAGTCTGCGGGCCGCACAAAATTGTTTGGCGGGTCGCATGCAGCCTACGGGCCGTGAGTTTGAGACCCCTGAGTTAAATAATTAGTTTTTGGTTTATTAAATACAGTTATATATTACAATTATACATTTTTGTTATTTAAACTATAAATATCGTGAAATTATGGTTTTTTTCTTGAAGTGACACACTACCCAAGTTATGCTCGGTTTTATTTATTTATTTATTTATTTGTATTTTTCTGAAGCGGGAAACAGGGAGAGACAGCCAGACAGACTCCCGCATGCGCCCGACCGGGATCCACCTGGCATGCCCACCAGGGGCTACGCTCTGCCCACCAGGGGGCGATGCTCTTCCCCTCCGGGGCATCGCTCTGCCACGACCAGAGCCACTCTAGCGCCTGGGGCAGAGGCCAAGGAGCCATCCCCAGCGCCCGGGCCATCTTTGCTCCAATGGAGCCTTGGCTGCGGGAGGGGAAGAGAGAGACAGAGAGGAAGGAGGGGGGGCTGGAGAAGCAAATGGGCCCTTCTCCTATGTGCCCTGGCCGGGAATCGAACCCGGGTCCCCCACAGGCCAGGCCGACGCTCTACCGCTGAGCCAACCGGCCAGGGCCTTATGCTCGGTTTTTTGGCGAATTTTGACACACCAAGCTGAAAAGATTGCCCATCACTGTCCTAGAATATCCACTTTACAAATATATAGGAATGTATACTTACACGTATATGGATGTGTAGTATATATGTGAGAGATTTATTCCAAGTAATTGCCTTATGATGGTGGCCTGGCAAATCCTACTCCTTAGGGTAGAGGGCAGGCTGGAAATTTGGCCTGGAGGCTGAAACCCTTCCTAAGGATATACTTTTTCTCTTAAGACTTTTCAACTGATTGGATAAAGCCCAGGTATGTTATCATAATAAAATCATGTTCTTAGCCTGACCAGGTGGTAGTGCAGTGGATAGAGCGTCGGACTGGGATGCAGAAGACCAGGTTCGAGACCCCGTGGTCGCCAGCTTGAGTGCGGGCTCATCTGGTTTGAGCAAAAGCTCACCAGCTTGAGCTCAAGGTCGCTGGCTTGAGCAAGGGGTTACTAGGTCTGCTGAAGGCCCGTGATCAAGGCACATGTGAGAAAGCAATCAATGAACAACTAAACTAAGGTGTTGCAATGTGCAACGAAAAACTAATAATTGATGCTTCTCATCTTTCTGTCCCTATCTATCCCTCTCTATGACTCTCTCTCTGTCTCTGAAAAAAAAAAGGCACACAACTCTGAAGACACTGAATGCCATGTATGCTTAAAAGATTATTAGAATAAGTACATTTAAAATAACAAAAAAGAAAAAAAAAATCATGTGCTTAAAGTCAACTGATTACAAATGATAAGCACACCTAAAAAGTACCTTCAAAGCAACACCCATGTTCCTGTGTGATCCAATGACTTTGCAGTGTAGCCTCGCCAAGTTTACCCACAAGACTAGCAATCATTCTCCACCTCTTGTCAACTTGGCGCCCATACACATGTTGTAAAGTACCGTACCTCACTTCCGTGGGTTTATGTAGAGACACCAAGTCCAGATGAATTTTGAAGGAGTTTTATTAAAGGAGGAGATTTATTAAATATGCCAGCCGCATATGACTAACATGGGGCATTGCAGACCCAAATCGTGCACTCCAAATACATCTCAGAGGCTGGTTATATACCCTTTGACCACAGACAGGTTGTGGGGGAGCATGACAGCATGACATAATCATTAACAAGATTATAACATTTGTCTAGGGGATTTAAAAAACATTAAAACTTTCAAGGTAATACAATCAAAGACATTCACAAATCTTTAGTGTCTATTTCTCCTCCTTTGCCTAGAGGTACACGTTAATCTCAGGATTCCAGGAAGGGAAATAGCTAAAATCAGTGTAGGGTGGTATGCAAATTTTATCTCTTATTGAAAGGGAAAGGAAGTTCTTCAGATAAACTTAATCCTTTCAGACAACTAAAGTTAAATGACCCAGTTGTCCTTGTAATTCAGGAGACTTTCATATCCTTCTCCCTCCATTTTCCAAAGAAAGGACAGGACGGAAAGCCTGACTTAAAAATGGCGTTGCCGCCTGACCAAGCAGTGGCGCAGTGGATAGAATGTCGGGCTGTGATGCGGAGGACCCAGGTTCGAGACCCCCAAGGTTGCCAGCTTGAGCAAAAAGCTCACCAGCTTGGATCCAAGGTCGCTGGCTTGCGCAAGGTGTTACTCGGTCTGCTGAAGGCCCGTGGTCAAGGCACATATGAGAAAGCAATCAGTGAACAGCTAAGGTGTCGCAACAAAAGCTGATGATTGATGCTTTTCATCTCTCTCCGTTCCTGTCTGTCTCTCCCTATCTATCCCTCTCTCTGACTCTCTCTCTGTCCCTGAAAAATAAATAAATAAATAAATAAACATCCCTTAAAAAAAAATGGCGTTGCCAATACTAAGTTTTACAGTTCTCTGGCGCCTTACCACAACATATCCTTAACCCAAACTTCATCTCAAAATAAAAAAAAAGTAAAAAAAAGATATGCATTTGTCTAACCAGATCAAATCTGATATGGACCCATCTGAAGGATATTACATATAGGTTACACATGTTGAATGTAGTGTGATCCTCTTGGATCTACCATGTTTCCCCGAAAATAGGACCATGTCTTTTTTTTTTTTAATTTAAGAATGCTTTTTTTTTTTTTTATTATTACAGAGACAGAGAGAGTCAGAGAGAGGGATAGATAGGGACAGATAGACAGGAATGGAGAAATGAGAAGTATCAATCATTAGTTTTTTTTTGCGACACCTTAGTTGTTCATTGATTGCTTTCTCATATGTGCCTTGACTGTGGGCCTTCAGCAGACCGAGTAACCCCTTGCTTGAGCCAGCGACCTTGGGTCCAAGCTGGTGAGCTTTTGTTCAAACCAGATGAGCCCATACTCAAACTGGCAACCTCGGGGTCTCGAACCTGGGTCCTTGGCATCCAAGTCCAATGCTCTATCCACTGCGCCACCGCCTGGTCAGGCAGGACTGTGTCTTATATTAATTTTTGCTCCTAAAGACACTCTAGGTCTTATTTTCAGGGATGTCTTATTTTTCCATGAACAAGAATTCACACTTATTGTTGAACAAAAAAATCAACATTTATTAATGTAATGTAGTCATGTCATCATAAACATCAGCATAACCAGCCAAAATCTGAATTCCATCAAGAATTTCTCGTGACTCTCTTTCCATGTACAACAATCTACCCTGTTTCCCTGAAAATAAGACAGTGTCTTATATTAATTTTTGCTCTTAAAGACGTGCTAGGTCTTATTTTCAGGGGAGGCCTTATATTTCTAAGCTTGAAAAAAAATTGCACTAGGTTTTATTCGGGGAAACGGTATCAATCTAAAAAAAAAAAAATCTCATATTATAATGCCATGGGTGCACTTGTGGCTAACAAAGAAATGTCTGAGGGCTTTATACCTTTGAGGAAATAAAAACATTAGATAGCTATGCATATTAAGTAGGAAAATCAATTAGAACAACAGACCTCTCAGAGGTTAGGGTTATTTTTCCAGTTCATAGACTATAGAACTCCTCTGTAAGCATTTGCTTCTGCAAGGCTTGGTGACTAACTGCATCTGCTTTCCTTGTAACTGCAGGGAAACAGGAGATAATTTCTTATCTGCAGACTCCTTTTTCAGAAGCTTAAAGGACCTATAGCTTTTTTAAAAATTGTTTATTTATGGAATTTAGAGAGAGAGGAAGCAGGAAAGAGAGAGAAAGAAACGTTGATCTATTCCTGTAAGTGCCCTGACCGGGGATCAAACCTGCAACTTTTGAATATCTAGGCGATGCTCTGACCAGCTGAGCTATCTGGCCAAGGCAAGGACCTATGGCTTTTAAGAACAACATGGACACGGCTCCTATACTGGTATGAAAATACCTGTACCATAAAGTGGTAAGTAAAAATCCCTAATATCCAAGGCTAAACACATTATGCTACCTTTTGGTTAATAAAAGGGGTAATTTTTAATGTACGTTTGTTTTTGCTTAAAGAAAAGTCCTTCAACTGCTTACTTGTCAATTAGGGAATAAGTGGGAATAAAACTTCCTATGACTTACCATAATATTTTATTTTTGTCCCATATACACAAGCAATTCCTATTCTAGAACTTTTAATTTAAAAAAATCAATTGTATTGCTTAAAACATACCCATAATTTTCTAGCTTGTGATCCAGGGCTGCATTGTATCATACTGAAATGTCCGTAGTGTGTCTGCATGGAACTAGACATTTTTTTGTTTTGTTTTGTTTTGTTTTTTTGTATTTTTCTGAAGTTGGAAACAGGGAGGCAGTCAGACAGACTCCCACATGCGCCCAACCGGGATCCATCTGGCACGCCCACCAGGGGGCGATGCTCTGCCCATCTGAGGCGTCGCTCTGCTGCAATCAGAGCCATTCTAGTGCTTGAGGCAGAGGCCACAAAGCTATCCTCAGCGCCCGGGCCAACTTTGCTCCAATGGAGCCTTGGCTGCAGGAGGGGAAGAGAGAGACAGAGAGGAAGGAGAGGGGGAGGGGTGGAGAAGCAGATGGGCGCTTCTCCTGTGTGCCCTGGCTGGGAATCGAACCTGGGACTCCCGCACACCAGGCTGACGTTCTACCACTGAGCCAACTGGCCAGGGCTGGAGCTAGACATTGTTTTAAAATTACTGGATATGAGAGTAAATAAAACAAATGCCCTTATGGGTGTGAGCAGTATTTAGAGGGGGAAAATATTTAGAGAGAGAGAGGCAGAAAGTAAACAATAGTTATAATAAAGAAGTAAAGTATTAAAAATAAAAGTCAAGTATATACCAGAGGTAATCAGTGCTGTGACAACGAAAAGGAGAGGGAAGAGGAGTCAGGTGAATATGGATGCCGGTAAGGTGAGTTAGGGTGTTGTTTTGTCATTTTTATTAGGATGATCAGAGAAGAGCTTATGGAGAAGGTGACATACAACTGAAGTCAATAAGGAGGTTGGGGGACATGTGGAGATGGCAGGGGAGGGGAAATGTCCTGGCAGACTTAAAAGGAAGTATGTGTCCAGTCAGTGTATGAAACGGGAAGCTCACATGGAGTCAGGCAGAAAGAAGTACAGGCCAGTCGGAAAGGAATTTGGCTTTGACTCTGAGAGGAAGAGACCACTGCAGTCAGGGTTTTGTGTTGAGGAGTTCATACTCAGAAGATATCCTAAAAGTAATGGCTTAAACTTACACGCACCTATTTTTTCACACACTCAGTCAGGAGTCCAGTGTTAAATGATTTGTCTGCTTCAATGTTTTACAAAGCTGTGCTGAAGGTAGTGAGAACTGAAGGTCCAACAGAGGAACAACACACTTCAGACCTCACTCAGGTGATTGCTAGAGCTTATTTTCCAGTGCTTGTAGGACTGAAGACTTGTTTCTTGATGTCTGTCACTAACAATCACACAGACCCTAGAGACTGCCTACAGTTTCTTATTACATGGGCCTACCAACATGACTACCTGCTCATCGAGTCTGCAAGGAAGAGAGACAATCTGCGAGATGGGCCATGCCATTCCATGTAACTTAATCATGTGTACACATGATCACATACATACCATCACCTCTGGGATAGCCTATATGTTTAGAAGTAAGGTACAGGTCTGACTCACAGTCAAGGAGAGAGGAGGACATACAAGGGCTAGAACACCACCAAAAGGCAGGATTATGAGGCCCACACTGTCATTGTATAGACCACCAGCCACACATTTTAAGAATTTCGCCCAGCCTGACAAGGCGCGCAGTGGATAGAGCATGGGCCTGGGAGGCCGAGAACCCAGGTTTGAAACCCCAAGGTCGCCGGTTTGAGCACAGGGTCACTGGCTTGAGCGTTGGGTCATAGATATGGCCCCTAGGTTGCTGGCTTGAGCAAGGGGTCGCTCACTCTGCTGGAGCCCCCCCAGTCAGGGCACATATGAGAAAGCAATCAATGAACAACCAAGGTGCCACAACAAAGAATTGATGCTTCTCATCTCTCTCCCTTCCTGTCTGTCTGTCCCTATCTGTCTCTCTCTCTCTGTTTTTCTTGCTAAAAAAAATAAAAAGAAGTTTACTCTGTCTCTTGCAAGAACAGACTCTAGTGGGTGGATGGAAGCAGAGAGCACAGTAAGGAAACTATTACAGGAACTCAAAAGAAACATTTTATGGGTCAGATCAGAATAAAGTGGAGAAACCCCAGCTGGGTAACTTACTTGTTTGAAGTGTCATCTGATACACCAAGGTTGTGGGTTCCATCAGGAGTCAGGGCACAGACAGGAGCAGCTTGATGTTCCTGTCTCTGTCTCTGTCTCTGTCTCTCCCTTTCCTTTCTTGCTAAAATCAATAAATAAAAATCGTTTTAAAAAAGTCAATCAATGAGTGAGTAAATATGTGGAACAATAAAACAAATTGATGTTTCTCTCTCTCTCCCTCCCTCCTTCCCTCCCTTTCTTTCTTAAATGAAAAATCAATAAGGTGGAGAAACGTTCTCATTTCTAAGTTTCAAGAAAACCACGAAGAAACTGCTGCAGAACCTTCACACAGGTTGATCAATGAACATTTACTCACACTTGCTTTATCATCCTCATTCTCCTCTGACTGGTGGACTAGTAACTTCTGGGTTTCATGGAATTATTGTCAGTTCAGAGTCAGTGTCCAGTAGTTTCTAAAGTGTCTAATTCATCTTTTCCCACCATGTACACTTATCCTGGTAAATGGTCCCTTTGGGGAAGGCTGGGAGAGAGAATATCGGTATGAATTTTCTGTCGTGCACCATGGTCCTTCCTCCAGGGGACCTAAGTCACCCCTCCATTCAAGGGGTTCTCAATCTGTAAAATGGCCCAAGTCTGGGAATTCACTGACAGGCTGTGACTGTCTGTTTTTAAGATTCGAGTTCGATTTTATTCACTTAACCTAGGACTTTTATGTTATATGGATCAAGTAAGAGTTGAGTAGGCGTCCTATAGATTTCTCTTCTAGGAACACCATTGTTAGTAGCCGATGCCGTAGGTCTGTGTGCCTGGGAATATTCTGACTGTTGCCCCTCATGGTACCCACCCCCACCTTGCCTTTGGCAGGTGAGTGCTGCCCTTGGCTGCTGCCCCCACTGGGGTCCAATTACTCCCATTGCATTTAGGTTTTCCACTTCTCACAGTATGGTCTGGCCTCCAGAGAAGAAGGATCAGGGAGCTTCTCAAGGATGTTGGGGCTTCCTCACAAATTTGTGTCTCAAAGTACTGATGAATGGCATGTCTCATGGAGCCGCATAGTGTGGGTGAGTAGGTCTTTTTAAAGTTATTTAATTTATTGAGGTAACAAAAAATAATTTATTGGGCTGACTAGGGTTAATAAAATTATATATTGAATAGTTTCAGGTATATGATTGTATAATACATTAGACTTAGAATGTACTGTGTGTTCACCATCCCAAGTCAAGTCTCCTTCCATCACCAATTATCCCCCTTTACCCTCTCCTACCTCCCCCACCCCCTTTCCCTCTAGTCATCACCATACTGTTGTCTGTTTCTATCAAATTTTATGTTTCTTAATCCCTTCACCATTTCTGCCCAGCCCCGCACTAAGTCAGACTGTCTCAATTGACAAACCCTCTCCAACACTCAAATCTCCCAAGCCTTTGAATCCCTTCCTCTACAAGAAACTGTGGAAGTTGAGCATTTCCGATTTGCTCACGGTGCGCCATCTTTTATCCGTGGTTCAGCCAACCGAACTGTTACAGCCCTTTCTGACTCCCTGAGCAGCAACATTAGACGCAGAATTTGTCTCTGCTTCGTGAGCCTGGATGAAGAGATTCAGCCTGATCCAACTTCATATTCCTTCCACCACCATCTCACATCCTAAAGTATCTGTTCTCCAGAAAACTCAAGTGGTTCTTTTGTGGCTTAATGAACAGCCTTGTGGTCATATTAGGACCTCAGCTTTAGGAGCCTGCTGGACTGGAGTCTAGTTATAGGTCTAAGACCATGAGGGGTGTTAGGAGTGGGTCCCAGGGAGGCTCAGCACTGCCTCGAATGTCAGCCACCTCAGGGAGTGGGAACACCCTCACTGTTTCCTCAGGCAGGGCAGGGTTAATTCAGAGGTGGAAGGGTGGATAGGAAGTGGGTGACATGGGTGTGTGTGGGGGGGTCCCATCCACTGTGGTAGGAGAGAGACCGTCACTACTTTCAGAAGAAAAAAGATGGTATGACCTGTGGTGACGCAGTGGATCAAGCGTCGACCTGGAACACTGAGGTCGGCTGTTCAAAACCCCAAGGTCACCGGCTTGAGCGTGGGCTCATCTGGCCTGAGAGCAGGTTCACCAGCTTGAGCGCTGGGTTGCCGGCTTGGACATGGGGTCATTGACTTGATGACCCCACACTGGCTTGAGCCCAAAGGTCACTTGGCTTGAAGCCTAAAGTCCCTGGCTTGAAGACCAAAGTTGCTGGCTTGAGCCCAAGGTCGCTGACTTGAGCAAGGGGTCACTCACTCTGCTGTAGCCCCCCCCCCCCCAACCTGGTAAAGGCACATATGAGAAAGCAATCAATGAACAACTAAGATGCTGCAACGAAGAATGTTGCTTCTCATCTCTCTCCCTTTCTGTCTGTCTGTCCTTATCTGTCCCTCTATCTGTCTCTGTCACACACACACAAAAATAGAAATGTTAATAAATATGTATAAACAGCAGAGGAGAAGGGAAAAGGAAAGGTGCTTTGAGGGAAATGGGAAGGCACAGGTGTGCTTTAGAGAGAGAGCCCAGGTGTCCTGACAAGTGTATCATTGTCCTGGCTAAAAATCTTTTTCAGAACATGTTTGATATTTGATCAACTATATAGTTAAAAATCAGATCTATCAATAGATAACATTTTTATTTCTTACCTAATTGTTCTTAGAAATATACAGATATATTTTACTTCTGTGAGTGAATTTATTAAAGTGGGGTACAGTGACATAAGAGTGGGTTTAGCACAGAGGCAGCCACAGGAGGGATCCAAGGGGGGCAGCTCTGGCTCATGGGAGGTCAGAGAAAAGGGCCCCTGGGGACAGATTGAGGGGTTACCCCGGGAAGAGCTGCCGCTGCCCCATGCTCCCCTGGTGGCAGGTATCGGGGGACCCTTAGGGATTAGGAGATGCTCGCCTATGGAAGAGGGGGAAGGGAAGGGCTTGCGTGTGCTCCCACGAGGGAGAGCCTGCTGAAGAATTTCGTATTATTACACATTAATTGTGTGATTTAAAAAATATTTTCAAGCGTCTTCTCTTTCCCAGGAGCACCGCTATGCACTTCTTCCCTTACAGGCGAGCATCTCCTGAACTCTCAGGGCCCCCTCAAGACCTGTCACCAGGGGAGCATGGGGCCGTGGCAGCTTATCCATGGCTGACCCCTGAATCTGTCCCCGGGGGCCCTTGTCTCTGACCTTCCATGAGCCAGAGCCACCCCCCTGGGATCCTTCCTGTGGCTACCTCTGTGCTGAACCCACTCTTGTTCCACTGTCCCCCGCATTTTGTTTTTATTCATTTTTATTTTAAAATTTTATTTATTGCTTGATTTAGAGAGAGAGCGAGAAAGAGGGAGAGGGAACATCAACCTGTTGTTCCACAACCTCATGCATTCATTGGGTGAGTTTTGTATGTGCCCTGACAGGGATTGAACCGGCAACCTTGTCATGTTGGGACGATGCTCTAAGTAACTGAACTTAACCTGGCAAGGGCTTCCTGTTCCCAGCTTTAATACATGTACTCACAAAATCACCTGGACTTCTGTTGTGAAATCGTTCCTACACGAAGTCAAGAACCCACAGACACAGGCCAGCCTGGGGCAGACCTACCTGCTCTGGGCCTGGTCCCTTTCTAGTCAGTCTATGTCAATTATATCTCAATTTTAAAAAGATACCACCTTTTAGCCTGACCTGTGGTGGCGCAGTGGATAAAGCGTCAACCTGGAACCCTGAGGTTGCCAGTTTGAAACCCTGGGCTTGCCCGGTCAAGGCACATATGGGAGTTGATGCTTTCTGTTCCTCCCCCCTCCTTCTCTCTCTCTCTCCCCCCCCCCAAATGAATAAAAATAAAAAAAAAAAGATACCACCTTTTATATTTTTAAAGAAATTATCTATAGATTTTTTGTGTGTGACAGAGACAGAGAGAGGGACAGATAGTGACAGACAGGAAGGGAGAGAGATGAGAAGCATCAATTCTTCATTGTGGCACCTTAGTTGTTCATTGATTGCTTTCTCATATCTGCCTTGACCGGAGGGCTACAGCAGAGCGAGTGACCCCTTGCTCAAACCAGAGACCTTGGGCTCAAGATGGTTGAGCCTTGTTCAAACCAGATGAGCCCGTGCTCAAGTTGGCGACCTTGAGGTTTGGAACCTGGGTCCTCCGCGTTTCAGTCCAACGCTCTATCCACTGCGCCACCACCTGGTCAGGCTACCTGTAGATTTTTTACCCTTTTAGGGGCAGAGCAGTGAAGAAGGGGAAGTTGTACTTTGCTTTTATCTGAACCATAACTCCTATACTGTGAACAATAAAAAATTCATCAATCCTCATAAATATAGATGTTTTTCAACCAAAAATACCAAAGCTTACAGCTGCGCTGTGGGTTGCTGCTATAAACAATGAACCGTTGCCCGGTTGGCTCAGCGGTAGAGCATTGGCCTGGTGTGCAGGAGTCCCGGGTTCGATTCCCGGCCAGGGCACACAGGAGAAGCGCCCATCTGCTTCTCCGCCCCTCCCCCTCTCCTTCCTCTCTGTCTCTCTCTTCCCCTCCCTCAGCCAAGGCTCCATTGGAGCAAAGTTGGCCCTGGCACTGAGGATGGCTCCATGGCCTCCACCTCAGGCGCTAGAATGCCTCCAGTTGCAACAAAGCAACGTCCCAGATGGGGATGGCTCCATGGCCTCTGCCTCAGGCGCTAGAAGCGCTCTAGATGGGCAGAGCATCATCCCCTGGTGGGCGTGCCGGGCGGATTCCAGTCGGGTGCATGCGGGAGTCTGTCTGACTGCCTCCCCATTTCCAACCTCAGGAAAAAAAAAATGAACCATGTTTGAGATCTTGCTCTCAGTCACTGTCCTCTGAACTCACACTTACAAAAAATAACAAACAAAACAATGAAAAGAACTTGTCACCTTCTCTCAAGACTGATCAGTGAACTTAAAGAGAAATTGCAAGAGCCTGGCCAGGCGGTTGCACAGTGGATAGAGCAGGGGTCGGGAACCTTTTAGGTTGAGACAGCCATGAATGCCATGCATTTTAAAATGTAATTCTGTGAGAGCCATACAACAACCCATGTATGTTACACATTATCCAATAAAAATTTGGTGTTGTCCCAGAGGACAGCTGTGATTGGCTCCAGCCATCCACAACCATGAAATGAGTGGCAGGAAATGAATGGATTGTAATACATGAGAATGTTTTATATTTTTAATGTTACTTTTTTTTTTTTCCCCCATTTTTCCAAAGCTGGAAACAGGGAGGCAGTCAGACAGACTCCCGCATGCACCCGACCGGGATCCATCCGGCATGCCCACCAGGGGGCGATGTTCTGCCCTTCTGGGGCGTCGCTCTGTTGCATCCAGAGCCATTCTAGCGCCCGGAGCAGAGGCCAAGGAGCCATCCCCAGCGCCCGGGCCAACTTTGCTCCAATGGAGCCTTGGCTGCGGGAGGGGAAGAGAGAGACAGAGAGGAAGGAGAGGGGGAGGGGTGGAGAAGCAGATGGGCGCTTCTCCTGTGTGCCCTGGCCGGGAATCGAACCCGGGACTCCTGCACGCCAGGCCGACGCTCTACCGCTGAGCCAACCGGCCAGGGCCACTTTTTTTTTTATTATTAAAGATTTGTCTGCGAGCCAGATGCAGCCATCAAAAGAGCCACATCTGGCTTGCAAGCCATAGGTTCCTGACCCCTGGGATAGAGCATCAACCTGGTACCCTGAGGATCCAGATTTGAAACCCCGAGGTCACCGGCTTGCATGTGGGTTCATGCAGCTTGAGGGCAGTGTCATTGGCTTGAGCATGTGATGATCAAAATGATCCCAGCGTCTCTGTCTTGAGCTCCAAGGTCGCTGGCTAGAGCAAGGGGTCACTGGCTCAGCTTGAGACCCCAGGTCAAGGCACATATGAGAAGCAATCAATGAACAACTAAAGTGCCGCAACTCCTAGTTGATGCTTCTCATCTCTCATGCCCCTTTTATTCCAGTCGTCTCTCTGACTCTCAAAAAATAAAAGGAACTGTGATAAAATAAATTTCTATTAAAAAAAAAAGAAATTGCAAGAAGAAGGGGAATCTTTTCATTCCTTGCACATGCCCCCTTACTTGTCTAACTCTTGCCCATGCAGGGGAGGGTCCTGTTTTTATTTACTATTTTATATTTTGTAAACATGAACTCTTTGCAATCAATTTTTTTTTAAGTATTGCATCAACTATTATTTATCTTGATCACATAATTTTTTGCACCCCTCAAATACTGCTTCTGAGGTGACAGTCTTGCTTGTCTCACCTGGTATTAATATAAAGAACCCTTTTATTTTAATTTTTAAAAATCTGTCATTACTGGCCCTGGCCGGTTGGCTCAGTGGTAGAGCATTGGCCTGGCGTGCAGGAGTCCCAGGTTCGATTCCCGGCCAGGGCACACGGGAGAAGCGCCCATCTGCTTCTCCACCCCTCCCCCTCTCCTTCCTCTCTGTCTCTCTCTTCCCCTCCCACAGCCAAGGCTCCATTGGAGCAAAGATGGCCCGGGCGCTGAGGATGGCTCCATGGCCTCTGCCTCAGGTGCTAGAATGGCTCTGGTTGCAACAGAGTGACGCCCCAGATGGGCAGAGCATCGCCCCCTGGTGGGCATGCCGGGTGGATCCCAGTCGGGTGCATGCGGGAGTCTGTCTGACTGCCTCCTGTTTCCAACTTCAGAAAAAAAAAATTATACAGGTTTCAGGTATACAATTTTATAATATGTAATATATCTCCCCTCTGTTAATTTTTTTCTACATAGAATAGTGAATTTATTCATGAAAAACAACAAATGAAAGTTTCACATGAACTTGCAAAGATGTATAGGGTTGTCCTACAATGTATACATTATAAAGTAATATTGGTATAAGATTTTAGAACAGGAAAAGCCATTACAGATTCTTGAAGTCTCTCATTTGACATGGTCCAAATTATTAAATTTTTATTAATAAAACAATAAAAACCAAAAAAATAAACAAGCAAAAAAACCCCAAATACATTTCTTTTAGTAGAAAAATAAAGCCTGGCCAGGTGGTGGTGCAGTGGATAGAGCATTGACCTGGGATGCTAAGGACCCAGGTTCAAAACCCCGTCATTGCTGCCTTGAGCACGGGCTCATCCAGCTTGAGCGCAGGTTCACCAGGTTTAGCGTGGGATCTTAGACATGACCCCATGGTCGCTGGCTTGAGTCCAAGGTCGCTGGCTTGAGCCCAAGGTCGCTGGCTTGAGCAAGGGGTCACTGGCTTAACTGGAGCCCCCTGGTCAAGGCACATATGAAAGCAATCAATGAACAACTAAAAGCAGCACAACTATGAGTTGATGCTTCTTCTCTCTCTCTCCCTGTCTCTGTCTCTGTCTCTCTCTTGCTTAAAAAAAAAAGAAAAGGAGTCTTATCTAGGCCTTCTTAGATTCTATCATTTTCTTTTAAGAAATGATGGAATTAGTAAAGGTGTACCATTTGTGTCACCACTAAGTACTAAATAAGTGGGAGGGGCTAGTCATATAAAACCTACCTCCCCACCAAGCTGCTGTCTTTTGGCGGAAGGTTGAGACTCTTCTCTCTTCCAACATGGCTGATGGGGACTCTCCAAACAGTAAGTTCACACTTTCCACTACGGTCTCAATTCCGTTAGTTTGGGGAGGAAATTGGGCTCTAAACCTTGTGGGTTTGCCCTGACCAGGCGGTGGCACAGTGGATAGAGCACCAACCCGGGATGCTGAGATCTGTCGTTCAAAACCCGGAGGTTGCTGGCTTGAGCACAAGAGCACAAGGTTGTTGGCTTCAGCAAGGGACCTCTGGCTTGGCTTGAACACCCTTCCCTTTCCATCAAGGCACATATGAGAAGCAATCAATGAACCACTAAAGTGAAGGAACTACAGGTTGATCCTATTTCTCTTTCCTGCTTCTTTCTTCCCGTTTCCCCCCGCCCCCCTTTCTGAAAGAAAAGAAAAATAACTTTACAGGCTTGTTAGAAGCAGTGGACGCTCCATTTCTTAAACTTCTAAATGACGGTACTGGGGTTAGGGAAACCATTTTCTCTGGGGTCATATGAATATCGGCTGTCTTGGGCGCATTTGAGCATCGGGACAGCCAAGAACTGAACACACCAAAATCTTGCTTCAGGAAGGAAGAGGAGAGGAGAGAACAGGGAAAAGGAGAGGGAGAGAGGACACAACTCAAAGAAAGAAACTGAGAGGCACCACACAGTTCTGAGACCAGAATGCCTTTAGAGTCAAAGGAGCTTCCAGATTTCCTTCTTCTGTTTTTTTTGTTTGTGTTTTTCCCTCTCCTAACCAAACATAATCCGGTTGAAAATTCCCGTTGGTTTACACTTCTGTTTCAGGAAATCTGACCATTGATTCATTGTGGGGCAGTTGTGTGAGGTTTGCTGGCTAGTTTACCGGCTGCAAGCACTTGGCCCGATGGGTGCATGAGTGTATGGGTTCGCACGTGTGTCTGGCTTATGTCAAGCTATGGGTGCTTGCGCTCCGGAGGATGGCGGATGGTGGATTGCCTGCCCGCCCCTGTGGGGGGCCATTTTTGCAGTTTTCTTTGTCTGAGAAGTGGTTTTCCCTTGCCTGTGGGCTCATCTGCCATTGGGAGACTGTTAAACAGAACGACCCAACGCTTTCTGTCTGCAGTTTCTTTACTGTCTGCCCGAATCCACCGTGGACCTGCCTGCTCTCAGCCACCGGCATTACATCAGTCTAATGCCACCATTGCCATTCTGGGTGTTCTAAATGTCCTCCTGACTGATCTGTCTGTATCAACCCTGACCTCTCAGATCATTGGAAACTTCTGTCCAAATCATCATTTCTTAGTTTCTGATGAAAGTTTTACTTGTTTTTGTTGGAGGTGGGGGGGGGGGGGGGAAGAATAGTTATTTCGTAGTGTTTAGAGTTTTTATTTTTTGGGTGATAGAGACAGAGAGTCAGAGAGAAGGACAGAGAGACAGGAAGGGAGAGAGATAAGGAGCATCAGTTCATTGATTGCTTTCTCATATGTGCCTTGGGGGCTACAGCAGAGCAAGTGACCCCTTGCTCAAGCCAGCGACCTTGGACTTCAAGCCAGTGACCTTTGGGCTCAAGCCAGCGACCATGGGGTCATGTCTAGGATCTCACACTAAAGCTCCTGAGCCCGCACTTAAGCCAGCGACCTCAGCGTTTTGAACTTGGTCCTCTGCCTCCCAGTCCTACACTCTATCCACTGCGCCACCACCTGGTCAGGCTTTGCATCATTTAAAAAAAGATTTTTTAAAAAATTGATTTTAGAGATAGGAAGGGAGGGGGAGAGAAACATCATTTGTTTCACTTATTTATGAATTCATTGGTTGATTCCTTTCCCTCTTTCTCTCTCTCTCTCTTTCTTACTTTCTTTTTTAAATTTTAATTTGAGAGAGGCAGGGAGAGAAAGGCAGGAACATCGAGCTGCTCCTGTATGTGCCCTGACTGGAGAATCAAACTAGCAACCTCTGTGCTCTGGGATGACACTCCAACCAACTGAGCTATCTGGCCAGGGCTCAGTTTTCATTGATTTTTAGAAAGACTGTGAGAGAAAAGGAGAGAGGGGAGGTGGAGGGGAAGCATTGGTTGTTCCACTCAGTCCTGCATTCTTTGGTTGCTTCCTGTGTGTGTGCCCTGACTGGGTATCGAACCCACAACCTTTTCCTTTTGGGACAATGCTCTTAACTTACTGAGCTAACTGGCCAGGGCCTTTTACTTTTTTCCCCCTTAAACATAGCACAAATTGGTTATCTTAACGTGCTGGAGGTCCGAAGTCTGTCATAGGTCCCCAGGACTGTGGTTCTTCTGGAGGCTCCAGGGGACAATGTACTTCCTTGTCCTTTCTAGCTTCTGAGATTGCCTGCATGCCTCAGCTGTGGTTTTTCCTCCATCTTGAAAAACAACAGCAGAGCTTCTTGACATCTTTCCTTGTCTTTGTGGCCACATGGGTTTTTGTCTCTCTGATCTCCTGTCTCTCTTCATTGGTTAATTTTTTTTTTAAGCGAGAGACAGGCAAGAAGGGATAATGATGAGAAGCATCAACTTGTGGTTGTGGCTCTTTAATTGTTCACTGATTTCATTTATTGCTTTCTAATACATGGCTTGACGGGAGGGAGGGGGGTTCCAGCTGAGCCAGTGACTGCTTGCCCAAACCAGTGACCATGGAGTCATGTCTATGACCCCACACTCAAGCTGGTGAGCCCGTGCTCAAGCAGGGACCTTGAGGTTTCGAACCTGGGTCCTCAGTGTCCCAGGTCAGTGCTCTATCCACTGTGCCACCGCCTGGTCAGGCTCACTGGTTTATTCTTGAATGTGCCCTGATGACTGGGGATGGAACTTGCAACCTTGGCGTATCGGAACGATGCTTTAACCAACTGAACTACCTGGCCAGGGCTCTCATTAATTTTTCATGGTGTTTGAAAGCAGAAGACCTTAACTGCCCAATCAAGGCATTCAGATCAGCTGGAGAAGTTCAAGAATCCCCTTTGGCATGGAAGGGCTTTATAATCCTGTGAGAGTTCTGACCCTAGTAGGTTCTACTGAATTCCACCTGAAAAGAGGAAGTGAGAGACCGATCAGCTTGAACCTGAACATTGGAATGTATGAATGGACTCATTCAATGATTCTTCTCTCCTGATCTTTCCGTAGCCGTGCACTGTCGACGCAGCCGCACGAAATTCACGGAAGATCAGTTGAAAGTCCTCATCCAAGCATTCGACCAAAATCCTTACCCAGGTTACGCCATCAAGCAAAAGCTTGCTTTAGAAATGAACATTGAAGAGTCCAGAATCCAGGTAAGTTACAAACTGTGGATCTCCGAGACAAGAAGTAGAAAGCATGGGGCGGGGGGGGGGGGGGGGGGGGGGGAGAACCGTGAATTGAGCACATATTAGCCCCAGTGCGCTGAGGGCTTTGCATGGAACATCTTTTCTTTCTTTTTTTGAGTTCAGAGAGACAGAGAGAGAAGTACTCATTTGCTGTTCCCCACTTCAGTGGTGCATTCATTGGCCACTTTCTCTATGTACCCTGACTGGGGATTGAACCCGCAACCTTGGTGTTTTGAGACAACAAAGTGATTAAGCTTACCGCCCAGGGCCTGTTGTCGTTCTCTTGTGTGTGGAATGTCTTGATCAACATGCAGAGGACACTCATAAGGATATTGCTCCTGGTCTCACTTCATAAATGTGGACACTGAGCATGACAGAGGTCACAGGAGTGGGAAAGAGTGAGTAGGCACACTGTCAGAGCAGGGAAAATGCTTGATTCGGTTCTTTTTTTAAAAAGTTTATTGGGGTAACATTGGTTAATAAAATTATGTTTCAAGGATATAGTTGTATAATTCATCACCTGTATATTGCATTGTGTACTCATCACCCAAGTCTAGTCTCCTTATGCCTGACCAGGTGGTGGCACGGTAGATAGACCGTTGGACTGGGATGTGGAGGACATGGGTTTGAGGCCCCGAGGTCATGGCTTGAGTGTGGGATCATAGACATGACCCCATGGTTGCTGGCTTGAAGCCCAAGGTCACTGGCTTGAGCAAGGGGTCACTCGCTCTGCTGGAGCCCTGCGGTCAAATCACATATGAGAAAGCAATCAATGTACAAGTAAGGAGCTGCAGCAAAGAGTTGATGCTTCTCGTCTCTGTCTACCTGTCCCTCTGTCTGACTCTGTCTCTGTCAAAAAATAAAAAAAATAAAAATAAAGTCTAGTCTTCTTCTGTCACCATATATCTGACACCCTTTACCCTCTGCACCCTGCCCCTCTGGGAAGCACTATACTCCTGTCTGTGTTTATGAGTCTGTTTGCTTGTTGCTTCCTGTTTCATACCCAAGTCAATCCTTTGAGTTGGTTCTTAAAAGCATAACAATCCCAGCATCTACTGATTAGCTTAAAAGATTGTTAGAGCCCATCAGGTCAGGACCAGATTGTGAGGATCCTCAATACCAATCCCTGACCTGAGACTGAGTCAGAAGGGACAGAGATCAGCACTAATCCTGAGCGTCGAGGCCTCAGCACAATGACTGCCTCTGGGACAAGGCGGCAATAGGGCTGGTCTGACACAATCATACTCAGTTCTCTCTTCCTCACTCAGATTTGGTTTCAGAATCGAAGAGCAAGGCACCAAGTCCAGAAAAGACCAGAGCATGAGGAGGACTTAGAAGCAAGCCAAGACAAAGATCAGCCTGTAGAGAAGACTCAAAGTAAGTAGCCTGCTGCAGTCCTGTTCCCCCAGCAGAGCCCCGGGGTATCCAAGCACCTCTCTCTGGGTGTGGAGCCAACTGCTACTCTGAGCCAACTACTACTCTGACAGAATGGTCTCTCTCTCTCTCTCTCTCTCTTCTTTCTCGTCTGGAACCTCCTGGTCAGCGTCTTCTAGTGGCAAACGGTTCAACAAAGCTCCTGGAAATTCTTCCCTGCGTGATCCATGGACCTTCCTTCTAAATTGTTAGAGAGAAAGAAAGAGAGAGAGAGAGAAACATCGATATGTTTGTGGTTCTACTTATTTATGCATTCAGTGGTGGATTCTTTGTGTGCACCTTGACAGGGCATTGAACCCAGAATCTTGGTATTTAGCACCCCTTCTCAATCTAGTCCTGACATGATTTGCTACAACAGCCTTTTAAACTAGTAACTCGATTCTGTGGTCATTATGCATTTAAGGACCAAGTCAAAGAATGAACTTTGTCGGATATAAAACGGGAAGCAAGAAGAGAACAGACTCATAAACACAGACAGGAGTGTAGTGCTTCCCAGAGGGGCAGGGTGCAGAGGGTAAAGGGGGTCAGATATATGGTGACAGAAGGAGACTAGACTTTATTTTTATTTATTTATTTTTTGACAGAGACAGAGAGTCAGAGAGAGGGACGGATAGTAAGGGAGAGAGATGAGAAGCATCAACTCTTTGCTGTAGCTCCTTAGTTGTTCATTGACTGCTTTCTCATATGTGACTTGACTGAGGGGGTGCTACAGCAGAGCGAGTGACTCCTTGCCTAAGCCAGATACTTTGGGCTCAAGCCAGCGACCATGGGGTCATGTCTATGTCCCACGCTCAAGCCTGACGAGACCACGCTCAAGCTGATGACCTCAGGGCCTCCAACCTGGGCATTGGGGTGACACTCTAATGAAGTGGCTACCCAGCCAGGCGAGTGGAAATCTGGGACATGTTTGGTTAATTGTCTGACTAGGGGAACTGAACTCTGCGGTCTTCCACCTCCCCCAGGTAAGGAAGGTAGACGTTGCCGGACCAGCTATACTTCCTCCCAGCTGCACACCCTCAACACGGCGTTTGCGAACAACCCTTATCCTGGGATTGAGTCCAGAGAGCAGCTTGCTAAGGACATCGGGGTTCCAGAGTCAAGAGTCCAAGTAAGTGCTAAGGCATCTGATGGTTTCATCTCCTAGGCATGGAGATGTCTGGGGGAGGGGAGCCACTCTGGCTTGGAGCAGTTCATCAACATGCTGGGCACTCTCCCATCCCCGGGGCCTTTCATGAGTGATCCTTTCCATCTGGTAAGTTCTACCTCCAGGAACCCATGTAGCCCATGCTCTCACTGCCTTCAGGTTTTTTTTGTTTGTTTGTTTGTTTGTGACAGAGAGAAAGAGAGGGACAGACAGACAGTAAGGGAGAGAGATGAGAAGCATCAATTCTTCATTGTGGCACCTTAGTTGTTCACTGATTCCTTTCTCATATGTGCCTTGACTGGGGGGCTACAGCAGAGCCAGTGACCTTGGGCTTCAAGCCAGTGATCTTTGGGCTCAAGCTAGTGACTATGGAGTCATGTCTATGACCTCACACTCAAGCCGGCAACCCCATGCTCAAGCTGGCAACCTCGGGGTTTCAAACCTGGGTTCTCTGCGTCCCAGTCCGACGCTCTCCCACTGCGCCACCACCTGGTCAGGCCGCCTTCGATTCCTTTCTGTTGTAATCATTGTTGTATTCCTTGTGCTCTGAACAGTGACCCTCATTAAGAATGGGTTGAATGAATGAAGGAAGGATGGGACATTACTTTGCATGGAATGTGAGTCACTCACATGGCTGAAGTCTTTCTATGACATCCTTCTGCTTTTTAAAATTATTCCTGGGATGCCTGACCTGTGGTGGCGCAGTGGATCAAGCGTCAACCTGGAATGTTGAGGTCGCTGGTTCAAAACCCTAGGTTTGCCCGGTCAAGGCACATATGGGAGTTGATGCTTTCTGCTCCTCCCCCTTCTCTCTCTCTCTCTCTCTCTCTGTCTCTCTTCTCTAAAATGAATAAATAAATTTTAAAATATTATTCTGGTGCAGTGGATAAAGCATCGACCTGGAAATGCTGAGGTTGCCGGTTCAAAACCCTGGGTTTGCCTGGTCAAGGCACATATGGGGGTTGATGCTTCCTGCTCCTCCCTCCCCCTTCTCTCTTTCTCTCTCTCTCTCTCTCTCTCACTCTCTCTCCTCTCTAAAAATTAATAAAAATAAAAAATAAAAAAAAAGAAAAAATTATTCCTGGGTTTACTTTAGAGATTGAACCTTTAGTTCAAATCTAGAAAACAACAAATGAGCAAACAAAACGAAACAGAGAAAATATTCATAGCTACTGAGAACAAGCTCATGGATGCCGGGGGCACAAGATGGGCGCAAAGGGGAAGAGGATTAAGTACAGACCTTCAGTTATAATATAAGTCATGGGGGCCCTGGCCGGTTGGCTCAGTGGATAGAGCATTGGCCTGGCATATGAATGTTCCGGGATTCGATTCCCGGTCAGGGCACACAGGAGAAGCCACCATCTACTTCTCTTCCCTTCCCCCTCCCCCTTCTCTCTCTCTCTCCTCCTCTCGCAGCCAGTGGCTCAATTGGTCCTAGTGTCAGCCTCAGGAGCTGAGGATAGCTTGGTTGATTCAAGCATCAGCCCCAGACAGGGGTTGCTGGGTGGATCCCGGCTGGGGCGCATGCAGAAGTTTATCTCTCCTCCTCTCACTCAAAAGAAAAGGTCAAAGGAATGTAAAGTCAATAATATCACAATAACTATGTAGGAGGACAGATGGTTAGTAGACTTATATGGTGATCACTTTATAAGGTGTAGACATGTTGAATCACTGTGTTTGTTGTATATCTGAAACTAATAGAATATTGTATGTCAATGCAATTCAAGATAGATTTTAAAAATTAAAGTGAATTTGCCCAACCAAGTGGTGGCACAGTGGATAGAACGTTGACTTGGGACACTAAGGACACAGGTTCAAAACCTCTAGGTCATTGCCTTGAATGCAGGCTTACCAGCTTGAGCGAGGGGTCACTGGCTTGGCTAGAGGCCCCCGGTCAAGCTAGGCACATATAAGAAAGCAATAAACGAACAACTAAAGTACTGTAACTATGCGTTGATGCTTCTCATCTCTCTCCCTTCCTCTCTCTCTCTCAAAAAAAATGAAGTTAAAACAATAAGCTCTGGCCTGGATCAGTGGATAGAGCATTGGCCTGGCATATGGACGTCCCAGGGTTTGATTCCTGGTCAGGGCACACAGGAGAAATGACCATCAGCTTCTCTCTCCCTTCCTCTCTTCTCTCTCTTCCCCTCTCGCAGCCAGTGGCTCGATTGGTCAGCCCTGGGCACTGAGGATAGCTTGGTCGATTCAAGCATCAGCCCAAGACAGGGGTTGCTGGGTGGATCCCAGTCAGGATGCAGGTGGGAGTCTCACTATCTCTCCTACTCTTCTCACTTAAAAAAAATCTAAAAAAATGAAAGATACAACAACAAAAAACATTTATCTCAGAGAAATGTAGTGGCCTGCCTATAGAGTCATTGCTGCTGAATCCTAAAATAGAATATACATCTGGCCTGACCTGTGGTGGCGCAGTGGATAGAGCGTCTACCTGGAATGCTGATGTTGCCTGTTCAGATCCCTGGGCTTGCCTGGTCAATGCACATACGGGAAACACCTACTACTTGTAGATGCTTCCTGCTTCTCCCCTCGCTTTCTCTCCCTTCTTCTCTTTCTCTCTTTCTAAAAATTAGTAAATAAAATCTAAAAAATCCCAATATAATTCTGTCAGTGCTGTGGAGGGTGTGTGTGTGTGTTTGCATAATCATGATATATACATATAAGGGTTTATAAAATTATATTATGGCCCTGGCCAGGTAACTCAGTTGGTTAGAGCATCAACCCAATACACCAAGGTTGCAGGTTCGATCCCCAGTCAGGGCACCTACCAGAATCAACCAATGAGTGTTTAAATAAGTGGAACAACAAATTGATGTTCCCCCCCCCCCTCTCTCTTTCTAAAAATCAATAGATAAAACATTTTTTAAAAAATGATATGGTTTCTTTTACCTCTGTGACGTGTTTCTTGAGCCTATTTCTTCTACTGCTCACCTTCTACCTCTGTGACTTTCTAAATAAAATTTCTCTTATAGCTTGAAACAATTCTGTTGTGGATGAGTATATATAACATATATATCTAACATGCATAGGTATGTGTTCATTTATGGGTGCAAGAAAGAGGTCACAATTAGTTGTGTCTTATGGGATGAAAAAATGTCTTCTTAGAAAAAATAGGTGTTTTCAATAGGAAGACAGAAAAATAAAAATTCCAGGAAGAGAGAAGAGCTGACATATAGGTGTGGCACTTTAGGGGTACACCAATACTTGTCATGAGGGTCACATGAGGACTTTTAGGATGTGAAACCCCTCACTGGGTCATGAAGGGACAAGGTGTAGAGGTTTAGAAATGTGAGCTTCAGACCTGAGAGACTTTCCCAGATGTCACATGGAATGTCAATGATTTTGGATTTAGACTTAAAACAAACCACGTCTTTTCCCCCTGGGCTTTCTGGGGGGGGGAAAAAAAGCAATAGTGAGGCTTGCAAAACCTCAGTGTTTTGTGGGGTTTTTTGTTTTGTATTTTTCTGAATTGAGAAGCGGGGAGGCAGAAAGAATCCACATGCACCCAACTGGGATCCACCGGCATGCCCACCAGGGGGCAATGCTCTGCCATCTGGGGCGTTGTACCGTTGCAACTGAAGCCATTCTAGTGCCTGAGGCAGAGGCCATGGAGCTGTCCTCAGCGCCCAGGCCAACTTTGCTCCAAAGGAGCCTTGGCTGCAGGAGGGGAAGAGAGAGACAGAGAGGAAGGAGAGGGGGAAGGGTGGAGAAGCAGATGGGCGCTTCTCCTGTGTGCCCTGGTCGGGAATCAAACCCGGGACTTCCACATGCCCGGCCAACAGTCTACCCCTGAGCCAACTGGCCAGGGCTCAGTTATAATGAATTCTCTTTGTTTTACTCCTTTAGATTTGGTTTCAGAATCGAAGATCTAGAGTCCAGGTCCAGGTTAAAAAAGAACCGGATTAGCCTGGCCTATGGTGTGGTGGCTAGAGCGCTGACCTGGAGCGCTGAGGTTGCCGGTTTGAAACCCCCCAGGCTTGACCCTTCAACGCACATACGACAAGCAAATGACGAGCTCAAGTGAAGCAGCTATGAGTTGATCCTTCTCGTTCCTCCCTACCCTTCCTCTCTCTGTCAAAATCAATAAATAAAAAATTTTTTAATTAAAAAAAAAGAAACAAAAACTAGAAACTGATGAGCTTTTAAAACAATAACAAGACCAGGAACAAAATCTCTGACACCAGAGAGTTCAAGGTCATCGGCCTTTGAACTCTCTGGCTCAAAGCAGAGCCTCCTAAGTGCTCAGTCTTCCCAAGGTGGTGGGGCCAACTCCAACTTCCCCTCAGAGGTGAGAGATTCCATCCATTCAAATGCCTGGTCAGGCTCCATGGAGTCAAGGGGATCAGTTCCAGTCTCTGAAGACTCTTCCCAAGTCTGGGTCCTCCCCAAGGAATTCCCTTGCATGCTTTTCCAGCTGGCATGCAGAGATCCGATGAAAACATAAATATTTTTTACCTGACCTGTGGTGGCACAGTGGTTAGAGTGTCAACCTGGAACTCTGACAGGGTCGCCAGTTCGAAACCCTGGGCTTGCCCCGGTAAAGGCAACTCGAGTGAAGCAAGTAAGAGTTAGCTGATTCTTATCTCCCCCTCCCCCACATTTCCTCTTTCTGTAACATCAATCAATAAAATATTTAAAAAAAAATTTGTTTTAATGTGAATTTTTTTGTTCGCTGAAGTCTTCCCCCGTGCCTGGTACATGGGAAACAATGAATGAAAGTTTAGTGGACAGTACAATGGGATGAATGGAGAAGTGAATCCTTGCGTGGGTTCTGCCAGGGGCCGGCTGGTGGCTTTCTCGGGAGGTGTCCTAGGTTCCCTGTGGGAAGGTGGGAAGAGTTGACTTCTATGTTGAGAGTATATATAAATGGCCTTCTGGGAGTTTTCTTTCCTTTCTTTTCTCCTGAGGTACAGAAACTGTGAACAAGGGGCCCCAGTCTCATGAACAACTGTCTTATGTCTCTGAAGACAAAGCCAGATGGACCGAGAGACAAAGGATAAAGAATCATCTTATTCATATCATTTTTAAGTCATCGTAGTGTTATTGATGGGTTCGGGGGAAAATCATCAGTGGATGTGTGGGATATTGTGATTTCTTTTTTGCGATTTTTTTTTTTGTATTTTTCTGAAGCTGGAAACGGGGGGAGACAGTCAGACTCCCGCATGCGCCCGACCAGGATCCACCCGGCACGCCCACCAGGGGCGAAGCTCTGCCCACCAGGGGGCGATGCTCTGCCCCTCTGGGGGTCGCTCTGTTGCAACCAGAGCCACTCCAGCGCCTGGGACAGAGGCCAAGGAGCCATCCCCAGCACCCGGGCCATCCTTGCTCCAATGGAGCCTCGGCTGTGGGAGGGGAAGAGAGAGACAGAGGAAGGAGAGGGGGAGGGGTGGAGAAGCAGATGGGCACTTCTGTGTGCCCTGGCCGAGAATCGAACCCGGGACTTCTGCATGCCAGGCCGACGCTCCACCACTGAGCCAACCGGCCAGGGCCACAATTTTTTTTTTTTTTTGGTATTGTGGTTTTAAAAAAAATGTTTATTGATTTTAGAAAGAAAGGCAGAGAGAGAGAGACAGACAGGAACTTTGATCTGTTTGGGTCAATGCTCTAACCAACTGAGCAATCCTGCCAGCGCTGTGATATTGTGATTTTCTTTGTGTGTGTGTGACAGAGACAGAGAGAGGGACAGATAGGGATAGACAGAGAGGAAGGAAGAGAGATGAGAAGCATCACTTCTTCGTTGCAGCACCTTAGTTGTTCATTGATTGCTTTCTTGTATGTGCCTTGACTGGTGGCGGGGGCTACAGCAGACCCCTTGCTCAAGCCAGTGACCTTGGACTTCAAGCAAGCGACCTTTGGGCTCAAGCCAACAACCATGGGGTCATGTCTATGATCCAACGCTCAAGATGGATGAGCCCACATTCAAGCTGGCAACCTTGGGGTTTCAACCCTGGGTCCTTGGCATTCCAGGCCTATGCTTTATCCATTATGCCACCGTCTTGTCAGGCAGTGTATTTTCTTTTCAATATTTAAGGTTAAGTATAATTAAAAAAAAAATTAGGCCCTGGTTGGTTGGTTCAGTGGATAGAGCATCTGTCTGGCATATGAATGTCCCGGGGTTGGTCCCCGATCAGAGCACCTGTGAGAAACAACCATCTGCTTCTCTCCCCCTTCTCTCTCTCTTTCCTCTAAAATCAATAAATAAAATATTTCTTTTTAAAAGATTTTTTAAATCGTAAAATCTTTTTAAAATATTAAAAAAATATTTTTTAAGATTTTTTTTTTTTACTTATTGATTTTAGGGAGGAGAGAGAAAAAGAAGCAACATCTCATAGTTGCTTCACTTCAGTTGTTCACTGATTGCTTGTTACCTGCTGCTTGTGCCTTTACTAGGAAGCAAGCTTGGGGGTTCGAAGCAGCAACCTCATCATTCTGGTGGATGCTCTACCCCCTGCACCCCCACAGATCAGGCAAGAAATAAAACCTATAAAAATTTTAAAATTGATTTTAGAGAGAGAAGAACAGAAGGAGAGAGAAAGACAGGAATATCAATCTGTCCTGTATGTGCCCTGACCAGGGATCGAACTAGGAACCTCTGCTCTTTGGAATGATGCTCTAACCAGCTGAGCGATCATGCCAGGAATGTGTCTACTTACCTTCATTGTGCTGATGGTTTCATGGCTGTGTACATATATCCAAGGTCATGAAAACAATACAATCAATTAAAAAGTCAAATAAAATAAAACTTGAATTCTAGTTAATTAGGATGAAAGCGGTGATGAAGGAATCAGAAGAATGTCTCATTTGTGGGGACTCCATTGAACAGGGAAGAAAGGCAACCCATTCGAATGTCGGTGGGAATCGCCCGGCAAAGACCCTTTTATTAGTTGGCTTCTGCCACCATCATGTGGCCACACAGGGAACTGCCACAAAAATCCACAGACACTCAGGCTCACACCCTCAAGGCAGATAATAATAACATGCTCAAGGGAGGCATTTTGTATCCAGGAAGGATACAACTCATAAACTTCATAGACATTTCCTGACCTGTGGTGGCGCAGTGATAAAGCATTGACCTGGAATGCTGAGGCCACCAGTTCAAAACCCCCGGCTGGCCCCCGTCAGATTAGCTCTGTTGGTTAGAGCAGTGGTCCCCAACCCCCAGGCCGCAGACCAGTACCGGTCTGTGGGCCATTTGGTACCGGTCCGCATAGAAAGAGTAAAGAACTTACATTATTTCCATTTTATTTATATTTAAGTCTGAACGATGTTTTATTTTTAAAAAATGAACAGATTCCCTCTGTTACATCCGTCTAAGACTCACTCTTGACGCTTGTCTCCGTCACGTGATACATTTATCCATCCCACCCTAAAGGCTGGTCCGTGAAAATATTTTCTGACATTAAACCTGTCCGTGGCCCCAAAAAAGGTTGGGGACCACTGGGTTAGAGCATCCTTCAGAAGCACAGAGGTTGCTGGTTTGTTCCCCGGTCAGGGCACATATGGGAACAGATCGATGTTTCTGTCTCTCCCCCTCTCTCCCTTTGTCTCTTGCTAAAATCAATAAATAAACATTAAAAAATTGAACAAAACAAAACAAAAAAAACCCCACCCAGGTTTGCCCAGTCAAGCCACATACGAGAAGCAACTATGAGCTGATGTTTCCTGCACATTCCCTGTGGCCTTTCCCTCTCTCTCAAATCAATAAACAAAATCTTAAAAAAAAACCCACCCAACTTTACAGACAATTAAAAGCAGAAACATGCAAACGCCTCAACGGGTTCTTAACACCCTATATGTTTCATGATTTCAGTGCTTCCTTAAACAATAAAAGAAATCTTTATTGGAAAAGTAAAGTAAAATAAAATTAAAATGGCCCTGGCCAGATAACACAGTGAGATGAATCATTCCCCCAATAGGCTAAGATTCAAGATTTGATCCCCAGTCAGGGTACATACAAGAATCAACCAATGATAGCATGAATAAGTGGAGCAACAAATTGATGTTTCTCTCTCTCTCCCTTCCACCATCTATGATATCAATATATATATTTTTTATTTTTTTATTTTTATTTTTTACAGGGACAGAGAGTGAGTCAGAGAGAGGGATAGATAGGGACAGACAGACAGGAATGGAGAGAGATGAGAAGCATCAATCATCAGTTTTTCGTTGCGACACCTTAGTTGTTCATTGATTGCTTTCTCATATGTGCCATGACCGCAGGCCTTCAGCAGACTGAGTAACCTCCCACTCGAGCCAGTGACCTTGGGTCCATGCTAGTGAGCTTTTTTGCTCAAACCAGATGAGCCCATGCTCAAGCTGGCTATCCTAGGGTCTCGAACCTGGGTCCTTCCGCATCCCAGTCTGATGCTCTATCCACTGCGCCACCGCCTGGTCAGGCAATATATATATATATATTTTTCTTTTTTTTCTTTTTTTGTATTTTTCTGAAGCTGGAAACGGGGAGAGACAGACAGACTCCCGCATGCGCCCGACCGGGATCCACCCGGCACGCCCACCAGGGGGCGACGCTCTGCCCCTCCGGGGCGTCGCTCTGCCACGACCAGAGCCACTCTAGCGCCTGGGGCAGAGGCCAAGGAGCCATCCCCAGTGCCCGGGCCATCTTTGCTCCAATGGAGCCTTGGCTGCGGGAGGGGAAGAGAGAGACAGAGATGAAGGAGAGGGGGAAGGGTGGAGAAGCAGATGGGTGCTTCTCCTGTGTGCCCTGGCCGGGAATCGAACCTGGGACTTCTGCACGCCAGGCCGACGCTCTACCGCTGAGCCAACCGGCCAGGGAATATATATATTTTTTAAAAGGATAAAAAAAGGGGCTCTGGCCGGTTTGCTCAGCGGTAGAGCGTCGGCCTGGCGTGCGGGGGACCCGGATTCGATTCCCGGCCAGGGCACATAGGAGAAGCGCTCATCTGCTTCTCTACCCCCCCCCCTCCCTCCTCTCTGTCTCTCTCTTCCCCTCCCGCAGCCAAGGCTCCATTGGAGCAAAGATGGCCCGGGCGCTGGGGATGGCTCCTTGGCCTCTGCCCCAGGCGCTAGAGTGGCTCTGGTCGTGGCAGAGCGACGCCCCCTGGTGGGCAGAGCGTCGCCCCTGGTGGGCGTGCTGGGTGGATCCTGGTCGGGTGCATGCGGGAGTCTGTCTGACTGTCTCTCCCCGTTTCCAGCTTCAAGAAAAATACAAAAAAAAAAAAAATAAATACTCTATTAAAAAATAAATAAATAAAAGGACAAAAAATGTGGATTAATTTTTTTTTTAATTTGTTGACTTTAGAGAGGTAAGGAGAGACAGAGAGGAACATTGATCTGTTCCTGTATGTACCCCAACTAGGGATTGAACCAGCAACCTCTGTACTTCGAGTGAATGCTCTAACCAACTGACCAGTGGTGGTACAGTGGATAGAGCGTCTACCCAGAACATTGAGGTCACCAGTTCGACACTCTGAGGTCATTAGCTAGAGCACCAGCTCCTCAGCTTGAGTGTGGGATCTCAAAGGTTGCCAGCTTGAGCCCAAAGGTCACTAACATAAAAGCCCAAGGTCGCTGGCTTGAGCAAAGGGTCACTTGCTCTGCTGTAGCCCCCAGGTCAAGGCACATATGAGAAAGCAATCAATAAACAACTAAGTGAAAGCAGTTATGCGTTGATACTTCTCTTTCTCTCTCTCTCTCTCTTCCTCCCTCCCTCCCTCTCCCTCTCCCTCTCCCTGTCCCTCTCTC
This sequence comes from Saccopteryx leptura, assembly GCF_036850995.1. Classification (NCBI taxonomy): domain Eukaryota; kingdom Metazoa; phylum Chordata; class Mammalia; order Chiroptera; family Emballonuridae; genus Saccopteryx; species Saccopteryx leptura. The sequence goes on along the minus strand of NC_089505.1, from coordinate 81,780,646 downwards.
TTAATAAATAAATAAAAATGCTAACAAAATGTTGCCACAGTCTAGCCAGCAATGATATAAAAAACTAACATATCATAACCAAGTTGACTCATCAGGAATGAGAAAGGAAAAAAAGGACAGATACATTTATTGTCTCTTTATCATGGGAACATTTCAGACACTAGCAATCAATTACAGCAAACATCCAAAGCAGCAATGAAGTACAGTATTGTAAACATTTCCTGTGAGGTTGGGAATAAGATGATGTTGGCCTTAAACATGCCTGCGAAATATCACATTTAACCCTTTACCCTTACATTTTGTCAATGAGTCTGATTAATTTTAAATTTTTTTATTTATTTATTCATTATAGCGAGGGGAGAGAGAGTGAGAGAGAGAAGGGGGGAGGAGCAGGAAGCATCAACTCCCATATGTGCCTTGACCAGGCAAGCCCAGGGTTTTGAACCGGCAACCTCAGCGTTTCCAGGTTGACGCTTTATCCACTGCGCCACCACAGGTCAGGCGAGTCTGATTAATTTTAATTACTTACATGTAGATCCTCTAGGTTCAGAAGTGGATTTCTAATCTTCCTCCTTTTATCAACCTCAACCTACATTATTTTTTCTCCTTCCACTAAAAACAATCTATCCACATGCTTACCTTCTGCCTTCACTGTGGTCCAGACACTATTATATTCACTTGGTTGACAAAGGTAATTGCCCAGGATTCCACCTCCAACTTCCCCATCTTGCCTTCTTATAAATATCACCACCATGGGCCAAGTTACTCAAGCCCTAAACCATCCTGATTTGGTCCTCCTTCTGAACCCCCACCCCAGGTCTGTGGATTTGACTTTCTGCACCCACTGTCTGCAGCTCTCTCCAAAAGGTCCATACAAGACACTAACTCATCTCTTCACCTCTTTTTATTTATTTATTTATTATTTTTCTGAAGTGAGAAGTAGGGAAGCAAAGAGACAGACCCCTGCATGCGCCTGACCAGGATCCACCCAGCAAGCCCACCAGGGGGCGATGCTCTGACCATCTGGGGCATTGCTCCATTGCAACCTGAGCCATTCTAGTGCCTGAGGCGGAAGCCATGGAGCCATCCTCAGTGCCCAGGCCAACTTTGCTCCCATGGAGCTTTGGCTGTTGGAGGGGAAAAGAGAGAGAGTGAGAGAGTGAGAGAGAGAGAGAGAGAGAGAGAGAGAGAGAGAGAGAAAGGAGAGGGGGAAGGGTGGAGAAGCAGATGGGCACTTCTCCTGTGTGCCCTGACCGGGAATCAAACCTGGGACTTCCACATTCCAGGCCGACGCTCTACTGCTGAGCCAACTGGCCAGGCCCTCCTCACCTCTTTTTAAAACCCCTGACCAATGTTTTGCCTGGTGTGTAACATGGTCCCCACTGATGTTCTTGAAAGATTAAATAAGATGCTAGACAGATGCATTAAATAATATTCAAAGAAAGAAAAAATAATAATATTCAAAGAAAAAAGAAAAAAATATTCCCTTTCAGTATCTTTGGGCCATTGTACTATGTAAAGGATAATGTCATATTTTAGTTCAAATGTCTTTAGCTGTATTAACATCCCTTTTGAAGAAGAAAAAGTGAAAAAGACACAGAAGTCAGCTTGAAAGTGTTCCCACAATGAAAACTGGAACAATTCCAAAGAAAAGTCAACTCTGATAATTAGACATTATAGCCCATAAACTAAAGTTAGAATTCGTAAAGCAACACCACATCAATAACTATGGGAAAAAGAAAAACAGCTTTACAGAAGTATGCCAACAAATAATTATAGAATGAGGAATAATAGAATTAGAAAGATCATTTAGCAATCATCACAGAAGTAACTATTTTGGGCAAGAAATCCTCAGAGGACACTATAGATAACTGGTCAGTGAAAATATGAGGAGAAACAGGATATTTAGATAGTCTCAAAGGGTTTCCCACAGAGTATTAATTACGAGGGGGAAATGATACCGTTACAGTGGCAGACACCACTGTAAACAAAGAAAGTGCATATTATTGGCATTAGGACAAACAGACACCATCAGCATCCTGATAGGAGGCTCTAAGAAGGAAACAAAATCACTTGTGCACCAAAATGCAAATCTTAAACTCATTACGAGAGATTATCAGACAGACCCAAACTAAGGGGCATGCTACAGAATGTTTGCTCCATATTTTTGAAAAATGTCAGTGACACAAAGGATGAAGAATGGCTGAGGAAATGGTTCAGACGGAAAGACTGGAGACAAGATAACTAAACAGAATGCATAGTCCTGGACTTGACCCAGGATCCAGGAAGAAAAATGCTATCAAGGAAATTGTTGGAATAACAATTATATGTGAATGTGAGCTGTATGTTAGAGAACTGTCATGTATTATTAGGAGTTTCCTAAATCTAATAATTGCCGTGACTATAAAGAAAATGTCCTTATTCTTAGCATATAGATGCTGCCATATTTAGGGGCAAAGGGGCATGGTATCTAAAATGTATACTAAAGAGAGAGAAAGAATGAGAGAGAGGGGAGAGAGAGAGAGAGCTCAAATGTGGCAACGGGTTAACAACTGGTGAACCTGGGTGATGGTTAAGTAAGAATTCTTTTCAACATTCTTGAAACTCTTTTGTCAGTTTTTCCCCTATTGATTAGAGAGAGAGAGAGAGAGAGAGAGAGAGAGAGAGAGAGAAGAGTTAGGAAGGGGAGGAAGAGAGAGAGAGAAGCATAACTCATTGTTTCACTTAGTTGTTCCATTTGCTGTAGTTGAGCACTTATTGATTGCTTCTCATACATGCCCTGCCCAGGGGTCGAACCTGTGAGCTCTGCCACATTGGGTTGACACGTTGTCCACTGAGCCACCAGGTCAGGGCTGTCAATAAAATAAAAGGTTACCCTGGCCAGTTGGCTCAGTGGTAGAGCATTGGCCCAGTGTGTGGAAGTCCAGGGTTCAATTCCTAGTCAGGGCACACAGGAGAAGTGACCATCTGCTTCTCCACCTCCTCTTCCCCCTCTCTCCACTCTCTTTCTCTTTTCCTCCCATAGCCATGGCTCAATTTGAGCAAGTTGGCCCGGACACTGAAGATAGCTCCATGGCCTTGCCTCAGGCACTAAAATAGCTCATTGCTGAGCAACGGAGCAGCAGCTCTAGATGGGCAGAGCATCCCCCTTAGGGGGCTTGCCAAGTGGATACCAGTCAGGGCGCATGAGGGAGTCTGTCTCTGCCTCCCTGCCTCTCACTTAATAATAAAAAATAAAAAATATAAGGTTATATCATTTGCCAAAAATATTACATCTGGCCTTGAATATCTCCTTAGTCTCCTCCTTCATTACTGTTTTTACCGACCCTATATTCCAAATTTCTCAAAATAATATCTATGATAATAATAAAATGGATTTTAAGGCATCTGTGACAGTGTTTCTGGGTCAGAGTAACATTGGATAGGTGGATGGCACTTAAACAGATTGAGAACCATAATGTGGGTAGGTCTTACCTTAGTCGTTGAAGGTATAAACAGACTCCATAGCTAAGAAAGCATTCTTTCTGCCTGTTTATCTTTGAGCTGGGACGTCAGTCTTCTCCTGCCTTGGAACTTGGACTTGGAGCTTACATCATTGGCTCTCCGGGGTCTGGATTTCTCAGCCTCCATTGTGTGGAGCCTCAACCAATTCTTTAGAATAAATTGATTTCCGACTGGTTCTCCCCACCCCCCAGGAGAACCCCGACCAATCCAGCATCTTTCTCTTTGTCCTAGTTACCCCACAAGTATGCTGTCAGCGGTACATCAATGTGGAGGTTCCAGAGATGGGCGTCTTGGTTTCTTGGTAGAGTTGCCCAGAAGTTTTCTCTGCCAGCGCCTGTTGGCCTTCTCTTTGACGTGGGTATGGAATGTGTGGAACAAAAAGTCAACAGTAAAACTCAGTGGCTACCTTGGCATCAAGGATTTCATCCCAGCACCCAGAAAGCAATCTTGTTGGCAACTTGTTCACCGTAGAGCTCATTGGAGCAGTCAACCCCCATGAGTGGGTAGATTTTGTGCATTGAGAAGGTTTCCAGCATCATTCACATAGTAAATAGCCCACTGTGGGCATCATTTGGAAGAGTACCTTGGGCATTGCATTTTTTTTTTAGAACATATTATGTATGTTTTCAATTTTAAGATATCACTTCTTGGCCTTTTGCCTAAGATCAAGTGCAATTTTAAGATGTGTTCATCTTTTAAACTCATTTTACTCATTTATTCCTATTGAATTAATTTTCCCCCTTCAATCATTATGACTTCTCAGGAATGGGGTTGCTTCTTACAATCAATGACGTGTCATAGTTTAATTGCCATATGTTATTGTTATTAACAACGTGTACAATGATGATGCTTCAGCCGTGGGCAGCACCTTCCATTTGAGAAAGTATGGCACTTTATTCACAGGGAAGAAAATTTAAAATTCGAAAAGCACATACTTATGAAAAGATACTATCAGTAATCATCAGGGAAATGCAAATTAAAACCACAATGAGGCCTGACCTGTGGTGACTTAGTGGATAAAAGCTACCACCTGGAATGCTGAGGACTCTAGTTTGAAACCCCAGGCTTGCTGGGTCAAGGCACGTACAAGGCCCTGGCCAGTTGGCTCAGTGGTAAAGCGTCAGCAAGGAATGTGGATGTCCCGAGTTCAATTCCCAGTCGGGGCACACAGGAGAAGTGCCCATCTGCTTCTCCGCTCCTCCCCCTTCTCTCTTCCTCTCTCTCTTCCCCTCCTGCAACCATGGCTTGATTGGAGCAAGTTGGCTCCAGATGCTGAGGATGGTTCCATGGCCTCTGCCTCAGGTGCTAAGAAGAGCTCAGTTGCTGAGCAACAGAGCAACACCCCAGATGGGCAGAGCACTACCCCCTAGAGGGCTTGCCAGATCCTGGTCGGAATGCATGCAGGAGTCTTTCTCTGCTTCCCCTCCTTTCACTGAATAATAATAATAATAATAATAATAATAATAATAATAAAAGGCACATACAGAAAGCAACTACTACAAGTTGATGCTTCCCACTCTTCACCTTATTTCTCTCTCTCTCCTCTTTCTAAAATCAGTAAATAAAATCTTTAAAAGAACCACAAGGAGATGCCACCTCACACTCGTCAGAATAGCTATCATTAATAAATCAACAAATAGCAAGCGTTGGCAAGAATGTGGGGAAAAGGGAATTGTCACTCAGTGTTGGTGGGATGGCAAATTCATGTAGCCACTGTGGAAAACAGTATGGAATTTCCTCAAAAAAATTAAAAATTAAAAATAGAGCTGCCATATAATCCAGCTCTTTTGCTTCTGGGTATTTATCTGAAGAAAATGAAAACACAAATTCAAAAAAAAATATCTGCAAAAATAACCCCCAAACAAAAAGATATCTGTACCCCCATGTTCATTGCAGAGTCCAATGTAATAAGTGGAGAAGCTGAGTATCAAATTTAGACAGTTGGGTTCAAGCTATACTTTTAACTACCGTGCAACGCTATCTTCACATTCAGCGGAACATAGAAAGTTGTAGAGCCTGACCAGGCGGTGGTGCAGTGGATAGAGCGTCGAACTAGGATGCAGAGGACCCAGGTTCGAATCCCTGAGGTGGCCGGCTTGAACCCAAAGTCGCTGGCTTGAGCAAGGGGTCACTCGCTCTGCTGTAGCCCCCTAGACAAAGCACATATGAGAAAGCAATCAATGAACAACTAAGGTGCCACACTGAAGAATTGATGCTTCTCATTTCTTTCCTTTCTTGTCTGTTCCTATCTGTCTGTCAAGAAAGAAAGAGAGAGAGAGAGAGAGAGAGAGAAAGAAAGAAAGAAAGAAAGAAAGAAAGAAAGAAAGAAAGTTGTAGAGGTCCTGGTCGGGCAGTTCCATGGATTGAGTGTCGTCCCTGCATGCCGAGGTCACAGGTTCGATCCCCGGTCAAGGCACATATGAGAGGATGAGTGTACAACTAAAGGGAACAACCAAGTGGAACAATGACTTAATGCTTCTCTCTCTCTTCCTCTCTAAAATCAATGGAAACATTTTTTATTTTTATTTTTTAAGAGTTTTTTTTAGGAGTACATTGTTATTTTTTTCTTTTTTTCTTCTTCTTTTTTTTCTTTTACAGAGACAGAGAGAGAGAGAGAGAGTCAGAGAGAGGGATAGACAGGGACAGACAGAGAGATGAGAAGCATCAATCATTAGTTTTTCATTGTGCATTGCAACACCTTAGCTGTTCATTGATTGCTTTCTCATATGTGCCTTGACCGCGGGCCTTCAGCAGACCGAGTAACCCCTTGCTCGAGCCAGCGACCTTGGGTTCAAGCTGGTGAGCTTTTGCTCAAACCAGATGAGCCCACGCTCAAGCTGGCGACCTTGGGGTCTGGAACCTGGGTCCTCCGCATCCCGGTCCGACTCTTTATCCACTGTGCCACCGCCTGGTCAGGCAATGGAAACATTTTTTTTTTTTTTTAATATTTTATTTATTGATTTTTTAGAGAGAGAGGAGTGAGAGAGAGAGACAGAGAGAGAGAGAAGGGGGAGGAGCAGGAAGCATCAACTCCCATATGTGCCTTGACCAGGCAAGCCCAAGGTTTCGAACCGGCGACCTCAGTGTTCCAGGTCGACGCTTTATCCCACTGCGCCACCACAGGTCAGGCGGCAATGGAAACATTTTTTAAAAGAAAGTTGTAAAAAATAGGTGTAAAAATTGCTATCATGTACAAAAAAGGAGGGTGCAGGGGAAGCTGACGAGATATACTGTAATTAGAATTGAATTAACTAGTTGTAACAGGAGTAACCTCCAAGAGGGTGGCTTGGGACAAGGAAGGTCGAATTTTCACTGCACAATATTTCAAGAAGATGATCACATTCACGGAATTAAAGTGCAATGACCATTAAGTATACTATCATTTCAAAAGGAAGACCCCCCCACAAAAACCAAAAAACCAAAACCCTGGCCGGTAGTTCAGTAGAGTATCCCCTTGATACAGTAAGGTTTTGGGTTCAATCCCCAGTCAGGGCACATACAAAAATCAATCAATAAATGCATAAATCAGTGGAACAACGCATTGATATTTCTCCTTCTCTCTCTCTCTGTCTCTCTCAAATGAATAAATAAAAATTTAAAAACTAACAAGGGAAAAAAGCCTGACCTGTGGTGGTGCAGTGAATCAAGTGTCCACCTGGAATGCTGAGGTCGTTGGTTCAAAACCCTGGGCTTGCCTGGTCAAGGCACATATGGGAGTTCATGCTTCCTGCTCCTCCCTCCCTTCTCTCTCTCTCTTCTCTAAAATGAATAAATAAAAATAATTAAAAAAATATAAAATAAGATAAAAAGGGAAAAGATTTAAAAACAAAAAACCCAGGAAAATTTAAAAAGTAAAATGAAAAAAAAAATCAAAGTGGAGAACAGTATCAGTGGCTTTGTCTTCCCGGAACATTTCCCTTTCTGCCATCCTGTTATAGATTTATTTTCCGAGGATTTGTGCCGCTGCATTCTAAGATGTAAGAAGCATCCTTAAAAGGGGCACTTACTTCATCCTTGTGGTGTCCATGGGACACAGCCTGGAGTTTAAAATAGGTAGATAATCTGTGTATAATTAGTACAACGATCTACATTCACCATCGATTTAATAAAATATATTTCTGGGATAAATCAATTGGTTAATGACTGAGTGGATCAGAGGGAGAGCAGCTAGGGTTTTACGGTACTGGCTCTTTTGGGTGATCTGGGGGAGTTTTAACAGAGGCAGCAGAGACCCTCTCCCTCACAGATCCCCTTTCTGCAAAGACCTCTGCCTAGGGCCCAGGGTGCATTTTAATTGCACAAAAGCCGTGAGCGCAATGCTAACGGGCACCCCGGCTCTGCTGCGCTCCCAACCCCCACCGGGTGACTTGGGGGAGGTTATCGGCTTCAGGAGCTGTCAGCGGGCGATATCCGTTTCTATGGAAACCGCAGCCAGCCAGAGAAAAGGCGATTGCCACAGGAGCAGGGAAGGGACGGCATAAAGCCTGGAATTTTCCAGGACTGTGTGTAGGTGAGTAGGTAGGTGTGGGTTCAAATTCTTAGCCTGGACTCCCAATAAAGGCTCTATAGCTGTTTGGGGGAGGGGATTACTGGGAAGGAGGGCGATGGCAGGAGCTCCCCCTTTCCTCCCCACGGGGCCCTCCTCCTCCCCCGGAACCCCTCACCACAAACAGAAAAGTATCAAGAGTTCATGGGGCCCTGGGACAACCAAGTGAACCGGCTGGGCTGTGCAGCAGTTTAGCCCCATGCCTGGCTGGTCCTGTACAGTATGACTCAAGAAGGGGTCCCTCAACAACCCCCTGCAGTGTCTCCAGCCCAAGTGAAATTTGCTAAACAGGCTGATTCGTGGGCATTTCCAAAAAGGGAACATCGGTGTCATCTCTTTAACACAGAGCTCGTACATAACAAGGGCCCAGGCTGTGCCCTCTGGAAGCTATATGATGTATGTATTTTTTATAAGTATATGTATATAGAATCTCAGCCCCGGGTGATTTTGCCCGTCAAGGGACAGTGTGTTAATGTCTGGAGACATTTTGGATTGTCACAATTTGCATCCATTGGGGGGAGGCGAGGGATGCTGTTCAATACCCTACAGCAATGGTCCCCAACCCCCGGGCCGCGGACCGGTATCAGTCCGTGGGCCATTTGGTACTGGTCCGCAGAGAAAGAATAAAGAACTTACATTATTTCCGTTTTATTTATATTTAAGTCTGAACGATGTTTTATTTTTAAAAAATGACCAGATTCCCTCTGTTACATCCATCTAAGACTCACTCTTGATGCTTTTCTTTATCACGTGATACATTTATCCGTCCCACCCTAAAGGCCGGTCAATGAAAATATTTTCTGACATTAAATCATTCAGTGGCCCAAAAAAGGTTAGGAACCACTGCCCTACAGTGCACAGGGCAGTTCCTGATAGCAGAGCGTGATCTACACACTCACTATAACAGTCCAGACCAGTGAGAAATAAATATACAACATGAGCCACAAATGTAATTAAAATTTTTTATTTTTATTTATTTTTTAGTGAGAGGAGGGGAGGCAGAGAGACTCCTGCATGTGCCCGACCGGGATCCACCTCTCATGCCCACCAGGGGGCGATGCTCTGCCCATATGGGGTATTACTCCGTTGTAACTGAAGCCATTCTAGCACCTGAGGTGGAGGCCATGGAGCCATCCTCAGCGCCGGGGCCAACTTTGTTCCAATGGAGCCTTGGCTGCGGGAGGGGAAGAGAGAGACAGAGAGGAAGGAGAGGGGGAGGGGTGGAGAAGCAGATGGGCGCTTCTCCTGTGTGCCCTGGCCGGGAATCAAACCCAGGACTCCTGCACACCAGGCCGACGCTCTACCACTGAGCCAACCGGCCAGGGCCCCAAATGGTTTCTTTTAGCTCAAACAGTGCCACTTTCCTGTTGAGGGTCTGGGGTGGGGGCAGGCAGGCTGGGATACCCACTGGCCCCTCCACGTCCACTTCCTTCCCTGGTGCTGTGGTCCTTGGCCTGCCTGGGGCAGCGTTCCACACATATTTGTGGAATGACTCTAAGAAGGCGTATTCCCTTCCCGTGGCTTTGTGACAAATCAGCACCAATAAAATTCATGTTCTCACAGCTGCCTGGGTTAGGAATTCAGGGAGGGGGTGAACTGGGACTTCTGCTCAGGGTCTCACGAGATTGACTAGTGGATGTGTTAGCAAAGACGGTGGTCTTAGCTGAGGCTGGGACCCTGTTCCAAATGCGAGCGCATGCGCGCGCGCGCACACACACACACACACACAAACACACACACACTCGTTATTGGCAAAATTTTGATGCAGATGCCTGACTGAGACCCCTCCTCTTCTTGCTGGTAGTCAGCACTGTTACCACGTGAGCGAGACCTCATCATAATCACAAGCCCAGTACACTGAAGGGGGTCACAAAAGGTGTGCTCACAGTGAGAGGGAACCTTGGGCATTTTTAAAAAAATGTATTCATTTCTTTTTAGAGAGGAGAGAGAGAGAGAGAGAGAGAAAGAAAAGGGAGAAAGAGAAGTATCAACTCCCATATGTGCGTTGACCAGACCAGACCAACCCCGGGTTTCGATCCCGCGACTTAAGCGTTCCAGGTGGAAGCTTTATCCACTGTGCCAGCGCAGGGCAGATCCTCCTTGTTTATTTTAATAATCACTTGTTAGTTCATCCGGAAATGATTTTGGTGTGAGCTGAAAGCAAGAACTCTCGCTGAATTTTTTATTTTTTATTTATCAGTAGCGAAAATTTTCTAGATACACTTGCTCATGTCATTTTTAGGTTTTAGAAAATGGGATACATTGGCTGGTTTGCAGGAGAGACATGGACACAGAAAAACAAGTCTCCCTCTCGTGTCCTCTCTCTGGTTGACAATTTCCTGGTGTGAAATTGTCCCAGATGTATATTTTCTGAGTGTGTGGGTGTTCATTTTCTAACCACAGCCTTTTCATTTTTTAAAAAAAATTTTATTATTTTTTTTTTACAACGAATACTTGCATTTTCATCTAGAGGCTTTGAGACCCGGTCTGACGTTGCCACTTAATTTTTCAGTTCCTTCTTCAGTGCACAGGTTGCTATGGCAACCTGAGCTGTTTTTTTGTTTTGTTTTTTTTCCCCACTGTTCGCCCTCCCCAAAGGTGAGGGGTCGCTGGGAGAATATTAGAGTAAACTGACCCACCGGGTGCAGAGAGGCGCACACTTGAGACTTCATGAATGGCCCCTGCTCAATGGGGTCTTGGGAGAACACTTCTGCAGAAAAATAAAACCGGAGTGTGTTTGGTCCCTGCGGGCTTAAAAAAAAATCATTGTATCAGCAGCTTGCGCCTGAGCAAGGGTCTGAGGCGTGACTGTCGCCTCTGTTCACAAATTCCCTCTTTCATTCTTTCAATCACTGGAATCATAGTCCGATCTTCATATGGGCTATTTACTTTGTGTGCCCCAGGAACCAAACTGTGAGTGAGCCCTATTCTCTCTCTCTTTTTTGAGTTTTAAAAAATTTATTGATTTGAGAGAGAGAGAGACAGAGAGGAAGGGGGAGAGAAAGAGAGAGAGAAAAGATCAATTTGTTGTTCCACTTATTTTTTATGTATTTGTTACTTGATTCTTCTCTGTGCCCTGACTGGGAATCGAACCTGCAACCTTGACTTATAGGTCCTACATTTTAGCCAACTTAGCTACCCAGCCAGGGTGGTAATTTTATTATTTGTTAAAATTTTGGGTAATGCTTGTTCTTCCCCCCACCCCATCTTCATGTTTTTCGTTAATGGCCAGTAAAACTAAAACTTGGATCCCCTCTTCCCCACCATCTGTTGTGGCGATTCAAGTTTCTCTTTTTAATTTAATTACAGTAAATACACATCACATAACATTTAACATTTTAACCATTTTTGAGTGTACAGTTCAGTGATATGAAGTATGTTTATAATGTTGTACAACCATTACCACCACCATCTCCAGAACTCTATTTTTTTTTTTTTTTTTTTTTTTTGTATTTTTCCGAAGTTAGAAGCCGGGAGGCAGACAGACAGACTCCCGCATGCGCCTGACTGGAATCCACCTGGCATACCCACCAGGGGGCAATGCTCTGCCCATCTGGGGCATTGTTCTGTTGCTGCTGGAGCCATTCTAGCACCTGAGGCAGAGGCCATGGAGCCGTCCTCAGCGCACTGGACAACTTTGCTCCAATGGAGCCTTGGCTGCAGGAGAGGAAGAGAGAGGTAGAGAGAAAGGAGAGGGGGAAGGGTGGAGAAGCAGATAGGCAGCTCTTCTGTGTGCCCTGGCTGGGAATTGAACCTGGGACTTCCATACGCCAGGCCGACGCTCTACTGCTGAGCCAACCGGCCAGGGCCAGAACTCTTTTTATCTTGTAGAACTGACACTGTTCCCATTAAACACTGACTCCCCTCCACCTCCCCCAGCCTGTGACACCCACCGTTCTATTTTCTGCCTATGAATTTGACTCCTCTAAGAACCTCGTATGAGTGGAACCGCACATCATTTGACTCTTTGTGTCTGTTTTATTTCATTCAGGATAATGTCCTGAAGGTTCATCCATGTGTTAGAACTTCCTTCCTTTTTAGGGCTGAATAATATTTCATTGTATGGATGAGCCACTCTTTGCTTATTCATCATCTCTTGACAGACACTTGGGTTGCTTCCACCTTTTGACCATTGAAAATAGGGATCATGCCCTGGCCAAGTAGCTTAGTTGGTTAGAGCTTTATTCTGAGGCGCAGAGGTTGCCAGTTCGATCCCCGTCAGGGCACATACAGAAATAGATTGGTGTATCTGTCTCCTCTCCCTCTCTCCCTTCCTCTAAGTCTCTCTAAAATTAATACAATAAACATATATATATATAGTGAGAGAGAGAGAGAGAGAGAGAGAGAGAGAGAGAGAATAGAGATCACTGCCTTGGCCAGGAAGCTGAGTTGGTTAGTGTGTCCTCCTGATATGCCAAGGTTGTGGGTTCAATCTCCAGCCAGAGCATATACAAGAATCAGCAAATGAGTGCATAAATAAGTGAAACAACAAATTGACATCTTTCTCTCTCTCTCTTTTTCGATTCAATAAATTTTTAAAAAAGAAGAAGAAAGAAAAGTGAAGAGTTGCCTTTTCTTTTCTTTTTTTTAGTTTATTTATTTATTTATTTATTCATTTTAGAGAGCAGAGGGAGAGACAGAGAGAGAGAGACAGAGAGAGGACAGAGAGAGAGGAGGAGAGGAGGAGCTGGAAGCATCAACTCCCATATGTGCCTTGACCAGGCAAACCTAGGGTTTCGAACCGGCGACCTCAGCATTTCCAGGTCGACGCTTTATCCACTGCGCCACCACAGGTCAGGCCAAGTTGCCTTTTCTTAAAAATAAAAATAAAGAGCTTCTGTTTGGTAGCACCTTCAAAGTGGACAGTTGTACCTTGTAGAGAATCACAACTGAGGAATTGAGTCACTTCCCAAAGTATATGAATAATGCAAACAAGTTGGACATTTGCAAATGAAAAGAGCTCTGAGTAGTTCTGTAGAAATCTCTTTTTGGGCTGGGTTTTGAGAAATGACATTTATCACTTAAATGTCAACATCTGAGACTGATTGGAACTGCCAAGCAGCAGCACCCACTAGGAGGACAACATGTGCTTCCTCCACAGCACAAGTTGGTGGGAAGAACTGTGAGGTTTTTGTGTGTGTGTGTGTGACAGAGACAGAGAGAGACAGACAGATAATAAGGGAGAAAAATGAGAAGCATCAATTCTTCGTTGTGGCACCTTAGTTGTTCATTGATTGCTTTTTCATATGTGCCTTGACGGGGGGGCTACAGCAGACTGAGTGACCCCCCTGCTCAAGCCAGCGACCTTGGGCTCAAGCAGGTGAGCCTTGCTCAAACCAGATGAGTCCCTGCTCAAGTCGGCGACCTCGGGGTCTCAAACCTGGGTCCTCTGTGTCCCAGTCTGATGCTCTAACCACTGTGCTACCTCCTGGTCAAACGAGCCTATGAAGTTTTAAACATCTGTTTTATCAAAAATCATGTTTTCTTCTCAATATATTGAATAAAATCTCATTTATTTTCTGCCTTTAATGTTAAAACATTTTTTAATTTATGAATTTGAGGAAGAGAAATATTGATTTGTTGTTCCACTTATTTATGCATTAATTGGGTTGATTCTTGTATGTATCCTGACAGGGGTATGCAACCCACAACCTTGACATGTCAGGATGATGCTCTAACCAACTCAGCTCTTGACATTTTATATTGGAAAATAAAATACACATTCTGAAAAGTGCATAAAACAGTATGAAGTAAACATACAGATGAACCTCATTGAGGTTAAAAGTATGAAGTATGGCCCTGGCCAGTTGGCTAAGTGGTAGAGTATTGGCCCAGTGTGTGGAAATCCCAGGTTCGATTCCCGTCTGGGCACACAGGAGAAGCGCCCATCTGCTTCTCCACCCTTCCCCCTCCCTTCCTCTCTTTTCTCCTCCCTTCCTGCAGCCAAGGCTCCATTGGAGCAAAGTTGGCCCTGGGTGCTGAGGATGGCTCCAGGCCCTCCATGGCGTTAAAGAATGGCTCCAGTTGCTATGGAGCAACGCCTCAGATGGGCAGAGCATCGCCCCCTGGTGGGCATGCCGGGTGGATTCCGGTCGGGCGCATGCGGGAATCTGTCTCTGCCTCCCTCCTCTTACACACACAAAAATATACATACATATATATATGAAGTCTAAAGTATAATTTTACCAGCCTCTTGTCTTCCCACTTTATATCTCTACCCAGATGTTTCTATTTTCTTGTTTTTGGTTTGTTTTTTATTTCTAAGTTTTGTCAGTTACAGTTGACATACAATATTATATTAGTTTCAGGTATACAGCAGAGCGATTAGACATTAATATAGCTCACAGAGCGATCATCCTGATAAGTCCAGTCCCCGCCTGACACCATCCATCATTATTACAGTAGTACTGACTATATTTTATTGATTTTTCAAAGCAGTTCAGAATCAGGGTGCTATCAGCCACCTTCTGGATGTTAAAGTGTCGTAGCCCCAAGCTGATCCTGCTGCTATCTGGGAAGAGAGTCAAGGAGCCTCAAACATCATCGGACCTTGAGTTCAAGATATGGGGTGACAGGGAAGAGGAAGACCCATTTTAATACACAGACAGGGTAGTCGAGAAGTAAGATTGAGTCAGCAAAGTGGAGAAGAAAACCTATAGTTTTCTGCACCCAGATGCACCAAGAGAGAGTTCCTGGAGTCTGTGCATTGGCTGATCAAACACCAACTGTCATGCAGAGGGCTGTAGAAAGTTCCAGCAGTGAGCAGAGGCAAGCAGGGGGAGTGAATTATTTCAACAGAAAGACCTCTATGTTTTGGCCAAGAGGTAAGTAAATTAAGTCAGATTCCAATTCGAGACATGTCCCTCAAATGTGTTCATTTCCTGAGAGACCCCTTCCAGAGGCAAATTAGTTGGTAGAGAAATGGTCCCTTTCTGTGTCATCTCATGACACTATTGATGTTTTTTGTTTGGTTAAGTTTTTTTGCTGTTGTTGTTAACAGACCTTGATGTGCTGAAAACAGAATAACAAAGTTCATTTAAGGGAGCAAAATATAGGTAGGTATGTAATAACATTTTTATTTTTATTTTGTATCATTTTAAAAATTTTATTTTTCAATGACTGCTAAAATTCAGCATTATTTTATATTCGTTTGGGGTGTACGGCATTGTGGTGAGACAATGATAATTGACAAAGTGAGTGTCGTTATTGATATCGACTAAACATGCTGGCTGAGGGCAGGGCTTATTTTTTTATGCCAAGTTAAAAGAAATAGTTATTGCCCTGGCTGGTTGGCTCAGTGATAGAGCGTCGGCCTGGCGTGCAGGAGTCCTGGGTTCGATTCTCGGCCAGGGCACACAGGAGAAGCACCCATCTGCTTCTCCACCCCTCCCCCTTTCCTTCCTCTCTGTCTCTCTCTTCCCCTCCCGCAGCCAAGGCTCCATTGGAGCAAAGTTGGCCTGGGCGCTGGGGATGGCTCTGTGGCCTCTGCCTCAGGCGCTAGAATGGCTCTGGATGCAACAGAGCAATGCCCCAGATGGGCAGAGCATCGCCCCGTGGTGGGCATGCCGGGTGGATCCCGGTCGGGTGCATGCGGGAGTCTGTCTTACTGCCCCCCGCCCCCGTTTCCGGCTCCAGAAAACTACAAAAAAAAAAAAAAGAAATAGTTATTTATTGATTTGAGAGAGAGATAGAGAGAGAGAGAGAGAGTTGGGGTAGGAGGGGAGGAAGCAAGAAGCATCAACTCCCATATGTGCCTTGACTGGGCAAGCCCAGGGTCTCCAACTGGGGACCTCGGTGCTCCAGGTCGACGTTGTATCCACTGCGCCACCACAGGCTGGGGTTTGGCAGTTAATTTTTAAAATAATATTTTAATTAATTTTTAGAAAAAGGGAGAGAGAGAAAGATTGATTTGCTGTTCTACTTGTCTATACATTCATTGATTGATTCTTGCATGTGCCCTGATCGGGGATCAAACCTGCCACCTTGATGTATCGGGAGGATGCTCTGGCCAACGTGGATGGTGAGGTGGCACATTTCAGGGTTCCACCTGGAAGATGTCGAGGGAGAGAGAGGGGGTTGCCATGAAGACAGAGCCTGGTCTGATGGATTTCAGTGAAAGGCAAAGGTTCAAAGCAAGGCTGGGCTTTGTAGGCTGAAGTTCCTTCTTTCCCCCAAGTCGAAGCCATCAGAACACTGTTCCCGGCCAAGAGTGTGCAGCAGGGCACCTCGGTCCGACCTGTGACACAGCACGCCCCCCAGCCTCACGACAAACACGTACTGGGAATTCGGTCTATGTGGACTCGGTAAAGCAGGCAAAGGAGGCGGGTGTCTCAGAAAAGGCACCATAGGCTCAGGATTCAAGAGTTACCCTTTCTCGCAGGGTGGGTGTTCAAGTCCCTCTTGATCCCTGTTTCCATGGGCACCACTGGCTGTCATTATATAAAAATAAAGAACAGATGCTGAAAAATTGGTCCTTTTATTTTCTAAGGAAACCAGTTGGGTCTGCGGATGCTAAAGACAGTGCCAGGCACGTGATGAGTCATCCGTAAAGGCTCCTTGCTCTGATTTCTTGCAAAATGAATAAAAGGTATAAATCAATGAGGGAGGGTTTTTTTTTCTCCCTTTTAAATTGATTTTAGAGAGAAAGAGGGGAAGGGTAAGAAAGGGAGAGAGAGAGAAACATCAATTTGCTGTTTCACTAATTGATTGACTATTGTATGTGCCCCGACCGGGGGAGGGATCAAACCCACAACCTTAGCATATTGGGGGACAACGCTTTAACCAAATGAGCTACCCAACCAGGGCCAGTCACACACTTTACTACAAAGTGTGGCCCCTGATATTTCCAGTCCAATGGATCTTGTTTAAACGAGACCTCTTAACCTGGATTGTAAAAAACACTCATCCTTGTTTTCCTGCGGGGAACCTTTCCGTGTTTAATTGCTGTTGTCACCATAACCACAAACTCAGTGGGCTTCCAACAGTAGCCGCACCCACAGGCCAGGGGTGCGGGCATGACTGAGCCACGTTCTCTGCTCAGGATCTCATCCATTCAGTTCAGGAGGCCAGCCGCTGGGCTGTGTCCTCAACTGGAGGCTGGACCGAGAAAGGGTCTACCTCCAAGGTCACTTGCTTACTCGCAGAATTTGTCTTTTTCTGTGGCTGTGAGAGCCGTCAGCTCAGTTTCTTGCTTGCTGGTGGCTGGCTGCCATGCTCACCTTACAGAGGCCAGCTGCGGTCCATCGCCATCTGAGCTCTCCCAACATGGCCAGAGTATGTGACCCAGCAAAGACCCTATAGGCCTGACCAGGTGGTGGCGCAGTGGATACAGCATTGGACTGGGATGCGGAGGGCCCAGGTTCGAGACCCCAAGGTCGCTGGCTTGAGCGCGGGCTCGTCTGGTTTGAGCAAGGCTCACCAGCTTGAGCCCAAGGTCGCTGGCTTGAGCAAGGGATTACTTTGTCTGCTGGAACACCCCCCCCACCCTCCCCCCGTCCCCCCACCCCCGTCAAGGCACAGATGAGAAAGCAATCAATGAACAGCTAAGGTGCCACAACGAAGAATTGATGCTTCTCATCTCTCTCGCTTCCTATCTGTCTGTCCCTCTCTCTATCTCTGTCATAAAAACAAAAACAAAAACAAAAACAAAACAAAACAAAAGATCCTAAAGCACACCTGCTGGTGAGATACACTAATACGATGTCAAATAATCGTGGGAGCGACATCTTGTCACTTTGGGCATTATTCAACACGTGAGAAGCAAGTCACACACCCGTTGGCACTCAAAGGAAGGGCTGGGATGCCCAAAAGTGAGGGTTCTGGCAGCCCTTAGACTGTGCTCGGTAGAAGAAACCGGAACCCTCTTTGCCACCGCTGATGCTGCCGTTCCACACCTCCCAGGAGGCGTTTTTCCAGTCTGGAGGGGAAAAGAACATTTGTATAGAAGACACAAACAAGCCTGTGGTGCCTGAGGGGGTGCAGTTAGCATCTGGGGACTCAGCCCGCTGGTTAGACAAAAACCTCGGCCCCATGCCACCCTCACGGAATCTTCCCTAGACTGCTGAATCTAAGAGTTCAACAGAGGTCCAGGAAATACTGTATTTTTCGCTCCATAAGATGCCCCTGACCATGAGGAGGAAAATAAGAAAAAAAATATTCTGAACCAAATGGTGCATTAAGATATTTAATAAAATATCCCACAATAATATGTCAACCATCTCAACGCAACAGCAGCATTAACAACCATGAGCACCGTTATTAACACATGAGAAGAGACTTTAATGTCCCAATAACTCTTCTAGTTGTTTGGGAACCGGAAGCAGCTAAAAAAAAAAAAAAAAAAAAAAAGAATATTTGCTCCATAAGACACACGGGCATTTTCCCCTCCACTTTTTTTTGGGAGGGGGGGAAAGTGCACTTATGGAGTGAAAAATACGGTAAATGGGTTTTCATGGAATTCAGCAGCATCTTGGGAACAACTGCACATGGCCCGCAACACGGTGCTGTCTATCTTGAAATTTCCCCACGTTACATCGCAGCTGTCTACTTGACAGATGAGGTCCCCTAGATGCTGCTGACAGCCAGTGTCCCCCCACATGTCCTGGGGCCGGCTGTTTCTTCTCCTTCTCGTGGTCTGACATGACTGATTCCTACACCGTGTGCCTGGGCTCCTCGCACAACCTTGGCTCTCCTGGGAGCACCTGTCACATTGCAACGCCCTGGGGTATACCTTCTTTCAGATCCACTTGCTGAAGGAAATGCCATGCCAATAGCAGGGGTTTGCTCAACTGCTTCAAGCTGGGGGTTGTTGTGCTTTGTCCTGGGGCCCACCTTGTGCATGCAGGGGATGGTGGAGGCTGGGACAGCAGAGAGGAGGGTGGATGTGGATTTGGACAGAGGCCCTTCTCTCTGCAATCTCCTGTTGTCTGAGGAGAAGCAGATGTGGATTGTGACCTTGGCCCTGGAATGTCCTGAGCCTCCGCCCCCCTGAATGGGCCTCCCACCAAGCACTCAACTCCCCGTTTGGAGGCCTCCGGCAGAGGATTGACCTCTGACCAGGGGAGAGAGCGGTTCCCTTCAAAACCACAAATCCCATTTTGTGGACATAGGAGTGCCCGTTTCGACACTACCTCCTTCTTTTAAGCACCAGTGGTCAGTGTGGTTGCACGTACTCTTGGGTCCTGTCCATCGTGGTGTCTGGACGGACGGGTGGTTCTTCTGAGCAGCCATTCGAGGCAGGCAGGTACAAAGCGACAAACTGACAGTCCCCAAAATGCACATGGCATCCACCCTGGGCACTCCCTGGGTCCATGGGGACAGTCCCCCTTGTGAGTGAGTGGCAACCTGACCACATACCTGACACAGCTGATGTTCTAGACTTGAGAGCCTGAGGCCAATGCTTAGGCAGCTCTGACTCAGTGAGAGGCTTGCCTCATGTCCAGAAGGTGGCGCCATGTCACTGGAGAAAATGCTAAGTGATAGAGGCCCCGTCTCAGGACCTGTGAGTTTTGGCCTCTTGGCCATGAGGGACCTGCCCTTCTGCCCTTTGCATCTTTTTTTTTTTTCACAAAAAACTGCAGTTTGAGTTTTTTTATTACAAGGAAAACATGAAAAATCTTTCAGTCAGGAAGAGTAAATGAGTCTTAATGATCTAGTTTATTGTTAATACTCTGACTTAGTACAGTGATTCAAAAGTTTGGAAAGAGAGGAAGAAAATTCCTTGTATCATTTCTTGATCTTAGCAGACCCAAACATAACAAGGTTGCCAAATTATACTTCTAGAGCTCTCATTTTGTCAGTACATATTTCCAAATTTTTAATGCTTCCCCTAACAACTGACTTTTGGAAATACCAAAAATGCAGTACTTTCAAAATACTTTTGTGATGAAATAGAAAAAAACCCTGGATCAGTTGCCAGCTGAAATGGATTTTTTGCTTCAGTTAACTTCACGTTCTTCAGCAAATCCCTTAACTCTGGGCTCCTACACATAACATGAGCCTCAGAGAGGTGCTGTGGTATTAAAATGACATAACTGAGATAAAAGTACCTTGAAATACTTGAAATGCTATATGAAAACATATAATGACTAAATTCCAGCAGATGAGATCTGAGAGAGCTAAGCTGACCAGTATTATAAAAGGAAGCAGAAGAGTTTACCAAAAAGTTTGTTACAGAAAAGCCCAGTCCCAATACAGGTTTATGTCTTCATTTCTCTTTGATGCATTTAATAGCATGGACTATATGGAGAAAAAGAAGTAGACATAAGCAGAGGGGACATAAGAGCCTGGGACAGCTCAAATGCATTACTCATTGCTGTTCAAGCAGTAAATTGGATGTCAACCACAGGGCCACAAGACCCACAGGGTAGCACCTATCTGTCAAAGTGCACAGGCACTGGTGGGTTACCGTCACAGGCAATGACAATAAGCCTAGTGCTGGCCATGGGCTGATATCTGCAGTTGGGGAACATGGAACTTCCTGTCTCCTTGCAGTCTGTGACACTCACTAAACCCTCATGGCAGTTCATCTGGCCATTCTTGCACCGGATAGTGGGGGCGCTGCAGATACTGCGAATGTTCCAGATGTTTTCATGGATGAAGGTGTTGAAGTACTTGCAATGATTTGCAGTCATCCTTCGTCTTTGCATCATCACATTGCAGTAGCTATTGCTGTTAACTGTCTTTATGGGGTCCACATGTTGCCACAGGAATCGTTGGTACATGCGAGGCTGGCCATAGGAGGGCTGCACCAGCTCCAGACTCAGCAGGGTCAGCAGCAAGAGCCATGCAAGGGTCTTCTGGAGAGCCATCACTACCCCGGAGTTGCCTGTAAAGCCAGTATCCACGGCCAGGGTCACTATCAAAGCAGCCTGGTCCATGCAGGTTCGCATTGGATTTGGACAGTCGGAAAAGAAACAACGGAGCCAAAAACTGATGGGCCACCATCTTTAATTCTAGCTTGCACCCGGCGGGCAAGTAAAAAACACACACTGGGCTCCAAAACCCACTCACATTCAGTGCTCACAAAGCTACTGACTTATCCGAGTTTTCTAGAATCAAAGGTTTCTAGCTCACCAGACTTATTCACCTCTGTTCCCCATCTCCTTCCTTCTCCCTGCGCAAACTGCACAAACTGGCCTCTCACTCAGCACTCCGCCATCCTGGCTGCTTCTCCTGGCTACATGGCCTCTTTCTCTGCATCTTATTTTCTTGTAGGTGTGCGGACACTCCCTCTCATCTTTTATTACTACTCCTGATCCTGCTCCCTGAAGAGAACAAAATGGACCTGCTCCGGGGCCTTTGCACATGCTGGTGCTTCTTCCTGGAACAATCTTCTTTGAGCACCTGCCCATGGCTGGCTGGCTCTCTCAGTCTACGTAAAGCTCTCTGGGCCAGAGTTTACTCAGCAGGGAAATGAGAATAAGAATATCCATTCACTGAGGTGTGTGTGCCTGTGAAACTCACCTGTTTACAATCCTGGTCCAAAAAAAAAAAGAGATAACTGTCATCGGACTTCTACCTCCTGAATTCTAATGAATAGAAAGGAGGTTTACTTCTGTTTCAGGAAGAAGACCTGACACATTTCTGTCTCCTTAAACTGGGGTGCGTTCTCTCAGTTCTGATAATATCGAGTGGTTGAGATTTCTTGGGGTCATTCTTTGAGGTCCAGTGATTACATCAGCATATATGAAGGGTCTACTGTGTGCCGGGCCCTCTCTCCTCCCTCATTTCAGCCACAGTTTCCATGGCAACACCAGAGCCTGCCTCTGTGCGCAGAGCAGGGTCTCACCCTCAGTAGGAAGATGGGCAAAGAGGAAGGACCCCCACCCCCAGGTCAAGGCACATATGAGAAAGCAATCAATGAACAACTAAAGTGATGCAAGCAACTATTATGAGTTGATACTTCTCATATCTCTTCTTTCCTCTCTGGCTTTCTCTAAATCTCTCTCTCTCTTACTCACACACACACACACACACACAAACACAAAAAAAGGTAATTCTGACACATAATACAACATGGATACACTTTGAGGACCTTATGCTGTGACATAAGCCAGTCATAGAAAAAAGGCATACTATATGATTCTACTTAAATGAGGTCTCTAAAGTAGCCAAATTCAGAGAGACAGAGAGTAAAATGGTGGGTGCTAGATGAGGGGGAGTTCCTGTTGAATGGGAACAGTTTCAGTTTCACACGATGAAAAAGTTCTGGAGATGAGGCTGGTGATGGTTGTGTAACCATGTGTGAATGTATTTATTACCACGGAAGTAGACACTTAAAATTGGCTAAGGGGGAGCACTGGCCCAATAGCCTGGTTGGTTAGAGCATCATTCTGATACCCAAATGTTGCAGATTCAATCCCGGGTCAGAGCACATACAGAAACAGCTCAGTGTTTCTGTCTATCTCTCCCCTCCTTATTCTCTCTCCCAAATCAACAACTTAAAACATTTTTAAGTGGCTAAGAGGGTAAATTTTATTTTTTGTTTATGTTAGCACAATAAAAAAATATTGGAAAAATAATTGAGGAACTTCGGTCGTGGAGGCTGGAATTATCCTGGGTTGGCATTTTGCCTAACAAATATGGGAGGGGATTATTAGATAGATAGATAAATAGACAGATGATAGGCAGATACATACATAGACAGATAGATAATAGAGAAAGATAAGTGATTCTTAAATAGATGATACATAGATATTGATAAACACAAGATAGATAAATTAGTTGGATGAGAGATTATTTTGATGAAGTTGAATAGAAAGATGTAGATATGTGTTAAATACGTATAGATAGTTAAGGTGCATGCTTGGCAGAAAGCTAGACAGAAGAGAGAGAGAGAGAGAGAGAGAGAGATGGAGAGAGAGAGAGAGAGAGAGAGAGAGACCTGAGGTCAGTTGAGAAGTAGATGAAGGTCCCAGGTTTTTTTGAACCCACAGTCTGACTGCAGAGCCTGGAAAATTCCTCTCTCTGCGACTCTTGGTACCATTTCTAGCCCCTGTCTCCAGGTTTCCATGGTAACAGCACGAGCTTCTGCATCATTCAGGAGAAGGTGGGAGTCCTGGGGAGGGGGACTAAGTGGGGAGAGGGATGGAGAGACTTTTTTCATTATGGATTCATGTGCGTATGCTGTGCATGTGGAAATGAGTCACTGGCAGGCCCCCGCTGTGGACGTGGGTAGAAATTCTGCGTATCTTGTAAGTACCAGCATTTCATGTTCTCAGAACACTGATTGATCAGAAATATTGATTGAGCTTTATCATTGCAGCTGCTTAGTTGTTCATTGATTGTTTTCTCATATGTGCCTTGACTGGGGGGCTACAGCAGACCCAGTGACCCCCTGCTCAAGCCAGAGACCTTGGGCTCAAACTAGTGAGCCTTGCTCAAACCAGACGAGCCTGCGCTCAAGCCGGTGACCTCGGGGCTTTGAACCTGGGTCCTCTGTATCCCAGTCTGACGCTCTATCCACTGCACCATCCCCTGGTCAGGCTAGAGCATCATCTTAGAGCACCAAAATTACTGGCTTGATCCCAAGGCTGCTAGCAAGACCCCAAGGTCACTGGTTCAAGTCCTGGTCTGGGCACATATGAGAACAATCAATGGGCGCACAACTAAGTGGAATAATTAGAAGCTTCTCTCTCTCTCTCTCTCCTTGCCCCCCTCTCCCCCTTTCTCTTTCTCTTTCTCAAAAAAATACTCATTATTCAATGTTTCTTTTTTTAAAATGTTTATTTTATTTATTTGGGATAGAGGGAGGAAAAGAACAAGAGAGAGAGACAGGAACATCAATCTGTTCCTGCATGTGTTCTGACTGGGGATCGAACCAGCAACCTCTGTGCTTCGGGACAACGCTCTAATCAACAGAATTTGCCAGGGGCTCAAAGCTTCTTGCTTCTCATCATTTGTAGGTATTTCAAGGTAAAACATCCATGAAATCAAACTTTAAAAAAGAAGGTTTTTTTTAGTTTTGGGGGTATAAAACATTTTCCTTAAAAAAGAGGAGAGATCAGAAATAGTTTAAAAAGGATACATTTGAGCATAAACTTCATTAATAATGGAATTCATTTAATTTTAAGTGTATGTCATTTAAGTTCTACCAAAGGATGTACTTGAAAATTCACCAGTCCTCTTTGAGCTCCGGCAGACCATCAACGACAGCACCTGGTGGTCTGGTCTGAATTATGCTGAGGAAGCCCAGAATGAGGAGCATTTACACCCAAATCCTTAGGTCACAGTGACCTCAAGTCTTAGAGAATGGTATTTGGTCACAAAGCACCTCAGTCTGCACAGAGCAGAATCCATGTGACCTGAGACACTGGCCCCTGCTTTGGGCCAGGCGGCAGCTGGGAGGACTCTCTGGAGGAGGAGGAGTCCCATGCTTTAGAATGTCAGGTCTGAATCCCCCCCCACCCCCTCGCTGCAGTGGGACTTGGGCAGATGGGGCGGGGGAGGTCAGCAGTAAAATGGAGGGTGACCGGTAGGAGAGGAAGGGTGTGGACTGTCTCCAGGTGTGGGGCCCTCTTCAGAACATGAGAGTGTCTGTTCAAGGAAACACGATGTACCAAGAACGTCCTGACACAATGTTGTAATAATAAGCGCGTCTGTGGCGATGACAAGCATCCTCACACACACACAGAGAATCCATTTTCTTTTCCAACAATCGGACAGGTGAGACACCTGGCATCCGTCTGCTTTGGAGGTGGAAACAGGCTCCCAGGGGTGAGGCCAGATTGGAGGAGGAGGCCGATGAGGAGAAGCGACAGGAGGTTGGACTGCTACCTGTCACCTGTGTCCCATCTTTCTTTGCTTTGACATGTGACAAGCTGTCACATGTCACTATTTTGATGCGCTTAACGTGTACGACTTGGTGAGTTTGGGGGTGTAAGTGAAATCATCACTAGCAAAGCCATAGACTTATCTAGCACCTTCCTACGTTTCCTTCCCGCCCATTATTATTGTGATGATTATTGATTTGTGGGGAGACAGCAAGAGCACCCTCTGATTACCTAAGATCTACCCTCTGGGAAGACTTAACTATACAACCTGGCTCTTGACACACTGATTCCACGCTCCAGCATCTTCCCGTGCAGGGTCCCAGGAAACACCCCTGACAGCTGTGTGAAACATGCACCCCTCCCCCCCAACCCTTCCCTGTGGTCTCAGACAGCTGCCTGGCCCCGAGTCAGCACTGAGTCTGCTGGATCCGGAGCCATCCAAGTCCTAAGTTTTGTCCACAACTTCCCCGGGGCCAAGGAGACATGAGGACACCTTCGGCCTGTATCTGAAGTCACTGTCTCAGTCCAGAGGCACTCGGAATGGGAAACACCTTGGGAGCCACCCATTCCTTTTCTGCAACCAGCCCTTGTGCCAGGACGGGGGTTTGAACCCCAGACTGAGCCTGCCCGCCGCGCCTCCACCATGGGCCCCTTTGTGAGCTTCCTTCTGCGGAAGGGAGTGTGGGTATTTGCAGATAGTTAGAACTCACACTCTGCCCCTTGTTCGGGGCTCACCTGGTCTCTCTCAAAATTTCATCAGTCAACGTTCTAACCCCTGGGAAATGAGAATAGAACGGTATCTGGAGATGACTTCAAAGAAGTGATAAAATGAGGTCAATAGAGCGGGCCCTGATCCAATATGACTGGTGTCCTCCTGAGATTAGGGCACAGACACACACAAAGAGATGACCATGTGAGGAACACAGGGAGGAGACAGTTGTCTATATGCCCAGACCAGGGGTCCCCAAACTACGGCCCGCGGGCCACATGCGGCCCCCTGAGGCCATTTTTCTGGCCCCCGCCGCACTTCCAGAAGGGGCACCTCTTTCATTGGTGGTCAGTGAGAGGAGCACTGTTGTGGCGGCGCCGCAAAGCACGACATCACTCACGTACAGTGCTACTTCCGGTGACGCAGGACGCACACATCATGGCTCCGGAAGCGCGTCATATCACTTGTTACGGCTAGCAGTGACAAATATGGAACCGGACATTGACCATTTCATTAGCCAAAAGCAGGCCCATAGTTCCCATTGAAATACTGGTCAGTTTGTTGATTTAAATGTACTTGTTCTTTATTTTAAATATTGTATTTGTTCCCATTTTGTTTCTTTACTTTAAAATAAGATATGTGCAGTGTGCATAGGGATTTGTTCATAGTTGTTTTTTTTTGTAGTCCGGCCCTCCAACGGTCTGAGGGACAGTGAACTGGCCCCCTGTGTAAAAAGTTTGGGGACCCCTGCCCCAGACAGAGAGACCTCGGGAGAAACAGCCCTGCCCACACCTTGGCCTCAGACTTCCAGCCTCCTGGAACCATGAGAAAATAGAGTTCTGTTTGTGTAAACCACTCCGTCTGTTGCAATTTATTATGGTGGCCCTAGAAAATTAATATAGCCTTTGTAGCTATTGGAGTCATAGGGAAAGATCTTTATATTTTTATTTAACTTAAAAAATGTTTCCGCCCTGGCCGGTTGGCTCAGCGGTAGAGCGTCGGCCTAGCGTGCGGAGGACCCGGGTTCGATTCCCGGCCAGGGCACACAGGAGAAGCGCCCATTTGCTTCTCCACCCCTCCGCCGCGCTTTCCTCTCTGTCTCTCTCTTCCCCTCCCGCAGCCAAGGCTCCATTGGAGCAAAGATGGCCCGGGCGCTGGGGATGGCTCTGTGGCCTCTGCCTCAGGCGCTAGAGTGGCTCTGGTCGCAACATGGTGACGCCCAGGATGGGCAGAGCATCGCCCCCTGGTGGGCAGAGCATCGCCCCTGGTGGGCGTGCCGGGTGGATCCCGGTCGGGCGCATGCGGGAGTCTGTCTGACTGTCTCTCCCTGTTTCCAGCTTCAGAAAAATGAAAAAAAAAAAAATGTTTCCAATGACCGTTGACACTCAATATTACTTTGTATTCGTTTCAGTTGTGTAGCATAGTGGTGAGACAATCGTTTACTCTATTAAGTGGTCTCCCTGATATTTAAGGTACTATACTAACCTGGCACCATATATGGTCATTACAGTATTATTGACTCTATTTTCTATGCTGTAAAAATATAATATATTTAGCCTGACCAGGCGGTGGTGCAGTGGATAAAGTGTCGGACTGGGATGTGGAAGACCCAGGTTCGAGACCCCGAGGTCGCCAGCTTGAGCGCGGGCTCATCTGGTTTGAACAAAAAAGCTCACCAGCTTGGACCCAAGGTCGCTGGCTCGAGCAAGGGGTTACTTGGTCTGCTGAAGACCCACAGTCAAAGCACATATGAGAAATCAATCAATGAACAACTAAGGTGTTGCAACAAAAAAACTGATAATTTATGCTTCTCATCTCTCTCCGTTCCTGTCTGTCTGTCCCTGTCTATCCCTCTCTCTGACTCTCTCTGTTTCTGTAAAAAAAAAAAAAAAAGTGTTTATAAAATCTAATATATTTATAGATTTAAATTTTTTTCTTTTGTATTTTTCTGAAGTTGGAAACGGGGAGGCAGTCAGACAGACTCCCGCATGCGCCTGACCGGGATCCACCCAGCATGCCCACCACGGGATGATGCTCTGCCCATCTGGGGCGTTGCTCTGTTGCAACCATAGCCATTCTAGAGCTTGAGGCAGAGGCCATGGAGCCACCCTCAGCATCCGGGCCAACTCTGCTCCCATGGAGCCTCGGCTGCAGGAGGGGAAGACAGCGGCAGAGAGGAAGGAGAGGGGGAGGGGTGGAGAAGCAGATGGGTGCTTCTCCTGTGTGCCCTGGCTGGGAATCAAACCCAGGACTCCTGCTCGCCAGGCCGATGCTCTACCACTGAGCCAACTGGCCAGGGCTATAGGTTTAAATTTTTATTTCTAGCCTGACCAGGCAGTGGCGCAGTGAATAGAGCATTGGCCTGAGATGCAAAAGGACCCAGGCTGGAAATCCAGAGGTTACCTGCTTGAGCATGAGATCATAGACATGACCCCAAGGTCACTGGCTTGAGCAAGGGGTCACGTCACTCGGTCTGCTGTAGCCCCCCCACCCTCCGTCAAGGCACATATGAGAAAGTAATCAATGAACAACTAAGGTGCTACAATGAAGAATTGATGCGTCTCATCTTTCTCCCTTCCTGTCTGTCTGTCTGTCTCTCTCTCTTTCTGGCAAAAAAGAATTTCCATTGATTTGAGAGAGAGGGAGAGAGAGAGAAGCATCAATTTGTTGTTCCACTTAGTCATGCAGTCATCGATTGCTTCTCAAACTTGCCCTAACGGGCGATCGAACCCATGACCTCTGTGTGCTGGGAAGAGGTTTTATTCACTGAGGCACCTGGCCAGGGCTGTAAAAATCTTTATTTTTAAAAAACATATATATAAACTAGTACATCTAGTAGTTATTCAGAATGCCTGCTGTGTCCCAGTCAACCTCTCTAGCCCCATCTTGTAACACCCCTCCATTACACTTTGTTCTCCATGTGCATGGGCCTTCTATGATGTCCCTCAGATGTGCAGAACCCTGGCTATCTCTGAGCTTCTGCACTGACTGATCCCTCCTTACCCTTGCACTGGCTAATCTCAAGGTGCCCATGGCCAGATTCCTCTGGACATGGGAGTACAACCCATATCACATCAACTTGCCTTACGTACTCCATGCTGTGGACCACTATTAAATATTACTCGTTTAGACAATCACACACTTGAAAGAGTGGTCCCCTGGCCCTTGCCAGTTGGCTCAGTGGTAGAGTGTCGGCCCTGCATGTGGATGTTCTGTGTTTGATTCCCAGCCAGGGCACACAGGAGAAGCACCCATCTGCTTCTCCACCCCTCCCTCTCTTCTTCCCCTCTCTCTCTCTTCCCCTCCTGCAGCCGTAGCTCGATTAGAGCGAGTTGGCCCTAGGTGCTGAGGACGGTGCCATGGTTTCCTCCTCAAGCTCTGGGAAGAACTCAGTTGCTGAGCAACGAGCAACGCCCTAGATGGGCAGAGCATCACCCCTGGTAGGCATGCCAGGTGGATCCTGGTCGGGTGCATGCGGGAGTCTGTCTCTGTCTCCCCTTCTCTTATTAAATAAAAAATAAAAAATAATTAAAAAGTAAAGAGTGGTCCCCTGGTAAGTCTAGAACCCTCGTGGCACCATCCATAGTTATTACAATGTCACTGACTCTGTTTCCTGTGCTGTACTTGACATCCCCGCATTTGATCTGTAACTGCTGATTTGTAATTCTTGGTCCATTCATCTTTTCCACCCGACCCCCTCTGCACCCCCCAGTCTGCAACCTCCCTTCCACCTGGCCAGCGTCTGTCTGTCGTGTCTATGAATTTATTTCAGTTTTCTTTGTTTGTTTATACTGTTCTTTACATTCCCATGCTATCCTTCTTGAAACAAATACAAAATTATCTTGAATGTAAATTCTAATTGAAAAATAAATTTTTTTTGTGTGTGTGAATGAAATGAGTCGTTTACTTATTGGTTTCTCTGCTGATCTGCTGTCTCTTCGACAGGAGTTGAGACCCCCCACAAAAGCCAGGGACGTTCCCCCATATTGTTCACCCCTGTGCTCCCCACAGCCACCCAGCTCCGTCAATATAAGTCCAATGAATGAATGAATCAGTGGATCAATGAAATGAGAGCTTCCCTGAGAGCCCTGAGAGCCCTGAGTCCTGGCTTCGACAGGCTGGGGTGGGGGGTCTCTCTGAATTTCTCAGGCTTACAGGAGGGGAAATTCTGAGTCAGAGGGGACTCAGAGCTGTCCCTTTCACTACTTCCTCCCCACCCCCACCCCAGTGCGCACTCACCTGGGAAGGACAGGTGTGAGCAGAGGGCCCATCTCTCTGTTCAGGATGTACCAGAGGATTCCCCACCCCTTCCTCAGGCCCCATAGCAGCAGAAACCCCCCCTCCCCCAGGACCTCAGTAGGACAAAAAGGGACTTGAGAGAAAGAAAGAAAGAGAGAGAGAACATGGGGAAGGGATTGGGGGAATAAATGGTGATGGATGGAGACTTGACTTGGGGGGTTGAACACAGAGAGGACAGTGCACAGTGACGTGTTGTAGAATCGGGCACCTGAAACCGGTATAATTTTGTTAACCAGCGTCACTTCAATAAATTCAATTTATACAAAATAAAATGAGAATAACGATGAAAAGAAAAGACACATATTGGGGGCTGTAACCAACGTCCGGACACGTCCCACATTTCTGTTCCTGTTCATCTTAACACTTCCAACTAAACACAAGCAAATATATTTTCCTAAGTGTTCCCAGCTGCAAGACATCGATTCTCACGATTTTGTTTCCAGATGTGTGGTTGGAGTTAGTCAACTTTCAGCTTGAAAATGTAAACTTGGAAATAGGGTGTTGCGTTGAGGCAAAAAACAAAACTAAAACCGTCTTTGCCTTCTGCAGTGAACGCTTTGTAAAATGAACACACATCGTTTGTGAGTCTGAGGCTAAAGGGTTTTGTTCGGATAGCTCGGGGCTTGAAAAAGCTCTTCTTTGGCTTTGCTGAGGCTATTTCCTATTTTTGGTAAAATATAACATGAGTCTCTGTGTTTTGGAAATGCTATGATCCGTATTTTGTGTTTATCCAAAATGTGGGGATGGTTTCTTGTATGACTGTGCTCAATGCCTATACAGAATACGATAAGGTTTGCTCTATAGTGAAAAATTATATAAAAGCGAAAATATAACACAAGTTTTCAGATTCCCTTACCCCCCCCCCCCCCCCAAATTACTCAGAGTTAATTCAGAGCAGGCATTCTTTGGTTTGTTTCATTTTGTTTTTAATGGGCTCATTACATTGTGAATTAATTGTCATGGTTGGGGAAAGAGAAAGGAATTTCTTTATACTTAGAAAACGTGACTGTGATTCAAAAAAGAACCCTTGGTTTCCAGCAGGTATTTATAAATTAATTTATTACAAAATTATCTCATTCTCATTATTGGGTTGCTGTTTAGGTCAAACCTTCTTTGAAAACATGTTATGCATTTTTCAAGGTCATTACTTTGTAAAAATCATTGCTTGATATACTTATGCTGTGAGCTTTCATTCTGAAATTGTTGTGTAAAGCTATTTAAAACAAGTTTTTGTGCCTGCAGCAGAAAAAGCAGAGGCTAAATCAGCTGCTTTGGTTGGGTTTTGTTTGCATGCAAATTACTTTGGGCTCCCGTGCTAAAAGAAAACCGTTGTCTACTAAATGAAAACAAAGATGTGAAAATCCAAAAAGAACTGTTTTAAAATAAAGGAAAGAACATCACCTGGTGATGTCAGAGACTGGTCTTTTGACAAAATTCTCACATGAATTTTGATACCAGTGAAATTCTGTGTTCTATATGCATTCACATTGGCACTAGAAAGAAAAATGCAAACAAAACATTGTTGGTTGTTTCTCTGAAATCAAAATTTAATCAGCATTCTGTATTTTTATTTGCTAAATCTGGCAGCCTTTAATAATAGTAACGACAACAACAAAATCATAATGAGGTCAAATGTTTATTGCCGTACAAAGTCCCCCCAGTGAGCTGCCTGGGACATGTTCATATTATAAATTAAGCTTTAAAAGAACGGGAGAGACAACAAGCCAAACAATATAAAGATGACTCCAGTTTTCAGAAGCAAAATTCACTCCTTCATTCTATTTTTCTTCAACAAGTATCTGTTGACTTCCTACTAAGGCATTGGACACTGCAGAGCTTTGGGGACACACAGGCAAAGCACAACACCCCACATTATAGAGTGACATCCTGGATGAAAGAAAAAGAAAACGTGTGCAAAATAATACCTGTAAAATAATAATAATAATAATAATAATAATAATAATAGTGAAGAGCCACTGAGCCATTTCACCCGCAGGTGTTGTAAAGTACCAAAGGCTACAGAATTAATATTAATATTTTAGGAGGCTTGGAGAACATTTTATTAATTTGGGTTAAGGTGTGCAGAGAAATGGTGAGAAATAGTCTCTGTACCATGTGATTGGTATAACCAGGATGGCCCTTGGCACTGTATTGTAAATACAAGGGGAGGAAAACATGGATTCCCAGACATTCCACCACACCTGTGGGGAAAGAGGTGAATGGCTAGCCAGGTGCAGGAAGAGAAAAGCCAAAATAAACCTTTTCTTATAGCAATGAGCCATTTGCGGGCATTTGTCCCCACCGAAACTACAAGAGAGGAACATGTAATGCGTGTGTGACTCTGGACAGAGAGATAGCAGATAAACACTAGATAATATAGGAATGCCTTTAATATATAAAGAGACATCTTTCTACCATTGTGTTGGCTTGTAAATTTTGTTTTCTCCAAAATGATGTATGGTTTGCAAATTGAACGTGGTCCTATCATGTTAAAGGACATATGACTATAACCAATAGCGGTAAGGGGCTCTTAATTGCAATTTTTGCTTCTGTACTTCCTACTTACAAAACTATAAAAACTAAGTAGAACAAAGGGCCAGCGCGCTCTCCGTTAGATTTCTGTGGGAGTTCCCGCCGCTTGGCCAGCTAGACAATAAAGCTTTAATGTGTAAACGATGGACCTTGTTCCTGTCTTCCATATTTCGGGTCCCTCTGAATTTGGATTAACAAATAGTGGATTTCATTTAAGACATTGTTCAGATTTTAACATTTTTGTCCTAATTGAGTAGACAGCATTTTTCTTTTGTAACAACAGTGCCTGAAATAATTTGTCCCTTGAAGCCCATAGTCTCAAATGAGAAGAGAAACAAAACATAACAACAACAAAAAATGAGATATTTTATATAATAAACGTTTGATTAATTCAAATCGATCATTTCCTATTGGGGTAGAAAAGCCATGGCGTTTCAGATTAGACTTTTTTTTTGGCAGTAAAAGGAGGCAGAAATAAAGATGACACAAAAAGATCTGCTTTGCCCTACCTGCAGTGGCGCAGTGGATAAAGCATCAATCTACAACGCTGAGGTTACGGGTTCGAAACCCCGGCTTGCCTGGTCAAGGCACCTATGGGAGTTGATGCTTCCTGTTCCTCCCCCTTCTCTCTCTTTCTTTCTCTCTCTCTGTCTCTCTTATCTAAAATGAATAAATAAAATCTAAAAATATAAAAGAAAGAAAGAAAATAAAAAAAAGACCTGTCTTGTGTGAACCAATATTGTCCCAACTAATTCAATTAATAAAAATAAAAGAAAAGAAAGTGAATAAATAAATAAAAGCACTTGAATGCTCTGGCTCCTCTGAGATCATAGGGCAGTTGATTTTTCTGGATTCACTCGTCAATGTCAAAACAATTTAAAATTAAATACCTGTCTGAAAAGAAAAAAAACCAACCTGCTTCGAACACGGTGGTCAGAGGACAGCCTCATGGAGGACATGATTGAAGGGGAAGAAAGCTAAAAAAATCATAGTGGAAAAAAAAAATACAGTCCCAGGAAATAATTTGCAACACAGATGGCTAGCATTTAAAAAGTCTACAGCTTGCCAATGCGTGGGTCTCTGGGACCCTGACCACATTGTGCTGTATCCACGGCAACCATTCTCTTCTTCAGTTATATGGCAACATGGAGAGAATTTCCACTTGGCTTCCGGCAAGGAGGCGGGGGTGGGGGGGTGTATGGGGGAGATGCATGGAAGAGTCGTGAGCGAGGTTCTGCCATCTCCAAATACCAGACCAGTGGCTTCAACAACACACATTTGTTTCTTTGTTTTCATTCTTTTTGACAGAGACAGAGGGAAAGTCAGAAAGAGGGACAGATGTTGTAAGGTACCTGTACCTCACTTCCGCGGGTTTATGTAGACACCAAGTCCAGATGAATTTTTAAGGAGTTTTATTAAAGGAGGAGATTTATTAAATATGCTGGCCACATATGGCTAACACGGGGCATTGCAGACCCAAATTGTGCATGCCAAATACATCTCAGAGGCTGGTTATATACCCTTTGACCACATACAGCAGGGGTCCCCAAACTATAGCCCACGGGCTGCATGCAGCCCCCTGAGGCCATTTATCTGCCCCCCCCCCCACCGCTGCACTTCTGGAAGGGGCACCTCTTTCATTGGTGGTCAATGATGCATTCTGTGCTCCTGGAGTACTGTATGTGGTGGCGCCGCAAAGCACGGTGTCACTCACGTACAGTGCTACTTCCGGTGACGCAAGATGCACACACCACAGCTCCGGAAGCACGTCATATCACTTGTTACGGCTAGCAGTGACAAATATGGAACCGGACATTGACCATCTCATTAGCCAAAAGCAGGCCCATAGTTCCCATTGAAGTACTGGTCAGTTTGTTGATTTAAATTTACTTGTTCTTTATTTTAAATATTGTATTTGTTCCTGTTTTGTTTTTTTACTTTAAAATAAGATATGTGCAGTGTGCATAGGGATTTGTTCATAGTTTTTTTTTATAGCCCGGCCCTCCAACGGTCTGAGGGACAGTGAACTGGCCCCCTGTGTAAAAAGTTTGAGGACCCCTGACATACAGGCTGGAGGGAGCATGACATCATGGCACAAGCTTATAACATTCGTTTAGGGGATTCATAGAAACATTAAAACTTTTAAGGTAATACAATCAAAGACATTTACAAATCTTTTTTTTTTTTTTTTGTATTTTTCTGAAGCTGGAAATGGGGAGGCAGTCAGACAGACTCCCGCATGCGCCCGACCGGGATCCACCCGGCACGCCCACCAGGGGGCGACGCTCTGCCCACCAGGGGGTGATGCTCTGCCCCTCCCGGGCTTCGCTCTGTCGAGACCAGAGCCACTCTAGTGCCTGGGGCAGAGGCCATGGAGCCATCCCCAGCGCCCGGGCCATCTTTTGCTCCAATGGAGCCTTGGCTGCGGGAGGGGAAGAGAGAGACAGAGAGGAAGGAGAGGAGGAGGGGTGGAGAAGCAGATGGGCGCTTCTCCTGTGTGCCCTGGCCGGGAATCAAACCTGGGACTTCCACATGCCAGGCCGACACTCTACCACTGAGCCAACAGGCCAGGGCTTACAAATCTTTTAGTGTCTATCACCCCTCCTTTGCCTAGAGGTATGTTACTCTCAGGATTCCAGGAAAGGAGAAAGAGCCAAAATCAATGTAGGGTGGTATGTAAATTCTTTTCTCTTATTGTAAGAGAAAAGAAGTTCCTTAGACAACTTTTATTCTATAGTTAAAACTAAATGACCCATTGTCCTTGTAAGTCAGGAAGCTTCCCAGTCTTCTCTCTCCCCTCCCCAACAAAAAGACAGGACAGAAAACCTGACCTTTTTTCCTAAAATATCAATATTAATTTTGCAGCTTTTTGGTACTTTACAACATAGATAGAGACAGACAGGCAGGAAGGGAAAGAGATGAGAAGCATCAATTCTTTGTTGCAGCTCCTTAGTTGTTCATTGATTGCTTTCTCATATGTGCCTTGACCAGGGGTCTACAGCAGAGCGAGTGACCCCTTGCTCAAGCCAGTGACCTTGGGCTCAAGCCAGCGACCTTCGGTTCAAGCCAATGACCTTGGGGCTCAAGCTAACAACCAGGCGTCATGTCTATGATCCTACACTCAAGCTGGATGAGCCCCCGCTCAAGCCGCCAACCTTGAGGGTTTTGAACCTGGGTCCTCTGCTTCTCAGTCTGAGGCTCTATCCACTGAGCAATCGCCTGGACAGGCCTCTCCTCTTCTTATAAGGGCACTGATGCCATCATGAAGGTTCCACCCTCCTCAACTAATCACTCTAAAGTCCTCATTTCCAAATATCATTGCCTGGGGTGGGGGGTGGGGCTTCAACATATGGGTTTGAGGGACAGGAACATTGTGTGTCTATAAGGGGCAAGCAAGCCCTTCACTTGGAGTCAATGCTGTGACACCTGACACCTGAGTGTTCTGGTTTCAAATCTCCCTAAAAGGAAAATTGAAATAAGAGCCAACAAAGGCAGCTGTCACTGATTCAATGCCCAACACGTGTGAGCTGCTCATCAAAGGGGCTTAGTCCCACATCAAAGATAAAAATGGGCAGGGAGGCTGGGACCGGGGACTCCACACATTGTACCTTGAGGTTCATTCATTCTTTTTTTAAAATTTATTTTTAGAGAGAGAGAGAGAAGGAGGGAGGAGCAGGAAGCATCAACTCCCCTATGCACCTTGACCAGGTAAGCCCGGGGTTTTGAACCAGCGACCCAAGCGTTCCAGGTCAACGCTTTATCCACTGCGCCACCACAGGTTGGGCTTATTCAGTCAATGAACAGTTACTGCATTTTAATGAAGGCCTACTGGGTGCACGTTCAGGCAAATTCAAAGACTGGAATATTCTCTGAGCCCCTGTTCAGCCTCTTCTTTCTTCTCTGTCTGCAACCGTTTCCATGGTGATGGTCTGAACCTCCCTTGTTGCTAAGGGAAGATCAGCCACGTAGGTGGGCTAATCTCACAGAGATGGTGGTAGGCAGGGGACAGGTAGGGAGGGTGAAATTCAGGAGGGGCTCAAGTCTGCACCCACCCCACCACCAGTGGTACATGCACATCTCTGGGTGCCTTTATTTATTGATTGATTGATTTTTAGAAAGAGAGAGAGAGAAACATCAATTTGTTTTTCTACTTCTTTTTTTTTTTGTATTTTTCTGAAGCTGGAAACGGGGAGAGACAGTCAGACAGACTCCCGCATGCACCCGTCCGGGATCCACCCGGCACGCCCACCAGGGGCAACGCTCTGCCCACCAGGGGGCGATGCTCTGCCCCTGGGGGGGGGGGTGTCGCTCTGCCGCGACCAGAGCCACTCTAGCGCCTGGGGCAAAGGCCAAGGAGCCATCCCCAGCGCCCGGGCTATCTTTGCTCCAATGGAGCCTTGGCTGCGGGAGGGGAAGAGAGAGACAGAGAGGAAGGAGGGGGGGGGGTGGAGAAGCAAATGGGCGCCTCTCCTATGACCCGGGTTCCCCGCATGCTAGGCCAACGCTCTACCGCTGAGCCAACCGGCCAGGGCCTGTTTTTCTACTTCTTTATGCATTCATTGTTTGATTTTTTTTTTCTTTGAGAGAGAGAGAGACAGGAAGGAAGAGAGATGAGAAGCATACACTCGTAGTTGAAGCACCTTAGTTGTTCATTGATTGCTTCTTGTAAGTACCTCTACTGGGGGTGTTGGAACTGAACCAGTGACGCCTTGGGCTCAGGCCAAGGACCTTTGGGCTTAAGCCTGCGACCTTGCGGTTTTGAACCTGTGTCCTCTGTGTCCCAGTCTGACTCTCTAGCCACTGCGCCACCGCCTGGTCAGGTTCCTTTCTTTTTCAAGGTTGAATAAATGCTCCACTGTATGGATGAACCACATTTTGTGTATCCATTCATCTGTTGATGGATACTTGGATGATTTCCACCTTTTAGCCATTGTGAATAATGAATAATGCTGCTATGAACATGGGTGTACAAATATCTCTTTAAGTCCCTGCCTTTTTTGGGGGTGGGGTATATCCTCAGAAATTGAATTGTTGGATCACAAGGTAATTGTACATTTTATCCTTCTTTTTTTTCCCTTTGTATTTCTCTGAAGTGAGAAGCAGGGAGGCAGAGAGACAGACTCCACATGTGCCCGACCGGGATCCACACGGCATGCCCACCAGGGGGTGATGCTCTGCCCATCCAGGGCATTGCTCTGTTGAGGTTGGAGCCATTCCAGCGCTGAGGAGGAGGCCATGGAGCCATCCTCAGCGCCTGGGCCAACTTTGCTCCAATGGACCCTTGACTGCAGAAGGGGAAGAGAGAGATAGAGAGAAAGGAGAGGGGGAAGGGTAGAGAAGCAGATGGGCGCTTTTCCTGTGTGCCCTGACGGGGAATCAAACCTGGAACTTCCACAGGCCGGGCCAATGCTCTACCGCTGAGCCAACAGGCCAGGGCCTACGTTTTTTTTGTTTGCTTGTTTGTTTTTGTTTTGTTTTTTTGTGTGTTTTTCTGAAGCTGGAAATGGGGAGAGACAGTCAGACAGACTCCCGCATGCGCCCAACCGGGATCCACCCGGCACGTCCACCAGGGGCGACGCTCTGCCCACCAGGGGGCGATGCTCTGCCCCTCCAGGGCGTCGCTCTGCCACGACCAGAGCCACTCTAGCGCCTGGGGCAAAGGCCAAGGAGCCATCCCCAGTGCCCGGGCCATCCTTGCTCCAATGGAGCCTTGGCTGCGGGAGGGGATGAGAGAGACAGAGAGGAAGGAGGGGGGGGGGGTGGAGAAGCAAATGGGCACCTCTCCTATGTGCCCTGGCCGGGAATCGAACCCGGGTTCCCCGCACGCCAGGCCGACGCTCCACCGCTGAGCCAACCAGCCAGGGCGAGGGCCTACGTTTTATCTTTTGTGGAACCACCACTCTGCCTTCCACAGCAGCTGCACCATTGCACATACACATCAGCAGTGCCCCAGGGGAGGACTCTCATTTTTATTCACAAATAATGAATGAGAAACTTGTGGATTCTAGGCTGAGATGTTAAACCTATGCTCTCTCTGATATAAGATTCCAGAGTATTCCAGCCTGACCAGGCGGTGGCTCAGTGGATAGAGCGTCAGACTGGGATGCAGAGGACCCAGGTTCGAGACCCCGAGGTCACCAGCTTAGGCGTGGGCTTATCTGGTTTGAGCAAAAAAAGCCCACCAGCTTGAACCCAAGGTCGCTGGCCCCAGCAAGGGGTTACTCGGTCTGCTGAAGGCCCGCGGTCAAGGCACATATGAGAAAGCAATTAATGAACAACTAAAGTGTTGCAATGCGCAATGAAAAACAAATGATTGATGCTTCTCATCTCTCTTCGTTCCTGTTTGTCTGTCCCTGTCTATCCCTCTCTCTGACTCACTGTCTCTGTAAAAAAAAAAAAAAGATTCCAGAGTATTCCATTTTGTGAGGTGCTGGCCGCTGATTTTTAGCTACCCACGCTTCCTCATGCTAGCAAAAGTTACCATAGCAACAGATTAAGTTTTCCTGGGTTGCTAAGAGACTGGAGCACCCTGAAGAGAAACAGGCTGGCAGCATCCAGCCTGGCTGAGGGATGGAGAGGCTGGAGGAGGCTCTCAATTTGCAGTCCCACCCCCACAACACGGTCTCGCACATCCCCTGGGCTTGTCCTTTCACAACATCTTTGTGCAAGGGCAAAAAGTTGGCCGTGGGCCTCAGAGAGTCTAGAAAGCCCCTCATTTTCACATCAGCAGTGACAAGTGACACAAAAACATTTAGGGGTTCTCACCATATTTTTATCCATGCTCTCACTATTTACTTGACAAATGTTTATGGAGTGTCTGCTTTGGTAAAACCATGTGCCAGACCCTGGGAACACAATGGTGAAAAAGCCCCCACAGACCCTGGCCAGTTGGCTCAGTGAGAGCGTCAGCCCGGTGTGTGGAAGTTCCGGGTTTGATTTCTGGTCAGGTCACACAGGAGAAGCACTCATCTGCTTCTCCACCCTTCCCCCTCTCCTTGCTCTCTGTCTCTTTCTTCCCCTCCCACAGCCAAGGGTCCATTGGAGCAAAGTTGGCCCCACCGCTGAGGATGGCTCCATGGTCTCTGCCTCAGGCGCTAGAATGACTCCGGTTGCAATGAAGCGATGCCCCAGATGGACAGAGCATCGTCACCTGGTGGGCATGCTGGTTGGATCCCTGTCGGACGCATGTGGGATGCCTCTCTGCCTCCCTGCTTCTCACTTCAGAAAAATACAAAAAGAAATGCAAGGGAATGTTGCAGAATGACATGGGGATTGGAGAGGGGGAATGGTCATGCTGTCCCTGAAGAATGTTTTTTTTGAGGAACCTATCATCTAACTCAAGTCGCAGTGACATGAACGTTGCCTGTTCTCATTACTCACTCATTGAATCAGTCAACAAATGCTGACTAAATCCTGTTGTGTGTCCTAAGGAAGGAAAGGGAAGTAAAAGCAGGCACCCTCTCCACTTCCATAAGAGTTAGGCCATCAAAAGAAGTATTGCTCCTTTATGCCCCAAAATTCATATATTTCTTTAACATGTATATATTTGGGAGACACAATTTAGTCCACAGCAGGTACCTTGAGAGACTCAGAAAAACTCAAAGAGTTCCTAACTTAGGGCCCACAGGTCCACGGCAGATTAAAATGCAGATTCTACTGCACACTGCCCCGGATGGATGACTCGGTTGGTTAGAGCATTGTCTGGAATCATGGAGATTGCTGGTTCAATCCCCGGTCAGGGCACATACAGGAAAGGATCAATGTGTCCATCTCTCTCTCTCTCTTCCTCCCTGTCTAGAATTAATAAAATAAACATTAAAAAAAATTCCATTGCACAAAAAAGTTAACTTCATCCTGGGCCTCAAAGAATGTCCACAAATGATTTTTCAAAGGCAATGGTCAATTCATGAGGAAGTGAACAGCCACACGTGAGGGTCACAGAGCAGGAAGGTGACAGGGGTCTCTCTGGTTGCCGAGGGCCAGCAAAAAAAAAAGCAGGGACCTCAGTCCAGGTACTTGGAGAACTGAATTCTGCCAACATTCGCATGAGTTAGAGAAGGACCTAGTGATCCAGAAAAGGAAGTAGCTTGTTGACACCTTGATGGCTGCCTGAGACACCCACAGGAACTAAGGTCATAAGGGTCATATTGAGTCGCTCACTGTGACCATTTGATCCATAGCCACAGATAAGAAACACATCAGTGTAGGGAAGGAGTAAATAATTTCTTTTAAAAAAAGAGGTGTTTATGCTTGACCAGGCAGTGGCGCAGTGGGTAGATCTTCGAACTGGGACACAGAGGACCCAGGTTTGAAACTCCGAGGTTGCTGGCTTGAGTGAGGGCTCATTCAGCTTGAACATGGTATCATAGACATGACCCCATGGTTGCTGGTTTGAGCCCAAGGTCGCTGGCTTGAGCAAAGGGTCACTCGCTCTGCTGTTGTTGTAAGGGACCAAAAGGTACAAAATTACTATTAATATTTCAGGAAGCTTGAAGAGCATTTTATTAATTTGGGCTAGGCATGCGGAGATTTTGTAAATGATCTTTGTACTTGTATGATTAGCATAAAATCAAGATGGCCAATGGCATTGTGTTGTAAATGCAAAGGGTAGGGAGACTTGGATTCTCTGAACTTCCACCACACCTGTGGGGAAATGGGTGAATAGCTAGCCAGGTGCAGGCAGAAAAAGATTAAGTTATACCTTTTATTATATTAATGGGCCATTTACGGCATTTGTCCCCATGGAAACTACCTCTCTCCTCCCAAAAGCATGTAGTTAATGTATGTATTTCTGGACAAAGGAATAGCAAATAAACACGAGAAAATATAGGAATGTCTTTTAATATGTAAAGTGACATATTTACCATTGTGTTGCCTTGTAAGTTTTTTTTTTATGTTTTTTTTGTATTTTTTTTCTGAAGCTGGAAACGGGGAGAGACAGTCAGACAGACTCCCGCATGCGCCCGACCGGGATCCACCCGGCACGCCCACCAGGGGCGATGCTCTGCCCACCAGGGGGCAATGCTCTGCCCCTCTGGGGGGTCGCTCTGCCATGACCAGAGCCACTCCAGTGCCTGGGGCAGAGGCCAAGGAGCCATCCCCAGCGCCTGGGCCATCCTTGCTCCAATGGAGCCTTGGCTGCGGGAGGGGAAGAGAGAGACAGAGAGGAAGGAGGGGGGGGTGGAGAAGCAAATGGGCGCTTCTCCTATGTGCCCTGGCCGGGAATCGAACCCAGGTCCCCCGCACGCCAGGCCGACGCTCTACCGGTGAGCCAACCGGCCAGGGCCCCTTATAAGTTTTAATGTGAAGAAATATCTTTTTATGAACCCTATAGGCAGATATTATAAACTTGCTAATGAATTGTGTCCCATTCCCCCTCCTTCATCCTTTTCCCAAACCTGTGTAGGTAAAGACAAAGGTTATGAGCTTATGCCGTGATGTCAGGCTTTTCCCTGCCCATGTATAATTAAGGGTATATAACCAGCCCCTAGAATATTATAGATACACATGATTTGGGACTGCCCCATGTAAGTTATATGCGGCTGGCGTATTTAATAAATTTCCTCCTTTAATAAAACTCTTCAAAAACTCATTTGGACTTGGTGTCTCTATGAAAACCTGTAGAATTGTGGATTGGGTACTTTACAACACTGTAGCCCCCCCCCCCCCCCAGTCAAAGCACATATGAGAAAGCAATCAATGAACAACTAAGGAGCTGCAACAAAGAATTGATGCTTCTCATCTCTCTGCCTTCCTGTCTGTCCTTCTCTTTGTCTCTCTCTCTCTGTCTCTGTCACAAAAAAGAGATGTTTTTTGGTCCACACGTAGGGTCACTGTTAAATCAGCTAATTGAAACAAGCCCCCCCAAATGCACACTTGACTCAAATCTCAGTGGCACACTGCAGTAAGGTACCAAAGAATTAAAAAAATTAATATTAATATTTTAGATGGAAGAGTCAGGTTCTTGCCCCTTCCTTTCTGTGGAGAAAGGGGAGAGGAATATGGTAGTTTCCTGGCTTACAAAAACATACTGAGATAAGAAACCCCCTTTTACTATGAAGCTTAAAAGGCATTTTATAATTTAGGCCAAGAATTCAGAGAGATTTTGTAAATATGATTTTTATACTTGTGTGTAATTTACACCAGCTCAAGATGGCCATCGCATTCATGCTTAGGAAGGGCTATTATATTGTAAATAGAGAGATTTTTGTACTGGGTTTTGTTGTTTTTTTTTTTCTTTGTATTTTCTGAAGTTGGAAACGAGGAGGCAGTCAGACAGACTCCCTCATGCACCCGACTGGGATCCACCTGGCATGTGCACCAGGGGGCGATGCTCTGCCCATCTGGGGCATTGCTCTGCTGCAACCAGAGTCATTCTAGCTCCTGAGGCAGAGGCATAGAGCCATCCTCAGCGCCTGGGCCAACTCTGCTCCAATGGAG
Organism: Saccopteryx leptura; assembly: GCF_036850995.1. Taxonomy (NCBI): domain Eukaryota; kingdom Metazoa; phylum Chordata; class Mammalia; order Chiroptera; family Emballonuridae; genus Saccopteryx; species Saccopteryx leptura. The sequence continues at coordinate 81,737,844 of NC_089505.1, read as the reverse complement.
CCTTGGCTGCGGGAGGCGAAGAGAGAGAAAGAGAGGAAGGAGAGGGGGAGGGGGAAAAGCAGATGGCCACTTCTCCTGTGTGCCCTGGCCAGGAATTGAACCCAGGACTCCTGCACGCCAGGCCAATGCTCTACCACTGAGCCAACCGGCCAGGGTCTGTACTGGGTTTTGAATGAAAAGAGAAAGGAGACTTCGACCCCCCCTCCCTTCCCCATACCTGTGAGGAAGAAGGTAAACATCTAGCCAGGTGCGAGAGAGAGGGAAGAAAGTTTTTGAATGGCCTTTCCTCTCCCCTTTCTTTCTCCTTAATAGGTGATTTACAAACGCTTATCCTCTGACATCATGTAAGCCCTCTCCCATCATGAAAACGTATGATTGATGTATATACCTCTAGACAAAGGGATGGCAGATAGACTCTAAAAGATTTGGGAATGTCTTTTAATATGTAAAACAACATCATTCACTATTGTGTTACCTTATAATTTTTAATATGTAGGAATGTTTTTTATAAATCCTATAGACAGATGTTGTAAACTTGTTAATGATTGACCATTGTGTCATACTCTTCTTCCCTTCCTCCCCCCCACCAACTGGTATGTGATCAAGTGTATATAACTAGGCTCAGGGCTATATTCGGCACACAAGATTTGGGTCAGCTATACCCCGTGTTAGTCATATGTGGCTGGCATATTAATAAAACTCCTCAAAATTCATTTGGACTTGGTGTCTCTACATAAACCTGTGGAAGTAAGTTCCAGGAATGTTACTTTACAACAACACAACCTGTTTTTAGAAGTCAACGTGCTGAGGAGAAGACTGGCCATGAATTTATTCCTTTTGAAAAGTTGTCTCCTCAGAGAAAATTAGCTGGAGAGACTCTGCCTTCAATGAGATCTGATTCCATTAAACTCCACAGGCAAGTGGCCCCCTGAGGAAATGTTACCTCCTGCCAGGTCTGGCCCCTGGGTGGGGCCAGTTGTAGCATCACTTCAGGGAGACCTACTGTCTGAGGAAGAAAGGGCAACTGTCTTACTGGGGACAAAGATCCCTGGTAGGATTTAGCCGGTTTGGCAGACCGATACTTTTTTTTTGTTGAGTTCTGAGAGCCTGTTCTTAAAATGGCTCTTGTCATCAGGGTTCTCTCTAAGGTGGGCATCTGGGCAGCCATCCAATGTGGAAATCGCCAATTGACATTCTGTACTCTTTTTTTAACGTTCATCTGCGCAACAGCGCATTATATTCTAAGCGCCCATAGGTTCATTCCTTCCATAGGTGAAAAAAAATTGATGAAACTATGCTTGTAACATTTACTTATTTATTTTATAAAACTCACTATACCTTTGATGAATTATGACATTTTCATTTCCTCACGTTTGTTACCTCAGTAAACAAACATATAAATGTGAAGAGAAAAAGTGCCCAACAACCAGGGTAGGGTGACAAGCTGTCATTTGTTTCAGCTTTGTGTTTCCTGATATGGAAATATCTTAAATAATAACAGTTTTATTGTGATTTTTTTTGTCAGGTATTATTGAATATTTTTTTCATTTATATTTTAAAACTCTTTCTTATAAAGTAATCTAGTCTACCTTTGTGACTGTTCTTATTGAAGTATTCAATGGATGAAATAATAAACTACCTTTTGGGACATTGTTTTTTTTATACTTAAAACAGTCATTAATTATAAGGTGATCAATTGTTCTCCTTTACGGAGGACAGTCCTTCCTTTGTAAGTTCTGTCCTCCTTTGAAAGTGTCCTCCTTTTTGATATTGGAAGACTAATCTGTAAATGTCCGTATTTGATCAATGCAGAGTCAGTCCATTGCGTGTGATGTAATATCTTTGTATCTAAATGAATACTTTTTCCTTACAATTATTATTAAAAATGAATAGGCATGTAGGCATAATTACAACATAAAAACATTACAAATGTTTTTATTATGCATAGATCATATTCTAGTGCATTATTGTTACAATGAATAAAATGTTTCTTTTATGTATGATCTTGTTTTCTTCAATTTATTTTTGTCCTCCTTTTTATTGTAAAAAAATTGGTTACCTTATTCATTAGTGCAAAGAACCGGCTGTTCAATGTTTTGAATTCTGCCCCCTGACAAAGTCTCTTAGTTTTAAATCCTTCATTTATTGCAAAGCAAACATACCATATACGGGGCAGGGGACCAAGACCCATATTCGAAGTCATTCATTGACTGCAAAGCAAACACACCTTGAGTTCAGAGGCTGGAAAATTCCACCCTCAGGGTCTCTTTCTGCTCCTCCCCCCTTCACCAGGCCAACTTCAGTTTCTATGACAACAGCCTAAGCCCCCTTCTGATGTCAAACAAAAACCAAACAGAAAAGCTGTCCAAGACTCGAGAGAAAATAGAGCCACTGATGTCCAACCAGAGCAGCGTCCACTGCTTGGTCTGAAAGGTCTCTTTCCTGTGAAAGCTTAATCCTGTCTGCTGTCAGCACCGTCTTCTGGGGTCCCCTCCAGTCTTTCTGTAAAAGTAAACTGAGGCTCAGAAAGAGAGAAAGAGAGACATATTCGGGGAACCATCCCTGGGTCTGTCTGGTGCAACCTTTTCTAACGTCGAGTGGTTCTATCTGGTGTCTCCCTCCTTGTGAAAAACAGCCCTGTCTATCAAAAGGCTTGGACTTATGATCCTGTTCTCAATGTGGAGAAACAGCATTCGTTCTCCAACCCTTTCCTTTCTCAGACATCAGCCCCCCATGTCTAATCCATCTTCTCGCTGCGAGGTTCTGCTCTGTGAATACACAACCCTGTGTTTCTCTTGGAAATATCGGAATTGCTATTCTTTTTTATTTATGGATTTAAAAAAATTTATTTTTTGTGACAGAGACAGAGACAGGTAGGGACAGAAAGGCAGGAAGGGAGAGAACTCTTTGTTGAGGCTCTTTAGTCTCCTTAATTGTTCATTGATTGTTTTCTCATATATGCCTTGACCCAGTGGGCTACAGCAGAGTGAGTGATCCCTTGCTCAAACCAGCGACCTTGGGCTTCAAGCCAGAGACCTTTGGGCTCAAGCCAGTGACCATGGGGTCATGCCTATGATCCCACACTCAAGCCAGATGAGCCTGAGCTCAAGCTGGTGACCTCAGGGTTTCAAACCTGGGTCCTCCACCTTCCAGTCCAACACTCCATCCACTGCTCCACCACCTGGCCAGGCGTATATATGGACCTTTTAGAGAAACAGAAGTGGGGGGGGGGGGGAGAGAGAAATTGATTTGTTGCCCCACCTACTTATGCATTCATGGTTTATTCTTGTAGGTGTCCTGACCAGGGATTGAACTTGCAACCTTGGTGACCCACTACCCAACTGAGCTACCCAGCCAGTGCTGCTGTCACTTTTCAAAATTACTTGTTTCTTTTCAAAAGAAAAGCTGACCTTTTCCATCCCATGTTTTACTCTCCCATGGATGGTTGTTTTCTTTTTTTTTCTTGAATGAAAATCATACCACTTCCCATGGTTGGTAGCTCTACAATGTCTTGTTAGGAGAGGCAGGTTTGTTGGAAGGGGTATCTTAGGGACTTGTGCTAAAGGGCAACATTTGAAACAAGAATTCTCCTTGCTTTATAGAACCATGTGGCATTCCAATGAGTCTGGTTCAACAAGATTGTGTCAGGCGCCTACAAAATCCCAGGCCTGTTATCTGTCCCAGAGCTGAGGCACCATCCTATGCTATAAAAAAAATATTAAAACATGTTTTAAAAAATCCAGTTTAACCAGATGCCTAGTATTTCAAACAGAGTGATGCTTTAAAATTTTGTATCCTCAGAACATCAGCCACTCTGTGTTTGATTCCTAGAACTGCCATATATTGATAAATTGTCACAAACCAAATGGCAGCCCTGGCTGATTGGCTCAGTGGTAGAGCATTGGCCTGCATGTGGATATCCCAGCTTTGATTCCTGGCCAGGGCACACAGGAGAAGCGCCCATCTGCTTCTCTACCCCCCCCTCCTCTTTTCTCTCTTTCTTTCTCTTCCTCTCCCACAGCCATGGCTTCATTGGGTTTAGTGAGTTGGTCCCAGCACTGAGGATGACTTCATGGAGCCTTGCCTCAGATGCTAAAAATATCTTTGTTTCCAAGCAATGGTCGTAGATGGGCAAAACATCACCTCCAGTCAGGGGTTGCAGGGTGGATCCCTGTTGGGGCCCATGTGGGAGTTTGTCTCTCTGTCTCCCCTGCTCTCAGTTAAAAAAAATTGGCTTAAGTGCTGGCCAGGTAGCTCAGGTGGTTGGAACATCATCCTGATATGCCAAGGTTGCGGGTTCCATCCCTGGTCAGGGCACATACAAGAATCAACCAATGAATGCATAAATAAGTGGAACAACAAATCGATGTTTCTCTCTCTCCCTTCCTCTCTCTAAAATCCTTGTTAAAAAATGGCTTCAAGCATCAGAAATCTATTCTCCACAGCTCTGGAGTTCAAAAACTGTACCGTACAGATAGATCCGGTACCCTCAACGTCTGCGCCTTCACATCCAAACAATTTCACCTCCCATGTTTGAAAATAATGTTAACAAATCAACATGCTTTAGCAGGGGTCCCCAAACTTTTTACACAGAGGGCCAGTTCACTGTCCCTCAGACCGTTGGAGGGCCGCCACATACAGTGCTCCTCTCAGTGACCACCAATGAAAGAGGTGGCCCTTCCGGAAGTGCAGTGGGGGGCCGGATAAATGGCCTCAGGGGGCTGCATGCGCGGGCCGTAGTTTGGGGACGCCTGCTAGGGTTCACTCCCTTGAACCAACTCATCATTCACTCACTCTCTTTTCTACCTTTTAATGTCGCTCTTACGTTGGGTCTCATGGAAAAAAAAGTATGGTGGCATCTCATGAGCCAACCGGCCAGGGCCGCGTCTCTTGTTTCCAAATGAACCCACTGGCCTCTTTTCAAGCGTATGTTTTGAGTTCATGCTTTCCAAGTTGGGGGAATTTGTAAATTCAAGGACTACTCTGCCCTGTGGATAGCACAGTAGTTCCTGAGACGTGTGTGTGTGTGTGTGTGTGTGTGTGTGTGTGTGTGTAGGGGGACCTGTGAGGCTCAAACATGGAAGACAGCTTCTCATTCGAACATGTTGAAGGAGTCGGGGTGTGGGGTTTCCCACCTCTAGCCTCTTGGTCTCTCCTTCTTCCTGCACAGAACATTTCATCAACAGCAAAGTCTTGTATTTAAGACTTGAGTTGGTGGCCCCATCCGCCACCCTCTCACAGAAACAACAGGAGCCTGTGCTCGGCCCATTCCTGGTAAACAGAACCCCCAAGCTATGTACCAGGTGTACGTGAAAAGACTTTTCTTTAATACTTTACTTATTAATTTTAGAGAGAAGAGAAAGAAAGAGAGAGAGAGAGAGAGAGAGAGAAGGGGGGAGGAGCAGGAAGTAGCAACTCATAGTTGCTTCTCATCTGTGTCTTTATTAGGCAAGCCCGGGGCCTCGAACAGGCGACCTCAGCATTCCAGGTCGGCACTTGATTCCCTGTGCTGCCACGGGCCAGGCTAAAGTATTTAATATATATATTTTTTTAAATTTCAATTTCAGTTAACATTCAATATTGTATTAGTTTCAGGTGTCCAGCATAGTGATTAGATGTTTCTATAACTCACGAAGAGGTCCCACACTAAGACTAGTAGTAACCCACGAGGCACCAAACAGAGTCACTACGATATTATTGACTATATTTCTTATATTCCCATCATATCTCAGCTCAGAAGTCACATTCTCAAAGACAGAGCTGGGACCAGGAGGAAGGGAGATTACGGAGGCGCACCAAAAACCTCAGTCATCAACATCCAGACGACCAATAAACACAAGAAGAGATGCTGCATGTCATGAATCACTGGAGAGATGCAAATTAAAACTGTAAGGAGCTACCACCTCACACCTGTCAGAATGGCTGTCATTAAGAAATCAACGAGCAACAAGTGTGGGCAAGGATGTCCTGTTGGTGAGAACACAGACTGGTGCAGCCGCTGAGGAAAGCTGTATGGTGGTGACGCAGTGGTTCCAGTGTTGTTGACCTGGAATGTTGAGGTCCCCAGCTAAAAACTGAAGTCACCAGCTTGAGCACAGGATCATCAACGTGATCCCAAAGGCTTGAAGCCCCCAGTCAAGGCTCCTACGAGAAACAGTCACTGAACTACTAAAGTGAAGCAACTATGTACAAGTTGGTGCTTCTCACCTCTCTCGCTCTCTCTCTACTTCTCCATAAAAAAAAAATAAGTAAAAAGGGAACTGCCTTATGAACCGGCAATTCCATTTCTGGGTATTTATCTGAAGAAATTGAAAACACTATTTTGAAAAAGATATATGAAGCCTGACCAGGTGGTGGCGCAGTGGATAGAGCATCAAACTGGGACGCAGAGGACCCAGGTTCAAAATCCTGAGGTCGCCAGTTTGAGCGCGGGCTCATCTGGTCTCAGCAAGGCTCACCAGCTGGAGTCCAAGGTCACTGGCTTGAGCAAGGGGTCACTCGCTCTGCTGTAGCCTTCCAGTCAAGGCACATAAGAGAAAGCAATCAATGAACAACTAAGGTGCCACAACAAAGAATTGATGCTTCTCATCTCTCTCCCTTCCTGTCTGTCTGTCTCTATCTGTCCCTCTCTCTGGCTCTCTCTGTCCCTGTCACACACAGAAAAGATATATGCACCCCTATCCATGTTCATTGCAGGGTTATTCACAACAGCCAAGATATGGAAGTAGTCAAAATACCCACCCCTAGATAAGTAGGTAGAAAAACTGTGGTACATTTATACAATGGAATACTACACAGCTGTAAAAAAGGAAAAAAATTTGTCATTTGCAACAACATGGATGGGCCTGGAGGGTAGTAAGCTAATGGGATAAATCAGAGAGAAAGACAAGTACCATATGATTTTACTAATATGTGGGATCTAAAGAACAAAATAGTATTTTAATGCGATATTTTTTTTGGGGGGGGGTTACTTTTCCCTTTGTTTTTATTTCTATCAGGTTTCATAGATGTACATAGTTATAGTCAAAATGTTTTAAGAGACTTGTAAAAATCCAGTCTCTTGACTTCACTGATCCCCAATCATCCTCTTTTCCATAGTGCAATATTTTTTTAAAATATCAAAATGAATGTGAAAAAGGACAAAATACGAACAATGTAAATAAAGTCCAGGTGTGTTGAGTCCTCCTGAAGCCTGAGACAAAGGAAGAACGTGATCCCTGCACATGTGTTTTTACGTAATTTTTTTTTGTGTGTGTGTGACACAGACAGAGAGAGGGACAGATAGGGACAGACAGACAGGAAAGGAGAGAGATGAGAAGCATCAATTCTTTATTGTGGCACCTTAGTTGTTCATTGATTGCTTTCTCATATGTGCCTTGACGGGGGAGGGGAGGGGCTCCAGCAGAGCAAGTGACCCCTTGCTCAAGCCAGCGACCTTTGTCTTAAGCTGGTGAGCCTTGCTCAAACCAGATCAAATCAGATGAGCCCACGCTCAAGCCAGTGACCTCGGGGTTTCAAACTTCAGTCCTCTGAGTCCCAGTTCAACACTCTATCCATTGCACCACCACCTGGCCAGGCTTTACGTAATTTTTTAATGACTGATTTTTGCCAGAAAAAAATATTAAAAAGTAGGTCTATTAAAACTCACAACATTGTCTTCTGTTTAAATATTTTAGTTATATAAAAGAAATAAAAAACCCAGAGTGTATTATAATTTCACTTTCCTGGCTTTAACGAAGGCAAATTCGTCAGTAATATTTTCAAAAATCTATTTTTGGAAAAAAATTAACCTTAAAAAAAGGCACAAAAACATAGAAGAGGGTTCGTTTTTCCTTTTGACTCACATGCCAATGGGGCTCAGCACAGGACTCTCAGACTTTGTCATTCTTTAATTCTTTTTTAAAATTTATTCATTTTTTAGAAAGAGAGAAGGGCGAGGGGAGGAGCAGGAAGCATCAACTACCATATGTGCCTTGACCAAGCAAGCCCAGTGTAAAGCCAGTAGTCACAGCCACCATCACAGCTGCCTGGCCCACGCAGGTTTGCATTTGATTCAAACAGACAGTAATGAAACAATGGAGCCAAGAACTGATGGGCCATTACCTTTAATCCTAGCTTGCACCTGGCAGGTAAGTAAAAACACACACTGGGCTCCAAAAACCACTCATTCAGTGCTCACAAAACTACTGACTTATCCGAGTTTCCTAGAATCAAAGGTTTCTAGCTCACTAGTCTTATTCACTTCTGTTCCCCATCTCCTCTCTGCACAAACTCTGCACAAACTGGCTTCTCCTTCAGCATTCTGCCATCTTGGCTTCTTCTCCTCTCCTCCACATGGCCTTAGTCTGTTCTCCCTGCTCTTCGCTCTCTCCTCCAGCATGGGCTCCTCCTAGAACATAATCACTTTTTTTTTTTAAACCTTTTGGTGCGAAAGCCCTCCCCCAACACACATTAACATAATCACACCCATCCCAAGCAAGAAGGGCAATTAATATTATCACCTGGGTGATGGGCTTCCACGTGGGCAGCACCATCTTTAACAAAGTGAGCATAATATATTTTATCTGCCCAACACCTCAGCATTCTAGGTCGAGGCTTTATCCACTGCTCCACCACAGGTCAGGCTTAGTCACTCCTTAAATATTTATTGTATTTTTCTTTTTTTTTTTTTTTTTTCATTTTTCTGAAGCTGGAAACAGGGAGAGACAGTCAGACAGACTCCCGCATGCGCCCGACCGGGATCCACCCGGCACGCCCACCATGGGGCGGCGCTCTGCCCACCAGGGGGCGATGCTCTGCCCATCCTGGGCGTCGCCATATTGCGACCAGAGCCACTCTAGCGCCTGGGGCAGAGGCCGAGGAGCCATCCCCAGCGCCCGGGCCATCTTTGCTCCAATGGAGCCTTGGCTGCGGGAGGGGAAGAGAGAGACAGAGAGGAAAGCGCGGCGGAGGGGTGGAGAAGCAAATGGGCGCTTCTCCTGTGTGCCCTGGCCGGGAATCGAACCCGGGTCCTCCGCACGCTAGGCCATTTATTGTATTTTTAATTGAATTTATTGGGGTGACAGTGGTCAACAAAACTCTACAGGTTTCAGGTGCACAATTCCACAACACATCATCTGTACATAAAAAAATTAATATTTTGTTCATCTTGGTTTTTATTGCTTTGATATTTTTTCCCCCAATATTGCATCAGAATATTATTTATCTGGATGACAGGGCGTTTTTGTGCTGTTACTTGTTGAGTTTGCTGTGTGGCCATCATGCCTTTGTTCCTTGAATCCTCGCAGCACAGCATCACCGATGAGAGTCAGGTCCCTCCCTCGCCCCCCGCAAATGTGTGGCTCTGCAGTTGAGGGATTCCATCCTGGGGGGAGTCAAACTCTGTGATTAGAATGGAGATGGCCACTCCTTCTCCACTGCCCCTTGGCAAGCTTATCTGTGGAGTGGCAAGGTAACCTCACTCCACTTTCAAGACACATCCCTTTCAGACGCGTCCCAGCACCGTGCCTGGGACATAGGGAACACAGTCAATGTTAGTTACCGTATTTCCCCATGTCTAAGATGCACTTTTTTGGGGAAAAATATTGGGGTCTAAAAACTGGGTGCATCTTATACAGTGGCTGTGGCACCTCCAATGCCATTGATGGAACTGAGGACGAGGCCATCCATCTATGAAGACAGTGATTCATCCTCAGAAACAGAGGAGGACAAGCTCCTGGATAGGAATTTTGACAGCGATGAGGAGTTGTAGGAATTTTATTGATGAATACAGCTTGAGTTCAATACCTTTATGTCACTCTTCTTGTTTTCAAATTTCTGGCCTCCAAATGAAGGTGCATCTTCTACATGGGAGCGTCTTCTACATGGGGAGATACGGTATTTGTTAATGAAAGCATTTGTAATGGTGGTGACAATAGTGCACTAGCCATCACTGACCTCATCTAAAGGCAAGATGGCTGAGCCTAAAAATACAAGGACTTTTCATCTCCTGACTAGCTCCACCTTGCAAAGGACGTCCATGTCTGCCTCTCCTCCACAGTCATACTCACCTGCCCCCCCCCCCCCAGTCACATGCATGGCCCAGCCCCAGACCCAGGGGCCCCACAGCCCAGAGAGGCCACTGAGTAAATGTTTGTTCTTCTGGTCGTTTACTTTTGTGGGACTATCTCTTCACCTCTCTCCCAGTGAGTGGCCTTGGAGCCATAAGAAAGCAGTGGTCATGCGGGTTTCCATGCCCTGGTCATCTGCAGGTCTTGGGGAAAGCCGGGCCCAGACTAAATGCTCAGTTATTATTGATGACACACTGACAAGAGGAATCAAAGTTTTTTTTTATCATCTGTGAGGTCCTCTCCACCTTCTTCTCCTTATCCCTCCTAGTCCCTCCGTGGCTACTTGAGTCTCCTTGTGCTTCTTTGAATAAACTCACCTGTTTCTACCCCAGGGCCTTTGCGTATCCTGTACCTCCCCCCCCACCCATGTCCCTTTCCCATAAGTTCATTCTTTCTCTTTAGTTATTGCAACCTGAGCGTGGTCTTCTCTGACTGCACCATCCCTTCCACTCCACTCACGTTCTCTCCCACATTCTCCTTGGTCCTGTCACAAATCATATCTTGCTGATGGTCTCCTCCTTTGGAATCTAAGTACCATGAGTATTTTACAAGGTTCGAGTTCTGACAAGCTATTTGCATGCCAGGGTTTCTCAACCTTGGCACTCCCAACACAGGGGGCTGGATAATTCTTTGTGGTGTGTGTGTGTAGGGGGGAGAAGTCACTGTCTGGGGTGTGGTAGGATGTTTAGCACCACCCCAGACTGCTGCACAGTTGATGCTAATGGCACCTGCTCCCCCTTCTGTTATGACAGCCAAAAATATTTCCAAATACCTCTTTGGGAAAGAAAATGTGCCCTTCGCCCCCGTCCCACTCCCATGGAAAAACCGCAGCTATATCCCCCTCTCCTAGAAGAGGAGCTGCCATCACTGTGGGGTCAAATCAAAGTTTGTGAATGAGCTTAACCAGGCAGCGCAGTGGATACAGTGTTGGAGTGGGACGCAGAGGACCCAGGTTCGAAACCTGGAGGTGACACAGGGTCGTTGGCTTGAGCATGGGATCATAGACATGACCCCATGGTCACTGGCTTGAGCCCAAGGTCGCTGGCTTGAGCAAGGGGTCACTCATTCTGCTGTAGCCCTCTCTCTGGTCAAGGCACATATGAGAAAGCAACCACTGAACAGATAAGGAGCAGCAATTCTCTGTCTCTCTCTCTGTCTCTGTCACACATACAAAAAAAAGTTCATGAGTCAGTGCACGCAGTAGATAATCCTTGCTGCGTTGTGCTTGCGGGAGACTTGCCACACATCTTAACAGAGCGTTAAGTGACTCTCTACAGACTTCCAAGGGAACAATTCAATTGTGGGAGAGAACATATCCGTGGGGCCTCTCGGTGAGCCCTCCCGGTACCGTGTTTAATTTTGTTGTCGGGGCTGCTGTAGGCTGTTCTCTCCAAGACCTGGTGTTCAAGACAAAAGGTGGCTTAGTCTGTTACCAAGGAAACTGCTGTTGGTGGGGAAAGGGGAGGAGACAGCAGAATTGGGGAGAGAGAGAGTGTGTGTGTGTCAGGGCCTGGAAACATGGAACTCTAGAAGTAAAGGTATATGAGTTCAAAAATCTCCCAACACACACCACCCATTTTGCAGAAAGAACAGAATCCCTTTACCACACCTCTGCCCGCCAACAGTGCACCAGGGTTCCAATCTCTCCACTTCTCTCCAATACTTGTTATATTCTGAGAGGTTTTTTGTTTGTTTGTTTGTTTCTATAGTAACCATTCTACCGGATGCGAGGTGGCATCTCCTGGTTTCCCTATGGAGGCCAGTTTCTCCCCAAATCTCCTGGCCCTTTGGACAAACTCTGAGCATGTCACACTCTTCAGCCCTGAGTGCCTGATCAATCCACCTGCCCACCTCGGAATTTCTCATGATTAACCACCTCAAGGCCAGACTGGCATCCAGGCTCTGTTTACACTGCTCACAAAAATGAGGGGATCAGGGCCTGACCTGTGGTGGTAGCAGTGGATAAAGCATCAACCTGGAATGTGGAGGTCGCCAGTTCAAAACCATGGGCTTGCCTGGTGAAGGCACATATGGGAGTTGATGTTTCCTGCTCCTACCCCACTTCTCTCCCTTTCTCTTCTATCTAAAATGGATAAATAAAAGCTTTAAAAAATTAGGGGATCAGGCCCTGGCCAGTTGGCTCAGTGGTAGAGCGTTGGCCTGGCGTACAGAAGTCCCAGGTTCGATTCCTGGCCAGGGCACACAGGAGAAGCACCCATCTGCTTCTCCACCCCTCCCCCTCTCCTTCCTCTCTGTCTCTCTCTTCCCCTCCCGCAGCCGAGGCTCCATTGGAGCAAAGATAGCCCGGCCGCTGGGGATGGCTCCTTGGCCTCTGCCCCAGGTGCTAGAGTGGCTCTGGTCGCGGCAGAGCAATGCCCTGAAGGGGCAGAGCGTCGCCCCTGGTGGGCGTGCCGGGTGGATCTCGGTCGGGCGCATGCGGGAGTCTGTCTGACTGTCTCTCCCCGTTTCCAGCTTCAGAAAAATACAAAAAAAAAAATTAGGGGATCAGGGAACGAGCCAATATGCCAGGACTTTCAGCCTTTTGTATAAGTAAATTTTCACCAATGAAATCAAAGTTGGGTTTGCAGCTCATTTGCATAATTGAAAAACTTTCTTTGACTGGTCGTTTGCTCTTCTGATGTTCCTGTTTAATAATAATAATAATAATAATAAATGCTTTTTTATTGCTTCATATTTATTTTGAAATATCTCCTATTTTATTTTTTGGTATTTTTCTGAAGTTAGAAGTAGGGAGGCAGAGAGACAGACTCCTGCATGTGCCCTACCAGGATCCACCCGGCATGCCCACCAGGGAGCGATGCTCTGCCCATCTGGGCCATTACTCCATTGCAACCGGAGCCATTCTAGCACCTGAGGCAGAGGCCATGGAGCTATCCTCAGCACCCAGGCCAACCTGGCTCCAGTGGAACCTTGGCTGCGGGAGGGGAAGAGAGAGACAGAGAGAAAGGAGAGGAGGAAGGGTGGAGAAGCAGATGGGTGCCTCTCCTGTGTGCCCTGGCTGGGAATCGAACCCAGGACTTCCATGTGCTGGGCCGATGCTCTACTGCTGAGCCAACTGGCCAGGGTCGAAATATCCCCTAATTTTTATGAGCAATATATATATATATTGCTTCTCACTCAGGAAGGGAGCAGCTTTCTGGGAAACAGTTAAGTGCAGCCAATGGGTTGTACACACACACACACCTTTTTCACCATGGAAGATCAGTCCCTGGTCTGTTTTGTGGGTGGGTTTCCCTGCAACTGGCTGCACAGGTGTTTCCCTCTGCTTTTCTTGGGTTAACATTGATACTTGAACATTCCAATGGTCCAGTGACTTTTATTGGGGCCCTGCAGGCCTCAAACATTTTAGAGCTCGCTTCCAAAATTCTGTCCTACCTTGAATTCAAGTAAAAAAAAAAAGTCAGCGAGAATGGTATAATGAGACACAGATATATGATACTTGAGAGAAAGCTTTGTGATTTTGTAACCCTATTTTCTGTGTACGTATTTGTAAACTCCCCATGTTTTGAAAAAGAATCCCACCTTTTATTTGGAAGGCTGCTGTACTTTTTTTTTCTTTTTTAGATTTTTTTCAATTTATTGATTTTGGTGAGAGGAGAGAAAGATAGAGAGAAGGAGAGAGAGAGAGAGAGAGAGAGATGAAAGAAGCAGGAAGCATCAAGTCTTAGTTGCTTCACAGTTGCTGTAGTTGCTTCTCTACCTTCCTTGACCGGGTTTTGAACTGGTGACTTCACCACTCCAGGTTGATGGGTTATCCATTGCACCACCATAGGTCAAGTCCTTTTTCTTTCTTTTTCTTTCTCTGCCTCTTAAAAAAATTTTTTTTCTATTAATGTGTGTGTGTGTGTGAGAATGAGAGAAGGCAAGGCGGAGAGAGAGAGAAGCATCAACTCCTTGTTCTACTTAGTTGTGTACTCACTGATGGCTTCTTGTACATGCCCTGACCCGGGGTGCAACCTGTGACCTCCAAACACCTGACGACGTGCTATCTACTGAGCCACCCAGCCAGTGCCCCTCCCTTCCTTCCTTCTTCCCTCCCTCCCTCCCTCTCTTCCTTCCTTCCTTTGTTTCTTTTTGCTTAATCCCTTCACCTGTCCATTTATCTTTAAAATCCAGTGCTTTTCATTGCTGATTTTCCTGCTCACCTGCAGCTCAAGCTCCCAACAAGCCTCCACCTCCAGCCTCTGCTGGTTCAACTCTCTAGTTAGTGTCTGTTTCATCCACATGCCCTGGTCTGTCGCCTGCAATGTTGGCGTGACCCTCAGTCCCTCTTTGTCCCATTACTACACACACACATCCAATGTACCGATGTCTCAGATATTATTAGGGTCTCAGGGGCAGAAAACACCGTTTGTTTGTTTGCTTTTCCTCACCATTTGCGTCCCTAGGTGTAGGAACACTGTCCATCCCAAAGGGCTCGAACAATACCTTGAGTACATTCTGTTGACAAGGTCAGACCTGTGGTCACAGTTATGGCGGAGGGTTGAGAGCTCTTCGGAGGCCTCCTGCAGAGACTCCCAAAGCACCAGTTCTGTTTTCTTCTGCAGGGACCCCCTGCCTTCCCCACCTAAGGATGCACAAAGATGGGGTGTGACTTGATCCGTCCACACAGGGGAAGAGGGGCTGCAGGTGGGGGCCTTTCCCAACCCTCTTCTCTTCCCCACCCCCACCTCCCAGGCTTGGGCTCCGCCCCCCCTCCACACACACCCGGGGCTCTGCTCACTCAAGACCTGTCACCTGATGTAGGAGGCAGAGGCTGGCACAGACTATTGCCATGGAAACCATAGCCTCATCTTTGGAAGCAGAGGGGAGGAGAGAGCAAAGAAATGGGAACTGAAGAGTTCTTAACGGAAATTTCCATTCTTCAATGAGACCGTGTTGGGGGTGGGGCGGGGTGTTAAAACACCTGGTGAGCAGAAAGGGGGGTGCTGCTTGCTTCCTGAGAGCCTGTGCAGACAGGGGAATGTCTCAGCACCAGTCCCCCCCCAAATCTGTCCGAAACCAGAGCGTGCATGTCCTCCTCCTTGGTGTGTGTGTGTTCCGAGGGGTTCCATCCACCCACAGGGCGCCCACGGGATGAGATCCATCGATGAATTCTGTTCTGCATCCAAAACCATGCCCGCTGCACATGGTGGCCAGAGAGAGTTGGGAAAGAACTTCAGAGAATTGGGAAAGCAACAAAAAACATTGACCATTGACCAGAGAGTCGGGAGGGAGAGACAGACAGAGAGACAGAGACACAGAGAGAAGGTGTGTGTGTGTGTGTGTGTGTGTGTGTGTGTGTGTGTATAGGGGGTTGTCTTTTTTTTTCTTTTACTTCAGGGACAGAGAGAGAGTCAGAGAGAGAGATAGACAGGGACAGACAGACAGGAACGGAGAGAGATGAGAAGCATCAATCATCAGTTTTTCATTGCGACACCTTAGTTGTTCATTGATTACTTTCTCATATGTACCTTGACCGTGGGCCTTCAGCAGAACGAGTAACCCCTTGCTTGAGCCAATGACCTTGGGTCCAAGCTGGTGAGCTTTTGCTCAAACCAGATGAGCCTACGTTCAAGCTGGCAACCTTGGGGTCTCGAACCTGGGTCCTCTGCATCCCAGTCCGATGCTCTATCTACTGCACCACCGCTTGGTCAGCAACTTTTTCTGCAACTTGTGTCCCATCTCTGTTTCTCTCTGCTTTGAACTGCTGCTCATCAGAGTCCACAGTAGGAACAGGCCTCCATTACTTTGCCTCTTCTCTCGTCCGTAGGTATCTAGATGCTGTCCCCTTTTTTTTTCCCTCTTGTTGTTTCCAGCCATACCAACTGTTTTCAGTACCCAGAGCATGATTTCTGCTCAGTAACCATTTGTCGAATGAATGAAGGTCACAGTGCACCACATTTTTTTAAAACAAGATTTTATTTAGCCTGACCTGTGGTGGTGCAATGGATACAGCATCGACCTGGCATGCTCAGGTCGCTGGTTCGAATCCCTGGGCTTGCCCGGTCAAGGTACATACAGGAAGCAACGACTACTTGTAGATGCTTTCCGCTTCTTCCCCCCTCCCTCTTTTTCTCCCTTTCTTTCCAAAAATCAATAAATTAAATCTAAAAAAATAAAAAGATTTTATTAATGATTTAATTTTTTGTGTGTGTGTGACAGAGACAGAGAGAGACAGAGAGAGGGACAGAGGGGGACAGACAGACAGGAAGGGAGAGAGATGAGAAGCATCAATTCTTCGTTGTGGCTCCTTAGTTGTTCATTGATTGCTTTCTCACATGTGCCTTGACGGGGGGGGGGGGGAGGCTCCAGCAGAGCAAGTGACCCCTTGCTCAAGCCAGCAACCTTGGGTTCAAGCTGGTAAGCCTTGCTCAAGCCAGATAAGCCCATGCTCAAGCTGGCTACCTTGGGGTTTCAAACTTTGGTCCTCCACGTCGCAGTCTGAAGCTCTAACCACTGCGCACTGCCTGGTCAGGCTATTTAGAAAGAGGAAAGAGAATGAGAGAAAGTCAGGGGCAAGGGGAGCAGGAAGCATCAACTCATAGCTGCTTCTTGTATGTGCCTTGACCAGGTAAGCCCAGGGATTAGAACCAGCGACCTTAGCATTCCAGGTTGATGCTGTATCCACTGCGTCACCACAGGTCAGGCCACCAGGGAACATTTGGAAACTTCTCTTCTAACCACAAGTGTGACGGTTTCTTCTAGGGTAGGAGATCTCAAATTGGCTTTCCTGAGTGGCAGAGCCATTAATACCCCATCAGCAGCCTGCCTGTATATTCAGTTGCTTTCCAAAAATAACCCTAGACGGATATTCTATCTGTGCATCCAGAAATGGACACTGTAGGATAACAGAGACATTCTCTGTCTGTCATCCCCACCGTGTCCTCCATCCCTCACAGTGTCTGTCACGTCGTAGGAACTGAACCAACATTTCTAGAAGGTGAACAAACAGATCTACAGAATAGTGGGCATACTAGTGTCTAACACAGCTCCTGTTTTTTTCACACGACATGGTAAGATTAGTCTTCAAAACATAGCTTTTTTTTTTTTGAGACAGAGAGAGAGTCAGAGAGAGGGATAGATAGGGACAGACAGACAGGAACGGAGAAAGATGAGAAGCATCAATCATAAGTTTTTCGTTGTGACACCTTAGTTGTTCATTGATTGCTTTCTCAAATGTGCCTTGACCGTGGGTCTTCAGCAGACTGAGTAACCCCTTGCTCAAGCCAGCGACCTTAGGCTCAAGCTGGTGAGCCTTGCCCAAACCTGATGAGCCCGCCCTCAAGCTGGTGACCTTGGGGTCTAAAACCTAGGTCCCCCGCATCCCAGTCTGACGCTCTATCCACTACGCCACCACCCGGTCAGGCAAAACATAGCTTTCTTATCAAGCAGAGAATGTTTTGTAAGGTCTGGCAGCATATGACCCCTCCTGCTCCCCCTCGGGGTACACATTCTCCACGTGTTTTTTTTTTTTTTTTCCTGTATTTTTCTGAAGCCGGAAATGGGGAGAGACAGTCAGACAGACTCCCGCATGCGCCCGACCGGGATCCACCCGGCACGCCCACCAGGGGGCGACGCTCTGCCCACCAGGGGGCGATGCTCTGCCCCTCCAGGGCGTTGCTTTGTTGCGACCAGAGCCACTCTAGCGCCTGGGGCAGAGGCCGAGGAGCCATCCCCAGCGCCGGGGCCATCTTTGCTCCAGTGGAGCCTCAGCTGCGGGAGGGGAAGAGAGAGACCGAGAGGAAGGAGAGGGGGAAGGGTGGAGAAGCAGATGGGCGCTTCTCCTGTGTGCCCTGGCTGGGAATCGAACCCAGGACTTCTGCACGCCAGGCCAACGCTCTACCACTGAGCCAACTGGCCAGGGCTCTCCACGTTTTTTCACGTGGCCACTCCTCAGTGGGGGCGCCCTGACCCCCGTGTGGGTGTGTGCGCTCCTGTGAATGTCTGAGGAGGGCAGAGGACCACAAAAGGGAGTGCAGAGTCAGAGGGCAGACACGTAGCACCAGGGGTGGGATTCAGCCAGTTTGCACCAGTTCCGCAGAACCGATACCTGATTTTTTGTTGAGTTTGGGAACTGGTGGTTAAAATGGCACTTGTCATCAGGGTTCTCTCTAAGGTGGGCACCTGGGCAGCCGCCCAATGTGGAAATCACAAATTGACATTCTTTACTTTTTTTAATGTTTGCCTGCGCAACAGCATATTCTAAGCATCCATAGTCATGTGCATTCTGTTTGTAAGGTGAAAAAAATTGCAAGTGAGGACGCCAATCAAGAAGCAATATGGAAATATCTTCAATAACAGTTTTATTGTTTTTTGTCAGGTATTATTTATATTTTTGTTAATATTTTAAAGCTCTTTCTTATAATCTAGTTTTTGTGTACCTCTGTAATTGTTCTTATTTAAATATGAAATGCATGAAGTAATAAACTGCCTTTCAATATATATTGAAATATATATATTGTGTGTGTGTGTGTGACAGAGACAGGGACAGAGAGAGACAGACAGAAGGACAGATAGGGACAGACAGACAGGAAGGGAGATAGATGAGAAGCATCAGTTCTTCATTGCGGCTCCTTAGTTGTTCATTGATTGCTTTCTCATATGTGCTTTGACTAGGGGGCTACAATAGGGCGAGTGACCCCTTGCTCAAGCCAGTGACCTTGGGCTCAAGCTAGTGGACCTTGCTCAAACCAGATGAGCCCACACTCAAGCCAGTGGCCTTGAGGTCTTGAACCTGGGTCCTCCATGTCCCAGTCTGACACTATCCACTGCGCCACCGTCTAGTCAGGCAGAAAATATCTTAAATAACAGTTTTATTGTTTTTTGTTAGGTATTATATAATATCTTTCCGTTAATCTTTTTAAACTCTTTTTTATAAGACAATCTAATTTTGTGTACCTCTGTCATTGTTCTTATTTAAGTATTAAATACGTGAAATAATAAACTACCTTTTGGTATATCTTATTTTATACTGAAAGCGGTCATTAAGGCAGAGGACCAGTTGTTAAATTATTATTATTTAACTTTTAAAAATTTATTCATTTTGAGAGATAGAGAGAAGGGGGAGGAGCAGGAAGCATCAACTCCCATCTGTGCCTTGACCAGGCAAGCCTGGAGTTTCGAATCGGCAACCTCAGTGTTCCAGGTCGACACTTTATCCCTTGTGCCACCACAGATCAGGCAGTTGTTAAATTATTTGAATCCTTCTTTAATGTCAACTGCAAAATCAACTCTCTGGAAAAATTGTAGCAATGTATAGTCTCACCATTTGCCTGGAAAGGGGCCCATTTTCCACACGATTGCTTGTTCATATTTCCATCCTTGTCCATCCAATAATGGGAAAAGTGACTTGCCAGTTTGGTTTTTATATCCTTCTTTCTCTTTTTCCCTTTCTTTCTTCTCTCTCTCTCTCTCTCTCTCTTTCTTTCTTTCTTTCTTTCTTTCTTTCTTTCTTTCTTTCTCCCTTCCCTCCTTTTCTTTCTTCTTCCCTCCCTCTCTCCTTCCTTCCTTCCTTCTTTCCTTCCTTCCTTCTAGGTTGGGACTTTTCTAAACATTTCTATTTTGTCTTTCTGTCCATAGAAGTACAGTTATCGGCCCTGGTTGGTTGGCTCAGCGGTAGAGCGTCGGCCTGGCGGGCGGGGGACCCAGGTTCGATTCCCGGCCAGGGCACATAGGAGAAGCGCCCATTTGCTTCTCCACCCCCGCCCTCCTTCCTCTCTGTCTCTCTCTTCCCCTCCTGCAGCCGAGGCTCCATTGGAGCAAAGATGGCCCGGGCACTGGGGATGGCTCCTTGGCCTCTGCCCCAGGCGCTAGAGTGGCTCTGGTCGCTGCAGAGCATCGCCCCCTGGTGGGCAGAGCATCGCCCCTGGTGGGCGTGCCGGGTGGATCCCGGTCGGGCGCATGCGGGAGTCTGTCTGACTGTCTCTCCCCATTTCCAGCTGCAGAAAAATACAAAAAAAAAAAAAAAGTACAGTTATCCCTCATCATATCACGGTTCACTTTTCATGGTCTCACGGATTTTAAAATTTGTATATATGGAAACTTCAGGGAGGCAGTCAGACAGACTCCCGCATGCGCCCGACCGGAATCCACCTGGCATGCACACCAGGGGGCAATGCTCTGCCCATCCTGGGCGTTGCTCTATTGCAACCAGAGCCATTCTAGCGCCTGAGGCAGAGGCCACAGAGCCATCCTCAGCGCCCGGGCCAACTTTGCTCCAATGGAGCCTTGGCTGTGGGAGGGGAAGAGAGAAACAGAGAGGAAGGAGAGGGGGAGGGGTGGAGAAGCAGATGGGCGCTTCTCCTGTGTGCCCTGGCCGGGAATCGAACCCAGGACTCCTGCACGCCAGGCTGACGCTCTACCGCTGAGCCAACCGGCCAGGGCCTATGTAGGTATTTTTATATTATTATCACTTTAATTATTTTTTGTGGTAAAATAAGTGTGGGAAAGGTTAATAACAGTGTGAGAAAGGTTTATAAGAGTGTGGGGAGGGTCTATAAAGCCTTGAAATAGATATAATTAATAAAATAATACAACAGATATAAGGTTGCTACGTCACGGATTTTCACCTATCGTGTGGGGTGTTCTGTAACCTAACCCCCATGATAGACGAAGGACCACTGTATTTGAAGTTCATCCCTTTCCCCACCTTGTCCTTAATTCATTTCTTGTAAAAACAACAGACATATAAAATATACCTTTCCTGCGATTTTCATGGGGTTGCCAATGGTTTTACCCATTTGGTCACTTGATTCTGGTTTGCTTTTTTTCCCCTTCTATACCTACTTTTTCAGCAACTGTGGAGCCAGATTAATTCATCTTTTTTTCTTTCTATGGTTGTAGAAAACCCTTCTCTTTATCCCAATAATAAAAAATACCCACCTGGATGTTCCAGTGGAGGCCTCCAGCTCTCTCCCTCCCCCCTTCTACTAAGATAGATTCTAGAGCTTTCAACATCCAACCAGGTGCCCCTCAACCAAATTTTGAACTCAACAGAATTCCTTCATTTATTTACATTCTAAAAATGTCTGAAGATCCTACTATGTACCAGGCATTCTGCTAGCCTGTGAAGATACCAGAGAGATTTTCATTTCCCTCCCTCCCTCCCTCCTTCCTTCCTTCCTTCCTTCCTTCCTTCCTTCCTTCCTTCCTTCCTTCTTTCCTTCCTCTTTCCTTTCTTTCTTTCCAATGTGTCCCCTGTACCCACGCAGCACGAGCCCAGCCACATACTCTTCCTTCCATCAACTCTTACTGAACGCATATAAAAACATCTTGCTTAAAGGAATAAATGTCTCTTCCATCTTTACTTGGACAGCAAAGATGTGCCTTTTCCATTTTTTTGTTTTTGTTATTTTTTCTTGTAACACCAGCTCCTGGTAGTTGATCCCTATTTGTTGAATACATGAATAAACAAGTCGAAGAAATCATTATGCTGATGTTAAAGTGCTGAGAAGGCTTGTGTGATTTTATTACCAGGCTGGGGGGAGACCCTCCCAAGACAATTATGTGACCCTTTCTTTGCACAGTTCCCACTTAAAGAAGTGTTTTAAGAGGTGCAGACCGGGGCTGAGGGACTGAGCCTTCCCCTCCCCCTAGCTGTTCTTTTCTTTCAAGAGCAATTATCTGTTCCAAAGAAGGAGAAAGGCTCAGGCTGTTGCCATAGAAACTGAAGCTTGAGAAAGGAATGCAAGCTTGAGCTGGGGATGACTCTACCAAGACTGGAATTTTCCAAGCCCCAATATCAGAATGTGTGTGTGTGTGTGTGTGTGTGTCTGTGTGTGTGTCCGTGCGCGCGCGCGCACGTGTATACACACAGCATTCAAATGCCAGGTGAGCACACCTTAGGTGCCCAATAAAAGCTTGTGGAAAGAGTGAACGTATCCTTCCTGCTCCCTACCCCATCCCGTCTACAGACATTGGGAGAAATTATTCACCTCTCTGAGTGGATGAAATGGGTGTGTCCCTGTTTATTAGCCACAGCCACTGCCCTCACCCTTTGCTCCTTGCTCATTCGATGGTGATAGGAACTTGAGAAACTAAGAGGAGGCTGTGAACTCCAAGGGGAAGAGGCTCTAGGGAACAGCCGATCACACGATCACACAACCACACGGGACAGACATGACAGGGAGATGGGGCTGGCTGGGCTGCTGGCCTTCATGAGATCTATCTGTACGGACGCACACACGGCTTTTCTGGTTCAAAATCATTTTCCGGTGACCAGTGCAATGTGATGTTAGTTTCAGGTGTCACAACCTAGTGGTTTGACAACGGTATACCTTACAGAGTGATCCTTTTCTCCCCCTCCAGCCATAAGTCTAGCACCCAACTTCCACCATACATAATAACTTATCCTTTTTTTTTTTTTTTTTTTGTATTTTTCTGAAGGCAGAAGCTGAAAGTCACTTGTTCCACTCAGTCCTGCATTCTTTGGTTGCTTCTTGGGTGTGCCCTGACTGGGGATCGAACCTGCAACCTTGTCATTTTGGGAGGACACTCTTAACTGACTGAGCTAACCAGGGCTAGCTGTTCATAGTTCTTAATCATGTGCATTTTTTCTTTTATTAATTAGCTTCTTCCCAACCTCTGGTCAATCTTTTGTTCTACAACTTCTGTCTTTTGGACTTGTTGGCACTTTTTGTATTGTCAATCATAATTTTTTACTATAGCTCATTTGTTAATTGTGTGTGTGTGTGTGTGTGTGTGTGTGTGGTGTGGTTTCCCTAGTCACACGTATGATCAGATGTATCTATCTCTTTTGTTACACGTGTTGTTTGCTGGCATGTGCTTTAGTGAGTGAGATGTTTCACAGGCGCAACTATTACAATAATCATGCTTTTTTCCCCCCTCTATGAACATACCTGGGGCTCTGCTCACTACAGATGGATTTGGGCTCAACATAAATAGGAAAGAGGGTCCACTGGCCTGGCACATGGACATCTGGGGTTGGATCTACCGGTCAGGGCACACATGAGACGCGACCATCTGCTTCTCTGCCCCTCTCTCTTCCCTTTCTCTTCTTCTTCCCCTCTGACAGCCAGAGGCTCCATTGATTTGAGCATCGGCCCCAGACAGGGGTTGCTGGGTAGATCCCGGTCTGGGTGCATGTGGAAGTCTGTCTCACAGTCTCCCCTCCTCTCACTTAAGAAAAAAAAAGAGCCTAACCAGGTAGTGGCACAGTGGATACAGCGTCAGACTGGGACACTGAGGACCAAGGTTAGAAACCCTGAGGTTGCCAGCTTGAGTGAGGGTTCCTCTGGTTTGAGCAAGGCTCACCAGCTTGAGCCTAAGGTCGCTGGCTTGAGCAAGCGGTCACTCGCTCTGCTCTAGCTCCCCGCCCCCCCCCCCCACAAGGCACATATGAGAAAGCAACCAATGAACAACTAAAATGCCTCAACGAAGAATTGATGCTTCTCATCTCTTTCCCTCCTGTCTGTCCCTCTCTCTGTCTCTGTCACACACACACACACACACACACACACACACACACACACACACAAAACTAAAAATACAAGAACGGTCTATAAAATGAGAACTTAGCACTGTTATCATTAGGAGAAAACTTACCAATTCCTTTCCTTTTGCAAATGCAATTGACAGTCTCAAGAAGTATTTTACGCCATGGGAACGTATTTTACATCATGGGGATATTCTGATGAGTAAAAATAATATTGGGCCTGACCAGGCGGTGGCGCAGTGGATAGAGCGTCGAACTGGGATGCCGAGGACCCGGGTTCGAGACCCCGAGGTTGCCAGCTTGGGTGTGGGCTCATCTGGTTTGAGCAAAAGCTCACCAGCTTGGACTCAAGGTCGCTGGCTCGAGCAAGGGGTTACTCGGTCTGCTGAAGGCCCCCGGTCAAGGCACATATGAGAAAGCAATCAATGAACAACTAAGGTGATGATTGATGCTTCTCATCTCTCTCCGTTCTTGTCTGTCTGTCCCTGTCTATCCCTCTCTCTGACTCTCTGTCTTTGTATTAAAAGAAAAAAGGCCCTGGCCGGTTGGCTCAGCGGTAGAGCGTCAGCCTGGCATGCAGGAGTCCCGGGTTCGATTCCCGGCCAGGGCACACAGGAGAGGCGCTATTTGCTTCTCCACCCCTCCCCCTCTCCTTCCTCTCTGTCTCTCTCTTCCCCTCCCGCAGCAAGGCTCCATTGGAGCAAAGATAGCCCGGGCGCTGGGGATGGCTCTGTGGCCTCTGCCTCAGGCGCTAGAGTGGCTCTGGATGCCCCAGATGGGCAAAGCATCACCCCCTGGTGGGCATGCCGGGTGGATCCTGGTCGGTCGGGCGCATGCGGGAGTCTGTCTGAGTGCCTCCCCGTTTCCAGCTTCGGAAAAATGAAAAAAAAAAAAGAAAAAAAAATATTGGGGGTGATAAATTGCAAAAATATAGAAAGCCTCAATTTCAAGCGAAAATGTATAGGTTCCCTCTGCACAGAGAAAATGATTATAGAGAAACTCGGCCAGAAACAAACAGGGATTCTGGCTGGGCCACCTCGCTGGGAATCAGATCCGGGAATACAAACAAGTCACGAGAACCTTGCATCTCCGTTGAGCCAGGAATTCCACTGCCAGCAGTTCTTTCTAGGGAATTAATGAGGCCCAGAGACGGAGCGGAATGGAACGGAGTCTGGGCAATTCTGTTTTTTTCTCTGAAGTGTGCAATGTTAGAAAGACACGTCCCATTCACAGAGGCAGACCCAGGCTATTTCTTCTTCCTTAGGGGTTTCTACCCAGCTTAAGTGGAACCCATGACACTTTTCAAACCCTCTCCTTTTCTCATGGATGGAGGCTGCCCCCCTGGTTCCTTCACTAAAGCAAGACATGGGGTATGTTCGAGGAGGATTGAACAGAGTTCTACCGGTGGTGAGGGGGGAGCAGAATGGTGTCCTCCAAAATTCATACGTTCGGGTCCCGGGATCTCAGAATGTGACTGTGTTTGCAGACAGAGCCCTTAAAAAGAAGGAGTTAAGATAAAATGAGCTCATCTGGGCAGGGCCCTAATTCAATACGACTGGTGTCATTAGAAGAGGAAATTTGGACACAGATGCGCAACAGGGGATGACCACGTGAGGACGCTGGGGGGGACGGCAGCCATCTGCAAGGCAAGGAGAGAGGCCTCAGGAGAGATCAACCCTGCCAACACCTTGACCTCGGACTTCTCGAACTGTGAGAAAATAAATTTTCATTGTTGAAGTCCCCCAACTCTGTGGCTTAAACTTTATGATGGCAGCCCAAGCAAACTAATACAAGGAGAATTTACAGAAATGTGTGTGTGTGTGTGTGTGTGTATTTCTAAATACATTTTGGTTTTCTTTAAGGAACTCATTTTAAGGAATTGGTGCCTGACCTGTGGGGATGCAGCAGATACCACGTCAACCTGTAACGCTGAGGTTGTTGTTTTTGAAACCCTGGGCTTGCCTGATCCGGTCAAGGCACATATGAGAAGCAACTACTACTTCTAGTTGATGCTTCCCACTCTCCCCACCCCTCAACCAACTTTCTCTCTGGAAAAATAAAATAAAAGGAATTGGCTCCCATGGTTGTGGGTCTGGCAAGTCTGAGACCTGTGGGACCGGCCCAGCTGGAAAACTCAGGCAGGACTGAACGCTGCCGTCTTGAAGCAGAATTTCTTCCTCATGAAAGAAACCTCAGTGTTTGCCATCAACTGATCGCTGAGGCCCACCCAGAATCTCAAGGAAAAAAAATCTCCTTACTTCAAGTCAACTGATGGTAGATACTCCACACCACATCTACTGCAGACCCTCCAAGGAACCCCTGGATTGAGTCTGACTGAATAGCCAGGGACCAGAGAGCCTGGCCTAGTGGACACATAAAACTAACCATCACAGGTCCTTGTTCCCCTCCTGCCACAACCCACCAGTCACCAGGTGTATCCCCTGGGTCAGACCTGTCTCCCACCTTCCCTCTGTCCCTCCTTGTCTGGGCACCCTACCTCTCTTTCCTGTGACCCAGCAAAAAAACAACAACAATTGTGTCTTCATTGGTCTCTCCCATCCGTACATCCTGACTTTTCATCCACACTGGTGCCAATGTGAACTTTCTTGAAAGAAAGGCACCCACGCCTATTTCTTGGGTTAAAACATGTCAACGGATTCGCGTTGCTCTTTCAAGGATTTGATGTTTTATCAGTCGCAGCTCCAGAATTTGTAGGGGGGTTGGGTTGGGGACACGCTGGTTTGGGAAGCGTATTTATTTGCCGAGGACTGCTGAGATGGAGGAGCACAGAAACATACTTTCTGGCAGTTCTGAGGGCTGGAAGTCCGGGGTCAAGGTGTCAGCAGGATGGTGTCTCCTGGGGGGGGGGGGGTTGGGAGGACTAATCTGTTCCAGGCTTCTCTCCCTGGCTTAGACACGGTGGTCTTTTCCTTGTGTCTCTGTTTCAAGTCTTCCCTCTGTACAGATCTGTGCCCACATTTCCCTGACGAGGACACCAATCCTACTGGATTGGGGCTCACTAGACTGACCTCATTTGAACGTGATTACCTTTTGGAAAGACCCTGTCTCCAAGTTAAGTGCTTCTGGGGCATTTACTGGGAGGTAGGACTTCCACCATAGGAATTTGGGTGGAGACAATTCAGCCCATGACAGGAAACAATGAATTATTTGCCGTGAGGCTGTGTGCTTCCATGAGGTTATTAACTATTATGCAAAACAGGTATAATAGTTATAACAATATGCATGCTAGTTAGGCAGAAAGGCACACAAACCCTGTGAAGAAAGACATAAGTTGTTTCTGTTTTTTTTTTAAGCACAAGGAGGGGGAGATAGACAGACTCCCGCATGCGCCCTGACCAGGATCCACCCGGCAATCCCTGTCCAGGGCCGATGCTCAAATCAACCGAGCTATCCTCAGCACTTGAGGCCGATGCTCGGACCAATTGAACCACTGGTTGCAAGAAGGGAAGAGAGAGAGAGAAGGGGGAGAGAGTGAGGGGAAGAGAAACAGATGGTCGCTTCTCATGTGTGTGCCCTGATTCGGGGATCGAACCCGGGATGTCTGCATGCCAGGATGATGCTCTATCCACTGAGCTAACCGGCCAGAGCCTTGATTTGGTTTTTATAAACATGTATTGGAGTGCATTGGTTAATAAAATACGGGTTTCAAGTATAGAATTTTATGATACATCATCTATATATTGATGACATGGTGTGTTTTGATTATGTTTTCAATTGGACCAGATGCAGAGATTTTAGTTCTATAGTGTATTCAGGATCAGTCTGGAATCGCGGTTGAACATCAGAAAACCAGAGAATAATAAGAGAAAAATATTTCTATTCTCCCTTCCCCCTCCAAAAAAAGCATTCCCACATATCCAAAATGATTCCTGACAGGACCAGAGCTTATAACCTGAAAATAATAACCAGAAAGAAGTCTTCCTCTGGTTTGGAAGTAGAGGTCTCTGAGACGTTGGCAAGGTCTGTGCTGTTTCGGGGAAGACAGTTCTGTCCTGGATTTAGATGGAGGTATCTCCACCGCTTGGATTCCAGCCAGGCATTCATTCCATGGTGGGATGTTGAACTGAAGGGTTATCTGGCAGCGGACATTCTGTTTCTTCTCAGGGACGTGGCTATCTATTCAGAAATGTCCTTCCCTTATGGCCTGCTTTTCTGTTAGCTTTGCCCCAAATTCCTCCAAAGCACTGGGGGCTGTCCATCTAAGAGGGTCCCTCTCTGTAGGGTGAGTGGAAAGTGTTTGGTCTGGCAAAGAGCCAATGTATCCTTCTCTCTCTCATCGCAAGACAGCACAGGTAAATATTTTTATAATCTCGGGGTGACCCAGGCAATGCAAACAATCATGCTGAAATGACCGTACTTCCCCATGTAGGAGACACACCTTTTTCCAAAGAATCTGAGGTCTCAAAAACTGGGTGTGTCTTATACAGTGGTTGTAGATTGTTTTGTTTTTTTTTTTGTATTTTCTGAAGCTGGAAACAGGGAGAGACAGTCAGACAGACTCCCGCATGCGCCCGACCGGGATCCACCCGGCACGCCCACCAGGGAGCGACGCTCTGCCCACCAGGGGGTGATGCTCTGCCCCTCCGGGGGTCGCTCTGTCGCGACCAGAGCCACTCTAGCGCCTGGGGCAGAGGCCAAGGAGCCATCCCCAGCACCCGGGCCATCTTTGCTCCAATGGAGCCTCGGCTGAGGGAGGGGAAGAGAGAGACAGAGAGGAAGGAGAGGGGGAGGGGTGGAGAAGCAGACGGGCACTTCTCCTGTGTGCCCTGGCCGGGAATCGAACCCGGGACTTCTGCACGCCATGCCGACGCTCTACCACTGAGCCAACCGGCCAGGACTGTAGATTTTTTTTACTTGTATTTTCCTCTTGCTTTTGGCCTCATTTTTTAAAGTTTATTTATTATTATTATTATTATTATTATTATTATTTTTACAGAGACAGAGAGAGAGTCAGAGAGAGGGATAGATAGGGACAGAC
The DNA here is from genome assembly GCF_036850995.1 of Saccopteryx leptura. Lineage (NCBI taxonomy): Eukaryota > Metazoa > Chordata > Mammalia > Chiroptera > Emballonuridae > Saccopteryx > Saccopteryx leptura. The sequence goes on along the minus strand of NC_089505.1, from coordinate 81,709,280 downwards.
AGACAGGAAGGGAGAGAGATGAGAAGCATCAATCATTAGTTTTTCGTTGCGACACCTTAGTTGTTCATTGATTGCTTTCTCATATGTGCCTTGACTGCTGGCCTTCAGCAGATCGAGTAACCCTTTGCTTGAGCCAGTGACCTTGGTTCCAAGCTGGTGAGCTTTGCTCAAACCAGATGAGCCTGAGCTCAAGTTGGCGACCTCGGGATCTCGAACCTGAGTCTTCCGCATCCCAATCTGACGCCCTATCCACTGTGCCACCGCCTGGTCAGGCGGCCTTGTTGTTCAAGACAGTGATTCATCATCAGACACAGATGAGGACAAGCTCATGGATGGGAGTTTTGACAGTGATGAGGAGTTTTAGAAATTTTATGATGAATACAACTTGAGTTCAATAACTTTAAGTAATACCTTTTTTTGTTTTTTTTTTCAAATTTCGGGCTCCAAAATTCAGGTGTGTCTTATACATGGAGAAATACGGTAAAAACACCTGAACAAAAAATACTGATACATGTGATTCTTTAACAGCTGGACATGAACACATGAAGTAGGGGTAAGATGTAAACCAGACAGAAGTAAAAACAGGGGGAAATTGTCGTGACATGTGTGGCTGTCAGAGGTGCTCGTCGCAGATTCACAATTTGTAATGACAAGCCCATGAGAAAAAGTAGAATGTCCAAATGGAAAATCATGCACGCATTGGAACATAGATGAGAAAGTCAAATGCAAAAAAAGGTGAAAGATAGTTCATCTCGCCCTGGCCGGGTAGCTCAGTTGGTTAGAGCGTTGTCTCAATACTCCAAGGTTGCTGGTTTGAGGCCAGGTCAGGGCACATATGAGAATCAACCAGTGAATGCATGAATAAGTGGAACAACAAATCAGTATTTCTCTCTTTCTCCCTCCCCTCATATCCTTTCCTCTTCTTTCTCTAAAACCAAAGAAAAAAACTTTAAAAAGATAGAGCATCTCAGCCCTGGCCGGTTAGCTCAGTGGTAGAGCATTGGCCTGGCGTGCAGGAGTCCAGAGCTCAATTCCCAGCCAGGGCACACAGGAGAAGCGCCCATCTGCTTCTCCACCCCTCCCCCTCTCCTTCCTCTCTGTCTCTCTCTTCCCCTCCCACAGCCAAGGCTCCATTGGAGCAAAGGTGGCCCGGGCGCTGAGGATGGCTCTGTGGCCTCTGCCTCAGGCGCTAGGATGGCTCTGGATGCAACAGAGCGACACCCCAGATGGGCAGAGCACCCCCCCCCCCCGTGGGCGTGCTGGGTGGATCCCGGTTGGGCGCATGCGGGAGTCTATCTGACTGCCTCCCCATTTCCAGCTTCGGAAAAATGCAAAAAAAAAAAAAAAAAAAAAAAAAAAAGATAGAGCATCTCATGGTAATTAAAAAAAGAGTACAGCAAAATCCAAAGGAGAGGTCATTTTATCTTTAGTGAATGGGCAAGCATAAAAAATAAAGAGAGAGAGAGAGAGAGAGACAAGATTGTGGGTTTGCAAATACCTGGGAAGAATCTTGAAATGGTGGTAGAAAGGTTGGATGTTGATAGCAGCATTATTCATATGTCAGGGAACCACCCAAATGTCCATCAACTTAGGAACAGACACATAAAATGCAGTCTATCCATACAATGGAATATTATTTAGCCATGAAGAGGAATGAAAGAAACACTGATACATGTTACAACATGGATGAACTTGAAAATTAAGCTAAGTGAAAGAAACTGTTCACAAAAAGTGATATAATGCACAGGATAGGGAACATAGTTGATAAGACTGTAATAACTATATGGTGCCAGGTAGGGACTAGACTGACCAGAGAAATCACTTTGTAAATTAGATAAATGTCTACCCTCTGGAACTGAACATAAAATAATATTGAATGTCACGTGTAATTAAAAATTATTTAAAAAAATCACATTTAGGCGTTCAGTTGGTTAGAGCATTGTTCTGATACACCAAGATTGTGGGTTTGATCCCAGGTCAGGGAATGTACACGAATAAATCAATGTATACATAAATAAGTAGAACAATAAATTGATGTTTCTCTCTCCCTTCTTTCTCTCTTTCTTTAAAATAAATTTTTTTAAAAAGATAAGAAAAAAGTCACATTTAAGATTGCCCTCCCCAAAGTGGTGATATTTTGTGTGATTCAGAATAAGAAAATCTATATAGAAAAAAGTAGATTAGTATATTGTCTAGGGTTAGGGCAATTGGGAGAAAATGAGGAGAGACTGCCAATAGGCATGGAATTTCTTCCAGGGAAGAAAGAAGACTGTTCTAAAATTTATTTTGATAATGGTTGCCTGACTCTGAAAAGACTAACAACCATCAAATTATACACTTGAAATGGGTGAGTTGTAAGGTATGTGGATGATATCTCAATAAAGTTATTTATTTATTTATTTATTTATTTGTGACAGAGATAGAGTCAGAGAGAGGAACAGATAGGGACAGACAGACAGGAAGGGAGAGAGATAAAAAGCATTAATTCTTCATTGTGGCCCCGTGGTTGTTCATTGATTGCTTTCTCATATGTGCCTTGACTGAGGTGGGGGTGGGTTCTACAGCAGAGCGAGTGACCCCTTGCACAAGACAGTGACCTTGGGCTTAAGCTGGTGAGTCTTGCTCAAACCAGATGAGCTGGCGCTCAAGCTGGCGACCTCGGGGTCTAGAACCTGGGTCCTCCACATCCCAGTCCAACTGCACCACCGTCTGGTCAGGCTCAATAAAGATATTAAAAATAATACAGTGATCATGATCAAGCGGGATTTATTCTGGGGAGGCAAGGCTGGTACAATATTTGCAAATCAATCAATGTGATTCATCACATAAACAAAAGGAAAGAGAAAAATCACATGATAATATCAACAGATGCTGAAAAAGCATTTGATAAAATCCAGCACCCATTTATGATCAAAACTCTCACCAAAGTGGGAATACAGGGAACATACCTCAACATGATAAAGGCCCTCTATGACAGGTCCACAGCCAACATCATACTCAATGGGCAAAAGTTAAAAGCAATCCCCTTAAGATCAGGAACAAGGCAGGAGTGCCCCCTTTCACCACTCTTATTCAATATAGTTCTGGAAGTCCTAGCCACAGCAATCAGACAAGAAGAAGAAATATAAGGCATCCAAATTGAAAAAGAAGAAGTAAAAAACTATCATTATTTGCTAATGATATGATACTGTACATAGAACACCCTAAAGTCACAGTAAAAAAACTACTGGATCTAATAAAGGAATTCAGCAAGGTGTCAGGATATAAAATTAATACTCAGAAATCACAGGCATTTTTATACACCAATAATGATTTGTTTGAAAGAGAAATTAAGAAAACAATCCCCTTCACTATTGCAAGAACAACAAAAAAATACCTAGGACTAAATTTAACCAAGGAGGTTAAAAACTTGTACTCAGAAAATTATAAAACATTGATGGAAGAAATCAAGGAAGATATAAACAAGTGGAAGCATTTACCGTGTTCATGGCTAAGAAGAATAAACATAATTAAAATGTCCATATTACCCAAAGCAATCTATAAATTCAATGCAATTCCTATGAAAATACCAAGGACTTACTTACTTCAAAGATATAGAACAAATATTCCAAAAATTCATACGGAACCAAAAAATAATACAAATAGCCTCAGCAACCTTGAAAAAGAAGAATAAAATGGGTGGTATCACACTTCCAGATGTCAAGTTATACTACAAGGCTATTGTACTCAAAACAGCCTGGAACTGTCATAAGAACAGGCATATAGATCAATAGAACAGAACAGAGAACTCAGAAATAAACCCACACCTTTATGGACAACTGATATTTGACAAAGGTGGTGATAGCATACAATGGAGTAAAGACAGTCTCTTTAACAAATGGTGTTGGGAAAATTGGACAAGTACCTGCAAAAAAATGAAACTAGACCACCAACCCACACCATTCACAAAAATAAACTCAAAATGGATAAAAGACTTAAATGTAAGTCATGAAACCATAAGCATCCTAGAGGAAAACATAGGCAATAAGCTCTCTGACATTACTTGCAGCAATATATTTGCTGATTTATTTCCACATGCAAGGGAAATAAAGAACAGGATAAACAAACGGCACTATATCAAACTAAAAAGCTTTTGCACAGCTAAAGACAATATGAACAAAATAAAAAGGCAAACCACACAATGGAATAACATATTTGACAATATGTCTGATAAGGAGTTAATAACCAAAATTTATAAAGAACTTGTAAAACTCAACACCAGGAAAATAAACAGTCCAATCAAAAAATGGACAAAAGAGCCTGACCGGGCACTGACGCAATGGATAGAGCATCGGACTGGGATGCAGAAAACCCAGGTTCGAGACCCCGAGGTTGCCAGCTTGAGTGTGGTCTCTGGCTAGAGCAAGGAGTTACTCCGTCTGCTGAAGACCCACGGTCAAGGCACATATGAGAAAGCAATCAATGAACAACTAAGGTGTCACAACAAAAAACGGATGATTGATGCTTCTCATCTCTCTCTGTTTCTGTCTGTCCCTATCTATCCCTCTCTCTGACTCTCACTCTGTCTCTGTAAAAAAAAAAAAGGGGCAAAAGAAATGAATAGACACTTCTTCAAAGAGGACATACAGATGGCCAATAGGCATATGAAAAAATGTTCAACATCACTAATCATTAGAGAAATACAAATTAAAACAACAATGAGATACATTTGTTAAAGAGACTGTCTTTACTCCATTGTATGCTATCACCACCTTTGTCAAATATCAGTTGTCCATAAAGGTGTGGGTTTATTTCTGAGTTCTCTGTTCTGTTCTATTGATCTATATGCCTGTTCTTATGACAGTTCCAGGATGTTTTGAGTACAATAGCCTTGTAGTATAACTTGACATCTGGAAGTGAGATACCACCTCACACCAGTCAGAATGGCGCTCATCAATAAAACAACACAGAGTAAGTGCTGGCGAGGATGTGGAGAAAAGGGAACCCTCCTGCAGTGCTGGTGGGAATGCAGACTGGTGCAGGCACTGTGGAAAACAATATGGAGATTCCTCAAAAAATTAAAAATCAAACTGCCTTTGACCCAAAAATCTATGGTACATATACACAATGGAATACTATGGGGCCATGAAAAAGAAGGAAATATAATTTTTTGCAACAACATGGATGGACCTGGAAACTATTATGTTAAGTGAAATAAGCCAGGCAGAGAAAGAAAAATATCATTTGACCTCACTCATCTGAGGAATCCGATGAACAATATGAACTGAGGAGCAGAATAGAGACAGAGGCGAGATCAAAGGATCCAGAAGGAAAGTGGACAGAGGGAAAGGGGATGATAGGGTAATAGGATGGTGAGAGCAGAAAAGCAAATCCTGGAGGGAAGGGGGGAGGGTGTTACAGAGAGGGAGACAGGGGGGATATATTGGGGAACACCGCGGAGGTGAAGATGTATTTCAGGGGACACTAGAATCTATGTAAACACAATTAATTAATAATAATAAAAAGAATCTCAGAAAAAAAAGAAAAGAATATAAGCTGAACTGGTTGAAGAATAAAAACAAACAAACAAACAAGGGTCTACAGCAGTGGTAGTCAACCTGGTTCCTACCGTCCACTAATGGGCGTTCCAGCTTTCATGGTGGGCGGTAGCGGGGCAACCAAAGTATAAATAAAAAGGTAGATTTAACTATAGTAAGTTGTTTTATAAAGATTTATTCTGCCAAACTTAGCGAAAATCCGACATAAAGTACTTGGTAAGTAATTATTATTATATGCTTTAACTTGCTGTAATTCTGCTTTATAAATTTTATAAAGTAAAGTTACTTCCCTACTTTATAAATCACCATTACTGTGGAACCTGTGGGCGGTTAGAAAATTTTACTACTAACAGAGATACAAAAGTGGGCGGTAGGTATAAAAAGGTTGACTACCCCTGGTCTACAGTGTGTACAATCTTCTGGACTTTTCTAAGGACCACAAACCTTCACACGACTTGCTTCCTGGTTCCCTTATTTTTGTCACCTACCAGTGCAGCAGCCCTGAGCTGCCTGATCTGTTTGTGGAGTCACTGACACTCTCTGTACTTCTCTAAGAAACAGGCTTTCCCTGCCTCTACCTTTGCCTTTAGGCAGTCCACCTCTTGTGCTAACTAACTGCTTTGCCACCTGTTTTCTTGTTCCTAGGCTCCTGAAGTATTAAGATATACAGTCCTCATAGTTAGAGGCCTTTTGGATGCATGAGGAGTAAAGAATTGCTATCAGGCCTGACCAGGCAATGGCGCAGTGGATAGAGCATCCGACTGGGATGTGGAGGACCCAGGTTCGAGACCCTGAGGTCGCCAGCTTGAGCGCGGGCTCATATGGTTTGAGCAAAGCTCACCAGCTTGGACCCAAGGTCTCTGGCTAGAGCAAGGAGTTACTCGGTCTGCCGTAGCCCCATGGTCAAGGCACATATGAGAAAGCAATCAATGAACAACTAAGGTGTCGCAACAAAAAACTGATGATTGATGCTTCTCATCTCTCTCCCTTCCTGTCTGTCTGTCCCTATCTATCCCTCTCTCTGACTCTTTCTCTTTCTACATAAAAAACAAACAAACAAACAAACAAACAAAAAAGAATTGCTATCAGTTGAAGAGCTCCTGGGTCTTGCAAAATACTCCATGAAACCAAGAAAACCCATACTTGCCACAAGAGGGTTCAAATCTTTGAATAGTTCCAAATTATTTAGAACAGTTCATTTCTTTGCTACATTAGAGGTCACAAATTCAAATATGTCTTTTGGGAGGGGCCAGGCAAGTAATGTAATAGAATGAAGGTGCTGAATGCTTTGAAACTGATGATGGCAGCTGAATGGAGAACACAGGACCCATCTAAAGGGGCAATGTTTCCAGATCCTCTAATTATTCAATAGAAGCTGGAATACAATTTTTGTGTGTGTGTGACAGAGACAGAGAGAGGGACAGATAGGAAGAGACAGACAGGAAGGAAGGAAGAGAGATGAGAAGCATCAATCATCAGTTTTTTTGTTGCGACACCTTAGTTGTTCATTGATTGCTTTCTCATATGTGCCTTGACTGAGGGGCCACAGCAGACCGAGTGACCCCTGGCTCAAGCCAGCAACCCTGGGCTCAAGCTGGTGACCCTTGCTCAAACCAGATGAGCCCATGTTCAAGCTGGCGACCTTGGGGTCTTGAACCTGGGTCCTCTGTGTCCCAATTTGATGCTCTATCTACTATACCACCACATGGTCAGAATATGAGCTGAACTGGTTGAAGATTATAATTTTTACCGGGAAATATTCCCATTTTTAAGTATTGATGTTAATTCAAATTTTTTTTTTTTTTGTATTTTTCTGAAGCTGGAAACGGGGAGAGACAGTCAGACAGACTCCCGCATGCGCCCAACCGGGATCCACCCGGCACGCCCACCAGGGGCGACGCTCTGCCCACCAGGTCGCTCTGTCGTGACCAGAGCCACTCCAGGGCCTGGGGCAGAGGCCAAGGAGCCATCCCCAGCGCCCGGGCCATCTTTGCTCCAATGGAGCCTTGGCTGCGGGAGGGGAAGAGAGAGACAGAGAGGAAGGAGAGGGGGAGGGGTGGAGAAGTAGATGGGCGCCTCTCCTGTGTGCCCTGGCCGGAATCGAACCGGGACTTCTGCACGCCAGGCCGACGCTCTACCACTGAGCCACTGGCCAGGGCCTAATTCAATTTTTTAAAAAGCACCATCTGGGACAAATAAAATATTTCTGTGGGCTAAACTTAACCTTTGAGCTGGTGATGTTCAAACTTTGTTCTACTTTTTATTCTATCAGGATAAAATATACAGTGTCATATACAGTAGGTATTCAATAATTCAATAATGAATGAATGGGTGAATGAATGAATGATGGAGATATGATATGAGTTATGGTCCCCATAGTTAGATAGCCCCCAGACATCAGTATTTCTAATGCTCTTACATCAATTCAGAAAATGGAGCTTCTAGGCACCTGTCATCACCATGAGGCCTCTTTTCCAACAATATATTATAGAAAATTATTAGTAGTCAATTAGACTACCATTAACTTTTTACTATAGCTCAGAATAATTTATAATGATGATAATGATAATTTCTAATATTATATTAATTGTAACAAAATTTGTTTGACTGCTGTAATATTGTCCAATCATAGAGCTCAACTTCAAAATCATTTGTCTGCCTGCACAGTAACTCTATAAGATGAGGATTCCTAAAATAATAATAATAATAATACAGTGAATTCTGTTTTGATTGATTGATTGATTGATTTTAGAGAGAGGGGCAGGGTGAGAGAAACAGTGATTTGTTGTTTCACTTACTCATGCATTTATTGGTTGTTTTTTTTTGTATACTCCCTGACTGGAGATCAGACCTGCAAATTTGCCGTATCAGAAACCCTGCTCTAGCTAACTCAGGGGTCGGGAATCTTTTTGGCTGAGAGAGCCATGAACACCACATATTTTAAAATGTAATTCCGTGAGAGCCATACAACAACCTGTGTTCATTATGCATTATCCAATAAAAATTTGGTGTTGTCCCAGAGGACAGCTGTGATTGGCTCCAGCCTCCTGCAACCATGAACATGAGTGGTAGGAAATGAATAAATTGTAATACATGAGAATGTTTTATATTTTTAACGTTATTATTTTTTTTATTAAAGATATGTCTGCGAGCCAGATGCAGCCATCAAAAGAGCCACATCTGGTGCACAAGCCATAGGTTCCCGATCCCTGAGCTAATTGAACTACCTGGCCAAGGCCACAGTGAATGTTTACCTGCTTAGTGTTGTTCTGAATGTATTGCAGAATTGGATTTCATGGGCACAGGCTAGCACTAGGCATCACCATGTCAACTATTCACACACAGCCGACCCTGTGCCCACTAAGACTTCTGACAGACCATTGCTCTGGGACCCAGAAAACGGGCAGGAACAGGAGCCAGTTGAGTGATGGCAGTCAGGTACACAGTCTGCCAAACAGATGGCCAGTGTTGAACGTTTTTAATGGTTCGGAAACAGAGGTCTTCAGAACACTGGCTGGCTTGTGCTCTTTCCGAGAAAGCCGGTCCCTTCCCGGGCTGGATGGCACCGTCTATATGTTGCTTGGACGCCGGTCCAGCCTTTCACTCATTAATCAGGGAAACATTCCATGGTGGGTTGTTGAACTGAGGTTTTATCTGGCAGCTGGGCTAGATGTTGACATTCAGGCTACGTCTCAAGGACTAAGTGTCTCCAGTCAGAAAGGTTTCTGCCATCCAAACCTCTTGACTGTTTATTTAGGTTGGGTACAAATCCTTCCTGTAACAACTGAGGCTGTCTTAAAGGAGCCTAGAGCAACACTGTAGGATTTAAAAAAAAATTTTAAATTTATTTTTATTGGTTTTAGAGCGATGGGAAGGGAGAGAGAAACATCGATTTGTTGCTCCGTGTATTTGTGCATTCATTGATTGATTCTTGTACGTGCCCTGACTGAGGATCGAACCCACAACCTTGGAGTATGGGGACCATACTCTAACCATCTGAGCTAACCAGCCAGGGCTAATGCTGTAGAATTATAGTTTGAGCCATGTATGTGATACTAACTTTTCTAGTAGCCATGACTACTCACTATCCTTATTCTTTTTTACTACTAAGAAAGATAGGTGGAATTAATTTTAATACTATAATTTATTTAACCCACTGTGTCAAAAATAGTATCATTTTAATAGTCCATATAAAATTGTTAGTGAGATGTTTACATCTTTTTTCACATGACATTTTTGACACCTGTTTGACTCAGTCTCAGTTCAGATTGGACACATATAAAATACAGTGTGTCAGTAAAGTCATGGTGCACTTTTGACCGTCACAGGAAAGCAACAAAAGACGATAGAAATGTGAAATCTGCACCAAATAAAAGGAAAACCCTCCCAGTTTCTGTAGGATGATGTGGCAGCATGTGCGCATGTGCAGATGACGTAACACCGTGTATACAGTGGAGCAGCCCACGGCTATGCCAGTTGAGATGTGGACGGTACAGAGGAAAGTTCAGTGTGTTCTGTGGCTCACTAAATTCGAATCCGTGACCAAAGTGCAACATGAATATCAGCGTGTTTATAACGAAGCACCACCACATAGGAATAACATTACTCGGTGGGATAAGCAGTTGAAGGAAACCGGCAGTTTGGTTGGAGAAACCCCGTTCTGGTAGGCCATCAGTCAGTGACGAGTCTGTAGAGGCTATACCGGATAGCTACCTAAGGAGCCTAAAAAATCTGTGTGTGAGCCCACATCGAACTGCACTGAATAGGTATGAAACTGGGAGAGTTTTCCTTTTATTTGGTGCAGATTTCACATTTCTATCGTCTTTTGTTGCTTTCCTGTGACTGGTCAAAAGTGCACCATGACTTTACGGACACACCGTACTTAATACGCACATGTGAGTCTTGGCTGGTTTCAGGGACAGTCCCATCCTAGAGTTTTGTCTCAGTCGGGAAAGGGGTGTTTGGGGCACAGGGGAGGGCTCATGGCCTCTGTTCCAGTCATGGCAAGAAAAAAAGGGATTCTTTTTTTTTCTTAATAAATAAATTTTTATTAATTTTAATGGGGTGACATCAATAAATCAGGGTACATATATTCAAAGAAAACATGTCCAGGTTATCTTGTCATTCAATTATGTTGCATACCCATCATCCAAAGTCAGATTGTCCTCTGTCACCTTCTATCTAGTTTTCTTTGTGCCCCTCCCTCTCCCCCTCCCTCTCTTTCTCCTTCTCTCTCCCCCCCCCTCCTGTTACCACCACACTCTTGTCCATGTCTCTTGGTCTCGTTTTTATGTCCCACCAATGTATGGGATCATGCAGTTCTTGGTTTTTTCTGATTTACTTATTTCACTCCATATAATGTTATCAAGATCCCACCATTTTGTTGTAAATGATCCGATGTCATCATTTCTTATGGCTGAGTTGTATACCATAGTGTATATGTGCCACATCTTTATCTAGTCTTCTATTTTTTTTTTACAGTGATTAAGGCCTTTAAGCAAACTCTTGGCTAATACAGCAAGAATCCATAAAAGAGTAGTGTCCTTAACATGTTCACCAAGTCCAAATTGGCACCCACACCATTCCAGGGATTCTTTTTTTAAGAGAGAGAGAGAGCCTGCCCTGCGGTGGTGCAGTAAATAAAGCCTCTACCTAGAACACTGAGGTCGCTTGTTCAAAACCCTGGTCAAGGCACATATGGGAGTTGATGCTTTCTGCTCCTCCCCCCTTCTCTCTCTCTCTCCCTCTCTAAAATAAATAAAATCTTAAAAAGAGAGAGAGAGAGAGAGAAGCATCAACTTGTTGTTGCACTTATTTGTGCATTGATTGTTTCTAGTACATGCCTTGATAGGGGATTGGACAGGCAACCTCGAGTTCAAGCTGAGTCAGTGATCTCTTGCACAAGCCAGCAAACTTGGGACCACGTGAATGACCCCACGCTCAAGCCAGCAACCTCAGGTTTCCAAAAGGCAACTTCAGTGTTCTGGGTTAACGCTCTACCAACTGGGCCACCACTGGTCAGGTCACAACAAGAAAACGGAAGAGAATGTGTTTGAAGCAATGAGAGATAGAAGGATTTACTACACACGACACAAAAGTCAATGAACATAAGCTAACATGATCTATACATTTGACTCTGCAGAAATGGAAAACATAATGTAGAAAAGGAGGCCCTGGCTGGTTGGCTCAGTGGTAGAGCATCGGCCTGGCGTGTGGGGGACCCGGGTTTGATTCCCGGCCAGGGCACATAGGAGAAGCACCCATTTGCTTCTCCACCCCCCCCCCCACCTTCCTCTCTGTCTCTCTCTTCCCCTCCCGCAGCCAAGGCTCCATTGGAGCAAAGATGGCCCGGGCGCTGGGGATGGCTCCTTGGCCTCTGCCCCAGGTGCTAGAGTGGCTCTGGTCGTGGCAGAGCGAGGCCCCGGAGGGGCAGAGCATCGCCCCTGGTGGGTGTGCCGGGTGGATCCCGGTTGGGCGCATGCGGGAGTCTGTCTGACTGTCTCTCCCCATTTCCAGCTTCAGAAAAATACAAAAAAAAAAAAAAAAAAAAAAAAAGGAAACAAGACTGAGATAGCCACCCCAGCTCAAATATGCAGAAATAGAGGTGGTAGTCAAGTCCATAGTTTGCGTTAGGGTTTACTCTTGGTACATTCTGGGGGGGACAAATGGTGGATGACATGTGACCGCCATTATTTTATCATACAGAGTAGTTTCCCTACCCCAAAATATCTTCTGTGCTGCACCATTTATTCTTCCCTCTCTGCTGACCAAGGGAAGCCATTGATCCTTTTATGGTCTCCATAGTTTTGTATTTTCTATTTTTTTTTTGTATTTTTCTGAAGTGAGAAGTGGGGAGGCAGAGACACAGATTCCCGCATGCACCCAACCAAGATCCACCCGGCATGCCCCTTAGGGAGCAATGCTCTGCCCTTCTGGGCCATTGCTCCGATGTGACTGGAGACATTCTAGCACCTGAGGCAGAGGCCATGGAGCCATCCTCAGCACTTGGGCCAACTTTGCTCCAATGGAGCCTTGGCTGTGGGAGGGGAAGAGAGAGAGAGAAAGGGTGAGAGGAAAGGGTGGAGAAGCAGATGGGTGCTTCTCCTGTGTGCCCTGGCAGGGAATCGAACCCGGGACTTTCACATGCTGGGCTGACACTCTACCACTGAGCCAACTGGCTAGGCCCGTATTTTCTAGAAGGTCATATAGTTGGACTCACACCGTATGTCACCTTTTCAGATGAGCTTTCATTTCACAATATGCATTTCAAGTTCTTCTGTGTCTTATCACGGCTTGCTAGCTTTTTTCTTTTTAACACTGAAGAATATCCCCTTGTTTGGATCCCAACTGATTTTTGACAGTTGCAAAAGCAATGCAAAACTGCATTGGAATGAAATACACACACACACACGTGTAAAACTGGGAAAATCTGATTGAAATGGGTTGGTCATATCTCTATCCATATGGTAGTTGTGATATTGTGCTATAGTTTTGCAAGATGGGACCATTTGGGGGAATTTGGCTCAAGTATACATGGAGTCTTCAACTTATGAATATATAATTATCCTGACATTAACATTTTTGTTTTAAAATAAAGAATATCTACTTCAAAAATTATTTATTGATTTTAGAGAGAGAAGAAGAGGGGAGGGAGGGAGAGAGAGAGAGAGACAGAAACATCAATCTCCTGTAGATGCCCTGCACAGAGATTGAACTCACAACTTTAGTTGGTCAGACAACAGTCTAACCAACTGAGCTATTCATCCAAGGGCTAAGACTTCAATTGAAATAAACCAGCACCCAGATATGTCATCTTCTAAGTGAGAGTAGAATATGAAGGGTATTTTCATTCATTCATTCATACAGGGCATTACTCTTAATTTCTTCAACGAGACAGCGGTAGTGGAGTCACACAGGAGACGTCCTTATTTTTTGGCAATGCAGCTGAAGTATTTAGGAGTGGGACACAATGTCTAGACTCGAAGTGTGGAACTTTGAAACAGACTTGCATGTATGTGGCTACAGGTTCAGAGATGTTGAATGGAGGTGTTGAGCAGATAGGTATGTGGTCACTGAACTCTTCCTGCTACTCTATGATTCAGATTTTTTATTAAAAAATGTTTAACATTAGAATGTACTTATGGTTTAGAAATGGGTGTCTCAGATCAGAGTTGACGTGCTGATTGGAGTTAAGGGATTCTCTTACCTAATTATTATTTTTAAAAATTTTTTCTTCCTTTTTAAAGGAATGGAGAGGAGAGAGTGAGACAGACTCCTGAATGCACCCTGACAGGGATCCACCTGGCCACCCCCATCTGGGGCTGATGTTCTGTTCATCTGGGGTCAATGTTTGCAACCAAGCTATTTTTAGCACCTGAGGCAGAGGCTCCACGGAGCCATCCTCAAGTGCCAGGGCCGATGCAGTCAAACCAATTGAGCCATAGCTATGGGAGGGGAAGAGTGAGAGAGAGAATGGGGAGGGGAAGAAGTGGAAAAACAGATGGTTGTTTCTCCTGTGTGCCCTGACCGGGAATCAAACCCAGGACATCCACACACCAGGCCGACGCTCTACTGCTGAGCCAACTGGCCAGGGCCTCTTACCTAATTATTTAATTGGGTGCATTTGGATGCTAGCCGATCATTCAGCTCATGCATCAGGGGCACATATGAGGGCGGGAAGTGGACAGGGGCTCAACCAGACTCTGAGATTATTCAAGGCAGAGACCTGGAAGCTGTGGATTCTTTTCTAAACAAAGAAATGGGCATTGTGCATAGTGGTTAAGAGCTGCCCCACAAGGAGAATCTGTGAAAGTCTTTGAAACGTACGAGAAAGATTATTGAGTGTCTCCTATGGAAATTACGTGACGAGGGCCTCGGGTTGCACAGGCTCTCCCCCAGCTGTCTCTTAGTCTAGTTCCACTTATAGCTTTGTCCTCTCTTGCTGAGAGGCCACTATCTCTGTTCTGGGCCGGTCGCTGTCTTGGTTCCCTGCTTCTACTCCAAGGAGCAGTCACGGTCCTCTTTAAAAACATAGACCAGCCCTGGTATGTGGCTATGGGTGTGTACCTAAAGGCATAGACGTAAAATTCGTCTTCCTGACAGGGCCGTGATATCATGTGCTGAGTGATTTGGTTTATCTAACCAAGCGTATCCAGAACCAGATGGCTGTGAGTATACAGATCTTCAGTGTGGCCCTGGCCGGGTAGCTTAGTTGGCCAGGGCATTGTCCCCATATGCCAAGGTTGTGAGTTTGATCCCTGGTCAGGACACATGCAAGTCAACTGGTGAATGCATGAATAAGTGGAACAAAAAATCTCCCTCTCTCTCTCTTTCTCTCTCTCTTTCCTCTCTCTCAAAATTCAATCAATAAATTTCTTTTTCTTCTTTTTTTTTTTTTTTGTATTTTTCTGAAGTTGGAAACAGGGAGGCAGTCAGACAGACTCCTGCACATGCCCGACCGGGATCCACCAGCATGCCCACCAGGGGACAATGCTCTTCCCATCTGGGGCGTTGCTCTGCTGCAACCAGAGCCATTCTAGCGCCTGAGGCAGAGGCCACAGAGCCATCCCCAGCTCCCGGGCCAACTTTGCTCCAATGGAGCCTCTGCTGCGGGAGGGGAAGAGAGAGACAGAGAGGAAGGAGAGGGGGAGGGGTGGAGAAGCAGATGGGTGCTTCTCCTGTGTGCCCTGGCCAGGAATTGAACCCAGGACTCCTGCATGCCAGGCCGACGCTCTACCACTGAGCCAACGGCCAGGGCCTCAATCAATAAATTTCATAAAAAAATCTTCATTGTGTGCACACAAACACCAGTTTGGGGCCAGGATTCAAAGATGGGTACTCAGTCCATTAGAAAATGAGCAAGCCAGAGTTTCACCCCCCCCAAAACAACAACAACAACAACAAAAAACAACAACCCTAAAACTGAGAAAGAAGAACATGGAAGAATACAATCTGGAAAGATAGCTAGCGTTTGATATGTTTATGATTTGGGATCTCTTGTAGAGGCCAGCATTGATTTGTTTCTCAAAAAGTGGACCCACGAGGGAGGTCCTGTCCCTATCATTTGGTTTCTAGCCCAGCACTGAGCTCATGACCACAGTAAGTCTCTGAACTGAAATATAATCTGTTGACTGGCCCGGGAAGCAACATCCAAACCACATGTTTTCAATTAGATATATGTCTCCCAACTGAGTTCTGGTCTTGCCAGGACCCCTCCTGTAACATTGAGATCTGGGGGGCCTTAATGAGGAGTTTCAGGGTGTAGCGTCCACAGCAGGGAAGGAGCCCTTCTCTGAGCCCTACACAGAGTCACACAGGAGAAGACTTTTGTAATCATGGGTGAGAGATGTCTTATTTGAGACAATCCAAACGTTGACAGACATGGGACGAAAGAATATTAAATATGTTTACATCAACACTAAAGCTGGAAGGACATGAGAACCCCTATCACAAATAAAGTTGAATAACCATGCGTGGAATCATTGCATCTTATAAAATGGAGGGAACTTATTATTTTTTCTTTTAGTGAGAGAGAAAGGGAGAGAGGTGAGAAGCATCAACTTACAGTTGAGTCGCTTTAGTTGTTCATTGATTGCTTCTCATATGTGCCTTGACCCGAGATCTGCTATAGCAGAGTAAGTGACTCCTTGCTCAAGCCAGTGACCTTGGGATCATGTCAATAATCTCACACTCCAGCCAGCGACCCTGAGCTCAAGCGACCCTGCGCTCAATCTGAATGTGTCCACACTCAAGTTGGCAATCTTGGGTTTCGAACCTGGGTCCTCTGCATCCCAGTCTGACGCTCTATCCACTGCGCCATTGCCTGGTCAGGCTCATTGGTTGAATCTTATATGTGCCCTGACCACCTTGATGTAGCTCTCATCAACTGAGCTACCCAGCCAGGGCCTATTTAACCTTGTTCGGGAAAGAAAGTGTTATATAAACTAGTATGTGACTGACAATCCTCCATTTTAATCCAAGATCACTCCTTCATTCATTTATTTATTCATTCTCTCTCACATAGTCTAGAAGAGCTCTATCCAATAAAAATAGAGTATAACCATTGCCAATGGCAGCCACATACATCATTCTACATTCTCCAGTAACCACTTCTTTAAAAAAAAAAATCAACAAAGTAGGTGAAATAAATCAATGCAAAAAATTTTAATAGGGTGTTCAAATATATATATATCTATATTTGCACTAACTCCTGGAAGTCCAGTATTGCTGGGGGTTTTGTTTGTTTGTTTGTTTTTGCATTGGCAACACATCCGCCTTGGGACCAGCCACATTTCAAGAGCCTGGTAGCCACATGCGGCCAGTGGCTACGGTGTGGGAGAGCCCGGGTCTAAACCCTGCAGGGCTTGTTTGTGAGCCCACAGGCCTTCACTTTCAGAGCTTGGAAAATTCCAGACTCTGTGGCTCTTTCTGCATTTCCACAGCCTGGCTCCCCCCTGGCCACAGCAGCTCTAGTTTCCCTGGTAACAGACCAAGCTGGCCCCTTGCGGGGACGGTGTGACATCTTTTGAGGGTTTGAACACAGGGAAGCTAGGAATACAACCGGGCTGGGGAGGTTGGGCAGGCTGGGGAAGGGTCCAGTGGACAGCTTCCCCATACATGCGTTAAACACCTCGTGGGCAGCACCTGTGCACGGAAAAGGGTGTCATCTGGCAGGCTCTGTAAAAGAAAAAACACACTGGCCACTCCTCTCAAGCCCTGTGAGAAATCACAAGTCTCCCACAAGCTCCCAGAGATGCCAGCCTTCTCTCTCCAGCCATCTGTGCATTCAACACATTTATTCACATCGTGAAAAACACAGACCGATTCCTTCCCATGGGCCTGACTCAGTGCTGGGAATGGCAGGCGCAGATAGAAACCATTTTGCCTTGAGAGAAGAATAAGCAAGAGAGAGAGAGAGTGTGTGTGTTTCATTCAGAGTTTCATCTCATTCATTTTTGTTGTTGTTGTTGCACAGGTTTTCACAGAGCCTTAGGGATTTCCCTGCAACCTGCAGGAGAAGACTTGGACCACTTGGAACTTGAATTCTAGTAGAGGAGGTGGGTTGTCCGCGAATCCAGAAGAGGATATTGGGGTCGTGAATCTTATTTTATCTATCTATCTATCTATCTATCTATCTATCTATCTATCTACCTATCTATTTATTTATTTTTTAATGATCATCAACATATTGTTTCTTTTTTGAGTCCTATTTTAGTATATGTGCTGCTGAAGGGAGCACTGGGCGGGTGATCAGTCTGAAGATGCAGGCTACATCGGGGTCATGGGATAGAGAGCGAAGGGAGGAGTATCTGTCAGACAGGAGATCAGGGCAAGGTCTCTTCAAGGTGGCAGAACTGAGAGATGAATGGAGGGAGAAAGCAAGTCCTGAGGGGAAGACCTTCCCAGAAGTGGAGGCAGCCAGTGCAAAGGCCCTGGGGCCTTTGCAGGAGCTTGCTCGGAATATTTCCTCCAGGGAAGCCAGCCAGAGTGGAGGGTGACAGGAATCTTGATTGTGTCCAGTTTTTCAGCACCACCCAAGAGGAGGTTCTGGCAATTTAAAACACCATTGGAACTGTTCTTGTGTATGCTTTCAATTTGTGTTTGTATATCGATTTATAGATATATATCTACAGAGTGGGGCAAATGTAGGTTTATAGTTGTTTGCTTGGCAAATGCTACAATCTTTCATAAGTAATAGTAGAAGCATAAACTCGGTGTTTTGAGCACTCACAGCTGTAAACCTATTTCTGTCTGCCTCACTCGGTTTATATTTACTTTTCAGAATAATCAATCACATCAGAATTCACATGTGCCCAGAAGGGATGGTGGGGTTCAGGAAGTCAGATTTCAGCCTGAAAGAGAGAGGACTGTCAGAGGCTTCAAAATCCAACAAGAACAAAAAAGCGCTGTTAGACAGAAATCATGATGACCAGGAAGAAAAATTAATTAAAACAGTGGGGAGAAATGTTTACCAATCCAACGCTCAAAGCTGGATATAATGGAAACGGCTGCAGAAGAGATATAGTTTTTTTTTATTATAGGGAGCAAGGACTCTTCCAAATAGGAAATAAAAGCAGAAGGAAAATGGAAATAACAACAACAACAAAAAACCCCCACGAAATTTGCCGGTCATCAATGATTATGTAGGGAGGTCAGCCTAGCTTAATTTCAATGACATGTGTTGATTTTGCCCAGGACTGAGAGCTTTCGTGGTGATCCCCGTGAGGAGCTGTATTCCATTCAACAATGTTGAAAAACTGATTTGGGTTCTCCCCGCCCCAAAGTGTGATCTCATTAAGAGTGACGAAGAATCCACAGAATATGCAAGGACCATACATATTCTGTTAGGAGACCCAGGTTATTAGTCTTCTCTGAACACTGCCTTTGGGGTATATCACTGTTTTGTTGAAAAAAACAAACAAACCAATTCCAGCTGGAAAAGCACTTAGCTGACGTCAGGCAGGTGTTCAAACTGGGGAAATGTATTTGAGCCTTGAATGAGATGGAGGCCGCACAGAGTCCAGAAGGCCCTGTCCCCTCAGACGCATCTTGTTCAAATAAAAGTGCGCTAGACCAGATATGGACTTTTCAAATAACAAACACTGAATGGGAGTTAATTCTTCTACTCTCTCCCCTGTGCACTTGGGGAGAAGGAAGTCAGGGCCGTCTTGCTTGGGTTTGTCAGCATGGAGCAATCTCTGTGAGGTCTTTTTTTGGGGGAAGAACATCTCTCTGCCTCTTGAAAAAATCATCTTTTTGAGATATGTTTCAAGAAAATGAAACAAAGTCTTGAGTGACTTTCACCCATCAGGGAGCAGCAAATGTTCTTGCTTGGTTTGTATAGGACAGTTGCAGCCGGTCTAAGATGTACAAGCAGAAAAACAGCCACTTTCTTTACACATATTGATACATCTGCAGGAACATACCACGAACCACACCTTCCTTTTTCTTAATCTCGGCCCAGAAGAACCTGCCTCTCCCGGGGTCCGAGGTTGTTGCTCGTGTACGTGTTTTGTAGTGGATATGCATTTTTCTCTTTGGGTTCATCTCATTTAAAAAAAAATGAAATTGTGGCGAAGGGGTTAAGCAGTGCCAATTGGTAGAGACAGAAGAGTCACAGAGATAAAGGTGACAGCGTGGGGCGTGTCGTCAGTAATATTGCAGTCACTGTATGGTGTTTGATGGGCGCCTGCAGCATTGGGGGACCATCTGTCAAGTACATGATTTTCTAACCACTTTGCTGAATACTTAAAACAAATACAGAGTAATACAGAATGTAAACTGTAACTCAAAAATTAAAATCTACCAATTAAAATAAAAAAAAATTAAAATATATCCAACATCAAATTTACCATGTTAATCATTTTGTGTGTGTGTGTGTGTGTACAATCCAGTACTGTTAAGTACCATATTTTTCGCTTCATAAGACGCACCTGACCGTAAGACGCACCTAGGGTTTTAAGGAGGAAAATAAGAAAAAAAATATTCTGAACCAAATGGTGTGTTAAAATATTTTATAAAATATACCACAATAATATGTCAACTATGTACACTCAACAGCAGTATTAACAACCATGAGCACCATTATTAACAAATGAGAAGAGACTTTAACGTTCAAATACTCTTCTATTTGTCTGGGAACCTGCGGTAGCCAAGAAAGAAAGAAAGAACATTCGCTCCATAAGACGCATGGGCACTTTCCCCTCCACTTTTGGGGAAAAAAAGGGCGTCTTATGGAGCAGAAAATACGGTATGTTCATGCTGTTGTTCAACCAACATCCGATAGTTTGTCATCTCGCCAAATGTAACCCTGACCCCATTATAATTACTGCCCGCATCATCCTGCTTTCTGTCTCTGCTGAGTTTGACAACTCCCTGCCCCTCTTGTAATTTTTCTTCCAGCATCCCAGAGCAAAGGCTACATTGTTTTTCTTATTCTCTCTGAAAACAAACAAACAAATTATGTTGCAAAATTATTTTCCTAAGAAGGAAAGTAATGAATGAGTATGGAGCCAAAACAAAACAAAACTAACAACAGAAAAATAAATTCCTTTGAATGGAAGAGACAACAAATCAAGGGCACATCCGGTATATGACTTGGTGACATTATTAAATGAAAAGTATCAACTCCCTGCCACTAATTCTGCTGGACCAGTAAGTAGCCCTGGAGAAACTCTTCCCTGTGTGAGTGAGCAAAGTGACAAACACCACAACAGACCTGGACACATCCATTTATCTGACAATTAACTCTGTGCCAACTTCTCTGGTGTTCTTTGAAAGAGCAAACACCCCGGGGGGTTGGGGGACGGACATCGGTAGGGAATCTATGAAATGTCTCAGACAGAGAGGTATTCACCTACTACAATGCTGTGTAGCTATTTCAATGAATAGACCCAAAGCTTGGCGTGTCCACAGGAATCCAGCTCTCAAGAAGCTGATCTGTCGCCTAAGGAAAGGAAGTCCCAGAAAAAAAATAAACGGGTGCCGTCTCCCCAGTGGCATGTCCTTCAAGTGCCCTTGTTTGGAACGATGTTCTTTCTTTGCGTGTCTCCAGCGGTTGCTTGCTGCTTGCTTTTGGGTTAGACCGGCTAGAAACCGCTAAACACGGCAGCTCCCCACGTACGCGCATACCTGCGCAGGAGGGAGTCCAGCGCCCCCCCCCCCCCCTTAGTCGCCTGACGCTCAACAAAGAGTTGCTTCACGAGCCTATTTAGACTCCTTGTTCCTTCTTTCAAGAAAGCAGAGAGACTTGACAAGGATGTACTGAGATTTTTAAAAATTTATTTTATATATATATATTTATTTTTTTAAACCGTGCATGCTGACCTCTTCAGCCTTGGAAAATTTCCATCTCTGAGGCTTTCTGCGGGAAGGGGGGGCCGCTGCTGCCGCTCAACCCCCAACAACCCTTCCCTGCCCACGCAGCCAGCACTTTCCATGGCAACGCAGGAGCCTGCCACTGCGCAGCGGAACAAAGCAGAACAAAGACAATAATTGCCTGACTGGCGGTGGGTGGGGGTCGGGGGATGGGAAGGGGGATTGAGGAGGATTTCAGGAGGACTGATGCCCCACCCAGCCCTCTCCCTCCCCTTCCCCAGCCCCCCAGCTGTGTGGTTCCTGATTTCAGCGCAGCGTCTGGTCCCCTGAAAAATCCTCCCGGCCAGAGAAAAGCGTGAATTGAAGAGGCAAGGCACGCGCGCGAGGAGGATGAAAAGAAGAAAATGGGGGGAGGGGGGTGTTGGTGAAATAAGGAGAAACCATCCTTCTTGCTCTCCCGTGCCTGGCAAAGTGGGGTGCTCTGAGCCAGCCACGTGGGGCCCCACCACTTGGGCATGTGCTGGACGTCCCGTTTTTTTCAGGGCTCCCCACCACTACCACCGCTGCCGCCTTGAATGAGCGCATCAGGTGGCGCGCGCGGGAGCGCGTCTGAAAAACTGACGAACACCTTTTGGGGAGTTGGTCGTGTTCGCCCCATTCTTTTCCCATAGAGAGAAGTGATATAGAAGAGACCTGAGTGCCAGGACCTCCAGTTCACATCGGCCTACGGATCCTCGGGTTGTCGGCCCCCCATTCCAAACCTTTCTCTAAGCTCCCTCACACACTCCAATGCCAGGAGCCAGAGGGGAGGGGATGCAAAGTGAGTGCTTTAGTGGTCTTCTTGTGGGGCGCCAAAAATATCCTGGAACGAGGTAGAAGGGGGCGGTTCTCCCACATTGTGAATGTATTGAATTCCCCCAAATTGTTTTCCCTGAAATACTTCCTTCTGCCCTGGATGGATAGCATCGTGGGTTAGACTGACGTCCTGGTTCCATCCTCGGTCAGGGCACATTCAGGAACAGATCTATGTTCCTGTCTCTCCCTGTCTCTCTCTCAAATTAATAAAACAAACAAGCAAGCAAACAAAAAATAAAATAGTTTATTTTATAATATGTAAATTCCACTTCCATAAAAAAAAACAAAACCCTCAAAACCCATACTGACATCATTTATGAGGAATCTAATCCATCAGAAAGTTAGGTTGTGATTCCCTTTAGACCAGCGTTGTCCAAAGCCAAGTCTATGTGAAACTTTTCTAGTTGGCCATGTCTTGAAAAGAAAGAGTCAATTAAGATGAATGAATCCTAATAATGTATTTTATTCCACTCACCGTGCCTGACACCTGTCCCTCGTCCATCCTCAGAACACCGGGAACATCAATGCCAACGTCCGGTCTCCACAGATAGCCCTGTAACCAGTTGATCCCAAGTCTGGCTGACTCTGCCTCAGAAATAGGTTTCGCGTTAGCCCGTCCTATTTCTCTTTTGCTCAAGTTACTGCAAAACAACCCTAACTGTTCTTTCTTCTCAAAGGAAGATATGGCCTAGCTATCTGCTGCTGACCTTTTCAGTGGATTCCTGTTGCTCTTAAGATAAAGTTCCATCCTCCTTGAGATAGCCTACAAGCCGTGGCGACCCCATATTTTCCCTCTAGACTCTAGAGACTAGAGGAAGTTGGGGGTACCAGCTATGTTGGGAGGCGCTCTGTAGACTTTTCCTTCAAGCTGGGTCCACACAAAATTCTGAACCGTTATACTTAGAGGGTGAGCAAACATTTTTTTTTCTTTTTGCAAAGAGCCACTTGCCCTATTTCCCTGAAAATAAGACATCTCCCGAAAATGAGACCTACTGCAATTTTTTTCAAGCTTAGAAATTAGAAGGCCTTCCTTGAAAATAAGACCTAGCACATCTTTAAGAGCAAAATGAATATATAAGACACAGTCTTATTTTGGGGGAAACAGTAGATTGTGGTACATGGAAATAGAGTCACAAGAGATTCTTGATGGAATTCAGTTGATTTTTTTTGTTCAACCATAAATGTGAATTCTTGTTCATGGAGAAATAAGACATCCCCTGAAAATAAGACCTAGTGTGTCTTTAGGAGCAAAAATTAATATAAGACACTGTCTTATTTTCGGGGAAACACGATAGTAACTGCTTTAGGCTTTGTGGACCATACATTCTTTGACTCAGCTATTCAACTGTGCCATGAAAGCAGCTGTCAACCACATTTGAGGAACGGATGTGGTCATGTTCCTTTGCTTATGAACCTTTCTTCATCTCCCAGACTGCCCCATCTCACCCACACCTCCATCACCTCTCTCCTTTGTCCTACAACCATCTCCTCATGGGTGTCCGCCACCACCGTCCTCACTCTTTGACACTGGTTCCTGTCCCATCCTGCAAACTCCTCAGCAGATCCCGTACCTCTGTAGACATGCACCCAAATCTTTTTTTTTTTTTTGTATTTTTCTGAAGCTGGAAATGGGGAGAGACAGTCAGACAGACTCCCACATGCACCCGACCGGGATCCACCCGGCATGCCCACCAGGGGGCGATGCTCTGCCCACTAGGGGCGATGCTCTGCCCCTCCGGGGCGTCGCTCTGTTGCGACCAGAGCCACTCTAGCGCCTGGGGCAGAGGCCAAGGAGCCATCCCCAGTGCCCGGGCCATCTTTGCTCCAATGCAGCCTCACTGCAGGAGGGGAAGAAAGAGACAGAGAGGAAGGAGAGGGGGAGGGGTGGAGAAGCAGATGGGCACTCCTCCTGTGTGCTCTGGCTGGGAATCGAACCGGGGACTTCTGCATGCCAGGCCAACGCTCTATCACTGAGCCAACCGGCCAGGGCTCTTTTTTTGAGAATCTACAAGCCGATGGAACTCCGGAATTTCCATATCGAAGGTGTTTGGGAAGGACAATCTGGTTGGAGGTCGGGAAGGGTATGGACTTGTCTTGGCAGAGATAGGTGTTTGTATAGTGATGGTCACGGTTCTATAAGGTAGCTACTATACAAAAATCAGGAACTCCTTTGCATGCATGTATCTCAGGCTGTATCAAGTTAGACACAGAGCCATCAAGAGCGAACATGTACACACTCTTTGAGATAAGATTTCAATGTTTATATAATTTAGTTCAACAGATAATGTCTGCAAGTAGATGGCCATGATGTAGCAACACTTGAAACTTCATCCGTAAGGAAAACCGTGGGCTGTGGGCCACGATACTCATTTAGCACAAACACTCAACACATCTCAGAATGAAGACACAAGATTTTTCACCCCTCCCCCAGAAAACCGGAGAAAAGCCACTTATAGAAGAACATGACCCCAGGATGGAATCTATACACAGACGAGCCAGTATGAAATATTTTTTATGGTTTAGAAATGGACGTAGCTAGAATACTGGCCATGTTGTGCTGTTTCTGGGAAAACCGTTCACTTCTTGGGTTGGATGTCAGTGTGTATAGAGTTTGGACTCCAGCCGGGCACTCGTAGGCCATTAATCAAGAGGGAAATTCCATGGTGGGTGGTTGCCCTGCGTTTTATTTGGCAACTGGGTCAGAGCTGACATTTTTAACAGCCAGTCTTCAGGGATGGTTTGCTTTTTCTCAGAACTGGAGTCACCACCAATGGGACCCTATTTTGTGTTCAGATTTTGGTCCCAGTCTAGCTGGTAGTCACTGATTGCTGAAAGCCATGGAGTGAGGTCAGAGTTGAGGGTGGGAGGAAGTGTTTGGAGCAGATCGAGAGCTCCCATGCCTTACAGCATGAGACAAACAAGGGGAAGATTTGGATAATTGTAGGGGAATGCCCCATGAAACTTAACAAACCATTAGAGATTAAAAAAAAATTGCCCCGGCCAGTAGGCTCAGTGGTAGAGTATTGGCCTGGCATGTGGAAGTCCCGGGTTTGATTCCTGGCCAGAGCACACAGGAGTGGTGCCCATCTGTTTCTCCACCTTTCCCCTCTCCTTTCTCTCTATTTCTCTCTTCCCTTCCCGCAGCCAAGGCTCCATTGGAGCAAAGTTGGCCCGGGTGCTGAGGATGGCTCCATGGCCTCCGCTTCAGGCTCTAGAATGGCTCCAATTGCAATGGAGCAGCGGCCCAGATGGGCAGAGCATCGCCCCTTGGTGGGCAGGCTGGGTGGGTCTCAGTTGGGCACATGCAGGAGTCTGTCTCACTGCCTCCCTGCTTCTCATTTCAGAAAAATACAAAAAAATAAAAATTAAAATTAAAGAGTCTGTTTCCATCAATACTGAAAAACAAGGATCAAAGTAAACCCCATCACAAATAATGGAACAACTGAGTAAAAATGTCACAAAATATAGATTCAAAGCGTATATATTTAGGCACTGAGCACCCAGAATGCTAAGGGATAAAAGAAATAATAACCTAGCCATGGCTGGTGGCGCAGTGGATAGACCATTGTCCTGGAGCTCCGAGGTCTCCGTTTCAGTCCTGGGATCACTGGTTTGGCCAGAGTGTGCCACCTTGACCCCGAGGGTGTTGTCTTGACCCCAAGGTCACTGGTTCAAGCCCCAGTCATGGCACATAGAAGAAGCAATCAATGGGCACACCACTAAGTGGAGCAACGAGTTGATTTTTTTTTCTCTCTCCACCTCCCAAACACCCTTCCTTCTTCTCTCTCAATAGAAATAAAAATAATAACCTTAAAATAGAAATTCAGGGAAAAGATATGTGGAGAGAGAGGGAGAGAAGAGGAAGAGAAGAGGAGGAAAAAGAAGAAACTCAGATTTTGAAAAACACATACTATCTCCCTAGGGATCCAAAAAACTTGACATCAAGGCCAAAATGAAGAGGGCCATCAGAACTCACAGCACAAAGGGCTCTGGGATTCATGAGGAAGTTGGTTTTTGTCTTCGGAGTGATGGAAAACCATTAGAAAGTTTTTTGTTTTGTTTTGATTTTCAGAGACAGAGAGTGAATCAGAGAGAGGTACAGATGGGACAGATAGGCAGGAAGGGAAAGAGATGAGAAGCATCAACTCATACTTGCAGCACCTTAGTTGTTCATTGATTGCTTCTCATATGTGCCTATATGGGGGGAGGCTATGGCAGAGTGAGTGACCCTTCATTCAAGCCAGCGACCTTGGGCTCAAACCAGATGAGCCTGTGCTCAAGCTGGTGACCTCTGGGTTTCGAACCTGGGTCCTCCGTGTCCGCGTTTGACGCTCTATCCACTGCATCACCACCTAGTCAAGCTTATTTATTTTTATTATAAAAATGTTTATTGAATTTATTGGGTTGACAATGGTTCATAAAATTATATAGGTTTCAAGGGTACAATTCTATAATCCATCATCTGGTAATACATTGTGTTCACCACCCCAAGTCAAGTCTCCTTCTATCACCATTAATCCCCCCTTTAATCTCTCCTACCTCCCCTCCACTTCTTTCCCTCTGGTCATCAGCATACTGTTATCTGTGTCTGTGAACTTTTTATTTTTTCTTTAGAGACAGAGAGAAAGAGGAGAGAAAGTGAGAAGCATCAACTTGTTGTTTCTTCACTTTAGTTGTTCAAGGATTGCTTCTTGTCTGTGCCTTGACAGGGGTGGGGAGGGAGGTGCTCAAGCTGAGCTAGCGACCCCTTGCTCAAGCCAGCGACCCCAGACTTCAAGCCAAAGCCCTTTGAGCTCAAGCAGGTGACCTTGGGATTTTGAACCTGAGACCTCAGCCTTCCAAGGTCGATGATCTATCCAGTGCACCACCACTGGTCAGACCTGTGATTTTTTTTTTTGATGCCCACTTTTAGAAGTCCGGCTGGGGAAAAGGAACCAGCTCATGTCCATGTGCAATAAGAAGGTTCAAGGAAATTGGAGGATAATTAGGGGGGACAGACGAAAGGAGTACCGAGTCCTTGAATAATGGAGGAGTGGTGGATGTATTTCCAATGTGGCTGAGACGTGGAGGGGGGTTGAGGACACAGACATAGCGGCTGGATTTGGTAACATGGGCTGGAGGGGGTGTTGGAGCAGAAGGAAGAACAGAAAGAGGTGAAGGAGGGCTCTCCTGCATGGGGCTCTTCAGTGGGTCAGCTTTAGGGACCTCCATCCCAGTGAGACCAGAGGGCTGGGACTGAGGGGGACCCTGGAAGGGTGGAGGTGGGACTGTCTTCTTTGCTCCCCAGCTGTGCCTCTCCCTATCACTCCATACCCCCATCCATGTGACCCAGGCTTTCCTGCAGAAGGGACGCAGCAGCTGGGGCCAGGACGTTGCCTCAGAGAGGCCCCACAGCTCCCCTCACTCCCCCTTCCCCATGGCAACCTCAAGACTGGCTACTCCTCTCTCCTCAGATCACCTTGGTGTGTGTCCCCTTTCTCTCATCCTCCCAGACACCAGCCTCTCTCCTTCTGGAGGGTGACATCAGCCCCAGAGACCTCTCTTGCTCCATTTCTACCCCTCCCTGAAACCCTACGCTGCAGGCAGCCCCAAGCTTCTGGAGGGAACACTGGTATGGTGGGTCCCTCACTTATTTCAGGCCAAGAACATCCTCTTCCCTGAGGCCTGCAAGGACCCCCCCATTCTGTGTTAGAGGCCCTGTGAAATGCCTCCCTCCCAACACCAACACATACATCAAGCCACCACCCAGAGAGACCATCCTTGAACCTTCTTCCTCCATGTCAAGTGGTCCCCAATTCCCTGCCTCCATCCACAGTGGCATTTCTATCAGCAGTTGTCATCAACCTCTGGGCTGGATACTTCTGATGGACTCCCTAAATGGTTACCCTGGGTCTTCCCGCTGGAAGTTTACTGAGCGGGGGGTGCAGGGCCCTTTGAGGTCTTATTTACTGTGGTAGCCATGAAGTGGGTGCTCTTGGGCACGTGGACTGGGAAGGTGACCCAGGAAATTAAGCCACACGAGGGTTGTTGAGTGAGGTTTGTCAGATTGATGTGAGAGGATGCCTTCTCTCCATGGAGAAGAGCTATGAGGAAGACATCTCACACCAATTTCCTTTGGATAGAGGCACATTTTCTTATGCCCTGAGGTAGAGCTTCTTCTGCCTCTGCCAGGTCTCAGCAGCCTTTACACAACATACTCCATACGCCAAGGAGACGTATTTTAGGGTGGCCTGATCTGTAGCCACAGTCGCTGTGGTATTGATGAGATCCCTTATCTAGTACTTGTTAGTCTTGACATCAGGACTTTTTAAATGAAGAAATTAATCAAGGATTTATAAAGGGAAACAGGCTTCCTGCCTGGCCTGTGGTGGTGCCACGGATAAAGTGCCAACCTCGAATGTTTTGTTCGCTGGTTTGAAAACCTGGGCTTGCCGGGTCAAGGCACAGACAAGAAGCAACTAAGAGTGGATGCTTCCCACTCCCCACGCCTTTCACTCTCTCTGTCTCCTCTCTTTAAAATCAATCAATAAAAATCTTTTTTTTTTTTAATTTTGTGAGAAGCGGAGAAGCAGAGAGACAGACTCCTCCATGCGCCTGACTGAGATCCACCCGGCATGCCCACCAGGGAGCTATGCTCTGCCCATCTGGGGCATTGCTCTGCTGCAAACAGAGCCATTCTATCGCCTGAGATGGAGGCCATAGAGCCGTCCTCAGCATCTGGGCCAACTTTGCTCCCATGGAGCCTTGGCTGTGGGAGGGGAAGAGAAAGATAGAGAGGAAAGAGAGGGGGAGGGGTGGAGAAGCAGATGGTTGTCTCTCCTGTGTGCCCTGGTCCGGAATCGAACCTGGAATATCCACACACTGGGCTGATGCTCTACCACTGAGCCAACCGGCTAGGGCCAATAAATAAAAATCTTAAAAAAAAGAAAAAGAAACATCTCAGGTATTATAAAGCAAAACAGAAATCAAAACAAGCTGAAACTACATTCAATTTTAGGTCCGTTTATGCAAATCAGAGTTCGAATCCCAACTCCACCATATTTTAGCTGGGAAACTTAGTGTTTGCAAAAAAAAAAAAAAAAAATCTTATTTTTGATTGATACTAAATTCAGTGTAAGCAATGAAAGCAGAGAATTAGAATAAAAGGGAGCAGCAAATGAGGCTGGTGCGTGACTCTACAGAACAGGGAAGGGAATAGAAAAGATTTTTCATGCTGTCCCATCGGGGGTGGTTAGGGAGGAGGCAGGCATGTTTCATGGTTTTTGGAGTTCTCTGTTGGGTTGCTCTGATATGACAAGCACACATTTATTTCAATTTTAAAACGAAAACAGAAAATTTAGAATAAATGTGTTTACGCGAAGAGCCAACTGGCTTTGAATAAAAAAACACACATAAGGCTGAGCTAATTTCTTCTGGTGTTCTCCATAGCTTCATCTGGAATTCATTAGTACAATCCCTGGGGCGGGGGGGGGGGGGGCAGGATGGGGAGAGCACAGCACAAACGTGGAGAGTCTCAAATGTTCTTTCTGCATTACTGATACAAAATAAAATAAAATAAAGTTAAATAATATAGGTCCCCAAATACTTAAATGGTCATGAAAGCTAAAGAAAAAAACAAAACAAAAAACAACTCATGGAACAAAATATATATAGTATTAGAAGTCCTGAACAGGGAAACACAACTGCAGTTATCAGATGGTTTTCTGGTTATCAGATTTTAAGAATAAATGATCAAATTTGACCAACTCCAGGGTATCCGCTGTCTTTCCCGCCTCTGTCTACCCGGAATACTGGGGGGGGGGGGGGGGGCAAGAAACAAAAGCTTCCCTATCAAAGAACAAAATCAAACTCTTATTTAGGAAGTTGTTAACTCTTGTGACCGGAACCAGAAGACACAAAGGGGTGATGCTCCTTTTCTCTTCCAAGGAACAGGAGGAGGCCTAATAAATAAATTTGGGAACCCCTGAAGGTAGCCCAGGATACATCAACACACTTATAGGCTCTGCTAAAAATAAAAAATAAAAAAGGAAGAAAGAAAGAAAACAGTGTGTTCAGAACGTGAAAATCACAAAGGAACAAATGGAAGTAAATGGAGTTTCCACGGACAGGGCGTGCTAAGGGATGGCATAGCCTATTGTCTGTCTCTGGCAGGGCAGAGGACCCCTGAATGCCAGGCACATGGGGCAGTGTATTCACAGGACACCAATCTTACTGCCATAAACACGCTGTTAGAATGGCCACTTGCTCGATTCCGGCCCGAGCCAGGTTCCAACAGAGCGATGTGCTGAGCCAGGATCCGGCAACAGAACCTTTTTTCTTTTTCTTTCTTTCTTTCTTTTTTTTTAATCTAAATATCCTGTTTTAATGCCCATCAGCTTCTTTCCAAACAACATGACGTCTGGGCTCTGTTCCTCCTAAGCCGTCGGAATGTCCTTATCTCGCAGTGAAATAAATATGTCACAGATAGAGAAGAATGTATATATAGGGATCTGAACAGTTGTCAAAGATAAGCTGAAAACTGACCCCAGATGGAGGACGTGTCGTGTTTTGAAATCATTCTCGCTCAGAGTCAGTTCACAGCACATCCGTCCTCCAAATGACCATTCACTGGCTGCCTGGTGAATACCCAAAATGGCCAAATTTACTGCCATCACCTACTTAACAACGACAACGAAAAATGTGTTTCTTTTAACCGTTCTGATAGTGATAGGATTCCCTTTGGAAGCAAGATTCTGGAGACATCTGGGATATTTGAATGATTCCATTTGGGGTTTGAGTTTCATCTCAGAGAGGTTGAGTTTGAGTTGATATTTACTACATTGGCTGCAGTGGTTTCCTCATGTGCTGAGGATTTTTGCATTTTAAAATGAGAATTTCTGCACGTTTCCACAGAAGAGTCTGAAATGCCACAGGTATTCTAAACCAGTGGTCCCCAACCCCTAGGCCGCGGACCGGTACCAGTCCGTGGGCTATTTGGTACTGGTCCACAGAGAAAGAATAAATAACTTACATTATTTCCGTTTTATTTATATTTAAGTCTGAACGATGTTTATTTTTAAAAAATGACCAGATTCCCTCTGTGACATCCGTCTAAGTCTCACTCTTGATGCTTGTCTTGGTCATGTGATACATTTATCTGTCCCACTCTAAAGGCTGGTCCGTGAAAATATTTTCTGACATTAAACCGGTCTGTGGCCCAAAAAAGATTGGGGACCACTGTTCTAAACAGTAGAGCAGGTTTCCATGTTTTTCTTCCCATTTTTAGGGTTGTCTTTTGCCTTTAAAATTCTCTTCACATACAGACATGTTACCCAGCATAATAAGGGACCAATCTTCCTCCTTTAGGGAGGACAGTCCTTCTTTTGTAAGTTCCATCCTCCCTCGAAAAGTGTCCTCCTACCTGTACTCCTTTTTGATATTGGAAGACTCATCTGTAAGTGTCCGTATTCAGTCGATGCAGAGTTGATCCATTGTGTGTGTGATGTGATGTCTTTGTATCTAAATGAGTACTTTTTCCTTACAATTATTATTAAAAATTAATAGGCATGTAAGCATAATTACAATGTAAAATATGACAAATGTTTTTTACTATGTATTGATCATATTCTAGTGTATTATTGTTGCAATGAATAAAATGTTTCTTTTATTTATGATATTGTTTTCTTCAATTTATTTTTGTCCTTTTCATTGTAAAAAAGTTGCTTACCTTACTGAGAGCATAAGTGAAGGAGGCTTCTAGAAACCTGCTCACGGAAACTCTGTGAGATCACCCAGGCTGATGAGTCCACTTGCCCTGATTGCAAGGGGTGGGGAATCAGCAAGGGGTACCCCAAATTAAAATTAGGGAAGTTGAGCAGAAAGGTAGCAGCAGGTTTAAGTAAATAATTAGAAAGAAAAAAAAACACATCAGGGCGTGAGGCAGCTACAAAAGCAGAAAAAAAAAAAGATGTAAGAGCGCAACACCCCGCAAGTCTTGACACTGACATGAAATGCAAAAGGGAATTGATTTTCTTTATACAAAAAAAGACAATACTTTTTATAATAAAAACTAAAAACAATAAAAAAGAAACATTTTTTAAAAATCAACTTTTCAAGTTTTAGAAAGATGCTGTGAACGGTATCCCCCAAACTGGGCTTATTCACTCTGCCTCAGTAGGAATCTGTGAGCACGCATCCAAGAATTCACAGCTCGAACAGGAGGAGCCCTCCGGGGCCTCTGTGTTCTCGGTCCTGAAGTGTAAAGGGCAGAGAGAAACCACAAACTCCAACAGATCCCGTTGTAAATGACCCTCCCGTAAGAATTTACCCAGAGAAATTTTTCTGATGTCCTAAAGAAGAACCATAAATGGTCCCTGGCTGGGTGGGCCAGTGGTTAGAGTGTCGTCCTGGGGGATTGCCCCAGGGCCAAGGCACATATGAGAAGCAATCAACGGGGCATGACCACGTGGAACAAGTTAATGCTTCTCTTTCTCTCTCTCTCCCTTCCTCTCTCTTCCTCTCTCTTTCTGTCAAATCAATGGGAAAATCAAAAAAAGAAAAGCAAATGGAATTATCCAAAGGTAACAGAATTTTAAGAGTATATTATCACATTTTATTCCTCTCCTGCACATGCATTTTCTTTTCCGTGTCTATCTAAAAAAAAAAAAAAAGTGACCTTCTACCAGTTAAAGGACAAAACCAGCCCTCCTCATTTCATAAATTCTTGTTCCTTATGAGTGAAGACAAAACTAACAGGGGGAAAAAAATAAAGGTTTGCTTTTGACTTTTATGAAACAAGTAAGGTATAGCCATGAACTTAAGAACAATCAAACCTGGCACAGGAAAAAACAACAACAATAACAACAAAAAACCCCAAACAGAACCAAAAAAAGTAAATACTGGGTTTCTGTCATTTTCAGAAAAGGAAAGAAAATACAAAAAGGGTTGTCATGTCAGAACCTGAAAAGTAGAGAGAGAAAAATGGACTGAAAACAGGTCCGGAGAATATATGGGCAAAACCCCCAGATGGTGTATGTATGTAAATCTGTTGACTGGCAGGAAGTGGACGTCTCCTCCCCCCATACTGACCACATGGTGCGTGGTGGCTCCAGCAACGCTGTTCTCTTGCTTAATTGCTCTGAGATGTATATATATTTCTTGGAATCAGACCTGGCTTTGCAGCTGAGAGCACATTCCCCAGGGGAGGCTGATGAGCTAGCTGACTTTGCCCTCTGGACACAGGGCCATGTGTTTAAACTCAAACCGCTCTGTCTTGATGTGCACTCAAGTCCCCTCAACCCTCCCCTCCCCAGGCTTAGCTGAAATCCATTTTTCTCTAGTC
Organism: Saccopteryx leptura; assembly: GCF_036850995.1. Lineage (NCBI taxonomy): Eukaryota > Metazoa > Chordata > Mammalia > Chiroptera > Emballonuridae > Saccopteryx > Saccopteryx leptura. The sequence continues at coordinate 81,675,752 of NC_089505.1, read as the reverse complement.
CAGGGTCATGTCATGTGGAGGGTGATACTTCCTTGTTATCTTCAAAGCTGTGGTCTTGTCACGGGTGAGACGGGTGCGGTGCATGCACAGGCAGCCAGAGATCAAAGGGAGGGTTTGATAGAAACCACCTGGCTACCTTGTGCCTGCCTGACCGTGCAACTGGGGACCAGAACTAGCTGGCTCTCCAGCCCTTCTGTTCAGCAGCCGTGAGGTCATCTTTGCAATCAGCCAAACTCAGACAGGCGCCCTGCTCGATGCCCGGGTACCCCCAGCGAGGGGATGAAACCTAGTCCTTGTCCTTCTAGCATTTCAATTCAAATGGAGGGATAGATCACCCACAGCTAATCACCCAAGTGGATTTCAGTACCAACTGTCCACAGCATAGAACCACGAAGGGCTCCCTCCACCAAGGACAAGTTGGCCACAACCTCCAGTGGTTAAAAGAGACCCCAAGCAAAAACCTCCACACCCCATTTCCAGCTTAGCAGTTAAGCGGTATAAGTGTGGAAGAGCCTGACCAGGCAGTGGCGCAGTGGATAGAGCATCTGGCTGGGAGGTGGAGGACCCAGGTTCGAAACCCCGAGGTCGCCGGCTTGAGCGCAGGCTCATCTGATTTGAGCGTGGCTCATCAGCTGGAGCCCAAGGTCGCTGGCTTGTGTGCGTATGATCATAGACATGACCCCATGGTCACTGGCTTGAGCCCAAAGGTCACTGGCTTGAAGCTCAAGGTTGCTGGCTTGAGCCCAAAGTCACAGGCTTGAGCAAGGGGTCACTTGCTCTGCTGCAGCCCCCGGGTCAAGGCACATGTGAGAAAGCAATCAACAAACAACTAAGGTGCCGCAACGAAGAATTGATGCTTCCCATCTCTCCCCCTTTCTGTCTGTCTGTCTGTATCTGTCCCTCTCTCTGTCTCTGTTTCTGCAGGGAGAGTGGAGAAGGGTAGCCTGTAATGTTCTCCACCATGGCGTTGTCTGTCATGGCAAGAGGCTAAAACTCCCCCATGCCCACTAACGGGCAGCAGTCCCCTCAACTTTGAGACCTCCTCCATTCAGCGGAATCTCTTCTAGCTACCCAAAAGAATGAGGCAGCATGGCATGCGGCAACTGAGGATGTGGGGGTCATGAGCATGCACCTCTCAAATCTCCTACTGCAGTGAGTGCCATTGGCCATGGCCCTAGCTGTGGCACACTCTGAAATCCAGCCCACGATGGGTGCCTAGGCCATAGGCCCTCTGGACTGCTCCCAGTGGGGATACTAGTGCAGATCTATTCCTGGGAGACTTGGGGGCCCCCCATGGCAGGTGACTTTAGCTAGAGGACTCCCCTTCCCCACCGGGGCCCTTACTAAACCTTCTGAGAACTATACTGCCAGCTAGGACATTTCCATCCAACCTTCCAAAATTCACTCTCTTCTTTTTTTTGTTTTTTGTTTTTTATATATTATTTATTTATTTATTTTAGAGAGGAGAGAGAGAGAGAGAAGGGAGGAGGAGCAGGAAACAACTCCCATATGTGCCTTGACCAGGCAGCTCCAGGGTTTTGAACTGGCAACCTCAGTGTTTCCAGGTTGACATTTGATCCACTACGCCACCACAGGTCAGGCCACTCTCTTCTTCTTTTTAAAAAAAATTATTTATTGAATTTATTGGATTGACTTTGGTTAAATAAATGATGTAATGATGTAGATTTCAGTTGTGTAGTTTTATCATCCATTATCTGTATATGCATCCTCTGTATGAGGATAACATCTATGTCTGTTGACGGCTGGTGAGGATTCAAGAAGAGTAGTTGGGGCCCTAGCTGGGTCCCGTTGGTTAGAGTGTCATCCTGACACGCCAAGGTCATGGGTTTCATCCCCGGTCAGGCAGGGCAGGTACAAAAATCAACCAATGAATGCATAAATTAGTGGAACAACAAATTGATATTCCCCCCTTTCAAAATCAATAAATAAATTAAAAAGAAAGAAGACTAGTTAGAAAAAGCCTTAGTGTGTTGTCTAGCCCATAATAAATACTGTATTTGATAACGAAGAGAAGTATTTAATTCCTTTTCCCACTTGCATCTAAACGCTGACTCCTAAAGTGAAAACATCATCGGCTGTCATTCTAGAGACCCACTTGGCTTCTGTAACCCTGTCCATACCCAATTCTTTCCTAAGTTCTCTCCCTACCTCATTGCTGATGGTGCCGGACACTTTGGTTGCCTACTTAATACTTATCCTATTCTTTAAAAAAAAATTTTTTTTTTAATCTATATGTCATTTATTTCTGCTTTGATCTTTTTTTTCTTTAATTATTTTTATTTATTTATTCATTTTAGAAAAGAGAGACAGAGAGAGAGAGAGAGAGAGAGAGAGAGAGAGAGAGAGAGAGAAGGAGGACAGGAGCAGAAAGCATCAACTCCCATATGTGCCTTGACCAAGGAAGCCCAGGGTTTTGAACGGGTGACCTTAGTGTTTCAGGTCGACGCTTGATCCACTGTGCCACCACAGGTCAGGCTATCCTGTTCTTAAAACAAACAAACAAATAGGCCCTGGCTGGTTGGCTCAGAGCATTGGCCCATCATGTGGAAGTCCTGGGTCCAATTCTCAGTCAGGGCACAAAGAAGAAACAACCATTTGCTTCTTCACCCTGTTCACTCCCCCTTCCCTCTTTCTTTCTCTTCCTCTCCTGCAGCCATGACTCGAATAAGCAAGTTGGCCTTAGGCACTGAGGATGGCTCCATAGCCTCACCTCAGGCACTAAAATAGCTCGGTCACTGAGCAACGGAGTAGCGGCCCCAGATGGGCAGAGCATCAGCTGCAGACAGGGATTGCTGGGTGGATCCTGGTTGGGGTGCATGTGGGAGTCTGTCTCTTCTCCTCCTCTCACTTGATAAAAAAAAATAATAATGAACTGATTTTTTTAGTATAGCAATGTGCTCAGTTAAGAGCACCTACCTCCTCAGAAATCCGTTGCAGCTGCAAGAGTAGGGCAGATGAACCAGCTCTGTCAGTGAGACACAGAACAAAATTATCTGGGCATTCGTTCTTGAATAAAAAGCAAAGCTTCATGAAAAGATGATGTATGTCTTTCCCTACTTTTTTTTTTCTGCCTGGAAAGTGAGCGTGATGCATGGAGGTGTAGCAGCCATCTTGTGAACACGAGGAAGATAGCCTGACACAATGAAAGGTGAGGAAGAAAGAGAAAAGGAGCCTGGGTCTTTAATGAAGTCATTGAACCCTAACAGTCCACCCGCCACTTTATATATAAATATAAATCCCTTATTCATTTAGGTAATCGTGATAGGTTTTTCTCAGGTATGCATTTGAGGTCATCTTGAATGGATATTCCTTTCTAATAGAACCCAGGCATTCCACAAAAGGTGGAGAGGGTCCCCTCCCTGCTTTCCTCACTGACATATAACTCAGATGAGGCCACCATCCAGCCACCGCAGTGCGTGCTGACTGCAGCCCGGATCTCTGTCCTCAGTCCCAGACCTGAAATCCCACTGCTGGGAGTAGAGGTCTCAGATCTCCTAAGTTCATGTTTCTGCCTTCCTTCCTCCACCCAGAAAATGGATTTCTCCTCCTGATCTCTGTTTTGGGTCATGGTTAGCATCTCCTCTGCAAAATAGAGCCCACAATCACATCCAATCTTGATCTGTCCTTGGTGGCTCTGCGCCTCAAATCCATCTGTAAACTGCAATGATTCCCGAGGACGTGTTTCACACAGGGGGTGGAGTGGGGTGAGGGTTGCAAAACATTGTTGGGCGTTCAGCTGCTTTACTGAGATGAGAATGTGCTGACCAAGTAATGCATAGATCCAGGAGGTGGGTGGGGTGGAGGGCTTAGCTGTGTCCTTGGACATAGCTAGCTGCCTGGAGACACGTGTACGCCCATGATCTTGGCAGACTTCAGCTGTTTTCTTCATTTAAAACCTCCAATACGGGCTGTGGGCTTTGGTGCAGGCAGCAAGAGGGAGCTGGGGTGCAGATTTATTCAAAATGCTCTCTGAAAGTCTACGTACGTGCCAGACACTCTTAAATGTTGGCAGTAAAACAAAGAACAAGCGGTCAACATCCACCATTGTGTGTGTTATGGGTGTGTCAGTCATTGGGGGACTAGACGTGGACAAAGAAATTGATGCACAGCGTCAGGTTGTGAGAGGAGGTACCCAAAGAAGGAAGCTGGGTGAGACGCTAGAGAAGGGGCAGGCGGCCACTGTTGTTGCCAGGTGGGGATGGACTCAGTGCAGAACTCTGGGCAGATGATGTTTGAGGTGAGAGAGTCCTCAGGAACATGAGAGAGAAGGCTAGAACTGCCACATGAAGCAAGTAGAAAGACAGGTCACCCCGCTGAATTTGAATTTCAGAGAAACAACCAATACATGCATCATTTGGGACCTACTTGTACTAAAATTATTTAGTTCATTGCCACGCACACTAACTCAGGGTCAGGGCCAACACACGCTTCTTTTTTTTACAGAGACAGAGAGACAGTCAGAGAGAGAGACAGATAGTGACGGACAAGAAGGGAGAGAGATGAGAAGCATTAATTCTTCGTTGTGGCAACTTGGTTGTTCATTGATTGCTTTCTCACATGTGCCTTGACCCGGGTAGGGGGTACTGCAGAGCGAGTGACCCCTTGCTCAAGCCAGCGACCTTGGGGTCATGTCTTTGATCCTATGTTCAAGCCAGCGACCCCATGTTCAAGCCTGCGACCTCAGGGTTTCGAACCTCGTCCTCTGCGTCCCATTTTGTCGCTCTATGCACTGCGCCACTGCCTAGTCAAGCAACACACGCTTTTTAATAGGATCAAGTTCAGAGTCTTCTTGAGGTTCATCAACCTGATTTTTTCCTCCCCTTCTTTTTGACATCACAGTATGTCCCAGGCAACTTTCCACATCCAAACATACCACTCTGCACACAACTTTCGACCAGCTGCTTACAATTCTACCGTATGGATACAGCACCCTTTGGATTCCCACTCCTGTATCGATGGACAGAATATATCCAAGACTTGGCAATTCTCAAATAAAATGGGTGCTTTTGTGAGTACTTCTGTAGGATTAATCGCTGGAAAGATGTGTTCAGTGTCACATGTAATGTCTACTCAAAATGGTGCTAAATCCTAGGCCCTGGCCGGTTGGCTCAGCAGTGGGGCATCGGCCTGGCGTGCGGGGGACCCGGGTTCGATTCCCGGCCAGGGCACATGGGAGAGGCGCCCATTTGCTTTTCCACCCCCACCCCCCTCCTTCCTCTCTGTCTCTCTCTTTCCCTCCCGCAGCCAGGGCTCCATTGGAGCAAAGATGGCCCGGGCGCTGGGGATGGCTCCTTGGCCTCTGCCCTGGGCGCTAGAGTGGCTCTGGTCGCCGCAGAGCGACGCCCCGGAGGGGCAGAGAATCGCCCCCTGGTGGGCAGAGCGTCACCCCCTGGTGGGCGTGCCGGGTGGATCCCGGTCGGGCGCATGCGGGAGTCTGTCTGACTGTCTCTCCCTGTTTCCAGCTTCAGAAAAATACAAAAAAAAATGAAAAAATACAAATGAAAAAAAAAAATGGTGCTAAATCCTACAAAATCATCCTCCAAGAGGTCACGCCCTGAAAACCCTCACTCCCTGTGGATAAGCATACTCACTGCTGCCCTAACCAACTCTGGTCTTCTTCAATATATATATTTAGAGAGACAGGCAGGGAGAGAGAGACAGGAACATTGAGCTATCCAACCAGGCCTAATTATATATATATATATATATATATATATATATATATATATATATATTAATTTTAGAGAGAAAGAAACATCAATTTATGGTTCCACTTATTTGTGCATTTGTTGATTAATTCTTGTATGTGTCCTGACCAGGAATGAGCCCACAACTGTGGCCTATTGGCATGACCCTCTAACCAACTGAGCTACCCAGCCCGGGACTATCCACATTTTAATATTTTTGTTTGGTCTGAAAGTTGAGTCTGGCATCAGACTGTGGCTTTGCTCTGCTTTGATTTCTGTCACCACCCAAGAAGTTGCACCTCCTTTCCTTACTTTCCTGGCCTTTTTGTCTCTTCTGTTATTTCCCTATTTATCATGTTATTCCCCCTACCTTCTTCATCTTAAACATGTAGGCACCATCTCTCCTGCGTCTCAATTTCCCTCCAGTCTTCTTCCCAGCTTTTCCCACTTGACCCAAACCAACTTGTCAAGGATCACAGTTTCGACTTCAGATGCAGAGTGAGACAAAATGGCTGCGCTGGAGGGTCTCCAGTGGAAACCGGCCCCAGCAGGATCTCAGGACCGCAATGTGCCAAACAGCCGCCAAGCTGTGGATTAAAGTCTTTCTTCCATCTGGAACTTGGCGTCTACGAAAACAGTGACCCCATTGTGAGTTTTCCCAGAAAGAGCTGCGTGTTGCCTGGCTACAAGGCAATGTATATATATGACTTGGCAGCGGGCCTGGCTTTTGTAGCTCAGAGGAAAATTCCAGGGTGGGATGCAGGCTGAGATTCCAGGGACAAATCAGTGGAAAGGTTTTAACCCCTTCTTCTCAGGAAGCTGGAGCTGAAAAGGGGCTTTCCTGGTCCATCCAGGTGACCCAAACAAACCATGTCGTCAGTTGTCTATGGAGGGTCTTTGGTGTCCTATCTTGCAAAATGGGCATTGCCGGACTCAACATGGTGGTAAGTGACGTAGCCTCTGGGAGATTCATGACCCACCTGGTCCCATCCTGGATTCCACATCTGGGGACCTGGTATCCGGAACCGGGGCCTCTGGAATTCAACATCCAGCACCCAGTATCCAGAAGAGGGTCTTGCTGTTCCGACACGGCCTGGCTCAGACCACTAGTGTTGTGGGTTTGGGGATACTGGTTTGTTGTCATAAACTTGAGGTCAGTTATACTCATCTTGGTTGGGTTGTGTTGAACAGTCAACTTATAGTAACTGCCTCAACAGGGTGGGAAGATGGTGTAGCGATGTCCTGTTTCTCTTCCTTCCTTAGTATACTTAGAGTGGGTCGCCCTTCTTGTAACCCTTCTAGCTCCAGTGACATCTTACCCTACTGATTCTGCTTATAACTCTACTGTGCCTTCCCTACTAGTTAATACTCAACACGGGATTTACCAGCCCCTGAGGTCTTGTTTCCAAGCTCCCCACTGCTGACCACACCTTGGCCTCACTGGCCTTCATTTTGTTCTCTGATGGACCAAGGGACTTAGTTCCCTCCTGCAAGCCACCATCCCCTCAGATCAGGAGGTACCCTCTCATCCTGTGGGGCTCTGGTTAAGTGTCTTCTTCTCAAGAAGGTTCCCCAACTGTTCCATCTAAAATAGCAAGTAAGCCCTGGTCAGGTAGTTTGGTTGGTTAGAGCTACATATCTCCTGATATGTTGGGGTTACAGGTGATCCCTGGTCTGGGCACATTCAGGAATGACCAGTGACTGACTGCATGGGTGGGTGGAACAACAAATCCATGTTTCTCCCTCTCTCTCCCTCTCTCTTTTTTCTCTCTCTCTAAAATCAATGGATTAAAATAATAATAGTAATAAAAACATAGCCGCTACATCTAGACCTCCAATCCTGCCCTCAGTCGCAGACCCTCAATGCCCCTGGGGTTCCCTGTAGATGTCCTCTACCTCCAACACATCCTGTATCAAACTAACCCCCCCCCCCGTGTTACTCGGAAAATGATCTTCTACTCACATTGAGCTGGGTGGGCACCAATTGGTTTGCCTGCCCAACGTCCACTCCCCTTTGTTCTGGTCAGATGTTTTCCATTTTATTTGGGGAGCCAGGCTTCCCCCATGTGCCCAGCCACTGTAGTTTGAGTGGAGATGAGATCACTTCCTGATCTGGAAAGACATGTCCCAAGTCTGGCCAGTCAGCATCTCAGGCATCAATTTGTGAATGGGTCTGGAAACTTTAGCGGAACTATTGGGATAGAAGTGCTCTGTTTCCACAGTGGTTGTTGAGCTGGTAACACACACACCTGGAGCTGTTAGGAGACATATTTACCACCTGTGGAAAAAAGCCTGTAGCAGAATGAACCCAGATCAGAGATTAGCAGATCCCAGAGACTGAGACAGAAAGATCCCATCCTGATGACATCATTTGAAGTGCTGGGTCTAACTGTACCTGAAGCACTTTGAACTTTATGGGTGTTGAGCCAATTCATTCCTGTTTATTTTAAGCCAATTTGAGTTTATTTTTCTGGCACTCACATCTGAAATATGTGAGATGGATGAAACCCCTATGGTAACCCTTTGTCACCACCCTGTTTCTAACATTAAAGTCAACCCTGACTTTTTTCTTCTCCATTCCTTGGTTCCCAAGAGTTACCACGTCTCGTGGAATCTACCCCATAAATGCATCTCCCATCACTCACACTTTTCTTTTTTCTTTTTGTATTTTTCTGAAGTGAGAAGCAGGGAGGCAAAGGGACAGATAGGGACAGACAGACAGGCAGGGAGAGAGATGAGAAACATCAATTCTTCGTTGCAGCACCTTAGTTGTTTATTGATTGCTTTCTCATATGTGCCTTCACGGGGGAGGGGGCTACAGCACAGCGAGTGACCCCTTGCTCAAGCCAGCAACCTTTGGGCTCAAGCTAGTGAACTTGGGCTTCAAGCCAGCAACATTTGGGCTCAAGCCAGCGACCATGGAGTCATGTCTATGATCTCACACTCAAGCCAGCGGCCCTGCACAAAACCAGATGCGTCCGCGCTCAAGCCAGAGACCTTGGGGTTTTCAACCTAGATCCTGTGCATCCCGGTCCGAAGCTCTATCCATTGCACTACCTCCTGGTCAGGCTTTTTTGTTTTTAAATGCTCCTAGCACGTTTATTTGTTTTACTGATGAGAGAGAGAGAGAGAGAGAGAGAGAGAAACACTGATTTCTACTTACTTACACATTTATTGGTTGTTTCTTGTATGTGCCCTGACTGGAAATCGAACCCACAACTTTGGTGTGTTGGGATGATCTAACCGAGCTACCAAGTCAGGGCCTGTACCTCAGTTTCTTTGTCTGCAAAGCAGAGGTGATGATTAAAATAAAAAGTGTGGCCTCATAGGACTGTGAAGAGGATAAAGTAAGAGAATCTCTGCAAAATACACAAAACCATGCTTAACATTTAATCAGCCCCAAGTAAGTGTGAGCTTTGACTTCGCCCCCATTTGCTGAATGTTGACTAGAAGGAAGTGGATAAAAATACTTGCTACTCCACTAGACACATGTGAGTAAAGAGAGAACACATGATTGTGGATCTGAACTAAGCTGATTTATATATGTCACTATCTGAACACGTCAGTATTTCTTTCTTTTTTCTTTAGTGAGAGGAGAGGAATCAGAGACAGACTCCGCATGTGCCCCAGCTGGGATCCACCCCGCAAGCCCACTAGGGGGCATTGCTCCATTGTAATGGGAGCCATTTTTTAGTGCCTGAGGCAGAGGCCATGGAGCCATCCTCAGCGCCCGGCGTGCCAACTCATTCCAATCGAGCCATGGCTGCAGGAGGAGAAGAGAAGAGAGAGAAAGAGAGATAAATGTGAGAGGGGGAGGTGTGGAGAAGCAGATGAGTGCTTCTCCTGTGTGCCCTGGCTGGAAATCGAACCCACGTGCAGCCAATGCTCGACCAATGAGCCAACCAGCCAGGGCCCAGCATTTCTTGCTTTCTTATAACAGCTACTCTGTATCCAACTCCACATGTTGTCTTGACCCACCAAGCATTCACTATATGGAGTCTAAGATAACCCCTTCTCTCATTCTTATCTCCTGTTTCACCATGGGCAGACTCCCCACCCTGCTGGCTCCAGGAGTGGGCAGTGGACTCAGGTCTAGCCAAGGAGAGCATAACTTCTTGGACCCTGTGATTGTCTCAGGGCAGGCACATCATTCAAGTAAGGTCCCCAGGGAATGAATACCAGCTAGGAGGTGAGGGTTATTGGGAATCATCTTGGAGGCTGGCAACTACAAGGAGGACAGTGAAGTAGGAAGAAGGTCAGAAGAGAGCATCGTCCTGGAGTTCTGGTGAAACCAATCCGCGCTACATCCTGACTCTATCAAGGGGGAGGGAATGATATACTGTCACGTACTTCTGAGCGCTGAAACTCCACCATTGGGTTTCTCTGTGTGGGGGTTATTGGTGCCTTTCAGTAAGATGGTGCAGATGAAAGCTTGATTGGAATCAGTTAAGATACAAAAAGTGGGGGTGGGGGTTGGGGGTGAACACACAATGCAATATACAACTGATGTGTTGTAGAGTTGTGCAGCTGAAACCTGTATAATTTTATTAACCAGTGTCACCCCAATACAATCAATTAAAAATTTGATGGGGCCCTGCTGGTTGGTTTAGCAGTAGAACATTGGCCTAGCGTATGTATGTCCTGGGTTGATTCCAGGTCAGGGCACACAGGAGAAGCGCCCATCTGCTTCTCCACCCCTCTCCCTCTTGCTTCTCTCTCTCTCTCTCTCTCTCTCTCTCTCTCTCTCTCTCTCTCTCTCTCTCCCTTCCTCCTCCTCCTCCTCCTCCTCCTCCTCCTCCTCCTCCCATAGCCATGACTCAATTGGAGCAAGTTGGCCCTGGGTGCTAAGGATGGCTCCATAGTCTGCCCCTCAGGTGCTAAAAAATGGTTCTGGTTGCAACAGAGCAAGGGCCCCAGATGGGCAGAGCATCACCCCCTAGTGGGCTTGCCAGGTGGATCCCAGTCCGGGTGCATGCGGGAGTCTGTCTCTGTCTCCCCAACTTCTCACTAAAAATTAAAAAAAAAATGATGAAAAAAGAGAGAGAAGAATGACGTGGAAGTAGAGGGACTGTGGAGTTAGCTCTGAGGGAGAAGGGAAAAGGTGCAGTAGCTGAAAAGATATGGGGTCACGGCGGCGGACTCTTTAGGATGGGATATATTGCACACATACGGGTGTATGTCTGAGGACTGAGGGGAATGTTCCAGCAGAGGAGGAGGTGATGGTGATGCAGGGAAAGGAAGAATGCTAGAAGGATGCCCTTAAATGGAGAGGAGAACGGGGTCCACGTGCAGGGCGTGGCCTTGGAGAAGAGCACAGCAGTGCATCCGTAGGAGGAGAAAAAAGGTGATCGGGATCCAGAGGCAGGTCTGCAGGTTCTGTTAGAAGAATGTGGCAGTTCCCTTTGGACTCCAACAGTATTTGAGAAGAAGGTTCTGGCACCAAGTGGTGCACCATAACGCCACACCTTGAACACCGGGCTTTGCAACATGTCAGGAACAAGGCAGGACTGTGCAGTGGGTTTAAGAACCAGGACTAACCCTCCCAGACCAGCTAGCTGGGTTTCAATCTTGGCTGTGCTGTATACTAGCTCATAGTGGGCAGGTGACCTCTCCCCTTCATGATTTAGTTTCCTTATGTAAAAAATATATATATAAATAAATAAAAGGAACTCTGAAAGTATCCACCAACGGGCTATCGTGAGAACCCGTGGGGATAGAGCATGCTTAGCTCACGTATTTTATATCTTTGATGAATGTTACTTACTGCAAGAATGAGGAAAATTCAAGAAAAAAGGTATTGTGGCCTGACCTGTGGTGGCGCAGTGGATCAAGCATCGACCTGGAACACTGAGGTCTCCGGTTCAAAACCCTGGGCTTGCCTGGTCAATGCACATATGGGAGTTGATGCTTCCTGCTCCCCCCCCTTCTCTCTCTTTCTATGTCTGTCTCTCTTCTTTAAAATGAATAAATAACTAAACAAAAAAGAATAAAAGTATCAGGAAAGTGTGTAGGGTTTATAAAAAAGTACGTCCTTCACTTACTGCAGATGGTTATTATAAAGCACATAGGTACCTAAATATACAGTGCAATATTATATAGACTAATCTTATACAGAATGACGTAAACATGTGTATCACCTATAAGACCGTTCTATATACTCTATTTCTCCATGTATAAGATGCTCCCACGGCTAAGACGCACCTTAATTTGGGGGCCCAAAATTTGAAAACGTATAACCTAAAGTTATTGAACTCCGGTTGTAATCATCATAAAATGCATACCACTCCTCATCACTGTCAATACTCCCATCCATGAGCTTGTCCTCATCTGTGTCTGATGACCAATCCCTGTCTTTATAGATTGCCTCATCCTCAGTTCCATCTATCGCATTGAAAATGCCTAAGGTGACCAATCGTCCTCCTTTAGGGAGGACAGTCCTTCTTTTGTAAGTTCCGTCCTCCCTCAAAAAGTGTCCTACCTGTCCTCCTTTTTGATATTGGAAGACTAATCTGTAAATGTTCGTATTCGATCGATGCAGTCGACCCATTGAGTGGGATGTGACATGTTTGTATCTAAGTGAGTACTTTGTTCTTACAATTATTATTAAAAATGAATAGGCATGTAAGCATAATGACAATATAAAATATGACAAATGTTTTTATTATGCATTGATCATATTCTAGTGTCTTATTGTTGCCATGAATACAATGTTTTTTTTATTTACAATATTGTTTTCTTCAATTTATTTTTTTCCTTTTCTTTGTAAAAAAGTTGGTCACCTCAGAAATGCTACATTTCTTGCCTGACCAGGCAGTGGTGCAGTGGATTGAGTGTCGGAGGACCCAGGTTCGAGACCCCCGAGGTTGCCAGCTGAGCGCTGGCTCATCTGGTTTGAGCAAAAACTCACCAGCTTGGACCCAAGGTTGCTGGCTCGAGCAAGGGGTTACTCGGTCTGCTTAAGGCCCACGGTCAAGGCACATATGAGAAAGCAATCAATGAACAACTAAGGTCTTGCAGCGAAAAACTGATGATTGATGCTTCTCATCTCTCTCCATTCCTGTCTGTCTGTCCCTGTCTATCCGTCTCTCTGACTCTCTAAAAAAAGTGATGCTACACTTCTTAAATGAAAATCTATAACCACTGTATATGACACACCCAGTGTTTAGACCCCACATTTTTCGAAAAAGGTGCATCTTATACATGGGGAAATATGGTAATAAGAAATACAAACTATAGTAACCTTGCTGTAGCCTCTGCTCACAGCTGGCTACCCATTGCAGTGGACACTGTGATACAACGTGCTTGGTTGGCGTGAACCAGCTGAGAAATCTTAATACAGATGAATTTACACAGAAACTTATACAGAACTTATATGCAGAAATCTTAACGATGAACTGGGAATCGGCTATTGATTGACAATTGAACAGGGAGCCATTAAATATGCAGTTGTCTTTTGTCTTTCCCCCCCAAAGCTAGCAAAAACCGGCTCAATCCGGAAAAATGCGTTAACCTTCCATGGTCAGGCTCGGATCCTGGCCTCTTCATTCCCTGCTAATTGTCTGGGGTTTAGGGGACCCTGAGGTTTTATTTTTTTGCACCCCACCCAGAACAATGCGCTGCCCTGCGAGCTGGGGGTAGGGAAAAAGTAGGCTATTCATGTGTCAAATGGTTGAAAAGGGGAGGGAGCCTCTCGGGGAAATTGCTTCTCTTCCACCATCCCCCCACTCCACCCCCATTCCCTTTTTTCCACTCGCCCTCCCCTTCCCCTCAGAGGGTGTATACCCCTCGAGGGTGACCAAGAACCTCATTGGAAGGCCACAGCTCTAATGACCTCCAGGTCTCAGATTGATTTTGGGAGCCTCCAGCTTTCTGGCGCACTCCATGTCCCCTGGGACGCTCCCAGGCAGCTACCCCAGACTGAGGGGCGCCAGGAGCCTCCTTTTTCCTTAATCCCTGCAGCTGGGACAGGGAGGCCCCTGCAAAGGGCTTGGAAGCAGGCCTGTTCCCCTGACTCGTCCACCCCTCTCGGTAGGTGGGGGAGGAAGGGGGTGGCTGGGCTGCGTGCCCTGCACAGCGAGCCCAAGTGACCCCGGCTCAGTGAGGGCAATCTTTGCTAGGAAGGGAAAGAAAGTATAGATTGTGACTGTTTCCATAATCCAGGGATGGGGGTGGGGGTGGGGGAGACCTTGACCCAGAATCATGTGAATATATTCGGGAAAAAGCAAAGGTTTTCCATACCCAGGAAGGGAGTTAAACACTGACCCTGCCTCCCCTGCCATCCAGGCAGCAGCAGCAGCAGCAGGGAACCCGATAAAGCTTTCTTTGTAGGCAGTGAGGAAGACGCAGGCAGCAACCAGTTTTCTACTGTCTTTCTAGCCTCAGCCTACCCTGAGCACCCCAAGGGCCTCTCGTTTCTGCATACCAGAGGAGGGGCACTGGGGAGGGGGGGGGCAAAGGGAGGTGGGGGGGTCTCACCTCATTAACCCTGCAATCAAAGAGCAAGAAGGCTCCCACGCTCCCTGCTGCCCTGGTGCAGAGACCCCTCTGGGGCAGCTGGAGTTACAGTCTGTCCCTTAGATTCCCTGTGACTAAGGTAACCAACTTTTTACAATGAAAAGGAGGACAAAAATGAATTGAGGAAAACAAGATAGTAAATAAAAGAAACATGTATTCATGGCAACAATAAGACACTAGAATATGATCAATGCATAATAAAAACATTTATCATATTTTATATTGTCATTATCCTTACATGCCTATTAATTTCTAGTAATAATTGTAAGAAAAAAGTACTCATTTAGATACGAAGGCGTCATATCACACGCGATGGATCGACTCTGCATCGATCAAATATGGTCATTGACAGATTAGTCTTCCAATATCAAAAAGGAGGACAGGTAGGAGGACACTTTTTGAGGGAGGACAGAACTTACAAAAGAAAGACTGTCCTCCCTAAAGGAGGACGATTGGTCACCTTACCTATGACAGTCTAGCGACAAGTGGGTCTTGCTCCCCCTCCACGTTGGTGATGGGTGGAATTCAGAGACACCCCCCCACACCGCATGCGTGGGAGAGGCAGGGGTGAACTATGAATCAAATTCTGTCAGACACGTACAATGGACAAGTAGTTTGCATTGCTTACTTCCCGGGGTTCAAGACTAGAGAGTTGTGGAAGTTCGTGAAGATAGGTTTTTTTTTCTCCTGCATTCGGGAGTGGGGAGCTCTGACTAGGAAAGTCAACGTGATTTTTAGAAAATAATTGGAGACAGGCAATGATTCCTCTGATATGACACTAAAAGCACAGGATACAAAGGCAAAAGTAGACATGTGGGACATCTGACAATTTTTGTGCATCAAAGGAAACCATCCACTAAGGGGAAGGGGGCAGTCAGTGGAACTGGAGAAAATATTTGCAAATGATATATAGCTGATAAGGAGTTGATATTCAAAATATTTAGGCCCTGGCTAGGAAGATCAATTGGTAAGAGCATTGTCCCAATATGCCAAGGTTCCAGGTTCAATCCCTGGTCAGGGGACATACAAGAATGAACCAATGAATGTGTGAGTAAGTGGAACAACAAATCGATGTGTCTCTCTCTCTCTCAAATCAATAAATAAAAAATTAAAAGTTCCACAAAATACATAAAGAACTCCTACACAAATAAATAAATAAGTCTGGTTTTAAAATGGGCAAATGACTTCAATAGACAGTTATCCAAAGATGATATGCAAATAGCCAGCAGTACGTGAAAAGGTGCTCAACATCACGAATTACCAAAAAATGCAAGTAAAAACCACATGAGACATCCCCTCACATTCATTAAGATGGCTATTATTTTTTAAATATGTATGCTCCTTTTCCATAAAGACTGTATGAATAAGAGTTATTCGGATGAAAAACATAAAATAAATAAGTAAGTAAGTGTTGCCAAGGAGTGGAGAAATCGGAACCGTTGTGCCCTGCTGCTGGGATTATAAAATGCTACCATTGCTATGGAAAACAGTATGGAGATTCTTCAAAAAAAAATTAAAAATATAACTACCCTATGATCCAGAAGCTAAGCCTCTGGGTATATATCCAAAGAGGCAAGGCAGGATCTCAAAGAGATATTTGCAGACCCATGTTCATAGGTGCACTATTCACAATAGCTAAGAAGTGGAAGCAACCCAGGTGGACATCAGTGGATGAACAGATACACAACCTGTGGTCCATCCACACAACGGAATTGCATTCAGACTGTTAAAAGGAGGGAGGTTCTGACGTATGTGACAACAGGTATGGACCTGAAGGAAACGATGGTAAGTGACACCCCCCGGTCATAAAAAGACAAAGTCTGCATGATCTCACATATCTGGTATCCCTAGAGGAGTGAAATTTGTAGAGCCAGAAGGTAGAATGAGGGGTGCAGGGTACTGGGAGAGACAGGGGGAGGGACAAAGAATGAGTGTTTAATGAGTTTATAAGTCACCTAGAGACCACATCAGTTATCCACGTCAAAGAATAGGTGTTCATCATGATGGAAATGGGCCCACCAGTGGGGTGACAGACACTGTTGGAAGGTGTCAGGGGCTCTGGTAGCTGGCTGGCCTTCTCAAAAAAGACCCCTCCAGAGAGGTGACATTTAAGCTGAAACTTGAATGACAAGTTGGGTGGGGTTCAGTGGGAAGAACGTATAATATAACTGTTATTTCTATCTTTTATTTATTTTTATTTTTGTATTTTTCTAAAGTGAGAAGTGGGGAGGCAGAGAGACAGACTCCCGCATGTGCCCGACTGGGATCCATTCGGCATGCCCATTAGGGGGTGATGCTCTGCCCATCTGGGGCATTGCTCTGTTGCAACCGGAGCCATTCTAGCACCTGAGGCAAAGGCCATGGAGTGGTCCTCAGTGCCTGGGCCAACTTTGCTCCAATGGAGCCTTGGCTGCGGGAGGGGAAGAGGGAGACAGAGAGGAAGGAGAGGGGGAGGGATGGAGAAGCAGATGGGCATTTCTCCTGTGTGCCCTGGCTGGGAATCGAACCCGGGACATCCACACATGGGGGCTGACGCTCTACTGCTGAGCCAACCGTCCAGGGCCTGTTATTTCTATCTTAATTATTCTCAATTCCCAGAGAGACCGACTGAAGTGACGGTGGCCATCCGCAGGAGGAATCTTTTCACCAGGAAATATTCCTCCAGCAGGGAGCAAGGGGAAGCAGGACCCTTCACATGCAAGCTCCACCGCTCAGCAGCTGCATGCTTGCCTGCCCCTCCCGGCCTTGGTGATGTTTGTTCTAACATGCCTGAAAGATACCACAACACCCTGCGAATGACCGGTGGATAGGATGCTTGAGCAGCACAGAACGGGGAAACCATCCAATGGGGAGCTGTTGCTGGGCTGAGAGCTCCCTCAGAGAGGGGCCACCCACGTGTCCCCATTTGTTGACCCTGCAATGTATTGTTGGGTGAAATGACAGCTGTGGGGTAGTGGACGGGCCCTAGGCAGGAAGAATCAGGAGGAACTAAGGTAGCGGCTTTGAAAGGAGTATGTCGTGGGGAGCTGGCCTCGCCCCCAGTTCACCCTTTACAAATAAGACGGTTTTATTCTCTCATACTAAAAGGAGCACGTCCCCCTTGGGGCTCCTTTAGGATTTACAGAAAAAATATATAAAGGGAAAACAAAATGAAAACCACTTCTAAGCAGACCCACCAGATGTAACTCTGGAAATAGTTTGGAATATTTTTCATCCATTCTTTTCAAGGCAAATATAGTCATGAAAACCACTTTTAATGAAATTGTGAGTACCATTCATTCATTCATTCCTTTAATAGTTTTTAACGGAGTGCCAGCTATGTGCAAAGCATTGTTTTAGGTGTCAGGGAGACAGCAGGGAACAAGACAGACAAAGTTACCAGCCTTTGGAGTTAGCATGCTGCAGGATATGCACATCATATTTTTCATTCAACACGATCTCCTCAGCATTATAGCATACTCTCATGAAACATTCTTTAGAGACAAAAACCGTAAGATGACAGCTTAAAATTTCATCTTTGGGATGCCGTCATATGTATTTACCATTCAGAAATTATAGGGGGCCCTGGCCGAGTATCTCAGTGGGTTACAGCGTCACCCCAATACACCAAGGTGGTGGGTTCTATCTTTTGTCAGGACAAGTACAAAAATCAACCAATGAATGCATGATAAGTGGAACAGCAAATCGATGGTTCTCTCCCTCCCACCTCTCTCCCTTTCTCTCTCTTTCAAAGCAATCAATCCATCAAAAAAAAAAATTTAAAGAGAATTGAGTGGTCTTTCAGCGCTTTTCCAGTTTTTTTTCATTAATGTAAAAAAGAAGAGGAACGACAGTGCTTGTACATGCATTGTTCTGCACCGCCCTTGCTGTTTCCTTCGTTAATGAGACTCTCCAGGGGCAGAATTATTTGGTCAATGGGAAGAAATCATTGAAGCCTCTTGACATAATCAGACCCCAGACAGATAACTGCTCTTAAGAGTTAAGGATATGTAGCCCTTTTTAAAAAAAAATTTTTTCTCTATATAAAAAAATTTAGATTAGTAACTTAACAATAGAGTATTCCCTTGTTAGAGTGTTGTTATACTTTGAAGTTGTGAGTGTTCATTGATTAATAATATTAATTCTGATACTAATAAGTAGACCTTATTGTTGCTTTAGTCATTCAGTCTATAAACATGAATTGAGTTCTTGCGATATGTCAGGGATGGTGTGGGTGGAGGTGTTTTATGTTGGCTAGTTTTTGTTTTTAAGCAGAGGTTTTTTTTTTGGGGGGGGGAGATGGTAACAGACAGCTAAACAAATGCCCAAACTTCTGATATTTTCTTGAACCATAACCTCATTTTAAAAACTTAAAAAACAAACAAACAAAGCTTTAAAAATACTTATAGTTGAAAAGATGAAATATTTTCTAAAGGAAAGCAAAATTGATTTTTTTCAGTCAATTTATGTAAGTAACTGAAAGAATGTTCATTCGCACAGCTATTCAATTTTCAACTTCTTTTTTTTATTTCTTCAGAGACTAGAAATGAAAGCTGAACTTTCTTGCCTTTTAAATTTCCAAACAACCTGATCAGTTTAGAATGCCTTATTCTAAAGGAAGAACATTATCTATCTATCTATCTATCTATCTATCTATCTATCTATCATCTATCAATCATCTGTTTGTCCGTCTGTCCATCTATCTAGACTTTGTCACATTCAGAAACTGCAATGTACCTGAAATCTTGATATCAAATAGTCCTTGTTCTCATCACTATTCTCTTTCCCTTCAGGTCTTCCCCCACTCCACCCTTGCACACATGTCACACACATCATTCTGTGACTTTATTGGCACACTTAGTCTACTACATCTGATTTTATGTCCCTCCTTGTCTAATGTAGAATTCATGGTCCATTTCAACAACTCTGTATTCATGTTCTATTCACATGTAACAAATCATCACAAGCTTAGTGGCTTAAAACGATACCCATTTGTCATCTGACAATTCTGTTAGTCAGAAATCCAAGCACCTTCAATTGGGGTTTTTGCTCAGGGTCTCACGAGGCTGAAATAAAAGTCTGGGCTAGGCTGGAATTTTCCCTGGTGGCTTTTGAAGAAACCACTTCTACATTCCTCCTTCATCATTTCTTTTTATTATTATTTTTTGTATTTTTCTAAAGTTATAAGTGGAGAGGCAGAGAGACAGACTCCCATATGCGCATGACCAGGATCCACCCAGCATGCCCACCAGGGGCGATGCTTGGCCCATCTGGGGTGTTGCTCTGTTACAACTGGAGCCATTCTAGCACCTGAGGTGGAGACCATGGCGCCATCCTCAGCGCCCGGACCAACTTTGCTCCAGTGGAGCCTTGGCTATGGGAGGGGAAGGAGAGATAGAGAGGAAAGAGAGGGGGAAGGGTGGAGGAGCAGATGGGCGCTTCTCCTGTGTGCCCTGACCAGGAATTGAACCCAGGATTTCAATGCCGAAGCTCTACCTCTGGCCCAACCAGCCAGGGCCACTTTCATCATTTCTGATGATAGCAGCCAGGCTCCAAGATGGCACTCAGCCATCCTCACCTCCTTGCGAAGTGCTCTCTCACGCTGAGCAAGGATGACCCGTGCCACCAACAGCACATTGTGGAAATGACGGTGTGAGACTGCTCAGGTCACATTGTAAAAGACAGTGCAGCTTCTGCCTTGTTCTTTCTTGGATCAGACCCTCTGGAGAAAGCCAGCCGCCATGTTGTATGGACACTCAAGCAGCCCAGTGGAGATGCCGTTTGTGGGCGACCTGGGGCTTCCTGAGAACAGCCAGCATTCACTTGCCAAGCACTTGGGTGAGCCATCCAAGGTGGATCTCCCACCCTGGTCAAGTGGTCAGATGATTGGAGCCTTTGCCTACATTTTTGCTATTGTGGCAAAATACATATCACATCATACTGACCATCTTAACCATTTTCAAGTGTCCAATTCAGTGGTATTAAATACCTTCATTATGTTGTGCAACCATCACCACCCCCATTTCCAGAACTCCTTTCATCTTGTAAAACTGAAATTCTGTCCCCGACCTGTGGTGGTGCAGTGGATAAAGCATCCACCTGGAACACTGAGGTCGCTGGTTCAAAACGCTGGCCTTGCCCGGTCAAGGCTCACATGGGAGTTGATACTTCCTGCTCCTCCCCCCTTGTGTCTCCCTTCTCTCTCCCCTCTCTCAAATGAATAAATAAAAATCTTTAAAAAGAAAAAAGAAATTCTGTCCCCATTAAACACTAACTCCCTCTTTCCCCTCCCCCAGGCCTTTCTGTCACCATCCACCCACCATTCTACTTTCTAAACTATTTTGTGAGAGAGAGAAAGAGAGAGAGAGAGAGAGAGAGAGAGAGAGATTGTGGTGTTGCTCCACCTATCTATTCATTCACTGGTTGATTCTT
Source organism: Saccopteryx leptura (assembly GCF_036850995.1). Classification (NCBI taxonomy): domain Eukaryota; kingdom Metazoa; phylum Chordata; class Mammalia; order Chiroptera; family Emballonuridae; genus Saccopteryx; species Saccopteryx leptura. The sequence continues at coordinate 81,655,119 of NC_089505.1, read as the reverse complement.
ATATGCACCCTGATCTGGGATGGAACCTGCAACCTTGGCCTATCAGGATGACGCTCTAACCAACTGAGATACCTGCCCAGGGCCGCCACTCGACTTTCGGTCTCTCTGTGTAACCAAACAGAAAGAGAGTGTCTCCGCCCAGCCACAGCAGGGCCAAACACTGAACACTGACCGTTGCAGTAGAGGAATTAGGGTCGTTTTATCATGGGGGGGGGGGGCACGCAAGGAGTACGGGAAGCCGTAGTTTAAAACCCAGACTCCACAATGGCTTACAATCAGGGAGGGTGGTAAAAGCCAAAAGTCATATATAGTCATGAGGAAAGGGTTCAGGGTCATGGACTGTGTTGCCTGGTTAGTTCTTGTGCAAGCGTCAGCAATTTTCTCAATCTGATTTTCTTCAGTTCTTGGTGGCGTGTTGTCTTGGGTCCTTGGAACAGGGCCAGGTGGTCTCTCTTACTTACAGAGTTATGCAAGACATCTTGAGGATTTTGAGTCTTAGAAATATTATCTTAAGGGCAGAAAAGAAAAAAAGAAAGAAAAAACAGAGCTATACATCTTGTGCTTAAAAGGCTACATTCTTCTGTTATCTTAAGCATGGGATATTTTTCCGCTCATCTCTGAAACTTGCTTTACAGGGAGGCCTCCGGGCCCCATGACATGACTACATTCCAGTGTGGTTACAACTCTTAAGGGAGCTAATCTACTCATTTTAACTAAAAGCTAAATCCTTTTTTTTTTACATTGTTTTTAAATTGAATTTCTTGGAGTGATACTGATTCACATAATTATACAGGTTATAGGTGCCCAATTCTACAACACATTCTGTCCACCGTATTGTGTGTTCACCTTCTGAGGTCAAATCTTCGTCCGTCACTGTTTATCTCCCCTCTACTCTTCTCCACCTCTCCCCCAAAAAGCTAAGTATACAGTACATATTCTGTTCTGATTAGTTTCAACTGTAAGTACCTCATATAAATGGAATCATACAGTATTTGACTTTTTGAGACTGGCTTTACAAAGATTCCAGTTTCTCCATATCCTACTTATTTATTTATTTTCTTCTTTTCTAAGTGAGAGGAGAAGGGAGATTTAAAGACAGACTCCCTCACATGTTCTGACTGGGATCCACCCTGCGACCCCCATCTGGGGCAGATGCTCTGCCCATCTGGGGCCATGCTCGCAACAGAGCTATTTTTAGTGCCTGAGACAGAGCCATCTTCGGCATCCAGTGCCGATGGGCTCAAACCAATTGAGCCATCACTGTGGGAGGGGAAGAGAAAGAGAGAAGGGGGAGAGGGAGAAGGATGGAGAAGCAGATGGGTGCTTCTCCTGTGTGTCCTGATGGGGAATCAAACCTGGGACTTCCACATGCCTGGCTGACACCCAACTACTGAGCCAACTGGCCAGGGCTCAATTTCTCCATATCTTTGTCAACACTTGTTGATGGTTTTGTTGTTGTTGTTTTGTTTTGATTTGATAGTAGTAATTATCCTTATGGCTGGCATGAGGGTTTGGGGAAGTACCAGCTGTGGGAGGGTTTTAAGATGGGAGAGAGACACCTGTGCTTTCACATTTGTTGGGTGTCGGATGGGAGAATGGCTTTGAGGGGTAGAGAAGGATGCTGCCACAGGATTCTATCCTAGCCGTCTTTGGAGAGAAGGTGGCAAAGACGGCAGTTGGCTCTAGAGGAGGAGGGTGGGGAGGGACAGCAGTGAAGAGATTTGAGAGTGATCTTGATGGCAGGGATAGAATAAAAGACAGCCGTTGGGAGAGAAATTTATGGCTGAAAGTCTCACGAGAACATGAACAGGAGGCCCTGTGTCCCAATGACAATTTCAGGTCAACAGCCTTCCATGGAATTTCCACCCCTGATTCATGAGCTGACTGCCTGCTGGCTGGAGCCCAAATCATGTACACCAATGTCTAATCATGAATGAAGGGACCTGTTTCCTTGGAAGGGCACTGTGTGACCAGTATTCCGGAAAATGCCCATTTGCAAAATACTAAATGTAAAAAAGTGTGAAGACCAACCGTCTGTCTTACAATTACATCTGTGGGTGTTTTTTTGATTTTTGTTTTTGAGAGAGAGAGAGAAAAGCATCAACTCATTCTACTTAGTTGTGCCATTGATTACTTCTCATATGTGCCCAGATCATGGCTTCAACTTGCAACCTTGGGATCAAATGTGGTTCCTGGTTTTAATAAGTTCCCCCAGGCCCTGGCCATTTGGCTCAGTGGTAGAGCATCGACCTGGCGTGTAGAAGTCCCAGGTTTGATTCCTGGCCAGGGAACACAGGAGAAGTGCCCATATGCTTCTCCACCTCTTCCCCCTCACTCCTCTCTCCTTCTCTCTCTTCTCTTCTCTTCCCCTCCCGCAGCCATAGCTCGATTGGAGCAAGTTGGCCCTGAGCGCTGAGGGTGGCTCCATGGCCTCTGCCTCAGGTGCTAGAATGGCTCTCGTTGCAGCAGAGCAACGCCCCAGATGGCCAGAGCATCGCCCCCTGGTGAGCTTGCCAGGTGGATCCCAGTCAGGTGCATGCGAGAGTCTGTCTTTCTGCCTCCCCGCTTCTCACTTCAGAAAAATACAAATAATAATAATAATAAATTCCCTCCGATCTTCAGGGCACTGACTGTCTTACACCAGCATTTTCTAACGTGCTGAATGTACTAGAACAGTCAAAGTCTATAGACGAGGCTGCTCAAGCTTTTATGACTGTGTCACCTCCTTCCATGGTAGTAGCTTGAGGGGGGGGGGCAATTTGGGCCCCCAGGGGACACTTGCCAATGTCTGAAGGCAGTTTTGGTGGCACAGCTAAGGGTGGGTAGTGCTGCTGGCATCTAGTGGGTGTACGTCAGGGTTGCTCACAGCCTCAGAACAGCCCCCACCACTAGGAATGGTCCCGAATGTCAGTAGTACCGAAGGTGGACCCACCGAGCTACATGGACACCTCAACAAACACACGCACACGCACATGCACAGCAATGCTCATAGCCATAGTCTGTTTTTGCAATGAATTGCATCGTATCAGAGTTAGAAATACTGTACAAACATAGCTTCAAGGAAGGTCCAGTGCTCTCAAAGCTTATGAGTCTAATGGCTCTGAATGAAGGAGGTTGGCTTTTTCCTAAGAGCAATAGGGAGATGCTTATTTGTGTGGGAGACTGATTGGGGGGTGGGCAGGAAGGGGAAGCAGGGCACCATCAGGGGACCAGTGGAGTAAACCAGGAGAAAGATGAGGAGGAATAGACCAGGGGGCCGACAAAGGAGGTGTGAAGAGAACTGGTGCTTTGGGGGCAGAGTCAACAGGGCTCGCCACGGGTGGGATGGGGGAGACCATGGACAGGTTCTGTGCTGACAGCCATGCTTCTGCCTCGCCACGGGGATGGGCCTTCCCCTCCCCCCAAGAGACGTGGGGGTAGGACTTTGATTCACATGGGCTTTGGAAGTTAATAAGCAGCCAAGATCATGCTCCCTGAGACCAAGAAATCAATGCCTTCTGGAGTAGGAAGACCAGACCAGCTCAAACAGGATAGGGCTGGAAACAGCTCAGGCCATTGCTGCTGCTCTCTGTCCTGCAAGGGCTCCCCTTTACCCTGGGGGCAGATTTGGGGAGGAGATTGAAAAAGGGCTAGTGATCACTCTCTCCTGGAAGTGTGAGCCAGGTTTGGTCACACAGAGGTTCCAGGGTTCTTACTGCCACCCTACTGGGCTTGAGTGACCCAAAGGCCTGCTTTGCAGTTAATTCATTTGTGATTTCTAAAAGCAGTGTTTAGAATATTGCTCATCTGCATCACCGAGTTCTTTGGTGTCTCCTTAAGCTTTGGGAGACCCGCCTCATGGCTGCCCAAACCCTAATGCCCGGAGAAGGGCAGAGCGCTGGTTCTTACTTTGCAACTGGGAGGACAGGACATGCAGGGAGGGAGGACCCGGCTTTCCAGGGCTTGTTAACATGGAGGTGAAGGCTAGAGCATGGTAGAGTCGAAGGTTCACGATCCTCCGTTCCATCTCTGCTCAAGGAACACTAGCTTTCCCAAATTGATACTCTCTCTGGTTGGACGGGCAGGTTGGACGGGGATGGGCCATCCAGAATATAGAGAATTTATAAGGAATCTGGCTCAGATGAAGAACTCATGGCATGTGCCCTCCAAAACCAGAGATAACAAGGACTTGGCATCTCTCATTGGAGGAGAAGAATGTGCTCCCAGGAAAGCACGGATGGCTTAGAAACGCAGACATAATCTGGAACCATATATGTAGTTGTACTGTGTCAACAAAATATGAGGAGACCACTACTCTTTTATGGGATGAATTGTAGTATCCCTCCCCCCAAATTTCATACATTGAAGTCCTAAGCCCCCATCCCCTCAAGGACCTCAGAATGTATTTGGAGATAGTTAAGGTAAACTGAGGTCATTAGGGTCGGCGCTGGTCCAACAACTGGCGTCCTTATAAGAACAGGAGATTTGCACACATACAGGCACAGAGGGAGGAAGTCCCTCGTGTGATCTGCCCTCCCTGAGGACACAGGGAGGAGATGGCCATCCACAAGCCAAGGGGAGAGGAGACCTCAGGAGAAGCCAGCCCTGCTGACACCTTGAAGTCAGCATTCTTAGTTCTCATGACACAATGGTTCTAGAATCATGACACAATAAATGTCCCTTGTTGAAGCTGCTCCATCAATGGCACTTTGTTATGGCAGCCATGGGAGACAGGACACATAGTGCCGCATTTCTTTATTCTCCCTTCCTTCCTTCCTTCCTTCCTTCCTTCCTTCCTTCCTTCCTTCCTTCCTTCCTTCCTTCCTTCCTTCCTTCTTTCCTTCCTTCCCTCCCTCCCTCCCTCCTTTCCTCCTTCCTCCCTCCCTCCCTCCCTCCTTTCCTCCTCCCTCCCTCCCTCCCTCCCTCCCTCCCTCCCTCCCTCCCTTCCTTCCTTCCTCCCTTCCTCCCTTCCTTCCTTCCTTCCCTCCTTCCCTCCCTCCCTCCCTTCCTCCTTTCTTCTCTCTCCTTTCCTTCCTTCCTTCCTTCCTTCCTTCCTTCCTTCCTTCCTTCCTTCCTTCCTTCCTTCCTTCCTTCCTTCCTTCCTTTCTTTCTTCTTTCCTTTCTTCCTTCCTTCCTTTCTCTTTTTTCTTCCATAATAAGGGAAATTCATCTTATTGAATTTGATGAAATAGATGGCTAGTCAGGCCATCTCTCTGTGAAGCCAGACTGATTTTATATAATGTTTGGAGTTCAGAGGTCAAAAGGCCTCCAGTGATGTAAACAGATGGACATCCTCTCTGCACCTGGGATCTCTCGTGAGACCCTTATTGCATGGTTGGGACTCAGGGGACGTGCGTATCAGAGCGAGTCCATCCCCGATGGACTCCTTCATCGGGGAACTTTCCAAAGCACAGCGCCGACACGAATTGTTTGGTTTGTGAAGTGTGCAACAAGGCAAGCTATCAGCGATCAGTTGAACAGGTTTACATCAGATTCTGAGGGCTACTTGTTTCCCTGGCCGCAGGACACTTTGTCTTTTCCTGAGCTTGTGGAAACTTTCTTATTCTCAACTTGTCTGACAGTTGAGGCCCCCCACAAGACTGTCGGCTCCAAGAAAACAGGAATGTGATTTCATTTGCTCATCTAAATGTATCCCATGCCTGACCAGGCAAAGGTGCAGTGGGTAGAGCATTGGACTGGGATGAGGAAAACTCAGGTTCGAAACCCTGAAACCCTGAGGTCGCCAGCTTGAGCATGGGGTCGCTGACTTGAGAGTGGGATCATAGACATGACCCCATGGTCGCTAGCTTGAGCCCAAAGGTTGCTGCCTTGAAGCCCAAGGTCACTGGCTTGAGCAAGAGATCACTTGCTCTGCTGTAGCCCCCCGATCAAGGCACATATGAGAAACAAATCAATGAACAAACTGATGCTTCTCATCTCTCTCCCTTCCTGTCTGTCTGTCCCTCTCTGTCATAAAAAAGTAAATAAATAAATAAATAAACAAACAAATAAATAAATGTATCCCCGTAACTCAAACATGACTGACGTAAAGTGGGCACTCAATAAACACTGGAAATTGTTATTATTCCTTGCTCAGTGTTGTTATTCTTCTCTGAAGGTAGACATTTGGCTGCTCACTGGGAATGGCCGGTTCTGAACATCTGCACATCTTCAGCTTCGATACTTAAAAGTAGAAGAGCAGGAACTGGGAGAGAGTGAGGCCAGACCAGGATAACAGAAGGGGGCAAAGAAAGCACTAGGAGAACATGTCTTCAAGGAGGAGCAAGAGGTCAACTGTGTTGGCAGCCATGGTGAAGCCACAGAACCTGAGGCTGGAGAAGTGACCATTGGATTTGACAACGTTGTGGGTTTTCTTTTTTTGTATTTTTCCAAAGTTAGAAGCGGGGAGGCAGTCAGAGAGACTCCCGCATGTGCCGGACCGGGATCCACCCGGCATGCCCACCAGGGGGCAATGCTCTGCTCATCTGGGGTGTTGTTCCATTGTAACCAGAGCCATTCTAGCACCTGAGGCGGAGGCCATGGAGCTGTCCTCAGCACCCAGGCCAACTTTGCTCCCATGAACCCTTGGCTGCGGGAGAGGAAGAGAGAGATAGAAAGAAAGGAGAGGGGGAAGGGTGGAGAAGCACATGGGCACTTCTCCTGTGTGCCCTGGCTGGGAATTGAACCTGGGACTTCCACATGCTTGGCCGACACTCTACTGCTGAGCCAACCAGGCAGGGCCGCATTGTGGGTTTTTAAGAAATTTATTTCCATGATTTGAGAGAGAGAGAGAGAGAGAGAGAGAGAGAAAGGAAGGAAGGAAGAGAGAGAGAAGCATCAACTTGTTGTTCCATTTAGTTCCGCACTCATTGGGTTGTTTCTCACATGTTCCTTGACTGAAGTTCAAACCCACAACCTTTGCATGTTGGGGTGATGCTCTATCTACTAAGCAACCGGGTCAGGACCAACATTTTGGATTTTGAGCAGAGAAGTTTTAGGGGCATAAGGAGAGTGGAAGCTGTTTAGAAAGGATATGTCCGAAAATACAATCTAGTAAATTTGTGGTATAGCAAGGCCAATGGATCAGAAGATGACTGCCATTAAAAAAAAATACTTTGAGTCCTGGCTGGTTTGCTCAATGGTAGAGTGTTGGCCTGGTGTGTGGAAGTCCCAGGTTTGATTCCTGGCCAGAGCACACGGGAGAAGCGCCCATGTGCTTCTCCACCCCTCCCCCCACCTTCCTCTCTATCTCTCTCTTCCTCTCCTGCAGCCAAGGCTCCATTTGAGCAAAGTTGGCCCGGGCACTGATGACGGCTCCATGGCCTCTGCCTCAGGCACTAGAATGGCTCTGGTTGCAATGGAGCAATACCCCAGATGGGCAGAGCATCGCCCCGTGGTGGGCATGTCGGGTTGATTCCAATCTGGCACATGTGGGAGTCTGTCTCTCTGCCTCCCTGTTTCTCAATTTGGAAAAATACAAAAAAAAGAGAAAAAACAGGCCATGGAGGATGGGTTTGAGGGGGTAGAAATGCAAGGAGATAGGAGGTGACTAGAGGAATCCAAGCTGAGGGTAGGGGTGGCCTTTGTGTTATTGGAAACAGCGTGACCAGGTTTGAGTGAAGAGCTATGTTAGGAGGCAGAATTGGCCAGGCTGGTGATGGATGGGATATGTCAGGTGCGGAGGAGGCTGGCAAGGGCACCAACTTTCTGTCCTGGATCCCTGAGAAGAGTCACAGTTACATAAATACAAGTGGATGGCAAGTCCTCTCTGTGCAAGACCAGGGTCATATTTTCATGTCCATGACTGAGCAGAGAAGCTCGTGAGAAAGGCAGAGCCAAGCATGGAACGTCAGTGTGTGTGAGTGCCTGCGCAGGTGACAAATGATTACCCTTTGGGAAGAAAGAGGTTAACTCCTGAACACGGGACTAGCTACATTGTGTATGGAACTTAGAGCAAAGTGCAAACTGTTCAAAAGATGTGTGCATGAAGGTACTAAGATAAAACTTTCTTTTTTTAATTTTTTTTTTTTAAAGAGAGGAGAGGGAGAGAGAGAGAGAGAGAGAGAGAGAGAGAGAGAGAGGAGAGACAGAGAGAGAGAAGGGGGGGAGGAGCTGGAAGCATCAACTCCCATATGTGCCTTGACCAGGCAGCCCAGGGTTTCGAACCGGCGACCTCAGCATTTCCAGGTCGATGCTTTATCCACTGTGCCACCACAGGTCAGGCAAGATAAAACATTTTTTTCTTGCTAGTGCAGTTTCTCTCATGACTTGTCCTGGTGTTTCTCTCTCTCTCTCTCTTTTTTTTTTTTTCTCTCTCTTTTTTAAAGTTAATTTAATTTAATTTTTTTGTGACTGAGACAGAGAGAGGAACAGATAGGGACAGACAGACAGGAAGGGAGAGAGATGAGAAGCATCAATTCTCCCTTGCGGCACCTTATTTGTTCACTGATTGCTTTCTCATATGTGCCTTAACCAGGGGATACAGCAGAGTGAGTGACCCCTTGTTCAAGCCAATGACCTTGGGCTCAAGCTGGTGGGCCTTGCTCAAACCAGATGAGCCCATGCTCAAGCCAGAGACCTCGGGGTCTCGAACCTGGGTCCTCTGCATCTCAGTCCGATGCTCTATCCACTGCACCACCGCCTGATCAGGTTCTCCTGATGTTTTCCCTTTGCTAGTTAATGCCGTGCTCCCTAGGGCAGTAGTCCCCAACCTTTCTTGGGCCACGGACCGGTTTAATGTCAGAAAATATTTTCACAGATCGGCCTTTAGGGTGGGATGGATAAATGCACAAAATAAAATTATGCGGCCGGCGTAAAAACTGTGGTATTTTAAAATATAATTGTCAAACTTACGAGACAAGCGTCAAGAGTGAGTCTTAGACGGATGTAACAGAGGGAATCTGGTCATTTTTTAAAAATAAAACATTGTTCAGACTTAAATATAAATAAAACGGAAATAATGTAAGTTATTTATTCTTTCTCTGCGGACCGGTACCAAATGGCCCACAGACCGTTACCGGTCCGCGGCCCGGGGGTTGGGGACCACTGCCCTAGGGTACAGGGAGAGTTGTGGGGTGACTGCATAACCTTCCAGGCCATTGGAAATCACTCCCGTGATTCAGATATGTGTGCAGAGCCCACTAATGGCTAGGTCCCTTCTCCCATTGGAGCCCCAGTGAAGCATCATACCCCGGGCAGGGCAAGGGCAGCAAACCAGGCATTTCTCCTCCCCACCCCAGTACTAGGTGAGCGATAATTTCCACAGGTCTGACTTGGGGGGGGGGGTGAGTCCTCAACAGAATGTTCACGAATGCACCCTGCTTCCATTTCCACTTCCACCTCACCTCGTCTAAACATCTACTCGCCCTCTGCCTGACTCTCGTAAGGACACTGGTCATTGGACTCCATCAGGTAATCCAGGCTGACTTCATGCCAAGACCCTTGGCTTAATTTTATCCTCAAAGACCCCTTTTCCAAATAAGGTGACTGACATTCACAGGCTCTAGGAATCTTGGATGATACTTCCATCACCTGTAACCACGCCTTGCATATATAATACGATCCACTTAATTCTTTGGGAATTAAGATAGATGGGGCTTGCCCTGGCTTCCTGTAGTCTTATAGAAGGGAGATGTCATCGAGACTCAGAAGAACTGTGTTATCTATCACTAGTTCTCGACCTCTCTGCTGCCCTGGTTAAGGTGAAGTCCTTAATGCCTGGGATCATGACTTTTGCATCTTCTCTTTGGTAAAGTCTCCCCCAGGGAAGGTGTCTGCTATAGATTGGAATACTTGTGTTTGCTCCCTCCAATTCACATGTTAAAATCTTAACCCCCTAAGATGATGGTATAAGGAGGTGGGGCGTTTAGGGGGAGGTGCTTAGGTCATCAGGGGTGGAGCCTTCTCACAAGGGATTAGTGCCCTTATAAAAGAGGCCCAAGACAGATCCCTTGCCCCTGCAGCCATGAAAGGACACAGCAAAAAGACAGTCAAGTACAAACGAGTCAATATGCCTGCACCAGACACTGAATTTGCTGCTGCCATAACCTTAGAATTCTCAGCCTCCAGAACTGTGAAAAATAGTTTTTTGTTTGTTTGCTTGTTTTTAAGCCACCCAGTTTATGGTGTTTTTGTATAACAACCTGAATGCATTAAGACAGTATCAGTAACCGTCTGAATGTGTTCGTCCATGCATCCTGAGTCCAGGGAATGGTGTTTTGCGGTGAATCGTCGATTGCTCCTAGAACTTCACCGTGGTCCGGAGGAAACATTTCTCTACTCTGTGATCCTTTGTTCACTCTCATTCCAGGAAACCCCCTAATTTATCTTTATTTACAAGTGGTCAACACACCCACAGTCTTCCAATCCCTACAAAGAATTTCTTCTCATTGCTTTCTGTGTACATCGCTAACAACAGTGGCTTCCATTGATTAGGCACTTAGTTTATGCCAACCCTATTACATATACTCCATGCATTCGTCATGTATCGCATACATAATCTAAGTATCAGCAGAGACAGTAGGGAGTTCTAACTCGCTGGTTTTATTCCCTACTAGGCAGACAAGATGCTTGTAGCTCCAGCACCTTTCTGATCAGCTTAGCATCCCAGAAAAGAGAATGTTATTCCTCATAGCCAGCACCCTGGGGAAAAGTTCTAGGTTATGTCTCTGAATGGCCCATCTAGAGTCATGTGGTCCTCCCTGAGCCAATGCTGTGGGCAGGCCCTTGTCAGATACTAACTAGCTCCTCACATAAAAGAGGTTTCTTGTGCTGGCCAAGTAGCTCAATTGGTTAGCATCTCATACCTGATACGCCAAGGTTGTGGGTTCAAACCCTGGGTCAGGAGACATATAGGAGTCAACCAATGAACAAAAAATCAATCTCTCTCTCTCCCTCTTCCTAAAATAAGTGAAAAAGAAAAAAAGAAAAGAGGGTTTCTGTGGCAAGAAGCAGGAAAAGGGACTATTGAGCAGAAACACTCTAGAGGTCTGCAATAATATAAATTACATTTATAAATCCTGATGCGACTACCTCGGGCATTTTCAATGAATTAGGCCAATAAATTCTCCTTTTAACTGAAGCCCATTTGAGTGGAATATCCTGTTTGTTTTAACTGAAGGAACAAGACCTGATCCATTTATGTATTTTCCTCTCTTTCCACCAGAATGTAAGCTCCGTGAGAATAGGTATCAAGTCTCTTTGGTTCACAGATGAAGTCCCTTTGCCTAAAACACTGCCTGGCGCCAATGGTAAATGTGTGCTGTGTTTGTGATGATCTGCTTAACATCTGACATCAATCTCACTGGGGTCATTTCCACAGTTTAGTTTGATAAACTCACTTCAGTATGGGCCCTCAGAACATACTGAAAAAACATATAATTTTTAGAGTCTCTCCTGCTGGACCCTAAAAACCAGGAAGGTGGAGGCAAAAGAGATTCAGAACAGACCTCCCCAAAATGTGCCACTTTGGCATGGAGATTATTTTGAGCTGAAGGCAATTGAGTCCCTGCAGGCAGGGGGGAAACTTCTGCCCTTCCTTTTACTACTGAGGAGAATCTAAATTGGGTGTGTTGCTCATCATAAGAGTGATCACCAGAAATAAGCTTTGTGATCTACCTATAGGACAAGGCAAACTTCTTAGGACTGAACATCTGCTCTTCGTTTATTTCTTTTTTAAATATTGATTGATTTTAGAGATAGAGAAAGGAAGAGAGAGAGAAAGACAGAAACTTCAATCTATTCCTGTATGTGCCCTGACCAGGGATTGAACCCACAACCTTTGTAAACTGGGATGACTCTCTAACTGACCGAGCTATTCAGCCAGAGCCAACATCTGCTCTTATCATCCTGCAAGTAACCTTCCTCCCTTCTGAAGCCCCAGGAAACCTTACCTCATTCCTTAGCCCACAATGCCATTTATACCTCAGTTTACTTTTCTGTCTCTGAATCATTCTCCTGTATGTAGGTTCACTCACTCTTTCATTTATGTGTGGTTCCCATACGTATATATGTAGTGTATTTTTCGCTCCATAAGATGCACTTTTCTCCCCCCAAAAAAGTGGAGGGGGAAATGCCCGTGTATCTTATGGATCAAATGTTCATTTTTTTTTTTTTTTTTTAGGTGCTGTGGGTTCCCAGACAACTAGAAGAGTATTTGAATATTAAAGTCTCTTCTCATTTGTTAATAGTGATAATCATTGTTAATACTGCTGTTGAGTTTCCATGGTTGACATATTATTGTGGTATATTTTATTAAATATTTTAACATACCATTTGGTTCAAAATATATATATATATTTTCTTATTTTTCTTCTTAAAACCCTAGGTGCGTCTTATGGTCAGGTGCGTCTTATGGAGCGAAAAATACTGTAGTTAAATGTGGTTATTTTCTCTTAATCTGTCCCATGTTGGTTTAATTAAATATTAGATTAGTTGGAAGAACCTATAAGGGTAGATACAAACGTCTTCCTTCCCCACAGACCCTGAATGTTTGGATAGCAACAATATCTCCAGGATCTAACCTTGTCTGACACACAGAAGGCCAGCTCCTTCAGTGTTGAATTCATTGGTTGAATGATCGAATAGATAAATAAACGGTCAATATGCCTAATGTTCGTGTCACTGGTGCTTGCAGCGGCTTCTGAAGATCTATGACTTAGTGGAGTCTGCAGAGGTTCACTTAGCCAACTTTTTGTTCCGTCCTATAGAGACCCCATCAAGGACAGATTTTAACACTTCCATAAACCACTGAGGCAGAAGGTTTTAGGGCTTCAGACAGTCCTTCCCACCCCCAGCCAGGCTAGGTCAACTCCACAGTTCTAGCTTGTTCCCTCTTCAAGTGCTCTTAAAACTCTGGTTAGCCCTGGAAGGCAGGCTCAGTCTGTTACCACAGAAACGGCAGCTGCGGCGGGGGAGGGGCGGGGAAGAGGTTGGGGACCGGTCAGAGACCGGAATTTTCCAGCTCTGGAGGCAGACTCTGCGTGTGGAATCAAAAGGCCAGACCACCGTACAGTAATAACATTGATAGATGATGAATAAACATTTTGGGGGGGTTGACTGAAAAAGTGACACTTTTCAACAAGTGTCCTCCTATCCTGGAGGCTCTTTGCTCATTGGTAAGATAAAAAATAACAATTACTCCACGATATCGGAGGTTTCCATCAAGGTAACGTAAATACAGTCCTTGGCACAGGGCCAGGTACTTTATACGTCAAAATTTTCACAATTGTGGTCTGCAGACCTGCTTCATAATGGTTTTCAGGTACTTAGGAATTCCAGACACCATTTTTTTGCTATTCTCCGGGTCTCTAAGAGGAATGAAATCATCTCTCCACCCCACCTCAACACACAGCCTTCTCGCTAGGGTGCCAGATAAAATATAGGAAACCCAGTATGCCCTAATGGGACATACTAATGCTCAATAATCATTTGTTAATCTGAAATGATAATTTAACTGGGTTATCCTGTATTTTTTATTTGCTAAATCTGGCAACCCTACTTCTCACACTGGGCTACTTGGTGACAAATGAAAAGGTGGTTGTATCAGCTAATCTAGCAGATGATTAACTTGAGCAGTAACTCTAACTCTGGATACAGTATCCCTTTTTAAAGATTTCATTCATTCACCTGAAAAAAATTCATGGACCATCCATTTTGCCTCAGGCACCTTTCAAGGCTTTAAAGGCACAGAGCATATTTGCCCTAAGTGCCTGCCCTCTCAGCGCCTACTTTCATGCTTGTCACAGAATCACATCTTTTCTTCCCAGAACCTAATGAAATCTATTCCAAATATGATCTAACAGAATTCTGAAACTTATTTTAACATAGGTAAATGAAATCCAACTTTATTGTTTTGTTTTGTTTTTAAGATTTTATTTATTCATTTTAGAGAGAAGAGAGGAAGAGAGAGAGAGAAGGGGGGAGGAGCAGGAAACATCAACTCCCCTATGTGCCTTGACCAGGGAAGTCAGGGTTTTGAACCAGCAACCTCAGTGTTCAGGTCGACGCTTTATCCACTGCGCCACCACAATCAGGTGAAATCCAACTTCAATGATCGGTATTTCCTTAATTAAAAAAAATTTCCCCCATTTTTATCTAGTACTAAAAACAAAATGTGGCACGTTCCTGTTTCCCTGAGGAACTGTGAAGATAATCTCTACAAGTATAAACTTTGTAAAGCCTGAAGCTCCATCAATTTATGCTGAAAACTTTCTAAGGGAATAAAGGCTTGATCTTAATGGTCTAAAACGTTTAATTTAATAGAAGAGACGGTCATCTTATTTATTTTTTGAGTGGTTTAAAGTAACTTTTAATCCAACAAGTCAATGTACCTGGGATCTTTTTTTTTACACACTTACTCTTGTAAGGTCTGAACATTTCGGCTTTCCCCCAAATGTCTTGGTCACCTCCCTCTTCCACCAGACTATGCTCTGAAATAGGAATGAGAAAGGAGAGAGCCCAACATACCTCAAGTTCAGAATGGAGATAACACAGCATCTAAGGCAGAGGGGGTAGAGAATGATGCTGACACTTGAGGATAGTTTTGAAGGCTGGTCAGAGGTTGTTGAGTCAGTGGCAGGAGAGCTCCTGTACCCCTGCTCTCCAGGAGAAGCGCACACATGGCAGTCACATGTGCTTGAATCCTTCTAACCGGATGCCAGGATGGATGACCATGGCATCAGAGGCTTACAACCTTCCTGATTAGAAGGACCAAACTCTGTGGTGCTTGGCAGCAGAGATGAACAACAGCATCTTCTTGGAGATGTACTCTATTCCTCACTTCTGCTCAGCCTGGAGAAGGGATAACAGTCTTGCGTTTACTCAGAATCCAAAAGAAGAGTTTGGACAGATCCGAGTCTAGGTTTCCCGTAATTCATGCATTTTCTGTTGCTCCTGGAAGTGAAGAAATTGTAAACAGGGGACCTCTTAGGGACTCGCTGATCTGCCTCAAGACTCCAGAGGCTGGAGGATGGGGGTGCTCCTTCGATTCCTTCGCTCTAGGGGTCTCTTCCGTGGTGTGTGCCTCCCAAGGCTGTATCCCTGAGGAGTTGGCTCTGGGCCAGACAGTGTCCAGCCCCGCCCACCCTGCCATCTTCACCCAATGGAGGCCAAAGCCTGAGAACCACGGCCACTGATGACCTGGTCACAAACAGGAAGCTGGTCACCTTAACATCTAATGATTAAAAAAAAACACCTTCTCAGTCCATGCATAGAGCACAGTCCCAGAATAAATCCAATTTCTGAACACATTTTATGTTACATACATGTATACTTTGCGATCCTCAGATATTTCTGTCCCCCCACCCCCAAAATCTCTCAGTAAGTCCTTCAAGACGTAAAACATATTTTTAAAAGAATTAGCTCTTTCAGTGTTCACAACTTTCCTGAACACTTAACAACAACAACAACAACAAAATAATTAGCTCATTGCCTAGATCATAATATTAAGGTGACCAATCATCTTCCTTTAGGGAGGCACAGGCCTTCTTTTTAAGTTCCATCCTCCCTCAAAAAGTGTCCTCCTACCTGTCCTCCTTTTTGATATTGGAAGACGAATCTGTTAATGTCCAGATTCGATCGATGCAGAGTCAATCCATTGCGTGTAATGTGATGTCTTTGTATCTAAATGAGTACTTTTTTCTTACAATTATTATTAAAAATTAATAGGCATGTAAGCATAATAATATAAAATATGACACGTTTTTATTATGCATTGATCATATTCTAGTGTATTATTGTTGTCATGAATAAAATGTTTCTTTTATTTATGATTTTTTTTCTTCCATTTATTTTTGTTCTTTTCATCGTAAAAAAAGTTGGTCACCTAAATAATTAAAAGTCATGTGTCCACATGCACTTTTTCACCAGTGTTCACAACGTTCCCCAACACTTCACAACAAAAAAAAGAATGAGCTCATTGCCTAGATCACAATATAAAAGTCATGTGTCCACACACACTTTTTCACCAAGCTCTCTAATATGATATATAATAGCTGAGTCCAGAGAATGAATGGATAATCTAAGCCGTTAGGCCTGTTACTCGTTATCTGCTTCCGGTTCCGCTTCATGCTCCTTAAAAGGGTAGGGTTTGTTCTCACCGGCCCTGAGGGTTTCCCAGGAGCCTTAGCGCAGAGACTTGCGCAGTGTGCGTGAGAGCTACGTACTTACGTATGTAGGCACTAGGCACGTACGTGCATGTTCTCTGACCAGGAAATGCCTGTTGCTGGGCCCCACCACCACCACCACTACCACCACCACCACCACCACCAGTGGAACCTGGCTGGGAGAGCTGTGAGTCGAACACGGTACAGAATGGAAGCCATAGGTCTACTGATTGTTTTCCACAGAGAGACGCAGTTAGTAGCACACAGGTCTGGGTGAATCCTAGAACTCCGACGCCATGGCTTGGCCCTAAACTGGAAGGCGGGGTTGGGGCGCATGCGCAGACGGTCAGTCGTGCTAAATGATGGGGGGGGGGGGTGAGAAGAATCAGAAACTTGCAGGAAGAGCGACTGAAGCCCCGAGGCCTGCCCCCCCACCACACACATCCGGTCCACACACAAGTATTTATTGCTTCTCAGCTTTGCGGTGACTGTGAATTATCACTGATTGGAAGAGGAGAAAGCTGTGAGACGGGAAGCACCTAGGAGATGGCCATTTATTGGAATAATTAGCTTCTTTTGACTCTAGAACTTCTCCATTGTGAACTTACAACCTGGCTGGCTGGCTTTCTTCCTTTCTTGCTTTGCTTTGCTTTCCTCCCTCCCTCCTTTTTTTCCTTCTTTTCTTCCTCCCTCCCTTCCTTTTTTCTTTCGTTCCTTCTTCCCTCCCTTTCTTTCTTTCTCTTTCTTCCCTCCCTCCCTCCCTCCCTCCCTCCCTCCCTCCCTCCCTTCTTCCCTTTTTCCTTCGTTCCTTCTTCCCTCCCTCCCTTTCTCCCTCCTTCCTTTCCTTTCCTTCCTTTCTTTTCTCTCATAGCACATTTATGCAAACTTCACTGCAATCCCATCTTGGAATGTTTCCATCACCCCTCCAAAATTCCCTCGAACCCATTTGCAGTCGAACCCATTTGCAGTCGTGGTGGCTCCCAACCGAAAGCAACCACTAATGTGTGTTACGTCCCCATGAGACAGAATTTCTGGACGTTTCATGAAAACGGACTAGTGAAATATGTGGTGTTTCCGGATTCTTACAGTTAGCACCACGCTTTTGAGGTTCATGAGTGTTGTGGCATTTTTTTTTTTTTAATTTTTTTTTTTTTTCTGAAGCTGGAAACGGGGAGAGACAGTCAGACAGACTCCTGCATGCGCCCGACCGGGATCCACCCGGCACGCCCACCAGGGGCGATGCTCTGCCCACCAGGGGGCGATGCTCTGCCCCTCCGGGGCGTCGCTCTGCCTCGACCAGAGCCACTCTAGCGCCTGGGGCAGAGGCCAAAGAGCCATCCCCAGCGCCCGGGCCATCTTTGCTCCAATGGAGCCTCGGCTGTGGGAGGGGAAGAGAGAGACAGAGAGGAAGGAGGGGGTGGGGGGTGGAGAAGCAAATGGGGGCTTCTCCTATGTGCCCTGGCCGGGAATCGAACCCGGGTCCCCCGCACGCCAGGCCGACGCTCTACCGCTGAGCCAACCGGCCAGGGCCTGTTGTGGCATTTTGACCAGGAGTTGCGTGTTGCCGCCTCTCTTTGGAAAGACGATAATTTGGCTTCTGAACTATTCTGCTTTGAGTGAGATGCATTGTGAAGACTGTGTGGACTATATTCTGGAGGAATGCTGTTGTTCCGTTACCCTATAACGTTGGCTCGGCTTTTGCCAATTTTTGTTTTCCAGCATGCTGAATTAGGATTTTTAGATGTTTCCTGTAGCGCCGTAGAGAGTCTGTTAAGGAGGCTGATTTTGTTTGCTGCCTGGCTTCAGGCTTTGGATACAGGTTCACTCACTTGATCGTGCTGAGACTGGACCTCCCTTCAACTTCTCTGTCTCAGTTTCTAGGGGGTAATTGTTAGTTTATATGAATTACTGCGTGGGAAGTCTTAGAATAGTGCCTGGCCCATAAAGTCCATCTAAAAATGTTAGCTAGCATTATTTTACAGGGATTCTTTTTTTGGGAAGAGAAGATGATGGGTTAAAGAGATGGATGCTATTGCAACCCACTAGGCTAGGGTATAAAATTTTTGAGAAGTTTGTTTTTGTTTTTTATGACAGATCAATTTGTGGCACATAATTATTTGCTCCCTGGAAGTTGAAGTTGTTAGGTGGTTTATACCTCCCGCCTCAGATGATTTTGATAGTTTTGGTACTTTATAATTTCTCAGAAAATTATGCATTTCCTTAATATTTTTAGGTTCATCAGGTTAAAATTAAGTGGTGTGTTGTTAATACACAGTCTCTGAAGGGAGAAACAAGGGTTAGAGGCTTGAGCTCTTACCAGCTTTGGTGCTTTGGGCAACATGCTTAACCTCCTGAGGACCCAACTTGATCTATAGAATCGGGTGCCTATGACCTTTCCTGGTTGTCAAGAGGATCAGATGGAAATCTTTTCCTTAGCACAGCACCTGGCAGCACACAGGGAAAGTTCCATAACTGTCAGCTGTTATGTTCATTATGGAGGGCTCTTGCCAAGGAAAACAGCTTAGAGATTGTAAAACTCTGTGAACCAGTTCACGAAAAGGAACTGGGAAGCCCTCCACTGTTTTCTAGGCCTTGGAACACATTATGGAACAGAGAAATTAATTTGTTCCTTGAAAGTTGGAAGGCCGTTTCCATTTTGCTCCAGTTACACTTGAAAGCCATGCTTTTTTTCTTCCTTTCGGAGGAGGATGTTTTATCTCCTCTTTCTCCCTTTCCATAAGAGTTTTAAAGTTAAAACGAAATGAACAGGGATCAGCAAACCTTTTCTGCAAAGGGCCAAAGGGGAAACATTCCAGTTTTCTAAGATATACAGTGTCTGTTGAAATTACCCAGCTGTTGGGTTGCAACATAGATAGCGTGACACGAGTGTGGCTTGTCCAATGAAACTGTATTTATGGACATTGAAATTTGGATTTCATGTGTCACGAAAATATTCTTTTGATTTTCTTTCAACCGTTCAACTGCTCTTAATTCAACTGTTTTGTGTGTGGTCTGGACAGAAACAGACAGCAGGCTGGATTTGACCTGCAGGCTGTAGCTTGCTGACCCTGGTGATAGCGTATCATGACACGATGACTAGTATTGTGGGTGGACTCAGAAAACGTGGTTCTGATATGTGTTACTTGGGTGTAGCTGGGCAAGTTGCCTTGTACTCTTAGCCTCATGTTCATCTTGCGAACAGGCGTTATACTAACATACCTACCTCCTAAGCTTGTTAGGTTGAGATAATTTGTGGGCAAGGTCTTGCACACTGTTGGAGTGTGGTAAATCATATACTAGCTATCTCAATTCTCTTTTGAGAGTTAGTCAAATAGGATAAGTGCTAGAGGATGGAAATAGATGACCTTGATTTAAATCCTGGACATTTATTAGCCATGTAACTTTGGGCAGCTCATCCAAGTTTCTCTCTCTGCCTCCCTTTCCTCATCCCTAAAACGGGGATTATAATAGGACCTACTTCAGACAGTTGTCTTGAAGGTGAAATAAGCTCACACTTTGTAAAAGTGTTGAGCAAAATCTCTGGCATGTAGAAATTCTTCACATTTGCTGTTGATATTTCACAAGAAGATATATTTGGGATTGAAACCACCCTGTGCTATATTGTTAAAGTGAAAGACTCCTGGCTCTTGTTGAAGTGGTACGATTCATAAAGCAGAGGAATTATTTGTTCCTTGGAAGTGTGAAGAAATTGCCTGTACACGGCAAGGGCTTAGGGCACTTCTTGAAAAAAGCACTCCCTTGATATTGGCCCATTTTATTTTTATCATCTGCTTTCCTTCCAAGAATGATCCATTTCACCATGGCTTTCAAATTGAGTAGCTTAGCAATGTACCCAGTGGTGGTAGAGAGCTCAGGCATCTGACTGATGGGGGGTTTGATTCCTTTGACTTGCCACCTGCAGGCTGGTCACCTGGGATAGGACACTTACCCTCTCAAGGTTCACCTCTGATCTGTGAAACTTGGACAATGATAGTATCTACCTCATAGCCATAGTTGTTACAAGGGTCAAACAGAATGCACATAAAGTGCTTGGTACCAGGCCTAGCAAGTTGTATAAAAGTCTAATACAGGAAAGGTATTTTATGATCCCAGGGCACTCTTAAAATTAAAAGACCCATTTAAGATTGAAAACCACCTGCTGGGTTCTACATGGGCAGCCTTCCCTCTTCTTCTAGCTTTGGAATGCTTAATAGTACTATAGAAATTATAATAGGACCTTAGAAGATTGCCTTCTTGAGCCCATTAGTTATCAGTATGTTTTCAAAAAGAAAGGGAAGCCTTTTCTTAAAGATTTTCATTGTATTTTATAGGGTAGTGTTGGGAAGTATGTAGTAAGCGGTGGACACAGAAATACCTGGCTTTGAATCGTGGTTTTCTCAGCCAGATAGATTATGGCCTTCAGTAGATGACATCTTCTCTGAGCTTCAGATTTCTCTTCTGTAAAACCAGGATAATATTTCATGACTTTATCCTGATATAATTCATATATGATACCGTTCCCCCATTGTGTGCAGGTGTTTAATATATTTGCAGAGTTGTGTGACCATCACCACATCAATTTTTTTTTTTAAGAGAGAGATAGAGAGAGGGACAGTCAGGGACAGACAGGCAGGAATGGAGAGAGATGAGAAGCATCAACTTGTAGTTGTGTCACCTTAGTTGTTCATTGATTTCTTTCTCATATGTGCCTTGACTGGGGGGCCACAGCAGACCAAGTGACCCCTTGTTCAAGCCAGCAAACTTGGGCTCAAGCCGGTAACCCCATGCTCAAGCTCATGAGCCCGCACTCAAGTTGGATGAGCCCGCGCTCAAGCTGGTGACGTTGAGGTTTTGAACCTGGATCCCCAGTGTTCCGGGCTAACACTTGAGCCACTGTGCCAGCACTTGGTCAGGCACCACAGTCAATATTTAAAAAGTGATTTTAGAGAGTGAGGGGGAGAGAGAAACATTGGTTTGTTCTTCCACTTATTTATTTATGCATTCATTGGTTGACTTCCTGTATGTGCCCAGCAACTCTAGTGCATTTGGATGATACTCCAGCCAACTGAGTTACCTGGTCAGGGCTTGAACATTTTCTTTACTTCTTTCCTGCACGCTCTATTTTCCTCTTCCCCTAACCCAAGACAACCATTCATCTACTTCCTACCTCTACTCTGGACACTTCATGTAAATGGAATCATACAACATGTGAGCTTTTAGGATAGGCTCCTTTCACCTAGCATAATGTTTGTTTTTTTTTAATTGATTTTAGAGAGAGGAGAAGGAGAGAAGGGGGGAGGAGTGGGAAGCAGTAACTTGTAGTAGTTGCTTCTCGTAGGTGGTTGACCATGCCATGGCGCGCAGGGGTTCGAACCGGCGACCACAGCACTCCAGGTTGACACACCACCGCATAATGTTTTCTGCTACTGAACCTGATGGTTTCAGAGTCTGTCATGGCTCTATAGCATGTGTGTCAGTGGTCCATTCTATTTTATGGCCAAATAGTCTGTTGTATGCGTAGATCACATTTCATTCATCCATTTGTCAGCTGATGGGCATTTGAGTCGCAACCATTTTCTGACTGTTAGGATAATGCAACTGTGAACATTTATATACAAGTTTGTATGTGTGCACGTTTGCATTTTCACCTAGAAATGGGACTCCTGGGTCCTGTGGTGGCTCTGTGTAACCTTTTAAGGAACTGCCAGGCTGTTTTCCAAGTGGCACACGGATTGTTTTTAAAACCCTTGACCCAGTGTCTGACGCAGAGCACAAGTGCCTCACCCAAGATAGCTTATTCTGCTAACTTGTATTTTTTGTGAGAAATATGTTCTTGAAAGCCATTCTTCTAACCAAGTTAAATGAATTGGCCAGCCTTCTGTCTTTTTTTTTTTAATGCCCTGGAACAATTAGTGCAGACTAAGAATAATCCCCCCCCTCAGGCATTTGGAGGATACTTCCAAGTCAAACTGGAATTTCAAGTAATTTCTGCTTCCCCTAGAAAAGGTTTTCTCATGTGTTAGCGTAGAATTATGTAGCCTAATCGAAAAATCTGACTTCTGGGGTCATGGACTAGGTAGGCAGGTAAATTTGAGTGAGATCCCAGGAGCGACAGCTTCCTTAAGTGTGAACGGGTGATTAGGACACCTGTCTCAGGTATCGTCAGGATGAGCTGCAAATACAGGTAATGCTTGATGTAGTCTCTACTGCATGGGATGTACTCAGGGGATACGAGCTTTTAACCTAGAGCGTATGGTTGAAAATCCCTATGCTTAGTTATTAAAATATACTGGATCATCTTAACAGGAATTCTTCATAAGAAGATTTTTTTCCCTAATTTTTCCCCCTATTCTTTTGGTAGTCAGTTTTCGACATTTTTATGCTTCTTGAAAATGTTCCTTTTTATTAAAATTTTCATAGGCATTCCTCGAAAATCTTACTTACTAGTGTAGTAACATGTTTGCATGAACTTTTAATAGGTAATATATTTGTGTGGGTCAGAATTCAAAAAGGAGGAAAGGGTGTACAGTGACCACGTCCCTTCCACATTTCCTCTCCCATCCACCAGTTTCCTTCCCCTAGATAACCGGTGTCACTACTTTTGTGACTCATCTTTCCAAAGTTATTCCATGCTTACTAAATGAAGCAAATACGTATACTGTATTTTTCGCTCCGTAAGACGCACCTGAGCATAAGATATATCTAGGGTTTTAAGGAGGAAAATAAGAAAAAAAAATATTCTGAACCAAATGGTGTGTTAAAACATTTAATAAAATACTGTATTTTTCGCTTCCTAAGATGCACGGGCATTTTCCCTTCCACTTTTGAGGGGGGAAAAAGTGTGTCTTGTGGAGCGAAAAATACAGTATATGCATATTTTTTTTCTTTTTATTTAATAAAAGAAACATATTGTTTGGTGTTTAGCATCTTGGCCAGAAGATAGTTCTCATTCTTTTCTAGGGCTGTGGATTTTATATCGTATGAAATTTGTAAACTCTGTGTCTCTCGATCTCCAGCTATATTTCTGCTTTCTGATTCGTGTTTTACTTTTAACTCAGTGATGATTTTTTTTCTCCTGTTTTCTTTAGATTTATCTCAAAACCCACCAGACACCAGATAGGAAAGGTGGTTTTCTCCTGCCCCAAGGGGCTGCATGGTGGAAGCCAAATCACCTCTGCTTATCTTTCTAAGTCACATCTTGAGCCTTGAGCAGTTGACCTAAATGCCAACAAGGCCCTGTAAGGTCTGACGCCTCTACACCCTTTGACTTATGCCATCTGTATTCTAGCTCCCTGCTCTCCGTATTAATTAACCTTGTGCGTGCTGTTTGTTAGGCAGGGAACGTCTCTGGGCAGCCCCTGGTCCAGGTCCGGCTCTCTCTTTTTGTACATGCTCATAGCACAATTTGTCTTCATTCCATTTACTGCCTCTCAACTCCTATTATTCGTAGGTTGTTTGATGGTTTGGCCTCATCCATGGACTTAACAGCCCGTGAAGGGAGTGTCGGAGTCTCCTTTGTTTATCATTGTATCTTTAGTATCTGGATGGAGTTGGTATTCAATGTCTGTTTATCGAATGGTTGACTAAATGAGCCTCTACCATTTTGGCAGTTCAGGATTAGAGCTCTGTGGCTGGTAACTAATGTGTGGGGGAAACAAGTATGTGAGTAACCCTGCATTTTCTTTTTCTCTTTTTGCATTTTTCCGAAATTGGAAGCGGGGAGGCAGAGAGACAGACTCCTGCATGCGCCTGACTGGAATCCACCTGGCATGCCCACTAGGGGGTGATGCTCTGCCCATCTGGGCCATTGCTCTGTTGCTCAGCCACTAAGCTCTTCTTAGCACCTGAGGCTGAGGCCATGGAGCCGTCCTCAGTGCCCGGTCAAACTTTGCTCTCATGAAGCCTTGGCTGCGGGAGGAGAAGAAAGAGACAGGAAGAAAGGAGAGGGGGAAGGGTAGAGAAGCAGATGGACGCTTCTCCTGTGTGCCCTGGCCGGGAATTGAACCTGGGACTTCCACACGCTGCACCGACGCTCTACCACTGAGCCAACTGGCCAGGGCAGTAACCCTGCATTTTCTAAATAAATATTTTCGTTGGCATGTGGAAACTTGACTTCTGAATGTTTTTGCTTCCCAAGATAGAAGGTGCCCAGTGTCCTTTTGGACAGGGACAAGCGAGCAGAGCATTGGGTTGTTGAGCCCTTCTAGCATACAGAAACTCTCATTCTGAACCATGATCTGCCAAATACGTGACCTATTTCCCTTTTACAACATCTGATTTGTGACAGAGTTGTCCTTTGCTTATCTTTAATCCTGCAGGGAGTTAATTGCCTTTCGGGACTGTTCTTTCGATATTTGAATCAGAAGCAGTTTGGCGCAAGAGTGGGTTGCCCTTAATTCCTTAATGTGAATGTTTGGCATTCTGTTGTCCTGAAATTCCTTGAGAGGGTTCAAAAATAAAAAGTAAGTTCACCCTTAGGGAAAACTGGTGAGATCTGAATTAGTGAGGAACTATATATAAATTTGTATACTAAGATATTTACTGATCTAGTACTGAATATATACACAAGAGTCCGAAATACTGAAGAACTGATTTTCTTTCTTTCTTTCTTTCTTTCTTTCTTTCTTTCTTTCTTTCTTTCTTTCTTTCTTTCTTTCTTTCTTTCTTTCTTTCTGTGTGTGACAGAGACAGAGAGAGGGACAGATACAGATAGACAGACAGGAAGGAAGAGAGATAAGAAGCATCAATTATTTTGTTGCAGCACCTTAGTTGTTTATTGATTGCTTCCTCATCTGTGCCTTGACCAGGGGGCTACAGCACAGCAAGTGACCCCTTGCTCAAACCTACGACCTTAGGCTTCAAGCCAGAGACCATGGAGTCATGTCTGTGATCCCACACTTAAGCCAGTGACCTTGGGCTCAAGCTGGTGTCCTCGGGGTCTTTAACCCGGGTCCTTTGTGCCCCAGTCCGACTCTCTATTCACTGCACCACTGCCTGGTCAGGCTATTCTTGTATTGTTATTTATTAATTACTGTGTGTTTTCCACATGAACAACTGTATACCTATTTTTGCCCCCATCCTGTATTGAAAAAATGGATGAATAAGCATTTATTGTGATAGTTGTATGCTTTAATGTCTGAGCTAATCCTTGGGCTCACAATATCCAGATAGCCCAGTACAGAAAAGACGTTTATAAAATTAAGATAAAAATTTGAGAAAACTATAACTTAAGGGGATTTTTTAATTGACTTTAATTTGTTGTGTTTACATAGTTACAAGTGTACCCCCGAATATATCTCTCTGTAAGGGGATTTTCTTAAGCCCCAGTAAAGAGGTTCTGCAAAAGAGCTTGTTGTGAAACTTTTTAACTTGAGGGTGAAAAATAAGAAGTATTCCCTTCTAAGTCTAGAATGAGACTCATTCTGTATCATCCCAGAGGTCCTAGCCAATGCATTATGATGATGAAATGAGGTATGATTGCCAAATCAATCAAAAACCTGTCAGTAATAAAAATGTTAATATTTTATTTTTATTTATTTATTCATTTTAGAGGAGAGAGAGAGAGATTGAGAGAGAAAGAGATAGAGAGAAGGGGGGGAGGAGCAGGAAGCTTTAACTCCCATATGTGCCTTGACCGGGCAAGCCCAGGGTTTTGAACCGGCTACCTCAGCATTCCAGGTCAACGCTTTATCCACTGCGCCACCACAGGTCAGGCAAAAATGTTAATATTTTATAAAATTCAGGAAAACCTATCAACAGACTCTTAAAAGTAACATGACAGGTCAGCAGTTTTATTGGTTACAACATATCAAAAGCAATAGCAGGCCCTGGCCAGTGACTCAGTGGATAGGTGTCAGCCTGGTGTATGGACGTCCTAGGTTCGGTTCCCAGTTAGGGCACACAGGAGAAGTGACCACCTGCTTCTCCACCCTCCCGCTCCCCCTTCTCTCCCTCTTCTGCTCCCACAGCCAGTGGCTTGATTGGTTTGAGCCTGGCCCCGGGCACAGCGGATAGCTCGGTTGGTCCTAGCATCAGCAGGCACTAAAAATAGCTTGGTACTCAAGCATCGGCCCCAGACAGGGGAAGCCAGGGTGGATCTAGGTCGGAGCGCATGTGGGAGTCTGTCTTACTATCTGCCCTCCTCTCACTTAGAAAGGAAAAAAGAAACAGAGTAGAAGCCAGCTAAGGTGACAGAGAAGAGGCCATGGATGTGGGAGGAATACCAAAGCAGTGTATTATCACTAGCAGTAATAGCATGGGCTTGTGTGACCATTGCTTCTTTGTTTTAACAAAGATGTTGAGCATTACTAAACGATCAAGATGAGATTAAGCCCGACCAGGTGGTGCGCGTGGTGGATAGAGGGTTGGACGGGATGCTGAGGACCCAGGTTGGAAACCCTGAGGTCGCAGGCATGAGTGCGGGATCATAAACACGACCCCATGGTCACTAGCTTGCACCCAAGGTCGCTGGCTTGTGTTAGGGGTCCCTGGCTCAGTTGGAGTCCCCTGGCCAAGGCACATAGGAGAAAGCAATCAATGAACAACTAAGATGCTACAACTATGAGTTGATGCTTCTCATCTCTCTCCTTAACTGTCTCTCTCCTTGTCTTCCCCCTCCCCCCTCTATCTCTCTAAAAAAAAGAAGAAATAAAAGGACAAATTTCCCAGCCTCATAGAGAATTGGCAAAATTGATGAGTGGGTGGCCCATATGGCACAGTAGAGAGAGAATGTGCTGTAAAGCTGTTGAGTCAGTGACAGAAGATGACTCTATCAAGAGAGTTTTCATTTGGGGGGGGTTAGTGCTGAAAAAAGGGGGTGGTAGCTAGAGGAGATGTGAAAGCATGTGGTATCTGATTAAAAATGAACAATCCAGGATCCAAAGAGAAACGTTGTTAGAGAGAGAGAGAGACAGAGACAGACAGACAGACAGACAGGGGCTGCAGCGGAGCCAGTGACCTCTTGCTTAAGCCAGAGACTTTGGGCTTCAAGTTGGTGACCCCCCACCGGGGTTTCGAATCAGGGTCCTCAGCATCCCAGGCCAATGCTCTATCCACTGTGCCACCACCTGGTCAGGCTCCAAAGAGAAATGTATTGCAGATAGAGGCCTTTGAAAAGGAGGGGGAGGGTGTTCTATAGAATGTGTTAAAATAACTTCCAGAACCGTAACCAAGGCAGTATCATCTGGGGAGCTCCAAACATCTTTGGGACCCTGGGCATCTACAGGGATGAATAGCTCTCCAGGTTATCCTGATGTGTAGCCAGATTGGAAAACCCCTGACCTCAGTCAGGGTAGAGCCACATTCACTTTTAGGGGTGCCTCTAAAATTTCTGTGGCATTGCTATGCAAGAAGAAACTGTTTAAAACACCCCCACCTCCTGCTAGGAGATTCTTAGTGTAACAAGCAACGACTGCTTTATATTTATACTTACTAAGTATACATTTTACTTTATACTTAGTTAAAACCTAACTAAATATAAATTGCAATTTGGGGTATCATATTCTGTGTGCTCTTTCGTAACTTGTTTTTGTAACTATTCTATTAATTTCTTCTTTTAAAAATCTATTGGCCACATAACATTGCAATGTATGGTTTTACGAGAATTCAATGTAATTCTTCGGAGTACATTTCCTTTTTAAAAATAAAAATGCTCCATGAATATATCTACATATAATTTTTGTACATCTCTACTTCTTTTCTTTGCTTTAGTTCCCCGAGAGTGAATAATTAGATCAGAGACTACATTAATGAGCTTTTTATAAGTCATTGATTTTTTACTACTGGGAAAGAAACATTCAAACAGGATAGATTGGAGAAGGGAAAAACCACCACCTCCTTCATTAACAATTTCTTGTATACTTTTCCCGACGTTTTACCTGCATAGACGTTCATTCTGAACAAACGGAAACACCCCTTCATGTCTATAGATTTCATCAACTCGTGTATCTCACTAACTCTCTGATAGAGCCGTCGGTCTTTATTAGTCACTTGTACCTCCTTATTGTCCTGAATTAATACGATTTCCTCGTGTCACTTTTCAGTCTCTTGCTCTGTTCCTGCAAAAAGGCACAGCCAGAGCTACCCTGCTTGTGGAGAGGGGTCCCATGAACCGCAATTGTCCGGATTGCGGTTAGCAGTTCTTCTAAGAGCTGAGTCGCGGAATGTTTGTCCCTTTAGGTCTGTCTGCCATTTGCATTTTCCTGTGAATTGTCCGTTTCCACCCCTTTTGCCCATTTTTTTTTTCTGGCTTGCTGTGGTCTTTCTGTTACTGGTGGTGTCCAAGAGTAGTTCACGTAGGAGCAGGCGAGCCTCATGTCTTTTGCGCGCGTCCCAGGCAGAGACATATCATCTCCTATTTTCTTCTTTGTCTTTCGACTTCAACATACGTGGGGTTTTTTTGCTCATCGGTTTACATTTTTAGACAAATGTCTGTATTTTTGTTTTTTCTTGTCCTTTTCTTCAGTTTTGCATTGGGGGGAGTCGTTCGTGAGTCTTTTTCCCTGTGCCCCCACTTCCTTTGTCTGGGGTCGCACACCCCACCCCCCTTCCAGACCCCCTCTCTCTGGGCCCCCTCGCGTGGGCTCAGTTGACGTCAACCTCCAACCTCTGGCGCCAAGCCGTCGCCACAGCAACGGTGTCCTGATTGGCAGGGCTCGGGGGCGGGGCAAGGGGGGACTCAGGGTGGCGCGAGGCTGCTGATTGGCCTGCGCCGGAGCCCCGCCCCTGTGGAGAGCCTTTATAAGGAGTCGCGGGAAGCGGGGTCGCTGCGGACGCTGGGAACCGGAGGAGCAGGTTGGAGCTGGAGAGGAGCAGCGATGTCCACGTCCAGGCTCGGCTGGCGGTGTGGGTCGCCGGGGGTCGCGTGGGTGCTCTAGTCAGCTCGCACGCGGGCCTTGCTGGCCATCCAGCCCGGGGCCGTGCCGTGCCGTGCAGTGCGGTGGGGTGAGGTGAGTCTGGCTGCCCCACCGGTGTCTCCGTGCTACGCGGGACCCTCAGCGGCCAGGCGGGCGGGGCAGGGGTCCTCAGCAGGCAGGCGGCAGGGGCTGCCGCACGTGCCGCCATCTCGCGCGGCAGGCAGCCCGGTTGAGGCAGCCCCCGCAGAGGAGTCGGGGATGCGGGGTAAGGGGTGGGCGTTGTCGCCATAGCCACAGAGGCCACGCACTCGTGTCACTGCCAGCCTGCCAGGGGGTGCGGGCGTCTCAGTGGCTGTCGGTCCCTAACGAGCGTGCGTGGCGTCGTCTCTATCTCGGTCCGCCCGCTTTCTTGGGCTGAGTCCAGGGGCTGCAGAGCTGGACCCCCCCCCCCATCCCCACGGGAATCCCTGTTTGGCTAGGTCCTCGA
This sequence comes from Saccopteryx leptura, assembly GCF_036850995.1. Classification (NCBI taxonomy): domain Eukaryota; kingdom Metazoa; phylum Chordata; class Mammalia; order Chiroptera; family Emballonuridae; genus Saccopteryx; species Saccopteryx leptura. Next base: position 81,625,696 of record NC_089505.1, on the reverse strand, counting down.
GCGTCCTGCATCCCTACCGCGCATTTGGGGGTGTGGCTTTTTTTGCCGCAGTGGCGGTGGGAGGAGCCAAGGGTTGGGAGGGGTGCGACTGACGGAGGAGGTTGTTTGGATGGAGTCTTTTCTTTGGGAGGTGATGGGCTGTGAGGCCCCGCCTACCGCTGTTCTAATTGGTTGATAGTGGATTGGGGCGGGATCGAGGGCTGTCGTCTCTAGGAGACCCTTTGGGCTGTGATCTCGCGGAGCCCCGCCTGCCCCAGCGCCATCTTTAATAGGGGCAGCTGAGGTTTGCCGCGCAGGCGCAGTCTTGGCTGGCTGGCTGGCTGTAGGGGGCGGTGCTGGGGCTTCAGTGGTTCTGTGGTCTTTGCAGTGATTGAAAGCTCTGTGGGGGTCCTGCCTATCTTGCGCTTTCTTTTGTTTTTGTCTTTTTTGGGTTGTGTATATGGCCGCAGAGGTTTGCCGCATTGGTGTCACTGACTCTGGACTGATTGTTTTGCCGGGTTCACGTGGCCTTTGGGAAGCCAGTTCCTATGCCTGGACTTGGCTGTAGCTGTCGCTGCAGTTGAACTGTTTGCAGGGACAGGGTTACCTACCCACTGTCATTGTTCTGGGTGGGGGATGGAGATGTTACGGGCCTGGCCGCAGTCAGTCCTGTATGGCGCAGGCGCCCTTGTAAGGGGGCTTAAGGGGTGGGGCCGTGTATGGTCTTTGGGGAACTGACAGCCCTGCGGAGCCTCGCTCACTCTGTCACTGTATAGGTGGACTGATAGGGGGCATCCAAGGCTTACTGTGCAGGCGCCACCGTGGGCGATGGTGCAGCTGCAGGGCATCCTGGAGGGCTGTGTGGAGGCTGCGGTCCCTTGCCCATGCCGGCACTATGTTGGCCGATACGTGGTCGTCGGTGCTTATACTCTGCAGGTGCCATATTGAATGACTGTGAAGTCCAGGGGGCCCGCCTGAGGGAGAGGATGATGTATGTTGAGTGACTGATGGCGGCAAATGCAGACCCCTGCCTATCTTGTTGCAGTGTTTGTTGGCCGATAGGTGGCGTCTTGCATGACGGCGGACTTCCAGTGAGGTGGACCCCGGGCTGGGGCTGCCTTGTCCTGAGTGACGGAAAGGGGGCTGCACCGCCCCCCCCTCCTCGAGCAGGGGCGGGGGTGGGGAGCGGCAGGCCTGCGGTAGGGCCTCTGAGGCCACGCCCACTACAGTACCACGTTGGCCAGTAGGTGGCGGCCGAGGCTCACTGCACCGGTGCCACTTTGGAATGACAGTGGGGGCCGGGGGCGGGCCCAAGGGAGGTGGTTCCTTGACCTGAGTGACAGCTGAGGCTGAAGAAAATACCCGCGGACCCTCGTGCTAAGTTTGTGGGGGCCAGAGAGGCTTCTACAGCACAGGTACCACCCTGGGTGACGGCAGAAGGGCAGGAGGTGGAGCGGACATCACCGCCGAGGCTCACGACACCCAGGAGCCTTCTTGAGTGACAGCAGGGCCGTGGGGGTGGGCGAAGGGGGCTTTGGTGTCCCAAGGTTCTGCCCCCTACCTTACCCTCTCTGCTGCGACTGCGCAGGCACTAAAGCCTTATCGGAAAATGGGGGGGGGGGACCAGGTGCAACTGCGCACATGCAGTTCTGGGCGGTCAGAGAATCAGGGTTCAGATTTGAGGTGTAGAATAGACTTGAGGAAAGGCAGCATCTTGAGAAAACGGAGAGGAGGTGGGAGGGCTGTGGATGTAAAGATCTGGGGGGTTTGGAGGCTCCGTGGACTGAAGGGGTCACGCACGGGAAGGAAAGGGTCTGGATCCTGGGGGACAGAATGCTTGAGCTGAGGATGGCCACCAGGGGGTGGGGCGTGGGGAGCGCGTAGAGGAGGGGGACTCCCAGCGGGTGGGGGGGGTACACAGTGAGGGGAGGGCAGGGCTTTATCTGCTGGGTTGGTGGGGGAGGCGGCCAAGGTGACCTATGCGCAGAGCCTCTGGTGCGGCCGTGACTGGGTTCTCCAGAGAATGGTAGTTTCCAATGCTGAATTTTATTTTTTGTGATCTGCATCCACCAGTGACTGATGACATAAACAACTAAAGCCGTATCCTGAGGCTACTTCCCTACCCCCAACAAGGGGCCCTGATGGAATGCACACCCCGAGGCACAGAGGGACTTGAAAGATGGAATGTTCACCCAACACCTGCAAAATGTGACATAAGATAACCTCGATCTCATGTTAACGGGGACAAGGGTGTTCAGGTCCTGACGTCAGCTAGTTCCTTCCCCTTAGGGAAAGGTGCCACAGTTAGGTGTCTAGTCCATGCACCACAGGGGCTGTGAAGTGTCAGAACTGGAGTGGCATCTAACTTCTCTAAGGGGCTCCTGTATCATGATCCCACAGGGTATCCGTTGGAAAACATCCGTCGATGTATTATTTTTTTTCCAAAAGGATATTAGGTTGATCTGTTCAATAGTTGGCCACCAGCTCCCAGAAGGTGTTCTCAGAGCCTCTGCTTTTTTGTTCAATGAGAGCTAGGAAATGAATAGCGCCTTGGTCGGGACCAACAGAGACTATAATAAAAGGAAGATTCTAAGCACTGTGTACATGGAGTGTGATTAGCAGTCCATAATTGTACCTTAGCACTTTTTTTTTAGTTTTTAACCTGCAACGTGTGTCCCTTGCCTTTAGAGGGTAGCCCAGAGCCCCATAGCTAATAAGTGGGAAATGGTGCTCTGAATTGAAAGCCCTGTGTCTATAAAATTATTTTTTAAAGATCTTATTTAATCATTTTAGAGAAAGAGTGAGAGAGAGAGAGAAGAGGGGAGGAGCAGGAAGCATCAACTCCTCTATGTGCCTTGACTGGACAAGCCTGGGGTTTTGAACCGGTGACCTTGGTGTTCCTGGTCGAAGCTTGATCCACCACGCCACCACAGGCCAGGCCTATGTCTTTACTGTTTTGCCTTGCTTGTGAGAGGAAGTTCTACGTAAGACACCTGGAGGTTGACTTGCACACACCCATTGACATAATCCCATTGGGAAAAGGCTGTGACCCCAGCCTAGGGTGCAACATGGACCTCAGGGAGCCACGCCCTCCTAGCCCGGCTGTCCTGGGAGTGAAGCTGTTCTTCCCGGTCTCACTGGACCTCTTGTCAGTCCTCAGTGTCTACTGAATGTAGGGTACAGCTTCCCCTTTGTGGGGTCACCTCCAGCCTGTGGAATCTAGTCATTGCAAAGTAAAATTTGATGTCTTGTGTCTTTCCTTCCCCAGCTCTGCCTTGAACTTCTACCCTTTTTGGAGACGACTGGCAGGAAGAAGAGGGACCAGGTCCAAACACCAGGTGGCAGAGTCCAGGTGAGCTGAAACCCCTTTATCACAGTTACACACCCATGTTTGGGGTGAGCACGTGCTTCCTCATCCTGGCACTTGTGTGTCCTGTGCATGTGGCCATGGCCCCACATGCTGTGTGCTTTCTGAGAATGCTGGGTTCATCTTGTGGAGCGTGTGTTTGCCAGAAATTCTTCTTGGCCTCATGCCATCCTATCCAGTGTCCTAAGTCTTTTTCCCAGCTGTCAGCTACTTACTGTTTCAGACCTGTTTGTTCATTATTCATCTATAAACGTAGCCCCAAGTGGGAAAAGGACCTGCTTCCCTGGAGCTAACGGTATATTCAGTAATTGAAAGACATGGAAAACATAATTGTGTGACTCATCCCTTCAAAGAGAACATTCACTCACTACAGGCAGTTACCTTAATCTGGGAGAGACCACATAGAGCCGCCCTGAGAGAGCCAGGGACATTCAGGTTGAGTCCTGAAGGGTAGTGGATGGTAATGTGTTGTGGGAGAGGGGACATTTCTAAGGGGTCCAGAGAGGAGCTGAAAGTCTCAAGGTGCCTAGAGCAAAGGAAAGAACAAGGTGGCATTTGATGGAGGTGGGGAGAAGGTGTAAATTGGGGCTCCACTGAGCAAGGTTTTGCAGACTTCTTTTTTTTTTTTTAAGAAAGAGAGAGGGACGAAGACAGGGAGGGAGAGAGATGAGAAGCATCAACTCATAGCTGGATCACTTAGTTGTTTATTGATTGCTTCTCATATGTGCCTTGACCAGGGGTGGGGTGGGGCTCTAGTTGAGCCAGTGACTCCTTGCTCAAGTCAGCTACCTTTGGGCTCAAGCCAGAGACTTTTGGGTTCAAGCCAGCGACCTTTGGACACAAGCCGGAGACCTTGGGGTTTTGAACCCAGGATCTCAGTGTCCCAAGTCGACGACACTGTCCACTGAGCCACTCAGCACTGGTCAGAAAGGCCTTGCAGTCTTGGTCTGCAGCACAGGGAGAAGCCATTGAGGTACTTTAACCTTAGAAATAACATGATCATCAGATTTTTGTTGTTCAAGTGTCATTTGGCTGCAAGGCTCAGAAGGGGAAGATAGAAACAGCAGGTGCAGGAAGACACCCTCTCCCCAGCTCTGGTTGAGAGATGGTGGCTTGGATAAGGGTCTTAGAAGCAGATGTATGTTAGAGAGGTCATGAAGGGAGAGGCACAGGAGGACTGTGCTCTTTGTTCATGGCTTGCTGACCAACTGGGACTTGACTCAGTGATGTGTGTTCCCTAGGGAAGTGATCAGAATAGCTTCTCCGTTCTAGCAGCAACCATTGACACAAGGCCTGATCCCGGACAGGACCGTGCTAGACTCTGGGTCTTCGGAAGTGAGCGACCTGGCCCCTGGCCTCGGTGTCTACTGAATATGATCTCCAGTTAAATGTAGAGTAAGAAACCAAGGGGTTGGTGGCTGTGCCGACGATGTGTCACCACCTGGGCAGAGGCTAACCTGTGGCTCCAAATGGGACCCCAGGGGATGGGCTGTTTTATTCCTGGTCTCAGTGCATGCTTCAAGTATCCAGTGTCCAGTTCTCAAGCCCGCGGAGCCTTGGAAACCTTCCTTCGCCTAAGGACTCCTCTTCTGTTGGTAGATCCACAGGCATGTAGCCCAGGGGACTTAAGTGAACCACACTGGCGCAATAGTTGATGTGGAAAGAGTTGGCTTGGTTTTGGTTTTATTGAGATGTACAGTGGGAGATTGCTCTCCCAGAGACCCAGATACTCTAAGGCAGGGGTCCCCAAACTTTTTACACGGGGGGCCAGTTCACTGTCCCTCAGACCATTGGACGGCCGGACTATAAAAAAAACTATGAACAAATCCCTATGCACACTGCACATATCTTATTTTAAAGTAAAAAAACAAAACGAGAACAAATATAACATTTAAAATAAAGAACAAGTAAATTTAAATCAACAAACTGACCAGTATTTCAATGGGAACTATGCTCCTCTCACTGACCACCAATGAAAGAGGTGCCCCTTCCGGAAGTGCGGTGGGGGCCGGATAAATGGCCTCAGGGGGCCGCATGTGGCCCGCGGGCCGTAGTTTGGGGACCCCTGCTCTAAGGTGTCATCATAAGCAGATCCTCTCCCTGTAGGCACACCTACGTGGGACATGAAACTGTAACAGAATGTGTCTCGGTGAGTATGGGATCGGAACGCGGGTGCGTGGGCAGACTTCAGTCACCGCAGCTGTCAGGTAACGGGGCCACCGTCTGGGTGTGCAGTCAAGCTCTTTGCTAAGGGTTACCGTGAGACCAGAAACCCCTGTCTTCAGCCCCCCACGCTCCCCAATCCATGCCAAATAGGTTTGATCAGGGAAACCTTTCAGGAATGAACAGCAATAAGGAAACATTGCAGCAGTGTTGGTAAGTGCTCAGCTTAAATGGTCAGCGGAGCCCAGGGTGACATGGAGTTGATCTGAGAGGAGCTATACCGCACGGACCAGAGGGCAGAGGCCGTGGCTGGCGCGGTAGGGTTGTGGTCATTGACCACTTGCTCACAGTCCCACGTGAGATTGTTATCCCAACAACCCCTCTTGTCCTTCTGTGCCTGTTGATAGTCAATCGGACTAGACTGGACACCCCAGCCTGGAGCAGTGGTTCTCGAAGTACACACAGCTCCTGGAGTGCTTGTTGAAATGCCCCTTTAGTTAGGGGACCAGAGATTCTGACAGGGTCACACCTGGAAGGGCAGGTGTAGTTTTCATAAGTGCTAACATCATCCCCAAGTGTGAGAGCCGCTGCCCCGGAAGGATGGGGTGGTCTGAGGTGTGCACCTCCTGAGGTCTTGGAGAAGGGGGGTGGACGGAGCCACAGGCTGAGTGGCCTGGCCGTGTCGGACACCTGACCCAGGATGGAGGCCAGGTCGGAGTGCCAAAATGGAGAAGGTCCTTGGTCTGCAGAAAGAGGCAGCAGAATGGCATGAACTAGGAGCAAGAAGAGACCGCATGCCATGCTGTCCCCGAGAACGGAGACAGTAACTGCCTGAGGTCCTGACTTTAAGGTGCTCAGTGCCGGCCCGCGGCCCCGAGGTAGGTGGACCGAGTGAGGGGCTGAGTCCAGCTGCACGGTGGTGAGGGACCAGAGTAAGTAAGTAGACAGGGTTGCAGGACATACCACGAGGCTTCTCTCAGCACTCATGGGACGTGTGGAGCTTCTCTTAGCACCAATGGGACATGGGGGCTTCTCTCAGCACCGATTGAATGTGAAGGGCTTCTCTCAGCACCAATGAAACGTGGGTGGCCTCTCTCAGCACCAATAGGACATGGGGGGCTTTTCTCAGCACCGATGGGACGTGGGGAACCTGGGGACCGTCAGCAGGGGGTCATGGACTTCCTTTGTCTCTCACGTTTCCCAGCTATATCTGCAGCCTCTGATACGTGTCCTTTCATTGAATTCTTCCCGGTGTTGTTGAAGGCTTGAGCCGTTAACCCTCCCCCCCCCATGATGGCAGGGGTGCTTGACGACCTCCATCTTTGTCTCAGTTATATTTATCGTGTGACCCCTGCTTTTGTGTTCTGCTAATTTTCATGAAATGGAAGCAGAGTGTTGGAAAATGTTCCAATGGGCCCAATACCACTGCACACACACCACAGGGGCCACTGTGTTTTGTCCAACAGGCAATGCCACTGTCCTGTGTTTTTCGACTGGCCAACTCATGCCTGCCGCTCTGCATACAGTGCTTAAACCGCACAGCAGGTTTCCTGCGTGGCTGTCCCATGTATATAAGAACAGGTGTCCCAGATGGAAGAATAGCTGGAAACCTGTAACCCCGCCCCCGTAGAGAGTGACTTGACCACTGGTTCCCATCACTTGTCCCTCCCCCTGGAATTGATGGCCTCTCTCTTGGCCACTAGGACCTGGTCCCTGTGTGTCTCCCACCTTTGTCCCCCAATCGTGGTCAGATTTTTAAGAATCCTGCCCTTGGCTACTACTTGACTCACCCTAGCATTTCTCCCCCAAAGGGAGCAGTAGAGGGTATGGAAGTTTTAGTGAACTTGGGGTGTGAGAACCCACCTCCAACCTAAGATATGAAGGTGATGGGTTTGCTATGTGTGCAGAACTCTCCTTGAGTTGAGACAAGAGGGGACAGCTGTCAGGGAGGTCAGGGCCTAGTGTGTAGCCCTTTCGGTGGTGCACTGGCTCCCGAGGGTAAGAAGATTTCTGGGAGTACCACAGGGTGGCCAAGGGCCGGATGAAGGGATCAGACAGTGAACAGCAGGCTGTATTCTGGGGACCACATAGGTACCATCTGGAGAGCTCATATCATGTGTCCACTTTCTAGTCTCCATTTATGTGTGTCTGTGTGTGCTTGTATTTACATTACCTGCAAGAATTTCCATAGACCTACATCTCCATCTATAACTTTGTTTTCTAAAAACTGCATTATATTATATTCACCGTCTGGGCCTTCTCAGTGTTTTCTGTGCACACATGAATGGGTATATTTATAGTAAGAACACAACATGTGTTGTACGATGTTATACCCTATTTGATGCTTTAACAAGTTTTTTATTTTTTTAACTTTAGTCATTTCCATCATTACATTGAAATAAATTAGTGTATATCCATAGACTGGGATACCAAGAGGCCTTTAGAAAGAATGATGTGAATCTGTGTGTGCTGGGGCTGACCAAGCGGTGGTGCAGTGGATAGAGCGTCGGACTGGGATGCAGAGGACCCAGGTTTGAAACCCTGAGGTCACCAGCTTGAGCCCAAGGTCTCTGGCTTGAACAAGGAGTCACTGGCTCTGCTGTAGCCCCCGGTAAAGGCAAATATGAGAAAGCAATCAATGAACAACTGAGGTGCCGCAACGAAGAATTGATGCTTCTTATCTCTCTCCCTTCCTGTCTTCTCTGTCTCTCTCTGTCTCTGTCACCAAAAAAGAAAGAAAAATCTGTATGTGCTGGTATGGAAGGGTGGTTATCATAGGTTACCAGGCTTAAAAACACATACTCATGCAGAACTCTTGTTGTTGGTCTCACTTTAGTGAAAACAATATGATGAGTGGGTGTGCTTTGGGTTTCTGCATTAAATATTCTATAATATTTGAACATTTTATGTTTGTAACAATCAGAAAATAAAGCCACAAAACTTCTTGGAAACATCAAACATAAGGTTCTATTAAAAATTTTGTTTTTTTGGCCCTGGACTGTTGGAAGGCCCGGGTTTGATTCCCGGCCAGGGCACACAGGAGAAGTGCCCATCTGCTTTTCCCCCCTCCCCCCTCTCTATCTTCTCTCTTCTCTCAGAGCCAGTGGCTCGGTTGGTCTGAGCATTGGCCCCAGAGGGGGGGTTGCCAGGTGGATCCCGCTCAGGGCGCATGTGGGAGTCTGTCTCTATATCTCCTTTCTTCTCACTTTAAAAAAGAAAATTTTTTTATTTTCATTTTGTTGAACTGTGTTGATTTATATTAGTGAAAACAAAGTGTGTACATCATTGTCCTTAGTCTTTTAGTAACGCATAGTTGACATACAGCACTGGTTTTAGTGGTCCTTCCTAATGTCCAAGGCCGGCCTCATCCTTGGAAATAAACTCTTGAATAGTCAGAAATTGAAATGTAGGTTGTCCATGTTTGTTAAAATCACCCTTTATCATTTAGCCCTAAGAAAGTTCCGAGTTTGTCATTAAACAGTTAATGCTTTTTTTTTTTTTTGGCAGAGACAGAGTCAAAGAGGGAAGGACAGACAGGAAGGGAGAGAGATGAAGAAACATCAGTTCTTTGTTGCGGTTCCTTAGTTGTTCATTGATTGATTTCTTATATGTGCCTTGACCCGGGGGCTACAGCAGACCGAGTGACTCCTTGCTCAAGCCAGTGACCTCAGGCTCAAGCCAGCAACCATGGAGTCATGTCTGTGATCCTATGCTCAGGGCAGTGACCCCGCACTCAAGCCAGTGAGCACGTGCTCAAGCCAGTGACTTTGGGGTTTTGAACCTGGGTCCTCAGTGTCCCATGGTGATGCTCTATCCACTGCGCCACCGCCTGGTCAGGCTCATGTTATGATTTTAAATGAATTAATCTTGGTCATAAATCGCAAGTGGTGTTTTGTTTTATTCCTTTGGCTGTGGTGGTATAGACAAGACCATCATCTGTTAATTTTATTTCATCTTTCTGCCTTTAAGCATCATACTATGAAACAACTTTATTACCCCATGATTATATTTAAATATTTCTTAAATTTTGTATTTGGCTTGTTGGCCTATTGACATATGAACTTTCAAAAGATACTGAACCAAAGGAAATTCTTCCATGCCAACTCAGAACCATTGTCAAGTTCCCATTAATACCCTTTGAAATTCCATTAGATTAATAGAGATTAATTTCAGGGAGGATTTAGAACTTCAGTGTCCTGGATCCCTACATGACTATCCTATGCCTCTAGTTACTGCCTTTTTATTGCAATAAAATTTATCACTTTATTCAATGTAGGTGCAATTTTTTTTCTTAAAATTTTTTCTATCTTTATAATGGAGTTCTTCCTGTTTAAAAAAAATTCTTGTTGATGCATATTTAAGGAAGTTTGTTAGAGGTGATTTTCTTATTAAATTATAAGATCTGTTTCCATTGATTCATAATATCTGATTGGATAGTCTTTACATAAGAGGAAGGATAGTTTTATACATTTCTTTATGCCTCAGGTTTTTTCTCATTTTGTAATTGACTAGAACACTAGAATGGTTTTCAGTAATGATATTGTTTAAGACATATCTACTTTCATAAATGAGTTTGGTTGGCTGTTTGTTAGTGCTCATGTTGTTGGCCTTTGGGTTTTGAATTCTGGTTTCATAAAGAAAATTTGAAAGCTTTCTGTTTTTTTTCTCTGGTTGGTTTTTCTGACATGGAAATTGACCTTCTCTTGTATCGGACATAAAAGGCCACACCCCTTACTATATCTGAGTCCACGGCCATCGGGAGAACTAATTCTCTGATGCTCTTTTTACATTCCTTCTGTGTTTATCTGTCCATGTATTTCTCTCTTTAAAACGTCTGCAAGTCTCTGGCATTTTGACTCTGTTCCTGCGGCTAGTGGCTTGTTCTGAAGTTTCAGAAAGGATCCTGTGCCCAAACAGGTGATTCCCATGACCTGACTGAGTCTGTCCTGTTGCCTCTGAGAAGTTGGGCTGGTGTCATGTAGGGAGGACCCACATTTTTCTAATGAATCTGGATGCCACAGTGCAGGCATGAGCTCTGTGGCCCCCCTCCCTCTCATGTAGGCGCATAGGCTGATGAGGACTCCCCTTTTCAGGGCAGCCCCTCTTAGCCAGGTCCTGGGTAAAACTGTGCTATTGTCCAAAATGTCAAACCAGTGGTCTAGAGTGGGGACACTTGCCCTTTCCTCTGTTCTGGAGTTCTTTCCCCAGCATGGTGTCATCCAGTGCCCTCTTGGTTGTCATATGTCCTCCTTAAGGGAGACAGGGCAGGCAGGGAGGGTGGGGTCAGGTCCCCAGGGTCAGGGGCTAAAGCTCCAGGGGGTGACAGTGGGAGTCCAGTCACAGCAAGGAGGGCGAGGGACTGAGTTTCCTACCTTTCCTCCTGAGCGGTAAAGTCCACTTTGAGACAGAATCATCGAAACGCATTTTCTCTTTAGACATTTAAAGAGAAAAACAACTTCATGTTAAACTTCTAGCTTTCCTTGGAAAACAAAAGCAGAGAGTTTTGCGGCATGTAGTTTTCTTTTTCTCTAGAAGTAAAGCAACAAGTACAAAATGCCAGGTAAGGGATTCAGCCTCCCTAACCGAGACTTTCCCCCTGATTGGCCTGGTTTCTTTACACCAGTTATGGTTGACCAGTCGTAGAAAGGCTACAGGATAAAACTTGTGTGCAGGAAAAGTAACAAGTGAAAAGAAATGTATGGCCCTTCTGGTTACATGAGAAGAAAAGAAAGTTTGAATATCAGCTTCTATAAAGCCTAAAACGTTTCTTATTTTAAAGGAAGGAAGCAGATAATTAAAAATAAATACAGGCCCTGGCCGGTTGGCTCAGTGGTAGAGCCTCGGCCTGGCATGTGAATGTCCTGGGTTTGATTCCCGGTCAGGGCACAGAGGAGAAGCACCCATCTGCTTCTCCCCCCTCCCCCTCTCCTTTCTCTCTATTTCTCTCTTCCCCTCCCGCAGCCATGGCTCAGTTGGAACCAGTCAACCCAGGGCAGTGAGGATGGCTCCATGGCCTCCTGCTAACATAGCTCGGTTGCTGAGCAACGTAGTAATGGAGCAACACCCCAGTGGACAGAGCATCTCCCGCTGGTGGGCATGCTGGGTGGATCCCAATTGGGGCACATGTGGGAGTTTGTTTCTCTGCCTCCCCGCTTCTCACTTAATTTAAAAAACCACATAAATAAATTAAGCTAAGCAAATAAATAACACAAAAGATTATCAAAGTAGAGAGCCAGGGATTTTGGAGATGGATAAGGCAGATCTTTGGAAGACTGACCCAGGCAGAGGCATATATGGGGTATGAAGGGGCCCAACGGTCACTTCATCATATTCCCACTGTTTCTGTGAATGACGTAGGTTTGCCACTTCTATAGGACTTCTCTGGACGCCAGTATTTCATTTTAAAACTTTTTTTAGATTTTTTTTTATTTATTCATTTTTATTAGTGAGAGAGAGGGGAGAGAGGGAGAGGGAGAGATAGAGAACAGGGGAGGAGCAGGAAGCATCAACTCCCATATGTGCCTTGACAGGCAAGCCCAGGGTTTTGAACCGGCGACCTCAGCATTCCAGGTCGATGCCAGTATTTCATTTTAATTCCACCCCCCAACCTCACCCCACCCCCGGGGTGAAGCCCCATCGTCAGACCTATGAGCGCCTTGTGTGCAGGTGTCCAGGAAAGGACGGGCAGAAGGGTGGGCCGGTGAGGGTGACCCAGTACACTCCACAAACAGTGGCGTAGAGAGTTGGCCAGGATGTCCCCTCTCCCCAGACGCTGCTCTGCTTCTGCAGGTTGGTGTCTGAAACCAGATTTAAGTTGCGTATGCGCTCGTTGCTTTCAGCTTGCTGTAGACGCCTGGCCTCGTGTCAGGCACTGGAGGACACAGTGATGGACAAGGTCACCTGTCATCCCTTCGTGGGGGTTCCAGTTCCTGCGGGGAGACGGGCAGGTTTGCTCAGATATTTAAATGTGATTGGTGCTTGGAACATCCAGCAGGTGAAAGACACCCGAGGGAGTGGTCAGCACCAACCTGTGGCTGGGTCTGGGGACGGACAGACACACTTTTGAGAAGGGTACACCCTGTTGAGGGCGAGTCCTGAGCACACCTGTGCACTGGACAGTCTTGCTCCAGCCACTGCAACTTCCTGTGATGGTGGAGATGTCATGTGCCATCCAGTAGAGGAGCCACAGACCGTTGGAAGTGTGGTTCATGTCACTGAGGAACTGGACTTTAAAAATTTTATTGAATTTTCATTTGGCTGCAGTTTGCACAGCAACACAGGTGCAGAGAAAGAGAAAATGAGAGCACCTGCCATCACGTTACCCGGAGCTGAGCACATATAATGTGTCGTGTGACCTCCTATGCCTACTGCCTTAGCCATTATGTTACGGGGAGAGATGCTCAGAGATGGCAGCATGGGCCCCTGTCACCTGATGTCCTCTGTCCATTTTTGCTAAGAAAAAAAGTTGACACCCAGTTTAGTAATGGCCAGCTGCTGAACCAGCCTCCTGTGCCTGCTGAGCATTGGGTGAGTGAGGCCTTTTAGATATGTTAGATTATGGGAGCTTCACAGTTCTGAATGGGAGGTGGGTCTGTGGTTCTTTATTATTTATTTTTTGGTATTTTTCTGAAGTGGGAAATGGGAAGGCAGAGAGACCCCTGCATGTGCCCCACTGGGATCCACCTGACATGCCCACCAGTGGGCCATGCTCTGCCCATCTGGGACATTGCTCTGTTGCAGCCAGAGCCATTCTAGTGCCTGAGGCAGAGGCCATGGAGCCATCCTCAGCACCCAGGCTAACTTTGCTCCAATGAAGCCTTGGCTGCAGGAGGGGAAGAGAGAGAGAGAGATAGAGAGGAAGGAGAGGAGGAAGGGTGGAGAAGTAGATGGGTGCTCCTCCTGTGTGCCCTGGCTGGGAATCAAACTTGGGACTTCCACATGCCAGGCTGACGTTCTGCTGAGCCAACCAGCCAGGGCCTGTGTGGTTCCTTACTTGTATGTACAGGGGGTAGGGACAGACTCCAGGACATTGAATGTTGCTCAGGGTCACAAAACCAGTTAATAGCAGAGCTAACTCGTTTAGTTTGCGTGGTACCCAGAGATCATACCTACCCCTTGGGGTCCTGTGTCTGTGTATTGGATGGGACACATCTCTTCCTCCCCCCTCACTTCCTCTTGACCTGTTCACAGAAGCATTGTTGATAGCCCTTGTGGGGCATCCTCACTCTACTGCCTGGTGTTCCACTTCTGGGACACTTGTGTATCTCCTTATAACCTACAGGTCCCTGAGTACTGACTGTCCCAGGCGGCCACGTCTTCCCTGTTGACTCATGTTTGGTTGTTCCACGGAAAACCCTACCTAGAGAAATGCTGCCTCCAAAGTGCTTGTACACCAGCACACCCAAGAAGTACTGGGCCCCCAACCTGTACGAGCTCGACAGCGACCTGACTAAGGAGTCTGATGCCATCGTTGCCAATGCCGCCGCTGCCGACTCGGAATTCTTTCATCAGAGGTTCCGGAACTTCATCTATGTGGAGTTTGTCGGGCCCCGGAAGACCCTGATCAAACTCCGAAACCTCTGCCTTGACTGGCTGCAACCCGAGACGCACACCAAGGAAGAGATCGTCGAGCTCCTGGTCCTCGAGCAGTACCTGACCATCCTCCCTGAGCGGATCAAGCCCTGGGTGCGGGCCAATCGGCCCCAGAGCTGCGAGAAGCTCGTTACGCTGCTGGAGAGTTACAAGGAGATGTACGAGCCAGAAGGTGAGGCTGGGGACCTCAGCGCTGCAGGTGTTCTGGGCCAGACCCTCCTCTCGGTGGGAGGGCTATCCTATTGTAGGAGGTGTCTTGGCACTCCAGCGATGACAGCCAGATGTGTGGTGTGACCAGTGTCCCCTGGAGAGCAGCATCACCCACCCTGATTAAGAACGAACCACTCACCCACCCACCGCCTTGAGGTGTGAAGTCATGGGGTCCCATGAGGAGCCCGCACGTGCCTCATGTGTGGCCTGGTTCCCCTTGTAGACCTAAAAGTGCGGTGTCCTCTGGGCAGCCGTACATGGCTGCCCTTCTTGGAGGTCAGGTAGCCGCGGTCACAGCCGTGTTCCTTATCACAGAGGTAGGGTGCGGTGGCAGGTCAACACTGGGGGAAACTTGTGCATGTGTGTGCAGGGGACGATCCAGCACTAAGTGTGGGTGTCTGGTGTCCTCGCAGATAACGGCAGTGACGTCCTGAGTGAAGACAGCCTGAGCCTGAAGGGGGCGGAGTCCCCCCCGCCACGCTCTGTCTACATCTGCCGTGAGTAACCAGTCAGGGTGTGCCGCCATGGGGCACGTGTCCAGACTTGAGCCCACTTTACATGTGGTGTGCGGGCACCGTGGGCAACGACCTCAGTGAGGGCCGTACCAGGGGAGTGTGCCGATTCACGACAAAATGAGATGTTTTTATATCAAAGCAGACACTGAGGAAACAATACTATATATATAGAGAGAGAGAGAGAGAGAAAGAGAGAGAGAGAGAGAGAGTGATGGGAGTATTTAACGCTGTTGGTTATGTGCTTGGGTAAGTGAGGCCTTTCAGGTGTGTTAGGTTATGGGAGTCACATAGTCGGCCCGCTGTGTGGATGTCCTGGGTTCGATTCCCAGCATATTTTTCAAGCTGTGCCCATAGCTTCCCAGGAGGGGCGGGGTCCATCCCTCCTTTGCCTCCGGAGCTGTTTCCATCTGTTTGTTGAGGGTTCTTAAGTGAACTCTTAAAAGGAGCATTGCTTTTGGGAAGGGAATGTGCTTTGTAAGCAGAGGAACGTGCAGGTGAGAGTGGCTGAGGTGAGCCGGACAGCAGAGGGGCTGATGGCCATTGTCTTGGATTTGGACCTGACCGTGTGGGAACTGGGGAACCAGCCGAAGGGTCTGAAGGGGGAACAGGCTTCTTCTCCACAAAGCTCTGGATCTGGCTTTAAGGCAAAGCCCCACTTAGGCTGAGCCTCCGGAAACGGTGTGCCAGGCACAGGGTAACAGGAAGAGTCCAGATCATTCTTGGGCATCTGGAGACCTTGATGTGGGTTCTGTTTGTTTTTATTTTTTTTTGTATTTTTCTGAAATTAGAAGTGGGGAGGCAGAGAGACCCAGACTCCGCATGCACCTGTGATCTACCCGGCATGCCCACCAGGGGGTCATGCTCTGCCCATCTGGGGCATTGCTCTGTTGCAACTGGAGCCATTCTAGCACCTGAGGCGGAGGCCATGGAACCGTCCTCAGCGCCTGGGCCAACTTTGCTTCAATGGAGCCTTGGCTGTGGGAGGGGAAGAGAAGAAGGAGAGGGGGAAGGGTGGAGAAGCAGATGGGTGCTTCTCCTGTGTGCCCTGACCGGTAATTGAACCCGGGACTTCCACACACCAGGCCGACACTCTACACTGAACTAGCCGGCCAGGGCTGGGGTCTTTTTTTCCTCAATGCAGGAGCAAGGATGGTTGTCGTCTCCCAAGTGGGGGAGGTGTGTGTGGAGGTGGAACATGCATGTCAGAGTGCTTTATTCACTCTTTGAATGTCTGGCTTTTTTTCTCAGGGGACCGGGACTGGTACCAGTACTGGGATCGTGACCGGGACTGGGATTGTGACCGAGATTGGGCCTGGGATCGTGATCGAGATCGGGCCTGGGACCGTGACTGGGACTGGGACCGGGCTCGAGACCGGGACTGGGACTGGGACTGGGATCGAGACCGTCGCCGGGACCGGGACTGGGTCCGGGACCGGGCCTGGCGGCGGGACTGGATGCGGGAGCGAGACCGGCGGGGCCGGAGCAGGGACCTGGAGTTTAGGGAGCGCTGGCCGTACAGCAGGAGCCCCAGAAGGAGTAAGTCCCCCGCTCTTACCTGCTTGTTCCCTGATGCGCCTGCCCGGTTCGCTGGGGCCTTTTCCTTCATGGTGCCTTTCTCTTCCCAGGATTCCCCCCGCGGGATCTGTCCCTTCCTCTGATGGACAAAACCTTTGCGAGAGAGCGAGGGCGCAGACGCAGGAACCTCATGATGGACTACGAGTTGCGATGCCAGGTATGCCGAACTTTCCTCTCTTCCTGGGAAGGTCGCCTCCACTTCACGGCTGAGATGCCTTGCTTTCTCGATTGCGGGCGCTCGTCCATCCCTAAAACCCCACCTGGGTGGATGGGGGGACCCCACTCCATTCCCTGGAAGGGTCCCAGGCCTGTCTTTGGGGGGGCGACCTGTGGCCAGGATGACCGCTACCTGTTTACTGATTCGTCCACAGTGTTGGAGTGACTCCTCCACTCGGCGTTTGTGTTACTCGTGCTTGGTCAAAGTGGCTGTCCCCCCATGGGCCAGGGAAGCAGAGCGGTTCTGGAGACTTTCTAGTACATGGAACCGGGAGAGGTGCACACCCACAGAGCAGCCTGGCAAGAGAGAGCAAAGGCTCGGGAGTTGGCAGGGGCTGGGTTTGAAGTCCTGCTCTCTCTTCCACTTGCTAGCAGTGTGTCCTCGAACCACTGATGTAGTAGCTAAGCTGATCCTCTCAGTA
Organism: Saccopteryx leptura; assembly: GCF_036850995.1. Classification (NCBI taxonomy): domain Eukaryota; kingdom Metazoa; phylum Chordata; class Mammalia; order Chiroptera; family Emballonuridae; genus Saccopteryx; species Saccopteryx leptura. The sequence continues at coordinate 81,608,657 of NC_089505.1, read as the reverse complement.
CCTTCATCTGTAGAATGGGTGCGGTGATTGCCTCACAGGGCTGCTGTGAAGAGTGAGATTCATACATGTGTGTGAAGTGCGTATTATAGTGCTCGGCACGTGGTTGGCACATGCTGAATGTCAGCAGTTATTTATGGCAGTCATTTTAAGAAGCATGTGATGGCCCTGGCTGGTGGCTCAGTGGATAAAGCATCAGCTTGGCATGTGAATGTCCCAGGTTCAGTTTCCCATCAGAACACAAAGAAGTGACCATCTGCTTCTCCACCCCTCTCCTTTTCTCCCTTCTCTCCCCCACCTCTCTCCCTTCCCCTCCCTCTCCACTTTTCTACCACTCCCTCTTAATCCCCCATCTTTTCCTTATCCAATGGCTCAACTGATTCTTGTGTCTTCCCAGGCACTGAAGATGGCTTGGTTGGTCTGAGCACATCAGCCGCAGGCCCTAAATATAGCTTGGTGTTCGAGCATTGGCCCCAGAAGGGGTTTGTGAGGTGAATCCCAGTCGGGGCACCTGCAGGAGTCTGCCTCAATACCTCCCCTCCTCTCACCTTTAAAAAAAAAGAAGCATGTGCTAGGGAACTTGGTGAAGGGAAAAGGACATGAGATTTGAGCTGATCCTCCAGGAGAAGAGAAGGTGACTTGTGGCAGGGCATTGTGGAGGAAGGGCACAGCAAGCCCAGTGCACTTGACCCATCTCTCTTTTCACATTTAAGTACCTGCCTCCATCAGGCCCTGGGGAATATAGGAGTGGCCAAGACAGGGTCCTTGCCCTGGAGGCCTTGTCTTACACCAGTCAGCAGGAATAAATCTCCATATAAATAGTGTATATGATTGCTGACTGGTCAGAAGGCTCTTAAAGAAAGAGAAGACTAAAGAGGAATTGGCACAGTGGTCTTGACTTGGATTTGAAAGGGAATATCTTAACCCTTTGAGTAGTATGAATGTTCACGTAAGTCCTCGTGCCTCCTGACTGTCCAGAGTACGACCATAACAAAAATTTTTATTTTAACAATGTGTAAGGCAACATTAAAAAAAGGCAAATGTACTTCTTGTTTCCATAAGTTGGTTAGCAAGCAAACGTGATTTTAAGTTAATAAAACTGTAACTAGAACTAATTTTTTGTATTTTTCTGATGTGAGAAGCAGGAGGCAGAGACAGATTCCCACATGTGCCTGACCGGGATCCACCCGGCATGCCCACCAGGGGGCGAGCTCTTCCCATCTGGGACGTTGCTCCCTTGTGGCCGGAGCCATTCTAGCACCTGAGGTGGGAATTGAACCTGGGACTTCCACAAGCCGGGCCGATGCTGTACTGCTGAGCCAACCAGCCGGGGCCCCTAATTTCATGTTTTGAAAAAATACTCCCAGGGGTCAGCAAGCATGAAAAAGAAAACTTACTGCTCAAAGGGTTAAAGGCAGGAGCACTTGAACACATGAAGGATGGAGAGAGAGCCCTGGTAAAGGCCGTGAAGCAGGAACTGAATGTACGCTGAACTGGCTCACACATGGAGGGTACGAGCTTAGAGCTGGCCAGGAAGCACGTTGGGCCTGCGCCCTGCCACCTGGCCACTCAGCAACGTGCTCAGGTCTGTCTGCAGTACACTGAGATGTATGTATTCATAACGGTGCCAGCGGTGGGATGTGTTTGGTGGGGTCAGATGGTGCAGGGCTTTGAATTCTACTCTGAAAACTCAGTCATTTGTTCTTTGTCCAGGAGGCAGGGACCTGCCTGCAGGTGTGTGTGCACGCGTGGGTGGCCTGGGGTGTCCAGATGGTGACATCTGGGCTTCTGTAGCAGCGACACATGGTGGGGAGGGGTTCAGAGCAGGAGGTAACCCAGGTCGTCCAGCCCTAGTGGAGGGGGGCATTATGTCCTTCCTGGTTGTCTCGGGGCGTTACCCTCAGTTTGTAGCACACTCGGTCATGGATTTTCTTATTTGGAGGAACCAAACTGACCACCATGTTAGGAGTCTCCATAAAAAGATTAATGGTAGAAACTTTCTTAAACTTGATTTTGAAAAAGAAAGCTCCCTGGTGTGTTCATATGCCCCCTGTGAGGGCCGGCCGGTGGATTCTGCATGCTGTTCTGTGAGCCATGACTGCGTTTTCGGTGATCTGTGGGGAAACGGGGAACACAAATGTCTTTACTGGGGGGAAGGGGTTGTTAAAATACTCTTATGAAAAGAAGGTGATAGAAGATTGGTAGTTGGATTTTCTCTTGTGTTGCATCTCAAATGCCCTGGTTTGACACGGAAGAGTTGTTTGGCCCCATGTCTGGAAGCCACGATTTCTGTTAGCTCAGTGAGGTAGAAATAGCAGCTGAAATATAAACTACATTTTGGGGGAGGGGGTGTACAAAACAAAAAGTTCTCATCCTCCTGTAGCATGAGGTGGACATCTCGTAATGGTTCATGCATGTAGGTCATGTGACACTGAGGAGGTGCTGGCACTGGTCTCGGAATCACCTCTATTCCTCTGGAACTTGATCCCAGCTCCTGTGGACTTAGGTACCATTAATAGATTACAACCACAAAGTGTGAACCACTGATTTAGAGCCCTCTGTGTGCAACAGATGAATAGTGTTACATCAGCATCCTTTTATTTTTTCATTCAAACAATATTCAAAATTTAATGAGCCCTGGCCAGTTGGCTCAGCAGTAGAGCATCGGCTCGGCATGTGGAAGTCCTGGGTTTGATTCCCGGCCAGGGCACACAGGAGATGCGCCTATCTGCTTCTCCACTCTTCCCCCTTCTTTTTATCTCTCTCTTCCCCTCCCGCAGCCAAGGCTTCATTGGAGCAAAGTTGGCCGGGTGCAGAGGATGGCCCCGTGGCCTCTGCCACAGGCGCTAGAATGGCTCCGGTTGCAACAAAGCAACAGCCCAGATGGGCAGAACATCGCCGCCTGGTGGGCATGCCAGGTGGATCCTGGTTGGAGCATGCAGGAGTCTGTCTCTCTGCCTCCCTGCATCTCACTTCGGAAAATACAAAACAAATTTAATATACTTTTATTTTACTCTGACGAGGCAAACGGAGACAAAGATGGAAAAAATGCCTCTTCCCTTTTGCCTTTGCCCCTGGGGGTCTGTCACCACCAGAGATGGTAACCCTTCTGACTCCCTCAGCCCCCCCCCCCCCAGTTCATGACCTCAGCGGCTCTCTGCCAGCCCTCAAGGGAGGAGCCCTGGTCTCCTGTTGCTCGCTCCCACAAATGCGTCTTTTCTGAGGAAGGCAGCACAGCAGCCAGGGAAGAGTTCTGCTGCACACCTGAGCGCACAGGGGACTTCTTGCTCTCAAACTTGCTGTCTGAGCTGCAAAAGTGATGCAGTTTAGCCAGACGAGGCAGTAAAATCGCACCAATCTGGAAGGGGCCTTCCAAGCTTCTGTTAAAGATTGCTGGTTGTCCTAGAAACTCCCAGCCCTCACCTAGAGTTCTGTTTTTGAAGCCCTGCTTTAGTTCTGGTGGTTTTTTGACATTCGGTGGCCGGCCGCAGGCTCATTGGTCGGTCACTCTCAGTAGGACACGCACCTGGTTGTGCAGACACAGCTTTTGCTGCATGCCCACAGGGCTATCCTGTCCACGCCACATCCCAGCAATGGAACTGTAATAAGTCATCCAAGAGTCTTGATGGTGTTGCCAAGAGCCATAATAATAAATACACGTTTTCTTTCTGTAATGTGTCCCAGTATTTAAAACACACATCACATGGTGGAACAGCCACGCCCACAGTCCTGCAAGGTGGGCTGAGGCCCTTCTCTCTATTGTACAAATGGACCCTAGGCTCAGGAAGACTTCTGTTGCCGAGGTCGCGTGGCTCAGAAGTGGCATGGTCCCTTTCTCTGGCTCCGAAGCCTGTGGGCTTCCCACCCACCATGGTCTGTCTCCCAGCCTTGGTGCCATACCCCCCAGGACCACTGCCCTCTGAAAGCAGTATCATTCTACCGCAGCCGTCAGAGAAGGTTCTGTAATACCTTATATGTAGGGGTTGAAGAAGTTCTTTTTAGGAAAGGACCCATTCCCACAGAAAAAGCAGCTAAAAAATGGAGGTGCTCAGTGCCTCAAGTTTCTCCTAGGTTACGTGGAACTTCCACAACCGTGGAGGGGAGCTCACAGGGTAGCCGTGCGGCACAAAGGATGTGTGTGCAAACCACAGGGCAGGGGAAGACGGACCGAGGAAGGAGGCTTAGGTCACACTTCCTGACTGGGTGTCTTCTGTTCCCCGTGGGTTCCACATACAGTTGATATTTAGGCTGTGGGAGCTTTCCCACCAGCCCCCTCTGAACGGACCCCTCTCCACATCAGAATCTTACCTGCTACTTAAAGGCAGCCCCACCCAAGACCCTTTCCAAAGCCTTTGCTGACTAGCCTGGCCCACCCTGAACAGTCCCTCTACTAAACCTGTTGAGTGCTGATTTATCTGTACCCCACTTTGTTGTCGACTGTTCTCTAATTGTTTCATGAGTGTTTTCTCTCCAACCAAATTATAAGCGGCATGAGGGCAAGGAATATGTGTCATACGTTTTCTGGACCTTCCTCAAAGAGTAGTGCCAAGGTAGGTACACAGTAGGCCCCTGGTAAAACCTGACTTGGACCATTCAAAATCCTCCAATGCTGTGAGCACTTTCCTCACGCCTTTGTATGTGTAGCTCCCACGCTGCCAGCCTTCTCCTCTGTGGATGCCCCCGGGAGCAGACTCCATTGAGAGGTCTGCATTTGCTGTTTTAGGATACAGTGACCTACCAGGACTTCGTGGACCTCACCGAGAACAGGAAGGCTCAGAACTCCATTCAGGACAACATGGAGAACTACCTGAAGCTGCTGTCACTGGGTAAGCTGCTGCTTCTCTGATCATCAGAGCGTTTTGCCACCTTGCTCTTTTTTTTTTTTTTTTTTCCAAAGAAGCAGGGAGGCAGCAGACTCCCACATGTGCCTGACCGGGATCCACCCGGCATGCCCACCAGGGGGTGATGCTCTGCCCATCTGGAACCAGAGCCATTCTAGCACCTGTGGTGGAGGCCATGAAGCTGTCCTCAGCACCCAGGCCAACTTTGCTCCAATGGAGCCTTGGCTGAGGGAGGGGAATAGAAAGACAGAGAAAAAGAGGGAGAGGGAGGAAAAGCAGATGGGCGCTTCTCCTGTGTGCCCTGGCTGGGAATTGAACCTGGGACTTCCCCACGCCTGGCTGACGCTCTACTACTGAGCCAACCGGCCAGGGCTCCACCTTACTCTTTTTCAACTGCAGGATATGAGAGTCCATGTTAATCTGGGCTTCAAGGGCAGTAAGAAGCCTTTGAAAGATTTCCAGCAGAAGAGTCAACAAAGACACTTGGTTTTTAAGAAATCGCTCTGGCTCTGGATGGAGACCCTGTGGGACAGGGGTGTGGGGGACGGGGAGATGACTCTTGCCACAAGAGTTGATGCTCTTTATAGCATGGTGACAGCAGAGATTTTTAAGTACACGCTTAAAGTGGAATCCTCAGTTCCAGTGTGGGCTCTTCTACAAGATCACTGGTTTGGTCCTAGCTGGCCATGGGCTCTGCGGGTCCAGTGCCGGGGATGCAGAATGGTACCGACAATGCTCCATAAGGCAGCAGGGCCCGAGGAGGCCATGTGTTCAGAGAAGCGGGGAAAGGAGGAAGGCTGTGGGGGCCAGTGAAAAAGGGTATCAAGCCACTGAGGAGGTGGTTATGAGAGGGAAGCCAGCAAGGAGGCTCTGGATTTGGAGACGTGCAGGTCTCAGGACAGATGTGTAGGCAGCATCAAGAAGATCGTTTAAAATGCAGATTAGGATGGGTTAAGGAATGAGAGGAGGGGAAGGAGACTGCAGACAGAAGACATCCAGAGGACTGGTTCTGGGCAGCTGCTTGTTCTGTGGCTCGGAGGAAGGCAGACATCAGTTTAGAGTGTGAGGAGTCTCGGTCCCCAACTTGAGTATGAGCTGTCGTATTATTGTGAACAGGGGTTCAGCTTGCGGAAGACGATGGCCACTCCCACCTCACACAAGGCCATTCAAGGTCAAAGAGAAGTGCCTATCCAAGCACCAGTCGAGGTAAGCACTAGGCAGACGATGTACGCTGGCCGCTTGAATCAATGAGATGGGCTCTATAAATACATGGAGTCCGTCCTCATCTAACATTGTTCAGAGGTTCCGCGACATAACAAAACCAGTTTTACCGTAGGCTAATCGGCATGCACAGAGACACCTTCCTATGGCCTCTCCTCAATATTGAAATGAAACAGCACCGAACCAAACAATGTTACCTGAGGACCTGCTGTCTTGATAACCCTTGAATAGTTGATACTCGCACCACCATCATGGAAGTCCCCCCATTCACTTTGCCCATGTTGGGGTACTAAGGAGTGTTTATCATTGGTGTTTCATTGCAGGTCTGAAAGCTATGCCTGAAAGCAAAAAGTCAACTCACCGCCGGGGCATCTGTGAAGAGGAGTCTTCCCATGGGGCGATCATGGAAAAATTCACCAAGGATGTTGCACCCAACTCCAAATCTGGAAGGGCCAGGGAATTGAATGACTGGTCCCTGAGATTCCCCAGAAGGCTGGACAATGATTGGAAAGAAGTTTCCTTCCACAAGAGGGAATCTCTGATTCAGGACAGGGGTTGCGAGGGGAATGCGTTCGGAGGTGGGGGGAATAGTCATCACTCCAACCTGGTGTCCAAAAAGAAAGTCCTTGAGAGAAAGAGGCACTATCAGTTTGATGCCGATAGTCAGGGCTCCTCCATTCACGACCAGAGAAGCTGTCCAAAGAAGAGACCCTTTGAATGTAGTGACGTGGGAAAAGCAGAGAGCATGTGCAGCATCAGCGCTGCCCCCTGTGCCGAATCCCAGCCACTCGATTTCAGTGAGATGCCCTATGTGTGTGATGAGTGTGGGCGGGCTTTCGGTATGATTTCTGAGTTTGTCGAGCATCAGATCATGCACACACGGGTGAACCTCTATGAGTATGGTGAGTCCTTCATTCACAGTGTGGCCGTCAGTGAGGTCCGGAAAAGCCAAGCCCGTGGGAGACGCCTAGAATGTAAGAAGTGCGGGGAGACCTTTCCTAGCGGGACCGCCCTTGCCGAGCATCAGAAAGTCCACTCAAGAGAGAGTCTCTCGGAATGTAAGGAAGAGGAGGAGGAGGAGGAGTGTGAGGAGCTCTTCATGCCCAGCCCCACCTACAGCGAGCTTCAGAAAATCTACGGGAAAGATAAATTCTACGAGTGTAAGGTGTGCAAGGAGACCTTCCTGCACAGCTCGGCCCTGGTTGAACACCAGAACACTCATGGGGGTGACAACAGAGATGGGGAGCAGGGGGAGGAAGCCTCCCAACCCAGCCCAACCTTCGGCAAGCCTCAGAAAACGTACGCTAAGGAGAAGATGCACGAAGGCCAGGTGTGCGAGGAGACCTCTGTGCCCAGTCAGTCCCTTAAGAAGTGGCAGAAGATGTACTTGAAGGAGAAGCCTTTGGATTTTAAAGAAGGCGGGGGTGCCTTTCAGCTAAGCTTGCCCCTCGGTGAACCTCACAAAGTTAACTCTCGGAAGAGCCCCTGTGAGAGCCAGGGGTCCAGCAAGTCCGTCATTCATAGCGTACCCCGCGTGGAGTCTCAGAAGAGTCATACGATCACAAGACCCCCTGAAGGTGAGGACGGGAAGGCCTTCACTGTCGACTCGAACCCTGATGACAACCGGAAATCTCCCGCTCAGGAAAAAGTCTGTGTGAGGAAACCGAATGAGAGGTCGGTCATTCACAGCTTAGCCTGGGCAGCTCAGAAAAGTCACAGCGCGGGGGGGTTCACTCAGCCGCAAGCGGTGGCCGTGTCCACCATTCAGAGTGCGCGTGCCACGGAGCACCAGAAAGCCCACGCCGGAGAGAAGACCTCCGAAGGGAAGGAAACTAAGAGGTCTGTTATCCACAGTGTCGCCACTTTCAAAGTCCCCAAAAGTCGCGGCGGAAATCCGGGGGATCAGAAAGGGGAACCCTCCCGGTACACCTTAAACCTTCGTGATAAGCAACAGAAAACTCCCACCAGAGCCAACCCTCAAGATGCGCGGAAGAACGGCAACTACAAGGACTCTGTGATACGCAGTGTATCCTGTCCTGAACCCCCAAAAAGTACTACTGGAGAGGAAGACACGACTAGGGACTTGAAGAAGGATGGCCAACTGTCGATTCCCAGCGCCAACGCCCGCGAGCACCAGAAGGCACGTGCCAAGAAGAAGAACATCGAACAGAGGAACAGTGAGACCTCCGTCATCCATGCCCTGCGTTTCGGTGAGCCTCAGACCTTTCGCCCAAGAGAGAAACTCTACGAGTGTCCGGAGTGTGGTGAGTCCTTTGTCCGTAGCTCCGACCTCACGGAGCATCAGAAGATTCACCACCGGAAGAAGCCTTCCGGAACCAGGATCTACGAGCAATCCGTGATTCGCAGCTTAGCTTCCACCGAGCCTCAGGCGCGCGATGCCCCCTGGCCTGGGGTGATGCGTTACGCTCAGCAGACGGCCAAGACCAAGAACACCGAACAGCCTGCGCAGGCCAGTTACACCCAACACCAACCAGCGCAGACCAACTATGCGGAACAGTCAGGGGTGATTAGTCACACCCAGCAGCCAATGCAGATGAGTTCCTCGGGACAGATGGCCCAAATGGGTCACGCGGAACAGCCAGGCCAGGCGAGTTACACCCAGCAGCCAGGGGGATCAAGCTATGCCGACCAGGCCACACACACAAGTTATGCCCAGCAGCTGCCGCCGGTCCAGCAAGAATGCAAGGACTGCGGGCAACGCTTCGCCACCGTTGAAGACCTGAGCACCCATCAGAAAATCTATGCCCAGGAGGAGTTCCACGGGGTGAAGCTGTCTGGAGACTCCGTTATTCAGAGGGTGGTAGGCCTGGGCAGGCCGGAACAGGAAGAGTATGAGCAACAGGAGCCAGACAAGGAGGCGGAGCAGGACAACCCCGAGGACACCATCTATGGATGTGAGGACTGCGGGCTGGGCTTTGCTTACCGTGCAGACCTCAAGGACCACCAGAAAGTTCACAGCAGAGAGTATCCCCTTTACACCCGTGAGTACACATGTTCTGTCATTCACACCCATTCGGTCAGTGAGTATCTGAGGGAGGCCACCGGAGAGCAGGTCTTTGAATGCCGGGCATGCGGGGATTCGTTCATCCATAGCTCCTTCCTCTTTGAGCACCAGAAGGTCCATGAGCAGGATCCGTTTTATGGCCGTAGGAGGTATGACGAGCCCTTTATGCAGCCTTGGGCCGTTAACCCCCCGAGGTTCCTCGCCCCACAGAAGAGTCCTCCTCTGACAGGGCTGTTCCTCCAGTGCCACATCTGTGGGCTGGATTACATTCATGGCTCTGTCTTTAACGAACATCTGGCCCTTCACATGAGAGAGGGTCCGCAGGAACGGGGCCCGGGAGGAGGTGACGATGTGGTCAGCCCCGGCTTAGCCCTCGCTGAGTTGCAGAGAAGTCAGGCGGAAGAGAAGCAGTATGAATGTGAAACCTGCGGAGAATCCTTCCTTAGTCAGTCAGACCTCAAGGACCACGGGAAGGTCCATAAGAAGGAGGAGCCCTATGATTACGGGGCTGCCTTCGTCCACACCTCCTTTCTCACTGACCCCCCCAAGAGAGATTCGTCCTTCTTTGAGTGCAAGGACTGTGGGAAGTCCTTTGTGCATAACAGGGTTCTCACTAAACACCAGACGTTTCATTTTGAAGAGGAAGAAGCTGCTGCCGCCCAGGCCGTGGAAGCCAATGTCCTCCTCCCACGGGAGGTCCTGAGGATCCAGGGGTCCCACGCAGAGGCTGCCCAGCCAGAAGTGGAGGTCGGCGAGCCCAGTGGAGAGGCCGCAGAGCCCGATGGGGAGGCTGCGCAACCCGACCAGGATGAGGAGGAGCCGGACGGCGCGGGGGTCGAAGACCCCGAAGAAAGAGCCGGGGAGCCGGAGGAGGGAGACGCGGATGAGCCCGATGGCGCTGGGATCGAAGACCCTGAAGAGGAAGGTGACCAGGAGGAGATCCAGGTGGAGGAGCCGTACTACGACTGCAGGGAGTGCGGCGGGACCTTCACCTCCAATTCAGCCTACGGCGAGCACCTGAAGACCCACGCCAGGGTGATCATCTTCGAGTCTGGCAACGTCCACGGGGAGGGCTTGCACTACCCCGCACATGCCGGCACCAGCACAGGCGCCGCCGACAACAGGGCTGAAGAGGACGACAAGTACTTCAGATGCGATGTCTGCGGGCAAGTCTTTGGTGACCGCCTGTCCCTGGCCAGACACCAGAATACCCACACCGGCTGAGATGAACAAGCGTCAAGGCGGGAACGCCTGGACTGAGAACTGGACCCTCTCAGAGAATTCAGACTAACTCCTAATAACAATGCCACAGGGGACACCTAGCGTGGCAGGTACATACACACCGACTTTTAACCATCAGACAGCTTGAACCGGAAAGGACCTAACCGAACATAGAGCACAGTGGTGGTTCCCTGGGTTCTTAACTCTCACCACCACCCCAACCCCCTGCCAAACACCGGTGTGTGCACATGGGGAAAAATCCTAGGAGATTCTGAGACTACAGAAACAGCCCCAACCACCTGTAAATGACATTTCCGTCACGTACATGATATATATATATATCATTTTCCTGAGATGTGTGTCACATAGCAAATCATAGCCAATACTAGTCATTACAAGTATTGGGAATTAATATAGTAACAGTCACAGTTTACTATGCAGAGCTACCTTCACCTGGTAAGCTTTGACTTTGACTTTTTTTTTTTAATGGAAAAGGATAGGAGCACCAAACCAGTATATATATATATTTGTAAGCCTCTTAGGTCCCATGATTTACTGTGCGTTGTTTTAGTCCCTTCGTGTCTTTTTCTTTTTTGAGTGATCATGTATTGTTCCTTGCTCTTTAAATATTCCTACAAAGGTGTAGTCGTGAAAGATAAACTGTCTTTTTACTCTGTGCTATTGGAAAAGAGAAGTGCTTTGAGCTTCCTTTTCAGCCACGCTGTCTTAACACCAAGACTCGGGAACCTCGGTATGTGGATCGACCTTCTGTGACCCAAGTGGATCCATTGCCGCGTTATACCTTGCAGTGATTCTAATGCGAAGAGATGACAGGTTTTTTTTTTTCTTTGAATGAGCTTCATGTGCATTTAGTAGTGACTTCACAAAACCCAAAGCTTTTCCCTGTAAATCTTCTTGGCCTTTAAAAAAAGACTGGGTTGCAACCATCACTAGATCACGACGGTGCCTAATGAGGGTTGAGAACCAGAGGGAGAGGCTCTCATCTTGTACATAAGGATGTAGATATAATTGTCACCCCTTCTTTGTGCGCTTCCTGCCTTAAGTGACAAGTAGCAACGTGACTTTATTCGTCTTGGCCGCCGCATACATTAGTTTGCCCCTGGGTGCCCAGGAACGAGCCTCCTAATTAGCGCTTTCTACTGCTGAACTTAATTCTTGCCTTCACCTGTCTGACCCTCAATCCCAAGTCTCATTTGCATTAAAGAAAATTTTTTTTAAAAAAAAAGCTTTCTTTACCATCAACCCAAGCTTGACATGGAGGACTCAGGCTCCCCAGCAGTCTTAATTTGTGTTGGTACTATTGGTCCCTTCCTCTTTCACCAGTTTTGAGAATTTCTGAGCTCTCCATCAGTGCCGCGTTGGTTTGATGGCCTCCGTTGGCCGTGAATCCCAAGTGGGACCTCATAACTGATGCCTGCCTATGTCTTGTTCTCTTCCTTTTTCTTCTCTCCTCCTCTCGCCTAGTGACTTTTGAGACATTTTTGTTGTTGTTGGCTTTGAGTTCGCTGGGGTAAAAAAAAATGTAAAAATTAAAAAAAAAAAAGTTTAAAAAGTGGATCTGTTGAAGGAGTGCTCAAAGGATAAGAGCAGAGACGTAGAGCGAGGAAATTAAAATGCTTGAGGAACATGACCACATCTCACTCTCCCTAGATCCTGCATGACTGGGCTCAGAGCTGCCGGGAATGCCCACATCCAAGGGAGGTTGTTGGGCAGAGAGAGGAGGGGAGCCAAGGAAGGGAGCCTCAACATAGCAGCAGATTTAGGGGAGTGGGGAGACACACAGAAGGACACATCAGAAACAGTCATAAGACCAGGTTGGTGAGAATGTGTCCCGGGCAGTTTAGAAGGGGTCATCTTGATGGCATAGCGTCGGTGGGAATGCCCAGAGGTTGGGATGGACACCCAGGATAACGGGAGCAGTGAGGCCCCGTCTCAGAGGCAGGCCCCGAGACGGGAGCCATTGCTGACCTCGGGGTCAACTTGGGTTCCTCACCGTCGGCAGTACCAATCAGTAGAACTTTTTCGGAAAGCGTTTTGCCAAACATAAGGGTGTCCATCCCATTTTAGCGAGAAATTAGGAACAATTTCAATGCCAAACGATAGGAGAACGAACAATTAAGTGGACATATTCGTGATTCTTACGCAGCTGTTTAAAAAAAAAAAAAGATAATCGTGAAGAGTTATGTAGTAACATGGAAATATATTTACAGAATATTAAGTGGAAAAAGCAGGACACAGAATTATATTTATACTACAATTATAACTGTTTAAAAAGGTATGCTTATAGTCAACAGCTGTTGTGTTGTTGTTGTTGTAGGCTTATAGTTGAGCATTATTTTCTTAAATTCTCATTTCTTTATAGTAGTGTTACTAAAAAAGTTGATAGCCACGTCTCCATTGTGAACATAATATGAACTCATGTATCAGACACTTGGAAAATAAAAGTGGAGGAAAAAAATACTCCATATTCCCACCTCCAAAGATAGATAACCTTCAGTATATAGTTTCTTGTTTCTGTGCACAGGTTCATGATTATAACTGTCAAAACATTTATTCAAAGCAGTTGTTAGGTTATCCTTGTGGAATTGCAGTCAGCGCTTTCATCTTAAGGTTTTCAAACATTTCCTAATGGTGTTCTGATGACAGAGTTGATGATCTGTGTTTCAATTATAAGGATAACATATACCCAGAGGAAAAGAATTGGAAAATACAGAAAATTAGGAAAGAAAAGATCACTCGTATTCCCAATACCCATCAACTGTTAACATCTTGATTTTGTTTCTTCTGTCCTGTTTCAGTGCACAAGCTTGTGAGTAGGAGTGTTAAATGTGTATGCATAAAGTCTATGGTGAAAAACATAGGGAAAAATCATTAAATCATGTCATTGTGGGATCATGATGAAATATTTTGTCTCAAATTTCTTGAATGATTGTGGGTGTTTTGGTAACTGAATCTTAAGTATGTATTTTTCCATTACAAATTTAATACATACTTGTAGCAAATTTTGGGAAATTCAGTCAAGTAGAAGAAAATTATTCGTATTCCCTGCACCTAACAACAACTGTTAACATCTGTCTACAACCAGCCTGTGATTGTTAGGGCACTAATGATAAGTCAAGTCAAAGGTGGGAAGAAATACGGAAAACAATTAAGAAATAGTTATGTGGTTGTGGGATTACAGTTAAATATTTCGTCTTGGTTTCCTTGAATGATCTTTATCATGGTGTTTTTGTAATCCACCTTTATTGCATATATTTCCATTATAAACAAAGAGTGTGTTTGTTATAGAAACTTTGAAGTTGCAGATATGTAGAATGAGAAACTCACCCATATTTTCATCATCCAAAAACTGTGGTTAACATCTTGATACATTTTTTCATCTTGTTTCTGTGCACAGGTTTTTGGTTTGTTAATATGGTTGTGGTCATTATATCTATCTGTAATAGTGTCAACAATAAAAATAAAGTTAAAAATAAGATATTTTTCAGTCTCTTTATTTTAAATTCAGTGAGAAGTGGAGAGGCAGAGAGACAGACTCCCGCATGTGCCCAACTGGTATCCACCTGGCATACCCACCAGGGGGCGATGCTCTGCCCATCTGGGGCATTGCTTGGTGGCAACCCGAGTCATTAGAGCGCCTGAGGTGGAGGCCATGGAGCCGTCCTCAGCGCCTGGTCCAACTTTGCTCCAATGGAGCCTTGGCTGCGGGAGAGGAAGAGAGAGACAGAAAGGAGAGGGTGAAGGGTGGAGAAGCAGATGGGTGCTTCTCTTGTGTGCCCTGACTGGGAATTGAACCCAGGACTTCCGCACACCGGCCCAACGCTCTACTGCTGAGCCAACTGGCCAGGGCCCTGTCTCCTCTTTTGTCCATTTTCAGTGTTTGGGATTATTAAATATAGTGGGGTTTTTTTTGTTGTTGTTAAAATTATTAATCCAAAAACTTAGTGCCTTCTTAGGCCTTAGTTTGCCGCACAGCTCTTATTTTAGTTTTAAGTATTGCATATTCTGCTTGACCGGGGGGTGGTACAGTGGATAGAGCATTGGCCTGTGACCCTGAGGATCCAGGTTTCAAACTCCCAAGATCAGCAGCTTGAGTGGGGGGTTGCCAGCTTGAGCATAGGTTCATAGACATGACCCCATGGTCGCTGGCTTGAGCCTAAGGTCACCGGCTTGAGCAAGGGGTCACTGGCTTGGCTGAGAGCCCCCCCAACCCCTCCGGTCAAGGCACATATTAGAAAGCAGTTCATGAACAACTGAACAGCTAAGGTGCCACAATTAGGAGTTGACTCATCTCTCCCTTCCTGTCTTTCTCAAGCTATCAACAACAAAAAATCATACACCATAACTGAGTAGGAGTTATTTCTGGAATGCAAGGATAGTTCAACCGCAACATAATAAAGGCCAAATATGACAAGTCTACAGCTCACATCATACTCAACAGTGAAAAGCTGAAAGGTTTTTCTCTAAGGTCAGGAACAAGACAGAATTCCCTCTCTCATACACATCTATGTAACATGCTACTTATAATCCTCAACAGGGCAAGCAGGCAAGAAAAGTAAACAAAAGGAATCCAAATCTTAAAGGGAAAAGTGCCCCCCCCCCCATGCAAGGTAACATTTTCGTAAGTTCTGGGGAGTAAGATGTAGACACCTTTGGGAAACCATTCTACTTAACTCTTCCCCCCACCCCTTAGTTTGGAAAAGAAGAGACAGAATGTGGTCTACTTTGTTTTCTGGAGTGAGAAGGGTTAGAGCTGTCTTTGTGGATATGTCTCCTAAGGTCAGGTGTTGCCTAGACCAGTGGTTAAGAGCACCCATCCTAGAACCAAACAGAGTTGGGGTTTGAATCCCAGCTTCCCATTGTGTAAGTACTCTGTGTTTTTATTTCCTGCAAAACAGAAATAATGATATCTATCCAGGACTGGCTGCGTAATTTTTTTTGGGGGGGGGTGACAGTGCAAAATTAAAATTGGGATCCCATATTCAGACATGATTAAGAATTCCAGACATGCACAGCTGAGCATTAAAATCTACCTACCGTACCTCCAATCCCATCTCCCACACCCGGCAAGGGATGTCCTTCTGGGGCTTGGATGTTATGGAGGATGGAGCTGGTGCCACAGTGAGCTTAGAGATCAGATTCTTCTCTCTCCACTTCCTCAGACAATCAGGGGATGGGGTCCCAATTGCAACTACCATCCAATTATCAAGTGAGAGAGAGAACAGGACTTTCTTCCCACTGGGCAGAATCCTGGGTGAGAGGCACTGACTTCTCTAAGCAGGGAGTTTTGCCTGAACCTGAAGGAATGCTATCTCCACCCAGGTCCTCTGTATCCCCTGACTGAACCCCCAAAAGGCCTAGAGTCAACTATTTTCTGCCTTGGGCTCCAGCCGCTACCCTCTTTTAAAAATATCACATACACATGTTTCCCTCTCTGAGGCTTTGCACTGGCTATTATCTCTGCCCAGAGGACTCCTCCTCCAGATGTCAGTATGTCTTATTCTTGGATTGTTTTAGAAATTTCCTTGGCCATTCTGAAATTGCAACACTCCCAAACACCCCCGCCACCCACAACATACCCTCTGTTTAATTTTTCTCCATTGTACTACCATCTGATTCACTATTTACCTTATTTTTTATTGTCTCTTTTTTTTTTTTGTATTTTTCTGAAGTGAGAAGTGGGGAAGCAGACAGACTCCCGCATGCGCCCGACTAGGATCCACCTGGCATGCCCACCAGGGAGCAATGTTCTGCCCATCTGGTGCAGTTGCTTCATTGCAACTGGAGCCATTCTAGCAACTAGGCAAAGGCCATAGAGCCATCCTCAGTGCCTGGGCCAACTTTGCTCTAATGGAGCCTTGGCTGCGGGAGGGGAAGAGAGAAACGGAGAGGAAGGAGAGGGGGAGGGGTGGAGAAGCAGATGGGCACTTCTCCTGTGTGCCCTGGCTGGGAATCGAACCTGAAACCTCCACACGCTGGGCCGATGCTCTACCGCTGAGCCAACAGGCCAGAGCCTTGTCTCTCTTTTTGCATTAGCAAGGAAATGCCACAAAGTCAGAGGTTTATGTCTGTTTGGCCCCCTATTGTATTTTCAGGACCTAGATCAATGCCTGATAGTAGGTACTCAATACATCAGGGGTCGGGGAACTTTTTGGCTGAGAGAGCCATGAACACTACATATTTTAAAATGTAATTCCATGAGAGCCATACAACAACCCGTGTACGTTACGCATTATCCAATAAAAATTTGGTGTTGTCCCGGAGGACAGCTGTGATTGGCTCCAGCCACCCACAACCATGAACATGAGTGGTAGGAAATGAATGGATTGTAATACATGAGAAAGTTTTATATTTTTAACATTTTTTTTTATTAAAGATTTGTCTACGAGCCAGATGCAGCCATCAAAAGAGCCACATCTGGCTCGCGAGTCTAGGTTCCCAATCCCTGCAATACATATTAGTTGGAGGAGCAGTCAGGTATGTACTTGGACTCTGGCTCCCGACTTTCCAGGATTGGATAACCAGCTTTGACACTGGCTAACAATGTTGCCTTGACATATATTTTAAACTTCCAGACCTCAGTTTTCTTATTCATAAAATGGGATTGTTGACATGTTTCAAGGAAGAAATGCACGCATCCCGGTTCCTCTTCCATAAATGGCAGTTAATTTTGCTATTATTGCTACAGCTGAACCCCAGACACCAGGGAGTTAGTGTCCTTTTGGTTTGTTTGTTTTTCTAGGCTTGTAGAGAGATAATGGACAAATAAGAATTGTGTAGTAAGTCATGATGTCAGGGAGCATTGGTCCTCCAACTTTATTCTTCTCTTCAATATTGTGTTGGCTGTTCTGGGTCTTCTGCCTCTCTCTCCATATAAACTTTAGAATCAGTTTGTTGATAGCCAAGATAATGTCATACTTAGCGGTGGGATACAGCCAGTTCACAGTGGTTTGGCAGAACCGATACCTAATTTTTTGTTGAGTTCAGTGAACTGGTGGTTAAAAGTCACTTGTCATCAGGGTTCTCTGTAAGGTAGGTGCCTGGGCAAGCCACCCAATGTGGAAATCACCAATTGATATCCCTTACTCTTTTTTAACGTTCATCTGCACAACAGCGTATTTATTCTAAGTGCCCATTGTCATGTTCATTCCTTCCAGAGGTGTAAAAATTTTGACAGAACTATGCTTATAATATTTATTCATTTCATAAACTCATTATACCTTTGATGCAATACCATCTTTCCCCATGTATGAGACACACCTTTTTGGGAAAAGATTTGGGGACTAAAACCTGGGTGTGTCTTTATAATACAGTAGTTGTAGATTTTTTTTTACTTGCATTCCCGCTTTTTCATGCTTGTTTTTGCGCTCATTGTTGAAGACAGTGATTCGTCATCAGACACAGATGAGGACAAGCTAATGGATGGGTGTTTTGACAGTGATGAGGAGTTGTATGGATTTTATGATGAATAAAACCAGAGTTCAATAACTTTACCTAATACATTTTATTTTCAAAATTCGGGTCCCCAAATTAAGGTGTGTCTTATATGTGGGAGCATCTTATACATGGGGAAATATGGTACTACATTTTCATTCCCTCGTGTTTGCTACTTCAGTAAACAAGCATAGAACATAAAGAGAAAAAGTGCCACACAACCAGGGGTGACAAGCTGTCATTTGTTTCAGTTTTGTGTTATGCCCAAAATCCCTCTGAGATATTATGAGTGTGCTGGCGTTTCCCCCCGAACCGTGAAACCCATAGGAAGCTAGGACACAATGAACCAATAGAAAGATAGATTTCAAAGGTTATCTTATCGCCCATTTCAGAAGCTGTGGAAGTATCAAATGCATGAAATAATAAACTACCTTTTGGTATTTTGGGGTTTTTTATACTTAAAACAGTCCCTAGCACAGAGAACCAGTTGTGAAATTATTTGAATCCCACCACTGGGTCATACTCATAAGTTCAGGGATGCTTGGACTCTGGATCTCTGCTTCCACATTTGTACACTGCAGCCAGACCAGGACTCATTCTCAGTCACTGGGGGGGGGGGATCTGTCCCACCCTCTGATGACCCAGGGCTTCCCTCCCTCTCCTGGGCTGAGCCCTTGGATGGTCAGGGACAGACCTGAGTTTGAGTCTTCTTCCAACCTCATCTGCCTGTGGCTACGGGCCGTTTCTCTGAGCCTGAGCCCCCCCATCCAGGAAATGTGTTGAACATGAAGACGAAATCCAGCCAACGCCCCAGGATTCCCCATCCGCACCAACTTCTGACACCATGTACCCATTCTGTGCTTCCTGGTTTTGGAGCCTCCATTTACTCAGCTACTTTACAATTTCATGCCTCTGTTTTGGGACCTGTAAAATGGTAATGATAATACTACCTACCTAAAAAGGCTCTGGAGAGAGGTTATAACATCTGCATTGAGGCTTAGAACAGGAATTGGCATAGAGCACACAAGTGTTCAAGAAATATTAACCCTACGTTATCATCCTCATTGTTATGCATAACAATTATTACATGATCCCCATATATCTTGAGCCCTCAGTAAGTGTGCTTTAAAGTCTTTTTTCTTTTATTGATTATTGATGAGAAAAAGAGAGAGACAGCAATTTGTTGTTCCACTTATTGATGCATTTATTGGTTGATTCTTGTATGTGCCCTGACCAGGGAGTGAACCTGTAACCTTGGAGTATCTGGGTGATGCTCTAACTAACTGAGTTACCCGGCCAGGGCTGAATGTGCTTTAGTCAAGTATAATGGTTCCTAAACACAGGAAAACATGCCCTATCTTGCTCGTGAAAAGAGAAATGTAGGCCCTGGCTGGTTAGCTTAGTCGGTTAGGAGCGTGCGTTGTCCAGAAACAACAAGGTTGTGAGTTCAATCCCCACTGAAGGTACATACAAGGAAGCAACCAAAAAATGCAAGACTGCGTGGAACAACAAATGTTTCCCAGCCTGACCTATGGTGGTGCAGTGGATTAAGCATCGAATTGGAATGCTGAGGTCACTGGTTCAAAACCCTGGGCTTGCCCAGTCAAAGCACATATGGGAGTTGATGCTTCCTGCCCCCCCCCCATATCTCTCTCTCTCTGTATCTCAATCTCTCTCTCTGTCTCTCTTCTCTAAAATGAATAAATAAAAAATAATTAAAAATAAAATAACAAACGTTTCCCTTCCCCCTCTGCTCTGTCTCTCTAAAAATCAATAAAAATTAAGCCCTGGCCAGATGGATTGCTTGTTGGTGGGTTGGAGTGTTGTCCCAGAGCATGGAGGTTGCCGGTTCGATTCCTGGTCAGAGAACATAGAGGAGTGGTTCAATGTTTCTCTCTCTCTTTGCCTCTCTCTCAAAATAAGAAAGAAAGAAATGTAAACTAGAACTGCCCTGAGATCCTGAGATACTGGTTCTCGACCCTCACTTTATAAAACTTAAAGCATAATATAACAGTGGGAACACCCACATGCTCACACTGGCTGGTGGGATGCTAAGATGCCACAATGTCCATGGATGACAATGTAGAAATCTCCTTATCAAAATGACACATGCCTGTGCCCTAAGCAATTCCAGCTCAGTGGGTTGATCGCAACAATTTACATAGCAGCAGAATTGCTGAAGGTTAAGGTGATGAACTCAGTGCTCGCTGTAGCAGCAAAGGACTGAAAACAACTCAACTTCCCAGGAGTCTGGAACTGGTTAAATAAATTAGATCACAACCATACAACAGAATCCACACCACTGTGCAAAAACGGTGAGCAAATTCTCTTTGGGGTGATATGAAAAGCTCTCTGAGATAGACTGGTAAGTAAGGTAAGTAAGAAGAAATGAAGGCACAGAACAGTGTGTTAAGTGTACCACCTTTTGTACAAAAAAAGGAGGAAATGTGAATATGAATAGTTAAGAAAAGGTAAAACACTGTATTACATTCAGAGGCGGATTAAGGTCGGTTGAGTCCCCAGGCACAGAAGAAAATATTGGGCCCTTTAAAAAAAGAGAGAGAGAGACAGAGACAGGGAAAATAAAAATACATGTTAAGCGTATTTTTTTTCTGTATTTTTCTGAAGCTGGAAACGGGGAGAGACAATCAGATAGACTCCCGCATGCGCCCGACCAGGATCCACCCGGCATACCCACCAGGGAGTGGACGCTCTGTCCACCAGGGGGCGACGCTCTGCCCCTCTGGGGCGTCGCTCTGTTGCGACCAGAGCCACTCTAGCGCCTGGGGCAGAGGCCGAGGAGCCATCCCCAGCGCCCGGGCCATCTTTGCTCCAATGGAGCCTCGGCTGCGGGAGGGGAAGAGAGAGACAGAGAGGAAGGAGAAGGGGAGGGGTGGAGAAGCAGATGGGCGCTTCTCCTGTGTGCCCTGGCCGGGAATCGAACCCGGGACTCCTGCACGCCAGGCCGACGCTCTACCACTGAGCCAACTGGCCAGGGCTTGTTAAGCGTATTTTTAAATTAAAAAAAATATTATGTACTATTAACGTTAAAATTGCCCATATGAAACTAAACTTGGTGTCATTAGAAAAAAAGTATAAAGTTGGGTTTTTGCGGGCCCTTCAGAAGACAGGGCCCAGGGCCCGTGCCTGGTGTGCCCACCATTAAATACGCCTCTGATTACATTTATACATATATATAATAGCACCCTGATCTGGTAGGTCAGTTGTTTAGATCATCGGCCCCCATACACCAAAGTTGTGGGTTTGATCCTCTGTCAGGCCACAAACAAGAATCAACCAATGAATGCATAAATAAGGGGAACAACAAATCGATGTTTCTCTCTCTCCCTTTCTCTCTAAAATAAAGAAAATAAAAATTGGTCCTTGACGGTTAGCTCAGTTGGTTAGTGTTAGACTGAAAAGAAGACTGGCGACCGAAAGGTTTAGAATCAGGCTTTATTAGAAAGAAAACCTGCCAGGCTGTCTTGAAAAATGAGAGCAGCCCCGGCTACAGTCTTAGGCCATGTTTTAAGGGTTAGGTTAGGGATAGGAAGGGTGGCGGGGCATTTGCTGATTGGCTGCCGCTATCGCTGGCGCAGGGGTGCTTTCCACTAATTACGAATGTTTGTACCTTTTCAACCGTCTGCAGTTTCAACTGTCCATGACTTCTTGGAATTGTGACATCGGACATTCCTTTGTGGTCACCTGCCGTAAGCCCTGAAATGAAACTCATGCCGTCAGGGTTAAAGAAATGAAACCCAATAGTTAGAGCATACTGCTGGAAATGACAAGGTTGTGGGTTCGATCCCCAGTCAGCGCACACGTGGGAAGCAACCAATGAGTACATAACTAAGTGGAACAACAAATAAATGCTTCCCTTCCCCCTCCCCTCTCTCTCTCTCTTCCTCTCTCTGTCTCAATAAAAAGTCAACCAATCAATAAAAATTAAGCCCAGGCTAGATATCTCAGTAAGTTGGAGGATCTTCCTGAAACACAGAGGTTGCTGGTTCAATCCCCAGTCAGGGCACATACAGTAACAGCTCGATGTTCCTATCTCTCTGTCTCTCTCTCCCTGCCTCTCTCTAAAAAAAGAGAAAAAACAATTATTTTTTTTACAGAGACAGAGAGGGAGTCAGAGAGAGGGACAGATAGGGACAGACAGACAGGAACAGAGAGAGATGAGAAGCATCAATCATCAGCCTCTCGCTGCGACACCCCAGCTGTTCATTGATTGCTCCCTCACACGCACCCGACCGTGGGCCTTCAGCAGACCGAGCAACCCCCCCTCCCCCCCCGGTCAAGCCAGCGACCTTGGGTCCAAGCTGGTGAGCCTTTGCTCAAACCAGATGAGCTCGCACTCAAGCCCGCAACCTCGGGGTCTCAAACCTGGGTCCTCTGCATCCCAGTCCAACACTCCATCCACTGCACCACCGCCCGGCCAAGCAGAAAAAATAAAATTAAAATAAGAAATAATTATAACAACGAACAACGCTTCCTTCTTTCTCTAACATCAATCAATAAAAAAATATAAATAGTGAATATGTATAACAATGTATGCATTATGTAATTATTTTTTCATTACATTATATATCATAATGTATACATAAATGTGGAATAGGTTACATCACATCTTTAAAGTTTTATATATTTACAAAACACTTATTTTATATTTTAAAATATATTCACTTATAAATGTACATTACAGAATATATATTATAGTGTAGCTATTGGTACAGAGTATATATCAATGATAATCACACACATATAGCTGTGCACATGTGTATAATATTCATATACCGGGCATTCTCAGTTCCTACGACAGTCACATAACCCATTTTTTGGTGTAAGTTGAAACATACCCTTGTTTGCCCTAAACACCCACTTACCTACCCTAACACCATTGTAAAATCATAATGTAGAACATAAAAACACAGCTAAGCCACAGAAAAAGGAAAAGGACATAGTTATACTGTACTGTAGTAAGAGAAAAAATGACCAAAAAAAGAGTTTAAAAAAAAATTCCTATCTTTATTCCTGTGGTTGGCTTGCACACTGGTAAGGGGCCAATTCCCTTGGTCACTTGCCACCTTTCCTGCATCTTCTTCCGCCACACACAACCAAACTAGTTCACCCGCTCAGCCCGTAAGTACAACGCTAACGTATAAGCCAAAACACTGACCTCTCAATTCTTTTAAGTTTTTATGGGTGAGAGTGAGTGGTGTAAACTGGAAATGTATGTCAAGACTGTCGTAACCCAAGAACACCCTGGTTATATCTGTATATTCTTATATGTGGGTAAAAAAAATTGAAAAAACACAAAATTAACTACAGTGGTTACCTGTGTGCATGGGCGATGAAAACATTTAGATATAAATAAAGCCAAAGGGAACTAACTGGGCAGCATAAAAATTTGGTGGGCGGTAAACACACACACACACACACACACACACACACACACACACACACTCCCAGGCGTGCATGTGCGCTTGGCAAGAAAAGGATGGCTCACTGAATACTGTTCACCTAATAATTTTAACTAGACTTCCCAGGAAATCGCTTAGTGAGGTAGAGAAACGCCAAATCACTACGGTGTATACCTGAAAGTTAGTATCTATTTCATGCCAACTGTAATTGAAAAACAGGTTTTTAAACAACGTCAACATGTATTCAGTATTCAAAAACTTGAAAGCATTTTGAGGCTAGGGGCCCTGGAACACCCAGTCGGGTTTGCCGCCTGCTCCCGGCCTGCGTCTGGGCCGTCCTACAGAGCGCACGTTCAGACCCGGCGCGGCCCGTCAGGGCGCATGTGCTGCTTGTCTAAACACAGGGCGCATGCGCCGCGGGCTGAGGCGTGAAGTCCGAGACTGAGGCGCTCAGTCAGGCGGGGCATCCGGGGGACGAGGACATCGGGCAGAAGAGGTGAGCGACGGGGCGCGCGGGGCGCGGGGGGGGGGGGTTGTTTGCCTGCAGCGCGGGCAAAGTGCAGGACTGGGATGGGGCAGGAAGGGAATCCAGGGCAAGGAGCGGGCTGGAGGGCAGGCTGGCCTGCCTTCGCGGCGCGAGAAGCCCAGGGTGGTGTAGTGGCGGTGGACAACATGGCGTGCGGGAGGGTGGGGGACGACGACGCGGGCTAAGCAGCCTCCCTGGGTCCCACGTGAGGCTGAGGTGACCCGGGAGCTGAGAGGTTAGATAGAGCATGCAGGGGCAGCCTGTCCTCCCTTCTGCCCTGCTCAGTCCCTCATGGGCCCCACTGCTCATGCTCCTCGGGCGAGAGGCCAATGGTCCCTCCACTGGCACTGGACCCCACGCCCTGATTCCAGCGCTGATCTTCATACTGCCCGGTCCCCTCCTCTGCCCTGGCCCCACCCCCTCATTCCGCCCCTCCCCCATTTCAGACCCCCTCTTTTCCTCTGCTTCCGGCCCCACACCCTCATTCCACTTCTCCCCCATTTCAGAACCCCCCTCCTCACAGTGGTCCCCCTCCTCTCCATGGTCTCTGCCCTGTCTCCTCCTCTTCTCCTGGTTCCTCCCCCACAGGCTCACCCCTGCTCTCTGGGGTCCCCCCGCATCTGGCACCACCTCTTTTCTTCCACCACCGACTTTTTCCACTCTCTCAAAAACTCACTTCTTACTTTAAAATATATATTTTTAATTGATTTTGCCAATTACAGTGACAAATATTACGTGTTAGGTAGACAACAGTGATGACACATGTATATAACACAGAAAGGGATCACCTTGTATGTCTAGAGCTCATCCAGTGCCTCCGGGCCCGTGGTTCCCTCTTCCGCCTCCCTATCTCTACTCCTCCTTCTCTACCTCTGCCCCATTCCTCCTCTCTCTCTTCCTCCCCCTGGCCCTATCTTTACTACCTCAGCCCTGTTCCTCCTCCTCTACCTGGTCCACCCCTTCTTGCGGTATCCGTCCCCTCTGGTCCTGGCCCTGCATCACTTCCTTTCCCTTAGCTCTGTTCCTTTCTTGTAGTCTTCCACCTCAGTCCCTCTCTACGTCGCCAACAACAATGGGACAATTTCAATAATCCCACACCAAAGCCCGCAGCCCGCCCAAGCTGATGAGCCTGCCCTCAAGCCAGCAACCTCCAGGTTTGAACCTGGGACCTCAGTGTCCCAGATCAGTCTCTATCCACTGCACCACCACCGTCAGGCTGGAATTTTTTTAAAAAGCAGGTAGGACAAGGAATGTCCTTTATTTATACAGAACCTTTACCAATCAGGGACAGACAGAAACACCCCAGTAGAAAAAGGGTAGGAGCAATTTATAATTGGCCAATGAACTATGGAAAATCTCAAGACAGCAACAGCAGAGTATTAAACTAAAGCCTGAGGGTTTTCTGAGCATAGAGCCTGTGTGATTGTATTTCATGTGCCAGTGAAGTTGGCCCTATTGATCTGCAGGGTGGATATATAATCTTATATATTGATATTGGAACAGTGGTGGGACTCAAATAATTTAACAACTGGTTCTCTACCCTATTGACCATTTCAAGTAAAAAAAAGATACACAGAAAAATAGTTTATTATTTCATGCATTTAGTACTTTAAAAAAGAACAATAAAAGAGGTACACAAAACCAGATTGTTATAATAATTTAAAAATATTAATGAAAAATATTAAATAATACTGGCCAAAAAAACCAATAAAACTCTGTTAAGATATTTTCATATTGCTTCTTGATTGGCGTCTTCACTTGCAATTTTTTTTTTCACCTATGAACCAAATGAACATGACTACGCTGCTTAGAATATGCTGTTGCTCAGATGAACGTTAAAATAGTAAGGAATGTAAATTTGTGATTTCCACATTGGGTGGCTGCCCAGGCGCCCACTTAGAACCCTGATGACAAGTTCCATTTTAACAACCGGTTTGCCAAACTCAAAAAAAGTTAGGTATCAGGTCTTCTGAACCGGTGTGAATCGGCTGAATCCCACTACTGGATTAGAAGAGGAAGTTTGTGGAAGCCTTTGGAAAGAAAATTTCTCATACTGTTTAAGAAAAGTTAAAGCCTGATCAGGTGGTTGCGCAGTGGATAGAGCATCGGCCTAGCACGCTAAGGACCCAGATTTGAAATCATCAGGTCGCTGGCTTGAATTTGGGCTCATCCAACGTGGGTGTGGGCTCACCAGCTTAAGCAAGGGGTTACCAGCTTGAGTATGGAATCATAGACATGACCCCATGGTCGCTGGCTTGAGCAAGAGGTCACTGGGTCAGTTGGAGCCCCCACTCCCCAAGGCACATATTAGAAAGCAATCAATGAAATCAATGAACGACTAAAGTGCCACAACTATGAGTTGATGCTTCTTATGTCTCTCTGTCTTCCTGTCTGTCTGTCCCTGTATGTCCCTCTCTCTCTTAAAAAAGAAAAGGAAACACACACACACACACACACACACACACACACACAAGCAGTAGAACCAGATCTGCAGACATCAGATATTGAAATTACTATAATGGAATGCAAAATAAGCTTAGTAAGTTTAAAGAATATGAAACTGTATTTGTAAGGATTGTTTTTCAGGAAAAAAATACTACCAAAAACTATTAGCCTTGTTAGAAAAAGAACCAAATAAAACTTCTGGAAATGAAACTTGGAACCACTGAAATTTAATATATTATATATAGCTAGAGAAAGAATTAATGAACTGGAAAATAATATGAATAAATTAAACAAAGTGCAATGTGAAAAAATAAAAATTGGCAAATTATAAAGAGAAGTATAGAAACATAAAAGAAAGCAAGATTCTATGAAAGCTCCGGAAAGTGATAATAGAGAAAATGGAAAAGACAATATTCAGAGAGATATTGCCAATGAATATTCAAGAATTAGTGAAGTAAAGAATCTTTATATTTGAAAAGCTCAATAAATTTCATAAGAGTTCAATAAATATCATGAGACATACTATAGTAAAATTATAGAATACCAAAGGCAAACAGAATTTAAAAGTAGTCAGAAAAAAACCCTACAAAATAATAGTAATTAGACTCAGAGCTAACTTTTACATTTCAACAATAGAAGCCAGAAGACTGGAATATCATCATTTGCTGAGAAAAAGTGTCAACCTACAATAATATATCTAGTAAAATTATCTTTCAAAATGAGGGCATATATACATATAATGAATCATGTTGTATACCTTAAACTGATACTATATGTCAGTTATACCTCAATTTAAAAAAATTAAAATAATTTTTTTAAACTTTATATCCTTTGTTCAGATCATTTCACTTTGAGGAATCTCTCCTAGAAGGGATGTATCAGATATGTGGACAAAAACAAACTTTGCTTCAGTGATGTTCACTGCATTATGATTTATAATAATGACGAAGAAAAATACCTTCAAACAAAAATGGTTAAATTATGTCATAGAAATAACAGGTGTATGTTTTATGGGGAGGGAAAAAAAAACATTTGATCCACATGACAATTTCATTTATGGTTTTGTAGAGTGAATGTATTTCTTATAGAATAAAGTATTTTTTATTTTCCTGATTATAGAGGAAATGAAGGTACATTGTAGAACTTTTGAAATTAGGAGATAGTTCTGAAGGAGGGTACAAAATCCTCTGTTAAAGTCATTTACAAGCTCAATGCTCATACATAAACCCCTGGGACAGCGTTTCGATACTTTTTGGTGTCTTCTCCTGTGCTTTATTTTGTTAAGCATATATTCTATGTACAAATTTGTGTCTAATTTTTTTTACTTATTACTGTAATTTAGATGTTTCTCCACAACCAAAACAGCTAAATTTTTTAGTGAAATGTACATTAGAATAGGTGGCAAATCATAAAGTGTAAAACTCAGTTTTCACAAATTGAACATACAGCGTCTTATGTCATGAGCTCTTGATTAAGAAATTGAACATTACCAGCTTTCCGAAAAGTCCCTTATACTGTCTCCTCCCAGGCATTACCACTGCTGCCTCCAGTTCCAACCGTAACCACTATTCTGACATCTAGTACTTTAGACTCATTTGCCTGTTTTTGATCATTATAAAAATGGAATCACCCTGGCCAGTTATCTCAGTAGTAGAGTGTCGGCCTGGCGTATGGATGTCCTGGGTTGAATTCCCGGTCAGGGCACACAAGAGCTATCTGCTTCAACCTCTGTCCCTCCCAACCCTGCAGTCATATAGTTCAGTTGGTTGGAGAACATGGCAGTGACACCCTCTGCCCCCAGTTTCTGCTTGAGGCTCTAAAAATAGCTCGGTTTTGAGCATGGCCCCAGATGGGCAGAGCATGCTGGATGGATCCCTGTCAGGCGCATGTGGGGAGTCTGTCTCTCTATCTCCCCCCCTCTCACTTGGAAAAGAAGAAAAGAATAAAAAGGAATCATTGCATGTGGACTTTTCTTTTTTAGCTTGGTTTCTTGCAACAGTAGGATGCACCCATGTTCTCAGTTGTTCCACAGCATGTGTATGCCACTCTGTTGTGGCTCTGTCTCCTTTCAAACACTTACTGCTCGATTTTTTTCCTTTTGTGCATTCTGGAGGATCTGTCGTGATACCCCATTGGGATTTTAATTCTTATTTCTCTGATAGTTAATGAAGTTGAGCCCTGTTTCATAGGTTTATTGGCCATTTAGCTATCTTCTTTGTGCAATATCTCCTCAAATCTTTTTAACATTTTTGTTTTGTCTGCTTGCTTTCTTACTCATTTGTATGATTGTATGAGTTTTTAAATTTTTTTTTACTTATTTTAGAGCGGAGAGAGGTGAGAGAGAGAGAGAGAGAGAGAGAGAGAGAGAGAGAGAGAGAGGGAGGAAGGGGGGAGGAGCAGGAAGCATCAACTCCCATATGTGCCTTGACCAGGCAAGTGCAAGGTTTTGAACTGGCGACCTCAGTGTTCCAAGTCAACGCTTTATCCACTTCGCCACCACAGGTCAGGCTTGTATGAGTACTTTTTTTTTTTTTTTTGTATTTTTCTGAAGTTGGAAACGGCATGGCAGTCAGACAGACTCCTGCATATGCCTGACCGGGATCCACCCAGCATGCCCACCAGGGGGCGGTACTCTGCCCATCTGGGGTGTTGTTCTGTTGGCACCAGAGCCATTCTAGCACCTGAGGCAGAGGCCATAGAGCAGGGGTCCCCAAACTACGGCCCGTGGGCCACATGCGGCCCCCTGAGGCCATTTATCCGGCCCCCACCGCACTTCCGGAAGGGGCACCTCTTTCATTGGTGGTCAGTGAGAGGAGCACATTGACCATCTCATTAGCCAAAAACAGGCCCGTAGTTCCCATTGAAATACTGGTCAGTTTGTTGATTTAAATTTACTTGTTCTTTATTTTAAATATTGTATTTGTTCCCGTTTTGTTTTTTTACTTTAAAATAAGATATGTGCAGTGTGCATAGGGATTTGTTCATAGTTTTTTTATAGTCCGGCCCTCCAACGGTCTGAGGGACAGTGAACTGGCCCCCTGTGTAAAAAGTTTGGGGACCCCTGCCATAGAGCCATCCTCAGCGCCCAGGCCATCTTTGCTCCAATACAGCCTTGGCTGCGGGAGGGGAAGAGAGAGGCAGAGAGGAAGGAGAGGGGGAGGGGTGGAGAAGCAGATGGGCGCTTCTCCTGTGTGCCCTGGTCGGGAATAGAACCCGGGACTCCTG
The DNA here is from genome assembly GCF_036850995.1 of Saccopteryx leptura. NCBI lineage: Eukaryota > Metazoa > Chordata > Mammalia > Chiroptera > Emballonuridae > Saccopteryx > Saccopteryx leptura. Next base: position 81,579,278 of record NC_089505.1, on the reverse strand, counting down.
CACACCAGGCTGACGCTCTACCACTGAGCCAACCGGCCAGGGCCTTGTATGAGTACTTTTTATGTTTTGCATATGAATCCAGTCCTTGGTAGGATATACGTACATGTGGTAAGGATCTCTCCTCCTTCTGTATAATACCTAGTTGTTTTAAATATTTATATTTTGAAATAGCATTCTTTTGGGGCTCATCAAAGTAGTTCAGTTCATTGTAGTTTGGGATCCAAGTCCCCTTTCCCTTTACTGCTATTTTTGAAATATTTCTAGCCTTTGCCTGTGGCTTCTCTAGACCTGGGGATATGGGACTGAGGCAGCATGTTTGTAGCTGTGCAAATCTCTGTGAATATATATTTGTGTGAAATGAGCTAAGTCCATTTGCTTCAAATCACTTCCACCCCACTGTCTGGTCCTCACTATGCAGGCCATCTGTAAGTCTCTCTCTGTGATTTCTGCAGGTTCTGAGGTTGCTGTATTCTTTCTTCACCTGATGCAAATCTTCTGCCACAGTGTGTTCTAGAACAGCTCGCCTATTCGAGTATCTCCATCCTGCAAAAGACCACCAAGCTGTAAAGATGCCGCACACGACACAGGGTTGGGATGTCCTGAGGAATCCCCAGCTTTTTTGGATGCACGATCCAGGTTCCGTTCCCAGAAGAAAGCCAGGGGTTCTGAAATTTTCTCGTGAAAAGCTGAGGCATTTTCAGTCCCTGTCTGTGACTGCACCTCACCACGCTGTGGGCCAGATCCGGGAGCTGTGTTGTCAGTGGCTGCGGCCGGAGACCCACACCAAGGAGCAGATGATCGAGCTCCTGGTGCTGGAACAGTTTTTGAACACCCTACCACAGGATGTTCGGACGTAGGTGAGATCGAAACAACCCAAGAAGAGCAAGGAGGCTGGAACCCTGGTGGCAAAGGTGTGGGAAGACAGGTGAGAGAGGAAGGAAGCAACTAGCCAATTCCATTTATTGAGCATCTGCTGTATGACTGGCTTGTACATAATGGGAGCTGGATGAAAATTTGTCAGATGAACTCAAGGATGAGTTTTATCATCCTAATGCCTCATGAAACCTGGGAGACATTTTTGGGTTTGGATTTTGGTATTTTTATTTTTTTTAATTAATTTATTTTTTTGTGACAGAGACAGAGTCAGGTGGGGACAGACTGGAAGGGAGAGAGATGAGAAGTGTCAGTTCTTCGTTGCAACTCCTTAATCTCCTTAGTTGTTCATTGATTGCTTTCTCATTCGTGCCTCGGCTGGGGGGCTACAGCAGACTGAGTGACCCCTTGCTCGAGCCAGTGACCATGGTCTCAAGATGGTGAGCTTTTGCTCAAACCAGATGAGCCTGGGCTCAAGCTGGCGACCTCGGGGTCTCGAACCTGGGTCCTCCGCATCCCAGTCCAATGCTCTGTCCACTGCGCCACTGCCTGGTCAGGCTATTTTTTTAAATTTTTCCAAAGTTAGAAGTGGGGAGGCAGACAGACAGACTCCCACATGCGCCCAACCAGGATCCACCCAGCATGCCCTCTAGGGGGTGATGCTCGGCCCCTCTGGGTCGTTGCTCTGTTGCGGCGGGAGCCTTTCTAGCATCTGAGGTGGAGACCATGGAGCCATACTCAGTGCCCAGGCCAACTTTGCTCCAATGGAGCCTTGGCTGTGGGAGAGGAAGAGAGAGACAGAGAGGAGGAGGGCTCTGAAGCAGATGGGCACTTCTCCTGTGTGCCCTGGCTGGGAACCGAACCCGGGACATCCACATGCCAGGCTGAGGCTCTACTCCTGAGCCAAAAGGCCAGGGGCCTGGATTTTGCTTTTAATATTTATTATTTCTCTGAGAATGCCCCTGTCTTCAGCATTGTCCTCTTTCCCCCACATTTCTTATCCAATCTAAACTTTAGTGTCAACACAAAACAACACACCAAGATCCCCGCCCCCCAAAAACCAGAATAAAATGTGAGAAACACAAGGCCTGGAAGTTTTATCTTTGCTAAAATTTGACTGGTTTCTTGGAAAGTCAAGTTACTAGATAGGAACTAAGGGTGTTTCAGTAATGAGAGAAGAATGCTGTTTATTCCTTATAGTCCTTTGAGAAAAATTGATACTAATTAAAAGCAGTATTAGATTTGTACAACTATATGTATATATGTATGTCTATATATAAAATTTCATATATACATTTCATATATGTATATGAAATTTTATATATACTTAAATATATGTAAAATCTATATTTAAATAAATATAAAATATATATATTAAATATATATACAGTGGTACCTTGAGATACGAAATTAATTCATTCTGTAACTGAGCTCGTAAGTCAGTCAACTTGTATATCAAACTGCCAATACTGGACCCATGCGCCAATGTGCCAACTAGCAGCAGCTTTCTGAATCACGACTTGTATCGGAATTTCGCTTGGATCTTGAACAAAAATTTGGATCAAGTCACAGCTCGTATCTTAAAATTGGTATGTTGGTCTGTTCGTATCTCAAGGTACCACTGTATATATGAAATTGAGAGAGAGAAAGGGAATAATCAATATGAATTCAAGACCATAGCTATCTCTGAAGAGAGGGTTGGGGTGTGGACAGTACAAAGTCCATGGGTAGATGTGAGTTAATTGGGAATGTTCTTATTTTGGGGTTGGGTAGTGAATTCCTATGCCTTATAGTTAGAAATATAAACGAATAAATTTAAAATAAACACGAGAATCCGGCATGGCTCAATGCTGATGTCATATCCTGAAATAAAGAATGATCATTAATCCAGTTTTGTGCACTAGCCTTCCTTAAAAGAATTTTGAAGATGCTGACAGTGAACATGTTGTGCTTTATCCTACGTGTTTTCTACATAGCAATTTATTTGCTTCTCTTAAGAGCGCTTGATATTGGTATGACTCTTGTTCTATAGCCAAGGAGAGGCTCAATGAGGTTTAGTAACTTACCCATGGCCTCATGAAATTGGCAGTTTGTATTCCTGCAGGCTCCAGCGTCTGCACTTTTCTTTATTTTTTTCTTTTGCATTTTTCTGAAGCCAGAAACGGGTAGGCAGTCAGGACAGATTCCTGCATGCACCCAACCAGGATCCACCTGGCATGCCCACCAGGGGGCGATGCTCTGCCTCTCTGGGGCGTCGCTCTGTTGCATCCAGAGCCATCTAGCACCTGAGGCAGAGGCCACAGAGCCATCCTCAGCGCCCGGGCCATCTTTGCTCCAATGGAGCCTTGGCTGCGGGAGGGGAACAGAGAGACAGAGAGGAAGGAGAGGGGGAGGAGTGGAGAAGCAGATGGGTGCTTCTCCTGTGTGCCCTGGCCGGGAATCGAATCCGGGACTCCTGCACACCAGGCTGACGCTCTACCACTGAGCCAACCAGCCAGGGCTGCACTTTTCATCACACCGTTACAGTGCCTCTGATGGACATAGGGAATATTGACAATATTCTCTATTTTTTCTTCCTATTTGAAAAGCTTGGCCCAAAGTTCAGAGCCCTTGATGGAGCTGGAATTCCAGGGAAAGGAGAGCACGAGCTCTCTAGAGCAGTGGTTCTCAAAATGTGCAGCAGGGTGCACTGGTGCGCCCTAGAAGATTTTCAGGTGTGCCCTATGATAGATACATGAATTCACCAGAACTTCCAACTGTCCTTTTGCTGGGCCACTTGTCTATCTGACCCCACCCTTGCTTACTTACTATCGCTCCTGAAGCAGAACAGTTCTAGGAAGCTGGTCGACTGCCCCAAGGAGAAGTGTTCTAGGAAGCCGAAATTGTAGGACTGCAGAAGGGAGCATACCAGAATTGCTGACTCAACGCACACTTGCTCAAAGCTCTCCCCCACGTTGCTAAATTTTTGCCTCAGAGTCTGTTTCGGTGCTCTTCTCCCCGGGAGAAGTGCCCGGCAGGGTTCCTTTCTTCCTTTCAATAAAGCCTGTTACTCTGGTCTTTCGGACTCCCATGGATTCCAACATTTGGTGCCGAAACCCGGGACAAGGTACCGGTTGCCTGGATGATCCCTCTTTGCTGTCCAAACTTATAACCAGGGAAGCAATGGGCACGGCAGCTCGTCCTGGGCTTACTCCCTGATTCTGTTTGGACATGTAATTGTAGGTTGATTGGCCGGCAGTCTAACCCTGTCCTGAACCCCTGCTGGACCAGAAGGTAAGGAGTTTCTCCCTCTCCCTTCCCTGGTTGGCCTCCAAATTTCTCTCTAAAAACACCCCTTCCTGGTCAGACGGTTTTGACTTCGGACCCCATATCTACGAGTCGTCTGCCTCTACTCCTTTATGGACTTCTACGAAAGTCTAGGCACACCTAGCCAGGCCCCTCTCCTACATCCTGGGATCTCAGCCTTGGGGTGATGACTTCTTGTCTGAGACTCTCTTTTTATGGAGATTTTCTCCTCTCGAACTGTGACTGAAGGTGGGGACGCCCCCTTCTCTCACCAGTGTCCTCTACTGTGGGCTCCTCTCAGTCCAAACCATCCAGCCAGACTCCCCCAATCTCAAGCCTCAGAGACTACTCCTTTACTCCTTCGGGATGCACTCTACTCTTTGAGGTTCACTGTTTGGGAGGTTTCTACTCTGAGTGGCCTGCTTCTACAGACTTCCTCGAAAGTCTGGGTGCCTACCCAGGTTGCTTTCTACTACCATTACAATATCCTAAGAGATCTTGACAATTTCTGCCACCAGACAGGGAGGGCATCAGAGATTCCTTACGTGCAGGCCTTTCTTCTTCCTTCTCTCCTGTCCTTAATTTCTGTGCCTCCTGTTCTACACGCAGGCCATTTTTGGCCAAAGAAAGCTCACCTAAAACCTCCGCTCCTAATCTCTCCTTCTCCATGGACTCCCAACTCTCTTCCTTCCTGCCTGACCCCCGAGGGCACCCGTTTCTCGGGACCCCTCTCTGGTTCCTCTGCAAATCTCTCTTCCCTCCAGAAAGTCCCCTCTCTTCTCTTCACTAGTTATAGATGGGCAGCTCTGTCTCTTTTTCTTCTTTGACCCATCCCCCCACCCCACTGGCCTTCCACCCCCTCGTCATCTCCCCTCTCCTCAGAAGAGCTTTAAATCTTTTTGACTCCTCTGACCACGTGGCACCACCACCAGTCCTCCTCCTCTTCCTGCAGATTCTGACCTTCTTTCCATCTAAGCTGTTCACACTGTCCATCCTTCTGCTTCCTCTCTTCCTTAACTGTGTCTGTTTCTAAGGCCTTAAACCAATAATTACCCACCTCTTAAACCAGGCTTACTCATCCCCATGGACTCTCCCTGCAATACTCCCATCCTTCCTGTTCAAAAACCTTCAGGGGCTTATCACCTCGTACCAGACTTACACCTAATCACTGAGGCAGTAGTTTCCCTCCATCCAGTAGTCCCTAATCCCTACAAGTTACTGTCACACATTCCCTCAAACACCACTCACTTCACAATTCTAACCTCAAAAATGCCTTCTTTACCATTCCTCTACACCCTGACTCTTACTTTCTGTTTGCATTCACCTGGACTGATCTAGACACTAATGCAGCCCAGCAATTTACATGGACTGTCTTACCCCAGGGGATCAAAAACAGCCCACACCTGTTTGGGCAGGCACTAGCTCAGGATTTAGCAGCATGCAATCTTAAAACTAGTTCTCTTTTACAATATGTAGATAACCTACTCCTCTGCAGCCCCGCCCTGTATGCCTCAAGGAGACACACCTCCACCCTTCTTAACTTCCTTCTTAACTATCCATCAAGGGATATTGCGTCTTCTCTGCTAAGGCTCAACTTCACTCCTAGTCCATAGTCTATCTAGGCATTACCTTAACCCCCACCACCTGAGGTCTCACCCTAGATCAGGGGTCCCCAAACTTTTTACACAGGGGGCCAGTTCACTGTCCCTCAGACCGTTGGAGGACCGGACTATAAAAAAAACTATGAACAAATCCCTATGCACACTGCACATATCTTATTTTAAAGTAAAAAAAAACAAAACGGGAACAAATATAAATACAATATTTAGAATAAAGAACAAGTAAATTTAAATCAACAAGCTGACCAGTATTTCAATGGGAACTATGCTCCTCTCACTGACCACCAATGAAAGAGGTACCCCTTCCGGAAGTGCGACTGGGGCCGGATAAATGGCCTCAGGGGGCCGCATGCGGCCCGCGGGCCGTAGTTTGGGGACCCCTGCCCTAGATCGAACTCAGACCCTCCACAGTCTCCAACCACCTACCACTGCAGATCAAATATTTTCTTTCCTCAGTCTAAATAGACTTCTATAAACACTGGATTCCCAATTTTGCTCTCTTAGTCAAGCCCCTCAGTGAGATCTTTTAAGCATGGCTTTTAAGGCTTATAATGGCCAAGGAAGTGACAGAAAGGCAAATAAGGCCCCAAAAAAGTCAGGAAATACCAGCTTTTGGCATACACTCCTAAAGGCTCCAGCGCCCTAAAGGGCTTCATAGAATTCCATCAGGGCCCTGCTCCAGAGTGGAAAGAAAGGTCATTGAACTGAAGCCTGCCAGGCTTCCCAGCCCCACTGGTTGACACATCTGTGCTGTGGAAAGAGGGATACGAGAAGGTAAGCTGCTGCCTTGCTCCATAGAGGGAGGGTTCAGTCTTTTCTAGCCCTGCTCCAGCTACCTGTGACCTGACCTTGCCCAGCATGCTGGGAATTGCCACTGAAGGCCAAAGGACATCATTCATGAGCCTAAGGTATTTCTTCCAAGTAGCAGATAAACTAATCTCATTTCTTGTAGACACAAGGGCCATCTACTGTGCCTTGCTTGAATATTTGAGTTTTATTTATCCCTCGAAGATCTCTACTGTAGGTATTGACAGTCTAATTTTGTTACTTTATTTAATGTATAATATCTCCTTTATTCCTCTTGTCTTAATTTCCCATGCCTATTTTAGGCTGTGACCTGCTGCTGATTCCAGCTAGAAGCAGTGGTTACTAGGACTTAAACTCTAACTACAAAGTATAGAAATGTAACCACCCTTTCCCTAAGTATTTGCAGGATTTACAAGTTACTAAGCAAATTGTTCAAAGACTATCAAAAGGCGCTTCCAGCATTACATCACCCAAGGACTGACTTTCACGTGGACAGGTCCACACACCGTGATCCTGACAACTCCCACTGCTGCTAAGGGTGACTCTTTCCTCCACCCTGACCATCTGGAGCTCAGAAACAGAGAAACGAAACTGACCCCTTGTCCTTCTATTCTCTATTCACCCCTCAACCTGTCTTACTCAATAGGGAGCTTTTTACTTGTGTGGGACCAACACCTATATATGTCTCCTGACTAATTGGACAAAAACCTGTACTCTAATCTATCTCACCCCAAATATCAACCTAATCGCACCCCATGAGCCTCTTCCAGTTCCTAGTACACTACCCATCAATCTAAGGACCAAACGAGCTGTACAGGTAATCCCTCTTCCTGTTACGTTAGGAATCTCTACAGGAGTAGGTCTAGGGGCAGGGGGACTGGCCACTGCCCTGTCTTATTCCCACTTCTCTCTCTCTGAAGCCCAGCGAATTCGTAAACATGGAATCAGGGTTTCACATAAACTGGGTGTCTTGACTATTGCCTTTCATTGGTCCACACACTCTCCTATTTTTCTAACTTTTGAACCCTACATCTTACGTTTGTTCACTAGTTTCTTACAGAACTGCATGCAGACCTTCACCAGTCAGAAAATTGGGAAAACCTACCTAACCCTACACACCAACCCTGAAACCTGCCCTCGCAAAACAAAAAATCTGGAGCCCTATAAAAACACCCCTACTCCAACCCTGCCCCAGGGAGAGGTTCACAAAGGAGGCTCCAATAGGGATAACAGCAGGAAGTAGCTCCAGAAGATGGCTAGTCCGAAACAAACCTCCTCTGAACTTCATACTCTTTTCTTCCCCTCACATTTTTTTCTTTTATCATACCACAGAGTTGAGAAATGATAGATACATGAATTCACCAGAACTTCCAACTGCCCTTTTGCTGTTTCGCTTGTCTATCTGACCCCACCCTTGCTTACTTACTATCGCCCCTGAAGCAGAACAGTTCTAGGAAGCTGGTCGACCGCCCCAAGGAGAAGCGTTCTAGGAAGCCGAAATTGTAGGACTGCAGAAGGGAGCATACCAGAATTGCTGACTCATTACACACTTGCTCAAAGCTCTCCCCCACGTTAATAAATTTTTGCCTCAGAGTCTATTTTGGTGCTCTTCTCCCCAGGAGAAGTGCCTGGCAGGGTTCCTTTCTTCCTTTCAATAAAGCCTGTTACTCTGGTCTTTCGGATTCCCATGAATTCCAACACCCTAGAAGATTTCCAGGTGCACCCTATGGTATTCCAGAGAAATATGTGCCTGTTGGGGACCAAAAAACCAACAGGGTTTTTGGAGTTTAGAGTTTTGGCGGACAGAGGTGTGGGGAATGGGTTGTAAGCTGACAGTCTGCCCAACCCCCCACCTCACTTGCCTGATTAGGTTGCAAAAGGCTGTTAAGCTGTGGTGCTGGATTGTTTACACTACCCCCCACCATGTTCCCTGGAAAGACTGAAGGCAAGTTTCTTCTATCCTTTGTTTGGTGTAAAGTTAAGATGTATGGTGGGGGTTTTCTGCACTCAACACAGTTAAGAGTAAAAAGAGAGGAATTCTTCAATGTATTGATGAGGAAATGAGAATTTGCCACCTGCTGGACTCCGGGTAAGTCAGGCCCTCTTCAGACTTGGTTCTGCCATATGAGGATCTCACCTCCCTGACTTCCAAACCTTCCCTATTCAATTGAACCACATTCTCATTTTCTTTTAAGTTTTCATGTAAATATCACATAACTATTTCTTTCCTGGGCTACCGTTCGTAAAATTTTCTTCTGACTCTTGTATTTCCCCCTCTGCAGTGTTATTTTTCTTTTTTCTTTTTTTTTACAGAGACAGAGAGAGAGAGTCAGAGAGAGGGATAGACAGGGACAGACAGAAACGGAGAGATGAGAAGCATCAATCATTAGGTTTTCGTTGCGCATTGTGACACCTTAGTTGTTCATTGATTGCTTTCTCATATGTGCCTTGACCATGGGCGGGCCTTCAGCAGACCAAGTAACCCCTTGCTCAAGCCAGTGACCTTGGGTCCAAACTGGTGTGCTTTTGCTCAACCCAGATAAGCCCACACTCAAGCTGGCAGCCTTGGGGTCTCAAACCTGGGTCCTTCGCATCCCAGTCCTACGCTCTATCCACTGCGCCACCGCCTGGTCAGGCTGCAGTGTTATTTTTCTTTGTTCTATTTATCACTCTCCCACATACTAGATCTTTACTTTTTTTTTTTCTTTTTCTACCTCTTAAATTAATTTACCTCATTTGTTTAGCATCCTATTTTATCTTTACTGTTGGCTAATTCAAGTCAATCCTCGAGGTTTGCACTATTGTTACACTTTTTTTTACATATGAAAAGAAAGGGTGCCTACAAGGGGGGACATGATACTGTTGTAAGGTTTTCCTTTTTTCAAAAATTTACTCCTTAATGTTCTTCTTGTTCAATCACATTTTGAAACTTCAAGGACAATTAATGAAATGAATACAGTACATTGATTTTCCTTTAGAACCAGAAATAACTCCTGGTGGGGGCAGTGGCAGTGAAGAAAAAAGTTGTCTAAGAAGGCTTCCTGATGGAGAGATAAAGGGGGAAAAAAAATAGAGAAACATTGTTCTAGAAGATACACTCCTGAGAGCGGCCCACTGTTCCTGCAGTGTCCATCCGGACGACGCTCCAACCAGCTGAGCTATCTGTCCAGGGCTGAATTTTTATTGATATTTTAGAGAGATGTAGAAAGGAATGGAGGAAGAGGGGAGGGAAAAAGAAAGCATTTATTGTTCCACTCAGTTGTCTGGTTTTTTTTGGTTGCTTCCCGTGTGTGCCCTGACCAGGGATCGAACCTGCAACCTTGTTTCAGGATGATGTTCTTGACTGACTGAGCTAACCAGCCAGGGCCATATGAATTTTTTAAAAAAGATTAAAATACCTATGTGAGCTAAATAAACCCTTGTGTCTGAGCTGCGCAGCCAGTGCGTTACCTTTAGTTTAAATCAGACATTCACTAATTTGCAAAGTATTTCCCTGGAAACACAAACAATGAATATCATAGTAGGTAGTGTTCTAATATCTGCATTTTCTTTTAAGTGAGAGGGAGAAGGAGGGAGGAAGGGAGGGAGACAGATAGGAAGGGAGAGAAATGAGAAGCATCAGCTTATAGTTGAGGCACTTTAGTTGTTCATTGATTGCTTTCTCATATGTGCCTTGACCAAGGGGCTCCAGCAGAGCAAGTGACCTTGGGCTCAAGCCAGTGACCTTGGGCTCACGCCAGCAACCTTTGGGCTCAAGCCAGTGACCATGGGGTCATGCTGATGATCCCACACTCGAGCTGGTGACCCCGCACTCAAGCTGGTGAGCCTGTGCTCAAATTGGATGAGCCTGTGCTCAAGCCAGCGACCTTGGAATTTTGAACATGGGACCTTAGAATTCCAGGTCAATACTCTATTGACTGCGCCACCACCTGGTGAGGCTCTAGTACAGTGGTTCCTCACTATCATGAGGGTTAGGTTCCAGACCCCCCCCACACACGATAGGCGAAAATCCGTGAAGTAGCGACCTTATATTTATTTTATTATTATATATATTTTAAGGCTTTATAAACCCTCCCCGCACTCTTGTAAACCTTTCCCACACTGTTATTAACCTTTCCCACACTGTTATTAACCTTTCCCACGCTCTTATAAATACTTTCTATGCTCTTAAATTCTTTCTACACTCCTAAACCTATGTAATTTTAACAACATATAAAATTCTATAAGGGTACTACTCACCAGGGAATATACTACAATTTGAATGATGAAGATTTAATAGTCTTTTAATATGTTTTAATTAATATTTTAAATATATTTTTGTTTTTAATTTTTTGGGCTAGAAAATGCTTATTTTACCACAAAAGTAATTAAAATAATAAATATATAAAAATACCTATATACTGTAAGGTCTTGCGATATAGTGAAAAATCCACGATACAAAATTAGATATATACAATTTAAAAATCCGCGATACAGAGAGACCACGAAAAGTCAACAATATGGCGAGGGACGACTATATCAGCTTTTTAAATTCAACCTTAGGTTACTCAGATTATTGTGTGGAACTGTAGTTAATTTGTTTTTATTGCTGGAATATTATTCTGTTGTGTGACTATACCAAAATATATTTATCTCTTCCACTGTAAATGGAAATTTGGGTCATTTCCAGGTTAAATAGCACTGTTATAAACTTATCTGTGTCTACGTACACATGAGCCAATATATGTAGGAAGAGAATTTCTGGGTCCAAAGTGGTTTACCAATTTAAATTTCCCTTCACATCTTTTAAGAGGTCTCAGGGGTCCACATTCTAGGTAACATCTGCTATTATCAGACTTCTTGATTTTTGTCAGTTGAATGGATATAAAATGGTACTTTTGTCGTTTTGATTTGCCTTTCTCTGTTTATTAATAATACCGAATATCTCTTCATATTTATGAGCTCTTTATGTTTTACGGAGGAGTCACTGAGGCTTAACCAAACCCACACTCACAAAGCTCCTGAGAAAGAACCAGAGCCAGGATTTCAACCCAGCTCTCTCTGATTCCTGAGGCTGAGGTATTTATTCCACCAACCCAAACTTGTAGAGACCAGCTGCAGGACCTGTCTCAGAAGTGTCCACCCTTCTCTCTGACTGCAAGACAGAGGTTCATTGCCGGGTCCCGGAAACCTCCAGATTAGAACACTTGGGCTAGAAACTTTCTGCTGGTCTGAATGTCAGCTTCCTGTTCAGTTGCCTGTCACTGGGTGCTTTCTCCTTCCCTGGGATGATTCCTGGATTTTGAGCATTTGTAGTTGTTTTTTGTTGTTGTAGGAGTTGGTGGCTTTCCAGGTTGTGATTGTGGAGTTCAGCCTGGAGGAATTAAGTTCCCTTAGTGCTGCTCAGAGAACCCTTTACCGGGAGGTGATGCTGGAGAATTACAGGAACCTGGTCTCCTTGGGTAAGTCTGCCTTCTCCATGGCGCTTGGTTTCTGCCCACTAAGCATTGGTTCTCAACCCTGTTCTGTTCTTCCATGAGTCATAGCGGTTCACCATGTCACTAAGTCTTAATCCAGATCAGAGACAATGGTTTTTTTAATTGATTTTAAAAAGTTATTGATTGGTTTGAGAGAGAGAAAGTGGGAGAAAGAGAGGAAATATTGATTTGTTGTTCTGCTTATTTAAGCATTCATTGGTTGATTCTTGAGTGTGCTCTGACTAGGGATTGAACCCGAAACCTTGGCATATTGGAACGATACTCTAACCAGATAAGTTATCCAGCCTTATTTATTGATTTTGGAGTGAGAGGTGGAGAGGGAGGATGAGATAGAGAGAAAGAAAGAGACATTGGTTTTGTTGTTCCACTTATTTATGCATTCACTGGTTGATTCTTGTCTGTGCCCTGACTGGGGATTGAACCTACAACCATGGCATGTTGGAGTAATGCTGCAACTAAATAAGCTATGTGGCCCATGCCCAGAGAGGATATTTTTGCATCAAATTCATTGTTACTCAGGATGTAGCTAACACTTTTGGAGCAAGTAATATGTCTTAGGCACTAGTCTAAAAACTTTATAGTCTTCATTCCTTTTAATCCTTATACTAGACTTTTGAGGGAGAACTACATTTGTTATTGTTATCATTATTGCCATTTTACAGATGAGGAAACCAAGTCATAGAAGAGTTGAATTAGTTGTCTAAAGCTACATAGCTACAAAGTGGGAGAGCTGGGATTCGACTCTAGAATCTGCTCCCTCAAACTTGGCTGTGCTGCCCGAGGGATGTGCACCATAGAAGGGCTCATAGTGATGTTTTCTGAATGGATGAAGGAATTGCTGGGAATTCTAGGAGCTCCGAAGACTTCTCCAGGCCTTGAAGTGTATGAGTCAGAGGTCACCAGTCTCTCTTCATATCCATAGGCAAGGTGGTTTACCTCTCCCCACCAGCTAAATATTTCAGTTGCCAGTGCCAGGACTCTCCTTTCGGTGGCTTTTTTTTGGGGGGGCCCAAGGTCTCCTGAAAAACAAAACAATCAAAACCAGATAACATTCTGCTGATAGGCTGGTGCCCTTGCCCTGGGGAGTCAGAGACCCACGTGGGGACACAGAAGTGCCTCATGGTAAACCTGGCACCAGGGTGGGTAACTTGACCATGACTTTTATTGGTCAGAAAGAAGGCACAATGGAGCGCCTTTTCCAACATAACTCTTCTCCCAATTACCACATTTCTGACTTAACATAGACGGAATAAGTCCATGTTATCTTTCCAGCCCTCACGCAATGACCTGGAGCCATTTCTGCCTTTTTGGGAACCCTTGTCTTCTTGTATCACTGAACGTTTGGGGTTAATGGAGATCTTACTATTACCCAGGGCCTTGTCTTCCTAAGTGTGGAATATGAATATAGTGGGTTCTATTGGAGATTATATCAGGTGGTACATGGACAGCATGAAATAATCCTTCAGTCAGTCCTCGTGATTGTATCAGGAAAAGTGTCACTTTGGTGCTAGCATGTTTCTGTATCTTGTTTATCTTCCATTTTAGCAAAGAGAGAGCTGACATCAAGCCCGGAGCTTTAGACGGGCAACCAAAGCTAGCAGGAACTCAGTAATCTTACTTTCCATTGTGTCTGTTGTTGTGTCACTTACGGTTTTCATCTGTTTGGTTTTGCTGATGACAGTAGTTCCCATTTATAAGGTTGATATAAAGTTTCCATTTAAAGTAAGTGTAATTCAGGTCAGAAGAGAGGTGATCTAAAGAAAACTATTAAATAAATACTAAATACTGCTATACATGATGCATAGATAGGGCCGAAATGCGAGGATCATTTATTAATTTGTCAGTGAACTCACAATGTGCCAGGTGGTGCTGGGGTTATGAGGTGGATGAGAATTCCTATTCTCATGGGTGTTACAGTCCAGTGGGGTGAAACAGACAATAAACAAGTAGAAATGATAGGATGCTGTCTCAATCCGTTTGGTGTGTTATAACAACACCACTGACTTCTAAACAACAGAAATTTATTTCTCAAGGTTTTAGAGTCCAGAAGTCCAAGATCAGTTGTAATCGGGCATCTTCCAGGTCACAGACTTCGCAGTGTATCCTCACAGGGGAGAAGGGGCTAGGGAGCTCTCTGAAGCTTCTTTTATGAGAGCACTGGTCCCATTCATGAAGGCTCCACCTTCATAATTTAAGCATCTCCCAAAGGCTCCAGGTCCTAACACTATCACACAGGGGATTAAGAGTTCAACATATGAATTTGGGGCGGGGTGGACACCAACATTCTGACCATAGCAGGTGGTATGTATGCAAATGATGGAAGTTTTGGAAACCCTGAACCAGTGGGAGGCGTGGCAGGGAGAAACATTATAAGACCGAGGGACAAAAGGGAACCAGGTAGTAGTTTGAGGAAGAGTGTTTAAGGCAGAGGGAACAGAAGATACAAAGGTCCTGAGGTTGGAATGAGCTTGCGTGTTCCAGAAACAGGAAGAAGAGCAATATGGTTTGAGGGAAGTGGAGGGGATCAGAGGTGAGGTCACAGAGACAGACATGGGCCAGCCCCTGCAGGGATATTTGAAGGAAAGTGGATTTTGTTCCAAGTGAGATGTGACCAGGTATTCGAAATTTCAGAGCCAGGGAAGGAGGTAATATTAGAGACACCTCAGAGCTGTGCTGTCCAGGGTGGCAGCCACTAGCCACGGTGGCTGCTTAAACTTACACTCATCAAAATGATAAAACTTAGTTCCTCACTTGCACCAGCCACATTTCAAGTGTCGCTCATTTGCAACATGTGGCCAGTGGCTACTTACTATATGGGACAGCAGAAATAGAGACCATTTCCATGACCACAGGGCATTCTGTCGGTCAACTGTGTTCTAGAAAGATCCCTCTGGGGTCTTCTATGGAAAACAAGCTGGAGAAAGACCAGCAGAGAGACCAGGAGGGCAGCTGCTGAAGTCTGACAGGCTATATAGCTGGTGGAGGCTGGAGCTTGTGGCCGTAGAGGGCTCAGGTGGGTGCTATTCTCTGAATGCAGACCTGGCAGAACAACCTGAAATGCTGGTCACACAGCAGGTGAAAGACCAGAGGAATAAGTCAGGGCTTCTTCAAAGACCATTCCTGAAAGTCGAATCCACTCTGGTGGGTCCAGTTCCCCTCTTCTCCTGATGCATCCTCACATGTTTTTTCCTCACTCTGCTGTTTCCTCTGTGCTGCATTCACGTATGTTAGTGTCCCTGTGCTCGTTATTGTCCCTTCTGAGCCACCATCTTATGCTTGATTTCCTTGGCTTCAGTTTCTTTCCCGCCCAGGGAGTTGCCTTTATAAAGCACCAGCTTTGGACTATCTTCTCACTTTCCCCGGAAAGAAAATCCAAACATTTTAGCGAAACAATAGACCCCTCCCAGGGCAAAGCCTGCCTGTAGAAAGATCATCCTCGGGGGCAGGAACGAGGATTGGAAAGTAGGTCACTTCCGGACACAGAGGACAGTCTTCTCTTGATGATCCATTGGATGCATACCAGGTCAGCGAAGAGAAACCTTTGAGCCCGGTAACAGTGAATGAGCCCAAGACCCTTGCTGAGAAAAGAAGCCATGACAGCGATAAATTTGAGACAAGTTCAAATCTTAAGAAACAATCTGAGGGTCCTCTAGGAATGGCTCCCCAGGAATCTGCTGTTCCTGGTTACACCAGGCCCCCACCGGTGGTCAACAAACATTTCCTCCAAGAGACCGGGCTCAACCAATGTGTATTTGACAAAAGAACTGCTAGTACCCTAATGGCCCGTAAGAGTCACGAGTAGATCCATACTGGGAAGAAATCCTCTAAAGGGAAGCAGCGTGGAGAAGTCCTCTACCTCATGTCATACCTCTCCAGTCGTCCAGGGACTCATTCTGGTGACAAGTCCCCTGAAAAGTCTTTTATCCAGCGTGCGAGGGTCTGTGGCCATGTGAGGACCCACTGTCAGGAGGAGTACTATGAAAGCCTCCGGTGTGGCAAAGCCTTTGTCCAGCATGTACATCTTCTTCAGCACCTCCGGGCCCATGAGGCGGCACATGCCCTCCCTCCTAGGTGGTCCCGCAGCAAGCTGTCGTAATCCGTAATCCGCTATCAGTGGAAACATGACTATGCTGGAGAGAGAGCCCAGGAGTGTTGTCACTGCAGCAGAACCTTCCGCCAGAGCTCGCATCTCCTTCAGCACTATCGGGTTCACGCTCAGGAGCAGCGGTTCCAGTGTCAGCTGTGTGGGAGATGTTTCAGCCGACCCTTCCAGCTCACTCAACTCTATCAACTCCATTTGTCCATTTGCAAGAGAAACCCGGTGAGCGCAGGTGCCGTTGAAAAACCTTCAGGGAATGTTCTCAACACCTCTGACCTCATCCTGGAGAGAGAAAAACCTCTGAGTCCTCTCAATGTGAGAACTTCCTTCCATCAGCCCTCACACTTGGTGAACAACTTGAAAAATTCCATTCTCGTGTGGTCCAAATACAGGGAATGGTTACAAGAAAGAATGCACAGCTTTTTTTGAAAAAGGAAGTTCAACCCACGCATCAGCAGTCACACAGGCCCTGAAACCTTGCACAGAATATTTTTTGTTGCGTAGGAAATGCACTGATAGATTTCACCCTTGTTTGGTGGCATTCACAGAATAGAGCAGCTGGATTTTGACTTCCTGACAGAAAAACTTGTGACCAGCAGATGGGCTCCAGACAGGCAGTTTTTCTTGCTTGAGTTTTTATAGGGTGTTTACATACAATATTATCCCCACCTTGGATGTATCAGCACAGGGCATGGTAAAAAGAAACTCAAGGTGCTCCTGTATGGATTCATCCACACAGCTGATGTAATTGGTAACATATTTATACAGTACCTCATAACTTACAGAACACTGCCCGTATATGTTATTCTTTTGATCTCTTAAGGGTTATTGTGTAGTACCTAGTGAGGATATTTATAGTATTCCATTTTATAGATAATGCAAACTTGAAACTCCCAAGTTGTCAGGGTTAGTGTTTTTTATTTTTTTTATTTTTTATTTTTTTTCTTGAGATTCCATGAGATACTTTATATCAGTGTTTTTCAAGTGCGGTCTGTGGACCAGTGCCAATCTGTTAGAAATTGCACCAGTCTAGGAAAGAGTTAACCATCCTGATGTTGTATGAAGGTTATAGATCCAGTGATTATAGAATCTAGCATCTTCATACAACATCAGGGTGATTAACTCTTTTGTGGATCAGCACACAATTTCTGGTGGACCGAGTGCCTGCCTGTGGACCAGCAGCTGTTGAAAACACACGGCTTTATATCTTTATGCCCAACCCAGCCTTCTCTTTTTTATTCCTGCCATATCCTCTCTGAAAGAGGTATAGTTGCTCTATTGACCACTGCCTCTCGTTAGTAGCTCCAGTATTGGGCACTTACAGTATCAGAGGATCCGAAAAACTTTCTCAGGGTGAAGTGCTTGCTGGGAGCCATTTCTCTCCCGATTTAGGGTTCGATGATGACTTTTTTGAGGCACGGATTTACACTTGATCTTAGCCAAAAGGCCAAGAAGCAATGAGACACCAATTCAGGGAAGTATATTTTTGCTAAGCACTTTTCTCGTAGATTGTAACGCTGTTACGAGTCATGTGTTTGTGTGTGTGTGTGTGTGTGTGTGTGTGCTTATCTGTTTGAGGGATTGGGATTTATTACATTTTCCTTTTTCCTCCTGTTGTAGTAATATAAGGTTATAGTAATTAAATATATAGAAATATAAAAATATGAATGATATATAAAAGTAATTAAAAGGATATTAAAAATAATTATTAAAATTAAGTAAAGTTATGCCAATTGGATAGGAATTAATATAGTGGCATAGTGCCATAACTCTGTAATGTGATAAACAGACTCTGACTTACAAGCAGAACCCAGTTAGTATGTGTGTGAAGTTATACCTAGATAAGAAGTGGCTTGGTGTTATTTACATTAACTTTGTAAATTAATGAAAATAAGAACATCTTAAAAAGTGGTTTAATGTAAACATTTCAGTGGTTTGACATAAAGGGGGTTCTCTGCAAGGAACTCTCAAAAAGGTGGTTTGAGGTGATAATCCTGTAGATTGACACCTGTTAGAAGGCGTTGGCCAGAAAGGGTACTAAAGCTGAGGGGCCCCGTGCTGCAGCTGTCGCCCAGACTCCAACGTTGATGCGGACTGTCTCCACACCACTCTGAGCTCTGACCAAAGCCAGACGAGAGGAGCACGTCGATGGGGCCCCTTAAGCTGTACCCAGGCACGCCAAAAGGATTTGTGAGTAATAAATTGCCTGTGTGATTATTGCAATTAATTTGTGTGTCGGTCTTGTCTTTCCTCTGGTGGCATTTAACAGTAGCATCCTCATAGCCACCTCAAGAGTAGTCTCGAAGAGGCTGCCAGCCCTGCTAAAAAGCAGGAGTGTCCCACTGCACGGGGAAGTCAAATCAGGGACGCCTGATGGACGTAGAGCTTGGGCTCTTCTGGGACACCTCCCTTTTAAAATTCCCATTTGAAAGCAATATTTTTGCTTTTTCGGACTCTGGCATCATCAGCATGACCAGCTTCCATCTAAAATCCTAATCCTTTGCTGGGCATACTTTACTCTTTAAAGATAGGAGCCCTCCACGGCACTAAAAATCTCTTTCATAGTGGATTGCTATAATGTCGGAAGCTTTTCCACCCCCAACTTGAGTGGTAGTCAAACACAAAGACACATGGTAACCATGTGGACCTGGAGTCTGAGACCTGTTTCCTTGCCTGGAAGGGTGGGTTGCTGCTACTGCTGTTCACTGCCTTGCTTTTCCTCATCGCACCATTTAATTTATTTATTTTTTTTTATATTTTTCTGAAGTGAGAAGCAGGGAGGCAGACAGGCTCCCACATGTGTCTGACCGGGATCCACGCAGCATGCCCACTAGAGGGCGATGCTCTGCCCAGCTGGGGCATTGCTACGTTGCAACCAGAGACATTCTAGTGCCTGAGGCTGAGGCCATGGAGCCATCCTCAGCTCCCCGGCCAACTTTGCTCCAATGGAGCCTTGGCTGCGGGAGGGGAAGAGAGAGACAGAGAGGAAGGAAAGGGGGAGGGGTGGAGAAGCAGATGGGCACCTCTCCTGTGTGCCCTGGCTGGGAATCGAACCCAGGACTTCCACATGCAGGGCCAACACTCTACAGCTGAGCCAACTGGCCAGGGCTCATCCAGCCATTTTTAAGGTTAACCTACAATGGGTGGCTCCAAACCCAAGAAATTACGAGCAAACAGGACTGGTCAGAACCTATACTAGCCAAATGAATGGTCACTTCCCAGTCCCTCTTTTTCATTTCCAAGGTGCTTGACCAAGAAATCCCCATGGGCTGACATATTCCTCACCCTGGTTCACTGTCTCCAACGCACTGTAAATTGGTTTCTGACCCTGCCAACTCTGCCATGAGGGGACATGTTGTTGATGTGCTTTATTTATGCTGCTAATTATCCTCAATGCCTTGTGATTTAAAGTGGTGTCTGCCGTGTTTCTGTGCTGTAAAGTTACTATTTATTTCTCTTGGTAATTAATAAATACTTTGAAGACCACGCAGATACTCATTTTCTCTGCAAAACTTTCACCCAGTAAATTCTAGCTTCTAACAAGGGTGTCATGCCTATGCCCTATTACTCTGTTGCAATGGTGATTTTTTTTTTTTTTTTTTTGCTTTTTTTGTTTGCCTTTGGGAGCAAGGAAAGGTTTGTTGATAGAGAAGAAGGCCTAGCTGGAGAAGATGGGACAGCTAATTCTCAAAGCCATCTTTGTAATGATGATCGTTTCATTTGTGGCATTCCTTCTACATTTGGTAATTAGATTTCTGCCAAGACTAAGAGGTGTCCTCCTTGTTTATTGATATTGGTATCAATTCATTGTTATTTATTTTATTCTATTGACTATAACTCAGTACTGTCTGTTATTTTGTTGTTCACGTCCCACTTCTGGCCATTGGGGGAACCCCTTCAAGTTGGCTCCTAGGCCTTTTCCAAAAGCTTTCAGACTTTCCTGAACACTTTTTTTAAAATATATTTTTAAATTTTTTTAATACATAAATTTTTATTAATTTTAATGGGGTGACATCAATAAATAAGGGTACATATATTCAAAGAAAACATGTCCAGGTTATCTTGTCATTCAATTATGTTGCATACCCATCACCCAAAGTCAGATTGTCCTCCGTCACCTTCTATCTAGTTTTCTTTGTGCCCCTTCCCCTCACCCTCCTTCCCTCCTCCCCCCATAACCACCACACTCTTGTCCATGTCTCTTAGTCTCATTTTTATGTCCCACCAATGTATGGAATCATGCAGTTCTTGTTTTTTTCTGATTTACTTATTTCACTCCATATAATGTTATCAAGATCCCACCATTTTGTTGTAGATGATCCGATGTCATCATTTCTTATGGCTGAGTAGTATACCATAGTGTATATGTGTCACATCTTCTTTATCCAGTCACACACACACACACACATATATATATATATATATATATATATATATTTTTTTTTTTTTTTTTTTTTTTTTTTTTTCCTTAACATGTTCACCAAGTCCAAGTTGGCACCAACACCATTCCAAATCCCGGATAAATGCAACCCAACCCCAGTTCAGTCCTTTAGGAGCTATCAAGGAGCAGGAGTCCAGAAAAAGTCCACATCCAGGAAAAGTCCGCATGGCACTGGAATTGTTGTCACAATTCTATACTTTGCAGCTCACGTCCAAGTCCCAATGACCACTGCTTCTAGCTGGTAATGATTCAGGTAGACTGGAAAAGCTATCTGCAGCATGTGTGGAGATGGAGCTTCTGTTCTCTGCCTGGAGAGATGAGACCAGGTTGCTTTTCCCTGGAGCTCTGCAACTGTGGCGTGGTAAAGAGAACCTTGGGATACACTAAGCTGGGTGGCAAAGGTAAATTCACAATGGAAGTTGGCAAAAGGGGGAGAGAGAGCTCTAAATTAGGAGTAGGTCCCAGCCTGAAATATGAGTGGGGCATTGAGGTAGGAGGAATAAAGGAAACAGTATATATTAAACAAAGCAGCAGAAAATAGGACTATCAACACCCACACCAGAGATCTTTGAGGGAATAAAAAACCTGACTATTTAGGCAAGACATAGTTAAGTGGCCCTTGTGCAAATGAGATCAGTTTACCTGCTTCTTGGAATAAATACCCTAGGCTCATCCACAGTGTCGTAGATGGGACCGACGGCCCTGGGCACCTTCAGCCTTCAGTGGCAAACCCCAGCATTCTGGGCAAGGTTAGGTCACAGGTGGCTGGAGCAGGGCTGGAAGAGACTGAACCCTCCCTTAGAGGAGCGAGGGGGAAGCCTACCTTCCAGTGTCCCTTTTTCCTCACAGAAAAGGCATGTAAGCCTGGCAGGCTTTAGCTCAATGACCTTCCTTTTCACTATTGAAGCAGGACCCAGATGGATTCCTATGAGACTTCTTTGGGGCGTTGGATGGAGCCTTTAAGGGCATATCCTAAAAGCTGGTAGGA
Organism: Saccopteryx leptura; assembly: GCF_036850995.1. NCBI lineage: Eukaryota > Metazoa > Chordata > Mammalia > Chiroptera > Emballonuridae > Saccopteryx > Saccopteryx leptura. The sequence continues at coordinate 81,557,689 of NC_089505.1, read as the reverse complement.
TCACCTGATCTCTATTAGGCTTTTTCTGCCTCTTGGTACCTTAAAGGCCATGCTCAGAAGATCTCGCTGAGGGGTTTGAGGATCCCCATCTGCCTATATAAACATTTTCCATATATCTGGAGCTATTTGGAAAAAGACAAAACAGTGTTATTAGCTGGATCAAATAAAAGAAGGTAGAAGTTTGCAGGAGAAGAAGATTTGGTGTCTCCTGTTCATCAACATTCAAAAGAAATTTAAAATTTTTTAAGTAAAAAACATGATATGATAGACCCATAGGAGTTCCAGGATATGACTCCCCCCTTTTAAATTTTTTTAAATTGACCTTAAAATATTTGCTGGGTATGCTTTAATAATACCTTGACTTTAAAGATTGTAAAAAATACTCATAATTTGAAAGGTTTAACAAAATACAGTAAATGCTTTTGCTACATATGCAGGAGCATTGTCAGTTTTAATCAGTTTAGGAAATCCAATAATAGAAAAATGCATACAGACAATGAGCTATAACCTGCTTAGCAGCCTCTCCTGTTCTGGCAGAAGTTACTATGTATATAAATCCAGAATAAGTATCCACTGTAACGTGGACATAGGGCTGTTTGCCAAATGAAGGTATATGAGTAACCTTCATTTGCCAAAGTTGTCCTGGTAGGAGTCCTTGAGGGTTAACTTCAAATGAAGGGACAGATTGTAGTATAGGACACCTTGCACAGGATTTACCAATCTGCCGTGCTGCTTCCCGAGAAAGTTGAAGCTGTTTACACAGGGCTGCAGCGTTCTGGTGATGAATAGTATGAGACTGAATTGCTCGATCTGTCATGGTTGCTCCAAATAATTTTCTTTTGGGTAGCTTGATCAACAAGGGCATTCCCTTGTGTTAAAGCTCCAGGGAGCATGGAGTGAGCTCGAGTATGTCCTATAAAACATGGAGCTCTATGTTGACATACAAGTCTTTGAAGAAGGAGGAGCTGCTGAAATAGTTCATCCGCAGTTTGTCCCTAAGACAGCAGTCTTTACAGTGGAGACAACCATGAGTAAATATTTGCTGTCTGTATATAGATTAAAGGAGGATTATGGCAAATGCTGAAAAGCCATGATAATGGCATATAATTCTAGTCTTTGAGCTGATTTTAAGTTGACTGTTTCAGTATAAAGTTGTCCATTGATTTGCAAAAGCGATTTGCCATTTAGTGGAAGTTTCCCAGAGCCATTGTTGTTGATCCTTTGTAAAAAGGAACAACAATAATTTTGAGGCTCAAAACCTATAAGCTATAAGGGTTGCCTATGCCCCTTGATAATCAAGGAGGCAACAAGATCAAAATATGGAAGTGTATTCCATGGGCTATTAGATGGTTCAATGTGCCCAAGCTGTAGCTGCTCTTGTACCCATTGAGCAGCTGCCCTAAGTTTCTCCTGAGAAAGGGGCCATTGGTCTACCCATACAGGATTATCTGATTTCCAAGTAATTGGTTCTGCACAATGCATTATTGGGGTAGCAGGAGCTACCAAGGCCCCTATGCTAAATTTTTATATCCTAATCCACGCCTTCTGGTATTGGGTGCCATTTCTATGGGGGTGAGAATTCCTCGCTGTTCTTTCCCTAGTCCCTTAGTGGGCAAAAATCCCCGATCAAGCATCTGAGTACTGACTAAACCATTAGGACTGACAAACAATGCTCCCGTATTTTTCAAAACGTCTCTACCCCACAAATTAACTGGCCATCCAGGGAGCGCATAAGGCTGAAAAAATCCAGAATGACCTTCTTAATCTTCCCAATGTAAAAAACTAGAACTTTGTTGAGGAGATTTACTCTGCCCTATACCTTGTAATTCTGTGGCTGCTGCATGAGTGGGCCAGGAAGGAGGCCAATGTAGCTTAGCAATAACAGATACATCAGCTGCAGTATCTAAAAGTCCTTTAAATTTATGCCCTTGTATTGTTAGTTCCATTTCAGGGCATTCCTGACCTATTTTTTTTAAATCCAACTGGCAAAATCAGAGGAGCCAAATCGCCAATTTTCTTGGGGCCCATTTTGCAGGATGTGGCCTGAGAAGCAGAATTAGCATCCTTATACTATTCTTATAACTGCCTGAATTAGCCCTGAGACAAATTCTTTTTTTTTTATTAATTTTAATGGGGTGATATTTATAAATCAGGATACATATGTTCAGAGAAAACAGCTCTAGGTTATTTTGACATTTGCTTATGCTTCGTTCCCATCACCCAAAGTCCAATTGTCTTTCGTCACCTTCTAACTGGTTTTCTTTGTGCCCCTCCCCTCCCCCCACCCCCTCCCTCCCCTCCCCCCCACCCCGTAACCTCCACACTCTTGTCCATGTCTCTGAGTCTCATTTTTATGTCCCACCTATGTATGGAATCATATAGTTCTTAGTTTTTTCTGATTTACTTATTTCGCTCAGTATAATGTTATCAAGGTTCATCCATGTTGTTGTAAATGATCCGATGTCATCATTTCTTATGGCTGAGTAGTATTCCATAGTATATATGTACCAAAACTTTTTAATCCACTCGTCTTCTGATGGACACTTGGCCTGTTTCCAGATCTTTGCTATTGTGGACAATGCTGCCATAAACATGGGGGTGCATTTCTTCTTTTCATACAGTGCTATGGTGTTCTTGGGGTATATTCCTAACAGTGGGATAGCTGGGTCAAAAGGCAGCTCGATTTTTAATTTTTTGAGGAATCTCCATACTGTTTTCCACAGTGGCTGCACCAGTCTGCATTCTCACCAGCAGTGCAGGAGGGTTCCCTTTTCTCCACATCCTCGCGAGCACTTATTCTGTGTTGTTTTGTTGATGAGCGCCATTCTGACTGGTATATGGTGATATCTCATTGTGGTTTTAATTTGCATTTCTCTAATGATTAGTGATGTTGAGCATTTTTTCATATGCCTATTGGCCATCTGTATGCCCTCTTTGGAGAAGTGTCTATTCATTTCTTTTGCCCATTTTTGGATTGGATTGTTTGTCTTCCTGGTATTAAGTTTTACAAGTTCTTTATAAATTTTGGTTATTAACCCCTTATCAGACGCTATGTCAAATATATTCTCCCATTGTGTAGTTTGTCTTTTTATTCTGTTCTTATTGTCTTTAGCTGTGCAGAAGCTTTTTAGTTTGATAAAGTCCCATTTGTTTATCCTGTCTTTTATTTCACTTGCCTGTGGAGACAAATCAGCAAATATATTGCTGCGAGAGATGTCAGAGAGCTTACTGCCTATGTTTTCTTCTAAGATGCTTATGGTTTCACAGCTTAAGTTGAAGTCTTTTATCCATTTTGAGTTTATTTATTTATTTATTTATTTATTTATTTATTTTGCATTTTTCTGAAGCTGGAAACAGGGAGAGACAGTCAGACAGACTCCCGCATGCGCCCGACCGGGATCCACCTGGCACGCCCACCAGGGGCGACGCTCTGCCCACCAGGGGGCGATGCTCTGCCCATCCTGGGCGTCGCCATGTTGCGACCAGAGCCACTCTAGCGCCTGGGGCAGAGGCAAAGGAGCCATCCCCAGTGCCCGGGCCATCTTTGCTCCAGTGGAGCCTTGGCTGCGGGAGGGGAAGAGAGAGACAGAGAGGAAGGCGCGGCGGAGGGGTGGAGAAGCAAATGGGCGCTTCTCCTGTGTGCCCTGGCCGGGAATCGAACCCGGGTCCTCCGCACGCTAGGACGACGCTCTACCGCTGAGCCAACCGGCCAGGGCGAGTTTATTTTTATGAATGGTGTAAGTTGGTGGTCTAGTTTCATTTTTTTGCAGGTAGCTGTCCAATTTTCCCAACACCATTTGTTGAAGAGGCTGTCTTTACTCCAATGTATGCTCTTACCTCCTTTGTCAAATATTAGTTGTCCATAAAGGTGTGGGTTTATTTCAGGGTTCTCAGTTCTGTTCCATTGATCTATATGCCTGTTCTTATGCCAGTACCAGGCTGTTTTGAGTACAATGGCCTTATAGTATAACTTGATATCCGGAAGTGTGAAACCTACCATTTTATTCTTCCTTTTGAAGATTGTTGAGGCTATTCGTGTTCTCTTTTGGTTCCATATAAATTTTTGGAATATGTGTTCTATATCTTTGAAGTAAGTCATTGGTATTTTAATCGGTATTGCATTGAATTTATAAATTGCTTTGGGTAATGTAGACATTTTAATGATGTTTATTCTTCCTAACCATGAGCACGGTATATGTTTCCACTTGTTTGTATCTTCTCTGATTTCTTTTATCAATGTTTTATAATTTTCCGAGTACAAGTCTTTAATCTCCCTGGTTAAATTTACTCCTAGGTACTTTATTTTTTTCGTTGCAATGGTAAAGGGGATTGATTCTTTAATTTCTCTTTCTGACAGTTCATTGTTAGTGTATAAAAAGGCCTCTGATTTCTGAGTATTAATTTTATATCCTGCCACCTTGCTGAATTCATTTATCAGGTCTAGTATTTTGACTGCGACTTTAGGGTTTTCTATTGATATATACAATATCATATCATCTGCAAATAATGATAGTTTTACTTCTTCTTTTCCAATTTGGATGCCTTTTATTTCTTTTTCTTGTCTGATTGCTGTGAATCAGAACTATGTTGAATAAGAGTGGTGAGGCCTGACCTGTGGTGGCACAGTGGATAAAGCGTCGACCTGGAAATGCTGAGGTCGCCGGTTCAAAACCCTGGGCTTGCCTGGTCAAGGCACATATGGGAGTTGATGCTTCCAGCTCTTCCCCCCTTCTCTCTCTCTGTCTCTCTCTCCTCTCTCTCCCTCTCTGTCTCTCTCTCTCCCTCTCTCTGTCCTCTCTAAAAATGAATAAAGTAAAAAAATTTAAAAAAATGTTAAAAAAAAAAAGAGTGGTGAAAGGGGACACCCCTGCCTTGTTCCTGATCTTAAGGGGATTGCTTTTAATTTTTGCCCATTGAGTATGATGTTGGCTATGGGTTTGTCATAGATGGCCTTTATCATGTTGAGGTATGTTCCCTGTATTCCCACTTTGCTGAGAGTTTTGATAATGAATGAGTGCTGGATTTTATCAAATGCTTTTTCTGCATCTATTGAAATTATCATGTGGTTTTTCTCTTTCCTTTTGTTTATGTGATTAATCACATTGATTGATTTGCAAATATTGTACCAGCCTTGCCTCCCAGGAATAAATCCCACTTGATCCTGGTGTATGATTTTCTTCATATATTGCTGGATCCAGTTTGCTAATATTTTGTTGAGGATTTTAGCATCTAAATTCATCAGGGCTATTGGCCTATAATTTTCTTTCTTTGTGTTGTCTTTGCCTGGTTTTGGAATCAGAATTATGCTCGCCTCATAAAAGGAGCTTGGAAGTCTTCCTTCCTCTTGAATTTTTTGAAATAGCTTGAGAAGAATAGGAGTTAGTTCTTCTTTGAATATTTGGTAGAATTCACTTGTGAAGCCATCAGACCCAGGACTTTTCTTTTTTGGGAGTTTTTTGATAACTGTTTCAATCTCATTTGTTGTAATTGGTCTGTTTAGGTTTTCTGATTCTTCCAGATTAATTTTTGGAAGATTATATATTTCAAGGAATTTGTCCATTTCATCTAGGTTGTCTAGTTTTTTGGCATACAGTTCTTCATAGTATTTTCTTACAATATTTTGTATTTCTGTTGTGTTAGTTGTTATTTCTCCACTCTCATTTCTAATTTTATTTATTTGAGTCTTCTCTCTTTTTTTCTTGGTGAGTCTGGTTAAAGGTACATCAATCTTGTTTACCTTTTCAAAGAATCAGCTCCTGGTTTCATTGATCCTCTGTATTGTTTCTTTAGCCTCTATGTCATTTATTTCTGCTCTGATCTTTTATTATTTCGTTCCTTCTACTAGCTCTGGGCTTTACTTGCTGTTCTTTTTCTAGTTCTTTTAGATGTAGGGTCAAGTTGTTTATTTGAGCTTTTTCTAGCTTCTTGAGGTATGCCTGTAATGCTATGAACTTCCCTCTCAAGACTATTTTTGCTGTGTCCCATAAATTTTGAGTTTATGTATGCTCATTATCATTCGTTTCTAGGAATTTTTTAATTTCTTCTTTGATCTTATTGTTTACCCATTCGTTATTTAATAACATGCTATTTAGTTTCCAAGTGTTTGAGTATTTTTCAGGTTTTCTGTTGTGGTTGATTTCTAGTTTCATGCTAATGTGATCAGAGAAAGTGCTAGATATGATTTCAATCTTCTTAAATTTGTTGAGACCGCCTTTGTGCCCTAACGTGGTCTATTATAGAGAATGTACCATGAACACTTGAAAAGAATGTATATTCTGCTGCTTTAGGGTGAAAGGTTCTGAAGATATCTATTAAATTGAGTTGATCTAGTGTGTCCTTTAAGTCTGCTGTTTCTTTGTTAATTTTCTTTCTTGAGGATCTATCTAGTGATGTTAGTGGGATATTGAAATCCCCTACTATTATAGTATTGCTGTTGATCTCACCCTTTAAATCCATCAAAGTCTGCTTTATATATTTAGGTGCTCCTATATTAGGTGTGTAGATATTTATAATGGTTATATCTTCCTGTTGGATTGCTCCCTTTATCATTATGTAGTGACCTTCTTTATCTCTTACTATAGTCTTTGTTTTAAAGTCCATTTTGTCTGATATAAGTATTGCTACCCCAGCTTTTTTTTATTTCCATTTGCATGAAATATTTTTTTTTCATCCATTTATCTTCAGTCTATGTGCATCTTTTGTTTTAAGGTGTGTCTCTTGTAGATAGCATATGTATGGGTCCTGGTTTTTTTTATTTTTATTTTTATTTATTTATTTATTCGTTTTAGAGGAGAAAGAGAGAGAGAGAGAGAGAGAGAGAGAAAGGGGGGAGGAGCAGAAAGCATCAACTCCCATATGTGCCTTGTCCAGGCAAGCCCAGGGTTTTGAACTGGCGATCTCAGCATTCCAGGTTGATGCTTTATCCACTGTGCCATCACAGGTCAGGCGGGTCCTGTTTTCTTATCTATGCAGCTACCCTATGTCTTTTGATCAGATCATTTAATCCATTTACATTTAAGGTTATTATTGATATGTAATTATTTATTGCCATTTTATTCTTTAAAAGTGTATTCCTCTTTTGCTATATTCTTTTTCTCCTTTGATCTGTTTACAAAAGGCCCCTTAGCATTTCTTGCAGCCTTGGTTTGGTTGTAGTGAATTCCTTGAGGTTTTTTTTGTCTGGAAAGCTTTTTATTTCTCCTTCAATTTTAAACAATAGCCTTGCTGGATAAAGTAGTCTTGATTGTAGAATCTTGTTCTGCATTACTTTGAGTATTTCTTGCCATTCCCTTCTGGCCTCAAGTGTTTCTGTTGAGAAGTCAGAAATCATCCTTATGGGGGCTCCTGTGTAGGTGATAGTCTTTTTTTCTCTAGCTGCTTTTAATATTTTCTCTTTATCACTTAGCTTTGGTATTTTAATTATAATGTGTCTTGGTGTTGATTTCTTTGGGTTTCTTTTTTTTTCTTTTGATGGGGGGGGGGGGTTCTTTTTAATGGAGTTCTCTGTGCTTCCTGAACATGTGAGATGTTTTCCTGCCTTAATTGAGGGAAGTTTTCAGCTATGATATGCTTGAACAAAGTCTCTATCCCTTGTTCTTTCTCTTCTTCTTCAGGAACCCCTATGATGCGGATGTTATTTCTCTTCATGTTGTCACAGAGTTCTCTTAGAGTTTCCTCAGACTTTTTGAGTCTCTTTTCTTTTTTCTGCTCTGCTTCCATGCCTTTATTTATCATGTCCTCTAACTTGCTGATTCAATTCCCAGCTTCATCCATCCTGCTTTTAATTCCTTCCATTGTGTTCTTCATTTCTAATATTGTATTTGTCATTTCTGACTTATTTTTTTATTTATTATTTCAATGTCCTTTTTTATATTTGTTATCTCTTTATTTAGGTGTTCGTAATGACCATCTATTGTTGTTCTAATATCTTTGAGCATCCTAACAATTGTTATTTTAAACTCTGCTTCTGGTAATTTGGTTATATCTAATTTATTCAGGTCCTTTTCTGGGGATTTCTCTTGATTCATTTGTGTTGCATTTCTCTGCCTTCTCATCTTCTCTGTGTAAAAGAAGGTCTTGGCCCCTAGAGTCCACTGTGTGTGACCTCTGTTCCCTAGGTATGGTCTGTCTGCAGGCCTACCACCCCCTCTGCTGTTGCTGCCTAGGGTGTTTGGGTATGGGTGTTGCCAGTGCCTGCCCACTGGGGCTGTTGCTGTGGTTTCCGCTTTTCCTTCACAGAGTGGCTGTGATCACGTGCTCGGGTGTACAAGCCTTGGTGGCCTTGGCCTTCGCCTTGCCCCCGTGGGCGGCATTATGCTCGGCCCTGAGGACAGTGGCGAGCACCTTTGCTCAGCTGTGGGTCTCCGCCTGTTTCCGGGCTTCTGCCTCGCCCTTGCAGGAGGAGCCAACTCATGGGACGGCTGCAAGCCTTGGCTCCACAGGCCAGGTGGGACTGCGTGCCCATGCTCAGTAGCCGGACTCCGCCTGTTCTGGGCTTTTGGCTCCACTCCCACGGGAGGAGCCAGCTCCCAAGTCAGGCCACAAGCCTCAGTTCCACAGGCGGGGCAAGGCTGTGCTCCTGCACCCTTGCTCAAGGGCCGGTCTCCACCTCTTCCGGGGTTTCCGCCCTTCTCCCGCAGGCTGAATTACAGGTGGCCCACAGCTGGGCTTGACCACTTTTGCACGCCCCCTCCTCCCCAGCCAGGCAAGACTGAGCTCACACCTGGGCCCAGTGATGTCCACCCGGCTTCTGCCCTTGCTGACAGAACCTCGCTTCCGCATCCCACCACCGCCCGCCCTCAGGTGAGCCCTCAGCCATGTGGGTGGAGGCGCTGCAGCTCAGACCCTAAGACTCACTACTCTAGCCCCGAAAGCTCCCTCCTTCTAAGCGACTCTGCTCTGAGTGCCGCAGGAGAGCTTGTTTGGCTGGTGTCCTGCTTCCCTTTGCTGGTATTGCTGTTTCCAGGGGAAATATTCACTTCAGATTGGGGAGTGACTCGTCCCAGGGGTTAGGGTGGCTGTCTCCCAAAATGTTTCTCCCTGTGCCTCCTAGATTATACTCTCTTCCTACTACTCTGGTCCTCTCCTCTCTCCCCATCCCCTGGAGCCCCAGGGGGAGAGTGGTTGTGAGAGAGGTGTTCTGCGCGGTCCCTTAAAGAAGAATCCTGGGTCTGAGAAATCAGTCTCTTTCTCACAAACAGTATCCTGTCCTGTTTCCAGCTAAATACTGTCCATACACCTCTTCTAGGCTCTGGGCCTGTGGGCTGGGGCTTTGTTCCTGGGACTCGGGACCCTCCCCTCTCTGCTAAACTCACTTCCCGCCATGCGAGTCTCCCCTGGCTGCCTTTTGCTCCAGGGAGTTGGGCAGCCTTCTCCACATTTCCGCTTTTCCTACCAGTCTCGGTGTGGCTTCTTCAGTGTTCCTTGGGTGAAGAGTCCTTTTAGTTTAGTCCAAGTTGGTTTTTCCAGATGATAGTTCTTAAAATTAGTTTGTAATCCACTTTGGTTCTGGGAGGTGGGAGTTGGTACGTCCGCCTACTCCATCGCCATCTTGTCTCAATCCTCTTGAACACTTTTAACTTTCTACAGCCTCCTTCATTTTTTTTCCTTTAACCTCCAGGAAAGCCTACTCTTCAGAGTGATTTCTACCTCACCCCTCTCCTGTGAATTCTGCTTCTGTCCACAGGGTCATAGCTTCTGCCAGCCTTTATTAATCTCAGTCATTTATTTTATTTCTCCCTTCACCTCTCTTGCTAAGTCTACATTCTACCCCAGGGGTCGGGAACCTATGGCTCGCAAGCCAGATGTGGCTCTTTTGATGGCTGCATCTGGCTCACAGACAAATCTTTAATAAAAAAATAATAACGTTAAAAATATAAAACATTCTCATGTATTACAATCCTTTCATTTCCTACAGTTCATGTTCATGGTTGCGGGTGGCTGGAGCCGATCACAGCTGTCCTCCAGGACAACACCAAATTTTTATTGGATAATGTGTAACATACACGGGTCATTGTATGGCTCTCACGAAATTACATTTTAAAATATGTGGTGTTCATGGCTCTCTCAGCCAAAAAGGTTCCCGACCCCTGTTCTGCTGAATACGTTTTCTTTCACTTGCCTTATCTTTATTTTCTTAAGCTTTAATACGTCTACTTAAAAAGAAGAATATTCAATTACCTCAATCAAAGGGTTTCACTCAGGCTATAATCAGATTTCCCTAATCATCTTTGTGATGGTTTTTTGCAGTTGGCTTGTTTGAATCTGAATCCAGACATGGTCCCCTGATTGCATTTCGTAGTCTGATCTCTTGAAGCTCTCTTAATCTAAAGCAGTCTCCTCTCAATATTTGCAATGCCTTGTGTGATCCCAACCATAATGTAGTTAACACTTTCCTCCTCTCTCCACCCAGTTTCTAATATGTTTAACTGTTTTGGTACTTTCCTAATAGGCAGGTGTAATTTTTGTAAGTTTAGCGGCACTCATTTTAAAAGAACTTTTATTTTAAATTGTGGTAAAAATGCATACTATCATTTATCATCTCAAACACTTTTAAGTGTACAGTACAGTTCAGTAGTGTTAAAGTATAGTCACTTTTTTTTATCTTGCAAAACTAAAACTCTTTACCATGTTAGACAGTAACTCCCCTGCCATTCATTCCTCCGAACCCTGGTAATCATCATCCTAATACTCATTTTCCTATTTCCTTTAGCAGGCATCCCCAAACTACGGCTGGCAGGCTGCATGCGGCCCCCTGAGGCCATTTATCTGGCCCCCACCGCACTTCCGGAAGGGGCACCTCTTTCATTGGTGGTCAGTGAGAGGAGCACTCTATGTGGCGGCCCTCCAACGGTCTGAGGGACAGTGAACTGGCCCCCTGTGTAAAAAGTTTGGGGACCCCTGCAAAGCTTTGTGTGATCACACTGGAAGAAACTGGGTCAGTTGTCTTATAGAATGTCCCCCGTTCTAAATCTGTTCACTTTCTCTGGTGTCCATGAGCTTATTCCTCTCTGAATTTTCTGTCAATGGAAATTCTCAACTCTGGAGACTTACTGTATTTCCCCATGTATAAGACACTGCCATGTATAAGACGCACATTAATTTGGGGGCCTGGAATTTGGGGAAAAAAAAAGCTATTACATTAAGTTATTGAACTCAAGTTTTATTCGTCATAAAATTCATACAACTCCTCATCCGCATGAAAAAGTGGGAAATGCAAGTAAAAAATCTACAACCGATTGGCTCACTGATAGAGCATCAGCCTGGCCTGTGGAAGTCCCGGGTTTGATTTCTGACCAGGGCATACAGGAGAAGCACCCATCTGCTTCTCCACCCTTCCCCCTCTCCTTCCTCTCTATCTCTCTCTTCCCTTCCCGCAGCCAAGGATCCATTGGAGCAAAGTTGGTCCGGGTGCTGAGGATGGCTCCATGGCCTCTGCCTCAGGTGCTAGAATGGCTCCAGTTGCAATGGAGCAACAGCCCAGAGGGGCAGAGCATCGCCCTCCGGTGGACATGCCGGGTGGATCCCGGTCAGGCACATGCGGAAGTCTATCTCTCTGCCTCCCCGCTTAACGTCAGGAAAAAGAAAAGAAAAGAGGTGGTGGACACTCCCGGAGAGGGACACTCCTAGGCCAGGGCTGCAGGCCCCCTCCCCGGGAGCCTTAACTAGAACAAGTCAGGAATCATCAGCCTCAAATAACTCCATCCTGATGGTTCTTTCATGCCACAAATGGCAGCAGTGACCACAGGGGTAATTAGTTAACTCTGCCTGTCACCCTGGGACTGTCTGGAACATATGGAAGAGGTAGCCTCCCCACTTGACACACCTGAGCTGCCTGCAAGGTGGACCCCCACTCTGTTAACTTGGACTTCCGGCTTGCTGCCTGACGGGCTGCTTTCCTGGGGGGCTCCCTGCTCCACTCACCCCATTCCTGACCTATTGGACAGTGTGGGCACTGCTCTCGGGGTCAGGTTTTTGTTTTCTTTAGAAACACTTGTGTTTTTAAGCCCTTTTTGTGATGATACAAGTCACACATATTCCTTGAAGATGAGAAAAGAACATGTTTTTTTCTTTGAATGTTTGTAGTTCCCTCTTCCAGATATATTTGCTGCGAAAAGGGGTCTAAAATGGTCCATGATCCATTCTGCATAGATTTGTAAATAAGATAAAGATGTTTTTATGAAATAGTATCCTACTATTAACACCTTTTTGAAGGGTGTTTTTTTCCTAATGTATCGTGACCATCTTCCCATATCCATACATAGACACCTCAGTTTCATCTCTCAGGTAGATAGATGTTTTCTCATTTAGCCTTCTTGGGTTGGAAACCAAGGTTGGTAATTTATCTCTTTTGTGTAAGTTGCTGCTATAGTTACACTTCCTGCTCTACCTTGGGCCTTAGTGTTTTCCTTATCAGCTTGCTCTTACGTCTTTGCCCCATGGTCATGCACCCTAAGGGGTAATTCCCAGCAGTGGAATTTCTGGGCCAAAAGGTATGTGTGTCTTCAAGGCCTTGGAAACAATGGCAAGGTCTGAAAGTAGCTTTCTCTAGGGAACAGCTTAATTCCTCAGTTTTCCCCCACACTTCTTAAATCAGAACTGAAGTCAGGCCTGGAAAAGTAGTTTGTTAGAACCCTAACTTGAACATCGTTTTATTAAGTTTCTTTTCCTCACTAAGCAAATAAGAATATTAAAATTTTAAGAAGGAAAGAGGCTAATAAACTTCCTAATAGTCTCAGACACTTGAATTCAACCAAGCCCAGGAGTAGTTATATGTTCATAGGCAGGAGGGTCCCTGGCAGAGGAGGGCGAGTGTGGGCCAGGCTGACATAAAGACCAAATCTCAGCCCATTTTTAGAAGTTGATTAAACCTTGGTTTTTAGGAAATGAGGCAATAGCATCTCCTGATGGAACTCCAAAAGGGCCCCACAGTGCCTAGTACCTAGTAAGCATTCTTACCCTGTTTTCATTTACTTTTTAAAGTTCTCTTAGTGACAGTTAATAAACGATGGAACTGTAAACCAGAGTTACACACCAAAACACAACCACATTTTATCAGACAGACTTCAGTCTTCTCTGTACAAAGTTTTTCTCCGTGGAAGGGTTTTTGCATATGCATGTCACATAAGTTCTCTTTCTCTCACTTATTTCCTAAATGACCCCATGACGTGAAGATTTGAATAACAGAGTAGAAAGCATTGTAGTGTCCTTGTTTTCTAGGATGGTTTTCCCCCACACGGTATGACGAGATGAGATATGATAAACAGGTCTTGTGACTCTTGAGAAATCTTCCTAAATTTGGTTCTGGAGGGAGGCCGTGCCATTTGTAGCCCCCCAGCAAAGAGTCGCCAGGGCAGTGAAATATGTGACAAGTCCTCCTCCCTCCTGAGTGAGTGACGGTTGCTCATCATTTACCCTCTTTCCAAGTTCACTGCACCTGAAGAGTCATTCTGAACTGACAGGATGAGTTGAGCAGAGTTTGTTGTGGCAAAGAAATGCCTTGGCCATGCTCGAGATAAATAAGCACTTGACAAACTTTACCAGCATTTGGACATTTATCACTTAGTCAACAAAAGAATTTGCCTATTTGATAAGCCAAAAAACAAACAAAAAAACTCCACGCCATTCTTTGCCTACTAATGAATTATCTCCCCTACCCCCACATGCTTTTATACTTTTCTGGGTGTAATCTAGGTCCGTTGCCTACAGCTATGTTTTTGTGCTTGTCCTTTTTTTTTTTTATTTTTTTTTTTTATTTTTCTGGAGTGAGAAGCAGAGAGACAGACTCCTTCCTGCATGCGCCTGACTGGGATCCACCCGGCATGCCCACTAGGGGGCAATGTTCTGCCTATCTGGGGCATTGCTCCATTGCAACCGGAGCCATTCTAGCGCCCGAGGCAGAGGCCATGGAGCCGTCCTCAGCACCCAGGCCAACTTTGCTCCAGTGGAGCCTTGATGGCAGGAGGGGAAGAGACAGAGAGAAAGGAGAAGGGGAAGAGTGGAAAAGCAGATGGGCCCTTCTCCTATGTGCCCTGGCCAGGAATTGAACCCAGGACTTCCATACACAGGACCAGCGCTCTACCGCTGAGTCAGCTGGCCAGGAAAAATACAAGGGGCTCTTGCCCTGGCTAGATACCCAAGTAGTTAGGGCATCATCCTGAAGTACAGAGGTTGCTGGTTCAGTCCCTGGTCAGGGCACATATAGGAACAGATAGATATTTCTGTCTCTCTCTCTCTCTCTCTCTTTCTTCCTCTCTCTAAAAGTTAATAAATTTAAAAATATTAAAAGTCCCTGGCCATTTTTTATCTGAGGTCTGATTCAATGCAAGTCAAGGACTTCACCAGAAGAAGAGGCAACTAACTATTCCAGAAGAAAAATAGGCCATCTTGGACTTGCAGAGATCTGGTCTGGAGTCTTCACATATTACCCTCAGAGCACCCTACTTTTACCCAACAGAATATGGCAAAGGTGATGACATGTCACTCACATAATTACCCGAGATCTACTCTCTGATCAGAAGACTTCCCACTTCATTCATTTCCATGACCTGGCTAGCTCCATTGTCACTGGAGTTTGAGATGCCCAGAAGTGTGTGTAGGGGAGAGAAACATGGCCCGTATAAAGGGGCCAGTGTGACCTGGCTCTAACCTGCTGTCATTTCAGAAGTCGAGGCTCTGTACTGCACCCCTTGTGGTTTGTTCCTTTTTTAGTTTTCTTTGTGTGTTTTTTTTAATTCAATGAGAGGAGGGGTGGCAGAGAGAGAGACTCCTGCATGCACCCAGTGGTTGAATCACACGCTGATTCAGGATGTCGCTGTGACGGGATTTTTTTGTAGGTGTGAACGTCAACAGTCTGTTTACTCCTAAGTAAAGCACACCCTCAGTAATGCAGGTGGGCCTCGTCCAATCAGTTGAAGGTTTTAAGAGCAAAAAACCCCAGAGGCTTCCTTGAAGAAGAAGAAATTCTGTCTCAAGACTGCAGCATCAGGCCTGACTGTGGTGACACAGTGGATAGAGCATCAACCTGGAATGCTGAGGTCGCCGGTTCAAAACCCTAGGCTTGCCCGGTCAAGGTGCATATGGGAGTTGATGCTTCCTGCTCCTTACCCCTTCTTTCTCTCTCTCTCTCTCTCTCTCTCTCTCTCTTTTTCTCCTCTTCTCTAAAAATGAATTTTTTTTTTTTTTTCATTTTTCTGAAGCTGCAAACAGGGAGAGACAGTCAGACAGACTCCCGCATGCGCCCGACCGGGATCCACCCGGCACGCCCACCAGGGGCGACGCTCTGCCCACCAGGGGGCGATGCTCTGCCCATCCTGGGCGTCGCCATGTTGCGACCAGAGCCACTCTAGCGCCTGAGGCAGAGGCCACAGAGCCATCCCCAGCGCCCGGGCCATCTTTGCTCCAATGGAGCCTTGGCTGCGGGAGGGGAAGAGAGAGACAGAGAGGAAAGCGCGGCGGAGGGGTGGAGAAGCAAATAGGCGCTTCTCCTATGTGCCCTGGCCGGGAATCGAACCCGGGTCCTCCGCACGCTAGGCCGACGCTCTACCGCTGAGCCAACCGGCCAGGGCTCTAAAAATGAATTTAAAAAAAGACTGCAGCATCAGCCTGACCAGGCAGTGGCGCAGTAGATACAGCATGGGCCTGAAATGCTGAGGACCCAGGTTGGAACCCCCGAGGTCTCTGGGTTGAGCGTGGGCTCATCTGGCTCTAGCATGGGGTCAGCAGCTTAAGTGTGGCATCATAGACATGACTCTATGGTGGCTGGCTTGAGCCCAAGGTCACTGGCTTGAGCAATGGGTCACTGGCTCTGCTGGAGCCCCCCCCCCACACACACACAAACCTCTGGTCAAGGCACATATGAGAAAGCAATCAATAAACAGCTTAGGAGCTGCAACAAAGAATTGATGCTTCTCATCTCTCTCCCTTCCTGTCTATCTGTCCCTATCTGTCCCTCTCTCTGTCACACACACACAAAAAGAATTGGTACTTCTCATCTCTCTCCCTTCCTGTCTGTCTCTCCCTCAAAAGAAGAAGAAGAAGGAGGAGGAGGAGGGAGGGAGGAGGAGGAGGAGGAGGAGGAGGAGGAGGAGGAGGAGGAGGAGAAGAAGAAGAAGAAGAAGAAGAAGAAGAAGAAGAAGAAGAAGAAGAAGAAGAAGAAGAAGAAGAAGAAGAAAGAAGAAGGAAGAAGAAGAAGAAGAAGAAGAAGAAGAAGAAGAAGAAGAAGAAGAAGAAGAAGAAGAAGAAGAAGAAAGAAGAAGGAGGAGAAAGAAGAAGGAGAAGAAGAAGGAGAAGAAGAAGAAGGAGGAAGAGAAGGAAGAAGAAGAAGGAGAAGAAGAAGAAGAAGAAGAGGAAGAAAGAAGAAAGAAGAAGAAGAAGAGAAGGAGGAGGAGGAGGAGGAGGAGGAGGAGAAGGCTGCAACATCGGCTCTTGCCCGCCAGCCCTGCAGACTGTAGATCTACATACAGTTCCTGCAGTCATGCGAGCTGATTCTGTAAAATAAAGCTCAGTCTCTGACAGATGGATAGACAAATAGATATAAATACATACATATATGGCTGGTTGAAAAAATTTAAGGGATGAAGCCAAGGACAAAACTTACAGACACAGACACCAATGTGGGGATTGCAGGAGGTGGAGGAGGGGTTCAGGGGTCTCAAACTCGCGGCCCGCCCACCAATTTTGTGCGGCCCGCAGACTAATCAAACTTCGTGGATTAGTCTGCGGGCCAGTCTGCTGGCCGCACAAAATTGGTGGGCGGGCTGCGAGTTTGAGACCCCTGGGTTAGATGGTGGTGGAGGGAGACTTGCCTTGGGGTGCTGAGCACACAATGCGATATACAGGTGATGGATGATAGAACTGTGCACATGAAACCTGTATAATTTTATGTACCAATGTCACCCCATTAAATTCAATTAAAATATTAAAAAACAAAACAAAAAAACTACATGTCTATGCAGAGTGGGATCTTTTTGTACCTGAAAGGGGCTGACCCTTATAGGCAAGGTTTGGGAATGACCTCCTGTCTTGAGGAGCAGCTGGAAGATCTTTGCACACTTCTTATAGAGGAGTGGGTGCAATCACACCAGTGTGTGTGAGCCCAGACGGTATGTGACTCAGCACATTTAAGTCTGTCTAATCCATTGCAAGACACGACCCTAATTTCCCACCCCTCCTTGAGTCTATCCACCCCCTTTGCAACGTGCATGTTGTACCGCTCCTTGTATCTGGGCTGTCCTTGAATGTCAGTGGAATGCCGTGAATGTGGAAAATTTGCCACGCTGAGCCTAGGACTTGAAAGGCTTTGAGGTTTCCACGAACTCTCGCTGAACCCCACTTGGCAGCCCCAGGAGAGAGCGCAGGTGGGCCTGTTGGTAAGGTGACCAACTTTTTTAAAATGAAGGGAGGACAAAAATAAATTGAAGAAAACAATATCATAAATAAAAGAAACATTTTACTCATTGCAACAATAATACACTATACTATGATCAATGCATAATAAAAAGGTTTGTCATATTTTATATTGTAATTATTCTTACATGCCTATTAATTTTTAATAATAATTGTAAGAAAAGTACTCATTTAGATACAAATACGTTACATCACATGCAATGGATTGACTCTGCATCGATCGAATACGGACATTTACAAATGAGTCTTCCGGTATCAAAAAGGAGGACATGTAGGAGGACACTTTTCAAGGGAGGACTGAACTTACAAAAGAAGGACTGTCTTCTCTGATTGAGGACAATTGGTCACCTTACTGTTGGAGGATTCTCAGATGACCCAGGCCCAGCAGGCTTACAGCAACCACCGATGTGTGCATGGACCCAGCGGAACCCAGAAGGACCCAGCCAAACCCAGACCCTAACTAATAAAAAAAATAACATGCTTCTTGTTTATGGTCACTGAAACAGTTCACTCGGCCTTCCCTGTACCATGTACTGGGCGGCTTAGACAACAGAGATGGATTGTGTCACAGTCCTGGAGGCCTGAAGTCTGAAACGGAAGTGTCAGTTGATCGGTGCCTTCTGAGGGTTGGGAGGGAAAGGTCTGTTCCAGGCCAGTCTCCTTGGTGTTGTTGTGAGTCGGGGGCACAGAGAGAGAGATCAGCAGACGAAATCATCAAGGACTAGCAAAGGACTACCGCTCGCTCAGGCAAATGGCCCTGAGTTCACGCTGTGTCCTAATTTTATTCACAAGACTTCAAAAAGCTTGTTTACTGAGAAATTGGCATAACATCAAGTGTAACTTTTACTTAAAGATACATGGAGTGCACCTGCAAGATACCTTAGTAATAACATAATATCAGAAGGCATTAATTGCTATTGCTTCTATGGATCCCATAACATTCCTCTCCTTATCTTTTTTTTTTTTTTTTTTTTTATTTTTCTGAAGCTGGAAACGGGGAGAGACAGTCAGACAGACTCCCGCATGCGCCCGACAGGGATCCACCCGGCACGCCCACCAGGGGGCGATGCTCTACCCCTCCGGGGCATCGCTCTGTTGCGACCAGAGCCATTCTAGCACCTGGGGCAGAGGCCAAGGAGCCATCCCCAGCGCCCAGGCCATCTTTGCTCCAATGGAGCCTCGGCTACGGGAGGGGAAGAGAGAGACAGAGAGGAAGGAGAGGGGGAGGGGTGGAGAAGCAAATGGGCGCCTCTCCTGTGTGCCCTGGCCGGGAATCGAACCCGGGACTTCTGCACGCCATGCCGACGCTCTACCACTGAGCCAACTGGCCAGGGCCTCCTCTTCTTATCTTAAGGGATAACCTTGGAAAGTACAGAAATCTTATGAGAATGTTTTACTGAGAAGAGCCCAGCAACTGCCTTCAGTCACATAGACCTGTTTCAGTGATCCGCCTTCAAGTCACAAAACAATTTTCTTGGCAAAACATTCTTTTCTTGTTGGCTGTGTTCCCAACCAAGGCCATGCAATGGGTTATTCCACTACACCTTGGTTTGTGGATGGACGTCTAATCCCTGTATTTGAATGGTTCCTGATTTTTATTTCCAAGGGTGGGGGTGGAGAGAAGCTTCCTAGTGCTCAAAAATGCTACACCTTGGCTGGGTAGCTCAGTTGGAGCACCGATTGGACACGCTAAGGTTGCGAGGCCATTGTAAAATCAATCCGCCCAATCAGAGCACATATGAGAATCAACCAATAAATGCATAAATAAGTGGCACAATAAATCGATATCTCTCCATTACTTTCTCTCTAAAGTAGACAGCTCACAAAAATTAGGGGATATTTGAAAATGAATATGAAGATATAAATATCTTCTAATTTTTGTGAGAAATAAAATGCTGCAGTCTTCTGAGCCCCCAACACGGTTTATAAGAACTAGGTATGTAAGAGATATATTTTTTAAATAATCAAATATAAAACTAAGCCAGAAAGACTTCCGTGGGTTCAAACCACAAGCTTTATTCTTTATTCTTACACTTGTGGGACCTGCTGGGAGGGGCACTGGTCTGCGAACACCCCCCGCACCCACCTCCCCCACCCCCGCTTGGAGGGACACTGGGCACCTTCCTTCCACAGTTACGCCAGAAGCTTTCGGGAGGATGAAGGGAAACACACATGCCCTTGATTGAGGTCTATGTACAAAATTAAAATGTGATGTGAGAAGAAAGCACGTGTGATCATTGAATGAGAAGCCTTGAGGGTACGTAAAATAACATGGTGTCTTCTCCCAATTGGTGGCGCACTGATGTAGGTGAAATACATTCCCATTTCCCATTCTGTGTTCACATGTTTCTCTCCTCCACATCCTCTGAAAGCGATCTGTGCTCGTTTTTCTAACGAATGAGGAAAGCATTTATTATGAAAGCTAACAGCGTTCGGACAGGGAAGCAGTTAAAAATAACGGTTTCCCTGGCCCGTGTTCATAGTAACTATAACAATCTTGTGCTCACCTCAGTGGACTTGTCATCTGCTTTGCTCTGGACCGGAACCACAACAAACCCTGAGACAAAGGACTTCCATGACATCCTGGTGAAATGTGGGTTCTAAACTCCAACTCCCACCCCTTTTGTGCTGTGTGTCCTTGGGTAATGACTTAGCTTCTCTGGTCTTCAGACTCGGATTTTCCTAAACCTGCAGGCTCAGGCCTTTCCTGGGCAAAGAGGAGACCAGCCTTTGTAGAATTGGTCCCGCCCACCATGCTGCCAACCTGATGTGATGGGCGGGGCTCTAAATGGGACACGCCCAAGCCCCGCCCCAGCCCTCACTTGCGCAGACGCACCGCCTACTGAAAGTTGTAGTTTCATTAACCCAGGCGCTGCGGCCCCGCGTCGGGGCGGGTATGCGGCGCAGAACCTTCTGGGAATTGTAGTTTATGGAGCCTGGCGACGGACGTGGGCTTCCAGTGCGCACCCGTGAACGCTCCGACCTGGCTCCTGGTGCTCCTCCGCGGCGCCATCTTTCTTGACCTGTGGTGCTTCTGTGACCACGCCTCGGCGAGACGAAGCGGGTCACCGGAGGTCCGCGCGGGCGGTGTGGCCGGAGACCAAGGAGAACCTAACCCAAACCCATCGGGATGGGCGGCAGCTGCCCCTAGGCCTTCGGAGCTGGTCCCGCGGCGCGAGGACGAGAGTTTGTGATGCGCGCACGTGGACGTGTCCGTGTGTCTGCGAGGTCCCCGCACGCCCGTGATTCCAGCGCTGTGTGCACGTGTCACCGTGTGTTCGCCCTAGCGTGACTCCAGAACTTCGTGCCCGTGCAGGTGTGTAACTCTTTCGTGACACTCATCCTGGGCGTATGAGACTGTCTGCACGTGTCCCTGTATTTGCACATGCCGGACTCTGGTGGCATGTGCATCAGCGAGCGTGTGTCTATGCAGGCGGGGACCTCCACACGTGTGTGACTTTGGCCCGTGGGCGTGCCTGGGTGTACAGCTGTGCAGGATAGCTCAGTGCTTGTGCCTGGGTGTGCCTGAGTGTGACTCTGCATGTAGAGGGCCATGTGTGTCCTCTTGTGTGTGTAGCTGCGTGTGCATGAGTAAGGGTGACCAAGTGCACTCGAGGCCACGCGGGTGTACAAGACTGCCTGCCTCCTGTGTGTGCGGAGGACTGTGTACCACAGCATAGGGGTGACTGTGTAAGGGTGTGTGAATGCCAGGGTGGAGTTGGGGGTGCTGTAATTGTGCCCTTGAGGTGTGATTGTGTGCAACTGAGTGTGTGTCTGTGTGCGACATGATGTATGTCCGCCTTGAGTGTCTGTGTCTCCCCTTCAGTTACCTGTTTGTGTGTGTGGTCTTCCTGGGTAAACACCCCTGAATTTACACACAACCTCTCTCTGTCTCTCTGTCTCTCACATACACACACACTGAACACTTTGCATTTTAGCTCTGTCTGCCTGTGTCCGCCCCATTTCTTTGTCTCACAGATGCCAAAAGGACCCACTGAGGTATGGCGGCCAGAGCAGGATTCACAACCTGAGTGACATGGATAGGACCTGATGCTCCCAAGACCATGAATGGGGTAGCAGTACCCTCTCTGGGAACCTAACTGGGCTGATATGGGCCTGAAGGCTGACTGTGGTGGTGGCAGTGGGACCAGGTCTCTGCTTAGAAGTCATTTGCTCAGTTGCACCTGTGCTGGAGGAAGACCATTCAAGGCCCCTGGAATAGACAGTGCGAAGGCCGTGGGGAAGGAGCGTGCCTGGTGTATTTGTGCCACAGGGGACAGACCTGTGGTTGGAGCAGTGCATGCCCAGGGCAGGCTAGGGTGTTGTAGAGGAGTGTGTGGCGTGGACTAACTCTTCTCCCAAAAAATGGAACTGTCCCTGTAGCTGTAAGTCAGCTTGGGCTGCTGTAACAAAATATCATGGACCAAGTGGCTTAAACAATAGATATTTGTTACAGTTGTGGAGGCTGGAAGTACAAAGATCAGGGTGATAGCAGCGTCTGGTGGGGACTCTTTTCCAGCCTTGTAGGCAGTCACCTTTTCACTGGGTCCTCACATGGTGGAAACAGTCATGTCTGGTCTCTTCCTCTTCTCATGAGGACACTAATCCCGTGGTGGGGGCCCCACCTTCATGACCTCATCTAACACTAATCACCTCCCTAAAGCCCACCTCTAAATACTCATCACATAGGGGGTTGGACTTGTACACCTGAGAACTTGAGAAGGGGTACATTTTGGTCCTAGTACAAAGCTGTATTTTTAAGAGCTGAAGGATTCATGCTTTTGCAGGCTCTTTTAAAATTGCTTTCAGTTCCATTAAGTCAGTGATTCTGAACCAGGGGTGGTGTTCCCACAGAAGCTACTTGGCAACATCTACGGACATTTTAGCTTGTTGCACCTGGGTGGTGGGGGGCAGACCTACTGACATACAGTGTGTAGCCACCAGGGATGTGGCTCTACCAACTCCAAGGCACAGGCCCGTCTCAGGCTGGAGTGATATGATCCAACCGGTCACCCGTACAGAGGTTGAGATCCAGCACTGGGCTTTTCTCGGCACAGGAAAATGACAACCTTCTTTGGTTTTGTTCTCTTATTTCTTCCAAATCCAGTACAGGAACGTGAAATAAAGGCTGTAGCTTGAGAGCAGGGATGGACGGACCCCTGGCCACTGCTGCCTCCCAGGGCTCTGAGTTGGGAGAAGCCTGGATACACCAGGGTCACTTCAAGGACAAGCAGGACCACCAGGAGAGCTGTTTGAAGCCAGAGAGCCATGAGAAAGACCCTGCTGGGGACAGTGACAGTGCCACGGATGGGGGTGACACTGGTGGAATTCTGGGAACCAGACCAAACCCTCTCGTTACCCAGGCCTCACGCCAGCCCGGGAGGCAGGGCGTACAGGGAAAGAACCCGAAGCAGGCCGCGGACGCTGGGGGCCCTGGGAAGCCTTGGAAGTGTGAGGACTGCGGCAAGGCCTTCAGCCAGGGCTCCTACCTGGCAGCTCACCGGCGCACGCACACAGGCGAGCGGCCACACGTGTGTCCTGACTGCGGCAAGGCCTTCACACGCCCCGTGCTCCTGGTGCAGCACCGGCGCGTGCACACAGGCGAACGGCCCTTCGCCTGCGACCAGTGTACCCAGGCCTTCCGGGGCCGCACGGCTCTGCAGGAGCACCAGCGCGTGCATACCGGGGAGAAGCCATTCGCGTGCGGGCAGTGCCCCAAGACCTTCCGCCTCTCTTCTTCGCTGCTCAGTCACCAGCGCACGCACACGGCCGAGCGACCCTACGTCTGCAGCCAGTGTGCCAAGGCCTTCATGCAGGCAGCGCACCTGCGGCAGCACCGGCGCACACACACGGGCGAGCGGCCCCATGCTTGCGAGGACTGTGGCCGCGCCTTCAGCCACCGGTGGTCCCTGGTGCAGCACCGGCGCGTGCACACGGGTGAGAAGCCCTACACGTGCCCCGAGTGCGGCCTGTCCTTCAGCCAGAGTGCCTCGCTGGCAGGGCACCAGCGCATCCACACCGGCGAGAAGCCATTTGCCTGCGTGCAGTGCGGCAAGGCCTTCACGCAGGTCTCCCAACTGAACCAGCACCGGCGCGTGCACACAGGCGAGCGGCCCTATGTGTGCGGGGACTGTGGTCGCACCTTCAGCCACCAGTCGCACTTGGCGCAACACCACCTGCTGCACACGGGTGCCAGGCCCTACAAGTGTCAGGAGTGCGGGGCTACCTTCGGTCACGTGTCCTCCGTCCTGGAGCATGAGAGGCTCCACACCGGCGAGAAGCCCTTCCGCTGTGGGGACTGTGGCAAGGGCTTCAGCCAGGACGCGGCGCTCACCCTGCACCGGCGCACACACACTGGGGAGCGGCCCTACGCGTGCCCGGAGTGCGGCAAGGCCTTCCGCCACCGTGATCACCTGATCCAGCACCACATGGTGCACACTGGGGAG
This sequence comes from Saccopteryx leptura, assembly GCF_036850995.1. Classification (NCBI taxonomy): domain Eukaryota; kingdom Metazoa; phylum Chordata; class Mammalia; order Chiroptera; family Emballonuridae; genus Saccopteryx; species Saccopteryx leptura. The sequence continues at coordinate 81,533,837 of NC_089505.1, read as the reverse complement.
CGGCCCTACGATTGTGGCAGCTGCGGCAAGGCCTTCCGCCGCTCCTCCACCCTCATCCAGCACCAGAGGACGCACTCCGACAAGAAGGCCCACAGCGTGCAGCCTGGGCAGGGACACCCCTGCCCCGGGGAGCAGAAACCTGTTAGCAGTAGTGAACCTGCAGAAATCTTTGGGGACCAGCAGAACGAGAGCTAAGGTTCACGGGGCCTCCTGTACCAGGTCCTGTGCTGAGGGCTTTCCATCTCCAACCTCATGTCACTAGTGGGGAGATACCCTATCATCTCAGTACTGTCTGTGAGGAAACACAAGCTCAGAAAAGCTCTGTGATTTGCCCAAGGTCACCCAGGAAGGGTGTCCAAGGGCTGGGTCTGCACCTTGCATCTGCTGGATGCCCTGACTCCCTCCTCCCCACCGCCTCTAGTTTAAAATTGTAAATTTGACCCACCACAGCAGACCCAAAGGCATCTGTGGGTTTCTGGGAGTAATGGTTAATTTCATGATTGAGCAGGTATTTGTTCAATGAATTAATCAAAGGCCCAGCCCCTTCAGTGAGGGCCTGGGAGGAGAGAGTATGTCCATTATTTTTTTGTTTTGCTTTTTTTTTTATGTAACAGAGACGGAGAGAGGGACAGACAGACAGGAAGGGAGAGAGAAGCATCTATCCTTTGTTGCGGCGCCTTAGTTGTTCTAAGATTGCTTTCTCATATGGGCCTTGACCAGGGGGCTCAAGCTGGTGAGCCTTGCTTAAACTAGATGAGCCCACTCTCACACTGGCGACCTCAGGGTTTCGATCTTTGGTCCTCTGCGTCCCAGTCCGACGCTTTATCCCCCATGCCACCACTTGGTCAGGCTGAGAGAGTATGCCTTTTTTTATCTCTAGCATCTCCTGGACACAGGCTTTGGCACACAATAGGTCCTCAAGAAGTGATAGATGACCTGAATGAATAGTTGTACATTGCAGCACAAGCCCTGGTGTCATTCGGGGTTGGGGAACAACACAGCTGGTTCTTTCCTGTACCCCAGACATCTGCCATCCCAGGTCTCAGCGCACAGTAGGTCCTCAAGAAATATAAATGAGTAGGTCAGGTAATTGAATAGGCAAGCATCCTTCGTACCAGCCCTGCAACCCCTCAGGGTCATGGATCACATTCTGTCTCCTCCTCCTGATTCAAACTCGTTCAACTCATGCTTTAGCACACAGTAGGTTGTGGGAGACTGCCAGCTGACACAACTCCTCCTAGTTTAAGACAAGCCAAAAGGCTAAGCTCTTCCCCTCAAACCTCTTGTTTGATTAAGTTGCTAAAGGCTATGCCTTTCCCCACACCTCCACTTTAGTTGTGACACTGATGGTTTCTACTTGTCCTGTCCCCCGTGTCCCTCAAAAAGATTAGAGGCAGTTTTCTTTTTACCCTTTTTTGGGGTTTTTGTGTTTTGTTTTTTTGGTGAAGTTAAGATGTTATGCATGGAGGTTTTTTCTGCACTTGGGAAAATTCTTGGTTTGCCTCAGAAATGTGACTTTGTATCTGAGCTCTCTTTGTTTTGCAAATGGCTTCGCTCTCTGCACTATAAATAAAGTGTTTGGGGGGTGAAGGCGCTCTTTCAAGCCATCAGCTTGGCAATGAGTCCTCCCAATCCCATCCCTTTCCGTGTTTATTTTCTAATCCTCTGCTGTCCCCACTCGAGACCTACAAAATTACAAGTCGCACTAATTTGCAACAGATGGCACCCAATGTGGGTGTGGGAAGATGAAACTGAAGAAGGCAAGTGAGAGGATCCCGAGTGTGCACAATGAGTATGTAGAAGGGGGAAAGTGCAGTCAGGAGTAATGAATTATGGGACAGTTAGGGTCAAAAGAAAGGCACCTTTTTGTAAGAATAGTTATGCAGCTAGAAAGCTTTTTGTGATATGTTCAAGATGTGTGCCCTGGTTCCTGGAGGAGGGAACGGTTAGTTCTGCTACAGGGGAGCAAGTACATAAAGTTCTGAAAAGGATGGAGTGAGGAGACTACGGCAGGAGGAATGAAAGTGTCATTCTCTCTGGCAGTTGGTGCCATACTCTGTGGCTAGGGCAGTGGTCAGCAAACTCATCAGTCAACAGCCAAACATCAACAGTACAACGATTGAATTTTTTTTTGTTTTTTTAATTTTTATTTTATTCATTTTAGAGAGGAGAGAGAGAGGGAGAGAGGAGAGAGAGAGACGGGGGGAGGAGCTGGAAGCATCAACTCTCATATGTGCCTTGACCAGGCAAGCCCAGGTTTTGAACCGGCAACCTCAGCATTTCGAGGTCGACACTTTATCCACTGCGCCACCAGAGGTCAGGCCGAAATTTCTTTTGAGAGCCAGACTTTTTAAAAAACTATATAGGAAGGACATTCCTTATTGAGGTAGCACCCACATGGGGTATTTTGTGGAAGAGCCACACGTGGCTCGTGAGCCGCGATTTGCCAACCACTGGGCTAGGGGACAGGAATGTGGGACAATGTGGATGCTTCTATTTCTCTCCAGCTGCTTAGTCTGCTGCTCAGCTAAAATTGAGGTAGAGGAGGAGTCTTAGCATGGTCAACCTGAGCCGCTGTTTAGAGCGACTATGAAATTTAAGAAGGGATAGAACACTCGGGTATTAGAAAAGTTACAGCTTTTCCTGTTATTGTCTGATTCTCTTTAAAGTTTTAGCTACAATCCTCTGAACTATCACTTTGTTTCTTTCCTATTCTTTGCTTGGAAATTAGGCAGAGGATCCCCCGTGGATCTGACTACAAAACTTCCCATGCAGATGCTTAGAGTCTATTTTCTCAGGGAAACTTTGCTAGTTCCATCCTCCAGTGTCTCTGTCAGAAAATGCCCTGTCTGAGATCAGGCAGGCATCTTTCTGTTCTGGCTGTACTCTGAAATCCCGGGTTTCTCTCTGATTTGTCTGATTCTAGTTTCTGTTTAGTTTTTATCTGATGTTATTTAAAATGTGATTTTTTTAAAGGCCTGAATTAAGTTCTTGCATGCAAAAATTGGAAATGCTGGCTCTAATATTGAACTAAAAAATAAAATAGTTTCACCCCTGCTTTTTTGTTTTAAAATTGGAACATGTAAGCAGCGCACATTTAAATTTAAATAGAATGGGCCCTGGCTGCTTGGCTCACTGGTAGAGCGTCAGCCTGGCGTGTGGGAGTTCCAGGTTTGATTCCCAGGCAGGGCACACAGGAGAAGCGCCCATCTGCTTCTCTACCCTGCCCCCTCTCCTTTCTGTCTCTTCCTCTCCCACAGCCAAGGCTCCATGGGAGTAAAGTTGGCCGGGCACTAAGGATGGCTCCATGGCCTCTGCCTCAATCACTAGAATGGCTCCAGGCCACAATAGAGCAACAACCCAGATGGGCAGAGCATTGCCCCTGGTGGGCATGCCGGGTAGACCTCGGTTGGGCACATGCAGGAGTCTGTCTGACTGCCTCCCTACTTCTAACTTCAGAAAAATAAAAAATAATAAAATAAAATAGTAAATTAGAATGGAATTTAGATCCTAAAGATTTGCTAATTTCGTGCATGTTTTGTGAAGTGTGCTCTGTGTTTGTATTAGGAGTTGAGAGCCAAATAGCAACTCAGGTGTTAGGATTAATCAGACTTATGTGTTATATTTGTGTCTGTGCTGTAAATGGTCTTGTTTCTATGTAAAACTATACTCAGGTCTGTGAAACAAAGGAATTGAGCAAAATTAAGCAGGGCCCTGATAAGTCATTTCAAGAATTTGTCTCAGGCTGCGTCAGGCAGTTAGAAGAATCGTATTAAAATTGCTAATTCTGCTTGTCAGGCCACATCCTGCAAAAGGGACCCAGAGGAGATCAGGGATTTGGCTCCTCTGATGCCCTGAAATAAATGAACAATACTAAGGGTATAAATTCAGGACTCTTAGATACAGGAACTGATGAATCCGTTATTGCTGAGCAACATTGCTTTTCTTCCTAACTCACTCATGAAGCAGTCACTGAGCTGCGAGGCTTAGGGCAAAGTAAATCCCCCCAACAAAGCTCTGTTTTTTTTACAATGGGAAGATAACAAAAGTCACACTGGACTTTTTCAGCCTTATGTGCTCCCTAGATTGCCTGTTAATAGATAAAAATGTTTTTAAAAGATGCAGAAGCCATACTTGTCAGTCCTAATAAGTTAGTCAGTGACAATGTGCCTACATATGTAGGAAAAACATTTACTACATTTTGTCAGACTTTTGGAATTGACCTGAGGACAGGTACTCCTTACAATCCTCTGGGTCACGGCATTGTAGAGCATGCCTATCAAACACTTAAAGGTCAATTTAAAAATAAAAAAAGGGGGATCATACCCTGGAACTCCTGCAAATCTTCTTTATCACGCTCTTTTTACTTAAAAAATTTTGGAATACTGACGTAAAAGGCCATTCAGTGGCTGAGAGACTCTGGAATCCAACAAGGAAAGTCTTCCCTGAAGTGCGATGAAAGGATGTGCTCACAGGAATCTGGCAATGGCCAGACCCTGTTCTCTTGTGGGGCCGAGGATATGTGTTTTTCTAGGTCTGCTGAGGCTCCTCAGTTGGTTCCTGAAAGTTTGGTGAGACACCATGAGTCCAGAGGAGAGGCTCACCCCACAAGAGCGATTATATATGACTTATTTTACTGTTAAATTTTCTTTTGAACATTTTTTCCTCGGGACTTACTGCAGCTGAGAGGCATTTATATCAGCCAAGCAGTGGCGTAAGCCTCTCATGTTTTACCAGGATATATTAACCGGCCCTAAGTGGCAAAATTCAATCAAATTACTAAATTGAGGGCGAGGGTATGTTCCAATTTTTGTCATCAACAGGTCCTCTTTGCCAGTGAGGAACAAGATGAAGCCTCACCACAGATTGGCATCAGCCCCCAGAAAGCAACCAGGTTCCAGAGATCCAGAATGCCCATTTAAGCCTAAGGCAAGGGCTTAACACACTGGAAGGAAAGGTTTCTCTTTCCTGGGTGAGTGCAGGTGTCCAGTCAGGTGTGGCAGCTGGGCAGGGGTGTCCCTTTCTACAGGCTGCGCGCTGTGGGCCTTCTTGTCAGAGTGCGTCCTTTGATGCCGGATGAGGGCGGAGGAGAAGCTGAAGGCCTTGCCGCATCCGCTGCACTCGTAGGGCCGCTCCCCGGTGTGCACGATGTGGTGCCGGATCAGGTAAGCACGGTGGCGGAAGGCCTTGCCACACTCTGGGCACATGTAGGGCCGCTCCCCAGTGTGCATGCGCCGGTGCAGGGTAAGCGCTGAGCCCTGGCTGAAGCCCTTCCCGCAGTCCCCACAGCGGAAGGGCTTCTCACCGGTGTGGATCCTCTCATGCTCCAGAAGGGAGGACGCGTGGCCGAAGGTGGCCCCGCACTCCCGGCACTTGTAGGGTCTGGCGCCCGTGTGCACCAGGCTGTGCTGCGCCAGGTTGGCGCGATGGCTGAAGGCGCGGCCACAGTCCTGGCACACGTAGGGCCGCTCACCCGTGTGTACACGCTGGTGCTGCCTCAATTGCCCCCGCTGCGTGAACGCCTTGCCACACTGTGCACACGCGAACGGCTTCTCGCCGGTGTGGAGGCGCCGGTGCTCCACCAGCGACGCGCTCTGGCTGAAGGCCTTGCTGCACTCGGGGCACACGAACGGCTTCTCCCCGGTGTGCGTCCTGTGGTGCAGGGTTAATGTTGAACGGTTGCAGAAGGCCTTGCCGCAGTCCTCACACTTCCAAGGCTTCCTGGGGCCCCCGGCACCGGCGGCCAGCTTCGGGTTCTTTCCCTGTACGCCCTGCCTCCGGGGCTGGCGTGAGGCCTGGGTAACGGGAGGGTTTGGTCTGGTTCCCAGGATTCCATCAGTGTCACCCTCATCCGTGGCACTGTCACTGTCCCCGGCAGGGTCTTTCTCATGGCTCTCTGGCTTCAAACAGCTCTCCTGGTGGTCCTGCCAGTCCTTGAAGTGACCCTGGTGTATCCAGGCTTCTCCCAACTCAGAGCCCTGGGAGGCAGCAGTGGCCAGGGGTCCGTCCATCCCTGCTCTCAAGTTACAGCCTTTATTTCACGTTCCTGAATGGATCTGGAATAAAAGAACAAAACCAAACAGGGTTGTCATTTGTCCTGTGCTGGGAAGGGCCAAGTGCTGGATCTCAACCTCTGTACAGATGACCCATTGGATCACAGATCATTCCAACTTGAGACAGGCCTGTGCCTTGGAGGAGGTAGAGCCGCATCCCTGGTGTCTACACACTGTATGTCAGTAGGTCTGCCCCCCACCACCCAGGTGCGACAACCTAAAATGTCCATAGACATTGCCAAGTAGTTTCTGTGAGAACACCACCCCTGGTTCAGAATCACTGCCTTAATGGAACTAAAAACAATTTTAAAAGATCCTGCAAAAGCATGAATCCTTCAGCTCTTAAAAATACAGCTTTGTACTAGGACCAAAATGTACCCTTTCTCAAGTTCACATGTACAAGTCCAACCCCTACGTGACGGGTGTTTAGAGGTGGGCTTTGGGAAGTGATTAGGGTTAGATGAGGTCATGAGGGTGGGGCCCCCACCACGGGATTAGTGTCCTCATGAGAAGAGGAAGAGACCAGACATGACTGTTTCCACTATGTGAGGACCCAGTGAAAAGGTGACTGCCTACAAGGCAGGAAGAGTCCCCACCAGACATTGGGCCATGCTATCACCCTGATCTTTGTACTTCCAGCCTCCACAACTGTAACAAATATCTATTGTTTAAGCTACTTAGTCCATGATATTTTGTTACAGCAGCCCAAGCTGACTTACAGCTACAGGAACGGTTCCATTTTTGGGAGAAGAGTTAGTCCATGCCACACACTCCTCTACAACACCCTAGCCTGCCCTGGGCATGCACTGCTCCAACCACAGTTCTGTCCCCTGTGGCACAAATACACCAGGCATGCTCCTTCCCCACGGCCTTCGCACTGTCTATTCCAGGGGCCTTGAATGGTCTTCCTCCAACACAGGTGCAACTGAGCAAATGACTTCTAAGCAGAGAGAGACCTGGTCCGGCTGCCACCCCCACGGTCAGCCTTCAGGCCCATATCTGCCCAGCTAGGTTCCCAGAGAGGGTACTGCTACCCCCTTCATGGTCTTGGGAGCATCAGATCCTATCCATGTCACTCAGGTTGTGAATCCTGCTCTGGCCACCATACCTCAGTGGGTCCTTTTGGCATCTGTGAGACAAAGAAATGGGGCGGACACAGACAGGCAGAGCTAAAATGCAGACTGTTCAGTGTGTGTGTGTGTGTGTGTGTGTGTGTGTGAGAGAGAGAGAGACAGACAGACAGACAGACAGAGGTTGTGTGTGAATTCAGAGGTGTTTACCCAGGAAGACCACACACACAAACAGGTAACTGAAGGGGAGACACAGACACTCAAGGCAGACATACATCATGTCGCACAGAGACACACACACAGTTGCACACAATCACACCTCAAGGGCACAATTACAGCACCCCAACTCCACCCTGGCACTCACACACCCTTACACAGTCACCCCTATGCTGTGGTACACAGTCCTCCGCACACACAGGAGGCAGGCAGTCTCGTACACCCGCGTGGCTTCGAGCACACTTGGCCACCCTTGCTCATGCACACGCAGCTACACACACAAGAGGACATACACGGCCCTCTACATGCAGAGTCACACTCAGGCACACCCAGGCACAGGCATTGAGCTATCCTGCACAGCTGCACACCCAGACACGCCCACGGGCCAAAGTCATACACGTGTAGAGGTCCCCGCCTGCATAGACACACGCTTGCTGATGCACACGCCACCAGTGTCCGGCATGTGCAAATACAGGAACAGGTGGGGACAGACTCACGCCCAGGCTGAGTGTCAGGAACGAGTTACACACCTGCACGGGCACGAAGTCCTGGAGTCACGCCAGGGCAAACACAGGGCAACACGTGCACACGCCGCTGGAATCACGAACGTGAGGGGACCCCGCAGATACCCGGACACGTCCACGTGCGCATGCGCACATCACAAATCCTCGTCCTCGCGCCGCGGGGCCAGATCTGAAGGCCTGGGGGCAGCTGTCGCCCAGCCTGGGGTGGGGGGGGTCAGGTTCTCCTCGGTCTCTGGCTACACCGGGACTGCGCAGACCTTCGGTGACTCGCTTCGTCTCGCCGAGGCACGGTCACGGAGGCGCCACAGGTCAAGAAAGACGGCACCGCGGAGGGGCACTAAGCGCGAGGTCGGAAAGGCCCGCCTGCGCACTTGGAGCGTACGGCCCATGCCTGGTTCCAAAACTACAACTCCCAGAAGGCCCTGGGTTAGCGAAACTAACTTTTAGCAGGCGGTGCGTCTGCGTAAGTGGGGGCGGGGGTGGGGCTTGGGCGGGGCCTGTGTAGAGCTTGCAGAACAAGGGCACTATAAGGGCCTTCAGTAACCTCCTGGGGGGGAAAAATGACCTCTGCAGATGTGATGTTTAAGAGAAAAACAGTCATCATTCTGGATTGCCTTTGCGAGGCTGAGACCTGTTACTTCTTGGTGATGCTTCTATGGAGGATGTGTTACACACACACACACACACACAAAACATACCGTGTTTCACCGAAAATAAGACCGTGTCTTGTTACTTTTTCTCCTAAAGACGCGCTAGGTCTTATTTTCAGGGGATGTCTTATTTTTCCATGAACAAGAATTCACATTTATGGTTGAACCAAAAAAATCAACATGTATTCATAGACTGTAGTCATGTCATCACAAACATCAGCATAACCGGCCAAACTGAATTCCATCAAGAATTTCTTGTGACTATTTCCATGTACAACCATCTACCCATGTTTCCCCAAAAATAAGACAGGGTATTACATTAAGTTTTGCTCCTAAAGACGCACTAGGTCTTAGTTTCAGGGGGAGGCCTTATATTTCTAAAGTTGGAAAAAATTGCACTAGGTCTTATTTTCGGGGAACAGGGTATTTTTAAAACCTAGCCCTATATTATACCGCTTACAGAAAATCAGGGGCTATTTGATCACTTCCTATTCATTTTGAAATATTCCCTAATTTCTGTGAGCCATCTATATTCTCTGAGGGTGCGAAGCAAAAGCCTACCTAGTGCGCACGCGCGCGCGCGTGTCTGTGTGTGTCTGTGTGTGTGTGAGAGAGAGAGAGAGGGAGAGAGAGAGAGAGAGAGATGGACAAGAAGGAGACCATCCCACGCATTCTCAATGGCTGGAGAGGAAAGGGACAGATACACTGGTCATCTGTCCCCGTTGCTTGTACCTTCTGGGCCTCTCTGCCCTGGTGCTGGGAGAGAGGAGGGGTGGATATTCTAATCATAAGCCCAGCTGTTCCCCCAATGGAGTGACGTCAGGCTCCGGTCCTGAAGAAGGAGGAGTAGGGGAAGCGATGGGGAGGACTATAATGGATGGCGGGGGAGAGAGAAGCAGGGTGATGGGGAGAAGGGTGCTCAGACCGAGGGGCCGCCCCAGAGGAGAGGGGAGACCATCAGAGACATGGTGGGGAATGGAGGACAATAGAGGGAAATGGAGAAAGCCATAGGGACAGACACAGCTGGAGGGGAGAGCAGTGAAGAGAGAGAAAGAGGAAGGGAGGGAGGGACCCACAGCCGGAGACACGGGGTAAATGTGGAATAAATCGCAGAGATAAACAGCAATGGAAGAAAGCATACGGGCTGCCAAAGCAGTGAGAGAGGGGAGAACCAGGAAAAATTGGGGGGCACTCAGACCCGGCTTCTGAATGGATGTGAGACCGAGACGGAATGTCGCCCCTGCGAAGGAGAGACCCGCAGAAATGGGGGCGTGGGGTAGGATTCGCGCACAGAGTGGGGGAGGTCCCCCACTCGGACCCGTGTGGGTCCCGGAGCTCTTGGACGCGGACCCCGCCACCCCCTCCCCTCCCCGCGGTGAAATGGACAAAGGCACCTGCGATTGAACGCAGAGGTTCCAGCCCCCCCCCCCGCCCCCCAGGGCCACCACGGAGGGACGTCAGCTTAAGGGCATGTAGTCCGTGGACGGAAGAGATTTCAGAATCACGGGAAGGTGACGGGTGTGAGGACCAGGAATCCAGAGAGGGTGGGAGACGAGAGAGAAAAGGCGGCAGACGGGGGAGGGGGTCGCAGGGGCGTGTAGGAGCCTGACCCTGGGTGTATTTGGGTGTGGGGGTCGCCATGCATTGGGGGATGGGCTCCCGGACTCCACGCGCACAAATACTCTGCCACGTGGTGAGAAAGGGAGGGATAGACTAGGGGTGGGTAAGGGGAGGAAATAAACCAGACTACGGAGAAAGAGAGAAACAGAGGGACAGCAGCATATTTTAATCAAACCTCCCAAATAACTGATGAAGCAATTCTCATACTGAACATTCCAGAAAATGTAAATAAAATAGAGAAATCTATCTACCTATAGACTTCAGGCACGGATGGTTTTGATTGGAAACTGGTCCAAAGATGGACAGTTGACCTATGTAATTTTATTGGGCGTGAATAATTTTGATTTGATAAGTGGTCAAAAATGGTGTAAGAAATTCACTATTAGGAATAGAGTATGGTGCCTGACCAGGCAGAGGTGCAGTGGATAGAGCGTTGGCCTGGGATGCTGAGGAACCAGGTTCAAAACCCCAAAGTCCCTGATTTGAATGCAGACTCACCACCTTGAGCGTGGGATCATAGACAGGACTCCATTGTCGCTGGCTTGTGTCATGAACCAGTGCGACTTGTAATTTGGCAGGTCTCTGGGTGGGAACGGTGGAGGATTATAAAATAAACACAGAAAGAAAAAGGATGGTATTGAGAGGTCTCCTTGCTAAGACTGATGGTCTGCAAGAGCAAGCCAGCACCCCCAAAACACTTTATTGATAATGCAGAGAGCAAAGTCATTTGCAAAACAAAGAGAGCTCAGATACAAAGTCACATTCCTGAGGCAACCCAAGAATTCTCCCAAGTGCAGAACCCCCCCACCCCACCATGCATAACATCTTAGCTTCACAAAACAAAGGGGAAAAAGAAAACTGCTTCCAGTCTCTTTGAGTGACAAGGGAAATGGGACAGTAGTTAGCTCCAGTCACAGCTAACATGGAGGTGTGGGGAAGAGCCTAGCCTTTAGCAACTTAAGCCTTAAACTGCGAGGACCTTGTCAGCTTACTGCCAGTCCCCCACAACTTTGTCCCCCCCAAATCGAAACTGCAATAACCGTCAGCTTGTAGCCTGTTTCCCCACATATCCCCCTTTTTTATTTTTCAACTTCAATTCGTGTGCTGTGATTTACACTTGTCTGATTTCCTGGATTCCAATTCAGCGGCAGACTGTAAAAATACAGAATAAACACACAATTAACAGCCTATGCTAACAAGTACCAAAAACTCAGGACTTCCACAAGCCAGGCTGGCGCTCTACCACTGAGCCAATCTGCCAGGGCCTCTTTTCTTTTTTTTCTTTAAGAGACAGAGAGGACGGGAAAGAGAGGAGCAACAAGGGGAGCATTCATTCATCTGTTGTTCTACTCAGTCGTGCATTCATTGATTGCTTCTTGTGTGTGTGCCCTAACCAGGGATCTGACCCACAACCTTGTCATTTCCTGACGATGCTCTTAACTAACTGAACTAACTGGCCAGGGCCAACATTATAATTATTTTCAATAGTCCACGAATTTTATTGGGATTGCGGCACTATTTGAGCTCATTGGAGCCCCCGGGATGGTCTCCACGTGCACCCCCCTCCATTTTCATCTTGCCTCGCTGCCGTCCATACTGTGCCTGCTCCTCCTCTTAACCCTTATTTCAAGACTTCTGGGCCTTGGCTGCATGGCTCAGTGGTAAAGCATTGACCCAGAGTGTGGAAGTCCCGGGTTTGATTCCCTGTCAGGGCACACAGGAGAAGCTCCCATCTGCTTCTCCACCCTTCCCCACTCTCCTTCCTCTCTGTCTCTCTCTGGGGGCCAAGGCTCCATTGGAGCAAAATTGGCCTGAATGCTGAGGACGGCTCCATGACCTCCGCCTCAGGAGCTAGAATGGCTCTGGTTGCAATGGAGCAATGCCCCAGCTGGGCAAAGCATCATCCCTTGGTGGGCATGCCGGGTGGATCCCAGTTGGGGTGCATGTGGGCATCTGTCTCTGCCTCCCCTCCTCTCACTGAATAAAAAAGAAAGAAAAGTAGAATGCTGAGTCTTAGTGTACACATAAACTTAACTTCACTAGAAATGGCCAAATTCCCATCCAAAATGCACTCATACAGTGTATGAGAGTTCCCATATCCCTGTTCATGGGCTAGTTTTGTTTCTTTTTTGTTTTTTTAGATATGGTAGGTGTAAAATGTTTTAGAGTGATTTTCTTTTTTTTGTGAACAATATCTTTTGTGGGGTAGCTGGCCTTTTCTTAATGATTTTGTTGAAACAATTGATCAATTTCTATATTTAATAGTTATTTCTTTGTCATGCCTTGCAAGCTTTTCTTCAGTTTGGCTTTTGTAGGATGTGTGTGTGACCAGAAACCGCCTCGAGCTCCCTCCTTTGCCACGTGGAAGAGGTGAGGACAGGGGCGATGAGAGCCATACCCCCAGCCATGTGCAGGCAGGAGAGGGAGGTCACCCCAAAGAGGGAGCACATCTAGTGGGGGCATCGGGGGGGGGGAGGAAAGGCCCTGGGAACCTGCTATTAATCATAATGAAGCCTATTTCAGCCCAAACTTTGGTGCAACATGAATGAATAATTCATCTCTTTGCTTAAGCTCATCTGAGTTGAGTTTCTCTCTTTGCATCCAATAAAATCCTAAAGAATGTAACAGTGGACACTCGTATTCCTTTCCAGCCGTGGCTTGTTCAATGCAATCAGTCCAAGAGAGGGATGAGGAGAGAGGATCCGATACCTCTCCCGAATTCTACCAGCAGACTCAGGAGAGGCCAGCAAAAGTCTTGTTAAAACAAGACGACATAGTCTTGGCCAGTTGCTCAGTGGATAGCGCATCGGCCCAGCGTATGGACGTTCCGGGTTGCATTCCCGGTTAGGGTGCATGCGGGAATCTACCTCACTATCTCCCCTCACGGAGGAATTTAAAAAAATCAGGCTAAGAACGTCAACCACTATCAGACAAGATAGAATGTAAGGCATAGGGTTAAATTGGTTAAAGACGATTTGTTTATTTTTGACAAAGGATTCAGAATCAAGTTTTCACTACTATTTATTGAGCTCCTACTGAATGCTGGCACTGCGTATGGTGTGCACATATCTTTTTTTGTTTGGCAAAGAGATAAAAATGCTGTGTTTACAATATGCATCAAATTACAGAGTTTATGCACACATAAAGCAAAGATTACAAAAATATATTGACAAACGTAATTGTACTAACATATTTTCACATAACTTTATTGGTTTCTGACAGATGGAGCAGGCCAAAATGATATAACACCTGACTCTGAACAACATAATTCATAAGACTGAGTTAATTAACAGACACGGAGAGTTTTCAATTCTACAAACAGAAAACACATATTCCTCTTAAATGTCCACGAGATGCATACAGACATTGGACGTGGTCTACTAGGCCATCATCCAAGCTTTTTAAAAGGTTTGGGAAGCAGATATAGGATAGGCCACATTCTCTGTTCACAGTGCAGTCCATCAAGAAAACAAAAGCAGTTTCAAATAAACACTATTACTGAGTTCCAAAGCACTTGTTGGAAACACGATAATCTAATATTTAGACAACATGAATAAGGACACAAATGACTGAACTTCACGATGTGACCAAGGCTATAATTAGCAGTACATTTGTATAACTAACTATACTATTATAGCATGTCATTAAAAAAAATACAAATGAATGAAGTAATCAAAAAGAGACAAGGAATAGAAAGATAAACCCGATACAAATTTAAAGCACAGAAATAATGGACACATAAATCCTAAGGCTGGTTCTTCAGAACAATAAACTCGAAAAACGCCCAAATCTCATAACGATGCATCAATCGTAAACAGATGTTGAAAGGGGGTAGAACCAAAGATAAGATTTTGTTTAATTATAAAGTAGTACACATAATTGAGCTGCTAATCTGAAAACATCAGTGGAATAAAGACTATTCTGTGGCATAAAGGATCACTAAGTCATCAAAATTAGTAAAAAGATAATAATAATAAAGAATGAATAAATTGATAACAGGAAGAAACTGAGAAAGCCATCCAAGGATTAGCTGAAATGCCCCCTCGTTAGCTCTAGGACCTGATTCCTTGATTGATATGTGTCAAACTACAGAAACTGTTCAAAAACACAGGGAATGAGCAAAGGTAATCCTGGTCCTTATGTGATGCCAGCTCAGCTGTGATACCCATAATGTGACAAAGCTCCATCCTACAGAAAATATCAAGAAACAGCCCTGCCATCCTAGGAAAACAAAAATCATCTGATATTCAGAAATCGACCAGATTTCATCAATCACTCGTTTATACACAGTCGGCGGAGTCTTCCAACGAAATAGCATTTCTTGCTCTCTCAGGGGTGTAGGAAATCAGACGTTCTACAGTCCACGATCTTCAGTTGAACGAAATACAGTTACATAACACCTCACACTAAGGTTCAATAACTTAAAAAAAAATCATCTCGATGGATGTGTAAAAGGCATTGATAATTAAGATTCAATACCCATTCCTGGTGTTGAACCAGGATGCTTCCCTACTACCAGGACGCAGGGCGTCTCTTTGGAAAACGAGTTTAAACGAAGAACACCACGGGCATCCCTGTTAACACCAGGAACAGAAAAAGCACACACATGATCAGGATTAAGGTCGTTTGTTGTGGGCCTTTTGGCCACTCCATGAAGCCCTGAAACAGAAGGAGGGAGGGGGAAAAAAAAGAATAAATATGGAAAGGGAGAGGCCACCATGGTTACCTGTGGGAAAATGGGATCACCGTATGTGGGATCACTACAACCCGGAAGAGGAGGCTATAACAGTACATGGGATGAGAATTTCAAAGGGATATATAATGTCTTACTGTTTTAAAATACCATCTAGAGACTCTAAGGACCCCGAATGTGAGTGAGTGTGTGTGTGCATCTCCCCTCAGACATCTAACGTGCTAATCTTAAACGGGATCTTGTGGGAAAGCAGGCTGCCAGAGACAGTTTTTAGATTTTGGAGGGACAGAGATGTGGGGGACTGGCAGTGAGCTGACGAGGTCAGGCTCTTCCCCACACCTCCGTGTTAGCTATAATGCTGATGGTTTCTACTCCCATCCCCCATGTCCCCCAAAGAGACTGGAGGCAGTTTTCTTCTTACCCTTTGTTTTGTGAAGTTAAGATGTTATGCGTGGTGGAGGTTTTTTCTGCACTTGGGAGAATTCTTGGTTTGCCTCAGAAATGTGTGACTTTGAACCTGAGCTCTCTTTGTTTTGCAAATGGTTTTGCTCTCTGCACTATAAATAAAGTGTTTTGGGGGTGCAGGCTCGCTCTTGCAAGCCAGCAGCTCGGCAATGAGTCCTCCCAATTCCAACCTTTTTCTCTCTGTGTATATTTTCTAATCCTCCGCCATTCCCACTTGAGACCTGCAAAGTCACCAGTCGCACCAGCTTGTGACATCACCTGACCCAGGTATCCCTAAGTCCCTCCCATCCCCTCCACCATCACCCTGGGCAAAGCCATTATCGTCTTGTTTCTGATGTTGACACTTCCTCCACCTCAGCTTCTGATCACTGGGCCAGCCAGACAGGACATTCCAAAGCTGAGGTCATTCCCTGCATGCAAACATGCTGACCTCCCAGCCTGTATGGTTTCTTCTGCCTCAAATGCTTTCTCTCCCAAAGTCCATAAGACTTTCTTCCCCACATCCACCCCCTCTTTGTTTCCATCACCTCTTCAGAAGCCCCTTTCCTCACCTCTGTTAGAACAGCATACCGCAATACCTTCCGCCAGAGACGCTGGCTCTACCCACCTCCCATACCTGGCTTTTTCTTTCCCCAATGCCCCGTGAGGGCAAAGACTTTTGGTGTGCTAAAGGCTGTCTCCCGGTGCCTGGAACAGTGCCTGGCACAGAGTATGAGCTCTGTAAATATTTGCCCAATGAATGAATGGATGGAAAGACATACCGCAATGAAGATGGGAAGACAAAATGGCTCATGGTAGCAATTCTCTGAATTAACAATGCGTTGATTGCAAATTGCTATTAAGATGTCAGAGACGTTTTGTGGATAGATGTGATGTAATGAGTAATCTGGAGAGATGGTGAGTAGTGAACATCCAAAAAAAATAAAATCCCATAAAAGAGGTGAAAGACAGGTTGAACGAGCCATGATGGAGTAGAGCACTGTCCAATACGCCAAGGTTGCGGGTTCAATCCCTGGTCAGGGCACATACAAGAATCAACAAGTGAATGCATGAATAAGTGGAACAACAAATCGATGTTTCTCTTTCCCTTCCCCTCTCTCTAAAGTCAATCAAATCAATTTTAAAAAATGAATGAGTAGGCCCTGACTAGTGGCTCAGTGGATAGAGCTTCAGCTTGGCATATGGACATCCTGGGTTTGATTCTCCGTCAGGGCACACAGGAGAAGCAACCATCTCTGCTTCTCCTTCCTCCCTTGCCCCCTTCTCTTCCTTTCCCCTCTTGCAACCAGTGGCTTGATTGGTTCAAGCATCGGACTGGGGTGCTAAGGATAGCGAGGTTGGAGCATATCAGCCACAGGCACTAAAAATAGCTCTGTCCTCAAGCATCGGCCCCAGATGGGGCTGCAGGGTGGATCCCAGGTGGGGTGCATGCAAGAGTCTTCCTCGCTATCTCTCTTCCTTTCACCTAAATAATAATAATAATTTTAAAAAGTGAGTGAGTGAATGAATGATGTCACAGGCCTCTAGGCACCTCCCCTTGCTTTGGTTTCTTCATCTTAAAGGGCAGAAAACTATCGTAACTACCTCATGGTTCTCAGGAGTTAATAATGAGTGAATGAGCGCCACATCAGTGAATAAGTTAATAAAGAGAAGCGCTTAGAATCTCTTCCAATTTGTACCAGGGAAGCGGCAGCTCTCACCTGTGTCATTTCCACTCAGTGTTTTTCCTACCTGGAGATCCGTAAGCGGCCCCTACACCTCTTCCTCTGCCTCATCCACCCACTTCCTTTCACATAGACTACCAGAATGACCACTGTGACCCTCAAATCCCTTCAGGGGCTCCCCACTGCCCACAAAAATCACCCAACCTCCTTGGCATGGAACTTGGCAGTCAGTGAAGTCCTGTTAACCTGGAAGTGAGAACG
Organism: Saccopteryx leptura; assembly: GCF_036850995.1. Classification (NCBI taxonomy): domain Eukaryota; kingdom Metazoa; phylum Chordata; class Mammalia; order Chiroptera; family Emballonuridae; genus Saccopteryx; species Saccopteryx leptura. The sequence continues at coordinate 81,516,621 of NC_089505.1, read as the reverse complement.
TGTCCCCTTTTCTTCACAGCACTCCTACGGCTTCAACCTTTACCATGTAGAAGCCAAATTCTTGCTTTGGTTGACAAACCCTGTGCCTCCCCTGCCCCCTTCACCTCTGTGACCTCATCTCCAATACTCCCCCACCCTCCCTAGATGTACTGATCACCTTTGCTGCCCCTCACAGATGCCAGGCAAGCTTCTGCCTCAGGGCCTTTGCACATGTTGTGCCCCTCTGCCTCAAAACTCTTCCCCCTGGAAATCTGCCCACCTCACTCCTCACCTCCTTCCTGTCTTTACACCAATACCTCCCTCTTGGTGAGGACTTCCCTGGATACCCTTCTTAACACCCCCCGACCCCACCCTGTACTCCCAAACATTGACACTTATTGCCATCTGGCATAATGTATAGTTCAGCAACTTCTTTTGCTTGTTGTCTGTTTACCTCAGTGACTGGAACCCCATGAAGGCAGGAGCCATTTCTATCCCATCCACTGTGGTACCCTCAGTGCCTTGGGCACTGCCTGGCACACAGTAGGTGCCCACTAAAAAGTTGTGGAAGGAATGAATGATGTCCTCCAGGCCAAGTTTCCACCCACACCTCCCTCTGCTCTCCCCTTAATGCCAGTGTTTGCCCACTGGGTCTTGCCATGCCATGCCACCATGCGTTTGTGTACACTGTCTGTTCCACTGCTCTTCCTGGGACATTGTTACCCACCCCCAAACCCAAGGTTGTTGTCTCTTGCCTTCTGGGATTTTCTAGAATAAGCCTCCTGGCCACAGAGTTAACGCCTTCTTCCTTGGGGTTATCACACTGTAAGGCGCGCTTATTTCTACCTTCTCAGGGCTTGCCTCCGTCTCCTCTGACCCATCCCCGCTGCGAGCCAATAAGCCTCTTTCTGGTTCAAACCAGTCTGAGCTGGACTTTGGACATGTGATTGGGAGATGGGACCCTCAAGTGCTGCTTAGATTGGTTATGTAACTTTTCTGATGTATAAGATAAATATTTCCGTAACAGAACCAGAGTTATTATTTCACTTAATTATGTCTTATGCACCCCTCACACCAAGAAAATGTTGTCTTTAAATGAAGAGAATGTGCTTGATAGTTCAGCTTGGGTGGGCTTGTAGTATTTGGATTAAAACTCATTAGGTGGTTTGATGGATGGGTGGGTGGGTGGATGGATAGATCGGTGGGTGGGTGGGTGGGTGGGTAGGTAGGTGGGTGGGTGGATGGATTACCTGACTACATATGGATAAATGGGTGGGTGAGTAAGTACATAGATAACTACATACATGGATGGGTGGAATGGGTATGTGAATGAGCAGGTGAATGAAATATTGGGTGAATGAATGAGGACAGTTGAGTGGTTGGTGGATGTTCGGTGGATAAATGGATAAATGGGAAGGTGAGTGGATGGGAAGGTCAATGAATGAAAGAATGGATAAGTGGATAGACAGCATGGACAGATGGATGGATGAATGGATGGATGGATGGATGGATGGATGGATGGATGGGAGGATGTGTGGCTGGGTGGCTGGGTGTATGGATAGGAGGATGGATGGATGGATGGATGGATGGATGATGAATGGACAGATGGGTAAATGGATTTATGGGTGAGTAGACAAATGAAAGTTTGGATGGCTGAATGTAGCAACAGATGAATAAATAGTTAAATTATGATGAATTTATGAGTGAAGGGTTGAGGGTATGCACGATTGGAGTTATACACACCACACAGAAACCCTCTATGCCATGTCTGACTACCATAGAAATGTGTCCTGTTTCCCATGGCTGACCTTTGTGCTCTCATCCCTGAACAAACTTTTGTGGAGCAGAGAAATTGCAGGAAGGGGTTGTGAGAAATCACTGAAATCTGCAGGGTAGGACATTTGAGACAAAGGAACCCCAACATACCTGGGATTCCTCTGACTCATCTTCTTCCACTGAATTCCACTCTTGGGGAAGCCCAGACTCCTCAGAAGACAGGTCTGGTGGGGTGGGAGAAATGGGGGAGAAAGGAGCCATGTGTGAGTGACCAGTCCAGCTGCTGGGGGTGGGGCTCTGCTTGCTTTTCCCACCTGACATCTTATCCCTTTTCTGCTAATATCCTACTGTACACACACACACACACCCATGTAGTTCAGCTGGGGCAGAGAGAATTAGCGACCCGAAGTCCGATCCTAATCCTGTCCCTAAATACTTGGAAGGCTTAAAGTGGGTCACCTGGTGTGCTCTGCCACCTGAGTCTCTGTTCCTCCCCCTGTCAAATGGGTAAGATAGTCCCTTCCTTAACAGGTCTCTGGCCAAATGCAGTAAAGGGCCTGTACAAAGAGCCAGAGAAGCTCTGGACAGTTGGCTCAGTGGTAAAGCATTGGTCCAGAGTGTGAATGTCCTGGGTTCGATTCCCAGTCAGGGCACACAGATGAAGTGCTCATCTGCTTCTCCACTCCTCCCCTTCTCGCCTCTCTCTCTCTCTTTCTTCTTCCTCCTGCAGCCATGGCTCGATTGGAGCAAGTTGGCCCCGGGTGCTGAAGCTGGCTCCATGGCCTGCACCTCAGGCGCTAAGAAAGGTTCCGTTGCTGAGCAACAGAGCAATGCCCCAGATGGACAAAACATTGCCCCCTAGTGGGCTTGCCGTGTTGATCCCAGTCTGGGAGCATGCAGGAATCTGTCTCTGCTTCCCCTCCTTTCTCTGAATTAAAAAAAAAAAAAGCCCAGAGAACAGAACCGGGATGTTGTAGGCTTCTCCCGCTCTCAGCTGCAGGTGGGAAAATCTCCCCACATTAAACTTCAATGCCCTCCTCACCCCTAAGCTGGTGAGAACTTGGGGGTCAGGCCAAAGGTGGGCCTTTCTCAGCTTTCTTGCACTGAAACCTGCTAGGATTTTATACCTCCTCCTCACTACAGAACTGGAGGTCATGTTATCCATGCCTCTCTCCCAGGACTGCTCATCTTTGTGAAAGAAGGAAAGACGCTGCCCCTGGTAGAAGGTCCAGCCCCATTCTTCTGTGGGATGTCCTTCAGGGGACCCCATCTCAGCAAATAGCACCACCCTTTGTCTCACTGTTTAGGCTGAAACTCCAGGACGTGTCCTTGCGATGTATTTTGTTCTCCCTCCCCCCCCCTCCAATGTCCACCACCACCAGCTAGGCCACCTCTCTCCTAGACCTGGACTTCCTCATCCTACGATTTATTCTCACATGTGCTGGACAGCAGGGCTGCTCAACCCCGCTTTTGACATTTTGGGCTGCACAAGTCCCCTTGCTATGGCTGTGCGGTAGCTCGCGAATGTTTAGCCGCGTGGCTGGCCTCAACCACTAGATGGCAGTCGCATCTCCCCAGCGATGATAACCCAAATGGTTTCCTGACCTTGCCAAGTGTGGGGAGAGCGGATGTGGGGTGTGATATTGTCCCTCCCCCTTATCCTTTTGCTTCCAGCCCCGTTGGGAACCACTCGGTTAGAGGAATCTTTGGGAAATGCAAAGCAGGTCCTGTCTTTCTCCTTTTCAAAGTCTTCCCCCTAATACTCAAATAAACCAACTCCTTGCCTGGGTCTACCAGTTGTCCCATAACTGGCCTGTTTCTACTCTGCTCACCAACAGTGTCACTGACTGTGTGTGGCTCTGGCTGTCCTCACGACTTTTCCCCTCGCTCTTGGGAAAACTGAGTCCTTCTCATGCTCTTGTCACCTTCCCTGGCCATGTCACAACATTCCTTTTTCTTTCTTTTTTTTTATTTTTTATTTTTCTGAAGCTGGAAACAGGGAGAGACAGTCAGACAGACTCCCGCATGCGCCCGACCGGGATCCACCCGGCACGCCCACCAGGGGCGACGCTCTGCCCACCAGGGGGCGATGCTCTGCCCCTCCGGGCGTCGCCATGTTGCGACCAGAGCCACTCTAGCGCCTGAGGCAGAGGCCACAGAGCCATCTCCAGCGCCCGGGCCATCTTTGCTCCAATGGAGCCTTGGCTGCAGGAGGGGAAGAGAGAGACAGAGAGGAAAGCGCGGCGGAGGGGTGGAGAAGCAAATGGGCACTTCTCCTGTGTGCCCTGGCCGGGAATCGAACCCAGGTCCTCCGCACGCTAGGCCGACGCTCTACCGCTGAGCCAACCGGCCAGGGCCCATTCCTTTTTATTTAATAACTCGTTTATGGTCTGTTTTGTCCACTGAAATCTGAAACTAGGGTCATCTTGCTTCCCTGCGTCCACACCCTTGGGTGGCCTCCTCCCTCACTCTTGCAGAGGTTGACCGGGGGGCTTATTTTGACCACTGGCCTGTGAACAACTGGGTTGCCACTAGAGGCTTTCAAAGTGCTTATGGATTGGAGTTTCTTTCTGTTGCCCATGGTAACCACCCCCTGAAAATAAGCCTGGGCCAGCCTGCTGGAAACATGTGCAGCCTGAAGTCAGCACCCTCAAACCAGCCGGGCATGCGAGTAAGGTCTTCTTTGCTCAGTCAACCAGTGGTACCCAGAGGCCACTATGTTTTGGGCTGACTTGTTACATAGCACAAGCTGACTCACACAGGGCTGCCTAAAAACGTGTTCAATGAGTGAGTGAAGCAATGAACGTCTTGTCTTTCCCTGGTTCTGCCATGACCTTTCTCACCACCTCCCAAGGGGACCCTGCCCCCTCACCCTTCTCGTCACTGTTATAGATGGGTGCTTCAACTTCTACCCCCACCCAGTCCTCATCGAAGGTGTCACACTTCTCCCAGGCCCCGCTCTCCTGAGGCAGCAGCATCTGGGTCCTGTCGGGCTCCAGCAGCCCCTGGAGGTGCTCTGGCCTGAGACTCTGCATGTCTCCAGGGGGTGACACTTCCAAAGTGGTATTCTCCTTCTGTCCCAGGGTCCCGTCCGGTTCTCCAGGCACAGGATTCAGAACCTGAGGACTGACAGACATTTAGTCATTCAACAAATTAGCCATTCAAACATCAAAAATATTTACAGGGTGCTGCTGTGTGCTAGGCACTATTTCTTGGTGCCAGGCACTATTTCTAAGCTCTCCTGGGGCTTACGTTCTTAAGGGACAGCATGTCAAATGGTGATGAATGCTCTGGATACAAATAAAGCAACACACACACACGTGTGTGTGCAGGTACACACACACGCACTCATGCTATGTCCCAGAGCATAGAGCCAGCTTTTAGGAGGAGACAGTCACATACCAAAATGCTCTGGCTGAAGAGAGAAGAACCCACCTTCCCGCCAGCCTCCTGCAGCCTTAACTATCTTCTTTGTTATGATAAAAAAAAAAGAAGAAGAAGAAGCATTTGCCAGGTACAAGTTAAAGATCTAATTTAAAACTACCTATTCTTCAATGTTCTCATTCTATAGCTTGCCAACTCAAAAGTCAGGAGGCTGTTTGCAAGAAGCTGTATAAACTATAACTTATAATTATGAAACCTTTTATCCTGAGACTGTAAAAACTCTGGCTTTGTGTTCTTGTTCTAGGAAATGGTATGTGTTGCTGGCCTTGTGTTATGTAACCCACAGCCTGCCTTCGGTAATAGTAACTTTTTAAAAATTATTTTGGTGTAACAATAAAAAGCTCTTGTAAGGGTATTCTTCTTGCTTAGGTTTTATACAAGTAGAAATTGTTAGATCACATTTAAGAACCACAAGGCAGCCCTGGCCATGTGACTCAGTGGATAGAGCATCATCCCTGTGTGCCAAGGTCATGGATTTCAGCCCTGGTTAGGGCACGTACAGGAAGCAATCAGTGAGTGCACAATCAAATGGAACAGTAAAGCGGAACAACGAGGTGATGCTTCTCTCTCTCTCTCTCTCTCTTTGACTTCCCCCCTCTCCCTTTCTCTCTCTCTATCAAATCAATGAAAAATTAAACACACACACACTTACATGCGCACAAGACAGAAACTCTAGATTCAAAGGGAAGTTAGCAACTCAACAATCAAATGCCTGTGAGACCAGGTCTGAAATCTGCTTCAAAGGAAACTGCTGACGAACCAGGCTATGGCGCAGTGGACAGAGAGTTGAACTGGGACGCGGAGGACCCAGGTTCAAAACCCCAAGGTTGCCAGGTTGAGTGTGGGCTCATCTGGTTTGAGCAAGGCTCACCAGCTTGAACCAAAGTCACTGGCTTGAGCCCAAGGTCTCTGGCTTGAGCCCAAGGTCGCCAGCTTGAGCAAGGGGTCACTGACTCTGCTGTAGCCCTCTGGTCAAGGCACATATGAGAAAGCAATCAATGAATAACTAAGGAACCACAACAAAGAATTGATGCTTCTCATCTCTATCCCTTCCTGTCTGTCTGTCCCTATCTGTTCCTCTCTCTCTATCTCTCTATCTCTGTCACACACACACACACACACACACACACACACACACACACACAAAAGAAATATTCCTGCAGTAAGATAAAAGGAAATAGATAATGCCTTGACTGGGTAGCTTAGTTGGAAAGAGCGTCATCCCGATACATCAAGGATGCAGGTTCCATCCCTGGTCAGGGCACATACAAGAATCAAGCAATGAGCTTGGGTTGTTTCCATGTCTTGTTTTTGTTGTTGTTCTTTTTTTACAGAGACAGAGAGTCAAAGAGAAGGACAGACAGGAACAGACAGACAGGAATGGAGAGATGAGAAGCATCAATCATTAGTTTTTCGTTGCGACACCTTAGTTGTTCATTGATTGCTTTCTCATATGTGCCTTGACAAGGGGGTACAGCAGAGCCAGTGACCCCTTGCTCAAGCTTGTGACTTTGGGCTCAAGCCAGCGACCTTGGCTTCTTTCCTCTTTAGTATTTATTTTATTGAGTTAAAATACACATAATAAAAGGTGTACCATCTTAACCACTTTGAAGAGCACTGGTTCAGTAGTATTAAGTGCATTCACATTGTAGTGCAACCAACACCGCCATCCATCGCCACAACTCTTTTCTATCTTATGAAATAGAAACTCTGTCTCCATTCAATAATAACTTCCCCTTCTCGCCCCTCTGCTTGCAGCCCCCGACACCCACCACTGGACTCTCGGTCTTTCTGAATTTAACCACTCATTTCTGAATTTAACCACTCATTTCTGAATTTAACCACTGGGAACCTCCCATAACTGAAATCACAGAGTATCTGATTTTCTGTGTCTGGTTGATTGTACTGAGCATAATGTCCTCAAGGTTCATTCATGTTGTAGCCTGTGTCAGAATTCCCTTTCTTTTTAAAAGATTTCACAGTAGGTGTAGATCACACCCTTGGCTTATCCATTCACCAGTTAATGGACATTTGGGTTGCTTCCACGTTTGGCCACTGTGAACAATGCTGCTATGAACATGAGTGCACAAAATATTTCTTTTTGAGATCTTGCTTTCATTTCTCTTGGGTACGTACCCAGAAGTGAAATCCCTGGGTCATAAGGCATATATATTTTCAATGTTTTGAGGAACCTCATACTGTTTTCCACAATGGCTGCACCAATCTGCATTTCCACCAACAGTTCACAAGGTTCCCTTTTCTCCCACATTCTCAGCAACAATTGTTGTTTGTGGGTTTATTGATGACAGCCATTCTGATGAGTGTGAGGTGATTTCAGTAGCCTGATCCTCGATTTAGTGCTAATATGCTTTTTTTTTTTTTTAACTGAGAGGCAGGGATGCAGACAGACAGGCTCCCACATGCGCCCCCACCGGGATCCACCTGGCATGCCTCCCACCGGGAGATGCTCTGCTCATCTGGGGCCTCGAGCTACTTTAGTGCCTGAGGCGAGGCCACAGCCTCACCCTCTGCCTGGGAGCCAACTTGCTCAAACCCAGTCCGCCATGGCTGCAGGAGGGGAAGAGAGAGAGAAAGAGAAGGAGGGGGGAGAAAGGTGGAGAAGCAGATGGTCGCTTCTCCTGTGTGTCCTAATGGGGAATCGAACCCAGGACATTCACATGTCGGGCCAACACTCTACCACAGAGCCAACTGCCCAGGGCTCTAATATACTTTTGATCTCCCTCCCTTCCTTTCTCTCTCTCCCTCTTCAGCTAAGATGTAAGGGTATTGTTTTACTTCCCCTGCGTTTATTTTCATGGTTACCCTCGATACTAATTTTTAAAGTGATGCTGGATTGCCATCTATAACCAAGTCTCCCTCTGAGGTCATTGACAGCGTATCAACAGGCTAACGCATGCGCAAAGTGGTGGGTGCCTATATAGGTTCAATCCCTTTAGAAAATGATTTTTTAGCGACATCTTCTAAAACCAAACGCGCAGGCACCCCAGCACCCTGCAATTCCACTCTTACCTACATGCTCTGCCAAGAGAAACAAAAACATATGTCCAGACAAACACTGTCCTGGAATGTTGCCATCAGCCATATTCTTTGTACAAAAACTACTTCCATTCAGAGTGAAAGCTACTCATCTTCATGGTAAAACTGTTAACAACCGGGGAACTTTGGCAGGGGGTGAGGGGGTGAAGGTGTTTTATATGTTGATGTCAGTGGTGGTCTCAGGGGTGAAGACCTTGTACAAATTCACTGATCTCCACTTGGATTGAGTGGCACACTCCACGCCCATCTCTCTGTGTGTTTTATAGACCCCATGAGTGCAGAACCCTAAATTAAAATACAAATGTGTCTAAAGGGCAGGAAACTTCACCTGTGGTCCGCCGCACATTTCTGTGTCCGTGTGTGTGTATGTGTGTGTGTGTGTGTGTGTGTCTGTGTGAATAAACTCTGGCTTTTTAAATTACCCATGCCATGAATTTGGTCGTGTTGTTTGGACCCAGTTCTGCAGAATCAATCAACACCATGGTGTGGTCTTTTGTAAAGTCCTGACTGTGAACACAAAAAACATTTCCCTGTTGTAAGAAAAAAGTGGGCTAGTAGCAAAGGATGCCCAGTATGGGGAGAGGCTATAGGGAACAGTGGGGATTGCAGCAAAGGAGAGATCGGGAGCCCGGTCTGAAGAAGCTGTCCTATTATTCAGCACGATGGCCAGTGTTGGCCAAGTGAAACTGCGAGCCCATTGTGACCATTCTGATTTCTTACAAGAACACTGACAATCTGTTTTTGGATGCCATCTTCTGCATCTTATTATATTTATTTTTAATTAATTATTTTTAGAGAGAGAAAAACGAACATTGATGTGTTGTTCCACTTACTTTTGCATTCATTGTTTTTTTTTTGTTTTTTTTTGTTTTGTTTTGTTTTTCTTGTATGTGCCCTGACCAAGGATTAAACCCACATCTTTAGCTTATCCAGGTGGGCACTCTAACCACAAAGATAAGCAGCCCACGGTCGGCCGTTCTTTTGTATTTTAAAATGCCGATGATTATGTCAAATGTTGAAAAGGAAGACGCTTTCTGAGCCAAGTGGTGGGGCTGGGTGGGGCCCTGGGTCCCCAACTGGCGATGTCACTGTGGGTTGGGGAGGGGGAGGGGTCGGAGAGGAGGCTCCAGACTTAACAGTTTCCAAGAAAAAAATAAATAAATTGGCCTTTGATGGAAAGGGGTGAGAGCGCCCCTTGATGGCAGGAGTGCTGTTTTGTTTGCTGGTTTTATTTTCAATATGAGACAGAATCCATCATGTGGTTAAGCCCAGGAAATGCAGGTGAGAGGCGTGACCCAGGGAAAAGACAAGAGCCTCACCGGGTCTAGGTCAGAAGAAGCTGGATCTATCTGCTTGGGCCTTGGGGAGAGAGAGGGGAGGAGGGCAGGAAACGGAGAAAGCTGGGGGCGTGACGGGGGGTGTGTGTGCGAGGGAGTTCACACCCACAGCTTCTGTGTTCCCCGGTGAGACGGCAAAGAAGTCCTCCCGCGCAGAAAGGACGGACATGCAGTAACAACGACGACCACCACCACCAAGCACAGTAATGGTCATGCAGCCCCACGGCCCCGGTTCCTGGGTGCTCCGGGATGCCGGGCACGCGCGGCGCTCCGTGTCCTTTTGCTATTGTCCCGCACGCCCTAGTTCTCCGCGGCCGACAGGGTTACGCCTCTACGGAACAAACGGAGAAGGCTTTTGCTCAAGAGCCGGGGGGTGGGGGAGTGGCGAAGCCTGTCTGTCTGAGAGGGGGGTACACAGGTGCCCAGACACGCACGGGGCACACGCGCGCGAGCTCACACGGACATGGTGCCCCAGCGAGACCAGAGCGCGCGCAGACACAGATGCAGGGACATCAGCGCAGGGTCATCCTGCCCACCCCCCACCGACCCCCACTCTTCCAGCCGAGGCCGAAACAGACCGCGCCTGGCCGAGAAACGGACCCAACCCAGCCATCCCCCACAGGCTGGGCTGGTGGAGGAGACCCCTCCCCGGAGCGCCCCGTGGCCCCTCACCCCGGGCACACACGCGCGCTCCCATTGAAATTCCCGCGCCCGCCCGCGCCCCCAGCCCCATTTCCCCGCCCCCTTCTGCCCGCGGGGTCCCTGGAAGTACTCACAGTCTCCAACTAGACCCTTTCCCGGCACTGCAGAGCTGGCGCCGCAGCGGCCGTGGCTGCGCAGACGCGGAGGCTCTGGGTGGGAGGCAGGGGTGGGGGCGGAGAGAGGGGAGTCCGGGGTGGATGGGCCACCTTCTCCCCTCCTCTTCCGGCCCCGGGGGAGCCTGCGCCCGCAGGGAGGGGGGCATGGAAAGGGGGGCGGAGAGGCGACAGGGATAACGCGCCAGCCGGGCGGTGGGGGTGGTGTGGGAGGTGTGGCGCTCGCCGCGGTGGGCCAAGCCGGCCGTCCCCTGCCGAGGCACAAGGAAGTGTGTCCGCGTTCGCTCAGGCAACCACTCCGCACGGGGCCCCGAGGGTCTGTAGTTGCGGACCGTGAAGGCTGGGGGGAGGAAGAAGGAACTGGAGCCGGGGTGTGGCAGCCCAGGGACCCCGGGGTCAGAGGCTGGCTTGGCCCTTTGCCACTACTGTGTTGTTAGGTGTGTCACTGAGCATCTCTGTGCCTCAGTTTCCCTTTCTGTTCAGAGGAAATAGTAGGTTTGCTGCCTCGCAGGGTGGCTGTGAAGGTAAAAAAAAATAAATAAATAATGCCTATATACTGTTTAATAACGAATCGCTGCTCTTATTGTCATTATTATTCACCTTGACAATGCAGCAGATGCCTCCAAATTGCTCTCTTAGAGGCTACTTCAAAAATTTAAAATTTTTGGCCTGACCTGTGGTGGAGCAATGGATGAAGCGTCCACCTGGAACACTGACGTCGTCGGTTCAAAATCCCGGGCTTGCCTGGTCAAGGCACATATGGGAGTTGATGCTTCCTGTTCTTCCCCTCCTTCTCCCTCTCTCTCTCTCTCTCTCTCTCTCTCCCCCCTCTCTAAAATGAATAAATAAAATCTTTAAAAAATAAATAAGTTATAAAAAAATTTTAATTTAAATTTTTGACAAAGACATAGATGAAGAGGGAAAAGGTCTCTTTCTATATAATCGTATTGTCATTTCCCCTGCCTGCTGGTGAGGAGGCGGAGCATACTTACATGTGTCTTGACCTGGCTTCTCTTCTCTTCCGTGACATGCCTGTGTATACGCTCCCTGCGTTATTCCATTTGTTCGTGTAGCAGTTACTTCTCGATTTAAAGATTTTCTTCATAGATTCTGAATATTGACCTTTTGCCTATTTATCTGGAGCAGGTAGTATTTTGTCCTGACCTGTGTGTCCAGAGTGTTCAGGCAAGAAAGGGAGTGATGGAAGATACATGACCAGAGAGGCACCCAGGGTCCTGAAAGCCGCAGTAACATCTTAGAATGTTATTGCAGGTGCGCTGGGATACTCGCGCATGGGAGGAAGGGTATGATATAACCCAATTTACTTTTTAAAGGCATCACAGGCCCTGGCCGGTTGGCTCAGTGGTAGAGCATGGGACTGGCATGTGGAAGTCCTGGGTTCGATTCCCAGTCAGGGCACACAGGAGAAGCACCCATCTGCTTCGCCACCCTTCCCCCTTCTCCTTTCCCTCTGTCTCTCTCTTCCTCTCCTGCAGCCAAGGCTCATTGGAGCAAAGTTGGCCCGGGCGCTGAGGATGGCTCCATGGCCTCTGCCTCAGGTGCTAGAATGGTTCCAGTTGCAATGGAGCAATGCCCCAGAGGGGCAGAGCATCGCCCCCTGGTGGGCATGCAGGGTGGATACCGGTCGGGCGCATGCGGGAGTCTGTCTCACTGCCTCCCCGCTTCTCACTTCAGAAAAATACAAATAAATATATTAATTAATTAAATAAAAAATAAATAAAGGCATCACAGATACTACTCTGCAGAAAGTGCTCGAGAATAGGCACCAGGTACAACAGGAAGACCCTCTAGGAGGCTGTTGGAATAAACCAGGTAAGAATGATGGTGGCCAGGATCAGGTGGTTGGCAGAGGGATGGAGAGCAGCGGACCAATCAGAAAGTACTTGGGTGATGGAGCTGAGAGGACTCTGCTGCATGGGGCGTGAGAGATGAGAGGGAAGGAGGACTTAAGAAAGACTTCTGCACTTGGAGCCTGAGCAGCTGGGTGTCCTGGGTACAACAGGTAGAATGGAAACAGGTAGAATAAATTGTTCCCAAAGATTGTTCCATCAAGTCAAGCCCTGCCGGAACTATAGGTAGCTACAAAACAATTGTCCAGGAACTAACCTGACTTCTCTTAAGTTTCTTTTTCAGACCTAAAGCCAAGCCAGAGACAAACTCAACACCTGGCTTTCCTGCATCCCATAATAAGTGCTGTACAATCCCAAAACGCTTTGCTTCTCTGGCGTGTATCCGGACATCCCAAAAAGGAGAAGCCTACTCACTTCCTCCCCAATTGGTGAACCCCAGCACCTTCCATGTCCTCGAGCCATAAAAACCCCTAAGCCCACATTTAGTGCTCAGAACCTGAAATCCTACCTCAGTGTTCTTGCCTTCTGAAGAATCGAAATAAATCTGCCTTTGCGTTTATCACTGTCTCTGGTCTGAATTCTTTCACATCAGGAGACAAGCACCCAAACTCGTTAATAATAGAATCAAGATTTTTTGTGTGTACATGGAGATAATGCAGAATTCCCTTTGGCGCATGTGAAGTATTCGATGCCGGTGTTTCTAAGGTTTAACGCCAAGGTTGTCTGGATTCCTGAGATGCCAATGTTCGGAGACTCTGGGGAGAGGGTTGGGAAGTGGGCCTCAAAAGAGCACAGGCGTCCAGCGGAGACCCCCGGGAAAGTGGGCTCCTGGGTACTGTCGGCGGTGCTGAAACCCTCCAGATGGACTGGACGGTGTGTTACTGAGCTCACGTCGGAAAGACCAGTCCATGATGCTGAACCCCTTTCCCCAGAGACCTGGCCGTGGCACTGAACCCCATCAGGGAACCTGTCCATGATACCGAATCTTTAGGCAGATTGTAGAGCTAAGCTAGCTCTACCTCTAACTTCTTCAAATAACCCATCCGCCTGGGAAAATCCCCGCTGTTGCCTGGAAACAAAACTCTCTGTACTGTGGGCAGGATGGGATGAAAGCAGGGAAGGGCAAAAACTACACAGTCGGTTCTGGCCAGTTGGCTCAGTGGTAGAGCGTCAGCCTGGCGTGTGGGGGTCCTGGGTTCGATTCCTGGTTAGGCACACAGGAGAAGCGCCCATCTGCTTCTCCACCCTTCCCCCTCTCCTTCCTCTGTCTCTCTCTTACCCTTATGCAGTCATGGCTCGATTGGAGCAAGTTGGCCCCGGGCACTGAGGATGGCTCCAGTTGCAATGGAGCAAGGACCCCAGAGGGGCAGAGCATTGCATTGAAACTCACTGCATTAAATTTTTTTCCCTTGATTAGTGTCTGCCTTGTATTCTTTAAGTTAGCCTCCATGATGGTGGAGCCTATGTGTTTCTAATACACCCTTGAGCCTCCAGCTTTAGAACTATTTTGGGCACCTATCAGACAGTCGAGAGTATTTTTTTTCTGAAGGGTTAAGTGACTAAAAGGTGCAGCTTGTACATGTAAAACATGCTAATGTCTTCATGTGGGCAATTCATTCAATTAAAACAAAGGGAATGAGCTGAATGAAGCTCACCAGTTGGCTAGGTGCTGCCCACAGCCTGCCCAGTTGAGTCACCCACAATCATTGGGCAAGGCTGTGCCAGAAGACCCCCTCCATGGTCAGGTGATCTTTTCCCTCCTCTGGGTCATCAGCGGTGGCACCAAGTGAGGAGTCCAGTAATAAGAATCACCTTCCAAGGAGAAGAATCTACTTCACTTAAAAAAAAAACAACAACTATAGAGAATCAATCCCCCTGTGTGGATGTACCTAGTTATTGTGGCTCTTCCCACAACTAGAAGACATTTACATTATTTACAAAAAGGGATCCTTTGAAGGCCTCAGACTCTTTGGGAGAAGCATGGATTCAGCTTGTAAATAAAACCATCAGGATTTTTTTAACCCAGGGCAATCCGTCACCAAAAAAACATTTGTTTCATTACTACTCAAAATTCTTCTGTTAATTCTGCAGAAGAAAAGGAGAAGGATTGAAGTGGGAAAACCTCGTCCAGTCACTTGGGGAGTTCGAGGTGAAATCTTAGAAGGCCAGAGAGCTACCGTGTCTGCTCCTCTCAACCCCGTCCCACCGCGCTTCTCTGTCATCTGACTAATAGGGCTAACTTTTTAAAGACAGAATCTTTATAAATCATGTGACATTTATTGACAGGCTGCAGCGTCTTCACAATAGTTGGGTAATGTTATCGTTTTCATTTGGAACAAAATAGATCTTTGTTGAATGTAGGTAGAGCGCAGAGCGCATTCCTAGCAGCTGTGGCTGATGCAATGCTGTGAGAACACTCCAGCACCTGAAACCCTCCTAGGCACACCCAGGAGGGAGCTCCCCGGCTGTAAGGAAGTAGGGCAGTGCCAACCAGGCAGCTCCCTGACCTTTTCAGCCATTGGCTGTGAAGGACACGCTGTAACACCCAATAGGCTGAACCTGTGTATATAAGCTAGCTTACTTCCTGAATAAAGCAGATCTGTGTCACTGAACCTGGTCTCGGGAGTCGGGTCTCTGTGTCTCTGTCTTCTTCACCCCCGGTGGGCCTTGTCCACAGTTGAATGATGCTCAAAGGTCTCAAAGAAATACCATTGCATTGAAAAAGGCAATTTGCAAAACCACTGATGGAGTATGACATCATTTACAGAAAAACCCAGCAACACATAAATCAATGTTAAATATTTTCCATGGATGCATAGCTGTGTGTGTAAAGACTTGCCACGTTTAAAACGCAACAGGTCTTTAAAAGAAAAGGCATATAGGCACTGGCCAGCTTGCTTAGTGGATAGAGCATCATCCTGGTGTATAGACATCCTGGGTTTCATCCCTGGTCAGGGCACACAGGAGAAGCGACCATTTGCTATTCTCCCCCTTTTTCTCCCCCTTCTCTCCCTCTTCCCTTCCTGCAGCTAGTGGCTCCATTGGTTCAAGAGTTGGCCCCAGGCACTGGGGATTGGTCCAACCATCAGGGTCAGGTGCTAAAAATAACTCAGCCTGATTTGAGCATCGGCCCCAGATGGGAGTTGCCATGTGGATCCAGTTGGGGTGTGTGAGACTGTTTCACTATCTCCCCTCCTGTCACTTAAAAAATAAAAATAAAATAAAAGCAAAAGCACATAGATTACCAAGTTTATCAAAGTTGCATCTGTTTGTTCAAAATGAAACACCAATAACTTTAATAAATGATTATCACAGCTGGAAAGTTTGTGACACAAGTTCAAATTGCAGCATGGCAAAAGTAAAGGACAAGGATTTTTTTTTTTTTTTCTTTTTTTGCTAAGGGTTACAGGCATACAAGAAGTGCTTAATGTTTTGTCATTTGGGGACCAGAACTATAAAGGTGGCCTTGTAATTAGTTTATCTTAGGGTACAAACTACTTTTCCTTCCTGACTATGGCATAACACAAATGTGGCAATGTTGCTTACACATGTTAATTCTATAAAATTAATATTTTTTTTAAATTAAGAGGTGAGGAGGCAGAGACAGACTCCTGTATGCACCCTAACCGGAGTCCATCTGCAAGCCCCCTACCAGGTGATGCTCTGTCTGGCTGGGTCACAGCTCTGTTACTCAGCAACCGAGCTATTTTAGCACCTGAGGCTGAGGCCATGGAGTCATCCTCAGCACCTGAGGCCAACTTTTTGCTTGAGTCATTTGAGCTATAGCTGAGGAAGGGGAAGAGAGAGGGAGAGAGAGAGAGAGAGAGATGGGGGAAGGGTGGAGAAGCAGATGGGCACTTCTCCTGTGTGCCCTGACTGGAATCAAACCAGGACTTCCACACACTGGGCCGATGCTCTACCACTGAGCCAACTGGCCAGGACCAATAAATAAAATCTTAAAGAAGAAAACACTGAAAGAAATCCAAAGATATTGACAATTTTTAAAACATATTTCAATGTCTAAGATGTTGGAATGTAAAAAACAAAACAAAGTGAAACAAAACAAACAAAGAAAACAAAACAAAAAGTTCACATTAGCATCAATGAAATATGATGTATTGATTTAATTATCACAACTTACTCAATAACAATAGTGCATATCTCACAGTAAGAGGCTGACACACATTTGGCATTGTAATTATGGGGTAGATAATATTAGCTGGGCTCATTCTGTGGATAAAAATGTGGGGTTCAGAGTCAATGCATTCCCATATATGCACACACAAATCACATCTCTTGCTACAGGCACACATACACATGTAAGTGAAAAGAAAAAATGCTCCCAGAGAACCCCAAGAGTGACAGTTCGTCTCCTCTAGAGCAGAGACTGGGGTTGAACAGGGTGGTGGGCAGGAAAGCTTGTTATATTGACATATTTTGACTTTTGACCAAAAAAGTGTTCACTTATGAACTGTCAAAAAGTGAAATAAGATAATAATTGTAAAAAAAGGAAATTGAAGACGGGAAGTCTCCCTCTGAGAGGTGAGACATGAATGGTTCTGCTCAACCCGGTTCCTAGTGCCTGGCCCACAGCGGGCCCCCTTCTGATGCAGAAGCATTTCAACGAAGTATTTCTTCTACTAGTATGTATATACATGTATTTATATAGTAACATATAAAAGGGTAGCTATAGATATAGTTTTCATTGTATTTTACTGATTAGAGAGAGATAGAGGAGGACAGAAAGAGAGGAGAGAGAATCGTTGATGTGTTATTTATTTGTGCACTCATTGGTTGATTCTTGTATGTGCCCTGACCAGGGATCAAACCCATAACCTTGGCAGATTCAGACGACATTCTAACCTACTGAGCTACCTGGCCAAGGCTAGATATACTTTTTTTTTTTTTGTATTTTTCTGAAGTGAGAAGCGGGGAGGCAGAGAGACAGACTCCCACATGCACCTGACCAAGTTCCACCCGGCATGTCCACCAGGGGGCGATGCTCTGCCCATTTAGGGCATTGCTCTGCTGCAACCAGAGCCATTCTAGCACTGGAGGCAGAGGCCATGGAGCTGTCCTCAGCACCCGGGGCCAACTTTGCTCCAATGGAGCCTTGGCTGCGGGAGGGGAAGAGAGAGACAGAGAGGAAGGAGAGGGGGAGGGGTGGAGAAGCAGATGGGCGCTTCTCCTGTGTGCCCTGGCCAGGAATCCAACCCGGGACTTCCACACGCCAGGCCGATGTTCTCCTGCTGAGCCAACCGGCTGGGGCCACTAGATATACTTTTTAAAAAACACTAACAAGAGTACACAATATACTGTTGTGAAATATTTTTTCACTTAATGCTGTAACTCAAAGCATCTTCCATATTGGTATTTTCAGCTCTTCTTTCTCTTCATTATTTCACCCATAGGAGTCCTAATCTATGTAGCCAAACTTCTAAGGACAGATCTTTGGATGTTGCCAACTTCTCCTCTCTTCCAAGCAAGGCTCCAGCGAGCCCTAGATTGAGAGGACAATGCCCTGTCCCCCCACATCCAGACAGCTGCCTTCTCTTTGCTAATGGGGTTTTGTTCCAATGTTTCCTTCTTAGAGAAGTCCTCCCCAACTGCCAAAGCCGAAGAAGCGCCCTCCCTTGTTATTTGTACGTTATTACCTCTGATCTCGCTCAGAAATCAGCAGCGGAGGCTCTGCAAGACTAGGGGCTTTGGGTGGCTCACTGCTGGATTCCCAACACCTGGAACAATGCCTGGCACAGAGGAGACACTCAGAAATTAGTTGAAAAAAAAATGGACTCGCTGTGCCTGACCTGTGGTGGTGCAGCGCATAAAGCTTTGGCACAGAATGCTGAGGCCGCCAGTTCCAAACCCCGGGCTGATGTGGTCAAGACACATAAGAGAAGCAACTATGATGCGTTGATGCTTCCCACTCCTCATCCCTGCTTCTCTCTCTCCTCTCTCTAAACTGAAATTTTAAAAAAGGTAAATGGACTCACTGTTGTTCACTTGAAGCCTCTTGTGTATTGAGATTCACGCTTATCAGAGGATGTAGAAATTCTAGGTAATCATGTATTAGGCATTCATTATCTTAGTCCTTTTCTTTCTTTTTAAAAAATGTTCATTGCTTTGAGACACTCACACACACACACACACACACACACACACACACACACACACACACACCACACACACACAAGCATCAACTTGTTCCATAGAGCTGTTCCATTGAGTTGTTCCATTTAGTTGTGCACTCATTTGTTGCTTCTGGTACATGCCCTGACCAGGGGTCGAACCCAAGACCTCAGCGACCCTCTGTCTCCTGAGCCATCCGACCAGGGTCAGCTTTCTTATTTCTTAAAACAGCCTCTCTGTCGGGAGCCGACCCACAACTGCTGGCTGACAAGGTCACAGCAGAAGAAGATCAAAAACTGCTGATTGACAAAGTCACAGCAGAGAAGACCAATGGCTGCGGGTTGACAAAGTCACCCAAAGGAGAGACACAACGATACTTCACCCTTTGACTTTTTAAATTAATCTGGCCTTATATCCCCCCTTTTTCTGGGTGTGTGATATTATTTGTGGCACAGGGATAATAGTACCGTGCTTTCCCTGTAGATTCGTAGTAATTTCTTTGGAAATGAGACAGAGGGTGTGAGTTCCACAGAAAAGCCTGTAAGTCCCTTGAGCTGGGCTCATAGACATAAGAGGCTGGCTATGATATCCCTCGTAAAGGGTTAAGTTTGTAGAAGAATTTCTTCTTAATCATGTTAGAAAGAATAGATTGTGACTTGTGAATGGGTAGGAGGCAGTGGCTGTGCACAGAGCGCCTTTCGGCCTTCACTTAATTCAACATTTTTCCTCCCTAGCCTTTTCATGTGATAGAGAAACATTCCTTTCTTCTTGCTTATTTGATCTGCAGATAGTGGTACACTCTGAGAAGAATAGAGTTAGAACTTAACTAGTGTTTAAATATAATAAATAAGTAATATTTGACTAGACAATAGTATCTTAGGTAAGGTATAGTAGAATGGCCCATTGTGTGGCCTAGGATGAGAGCGCAGTCGGCAAGAAAATAATGTTTTACTAAGAGAATTGTTATTTGACTAAAGGCAGTTACTGGGCTTTCTCAGTGAGATGTTCTCATGAGATTTATATACTTTCCAAGATTTTTTGATAATGAGAGGAATGTAGGGGAATCCATAGAAGTAATAACAGTTTATGTCTTCTGAAATTATGTTGCTACTAGGGTATCTTGCAAGTGCACTCTGTATATCTTTGGGTGAAAGCTACTCTTAATGTTATGTCAATTTCCTTATGAGCAAGCCTTTTAGAATCCTGTGAGAAAAAGTATAAACACTACATAAACTCAAGGCCATTTACCTGAGCAAGCGGTGGTCCATTGTTAGTCCTTAATGATTTCGTCTGCTAATCTCTCTCTGCCCCTTAACTCACAACAGCAGTAAAGTTAGTTAACTATTAGTACTAATACTTTAAAAGCTTTTACCGATGTTGTTATTGCTATTCAAGTTATTTTGTACTTTGAATGATTTGCTACCTGGTTTGTAATTTATAGATATAAATTAACTGTTATCTGAAAACATGTAAACATAGTGAAACAGAAGCAATGATTAATAACATGTAATTGTAACTCAGTGTGTGTGTATAAAAAGGGAGCTATACTAGCAATTGGCAGAGATGCCTGGCAGTAAATGCTAACTAGAGAATAAAGAGAAAGAAAAGAATTCGGCTCTCTCACTCGATTCGCGCCGACGCCGTCTCTTCCTGTGGGACCCCTGGATTCCCCCCGGGGCTGGACCCCGGCACCTCTCCCCACCACTAAGCAGAAAAGAAAACAAAACAACTCAGGTTCCTTCTTGATCTACTTCCCTCCTTCCCCTTGTGCACACACACCTGTCACATCCACTTCCCTGTGCCGCACTGAGTTCAGCAGGGAAAGAATGCCAACCTCACACCTGCTGCCTCTGCCCCCTTCTTTCTGCCTCTCTGGAAGTCAGGTGATCACCTATTAATACCAAGTCCCTCTAGGCAGCTCTTTAAAGAGACTTGGGCCAAAGCAAAATCCCCCCTATGAAATTTCATGCCTTAGGGACTGTTTATTGGGCCAATGAACATCCATGAGGAAGGAGATGGAAAGTCTATTGAGCCTACTGGTACTGCTGGTGTGTGTGGGTGTGCGTGTGCGTGTGCGCGCGCGTGTGGTGTGTGGTGAGATGGATAAGTATCATTTCCTGCTAATATTTCTCCCTGCTCGTGAAAGACCCACAAACCCCAGGAAAACATGTTCTGATCACGGGCACGAAGTATGGCTGCAGTTAAACCTCCTGTCAATCTGAGGAACTGAAGATAAGATGATTAGAATGGTGAAACATCCTATGTGCTAAACACCGTTCTAAATGCTTCCCCATGTTACTCGATTTGTTCTTCACAACACTAGAAGATACCTACTCTTCTCATCCCTATTGTACAGATGGGGAAACTGAGGTGCAGAGGGATTCTTTCAGAAGGCTTCTTGAGGGGGGAGTGGCCCAGACCAATTTGGATGTGGTGGTCCTCCTCCTGAAAGCTACTGCCTGAGTACCCAGGTCTCGTGACCCTGTGGCCTTTTCCAAACGTATCACTACTAAGCCTATCCTCCTGCAGTTTAAAATACATGAAATGGGAGTCGAGTGTCTGTCAAGGGGCGAGGCACATCGTGCACGCTGGTAAATGACAGTCCAAGCTGTTATGTTCAGCGAGAGGGACAACCAAGCTCATAGACACTGGCGGGGACTCGAAGGGCTAAGCTACATCGTGTACTTAGGACAGCCCCTGGGGCTTAAAAACCACCCAGTAAGTACCATTACTGTTATTGTTGTCTCTGTGAGCTTGCAAGAACTCCCAACGCATTTATAATATACAAAAGAATCTTCAGTACTGCATATATATATAGAAGTATATATATATGTATATATTAGTAAGTATTTAAGTATATATATATACTGCATATATATAGCAGTAAGTGTATATTGAATATATATGTGTGAATATATAAATATATATGTATATATATATACTTGTGGGTCTCGGGGAGAGCGTGCTCTGTGCTTAGTGTATATATATTATTTATATATAGTAGTAAAGATACTATAGAGATATAGTAGTGAAGATAGCTAAGGCGTTAGAGCTGCACGGTCCAATGCAGTAGCCAGCAGCCTGATGTAACTGAAAATTTTAATGAATTAAAATGAAACACAGGTAAACATTCCGTTCCATAGCCTCACTGGCCACATGTCGGGTGCTCAACTGCCCCTTGCAGCAAGAGGCCAGCCACCAGACAGACACTGAGCATTCCATCCCTGCAGAAAGTTCTGGGGACCACACTGCTTTAGCGGGTTTCATCTCCTGTTGTTATAGGAACCTCCTGAGAATGAGCTCACGAAACCTCCAGGACGCGATTGGGGGCCGGTTTCCTTACGATCTGCTTCTTCTCGATGAGGAAACCGCGGCTCAGAAAATGACCGCAGTGGTCTGAGGACGCCGCTGGGGTTTGAACCCAGGGCGGACCAGAGCCAGAGTCTTTCCTGCTCCTAACCTGTTCGCATCCATCATCTTCTGATTGACCTTATCAGTCCCGCTGGGGGTGCCTCCACTTCCCTACCTTCTGGAACCCCTCATCTTCTTCCGACCCCTCTTCCCCTCTCTTGTCTCCTCCCTCTTCCCTCTGACCCCGCCCACTCATTTCCTCAAACCCCGCCCCTCCGCACAAAGCTCCTCCCTCTACATTTGTCCCCGCCCACCAGCCAGAGCGCGGGGGCGGGGAGCGGCTGCTGCGGCCCCAGGTTGCGCAGGCGCAGAACACACCCTCCCCGGGAACCCCCACGCAGCCGCTGCTGAGTGCCCCCGGCCGCCTGCCAACCAGATTCACTGGTCTGCGGGGTGTCCTCGTGCAAAGTGTTAAGAGCTGGTAGCCTTGGTGTCCTCAGGGGAAAACCTGGGATAATAGTGCTCTGAGAAGTACTGCATTACCCATTTATTAATAAATATATTTTGTAATATTGTACTGCTAATAGAACACCATTTCTATATCTACTATTGCTGTTTATTATTAATAATAGATCGCTACTACTATCAATAATAAAATCGTAAGTCAGATATGACCAAGGTTATGGATGAGGCGTAGATTGGATAATGCCCCGGCCTGACTGAAGAGGGCACTGTATTTTCAGAAGAATTCCAGCCAGCAAGGGGAGGAGGGGTGTCTGTTATCTGAGAGAGGATTGTTCCCCTGTAACTCGAAAGCAACTCTGCCTTGCCGGGGTGGGGGTGGGGGGAGGTGTCCTGCCACGTTGCTGTGTTTCTGCCTGCGGGGCCTGTCTCCCCAGCTCTGAGGCTGAGGGTCTGGGCCCAGCCTTCTGGCCTGACCATTCCCAAGCGGGGAACCCAGGGCTGAGGAGGGGAAGGGGCAGGCTTGCGGGGTTCCTGCGGTGCTGGTGGCGCCCACCCCCACCTCCCACATCCTGTGCACCAGCCTTAGCCCTCATTTTGACAGTCCAGCCGATACCTGTATCTCTAGCACCTGACAACTATTTAAAACGACGTTGGTCTCTCTTCATGGCAAGTTTTATTTTAAAAAATGTTAACAGAACCAGAGAGACACTTGGGCGTCGGAAGGGACGACCATTACTGCCTAATGCTGAAAAAAAAATAAAGTTTTCCCCACTTCATGAACAACTTGGGAACTGCTACCATTTATTAACTTGGGGTTTTAGAGAAACTATGGGGGTTATGTGTGGTCGGGAAAGGAGGAAACCCACAGATGGTGACAACCTGACCTCTGGACTAGATCCAGATGTGTGTGACGAAGTGAAAATATCCCCACGTTCCCTAATGGGGCCTACCAACCGCTCCCTCCACTTTGTCACCGGGAAACAGACCCAGAGACACTCCATGCTTTGTCCAAGCTCATAGGACAATACGCTATGAGGTCAGTCTGGAGCCACAGTGAACGTGGCCACGTTCCCAGACACGAGACCTGTAGGGGCTTGCTTTCCACTGTGGCCATGCGCGGATGCTACGGAAGGAGAGCGTGTGCACCGCGGGGGCCTGTCCCCAGCGTCCCCATTTCTAAAACGCGTCTGGCCAGCACTTCTCTTGACAGCACGCGCTCGAATTCTGGCACGGCTGAGTGTGTGTGTGTGTGTGTGTGTGTGTGTGTGTGTGCGCGCGCGCGCGCGCGCATGACCGAGCTGCCTGTCTGCTTGCTTGCCTGCTGTGGATTCTGAGGTCCACGCCCCCCCCTTCACGCTAGGTGTGGATTCTCAGGTGCCGCGTGAGGTTGGTGTTCCGGCTGAAGGTTTTCCCACACTCGCCGCACGCGTAGGGCTTCTCGCCCGTGTGGATCCGCCTGTGGACGGTCAGCGAGGAGTTCTTGATGAACTGCTTCCCGCACTGGCTGCAGCGGTAGGGCCTCTCGCCGGTGTGGATGCGCTGGTGCTCGATGAGGTACGCGCTCTGGCCGAAGGCCTTGCCGCACTGGCTGCAGGCGTAGGGCTTCTCGCCGGTGTGGCCTGCCTGGTGCACCAGCAGGGAGGAGCGCCCCGCGAAGTGCTTCTGGCAGACGGGGCACGCGTAGGGCTTCTCCCCGGTGTGCAGGCGCTGGTGCTGCGTAAGCGAGGAGTTCTTGCTGAAGGCCTTGCCGCACGCGCTGCACTCGAAGGGTTTCACCCCGATGTGGAAACGCTGGTGCTGGATCAGGTAGGCGCTCTGGCTGAAGGCCTTGCCGCACCGGCCGCACGTGTAGGGCCGCTCGCCCGTGTGGTTCCTCCGGTGCAGCGTCAGCGACGAGCTCTTGTTGAAGGCCTTGCCGCACTCCCCGCACGCGTAGGGCTTCTCACCGGTGTGCGTCCGCCGGTGCTCGGTCAGGTGCATGTTCTGGCTGAAGGCTTTCCCGCACGTGGCGCATGCGTAGGGCCTCTCGCCAGTGTGCGTCCGCCGGTGCACGACGAGGTGCATGCGCTGGCTGAAGGCCTTGCCGCAGTCCCCGCACGCGTACGGCCTCTCGCCGGTGTGGACCCTCTGGTGCTGGGCCAGGGACGAGGTCTTCCGGAAGGCCTTCCCGCACGCGGGGCACGCATAGGGCCTCTCGCCGGTGTGCGTCCGCTGGTGCGCAGTCAGGTTCATGCGCTGGCTGAAAGCCCGGCCGCAGTCCCCGCACGTGTACGGCTTCTCCCCGGTGTGCACACGCTGGTGGATGGTCAGGGACGAGCGCTCGATAAACTGCTTCCCGCACGCGGTGCATGCGAAGGGCTTCACCCCGCTGTGGATGCGCTGGTGCTTTACCAGGGTCGAGCTGCGGCTGAACGCCTTGCCGCACTCGCTGCACGCGTGCAGTGTCTTCTCCGTGTGCTTTTTGGAGAGGGGAGAGCTAAGGCTTGAAGTCCCTACGTCCTTCCCACACCTGGCCAACAACGTGTGGGCCCCCCTTTCTCTCCATCCTTCCGATCTCGTTGGGGCTGGCATGTCGCTTCTGTGGACGAAGGCCTCCGATTCGTGACATTCAGGGGCTAACAACGCCTGGGAAATGTCCAAGCGCCCCAGACCGGTCCCTGCGCTCCCTGGTGGCTGCCCCACCCCGTCACCCTGTGTCCCTGGGGCACCATCCCTTGTGGGTCCTTCCACCACTACCCCCACCGATGGTCTGTCTTCGGAAACGTCGTCCTGTGGGTCGGATTCTTCCAGGTCGGTTCTAGTCCCCAAGTCTGAGGGGGAGGTGGGAAAGAGAAGAGGAAAGGCATCTTGTGAACAAGGCCGGGAGTGAGGAAGTTTGGAAGATAGGACAAGGCACAGGCCGAGGGCAAGGGACAGCCTGTCCTGGGGAAGCCGTGAGGAGCTGACACCGCGTGCTGTAGGGAGGTGAGCGGAGTGGGTGCCGAGGCGGCCAGGGGCGCTCAGAGCTGGGGGTCGGGCACATGGAGAGAGAGGGGAGGGAGGCACGCTTGGGGGCTGGAAGGAGCAGATCAAAGGGTCCGCCACACCCAGTGAGGGGTTACTGCACCTGGCTCCGGACCCCCACCTCTGCTCACCCGTCTGGCTCAAATCCCCTCCCCCTGTCCCGCGAATTTCTCCATTTCTATTTCAAGTCTATGGGGCTCTCCTGAGTTCAGGCTCTGCATCCTGGACCTTATGGCTTCGTCGCCAGCATTTAAATAAAAACTGGGAGACACCCTGGCCGGGTAGGTAGGTCAGTAGGTTAGTTCCAAGGTTGTGGGTTCCATCCCCCGTGAGGGCACATACAAGACCAACGAAGGCAGAAACGGGTGGAACCACAGATCACCGATTCTCTCCTTCTGTCTCTAATATCAATCAGTCAAACAATCGATGAATCAACAAATAAAAACTGTGAAATCTTACACAAAAATCTCATGAAAAAAAAAAGAATCCAGCTACACGGAACCCACCTTCCTCAAAGGCAGGAGAGTGGTCAGCACCTGCTCCCCTTCCGCATTTAAGCCCCCACTTGTCTCAGGACCCCTGAGTTTGAGACCCCTCCCCTCATGCAAGGGAGCTCTCTATGCGGTCTCTTCTCAATGCAGATGCCTCTGACATGGACGCCCCCACATTGGACCTCCCTCCCTCTGAGCTCTGCCGAGCAATAATCACAAGCCTACTGGGCAACCCTGATGGATACCGCAAACCTCACGCATCTGATGTGAAACCTGCGCTTTCAGAAACTCCACTCCCAAATCATAAGAAAGGAAGGCTCATCAAAAAGACTTAGCAAGGTAAGTCAGACACAGAAGGACCCCTTCCACTCACAGGAGGCATCTAGAACCATCAGATTCATGAGACAGAAAGTAGGGCGGGTGCTAGGAACTGCAGGGTGGGGGCGGGGTGGGGGGAGCTGTTGTTTTGTCAGGACAGATTGTCATTTGAGGACAATGAAAATAGTTCTGGAGCCAGACTAGGCAGTGGCGCAGTGGATAGAGCCTCATACTGGGACGCGGAGGACCCAGGTTTGAAACCCTGAGGTCACCAGCTTGAGTTGAGCCCAAGGTCGCTGGCTTGAGCAAGGGGTAACTCACTCTGCTGTAGCCCCCACCCCCCTTCAACACATATGAGAAGCAATCAATGAACAACTAAGGTACCGCAACGAAGAATTGATGCTTCTCATCTCTCTCCCTTCCTGTCTGCCTGTCCCTATCTGTCCCTCTCTCTGTCTCTGTCAAAAAATATATATATTTGGTTGATAATGCCAAACTGTCTTCCAAAAGAGTTGTCACATTGGCTCAGTGGTAGAGCGTGGGCCCAGCATGTGAATGTCCTGGGTTCGATTCCTGGTCAGGGCATATAGGAGAAGTGACAATCTGCTCCTCTTCCTCTCCCCCTTTTCTATTTCTCTATCTTCCCCTCCTGCAGCCATAGCTCGATTGGCTCGAGTGAGTTGGCCTCCAGCACTGAGGATGGCTCCATGGCCTCTGTTTCAGGCACTAAAAAAATGGCTCCATTGCTGAACAATGGAGCAAGGGCCCAGATGGGGAGAGCATTGCCCCCTAGTGGGCTTACTGGATGGATCCCGGTCGGGGTGCATGCGGGAGTCTGTCTCTCTGTCTCCTCTCCTCTCACTAAAAAATAAATAAATAAAAAAAATAAAGTGTAACTTTGTACATTTATTTCTATATCTATGAATTGCAAGCTCATAAGCTTGGGGTTCCTGTCATTCATTCAGTCTTTTTCTTATATATTCCTAGGAGCTCTTTATCTAGATATAATCCTCTGGCTGTTATACATGTGGTAAACACAACTCCCATTTCATCATCGACCAACTTTAATTTTAGCTTTGAGTAGAGTCATCTGAATTTTCTACCCAGTGACATCAGTCAACCTTGTCTATTTCTTTTGTCATCCTGAAGTGACAGGCAGAGGGGGAATAGCTCAGGGAAGCTGTCCCATTACCCAGCGAGACCAGGTTCCTGTAGTTCTCCAGCGTGACGTCCCTGTACAGGTCCTTCTGGGTGGGCTCCAGCTGCCACCACTCCTCCTGGGAGAAGTCCACCGCCACGTCCCCGAACTTCACGGACTCCTGTAAGAGGAAACCCACAGCCGCTCACCGCAGGACCCGCCTCACAGCGCTCCAGCGGAGCGGTCAGAGGGCCAAGGGGATCAGGAAAGGTTTGCACAGAAGGTATCTGAAGTGGTTCTGACAAGGTGCAGGGCTGTGAAGGGGCTGACCGCTCGGTGTTCTGGGCAGCTAAGGATACCGATATGGTCCCTGGATGGACAAAAGAAACACGGGAATGTTCCAAGCAGAAGGCCAGAGAGCTGAGGAATGGAAGGAAGGACTCAAAGGCAAAATGACCCTAACCCGCCCTCGTTGGGAAGAGCAGTTGGTTAGAGCACTGTCCCAACCTGCCCAGGTTGAAGGTTCGATCCCTGGTGAGGGCACATACAAGAATCAACCGGTGAATGCATACATAAGTGCAATAATAAATCGATGCCTGTCTTTTTCTCCCTCTCCTGTCTCTAAAATAATTTTTTAAAAAATCACCATAACCCAGTGAACTGACATGCACGTTAGGAGCCCACAGGGGCAGATACCTCGGTGGAATTCAGTCATTTGATGAGTTTACCGAGCCCCTGCAGAGCTCCAGGCACCGGGCTAGCTGCTGGTACACGGACACAGAAGGTTCCAGAACTAGCTCCTCATGAAAGAGGCAGATGGAGACACCCACAATGGACCCACCATAGAGTCAATACAACCATGGAAGTGAACCAAATTCTCTAGGTGCATAAGCAACGGCAGCCCTAGGGGTGTCCGGGCAGGTGTGGGCTGTGTTTGGGTCCTAGGGGGAGACTGTGGACAGGGCTGGCGGGAGGTGGGTCAAGGTCTGAGGCTTAAATGGAAGACTGGTCCCTGAGGACATTGATGCTCTGACCCTGTGAATGAAATAAACGTGGCTCCGTGTCATCCATCACAGCAGTAACATTACCTGTCACTCACTATGCAGTCGCTCTGTGCCAGGGACGATTCTAAGTCATGTTACCAGATGAATTCTGGGTTCAATTACTGTATTGAAGTCCTAAGTCTCAGCACCTTGGAATAAGACCTTATTTGGAAACAGGGTCATTGCTGGTGTAATGAAAGGCCGTGCCTGGTTAGCTCAGCAGTAGAGTGTCGGCCCAGTGTGTGGAAGTCTCAGGTTCAATTCCCGGCCAGGGCACACAGGAGAAGCCCCCATCTGCACATGTGGGAGTCTGTCTCTCTACCTCCATGCTTCTCACTTCAGAAAAATACAAATATATAAATAAATAAAACAATCACACCTCGCTAATAATACCAACGATGCTACTCAGAAAGAGGTCACGTGACATCAGCTATCACCTACCACGCCGAAGGTGTATACGATTTGTCATTTATATCCTATGAACATGATAAACACCTCGAGCAAGGCTGAGGCTTGGGGTGGGGGGGGTATAAACTGATTCAACCCAGAACTACGAAGACTTCTGAAAGGCCTTAAAAATACCCACCTTAACCTTCCTTTGCAAGGAATCACCCCTAAGGAAATCATACAAAATGCAAGGGAAAGATTTAGGTCCAGTTGTGTACATATTTTTTATCGAGAAATATTTCTTGCATAAAAAGACGTTTAGAGAAAAATACCACTGGCTCGAGCAAGGGGTTACTCAGTCTGCTGAAGGCCCGTGGTCAAGGCACATATGAGAAAGCAATCAATGAACAACTAAGGTGTCGCAATGAAAAACTGATGATTGATGCTTCTCATCTCTCTCCGTTCCTGTCTGTCTGTCCCTGTCTATCCCTCTCTCTGACTCTGTCTCTGTAAAAAAAAAAAAGAAAGAAAACTACCACACAGAGCCACCCACTAAAACATCATAAAACATCAGGGCGAGAGCGGGGGACACACACGAGTCCCTCTCCACATGAGTGCTCTCCTCCCGCTCCCTGGACGT
Source organism: Saccopteryx leptura (assembly GCF_036850995.1). Lineage (NCBI taxonomy): Eukaryota > Metazoa > Chordata > Mammalia > Chiroptera > Emballonuridae > Saccopteryx > Saccopteryx leptura. The sequence continues at coordinate 81,487,377 of NC_089505.1, read as the reverse complement.
TCAGTGCCAACCCCCCAATTCTGACGGCCACTTGTTTAGCACGGTGCTGTCCAGGGCCACTGCAGGGACCTTTGTCACACCTGATGGAACGTGCTTAACCCAGCACTTCCCCGGGTGCCCAATTGTGTCTCCTGAGAGTCTCCAGGGTAGGACGTGTCACTCCTGAGCTGCCCTATCCCCATGGTTGATAGAAGCCAGTGTCAACGCAGTACCCTCCCTCCTCAGACTGGACACAATGCCTAGGAGGCCGAACTGAGGGATTGGGCCCTGAGAGGGGCGTGGGCGGGCCAAGGGTCATCCCTGTCCGGAAGCCTGACCCTTAGGAAGGAAGTATAAAAAGGGTGATGACATGACTCACCAGGGCCTCGTCGGTCAGTGGCTGGGAGGCCATCCGTCCACTGCCCACGGTGATTGGGGAATGGCCAAGGGGGACAGGCAGGCTGTCCACATAGGGGTGAAAGAGAAAGGCACAGTGAGTGACCAGGGCGAGGCCCTCCCCACAGTGTAGATGGGACAGAGAGACACACCCACTAGGAGACAGGCAGACAGGGACACACACACACACACACACACACATATGTGTGCATATGAACGTATCTGTACATATGGCATGAGAGGCACTCAACAAACGTCTCTGATTCAATCCTCCTCACACCCTATGAGTCGGGCGCTATTTCCACTCAACCCCATTTCATAGATGAGGAAACCGAGGCCAAGAAGACACGAACTGGGATGGGAGCTGGGCCAAGCACGTTCAGGTCCAGGTGCTTGCTGTCCCTCAAGTGCGCATGTTACATCCACATACCAACACGCCCCCCCAACACGCACACGCATGCGCACAATGCCAGTCCAGAGTCAGAAGGGAAGAACAGGACCCTCTGCCCTTTCCCTGGGTCTGAGTGCTGGCCCCAAACACCCCAACACCACCCCACCTTCCGGGGCTCCCCCAGATCTTGTGGGGTTACTGTGAGACTCAAAGGACGGAGGCATGTACAGAGCCGGGAGCTGTGCAGCGCACAGTGGGAGCCATGTAGCACACAGTAGGAGTCCACATCAGGTGTTAATATCACTGCTGTTGTTAGTCGAGTGGGGTCCTAAGAGTGGGACGCAGCTGCTAGGGGGGGGGACTCTTGGGTGCAGAACTGAGAGGGTCTTTCGGGATGGTCTCCTGTATCCAGGACAATTTTTGGCACATGGGAGGCACTCACACATTGAATAAACAGAATAAACAAGCCAACTTCTAGTGCTGGCAAAGGGCACCAAGCCGGGGCCTCCCACACAGAGCTCTGCAACCTTTCAGGAAACTGAGCTGTTAGTGGACCAACCCGGCACCAAGCAACCCTGGTCCCAGGGCTCTCTGCCTGCCCATTGCTCCTGTTGTATAGGAACAGCGAGAAAGAGACCTTTTGTCACACAATTATTAGTAGCCGAAATAATTAGTCTTTATTTTAAAACTGGCAACCGCACAGAGACCTAAGTCATTTAAATCGTGCGGCCCCAAACACAGGGCCAGCTTTTAAAGACAAAATCACATACTGATTGGGGTATGGGAAGGCGGGGGGGGGGGGGGGGGGGGGGGAGGCAGCGAAGCATGGTACAAAAGCAATAAAACATATGCATTCATCTTGTTAATAAGCTCGTTAAATCTTACTGTCTTGTTCCAATGTTTATCTACAGGATCCATTTAAAGAAAAAGATATTTTTCACACACTAAGACCATAAGCTCTGAGGATGATATCACAGTAGTGATAAATGTTTCACATGCCTAACAAAAACATTTCTAAACATTCTAGGATAGACGACCCACCCCTAACTCCTCGGCAATTTGGCGAAATTAACTTCAAGGCTGGGGATAGGGAGTTTTAGACCTAAGTAAGTTCTGAGGTTCCTTAGAGTTTAAGAAGGAAAAGAAGCTAAATGAAGTTATTTATGCTGAGAGCCTTTTTTTCCTCCTATACATATTTCACTCCTAGAAGCAAAAACACCAACCAACCAACCAATGCAAAAACCCTGGAGACAACTTCAGTACCCATCATTAAGGGAATGGGAGGATAGATGACCAGGGGTCCAGTCTAAAATCCAAGGTCCCTTTCAGGGTGCAGAATTAGTTCTGCACCTGCGGACATATCCGTGGGTGGCTGGGCTTCTCAGCAGTTTCCCAGTCTCTGGGGAAGGCACCGTGGGGCGGAAGGGGGTGTTGTTAATTTTTTCCCCCATTGTATTCCTTTGAGTATGTCCCTGGGTACAGTGACTTCCTGATTTTTGAAACCGACTTTTTACAAGTGTATTCTTTCTGGACTTGCGGTTTCTGACTCTTACCCCTGCACTGTGAGATCAACAGGCTCCTTTTGCCAGACGTGCAAGCAACCACAGCCAATTAATCCAGGAAGCATGGTGTGCCCAGAGCCCCTGACACCTGACGAGGCCCTTGAAAATATTTCGTATCTTTTAAGATTATAGGGAAAATGAATCTAACCCAGCTGGATTTTATCTGTCCTTATTGCAATGAAATCACAACTATAATTTTTATTTTATTTAAAAGGAGGCCATGAAGACACAATGGTCCTGAAAGTGACATGCCCACAGCCAGGGGCTCCTCCTCCTATGTCCAAGCTTTCTGACATTTCCTTCCCTCTACTGTTTCTAAGGGGAAATCCTCACGGCAGCGGCATTGGGGGGCGGTCCTGCAATTTTGTATTAGATGAGCCACAAAGGAAAACAAGGATTTCCCCAACTGTGGGGCAGTTAAGTGTGGGGGCTGGGTGTCGAGTTGGAAGGTGATTCACTTCAAGTCTCTGCGCCTCAGTTTCCCCATCTGTAATATGGGGATTCTGAGGGTCTGTACTTCAAGAGTGACTGGGGAGGGAGGCCTATAAAATGCCCAGAACAGTCCCCTGAGCACCCAATACACACACACTTCCTGAACAAATCAACCCTGGTCAGGATGGAATAGGAGTGGAGGTGGGGGTGGGGGGTCTCTGAGGGGCAGAGACAGGGACAGGGGCAGGGGCAGGAAGGAGAGGGGGATCCCAGGCAAGAAGACAGGTAACCAGCCACAGGCTCACCTGTCCGGGCGTGCAGTCTCTCACACACGCTTTCTGGAGGGCGCACCTCCACACGGACACCCACAAATACTCAGCAATGTCCTGAGAAAGAGACACAGGTGGACACACAGAGGCAGGTGAAGACGCAGACAGGACAGGAGAGACGCGCTCCCACACCCACACCCAGAGACCGACAGGTACAAAGGAAAAGACTGGACACAGGTGGACACCTGGACGGCACCCTCACAGAGAGGCCATGGACAGAGATAAAGGCACACACGCACACACACACACACATGCACGCACACACTCATAGGTATCATCTTCACCCCGGTCCCATTCCATCAAGTCAGCAACAGCGTTTCTCTCCTCCCAGGAGCCCACACGCCTCTTCCTGGGCTCCCTCCCCCTCTACTCCCGCCCCCCCAACTCTCTCCTCCCCTCCCCACCCTGCCCGGAGCCTGACTCACCGCGCGGCTGGGTCCGGACAATGACCCTAAGGCAACACAAGGCCCCCCGCCCGCCGCACTGCGCCTGCGCGGACGAACCAACTACATTTCCCAGAACCCCGGGCACGGACATCTCCTGGGTGGGGGAGCTTCCCCGCTGCGTGCACCCGCACTGATTGACACAGAAGGCGGGCCTGTAAGGCGGGCCTGTTTCGTCTCCCAGATGCCCCCCCCCCCCCCCCCCCCCCCCGCACTGTGGTCCAAAGTAAAGTGACCAAGCCATAGTTCTTTTTTTTATAAGTTCCATCCTCCCTGGAAAAGTGTACTCCTACCTGTCCTTTTTGATATTGGAAGCCTCATTTGTAAATGTCTGTATTGGATGGATGCAGAGTCCATCCATTGCGTGTGATGTGACGTCTTTGTATCTAAATGAGTACTTTTTTCTCAGTTATTAAAAATAAACATGTAAGCATAATTACAATATAAAATATGACAAATGTTTTTATTATGCCCTGATCATACTATAGTGTAATATTGTTGCAATGAATACAATCTTTCTTTTTTTCTTCCATTTATTTTTGTCCTTTACATTGTAAAAAAGTTGGTCACCTTAGGGAGGATGAGGAAAGGAGGGAAGATGGGGAGGAGAGGAGGGTGGCTGAGAGAAGGGAGGGACTAGGTAGAAGGAAGAGGGATTTAAGGAGGAAAGACCTAGAAGGGAGAGAAAAAGGGTGGGAAGAGGCGGAAGAGTGAGAATGTAGGGGAGCGAGGGAGGGTAGGGGAGAGGAGAAGAGGGGGGAGGAAAAATTCCAGAAAAGGAGGGGGCTGTGGATGGAGGCTGGGAAATGAAGCTGAAGCCACTCTGTATTCTTCTGCACTCCAGCCAGGGGTCTTGGGTAAGCATCGCGAACCTGATAGTCATCTATGTATGTAGAAAATGTGTAAGGTATCCAGAAGAGATTCAAGGAAGCAGATGGTTATGCAAAGAAAAGTATTCACGTTGGGTAACATGAGTTTCTTTTTCATTTTTATTTTTTTGTATTTTTCCGAAGTTAGAAGCGGGGAGACAGACAGACTCCCATGTGAGCCCGACCAGGATCCACCCAGCATGCCCACCAGGAAGCGATGCTCTGCCCATCTGGGGCGTTGCTCCTCTGCAACCAGAGCCATTCTAGCACCTGAGGCGGAGGAGGCCGTGGAGCCATCCTTTGCCCCGGGGCCAACTTTGCTCCAATGGAGCCCTGGCTGCGGGAGGAGAAAAGAGGGGAAGGAGAGGGGAAAGAGTGGAGAAGCAAATGGGCACTTCTCCTGTGTGCCCTGGCTGAGAATCGAACCCGAGACTTCCACACTCTGGGCGACGCTCTACCACTGAGCCAACCAGCCAGGGCCGACATAAGTTTCCTATGGGCCAGCTACTGTACCTGGCGTGTTTCAATGAAAAGCTACTTTCCAGATGAGGACAGTGACACAAGAAGAGAGAGGTCACAGGAGAGAGCGGGGGTGGGAACGAGACTTCCAGGCTGGGGCCCTCTTACACCTAAACCACCAAGCCAAGTACAAAAGCATTTGCTGAATGAGTGACCACAAAAATGCAAACAGCCGCGACGTTGGTGGTGATTATGATTTCTTTAAATATTTTATTTTGAGGCCCTGGATGGTTGGCTCAGTGGTAGAGCATCATGTGGATATCCCGGGTTCAATTCCTGGTCAGGGCACACAGGAAAACCTACCATCTGCTTCTACACCCCTCCCCACCCTCCAGCTCTCTCCCTCTTTCTTCCCCTCCCCTAGCCATGGCTCTATTTGGATTGGTGCGAGAGATTGGCCAGGGGTGCTGAGGATGGCTCTGTGGCCTCCCCTCACGTGCCAAAAATAGCTCGGTGGGGAGCATGGCCCCAGATGGGCAGAGCACCGCCCTGTAGGGGGCATGCTGGGTGGATACCAATCTGGTTGCGTCTCAATTGAAAAAAAATTATTTTGAGATAAATGTAGATTCACATGCAGGTGTAACAAATAATATGGAAACCATACAGAGAGATTCCCCCATGCCCTTTATTAATAGTTCTCCCAAATGACATCTTGCAGTAACACAAATGGAGTTAATGTACACACTGTCAAGGTACAGAACAGTTTTAGCACTACTAGGAGGCTCTTCGTACAGACACCGACCGTCCTTCCTCAACCCCTATCATTACTTTGTTTTCCATAATTTTGTCATTTAAAAAATGTTATACAATAGTCTTTTTTTTTTTCTCATTGAGCATAATTCTATGGCGGATGCATCCAAGATGCTGTTTGTATGAATAGCTTGTTGCTTTATTGCTAAGAATTATTTTATGGTAGGGATGTACTGCAGTTTGGGTACCACATCTGGGATATTTCCAGGTACCACATCTGGGATATTTCCAGTTTGGAGCTATTCTACCCTCCTAACAAATCGTTAAGTGTATAATACAGTAGTGTTAACGACAGGCACACTCTTGCATTGAAGATTTCTAGCATTTCTTCATCTTGCAGAACTGAAACTAAACCTGTTGAACAAGTAACTCCCCACTTTCCACTCTGCCCAGACCCTGGCAACCACAATTCTACTCTGTGCTCCTATGTATTTGACTGGATTCCTCATATAAATGCAGAATTTAACTTTCTAATACGTCTGGCTTATTTCATTTAGTATAATGTACTCAAGGTTCAGCCGTGTTGCTGCATGTGTCAGAAGTTGCTTTTTTTTTTTTTTTTTCCCCTGAAGCTGAAAACGGGGAGGCAGTCAGACTCCCGCATGCGCCCGGCCGGGATCCACCCAGCACGCCCACCAGGGGGCGATGCTCTGCCCATCTGGGGCGTCACTCTGTTGCGACCAGAGCCACTCTAGCGCCTGGGGTAGAGGCCAAGGAGCCATCCCCAGCGCCCGGGCTATCTTTTGCTCCAATGGAGCTTCGGCTGCGGGAGGGGAAGAGAGAGACAGAGAGGAAGGAGAGGGGGAGGGGTGGAGAAGCAGATGGGCACCTCTCCTGTGTGCCCTAGCCGGGAATTGAACCAGAGACTTCCGCACGCCAGGCCGACGCTCTACCACTGAGCCAACCGGCCAGGGCCAGAAGTTGCTTTTTTTTAAGGCTGAAAAGTATAGTCTGTTGTATATGGACACCATATTTTCTTTATCCATTCATCCCTCAGTGGACATTTATAGTTGCTTCCACATCTTGGCTATTACGAATAATGGTGAAGTGAACAAGCAAGTGGAAATACCTATTTGAGATACTGACTTCAGTTCTCTTGGATCAATACCTAGGAAAGAAATTGCCAGATCATATGGCATTTCTATTTTAAATATTTTTGGAAACCAAAATGGTTCCCATAGTGGATGCATTATTTTACATTCCCACCAGCAGTGCACAAAGGTTCCCATTTCTCCACATCCTAACACTTTGTTCTGTTTCTCTCTCTTTCTCTCTCTCTCTTTTTTTTTTTTTTTTGGATGATAGCCATTCTGACAGATGTGAGGTGAGGTGATAGCTCATTGTAGCTTTAATTTGCATGTCCCTGATGAGTAATGATGTTGAATGAACATCTTTTCATGTATCTATTGGCCATTTGTATGTCCTCTTTGGGGAAATGTATATTCAATTCTAGTCTTGCCATTTTAAAGTTGTGGGGTTCTTTTTTTGGAAGGAGATCCTTAGATATTTTGGATCAAGATTCCTTTGTTACTTCATCTTTGCCTTGTTCTCAATACCCTTGTTTAAAATTTTTTTTAATTTATTGATTTCTAGAAAGAGAAGGAAAGATATTGATTTGTTGTTCCACTTATTTATGCATTCACGGATTCTTGTATGTGCCCTGACCAGAGATCAAACCCGCGACACTGGCTTATTGAGATGACACTCTAACCAACGGAGCTAGTGGCCAGGGCTCAGTACCCTTGTTCTTCTTGTTCTACTCAAGATAGTGACAAGTTTAGGCTATCTACATTTTTGTTCAAAGGAGGAAATACTCAGATTTTTAAAATACTGGTGTCAACTGATGTTTACATATTGATTTTATGAACTCCAAGAAAACAAAACAAGAAATCCTCAATGGTGCCAGTCCCAATTTTTAAATCACTGTCTCCTTTGGTACCATATTCATCATGGTTAGTGGCAAGAACAGTGGCCCACAGATGACCACCAACTGCCCTTATAAGAAGTATTCCAGAACATTCCATGAGGTACAAGCACTTTTGAGTTCCAAGCTCCTTGGATACAAGGAACACAGACACTTGGTATAAAGGCCATGTTTGGAGTGGGTGGTGGAAGTGTTCCTCTCTGTGATCTAAGAACTTATTCCCTCAACTCATCACATGGCTCCAATGTCTTACTTCCTTATCAAGGTCAGTCCTTCTGGGTAAAACGCCAGAAACATTTCTCAGTTCCTACCACAACTTCTTTCAGTAGCTCTGATGTCTCTTTTTTCTTATAAGGATACCATCCTGTCAGATTAGGGACCCACCCATATTACCTCATTTAACCTTAATTTCTTCCTTAAAGGCACTATTTCTAAGCACAGTCACATTGTGGCATAGGGCTTCAACACAGGAAATATTTTTTGGGGGGATACAATTTAGCCTATAGCAATCACTCTATAATTAAATATGGAATTTAAACAGCATCCCACTTTAGCAACCCATAAAAGGAGCCTCTCAATTTGGTTTTGAGCAATCATAACATTATGACTTCAGACAGTTTAAGACATCTTTCAACAGGTATAAAAAACCCTTAGTCAAAATTTTTTGCCTTGATACTAGAAGTTCATGAACTGAGTTTTAAATCACCCAGAGCAGTTCAATACCAGCATCAGATAGACTCTTTGGACTAGCATCCCCCTCCCTTTTTTTTTTTTTTGTGATAGAGTCCAAGAGGTAAGACAGATAGAGACTGACAGACAGATAGACAGGAAGGGAGAGAGATGGGAAACATCAATTCTTCATTACGGCTCCTTAGTTGTTCATTGATTGCTTTTTCATATGTGCCTTGACTGAGGGGCTACAGCAGACGGAGTGACCCCTTGCTCAAACCAACAACCTTGGGCTCAAGCTAGTGAGCCCTGCTCAAACCAGATGAGCCTGTGCTCAAGCTGGCGACCTCAGGGTCTCGAACCTGGGTCCTCCACATCCCAGTCCGACGCCCTATCTAATGTGCCACCGCCTGGTCAGGCGCATTCCTCTTCTTAAAAGCGTCATTATCCAGAACCCTAGACCTCTCTTCCTCTCAGATGACTCCAACTAAGAATAATTCACTTGGTTGTTTGCCCAGTGCCAACATCACTAGTTACTATTTTCCTAGGCTACAAAAGAAACAGGAGTCTCACTTGCCCCGTTTCACCCCCAAACTGATCTTTATCATCTCAAATTTTCTGAAGGTCCTATTGCCTATTATCCAATCTTCACACCCAATTCTGTATTGGTTAAGTTTGTTTAATTGCTAGAAAATGAGCAGTATGAGTCAGAAACGAGGTATTGTAACAATAATGGGTGGCTTGAGGGATTACAACCTTAGAAAGCACAAAATCAAAAGTCACAAGAACAACAGCATCACCCCCTTGAGAGTGTTGCACTGGACTACATAAATTCAACTGCATTTCAAAATCCAGAGAATCTGATCAACCAGGCCCATCAGAATCATATGGCAGGGATGGCCAGTTACTCCAAGGAAAAGAAGAGATGGTGTAGTCAAAAGGAGGAGGCAAGAAAAAACAGGCAAAGAAAAACAGAAAAATATATAATTTAGGTTTTATTTTTCATATCACAATTATAGAATACAGGTCTGAAAAAATTAATTTAGTATAGAAGTTATCTTTCTATGCCTATACATACATTTATATTTCTTTTTTTCAACTGCATAGTCCTATTGAATGAATACACAACAATTAACTTATCCATTTACCCTAATAGTTTACCACTTAAAAATTTTTTTTATGCCATTATATATATACCTACCTTTGTACACTTTGGTTTCAGAGGAATATTGATTCAAATAGTACATACATACAGCAACTTATGTAACTGACAATAGAATTGTCTTCTCACACATTCACCAAAACTGAGTATTATCCCTCTTTTGTGATTTAAAATCAATCTATTGAGAAAAAGTAGTTATGTCATCACTTGATTTTGCATTTTTCTTAATACTAGTGATACTGGATAATTTTTATTAGTATTTTTATTTCCTCTTCTTTGAACTGGCTGTTAGCTCTGTCCATTTTTCTACGGAGTTGCAGATGTTACTATTGCTGATTTGTAACAGCACTTTGAATATCGGGATTATTCTTGATTTGTTGCGAACATTTTCTTTCAGCCTCTCATTTGTCTATTAACTTTGACTCTGATGTTTCTCACATAAAAACTAGCTCCTGGGCTATGTGCAGTACTTAAGAAGGTCTGCCTCAAGCCAAGATTATAAAAATATTCTAAGTTTGTCTTGTATCTTTCTATATGAAGTTTACATCTTTAATCTTTCAGAGCTCCATTAATGTGCCAGGGGTAGATCTATGTCTCTCCAGAAAGATAAGTGTCCCACTGCCATTTAATCACTACATTTCTCCCACTGCAATGGAGAATCCTTTTTATCACATATAAATAAGGAGAGTCCAAAGCCTCCACACATTCTGGATAAGCCCGCCCATCTCCTAGCTTTATGATGAAGAGGGAATCCCAAAGCTTCACTTTCTAAAAGCTGTGTCTTCTATTGGCCCTGGCCAGTTGGCTCAGTGGTAGAGTGTTGGCCTGGCGTGCAGGAGTCCCGGGTTTGATTTCCAGCCAGGGCACACAGGAGAAGCGCCCATCTGCTTCTTTACCCTTCCCCCTCTCCTTCCTCTCTGTCTCTCTCTTCCCCTCCCGCAGCCAAGGCTCCATTGGAGCAAAGGTGGCCCGGGCACCGAGGATGGCTCCATGGCCTCCATCTCAGGCACTAGAATGGCTCCGGTTGCAACAGAACAACACCTCAGATGGGCAAACATCGCCCCCTGGTGGGCGAGCCGGATGGATCCCAGTCAGGCACATGTGGGAGTCTGTCTCTCTGCCTCCCTGCTTATCACTTTGGAAAAATACTAAATAAATAAATAAATAAATAAATAAATAAATAAATGCTGCGTCTTCTAGATAAGAGCTCCTCTCACCCGGCCCTCTGTACTGCCACCGGCAGCAGTCACAATGGAACCTAAGAGCTCTGGTGCTCCAAGTAAGAGAACTACTCCAGGGTTCAGAGGAACTACACCAGAGGACAGAGGATTTCTTTGTGGGTTATGAAAATGTCCTAAAATTAACTGGTGACCATTGCACAACTCTGAACATAGTCATTGACTCGTATACTTCAAATGGGTGAACTATAACGGTATATGAATTATATCTCAATGAGGCTGTTTAAAAAAAAAGAAACAAAAATACCCTCCGGCCCTGGCCAGTTAGCTCAGTCGGTTAGAGCATCACCTGAAACCCAGGCCGCAGGGGTTTCATCCCTGGTCAGGGCACAGACAGGCAGCGATCACAGAATGCACAGCTAAGTGGAACAACACACAGATGCTTCCCTTCCCCCTTCCTCAATCTGTCTCTCTACAAATCAACCAGGAAAAAACAAAACAAACAAAGAAACAAACTCTCCACCAGCCTCTGACTCACTATTGCTAAACTGTGAATACAACTCAAATGATTCTTGCTAAACAGTCAGTTTTCTCTTCCTGCAACATTCAGAGCCTAACTATCAACCTTGGGAGTATCGACACTATCCTCATCATCCCCTTTGTAACTGATGGTTGTGCCTCTGGTTCTTCCCTCTCCCCTCCCTCCTCTCATGTGTTCTGAGGGGGTAGGAAGGCATTCCTCCCAAATTCTCTAGCTCCTTCTTTAGATGAGTTCTCACCATGGCACATCACATACCACATAGTATGTGTATCAATTTTTTGTGTCTTCCCCCCACTGATCTGTGAGGACCAAAATTCATTGCACATTCTGCACCCTGCTGTATCCTCACAGCACCTAAAATGCTGGCACATAAGTGCTCAATTCATGTTAACTGACTATTGATTGGCTTCTCAACTTAAAAATATATTGGAAATTTTATTGGACCATCAGTGAATTTACATACTTAACATGGGAGAAACATCTTTGCCTGAGTCTTTCTATAGAGACGTGTCTAGCTTTAAAAAATGTTTATGTTTTAATGTATACATTTCTAAGCTAATTGTAGTATATATGTTTCTCTGTTTGAGTATCAGTCTTCAGTGTCATAGAACAAGATGAGCAACTTTCTACTGTATGTATCTTACGCTCCGGAACAACAGAAATATCCCAGGAATTTGTCGTGGTGCATTTCTGCAGGTCAAAGTGTTGAACTGCTCCTTTCAGTTTATTTCACGGCTATGAGTCTATGTGCATTTTCTAGCTTGTTTTGAGTTTGTTCTTAATACTGTGTCCTGCCTAGTCCTACATTCAACCAAATGCTTTTGTTCTGATTGGCCTTGACTCCCTTCACACAGAGGGAAGCCACCATGTTACTGGTGTTGTCACAGAATCTTTCAGTTCTGAATGTGTCCTTCCTTCATCCATACAGACAGAGTAAAGTCCTCTGTCTGCTCTACAATCTGCAGGTTTCTTAATCCGACCAGTGGGTTCATTTTATTTGCAGCTGTAAGGTAACCTCTACCTTCAGGGCGCTAATGACATGCCTGGATTATGTGCTAATAAGCCCTTTAAATGGATCATTGAATCTAGTCTTTAAAATGTATGTAACATGAAAATAGAATTTTATTTTTAAGAGCTGAAGCTGGCTACCGTGCTAAAATTATGCAGCTGAGGGGAGCAAGAGGGAACATGGCTCTGATGCTACCGCACAAATCTCAGAAGGTGTGATAATGGGATGTAGACTGGGAACAAGTGGATGGATTCTAGGGGTATTTAGAAGATGGAACCTCAAGGACTTGGTGGTATGGAGGTGAGGAGGAGGGAAGAACTGAGCATGACTTTCCAGTATGAATTCGCTGATGGTGTGCAAGGTGCACCCCCTGCCTGAAGGCTTTCCCACACTCCTTGCACTCATAGGGCCTTTCCCCAGTGTGGATTCTCCGATGGAGTGTAAGATGCGCGATCTGGCTGAAGGACTTGCTGCACTCCTGACACTCGTACGGCTTCTCTCCAGTGTGAATTCTCTGATGCAGAGTCAGGGACTTACGATGGCTGAAGGCTTTCCCACAGACAGTACACTCATAAGGTCTCTCTCCTGTGTGACACCTCTGATGACAAATCAGGGATGCCCTCTGTCTGAATGCCTTCCCACATTCGAGGCACTCGTACGGTCTTTTTCCTGTGTGGAGTCTCTGATGTTGAACAAGATAGGAACCGTCACTGAAGGCCTTCCCACATTCGACACATTCATAAGGCTTCTCGCCGGTGTGGACCCTCTGGTGCTGAACAAGGTGTGCAATTTGACTGAAGGCCTTCCCGCATTTGATACATGCATAGGGCTTCTCCCCGGTGTGTATTTTCTGATGCTGTGCAAGGTGTGCATTCTGGCTGAAGGCCTTGCTGCAGTCCTTACACGCATAAGGCTTCTCTCCTGTGTGCACCCTCTGATGGTGAGCGAGGTGTGTGCTCTGCCGAAACGCCTTCCCGCACTCCTTACATTCGTAGGGCTTCTCTCCAGTATGAACTCTTTGATGGAGAGTAAGAGAGCCGCGGTGGCTGAAGGCTTTCTCACAGAGTGCACACTCATAGGGTTTCTCTCCCGTGTGAATTCTCTGATGCACGGTCAGGGATGAACCGTGGCTGAAGGCCTTCCCACACATACTACATTGGTAAGGTCTCTCTCCGGTATGGATTCTTTTATGCTGAATGAGTCCTATGTGATCTGTGAAGGCCTTTCCACAATCGATGCAGTCAAAGGGTCTCTCCCCAGTGTGAAAGTATCTCCGATGACGTAGAAGAGAAGCATTCTGCCTGAAGCTTTTCCCACAGTCGACACATTCATAAGGTCTCTTTCCACTGTGAATTCTTCGATGGTGGGCCAGGGATGAACAATCACTGAAGGCCTTGCCACACTCAGTGCATTCATAGGGCTTCTCTCCCGTGTGCACCCTCTGGTGCTGAGCAAGGTGTGCAAGCTGACTGAAGGCTTTCGCGCACTGCTTACACTGATACGGCTTTTCTCCGGTATGAACTCTCTGATGTTGAATAAGATGAGCATTCTGAGTGAAGGCTTTCCCACATTCGGGACATGCGAAGGGTTTTTCTCCTGTGTGGATTCTCTGATGTTGAGCGAGGTGCGCACTCTGGCTGAAGCTTTTTCCGCACTCCATACACTCGTAGGGTTTCTCTCCGGTATGAATTCTTTGATGAAGAGTAAGGGTGGAGATTTTGCTGAAAGTTTTCTCACAGTCTTGACATTTCAGAAGTTTCTTTTCTCTGTGGACTTGCTTGTGTTTTCTGACCAATGAATGGGTTTTTACGTTTCCCTTGTCTGTGTCGAAATTGTCTATTCTCTCTTCCGTGGGAAATATGTGTTTCATGTAAGATAATGTATTCAGATGAAGAACTGTCCTCAATTTGTTAGAGTGGTCTCTTTTCTCAATAAATGCATCTGTGTGACTGATTGTCTCTTGCCTAAAATGTGGCTTCTGACTTACCAGCTCCCTTTCAAAGAGGTCTTTACCTTTATACTTATCCCCTAAAGTGGAACATGGATGGTTATCATAGCTTGTAAGCCTTTCTGTTATCATTACCTGGGATAATTTTCCTTCATAAATGTCCTGGTTTGGAGATAATCCTTTCGTCATCCACACGTATTCCAAGTCTGAAAGACATTAAAAAGCAAATGTCTCCTTTATTTAATGTTAGAATGGAAGCTTCCCAAATAAAATGAGCTGAATCAAACAGTTACTGAAGCCCACAGAGGTTAATTTTTTTGAAAGTTCTTGGATGAAGTTAGGCAATGAAAAACATTTCTAGGATAAAGCCTCCTTGGCTATGGTATATTATTTGAAAATGACTTGTAAGATTTTATGTGAACAGTCACAACTGAGATTTGTCTGTGATTTCCTTTTTGGGTGCTGTTTTAGTAAGATTTTGGTATCAAATGTTATGCTGTCTTTATTAACACATTCTTTTCCAAGTTCTTTTTAATTCTCTGTCACAAAATATTTTAACCAATGTTGATATTTTTCCTTAAAGGTTTCATAGAATTTATTTGTGCAACTATTTGGAGTAGCTGCTTTTCTTGGGGAAGTCAGTTCTTAGATAACTTTCTATATTTCTTCAGTTGTAATTGATCTGTTGAAATTCTCATTTCTTAAAATATTACCTGTTTAATCTAACTTTTCAATTTATTTATAGAGAGAGTTGAGGAAAATAGATCCATATGATTCTTTTAAGTACTTTTGCATTGTTGGTTATTTATCATTATTTCTTTCTCTTCTTGTGTTTTCTCTCAATCTTGACAGTTTATGTTTTATTGATATTCTAAAGACGCATCTATTGACTTAATTTCATATCTGTTTTCTAATTCATTTACTCATACTTTTTGTTCTAGCAGTATAACAATATATAACTTATTTAGGTTTCCCTTGAGATTTATTTTGCTCTTTTTCTAATATCTTAAATTTGATTATTTTATTTTTTTTCTTAAGTGAGAAGCAGGAAGGCAGAGAATTGGGCAGAGATTTCTGCCTACAGCCACACCAGGATCCACCCAGCAAGCCTCCTATGTGGTGAGGCTATGCCCATCTAGGGCCGTTGCCCCACTGCTCAGCAACAGAGCTATTTTAGCGACTGAGGTGGAGGCCATGGAGCCATCTTCAGTGCCTAGGCCAACTTGCTCTAACCAAGTCATGGCTGTGGGAGAGAAAGAGAGAGACAGAGAGGAAGGAGAGGGGGAGGGGTGGAGAAGCAGATAGTCGCTTCTCCTGTGTGTCCTGGCTGGAAATCGAACCCGGGACTTCCACATGCTGGGCTGACACTCTATGGCTAAGCCAACTGGCCAGGGCCAAATTGTTCTTTGTTTCTTTTTAAAATATTTTAATATTGACTTGATTTTACAGAGAGAGAAGGGGGTGGGGGGAGCAAGATGAATCAAGTTATAGTTGCTTCACTTTATATTTTTTATTCCTTTTATTTTCCTTTAAATTTTATTTATTGATTTTGACAGAGAGGGTGACAGAGATGGGTGGTGGCACAGTGAATAAAGCATTAACCTGTTCCTGTTTGTGCCCTGAACTGGGATCAAACTGGAAACCTCTATGTATCTGGACAATGCTAACCAACCTACTGAACCAGCCAGGGCTAGTTGCTTCACTTTAATTGTTCACTGGTTGCTTGTTGTATGGGCCTTGATCAGGTAAGCCCAGGGTTTCAAACCAACGACCTAAGCACTCCAGGTCAACAACCCATCCACTGTGCCACCACAGGCCAGGCTTCACTTTGATTCTTAATTCATTTTTCACATTATTTATGAACATACATCACTAGGATTATTAGTGACCTACCAACAGTTCTCTTCTTGAAAATACGAGAACTGAAAACAGGAAAGGGCCACACTCCAGCCACAGAACAAACTGGAACCCTCTCACATGAGGCTCATTTCCCTGCACTGTATATCTACAAGCTGTTAACTAGTTTTCTCTAGACCAGAAAAATAGCTTTCAAGCCAGGCAGGGAAAAATAAATAGTTAAGTTTGAAGAGCCTGACCAGGCAGTGGCACAGTGGATAGAGTGTCGGACTGGGATGCAAAAGACCCAGTTAGAGACCCCGAGGTCGTCAGCTTGAGCGAGGGCTCATCTGGTTTAAGCACAGCTCACCAGCTTGAGCCCAAGGTCGCTGGCTTGAACAAGTCAGCTGAAGGCCCGCGGTCAAGGCACATATGAGAAAGCAATCAATAGACAACTAAGATGTCACAATGAAAAACTAATGCTTCTCATCTCTCCGTTCCTGTCTGTCTGTCCCTGTCGATCCCTCTCTCTGACTCTCTCTCTCTCTGTCTTTGTAAATAAAAGAAAAAAAAAAGTTTGAAGAAAAATAAACTGGGCCCAAAATCCCAATGACTATAATAAAAGTGAAAGATGATCAAGACACAGGAGGTAACATTAATGAGTAACTTACTCATCTTTCATACGAATATCAAAGATGATATTAGGGGTCTCAAGTTGGTGAATTTTAAAATACAGATTTAAAAATACATACAGACATGAAAGTAACAACTTGGGGCCTAAAACACTTTACAATTCAAAGGCTGGGATAGTGTGAAAGAGGAAAAAACCACATATAAACAACAAAAGAAGAAGAAATAACAACAAAGAAGAGAAACAACAGAACTATACTTGTAAACCCAATAAACACATATTTTCAAAACAGGAAATGTTTTGCCTGATGAGTGGTGGCACAGTGAATAAAGCATGGACACAGAATGCTAAGGTTGCTGGTTTAAAGCCACAGGGTAGCTGGCTCTGAGCATGGGCTCATCAGCATGGAGTTCCTGGCTTGAGTGGGGGATCGTCCACATGATCCCAAAGCTCGCCAGCCTGAGCCTGACCAGGCGGTGGCGCAGTGGATAGAGCGTCGATCTGGGACGCAGAGGACCCAGGTTCGAGACTCCAAGGTTGTCAGCTAGGGCATGGATTCATCTGGTTTGAGCAAGTGGTCGCTTGGTCTGCTATAGCCCCCAGTCAAGGCACATATGAGAAAGCAATTAATGAACAACTAAGGTACTGCAATGAAGAATTGATGCTTCTCATCTCTCCCTTCCTGTCTGTCTGTCCTTATCTGTCTCTGTCACATGTTATAAAAAGCCCAAGGCTGCTGGCTTGAGCAAGGGGACACTGACTCAGCCCCAGTCAAGGCACCAAATTGAAAGCAACTACGAATTAATGCTTCTCACGCTCTCTCTCCCTTCCTGACACACTCTCTTCAAAAAAAAGAGAAAGAAAAAAAGGAAAGGAAACAGATTGGGATTTGTGGGAAATCGGGAAAGGTACAAGTGGTACATCACACCAGTGAGGAACAGAAGATGCATTTTAAACAATGGGGGTTAGTTTTAAAAAAGAGAAAAAGATTAAAAAAAAAAACAACTCCAGAAATAAATAAAAATGGGAGTTAGAATAAGATGTTAGAAAGTGGGAGGGATTTTGAGAAGTGTTTTCCAACAAGTCTTAGAAGAAACATTTTGAGGATGGTTTCCCCAGCACTAGTAATCCTGCACCTACCTGGGCACAGGCCTCCTGGCATCTCTCCATTCATCGTCCAGGGCTCTCTATCTTGCTCCAGTAAGGAGATCACATCTGGTTTAGAAAGGGAAAGACCTGTATATAAGAAAAGATTAAAAAATTGGCTATGGTCTAGCTATTCCAGAACTATGCCCCAGTCCAAATGGTATTGAGAGAAGAGGGATATTGTAGAAAAATGCTGATAAAGGTATGAGCGGCTCTGGCCGGTTGGTTCAGTGGTAGAGGGTCCGCTTGCTGTGTGGAAGTCCTGGGTTTAATTCCCAGTCAGGGCACACAGGAGAAGTGACCCATCTGCTTCTCCACCCTCTGCCTTCTGTCTCCCTCCTCTCTCTCTTTCTCTTCCCCTCCCATAGCCATGGCTCAAACAGTTTAAGCAAGTTGGCCCCAGGCACTGAGGATGGCTCTGTGTGGTCTTGCCTCAAGCACTAAAATAGCTCAGTTGCTGAGCAACAGAGCAGCGGCCCCAGATGGGCAGAGCATTGTCCGGTAGGGGGCTTGGCAGTCAGGGTGCATGGGGGAGTCTATCTCTGCCTTCCCACCTCTCAGTTTATAAAAAATAAATAGAAAGGTATGAGAGATGACTGAGGTGAAAAGAAATCCCATGGGGAGGTGAAGGAGGCTGATCCTCTTACCCACAGACACCAGGTTCTGGTAGTTCTCCAACATCACTTTCTTGTACAAAGTTCTTTGAGCAAGATCCAGCCATTCCCACTCATCTTGGGAAAAGTCTATGGCCACATCTGTGAAAGTCACTAAATTCTGAAACGACACAAATGTATACTCTTGCTCAGTCAGTGTTCGTGTCCCCACACAGCTGGCTCTAGGATAAAGGATTACTATACTGTTCTCCTTTTGGGGAAAACTCAACTATGTACATTAGTAACTGTACTGGGGGTCTAACTGATCCAGCTGTGTGGCAGTTACTGGAAATCGTTTTTGCCTAGTTATATTGTACCTATTAGGGAAAATGACAAAATATGAAAGACACTCCCTGCTGTTAGAGCACTTACAATTCTATGAAATTTAAAAGCATTTATTTAAAAACTTGACTGTGGGCCTTGGCCAGTTGAATCAGTGGTAGAGCATCAGCCTGGCATGTGGATGTCCTGTAATCAATTCCCAGTCAGGGCACAAAGGAGAAGGAGAAGTGACCATCTGCTTCTTCACCCCCTTCCCCCTTCTCTCTCTCCAATCCCACCTCCCATAGCGATGGTTCTATTGGTTGGAGTGAGTTGGCCTTGGGCACTGAGGATGGCTTTGTGGCCTCTGCCTCAGGTGCTAAAAAGAGCTCGTTTGCTGAACAAGAGAACATTGCCCCAGATGAGCACCCTGGTGCGCATGCTGGGTGGATCCTGGTTGGGCAAATGCGCGAGTCTGTCTCTCTGCCTCCCTGCTTCTCACTAAAAAAAATAAATTAAAAAAAAAGAAAAGTTGACTGCATTCAAAACAGTATCATCAAGTATTAAATTATTTTATCTATGTTAGTAGTTATATAACCTTTCTACATGGAGAAATTAAAGAGCTTGAGCTCTGGGACTACAAGGGAACGTGTGAAGGATGCAGACTTGATGAACATGCTTCCAATCCACTAAGAAATCTTAGGGTTCCTTTTTTTTTTTTAGGTGAGAGGAAGGGAAATAGTGAGGCAGACTCCTTCATGCGCTCCGACCGGGATCCACCTGCATGCACTCTGACCGGGATCCACCTGGCAACCCCTATCTGTGGCCAATGCTCAAATCAACAAAGCCATTTTTAGTGCCTATAGCTGACTCCCTTGGACCAACCGAGCTATCCCCAGCGCCTGGGGCCATGCTCGAATCAACTGAGCCACTGGCTGAGGGAAGGGAAGAGAGAGAGAAGAGGGAGAGGGAGGAGGAGAAGCAGATGGTGGCTTCTCCTGGGTGCCCTGACCAAAAATTGAACCCAGGATGTCCATATGCAGGGTGGACGCTCTATCCACCAAGCAACCGGCCAAGGCCAATTTTAGTGTTCTGAAGATGTTAAGAGGTGTGTTTAAAAAAATGAAAGGAAAAAATGCCTGGCAACATTCTTTTACTTCCAAATAAAATATATTTGAATTAGAAGAGAAATGTCTAGCTCAACAGTTTTTGCCCCTGGGCCAGATTAGAAAGAAAACTTTTTCACGGGCTGGACGAAATACTAAAATTAAAATATTTTAAATACAAAAACGATTCATTTAACAAAATTTTATTATGTAATTTGTTTATGAATAAATGTGAGTGAAAAAAATTTAAATATACAATATTATTTTAATAAAAATATAATTACAGACTGTATAAATATCCAAACTGTATCGCAATCAATCGAAACAATATTTAATTAATAGAATGAGCTTGAAGGGGGTTATATCGCAAATAAAACAATTATTTCGTTTTACAAACAGCCTGGACACGTTTTCAGTTATCAACTGCAGCTACTGTCTATGCTACAATGCTACTTGATTCAGCACACTTGACCACAAAAATAACAAATTGTTTGACCTTGGGTGCGCACTGGCAAACTCCACCTAAAAGAATGTAGGTTTCACATCGCCGCTAAACGTCAAACAGTTCATATCAAGTACAGACGAGTACACAAGTTGTAAATCTCTATAATGGAATTTTTTTTAAAAATAAAGAAGTATCACGAATCCATTCAACCAATTATTAGAAGTTAACCCTAGATTAGTCACACGCAGAATTCTTTTCCGTGTATCACTATCTTCTTAAATATCTCAATTTCCAATAATCAAAGACGCTTCCACTTCTGAGTAGCTGAGATTTTAAAGTAGTGGAGAATATTAAAAATTTAATCGCGGGCCGCATAAACTCATTATGCGGGCCGGATCTGGCCTGCAGGCTGTATGTTGGCCATGCCTGGTCTAGCTTGACTACATGGTGGCGCAGTGGATAGAGCATAGCCTGGGACACTGAGGACCCAGGTTCGAAACTCTGAGGTTGTCGTTTTGAGTGCAGGGTTGCTGGCTTGAGCACGGGACCATCCAGCTTGAGCATGGGGTCACCGGCTTGAGCACAGGATCTTAGACATGATCCCATGGTCTCTGGCTTGAGCCCAAAGGTCACTCACTGCCTTGAAGCCTAAGGTTGCTGGCTTGAGCAAGGGGTCACTTGCTCTGCTGTAGCCCCCCGGTTAAGGTACATGAGAAAACAATCAATGAACAACTAAGGAGACTAAGGAGCTGCAATAAAGAATTGATGCTTCTCGGCCCTGGCCGGTTGGCTCAGTGGTAGAGCGTCGACCTGGCGTGCGGGGGACCCGGGTTCGATTCCCGGCCAGGGCACATAGGAGAAGCGCCCATTTGCTTCTCCACACCCCCCCCTTCTTCCTCTCTGTCTCTCTCTTCCCCTCCCGCAGCCGAGGCTCCATTGGAGCAAGGATGTCCCGGGCGCTGGGGATGGCTCCTTGGCCTCTGCCCAGGCGCTAGAGTGGCTCTGGTTGCGGTAGAGCGACGCCCCGGAGGGGCAGAGCATCGCCCCCTGGTGGGTAGAGCATCGCCCGTGCCGGGTGGATCCTGGTCGGGTGCATGCGGGAGTCTGTCTGACTGTCTCTCCCCGTTTCCAGCTTCAGAAAAATACAAAAAAAAAAAAAAGAATTGATGCTTCTCATCTCTCTCCCTTCCTGTCTGTCTCTCTCAAAAAAAAAAAGAAAAAGAAAGAGATAGAGATAGAGAGAGAAGGAGCACATTTAGTAAGTTGTTTTTTGATGATCTGCTGAGCAGTATCAGGAGAGATCATATGAGGTAAGCACATGTAAAACAACATTTTGTGTTACATAGGCTGAATTTCCTAACCACAGGCTCTAAAAAACAAGTTCTATTTCTGATTTTTTGGCATTTTACCTGGTAAAAAAAAAAATTGGCCTTGATATAAGCTGCTTGTTGTGTTTTTGATATAACATAAAAACCACTTCACTGTTCTGAGTTGTCTTTCCTCCATTTCCTTCAGGAAGCAACTCAGGAAGCACTTACTGTGTGATCCATATCCTCCCAACCCCTCCTCCCCAAGGAGGCAAAATGGAGCTACAGTAAAGTCAATTTTCTCTCACTAGACTGTGGCCTGTCACAGAGCTTCACCAGTACAGAGGAAGGGGCACCTGTTTCTTTTTCTTTGTGACCAAGACAGAGAGGGACAGAGGGACAGACAGACAGGAAGGGAGAATGAGAAGCATCAAGTCTTCATTGCAACACCTTAGTTGTTCACTGACTGCTTTCTCATATGTGCCTTGATGGGGGGGGGGGGGGGGGGGCTACAGCAGAGCAAGTGACCCCTTGCTCAAGCCAGCGACCTTGGGCTCAAGCTGATGAGCCTTGCTCAAACCAGATGAGCCAACCAGATGAGCCCGCACTCAAACTGGCGACCTTGCAGTTTCAAACCTGGGTCCTCTGCGTCCCAGTCTGACGCTCTATCCACTGCGCCACTGCCTGGTCAGGCAGGGGCACCTTTCTCTAATGCACCCAAAGGTGCTTTGATGGGCTATTAATGACCCTTTCCCACTGCTCCACAGGAAGTCTTCCCTCTACATGCAGCATTAATCATGTCGTACAAACAAATGTTTGCTGCCTTTTCATTTCTCCAACAGATTGCAAGCTCCCTGAGAACCAGGATGGGGACTTAAGAACTAGGCAGACTGTGGCTCTCAAACTTCCTCCAAGGACTGTATTTCTGCGCAGCCAGATACTTACAAAACGACTGAGTCCAAGAGAAGGGCTCAGGTGGGTCATTTCTTGAATGAAGAAAAAACAAATAGGAAGAGGAAGGAGGAAGCTCTGAGGTGACACTGAGCTGTTGAAAGTCTATCCCTGTGACCTCATCACTCATCAGAAAAGGAGAAAATACACCAGGCCCAAGGGGTGGAACTATTTATTAGGCAGACAATTTTCAGATGGAAACAAGCGTTACCAAAATCCTGAAAAGCAAGACTGTATTGCGAGGAAAGAAGGTATGCTAACTCACCGGGGACATGGTTCTAAGGAGTTCAATTCCCATCGCCTCCTCCTCTTCCTGGCTCCTCATTGTAAAGGCTGTACCCCGAGAGGGCAGAGCTGAGAGAGGAGAAGGGAGCAGTGAGAGACTGAGCAGCTCTAAGAATCAGAGTCTAGAGACTGTTCCCTTCGGGTCCCTCTGTTTTCACTCTTACTCCCCTTGAACGGCCACTGGGTCCAGACACTGGATGGGAGGCCTGTAATTCACAGCTGGGGCTCTGCCCTGAGGGTTCAGGCTGAGCACCTCTCCATCTCTCAGGGCCACCCGTTCATTAACAACAGAGATGTATAGGGTAGTTTGCATGCGTTAATACTGATTCAGCTTCCACAATCTTAAAGAAAATAAGAAATACTATCACATTTCACACATGAAATCCCTGGGGGCCCTAGCCGGTTGAATCAGCAGTAGAGCATTGGCCAGGTGTGCGGAAGACCTGGTTTCAATTCCAGGGCGGGGCACACAGGAGAAGCACCCATCTGCTTCTCCACCCTACCCCCTCTCCTTTCTCTCTCTCTCTCTCTCTTCCCCTCCTGCAGCCAAGGCTCCATTGGAGCAAAGTTGGCCTGGGCATTGAGGACGGCTCATAGCACCACCTCAGGCTCCGGTTGCAGCGGAGCAACAGCCCAGATGGGCAGAGCATCGCCCCCTGGTGGGCATGCCAGGTGTATTCTGGTCGGGCACATGTGGGAGTCTGTCTGCCTCCCCACTTTTCACTTCAGAAAAAATACAAAAAAGAAAAAAAGAAAAAATCGCTGGGAAGTGAAGTCTTTTGCACAAGTTACACAGCTTGTAAATAATGGAGGCCAGTCACCAGCCTAGGTCTGTCTGACTCTATCACCCAAGCTGTTTGCTCAAGCACACACCAGAATATAAGAGAAAATACATCCCGTCTAATAAGTAGCTAGGATTCGTATAGTGTCTGTGACATGTGGAAAAAGCCATCTTCCCCAGAGAGTCAACGTGACTTTCAGATCGTCAAACCAAAACCTGTCAGCAGACCTGGCTTCTCATTTTGCTTTGTGACAATAATTTTGAAAAAGCCCCTCCTATTGTCCCAGCCAGATAGCTCTATTGGTTAGAGCATGGTCCTAAGGCACAGAGGTTGCCGGTTCGATTCCCAGTCAGGGCACTTACCAGAACAGCTTGATGTTCCTGTCTCTCTTTCCACCCTCCCCTACTCTCTTGCTGTAATCAAAATAATTTTTTTTTTTTAAAAACCCACTTCATTAAAAAAAAAAAAATCCCTCATCCTAACCCCACCCCCAGCCAACTCTCCTCTATTAGGAAGAGTTCTGACAAGAGTTCTGGTTTCTTTCCTCTAAACTTCACTGCTTTCTGAAAACATTATTACAATGATAAATGTGAACATTTATTGAGCACTTACTATGTGGCAGGGAGCACACCACAAGTTTGGAGGGATGGGCTTATTTCATCTTTTTAACAGTGCTATAAAGTACATAATAGTATCAGCTCTACTTTACATAAAGAGAAACTGGGTCAGAAAATTTAAGGAAAAAAAAAATGCTCTGTGGAGGTTTTTTTGTATATGAAATCTTGAGATTATTTATCTTCTCAGAGTCAGTTTTGTCAACAGTAAAAAGCGGTTAAAAAACCTACCTTGGCCCAGGCTGGTTAGTTGGTTAAGAGCATCTTCCCGAAACAAGATCGCAGGTTTGATCCCTGGTCAGGGCACACACGGGAAGCAACCAAAAATGCTTCCCTTCTCCGTCCCCTCTCTCTTCCTGCCTCTCTTTCTAAAAATCATTAAAAATTATTAAGCCCTGGCTGGATAGCTCTGTTGGTTGGAGCACTGGCCTAGAGCATGGAGGTTGCTGGTTTGATTCCTGGTCAAGGCACATACAGGAGCAGCTAGATGTTGCTGCCTCTCTCTCCCTGTTTGTCTCAAATAAATAAATTAAAATTAAAAATTGAAAAAGAAAACCTACCTGAAGCTCCTGTGGTGGGGATTATTACATGAGAGCCAGCATGGAGTGGGACTGTGGAGACAGCGTGTCCTAGATCTGAATTCTGGCTCCTCTTCCTAGTGATTACTTGTCCTCTCTATGTTTCGGAGTCCTCATCTGTGAGAAGGAGACAGGCAGTTTCCATGTCACAATATTCTGAGGTTTGGGGTTGACACTCCACCAAAAAGTCTCCGAACTGTGTCTGACTCACATTGCAGTAACCATTAGCTACCATGACAGCATGCAGTGGAAGAAGCAGACAATGTGGCTATGAGCAGCGCTTTCAAACCACTTTTTCCATTGATTTGAGAAAGGAGAGAGATTGATTTGAAGGGGAGAGAGAAGGGAGTGAGAGAGAGAGAGAGAGAGAGAGAGATTTTCATTGATTTCATGGGGGGAAAGAAGGGAGAGGGGAGAGAGAGGGAGGGAGGGAGGGAGGGAGGGAGAGAGAGAGAGAGAGAGAGAGAGAGAGATATAGAGAAAAGAGAGACGCTTCAACTTGCCGGCCCACTTAGTTGTGTGCTCAGCGCGTGGCTCTCACTTGCGCCCTGACAGGGAATCAATCCCACCACCTCCACGCACACGCACGGCAAGGATGCTTTCCTCACTGTGCCGCAGCTGGGGCTGGCACTTGTTCTTCTGTCACTCTTTCAGTGACAGTTGACATGCCACCTTGTGTTGGTTCTAACAGAGGTGACCACTGAGCAGCACTTCCACCCCCCACCCCCCACCCCTGCCTACACTCACTGGTGTGGGGTTGGGACAGAGAACTGAGAAGAGGAGGAACCAGAAGTTGACTGAAGCCATCAAGATGAGGCTGGCCTCCCGGGTCCTGCCCCATGGTCACATATGGGATGAGACCTATCCACACTGGGGTCCTCTGTGAAGAGCAGCAGCCCTCCCCGAGAGGCTGCGCTGTCTCCCAGGAGTGTCCGGGCAGATGCCGCCACCACCAGGCAAGTCAAGATCCCTTCCTGGGCCCTGGACAGTTGGCTCAGTGTTAAAGCGTCTGCCCAGCGTGTGAAAGTCCCGGGTTTGATTTCTGCCCAGGGCACACAGAAGTGCCCATTTGCTTCTCTACCCTGATCCCCTCTCCTTTGTCTCTCTCTCTCTTGCCTTCCCACAACCAAGACTCCATTGGAGCAAAGTTGGCCCCTGCGCTGAGGAGGGCTCCAAGGCCTCGCCTCAGGCGCTAAGAAGAGCTCAGTTGCTAAGCAACAGAGCAACGCCCCAGATGGGCGGAAGATCGGCCCCTGGTGAGCATGCAGGGGTGGATCCCCCGAGGGCCATGCAGGAGTCTATCTGCCTCCCCGCTTCTCACTTCAGAAAAATACAAAAAAATGAAAAAGAAAAGATCCCTCCCTGAGTTCAGCTCCTTGGGGGTCCATTCCTCCCGGTCACCTATCACTCTTCCCTCGGAACTAGCTCGGGTCCGCGGCCGTGTCCCGAGGCCCAGTCCCGCCAAGTGGGGCAGCACCGTCCGAGCCTCCGAGTGTGGCCCCCACCGGCTTCCAAGGGGCCCACGCTGGGTCTCAGACGGTGGGTGGTCTCTTCCTGGCCACCGCGTCCACCCCTCATTGCACCGCCCGCTGCCACTCACCGGAGGCAGAGACACGGACCACCGCCCTCCATACCATCACATCCCACACCCGCACACACGACCCATCACCCCGCACGCGCCACGCACCATCGCCGGCCACGCTCCCCGCCCCTCCCCGCTTTCTCCTTAAGAACCGGACTCGCTCCCCCACGCCCATGCTTCAAGGCCGCGCCGCCGGAAGTGGGCGCGTCTCCCCGCCGCAAGGCCCCCTGGAAAATGTAGTCCCACCCCTTCCCACTCCCACCATCGATCCGCCCGAGTACGGTGCCCTTCCTGATCTAGTGAGCACTACGTTCCATCTTCTCAAGGTGCCTCCCGGTCTGAAACCGAGCCGCCCAGAGGCCTCTCCACCCCGACTCTGGGTCCCAGAAGGACAAGCCGCCTCCATGACGCCCGCGGAGCGCGAAGAAGCCTAGGAACTGTGGCCAGACTACCAGTGCACAGGCTCGGAAAACTGAGCGCGAGCTCTCACCACCCAGGGTAGGGCGCCGGGCAAGCCCGGGACAGGGGCGGAGCTTAGTAAGGCGGGGCTGGGGGCGGGGCCTTTGGGGCGTGTTTCAGTGTCGCCTGTTGTGATTTGTGACTTTTGGAATTCTTCCTCTTTGATAAATCTACTCCCCGTGCCCGTTTTGGCCCTGTTTATTGGAAGGAGCTTCTCAGTCTTGTTCAGAGTTGTAATCTCATCAACTGGACAAGCACCGGGCATCTAGTCCTGTATCGCTTAACCAGGGAGGGGCCTTCTGAGAAATGACCCTATATACTCATTGTATGAACATCAGAGAGGCACTTACACAAACCAACCAACCGTGTTTCCCCGAAAATAAGACATCTCCCGAAAATAAGACCTACTCCAATTTCTTTCAGCTTAGAAATTATAAAGCCTCCTGTGAAAATAAGACCTAGCACATCTTTAAAAGCAAAGATTAATATAAGACCCTGTCTTCTTTTTGGGGAAACACGGGTAGATGGTTGTACATAGAAATAGAGTCACGAGAAATTCTGGATGGAATTCAAAGTTTGGCCGGTTATGGTGATGTTTGTGACGACATGACTACAGTATTAATACATGTTGATTTTTTTGTTCAACAATTAAGCGTGAATTCTTGTTCATGGAAAAATAAGACATCCCCTGAAAATAAGACCTAGTGCATCTTTAGGAGCAAAAATACGGTAGATGGTATATAGCCTACTACACACCTGGTATGGCTTAGTGCTCCTATGCCACTAAACTGTACACCACGTTACACCACTGAATATTGTAGGCAATCATAGCAGCATGCTAAATATTTGTATATCTAAACACATCAAAACATAAAGATATAGTCAAATGCCTTTCAGGCATTCGTTTCTAGAATAGTGAAGTTTCATCTATATTGAATATTTGTTCTGGCAAGTAATTTTTCTCCACAGTCAGCTTATCTCGAGTTTCCAAAAATTCTTCAGCTGCCTTTACATGTCAGCACATGCAGGCTTCACAATTCACTTTCACATTATGTAATAAATAACGGTTCTTGAATTGTTTAAATCATCCAGAGCTAGCAGTAAATTCAACATTGTAGTTGGGTCCAGCCTCTTCTTTCAAAGTCGCAAAACAAACATTTTGCTTTGGCCATGATCGTCACGGTGCTGAGAGGGTACACTTCTCTACCTGGTATTCAATCCAGATTATTAGAAGTTTCTCTATGTCTGATATAGGCCCTTCTCAAGTTTTTGTTGGTCTTGTTGTCTTCAATAAAGCAGATGCCTTAAAAGATTCTATCAACTTGTTCTTATTCTTCAAGATCCTATCTCTGCTGGCTCTGGACAGTTGGTTCAGTGGTCGAGTGCCAGCCTGGCATGTGGATATCCCGGGTTTGATTCCCAGCCAGGGCACACAGGAGAAGCATCGATCTGCTTCTCCACCATTCCCCCTCTCCTTTCTATCTCTCTCTTTACCACCTGCAGCCAAGGCTCCATTGGAGCAAAGTTGGCCCCGGTGCTGAGGATGGCTCCATGGCCTCGCCTGAGGCTCCAAAATAGCTTGGTTGCCAAGCAATGGAGCAATAGCCCCAGATAGCCAGAGCAAGGCCCCACATGGGGCTTGCCCGTGGATCCCAGTAGTGGAGCATTTGGGAGCCTGTCTCTCTGCCTCTTTGCTTCCCAATGAAGAAAAAAAAATGATATAAAAAATTACTTAATTTAGCAGTCTCATTGTGACACAGCTAGAGACTGAGCCACTATATACATATCACCTAAAAATTAAGGATCTCTCTCAGACACAACCAATCACTCAAAGCCACATCTGGACTCTGGCTTTCCAGGATCCAGTGTCCTTCAGACTTCATGGCTAATTCTAGCTGTGAATCTGTCGTTGCTAAGGAACTAAAAATGAACTATTAGTATTTATAACACTTGTCGGCCATTATTGGAGTTGGATAAAAACAATACTGATACTTTCGGTTTTAGAACTAACATATTATAAAGGACTTGGAGACCTTCACTCGCATCTTCACAAACATAAAAACATTCAACAAAGTGAAAATCATAAAAGTTAAAATAAAATCTATCAGGGAATTGAAAATATACAAAGGAAATCACCACCCAAAAATCTGGAGTTAGGGGAGTACAGAAAAATCATACCAAATATCAACTTACCTTAAGCAGATGCTGCTGGAGCTATAAACTGGAACAAATTAATGGGTAATTTTGGCAAATTGTTAGAGGCTTCCTGTGGAATAGCTTGGGAATGAAAGACTCCTAGAAGCTCCCACATAGGCATGAATTTTACATCCAGGAACTCTACCAAGTTCTAAATCAGGTTATATGTGTTGGGGGAAGAACCTTCTTATTTGGGGCAGGGGGAGGAGAAAAGTAAACATTTTTTTTGGTATTTTTTTCCCAAGTTAGAGCATGGAGGCAGACAACTCCCACATGAGCCAACCAGCCAGGGCTGAAAAGTAAACATTTTGACAAAGGCTGTGAGTGTTTTCCATAACAAAGTCCTGCACTCCAAGAAAAACCACATATTAGAACCTTTTTGGACCCAGAGGAGGGCCAACTGGGTAGCTCCAGCTCCTCTTGCCATCCTGTGTCAATAAGGGCTAAAGAAGCACTTCTAAAGGTCACAGACCAAGGACTAAAAACAAAGTCCAAGGAAAAACTGAAATTTAATAACAAGGTTATAGAATCCTTCCCTTTCCCAATACTTGACTATCATACCAACTGGGCTTTAGTATAACAGCAGATTACAACAAGCAGCAAGATGCACACAAACACAACTTCATTTAAGAAGGAGTTCTTAGGCCCTGGCCAGTTTGCTCAGGTACAGCATTGGCCTGACGTGCAGGAGTCCCGGGTTCGATTCCCGGCCAGGGCACACAGGAGAAGCGCCCATCTGCTTCTCCACCCCTCTCCCTCTCCTTCCTCTCTGTCTCTCTCTTCCCTTCCTGCAGCCAAGGCTCCATTGGAGCAAAGTTGGCCCGGGCGCTGAGGATGGCTCTGTGGCCTCTGCCTCAGGCGCTACAATGGCTCTGGTTGTAACAGAGCGACGCCCCAGGTGGGCAGAGCATCGCGCCCTGGTGGGCGTGCCGGGTGGATCCTGGTCGGGCGCATGCAGGAGTCTGTCTGACTGCCTCCCCGTTTCCAAATTTAAAAAAATACAAAAAAGAAAAAAGAAGGAGTTCTTGCCTGACCAGGCGGTGGCGCAGTGGATAGAGCATCGGACTGGGATGCAGAAGGACCCAGGTTCGAGACTCTGAGGTTACCAGCTTGAGCGTGGGCTCATCTGGTTTGAGAAAAAGCCCACCAGCTTGAACCCAAAGTCACTGGCTCCAGCAAGGGGTTACTCGGTCTGCTGAAGGCCCGTGGTCAAGGCACGTATGAGAAAGCAATCAATGAACAAAGGTGTTGCAACGCGCAATTAAAAACTAATGGATTGATGCTTCTCATCTCTCCATTCCTGTCTGTCTGTCCCTGTCTATCCCTCTCTCTGACTCACTGTCTCTGTAAAAAATAAATAAATAAAAGAAAAGAAAAGAAGGAGTTCTTAGGGCCCTGGCCGTTTGGCTAAGGGGTAGAGTGTCAGCTGGGTGTGTGGAAGTTCTAAGTTCGATTCCTGGCCAGGGCACACAGGAGTAGTGCCCATCTGCTTCTCTACCCTTCTCCCTCTCCTTTCTCTCTGTCTCTCTCTTCCCCTCCCGCAGCCAAGGCTCCATTGGAGCAAAGTTGGCCTGGGCACTGAGGATGGCTCCATGGCCTCCACCTCAGGTGCTAGAGTGGCTCTGGTTGCAATGGAGCAACACCCCAGATGGGCAGAGCATCACCCCCTACTGGGTATGCCAGGTGGATCCCGGTAGGGTGCATGCGGGGAGTCTGTCTGACTACCTACCCCCTTCTAACTTTGGAAAAATACACACACAAAATAAGGAAAGAAAACGTTAAACACAGCACAGTGTCTAGCCAGATTAACATAAAACTTCACAATAAAATGCTAATTACCTTATTTTCTATTACCTAGTATGTTTTGGCCAACTATCAACAAAATTGCAAGGCATGGCCAAGAAAAACCACAGTATGAATAGACAAGGCAAGCATAAGAATCAGACTCCGATATGGCAGAGATTTTGGAATTTTCATACCAGGAATTTAAAATAACTGTGATTAATAATATATCAAGGCCTGACCTGTGGTGGTGCAGTGGATAAAGCGTCCACTTGGAAATGCTGAGGTTGCCGGTTTGAAACCCTGGGCTTGCCTGGTCAAGGCACATATGGGAGTTGATGCTTCCAGCTCCTCCCCTCATCTCTATCTGTCTCTCCTCTCTCTCTCTCTGTCTCTCCCTCTCCTCTCTAAAATGAATAAATAAAAAAAAAATTAAAAAAAAAAAGAGGTAATTATTAAAAAAAAATAATAATAATATATCAAGGCCACTAAAGGGAAAAGTAGACAACATATAAGAACAGATGAATAATACAATTAGAGATGGAAACTTTCAAAACTCAAAATATGCTAGCCTGACCAAGGTGGTGGTGCAGTGGATAGAGCGTTGAACTGGGATGCAGAGGACCCAGGTTCAGAACCCTGAGGTTGCTGACTTGAAGCCCAAGTTCGCTGGCTTGAGAAAGGGGTCACTAGCTCAGCTGTAGTCCCTTGTTAAGGCAGATAAGAGAAAGCAATCAATGAACAACTAAGGTGCCGCAACAAAGAATTGATGCTTCTCATCTCTCTCCCTTCCTGTCTGTCCCTATCTGTCCCTCTCTCCGTCTCTGTCACACACATACACAAAAATAAATAAAAAATTTAAAAAATCAAAATATGCTAGACATTTAAAGTACTATGACAGAAATAAACAATGCCTTTGATGAGCTCATTAACAGACTGGACATAGGTGAGGAAAAAATGAGTGAGTTTGAAGATATGTCAATAGAAACTTCCCAAGTGAAATAAAAAGAGGAAAAGAACATGCCTCCTAATATCTGAGAATTGTGCAGTAACACATATGCATAACTGGAATACCAGAAAAAGAAAGAAGAATATTAAAGTATTAATGGCTGAGAAGTTTCCAAGGTTAATGACAGACAATAGACAACAGATTAAGGAAGCACAGAGAATACCAAGCAAGACAACACATACACACACACACACACACACAAACCTAGGCATATTATTTTCAATTTACAGAAAATCAAAGTTAAAATTCTGATGGAAGCCAGAGGAACAAAACATCTAAGAGGGACAAACAAAAACCCCAGATTATAAAATTCTCAATTAAAATCAAAGATGGCACAGCGGGAGAAACAAACTATTGATTATAAGTTGACTGTCAATATTGTGAACCGTCTTACAGGGTTGTAATTTGTTTTTATAGACAAATGTGCATACCATCTCTACCAATGACAGTAATATCTATTCTCTTCCTGATCACTACATTTTATTCCTTTTCTTTCCAGAAGATGGCTGGAACTCCAGTATTATGTCAGAGAGTAACAACACTAGATGTACCTGCCTTATTCTTCCCATCAAAGTAAAAGCATGAAGTACCATTTAGTACTTACATAATGCATTGTATTGTACTATTAAGTATCAAGTTTTCTTGTTAGTTTAAGGGGTGCTTTTCTACATTAAGGTAACCACATGATTTTTTTCTTCTATTAATGTGAAGGACTGATAGATTTTCTGACATTAGGACATCCTTGCTTTCAAAAAAAATTTTATTTTTTAATTAATTAATTAATTTTTTTTTTACAGAGACAGAGAGTGAGTCAGAGACAGGGATAGACAGGGACAGACAGACAGGAATGGAGAGAGATGAGAAGCATCAATCATTAGTTTTTCATTGTGCGTTGCAACACCTTAGTTGTTCATTGATTGCTTTCTCATATGTACCTTGACTGCGGGCCTTCAGCAGACCGAGTAGCCCCTTGCTGGGGCCAGCGACCTTGGGTTCAAGCTGGTGGGCTTTTCCTCAAACCAGATGAGCCCGCGCTCAAGCTGGTGACCTTGGGATCTCGAACCTGGGTCCTCTGCATCCCAGTCCGACGGTCTTTCCACTGCGCTACCGCCTGGTCAGGCAAATTAATTTATTTTTAATTGAATTTATTGGGGCACAGGTTCAGGTGTGCAACTCAATAAAACATCCTTTGCACATCGCATCATGCAGTCATCAGCCCAAGCAGTCTCTTTTGTCCCCATTTCCCTCCACTTTTCCCACCTCCACCTACCCCCACACCCCTTTCCCTCTGGCTATCACCACTGTTGTGTCTGTTATACACATAAATATATATATATATAACTATATATACAAATTGTCTATCTGTTCTCTGTGTCCATGCCTCTGTCTCTATTTTATACTTCAGTTTACTGTACTCATGAGATTCCACATATTAGTGAGATCACATGGTACTTGTCTTTCTCTGACTGGCTTATTTCACTTAGCACAATTATCTCCGGTCCATCCATGCTGCTCCAAAAGGTAAGATTTCCTTCTTTTTCTTTTTTTTTTTTTATGGCCACAGAGTATTGCATTGTGTAAATATACCAAGCTTTTTTTATCCGCTCATCTACTGAAACCTTGTCTTTTGTGAAAAAGCACTACTGTATTTGATCATAACATAAATTTTTTATTTTATTAATATTGTAATTATATTTTTATTTTTCTGAAGTGAGAAGCAGGAAGGCAGAGAGACAGACTCCTGCATGCACCCAACTGGGATCCACCCCGCATGCCCATCAGGGTGCAATGCTCTGCCCATCTGGGGCATTGCTCTGTTGCAACTGGAGCCATTCTAGTGCCTGAGGTGGAGGCCATGGAGCCGTCCTCAGTGCCCGGGCCAACTTTGCTCCAATGGAGCCTTGGCTGTGGGAGGGGAAGAGAGAGATAGAGAAGAAAGAGAGGGGAAGGGTGGAGAAGCAGATGGATGCTTCTCCTGTGTGCCCTGACCAGGAATCAAACCCAGGACTTCGACACAGCAGGCTGACGCTCTACCGCTGAGCCAACCCGGCAGGGCCACATTGTCAATTTTTTAAAGAAACTAGTGAATACTTGCTAAGTGAAATGGGCCTTGTCATTATCATATATTGTCCTTGGATTATTTTGAAATCAAGGTTATATGAACCTTACAAAATAAACTGGGCTACAAGTTACTTTTCTCTTATTTTTTGGAATAACTTCTGTAAGACAGGAATGAAACATTTATTGGCATTCTGGTATAGCTCATCTTTAAAGCCTGAACAGTATTCTCCTACAATGAGTGGTTTCTGAACCCATGCCTTGATTTACTCTGCATTTCCTATGCACTTTTATATTTTTCAAAGAATTTATCCCCTTCATTTAGATATATATTTGGTTGTTTAACTCTCTATTCTCTCTAAACTTGTTATTTTTCAACTCTGCATTTATCTGTTTTATACCTTTGGTGGTTCAGCTCGTTAAAACAATCTCTCTCTTACTCTCATCAACAGCTTGGTATTTGATAAGCCTTTTCAAAAACAGAGCTTCAAGTTCTGTTCATTGTCTGCCTTTTACATTTCACTGATTTTCTCTTCTTGTCCGTGTATATCCAATGGCTCTTGAACTCCTTTACATACTTGAATTACATACTTTCTAATTTCATGATAAACGTATTAAAAACTTCATTTTTGTATTTTTTTTTTGTATTTTTCTGAAGCTGGAAACGGGGAGGCAGTCAGACAGACTCTCGCATGCGCCCGACCAAGATCCACCCGGCATGCCCACCAGAGGGCGATGCTCTGCCCATCTGGGGCATTGCTCTGTTGCAACCAGAGCCACTCTAGCGCCTGAGGCAGAGGTCACTGAGCCATACCCAGCGCCCTGGGCCATCTTTGCTCCAATGGAGCCTTGGCTGCGGGAGGGGAAGAGAGAGACAGAGAGGAAGGAGAGGGGGAGGGGTGGAGAAGCAGATGGGCGCTTCTCCTGTGTGCCCTGGCCGGGAATCGAACCCGGGACTTCCGTACGCCAGGACGACGCTCTACCACTGAGCCAACCTGCCAAAAATCTTCATTTTTACCATAATTTCACCCATGTAGTGTTTGATCATGTACTGTTAAGTGTTTTTTTTTTAAGTGTAAGGAGAGGAGATAGACTCCCCCATGCTCCCTGACCAGGAACCACCTGGTAACCCCTATTTGGGGCTGATGCTCGAATCAACCAAGCTATCCTTGGCGCCCAGGGCAGACACTTGAATCAACTGAGCCACTGGCTGCGAAAGGAGAAAAGAGAAAGAGGTGAGAAGCAGATGGTCACTTCTCCCGTCTTCCCTGACTGCAGATCAAACCTGGGACATCACATGCCAAGCCCATGCTCTATTCACTGAGCCAACTGGCCAGGATTTAATTT
The DNA here is from genome assembly GCF_036850995.1 of Saccopteryx leptura. Lineage (NCBI taxonomy): Eukaryota > Metazoa > Chordata > Mammalia > Chiroptera > Emballonuridae > Saccopteryx > Saccopteryx leptura. The sequence continues at coordinate 81,452,248 of NC_089505.1, read as the reverse complement.
TTAGTATTTCTTATTCCTTAAAATCCATTTCAACAATTTCTAAATTAATTGGAGTATTTAGTCCACTTATATTTAATGTAATTACTGATATGGTTGGATTTAAGTTAACCATTTTGCTGGGGTTTTTTTTGTTTTTTTTTCAGAGAGAGAGAGAGAGAGAGAGAGAAGGGGGAGGAGCAGGAAGCATCAAGTCCCATTCGTGCCTTGAGACCAGGCAAGCCTAGGGTTTCAAACCGGCAACCTCAGTGTTCCAGGTCAATGCTTTATCTACTGCACCACTGCAGGTCAGGCGCTATTTTTTTTTAATTGCCTGTTTTAGCTGCCTTTGTTGTCCTTTTCAGACTTCTTTTCAACTGAATATTTTTTTAGAACTTCACTTTGTGCACTTAGTATATTTTAATTTATGCCACCTTTAGTATATGTGAAGTGGTTGTTCAAAAAATTATAGTATACATCCTTATCTTCTCAGTGTACTTGAAGTTAATACTGTGCTCTTTCTCATTAAATGTAAGAAATCTGCAGATAGTTCTACTTACATACCTATCACTTATGATATATAAATACACATAGTACATTTATATGCACTATAAACTCAATACAATGTGATAATTTTGACTATAACAATCACGTTTTAAACAGTTTGTAAGAATTGAGAATGCTAGGTTTTAAATTTTTCATCCACATATTTACCACCTCTGGTGCTCCAGGGTGTCACCAAGTATTCACCTCAAGCCTAAGAAAATTCTCTTTAGCATTTCTGATCATGTAGATTTGCTAGCAAGAAATTCATGGCTTTTGTTTATATAAGTCTATCTCATGTCCATTTTTTGAAAGATATTTTCTCTGGCTATAAAATTCTAGATTGAAACATTTTTTTTCATTCTCAGCACTTAAAAAAAGTGTCACCCCATTGTCCTCTGACCTGTGTTTCTGATTAAAAGCTAGTCGTTATTCATATCATTGTTCCTGCCTGTAATGTGTCATTTTGTTTCACTACTTTACAGGTTTTGTTTTTATCTTTGAGTTTCAACAAATGTATCATGATGTGGCCTGGTGTGGTTTCCTTTGTAGTTATTCTGTTTGGGATTTTTTTACATTCTTTTTTTGTTTGTTTTTCGTTACAGAGACAGAGAGTGAGTCAGAGAGAGGGATAGACAGGGACAGACAGGAACGGAGAGAGATGAGAAGCATCAATCATTAGTTTTTCATTGCGCGTTGCAACACCTTAGTTGTTCATTGATTGCTTTCTCATATGTGCCTTGACCGTGGGCCTTCAGCAGATCGAGTAACCCCTTCCTGGAGCCAGCGACCTTGGGTTCAAGTTGATGGGCTTTTGCTCAAACCAGATGAGCCCGCGCTCAAGCTGGCGACCTCGGGGTCTCGAACCTGGGTCCTCTGCATCCCAGTCAGACGCTCTATCCACTGCACCACTGCCTGGCCAGGCTTTTTTACATTCTTGAATGTGGAAATATGTGTCTCTCACCATCCATATTTGGGGAACTGCTGAACATTATTCAAATAGATTTTCTATTTCATCACTTTTAAAAATTCTATTTGTTGACATTTTGGTATTATTAGGTAAGTCACTGAGGCACTATTTTCTCTAAATCCTTTCTTCTCTGTATTTTAATGTACCTATATTAAACTCCAACCCCTCTGCCACCTCCAATTCATTATTTTTTCATCCAAGTATTGTATTTCTCATTTTTGGAAATCCTATTTCCAAAATGTTTTTAAACATTGGCTGAAATCCCAATATGCTCACTCATTAATCCCACACTTTCCTTTATATCCTTTAGAATAATTATAATAGTGGATTTAAGATTCTGGTTTGGTAATGCCAATATCTGGGTTGTCTTGGGGTTGATCTCAGCTGTTTTCTTTTAAATCTGGTGTTTTTTCATATATCTAATACTTTTATTGCATAATAGATGTTGTAATTCATACATTGTAGAAAGACTGCATGTTCATTTTGTTTCAGTTGAACAAAAGTTGAACTTAGTTGAACTCACTCTCCAAACTCTGTCTCCCTTGAGATAGATAGAAGCTGAGACCACTCCTTAGTTCTTTTAGCATTAGCTTGAATGCTTGGGAGTTTGTCCAATACTTACAAATATAAAGGATTATTCCAATGAAGGCTTTAAGAAAAGTGAGGAAAAACCTTCTTAGAAATTAGATGATGGATGCGAGTTAGAGCATTGTCCTGACATGCTAAGGTTGTGGGTTCAATCCCCAGTCAGGGCACATGTAAGAATCAACTAATGAATGCAAAAATAAGCAGAACAATAAATCGATGTCTTGTTCTCTTCCTCTATCTCTAAAGTAAATTTTTATAAAAAGAAAGGAAAAGGAAAAAAAAAAAAGAAGAATATAACAGGAAAGGCTACTAGGCCCAGACAGGAGTCTCTGCAAAAAAAAAAAAGTCAGGGGCATATACATGAATGACTCCATCTAGCATGATATACTCTTGTCCTTATAAATTATGCAAACTAATTCTAACCATCTAAATACATTTCCAAAAGCATTCCCTAGATTTTTTATAGCAAAATTAGTAAAGGATAGTAAATATTTATGAATGAGATTAATCTACTCCTTATCTTTATTTCAAACTATACACCATTAAATTCAGATTTTGGTTAGCCAACAAAGCAATAATGGTGGGATTAGAAGAGCAAACTCAAAAATTTTCTGTCACAATGAAGGCATGGAAAGTAGAATTAGTTGGGAAGTTTCTTAAGGCTTGATAATCAAAGTTTTCTAAGATGCATGATCTCTTTGTGACAGCTCCATTCCAATAACATGATTCAAATCTTTTCCAAGACTAGAGTTTCACTTAAGAGAAGTGACAGGGTTGGGAATTCAGTCAAGCACCACAGCTGAGCAACTAACTGGACCTTCTGTTGCATCTGGCCTCAATCGATTGCAGCCCCATGGTTAGAAGCAGTAAGACGATTCCTAATGCACTAATAAAAAAGGCCCTGATTTCACTGTATTATTTAAGGTCAGAATTTGAAGAGGGCTTTTACTTGTAATCATCCAATTTCATTATAAAGAAGCATCACAGCCCTGGCTGGTTGGCTCAGCGGTAGAGCATCGGCCAGGTGTGTGACGTCCCGGGTTCAATTCCTGGCCAGGGCACACAGGAGAAGGGCTCATCTGCTTCTCCATCCTTCCCCCTCTTCCTCTCTCTCTCTCTCTTCCCCTCCTGAAGCAAAGAGGGCCCGGGCACTGAGGATGGCTCCAGCTGCAGCGGAGCAACACCCTAGCTGGGCAGAGCATCATTCCCTGGTGGGCAGGCCGAGTGGATCCTGGTCAGGTGCATGCGGGAGTCTGTCTTTCTGCCTCACCACTTCTCACTTCAGAAAAATTAAAATAATAATAATAAAATAAGTATCACAAATGACTTTAGGAGCTAGCCTTCACTCATCAGTTCTTGAAGAATTGTCCAGTCCCTAATGCAAAATGGGCTGATAACACTACTGTATGATGAACACCCTTTCCTAGCACAAAATGGGCCTGCGGTTTGCTTTTGACCTACCTCATTCAATAACAATGCTCTATAGTCTGACAGTCACTCTTCTAGTACCAATTCCTATACAGGCTAGCTTTCTTTCGTTGAAAGGTGATGACTCTCACTCAAGAGTTAGAAGTAAAATATTGGAAGAATACTAGGTGCCTCGCAGAGTTAAAGAACAGAACAAAACTAGGAAGCGAGAAGGCAGAAATTGTTTTAATGGATCAGTGATGGACTGAGAGGCAGACATTGGTAGGCTGTTGCCAAAGGATATTCCATTACAACCACTTCCAGTCCAGGAGTGATATAGCCTGTACAGTTAACAGCAGGTACAATAAGGGGCCCAAATCAATCAAAACGAGTAACGACTGAAATAAAACATCCACTCGGACCCTCCGTAAAGCTGAATATTGACCGTGCTCCTGTCCCTGTGTCTCCAAATCAAAACAAAGAATGAAAATTCTGACTTGCTTCATTGGAGCCATGTGACTGGCAGAACAATATAGAATGAATAAAAGTGAAAATGCCAACAACACTAGGAAGTGTGTGTTAAAGACAAAAACAGATTTCAACATATATATACTGAAAAATATTACACAAACACGCAAGTATATATATACATGCAAAGATATATACATATTCAATATTAATTTTGGCTCTATGACTACAAAAATTATTTCACACATAAGGTTCTGCAAATCACATATTTCATTAAATACAGTATAGTATGGACGGAGCACTCTCCACTGAAGCACTCCAATGAGCTTCACTTCTTTCTACTGACTGAATACAGTACTGAATATTCACAGCTTAATCGAGCTGCTTGGCAGGACTCTGAAACCCTCTGTCATAATTAAAACAACGCTGCAAGAAACACCACTCACACCTATCTATTTATTCCAGTAGGATAGAATTCCTAGATCTAGACTTACTCTTCCAAGAGAAACACACATTCCTAACATTGACAGGTCATGTCACAGTGCCTTCCAAAAAGACACGAGACAAATTTACACAACTAATGATGGTCAAGTGCCCGTCTGCCCACACTGACACCAGTACTGGTTATTTTCCACATTTTGATCTATCTGAAAAGCAATAAAAATTTGTCTCAATTTATAATTTTCTGGTTAGTGAGGTTAAGAACTTCACCAATTTTCTTGGTTCATCTGATGTCTTCAACTGTGACAGGCCTGTTGATAGATAGGCACTGTCAAATTTCCCCCCCACTGCTTTGAATGTGTAATAGCGCTTTGTTACTAAATCAGTTACATATATTTTCTGTCAATTATCTTTACCTCTTTTGGTGCCTTTCACCATGCTGCAGTTTTAAATCTTTATGTAGGCCAACTTACTCTTTTCCTTATGTTCTAGAACTCCATGTCCTACTTAATAAATCCAACTGTATTATATACAACTGTATTATATTTCCCTGGAAGGTGTAAATGTGCCTTTTTTAAAATAGTAAATAATGAACTGTGAAAACATTATTTCCCCCCCAAATAAAAATCATTTTATATACCAAAATCTCAAATGCAAAGAAACATGTTAAAAATGTCCATCTATGCTTGCCAAATTATCTTTCCTCATGTGATTTTTTTTTTAAAAAAATCAAACATATCCTACAAGGACTCTGTTGTGATAAAATAATTTACAAATATTTTAATGGTATCAGTTATTTCATCTAGAAATATGTTTCTTTTTATGGGCATATTTTCTGTTGTTCAATATGGTTTAATAGTTTCCTTTCATCTCTATAACTCACTCGACAGTTTAATATGAGAGTTGTATTCTCGAACAAATAATTAGAATCTTTTGTGTATTACTTCTCTGCGCTGGAGCAAGGGTAGGCACACTTTTTCTCTAAAAGTACAGTATGTATTTGAGGTGGTGCAAGCCATAGGCAATATGTAAAACATGGAGTCTGGCTGTGCGCCAATAAAACTTTACTTACAGGTGAAATTTACAATAAAACATAAATTTCACATAATATTCATGTTGTCACACGCTATTACTCTCTTCACTTGTTAAACCATTTAAACATTAAAAAATGTTTTTGATCATGGGCCATATGAAAAAAGGCGGTGAGACTCTGGCCGGGTGTCAGTTTGTTGACCCCTACTCTTGACCAATGTACCTCAGGTTAATGGCTCCTTGTAAGTTTAACAGCATTTATTTGTGAGTCAAAGTAACTGTAAATCGCTCATTTATTGCCACATTTTCTAATTTTTGAGTAGCGTGTCTGCAGTTTTATGCACATATAGCTTGCATTTTTCTGGTTGTTCCAAGGTGGTCTACTCCTCCATATTGTCTACAAACTTTCTAAGACTGCTGTCTGATGCAGAGTAAGGTTGAACTGTCTCACCAGCAAGTTCACCTTACTTACATTTCTTCAGTTAGTGTGGAAAACCACAACACTAACTCAACATGATAAAATCAAGTTTTAAACCAACACCGGCAACCTTGCCTTGACCCCCTAAACTCCTGTTGCCGATCTAAAATCTGGTTTCTCCTGGTCTCCCACACTGTTTGATATTGAATGAGGAATGCATTATGACTGAAGACTTTTCTACAAACGTCAATTTCACATGGTTTCTCTCATTTTTATTCGGAGCTAACTATGGTAATGCTTCCATGTCCCAACATAATGTTTTAAAGAGAGCTGAAATTACTCAATGCTGAGTACGGACTAGGCACTGTTTTAAGAGCAACTTAGGCATGAACCAAGCAGTTTCAAGGATCTCAGTGCAAGTTTTTACGTGATAAGTGAACCAATTACTGGCAGACCTAAATCGACCTGACTGCTACATGGAAAACAAACCTGTAGAAGATAAAAAAAAAAAAAAAAAAAAAGAAGAGCAGAGAGACCAGCTTTTAAACGATCGGAGCAGTCTAGCTGAAATAGTGCTGTTGAGACTACAGTGATGGAAGTGAGCTCGAACTCCAGAGATATTTGGGGAACAGATCCCCACCTGATGTGGGAGGCAGAGAGGGGCGTGCTGAGGACTCTCCAGTGTGAACTCGTGGATGCACAAAGTGTGCGCTCTGCCTCAGGACCTTTCTGTTTCTCTTATAGTTGCAGGACCTCTCCCCAGTGTGGACTCTCTTATGCTGATTCAGGTGCCCAATTTGGACGAAGGTCTTCCTGCATTCCTTGCATTCATACGGTTTCTTTCCAGAATGAATTCTCTGGTGGACGCTCAGGGACTGACGGTGGCTGAAGGCCTTGCCACAGGCACCGCATGCGTAAGGCTTCTCCCCAGTGTGACTTCTGCGGTGACAGATCAGGGATGACTTTGTCTTAAACGCCTTTCCGCACTCCATGCAGTCGAAAGGCCTCTGGCCTGTGTGCAGCCTCTGATGCTGAGTGCAGGACGAGTTATCCCCAAAGGCCTTCCCACACTCGACACATTTGTAGGGTCTCTCTCCAGTGTGCACTCGCTGATGTTGAATGAGGTGGGTGGTCTGGCTGAAGGCTTTCCCACATTCCTTACACTCGTAGGGCTTCTCCCCCGTGTGAGTTTTCTGATGCTGTACCAGGTGCGCCTTCTGGGTGAAGGCTTTACGACACACCTCACACTCGTAGGGCTTCTCTCCAGTATGAATTCTCTGGTGGGTGGCGAGCTGGGAACTGATGCTGAAGGATTTTCCACACTGCCCACATTCAAAGGGTTTCTCCCCGGTGTGGATCCTCAGGTGGCTGGCGAGGTGGATATTCTGCCGAAAGGCTTTCCCACATTCTCGGCACTTAAAAGGCTTCTCTCCGGAATGCACTCGTTGATGCTGAGTCAGGGACGCGTGGTGGCTGAAGGCTTTTCGACAAACGCTGCACGCGTAGGGTTTCTCCCCCGTGTGGATCCTTTGGTGAACAGTAAGGGAGGAGCCGTAGCGAAAGGACTTGTCACATACGTCGCATTTGTAGGGCTTCTCTCCAGTGTGAATCCTCCTGTGCTGATTGAGCCCTATGTGGTCACTGAAGGCTTTCCCGCAGTGGACGCACTCAAAGGGTTTCACCCCAGTGTGGTAGTACCTCCAGTGACGAATAAGAGAGGTGTTCTGGATGAAGGCTTTCCCACAGTCAGCACACTCGTAGGGCTTCTTGCCCGTATGACATCTTTGATGTCGGGCAAAGGAGGAGCCGTCACTGAAGGCCTTGCCACACTCGTGACATTTATAGGGCTTCTCCCCGGTGTGGATTCTCTGATGAACGGTAAGAGAGGAGCTCTGGGTGAAAGTTTTCTTACATTCATGACATTTGAAAAGTTTTCTCCCTGCATAGATTACTGTATGTTTTATGACCACTGTGTTCTGGGGGAAACTCTTCTGAACCAAGTCACGGTTATGGACTCTCTCTTCTGAGTCATCCAAAGGGAACCATCTTGCAGATCTGTGATGTGTGTGCTCCCTTTCCTTAGAGAGGGTTTTGTTAGGGGTGACTCTCTCTTGCCTGAAGCGTGTCGTCGCCTGACTTACCAGCTTCTTTCCACACACCCCCTCAGAATCCCCATGTCCTCTGAAAGCGGAACACTCTAGATGAGTGCTTAACGTTCTGTCTGTTACCACTTCGGGAAATAAATCCTGCTTTGGAAATAATTCCTGGGTCTCATGGACAGATTGTTTGCCTGAAACATAGCAAGAGAATAAATATTTCCTTTATTGTGTACTAGAAAAAAAAATAGGCTAGAAGAAAAATTGTTAATGAATTCACTAAAAAGGGTGAGTTCAACCACATAAATTATTCATTTCTCAAAGCTACGTCACTAAAACATGCAGCCTATGATGTATGTAAAATAGACCCTGGACTGAATTTATATTGGAACCTTGGAAGACGTGAGTAGGGGAAAAAATATCTATATATCTATATCTATCTATCTATCTATATATATATATGGAATATGGAATTGGTTACATATCAGAAGAGTACACGGTTGAAAAAAAAATGTTCGGCAATCATACCACCTAAAAATATACACTATGACATTCACAGATTTTAACTTCTCTCTCTCTCTCTCTCTCTCTGTCCAGCCTGCTTTGGATGCCACAGCAGTCATCACAAGTCGTTCCAAGAAGCGTGCCAAAGCACAAAACAGGCTGTTCTCTACAACCTCCATCGGGCGCATCTGAAAGCCTGGTTATTCCGATCCTACCAGAAAATGGTGCTACTGTAAACCCTATTTTATCTGAGTAATTTCAAACAAAAGCTGTATTGCCAATTGATGGCCAAAACTCAGTAGTCCCATAAAGTCATTTTTACATTTGTTTATCTGCTTGACAAAATCGTCACTTCTTTCCTGGCCATTTATTAAGGATAGGGTCTTGCAATGTAGCTTCCCATTTTGAAGATACTGTTTTTATAATAATGATGAGTCTTAAATATTATGTATAATTATGTTCAGATATAGTACTGAAAAAGTACACATCTTATCTCAGAACTTAAGCTTATAAGGAGAAGTGAGTATGTTGGAAATCCTTTTTCTAAATCAGCATATACCAAAAACTGTGCATATATAGTTATATTTAATAAATATATATAGATGAAACTGGTATTGGGGAGAGACAATATCTGGAAAAAGATGATGGTAAAAAAAGAAAAAGAAAAAGGAGAAAGTCTTTTTAAAAATGACAAATAAACACGGATCAACCCCAGACTAGAATGCCAGCTTTTGCTAATCTATTCAACACTGGTCTGGAAGTTCAGGCAGATAATTAGAAATAGAAACAAAAGGCATCCACATTTGCAGATGATAGGCTCTCATCTAATAGAAAATCCTAAAGAACTCACAAGCAAAGTATCAGAGCCAATAAGGTAATTCATCAAAATCACAAGATACAAGAGCAACACACAAAATCACTGCTCTTTGTATACACTAAGAATGAACAACTTGAAAGGAAATTATGAAAACAATTCCATTACAAGAAGAAATTAGGAATAAATTTACCGAAGGAGGTACAAGATTGATGCTTAAAACCACAGAACACTGCTGAATAAAATTAAGAAGTCCTAAGTAAATGGAAAGACATCAAAAGAGAGCAGGAAAGAAGTAACAGAAACAAGACCAAACAAATTTGTTACATGGTCCAAATGGAAATAATGGATCTATTTATAAAAAGAAGAACTAGCCTGACCAAGCGGTGGCGCAGTGGATAGAGCGTTGGACTGGGATGCAGAAGGACCCAGCTTCGAGACCCCGAAGTTGCCAGCTTGAGTGCGGGATCATCTGGTTTGAGCAAAAAGCTCACCCAAGGTCTTGGACCCAAGGTCGCTGGCTCGAGCAAGGGGTTATTCGGTCTGCTGAAGGCCCGCGGTCAAGGCACATAGGAGAAAGCAATCAATGAGCTAAGGTGTCACAACGAAAAACTGATGATTGATGCTTCTCATCTCTCTCCATTCCTGTCTGTCTGTCCCTATCTATCCCTCTCTCTGTCCCTGTAAAAAAAAAAAAAAAGAAAGAAAGAAAAGAAAAACTATGAGTGAAGAAAGTTAACAGAGTAAATGCTTCTATTAATGAAGGTACCACCGGTTTAAACTACTGAATAGCAAGAAACATCATGCAAACTCACAAGCCACAAAAAAAATCAAGAAAAAGTGAAATCACCTTCACAAAACAGGACTTACATTCATACTATATAAAGACATCCAAGGGGACCAAGAGAAATGTGGGTGATGAGTATAAAGACAACAGTAACAGAACATGAACACTAACTGGATTTAAATGCACACATTCTCACCTCACAAGTTTCTGGAAAAGAGTTATTAAATAAAACTCAATTTTTACTTAACAGCTTGGTAAAAAGCTTTAAGAAAACCAACCAAATACTATTATTGGTGAGGATGTCTACAGATTTCTAATATATTATTCACCTATGGTATAACACTATATCCCTGAAACTTTACAAAATATGTACATTTTCATCATGCAAAGGGATCTACAAACTGGACCATTTTTATTATATGTAAAAACTGGGAGAGACCTACTGCATTTTTCGCTCCAGAATATGCACTTTTTTCCCCAAAGTGGAGGGGAAAATGCCCGTGCGTCTTGTGGAGCAAATGTTCATTTTTTATTTTTTAGCTGCTGCGGGGTCCCAGACAACTAGAAGAGTATTTGAACATTAAAGTCTCTTCTCATTTGTTAATAACAATGGGTTAATTCTGCTGTTGAGTTTACATGGTTGACATATTATTGTGGTATATTTTATTAAATATTTTAATACACCATTTGGTTCAGAATATTTTTTTTCTTATTTTCCTGCTTAAAACCCTGGGCACGTCTTATGGTCAGGTGCATCTTATGGAGCGAAAAATACGGTAAATGTTCAATGTCCTCAATAGTTAGTTAAGTGAATTATGGTATACCTATACATTGTAATGCAGCCTTTAAAATAATAAAGAATGATCTGGTCCAGGGATACAATCCCAAAACGTACAGTTTTCACTTACATACAGATAGATCCCTGTTGTATGTTTTTCATACTGACAAATGTGAAGTAATCTAATTAAATACATGCAACATGGACAGCATGTGAAAAACATCTGTATGTGGGACTGCATAGACACTATAATTCTTACTATGTTAAAAATATATGGTTATCATGTGTTGAAAGGGGTCAAAGTTACCTTGTAAACGGTCATCCAGACAGGTGATAGGACTGCCATTTCTCCAAACAGTTATTTTTCAAAGAAATCCCTCTCCCTCCCTTGTACATCAAATGAGGAAGAGACCCTCCTCCACGGACCCCTTCTTGCCGTCCAACCTCCAACCACCTTGTCCAACTACAAGGACACACTGGGGTCCTGTCCTCTGCTTCTGCAACATCAAATTGGAACTTCTGAAAATTCTACCTTATGCAAGTGACTCACGAGTATGTCTTATCAGAGTCATGGTTTGAGTCACGTGTGCAAATGTCCTCTCTCTACCACCACCGGTCAATGCCAAACAGAGAGGCCAATGTGTAGTTCCCACAGGAATGGATGCACAGTGAAGGGAGTGGGCGGTTGACCACAGAAAAATGAACCTTTCTAAGACAGCCTTTCAAAAGCACATTGGGTCAGAAAAAGGTCACTTAAGGAAGTGGGTGGCTGATACATGTCCGACTGGCCAGGAGCTGGGGGAGCACTACTCAGTGTGAGTCACCACCCAAGGTGAGGAGGAGGAGGGAAGAAGAGAATAATCTTCCAAGGGCAGATTCTAAATTCTCTCTCCAGACCAACATGACCTGGCCAAGTTTTCTCCGGGACACCAGTAAGAACTCGGCCTCTCGGAAGGCCTTAGCTCCGCTGTGGCGGCATTCGCAGCCCAGCCTCCCCGCGCTCCCGAGAAGAGGCCTCCCGTCAGCTCTCTCCTCGCCAGCCAGGGCTCCTTCCCTTGGTCCGACAAAGAACCCAATCGGGCCCGGAAACACAGCGTCCTGCGTATTGGAAAATACAGGGGTCCGCTCAGGCCCTCGGCCTTCTTGAGAATCAGGTCCTCGACTTTGAGAGAAAAATGTTATCACAGGAAGAAGCAGGAAATAAAGTGAGAAGTACCCGACAGACAGCAGAGAGAGTGCTTCAAGCATAATGACGACACTGACTTTCAACTCTACATACAGCAAACTCTTATCTTAGAAGTCAGGAGGCCCTGTCCAGGTGTCTCAGTGGTGGAGTGTTGGCTCACTGTATGGACATCCCCAGTTTGATTCCTGGTCAGGGCACACAGGAGAAGCACCCATCAGCTTCTCTACCCTTCCCCTTCTCCCTTCTCTCTATCTCTCTGCCGCTCCCACGGCCATGGCTCAGTTGGAGCAAGTTGGCCCCAGGTGCTGAGGATGGTTCCATGGCCTCGCTTCAGGCACTAATAGAACTTGGTGGCTGAGCAACCGGCCAACAGCCCCAGATGGGCAGAGCATCGCCCCCTGGTGGGCACGCTGGGTGGATCCCAGTCAGGCGCATGCAGGAGTCTGTCTCTGCCTCTGCGCTTCTCACTTAAGAACAAAAAAAAAAGAAAAAAAGAAATCAGGAGCAAAAATTCAGCCCAACACTTCAGAAGATCCACCAGACACACACAATCCAAAACTGAGGAAAGATAAATTCAGGCTGGGGAGAGGGACAGCCTTACCCACTGCTTCCAGGTCATGGTTCTCCCATGTCACATTCTTACAGAACCGCCTCCGATCAGGGTCTAACTGCTGGGAGAAGTCGATAGCCATATTCGTGATGGTCACCAAGCCCTGAAATGGCACAAACGCGTGTTTTGACCAAACCTACTTATGAACCTGCAATGGCTCTGGTGGGGTAGGCTGTGAATTTTCTAATGCCAACTGAAGGCTTCCCTAATACTCAATATGCATTATTCGCCTGACCAGGCGGTGGCGCAGCGGATAGAGCATTGGACTGGGATGCAGAAGGACCCAGGTTTGAGACCCCGAGGCCGCCAGCTTGAGTGCGGGCTCATCTGGTTTGAGCAAGGCTCACCAGCTTGGACCCAAGGTCACTGGCTCCAGCAAGGGGTTGCTCGGTCCGCTGAAGGCCCGCGGTCAAGGCACATGTGAGAAAGCAATTAATGAACAACTAAGGTGTTGCAACGCGCAATGAAAAACAAATGATTGATGCTTCTCATCTCTCTCAGTTCCTGTCTGTCCCTGTCTATCCCTCTCTCTGACTCACTCTCTGTCTCTGTAATAAATAAATAAATAAAAAATTAAAAAAAAAAAGCATTATTCGGTAAGTCTGCAGGGCTTTCCTCTCATATGAAGTCTTTTATGAAAAAAAAAAGGCCAGTTACCTCAGTGGTAGTGTCGGCCCGGCATGTGGAAGTCCCACGTTTCGTTCTCGGTCAGGACACACAGGAAAAGTGCCCATCTACTTCTCCCCCCCTACCTCCTCTCACTTCTTTCTTTTCCTCCCTCCTGCAGCCACGGCTCGATTAGAGCAAGTTGGCCCCAGACGCTGAGGATGGCTCCATGGCCTTACCTCAGGTGCAAAAATAGCTTGGTTGCCGAGCAATTGACCAAGATGGGCAGAGCATCGCCCCCTAGTGGGCTTGCCGGGTAGATCCCGGACACAGAGCATGCAATACTCTGTCTGTGCCTCCCCTCTTCTCACTAAAAAAAATAAAATTAAAAAAAAAAAAAAAGAAAAAAAAAAGAAGCTGTTGACAGCCTGGCTTGATGTTTCCTATTTTTACAAGTCAAATGTTTCTGATTTAAACAGACCAGCCTGTGCCTCCTTACAAATGAGTTTTCCCTGCTTTTCTTATGTGAATCATGACTGTCTACTCTTTCTAGGGTCTAGTCTAGGGGTTTCCAAACTTTTTACACAGGGGGCCAGTTCACTGTCCCTCAGACCGTTGGAGGGCCGCCACATACAGTGCTCCTCTCACTGACCACCAATGAAAGAGGTGCCCTTTCCAGAAGTGCGGCAGGGGACCAGATAAATGGCCTCAGGGGGCTGCATACGGCCCGCAGTTTGGGGATACCTGGTCTAGTCTGTCTGCAGGAGGCCCTGCATTCGCAGGGGGACTCCTGCCACACGAACTGTAGGCATGGTCTCTTTCTCCAAGAGTTTCTTCATGCTGGCCACGGTCTTCCTGCAGCCCGACGTCTGCCGGCTCTGTGCCATGCAAACATGGACGCTATACCCGGGAATCCTCTCCTCTGCCTCTGCCATGCCCGGCTGCAAATTCTGCAAACCCCACCTTCATGCCAAGTGACCCACAAACATGTCCCCCCACCCCTCCAGGCCCGGTGGGCCTGACTCACCGGCTGCCTCTCAAACAGAGTCTCATAGCCCCAGGGCTGCCCCAGCACAGCGCACTGCAGCCGGCAGCTGGTGAGTCTCTCCAGCAGCCAGGCCTGGGACAACGGGTCTTCATAGGCGTCTGCCTCTGCAGGTGACTTCTTGGTCTCCGGCCGGTCTGAGAGACATCGAGACAGTCAATGTCGCTTTCATTATGTCATTGATATGGAGAAGGCTTCCCAAGTGTAAGCAGGTGGACCAAAACTCTAAGAGCAGATCATTTTGAAAGCTTCTTCCGGACTCACCCCACCTGACATTTAACCACCAGTGCACATCCTGCTTTTCGCAGGAGACTGAAGAAACAAAGGAAGACCGGAGGAGAGAGCTCCCAAAGATTTCCCTCTGAGATCCCATAAGGCAAATATGGAGAAAGAGGGGGAGAGGCTACCGAAGAAAATGGTATAGAACCCTTATTTAAGCTTATTTAGTACAAGCAAAGCTCGCTTTGATTCTTCATTTTATCCAGCAAAAATGTCTTTCGAGCTTGGTCTGCCTCCTTTTTTATTATCATGCTAACTAATAAAAATGTGATTAAGGGAAAACGTTCACGAAAACACCATGCTAAGTTCTCCCGTGCCACATGGTGACTCACATGAGCCATTGTGATTAAAAGTGTGCGCCCTGCCCCCCCAGCCGGATGGCTCAGTTGGTTAGACTCTAATCGTTAGAGCATCTCACCAAAGCACAGAGGCTGGCTGCCGGTTCGATCCCTGGTCAGGGCACATACAGGAAAAGATATTCCTGTCTCTCTCTCCTTCTCTTCTCTCACCAAAATCAATAAATAACCTATTACAGTAACCTCAACAGTGATCTGTAATTTGACGCCCTGCCTTAGTTGATTAGCCTGTTGTTCCAGAAATAACGCTGTGGAGGAAATCTCTGTATCTCCCAGGGGTATACAGAGCATCGTAATATCTGTGAGAGGATGCCATCAAATCAGAATCAGTCTTCTTTTCTTCCGTGAGCAATCAATCACCCACCTGCACAAGGCCTGTCTGTATCAGGCCATCCAAGTGAACCCCAAATTAATCATGGCTGAACCCAAACTCGCCTCCTAACCTACTTCTCATGTTTCTGCTAACACTGCGACCTCATCGCCCTGGGCTGAAACTAGAATGAATTTCTTCTTCCTCTTAAGGCTTTGTCTGCATGTATCACATAGGGTAGCAGTTTCTACTTCACTTATGTCACGTACAGCCGTGTGCTGTCTCCCGAGGAGATGGTGAGTTTTTTAATGGCACACAACCCATCTCACCAACCAGTCCCGGATGGCCACACTCAAGGCTGACACTCAGCAAAAACTGGTTTTAAAAAGTCCCTAAATCAAAGTCATTTACTCAAAAAGAAATAAGCTAAGTAAAAAAATGACATCAGGGTCAGTCAAAGATTTTTTAAAGAATGGAGATGATGGCCCTGGACGATTGGCTCAGCGGTAGAGCGTCGGCCCAGCGTATGGAAGTCCCAGGTTCGATTTCTGGTCAGGGCACACAGGAGAAGCACCCATATGCTTCTCCTCCCTTCCCCTTCCTCTGTCTCTCTCTTCCCCTCCTGCAGCCAAGGCTCCATTGGAGCAGAGTTGGCCCAGATGCTGAGGACAGCTCCATGGCCTCCGCCTCAGGCACTAGAATGGCTCCAGTAGCAAATGAGCAACGCCCCAGATGGGCGGAGCATTGCCCTCTGGTGGGCATGCCTGGTGGATCCTGGTTGGGCGCATGTGGGAGTCCGTCTGTCTGCCTCCCCACTTCTCACTAAAAATTAAAATTAAAAAAAAAAAGGACTGAACTTGCCCTCCAGGCACAGAGCTCGGGAAGACCCCAAGACGACCCTGCATGTGAGAGGTTGCTGAGATGGGACTGGGCAGTGTCCTCCCCAACTCACCCGGACAATGGCCTCTTATCCGCTTTCTCGTGGCCATAAAGGGTTCTTTCCTTTGTTCCAACGAGGAGATCATGTCGGGCTTCGAGAAACAAAGTCCTGAGCACGTAAGAAGAAACAGGAGGTGGTCACACTGTGGGTCCGTGATGGACCCGTGCTAAAGGTGTGCCTCTTCCAAGTTAGGGCAGCAGACACGGGGCAGGGCGGGGGACACCCTCACCCAGTGACACCAGGTTCCTGTAGTTCTCCAGCATCACGTCTCTGTACAGGTTCCTCTGCACGCAGGTCAGCTGCTCCCACTCCTCCCGGGAGAAGTCCACAGCCACATCCCCAAACGCCACCAAGCTCTGCAAGGACAACACCACGTTCCTGTTCAAACCACTACGCAGACCCCTCATGACCGGGTGGCTGCTATGGACTAAACTGTGACCGCCACGTTCATATATTCAAGTGCTGACCTCCAGTACCTCCGAAGGTGACTGCATTTGCAGAAAGGGCCTTCACAGAAGTGATCAACAGTTAAATGAAGTCACAGGATTGGGCCCTCATCCAAGCTGACTGGTGTCCTTACAAGAAGAGGAGGAAGCATCAGGAATGAGGGAGCAGAGGGACAGGAAGCAGCAAGACAGGGGCGACGTCCACACACAACTTCAGGAGAAACCAAGCCTGCTGCCACTGCGATCTTGAACTTTGAGAAAAGAAATCTCTGCCATTGAGTTTCCCCCAGTCAGTGGCATTTTGTCACAGAAGCCCTCACAAACCTACAGAGGGATGTAAAAATGACCTGCTCTCCATGTTGAGCAAGAGAATATACATGTAAGGAATAGTATCTGGTGATCTGTGTCATAAACTCCAGGGAAAGGAGAAAAATACAGAGACAGCCCCTGACCTTGGGGACCTGACCAATCTGTGTAAGTAAAAGCACAAGTTTTGACATCAGTTCAAAAACAGTCACTAACGAAGGTGAACTGTTCCACGCACAATCGGTTCCAGAGCATTTTCAACATGGGGACACTCGAGGGGACTTGGTCCAGCAGCACAAGCGTCGGGAGATAAAACCTGGGCATGAACCTGAAAACACGCACGCCACAACTAATCCCCTCCCGGGCCTCCCGGGCCCCCTACTTGTCTCCGTCTTCACTAGATATTGAGTGTTCACTGAAGCAAAACAAACTAAACAAACAACCACCTATGGTTATATAGTATTTGCAGGAAAGAGCCAGGAACGGTGCAGGGAGCTGCGTACAAGAGACGTAGGTACTTCTCTGCTTACCTGAGTGAGCTGGTCTAGAACAAAGGCAGGAGGGATCACAACAGCAATTTTGCAAGGGGGAGCAGGTGGCCGCCGGGCTGAGGACCTGACCCGTGGTAGGGGAGAGCGTTCCTCTGTTATGACCCACACGTCACACCAGCGATTTGCTAAATGCCTTCCATTTTGAAAACCGTGCAAGGCCCAGCAGTGGAAATCTTCAAGCAATCAGAACTCTGAATTTTCAATGTGCACGCTAAATAAAACAGGCCAGTCAGAAAAAGAAATACTGGAGCGTCTGCCCGGCGTGTGGAAGTCCTGGGTTCGATTACCGGCCAGGGAACACAGGAGAAGCACCCATCTGCTTCTACACCCCTCCCCCTCTGTATTTATCTCTTCCCCTCCCACAGCCAAGGCTCCACTGGAGCAAAGCCCCAGATGGGCAGAGTATCGCCCCCTGGTGGGCATGCTGGGTGGATCCAGGTAGGGCGCATGCAAGAGTCTGCCTCTCCGCTTCTCACTTCAGAAAAATACAAAAAAAGAAAAAAAGAAAGAAATACTGCACAATCTTACTTAAATGTTGGAAATAAAAAATAAAAATCATCCAGCTCACAGAAGAGAGGATGAATGTGGCTGAGAGGGCCCGGGAGAGGTAATGGTCAAGGAGTACAGGCTTACAGGTACAAAGCAGTAAGTTTTAGAGATTTACGACACAACACAGTGCTTACAGCTAACAATATAGCATGCTGGACACTTAAAACATGCTAAAAGGGCCCTGGCCGGATGGCTCAGCGGTAGAGCGTTGGCCTGGCATGCGGGGGACCCAGGTTCGATTCCCGGCCAGGGCACACAGGAGAAGCGCCCATTTGCTTCTCCACACCCCCCCCCTCCTTCCTCTCTGTCTCTCTCTTCCCCTCCCGCAGCCAAGGCTCCATTGAAGCAAAGATGGCCCGGGCGCTGGGGATGGCTCCCTGGCCTCTGCCCCAGGCACTAGAGTGGCTCTGGTCGCGGCAGAACGACGCCCCCAGAGCATCGCCCCTGGTGGGCGTGCCGGGTGGATCCCAGTCGGGCGCATGCAGGAGTCTGTCTGACTGTCTCTCCCTGTTTCCAGCTTCAGAAAAATAAAAAAAAAATAAAAAATAAAAAATAAAAAAAAACATGCTAAAAGGGTAGAGCTTATGTTAAATATTCTCACTACCAACAACAGTAATAACGGGTAGGAGAGAAGAGATGGGTAAGTTCACGGTGCTGATGGTGGTGACAATTTCAGAGGTGCACACTTATCCTCAAATGCAATGAGTTATTTATACACGTTAAAAATATGCAGCTTTTTATAGGTCAATTGTATCTCAACAAAGTGGTTTAGTAATAACAACAAAAAAACATTTTAATGCACCTACTGAAAATTATGTTCAAAGACGGGCTCAGATGCATGCTATTTCTACGTGATTATAGAAGAGGGGTTCTTACAGATTATCGTCTTACAATTCTAACTGCTCCTCAGTTGGCAAGGCTTGCACTTCCTTTTCAGATATTTACCTGTTCTTCAGACATTCTTTACCAATGACAATACACTTTAAAAATCTTTACAGTATCCTTACAGTAACGTCGCTCCCACTTTGTCTCGGGGCTCCTAAATCAAAGAACCTAAGTTCAGACATTTTCTTAGACTTGGAAACACAGTTCTTGTGGATCTGATTTTTTTCAATAACAGCAAAGGGCTCCTCTCTGCCCTCTAACCCCACCCTCACAGCGTGTGTGCGTGCACCCTTCTCATTGTGTCAGACCACACACACAACCAATGCCTTGTGCTCTTTAATATCTTTAACTGTGAATAGTAACAATCATAGCTCACAGCCCTTATGATATTCCAAACACAATTCCAGATACTGATATGCAAGGTATTTCATCCCACATCCCCAACAGTTGATACTATTGCTGTGCCCATTTTACAGATGCAGCCACAGAGGAAGCAGTGGGCTGGGCTCCAAAACGTTGAGGTAAAGTAATTTTTACATCATAAAATATTCTTCTTCTTTCAATGATTTTTTCTATCTTTCTTAAGAAAAAGGAGGGGAGATAGACAAATTCCTGCATGTGCCTGGATCAGGATCCACCCAGCAACCACCATCTGGGTCCGATGTTTGAATCAACCAAGCTATTCTGAGTGCTTGAGGCCAACGCTTGAACCAATCTAGTCATTGGCTACAGTAGGGGAAGCCAGAAAGAGGAGAGGGAGGCAGAGAGAAGCAGATGGTCGCTTCTTTAATGTGCCTTGACTGGGACTTGAACCTGGGATATCCAAATGCCAGGCTGGATATCCACTGAGCCAACTGGCCAGAGCTTTTTAATGATTTTCAAGCACTAAAAAAAAGATAAAGCATTTACAGCTCATGAGCTGTACATACAAAAAGAAGTGGGGGGCCAGATGCGTCCCACAGGCAGCTTGCCCATCCATGTTCTACATTACATGTCGTTGGGTGAAAATTGTCACATAAGGGGCATGCCTGTAAATTTCTACAGCAATCACAATAACATGAGATACAGCTAAAAATTACTGAGTTTTTAGCCCTGGCCGGTTGGCTCAGTGGTAGAGTGTCGGCCTGGTGTGCAGGAGTCCCGGGTTCGATTCCCGGCCAGGGCACACAGGAGTAGCGCCCATCTGCTTCTCCACCCCTCCCCCTCTCCTTCCTCTCTGTTTCTCTCTTCCCTTCCCACAGCCAAGACTCCATTGGAGCAAAGTTGGCCCAGGCTCTGAGGATGGCTCTGTGGCCTCTGCCTCAGGTGCTTGAATGGCTCTAGTTGCAACAGAGCGATGCCCCAGATGAGCAGAGCATTGCCCCCTGGTGGGCGTGCCAGGTGGATCCCGGTCGGGTGCATGTGGGAGTCTGTCTGACTGCCTCCCCGTTTCCAACTTAAGAAAAATCCAAAAAAAAAAAAAAAAAAAATCAGAGTTTTTACCATGTACCAGACACCTTACCTATTATCAACTTAACCCTTATAAGAACCAGGAAGTTGATACTGCCGCTGCCCTTATTTTCACAGATGAAGAGATGCAGTCACTGAAGCTGCCTTAAGGTTATACAGTGGTTACAGGCTGGAGATAGTATCCAAACTCGGGCAGCCCAGCTCCACGGTCCACGCCTGTGGCCAGCTTGTGACCTGCCTCTATTAAGTTTCCTCTGTGCTTAGCTATTATCAACAAGACGGGTAATAGCAAATGTTGGAGAGGCTTTGGAGAAAAAGGAACCCTCATTCACTGTTGGTGGGACTGTAAAGTAGTACAACCATTATGGAGGAAAGTATGGTGGTTCCTCAAAAAACTGCAAATAGAACTACCTTATGACCCAGCAATCCCTCTACTGGGTATATACCCCAAAACCTCAGAAACATTGATACGTGAAGACACATGTAGCCCCATGTTCATTGCAGCACTGTTCACAGTGGCCAAGACATGGAAACAACCAAAAAGCCCTTCAATAGAAGACTGGATAAAGAAGATGTGGCACATATACACTATGGAATACTACTCAGCCATAAGAAATGATGACATCAGATCATTTACAGCAAAATGGTGGGATCTTGATAACATTATAAGGAGTGAAATAAGTAAATCAGAAAAAAACAAGAACTACATGATTTCATACATTGGTGGAACATATAAATGAGACTAAGAGACATGGACAAGAGTGTGGTGGTTACCAGGGGTGGGGGGAGGGAGGACAGGGGGAGAGTTAGGGGGAGGGAGAGGGGCACAGAGAACTAGATAGAGGGTGGCGAAGGACAATCTGACTTTGGGCGAGGGGTATGCAACATAATTTAATGACAAAATAACCTAGACATGTTTTCTATGAATATATGTACCCTGATTTATTAATGTCATCCCATTACCATTAATAAAAATTTATTTAAAAAAAAAAAAAAAAAAAAAAAGGTTCCTCTGTGCCCTGGCTGGTTGGCTCAGTGGTAGAACGTCGGCCTGGAGTGTGGAAGTCCCGGGTTTGATTCCCGGACAGGGCACACAGGAGAAGCGCCCATCTGCTTCTCCACCCTTCCCCCTCTCCTTTCTCTCTATCTCTCTCTTCCCCTCCCACAGCCAAGGCTCCACTGGAGCAAAGCTGGCCCGGGAAATGAAAATGGCTTCATGGCCTCCACCTTAGGTGTTAGAATGGTTCTGGTTGCAGCGGAGCAACAGCCCAGATGGGCAAAGCATTGCCCCCTGGTGGGCATGCTGGGTGGATCCCGGTCAGGCGCATGCGGGAGTCTGTCTGACTGCCTCCCCACTTCTATTAACTTCAGAAAAAAATATATATATAAAAAAGTCATCTCATAGTAAATACTCCCTAACTTAGCCCCATGGGTAGAAGTCAAGAGCTCCTTCCAGCCCATCTCACAGAGCCAGGCCAAGCACTTGCAGTCCAGAGCCTGTTTGCTTGTACCTTATCCACCACAGGCTGTGGACTACTAGCGATAAGGGGATGGGGCTCAGCCATCTGTTTCTCCCGGGGCTGGCACAAAGTGGGCACCAAACAAACCAGGCACAGCACAAAGAGCGGTCCTGTTTCGCATCGAGTACCTTTCTGCTTCCTCAGAGTTCTTCGAACAAAGGGGCACAGGGTGGGGACTGAGTCACTTGGCCCATAAAGAAGGAAGCAGAGAGAAAGGGAGGCCCAGGGCGGTCCACACAGCCCATCACTCACCAGAATGGGAGGAGATGGGAACCCGCTCCCAGAACAGGTCTCAAACTGAAAACGTTTAGTACCCTCATGTTCACTGCAGCGTTATTTAGGATAGCCCAAATATGGAAGAAACCCAAGTGACCATCAAGAGGTGAGCAGGGCCCTGGCCAGGTAGCTCAGTTGGTTAGAACATCATCCCAATAAATTAAGGTTATAGTGTCAGGAGCCGATCAACAACTGCTGGCTGACAAGGTCACAGCAGAAGAAGACCCACAACTGCTGGCTGACAAGGTCACAGCAGAAGATCAAAAACTGCTGATTGACAAAGTCATAGCAGAGAAGACCAATGGCTGCGGGTTGACAAAGTCACCCAAAGGAGAGACACAACGATACTTCACCCTTTGACTTTTTGAATTAATCTGGCCTTATATCCCCCCTTTTCTGGGTGTGTGCTATTATTTGTGGCACAGGGATAATAGTACTGTGCTTTCCCTGTAGATTCGTAGTGATTTCTTTGGAAATGAGACAGAGGGTGTGAGTTCCACAGAAAAGCCTATAAGCCCCTTGAGCTGGGCTCATAGACATAAGAGGCTGGCTATGATATCCCTCGTAAAGGGTTAAGTTTGTAGGAGAATTCCTTCTTAATCATGTTAGAAAGAATAGATTGTGACTTGTGAATGGGTAGGAGGCAGTGGCTGTGCACAGAGCGCCTTTCGGCCTTCACTTAATTCAACATTTTTCCTCCCTAGCCTTTTCATGTGATAGAGAAACATTCCTTTCTTCTTGCTTATTTGATCTGCAGATAGTGGTATACTCTGAGAAGAATAGAGTTAGAACTTAACTAGTGTTTAAATATAATAAATAAGTAATATTTGACTAGACAATAGTATCTTAGGTAAGGTATAGTAGAATGGCCCATTGTGTGGCCTAGGATGAGAGCGCAGTCGGCAAGAAAAGAATGTTTTACTAAGAGAATTGTCTTTTGACTAAAGGCAATTGCTAGGCTTTCTCAACGAGATGTTCTCATGAGATTTATATGCTTTCCAAGATTCTTTGATAATGAGAAAAACGTAGGGGAATCCATAGAATAACAGTTAATGTCTTATGTTGCTACTAGGCTATCTTGCAAGTACACTCTGTATATCTTTGGGTGAAAGCTACTCTTAATGTTATGTCAATTTCTTTATAGGCAAGCCTTTTAGAATCTTGTGAGAAAAAGTAGGACACTGCATAAACTCAAAGCCATTTACCTAAACAAGCAGTGGTCCATTCTTAGTCCTTAATGATTTCATCTGTTAATCTCTCTCTGCCCCTTAACTCACAACAGCAGTAAAGTTAGTTAACTATTAGTACTAATACTTTAAAAGCTTTTACCGATGTTGTTATCGCTATTCAAGTTATTTTGTACTTTGAATGATTTGCTACCTGGTTTGTGATTTATAGATATAAATTAACTGTTATCCGGAAACATGTAAACATAGTGAAACAGAAGCAATGATTAACACCATGTAATTGTAACTCAGTGTGTGTGTATAAAAAGGGAGCTATACTAGCATTTGGCAGAGATGCCTGGCAGTAAATGCTAACCAGAGAATAAAGAGAACGAAAAGAATTCGGCTCTCTCACTCGATTTCACCGACGCCGTCTCCTCCTGTGGGACCCCTGGATCCCCCCCGGGGCTGGACCCCGGCAATAGGGGTTTGATCCCTAGCCAGGGCACATATAGGAACCAACCAATGAGTGCATAAATAAGTGGAACAAGGTGTTATTTCTCTCTCCTTTTCTCTCTCTAAAAATCAATAGAATAAACAAGTGAATTAAAGAGCTGTGGTATATAGATTATAAATAAGGTGACCAATCGTCCTTTTAGGGAGGAAGGTCCTTCTTTTGTAAGTTCCATCCTCCCTCGAAAAGTGTCCTACACGTCCTCCTTTTGGATATTGGAAGACTCATCTGTAAATGTCCGTATTCAATCAATGTGGAATTGATCCATTGCATGTGATGTGACGTATTTGTATCTAAATGAGTACTTTGTTCTTATAATTATTATTAAAAATTAGGCCCTGGCCGGTTGGCTCAGCAGCAGAGTGTCGGCCTGGCGTGCGGGGGACCTGGGTTCGATTCCGGCCAGGGCACATAGAAGAAGCGCCCATTTGCTTCTCCACCCCCCCTCCTTCCTCTCTGTCTCTCCCTTCCCTTCCCGCAGCCGAGGCTCCATTGGAGCAAAGATGGCCCAGGCGCTGGGGATGGCTCCTTGGCCTCTGCCCCAGGTGCTGGAGTGGCTCTGGTGGCGGCAGAGCAATGCCCCGGAGGGGCAGAGCATCGCCCCCTGGTGGGCGTGCCGGGTGGATCCCGGTTGGGTGCATGCGGGAGTCTGTCTGACTGTCTCTCCCCATTTCCAGCTTCAGAAAAATACAAAAAAAAAAAAATAATAATAGGCATGTAAGCATAATGACAATGTAAAATATTATAACTGTTTTTATTAAGTATTGATCCTATTAACTATGGATCATATATTATTGTTCCAATGAATAAAATGTTTCTTTTCTTTATGATATTGTTTTCTTCAATTTATTTTTGTCCTCCTTTTCATTGTAGAAACGTTGGTCACCTTACTATAAACAATAAAGTATTACTTGGCCACAGAAAAGAATGAATGAAATCTTGCCGTTTGCAACAACACAGATGGACCTGGAGGGTACTATGCCAAGTTAAATAAGTCAGAATGAGAATGACAAATACCATACGATTTCACTTATAAGTGGAATCTAAAGAAAACACCCGAACAAACAGAAATAGACTCCTACACACAGAGAACACATTGATGATTGCCAGATGGGAAGAGGAGATTGGGGAGTGGGTAAAAAAGGTGAAGGCATTGCTAAGTACACATCGGTAGTTACTAAATAGTCATGGGGATGTAAAATACAGTATAGGAAATATAGTCAAAACTACTGTAACAACTGTCAACAGAAAACAACCTCCAAACCTGTAAGAATTTCTCGTGCATTTCTCTGAGCCAAACTGTTGACAATCGCCGGGAAGCAGAGCCTCACGGACTGAGAAAGTGCTCCGGAAAATGGTGGCTTCCCCACTTCTTTTATACTTCAGAATCAGAGGGAAAGACGGGAGGGGGCTTGCATGAAATTGATTGGTGATAGATCAGGGAGGAAGGAGAGGGCAAAGTGGGGAAATCTCTGGGATTGGGAAAAAACAAGTGCCTATGCAGAAATTTCTTTGACAGACAGGAATGAGAAGTTAACAGTGAATGGTTCACATCACAATAACAATGAGGGGGTCTATTGGCTTCTGCTCCCGTGGGATGTCTGACCCCTTACATTCCAAAAGCAGGTTATCAGGTACATTATCATAGATGCAAAAGACAGCAGACAGGCTTGAGTAAAAACAAGCATTGACCTTTGTTTAGAGAAAGTTCTTCCCTAGCACATGACTACCCACCATGAACTGCTTTTAGTTAGAAAAGTTTGATTTAGACCGGGGGTAGTCAACCTTTTTATACCTACTGCCCACTTTTGTATCTCTGTTAGTAGTAAAATTTTCTAACCGCCCACTGGTTCCACAGTAATGGTGATTTATAAAGTAGAGAAGTAACTTTACTTTATATAAAATTTATAAAGCAGAGTTACAGTAAGTTAAAGCATATAATAATAATTACTTACCAAGTACTTCATGTCCGATTTTCACTGTTTGGCAGAATAAATCTTTATAAAACAACTTACTATAATTAAATCTATCTTTTTATTTATACTTTGGTTGCTTTGCTACCACCTATCATGAAAGCTGGAACGCCTACTAGTGGGTGGTAGGGACCAGGTTGACTGCCACTGATTTAGACCATCCTCTGTTTACCGTTGTTCCCCAAGTTTGCAAGGCCATGGTGTTGACTTTCCCTGAGCTTGTCAGGTTCAGTTCGTGGACACATCTTGATTTATTAAAAATTTTTTTTTTGTTCCACACAGCTATGCATGGTGCCAGGCGGATACTTGAAATATTGGGGGGGATGACTTCGTGAGTTATGTCAATGTCTAACCACTATGCAACACACCTGAAAGTAATATGATAGGTTAACTGTAATTGAATCATAAAATTAAAAAAATAACCTGAAACATTTAAAAAAAAATAAACATGACCCAACCCTGAAAACGCAAGGCTGCATTTCAGAGAGAAGACAGGAAATGTTAACTCACCTGGGACGTGTGAGGTTCATTTCCCATCCCTACTGCCTCCTGCTTCTGCTTCCTGCACAGATGGGCGGTGTCCCCGGTGGGCAGAGCTGGGGATGGGGAAAAGGAAGTAGGGACCAGGTCTACACTACATCCTGAGTCACCTTTCTGCTGAGTCTTCCATCCACCTTGGTCAGAAACGGTTTCTGGCCGGGCGGAGCAGTTCAGTTGGTTAGAGCATCATCCCAATATACCAAGGGGCTAGGGGGGACATAAAAAATCAATCAATGCCCTGACCAGATGGTGGTGCAGTGGATAGAGCTTGGGACTGGGACACAGAGGTCCCAGGTTCGAGGCCCCCAAGGTTGACGGCTTGAGCGAGGGCTCACCAGCTTGAATGTGAGATCATGGGCATTACCCCATGGTCGCTGACTTGAGCCCAAGGTCGATCGCTAAAGCAAGGGGTCACTCGCTCTGCTGTAGCCGCCGCCGCTGGTCAAGGCACATATGAGAAAGCAATCAATGAACAACTAAGGAGCTGCAACAAAGAATTGATGCGTCTCATCTCTCTCCCTTCCTGTCTGTCCTTTCATCTGTCACACTCACACACACACATACACACAAAGTCAACCAATGAATGCATAAATAAGTGCAACAAATCGACGTTTCTCTTCCTTCTCTCGCTCTCCAATCAGTAACTATTTAAACTCTTAAGTTTTTGTTTTTTTTTAAATGTTCCGCCGGTGGAGCCCCCAATCCTCTGGCAGCAGCTAGATGAGGCCAGCTGGTGGCCATTAGTCCGCCTGGGGCGGCCAAGCGGAGGGAAATAGGGGTGTCCGGGAAGGGGACTCTGGACCAGTCCGGGTCCCTCCCGGCCCCGTCGCGTGATACTCGGACTCTCGTTCCACGTGCAGAGCTTGGGGTCCCCGCACCCTGAGGGGATGAAGGTGTCCCCGAACCCCGGCCCTCCATCAGGCCACCTGTCAATCACCCGCACCTCTGTTTTTAGCCGCTGGGGTCACCGTCCGTCGCTGGCCCTGGCCGGTGAGCCCATTCCCTGAGCGCGGCCTTCCCCGGCCCCGGCGGCCCTGAACGGCGGGGGTCGTCCCTGTCCGGCCTCGGTTCGGCCCGGGCTTGGTACGGGGGGCGCCTCGCCGCGCCGTGCACCTCAGTTCGCGGGCTCCCGCGCTCCTGGCCGCCCTCCCGGCCCCCGGCATGTCCCCGAGGGAGCACGCGCCCTCCCCGCCCCCAACAACACGGGTCTCCAACCCCGTTCGGACACCGGGCGACAAGCCCCCCGCCGCGCAGGGCGCGCGAGAGCCGGCAACGCGCCGCCGGAAGTGGGCGTGTCCTTCGCCGCAGGCATCCTCTGGGAAACGTAGTCCTACAGTCCTGGCGAAGGCGACCGGCGGACTGAGGACGGCGACGGGCAGGGCCGCTTTGGGTTCACGCTGCGTCTGTGAGCGACACATGCGGGGAGCCATACGCAAGCGACGCAGGGTGGGGGGGCCGGCTCCCCTGACCGGGGAGCACAGGCCACCACGAGCGATAGAACAGCCAGCTAGAACCCATGGGCTTCTGGGAGTCGGCGCCAGGGTTGGAGCTAGGATGGGGCGTGGCTAATGGGAGGGTCGTAGCTAAAGACAGGGGCGGGGCTAGTGGCAGGGGGCGGGGCCGTAGGGATATTGAACGGGTCGCTGGGCTGGGCAGGTAGGGCAGTCCTCAGATGGGTCTACCCTTGGAAGAGAGGAAAAGTCAGGCCCCCTACCCTCCTCCCTGAGGACGAAACGAGAAGAATGCCAGGGAGAGGAGCCTGCAAGGACAACTGAGGCAGCTAGTCATAGATTAACTACATTTTTTAAAAATTATTTTTATTTATTTATTCATTTTTTTTTTTTAGAGGGGAGAGAGAGAGAGAGAGAAGGGGGGGAGAAGCAGGAAGCTTCAACTCCCATATGTGCCTTGACCAGGCAAGCCCAGGGTTTTAAACCAGCAACCTCAGCATTCCAGGTCAATGCTTTATCCACTGCGCCACCACAGGTCAGGCAGATTAACTACTTCTTATAGTTCTCTGAAAGGGTGCCTGGAGCCACTTGCTACACAGAGCAAAGAAGATAGAACTTATTTGAAAACCCCTTCCCCTTTTCTGTTCTTAAAAGCCTTCAAGAGACACTATTTACATGCCTTAAAAATTCCAACACTGGCCCTGGCCGGTTGGCTCAGCAGTAGAGCGTCAGCCTGGCGTGCGGGGGACCCGGGTTCGATTCCGGCCAGGGCACATAGGAGAAGCGCCCATTTGCTTCTCCACCCCCCCTCCTTCCTCTCTGTCTCTCTCTTCCCCTCCTGCAGCCAAGGCTCCATTGGAGCAGAGATGGCCTGGGCGCTGGGGATGGCTCCTTGGCCTCTGCCCCAGGCGCTAGAGTGGCTCTGGTCGCGGCAGAGCGATGACCCGGAGGGGCAGAGCATCGCCCCCTGGTGGGCAGAGCGTCGCCCCTGGTGGGCGTGCCGGGTGGATCCCGGTCAGGCGCATGCGGGAGTCTGTCTGACTGTCTCTCCCTGTTTCCAGCTTCAGAAAAATACAAAAAAAAAAAAAAAAAAATCCAACACTAATCCGCTGAACCCATCTAAACTCACCCTGGAGTCATGAGAGTGACATATACCTCTAGACAAAGGGATCATGAGCCCTCTGCACCCACCTTGCATGAAAACCTGTATTCTGTAGAAGAGATATCACCTGTAAGGAAATCAACTTCGGAGAGCATGTGTCTTTGGAGCTACTAGCTCCGTGTGCTCTGCTGGCTTTTAATAAATTTCTTTTCCTCTAATAAAGTTATCTGAGCGTCTATCCTCCATTGGGTCGCTTCCTGCAACAGTTTGGGTGTCAACGTCCACAGACTGGCGGACAGTAATGCTGGGCCATGCCAAGGCTTGGAGCGTGACTCTGATGGGATGTGTGTGTGTATGTGTGTGTGTGTGTGTGTGTGTGTGTGTGACTTTGTGTGCCCGAAGCGCACCTTTGACCCTGCGTGGGTCTCTTCTCCCCTCATCCTCCAGCTTCCCCACAGCCACACCCATCCTCCGAAGGCGGTGGTCCTGTAACTTGCAGACTTGGGTCCGAGCACTCTTTTATTTTATTTTTTTAATGATAATGTAGAATTACTTTCATCTGAAGTTACTGTATGGGCAGTAGCCACGGTCACCATCACAGCCACCTGACCCATGCAGGTTCCCATTTGATTCGGACAGACGTAATGAAACAACGGAGACAAGTACTGGTGGGCCATTAGCTTTAATCCTAGCTTGCACCCGGCGGGCAAGAAATACACACAAGTCCTGGCCGGCTGTCTCAGTGGTAGAGCGTCGGCCTGGCGTGCAGGAGTCCCAGGTTCGATTCTCGGACAGAGCACACAGGAGAAGTGCCCATCTGCTTCTCCACTCCTCCCTCTCTCCTTCCTCTCTGTCTCTCTCTTCCCCTCCCGCAGCCAAGGCTCCATTGGAGCAAAGTAGGCCCGGGCTCTGAGGATGGCTCCATGGCCTCTGCCTCAGGCACTAGAATGGCTCTGGTTGCAACAAAGCGACGCCCCAAATGGGCAGAACATCAACCCCTGGTGGGCGTGCCAGGTGGATCCCGGTGGGGCGCATGTAGGAGTCTGTCTGACTGCCTCCCCATTTCCAGCTTCAGAAAAATATTAAAAAAAAAGAAAAAAAAAAAAAAGAAATACACACAGTGGGAAAACACTTCCCTTTCCATTCAGGGCTCTCAAAGCCACTGACTTATCTGAGTTTCCTAGAATCAAAGGTTTCTACCTCATCAGCTTTATTCACCTCTGTTCCCTATCTCCTTCTCTCTGCACAAACTCTACACAACTGGCTTCTTCAGCACTACGCCATCTTGGCTGCTTCTCTTCTCTTCCACATGGTCTTTCTCTGCTCTCCTCCAGCATGGGCTCCTCTGCCCCATTTTATAGTGTAGAAATCAAAAGCTTTAATCCAATATACAAACAAGGAAGTCTCTGATACAAAGTCACTTATCTGAGGTATAATGGGATTCCTCATGAGAGTGCACCACCCCATGTCATGCAACAGTCAAGGGTGTGGGGAAAAGCTTAGTTTTGAAAAGATCTTAGTATTAAAAGGGTGAGAAAGGCTTAGTCTTAAAACTAAGCCTCAGGCTATAATGACCCTGCCTGCTTACAGCCTGTCCCTCCCCCCACACCCAATGCAAACTATAAGGGAGCAAACATATATATCATATTTACAAACTTATTTGGCCAACAGTTACCCATAATGCTAAATTTTTTTTAAAAATTGTAAAGTAACATAGTATCATCTCACTTTTATAGAAATAATAGCTCTGGATACAAATACATTGACCAAAATGTCACTAGTGGTTGGATTATGAATGATTTTATATTTCTTCGCAACTCTCCATATTACCTGGATTTAAAAAGCAATAACATTCATGTGCCCCAAACCTTTTCCGTCCTGGTGGCTCCTTTGTGTCATTCATAGATCACCTGCTCAGAGGGCTACCCAGGCTCCCAGGTATAAATACCAACCGCTTGTAACCTTTTAAAGTCCCCTGCATAATCTGCAGTTAGCTGATGTTTTATTAAGGTAACCAACTTTTTTTTACAATAAAAAGGACAAAAATAAATGGAAAAAGCAATATTGTAAATAAAAGAAACATTTTATTCATTGCAACAATAATACACTATAACATGATCAATGAATAATAAAAACATTTGTTATATTTTATATTGTCATTATGCTTACATGCTTATTAATTTTTAATAATAATTGTAAGAAAAAATACTCACTGAGATACAAATATTTCACGTCACATGAAATGGATCAACTCTGCATCGATCAAATACGGACAATTACAGATTAGTCTTCCAATATCAAAAAGGAGGACATGTAAGAGAACACTTTTTGAGGGAGGACGGAACTTACAAAAGAAGGACTGTCCCCCCTAAAGGAGGATGATTGGTCACCTTATTTTTTTTTAACTTTTATTTTATTTTATTTTTTACAGAGACAGAGTCAGAGAGAGGGATAGATAGGGACAGACAGACAGGAAGGGAGAGAGATGAGAAGCATCAATCATCAGTTTTTCGTTGCAACACCTTAGTTGTTCATTGATTGCTTTCTCATATGTGCCTTGACCATGGGCTATAGTAGACCGAGTAACCCCTTGCTCGAGCCAGCGACCTTGGGCCCAAGCTGGTGAGCTTTGCTCAAACCAGATGAGCCTGTACTTAAGCTGGCAACCTCGCAGTCTCGAACCTGGGTCCTCCACATTTCAGTCCGACGCTCTATCCACTGTACCACCGCGTGGTCAGGCAGTCACCTTAGTTTTATTCATTTATAAGAATACGTCATGTTGTAAAATACCGTATCTTACTCCCGCGAGTTCATAGAGAAACCAAGTCCAAATGAATTTTTAGGAGATTTATTAAGCTGGCTTCATATGACTAACACGGGGTATAGCTGACCCAAATCATGCAATGTCAAATATATCTCTGAGGCTAGTTATATACCCTTGACCACATACTGGTTGGGGGGAGCATGACAGCATGACACAATCATTAACAAACTTGTAACATTTGTCTAGGGGATCTATAAAAAACATTAAAACTTTCGCCCTGGCCGGTTGGCTCAGTGGTAGAGTGTTGGCCTGGCATGCAAGGGGTCCCGGGTTTGATTCCCGGCCAGGGCACACAGGAGAAGTACCCATCTGCTTCTCCACCTCTCTCCCTCTCCTTCCTCTCTGTCTCTCTCTTCCCCTCCCGCAGCTGAGGCTCCACTGGAGCAAAGATGGCCCTGGCGCTGGGGATGGCTCCTTGGCCTCTGCCCCAGGCGCTAGAGTGGCTCTGGTCGCCACAGAGCGACGCCCCGGAGGGGCAGAGCATGGCCCCCTGGTGGGCAGAGCGTCGCCCCCTGGTGGACGTGCCAGGTGGATCCCGGTCGGGCGCATGCGGGAGTCTGTCTGATTGTCTCTCCCCGTTTCCAGCTTCGAAAAAATACAAAAAAAAACCAAAAACTTTCAAGGTAATACAATAGTAATGTCGCTTTTCACATCAAAGACATTTATAAACCTTTTAGTGTCTATCTCCCCTCCTTTGCCAGAGGTATACGTTAATCTCAAGATTTCAGGAAGGGAGGGAGAGTTAAAATCAATGTAGGGTAGTATGTAAATTTTGTCTCTTATTGAAAGGGAAAGGTAGTTCTTCAGATAACCTTAATCCTTTCAGAGAGCTAAAACTTAATGACCCAGTCATCCTTGCAAGTCAGGAAACTTCCATATCCTTCTCCCTTCATTTTCCAAAGAAAGAACAGGACAGAAAGCCTGACTTTTCCTCTAAAATGGCATTGCCAATACTAAGTTTTACAGTTCTTTGGCACCTTACCACAGTCATAGGAGTGCAACGTTGGGAAATATGGTAGTGAAAGTCACTTTTATAAACAAAAAGTGAAAAAAAATCCTCCAATCATCTCCATACAGGAAGAGGATTTGATAAAATCCAACACACATCTGTAATTTAAGGGAAAAAATCTTACTAAACTGAGAATAGTTAACTTCCTTATCTGAATAAAAATTTAGAATGTAATTGTTCTAAATCTCAAATATTTCCATTCAACTCTGCTTAAAAGTATGCTTTTTTTTTCCGGTTCAGGTGGGAAAAAAAGGTTGCCAAACATAGTTCTGTGAATGGAAATGAATATAATAAACTTTGTCTTTTACTATAAAGAATATTTACTCTGCCTGACCAGGCGGTGGCGCAGTGGATAGAGCGTCGGACTAGGATGCAGAGGAACCAGGTTCGAGACCCCGAGGTCACCAGCTTGAGCGTGGGCTCATCTGGTTTGAGCAAAAGCCCACCAGCTTGAACCCAAGGTCACTGGCTCCAGCAAGGGGTTACTCAGTCTGCTGAAGGCCCACGGTCAAGGCACATATGAGAAAGCAATCAATGAACAACTAAGGTGTTGCAACACGCAACGAAAAACTAATGATTGATACTTCTCATCTCTCTCTGTTCACGTCTGTCTGTCCCTGTCTATCCCTCTCTCTGACTCACTCTCTGTCTCTGTAAAAAATAAAAAAATAAAAAAAATTTAAAAAAGAATATTTACTCATCACTTACCATAAACGTAAAAAGTTAGGGGGAAATCTCAATTGAAGAGTTTAACTCTTTCTTGGGTTACATTTTTATGAACCTATCTGAAAGGCAGTAGTGATTAATCTGACTTCATCAAAATGAACTACTCAGAATTTGAAAAAAAAAAGTTGTTTTTCTTTTTTTTTTTAAATCAATGAAACCATAATATTCGTTGGCTAAATGGGTAATTGTTTAACCTTCATCCATAACTATCTCAGGCAATGAAGACTTAGTGGGTATGGTTTCTGTAAGGCCAGTAGCTATGGCCACCATCACAACCGCCTGGCCAGTGCAGGTTCGCATTTGATTCGGACAGATGGTAATGAAACAACAGAGCCAAAAACTGGTGGGCCATTACCTTTAATCTTAGCTTGCACCCGGAAGGCAAGTAAAAACACACACTGGGCTCCAAAACCCACTCATTCAGCGCTCACAAAGCTACTGACTTATCTGAGTTTCCTAGAATCAAAGGTTTCTAGCTCACTAGCCTTATTCACCTCTGTTCTTCATCTCCTTCTCTCTACACAAACTCTGCACAAACTGGCTTCTCCTTCAGCATTCCTCCATCTTTGCTGCTTCTCCTCTCCTCCATGTGGCCTTACTCTGCTCTCCTCCCAGCTCTCTGCTCTCCTCCTAGAACATAATCACTCTCCGGAACAATGTGATCCCTCTTCCTTTTAAAACCTTTTGGTGTGAAAGCCCTCCCCCAACACACATTAATAGAATCATGCCCATCCCAAGCAAGAAGGGCAACTAATATAATCACCTGGGTGACAGGCTTCCACATGGGCAGCGCCATCTTTAACAAAGTGAGCATAATATATTTTATCTGCCCAACAGTTTCTTAAAGTTTGTTGGGGCTTAGAGTTATAAAATCCCCAAATTCTCCCACAAATCCTGAATTCCAATAATCACAATGCAATCTGTTCCTAATTAATGTCCAACATTTTATTTAAGAACCCTATCAAAACTGTGAATTTAAATGCACAAACTGGCTTCTCCTTCAGCCAGTTTGGCACCTGGTATTTAGCAATCACAGATACAGTATTACAAGGGAAAGTCAACTATATAACAAAAATGGTTGGTATTGTAGTTCACTCCTTAAAGCAAAATTTAAAGATATGAATCACTTTTTCTCTTGCATTATGTTACCCAATTCTGTTATGGACAGGTATCGTATACACTCCTTGGACGGCCCCATCTTATCCTCTTTCTACTGGTTTAAGGTGACAGCAATCTATACCACTGCTAATTGTTGCTATCAATGAATGCTTTCCTGGCAAAATATAAGATTAGAAGCCTAACATCCTTGGCTTTTTTTTCCCCACTAATCAAGCTTTAATAAAATCCACACTCTCTGGAGATCTTTTGAATAAAACCCACTCAAATACCCAATCAATTGGTTAGACTTTTTGATTGACAAAAAAATAATCTAATTTTAAAAGGAAAACAAACTACTGGTGGGATGCAATCTGCAAAGAACATGTCTCAGGCCAGCACTAGCAATGACCCTGATGCATACAATGTTATAGGTTGTCTGCAGCTCTGGATAAGACTAGAACCAATGAATTAGAATTTGCTGTAAATGATATAAGATGCTACTTGTTCCAGGCTAAATAGATAAATCAATATTACTAATATTTAAAAGTAAATATAAAGCTTGAATAGTCTAGCCCTATTTAAATTCATGTCGGTTCATAGATTCTTTTTTTTTTTTAATTTATTTATTTTTTCTGTATTTTTCTGAAGCCGGAAACGGGGAGAGACAGTCAGACAGACTCCCGCATGCGCCCAACCGGGATCCACCCGGTACGCCCACCAGGGGGCAACGCTCTTCCCACCAGGGGGCGATGCTCTGCCCCTCCGGGGCGTCGCTCTGTTGCATCCAGAGCCACTCTAGCGCCTGGGGCAGAGGCCGAGGAGCCATCCCCAGCGCCCGGGCCATCTTTGCTCCAGTGGAGCCTCGGCTGCGGGAGGGGAAGAGAGAGACAGAGAGGAAGGAGAAGGGGAGGGGTGGAGAAGCAGATGGGCGCTTCTCCTGTGTGCCCTGGCTGGGAATCGAACCCGGGACTTCTGCACGCCAGGCTGACGCTCTACCACTGAGCCAACAGGCCAGGGCCTAGATTCTTTATTTTTAAATGTACTGATTTATTCTAGAGAGAGAGGGAAATAGAGAGAGAAGCATTCGTTTGTTGTTCCATTTAGTTGTTCATTCATTGGTTGCTTCCTGTATGTGTCCTGACCCAGGATCAAAGTCTCAGCCTTGACATTTTGGGATGATGCTCTAACCGACTGAGCTAACTGACCAGGGCCCATAGATTAATTCTTAATTTTCAAGAAACCAGTAATTAAGCTGTTGTAGAGTATAGAAAAACAATATTTGAAATATTTCAATTTTGTCATAAGGCCAATTCAACTGTAATGTCATCCCCAAAAGAAAATGAAATTATAGATGAATTTACTCATGGTTATAGAGAGAAGGGAAATTATTTTCCTCTATTGAAGAAGAAAAGAAACTGAATAAATGGAGATCAACACAGGATTTTAGATGGAAGTTTCAATATTGTACAGATGCCTGTACATTCACTCAATTGCAGTCACAGTCCTTGAAGGATATTTTTTACATTGACCGGTTTCTGAAATTCATGTAGAATGGTAACTGGGTAAGCATCTGAAGCTTTTTTTATAAAGATCACTTACCCATGAATTTAGTCTGTTGCAAAGTGATATTTTTGATATGTCAACTTGGAGGAATGGATTCAGAGAAAGGATTATTTAAATGGTATCTGACAATCAGTTCTCCAACAGGAAATAAAGTCAAATCTGCATTTCATCCCCTAAGCAGTGGTCCCCAACCTTTTTTGGGCCACGGATTGGTTTAATGTCAGAAAATATTTTCACGGACCGGCCTTTAGGGTGGGACGGATAAATGTATCACGTGACCAAGACAAGCGTCAAGAGTGAGTCTTAGACGGATGTAACAGAGGGAATCTGGTCATTAAAAAAAAATAAAACATCATTCAGACTTAAATATAAATAAAACGGAAATAATGTAAGTTATTTATTCTTTCTCTGTGGACCAGTACCTGGCTAAATGTTTTCCTATATTTCTCACATGTGTATGGTTTTTCTCCAGAATGAACTCTCTGATAAACAGTAAGTGACTGACGATGGCTGAAGGCTTTGCCACATGCCCTACACTCGTTAGGTTTCTCACCAGTGTGACATCTTTGATGACAAATAAGGAATGATTTTGTCCTAAATTCCTTCTCACATTCAGCATGCTTATAGGGCCTGTGGCCGGTATATAGTCTCTGAGGCTGAGCAGAGGATGAACTATCACTAAAAGCTTTATTGCATTCAGTACATTTATAGAGCTTCTCTCCAGTATGAATTCTCTGATGCTGAGTGAGGCTGGTAGTCTGGACGAAGGCTTTCCCACATTCCTTACACTCATAGGGTTTCTCTGCTGTATGAGTTCTATAATGTTGTGCAAGATGGTAGAAAACTTTTCCACATTCCCTACACTCATAAGGCTTCTCTCCAGTATGAATTCTCTGATGTTGAGTGAGGCGGGTTGCCATGAACCAGTGCAGCTAGTAATTCCAGGTCTTGAGAGAGAATGATGCGAAATTAAGAAAGGAAGATGGGATCGGGAGGCCTCTGCACTGCTAATGGCAGGAACTGAGCGAGAGAGCCCCTGATCTGCTTTATTTTATAGTGTAGAAAATGAAAGCCTTTAAGCCAATATACACATAAGGAAGTCTCTGATACAAAGCCACTTATCTGAGGCATAAATGGAATTTCTCATAAGAGTGCACCGCCCCCCCATCATGCAACAGTCTAGGGTATGGGGAAAAGCTTAGTTTTGAGAAGATCTTAGTATTAGAAGGATGTTGAAAAGATCTTAGTATTAAAAAAGGCGGGAAAGGCTTAGTCTTA
Source organism: Saccopteryx leptura (assembly GCF_036850995.1). NCBI lineage: Eukaryota > Metazoa > Chordata > Mammalia > Chiroptera > Emballonuridae > Saccopteryx > Saccopteryx leptura. Next base: position 81,414,868 of record NC_089505.1, on the reverse strand, counting down.
AAACTAAGCCTTAGGCTATAAGGACTTTGCCAGCTTACAGCCTGTCTCCCACAGCAGGCTGACAGCTTTCCCACATACCTTACACTCATAGGGTTTTTCACCAGTATGAATCCTCAAATGGCTAGCCAGGTGTATACTCTGCTTACAACCTCTCCTGCACTCCTTACATTCATACGGTTTCTCTCTAGAATAGACTCTTTGATGCTGAGTGAGTGAGGCATGATGGCTAAAGGCTTTCTATCACAGACATCACATTCATAAAGTTTCTCTCCTGTGTGAATTCTCTGATGTACAATAAGAAATGAGCAGTAGCTGAAGGTTTTCCCACACACATTACATTTGTAGGGTGTCTCCAGTGTGAATTCTCCTGTGTTGATTAAGTCCTATGTGGTCACTGAAGGTTTTTCCACAGTGGACACACTCAAAGGGTTTCTCTCCAGTGTGGTAGTACCTCCAGTGACAAATAAGAGATGTGTTCTGCCTGAAGGTTTTCCCACATTCAGCACATTCATAGGGTCTTTTGCCAGTGTGACATCTTTGAAGTTGGGCAAAGGATAAGCCATCGCTGAAGGCCTTGCCACATTCCTTACATGCATAGGGCTTCTCCCCTGTATGGGTTCTCTAATACTGAGCAAGGTGTGCAGGCTGGCTGAAGGCTTGTCTACGTTCCTTATATTCACATGGTTTTTCTCCAATATGAATTCTTTGAGTTGAGTAAGGTGTACATTTTGGCTAAAGGCTTTTCCTACATTCTTTACCCTCAAAGAGTTTCTCTCCCCGATGTATTCGGTGATGTTGAGCAAGGTGTTGACTCTGGTGGGATGCTTTCCCACATTCCTTACATTTATAGGGCTTTTTCATTGGTATAAATTCTCTGATGGAGAGTAAGGGATGACTTACTCTCCTTCTAGGGGAAGGATTTTTCACATTCATTACATTTGAAAAGTGTCTTTCCTCTATAGGTTCTCTTGTGTTTTCTTACCATGGAATTTTTGGAAAAGCTTTTATTATCAGACTTGTGATTATAAACATTCTCTCCTACACCATCTACATGGACCAATTTCCCAGCTTTGTTATATTTCTGATCATTTGTAAGGGTTTCTTTACAAACCCAGGTTTCTTGCCTGAGAAGTGACTCTGGATTTATCAGCTGCTTCTCAAGAAAACCTTTGCCTTTCCAATTTTCTCCAAAAATGAAACACTCAAGTCCATAGCTGTAATGCTCTCCACTGACACATCATCACACATGAATGTCTTTAGAGATCATTATGTGTCTCATACCTAGATTCCCAATCTGCAAGACATCAAAAAAGCAAACATTTCCTTTCATGGACTAAATCAAAGGAAATAGTTAATGTGGAAAAGGCGATTCAAAAATAATGAATCTCACAAAATATATTATTAGAAGCATGTCAACTGAAAAATATACAAGAAGGTCACAGATACTGAAAGATCACAGAGTTAACATGAAATAGATGATTAAGAATATTAAACATAGGGTAATGGAGAAGTAGTCTGCAAGGAAAATAACATCTTGTCTCTTTATTAACAACAGACTGTAATCCAAGTTACCTTCTGTTTTCTTCTAATTTATTTGTATAACAGCTTAAATATTTTAAAATATAAATATCATTTCAGCAATATTATCCCGACATATGTACAAAAATCTCTACAATTCCCAACGGCAACAGATATCTTATGCTTTGTAATATCCTTTGGGGTATAGGTGAAATCCCAGAGTTATCTTTTCATACTCAGAATATAGTATCCCTGTGAACCATCTTTATGTGTGGTTTTTTTCTTTCTGAAGTGAGAAGCAGGGAGGCAGAGAGACAAAGTCCTACATGCGCCCGGCCGGGATCCACCTGGCATGCCCACCACGGGGCAATGCTTTGCCCATCTGGGGCATTGCTCCATTGCTACGGAGCCATTCTAGTGTCTGAGGCAGAGGCCATGGAGCAGTCCTCAGTGCCTGGGCCAACTTTGCTCCAATGGAGCCTTGCTGCAGGAGGGGAAGAGAGAGATAGAGAGAAAGGAGAGAGAGTGGAGAAGCAGATGGGCACTTCTCCTGTGTGCCCTGGCTGGAAATTGAACCTGGGACTTCCACACGCCGGGCTGATGCTCTACCACTGAGCTAACTGGCCAGGGTTAAACGTGGCTCATTTTTATGTTTCTTTGTTTGTTTTCGTGCAGGACTTTGCATCTCTAAGCCATATATGATCTCCTTATTGAAGCTGGGGAAGGAGCCTTGGGAGAGGAAGAGTGAGATGATGAGAAGCCCATTCTCAGGTGAGTGTGGGAGAACCTGATGCGGGGGTCCTTTCTAGGAAGTGGCTCAGCCATTTTCAAAGGATGCCTCTTCACTTGTGCTTCTTAGCTCTCCAGCTCTCTAGCTCTCCAGGCCCTGGGGGGTAGCTGAAATGTTACTACTTAGTAGGGCCTTTCCAGATATCTTCTCTTCGACTTGACTCTCCAAACAACTCATTTTGCAAAAATCTTTACCCAGCTCATATATATATATATATATATGATATAACTCTGCTGCTTTAAATCTTTCTTTGGTTTCCTGTTACAAATAAGAAAAATGCAAACTCCATTAGCCCTTTATGTAATCAGTGATTTTCTACTTCTCCAACCTTATCCTCTCTCACTTTTCAGCTTTTCCACTATACATTAGTCTCGAGTTTTCTGAACTATGCAGGGTATTCAGGTATGCTTTGAGTATGTTACAGGGATGTAAAGGTAAGATAGGAGTCTCAGCCTTGGAGACCAAATGAACTTAGTGTTTATACACATTTACCGCTTTATCAACACTTACCACTTAGATGACAAGGAATGACAGATACTTAGGTGGTGGCAAATAACAATGAACCTGACCAGGCGGTGGCGCAGTGGATACAGCGTCAGACTGAGATGCAGAATACCCAGGTTTGAGACCCCGAGGTTTCCAGCTTGAGCGCAGGCTCATCTGGTTTGAGTAAAAGCTCACTGACTTGAGCTCAAAGTCGCTGGCTCAAGCAAGGGGTTACTCAGTCTGCTGAAGGCCTGCAGTCAAGGTATATATGAGAAAACAATCAATGAACAACTAAGGTGTTGCAATGCGCAACAAAAAACTAATGATTGATGCTTCTCATCTCTCTGTTCCTGTCTGTGTATCCCTGTCTATCCCTCTCTCTGACTCTCTCTGTCTCTGTAAAAAAAAAAAAAAAAAAAAAAAAAAAAAAAAAAAAAAAAAATTTACACCCCCCCCCAGGATCTGTTTAAAATAAATAAATAAAATAAATAGAAATGAGATTAGTCATAGTGATGCCAACCTACACATTATTAGAAAACTAGTTTCTTCAAAAGCACACATGGCCAGATCCCATTAAGATGTGGCCTGAGAACTGACACCTTTCCTGGGCCAGTGAAAGTGAAAAGATAAATAAAAAAATTCCTTAATATGTAGCCTTAAGTTCAGGATGTATGAGAAATGAAGAGCTCACTGTATTGAAACCCATGGAGACCTGGCTGGCTGGCTCAGCGGCAGAGTATCAATCCAGTGTGTGAAAGTCCCAGGTTTGAATCCCGGCCAGGGCACACAGGAGAAGCGCCCATCTGCTTCTCCACCCTTCCCCCTCTCCTTTCTCTCTGTCTCTCTGTCCCCTTCCCAAAGCCAAGGCTCCATTGGAGCAAAGTTGGCCCGGGTGCTGAGGATGGATCCATGTACTCCACCTCAGGTGCTAGAATGGCTCCCGTAGCAACAGAGCAATGTCCCAGATGGGCAGAGCATCACCCCCTGGTGGGCATGACGGGTGGATCCCAGTCAGATGCATGCGGGAGCCTGTCTCTCTGCCTCCCCTCTTCTCACTTCAGAAAAATACAAAACAAAAACAAAAATGCTGATGATGTCTGCCGATGGTGGCAGCTCCCTGGACTCATGCAGTTAGTGTCAGGTGTCAGAGTAGGCTAAATGAAAGGGCATCAGCCTTGCCTCAGACGATACTCTAAGGAGCAGACCTTGGAGAACACTAAGACCCTGGAAGAGAAATGGCCAAGACTGGGATCTTAGATAAGGCCTCCCCCCAACCCAAGAACCAGAGAACACATTTTATACAAAACAATAATTCCCTATTAAGTCATAAAAAAAGAACAAAATATTCCCATTTGTGACATCATGGATGGACCTAGAGAGTACTGTGCAAAGTAAAATAAGTCAGTCAGATAAAGAAAAATACCCTAGATTTCACTTATATGTGGAAACTAAAGAACAAAATAAACAAACAAAACAAACAGTTTCATAGATACAAATAACAAATAGGTGGTTGCCAGATGGGAGGGTGGCTGGCAGTCCTGGGTGGAAAAGGTGAAGGGATTAAGAAGCACAAATTGCCAGGTATAAAAATAGCCACAGGGATGTTAAAGTTCAGCACAGGGAACATAATCAATTATATTGTAATAATGTATAGTGCCAGGTAGGTACTAGTGTTATTAGAGGGAATCACTTTTATTTTTAATTTATTGATGATTTTTAGAAAGACAGACAGAGGAAGAGAGAGAGAGAGAGAGAGAGAGAGAAGCATTCATTTATTGTTCCACTTAGTCGTGCATTCATTGGTTGCTTTCCGTATGTGCCCTGACCGGGGATTGAACTCACAACATTGCTGTCTCAGGATGACTCTCTAACCCAGTGGTCCCCAACCTTTTTTGGGCCACGGATCGGTTTAATGTCAGAAAATATTTTCATGGACCAGCCTTTAGGGTGGGATGGATAAATGCATCACGTGACCGAGACAAGCATCAAGAGTGAGTCTTAGACAAATGTAACAGAGGGAATCTGGTCATTTAAAAAAAATAAAACATCAAGGCCCTGGCCAGTTGGCTCAGTGGTAGAGTGTCAGCCTGGCGTGCAGGAGTCCCGGGTTCAATTTCTGGCCAGGGCACACAGGAGAAGCGCCCATCTGCTTCTCCACCCCTCCCCCTCTCCTTCCTCTCTGTCTCTCTCTTTCCCTCCTGCAGCCTAGGCTCCACTGGAGCAAAGTTGGCCCGGGCGCTGAGGATGGCTCCATGGCCTCTGCCTCAGGCGCTAGAATGGCTCTTGTTGCAGCAGAGCAACGCCCCAGATGGGCAGAGTATCGCCCCCTGGTGGGCATGCAGGGTGGATCCCAGTCGGGCGCATGCGGGAGTCTGTTTGACTGCCTCCCTGTTCCCAACTTCAGAAAAATACAAAAAAATAAAACATGATTCAGACTTAAATATAAATAAAACGGAAATAATGCAAATTATTTATTCTTTCTCTGTGGACCAGTACCAAATGGCCCACGGACTGGTACCGGTCTGTGGCCCGGGGGTTGGGGACCACTGCTCTAACCAACTGAGCTAGCCAAGCCAGGCCTGGGAGATCACTTTGTAAAGTATGTAAATGTCTAACCATTATGTTGTGCACTTGAAACTGTTATAATATTGTATGTCGACTGTAATGGAAAAAAGTAAAAATAAAATTAAAACCATAATAATTTCTATAAAATCCTTACAGAAATGATGTCCAAGGTAGATGGTGTCCTACCTAACACTCCAGGAAGATGAAATATTTATGGGCTTGAAACATTGTCAACTTAAGTTTAGTGAATAAATATTCTCTGGGCATCTGGTGGATCCTAAGTCCCATATTCAGAAATCCATAAAATAGAGTTCCTGCCCACAAGTCATAGGCTGAAAACACAGATAGGCAGGCCTTTTACATTAGGGTTCTCCAGGAAAACAGAACCAGTAGCATGTATAGACACAGGAATTTATTATAAGGACTAGGCACACATGACTATGGAGGCTAGCAAGTCCAAAATCTGCAGGGTGGGCCAGCAAGATTGAGACCAGTAAAGCTGATATTCTGGAGTGAAGGTGGGTCTGCTGTAGAACCAGGGAGAGCCAACATTGCAGATCAAGTCCAAAGGCCATCTGCTGGAGGAGTCTGTCTTTCTTAGGGAGGCAGGTGTGTTTGTTCTATCCAGGCCATCAACTGATTGGGTGAGGCACACCCACAACAGGGAGGGCAATCTGCTTTCCTCAAAGTCCACTGATTTTATTTTTTTAAAGATTTTATTTATTCATTATAGAGAAGGGAGAGAGAGAGAGAGAAGGGGGGATGAGCTGGAAGTATCAACTCCCATATGTGCCCTGACCAGGCAAGCCCAGGTTTTGAACTGGCAACCTCAGCGTTTCCAGGTTGACACTTTATCCACTGTGCCACCACTGGTCAGGAAAAGTCCACTGATTTTAATTTAATCTCATCTGGGGATCCCTTTTCATAGCTTCTGGGTGGAAATACTTGCTTCATGTCCTCCACACCCCAGTCACAGACTGCCCCTTCCTCTAGTTCCCCAAAACTCAGGCTGAGCTGTGTACATTGGGGGTGCCCACCTCATTGAGGGCCCTGGCTGTGGCCAGTGGGGCTCTCCTATTTTAGGTCTTTGGCTCCCCCATTTATTTCCAGGTTAGGCTGCTGCAGGGGGCCCTGGCAGGTGCCACATTGGCTTAGAAGGGAGGGCTGTCTCCCACTCTCCCTGTGTCCTGGCCATGGGCAGGGCCTGGCCAGGGTGTGAATGGGGCATATCTCTGTGTTTTCCTCACTCTTCCTGTCTCGCCAACTCCCTCTCTTCAGCACTTCCTCTCTCGAACTGATCCTGATGGACACCATGGCGTACCCCCTGGAGATGGCCCTGGATGTGATGGTATCCACCTTCCATAAGTGCTTGGGCAAGGAAGGTGACAAGTTCAAGTTTAATAAGTCAGAGCTAAAGGAGCTGCTAACCTGGGAGCTGCCCACCTTTCTGGGGAAAGGGACAGACAAAGCCACATTCTGGAAGCTAATAAGCAACTTGGACGGTGACAAAGACCATGAGGTGGACTCCCAGTAGTGTTCTGTCTTCTCCTGCATCTCTGGGGTGTGCAACAAGTTCTTCAAGAGCTTCCCAGATAAGCAGCCAAGAAGAAATGAGGTCTTCCCAGGTGCCGGTAGGGGCCTTCCAGCTGGGGTCCACTGTGGGGGCAGTGGGAACAGCTGAGCAAGTTCAGTAACAATTCTTGGAAGTGCTAAGTAAGTAAATGAGTAAGTTATTAAATAAGTAAATAAATGAACACATTTTAATTTTTGTCATTACAGTTGATGTACACTATTATGTTGGTTTCAGACCAGTGATTAGACATTTATATACCTTACAAAGTGATCACCCCGATATGTCTAGTACCCATCTGACACTATACATAGTAATTACAATATTATTGACTATGTGCCCTTACCTAGGGCCAAGCAACCAGATCCTGTCTGAACTTCCTAAAATATGGCCAGGCAAACATTCCAAGCGTAGGCAATCTTCTGAAGAGTGTAGGCTACTGGGGATACTTGAAGCACTGACCATGTTCATGAATGAGAAACAGGACCTGATTAATATTTCTAACCAATTCACATCTTTTTTTTTCTTCTGTTTTTATTTTTTCTTTTTTTTTAACCAATCTACATATCTTAAACATCACTTGTTTCACAAGAAAACAATCATTTCTAGTATATGTGCTGCCGAAGCGAGCACGACAACAATCATTTCTAACACTAATTATGCGTATTAAAAAAACTCTATTTTTTTTTTATTCAGTGAGAGGAGGGGAGGCAAAGAGCAGACTCCTGCATGCACCTGAACAGGATCCACCCGGCGAGCCCACTAGGGTGTAATGCTCTGCCCAACCACAAACCGAGCTTTTCTTAGCAGCTGAGGCAGAGGCCATGAAGCCATCCTTAGTGCCGGGGGCCAACTTGCTGCAATCAAGCCTTGGCTTCAGGAGGGGAGGAGAGAGACAGAGAGAAAGGAGAGGGGGAAGGGTGGAGAAGCAAAAGGGGTGAGCTGGAGAAGCAGATGGGCACTTCTCTTGTGTGCCCTGACTGGGAATTGAATCTGGGAATTTCACACACCGGGCTGATGCTCTACTACTAAGCCAACCAGCCAAGGCCTAAAACTCTGATGTTAATAAGAAATAATATTAGGCCCTGGCCGGTTGGCTCAGCAGTAGAGCGTTGGCCTGGCGTGCAGAAGTCCCGGGTTCAATTCCCGGCCGGGGCACACAGGAGAAGCGCCCATCTGCTTCTCCACCCCTCCCCTTCTCCTTCCTCTCTGTCTCTCTCTTCCCCTCCTGTAGTCGAGGCTCCATTGGAGCAAAGATGGCCCGGGCGCTGGGGATGGCTCTGTGGCCTCTGCCTCAGGAGCTAGAATGGCTCTGGATGCAACAGAGCGACGCCCCAGAGGGACAGAACATCGCCCCCTGGTGGGCATGCCGGATGTATCCCTGTTGGGCGCATGCGGCAGTCTGTCTGACTGCCTCCCCGTTTCCAGCTTCAGAAAAATGAAAAAAAAAAAAAATTAAAATACTTGTAGTAGCCACTTGAAGGGTATGGACTTTTGATTCGAGTTTCACATGTGTAAATGAATGAATGAATGTCCTGCTTTGACCCTGTAAGCCATAGGCTTCAAACTGGTTACCTCAGCATTCCAGGTCAACGCTTTATCCACTGCGCCACCACAGGCCAGGCTTTCTAAACCATCCTTAAAAAGAAACATACAGGCCTGACCTGTGGTGGCGCAGTGGATAAAGCATCAACCTGGAACCCTGAGGTTGCTGGTTCGAAACCCTGGGCTTGCCCGGTCAAGGCACATATGGGAGTTGATGCTTTCTGCTCCTCCCCCTCCCCTTCTCTCTCTCCCTCTCTCTCTCTCTCTCTCTCTTTTCCCCCTCTAAAATGAATAAATAAAAAAAAAGAAACATACATGGGGTCACACCATCCTCTGGTCATCTATCAGGGCCACCTTGCCATGTGGATTCATATTTTCACCAATACAGAACTGGTAGTTTTTGTTTTTGAAATTGGCAAGGATGTGCTTGATTTGTTCTGCAGCCCCTGTCATAAAAAGTGTTACTTTTTGGTCTCTGTTCTTCAAATTTCTCTTTGATTGATTTCATGCCATCTTTGATGGTTCACAACATCAACACCAGTGATTACTGTGCTCTCAGCACATTTTCAGCAATATTTTTTCCTTTTGTATTTTTCCAAAGTGAGAAGTGGGGAGGCATTCAGACAGACTCTCGCATACACTCGACCAGGATCCACCTGGCATGCCCACCAATGGGCCATTGCTCCATTGCAGCCGGAGCCATTCTAGTATCTGAGGCAGAGGCCATAGAGCCACCCTCAGTGCCCGGTCCAACTTTGCTCCAATGTGGCCTTGGTTGTGGGAGGAGGAGAGATAGAGAGAAAGGAGAGGGGGAAGGGTGGAGAAGCAGATGGGTGCTTCTCCTGTGTGCCCTGACCGGGAATTGAACCTGGGACTACCACAAACCAGGCCGAGGCTCTACTGCTGAGCCAACTGGCCAGGGTGAGAGGCTTTTCACCAGTATGCATCTTCTGATGCTGAACAGTAACCAGTGTTAAGTGACTAAAAGCTTCTGCACATTCAGTACGTTGATCTGGCTCTCATCAGTATGGATCCTCTGATGCAGAGGCAGCTATGAAAGATGACCAGAGACCTTCCCATATTCATTACATTTATACAGCTTCTCACTTGTATAGATTCTTTGATGTTAACTTACAAGATCCCTCTGAAGGCCGTTCCACCATCCTTAAATTGTATCCTGTATGAATTCTCTAATATTAATTATTGGTAAGTGACTAAAAGCTTTTCCAAGTTCAGTACGTTGGTAGGGTTTTCCACCAGTATGAGTTTTTTTGTTTTTTTTTCCCTTAAGTTGGAAACAGGGAGGCAGTCAGACAGACTCCCGCATGTGCCCAACTGGGATCCACCCGGCGTGTCCACCAGGGGGTGATGCTCTGCCCATCTGGGGCATTGCTCTGTTGCAACCAGAGCCATTCTAGCGCCTGAGGCAGAGGCCACAGAGCCATCCTCAGCACCCGGGCCAACTTTGCTCCAATGGAGCCTTGGCTGCAGGAGGGGAAGAGAGTGACACAGAGAGGAAGGAGAGGGGGAGGGGTGGAGAAGCAGATGGGCGCTTCTCCTGTGTGCCCTGGGCGGAAATCGAACCTGGGACTCCTGCACGCCTGGTTGACGATCTACCACTGAGCCAACCGGCCAGGGCCATGAGTTATTTTTAAAAATTTTTAAATACTTTATAGAGAAGGGGGGGGTAGAGTGAGAAACACCAACTCATAGTTGGCTTACTTTAGTTATTCATTGCCTGTTGTATGTGCCTTAACTGAGCAAAGGCCAAGGTTTTGAACCAGAGACCTCAGCATTCCCAGTCAATGCTTTATCCACTGTGCCACCACACCTCAGGCTCCACAAGTATGAGTTCTTATTGTACACTATGAGAGCCAAATAGCTCTCCCCTGCCCTCATATTCTTATATTCATAGGGTTTCTCACTACTATGAATTCTCTGCTGTTAAGAGTGAAACAGAACTGAAGGCCTTTCTTTCCATATTATTTACATTCATAGGGTCTTTCCCTAGTTTGACTTCTCTGATGTTTAGGAAGATAGGAATGATGATGGAAAAGCCTGTCCACATTGCTTATATTTGTAAGATTTCTCACCCAGGATGAATTTTCTGGTAATTATGAAGAGATTTCTTGGCCCTGGCTGGTTGGCTTAGTGGTAGAGCGTCAGCCCAACAAGTGGATATTCCGGGTTTGATTCCCAGTCAGGGCACACAGGAGAAGCAACCACCTGCTCCCCACCCCAGTCCTCTCTCTCTTTTTTCTCCTCCAGCAGCCATGGCTCGACTGGAGCGAGTTGACCCTGGGCACTGAGGATGTTTCCATGGCCTGCACCTCAGGTGCTAAGAAGAGCTTGGTTACTGAGCAACAGAGCAATGCTGCAGATGGGCGGAGCGTCACCCACTAGTGGGCTTGCTGGGTGGATCCCAGTCAGGGCACAGGCTGGAGTCTGTCTCTGCCTCCCCTCCGCTCACTGAATAAAAGAAAAAGAGGAGGGGGATTTCTTCCACTGAAAATCTGTTCTACATTCATTACACACATAGAGTCTACTTCCAGGCTGAACTTCCTAAGGCAGTTTATGAGTTGATTGCTGTCTCAAAGTGGCTATTTTTATCCATATATATATATATATATATATATATATATATATATATATATATATATATATATATAGAGAGAGAGAGAGAGAGAGAGAGAGAGAGAGAGAGAGAGAGAGACTAAGACTTTGTTGTTCTCATTTAAGCAACACTCATTGCTTCTTGCATGTACCCTGACTGGGGATCAAGCCCACAACCTTGCTGCATCAGGATGACACTCTAACCAACTGAGCTACCAGGCTAGAGTAAATCTGTGCTGTTTTAAGCTACTGGGTTTTTGATAATGTGTTACAGCAGCAACAGGAAATAGATATTTCTATATAACCTAAGAGAATCAGATCAAATTTGGGTTCCTCTTCTAGAAGGCCAGAATTCAATGAAGGGACATTTATGGATTATTGAGAAAAGAATCCAAGAATGTTCTACCAACCAATAACATAATTTGTGAAGGTACAAAATTCCAAGAAAACAGGTTATATACCATTTGTGGTTTTCCTTTTTAAATTAGATTTTAGTGAGAGAAAGCAGACAGACAGACTCCCTCATGCACCCCGACCAGGATCCACCCAGCAAGCCCACTATGGGGTGATGCTCTGCTCATCTGGGGCCACTGCTCCATTGCTCAGCGAGGGAGCCATTGTTTTAGTGCCTAAGGCAAAGGCCACGGAGCCATACTCAGCGCTTGAGCCCAACTTACTTTAACAAATTGAGCCATGGCCATGGGAGGGGAAGAGAGAGAGGGAGAGGGAGAGAGAGAATAGGGAGGAGTGGGGAAGCAGATGGTCACCTCTCCTGTCTGCCCTGACCAGGAATCGAACCCAGGACATCCACATGCCAGGCCAATGCTCTACCACTGAGCCAACTGGCCAGGGCCTATAAACCGTTTGTTAAGATAAATATACTCAATAAAATAGCCTAACCAAATAGCATTTGAAATAAAACTGTTCCTCAAGATGGGGAAACAGGGACAGGAAATGGTGACCAGCAACAAGTGTTACTCAGTCTATTTAAACAGAAATCATGAGTGGGTCTGGCAATAAGTAATGTGAGAATCAAATAAATGAGAGCAATTAACACCAAAAAGCTCTGGACTAAACGTTTTCACTAGGTCAGTGAAGGGATGGAAAAGGAAACAAGGGTGGTTTCTCTTCTTAGAGGAGGGTGGCAAAGAAAATAAATTGTGGGTGAGCAAGTGTACTAGGGGTTTCGTTCGAACCAGATGATGATTAAGATTGAGGAGATAACCACCAGCGTAAGCCCAGTGGAAAGTTCCAGGTTAGCAAGAGGAAAAGGGAATAAGCAGTCAACATAAAGGAAAAGATCAAGATAATATAAATAGTATGCACAATGTGAAATAAAAATAAGTGGAATTATTACACTAAATAAAACCATGAAATTCCTGGCCCTGGCTGGTTGGCTTAGTGGTAGAGTGTCAGCCCGGTGTGTGAAAGCTACAGGTTTGATTCCTGGCCAGGGCACACAGGAGAAGCACTCATCTGCTTCTCCACCCCTCCCCCTCTCCTTCCTCTCTCTCTCTCTTCCCCTCCCGCAGCCAAGGCTCCATTGGAGCAAAACTGGCTCGGGCACTGAGGATGGCTCCATGGCCTCCACCTCAGGTGCTAGAATGGCTCCTGTTGCACCAGAGCATCGCCCCCTGGTGGGCATGTCCAGTGGATCCAGGTCGGGCACATGTGGGACTCTGTCTGCCTGCCTGCCTCCCTGCTTCTCACTTCAGAAAAATGCAAAAAACAAACAAAAAACCCCCACAAAAACCCCATGAAATTCCCTATAGAAAAAAATCCAGAATTTAAGTTTAAAAAAATCAGCTATATTATGTTTTAAAAGAAATAACTGGCCCTGGCCGGTTGGCTCAGCGGTAGAGCGTCGGCCTGGCGTGCGGGGGACCTGAGTTCGATTCCCAGCCAGGGCACATAGAAGAAGAGCCCATTTGCTTCTCCACTCCCCCGTCCTTCCTCTCTGTCTCTCACTTCCCCTCCCGCAGCCAAGGCTCCATTGGAGCAAAGATGGCCCGGGCGCTGGGGATGGCTCCTTGGCCTCTGCCCCAGGCGCTAGAGTGGCTCTGGTTGCGGCAGAGCGACGCCCCGGAGGGGCAGAGCATCGCCCCCTGGCGGGCAGAGCGTCGCCCCTGGTGGGCGTGCCGGGTGGATCCCGGTCGGGCGCATGGGGGAGTCTGTCTGACTGTCTCTCCCCGTTTCCAGCTTCAGAAAAATACAAAAAAAAAAAAAAAAATAACTAAAATGATAGTTGAAAATAAATGGATGGGCAAAAACACAGCAGGTAAAGATAGGTAAATCATTATTAGTATTACACAGTATGAACATAAGACACAAAGAAGATTACACTAGGTCACGACTGGCAAACTTAATTTCAGGGCCAGATGGCAAACACAGGCTTCGTGGCCAGTCCTCTTCATAGCCATTCAGCTCTGCCAGTTGTAGACAATGTGTAAATAAATGAGCATGGCTGTGTTCCAACAGAACTTTATTTATAAAACAGGCAGCAGGCCAATCCTGGCACAAGAGGATTTATATAATGATAAAAGGTCTGAGTCATAAATAGGGTTTAAGTCCTATTCAAACAACATAAATTAAAAAATAAAAATCTCTGGAAACCCATGGTCTTGGTCAAATTCAATTTTAGGAAATTCTGATGTGATATACCAAATGATTAAAGCACATGGAGAATTTTATCATTATAACCCACAGGCTTAAACAGAATTTTGTATACAAAAAAAAGTATCTATTTGTTTTCAATGTTACGGGACATACACAAAAATCCATCTTTAACTTAGCCATAAAGAAGTGTCAAATTAAAAAAAAAGTAGGTATTCATTTTCAGGCCACATTTACCAGTCATAACAAAGTTCAAAATATTATAATTTGGGATGCTTATGGCTGCAAGTTGACAAGGTATCCTAATAAAATTAACTTCAGGAACACAGGTTTATTTTCCTCTCATAACAAGGCATCAGAAAGTTTCAGAATTGGGTCTCATGGCTCAGCTGTCAGGGCTCTGGATCGACTTGCTTTCTCCTCTTGGTTCCGAGATGGCTGCAGCAGCTCCAGGCATCATGTCCTCATAAGAAAATGTTTAAAAGCAGAACATGAGAGGAGAGGGAGGGAGTCTTCCTAGTATCTGTCGCTCCTGAATGAGGAAAAGCTTTCCCCGAAGCCTGGCAGCTCCTTGTAACATACCGACCACTACGGGAACATACAGGCCACACCCTGAGCTGCCACCGAGGCTGAAAAGGACCACCTGACATCTTCAGATCCTAAGATACCATCATAGGGGGTTGGCATAATTGACTATGCCTCCTAGGTGGGCAACCAGCCCTGTTCTGTCTGTGACAGTGGTTATCAAAGAGAATCCCAAACAACCAAAAAATGTGAAAATTAAGAAACCATTTGCTAAATTTAGTTTACTCTTGGATCAGAAAGAAATAAAAACTGAGATGACTGTAAGGTAGCGACTATCTACGTCACTGTTCTGTCTTCATTTGCCCTTGCATCATCTGAATGTTTGATGTTCTCTTTTCTGGCTTCTCGAATAGTATGTTTAGTATATTTGAGTATCAGCGCCTGCTGACACACATGCATTTCAAGGCCATAAAAACTCTTTTGAGTAGCGTTAGCCACATCTTGTAACTGTTGGAATGTAAACACTCTCCTTGTCATTTGCAATCTATGGAACTGCGTGATTTATTTCCTGGTTAACCTAAGAGTTGTGTGGCTGGTGTTTTTATTTTTTCTTTTTAAAAAAAGTAAAACCTTTGGCTAGTGTTAAAATTATTGTATAGTGGTTAGGTGAATCAAGAATGTGTTAGAGCCTGACCAGGCAGTGGTGCAGTGGATAAAGCATCGGGCTGGCATGTGGAGGACCCAGTTTCGAGACCCCAAGGTCACCAGTTTGAATGCAAGCTCATCCGGTTTGTGCAAGGCTCACCAGCTTGAGCCCAAGGTCACTGGTTCAAGCAAGGGGTCACTCAGTCTGCTGTAGTCCCCAGTCAAGGCACATATGAGAAATCAATCAATGAACAACTAAGGAACCACAATGAAGAATTGATGTTTCTCATCTCTCCCTTCCTGTCTGTCTGTCCCTCTCTCTGTCTTTCCCACAAGAGGAGAAAAAAAAAGAATGTGTTAGAGACAAAGTTTTTCCAACCCTTCCTTCCTTCTTTGACAATCATGGTTTCAATAGTTTCCATCCACAAAATATTTCTTCGGTGTAAAATGTATGACCTGGGGAGAAAGGGCAGGTCTGAATGAGGGCATTCGGACTTGCATTACATTCTTCCAAGTCTTTCCACAAGAAGCAAGAAGGAAGCTGGGATTAGCCTAAGCCAACGGGCTCTCCCCGTTACCTCCGTTCATATGACTGCTTGCCAACATAAATTCTCTGAGGATCAACAAAGGATAAGCACTGATGGAAGGCTTCTCCACATTTATCCTGTTCACCTGGGTTTCTCTACTTTGCATTTTTTGAGGCAGAACAGTAGCTGAATTGTGAGTGAAGGTCCTCCCACCTTCCTTAGAGTCACAGGGCTTTCCTTCAGTATGAGTGACCTGGTGTTGCAACAGCTGAGAGCAGTGGCTGAAGGCCTTGCCACAGGCCTGACATCTGTAGGGTTTCTCACCCGTATGGATCCTGTCGTGCACGGTGAGATGCGACACCCGCTTGAAAGCCCTGCCACACACCTTGCACGGGTAGGGTTTCTCTCCGGTGTGAATTCTCTGGTGCTGCTTCAGTTGGGAGCTGACCCGAAACGCCTTCCCACAGGCCTGACATCCGTAGGGCTTTTCACCGGTGTGGATTCTCTGGTGTCGGATGAGGGTTGAGCCCTGATTGAAGGACTTCCCGCAGTCCTGACATTCGTAGAGCTTCTTGCCGGTGTGAACAGTCTGGTGTTGGATCAGCTGCGACCGATGGCTAAAGGTCTTCCCACATTCCTTACAGGCATATGGCTTCTCGCCCGTATGAATCCGATCGTGCACTCTGAGATGTGAGATCCGGTTGAATGCCTTCCCACATGCCTTGCATTGGTAGGGCTTCTCGCCGGTGTGAATTCGCTGGTGTTCGATCAATTGGGAGCTCCGGCTGAAGGCCTTGGCACAGTCCTTACATTCGTAAGGTTTCTCGCCAGTATGAATTCTCTGGTGTTGTATGAAATTCGAGCCCGAATTGAAGGCCTTCCCGCATTCCTTACACTCGTAGGGTTTCTTGCCGGAATGAATGTTCTCATGTTGAACTAGACGGGACCCATACTTAAAGGGCTTCCCACACTGCTTACATTTATAGGGTTTTTCATTAGTATGAATTCCTTGAGGGTTCATAAGGCAGTCCCCGGGCCAGCAGTCTCTTCTACGTGCGTTATATCCACAGGGTGTGTCTGCAGGATGGATTTTCTGATAAAAAGTAAGGGATGCCTGTGGGTTGAAAGCGGGCATTTCTTCATGACTGATTATCATTTGCCTCCAAGGTCTGCCTGGATTCCCCTGTGGTCTGTCAGACTGGCTTTGGCATTCCTGATCACCTTGGCAACTTGAGCTCCCCAGACTGTAGCTTGTGAGGCTTTCCGTTTTTGCCCACCGGGGTAACGGAACTTCACAAATGGGCCGCTTTGGAGATAAAACCTTAGTATCGTACCTGGACTCCAAGACTGGAAAAGAATAATAATAATAATAATAAAGTGTTTGTTATTTGCTTTTTCCAGAAAAAGAAACTTGTATAGTAAAAATTGGAAAGTTTGGACTCCCAAGTTAATATCTATAAATCGTGGACGTGGCTAAACAATTAGAAAATGAACAAATACCACAGAGAAAGAGGAGATACTGTGAATGAGATAAGTGAGGTAATCAGAGCTTATAAGAGTAGTTCTTGGACAGGCCCACTATCTTGACTGTGATGGTGGTATGGAAGTACATACATTTGTCAATACTCATCAAAATATTACAGTTTAATGCATTTTACTGAATATAGATTATCATCTCAATAAGTTGGATTCTAAAAACTGAGAGCGGCCCTGGCCAGTTGGCTCAGCGGTACAGCCTCAGCCCCGCGTGTGGAAGTCCCGGGTTCGATTCCTGACCAGGGCACACAGCAGAAGCGCCCATTTGCTTCTCTACCCTTCCTCCTCTACTTTCTTTCTGTCTCTCTCTTTCCCTCCTGCAGCCAAGGCTCCATTGCAGCAAATGTTGGCCTGGGCACTGAGGGTGGCTCCATGGCCTCCACCTCAGGTGCTGGAATGGCTCCGGTTGCAATGAAGCAATGCCCCAGATGGGAGGAGCATCGCCCCCTGGTGGGAATGCCAGGTGGATCCTGGTCAGGCGCATGCAGGAATCTCTCTGCCTTCCTGCTTCTCACTTCAGAAAAATACAAAAAAAACAAACCCCAAAACAACAAAAAAAAACAACCAAAAAAACCCTCATAGTGATGGTGTCTGGATCCTCATTCGGCCAGAGGAACACACTGGTGTATCTGTTTGCTGGGGGCCATACTGGTGCATGAGGATCCATTCTCACATGCTCACATGTACACAGGAAGTTGTAATAACCCAACTACCATCCAGTCTGGTGATGCTTTCTTGTTTAGTTTTTGAGTATGTTGAAAGTTGGGGACAGTAAAACAAAGAAGGGTTAGGACAGAAGAAGTAATAGGAGAGAATTTTGGCAGGACTGATTTGGTTCCCTAAAAATGTTATAGAAAAGAAATGCGCCATGCTGGGCTGTGTGGACACAGGTGGAAGTAAAAGTGACAGAAGTGAGCCAGTGACTCTGGCACACTGGAAAGTCAGAGAAAAGGGCCCCTGGAGACAGGTTCAGAACATTCACTCAGGAGAAGTTGCTGTCACCCACTGCTTCCCTGGTGGCAAGTCTCACAGGGACCCGTAGAGCACAGGAGATGCATACTTATTGGGGAAGAAGAGGGAGAAGGGAAAGGCGTGGGTGTGCTTCTGGGAGGGTGGACATGCACTTTCTACCTCTGAACATTAGCTGAACACCATGGCTGGAGGTGGTGTCATCTGAACCTGTCTCTCCTGGACTCTTCCATTGCTTAAAGGTCATCTTAGAAAAAGGAGGGCCAGGTTCCTTGTTTAGAGGATTAGACCACAATTTAATGGGGGTGGTCTCTTCCAGACCAACATCCTTTGCTGCTTATTCAAACCAGAAGAAAAGCTGAACAGCATATTTGATCCTGATTCCACCTGGTACATGTCTTGGCTGCGGTAGCCCATTGTATTGCAACCACAACAACCCGGCCCACTTGGCTGATAAATGGTTCCAGCAAGGAACTATGGGGCATGGGGTAAAGGGAGCAAATGGGTGCTCCTCAAAGTGCTCATAAAGAGTATCAGACAGATACCCAAGAGGACCTGGCAGGACAATGTCTGCTTCACATGGTGGTGTATCAGAGACCAGGATTCATTGTTATTTGTAAAAGTATTTAGCAAAAACTGCTGGAATAGCCCTTGCCAGATGGCTCAGCGGTAGAGCATTGGCCCGGTGTGTGGAAGTCCCAGGTTTGATTCCCGACCAGGGAACACATCTGCTTCTTCACCCTTCCCCTCTCCTTTCTCTTGTCTCTCTCTTCCCCTCCCACAGCCAAGGCTCCATTGGAGTAAAGTTGGCCTGGGCACTGAGGATGGCTCCATGGCCTCTGCCTCAGGTGCTAGAATGGCTCCGGTTGCAATGGAGCAACAGCCCAGAGGGGCAGAGCATCACCCCCTGGTGGGCATGCTGGGTGGATCCCAGTCAGGCGCGTGCAGGAGTCTGTCTGTCTGCCTCCCCACTTCTAACTTCAGAAAAATACAAAAGAAAACAAAAAAACCCCACAAAAAACTGCTGTAATCTAAGATTACTTTTATGATTGGAAGAGGATAAAGAGCCCGTGAGAAAAGCATCAGGTTTTGTGGGACGGATGCTGTCATCCTCAAAAACTTGTGCCACAACAAGAGGGTGTTCACAGGAAGTTGTAAGAATGAGACGATGCGAGAAGGGCACAATATACAGGTCATTTTTCACATGTTCAAGAGGATGGTTATGGACTTCGTTGTGGTCTGACAACTCTGGTAAGGCAGATTCTAAACACAGCCTGTGGAATTGGCCACAGCCTACGGCCACCAGTGAACTGGTCACTGATTAGTCAACGATTACCAACATCTGGCTGCAGTAGACCACAGAACGTTAAACTCAGCCCGGTGGACGGAACACGGTTTGGGAACACAGAAGTACGCCCAAATGGAAGTTTGGTTTTAGAAATTAAAGTGATCACATGTCCCTCGGTCTTTCCGCCATGTGGTAAAAACCTTGCTGTCTCTGAGGACATGTCACTAAAAGCACTCCTCTCAAAGCGTATGGTCTTCCAATTGCCAAGATGTACACCTGAAACTAATATTGTACAAAATACTACTGAACGTCAAGTATAATGGTAAAATAAAATTGAGAAAAATACTCCTCTCTCCAAACTGCCACTTTTTCTATCAGACACTCGACACAGTCGAGTTTTGTTGAACTATGGCAATCAGAGCACAGCGCTGTTCATCCCATGAGCACTCAGGCACCTAAATTAAGCCATTACTAATTATTAACATTATTTTTTAAAATATTTTTCCTTAGTGTGAAGCGGGGAGGCAGAGAGACAGACTCCCGCATGCGCCCGACCAGGATCCACCTGGCATGCCCACCAGGGGGCGATGCTCTGTCCATCTGGGGCATCGCTCTGTTTCAACCAGAGCCATTCTAGCACCTGAGGTGGAGGCCATGGAGCCATCCTCAGCACCCGGGCCAACTTTGCTCCAATGGAGCCTTGGCTACAGGAGGGGAAGAGAAAGACAGAGAGGAAGGAGAGGGGGAAGGGTGGAGAAGCAGATGGACGCTTCTTCTGTGTGCCCTGGCAAGGAATCAAACCCAGGACTTCCACCCACTGGGCTGATGCTCTACTGCTGAGCCAACCGGCCAGGGTGGGACTTGTTAAGTTTGAAGTGCCTGGTTAACACTCTGGTGGCCAGGATGGGAAGGACGCTGGATACAAGCCCCTGGAGTGTGCGGGAGACACGAAGGTGATGGTAACCACCTCAGCCCTCTGATGGGACTTTTTGCTGTGGTGGAGATGTTAGGTATGTGCCAGGAGCCAGAAAGTTGGTTCTTCCGCATTTGAATTATGGCCACTGCAACTGAGGAACTTAAGTTTTAAATGTATTTCATTGGAATTTGTTTAAATTTCAATACAGTCCTGGCCAAGTAGCTCTGATGGCTGGGGCATCATCCAGATACGCCTAGGCTTCAAGTTTGATCCCTGGTCAGGGCACACCCGAGCGTCAACCAATGCATGCAAACGACAAATCAATGTTTCTGTTTCTCTCTCTCTCCCCCTCCCACCTTTCCTCGATCTCTCTAAAATCAATCAATTAAAGAATAAATAAGTAAATACACATGGCACCATACTGAACAGCCCAAGTAGTGACGGTATTTAGCATGGTAACAGGAGGTCCTGGGAAATGGAAGGTCAACTAGAAGGATGAGGCCCAAGGCCAAGTCCGACATCTAGAAAAAGCATAAAGAGCCACAAGAGATGATGACTAGGACCTGACCTCCGAGTTCGGTGACTTTGGAGGAAACATTCTCTACCTCAGAGGGCCTTGCTGCCTCCTCACCGACCAGCTGGGCGGTGACCTGTGGTGGCTTCCCTCTCCCCGCACACGCCTCGCTCACCTGGGCACAGGCCTCCGGTGGCGGCCTCCTCCACCCTCCAGGGCTCTTTGCCCTGCTCCAGGAAGGAGATCACATCGGGTTTGGAAATGGTAAGGTCTGTTTGTGAGAACAAAACAAAACAAGACACCCGGTTATGATACAGAGCCCCTAGAATTCAGATCTAGGGCCTGGTCATTGAGGATGGAAAGGCCACGGCCGGAATGGACAGGGGAAGAAGCCGTGCTGGAGCCAATGTCACTTCAGCCCAGGGAGCTGCCCTTGAGCCACTCAGAAGGGTCCCCTGAAACTGACTAGAAAGGAAGAGCTATCTATGCCCCAGGGCGACCTCCCACCTATAAGACGGATGCCCTTACCCAGTGAGAGCAGGTTGCTGTAGGTCTCCAACATAACATCTCTGTACAAATCCCTCTGAGAAGGCGCTAGCCACTCCCATTCTTCCTGGGAGAAGACTACAGCCACATCCCTGAAGAGGTCTGACCCCTGCAACAACACACAGGTGTGTTACACGTGCACGTCACAGAAATGTCTCTCGGTGGGAGGAGAGGAGATGGAGGAGGTCTTTGCAGGAGTGGGTTGTTCTAGTGAGAAAGACGGCTGGGGCAGGAAGCCGCTGAGGTGAGCAGATGACAGGAGAGCATGGGTGTGAATCAAATGCTCCTGAACATTCTTTTTTTTTTTTTTTAAATTTTATTTTAGTGAGAGGAAGGGAGGTGGAGACATAGACACCCGCATGCACCCTGACAGGGATCCACCTGGCAAGCCCACTAGAGGGTGATGCTGTGTCCATCTGGGGCCCTTGCTCTGTTTCAGTGGGAACCATTTATTATAGCCTGAGGCAGAGGCCATGGAGCCATCCTCAGCCCCCGAGCCCAACTCGCTCCAGTGAAGCCTTGGCTATGGGAGGGGAGAAGAGAGATATAGAAAGAAATGATAGAAATAGATAAAGATAGAGATAGAGAGAGACAAAGAGAAAGAAGTGAGAGGGGGAGCGGTAGAGAAGCAGATGGGTGCTTCTCCTGTGTGCCCTGCTGGGAATCGACCCCAGGACTTCCACACCCTGGACCAATGCTCTACTGCTGAGCCAACCAGCCAGGGCCTCTTGAACATGCCTTTTTACTTCAAACCAAAGCTCTAATACATAGGTCTAGGATAAAAAGTAAAGTGCAACTAAATGGAGTTTTCCCAACTATGACTTACTGTCCTTGGCATATACTATGATAAATTCTCCATGTGAGACCTATTATGGAATAAACAAACAGATCCAAACTAACAATATTTTTTCTATTGTATTTTTCCAAAGTGAGACATGGGGGAGGCAGAGAGAGAGACTCCCGCTTGTGCTCGACCAGGATCTATCCGGCATGCCCACCAGGGGGCGATGCTCTGCCCATCTGGGGTGCTGCTCCGTTGCAAAGGGAGCCATTCTAGTACCTGAATCGGAGGCCATAGAGCCATCCTCAGCGCCCAGGCCAAGTTTGCTCCAATGGAGCCTTGGCTACAGGAGGAAAAGAGAGAGATAGAGAGAAAGGAGAGGGGGAAGGGTGGAGAAGCAGATGGGTGCTTCTCTTGTGTGCCCGGACCGAGAATTGAACCTGGGAGTTTCACACGCTGGGCCGATGCTCTACCACTGAGCCAGCCGGCCAGGGCCCAAACTAACAATTTTTGATAGAAGAGAGCAATGGCAGAGTACTAGCTACCCCGTCCTTTTATCTTTTAGAAACTGGCTGTTCTGAGAACCAGATCCTTGGATGGAGACCGCATGGGAAGAAAGCCTCAGGACAAGGAAAGAAAATATTTACATGATTTTAAAACTCACGATGGACATGACTTTTAGAATTTCATGGGCTGATGGGTCCTCCTTCTGGCTCCTCTCTTGGGGAAGGGCAGGGTCCCAAGACAGCAGAGCTGGCGGAGGAAACAGCACACATGAGTGACCAGGTTTGCCTCACAGCCCCTAGAACGCCAGGGTTACAAGTCCCCATAGCATGAGCCCCCACCTACCAATGAATTAGAGAAAATGGGACAAACTGTGGCCCTCGCCCAACTGCAAGAAGCCTAGCTTTGGCTGCTGCAAGGACACATGGAGCCCGTGGGCCTTTTTTCTCCTATTTCCCCTGTATACCTCAAGAATTCCACCGTGTCACCGATGCCAATCTGAGGTGAGGAACCTTGGACCTGGTTCCCCACAGTGTCCCAGGGACAAGGAAGACTGTCCTCAGTCCAGAGGAAGCATGGACAGGCGGCCTGATTCAGATCCGTACAGCCAAGAATAAAGTCTTCCCAAAACCAGACCATTGACCTGTTTCCTGTGCCCAGAATGTAACATCTTCAGAAATCTCCCTGGCACTATCCCCAACTTCCAAAATCACAAAGAGCCCCACGGTCCAGCTTAGGGCCCAGTAGACACTACTCTGTGGACTCTGCCTTGAGTCAACAGAAGGTATGTGGTTGCAGGGCACACAGTATATGGAACAGGTAGGAACCGTGCTCTATCATTGGCACATAAACAGGTCCCCGAAGACACCTAAGCGTGCAAAGCTGCGTGCACAATAATACTTGCTGGAGAATAGAACTGAAATGTGTGTAACAGCCCACAAGTAGACAAGTAGACCACAAGTGGTCAAATCCACTTGGGTCCAGCCAGATGACCAAGGCCAACTGAAAATGAATGGTATTCACAACAGGATCCTCTGTGCAGCACCACAACATCCAGCGAAAGAAGTCAAACCCACCCACCTACAGACACATGGGCAAAATAAAAACAAAAACAAAAATGACCAAAACAAACAAAGACCTCCAAAAAATCACTGGAATAGAAAAGGGCCAAGTGTTAAGAGTCATGTCATTTAACCACCTCTACAGCTGTGTATAAAGAAGTTTCGGACAGTGCCCAACATGTGACAAATATTGAATTTTTTTCCTTAATATACTTAACTGTTAAGTAATGTGTAAGTCAGATATTATTAAGGTGACCAAGCATGCTCCTTTAGGGAGGACAGTCCTTTTCTAAGTTCCGTCCTCCCTCGAAAAGTGTCCTCCTTTTTGATATTGAAAAACTATTCTGTAAATGTCCGTATTCGATTGATGCAGAGTCAATCCATTGCGTGTGATGTGAAGTCTTTGTATCTAAATGAGGATGTTTTTCTTACAATTATTAAACATGAATAGCATTTATATGACAATATAAAATATCACATTTTTATTATGCATTGATCACATTCTATTGTATTACTGTTGCAATGAACAAAATGTTTCTTTTATCACGATACTGTTTTCTTACATTTATTTTTGTCCTTTTTGTTGAAAAAAGTTGGTCACCATACTATTATGAAAGTCCCTGGATACCGTGTCAAAGGACTTTTTTCTTTCGATGACCACTGTTTTAGTATCACCTGTAATATTTTATTACAAGAGTGGCCCAGGATGGCCTCAACCCTTTCCCAACTATAGATACACATTCTGAACAAAACCACAGAAAACGTTCCTAAGCATAAAAGTCTCTGCTTCTAAATCTTTTGAGGTCTTCTAAGTCTTTTGTGAATCTCGCAGAGAAGAGTTCGCCATGAATTAAAAAATAAAAATAAAGGGCACGCGTAAGAATGAATGCAAAGACCCGCAAACATTTTCACGTCGGTGGACCCGGCTTAAGCACCTTGACGACATCAGGAGGGGCCAGCGGGTGCGCGCCGCGAGGGCCGATGGGAAACGTAGTCCAGAACAGGGACGGGAAACAGCCGACCGACCCTATGGGCGAGACGTTCCAATTTTACCCAGGCCCCGCGGCCGGCCTAACCGCGGCGCCCGTTCCCGCACGGGTGCCGAAGTGACCGGAGAGCTCCGGAGTTCCTCACCTGCCGCCTCCTTGGGTCCAGGTGCCACCGCGGGACCCCAGCCGCCCCTAGTAAGCTTCTGCCTCGGTAGCGGCGGACTCGCCGCCTGGAGCCGGAAGATGGCGCAGGCGCACCAATCCGCGCCGATGCTGCATCGCGATTGGCTGGGCGCCGCCGTGTCTGCTGGGAAGTGTAGTCTCGAGGTATAAAGGCTCTAGCCGAACCGTCATCCGGATATCGCGTTGTTTCTTGTGGGCGGGATCTGAATGTACGTGCATGAGTGCGTGCTTGTGCGCTGTCAGGGGATCCGAAGGCCCGTTACTGTGTGCGGGTCTATGTTTATGTGAGGCGTGTGCTGTTTGTGCGGGATCGTCTCTCTGATAGCGGTTGTGGGCGTGGCCGTGGCTCCGTGTGCGGTGGTTTGGGACGGTTCAACGCTGTGTTTGATGGAGTACAAGGATGTTGTCGTAAAAACTGCCTGTTAATAAGGTGACCGACTTTTTTTTACAATGAAAAGCAGGACAAAAATAAATGGAAGAAAACAGTGTCATGCTTGACCAGGCGGTGGCACAGTGGACTGGGATGTGAAAAGACCCAGGTTCGAGACCCCGAGGTTGCCAGCTTGAGCGTGGGCTCATCTGGTTTGAGCAAAGCTCACCATCCTGGACTCAAGGTTGCTGGCTCAAGCAAGGGGTTACTTGGTCTGCTGAAGGCCGTGGTCAAGGCACATATGAGAAAGCAATCAATGAACACCTAAGGTATCACAATGAAAAACTGATAATTGATGCTTCTCTTCTCTCTCCGTTCCTGCCTATCCCCCCTCTCTGACTCTCTCTCTCCCTGTAAAAAAAAACAGAAAAAAAAAACCAGTATCATAAATTAAAGAAACATTTTATTCATTGCAACAAGAATACACTATAATATGAACAATGCATAATAAAAACGTGTAATATTTTACATTGTCATTATGCTTACATACCTATTCATTTTTAATAATAATTGTAAGAAAAAGGTACCCCTTTAGATACAAAGACATCACATCGCACACAATGGATCGACTCAATCGATTACGGGAATTTACAGGTTAGTCTTCAAATATCAAAAAGGAAGACATGTAGGAGGATGCTTTTTGAGGGAGGACTGAACTTGAAAAAGGACTGTCCTCCCTAAAGGAGGATGATTGCTATTAAATAGCCATGTCCGTGGAGCAGTCCTTGTACCAGGAGGTGTGGACAGAGGAAAAGCCTAAGAGCTCATCTGATAACCCACTTTAAACATCATGTCTATGTTGAAATAATTGTGAATGGGAATGCAAAATCGCCGGAAATGTTTTAAATGAGACATCACCGGGTTTCCTGTTATGGGGTGACTTCTTAGCCAAGTGATCTATCGCCACCACAGTTCCAAGTACCGTGTGTGTAAGCATGGGGAGCCCTGTGATCAGGGGGACCCCTGTCCTGGGGGTTGGTCAAGCCCTGTTACGCCTGGACTCTGTCTGCATGAAGAAACCTTTCCTGTCCAAGTGGTGCAGTGTGTTGTGGAGCCATGTCCAGAATGCCCCCCTTGGAAACAGACAAGTGATGGGGTTATTGTGACATCTTAGGACAAGCGGTGCAGGCCACCAGCCATGAAAACTGAGTACATCCAGTACATGGCTGGAGGAAAAAAGATAAACAACCGTTAGAAATGTAGCAATATTTTCCACTGAACTCTATGTACCCAGATAAAGGAAGCCCCTACCCTAGAGACTTAGCCAAGAACAAGGTCAGCTAATCAAGCCCTTGTAAACGTTGCTTGCTTGCTCAGCCTAGATAGCCACCCTATAAAAAGGAGCCATTTTAGAAGCTCGGGGCTGCAGTGTTCCCTTGCGTGGGTTGCCTGCAGTCCCTGTGCAGGTTTGCAATAAAACTTATAAAATTCACTTTGGGTTTGCTGTGGTCTGTCTCCTGGGATGTAACATATGGAGGCCCCAGCGAGATTGGCCATGTAAGACCCCTCCTCACGGAGTGGGCTGCAGCAGACATTGGTAGCTGGCCAGCCTCCGGCAGTTGCCGTTTGGAAACTGAATTTGGCTGATTCGAAACATTTGGAGTCTCGAGACTGTTTGGTAAGGAAGTTTCCTCTTTGAATATTTGGAAACAGAGCTCTGGTTAGAAAAGGGTGTAGTGGAGCAGGCGGAACGCCACCTGATTTCTCCCCACCCGGTCGGTCGGGGAACGCAGGACGCTGCCTTCTCCCTTTGGTTTTGGTTTAGAAGTTTTGTTTGTTTTGTGTGCATATTTGGTTTGTTTGTCTGCTTCACCCATTGCTTCCTCACAGGATTCCCTCGAGAGTCAAGGGCCATGGGTCAGGAGCAATCTGCTATCCTAACGCCTCTTCAGTGCTTGCTTGATAACTTTTCTGATTTCTCTCGCAGGGCACGAGACTATGGGACTCCTGTTGATTCCGCCACGTTGCGGACTCTTTGTGAACTAGAATGGCCAACCTTTAGTGTAGGGTGGCCCTCGGAGGACACTTTCAATTTACTCCTACTCTTTGCTGTCAGGGCAAATGTCTATCGGGTCCCGCACCCTGACCTGATGCCATATATAGATGTGTGGATTAACATAGCCACAGGAAGACCAGGTTATGTTAAGAAAAATTTTAAGAACTATATTAAGGTAGATAAAGTCCGGGCAGGAGGAAAAGCTGTCCTATTGGCAACCCCAAACGAAGGCAAAGGGAGGCTTCCCTCCCCAGAACAAGAAACTTTGAGAGAATAGCCACAACCTGCCCGCAGACTTTATCCAGTAATACAAGAAGATCCAGGGGCCGCTGAGTCCTTACTAGATCCTATTCCTCCTCCGTATCCAGAGCAAGCCGAGGACCTGCCTAAAGCCGCAGGGCTACCCCCCGCAGCAAACCCACAACCTAGACTGGCCCCCTCTTGGGAAAGCCCACCCCATTCCCGTACAGGAGCCAATTATAGTCATGTTAGTATGCCACCAGCTCCAAAGCCAGCATCTTTGTTTCCCCTCTGAGAAGCTGCAGGGTGGGATCCTAGGGGCCCGGCTAGATTAATTTATGTCCTCTTCTCTACTAGTGATTTATATAATTGGAAACATCAGAACCCCCCATTTTCAGAGAAACCCCAGAGTCTAATTTCTCTCCTTGAAACCGTTTTCCGTACTCATCGTCCTACTTGGGCTAATTGTCAACAGGTTCTTTATACTCTCTTCACTTCTGAGGAAACGGAAAGAATCTACCAAGAGGCTGCTAAAGCAGCATTAGGGGATGGAGATCTACATAGCCTTAGTCGAAGGCAAGATTTAGAGGAAGTTCTCCCTTCGACCCCCCCTGACTGGGACCACAACACTTCTAGGGGACAGGAGGCTTTACGCAAGTATCATGATTTCCTGCTCAGGGGTCTCCGGGCAGCAGCAAGGAAGTCAACTAATTTTAGTAAAGTCAGCGAAATCATCCAGGGAAAGGATGAATCTCCTTCGGCTTTCCTTGAAAGGCTTTTAGAAGCCTATAGAACATATACTCCATTAGACCCGGATGCCCCAGAGAATAGGAGGCTCATAAACGTAGCCTTTGTCTCCCAAGCGGCTCCAGACATTAGAAAGAAGTTACAAAAGTTAGAAGGATTTGAAGGAGAAAATAGAAGCAAGCTTTTAGAAGTTAGTCAGAAAGTTTATATGAACAGGGAGGATCCAGAGATATGAGGTGCGGAAAAGGTGGCAAAAATACTAATCTCAGCCCAACAAAAGAAACCTGCTAAAGGAAAGCCACAAAGGAAAGGGCAGAATAGTAGACTGCCTCTAGACAAGAATCAATATGCTTATTGCAGGGAGACCGGGCATTGGAAAAATGAGTGTCCTAAGCTAAAGGAGAAGAAGGGACAGAAAGCTAAGGTCCTCTTTGAGGATCAAGACTGAAGGGGCTGGGGTTCCATACCGTTAGGCCCCCAGGAACCCATGGTAACACTGTCCATTGATGGGAAGCCCACAAATTATAGAAACTAACTAAAGACCTAAGAGAGTGCTGGAGGAAGTATCGAGTAGAAACTAGTTTCAGATATTCAGATATTCACCTACTGACCCAAAGAAATTTTACCCATTTAGAAAATAAAGGGTAAGAATTAATATTAAGAAGATACATTGAGAACTCTTTGTAAGTTAAAATGGCCAATTTAAGAGCAGACTGGCCAAACCAAGGATTGCTAGACCCATCAAAAACATAGAGAGTCTAGCGTACTATCACCAGCACCCACCCGCAGGCAGGTGGCACGGTCAGTATGCAGCCCAGTACTGCAGCAGAGGTAGAGAAAGAAAAGGCAGCCAGCTGCAGCTGGCTGCAGGAGAAGCGGCAGAGAAAAGAAGCGGCAGGCTCCCCTCACAGTTTTGGGCACCTGCCCCTCCCCCTTGGACACCGGGAATCCCAGGCATCCTGACTGATTCCCATATAGTATATATAACAAAGAAACCTCTTTCTTAGCTCAAGGGCTGAGCCACTGCTTGGTCAGGCAAAAGATAACAGCTCAGTAAGCTAGAGGCTATTATCACCTTGCTACAGCCCCCTGCCCTCCTTTGCTTTGGCTCTGGGGAATCCCTGCCTCCTACCTGGAGCCAGACCTAAGGAGAAGATTTAGGGAATACGGCCCCTTCTAAACCCACTGCTTTAGCCATAATAGTCAAGAATTATAAGAAAAGGGTCCTCAGGGAATTATAGGGTTACTATGTCCCTGAGGAAATTAAGGACCTTAAGTAAACTAGATTACCCCACTGTTAAGAAAATAAGTTTATAAAATCATGTGCTTTTTTAGTTTACTACCCCGACCCTTATAATGACTTAATGTTGTAAAGCTCTATAGGTAAAAAAGAGGGTTAGCATCTCTTTGCCAGCTGGGAAGCCACAAAATAGTAACTACATTTTGACCATTCCTTATTTTTCTCTGAAAATCTGTAGTTCATTAGAGATAGTAGTTTATAATCTCTTATTGTGAATCGTACTAAATTTGTACTAATAATAGAGCATATAGAATTGTATAGTCTGTCAAATACAAAGACTTTCTTTTTGTACCAAGGATCTGTTGTTGTAAAAAAAAAACCCAAAACATTTTCTATGTTAGAAATGTATATGTTATTTCAACAGTCTTTTGTTAATTCTCCTTTCATTTGCTATTTCATAGCCTATAATGTTAAAATTTTAGTTTAAATATTAAGGGATATGTAATAATTCAATAATTGTTAATTGTTCAATATTAGGTAACAAAATCCAGAGTGACAAATATTACTATTGATTAGTTTAATAGAAGAATTCTTAACATAATAGGTAGAAAAGAGAACTCTAGAGACATAATCCTGAACCTCCACCTGATTTACCACCCTATCAAACTGCAATTGTTAATCAGCTAAGTAAATAAGTACATTAGGAAAAGTGCAGAGGTG
This sequence comes from Saccopteryx leptura, assembly GCF_036850995.1. Classification (NCBI taxonomy): domain Eukaryota; kingdom Metazoa; phylum Chordata; class Mammalia; order Chiroptera; family Emballonuridae; genus Saccopteryx; species Saccopteryx leptura. The sequence goes on along the minus strand of NC_089505.1, from coordinate 81,384,811 downwards.
AAACTGCTCGGGTTTTACTTAATATTTCCTATGGAAATGTCATAGATTAGAGCCCTCATAGTTCCAACCGAGTTTAAGGGCAGGGTGCTGATTTAAGGTGGCATAAGAACAATAGTTCAATTACAGCTGATAGTCAAGGAAGGAGAAAATAAGAAATAGTTTAAATTCTTTTTTCCAAGTAGCCTACAGAATTAGAAAGCTCAGAACCCCCTTTTCTCAGAGGAGCCTCAAGCCTGAACAGGACTGTTAGAAATCTGTATTGTACATAGGCTGCCCCACTTACAACAACTGAGACCACCTTGAGAAAATGTTTCTAATTGCCTAGCCTAAGTGGGACCCCACCACCCAAGCAAGTGAAGAAATTTTTAGACACTTTCCACCAGTTTCTGTTAGCCTAGATCAGAGAAGATACTCAGAAAAACAACCATAAGTTTATCTAAGGTGTCAGAAGTTATTCAGGATCCTCAGAAGACCCCCACAGCTTTCTTAGACTATAGAGAGCTTACAGAGTCTATACACCCCTAGACTTAGAGGAGCCAGAAGATACTAAGGCAGTCAACTTAGCCTTTACATAGCATTTGGCTCTAGGAATTAGAAAAGAAATGTATTATAAGGTTTTCATTAGGTAGAAACATCGGCTACTAAAACTAAGCATTTTGGAAGGGACATTGCTCCTCCCTCACTCTCATGGCCATAAATAACTCTGGCCCCTAAGATGGCTGGTTAGCCAAAGACGGGTAAGATTCCTGAAGGCAGGAACAACCTAAGACAGGCACAGTCGAAGAGGGGCCATCAGGAGCAGGCTTAAGAACCAGCAAAGGTGAGGCTCAAACCCTCACCCCAGAGAATGCAGGAGACTGCTCTCCTGAAGTAGTGGTCATCATCCACTGTCCAGGCCACCTAGAGAGGAGGACTCCATAGAAACTCTCAAGGGAAACCAAGCAAGCAGCTGATAATGCTACCAATAAGGTAGCCCTAAAACCAGTAGGGTTTTAGGAAATTTTAGTAACTTTTCTAGAACCCAGGTTGCCAAAGGTTTTTGGGTTTTTTTTACAACCAATTAGAAAAGTCAGACTTAGAATCTAATAGAGAAAGCATAATTTCTAAGTGTTCAGTCTGTACCCAAATAAATATTAAGCAAAGTAAAGAAATTATAAAGAGAAACAGAGAGAAAACTTTCCCAGGTGAACATTTAGAAATAGATTTTACTAAAGTAATTAACAGGTAGAAAACATGAATTGGATCTTAAAGGAAACTTTAAACTTGTTTTAAACCGGTGGAAAGTAGCCCACTTTACTCCCCTTAGCCCTCCTTAGGGCGAGGTACACCCCTACAGGGAAGAATTCACTCCTTTTGAGATAATGTTTAGGAGACTCCCTCCCTTCCTACCAAAACTCAGAGAGGAAATAAAACAACTAAATTAAATAACCACTCCTTCCTTAAGTACTTACAGCAGGTGTCCCCAAACTATGGCCCCCTGAGGCCATTTGTCTGGCCCCTGCCGCACTTCCGAGGGGGCACCTCTTTCATTGGTGGTCAATGTACTGGAGTACTGTGTGTGGCAGCCCTCCGGCGGTCTGGGAGACAGTGAACTGGCCCCCTGTTTAAAATATTTGGGGACCCCTGAGTCTTACAGGGTCTACAGATTGCTCAGTAGGCTGTCCAAAAGCCTACTGTCCGGGAAGTGATTCCAGCACTGCCAGAAGACCTAATACATCCCTTCCAGCCTACAGACTCAGTCTAGGTAAAGAAGTACACCACCCAAGGACTGACTCCCACGTAGACGGGTCCACACACCATGATCCTGACCACTCCCACTACTGCCAAGGTAGAAGGCATACCCGCCTAGGTCCACCGCAGCCGGCTGAAGCTTGCAGTCCCAGCAGAGACACCTTTGTGGACAGCAGAGACTGACCCCGCCAACCCTTGTAAGCTGACCCTGAGAAGGACAGCATGCCCTGCTTCAGCCACAAACCAGAAGTTAACTGGTCCACGCATGGCTAATGCCTAGAGAAACTCACTAAGGACCTCCTTTTAATTAGACTTTAGAGAGGGAGGGGAACTAAGGTCAAAGGAAAGCCAGAACAAGTTGTCTTAAAAGTTAATACATGTACTACTATAAGTCCCTTAGTTAGAAGGGAAGCTACAAGGTAATGAAAAATATATGTGTACTTACACTTAACCTATAAATACTAGCTACTTAGAGGGAGGACACCTCCAAGAGGAAGTATACTTTAAAGAAAATTACTTATTGCCAACTTAGTTGTCACTAAAGGTAAAGGTTAAGATTTTTAAAATTAAGAGTTCTGACTAAAAGGAAATTGTAGTTTTGGTAATAAAAGGTATAAAGTATAGAAATACTTTAGAACAAAAAAGGGAGAAAGTAAGTTATTATAAAGCTAGTTATTTCTGAATAGATAAGAAAGTTCATAAAAATTAAAGGTTTATGTAAGTTGCAGAAGGTTTGTGCAAGTTGTAAGAAGTTAGTACAGAGAAGAAAAATGCAAGGCAGAAAGAAATTAGTATGAGAATTTATTCTCTTCATCCCCTTAGCTCACTATGTTACTTACTGCTCTTACCGGACTCCTCGTTTTACTTATAGTAGGGGAGGTCACCATTGGTTCATGTATTATCAACTGCCTCACGCAGTATGTACAAAAGAGAATTCAAGCCGTAAAGCTTGTAGTACTAAGGGCACACAACGTGCCAGCACATACTCGGGAGGACCCCTGACCCAATTAGCTTATAGCTACAGCTAAAGTAGAAAAGTCTCATGAGCCTCAGCAAATCTAATCTTGCTAGCAAAGGCAGGATACGTTCCTTGTGTATCAGCCCTGCAGATATTGCAGGAAAGTAGTTTATTATCTTAGAACAGTGTGTGCTTGTGTACTTTTGCAAATATATTCTACAAACGTGCTGAAAACATTGTAACCTTGTAGGTTTCGCCTATAAATACCCCTCTCCCCCTGAGCTCATCTCTGACCATTGTGAGAGGCATAGTAGGCTGATCACTAGCCAGTGTATAAAACCCAAATTCATTGCATCAGTTTAGGGTCCAGTTCCAGTTTGTTGCGGTTGCACCACAGCATTTGTTCAAGAAAGAATAGATACTGTAAGATTTATAGTCTTAGCTCAGCCCTACCAGATTATAGCCAGTTCGGATGAGCAATATCAAAGTTCAATGATTTGAACTAGTAAGAAGAAAACGGGGGGATGTGACATCTTAGGACAAGCGGTGCAGGCTACCAGCCATGAAAACTGAGTACATCCAGTACATGGCTGGAGGAAAAAAGATAAACAACCGTTAGAAATGTAGCAATATTTTCCACTGAACTCTATGTACCCAGATCAAGGAAGCCCTACCCTAGAGACTTAGCCAAGAACAAGGTCAGCTAATCGCACCTCTCCCGCCCTTGTAAACGTTGCTAGCTTGCTCAGCCTAGATAGCCACCCTATAAAAAGAAGCCATTTCAGAAGCTCGGGGCTGCAGTGTTCTCTTGCGTGGGTTGCCTGCAGTCCCTGCGCAGGTTTGCAATAAAACTTATAAAATTCACTTTGGGTTTGCTGTGGTCTGTCTCCTGGGATGTAACAGTTATCTTCTTGTGCCAAACAAGGACATGCTTAAAAGAATCTTCAGGGAGAATTCCCCAACTAGGATGGTGTCATTGTGCTAAACTTTTTGTCCCTCTCTAAACAAAAGGCTAGATAATGGGTAAGAAACCTGTTTGTTTGTTTTTTTCCATATGACTGGTAGTGCAAGGTGATCTCTGAGAGAAGGGAAATAAAGAATATCCTGCAGTGGCAACTCTTTCTCTTTTTTTTTTCTTTTTGCCTTGACCAGGCAAGCCCAGGGTTTCGAACTGGGCTCAGTGTTCCAGGTCGATGCGTTATCCACTGCGCCACCACAGGTCAGGCAACTCTTTCTCTTAGAAGGCATATTCAATAGCTCAAAGCAGAGAGGAGGAACCAAGACGTAGAGCACTGCTCTTTGCTTAGTTGATGCAAGACACAGTTTGGGAAACTGAGGTGACTGCAATTTGTGGAGGTAATGCTGCCTCTGCTTTCTGAGTGGTGGATGAACAAAGTGGAATGTTGGAGAAAGGACTTCAGAGACAGAAGACATGATGTCACAGAAGCCATGAGTCCCCATGGAAACAGCCAAACGGAGAGACTGGACTCTGGGTGAAGGCCTGAAGGTGTCAGGGTAGATGGTGCTCACAGCAGGTCACCATGCCACTCCAGGATTGTGCTGGGCCACATGTTTTCAAGAAATGATTATAGGAGGTTAAATTAACATCAGGGCTTCCTGTCAGTCCTGTAGACAGATCATTTGGCATCTCCATGACCTAACTGAGAATAGATTTAAGCTGGAATACAAAACCATAATGAGTATGAAGGCAAGTAACCTGAGGTCTAAGAGTAAGGACAGGATGTTTGTGGCCAGCAAGTATGACCAGACAAGACTCATATCTTAGGCCCATAAACTGGGCTGTCTTCTCGGCTTGTCCTGACCTGTGGGTCTAGGCTACATTTCCCAGAAGGGACAGTGGCTCTGAGAGTCATCTTCCTCTTTCACTTAATGTCCACCTCAGGCCTAATATAGGAACAGGATAGTAGCTGAGCTGCAGGTGAGAAGGGGTTGAATTCTATATATAGTTTAAATTTTTTTTTTTTCAGAAGTGAGAAGCAGGGAGGCAGAGAGACAGACTCCTGCATGTGCCCGGCCAGGATCCACCCAGCATGCCCACTAGGGGGTGATACTCTGCCCATCTGGGGCATTGCTCTGTTTCAACAGGAGCCATTCTAGCATCTGAGGCAGAGGCCATGGAGCCATCCTCAGCACCTGGGCCAACTTTGCTCCAGTGGAGCCTTGGCTGTGGGAGGGAAAGAGACAGATAGAAAGGAGAGGGGGGAAGAGTGGAGAAGCAGATGGGCGCCTCTCCTGTGTGCCCTGGCCGGGAAGCAAACCCTGGATTTCCACACGCCAGGCCAACGCTCTCCTGCTGAGCCATCTGACTAGGGCCTCTATATATTTTAAAGATGGAACTGAGGATTTGCTGATTTGTTGGGTGGAATAGCATGAGAAAGAACAGTCATCAAGGATAACTCCAGGGGATGCTGAACTGAATATTTGGAAGAAAGAACAGAAACAGTAGTTACTGAGATAGGAAGACCTGGAGAAAGTATATACATTTGTGGAGGTAAGATTGGGTGTTTGGTTTGGAATATGATAGATTGAAATGTCTGTTAGACATTCAAGTAGAAACATGGGGTACAGTCATCCCTCGCCATATCATGGTTCACCTTGCGTGGGTCTCACTGTATCATGGATTTTCCACAATATCGTGGGATTTTGCAGTATATAGGTATTTTTATATATTATTTTAATTTTTTGTGATAAAATAAGCATTTTCTAGCCTAAAAAATTGAAAACAATAAAAAAAAACCTTATTTTTTGCTCCATGAGACACACGTGACCATAAGATGCACCTAGGGTTTTATTTTTGTCTTGTTTTTTGTTTTTTATTTTTTATTTTTCTGAAGTTGGAAATGGGGAAGTAGTCAGACAGACTCCCACATGCGCCCGACCAGGATCCACCCGGCATGCCCACCAGGGGGTGATGCTCTGCCCATCTGGGGCATTGCTCTGTTGCAACCAGAGCCATTCTAGCGCCTGAGGCAGAGGCCATGGAGCCATCCTCAGCACCCGGGCCAACTTTGCTCCAATGGAGCCTTGGCTGCGGGAGGGGAAGAGAGAGACAGAGAGGAAGGAGAGGGGGAGGGGTGGAGAAGCAGATGGGTACCTCTCCTGTTGCCCTTGCTGGGAATTGAACCTGGGACTCCTGCACGCCAGGCCGACGCTCTACCACTGAGCCAACCGGCCAGGGTGCACCTAGGGTTTTAAGGAAGAAAATAAGAAAAAAAAATATTCTGAACCAAATGTTGTGTTAAGATATTTAATAAAATATACTACAATAATATTTCAACTATATAAACTCAAGAGCAGTATTAACAACCATGACCACTGTTATTAACAAATGAGAAGAGACTTTAATGTTCAAATACTCTTCTAGTTGTTCGGGAACCCACACCAGCTAAGAAAATGAACATTCGCTCCATAAGATGCACAGGCATTTCCCCCTCCATTTTGGGGGAAAAAGTGCATCTTATGGAGTGAAAAATACGGTAATTAAAAAATCATCATTCAAGTTGTATATTCCCTGGTGAGTACCTATATAGAATTTTATATGTTGTTAAAATTGCATAGGTTTAAGAGTGTAGAAAGGGTTTAAGAGCATAGGAAGTGTTTATAAGAATGTAGGAAAGGTGGCCCTGGCCAGTTGGCTCAGTGATAGAGCGTCGGCCTGGTGTGCAGGAGTCCCGGGTTCGATTCCCGGCCAGGGCACACAGGAGAGGTGCCCATCTTCATTTTAGAATATTAAACATACTACTAGAATTCCATATAATCCACAAGAACAAGCAATTATTGAATGCAGTAATTGCACTCTGAAAAATATGTTACTTAAACAAAAGGGGGGAGAAGAAAGAAGATTATTCCCTAGAATTATGTTATGCAAAGCTTTATTTACTTTAAACTTCTTAAATACAGGAGAAGATAATTAGACTGCTACAGACATTGGACAAAAAATAACAGTTCTAAAATTAAAGCAACCAATGCATTATAAAAGTGAGTTGAATCAATAGGTACCTAGTGTAGTGCAACATTGGGGAAGAGGATTTGCTTGTGTCATTGCAGAATCCGGTGAAGTCCTTTGGAGTCCTGCTCACAGAATTAAACTAACAACATAAATAAGAACAATAGATTCTTTCCATATCTGCCCATTGCTGAGATGGAAGAAATGAATTTCAAAAGAAGAATCTTAAAGGTACTAGTGCTTGGTATTGAAAAGGCTAAAATACCAAGTTGGGTTCAACTTAAAAAGCTGACCTTTAATAGTAAAAATATGCTACAGGCTACTAGAAAAAAAATGCTACTAACCTGTTTTTTAGCAATGATTGCTTTGGTAACAATTCTGGTAAGTAAAGCTGAAAATTTTAGTTATTAGGCATATGTTCCTAATCCTCCATTAAGTAGAGCTATTCATTAGGAAAATAGTGCATTTCCTATTTTTGTTAATGACTCTAATTGGCTTCTAGGACCTTTGAATGATAGAGGTCCCTTAGCACCTTCAAAAGAAGGCATAAAATTAGAAAATCATACAACAGGAGTTGAGGAATTACCTATATGTATAGGACATGAGCCACATTGTTTAAACATAGAAGCTCAAGCTTGGCTCTCTATTGTCAAAGATAACAGTAAAGGAGATGAAAACAAACAAACAAAAAAACAACGTTTGTTACAAGGATATAGATTTAAAAGTAATACATCTGTACATAAAACGTTATAGATTAAAGCCCTCATAGCTCTGCCCAAGTTAAAGGGCAGGGTGCTGATTTAAGGTGGCATAAGAACAATGGGTTAATTACAGCTGGTAATCAAAGTAATCATACTATCATATAGCATAGAGGAAGGATGTCACCTCAAGCTCCTCATATAAAATTTGGTCCTATACAATATCATTTGTGGAAAGTAGCCATGGCACTTAAACACATGTCAGTGTAGAAAGGAAAAATCTGGAGAAATTATCCTTCTAATTATATTATGTTAATCTTTAAGAAAAATGAAACACATTTCATATCTGCTTGTGTTAAATTGCTTTATATATTTGTTATAGGTGAAACCAAATAGACAACTGAAAATTATTCAATAACTTGCAATAAGTGTGCTTTTTGTAGATGTATTAACTCTTCTATTCTTTTTAATAAAATAGTCAAAGTCTTTACATTTTAAGAACTTGAACAGGAGTCTAGATTCCAGTACAGATGCATCGGATGTAGCAGGGTTCCCCTTTCATGATGCTGTTACAACATCTTATTAAGTCCTTGAAGGGAACCAAGAGACTGGTTGGACTGATCATCGCCACCATTATGGGACTAATAGCTGTAACCACCGTGGCTGCTGTATCTGGAGTTACATTACATCAAAGTATACAGACTGTGGACTTTGTGCAAAAATGGCATGAAGATTCTGAACAACTGTGAACTTCTCAATAACGTATAAATAGTAACATTAATACTAAAGTTAATGATTTAGAACAGACTATGATTGTGTTAAGAGATCAAATTGTTAGCCTGCAAAGACAAATTAAGCTAAGATGTGATTAGAATGTAACTACTTTTTGTGTTACCCTATTTCTTAAAATCATACTTATTTCCATTAGGAAAATGTTAAAAAAACATTTGTTAAATCATGATAATGTAACTAAAAAAATCATTAAATTACAAAGACATATTCATGAAGCTTTTCAAAGAAAATTATAAATTCTAACATGTCAAACTATATTGAAGGGATTAATGGATAATTTATCACAATTAAATCCTATTGAATATATTAAAGAATTTTGGGGATCCACTGTAGGACTTTTTATAATAATATTAATTCTATGTTTTCTTTTATATGTAGTCTGTTGACAAATCAAAGCAAGAGAAATAAGGGATGAATGACAGAAGGCTGTTTTCTGTGGTGCTTCATAACATTCAGCATAAACAAAAAGGGGGAAATGTAGTGGAATAACCCATTGCATGGCCTTGGATGGGAACACAGCCAACAAGAAAAGAATGTTTTGCCAAGAAAATTGTTTTGTGATTTGAAAGTGGGTCACTGAAACAGGTCTATGTGACTGAAGGCAGTTGCTGGGCTTTTCTCAGTAAAACATTCTCATAAGATTTTAGTACCTTCCAAGGTTATCCCTTAAGATAAGGAGAGGAATGTTGTGGGATCCATAGAAGCAATAGCAATTAATGCCTTCTGATATTATGTTGTTACTAAGCTATCTTGCAGGTGTACTCTATGTATCTTTAAGTAAAAGTTACTCTTGATGTTATGCCAATTTCTCAGTAAACAAGCTTTTTGAAGTCTTGTGAATAAAATTAGGACACTGCATGAACTCAGGGCCATTTGACTGAACGAGCGGTTGTCCTTTGCTAGTCCTTGATGATTCCATCTGCTGATCTCTCTCTCTGCGCCCCCGAACCACAACAACAGCAGAGCATCGCCCCCTGGTGGGCATGCCGGGTGGATCCCGGTCGGGCGCATGTGGGAGTCTGTCTGACTGCCTCCCCGTTTCCAGCTTCAGAAAAATACAAAAAAAAAAAAAAAAGATTGTAGGAAAGGTTAATAACAGCATGGGGAAGGTTTATAAGAGTGTGGGGAGGGTTTATAAAGCCTTAAAATATATAAATAATAAAATAAATATAAGGTTGCAACTTCATGGATTTCACCTATTGTGAGGGGTTCTGGAACCTAACCCCCGCGATAGACGAGGGAGCACTGTATCATTTTAGGGGAAAAGTCGAGGCTAGAATCTTTTTTTTTTTAGGTTAGAATTTTATTTATTTTTTTTGTATTTTTCTGAAGTGAGAAGCGGGGAAGCAGAGAGACAGACTCTTGTACCGGCCCTACACGGATCCACACGGCATGTCCACTAGGGGGCGATGTTCTGCCAATCTGTGGCGTTGCTCCTTTGCGGCTGGAGCCATTCTAGCACCTGAGGCAGAGGCCATGAAGCCATCCTCAGTGCCTGGGCCAACTTGCTCCAATGGAGCCTTGGCTGAGGAAGGGGAAGAAAGGGAGAGAAAGGAGAGGGGGAAGGGTGGAGAAGCAAATGGGTGTTTCTTGTGTGTGTCCTGGCCAGGAGTTCCACACACGCCGGGCCGATGCTCTACCGCTGATCCAATTGGCCAGGGCCTAGGTTAGAATTTTAAATGAGGAAATACTGGTATCTGGTATAGTCATAATTTAGGACTAATGATGTTGAGTGCCTTTTAATTTGTCTTTGGAGAAATTTCTATTAAAATGCCATTTTTGAAATTGTTATTTTGTTTTTATTAGTCACTTTTAAGTGTCTTTTACATATTCTGGATACAAGTTCTTGTCAGGTATCTGAAATGACTTTTGACAAAGGTACTAAAGCAATTTAATGGAAGAATAGTCTTTCAACAAACAGTGCTGGAGCCATTCATACGCCTCCAACAACGCCCCCCCCTCCAAAAGAGGACTTTGACCTCAATCTTATTTATAAAAATTAACTCAGAATAGATAATAGACTTAAAATTGCTCCATACTATGCCATAAAAAAATAAAAGTATTGCATCTTCATTGTGACTACTGAGAGCAAAATAAATGGGTCCCGTCCATATTTTATCTTAACTGCTCAAAATGATGTAATTGGATTATTACATTACACTTTGATATGCAGTCATCTGTTTGCTGACTTGAAATTGACAAATGTGTTTTTATGAAAATCAAAGTAAATTTTGATTCACTTCGTGACTATTACTAAGCTTTGTAGAAGTTTAAGCGATAATGGCTGAAAATGAAACATGTTACCACAAATCTTCAGGCTAATGATACTCTTCAAACATTTGTGACATGTGGAAAAGACTGCAAAAACCTGGTAGTTTGCTAGTATGCTTTAACTTGCGTAAGGTTTGTCCATGTGGTTTGGAAAAAGCAAGGGGAAAGATAAGCAGAAATTCGTCGGACACAAAACCAACAATTTTTGTGTATTGTGTTCCTTTAACTATTCATAGATCAGAATAGTTTTTCCCATATTGAGTCTTAATGCAAATAGTAGCAGTTTTGTTCCTACTTGTAAACACACATCCACACACACGCACCCAAGATGTATTTGCACAGATGGCTTCATCACAGATATTCTTTCTATAAATGCTATGGTTTTCACACGGATAGATCACTTATTTGATCCTTCTACTTGTAACCCTATTGTTTATATCAACAATTTGTTACTATCAACAATACTTTACTTTTTTCTTTTTATTTTCTCAATATCAAAATTCCCAACTCATGTAATGCTTTTTGTCATTGGTGCCTTTGTTGGAACGTCATGTTGAAGCCCTGAAGTGTACAACCCAATGTTGGCAGAACTGAGACATGAATAAATCGGAGCTAGAACGAAAGATAGGAGTTTTATCAAATATTTTCAGACGGGTGCATTGGAAACCAGAGAGTATGACTGAAAGAAGGAAGAAGTGAATGATCTATAAACTCTGCTGTTTTGTTTTTTTCTTATAACCCTGATCACTTCCGAATATATACATTAGTATCCTTTTATTTATTTTTCTCTTGAATGTCTCCCGCATTAGAACGTCAGCTACGGGTTCACAGTTGTGTCCCCGGCACACGGAGGCGCTGAATAAATAAATGATTTAGAAAGATAGTTGAGGAGAGAGAAGAAACAGGAAAAAGAAAGAGACATCCCAAGCTCTTTCCCACTCGTACGTCTTCTGCGGACTCTTCTCTTTGCTTGTCCTGGCTAGGCTGCCGTTTCCGCCCACTGCGCTTGCGCATCACGGCCCCGTCCGCCGCGCGCCGGACTTGGGGGGTGGGGGGTGGGGCGGAACCCGAGCGAAATGCGCCTGCGCAGTAGAACCAACCCACCTAGGCCTGGGCGGACCTCGGTCCGCCTTAGTGTGCCGCGTGATGGAGGACCCGGCGAGCAGTCCCAGCATGCTCTGCGCCGTACCCGACGCTGGACTACACTTCCTAGTGGCCACTGCGGCGGGCGGCAGCCCGCCCGCACGAGCGCTTCGGCCCCTTTGTGAGTCCGCGGGTCCGCCCTGGGATCGAGTCCCCGCCCCGGCCCCGGGGGATGCTGAGCCCCCTGCCTGTACCCGAGGCGCGGAGGGAGGAGTCGGTGAGGAGGAGGTCCGGGGGCCGGCGGGCGGGCGGGTGAAGGGACCTATCACCGCGTGTGGGAGCCAATTGGGAGTCATCATGCGGGTGTGACAGTGTGAGGTCGTGTCACTTTGTGTGTGTGTGTGTGTGTGTGTGTGTGACCATGGCTGTGACAGCGAGCGGGCCACTGGGCGGCTCTATGTGTGTGCATGTGTGTATATGCATGTGTGTGCATGTATGTATGCATGCATGTGTGATCGTGTGAGTCTGCTATGATTGATTGTGTGGTCTTAGGACTGAGAGTGACACTGTGAGCGTGGCAGTGGACCCCAGGTGGCCTTGAGTGACCCGCTGCGAGGAGCGTGGCCCCAGTGGGCCAGCAGGAGGGCCGGTGCTGGGGGGTGGGAAGCAGACATGCACAGGAAGCAGAGAAGACATAGGGAGCAGTGGGGACAGGGAAGGCGAGGAGGAGGAGACACGGAGGACACCCCAGCCTTGGGCCCTGGACATCGTTTAGACCGGGCTGCTGGACCTCAGCCCTCCTCTCTGGTGCAGAAGAAGGTCTCTTCATCACTCTCGCCTAAGTCCCTCTGGAACAGAAAAAGGGAGACCTACTGTGTGCTGTTTGTGAAAACAAAAGGCAGAATGCCTGCCACGGGTAGATCACAAAGGATCATCTATATCTCCCGATGACGCCAATAGCTCCTAGGGTGTAGTAGGTGCCATTTTCCTGAGGTTCGGAGTGGTCCCCTAACCCCAGGGAGGTCGCGGAGCTCGTGATTCCGGCTTGGGGTGTTGGGGGCATCTCCATCCCCCAACCTAGTGATCCTTATCACTGAAGATGCTGCTTGACTCTCCACGCAGTGGGGTCAGAGGAAAAGAAGGAACAGGTGAAGGGATTGCAGTGACTGTTCATGGGTAGTCTCTCATTTACGTCTCCCCTGGGGAATTCCTCAGAAAAGTCAAGAGCTCTGTTCCCAGGTGCCGTCTGTCACAAACCAGGACCAGAAGCACCCTGTCCTGACTCCATGGCCCAGGACCTTCCAGACCGCATGCCCCCTCTGATTCCTACTCAGTGTAAAGATGCTTTTTCTCTGAGACCGCCACTCTGTAGCTGATCTCTCGTCTTTGTAGAAAGAGTGGGGACATGTTTCCTTTCAACATCATCATCATCTGGTGGGAAGATTAAAAGTTGGACCTGGAGGCCCTGGCTAGTTGGCTCAGTGGTAGAGCATCGGCCTGGCATGTGGAAGTCCCGGGGTTTGATTCCCAGCCAGAACACACAGGAGAAGTGCCCATCTGCTTCTCCACCCTTCCCCCTCTCCGTCTTCTCTGTCTCTCTCTTCCCTTTCTACAGCCAAGGCTCCATTGGAGCAAAGTTGGCCCAAGCGCTGAGGATGGCTCCATGGCCTCCACCTTAGGCACTAGAACAGCTCTGGTTGCAAGGGAGCAAAGCCCCAGATGGGCAGAGCATTGCCCCCTGGTGGACATGCCGGGTGGATCCCAGTTAGGCGCATGCAGGAGTCTGTCTCTCTGCCTCCCTGCTTCTCACTTCAGAAAAATACAAAAAAAATTTTAAAAGTTGGACCTGGATTCCAGTTGGGCTTAATTACTTAGTATCGTGAAGCCTTGAATAATTTCACTGGTGAGCCATCATGTGTGAAGGGTGTGTGTGTGGGGGATCCTTATTGGGTAGTGCTGTTCTGAAGGGTAGATACTGTTCCTGTTTATAAGTATCAGGAAGGAGCGGGCTTATGCACAGGAAGTTCAAATGGGGTTCCTGAGATCTAAAAACACCTGGGAAAAAGAACTGTATGTAAATTTAGACAGAAATGACCAATGCAGGGATACCACTAGCCTAGGTCTGTGGTGGGGGAGAAGGAAACGGGCATTTCTAGACTGGTGATGCAGGGTTTCTGTCTCCCTCTGCAGCTCTGTTTTCTCCCGGTACTGCCTGTCTACCACAGAGGGCCCTGAAGGAAGAGGACAGGAGAGCCACCATCAATTCTTAAATTTTTAAAGCCATGTCCAAGGTAAGGAAGCATTTCTTCCCCCTTCCCCAAAATGCCTTGATTGAGGTTTGATGGGAACGTTGTGGGTTTCTTCTGAAACTCCCCAGCCAAACAAAGTCCCATCTATTGGTGACCTGGTCCCCATGTTCTCCAGTCCAGTAAAAAGGGGGTTTCCAAAAAACCCAGTGAGCCAATGCATTTTTTTTAGATTTTTATCTATTCATTTTAGAGAGAAGGAGGTGAGAGAGAGAAGGCAGGTAGGGGGGGAGGAGCAGGAAGCATCAACTCCCATATGTGCCTTGACCAGGCAAGCCCAGGGTTTTGAACCAGCGACCTCAGTGTTCCAGGTGGACGCTCTATCCACTGCGCCACCACAGGTTGGGCAGCTTCCTCTTTTTCTTATCATTTTAGTCTTCGTTCAAGAAATCATTGAGCAACTTCTATGGGTTAGGATCTCTGAAGAGGCAAACATGCACTCCTGGAGGGTATATAAGAGCCTCCGTGGTAGGGACTTGATTCATGGTGGTCAGGATGTGTATTCAGATGTGACCACCAGCTTAGAGCTTAGTCATAGTATGCGACAAGGTCTCTTGCTCAGGGTGATCCTGAGGAATGGAATGTGTTGGGTCTTGAGTAGTAGTGTCATGTGGGGCAGATAGGGCAGGGATTTTTTTCAGGCATGCTGTGGGCTTTTTTTTGTGTGTGTGTGACAGGGACAGAGAGAAGGACAGATAGGGAAAGACAGGAAGGGAGAGAGATGAGAAACATCAATTCTTCATTGCGGCACATTAGTTGTTCATTGAGTGCCTTGACTGGGGTCTCCAGCAGACCAAGTGACCCCTTGCTCAAGCCAGCGACCTTGGGGTCATGTGTATGATCCCGCGCTCAAGCTGGTGAGCCCACACTCAAGCCTGACGAGCCTGCACTCAAGCCAGCAACCTCTGAGTTTTGAACCTGGGTCCTCTGCATCCCAGTCTGACGCTCTATCCACTGCACCACTGCCTGGTCAGGTGTGCTGTGCGCTTTGAGGAGTTGAACTTCATGGGAGTAATGAGGTCCTGCTTTAGGGACATCCTCAGTAAGTAGCTGGCTATAGCTAGTGTATTCTAGGTCATCCAGTTAAGTTTAGTGGAATAAAAATGGAAAAATAGCAGGAAACATTTTTGTAAAAGAATAATAGTAGAGAGTACTTGAATCCACATTTATTTGTTTATTTATTTATTTTCTTAAGTGAGAGGAGGGCAGATAGTGAGACAGACTCCTGCATGAACCCTGACTGGGATCCACCAAGCAACCCCGTCTGGGGCCAATGCTTGAGTACTGAGCTATTTTTAGCACCGGAGGCTGAGATGCTTGGGCTAACCAAGCTATCCTCAGTGCCTAGGGCCATGCTCGAACCAATCAAGCCACTGGCTGTGGGAAGGGAAGAGGGAGAGAAGGAGGAGAGGGAGGTGGGGAGAAGTAGATGGTCCCTTCTCCTGTGTGTCCAGACTGGGAATTGAACCCAGGACATCCCTATGTTAGGCTGACACTCTATTCACTGAGCCACGGCCAGGGCCTGAATCCACATTTAAAAATGGCTACCTCCATCTATAACAGTAAATAATAGTCTGGCATGGGAGCCAGAAGGAACAAATGGAAAGATCAGTATTTAATGTCTAGAAACAAATGGAAGTATAAATAAGAATGGAAAAAACTCATTCACTAGACATATAGTTAGTTGTTCAGGATTTAACTGTACCAAGTGCTATATTAACTGGACTAAGTGGTAAATTAAAACAGACTCTGTCTTTTTTTTTTGCATGGAATTTAGTACCGACTGGTTTGTTTATTATATTTATATAATGCGGAGAAGGGATGGATTATTCATTTAGAAAAAAAAATTTTTTCCTCACCTTGTGTAGGTCGTATCTGAAAAACAAAACTATGCACACTACTAGATGAAAATACAGAGAATGGGTGTATAGAGGATGATGAGGCAGAAGCAGAAATCAGCAGTGTCCAGTGGAACTTCCTGTAATGATTGAGGATAGAAACGTAGTCCTGGCTGGATAGCTTGGTTGGTTAGAGCATCAACCAAAGCACAGAGGCTGCTGGTTCAATTTCCAGTCACATACAGGAAAGACCAATCTTCCTGTCTCTCTCTCTCTCTCTCTCTCTCTCTCTCTCTCTCCTCTCTCCTTTTTCCTCTCTCACTAAAATCAATAAAGAAATGTTAAAAAATACATTTAAAATAAATGTGCCCCACATGGCTGTGGAGCACTTGTCTGTACCAGGGTGACTGAGGAACTGAATTTATAATGCTAATTGATTTATATTTAAATAGCGACACGTGGTCAGGAACTAGTGTATTGGACAGCACAGGTCCAAGCTCATAAAATAATAAAGCTGGGAAGAAGATTGGGGGTTAGCTTGTCCAAATCTCATTTTATACATGAGGAAATAGAGGCCAACGGAGGGAAGCAACAGATTCCTGTCACTGCCATTGTGGGAAGATGTAGGGTATGTAGTGGGTCAGGAGCAGAGATGAGGGTAGGTGAGTGACGATTTGAAGAGAGTGGTAGGGAACGGTGGTGTGCCCCCTGGGGCGGAGCACATCATTTCATTCCTTCCCCCAGAACCTTCACTGGCTTCTGTTTTACTTGGAAATGAAATCACTACCTATAAAGCCTTACGTGATCTAGCCCGTAACTACCCTGGGCCTCATTTTATTTTTGTTTTTTATTTTTATTTGTTTTGTATTTTTCCAAAGTGAGAAGTGGGGAGGCAGAGAGACAGATTCCCGCATATGCCCGACTGGGATCCACCCGGCATGCCCACCAAGGGGCGATACTTGGCCCATCTAGGGCATTGCTCCGTTGCTGCAGGAGCCATTCTAGCCCCTTAGGGGGAGGACATGAAGCCATCCTCAGGGCCCGGGGCCAATTTTGCTCCAATGGAGCCTTGGCTGTGGGAGGGGAAGAGAGAGATAGAGAGAAAGGAGAGGGGGAGGGGTAGAGAAGCAGATGGGCTCTTCTCCTGTGTGCCCTGGCCAGGAATCGAACCCGGGACTTCCACACACTGGGCCGACGCTCTACCACTGAGCCAACCAGTAAAATAATAAAAAATAATAGAAAAAAATGAAAATAGAGACATTGCAGCATCAGAGTGAAAAATTAAGATTCACACAACTGAAAATAATATATAAGCAAGGCCTATATATTATTCTTTTAATGAACATTTTAGGATAATATGTATCTATTACTCATTAGGTAATAATCTTTCTTCCTCCTATAATCTTCCTTCTATAATTCTCTTACTGCTTCCTGAACAAGATTAGACCCTATAGCAATATGACCCCAAGAAACTATTGTCAGTAGATGTTATATATGGTGTATAGTTTCTGTTTTGGGTACTTAATTTTTTTCTTTGTTTCTATGCTTCCATTTGCTTTCAAGTTTCTTCTACCTGAAGAACCCCTATTTAATATTTCTCTGCAGTAAAGTACTGCAGGTCAGTACTTTATTCCCAGCCAGACCAGGTTTTCGTTAGCTCCTCTTCTTGCTGGGTTAAAAGAGTGTAATTTAATTTTTTTTTCTGAGTTTATGTAATTTGGGGATATCCTAGTCTCAATGGGCAGGAAAACATATAAAAATTTATTTTAAGAAACTAGAGCCCCGGTTGATTGGCTCAGCAGTAGAGCATCAGCCTGGCATGTGGAAGTCCCGGGTTCGATTCCTGGCCAGGGCACACAAGAGAAGCACCCATCTGCTTCTCCACCATTCCCCTTCTCCTTTCTCTCTATCTCTCCCCCACACACACACAGCCAAGGCTCTACTGGAGCAAAGTTGGCCCGGGTGCTGAGGATGGCTCCATGGCCTCCACCTCAGATGCTAGAATGGCTCCAATTGCAGCGGAGCAACGCCCCAGATGGGCAGAGCATCACCCCCTGGTGGGCATGCTGGGTGGATCCCGGTTGGGCGCATGCAGGAGTCTGTCTCTTTGCCTCCTCGCTTCTAACTTCAGAAAAAAAAAGAAAAAGAAAATAGAGACATTGCAGCATCAGAGTGAAAAATTAAGATTCACATAACTGAAAATAATCAAGGGGTTAGTACTTAAGATAGGGCATGCTTATACCGTGTGATATTATCTACCCAACATGACTGATGTTATAAGTCAATGAATATGTATAGATAATGATAGACACCTGTATAAGGAAACATTTAAACAAACATATACTAACTGTAAATTTTGGCCACTTCTAAGAGGTAAGGTTATCTGATAGGTAGGTGTGGGGATGTGGAGGACTTCCAATTCTTTAACTTAAAAAGGGGGGGGAAACTTCTTGGCCTTTTGGCTACAATCATGTGTAAAAAGGGAGAAAATTCACTGAAGGTAGAAATACTGACTATCATTTTCTAAGTTTCCTTTTATGATGCCAAAATTTTATGAATATTCTGTTTTACCACATAAAAACAAATATAAAAATACTTGAAAGGTAGCCAAGTCTCATTGGCCAAGTGAAAAATGTGAATAAGATGATTGAAACCTAGGATCCATTAGTGCAGCTAAAAAATGTCTTTAAGAACTTAAGCCCTGGGCGGCTAGCTCAGTTGGTTGGAGAATTGACTGGAAGCACAGAGGTTGCTAGTTTGATCCCCGGTCAGGGCACGTACAGGAACAGGTTGATTTTCCTGTCTCTCTCTTTCTCTCTCCCCCTCTTCCTCTCTCTCTCAAGTCAATTTTAAAAAAAAATTAAAAATAAAAAGGAACATTAGCCCCTGTCCAGACTCCTGCATGTGCCTGACCGGGATCCACCTGGCACGCCCACCAGGGGGCAATGCTCAGCCCATCTGGGGCGTCGCTCTGTTGCAACCAGAGCCACTCGAGCGCCTGAGGCAGAGGCCACAGAGCCATCCTTTGCTCCAATGGAGCCTTGGCTGTGGGAGGAGAGGAGAGAGATAGAGAGGAAGGAGAGAGGGGAGGATGGAGAAGCAGATGGGCGCTTCTCCTGTGTGCCTCAGCTGGGAATTGAACCTGGGACTTCTACACAGCAGGCCAACACTCTACCGCTGAGCCAACTGGCCAGGGACATGAATTTTTTTGATGAGAAAGGTTTTTGTGTGAAATCAGTGACGCGCTTAAACACATTGTCAGTAGGAGCATTACTCTGCGAGTCACAGGAAGGGGAGAAGTGATGTTGCTATTTGACAACCACTAAGGCCAAGAATACACCAGAACTCACTCCATCTGGGGTCCTCAAAGGCGCTGGCATGCTAGACCTCCCCCTCTACTGCAGGATGGAGGGGACATCTGGCATGGTGGCCCGCAGGGTCCATGTGGTAGCTGTTCACCAACCTGTGCGGTGGTATTTCAGTATCTGACCACTCAGTTCACCTGTCCAGGTGTGTCCCATTGAGTGCCACCTGCCCGTCAGCCCAGCTGAGACGGGGCCTTGGTCTGTGACATGCCAAATCTAAGAAGCATGTCCAAAACTATACAGCAAACCCTGGTAACCCGGAGCAGATGTACCTCGTTAGGAAGGATACCCATTTTGAATTTTTAGGGAGCAGATTAGGTCTTGTCGCACATTGTGAATAAGAACCTTAATTCAACATACAGTGGCAGTATTTGAGACCTAGCCATCTAGTGACATTCAAAAAACTCTCTTGCACATTGACATGTGAAATTGGGTGTTTCCCTCCATTGAGAGCTGTAGGTATTTCTGATGTACTTCATGATCACACTGGAAATAGTCACTGAGTTTATTAGCAGTGTTTAAAATTACTATTATTTTGTCTCTTAGGGAGCATGATAGGTTTCCAGGTGTTTTTGAAACTCAGTGGAGTCATCAAAAGCTGTTAGATAACCTTTTGTGGACCCTGCTTCTTCTGTGTAAATGGTGTACATTTGTTTTAATTATATTTTTTCAAAATCACTACAAAACTTGTTTACTATTTTCTTACATATGTGCCGTATTTTTCACTCCATAAGATGCACTTTTTCCCCCCTAAAAGTGGAGGGGTAAATGCCTGTGTGTCTTATGGAGTGAAAAATATGGTATTTTATTAAATATTTTAACACACCATTTGGTTCAGAATATTTTTTTTCTTATTTTCCTCCTTAAAACCCTAGGTGTGTCTTATGGTCAGGTGTGTCTTATGGAGCAAAAAATACGGCACTTAATTTTAGAAAATTAGTATTATAAACATTAATAGGATAGGATGTGTATGTATATATTAGGATGTGCATATGTGTGTATGTATATGTATTACTATTATTTACACACACATACACACATATCTACACACACATATGCATCTTACTGGTACATCTGGAATATTCCACCGTAGAGTTTGGAAAAATGCAGGTTTAGACCACCAACATCTTGGAAGACTTAACTCACATTCCTGTCTCTTCCTCGAAGTCCTTCTTCACTGCTGCAACCTACCCTGATTTTCCACACTGAGACACGCTCTCGCATTTAGTGTGCACAACGTATTATTTTACACTTGATTGTTGAGTGCTGTTATGCTCACTCTTGTGCTATAAATCTTCTCTGTCAGCAGAGGCTAACTCTGAAATAGTACACTTAGCATGGCGACATCAAAAGTAAGCACAGGGGAGTCACCCAGCCATTACTTGACCTGTGTTGCTCAGAATGTAAAATACCTCCAGAAAATGCCACTATACATGGTCTTTCTCTCCAAAACCATAGCTGATTTAGCTCTTCAGACTACGTCCATGGGAGGGTAAGAACACTGGTTGGACAAGAGTGTGTTTATGTCATTTCAGGATGTGGTGACATTTGGGGATGTGGCCATAGATTTCTCTCAAGAGGAGTGGGAATGGCTGAATCTTGCTCAGAGGAATCTGTACCGAAAGGTGATGCTGGAGAACTACAGGAACCTGGTCTCCCTGGGTGAGGTCTCCCCATAATTCCAAATCTGCACATTGGGCTGCTCTACAGCATAATGTGTAGGAAGCCTCTGACCTACCGTATTTCCCCATGTATAAGATGCACCATTTTACAAAAAGTTGGGGGTCTAAAAACCGGGCACGTCTTATACAGGGGTTGTAGATTTTTTAAAAATTTTTTGTATTTTTCCAAACGTAGGAGCGGGGAGGCAAACAGACAAACTCCTGCATGCACCCGACTGGGATCCACCCGGCATGCCCATCTGGGGCGTTGCTTTGTTGCTCAGCAACTGAGCTCTTTTTAGCACCTGAGGTGGAGGCCATGGAGCCATCCTCAGCACCCGGGCCAACTTTGCTCCAATGAAGCCTTGGCTACGGGAGGGGAAGAGAGACAGAGGAAGGAAAGGGGGAACGGTGGAGAAGCAGATGGGCCCTTCTCCTGTGTGCCCTGGCTGGGAATTGAACCTGAGACTTCCAGACGCCTGGCTGACACTCTACCACTGAGCCAACTGGCCAGGGCCAGTTGTAGACTTTTTACTTGCATTTCCTGCTTTTTCCGCACTTGTTTTTGTGCTCGTTGTTGAAGACATTGATTCGTCCTCAGACACAGATGAGGACAAGCTAACGGATGGGAGTTTTGTCAATGATGAGGAGTTGTATGAATTTTATGAAGAAAACAACCTGAGTTCAATAACTTTATGTCATACATTTCTTTTTCAAATTTTGGGCCCCCAAAATTAAGGTGCGTCTTATATGTGGGAGCATTTTATATGTGGGGAACTATGGTACTTTACTGAACTTCTCTTTCCTGGTGCTCCCCCCAAACAGGCTGGGATTTGTAGAACAGGCAGCTTCATTCAACTATGCCTGCACCTTCCTCTTCCTCATTCTTCAGAACACTTCTGCTCCCACGACTCCCTTCTATAATGTCCCCCCCCCACTACCTCCTGATCATCACGCTACTCAGTCTGATTTGAGGGCCTGGCTAATAATTCCTCCATTATGTCTCATAAGCAGGAGTCTCCATGTCTAAGCCAGAGGTGATCTCACTGCTGGAGCAAGAAAAAGAGCCATGGCTGGCGGAGAAGGCGAGGACTGGGGGCGCAAGCTCTGGTGAGTGAGAGAGAACTGGGGAGGTCAAGGCCATTGCAAGAAAGGAAGGCTCTCCCATTCTGAGAGAGTTCCAGCTTGTAACTGATGGTTTCTGAGTAGCTTTTCTTAACGGCTACAGGCCTTGGACAAACACCGAGGCATCTTTAGCATGAGCTTCCCAACTTATTTTCTCTCCCATCACTGTCTTCTCTGAGAACCTGTCCTGTTCTTTGGGTCCAGGTGTCATAGGGTCTCCTTGTTCTTGCTTTTTACTTTTGTCCGGGTCGCTCCATCACATTGAAAAAATCCGGACGCAGCAATGCCTCTATTTTTCCTTTTCAGTCACTCACCTCCCTTAAAGGATTGATTCATTTATTTGATTCATGATTTTTTACTAATAATGTTGAGCATCTTTCCATGAACTTCTTGGCCATTCATTTATCTTCTGTGAAGTGTTTGTTCAAAATTTTTGCCCGTGTTTGAGTGGGTTGTTTTTCTTCTTATTGAGTTAGTTGTAAGGGATAGATGTTTACCTTAGTCCAAGTCCTTTGTCATTTATGTGTGTTGGGATATATGTATGCATGCCAGTTGTGGTTTATGTTTTGTGTGTGTGTGTGTATGTGTGTGTGTGTGTGTGTTTACTGCTGTCTTTTCCATATCCACAGTTTTCCATTTTTATGAAGTCCATTTGTTAATTTGTCTTGGTTGGTGCTTCTGCACCCTATATAAGAAATTCTTGCTTACTCCCAGGTCATCAACATTTTCTTCTACGTTTCTTTCTAGGAATTTTATATTTTATATTTGGGTGTATGATCCATTGACCTAATTTTTGTGCCTTGTGTGAAATAAAGATTGAGGTTCATTTTTTCCCCTTTTGGATATTCAGTTGCTCCAGTATCCTTTGTTGTAAAGACTTTCCAATCCCTGTTATATCGCCTTGTTAGTAGTACCTTTGTTGAAAATTGGCTGACCATAAATGCATGGGTCTAAGTTCTGAACTTGGTTCTGTTCCATTGATCTGTATGTCCATCCTTTCACCAGTAACATACTGTCTGATATCTGTAGCTATATAGTAAATTTTGACATCAGAGAGTTCAATTTGTAATACCACTTTGGCTGTTTTAGCTCATTTGCATTTCCATATAAATTTTAGAACAAAGTTGAGAATTTCTACCCAAAATTTTTGATTGGGATTATGATGACTCTGTACATCAATTCGGGAGGGAATTGAAATCCTAACATCATTGAGCTTTCCAGTTCATGAATATGGCTTATTTAATCATTTATTAGTCTTCTTCCTGTTCACAATATTCTGTTGTATCCAGTGTAGTGGTCTTAAATATCTAAAAACAAATTTTTTATGAGTCTTAATTTTTTGTGCTATTATAAATAAAATTCTTAAGAACTCCATCTTCCACTTGTTTGTTTGTTGTATGCAAAAATGGAAATTGATTTTATATTAACTTTATAGCTTTTAACTTTGCTAGATTCATCTAGTTCTTTTAGTCGTTGTTTTGTAGGTTTCTGACCATTTTCTGCATAGACAATCATATTACCTGCCAATACAGTTTTATTTCTTCCTTTCTGATCCTTATGCCTTGTTTTTCTTGATTTATTACAATAGCTAGAGCCTCCTTACAATGCTGAATAGACTGGTAAGAGCAGATAGATACACCTGCATTGTTCTCAATCTTAAGGGGACAGGTATTCAGTCTTTCACCAGAAAGTTTGATGTTAGTTTGTGTAAAGGCTCTTTCTCAGTTTTAGAAGTTCCTTTCTATTCCTGGTTTGCTGAGAAATTTTACAAATAAATTTAGTAAAATACTCTTTCTACATCTGTTGAAATGATCATATGATTTTTCATCTTCAATATCTTGATGGAGTGATCATTGATTTTCACCTATTAAACCAACCTTGCATTCCTGGGATAAACAACACTTGATTATGGTTATGCTTTTATATTTTCCTGGCTTTGATGTGCTACAATGTTATTAAAGGTTTTACATTTATGTTCATGTGCTAACATTGGTTTTGTGAACCAATGATAGGAATTTCAAAAGTGCTGAGAAACCATTGAGAAATCTTGAGCAGAACAGGTGATCCGATTTGGGAATGGAGAGGGGAAAGCAGTGGCAGGTTAATAAAATCAAGCAATTTGATACAAAATTACTTCAATATAAAGGCTTCTCAGCTTTAGGGATCAATTGAAAAATTGACATTTGGTGGGAATATATCTCACAGAAAAGGATATTCAGGAAGATCTTTTTAAATTTACATCTTTAGTCAGCTTTTTAAAATTCTTGTGTTTTTTTTTATAATATCATACTTTTTAAACTGCATTTAACAGCTATTAAATCCTCAGACTTCTTATGTATTTTGTTCACTAATTTTTGTTTTACAAGTCCTTCTCTGTATTACCTAAACACAAAAGACTCTTTTTTTCTTACTATCTTTTAGATTGGGATTATGCATATAAAAACAGCAACTTTTCATCAAAGCAAGTGATTTATGAAGAATCCTCCAAAACAGTGACAATGGGAAGAAGCCGTCTTAGGTACAGCCCTAATTGCCCCAGTCTGAGAGAAGACTCTAAAAATGTGAGCTGGTGGAAGAGCAAACTGGGAAGTAAGAAGGTCTATTCTAGTCAACTGCTCATCACCCATAAAGAAATCCTCGCTGAAGATCCAAGGAATGAATATACAAAATCTTGGGGAACCTTCCACCAGGATGCAATCTTTGCTATAAAACAGAGTTTCCCCAGCAGAGAAAGAGCACATAAGCATGAGCCACAAAAGAGACGTTACCAAAAACAATCCCTTGAAAGGAAACATAAGAGGGTGTATGTAGAAAAGAAACTTTTGAAATGTAATGAGTGTGAGAAAGTCTTCAACCAGAGTTCATCCCTTACTCTCCATCAGAGAATTCATACGGGGGAGAAGCCCTATGCCTGTGTTGAATGTGGGAAAAGCTTCAGCCAGAGTGCCAACTTAGCTCAACATAAGCGAATCCATACTGGGGAGAAGCCCTACGAGTGTAAAGAATGCAGGAAGGCCTTCAGCCAGAATGCACACCTTGCGCAACACCAGAGAGTTCATACTGGAGAGAAACCATTTCAGTGTAACGAATGTAAGAAAGCCTTCAGCCAGATTGCACACCTGACGCAACACCAGAGAGTGCACACTGGAGAGAGACCGTTCGAATGTGTTGAATGTGGAAAGGCCTTCAGTAATGGTTCATTTCTCGCCCAGCATCAGAGAATCCACACAGGAGAGAAACCTTATGTCTGTCACGTGTGTGGGAAGGCCTTCAGCCATCGTGGTTACCTCATCGTTCATCAGAGAATTCACACGGGAGAGAGGCCTTATGAATGTAAGGAGTGTAGGAAGACCTTCAGCCAGTACGCACACCTTGCTCAACACCAGAGAGTTCACACTGGGGAGAAACCTTATGAATGCAAAGTGTGTCGGAAGGCCTTCAGCCAGATTGCCTACCTCGATCAGCACCAGCGGGTGCATACTGGGGAGAAACCCTATGAGTGTATCAAATGTGGGAAGGCCTTCAGCAACAGCTCATCGCTGGCACAACACCAGCGGAGTCATACTGGAGAAAAGCCTTATGTGTGTAAGGAATGTAGGAAGACATTCAGCCAGAATGCTGGCCTTGCCCAGCACCAGCGCATTCATACTGGAGAGAAGCCTTATGAATGTCATGTGTGTGGGAAGGCCTTCAGCTACAGTGGTTCCCTTACTCTGCATCAAAGAATCCACACTGGAGAGAGACCCTACGAATGTAAGGACTGTAGGAAATCCTTCAGGCAGCGTGCCCACCTGTCCCATCATGAGAGAATTCATACTATGGGGTCATTCTTGAGTCTCTCTTCTCCTTTACCCTCAAGGTCCAATCAGTTACCAAGACCTGTAGGTTTTATCTCCTAAATATGCCTGGGATCTCCTTTCATCATTTACACTGCATCATCCTTGTCCAGTGCACAAGAATCTACTTGACATGGACCCTGGGAAATAGCTTTCTAACTGGTTGCTTGTATTTTCCACTGACTTTGTCAGTTAGTTGTCCACACTGCAGACAAACCTATATTAAAAATTTTCATCATATCACTCCTCTCATTCAAACTCCTCAATGGCATCCCATCGTGCTTAGGTTAAAGCACACATTCTTTAAAATAGCCTAAATAGACCTTCCTCTAATATCCCCTGCCAGTCTACCTTACAAAGGCGCTATCTTATGCCCGTATCCATCTCATTCTTTGGAGACTTATCCAGAATTAAGCATTTATATTCCAGCATCAAATAGATTTGTTTCTAATCTTTCCTCTGCCATTTTTTTAGCCCACTAATTTTAGAGAAACCTTTTGTCTTTTGTAAGCTTCAGTTTTATTTATAGTATAGGAACAGCAATGGTACTACCTCAAAAGTTAGTGTGAGCATTAAATGAGATAATGTATGTCAAGTGCTTAGCACAGTGCCTAGCATAAAGTGTTCACTTAGTAAATGTTAATATAAGTAAAAAGATACTGTGGTATACAAAGACTACACGATCATCTCAACAGTGATCAGCTGAGAAATAACAAAGGTAGCCCCTCAAGACTCAAGAGGTTGTAAAGATTTCTGATTAGGAACAGTGGTCACTGTTCTAAAGATGGGTGACCAGGGTATCTATACAGCAGGATTGATGTTAAGAGTACATGATAATAAAGAGTTCGATGGTGGCTTCTAGTTCAGCATGAGCATATAGGGATATGACGGTCTTTGTAAGAAAAACTAACCTCATTACATATTCAATGGTTCTAAGAAGCCAGATTTTAAAAATCGAGTTAAGTAGAATTGACTGAGATGTATTCTTCATTTACATTTAAACAAAGGCAAATATATATAAAACTTGAAAAGAGAAATAACCAAAGAAGACTAAAAAAGAAAGTGTAAGGTTGGACCCCTGCTCCTAATTCCAGGTGAATGCATTATATTACATTTATGTCATTTAAAATAGAAAAATTTGTTGAGATCCTAGCTGTTATTCTAAAACTAGAGGGGAAAAGAAATCAAAACTATAGATCGATACTTATAAACTGGCTGCCCACAAACATGTTTGATTTGGCATGCATCAAGTTTAAAAGGAACATGAACACCTTCAGATGGGCGTGTGTTTTCTAGTTCACTACAGTTCAGACTGTTCCCTCTATCTGACTTGTTTTGCACTTTATGTTACTTGCTGACTGTTGAGAATGTAATCAGTGCATGAACTAACTCATATAGGAATGACTACCGGTACAAAGAAAATGATGAAAGTTAATAGAGGATGAAAGAAAGACTTGAACAGACATTTATCCTTCTGTAGGGGAAGACTCAGTTTTACACAGATGAATCTACAGATTCCTCCTACCTAACAAAATCCTTAGAAGAATTTGAAGCTTGAAAGATGGTTTCTGTAAGCATGAACATACACATTCATACAGACATACATATAAAGAAAATATAATAAAGGTGACATTTCATGCCAGTGGCTTAACAGTTTTGGTAAAATGGACTTCTCTGAACAAAACAATCTGCTCATCCTTTTACACAAATGTAAAACAGTGATTAGAGGACACTAACAAAATCATGGAGGGAGAACAATCTTTCCTAAACATGACATGAGATCCAGAAGCATTTATATAGGCAAAGATGGTATAAACAAAAGGTTTCTACATCAGAATTGGTGGAGATCATCAACCCATAAAATTCATATCCTTAACAGACGTGCTCCTACAATCACTTAGAACATGACACTTCCTCCTCAATGGGTTCAGGGTAGGAAGAGGCAACTGTGGACAGATGAACGTCCACTGAATCTCACTAGGATCAGAATAAATACAAGCTAAACCAAATAAAGTATGCATTGCAAAAGCCTATGAAAGGACATACTTCTATGTGCCCAGCACAGAAGTACAGACTGTACAACCTTGTGAAAGGCAAACAGTATCCAAATTTTCACTGGGCAAACCAAGATTTTCTTGGCAGTTGACAAACAGCACACAGATGTCTCTCCCCTTCATATCCTGGTATGAAAGGTAACATACAAAAAAAAAAAAAAAAAAGAAGAAAGAACAAGGGTCATCTGTGGGTGCAAGGGTCAAATTTTGTAAAAGGGAGGATTTATTCATGAAATATAGCACAAGAAACTGCTCCCTGAAACGTCTGCATGGTCGGGGATTCAGGAATGGGAACCCATCTGCAAAGGATCCTCAGAGAGGGTCAGGCTTCGAACTGGCTTGTGTAGAGGCTGGGGGAACTGAGGAGACACGATGACAGGACGTCAAGCACTAACATCAGGATGTCAGGCGCTTCTCTGTGTGAAAGTTATGTTAGCACCCCTGCCACCCTGTCTTCTATAAGTGCACTGAATAGGTCTCTTACTTCACACTAACCTCAGAAATGATTTCCCGTACAGTAACATCCTAAGTGTAAAAGTACTAGAAGAAAATAACACTAGAGTATGTTTATGACTTTGGTGTTGGACCCATCTTTTGAAAAAACACAAAACTTAAGCCATAAAAGAAGATGAATAAAGTTGATATCAAAAGTCGGCATGTTTTTAAACAAAGTTAAAAGAGAGGCAACGGAAAGGTAGATCATATTTGTAATGTAATACAAAGGGAGAGATGTAAGAATACTGACAAATCAATAAAGTCCAACTAAGAAAGTATAAAAATGGGCTTAGGAGGAGGTAGGAAAGGGTAAAGGGGATAAATGGTGATGGAAGGAGACTTGAGTGACGATCACAATATACAGAGATGTATGAAAGAACTGTAGACCTGAAACCTATGTGTTTTATGAACCGATGTCACCCCAGTAAATTCAATTAGAAAGTTTTAAAAAATGACAACAGATAAGAATGGAAAATTCAGAGAAATACTGATGGCCAGTACATATAAATCCATTTAACCTTGCTAGTATTAAGATGCAAATTTAAATTATGTAATATCAAAAATTATCAATGTTGTGGAGAAAGAGTATCTTATCATTGCTACTTTGGAGGCAATGAAGTTTTAATAACCACTATAGCCCCTTTGGAAGGCAGTATGTTTAGAACATAAGACACTAGAAACTATTTAAACTTCCATCAAAGAACAGAATATGTAAGGCTAGAAATACCAGCAGCAGTTTAAAAGGATGGGCTGAATATTGACATGGATTTGACTAAAAGACATTGATTAGAAAAATGAAAATTTTCAGAATACATAGTGTTATATTTTAAAAATACATTTCTGCTACCTTTATATAAGTAGGTAATTGCTTAGAAAAAGTTCTGAACAGACACATCCAACTGGTACGTGTTTCTTCTGGGGAGGGGACTCTGATCATATATTCTGATCATGAGAAGTTTTGGCATTAGGAACATCTGAAGTTTTAAACAGGAATGCAATATAATTTTTAAAACTTAACTGAAAAAACAGAATGGACTTACCAGTGAACTAGGGCAGTCAGAATGAGAGTTGTTGGTCCGAGCAGAAACCTTTTTGGAGTTTGGAGAATCTCTCATGGACTCTCCAGCCCTTGCCTTGCATACTGAGACCCCGGTGACCCCTGCCATTGGGGGGAAACAGGTCGACAGTGGGAGTATCTGAAGAACTGCCAGTCATAGGATAATCAAACCATCTTCTTCAATGTGAACAGATGGCTGAGGATCACCATAGGAAGGCTGTAAGCATAGGCCCTGGCCACTTGGCTCAGTGGAAGAGTGTCAGCCCAGTGTGTGGAAGTCCTGGGTTTGATTCCTGGCCAGGGCACACAGGAGAAGCGCCCATCTGCTTCTCCACCCTTCCTCCTCTCCTTTATCTCTCTCTTCCCCTCCTGCAGCCAAGGCTCCATTGGAGCAAAGTTGGCCCGGGCGCTGAGGATGACTCCATGGCCTCCGCCTCAGGCGCTAGAATGGCTCCGGTTACAACAGAGCAATAGCCCAGATGGGCAGAGCATCGCCCCCTGGTGGGCATGCTGGGTGGATCCTGGTCGGATACATGCGGGAGTCTGTCTGACTGCCTCCCTGCTTCTAACTTTGGAAAAATACAAAAAAGAAAATCTTTAGGAAGAATGGAATGGGATACATGAAACAGAATGAGTAGGAAGCTGAGGATTTTACCAATATGGTGAAGATACAAGTTTGTCCTGAGGAAAAAGGAAAGGTGATGACCGGTTCTGGGAAAAACAGAGAAGCCACATCGGCTATCACGGTCCTTGTGTCAAGCCGGCCCACGTAAAATAACACCTGATTTTGGAAAGTAACTAGAATATGAGGGGGAAATCCATTTGACTGAAATATTAGAAATTGTCTTGTTTGAGTAGGTACTGATATCATCATGTTTGGACCTGTAGGGGAGGAAATGTGGTCTCTACACATTGCTGGGCTTGGATTCCTTCAGAGAAGAATAATTACATGGTGGTAATAACCAAACACTATGTTATTTCCAACTTTAAAACAGATACGCAAGTCAGTGTAGTCTCTATGTATATCATCTATCTAATACTTCATCATGTAAAAGGTTTCCAGCCAGACAGTGAAGCAGGGATAAGGGGCAATGGGATTCTCATTGCGCAAGGAAGGGGCTCACCAGCTTGGTCCGAAGTCCACAGAATAATAAGATGGGTTAGGCCCTGGCCGGCTGGCTCAGTGGTAGAGCATCGGCCTGGCATGTGGAAGTCCCAGGTTCAATTCCCGGTCAGGGCACACAGGAAAAGCGCCCATCCTTTCTCTCTCTCTCTCTCTCTCTCTCTCTCTCTTTCTCTCTCTCTCTCTCTCTCTTTCTCTTCCCCTCCCATGGCCAAGGCTCCATTGAAGCAAAGTTGGCCCAGGCGCTAAGGATGGCCATGGCGCTGACATGGCCTCCGCTTCAGTGCTAGAATAGCTCCACTCACCACACAGCAATGCCCCAGATGGGCAGAGCATCACCCCCTGGTGGGCATGCCAGGTGGATCCCAGTTGGGCTCATGCTTCTCTCTGCTCTGTTTCTCACTTTAGAAAAAAATACGAAAAGAAAAAAAGAAAGATGAGTTACCTCCATTTCAAAATAAACTGCAACAGGAATTAATATATGTCACTCGGTGGATGAGTTGACCTAACCTGTATGGTCATACATTGCACGAGGTGGTCTTAACAAGATATGGACGTTCTCATATACAGCTTTAGCACAGGGAAAACATACACAGAAGCATCCAACTGTATAACCTGTTTACAAACAAACAAACAAAAAACTCCAATTTTACTTCTTACAGATTTTTCACAAGCTAGAAAGAGATGAAAAGCTATTAATGGTGAACAGCTCACAGGAGAAGAGCCTGGTACATAAATCCAGGGTTATCCCCATGTATTAGTCAGTTTGAGCTGCCATAACAAAACAAAAGGAATTTCTCCTAGTTCAGCTGAAAATCTAAGATTGGGGTGCCAGCATGTTGGATATTGGTGAGGGTTGGCTTTCTGGCTTGTAGACAGCTGTCTTTTTCCTGTGTCCTGACCGAGCAGATTGAAAAAGCCAATCTCTCTGGTGCCCTTTCCTTTATTTTTTTACTTTTTATTTTTTGTATTTTTCTGAAGTGAGAAGCAGGGAGGCAGAGAGTCAGACTCCTGCATGTGCCGACTGGGATCCACCTGGTATGCCCACCAGGGGGCGATGCTTGGCCCCTCTGAGGTGGTGTTCCACTTCAATCGGAGCCATTCTAGCACCTGAGGCAGAGGCATGGAGCCCTCCTCAGCACCCAGGGCCAACTTCACTCCAATAGAGCCTTGGCTGTGGGAGGGGAAGAGAGAGACAGAGAGAAAGGAGAGAGGGAAGGGTGGAGAAGCAGATGGATGCTTCTTTTGTGTGCCCTGGCCGGGAATCAAACCTGGGACTTCCACACGCCAGGTTGACACTCTACCACTGAGCCAGGGCCCAACCTTAGGTTTTCTCTTCTGTATGTATATTCTGATGTCGAATCAGGGACGAGCTGCGGCTATAGGACTTCCCACATTGACTACATTCATAGGGTTTCTCTGAAGAATGACTTCTCTGATGCCAGATAAGGTCTGAGCCACTGCTGAAGGCCTTTCCACACTCATTACATTCATAGGGTTTCTCTCCGGTATGACTTCGTTCATAGAGAATAAGGGAGGTGCGTTGAATGAAGGCCTTCCCGTATGTTCAGCACGTGTATGGTTTCTCTCCCATGTGGATTCTTTCATGGTGGATAAGGTGTACACTCTGACCGAAGGCCTTTCCACACTGACCGCATTCATAGGGTCTGTCTTCCGTATGAGTTCTCTTATGTCACCTGAAAGATATTCGGTGACTGAGGCTTTCCTACATTCCTCGCACTGATAGGGTTTTTCTTCAATGTGAATTCTCTGATGTTCCATCAGAAAGGACTGGTGGCTGAAAACTTTACTATACTGATCGCATTTGAAAGGTTTCTCTTCAGAATGAATGTTCTGGTGTATTTTAAGGTTGGCTGTTTCAGAAAACATCTTCTCACAGTCCTTGCATGCAAACCGTTTCTTTTTCCTCGTGTGAACTTTCTGGTGTTGAATAAGGGATGCATGCCGAGTACAGGCCTTCTCACATTTGCTGCATCTGTACAGTTGTTCTCTGTTATGAATTTTTAGATGCAGAGTAAGGGTTGAAATCCGTCTGATGACCTTCTCACACTTAGCAAATTTGTAGGATTTCTCCGGGGCATGAATCCTCTGATGAAACATAATGGATGAAATCCTATGAAAGGATTTTCCACATTTTCTACATTGATAAGGATTCTCGAACTGGTGACGTCTCCACTGACTTAAGGCCTTCTCGTTCTCATGGCTTTTCTCCCCAGTATGAGTCCTTTTATGCACAATGAGGACTGCTTTCTTACTGAAGCCTCTCCCACATTTATTGCATTTATGTATTTTCTTCCCATTGTGGGTTTTCTCATGAAGTGAAAGGGAAGACCTTCGAATGAAAGCTTTCCCACATCTTCTGCACCCGTGGGCATTCTCAACAAGGAGAATTTTCTGATGTGTTCCGAGGGACGGGCACTGACTCAAGGCCTTCCCATAGTCAAAGGTTTCCTTTCCGTCATGAATTTTCTCATGCAGCATAAAGGTTGTTCTCTGAATGAAGCTTTCCTTGCATTTATCACGGGCATGGTGTTCCCTTCCTCTGTGAAGCCTCTGAAGAAGAAGAGATGAGACCTGTCTGAAGGCTTTTCTACAACTACTGCATTCAAAAGGCTTCTCTTCAGTGTGAGAATTCTGATGAAGTTTAAGAGACAAGCTTTGACTGAAGATCTTCCCACAGTCATTACATCTGAAAGATTTCTTCCCCGGATGCACTTTTTTTGGTTGTATTAGGAGTGACTTTTTCTTCCAGCCTCTCTTTTCCGTGGGACCTTTTCGTGCTGCAGAAACTGGTTTCTGATAGATGCTTTGCCCAGATTTGTTGTAGTGATTTGGATGTAAATTCTTGGTCTCACATTTAGACCTGGAGCCTGAAAGAAATCAACACATTAAGTATTTGTTTCCTTGTTGTTGTTTTTTTTAATTGGCATGTAAGAAGCTAAATTGAATCAACACAGAAAAATTTCTAGAATATAAGGGGAAAACTAGTCTGTCAACCTTTTTGCAAGAATGATCCCATTTTATATGTTGAAAATACATAGTAGCTGTGTACCTCAATAGAAAGTAGTTTTATTTTTTTCCATTCAGTGAGAGGAGGGAGGCAGAGAGACAGACTCCTGCATGCTTCCTGACTGAAATCTACCCAGAAAGCCCACTAGGGGGGCAATGCTCTGTCCCTTTGGGGCATTGCTCTGTTGCTCAGCAACTGAGCTTTTCTTAGCATCTGAGGAGGCTATGGAGTCATCCTCAGTGCCCGGGGCCAACTTACTCCAATTGAGCCATGGCTGCATGAGAGGAAAAGAGAGAGAGAGAGAGAGAGAGAAAAGTGAGAGGAGGGATGGAGAAGCAGATGGGCGCTTCTCCTGTGTGTCCTGACCGGGAACTGAACCTGGGATATCTACATGCCGGGACAGCACTCCACCACTGAGCCAACTGCTAGGGCCAGAAAGTGTTTCTGGGACAAAAGATTGCAGTAATATTTCCCTTAATTTAATTTTTGTTATTTTCTAAAATGTGCATGTTCCTTATGAATATAAAATAGTCATTTTAAATGGCTAAAATAGTGATAAGAGTAGTAAAGATTTTGAAAAGCATCAGAAATTTAAAACTCCTTAACCCTTTTGATATTTTCCCAGAATTGATGTTAAGAAAAAAAAATAATACTGTAAAATTTCAATTTCATTAGGCTGATTAATTTTTTTGAGGCATGGTGGGCTTTTAACTATATACTCATTTTTACATGAGCCATTGGGAACTCTCCTCTGAAAAGAGAAACCACTAACCTTAAATTCTGTATTCTGTAAAAATATCCTTCATAAGTGAGAGAGAAATAAGACTTTATCAGACAAATTGAGAGGGAATCTGTTGCCAGGAGACCTGCCTTGCAAAAAATGTTCAAAAGGTGTTTCCTTCTCAAAAGAGAAGGAAAATAGTATCGATCAGAAACTGGGATTTACATAGAGAAAGGGAGAATACTGAAGAAGAAATAAGTGGGCGCAAAAAACCCCTTATTTTTCTTATTCTTTATTGATCCAACAGATAACAGTTTGTTCAAAATAATAATACAACAACGTATTTGATTATGTGTGCTTATGCATATATATATATATATATATATATATATATATATATTTATTTATTTATTTATTTATTTATTTATTTTTTCTTTTCCACATGAGAGGAGAGGAGATAGAGAAACAGATTCTCATATGCACCCCAACCAGGATCCACCTGGCAACCCCTGTCTGGGGCTGATGCTCTGCCCATATGGGGTCATGTTCGCAGCAGAGCTTTTTTAGCACCTGATGTGGAAACTCCATGGAGCCATCCTCAGTGCCTGGGGCTAATGTGCTCTAAACAATTGAGCCATAGCTACAGGAGGGGGAGAAAGAGAGAAAAAAAGAAAGCGAGAAAGAGAAAAAATGGGGAGGTGTGGAGAAGCAGATGGGCACTTCTCCTGTGTGCTCTGACTGGGAATCAGATCAGGACATCCGCACACTAGGCTGACGCTCTACCACTGAGCCAACCGGCCAGGGCCCTTATGCATTTATCTTAAAGGAAGTGAATGACAGCAACGATACTGGGAACAAAAGGAAGGAATTAGCCTCATTTTGTTATTATAAGGTACTCATGCTACCCATGAAGTGGTACAGTGTTATTTGAAAGCGGGTTTGGATTAGTTGTAAATGTATATTGGAAACCCTAGGACATTCACTAAAGTAAGTTAAAAAAAGAGTATAATTGATATGCTAAGAAAGACAGAAAGTAAAATCATGAGAAATGAAAAAAATATTTTTTAATAGAAAAAATAATAACCCCAAAAAAGGCAGAAAAGGAGTGGCAGGCAAAAATAAGAACCAATAGTAAAGGCAACAAGTAGAGAACAGTAACAAATATGGTTACTCCATATTCATTTCTGATATTATCTATCAACTATGTCAATAATCACTATCAGTGTAAATGGTCTTAATGCACCAATTAAAAAACATTGACAGCATGGATCAAAAACCACAAACCATGCCCTGGCCAGTTGGCTCAGCAGTAGAGCATCGGCCCGGCGTGTGGAAGTCCCAGGTTTGATTTCCAACCAGGGCACACAGGAGAAGTGCCCATCTGCTTCTCCACTCTTCCCTCTCTCCGTTTCCTCTATCTCTTTCTTCCCCTTCTGCAGCCAAGGCTCCATTGGAATAAAGTTGGCCCAGGCGCTGAGGATGGCTCCATGGCCTCTGCCTCAGGCACTAGAATGGCTCCAGTTGCAATGGAGCAACACCCCAGATGGGCAGAACATCGCCCCCTAGTGGGCATACTGGGTGAATCCCGGCCAGGCACATGCAGGAGTCTGTCTCTCTGCCTTCCTGCTTCTCACTTCAGAAAAATACAGAAAGAAAAAGTAAATAAAATAAAAAAAGAAAGAAAGAAAGTAACAACTGTTGGCAAGATGAGAAATTGGAATCCTCATGCACCATTGGTGAGGAAGAGAAACAGAGCAGCCACTGTGGAAAACAGTATGGAGCCTTCTCAGAAAACTAAAACTAGATCTATCATTTGCTCTCATGATCCCACTTCTGGGTACATATCCAAAGAAATAGAAATTAGGATCTGAAAGAGAGAGCTGCACTCACATATTCATTGCAGTATTATTCACAGTAGCTGAGGGGTAGAAGCAACCCAAATGTCCATCTAAAGAGGAATGGATTTTTAAAAACGTGGTACAGCCATCCTCAGTGTCCTTGGGGGATCCGTTCCAGGACCCCCATGGATACTAAATCCATGGATGCTCAGGTCTCCTATATATGATAAAATGACACTGTATTTGCAATAAGCTATACACATCCTCCTGTAAACTTTTTTTTTGACAGAGACAGAGAGAGGGACAGATAGGGACAGACAGACAGGAGGGAGAGAGATGAGAAGCATCAGTTCTTTGTTGTGGCTCCTTTGTTGTTCATTGATTGCTTTCTCAAATGTGCCTTGACCAGGGAGGCTACAGCATAGCCAGTGACCTCTTGCTCAAGCTAGCAACCTTGGGCTTCAAGGACTGAGTAACCAAAGCCAGTCAGAAAAGGTCAAATGGTCTACGGCCATACCACCCTGAACGCGCCCAATCTCATCAGAAAAGTCAAATGCTGTCTGATTCTATTCATATGAAGTATCCACAGTAATCAGAATCACAGCAAGAGAGAGCAGAGGGGTGGTTACCAGGGGCTGGGGGAGGTAAAGGGGGCCAGTATTGAATATTGAGAAGGCACCTACTTTCATTACTGCAATTGAGAAAGTCCTAGAGACCTTCTGCATAACAATGTGCTTACACTTCACTGCACGTTTAAAAATGGTTAAGGTCGGATAGTTCATGCTGTACTTTTGCACCGCAATGAATAAACTTCATAGAAGTATAAACAAACACACACACTTGAGAGAATCAAAGAGGAATCTATTAGAAAAGAGAACGAGTTCTTCCAGAGAAGTTAAAATGAACAGTTACGGAAAAGATTTTAAATTCTTGTTAAGGAATGAAGAAAATGATGCAGGTGGGTATGTGTTGTCACGGAAGAAGTCAGAATGTACCTTCTCTGAAGGGAAACACAGAAGCAGAGGCAGGGAAATGGGGGGGGTGGAAATGAGGGTGGAAGACCTGAGCTTGTGAGACTAAAAGCTGGGGTTTGAACCCCCACCTCCTGGCTGGGAGGCCTGGGACAGTCACTCAAGTACACTGGTACTGTTTCCTCCTAGGAACCGGGTACGGACAGCACAGCGTTGTAGGGAGAAACCTGTATTGAGAAGTGTCTGATACCCAGTAAGGGGCTTAGAGGAAGTTGGTTATTTTCTTTTGGGGGTGGTGGTGGGGTGGGGGTCTTACCAAAGGGAACTGAATTCTCCACACAAGCCTAGGGTCTTTCGGGTGGAAAAGTGGCTCTTGAGTGCTATCTCCCAGGGGTTTCCCTCTCACAGATGGAGAGTGCTTTCACACTAGGACCAAACTGCCAACTTCTAAGCCCTGGTCCTGTCACTCACCCGGGCCCCCGTGGCCTCTTGCCGGTTCCACCGTCCAGGGTGCTTTCTGTTTCTCCAACAGGGTGATCACATTAGGCCTCTGACAGGAAAGTTCTGCAGAGAGCAACACGTTGGAATTGAGCATGATGTGGACGGCACAAGGTGGAAAGCCCAGCCTTGTGTCAACGGCCAGGGGGATTGATCGGCACAGAGGGAGTGTGTGGGACTTGACGGCAGGTAGAGAATGAGCAGCAAGGAAATTCAGTGGCAGACCTGGCTAAGTCACTTAGCTGGTGAGACCGTCGTCCCCGACACGCCAAGGTTGTGGGTTCAATCCCTGGTCAGGGCACATACGAGAAATCAACCAATGAATGTATAAATAAGTAGAACAACAAATAAATGTCTGTCTGTCTCTCTCTTTCAATAAATAAAAAAATGTTTTTAAAAAATTCAGTTACAGGCCCTGGCTGGTGGTTCAGCAGTAGAGCGTCGGCTTGGTGTGTGGAAGTCCCAGAGAAGCGTCCATCTGCTTCTCTACTCTTCCTCTCTCCTTCCTCTCAATCTCTCTCATCCCCTCCCACAGCCAAGGCTCCATTGGAGCAAAGTTGGCTCGGGTGTTGAGGACACTAGGACCAAACTGCCAACCTGAGGCCTCCACCTCAGGCGCTAGAATGGTTCTAGCTGTAACAGAGCAACACCTCAGATGGACAGAGCATTGCCCCCTGGTGGACATGCCGGGTGTATCCCGGTTGGGCGCATGTGGGAGTCTGTCTCTCTGCCTCCCTGCTTCTCACTTCAGAAAAATACAAAATAAATAAATAAATATATATAAATATATATATAAATATATATATATATATAATTCCGTGAAAACCATACAATATGTTTAACACTAAATACAAGTAATTGTGTGCATTTTATGTAAGACCAACACTTTTAAAGTACAATAAATCTCTGAATTCTTTTTAATAATGTTGTTATGCTATTGCTAACCAATGCTGAATAAAGTACTTCTTACCATTAATGCGACTTCTGGTGCTGCATGGTTTTGCTGATGGCTTTGTAGTCTGGTTGATACGTGGTGAAGTTAAGCTTCATGCAGGCGTTGAGACTTCCATCCATTAAACGTGATCGTAGGTTGGTCTTAACATTCCTTAGATGTGAGAAAGACTGCTCACATGCATATGTAGAGCCAAACATTGTCAGTACAGCAATACTCACAAGCTGCAGTGTGTGGTATGTGACGGGAAGCATGTTACAAGTTTTGACAATCAGTTGGTTCGCGGGTTGAAGTTTTTTCATTTCTCCCCACTTGTGTTTGCTCGCCAACTCTGCTTGCTGTCGTTCAAGTCTTTCCAAATCTTCATTCAGTGACTTGAACTTATTCACCCACATGTCTGAGGCCTTCAGGCCAGCAGCTTGTAGCTCAAAATCTCTGACGGAGACACTGGTGATGTAACTCAGGTTGACGCTGTCCACTGCACACTCGTGTGGATGGGTGACGAACTTAAAAAGACGAATGCGCTCACGAAATTCTTCAAAGTGTGCGTTGAATGACTGCGGGAGATTAGATGGGAAGCCCACTAGCTGCTGGAGATCAAGATGTTAAGCAAGGTCACTTGCTGTGCATGCATCTTTAAACTCTCCCAGTTTTTCAAAGTGTAGTAAACGATCTGTTTCAATGTCGGTGATGAAGAGTTCCAGCTTGTTTTCAAATGCAAACACTGCTTGTTGAAGGGATAAGACTGTATTTCCAACGCCTTGCGTTTTCACATTGAGCTGGTTCAGATGTTCAGTCATGTCCACAAGATAGTAGAAATTCAGGAGCCACTCAGGGTTAGCTAACTCAGGATGTTCGATGTTTTTCATTTCAAGAAAAGTCCGGATTTCGCTCAGACAAGCCGCAAAACGGCTGAGCACCTTTCCTCTCAACAACCAACGCACATTGCTGTGCAGAAGCAGACCAGGATAATTATTCCCAACTTCATCCAGCAGTGTTTTAAACTGGCGATCATTTCAAGCTCAGGCTACAATAAAGTTGACCACCTGAATGACCAGCGGCATCACCTCACCAAGCTGCTTGCCACACATCTGAGCACAAAGCGCCTCCTGATGTAGGATGCAGTGAAAACTTAGGATGGGTCTCTTTTCATGTTCACGAAGAAGCGCTATGAATCCTGTTTTTCCCCACCATGCACGGAGCACCATCAGTACACACCGAAATAAGTTTATCCATCAGTAGATTTTTTTCTTTAGCAAACTCAGTGAAAGACTTGAATAAATCCTCCCCTCTTGTTGTCTCTTTCATAGGCAAAACAGCAAGACTTTCCTCATGTAGTGTGTCACCAACAGCATACCTTGCAATCACGCTGAACTGGGATAAATGGCTTACAACTGTTGACTCATTCAAAGCGAGTGAAAAAAATGGTATTGCATTTATGTCCTTCACTTGTGTTGCCTCAATCTGATTTGCCATCATGATGGTACGATTGTGAACAGTTCTTGCCTACAGAGGCATGTCTTTTATTCATTTGATTATCTTGTCTTTATCCAAAAAGTCGTCAAAAAGTTCATTGGCAACGTCAAGCACGAACGTTTTGGCATACTTTTCATCTATGAATGGCTTTCCATTTCTCACAATTGCTAAAGCACCAGCAAAGCTAGCCGAATTCCAGTCACCTTGTTGGGTCTAAACACAGAGTTGCTGCTGACTAGCTTGCACTCTGCACAGTAGCTCTTAACATGTCTTCTTCCTGCTGTCCTCCGCTGGATATTTCTATGCAAATGTAGTATGGCTTGTGTCGAAGTGCCACTTTATATTTGACTGTTTCGTCGATGCAATTTTATCATTGCATATTAGACACACTGCAGAACCTGCTCTCTCCACAAAGGCAAATTCCTCTGTCCATTCCTGCTGAAAAGTAGGATACTCCTCATCTTTTTTTCTTTTAGCCATCTTCTTCATCTAAAGCAGGGGTCTCAAACTCGCGGCCTGCGGGCCGCATGTGGCCCGCCGAACAATGTTGTACTGATTTTTTTTTGTTTTCAATTGCAGTGAGAAAAGTGTTGCATAACAGTTGCCTTTTGTAGACCTAGTGTGGCCCACCGAATGGCTGTGATCTTGCTCTGCGGACCACATGCTGAGTTGAGTTTGAGACCCTTGATCTAAAGGGTTTCTGCAATTAGCGAGCTGACTACTTGATTAAGAGGAGGGAAGTTTACTTCCTGACCTCACAACGACCCATGTACGTTATGCATTATCCAATAAAAATTTGGTGTTGTCCCAGAGGACAGCTGTGATTGGCTCCAGCCACCCGCAACCATGAACATGAGCAGTAGGAAATGAATGAATTGTAATACATGAGAATGTTTTATATTTTTAACGTTATTATTTTTTTTTATTAAAGATTTGTCTGCGAGCCAGATGCAGCCATCAAAAGAGCCACAGGTTCCTGACCCCTGATATATGCCCTAATTTTTGTGAGCCACTAGTGTTAGGGGATATTTCAAAATGAATAGAAAGCAATGAGATATCCCCTCATTTTTTTTGAGCAGTGTATATTTCAATAACACTGTTAAAAACAAAAATCCAAACTGGAGTGGCTTCTGTCTTCCTGCCCAGACTGATTCCCATCCCCTCAAAGGGCCTGCTGTCAGGGGAGGATAAGGAGAGGGCCGAACCGAGAAAGACCAGATGCCGGTCATTCTCCAACATGACCTTTTTGTACAGATTCTGCTGCGTGGGGCTCAGTCACTCCCACTCCTCCTGGGAGAAGTAGAAGGCCACATCCCCGAACGTCACCAGTGCCTGAAACGGGAGAATCGCACCTCCAGTCACAGTAGGCTCATGTTTCCACACTGCTGGAGCACAGAGTGGACTTGTCCCCTCACACACGGGACAAACAAGCTGCCAGGAATGTCCTCAGGAAACATCTGGTGCTCTGGGGCCAAAAGGGGAAGGGGGGTACTAACATAAATAAAACGCAGGGCGACATGATCTTCAAGACTGTGTTATATGAAAAGCATATTGACTGGGACTTACTGGGTGCTGACAGAGCCTCAGGCATTTTCCTAAGCACCTGTGTGTACTGGTCCATTCAGTGCTCATGTGAGCAGGGACCGGGACCCCGTTG
The DNA here is from genome assembly GCF_036850995.1 of Saccopteryx leptura. Classification (NCBI taxonomy): domain Eukaryota; kingdom Metazoa; phylum Chordata; class Mammalia; order Chiroptera; family Emballonuridae; genus Saccopteryx; species Saccopteryx leptura. The sequence continues at coordinate 81,343,307 of NC_089505.1, read as the reverse complement.
ACAGGATCCTAGCGCTGTGATAGACGACCGTGAGGTAAGGGGACCTGCTGACATTCTTGAAGCTCCTGAATAGAGGAACTGGGTCCCCCATGCCGCATCCTCCAAGGACCTGCTCACTCACAGGGCCCATGAATAGAACCCACGTAGCAAATGGCTCTTTGCAGATGTCATCAAAGGTTTTGCTAATCTGTGGACCTTGGAACAGGGAGCTTGTTGAAAATTTCTAGGTGGGCCTGCAGGGACCAGAGGATTCCATAAGAGCAGACACTTCTCCAGCTGGTGGGCAGAAGAGGAGAGAAAGGGAAATTGAGGAGATCGGAGGCATGAGCTGGATGTGAAGATGGAAGAGGATGGGGCCAAATGAAAAACAGGAGCAGGAATGAATGAAGGTGACACAGGCCAACACCTCAATTTGAGCCTTGTGAGACCCAAACCAGAGGCCCCAGCTAAGTCATGCCATGCTGGAGCTCCAACCCGGATGATAACTTGGCCAAGTTACGTTGTGACAGTAACAGGGAGTGACCACACATGACTCAGAGGACGAAGCTGTTTGTTATGAGAAATTAACTTCAAAATGCATGTTGGACCTCGGCTGGTTGGCTCAGTGGTAGAGCATTGGCTCAGCGTGTGGAAGTCCCGGGTTTGACTTCCGGTCACGGCACACAGTAGAAGTGCCCATCTGCTTCTCCACCCCTCCCCCTCTCCTTCCTCTCTGTCTCTCTCTTCCCCTCCCACAGCCAAGGCTCCATTGGAGCAAAGTTGGCCCGGGTGCTGAGGATGGCTCCATGGCCTCCACCTCAGGCGCTAGAATGGCTCTGGTTGCAACAGAACAACGCCCCAGATGGGCAGAGTATTGCCCCTGGTGGGCATGCTAGGTGGATCCTGGTAGGGTGCATGTGGGAGTCTGTCTCTTTGCCTCCCCACCTCTCACTTCAGAAAAATACAAAAATATGCATGTTGGAGAAAATAACTTGATGGTCTAGACTAGAGTCATGTTTTTAACCGCCAGCCCATGAACTGGTGCACCCAGACATTTTGTGCTGCGAAAGAGTTCACCACCCTGACGCTGTATGATGAATACAGACACAATGGCTTTAGTCACTTATGTCAGGGCAATTTCTGCCTTGGCGGTCCCAGAAAGAATTCTCCTGTTTTCACTAGTCGGCATGTGTGAACAGGTCAAAAAACACCAGGAGCAGGCATGTCTCATCGCAGAAGGCTGACATTACCACTCCATGGCCAGGTTGCCACAAAGTCAATTGAGCAGTCACTCAAGTTGGAGAGGATCCCTCCTCATAAAACGGGGTGCACAAGCAGAAACGGAGCGACATCAGGAGATCAGCTCCGGGGCGCAGCACAGGGTCCCCCCTGCCACCTCAGGCCTCAACCGGGTGTGCGTCTCCACAGCGACAAAGCAGCAGCTGTCATTGTCTCTCGAGGTGGGGGGCTTTCTCCCCAGGCGGGCAGAGCCCCTCGAGGTGCTGCACGAACAGGGGGGAGGTCATGCGCATGCTGAGAAACAGGAGAGGGGGGCCTTCTCATGCTCCTACCCTCAGCGGCCAGGGGAGGGACCCAGGGGCCCTGGGCCCCGGTTGAGTTTCTGTTGCGCAGGAAGTATCCGTGAAGAGAGAGCAAATGGTCCGAGTCTTACGCAAATGGTCCGAGTCTTACGCAAATGGTCCGAGTCTTACAAGATGGAACGTTCGTGAAGGAAGAGGAATGGTCGCTTACCTTGGCCCTGGACTTCTCTCCCTCGGCAGGCATCGCTTCCTCCGGGTTGAAAGGTCGCATGTGGGGAGCGCAGCGCGCTAGGAAGGGGATGTTGTGGGGGGAAAGAAGTCAGGAGGCTGACTGGCATTCTGGGAGTGGGATCCTGGAGTCTTTAGGGTAAGAACCCCAGAGCCCCAGCCCCTGGACATACACGTGCTTGCATACATGCAGACACACAGAGGGGGAGGGGGTCAGAATATCATCTGGAACATTCCTGCTCCTTTTCCTGGGCAGGGAGGGGCCACACAGCCAATGCTACCTGCTGCTACGATCACAGAAGGCCCTGGATCAGAAGGCAATTGCCGGGACGCTGGTGCATCCACTTGACAAGTGCGCACGGAGCGCCGACTGGGTGCCGGGCGCTGTCCTGGGTGCTGGGGGACAGTAGTGGGTTAGAGCGGGTAAGTCCAGCTCCCGGCGCACCGCACTCCAGCAGGGGAGATAAGTTTACACGGAACAGTGTTAACTGAGATCGTTATGATACAGAGAAAAAAAGGTCTGACCAGGCAGTGGCGCAGTGGATGGAGCGCCGGACTGGGACGTGGAGGACCCAGGTTCGAGATTCTGGGGATGCCAGCTTGAGCACAGGCTCGTTGGCTTGGGAGCGGGGTCGCGGGCTTGAGCGTGGGATCATAGACATGACCCCATGGTTGCTGGCTTGAGCCCAAAGGTCTCTGGCTTGAAGTAGAAGCCGAAACTGTAATGTTTCACATTCATTGAGTTAAATAAAATGTATTATGAAGCCTGACCAGGCGGTGGCGCAGTGGACAGAGCGTCAGACTGGGATATGGAAGACCCAGGTTCGAGACCCGGAGGTTGCCAGTTTGAGCGTGGGCTCATCTGGCTTGAGCAAAAAGCTCGCCAGCTTGGACCCAAGGTCGCTGGCTCGAGCAAGGGGTTATTCAGTCTGCTGAAGGCCCACGGTCAAGGCACATATGAGAAAGCAATCAATGAACAACTAAGGTGTCACAATGCGCAATGAAAAACTAATGATTGATGCTTCTCATCTCTCCGTTCCTGTCTGTCTGTCCCTGTCTATCCCTCACTGTGACTCTCTCTTTGTCTCTGTAATAAAATAAAATGTATTATCAAAATTAACTTTAATGATTACTTTAGTTTTTTCTTTATTTTTTTGCGAGAGAGAGAAAGAGAGCAGGAAGGGAGAAAGAAGAGCAGCATTAACTAGTAGTTGTGTCACTTTATTTTATTTTTTTGTATTTTTCCGAAGTTAGAAGATGGGAGGCAGACAGACAGACTCCGCATGTGCCTGGCCAGGATCCATGCAGCATGCTCACCAGGGGGTGATGCTCTGCCCATCTGGGGCATTGCTCCATTTCATGGGAGCCATTCTAGCACCTGAAGCAGAGGCCATGGAGCCATCCTCAGTGTCGGGGCCAACTTTGCTCCAGTGGAGCCTTGGCTGTGGGAGGGAAAGAGAGAGAGAGAAAGTAGAGAGGGAAGGGTAGAGAAGCAAATGGTCACTTCTCCTGTGTGCCCTGGCCAGGAATCGAACCTGGGACTTCCACACACCGGGCCAACACTACTGCTGAGCCAACTGGCCAGGGCCATCCTTTTACTTTTTTGAGTCAGTATAAACCAAGCCCCCCAAAGCAGAGGCAGACTGGGAGCAAGCACTCAAAGGCTTTGGTTGAGTGCTCATTCGGTGTTGGCTTGAGAGAAAGCAGCACTGCCTCAAAGGAGGGCGATTCGGCCACTGCTCCACGTCTGAAGGTGCTCAGACTCCTTGACCCAGCAACCCGGTTTCTGGCATTTATCTTCAGATGCCCTCGCACTGTGTAACATGACAGACCGGCACGGTTTGTAGGAAGAGGCGGGATGAGCCCGCCGTGAGGGGCAGGTGCCTGGAGCTCGGCTGTCTGGGTTCACACTCCACCACCTACTCTAGGTGACCTCACGTTCTCTGTGTCCTCTGAGCCTCAACTTTCTTAACTGTAACATGGATCCAATGACAACGACTCCGCAGAACTATTGTGACCGAATGAGCAGAAACCTGTAGCACACAGCTGTGTCGTTGCTGTACGATCGACAGTCATGAAGAGACCCGGGATGAGGGGTCCTGACACTGGAAAGCCAGCTGTTTAATGCATGGACAGTCTCTCTCTCTCTCTCTTTCTCTCTCTCCTTTTCCCTGCTTCCTTTCCATCAGAGCCTATCAGATATTCAAAGACCACCCCTTCTCTGAACCTGCCAGCCCCAGAGGCCAGTGACATCCAAAGACACTCTCTCTAAAGACTCAAGTCCAGCTACAACAGAAAACACGCCTGTACACCATGAATGCAGACCTCGCCATTTCTCTTCTTTGCATGGGAAGAGACTTCCTCACTTGCAGGACGGGGCTGCGAATGTCCCCATTTCAGGGAAGCACAGCTGTCAGGAACGCCTTCGCTGAGACGTTGAAAGCTCTGGTCACACATCTTCTCCCTGCATCACCACAGTAATTTCTTTTCCTTCTAGAAGCTTTAGAGGAGCCTGTGAGCTCTCAGAGCTGTAGCTCTGAGCCCCACTTGTACATGAGAATCTCTAGGGAGCTTTTTTTTTTTTTTTTTGACAGAGACAGTGAGATAGACAAAGAGAGGGGCAGATAGGGACAGACAGACAGGAAGGGAGAGAGATGAGAGGCATCAATTCTTCACTGAGGCTCCTTAGTTGTTCATTGATTGCTTTCTCCTACTTGACTAGGGGGCTACAGCAGAGCGAGTGACCCCTTGCTCAAGCCAGCGACCTTAGGCTTCAAGCCAGCAATCCTATGCTCAAGCTGGTGAGCCCACACTCAAGCCAGATGAGCCCACCGCGCTCAAGCTGGCGACCTCAGGGTTTCAAACCTGGGTCCTGTGTCCCAGTCCAATGTTCTATCCACTGCACCACACTTCTTGGTCAGGCTCTTGAGAGCTTTTTAATAAATAGTGATGGGGTGGTGCCCCATACCAGACCAATTAAATCAGAATCTCCTGACCTGAGTTAGGAAGTGGCAGGGCCCAAGGGAGAGGGGTGTCCCCATAACACAGGCTGGAGATGGATCTCTAGACCAATTTTATCCTCTTCGCTATGGATACTTTGGGTCAAACTGTGCCCCATACCAGACCAATTAAATCAGAATCTCTGGGGACTGAATCTGAGACTCTCTTTTTTTTAAGCTTCCCAAGGTGAAGCTTATATAAAGCCCCCAGTCTTTGAGCCTCAAGGGTGGGGCCAGAGACCTGACCTCTTCCTGCTGAAGCCTGTACTTCAACGTTGGAAGAGAAAAGACGGATAAACTCAAGGGATTACATACATAGTCATTGATGGCGGCCTCTCCTGGCTTCGGGGTTTACTGAGATGCTCATGGGAAGCCTGCATGTTAAATCTGAAAACAACACCTGTTGTCTTTCCACCCTCCCTTCACCTAATTTTACATTTCAAAACACTCATATCTACCTGTTTTAAATCTAATTGTGGTCTCCCTACTGAATGCAAGCTCCAGACAAGCCGGAACCTTGTCTGTCTTGTCAGCTGACCAGCACATGTACCTGGCCCATTGCAGGCACGTGACCAATGAATGCGTTGAGGGCAGCTTAGAGCCTACCCAGGCTGCAGGCCACAGACACCCTGTCTTCTCATCTTGGGACATTATCCCTTTATCACCTCTCTCCGCCCGCCTGCCCCTTCACTCTCTTCCTTTTCCTTCACATCTTGGGACCTCCCATGGTGTGCCCTAATCAGGGTCCCGTCCACCAGTGATTCTTCACTGGGATGATCTGGCCATCTGGAGGACATCTGGCAGTGTCTGAGCATTTCTGGTTTCACAACTGTGGCAGGGCATGTGGTCCTGGTGTCTAGTAGGGTAGAGGCCAGGGATGATGACACATATCTTACAATACAGAAGACCCTCACCCCCAATTATTTGACCCAAAGTATCCATAGCGAAGAGGATAAAATTGGTCTAGAGATCCATCTCCAGCCTGTGTTATGGGGACACCCCTCTCCCCTGGGCCCTGCTGCCGGGGTCCAGCCCCTGGGGGAATCCAGGGGTCCCACAGGAAGAGACGGCGTTGGTGAAATTGAGTGAGAGAGCCGAATTCTTTTCTTTCTCTTTATTCTCTAGTTAGCATTTACTGCCAGGCATCTCTGCCAAATGCTAGTATAGCTTCTTTTTTATACACACACACTAAGTTACAATTACATGGTATTAATCATTGCTTTTGTTTCACTATGTTTACATATTTCTAGATAACAGTTAATTTATATCTATAAACTACAAATCAGGTGGCAAATCACTCAAAGTACAACTCTAAAATAACTTGAATAGCGATAACAACATTGGTAAAAGCTTTTAAAGGATTAGTTCTAACTAATAACTCAACTTTACTGTTGTTGTGAGTCAAGGGGCAGAGAGAGATTAGACGAAATCATTAAGGACTAGCAAAGGACCACCTCTTGCTCAGGCAAATGGCCTTGAGTTTATGCAGTGTCCTAATTTTTCTCACAAGATTTCAAAAGGCTTGCCCATTAAGAAATTGACAGAACATTAAGAGTAACTTTTACTTAAAGATATATAGAGTGCACTTGCAAGATAGCTTAGTAGCAACATAATTTCAGAAGACATTAATTGCTATTGCTTCTATGGATCCCCCCACATTTCTCTCATTATCTGAAGGAAAAATCTTGGAAAGTACATAAATCTCATGAGAATGTCTCACTGAGAAAGCCCAGCAACTGCCTTCAGTCATAAAACAAGTCTTTTAGCAAAACATTCTTTTCTTGCCGACTGCGTTCCCATCCTAGGCCACGCAATGGGCCATTCCATTACACCTTATCTAAGATTCTATTGTCTAGTCAAATTTTATTTATTTACTATATTCACACACTAGTTAAGTTCTAACTATATTCTTCTCAGAGTGTTCCACCATCTGCAGGTCAGGTAAGCAAGAAGAAAGGAAAGTTTCTCTATCACATGAAAAGGCTAGGGAGGAAAAATGATGAATTAAGTGAAGGCCGAAAGGTGCTCTGTGCACAGCCACTGCCTCCTACCCATTCACAAGTCACAATCTATTCTTTCTAACATGATTAATAAGAAGAAATTCTCCTACAAACTTAACCCTTTACGAAGGATATCATAGCCAGCCTCTTATGTTTATGAGCCCAGTTCAAGGGGCTTACAAGCTTTTCTGTGGAACTCACACCCTCTGTCTCATTTTCAAAGAAATTACTACGAATCTATAGGGAAAGCATGGTACTATTATCCCTGTGCCATAAATAATAGCACACACCCAGAAAAGGGGGGATATAAGGCCAGATTAATTCAAAAAGGTCAAAGGGGGAAGTATCGTTGTGCCTTTCCTTTGCGGTGACTTTGTCAACCTGCAGCCATTGGCAGCCATTGGTCTTCACTGCGGTGACTTTGTCAACCAGCAGCTTTTGATCTTCTTCTGCTGTGACCTTGTCAGCCAGCAGTTGTGGGTCTTCTCCTGCTGTGACCTTGTCAGCCAGCAGTTGTGGGTCTTCTCTGCTGTGACTTTGTCAGCCAGCAGTCGTTGATCGGCTCCCGACACCCTGCCACTTCCTAACTCAGGTCATCCCCCCCCCACACACCACCCTGCCACAAGCTCCCTAGGGACATCTGCATCCAAGAAGACCTTCTCTCCCATCCTGGTTTCCCCTTCCCCACCCTGCTCCTGCGGTCCCAACATCACAACTAGAAAATTCTGAATCTGAGCTCCAACCTAAGACTTTCAGGTTGTATTCTCTCTCTGTCCTGAAACCTTTCCTCTGGGGGAGGGGGAGGGCTGCACTTTTTTGCTTTTCTTCCTGTGGATTTGATTCTCTGGGTATCCTTGTGGTTACGATGCCATATTAAAAGCAATAGTCTATTGATGCATTGCTTACTTACATGGGTGACAGTTCCTCTTCGGGCTCACCGCAAGCCTGGGGGGGGGGGATTGTTGGCACTAGCATGTCCATTCTGCGCGTGAAACCGAGGACAGCGGATCTAAGTGACCTCTCCCACCGACCCAGTGCTTAGCAAGGGCCGGCTCTCTGTTGGGTGTGTCTCACCTGTCACCCAGGCAAGTGCTGTCACCATCCTATTTCACCCGAGACGCAAGCCTCTCATAATAGCACACCTGCTGCCTATCCCGAGCCCCCCCCCTTTTTGCAGTGACAGGCAGAGATATGCATGCCAGGATAGCACAATGACACACTCGCAACTGCAAATCCACCGACACTGGGTGGCACGGCCACCCCACCCAGTCTGTGACACTGACACTGACTAAGTGATGCTCGAGGGAAGCGGAGGGACGGTACTCAGCCCAGGAGTGGAATCTCACTCTCACCTTCATCAAACGAGGAGCCCTAGAGCCCTTTGCTCCGTGGAGCCTTGGCGGCGCCCCAGACTCCATTTCCCAGGAGACCCTGCGACGCGTTTTCATGGTGACGCCTGGGTTGACTACTGTGTGGAGGCGTGTGTGTGTGTGTGTGTGTGTGTGTGTGTGTGTTTGTGATTGTGAACGCGTGTGACCCCGTGTTTGTGGTCAAGTGTCCTTATTGTGTAGCGGGAAGCGGCCAGACAGAGGATAGCCTCTCAGATCACTTTATTAGAGGTAAAGAGATTTTATTAAAAGTCAGCAAAGCATGCCGGACTAGTAGCTCCAAAGAACCTGCTCCCCAAAATTGACTTTCTTTCAGGTGATATAACTTTACAGTCTCTAAGCAATGGGCATGTGATTTCTTTGTTTAAGGTTTCCCAGGACTCAAGGAGAGGAGGGAGAGTTTCGGTGCGGTAAACGAGGGGTAAGGGGTTTCCAGATCACTGGTCATAGCTACATACAGATCCTGCTATTCTAGCTTTGTGTTGCAAGTGGCTCTGAGCTCCCATTTAGAGAACTATGGAATGTAGTTAATTTATAACTGGATGACTCAGTTGCCACTGCTGGCTCCTTTCCCTTGTATTTTTTTCGTGTCTTCCTTCTCGGGGAAAAGGGGTGGGGCCTGCCCCTCATCCTCAGTTGTGCTGTGTTTCCCGTGTGTCCTTACGCGTGTGATAGACCTCCCTTTTGAGGTTGTGTACATGTGTGTGGGAAATATTCAGAATAAGTGTGGTCATGAACGTGGTTGCGCCACCTCCGCAAAAAGGCAGATTTGATAGTTGCCCCCCTGTCCTCGTAAGGACAGGGTATAGGAATTCTTAGAAAAAGATGTATTTGAGCCCAAATTCACACACTGTTGAAGGAGAAGCGAGATCTAAAATGCTCCGGAAAATGGCACAGCTGTGTAGTTCCTTTTATGCGTTTTGGAATTCAGTGGGGAACCCTGAGGAAGATCCGGGATGGTAGAAGAAGCAAGGTGGGGTGAGGTTACAGGACAGTCAACAAGATTATCTGCTCTCCTGAGGGTAGCTATTCCAAAGGTTTGTTAGCTAATCTAGATGCACAGAAACAACGGACAAAACTTGGTTAAGGAAAAGCTAATCTTTTACTAAAGCAGTGTTGTGGGGGTTGCAACAGAAATCTTATGGCACACAGAGCCCGAAATACTATCTGATCGATACCAGTGTGTGTGTGTGTGTGTGTGTGTGTGTGTGTGTGTGTGTAGGGAACTACAGATAGTGAATGTGTATGTTTGTGGGAGTGTGTCCTTGTGAAAGTGTGTGGCCCAGTTTTTGTGGTTTTGTGTGGAAAAGCACTGTTTCTGAACTTGTATGCAGAAACCCAGTTGTGTTTTTATAGGTGTGTGTATGTGTAATTCTGATTCTGGTGCCAGTGTGTGAATTTTTTCCTCCCACCAACAAGCACTTCGCCAGCTGGGAGTCCTACAATTCAACTCCATTCTGACACTAGCTGGCTTTCAGATCTCATAGCTCAGTCCCCAAGACCACCCCTGCAACATCCACGTGAGCCCCCCACCACATCAGCTGTCAATGGCTGTCCCTGTAAACTCCAATGATTTCTCAGGTTTGATATTCCAAATAGCAGCTAACACATCTTGCAAGAATGGAACTCAGAGAAACATTTTACTTCCTAGATCACTGGTTATTATGAAAGGATATATAACTCAGGATGACTAAATGGAAGAGATACACAGGGTAAAATACATGGGAAAGGCTTTAGAACTTTCATGATCTCTGAGCTTACCATGTTCCAGCACCTCCACATGGTCATCAGAACCCTCCTCCGGGTTTTTATAGAGGTATCATTACATGGATGTGACTGACAGAACCATTCCTCTCTCCCCTCCCAGGAGGTCTGGGGCAGAGCTGAAAATCCTGACCCTCGGATCACTTTGTTGGTTTTCTAGCAACCAGCCCCCACCCTAGAGGTTTTTCTGGAACACAACAAAGATTCCTTTGTGCCCTGGCCAGGTAGCTCAGTTGGTTAGAGTGTTGTCCCCAGGAGCCAAGGTTGCAGGTTCGATTTCCGGTCAGGGCACATACAAGAATCAACCATTGAATGCATAAATAAGTAGAATAACAAATCGATGTTTCTCTATCTCCTGTCCCCTCTCTGTAAAATCAATCAATCAAGCTAAAAAACAAAAAAGACTCCTTTATCCATTTCAATGTTTACAAAATTTCAAGGATTTGTGGAGCTCTGCCAGGAAGGAGAGAACAATACATATTTCTTAACATAAATCACAGTATCACAGGATGTGTGTGTGGGAAGGACCCAGGGCTGTGGTGGCACTTAATTTTGCCCTATGAGTAAGTGAGTTTCTGGTACTAGGTATTACGAGTGAATGGGAGAAACTAGTTTGGTTTCACAATTCAGTGACTGGTGGCATTAAAAATAGCAGCTAACATGCATTATTATTAAGACTTCTGTTATTTTTATTTATTTTGTGGCAGAGACAGAGAGAGGGACAAATAGGGACAGACAGGAAGGAAGAGAGATGAGAAGCATTAATTCTTTGTTGTGGCTCTGTTGTTCATTGACTGCTTTTTCATATGTGCCTTGATGGGAGGTGGGCTACAGCAGAGTGTGTGACCCCCTTGTTCAAGCCAGCGACCTTTGGGCTCCAGCCAGCGACCATGGAGTCATATCTATGATCCCATGCTCAAGCCAGGGACCCCGCGTTCAAGTTGTTGAGCCCTTGCTCAAGCCGGTGACCTCAGGGGTTTCGGACCTGGGTCCTCCGCATCTCAGTCTGATGCTCTATCCACTGTGCCACCACCTGGTCAGGCAGGACTTCTGTTATTACCATCACCATTACTAGTAGTAGCAGCTAGCACTCACTGATCGCTGTTCCTGGCCCAAAGTGGTTTGCCATTTAAGGTTTTATTTAATGCTTTTAACTTGTAGTTCTTTTCTACTAAAATCTCCAGTTTCTAGTTGGTTAAGTAATTCACTCAAGGTCACACAGCTAGCAAAAGAGCTGATTTTTCAGTCCAGGTCTTGCTGACTTTAACACCTCTGCACTTTTTAGTCCTTCAGGGCAGATTTCTTGGAACAAGCTGCTTCTTGGGATGGGAGAATCTTCTGAGTACCTGGTGGTGCCAGAACAAGAAGGATGGCTAACAGATGTTTTCCTTAAACCACTTCCTAGGAGTATCATTCTTCCTGCTATTTAGGGGGACTTGGGTGGCTTAGAGTGGGCAGCTGTGGTCTGAGGAAAAAGCTTTATGCCTCCAGAGACCCCATGGCTACAGAGACCAGAGTGTTAGGGCTCAGACGCCCTGAATCCTGATCAAGGCCCTGTTCTGCCCATTCTCTGAACAAGGGCATCTTCCTCCAAGAACCCTGTGAACTCGTCAGAGGCAGTGAGTCTGCCCCGGAACCAGGCCTTGTCTTTGGTTTGGGCATTGTTTTGCTCCTTGGCTTTATGGTGTCTGCTGACATTTTTGGGCTAACACTTGCTGTCTGGGAAGATGACTTCCCTAAAGGATTCATGGCAGTCCCAGGGTTGCTAAATGAACTTGGGGATACATGTATGAATGAATGCATACTGTTAGTGTCAGCACAGAAAAAAGTACGGAGCTTCAAAGATGTGACACTATTTCTTAGCAAGTGGAATTTTGAGAGCCAAGGTTTATTTTTTTTATTTTTATTATTTTTTTTGTATTTTTCTGAAGCTGGAAACGGGGAGAGACAGTCAGACTCCCGCATGCGCCCGACCGGGATCCACCCGGCACGCCCACCAGGGGCGACGCTCTGCCCACAGGGGGCGATGCTCTGCCCCTCCGGGGCGTCGCTCTGCCGTGACCAGAGCCACTCTAGCACCTGGGGCAGAGGCCAAGGAGCCATCCCCAGCGCCCGGGCCATCCTTGCTCCAATGGAGCCTTGGCTGCGGGAGAGGAAGAGAGAGACAGAGAGGAAGGAGGGGGTGGGGTGGAGAAGCAAATGGGCGCTTCTCCTATGTGCCCTGGCCGGGAATCGAACCCGGGTCCCCCGCACGCCAGGCCGACGCTCTACCTCTGAGCCAACCGGCCAGGGCCCCAAGGTTTATTTTTAAAAATACCTTATGTATTGATTTTTAGAGAGAGAGAGAAAGAAAGGGGAGTGGGGAGAGCAAGAAGCATCAGCTCATAGTAGTTGCTTCTCCTATGTGCCTTGACTGGCCAAACCCAGGATTTTGAAACAGTGACCTCAGCATTCCAGGCCGATGCTCTAGCCATGCGCCACCACGAGTCAGGCTTAAGAGCCAGGATTTAAACTGGAAATGTCTGATACAAAATCACAATGACAGTCCAGAGCTTGATCTTCAGCCATTTTTGTTTTTTATTTCATTTATCCAGTATTTTCTTTAATTTCCGTTCTGTGCCAAGAACTTCACATTGGGGTAAAATGGTAAGTGTGCCAACAAAATGAAGATGGTCTCCAGAGCTGTGGAGCTCACAGTCAAATAAATAACCCAGTTAACAAGCAGACAAATAGAAATACTATACAACATTCATTAACATATATATGATGTTCATGTAACATGACATATTCATATAACATTACAACATATATTATTATATTCATGTAACAATACACACTGTATTATAAGAATATTTTTTGGCCTGACCTATGGTGGCTCAGTGGATAAAGCGTCGACTTGGAACACTGAGGTCGCTGCTTCAAAACCCTAGATTGCCTGGTCGAGGCACATATGGGAGTTGATGCCTCCTGCTCCTCCACCCTTTCTCTCTCTCTCTCCTCTCTAAAATGAATAAATAATATTTTTATGCTGAGGGCAGTTGGGTGGGAGGCAGGTAGAAGAGAGCAAAGGGGGGAATAAATGGGAGGGACAGAGACTTGACTCGGGGGGAGTGAACACACTATAATGTACAGATGTGTTGTATAATTTTGCACCCTGAACCCTGTATAATCTTGTTAATCAGTGTCACCCCAATAAATTCAATAAAAAGGGGTAAAAGAAGGAAAAATATTTACATCATCTATCCACCGCCACATCATGGAAGGTTTGTGTCATCTATGTAATGTGTTTTATGTGATAACCTTTCAACTCAAGAGTACAGACTTAACATTTATATCCCTGGCCCTGGCCAGTTGGCTTAGTGGTAGAGCGTTGGCCTGGCATGCAGGAGTCCCGAGTTTGATTCCCGGCCAGGGCACACAGGAGAAGCGCCCATCTGCTTCTCCACCCCTCCCCTTCTCCTTCCTCTCTGTCTCTCTCTTCCCTTCCCACAGCCAAGGCTCCATTGGAGAAAAGTAGGCCCAGGTGCTGAGGATGGCTCTATGACCTCTGCCTCAGACGCTAGAATGGCTCTGGTTGCAACAGAGCAATACCCCAGATGGGCAGAGCATTGCCCTCTAGTGGGCATGCTGGGTGGATCCCAGTCGGGCGCATGCGGGAGTCTGCCTGACTGCCTCCCCGTTTCCAACTTCAGAAAAACAAACAAACAAAAAAAACATTTATATCCCTAAGGATATTCACAGTTAGAAAACCTTCCTTTAGAGCTCCTGAAATTATGCATCAGAGGTTTGTGGAGCTGTTGATGGGGACAGGACCGCCTCACACAGAGGTCACGATGAGAGGAGCTGAGTTGGGTTGCCAATATGAACATCCCTATTTCCTCTAAATTGTAGGTTGTCTGGACAATCGAGGTGCAACTCAATGTTGGGCGCTTGACACTAGGGAGCAGGAGAGGTCTGTCTATTCAGCTCACAAAAACTCGGGGAGCCACACCGAGCCAACTTGCACCCTAACACAACATCTTTTAAAAAAAAAAGCTTTCTTGAGATGATAGACCATATAATTCAACCATGGAAAGCATCCAAGTCCCTGGTTTTTAGTGTATCCATAGATACGGGCAACTATCATCACTGTTGATTTTAGAACACTTTTATCACCTCCAAGAGAAATCTCATCTTGAGCTATCTCCACTGTTCCCCAATTCTAAGATACCAACTTTCTGTGTCTATGGCTTTAGCTAATATGACTAATCGTCCTTCTTTAGGGAGGACAGTCCTTCTTTTGTAAGTTCCATCCTCCCTTGAATAGCATCCTCCTACCTGTCCCCCTTTTTGATATTGGAAGACTAATCTGTAAATGTCCATATTCAATCAACACAGTCGATTCATTGCATGTGATGTGACATCTTTGTATCTAAATAAGTACTTTTTTCTTACAGTTATTAAAAATTAATAGGCACATAAGCATAATGACAATATAAAATATTACAAATGTTTTTATTATGCATTGATCATATTATAGCATCTTATTGTCCCAATGAATAAAATGTTTCTTTTCTTTATGATATTGTTTTCTTCCAATTTCTTTTTGTCCTCCTTTTCATTGTAAAAAGTTGGTCACCTTAGATTTACCCATTCTGGAGACTGAATATAGGTGACATTCTGTGCTATGTGACCTTTTGTGCCCTTTCTCTCCTGTTACTCATTAAAAAAAAAAAAAATTTATGGTGTTTTGACATGTTGGGGAAATGAGCTAGCAGGAGAGCGACTTGCTCCTTCCAGGGCGAGCAAATCACCGGAGATAGTTAAATAGCTCGCCTGAGAACACGCCTTCCACCGACAAATCCAGACCCATATTCCCACCCACTCCTTTATCTAACTCGCACCCACTCAGCCGATACATTCTTGTCCTAACTCAATTCCAGGGCCAGGTACCAGACAGCAAGGGGACATCCCCACGGCCCAGACTCTGCCAACAGTATTCAGACTAGCGAATCCTAAGCTGTTTCCCCTTTCCCTGGGAAAACACAATAAAGTCGCTGAACCCCACATCTCCTTCACTCCTTTCTGCCTCCTGACCAAACCCGGTGTTTGTGCGTGCGGTCCTGCATGGAGCGGTGGGTTCCCTTGTTTTGGAAGATGTAAGTTGCAGAATCTCGTATCAAGAGATGTCTTTGTCAACTTCTGGTACCCGATCAAACCAAACCCTTGGTAGATTGTTTTTTTTTTTTTTTTTTTCTTTCATTTTTCTGAAGCTGGAAACAGGGAGAGACAGTCAGACAGATTCCCGCATGCGCCCGACCGGGATCCACCCGGCACGCCCACCAGGGGCGACGCTCTGCCCACCAGGGGGCGATGCTCTGCCCATCCTGGGCGTCGCCATGTTGCGACCAGAGCCACTCTAGCGCCTGAGGCAGAGGCCACAGAGCCATCCCCAGCGCCCGGGCCATCTTTGCTCCAATGGAGCCTTGGCTGCGGGAGGGGAAGAGAGAGACAGAGAGGAAAGTGCGGCGGAGGGGTGGAGAAGCAAATGGGCGCTTCTCCTGTGTGCCCTGGCCGGGAATCGAACCCGGGTCCTCCGCACGCTAGGCCGACGCTCTACCGCTGAGCCAACCGGCCAGGGCCGGTAGATTGTTTTAAAAAAGCGCTCCAGGCATGGAACCCCTGCCCCCCAATGTTGTCAGTGGCACCGCACCAAAGAACTTTTGTCACCTGAGTCGGGGGTGGGTTGGGGTGACTACACCCAAATCTCCACCCCACCTGCCCAGAACTCGGCCCCAGCAACAGACAGCTAAGGGCAAGATGAAAAATGCTGACCTCCAGCTTCTCTTAGAAACCCTCTGACTGGGACTTGGGGGTGGGGGGGAGAAAGCCACATTTTAGCAGGTTTTCTCGAATCAGTGATTATTTGCTGTATGCTCTCAGAGCTATTTCTAGACATGTGGAATGGATGCTTTCTTTTTAAAAAAAGAATCTTCGCTCTCTTCCTGAGCGCAGGTCCTCTGCAGTGCTGTCACGCGGGAGGTGGACCTCCCCCCTGTGCATCTTACCATCATTACGTTAATTCACCGTGAGGCCCATGTCCAGCCATACAGTTGACCTATTCATTCCTCATCGTTTTTTACTGAGAAGCTTTCAGTTAATTCTTCATTTTTTTTGTGTGTGTGTGAGAAATACAGAGAGAGGGACAGATAGAAACAGACAGACAGGAAGGACGGGAGAGAGATGAGAAGCATCAATTTTTCGTTACGGCACCTTAGCTGTTCATTGATTGCTTTCTCATCTGTGCCTTGACCATGGGTGGGGGGTGGGAGGGTGGCTACAGCTCTTATGTATATAATAAGTGTGCCAGTGACAAGGCACAGACTGACCACCTGTATATTATAAAAGGCATGTTGTTTTTAGACAAGCTGCTCCTATGTGGGAATATTTAAGGATACAGACAAGTTGACCATAAAAAATATTGGAAAAAATGTATACCACGTGTCTCAGTCTTTTTGGCTCATTACCACAAAATCCTGTAAAATGGGTGGCCTAAAAACAACAGAGCCAGGGCACATAGGAGAAGCGCCCATTTGCTTCTCCACCCCTCCGCCGCGCTTTCCTCTCTGTCTCTCTCTTCCCCTCCCGCAGCCAAGGCTCCATTGGAGCAAAGATGGCCCGGGCGCTGGGCATGGCTCTGTGGCCTCTGCCTCAGGCGCTAGAGTGGCTCTGGTCGCAATATGGCGACGCCCAGGATGGGCAGAGCATCGCCCCCTGGGGGGCAGAGCACAGCCCCTGGTGGGCGTGCCGGGTGGATCCCGGTCGGGCGCATGCGGGAGTCTGTCTGACTGTCTCTCCCTGTTTCCAGCTTCAGAAAAAAAAGAAAAAAAAAAAAAAAAAAAAAAAAAAAAAACAACAACAGAAAGGGCCTGACCTGTGGTGGCGTTGCAGAAAATCTCACCCGACGGAAAGACCGAGCAGCACTCGGGGTGATGGAGAGAACCAGTTTATTACACGAGCGGGACCAGACGGGTTAACACTCAAAGGTCTGGACCCTGAACATTCAGAGTTGGGGGTTGGAAAACAATGCTGTTGTCAGGCAATGGCCCCAATATGCAGCAAACTCTTTAGCTACATGGACTTCCTTTGTGACTAGCACCATGTGGCTCATTCTGCCCACACAGCATCCAGGTGACACACATGGTCACTCACAGTCCATTTGGGCCCCATTCACAGTGAGCTCATGGTAGCCATGACACAACCCCCTTAAATGGACACATAATAACTAAGTGGTTATTCCCCAGATGTCTATCAACCCTTTACTCTCTGTTTTCAAATGTTAAATATTTTTACATTGAACAGTAATACCTATCTTTAAACTTTAAAGACATGTTAGAAGAAAACATCTTCAAATTTCTGGCACTTAACAGTAAAAGCCTGAATAAAAGATTAAGTTCCTCTGACACATACAGACTGACATAAAGTTGTCATTTACATAAAGTATGCTGGGGTCACTTGGACTTGTGTCAGCTATGCTGAGCCCACAAACCTCAGAATCTAGCTGCTGCCAAATTTTGTGGAAAAAGAAAAATGGCAAGTAAGTGAGTAGTAGCAGTGCCTTCACAGTAGAAGAAAGTTAAAGATTCTAACATCATTAATCATGCACATTTAGGAAAACTGTCTGGGTCATGGGTTAACATGGCTTATACAGTGTTTGCAGGTCAGGTGTTATAGAAATTGAAACTATTTCTATTGGAATCACAGTTTGGCAGGAGGTCTGTCTGTCCATACCATTGCAAAAGACTGGTCTACAACTGAGCCAATCACCACCTGTGTGACCTTAGAAAACGTTGCCAGAGAGTATGGGTAAGTAAGTTGACCTGAATAATAAATAAATCCATGTTTCTTTGAACCTCTGCTTGCTTATTGACCTTTGGATACCTTTAAAAATCCACAGGGCCTCAAAAAGTATTCAGAGTTAGCTAATGTTTGCTGCAACAAACTGTCATTGATGGTGAGGCCATACCTTGTTCCCTCCCTCACACAGGGGTGACTCTGCAGAGCCTTCTCAGAGAAGTGCACTGTCCTGTCCCAGCCCCCGTGTTCTGTGCTCCTGGATCTGGTGTCCACAGCACGCTTCCATCAGCACCGAGAGGCTGAGCCACCTGTCTCGAAGTTTGCTGTGGCTGGAAACACTAGGTCAGCCTTGGTAGGTGATCTTTTACATGGGTGCTGGTGTGTTTTGTGGTTTGAAGGAATTCCTACTCTATTATCATATGTGATGTTGAAAACCTAGACTTTTGGCCCTGGCCAGTTGGCTCAGTGGTAGAGCATGGGCCTGGCATGTGGATGTCCTGGGTTTGATTCCCTGTCCGGATACACAGGAGAAGCAACCATCTACTTCTCCACCCCTTCCCCTCTCACTTCTCTCTCTCTCTCTTTTCCTTTCTTCTCCTGCAGCCATGGCTTGATTGGAACAAGTTGGCCCCAGTACTGAGAATGGCTCCATGGCCTCTGTCTCAGGTGCTAAGAAGAGCTCTGTTGCTGAGCAATGAGCAACACTCTCCTTGTGGGCTTGCTGGGTGGATCCCAGGCCAGGTGCATGCAGGAGTCTGTCTCTGCCTCCCCTCCTTTCACTAAATAAAAATAAAGAAATGAAGAAAGAAAGAGAAAGAAATAAGGAAGAATGAAAGAAAAAGAAAGAAAGAGGAAAAAAAGAAAGAGAAAGAAGTAAAAATGAAGGAAAGAAATAGAAAGGAAAGGAAAGAGAGAAAGAAAGAAAGAGAAATAAAGAAAGAAAAGAAGAAAGAGAAAGAAAAGGAAGGAAATAAATAAATAAAGAAAGAAAGAAAGAAAGAAAGAAAGAACGAACAAACGTAGGGAGGGAGGGAGGGAGGGAGGAAAGGAAGGGAGGAAGGAAGGAAGGAAGGAAGGAAGGAAGGAAGGAAGGAAGGAAGGAAGGAAGGAAGGAAGGAAGGAAAGAAAACCTACTTTTACAGGAGGAATTAGTGGTCAGGGATGAAAATGTCATTACATCCTCTTACCCAAAGTCACATAAGGAAGGAGCATCAGGAATTGAGAAAGGCTGTAAATGAGTGACATCTCATTGCCTTGTCACAGGCTGGGTTTGGTGGCTAGCATGGCATCCTCATGGAGCTACCAGTCTGAGGGAGGAGACCAACAGAAAATTATAACTCAAAAGGACATGAGTAGGGGAGTATTGGAGAGGTCAGGGGGCTTTATAGGACAGTACCCTAATGCAGATATTGGTGGTCCTGGGGGGCTGGTTAGAGGGGACAGATGCAGAAGAACTTCTAGAAGGAAAGAAGCATCTGTCCTACGGTACAGCAATGAATGAGGGATTGTTAGATGGACCAGGAAAGGACGGTGGGTTCCATGTGGAGAGGTCCAGAGCTGAAAGATACTGTGAATTGTTAAGGGTTAATGGCTCGCTGCCTGACCTCAACTCAGTCTCTTCCCAGTACTGTCACCAGGGAAAGGAATTCAGAGAACAGCAGCACAGCCTGTAGAATTCCTGGTGGTCCCTGTGGAGAAAGCAGAGGCTTTTTAAACAATGTCCCAGGACCAGGGGGCAATGCAAGCCACAGACATGTGTCACCTGCACCCTTGTGGTCAACTGACTGAAGCCGCCCTACCAGGTCTGACACCCACGTCTGGCAAACAGTTGCTCCACTCACACTGATGTCCCTCAATTTCCAGAGGGGACATCTGGTCAACCCTCTGTAATTCCTCATTCAGGCAGATGGTGTTTCTACCTCTCACAATCCAGACACTGGAGTCTGTCTCACTTTCTGCTCTAGAGATGAAGTTCTGAGGACTCAGGACAGACACAGAATCCTCAGCCGCCAAGAGGTCCACATCCTGAGCCTTCTTTGTGACAAACGCTGTGGTGTTCTTGCACCCTATGGACTCAGGCAGGGTTTTGCTGGCTGACCCATGCAAGGCTGAAGAAGACAGAGCTCAGGGTCCGCCTCCCTCAATCCATGACTCTCCTCTGGCCCGGTCAAGCCATCCTGACTGAAGAGAGACAGGGACAGAGTCTCTCTGCTCACCCCGCGAGCGCCTAGTCAATGTGGATCACTACATAAGGAGGGAACCGGAGACAGGTCACTCACTTTTATCTGGTTTAGCGATTCCAGTCTCATCCCTCTCTCTCTCTAACTGATTTCCCCACTTGAAAAAATTGATCGATAGATCAATAAATTGATTGATTTTAGAGAGAAAGGAAGGGGGGAGAGAGAAAGCAACATTGATGTATTGTTCCACTTCTTTACGCATTCATTGGTTGGTCCTTGTATGAGCCCTAACGGGGGATTGAACTCACAACTTTGACCTAGAGAAATGACAGTCTAACCAGTTGAGTTACCCAGTCAGGTGATTGATTTCCCCTTTGATCTCAGTGAAGCAATGACTAACTGTGTTTCCCGGAGGGTATCTTTTCGGGAGAAGATGTGGGCTCAGGGCACCATGGGTGTTGTGCTGTCCCAGCTGGGGTCGGTGATGCTGTCAAAGTGGCCTCTCACGTGGTTTTTCTCCTTTACTGTGTATGTTCAAGGAGGGTCGTGCTTCAGCCTCAGCCCCAGTTCTGACATCTCCAGAGAGGCACCATGTCCATGGACATCGGCTGGTGACTCTGTCAGTCAGACTGAAGGCAGGGACCCTGTTTTCCACCGTCTTGCAGCTGTCACTCCACACTTCTCATTTTTGGAAATGGATTTGCCTGGTTTCTTTTGTTGTGTACACGTGTTCTCTCATGGCTAACTGAGCTTAAATCAGTGATTTTGGATTCATATTTTACATTACATACACTTGAAAACCTATACAATCTTATTAACCATGGACACCCCAATAAGCTGAATAAAAAGTATACATAAGTAGAAACATCCGTTCGAAAACAACAAACAGACAAAACAGACAGTGATTTTTGAACACTCTTGTCAGGACATTCTTACCTCACCATTTCTTTGCAGAGAATACCTGAACTTAACATTGTTCATTCGGTGGCCCCGTGTCTCCCTGACCCATCCTGACCCTTGTAGCCTGGGGTGGACATCTGTACATGTGGACAAGCTGGAACCTCCTCTTGCTGGTCAGACTCCAGCATGGGAAGGTCTCACCGTCCAGCCTGGCTGGAGATTCTGGGAGTCTCTCAAACCTTTTATGGGGAGTGACCCACTCCATTCCTTCCATCCCCTCCAGCAGGGCAGGTTTTAGGATGGTGTTTTCTCTCAGACCCACAGAGCTCTGTCACATGCTGAGAGTTGTCTATGTTTTGTCCCTAGGCCAGTGCCCCAAGATGGTTGGACAGGGCAGCCGTGTCCCTCCCCCCCCCCCCGAAGGAACAGCTTCAAGGATGTTTGCAGCTCTTAGATACAGACCTTGACATGGGACACATTGTAAATGATTTAACAGATGAGAGATGCCCTACACCAGTGGTTCTCAACCTTTCTAATGCCGTGACCCCGCAATACAGTTCCTCATGTTGCGGTGACCCCAAACCAAAAAATAATTTTGGTGGCTACTTCATAACTGTAATTTTGCTACAGTTATGATTCGGAATGTAAATACCTGATATGCATTATGTATTTTCCGATGGCTTTAGGGGACCCCGCTGGGGTCGCGACCCACCGGTTGAGAACCGCTGCCCTACACAATTGGGGTGACAGCAGCGTGACCCTGAAAAAAGAAGAGAAGAAGAGAAGTGTGCCCTGAAGAAGGAAGCGAGGATGCCAACAGGGACATGGTTGGGCCCGGAGACGAGTTTAGTTCCAGTGCCCTGGCGGGCGAGCGGGAGAACAAACCACCCCACAGGTACAGTCCCTCTGGAAGTCTCGGCGTTGGTCTTCATTACTTTCCACCGATGTCACTCCCTGGGAGGGGCTTCCAGCAGCAAGCTACGCTCTTAGGAAGGATGCCTCCTGGGTTTTGCTCAGGGGAGTTTTGCAGAAATGGGGGTACCTGCCACCTCTCGACAGCCTCCCTCACAGCAGGTGGGGCTTAGGCACCAAAAGCCTCCACCCCAGAAACACGCATACCAACTTCTAGGTTCTCATTCATGATGGGAGGTCAAATATACAAGAACATACATGACTGGGAATGGCTACAGAAGAAGGGGAGTGTGTGTATGCTGTGTTGTCCGGTGTGCTTTAATACATCACAAATATGGGGATGTTTTGACTTCTATTTATTAACTTATTTAGAAATCACACAAGTTTTGTTTTTTGGTTTTGGGTCTTCTTGTTTGTTTTTAATTTTTGCAATAGAGAGTGAGAGAGGAACAGAGAACGACAGACAGGAAGGGAGAGAGATGAGAAGCATTAATTCGTAGTTGTGGCACCTAGTTGTTCATTGATTGCTTTCTCATATGTGCCTTGACCAGGGGGCTACAGCAGACCAAGTGATCCCTTGCTCAAGCCAGCAACCTTGGGCTTCAAGCCAGCTACCTTTGGGCTCAAGCCAGCGACCATGGGGTCAAGTCTATGATCCCACACTCAAGCCGGCAACCCTGCGCTCAGGATAGTGAGCTCGCACTCAAGTTGGTGACTTCAGGGTTTTAAACCTGGGTACTCAGCCTCCTAGGTCGATGCTCCATCCACTGCGTCATCATCGGGTCAGGTGGAAATCATGTAAATTTTAAAATATTTTTTTCTTCATTATTCTGTAGGTTCTGAAATATTACATCACTTTTGGAAGCTAGCCCAGCTTCAAGTCAATAAGGAACATGGTTATTGTTACTATGTGTATAAGGAATTGTAGGACAACGTTTGCTTTGGATGAGCAGGCCAGGACACAGGAACAGCAGGACAATCAGCCTTCACATCCTAGTCAGATACATGAGGCCACTATTCCCAGGGGAAGGAGCCTTGAGGAAGCCCGGCCACCTTCTCCCGGTAAACTTTATCAAAGGCTTCTGTCTGGGCTGCTGTCAAGTGATTTTTCCAGTCCCCAGTGATTCCTGTCAAATACAAAACAACAACAACAACAACAAAAAACACAAGTTCAAAAACAGATTGATACATAAGGTCTCAAGACTCCAGTTGAACTTTTCTGTCTGTCTCTACTGCGAAGCTATCATGAACCCTGACCCAGAAAATGCAGACCAGGTAGTCGGCGGGTTAAATTGTTCCTGTCTGGGTTCAGATGGCCATTGGCTTCAACCCTAGACTGCTAGTCACAGAATGTAGTTGAGTTTACAGTTTGCCATCTGTTTAATGAGACTGCCCCTGGTACCTGCCTCACGGTGACATTGTGAGGACTGAGCAACAAAGGCCACAATGGTGATGTCACCTGAAAGCAGTAATATTTTCTCTGCCAGGCACTGTGTGTTAGGATGTTACTTTCCCACATCCTTGAATAAGCAAGACATTTCTTTGGGTCAATGGAGGTTCTTCTCAGCCATGTTACTCTTTCATTTATTTTTTAATGTTTGTTATATTGATTTTAGAGAGAGTGGAAGAAAGAGATGGGAACATCGATCTGCTCCTCTATGTGCCCTGACCGAGGATTGAACCGACAACCTCTGTGCTTTGGGACAACGCTCAGACCAACTGAGTTATCTGGCCAGGATTGCCATGCTACTCTTACATGGGTCAGGGTAAAACTGGTATTCTTGCTCTAGATTATGACTCCCAAGTGTCAGTCCTCTGTTCTTGAACTCTACACCTGTGACCAGCATGGCATCCAACTATGCTACCCAGAGTTTTCAACTTGCAGTTCCCTTTACCTCAAATGCTGTTCCCTTGGGCAGCCCAGCATAGAGTCTAATGTCGTGTTTTCTTTATGTTCACCCCCAACCACTCTATTGTAAAATCCAGGCTGACAATGGAATCATCCCAGTCTCTGCAATCCACACCCTCATTCCTTGTGTGGAGTGGACATGTTTCATTTTTATGATAGGAGTTGCAGCTGAAGGTTTTGTTTGTAGCTACATCACATGTCTTTCCTCTCATTTTTCCCTCCATATGGGTATTACCATATTTCCCCATGTATAAGATGCACCCTTTTCCAAAAAATTTGGAGTCTGAAAATTGGGTGCATCCATACAGTGGTTGTAGTTTTATTTACTTAAATTTCCCACATTTTCACGCTTGTTTTTGTGCTCCTTGTTGAAGACAACAGTGATTTGTCATCAGACACAGATGAGGACAAGCTAATGGATGGGACTTTTTTTGTGTGTGTATTTTTCTGAAGCTGGAAATGGGGAGAGACAGTCAGACAGACTCCTGCATGCGCCCGACCGGGATCCACCTGGCACGCCCACCAGGGGTGACACTCTGCCCACCAGGGGGCGATGCTCTGCCCCTCCGGGGCATCGCTCTGCCATGACCAGAGCCACTCTAGCACCTGGGGCAGAGGCCAAGGAGCCATCCCCAGTGCCTGGGCCATCTTTGCTCCAATGGAGCCTTGGCTGCGGGAGGGGAAGAGAGAGACAGAGAGGAAGGGGGGGTGGAGAAGCAAATGGGTGCTTCTCCTATGTGCCCTGGCCGGGAATCAAACCCGGGTCCCCCGCATGCCAGGCCGACACTCTACCGCTGAGCCAACCAGCCAGGGCTGGATGGGACTTTTGACAGTGATGAGGAGTTGTATAAATTTTATGATGAATAAAACTTGAGTTCAATAAGTTTATGTAAGAATTTTTTTTCAAGTTTCAGGCCCCCCAAATTAAGGTGCATCTTATACATGGGGGAATATGGTACTTGTCAGTATCTATTGGTGGAATAGATATTCCCATTGTCCATATATGTGAAGAGATGGTCACTTTAAGGGTCTAGGGACCACACCAATGCTGTGAGTGGAAACTCTATAGAAAATATGGGTATGACCTACATGAGGAACAATAGTTAGGAAATCAGTGTGTGTCTCATCAGCAATGCTTCCTATTGCTGTTTTCTTTATAAATACCAAAAATCATCCCTTCAACTATTTTTTAAAAATTTCCCACCTGAGCAGGTGGTGACACAGTGCATCATACATCGACCTAGACAAACAATAGTTGATGCCAACTGAAAATTGGAGGCAGACAACACCAACCCTAGACTTAGCCAGCTCTACAAACAACACACCCAAACAAGGAGGGTATACACAGACAAAATGGGAAGACAGAGAAGTGCAATCCAAATAAATCAACAAGAGAAACCCCCAGAAAATGAACTGAGTGAGATGGAAGTAAGCAAACCACTGGATGCAGAGTTTAAAATAATGATTATTAGAATGCTGAAAGATCTTAGAACAACAATGGATGGACACAATGAGCACATAAATAAAGAGATAACAAGCATCAAAAAGGACATTGAAATAATAAAGAATAACCAGTCAGAAATGACAAATACAATATCAGAAATGAAGATTACACTAGAAGTAATTAAAAGCAGACTGGATGAAGCAGAGGATCAAATCAGCAATTTAGAAGACAAGATAAATAAAAACACGGAAGCAGAGCAGAAAAAAAAATCTGAAAAAATCTGAGCAAACTCTAAGACTGTGATGGCAAACCTTTTTATAAAAACTGCCCACATTTGCAGTGCTGGTCAACCTGGTCCCTCTGGCCCACTAGTGGGTGTTCCAGCTTTCATGGTGGGCGGTAGCAGAGCAACCAAATGGTACCACGATTGGCCCACCATGAAAGCTGGAACACCCACTAGTGGGCGGGAGGGACCAGGTTGACCAGCACTGCAAAAGTGGGTGTTTTTTATAAAAACGTTTGCCATCACGGCTCTAAGAGAACTCTTTGACAACCTAAAGAGAAACAACATCCACATCATAGGGGTTCCTGAAGAAGAAGAGAAAGAACAAGAGATAGAGACCTTGTTCAATGAAATCATAGCTGAAAACTTCCCTAAATTGGTGCAGGAAAAAGTCACACAAGTTCAAGAAGCATAGGGAACTCCAAAATAAGAGAAATCCAAAGAAATCTACACCAAGATACATCATAATTAAAATACCAAAGCTAAGAGATAAAGAAAAAATATTAAAAGCTGCTAGAGAAAAAAAGGCTATCACCTACAAAGGAGCCCCCATAAGGATGACATCAGACTTCTCAACAGAAACACTGGAGGCCAGAAGGGAATGGCAAGAAATATTCAAAGTAATACAGAACAAGAGCCTACAACCAAGACTTCTTTATCCAGCAAGGCTATCATTTAAAATTGAAGGAGAAATAAAAAGCTTCCCAGACAAAACAAAACAAAAAACTCAAAGAATTCATTACAACCAAACCAATGCTGCAAGAAATGTTAAGGAGCCTGTTGTAAACAGAAAAAAAGGGAAAAGAATATAGTAAAAGAGGAATATTAGCTTTAAAGAATAAAATGGCAACAAACAACTACATATCAATAATAACCTTAAATGTAAATGCATTAGATGATCTAATCAAAAGACATAGGGTAGCTGCATGGATAAGAAAACAGCACCCATACATATGCTGTCTACAAGAGACACACCTCGAAACAAAAGACACACATAGATTGAAGGTAAAAGGATGAAAAAAGATATTTCATGCAAATGGAAATGAAAAAAAAGCTGGGGTAGCAATACATACATCAGACAAAATGGACTTTAAAACAAAAGCTATAATGAGAGATAAAAAAGTCACTACATAATGATAAAGGGAGCAATCTAACAGGAGGATATAACCATTATAAATATCTATGCACCTAATATAGGAGCACCTAAATATATAAAGCAGACTTTTATGGCTATAAAGGGAAAGATCAACAGCAATACTATAATAGTAGGGGATTTCAATACCCCACTAACATCACTAGATAGATCCTCAAGAAAGAAAATTAACAAAAAAACAGCAGACTTAAAGGACATATTAGATCAACTCGATTTAATAGATATCTTCAGAACTTTTCACCCTAAAGCAGCAGAATATATATTCTTTTCAAGTGCTCATGGTATAGTCTCTAGAATAGACCACATGTTAGGGCACAAAAGCGGTCTCAACAAATTTAAGAAGATTGAAATCATATCAAGCACACTCTTTGATTACAATGGCATGAAACTAGAAACCAACCACAACAGAAAAACTAAAAAATACTCAAACATATGGAAACTAAATAGTATGTTATTAAATAACGAATGGGATAACAATGAGATCAAAGAAGAAATAAAAAAATTCCTAGAAACGAATGATGAACATACAACAACTCAAAATTTATGGGACACAGCAAAAGCAGTCCTGAGAGGGAAGTTCATAGCACTACAGGCATACCTTAAGAAGCTAGAAAAAGCTCAAATAGCCCTGGCTGGTTTGCTCAGTGGTAGAGCATCGGCCTGGCGTGCAGGAGTCCCAGGTTCGATTCCCGGCCAGGGCACAAAGGACAAGTGCCCATCTGCTTCTCCACTCTCCCCCTCTCCTTTCTCTCTGTCTCTCTCTTCCCCTCCTGCAGCCAAGGCTCCATTGGAGCAAAGTTGGCCCCGGCGCTGAGGATGGCTCCCTGGCCTCTGCCTCAGGCACTAGAATGGCCCTGGTTGCAACAGAGCAATGCCCCAGATGGGAGAGCATCGCCCCCTGGTGGGCATGCCAGGTGGATCCTGGTCAGACGCATGCGGTAGTCTGTCTGACTGCCTCCCCATTTCCAACTTCAGGAAAAAAAACAAAGCTCAAAAAAACAACTTAACCCTGCATCTGAAAGAACTAGAAAAAGAACAGCAAGTAAAGCCCAGAGGTAGTAGAAGGAAGGAAATAATAAAGATCAGAGCGGAAATAAATGACATAGAGGCTAAAGAAACAATACAGAGGATCAACAAAACCAAGAGCTGGTTCTTTGAAAGGGTAAACAAGATCGATGAACCTTTAACCAGACTCACCAAGAAAAAAAGAGGACTCAAATAAATAAAATTAGAAATGAGAGTGGAGAAATAACAACTGATACAACAGAAATACAAAATATTGTAAAAAAAAAATACTATGAAGAATGATATTCCAAAAAATTAGACAACCTAGGTGAAATGGACAAATTCCTTGAAACATATAATCTTTCAAAAATTAATCTGGAAGAATCACAAAACCTAAACAGACCGATTACAAGAAATGAGATAGAAACAGTTATCAAAAAACTCCCAACAAACAAAAGCCCTGGGCCAGACGGCTTCACAGGTGAATTCTACCAAATATTCAAAGAAGAACTAACTCCTATCCTTCTCAAGCTATTTCAAAAAATTCAAGAGGAAGGAAGACTTCCAAGCTCCTTTTATGAGGCGAGCATAATTCTGATTCCAAAACCAAGCAAAGACAACACAAAGAAAGGAAATTATAGGCCAATATCCCTGATAAATTTAGATGCTAAAATCCTCAACAAAATATTAGCAAACTGGATCCAGCAATACATGAAAAAAATCATACATCATGATCAAGTGGGACTTATTCTGGGGAGGCAAGGATGGTACAATATTCATAAATCAATCAATAATTCATCACATAAACCAAAAGGAGAAAAACCACATGATAATTTCAATAGATGCAGAAAAAGCATTTGATAAAATCCAGCACACATTTATGATCAAAACTCTCAGCCAAGTGGGAATACAGGAAACATACCTCAACATGATAAAGGCCATCTAAAAAGAAAAAAATCAAAACAACAACAACAAAAAAAACCCCAAAAATACATTGGCCTTGAATGCTGAGGACCCAGGTTCAAAACCCCTAGGTCGCTGGCTTGAGCGGGGGAGGGAGGTCACCAGCTTGAGCATGGGGTCACCAGTTTGAGCGCAGGACCATAGACACGATCCCATGGTTGCTGGCTTGAGCCCAAAGATTGCTGGCTTAAAACCCAAGGTTGCTGGCATAAGCCCAAGGTCGCTGGCTTGAGCAAGGGGTCATTGGCTCAGCTGGAGCCCTGCCCACCCCCATTCAAGGCACATATGAGAAAGCAATCAGGGAACAACTCCAGTACTGCAAATATGAGTTGATATTTTTCTCTCCCTCTCTCTCACTTAAAAAGAAAAATCCCCCCATTGATTTGATAGAGAGAGAGGAAAAGAGAGGGAGAGAGAGAGAGAGAGAGAAAGGGAGAGAGAGAAGCATCAACTCATTGTTCCACTTAGTTGCTCCATTCAGTGGTGCCCTCATTGGTGGCTTCTCCTACGTGCCCTGCCTGGGGATGGAACCCACAACCTCAGTGTGCTGGGGCAATGCTCTATCCCTGAACCACCTGACCGGGGCCTCATTCCTTAACCACTTTTATTTTTATTTTTGTCTACTTTATCGATTTTTTAGAGAGAGGGGTAGGGAGAGAGAGAGAAAGAAGGGGAGGAATAAAGAGCTGTTCTTGTTATGTGCCCTGACCAGGGATTGAACTGGCAACCTCTGCGCTTCGGAACAATGCTCTAATCAGAAGAGCTCTCCATCCAGCTAGGGCTCACTCCTTAAACTCTTTTTTTTTCTTTTCTTTTTCTTTCTTTCTTTCTTTCTTTCTTTCTTTCTTTCTTTCTTTCTTTCTTTCTTTCTTTCTTTCTTTCTTTCTTTCTTTCTTTTTACAGAAACAGAGCGAGAGTCAGAGAGAGGGATAGATAGGGACAGACAGACAGGAACACAGAGAGATGAGAAGCATCAATCATCAGTTTTTTGTTGACACTTTAGTTGTTCATTGATTGCTTTCTCATATGTGCCTTGACCATGGGGCTACAGTAGACCGAGTGACCCATTGCTCAAGCCAGCAACCTTGGGTCCAAGCTGGTGAGCTTTGCTCAAACCAGATGAGCCCACACTCAAGCTGGTGACCTCGGGGTCTTGAACCTGGGTCCTCCGCATCCCAGTCCGATGCTCTATCCACTGCACCACCGCCTGGTCATGCTCACTCCTTAAACTCTTCAAGCCCGTCCCCACTTCTGCGATTTGTAGCCATGCAGATTATTTTTATCATCCCCATGTCTGGGTGCATCCATCGATGCTGGGGTGTTCACTGTCCCCTTCCATCCATGTCCTAACTCTAGAAACTTCCTCTTACCTTTTCTCATGAGACATCCTTTGCTGTGGTCCATGTAGGTGTCAGGGAGGAGAGAGTAGTTGCTCATTTTGTTGTCCTTCATGGCCTGGAAGGAGACATTCTTCAGGACCGAGTTCAGCTCTTCTGGGCTCAGCTTTGTGCCCAGGAACTGGCAGACTTTCTCCACGCTGGCTCTCAGGTCCTAGAGTGAGAACCACACAACATGGACATTGCTGAGCATGAAGAGGAGGAGAAAGAAGGGATGAGGAGAAGCGGGAAGACTGTCAGCCCGTCTTGTTTACCTACACGAAACCTGAGCTGGGGACGGAGGAGAGGGGCCCTGAGCAAACGCTCTTCGCTCTTCAGAGACAAATGGGGTGTGAGATTCATATAGCTTCCTGTGAATAGAGTCCCAGTCGGCTCCTCAGGAGCCCACTTCCTGTCAGTCAGTGTGGGAACTTGTAAGTACTTCCTGCACCGGTCCAACCCTGTCCAGTCCCCCATTCCACGCATCCCCTCCTGCCCCTGTCCTGAGGTTCCCAGACAGCATCAAAGTTTTGCCCTGGAACCACAGATAGCCCTCAGCAAGTCCAAAAGTTATGTCTTCCTCAGTGCATGGATGAGATGTTATAAAAATACATAAATGCAAGATGACCAATCGTCCTCCTTTAGGGAGGACAGTCCTTCTTTTGTAAGTTCCATCTTCCCTCAAAAATTGTCCTACATGTCCTGCTTTTGGATATTGGAAGACTCATCTGTAAATGTCTGTATTCGGTTGATGCAGAGTCAATCCATTGCGTGTGATATGACGTACTTGTATCTAAATGAGTACTTTTTTCTTATAATTATTGTTAAAAATTAATAGGTATGAAAAAAATTAATAGGCATGTAAGCATAATGACAATATAAAATATTACACATGTTTTATTATGCATTGATCATATTATAGTGTATTATTGTCGCAATGAATAAAATGTTTCTTTTATTTACAATATTGTTTTCTTCCATTTATTTTTGTCCTTTTTGTTGAAAAAGTTGGTCACCTTAATACATAAGAAAATTGAAGGATATGGGCCAACTAATGAGGTTAGTAAAAAAACACACACACACAAAAAAACACAATGACCCTACTTGGTCTCATTTCTGGGATCAGTGTTGATTGAAAGTGTAGAATGGAAACATTCCAGACTAGAGGGAAGGTAGACAGCTATGACATGGAGTTGAAGAGAAGATTTTTTTTTCTGTATTTTTCCAAAGTGAGAAGCAGGGAGGCAGAAAGACAGACTCCAGCATGTGCCCAACTGGGATCCAGCCAGCATGCCTACCAGGGGGCGATGCTCTGCCCATCTGGGGAATTGCTCCACTGCAACCAGAGCCATTCTAGCGCCTGAGGTGGAGGTCATGGAGCCATCCTCAGCACATGGGCCAACTTTGCTCCAATGGAGCCTTGGCTGCAGGAGGGGAAGAGAGAGAGAGATAGAGAGAAAGGAGAGGGGGAAGAGTGGAGAAGTAGATGGGCATTTCTCCTGTGTGCCCTTGCTGGGAATCAAACCCAGGACTTCCACATGCCGGGCCAATACTCTACCACTGAGCCAACCAGCCAGGGCCGAGAAGAATTTTTTTGGTAGAAGAATTACCTGATGCAGCTCCTCATACGATATGATCAGGAAATTCTCTTTTCCTTTCATCTGCAGCCAGCCACAAACATGGTCAAACCAGGAACCATATGGCACTGTAAGGGAAATGAGGAGAGAAGGTGACTGGTTCACGTTTGTGTCCTCCGTTGCCTAAGCAACTCTGCACCTGTTCAGTGTGTTAGCCACACCTTAGGAATTCTATGACCAAGTGACTCGAGTGCTGAAAATTCTTTCCCTGATTCACATGAGAAATAGAATTCCACACTTACTGCCCGGATGGCCGAGCAGTAGGTGCTAAAGGAGATACCCTATTTGAGATGCATTCCAGATAAACTGGAAATAAAATGATTTTGAATGGTGAAGAGACAAGCTAGAAAAGGAAAGAATAGAAGTCAAACTCCATCTAGTTTGGAGTCAATGTCTTTGTTCTCTTTGTCTGTGAATACTAGGAGGGAGTTACCTGAAGACAACACGTGCTTTTTTGTCTCTTTGCCCACCCCAGACCTTTGGGACTGTACTTTATTTATATTTTTAAAAGATTTTATTATTTATATTTAGAAAGAGGATAGAGAAAAAGAAAGGTTGGGAAGAGCGAGGACCATCAACTCATAGTAGTTGCTTCTCATATGTGCCTTGAGCAGGCAAACCCAGGGTTTTGAACCAGCGACCTCAGCATTCCAGGTCAATGCCGTATCCATTGAGCCAGCACAGGTCAGGTGGGACAGCTCATCTTCTGAGAAATCATTCCTTTCACATGGTCATTTTATTCAGATGCCTATTGTTGGGGAATCGTATGTCGTATGACCTGATCCCTTTGATACTGTTGATTTTTCTTGAAAAGGTCATCTGATGAATAAGGATAATTTGAAAAGTCTTGTACATCTACCTCTACCTTTTGGATTTTTTGTAAGTATCCCCCTCACCACCTTGGAGAAAGGGAAGATGCCCATGAAAGTGTCAGTGCTACAGTGTCAGAATTTTCACAATTATCCTAGACAGGTTGGTACCATTTTCCATGGCGTCAGAACCATCAGAGCATGCCTCCTACACAGAGTCTCCCTGGGGAAGGAAAGTCAAAGTATTGAGTGACTTTCTGTTTCCATTTTGAGAAAGTGAAGGTTGAGACCAAACATGCATGACTGAAGGCAGTTACGTCCAGGGAAGGCCCAAGGATGCGGATGCTTGGCCCTGCTGGAGTTTTTTTGCAGGTCAGGAATCAGATAGTAGATGGTGTGGTATTATGTCTCAGAAAGAATAAGAGAAATTTAATTAGTTTTGTAAAATTAAACAATAAAATTGTATGTTATATTCCGTTTGTTAGTTTTTTATGCATGATGTTATGTTTTTGCTTAACAAATTAAATAACTGATTTTTCTAAGGCCCCTCAATTCTGGAGAGATTGGGGTCCTCCACTAGCAGTATTGTTGTTGCCTCATTCTTTTGTGGCATCTCTTCATGAGACCCTGAATACCAACAACATCTCCCCATCAGAATGTGAGACAAGTGTTTGGAATGACAGCAGTGGTTAGCTAAATAATGGTCCCCGCAAAGTTGCCCGTGGCCTAATCCGCAAATCATGGATGATGTGATTAAGGATCTTCAGACAGAAAGGCTATCTGGATTATGTGGGTGGAAACAGTGTGATCACAGGATTCCTTATGAGAGAGAGGCCGGAGCGTGAGACCCAGAGAAGGAGATGGGATGACAGCAGGGTTTGGAGGGATGTGGCTATGAGCTAAGGAATGTGGGTATCCTCTAGAAGCTGGAGAGGCAGGAAGTGAATTCTCCACAAGAGTCTCAAGAATGAAATGCAGCTAGCTAGATCTTCACATTAACTTGAGTTCCTAAAACATCGTTTTTGATTTTCTGAACTCCAGACACTTCAAGACAATTCTTGGTGGTTGTTTGAAATCACTAAGTGTGTGATCATTTCTTACAGTGGTGATAGAAATAGAACACACTTCCCAACACAACAGGTGAGAAGTGAGATCTCAGTGTAGTTTAAACCCACATTTCTCTTGTTTTGAGTATGGTAATTATTATTATTATTATTATTTTTACTGAAAGAGATAGAGACAGAGAGAGGGAGAGATAGAGACAGACAAGCAGAAAGAGAGAGAGATGAGAAACATCAATTTTTTGTGGTGGCACCTTAGTTGTTCATTGATTGTTTTCTCATATGTGCCTTGACTGGGGGACTGCAGCAGAGCAAGTGACCCCTTGCTCAAGCCAGAAACATTGTGCTCAAGCCAGCGACCTTTAGGCTCAAGCCAGTGACCATGGGGTCATATCTATGATCCCATGCTCAAGCTAGCTCAAGCCGGGTGAGCCCGTGCTCAAGCAAGATGAATCTGCACTCAAGCCGGCAACCTTGGGGCTCGAACCTGGGTCCTCTGCATACCAGTCCGATGCTCTATATACTATGTCACTGCCTGGTTAGGCAAATTATCCTTTTATATGTTATCCTACTTAGAAAGGTGTTGTGGGAGCCAAGCATGTTGATAGAGATTCTGTGTTAACAGGAGGTACCCTAGATTTCCCAACATCAAGGTTGGATTGCAGTGTTGTTGTATAAACCACAAAACAGCAAGGCCTGGATGTGAGGGGCAGAAACTCCACCATTACTCCAGGAACCCTTATTTTGAGTCAGACTCACCATTTCCTTGAAGGAACCACTCAAAATATTCTTCAAGTGAGTCTGGAATTCTGCTGATCTTTAATGCTTTCCAGAAATGATAACCAGAAACAATAATATCTCTGGGATCTCTCATGATGTAAATACCCTTAAATGAAAACAAAAAGAGAGATAATAAGAATAAATGTACTCATGCTCCAGCCAGTGGAGAAAAATCCAACTCCCACTAAACTGATTGGCTACAGTTTAATCTTTAATTTGTTCTTTTAACAAAATCTTTATTTCTTTATTTTGTGTAAAATTATATATATATTTTCTGCTAAGAATAATTAAAATAATGGTGATATGCTACTAAACAGAAATGCCTTCCTTTGGATAATTTTTAAAAAGTATAACATATTCAGGAATAAAAATAGATTATAAAATCAATTCATGGAATACTTTTACTGACCTAAGTCAATACTCTTGCTCTATGAAATTAATTTTTTATGTAATATGCTCAATAATTACATTCTGCTAAAGCTATGAGAGCTTTGTTTGCCGTATTTATGTAATTTAATGTTCTGCTATAACTATGTTTCAATAGCCAGAAATAAGGTTTCTCTTTAATTCAAAAACTAATTAAGTTTATATTTTACTTTTAAAATATAATAATAATCAATAAAATGCCATCAGGCCTGACCAGGTGGTGGTGCAATGGATAGAGCATTGATGCGGGATGCCGAAGACCCAGGTTCAAAACCTGGAGATCGCCGACTTGAGCGCGAACTCATCTGGCTTAAGCACAGGTTTGTGGGTTTGAGCGTGGGATTGAAGACATGACCCCACGGTCACTGGCTTGAGCCCAAA
The DNA here is from genome assembly GCF_036850995.1 of Saccopteryx leptura. Classification (NCBI taxonomy): domain Eukaryota; kingdom Metazoa; phylum Chordata; class Mammalia; order Chiroptera; family Emballonuridae; genus Saccopteryx; species Saccopteryx leptura. The sequence continues at coordinate 81,308,353 of NC_089505.1, read as the reverse complement.
GGTCACTGGCTTGAAGCCCAAGGTCACTGGCTTGAGCAAGGGGTCACTGGCTCAGCTGAAGTCCCTTGGTCGAGGCACATATGAGAAAGCAATCAATGAACAACTAAGGTGCTGCAACTACGAGTTGATGCTTTTCATCTCTCTCCCTTCCTGTCTGTCTCTGTCTATCCCTCTATCTCTCTCTCTCACTAAAAGAAAAGAAAAGAAAAGAAAAAAAACCCATCGGTCCTACAGTCCCTTTTGTTAGACTGGCCACAGGGTCTTACATCAGTGAAAGACCTGCAATGACCCTTTACTCTATTCAATGTAGTCTGTCATTTAAAATTTTTAGAACTCACTGTGCAGCAGACATTCCCTTAGGCTTTATAGAAGGTGCAGTGAACAAGATGTGTATAATTTCTCTTCAAGGACATTATGGTATGTGGCATGGAGGCAAATCGATTTACTACATTTTGGCCCCACAGTTTTCAGGAGCTCCGGGTGGTGAGTCAGGAACTCTGAGTTCCATTGGGACTCTGACAGGGACACCCTACTCGAAGTTCCTCCAGAAAGTTCACGTTCCAGGCTTTCATTTTTTTTTTCTAGAAACTTCTATTGCATCAGCACTTCCCAGATACTAATGAGACAGATGTTCAGGGTCTTTCACAAAACTGAAAATGGAGGCATGAGTAAACAGATTGTGCTGCTTTGTATGGTGCCACCTTAGGAGAGAAATCAAACTTGTGGGCTTCTCGCCCGTTTGTTCAAAATGTGACGACCAGGAAAAATAGAGGAGTGAGCAGGAGGGTCTCTTCCCTTCTAAGCTCTGCTCAAGGTTTTGTCTTCATGTGTCCAGGGGAGAGTCACGTGGGCATGGAGAAGACTTGACCTAAAACTAGGTTATTGATCACGAGGAGATTAGAACGGGTGTATATTGGGGCCCATGGTGGAAGTCAAAGAGTAAGACAGCTTCGGGTTCCAGTGGGATTTGTGTCCTTAGTGAATACGGGGCAGAGACACAGCCAATTTTTGTGAGCACACACAGGAGGGTCTTTGCATTTAAACACTCAGCACCAGGAGACCCTCTCTATGTGTGATTCCCCTAATTTTTCAGCATCACACACTGCAATTCATTGAAAATATTTCTTGTTGTTGAGTTCAAGTCCCCCAAATCCCAACAAAAATACGAACAGACAACCTGAGAATGTTACTCCCTCATTAATCTTTTTTTAGTAAGAGAGAAAGAGAGAGAGACAGACAGACAGACAGGAAGGGAAAGAGATGAGAAGCATCCACTCATAGTTGTATCACTTTAGTTGTTCATGGATTGCTTATCATTTGTACCTTGACTGGGGTGGGGAGAGGACACCAGCTGAGCCAGTGACTCCTTGCTTAAGCCAGCGACCTTGGGCTCAAGCCAGCGACTTTGGGCTTCAAGCCAGTGACCATGAGATCATGTCGTTATCCCATGCTCAAGCCGGTGACCATGTGCTCAAGATGGTGAGCCTACACTCAAGCTGGGGACCTTGGGATTTTGAACCCAGGACTTCAGTGTTTCAGGTTCTAATTAATTCTCTCTGGTTAACCAACAGTAACAACAACGTCTGAATGTGTTACTTTTTCTCATGGCACATGGTACTTTTGAGCTGTGATTAAGTCTACTCTGGTGACAATGGAGTAGCTGGTACAGGGTTGTCATCATGACATAGAAAACTGTAGGTAATACTTGTCAGACACTAGACACAAGGCCATGAAAGGCTGAGATTCATGGGAGAAGGAACCAAGCGAGTTGGGCCCCCTGACCACCCACGTTCTGCCCGTGGACTATCTCTCATCTATACTGTAGTGGAGAGAATACGACCCAAGCAAACTAGTCATGCTGAATGGAGGAGACAAACTCACACCGTGGGGCAGCCATGGTGACTGGGATTGTCAGAGTGGGACATCAGGAAAGAGAGAGGGGTCTGCAGACGCTGCCTCGGATAAGGGTCAGAGTCCTCTTTGAACCCACGGCACCATCAGGGATCACCAGACACATCGAACCAGGGGGCCACGATTGCCACCAGCTTATCAGCACCCCTGGGGACTGTGAAGATGGATTGGAAATGAGTGGGAAAAATTGTGTGCGGTTTTTTTTTTTTGTTTTTTTTTTTCTGAAGCTGGAAACGGGGAGAGACAGTCAGACAGACTCCCGCATGCGCCCGACCGGGATCCACCCAACACGCCCACCAGGGGGCGACACTCTGCCCACCAGGGGGCGATGCTCTGCCCCTCCTGGGCGTCGCTCTGTTGCGACCAGAGCCACTCTAGTGCCTGGGGCAGAGGCCAAGGAGCCATCCCCAGCGCCCGGGCCATCTTTGCTCCAATGGAGCCTTGCTGCGGGAGGGGAAGAGAGAGACAGAGAGGAAGGAGAGGGGGAGGGGTGGAGAAGCAGATGGGCGTTTCTCCTGTGTGCCCTGGCCGGGAATCGAACCCAGGACTTCTGCACGTCAGGCCAACACTCTACCACTGAGCCAACCGGCCAGGGCCAATGTGTGCGTTTTATCCAGTGGGGAACGTAGAATAAAAAGCCCTGCTTCTCCCCAAACACAATGGAGCCCTAATGAAAATGAAAAGCTGCTTTGAAAGCACTGAAGGGAAAAAAAATCAACACAACCCTTAATCTAGATCTGGGAACATCTTCCTTCAAAAGCGTGTAGGTGGGACACAAAATTGAGACTCATGGACATAGATAAGAGTGCAGTGGTTACCAGGGGGAGGGAGATGTGATGGAGGGGGAGGGGGAGAGGAGGAGGGGAAGGGTATAAAGAGGGATAAATAAATATAAGGTGACGGAGGATGATTTGACTTTGGGTGATGGGCATACAACATAACAGACTGTCCAAATGGTGTGGAGATGTTTACCCAAAATCTATGGACTCTTGCTGATCCATGTCACTCTGTTAAGTTTAATTTTCTAAAACAAACAAACAAAAAGCAAAATATAGTTTTAGAAACATGTGAGCTCAGGGAACCTATGGCTAGAAGCTCTACACTACAGCAAATTCTAAAGGAAGACTTTCAGTCTGGTGGGGGCAGGTTATAATATGTGTCAGAAAGGGAGGAAGGGTCTCAGAAACAGGAAGTGAATAAATATAGGACAGTATTTTCTTTGTCCTTGTAATTAACTTAAAGGACAAGCAAAATAATGCCGTAGATGGTTATCATCATTTATGTAAACCTAAAAATATTATAGGGAGCCTGATCAGGAGGTGGCACAGTGGGTAGAGTGTCAAACTGGGATGCAGAGGACCCAGGTTCAAAACCCTGAGGTCACGAGCTTGAGGGCGGGCTTATCTGGTTTGAGCAAGGCTCACCGGCTTGAGTCCAAGGTCGCCGGATTGAGCAAGGGTCACTTGCTCTGCTGTAGCCCCCCCCCATCAAGGCACATATGAGAAAGCAATCAATAAACAACTAAGGTGCCACAACACAGAATTGATGCTTCTCATCTCTCTCCCTTCCTGTCTGTCTGTCCCTCCCTATCTATCCCTCTCTCTGTCTCTGTCACATAAAAAAATTATGGGGAATTCGCACCTAGAACTCTGGTGGGAAATAAGAACACACTGCCTCACCCAGCTACAAAGTCTGGTTCCCCCTCGCTCAAACTGGAGAAGTCATCCTCCGTCTGCCCAGTTCCATCAGCATTGCCCTCCTGGAGGCCACCCAATACTTGATATTTTTCTCCTTGCCTCACCCTCTTATTTACTATATTTTTAAAAGTAGATGTTACTCATGCAGTATGCCCTGCAGTCTGATACTAAGCTAGGCTCTCAGTAAGCCATATCGTTGCTATCGATACGAACTGAGTGTATATGTCTGTTCTTGCCTTTTCCCGTAGTAGAATCCATAAATTTGTTAGGATGTGGCTTGGGCTCGTCTTAATCACCACCTTCCTCCAAAGCCTTTTACGCAGAGCCTGACACATAACCAGTGCCTAATACCTAAATGTATGAAGAAGAACTTCATGAAAGCCCACGTGCAGTGAGCCAGGTGTTGGGAAGGAAGGACCGCACAGGTGCGTAAACACACCAGTTTCGGGACAGAGAAATGGAGCTTCAGAGACAGTGCACTCGCGATCGACAGACAACCTCTGGAGAGCCAAGGTTGGAATCATAATCATTTCCTGTCATAAACTCATGGCCATTGTACAGAGCTTGGTCCTGGGGCTGTTTCTATTTGTTTGTTTGTTTTTTATCTCCTTTACTCCTAGTTACCCAATATTTTCACATATCTCTAGAGCGTTTTGACACATGCAGCCAAATCAGGGTTAAAGGGTAAAAAAAATGGTAACAGAATAAACTGCAACAATGGCAATAACAATAAAATAAGCGAACCTGACAGAACACAAGCGAACGGATAGAAGTACAGCACAGCATCAGCGCAATAGAAGCTCTTGTGACTTTAGAGTATTTGCATGATAATTTACTACCACATCATGTAAGATGGTTTGAGGGCGTTCCACACAACGTGGATAACATGTTCAGCATCACATGTATTCAGCTGGAATCACATGTATTCAACTGGAATCTCAGATGAGGAAAAGATGCGTCTCTATCACCCAGGGTCACTCAATGTCACAGCTTTCCTTGCAAGCTCCTGAAATTATGCATCGGCGGGCTGTGCATCTACTGAATGGGTAAAACCTGCCCAACGTTGATTCTATCAGGATTAGAGATACCCTTTTGGATTTCAAGTGTTAGTGCTGAAGGCACATTTCCTATGAAACACAGGTGTTGGTTAACCGTGGAGATGCTGTCCCCCGCCCCCGTGGTCCTGTCAATGTTGGGGACCTCAGTGTTGGTGGTACGGCCAGGATCTGTTTACCTACACCCCCAGTGTGCTCTGGAGCAATGCCAGGCAGGTTGTCTGGAGTATGACATTGTACCTCGAAAACAAGCTTCTCTGAATATCTATCTCTCTTTGCCAACTCATGTAGCAATCAGGTGCTGAAACACAAGCATTCAGGTCAGCCTGAGAAGTGATGCAAACCAACCTTGTGTGATTAGCTCACCTTGGCCTTGGACTTGAAGAATGACTTGGGGAAGAACTCAATAGGCAGGTGAGAGCTGTAGAAGCGGGGGTCTTTCTGAGTCTCTATAAGTTCGAGCCCTGTGATTGATTCTATCCACGGCGAACGTTCCCACTTGAGAACAGTCTGGACCCAGCTGGGGTCTCCCTTGGTGTGGATCAGATGGACAATCTCCAGGATCCAATTGGTCCCTAAATCAGGAAGAAGAGAAGAGAGTGTTATCTGCTTCAATTGGACTTTGGATGCCACCCTGACATCTTAAAGACACGGTTCTTTCAGCAGTGTCACCTATGTCTCTGAATTTCTCACCTTGCTTTTTTCTTAGACACCTTCCATTGATCTTTCAATCTTGAAACATTAAACATTTAGTTTCCATTAGACCGTGAGCACCTTCTGAGTTGACAGTATTAGTTTCACATGTACAATGTCGTGATTAGACATTTCTATATCTTACAAAGTGATTACTCTGATAAATCTAGTACCCACCTGGTATCATAAAAAGTTATTACAATATTATCAACTCTATTGCCTATGTTGTACTTTACACCCCTATGACTATTTTTTCCATTTTATTTTATTTTATTTTTTACTTCTGTATTTTTCTGAAGTGAAAAGCAGGGAGGCAGAGAAACAGACTCCGCATGTGCCCGACCGAAATCCACCTGGCATGCCCACCAGGGGGCAGTGCTGTGGCAGTGCTCTGCCAATCTGAGCCGTTGCTCTGTTGCAACCGGAGCCATTCTAGTGCCTGAGGCGGAGACCATGGAGCCATCCTCAGTGCCCAGGCCAACTTTGCTCCAATGGAGCCTTGGCTGCTGGAGGGGAAGAGAGAGCTAAAGAGGAAAGAGAGTGGGGAAGGGTGGAGAAGCAGATGGGTGCTTCTCCTGTGTGCCCTGGCTGGGAATTGAACTCAAGACTTCCACATGCCAGGCTGATGCTTTACCAGTTAGCCAATCAACCAGGGCCCCCTGTGACTATTTCATAACTGCCCATTTGTACTTCTTAAGCCCTTCCCCTTTTTTCATCCAGTACCCCAAACTCCCTCCCATCTGGCAGCCATGAAAACATTTTCTGTGCGTGGAAGGTTTGTTTGTTTGTTTAGATTCCACATATAAGTGAAATCATATGGCATTTGTCTTTCTCGGTCTGACTTATTTCACTCAGACAATGCCCTCTGGGTCTTTCCATGTTGTTGCAGATGGCAAGACTACATTCTTTTTTATGGCTGAGTAGTAGTCTGTTATATATATGCACAACTTCATTATCTTCTGATGTCTATTGATGGACACTTAGGCTGTTTCCATATCTTGGCTATTGTAAATAATGCTGTAATGAACATGTGGGTGTGTATGTCTTTTTGTATTAGTGATTTGGGTTTTTTATATGTATATATAAATACCCTAAAGAGAAAGCGCTGGATCTTTCTTTGTCTCTTGTTATAGCCTTTGCTTTAATATTTGTTTTGTTTGGTATCCTGGCTTTAAAAAATTTCTTTAAGTATACTGCTCACAGAAATTAGGGGATATTTCACAATGAATATGAAGCTATAAGATATCCCCTAATTTTTGTGAGCAGTATATCTTAAACTTTACATATTGCTACCCCAGCTTTTAAAAAAATTTTCATTTACATGGAACACCTTTTTTCATGTCTTTACTTTTAGTCTGAGTGTGTCTTTAGATCTGGAATGGGTGTCTTGTAAACAGCATGTATATGGGTCTCATTTTCTTATCCATTTAGCTACACAATGTCTTTTGATTGGAGCATGTAATTCATTGACATTTAAAAGTAATTATTGATAGGTATGTAGCTATGGCCATTTTATCATTTATATTTATGTTCTTTTTTTCCTTCTTTTTAAAAATGTATCTTTAATATTTCTTGTAATACTGGTTTGGTAGTTTTAGCTGTTTCTTGTCTGGGAAGCTCTTTTTCTTTCTTTCAATTATAAAATTATAATAGCCTTGTTGGGTAAAGTAGTAGTCTTGGTTGTAGGTCCTTGCTTTTTTTTTTTAATTTATTTATTAAATTTAATGCAGTGACATTGATAAATCAGGGTAGGTCCTTGCTTTTCTTTCTTTCTTTCTTTCTTTCTTTCTTTCTTTCTTTTTTTCTTTCTTTTTTTTTTTTTTTTTTTTTTTTTTTTTTTTTTTGTATTTTTTTGAAGCTGGAAACAGGGAGGCAGTCAGACAAACTCCCGCATGCGCCCAACTGGGATACACCCAGCATGCCCACCAGGGGGCGATGCTCCACCCATCTGGGTGTTGCTCTGTCACAACCAGAGCCATTCTAGCGTCTGAGGCAGAGGCCATGGAGCCATCCTCAGCACCCGGGCCAACTTTGCTCCAATGGAGCCTTAGCTGCGGGAGCGGAAGAGAGAGACAGAGAGGAAGGAGAGGGGGGGGGTGGAGAAGCAGATGGGCGCTTCTCCTGTGTGCCCTGGCTGGGAATCGAACCCGGGACTCCTGCACACCAGGCCGACGCTCTACCACTGAGCCAACCGGCCAGGGCAGGTCCTTACTTTTCATCACTTTGAATATTTTGTGCCAATTCCTTCTTGCAAAGTTTCTGTTGAGGACTCAGCTGACAGCATTATAGGAGCTCCCCTGTAGCTAACTAACTGCTTTTCTTTTGCTACTGTTAGGATTCTCTCTTTGTCTCTAACCTTTTGCATTTTAATTATAATATGTCTTGGTGTGGACCTCTTTGGGTTCATCTTGTTTGGAACTCTGTGCTTCCTGGACTTGTATGTCTATTTCCTTCACTAGGTTAGGGAAGTTTTCTGTCATTATTGTTATCTTTTTATTATTAAGTGAGAGGCAGGGAGGCAGATGAACAGACTCCCACATGCACCCTGACTGGAATCCACCCGGCAAACCCCCTACCAGGTGATGTTCTGACCATTTGGGTGGGGCTGCAGCTCTGTTGCTCAGCAACCAAGCTATTTTTAGTGCCTGAGGCAAGGCCATGGAGCCATCCTCAATGCCCAGAGCCAAGTTGCTCAAATTATTTGAGCCATGGCTGTAGGAGGGGAAGAGAGAGAGAAAGAGAGAGAGAGAGAGAGAAGGGGAAGGGGAATGGTGGTGAAACAGATGGGCACTCTCCTGTGTGCCCTGACAGGGAATCAAACCCAGGACTTCCACAGGCCAGGCCAATGCTCTACCACTGAGCCAAGTAGGTTTTCAATTCTTTACTCTCTCTGTTTTCTTTCTGACACCCCCATGATGTGAATGTTGGTTCACTTGAAGTTGTCTCAGAGGCCCCTTAATTATTCTCATTTTGGGGGGGTTCTTTTTTCTCTTTGTTGTTCTGATTGGTTTTTCTGCTTTATTTTGCAAATCACTGATCTGTTCCTCTGCTTCATCTACTCTACTGTTAATTTCCTTTAACATTGTCTTCATTTCAGTTATTGTGTTTTTCATTTCTGACTGGTTCTTTGGTATATTTTTTATCTCTATTTTTATCTTCCCTATCTCTTTGTTGACGTTCTTACTCAGTTGAGCTACTCTTCCCCTACATTCATGAAGCATCCTTACAACCTGTCTTTTGAACTCTCTATCTGGTTGACTGCTTGTCTCCATTTTGTTTATATTTTTTTCTGAAGATTTGTTTTGTTCTTTCATTTGGGATATTGTTCTCTGTCTCCTCATTTTGGCTGTCTGCCTTCATTTGTTTCCATGTATTGGGTTGAGCTGCTACATCTGCCAATCATGAGAGAGTGGCCATGAAGTAGGTGCCCTGTGGGTCCAGTAGTGCAGCCTCTCTAGTCACCGAGGACCGGTGTTCCAGGTATGTCCCTTGTGTGGGTTGTGTGTGCTGTTCTTCTGTAATGAAGCCTTGGTTGATGTTAGCACGTTAATGGGCGTGATGGACCGTTCAGTCTGATTAGCTGTGAGGAGTCGCTATGACTACAGTGGAGGAGCTGTTGTGTAGGAGTCGTCATTAAGGGGGCAGGATTTGCTTTAGTGGCAATCTGGTGCCTGCCAAGTCGGCCCTTTGAATGTGCTGGTGTGAATATAGTTAAGTGGTTCTGGTGTGATCAGCTACTGCATGTTCACTGTTCAAGGCCTTCTGGCAGGAGCTACAATGTGAGATGCCAACAGCTGCCAACTAGGTTGGGCTGGAAGCTCCCTGGTAGAGGCAAAGCTGTGAACCTAGCTGGGCTGCCATTACTTCCAACCTTGGAACCACTTAGCAAGAGGCATAGGGCATGCTGAGGCCAGATGCTGTTTTCTTTTGGTGGGTGGGTGAGGGGTGTTGTGAACCTTTGAGAGGTTTTAGGAAAGTCCACAGCATGAGCCCTGACTATCTATTTGTGGAAAAGAGCCCTAGAAGTGACTTGGGTGAGCTGGCAGGTTGGGTGGGGCGTAGGGACCTCAGAGAATTACCAGAGTGAGGTGAATTGTGTGAGTCCAATTGAAGGAGACTCTGATAATGTGATTGCCTGTGCCTTTAGGGAGAGAGCTCAATGAAGGAACAATGGCCTCTCCTAGAACTTTTGCCTGGGAGAAAGCTGCCTTTCCCACCCTTTCTCTAATACCAGGCAATTTGGTTCCTCCTTGTGTGTCTCTGAGACTTTTCAAGTTGCTGGCCCCACTACGGGAGCTAAAAGGAGTGAATCCAAGTAAGTGTCTGCCTGGGTCTTTCAAAAGGAACACCTTGGGACTCTGGCAACACCCTGTCTCACTAAGCCACTATCCCCAATGGTTTTTATAGGCAGAAGTTATGGGGATTCTCTATTTGGCACTGGAACCCTGGGCTGGGGGGCCTCATGTGCAAGTGGGTCCCCTCAATCCTCTGGGGGGACCTTCAAAGCTGAGATATTCCTCCTAATTTTTATCCCACCACAGGCTGGCGTGGCACTTGGCTATTTCACATCTCTACCCCTCCTACCAGTCTTGATGTGGCTTCTTCTTTATATCCTTAGATACAGGATTTCTGTTCAGCTAGATTTTAGGAAGTTTCTTTAAAAAAATTTTTTTTAATGTATTGATTTTGGGGAGAGAGGAAAGGAGGGAAAGAGGGAAGAAGGGAGGGAAAGGAAGAGAGAGCGAGTGAGAGAGAAAAAGAGAAAAACATTGATCTGTTCCTGTATATGCCCTGACCAGGGATCAAACCAGCAATGTCTGAGCTTTGGGAAGATGCTCTAACCAACCAACCTATCCAGTCAGGGCCAAGACGTTCTTAATGATGGTCATTCTGTAATTTATTGGTAATTTTAATGTGATTTTATGAGGAGACAAACACAGTGTTTTAACTACTCTGCCATCTTGACTGGAAGCCAATCTGTCTATTCACTAATAACCTTTATTTATTTATTTTATAATTATTTTTATTTAAATATAGTTGGTATACAATCTTATACTATTTATATTTGTTTCAGGTATACAATAGAGTGATTCAACATTTTCATACCTTATACTGTGATCACCTTAATAATTCTAATAACTATCTGTCACCATGTAACCTGAGTAATAATATTGTTTACTATATTTCCCTTCCCGTTTTCCTCCATTCCCCCACCCCCTCCCTTCCGGTAATGATTTCTTTTCTCTATGTTTCTAGAGTCTCTTTTGATTTTTTGTTTGTCTGTTTTGCTTTTAGATTCTACATATAAGTAAAACCATATGGTATGTGTCTTTCTCTGCCTGACTTCTTTCACTTAGCATAATAACACTCTAGATCCATGTTGTTGCAAATGACAAGATTTCTTGCTCTCTGAGAAGGAAGACCTAGAGAGGAAAATGCTCAGCCACTTGCAACCATCTGCTTTTGCCTTTGAGTGAGCAAAGAGGACTCATTGCCTACAACTCACGCAGCCCCAAGTAGCCTTGAGGGGGATGCCCCCCAATCAGAGATGCCGGCAGTTTTGCTACACTGAATTACTGAAATTCTGAGTCAAGTAGAGCAATGGCTTACTTTATAGACATTTCATTATAAAACAAAAATAAGTCCGCATATGTTAAGATGTGTTTGTCAAGAATTCTGTCACACACAGCCATTGACAGCTGCGCTTCTATACTTTGCACCCTGGAATTTAGTATATGGTCCAAAGTGTAAGTGTTGCAACACTAGAGAGATGCTGCCTAATTCAATGACCACGTCATTTTAAACCCACTGCTTAAATATTTATTTATTTATTTATTTATTTATTTATTTTGGTATTTTTCTGAAGTTAGAAGTGGGGAGGCAGACAGACAGACTCCCACATGTGCCTGATTGGGATCCATCTGGCATGCCCACCAGGGGGCGATGCTCTGCCCATCTGGGGCATTGCTTCGTTGCAACCAGGGCCATTCTAGCGCCTGAGGTGGAGGCCATGGAGCCATCCTCAGCACCCGGGACAACTTTGCTCCCATGGAGCCTTGGCTGCAGGAGCGGAAGAGAGAGATAGAGAGAAAGGAGATGGGGAAGGGTGGAGAAGCAGATGGGCACTTCTCCTGTGTGCCCTGGCTGGGAATCAAACCCAGGACTTCCACATGTCGGGTCAATGCTCTACCACTAAGCCAACCGGCCACGGCCTGCTGAAATATTTCTAAACTTCCAATTCCTCTGTCACTCTCCTAGTCCTAATCAAAGTTGTCAATGGACTCACCTACTGATGTGGCCTTATTAAATCTAATTTGACCAACTGCTCCCTACTTACTCTTGGCTCTTAAAATTCCCTCATCCTAGAGAGCACCTAGTCATCTTTGCTCATACACACCTGTCACCTTGCCATTTACATGCTTTATAGGAATTGACATCGACTTGGGATACTTTTCTAATTTATTCATGAGTTGAAGATTTTAAAGCAATTTTCCATTTAAACACATCTGGTCTCCCCTCCTGCTACTATGCTATCTCCATTCTCTACAATATTTTTTTCAGGTTTCCAACTCTCCTTCAGTATCTTGCAAATCTGGACCCTTCCATGTGTGACCCATCCCGCTCTGTTCTCTCTGCACCTCTGATAAAGCCTCTCTCCTCGACCAGAGGCTAGTCAGACTCCTCTGAGTCACCTTGACCTTATCCTTTTATGTCCATCTTTCTGTGTCAGCAAAGTTCTAGCCAGAGTGCCACGAAACCAGTAATGGAAATTCCCCCACCCTTGATATCTTATCAAGGTCCTGAACCCTCACCCTTGATGTCCAAGTCCTGGGCTTGCCTTAGCAAAGATCTTGTTAGGCTGCTTGGGTAAGAACCATTGAACCTTTGAGGTCTAACTAAATCCTCTTAGTAGCTTTCAATCTACTGAGCCACTCACTCTGCTCAGTGCTTATCTACTATATTCAGTCTCTCCAAGAAAGGGACAAATCCTTTCTTGGCATTTTATCAAGTGCTAGAGTAATTTTTTATTTGACCCCTAAAAATACCACCTTCTCTTGACATCTCGGAGTAGATGGGTCCTTCCGACCAGATCCTTTGATGTCCTATTCCCTTTGCACATCCAACACAATCACCTAATAATCTCTAGGTCTCCTCATAATCTCTATGTCTCTACAATGCCCTGATGCTCACATTGCTTTGTATCATCATTGCCAGAATGACTCCCTCTTTCTGAGTATAAGCTCACTGAGAAACCACACTCATCACCAAAGCAGAGTTGAGTGTGAGGCACAGAAAAGCATCCCAACCCCCACCACCTCAGTTTCTTACCTGACTTTGGGTAAGAAAAGATAACAACGTCGTCATCCCTCACCACAAATTCATCCCTCAAAGACTTCAGGTCTTTAATGGTAGTTGTAGGGAAAGGGATCCCTTCAATCCACAAAAATTCTCCAGCCATTTCCAAACAACAGCCTTCTGACCTGGGTTTGGTTGTGCTGGGCTTAGCAATAGAGAAGGTGGCTCTACTTCCTGGTTCTGATCCAGATCACAAGTACAGAGAAGACCCATCCAAGGTTTCTCTGCGACAATGAAAAGAACTGGAGGGTCACAGTCAGTTGAGGTAATCATTAGCTCACCTGGAATACTTTCTGAGAACCATTGATTGAGTCTGACGCTCTTTAGCCTGCTGCATAATTATCCTTATTTCTTGGACACTCTCCCAGATTATATCGTTAATTATTGACTAAATTATGAAAGCCTTCAATCAAACAGTGTCTATAGAGTCCAGGAAAATAGCAATTTTACTAACAGGAATAGGTTGGTGCATGTACTATATGATCTAGAAAAAAATATGTAAGCCATGTTCACACAGGACTGGAAGTTATTTCTACTTTGATGAAGTAGGTAGGATTTTTAACATTCTTCTAACATGAAATGAGCTGATAATAATTATTATGATGATGATATTTTATTCAGTGAGAGGAGGGGAGGCAGAGAGACAGACTTCTGCATGCACCTCAACCAGGATCCACCCAGCAAGCCCACTAGGGGGCAATGCTCTGCCCATCTGGGGCATTGCTCCATTGCTCAGCAACTGAGCTCTTCTTAGTGCCTGAGGTGGAGGCCATGGAACCATCCTTAGCACCCAGGGCCAATTCACTCCAACTGAGCCATGATTGCAGGAGGGGGGTGGTGAGAGAGAGAGAGAGAGAGAGAGAGAGAGAGAGAAGCAAGAGGGAGAGGGGCGGAGAAGCAGATGGTTGCTTCTCCTGTGTGTCCTGATGGGGAATCAAACCCAGAATATCCACATGCCAGACCCACATTCTACCACTGAGCCAACTGGCCAGGGCCAAAAGTTTAGGTTTCCAACATCGCATATGATACTAGACTAGGAATCCTTTCAAACCACAAAACACATCAGCGCCCACATAAAAGATTGCCTACTAAGGCTGACCTAGTGGTTCCAGCCACAGCAAACTTGGAAATAGGTGGCTCAGCCTCTCGGTGCTGATGGAAGTGTGCTGTGGACACCAGATCTGGGAGCACAGAACACGGAGGCTGGGACAGGACAGTGCACTTCCCTGAGGAGGCCCTGAGGTGTCACCCCTGTGCGAGGGAGGGTGCAATGTATGGCTTCATCATCAGTGACAGTTAGTTGCAGCAAACATTAGCTAAGTCCAAGTACTTTTTGAGGTTCTGTGTATATTTTTAAAATTTTTTAAGTGAGGAGATAGACAGACTCCCGCATGCACCCCAACTAGGATCCACCCGGCAACCACAATCTGGGCTGTTGCTTGAATCAACTGATTTAAACTTAGCACCTGAGGCTGATACTTGGACTAACTGAGCCATTCGCTATGAGAGGGGAAGAGGGAGAGAAGGGAGAAAAGGAGGGGAAGAGAAGCAGATGGTTGCTTCTACTCTGTGCCCTGACTGGGGATCAAACCCAGGACATCTGCATGAGAGGTTGGTGCTCTATTCACTGATCTAAATGGCCATAGCCGTTTCTGTGGATTTTTAATGGTACCCAAAGGTCAATAAACAAATAGAGATTCAAAGAAATGAGGATTTATTTAAATTATTCCAGTCAACTTAATTACCATACTCTCTGGCAACATTTTCCAAAGTCACACAGGTGGTGATTGGCTCTGTTGTGGGCCAGTCCTTTCAAATGGAATGGACAGACAGACCTCCTGCCAAACTGTGACTCTAATAGAAATAGTTTCAATTTCTATAACACCTGATCTGTAAAAACTGTGTAAGCCATGTTAACCCATGACCTAGACAGTTTTCCTAAATATACATGATTAATGACGTTATCATCTTTAACTTTCTTCTAATGTGAAGGCGCTGCTACTCACTTACTTCCATTTTCCTTTTTCCATAAAATTTGGCAGCAGCTGGATTCTGAGATTTGTGGGTTCAGTGTAGCTGACACAAGTCCAAGTGACCCCGGCACGCTGCCAACGTGACAGCTTTGTGTAAGTCTCTGTGTGTCAGAGGAACTTAATCTTTTATTCAGGCTTACTGTTAAGTGCCAGAAATTTGAATGTGTTTTCTTCTAAAATGTCTTTAAAGTAAAGTAAAGTAAAGATAGGTATTATTGTTCAATGTACAAATATTTAACATTTGAAAACAGAGACTAAAGGGTTGATATGCATCTGGGAAATAATCAGTTATTATGTGTCTGTTTAAGGGGGTTGTGTCATGGCTACCATGAGCTCACTGTGCATGCCCAGGTTGGTCATTGGGCCCAAATGGACTGTGAGTGACCATGTGTGTCACCTGGATGCTGTGTGGACAGAATGAGCTACATGGTGCTAGTCACAAAGGAAGTCCATGTAGCTAAATAGTTTGCTGCATATTGGGGCCATTGCCTGACAACAGCATTGTTTTCCAACCATGTCAGAGCAGCGTGGTTGCAAGGGGAAAAGGGTTGGTAAGACGCTACTAGGGGCTCCTACAGTCTGAGAAAATGTCATCTTGGACAGGCAGAGACATTTGCTGCCAACCAACTTGCACAGAACAAGGGAAATCCATCACTGCTCAGTGGAAAGGGCCCTGCCTCTCTCTGCAGGACAGGATACCCAGCAACTCCTTGGAGCTTTCACAAGCTGACATTGCTACAACAACCATGCAGCATGATGCTGCTGTTGATCTGCCTTATGCTACAGGCAGTCTTTATGAAACACCCCCATTCATTCAAGAAAGGGTAAAAAAATTGAGTTACTTTCCTGTAGCCACCAGGAACTGTGTGAGGAAATGGTAGCGTTTTCCTGCAAGCCATCTCCTTTACAAGGGGACTGTGTGGCTTCTCATCACCCCACAGGGAATGGAGGACTCCCCTGGAATCACAGTGGACGGCATCTCATGGGCTCTAAGGGGGTCAGTGAAGTCCAGTTTTAACTGACTTCAGATTGTGAACCTGAGGACTGGAATAGAAGTTAGAGTTGGTCAAATAAAAGGTGGGGAGGGGAGTGCGGCTCACAGAAGGAAAGGCTTAGGGGATGCCCCTGATCTGCCTCCACTACAACCCTTTCATCACCCCGACAGAGAATGAGAGAAACAAACATCTCAGTTCAGAGATGGTCTGTGTCCGGGGACTAAGTCCAGCTTGTGCCCAGCACTTGCTGCCTTGTGTGGATTACTGTCGGAACACAGGAAGTGCTTTCCAGATATTTATTTGCTTTTAGTCAATGGTGTGCTGGTAAATATTCAACCAGAGGCTGGGAGTTGAGTGAAGCCTTGCCTTATAGTACTTGCCTCATATCCACAGTGTAAATACTCCCATCAGGAAGGAGTCTAATCGATCAATGAATGTGGATTTTGGAAGAAATGTGCAATAGCATTACAACACATAACATTTCCTCCATACAGACCCAATACGTACAAGCAAATAACCTCAGGAACATTGCTAATCACACAAAAAGTAAAATGATACATGGCCCTGGATAGTTTGCTCAGTGGTATAGCATCAGCCTGGCGTGTGGAAGTCCCTGGTTCAATTCCCAGTCAGGGCACACAGGAGAAGCGCCCATCTGCTTCTCCACCCTTCCCCCTCTCATTTCTCTCTCTCTCTCTTCTCCTCCCCTCCTGCAGTCATGGTTCGATTAGAGCAAGTTGGTCCCGGGCACTGAGGATGGCTCCATGGTCTTCACCTCAAGTGCTAAAATATGGCTCCAGTTGCAATGGAGCAAGGGCTCTGGATGGGCAGAACATCGCCCCCTAGTGAGCTTACTGGGTGGATCCCAGTTGGGGCACATGCAGCAGTCTGTCTCTGCCTCCCCTCCTCTCTCTAAAATAATAACTAACTAAATAAAGTGATACAGTAATTAGGAAGGGATCAATTTGGAGTATTGATTAGCTTTGTTTTCCAAAAACTCAATTGATCGTTAAGTTTATTTAGTTTAATTTATGATGGTGGCTGTGTTTAGCAACAGACTCACAGAATTCCTAAAATATTACCCACAGGCTGATGCCAGCTCTCTCCAGATGTGCCCAGTTTATTTCTCTCTTGCTGTGATCTCCCCGATGTCAGGGCTATCTTCTTATTTGACATATTATATGTGGTCACTGCTCTGATTGCAGAAGGAGAGTTCCCTAAAGAGACTAACGACAGGTTAAGTGCTTTAATAGAGACAAGAAAAATGTTCCCAAAATGCAAAGAAGCAACCAACACACTCTGAAAAGAAAGGGTCTGGAGGAGACTGTAAAGGCACTAACACCTGAGCCTCATCTGAGAGAAGGCAAGTGAGCTAGCATCAAGACTGCTGAGGGGAGGAGGGCACTTAGCATGAAGAGAGAATGAAAGACCTGCCTAATGAGGATGGATCCCTGGCCTCCGCCTTAGGCGCTAAAAATAGCTGGGTTGCTAAGCAGTGGAGAAACACCCCAGAAGGGCAGAGCAACGCCCCCTAGTGGGCTTGTCTGGTGGATTCCAGTCAGGGAGCATGCAGGAGTCTCTCTCTCTCTGCCTCCCCTGCTATCATTTAATTGGAAAAAAAAGTGCCCAGAAAACATGGCCATTCAGATAATTTTGTAAGGATAGGTCAACCAGATGTACTGACTGCATTCCTCCTGGAGGTTGGTTGACCTAGGTGGCTGGTCAGGCAGCCTGTGCTTGGTGGCTAATTGTAGCACAGTGAGGTTGATGGCCTACTCTTGGCACCAGCAAAAGCCAAAGTCTCGGGATGAGGTGAACTGGGAAGAGGAAGGTTTGCCTGTTAAGAATTAGCTAGTTGTTTAGTAAATGCCTGTTGAATGAACAAATACATTTTGTTAAATAGTTAATAATACCAGCCATTCATGGATGCTTGTAAAATGCTTAATTAGTTAATTTACTTATTTATTGAGAGAGGCAGGAACATGGAGCTGCTCCTGTGTGTGCCCTGACTGGGGGAATCAAACTGGTTCGCCTCTGCACTCCAACCAACTGAGCTATCCGGCCAGGACTTTATTATTTTTTTAAATTTATTGATGGATTCTTAGAGAAACAGAGAGAGGAAGGGAGAGAGAGGAAGGGGGAAGGGAAGCTTTTATTTGTTGTTCCACTCAGTCGCGCACTCACTGCTTGCTTCCCCATGTGTACCAGTTAGGCGCATTCTGGGTCTGCATACCCTGCACAGCAGCACTTTCCTGGCAACCTGGGGTGGCTTCCTATGTTGTCACAATCCCCATGGCTCTTGAGGCTTCACACCAACCCACTCTGTCCCTCCCTGTCACCCTATCTGGCCCCCACCAGAGTTGAGTTTCAAAAGTCCCCCGCTTAAAATCAATACCCTATAGGGCTCAGAGGAGCAAGTGGAAGATTTGAGCATGAGGTGACACCAAGGCCGTGCTGCCCAACCACTAGAGAGTGCGCAAGTACTTACCACCGTCAAACAGCTCTCAGCAAAGCAGGTCACCTACTGAGAGGTGTGTGCACTACCTGCTGGGCGCTTGGAGTGTTCCTTTCTCAAGTCCTCACAAGTGCACGGGAGCGGTGCCCTCCACGTGGACGACGAGGGAAGTGAGGCTCAGAGAGCTAGGCAACCACTCAGTGTCCCATTTATAAGACAGAAGTGATGTCTCAGTGAGAGAACTACAGGTCACGTGCTGAGTTGTGTGAGCTCAGCAAGCGGCCTTTGGTTGTTTTGTTTTCACTGTTGCATGGTAGTTATTATTATTATTTGTATTTTTCTGAAGTGAGAAGCGGGGAGACAGAGAGACAGACTGCCGCATGCGCCCCATTGGGATCCATCAGGCAAGCCCACTAGGGGGCGATGCTCTGCCCCTCTGGGGTGTTGCTCAATTGTAACAGGAGCCATTCTAGTGCCTGAGGCGGAAGCCATGCAGCCATTCTAGCCTGGGGCCAACTTTGTTCCAATTGAGCCTTGGCTGCGGGGGGGGGGGGGCGGGGGGGGGACGACAGAGAAAAAGGAGAGGGGGAAGGGTGGAGAAGCAGATGGGCACTTCTCCCGTGTGCCCTGACTGGGAATCAAAACTATACCATTTCTTTAAAAAGAAATAAAAGAAACTGGCAAAGCATTGAAGTCCCAGGTTCAAAACCCTGAGGCCAATGGCTGCAGTGCAGGGTCACTAGTTTGAGTGTGAGATCATCAACATGATCCCATGATCGCAGGCTTGAGCCCATGGTCTCTGGCTTGAGCCCAAGATCGCTGGCTTGAGCAAGGGGTCACTTGCTCTGCTGTAGCTCCCAGGTCAAGGCACATGTGAGAAAGCGATCAATGAACAACTAAGGTGCCGCATCTAGGAGTTGATTTGTCTTTCCCTCCCTCCCCCCCCAAAAAACAACAAAACAAACAAAAAACTGGCACAGCACAACCTGGACCTGCCGGGTGTCCCACAATTCAAGTCAGTTCTGACACCATCTACCTGGAGGCAAGACCAGGTCCCACAGGACTGCCCCACCCTCCCCACTTCAGACACCAGTTGCCAATCCACGTTGTCACCTGAGCTTCTGACAGATTGGCTATGGAGCCAAGGCCCCCCATGAGCCCCTCCTGGGGTTTAACTTGCTAGAACAGCGCACAGATCTCAGAACATGTTCCTCACTAAATCACTGCTTAGTATAAAAGGTAACTCACAAAGAGCCAGATGGAGGAGGTGGATGGAACAAGGGATGTGGCATTTCCATGGACTTCTGGGAGGTCACACCTCTCTCCGCAGTCCCCAGGTGTTCATCAACCCGGAAGCTCTCTGAAGCCCTCCTTTTGAGTTTTTAAGGAGGCCTCCATTTGTATATGATTATGTCATTGACCACCGCAGATGGATTTTCAACCAGGTCTCTGGCTTCAGAGGAACGTCCCAGAGTAGCACCCTCACCTCCTTGACCCTCCGCAAGATGACGAGGCACCAAAGGGCCCGTGACCTATGAACTTACACTGTGACGCTAACACCTCAGGTTCGGCTCCAAAGAGGCTAGCTACTCAGCTGGACAAAATAAGGCTTTCTAATGTATTTTTCAAATAGGGGACATAAGGAGGCCTCTGCAGAAAACGTAGACTTTCTTCCCCAAATCCCACCACCCCGGGTTTCGGAGACACACCGAACTAGGCGGGCATCAACACCTACCCCCATATGTTTAGGGAAAGAAAGCTAGCCGGTCTTTGCGTTTTGGGGGACACTGGGCTTAGGTTGTCCTACCCCAGAAGACCCTCCCACACACTGTACTACACGCAGGCGTGGGGGCGGAGGGGGCTAGTCCCAGGGTCTCCTCAGGTAGGGGCTCCGCACCAAGGTGTCGTTGCGCGCCTGGTCTCCCTTTCCCCGGCGGGTGCCCTCCCCACTGCGCCCCGGGCACAAGCGTGTGTCCCGCGGTGCTGCGCCGGGTGCCCAGGTGCGCGCACTGACTGAAAGGCCTGTGCCCGCAACGGTGGCACTCTCCACGGGCCCCTTGCCCCAGTGCGCGCGTAGGTGCTGCTCCAGGTGGGGGCGCTGGGTGAAGGTCTTTCCACTGGCAGGGCATCCAGGGGCCTTTCGCTGGTGGGGGTGCTCGGATGCTGCAATCTCGCGACGACCACCGCACCTGCACCTTCAGGTATGCGCCAAGAGCGCGCGCAGGCGCTGTGCGCGCGCGCACGCTACGTTTGGCTTCTCAGGCGTGTCCCCCTCGCGCACCCGCAGGACTCATGGGTAAAGGAGGTTTTCCCACTATCGCTGCGCTTGCCGAGTTTCTTCCCCAGGTGGTTGAGCAGGTAGGTCCCAGAGCTGCCGGAAGCAGCTCTTCCCGCGGAGCTTTCCCGGGTGTGGGTCCTCCCAAACCCCCAACGCGGATGGCCTTTGTCCTCGGGGAGCCAGTTCCGCAGAGGGCGGCTCCTGTCCCTGCGGTGGGCCCTGCCTGCAGGCCTCTTCGGGGGCTCAGGGCCCTGAGTGACCTCCACGGTGTCCTAGGGGGTTTCCTCTCCAGGAAGGTTGTGGTTATGGTGCTTCCAACGAAGTCACTCCAGTAGAAGGGATTTGAAAAATGCACTTGGTTTCCAAAAAGAAAACAAGAAGATCTGTTTTGGAGTGAGCGTTCCCCACTCCCCGCCGTAGCTTAACTCAAGGAGGGCCTGGGCTCTGGGGTTAAACCCTCCCCTCAAACAAGTGTATCCCAGCTCCACCTCCGGACGCCCCAGGGACTCGGTGATGCCTCAGCTCTCCATCTGGAAAACGACTGGAATTCCTGCATCTAAGGGCGCCTATCCCATCATAGAAGGGTGGAGGAGGGAGCACTCCACCCCATGACCTCATTCAAACCCAATCACTGCCCAAAGGTCCCCCTTCCAAATCTATCGCATTGGAGATTGGGCTTTTTTTTTTTTTTTTAAATATTTATTTATTTATTTACAGAGACAGAGAGTAAGTCAGAGAGAGGGATAGACAGGGACAGACAGACAGGAACAGAGAGAGATGAGAAGCATCAATCATTAGTTTTTCATTGCGCGTTGCAACACCTTAGTTGTTCATTGATTGCTTTCTCATATGTGCCTTGACTGCGGGCCTTCAGCAGACCGAGTAACCCCTTGCTGGAGCCAGCGACCTTGGGTTCAAGCTGGTGGGCTTTTCCTCAAAGGAGATGAGCCCGCACTCAAGCTGGCGACCTTGGGGTCTCGAACCTGGGTCCTCTGCATCCCAGTCCAACGCTCTATCCACTGCGCCACCGCCTGGTCAGGCGAGATTGGGCTTTGACGTATGGACTTGGGGGGTGGGGGACACAAACCTTCAGTCCACGGAACCACAGAATGCCAGCATTGTCTGGGGAGAGGCAAGACATTGGAGTCTTCCCCAGCTGTTAGTTGAGGGAACAGGGTGACCTGACAGTTAGTTGAGGGGAAAGGGTTGAGTTACTGAATCAAGTCAAAGATGGAACAAGCAAAGACCTCTTTAGGATGTAGGAACAAAACAAATGAATGAATGTCATAGCAGCATGGATCAGCCCCAAACACCTGAAGCATCTCCAGAGCTGCCTGGGATATACAACCCAGACTGAGAACCCGTGAATGTACAAAGTGTACTTTTTATTTTTTGTATTTTTCTGAAGTGAGAAGCAGGGAGGCAGGCAGACAGACTCCCCGCATGCACCCCACTGGGATCCACCCAGAATGCTCACTAGGGGGCGATGCTCTGCCCATCTGGGGAGTTGCTCCGTTGCAAGTGCCTGAGGCAGAGCCCATGGAGCTGTCCTCAGCGCCGGGGCCAACTTTGGTCCATTGGAGCCTTGGCTGCAGGAGAGAAAGAGAGAGACAGAGAGAAAGGAGAGGGGGGAAGGGTAGAGAAGCAGATGGGCACTTCTCTTGTGTGCTTTTTAAAAATTGTTTGATTTTAGAGAAACAGAGAGAGGGGGAGAAGCATTCATTTGTTCCACTTAGTTGTGCATTCATTGGCCGCTTCCCACATGTGCCCTGACCCTGGGATGGAATCCGCAACCTTGGCCTTTCTGGATGACGCTCTAACCGACTGAACTAACCTACCAGGGCCCAAAGTGTACCTTTAAAATGCAGCTTCATTGTACGGCCCCTCATGGATAGCCACTACCACTTGCATAAACACAGTCCTAACAGTAAATACGATGGAAAGAGATACAATCCGATACAGAAGAGGTTGGTAAAACTTAGGTGTTACACATATACTTACTCCCTCGCTAATGATAAAGCCTCAAAAAGAACTGAAAAAAAAAATTAACTTTCTGAGCCAATCTGGCAGATCCACACACTGAACCCCAGAGGGGGTGGGGCACTTGCCCAAATCCCAAAACATAAATAAAGGCGTCAGCATCGGACTGATCATTGTGTACAGGGCCCTGTCCTAGGTCTCCTTAAATGTCATTTAAAAAAATTTTTTTTTAGTTTTAAGACTTTTTCATTGATTTGAGAGAGAGAAAGAATGAGGGAGAAGGAAGAGAGAGAGAAGCATCAACTCGTTCCACCTATTTGTCCCTTGATTGCCTCTCCTATGTGCCCTGATTGGGAATCAAACCTGCGACCTTGATGCTCCAGGACCATGGTTTATGCACTGATCTACCCGGCCTGGGCTGGGCTCTTTAAACTTCATAACAAGGATACCAGTCAGGTTCTAGCACAGTGGTAGTCAACCTAGTCCCTACTGCCCACTAGTGTGCATTCCAGCTTCCATGGTGGGCAGTAGCGGAGCAACCAAAGTATAAATAAAAAGATAGATTTAACTATAGTAAGTTGTTTTATAAAGATTTATTCTGCCAAACTTAGTGAAAATCCGACATAAAGTACTTGGTATGGCCTGACCAGGCGATGGCGCAGTAGATAGAGCATTGGACTGGGATGCAGAGGACCCGGGTTCGGGACCCCAAGGTCGCCAGCTTGAGCACAGGCTCATCTGGCTTGAACAGAAAAAGAAAAAGCTCACCAGCTTGGACCTAAGGTCGCTGGCTTGAGCAAGGGGTTACTCGGTCTGCTGAAGGCCTGTGGTCAAGGCACATATGAGGGGGCAGTTGATGAACAATTAAGGTGTCGCAACGAAAAACTATCTGTCCCTCTCTCTGACTCTCTCTGTCTCTGTTAAAAAAAAAAAAGTACTTGGTATGCAATTATTATTATGTGCTTTAACTTGCTGTAACTCTGCTTTATAAATTTTATAAAGTTAAGTTACTTTCCTACTTATAAATCACCATTACTGTGGAACCGGTGAGTGGTTAGAAAATTTTACTACTAACAGAGATACAAAAGTGGTCTAAAAAGTAGGTATAAAAAGGTTGACTACCCCTGTTCTAGCATCATCTTCATTTTTAGATTAGGAAACTGTGGCACGGAACGTGTGTACTTTGCCTGAGGGTCCCAGAACTAGGAAGGGGCACAGAAGGAGCTCCACGTATCATTTCACCAAAGGGGAGACCCAGGCCCAGAATGGGTGACAGGATGGGCGAACTGAAAGAGGGGGTGGGGTTCAGAATGAAACCTCCCCCCCACCCCTGGGAATCTGTTGTATGCCAGAGAGAAGGGTTGTTACCATGGAGACTAAGCATCTCATTAGGACACTGGTGAGGAGGGGTTGGGGGGGGATAGAGGGATACTTGGGGGGGGGGGTGCACTCACTTCCGTTTCAAGCAGGCAGAGTGGCTTCTCCACTAATCAGAATTCCTCTTCCGCCTGGGCCTCTTCTCCTTCCTCCCACTTCCAGCGTCCCCGCTGTCTCTAAGGCAACCCTCCAGAGCAGCGCAAAGACTTCTGGGTGTCGTAGGCTCAAAGAAGCAGAGAAACGGAAGGAGTACTTGTTCATAAAGAAAAACAAAAAAGATGCCTGGGCCCTGGGCAGTTGGCTCAGTGGTAGAGCGTTGGCCTGGCGTGCAGGAGTCCCGGATTCGATTCCCGGCCAGGGCACACAGGAGAAGCGCCCATCTGCTTCTCCATCCCTCCCCCTCTCCTTCCTCGCTGTCTCTCTCTTCCCCTCCCGCAGCCAAGGCTCCATTGGAGCAAAATTGGTACGGGCTCTGAGGATGGCTCTGTGGCCTCTGCCTCAGGCTCCCCAGATGGGCAGAGCATTGCCCCCTGGTGGGCATGCTGGGTGGATCCCGGTTGGGCGCATGCAG
Organism: Saccopteryx leptura; assembly: GCF_036850995.1. Lineage (NCBI taxonomy): Eukaryota > Metazoa > Chordata > Mammalia > Chiroptera > Emballonuridae > Saccopteryx > Saccopteryx leptura. The sequence goes on along the minus strand of NC_089505.1, from coordinate 81,283,952 downwards.
GAGTCTGTCTTACTGCCTCCCGGTTTCCAACTTCAGAAAAATACCAAAAAAAAAAAAAAAAAAAAAAAAGACGCCTGACCAGGCGGTGTTGCAGTGGATAGAGCATGGGACTGGGATGAGAAAGACCGAGGTTTGAGACCCTGAGGCCACCAGCTTGAGCGTGGGCTCATCTGGTTTGAGCAAGGTTCACCAGCTTCCAAGGTCACTGGCTCGAGCAAGGGGTTAGTTACTTGCTCTGTCTACTGAAGGACCGTGGTCAAGGCACATATGAGAAAGCAATCATTGAACAACTAAGGTGTCAAAATGAAAAAATGATGATTGATGCTTCTCATCTCTCTCTGTTTCTGTCTGTCTGTCCCTATTTATCCCTCTCTGTAAAAAAAAAAAAAAAAAGATTGTGACCCAAGGGCCTACATCCAGAGATGACTTCGTGCAGAGAAAGCACTCGTCAGCGCCATCGCCATCTGTTATTTGCTGGGGAAACAGGAAAGGAGGAGGAGGAGGAGGAGGGAGGTTGCCGCAGAGGCTTCCGGGAGTTGTAGTTCAGCGCGCTGAACCGAAGGAGAGCTGGAAATTCCCCCCATTCCAGGTCCAGAAGTGACCGTCGGGCGACAAGGCTGCTTGCTGATGGCAGTGAAAGTGTCCCCGACGCTGGCGTTCCTTCTTTATGTCCACTTTTCAGGTCCCGCCACAGTGGTTGACCTGTTTGTTTGCAGGCCTTGAATTGGCTGGGGGCTCGATGTCACTTGACCTTACTGAGCGTGGACGGTCACCAAAGCCACACCTTTTGCTTGCTCCCCGCCCCTTGCGTTGTGACGTCACACACACCATGCCTGCCAGGAAACAGTGAGCGCATGCGCCTTGGGGGAGAGGTGGCTGGGCCAGATGCAAGGGTGAGACTCATCTGAGCTGTGGGTTATATGGCTAGAATTATGGGGAGGGAATTAAGGGGGTGGGTCACTTCATAAGTTATATAACTGTCTAACCACCATGTTGTACCCCTGAAAGTAATAAGTAATATTGAGTGTCCATTGTGATTGAAAAATAAAGAAGGTAGAAAATAGGATAATAATGGTATACGGGGGAGCAACTAGCATTGTGCCTGGGTGCCTGCTCTCTGCTCCGAAACTTCCCTGGAATCCGTGAACTCGTTTCTTTTTATTATTCTTTTTGCCCCTAACTGGGTTGGAAAGCTACAGTTTTACGCACCTACATCAATAATAATAATAATAATAATAGAAATGGAATCACCTTAAGATGGATCTGGAGCTGCCTTGCCAGGGGAGCTACCTTGCACGTCTTATGCCTCAAAACTTGGGGTGTTAAAGCAGGGCAAAATAACCTTTGGACTGGGCCTGAAGAAAGACTGTGTCCTGAAAACAACTCTTTGCAAAGATAATGAGAAAGCCTATACATAGTATGACTCCTGGACTGAAAATTCAGAACATTATTCAGAACATCGCTATGTGATGTTATCTGCACCAGGAGCAGTGCCTTCCTTCTGTGGCTGAACTGCCCCCTTCCCCTTCTTCATAAGGACCACTTGCCTTTGTCTCCTAATCCAGAGCTCTGTGTGGGCTTCCGCCTGAATCCATCCATCCCAACTTCTTGCTCTCAAATGAATGGTTGTAGCCTCTTACTTTGAGAGGTCCTTTTACTTTTAGGTTGACACCTGTCTGCAGGGACACTAGGTCACCAGTAGCATTCAGGGGCATGCTGCTTCCCCCTGCCTGCCCCGGGCTTTGATGACAGGCTCTTGCTGCACATTTATTTGGTCAACAGATCATTACTAATGCCCAAAGGTGCCAGTTGCCAAGGAGACAAACAGTTAAACAGCCTAGGTAATGTTTTTAGCAAGGAGACACAAGGAAAGGAAACTGTGCCTGACCAGGCAGTGGCACAGTGGATAGAGTGTTGGACTGGGGCGTGGAGGGCCCAGGTTCAAACCCCAAGGTCGCCAGCTTGAGCATGGGGTCACTGGCTTGCGTATAGGATCATAGACATGACCCCATGGTTGCTGGCTTGAATCCAAAGGTTGCTGGCCTGAAGCACAAAGTTGCTGGCTTGAGAAAGGGGTCACTCTGTTTGCTGTAGCCCCTCTCCCTGTCAAGGCACATATGAGAAAGTAATCAATGAACAAATAAGGAGCTGCAATGAATAATTGATGCTTCTCATCTCTCTCCCTTCCTGCCTGTCTGTCTCTGTCTCTCTCTCTATCTCTTTCACACACACACACACAGAGAGAGAGAGAGAGAGAGAGAGAGGGAGAAAGGAAGGGAACCTGTGCTTTTCAACTTCAATGTTATTGACATTTGGGTCTGATCACTCTTTGCTATGGGGCACTGTCCCTTGTACTGTAGGCTGTTAAGTGGCATATCTGGCCTCCACCTGCTAAATGTCAGGAGCGACACCCACCCTGCCCTCCAGTCATGATGACCAAAATTGTCTCCAGACTCTGACAAATGTCCCCTAGTAGGGCAAAGTCAGTTCCTTGAGTTCCTCTACTCTTCAAGGTGTTGCCCTAAGTGCTCCTTCCTTTGAGTAAGTTGAACACCTGGGAAACTCACCAGCTCCAGTTTAACACTTGACATCTGTGTACGTAAGGGTGGTGAAGGGAGTGGATTTTAAAGGTTCTCATCACAACAAATTGCAACTATGGGAGATGACAGATGTTAACGAGACTTACTGTGATCATCATTTTGCAATATGTACAAATATCCAATCATTATGTTGTACACCAGCAGGTTCCCAAGTTTTCACATCCAGCAAGGAGTGAATCTGAAATTTGGACTCAAGAAACTTGTCCCAAGAGTCTCACCCAAGACTCCAGATCTCCTCGAGTTCCAGCAAGAAACACACAGGCTGAGGAGCTGGGACACTTGGAGCAGCTATCTCTTCAGATCTTATTTCCTCAGTGGGAAATCAGAAATTGTTATATATATATAAAAAATAAAGGCCCTTCCGGTTGCTCAGCGGCAGAACATCGGCCCAGCGTGTGCAAGTCCTGGGTTCAATTCCCAGCCAGGGCACACAGGAGAAGCGCCCATCTGCTTCTCCACTCTTCCCCTTCTCCTTTCTCTCTATCTCTCTCTTCCCCTCCCACAGCCAAGGCTCCACTGGAGCAAAGTTGGCCCTGGGCACTGAGGATGGCTCCATGGCCTCTGCTTCAGTCATTACAATGGCTTTGGTTGCAATGGAGCAACGCCCCAGATGGGCAGAGCTCTGGCCCCTGGTGGGCATGTTGGGTGGATCCCGGTCGGGCACATGCAGGAGTCTGTCTCTCTGCCTCTTTGCTTCTCACTTCAGAAAAATACACACACACAAAAATAGAGCCTTTGGAATGAATAAAACCTTGGTCAAAAGTCAGCTCTGTCACTTGTGTGACCTGGGATACATTATCAAACCCTCTGAGCCATAGTTTCTTTACCTATAAAGCGGGCAGCATAATAGAATCTTCTTCTAGGGTTGTTGCCAGAATTAAGTGATATACATGATTCTGGACACCCCTGCCACCCTACACATCATTAATTCTTCATGTTGGGTGAATGGAACAACCAAGCATTTAGCCATTTCAACACGTGTACATTTTATTATGGAAACAGTAAGGAAGGGATAAGAAAAATCTGGAATAAAAGTTGTGGGGAAAACCCCTTGCAAGTGCTCACTCAGCTACTCTCTGGGCACACCACTTTGTGGCCCTCAGAGACACCTGGCCATACCTCTGGGCAGACGTCTGGGTATTATTCCTCGAAAGACCCTATTTGTTACCCTCCAAATTTGCAGTCCAAGGCACACAGAGATTTCTTGGGAGGTGAGACTATCTGGCATATGGAAGACCTATGAAGGTTGAGCTGAGATGGAGCAGGGTTGCTAGAAAGCACAGCAGGGGTCGTTTCTAAGGAAAGGAAGAAAGAAGAAAAAAATGTATTTGTGCATCAGTTTGCATCCTAGACTACTCTTCTTGCTCACTATGCTCTACTCACTCTGTCCTTCCAGCCCACAGGTTGTCTCACTCCCTAGGACAGACTTCCCTTGATCTCCGTAGGGTGGCTCCTCACCATTACTCAGTACAATTATCTCCTCTTCAGAGAGGGGTTCTTCTAACCAAGCAGTGGAAAGAAGGCACCCTCTCCAGTTCCTTTGTGTCACAGCACCCATCCGAGGAAACTCATGTGATTTAGTGTGCCCCCTGCCCTCCCACTAGAGGGCGACCTCCATGAGCTCAAGGACCTCCTCTGCTGCGGCCCCACTGTACCCCCAGTGTGGCACACTGGAGCACACAGGGTTGGTGCAGGGAGTGAATATATAACGTTCACTCTGGGTGCTAGAGTCCCAGGAAAAAATCACGTGGACTTCTTGCTCCCAGATGGGTTCACAGTCTAGTGTAGGGGTCCACTAACTACAGCCACAGGTTCACTCTAGTTTCCACCCCTTTTATAGTTTTTATTTTATTTGTGGTTAAACCATGTAATACAGAATTTATTTTTTTTCTAACTAATCCAGGATTCATCATAGAGTAGTTGCTTAATAAGAACTTAAGTTGTGCCTGACCAGGCAGTGGTGCAGTGGGTAGAGAATCAAACTGGGATGCAGAGGACCCAGGTTCAAAACCCTGAGGTCGCCAACTTGAGTGCGGGCTCATCCAGCTTGAATGCAGGCTCACCAGCTTGAGCACAGGGTCACTGGCTTGAGCATGGGATCATAGACATGATCCCAGGGTCACTGGCTTGAGCCCAAGGTTGCTGGTTTGGACAAGGGGTCACTCACCCTGCTGTAGTCCCCCAGTCAAGGCATATATGAGAAAGCAATCATGAACAAATAAGGTGCCGCAACAAAGAATTGATGCTTCTCATCTCTCTCTCTTCCTACCTGTCTGTTCCTATCCCTTTCTCTGACTCTCTCTGTCTTTGTCACAAGAAAATGAATGAATAAATAAATAATAAAAACTTAAGTTGCACCTGACCAGGCGGTGGCGCAGTGGATAGAGCGTTGGACTGGGATGCAGAGGACTCAGGTTCGAGACCCCTAGGTTGCCAGCTTGAGCGTGGGCTCATCTGGTTAGAGCAAAAAAAGCCCACCAGCTTGAACCCAAGGTCGCTGGCTCCAGCAAGGGGTTACTCGGTCTGCTGAAGGCCCGCGGTCAAGGCACATATGAGAAAGCAATCAATGAACAACTAAGGTGTCGCAATGTGCAACGAAAAACTAATGATTGATGCTTCTCATCTCTCTCTGTTCCTGTCTGTCTGTCCCTGTTTATCCCTCTCTCTGACTTGCTCTCTGTCGCTGTAAAAAAATAAACAAACAAACCCAAAAAAACTTAAGTTGCTCAATAAAATTTCATTCAGTGAGTTCCTCAATAACTTAAACATAGAATTATCAAACAACCCAGCAATTCCACTCCTAAGGTTGTACCCAAAAGAATGGGAAACAGGTGTTCAATCAAAAACCTGTATACAGTGTTCATAGCAGCACTATTCACAACAGTCAAAAGGTAGAAACAACTCAAATGTCCTTCAACTGATGAATGGGTATACAAAATGTAGTATATCCAGGCAATGGTGCACTATTTAGCCATGTACAAGAATGGACTACTGATATATGCTACAATTTGTATGCACCTTGAACATAGTATGCTAAGTGAATAAAGTCAGACACAAAAGACCACACAGTGTATGGTTACATTTATACAAAATGTCCAAAATAGGTAAATCCATAGAGAGAGAGAGAGAGAGGAGATTAGTGAGTCCCAAGGGGATGGGTGGAGGAACTACTTATGGGGACAGAGCTCCCTCAGGGATGATAATTTTTTTTCTGGAGCTGAATAGTGATGACGGTTGCACAACATTGTGAATGCGCTAAATGTCACTGAAATTTGATGTTATGTGTATTTTGCCACAACTAAAAAAAAGGTAAAATTTACTGATAAAATTAATAAATTAATTCCTCCCACTCTCCAAATCCCTGTCATGTGTGATGCTCTTCACTGGTCACGCCAAATAGTGGCTTGAGACAAATAGTGATGAAGTTGGAACCTTTCAATGCAATTCTGTGATTCTATGGTTGGAATGTCCAAACCCACCTGGGGTTCCCTATTCAAACAGAAGGCAGTTGGGACCATGCCCTCTCCCACCCCAGCAGTGGGCAAGACCCACTTTCCCTGTCATAACATACCTCATGTCCACTTCCGTGCTACAATAGTGGCAGTAACACTGGGAGGTTGATGGAGGAGTGAGCCGGAAACAGAGAAAGACATAGTGCAGGTGAGGGAAGCCACCTTGCCTCCTTCCCTTTCTCCCCATTCTTTCCTTCCTTCATTCCTGCCCACTTCTCTCTCCTCTTTTCCTCCTGTTGTAACACCCCATGGTCTTGCTGATCTACTCCGTCTCACCTCTTGCTGCCCTCCATGTTCTGCCTCATCTTCCAGTATCTCCAACAAAATGAGAAATGCTTGGTCCTTAAGAGCTTCCCTTACATGAAGGAAGGTAAAGAGAGAGGGAGGTGGGGAAGGAATAAATGAGCAGTGGTGTTTCATAGGGATGTCAGGGGGCTGTGTTGGTGCAGAAGGAAGTGGCTGTTATCCAAGTCTGAGGATGAAGGGAGTGATGGAGAGAGGGTGGGAAAGCAGAAGGAAGGAAGGAAGGAAGGAAGGAAGGAAGGAAGGAAGGAAGGAAGGAAGGAAGGAAGGAAGGAAGGAAGGAAAGAAGGAAGGAAGGAGAAAGAAAGAAGGAATGAAGGAAGGAAGATGGAAGGAAGGAAGGACAAAAGGAAGGAAGGGAAGGAAGAAGGAAGGAAGGAAAGAAAAGGAAGGAAGCAAGAAGGAAGGAAGATGGAAAGAAGGAAGGAAAGAAGGAAGGAAGGAAGGAAGGAAGGAAGGAAGGAAGGAAGGAAGGGAAGATTTGATTTACAGAGGAGGGGTCTTCCCTCCTAGACTTTATTTGCCTGACCCCCCTTTGGCTCCCTGCCTCCCTTCTTTGTGCTCTCCTCCCTTCTCTTCTTCCTACTCCCTCCTCCCTCCTTGGGTACCAGGGCTCCTTCTTACCCAGTCTCCTTTATTGTAGGACACGAACAAGAAGGTAAGCATCATGTAGGCGCATTTCAATATGTTCCATTTGTTCCTTTTCCTGGGTGGCTTCGTGGTGGGGGTGGTCGATGGCAAAAACTTAACTGAGAAGAGGAGATGGCAGTGACTCAGACTGAAGGCGTGCCCTCCCCGCCTGGAGATGCCTGCCCGTTCTGACTCTCTCCCTTCTCAGCACGGATCTGCCTCCCAACTCCACACCCCCATCTCTCCACCTGCCCCTGGGTTGAAATGTTACTGGATTCTTCCACCTCTCTTCTCCAGCTCCATGGCACAAGCCTCACCATGTTGCCTCCTCATTTCAGACGTGAAATGGCACACACATGTTGTTTTTACCTGCCCAACGTTCTTCCCATCTTTTTTCAATTTTTTTTAAAATTTTTCTTAAGCTGGAAATGGGGAGGCAGTCAGACAGACACCCGCATGCGCCCGACCGGGATCCACCCGGCACGCCCACCAGGGGGCGATGCTCTGCCCATCCGGGGCGTCGCTCTGCCGCGACCAGAGCCACTCTAGCGCCTGGGGCAGAGGCCAAGGAGCCATCCCCAGCGCCCCGGCCATCTTTTGCTCCAATGGAGCCTCGGCTGTGGGAGGGGAAGAGAGAGACAGAGAGGAAGGAGAGCGGGAGGGGTGGAGAAGCAGATGGGTGCCTCTCCTGTGTGCCCTGGCCGGGAATCGAACCCGGGACTTCCGCACACCAGGCCGACACTCTACCACTGAGCCAACCGGCCAGGGCCTTCTTTTTTCAATTTTGATTTTAATTTTTACAACGAAAACCTTTTTTAAAATCATACACTGCTCACAAAAATTAGAGGATATTTTCTAGCTTCATATTCATTTTTGCAATATCCCCTAATTTTGGTGAGCAGTAGACTTGGCATAATTGTTAACATTGTGTTGGTTTCGGGTGCACAGCATAGTGATTAGATATTGATAAGATTTATGAAGTAATTCCCCCCAGTGAGTCTAGTCTCCACCTGACACCATCCCTAGTTGTTACTGTGTTATTGACTATATTCTCCAGGCTGTAATTTTCTTCCCCATTTTACATTTTTATGAAAGTTTTACACACAAAAAAACTCCTCGACGTTTTACAAACAAACTGTTAAGATTAAATACAAAATGAAGACTGAACTTGAAAATTCCCTAAGCAGATAAAACCATTTTAAGTCACGTAAGCTGAACCAAATCTAGCCTATTTCACAAACATAAGCATAACTTGTTATTTCCAAAGCCTCTGATAATCATGAAGGAAATTTGTCATCCTACCCCAAGTGGTATGAGATAATCACTTTAACCAACCCACTGCCTCTTAGAAATCCCTATTGTAATAACCATCACTACACCATCATGCCTGTGAGATTCACATCAGTTTTGAATTTGAAAGCTCCCGTTATAAAAACTATTCTTACATGAACAATAAACTCTTGTTTAATACTACCTTACCAATCTTGTGGTTTTATTGTTGCGACTTCTGGGTTTTTTAACAAAACCCATCCGTCTAAACAGACCACAGATAAAAATAAAATAAAATAAAATAAAATAAAAATAGAACATTACCAGTGTAAAGGTAAATACAAATTGAAAAAGAAACAATATTCATGCTCCCTGTTGAAAATTAAGGGAGAGACACCCCCTCTTCTTTTCTCAGGGAACCTTTGGAAAATTCATAGTTGTGAGTCCTTTCTCTATCTCTTTGAAATATATACAAGTATTTCTTCTTATTATCTATCTTCCCTACTTTCTCTTAATTTATGTATTAAAAATTATAAATTTCCCTCTAAGTAAAGCTTTGGCTGTGTCCTACAAGGTTTAATAATGAGTATTCTTACTATGGCTCAATTCAAAATTCTACTTTTTTGTGATTTCTCTTTTGGTCCATAGGTTTTTTGGAAGTATATTAATCTGTAAGTTTCGGTTTCTTAATACTTCTATTGTTGATTTATAGCCTAATTACACTTTACTCAGAGAGATACTCTAAATGACTTCAATTTGAAATTGACTGAGGCTTGCTTCATGAACTGACGCATACCCAACCTTAGTAAGACAACAGTCCTATGTTTAACAAACTCAGATACAGACAACAGAATGGTGGTTACCAGAGGGAAAGGGGGTGGGGAGATATGAGGAGGGTAAGGGGGTCAAATATATGGACATAAAGGAGACTAGACTTCAGGTGGTGAGCACACAATGGAGTATACAGACGATGTACTATAAAGTTGTACACCTGAAGAGTCTCAATGTTATTAACCAGTGTTAATCCAATAAATTTAATTCTTTTTCCAATAAATTTAATTTTTAAACATTTCGTGTTCATTTGAAAAAGACCATGCATTCTACAAGGTTGTGTTCAGAGTTCTATAACGTGTCAACAAGGTCATATTTGTTAGTTGTTTAAATCTTCTGTGTTCTTATTAAAATTTATCTATTTGCTCTATCACCCATTGAGAAAGGTCTTAAAGTCATGGTTTTGTCCATTTCTGTCCATTTTCATTCCATTTGTGTAAAATTTATGCCACTGTGTGAAAATGGATTTGGAATGGGCATATTTTCCTAGTGGGTTAACCCCTTTATCAATTTCAACGTCCCTCTTCATCTCTAGACACATTTTTTTTTCTTTTTTTATTTCAGCAAGAAGGAGAGAGAGAGAGAGAGAGAGAGAGAGAGAGAGAGAGAGACCATTGACAGGGACAGACAGACAGGAAGGGAGAGAGATGAGAAGCATCAATTTTTTGTTACAGCTCCTTAGTTGTTCTTTGATTGCTTTCTTATATGTGCCTTGACCAGGGGAGGGAAGACTATAGCTGAGCGAGTGACCCCTTGCTCAAGCCAGTGACCTTGGGCTCAAGCCAGTAACCTTTGGGCTCAAGTAAGCAACAATGGGGTCATGTCTATGGTCCCACACTCAAGGCAGCAATCCCATGCTCAAGCTGAATGAGCCTATGCTCAAGCCAGCGACCTCAGGGTTTCAAACCTGGGTCCTCAGCATTATAGGCTAAAGCTCTATCCACTGCGCCACTGCCTGGTCAGGCTCTGTACACACTTCTTGACTTAGAACCTACTTTGTCTGAGGTTAGAATAGCTATGCTAGTTTCCTTTTAGTGAGCAGACAAGAATGTACTCCTATGATATAATTTTCATTACTTTTCTTTCAAATTTTCTGTGTCACATATATATATCTATATTTGAAGAAGGGCATGTGATAATGGAGGCAGAGGTTGAAGTGCGTTATCTACAGCCAGGAATGTTGAGATTTGCTGGCAAACATTAGAAACTAGGAAGAGAAAAGACAACATTCTTCCCTAGAACCTTCGGAGATAGCACAGTCGGGCCCACACCACGTGTTCAGGCTGCTAGTCTCCAGACAGTGAGAAAAGAAATTTCTGTGGTTTTAAGCCACCAAGTTTATAACAACTTTTTATGGCAATCCTAGGAAATGTGTTCAGTCTCTTTTTTGCAGGGTGAGGTTAACATTTTTCTCATGGTCTGTGGCCTTCCACTATTTTGTGGCAGTGCTCCTAGAAGTGATTTTTTTAAATTAAATTTCTTGGGGGTGACACTGGTTAACACAATTATATAGGTTGTGGGTACCCTCAGAGTGGTTTTCTAAAAATATATGTTTCCCCTTGGGGTTCCTTTCTTCCTTCCTTCCTTCCTTCCTTCCTTCCTTCCTTCCTTCCTTCCTTCCTTCCTTCCTTCCTTCTTTCCTTCCTTCCTTCCTTCCTTCCTTCCTTCCTTCCTTCCTTCCTTCCTTCCTTCCTTCCTTCCTTCCTTCCTTCCTTCTTTTTAAGTGAGAGGAGGGGAGATAATGAGACAAACTTCCACATTCTCCCCAACCAAGATCCACTGGGCAACCCCTGTCTGGGGCCAAATCAACCCAACTATTTTTAGCACCTGAAGCTGATGGAGTGCTCAGACCAATCGAGCCATCCTCAGCGCTGGGGCCAGTGCTCAAACCAATGGAGCCACTGGCTGTAGGAGAGGAAGATAGAGAAAAGGGGGAGAGGGAGGGGAAGAGAATCAGGTAATCGCTTCCCACGTGTTCCCTGACTGAGACTCGAACCCAGGACGTCCATAAGCTGAGTTGACACTCTGTCCATTGAGCAACCGGCCAGGGCCTCTCAGAACTTTCAACACTTTGTTGCTTGATGGTTATTGTTATCCATATGCCAAATTCTTAGCCATTAACTCCTCAAAAATGACTTCAGCTTTATTTTCTCTTGCTTCTCCTGAAAATCTAACTTTATATTTGTCACAACTGACCACTGGATACCACAGGTCTCTAGTGCTCATTGCTGTGTTTCTCTGTCCTTTCATTTATTGTACTGTATTGGAGTAATCTCTCCTGTTTTCTAGCTCAAGAACCAGCCTTTCTGAGGGTAAACCCAACTACTGAATTCTTCATTTCAGTTCCAGAATTTTCATCTGATTATCTCTTTAGCAAATCCTAACTCTCTGGTGGAATTATTTACCTATTTCTGTGAATATAACAATTATTTTAAACCGCTTATCTCTAAGATTAGCATCACCTGGAAGCTTGCTTACATTCTCTGGAGTCTTTTCTCTTGGTTTGCAGCCCTATGGTCCTGTCACTCGGGACTTGCCTGGTAATTTCCAGGGAGGGGACAAGGTCCAATGGTCAACGGAAGAGGTAGGGGGGAGGACAGAAACACTTCCCATTTATACCTTAGCATGTTGGATCACCTTCACACTACTGAGCAGTCCAAAGGGGGGCAGGGTAGTCTGAAAGCCTTGGACGCTCCTCTAGAAGGACTTCTGAGGTACCGAAGCCCTGACCTTGGTTACCCGAGATCCTCTCAAAGCTTTGTTATAGCCGGGCCTGAAGGAACCAACTGTTCTCCACATTCCACGCACTTACCTCCTTCCTTGCAGTCATTTGTTTTTTCTGAATATGAAGATGGACAAGGAGAAGGAGGAGGAGAGAGGGAGAGAGGAAGGGAGGGAAAGGGAAGGGAAGAGGGAGGAGGAGGAGGAAAGAAAGGAAGACAATAAACCATCAATGAATTGTGAAATGGATGGAGATCAAGCTGTAAGCAGTGCTTCAGGTAATGCAATGATCTTCTTCACTGTCCCCTGACCCAGTACTTTGCTGCCTCATGGCCTTTGCACGTGCTGTTCCCTCTGCCTGGAACAGCCTTAGGCCAGTTGTACACACAAATGGCTTCCTCCACTCCTTCAAGTCGTTGCTGAAATGTCACTTTCCCTGGTCACCCTTTAAAAACATATCAACCTCTTCCATAATACCTTTCCCTCTCCCTGACCCCCTTGCGTGCATGGGACTTTTCAGCGTCCAACAGCTTTCACCTAGTTTCTTATTTCTTTCTTTCTCCTCTCACAAGTTCCATCTGAGCACAGACTTTTGTCTGTTCTATTCCCTGCTCTATCTCCAGTGTCTAGAATGGGACCTAGACAGGGCAGCTAATACTTATTAGTATTTGTTGTCAGATGAATGAAGAATGTCACATGTCTGTGATGCTAATGATACTGATGATGGCAAGCAGAATGACGTTTGATGATCTCTAAAGGCTCTTTAAGCCTGACCAGGCAGTGGCGCAGTGGATGGAGCGTTGGACTGGGATGCGGAGGACCCAGGTTCGAGACCCCGAGGTCGCCAGCTTGAGTGTGGGCTCATCTGGTTCGAGGAAGAGCCCACCAGCTTGAACCCAGGGTCGCTGGCTCCAGCAAGGGGTTGCTCGGTCTGCTGAAGACCCGCGGTCGGGGCACATGTGAGAGAGCAATCAATGAACAACTAAGGTGTTGCACCGCGCAATGAAAGACTGATGATTGATGCTTCTCGTCTCTCTTCGTTCCTGTCTGTCTGTCCCTGTCTGTCCCTCTCTCTGACTCACTCTCTATCTCTGTAAATAAATAAATAAATAAATAAAAATTAAAGGCTCTTTAACCATAAAAAAAAGTAAACTTATCATTCTCCATTCCTGTGTATGGAACCAAACACAAATAGTGAGGCCAGATAGCCCATTCCCCACTTACCATTTAACACTTGGAGGCTCAGCAAATCTATGGAGGACAACAGACAACATATAAATTAAATTGCAAAAGGCAGTATGAACAATAGATTGAGCAAGCTCACCTCTCACCACGCTACCTCTCAGCTTTTCTCACTCTGTCCCAGAGGACATTCATGCACGGTGTTTGATACCTCTCTGTCTGTCTCCCCCATCAGACTTATGAGTTTTCTGTAGAAGTATGAGAACATCAGATTCACCTTTTGGGTTTCAACCACCCTCCCTAGTCCTGGCACCTACTAAGTGTTAAAGTATATCCTTGCCGGACAGAAATGTCCACCGAAATCCTGGGTCACGGATGGAGTGAGATATTTACCTAGAATCTCTGATGGTGTTCATCCAGAAGGAAGTGTGGTCCAGGAGGCAAGACCATGGCCAGGTTCGTGCAGTCCGGAGTGTTGAGTTTAAGGGGCCATGAGAGATGAGACCATAAGTAGGGGGTAAAAAACAAACAAAAAAACATATGATCAGGAGGCGGAAGATCAGGAACCAATGAGGGTAGAGCCCGGGTGGGTGGTGGTGAGCAGTTAGGACTTCCAGCAAGAAAGAGGACAAGGGGAGATGCCCAGAAGGCTCCTTTTGTGGGTCAGAGGGGAGTTGACTTGCGTTGAATCAGAGTCAGGTTGGGAGGGTAGCTGCCACTCTTCAATGTCCTCAGTGTCACCATATCGTGGGCACCTAATACTTCAGATACATAATGCCTACTTTGTGAGGAAGGGTTGGGGGGTAGTGGTGACATAACATAATTCACTCAAGGTGTTCTTTCCTGTGACTGGCGCAGGAAACCCTGAACACTTTTAGTGACGGTCATCACCATTGTCACAACAACACTGTCCATCTCTTTGACTTGAGGAGAGAATTGGTTCTTCTGAGGAAGCCCACCTCTTTGAAGGGGCAGTTACTGCAATTTTTTCCTCCAGTCCCTGGGCTAAAATAAATTCTCTGAGAGATGACTCTGGCTAGGAATGGACGCTGGAGTAGACATGAGAAAGTGAACACACCAAAAGGGGGTTGGGGTGGGGGCAGGGACGTGGATCGGATGTCTTACGTTTCAATACTGTTGAGATGTGAGCAGCAAGGCAGGAGAAAGTCCAGGAGGCATCGTGGCACCCACAGGAACGGGGATGAGAGGAGGAGAGAGGTGTTAATGGTTCCTTCCTAGCTCATCTCATCCTGTTTGTTTTCAAAAGAGACCCTCGCCCAGGAGGGAAGTGAGAACATTTCCCAGGTTTCATGGGGTCCAGGTTTAGATGCTTCTACTATACTTGTCTCCTTTGGAGACACATTTAACCAGGTGGCCAGAAACCCCAGGTACCCAGTTTCCTTGGGGATTTGTCCCCCAGAGGTTAGGAAGTTTATTAGAAGAAGATCCTCTTGACCCATTTTTATCTCCCTTCTCTCCTGAGAGGTCAGGAGGGAGAAGGTTTGAGGGAAGAGTTGCACCTTTTTGGTGTTCCTTACTCAGTAGCCCTCTCTACAAATATATGCAACTCAGTATTCCAGGGCAGTAGTCATTGGTTTTGGAAAAATCTAATAAAATCTGGGGACTGTATGTGTAAGCATACCTGCTGCCTGGGAGCCACCTGCATCCCTTAACACACTCCGGGGGCAGGTGGATGCCCACAGCTCATCCTGAGCCTCATTCAGAGGTGGGGACAGTAGATGGAGACCTCCCTTTGCAGAAGGTCTCCCTGGCAACCTGGTTCTTAAAGGAAGAGGAACCCAAAGATCCTCTTCTCTATCTTGTTTCTCATCTTCTCAGCATCCAAGTTGCCTGCCCACCCCACCCCGAAAGAAGGGAAAAAAGAAAGAAGGAAAGAAAGAAAGAAAGAAAGAAAGAAAGAAAGAAAGAAAGAAAGAAAGAAGAAAAGAAAAAAAGAATGAGCTTACTTTTCACTGGAGGGTGCAGCCAAACCAGAAGTCAGGGAGTCCACATGGAAAAGAGTGAGCAAGAGAGTAGGGTCAACGTTAACACCTGCCAGGATATCCTGTTATTTCTTCACATTAAGTGGTTTTAAAATTATTACATTTTATCGTGTGCTAATTATAGACACAAAAAACTGGCAAAATAGCACAAAGGGGTCCTGTGTACCCATTGTCTAGTGTCCCCTCAGCTGTGGCATCTTACATAGCCATAGGACATTATCAAAGTCGGGAAATTGACATCAGCCTGATACCATGAACTGGATGATCGATCTTACTTACTTGATTTCACATTTTTTATGCTTTATTAAATATTTCTCTCTATAAGGTAGTTATAAGGAGGTTACCTTAAAATAATAAAGGCATCATTATCCTGCTTTGTAAATGAAAGAAGGCAGATGTATAGTCACTGAGGGGTGTTTCATTTAGAAGATCCAAGTAATGACCCAAAACAGGTGGGTACCATTGAGTCACTACCTCCCCATCTCAAGAGTAGAGTGGAAGCAGTAGTTGATATAGAAGATTAGGGAGTGAGGGGAACCCTAACCCTAACCTTATTTGTTCACTGCACCCCCATGTGGAGCTGGCTCACAAAAAAAAAAATGGTTAAATTTTTACAAATTTTGCAAGCCAGTTGTGAAACCATTAGTAGCTTGAAATTGGCCAGAGTTAGAATATTTACACCACAGAAATTGGCAGTTGCTCCACATCAGGGCTCCCTTCCCCACCCATCACCCCACAGCTTCATTCTTAAGTGGAGTCTGCTTGCACTGGTTATGCGTCTGATCCCAGGCCAATGTCTAAACGCCAGGGCCCTCCCCCTAGAATTCTTAAGGAGTTTCCAGGTCCAGAGGGTTGTTCTGAGCAAGTAATCCCAAGGACACAAACTTGGAACTGTCATAGTACTTACTTTCTTCTTCAGTCTTATCTGGAGGTGAGAATGCAGGCAGCCAGGTACCAGGAGGGGGTGCAGGGTAGAGAGAGAAATCGGCATTAAGACTGAGATCCCAGACCCCACCACGGAAGCATCCCTGACCAGTCAGTCAGAGGAGAGCAGAGGCCGAAAGACTAACAGAGATGAGGCCGATAAGACTCAGCCACCATCCTGCAGTCAGCGTTTCTAACAAACATCAGCGGGGCATCTTTGCCCACGGTTTGGAGGACATGTGAAAAGCTAAGTGGGCAAGGTCCCTACATTCAGAGGACATCAGAGAGCCAAGTCTAGTCAGAGAAGTAGCCAACAGAAGAGTCATAAGTTTGAGTACAAGTGGGATGGTGTTTCTGGGTACACCTGCAGTAGACAGTGGGGTGATGGTTGCTGACCTTTTGGGGGTGCCAGGGAAGGGATCTTGGAGAATTTGTTACTGTGTCTGAGACCTGAAAGATGAGTATGGGGTAGGCAGGTGAAAACATTTGGAAGGGGAGAGAGGAAAGCATCTCATGCAGAGGGTGTGGTGTTGGGTAGAAAGGCTTTGTCCAGAGATTTGGAGGATCAAGAGAGACCTTCCGTGCGGCCCAATGGCAGAAGATGACCAGGGCAAGACAGTGACCAGAGCTGGAAGATGCAGAACCATGTCAATAATTTTAAAGACTTCAGGCTTCTTCTTCATGACCCCATAGTCTCTGGCTTGAGCCCAAAGGTCGCTGGCTTGAAGCCCAAGTTTGCTGATTTGAGCCCAAGGTTGCTGGCTTGAGCAAAGGGTCACTCTCTCTGCTATAGCCCCCCAGTCAAGGCACATATGAGAAAGCAATCAATGTATGACTAAGGTGCCTAAATGAAGGGTTGATGCTTCTCATCTCTCTCCCTTCCTGTCTGTCTGTCCCTATCTCTTCCACTCTCTGTCTCTGTGACAAAAAAAAAAAAAGATCCCAGGCTTCTTCTTAAGAAAAATGGTGCATCATGAGAGATGTGGACCCATGTTCAAACTCCAGCTCTGTCTCTTACTAGCTTAGTGGCCTTCCGCAACGTATCCCACCTTTTTGTGCCTCATCCCCCCCCTTAAAAAGGAATAATAAGAGGGTGACCAACGCTCCTGGTTTGCCCAGGACAAAACGTGTTCTCAGGGTGAGAGAGTTTTCACGCTAAAAACCAGGAATGTCCTGGGCAAACCGGGGTGGGTTCAGATGAAAATATCCCATGTCTCTCTTGGCAGGGGATGTAGGAGGATGAAAGAAAACAATACAAGCAGAGCCCTGAAAACACACTGGCTTTTTAAAGGTGCTTTAGGAAAATTTTGTGAGTGGCCACAGTCCCTCTGACACCCTGCCTGTTTCCAGGGCTCAGTTCTCCATGTGTCTGTGAGTCACATGGTCTCCAGCCCCACGAGCCCATGACTCCCACCTCCTCCAGAAGTGGAGGCTGTTCTGTATTCAGTCATTGTGCCCCAGCGACGTGACTCTGTCACCTTGATGGTGGCTTTGTACCCACTTCACGTGGGAACTAAGATGCACGTTTGCTTTTCTTCTTCTTCTTTTTTTTTTTTTGCAAAGTCCCAGCTGCCTTCCAAGCAAGGAGGGAGGTTCTGATTCTCAGAGGGCTGTGTTGACAGGATTGGTGGGTCCTTTGGGGATGGGGGGTGAGGGACAGCTGAGTGATTTGGCTCCACAGGCAACACGGGAGGAAGGAAAGAACTGGCAGAGAGTGAGCAGAGCTACCGAGATGTAGAAGACACGCCCTCAAGGTTGTGACCACACTCGGGCTCCAATCTCCATTCGACCCAGTGGATTGTAAATACAAGCTAATTTCTCATGGGAACTGGTAAAGGAGAGTCAGGCTTCCAGGTGGATGAGAAAACAGTCCAGGGAGGCAAGAAGATAGAAATTGTTATCCCAGAAGTAGCAGAGACCACAAAGATGGCTTTGGATGCCAGGATCCTTAGGTTGAAGGGTGGGGGAAGTTGGATCAACGTGAACCAGGTCCTAAGTATATAAGTTTCTAATGTATTTTTATTCTAACATCATAACTGCCCATACGGTGTGTATGACTAGTCCTCCTTCAAGGGGGGAAAGAACAAACAGACTTGTCCCTGGTCACATATGCTGCTAAAGAGCGGAGCTGGTTGGGACTCCAGGCGTGTCTACTTCAGAAGACCAGGTCCTGTTCCCTCTGCCTAGGTCTGCACATTTAAGCCTCTCCTGCGCAGTGATATATGAAGGGAAGGTCTCCGATGGACATGGATTCGGCTCTTCCAGCATGTGGTGGAAAACTGGATCCTTCTACAATTCTCTTTTTACCAGAGTGAGTGTCTCCGAATACTGCTACCTTGTCTATGACACCTCTCTAACCTCTCTATCTCTCTCTTTCTCTCTTTTAATTAAGTGAGAAGAGGAGAGCTAGTGAGACAAACTCCTGCATGTGCCCCCAACCGGGATCCACCCAGCAAGCCCCATCTGGGGCCGATGCTCAAATCAACAGAGCTATCCTCAGTGCCTGGGGATGACACTCAAACCAATCGAGCCACAGGCTACAGGAGGGGAAGAGAGAGAGGGAAAGGGGAGAGGAAGGGAGAAATCAAATCCAAGACATCCATATGCTAGGCTGACACTATCCACTGAGCAAACCAGCCAGAGCCCTCTAACGCTCTCTAATCATCCTTTCTACCAAAGAGACAGAGCAGGCTCCAGGTGAGAAACCTCAACAGAGAGCAGTACCATAGCATTTCATTTATGTTCTACTTATTGTGACAGCTGTCACCTGCTTGTCGCACACAATGCTGGTTTTATACTTACTTGGGTGGTGGAGAGTTTCCTTCTTGAGCTTACCTAAGTAAAAATACTGGGTCCATTTAAAGAAAAAAAATAAAGGATAGTATTGGTAGTACATGGAGGTGGCAGGTATGCCTATTGATTGGGGTTCAGTCTATCTTTGAAAAATTAGGACCAACTTTTTCCAGCCTTCTCATTATCAAAAGTGAAAAAGTTAGATAATACCCTGTATTGATGGAAGTGTAAGTTTGTTTGACATCTGTCCAAGATTAAAATGCCTATGTCAGTTCTGGCCAGTTAGCTCAATGGTAGAGTGTCCACCTGGCATGTGGACATCCTGAGCTTGATTCCTGGCCAGGGCACACAGGAGAAACACCCATCTGCTTCTCAACCCCTTCCCCTTCCCCTCCCCCTCCCCCTCTCACTTCTCTCTCTCTCTCTCCTGCAGCCATGGCTTCATTGGAGCAAGTTGGCCCCAGATACTGAGGATGGCTCCATGGCCTCCACCTCAGGTGCTAAGAAGAGCTTGGTTGCTGAGCAACAGAGCAATGCCTCAGATGGGCAGAGCATCGCCCCCTAGTGGACTTGCTGGGTGGATCCCAGTAGTAGTGCATGTGGGAGTCTGTCTCTGCCTTCCTTCCTCTCACTGAATTAAAATAATATAAAATAAAATAAAATATAAATAAAATGCCTATGCCCTTTGACCCAGCTATCTTACTTCTAGAAGTTTATCTCATATCTGTGTGTATGCAAAGATCAGGAAAGCAAGGATTGTATGAGGATACTTGTTGTAGCACTGTTTGCAATGTCATAAAAATGAACATAAATCAAACTAAATTAGAGGGAAAAAAATTTTCATGAATAGAAGACTCATTAACTTATGTGACTATGAGTAAAATATTACTTAGGTATTTGAAAAAGAGAGGTAAATTTCTATTGTTAAAATGCACACTATTTTGAACTAAAAATGTTGAGGGTAGGCCCTGGCTAGGTAGCTCAGCTGGTGAGATTTTTGTCCCAACATGTTGAGGTTGTGGGTTTAATCCCTAGTCAGGGAACAAACACAAATCAACCAATGAATGTGTGAATGGTTAGAACAACAACTCGATGTTTCTCTCTCTCTCTCACTTCTTCTCTCTCTAAAAATCAATTTTTTAAAAAGTTGAGGATACACATGTATATATGTGTGAATATATCTTGTAAGAATGCACAAGAGACAGTAATGGTGGCTATTTGTAGACAATAGAACTGGAAATGAGATGAAGAAGAAGATTCCAACTTTCATTTTATGTTTCCTCAACTTTTTTTTTCATGTATATGTATTAGTGTTATAACTAAAAAAAATAGGGCCTGACCTGTGGTGACACAGTGGGATAAAGCGTCGACCTGGAACGCTGAGGTTGCTGGTTTGAAACCTTGGGCTAGCCTGGTCAAGGCACATATGGGAGTTGATGCTTCCTGCTCCTCCCCCTTCTCTCTGTCTGTCTCTTTCTCTCTCACTCCTCTCTCTCTAAAAAAAAAAAATCAATAAATAACTAAAAAAAATATGACATAATAATTAGGTAAAAGTCTAACTCTGAAGTTAAACACTTATAATATAAAGATTTCCGTGACCTCAAAACTCAAAGTAACAAAATGCAATGGGATACCATCTGAATGGTCTGCCAAAATAAATCAGTAAAAGCTAAATTAGATTAATAGACAGTACTTATTTTAAACATCAAGGAAAAACACAACTGATTTCATCAGTCTGTATTCCCTTGAAGACAAAAGAAAAGAAACACCAGAAAAAGAATAGAGTCCTCATACTTACCATCCACTGACAGTCTGCTCATCATACCTGGGGAAGAAGACATACCAAAGGATGTGTAAATGCAACAGGAACAAATATTATTATTATTATTATTATTATTATTATTATTATTATATTGTTCTGAAGTGAGAAGCGAGGAAGCAGAGAGACAGATCCCACATGCACCTGACTAGGATCCACCCTGCATGCCCACCAGGGGGCAATGCTCTGTCCATCGGGAACATTGCTCCCTTGCAACTGGAACCATTCTAGCTCCTGAGGTGGAGGCCATGGAGCCATCCTCAGCACCTGGGGCCAACTTGCTCCAGTGGAGCCTTGGCTGTGGGAGAGGAAGAGAGTGATAGAGAAAAAGGAGACAGAGAGGGGTGGAGAAGCAGGTGGGTGCTTCTCCTTTGTGCCCTGACCGGGAATCAAACCCGGGACTTCCACACGCCGGGCCAATGCTCTACCGCTGAGCCAACCGGCCAGGGCCAGAACAAATATTCTTAATTAATAAATTTCCCCGGATTAACAGATTTAACAAACTCTCTTCTTTGGGAGGCATGGCTACGACTCCTCAGGCATGTTTGAGAGTTCCCTCAATATTTCCACCATCCCTTGTTCTAGTCCCATCACCACCAGCAGGCATCCGTTGTCTCTACACTAACTTAATGTCTGTTTCTTTGTTTCTATTCTCCCCGCCCCCATCTTTAACTTCCTAAACTGTGAGCATATCTGATCCATTTTTGGACCCAAACATGGGTCCTCATCACCCAAGCATGAGTCCAGACACATATTAGATGCTCAGAAATTCTTGCTCCAAGTTTCCCACTGAAGTTCACAGTCCACGTGTACCGTGAATGTGGCAAGTGTTTACCAAGAATTCCTGATCGTAGCCCATTCCAGAGGAAGAGTCAACACGGAGGTCAAGGTCACAGGTGTGGTGCAGATGGTGAGATGAGGATCGCAGAGATGAAGCCATAATTAGGAAAAGCAAACAAACAAAAAAGATCACATGCTGGGTGCTGGGAACAGGGTGAGAAACCGAAGTCCACAACGGGTCGTGTGAGTGGTTAGGGACTAGCCTCCAGAACTCTTAAGTTTTTGAAAGTTTCTTTGCATTTTATCTCAGGGAGAGATGAAGAGAGCTGAGAAATGGTCATGGACCCATCCTTCAGTCATGGTAGGAAGAGAGGAAGTATGGTTCACTGGCTTCTACGAAAGGGGTTGCCCAATTTACTTCTATTGACTTCCCACCAGCTCTCTCAGATCAGAGAACGATCCCCGTGTGGCCGATGAGGATTGCTGAAGCCCTGTGAAATAATGTAGTTTTCAAAGACACAGAGCTGATGAGTCCAAGTGCAAGAATTCAAACTCAGATCTCTCCGACTCCCTCTAACAACCTTCCACATCCTCACCCACAAAGTGAGAATAAGGTCGCGCATTGTGCAGTTAGTGTGAGGCTTTGTACATACTGAGGAACTCTCCTAAGTTTGTTAGAGGAAACGTTTGTGTTTGTGTAGCTCACAACACCATCCCCCCCCCCCCCATCACTAAGTCACCAGGTAGTGAATGCCTAACATCCAAGTGATGCATTTTACTAACTGGGCAATCTTGGGCTGGTCACCAAACTCTCCATGTCTCTACAAAATGGGGATATTTTCTTCCATTTGGAGTTGCGGTGATCATGAAGGAAAAAAAAGCAAATGGGGTTCTTAACCTAATTCCTGGATCAAGGTCAACATTCAGTAAATGTTAGAAATTGTAACAATGCAAGCAATAACTGTAATAATAATAATAACATCTTTGTAGTCCCATTTGTTTATTTTTTTCCCTTTTGTTTCCCTTGCCCAAGGAGTTATATCAGAAAAAAATATTGCTGCGAGAAATGTTTGAGATTTTACTGCCTATGTTTTCTTCTAGGATTTTTTTATGGTTTCCTCCTATATTTAAGACTTTGATTCATTTTGAACTTATTCTTGTGTATGATGTAAAAAGGTGATCTAGTTTCATTTTCCTTTTTTGCACTTATCTGTCCAATTTTCCCAACATCACTTATTGAACAGACTATCTTCACCCTATTGTATGTTTTTGCCTCCCTTGTCAACTATTAATTGACTATAAAGCCATGGGCTTATTTCTGGGCTCTCTATTCTGTTCCATTGATCTCTATGTCTCTCTTATATGTTAGCACCATGCTGTTTTGATTCCTATGGCTTTGTAGTATAGTTTGATAGCAAGTAGTGTGATTCCTCCAATTAAGAGCATTCTTAAGTAGTGGTGATTATGTGCATGTGTATAGAGGGGAAAAGCCACGAAACCACGGATTTCCTAGGTTGAGTTGAAGAGTGTTTCACATCTGTAATTGCATTTAACCACATGCATTAGGCACAGAGAGGTGAAGTGACTTCTCCAGGGTTGTCCAGCAAAGAAGGGACAAACTTAGGCTCTGAAACAGAGAAGACTGCTGCTGAGCCTGTGCCTGACCATCTCACTTCTTGATTTGCAAAATCAGTCATAAGGCTGTGGTTTCATTTGACTGAGCTAGTTTCCAGGGGAAGAGAGACCCAGTGAAGGTCATCAGAAATTTCCCCTGACAGAGGGCAGTCATAACGGGAAGGGAGAAAGATGGACCAAGTCTTACCTTTCAGCACTGTTGACACACAACCAGCAGGACAGAGAGGACCGATGGTCACCAGTGGGGATCATTTTTCCAGTAAAGTTTCAAAGAAAATAGAAAATAAGTTAAGCCATCCTTGTAGCTCATTGCACCCCATTGGCCCTGGGATAGGACAGAGGACCAGAATGAGAGGCTGTGACCCATTCTATGAATGCTGGCACCCTTTTGGAGACACATTTATTCTGGGATAAAACACATTTATTCAGAAACCAAAGGGATATCAGTCGCCTGGGGCATCCAAATCTCCTTGCCACCAGCTGAGTTTCAGGTTTGGTAGGAGGATCTTCATAACAACCAGTCATCTCCATTTCTAAACTACAGACCAGGATGATTGGTACTTGCAAAAGAAGGAGATTAAGCTCTGGCCGGTTGGCTCAATGGATTCTTGGTCAGGGCACACAGGAGAAGTGACCATCTGCTTCTTCACCCCTCCCCCTCTCACTTCTCTCTCTCTCTCTCTCTCTTCCCTCCTGCAACCATGGCTTGATTGGAGTGAGTTGGCCTCGGGCACTGAGGATGGCTCCCTGGCCTCCAACCTCAGGTGCTAAGAATATCTTGGTTGCTGAGCAACAGAGCAACACCCCAGATGGGCAGAGCATCATCCCCTAGTGGGCTTGTCAAGTGGATCCCAGTCGGGGCTCATGTGGGAGTCTGTCTCTGCCCCCCCCACTTAAAAAAAGAAAGAAGAAAAAGAGAGATTAATCCACTCTGTACCATATTTCTCTCATCTAAAGCCCACCAATGAATACACACTATACAGTTGTTGTACATTTTAGAGCAGAAGGTCATCCTTCTTCCTGAAAATCTGATCAGAGCAATGAATTCCATATCCCCAGAAAAGTATGCTGATTCTCTGTCTCATACCCAACTTTACACATGATTACAGAGGCTTGTAGACCTCTCTGAAGCCTACCCAGTACCCCCCCAAAAAAAAGGCATCTGCAGATTCTGGGTTCAGATCCCACACAGAATTGGGTGCATCTCTCTGCATCTGCCAGGGTTGAATATGGTGGTCAGTGGTTTCACCTCTCCCTTTTGCCCCTTCCTTCTCTGGTTTGAAGGGCTCCCTATTCCTATGGAGACAAGGAACTAGGACTTACATTTGACTGGAAAGGACAACAGAAGCAGGAATCAGAGAATCGACATGGAAAATAAAAGCAACAAAAAAAGAGTAGGATGAATGCTTGCATCATCGACCTCCATTAACTTCCACATGTTATTTGTTTTTATTTCTTCATTTATCTGCCTATTGTTATATGGGGAGGGATTTCATGGGAGACTATTTTTATGTAGTTATCACCACATAAAACTACTCGTATGCCTTGCCCCCAAGACAAAGTCTGTGTACCAAATCTTTATGTCAGGTCCCACCGTTTCCCAGAATTCTCATATCCTTCAGATATGAGGGGCCATCATATCCGAAGGGATCTGAAAGGAGTTAACTATTGGGATACAAACTTGGGGTTTTCACAGTTCTTACTTTTTTCTTCAGTTGCGACTGGAAGCAGATCCCAACAGGAACAGGAAACCAGAGAGTAGGAAGAGAATGAAGAATTAGACTCAAATCACTGCCATGACCAAGGAGACCAAACCTGGATGTGTCGTTGGAGACCAGATAACCCACCCACTGTTTGTATCAATAAAGCCACTTAGATTGATCCAATTGTCTACCCTTTATTTATCCATTATCTACCCACCCATCCATCTATCCATCCATTCATCATCCATCCATCTATCCATCCAGCTATCCATCCATTCATCCATCCCTTCATCATCCACTCATCTATCATCCATCAATTTATTATCCATTTGTTCATCCACCTATCCAACCATCATTCATCCATCCATCATCCACCCATCTATCCATCTATCCATTCACCCATCTGTCATCCATCAATTCATCATCCATCTATTATCCACCAAAACAACATTTATTTGGTACATAGTCTGGCTATTGGGATATGCTTGGGGCTGCAAAGAATTAAATTCCCACCCTGCTCTGTAGGCATTTGCAAGACTGGTTGGAAATAGAAATGCTGGTACAAGAGCAGAGAAAACATCTCAAGCTCTGCTCTCCTGGTATCTGTGACCTTCGGATGCCTTGACCATTGTACAGGCTCTTCAAACTTAGCATGTCCAAAAGAGGATTTGTGGTCATTACCCTCCCACCCACTAAAAATAATGTTACTTGTTGTTAATAAAATAAATATCCTTGAGTTCACATTGATATAAATAAATACTTGGATAAATAAATGGAGAAGGGCCCTGGTCAGTTGGCTCAGTGATAGAGCAATGGCCTGGCATGTGGATGTACTGGGTTCAATTCTCAGTTAGGACACACAGGAGAAGCAACCATCTGCTTCTTCACTCCCCTCCCCATGTCTCTCTCTCTCTCTTTTCCCCTCCCACAGCCATGGCTCAAATGGTTTTGAGCAAAGTTGGCCTTGGGCACTGACGATGGCTTCATGGCCTCGCCTCAGGTGCTAAAATAGCTCAGTTGCCAAGCAACAAAGCAGAGGCCCAGAGGGGCAGAGCATCGCCTGGTACGGGGCTTGCTGGGTGGATCCCCATTGGGGCACATGCTGGAGTCTGTCTCTGCCTCCTCGCCTCTCACTTAATAAAAAAAAGTTAATAAATAAAAATAAACAGGGAAGACATTTCAGCTCTTCCTCACAGAAGAATTCCAATTACTACAGGTAGCAGGAATTAGAGAAACAGAAAATCACCATTATGTAAAAACTACAGTCATCAGTTTTGCGGGCAAGACCTCCCAATGGATGCTAAGAGTAGTTAGTGGGCAAACATTTGAGGAGAAAGGGAATATTTGCATAGCCTCCTACTCTCTCCTTCACGATATCTATTTATTAAAAAGGAGGAATAGTATCCAGACAGTGGAGACCCCTAGCAGATACTACCTTTAATCAAACGATCAAAGTCACTGCCACAGGTCATGCGACATCAACATTACATAATCTCTGACAAAATGCACGGAGAAGGGCTTAGCACCACTTCTGGGGTATTCCTGCCCAAAATACATCACCTCGGTGTCATCATGAGACTACTTCAGATAAGCTCAACATGAGGGCCATTCCACGGAATATCTGACCAGTGCTCTTCCGACATGTCAAGGTCGTGAAGATGGACAAACTTCCGTCACAAGGTCCAAGACGAAACCACAAGAGTAAGGAGATGTGATAACAACAGTACAATGTGGGATCTTGGACTGGACATCCATGCAAAACTAGTACAATTTGAATTGGTCTGCAGTTTAAGTAGTAGTTTTATACTGGTGTTAAGGTCTTGGAAGTTGGGTGAAGGATAGTTGGGAGCTCAGACCTCTCTTGAGACTTTTTCTGGGAGTCTAACATTACTGAAAAATAAAGTTTAAAACATTAATCGCTCGACAGAACTCTCTCATCTCAGTTGAGGGAAACTTCAATCATTCCATTGCAAAAAAATAAAAATAAAAAATAAAATTGGCCCTGGCAGGCTAGCTCAGTGGTAGAGCATCAGCCCAGCTTGTGGATGTCTCAGGTTCAATTCCCGGCCAGGACACACAGGAGAAGCGCCCATCTGCTTCTCCACCCTCTCCCCTCTCCTTCCTCTCTATCTCTCTCTTCCCCTCTCGCAGCCAAGGCTCCATTGGAGCAAAGTTGGCCCGGGCACTGAGGATGACTCCATGGCCTCTGCCTCAGGTGCTAAGAAGAGCTCAGTTGCTGAGCAATGGAGCAACGGCCCAGATGGGCAGAGCATCGCCCCCTGGTGGGCATGCAGGGTGGATCCCAGTCAGGCACATGCAGAGTCTGTCTCTCTGCCTCCTGCTTCTCACTTCAGAAAAATGCAAAACTAATAATAATAATAATAATAATAATATAAAATAAAATTGATGGGAGTCTGTACTCACTCCTCCATCTCCTCCATCACTCGACCCTCTGAAATCCTTGCTCCTCAAAGTCTCACAACGTCCCACACAGCCTCGTCTCCACCCGGACGATTGCAACAGTCTCATAACTGGTGTCTTTGCTTCCACTCTGGGTCCCTGCCTAATCTGTCCTTCACCCAGGGGTGAGACTAATTGCTTAACCACACAGTCACACACACACACACACACACACACACACACACTCTCTCTCTCTCTCTCTCTCTCTCTCTCTCTCACACACACACACACACTCCTAAATGTCACATTCTCTTGCTGAAAACCCTTTAACAGCCACTGATAATATCCACATCCTGAATATGACCCACGTAACCCCTATGTTCTGGTTCCTGCCTCCTCTCTGTTCTTCCTTCTGACAACCCTCACCCGCCATGCCCCTCACCCCTACACATCATACTCCAGACACACGGCCTCCTCGCAGCTCCATGGAGGGACCCAGCACCTCACTGCTCTAGGACCTTGGCACCCAGAGCCATCTCCCCTAACCCTTCACTGGGCTTAGTTCCTACTCCTCGTCAAGGTCTTGCCTCACACATCACTTATCCAGAGAGGCCTCCTCTGAATTGCCACACTGGGACATGTTTATTTGTGGAACATGGGGATTCCATGAGAAAAGGGGTCCACCTGTCTTTTCTCAACCATGGACTTCCTAGCTTAAGCCCTTAGAACAAACCAGCCACTCGGCAAACATTTGTAGAGTTGGCTGTGTGGCAAGACTCCAGCGCTGTTCCCAACCTGTGGCGTCCTTATATTGTGGAGATCTGGGGTCTCATGGGAAGTCTGGACCATAATATTACCTTCTGGGCACTAACAGACATAGGATCCCCGGGACACACAGTCTATCCTGAGGGCTGGAGCATTTTGTGATGCCCACAGGTCCAATGAGGACCATGAGGCTTGAGGAGGCAACATATCCCCCGCCAGTCACCGAATCCATGATAACACCTGGATGCAGACGGACACAAGTCTATCTGCAAGGACAGGGACTCTGGTACCCAGGACTCATCCACCCCACTGTCTCCTCTGAGGGAAAGGGGCAGGAGAATGCCTGAACCTGAAGCAAGGAGGAGTCTAGTTACCCTGGCTGGGTAGCTCAGTGTTGTCGATACTCAAGGTTGCTGGTTCAATCCTCAGTCAGGGCACATACAAGAATCAACCAGTGAATGCATAAATAAGTGGGACAACAAATCAATGTTTCTCTCCTTTCTTCTTCTTCTTCTTCTTCTCTCTCTAAAAACCAATCAGTGGATCAATCAGTAAAAAAGAAGTCTGCTTAGACGTCAGGAGGCCCGGAAGCTAGCCCACGACTGGAAGAAATGCAGGGAGACCAACAGTGGGTGCAGACATTACCTTCCCGGGGAACGCAGGCTTCCGCCAGTCCCAAGGAAACCAGAACCAGCAGGGACAGCTTCAGAAACTTCTCAGGGTTGCGCATGGTGGGGCTGGGGATGGGGTGGACGCTCCCCTCCTAGGACAAACAGGACTCTGCTCTACCCTGCTCTCCCCAGTTCCCAGGCAAGAGCCAGCTGCCCACGTGTGCCCTCCAGCTGGCCTAGAGGCTGGCAGGGACCTGACCTGTGCCCACGCCACCAGCTGTTGCCGACAGCGAACTGCGTCTGCCCTCCGGCATCTGCTCAATGACCTGAAAGCAATATCTTGAACAGGTCAGGCCAAGCCTGATGCTGACCCTCCCAGGACCTGTCCGCCTCTTGTTTTTGTAAGAACCAATGAGCCAAGAACATTTTTTTAATGGTTGTGGAGGTGGGTGAGGGGAGATAGAAGAAGAATATTATTTCATGAAGTGTGAAAAGTGACACAGAATGCAAGTGTTCGGTGTCCATCAGTAACATTTTTTTTTTTTTTTTTTTGTATTTTTCTGAAGCTGGAAACGGGGAGAGACAGTCAGACAGACTCCCGCATACGCCCGACCGGGATCCACCCGCCCGGGCCATCTTTGTTCCAATGGAACCTCGGCTGCAGGAGAGGAAGAGAGAGACAGAGAGGAAGAGGGGGGGTGGAGAAGCAAATGGGCGCTTCTCCTATGTGCCCTGGCCGGGAATCGAACCCGGGTCCCCCGCACGCCAGGCCGACGCTCTACCACTGAGCCAACCGGCCAGGGCCCATCAGTAACATTTTTATGGGAACACAGATGTGCTTGTTCCCTTTGGACGGTCTTTGGCTGTTCTTCCTGATTCTGACAGAGCCCATCTGACCCACAAGCCTCCAACATTGACCACCTGGCCTTTGACAGAAAAAAGGTTGTCGACCCCATCCTAGACAGATGGCACACATCAGAAAAACTAGACAACAGACCACCACAAAACATGCATCACACTTCTTCTCAGAGATGAATATTAGGGTCACATTCTACTGTGTAGTCCCTCTTCCCAAGCAGGTCTGCCTTAATACCTGTCTCTAACATTAGCTGTGTGCCCTGAAAACATGACTGAACTGCCTTGTGCCTCAGTTTCCTCATCTGTACAAAGAGGATGGTGGTATTTCCACCCCCATAGGGCTGTTGAAAAGATTAATCATGTATGTATCTGTAAAGCACATAGGACATGGCACAGAATGCCTCCCTCCCCCCCCTATATATCTGTATATTAAGAATTCAACATAGGACCCTGGCTGGGTGGCTCACTGGTTGAGTATCAGCAGGCATGTGGAAGTCCTGGGTTCAATTCCCAATCAGGGCGCACAGAAGTGACCATCTGCTCCTCCAAACTTCTTCTCCCCCTTCTCTCTCTCTCTCTCTCTCTCTCTCTCTCTCTCTCTCTTTCTCTTCTCCCCCCACAGCCATGGCTTGAATGGTTTGAGCAAGTTGGCCCCAGGTGCTGAGGATGGCACCACAGCCTCACCTCAGGTGCTAAAATAGCTCAGTTGCTGAGCAACAGAGCAGTGGCTGCAGATGGGCAGAGCATCTCCTGTTAGGGGGTTTGCCAGGTGGATCCCAGTCAGGGTGCATGTGGGAGTCTGTCTCTCTGCCTCCCCTCCTCTCACTTGATGAAAATAAAAAGAATGCAACATAGGTATATATCACATACATTTAGTATATGATATATATAATCTTATGCTTGCATCTCTTAAGAAATGGTGCTTTCATGCATAAATATTTAAAGTGCTTTATTATTTATGACCAACCTATAGGGAATATTTCTCCTAGGCTTCCAATATTCATTAACCACAAAAGTTTGGTTAGCAAAACATTAACATTTTATCCTAAAAGTAAAGCACGTTATAAGGTGGTGGACCGGATGGGTGGGGAGGGCTTTTAGGGCGGGGACAGTGCTATGTATCATACTGTCTGTGATGGGGAAGAAAGAATGTTACCTCTTTGTCAAAAGCTGTAAAACAGGGGTAGTCAACCTTTTTATACCTACGGCCTACTTTTATATCTCTGTTAGTAGTAAAATTTTTTAACTGCCCACTGGTTCCACAGTAATGGTGATTTATAAAGTAGAAAGGTAACTTTACTTTATAAAATTTATAAAACAGAGTTACAGCAAGTTAAAGCATATAATAATAATTACTTACCAAGTACATTATGTCAGATTTTCGCTAAGTTTGGCAGAATAAATCTTTATAAAACAACTTACTGTAGTTAAATCTATCTTTTTATTTATACTTTGGTTGCTCCGCTACCACCCACCATGAAAGCTGGAACACCCACTAGTGGGCAGTAGGGACCAGGTTGACTACCACTGCTGTAGAACATGCAAAACAGAGCGAACCTTAGCAGAAACTACAGACTTCCATTAATAACAATGTATCAATGTTTATTTGTAGGTCCTAACAAATGTATCAGATGCATGTGTCGGTTGTAACAAATGTATCAGATGCATGTGTCAGTCATAAATGTATCAGATGCATGTGTCGGTCATAACAATTGTATGGTCATAACAATTGTATCAGATGCATGTAAGAGGTTAATATCAGAGAAAACTGTGTGACCACAGATCCCGTGACTGGCGTGAGCCCCTGCTTTGCCTGCGGATGGTGTCTGCCTGTGTCCTCCACTGGAAGAAAGCAGAGAGTAAGAGCAAGCTCTCTGGTCTCTTCTTAAAAGGGCATCGATCCCATCAAGAGAAACCTCATCACCTCCCAAAGGTCTCACCTCCGGATACCATCACATTGGGGATTAAAATTTTTAACACATGAATTGGGGGGGGGGGGAGGAGACACACATGAAGACTCCGAAACACACATGAATGTTCGCAGTAACATTATTCACAAGAGCCAAAAGGTGGAGACAATCCCAGTGGCCATCAGTAAATGAACAGAGAAAGAAAAATGTGGTCCTTCCATATACAGGAATGAGTATTCAACCACAAAAGGTCCATTTTATGTTAGGTGACTGTTATTTCCATTTTAAAAACATTTAAGTGTGGCAAAATACACAAAAGACTCTTAAAAGAACACTAAAGTAGTAGCAACCTGTATTACAAAAAGAAAAGAAAAATGCCTAAGCACAGTGACTGTATATTTTGCATTAAAACAAAGCACAATTAATAATTAAACCAGCAGCAGCCTCCCCGCTCTTTATGGGGAAATTAATGAGAATCGTTCGATCCTTGCAGGCCACTTTTGGGAGAGTCCCAGAGCTCAGTCTAGGTGGGAAGAATGAGTTGTCTGTCTCTGCCTCAGGGGTCATTACTCCCACAAAGCAGCCCCCACACAGGTGGCTAGGACCTCAGCAGGTGTGACCTGCATGGCCAACACCGCGCTCCTCTGACCTGGGCAGTCTGCCTCCCCCTCCCAACCTCGAGCTGAGGCCAAGCCCCTGGCCGGGTTCTGGAACTGACCACTCATTTCCTGGGTCTGGCTGGCTCTCCCATGGTCAGTCTCTTCACACCCATCCTGGTTGGGGACCCGCTGGAATTCCTTGCCCCCCCCCCCACACACACACACACTAGACAGATGACAGAGCAAAGCATTTAAGAGCTTTTCCCAGAGGGATTTGCAATGTCCCTTCAGAGAATGAACCAGACCATGAAGTCAGAAAGCTCTGAAATCAAACCTCAGCAACATCACCTCCCAGCTCTGTGAAGTTGGACAAATGGTTTCTCCCTGGTCCTCGGTGTCTTGGAGATATCACGTCAACAGCTAATACTTTTTATAGCCTTGACTGTATGCCAGATGCTCTTCGAAGAGCCTTTGCCTTTGACTCCTGTCCCCCCCACCACCACCGCCCCAATGAGATAGGAACCCGTACAGGCCCCATTTAATAAATGAGGACACCGAGACTCAGAAAGTGCAAGGTCAACACAAAGCCACACACAGGTGGAACTTGTCAGGACTGGGATTGGAAGCCGAGAGACCAGGGCACGCTCCAAACCATGCCCACTAGACCTCTCTGCAGTGATGGGCACATCCCAGATCCGGTGCCCCATACGGCAGCCCCTGGGAGGGGGGCTCTGAGCACTTGAAAGGGGGTTAGTGCAACTGTGGAAATGTGGCTGGTTTATTTCATTTTAACTCATTTTAATGTACTTATTTATCTTTATTTTTACATTACAGCTGACATACAATATTAGATTTGTTCCAGGTGTCCAGCATCTTGGTTGGACATTTATATAATTTATAAAGTGGTCCCCTGGTAAGTCTAGTGCCCAGCTGCCACCATCCACAGTGGTTACAATATTACTGACTGTATTCCCTGTGCTGTACTTGACATGCCTGCTACTGTTCCGTAACCGTTCATCTGTACTTCTCCACCCCTCCCCAGCAGTTGGAGAACACAGGATTCTTTAAAACCCTTTAAAAGGGCCCTAGCCGGTTGGCTCAGTGGTAGAGCGTTGGCCTGGCGTGCAGAAGTCCCGGGTTCGATTCCCGGCCAGGGCACACAGGAGAAGCGCCCATCTGCTTCTCCACCCCTCCCCCTCTCCTTCCTCTCTGTCTCTCTCTTCCCCTCCCGCAGCCAAGGCTCCATTGGAGCAAAGTTGGCCCGGGTGCTGAGGATGGCTCCATGGCCTCTGCCTCAGGCACTAGAATGGCTCTGGTTGCAACAGAGCTACGCCCCGGAGGGGCAGAGCATCACCCCCTGGTGGGCATGCCGGGTGGATCCCGGTTGGGCGCATGCGGGAGTCTGTCTGACTGCCTCCCCGTTTCCAGCTTCGGAAAAATACATAAAACCCTTAAAAAAAAAAAAAAGGCTAAGCCTGACCTGTGGTGATGCAGTGGATAAAGCGTTGACCTGGAACACTGAGGTCACTGGTTCAAAACCCTGCACTTGTCTGGTCAAGGCACATATGGGAGTTGATGCTTTCTGCTTCTCCTCCCTTTCTCTCTCTCTCTCTCTCTCTCTCTCTCTCTCTCTCTCTCCTCTCTAAAATGAATAAGTAAAAATTAAAAAAATAAATTTTAAAAAATGCCTACATGCCGCTTTATGATACTGGTTTCTATGTATACCTATTTATGATATTTTGTGACGGTGAAGTCATAAAACTAAGAAGTGGAGGAGACAGGATTTGAACCTGCACTTTCCTTGCAGGTCAACAGCTTAGTACATACAAATCCTCAATGTGAAAATACTTCAGGAGCCCCTTTTAGTGACTCAGACACCCCCAAGTCTTCCAGCCACTATAATGTTGAGCGTGCATACCTTCAGTGATTGCATGAGCTCTCCTCACAAACAGAAGGGTGAGTTTGAGGTAGGGGTGAGGGGACGCATGGGATCACCAGCTCCCACAGAATGAGGTCCCAGGGGTATATTTTTTAATAAATCTTATTTATTCATTTTTAGAGGGGGGGGGCAGGAGCAGGAAGCATCAACTCCCATATGTGCCTTGACCAGGCAAGCCCAGGGTTTTGAACTGGCGATCTCAGCATTCCAGGTCAATGCTTTATCCACTGCCTCACCACAGGTCAGGCTCGAAAGGAGCCTTTGAGGGACCAGGTCTGGAGAAGCTGGAATCAGAGTGCAGGATGCGCAGATGTGATGCTTCTCAAGTTCTCTGTGACCAAATGAAACATCACACCCCCAAAACATAGCGACTTAAACCAACAACTGTCATTTTAGTATCTTTTGTTATTTCTGGGAGTCAGGAATGCAGGGAAGGTCTCCGCTGGGTGGTTCTGACTCAGGGTCTCTTGGACGATTCCTAGAGGTGACCGAAGGGACCAAAGGTGGTGTGCAGTGGCCCCTGTCTCTGTCCTTTCTTGTTGTCCCCAAGGCCTCTGCAAGTAGAATGAGCTGGTTATAACACGGTGGCCTCGGGGCAATGGGCCACTCAGGCCTTCAGTGCATGTAAGGAAAAGGTCTCATCATTTCTGCCATGTTCTGTGGGACAAAGGCTGGTTCCCTCCCCGCCCAGACACAGGGAAAGGAAACCAGACTCCATTTCTCCACAAGGAATCGGCATGTTCAGAACACAGAATGGGAGAGAGCGTGGCGATGCCTTTGGAAAACTCAGACGGGCTTGTGTGCCTGTCACCCCGACTCCACAGGGACATCTCCGTGGCCAGGAACTCTGATATCTCTGTCTCTCCAGTGTCCTCATAGGCCCAGACCTTGGTGGGTGCTCGATAATGTTGGGAGGGGGCAGCAGCTAGGAGGCCCAAAGGAGACTCACAGGGCAGGTGGGGTTGGTGGTCTGACGCGGACCCCTGTCACTCTCGAGGGATGGCACCAAGAGACAGTGAGGGCAGCATTGTTGAAAGTGTCCAAAGACAGGCAGAGTCTCCCGGGCCTGAATCTGAGACCGGGCAGCAGGGTAGGAAAGACCAGCATGGGAGGCGGCCTGCTCTCCGGCCAGGTGAGGGTGGTGGGCGTCCAGTGTCTGCACATCGCTGATCTGTC
Source organism: Saccopteryx leptura (assembly GCF_036850995.1). Classification (NCBI taxonomy): domain Eukaryota; kingdom Metazoa; phylum Chordata; class Mammalia; order Chiroptera; family Emballonuridae; genus Saccopteryx; species Saccopteryx leptura. The sequence goes on along the minus strand of NC_089505.1, from coordinate 81,248,989 downwards.
TGGGATGGAAGGGACTCCGAGGGCCCATGTTCCGAAGCAAGTGTTCCATGTCCTCCCTGTAGAGCCTCTTGAGAACATGGAGGTCAGCCTTGGGGACATCTACAGCTGCTCTAGACCCTGAGGAGTCACCTGCTTGATTTCTCTTGCCTCCTCCCTGAAGCAGAGGAGCCCACGCTACCTGCCCTTTCCACTTCTCAGACTTTTCTCTGATTCCTTCCCCTGCCTAACTCAGGGCACTCTCCTCTCATCCTGGGGTGTCCAGGATCACTGCAGTAGGCCACCCACTGTAGTCTGGGCCACTGGGAACATCACTCCCCACACTGACTGCCAGACTAATTTTTTTTTAAGGAAATTCTGATCACATCACTCCTTTGTTTGTCTCTTCAATGACCCCCACCCCAATTGTTCTGTATCTTAAATGTATGCATGGGTATCGTGTGTGTTTGTATATAAACTCACATATATAATAATACATGTATATATGCATATTTATATACTGTGTATACCTAGATACATTTGTATAGAATGTATCTGTATATTAGGGAAAATATCAGAAGGACAGACACAAAACATTAAAACTGCTTGTCTAAAATACCATGTGATTTCTCCTATATGTGGAACCTAAACAAAATAATATAAACAAACAAACAAACAAAACAGAAACAGACTCACAGACAAACTGATGGTTGTTAAAAGCTAGGGCATGGGACACTGGGTGGGAAAGGTCAAGTGATTAAGATGTAGAGATCAGCAGTTACAAAACAGTCACGGATATATAGTCCAGCACAGGAAATACAGTCAATAATGTTCCTATACAGGCCCTAGACATATCAAAGTGATCAGGTGACCTTGGCAGTTTGGCTCAGTGGTAGAGTGTCTGCCCAACGTGTAGATGTCCCAGGTTCAATTCCTGGTCAGGGCACACAGGAGAAGCGCCCATCTGCTTCTCCACCCCTCCCTCTTCTCTCTCTCTCTCCCTTCTCCTCCTGCAGCCATGGTTCAATTGGAGCAAGTTGGCTCCAACACTGAGGATGGCTCCATGGCCTCTGCCTCAGGCACTAAGAAGAGCTGGGCTGCTGAGCAACAGAGCAACACCCAAGATGGGCAGAACATCGCCCCCTAGCGAGTTTGCCTGGTGGATCCCAGTCCCGGGACACATACTGGAGTCTGTCTCTGCCTCCCCTCCTCTCACTTAATAATAATAATAATAAAGGGTGATCAGGTAAGGTATATAAATATCTAACCACTATGCTGTACACCTGAAACTAATACAAAATAATATAATATTGAGTGTGAACTGTAATTGAAATATAAAAGTTACTATTGAAAACAAACAAAAAAATGAAATAAAAACTGCTTGTCTACGGATAAGGCTATGGGCAGTTTATAGAGTCTCTATGATCATTTTCTGTCTTTTCCAGTTGTAGCCAATAAGTTGATGGATGTTCACTTTATGATTGGAAACAGACCCTGAGCACTGGTTTTTATTTCTGGTGTTTCTTTTTCTTTTTCTTTTTTTCAGCACTGTTTTTAAAGTCAGAGCTGAGAGTAGCAGGTCACCCCAGAGACTGACAGTTGACAAAAAAAGTTTTCCCCATCAGCAAAGTGAACTTTCTGATGCTAATTTAGCTGGGCCCCTGGCAGAAAGTGGGCCTTGTGCTCTGGGACTGATTAGAACCCAGCCTCAGGGGGGAACGGGTCTCGGGTAACACCACATTCTTCCCCTCCCCTGGTTGGCTGTAGAATTAGGGTGATTTTTCAGCGCCCCTCGGGGCTGGCGGGAAAAACAGCTGTGGGGCCTCAGGGAAGAGAGTATCAGCAAGTATCCCAGTCATGTGGAGGCGTCTGGTCCGGCGTCACCACTAGCGAGGCAGGAGCAAATGGCTTGTCTTACGTGACCTAAATCCTCCTCTTAAATCCTCACTTATTACTTAGAAAAAAATATTGGTTCACCTGAACTTCATTTCTCTGGGGATTCTGTCGTTAATCTGGCCCACCCTCCTGGGGTCACCCTATTATTACAGAATGAAATAAGGGATCATCGGAAGACAATCCACAGCCTCGGTGAATTAGGGACATTTTTAAAATTTTTTTATTGACTTTATTGAGGTGACCTTAGTGAATAAAAAAGTTACAGGTTTAAAGTGCACAGTTCTACAATACATCATCTGTATGTTGCATTGTGTGTTCACCGTCCCAAGTTAAGTCTCTCTCCATCACCATCTACCTCCCAACCCCCACCCCACAATCCTCCTCCACCTCCTACCATCCCCTAAATGAGAAGTGCATTTCATTGGAAGAATAGCCCCGTAAACAAAGAGGAAAAAAAAATCTATAAGGAAGACAGCAAGTCTTCATGGAACAGAATCAAAAACCAGTAGGAAAGATAAGTAATTATCCAAGGGTCTTAAATCTAATTCACAGAACCTCCCCCACCCCCACCCCCACCCCGTGCTCCAAGAAACTCCTAAGTGCTTAACTGATCCTATGTCACTTGCAACCTAAGTGACTAATTTTCCTCCTGGGCAGGAGGGGCTTGGAGACTTGGGGAAGCCAGGTTGAGATGTGTTTGTTGGTGGCGTTTAAGAGTCCCCAGTTGACGGAAGGCCTGGTTACACTCGGAGCACAGGTAGGGTCTGGCGCCCGTGTGGATGCGCAGGTGAACGTTGAGGTTTCCTCTGTGGCTGAACCATTTGTGACAGACGTTGCATTCGAAAGGCTTCTCCTGGGAGTGGACCCTCTCGTGACCGCGCAGGGTGGAGTCGTGGGTGAACGTCTTCGGGCAGAGCTGACAGCGGTACGGCTTCTCGCCCGAGTGGATACGCTGGTGCACTCGGAGGTCGGAAGGCTGCATGAAACTCTTGGGGCAAGACTGGCATTGAAAGGGTCTCTCTCCTGTGTGTGACCTCCGGTGAATGATTAACTGAGACTTGCAATGAAATGTTTTCCTGCAATCGCTACATTCATGGGGTACATGTCTCTTGGCTTCTCTGCCAACAGGGTGACCAGTGGGTCTGGCGGCGCTGGGCGCACGAGCTGAACTGGATCTGAGTCGTCTGGAGAATTCTCCTTTGTCCAACGATGTATCTCCTGCCTGCGGCGCGTCTTGAGGACTGGGGGTGCTGACTCGTTTTTTGGGGGGAGGACCTCTTGGATTCAAAGAACGTCTTCTCCTCCGATGTGGAATCACAAAAACTGTCTCCGAATCATGTGTGGAAGGTGCGTCAGCAAGGGCATTTGGAGTGTAAATTTCTAGTGGGTTCTTCTCATCCTCTTTCCTCACAAAGTTTTCTGAAAGAAGGAACAGACCACATAACATTTAATAATGACGAGCATTTTTAACGCCAGCAGACGCGTTAGCACCAAGGCTGATGTTGGTTGAGAACGTAAGAGCCAGCTGTCTCCGAGAGGCGACCATGCTGGGTACCCAGCATAGGAAGAGGCACTCACTTCTCTGAAGGCCCAGTGTCCACACTCACCTGGACCCCTTGGAAGCGGCGGCTCTGGAGCAATAAGCACAGCGGTCTCTTCCGCATCTTCCCTGAGATCCTTCTCTAACTTCTGCATGGGTCTCTGACCCTCCAGGTCACCTTCCTCACGAATGGTCTCTGGCAGGAGGACACTCTGTCCCTGACAATGGGCAATTAAGAGTGATTACGCATGAGTCTGAATTTAGGCCTGGGAATCTCTGTCTCTTCTCCCCTCCACCCCCCAGCCTACCAACACCTTAATCTGAGACACCCAACATTCTCAACAGTTTCGTGGCTGTGCCCAGAATACTGTGGGGCTCCAGCACCCTGACGACCATCATCTGATTCCTAAGTCTGTCATTAATCTGTACGCACCACACCTTTAAATCAAGTCCATACAGTACACTTTTTATTCTTAAATATATATATTTATATATTTATTGGCCCTGACCAATTGGCTCAGTGGTAGAGTGGCGGCTGGGCATGTGGATGTTCTGGATTTGATTCCTGGTGAGGGCATACAGGAGAAACACCCATCTGCTTCTCCACTCTTCCCCCTCTTGTTTCTCTCTCTCTCCTCTTCCCTTCCCATGGCCATAGCTCCATTAGAATGTGTTGGCCCTGGGCACTGAAGATGGCCTCCATCTCAGGCCCTAGAATGGCTCCAATTGCAACACAGCAAGGGCCTCAGATGGGCAGAGCATCAACCCCTAGTGGACATGCCAGGTGGATCCCGGTAAGGGTGCATGCGGGAGTCCATCTCTCTGCCTCCCCTCTTCTCACTTAAAAAATAAAAAAAGAAAAGAAAGAAATCCTATGGATTTAATGCACCCCTGGGATGCATTAATGAACCAGTTCTGTCCTAAGCCAAATGTCTCAATTACTGTAGCAGCTGCATCTACCCTTTCCTCTCAAACCTTCTCCAACTTGTCCCCAGAAATTGGGCCATCACATGCTCACCTGTCCCATCGATGTGTCGCCGATTCCTGGCTGACTCCTCGGCTCTCCGCTGACCTCCTGGCTCTGCTCGGGGTGGCTCTCCACTTCTCTAGCGAAGGATTGTGACTTTGCAGACAAGTCCCACACCTCATCTATGCCACTGACCTCCTCTTCGGCCATCTGGACATCTGAATTTTTCACAAGAAACTTTTGTCCTTCAGTGCTGATGACGGTCTGTGGGGAAAAAATTAAATAGGGTTCCATCCCCGGTCAGGGCGCACGTAAGAATCAACCAATGAATGCATAAGTGAAATGAAAAATTGATTTTTCTATTTCTCTCGCCCTCTCTGCCTTTCTCTCTCTAAAATTTATTAAAATAAAAAAAAAAAAGAAAATCTCAAGAACATGTGATGGAGACTGTGGGACCAAATATTTACTATCTGTCCCCTTACAGGTAAAGTTTGCCAACCCTTGACTGGCAGGCTTTTCTAAAATGGCACTCCATGCCTGCGCTCTTTGGCCATGACCTTCTCAGAACTTCTTCCAGGCTCCTCTGCACTCCTTCTGTTCAAGTCTCTGAACCTCGAAAGACCTCCCTGGGAAACAAAAGACCTCGAAACTACCTCTGAGGTAGTCACAGGCCCTCTTTACAGGGCTCCAAGACAGAAGGAAGCCCTCACGTGCGTGCCCTTTTTATCCAATCTTCCCAGGGGGTGGGAGCCCTTTGCATCTTAAACCCCTTCACACAGAACAATGCACACATTGACGATATAACCCTCAAGAGCACGTCTCGGTCCGTCTACCGGTAACATGTGTTATGGTTGAAGACCCAAAGGATGGCTTTGCCTCCCACATGGACATAGATTAGGGTCTCTTAACCTTGGCACACATGACATTCGGGGCTGAGTCAGTCTGCCCTGGGCACTATGGGATGCTGACAAGTATCTCTGGCCTCTGGCATCCCCTTTGCTCCCCACTGTGATGGCATTGCCAGGGGTCCCCATTTGAGAAACAAGGATTGTAGAACAAACCCCTCCTGCTCTTTCTGGTCCAACCCCACCCGGCAACCCCTCAAGCCAATCATGAGGGTCTCCACTCACCCACTTCTTGGGTTTCTTGTTATTTCTTAGCATGGCCTCCAAGTCTTTGCAACTCTCCACACCGCTTTCCTTGACCAAGACCTGGAGTTCAGGGGGCATGGTGATCAGGAACTGCTCCAACACCAGTTTGTCCAGTATCTGCTCTTTGGTGTGCAGGTCCGGCCGCAGCCACCGATGGCAGAGCGCATAGAGTGTCTGCAGAGCCCTGACTGGGTTCGAGGCCTCTGAGCTGCTGAAGGCTCGAAAGGTCACATGCCACATCTCAGAGTCCCAGGGCGGCCCTTCAGTAAGGTCTCCTTGGGATAGGAGAGACGGTAGCTGCTCCGATTCCCACCTGTCCTGGGGATTCCCATTATCCCACAAGCTTGTCAGCTCGGCAGCCATATTTACTGGAAAATTTTCCATTGTGCCTAGAGTAAACTCTTCCTGAAGTCGGCTCCTAACAGAGACCTTGAGACGGGCTTTACTCTGTGATAATCCAAAAGTCTGCGGGTGGAGACAGGATGGGGGTTGGGGGGGGGGACAAATTAAATAAGTTTAAACTGTTTCTTTACCCTTCCTTCCCCTCTAAACCCCTCCTCCTGACACTAGACACATTCTCCGGCCCCATATTAAATACCATGGACGGTGAGCCACTCTATTCTCCTGATGTCCACCTCTGACTATATACACGGCTTTCCATGCCTGAAAGGCCCCCTACATTTTTAATTCTACATGTGCCCCAGTGGGATCAGTTTTCTCACCCGTGCATTGGGACAATGTTGTCCTTTACCATAAATTAAATATGATCCTGATATGTGATGCTTCTGAAATCTACCTCTTTTTTTGGACAGAGACAGAGAGGACAGATAGGGATAGACAGATGGGAAGGGAAACTGATGAGAAGCATCAGTTCTTCGTTGCAGCTCCTTAGTTATTCAGTGATTGCTTTCACATATGTGCCTTGAACCGGGGCTACACCAGCAGAGCTAGCGACCCCTTGTTCAAGCCAGTGACCTTGGGCTCAAGCCAGTGACCATGGAGTCATGTCTATGATCCCACGCTCAAGCCAATGACCCTGCACTTAAGCAGGCAACCTCGGATGTTTCAAACCTGGGACCTCTGTGTCCCAGTCTGACACTCTATCCACTGCTTCACTGCCTGATTAGGCTGAAATCTACCTTAATAATAGCCCTGGATGGGTCCCCCCACCACTGTTGGTTAGAGCATCTGCCCCAATACACACCAAAGTTGTGGGTTTCATCCCCAGTCAGAGCACATACAAGAATCAACCAATAAATGCATGCACAAGTGGAACAACATCCTCTCTCTATCTCCCTTTTTCTCCCTCTCAAAGCAAAATCAATTAAAAAGGCCCTGGCCGGTTGGCTCAGCGGTAGAGCGTCAGCCTGGCATGCGGGGGACCCGGGTTCGATTCCCGGCCAGGGCACATTGGAGAAGCGCCCATTTGCTTCTCCACCCCCCCTCCTTCCTCTCTGTCTCTTCCCCTCCCGCAGCCGAGGCTCCATTGGAGCAAAGATGGCCCGGGCGCTGGGGATGGCTCCTTGGCCTCTGCCCCAGGCGCTAGAGTGGCTCTGGTCGCAGCAGAGCAACGCCCCGGAGGGGCAGAGCATCGCCCCCTGGTGGGCAGAGCATTGCCCCTGGTGGGCGTGCCGGGTGGATCCCGGTCGGGCGCATGCGGGAGTCTGTCTGACTGTCTCCCCGTTTCCAGCTTCAGAAAAATACAAAAAAAAAAAAAAAAGTAAAAAAAATCAATTAAAAAAATAACAAAACAAAAGAAAATCTATTTTAGTCATAATGTCAGTTTGTATAACTTCCTGTCCTAGATAAGATAGGGGGGATTTGATGGCTCGTTTTTAATTGCTGTGTATGTCAGGATTCGTAAGAAAAGACAGAAGATATTTACAATCCCAGGAATGCCATACGGTGTGGTATCATTGGAAACATGAACCTGACATCACCTCTCAACACTTCTTTCTCTGTCCCTAGGGAAGGGAGAGCTCAAGAGAACCCTGAGAAGGTGAAACTACCCCAGAGGTTTTGTTTTGGTGGTAAAATGGTCCATGACATTCACTGCTTTAACTCCTTAAGTAAAACCACATCGCATAGACAGATTTAAAGGTCAGACATTGGCATAAAATCACCAATGGCCGACTTGTTCATATTTCAAACCGTCTGAGGAACTCGCTCAGCTCAGGGTTGATTTCATGTCAGTGCTTAGATTTAATGAGCTGCGTTGTCCTAAGCAAATCCCTTCACGTTCCCAGAATGACAATTGTTCTCATAATGTTGGATGATAAAACCCACCCCTTAAATTGAGGATAAAATAAGAGGGTACAGGGTGCTGATAATACACCTGGCATACCATTATTGAGTATAGTGACTAGTACCTAAAGCAAGGGTTCTCAACCCAGGGGACCCCTAGCCCCAGACACATTGGACAATGTCTGGAGACAATTCTGGTTGTCACAGCTGGAAATGCGGGAGGAGTAGGCAATGCCAAGTACCCTATGATGCACAGGACAGACTCTTACACCACCTTGCCCAAATAAAAAAATCTGGCCAAAAGCGTCAATATCCCTGAGAGTGAGAAACCCTAGTTTAATACCATGAATATATGACCCATCGGTTAAACAAGAAATCAGTCTGACCAGGTGGTGGCACAATGGGTAGAGCGTCAGACTGGGACGCGGAGGACCCAGGTTCGAAGCCCTGAGGTCACCGGCTTGAGTGCAGGGTTGCTGGCATGAGTGTGAGATCATAGACATGACCCCAAAGTCCCTGGCTTGAAGCCTAAGGTCACTGGCTTGAGCCCAAGGTCTCTGGCTGGAGCAAGGGGTCAATCGCTCTGTGGTAGCCTTCCCCACCCCCCCCCCACCCCCGTAAAGGCACATATGAGAAAGCAATCAATGAACAACTAAGGTGCCCCAACAAAGAATTGATGCACCCTGGCCGGTTGGCTCAGTGGTAGAGCATCGTCCTGGCGTGCAGGAGTCCAGGGTTTGATTCACAGCCAGGGCACACAGGAGAAGCGCCCATCTGCTTCTCCACCCCTCCCCCGCTCCTTCCTCTCTGTCTCTCTCTTCCCCTCCCGCAGCCAAGGCTCCATTGGAGCAAAGTTGGACCGGGTGCTGAGGATGACTCCATGGCCTCTGCCTCAGGTGCTAGAATGGCTCTGGTTGCAACAGAGCAACGCCCCAGATGGGCAGAGCATCGCCCCCTGGTGGGTGTGCCGGGTGGATCCCAGTCGGGCACATGCGGGAGTCTGTCTGACTGCCTCCCCGTTTCCAACTTCAGAAAAATACCAAAAAAAAAAAAAAAAAAAAAAAAAAGAATTGATGCTTCTCATCTCTCTGCTTTCCTGTCTGTCCCTCTCTCTCATTCTGCGAAAAGAACGAAGAAAAGCAGTAAAGAAGGAAAGAAAGAGAGAGAAAGAAAGAAAGAAAGAAAATCGAAGAGAATGGGATACAAGAAAGATCCTTTGTTTTCTTCATTTTATTTTTTTTATTAATTTTAGAGAGTGGTAAGGAGAGGGAAGGAGAAGGAGGGAGAGAGAGAGAAAGAGATCGCCTTGATGTTCCACTTATTTAGGCATTGGTTGATTCTTGTATCTGCCCTGACAGGATTGAACCTGAAACCTTGGCGCCTCAGAAGAATGCTCTAACCATCTGAGCTACTACTCTGCTCCACGGTGATCCCTTGTTTTCCCAAGGCCTCAGAAATAATGCACAGTGAACAGCAACCCAGGCCTTTCTGAAACCAAGCTCGATCCATCCTCACTTCCACATCCCCCGGACCTCGCAGCCGTCCCTTACCTTCTCCGCGTCTTCTTACCGTTCGCCTCCCGAGTCCGAGACTGGAGAACTATTGCCTTGAACTGAGATGCGTCTGTTTATATAGCAGCCCCAGTCCTCACTTTCGGTTCCCTGCTGGCCCGGTGATTGGCTTAAAACCGTGGAACCACCCCTTTCTCATGATCCGGGGTTGATTAAATTTCCTACTGAAATTCCACGAAAGAGAAAGACTCATCTTCCATTTGACCCCATGTTGGTTATGTGGTCTAATTATTTATCGTATGTCCGAAGTGTTTGGAGAAATAAAACATAGATCCAGAAGTGGGTTTTTTGTTTGTTTGTTTGTTTTGACAGAGACAGAGGACAGACAGACAGGAAGGGAGAGACATGAGACGCATCAATTATTATTTTTTTTTTTTTTGTATTTTTGTATTTTTTTTCTGAAGCTGGAAACGGGGAGAGACAGACAGACTCCCGCATGCGCCGGACTGGAATCCACCTGGCACGCCCACCAGGGGCGACCCTCTGCCCACCAGGGGGCGATGCTCTGCCGCGACCAGAGCCACTCTAGCACCTGGGGCAGAGGCCAAGGAGCCATCCCCAGCGCCCTGGCCATCTTTGCTCCAATGGAGCCTTGGCTGCGGGAGGGGAAGAGAGAGACAGAGAGGAAGGATGGGGGGGTGGAGAAGCAAATGGGCGCTTCTCCTATGTGCCCTGGCCGGGAATCGAACCCGGGTCCCCCACACGCCAGGCCGACGCTCTACCGCTAAGCCAACCGGCCAGGGCGACACATCAATTCTTCATTGTGGCTCCTTAGTTGTTCATTGATTGCTTTCTTATATGTGCCTTGACCGGGGGGCTACAGCAGACCAAGTGACTCCTTACTCAAGCCAGCAACCCTTGGGCTCAAGCCAGCGACCATGGGGTCATGTCTATGATCGCTCACTCAAGCCGGCAACCCGGAGTTTCAAACCTGGGTCCTCTGCATCCCAGTCCGACGCTCCATCCACTGAGCCATCACCCAGTCAGGCACTAGATCCAGAAGTTTTAACCAGTTTGGGTCACCTACTCTTTTGTTCAATGCAAATGATTTTTTACATTTTTATTTATTGATTTTAGAGAGATGGAGAGGCAAAAATAGAGAGAGAGAGAGATCAATTTGTTGTTGACTTATTTATGCATTCATTGGTTGATTTTGTATGTTACCTAAACTGGGGATTGAACCCACAGTCTTGGTGTATTGAGATGACGCTCTAACCAACTGAGTTATCTGACCAGGGAAAATGTCAATCATTTTTAAATGATTTTATTTAAAATAACATAAAATAACAACCCTTGGCTGGTTAGCTCAGCCAGTTAGAGTGTCGTCCTGAAACACCAAAGTTGCAGGTTTGATCCCTACTCAAGTCACACATGGGAAGCAATCAATGAGTGCACAAGAAATGGGACAATAAATGAATGCTCTCTCTGTCTTCCATTATTCCTCTCTCTCTCTTCCCCCCTTCTTCTCTCTGTCTCTAAAACTAATTGATAAAAAAAATTAAAATAAGACGATAAGTGTAAGAAGAGCATATTTCTGAGCCAACACTTAGAAAACTATGGCTGTGCACAAGTAGGGATAAAAACAACGAACTCACATCAATTCAGCCACCCAAGATAGCAAACAAGTGAAAAGTAATTATTAGTCATCTTAAGAAATTTCACATAAGAAATATTAGTCATTTTAAAAACACGTTTACTTTTTTTTTTTAGTATTTTGAAATGAATATATTAAAGTATGGTTCAATTTTAAGATTAAAGCACTGGTTTGGGATTTGTCAATGACCCTTTTCTAAAAACAATAAAAAATTAAAAAAAAATTTTTTTTTGCAAGACAGAGAGAAGGATAGACAGAGACAAACAGACAGGAATGGAGAGATGAGAAGCATCAATCATTAGTTTTTCATTGTGGGTTGCAACACCTTAGTTGTTCATTGATTGCTTTCTCATATGTGCCTTGACCGCGGGCCTTCAGCAGATCAAGTAACCCCTTGCTCGAGCCAGCTACCTTGGGCTCAAGCTGGTGAGCTTTTGTTCAAACCAGATGAGCCTGCGCTCAAGCTAGCAACCTCGGGGTCTCGAACCTGGGTCTTCCGATCCCAGTCTGACACTCTATCCACTGCGCCACTGCCTGGTCAGGCAAAAAATTAAAATATTAAAAAAATAAATAAGTAATAGAAGCCAGAATAAAGCACATAGACACCACTCTGCATGTCATCCCCTCCTCCTCCCCCCAGGGTTGGAAAAAGTGGATTATAGTAAGGTGACCAACTTGTCTACAATGAAAAGGAGGACAAAAATAAATAGAAGAAAACAATGTCGTAAATAAAAGAAACATTTTATTCATTGCAACAATAATACACTATTATATGATCAATGCATAATAAAAACGTGTCATATTTTATATTGTAATTATGCTTACATGCCTATTAATTTTTAATAATAATTGTAAGAAAAAAGTACTTCTTTAGATACAAATACGTCACATCACACGCAATGGATCAACTCTGGATCGATCAAATACGGACCTTTACAGATTAGTCTTCCAATATCAAAAAGGAGGACAGGTAGGAGGATGCTTTTTGAGGGAGGACAGAACTTACAAAAAAAGGACTGTCCACCCTAAAGGAGGACGATTAGTCACCTTAATTATAGAGACTGAGGTTCTGCACGGACCTTGGTTTTTGTCGCCTCTCCCTGCATTCAGGTCCTATAAATTCCGAAAATGAGGGTCTGAATGCTTCTGCTTGAATCATTGAGAGTCCGGGTTAAATTTTAATCAAGCATTAGCATATAATTAGATCACCGTTTTGGAAGTTCCCAGTGTTGATCAAACCACAACAAATCCATTCAACTGCTGACTTGTGAGTCTCAGGTTCAAAGCAAATGTTTTTCGTTTAACCTCTCCAATGGATTGGAGGGTGGTTGCCCTTGGACTGATTTTGATTAAAACCCATAAGAAAACCTTAAACAAGTCCTCTAAATGTCAAACTCCTTGTGAGTATAATGGCAGGGGTGGAGGGGGGCGTTATTCGATGCCTCGTGTGGAATTTTGAAGAGTATCTGATACAAGGTTGGCCCCTGGAATTGTGATGACTATTTTCTGATACTTTCTGATCTTATTATTATTTTTTTCTCAAAACAATCCGGGCTATGTCAAGAAGAGAGCGTGAGTCATCGTGACACCCAGAATCAACTGCGCTTTGCCCCAAATCACCATCTATCTACCCATCCAACTTGTCCTAATCCTGCATTCTAGATATTCATTCATCTCATTGTTTGGTAGCCTTAAAAAAAAAATGTGTTTAAACTTGATGTTTTTTCGAGTCATTTTAGGGTCACAAAGCCCTGTGGCCTAGATTATTTTCATCTTCAATCTGCTCGTAAATTTCTCAGCGAAGCCAAAAATGTCTAATTTCGGCAGGTCTACAAAACTCTGAGCTGTTGTTTTCTTTCCGCGTAATCCACTCATGTGCTGTTGGCAGGACGATTGGATTTGAGTGTTACCACCGGTGAAATGAGATCCCTACACCAGATAAAATGCCTCGCAAAGGCCTCTAGGGCAAATCGTCCCTGGAAATATTGATTTGTTAGCTTTTCTTATTTTTTTTTATTTTTCTGAAGTTGGAAACGGGGAGGCAGCCAGACAGACTCCCGCATGCGCCCGACTGGGATTCACCCGGCACGCCCACCAGGGGGCGATGCTCCGCCCATCTGGGCCATTGCTCTGTTGCAACTAGAGCCGTTCTAGTGCCTGAGGCAGGGGCCATGGAGCCATCCTCAGCACCCAGGCCAACTTTGCTCCAATGGAGCCTTGGCTGCAGGAGGAGAAGAGAGAGACAGAGAGGAAGGAGAGGGGGAGGGGTGGAGAAGCAGATGGGTGCTTCTCCTGTGTGCCCTGGCTGGGAATCGAACCCGGGACTCCTGCACGCCAGGCCAACGCTCTACCACTGAGTGTTAGCTTTTCTTTATCAGCCAGGACCCCTCAGTCTCTCTGCTCTGAGTATCCTATTGTTGATGGTTCATTCTGTGCCGTGGCCGGTCTTCTTGGTGTTAATCACCTTAGGAGGGTCACAGAAGACTATTCACTAGAACACTGGGGGAAAGGTCACGGAAATTCCCTAATCATCATTTCCCTAATGTGTCTGTCTTCTTCATTTTTATTTTCCCCTCTTTGGGGAAATCCTATTATCTCCTGAATCCTATTAACTCTCTAGATCTTTTTATCCTTTCTTTTTTTAAGAAGAGTCTGCCATATTGTGTGCACCTCTCTATATTTTCTTTTCTTTTGTTTTTTAATTTAGAAATTAAATTTAATGAGGAAACATTGGTCCGCAAGAACACATAGGTTTCAGGTGAACATCTCTATAGCATTTGAACAGTTCATTGCCTGGCGTGCCCATCACCCAAAATCAAATCGTTTTCTGTCGCCATATATTTGTCCCTCTTTACTCCCCTCTCCCTGGTAACCACTTTATTTTTATCTATGTCCATAAGTCTCAGTTTTATAGTCCATCTATGTGTGAAATCATACAGTTCTTAGCTTTCACTGATAGCTTTCACTTATTTCACTTAGCATAATATTCCCAAGATCCATCCACAATGTCATAAATGACAATATGTCATCGTTTTTTCCGGCTGAGGAGTAATCCATTGTATATATGTACCAAATCTTCTTTATCTTCTTATCCTCTATTGAGGGACACTTTGGTTGTTTCCATGTCTTGGCTACTGTGACTAATATACAATGAGCACGGGGGCGCATGTGTCATTCTAATTTTTCTGTTGTGTTCATTCTATCATATGTTTTAGCTAATGTGCTCTTTATTTGCCTACTACACATGTAATATATTAAATAAATATTTTAAAATATTCAACTGCATTGATGTTTTAAAAGTTTTTTATTGACTTTTTTTAGAGAGGAAGGGGAGGAGAGAGAGAGAGAGTGAGAGAGAGAAACATTGATTTGTTGTTTCACTTATTTATGCATTCATAGGTTGATTCTTGCATGTGCCCTGACTGGGGCTAGAACCTGCAACTTTGTTGTATTGGGATGAAGCTTTAACCAACTTAGCTACCCACCCAATACAAAAAAACCTCTTTTTAAAATCTTGCTTCCTGAAAATTTTAGAGAGAGAGAGAGAGAGAGATCAAGGGCTGGGTGGTTCTGTTACATCCCAGCGAGAGAGGCTACAGCAGACACAAAATGATTTTTATAAGTTTTATTGCAGACCTGCACAGGGACTGCAGGCAACCCATGCAAGGGAGCACTGCAGCCCCCCAAACCTGCGCAGGGACTGCAGGCAACCCACACAGGGGAACACTGCAGCCCCCCAAACCTGCACAGGGACTGCAGGCAACCCACGCCTCCAAAGAGACTGGAGCACTGCAGCCAACCAAACCTGCGCAGCCAACAAACTGCGCAGGGACTGCAGCCCCCCAAACCTGCACAGGGACTGCAGCTCCGAGCTTCTAAAATGGCTCCTTTTTATAGGGTGGCTATCTAGGATGAGCAAGCATCATACAGAAGCTGATGTGGCTGTTAGTCATTGGCTAGGGAGGTCGTGCGCAGTTACAGCGGGGGGTATTGCTTAGTGGAGAATTTCAAACATAAACTTCTGATAAGGGTCTCTGACTCAATGCAGGATGTTGCTGAACTCTTTGTTCTCAGTGTCACAGGGACCTTGTACACTCTTGGCAGCCCCAGCATGTCAGTACTCCCTGAATCTAACAGTTCAGTGGATACAGCATCATCCCAGTGGGCTGAGGTCACAGGTTCAATCTCAGGGCAGGTACATATGAAAAGCAAAAAATCAGTGCACAACTAAGTGGAACAATGACTTGATGCTTCTCTTTCTCTCTTTCCCTTCCTCTCTCTCCCAAATCGATGGAGAAATTAAAAGAGAGAGAGCAAGGGAGAAAGAGAAACATCAATTTGTTGTTCCACTTATTCATGCACTCATTGGCTAATTCTTATATGTGCCCTGACGAGGCACATATAAGGGGGATTGAACCGGGACCCTTGATATATGGGGACGATGCTCTAACCAACTGAGCTAACCAGTCAGGTCCTCTACTCACTTTTTGAAGGCTAAGACATGCTCTTGTCCTCATCATTGCTGTTGTCATCTGCCAACACGCCCTCACCTGTGTTGAGGCTGGCCCACAAATTAGGCCTCCCTTGCCACATTGTCTCATGTGGGCCACCAGTGTGGCTGCAACATCAACTTTGGAGATGGAGCAAGACCTTGATGTGATAGTGGCAGGCTGTGTCTTCTTCCTTAATAACTATGGGTCCCGGTTCGAGGATGGCTGGACCTTGAAGGGCTGGTCAGTTGTGATGATGGAAAAAGGGGGGGTTTCTTTCTAAGAGACATATTTGTCTCTTATCATATTTGCATGTCTTCAAATGTTACCCCTCCTGAGCTAGGCAGCTTCTAAAAACCCACTGCCTGAGTGGTCCAGCAACGGGGTGCTCACAGAAATCTTCTAAGATTTAAAGGGGCAAACCCATATTTGTCTCTTCAACTCGACCAAAGACTTCCCCTCATGTACACACAACAAAACTGTGAAAGGGGAGTCCTTGTCCAGTTCACAAACAGTTTGCATGGAAGCTTTATTTCTCTTTTCCCACCTGAGACAGGAGGTTAGAATAGATTTCTTGGGTGTGGGGAGGTCCGAGTTCTTGCCTGTAATTCAGCTTTGAGCAATTGGCCCTGTCCATTGTGCTAAAGATTCAGTAATCTCTCCCCACCAGTTTGTCCTTATTTTATTTTATTTTTAAAGAGTTTGTTCATTTTAGAGAGGGAAGAGGGGGGAAGAGCAGGAAGGAACAACTCCAATATGTGCCTTGACCAGGCAAACTCGGGGTTTTGAACCCACAACCTCAGTGTTCCAGGTTGATGATTTATCCACTGCGCCACCACAGGTGAGACTCGTCCTTATTTTAGACCAAAATGAATGGATTACAGCCCTGCCCAGGTAGCTCAGTTGGTTAGAGCATGGCCCAAATATGCCAAGGTTGTGGGTTCGATCCTCAGTCAGGGCACGTACAAGAATCAACCAATGACTACATAAATCAGTGGAATAACAAGTTGATGTTTCTCTCTCTCCCTTTCTCCCTTCCTCTCTCTCTAAAATCAATCACTATATAAAATTTTGCAAAACGAAGGGGTTACAATTAATTTTCTAGAGGACACAGGTGAGCTATTGTTTGGGTTGGAAATCTCGTTAGAATGAAGACACCCTCCCCCACCCCTTTCCTGCCCATCCCCCACTCCATTGCAAACTGAGTCACCAGCATACAGAGTTCAACATTTCACATGAAAAATCTGGATTTCTGGTTTCTCTCTATATGTCCGGGGGCGGGGGGGGGGGGGTGTCTGTAAACACGGATCCAACTTCCCAACTGGCAGCCACCACCAGCTCTTTTAAACATTATTTATTTATTTATAGATTTTTAGAGAGGAGAGAGGCAGAAACATTGACGTGCTGGTTCACTTGTTGATGCATTCATGGGTTGATCCTTGTCCACACCCTGGCCAGGAACCAAACCTGCCACTTTGGTGAGTTAGGATGATGCTCTAAACCAAATGGGGCTGAGTGACAGCTTTTGAGAGGGCTTGTTCTTTCCAATTCACCGCAGGCCTCACCCGTCCCTATCGTTACCCTGCAGCTCTTGTATGCTTCTCTTGGATTCTCTGCCCTAGAAACCCCCCAATGCTTAAGATTGAAAGACGAATATGAAACTTTTCCTCGAGTTTGGCCACGGGGAGAGGGTGCATGCCATGGTTTTAGTGGGCTCCCTGCCCTGGAATTCAACCCTTCCTCAGTGTCCTGGCAGCTCTCAGTCCCTGGGCTGCTGTCTCATGTCCCGTCTGCCTCATGATTGGCTGTTCTGATTTATTGGAGGGAGAAAGGGACAGGGAAAGAGAACCAACCCTGGAACCACATGTGCCCAGGTTTGAGTCCCAGTCCTGCCTCTGAGTGTCAATTTCACCTTGAAAATAAGAATAATCTGGCCCTGGCCGGTTGGCTCAGTGGTAGAGTGTTGGCCTGGCATGCAGGAGTCCCAGCCAGGGCACACAGGAGAGGCACCCATCTGCTTCTCCACCCTTCCCCCTCTCCTCCTCTCTGTCTCTCTTTTCCCCTCCCGCAGCCAAGGCTCCATTGGAGCAAAGTTGGCCAGGGCGCTGAGGATGGCTCTGTTGCCTCTGCCTCAGGCGCTAGAATGACTCTGGTTGCAATGTTGGAGATGCCTCGCCCCCTGGTGGGCGTGCCAGGTGGATCCTGGTCGGGTGCATGCGGGAGTCTATCTGACAGCCTCCCCGTTTCCAACTTCAGAAAAATACAAAAAAAGAAAAAAAAAGAATAATTAAAAAAATACTTAAAAATAAGAATTAGGAATAGTTTTTAAAAATAAATTTAAGCCTGACCAGGCAGTGGCAGAGTGGATACAGCATTGGACTGGGACGCGGAGGATCCAGGTTCAAAACCCCGAGATCGCCAGCTTGAGTGCGGGCTCATCTGGTTTGAGCAAAGCTGACCAGCTTGAGCCCAAGTGCCGGGGTCCAGCCCCGGGGGGAATCCAGGGGTCCCACAGGAAGAGACGGCATTGGCAAATCGAGTGAGAGAGCCGAATTCTTTATTTTCTCTTTATTCTCTCATTAGCATTTACTGCCAGGCATCTCTGCCAATGGCTGGTCTAACTTTACTTTTATACACACACACTAAGTTACAATCACATGGTATTCAGAATACATTGATTAATCTTTGTTTTTGTTTCACTATGGTTATTACATTTCCTAGGTAACAGTTAATTCATTTCTATAAACTATAAATCAGGTGGTAAGTCATTCAAAGTACAATTATACAATAACTTGAACAGCAATAACAATATTGGTACAAACTTCCAAAAGGTCAGTACTGATTAATAACTCTACCTTGTCTAAGATTCTATTGTCTAGTCAAATTTTATTTATTTACTATATTCATACACTAGTTAAGTTCTAACTTTATTCTTCTCAGAGTGTTCCACCACCTGCAGGTCAGGTATGCAAGAAGAAAGGAAAGTTTCTCTACTCTATCACATGAAAAGGCTAGGGAAGTAAAGTGATGAATTAAGTGAAGGCTGAAAGGTGCTCTGTGTATAGTTACTGTTTCCTACCTATTCATAAGTCACAATCTATTCTTTCTAACATGATTAATAAGAAGAAATTCTCCTACAAACTTAACCCTTTACGAGGGATATCATAGCCAGCCTCTTATGTCTATGAGCCCAGTTCAAGGGGCTTACAGGCTTCTCTGTGGAACTCATACCCTCTGTCTCATTTCCTAAGACATTACTACGAATCTACAGGGAAAGCACGGTACTATTATCCCTGTGCCATAAATGATAGCACACACCCAGAAAAGGGGGGATATAAGGCCAGATTAATTCAAAAGATCAAAGGGGGAAGTATCGTTGTGCCTTTCCTTTGCGGTGACTTTGTCAACCCGCAGCCATTGGTCTTCACTGTGGTGACTTTGTCAATCAGCAGTTTTTGATCTTCTCCTGCTGTGACCTTGTCAGCCAGCAGTTGTGGGTCTTCTGCTGTGACCTTGTCAGCCAGCAGTTGTGGATCTTCTCTGCTGTGACTTTGTCAGCCAGCAGTCGTTGATTGGCTCCGACATCTCCCTCTTTTTTTGTTATTTAAATAAAGCTTTTGTATTTTCACCACTGTTTCCCTGAGACCGTTGTTTAAGAGTCGGAAGATGACTGGAAGGACAAGAAGAGTGATAATTACCACAGCTATTATTATGTCTATATCAGTAGCCAAAGAGGTCAGGCCATGCATAGAAAACATACTTTTAATGTTTTCAACAAATTGATCAGCTACTTCTGAGGCAGAGACTAAAGAGCCTGAATGTTCTAAGTTTTGTATCTGCTGATGTAATTCCCTCAAATCTAAACTAACATCACTATTATTTCATACACCTAACAAATGATTCTATATATTATTCCATGCTATGATAGACTGATTGTATTCTAAAGGAGTCACACATATCCACCTGAATCCTGCATGGCATCTAAGAGTCATCCTGGCCTTCATAGCTAACAGCTCATTACCTATGTGAATAAAAGCCTCCTCTAAAGCATTCACTTTCATTTCTAACTTCCTATCTATAGCCTCCTGTACTGCTAATGCAAGAGATATATTATGAGATAAACTATCTACATGATTTTCAGTGTGAACTGATTGAGCTAAAGCAGTGGTGGAAGCAGCTACAGATCCTATAATAGCAATAAGATCAGTAATTCCCAAAATTAATTCTGCAATAAATCGCTTTCCTCGATGGCGAGCAAGCACTTCAGAAGCAGCCTGTAGTGCATGCAACCCTGGGTCATCATACCAAGGCTGAGACAAACTAACAGGTAACATTACATAAGGTGGCTGCTGCAAAATAAACATGACTTGAGCTTTGGTGTCATAAGATAAACAGTTTGTTAAAACACAGCGAGAGCAGGAAATGCTAAACATAGAATTATAAGTACTAACAGAAAGATTACTGCTCATTGTAGCAATCAAGAGTACATAAGGAGCCTGTACACAAGCCTGAACAAAAATATTCTGAACAGGATAAGGGTGAGGCCTAACCATATATGCTGGTGCAGCAGCTGCAATTAGCTGCCAAAGCTTTGTTTGATACCTGGTGGTTGATTAATCCTGATAAGTCAGCTGTGCAGGTATCCATCCAGTAGACTGCCAACGTGTGACGATTTTATTTAAAGGATTGTATTTATTTGACCAATTGTAAACATCTTTCATTTCCTGCACTAATTTTCTATAATCATATTCAAAATAAGGACTAGACCAATCTTGTACAGTGAAATTAACAGCACATGCAGTATAATTCATATAATTTGAATATGCACATTCTTGCCATGGGGGAAAACCAAGTCTATTCTCTACAGACTACCAGTAAGGCTCTTGAGTTGCCTTTTTTGGAGGATAAAGTTTACATGGGTGAAATCCCTTAGGAGGCAATGTAACAGGATTATACTCATGGGTGTCAGGGCCTCCAGGCATTAAAATTGTGAGAGACCTTAAGTCTCTTGTAATATGTCCAGGTTTATTACTTTTAGGAGAGTCAGTCAAAATAGTCTTAAGTGTAGTAGGAAAACACCCAGAAATCTTGCGAGTATTATTAAACATAAAACATATAGGTACATTATCCGTTTTTCCATGAAATGAGAAATTTGAATCAGTTTTATGCATAATAAAAGAACTAGATGATCCTCCCAAAAACTTAGTATGATTATTAAACACAGGTATATCATCTCCTCCCCAAGTAACAGGCTTAACCAATGGTGGATTTGGAATATAAGCCCAATAAGATTTGTTTTGTCCAATAGCCTCAACATTAAGTACCTGAATTGAAAGTACAGCTAGCATAGCAATAAACATATTAGCAGGGTTACGATGTATGTTTTGTTGATGACAAATTAAATCAGCCCTCTCAGACAATGCCTTCAACTGGTCCCAGGTTGGTGAGTTGACAGTTCAAGTAGAACGAGCCATCCGTTGACCATGATAGGGAGGTCGTCTAGCTTCCTGTAGTGACAATCGCTTCATCACTCGAGTAACAGGATCATACAGAGAGTTCCTTGATGGCCTTTGCTGGGAAGTCACTGGTGATGCGGGTGGCACAGGAATCTCCTCCTGGCTGGGAGGGGGCAGCAGTGGCAGCGGAGGCCTCTGGTGAGACATGGCGAATCAGCCGGTCTGGGATCCAGAGAGGCAAGTCAGCATCCTGTGGAAATATACAAGCATACCCTCTCCCCTGGGTTAGAATTATATCTGGTCCCTTCCATTGACCTGTCAATAAATCCTTCCACTTTGCCATTGGTTTAGGCTTATCCAGATCCGGATTCCAGTGTCTCAGCATGCGAGTGTGGCCTTGACAGTCTGAATTAAGATTGTTAATAACAAACAAAGCATGATTTAAAAGCTGATGTAGGGAACTATATTTTAACTCACCTTCCTGTAGTTTTTGAATCTGCATTTTCAGGGTCTGATGAGTCCTTTCTACTATACCTTATCTCTGTGAATTGTAAGGGATGCCAGTAATATGTGAAATGTTAAAGGTGTTACAAAACCTTTAAAGGCAGGCTTTAGCTCAAATGACCTTTCTTTTCACTCTTGCTCAGATTTTGTTGAGGGGTTTGAGGGTTCTTATTTGTCTACATAAATTTTTTCCGTATATCTGGAGCTATTTGGAAAAAGACAAAACAGTGTTATTAGCTGGATCAAACAAAAGAGGGTAAAAGTTTGCAGAAGAAACAGGTTCAGCATCTCCTGTAGGATTCCAGAGTCTCTCAGCTGTTGAATAATCCTGTATATCAGCATTCAAAAGAAAATTTTTAAAGTAAGAAGCATGATAAAAATTTGCAGGAGTTCCAGTATATGACTTTCCTATATTCATAAAAACATTTCTACTCTATTAGTTAACAGGCAATTTAAAGAACACATTAAAGCTGGAAAATTCTAGTGTGACTTTTA
This sequence comes from Saccopteryx leptura, assembly GCF_036850995.1. NCBI lineage: Eukaryota > Metazoa > Chordata > Mammalia > Chiroptera > Emballonuridae > Saccopteryx > Saccopteryx leptura. Next base: position 81,227,105 of record NC_089505.1, on the reverse strand, counting down.
TTATTTTTCTATATTAAAAAAAAAATCTAGACCTTTGTTAGGTAAATCTACTCTGCTTCATGCTCTGCAGCCACAGCAAGCAGCCTGAAGCTTGAAGCAGTTTAGTCAAAATCAACAAGTCTTTAGGATTCATATTTCATACTATTTAAATTTAAATGAGCACGCTTTACTTGTTTCAATTAAAATTATAAATTTGTAGGGATGATATTTTTTATAATATTAGAGCCGGCATATTCAATTTTTGCATGCAAGAACTTAAAAAAATCACATTTAGAAAACATTAAACAAAGACCAAACACAAACAAGAATCAGACAAAGTAGACAAATCAGACAGATTAGAGAGAAACCCAGGTTTTTAGAGATTAGAATATGGTTTGCTTGATCTTTACACAGGGCTATTCTGATTGGAACATATTAGATAGAAACTAAACAGAACTCTCTCTCAAAAAGTTTCAAGAACGGCCGTTTATGAGATTCTGTTTAGCCATATCCAAACAGTTGTTCCCTTTGCCCTCTTTTCAGGCATAGAACAGGAAAGAAATAAAATGAGTTGAGAGAAAGAGGAGAACAGAAAAAACTGTAATTTTTCCAAACTTTTAAGTCCTTCTATTTACTAAAGAAAATCAGATAACAAAACAACTTTAAAACTCATCTCAGTCTCTAATCATTCTTTTTTTTTTTTTTTTTTGTATTTTTCTGAAGCTGGAAACGGGGAGAGACAGACAGACTCCCGCATGCGCCCGACCGGGATCCACCCCCGGAATCCCCCCCCCCCCCGGCATGCCCACTAGGGGCGACGTTCTACCCCTCCGGGGCGTCGCTTTGCCGCGACCAGAGCCACTCTAGCACCTGGGGCAGAGGCCAAGGAGCCATCCCCAGCGCCCGGGCCATCCTTGCTCCAATGGAGCCTCGGCTGCGAGAGGGGAAGAGAGAGACAGAGAGGAAGGAGGGGGGGGGGGGGAGTAGAGAAGCAAATGGGCGCCTCTCCTATGTGCCCTGGCCGGGAGTTGAACCCAGGTCCCCCGCACGCCAGGCCGACGCTCCACCGCTGAGCCAACCGGCTAGGGCCTCTAATCATTCTTAAATTCTAATAGCTGCTATAATCGGCAGCCGAAATCTCTTCATTTCAACCCCACAAGAGGCTTGCTTCTCATATTTTGCATTCCAAAGCAGGTAATTTTCTCCAGATAAACAAGCTTTAGCCACCTGTTCCCAATCATAAGGAGTCATCCAATTATGAGAAACTGTTTCCACCAAAGACATAGTATAAGGAAAGGTAGATCCATATTGACTGCAAGCCGTTTTCAACTCTTTCAATAATTTATAAGGAAGTGGCTCCCATGTAGGAACCCACTCATCATCAAATTCACCAGCCACAGCCACAGGAAAACACACTGCCAAATCAGTTTCCCCTTGGTCACAAGAAGCTTGAATTGCCTTCTGCAACCGTGTTAACCCTGATGATTTTTTCTTTTCATTAACATTACATTCTTTTCATTACTGGTAGAGGCAATGACATTTTAATAACCTTATTTTTATCCTTTTTGTCAGTCTTGGGGGGATATAATATGGGCAAGACTGTTTTTGACTTCCAATCCTCATTATTCCTATTATATTTAGCTGCCTCATCTTCTAATTCAGCCTCATCAGATGGAGATAAATGATCTTCACTATCATCCTGATGTTTACTTAATTTTAAAGAGGCCATTCCATAATCTGTACTATCTTGAGACTGCCTTCTATTTCTAATTAATGGAGTCTCTTCTTTTGGAGGAGCAGTTGCCTTAGAAAATTTATGCATCTCATGTTCTGGATCTAAGGCATCTTTAATCAAGCTCCATAAAGCAAATGTATCGACTGGGACCCTTTCTGGTCCGTGTAGCTCATAATAAAGTTTTAGATCTTCTTCAACCTTAGCCCATGTCTCGAGACTAAGCATTCCCTCATCTGGAAACCATGGAGAACATTCTTGTACGAAATGCAGAAAACGAGCTACTTGTTGAGGGGAAACACTAACTCCTTTTAGGGAAAGTGTATACTGAATGACTTCTATACAGTCTTCTTTCTTTAGACTCAGTATGGCCCATGACTTCTCAAAATCTTAAATTCTGTAATCCTCCACCTATTCTCACCCTGTCTTCCTTACAGGGGGGTCTGCAGCACCCTGAGTGGAGTCCTAGCCATCCCAAGACAATGAGGGGGGCCTACCTGTGGGTCCCTGTTCAGGCGCCAAATGCCGGGGTTCAGCCCCGGGGGGAATCCAGGGGTCCCACAGGAAGAGACGGCATTGGCAAATCGAGTGAGAGAGCTGAATTCTTTATTTTCTCTTTATTCTCTCATTAGCATTTACTGCCAGGCATCTCTGCCAATGGCTGGTCTAACTTTACTTTTATACACACACACTAAGTTACAATCACATGGTATTCAGAATACATTGATTAATCATTTTTTTAATTTTTTTTTTAATTTTTTTACGGGGACAGAGAGAGAGTCAGATAGAGGAATAGATAGGGACAGACAGACAGGAACGGAGAGAGATGAGAAGCATCAATCATCAGTTTTTCATTGCGACACCATAGTTGTTCATTGATTACTTTCTCATATGTGCCATGACCACGGGCTTTCAGCAGACTGAGTGACCCCCCCGCTCGAGCCAGTGACCTTGGGTCCATGCTAGTGAGCTTTTTGCTCAAGCCAGATGAGCCCGCGCTCAAGCTGGCAACCCTGGGGTCTCGAACTTGGGTCCTTCCACATCCCAGTTCGACGCTCTATTCACTGCGCTACCGCCTGGTCAGGCTAATCATTGTTTTTGTTTCACTATGGTTACATTTCCTAGGTAACAGTTAATTCATTTCTATAAACTATAAATCAGGTGGTAAATCATTCAAAGTACAATTATACAATAACTTGAACAGCAATAACAATATTGGTACAAACTTCCAAAAGGTCAGTACTGATTAATAACTCTACCTTGTCTAAGATTCTATTGTCTAGTCAAATTTTATTTATTTACTATATTCACACACTAGTTAAGTTCTAACTTTATTCTTCTCAGAGTGTTCCACCACCTGCAGGTCAGGTATGCAAGAAGAAAGGAAAGTTTCTCTACTCTATCACATGAAAAGGCTAGGGAAGTAAAGTGATGAATTAAGTGAAGGCTGAAAGGTGCTCTGTGTATAGTTACTGTTTCCTACCTATTCATAAGTCACAATCTATTCTTTCTAACATGATTAATAAGAAGAAATTCTCCTACAAACTTAACCCTTTACGAGGGATATCATAGCCAGCCTCTTATGTCTATGAGCCCAGTTCAAGGGGCTTACAGGCTTCTCTGTGGAACTCGCACCCTCTGTCTCATTTCCTAAGACATTACTACGAATCTACAGGGAAAGCATGGTACTATTATCCCTGTGCCATAAATGATAGCACACACCCAGAAAAGGGGGGATATAAGGCCAGATTAATTCAAAAGATCAAAGGGGGAAGTATCGTTGTGCCTTTCCTTTGCGGTGACTTTGTCAACCCGCAGCCATTGGTCTTCACTGTGGTGACTTTGTCAATCAGCAGTTTTTGATCTTCTCCTGCTGTGACCTTGTCAGCCAGCAGTTGTGGGTCTTCTGCTGTGACCTTGTCAGCCAGCAGTCGTTGATTGGCTCCCGACACCCAAGGTTGCTGGCTTGAGCCCAAGGTCACTGGCTTGAGCAAGGGGTCACTCAGTCTGCTATAGGCCCCTGGTCAAGGCACATATGAGAAAGCAATCAATGAACAACTAAGGTGCCACAACGAAGAACTGATGCTTCTCATCTCTCTCCCTTCCTGTCTGTCTGTTCCTCTCTGTCCCTCTCTCTGTGTCTGTCACCAAAAATAATAATAGTAATTTTAGAAAATAATAATAATATCCTCACAGAGAGTCATTGTGAGAGCAATTCAGGATGGAGGAGCTTGCATATAAAGCAGACGGAGGAGGGACCCACTCTGGAAAGGGGTCTCCATCAAGGATCACAATCATATTGATAGTGAGCATCGGCACTCACAGCGTTTCCCGGTGGTGACAGGCTCAGGACATGTGCCCTTGACCTCACGGACTCCTCCTGGCACCCTGTGAGATAGGGATGATGCTCACTGAACCAATGACAAACACGGAGAGGCTCAGAGAAGTTAAGTAACTTTCCCAAGATTGCACAGCTTGATAACTCACCGGCTTGATACCCAGACATATTGGACTCTGCTTGCTTAACCATGGTGTCAGCATGCTTCCCAGTAATTGCCAGACCCCTGTTTGCAAGATTAGAGAACAGGGACCATGGTTGACTTCAAGGTCACATGGGAAGGAGCACATGGACGACCATTTGTGCCCAGTTCATGATTCTCTTCCCTGAACTGACTCACACTCACCTACATCTTCTCCCTCCCTCCTCCCACCCTGTTTTCTACTTGGCAGCCAAAATATTGCTTTTAAAGTGTAAATTGGATGACTAACTCCTGCATGAAACCTTCCAATGCCTTCTGGGCATGCCAAATATACAAGTGCCCTCTCACAGACGTGCAGGTCCCCTTTCCTTCCTCTCCCCTCCTTGGTCTGCGGCGCTGGCTTGCTCCTCCTCAGGGCCTGGGTCCCAGCTGGTCCCTCCCTGTATCGCTGTCCCCAGATCTTTGCATGGCTCTCCCAGTGTCATCCAGCCCCCACCCAAGCCCCTCCTCAGAGACCTTCCCCGACTCCTCAGTCTCCACTGTCTTCTTCACCCCACTCCCCTTCTTTATTTTTTTAAAATAGTTTTTAAGACTTTATTTTAAAGAGAAAGACAGAAACAGAGAAAAGGGGAGGAGGAGCAGGAAGCATCAACTCCCATATGTGCCTTGACTGGACAAGCCCAGGGTTTCAAACCGGCGACCTCAGCATTCCAGATCGACGCTTCATCCACTGCGTCACCACACGTCAGGCACCCTCCTTTATTTTTTACACCAAATTTATCACTGTTTAGGCATCTATTCATCCTTCTCCTCTTTCCATGGGCCGCCTGACACCTGGCCACTGCAGGTACTCATTAGCTTGGGGTATAACTTTGGCATTCCAAGCTCCCCGCAAGGTGGTTTTGCAACTCGAGCTTTCCTGACCCTCCAATATGGGCTGGCCCTGAGCTCGTGCTGACCGGTCAAGAATGGTGGCCATGAGCCTTGCAGCTTTGAGAGGCTTGCACACCTGTGCTCCCCCTGTCTCCACGTCGTGGAACCCCACCACAGCCGCGCAAACAAGCTCAGCCCGGTCTGCTGGACAGGGGAGCTCTGGTCTTGGTCAAGGTTGGCTTTGCTTCGTGTTGGCTCCCTGCCCCGTCTCTTCCTGACGCCCAAGGGGATCCCTCACAAGGGCAATCGGAGGCCGTGAGGTAAGTTTGAAGCCGTTTTAAGCAGGTGAACACGCACAGCATGGCCTAGAGGGGTGAGGAAGGTCCGGAAAAGGGCACATATCTTGGAAGTGGGACCAGAATGGATTTAGGGGACCAAGTGGTGAGCAGCCCCCAACGTGTATAAGACACGGTGAAGGTGGCCCGGGCTATTCTTGTCACTCGCCTCCTCACACAGCAAGCACAGCGGGGCTGCACCTGGTGTGCACCCCCTGTGCCCGGGCAAAGGAGAGGGACACAGGGAGGTGGGCACAGCACCCAGAGAGAAGATGGAAATCCCCGGGGGCCAATGGAGCCCCTCTGGAGCAGAGGAAACCTTGGCTGTGACCCAGACTGGAGCCTTTGGCCACCTGCAGGTTCCCTCAAAAACCTATGGGTACCAGCCCGGCTCCTGGTCACTACAGAAGCAGGAATGGGCAGCCCAGGCTATGCCGCCATGACCCAGGCTCTCCATGGCGGGGGTGGTCCAGCTACATCATCTCCGTGCCCGCTTTCTGGCCTGAGTAATGGTCAGTGCTGGCATCCTTTGCTGTGATGACCGACTTGGAGGATTTAAATCTTAGAAAGAGGGTCTGGCCCTCAGAAAACAGCAGTTTGGGCTGTTATCTTTAGAATGCCGTCTTCAGACCCCAGCCTGGCCTCAGCACTCCCACCACTGCCCCTGCCTGTCCATCCCCACGAGTCCCCTCTGGGGGCTTCTCCAAGCTGGTCTCCTCTGCCAGATGGCGGGCACCCGTCACAGGGACACCTCCAGGTGGGAGAGGACCCTAAACAGGAAAGGCACCTGTGGGTGTTCATAGGCAGTGCTGAGCATTTTACCTCTTTCCTTGAAAATGTGCAACCCTGGCCCCTTTCTGGCAGGAGCCTTGTTTGCTATCTCACAAGGCAATGCTGAGGACAGGGGCTTGTCTGGGGCACGCTGGTGGTCACATCATTCCTCGAGACTGGCTGGCACCCCAACCTTGCTTGCTGTCAGAGTGGTGTCCCACTTTATGGGTCTTAAAAAGTGGGTAGCTTCTGCTATACACTCATCAGCTGGTTGCTTTCCCAGACTCCCTTGCAGCTAGGGCATGTCCTGTAGCCTGAGTATAACCAGTCAGACACACCGATGTCTCCCCAAAGAGGACAGGGCCTGGACTCCAGGAGACTTCAAACTGTGGACAAGGGGTGAAATGGTTTGCACTCAGGAGTGGTTCCCCACCACCACCACCAGAGGGCCCCAGACCAAAGGCCCTAGGCTCATACCCCACCTCTAAGAGACAACTCCTCTCTTGGAAAAATGGGCCACCCAAAAGACCTGACAGTGATATTTGGGGGTGGTGTCACCCACAAAATGGGGTGACTTGGTGCTAAGCTGGGTCCCTTCCCCAGCCTTGTACCTGCCTCCGTGAGGTGAACGTGGGCTGACCTGCTCCCGGGGCCCTGGGCAGGTTCAACAGTGTGGGAACATCTCGGGCTGCACAGAAATGGGTAAGAATCCATTTCCCGTCACCTCTCACGGTGTCCCCTCTCTTGATTCAAGGACAAGAACTAGACCCTAGGGCTGAGCCCAGACTCTGAGGGCTTCCTGGAGTGGGCTGGGTTCCAGAGACAGACACAGCTCCTGAGGGCGGGGCGACAACAGAACCTGGGACTACTGTTTGCACACATCAGTGAGTTTATTACTCTGCAGATGCTGGTGAATTCTCGTTTCCTACACACTTCCCAGAGCAGAGATCTCTGTCCATCTTCTGCCTTCCTGGGTCTGAGAGGAGCGAGACCATTACCAGGCCCCTCCTCTGTGCCCCAATCGGTTCTGGGGTGGTTACCTAGGGACAGGACCCAGTCCTCTGCCTTCATTCAGCCTCCTCTGGACCAAGGGGCCGGCCTGCTGCTCCTGCCCAGAGCTCCTCTTCTGGGCTCCGAATACGCTTTGCTGCCCACCCTGGGGGTTTAGAGGGGGTGGGACAGGCTGGGAGGTCAGGAAGGGTGGCCGGAGGGGAGACTCGACCGGGAAGGCGAGGTTTGGGACAGCCCAAGCTGGAAAGGATCAGAAGACGTTAGGGCGCGGGATGGTTTGGGCAAAGGAGGAGGAGAGAGGAGGGCTGCAGCCGGACGACCCGGCCGGCCGGCGGCACAGGGGTGGGTGGCCGCGCGGCTACCCCAGCGGCCAGGGCGGGAAGGCGCCCCCACCCTCGGGGCCGGCCGCGCCAGGCGTGCCCGTGCCGCCGGCTGCGCGGCCGTGGATGCGCTGGTGGCGCAGCACGTGCTCGCGGCGCCCGAAGCCCTTGCCGCACTCCCAGCAGGCGAACGGCCGCGCGCCCGAGTGCGTCTTGCGGTGGCGCACCAGGTGCTCGCGCCAGTAGAAGGTCTTGCCGCACTCGCAGCAGGCGTGCGGCTTCTCGCGGGCCGGCAGCGGGGGCAGAGTCGGCTCCAGGCCGCCCGGATGCAGGCCGGGATGCGTGCCGCGGTGCCGCCGCAGGTGCTCCTTGCGCCGGAACCCTTTGCCGCACTCCGGGCAGGTGTGCGGCTTCTCGGCCGAGTGGCTCTGTCGGTGGCGAGGCAGGTGCGCCGGCTTCAGGGAGTGTTTGCCGCAGTCGGGGCAGGAGGTGGTGCCCGCGGCGGCGGCGGCCAGGAAGGCGGGCAGGTCGGGCGCGGGCAGGGCCGGCGGAGCGAGCGGGGGACTGCTCGGCTCCTGCTTGTAAGGGCGCGCGGCCTCGGCGGCCCCCGCGGCCGGATCCTCAGTGCCCGGGGCTGCGTCTCCTGTTGAGCAAAGGCGCAGTCAGGTCCAGGGCCGCGGCTGCGCACAGCTGGGCTGGGGTGGGCAGGGGATGCGGGCCGGGCCACGTGTAGGAAAGGTGGTGCTGTGGGAGGCGGGTGTCCAACGTCTGGGGGCACTGAGGTGGGCTTCTCGTTCATCCCTGTGACCCCGCACAGCAGCTCCTGGGTGGAGTGAGTGCCCACTACAGAGATAGGCGGGTGGGTGCGTGTATGTGAGGGGTGGGGGTGGGAGTGGGGAAAGGGGTGCAGTACACAGATGGTGGAAGCCGGACTGGTGGGCAGCTCAGCGGGCGGGTGGATGAATGGAGAAAATGGGTAAGTGAATAAATGTCCCAGCAGGGAGGGAGGGATGGGGGATGTATGGATGGGTGAGTGGGTGAATGGATGTATAAATGATGGATGGGTGGGTGGGTGGGTGGATGTATAGGTGGATGGATGGGTGATGGGTGGGTGGGTGGATGAAAGAATGGATGGATGCATAAATGATGGATGGATGGGTGAGTGGATGGATGGATGCATAAATGATGGATGGATGGGTGGGTGGATGGATGGATGCATAAATGATGGATGGATGGGTGGGTGGATGGGTAGATGGGTACCTGGAGAGATGGTGCTGAGAGAGGACAGACGAAGACCGATGACGGGATGAGAGGGTGGACTGGTGGGTGAACGGTGGGTGAGGTGCATATAGGGGTGACAAGTGTCTGACTGGCTTCGTGGTGACAGATGGGAGGGCGGATGAGGGGTGGACGTACGAACCACACGTTTCCTTTCCCCGGGTTTACACAATGCCCCGTGCAACTCCGCAGACAAGCGACCTTGGTTAGTCACACTAGGACTGCCTGATAAAAGTGACAATTGTAACACCTACTCTCTCCGTGCCTTGAGCGAGCTGACCACAATACTTGTAGCATCTCACTTCATCCTCACATGTCCCTAGCGGGAGCAGGTCTGTCATTGTCCCCAACACGGAGGGCACTGAGCTTAGAGGCCTTCTCCGGTGGTCCTCCCCGCCCTGTCCCAGTGCAGCAAGGGCGCTGGGTTCCCACCCTCGGCCCTCTGCCCCCAGGGCCCGCGGTGTCCCAGCACATTAAGGTCCATCCATCTTTGCTTTTCTGATGATGTTCATGGTGTTTTCCCTGAGACTAAGGTATGCCAGGAACCTCCTGTCCCTGTCCTCCATTTCCCCCAGGTCTCTGTCCTCCCTGTGACCTCTGCCCCGTCCTCCCGGGCCCCTCCCTCCTCCTGACCTCCCTCTGCAGCCCCCTCGCTCAACCCTGGGATGACCCTCAAGCGGCTCCGCCCTCTCCCACCTGAGACCCCAGGGTCCCCAGCACAGGGTCCACACCAACCACCAGCATCACCACCCTGCACGCGGTGGACACCCCGGGCCTCTGCCTTCAGTCTGCTTCTCTTCCCTGACCAGGTTCAGCCTGAGCTCCCTTCCTCACCCTCACATGTGTGGTCAGGACAGAGCCAGCCCCGGCCCGACGGGCGGGCACCCACGAACGGGCACGTGTGCAGGCCGGACACTGGGGGAGACCGGGCGCCGTACCCGGGCCACAGGTTCAGATCTAGACAAGAAGGACTCGATCAGAGCCAGTGAGACATGACTCTGGGACTCCGTGCCATAGGTCCAGGGTCAGAGTGCCTGACGCCACCAGCTTGGCCAGCACCGATCTTGGGTGAGTTACTTTGTTTCTGTCTCCGTGTCTGCAGCTCGAGCACAGGGAATGCCATGTCACCTCCAGGGGCTGTCCCTACCCTCTCCCTCCGTTCCCCTCCGGTGCAGGGTCTGGCACACACACAGTCGGGACACTTGCTGAACAAATGAGTGACGGGCAGGAGAGGGACCTCCCCTTGGGCAAGGGGACAAAGCTGGCGGTGTGGGAAAGGGGCCAGTGTCTCACCTAATGGAATCACCCCGCTCTCTTCTTTTCGGGGGCCAACTTCAGAGCCTTCCGTCATGTCCTGAGGGGCTCTCATCGCTGGTCCCTGAAAGGAGACACCACATTCTGAGTTGAGAAACCTGGGTGACCACGGCCTTGATTGTTCTCCCTCTTTCTCCCCCCATCACCTTCAGCCTCTCACCACGTCCCGTCTCTGGCTCTGGGCGAAGCCGGCTGCCATGCAGAGAACGCTCTGCCACCACCCCTGAAGCCCCGCACCAGCCCTTGGGTGACAACAGCCTCAGGTGACATCTTCAAGTGCAACCTCCTCAGACCCAAGCCAGACCCACCGCAAGGTCCTGACCCACAGAAATTGTGTGAGATGCTCAACGTTTTCTGAGCCACTACATTTGGGGTGATTTATTATAAGCACCAGGTCATGGATACCCATGCTTTCAATACTGCCTTAGCTCCTTACCGCCCTCTGTAAACGCCATGACACAATTCAGAAGCAAAACACATAAGCTACTTTAAACTCCGGGAAAAAAAATGAAGCGAGCTCAGAATGAGACTTTTTCCAGCTCACACCCTGGATGGCTTGGAGCAGGACGGCACCAGCCAGGAAGACCCACACAGTTTTCAAGAGAAAGCTTCAGATGAGACTATTTTTGGTTCCTTCACACTCTTGACATGGGTTCCTCAAACCCTTGCTGCACTCGAGGAAAAGACCAGAATTCCCCCTCCCCCCTGTGCCAAGGAAGGGCTGACACGTGAGTCATGCACACCCAAACCGCATCCTCACATTTCACTTGTTTCAGATGCTTCTGGACTAAAGGGATTGTTAGCGTGAAAATCAGCGATGTCTACAATCCTGCCAGATGCTAAGGCTTTGGCAGGAAGCTCCCAGTCCTTCTCAAAAAGCAGCTTGCTTGCGATGTATGGATAACACACACCATCACGGAGGTGGCCCAGGTGCCCTGACCCTGGCCACCCCTCTAGCCCCACCTCTGGTTGGGTCCCCACCCGGAACCTAAGTTCATGTCACAGTATACAGCCTATGGGCTGGGTGTGCCGAGCTCTCTCGGTTCGCCTGGAAACCCCTTTCTGTCCCCCTTTACCATTGACTTCAGGAGCTGACTGAGCCCATCTCTGCCACACACGTGGTTTATAACCCTGTCCTGGTACCCTGTCACAGCACACTTTTTAAGAGGATGATCGTGGCCTCACAGACACACAATGAGTGCATGCATTTAAAACATGTAACCCAATGACTTTCAACAGACGTATGCACTCCAGAAACCACCACGACCATCGAGGTGGTGAGCACGCTGATGGCCTCCTGGAAGTCCCTGCGCACACACCTCCACTGCGCAACTGCTACAGAGTGGATCTCATTTGCTAGAACTTTATATAAACAGAACCACACAGTAAACGCCCTTTCTGGGGGGAGGCTGCGGTCTGGTTTCTTTCACTTGACATAATTACCTTGCCATTAGGATACCGGTCTATGGTTTTGTTTTCCTGTCACGTCTGCGGTATTGGCATCAGGGTAATGCGGGTCCCCCGTGTTCGGTTTCTGGGAAGTCTGTGTGGAGCTGGTGTCCTTTCTACCTGATTACAGTAGGTCAGCTGTCCCTCATGGAGTCACCTGGCCCATCACACTGTGTTCTTACATATCTGCTTGTTGTCTCCTCCAAGAGACGAGGGCTCTGGGGGGCGGGGTGGGGACTGGCCTCGCTGGCTTCTGTGTGGTATCCCTGGTGCTGATCTTTTTCATAAATAACAGCTTTACTGAGATACACTTCACATACCACAGAATCCACCCACTTAAAATAAAATGCAGTGGTTTCAAGTGGATTCAGAATTGGGCAATCATCACCACAATCAATTTTAGAGTATCTTCAGAATAAATCTCCAACCCGTTCACAGTCTCCTCCCCACCCCTGGCCCAGCCACTGGGAACCATTAATCTACTTCCTATCTCGCTGGAAACCACTAATCTACTTCCTGTCTCACTAGGAACCATGAATCTACTCCTTGTCTCTCTGGGAACCATTCATCTACTTCCTGTCTCTCTGGGAACCATTCATCTACTTCCTGTCTCTCTGGGGACAATTCATCTTCGTCCTGTCTACTCCCCCATCTCTGGATTTGCTGAGTCTGGACATTTCAAAGAAATGGAATCACGCAGGATCTTTTCTGGTCAGATTCTTTCCCTTTTCACACAGTATTTCCGAGGTTCCCCCGTGCTGCAGCGTGTCCATCCTTCCGTGCCTCTCAGGGCTGAGAAGCACTCTGTGTGAACATGCCACTGGCGGCTTATCCACTTCCCAGCTGGTGCACACGGGAGCTGTCTCCACTCTTTGCCTCTTACGAGTGATGACATACTCCCGTCATTCACACTGCATGTGTGTGAGTTCTGAGGGCATGTGTGTTCCCATTTCTCTCATGTGTACGCCCAGGAGTGGATGTGCTGGCTCACACGGTCCAGTGGCTCCCCACTTGGCGACGGGTAATGGTAAGGAAACTGGCTTCGCTGTAGGCTGGCTGACACATGACCGCAAAGCTCCTACAGCATCTCACCGATGCCGGCAAGGTGACATCATTTCAGGACAGGGTGCATGCCGTCCCACGTTTGCCCTTCTGAGGGAATGGCCGGACTGTTTTCCACCGTGGCTGCTCCATTTTACCTTCCAGCCACCACGGACGAGGGTTCTAGCTCCTGGCACCTCTTAACGCCGGACTCTGAGCGAGGGAACCGATGGATGAAAGAAGGGCAGACCGTCTGCCTTCACCCCGAAAAAGAAGCTCGGATGCAGGAGTGTGGGGCTGCGGGGCAGGGATTTCCAAGTGGCCGACCGGGTCCCCAGGTGCCTGCAGTAGCAGCAGACCTGCTTGTGGGACTGGGAGCGGAGCGAGTCAGCTCACACCCGGTCAGTTCAGAGGAGGCGGGGCGGCACAGGATCTCACCCCAAGTCCCCACTCGGCCAGTCGGAGGCCTCCCAGTTCCTGGCCTGGTGGCGGGGCAGGTCTGGGGTGCAGGCAGGAAGCCGCACTGCCAGCCTGGTCTCCAGCACGTCCGGGTGCATGCAAACCTGTGCACGCTCCCTTCTCCGGAGGACTCCATGGGCACCCGGGTGCTCTGGTGTGCGGTCAGACACAGACGCTGGGCCGTGCGGATGCTGAGCATCACCCACAGGAAGATATCGGGACAGGGCAGCCAACCGGTGCTCAAAGAATAGAAGCAGGAAATCTACAGCCACAGCACGCGGGTTCCACTCCCCACCATGACCTGCTAATCAGCTGGGTGACTTTGCCCTCTCTGAGTTTTGTATCTTCATCTGTGAAACACAAAGGACAAGAGTACCCAGTCCTGCAGAATGGCACACGGTCAGTCAAGACACACTAGTAGGATTTATGGGGGGCTTGTAGCCGAGCTGTATCAGCTCAACCTCCAGAGGGAGCGGAGACTGGGGTCAGCCATGGACCCTCAGCCGTATCCATGTGGCCGACCCTGGACACCAGGCTTGGGAAGCTGCCCTGGTGGGAGATACTTGGTGCCCTCTGCAAGTCCTTCCTGGAAGCTGCGTGCATGGGGCTCCCTGGGCTGCCTTCCACGGAATAAACCCTAACCGTCTGCACGGTGGCTCTGCGTGAGTTCTGAGTCCTTCTACTGGACTATCACACTGAGGGAGATCTTGGGACCCCCGCTGAGTGTCAGATGGATGGCGGTCTTGGGGGCTGCACCCTCTAAATTGTATCACTAGGATGACACTTCCACCTACAGTATCCTCACTCTCCATCACCCCAATTCCAGCACTGTGGGACCGGTTTTGTATTTTTCTGAAGTGAGAAGCGGGAAAGCAGAGAGACAGACTCCCGCATGCACCCGACCGAAATCCACCTGGCATGTCCACCAGGGGACGATGCTCTGCCCATCTGGGGCATTGCTCCGTTGCAACCGGAGCCATTCTAGTGCCTGAGACAGAGGCCATAGAGCCGTCCTCAGCACACAGGCCAACTTTGCTCCAGTGAAGCCTTGGCTGCGGGAGAGAAAGAGGAAGGAGAGGGGGAAGGGTGGAGAAGCAGATGGACATTTCTCCTGTGTGCCCTAGCCAGGAATCGAACTGGGGACTTCCACACACTGGGCCGATGCTCTACCACTGAGCAAACTGGCCATGGCCCTGTTGGGTTTTTTTGTTTGTTTGTTTTTGTATTTTTCTGAAACTGGAAACAGGGAGGCAGTCAGACAGACTCCCACATGCGCCTGACCGGGATCCACCCGGCACGCCCATCCGGGGCATCGCTCTGCTGCGACCAGAGCCACTGTAGCACCTGGGGCAGAGGCCACGGAGCCATCCCCAGCGCCCGGGCCATCCTTTGCTCCAATGGAGCCTCAGCTGCAAGAGGGGAAGAGAGAGACAGAGAGGAAGGAGAGGGGGAGGGGTGGAGAAGCAAATGGGCGCCTCTCCTGTGTGCCCTGGCTGGGAATCGAGCCTGGGACTTCCACATGCCAGGCCGACGCTCCACCACTGAGCCAACCGGCCAGAGCCCCTGTTGTTTTTTTTTGACAGAGACAGAGAGAGAGACAAACAGGAAGGGAGAGAGAAGAAAAGCATCAATTTTTCCTTGTGGCTTTTTCATATGTGCCTTGACCAGGGGGCTCCAGCAGAGCGAGTGACCACTTGTTCAAGCCAGTCACCTTTGGGCTCAAGCTGGTGAGCCCACACTTAAGCCAGAGACCTTGGGGTTTCAAATTTGGGTCCTCTGAGTTCCAGTCAAATACTCTTATCTATTGCACCACCGCCTGGTCAGGCTAAGGGACCTGTTTTGTTTGTTCACTTATGAGTGAAGTGTGGTGGCCTCACGCTGAGGACCGGGGCCCTCTGGAGAGCAGATGGTAAGGCTGTGAGGGGTGGACCAGCCTGTGATCCCAGGGAGGTGGCCACTGAGGGGCATGGGCATGTGAGGAGCCCCCCTCCCCAGCCCTGCTGCGCTCACCCACAGCTCCTCCAACAGGGCCAGTGCCTCCTCGCCGCTCTGCGGCTGCCGGCTGCACACCCAGGCCTGGATGTCTGCCGGGAAGGCGCTCAGGAACTGGTCCAGCACCAGCAGCTCCAGCATCTGCTCCTTGGTGTGCACCTCGGGCCGCAGCCAGTCCCGGCACAGGGCACGCAGGAGGCCCAGGGCCTCACGCGGGCCAGGCGCGTCGTCCAGGTGGAAGTGGCGGAAACGGTGCCACGGGGAGTCCAGGGCCAGCCCCTCGGCGGCTGGGGCCTCCTGCTTCACGGGGTGGGGGGACAGGACCTCCATGAGGGCCGGCGAGACCTGGGGGGGGGGGGACAGCAGCACCTGTGGGGAGGGAAGTCCAGCAGGGTGAGAGCCCCTTCTTTCCAAAATTCGCCGCCTCCCACCATGTGGGGACGGGAGCGGGGGTGTAGGGTACACACACTGGCGTCGCCGCTCAGGAGCAAAGGACCTGGTGTACGCAATGTTGCCTCACTCTGCCTCAGTTTCCCCACCCCCCATAAAACGAAGTGTTCGCCTGCCTGGTGTGGCCGAGGGAGGGTGTCATCAGAGGGTGGAGGCCAGGGATCCTGCTGGGGACTCTGCAGTGCACAGGACAGCGAGTATGGCAGGGAGTGACCCAGCCCCAAATGTCAGCAGTGCTGAGGCGGAGGAAACCACTGGCCGGAAGGAGTAGTCCTCTCCCTGGGGGCGCTGTGACTCCCCCAGGGACACTGCGAGGTCAGAGTTGTCGTCACCCTAACCCTAAGACGTCATCTGCCTCTCTCCTTCTCCCGTGGGTGTGGTGGGGTCTTCAGAGGCTGATGGTCACGGGCTGAACACAGAGTAAATAGGAAGACCCAGCTATATTTTTTCAAGATACACACTGGAGGCCTTGGCCAGCTGGCTCAGCGGTAGAGCGTCAGTCTGGCATGTGGAAGTCCTGGGTTCAATTCCTGGTCAGGGCACACAGGAGAAGCGCCCATCTGCTTCTCTACCCTTCCCCTCTCCTTCCTCTCTGTCTCTTTCTTCACTTCCCACAGTCAAGGCTCCATTGGAGCAAAGTTGGCCCAGGTTCTAAGGTCAGCTCCATGACCTCCGCCTCAGGCACTAGAATGGCTCCTGTTGCAATGGAGCAACGTCCCAGATGGGCAGAGCATCGCCCCCTGGTGGGCATGCCAGGTGGATCCCGGTCAGGTTCATGCAGGAGTCTGACTCTCTGCCTCCCCATTTCTCACTTCAGAAAAATACACACACACACACACAAATATATATATATATATATATACACACACACACACACACACACACATACACACACACACACACACACACACACACTTTGGAGAAATGTGCAGGTAGGGGGATAAAGAAAAAGCCACGTTTCCAACTCTGTTTTGGAATATATGGTTCTTTCTCATCATAAAAATGTTACATGGCCTGGCCAGTGGTGGCACAGTGGGTAAGAGAATCGACCCAGAATCATGAGGTCACTGGTTCGAAACCCAAGGTTGCGGGCCTGGGGTTGCCAACAGGATCCCAGTCACTGGCTTGAGCCCAAGGTCGCCAGTCTGATCCCCAGACAAGGAATGTAAAAGAAGCAATCAATGCGTAAAGTGGAGCAATGAGCTGATGCTTCTCTCTCTTCCTCCCTCCCTTTCTCTCTCTCTCTCAAAAAACAAAGTTATATGAACGCTTGAATAGCCAATTACTGCTCTTTCTAAATGTATTAATCCTTTGAAATTTGTTTGGCCCTCATTTCTATCATGATACATAACAAAAAGTCTAACGCCCCTACACAAAAGTGCTTTTGGACCTTGAATAATTTTTTTTAAGTGAGAGGAGGGAAGATAGACAGACTTCCGCGTGCACCCAACCAGGGTCCACCTGGCAACACTCGAATCAACTGAGCTATTTTTAGCACCTGAGGCTGATGTTCTAGGACCAACCAGCTATCTTCAGCACCAGGGCCTATGTTCGAACCAATCGAACCACTGGCTGCAGGAGGGGAAGAGAGAGAGAAGAGAGAGGGAGGGGGGAGAAGCAGATGGACGCTTCCTTGTGTGCCCTAACCGGGAAGCAAACCCAGGACATAGATACGCTGGGCCAACGCTCTATCCACTGAGTCAACCGGCCAGGGCCGGACTTTTAATTTTTAAGACTACGAAGAGGCCCTGTGTTCAAATTGAGAACCCCTGGCCTGGGGCTGGGGTCAGCAAGTGGTAGCCTATGGGCCAATTCTGGCCTGCAGGCTGTTTTAAATAAAATGAAAAGAATACCCACTGGATTAAGGGGTTAAGAGTAGGGCTCTGACACTGGGCTGCTTGGACTCTCCACCTGTCACAGAGGACTAACTGCAGCTCCTTCCCCACTGGATACTCAGCAAACACCTGTCTCCTCCAGGTTTCCTAACCTGCACACGCGTGGATGGAATTCGAGCTGAACGGTTCAGTGCGTGGCAGCCATCCTCTGACGTGTAAGATAAATACTGGACTTCTTCCCACCAGATGCCAGTCGTATCTCCCCAGCTGCGACAACCAGAAGCGTCTCCAAGTTTTGCTATGTGTCCCCTGGGGACAAGTATTTAACTCAGAGCACAAGGACCGGCTGACTGTCTTTGGACGAGGTACACCCGCACCTCTGACACAGCGCACCTCCATTCCTGGGCCTAAAATCACACTAACCCAAGAATCACAGTAAAAATTCAAGCTGTGATAAAATGAAGGTGGTGAGGACAGCACGGGGAGCGGGGGTGAGGGGGGTGGGGCGGAGGAGAAGCAAGCCCTCACTCAGCCAGAGTTACCGAGATCCCTGAGGTTGTGAGTGGCAATGAATACCCTATTACCAAAACAAGCAAGTGCATTTAAAATCTAGCTACAGCCTGGCCTGTGGTGGCGCAGTTTGTCAAACTTTGACCGGGAAGGCTGAGGTCGAAGGTTTAAAACCCTGGGCTCACCAGACTTGTGATGGCGCAGTGGATCAAGTGTTGACCTGGAATGCTGAGGTCACTGGTTCAAAACCCTGGGTTTACCTGGTCAGGGCATATATGGGAGTTGATGCTTCCTGTTCCTTCCCCCCCTTTTCTCTCTCTCTCTCTCTCTCTCTCCTCTCTAAAGTGAATAAATAAAATCTTAATATATATAAACAAACCCTGGGCTCGCCCGGTCAAGGCAAGCAATGAACAACTAAAGTGAAATGAGTATGAGTTGATACTTCATGCTACACCCCCTCCTCTCTCTGTAAAATCAATCGATAAAATCTTTTTAAAAAATTTAGCTACAGGCCCTGGCCAATGTGCTCAGTGGATAGAGGTTCAGCCTGGCATTATGGACACCCTGGGGTTTGATTTCCATTCAGGGCACACATGAGAAGCCACCATCTGCTTCTCTCCTCCTCCCTCTCCCCCTTCTCTCTCTCTTCTCCAGCAGCCAGTGGCTGATTGGTTGGATCATAATCCCCACCCCTTGGTCCTAGCTCGGTCAGCCTCAGGTGCTAAAAATAGCTCAACTGATCCCAGCATCAGCCCCAGATGGGAGTTGCCAAGTGGGTCCCAGCGCATGTAAGCGCATGCAGGAGTCTATCTCCCCTCCGTCTGACTTAAAAATAAATAAATAAATAAATAAATAAATAAATAAATAAATCTAGCTACAAATTGGAACAGGCATAAAATAGGAAATAAAAAGAGACTGCCAGTGGTGGGGTGGGGTGGGGTGGGCTGGGGGGATAGATGAAGGGAGTTGGCTGGACAGTCACCACAGAACCCTGTTCATGAATTCAATTCCTTGCAACACAATCTAAGGAGAAGGACCACTTCATCAAGAAAGAAAGAAAGAAAGAAAGGAAGGAAGGAAGAAAAAAAACAGGCAACCCCTGGAATCTCACAACTTATAAAAGTGCGTGAACAGGGCACACAAAAGACCAGCCCCCCTCTGCACCCCATCTAGGTGGGGACCATACCCTGCCCCCCAAAACCTTCCCCATGGGTCCAGGTGTCCCCAGCCCCGTCCTGAGAACCCAGCCCCACACCTCTCTTCCCCCCCCCTTCCCACCCCTCCCCCCAAGCCTCCCCTCCCCCTCCCGCTCGCTCTCCCTCCCCCAGTCCCCTCCCTCCCCTCCCCCTTCACCGCGGCCCTCTTTTCTATCCCCTCCCCCCAACAACTCTCCCCCACCCTCTCCGCTGGCCTCCAGTATTCCCCCCTCTACCCCAAAAAGCTCCAAGCGCCCCCCACCAAGCCTTTCCTGATGTTCCCCCCCTTACTCACCTTACTCTCCCAAGCGCGGCCCCCCCAAGCCCCTCACCGCCTCGCACAGGCGCAGAAAGCTCACCGGGACTCCATGCCCCGGCAGGCTTTGCGCCCAACTCTTCTCATTCCCCCCCCCTCCCTCTCCCCCTCCCCACTCCCCCCCCAAAACTCCCAGAGAACCACCCACAACCCCTCGGACATGCCCCCGCCCCAACACTACATTTCCCAAGAAGCCGCGCGGCCAAAGCGGCTTCCTATTGGCTCTCGCCTTGACGAAACCCGCCCACGCCCGTTCCCGAATGGCTCCGTTAGCGGCGGAACTACACTTCCCAAGATACACCTAGCGGTGCCCACGGCCTTATCGGCCATCGCAACCGTGGCTTCCCCTGGAGCGCCAAGCTTTGTGGACTACATCTCCCAGAATGCAAACCGGGCTAGCCATTGGCCCGCGCGGAACCCGAGCATGCGCAGACGTAAAGATGTGCGTGAGGGGGCTTGGTGGGGGGAGCCAGGCGTGCCAAGGGAAAGAGAAGGAGGAGCCATGGCGGCGTTGTCCTGGAGGCCGGACAAGAGGAGGGGCCTGAACTAGAGCCCGTCTTGGCGTGCGTGGTGCGTCTCCTTGACAACGGGTCGCCTCTCACCACTGCCTCACCCGGCGGAACCGACAAGATTCCAGCTCCGTGAGTGGGGTCTGGATGGGACCCAGGCGCCCTGAGTCGGCTCTGTCTGCCTGAACCTAACACCCAAGCCTCAGTTTCCCCTTCCGTGCACCGGGCGAGGATATTACCCGCCACACGTCCCCCGACGTGTGATCCCGGTCGGACACGGCCACGGCCACTGCCTCAGTTTCCCCATCTGAGAAACGGGAAGAGCAATGTTAGAAATCTGTTAGAAATCGAAGAGAGGCGGGTCCCAGGCAGCGTGGATCCCGAAGAAGAAGTCATCGCCGCGTCCACACCGCGTGTGTCGCTCTGCGCGGTGCGCGTGAGATGCGACCCACGGGTGCGAGACGACAGGTGCTGGTGGCGGGAACGAGCACCGCTTACCCTCCCACCCCATCCCCCGGGGCCGCTGAGTCACAACTTCCCGCCCCAGGCTGGGTGACAGCCAACCCCTGGCTGTGGCCTCGCTTTCCTGCCACCTCTTGGATGGACCCTCTGCCCTCTGGTCCACGAGTTCCAGCACACCAGCTTCTGCGCTCCATGGCCACGCTGGTCCTGTTCCCACTCTCATCCCATGGCCTTCTTGATGTCTCCCGTTTGGACGATTTCTTTTTTTCTTTTTTTTTACAATTGACATTCAATACTATTTGGTATTCATTTTAGGTGTACAGCTTACTGGTCAATCATATACTTTACAAAGTGACTCTACTCTTCCCCACCCCACCCTCATATTTCCCATATTTCCAGTACCCACCTGACACCATACATAGTTATTACAAGACATATTTTTATTTTTGTAATTTTTGTGTGTGTATGTGAAAGAGAGAGCGAGAGACAGAGGGACAGATACAGACAGACAGGAAAGGAGAGAGATGAGAAGCATCAATTTTTCGTTGTGGCACCTTAGTTGTTCATTGATTGCTTTCTCATATGTGCCTAGATGGGGGGGGGGGGGGGCTACAGCAGAGCGAGTGATCCCTTGCTCAAGCCAGCGACCTTCAGCTGAAACTGGTGAGCCTTGCTCAAACCAGATGAGCCTGAGTTCAAGCCTGCGACCTCGGAGTTTTGAACCTGAGTCCCAGTCTGATGCTCTATCCACTGCCGGATCAGGCTAAAATTTACCATTTTAACAATCTCTTTTCTTTTTCTCCTTATTGATTGATTTTAGAGAGACAGACAGAGGGAAGCATTCATTTGTTGTTCCACTTAGTTGTGCATTCATTGGTTGCTTCTTCTATGGGCCCTGACCGAGGTTCAAATCTGCAACCTTGTCATTTCACGACAATGCTCTAACTGACTGTGCTAACTGGCTAGGACCACACTGTAACTATCTTTAAGTAGACAATTCTGTGTTCACATTGTTGTGACACCTTCACCACCATCTAGCGCAGAGTTCTTCTCTGACACTCTGTCCCCATTAAACACCGACTCCCCATTTCTCCCCACCCCTAGCCCCGGCACCCACCCTTCCACTTTCTGTGCCTGAATTTGACGACCCCAGGAACTTCCTGTCAGTGGAGTCACGGTATTTACCTATCTGTGACTGCCGTTTCATGTAGTATAATGTCCTCCAAATTCATCCATGTGTCAGAATGTCCGTCTTTTTATGGCTGAATTATATTCCATTGTTTGGATGAGCCACATTGTGTTTATCCACCACTGGACAGCTCTTCTTAAAAGTGAGATAGGATCATGTCACTCTTCTAGGTAAAGCCCTCCAGGGAAGCCCTGGCCAGATAGCTCGTTGGTTAGAGCATCGTCCTGATATGCAAAGGCTGTGGGTTCTGTCGCCAGTCAGGGCACATACAGGAACGGATTGAGCCATGTTTCTCTCTCTCTCTCTCTCTCTCTTCCCCCCACTTCCTCTCTATCAAAACAAACAAACAAAAGAAAACAAAACAAAGCAAAAAAACAGAAAACCTCCTGTACACACCTTTGACTCGGGTCTGCAAGGTACCGTATAACCT
This sequence comes from Saccopteryx leptura, assembly GCF_036850995.1. Classification (NCBI taxonomy): domain Eukaryota; kingdom Metazoa; phylum Chordata; class Mammalia; order Chiroptera; family Emballonuridae; genus Saccopteryx; species Saccopteryx leptura. The sequence continues at coordinate 81,205,174 of NC_089505.1, read as the reverse complement.
CACGCCTTCCAACCCCAGATTCTGCTAGTTTACGTGGTGCCTTTGTGCAAATGAGAAAAGGGCTGCAGGCCCGAGCCAGGGAGGAGGGGAGGAAGGTGCAGCCCCACATCCTGCTGGGCCAGGTGCCTATAGGGAGGGTCCAAGTTTCACCAAGACCGCCTGACCAGGCAGTGGTGCAGTGGATAGAGCATCAGACTGGGATGCGGAGGACTCAGGTTCAAAACCCCAAGGTTGCCGGCTTGTGCTCAGGCTCATCTGGTTTGAGCAAGGCTCACCAGTTTCAGCTGAAGGTCGCTGGCTTGAGCAAGGGGTCACTCTCTCCGCGGGGTCACTCACTCGGCTATAGCCCCCCCCCCTCCGGTCAAGGCACATATGAAAAAGCAAGCAGTCAATGAACAACTAAGGTGCTGCAACAAGGAATTGATGCTTTTCGTCTCTCTCCCTTCCTGTCTGTCTGTCCTCTTTCTGTCTCTGTCACACACACACAAAAAGGTTCTTCAGGCCTGAGCCCAGCAGCCCCCCACATCCCCATGATCACTGTTCTCCACCAGGTTGGCCCCACAAGCCTCTCTCTGTAAGTCAGATCCCAGAACATCACTTGGAAGCCCGTTAGAAGTTCAAATTCTCAGCCTGCACCCCAAGACCCCTGAGTCAGCAGGGATGCCAGGAGAGAGGAAGGAATCCTGAGAGTTCGCTCTTTTTTTTTTTTTTTTTTTTTTTGTATTTTTCTCAAGTGAGGAGGCAGAGAGACAGATCCCGCATGCACCTAACTGGGATCCACCCTGCATGCCCACCAGGGGGCAATGCTCTGCCCATCTGGGGCGTTGCTCCGTTGCAACTGGAGCCATTCTAGTGCCTGAGGCAGAGGCCATGGAGCCATCCTCAGCGCCTGGGACAACTTTGCTCCAATGGAGCCTTGGCTGCAGGAGGGGATGGAAGAGATAAAGAGAAAGGAGAAGGGGAAGGGTAGAGAAGTAGATGGGTGCTTCTCCTGTGTGCCTTGGCCAGGAGTCAAACCCAGGACTTCCACATGCCGAGCCGACACTCTACTGCTGAGCCAACTGGCCAGGGTGAGCATTCACTCTTCTTTACTTGCTCTTAAGCTCGCTGAGAAATAAGAGCGAGCCCACCCTAGACGCTAAGTTGCATCTCCACTGCCACCCCCACCATGGAACAAAGCCAGTCCGATGCACAGGTACCAGGCACCTCCTCTGAGGCAGGTGCTGGGCCGGCTCCCCAGAAGCTACAGAATCCCTGTCCATCCCGAGTTCAAGGGACCACACAATGGGTGTCAGCGAGACCAGCACCCAACACCCGCCACGCTGGGACATCCTGGGCACAGGGCTGATGGGTGTCTTCCTCTGACAAGGAGATGACACACATGCCCTCAGAGTCCCAGGGGAAGAAGGAGGACCCGACAAGGGGCTGTGCTTTGCTTATTGGCCTTTCCCGAGGGTGATGTTCCTGTTCTTGACCAGGCCCTGGTGGGACACCGTTCTGGCCCATGGAGGCTGAAGGCAAACTTGTGGGGCTGTCCCAGCTCTTCAACAAGGTGTCCTGCACGGTCCCGTCTGTGGGTGACACTGGGGCAGCCACCAGCGTACCAGGAGGGTGACAGTCACAGATTCCATTTAGAATCAGAAGGGGCAGGAGTGACGGAGGATCAGATGGGGGTGCACCTCCCCTCTTCCTTTACCTGAAACAATAAGTCTCCTGAAGTTTGTTCTGTTGCCGAACCTAGAAGTGATGAAAGTCACACACATCTCCAGGGTCCCGTGTGTCACAGGGTTGCCGCCTACACAGTGGCCCAGAGCCCCCATGCTGAGTGGAATGCTCCCTGTGGCCGAACTGCCTTCCTTGTTTCATTCTGCTCTGGGCCCCACACAGCAAGTGGCCCTTCAGGTAACATCACCGGGCTGATTCGTGTGGTGTTGACACACCACCACTGTCTCCAGCATGTTAAGTGTATGTACAATCAATGTTTGTGAGGACTGGAATGAAGGGGTGACTCTCTCCTCTTCTGTACCACCTAATGGGGAAATCCCTCAGAATTCAAATGCCGCCTCTTCCAGGAAGCCTTCCCAGACCACTCCCACCCAAATGAACCTGGACGAAGCTCCTCCTCTGAGCTTCCCCGGTGCCCCTTCTCGCATCATCTCACACCTGGACTCTTTAATTTTGCGTGCCTGGCCCTCCTACCTTCCTGCGAACAGCTCAACAACAGAGACCCAGCTTGTTGCCAGCTGTCAGATGGGGCCCGCTGCTGGGGACCGCTGTGTACACAAGGAAGGAGGAAAAGTGGTTCTCACCGTGGGGGTGGGGGGTGGGGGTGGGGTGCAAGAATTCCTTTGGCAGCCTCTACCCTACCCTAAGCCAGGCAGTTCATTTGTAGCACCCGCTATAATTATTACCCAAAATAATAATTAATGTTGCTCTTTGTGTGCGGGGTTCTAAGGCTGGCGATACTGCACAGAGGAGAAGGGAGACCTGGTCCTGCTTTGTGGCCCGGGAGGCTCTCAGGTCATGTTTCACGGGAAAAAACTGCGTGTGGATGAACAGGTGAACACAGGAGGAGACAGTCCTGGAACAAGAACAGATGGCGTGTTTCCCCACCCCCAGGTCTGTAGCCCACAGGGAGGCCCCTGGGCGGCTGGGTTTGAGCGTGTGAGTCATCTTCACAAGCCTCAGGAAGCACTCAAGAATGAATCATTAAATTATGAATGAATTGCTTAATGATGGGGCTTCCCCCAGATCAAAGCAAGCATCAGCCATGGTTGACAGGCTCAGGGAGGCGAGCACACCTTCCCCACGGGGACACAACAAGAAAGGTAGAGGTGGGTGACAGGCAGCAGCTGTGGGGCCTGGTCTGGTCTTGCCCCCCACCCCTTGGGACCCTGGGCCAGCCCCTGTAACAGGTCTTCAACTGGCTGGGCGTCCACTTCCCTGGACACAGACCACAGGCAGGGCCTAGGACAGGAAGGAGAAACACAGAGGTTGAGGGTCTCACCGGCCTGGGTCTTGGCAGGGAGGGCTCCTCACAGGTCTTAGCACATAGGGGAATTTGTGGAGATGGAATCCACCTATACCGAAGATCAACTTATGCTTCCCAAGTAAGATTTAAGTTTCTTTCGTTGCCTGACCTGTGGTGGCGCAGTGGATAAAGCGTCAACCTGGAACGCTGGGGTCACCGATTCGAAACCCTGGGCTTGCCTAGTCAAGGCACATATGGGAGTTGATGCTTCCTGTTCCTCTCCTCTCTTTCTCTCTCTTTCTCTCTCTCTCTCTCTCTCCTGCCTCTAAAATAAATAAATAAAATCTTAAAAAAAAAAAAAGTTTCTTCCGTTAACAGAGAATCCCAACCAAACCTGAACACAAACAACGTTCTTGTATCAACGTGAACCACTAGTGGCGATTTTCTCAGGACCACTGGTTCTGAAATGCCGAGGACCTGTGGCAAGGTCAGTGTCTTTCTGCTGAGGCCCGGGGCGGGGAGGGCAGGGGACATTCAAAGGCACTCTCTCCACCACATTGTGGAAGGCAGGACGAGATAAAGATAGAGAGATCAACTTAGAGATAGAGACAGCCATAGAGATAGAGACAGACAGAGATAGACACAGAAAGATAAAAAGAGATAGAGACAGAGATAGAGATAGAGACAGAGATAGAGATACAGATAGAGATAGAGACAGAGACAGAGATAGAGAGAGAACCCCAGCGGGGCTGTCTGAGTTCATGCCATGCCCTTCATGTCCCCTGCAGTGACCCTTCTGAGGGCCTGGGGGAGATGTGTGAGCTCAGCTGTGGAACTACCAACCCAACACACCTCATGTCCCGTGAGCGATCAATGTCAGGGAAAGACCACCCGAGATCAATACCTGTTTATTTTTTTTATTTTTTATTTTTTTTTGACCCGCCCACCACCCAATATCTGTTTATTTTTTAAAATGAATTCCTACAGCAAGGAGAGAGAGAGAAAGCGTCCCAGGGCCCATCACCAGCGCTAGGCATTCAGCATGCACCCTTTCTAGCTCTGAGAACAGTTCACTGGCCCCATCCCTCCCCAACCCACCCCGAGCCAAGCAGCAGGTTTTACAGGCTATTTACACCAGACAACACCACTAACAAGCGCTCGTTAATGTTCCCATAACCTTGTGTAATTGCCAGAGCACGTTTCGCCCGACCTGAGCCTGCATCTGAAGGTCTGTCGTCTATTTTTCTTATTAAATAGGATCATAATACCGTGTTTAAATAATTAGAAGCTTATTAAGGTAGCTTTACAGTGAAAGAGGCCTTGGAGGGTGGTTTTCTATTAGTTTGTTTGTTTGCTTTTTATTTTGTTTAGCTTTGTTTTTGGTGATCCTTAGTGGGGTCAGGAGTTTTCTCTTGGGAACCAAACAGAACGTGCCACCAGTTAGCCAGCTCTGTCTCTTTTGGGGATTTTTCTTCTGGAACAGACGTGGCGGGAAAAGCATGCTGGTGAGACCCACCTGTTCATCTCACAGAGAAGCAACGTGTGGTGATGCGGCTGAGGCGGGGGAGGCGGAACCTAGGAAAATTCCTGGGCAAGTGGAATGAGGAAACTGAGACAAAAATAATTAAGCAAGGCCAAATGATTTGACCAATTTCCAGGCAGCGAGGGTATAATAGCAAGAGCTGATCTCCCCTAACCCAGGACGCTTGAGAACAAATGATCTCCCTGCACCATCAGGGTGCTTAAGCCCTTTGGTGACCAGGCAGCAGTCCACAGACCGGTGGTTGAAAAACCCTGGCTTAAAAATCACCCTGGTCAGGGAGAGGAAGAGAGAGAGAGGATAGAGACCCAATGGATGCCGCTGGTGCCAGCCCAACACAAGGACAGAAGGAGCCAGGGGAGGAAGTAACCAAAATCTGATTAGAACTGAACTGACCCAAGATAAAAGAAAAACAGTCAAGCTGACCAGAGAATAACTCCAAACTCCCCTAGATGCTCATTTTTTTTCCCCGAAGTTAGAAGTGGGTTGGCAGACAGACTCCCGCATGCGCCCGACTGGGATCCACCCAGCGTGCCCACCAGGGGGCGATGCTCTGCCCATCTGGGGCCTTGCTCCACTGCAACTGGAGTCATTCTAGCGCCTGAGGCGGAGGCCATGGAGCCGTCCTCAGTGCCTGGGACAATTTTGCTCCCATGGAGCTTTGGCTGCGGGAAGGGAAGAGAGAGACAGAGAGAAAAGAGAGGGGGAGGGGTGGAGAAGCAGATGGGTGCTTCTCCTGTGTGCCCTGGCTGGGAATCGAACCCAGGACTTCCATATGCCGGGCTGATGCTCTACTGCTGAGCCAACTAGCCAGGACCAACGCTCATTTTTGATACATCAGCATATTAAAAATACGCCTGATGCCTTTCTACCAAAGTCTTCCCAGAAGATTCTTGCCCACAGAAGAGAGATAAAGAATCCTTCAGACATTTCTGGCTGGAGAGAGCTCAGTGGGTTAGTGTCGTCCAGAGGCGCGGAGGTTGCTGATTCAATCCCCGGTCGGGGCACATACAGGAACAGATCGCTGTTCCTGCCTGCCTGCCTGTCTGTCTATCTGTCAGTCTGTCTCTCCCTCTGATCAATAAAATTTTTAAAAAGAATACATGAAATCTTCACTAATTAAAAGAAAATCCTGAAGACAGAGGAGGCCAGCATGAGCTCTCTCCAGAGCGCACTGACACTCCTTCTTGGGCATAAACTTTTTCTTCCTTTCTCCGAAGCACTAAGGGTCTTCACGAGACTTTGCAACCCGCGGGGGAGCAGTGGGCAGTGGCAGCTCATCCTGGGCTGACCCCCTGAGCCTGTCCCCAAGGCCCCCTTTTTCTCTGACTTTCCAGTGAGCCTCAAGCAGCCCTGCCCCGGCTCCTTTCTTTCCGATAACGTTTCTGAAGAGCCAAAGCAGATCACACCACCTGGGCTCTCTTCCTGTGGCTTCTTGTAGCCTAAGTAAGCCCTTCCTCTGTGTCACTGTCCCCAGCTTGACTAACTGTATGTTCAACGTCACCTGGACTCCTGTTGTGACATCTTTCCCGCCCAAAGTCAAGAACCCACACGCTGCATACAGGTCAGCCTGAGGCAGAGTTGCTGTAGGCCTGGCCCCCGATCCAGTAACACTTTCCTATTTTCTTCCAAAGGGAGCTACTGTGCGGTCTGAATGCTTACGTTCCCTGTGCCCACCCCCCAGACCCCCATAAATGTATATGTTGAAACCCTAATGCCTTAGGTCATAGCATGAGGACACAGGGCCTTCGGGGAGGTGGTCAGATTATGACGATGGAACTTTTGTCCATGGGGTTGGTGTTCTTATAAAAGACCCCAGAGAATCTTCACCCATGTGAGGACACAGGGGGAAGCTGGTACTGAACCAGGAAGGGAGGGATCCCCACTGGGTGACTGTGCTAGAGTCCTGATTGGGGACATCCAGCCTCTAGAACGGTGAGCATCGAATCTCGGTTGTGTATAAGCCGGACACTTGGTGGTGTTGTTACAGCCGCCCAAATGGACAAAGACAAGAGTGAGTCCTCACATCTCTGTGTGTGTGTGTGTGTGTGTGTGTGTGTCTACATCTCTACCTGCTTATCTCTTCTGTCTGGCACCTGTCTCGTGGGATGTCTCCCAGGATGCAATGAGATCATGTTACAAGGAGGTCAGCAGTGCCAGCGGGCTACATTTCAGTGGATACAGTTACCATCGACTCCTCAAACGGTGACTTACAAGGTCGCTGGGCCTCATCCAAGACTCCTAGCTGACTCCCAGAACTGCTGGCGTGTCTTAAGCGTGGACAGTGACCAGGCTGACTTTGGTGAGGTTCCTGAGGTGACTTTTGGAAGGGGCTGGAATCCTATCTTTTCTGACCTCAAGCCCCCTGGAGAAGAGTGTATGGTTGGAGGATTGAAGCAGTCGCCAGTGGCCAATGATGGAGTCAGCCATGCATGACCACGTTAGGAAGCCTCCACAGCACCCAGGATGCCAACCTTGATCCTTTTTTTTTTTTTGGAGAGCGTCCACAGTTTTGGGAACCGAGCACTTTCTAGTTGTCACCGTGCTGGGCCCAAGCTCCACAGCTCCTTGGATCGGGACCTTGCTCTAGGCATCTCTCCGCCTGGCCTTTGGTTTGTAGCCTTTAATAGCCTTCGTAATAAACCCACAGTCTAGTGAGCAGAGGGGCTGTCTTGAGCTCTCTGAGCCAGCCTGGCAAGTTAATCAAACGCAAGGAGGGGTCATCGCAACTTCCGATGTATCAGCCCAAAGCCAGGCAAAAGGCTGGGGGGCTTGCGGGGGGGGGGGGGGGCGGCTGAAGTGTGTATGTGGGATCTTCAAGGAGGTCCCGAAACGGTGACAAAGGTTTCAGGGTCAGGCAGACCCGGCTGTGCATTTCTACAGCCCTTGCTCGCTGTGGTTTCAGGACAGGAGGGGGTCATTCTACCTAAACTGGTGGGGTCGTGAAGGACAAGTGGGAATCAGAGGCGAGGAGAGAAGTAGGTGCTTGTTATGGGACAGGGACGGGGCCCCCAAGCAGGTTTGCCTCAGGCCGGGCAGTAGCGTGAGGGTTCTTGGCTTCGTGCAGGAAAGATTTTACAACAGGAGTCCAGGTGATTTTGAGAGGACGTTTCATTACAGCTGGGGACAGTGAAACAAAGAAGGGCTTAGGATAGGAGAAATGCACAGGAGAGAGCCTAGGCATGAGCTGCTTTAGCTCACTGGGAAGTCAAGAGAAAAAGGGGGCCTTGGAGACAGGTTCAGGGGGGTCAGCTTGAGACAAGCTGCCGCTGCCCACTGCTCCGCAGGTGCAAGTGTCCTAGGAACATCACAGGAAGAGAGAAGAGTATGGGCAGCTCTAGATAGAGCCTGCCTCTGGGTTCTTTGTCTTGAGGCTTTTTATCCATCTTTAGCTGGCAGGAACCCTAGGGGCGGTCTCAGGGGAGGGACTTAACAGAATATTCATTAGCTTTCCAGGTGTGTCCTTCAATGTGCTGATTCATCAGAATGTGCGTCAAGAGGTGGCAGGGTTCTTTCCTGGTGAGTTTCATTTTTTTTTTTAGAAAAGATTTTATTTATTTGAGAGAGAGAGAGAGAAATGGGATAGGAGTGAGAAGCATCAACTTGTAGTAGTTGCTTCTAAGCATGAACCGGTGACCTCAATGTTCCAGGTCGATGCTTTATCCACTGCGTCACCACAGGTCAGGCTGGTTAGTGCCGTCTTTTAAAATGAATGTCATCAAAGAGGGACCAGATCGAGGCTGGTTTCTCCCCGGATGGTCTGGAAGGCGTAAACCATTTGCTTCCAAGTGTCCTCACTTAGGGAAGATAAAATTCCATGTGATTCGGCCCTGGCCAGCTGGCTCAGCGGTAGAGTGTCAGCCCAGTGTGTGGAGGTCCCGGATTCATTCCTGGCCAGGTCACACAGGAGAAGCACCCATCTGCTTCTCCACCCTTCCCCCTCTCCTTCTTCTCTATCTCTCTCTTTCTCTCCTGCAGCCAAGGCTCCATGGGTGCAAAGTTGGCCTAGGTGCTGAGGATGGTTCCATGGCCTCCGCCTCAGGCACTAGAATGGCTCCTGTTACAATGGAGCAACACCCCAGATGGGCAGAGCATCGCCCCCTGGTGGGCATGCTGGGTGGATCCAAGCCGGGCACATGTGGGAGTCTATTTCTCTGCCTCCCTGCTTCTTACTTCAGAAAAATACAAAAACAACAACAAAAAATGTGTGATTCATTAGTGGGCTGTAAAGTGCTCAAATTGTTAGGCCTTATTTAACTATTGTGCCTTCAGTTTTCCTTATTCCACTTGTTCAGGGATTTCTCGAGCCTCCTACTCTCCTGCCTCGGTGGCAGGTGGAGGGAACATGTCCACCCGGACAGGCAGAACCCATATCAAGGAAACTGTCCAGCAGCACCCTATGGCCATAGTCTGGTGTTGTGACCGTGGAGGTTGGCACGGGGGACTCTGAAACATGAATGGGTCGGTGGCAGGGTCTCTCAGGGTGGTGGGGGCAGCTCTGACTTCCTCCTTGACAGGAGTGTTTTGGGTCGGAGAAGGACACTCATCGTGGGGTGTTCGAGAGCTGTTTCTGGGGCTGATGTTGGGAGAGTTCTGAGGCAGGGAGGGTGGGACAGAGCCCGGAGCAGTGGTTCTGGAGCTGGGGAGGAGCTTGGCAACCTATGTTCAAATCTTACACTTGCTGTGTAGCCATGAGTGTATTACTCAACCTCTCTGAGTCTCAGGGCTTTTATTGTTTGTTTGTTTGGTTTCTTGACTGAAACTCGGACAAGAGTCGCCCCTACCTCCTTCAAGCCACGTCATGAGTTTGAAGATGTTTTGAACACATGAAAGCCTTGGGCGTCTCCCGTAGGAAGGAGCCTCCCCAACTTGTGTGACCAGGGGAATGGCTGTCAGCACGGCCAACAGTGTCAGACAGGAGCAAGAATGAATAAGACGACCACGTGGCGTTGGGGATGTAAGCCCTCCTCTGCCACCCCCCAATCTCCCCCCTCCCCATGAAATAGAATCCACAGTAGCTCCTATCTGTATTAGTTGGGATGTGCTCCATCCTGGGACACTCACCTCCAACCAGCTCAGACATGAGGGAGGATTTATCGGCCAGCAGGTGTCCCAGGCAAAGGACAGCTCCAAGGTCATTTTGATTTATCCAGTCACTCAAAAATGTCACGAAGGGCCTGTGGTGTGGATCTGTCCTCAGGCAGTGGGTACTCCTCATGGTGGCAAAATGACTGACACTGTTTCAAACATTGCATCCTATATTCCCACAATCTGTAGAAGAGAGACGGAGGGAGCTTATGGGCCAGAGCCCTACTCAAAATACTTCTTTGTCACATCGGCATGAATTGGGACCTTGAGAGGGACTCTGGGCTATGATTTTACTTTGCCTAGGTTGGCCCCCAAAGGTAGGTGTTACTCCCACTTCTTAAAATCCAGGGGCGGCCTGACCAGGCGGTGGCGCAGTGGATGGAGCGTCGGACTGGGATGCGGAGGACCCAGGTTCGAGACCCCGAGGTCGCCGGCCTGAGCGTGGGCTCATCTGGTTTGAGCAAAAAGGCTCACCAGCTTGGACCTGGGGTTGCTGGCTCGAGTGGGGGGTCACTCTGTCTGCTGAGGGTCTGCGGTCAAGGCACATGTGAGAGGGCAATCAATGAACAGCTAGGGTGTTGCAACGAAAGGCTGATGATTGGTGCTTCTCATCTCTCTCCGTTCCTGTCTGTCTGTCTCTGTCTGTCCCTTTCTCTGACTCTCTCTGTCCCTGTAGAGAAAAAAAAAATAAAAAGAAAAAAAAATCCAGGGGTGGAGTGGTCCCCCTTCCTCCCATGCACAGAGAAGCACCTGTAGGGTCCGCTCCCTAGGGTGGCCAGATTTAGCAAGTAAAAAATGTACCGTTCTGAGGAAGGAGGGGCAGGCTCTCTCTTCCTCAAGAAGAAAAAAAACAAAGAACAAAAACAAGAAGAATGCAAGGGAAAGGAGCCTCTGCAGAGGCAAATGAGTCAGCCAATTAATGATCAACTACATCCTATAGCTCTCTGAAAGGTGGCCTGGAGCTGGCTGCAACACAAAGCAAGAAAGACAGGACTTGTACAGAGCCACAGCCAGTAGTCCGGAAACCCTTTCCCCCTTGCTAACCCCTCCGAAACTCACCCTCCCCTCCTGGAGTCATCAGAGCAACGTATACCTCCCTCTGGACAAAGGGGTCACGAGCCCCTTGCATGGACAGATGGATTCTGTAAAAGGTATATTTCACCTGTAAGAAAATCGATCTCGGGGAGCACGTGTCTTTTGGGAGCTACCAGCCCCACTGGCTCCCACCAGCTTTTAATAAATTCTCTTTTCCTCTGATCCAATTATCCAAGCGTACTATCTCTGTCAGGTCACTTCCTGCTACTACAGTTCCACCAGCGACCAACAATTATTTTGGATAAGCATCAGGATGATTTCATACTAAAAAAAAAAATTTAGTTAGGGTGGGTCTGGAATTCGAATGTAGCTGGGCGTTCTGGAGTGGAGCTTACCTGGCGCCCACACGTCTCACACTTGCTCGTGGGTAAGAAACGCAAGAGGGGTGGGTAGGAATGCAGCCAGGGACTCTGGGCTACCCCCGTGGGGGGAGGGGGGAGGTGAGGACTAAGGATGTGAATTGAAGGTAAAAACTCGCCCCTGCATCCGGCCCATGAGGAAAACTCAAGAGATGGTTGGTCATTATCGTGATCATGATGATCATGTGTCAAGTGTGATTGTGTGTGTGTGTGTGTGTGTGTGTGTGTGTGTGTATTGGAGGGGCCTTCTCGACAACTTCATTTGACAGCTGCACACTCCCCATCTCCGATCTGCCCACTGCTGTTTCCGCCAGCCACTCAGCGAAGGAAATGTCACAGGAGGGAACCAACCAGGGCCTGGCTTGTAAGTGCTCCTCTGGCCCTGCAGCTGGGATTTTGGTGAATGCAGCCACACTGGAGGCTTCCAGATCACCTTGCTCAACCTGTCTTCACCCCCTCACCTCCATACCGAATGGAGTTTTGGGGGCACAAAGTGCTGTGGGAGACTCGGGACCTCCTGGTTCCATACAAGGGACCGAAATCCGATTGGAATTTTTCTGAGGCCCAAAGGGGGGGTTTCTTGGAAGGAGACTGACTTAAGAGATGAGCTGGACCTCCAAACCTCGGAGAGCTCAGGGGTGTTGGGGGCACTGGAACTCAGTCTGGCACTCTCTCTCTGCATAGCTTCTTCTTTTCCTCCTGCAGGCCGGCTTTCTCCATATCAGCGGGTCTCAACCTGTGGGTTGCAACCCACAGGTTGAGAACCGCTGCTCCATATGGTGGCAGAAGGGCTGCTGTTGCTCCCAAGTCTCACATCCCAGAGAGAAAAATCCCAGGGAAGGCCACAGATGACCACAGATAGAACTCCTTCTCTCTCCACCCTCGTATTTCATGCTCTCTCTTTGCCCCAGGGATCTTAGTCCTGTGGCTTTCAATTCTGTCTAGAAGCTGGTGACTCTCCAAAGGGGAGTCTTGCCATTGTTTTTTACTGCATAGCATCTGAAAACCCCATATTAGTTAGCACAGGAGAAGCTTCCAGAAGAAAGACACCCATGACTGAGTAAGTTGAGGCTGATATAGCGAAATACCACCGACTGGGTGCATTATAGACAACAGAGATTTAATGCTCACAGTTCTGGGGTCTGGAAGTCTGAGGTCAAGGTATCCACACGGTCACCTTTCTGGTTTACAGCCAGTGAGAAGCAATCACAAGGCCACACTGGGATGGTCACTGCAGTCCCTGGGAGGGAGCGGTGTTCTGAGAGTAATTCCCACCTTTGGAAGAGAAGGGTAGATTTTGGTGGTGAATTACACCATCTCTATGGCAACCTCATCCTATGACTGGGAAACATCCTAGTATCGGTTGGGCTGTCTGAAGAGAGATTCTGAATGGTCCACGATTTCAATCAGAAAGTCACACTTGTCGTGTGATATCTCAGCAGGCACAGAAGCCACCAAGGGTCTGTCTTTGTTCCTTGCAGCTTATCAATCTACTCTCCGCCAGCTGGTGATCCGAGATCACACCTGTCAATTCTCAATTTGGCCAGCCAGGAGCAGGTATGGAAAAGAGAGGGATAAAGCTGTCCCCTCCCACCACCAGGTCACTGCAGGCATGTTGTCAAAGATGTGATTCAGAGTAGAGGGGCACAGATGTGTGTTTTTTCTTCCTCCCTCCCTCCCTCCCTTCCTTCTTTCCTCCTTCTGTCTCTCCTTTCCTTTCCCTCCCTCCCTCCCTCCCTCCCTTCCTTCCTTTCTTTCTTTCTTTCTTTCTTTCTTTTTCTGTCTTTCTTTTTTTCTCTTTCTTTTTCTCTTTCTTTTCTTTCTTTCTTTCTTTTCCCTTCCTTCCTTCCTTCCTTCCTTCCTTCCTTCCTTCCTTCCTTCCTTCCCTTTCTTTCTTTCTCTTTTCTCTTGTTTTCTGAGAGCGAGAGACAGATTGACTGGAAGGAAGATGAGAAGTATCAGCTTGTAGCTGTGGTACTTAAGTTGTTTATTGATTGCTTTCTCATTTGTGCCTGGGCCAGGAGGGCGGGGGCTCCAGCCAAGCCAGTGACCCCTTGCTCAAGCCAGTGACCTTGCGGTTTCAAACCTGAGTCCTCTGCATCCCAGATAGACACTTTATCCACTGCACCACTGCCTGGTCAGGCAATGCACTGTTTCTTTCTTTCTTTTTATATTATATTTTATTTTTTTAAGATTTTACTTATTGATTTTTGGAGAGAGAGAGAAGTAGAGTGTGAAAGAGGGAGAAGCAGGAAGCATCTAACTAGTAGTACTTGCTTCCTGTATGTGCCTTGACCTGGTAAGCCCAGGAATTCCAACTGGTGACCTCACGGTTCCAGGTCAGTGCTTTATCTAGGGCTCAGCCACAGGTCAGGCTGTGCCATGTTTCTTATGCACAGGTTTCACCCTGCAAACTTCAGGCCTGCGATCATTGTCACAGCACTGTCCCTCAGTTCTGAGATGCATGGAAACATTTACCTCTGTCACCTTCCAAGAGAGGCATTACTTGCTATTTCCATGCACCTTTAATACATTTCTGGGCTTTTTTCCCCTCCCTCTCTCATGGAATATGTTATGAACTTGACAGTGCACGTCTTACCATTGATGCTGAGAATTCAGGGCACACAGCCATCACACGGGAGTAGAACTCATACTCCTAATGAGCAATGCTAACCAATACCATTTTCAGGGAGAGCTTACTATGAGCCGGTAATGAAATTAAGCAAATTTACACAGATGATCTCGTTCCATCAAGGCTATGAAAGGCGTTCCTCCAGTGAATTGTCCCTCCCCTTCCTTCCAACTCCCAAGGTTGGTGGCTGTGACGACGACAACATGGTTATAAATAACACTAGATTACCAGGCGCTGAGGTGAGAGCGGGCCAGATACAGAACAGGAAAGGACACCCCAGTGCAAACCATAATTTAACAATATATATTTTGTAGAAGAAGGCTCACAAGAGGAGCTAACATCCAGCCGGTGCTCACCTAAGCACTCGCCTTGCATGAAGCGAGCAGGTGGATCCTGGGGGCGGTGACCAATACTCTTTATTTCTTCCAGGGGGCAATCTGATCAGTCACAGTTCAATGGGAGAACTAGCGGCCAGACCACCGGGTTCGAGCCTGGGCCCTGCAAACTCGGCCTGTGACATTCTACAAGTGCCATGACCTCTCTCTGTCCCTCCTTCTCTGCACAGTGGGGACAGATGATCGGTTATTCATAGGACTTGCGGCATGCCAAGCCCTGGGACGAGCACCCTGTTATTATCGACTCCAGAGGGAGGAAACGCAGGCGAAGAGGTTAGACCTGGACACGGGAGGCACCGGAGGCCAGCACGCTCTGTCCGGGATCGAAAGGACCAGGGTCGCAGAGGACAGTCCCGTGGCAGCACGTGGGCGCCGGTCCCGCGGCGAGGAGCGTCGGCCGGGAAGGGGTTATGATGATAGAGACAGCTGGAGGACTCCGGGCGGCACGAGCGGCCCTGGCCACTCTGCACGCACCTCCCGCGCGCGCGTCCGGCTCTGGGAGAGCGGACTGCGCAGGCGCGAGGGCCCAGCTCCGGGAGGGGAGGGCGGGGGGGCACCTCCTTCCCTAGCCACCGGAAGTCTCCGCCTAACGGGCCGAGCCCGCGCCTCCGGTCCTGGGAGGGGGCGGGGCCGCAGCCCCTCGGCGCACGGCGCCATAGAGCGCGGCCGGAGGACCCGCGTCCTAGATGTGCCCGGAAGTGGCTTCCCGAGTGCCGGCTCCGCACCATCGAGCCGGGGGTGGGGGGGGACGGCGGCCAGGGGGGGTCGCGGGCTCACCTTCCTAGAGCGACCAGGACGGGGTGGCGGCCGGACAGGGGTGGGGGGAGGGGGAAAGCGGCGCGGGCGGAAGCGGCCAGGAAGGTCACTTCCGGCCTGGGCGCCCGTCCCCCTGACCCCAGGGTCTGAGTCGCCGCTGCCGCCGCTGCCACCATCCGCGAGGGAGGAGAGAGGAGGAACAGTGCAGCGCGGCGGCCCCGGGACCGAGGAGGTGAGGGGCGGGCGCAGGAGCGGAGGGCGTGCGCCCAAGGCCGGGGGGATGGGGGAGTGGGGGGCGCGCCTGGGCAGCTGGGCTGCGGACGGGGGGCGGGCGGCGAGCGCTACTGGGCGGCGAGTGCGCGTGCGCGCTCTGGGGGGGCGTGAGGGCGCGCGGCCGGCGGGGCGGGGGCGCGCATGAAGGACCGCGGCCGAGCGCGTGCGCGCGGCCGCGGCGGGAAAGGTGCGCGCACGGCCGCACCGGGCAGGGAACGCGCCCGGGAGGAATACGCGTGCGCAGCGCTAGGCGGGGGGCAGTTCTCTGCCCTGGGGCTCAGCTCCGGATGGGGTCGCCGTGTTCCCTCCCACCCCATCCTGCCTGGCTGCTGGTGGCCGGAAGTGGTGGCGACTCCGGGGTGGGGGGGAAGTTGAGGCTCCGATGGGGGCGGGGGAGCCGGCCTGACCGGAATCCTGGCCCCCCCCCCAAAAAAAAACTCCTTCCCTTTTTCAAAGCACCCGGGCCCGTTGCTGCCCGGAGCGGGCCGCGTGCAGCCTTTGATCCGCGCGGCAATTACGGGCGCTCCGGCCGGCGGAGGCTCATTCATTCGCCTGGCGCGGGCGGGGGATGGAAACGTGTGCGCCCCAGGGCGGGGGTGAGGGGGACGCGGCTGAGCCAAGGCCAGGCTCCAAGTGGCCTTCGGAGCAGGGCGCAGACAGGGGCCGGGCCTCCCACTCCCAACTGCAAAGGCGGACAGACACTCCCGTCCGTGCCCTGGAGTGCTCCTCGGACCCGAGGGTTCCTTCTGCAAGTTCAGGAGGGAGTGATCAGACGCGGAAAAGTGACCCATAGGCGTGAGAGCCCACAGCAAGTGTGGACACAGGCTCCTAGGGGCTGGGTACCAAGGACAGCAGGGCCTGGAGCTGAGACGCAGACCTGGAGACACCTGAGTTCCCACCCGCAGAACAGAGCGCTCGTGGAACGGTCCAGGGAGCATGGGAGCCCAGGGAGGGCGCGTAGCCCAGCCCTAGCCAGGGTTTTCCTATGTTTCCGGGCGCCAGGCCCCAGGCTGGGCAGGGCGGAGGACCCAGCGGAGAGCCAGAGCTGGCCTGGGTCCGGAAGCACAGGTGCTGTTGTTGCTGCTCGCTTATCTCCTCTCTTAAGTCTGTAAGCCGCTTTGCTAAATGCAGCGACCTTCGAGGGCTTGCGTCTGCTGCAATCCCCTCGGCCTCCAGAGAACATGCAGATCAGAGTCCTCCTGGAATTATGTCTTCCTCCTCCTCTTCCCCTTGGAAGCCTTCCAGAGCTCACTGCCACCCCCACCCTGGCAATACAGGAAGGGTTTGGCCCGGTGCTGGGACCGTGCTCTGGGGTCAGGCAGACCTTGGAATCCTGGCCCCACCACTCAACTCAGACCTTGGTGACCTTAGGTAACTAATCTGGGTTTTTGCCCAGTGAGACGGGAAGATAGTTACACTGCCGACCTTGGCCTGCTTTCCTTTTAGAGCCAGAGAGGTGGGTGTTGAGCCTGTGGAAGGGCTCTGGAACCAGGCATGCCTAGGCTACCCTCCTTCAGGCCCATGGCCTTGGACCTGGGACTTCCTCTTTCCTGGGCCGTTTCCTCTCCATCCCCTAAGGTGGAGAGCACAGCGCACGTTTCACTAGATGAGTCTTGTCTATCAGGCTGCCACACACACACCCAGCCTGTGCTCGGCCCATGGGCACAGCCCCCTGCTCTGCAGTAGGGAAGAGGAGGTCTTTGGGCACACGTTTTTTAAGGTTTCCACAGGCCAGACCCTGAGGTGGCTGATGCTGGGTGGCATTTTTGTCTTGGAGCAGCTCAGAGACTGGTGGGGAGATACATGCACAGAAGTACCATACAGAGGGTTCAGGGCGTGTGCAGAACAGCCCCCCTGGAGCTATAGGAGCCGGGGTTTGTGTGTATGGGGTGGTGCTGATGTTAGTAGTGATGTGCACTCTGGGTTCTTCATGCAGGAAAGATTTCACAACATCAGTCCAGGTGATTTTGAGAGAACGTTGGTTAAAGCTGGGAACAGTGAGTTCAAGGAATGGCTTAAGACAGGGGTCCCAAACCTAATGCTCGCGAGCCAGATGTGGCTCTTTTGATGGTTGTATCTGGCTCGCAGACAGATCTTTAATAAAAGAAATAATAACGTTAAAAATATAGAACATTCTCATGTATTAGAATCCATTCATTTCCTACCGCTCATGTTCATGGTTGCGGGTGGCTGGAGCCAATCACAGCTGTCCTCCAGGACAACAACAAATTTTTATTGGATAATGCTTAACGTACATGGGTTGTTGTATGACTCTTACAGAATACATTTTAAAATATGTGGCGTTCATGGCTCTCCCAGCCAAAAAGGTTCCTGACCCCTGGCTTAAGAAAAAAGAAGCAAGACCACTGCAACAGGAGCCTGGGCATGGCTGCCCTTGGTTCTTTTTTTTTTTTTTTTAATTTTTATTTATTTTTTTACAGAGACAGAGAGTGAGTCAGAGAGAGGGATAGACAGAGACAGACAGACAGGAACAGAGAGAGATGAGAAGCATCAATCATTAGTATTTCATTGCGCGTTGCAACACCTTAGTTGTTCATTGATTGCTTTCTCATATGTGCCTTGACCGCGGGCCTTCAGCAGACCGAGTAACGCCTTGCTGGAGCCAGCGACCTTGGGTTCAAGCTGGTGGGCTTTTCCTCAAACCTGATAAGCCCGCACTCAAGCTGGCGACCTCGGGGTCTCGAACCTAGGTCCTCTGCATCCCAGTCCGACGCTCTATCCACTGCGCCACCACCTGGTCAGGCTGCCCTTGGTTCTTTAGGAGGAAAATCACCGAGGCAGAAGAAGTGAGCCAGCTGGGCTGCGTGGGCTCAGGAAATGAGAAACAAGAAACAGAGGCAAAAAGAGAGCCCTTGGAGACGGGTTCAGGAGGTTAGCCCTGAACCGCCAGCCAACTGCCTGCTGTTCCCTGGTTGTGAGTCACATGGGGACTTGAAAACTTTTTAACTGATTGACTGACTTGAGAGAGAGAGAGAGAGAAACATTGATTTGTTGTTCCACTTATTTATGCATTCACTGGTGGATTCTTCCATGTGCCCTCACAGGGGATCAAACCTGCAACCTTTTGGCATATTGGGACAGCACTCTTAAGCAATTGGGCTACCTGGCCAGTGTTCTCATGGGGACTTTTACAGCTTAAGAGAAAGAAAGCAAAGATACATACATGCCCTAGGAAAGAAGGGTGGGGGGCTGATGGGTGTGTGCTCTAGAGGGGGCGGGGTAGGTACTGAGTCCTTGGCCTGAAGGGTTCTTACATGTTCTCTGAAGGCAGGCATTTTAGGGGAGGATCCCAATAGGATATTCATCCGCTCTCTAGGTGTGTCCTCTCAGGGTCGAGGTCTCTACAGGTTGGTTGATGCTGCGCTATGGGGGGTCACAGGTCATTGCGTCTGGTCACGAGGCCAGCCATGGCGTCCCTTTGTCTGGCTTTCGCTGCTTTTCTGGGCCCTTAGCTACAACACAAATGAAGCCTAGATGTTATCTCTAGTTTGACCAAAACTCTGGTCTGTGTGGTCAACTGACCTGAAGCTTTTTTGTTCCTGAGATGATGTGATGCAGATCAGAACCACATTGTCCTGATTGCTTAACGATTAAAGGAGTGGACATGGCGAGGAGAAGGAGGCGGGTGAATCCGGGGCTGGATGCAGAGGCCAGGGAGAGTCTGCCTCAGTTTCCCCATTCCACTTGGCAAGGAGTTTTCCTAGCCTCTTCCTGTCCTGCCTCTCTGTCTGACTATGGTCGGGGAAGGATGTCCAAGGGAGGTGGGTTGTCCTGAGTCTCCAAGGGGCAGAGGAATTGGCCAAGAGAACCCTGGACTCCAGGAGGACAGTAGTGAGCTGTGGCCGGGCAGCGGCCGAGGTCTGGCCCTGGCCTCCAGTGACTGCCTGGCTGCCCAGGGTCGTGGGTCGTGGGTCATCACAGCTCCCAGCCATGCTCGGTTCTCCTCAGCCTGCCTGCCCAGAGTCCCTGGGGACTAGCTGTCACCCTGGCCTCCTGCGGGAGGTCACTGAGGTGGAGCTGGTGCCCCCAATGAAGGAATGGGTCCAAGCTCGGGCCCCACGCAGCAGCAGGGCATGGGGCTGCCTGTGGTCCCAGAGCTTAGCCCTTTAGCAAGACGCTGCTGCCTGTGTTGATTTATTTCCCTTGGCCAAGGTTGGCGTCTGGGAGCCAGGATGCTGTTGGGAGGCCCCTCAGGGGTCAGTCTTTGGGCTGGGTTGGGCTGCTGGCTGGCTCAGGGGACTCTGGGACCTCACTGTAGGTGTGACCTTCACAGGAGTCGGGACCCCAGCGATGGGGAGATGGGGTTGTCACACCGCCAGCGTCCGTAGCCCTATTGCAGGAGCACAGAGAGCCGTGGGGTCTTCCTGGTTCTCTATCTGTGCCTGGCCTTTGGATTTGCAGTACATTAGCTTCTCTCTCCTGCCTATGGGGAGTCATAATGGGCAATGCTGGGGACCCAGAGAGGCATGGAGTGTGGTCCCAGCCTCAAAGGTCAGGCTAGTCAGGGACTGTTGGGTTCCTGGGGTTGCCTTGTACGGGGTCAGTGCGGGGAGCTGGTCCCTGCTCTCCAGGAGCTCGGAGCTCACAGTCTGCTGGTGCAGGTGTGGCGTGCAGTCCAGGATGCATCCATGATCATGGGAGGACAGAGAACAAGTGCCTGTGTCCTAAGGGAGAGGGACAGCGGCCACCTCGGAGTCCCGCCAACCTGGCAAGGCCCAACCTTGCTGCTCTGGCTGTAGGCTATAACACTGGCCACTGAGCATGTCTGAGCCCCGGCGGGAGGAGGCTCTGACCCTCCATCAGCAGTCTCGGGCCCTTTTGGAACCCTGGGCTGAGTAGGCATCACCCACATGTCCGCTCGTTGATCCTCATGCGGAGGTCACGTGGTGGAGAGCGAGCTGAGTCCGACTCGGGCAGCCTGCCCCCAGAACTCGTCCTCCGGTCTGGGCGGCAGATGTGGGCTCAGGATTTGGTGCCTGTAGCACCTGTGCCTGGATCTGCATGTGGCCTGTGCTGGATCCATGCATTCTGCTGTCTGAGAAGACGGGACAGTTGAGCTGAGGGGAGTGAATAGTCTGGGAAGGCTTCCTGGCAGAGGTGCCCTTTTCACCGGGCCCTGGCAGCACACCTGGAAGGAAGTACCTGCAGGAAGGGCCAGGACCGGAGAGTGCACCCACCCTGAGGATGCAGGCTGGCCCGGTGGCCCGATTGAGGGTGATGGCCGTAAGATGGCCCATGGGAGTATTCTAGGTTTTTGTTTTTTTAAACAATTTTCGGTTACCAACACTTAAGATCTGTATGTGCTGGATGGGGCAGGTGGGCTGGGCCATGCTCCGGCCCCTCCCAGGTGTACCTGCCACTGTAATGGTCGGCCAAGGTTCTAGGGAGTTCTAGACGCTTCTCTGTCTCATGGAGAAAATGGGGGTTGGTGAGGGCGGCTGCGTGTGCCCACTGTGACCTCACTCATTCTCTGGCCTGGGCCCCTGGGGAGACTGCGCAGGACTGTCGGGGAGGTGGGGGGGGGGTATTGTGAATGACTAGAAGCGAGGGTGTGGGTCCTCAGAGACCTGGGAGGCCTGGGGGTGGTGGGGGAGACAGAACAGAAGCCTGCGATGAACTCTCAAGCATGCGGGAAAACCCGAGAGAGGTGCAGGTCACGTTCCAGGGATGCGTCATCTCCCAGTGGACTGAGTGGGATGGGGGCATGAGGTCTAGATGGTGTCGCAGGGACGGTCCCCCATGTTCTGACGCAGGCCAGGGAAGACGGGGCAGGCAGGTTTCAGGCCCCTGAGTGAGGGGTGAAGTGCTCACAGAAAAGGGAAGTGGGGGGGGCTGATGCCGCGGGGCTTCCCACCATGCGGGCCACCCCGGGGGCAGTGCCCCTGGGCGGAACAGGAGTCTGAGGGTCAGAGGCCGCCTTGCTGAGCCAGCAGGTTGTGGGCAGCAGACCAGACCTGGGAAGGAAATGAGGGCTGTTGTAGACACGGGTGGACGCTGGCAGGAGAGCGGCCTGCGATGTGATAGGGGCCGGCGTGCATGGCCACCAGGGATTGGACACGTGCTCACCCTGAAAAGGTCCGCGGCCAGGTCAGGTGGAAGAGTGGGCGGGCCTTCCAGAGAGACCCAAGGTGGATGGTGGGGGGGGGGGGCCCAAGGGGACAGAATCTTCGCAAGATGACGTGATGGGTTTCGGAGTTGCTGCAGTGGGTTTGGGCAGGGAGTGGCACGAAGTGAGCTGCCTCTAAACACCAGCGTCACTGAGGGACAGTCCCTGTACTGTGCCATCTGCCCCTTCCAAGGATGCTTAGCCCGGCCTGATGTATTCACAGGTTGGTGTGGCCATCGCCACAGTGCTTTTAGGGCATTCTTGTGACCCCGAAAAAGACACCACCCTCGGCTCCGGGAACCTCCATGTAAACATCTCTCCGTGCATCTGCCCATTCTGGACGCGTCGTGTACACTCGTTCACAGCGACGATGTTTCCAGGTCGCTGGTGACGCTGCACAGCTTGGAGCCTCCTTCCTCCGTGTGGGACAGCCCCCGCACCGGAACGTGTCTGCCTTGGGCTCTGTGACGTGCGCTTCTGTGAGCGCGTGTGCTGTGTCCTGTGGACGCACTGTCATTTCTCTGGAGGGCGTGTGCAAAAGTGGGTTGCGGGGACCCACGGCCCCACCCCAGTGCGCGGGTTCCAGTGTCCCCACGTCCTCGCCCACCCCTGCTGTCTCTCCTCCTTGTGTCCACTCTGCGGCGTGCAGCGGGCCCTCACCGGTTTTAGCTGATGCACATGGATGTCCCCAGAGGCAGTGATGTTGACCATCTGGTCACGTGCCCGCTGGCACTGGGCATGTTTTCTTTGGAGACACGGCTGTTCTGATCCTTTGCCCCTTTTTAACTGGGTAGTTTGAACTGAGGGACTTAGAAAGACAAGTTCCTCTGTGTTATGAGGAGGAGTGTGGGCCCGGGTTTGGGAATGAGGGTGGTGGTGGGGGTGGGCAGGGGGAGGGTAGGAGCTGGGGAATACGCATGTGCACGACTTGGTGGGGTGAGGGGAGGGTCAAGGCTGAGAAGTAGCCACTGGATTTGCTGGCCAGAGTGTTAGAGGGGACAGCGGTTCGAGAATGGCCGGGAGGTCGAGCAGGCGGTGCCAGAGAAGCCAGGAGGGGCAGAAAGTGAGTAGGCACCCGGGAGAAGGGTCTGGGGCAGGGTTAGGCATGGTGCGGGCGGCCTATCCTGCCAGGGAGCAGCCTAGCCCCCAGATGTGGGAGAAGGAGGAGGAGGAAAAGGGTTGGCAGCCGAAGAAAGAGCAGGTTAATTGGTGGGCGGGCGTCCAGGGGAGGTGAGTGGGATCTGATAACAACAATAACAATAATTTGTCTCCAGTTTACTAGCCGCGGGGCCCTGCTGCTCCACGCGCTAATTGGATCGTGTGGGCAAAGGCCAGGCTGGGGTGGGCGGGGCACAGGGACTGTGGGTGCGGGGCTTTGCACTGCTGGCTGAGAACTAGGGGAGCTGGGTGGGGAGGTCAAGGCAGGGCGGAGCCCCCTTCACCCACAGGACATGTCCAGTTCCACGCTCAGTCCTACTCTGGAACTGCCCAGACCTTGTCCGGGAAGCCGCTCGCCCCACCAGCCAGGTTGGGGCTGGCCACGCCACAGCCCTGGTTCCCCTCTCTGCAGTCATGCCCCCCCCCCCGTGGGAAGGGGCAGCCCCCAACTCTGCGACCCTGGGGGCAGGGCCGGAGGCCGAGGCAGCTGTGAGAATGAGTGAGTGGATGAATAAGTGAGCCCCTTCATGATGCGCCGTGCCCCCCCCCCCGGCCTTGTGCGCCTGCCCCTGTGGGTACCCGCTCTCCCCCATGCGCTGAGGCCCAGGGCTGCTGGGTGGGTGCAGGGGCACTGAAATGCGCCAGTGGCATCCATTCTTAGATGGAGGGTGCCAACCCCCGCCCCCAGCTTCCAGCTGTCTGTCCCGGAGGGTTTTCTGCCCTCTTAGGCTGGCACAGACTCAGACAGTTAACAGAGAAACCTAAGAGCTGTATTTCCATGCCAGGAGGGCCCGCAGGAGTGACCAGGCTTGCGTGCTTGTACAACAGGTAACTGACAGGCAGGTAGCTGTGTCCCCTGGACACTAAAGGAGAATAGACCCCTTAAAGACATGCTTGTACAGATTTCTCCCTTTGCCCCGACTCCCTACATCTGGAGATCAGACTCTTCCTCTCCTGTAGCGAGGGCACTTTCATGGGTGCTAGGAGGGATCTCATCGGGAAGAAGCCGGTCAAGCACCCATCTTGTACCAGCTGTTGCCCTTTTTTTTTTTCAGATTATTATTTATTGATTTTAGAGGAGAGCGAGAGATGGAGGGGAGGAGCAGGAACCATTAACTCCCATATGTGCCTTGATCAGGCAAGCCCAGGGTTTCGAACCCGTGACCTCAGCGTTCCAGATTGACGCTTTATCCACTGTGCCACTACAGGTCAGGCTGCTGTTGCGTTAAAGTCAAGACGAACTGGAAAATGAGACTGTTCTGCACAGAGTTTTCCTCAGACCAACTTTCCTGCTTCACTCCCCGGTCACTCACTGTCTTCCCCTTTCTGTCCACCACGGAAACTGTGTGTGTGTGTGTGTACGCACGCGCGCATGTGTGTGCTTGTGTATGTTTCCATGTTGATTGGTTCCCTCTGCTGTGTCCTGGCAGTGAGGCTCCTGGCCGTTATTAGTAAGCACCCGCTGAATGCGTGGGGAGCTTGCGTGGCTGCTAGGTCGGTGGCGGACACCTTGAATGCTTCAGACGGGACCAGCGTCCCCGGCTGCCTAGCCCAGGACCACCCCACAGCCCGCCGGTTCCCTAGGGCGGATGAGGGTGGCCCCGGCCGCACACAGCCCTGGGATGCCTGGCCCTGGCTGCAAGAAGCCGGGCCTCAGCTGGAGGCGCCAGCTGGGAAGTCCCTCTTGGCATCCGCACACTCAGCTGCTCCCGGGAGCACGTGGAGTCCCTTGGCAAACAAGTTTGGATGGAGAAGGCAGAGGAGCAGCCTCTCTTATTCCCCCCCCCCCCCCCCCCAGTGCTTGGCGGTTTTCTTCTGTTCATTCTTTCATGCATATTTAATGTTTACAGTGTAAATAGAGGGCCTGTACACTTGTTTAACTTATATTCACTTTTTAATTGCTCCATAATTCACATGCTGTAAAAACTCCTTTATAAACGTGTGCAGATCAGTGTTGTTCACATAGAGTGTCACTGCTATCTGGTCACAGGATGTCACTCCAGAAACACCCCGTGCCCCTAGCCCAGCCTCGGCAGCCATGTAGCTCTGTCCTGGAGATTTATTTTTTTGTATTTTTCTGAAGTGAGAAGCAGGGAGGCAGATAGACAGACTCCTGCATGCTCCCTACTGGGGTCCACACAGCATACCCTCTAGGGTGATGTTCTGTTGTGGCTGGAGCCGTCCTCAGTGCCTGGGCCAACTTTACTCCAATGGAGCCTTGGCTGTGGGAGGGGAAGAGAGAGACAGAGAAGGAGAGGGGGAAGGGTAGAGAAGCAGATGGGTGCCTCTCGTGTGCCCTGGCTGGGAATCGAACCTGGGACTTCCACACGGCAGCTGATGCTCTACTGCTGAGCCAACCGGCCAGGGCCCTGGAGATTTCTTTGTGCCCTTGGTGGCTGTTTCTTCCAGCCTTTGGGTCCTCTCTGCTTTCCAGCCACTGTTATGGATAGTGCTGTGAGAAGCTTTATGCGCAGGTCTGTGTGTGGACACATGCTTTATTTCTTGGGCACCCCTGGAGTGGCAAGTCACCTGGTACCTGCTTCCCCTCCAAGGACCCGCCAGGTTGTTTTCCACAGGTGCTGCCCCATCCACCGCCATGCGTGAGGGCCCCTGTGCTTGCCCTGTGGGACCTGAATACCCGGTTGAGTTTTCATCCCACTTTGCCCCTCAGCACCTCATGACTGTCCCATGTGACACATAGTCCTTGTGGCCATCAAAAAAAAAAAAAAAAGTACCACCTCACAGTCTTTTTCCCTTACCATAGAAGTGTTAACCATTACGGTAAAAATTGGGAAAGAAAGGTAATGGTTAAAATTGCTCTAATTGTCAGCAGGGGTGGCCATGGACTGCACGGTTTCTGAGGCTGTGACACCTGTGGACCACGTCTATACGATGTACTCAGTGTTCCTCCTCCCCCTGCCATGGGGCTGATGGGTTCTTTCCAGTTTTTCCCTGCTCTGAATTTCTTTTTCTCTTTTTCTTTTCTCTTTTTTTGTGCAAGAAGCATTTTTTGGGGTGGGTTTGGGTTTTCCCTTGAGCTAGAGGGATGGGGTTACCAGGCAGGGGCTGCCTGAAATCGTGTCACCTGTCCTGTGTAGATTTCACCTGCCCCAGGCCCACCATGTTGCAGATGCTGGGCGCCCCGTGGTCTCAGGGTCACTGGGACGGGGGCAGTGCAGAGGCTGGGTGTTTCTTTGAGGAGGTAACGCTTGCCACCCTGAAGGGTGATGGCTGCTGACAGGTGTGTCTCCCTCCATGTTCTGACATCACATATATATCCCGGGAGTCTCTGTCCCCTTAGCGCAGCACTGAGTACTCTCACTGCTTGGCTATGGCCACTGCTGTCCAGGTGTCCTTGCTGCATCTCTGAGCCCGTTTCCGCATCTGTAAAATGCGTGGTGGTGCCCACCTCAAAGGGGCCTGCATTTCAAATGACCGCCCAGTCCCCATCTGGCCTGTGAGGCCCGGTGGGAGAATCTGTGCACATTTGTGGCTGGCCTGGGACTGCCCCGGCCCTTTGCACTCGCTACCCTGTCCCTCCCCACATGCCTCCTCCTTGGAGATCCTTCCAGACCTGTTCCTGCTGGTCGTGGCCATGCTCCTAAGCCCGCGAGCACTTGCTACTTGAGCATGTGGGGAAAGGCAGGGGTTTTGTGTCTGCAGGTCTCTGCCCATGTTGGAAAGGGGGCTATCATGGGGGTGGGCCAGTGGTTCTGGGTGGCTGCAGCCTGCTTCTCTGCCTGCCCTCTCCCCCCCCCCCCCACTCCAGGTTGTGTGGCCTCAGGCTGGTCCCACTGTCTGCAGGACGAAGCTGGGCACTCGGATCTCGAGCGCTGATGGGCGCTGAGACGCATCTGCCCACCAGGCTTCCTGTCCTCCAGCATCATGTAAACTATCCTTCCGTCTCATCCCTTCTGGCAGGGACCCACACATGGAGCTGCGGGAAGAGGCCTGGTCTCCGGGGCCGCTGGATTCCGAGGACCAGCAGATGGCCAGTCACGAGAACCCAGGTGAGGCGGCCTCAGCAGTTGTCATCTGACCCTGTGCCCCCACCCTCCAATGCCTCTGGGGTCACCCATCCTTCCTGCAGGCCCCATTAACCCGGCCTCAGCCAGGCTACCCCCTTGGGCTGGGGAGTCTCCAGGTTTCCTCCTGGCTGTCGTCCCTGGGAACCTGCGCGGGCCACCCTCCCACTGTCCCTCATTAGGAGTGGCCCCTGACCCCTCAGCGTCCTGGGGTGCTCTGCCCCTTTTCTAGGGGCCCTTGGTTCTCTCAGGAGCCTGGAGACCCGCATGTTGGTGGGCCGGGTGGTGGGACCGCTCGCAGGGAAGCTGGGCGCCGGGTTTTATTTAATAAAGCATCGTGTGGGCTGAATGCACAGCGCTCACGGGGTGGTGGGGGTGGGGTAAAGTGCGGGACGCATTCACGCAGCTCGCTGGCCTCCAGAAAGGGCCAGAAGGAGACACTTCTAGCCACGCCCCCGGAAGTGAGCTGGTGACCTCCTACCCGTGAAACCTGACTCAAAGCACACAGGCGCAGAGCACAGTGCCGGCACCAGCGCACCCCTGCCCGTTTACCCTGGGCCTCCTGCTTCCTCCTTGTCAGATGTCCTTGGCCCTTTCTGCCTTTTAAAAATTAACTTGAAAATCTAGTTCATTGTGAAACTTGCAAACCTAGATACAGGGTGTAACGACCCTCCCCTTTGCCCCACTGGATTTAGTGATTAGCAACAATACTTGTGTCACACCGTGGCCCTAGTTTTGTGGGTTTGTCCCCCCCCCCCCCCCGCATTATTTTAAAGAAAATCCCATTGTATCATTTCACTTCTAAATCCTCCAATGGATAAGGGTCCAAAAAAAAACACCCCCAAAAACAAAAACCAACTAACTGTAAAAACATGAATCTCACAGAACAAAATGGTATTCCTCAATTATCATCTAATACACAGTCTGTGCTGAAATGTTCAAAATTGTCCCCAAAATGTGTGTTTGCCTTGGAGTAAGTTACGTTTTAATTTTACAAGTTATTCATTGTGTCATTCTCTTAAAAAATCTTTAAGGAGGTCTTGGCTGGTGGCTCAGTGCATAGCATGTGGACCCTGCGTGCAGAAGTCGGGTTCACTTCCCCTCAGGGCACATAGGAAAAGTAACCATCCGCTTCTTCCCCCCCCCCCATCTCTTTTCCCCTCCCACAGCCAGTGGGTCGATTGGTTCGAGCGTGGCCCCAGGAGCTGAGGACAGCTCCGCTGGAACACATCAGCCTCAGGCACTAAAAATAGCTAGGTACTCCAGCACTGGCCCCAGATGGGGTTGCAGGGTAGATCCTGTTTGGGGTGTGTGTGGGAGTCTATCTCCCCTCCTCTCACCAAAAAAATGAAAATAAAAATCTATGGAGTGCAGGTGGCTTCTCACGTCTCACTTGTCCAGCTCACTGTCCCCCACCTCTGCATCTCAGCCAGTGTCTGTTGGAAATCTGTGCTGGGGTGCCACCACTTTGTGACATCCCCTTAGTTCTGCTAGTAAGGTGTGTGGCCTGGATTCTTCCAAGTGCTGCGTGTCCCATTGTCTGCCGAGTTTGTCTCGCTTGTGACGTGCCAGTGCTGGGCTGTCGCCCACCGGGAAGCAGGCTCAGCCAGATTAGCTGCTGTGGTCGGTTTCCCTCTGGCCTGATGGTGAGCGATGTGGGGCTGGGGTAGAGCAGGTGCGTGGGGGTCAAGGCAGCCTCCATGGGGAGGTGGGTGAGCAGACCGTCAACCTCGGGGGCTCCCATCCCCAGCAAGGAGCAGTCTGGCCCTGAGATGGCCCAGTGCCCCCAGGCTGATTAAAATTGGGTTCTACGCTGGTTGCAAGGCCCTGGGGCCATAGAGTAGGGATGGGGGTGGAGGAGAAGAGGGTGCCTGTGGAGAAAAGGCAGCGAATGCGTGCTGACGGCCCCTCGGAGTCCGGATGTCAGGGACCAGGTGCGGCTGCAGCTCCCAGGAGAAAGTGGGTGGTGCCGGGCCCGACTCAGAGCCTGGTGCGGAGGGTCCTGGAGTCTCCCTGTGGGCCACGCCTGCGCACACTGGACCGCTGTACCTCCACACCTACTCTCAAGTCCATCCCGAATGAAACCAGCCAACCCTGCCAGACCCCAACCACTGTGTCTCAACACCCGAATCACCGGCACACCGACCTCCATACATCCCTCCTTGTCCATAGCTGCCGGTGTGTGAGCCTTTTGAAACGGAGGCCGTGTCTTGGCTCATCTCGTACCCTGCTGCGCCCACCTGGACTGTGGCCACCCGGCACATTGTCCCCAGCATGGGTGCCGGGAGACCTAACTGGCTCAGTGTTACCAATGGGATTCCTGCAAAGACTGCCTCTCCTGAGAGGTCAGGGTCAGCACAGGCCTCCCGGAGGAAGGGGCCGCCCACTGACAGAGATGCAGTGACCGAGAGGACAGCGGCTGCCGAAGAGCTAAGGCCCTGTGGAGACTTTGAAGCAGGACACGAGGTGGTGTGGCAGCACCTGCGGGGGCCCTCTCAGCTGTCTGGGGAACCCACCCGCTAGTGGCTGCAGCCCAAAGGACGTTCGTTGAAGGGTCTGGGGCATCTGGCTGGAGGTGGGCCGTTCCAGGGGTGGTTAATTCAGCTGTTCCCCTGTGAGTCACCAACGTCTGGGCCCTGGTGGCTTCCTCGGTGCCATCCTCAGATGGAGCCTGAGCTCCTGTGGTCACTTCCTCCTTGGAAATCACCAAAGGTGGAAGGAAGGGAAGGGTGAGAAGAGGGAGGCAACATCTGCTTCCTGGGGGTGTCTCCCTCCACTTGGGTCTCACTAGCCAGATAGGGACATGTGACATTAAGAGGTGGCCTCAAAGTCACCATGGCTGCTTTTTTCTGGCTCAGCCCCATCGCTTGTGACTTTCTGGTTAAGGAAGAGAAGGGACCGACTGGAGGCACCCAGCACCATTCCCGCACAGGGAACAGCGTTATGTGGGCTCAGGGCGGCTTTGGGGGCTCTCTGTAGCCATTGTGGAGAAGGACACCAAGCCTGGGGGATGTTCTCCTTTCGTGGAAGTGGCTGGCTGTGCAGGAGCTGTGGGCCACCTTTTCTCCCACACGGTCATGGGCCTGGGGCACCATCCGCAAGGCCTGTGGCTTTGCAAACTCGGTTCCTTGGAGACTGTGGGCTGGGAGGTGGGGGCGTCAGAATGAGATGTCTGAAGAAAAGATTCCAGCTCTCTCTGCCCCAGAAGTTTGGACCTGCCCACCCTGAAGACAGGAAAGCACCTTGAGAGACCTGGCAGAGGGGACACAGTCACCTGGGGCAGGCCCCAACTCCCTCTCGGTCTGGCGCAGTGGCCCTGGAACTCCCATAGCATGTTCTTCCGACTGTTGTCAGGACCCGAAATCATTTATGCAGTCGCCTCCCAGGTCTGGACATACCCCAGGCCTGTGTGCTTATGTACTCGGGACAGAGATAGGTTCCCAGAACTGTCCTCTCTGTATTCCCAGCCCATGAGACGTTTCCTTCTCCTGCCCTCTCATTCATTGCGGTGGTGGTGGCCTCGCTGCAGGGTGTGACCCACAGTTGCCACGCTGCTCTGGCCCTGTGCTGCCCGGGTCCGCGACTGGAACTAAGAGAATCGAGGAGTTGGTTTTTCTTTCAGATGGGGTTGGCTTACCAAGGGCATCTGCAGAATAGAACCTCAGGAATGTTACCATTTTTTCCCGGTATTGGCATGTTGGCGGGAAGGATGCTGCATTCCTGTGCTGACGCTGTTGGCAGTGGCTAGTGCTCTGTGAGCTCTTCCCGTGTGCCCTGTGCTTGGCACCAGCCACCCCAGGCCAGCGGGTCATCTCACGGAACTGTCACAGCCTTTGTGGTGGGGATGCTGATCAGACCTGCTGGGGTACAGGACATCAGGGTGCTGCTGCAGTGTCTCCCAGGAAAATCCATGACCGTGAAGGGGGCAGACCCGTGGCCCAGGACTGGGTAGGCCTCCCGACCTGCTGCCTCAGGCCCTGTGCCCTGGTGGTCCCAGCATGGGATGCGAGGGGCATGGGGCCAAGTGGGGGTGGGGTCGCTGGGCCATCCCCGCTCCTCTTGGGGCCTGAGCTACAGGTGTCTAGAGGGGAGGCTATCCAGAAGATGCATAGAAATACAAGATGTCCTGATTCTGAGGAGGGAGCTCTCTCAACCAGAAAGATGACAGCTGGTGTCCTAGGAATCACCTACAGGGGACAGAACACTGATGTCTCTGTCAGCTTACTGTCACAGCTCAGTGTGTGGTCACTGAACTCCTCTGGGAGGTCACCTGGGATGCCACGTCTGAGCCCAGGATTCCCCAAGCCCCACAAAGAACACAGAAAATGCCTTTAGGTGGGAAGGTGTCCCTGTAAGTCCCCAAAATAGCGTTGGATGGGGAAAAATTAGCAGCCACACGCCTGTGTGCTGCCGGTGTCCTCGGTACATCGTAGCTCTCTTCCTATGCTTGCCACCAGCATAGTCTCGGGGACAGTGTCATAGCGCCGTGTCCTGCTGTGCGCAGTGCTGGAACACCTAGGGCAGCTGAACTAGGGGTGCGAGGAGGCCCAGGGGGCATGGCTGTGCTCTGCCGGGGCGCATCAGGTGCCCACCATCACCATCTGACCAGGCCGGGCCCAGGCCATCCAGGGGGCAGAAATTCAGGCGGGTGCACAGAGACCGGTTTGCAGGCAGCGTGAGCCGGGAGCAGGCAGGCTGGTTTATCCCCGCACACTGCGCAGGGCTGGGGTGGTGTGCGCGGGTGGGTGGTGTGCGCGGGTGTGTGGCTTTTCTGGGCAGCCTGTCTGTGTGGGTGTCCTCAGTCTGCAGATGGCAAGACCCAGGGCCCATAGGCAGACACGACCCACAAAACCAGTGACCTGTGTGAGGACATCTGTAATAGTGGATGCATTACTTGAAGGTTCGTGGGGGCCATGGGGGACTGGCCTGTGGTCTGTCACCAGCCCCTTCCCTTTCTTCCTCCAACCTGTGGCCAGAGGCCACATGCTTCCCAGCTTGTGCAACTTCGGGGTCCCTGGGCCCGGGTCATTGTGGTCCTCGGCCCTCTCTCCCTGTGAGCCCTCCCCAGAACACCTGTGCCCCCATCCAGGTGTTCCTACTGTATTCTAGACGTGGGGCGACAGCCCGAAAGACGTCCGGAGGGATGGGCCGTTCAGTGAAATAACAGGACTGGCAGATGCTCTGAGGAAAGTAGGGCCAGGCCAGTCAGGGGTTGGGGGCAGATAGGACACCAGAAGGACCAGGTCTGGGCAGAGAAGTGCGCGGTGCCATGCCCCTTGCCAGGGGGCGGGGCTGGAGGGCGCCCAGAGGTGACGAGGTTTCCCGAGGTGTGCACTAGGTGGGTAGGACAGCCGGGTGGAAGACCCCCAAGCCCTGGCTGGCCTGGCCGCACTTGCACGTGGACGGGTTTTGTATGGAGCTTGACCTCTGACTCTTCTCCCCTCCCACCCTCTCGCCTTCTAGTGGACATCCTCATCATGGATGACGACGATGTCCCCACTTGGCCCCCGACCAAGCTGTCCCCGCCCCAGTCCGCGGCCCCAGCCGGCCCCCCACCCCGGCCGCGACCGCCGGCCCCCTACATCTGCAACGAGTGTGGCAAGAGCTTCAGCCATTGGTCCAAGCTGACGCGGCACCAGCGCACGCACACGGGCGAGCGGCCCAACGCCTGCGCCGACTGCGGCAAGACCTTCTCGCAGAGCTCGCACCTGGTGCAGCACCGGCGCATTCACACTGGCGAGAAGCCGTACGCCTGCTCCGAGTGCGGCAAGCGCTTCAGCTGGAGCTCCAACCTCATGCAGCACCAGCGCATCCACACGGGCGAGAAGCCCTACGCCTGCCCCGACTGCGGCCGCAGCTTCACGCAGAGCAAGAGCTTGGCCAAACACCGGCGCTCGCACAGCGGCCTCAAGCCCTTCGTGTGCCCGCGCTGCGGCCGCGGCTTCAGCCAACCCAAGAGCCTGGCACGCCACCTGCGGCTGCACCCGGAGCTGTCTGGTCCTGGTGTGGCGGCCAAGGTGCTGGCGGCCAGCGTGCGCCGGGCCAAGGCACCCGAGGAGGCAGCGGCGGCCGATGGCGACATCGCCATCCCCGTGGGCGACGGCGATGGCATCATCGTGGTGGGCGCGCCAGGAGAGGGGGCCGCGGCCGGCGCGGCGGTGGCGGGCATAGGCGCCAAGGCTCCGGGGCCCCGCTCGCGGCGCGCGCCAGCCCCCAAGCCCTACGTGTGCGTGGAGTGCGGGCAGGGCTTTGGGCACGCGGCCGGGCTCGGGGCGCACCAGCGTGCCCAGCACGGGGACGGGCTCGGGGCAGCAGGCGGCGAGGAGCCCGCGCACATCTGCGTGGAGTGTGGCGAGGGCTTCGTGCAGGGCGCGGCGCTGCGCAGACACAAGAAGGTCCACGCCGTGGGCGCACCCGCGGTCTGCAGCGGCTGCGGACAGAGCTACTACCGGGCCGGCGAGGACAATGAGGACGACGAGGACGAGGCAGCCGCCGGCCGGTGCAGCGAGTGCCGCGGAGGGGAAGCTCGGTAGGGGCGGGGAGGGGGCCCGGGGGATGGGCCCCTCAGGCTCGGCGGGAGCGACGGCAGCGCAGGACCCCTAGACATGGGGAGAAATGGACCGAGGGGGCCCGGGCGCTGGTCCGCAGCGCCCTCTCAGCGCTTCCCCGCAGTTGTGGTCCAGCAGTGCCGTGGCCTCGGGGATGCTCACCTCCCGCGGCGCCCCGGCGCTGGACCTGGCCTGCCCCTTGTAGGTTCTCGGCGGAGCCCGAGATAGATGATGTGAACTAGAGACCAAGAGATGACAAACCCACGAGCGAAAGACCATGTCCCCACTTTCTCTTCCCCACCGTTGTGGGCGTGGCGAGGAATAAGGCCTTTTCATTTGGGGGGGGCCCAGAGAAGGAAGGGAAAGAGGGGTCCTTTTCCTTTTTTAGAATTTTCTTTTAATCATACCCTCCTGACCTCATCCACCATTATTTTTCTCTTCTCTCGTGGGTCCCATCCTTCTCCTTGCCCAAGCCCCGCCCCCTCCCCCCATCCTGGGTCTGGGGGCGCAGAAATGCGGGAGCAGAACCAGCCCCTATCCAAGGTGCCCCTTGGAGAAGGTCCGTCCCTATTCTGTGGCCTGGGTGCGGTGGAGGAAGGGGGTGGGGGCCAATAAATGGCACTATCCGATTGTGTCTGCTGTGCGTGATTCTTGAGTTAGGGAGGGACAAGGGCTAGAGGCAACAGAGAGGGCCAGCTGCTCGTGAGTTCATGCCCAGCCTGGGTGCAGACTGGGCCATTTCCCTGGGCGAGTGACCTGACCAAGTCACCTGCAGCTGGTCCTGAGCCACAGAGGGCCGGCCACCATGTGTCTAGGCGTGTGAGGATCTGGGGCTGCTTACTGCTGCTTTTTAAAGGAATAGCCAAAAATTAAAAAATAAAAAAAGGCCTGACCTGTGGTGGCGCAGTGGATAAAGCGTCGACCTGGAAATGCTGAGGTCGCCAGTTCGAAACCCTGGGCTTGCCTGGTCAAGGCACATATGGAGTTGATGCTTCCAGCTCCTCTCTCTCTCTCTTTCCCTCTCTCTCTCTCTTTCCCTCTCTCTCTCCTCTCTAAAATGAATAAATAAAAAAAATTAAAGGAATAGCCCGTTAATATCAATTCTGCTCAAAGGACAGACAGTGGCAGGTGGCTTGTGTCTACATGACAGCGAGGAGCCCACCCCCTACCTGACTTCTGCGAGCCCGGGTGCCCCTCCCTGTGTCCAGCTTCTGGGAGGTGTTGGCCTAGAAATGTACCTGTCTCCCCCCTCCTCACATCCCCCTGGGCTGGGGGTCACACCTCACTGCAGAGGAAGCTGGAAGTGTCCCTGCTAGGCTGCTTACGGGGTCCCACTGCAGGGGCTAAGGAGGGGTGCACAGGACGAGGGTATGACATCTGTCCAGTGCCTGACGAGGCCCTTGCCGTCAGGGCCCCAGCCCTGTGAGGTGAGGGCTGCTGGCACGTGGTTCGTTGGGTGGTACCCTCTGATGCCAATTCCAATTCCCAGTCCCCGGGATCTTGGGAGGCTGCTGTGGGCGGTCCTGTGGGGTAGAGAGCCGAGCTGGCCACGGGTTGTTTTCAGCCTGGCAGGAGGCCGAGGAGGCTGGTGGGGGTTGGGGGTAGAGGGTTCCGCGCTCCCCTCACAGCAGCAGAGGAGGGGCTGGAGGAGGAATTGAGGTTTCCCATCTGAGCCCCAAATCTGGCTCCCGGAGGATGTATTTAGGCTATCATGGGAGGGCATGATTTCAGGTCGGAAGGACATGTTTTTAAGTGTCCGTCCATCCCCTCGTGCAAAATCAGTGCACTGGGCTCAGCTTACTTTGAGATCTCAGGTCACTTTAAAGGAGGGAGGGGTGAAACTTGCCGGTCCAAAAGACGGGCATGGGGACTCCAGGACTGAGACAACATTGCCCAATGGGCCTTGGCTACTTTTGGAAGCGGGAGGGGGGGAGGAAGGAGGGAGGAGGGAAAAGAGGAGTTGTGGGCACCTGGGTGGCAGGCAGAAGGTATCCTGTCACTCAAGTATATAGAAGCCAGCAGCTTCTGATTCCTGCAGCAGCTTAGCGTGGCTGGGAGGGTGGGGACTGTGTATCAGCTCTCCTGTCGGCCTCATTGTCTCCTACCCAAGAAGGAGTGGCGGGAGCTCACAGCAGGGCAAGAAAAGTTCAGGGCCAATTTCTACGGCCACAGATAGGCAGCGTGGCCCCGGGCACGTGAACTGATCACTCTCACGTGCTCTGCTTCCTCCTCTGTGCAAAGAAGAGCTTGCCTGACCTGGGAGACTTGTCTCAAGGGCCACCCTGGGGGTGTCTGTAACAGCCTAATGCTCAGTCCCTGACAATTTTTTTTTTTTAAAAGCCTGTAGTGAACCAGCACTGGCTGGGTACCTCTGTTGGTTACAGTGTCAGAGCGATATGCACCAAAGTTGCAGGTTCAATCCCCAGTCAGGGCACATACAAGAGTCAACCAATGAATGCATAAATAAGTAGAACAATAAATCAATCTCTCTCTCTCTCCCCTCCCTCTCTTTCCTTCTCTCTCTCCCCCTCTCTCTTTTA
This sequence comes from Saccopteryx leptura, assembly GCF_036850995.1. Lineage (NCBI taxonomy): Eukaryota > Metazoa > Chordata > Mammalia > Chiroptera > Emballonuridae > Saccopteryx > Saccopteryx leptura. The sequence continues at coordinate 81,169,667 of NC_089505.1, read as the reverse complement.
CTCCCTCTCTCAAATCAATAATTAAATTTTAAACATTTAGTCTGGTGTGAACCAACCTGAACACATCCATAGCCCATTTTGGTCTAAGGGCCTCCAGTGTCCAATTCTTCAGCGTGAATTCAGGAGAACAAAGTCCTTCCCATAAACAAATGAAATATGTGCAGTGATGGATGTGGCTAATTATCTGGATGTTGGAAACCCTTTCCCATTGTACACACAGGTCAAATCAACACAGGGTACACGTTAACCATCTTTATTTTATCTCTTCATTGTGCTTCGGCAAAGCTAGAAAAAAAAACACAAAGAGAATTAAGGTTCAGAAGCTCACATCAGTAACTTTGGTTTCCTTTTCATGATCTTGAGCCAGAATTGTTCTTAATTTGTTTTTTAAAAAAATTTTACTTATTGGTGTCTTAGAGAGAGGAGAGAGGGGAGGAGGAACAGGGAGCATCAACTCGTACTAGTTGCTCCTTGTGTGTGACTTGGGTTTTGAACCGGCAACCTCAGCATTCCAGGCCGACGCTTTACCCACTGTGCCGCCACAGGCCAGGCATTGAGCTGGAATTTTAAATCAGAAGATATTACAACAACAACAAAAAAAAATCTGTATTCTTGGCTTCTCCTTGGACTGAATCAAGTATGGCAACATCGAGGCTTCATATTGAAGGAGACAATTAGCTGAAGGTGTGTGTGTGTGTTCTTCAGAGTCACACACACCCTGAAGCCCAGAGACTAGGATGTCTATTGCTCTTGGTAACAGGACCCTGAAGCAGGTGTTTTTATGACGTGCAGAACCCAACCCACTTTGGGTTTCCCCTGTATTTGGTAGAGTCAGGTCTGGAGGCCAACAGTTTTGACTCTGGGATAAACACTCGACATTGCAACTGAGGAAGACAAACAGGTTACATGCAAATATTACATCATTTTATACAAAGGACTGGAGTGTCCACGGAGTTTGGTATCCAGTGGGGGTCCTTCAATTAACCAGTCTCCCACGGATACTGAGGGACAACTGTCTGCATCTCTGTGTGTACATTCACATGTGTCTGTTATAACCCATTGATTTTTCTCTTCCACCTACCTCCCAAAGAGGTGGTGGGTTTGAGGGGGTTGTTTCTAGCCTCTTCCATTTCGCCTCCTCTCCCGCCTGCACAGACAAAGCCGTGTCCACGAATTCCCCTGCCTTCCCCCTGCCTCTGGGGCAAGCCCTTCAGCACCGTGGTCAGAGCCCCAGCCCTGGGTTTGGGCCACTGCTCAGCCTGCCCCCTAACACTCCCGTGTCTCAGGAGGAGGCATTCTCCCCAATGCACGGTTGTGGAAACGGAAACGGAGAATGAGGGCGCAGGTGCTCCCAGGTACCGAGCAGCAGAGCTGAAGAGTCTGCACGAAACGCCCACAGTCGCCTTAGTCTGTGCTTCGCCAACGCCGGTGGGATGGGTATAGCCCCCGGTTTGCCAAACAGAGACTGCTTGAATGGATCAAGTCAAGGTGACTGGCAGATAGAGGCTATGCTAAGGGGAATTTGGGTCAGGAATGGATACGTTTAGTTGCAAATGAGACTTAAAAAAAAAAAAAGAGGTATTCGGTGGACAAAGGTTATTTACTGAGACTCTTGAAGACCGATTCCCAGGCCAGGTGCCTCATTCCTTACTGGACGTTATTATCCTTTGAGAGACTTAGTGAATTACAAGAGCCTTTTAGAATAATCTATCAAACAGTAGCATGCCTTCTGTGCTGACGTGTGTGTGTGTCTATCCTCATATCTAGGTATCTGTGTATATGTATCTGTCATCTATCTATGCACATCTATCTACTCATCTCTACTGCTTACAAAAAAATGAGGGATATATAGCTTTATACTCATTTTTTAAATATCCTCTAATTTTTGTGAGCAGTATGTATATCTTTCTACCATCTATCTATAGTCTATATATCTATGTATCTGTACAAATGTCTATTATATCTATCTCTATTCTATCTATATATCTATGTATCGTATGTCTATACAAATGTCTATTATATCTATCTCTATTCTATCTATATATCTATGTATCTATCATATGTCTATACAAATGTCTATTATATCTATCTTTAGTCTATCTATATATCTATGTATCTATGGTATATCAATACAAATGTCTATTATCTATATCCATATCTATATCTATCTACCTAAGATTGTTCCAGAGAGGCCCATATATTAATAATTGTCTTATTTAATATTTTTAAAACATTTTATTGCAGACACATCTTATTTACAGTCCCTGACCAACGCACTGCTAGAACATTTTTTGTCCTCTGCAGCTATAACAAGCTGCAGAAAAGATTCTTAAAAATTTTTTTTCCATTGAAAGAGAAAGAGAAGGCAGAGAGAGAGAAGCACCAACTCGCTATTCCATTTGGTTGTTCCATTTAGTTGTGCACTCACTGATTGTTTCTCCTATGTGCTCTGGCCTGGGACCAAACCCATGACCTCGGTGCACTGGGACGACCCTCTCTGCTCTGAGCCACCCTGCCGGGGCCCAGAAAAAACTCTTTATTCCTATCCTAGCACTCAGGAGCTGCATGAAAGAGGGGGGATGCCTTTCATTCTGACAGACGAGTCCACCCCCTGGAGGTTAGACTGGCCGTGTTCACAACAGTGTACGAGGAGACTGTCCCTGCCTGCCCTCCCCAAGGGACGCATGGGTGAGGATTTTGAGATGGCCGACATCCGAGAGATTCAGGGAAGGGAGGCACGATTTAACACACACCTATCACATGCCCAGCGCTTCATGGACACCATCTTGCCTGACCCTCACACGGACACTATGACTCGTGAACTGTCTCCTCTGTGGGACAGAGGACAAGAGACAGAGGGACGCTGGGTTCAGCTCCTGGAGTCCACACACACACTGGACAGACATGACTGGATTTCATTAAGAAGTGAAGCCACCTGCCTAAGATACGTTGATGTCCTGTCGTCATCAAGGGATAGAAATACTGCCCAGAACCCCAGCTAGCTCAGAAATTTCCTCCATTTGCGTCCCTTGGTCCTGGACCTCAGCGGCCCCTCCCTCTCCTCAGCCACCTTCGCCACTGTGGATGCATCCAGAACAATTTAAAGCCAACAGCCATGGGTCAACTGATTCCTGCAGGGTTGAAACACTTCCTGCAACCCCGTAAGGTAAGGATTCCTCTTCTGGAGCTTTCTGGAAGGGAGGAGAGGAACTTGAGGAATGTGCGGTGGGGGTGGCAGGCTCTAAAAAAATTTTGATCTCTGTTGCCACCATCCGGATTCTTAAGAACAGCCCAGCCTCCGTGAAACGATGAAAATATTCCATTTTTATAACATACACGCTCCGGGATGAAGACAGCAGTGGGTTCCCTGCGTCTATCGTTTCGCCTTTTTCAGTCAGAGTCACATATCGTTGGAATTGTATGGTGTGTGGCCTTTTCACATTGGTCTCTCTCACTTAGCGATACGCATCTGAGGTTCCTCCGTGTCTTTTCCTGGCTTCATAGCTCATTTCTTTCTCTAAGTGCTGAATGATATTGCCTCGTCCAGATGGACCACATCTTGTTGATGCCCTCAGCCCCCTTTTCCATTGAGAGAGAAAGAAGGGAGAGAGAGAGAGAAGCACCAACTCGCTATACAAATGTCTTCACCCTAAAGGGCATCTAGGTAGCTTCCATGTTTTGGCAATGATGGATAATGCAGTCAGTCTTGGGTGTTCACTCAACAGCTGTGCCCTCCCACAGAGGAAACAGGGAGTGGCCCCCAGCCCCACATGCCGACATGGGGTTGCCCGTGAACCCATCCCTCTGGTGGAGCAGTGAGGGGGGCAGCCGCTGGGGGTGCTTCTGAGGAGGGTTTCCCTGCTTCACGAGAGTAAGGATTCTCAGGCCACAGCAACTGTGCCCCCCACAAATAAAACACCTGGTAATGTCTGGAAGTCATTTTTAGTAGCCACGACGGGGGCTGGCGAGGGTGCTACCCCTTAGATGATGGTTTATTCAACAATCGACACTGTGGCTGCATTATCCATCATTGCCCAAACTTGGAAGCATGCAGGAGCTGGGGGGAGTTTAAAGAATCATCAAACCACCCTGGCTGGTTGGCTCAGCGGTAGAGCATCGGCCCAGCATGTGGAAGTCCCAGGTTCGATTCCGAGCCAGGACACACAAGAGAAGCACCCATCTGCTTCTCCACCCTTTCCCCTCTTCTTCCTCTCTTTCTCTCTCTTTCTCTCCCGCAGCCAAAGCTCCATTGAAGCAAAGTTGGCCCAGGCACTGAGGATGGCACTGTGGCCTTTGCCTCAGGTGCTAGAATGGCTCTGGTTGCAAGGGAGCAGTGCCCCAGATAGGCAGAGCATCGCCCCCTGCTGAGCATGCTGGGTGGATCCCAATCAGGCGCATGTGGGAGTCTGTCTCTCTGCCTCCCCGCTTCTCACTTCAGAAAAATAAATAAAAAAAAGAATCATCAAACCCTTGTCCCTTCTTTTTGGGATTTGGAATCAAATGCCAAGTCAGGGATTAGATATAAATCTGGATATCACCTGCGTCACTCAAAAACCTGCCAAGGCTGACTGCCTGCACTGGCCACTTCCTAACCCACAGAGTGGCCTTTTCCCCCACAGGGCCCTGGACAGGTTAAGATGGCCTGTGATCCCTTCCTCCATGGTGTTCATGTCCTTATGGGATCTCTTGCCCCTTTAGCACGGGCAGGACCTGTGACACGTAACCACATAGAATGTGGCAAAGTTGACATTACCCTTCTGTGATGTCATAAAACTGTATGTCTGCTCTGCAAGGAGACTCTTGCAGTCTGCTGCTTTGAAGAAGCCACACAGGAAGGGGCCACGTGGCGAGTCACTGACTGCCCGCAAGGAACCAAGGCCTTCTACCCACGGCTGGCAAAGCTGCCAGGTTCAGGGAATGCTAATAACAGATGCCCAGTAAACTATGGGGCTGACGTGTCTGTCTCCTATGCCTGGCAGACACCTGTCATCAGCCACGTACAGGGACAAGAGAGGCAGACCAGTCACTGTCTAATCTGATCTGTTGGGAGAACAAGCCTCAACCATGTCCGGCTTTGAAAGCCAATGCTCGAATTTGAAGGTCAGAAAAGTTTATTTATAGACAGGTGCTTAGAGCAGGGCCTGGCATATGGGAAGGGATGTGTGATCATCGTTCACCATAGTCATAGATTAGAGAGATAGATTTTTTTCCTTTTTTTTTTTTTTTTTTTTTTTGTATTTTTCTGAAGCTGGAAACGGGGAGAGACAGTCAGACAGACTCCTGCATGCGCCCGACCGGGATCCACCTGGCACGCCCACCAGGGGCGAAGCTCTGCCCCTCTGGGGCGTCGCTCTGCCGCAACCAGAGCCACTCTAGCGCCTGGGGCAGAGGCCAAGGAGCCATCCCCAGTGCCCGGGCCATCTTTGCTCCAATGGAGCCTTGGCTGCGGGAGGGGAAGAGACAGAGAGGAAGAAGGGGGGTGGGGTGGAGAAGCAAATGGGCGCTTCTCCTATGTGCCCTGGCCGGGAATCGAACCCGGGTCCCTCGCACGCCAGGCCGACGCTCTACCGCTGAGCCAACCGGCCAGGGCCAGATTTTTTCCTTTTTAATCATAAAAAGCACCTATTGGTAAGAACCCAAGAATTTTCCACTGTCCTGGGAAGAGACAAATTGTTCTGTTGCTATGGGAACAAATTGCTCCCTAACAGGTCTAAACCCATTCAAGGGATCCAACTGAACAGGCTATTATAAGCCAATCAACAATTCACTTGCCTTGGCTGGTTGGCTCAGCAGTAGAGTGTCGGCCCAGCGTGTGGAAGTCCTGGGTTCAATTCCCAGTCAGGATACACAGAAGTGCCCATCTGCTTCTCCACCCTTCCCCCTTTCCTTTCTCTCTCTCTCTTCCCCTCCGCAGCCAAGGCTCTATTGGAGCAAAGTTGGCCCAGGTGCTGAGGACAGCTGAAGGACCTCTGCCTCATTCACTAGAATGGCTCTGGTTGCAACGGTGCAATGCCCCAGATGGGCAGAGCATCACCTCCTGGTAGGCATGCCAGGTGGATCCCAGTCGAGCGCATGTGGAAGTCTGTCTCTCTGCCTCCTCACTTCTCACTTCAGAAAAATACACACACACACAAAAACAATTCACCTTAACTTCTGAAATTGAGCCAACGAAGAAGGATCCACTTTGATGAACACACCTATGAATGCCAGTCTGACACCTGCGTGACTACATGTCAACTCACCCGGAAGCTCAGCCTATCCCCACATGCCATGTTCCCCCGAATTCCTACCACCAGGACATCAGCAGTCTACTCTGCTCAGAGAGGTGGTAGCCGACCAGTTCCCCTTAACTCCACTAGCCTATAAAATGTGTTTATATATCAGATACTGAGCCAAGAACACATCATTCTTTGACATTGAGATGTGATCCTTTTACAGAGTTATTTAAGACCAGCAGAGTTGTGCTATCGAAATTCAGGGGCCACTTTTAAGGACTGACAGCCGCCACCCTTGCTCTTGAATCCTGTCCCCACCGAGCAAGAAGGACACTTAACACTGTTGCCAAGTGCTCAGTGTTTATTTGACCCCCTCTGTGGGCATCGCAGTAGAACAGACATTTCACAGCGACTCCGGTCTGTGATTTGGTGGCCACAAGCCTATGCCAAAGGCTGATGCCATCACCAAGGGACATTTGGACACCCAGGAAGCACCACCAGTGCGGGCTTGCTCTGTGACAATCAGACATCATTTTCCATCTCCGAGGAGGGAGCCCCCCCAACAGGGCTCACCCCCAAAAAAGCTTTGAAAGTTTCCTCCATCCAAGCGGGTCTAGGCAGGGGAGGGTTTCCCATCTTCAGTTTTTCCACCAATACCGGTCGTCCTTGTCAAAGGCATACCAGTCCTCATCGATCACGAGGTGGGGCTTGCGTAGCTGTACCTCGTCCAGCATCTTCCTCGTGTGACCGGGATACTGCCATTTCCACAGCCTAGGCAAGGCAGCAAGGGGGCTTGTGATGGGGGGGCATTTCTCCTTCCCTCCAAATCCCTGGGAACCCCTCCCCCATCACAGAGCTGAACCCCCTTCTTGTCTGTTGAAGATGGTCCTCAGGGGTGTGTTCTCCATACAATAAAAACAACTCCCGCCCTGGCCGGTTGGCTCAGCGGTAGAGGGTCGGCCTGGCGTGTGGGGGACCCGGGTTCGATTCCCGGCCAGGGCACATAGGAGAAGCGCCCATTTGCTTCTCCACCCCCCTCCTTCCTTCCTCTCTGTCTCTCTCTTCCCCTCCCGCAGCCGAGGCTCCATTGGAGCAGAGATGGCCCGGGCGCTGGGGATGGCTCCTTGGCCTCTGCCCCTGGCGCTAGAGTGGCTCTGGTCACGGCAGAGCGATGCCCCGGAGGGGCAGAGCATCACCCCCTGGTGGGCAGAGCTTCGCCCCTGGTGGGCGTGCCGGGTGGATCCCGGTCGGGTGCATGCGGGAGTCTGTCTGACTGTCTCTCCCGTTTCCAGCTTCAGAAAAAGAAAAAAAAAAAAAAAAAAAGTGACTCCTTCTGTGTAAAGGGACCTTGGATATGTCAGACACCACAGGGAGCTTTTGTAGGGACAGGAACCTAAGAGGCCGGCATGCTTTGTCATTGGTTCATGATCTCTTTCCCAAGAGTCAAAACGGTGCCAGGTCCTGTTTTAGGGTTTTTTGTTTGTTTTTTAACAGAAAGAGACAGACAGATAGCGACAGACAGACAGACAGGAAGGGAGAGAGATGAGAAGCATCGATTCTTCGTTGTGGCACCTTAGTTGTTCACTGGTTGCTCTCACATATGTGCCTTGATCTGGGGGAGAGAGTGACCCCTTGCTCAAGCCAGCAACCTTTGGGCTCAAGCCAGCAACCATGGAGTCAAGTCTATGATCCCACGCTCAAGCTGGCGACCTTGGGCCTCAAACCTGAGTCCTCCACATGCCAGTTCAACACTCTATTCACTGTACCACTGCCTGGTTATGCCTGATATAAGGTTTTCAAGGCTGGACAATATTCCACTGTTAGAATGGACCACCTTTTGTTTATCCATTCGCCTGTCACTGACTAGACACTAGGGTTGCTCCCATTTCGTGGCTATTATGCATAGTGCTGCCATCAACATAGGTGGGCAGATGTCCCTTGGAGACCCTGCTTCCAAGCCTTTTGGTTAGACGCCCATAAATGGGATTGCTGGCTCACATAGCAAGTCTACTCTTAGGGCTTTTTATTGAGGATAAGCATTTCGCTTCTATGTTGTCTTTCCACTCTTTCCAAACCCCACCCCAAAGTCAGCCCTCTGCCTCTCTCTCCCCCACGTCCCTGGATCCCAGCTCCCAGCACAGGGCCCAAAGCACAGAGGGCACTCGTGGTTGGATAAAGATCTGGTCGCTTAGCCATAATAACCTCGCCACCTGTGCCAACCTGCCTGTCAGAGAAGAAGGCTTGTATCTCAGGAGACAATGTACCACCAGGGACTTACCCAATAACGTGCAGGTTGGACGTGGGGTGCGCAAAGGCTGGGCACAGCTCCTGTATCCCTTCTGGGCTGAAGTCATTCTGCGTCAGGTTCAGGCTGTTCAGGTGCTGGTTGCTGCGCAGAGCCGAGGAGAGGACCTCGCAGCAGCCAGACGTCAGTTCACATGCCTGCAACCTGCCGGGCCAGCGCACCCAACAGGTAAGCCCAGAGGCCAACAACCAGTCCTCCTTCCTTCAGCCCACCTGACCGCCATGTTCATTTAGATTTTATTTATTATTTTTAGAGAGAGAGAGAGAGAGAGACAAGGGGAAGAGGAAGAGCAGGAAGCATCAACTTCCATATGTGCCTTGACCCAGGCAAGCCCAGGGTTTTGAACCAGCGACCTCAGTGTTCAGGATCAATGTTATTATCCACTGCGCCACCGCAGGTCAGGCACATGGCTTAGAAATAAAAAGGGAGTGGGCTCCCTTCCTATAGGTTTTGGTTCAGTAGTTCATTGGGAGGGATTCAAAAATGGGCGTTTCTATTTTTTTTCTTTTTTATTGCATTTATTGGGGTGACACTGATTCAAGTTATACAGGTTTCAGGTGCATGATTCTACAGTGCATCACTGCACACTGTGTTGTGTGTTCACCCCCAAGTCAAGTCTCCGTCCATCACTGTTTATTCCTCCATATCCTCCTCCACCCCTACCTGCAACAATCATCACACTGTTGTCCACATCCATTTCATTTTTTTTCTTTTTTGCTCAATCCCTCCACCCCTGTCCACCCAGTCTCCCAACCATCATCCCTGACAGCTGTCAGTCTGTTCTCTGTATCTATGAGTTTGTCTCTTATTTTGCTTGTTAGTTCATTTTGTTCGAGATTCCACATATGAGTGAGATCATACACTACTTGTCCTTCTCTGACCGGCTTATTTCACTTAGCACAATGCTCTCCAGGTCCATCCATCCATGGTGTCGCAAAAGGTAAGATTTCCTTTCTGACGGCTATCTAATATTCCATTGTGCGAACATACCACAGCTTTTCTATCCAATCACCTACTGATGGGCACTTGGGATTATTCCAAATCTTGGTGATTTTAAATCCTGCTGCAATGAACATAGGGGTGCATATATTCTTGTAAATTAGTGTTTTGTGTTTCTTTGGATAAATTCCAAGGAGTGGAATTGCTGGGTCATAAGGCAGTTCCACTTTCAATTCTTTGAGGAACCTCCATACTGTTTTCCACCATGGCTGCACCAGTCTGCATTCCCACCAGCAGTGCAGGAGGGTTCCCTTTTCCCCAGACCCTTGCCAGCGCCTGTTGTTCATTAATTTATTAATGATGGCTGTTCTGACAGGTGTGACATGACATCTCATGGTGGTTTGAATTTGCTTTTTCTTTTTTTGATGATTAGTGACGTTGAGCATCTCTTCACATGTCCATTGGCCATCTGCGTGTCCTCTTTAGAGAAGCATCTATGCAGGTCCTTCGCTCATTGAAAATGTGCGTTTCCCATGAGCTTTCAGATGCTGCTTCCAGTCCTTCAGTTGACAGCTGCTGGACCCCTCAATCACTGTCATGCAAAGAATGGCAGGTGAAGGCTGAGAGGCTCAAACACTAGGGACCAAGGCAAGAGATGTGGAGAAAGAGCTGCTGAGATCGTGACTTCCACCCAAAACTGAGAAAATGTAAGAAGGAAGCCCGGTGAGCAACGGTGGGAAAGAGTGGTGTGCAGAGGGAATCTTGTGTCCGCTGTCCTTGTAGAAGGAGAGAGTGAGCCTGTCTGAGACCCAAACAGCAGCTCCATGTCCAGAGTGGATCAGAGACGGGTGTGAGATGAGGCTGAACATTTTAGGTCATTAAAAGGACTTAGGGTTTTATCCTAAGAGCAGCGGAAAACCGAAGAAGACTGCTTGGTGTGATCATGGCGTTGTAGCAGCGTTCATATCTTTTAGAGGTGCATGTTGGGGTGTATGGGGGAAGAATGTCAAAACCTCTCACTTGCGCCTGACCAGGCAGTGGCACAGCAGACAGAGCATTGACCTGGGATGCTGAGGACACAGGTTCAAAACCCCAAGGTTGCTGGCTTGAGCGTGGGCTCACCAGTTTGAGCATGGGATTATAGGCATGACCCCATGGTCTCTGGCTTGAGCCCAAGGTCGCTGGCTTGAGAAAGGGGATCACTGGCTCAGCTGGAGCCTCACCAATCAAGGTACATATGAGAAAGCAATCAATGAACAACTAAAGTGTCGCAACTATTAGTTGATAATTCTCATCTCTTCCCCTTTCTGTCTGTCTGTCTCTCTCTTACATACAGACAAAAAAACCTCACTTGCTATGGAATAGTTCACCAGGTAGACAGCTGAAACTAGCTGGTGGGTATATATAGATAGAAGATGTCCTAATAATCATTGTAGAGTTTGTTTTTGGAGATTCCTATGAGGACTGTAGACTACATCTAAACAGTGAGACAGGATTGAATGCAGCTTAGTGTTATTATTGGGTTTGCTTCTGCAAAAATAAGCATTTATGGAAACAAAATCTCCAGTAGGGCTGCTGACAGAGTCAAGGGAGAGGGGGAGAGACAGATGACTTTGGGGTCCCCAACATGGGTGAATGTTAACTGTGAACACAATCGTGGCAAAGGATACTTCCTTCCCTGTCTCAGAAAGGAGGAAACATGGGTGTAGATATTGATTGGCTTCCTGGAAGAAGGTCTAAGGCTTTCCTATGACATGGTCTTCTGTTGATTTCAAAGGGGGGTGAGCTCATCTCTTCAGTCACAGGAGGGACAAGGTCAGTTCAAGAGTTTCCAGAGAACGCAATCGGTTTGAAATCACTGTTTCAGGAGGTTAGAGAAAAGCCAGTCAACCAGGAACACGAAAATGCTGTGTGTTGGAGGAAAGCCAAAGCACCGAGTGACTTTCTGTTCCCATCCTGAGGAAGTGAAGGTGGAGACCAAGCACACATGACTGAAGGCAGTCACGCGTCAGGGAAGGTCTCAAGGATGTGATGCTTGGCCCTGCTGGAGCTTTCTGCAGGTCAGGAATCGGACAGCAGTTGGTGTGGTGTTATGTCTCAGAAAGGGCAAGAGCAATCTAATCAGTTTTGCAAAACTAAATAACAAAATTGTACCCTGTATTCTGCTTGTTAGTTTCTCATGCATGATGTCATGTTTCTGCTTAATAAATTGGATAACTAATCTCTCCAAGGCACCTCAATCCTGGAGAGATTGGGGTCCTCCACTTGCCGTATTGTTGCTGCCTTATTCCTTTGTGGCTCCTCTTCATGAGACCCTGAACATTCACAACAGCTGGGAAGACAGAAATCTACATCAATGCCCCCTGACTGCCCTGATGCCCTGGTTTGTCTTTTTCCTTTCTACCCCCTTTCTGCTCCTACATGCCTCTGTTGGAGACTGGGGTTTGCCCAAGCTTGGGGAATTTTCAGGAAGATGCAGCCAAGTACCGAAGATTACAAGGACACAGAAGCCGAGAGGGTTGACAGGCAGGTGGAGACCGGCTGCGGCCACGGAGAGGAAGTGGCGACGAACTTGAAGAATGCCACGTGGTTCCGAGAAGGAAAGGGGTCCTCTGATTAACCCCTTCCCCAACAAAATAGGAATATAGCCCTTCACTCCAGTGTCCCAGGTGCAGGCTGACAGCACACGGTTGACGCTCAGCCATGGCAGCAAACAGCACATTGTAGGGCGGTCTGCTACGTGTATCGGCTCCAACATATTTTTACTCCCTCCATGGGAAATCCACACCCATGAAGCACACACCCTCCGGCCCCTGTCTCTCTATGGATTTACCAATTCTGGACCTTTCATATGAATGGAATCATACAACATGTGGCCTCTTGGGACTGGCTTCTGTCACCCAGCCTCACGTGTCCAAGGACCATCCACGTGGGAGCGTGTGCATCTTGATACTTTCTTCCTTTTTCACAGGTGAATAATATTCCGCCAAATGTACCAGTCCTGCTTTTGAACAAGCCTCCTGGGTGATTCTGAGGCTGACACTAGAGTCTGAGAACCACCAATGTAATCCTGGCCTCTTTGGCCGCCCACCTTTCTCGTTAGATGGTAGGTTACTCTACAACACCAAGACCCAGCCACCCCGGTACGCCCACCACTTGGCACCATGCCCAGCACACACAGCAGTTCCGATAAACATTTCCCGAGCGCTGACTCCCTCCTGACCCTGTTCTCCAGCATCGGCCATTCCAGGAAGGCCGTTCCCCGCACAGCACCCCGGCTGGGACTCAGCCTCGCTCTGCTCCTCTGCCCAGAGCGGCGTCTGCCCCGTGGGAACAGCACTGTGAAAGTCAGGACACTGCCTCGGCCCAAGCGACCTCACGCTCGGGTCCTCCCCTCCTCTGCGCCCGGTGCCCCCTCAGGAGAGGCGACCCCAGGAGCTTACCCGAGTCTCCGAAGGGTGGTGGCCTTCTGCTTCAGTGCCTCGCACAGGGCTGCCACCCCGCTGTCCCCCAGGGCGTTGGCGGCCAGATCCAGGCTCCACAGGTGTTTGCTTCTTGTGATCACGTCAGACAGGTTCTTGCAGCACATGGCGGTGAGGTGGCATTTTGCCAACCTGAAAGAGCAGAGACAGAGATATGAGAGAGATATAGAGATTATATAGAGAGAGGAAAATAAAGCTATATATAGAGATAAGAGAGAGACTGAGGCAGAGAGAAAGAGATAGAGACATATAGAGAGACACATAGATAAGAGAGAGAGAGATAGATGAATGATAGAGATGACAGGACATAGATAGATGATAGACAAATGGATGGATAGAGATAGATATAGATGCATGATAATGATAGATACATATAGATAGATATAGATAGATGATAGATGAATAAATGGATAGATGATAGATATATGATAGAGATAGATGATAGATGATGGATGGATAGATGGATAGATGATAGATATATGATAGATGATAGCTATAGAGATGGATGGATGATAGACATATGATAGAGATAGATAGATAGATAGATAGATAGATAGATAGATAGATAGATAGATAGATAGATGATGGATGGATATATGATAGATATGATAGATAGATAGATAGATAGATAGATAGATAGATAGATAATCCACACCTCTTGAGCAGAGAGCTACAGTTGGAACATGTTCAGAAACATTAGCGGGGATTTCCTTCATTTCTCCTGACTGGTCCTGTGTCCGTCCGCCCCCAGGAAGGATTCAGACATGGCCACAGCCTGCGGCTCAGGAGAGGGATAAGACAGTGGAGAGTAGAAAGACTGTCTGCTGGGACTGGAGGGATCTTTGTAAAAAAAAAATAGAAATAAGCACATCAGCTTCCTTGCTTCCCACCTACAGAAGGGACAGAGATTCTCCACAGTGGAGCAGAGAGAGACAGAAAAAACCAGGTGAGTAGGAGTCTGTATGGTCAGTCCCCGAGAGGAAGAGAAAGGTTACTGAAATCCTAACTTGTGCTCAGGACCCAGACAAAGAGGGATCTTGTCCTTCTGTTTCCGGGACCAGTGGGGGGGAGGTCAGGGTGGAAATGACCCTGCCATAAGGACTGGACGACCCCTCTGCGAAGAGTTGGCAGCAACAGCTCCAAGTCTCACCCCTTCAGGGTAGTGCACTAAGGACACAAGGACCCCACTGGGGGACAAGAGAGTCGTTTTCACGAGGCATTCACGTCCAGAACAGGGGAGCCCCCACGTGAGAGCCCGCACCTGCAGATCGGGGGAGAAATCACCAAGTCTTCTGACGCCAGTGACGACCGGGTTGTCTCTGGGTACTTCAGCGCCACCCCATAGAAATGGCATCTCCGCCGGACAAACTCCCAGTTTCTACGCCCATTTCGTGAGAAGAAATGGAGGACTTCTACGTAGAGGCAGGCAGAGCGTTCGCGGGCTCTGATCTCTGTCTCGTCCCCTTTCTTTTCTGGGGGGAGGGACAGATCTCCAAATGGTCCCACGTCTTGGTCCCTTCCTGCCTTTGTCATGGATCTCGAGAAAAATGTGACCAAGTACACAATGATGGACGAGGTCCATGTGACAGGGACACGGAGCACTCAGCGTCCCGCTGTGGGGGATGTTCAAAGCGGCGACATGCCATGAAACGGGACACCTCAGCAGGCTTTGTTTTCTAGACTGCTCATAAAAATGAGGGGACATTTCAAAACGCACAGAAGTGATAAAATAACCCCTCGTTTTTGTGAGCTGTGTATGATGGTCTGTATACCGTAGTCCCCCTGCCACCCCGATCTGTGGGTTCAATCACCCACAGTCAGCCATGGCCCAGAGGTATTAAGTGGAAGTCTCCACCCATGAACCATTCCCAGAGTTGAAATTCTGAGGGTGATGGACTCTCACGTTGTCCTGCACCATCCTGCCCAGGTGATTAGGTTGACCATCACCACATCACAGTACCTGCGTACGAGTCCGTCTGATTTTTACTAATAATGGCCCTAAAGCCCAAGAAGAGTGATGATGGCAACTTAAATACACCCAAGAGAAGCTGTCAAAGGGTTGCCTTTAAGTGAAAAGGGGAGTCCAGCACAGTAGGCTATTTTGAGGGGGGGTGTTCATGTAACCTGAATTGCTGTCTCTGGTTAAAATTGTTCCATTGGATTATTAGTTGTTGTTAGTCTCCTGCTGTGTCTAATTTATACATTAAACTTTCTCACATGTATGTATCTCTACAAAATAAAACCGAGGCTTTGGTACTATCTTTGGTTTGCAAACATCAACTGTGGGTCCTGGAATATATCCCCCAGCGATGAGGGGGATGAGGGGGTGGACGACTCTCTCTCAGGGTCAGAACGTGAGAGCAAAGGGAAGGTTTTGGTTCCTTGGGGGTTCTGGTTCCTCTGGTGTACGACTGATGAGAGATTATCTCAGATGAGGCATGCAAAATATTTACAGCCCTGTGCCTGCCCTGTGGCAAGAACGTCACCATCCTTTTTTTGGTTTTTTTGGTATGTGTTTTTTTGGTAACACTCTTAAGTGTCACTTAGGTATCCAGGAGATGATCACCAAAATGTGAACAGTGATTCTTGCTTGGCTGTCAGATGAGATTCAGTTCTGCCCGTTGCCATCTTGGTTTTCCAACGGTTTGTTCAATGACGGACTGTTTCTGTTACATAGAAACCTTCCAACAAGGGGTGAAGAAATTCAACCCCAGAGGGGGAAGGGGTTAGGACGTGGACAGCTTCTCTTCCGTCTCCACGCCACGTATAGAATAAACAGCTAAAGACTGAGCTGGGGTTGCCAGGACATGTCCCAAGAAGGGAACAGGGTCCGGAGATTCATACTTGACCTGGAACGCCACGAATCCCTCCAAGGGGCTCCTTCCCATTCAGAATCATTTCTGTCTTTGTCCTTCCCGCACTCACTGTGATATCAACACATCAACAACCTACCTACCTACTGCGTCCCCTGGAGAAAAAGCAGCTCCGTGGACCCTGAAGCTAATTTTTTGGTTCTGGTCGCCCTTACTCTCACATCTCCAGAGCTGCTTCTAGGAACCTCTCAGTCAGACCCTGGTTGACGGGACTCCCCCCCCCCCCCCCCCCCGCCGACCTCCACCCCCCGCCCACCCCTCCAACCATGAGAAACTTACTCCAGGTCCTGGAGGTGACAAGATGTTTCCACCATGACCTCACACAGCAGGTTCACACCATCGTCCCCCAGGGGGTTCATGCTAAGGCTCAGGTGCGTCAGGTGCCGGTTACTCATCAGTCCAAGTGCAAGAAAGCCACAGCCAACGACGTCCAGGCTGCACCCTCTGAGTCTGCAGGGCACACGCAAGGGAAAGAGGACGAGTCACGCTCCAGACGCAGTGTCACCTTGGGTGAGCCACTTCCCACGGCCTTAGTGCGCTGCCTCATAGGGGAGGGGACTGCGCTCATATCTATGTATGGACGAAGGTGGTCAGAAGGCATTGAGGTCCTCGGCATGCTGCCTAGTGCAGGCGTTGGGAGGCTGTGACCCTGTCTTTCCACTTTGCTCTCAGACTCAAGGTATCAGCTGCCTGTTGCCCTATGATCAACAAACCACCAGGGTGATCCCTTAACCGTGCGTGTTCTCCTGCAGCTCTGCAGGGTCGGGGTGTCCCTGGGGCCGTTTCCTTCTGGAGACTCCGGGAGAGACCCGCTTCCCTGCCCTTCCAGCACTTACGGGCCACCCGGCCAGCTTCTTCTGCTCCTGGTCCCCAGCCGGTAACTTCATCACTCTGACCTCGTGGTCACATCCCCTCAGCAACCTCCACCTGAATCCTTCCTTCCCTCCCTTCTAAGGACACCCTGGTGAGGACCCAGGGCCCCTTCCCCCATCTTAAGACCCTTCATCACATGTGCCAAGTCCCCTTAGCCACAGGAGGGCCCATCATCATAGATTCCAAGGATGAGAACACGGACAATCTTGGAGGACGCGGGGTCATCACTCTATCATTTCATCGACCACCCTTCTCAGAATGTCCCTGTTGCTTAGTTTACCGGGGACCCTTAGAAGGCAATGTGCATGCAAGTTCTATTCTTTTTCTTCTAGTTTTATTCATTTTATAGAGAAAGGAAGAGGGGGGGAGGGAGAGGGGGAGGGGGAGAGGGAAACATTGATTTGCAGTTCCACTTAATTATGTGTTCATGGGTTGATTCCTGCCGTGGCGTGGTTCACGGATGAAAAGCGTGCGTCACACCGGCTCAGTCCACACATGTGTGTGACAGTGCTGTTAGGCACAAGCTTGGTATTAGCGAATCGATGCTACATCTTTATTATATGCGGCTTAAGTGTCTGTTTGTCACCGATAGCTTATTGGTTGTTTGCGTAACTGTACTAGCCAATGGGTGAAGTTGCCACGGCATTCAAATAGTCCCGCCTTCTGGCATGCCACCTCACAAATTGAGGTTAAAGATTGGAGCAATTATTATACTGTTAAGAAATCTTAACACCAGAAAGGGTCTTTGCAATGGTACAAGACTAGAGGTTCTCCAATTGAAAAATAATGTCATAATAGCTAAGTCTTTGACTGGCTCCTCTAAAGGTGAAATACATGTCATTCCAAGAATTGATTTGGCTCCATCTCAAACAGGGTTGCCGTTTCAATTGAGACGTAGACAATTTCCTGTAAAACTTGCCTTTGCTATGACCATCAATAAGTCTCAGGGCCAAACGCTTAAGCGTGTTGGCATTTTTTTACCTGAGCCTGCATTTGGACACGGTCAACTTTATGTTGCCTGTTCAAGAGTTCGTGAAAGAACGGACGTAAAATTAAAAATAATTGATGGTCCTCTGCAAGGCGAGCTTAAAAATGATGGAAAGATCTACACAAGAAATGTTGTGTACAAAGAGATCTTTGACATGTGAATTAACATTTTATTATTTAAATCACCTTTATTTATTGAGCTAGCGGTGGCTCTTAAGAAATGTACCACCAGTGGTTTCCTTCATTGCACTCTACTTTAAGCAATTAAGCAAGTAGAAGGGGGAAACCCCGTGGGGCAGTAAGCAAAGGGGTGTCCTCGCCGCCTGCCCTGGGTAATTCAGTTTGAATTAGCAGACACCTTTGCACAAATCATTTTAATTACAATTTATAATATCTAGAACAGCGGTCATTTTGTATGACCGCCGGGCTTTCTAGTCTTACATATGGTGTTTTTAAACAGACCCACGCGACACAAGATGAGATATTGATCCATTGGTAAAAGAGGCTGTGACTGAGACTGGGGGGCCTAACCCCACGTCTCTCCTCAGGGGTCGTGGTTCTGTGCCACTAACTCAGTGTTCTCTGTGGCTTTGATGGAACGTGAATACTGCCCTTCATGAGAATCGGCTGTGTTTGGATGAATCACAAGTCAATATAAATGCCAAACCCTGGGTAGGTGGCTCCATGGGTCAGAGCACCGTCCTAAAAAGGCAACATTGTAAATTCGATCCCCGGCAGTTAAGGGCACGTGCAAGAATCAATCAACAACTATGTGGATAGATGGAACCACAAATCTATTTCTCTCTCTCTCTCTCTCTCTCCCTTTCCCCGCCCCTCCTCTCTATAATCAATTAAAATGACAGCGACTGAACTTTCCGAGAGAGTGTGAACCCTAGGAGGTACGTAATCCATAATCCGTAGGGACAGGATGTGGCCCACGGCAGGTCCCCCCTCCCAAGCTTGTCCATACTCCCTGCTCTGTGAGACGGGCAGACGCCCTTGGTTATAAAGCAGAGATACCAAGATCTCCCAGGGAAGCCAATCCGACTCACAGCAGCCTCTGCAGAGCACAGGTGAACAGCTTCAGGGCCCGACACAGCAGAGCCACGCCTTGAGCCCCCAGGCGGTTGTCGGACAGGTCCAGGTGTGTCAGGCTCGGGTAGCTGATCAGGAGGGAGGCCAGGTCTTGGCAGTCGGCAGCCGCAAGGCCACAGTTCCCCAGGCTGCAAGAGGAGAGCCCAGAAAAGAAACATTGGGGTCTACACGTTGCACATCTCTCATAAGGAAGGGAAAGAAACGTCACCCCCAGAGCAGACGCACCCACACAGCCATACGGCGGGGTCACACTGTGCCTACATTTATCTTATGAACTCAATGCCAGTACTCCAGGCCAGCAATAACTAAGCGTCCTGGACAATCAGGTCTGCGGCGTCCACAAAGGGGAGCACGCCAGCCACGAGGCTCTGCTCTCTGGTCTGGCTGATTATGTTCCCAGACACACAATGGAGCAAGGTTTCACAGAGACAAGCGACCTTCCCATTTAAAAGGAACCTACTTTGAACGCATCGTGACCCTTGGACATGAACGACATCAGCCACCTGTCTCTCAAGGCTTAAGAAGCAATCAGATTTGAGAGTCAGGCTTTAGTAGTCCCTCTCTCATGGGACTATTGGGGTGCAGAGAAATAAACAAACATGGCTAACATGCTTCAAGCGGTGCACTGCATAGAGCAAACACTTTGTGTTACTGATCGTAATCTCTTTCAATAGAGGAATGCTGGCCCTGGCCAGTTGGCTCAGTGGTAGAGTATTAACCTGGCATGTGGATGTCCCAGGTTCAATTCCCAGTGAGGGCACACAGGAGAAGCAACCATCTGCTTCTCCACCCCTTCCCTTTCTCTCTTGCTCTCTCTTTTCCTCCCACAGCCATGGCTCGATTGATTCGAGCATGTCAGCCCCTGGTGCTGAGGATGGCTCCATAGAGCCTCTGCCTTAGGCACTAAAAATAGCTTGGTTGCAAGCATGGCCCAGATGGGGGTTGCCAGGTGTATCCCAGTCAGGGGTACATAGGGGAGTCTGTCTCTCATTTGGAAAAGAAAAAAAAAAGAAGAAATGCTGGTTTGGTTGGACTTGAAGGGGACAGGATAGGCTACCCCTAAATATGCCCCTTTTGGGTTATTTTGAGCTGGTTGCAAATGAAAGAAAGCAAACACAGGAAAAGCACTCAGCCCTCCCTCCCATTTGCCTAAAAGCAGGTCATGAATTTCCCTTTGGCAGAAATCCCTTCTCCTGGACCAAGTGAGGATGATGACCCTTATTACTAGCCATGGGAGATGAGTCTTCATATAGCCCTTACCTACCATCAATTTCCTCATGTACTTCCTTGACTCTTTCCCACAATTTATTTCCCTAGGAGCACCAACCTCCTTTCCTTTATCTATTTACTTACAATGCACTGCCTTTTGTTAAAATGCTAGATAAGCTTCTGAGTCTACCCACACCTTTGGGCTTCACACTTTTCTGTGAAGTCTCCAAGCACTTCAAAAAAAATGAATGTCAGCCCTGGCTGGTTGGCTCAGCGGTAGAGCGTCGGCCTGACGTGCGGGGAACCCAGGTTCGATTCCTGGCCAGGGCACATAGGAGAAGCGCCCATTTGCTTCTCCACCCCCCCCCTCCTTCCTCGCTGTCTCTCTCTTCCCCTCCCGCAGCCAAGGCTCCATTGGAGCAAAGATGGCCCGGGCGCTGGGGATGGCTCCTTGGCCTCTGCCCCAGGCACTAGAGTGGCTCTGGTCGCGGCAGAGCGACGCCCCGGAGGGGCAGAGCATCGCCCCCTGGTGGGCAGAGTGTCGCCCCTGGTGGGCGTGCCGGGTGGATCCTGGTCGGGCGCATGCGGGAGTCTGTCTGACTGTCTCTCCCCGTTTCCAGCTTCAGAAAAATACAAAAAAAAAAAAATGAATGTCAATAAAATCTGTGTGCCTGTCCTCTTGTATCACTGGTCTAGTCTCCCTTTAATTTAAAGGCCCCAGACATGGAACCTAAGAGGGTGGATAAAAAGCATTTTTATTTCCTACAGACTAAGGCATTTCTTTCCTACAGACTAAGGGGGAAAAGGTGTCTCTCATTGTTACTATTACCTTCCACCAAGGGGAACTGGTGTTATTCGGTTCTCCATTTTTACTAGGGCTTTAGAACCAAACTCCCACTACAGGAAGGGCTGCTATGGCCACGGCATGCTTTGGAGGTGTGATGGGGGCCCCAGGGAGAAACCACCTTGTCCGGATTGGAGGACACCAGAGGACACACCCAGGTAACAGGTCAGTTCTTTAGGTATCAAAGAGGAGCTCATGCTTTGGCTGCACCTTTTGCTCTGTGTGACCTTAGACAAGAGAGTTCCTGCCCCAGCCAGTTGGCTCAGCGGTAGAGCATTGGCCTGGTGTGTGGAAGTCCCAGGTTCAATTCCCTCTTGAATCAGGGAACACAGGAGAAGCACCCATCTGCTTCTCCACCCTTCCCTCTCTCCTTCCTCTCTCTCTCTTTCTTCCCCTCCTGCAGCCAAGGTTCCATTGGAGCCAAGTTGGCCTGGGCGCTGAGGATGGCTCCATGGCCTCTGCCTCACATGCGAGAATGGCTCCAGTTGCAACAGAGCAATGCCCCAGATGGGCAGAGCACCGCCCCCTGGTGGGCATGCTGGGTAGATATCGGTTGGGTGCATGTGGGAGTCTGTCTTCTCGCTCTCACTTCAGAAAAATACAAAAAAAAAAAAAAAAGAGAGATTTCCCTTCTTCTGCTGAAATCTGCTTTCTTGCTCAGCAAATGGCATGAAAACAGCTCTTACCTGACAGATGCTTGTAAAGGAGATGGTATTATTGGGAGAACAACACTTAGCTCAGGTGGCAGCTCTAACCACCAGCCTAGGACCCTCTGCAACTTCAGCATTAGGGACATGTTCTAGTACACAATATAGGATCGTTAACTGTTGTCACCAATTGTATATTAGAGACCTAGAACTCACTCATTTTATAACCGGAAGTCTGTGCCCTTTGATGGACATCTATCTCCTCACGTTCCCCATCCCCCCCACCCCCACCCCAGCCCCTGGTAACACCAGCTCCTCTCTGATGCTACAAGTTGCATTCTACTCCATCTTTTATATCAGAGCTCAACAGCACAGACATGGGTATTATTTGTTGGGTCTTGATCATTGAACCTCAACATGGGGGCACCTCCCGTGAGATCACAACTCCTACTTTAACCCTTGGCTCCTGCCTCAGCCGGCCCCCCTCCCCCTTCACTTGGAGGACTCCAGAGAGGACAAGATGACCCCTATGAAAAGAAGGACCACTCACATCAGCTTCTGCACGGTGCACTGCGAGACCTTCAGGGACTCGCAGAGACATGCGACGCCCTGGTTCGCCACCTTATTTCCGGCGAGGCTCAGAGATTTCAGGCTGGTGGATGTCACCAGGATTTGGGCGATCACCGGACAGCAGGTGTGGGTTAAGCCACAGTGATCCAACCTGCAGACATGGAAGGTGAGAAACATACTATCATTTCCAAAGGCAACCCAGTGTCCCTGCTCTGGTTACATCGCTGGTTCTGGGACGCTGTTTGCTGTGGCTCAGAGTCTGAGCGTCTTCTGTTCCTCTGTGACATCCCTGTTCATCCCCCACCCCAGGGTCTCCATTCCGTGTAAGCCTGTCTCGCTACCTTATACTATGCCCACCCCACCCCACGCCCCTTCCTCCAGCACGATGTCATCTATAGCATGGATCACCTGCAAACATTCCACATATTTATATTCACACTGGTTGCTTCCTAAATTGAAATACATTGGACGTACAATGCTGTGGACACCTAACATGAGAACCCGCAGCTCTGAGGCAGGCGGAGACAGTGACACAGGTACCGAGTGCCACTGCCGCAATAGTGAGCACTCTGTCGGATCCCCTGGTTATCATTTCTTTTTTTCTGTGGTGCACAAGTGGGTGACATTCAAGTACACTCACATTGTCATTGTCACATGACCACCATCCATCTCCACACCCTGTCATTTCTCCCAGCCCTCAGCAATATATTTGGCAACTCGCTGTGAACAATTATTTCAAAAAGAAAAATAAAAAGTAAAAGCAACACAACCAAAAATAAAAGAAAAAGAAAAGAGAAAAAACCCCAACTCTACAATTGAATAAGTGAAAGCCATACCCGGGACGTACCTCAAAGACTCCAACATACAGTGTGGGTGCTTCAATGCTTCGTATGCTACCATGATCCCTTCATCGTTCAGATGAGTGCTCTCCAGGTCCAGGTATTTAATGTTAGAGTTGATGATAAGAGTCTTCCATAGATGAGGCAGGCCCAGGGTCATCTGTGTGCCTTGAAGTCTACAGAAGAGAAACAAGAAAGGGTGAAGTGGGCACGGTGACATGCAGGCGTTACCCTAATTTTTCCTTTGCATGCGCCTCCCACTACAACTCTCTCATCTTTGGTTGATTGCATCTATTTCATTTTAAAGGGACAAATACTTCAGCCCCGACAGTGGAGCAGGCAAGGGAAGAGATTATTACCAATGCTAGTATTTGGTGTTCTTGTGGAGCCTAACTTAATGGGGGAGATGGTCAGCAAAGAGATGCACAGAAGGATTATACTTAAGAATGAAGGCCCTGGCCAGTTGGCTCAGTGGTAGAGCGTCGACCAAGTGTGTGGATGTTCTGGGTTTGAGTCCTGGCCAGGGCACACAGGAGAAGCACACATCTGCTTCTCCAACATTCCCCCTCTCCTTCCTCTCTGTCTCTCTCTTCTCCTGCAACCAAGGCTCCACTGGAGCAAAGTTGGCCTGGACACTGAGGATGGCTCCATGGCCTCTGCCTCAGGCACTAAAAAGCGACTCTGGTTGCAACAGAGCAAGGGCCCCAAGTGGGCAGAGCATCGCCCCCTAGTGGGCTTGCTGGGTGGATCCTGGTCAGGGTGCATGTGGGAGTCTGTCTCTGCCTCCCCTCCTTTCACTAAAATAATAATTTAAAAAATGAAATATGTGCCCTGGCCGGTTGGCTCAGCGGTAGAGCGTCGGCCTGGCGTGCAGGGGACCCGGGTTCGATTCCCGGTCAGGGCACATAGGAGAAGCGCCCATTTGCTTCTCCACCCCCTCCTCCTTCCTCTCTGTCTCTCTCTTCCCCTCCTGCAGCCAAGGCTCCATTGGAGCAAAGATGGCCCGGGCGCTGGGGATGGCTTCTTGGCCTCTGCCCCAGGCGCTAGAGTGGCTCTGGTCGCGGCAGAGTGACGCCCCGGAGGGGCAGAGCATCGCCCCCTGGTGGGCAGAGCGTCACCCCTGGTGGGCATGCCGGGTGGATCCCGGTCGGGCGCTTGCGGGAGTCTATCTGACTGTCTCTCCCCGTTTCCAGCTTCAGAAAAATACAAAAAAAAAAAAAAATTACATATGTAGGCCCTGGCCAGTTGGCTCAGTGGATAGTCAGCCTTGCATGCAGACATCCCGGGTTAGATTCCCAGTCAGGGCACACAGGAGAAGTGACCATCAGCTTCTCCTCCCTCCCCCTCTTCTCTCTCTCTCTCTCTCTCTCTCTCTCTCTCTCTTTCTCTGTGTGTGTGTGTGTGTGTGTGTGTGTATGTGTGTCTTCCCTTCCTGCAGCCATGGCTCAATGGGATTACAGTGAGTTGGCCCCAGGCACTGAGGATGGCTCCATGGAGCCTTTGCCTCAGGCACTAAAAATAGCTTGGTTATCAGCATGGCCCAAGATGGGCAGAGCATCAGCCCCAGATGGGGGTTGCCAGGTGGATCCTGGTCGAGGCGCACGTGGGAGTCTGTCTCTCTGCCTCCCCTCCTCTCACTTAAATAGACAAAAAGGGAGGGGGCAGAACCACTGAGGAGGCTTCCCCAGGGAGAAGCTGTTAGCTCACAGCTGGCAGAGCAGTTGGGTTTGGTGACAAGGGCATCATTCATGATTCTGGGATCACCAAGCTCATCAGCTCAGCCCAGGTCAAGAAGAGCCCTTTACAGACAGAAACGGTGGAAAGGGAAAGATGTTCGCAACCAAGAACACGCATGACAGGGTCCCTGGTCTTAGCTGTCATGTGGACTTTGCTTGGTCTTGGAAGGAAAATGAAAGAATAGAGCCTTTGATGAACAACTAGCCCCACATCTCCCACGGCAGGTGCCTGGTGAGTTCCCTGGAGTCTTCTACAACGGACCCAGGAACCTATCGGGTGTTTCAGTATTTGTGACCTTAAGAATCAGCCTGAGACCCTAAGATGCCGACAGAAATAAGGCTTCCATCAATCAGGCACTCGGATCTTGCCATTGCCTCATGTTCTACCACTTGCCTTCCTGCCCCAACTAGCCAACTCCTATTTATCCTTCAAAACCCCAAATAAACAAACCCACCTCAGTCAAGCCCTTCCACCAGGTCTTGCGTCACTCCCCACCCTATGCTTTTGGGAACTCGGTCCCTACACCTCCCGTAGCATCTGTCCCCCTCCAAATATGTTTTATGGATTGATCTTAGCAGGTAGGGGAGGAGGGCTGTGACACAGGCCATGCAAAGATGGCGTGGACCAGGGGCCGGGCGGCCTTACATCAGCCTCTGTATTCTGCAGGTTGGCTGTCTCAGCTGGACGCACAGGGTCTTCATGGCCCCCTCGTTCAGGATGCTGCCACTGAGGTCCAGCTGCTGGAGGGTCGGCAGGGTGCTGAGCACAGAGCAGAGCTGTTCCCACCACTCGCTAACCAGGGGCTTGACCAGCATCCTATGTCGGAGAAGGAAAAAACATTTGCTCCCATGGGATGGATTTCCACACAAGCAGCTCCCATAACCACATCAGAGAAGAGGGATCCAGGCCCTGGCCGATTGGCTCAGCAGTAGAGCGTCAGCCTGGCATGTGGAAGTTCTGGATTTGATTCCCGGCCAGGGCACAGAAGAGAAGTACCCATCTGCTTCTCCACCCTTCCCCCTCTCCTTCCTCTCTATCTCTCTCTTCCCCTCCTGCAGCCAAGGCTCCACTGAAGCAAAGTTGGCTGAGGATGGCTCCATGGCCTCAGCCTCAGGCACTAGAATGGCTCCGGCTTCAATGGAGCAACTCCCAGATGGGCAGAGCATTGTCCCCTGGTGGGTGTGCTGGGTGGATCCTGGTCAGGCGCATGCGGGAGTCTGTTTCTCTGCCTCCCGCTTCTTGCTTCAGAAAAATTTAAAAAAAAAAATAAGAGACCTATCAGGATGAGACAGGGACGGTGTCCTCTGAGGACACATTGGTGACGTCACTTCGTGTTTTGCATGAGCACACTCCCATCCACCCTGCGTCCTGAGTATTTGGTATTCAAGAGTATACAAGGGTGGTTTGGGGCCACTTGCAGTGGTGGGACTCAAGTAATTCAACAACTGGCTCTCTGCCCTAATGACCATTTTAAGTATAAAAAAAATGATATACCAAAAGATAGTTTATTATTTCATACATTTAGTACTTAAATGAGAACAATAAAAGAGGCACACAAAACTAGATTATGTTAGCCTGACCAGGTGGTGGTGCAGGGGATAGAGCATCAGACTGGGATGCAGAGGACCCATGTTCAAAACCCCGAGGTCGCTGGCTTGAGTGTGGGCTAACCAGCTTGAGCATGCTGTCACTGGCTTGAGTGTGGGATCATAGTCATGACCCTATGGTCACTGACTTGAGCTCAAAGGTTGCTGGCCTGAGCCCGAAGACACTGGCTTGAGCAAGGGGTTACTCGCTCTGCTGTAGCCCCTTGGTCAAGGCACATATGATAAAGCAATCAATGAACAACTAAGGTGCCGCAATGAATAATTGATGCTTCTCATCTCTCTCCCTTCCTGTCTGTCCCTATCTGTCCCTCTGTCTCTGTCGCCAAAAAACAAACAAAAACTAGATTATGTTATAAAAAAAGAGTTTTAAAATATTAATGAAAAAAATTAAATAATACCTGACAAAATAAACAATAAAACTGTTATTTAAGATATTTTCATATTACTTTTTGATTGGCATCCTCACTTGCAATTTTTTTCACTTATGGACAGAATGAACATTACTACCAGCATTGAGAACACGCTGTTGCTCAGATGAGCATTAAAAAAGAATAAGGAATGTAAATCTGTGATTTTCACATTGGGTGGCTTCCTGGGCACCCATCTTAGAGAGAACCCTGATGACAAGTGCCATTTTAACAACTGGTTCTCCGAACTCAACAAAAAATTAGGTGTCGGTTCTGCCAAACTGGTGCGAACTGGTGTGAACTGGCTGAATCCCACCCCTGGGCCACCGGCTCTCAAATCACACTGTGCTTAAATTCTAGCACCCCTCTGAATGTAAAATGGTGCAGCCACAATAGAACACCGTATGGCCATTCCTCAAAAAAAAAAAAAAAAAAACTAAAACGGCCACACGGTCCAATAATCCCACTTGTATGAAAGAACTGACCTCAGCATCCTAAGAGATATTTGCACTCTGTTAACTCACAGCAGTGAACATATAGAAATAACCTTGCATGCCTGCTGATGGACAGATGGGTGGAGAAAATGTCACATGCACACCCCATGGAATATGACTCAGCCTTCACCAAGGAGGTCCTGCCATTTGCAACAGCATGGATCAACCCGGAGGACATTAACGCTGAGTGAGCTATTGGCCAAACACAGAAACAGCATGCCCGATCTCACATTCAAAATCTAAAATCACGGAGGCAGAGCGAATGTGGTGGTGGGCAGTATCATGGGGGAGGGAGAGGGGGAGAGATGGGGACATGATAGCCAAAGGGCACAAAAGTTTCAGTTACAGGAGGTAGCCATCTAAGGCACAGCCACGGAACTGTGGTCAACAATTTGGTGTTACGCACTTGAAATTTGCTAGGATGGAAGGTCTTATGTGTTCTCATCCTGCGTGCACAGACGTGCGCACGCGCACACACACACACACACACACACACAAACACAATGGTAGCCAGGTGAGTCACAGATATGCCAAATAGCTTGACTGTGGCGATTATCATCTCAAAACACTGATACCTCGGTCAAGATGGAAAGAATGGCCTGACCTGTGGTGATTCAGTGGGTAAAGCATCGACCTGGAACACTGAGGTTTCTGGTTCAAAACCCTGGGCTTGTCTGGTCAAGGCACATATGGGAGTTGATGCTTCCTGCTCCTCCATCCTTCTCTCTTTCTCTCCCCTCTCTAAAATGAATATATTTTCTTTTTCTTTTTTTTTGTATTTTTCTGAAGTGAGAAGCAGGGAGGCAGTCAGACAGACTCCCGCATGCGCCCAACCGGGATCCACCCAGCATGCCCACTAGGGGGTGATGCTCTGCCCATCTGGGGTGTTGCTCTGTTGCAACCAGAGCCATTCTAGTGCCTGAGGCGGAGGCCATGGAGCCATCCTCAGCACCCAGGCCAACTTTGCTCCAATGAAGCCTTGACTGTAGGAGGGGAAGAGAGAGAGAGGAAGGAAAGGGGGAAGGGGGAAGAAGCAGATAGGCGCTTCTCCTGTGTGCCCTAATTCAAGAGGGAATTGAACCTGGGACTTCCACACACCA
Organism: Saccopteryx leptura; assembly: GCF_036850995.1. Taxonomy (NCBI): domain Eukaryota; kingdom Metazoa; phylum Chordata; class Mammalia; order Chiroptera; family Emballonuridae; genus Saccopteryx; species Saccopteryx leptura. Next base: position 81,141,444 of record NC_089505.1, on the reverse strand, counting down.
GGCTGATGCTCTACTGCTGAGCCAACTGGCCAGGGCCTAAAATGAATATATTTTTAAAATATTTTTTAAAAAGATGGAAAGAATAAAGTGGCAGAGGGGGATGCTCACCCTTGTGGAATTACGGGCCCCGCCTTGGTAGACTCCTCTTCCAGGAAGATCTCCCTGACATCCATCCGGATTTTCTGCAAATGCTGGCAATGCTGGAGGCAGAAGGAAGACACGGCCAGGTCCATGGGCCGGTTCACCATCAGCCTCACTTCCTGGAAGTTGTCCAAAGCCAAACGAACAAACTCTTGGTCTTGGGTCTCAAAAAGGCAGTAGAAGGAATCCAGGAAGTCCAGAGGGGTGGCGGTCTTGGCCCGGCCACCCAACAGAGACACCCACTGGAGAAGCACCTGCCGTATCTTCGGGGCCACGCGACACCCCAGCAGGTGCTCCAGGGCCCTGACCACCTCCCCATTCATGAGGCCGAACAGAAAATGCTTCATCTGGAGCAAGTAGACATTGAGGCTGATCTGTCTGAGCTCCACCAGGTTCTTCATGTTCTCCACACACAGGAGGTGGGGGTCCCACTCTGCTTCCAGCCCTTCCAGGAGGTAGAAGAGGGCAGCACAGAACTCCTGCAGGCTCGGATGCAGGAACGTGTAACACCCCTCAGCACAGTCATCCTGAAGAAGGAGGTTCTTACAAAACAGGGCAGACAGCTCTGGTTCTGTCAGCCCGTGAACGCACAGCTCATCGCCGTAAAACACGAACTTCATGGTCCACACGCCCTGGGCGGCCATCCGGCACAAGCCCTTGAAGACAACCCTCTCCTCTGGACTGAGACAGCCTGCCGGCGCCTGTCGGGGGGCCAGCTGGTGGAAGACAAAGGTGGCGTACAAGCCCGTGAGGGTCTGACAGGTCGGGGGCTGGCTCCTTCCGGCTGCTGCCTGCAGCTCGAGAGCCTGGCAGATGAGGGCGCACACCACGGGTGCCCCACACAGGTCCATCAGCACGTGGTTGCCCACCAGCGAGTGCCAGGCGTGCGTTTCCTGGTCCTCGCTCTTGAGGTGCTCGAGGAACAGCTGCATCCTCCTTTCCACAGTGAGCCCTGCCACCAAGAGGTAACGGGGAGAGATGAGCATGGACGTGAGCTTTTCCATGCCCACGTCGCTGACGGTGACCAGCAGGGAGCACTCGGGCAGCAGGACCTTCTTCAGCAGGCTCCGCATCAGGATGGACACGGGCCGCTTCTCTGCCCAGTCGGCACAGAGAGCCGGGTCAGCATCTCCAGGGGCCATGTCCAGGTCATCGAGACCGTCGACCACAAACAAGAGCTTGGCCGGCTGGGAGAGGATCTTCCTGATGGGGACAAGGGAGTCCGGCCACTCCCTGGAAACGAGCTCCGCGAAACTCTTGTTCCATCTCGACTGGACTTCTCTGGCGATGAAGAGGAAGACGTAGGAGAACAGGCCCGGATAGACCTCCCCGTGGGCCCAGCTCAGTACGATGCTTCTGGCCAAGGCCGACTTCCCGACCCCCGACCTCCCGTGCAGGACCACGGTGAGAGGCCGGAAGCCTGACAGGTCGGGGGTAAAAGCACCAGCCAATGCTTGCATCTGTGGACAATTCAAGGCGAAGTTTTCGAAACCGTGGTGCGTGTCCCACGTCATGGCGAACTTTGTCCTCATGTGACATTTGTAGTCCCATGCATCCCCTCCTTCGCCTACGATGGGCCGGAAAGGGGAGAGAAAAAAATAAACAGGAAACAAAGTTGGAAGGCAGCTTGGATCTCAGACACTCAACATCCACCAGACTTGGTTTCTTCTCCGTAACATGTGATCAATAACAAACCCCGTCCCTCGACCATTCACTCCAAGAACACATCCTCGGGACTTAACATGCTTTCTACCAAAGAGATGAGAAGCATCAATTCTTCATTGCGGCACCTTAGTTGTTCATTGATGCTTTCTTATATGTGCCTTGACTGGGGGCTACAGCAGAGTGAGTGACCCCTTGCTCAAGCCAGTAACCTTTGGGCTCAAGCCAGCGATCATGGGGTCATGTTTATGATCCCATACTCAAGCTGGTGACCCTACACTCAAGCCGGATGAGCCCACGCTCAAGCCGGCAACCTCAGGGATTTGCACGTGGGTTCTCCACGTCCCAGTCCGACCCTCTATCCACTGCACCACCGCCTGGTCAGGCAACAATATTATTGACTATATTCCTTATGCTATACTTTATGTCCTCATGACTATTCTGTAACAACCATTTGTGCTTCTCAGTCCTTTCACTTTTTTCACCCAGTCCCCCAACCCTCCTGCCCTTTGGCAACCCGCACTCTGTTCTCTGTTATCTATAAGTCTGTTCCTGTAATTACTGTCTGACCCCTAGCTCACAATGCACGTCCCATGAGAAAGTGCCTTGTCATTTTATCCCAGTACCTACAGCCTCTTCAACAGTCTCTGACATCCGACAGGAGCTCAGTAACATGGGGTGGGGGTGAAGGGGAAACCCCTCTAATTCTGATTCCTCTCATTGGCTGGCATTACCACAATCTTTTAAAAAAGAACAGCAAGGATTCTTGCATGTGTGCATAATAAGATCCTGACCAGCTCGTACATAAAATCTCTACACCAAAGTTCTAAACCTTATACCTCATTATTCTGTATCTTGTCTGCGCTTAAGGGTTCCAAACCTCTCTCTTGTGCTGACTTCTCCTCAAAAAAACAAACAAACAAAAAACCCCACAAAACAAACAAACAAACCCAGGCTCTGTGTCTAGCTCTCCACCTTATAATGTCACAGAAATCTCAGTCAACACATCAAAACCTCATCTCATCTTTGACCTCCAACCCAAATTGTACTTCTCACGAGTTTTCTGTAAGTGATCATTAGAAAAAAACAAACAAAAAAACCCCCCACTATGCCTGGCCTGTGGTGGCACACTAGATAAAGCATCAACTTGGAATGCTGAGGTTGCTGGTTCAAATCCCCAGGTTTGCCCAGTCAAGGCACACATGAGAAGCAACTATTACTAAAGGTTGATGCTTCCTTCTCTCTCTCTCTCTCTCCTCTCTCTAAAAATCAATAAAATATTTAAAAGAAAAGAAAAAATATATATATATTTGTGAACTTACTTTGGAACAGAGATTTGGTTTAGTGCTTTATACCTAAATCAAACGTTAGCCTCCCACTGACCCTTGGACAGTAGCTGCTTTGTCTATAAACTGGGGGGGGGGGAGACTAATTCTCTCTTTGGGGGATTGGTGTAGGAGGCCACCGCACAGTCATGAAAGGGGAGACCAGCACCTGGCCCGTGGGAAGTCCCCAATATATGCATCCACATTGGTCCTTGCTACTATTCATCCCAAATAAAAATGGACAATACCAGCAGCTGTTAGGTTTCAAGCGTTTGTCCCGTGGAACAATTAAGTAGCTCATACCAGGCCATCACACTGTGCCATACAGGTGGCAAGAAAATCCCAGCTGAATGAAGGTGATTCCAGGGTCTGAAACTTAAACCGCTGAGACTCCCAGCACCACCAGCCACCCAAGCGGAAGGTGGTGGCCAATTCCTGAAGTGTTTTTGTTTCTGAAACCCCAAACCCTGTTATACCGCTCACAAAAAACAGGGGTTATTTCAAAATAAATATGAAGCAATCAAACATCCCGATTTTTGTGAGCAGTCTGTCTCACAGAGAAATCACGCCTTTCCATGATCTCGTCCTTGTATATGAATGTTCCCAGCGGCGTTCTTCATAAAACAGCCACGGAGAATGGAAAGTACCCAAGGGCCCTTTGTCTGGTGAACAGACGAAGAAAATGCCATCTGTTCGTTTGATGGAATATTACTCAGCCGTAACAAGTCATTACATGCCAGTATGTGCTATGACAGGGATGAACTTGGAAAATATTCTACTAAAACCAAAAGCGACAGTTATGAAAGGCTCCCTATTGGCCCTGGCCGGTTGGCTCAGTGGTAGAGTGTCGGCCCAGCATGTGGAAGTCCTGGGTTTGATTCCCAGTCAGGGCACACAGGAGAAAAGACCATCTGCTTCTCCATCCATCCCCCTCTCCTTTCTCTCTCTCTGTCTCTCTTTCTCTCTTCTCCTCCTGCAGCCATAGCTCAAATGGTTCAAGCAAGTTGGCCCCAGGTGCTGAGGATGGCTCCATGGCTTCTGCCTCAGGTGCTAAAGTAGCTCAGTTGCTGAGCAACAGAGCAGCAGCCCCAGATGGGCAGAGCATCACCTCCTAGTGGGCATGCCGGGTGGATCCCGGTCGGGCTCATGCAGGAGTCTGTGTGCCCTGACTGCCTCCCTGCTTCTCACTTCAGAAAAATACAAAAAAAAAACATGAAAAAGAAAATATATTCATTTTAGAGATGGGAGAGAGAGAGAGAGAAGGAGGGAGGAGCAGGAAGCATCAACTCCCATATGTGCCTTGACCAGGCAAGCCCAGGGTTTTGAACCAGAGAGCTCAGTTGGGGCGCATGCAGGAGTCTGTCTCTGCCTCCCCGCTTCTCGCTTACAAAAAAAAGAAAAAGAAAGGCTCCAATTGTATGGTTCTATGTCTATGAAATGTCTAGAATGGGAAAATTCATAGAGACAGAAAACAGATTAGGGGATTTTCAGGACTTTGGGGAAGAGGAAATTGGGAATGACCACTAGTGGGTTTGGGGCCTCTTTTTTGGGAAAGGAAAACATTCGGGAATTAGGTTGTGATAATGGTCGTACAACCTTCTGAACATGTTAAAAAACACTGATCGTGCACTCAAAAAAGGATGAGTTTGCTGGTAAATTATTTGTCAATATAAAACAAGTCTTGGCCCTGGCTGGTTGGCTCAGCGGTAGAGCGTCGGCCTGGTGTGTGGGGGACCCGGGTTTGATTCTCGGCCAGGGCACATAGGAGAAGCGCCCATTTGCTTCTCCACCCCCCCTCCTTCCTCTGTGTCTCTCTCTTCCCCTCCCGCAACCAAGGCTCCATTAGAGCAAAGATGGCCCGGGCGCTGGGGATGGCTCCTTAGCCTCTGCCCTGGGCGCTAGAGTGGCTCTGGTCGCGGCAGAGCGACGCCCCGGAGGGGCAGAGCATCGCCCCCTGGTGGGCAGAGCGTCGCCCCTGGTGGGCGTGCCGGGTGGATCCCGGTCGGGCGCATGCGGGAGTCTGTCTGACTGTCTCTCCCCGTTTCCAGCTTCATAAAAATAAAAAATAAAATAAAACAAGTCTTAAGTGACATTTCCTCAGGGAAACCAGCTGTGACGTCCTGGACTGGTCAATTGTCATTTCACACAATCATCACCCCTGGGGTCTCGTCTTCATTTTATATCGTTGAGTTTAATTAATGTGTAACTCTGAACTGTCACCAGTATGAAGGCAAGAAATATATATATTGCCAATAAATCCTCCTCACAGTTCTTCAAATGGCAGGTATTCACTAATGGAAGGTGGAAAGGGGGAATTAAGAACTTTCTTAAAAGAAACAAAATTTTGCCTGACCAGGTGGTGACACAGTGGATAGAATGTTGGACTGGGACGTTGAGGACCTAGGTTCGAAACCCCAAGGTTGCTGGCTTGAGCACAGGCTCACAAACTTGAGCCCAAGGTCACTGGCTTGAGCAAGGGGTCACTTGCTCTGCTGTAGCCCCCTGGTCAAGGCACATATGAGAAAGCAATCAATGAACAACTAAGGTGCCGCAACAAAGAACTGATGCTTCTCATCTCTCTCCCTTCTTGTCTGTCTGTCACTCTGTCACACACACACAGAAAAGCAGAGACTGCTGATAATGACCATGAACTTCTGTGACCTTGCCCATAGTGACGATTCCAGGAACTCGGAGGGAAGGGACTGACGCACCAGAGAGAAATGAGAATGGAGAAAGGAAGAGTGGATTCCTCGCCGTCTACACTCCACAGATGATGCGTCCCCCAACTTCATTCCAAGATGGCGCGTGCGCGCGCGCGCACACACACACACACACACACACACACACACACACACACACCCCTAAATCAGAATTCTTTACCTTGGTCTTTTGTCTCTACTGCTGTGGTATCATCTTGTTCCACAGCTTGTGACATTTCTGTAAAAAAAAAAAAAAATAGGGGAGAAGAATAAATTCCCCACACACTTAGGAAAATTATCTGGGGCAGATCCACAGAACCTCCAAGACGTGGTTTGCGATGCCAGATTTCACCTGTGGACCCATGTGGAATCACGGGCTCAGGTGGAGGAGCAGAGTGTATGGAAAACAGACCTTTGGGCAAGTTATTAAAATGGAAGATCAGCCTGACCTGCAGTGGCACAGTGGATAAAGTGTCGACCTGGAATGCTGAGGTCTCCAGTTCAAAACCCTGGGCTTGCCTGGTCAAGGCACATGTGGGAGTTGATGCTTCCTACTCCTCCCCCCTTCTCTCTCTCTCTCTCTCTCTCTCTCTCTCTCTCCTTTCTCAAATCAATAAATAAAAATTTAAAAATTTGTCAGAAAATTGAGAGGTCAAACCTAGTGGGTTAAGAACTAAGGTCTGCATCACTAAGGTCTGCATCAGACACTCAATTGATTGATCCATTTATTCATTCATTTAGTGAGGAAGAGAGATACAGAGACAGACTCCCACATGCATCCTGACCAGAATCCACCTGTCAACCTCCACCTGGGGCTGATGTTCTGCCTAACTGGGGCCATGCTGGCAACCGACCTATTTTTAGCACCTGACTTGGAGGCTCCACAGAGCCATCCTCAGCACCCAGGAAAATGCTTTTGAACCAATCGAGCCATGGTTGCAGGTGGGGAAGAGAGAGAGAGATAAAGAAAGAGACAGAGAAGGGGGAAAGGGTGGAGAAGCAGATGGTTGCTTCTCCTGTGTGTCCTGACCAGGAATTGAACCCAGGACTTCCACATTGCCAGGCCAACGCTCTACCACTGAACCAACCAGCCAGGGCCCAGAGAGTCAATTTAAATGTGAATTCCGTCTCTATTTGTGAGGACTCGGACAACTCCAGGGGCTTATGTGCTTCTGTATGTCTGTCTACATAGCCAGGGTAACAGGTCCTATGCTCTGAAGTCATTCTGAAGGATTAACAAGGAGACTTTAGAAAGAACAAAACAGTCTCTGGCTCTCACAGCTGACACTTGAGTGACCATGATGGGTTCCCATCAGGACATCACTTCCTGGTGTGTCTCTGTACCAGTCTGAGGGAAGTATAGGGAATGACTTGCTCTGCTTATACAGCTGTCACAAGGGTGGGATTAGTCTTGCCTGCTGCAGAAAATCGCATGTTTTATCACAAGTGCCATGGAAAACCCCTTCAGGATTGTTAAAGCTGAGGCATGAAATGATCAGATGGAAAGTTTTTAAAAGATCACCTTGGTTGTCACTGTGGGGAAAACAGAGGTCGTGTAACCAGAGTGGAGACCGATTGAGAGGTGCAAGTGAGATAATTCCGATGTACAGGCTGTGGTGAGAAATGTGTAGGAGTGAATCACACGTCAGAGGTCAGTCTCATGATTTCCTGACTAATTACGTAGAGAGGAAGAAAAAGAATCACTCACTCCCTCAATCAGAAAGAACAGACTGGCCTGACCAGGCAGTGGCGCAGTGGCTAGAGCATCAGCCTGGGATGCAAAGGATCCAAGTTCGAAACCCTGAGGTTGCCATCTTGAGTGTGGGATCATAGACATGACCCCATGATCGCTGGCTTGAAGCCCAAGGTTGCTGGCTTGAGCAAGGGGTCACTGCTCAAGCCCCTGATCAAGGCACACAATGAGAAAGCAATGAAAAACTAAGAAACTAAGTTGCCGCAACAGAAAATTGATGCTTTTCATCTCTCTCCCTTCCTGTCTGTCTGTCCCTATCTGTCCCTCTGTCTCTGTCTCTGTCTCTGTCACACACACACACACACACACACACACACACACACACACACACACACTGACCAGGCTTTCGGTGTGAATAGCTCAGTGGCTGGCAGTGCTGTTGACCAAGATAGAAAATGTTTTACCCGCCACCCCACACTGACCTGGAAGTTGCTCCATGCCTGTTTCTTGGTCAGTCTTCGCGAGTGTAGAATCTCCTTGTGTTTCAGCCAGTGAGGAATCTGCAACATGGAACAGATGACCGAACGAATGGTCTCCATGATGTCCCAGCAATAATGACCCAGACAGACCACAGGGGAGAGCACCCTCTGCCCAGATAACTGAGGGGAACCAACACCAGCTGCCTCAGGATCGCACAGTGTGTATCCCACAGCTGGCCCAGAATGGAGACGGTGGACCCAGAGCCACAACGGCCACCGTCACAGAGAGACAACAGAGATGTGTGTGAAGATCACTCTGATGTGGAACTTGGAAACAAATCTCCGCCCCTTATTTTGCTGGATAAGCCTTGGGTAAGTCATATAACAAGGCAGCATATTGTGATTATTAAGACTTTATCTTTGAAAGCCATCCGAGACACTGCTGTTGAATTCCGATGAGTGAACCACTCAGTAGACACCTGCGAGTTATCCAAACAGAGGTATCGCCAACTTGTGAGGTCTCCCATTGGCCACTCTTCCCTGGGCTACTTGCTGCAAAACATCTCTCCCAGCATCTCTTGGGAGGAGGCAATGGGACCCTGTCCACTCAGGATATTGTCCTTGGTACCATCTCCTCTCTCTGCACATAGCCCTCAAAAACTGAAACTGCTGTGTCTGCCTCTGAAACATGTTCTGGTCTCATTTCTTTTTTTTTCTTTTTTTTTAAATTTTTCTGAAGTGAGAAGCAGGGAGGCAGAGAGACAAAGTCCCACATGTGCCCGACTGGGATCCACCCGGCATGCCCACCAGGGGGCAATGCTCTGCCCATCTGGAGCATTGCTCCATTGCAACCAGAGCCATTCTAGTGCTTGAGGCAGAGGCCATGGAGCCGTCCTCAGCACCTGGGGCCAACTTTGCTCCCATAGAGCCTTGGCTGTGGGAGGAGAAGAGAGAGACAGAGAAGGAGGAGAGAGAGAGGGTGGAGAAGCAGATGGGCGCTTCTCCTGTGTGCCCTAGCCAGGAATTGAACCCGGGACTTCCACACACTGGGTCAACACTCTATCACAGTCAACGCTCTACCACTGAGTCAACCAGCCAGGGCCCTTCTGGTCTCATTTCTGCTTCTTTCTCTAGATGCCACTGTCATTCTAGCCTTCTTCCCATGGCCTCCTAGTGGGTCAACACCCATCTATCTACTCGTGACTCTTCCTGGACCACTCAACCCAACAGTAATGACTCTGGAATGCCAATTTGATGATTTGTACCCCCACCCATTTAAAATGATTTAATTTCTTCCTCTTTGCTATTAAATTTATCTTCAGTCCTGACCAGTTAGCTCAGTTGGTTAAGAGCATCATCCTGAAACAAGCTTGTTGGTTCAATCCTCAGTCACGGCATACGTGTGAAGCAACCAATGAATATACGACTGAGCAAGACAACAAATGAATGCTTCCCTTCCCCCTGCCCTCTCTCTCTCTTCTTCTATCTCTAATAAAAATAAAGAATTAAAAATTAAAATAAAGATTAAGCTCTGGCTGGAAAGCTCAATTATTTGGAACATCCTCATGTAGAGGGGAGGTTGCAGGTTCAATTCCCCGATCAGGGAACATACAAGAGCAGCTCCGTGTTCCTGTCTCTCTCTCTCTCTCTCTCTCTCTCTTTCTCTCTGCCTATCTCCACCCCCCAAAAATGTATTTTCAAGATGCTGTGTTGTCCAACTTCTAGTCTATCTCTCCGTCACCATCTCCCGCCCCCTGCCCTCCAACTCTTCCTGGTCTACCTGGGCTCGCTCTTTGTTGAATTCTTCACAGAGCTGTTATCTTTGGCTCAGAACTTCTTCTCTACCATGCCCATGGCACTCGGCGAACTCCTTCATTTTTATTTATCGTCTCAGCTTAAATCTTACTTCTTCTAGGGAGTGATTCTAATGTTCACTTCCCTCTTGTCTAAAGTAAAAACCTCCCGTTTTTCTATGCCATCCATTTAAAAAGTCACTCCTCTGTCCCTCTCCCCCACCTCACCAAAATCTAGAGCTTCCTGGCACCTGACACGTGAGATAGTCAAGGTAGGTGCCCAGTGGTGGGAATGCACACTGGTGGCTGTACCAATAACCGTAGGGAGTTCTATCAAAAAATTAAAAATGGGCCTGACCAGGCAGTGGCACAGTGGATAGAGCATTGGACTGGGACACAGAGGACCCAGGTTCGAAACCCTGAGGTCACCGGCTTGAGTGCGAGCTCATCCGGCTTGAGCACAGATCGGGTCATTGGCTTGAGCCCAAGGTCACTGGCTTGAGCAAAGGGTCACTCGGTCTGCTGTAGCCCCCCCACCCCAGTCAAGGCACATATGAGAAAGCAATCAATGAACAACTAAGGAACCACAACAAAGAATTGATGCTTCTCATCTCTCTCTCTTCCTGTCTGCCTATCCCTATCTATCTTTCTCTCTGTCTCTCTCTCTCTCTCACAAAAAAATTAAAAATTAAAAATAGAGCTGCCTGGTGACCCAGCAATCCCACTTCTGGGAATATAGCTGAAGAAACTTGAAAGACTTATTAGAATAAAAAAATATACATGAACCGCTATGTTCATTGCAGCCTCCTTTAAAATAGCCAAGATTTGGAAACTGCCCAAGTGCCCATCGGTGGCCGAGTGGAGAGAAAAGCTGTGGTACATATACACAACAGAATACAGTGGTCCCTCATTGACCGTGGGGGGTTAGGTTCCAGAAGCCCCCAGATAGGCGAAATTCCACAAAGTAGCGACCTTATATCTATTCTATTATTTATATATACAGAACACAGTGCTCTGGTGGGTGGCCTCCCATCCACCATCCAGCAGTGTGCCGTGTACGAGCTCACGTGGGCCAACTAGCTCAAGCAGAAGCAGCTGTAGCTGCGCTTTCCATACGTGCGAGTCTTTGTCTACTCATCTGCTGTCCACTTACTTGTATTTCATTTTGAATTAATATTCTTTTAATTAATATTTTTAACTTTTTATATTGTTTTCAATGTTTTAGGCTAGAAAATGCCTATTTTACCACAGAAATAATTAAAATAATAAATATATAATAACACCTATATACCGCCCAATCCTGCAACATAGCAAAACATCCTCGATACAAAATTAGATCTATAGAATTTTAAAAATCCATGATACAGTGAGACCACGTAAAGTGAACCACGGTACAGCAAGGGACAACCGTACCACTCAGCCCTGAAAAGAGAAGGAAATCTTACCTTGCGCAACAGCATGGGTAGAGCTGGAGTATTATGCTGAGTGCAATAAGATGTGGACCCCAAGGGTCAGGGTCACAAGGGGTAGTAGCTCTGTGTGACTCCAGATCCCGCCTATGAATAAATTCTGCCCAGGTAGAGCATCCTGCTGTACATTTCTTCCCCTTCATTCTCTCCCAGGCTAGAGACCACGCTCACTTACAGACAGGGAGGATGACTGATGAGCTACTTCTCAAGAGTTTAGACTCAACTGTAGAGGCAGACCCAGTGAGAGAGACCCATGGTAGCCTCCCTGTTCCCCATGGGACCTTGAGACCCCCACCCCCCCACCCCACCCACCCCAGCTTCTCTCTCCTACCCTTAGGTCGGCCCCACGTCTTTCTGACTTGTCGGGAGCTGATCAACGACTGCTGGCTGACAAGGTCACAGCAGGAGAAGACCCACAACTGCTGGCTGACAAGGTCACAGCAGGAGAAGACCCACAACTGCTGGCTGACAAGGTCACAGCAGAAGAAGATCAAAAACTGCTGACTGACAAAGTCACAGCAGAGAAGACCAACGGCTGCGGGTTGACAAAGTCACCGCAAAGGAAAGGCACAACGATACTTCCCCCTTTGACTTTTTGAATTAATCTGGCCTTATATCCCCCCTTTTTCTGGGTGTGTGCTATTATTTGTGGCACAGGGATAATAGTACCGTGCTTTCCCTGTAGATTTGTAGTAATTTCTTTGGAAATGAGACAGAAGGTGTAAGTTCCACAGAAAAGCTTGTAAGCCCCTTGAACTGGGCTCATAAATATAGAGGCTGGTCATAATATCCCTCATAAAGGGTTAAGTTTATAGGAGAATTTCTTCTTATTAATCATGTTAGAAAGAATAGATTGTGACTTGTGAATGGGTAGGAGGCAGTGGCTGTGCACAGAACACCTTTCGGCCTTCACTTAATTCATCATTTTTCCTCCCTAGCCTTTTCATGTGATAGAGTAGAGAAACTCTCCTTTCTTCTTGCTTACCTGACCTGCAGATGGTGGAACACTCTAAAAAGAATATAGTTAGAACTTAACTAGTGTGTGAATATAGTAAATAAATAAAATTTGACTAGACAATAGAATCTTAGGAAAGGAGTAATGGAATGGCCTGTTGCGTGGCCTGGGATGGGAATGCAGTCAGCAAGAAAAGAATGTTTTGCTAAGAGGCTTGTTTTATGACTGAAGGCAGTTGCTGGGCTTTCTCAATGAGATGTTCTCTTGAGATTTATATACTTTCCAAGATTCTTTAATAATGAGAGGTATGGGGGGGGCATCCATAGAAGCAATAGCAATTAATGTCTTCTGAAATTATGTTGCTACTAAGCTATCTTGTGAGTGCACTCTATATATCTTTAAGTAAAAGTTACTCTTAATGTTATGTCAATTTCTTAATGGGCAAGCCTTTTGTTATCTTGTGAGAAAAGTTAGGACACTGCATAAACTCAAGGCCATTTGCCTGAGCAAGCGGTGGTCCTTTGCTAGTCCTTAATGATTTCGTCTGTTAATCTCTCTCTGCCCCTTGACTCACAACAACAGTAAAGTTGAGTTATTAGTTAGTACTAATCCTTTAAAAGCTTTTACCAATGTTGTTATCGCTATTCAAGTTATTTTTTAGTTGTACTTTGAGTGAATTGCCACCTGATTTGTAGTTTATAGATATAAATTAACTGTTATCTGGAAACATGTAAACATAGTGAAACAGAAGCAATGATTAATACCATGTAATTGTAACTTGGTGTGTGTGTATAAAAAAGGAGCTGTACTAGCATTTGGCAGAGATGCCTGGCAGTAAATGCTAACTAGAGAATAAAGAGAAAGAAAAGAATTCGGCTCTCTCACTCGGATTTTGCCGACGCCGTCTCCTTCTGTGGGACCCCTGGATCCCCCCCGGGGCAGGACCCCGGCACTGACTCACTTTCCATCTCGTCCCTGGCCTTCTGAGAGAGCACTGGCAGATTCATCTCCTGAAAGATGCCTGCGGCTACCTTCCAGACAAGGGGTCCTGGACAGTGCTCCTGCACGAGGGAGGCCAGCCGTTCCATGTCAGCATCATCCACTTTGGCGCGTGGAGAAGAGCCCGCTCCCAGCTCGGGGATGCGGTCCTTCAGGAACTCTTTAAACGTCTGAAACTCCTCTTTGGTCAGCTGCCGGAAGTACCATGGCAGCCCATAGTGGGGAGAGGAGGGTATGTGGGCTTCTCCCATCTTCACACAGGGCAGAGGGTGGCGGTGTGGATGGAAAAGTCAATTCTCTGGTTGCAGGGAGCAGATGAGACCTGGGGGTGGGGTGGTAGAGACAGTGACAAGACTCAGAGGAGACTCTTGCATCCAACGAGCACGTTCATTTTTTTTCATGGCCAAGTAGTATTCCTGAGTAGGGGGCGAACCTCCCTTCTACCTTGAGAGGAGAGAATCCAGAAGAATTCAAGGGAAAGGAGCTAGCAGGGGTAACTGAGTCAGCCAGTGATAAACTAACTACATCCCATAGTTCTCTAAATGGGTGCTTATAGCCACTGGCAACACAAAGCAAGAAAAGCAGGATCTGTCTGTAGCTACGACCAGTGATGTGGAAACCCCTTCTCCCTTGCTGACCCTACCAAAACTTCCCCTCCCCTCTCTTTGAATCCTGGGAAACCTTAAAGGAATCACATGCCCATTGCTAGAATACTATATAATCCGGGGAGCATGTGTCTTTGGTGCTACTATCTGCATATGCTCCACCAGTTACTAATAAATTCTCCTTCCTCTATTAACTAAGTTGTCTGAGTGTCTATCCTCCATTGGGGTTGCTCTTGCCAGCTGTGTAAACATACCACAGCTGGAAATCATACCCTTTGTGAGGGCATGGATGACCTGGAGAGCATGATGCTCAGTGAAATAAGCCAGTCAGTGGCCTCACTTGTACGTGAAATCTAACCAACCAAATAAATGGAGAAACAACCTAGAAACAGAGTGGACACCAGGAACAGGCTGACAGCCGTCAGGGGGTAACTAGATGAAAGAAAGTGGAGGATTTAGCCAAAAACAAAAACAAAAACACAACTAACAAGAAAAATATATTGTCACAGACACAGCCCACAGGGTGGTGACAGCCGGGGAGAAAGGGGGGTGGAGGGAGGGGAATGGAGACAGAAAGAGACTTCACTTGGGGCGGTGAGCACACGATGCCATGTGCAGAGGATGTTTTGGTGAGCTGTACACCTGAAACCTGTGCGGTTTGGCATACTCATGTCACCAAAAAAATGCAATTAATAAAAAAAAGATTATATATGGAAGACAACTTCTAGGGGGTGACAAAAAAAGGAACAGAGAGACACCCATGGGACAAAATATTAGATTTCTATGTCAGACTATTCCCAACACCACATAAAGAGATGATGGGGTGTGCACGGGCGTGACTTTCTCCTAGGACCTAGGAAAGAGATTATTTATCACAAATGCTCTGTCCACAGGAAGTGTCCCTCAAAACAGTCCCGGGGTAGTGCTCTCTAAACGCCTGTGGTGGGCTGATCAGCCTCCCGGAGAAGTTCATGTTGTTTTTCCCCCTTGCATCCTTCTGTTTTTCTCTTTCGACCCCAGAGAGTTTTCTGCCAAAGGAAATGCTAATGGCAGCAACACCGTGGCCAACGGCTACCACGTCTGCATCCTCGTGGTGCCAAGTCTGAAGGTTCAGACTCCACAGAGGTGGAATCCCAGAAAATTGAACTCACAGAAACAGAGAGGAGATTGGTGGCTGCCAGGGACTGGGGTGGGGCTGGGGGAGATACCGCTGAAAGGGTACAGAGTTTCCTTCTAAGATGAGTAATTCCTGGGGCTCCCATGCAGAGTGGGGTGGAGATACACTGCTCACACAATTATGGGATGTTTTATCGCTTCCTATTCATTCTGAAATATCCCCTAATTTGTGTGAGCAGTATAATTTAGCAGCACTGTATTGTGCAGGTGACATCTGCTTAGTAGATCTTAAATGTTCTCACCATATATGCAAAAAAATAGAAAGAAAGAAAGAAAGAAAAAGAGAGAGAGAAAGAAAGAAAGGTAACTGAGGTGATGGATGAGTGAACTCAATGGTGGTGATTTTGTCACAATGCATACATGTGTTAAAATGTCACACTGTACACCTTGAACATGGACAAATTTAAAAAAATTATTCAGTGAGAGGAGGGGAGGCAGAGACAGACTCCCGCATGTGCCTCGACTGAGATCCACCCAGCAAGCCCACTGGGGGGTGATGCTGTACCCATCTGGGCATTGCTCTGTTGCTCAGCATCTTAGCTCTTCTTAGCACCTGAGGTGGAGGCCATGGAGCCATCCTCAGCGCCCAGGGCCAACTTGCTCCAATCGAGCCTTGGCTGTGGGAGGGGAGAAGAAAGAGGGGGGAGGGGTGGAGAAGCAGATAGACACTTCTCCTGTGTGCCCCAGCCAGGAATCGAACCTGGAACATCCACATGCCAGGCCGATGCTCTACCACTGAGCCAACTGGCCAGGGCCAAACATATACAACTTTTATTTGTCCATCATCACTCAATAAAGCTGGGGAGAAATGTCCCCCATAGGTAATTCTGGCATGACAAGGGCTCCCAAAATAACAGTGACAGCTTGAAGTCCTGTTCCTGCTCCCATAACCTTTAGGATACGTCCTCTGGGGCCAGGTAACCAAATACCCCTGAGTTTGGGGAGACCTCTCCTCTAGAAGGTGGGGGTCAGACACCTCCATTTCCCAGAGATCTTGTGAGGTTTCAGGGAAGCAACACATACAAACACTGAAATTCTGAAAATTAACTTCTGCTCTAATAATTACACGATGAGAATGAGACTTCCCAAGCACAGTAAGTAAACGGACTTGTAAACAGACCCAGGGTTCATTCTAATTGGGACGGAACCTTCAGTCTGTGGTGTGTGGGTGAGGCTGGGGCACTCTTACATCTTGGTAGCTCTGGAATGTCTGAAGATTAAGAGTTGGGACATTTAAGGTCAATAATCTAGCCTTTATCCAGCCTTTGAAATTTATAATTAATTGTGTCACAAGAGGCAAGATTTCCACAAATCTTCCGACCTTTTGGGGAAAAAAATCCTTTTTATGTTACCATTTTGTTATTTACATGATTGAAACAGTTGTAAGAATAAATAATTTCTTCACCTTTTTTCCACCCAGAATCTCAACCACCTACATGCCTAACCACTGTGCTACACCTGAAACTAATATGATATTAAACATCAACTGTCACTGAAAAAAATTATAAATGTTAAAACTCTGCAGAAAGCATTATCATAATCATCAACAACAACAAAGAGTAGCTAATAATAGCCTTTTCCCCTCAATGTGGGTCAGAAACCTCCACGGGTTGATAAACGTAGAACAACTATGTTTTTATACTCAAAGCAGTTTCAAGTCTTCTTGTGTCTGTGAATGACCACAAATTTGAAGTATCTCTAGCCCCTCTACACCGTCATCAGTTTTTAACCAATATTTCGTCACACGAATGGAGCGTTTCCTAGAGGGAGATGGAGTGTAACCCCCCTGGAGACTGGCTGTGTGAAGTCAACGGGCGGGTACCAGTGGTGAGAATGAAGGCTCAGAGGAGAGATAGCTAACTGCACGCACGAACACGCGCACACACAGAGGCGAAGATTCTATTTAAGGTAGAGTCACAACCCTACACATCGTCTAGGGAAACTGCGGAACTGAAGGCTGTCGGTTTAAGAACGGGAACACACTGATGATTAATGAGAATTACCAGCGTCTGGGTACAGAGAGCCAATAACAGACCACAACCCGCTGGGAGGGAATAGTTCGGTTTTCTAAAATCCGTCAGTTGGTGTCAAGTTGGGTATCCCAAGCCGACCACCTCCATCACATCTGATCACTTCCTATTTTGCTCCCGGATGAGAAAAAGATGCTTCCTGTACTTTTGGGTGGACGTGCCACATGGGGGGCGATTGGAAAGGTCAGTGTACTTGAATTGCAACTGTTATCAGCCTCAGGCTTTTGATTGCAACCACAAGACTGAAGGGCGTTTGGGTGTTGGTGAGTAACAGGTGTGTTCATTCATTCACGCTCTAAAGTGCTGTCTCCTTAAAAAAAAATGCCCCAATGGGTCAGCACAGGATGGTACCTCGCCTGTAAGGTATAAACATTCCCACCCAAAATACACTATTGGGGGGTGGTAGGGATGAGAAGGAAATGGATTGAGTGGGGGAGAGAGAACTGAAGGTTGTATTTTACTTTCTACCTTCACAGACGGTTTGGTTCTAAAACACGAAAAGGTATCCCCCCTTGAAAACATCATGTTCATGGAAGCTCGTAGAAATAGATGAGTTTTACTAAAATGATTGAGTTATTGCCATTGCCTGGCTATGAGTGATAAAGGGAGGAGAGAGAGGGAGAAAGAGAGGGAGGGAGAGAGGGAGGAAAAGAGGGAGGGAGAGAAAGGGAGAGGGAGAGAGAAGGAGAGAGAAGGAGAGAGAAGGAGAGAGAAGGGGAGAGAGGGAGAGAGAGGGAAGGAGAGAGAGGGAAGGAGAGAGACATATTACTGATGCTGGACAGATGATCAAGTTTATGTGCTGTGCACAGAACTCTAGCAAGAAGTTAAGTGTTTCTGCACATTCTCATATACTATCTAGGAAATATATTGACCCTATTGGTGGTTAAAAGGAAAAAAAAAAACCACTTATATCTAAGAACAAGTTAAAAAGGTTGCATCCTAGCCATGGAACAATTGGTTTCCTACTAGGTGAAAATTAAACTTACGATTTACACTTTGGGTGTTGGGCACACAACACAATCAATAGTTCAAATGCTGCGGAGTTGTTCACCTGAAACCCATGTCCTCTTGTTGACCAATGTCATCCCATTACATTTAATTTCTAAAGAAAAAAGTTTGCTAAAAAAGTTAATAAATTCCTCATTTTTCCAAACTTCTAATGTAAAAGAAAATTGAACACACACACACACACACACACACACACACACACACACACAAAACCCC
Organism: Saccopteryx leptura; assembly: GCF_036850995.1. NCBI lineage: Eukaryota > Metazoa > Chordata > Mammalia > Chiroptera > Emballonuridae > Saccopteryx > Saccopteryx leptura. The sequence continues at coordinate 81,123,194 of NC_089505.1, read as the reverse complement.
TCTCAATTATTTAGTTAAGTGATTAAATTAATGAGAGGAGTTGATTTAAAAGAGAATGAATTTCAAATGGTTACCCCTAAACCCTTTCACACACACACACACACACACACACACACACACACACAATTTTGAAGGAAGCACTGGAATTAAACCCCCAGCACAGAAACTCACTCGAAGGTTTAGAGCCCGGGCCATAAAAAGCTACAAGCCCTGCATGGGAGTCAGAAAACCAGCACAGGGCAGGGAGGGTCCCTCTCAGGACGGGATAATTGAGAAGGTCGACACGCTGGCTCCCCGCTAAGAACATGTTAAGGCAGAGGCAGAAAAGGAACAACAACAAAAATAAACGAATGCATGTTCTTGTCTAAATTCTCCATCCACGCTTTTCATACAACCTCAGGATAGAAAGATTATCGAAAGATTATGGTCCTCAGTTCACAGAGTTGAAAGACAGAGTTCTGACCACTTGGATAGCTTGCTGTGTTTTAGTGAAAAGCATTAAAAAAAATTTTTTTTTAATTTTATTGATTTTAGAGAGAGGAAGGGAAAGGAAGGGAAAGGGGGAGAGAAAGAGGAAAGGGAGAGAGAGGGGCAGAGAGGGGGAGAGAAGGAGGGAGGGAGGGAGAGTGACTTGTTGTTCCACTTATCTGTGCGTTCTCTGGTTGATTGTTTTATGTGCCCTGACCAGGGATCGAACCCACAACCTTGGTAAATTGGGACATTGTTCTAAACCATTGAGCTACCTGGGCCAGGGCACCAGAAGCATTTGAAGGCACATCTGAGGTTAATCCTATAGCTTTCCCCCTTCGTCCCAGAGAGGAAGCTGGTACACTGAACCGAGAGACAGACAGGTGAATGAGGTTAGAGCTCAGGGGAAGCATAAACTTGGGTTTGCACACAAACTCTTCCTGGAAAAGTGGGGCCGGATGGAGGGATAGAGATACAGAGAGACGGAGTCGAGCAGGAGTGGAGGTCAGAGGGAGGTGAGTTAAGATGGGCGGGGAAGGCTATTTTTTCAGGACAAATGACTTCCCAGTGCTTCACTTTGGCCACGTCCTTTCTCTGCTCCCTGCCACTCCTGTGATGTCACAGGTGTCTTCAGTGATTCCCGCAGAAGCAGTCCCCATGACAGAGCCCAGTTCTGAAGGTGGGTTCGACCCCCACCCCAGGCAAAAGCCGTTTAACTCATCTGTGACTCAGTTTCCTCCCTTGACACAGAGCCCCCTGAGGATGGATGACCGTGAACAAAGAACCATTCCCAGACATTCGTTGACCTTGACTTTGAGTGGCGGTGCCCCAGCCCGGTCCTCTGTCCTAGACACAGAAACCGGAAAGAGTGAGCGAGGCTCGCACCTAAATCCCACCTCCAAACAAGCGTGTTTTGTTTGGGAAATTGGATGTGTCATCCTTTCAAAGGGTCCCTGGGCTCCCACTGGTCTCAGCGGAGAGGGTGGGGCCGCATGCTAGGGTTCAGCAAGCCAGTTTCCATCAGTAAGAGAGCAAGAAGGGAGGCTGGGAACAAGACAGGAGGAGACACTCACCGACTGGACTCCTCACCTCCACGGCCAGCTGCCAGCCAGCAGCCACAAGCTGTCTATTGGCCTTTGGGGAATCTGGGACGTGACGTGTTCCTGGACCATTGGCTGCCACGGGAAGGGCCAGCCCCTGTGGAGGAGGGAGGGGCAGCTGGTTTACCTGTTCTCCTGGGGGGGGGGGGGCCTCCGGTGAGCACAGCCTTCACCTGTCCTTCGCTTTGAAACAACTGGGAGTATCACCTGGCATTCACTGACCACTCGCTCAGGATGCTGTGTGTTGACTCAGCTTTCTCTGGGAAATGCTCTGACCTGAGTTCCCCGTTGAACCTCTTGTAAGCACACCTGTCTGCCATCAGAAGATTCTTCTCCAACATTCTAAAGCGTCTACCTTGGGGAGCAGACATACCAGTTACCTGATGCCTCCAGGCTCTCTGTAACTGGTTATTTCCTGAAGTCTTCTATTTATTTCTTTTAAAAATTGATTTGAGAGAGAGAGAGAGAGAGAGAGAGAGAGAATGTCGATTTGTTGCTCTACTTAGTTGAGTATTCACTGGTTGATTCCCGTATGCGCCCTGATGGGAGAATCAACCCCACAATTTTGGCATATGGGGATGATGCTCTAACCAATTGGGCTACCCAGTCAGAACTGAAGTCCTTTTCTTTTTTTTTTTTCTTGTCCTTTGGCTTGATGGAGATATATTAACCGGCAACATTGTGTATAGGTTTAAGCTTGATGTGATACATTTATATATTGCAAGATGTAAGGCTATCGCCTACTGAGTCCTTCCCACACTTCACTGCAGGTTAGACCCACCTGAGGGTGAGACCCACCTGGGGGTACTTTTCAAATCCCCAACGCCTGAGCCCCACCCCGTTCCCATGGTCAGTGTGGCTGGGCCAGGAGCTACCCTATGCCCTTTTAAAGGTCCCCTGTGGAATACAGTGTATTACCGAAATCGGTGAGCACCATCTTACATTTTGCCCCAGTCTTCCGAAGGCATGTTCCCTTAGGGCTTGAGGAGATGGGGTGTCTCCTAGGCCGTTTGGGGGAGCACCTCAGTGGGTGGGTCTCTGGTTTTGCAGGGCCCACCTCTGAGCCCAGGGACCCCAGCAAGGCCCTCAGAGTAGCCACAACTATTCATGCGGTGCGGTGGGGCACGGGGGTCATCCCAGGCATGTGATCAGCAGCAGCTGTTCAATTCTGGGCTCTGGAGAATGAATGAGAAAACAAATTGATAAAAGACCTTGACTTTGCCTGACCTGGCGGTGGCGCAGTGGATAGAGCATCAGACTGGGATGCGGAAGGCCCAGGTTCGGGACCCTGAGCTCACCAGCTTGAGCATGGGCTCATCTGGCTTGAGCAAAAAGCTCACCAGCTTGGACCCAAGGTTGCTGGCTCCAGCAAAGGGTTACTCGGTCTGCTGAAGGCCCGCAGTCAAGGCACATATGAGAGGGCAGACAATGAACAACTAAGGTGTCGCAACGAAAAACTGATGATTGATGCTTCTCATCTCTCTCTGTTCCTGTCTGCCCCTATCTATCCCTCTTTCTGACTCTCTCTCTGTCCCTGTAAAAAAAAAAAAAAAAAAAAAAGACCTTGACTTTGCACGGGTCTTTCTTTATTGTCTACCCCTCGAGAACGAGCTGGGGTTCCTCTGGAAGTATTATAAAATAATATTGAATGTCAATGAAAATTGAAAAATAAAAATAAATTTTAAAAAAGAAAGAAAAAGAGCCCCTGGCCAGATAGCTCTGTTGGTTAGAGCATTGCCCCAAAGCACAGAGGCTACCCGTTGATGTTCCTGTGTTTCTCTTTCTTTCTTTCTCACTCTCTCTAGAATCTAAATAAATAAATAAATAAAATTTTATTTTGCCCCAGTCTGTATGAATTTATTTACTTATTTATTGAAAAGAGAGGAGGTAGAGACAGACTTCCACATGTGCCCCCACCGGGATCCACCTGGCATGCCCACTAGGGGGCAATGCTTTGCCCAGCGGGGCCATTGCTCAGCAACCGAGCTCTTCTTAGCACCTGAGGCTAAGGCCATGGAGCCTTTCTCAGCACTGGGTGGAGGGGTGGGGGTAACTCGCTCCAATCAAGCCATGGCTGCAGGAGGGGAAGAAAGAAACAGAGGGAGAGACAGAGAGAGAGAGAGAAGCAAGAGGAAGTGGGGTGGAGAAGCAGATGGCCGTTTCTTCTACGTGCCCTGATCGGGAATCAAACCCCAGACATCCATATGCCAGGCTGACGCTCTACCACTGAGCCAACCGGCCAGGGCCAATAAATAAAAATTTAAAATAAATAAAGCTCACAAAGAGTGGGGTTGAGGATCTCCCCTACTCTGACTTTTGCAACGAAAACACCTTCTGAGGGTTAAGAAACCATCCTGATACCGGATTGTTACTTTGTGTAGAAAAAGATGAGCATTTCCAAAGGAAAATAAAACAGCTCTCTGATTGCTTTCTGGGTCACTGAGTGACGGATGTTGTCCTAACCCTTTTAATGATGTCCTGGGTAGGTGGGACCTGAAAAACTTCAGGGTCTGCCCCAGGACTCAAAGCCCCTCCCTCATACTCATCCCGACAACTTCTCAGGGTCCTGTGGCTGACGCTCAGGAGACAGAGAACGTGGGTCCCCCCCCCCAAGATCCACCTGGGGCTGCGTTCAGTCCACCGCATGCCCGAGAAAACTTGCGTTAGTTGCTTTTACACTATGAATGGATGAAACTCGCTTTTAAAAAAGATGAGTCACATTTCTTTTTTTTTTTTTAAAGAGCCCATTCAACATGACATGATTCCTTTTTCCATCACTTACTTGCTGGGGTCAGGGCTCAGGGCAAGCCACCCCCAAGATACTTCACCACAGCACATCCTGTATTTCCCCATGTATAAGGTGCACCTTTTTGGGGAAAAATCTGGGATCTAAAAACTGGGTGCATATTCTACAAGTGGTTGTAGATTTTTTTAAATTTGCATTTCCCGCTTTTTCATGTGGATGAGGAGTTGTATGAATGTTATGATAAATAAAACTTGAGTTCAATAACTTGATGGAATATGTTTTGTCTTTTTTTCAAATTTCGGGCCTCAAAATTAAGGTGTGTCTTATATACATGGGAGCGTCTTCTATATGGGGAGATACAGTAGGTTATTTTGAGAAGACGGTTTGGGGGGGTTTTTTACTCGTTTTTATTTATTTACTTATTTTTATTCATTTTTAGAGAGATCGAGAGAGAGAGAGAGAGAGAGAGAGAGAGAGAGAGAAGGGGGGAGGAGCAGGAAGCATCAACTCCCATATGTGCCTTGACCAGGCAAACCCAGGGTTTCGAACCAGTGACCTCAGCGTTCCAGGTCGATGCTTTATCCACTGCACCTGCACAGGCACCACAGGTCAGGCCTACGGTAGGTTGGTTTTTTTATTTTATTTTATTTTCCTGAAGTTGTTAATGGGGTGGCAGTCAGACAGACTCCCGCATGTGCCTGACCAGGATCCACCCGGCATGCCCACCAGGGGGCGATGCTCTGCCCATCTGGGGTGTTGCTCTGTTGTATCCAGAGCCATTCTAGCGCCTGAGGCAGAGGCCATAGAGCCATCCTCAGCGCCCGGGCCAACTTTGCTCCAATGGAGCCTTGGCTACAGGAGGGGAAGAGAGAGACAGAGAGGAAGGAAAGGGGGAGGGGTGGAGAAGTAGATGGGCCTGGCTGTGTGCCCTGGCTGGGAATCGAACCCAGGACTCCTGCACACCAGGCCGACGCTCTACCACTGAGCCAACCAGCCAGGGCCCGGTAGGTTATTTTGAATTAAAATCATTGAAGAAGCTTCTTGTACCTAGAGGGGTTATGCTGAGTGAAATAGGTCAGGCAGAGAAAGACACATACTTTGTGGCTTCAGTTATGTGTAGAAACTGAAAAACAAAATAAACAAAACAGAAACAGACTCATAGAAAGAGGACAAACTGATGGTCACCAGAGGGAGGGAGTTGAGGGGGTTGGGGGACAGTTGATAAAGGGGAGGGATGGAGAGTACAGATTGGCAGTTACAGAACAGTCACAGGGATGTAAAACATGGCACAGGGAATGCAGTCAGTAATATGGTAATCACTATGGATGGTGCCAGGTGGGCGCTAGTCTTACCAGGGGGAATGCTTCATACATTATATGAATGTCTAACCACAATGCTGCATGCCTAAATTTGATATAAAGGAATAGCAAGTGTTGGCCTTGGCCGGTTGGCTCAGTGGTGGAGTGTCGGCCTGGTGTGCAGGAGTCCCGGGTTTGATTCCTGGCCAGGGCACACAGAAGAAGCGCCCATCTGCTTCTCCTCCCCTCCCCCACTCCTTCCTCTCTGTCTCTCTCTTCCCCTCCCGCAGCCAAGGCTCCATTGGAGCAAAGTTTGCCCGGCGCTGAAGATGGCTCTGTGGCCTCTGCCTCAGGCATTAGAGTGGCTCTGATTGCGGCAAAGCGACGCCCCAAGATGGGCAGAGCATCACCCCCTGGTGGGCATGCCGGGTGGATCCCGGTCGGGGGCATGCGGGAGTCTGACTGCCTCCCTGTTTCCAACTTCAGAAAAAAAAAAAAAAAAGGAATAGCAAGTGTTAACTGTAATTGCAAAGTTGAAAATGGTTTTTAAAAGGAAAGATGACCATGCATGAAAAAAATCCTGACCTCTCTGTCCCCCTAAAAGCAGGACAGGCCCCACCCATGTCCCTGCGGGCTGCCTGACAACCTTGTGACAAGAATGAAAAGAATCAAGTTGAAAGCTTGTAGAAAGGAACCTGGCAACACTCAAGCCCTCACTTTGACTGGAGTCCCCACGGACCAAGGCCCTCCAATATGCCTACCAAATGGGCACAGACTTTCTTGGTTAAAAGCTACACAGGTATTGACCAGGTGGTGGCACAGTGGATAGAGCATAGGACTGGGACACGTAGGACCCAGGTTCAAAACCCTAGGATCGCAGGCTTGAGCATGGGCTCATCTGGCTTGAGCATGGGTTTGCTGGTTGCTGGCTTGAGTGTGGGATCATAGACATGACCCTATGGTCGCTGGCTTGAGCCCAAAGGTCGCTCTCTAGCTTGAAGCCCAAAGTCGCTGTCTTGAAGCCCAAGGTCACTGGCTTGAGCAAGGGGTCACTGACTATGCTGTAGCCCTCCAGTCAAGGCACATCTGAGAGAACAATCAATGAACAACTAAAGTACAGCAAATACGAGTTGATGCTTCTCATCTCTCTCCCTTCCTGTCATCTGTCCCTATCTGTCCCTCTCTCTCTGTCTCTGTTAAAAAAAAAAAAGCTACACAGGTTCTCACAAATGTATTGTTTCTTTGTCTAAAAAGTACAAAAAGCTGCCTAGTTCCATTGTTTCTCTGAGCCCTGTTTTACGATATAAGCATCATGTTTTAATTTCCCATGAGCACATAGTAAATTGGTCTTTCCAAGTGTTCGTCTAATATGGTGTCAATTTTCTTTCTTTTTTTAAAAAAAATTTTTATTTATTGATTGATTTTAGAGAGAGGGCAGAAGGGAGGGAGAGAGAAAGAGAGAGAGAGAGAGAGACATTGATTTGTTATTCCACTTATTCATGCATTCATTGGTGATTCTAGTATGTGTCCAGACTGGGGATCGAACCCACAACCTCAGTGTAGCAGGATGACACGGTAACCAACTGAGCCACCCAGCCAGGGTCAATTTTCCTATTTCATTATTAGTTCAGATGTATAAAGTAAACAAAGGCACTGGGGGAGTTCTCCCTCCCGGACACGGAATTATCTCTCTTGGAATTGTTTTCCTTTCTAACAGGTGATGCACGCGTCGACGGGTCAATGAACAGCACTCCAACCATTTTCAAGTTGCCTTCGTGCACGTTTTTAATTAAATTCTCTCAGCACTTTTTAACAGGTGAGACAGACGTTTGTTTCCCAGAGACAGCGTTGACATGATCTATCCAAAGACATCAGAACCAGGGGTGGCAGTGAGCCTGATCCTCCTCACTGTGGTGTCCCCAAATCACTGTCTAATCTGAACTGCTCCCTGGGAGGTACTGTTGAAGACAGGACCATCGGTACCTCCCAGGGAGCAGTTTGGGGTGAGAGGGTTATACCCAACACCATTTTCCAGAACTAACTGAGCCATTCCAGACACAGAATGGCCCACAGAGCACGCAGCAGTTTCCCCCATTTCTTCACCAGGGACAAAGCTACGCAAAGGAGGTCGCCGGCTCAGTCCACCCACGCCGCCTGGTCCGAGCCCTCCGCACTCCAGTCCTGGGCTATCTTCAGGGTGTCTAAGGTCACTCTGGGGCCCTCCAGCCTGTCCATCATGTCTACTTCGTGACTCTGTTTCCTCTCCCTGTGAAGTAGAGAAACGAGGTATTTTGGGGTTTTTTCTTTCTGTCCTGGAAAAAGTAGGCAAGATCTCTAGGACACACATGCACCACCCAGGAGACCCCTTCAGTCTGTCCCATGGACAGATCAAGACCAGTGGGGATGCTCTCCAGAGCTCAGGGATGGAGTCCAAGTTTTGCTTCCACCAGGCACTAGTTGTGGTAGGCAGCCTTCCCATTGGCCCTCAATGGTCCTCCCTCCATTATTCAAGCTCTGATGCAGTTCTCTCTCTCACTGACCCACAGGATAGGGAAGAAGGGATGGCACATCACCTTCTTGATGCAGTAATAAAAGACCCTGGCTCAGGCCCTGGCCAGCTGGCTCAATGGTAGAGCATTGGCCCAGCATGTGGAAGTCCCAGGTACGATTCCTGGTCAGGGCACACGAGAAGCGTCCATCTGCTTCTCCACTTCTCTCCCTCTTTTTTCTCTCTGTCCCTCTCTTCCCCTCCTGCAGCCAAGGCTCCATTGGAGCAAAGTTGGCCCGGGTGCTGAGGACGGCTCCATGGCCTCTGCCTCAGGCCCTAGAATGGCTCCAGTTGCAACAGAGCAACAGCCTAGATGGGCTGAGCATCGCCCCCTGGTGGGCATGCCGGGTGAATCCCAGTCAGGCGCATGTGGGAATCTGACTGCCTCCTCGCTTCTCACTTCAGAAAAATACAAAAAAGAAAAAGAAAAAAAAAAAAAACCCTGGCTCTACTTTGGGCTCTCTCTTTCTCTCTCTTTCTCTCTCTCTCTCTCTCTCTCTCTCTCTCTTTATCTCTCATTCCAGAGGAAGCCGGCAGCTTCCCCACAAAGAGCACATGAGGTCTCCTGCCAATAGCCACCTGGGTGCCCTTGAAAGTGGACCCTTCAGTCCCCAGCAAACTCCAGTCAGTAGGTCGACTGAGACCTCCCAGAACACCATGAGGTGGAAGCACCTGGCTAACCCCTCCTGTATATCTGACCCTCAGAAATTTTATATGAAAATTAGCGTAGCCCTGGCCAAGTGGCTCAGTGGATAGAGCATTGACCCAATGCCCCAGAGGTCATGGGTCCGACCCCTGGGCAGGGCAGGTATGAGAAGCAACCCGTGAACACACAACTGAATGGAGCCATTAGTGAAACAACAAATTAACGCTTCTCTCTTTCTCTCTCTCTCAAATCAACAAAAAACAATTTTAGATGATTTTTTTCTTTATTTTCCTTTTTTTTTTTTTTTGAGAGAGAGAGAGAAAGACAGGAAGGGAGAGAGGATGAGAAGCATGAACTTGTAGGTGCATTCACTTTCGTTATCCATTGAGCTTCTCATATGTGCCTTGACCGGGGTGGAGCCAGTGACCCCTTGCTCAAGCCAGTGACCTTGCGCTCAAACTGGCGAGCTTTGGGATTCTGTGGACGATCCCCCTGTTCAAGCCGGTGACCCTGCACTGACAAGCCTGTGCTCAGAGCCAGCGACCTTGGGGCTTCCAACTAGTGACTTCAGCGTCCCAGGTCAACGCTCTGTCCACTGAGCCATACCACGATTATTTTGAAGACTCAGTTGGAATTTATAAAAAGTTCCTAGAGTTGAAGATATGTGACTCCCCTCTCTCCATTCCCTCTCCATTAGTTCTTCTTTCTTTGTCTTCTTCTCTCACATTTATTGTGGACAGGAGTGGATTGTGGAGAGGAAGGGACAGAAGAATGAAATCACTGGTCAGAGAGAAGGGCCATCTTCCTTGTCCACCTGCTACTCATACACTGCTGCTTCTCTGAGTTGTTTTTTATGATTATGTTTTTAATTCTCATCCCTGCCATCTGAGAACTTTCTGGATGCTTTCCTCAAGTCATCATGGGTTGGCCACCAACTCAAACTTTTATTTCCTTTGATTCACAGTGTTGGGCCATGGCCAGCTCCCTCCGATGACCACCACTCCTTAGGTCAGCACTCAAACTCCACCACTCCTTTTGAATTCTGATATCTTTGATCTCTGAGCCAAAAATATCCAAACAAAGATGTCAAATAAACAACCCAAGTGGACACCTTAAGGAACTAGAAAAAGAAGAACAGATCAAGCCCAAAGTTAGCAGAGGACAGGAAATAATAACAATTAGAGCAGAAACAAGTAAAACAGAGACCAGGCAGACCATAGAAAAGATCAGTGAAACCAAGAGCTGCTTTTTTAAAAAGATCAACAAAATGGACAAAGCTTTAGCCCCACACTGACTATGAAAAAGAGAGAGAGAGGACTCTAATAAAATCAGAAATCAAAGAGGAGACGTCAGAACTGATACCACAGAAATATACAGGATCGTGAGAGACTGTTATAAAATATACCTCACCAAATTGGGCCTCTGAGTAGGAATCGGTCAACTCCTAGAAATATACAACCTGCCAAGACTGAATCAGGAAGAAATAGAAAAACTGAACAGACCACTAACAAGTCAGGAGACAGAAGCAGTAATCAATAACTTCTCTACCAAGACAAGCCCAGGACCAGATCATTTCCCAGAAAAACCCTCGTGTACTGTTGGTGAAAACGCACATTGGTGCGGCCACTGTGGAAAACAATATGGAATTTCCTCAAGAAATTAAAAATTAGAACTTCCATTTGATCCTGCCAGTCCACTTCTGGGAAGATATCCAAAGGCAACAAAACCAGGATCTTAAAGCGATCTCTTTACCCTCATGTTCACCATTGTAGTGGCTATTGTAGTGTTTCAATAGCCAACTATGAAAACAATTGGTATTTGTCAATGAATGAAGAACATGTGGTGTAGACACACGGTGGAAAAGTATACAGCCACTAAAGAGAAAGAAAGTTCTGCCGTTTGCAACAATATGGTTAAATGTGGAAGGGCATCATGCTAAGTAAAATCAGCCTGAAACAGAAAGACAAACACTGCGTGATCTCATGTACATGTGAAATCTAAAAAAGTTGAATTCATAAAACCAGAGAGTAGAAAGGTAAGTACTGCTCAGGGTACAAACTTTCAGTTATACGCTGAGTCACTTTCAACGGTCTCATGTATAATACGATGGTTATGCTTTTATAAAATTGTATGGTGTACTTGAAGTTTGCTAAGAGGAGACAGCATAGGTTTCCTCACCACAAGAAAAAAAAAGGCAACCACATGAGGGGACGCTTGCGTTAATTCACTGAATTGTGGTGATCATTTCACAATGGGCATATATTAAATCATTACTTTGCATACCTAAGAAAATCATGTTGTTCAACCTAAATATATACAATTTTTATTTTTCCATCACGACTCTATAAAGATGAAAGAATTAGCCTGACCAGGTGTGGGCACGGTGGATAGAGTGTCAGCCCAGGATGCTGAGGACCCAAGTTTGAAACCCTGAGGTTGTCGGCTTGAGCATGGGCTCACCAACTTGAGTGTGGGTCACCAGCTTGAGCGTGGGATCATAGACATGACCCCACAGTCATGGCTTGAAGCCCAAAGGTCACTGGCTTAAACCCACAGTCACTGGCTTGAGCAAGGGTTCACTGGCTCAGCCGGAGCCCCCAGTCAAGGCACATATGAGAAGCAATCAATTAACAACTAAAGTGTCATAACGATGAGTTGATGCTTCTCATCTCTCTCCCTGTCTGCCTCTGTCCTTGTCTCTCTCTTGCTAAAAAACAACCCACCGGCCCTGGCCGGTTGGCTCAGTGGTAGAGCGTCGGCCTGGCGTGCGGGGAACCCGGGTTCAATTCCCGGCCAGGGCACATAGGAGAGGCGCCCATTTGCTTCTCCACCCCCCACCCCCCCCCTCCTTCCTCTCTGTCTCTCTCTTCCCCTCCTGCAGCCAAGGCTCCATTGGAGCAAAGATGGCCCGGGTGCTGGGGATGGCTCCTTGGCCTCTGCCCCAGGTGCTAGAGTGGCTCTGGTCACAGCAGAGCGACGCCCCGGAGGGGCAGAGCATCGCCTCCTGGTGGGCAGAGCATCGCCCCTGGTGGGCGTGCCGGGTGGATCCCGGTCGGGCGCATGCGGGAGTCTGTCTGACTGTCTCTCCCCGTTTCCAGCTTCAGAAAAAATACAAAAAAAAAAACAAAACAAAAAACCCACAACCCACCATTATTTAAATTAAAAAATTTTAACTTATACTTAAAGTATAAACAAATGTAATCTACAATAAATACGTAAGTACATCAATATAATAAATTACATAACTTATTTTCAATGATTCCATTTCAAACACTGTTATCGACATAGAATACAAAATTTACCATTTCGACCATTTGTAAGCACAATTCAGCGGCATTAAGTATGTTCGCGGTGTTGTACAATCACCCCCATCCACCCCTTTTCCATCACTTTCCATGATCCACAACAGAAACTCTACCCATTGAACGATACCATCTCCTTCCCCATCACCCTCTCTGCCTTGTCCACAGTAACCCCTTCCGCGTTGTACTCTACCCATTCAGCGATACCATCTCCTTCCCCATCACCCTCTCTGCCTTGTCCACAGTAACCCCTTCCGCGTTGTCCCTGTGAATTTGTTTCCTGTAGCTACATCATCGAACTGGAATCATAATGTTGTTGTCCTGCTGTGACTTCCGTTACTCCCATAATGTTGTCAAGGTTCATCCGTGTTGTAGCCTGTTTGTCAGAACAGAATTTCCTTGCTTTCTGAGGCTGAGTAATAGACCACCGTGTGTCTAGACCACGTTTAGTTAACACATTCATCTGTCGCTGGGCACCCAACTAGTGTCTGCCCTTTGGCTGCTGCAGAGAACGCAGCTCTGCCCATCGGGGTGAACTAGCTGGGTCCCCACTTGCAGCCTCTCTGGGAATATACCCGGTGGAGATGCTGGCTTACCAGGGTGTGATTGCACGACGTACATCCCCACCAGCTGTGCACTAGAATTCTCTCCACATCTTTACCATCGCTCACTGATGATTTTCCATTCAAGAGAAAATACCCAGCTCTGGCAAAGTAGCTCAATGGATAGAGCTCATCCCAGTGCACTGAGGTCACAGGTTTGATCCCCCAGTCAGGACACATACAAGAAGCTGCCAACGAGGGCACAACTAAATGGAACAACTTTAGTAAAACAAAGAGTTGATGCTTCTCTTTCTCTCTCTCTCTCTCTCTTTCTCTCTCTCTCTCACACACACAAATCAATGGAAAAATATTTTTGAAAAGAAAATACCCATTCTAATGGGTAACCACTTTTAAAAGGTAAAAAGCACTCATTTCTAGGTCAGTGGTGCAATCTGGACCACCCTAGGGTCCACGTAACCTCACATTCTCACAAGGATTCATGAAAGCAAACTGAGAAAGACGAGGTTTATGTAGGTTAAGTTCAGCTAGAACCATGCATGGCACACACCAGTAGTTGGCACCATGCCCGACACCCAAACCCGGAAGCCATGCAGCTGCACTGAGCATTCTCCTTACTGAACAGGGAAGCTTGGTGGGCAGGGTGGGGTCCAAGCCAGTAGTGCTGACCCCTGCCTGCTTGCTACCCTACTCCCTGCCTGATTCTTTCTCTTTCGTGAATATAGCTTTCTTGATTTTTAAAAATTGCCTGACCTGTGCTGGTGCAGTGGATAAAGCCTCAACCTGGAACGCTGAGGTCACCGGTTCAAAACTCTGGGCTTACCTGGTCAAGGCACATATGGGAGTTGATGTTTCCTGCTCCTCCCTCCTTTCTCTCTCTCTCTCTCTCTCTCTCTCTCTCTCCTCTCTACAATGAATACATTTTTAAAAAATAGAATTAAAAATTTTATCTGCTAATGGCCACCGTAGACCTCCGAACACCAGGAGGCCCTGCGACATCTCTTCCAGGCATTCGGATTTTGCTAGATCGCACGGTCCCTTGGCCCTCACACTCTGAGATCTGGAAGGGGGGGAATGGGAATTTAAGACTTCACTTGGGGATAGAAAAACGGGGTTCCAGAGACTGGTGAGGATTTTACCAATGGACACTCCAAGGTGCTGACGTGGGCCAATGGGACTTAGTGAACTCCAGTGTCTTTTATTGTAACTGTCTGAAAGGAGAGAGAGAAAAAACAACAAAGAAATAAACCCCTCTCCTCACTCACCCCTGAAGGGAATTAGGTTTCTGGGTCCTTCCTGTCAAAAACATCTCCCAAAGCAGAAAGAGACAGCAGTTGGAGGGCCGGCCCCATCCCTGATATATTGGCTCAGAGATCCCTTCCCATTGGCTGAGACTGGGCAGTGTTCTTTCTCCGAGTGCTGCCCACGGATTTGAAAGCTTAGGGGAGACTCGGGGGTGGGGGTGGGGGGGTAATGGAGGGAGACCCAGCTGCTCCCACAGGTGCTCCTGCGGGAAGGCCCCTCTCTCCTCTCAGACGCAGAGCAAGCAATGTCGTAGGCAAATGGCAGGTTTGGAGAGCGCCCCAAACTCCTGGAGACCCTCTGAACCTTCTCCTTCCCACATGGAAATGTGAAGAGCCATCTTCACTGGGTGATCTCCTTTACTTGTCTGGTCTCCTGGACTTGGAGTGCCATTCCCCTGAGCCAAGTGAGGGTCTCAAATTCCCGGGACCCAACCCCGGCCCAAGGCAGCAGAGGTCGGGTCAACGGGAGATGTGCAAGACAGAGTGTGGAGGACACACACACACACACACACACACACACACACGACACACATCACTAGTCGTTTTTGCTCTGTTTCTTCTGACCTGTGCGACAAGCAAAAACAAGTGCCCGTACATATTCACCTGTTCCTTTCCAGTTCTTTATTAATTCATAATGAACAGAAAGAACCTAAGCCCATGCTTTTAATCGAAGCCATGGTTCAGGGTTCATGGGTTCAGCATCCCTGATGACTTGATAGGACGCCACCGTGTTGACTCATGTGGATGGACTGTGCGTACAACAGCAAATGAATTCAATATTGTATTGAATTCATGTACTGACATGCAATATTGTATTAGTGATCATATATATATATATATATGATCATATATATATATTTCTTTTTTTTCTTTTTTTTTTCTTTTTTTGTATTTTTCTGAAGCTGGAAATGGGGAGAGACAGACAGACTCCTGCATGCGCCTGACCGGGATCCACCCAGCACGCCCACCAGGGGGCGACGCTCTGCCCACCAGGGGGCGATGCTCTGCCCCTCCGGGGCGTAGCTCTGTTGCCGACCAGAGCCACTCTAATGCCTGGGGCAGTGGCCAAGGAGCCATCCCCAGCGCCTGGGCCATCTTTGCTCCAATGGAGCCTCGGCTGCAGGAGGGGAAGAGAGAGACAGAGAGGAAGGAGAGGGGGAGGGGTGGAGAAGCAGATGGGTGCTTCTCCTGTGTGCCCTGGCCGGGAATCGAACCTGGGACTTCTGCACGCCAGGCCAACGCTCTACCACTGAGCCAACCGGCCAGGGCCTATATATTTCTTAAGAAGTGATCTCCCTGATAAGTCTAGTCCCCACCTGGCACGACACATAGTTATTACAATTTTATTGACTGTATTCCTTGTGCAGGACTTTATATCTCTGTGACTATTTTTATAACTGGCAATTTGTACTTCTTAATCCTTTCCCCCTTTTTAACCCATTTTTTTTTTCATCCTTTCTTTTTTAATCAGTCAATGACAGTTGAAATTGAATACTTTATTGGTTTCAGGTGTTCAGCATTATGTTTAGACAACCATACCCTTTACCAGGAGATTCCCCCTCCAGAAGTCCATTGCCCACCTGATGTCATCTATTGTTATTCAAATATTATTGACTGTGTTCCCTGGAACACAGTATGGAGATTCCTCAAAAAAAAAATTTAAATGTTATGACCCAGTGACTCCTCTTCTGGGTATTTTATCCGAAGGACTCCAAACCACGACTTCGAAAAGGTTCATGCATTCTTTCTCATTCTTATGCCTTTCCTGGATGGCTTGCTAATGGCCAGTTTCAAATGGCTTCTTTTCCTCTCCCTGTCTATCTGAAACAATAAATCGAAAGAAATCAAGCCCTGGCCAGATAGCTCTGTCCATCGGAGTGTTGTCCTGGAGCATGGAGGTTACTGGTTCGATTACCCAGTCGGGGCACATACAGGCAGCTCGATGTTCCTGCCCTGCCTCTAAACACACAGGCACACACACACAACCCTGCTCATTTAAGTTAAAAATTGTGGATGTCCTCAGTTAATACCTTCTATGCATCTAGTAGCGGCTTTCAGACTAGTCTGCCTCGTTTCTGACTTCAGAAGGGAAGGTTTGACTTGAGTGATTTATGTAGATTGGTTGATTGATTTCAGAGAGAGAGGAAAGGAGAGAGAGAGAGAGAGAGAGAGAAACATTGGTTTGTTGCTCCACTTACTTAAGCACTTATTGGTTGCTTCCTGTATGTGCCCTGACCCGGGATCAAACCCTCAACCTTGGTGCATCAGGACAATGCTCTAACCCACTGAGCTACCTGGCCGATGCCTTATTGACTTATGTTTTCATTTTCTTTTTCGATTAGTTTCCATTCAGTGGAGTTGCTGCCTCTGATCTTACAGCCTTCCGCACACGTCCTCTCATCTCTCTGTTGTGTGGTCTTCCAGGTGCTCGGAGAGCAGTAGTCACACTGAGGGCTTTCTGCTGGGAGAGAGGACTTCATTTACATCAGAATAGTGTGGGTTTTATGTAATTAGAAGCCATCTCTGCACCCCACCCCCTCCCACTAACGATTTACACCTGGATCAGAAGGGAGTCAAAGACTAAATGCAGCAGTTGGGTCTTGGTGGCTTCTGGACCTGGCAGGAGTTATTTCTGACCTTTCGGAGGGGGTGGAGGGGTGAGAAGAGAACCCTCAACCAGAACGCCCAGGGACAGACCTTCAGGCGGCTGAGGTTGACGAGTCTCAGGCTGGGGAGGGAACGGAGTTGACTTTTTCTCTGAGGTCTCCTGCATGGGGACACTTGTACCAGATTAGAAGTCTGAGTGGTAAGTGATGTGTCCTTTCTTTATTTGTGACAGAGACAGAGAGAGGGACAGATAGGGACAGACAGACAGAAAGAGAGAGAGAGAGGAGAAGCATCAATTCTTTTTTTTTAATAAATAAATTTTTATTAATTTTAATGGGGTGACATCAATAAATCAGGGTACATATATTCAAAGAAAACATGTCCAGATTATCTTGTCATTCAATTATGTTGCATACTCATCATCCAAAGTCAGATGTCCTCCGTCACCTTCTATCTAGTTTTCTTTGTGCCCCTCCCCCTCTCCCCCTCTCCCTCCTTCCCTCTCCCCCCCCCCGCCCCCCCTATTCACCACACTCTTGTCCATGTCTCTTAGTCTCGTTTTTATGTCCCACCAATGTGTGGAATCCTGCAGTTCTTGTTTTTTTCTGATTTACTTATTTCAGTCCGTATAATGTTATCAAGATCCCACCATTTTGTTGTAAGTGATCCGATGTCATCATTTCTTATGGCTGAATAGCATACCATGGTGTATATGTGCCACATCTTCTTTGTCCAGTCTTCTATTTTTTTTTTACAGTAATTAAAGCCTTTAAGCAAACTCTTGGCCAATACAGCAAGAATCCAAAAAAGAGTAGTGTCCTTAACATGTTCACCAAGTCCACCCAACACTGTTGTCCATGTCTCTGAGTCTCATTTTTATGTCCCACCTATGTATGGAATCATATTGATTTTAGTTTTTTCTGATTTAGTTTATCAAGGTCCTTAGTTTATCAAGGTCCATCCATGTTGTTGTAAAAGATCCGACGTCATCATTTCTTATGGCTGAGTAGTATTCCATAGTATATATATACCAAAGCTTTTTAATCCACTCGTCCTCTGACGGACACTTGGGCTGTTTCCAGATCTTTACTATTGTGAACAATGCTGCCATAAACATTGGGTTGCATTTCTTCTTTTCAAACAGTGCTATGGTGTTCTTGGGGTATATTCCTAACAGTGGTATAGCTGGGTCAAAAGGCAGTTTGATTTTTAATTTCTTGAGGAATCTCCATACTGTTTTCCACAGTGGCTGCACCAGACTGCATTCCCACCAGCAGTGCAGGAGGGTTCCCTTTTCTCCACATCCTCGCCAGCACTTATTCTGTGTTGTTTTGTTGATGAGCGCCATTCTGGCTGGTGTGAGGTGATATCTCATTGTGGTTTTAATTTGCATTTCTTTAATGATTAGTGATGTTGAGCATTTTTTCATATGCCTATTGGCCATCTATATGTCCTCTTTGGAGAAGTGTCTCTTCATTTCTTTTGCCCATTTTTGGATTGGATTGTTTGTCTTCCTGTATTAAGTTTTACAAGTTCTTTATAAATTTTGGTTATTAACCCCTTATCAGACGCATTGTCAAATATATTCTCCCATTGTGTAGTTTGTCTTTCTTTTTATTCTGTTCTTATTGTCTTTAGCTGTGCAGAAGCTTTTTAGTTTGATAAAGTCCCATTTGTTTATCCTGTCTTTTGTTTCACTTGCCTGTGGAGACAAATCGGCAAATATATTGCTGTGACAGATGTCAGAGAGCTTACTGCCTATGTTTTCTTCAAGATGCTTATGGTTTTACAGCTTACATTTAAGTCTTTTATCCATTTTGAGTTTATTTTTGTGGATGGTGTAAGTTGGTCTAGTTTCATTTTTTTGCAGGTAGCTGTCCAATTTTCCCAACAACATTTGTTGAAGAGGCTGTCTTTACTCCAATGTATGCTCTTACCTCCTTTGTCAAATATCAGTTGTCCATAAAAGTGTAGGTTTATTTCTGGGTTCTCAGTCTGTTCCATTGATCTATATGCCTGTTCTTATGCCAGTATCAGGCTGTTTTGAGTACAATGGCCTTGTAATATAACTTGATATCCAGAAGTGTGATACCTCCTGCTTTATTCTTCCTTTTCAAGATTGCTGAGGCTGTGTTCTCTTTTGGTTCCATATAAACTTTTGGAATATGTGTTCTATATCTTTGAAGTAAGTCATTGGTATTTTAATCGGTATTGCATTGAATTTATAAATTGCTTTGGGTAATATAGACATTTTAATGATGTTTATTCTTCCTAACCATGAGCACGGTATATGCCTCCACTTGTTTATATCTTCCCTGATTTCTTTTATCAATGCTTTATAATTTTCCGAGTATAAGTCTTTAATCTCCCTGGTTAAATTTATTTCTAGGTACTTTATTTTTTTGGTTGCAATGGTAAAGGGGATTGATTCCTTAATTTCTCTTTCTGATGTTCATTGTCAGTGTATAAAAATGCCTCTGATTTCTGAGTATTGATTTTATATCCTGCCACCTTGCTGAATTCATTTATCAGGTCTAGTAGTTTTTTTACTGCGACTTAAGGATTTTCTATATACAATATCATATCATCTGCAAATAATAATAGTTTTACTTCTTCTTTTCCAATTTGGATGCCTTTTATTTCTTTTTCTTGTCTGATTGCTGTGGCTAGGACTTCCAGAACTATGTTGAATAAGAGTGGTGAAAGGGGGCACCCCTGCCTTGTTCCTGATCTTAAGGGGATTGCTTTTAATTTTTGCCCATTGAGTATGATGTTGGCTGTGGGTTTGTCATAGATGGCCTTTATCATGTTGAGGTATGTTCCCTGTATTCCCACTTTGTTGAGAGTTTTGACCATGAATGGGTGCTGGATTTTATCAAATGCTTTTTCTGCATCTATTGAAATTATCATGTGGTTTTTCTCCTTCCTTTTGTTTATGTGATGAATCACATTGATTGATTTGCAAATATTGTAACAGCCTTGCCTCCCCAGAATAAATCCCACTTGATCATGGTGTATGATTTTTTTCATATATTGCTGGATCCAGTTTGCTAATATTTTGTTGAGGATTTTAGCATCTAAATTCATCAGGGATATTGGCCTATAATTTTATTTTTTTGTGTTGTCTTTGCCTGGTTTTGGAATCAGAATTATGCTTGCCTCATAAAAGGAGCTTGGAAGTCTTCCTTCCTCTTGAATTTTTTGAAATAGCTTAAGAAAGATAGGAGTTATTTCTTCTTTGAATATTTGGTAGAATTCACTTGTGAAGCCATCAGGCCCAGGACTTTCCTTTTTGGGGAGTTTTTTGATAACTATTTCAATCTCATTTGTTGTAATTGGTCTGTTTAGGTTTTCTGATTTTTCCAGATTAATTTTTGGAAGATTATATGTTTCAAGGAATTTGTCCATTTCATCTAGGTTGTCTAGTTTTTTGGCGTACAGTTCTTCATAGTATTTTCTTACAATATTTTGTATTTCTGTTGTGTCAGTTGTTATTTCTCCACTCTCGTTTCTAATTTTATTTATTTGAGTCCTCTCTCTTTTTTTCTTGGTGAGTCTGGTTAAATCGATCTTGTTTACCTTTTCAAAGAACAAGCTCCTGGTTTCATTGATCCTCTGTATTGTTTCTTTAGCCTCTATGTCATTTATTTCTGCTCTGATCTTTATTATTTCCTTCCTTCTACTAGCTCTGGGCTTTACTTGCTATTCTTTTTCTAGTTCTTTTAGATGTAGGGTCAAGTTGTTTATTTGAGCTTTTTCTAGCTTCTTGAGGTATGCCTATAGTGCTATAAACTTCCCTCTCAGGACTGCTTTTGCTGTGTCCCATAAATTTTGAGTTGATGTATGCTCATTATCATTTGTTTCTAGGAATTTTTAAATTTCTTCTTTGATCTCATTGTTTACCCATTCGTTATTTAATAACATGCTATTTAGTTTTCAAGTGTTTGAGTATTTTTCAGTTTTTCTGTTGTGGTTGATTTCTAGTTTAATGCCATTGTGATCAGAGAAAGTGCTCGATATAATTTCAATCTTCTTAAATTTGTTGAGACCGCTTTTGTGCCCTAACATGTGGTCTATTCTAGAGAATGTACCATGAGCACTTGAAAAGAATGTATATTCTGCTGCTTTAGGGTGAAAGGTTCTGAAGATATCTATTAAATCGAGTTGATCTAATATGTCCTTTAAGTCTGCTGTTTCTTTGTTAATTTTCTTTCTTGAGGATCTATCTAATGATGTTAATGGGGTATTGAAATTCCCTACTATTATAGTATTGCTGTTGATCTTGCCCTTTAAATCCATCAAAGTCTGCTTTATATATTTAGGTGCTCCTATATTAGGTGCGTAGATATTTATAATGGTTATATCTTCCTTTTGGATTGCTCCCTTTATCATTATGTAGTGACCTTCTTTATCTCTAACTATAGCTTTTGTTTTAAAGTCCATTTTGTCTGATATAAGTATTGCTACCCCAGCTTTTTTTTCATTTCCATTTGCGTGAAATATTTTTTTTTCCATCCTTTTATCTTCAGTCTATGTGCATCTTTTGATTTAAGGTGTGTCTCTTGTAGACAGCATATGTATGTGTCCTGTTTTCTTATCCATGCAACTACCCTATGTCTTTTGATCGGATCTTTTTTTTTTTTTGAATTTTTTTACTTTTATTAATTTTTAGAGAGGAGAGAGAATGAGAGAGAGAGAGAGAAGGGGGAGGGAGGAGCAGGAAGCATCAACTCCCATATGTGCCTTGACCAGGCAAGCCCAGGGTTTTGAACCGGCGACCTCAGCATTCCAGGTTGACGCTTTATCCACTGTGCCACCACAGGTCAGACTTGATCGGATCATTTAATCCATTGACATTTAAGGTTATTATTGATATGTAATTGTTTATTGCCATTTTATTCTTTAAAACTGTATTCCTCTTTTGCTATATTCTTTGATCTGTTTACAACAGGTCCCTTAGCATTTCTTGCAGCCTTGGTTTGGTTGTAGTGAATTCCTTGAGGTTTTTTTTGTTTGTTTGTTTGTTTGTTTGTTTGTTTTTTGTCTGTAAAGCTTTTTATTTCTCCTTCAATTTTAAATGATAGCCTTGCTGGATAAAGTAGTCTTGGTTGTAGGCTCTTGTTCTGCATTACTTTGACTATTTCTTGCCATTCCCTTCTGGCCTCAAGTGTTTCTGTTGAGAAGTCAGAAGTCATCCTTATGGGGGCTCCTTTGTAGGTGATAGTCTTTTTTTGTCTAGCAGCTTTTAATATTTTCTCTTTATCACTTAGCTTTGGTATTTTAATTATGGTGTGTCTTGGTGTTGATTTCTTTGGGTTTCTCCTTAATGGAGTTCTCTGTGCTTCCTGAACATGTGAGATGTTTTCCTGCCTTAATTGAGGGAAGTTTTCAGCTATGATATGCTTGAACAAAGTCTCTATCCCTTGTTCTTTCTTTTCTTCTTCAGGAACCCCTATGATGCGGATGTTATTTCTCTTCATGTTGTCACAGAGCTCTCTTAGAGTTTTTTCAGAGTTTTTGAGTCTCTTTTCTTTTTTCTGCTCTGCTTCCATGCCTTTATTTATCATGTCCTCTAACTCGTTGATTTGATTCTCTGCTTCATCCATCCTACTTTTAATTCCTTCCATTGTGTTCTTTATTTCAGATACTGTATCTCTCATTTCTGACTGATTCTTTTTTTATTATTTCAATGTCCTTTTTTATATTTGCTATTTCTTTATTTAGGTGTTTGTAATGACCATCTATTGTTGTTCTAATATCTTTGAGCATCCTAACAATTGTTATTTTAAACTCTGCATCTGGTAATTTGGTTATATCTGATTCATTTAGGTCCTTTTCTGGGGATTTCTCTTGGTTCATTTGTGTTGCATTTCTTTGCCTTCACATTTTCTCTGTGTAAAGGAAGGTTTTGGTCACTGGAGTCCACTGGGTATGGCCTCTGTTCCCTAGATATGGTCTGTCTGCAGGCCCGCCACCCCCTCTTCTTTTGCTGCCTAGGGCTTTTGGGTTTGGGTGTTGCCGGTGCCTGCCCACTGGGGCTGTTGCTGTGGTTTCCACCTCTCCTTCATGGGAGTGGCTCAAAGCATCAATTCTTTGTTGCAGTACCTTAGTTGTTCATTGATTGCTTTCTCATATGTGCCTTGGGGGGGGGGGGCTACAGCAGACCGAGTGACCCCTTGCTCAAGCCAGTGACCATGGGGTCATGTCTATGATCCCACACTCAAGCCAGTGACCCTGAACTCAAGCTGGTGAGCCCCTGCTCAAGCCAGATGAGCCCACACTTAAAAGTTTTATAGCTGTATAAAAATGGCGCCAGCTAAAGTATACAGGTTGACAAGTTTGGGCACAGATGAGCACTTGTGAAACCATCACCACCATTAAGGCAACAATAATTAGACATCTCTATGGCCTCCGAAAGATCCTTGGAGTCTTTTTGTGCTTGGGGTATATGTACACACTTAACATGGGATCTACCTGTTAGAATTAATCAGAGTCTGTAAAGACCAGTGTAACAGGCTTCATTGAAAAGAAACCTGCCAGGCTGGCTAGCAAGGGGAGTCACACCTGGGACCTGGTTTTAAGGGTTTGGGGGAGAAGGAGTGAGATGTGTCTTGGGCATCATTTAATTGGCTGCTGGAAAAAGGATTGTCTTTTATTGTAGTTTGCCAGGACTTCTCGGCTTGTGACATCAGACATTCCTCTGTAGTTGGTCATCTACTGCAAGCCCTGAAACAGACTTACTAACAGGGTTAAAGAAACGAAACCTAAGACTACCCTCTTTGCAACATTTTAAGGAACAACACAGTCTTGTCGACAGGAGGGGGTGGGGGCAGGGGGGTATCAGCCGCACCTTGCTGCGCATTAGACCTCCCCAGCATGTGCCTTCTGCAGGTGCCGCGAAACAGACAGACAAGGCATGTGGCTCAGCCTATAAATGAAGCAAAGCTGAAAGACAGGATGCCCAGGGATGTCAGCCGGTCCCCAAAGGACAAATGCCTGCTGCCATTTCCATGTGGCACCCCGAAAGGGTCCACTTCCCAGAAGAAGCTGGGAAATCCAGTGATGGTTAGTTACCGGGACCAGGGAGAAGCAGGACGCACTGGGCGCCTCCCGTGTTCACTGCAGGAATTTTCTTAGGTCCTTTCTGGTCTCCTTGGAAGCTCCCCACTTTCTTGACCCAAGAGATTTCAGTTTTTTCTTTTTTTAAAAAAAATTAAGATTTTACTTATTGATTTGAGAGAGAAAGAGAGAGGAAGGGACAGGGAGAGGGAAGCATCAACTCATAGTTGCTTTCTTGTATGTGCCTTGACTGGGCAAGACTTAGGCTTTGAATCTGCAACTTCAGCATTCCAGGTTGATACCTCATCCACTGCGCCACCAAAGGCCAGGCGATTTCAGTTTTTTGCTTTTGTTTTTGTTTTTTTGTATTTTTCCAAAGTTAGAAGCAGGGAAGCAGAGAGAAAGACTTTCACATGCCCCAGACCGGGATCCACCCCGCATGCCCACTAGGGGGTGATGCCCGCCCTATCTGGGGTGTTTCTCCATTGCTCAGCAACTGAGCTATTCTTAGTGCCTGAGGCCAAGGCCATGGAGCCATCCTCAGCGCCTGGGCCAACTTTGCTCCAATGGACCCTTGGCTGTGGGAGGGGAAGAAAGAGACAGAGAGAAAGGAGAGGGGCAAGGGTGGAGAAGCAGATGGGTGCTTCTCCTGTGTGCCCTGACCGGGAATCAAACCTAGCACATCCACACGCCAGGCGGATGCTCTACCACTGAGCCAACTGGCCAGGGCCTCACAAAAAAACTCACAAACAAACAAAAAAACTTCCAGCTGAATTTCTTTATTCTTGTGTTTTCTCTCTCAAGGGCTTCTGCACCCACACTTCAGTGGCCAGTGCCCCTTACCTCTTTCCAGTCTTCTTGGCTCAATCCGATGGACCCTTCAAGTCTCATGTATGTCATTCTTTTTCCTGGTGTCACTTTGCTTCTTCTATTCTGCGTGTCATCTCATGGTCCCTGGTAGGGTCCCTTCTCCTACTCAATATATCTAATACTGATCACCTTTGACTCCTCATTATTCACAGAGTCCATATTTGCAAATTCACCTACTGGCTAACATGTATCTGGAACCCTCAAAGTTAACAGTTGGGTATTTTCTCGGGTCATTCTCTAACAGGCCTGGAGTGGTGGAAAATTCCAGCTGCCCGAGCATGTCCCCAGCTGAGGTGGCCACCGCATTCTATCTCACAGTCTCTCTATGCATGTCCTTCCACGCAAATGTGTTGGGTGCTGTGATTTTGCGTTCCTGTGCTTGTTCTTGGGGGCCTCACTGTTTCACGTGGCCTCCATGTGTCACACTGATGTGGGGTCTGGTGCCCTGAGTGTGCAAAGGCTGTGATGGGGTTTACTGGAGAAAGACGCATATGAGACAGACTTCCCTCAGGCATGCGTGAGCACGCTCTTGGCCCTAAATTCAATGTTAACAATGCAACAATATACATTAAATAAGGTGTCTTTATTACTTTTTCTTTTTATTGAATTTGTTGGGGGTGATACCAGTTAACAAAGTTAGACAGGTTTCAGGCTCACAATTCTACAACATATCACTGTATACTGTGTTCTGTGTTTGCCATCCCCCCACCCCCGTCAAGTCTCTATCCATCAACATTTATTATTTTTTTATTGTATTTTTTTTCTGAAGTGAGAAGCAGGTAGGTGAGACAGACTCTCACATGCGCCCTACCAGGATCCACCCAGCATGCCCACCAGGGGGCAATGCTCTGCCCATCTGGGGAGTTGCTCTGTTGTGGCCAGAGCCATTCTAGCGCCCGAAGCAGAGTCCATGGAGCCGTCCTTAGTGCCTGGGCCAACTTTGCTCCAGTGGAACCTTGGCTGCGGGAGGGGAAGAGAGAGATAGAGAGGAAGAATAGGGGGAAAGGGGAAGAAGCAGATGGACACTTCTCCTGTGTGCTCTGACCGAGAATTGAACCCAGAACTTCCACATGCCTAGCTGACACTCTACCACTAAGCCAACTTACCAGGGCTATTTCTTTCTTTCTGTGGCTGAGTAATATTTCCCTTTGTGGTGTGCGTGTGTCTCTCTCACACATTTTCTTTATCCGTCTGTCCACAAACATTCAGAGTGTCCACATCTTGGCTATGCGAGCAATGTAGCAGATCTTAATTCTGTGGGCTGGTCAGTGGCCCACACCATGAGGACTGAAACCAACACGACTTTAAAATCCTCTCTCTTCTTTACTTATTTTCTCTGTTTATTTCTCCTCCCCTCCCCTATGTCTTTGATGTAACTTATTCACTTCAATGTTCCTTTTTATTCACACATAGGGTAAACCCCCTGAATTCTGAGTGAAGCCCTGCCTTAAATCTATAGAATTTGCTAGAACAGGAATCACTCTTTCAGTTAAGGGGGACAAATTCGGGCAGAGGTGGAATCTATACAGGGTTGCCAGATAAAATGCCGGCTGTCCAGTGATGTCAGAATTATCAGTGGCTTATCTGAAATTCTTTCATACACACACCAAATATCATCTGTCATTTTTCTGAAATCCAAATTTAACTGGGATCGGCACCATCTGGAATTAAATTTCAGATCAACACAAGTAATTTTTTTTTTTTTACTGCATCGATGTCCTAAATATTTGTTTATGTGTAGTTTCATTTCCACTGGATTTGGCATCATCTAGAATTACATTTGAGATAAACAGAGAACTTACTTTTTATTTATTTTTAATTTTTTTATTAGATTCCTTGGGGTGACATTGGTTAGTAAAATTATATAGATTTTGGTTGTACAATTCTATGACCCATTGTCTGTATTGCATTGTGTGTTCACTACCCCAAGTCCCTTTAAAAACCTTAAATATGTTATCTTGAAGTGCATTTCCTCCCTCCCTATCATTTTTCACTGACGTGAGACTCACGCAACACACAATTAACCATGTCAATGTATACATATTTCCCCATGGATAAGATGTACATTTTTTCCGAAAAATTGGGGGGTCTAAAAACTGGGTGCCTCTTATACAGTGGTTGTAGGTTTTTTTACTTGCATTTCCCACTTTTTTGTGCTTGTTTTTGCGCTAATTGTCAAAGACAGTGATTTGTCCTCAGACACAAAGGAGGACAAGCTCACGAATAGGAGTTTTAACAGCGATGAGGAGTTGTATGAATTTTGTGATCAGTAAAACTTGAGTTTAATCACTTGATGTCATACCCTTTTTTTTCAAATGTTGGCCCCCAAATTAAGGTGCCTCTTCTGCATGAGAGCGTCTTCTACAGGAGGCAGTATGGTAACTTCAGTGGCATTCGGTGGGTTCACTGCGTTGCGTGCCCCTCCCCTTGACTTCTCAACTGTTTTTTTTCATCACCCCAGATGCATGAAGCCATCCCTCAGCTGGGCTGGTGTTGAGGATGGTTCAATGACTTCCGTCCATCTCAAAGAGGCACACAAAGAATGTGCATATGATAGGGAATGCCTCTTCTTGCCTCTGTTTCTCCAATGTCTGACATTTAAAAAAAAATTGCACACACAGTTGTGTGGATAAGAGCCCCCACCCCCACCCTGCCGTCGAGTGTCTTGCACAAACTTAGTAGGTGCAACTGCCCCTGGACCTGCATGTTCGGTGCTTGTCTGTGGCTGGGAGACTGCTGGAGGCTTCCACCAGCATCCCCACAAACATGCAAGTATCTGTAGTGTGAGCCCTGACCACCACAAGCGCCCAAAGCTGTGTTTCACAGAAACTCCCTCCACACCTCCCCCCACACTTCACGCCCCCCAACCCACCCCCAGCCAAACGCCAAGTCCCGAGCCAGGCCCCCTTCCCCTACAGCCTCTCCGCCCCAGGGTGCCTTTGTTTTGGAGAGTTCGGTTGATTTCCATCAACAACCTTTCTGGCTTCTTGTTTTTGTTTTTGTTTTCTTTTACTGCTATTCCAATTCTCACCCTTAGGTTTTAAATTCACCAATAAAGAGAGAGCCCATGAAACCCTGGGCTCGACCCCCCATAAAAACAGAACTCTAGGTCCAGGTCTCTCTCTCTCTCTCTCCCCCTCCTGCACCTTGCCACTCCGGGGCTGGTGAGTAGCAAGCTCATGTTCCCTTCCGTTTCCTGGTCACAGGACTTTTTTTGTTTTGGTTTGGTTGTTAAGATTTTATTGATTGATTTTTTATAGAGAGAGCAGGTAGGTGGGGAGCGAGAAGTGCCTTGCTTGCCTGTCATAGGTGCTTTGACCTGGCAAGGGCAAGCCAGGGGTTTGGAACAGGCAATCTCAGCGTGTACCCGGACCAGGTGGGAAGGGCATCTTGTAATGGGAGTAAGAAGCCCCCCAGGGTAAGCCCTGGCTGCTCGGGGCTGTGGGTGGGGACCCAGGGTCCGGAGGGGACTGCAATGGAAGTGTGCTGAGACGGTGGAATTTCAATGTTCTCACACACAGAAGTGTGTGTACAGGAAGTGGTGGGTGTGTCAGCTACCCAGACGGGGAACTTGGTTCACAACTGCAGGGAGCTGTTCTGGTGCTTTAGGAAAATCAGGATTCTTTTCATCGCAGTTTTGGGATCTAATGTTATATATGAATATATACAATATCTAACAGTGCTTTTATATATACCAAACTTTATATATATACTATATGGTGTTTAATATATCCACTTATACATAATGTGTTTTATATATGATATATAACAGGTAATGTTTTATATATAATATAGAATACAGTTTAGAACATAATATATCATGTTTTCATATAGTATACAGAAAATATAGAAAATAAATATATTGTATTATATGTAGTGTTTTATATCATAATATATAATATAGCTTTTATCTATATATCAAATTAGGTCAGGTGGCTTAATCATGTCATTCAAGTGTACCCTTCTATATAGCCTTACATTTTTTGTTTGTTTGTCCCCTTAGCTATTGGGATGTGCATTTAAATCCCCAATTAATCACCCTTTTAGTTCTATTTTCACTTTATTTATATATTTTTTTTATTTTTATTTTTTTATTTTTTTCATTTTTCTGAAGCTGGAAACAGGGAGAGACAGTCAGACAGACTCCCGCATGCGCCCGACCGGGATCCACCTGGCACGCCCACCATGGGGCCATGCTCTGCCCACCAGGGGCGACGCCCTGCCCATCCTGGGCGTCGCCATGTTGCGACCAGAGCCACTGTAGCGCCTGAGGCAGAGGCCACAGAGCCATCCCCAGCGCCCGGGCCATCTTTGCTCCAATGGAGCCTTGGCTGTGGGAGGGGAAGAGAGAGACAGAGAGGAAAGCGCGGCAGAGGGGTGGAGAAGCAAATGGACGCTTCTCCTGTGTGCCCTGGCCGGGAATCGAACCCGGGTCCTCCACACGCTAGGCTGACGCTCTACCGCTGAGCCAACCGGCCAGGGCTTTATTTATATTTTAAAGCTATACTGTTATTACTTGACTTTGAAGGGATCCAAAATGCTGCCACCCGAAGCTGCCCTGTTTTGGGATTTTGATTTCAGCTGTTTGCTAAGAAAGGAGACTCAGGAAGAATACTTCCACCCCCACCCCCCCACCCTTTCCTGCCATAGAGGTTCAGACAGAGAAAGCTGCTTCAGGAAGAAGAGCTCAGGATGCTGCCTTAGCCTCCTTTGAATGAAAACTAGAGGACTTCAGACAGGTGCCTGTGGGCTGGACAGTCCGTGTCCCACAATTTCTGATCCCCCCAAAGGCTTCAGACAGGTGCCTGTGGGCTGGATAGCCTCTGTGTTCCACAGTTTCTGGTCCCCCCGGGGGGCATTTTCCTGCACAGTATGTTCCCCTCTTCCCTCAACTACCTGTAAATTGCCTGTTCTCACTTCTGAATCTAACCCCTACTTTGCCCCTTTTCTCCCTT
This sequence comes from Saccopteryx leptura, assembly GCF_036850995.1. NCBI lineage: Eukaryota > Metazoa > Chordata > Mammalia > Chiroptera > Emballonuridae > Saccopteryx > Saccopteryx leptura. The sequence goes on along the minus strand of NC_089505.1, from coordinate 81,093,731 downwards.
GTCCAGAATGTCTTACACACCCAATGTTGTCTCACTTTTATCAGAATTTTCTGCCCGTGCACACGTATTAAACTTTGATTTTTCTCCCATTAATCTGTCTCTCAGCCCAGCCAGAAGGCAGAAGCTGGGAGAAAAAATATTAATACATTTTTTTAGCCCCCATACTGATCTGATTACAAAAATGTCCTCTGCGTTTTGTGATCACTGCCTTTGCATCTGCTTGGATCATGATATAACGACACCTGTTTTCTTCTGGGTAGGGTGGGCGTGCTGTATTTTTCTTCATTCGTAGACTTTAAGTGGTTTGTACTTTGATACCTGAAAGTGAACCTTTTATTTTTAATCCAATTTGACAATGTCCCTGGGTTAGTGTTTAGCCCATTTATAAAGTTGCTGACACATTTAGATAGTGTTGGTGACATATATCTCTCTGTTCGTGAATGTTCTAAGCTTGAAAAAATAATTTTAAAATGTTCAACTTGAGCCCTAGCCCGGGTGTCTTAGCTGGTTAGAACATTATTTTAATACTCCAAGCTTGTGGGTTTGATCCCAGGTCAGGGCACTACGATAATCAATCCATCAATGAGCCTGACCAGGTGATGGAGCAGTGGATAGAGCATTCGACTGGGATGTAGAGGACCCAGGTTCAAGACCCTGAGGTCACCGGCTTGAGTACAGGGTCACTGGCTTGAGCGTGAGATCATAGACATGATCCCATGGTTGATGGCTTGAGCAAGGGGTCATTCACTCTGCTGTGCCCCTCCCCCATCAAGGCACATATGAGAAAGCAATCAATGAATAACTAAGGTGCCACAATGAAGAATTGATGCTCCTCATCTCTCTCCCTTCCTGTCTGTCTGTCCCTCTCTCTGACTCTGTCTCTGTCACAAAAAACAAAACAAAAAATCAATCAATGAATGAATAGATAAGCGAACAACATATTGATGTTTCTTTCTTTCTCTCTCTTCCTTCTCTCTCTCTCTCAAATCAATCAAAAAATTTTAAAAATAAAAATGTTCCGCTTTATTGAAGTATGATTAACAAATAAAAATTGTAGATATTGAACTTGTGTAACATGATCTTTTTGGTAGAAGCTTTTTTGTTAACTAATATATTTTTTATAGTCTGTCTTACAAAGTTTAAGCCCAAAGGCTTTCTATTCTCAGTATGCTAGCTCATACTTTGAACACTACAATATTCCCGCTGTGTGTCACTGTTTGCATGGAGCTGGGTGGGTGCCCGTGACGTGTCTTTGATGGAGTCTGTTGAATTGTATACCATTTGGCTGTTTTGTTTTGTTTGTTTTTTCACCTTTTTTAAAAATTAAAAATCAGTTGTTAGCGTATGTCTTACTTTTATTAGTAAGTTCTACAGTTATACATTTCAACATGGCGGTTTGCTATATGCAGACATTGGGAAACCCCTCCTCCCAAGTCAAATTTATTAACACATGCAGCTCCTCGTCTCTCCGGGCACCTTTGTGTCTGTGAGAGATGAGAATCCTTAACATCTGCCCTCAGCAACTTTCAAGTACAAAACCCGCGATTATTAACTGCAGTCATCATGCTGTGTGTTAGATCTCTAGAAAGTATTTGTTTCTTTTTTTATTATGATTATTTTTATTAATTGAATTTGTTGTGATGACATTGGTCCACAAAACCATGCAGGTGTTGTGCACATCTCAATAGACCACCATCTGTATACTGCTTGGGCACCCTTTACCCCAAGCAAAGTCTCTTTTGTCTTCATTTTCCCCCCTTTGCCCACCTCCACCTACCCCACCTCCTTTTCCTCTGGCTGTCACCACACACTGTTGTCTATATCTATGTGTTATGTATGTTTTTTCGGCTAATCACTTCACCTTCTTTCATTTAATCCCCTCCTCCTCTGACAACTATCTATCTGTCCATCTTCTAGCTGGATTTAGGTTCCCTTTTACCAACATCACCCCAATTCCCCCAGCCTCTGGCAACTCTAATTTAATTTCATAAAAACATTTTTATTTTGGCCCTGGCCGGTTGGCTCAGTGGTAGAGCGTCAGCCCGGCGTGTGGATGTCTCAGGTTCAATTCCTGGCCAGGGCACACAGGAGAAGTGCTCATCTGCTTCTCCACCCTCCTCCCTCTCCTTTCTCTCTCTCTCTCTCTTTCTCTCTCTCTTTTCTTCCCACAGCCATGGCTCAATTGGTTCTAGTGCATTGGCCCCAGACTCTGAGAATGGCTCCATGGAGCCTCTGCCTCAGGCACTAAAAGTACCTCAGTTATGAACATGGCCCCAGATTGTCGGGAGCCGATCAACGACTGCTGGCTGACAAGGTCACAGCAGGAGAAGACCCACAACTGCTAGCTGACAAGGTTACAGCAGGAGAAGACCCACAACTGCTGGCTGACAAGGTCACAGCAGAAGAAGATCAAAAACTGCTGATTGACAAAGTCACTGCAGTGAAGACCAATGGCTACGGGGTGACAAAGTCACCGCAAAGGAAAGGCACAATGATACTTCCCCCTTTAATCTTTTGAATTAATCTGGCCTTATATTCCCTCCTTTTCTGGGTGTGTGCTATTATTTATGGCACAGGGATAATAGTACCGTGCTTTCCCTGTAGATTTGTAGTAATTTCTTTGGAAATGAGACAGAAGGTGTAAGTTGCAAAGAAAAGCCTGTAAGCCCCTTGAACTGGGCTCATAAACATAAGAGGCTGGCCATGATATCCCTCATAAAGGGTTAAGTTTGTAGGAGAATTTCTTCTTATTAATCATGTTAGAAAGAATAAAGTTAGAACTTAACTAGTGTATAAATATAGTTAATAAATAAAGTTTAACTAGACATTAGAATCTTAGGTAAGGTGTAGTAGAGTGGCCTGTTGCGTGGCCTTAGATAGGAGTGCAGCTGGCAAGTAAAGAATGTTTTGTTAAAAGACTTGTTTTGTCACTGAAGGCAGTTGCTGGGCTTTTCTCAGTAAAACATTCTCATGAGATTTTTGTATTTTCCAAGAATAAGGAGAGGAATGTGGTGGGATTCATAGCAGCAATAGCAATTAATGCCTTCTGATATTATGTTGCTACTAGCTATCTTGCAGGTGCACTCTATGTATCTTTAAGTAAAAGTTACTCTTAATACTATGTTAGTTTCTTAAATAGCAAGCCTTTTGTAGTCTTGTGAAAAAAGAATTAGGACACTACATGAACTCAAGGCTATTTGCCTGAGCAAGCGGTGGTCCTTTGCTAGTCCTTGATGATTTCATCTGCTATCTCTTTCTGCGCCCTTGACTCACAACAGTAAAATAGAGTTATTAATTAGTACTAATCTTTTAGAAGTTTGTACCGATATTGTTATTACTATTCAAGTTATTGTATAACTGTACTTTGAATGACTTACCACCTGACTTGTAGCTTATAGATATGAATTAACTGTTATCTGGAAATATGTAACCATAGTGAAACTAAAACAATGATGTATTCAAAATACCATGTGATTGTAACTTAGTGTGTGTGCATAAAAAGTAAAGTTAGACCAGCCATTGGTAGAGATGCCTGGCAGTAAATGCTAACCAGAGAATAAAGAGAAAGAAAAGAATTCGGCTCTCTCACTCGATTTTCGCCGACGCCGTCTCCTCCTGTGGGACCCCTGGATCCCCCCCGGGGCTGGACCCCGGCACCAGATGGGCAGAGCATCAGCCCCAGATGGAGGCTGCCAGGTGGATCCCGGTGGGGGTGCATGCAGGAGTCTGTCTCTCTATCCCCCCTCCTCTCACTTGGAAAAGAAGAAAAAAAGAGAGAAAAATCTTTATTTTGCCTTTGTCTTTTTTTTCCTCTTTTTTTAAACCCCATTTTATTTTATTTTATTTTTATTTTATTTTTACAGAGACAGAGAGAGGGTCAGAGAGAGGGATAGATAGGGACAGACAGACAGGAATGAAAAGAGATGAGAAACATCAATCATTAGTTTTTCATGACACCTTAGTTCATTGATTGCTTTCTCATATGTGTTGACCGTGGGGCTACAGCAGACTGAGGAACCCCTTGCTCGAGCCAGCAACCTTGAGTTCAAGCTGGTGAGCTTTGCTCAAACCAGATAAGCCCGTGCTCAAGCTGGCGACCTCAGGGTCTCAAACCTGGGTCCTCTGCATCCCAGTCCGATGCTCTATCCACTGTGCCACTGCCTGGTCAGGCTATTTTGCCTTCGTTTTTGAAGTACGTTTTCACAACACAGAAATCCAGGTGGACAGGGTTTGTTGTTGTTTTTTCTGCACAGCAATTTGGAGATGTCATTTTAATTATTTTTTTTTCTTTTTAGGTGAGAGGAGGGGATATAGTGAGGCAGACTCCTATATGTGCTTGACTGGAATCCACCTGGCAACCCTGTCTGTAGCAGATGCTCAGGTATTGAGCTATTTTTAGCACCTGATGCTGACATGCTCAAACCAATCGAACCACTGGCTATGGGAGGGGAAGAGAGAGAGAAGGGGGAAAGGGAGGGTTGGAGAAGCAGATGCTTGCTTTTCCTGTGTGCCCTGGCTGGGAATCAACCCGGATGTCCATATGCCGGGCTGACACTCTATCCACTGAGCCACCCACCAGGGCCAAGATGTCATTTTATTTTATTTTATTTTTATTTTTTTAATAATTTTATTTTTTAATGGGGCGACATCAATAAATCAGGATACATATATTCAAAGATAACATGTCCAGGTTATCTTGTCGTTCAATTATGTTGCATACCCATCACCCAAAGTCAGATTGTCCTCTGTCACCTTCTATCTAGTTTTCTTTGTGCCCATCTCCCTCCCCCTTTCCCTCTCCCTCTCCCCCCTCCCCCTGTAACCACCACACTCTTATCAATGTCTCTCAGTCTCACTTTTATGTCCCACCTACGTATGGAATAATGCAGTTCCTGTTTTTTTCTGATTTACTAATTTCACTTCATATAATGTTATCAAGATCCCACCATTTTGCTGTAAATGATCCGATGTCATCATTTCTTATGGCTGAGTAGTATTCCATAGTGTATATGTGCCACATCTTCTTTATCCAGTCATCTATTGATGGGCTTTTTGGTTGTTTCCATGTCCTGGCCGCTGTGAACAATGCTGCAATAAACATGGGGCTGCATGTGTCTTTACATATCAATGTTTCTGAATTTTGGAGGTATATACCCAGTAGAGGGATTGCTGGGTCATAAGGTAGTTCTATTTTCAGTTTTTTGAGGAACCACCATACTTTCTTCCATAATGGTTGTACTACTTTACATTCCCACCAACAGTGTATGAGGGTTCTTTTTCTCCACAGCCTCTCCAACATTTGCTATTACCTGTCTTGTTAATAACAGCTAATCTAACAGGTGTGAGGTGGTATCTCATTGCAGTTTTGATTTGCATTTCTCTAATAACTAATGAAGATGAGCATCTTTTCATATATCTGTTGGCCATTTGTATTTCTTCCTGGGAGAAGTATCTGTTCATTGTTCATGTCCTCTTCCCATTTTTTTTATTTTTTAATTTTTTTTATTTTATTTATTCATTTTTAGAGAGGACAGAGAGAGGGAGAGAGAGAGACAGAGAGGGAGAGAGAGGAGAGAGAGACAGAAAGAGAGAAGGAGGGAGGAGCTGGAAGCATCAACTCCCATATGTGCTTTGACCAGGCAAGCCTAGGGTTTTGAACCGGTGACCTCAGCATTTCCAGGTCAACGCTTTATCCACTGCGCCACCACAGGTCAGGCTCTTCCCATTTTTTTATTGGATTGTTTGTTTGTTTGTTGTTGAGTTTTATGAGTTCTTTGTATATTTTGGATATTAGGCCCTTATCTGAGCTATTGTTTGAAAATATCATTTTCCATTTAGTTGGCTGTCTGTTTATTTTGTTATCAGTTTCTCTTGCTGAGCAAAAACTTCTTAGTCTGATGTAGTCCCATTCATTAATTTTTGCCTTCACTTCTCTTGCCTTTGGAGTCAAATTCATAAAATGCTCTTTAAAACCCAGGTCCATGAGTTGAGTACCTATGACTTCTTCTATGTACTTTATTGTTTCAGGTCTTATGTTTAGATCTTTGATCCATTTTGAGTTCATTTTAGTACAGGGGAACAAACTGTAGTCCAGTTTCATTCTTTTGCATGTGGCTTTCCAGTTTTCTCAGCACCATTTATTGAAAAGGCTTTCTTTTCTCCATTGTGTGTTGTTGGCCCCTTTATCAAAAATTATTTGACTATATATATGTGGTTTTATTTCTGGGTTTTCTATTCTGTTCCATTGGTAGATGTCATTTTATAAAGCAGAGCATGTGAGTGTCCCCACTTATAATTGTTACCCTCAGAATGGACTGAGGGTAACCATCCGTGGTGGAGGATAAGAGCTTAGTATCCGTTATTCCTCCTCTGCATCGCCAAAGCCTCCTGTGTGCCTGGCCCTGGTGGTGACAGCCAAGAGCAGGCAAAGTCCCTGTTACAGGGAGTGGACATCTTGGCGGAAGACAGGTTGATAAACCAGCCCATGGACACAGGTAATGGGAAGTGCTAAGAGTCCAGCAGAGCGGGGTCCAGGTTAGACCATCTGGCCAGAGGTAAAAGGTCATGGCTCACGGTCTTCACTCTTCCTTTTCTGCGGTCCTGTTTGTCCTGTGGCCGTCATAGGTCTTGGGCCAAGCTGGGAACAGGGCGTGTTGGCGGGATGGTCCCCTCAGACCATGTGACTCCTGTGGATGGCACCCAGGAGAAGCTTCTGTCTCACCTGCGGGGCCTGGATCGGTACCAGCTGGAGGAATTCAAGCTGGGCCTCCAGTGCCCAGAGCTGCTGCCTAAGAGTGCCCAGAAGATGCCCTGGGCCGACCTCAAGGCCGCGAGCCCTGCGGACCTGCTGGCTCTGCTGATGGAGTACTTCCCGGGAGGACAGCTGTGGGACGTGACCCTCCAGATCTTTGAGAACATGGGTCTGACTTCACTCTGTGAGGAGCTGACGGCCGAGGGGAGTGGTGAGTGGGGGCTGGAGGGATGGGGAGGGGAGGGAATGGGAGGACATCAGGGGTAGGAACATGGGAGGTTACTGAGGGGACAGCTACCCTTAGGGGAGCAAGGACGTTGCTGCTGAAATTTTATGGGGTCAATTAAAATTGTAGTGAGCTCTAGGGACGCATATGTCACCTCTGTGGCGGAACTGACAGCCCCTGAGACCGGCAGGAACCATCACAACTTCGGCTGCCGCCTGTTGGGATTCTTGTTTTTCTTTTTTTTTTTAAATAAGGAATTGTACATAAATTCCAGGCTGTTCATCTAGAAGAGCCTGGCTCTCCGGACAGATAGGTGGCCCCCCAGATAAAAAGAAAAGTCTTCCATTTAGTGTGTCGAGCTACAGTGGGTGGCACCTGCTACATCACAATAAAGCCATGTCCTAGGAGACTCACATCATAGGGACCGTTGGCAACAGAATGGCGCAACATGTTACAGAGTTAGTGTAATGGTAAAGGGAGTCAGGGACAGGGACCATCTCAGCCTCACGAGGCTGTGCCCTGGGGAAAAGATTTCCGTGGGGGTTCCCAGACGCCAGGAGAGCTATCCCTGACCCTGGACAGACTCTGCAGGGGAGTTCTGGTCTGGGGGTGGTTCCACAGAATTGGGTAACCATGGGTGGAGTCTATGGATTTTTGATCTTTAAGGAAGCCCAGGATGCAGGTTGACACCCAGATCAAGTCCTGTAAACGCTAGCCATCCATGGGGTTATAAATGTTTGCGCCATATCTCCTTAGGGTCAAATCTCCTAGGGAGAGTGGCTCACAGCCACTAAGTACTGGGCGGGGGGTTGTCAATTTGAGTGAAGACACGGAAGGCTTAGCCCTTAAGCTCAAGGGGGATGGGATATCCAGGGTGGTGATGTGAAACACATCGGGGGGACGGCTGGGGTTACAACCTTATTCTTAGTGCTTCTCTTCCTATGATATCGTATTCTAGAAATATTGAGACTCGCGGCTGTGTCCTGGGCATCGTTCGGCATGGGATAAATCCTTGAAGAGTGACTAGCCATGGGTGTCTGCCTCCAGGAGGGGGAGAGGGGGGAGAGACAGGACCCATAAGTATGGTCATGTGGTGTGTGTCAGAGGGTGACCCATGCAATGGAAAAGAGAGAGAGTAAGGTGGGGGGAGGGAGCCCTAGGTGGGTGATGTCAAAGATCTGGTGCTGATGACGCTCATCATCGACCACCATGAGGCGGTAAGATTTGGGCAAAGGCTTGGATGCGAGGAAGTGAGCCAACTGGACATCTGGTGGAGGTGCCAGACAGGGGGTCTGGCTGGATCCAGGTCCCAGTCGCAGGGATGTGTTTCACTTGTGCCGTCATCTTTTAAAAAGTAGTGTGTTTGCAAAGCAGTTAGGTTGATGGACGTGACTCTTCCGGTCCCAAGCTTGTCAGAGAAATGATTGATTGTACTGAGCACATCTCCCTAGTCTGGGGTCCCTCATATCCCATCATCCCTGTTCCTTTCAGAGATGGCGCGGGAACCCCAACAGCCGAGCCAAGAAGAACCGGAGACGCCAAGTGAACAATGGGGTGTGTAGACTATTTGATGGTAATCAGAGACAGATTGCTTGATAGAGCATTTTACTGGGCTAACGTTTGCCATTTTTTTTCCTGAAGTTTTATCCAATTGGTGGTACAGTATCCCCCAAATGACACCTTTCCTAATCTGTTCTTCTGTGCAGCTTATTAAACAATGAGTTGCCGTAAGCCAGATGTTCTGTCTGGTTCCACTCTAAGTTGTTAGATGCCGGTGCCTGTGTCTGGACTTTGTGTTGCCTTAATAGGTAGCTCTGTGTGTGTGTGTGTGTGTGTGTGTGTGTGTGTGTGTGTGTGTGTGTACCAGTGGCCCCATGGAGATTTTTCTAATGACAAAGTGACACAGGAAGTTACGGAACAAATTTAGCTTCATCCAGGAAATATATGCCCTGTGTATAATATAAAATAAATCACAGACTTCACGTATAATGAAGAACATCAATTCTTTGCCTGATAATTGAGTTCTGATCTGTGGGAGCACCCACGTGCCGATCTTGTCTGCCATCCTTGCTATTTATTTCTGTGCTCATGAGTGATTAGGATGTACTACTGCCTGACCAGGCGGTGGTACAGTGGATAGAGCATCATCCTAGGATGCTGAGGACCCAGGTTTGAAACCCTGAGGTCACCAGCTTGAATGTGGGATCATAGACATGACCCCATGGTCTCTAGCTTGAGCCCAAAGGTTGCTGGCTTGAGCAAGGGGTCACTGGCTTGGCTGGAGCCCCCCTGGTCAAGGCACATATGAGAAGCAATCAATGAACAGCTAAAAGTGCTGCAACTATGAGTTGATGCTACTCATCTCTCTCTCTCTCTCTCTCTCTCTCTCTCTCTCTCTCTCCCTCTCTCTTGCTCTTCCTCTCACACAAAAGAAAATGCTATTTATATCTATCTATCTATCTATCTATCTATCTATCATCTATCTATCTATCTATATATCTCATCTGTCTGTCTATCTGTCTCTCAAACAAAAAAAGTACTATTTATATATTGTTGGTACTACTTACATTGTTGGTATCTCTAGTCTCTACTCCACTCAAGTTGTCTTTATTTGTTTTTTATTTCGGGGGAGGGCAAAGGTATGCAGTGTCAAATGGCTATATGTTCATGCTGAGCATGCGATACATTTAGGATTCCACGCTATGTTTCTTTTATGGGGCTCCATGATACATTGGCCCAGAATGGGTGGCTTCAACAACAGGAGTTGATTCTCATGGTTCTGAGGCATAGATATCCAAGGTCAAGGTGTCGACCAGGTGGGGCTTCCAGCTGCGGCATGGGGGATGAATCGCTCCCTATGTCTCCAGCTTCCTGGGGTGGGGGGGCTGCTGCCATTCCTGAGCAAGTGGCTGCATTGACTTTATGTGTAATGACCACCTTACTTTAAAGTTCCTTGGAAAGAATAATGCACTCAAACAGACGGACGAGTCCAATAGCTCCCTGGTCTTCCCTGTCTAGACGGTTTCCTGAAGCCCCAGAACCATTGCCCGTCTGCTTACCCTGTGGCTCCCATCCTGGGACCTCACTTCATCTCCAATGCCATTTTCTTCTCAGAAAGGTGGCCTCCCCTTGTCCCTGTAAACTCCACATCTGTCTGTCTGTCTATCTGTCTTTGCTCTGTCTTCGGGAACCTGTTCTGTGGTAATTTCTTGAGAAAGCACCATGTGAGAGAGGGTTTTCAGGAGCTTGCCCAGTGGCAGGTCTCTCTTGGGCATCCTTGGGTGAATAATTCAGATGTCACCTTCTGGGTTGAGAATAACATCTCCCCTCTGTTTTCCCACCGTGAGCCCCTTCCTGCTGATCCTTAGAGGTCCTAGAACTCCTTCTGCTCCTGAGTTGTGAAAGCCACGGAATGGGTAAATGCATGGAATCAGCTTCTACGCCAGGGGTAGTCAACCTTTTTATACCTACCGCCCACTTTTGTATCTCTGTTAATAGTAAAATTTTCTAACCACCCACCGGTTCCACAGTAATGGTAATTTATAAAGTAGGGAAGTAACTTTACTTTATAAAATTTATAAAGCAGAGTTACAGCAAGTTAAAGCATATAATAATAATTACTTACCAAGTACTTTATGTCGGATTTTTGCTAAGTTTGGCAGAATAAATCTTTATAAAACAATTTACTATAGTTAAATCTATCTTTTTATTTATACTTTAGTTGCTCCACTACCGCCCACCATGAAAGCTGGAACGCCCCCTAGTGGACAGTAGGGACCAGGTTGACTACCACTGCTTTAATAGATATTTAATATACCATTGTATAGATCAGGGGTCTCAAACTCGCGGCCGTGCGGTCCGCCCACCAATTTTGTGCAGCCCGCAGACTAATCAAACTTCGTGGATTAATCTGCGGGCCAGTCTGCGGGCCGCACAAAATTGGTGGGCGGGCCGCGAGTTTGAGACCCCTGGTATAGATAGATGTTGGTCTATATCCAAGCTCTTCCTCTTGACAGAAATCTAGGCTTCCAGGGGTGGTGACCACACGTGCAAATATATAGAGTTGCACTCCTGACACCTGTATAATCTTATGAACCAATGTTACCTCAATAAAATTCTTTTAAAAAAGTAAAATAAAGCCTGGCCAGGTGGTGGCTCAATGGATAGAGCATTTGGCTGGGATGCTGAGGACTCAGGTTTTAGGCCTCAAGGTCATCAGCTTGAGTATGGGCTCATCCAGCTTGAGCATGAGACTATAGACATAACCCCATAGTCGCTGGCTTGAGCCCAAAGGTCACGCTGGCTTGTCCTATTCAAGGGGACCCCATTGCTGAAGGATTCCTGATGCTGAACCATGCCCCCAGCACTGTTCTGTTCTGTTCTGACTCCCTTCTCTCTTTCAGACCCCAGAAGAGCATGCCGAGAGAGGCTGAAGGCTAGGATCCTGGCCATGTGGGACAATATGCCGTGGCCCGAAGGCCACATCTACCTCCGTCATGTCACCGAGCAGGAGCATGAGGACCTCATGCATCTTCTGAGCCCGGGAAGAACCGGGACCCAGCCCCGTACAATCGTCCTGCATGGCGCAGCAGGCGTCGGGAAGACCACCCTGGCGAGGAAGGTGGTGATGCACTGGGTGGAGGGCTCACTGTTCCGGGACAGCTTCTCTTACGTCTTCTATCTCAGCTGCCATCAACTCAGAGACATGGAGGATACCACCTTCGCTGGCCTCCTCTCCCAGGACTGGCCCACCTCTCGGGCCCCTGTCAGATACTTCATGAGTCACCCCGAGAGGCTCCTGTTCGTCATCGATGGCTTTGAGGAGATGAACGTGCCCTCTGATGGGGATGACAACGGCCCGCCCTGTCCGGACTGGTACCAGCAGCTCCCGGTGGCCCAAATCCTGCTCTGCCTGTTGAAGAAGGACCTGGTCCCTGCGGCCACCTTGCTGATCACCACCAGGGACGATCCCAGCAAAGACCTTAGAAAGGTGTTACGGAATCCACGGTGGATACGGATCCTGGGGTTCACAGAGGCAGACCGGGAGGAGTATTTCTTCAGGTACTTTGGGGACCGACACAAAGCCAGCGATATCTCATGGTGGGTCAGAGAGAATGAGGTTCTGTGTCATTCTTGCGCTGCACCCCTTGTGTGTTGGACAGTGTGCACCTGCCTGAAGCGACAGAGGACCAGACGCCCCACCTTCCAGCTGAGCGCCCAGACTGCCACTGGCCTGTACACCTGCTTCTTCTCCAGCTTGCTCGAGGTGGCTGAGGCCAGCTGGTCCAAGCCAAGCTGGCCGCAGCAGTGGCGGGCCCTCTGTGCTCTGGCCGCGAGTGGCATGTGGTCCTCACGCTCCACGTTCTCCAGAGAGGATGTCGAACGCTGGCACCTGCAGGTGCCCCTGATAGACGGTCTCCTCCAGCTGAATGTTCTTCAGAAGGTCAGTGACTGTGAGGACTGCATCACCTTCGCCCACCAGAGTTTCCAGGCATTTCTGGGGGCCATGTTCTACGTGCTTGGGGGACAGGAAGGAGCCGTCGGCGGCCTCTCCAAGTGTCAGGAGATGAGGGTGCTCCTGAATGATGCCTTTGTGGATGCCAATGTCTACTGGCATCAGATGACTCTCTTCTCCTTTGGTCTTATGAACAGACACCTAGCCAGGGAGGTGGAGGCTACTTTGCATTGTGAGATGTCTCCCGACATCATAGATGCATTATTAAAGTGGGCAGAGGAGCTACCCACCTCCGGCATACTCTCCTGCAGTTTTGAATTCCTCCCATTCTTTCGGTGCTTGTACGAGACGCAGGAGGAGACCTTGGTCAAGCAGATGTTGAGCCACCTCCCAGAAGCGGACCTGGATCTGGGGGATCTCCAGCTCCAGGTGACTTCGTTTTGTCTGAAGCAGTGTCAAAGGTTAAGCCAGCTAAGGCTGTCTGTCAACTGTCTCGCCCCCCAGAAAGAGTCTACTTCCGGCTGGGGAACGCCGGAGTGAGTAACGCCACGTCCTTTCTTTCCCACCATTCCCTCCTGTTCTCAGGTCCATGGCCCAAGTTCTACCACGAAGAACTCAGGGCTCTGATGTGGTAGTTGTGTTCTTGATGGTTATGATAGATCAACCATCACTGGTTTGCTTCAGCCTGGGGAAAGGTTTTCCTTTGAGTATCAAGCTGGGGTCCCTGGCTCCTTGAATGGATCTGATTAGAGAGAGAGCATTTCTATCTCAGTTGTCGCACAATGGAAGGTTGAGATCCCAGACATCATGCTGAGGCACGGTCTTCCATCTGTTGCCCGTGACTGAATGGAGCGGGGGCCGTCATTACCATTCCTAGTGAAGACACGTGAAGGACGAAAGCAGAATTTGCTTCTGTCTTTGGGGTCATGGAGTAGCTCAGCCTGGATCAGTGTCCAGCTTCCTCTGTCCGGCTCCCAGATCTTAATTAAACCCCATGCTTGATGGGTCTCCTTTGACTGGGAGTTGGGATGAGAGTGAGGCGGATGGAGTTAACTCAACCCTCAAGCTTGTTCTGATGAGTTTGCCCCCTTTGTCTCCCAGAGACGAGTCCCAGGACTATTTTATCTACTTCGAGTTCTTAACTCAATGACCTTGTGTCTTCCCCTGACAGTAATGACTTCCACAAATGAACCTCTCCTGGAAGAAGAGTCCCAGAAATCCTTCCACTACTTGGGACACTTTCCCTATGACCTTGACCCATAATATGGATGCTAAGGACTTTCAGTCTAGATAAGAAAATCTGGTGGTTCTGCTAATTATTGCAGGTTCCAGGGGTGTTTTTTCTCCACTTCTCTCAGGAGACAGAGCCTGCTACAGGTGTTCTCAAGCCCTTTCTTGTTGAACCGTCAAACCTACCAAGAGGTACCATTTCAATTCTGGTTGGACAAATTGAAATTTTGAGAAGACTAGTTATTTTGTGTTCAGCCAGATTGAAATTTTAGTAAAATGCTCTGTCTGGAATAATAATAAATGTTCAATATATGCTGGCTATTGTAGCCCTGGTCATGTTGCTCAGTTGGTTAGAGCATCCTCTTGATATGCCAAGGTTGCAGGTTCGATTCTCTGGTTAGGGCATATACAAAAATCAACCAACGCCCTGGCAGGTGGGTCAGTGGATAAAGTGTCAACCCGGAGCGCCAGAGGTTGTGGCTTCAACCCCTTGTCAGGATCAGGGCACAGGCACGTATGAGAAGCAATTGATGAGTGCACAACTAAATGGAATAACTAAATGAGACAAGTTGACACGTCTGTCTCTCAAATCAATGGAAATTTTTAAAAAAAATCAAAGAGTGACTGCATAAATAAATGGAACAACAAATTAACATCTCACTCCCTCTCCTTCTCGCTCTCTCTCTTCCCCTTCTTCTATCTCTAAAATCAACTTAGAATATTTTAACTCCTATACTGGCTGTCATTTGTCCTGTCTTGGAATGCCTCAAATGTGAAACATGGACTTTGGTGGTCACTATTAGGTCATGTGAGCAAGTGTCTTCCCCCAAGTGTTGCCCGTTTACTGTAAGGATTAGTACTCAGTCATTATTCCTTACTTTTTTTTTAAATTTTTTTTATTTATTCATTTTTAGGAGAGAAAGAGGGAGAGAGAGAGAGACAGAGAGAGAGAGAAGGAGGGAGGAGCTGGAAGCATCAACTTCCATATGTGCCTTAACCAGGCAAGCCCAGGGTTTTGAACCAGCGACCTAAGCATTTCCAGGTTGACGCTTTATCCACTGCGCCACCACAGGTCAGGCTCATTATTCCTACTTTGATGCGTGATTACCCTGAGGCTCAAGGAGATGTCACACCTGCCCGAGAGGTGACCAGGGATCCTCTGAGGCTGAGGTCACTTCTTGTTTCTCTACAACACAGCTTCTTCCCGTGTTTCCTCTGTGGGTTTTAACTGTCTGTCTAGCAGGATGAACCGGGATGTTAAACGTATGAAACACAGGCATGTGCACACACACGCATGTGCACACGCATACGCATTTAAGGTTAGAAACAACTGTTCTAACCAATGCTACCATTCTGGGCTCATGGAGTACGTAGGAAGTAAGAACTTTATATCTTTCAGGGACATTAGGAATAGGTTCTTTGTTTTACTTCCCTGATCTTGTCTGAGATTAAAAACAAAAATTATGGCCCTGGCTGGTTGGCTCAGTGGTAGAGCATCGGCCCAGCATGTGGAAGTCCCGGATTTGATTCCCAGTCAGGGCACACAGGAGAAGTGCCCATCTGCTCCTCCACCCCTCCCCCTCTCGCTTCTCTCTCTCTTTCTCTCTTTTTCTTTCTCTTCTTCTCTTACAGCCATGACTTGATTGGAACAAGTTGGACCCAAATGCTGGGGATAGCTCCATGTACTCTGCCTTAAGCACTAAGAAGAGTTCGGTTGCTGAGCAATGGAGCAGCAGCCCCAGATGGGCAGAGCATTGCCACCTAGTGGGCTTGCCAGGTGGATCATGGTTGAAGGGTACTTGTAGGAGTCTGTTTCTGTCTCCCCCTCCTCTCACTGAATAATAATAATAATAAAATGATGATCTTTCAGAGATAGAAAATTGGAGCATAGAGATTAAATAATACTAGGGAGCAAAGTTCCGAATTCCCTAGGGTCTGCTTTATTTAGTCTGAACTTTCAAGGATTAAGTATTTGGTTCACCTCACCTCACTTAGGTGGTTGCTGTCCTCTGACACGAAGTGTTGAGGACTGTAGGAATTACACATGAGAACTACGCTTTTTGGGTTATACATTTTTATATCCAAAATGTTGGTGAATACCCACACTGTTCATTAGAGTCTTTTTTTTCTTTCTTTTTTTTGTGACAGAGACAGAGAGACAGAGAAGGACAGAGAAGGATAGACAGACAGGAAGGGAGAGAGATGAGAAGCATCAGTTCTTCTCCTTAGTTGTTCATCGATTGCTTTCTTATATGTGCCTTGACTGGGGAGCTACAGCAGAGCGAGTGACCCCTTGCTCAAGTCAGTGACGTTGGGCTTCAAGCCAGCGACATTTGTGCTCAAGCCAATGACCATGGGTCATGCTTTAAGCCCGTGCTCAAACCAGCGACCTTGGGGTTTTGAACCTGGGTCCTCTGTTGAGCACGGGCTCTCGAACCTGGGTCTTCTGCATCCCAGTTCGACACTGTATCCTCTGTGACACCATGTGGTCAGGCATCTTTTTTTCTTTTTAAAAAAAATATCAAATTAATTTTTAGAGAGAGAGAGAGAAACATTGATTTGTTGTTCCACTTATTTATGCACTCATTGTTTGATTCTTGTATATGCCCTGCTTGGGGATCAAACCCACAGCCTTGGCATGTCGAGACGACACTCTAACTGACTGAGTTACTGGGCTAGAGCCCTAGGGTCTTTTCTTCTTACCTAGGTGTTGGCCAAGGTTTATTTACTCATCAGCCTTCTCTCTTTCTCTCTCTCTCTCTCTCCCTCATAAAGGACAACAAGGCTTGTCCATTCCAAGGTATGCCAGTGGGAGAACATCTGCTCCGTGTTCCACAATGGGCACCTGAGCAAGCTGGACCTGAGCAACAGCAAGCTGAGTGCTACATTTATGAAGAAACTCTGCTACGAGCTGAGAAACCCAAGGTGCAAACTCCAAAAACTGACGTAAGTGGGAGAGAGACTCTCCTCAGTTTGCCGAACACCATAGCAGCACCATCCAACTATTTTGATTCCCGTAGTAAATATCTATGTATTTACCACAAAGTAAAGCTAAGTGTCAGGAAAATAAAATAAAGGTGTTTTTATTAGTGAAGCTACTACTTAAGGTAGGTTGAATTGTTTTTTAAATGAGAATCTATCACACACTGTATTTTTCGCTCCATAAGACACACCTTGACAGTAAGACGCACCTAGGGTTTTAGGAGGAAAATAAGAAAAAAAAAATTCTGAACCAAATGGTGTGCTAAAATGTTTAATAAAATATACCACAATAATATTTCAACCATGTAAACTCAACAGCAGTATTAACAACCATGAGCACTGTTATTAACACATGAGAAGAGACTTTAATGTTCAAATACTCTTCTAGTTGTCTGGGAACCTGCAGCAGCAAGAAAGAAAGAAAGAAAGAAAGAAAGAAAGAAAGAAAGAAAGAAAGAAAGAAAGAAAGAAAGAAAGAAAGAAAGAAGGAAGGAAGGAAGGAAGGAAGGAAGGAAGGAAGGAAGGAAGGAAGGAAGGAAGGAAGAAGGAGGAGGGAGGGAGGGAGGGAGGGAGGGAGGGGGGGAGGGGGAGGGGGAGAGGGAGAGGGAGAGGGAGAGGGAGAGGGAGAGGGAGAGGGAGAGGGAGAGGGAGAGGGAGAGGGAGAGGGAGAGGGAGGAAAGGAGGAAAGAAAGAAAGAAAGAAAGAAAGAAAGAAAGAAAGAAAGAAAGAAGGAAGGAAGGAAGGAAGGAAGGAAGGAAGGAAGGAAGGAAGGAAGGAAGGAAGGAAGGAAGAAAGGAAGAAAGAAAGAAAGAAAGAAAGAAAGAAAGAAAGAAAGAAAGAAAGGAAGGAAGGAAGGAAGGAAGAAAGGAAGAAAGGAAGGAAGGAAGAAAGAAAGAAAGAAAGAAAGAAAGAAGGAAGGAAGGAAGGAAGGAAGGAAGGAAGGAAGGAAGAAAGGAAGAAAGGAAGGAAGGAAGAAAGAAAGAAAGAAAGAAAGAAAGAAAGAAAGAAAGGAAGGAAGGAAGGAAGGAAGGAAGGAAGGAAGGAAGGAAGGAAGAAGGAAGAAAGGAAGGAAGGAAGGAAGGAAGGAAGGAAGGAAGGAAGGAAGGAAGGAAGGAAGGAAGGAAGGAAGAAGGAAGGAAGAAAGAAAGAAAGAAAGAAAGAAAGAAAGAAAGAAAGAAAGAAAGAAAGAAAGAAAGAAAGAAAAGAAAGAAAGATGAACATTCTCTCCATAAGATGCACGGGCATTTCCCCCTCCACTTTTTTGGGGGAAAATGAGTCTTATGGAGCAAAAAATACAGTAATTTTCCTTAAGACGTCTAAGGGAGGCTGCTGGTGTTGATTTGAGTTGGATACAAAGGAGTGGAGAACTTCTAAGACATTATAGGGGCATCTCTATCTCCATTCGGGGGCTGTAAACAGAACAGATAACTCCTGTCTTCATGGGGGCTTCCTTTGTGTTGGAGAAACACACCTGAGTGATCAGAATCGTGGGTTGGTGACATCTCCCAAGGAAGAAGGAAACCAGTTTCTTGAGAAGAAACTCCCCTCTCTAAACAGTATTTGAGGAAAGACCTAGTCACTGAAACTGGAGCATTGTTTCAGACTCCATGGTCCTCTTGTGTGACACTGATAGAAACCAGAGGGGCTCAAACCCAGAGTGAAGACAGGAAAAAATGAAGAGATGGAAATAGACCTTGTGTAGGAAGCCAGAGAAGAAATACCTGGTAGAGGACAGAGTGAGTCATGTCCAGGGTTGAATCTGAGATGCCATTTGGTTGGATGGTCTGGAACCTTGGCCAACTAATTTGACCCTCCTCTTCACCCACCATCTCATCATGCCTCAGGGTCGGAAAAATCAGACTCGTGCTGATTCAGTGGATTCAGAGCAGAAGATCCCCCAATCATGACTTCCCTCACACTTCAGCGTGTTGAAGGAACTGGATTAAATACACAGGAGGAAGTACTTTCAAACTTTTTATCTCTCCCCACTGCCATTTTGGTTCTGTCATTTAGTCTTGAAGATAAGGAGAAGCGGCCTGGCCAGGCGGTGGCGCAGTGGATGGAGCATCAGCCTGAGATACTGAGGACCCAGGTTTAAAACCCCGAGGTTGCTGGCTTGAGTGTGGACTCATCCGGCTTGAGCGTGGGGTCATAGACATGACCCCATGGTCACTGGCTTGAAGCCCAAGGTCGCTGTCTTGAGCAAGGGATGACTCACTCTACTGTAGCCCCCTGGTCAAGGCACATAAGAGAAAGCAATCAATAAACAACTAAGGTGCCCAAACTACAAGTTGATGCTTCTCATCTCTCTCCCTTTCTGCCTTTCCTGTCTGTTCCCCCCTCTCTCCCTTGCTTAAAAAAAAAAAGAAAGAAAGAAAAAAGAGGGTTGTCTTCACCAGACCTCTCAGGCATGACATAGGAGGTCACCTTCTTGGAAGAGTTCGAAGAGAAACAGCTTGATTTACTCCTGACTCTCTATATGTCCAACTGAGCTGTGTAAGAGACTCTTTGGGGAATGTTTTTTAGATTCTGTCTTCAAAGGTTCCTTACCACGACTCAAAGATCAAACTGTGGGTTCCTCTCACCTCGTGTACATCCTGGAGGGTCTCTCGGTGGTGTGTCTTCATGGTAGAAAGGAAAGAGGAGGATGTTTCATTCCCCACCCCACCCCCAAGCTAGCTCTCTTGTGGCCTCTATCCCACAGGTGCAGATCGATGACCCCCGTCAGGGTCCTGAGGGAGCTGGTCCAGGTCCTTCACGGCAACCGCCGGCTGACGCACCTGAACTTGAGCTCCAACAGCCTGGGAGCTGCTGTGTCCACCATGATTTTCAGAACCTTGAGGCACTCGGCATGCCACCTCAAGTATCTGTGGTAAGACTACCACCCCCTGGGTGTGATGACGGGTGGGGAGGACAGGAGTCACAAACGGATAGTGAGTGAACCGATCCAGAAGAAGATGAGCAGAGAGAAGCAATGTACGTGGGTGTAGAGAGCAGAGATGTCTCAGATTTTAATGTGGATCAGAAGCTCCAAGGCGGGGGCACATTGAAACACAGATTCCTTTCTCTGCAGACAAGCGCAAGAGAGACAGACTCATCCACAGAGAGCAGGCTGACACCTGTCGGGGTGGCGGGGGGTCCTGGGTGAGGGAGGTGGAAGGCAGAGCCCAAAATGACAAAATAAAAAACATGGAGAGGGACAACAGTGGTGATTGTGGGGAGGGGGATGGTGGAGGAGGGTAGGAGAGGATAAATGGAGATGGACGTAGACTTGACTTGGGGGGACATGAATGCACAGTGTGATGTACAGAGGTGTGTTGTGAAATCGGGCACCTGAAACCTGTATGATTAGGGTAACTAATGTCACCCTGATAAATCTGAGAGCCAGTGGGTGTGTTCTGGAGCCCACGCAATCCCACCAGCTCCGAGCTGATGCTGGACCGTGGACCACACTTTGAGTGGCGCTGACTGGGGGTGGGAGTGGGGGGCCACCCTACCTCTGGAAGGGATCAGACATGGGGACAAGTCCGCCTCCGTTCCTCCACCAAAGGGACCCCGCCAGGTGCAGACCCCTCCGCCCGGGAGCCATGGCCCATCTCAAGGCCTCTCTTTGACAGGTTGGAATCGTGTGGCCTCACGGCCACAGCTTGTCACTGTCTCTTTGTGGAACTGAGTCGGAACTGCAGTCTGCATTTCCTCAGTCTGGGGGACAACGACCTCTCGGGGATGGAGGTGACAAACCGCCAGAAGCCCTGTGACATGTCCAGGTGTGCCCTGAAGGAGCTCTCGTAAGTCTTCTTGCTCTATACCCGGTATCTTCTTTGTGAGTTTGAGTGGTGGGGCAGGGAGTATGTTTTTGGGAAGCCTTGGGTGGGAGGGGTCCCTGTATCGTATTGACCTATCCCATTGACATGGACCTCATCACCTTTTTACATACGTCCCACCTTTCTCCTTTGGCGAGTTTTGCCTCCAGCATGACTGCGGGTCTCATGGTGTATCTGGTTTAACCCCATCGCCTTCCACCAGCCTCCCCTAAACCCAGGGGCGTTCAGCTAAGGACAGTTTTGTCCTTTAGGAGACATTTGACAATGTCCAGGCACATACTTGGTGTTCACAGTTGGGAAGGGAGGGGGATGTTATGGGAATGGAGTGGGTGAAGACCAGTTATGATCAACACCCTAGAAGGAAGTGGGGGCTCCCCCACATCCAACAATGATCTGGCCCAAAGCTCCGTAGGGCAAGGATTGAGAAGTCGTGCCTGGACCCACCTTTTTCTGCCTGAAGCTTTTCTTCTTTTGTTTTAATTTTTCCATTGATTTCAGAGAGAGAGAGAGAGAGAAAGAGAGAAGCATCAACTTGTTGTTTCACTTAGTTATTCTGTTTACGTATGCACTCATTGATTGCTTCCTGCACGTGCCCTGACCAGAGATTGAACCCACAACCTCAGCGTGCTGGGACGACGCTCTATCCACTGAGCAACCCGACCTGGGTGAAGCTTTTGTTCTTTAATCAATCTATTTGTTTTCTTTAAAAAAAATTATTTTGGACCTGACCAGGTGGTGGCACAGTGGATAGAGCGAACCTGAGAACCCAAGTTGGAAAGCCCAAGGTTGCCAGCTTGAGCACAGGGTTCACTGGCTTGAGCGTGGGAACATAGACATGACCCCATGGTTGCTGGCTTGAGCCCAAAGGTCACTGACTTGAGCAAGGGGTCACTCACTCTGCTGTACACCCCCTGGTCAAGGCGCATATGAGAAAGCAATCAATGAACTAAGGTACTGCAACTATGAGTTGATGCTTCTCATCTCTCTCCCTTCCTGTCTGTCTGTCTGTCTGTCTCTCTCTCTCTCTCTCTCTCGCTCACTCATTAGAGAAAAAGAAAATTATGAACTGTTGATGCTCATCACCCAAAGCCAAATCATTTTCCATTTGTTCAATTTCCTCTTCCCATGATGTTTGGGTCCCACCTGTGTGGCCCAGGGGACTGGGTGCTCGAGGAAGGGAAGTGGGGGACACCGAGGCTCACTGACCATGCCTCTATCCCTTCTGCAGCCTAGAGAAATGCAACCTGTCAGCCGCCAGCTCCGAGGGGCTCGCCGTGACCCTCACCGGCACCCGGAGGCTGTCTCGGCTGTGCCTGGGCTTTAACCAGCTCCGGGACGATGGCGTCCAGTGGCTCTGTGCCTCCTTGCGTCAGCTCGACTCTGCCTTAGAGAGATTGGTGTAAGTCCCTCTTGGCTCCGTCCCTGAAAGCGACTCTCCCTAAGGGTCGGCGTGAGGGACAGCAGTGGCCTCTGCATTGGGTTCCGTGTAGGTGCTGAGCAGTCACAGATTCTGGGTCTAAGAGCCCCCCATGTGTGTCGAATCCATCCCGGGGGGGTGCCACATGGAATTCCCAGGTTAGCAGGGACCCCAGGGACTTTGGACGGTTTCAGTCCGCTGATACTGGAGCTCCTATCTCCAGACACAGAGCAGGCACCAAAGCTGGGGGTTGCGGGGGGATAAAACAGACAAGCTTCCCACCTGGGTGAGGATCATCATTTTATGAGTGAGGTACCAAAAAATCCAGAGTCGTTCAGGTATGAAGAAAAACAAAGAATGAGTCAACAAGGCATCTGGAGGGGTTGGTTTTCCAGTGAGGTCTTCCCCTCACCAACTGAATGAGGAGAGTGATTAAGCAGAGACTTGGAGAGACAGAGGGAGGGAGGGAGGGAACATATATAATAATTATAAATATAAGTTCCATTTAGTAAGTTTGAATATAGTCCTGTATGCATATATGTATGATCTACAGTTGAGATAAAATGTATTACATGTATATATGATTGTGCATACATAAAATGTATAATTTAGGTGCCATCTGTTATACAATACAATGACATCTTACACATCCTGTCTCTCATGCTTTACCTATATATCTGTTAGCCCTGTCACCTCTCCATGTGACATACCTCCTATAGCTTGTGCTGCACGCTTACCAGGTCCTGTCTTGAGCACTTTATACACACAGGGCTCGTGGGGGCGTGATAGCCCCTGTGACCCACCCTCACAATGTCCCCCTGGGAGCCGCAGAACTGAAGGCGGAAGGGACGACCCCACCCGCGGGCAGCGAGTGGTCAGTGACAGCTCGGCTACCTCCAAGCCGTGTCCAGCTGACTCCAGAGTCCAACGTTCATCCCCAGAGGGCTCAGGGTCACCGAAAGTGCTTTCCCTTTCTCTAGTTTTACCTTCAACTTCCATTTTTGAAACTTCTCACCTTAAGCTTTATTTATTTATTTTATTGACATGTAAAAAGCTATACACACTGACCGTGTGTACGAGTCGGTGAGTCTGCGGATATGTGTTCACCCGTGAGACCGTTGCCACCATCAAAGCCATGGGTGTGCCCATCACCTCTCAACATTTCCTCCACCCCTTCTACAAATTGTTATTATTATTATTATTATTACAACACTTAATATAGGATTGACTCTCTTAGCATATTTTTTTCTTTCATTGGATGTATTCGGGTGACACTGGTCAACATAAGTAGACAGGTTTCAGGTGCCCAATTCTATAACACATCACTGTACGCCGTATTGCGTGTTCACCCCAAGTCAAGTCCTTGTCCATCCCTGTTTATCCCCCCTGTAACCTCCTCTACCCCCCACCTGCAGTCACCACACTGTTGTCTGTGTTTCTTTCTTTTTTCATTTATCCTTTTGTGCTCAATCCCTCCAACCTTCCTCACTGACTCCACCCCCCTACCCTGGCGGCTGTCAGCCTGCTCTCTGTCTGTGAGTCTGTCTCTATTTTGCTCGTTCATTCAGTCTGTTCATTCTAGACCACATCAGAGTGAGATCATACAGCCCTTGACTTTCCCTGACATCCCTCTGAGCATGTTTTTAAGCTTGAACAGTGTATTGTTTGTGGTAGGCACGATGCCATGTATTGGATCTCTGGGATTTATTGATCTTGCAAAACTGAACCTTTGTATGGCTTGACCATCATTATTTATTTACTTATTTATTTATCTATTTGTGACAGAGACAGAGAGAGAGGGACAGAGAGAGAGGGATGGACAGATAGGGACAGACAGACAGAAAGGGAGAGAGATGAGCAATATCAATTCTTCGTTGTGGCACCTTTGTTGTTCATTGATGGCTTTCTCATATGTGTCTTGACCCAGGTGGGGGCTACAACAGACTGAGTGACCCCTTACTCAAGCCAGTGACCTTGAGCTCCAGCCAGCAACTTTTGGGCTCAAGCCAGCGACCTCAAGGTCTTTAACCTGGGTCCTCCGTGTCCCGGTCTGACACACTATCCACTGCACCACCACCTGGTCAGACTGACCATCATTTTTTTATTATTGTTTTTACCACAATGACAGTCACATCCTTGCCACACTCGCTGTCTGAGTCTGGGGCAAGACAGGCTCAGTCAGCACACACACAGACACTCAGCACCTCCTGGGCCGGGGGACGGGGTTGGGGACAGCGTGCTGGCCATGTGTGCCCAGGGGCATCGGGGCGGGCTGCGCCCTGAACCACCCTGTTGCGTGGCTCTCACCCCGCAGGCTCTGCGGCTGCCAGCTCAGCGCACCCAGCTGCAGGGACTTGTCAGACGCCCTCCTCCAGAACGCGAGTCTGACTCACCTGGACCTGAGGAAGAACACCCTGGGGGACGAGGGCGTGCGGCTTCTGTGCCAGGCCCTGAGCCGTCCGGACTGCCGCCTGCAGAGCCTGGAGTGAGTGTCCCCCTTCCTTGCATGCGCCTGGGGCTTTGTCCCGGATATAGACGTGACCCTCAGCCTCCGGGAGACTTCGGTTTTGTTGGAGGTGGTGGCATGTGTGAGGCATTGCAGTGCCTGTTTGGGGGAAAACATGCAGCTGTTACAACTAACCACAGTGCGTATCCACGGGCCCCACATGTGTCATGGCTCTGAGGAAGAGGAGGAAAACTCTGCCTAGAGCTGTCTTTGTGGCCATGGTGTATTCCAGCCAACGGAGATGAAATAACACCTGCATGAGCAGCAGGTGCCCTGGGCAGTCTGCAGGACACCAGACGAGCTCCCGGGAACTCCCTCCCAGTTCAGTCACCCAGGACACACTGACTGTCCCCAGCACCAAGCTGGGACAACCCCTGGGAAATGTCGTCCACCAGGGAGGGTCACCACAGACTCTGGGGCGCTGGGCCTGTGAACATCATCAGCCCAGCCTGTCCCAAGACTCTGGGCTTCTATGGAAACAGCAGGGGTTCTGCTTAAATCACACGATCTGCACCATTTAGACATGAGCCCCTTGTAAACATGAGAACGGGAGAGACTCTTCCAAAAGCCACGTTCTGGCCCTGGCCTGTTGGCTCAGTGAACAGTGTCGGATTGGGACACAGAGGACCCAGGTTCGAAACCCCGAGGTCGCCAGCTTGAGCAAGGGGATCACTGGCTTGAGCGTGGGATCATAGACATGACCCTGTGGTTGCTGGCTTGAGCCCAAAGGTCACTGGCTTGAAGCCTAAGGTCGCTGACTTGAGCCCAAGGTCTCTGGCTTGAGCAAGGGGTCACTGGCTCTGCTGTAGTCCTGTCAAGGCACATATGAGAAAGCAATCAATGAACAACTAAGGTGCCGCAACGAAGAATTGATGCTTCTCATCTCTCTCCCTACCTGTCTGTCTGTCCCTATCTGTCCCTCTCTCTCTCTCTCTTTCTCTGTCAAAAAAAAAAAAAAATTCTATTAGATTTTGCAAATTCAATGAGTACCAAAGGATGGATGAAACCACATCTTCACCATGTTCTCCCACCTCTCCATTCCCCTTCTTGGGAGCCACCAATACTTTCCGCGTCTGTTTAAATATGTATCTATCCTTTTTAAATATGTCTCTATCCTTCCGGAGGTCCTTTGTGCAGATAAAGATAAGTGAGGTTGTGTGTTTTTACTTGGCATTTAGCAATATGAAAGCAGGCAGCCCATGCTGCGTATCTGAGAACATTGCCTATTGGTACATAACAACCTTAACTCCCTTATGACGGTGACTTCGTCATTTGCTGAACGGGTGCAACGCGTTATGTGGTAAGGTCTCTGGTTGCTTCCAACCTTGGTTGGGGGGGGGGGGGGGACAGAAAGAATTAGGCCATGTATCTGCCTATTTGTATCATTTTGGAGGCATGTAGATATCTACTTCTACACAGAATTAGTCCCTAGGAAGGGTAACCAGTGGTGACCAAAATTTTAACATTGTTGCCAATTGTTCTCTACTGACTAACATCGCCAGCCACCAGGTGGTCATATGCCATGTTCCTTTTTTTTTTTTTTTTTTTTTTTTTGTGGAATAACAAAAGGCTTTATTGAGTACAGTGCATCCCACCCGGCAAGGTTCCCTGGCCCCGAAGAAAAAAAGATGGAGGAGATGGAGGCCAGGGAAGTCGCTATATGCCATGTTCTTAATCTTCCTTGGTGTTCTTCAGTTTGAGAGGTAGGAAAACCGTAGCTCCACCTCCTCCCGTCCCTGTGTAAATACTGAAACTTGGGCAAGAGTAGAAAGAGGAGCATGTAGTCAACTCCCTTATCCATCTTCAATATTTATTGATTTCATGGACAGTCTCCTTTCCCCTTATCCCTCACCAACACTCTCCCCCCAGAATTATTTTGAGGTCAGCCCTAGGGCTCATATCTCTTATTTGGAAACTCAAAAGTTTTTGTGTGTCTGTATCTCTGAGGATGGAGTTGAGCAGTTTTCTTTTTTTCTTTTTTTAATTGAGAGATAAGGAAGCAGAAACAGACTCCCACATGCACCCCAATTGGGATACATTTGGCAAGCCCACTAGGGGGCGATGCTCTGCCCAGCTGGACTGCAGCTCCATTGCTCGGCAACCAAGCTTTTTTAGCACCTGAGGCTGAGGCCATGGAGCCGTCCTCAGTGCTCAGGGCCAACTTTGCTTGAACCATTTGAGCCATGGCTGCAGGAGAGGAAGAGAGAGAAAGGGGAGGGTGGAGAAGCAGATGGGCGCTTCTCCTGTGTACCCTGAGCAGGAATCGAATCCCGGACTTCCACATGCTGGGCCAATGATCTATCACTGAGCCATCCAGCCAGGCCTGAACAGTTTTTGAAAGTTAAAAGGTATCTGTGTGGCCATCCAAATGAAAAACCTCTTGATAAAACCTGATGACTATTTTTTTTTTCCAATTGAGGTTTGTTTGTTTTTTATCCCCTACTGACTTGTAGGTGGTCTTCCCAGTGGAAATTTAGCCCTGTTGTGTCTGATTGGCATAGATGTTTGTCTAGTCGGCAGTTCCCTTAGACTTGGCCCCTGACAGCGTTGACCACAAGGATGTTCTCAAGTAGGCGGCATGGCTCAAGGAGTGTACCTTAGGTATTGCCTTCTCCGCTCTGGGGGACGGGGGGTCACTTCCATTGTCTCACCTGTCCCTCTCCGTCTGTCTCTTTCCTGTCTCTGTCTCTCTCTCTCCTTCTCTCTCCATCTGCCTCTCTCCTCTCTGTCTCTCCTCCCTGTCTGTCTCTTTGTCTCTCTCTGTTTCTCTGTCTCTGTCTATCTCCTCTCCCTTGTATCCCTCTTAACCCTCCCTTCCTCTCATTCTCTCTTCAAATATTATCTGGATTGGTCCTCTTGAACTCCTTTTATACAGTAGTTCATTCTTGGAGAATAAATCACCCCTTATGTGAGATTTTAGTGTTTGGTTTTTTTGTTTGTTTGTTTTTTTAGCTTACCCGTTGAGCTCAGAGGCTAAAACATGTTCTGTGTCAGCACCGTGGAGTTTGGGTCCTCCCTAGGGAGTGTCACAGGGAAGCAGGCCTTTCTGAGGATCTCTCTTACTCTCTGTCTGTCCGTCTGTGTGTGTCTCTCTCTCATGGATAAAGGACCAGTGTGGGGCCAGGATGAGAAGTCCTCTCCCACATCCCTCTTTTCCTTTGAAAAGAACACCAGGTGGGTTGGTGTCCCCAAAGCCTGGGGACTCAAGATGATGGTCCCTCTCTCCCTTCCTCCTCCCCCCCCCCCCCGGTGTGTTTTTATCTTGCAGTGTGTCGGACTGCTCTGTCACAGCCAAGGGATGTCGGGAGCTGGCAGACGCCCTCCGGCACAACCACAGCATGAAAGTGTTGGATATCGGGAGAAACCAGGTTGGGGATGCCGGAGGGAGGCGGCTGTGCGAGGCTGTGAGACGTTCCTGTTGTGCACTGAATACACTTGGGTGAGTCACCCTGCCCTTTTGCAGGAAGCCACCCCTCCTGCTTTTGTGTGGGGATGGATGCGATGTCTTCACGTGGGGGGGGGGGGATAAGAGGCTGAGATGTGAAGGACAAAGGCCTGTTATCTAATGTCTCATTGCGGGGTTGGTTGTCTACAAAAACTGATCCAATATGGTATGTCAGCTGTAACTGAGAAATAAAAAAATGATGTAGATTTTAAAAAATGACTATCAAATAGAGTCTGACCAGGCGGTGGCACAGTGAATAGAGCATCAGACTAGGACACAGAGGGCCCAGGTTCAAAACCTCAAGGTCGCCAGCTTGAGCGTGAGGTCACAGACATGACCCCATGGTTGCTGGCTTGAGCCCAAGATTGCTGATTTGAGGCCAAGGTCGCTGGCTTGAGCAACGGGTCACTCGGTCTGCTGTAGTTCCCGGGTCAAGGCACATATGAGAAAGCAATCAATGAACAACTAAGGAGCCCTAACGAAGAATAGATGCTTCTCATCTCTCTCCCTTTCTCCCTGTCTGTCCTGTCTGTCTGTCTGTCTCTCTCTTTCTGTCTCTGTCAAAAATAAATAAATAAATATAAAATAAAATAGAGATCTCTTTGCTTGTAGGTATTTTTTCTTTCAATCAGTACCTTTTGAATGAAAAGAGCTATGGAAGGTGACATGGCCCCCTGCCTGGTGACTCTTCTCTCTTTAGCAGAAAGACAGATTTTTTAAAATATTTTTTAGAGTAATATTTAAATTTATTTTTCAGTTACAGTTGGCACACTATTGTATTAGTTTCAAGCATATAATAGAGTGATTGGACATTGAGAAGTATAGACGGCCGGTTATAAAAATAGTCCAAGACCCATGCCATGTGATTTCACTTCTCTATGGACTTTAAAAAGCATAGAGAAAACAGAGTTCAGCTTATTTTATATTTTATTTTTAAATTCCCATTTATTGATTTGAGAGAGAAAGAGAGAAACATTCATTTGTTGTTCCACTCATTCAACCATTCCTTGAAGGATTCTTTTTTTTTTTTTTTCCTGTATTTTTCTGCAGGGAGGCAGAGAGACAGACTCCTGCATATGCCCAACTGGGATCCACCCGGCATGCCCATCAGGGGGCAATGTTCTGCCCATCTGGGCGTCGCTTTGTTGCAACCGGAGCCATTCTAGTGCCTAAGGCAGAGGTCATGGAGCCATCCTCAGTGCCCGGGGCAACTTTGCTCCAATGGAGCCTTGGCTGTGGGAGGGGAAAGAGATAGATAGAGAAAAAAAAGGAGAGGAAGGGTGGAGAAGCAGATGGGCACTTCTCCTGTGTGCCCTGGCTGGGAATCGAACCCAAGACTTCCACACACCAGGCTGATGCTCTACCACTGAGCCTAGCCGGCCAGAGGGAATTATTTCTTTTTTGCTCAATCTCTCTCCCTTTCCCCCCAGTATCCACCCCCTTCCCTGGCAGCAGGCAGCCTGTTCTCTATCTATGAAATCTGTCTCTATTTTGCTTGTTAGATTCCACATCTGAGTGATTGCATTTTGTCCATTAGATTCCACATCTGAGTGAAATCCTATGGTACTTGCCTTTCTCTGACTGGCTTATTTCACTTAGCATAATAATCTCCAGGTCCATCCATTCTGTCACAAAGGCTAGAATTTCCTCGTTTATGGCTGCATGCTATTCCATTGTGTACACATACCACAGGTTTTTGTATCCATTCATCCACTGATGGGCACCTGGGCTGCTTCTGCATCTTGGCTGTTGTAAACAACGCTGCCATGGCAAATGGGGTGTGAGGTGTTATCTGTCCTGACAGGGTTGCTGCATGAGTTAAATGATTCAGGCGCAAACACTTGCAACGTGTCTGGCATGTGCTGAGCAGCCAGCTGTGACCCAGTCAGTTCCAGTATCATTTCCTTCACCCTGCATCGTGTATTCCTCTTATTTCTTACTCTTCAGTCTTGAATGCTCCCTTCCCACCCCGCCCCAGGTTGGAGCGCTGTGGTCTGACCTCCGCCTGCTGTCGGCACCTCGCCTTGGTTCTCGGCAGCCGGGAAAGCCTGGTGAATCTGAACCTCATTGGAAACGACTTAGGGCCGGAGGGTGTCAACGTGCTGTGGGAGTCCTTGGAAAAACCCGCGTGCAAACTGCAGAAACTCGGGTAATCCCCGCTGACTTTTGCAGCACCTGTGGAGGTGTGGGGGGTGGGCTGGCTGATGTTTGAGGCAGACCTCACTTTGACCCTGAATTCCATGTCCTAGGGCTGTGCCAGCGGCTCCCAGAGAGGGCAGTAACCGCGTGTCTGACTGAGGAGCCACTAGCCACAGGTGGTCACCAGACACTTGCAGTGCGGTTCCTGTCACCGAGGAACTGACTAGTTAAACTTTCTTTTGTGTCTGACCAGGCAATGGTGCAGTGGATACAGCATTGGACTGGGATACAGAGGACCCAGGTTTGAAATCCCAAGGTTGCTGGCTTGAGCGTGGGATCATAGACATGACCCCATGGTCACTGGCTTGAGCCCAATGTCGCTGGTTTGAGCAAGGGGTCACTCATTTTGCTGTAGCCCCTGGGTCGAGAAAGCATTCAGTGAACTACTAAGGTGCTGCAGCAAAGAATTGATGCTTCTCATCTCTCTCTCTTCCTATCTGTCCCTCTCTCTGTTTCTCTCTTTCTCTCTCTAGCTAAAAAACAAAAAACAACAACTTTCTTTTCTATGAATTAATCTAAATGGCACTAGCAACTCTCATATGGATCGACACAGTCCTGTGTACATTGGCAGTTTTCTAAGTCGCTTCATTTTTTCCCAATCTAGTCCCTACATCACTCATCAGACATTCACAGCGGTGAGGTAGATGGTGGGGGACAAATGGACATGAGCCTTGTCCTCGTGGGTCTGCATTCTCCCCAGGAACATGGCAGATCTGAAATCAAGAAAAGCCGTGTTAGTTGTCATGAATGCTACAAAGGAAACTCTGGATTCTGACACAGAAAACAAGGGTGGTCAGGTTGGTAAGGAGAAGCCTGCCTGAGGTGGTGTCGTTGACCCTGTGTCCCAATGAGGCAGAGAAGAGGAATCCCTGTATCAGGAGGGAAACGTAAAATGTGACTAGAGATGAAAAGCCCTAAGAAATAGCACATGCAAAGGTCCTGAGATCAGGCCAAGGTTTGGGTTGCCCATTTAAGACATCAAAAGAAGAGAATTAGGGGCTATTTTATCACTTCATATTCATTTTGAAATATCCTCTAATTTTTGTGATCAGTATATTAGAACACTCTAGATCAGGGGTCCCCAAACTACGGCCCGCGGGCCACATGCGGCCCCCTGAGGCCATTTATCCGGCCCCCGCTGCACTTCCAGAAGGGGCACCTCTTTCATTGGTGGTCAATGAAAGGAGCACATTGACCATCTCATTAGCCAAAAGCAGGCCCATAGTTCCCATTGAAATACTGGTCAGTTTCTTGATTTAAATTTACTTGTTTTTTATTTTAAATATTGTATTTGTTCCCGTTTTGGTTTTTTACTTTAAAATAAGATATGTGCAGTGTGCATAGGGATTTGTTCATAGTTTTTTTATAGTCCGGCCCTCCAACGGTCTGAGGGACAGTGAACTGGCCCCCTGTGTAAAAAGTTTGGGGACCCCTGCTCTAGATCTTAGTGTTTTCAAGATGACGTCAGAAAGGTATACAGGGGCTCTTTTCAGAAAACAAGGCAACTTGGAAGTCGGTCACAAGCTGTACGATGTTGTGGCTTTCCTGTCACCAACATCCCCTCTAACTCATGCTTTCTAACAAGAGTTCTGGGCTGGTGGCCACCGGAGACGGGCATGTCTCCCCTTCCTACCAATCGTGTCTGGGAGTGATTCAAGTTATAGAAGCAACTTCTGACCAGGTATCCAACTGTCAGCTCTTAAAAGAAGAGAATGCTGAGAACTGCCATATTTCCCTATGTAGGAGACACATCTTTTTCTGAAGAATTTGAGGTCTAAAATCTGGGTGCATCTTATACAGCGGTTGTAGATTTTTTTTTACTTGCATTTACCACCTTTTCGCACTTGTTTTTGCGCTCCTTGTTGAAAACAGTGATTTGTTATCAGACACAGAGGAGGACAAGCTTATGGAGGGGAGTTTTGACAGTGATGAAGAGTTGTATGAATTTTATGATGAATAAAACTTGAGTTCAATCACTTGATGTCATACACTTTGTTTCAAATTTCGAGCCCCAAAATTAAGGTGCGTCTTATACATGGGATCATCTTCTACATGGGGAAATATGGTAATTTCGCAAGAGTCTGTCACACATAGGCTAACCAATGAAATGAAAGGAATCCGGTTTATCCACAGAGACAGTGACAACCTGCGTGACCCTGACCTAGGTCTATCTTGTCCTCTTCTCTGGGGCGTTCCCTTAGGAGTTCCCATCTGTTTCCTCTCTGGTTGTGCCTTTGCCTTATGGAACGGGGTGCCTGTCCCTTCAGGTCTCCTTCCCAACTTCTCTGGGTGACACTGGGGGAGGGGCGGATATAAAGGAAAACAGAAGCTAACAGAGGTTAGCATTTGTAGTTTCTCACCTCAGTCGACCATCTCTTCTAATTCTTTTTTAAATTTTTTTTACAGACTAGAAAAAGACTTATACGATATAGTCAAAGAAAAGTTGAAGGCATTACAAGAGAAAGGGTGCTTCCTGAGGATCTTGTGCAAGTGGGATTTTAATGACCTTGAAGACACATGGTGGTGGTGAGGTGACCCAAGACCTGTGTGCCACCCATGTCCCACGGAAGGTTCTCGGAGCACCA
The DNA here is from genome assembly GCF_036850995.1 of Saccopteryx leptura. Classification (NCBI taxonomy): domain Eukaryota; kingdom Metazoa; phylum Chordata; class Mammalia; order Chiroptera; family Emballonuridae; genus Saccopteryx; species Saccopteryx leptura. The sequence goes on along the minus strand of NC_089505.1, from coordinate 81,061,111 downwards.
CCACCAGGAGGTCCTCCCTGATGTGTTGTTGTTCAGGGATCACTGTCTGTAGGACAAACGGCTGTAACCTCTCTCGTTCTCCCACAATGTGCAGTAGAGGCAGCACATTAAATAGCCACTCCCTACCATCCTAATCTAATACGGTCTTTGGCCCTGAGAGCTTATGTTGGCTTTACGTATTTTTTGTTTTCCTTTGTGTCATGTTTCTAATTCTTGGGGGTGTCTCACAAAGATTCAATAAACCAAAAGATATAAAAAAAATACTTGGAGGAAACCCAAAACTTCACTGTTTGTGGATTGAGAGGTGGTAACAGATGTAATTATAATCCCCTAATGATCATACTGCAATGAAAGGAGCCAAACGGATCCCCAGAACCACTCCAAATGTGCAGATGTGCCCAACTGTGGCTTTCACTTTTACCTGTGACTGACCTGAGGCTGTGTGGCAGCTGAAACACATCTTAGCCACCCAAAAACACCAAGGAGCAGGGAATCCCATCCAGGATACAGTGTGAGATCTGTGATGTCATGCATGGAGTTAGTTGTATGTGAGAAATAGTTTATTGAACTGTAATTTTCTCTCCCTTGCCCTAGCATTAAAATTCTGTCTTTTTTTTTTTCTTCTTTTCCAAGTGAGAGGAGGGGAGGCAGAGAGACAGACTCCCACACGCACCCCAACCAGGATCCACCTGGCAACCCCCATCTGGCGCCAGTGCTCACAACCGAGCTATTTTTAGCACCTGAGCTGATGTGCTCGAACCAATTGAGCCATGGCTGCAGGAGAAAAAGAGAGAGAGAGAGAGAGAGAGAGAGAGAGAGAGAGAGAGAAGGGGGATGGAGAGAGGGAGTGGAGAAACAGATGGGCGCTTCTCCTGTGTGTCCTGACTGGGAATTGAACCTAGGACTTCCACACGCTGTGCTGACGCTCTACCACTGAGCCAACCTGCCAGGGCCCCAAAAGTCTGTCTTGTACTCTTGACTTAAGCAAAAGCTATCGGGGTTAGTCTTAAGAAGACAGTTTATTTTGCATTTCATAGCTTATAAAACATTTTCATGGTGGGTCCCCATTATCCTCCAAGCCCCGCTATAGGTAGAAGATACCCCTTCTTTCCCGATTTAAAAACAGACCCTGAGAGATGATCTTTGCAGCAGATTAGAAACAGTAAGTCAAATAACTGGCCTTCTGGATGCAACTCTTTTGTTGTAAGAGCCAACGTGCCCTACAAGAGCCAATGAGAACTTCCAGTGCATTGGATGCCGCGAGCCTTCTACCCACCCCTGCACCCTCATAGTAAATATAAGTGAAACCACAGTCCTTGAAATGAATATTTCATTCCTTTCCTCCTTTTTTGCACCTCTGTTGTTCTTTGTAGGCACAGGCTGAAACAGCACGGGGCAGGTATATGAACTCATTTAGAAAAATGTATCAAGGTAGAGATTTAAGAAAAACAGTCGAAGGTTTAGATCCGCCTTCATTGCCATGTTATCTGCTGCTTGATTTTAGGTTATTGTCATTAAAATGGGAGCCCTGGCCAGTTGGCTCAGCGGTAGAGCGTCAGCCTGGCGTGCGGGGGACCCAGGTTCGATTCCCGGCCAGGGCACATAGGAGAAGCGCCCATTTGCTTCTCCACCCCCACCCCCTCCTTCCTCTCTGTCTCTCTCTTCCCCTCCCACAGCCAAGGCTCCATTGGAGCAAAGATGGCCCGGGCGCTGGGGATGGCTCCTTGGCCTCTGCCCCAGGCGCTAGAGTGGCTCTGGTCACCGCAGAGCGACGCCCCAGAGGGGCAGAGCGTCGCCCCTGGTGGGCGTGCAGGGTGGATCCCGGTCGGGCACATGCGGGAGTCTGTCTGACTGTCTCTCCCCGTTTCCAGCTTCAGAAAAAGAAAAAAAAGAAAAGAAAAAAAAAATGGGAGCATGTGATCTCCGATAATCTGACCAACCATAATTTTGTTAACCCCAAATCCAAGACGATCCCAAAATTTCTTCATTGCCTCTTTAAAAAAGAGCATAAGAGGTGCGCTGTATCGTAGCTGGAAGTTACTGTGCGGCGGCGGCTAAGAAGGCGGCTGTGGTGGCGGCGGCGGCGGCTGAGGCGGCAGCTGAGGCGGCGACGGAGGAAGCAGAAGATGGCAGATTTTTTGAAAGGATTGCCTGTCTACAACAAAAGCAATTTTAGTCGATTTCATGCCGACTCTGTGTGTAAAGCCTCGAATCGACGCCCCTCAGTCTACCTACCCACGCGGGAGTACCCATCTGAACAGATCATTGTGACAGAAAAAACAAACATCTTTTTGCGCTACCTGCATCAGCAATGGGACAAAAAGAACGCTGCCAAGAAGAGAGACCAGGAGCAAGTGGACCTCGAAGGCGAGAGTTCAGCACCCCCTCGCAAGGTCGCACGGACCGACAGCCCAGACATGCATGAGGACACTTAAGACTTATGCTCCCCCATAGGTGCCTCCTGTCTTGTCTGCTCCTCACCCACCTACTGTGTTGCAAGCACCCTGCCCGCCCACCCTGCCGGCCCGCTTGCCCACACCCCGCCATGCACACCACTTCCAACCTCATAGGAGCCGATGTATTTATTTTCCTCGAGTCTTTATTTATGCTGTAAAATGTACTGAGCGATGGTTAAAGGGGACATCAGACCCAGTAGTGTGATGTTGGTAGATGCTTCTTAAAAAAACATTGTTATTCACCACCCCATCCCAGATCCCCTCCTTCTGCTCCCCAGTCCTCTGGAGAACCAGAGTGTGTCTACAGCTGTCTAGAGATGCGCCCTGTTGCAGCTGGTTGACGGGGTGGGGCCTTTCTCCCTGGTCTGGCCTTAAAGACTTGGCCTTGACTCCAGTTCCACCGGGACCTATTCTGTGCCTGGACCCTGCTGTGAGAATGCACAATGGGGAGAAGTCAGCCCTTCTGGATCTTTCTCTTAAGTCATTTTATCATGGACTGGTGCGTGCTCCATGTCCACCCCAATAAAAGGATCTTTCCTACTTGAAAAAAAAAAAAGAGCATAAAAATATTCTTTTACATTTTTGTTGAATTTATTGGTGTGCCATTGGTTAATACAATTATATAGGTTTTAGGGGTACAATCCTATTAATCATTTGTAGATTGTACTGTGCATTCACCTGCTGGATTCACAACTTGTCAATTACTATTTTCAGAATTTTTTGTTATTCTAGAAGTTTTGAATCTGTCATGGAGTTACTTTAATTACATCAAAGTATTTTTTTTAGATAGAAACATTTGTTGTTCTACTTATTTATGCATTCACTGCTTGAATCTTTTTTTTTCTGAAGTGAGAAGCAGGGAGGCAGTCAGACAGACTCTTGCATGTGCCCCACCAGGATCCACCCGGTATGCCTACCAGGGGGCATTGCTCCACAGCAACTGGAGCCATTCTAGCACCTGAGGCCGAGGCCATGGAGCCATCCTCTGTGCCCGGGCCAACTTTGTTCAATGGAGTGTTGGCTGCAGAAGGGGAAGAGAGAGAGAGAGAATAGAAGAGGGGGTGGGTGGAGAAACAGATGGGCACTTCTGTGTGCCCTGGCCGGGAATCAAACCCGAGAGATCCACACGCTGGGACAATGCTCTACCAGTAAGCCAAATGGCTGGGGCTCATTGCTTGATTCTTGTATGTGCCCCGACCAGCACTTGAACCCACAACCTTGGCATATCAGGACAACACTCTGACCAACCGAGCTACCCAACCAAGGCTATCTTATAGTATTTCAAAAACATTTTTTAGGGTACTGGAAGATGATTTCAAAGCCACTTCACAATTATGCCAAAGTGACTTGGTAGGGCTTGGGAGCTCAACTATGGTGTAGCCCACCTGGAATGGGAATGCCGGACGAGAATGTGCACACACCTGACTCTTGGGACCCACACAGCCTTCCTATGGACAGGGAAACTCGCATGGAAAGGTTTATTGAGAAGACACAGCCATCTTTAGTTCAGCTGGTGGTTTTGTCCTTTTCCTACCACTGCGTGTCCACCCATCCCAGCAGCTCTGCTTGCTGGTCTATCATACGGATTATACGTGTCTTGGGCTGATGTCTCGTGGTGCTGTCCACCTCCCTCCCTCTGGAGTTATTTTTATCATTCTCTCGGTTGACTTGGTAACAGCATATACTAGCTACCCTTGTTATCTCTAGGTACAGATCTTACAGAAAGACAGACTCCTGTAGAAGGAGAGATTGGCAAGGTTGTACATTGTAGCAATATATAGAATGTCAACTATTGTATATTATGCCTGACCTGTGGTGGCGCAGAGGATAACATGTCGACTTGTAACGCTGAGGTCGCCAGTTCAAAACCCTGGGCTTACCAGGTCAAGGCATATATGGGATTTGATGCTTCCTGCTCCTCCCCTCGTTTCCTCTCCCCTCTCTAAAATGAATAACTTTAAATAATAATAATATTGCAATAACTATGTATGGTGTCAGCAGGGTACTAAGTTGAAAGGGGGATCACTTTGGAAGTTCTAGAAATGTCTAACCACTATCCTAGACACCTGAAACTACTATGTCAATTGTCATTGAAAAATAAAAATTATTTAAGAAAATAAAATACTGCCATGAGGCAAAAATAGAGAAAAGAGCCCAAGTGGACCCCCCCAATAGGACTCCCAGAAAAGACAGTTACCAATGTTAGACAGCGTTTTCCGTGGTCCGAGCCCACGGGGGGACAACGGACTGCAGTTCTTCCATCTCCAGGTGTTCTCTGGTAACAAGTCTCGGTTCAAGATTTTTACAACAGGTCTTGAGATAAAAACTAAACTTTATTGAGGGCTTCAAGTGTCCTGGTTAGACAGGAGGGAACATCTAGCTTGAAGATCTCTCCATGCCTTGCATAAAACCACAAAGCAAGTAAAAACCACCGATACAGCACAATGTATAAAACACCTCTGGGTGGGGTCCCGGGGGAAAACCAGCTCCATCACTTGTCATTTTCGGGCACAGAGTACGTACACATCGGGACTCCAATACTTATCCTTTGAGGCTGCTCGTGAGCAGAAAGACTGACTGGCTTGTGAGAGATATCTGCCCGTCTGGTCCTATCTTCCCATCAATCAATCATCTGTGATGGTCAAGAAGGGATTCCTCTCTTCCTCAGCCATCAGAAGTCTCTGCGTTTCCTCATCAAACTCAGCTATTTTAAGCCTAGAAAAATAAAAAGGGCTCTATTTAATTAATAACTCTTTTTTCTTCTTCTTCTTGGTATCTCATCTTTCTCCGTTCTTTCTTCCCCGGCAAGCCTGGGAGAATATAGTGTTGCCTCCAAGGGAAAAGGCATAGGGTCGGGCACTGGTGTAGTGATAGATGTTTGTCACCTGTTTGTCACACACACACACACACACACAGCCCTGATGGGTGGTGCCACCCATTTCTGTGGTGTAAATTCTCCAACCGTGGCTGATACCAAGATGGCAACTTGATGTCACCAAACAGCATCGAGAATACAACCACTGTGGACCATAGCATGGCACTTCCTCAAAATATTTCAAAAATGGATCTAGCTTATGACCCAGCAATTCGGCTCCTGGGACTATATTCTCAAAATCCTGAAATGCTGATTAGAAAGAACACATGCACCCCTGTGTTCACTGCAGCATTATTTATAATAGCCTAGATCTGAAAACAGCACAAGTGTCCTTCAGGGGCCAGTTGGCTCAAAGGTAGAGTGTCGGCCCAGCATGTGGAAGTTCCGGGTTCGATTCCTGGCCAGGGCACACAGGAGAACCACCTTCTCCACCCTTCCCCCTGTCTTTTCTCTCTGCCTCTCTCTTCCCCTCCCGCATCCAAGGCTCCACTAGAGCAAAGTTGGCCCAGGCACTGAGGATGGCTCCATGGCCTCCATCTCAGGCACTAGAATGGCTCCGGTTGCAACGGAGCAATGCCTCAGATGGGCAGAGAGCATTGGCTCTTGGTGGGCATGCCAGGTAGATCCCAGTCAGGTGCATGTGGGAGTCTGTCTGTCTGCCCCCCCACTTCTAACTTCAGAAAAATACAAAAAAAAAAAAAAGAAAAAGAAAAAAGAAAAGCTGTGGTACATCTACACAAATGGAATGCTACTCCTCCATAATAAAGAAGGAAATGTTACCTTGGCGACGGCACAAATGGACCTGGAGATTGTTGCACTAAGTGAAATAAGCCAGGCAGAGAAAGACAAGTACCGTATAAGCTCACTTATGTGTGGAATCAAATGAACGCAATAAAGTGATGAACAAAATGGAAACAGAGGCAGAGTCACAGGGAACAGACGGACAGCTGTCAGAGGGGAAGGGTCAGCCAAAAAAATAAAATGTACATAACACATAGACACCGTCAACAGGGTGGCAACAGGCAGAGGGAAAGGGGGTGGGGTAGGTGGAGGTATGGTTTTGCAAACCACTGTCATCCCAATAAATTCAAATTAAAAAAAAAAAAAAAAAAATATATATATATATATATATATATATACACAAAAGACCACAGCATTGGGAAGAGCTATGCACACATAGAGCTCTCACAGCTGGGAGGAGGTGTCTCTAACACATCACTGGACAGAGACAATGTCCTGTGTGACACAAAGCCCTGATTCCACCACAACACCAGGGTTGGGAACAGGAAGTCTGTGGAGGATCGACTGAAGTTTTTTTTTATTTTTAGGAACACAGCAGAGCAATTCTGTTTTCTACAGGACAGACTAGCTTCTGTTCTCCGAGGGCTCAATGCCGGCCCTAGGCTAAGGGTTGGACCTGCCTACCTTGCAGTCAAATCTCCCAGCAGCGTTAGGAGACACCCCCCCCCCCCATATTTGTGATGTTGACACAGAGGCCCAAGGTCACGCAGCTGTTTAGGTTTGGTCCGGCAGACAGACCCTGTCCCCCACCCACGGCGTCTGTTGCTGCTTTGAATTATACAGGAGGGCTAAAGGTCATTGGGTCTTGGTTTCCCTGATCTGTCTCTCTGTTGGTCTCTATTTATCTGCAACCCTCCCCAAGTACCATCATCTTACAGCTGAATGGGAAGTACCTTCCCTCACTCCATTGTCCAGGTTAACACAGACTGTGAGACGGTTCAGGGGTGGGGACAGCACACAGGAGAGGCAGACTCACGTACTGGTTTTGTCATGTCATCTTATTATCTGATTGATGTTTCCGTAATTACCATGCCCAATCATTTTCCCGATTTTGCAGCCAGGAAACAGGTAAGCAGACAGGACACATGCCCTGCCAGGGGCTACAAGACTAAACATAGGAGAGTGAGAGTCCCAACCCTGACCTCCGGGACTCAGAGGGTAACAATCCCCACCATCTCTTGGGTCCACTCCGAATCCCTGCATTCTGAATCTCTACATAAAATTGCACTGGGCACCAGGAGTTCCCGGATGTAGGTTCACAGGGGAGTGGACTTCAAAGAAGTGGACTGATATCTTCACAAGACAGAAGAGGAGGTAACGTCCTCAGTGCTGGGGCTACCCAATTTTAACCCGGTATCTTGTATTTAATTCCCTTTTCCAAAAATGAGAGGTCTAACTACCTATGATTCCACTAATATCATGTAGGTTTCAGAAATGGAGGGGAAAGTGAGAAAAAGAGATGCTAAGGGTTCATTGCATAGTTATCTAGTAAAATCATATTTATCTGATAAAAATATAGATATAATCTGTATATATTATGTAGTATATTTACACATGCATATAATTATAACTACAATTATGTCTATATCTATAATTGTAGACATAATTGTAGAGTTATAATTATATGCATGTGTAAATATACTACATAATATATATAATTTTATTATATGTATAATTATAAATGGGTTATTTGAATATAGTATATATTTATAACTATAGACTTAACTATAGAATTCTAATTATGAGCCTATAATTATAATACAAATTATATGTATTATATATTATTTTATTAGATAATTATTTTATTATCTTTTACAATTATCTAATTATGTCTATAGTTATAATTTAAATTTATTTTATGTCTTAATAAAATATATTAAGTATAATTTGTTATAATCACTCATACTTAAATATATTAATTATCATTTATGTTTATAACCACACTTATGATTATAATACAAATTATAATGCCTATGATTATAATACAATATATGCTGAGGATTATATACAAATTATATATGCTTATGATTATAATATAAATTATAATGTTATCTTTGGATTGTAATACAAATGATAATTGTAGTACAATTTTGATGTGAATTATGATAACACGCATTAGAACTGCTATCACTATAACCGGCACTATAATTATGTGATGATTTGTATGATAATTATATCATAACTGGCATTATCGTTGTACCAGTGCAGCCATTTATTGGCCACTCCCTGGTCAGCAGTTTCTGAGCTCTGTCAGGGGTTTGAGTCTGAAGTCTTTCCCTCCTGCGACAGCCCTGAGACTGGGAGCATCGTTTGCATTCTAAATGCAGTGACACCCGACAGTGCGGGCTGCACACTGGCCTCGGGACGCCCCCCCCACCCCACCCCCGCCCAGCGGCTCAGGCACTGGCTCACCCAAGTATCCGCAGCCTGCACTCAGGGTGTCTCAGGGCCTCGCAGAGGGCCACCACCCCGTCGTGGTCCAAGGTGTTCCTGCTCAGGTTGAGTGTCCTCAGAGTGGGGCTGCGGACCAGAACGGAGGCGAGATCCTCGCAGCAGGCGCCGGTCAGCTTGCATGCACCCAGCCTGCAACAGACAGACCAGTGGTGAGCAGCAGTCCGTCCCCGGGGACCGGGGATGGTGGGATAGGGGGTGGCTCATGTGGATGGCAGGTGAGATGGCCCTCTGGCCCCTGACCTCTGCATGTGGCATCTGATTCCTGCACTGGGGTAGATGGTACAAGTGGCCATGCTGGTCTGTCCCTTCTGAGTCCAGGCCCTTGGCAATGGGACTTGGCAGCTCACATCCCACTCTGAGTCAAGGTCTGATTGCCATCTCTGCCTCTGGGCTGGCCTTGGCCGTGCTTTGGTGAATATGACACAGTGGGGGCAGAGTTATGTGAATTCTGAGCCGACACTGTGCATGTTTCTTGTCCTCCCAAGTCCCTAAGATCCTGATGTGTCCTTATGATAGTTCATAGGTTGAAGCCCTAAACCCCGGCATCACTCAAGATATGGCTACGCTTGGAGATAGGGTCTTTACAGAGGCAAATAAGTTAGTTAAGATGAGGTCATTAGCATGGGCTCTAATCCAGTATGACTGGTGTCCTTATAAGATGAAGAGATTAAGATATAGATGTGTACCTGATCGGTGGTGATGTAATGGATAAAGCATCACCCTGGGAGTTTGAGGTCCCAGGTTCGAAACTCCAAGGTTGCTAGCTTGAGCGTGGGATCATGGACATGATCCCAAAGCTCGCTGGCTTGAAGCCCAAGGTTGGTTGCTGGCTTGAGCCCAAGTTCACTGGCTTGAGCAAGGGGTCACTAGCTCAGCTGGAGCCCCCCACCCCCATCAAGGCATGTATGAGAAAGCAATCAATGAACAACTAACGAGCCGTAACTATGAATTGATGCTTTTTATCTCTCTCCCTTCTTGTCTCTTTCGCTCTCGCTCTTAAGTAAAAAAAAAAAAAAAAAGACATGGATGTATACAGAGGGACGCCCCTGTGAGGGCACAGAGAGGAGACGGCTGTCTATAAGCCCACGAAGAGGCCTCAGCAGGAACCTGCCCTGCCCACACCTTGACCTTGGTCTTCCAGCCTCCACAGCCATGAAATAATAAACTCTTATTGTTTAAGCCACCAGTCTGGGGTGCTTTGTCTCAGTAGCCCCCAGCAAACCAATCCAGGGACCCAGTCAACAAGGCCAGGCTAACCAGGTTGATCTGAGACATGTGGGGTCTAGTCACCTCGGCCATTCTCAGTTCATGGACAGCCAACCAATCTCCAGGTTGGACAGCAAGTCCCGCCTCCATCAACGAGCACCCCGGCCCCTGATCACGCCCATGCGAGGTGGGCCGTGCCTGGTCCATACCTGCGGAGCCGGCAGGCCACCCTCACTGCTCGTGGATATATAAGACTCTGCGTGTTGACTCTACGTGCTGTGTGCCCCAACAGGTTGTTTGTCTCTCCTACCATCTCTGTCAGTCCTCCGTTTCTGCCCACCCACCAAGACACAGCCGTGGCATGGACAGGGTACCCACCCAAGGTTCTCTAAGCAGCAGCGGGGATGCAGCAGAGCTTGGCACAGCAGCCTGACGCCGTCATCTCCGATGTCGTTGTGCCCAATCTGCAGACTCCTCAGCTTCAGGTTTCCAGCGAGGACGCAGGCGAGGTCCCGACAGCCCTTGGCAGTTATGAAACAGTTCAGCACGCTGCGGGGGAACAGGGGCAACACCACGACGGGTTTTGTTTTGTTTTGTTTTGGTCGGATGTCAGAGAAAGAAAGACGCCCAAACCCAACACTATGATCACGTGTAGGGAGAGGTCATCGTCCCGGGTGTCGTTTGTGAATAGAGTTGAGAGCACAGCTGTTCACAGTGCACCTCTGGACACACATGCATGGTCTTCTTGTGGGGGGTCTCTGTGCTGTGGCTTAGGTCGCTCTGTTCAAGCCTGTGTGTATTCTACACTGCTTTTATTTCCTAAAAAATTATCTTGTCTTCCTATCTTTAGACCAAGGTGTCCTATTTTATTATTTTTTTACACTAATCAACTTATTTTTCAATTACAATGGACATATAACACCATACTGGCTTCAGGTGTACAACATTGTGGCTAGACAAGTTGTATTTCTATGAAGTGATCCTCCCAATAAATCTAGCCCTCTCCTGACACCATCCATAGTTGCTACAATATTATTGACTATATTCCCTGTGCTATATACATCAGTGGTCCCCAACTCCCGGGCCACGGACCGGTACCAGTCCCTGGGCCATTTGGTACTGGTCTGCAGAGAAAGAATAAATAGCTTACATTATTTTCATTTTATTTATATTTAAGTCTGAACAATGTTTTATTATTTATTTATTTTATTTCTTTTTTTATTTTAAAGTGGAGGGGGAAGAGAGAGAGAGAGAGAGAGAGAGAGAGAGAAGGGGAAGGAGCAGGAAGCATCAACTCCCGTATGTGCCTTGACCAGGCAAGCCAGGGTTTTGAACCGGCAACCTCAGTGTTTCCAGGTTGACGCTTTATCCACTGCACCACCACAGGTCAGGCCAATGTTTTATTTTTTTTAAATGACCAGATTCCCTCTGTTACATCCATCTAAGACTTACTCTTGACGCTTGTCTTGGTCACATGATACATTTATCTGTCCCACCCTAAAGGCCGGTCCGTGAAAATATTTTCTGACATTAAATCGGTCCGTGGCCCAAAAAAGGTTGGGGACCACTGCTCTACATTACATGCCTGTGACTATTTTGTAACAACCAACCTGTACTTTTTATCCCTTCACCTTTTGCACCCAGTCTCCAAACCTCCCACCAGCCCTCAGCCTGTTCTCTGTGTCTATACGTCTGTGGACCCTTATTTTATTCTTTTGATTCCACATATAAGTGAAATCATGTGGTATTTGTCTTTCTCTTCCTGGCTTATTTCACTGAGCACAATACCCTCTAGGTTCATCCATGTTGTCACAAAGCGTAATGTGTCATCCTTTTTATGGCTGAGTAGTATTTCATTGTGCAGATGTACCACTGCTTTTTTAACCACTCATCTACTAACGGGCACTTGGGCTGTTTCCAGACCTTGGCTATTGTAAATAACACTGCAATGAACATAGGGGTGCATATAATCTTTCGAATTAGTGTTTCAGGTTTGTCTCTATTTTAGGTGGTAGTGATTTTTATTTTGAACAGTTAGTGAGTTCTTTTAGCTTTATCCCTTGAATTTGTGGTGAAGGATATTCTTTTTCATTTTAATGTATTGTCTAACTTCCATTACAATTTCCTCTCTGACTCGTGGGTAATGTATGGGAAGTCATATATTCACCTCATGACAATTAGAGTTCAATAAAGTAGGATGAGAATTTTAAAAAGAGCATGATCCAGAAAACGTATCTATCAAAAATACTTTTTTCCTCAACTTCTATTTTCTCTGATTAGTGTAGCCACGTAAACTTTCTCTTTTTAAAACTTAAGTAAATTTAGCATACTATATTATATTAGTTATTATTAGTATTAGGTGTAATATATAGTGATTTAACATTTATATCTCACAAAGATTATGTTATCCTATTATCAACCTCCTATTATGAAGAGTGTGCACTTGTTTTTTGCAGTTGTCTAGTTTAGTGTTTTTAAATATTGATATATTTTTATATATAATTTACATGTTATAAAATAGATATACCGTATTTCCCCATGTATAAGATGAACTTTAACAAAAAATTTGGGGTCTAAACACAGTGGTTGTAGATGATTTAACTTGTATTTCCCACCTTTCCACGCTTGTTTTTGCGCTCGTTGTTGAAGACAGTGATTCGCTATCAGACACAGAGGAGGACAAGCTAATGGAGGGGAGTTTTGACAGTGATGAGAACTTGTATGAATTTTATGATGAATACAACTTGAGTTAAATAACTTTATGTAATACTTTTTTTTTCAAATTTCAGGCCCCAAAATTAAGGTGTGTCTTATACATGGGGAAATACAGTAATACATATTTTAAATATATATCTCAAGGATTTTTGGCCAATCTCAGGTGGTCTGCATTTAGTATACACAGACAATGACTGCATCAGTTTCTGGATGTTTCTACTATTCAGAACATATTATCTGCTGTTTTTAGTACCTTGCAGTTAAAGGATTGAGCCCGATAACGTAACCCACCATTATGAGATTGAGAATGCATCTGACTCTCCCCTCACCTTATTTAACACACTCTTCAAGCAAGGAATGCAAAGTTCTAAACTCTGAAATTTGTTGAGAAAGCTGGTAAAATAATTCTGCCTTTTCCCACAAGTCTCTTGATTTCTAAGGGGGAGACATTCGATGATGAAATACTATGTGAATGGGCAACTCCAAAACAGCGCTTCACCGCCTCAGGCTACCCAGATATTCTCAGCTTTCAACTGCAAAATGAAGTATTTCCTTTTTCTGTTTTTTTCTTTCTTTTTTTCTTTTTAGAGAGAGAGAGAGAGAAGGAGAAAGAGAGAGATAGCTAGGAGGGGAGAGAAATGAGAAGCATCAACTCATAGTTGCATCACATTAGCTGTTCATTGATTGCTTCTCATATGTGCCTTTGACCGGGGGGCTCCAGCTGAACCAGTGACCCCTTGCTCAAGCCAGTGACCATGGGGTCATGTCAATGATCCTACATTCAAGCCAGTGACCCCGCACTCAAGCTAGTGAGCCCGTGCTCAAGCAAGCAACCTCATGGCTTTGAATGTGGGTCCTCTGCATCCCAGGTCAATGCCCCATCCACTGTAGCACTGCATGGTCAGGCTGAAATGAAGTCTTTTTATTCTCTGCTTTCCCATTACTCTCTTACAGCCTTTATTACTTCCTCAAGTGTCCCTGGTTTTACCCAAGTTCATTCTCACATATATGGTCAGGTCTCCTATCCCCAGGTTTAACCCTTCTGCCTGAAACTTCAGCTCTCCTCTTCTGACGAAACTTAGAGAAACTTGCAGAACACACATGGCAAAAGACATCTAATCCTAGAACTGTTCCTCAGCCCTTATATGTACCCCAATAAAGACTATTTATCCCACCATCAGATGTATGACACGGAGTCAAGGTACAGGCATGCTCACCCGTGGCATCTCTTCAAGAATCTGAGTCAAGTAATTTTTTAAAATATTTTTCTGGGCCTGACCTGTGGTGGCGCAGTGGATAAAGCATCGACCTGGAATACTGAGGTTGCCAGTTCAAAACCCTGGGCTTGCCTGGTCAAGGCACATATGGGAGTTGATGCTTCCTGCTCCTCCCCCTGTTCTCTCTCTATCTCTCCCCCCCCCCTCTCTCTCCCCTCTCTCTCTAATAAAAATGAATAAATAAAATCTAAAAAAGTAAATAAATAAAAATAAAAAAAATTATTTTTCTGAAGTCATAAGTGGGGAGGCAGAGAGACAGACTCCCGCATGCACCCGACCGGGATCCACCCAGCATGCCCACCAGGGGGCGATGCTCTGCCCATCTGGGGCATTGCTCCATTGCAACCAGAGCCATTCCAGCGCCTGAGGTGAAGGCCATGGAGCCATCCTCAGCGCCCGAGCCAACTTTGCTCCCATGAAGCCTTGGCTGCAGGAGAGGAAGAGAGAGACAGCGAAGAAGGAGAGGGGGAAGGGTAGAGAAGCAGATGGGCGCTTCTCCTGTGTGCCCTGGCCGGGAATTGAACCCGGGACTTCCACATGCCAGACTGATGCTCTACTGCTGAGCCAACCGGCCAGGGCAGTAATTTTTAACCTTCACCTTCTCAGTCACAGACCCTACCACTTCCTCAGCTCCAGAGGCCTCCTCTGCAACCCAAGACCCCAGAAAGGAAGCTTCCAAGTCAACCTCAGAGATGCTTACCATAGTGACATCAGCTGGCAGCTTGGCTGTCTCAAGGCCTGGCAGAGAAGAGACAAGTCCTCATATTTCAGGACGTTTGTGTTGACGTCTAAGTGGATCAGGCTCTTGCTACACAGAAGAACTTCATAAAGGTTTCGCCAACAACGCTCACGGAGGTAGCAGCAACCCAACCTGTGGGGACACACATATGGGAGAAAAAGAGGCAGCTGGGAATGACATGTCAGAGAGCTCTGTTGGAGTCCCTATGACGAAAAGTATTTCTATCAACTCCTATATACGAGATCATCAAGGGAGGCCATGAATTTCTGCCATATCTGAAAATACCTCCTTTTTTTCCTTCTTACTCACATGAGAGAGAGAGAGATTAGGACACAAAACTGAGTAATGGAGAAGGAAGAACATGGAGGAACTAGTTCTCAAGGTCAACCTGGAAAATGTTGGTTTTGATTCGACATTCCATTCTGTCCTTAGCCAAGACACTGCTCATGAACTTATTCAATTCTGCCATTTGTTTTTTGTCATTTCTTTCTTTCTTTCTTTCTTTCTTTCTTTCTTTCTTTCTTTCTTTCTTTCTTTCTTTCTTTCTTTCTTTCTTTCTTTCTTTCTTTTTGTATTTTTCTGAAGCTGAAAACAGGGAGAGACAGTCAGACAGACTCCCGCATGCGCCCGACCGGGATCCACCCGGCACGCCCACCAGGGGCGACGCTCTGCCCCTCCGGGCGTCGCTCTGTTGCGACCAGAGCCACTCTAGCGCCTAGGGCAGAGGCCAAGGAGCCATCCCCAGCGCCCGGGCCATCTTTGCTCCAATGGAGCCTCGGCTGCGGGAGGGGAAGAGAGAGACAGAGAGGAAGGAGAGGGGGAGGGGTGGAGAAGCAGATGGGCGCTTCTCCTGTGTGCCCTGGCCAGGAATCAACCCCGGGACTTCTGCATGCCAGGCTGACACTCTACCACTGAGCCAACCGGCCAGGGCCGAGTCATTTCTTTTTTTTATTACAGTCAATATGCTATATTATATTAGTTTCGGGTACACAGCATAGTGATTAGACATTAATATTGCTTATGAGATGATACCCCCATAAATCTAGTCCCCACCTGACACTGTACACTGTCATTACAGTATTACTGACTGTATTCCCTATGCTGTATTTTACATCCCTGTGACTATTGTGTAACTACCAATTTGAGCTTCTTAGTCCCTTCACTTTTTTTCACCCAGCCCCCCTCCCATCGGGCAGCCTTTAGTCTGTTCTCTGTGTCTGTGAGTCTGTTTCTAGTCTGGTTGTTTCATTATTTTTCTCTTCAGATCCCACGCGTAAGCGAAATTGTATGGTGTCTGTCTCTCTCCACCTGGCTCCTCTCACTGAGAGTAGTATCGTAGCAGTCCCTGGCTTTGAAAGGAACGCACATTTACTTTAAGAACATTGCAAGGCACAGCAGAGCGGAAAGCAGCGTTGGCAAGCTAGGGGCGCCTCCATCAACGGATAGGTTTTTTTTAGTCCATGGGCCAGGGTTCAACCTAGCAGCCGCCCTAGTTCTCCATCGTGAGACTCTTCCCAACAGCCACTTACACCAAGGCCTCCAGGGTACAGGCTGGGTGGCACAGGGCTTCACACAGCAGGGACAGCCCGTGATCCAAGTAGTTGTAGGACACGTTAAGAAGCCGCAGCTTTGAGCTCCTCACTAGGACCCCTTTGAAGGCTTCACAGTCATCGGCCAAGAGGCCACAGTTGGCCAGCCTGCAGGAAAGAGAAAATGTCACATTCCTCTTGCTAATCCTGTTCAACTCAGGGAGACCCTGTCTTCTTTGTCCGAGAACCTCACTGTGTCCTGTCACGTGCTTCCTAGACCGGAGTCACACACATACTGGGTTACCATCTGTCTGCGGCATGAATGTCCCCAGGAAAAAGCCCAGAATACAACATGGGACCTGCAAGGGCTCCTGCCTGTTCCTAAGTCATGTGTGTTTGCCACACCGGCTGTTTGCCATTGCCTGACCTGCATCAAGTGTCATTATTCACGGTATTCATTTGCATTTGCCACTCACCAGACTCTCCCTCCTGACTCCTCAGCCCCACTTACGGTATTTATTCTTGGTCACCCTGACTTGTCATGAATGGGACACATGTGTTACCAGTGTTTAGGTGGAAAATCAGGTGGCATCCCTCAACCCCGTCACTATCCTCACATCTAATACCACCTTTGAACTTTATAGAAATAAAATCATATGATATATTTATTCTCTCTCTCTTTTTTTTTTAGTGAGAGAGAGAGACAGAGAGAGAAACAAATAGGGACAGACAGGAAAGAGAGATGAGAAGCATCAATTCTTCATGTGGCACTTTAGTTGTTCATTGATTGCTTTCTCATATGTGTCTTGACCGGGGGGCTACAGCAGAGCAAGTGATCCCTTGCTCAAGCCAGCAACCTTGGGCTTCAAGCCAGCGACCCTTGGGCTCAAGCTAGTGACCTTGGGGTTATATCTATGATCCCATGCTCAAGCCCAAACCAGTGACTCCATGCTCAAACTGGTGAGCCTGAGCTCAAGCTGGAAACCTCGGGGTTTCAGACCTGCGTCCTCTGCATCCCAGTCTGATGCTCTATTCACTGCACCACCACCTGGTCAGGCGACATATTTACCTTTAAGTTTGTCTCATTGCCATCAATGAGGACTGTGAGATTCACCCAAATTGTTGCAGTAGTTGTAGACCATTCATTCTCAGGAAGGGAGTCTACCACCACAGGCCTCTTATCTAACATACTGTTTGGTAGGTATTTCCAGCTTTCAGGGGTTACGAACACATGTTGTGAATGTTTTAGGACCTATCTTTCAGCGAATTCTTTTCTTTTTACAGAAGTGTAGAACTTCAGTCTCAAAATACAGAAAGAGTTTTGGTTAAACATACTGTCTCAGCAGTTTTGCACTAAGCTTCCATTTTATTCCAAATGGTTGATTTGATGATGAACCCCCAGTCAAGGGGCTATGCTGTGTGCTTTTGTATAATTAGAAGACAGACGGTCTGAACACCGACAATACTCGTCTCAGCCACTGGTTTTGTGCAACCGTTCTGGGCAGCACCCAGATACTACTACATACTGACTTTTTAAAAAACTTTTATGGCTTGACCAGGTGGTGGCGCAGTGGATAGAGTATCAAACTGGGACGCCGAGGACTCAGGTTCAAAACCCCGAGGTTGCCGGCTTGAGCGTGGGCTCACCAGCTTGAGCACAGGGTCGCAGGCTTGAGCATGGGAAAATAGAAATAACCTTGTGGTCTGAGCTCAATAACCTGGCCTGAGCCCAAGGTTGCTGGCTTGAGCAAGGAGTCACTCATTGTGCTGTAGCCCCCCAGTCAAAGCACATATGAGAAAGCAATCAATGAACAACTAAGGAGCTGCAATGAAGAGTTGATGCTTCTCATCTCTCTCCCTTCCTGCCTGTCTGTCCCTTTCTCTATCTGTCACAAAAAAAACTTTATGCAATTTGCACATCTAATAACCCACAATATACTTTAGCATTAGTCATTCTTTCTTTCAGCCAGCTTATGCATGCAGCTCTGTCATATGTACACCTCAAAGTGGAATTTCTAGGTTATACAGAACACCAGAATGTAGTCACACCACATGTAGGCAAGTTGTTTCCCAAAGTGGTGTTACCACTGTAGAAACTTTAACTCCCCTAACTTTTTCTTTTTTTTCTTCTTTTCCAAGTGAGAGGAGGGGAGATAGAAAGACAGACTCCCGCATGTGCCCCAAACAGGATCCACCTGGCATCCCCAATCTGGGGCCAATGCTCTGCCCATCTGGGGCTATGCTTACAACTGAGCTATTTTTAGCAACTGAGGTGGAGACTTCCACAGAGCCACCCTCAGCAATCAGGGCCAATGTGCTCAAACCAATTGAGCTGTGGGAGGGGAAGAGTGAGAAAGTAAGAAGGGGGAGGGGAAGGGCAGAGAAACAGATGGTCACTTCTCCTGTGTGCCCTGATCAGGAATAAAACCCGGGACAACTACATACCAGGCCAACTTTAACTCCCGTATTCAATTCTCAAGTTCCCAGGAGGTTAAGTTTATATACAAAGAATAGAAATGGCGGTGAAAGTAGACAGGTAGAAACACATGTGGTCCCCTCTGCAATGCCATAGGTGCACCCAGTGAGCTCGCAGACTTACAGGAGCTTTTCTATGCCGCACACTGGGTTCTTCAAGGCATTACAGAGCGATGCAACATCATCACGGGAGAGGCTGGTGCCGCTGAGGTCCAGGTGTTGCAGGTCTGGGCTGTGCATGAGCGCCTCAAAGAAAAGCCAGCTCTCACCAGAGAAGGAAACGTTTTTTATCCTGCAGAAATGACAAAAATTCGGAGGTTGGTTTTACTCGACAAAACCTGAGGAGGTGGCCTGAGCCCGTCTTCTTTGATTTTCTCATGACCCATGATACCATCCAGTGTTCCAAACTCCCAAATCTAAGTGAATTAACACAAAGTTGTTGTTGTTCTTGTTGTTGTTTTTTCTCACACAACGGTTCAATAAAGGTGTCACCACCTGTTTGGGGCAGCTCTGCCATCGGTCAGCTGCAAGTTCAGGACCCAGCTTTGCTCTTTATTAGCTTTGTGACCATGAGAAGCTCACTGTCACATTGTGCGTCCGGGCAGGGGTGACGTAGCAAGGGATGCAGGCATGCGGAAACTCTGCTGTACGTTGCAACACTCTACACGTTGTCTAAACACTCTACACATTGTCTAAACACTCTACACATTGTCAAAATGCTCTACACATTCTCGCGACTCTCTACACATTGTCATAATGTTCTGAGCATTGTCGCAACACTCTACACATTGTCGCGACACTCTGCTCGTTGCCTGACAGCTGGAGGTGAGGCTCACTCCTCCCCCACACACACTCACGTCCAGGTGGACCCCCCACTTACTGAAGCTTTTGCAGGCGGCACCTGGGATGCTTCAGCTGCCTACTCAGAGTCCTGAAGGCCGGCCCGTTGAGGTTACTGTCCTCCACTTGAAGTTCTCTGAGGTTCTCATTGGTGGTGAGCGCAGAACAGACCTGGTACCAACAGACTAAATAGTAACTTGACCTGTGAGGAAGGAGAAAGGAAATGATTTCTCATGGGTAAAATGGTCAGCCTAAGCCATCCAGAACATACAAGCGCAATGAGTTACCTTCTCGAACGCAGGACATCTGACTTCAATCAGACCCACCCTTAGGTAAATTTATTCTGTATTCATGATTCTCCTTTTTTTTTTTTTTTGTAGTGAGAGATAGTGAAACAGACTCCCGCATGCGCCCTGACTGAGATCCACCCAGCAACCCCATCTGAGACATATGCTCTGCCCATCTGGGGCCATGCTCACATCTGAGCTATTTTTAGCGACTGAGGTGGAGGCTCTACAGAGCCATCCTCAGTGTCCGGGGCCCACACACTTGAATCAATTGAGCCATGGTGGCGGGAAGGAAAGAGAGAGATAGAGAGAAAGGAGAGGGGGAGGGGTGGAGAAGCACATGGTCACCTCTCCTGTGTGCCCTGGCTGGGAATTGAACCTGGGACTTCCACATGCTGGGCTGACACTCTACTGCTCAGCCAATCAGCCAGGGCCTATATTCATGATTCTCAATCAGAGGCAATGTTGTCCCCTCACCTAAGGGATGTTGGGCAATGTCTGGGGACATTTTTGATTGCTACCACTTGGGGAGGGGTACTTCTGGCATCTAGTGGATAGAAACCAGTGACACTGCTAAACATACTAGAATACACAGAACGTCTGCCCCACCACCACCACCACAGAATTATCCATCCCCAGTTGTCAACAGTGCCAGGTTGAGAAAACTCGCCTTATCTGGGGGCAATTTTGTAGGGAAAGCTGGGGCAATAAAGCATCGCTGTTAGGTCAGCATTGAGCAAGACACCTAGGCTCATAGTGGACCGACACCACATCTGCACTTGGTCAACCTACAAGAGCTCTTTGCCTCAGTTTCCTCACTTGTAACATGACAAAAATCTCATATGATCTTTATGTATTAAAGTGAGTTAAAATTCAATGATTTTTTTTAGAATACTTTTTAATTTTGTGACAGAGAGACAGAGAAAGGCACAGATAGGGACAGACAGACAGGAAGGGAGAGATGAGATGCATTGATTCTTTGTTGCGGCACCTTAGTTGTTCATTGATTGCTTTCTCATATATGCCTTGACGGGAGGTGGGGGGTTACAGCAGAGCGAGTGACCCCTTGCTCAAGCCAGTGACCTTGGGCTCAAGCCAGCAACCATGGGGTCATGTCTATAATCCTACGTTCAAGCCAGTGACCCCACACTCAAGTGAGTGAGCCCGCATTCAAACTGGCGACCTCAGGGCTTTGAACCTGAGTCCTTTGCATGGCAGTCTGATGCTCTATCCACTGTGCCACCACCTGAGTCAGACTCAGAATACTTTTTAAAGGTAATTTTTAGGTGGGAAGTCAAGAAAGTCTATGTGCGGTCCCACAGATACAATACAACTATTACTTTATGTGCCTATTGGCAAAAAACCGAGAATGAGTAGAAAACACACATCATGTGGATTCTCATAGTCAGTTTTCCTAACACTTCACAATGGGGTACCTTCACATTACCAGCCTTTTTTACAAGGAGGCAACTTCAACGGAGAAAGGAGACCCCCATGGACAAGGTCACCTAGCTCATAAGGGGTCCAGCCAGAACGTGAGCAGATGTCTGTTTGACAGAAAGGGCAAGATTCCCAGCCCTGATCCTCTATTAAAAACAAACAAAGGCCCTGGCCGGTTGGCTCAGTGGTAGAGCGTCGGCCTGGCGTGCGGAAGTCCCGGGTTCGATTCCCGGCCAGGGCACACAGGAGAGGCGCCCATCTGCTTCTCCACCCCTCCCCCTCTCCTTCTTCTCTGTCTCTCTCTTCCCCTCCCGCAGCCAAGGCTCCATTGGAGCAAAAGATGGCCCGGGCGCTGGGGATGGCTCCTTGGCCTCTGCCTCAGGTGCTAGAGTGGCTCTGGTCACGACAGAGCGACGCCCCAGAGGGGCAGAGCGTCGCCCCCTGGTGGGCGTGCCGGGTGGATCCCGGTTGGGCGCATGCGGGAGTCTGTCTGACTGCCTCCCCGTTTCCAGCTTCAGAAAAATACAAAAAAAAAAAAATTAAAAAACCAAACAAACAAAGGACTCCGCTCGGGAAGACCCACTTAGCAAAATGGACAATAGGAAGAAAGTTGGGGAAAGGACTCACATGGAGGTGTCTGCCTCCCCTTCCGCAAAGACATTTTGGATAGAAAGCCTCAGTTTTCTCAGGGAAGAACAGTGCTTCAAGCAGTAGGCAGACACTACCAGGTCCGACCTGTCCATGATGGAAAAGCGCACATCCAGGAAAAGGTCCATGGCCCAGTGCAGGAAGCCCGCATTCTCCATCTCGAAGAGGCAGTAACACAGGGCCAGGAAGTCCACCTCCCTCTGCCCGGGCGTGCTCTCGTTTACATTCTCTAAGTGCCGCCGCAGGGCCCTCTCCACGTCCTCCCCGTGCAGGGGGGCCCCGAAGAACGCCTGCAGCTTCTCCTGCTCCTGTCCGTGCAGCAGCCCGCAGAGGAAACAGCCCAGGTAGATCCACTGGACCTTGGTTCTCTGCAAATAGGTGGACAGCAGCGCCTCGGCAGACCCCACAGCTGGGTGGGGGTGGTCGGTGTGGCTGCTCACGAGGTAGAACGTGGCGGCACAGAACTCCTGGACGCACGCATGGACGAAGGCATAGGAGCCCTCGGTGTCCCCACACTCCCGGAGGGCCTTGCCGTCCAGCAGGGCGGGCACATCCGCGCCCACCAGCCCATTCCTCTGTAGGTCCTCCATGCTGAAGATGAACGTGTCGCTCCACATGCCTTCGGCGGCCAGGGAGCACAGACCTTTCAGCCGGCCCCGGCCCTGGCCTTGCTCGTCCGGAGCCCAGGCCCCTGCCTTGGGCGTGAAGAGGTTCAGGAGGAAAGAGGCATAGAGGGAGGTGGTCCGTCGGCAGGTGGGGGCTAGGTCCCTCCCTCTCTCCAGCTCCTGCTTCAGGCAGGTGCACACCACCCAGCAGAGGACCGGGATCCGGCACATGGTGAAGAGCTGCTCGTTGTCCCTGACCAGGCTGAAGGCCTCGACGACATGGCTCCTCTCCCGGAAGATGCAGCAGAAGTACAGCTTCCTCTCAGCGTCGCTGAACCCGGCCATTGTCCTGACCTCGGGGCCGCCCAGCCGGTCCTCCACACCCCGCGGGTAGACGGGCACGGTGGCCAGCAGCAGGCAGGACTCTGGCACCAGCCTCCTCCTGAGCAGGCTGCTCAGGACCGCCCGGACTGGCCGCTGCTCCATCCAGTCACAGCACAGGTCTGACTCGGGCCCATCCAGGTCATCTGTCAGCTCCTCCAAGCCATCAAGGATGAACAGGAGCCTCTCCGGCTGGGACGCCATCTCAGCCACCGGGGTGAGGGTGTCGGACCAACCCCGGCAGGCCAGCGCTGCCAAGCTGGCGGGCGGCAGCCGTGTGGCCTCCCGGCAGGAGAAGTAGAAGACATAGGAGAACCTGTCCTGGTAGAGCATGCCCTCGGCCCAGGCCAGCATCAGCTTCACCAGCAGCGTGGTCTTCCCGATGCCTGAGATGCCACGGAGGACCACCATCCGGTTCCCGGCCTCCCCCTGGGGAGCAAAGAAGAATTCCAGGTAGCCGCGCTCCTTCGGGGTGAGGTCCTTCTCAAAGTACTCGTACATCCGGGTGACGGGGTCCCTGAACCACATCCTGCTGAACCGCTCCTTGACGTGGGCGCGGTACGTCTTCATGTGTCCTGAGCCAGGGAGCACGGAGGAGACAAACAAACAAAAAAACATGATGTGTTGGAGTTAACGTACTCATTAGCTTTCCCCCCACCATGTCTCCCCTCAACCTGTCTTCTCAGCACCTGCACGCGGTGGCACCCCCCCCCCCCCAACCAAGCTGTTCAACAGCCTGTTCCGTAAATAAAGTTTCACTGGGACCCAACCATGCTCTTTTGCTTACATGGTGTCCAGGGCTGCTTTGCCACTACAAGGGCCCACAATGTCTAAATGATAAACTCCTCAGCCCCTATAGTGTGCTGGAGCCAGCGCCAGACAGACAGACACACACACACACACACCGCTGTTCATTGTTGCCATTATACAGCAAACACTAGAGAATCACTTCATACCATTGATAGAAGGCCAGTTAAATTAGTTATGGACTGTTACACAACAGTGAACGTATGCAATAATTTTCTTTTTTTTTAGAGAGAGAGATGGATAGACAGGGACAGACAGGAAGGGACAGAGATGAGAAGCATGAGTTCTTTGTTGTGGTCCCTTAGTTGTTGTTCATTGATTGCTTTTGCATATGTGCCTTGACTGGGGGCTCTGGCAGAGCCACTGACCTTTTGCTCAAGCCAGTGACCTTGGGCTTCAAGCCAGTGACCTTCAGGCTCAAGCCAATGACCATGAGGTCATGTCTATGATTCCATGCTCAAGCTGGTGACCTCAGGATTTCAAACCTGGATCCTCAGCATCCCAGACCAATGCTCTATCCACTGTGCTACCGCCTGGTTAGGTAGAATCATTTTTATATGGAAAAAATAATAAGACAGTGACTCTATTGTACACCTATGTATGCCCATAAGGAATTTAGACACAGATAGTGGTTTTCTGGGGATGGAATTTATCTGAATGACCTGACACAGGGAAATTAGATCTAGTAGATATGACAGAGTGCCCCTCAATAAATAATTGGATAAAAAAGTTATGGAACAGGCTCTGGTCGGGTAGCTCAGTTGGCTAAGCATTGTCCCAATATGCCAAGGTTGCAGGTTCAATCCCTGATTGGAGCATACAAAAGAATCAACCAATAAATGCATAAATAAATAAATGAAACAACAAATATATCTCTCTCTCTTTCTCTTTCTCTCCAAAATCAATCAATAAAAAATTAAAACAAAAAAAGCTGTAGAACATAGATACAATGGAATATTACTCATCCATTACAAAGAATAAAATGGGCTCTAGCCTGGTGGGTCAATGAATAAGTCCCAGTGTGCCAAGGCTATGGGTTTGATCCCTGGTCAGGGCACATAAGAGAAGCAATAGATGAGTACAACTAGATGGAACAACTAAGTGGAACAGCGAGTTGATGCTTCTCTCTCTCTCACTCTCCCTTCCTCTCTCTCTCTCTCTCTCTCTCTCTAAATCAATGGAAAAAATATTTTGAAAAGAATGAAATATTATTTGTGGCAACATGGATGGACCTACAGTATTCTGCTCAGTGAAGTAAGCCAGAGAAAGATGAATACCCTATGATGTCACATATATGTAGACTCTAAAACAAATTAAAAACAAAACAAAACAAATGAGCAAACAAAACAAAAGCAGATTCGCCTAGTGAGGCACATTGGATAGAACGTGAGACTGAGAGGTGGAGGACTCAGGTTCAAAACCCCAAGGTCGGCTTGAACACGGGCTCACCAGCTTGAGCATGGGGTCACTGGCTTGAGCACGGAATCATAGACATGACCCTATGATCGCTGGCTTAAGCCCAAAGGTCACTGGCTTGAGCAAGGGGTCACTCGCTCTGCTGTAGCCCCCCAGTCAAGGCACATATGAGAAAACAATCAATGAACAACTAAGCAGCCGCAACAAAGAATTGATGCTTCTCATCTCTTTCCCTTCCTGTATGTCTGTCTGCCTGTCTCTTTGTCTCTGTCAAAAAAAAACCCCAAAAATAAAACAGACTCATAGAGACAGAACAAGTGAATGATTCCAGAGGGGCGAGGGATGGGAGAGAAATCTGAAGCCAAATGTCATCAAGTGATAATCACGTGATAACTTTGCACGGTAAAAGACGGCTACCGTGAGGGGACCCCTCAGAAAGGTCTATGAATGCGAGTCTCTGTGGTACATCTCACAATCATATAACATTGTATGCAACTATCCCTAACTAAAAAAGTCAACATGATGTCCTGACTGTAGTTCCGGTACAATGGTATGTATCCTGGTATTGACCTGCTCTGACAGGGCTACCGTGAGGACCCACAGGTCTGCCAAGAACCCACACTGTATGTGAACTGTGATATGTACAAATGCGGGGGCTGTCATGGCAACTCAGTGAGCATGACCACCATTGCTACTGGGGCCATCATCTTGTAAAATAGTCAATGACTCTTTCTTTAAATTATTTATTTATTTATTTATTTTTGTCACAGAGTCAGAGAGAGAGATGAGAAGCATCAATTCTTCGTTGCGGCACCTTAGTTGTTCATTGATTGCTTTCTCATATGTACCTTGACCAGGGGGCTATCGCTAACTGAGTGACCCCTTATTCAAGCCAGCAACCTTGGGCTCAAGCCGGTGAGTCTTGCTCAAACCAGATCAGCCCGCACTCCAGGTGGCAACCATGGGGTTTTGAACCTGGGTCCTCCGTTTCCCAGTCTGACGCTCTATCCACTGTGCCACTGCCTGGTCAGGCTGGCCAATGACTCTTGATAGAGTTGTGAACAAAAGACAGTCTTCCCTCAAAAAATATATTTATATATATATTGACCCTTAAAACCATACTACTGATGTTATAGCTTCTCTGACGTAAACATTTGTTTGTTAACTAGTCAATGTGTACAGATGTCACAATGACTTAGAAACCTTGCTAAACACAGTGGCATTCTGCGGCCGCTCTGAAGCAAGACACAACGACCCTGGTTAACCTCTGTGCAGTGCGCCATCTACAAAAGCCATTCACTGTGATCTCTCTTGGACCCCTAGAGTCCACAGTTCCCATGACACCGTGTCACCCGAGAGATTGTGGCTCGGGTGCAAGGAGACACTGTCGGCAACCCAGAAATGCAATCCAGATGAAGACCTGGTACCCACCCACGTTCACCACCTAGAACCTTTGGAGGAAAGCCAAAGCACTGAGTGACTTTCTGTTTCCATCCTGAGGAAGCGAAGGTCAAGAGCAAGCATACGTGACTGAAGGCAGTCGTGCATCCAGGTAAGGCCCAAGGACACAGTGCTTGGCCCTGCTGGAGCTTTCTGCAGGTCAGCAATCGGACCGCAGATGGTGTGGTGTTATGTCTCAAAAGGGCAAGAGAAATCTAACCAGTTTTGCAAAACTAAATAATAAAATTGTACCCTGTATTCTGCTTGTTAGTTTCTCAGACATGATGTCATGTTTCTGCTTAGTAAATTGGATAACTAATCTCTCCAAGGCACCTCAATCCTGGAGAGATTGGGGTCCTCCACTTGCAGTATTGCTGCTGCCTCATTCCTTTGTGGATCCTCTTCATGAAACCCTGAACAACAACAACATAGAACCACTGTCTTCTCTCTACAAGGGTAACCCTGTCCCCAGTGGTCCATTCTGACCCTGCTGTGGAAACATGGAGATGGTCAACAGTGACCATTATCCTCAGGATAAGAAGCCTCGTCCCTGCCCCCGGCCTCTGTCCCCTGTCCCCCTCACCGGTAATCTCCATCTTGGCCTTCTCGCACAGATCTTTCCGGCCGATCTTCTGGAAGAGGATGAAGGTCACATCCCAGGCTTGTTTCTCCTCGTAGCGTTGGACCAAAAGCCCGGCCAGGTCCTCGCGGGACGCCTTCTTCACCTCCGCCCAGGGGATCGGCTGCAGTCCGAGGTGCAGGGGTTCCTCCTTCAGCAGCAACTTAAATTTCCGGAACTCGTCTTTGCGGAGCTCCCCGAGGTACCACAGGAGGCCAAACTCGGAAAAGAAGGACGCTGCCATCCTTGACCAGTGACCGGGGGGTGGGTGTGGGGGGTGGTACAGTCTTTGGAGAGAACCTCCGGGAACAAGGAATGAACAAAAACCTGTGTAAAAATTCAGAGCAGTTTTGAATTATTCAAAAGTTCATGGGCTGAGGTAGTCACTAAGTTCTTGTGTGGGAAGTGTCTTGCTAGTTTTTTGGGGGGCGGGAAGTTCTGGAGACTAGAACTTGACTCTGAGCACCTTCCCGTGGAAATGGTCATGGGAACAAGGACATCAGGTAGATAAATTCAGGATGAAGAAGACACAATCCACCCCTCCCCCCACCTAAGAATTACTTCGAACCCCAACTCGGATGGCGCCAGGTAGAGACACACAAGAAAAAGTATCCGATGTGACACGTGGCACAGAAATACAATGGAACACTCCTCAGCCATCAGAAAAGATTCAATCCTGCCTGACCAGGCAGTGGCACAGTGGATAGAGCGTCGGATTGGGACGTGGAGGACCCAGGTTCGAGACCCTAAAGTCGCCAGCTTGAGCATGGGCTCATCTGGTTTGAGCAAGGCTCACCAGCTTAAGCCCAAGGTTGCTAGCTTGAGCCCAAGGCCACTGGCTTGAGCAAGGGGTCACTCAGTCTGCTGTAGCCCTGGGTCAAGGCACATATAAAAAAGCAACTGATGAGCAACTAAGGTACCGCAACGAAGAATTGATGCTTCTCATCTCTCTCTTCCTGTCTGTCCGTCCCTATCTGTCCCTCTCTCTGTCTCCATCACACACACACAAACACACAGACACACACAAAGATTGCAGGTTTGAATGCCAGTCAGAGCACAAGAATCAACCAATGAATGCAGAAATAGATGGAGCTACGTGTGTAAATATCTGATTAGACAGCTACTTAGCAACCTGCCTACAAAGAGAAAATATTGGTAATAAAATTTTAAACTGAGTATGTTTTACATTTTTTCCCCTTTCTTTTCTTTCCTTCTTCAATTATAGCTGACATTTAACATTACTCTCTATTAGTTTCAGCTGTGCCGCATAGTAGTTAGTTACTGAACTGGATATTGAACGCTACATATCACAGTGAGCAGAATGCAGCTCAGGCAGGGCTCAGAGAAGCATACAAATCTAAGGTATGAAAAGGAGCCCAGGCCGGGTAGCTAAGTTGGTTAGAGTGTCCACTGATACACCAAGGTTGTAGGTTCAATCCCCGTTCAGGGCACATACAGGAATCAACCAATGATGTGTTAAAGACTGCAGCACCTGAAACCTGTATAATTATGTTAACCAGTATCACCCTGATAAAATTCAATTTAAAAAAATCAATGAATGCATAAATAAGTGGAATGACAAATTGGTGTTTTCTTCTCTCTTTCTCTCTCTCTCTCTCTCTCTACCTTACTTTTTTAAAAATCAATAGCCTGACCAGGTGGTGGCACAGTAGATAGAGCGTCGAACTGGGATGCAGAGGACCCAGGTTCGAGACCCTGAGGTCACCAGCTTGAGCACAGGCTCATCTGGTTTGAGCAAAAGCTCACCAGCTTGGACCCAAGGTCGCTGGCTCAAGCAAGGGGTTACTCAGTCTGCTGAAGGCCTGTGGTCAAGGCACATATGAGAAAGCAATCAATGAACAACTAAGGTCTCGCAACGAAAAACTGATGATTGATGCTTCTCATCTCTCTCCATTCCTGTCTGTCATTCCCTCTCTCTGACTCTGTCTGTCCCTGTAAAAAAAAAAAATCAATAAAGGTAAAAAAATTAAAATTAAAAAATAAAGGTATGAAAAGGAAGGTTGAAAATTCACATGCTAGGTGTGTGTGTGTGTGCACGTGTGTGTATATATATATTATATTATATATATACACACACATACACATATATACACACTTTAAGTTAAGGAACAGCAAAATGCACCAGAACAGACTAGAATAAAAGAATTATCAAATACATATGAGGCTCTAAAGGGATAGTCTTTGAAAAGACTCAAAAGAAATGGGATACGCCCAAACAAATCTAAGAAAAAGAAGTTATGAATAACAAATATGGAGCATGAAAGAGAAGGTATCACTGCATAGCCTACAGATATTAAAAATAGAGACGATGACAGATTTTTACACCCATCACTCATTAACAAAATTATACAGGCTTCAGGTGCACAATTCCTCAACACATCCTCTGCACGCTATACTGTGTGTTCACCCCAAGTCGCCTCCTGCCAACACCATTTATCCCCTCTCTACCCTCCTCAAACTCTGCACACCTTCCCTCCCACCCAACGTTAAAAAAAATTATGCCAACAAAACCAATGATTTTGTTCAAATATATAAATTTTTCCCAAATGACAACTCTTATTTTTTTATTTCTGCGGGTCACGGTTTCAAGTTAATGTTCAGCCGTGGGAAGCAATTCTTCCTTCCAAAAGACTTCAGGCTCACATACCCTCATCGGCAATTTGTTAAAACATAAATATATATTATTTTCCAGAAGCCCTTTCCCTGAGAGTAAAGGGGACAAGCGGAAGAGGAGGAACTTCCTGACTGATGGAGGCATAGACTGGGTTCTGAAAACCAACACATGCTTTATATAAGAATTGGGGTGTTCCCCATCACTTGTGAAAACAAATGCCAAAAAAGCCCCCCAAAAACCTTAATAAGTGATATGCTCAGAGTAAATTATTCAGTCATTAATGACCTGGTATTGCTGTTCCTTCCCTGATTCCAATGTCCTCCTGTGGTTATGCAAAAGAACCTCTGAGTTTTCAAAGCAAACCCTAAAGCACTTAAGGGCAAAATGATTTAGGGTCAAGTGTGAGGGGGCGAATTTGTACAACGCATACAAATTACCTTCCACAGATCAGAAAAAAGAATACTGAGGTAGATGTCGAGACAAAGTAAATACATCAAGTAAAATTTTAGCCCTCGGGGGATGGTGGGGGCAGGATGGGGGTTCATTCTCTCACAAGGTGCTAGCAGCTGTTTCCCACCTCTGAAATGGAGGTAGGAGTCGAGGTTTTATTTAAATGGGGGGGGGGGAGTAAGGTAGGAGTTCTTTTTGGGCTGCTCTCATTAAAGCACTAAATCCAAGCGCTGAAAACAACAGAAATGTCTTGTGTCACCGTATGAGAGAGGCTAGACGTCTATAAAGATAAAGGTGTCCCCACACCCTGACTCCTTCCTTGCCCCTGGCCAGTATCTGGGGGTTGGCTGACATTCCTTGGCTTGTAGCCGCACACCCCCCAACTTCCACCTCCATCCACACACTATGTTCTCCCCATGCGAACACCAGTCATACAGGGACCCCGTCTTTACCGAACAACACCTACAACAGCCTTCTTTCCAAACCAGGTCACATTCGGAGCTCCCGAGGGTTAACGCTTTTCCCGCGTGATTTTTTTTTGGGGGGGGAGGAGAGATGGACACAATTCAACCCGTAACAAACTGGGAAGACCCACTCTGTGACAGGGAGAGATAGTCTCTACACATGTGTCTATGTTCTCCATAGACTAAAGAAGCATTATAAAACTAACGCCCTGGAGTTAGTGCCAGGATCAAACTTTCAGAGCCTGAGGTCTGGCACCAGGTTCAAGGTAGCCAATGGGGCTCAGACTGCCGGCTCACGGGGTGAGGGTGAGGTTTCTGGACCTCGTCCCCACCTCTGTCTGTCCTTCAGCTGCTGGGTCCTTCCTGTTTGCCTCCACAGGTATGGATCTTAAATATATATATACTATATAAAAAGACTGCTCCTTAAGCTCCAAGCTCAGCCATCCTCAGGATTCCTTTGGTGCTGAAACCCAACCCCCAATCCCCGTACACACACCCATCTCACAGGTTTTAGGCTGAGCTGGTAAGGAATTTACAAACACGCGCGTTTCAGGTGGTCGAGACTGGTTCAGAGTCACAGAAAAGCCAACCAAGTGGAGTAGAAGCAGCCTGGCTCGGCCGGCCGGGCTAGGTACTGGAGCCCCTGGATAGAGGGTGTCCTCAGACCGGACCTTGGACACCAACTCTTTGGTCTTTTCTCAGGACCCAGGCCCACAGTTTAAGGACAGAAGGACTCCTGTCTGGGTGGGTGATCGGTCAGGAAAGGAGACAGGCCCAAGGGGAGGAAACAGAGACAGATAAAAAGGGAGACGGATAAAAAGGGAGATGAGGGAGGAGACCTGCTGACTCACCGCTGCGCTGGTCCCAGGTCTTCCTGGTGGGTCCTTAATGAGTGGCCTGCCCGGAACCGGGGAAGAAATAGGCCACAGAGTCCTATGATTGGCCAAGGATTTGCTTCCCTCCCATTGGCTCGAGGACGCTCTGGAAGACCAGGCCCAAGACTGGGAGAAACAAATTTCTTTCTTTCCTTTCTTTTCTTTTTATTTTTTTAAAAATGTTCCCACCCTGGGTGTGGTCTAGGTCTTCGCCCCTGGGTCCCTCCCCGGGTGGATACTTCAGACAAGAGAGATTCTGATTTCGGATTCCCAGGACTTTGGTGACTGTGAGAATGTTCCTTCCAGTGTCCCCAGTCTGGCTAGTTTAGGGAGCGAGGTAGGCGTGGGATTGCGGGGGGGGGGGGGGGGGGGGGGGAGGTATGTGTGTGAGTCTCTCTGCTTCATCTAAAGGATTCCTACATCTGTCTCAATGATCGACTCCTTCCTACACTTGAGGATCCTTGAAGAATGTTGTTGCCCCACGATCATTCTTTTTAAAATATATATATATAATGTATTGGGGTACGGTTTCAAGGGCACAACTCCATAACATGTCACCTGCACACGGCAACGTGCGCCCATCGCCCCAAGCAGTTCCTTCTGTCCTCATTTGCTCCCCACTTTGTCCACCTCCACCTGCCGCACCCCCCACTTTCCGTCGATCATTCTGTCACACAGGAGAGGAACCCCATGACTCTCGGCAAACGCAGTCACGGGTGTGGACAAGCCGTGGTCTGCACGCCGTCACCTCGAAAGTTCTCTGACCACTTCCGTGGGCCCAGAACTCCCCTCGTCTTTTTATACATTGGCCCCCTCCTTAACCAGAGAGAGAGAGAGAGAGAGAGAGAGAGACATCGACAACATAACGGAAAACTGAAGGAACACACCCCAGGTCCCAACATGCATCTCTCTCTGGTCCAGACCGTAGATGAAGAAGAAGTCAAGATTGTCAGGGATCCATGTCAGATAAAGGGTGATGCACGCAGAGTAGACTAGTGCTGAGCACGCGATGGGCTGTATACAGAATTGCACACGTGAAACCTATATACTCTCACTAACCAAAATCATCCCAAGAAGTTCAATACATCTTTGTAAACAAAAACGTGAGGAAAAGTCCTTAGTTGTTGCTTCCCTTTTCACTTTTACTAATGGAGTTGACCAGCATGCTCATGTCCGTGGGCCATGTGTTGCTTCTTTTTTTTTTTTTTTTTCATTCATTTTAGAGAGGTGTCAGGGAGAGGGAGAGAGAGAGAGAGAGAGAGAGAGAGAGAAGGGGGAGGAGCAGGAAGCATCAACTCCCATATGTTCCTTGATCAGGCCAGCTCAGGGTTTAGAACCACTGACTTCAGCGTTCCAGGTCGATGCTTGATCCACTGTGCTACGTGTTGCCTTTTTTTGTGAAATGCCTTTTGCCGTTTTGCGCCTGTTTCCATTGGTTATTTTCTGTTTTTACCCTCAAGTGGACATGAACGATGTGTTCTGACGCCGAGCCTTGGTCCCTTGTGTATGAATGTCTGAATCTTCTTTTCTCCGGATTGTGGACTCTATTTTTCTTTCTCACCGGGGCCATTTGCTGAACAGTTTTTTGTTTGTTTGATTGTTTTTACTTTTCATGAAGTCAAATTTGTCGAGGGCGTTTCTGGTGGGTAAATTTGGGGTCTTGTTTAAGGAAAGCATTCCCTACCCTAAGCCCAGCGATGTCTTAGATTGTTTTTTGTTTTGTTTTGGTTTGGTTTAATTTCCTTACTATCTTTAGAAAGAGAGGAAGGGAGAGAGTGAACAGCCTCGATCTGTTGTTACACTTTTGTACGCGTTCAACAGTTGGTTCTTGTTATGTGCCCTGACTGGGGATCGAACCTGCAACTTTGAGGTATAGAAGGGATGCTCCCACCAACTGAACTACCCAGCCAGGGCTTGATTGTCTTTTAAAACAGGGTCGGGTTTTGCTTCTCACACAGAAGTCTCCATCCACTTGTCATTGCTTTTTCTCTAAGATGAGATCTGGGTTTTGGGGGGGTGTTTTTTTCAATTTGAATAAAAAAACCGATACTAGCTCTATTTAGTGAAGAGTCCACCTTCCCCGCTGGTAGGCAATCCGTTACCAATTGACTCTGCATTGTCTGGCTTTGTTTCTGGGCTCTGTCTTTTGTTCTGTTGAATTGACTGTCCATTCATGTGCCAATTACCCTGACTCACTTTTAGCCTTTTAGTTAACTCTAAAGTGGGTCCGAGTCAATCAACAATGTTGGTTTATACCAACCCCTTCTGTCTTCCACATATATCTGAAGATTCTCTTTTTAAAGACTTTATTAGTTTTAGAGAGAGGAGAGAGAGAGAGAGGAGAGAGAGAGAGAGGAGAGAGAGAGAGAGGAGAGAGAGAGAGAGAGAGAGAGAGAGAGAGAGAGAGAGAGAGGGAGGGAGAGAGAGAAAGGCAGGGGGAACAGGAAGTATCAGTTCGTAGGAGTTGCTTCTCATATGCACCTTGACCTGGCAAGCTCGGGTTTCAAACTGGTGACCTCAGCATTCCAGGACGAGCCTTTTTCCACTGCGCCACCACAGGTCAGGCCTATTTGTGGATTGCCTATATTTTGACACAAAAGTTTCTATTGGGATTTAACTAGCATTTCACTTAACACAGAGATCTCTTTGTAGCAGTATAGACATTCTTATAATAATGATAATTCCTATTCAAGAATGGAGCACAATTCTTCATGTCTTGAAGTCGTTATACAAAAGGAACACAAACATTTCTATTCTCTCCAATAAGGCAATCTTTTATTAGCTTTATTTCCGTAGCTACTTTGTATTTCTCTTGTCCCTGCTTAGAAAAACCTTGTAGATTTCAAAGGCTAACTAGCTTTAGTTACAAAAATAGGAAATGAATTTTTACATGATTTTTATAGTTCATCAAAGATGATTTTTGGAGCTTGAGAACATGTATTATTTTTTTTCTGGCTTTATTAAGATATAATTGAAGTACTGAGGTGGGCAACAGTAGGTATACAGTTGTCGGTTCATGAAACACAATTTATTCTTGTATTATTATTTATTATATTAGTGATTTGTATTACAACTGTACACTTACTCTTGCCTGCACCTGTATAACATTGTGTAAGTTTGAGGTGCCCCACCCATTGATTTGATACACTTATATATTGCAACTTAGCTAATACCTCCATTTGGCTACATAGTTACCATTGTCTTTTGTGGTGAGAACTGTTCAAGATCTACTCTCCTAGCAACTTATGAGTAGAGAATACAGTATTGATCCTAACAGTTGTTATTTTTTATTGATTTCAGGGGGAAGACCGTTGGCACAGATACAGCGAATTATCTCAAGATATATGCTCTTTCAGCTTCTGCTCTTTCAGCTTCTTTGTTTCAGAACCATTCTCTCGCTTCCACTGAACCGGCTATGCTTTGAGAATGACATTGAAGTAGGGTTGGTGATCTCTGAGGGCATGACTGTCTTGTCTCTTATCTCAAAAGGTGTCCCTTCATCGTTTTTGCATTAATTATAAGGTTTTGGGTGCGGGTTTTATTAGTTCAGTTTATTCGTTAGATCCCACAGATACGTGAGGTTCTATTCTCTGCCTGGCTTAGTTCACTTCACATAATAATCTCCAGGTCCATCCATGCTTTCATGAAAGGTAAGATTTCCTTCTTTTTCACAACTGTGTACTATTCCATTGTGTAAATGTACCACAGGGTTTTTTTGTTTGTTTTTTCATCCACTCATCTACTGGTGGGCAGTTGGGCTGTTTCCAGATCTTGGCTATTGTAAATAACACGGCAATAAACATAGGGGTGCATATATTCTCTTGAATCAGTGTTTTGGGTTTCTTTGGATAAATCCCCAAAAGTGAAATTACTGGGTCATCGGGCAGTTTCATTTTCCTTTTTTTTTTTTTTTTTTTTTTTTTTTGAGGAAACTCCACACTGCTTTTGACAGTGGCTGCCCCATCTGCATTCCCACCAGCTGTGCACAAGGGTTTGCTTTTCTCAACCTTGATGGCTTTAAGGAAATTCCTTTCCTGCCTGATGTACAAAGACATCCATCTGTAAGAGTGCTGGGTGTGAAGTGGAATGCCTATAGGTGGGCGTGAGGGGCCAGACATCTGTAAAGTCCCCAGGTGACCGCAATCGCAATTGGACAGTCACAGTTGGCGACCCCTCGGGGTGTGGGCTGGGGAATGCCACCAGGAAGCCCCTCACCTGCTGCATGCCTGCAGCTTCTCACGGCATCTACCACACATTTAAGAAGCTCCCTGTCAGATCCCAGTATAGGCTGAAGAGCATCTTTCTTCCTCTGACGGAGTTTGTGGTACCCATGGCTGTCTGAAGCTCTTCCCCTCTGCCACTCTGCTCCAACTGACTGTTGCCATGTTTCCTGGCCACATGCCCCAAGGGCTCGAGCATTACAGCATGAGTGTAGACCATCCTGTAATCAGCGCAAGCCTGGGGAAGAAGGAGAAGCCGGTAGAGCACCAAGGCCCAGGTGAAGCGGTGTTGCCCTCTCACCGGATCCTGGTCATCAGGGGCCCACTTTAGCCAATAAAAAAAACAAAACAGAAAGGAGTCTTTGAGGGCGTGTAGCTTTTTGCTTCTCCCTCCTGGCTAGCGCACCCTCGGGAACTGGCCCCCCAGGAGACTTGGTGTCAGGGCTGGTGAGTTCCCTTTCCTGCCACGTGGCTTCTTTTGACTTTAAAATCATTTTTTTTACATTGTTATAGAAGTCTTCCAGTTTCCTTTTCTTTCCTTCCTCCCTCCCTCCCTTCCTCCCTCCTTTCTTTCCTCCCTTCCTTCCTCCTTTCCTCCTTTCTTTCTTTTATTCCTTCCATGACTTCTTTTTCTTTATTTCTCTTTCTTCTTTCTTTCCTGTTTTTCTTAACCAAAAAACACTTCCTGGTCAGGCACAACCTCTGACACATCCAGAGGAGCTCACATGAGCTCTGGGGTGCTGGCTCTTGAGTTTTGCCGGTCGTTGACATTCTGGGGGGGATCTAACAACACACTGTATCCTAAGCGGACAAACAAAATAGAAACAGACTCTTAGGTACAGAGAACAGACTGATGGTGGCCAATGGGGCAGGGGTTGGGGGCCTGGCTGAAAGGGGAGAAGGGATTGAGAAGTACAGATTGGCAGTCACAGAACAGTCACGGGGATGTAAAGTACAGCACAGGGAATACAGTCAATAATATTGTAATAATTCTGTACGATGCCAGGTGGGTACAAGACTTATCAGGGGCCTCACTTTGTAAGTTAGATGAATATCCTATCACCATGCTTTGCAACAAAAACTAAGAGAATAGTGAATGTTGACTGTCATTTTTTAAAAAAAATAAAAATTTGAACAAAAACGCTTTTCTAAGTCCAACTTCCAAAGTTTCTAGCTTAACAGGTGTGGGTAGTTCTGGGCCTTGGGAATGTTAAGCAAATCCTCAAACAGCAATATGTAAACCACCAAATTAGTAACAAACTATTTAATCCGCGTTTATTGGGCATAGAGAAACATGTCACAAGCTGGGAGCTTTCAAATCCCAAACCGATGTGAGACTTGGAGGCCATGGAGTCGCAGGGTGACTGACAGGAAGGAAAAGGTTTCTTTACCCTTTCCAATGACTGATTATTGCAGTGAAGGCTTCCCCATAGGGGTTTGGTTAAGAGTGATTATCTTCTACCATCTTTAGGAAGATGGCTTCAATTTCTTTTTATGGTTATCAAAGGCATTGTTGAGAAATAACCTGTATTTATGTTCGTGAAATAAGCCAGATTTTGTTTTCCTGACATGGCTTAAAGGGTTTTATCTGCTCAGGGAGTTTTCCAGTCTGGGCTCCATTTTGCTTTTTTTTTTTTAATTTGATTGATTTAAAAGAGAGAGAGAGAGGAAAGCACAGAGAGAGAAAGAGAGAGAGAAAGAGAAGCATTCGTTTGTTGTTCCACTTGGTTGTGCATTCATTGCTTGATTCTCATATGTGCCCTGACCTGGCATCGAACCTACAACCTTCACATGTCCGGACGATTCTCTAAACACAGAACTACCCGACCAGGCCTCTTAACAAGGGTTTTAAGAACTCCTCAGGTGTGGAGAAAGTGGGGCCACAGGTGCTGGGAGTGTCCAGCTGGGGAGGTCAGCAGTGACTCTCACACACCCGACTTAGGACCCTGCAAAGCCACAGGGTCAGCTTTTCCATATGAAACCTTGGGCCGGCATTGGACCGCATCTCTGCTATCAACCTGCTTCTGAGGCGCGATGCAGCTTGGAGATGGTGTTACATTGAGTTGTACACTTAAAACCTGTATGGTTTGGTGAACTATGTCAACCCAATAAATTAAAAAAATAAATAAATTTAGTCGCCTGCCCTGTGGTGGCGCAGTGGATAAAGCGTCAACCTGGAAATGCTGAGGTCGCCTGTTCAAAACCCTGGGCTTGCCTGGTCAAGGCACATATGAGAGTTGATGCTTCCTGCTCCTCCGCCCTTCTCTCTCTCTGTCTCACCCTCTCCTCTCTAAAATGAATTAAAAAAAAATTTTTTAAAGAATAAAATAATAATAAATAATAAATTTAGCCTGACTAGGCAGTGGCACAGTGTATAGAACATCAGACTGGAAAGCAGAGGACCCAGGTTCAAAAGCCCAAGGTCACCGGCTTGAGTGCGGGGTCGCTGGCTTGAGCAAGGGGTCACTCACTCTGCTGGAGCCCCCGGTCAAGGCACATATGAGAAAGCAGTCAATGAACAACTAAGGTGTCACAATGAAGAATTGATGCTTCTCATCTCTCTCCCTTCCTGTCTGTCCCTATCTGTCCCTCTCTCTGTCACAAAAATTAATTAATTAATTAATTTTTAAAAATGAGTGTGAGCCTCATGGAGAAAGCTCTCAGACCAAGATGGTGGTGTGAAATAGAAATTGAAGGAGGGCAATAACTAGAGATGGAAGGGAAGGGTGGGTTTCATGAGACTCAACCTTCACCAACTGCCTAAAATGCATGTATGTTTGTTAAAAAATCTGGAAAGGAGAAAACCTTTATCTGTGCTACACAAGCAGAGCCAGTGTGGAACGGATTTACTTATTCCGGTAATGTCTTCTCTAAGAAACTTGAGAGCTCTTACACAGAGACCCTTAAACAACCAGTATGTCTGCAAACATTGCAGTATGAGCTCTGTCTTATTCGAAAGCATGACTTTGAGGGGCTCTGTCATAACACAACATTGATACACTAGAAATATTTATCACTGCTGTCAGTCTCCAGGGTCTGACTTGTTACTGTTATATAGGACAATTTACAGAATATTGTAACACACCTAGAGTTCTGCTTTATAGGTTCTTTATTTATTTTTTTATTTTTTTAATTTAAGTGAGTGGAGGGGAGATAGACTCCTGCATGCTCTCTGACCAGGATCCACCTGGAGACCTCACCTGGGGCCAATGCTCTGCCCATCTGGGGCCGATGCTTACAACCGAGCTATTTTTAGCATCTGAGATGGAAGCTCCACAAAGCCGTCCTCAGCACCTGGGTCCAACAGCCTCTCTATCACTTGTTATTTATTACCTATCTTGTTGATAACAGCCAATCTAACAGGTGTGAGGTGGTATCTCATGGTGGTTTTGATTTGCATTTCCCTAATAGATAATGAAGATGAGCATCTTTTTATATATCTGTTGGCCAATTTAATGGACGTTCACAATGCCACTGTTATCATGTGCTTCATTGGGGCCACATGTGGACACACATATCCATTATGCACACACATACAAGTGACCTTTTTTATGGACCATTAAAGATGACACTCAGTTACAAAAGAAACACTATACTAGAGAAATTGTCTGCATTTCTCTGAAGGTTTTATAGGACATTCAATTCTCAAAATCTGAGTGGTGTTTGCTAATGAGATAATTTTTACCCTAAGAATGTTGCCTTTGAACACAAATGAGGTTCTACTTTTATCTCAACTCGGACATTTACCAAAGTCTATTTTAAAGTCATTGTCCCAGAAAGTGTTCAGATCTTTTGCAAATAGACTATCAAAAAACCCAGCTCCTATCAAAGCACAATTCCTGTGTATTTTTTTCCTCACTGTGTCGACTTTGAATGTCTTGGTGTCCTGGTGGACTGATTCTCTGATTTATCTCGGTTTCCTAGATCTCATATTCCTTGGTCCTCACGATCGTGCTGGAGAGGCACAAGATGGCGAAATCGGGTTCTTCCGACTTTGACCTGCTGTGGTATCTAGACAAGCTCAACAAAAGGGAGTTTCAGAGTCTGAAGAACCTCCTTGGACAAGAGTGTCTGGCGATGGGACTCCCGCCCATCCCGAGGTCTGACCTAAAGACAGCCAGACCGGACCTGGCACGCCTGCTGACCACATCTTATGAGGCCCAGCATGCTTGGAACCTGCTGTCCGGCATCCTCCACCAGATCCAGCGTAAAGACCTCTGTGACAAGATCCACGCCAGACGACACCGTGAGTGGTGGGCAGGGGAGAAATGGGTGCAGGTTTTAGGAAGACCAGTTGTGTTGATAAGTGGCGTCCGCCCCACCCCATCCACCCAAGAACCCCATCTTCAGGTCTGGAGGATGTTAGAGGCTCAGTGATGGCTTCTAAGGACGTGGGTCTTGTCCGGTCTTGTGGCTTCCTGATTTCTACCCATTTTTTTTCCCCATCATGCAAAGTGACGCTTATGAAAGGAGCTTGTTTCCATACTAAAGTCTGTCTGTAGCTTGTTGCCACACCTGTCTCTGCCATGCTGAATAGCTCCTTCATTGTTAGGGACTGACTTGCCCTGACACTCCCCACAGCTCCATCCCCAAGAATTCAGGTGTTCTGGATTCTTTGATGTGATGTTATGTCTAAGGCCGTTGTAATACACAAACGACAACTTGACTGGACACACCGCTCATGTTTTTTCCTTTTTATTGAGTCTATCAGGGTAGCACTAGTTAATAAAATTATACAGGTTTCAAGTGCACCACTCTACATCTCTGTACACTGCATTGTGTGTTCACCCCGCCCCCAAGTCAAGTAAGTCTCCATCTACCCCCATTCCTCCCCCCTTTCCCCTCTTCACCCTCCCACGACCCTCTCCCTTTGCAATCACCATACTATTGTCCATGTCCGCAAGATTTTTCTTTTTTCTCTTTTTTACTCAATCTCTTCACCTACCCCAGCCCCCCAAACCTCCCCGACACAAGCAGCTGTCAGCCTGCTCTCTATGGATGACTGTCTCTGTTTTACTTGTTAGTTCATTTTGTTCAATGAGT
The DNA here is from genome assembly GCF_036850995.1 of Saccopteryx leptura. Taxonomy (NCBI): domain Eukaryota; kingdom Metazoa; phylum Chordata; class Mammalia; order Chiroptera; family Emballonuridae; genus Saccopteryx; species Saccopteryx leptura. The sequence goes on along the minus strand of NC_089505.1, from coordinate 81,020,414 downwards.
GAGATCATGTGGTACCTGTCTTTCTCTGACTGGCTTATTTCACTTAGCGTAATGCTCTCCGGGTCCATCCATGCTGTGTGGCAAAGGGTAGGATTTCCCTCTTGTTTATGGCTGAGTAGTAGTCCATTGTGTCAATGTACCATAACTTTTTTTTTTCCATCCATTCATCTACTGATGGGCACTTGGGCTGTTTTCAGATCTTGACTGTTGTAAATAATACTATAAATGAAGATAGGGGTGCATATCTTCTTTTAAATCAAGTGTTTCAGGCCTGACCCCAGGTGGTGGTACAGTGGATAGAGCATTGGACTGGGACTCAGAGGACCCAGGTTTGAAACCCCGGATCGCCGGCTTGAGCATGGGCTCCCCAGCTTGAGTGCAGGATCACTGCCTTGAGCATGGGATCATAGACATGACCCCATGGTCACTGGCTTGAGCCCAAGGTTGCTGCCTTGAGTCCAACGTCAATGCCTTGAGTCCAAGGTTGCTGACTTGAGCAAGGGGTTACTCAGTCTGCTGTAGCCGCCCCCCCCCCCCCGTCAAGGCACATATGAGAAAGCAATCAGTGAACAACTAAGGTGCCGCATCTATGAACTGATGCTTCTCATCTCTTTCCCTTCCTGTCTGTCCCTGTCTGTCTGTCTCTCTTTCTCCCCTCTCTCTCTCTCTCACTAAAAAAATAAATAAAGGTAATAAAATTTAGAGATATGTTTTTCTCTGCTCCCTGAGGCCACTGTAGGACAACTGTCCTCAAAATCATAGATGCCTTACACTGAACAGAGAGGGTTTTAGGCTTAGAGATATAACAAACAAAATCGGCAGGTGTGCCTTGGGGATGCCTAAGACATCTGCAGCTGCTCTCAAGGATCCCGGCAGCCATGATCCTAAGTCTCTCTCACGCTCTAACAAAGAGTTTGACAATCCCAGCCTGGATTTGCTCTCTTCCTGAAGCCCTTTCACGAGCATCCTCTGTGGTCAGAAAAGCCTACTTTCATTCAGAACCTTTATTTTTTCCTCCAAAATCAGCTCCTTAACTGAGCAATTTATTCTTTAGTTCACGTGTCTGTTCTCCCTCTTTATTAGAAGCAGGATAAACCAGGAGAGAGACAGACAGACAGGGACAGACAGACAGGAAGGGAGAGAGATGAGAAGCATCAATTCTTCGTTGCGGCTCCTTAGTTGTTCATTGACCATCTTATTTTTCTTTCTTTATTTAAATTATTTTTATTTTCCAATTACAGTTGACATACAAGAGTACATATTCATTTCATGTGTACAACAGAGTGGTTAGACATTTACAGAATTTACAATGCAATCCCATTCCCCCCCCCCCCCAAATAAGTCCAGTTTCTACCTGACACCATATACAGTTATTACAATGTTATGGACTATATTCCTTGTGACTGGTTTTTATAGCCGAAGATTTGTACTTCTTAATTTCTTCTCTTTATCACCCAGAACCTGCCCCCCTTCACCCTCCCAAACACACACACACAACCCCCTTCCACTTTGGCGACCATCAGAATGTTCTTGTATCTACGCCTTTCTGTTTTGTTTATTTTGGTTTTCAAATTTCACACATCAGCGAGGTCACATGGGATTTGTCTTTCTCTGACTGGCCTCTTTCACTTAGCATAACACCCTCGAGGTGTTGTCGGGAACAGTAGATGCCATTCTTTTTCGTGGCTGAGTAAGTACTCTGTTGTATGTCTGTACCGCTTTTTCTCTATCCATCCCTGACAGTAAAAATCTTACCATTGTGCCCTGGTGATAGACACTGGTACGTAGAGACACCAGACGGAAAAATAAGTTTTTTGGTTTGTTGTGGGGGGTTTTTCGGTATCTTGAACTCTTATCCGTGTTCTGCATTTCTCTGCCCTGTACCCACTCACTTAGGCAACAAGGAAATGCACAGGGTCCTCATAACGGAAAAATTTCTACCCCGGTGGGAAAGAGGGCTTTGTAGAAACATTCATAACACATTCTGTAAAGACGTGCTCCTTGAAGTCCTGGACAAGCTGGATTTTGCATTTAAGCCTGTGAGCACCGGGTCCCCGAAGGTCCTGAACGTGTTCCTGGTGGGACAGAGAGCATCTGGGAAAACAGAGGTCGTCAGCATGGCGGTGTTGGAGTGGCTGAGAGGTAAGATCTGGAAGAACATCTTCTCTTACATCGTTCCGGTCACGGCTCAGGAGATCAACCGGATGGCCGATAGCAGCCTGGTGGAGCTGGTCACCAAGGACTGGCCCGGCGGCCAGGCTCCCGTGGCAGACATCCTGTCTGAGCCCCAGAAGGTCCTCTTCATCCTCGAGGACTTGGACAATGTGGAGGCCAACCTCAACGTAAACGAGTCCGCTTTGTGCGCTGACAGCAGACAGCAGGTGCCCGTGGCCGTGCTGCTGGTCAGCTTGCTGAGGAGGAAGATGGCTCCCGGCTGCGTGGTCCTTATCTCCTCCAGGTTGGAGCCCGGGGCCGCCACGTGGGCCGTCCTGAAGAAGACGGATGTGCTCGTGACCCTGCCGTTCTCCAAGGAAATGAGGCACAAATATTTCACCTTGTTCTTTAGGGACAGCCAGAGGGCCAGGGTGGCCTGGGAGCTTGTCCAAGAGAATGACATCCTCACAGATCTGTGCCAAGTGCCCATCCTGTGCTGGGTCATGTGCGTCGCCCTCGGTTGGCAGATGGACAGAGGGGACGACTTGAGAGGCCCGTGCCAAACGCTCACGGGGGTCTACGCCCACTTTCTCGCCGGGGCGCTGACCTCCAAGGCCGCCAGCCAGTGTCCCCGCATCCTCCTGGAATGTCTCTGCTCACTGGCTTCTAAAGGGCTGCTCCATGACACGCTGCACTTCACGGAGGAGGACCTCAGGAGCGTCGGCTTCGCTCCGGCCGACGTCTCCATGTTGCAGAACCTGAAGGTTCTGTCGCCCAGCAGCGACCAGAAAGACTGTTACACGTTCTCCCACTTGAAGATTCAGGAGTTCTGCATGGCGATGGCATACATGATGACCTCGACCGGGCTCCCGCTCCCCTCAGCCAGGGACCGGCGGAAAGAGAAGAGGGAGAGATACCACGATGTCGGTCCCATCGTGGCTTCCATTTTTGGTCTTCTCAACAAGAAGACGAGGAACGTCCTTGAGAGAGCCTTTGGTTGTCACTTCCAGATGGGAGAGATCAGGGAATACTTGCTCCAGAAGATGAAAGGTCTGGGTAGCGATCCAAAAGCCATGGGACACCACACACCTTTGTTTCATTGTCTCTTTGAGAATCAGGAGGATGAGTTTGTGGAACAGATCATGGACTCCTTTCTAGAAGCTGCCATTTACATTCAAAGCAACAAGGACCTGATGGCCTCGGCGTACTGTCTGGGGCGCTGCCGCCCTCTACGGAGACTGAAGCTGAGTGTCCAAAGCATCTTTGAAAACAAGAAGCCCCCCACGACGCTGACTTCTTGGTGAGTCTTAAACGTTGCTGTGATTGCCTGTGTTCCTAAGACCTGCCTGTCGTTCTAGGGCTCGTTGACCATGATGAGACCAAAATTAAAAGATGATACAGGCCAACCTCATTTTTCACTGGACCAGTGATTTTAAAATCTCTTGGTTTCCGTTTCATTCAGGATTTCTGGGTTAAACATCAGGATAATGGACATTGGGGACCTGGTAATTCTTTGCTGCCCTGTGAACTGTTAGCTGTTTCATAGTATCTTTGACCTCTCCCCATCAGAAACCAGTAGAACTTGCTCCCCCTGCCTGCCCCAGTTGTGACAATTTTTTTTTTATAATCTTCAGGCTGACCCTGGCCAGTTGGCTCAGTGGTAGAGCATTGGCCCGGTGTGTGGATGTCCCGGGTTCGATTCTCAGTCAGAGCACATAGGAGAAACGACCATCTGTTTCTCCACCCTTCCCCCTCCCCGTTCTCTCTCTGTCTTTCTCTTCTTCTCCTGCAGCCATGGCTCGATTGGTTCAAGCAAGTTGGCCTCAGGTGCTGAAGATGGCATCATGGCCTCTGCCTCAGACACTAAGAAGAGCTCGGTTGCTGAGCAATGGAGCAGCAGCCCCAGATGGGCAGAGCATCACCCCCTAGTGAGCTTGCAGGGTGGATCCTGGTGGGGGCACATGTGAGAGTCTGTCTCTCTGCCACCCCTCCTCTCACACACACACAAAAATAATAATAAATAAATTTAAGATAATAATAAATTTTAAAATAATTAATTAAATAAATAAAATAAATTTTTAGGCATTCCCAAATGTCCAAAATCACCTCTCATTGATAACCACTGGTTGAACCTCAGTTCTTCAGACCTGCTGTGTGAATGAACTGAAGGAATTCTTTTTCTTAAGATTTTATTTATTGATTTTAATTTTTTTTTTAATTTTTTTTTTTTTTTTTTTTTTAATTTTCTGAAGCTGGAAATGGGGAGAGACAGTCAGACAGACTCCCGCATGCGCCCGACCGGGATCCACCCGGCACGCCCACCAGGGGCAACGCTCCGCCCACCAGGGGGCGATGCTCTGCCCCTCCGGGGGGTCACTCTGCCGCAACCAGAGCCACTCTAGCGCCTGGGGCAGAGGCCAAGGAGCCATCCCCAGCGCCCGGGCCATCCTCGCTCCAATGGAGCCTTGGCTGCGGGAGGGGAAGAGAGAGACAGAGAGGAAGGGGGGGGTGGAGAAGCAAATGGGCGCTTCCCCCATGTGCCCTGGCCGGGAATCGAACCCGGGTCCCCCGCACGCCAGGCCGACGCTCTACCGCTGAGCCAACCGGCCAGGGCCTATTTATTGATTTTAAAGAGAGAAAGTGAGGAAGGAGCAGGAAGCATCCACTCTTTTTTTTTTTTTTTTTTAATATGGAACGCTTCACGAATTTGCGTGTCATCCTTGCGCAGGGGCCATGCTAATCTTCTCTGTATCGTTCCAATTTTAGTATATGTGCTGCCGAAGCGAGCACGGAAGCATCCACTCTTAATAGTTACTTCTCATGTGTGCCTTAACCAGGCAAACCCAGGGTTTTGAACTGGTGACCTCAACATTCCAAGTAGACACTCTGTCCACTGTGCTACTACAGGTCAGGCCTGAAATAATTCCTAGGAATTGCTTACCGGTGCTCCTAACAGCACTTATCATCACTATTGGTTTTCTTAAAAGTTAACATCTCCACATTCAAAGGAACTGCATGAAAGTCATTGTATCTTTCCTGTCTACAGACTCATAGATTTCTTTTGTGGGTCTGAATGTTGTTTTGTACATATGGTCATACTTGATCTCTTCCCGCCGGGCATAGTAAATCTCAGTTGGTTAACAGTGACTCCCAAAAGACGTTTTGATAAATACATTGTCTTCCCAATTGCCAGATAATTGCATTCTTCCTCCACACAGTAAAATGAAGAGCCTTGTCTACTGGAGAGATATCTGCAGTTTACTCCACACCAAGGAGAACCTCCGTGAACTAGAAATTTGCCACAGTGACCTGGACGGTACCTCAGAAAGGGTTCTGTGTAAAGCCCTGAGACATCCCAACTGTCAACTTCAGACACTCAAGTAGGTGTTATCCCAATCCCTACCATAGAGGTCCTTCTGGGAATGACAGGGCTGTCTTTTTCCTTCCCTGGGGCAGGACACCACTAACCATGGTCATCCCCTGGGGTAAAAGTCACTCTGAGAATAAGAACTAAGACAGATGGGCGTACCAAGAGCAGGGGTGTAAGAGAGAGACTGGGGACCACTGAAAGTTCCTGGTAATGTTTTCAGAAAAAAACAATTGATGCAGATACTTATTTAGATGAAAAGAAGTTATTTCACTGCATTATGTTTAGCCACACACAGCAGAACTGCTCTCTTCCATCCCTGTCTAAGAGAGACTTAAATATAGAAGGTCTTCCACTCGCCTGAGAGGTCTGGACATAAGAAGTCCATGGGCCTGACCTGTAATGGCACAGTGGCTAAAGCGATGACCTGGAATGCTGAGGTCACTGGTTTGAAACCCTGGGCTTGCCTGGTCAAGGCACATTTGGGAGTTGATGCTTCCTGCTTCCCCCCCCCCCCCCGCCTCCCCTCTTCTTCCACCCCCACCTCTCTCTCAAAAAAAAAAAAAGTTTGAGGAGTGAGACAATTATCAGGCATTTTGGAGGTACTTTTTCTACACCACCTTCAGCCATCTTTGATCCACACGACTTTGGGCCACAATGACTGTTGAGCCACAACCATTATGGCCGCCTTCCAGGCAGAAAACAGAAGGAAAGAGGAGGCCAGGGCAGGGAACATCTCCAAGCTGGAGAAACTTCTTTGGTGGAGCCTCTCCTGAGCTCTTTTCCTGTGTCACTCTACCTGTATCTCATTGACTCTTTTGTCTTTTTGCCACATATTGGAGTTTCACCTAATTGCAAAGTCGAAAGCAAGTGGCTTCCAAGATAACTTCAAATAGCTTTGCAGATAATTCGCTTCCATCCCTGGAGATCCCACAGCCACCAGAGGTTCAGTGTGAGTCCCTCACTCTTCTCTCCACATGGCCCTTTAATAGAGGGAATGATGAAAGATGTTGATGGGATGTTTTTCTTCAACTTTCAAGAAATCATGAAGAACTTTGAGAATTGTCCTTCCACTTCTCCCTCTTCCACAGTCCCCTGGGAATCCCTAATTTTCATGCTGAATTTAACCACGTCTTATCCTCCATCCAGAACTCAACTGACCTGCCTCTTCATCTCTCACCTGGAAATTTGAAAACTCTCACTGTCTGGTCTCACTGTGTGATGACAGTGAGGTTAGTAAGGTGAAGAGTATGAGGAAGTAAAGCTAGGGAAAAGATGACGTAGAGTCTGGTAGCTGTGGTAAGGCCATCTGTCGTTAAGTCAACAACAGATGGCTGGGTAGCTCAGTTGGTTAGAGCGTCGTCCCAATATGCCAAGGTTGCTGTAGGTTCAACCCCTGGTCAGAGCACATACAAGAATCAACCAATGAAAGCATGGATAAGTGGAACAACAAGTCAATGGTTCTCTCTCTCTCTCTCTCTCTCTCTCAAATCAATAAATAAAATTTCTTTAAAAAAAAAAGAGAGAGCAGTATGTGATGAAATGGTCCACACTCTGAGTCGGTTCTAGAATCAAGTAAGGCGGGAAGTAACAATTGCAGAGAAGAGACACACACTTGGTCTATGTAGGACCTTGACTGGAAAATCTTCCACTGTTTTATCTTCGGCAGGTTGACCTACCTCTCAGTTGGCACCGCATTCAAAGACGTGCTGAAGGCGATTGTGCATAACCAGAATCTGACGTTCCTGAGCCTGAGTTGTATGCCCATTTCTTTAAAGATGTTTTCCCTTCTGCACGAGGTCTTGGGCAGTCCTATGTGCAGCATACAGCATCTGAGGTAGGTAATTGCCCAGCTGAGCGTCCGTTGTGTGTGAGGGGCAGAGCTGGGTGTTGGTGTACAGAGGGGCTCCTTAGATAATATGATCTGTTACTGCTCCTTGAGGCCGTGTTCCTTGAGGATTTTTAGGGGCCCTGGCTGCACGGGGTTAGAGCCTCATCCTGACATGCCAAGGTTGCAGGTTCTATCAACAGTCAGGGTACACACAAGATGCATAAATGAGTGGAACAACAAATCAATGTTTTTCTCTCTGCCTTCCTCCTGCTCTAAAAGTCAATACAATAAAATAAAAGATTTTTTTTTAGCACATGGCTTATTTCTCTCCCACTGACGTTATTCCTATCACTTTGAATGATTTCAATTTCTATAACATGGCTTCTCATCTTATTGGCCTATTTTTTCTCTAGTGACCTAGACCCTCTGCCCGTTCTCAAGCATAGAGCACCCTGGTGAAACTTCAGGGCCTGGCTGATATAAATATTATGCAAGCCACAAAGATCATTTTCAGTCTTTGAGTAGCCCCTTTACAAAAGCAGAAGAGGCAAAAGTCATTTCAATAAAAATTTCTCGAAGCCAATAGATCAAATTATTTAAATACATAATTGATATAAAAGACTATTCATGATTATTTTACCTTCTTCTTGGGGAAGGTATTAAGTCTTTACAATCCAGCATGTGTTTTATATTCACACAAAATCTCCACTCATGCTAAATTCTCATCATAAACACTTTCTTTTGATTTCACAAAATTTACAATTGAAAAACTTGATCCATGTACATCACTAGGATGTTTCTTTTTCAATTTTAAGGATTTTATTTACTTATTTTAGAGAGGAGAGAAAGAGAGAGAGAGAGAGAGAGAGAGGGGAGAGAGGAGAGAGAAAGGGGGAGGAGCAAGAAGCATCAACTCCCATATGTGCCTTGACCAGGCAAACCTGGGGTTTCAAACTGATGACCTCAGCGTTCCAGGTCGATGCTTTATCCACTGTGCCACCATGAGTCAGGCCATTAGGGTATTTCAAAGTCATCCTAAATATGTGCTATGTCCACTCTATGAGTTGTTGTCCACTTCCATGGTATTATAGCCTCCAGATGAATGCTGACAGGCACTTTTTCTTCTGGTTTCAGATTTGTACCTCACAAAATTCTCAGCATCTCTACTTTGATATCTTATGGGCATTTCAATTATAGATTTTTCTAGTGGTTTGATTCAGACAAATTAGTTGGGTCTACACACAGACTGGATCCACCTACTTTTTGCTCCCTCTGGTGCTCTGCCTGGTAGACCAAGCCACGATCGTCTCTCCTATAAACTAGTCCAGTACTCCCCTACCTGTTGTCCACCTCCTTACCTTTGCCTGTCACATGGCAAAGGTCAGAAGTGCCACAATTAGTTTCCCATGTGAGTCCGATCCTGCCACATTCTTTTCTTTGATGGCCAACCTTCAATGCCTTCCACTCTCACTCACCCACAAAACCCATCCTCTCACCATGCGTGGCCCTTTTACCTGTCTTCCATCTTCTGTTCACTTAGTCTTTGAATCATCAAGCCTACCCCTGCCTCAGGGCCTTTGCCCTTATTCCTTCCACCAGAGATTTTCCCCCCTATAGATTCAGAGCTTGCCATCTTATCTCTCATATTTCTACGCAGAGCCCACGTTGGTAATTGAATTGGTACTTCTCTCCCTGAACACTTTGTATAGAAAGTAGAACATCTGCTTCCCTCTCTCTCCCATGTTTTGTAGAATCTACTCCCCGATCTATTTTTTTTTAATAGAACCGATTGCCTACAAGACACATTCTACAATTGGTTATTCCTTTCTTTCTGTCCACTAGAAATCCACCATATTTCTCCAGGTTGCATCCCAGGAACCCAACATAATGCCTACACAATGATAGACAATGTTAGTTCATTGAGTGTGTGATGGCCGGCCAAGTCCTCGTTAAGGAAGTGAGCTCTGTGTGACAAGCTCAAGGAAGGAGGGCGCTAACCACGCCCATGTCTGGGAAAGATGACAGCTGGAGGGAAGGACCTAGCTCAGAAACGTGCTCCGAGGATCTGAGGAAGAGCACGGAGATGGGAAGACAGTGTCGTGTGGGCAATGAGTAAAGAGTTAGACCAAGTCAGGAAGGTGGTTGAGAGCCAGATCAGACAGCACATCGCAAGCTGTGTCAGAAAAAAAAAAAAAAAAAGGAACAAAGGTCTTTGTAAATGTGATAGTAAGCTGAGTGTGTTGATCAGGTGGGTTGCTTGTTACGTGAGTTCGAGTTCTAAAACATAGCGGTGGGTTCCCTGTGAAGACGGGTACGGAGGAGAGAAAGAATGGCCACCTCCGCCTCCAAACTTAACCCAAATTTGAACTGTGAGAACAGGTTGAGAAGCAAAAGGGTCTGTTTATTGCCCGAGTTAAGTAGGGGTCCTCTCCCCTGCTTGGTTGGGGCTGGTTTTCCCTAAAAGAGAAATTGCTTAGAAAACGGGATCACCTCATGCTAACCATCTGCATTCCTCTTACAGCTTGATGAAGTGTGATTTGAAAGCGAACGCATATGAGCAAATCGCCTCCCTGCTCATTTGCGGCAAGAAACTGAAGAAACTGACCTTATCCAAAAACCCACTGAGTCACGGCGGGATGAAAATTCTATGCGATGCATTGCTCCATCCGGACTGCACCCTCGAGTCACTGGCGTAAGTCAGCTCAAATAAGCCCACCACACAGAAGTGTGGACCTGAATATGAATGTCCAAGCATGTGGTCAAACAGCAGGGAGGGGGGCAGTGTAATGGCTGAAAGCATGGCGTTTGGAGTCAGGCAGATCTGAGTTGTCATTCTCAATGGGCAACTAATTTGTACCACAGTATCAGCAAAAACCTGTGTAGTTGTGGGGTTTTTTTCTGCTTTTTTCCAAGTGAGATACGGGGAGATAGAGAGACAGACTCCCACATGACCCCTGACTGGGATCCACCAGGCAACCCCCATCTGGGGCTGATGCTGTGCCCATCTGGGGCCATGATCACAACTGAGCTATTTTTAGTACTTGAGGTAGAAGTTCCACGGAACTGTCCTCAGTGCCTGGGGGCCGATGCACTCAAACCAATCAAGCCATGGCTGCTTGGGGGGAAGAGAGAGAAAGAGAGAAAGGGGAGAGGAAGAGTGGAAAAGCAAATGGTCACTTCTCCTGTGTGCCCTGATCGGGAATCAAACCTGGGACATCTACATGCCAGGCTGACACTCTACCAGTGAGCCAACCAGCCAGAAAAATCTCTGTAACTTTTCTCAACTTAGATTTCACTAGAATCATTTTTTTACCTGGGAACGTCATGTTTCTCCAGTACTATTTCTTGAAAGGTCATTTCTTCTTCATGGGAATGATTCAAATCATTCCCGTTCAGGGTCGAATGATTGAAGGGTCAGGAGAATGGAATCCTCACACTCTCAATCATATGGCTTTGGAGAGAAAGTTAAATATGGTGTCACGTAGGTTCCAAACACATCTGAGCCGTAGCAACTGACTTGGAAAGAGCAAGTATGTGTCGGTAGTTTCATAATAAGTAACTATGTTCAGAGTCGTGTAGGACTGATGTCATTGGGAACACAAGAAAGAATGCCAACAAAAGGGAGGGGTTTGGGGACACATTGCCTTGAAACAAGGACTTCTGTTTTCTAGTTTCAACTTCTTTCAAGATGGTGGACAATGGGCCGTGTTTCCATTTCTTATTTGACCAATTGCATGAGAGGATCTTTTTTTCCATTTTCGAAAAGTTGTTAAGAAACAAGAGTATCTGCCTGCCTGGTGGTGGCACAGTGGATAGAGTGTCGGACTAGGACACGGAGGACCCAGGTTCGAGATCCCGAGGTCACCAGCTTGAGCACACACTCAGGTGACTTGAGCAAGGCTCACCAGCTTGAACCCAAGGTTGCTGGCTTGAGCAAAGGGTCACTTGCTCTGCTGTAGCCCCTCCCCCATCAAGGCACGAGAAAGCAATCAATGAACAACTAAGGTGCCACAATAAGAATTGATGCTTCTCATCTCTCTCCCTTCCTGTCTATCTGTCCCTCTCTCTGTCTCTCTCTGTCTCTGTCACACACAAAAAAAGAAAAGAAACAAGAGTATCTCATGTGGTGGAGGCATGGCAAAAGATGGAGGAAAATATGGCAAAGTCAGGCATAAAATCATAAAAATATAAAAGAGTGGAGATTGGAAAGGAAAGGCCAGGAAACAAAACAGGCTAAGTCATTCCCTATGTGTAAGGATACAATCTCCTAAATCTATATGCAAAGCCAAACTGAAAATGATTGAAGCATTGTTTTTGGGGGTTTTTTCGTGCAAACTCGATTTTAACACATGACAACCCTACACTGAAACAACTCTTTATAGTCATTATTATTCAAGTGTTTTCCTATAGAAATATTCATGTGGGTTGATTGTAATACTAACTGCTTCAGTAGCATTAATTACATGGTTGATTGTAATACTAACCCCTTCAGTAGCATTAATTACATGGTTGATTGTAATACTAACCCCTTCAGTAGCATTACATGGTCTTCTATTATACCATTGTCTTTCAAATCTACGATATAGCTGGCCCCAGAGGAACCAAGTAAGTACTTGCCAATATTAATTAATTTTATATTATGTAAAAAAAAGTCAAAACAAGGATAGAGATGATGGGGTCACTACTGACCCTCCCAATGGGTATAATGAAAAAGATGGACATCTTTTTTATATGTTTCCGGTTTGATTTTTCCTTTGTTTGTGTTTTGACAGACTTGAAATGCAGTTCACGTACCTTAAAACCCACCTATTCAACCTGAGCAGGCAAGGGCACAATGGATAGAGTTTCAGCCGGGGACACTGAGGACCCAGGTTTGAAACCCCAACATTGCCAGCTTGAGTGTGGGGCCATGGGCTTGAGTATGGGGCCATGGGCTTGACTGTGGGGTCATAGATATGACCCCATGGTCGCTGGCTTGAGCCCAAAGGTCACTGGCTTGAGCAAGGGGTCACTGGCTCAGCTGAAGCCCACCCGTTCAAGGCACATATGAGAAAGCAATCAATGAACAACTAAGGAGCCATAACGAATAATTGATGCTTCTCATCTCTTTCCCTTCCTGTCTGTCTGTCCCTCTCTCTCTCGTAAAAAAAAAAAAATCTATCCATTTAAAGTATACATTCAGTGGTTTTCCAGTATAGTCATGCTGCCATCACTGCTGTGTAATTTTAGAACATTGCAGGTGGTTGAACGGTGCTGTGGACTCAGTCCCTTTCTTCCTCCCCGGTTCCACACAGGTTACTCTTCTGTGGCCTCACGAAAACCTCCTGCAGCTACCTCGCGAGAACTCTCCTGTCCACCGACAGGCTGAAGCATCTGGATCTGAGCGTGAACTACCTGCAGAACCATGGAGTGTCAGTGTTGACTCTGCCCCTGACGATCCCGAGCTGTGCATTACAGGAGCTGGAGTAAGTCTTGCCATGGCTGTCTTCCTGCCTGGAGGGCAGTGTGGCCACCATGTATGGGTTTGGGGGGGACGAGGGAGACATCAGCAGAAATGAGCAGAGACTTCAACGATTATGTCTGGCTTGGTAAGCAGTGTGTGAGGGGGCTGTGAACATGTGCTCTCAGTAACAACGGGCAATATCAGAGCAGGGTAAGGTTTTTTGGCAAAACATTTCCACCAAGAAGGAGTAGAATCTACAGAATTCTCAGATTCTCCTTGTCACATAGAACAGTGTTCCTGTGCCGGGCCCTGAAATAGAACCAGCTATCTATGGACAAATAATCTTCGACCAAGGAGCCAAAAACACACAATGGAGAAAAGAAAGCCTCTTCAATAAATGGTGCTGAGACATAGCGTTGGAAAGGACCCAGAAGGGATCCCCATAGCTCTAGGGGGAAGGGACCCGGAGACTCAGCCCTGGCCTGTTTTACATACTTGTGGGAAGAGAACATCTTTTAGGGTAGACTATAGAGGGGATATCTTCGTTGAGAAGTAGCCTTATTGGAAAAGGAGCGTGTTGGGAATACAGCTAGAGGAGGTGGCCATGTCTGAGCCACTGGAATGGGTCGATGTTACTATGCTTCTGTGTGGAGCTAACTCTGTGTGGTGGGAGAACCTTTGATTAAAATTCCTGGATCTCCCTGGCTGGGTAATTCAGTTGGTTAGAGTGATGTCCTGAAATGCCATGGTTGCAAGTTCAATCCCAGGTCAGGGTCCATATAAAAATCAACCAACGGTCCTGGTGGGTGGCACAGTGCATAAAGCATCATCCTGGAGTGCCGAGGACACCAGTTAGATCCCAGAGTCATCAGTTTGAGCCTGGGGGCACTGGCTAGACCCCAAAGGCTGCTGGTTCAAGCCATGGTTAGGGCACATATGAAAAGCAATCAATGACACAACTAAGTAGAACAATGAATTGATACTTCTCTCTCTCTCTCTCTCTCTCTGTCTCTCTCTCTCTCTTTGTCCTTTCCCCTGTCTCTCTCTAAACTCAATAAATAAAATTTAGAAAAAAACAAATACACAGCCAGTGTAACAGTGTTACCATGGAAACAGGTTGCTTTGTTCAAGGTACAATAATAGCAGGAAAAACAGACATACAGACCAATGGAACAGAATTGAGAGCCCAGAAATAAAGTCACATATATACATACGAACAAATCATCTTCGTCAAAGGAGCTGAAAACACACAGGGAGGTTTGGGGGGTGGGGGTGGAGAAAAGAAAGCCTCTTCAATAAATGGTGCTGGAAAAATTGGAAAGCCACATACAAAACAATGAAACTTGACTACAGTTTGTCCCCTACACAAAAATTAATGCAAAATAGATCAAAGACCTAAATATAAGATCTGAAACAATAATGTACATGGAAGAAAACATAGGTACTAAGCTCACGCACCTTGGCTGCGGAGGACAATTTATGAATTTGACCCCAAAGGCAAGGGAAATGAAGGCAAAGATATATGAATGAGTTGTTATATTTGCAAACAACAACTCTGATAAGGGGTTCAGATCCAAAATATGTAAGGAACTCAACAAAGCTCAGCAACAAACAAGCAAATAGTCCAATTAAAAAATGTGGAAAGGACCTGAACAGACACTTCTCCCATGAAGACATACAAACAACAAATAGGTTTATACTCACCTTTGCTAGCTGTTAGAAAAATGCAAATGAGATACCACCCCACACCTGTTAGAGTGACTTTTATCAACAAGACAGGTAATAACAAGTGTTGGAGCCTGACCAGGAGGTGGCGCAGTGGGTAGAGCATCAGACTGGGACACAGAGGACTCAAGTTCAAAACCCTAAGGTTGCCAGCTTGAGCGCAGGCTCATCTGGTTTGAGCAAGGCTCACCAGCTTGAGCCCAAGGTCATTGGCTTGAGCAAGAGGTCACTCTCAAGTAGCCCCCTCCCCCATCAAGGCACATATGAGAAAGCAATTGATGAACAACCAAGGTGCCGCAATGAAGAATTGATGCTTCTCATCTCTCTCCCTTTCTGCCTGTCTGTCCCTATCTGTCCCTCTCTCTGTCTCTCTCTGTCTGTCACACACACACACAAAAAGGAGAGGCTGTGAAGATAAAGGAACCCTCATTCATTGCTGGTGGGAATATAAACTGGTACAGCCATTATGGAAGACAGTATGGTGGTTCCTCAAAAAATTAAGAAATAGAACTATGATATGACCCAGCAACCCCTCTCCTGGGCATCTACCCCCTAAAATTTTAAAACATTGGTACATAAAGATACATGCACCCCCATGTTCATCACAACATTCATTATTCAAAGTGGCCAAGACATGGAAACAACCAAAGTGACCCTCGATAGAGGATTGAATAAAGATGTGGTACATAGATACAACAACATGGATGGACCTTGAGAACATTATACTGAATGAAATAAGTAAATCAGAAAAAGCTAAGAACTGTATGATTTCACACATAAGTGAGATATAAAACTGAGACTCGTGGACATAGATAAGAGTGCAGTGGTTACCAGGGGGAGGATGTTGTGGGGGAAAAGGTTGTAGGGGAAGGGAGCAAAGAGGGGCAAATATATGGTGACGGAAAATGATTTGATTTTGGGTGATGGGCACACAACGCAATCAACAGTTCCAATGCTCTAGAGATGTTCACCTGAAACCTATGGACTCTTGTTGATCAATGTCACCCTGTTTAAGTTAATTTCTAAATAAAAATGTCAAGTACACAGCACTGAAGGAAACAACAAAGAAGGTCAAAACATGATGAGGCAGGTGGTAGAATCACATCAGAGGATGATATAAAGAGGTGGACGAAGGTGGCAGGTCATATAAGAGCATCTGAACCATTGTAAGGGTTTTACTGACTTGGAGTGAGAGGAAGAACCATGGGTATAATTCTGTTTGCTATAAAAACAGTTCATTCAGTTCTTCTCAACGATGTTGTGTTTGGTTTGGTTTTCTGGTTTTTGTTTTTGCAAGAGACAGGGAGACAGAGAGAGAGGAAGGCAGAGAGATAAGAAGCATCAATTTTTCATTGCGGCAGCTTAGTTGTTCATTGATTGCTTTCTTATATGTGCCTTGACCCGGGTACTCCAGCCAAGCCAGTGACCCCTTGCTCAAGCCAGTAACCTTGGGCTCAAGCTGGTGAGCCCATACTCAAGCCTGTGACCTCGGCGTTTCCAACCTGGGAACTCAGTGTCCCAGGTTGATGCTCCATCTACTGCACCACCACTGGTCAGGCTCAATGATGCTGATTTTTGAAATGAGTGTGGGAAGGTAGAAAAATGAGCATAAAAAAATTTGCCTAAAATAACTCTTTGGAGCTCAAGTTTAGTGTCACTGAAAACACAGATTAGAAATGTTATCTGATCACTTCATAAATTATATGATCGCCTAACTACTATGCAGCACACCTGAAATGAATACAAAATAGTGAATTGTGGACTGTAATTTTGAAGAAATTTTCATAGAATTGTACACCCAAAACCTCTATAACTTTATTAACCAATGTTACCCCAATAAATTTAATAAAAAATTTTAAATATAAACAAAATTTAAAAATTTCTAGCCTGACCTGTGGTGGCGCAGTGGATAAAGTGTCGACCTGGAAATGCTGAGGTCGCCGGTTCGAAACCCTGGGCTTGCCTGGTCAAGGCACATATGGGAGTTGATGCTTCCAGCTCCTCCCCCCTTCTCCCTCTCTGTCTCTCTCTCTCTCCTCTCTAAAAGAAAAAAAAAAAAAAAAGAAAGAAAGATGGTTTTTAAAAAAAAATTTCTAAACATTATCTGAATTTTCAGACAAAAATACTTACGCTGTTCTGGACTCAGTTTCCCTGTTTGTAAAATCAGGATGATAACAGCTGTATGAGTTAATATACACTAAGAGCTTTGAACATTGCCTGACTATTCTTTTGTTTGTTTGTTTGTTTGTTTGTTTGTTTGTTTGTTTTAAATGAGAGGAGGGAAGATAGTGAGACAGACTACCCGATGTGGCTTAACCAAGGTCTACCTGGCAACCCCCATCTAGGGCCACTGTTCAGATCAACTGAGCTATTTTTAGCACCTGAGGCCAATGCTCTCAGACCAACCAAACTATCCTCAGCACCTCAGCAACCGGGGTCATCACTCAAGCCAATTGAGATGCTGGTTGTGGGAGAGGAAGAGGTAGAGAAGGAGGAAAGGGAGGCGGGGAGAAGCAGATGGTCGCTTCTTTTGTGTGCCCTGACTGGGAATCAAACCCAGGACATCCATACACCCGATGCTCTATCCACCACGCAAACTGGCCAGGGCCATTGCTTGACTATTCTATCAGCATCCACGTTTCTTGTGTCCCCACGGAGTCCCCCCGTTCATGGACATCACCAGAGAAGTTCGAAACCATTCACGCCTTTAGGATATGAGACCGTTGAGCCAGGCAGTCATGATTCTAGCTGAGACTTCTCTTTCGCAGGCTGTCTGGCTGCTTTTTTACCAGCGGTGTCTGCCAAAACATTGCCTATGTCTTGGAAAGCAACCCCAACCTGAGGAGCCTGGAGCTCGGTAGCAATGGCATCGGGGATGCGGGAATGGAGCCGCTGTGTAAGGCTCTCAGGCACCGGAACTGCAAGCTGGAGAACATTGGGTAGGCCCCGGGGTGCGGTGTGTGGGGTGGTAAGAGTGGTGGAAGCAGGGAGCTCTCCCTGTTTAGGGTTTAGAAACACTGAAAGGATAACTCTACTACTGCTCACAAACATCCGGGGATATTTCAAAATGAAGATGAAGAGATTAAAAAAAAAAAAAAGAAGCATTTGATTTTTTTTATTATTATTAAACAAGAACATCAGGAAAGCCAATGACCAGTGAAAGAAAGTTGTGCAATTATGCAAAATCAGCTTGGATTTCATGGGTGAAAAGGCACCTGACAGAAGGCCGAGAGTCCTGGAGTCTCTGCGTGTTCGCTGATCCCCTCATTTCTGTGAGCAGGGAAACGGGAAGTGAACCCTCTCGGACAGGACGGGCTGGTGTTCGGAAGGCTGCTCTGTCGGCACATTCTTGTGCCTAGAACATGGTATGGGGAGGGTTGTTTATCACCCATGTCTCCCAAAGAAGGGCGGGGGTGAGGGGAGGCCAAGTCGCACCTCTCCGTCCCATCACAGGCTGGAAGAGTGCAGGTTAACCAGCCTCTGCTGCGCGTCCCTTGCCTTGGTTCTCGTCAGCAGCAAAACCCTGAAAAAACTCAACCTGCTTGGAAATAAGTTGGGTGCAGAGGGAATTGTGCAACTGCTCGAGGGCCTGGGACACCCAGATTGTGTGCTTCAGACAGTTGGGTAAGTTGGACTCTCTCCTTCTTGGCAACGGTTACAATTCTGTGTTGAGAGAGTCCAGGGCATAAGGGATGACAACAGATCCTGTGGCCAGCTTCAGGTACACCCCCCAAAGATGAAAAGAACAGCCTTCTTTGTTGGGGTATTAAAGATATATGTAGAATCCTTAGAGCAAGGACCCAGTCAATGCTGAGTGAAAAGTAATGGTTGAGACTGACCAGGCAGTGGCACAGTGGATAGAGCATTGGCCTGGGATGCAGAGGACACAGGTTCAGAACCCTGAGGTCTCCGGCTTGAGCATGAGCTCATCTGACTTGAGCAAGGGGTCGCTGGCTTGAGCATGGGATCATAGACATGACCCCATGGTCGCTGGCTTGAGCCCAAAGGTCACTGGCTTGAAGCCCAAGGTCATTGGCTTGAGCAAGGGGTCACTTGCTCTGCTGTAGCCCCTCCCTCCAACCTGGTCAAGGCACCATATGAGAAAGCAATCAATGAACAGCTAAGGAGCCGCAACGCAGAATTGATGCTTCTTATCTCTCTCCCCTCCTGCTTGTCTGTCTGTCTGTCTGTCTCTCTCTCTCTCTCTCTAAAAAAAAACAACAGTAACAGTTGGTATGAATTGTCATTCTTAACACACAAAATATCATCCTGTTGTACTTACAGTCTCCAGAACTTACTCATACTATAACTAGAACTTTGTACACCTTGTCCCATTCCCCCACCCTCCTGCCTGCCCACCAACATTCTCCCTGGTTCCATGAATTCAGGGTTTTTTTAGATTTCACAGATAAATGAGATCATACAGTATTGGTCTTCCTAGGATTGACTTATCTCACTTAGCAGAATGCCCTCAAGATCTGCCCTGTCTATTGCAAATGACAGGATTTCCTTCTCTTTTACGGCTGAATAAAATTCCATTGTGTGCCACATTTTCTTTATCCATTTATTTGTTAATAGACACTTAGGTTGTTTCCATGTCTTGGCTACTGTAAATAGTGCTACAATGTACATGAAGGTGCAGATATCTCTTTAAGATATTACTTTCATTTCCTTCAAGTATATACCCAGAAGTAGATTTGCTTGGTGATAAGGCAGTTTTATCTTTAATTTCTTTGATGAATGTTTATACTCCTTTCCACAGTGGCTGCACCAATCTGTATTCCCACCAATAGTGCACAAGGGTTCCTTTTTTCTCTGCATCCTCACCAACGCTTGTTGTTTGTTGATTTATTGATGACAACCATTCTGACAGGTGTGGGGTGACATCTTGCTGTGGTTTTGATTTGCAGTTCTCTAATGATCAGTGATGTTGAGTATCTTTTCATGCACTCGTTGGATATTTACATATCTTCTTTGGAAAAATGTCTATTCAGATTCTTTGCTCATGTTCTTAACTGGGTTGGTTTTTTCTGTGACAGAGACAGAGAGATGGACAAACAGACAGGAAAGGAGAGAGATGAGAAGCATCAATTTTTTGTTGTGGCTCGTTATTCTCCTTAGTTGTTCATTGATTGCTTTCTCATATGTGCCTTGACTGGGGTGGGGGGAGGCTACAGCAGAGCAAGTGACCCCTTGCTCAAGCTAGCAAGCTTGGGCTCAAGCCAGCAACCTTGGGCTTCAAGCCAGTGACCTTGGGCTCCAGCCAGCGACCATGGGGTCATGTCTATGATCCCACGCTCAAGCCAGCTACCCCCATGCTCAAGCAGGCAGCCTTAGGGTTTCGAACCTGGGTCCTCCACATCCCAGTCCAACAATCTACCCACTGCGCCACCACCTGGTCAGGCTTAATGGGATTATTTTCTGCTACTGAGTTATGTGTTCTTTATACATTTTGGATATTAATCCTTGTAGATATGTAGTTTACAAATATTTTCTCTCATTCCATAGGTTACCTTTTTCTTTTTCTTTTTCTTTTTTTTTTTTTTTTGTATTTTTCTGAAGTTGGAAATGGGGAGGCAGTCCAACAGACTTCTGCATGCGCCCCACCGGGATCCACCCAGCATGCCCACCAGGGGGCGATACTCTGCCCATCTGGGGCATTGCTCTGTTGTGACCAGAGCCATTCTAGCACCTGAGGCAGAGGCCATGGAGCCATCCTCAGTGCCTGGGCCAACTTTGCTCCAATGGAGCCTTGGCTGCGGGAAAGGAAGAGAGAGACAGAGAGGAAGGAGAGAGGGAGGGGTGGAGAAGCAGATGGGCGCTTCTGTGTGCCTTGGCCAGGAATCGAACCCGGGACTTCTGCATGCCAGGCCGACGCTCTTACACTAAGCCAACCAGCCAGGGCACCTTTTTCTTTTTATTGATGCTTTCTTTTGCTATGCAGAAGATTTTAATATTAATTTTTTTTATTTTTTTTTGTGACAGAGACAGCAAGAGTCAGATAGAGAGACAGACAGACAGGAAGAGAGAGAGATGAGAAACATCAGTTCTTCATTGAGGTTCCTTAGTTGTCCATTGATTGATTTCTCATATGTGCCTTGACCAGGGGGCTACAGCAGACTGAGTGACCCCTTGCTCGAGCCAGCAACCTTGGGCACAAGCTGGTGAGCCTTGCTCAAACCTGATGAGCCCGCGCTCAAGCTGGTGACCTCAGGGTCTCGATCCCGGGTCCTCCGTGTCCCAGTCTGAGACTCTATCCACTGCACCACCACCTGATCAGATAAGAAATTTTGAGTTTAATGAATTCTCTCTTATTCTTTTGTTCTGCTTTTGTTGCTTGAATTTTCAGTGTTGTATTCACAAAAATCATTGGTTACTTTTAACTTAAAGTGTTCTTCCAATGGAATTCTTGCCTTGTGGTCCAAAGCTTACTGGAAATCACTCTATCTAGTGCATTCTTAAGAGTTTTTAGGCCCTGGCTGGGTGGTTCAGTGGGTAAACTGTCAACCCACTGTACCGAGGTTGCGGGTTTGACTCCTGGGTCAGAGCATGGATGAGAAGCAACCAATGAGTTTGCAAATAAATGGAACAACTAAATGCAACAGCAAGCTGATGCTTCTCTCTCTCCCCCCTCTTAGTCTCCTTCCCTTCTTTCTCTCTCTCTCAAATTGATGGAAAGAAATTTTTAAAAGAATAAGAGTTTTTGGTGTAGGACAGATTTTTATTTTTCTCAGAGTCCATATGAAAGACTTCTGAGAAAGAGGTGGAAGAGGCTAGAAGGAGTGTAGTTGATGATGGAGAGAGACTTGCCTCGGGGTGGTGAACACACCATGCAACATACAGAGGATGTATGGTAGAATTGTGCACTCTATAATTTTATTTGTTTAACCTATATGAGCCTATATGATTTTACTAACCAATGGCACCCCAATAAATTCAACTAAAAATGTGATGAATTAAGAAAAAGACTTTCAAGAATGCCCAAAGAACAATGTGTGGAGAATGAGTACTGGTGGCCACCAAGCTGAACTAGAATGGGTAGAATTCAAAGAATCCTCCCTCTGTGGTTTCTCAGGCTTCAAATAAATGACATGGATGCAGAAATCGTGAAGTTGTTGATGACCGTGAAACAGAAAAACCCCAAACTGGACTTCACTGATCAATCCTGGGCTAAAAAGGAAGGCAGAGAGCTCAGCAGCAAGCTTGGCGACCTAACCCTCTCTCGGTCGGTCCTGCTGGGGCCCGACCTGACTTGGCATTTACTCTCCTTCCACAAGTCGAGAAGTGCAGATGCCTGCAGCCCTCAAACCACAGTTTCTGAGTAGCCTCCTCCATCCCCTCCCACCCAGGACACGTTCAGCATAGGTTACGATGAGCGTGACTGGGATGCAGGAAACTTGGAGTCACAGTTTCTCATTGGTATTTGTCCCATAGTTTGATCAAGTCAACCGCTTTCTCTAGAAAACTCCTACACTGTCCACAGAGTAATAAAAGCACTGTGTGAAGTAATAAAAGGCCAAAATGCATTGGGAAAAAATGTTTCTGTTTATCACTGGTCTACCTAGAGTGACAAATTTAACTAGCGATCTGTGATGCTTTCATTCATTTTTTTATTTTTTTTTTGTTTTTGTTTTTCTTTTAGCAAGAGAGAGAGGAGGACAGACAGGGACAGACAAACAGGAAGAAAGAGGGATGAGAAGCATCAACACATAGTTGTGGCACCTTAGTTGTTCATCGATTGCTTTCTCATATGTTCCTTGACGGGGGAACTATAGCAGAGCGAGTGATCCAAGCCAGAGAGCTTGGATTCAAGTTGGTGAGCCTTGCTCAAACCAGATGAGCCCACGCTCAAGATTGCGACCTCAGGGTTTCAAACCTGGGTCCTCAGTATCCCAGGCTGATGCTCTATCCACTGCACCACTACCTGGTCAAGCATGACACTTTCCCTCTTTTTTTTGTGGCAGAGACAGAGAGAGAGACAGATAGGAACAGACAGACAGGAAGGGAGAGAGATGAGAAGCATCAATTCTTTGTTGCAGCACCTTAGTTGTTCATTGATTGCTTTCTCATATGCGCCTTGATGGGGAAGGGGCCACAGCAGACCGAGTGACCCCTTGCTCAAGCCAGTGACCTTGGGTTCAAGCCAGCAACCTTGGGCTCAAGCCAGCAACCATGGGGTTATGTCTATGATCCCACGCTCAAGCTAACGACCCCACACTCAAGCTGGTGAGCCCTCACTCAAGCTGGCGACCTCAGGGTTTTGAACCTGGATCCTCAGCATCCCATTCTGACTCTCTATCCACTGCGCCACCGCCTGGTCAGGCTTGCATTTATTTTTGTGTGTGGTGTAAGATGGTGTCACATTTCACCTTTGGCATCTGACTGTCCATATCTAGGTGAGTTTAAGATTTTTACAACATTTTTGTCTTGCTGACAGCTTCCACTCCATGTCACACAATGGTTTTGCTCATTATTTTATTTGAAACATCTTTTTCGTTGTTTTGTTACATCTCAATTGTGAGTCACAGTTGGGAAGTTTTTTCCATGGAGAAGCTCAAGAGGGTTTCATTGATATTACTGTTTGCCCCATGTATAAGGCTCACCTTAATCTGGGGACCCAAAATTTGAGGGGAAAAAAACCATATGCCATCAAGTTATCGAACTCAAGTTTTATTTATCATAAAATTCCTACAACTTCTCATCTGCACAAAAAAATGGGAAATGCAAGTTAAAAAAATCCACAGCCACTCTATCAAATGCACCCAGTTTTTAGACCCCCCCCCCAAATTTTTTGAAAAAATGTATGTCTTATAGATGGAGAAATATGGTATCTTCTCATCTATGTCCCCTGGCGTGGTTTTAATATTTAGACAATAGAATAACTCTTAGCTATTGTGTATTGAGAAATAGGTCCAAATTCTTTTTTTTTTTTTTCGAATGGCTATTTTTAAAATGTTATGTTGACTTGAATTAATTGCATGTCTTGGACCTGATTGTTGTGGAAACAGATATTGTGTCTCCCTGGGGACCCCTGGGGACACAGGAAGAGTAGCAGGTCTTCCTGTCGGCGATCAGCGCCCTCTTGTGTCATGGGTTGTAAATACACTGCCAGAAAAAAGGGATGTTAAGTCTCCCGGCTGAAACTTGACCGGATATTTGAAAGGATTTCATAACTATTTGATTCAAAATGTGGCGATATTGATTGGGAGTTGCCGATTTTCAGAGCCTGGTGGGGAATTCTTGTCTTTTGGGCCCTCTCCCTAGGCTAAAATCAAACCATGTACACAGAGGGGCAGGAAGCAAAGGAGGGATTCTGTAGTCAGACAGGTAGGTGTACCTGTCAGGTCCCCATGTTACAGCCTATATTGAGAGCAGTTGCTTTCCTAATACAATTTTTTTGGAAAGCCAGAATTGCAGCTGCAGAAGCAGTCAAATTCCTCCCCCCCCCCCATCTTTATGCAGCTTTCATGGATGGGGTGGAGGTGGGAATGAAACTTTAACTTCTGTCTCAGTAAGTGTCCAATGAACTATAAATGCTTTCTCTCCCATTCGCTGAATAAAAAGCTTAGGGGATCTTGGAAATGACCTTCAAAAAAGTTAGCCATGGCTGTGTATTCATTTGATCCCCAAAAGGAGTCCCATAGAAGGAGGATGCCTTTCATAGACTATCTCTTGGATGTATAAGAAAGATACTTTTCGTAGCCCTATCCAGTTGGCTCAGTGGTAGGAGCATCAGCTAGGTGTGTGGATGTTGCAGATTCAATTCCCAGACAGGGCACACAAGAGAAGCGCCCATCTGCTTCTCCACCCTTCCCCCTCTTTTCTCTCTCTCTCTCTCTCTCTCTCTCTCTCTCTCTCTCTCCCGCCCCCTTCCTGCAGCCAAGTTGGTCCCGGTGCTGAGGACGGCTCCATGGCCTCTGCCTCAGGCGCTAGAATGGTTCCAGTTGCAAGAGAGCAACAGCTCCAGATGAGCAGATCATCGCCCCCTGGTGGACATGCAGGTGGATCCCAGTCAGGTGCATGCTGGAGTCTGTCTGCCTCCCTGCTTCTCACTTCAGAAAACACACACACACACACACACACACACACACACATACACAAAGATACTTTTTATAAATAGAAGAAAGGGTTTTTCAATAACAAAAGTGGTCATTTTAGAACAGGTCTCCCGTCTTTCTAGATAGTGAACACCACAAAGAAACATAATTTTTTAAAAGATTTCATTTATAGATTTTATAGAGAGAAGGGTGTGGAGGGGATGAGAAGTATAGTTGCTTCACTTGAGTTGTTCATTGCTTGTTGTATGTGCCTTGACCAGGCAAGTCAGGGTCCCAAACCAGCAACCTCAGCATGCTGGATCTACCATCCATCCACTGCCCCAGGCTACACTTGATATATAACATTACATTTGTTTCAGGTGCACAGCATAGTGGTTGGGCATCTTTACAACTGGTGAAGTGATTCCCCTCGATAAGTCTAATACCCACCTGGCTGTATGCATGTAGTTCTTACAATATTATTGACTTTATCCCCTGCTCTGTACTGTGCATCTGAAAGGTCCTCCTTGATCAAGCTGCTCCTGAAGCCCTCTCTGCCTTCTGTCAGTATCCTGGTAATGTTCAAT
This sequence comes from Saccopteryx leptura, assembly GCF_036850995.1. Classification (NCBI taxonomy): domain Eukaryota; kingdom Metazoa; phylum Chordata; class Mammalia; order Chiroptera; family Emballonuridae; genus Saccopteryx; species Saccopteryx leptura. The sequence goes on along the minus strand of NC_089505.1, from coordinate 80,995,270 downwards.
GCATACTTGGAACAAATGTGTGCTTTTCTACTGCTGAGCAAAATAGAATACGTACATCTCTATTTCAACTGTTTCCATAGGTCTGGTTTCCACATCACCGAGGTAATCAATGAGTCCTTTGGGTCCCATCCAAATTTTTATTTTGTCTCCAACCTCCATTCCACACCAAGTTCATCTTTCAGAAAATTACAAAGAGCCTGACCTGTGGTGGTGCAGCAGATAAAGCATCCACTTGGAACACTGGGGCCGCCAGTTTGAAACCCTGGGCTTGCCTGATTAAGGTACATATGGGAGTTAATGCTTCCTGCTCCTCCCCCTTCTTTCTCTCTCCCCTCTCTCTCTCACACACACACACTTCTGTCTAAAATGATTAAGTAAAATCTTTTTTAAAAATTACAAGGAAAACACTTAGCCATTAATTTGAAAATTCAGAACATATTTATTAGACAGGAATATACACAGGTCCCAAAGAAAACAACCACAACAATACTTAATTGTGGGAAAAGAAATGTTCCTGAAATGTAATGAATGTGCGTTTGAGATTCCTGAGCTGTCCCGGGTTTCTCTGCTATACTTTGTACCAACTGCATGGCGAGCAGAGAAGCTCACAGCCGTGGCTCTGAGCATGCAGAAAGTTTTTACACGTGTCTTTTGCTCAGAAGTCCATCCGCCTCACATCACACAGGACAGATGGTCAGGAAGGCCCCATTGTCCTTCATCGGATTCGCAGGAGCGAAAAACGGGCACAGTGGTTCGGCAGCAGGGATTCCAGGGAATGTAAAGATATGGGACCCATTACCCACGTGATAAAAGGACACGGTCCCCATGTCCATGTCCAGGAAGATGCCCAGGCGGTGTAGGCGGGGACTGACCAGGAGATATGTCGGGGGCACGGTGCTGGCCCCGAAAGCGTCCTGGCCCCTGCAGCCCAGACTCCAGAAGCCGAATTCTGCGGACAGGGCTATTGCGCCTTGCCGCGGGACAGACCGTTTGCAGACGCCCACGGTCCACTCAGGGCTGGTCCCCACCTCCACCTCCCAGTAGTGGCGGCCAGAGGTGAACCAAGGGGAGCCCAGGACACAGGCGGCCCAGCTGAACCTCTCCGCATGGGCTCTGCGATTCTGCCCGAAATGCCCACAGCGCACGCGTCTCCGGTCCTCCGAGATGAGGAGGTAGTTGTTGGCTGTGTCAATGTCCAAGGTCACGTCCACTGTGGAGAGAGGAAATAACCAAATCAGCCGGTGTGTGCACCAGGCCCACCCTTCACGTGCATGGCAGATGCCCACGTGTCCCCCTAACTTTCACGTCTTCACATCTAGAGGTCAGAATTTTCCAGGGAAATTTCCCTGGTCCCTGATTAGATACAAGTTTATGTATAACAGGGGTCCCCAAACTATGGCCCGCGGGCCGCATGTGGCCCCCTGAGGCCATTTATCCAGCCCCCGCCACACTTCCAGAAGGGGCACCGCTTTCATTGGTGGTCAGTGAGAGGAGCATAGTTCCCATTGAAATACTGGACAGTTTGTTGATTTAAATTTACTTGTTCTTTATTTTAAATATTGTTTTTGTTCCCGTTTTGTGTTTTTACTTTAAAATAAGATATGTGCAGTGTGCATAGGGATTTGTTCATAGTTTTTTTTATAGTCTGGCCCTCCAACGATCTGAGGGACAGTGAACTGGCCCCCTGTGTAAAAAGTTTGGGGACCCCTGATGTATAAGATGAATGATTATAATTGGAAAGACTTCTTATTCATACTAGGTATTTTCTGCACATAAAGTTACTCAATTATTTGATTCAGAACATTTCTTCTCTTGGCCCTGGCCAGTTGGCTCAGTGGTAGAGCATCCACCTGGTGTGTGGAAGTCCCAGGTTCAATTCCCAGTCAGGGCACACAGGAGAAGCAACCATCTGCTTCTCCACCCCTCCCCCCTCTCACTTCTTTCTCCCTCTCTGTCTCTCTTTTCTCTTCCCCTCCCACAGCCAAGGCTCCACTGGAGCAGAGTTTGCCCAGGCGCTGAAGATGGCTCCATGGCCTCCACCTCAGGCGCTAGAATGGCTCCAGTTGCAACAAAACAATGCCCCAGATGGGCAGAGCGTCACCCCCTAATGGGCATGCTGGGTGGATCCCGGTTGGGGCGCATGAGGCAGTCTGTCTCTATTTCCCCTCCTCTCACTTAAAAAAAAAAAAAGAAATTTTATCCTCCTTAGTATGGAATACATCTGAAAAAAGGGGACCATGGTAGCTGTTCATTCTCAAAATCATCATACAAATTATCACAGATTCTGTCAAAGTATAGTCCTCAAATGCATATTTCAATGATCGAAATATTTTAGTTATTGAACAGTAATATTTGGCATTAATGCTGGTTTTTTCTCTCTCTCTCTCTTTTTTTTTTTACTTTCCTCATTTACTGTTGTTGAATGGGCAATTGCATTTTATTGCAGGTGTAAAAAACAAACAAACAAAAATAAAACTAAGGAAGCTATGCTAGGCCTGACCAGGTGGTGGCGTAGTGGATAGAGCATCGGACTGGGACACTGAGGACCCAGGTTGGAAACCCCAAGGTCACTGACTTGAGTCCAAAAGTTGTTGGCTTGAGCAAGGGGTCACTGTTGGGCTGGAGCCCTCCAGTCAAGGCACGTATGAGAAAGCAATCAATAAACAACTAAGGTGCCACAACTATGAATTGATGTTTCTCAACTCGCTCCCTTCCTGTCTGTCTGTCCCTGTCTGTTGCGCCCCCTCACTTAAAAAAAAAGAAGCTATGCTAGGAGTTCTGACATGAGGACATATGGTTCCTTAGCAGGAACCTGGACCCAGAACTCGATGGGGCAGCGACCGAGAAGCAGAGAACTCACAGACGATGACCCCGCACGGCAGCACCCCCTCCCTGTTACCCTAACTGGGGCGGAGAGCTGCTCATCCCAACCTGACCCTGTGGACGGGCCAGAGCGCCCTCAGACCCAAGACCAAGTGCCCTCCCTTTTTGTTGTTGTTAGCTGTTTTTTCTTTGTTGGAATGCTGTGTGAAAAAAAAAAAAAAGTGAAGGAATTAAGAAAACCTAACTGGTAGCTACACACCAGTTACAGGGTTAGAAAGTCCAGTCAATAATGTTCTAATAACTTTGGTGCCATGGGGTTACTAGAATGATCAGGGGGATCACTTCGTAAAATTAAATAAATGTCTACCCTGGCTGGGCATCTCGGCTGATTAGAGCATCCTGCCCATATGCCAAGAGTGTGGGTACTATCCGAGGTCAGGGCACATACAAGAACCAACCAATGAATGTATAAATAAGTGGAACAACAGATCAATATTTCTCTCTCTCCAGAATCAATCAATAATATATGTATATATCATATATATAAATGTCTACTATGCTGTATATTTTATTTTTTATTTTTTTATTTTTTATTGTATTTTTCTGAAGCTGAAAATGGGGAGAGACAGACAGACTCCCACATGTGCCCAACCGGGATCCACCCGGCACGCCCACCAGGGGGCGACGCTCTGCCCACCAGGGGGCGATGCTCTGCCCCTCCAGGGCGTAGCTCTGTTGCGACCAGAGCCATTCTAGCGCCTGGGGCAGAGGCCAAGGAGCCATCCCCAGCGCCCGGGCCATCTTTGCTCCAATGGAGCCTTGGCTGCGGGAGGGGAAGAGAGAGACAGAGAGGAAGGAGGGGGGGAGGGGTGGAGAAGCAGATGGGCGCTTCTCCTGTGTGCCCTGGCCGGGAATCGAACCCGGGACTTCTGCACGCCAGGCCGACGCTCTACCACTGAGCCAACCGGCCAGGGCTATGCTGTATATTTTAAATTAAGAATATTGTATGTCAGCTGTCATTTAACAAGATCATTAGAAATAAAAAAATCCCCACTCACATTAAAAACAGTAAAAATTGTGTAGAGCTGATTTTAACAATACACAACATGGAACAGCTGGTATATCCCCAGTTGGGTCTCTATTTGTGTCTCTCCCTAGTTCCTATTGATAACTAGCTACCCTGGCTACTGAAAATACTGGAAAGAGCACAGCTCTGGGACAATTCTGAATCTTATTTTATTTTTATTTTTTTGCATTTTCCTGAAGTTAGAAGTGGAGAAGAAGACAGACTCCCACATGTGCCTGACCAGGATCCACCCAACATACCCGCCAGAGGGCGATGCTCTGCCCATCTGGGGCATTGCTCCGTTGCAACTGGAGCCATTCTAGTGCCTAAGGTGGAGGCCATGAGCCATCCTCAGCGCTCAGGCCAACTTTGCTCCAATGGAGCCTTGGCTGCAGGAGGGGAAGAGAGAGACAGAGAGGAAGGAGAGGGGGAAGGGTGGAGAAGCAAATGGGTGCTTCTCCTGTGTGCCCTGGCTGGGAATTAAACCTGGGACTTCCACATGCCAGGCCGATGCTCTACTGCTGAGCCAACTGCCCCAAGAATAATATTTTCTTAAAAACCCACAGATGGCCCTGGCCGGTTGGCTCAGCAGTAGAGCGTTGGCCTGGCATGCGGGGGACCTGGGTTTGACTCCCAGCCAGGGCACATAGGAGAAGCGCCCATTTGCTTCTCCACCCCGCCCCCTCCTTCCTCTCTGTCTCTCTCTTCCCCTCCCGCAGCCAAGGCTCCATTGGAGCAAAGATGGCCCAGGCGCTGGGGATGGCTCCTTGGCCTCTGCCCCAGGCGCTAGAGTGGCTCTGGTCGCGGCAGAGCGACGCCCCGGAGGGGCAGAGCATCGCCCCCTGGTGGGCAGAGCGTTGCCCCTGGTGGGCGTGCCAGGTGGATCCCGGTCGGGCGCATGCGGAGTCTGTCTGACTGTCTCTCCCCGTTTCCAGCTTCAAAAAAAAAAAAAAAAAAAAAAAAAAAAAAACCCACAGATGGCTCTAATCAAGACTTACAGGTAACAAGAACTAGGAAAGAGGAAACATTTGAAGTGCCAGCACCCAGACAACACCCACCTTTATTGGGAGGCACATCACACGAATGACTGACCTTGGAACTTGCGCAGCCTTGGGTTCATCTGCAGGATGCTTCTCAGCTGGGGCTCCAGTGCCTTGACCTTTGACACCAGCCTACCCAGCTGGCCATTGGGCCTGATGTCTTTCTTCTGAGACAGCTCGGAGCAAGTGAGGCACAGAGCCCCATCCTCGCCTGGCTGTTTCTGCAGGGAATGGACACATTGGAGGCAGCAGATGAAGCCACACTTGAGGTTCACGGGCTTTTCAAGGTAATTCAGGCAGACCGGACATCTGCATGCTGCTTGAAAGTGTTCAGCCATGCCCGCTGTCTGGGGGGGGGGGGGGGGGGGGAGATGTGCACCCGATTAGAATTTTCATGAGTGCCCTGGCCGGGTGGCTCAGGAGACAAAGCATCATCCCTGGCACACCAAGGTTGCGGGTTCCAGCCCTGGCACGTACAAGAAGCAATCAATGAGTGCACAGCTAAATGAAACAACTAAGTGGAGCAGTGAGTTGATGCTTCTCTCTTTCCCCTCATCCCCGTCTCCTTCTCTCTCTCTCTCTCTTCCTTCCTCCTTTTCTCTTTTTCAATCAATGGAAACACTTTTTTTTAATTTTTAAATAAAAATAAAAATTTTTCAAGAGGAAAAGAACTCATCAATCCCGGGACACCATCCTCTCTATAAAAATAGTGATTGGTAAACATGATTTCTAGGTACTGAAGATACAACCTAAGTACAAATAACAATAACCTATGGCCTTGAACTTCTGATGTATAAAATGGAAAATGAAATGAAGTGGCCCTGGCCGGTTGGCTCAGTGGTAGAGCGTCGGCCTGGCGTGCGGGGGACCCGGGTTAGATTCCCGGCCAGGGCACATAGGAGAAGCGCCCATTTGCTTCTCCACCCCCCCCCTCTCCTTCCTCTCTGTCTCTCTCTTCCCCTCCCACAGCCGAGGCTCCATTGGAGCAAAGATGGCCCGGGCGCTGGGGATGGCTCCTTGGCCTCTGCCCCAGGCGCTAGAGTGGCTCTGGTCGTGGCAGAGCGACGCCCCGGAGGGGCAGAGCGTCGCCCCTGGTGAGCGTGCCGGGTGGATCCCGGTCGGGCGCATGCGGGAGTCTGTCTGACTGTCTCTCCCCATTTTCAGCTTCAGAAAAATACAAAAAAAAAAAGAAAATGAAATGAAGACACGCTTCATCCCTTGGCTGTGAGTTAGGTGGTGAGGAAGTCTCTACTCTACCTGAGTGCCCTTAAATGACAGACACCAGTCCCATGTGGGTTTTGAGTCGCTGAAGTGGGGCTTATTCCCATCAGAAGGCTGTTTATCGTAAGATGTACCCTCGATCTTAAAGACATCACGAGAAAGAGAGTGGAAGCTCTCTCCAGCAGAACCTCCAGAAATTGTTCTCATGTTGAAATAACTGCCTTTTCCAGTTTTGGGGAGTCAGTCAGGAGCAAGAAGGACCCCATCCCCAGAAGACTCAAGATGTTAGAGGGTGTCCCTGGGCTTCCAGGCTGACCCAACCCACGAAAGACCATAAGTCTAGCAGCTGCTAAGGAATTCTATGCCAAAAAAAAATAAAAATAGAGAAAGGAAGAAAGAAAGGAAGAAAGAAAGAAGAAAGAAAGAAAGAAAGAAAGAAAGAAAGAAAGAAAGAAAGAAAGAAAGAAAGAAAGAAAGAAAGAAAGAAAGAAAGAAGGGAGGGGAGGGAGGGAGGGAGGGGAGGGAGGGAGGGAGGGAGGGAGGGAGGGAGGGAGGGAGGAATAGATATGTATTATAAATTCCAAACAGCCCTCTTGATGTTCCGCTAATCTGTCAGACCTCACCCTTACTGGACTATCGCCCCTGAGACAGAGGAATTCCAAAAAACTGAGAAGCTGCCCCAAGGAGGGGCTCCAGACATACCAGGATTTTTGCCTCAGTATCCCCTCAGGCTCTCCCAAACACTATATAACTCGCCCCTAGTCTGTAACCGGCGCTCTTCTCCCTGGGAGAAGTGCCCGGCAGGGTTCCTTTCTTCCTTTCAATAAAGCCTGTTACTCTGGTCTTTCGGACTCCCATGGATTCCAACAGAAAGAAGGAGAGAGAGATAAAAAAAGAAGAAAAGAAAGAAGGAAGGAAGGAAGGAAGGAAGGAAGGAAGGAAGGAAGGAAGGAAGGAAGGACTGCCTTTTTGCCTGTTACAATGAATTAGATGTTTGATTTACTTTATGTGACTACTAGAAAATGAGTTCACAATGAGATATGTGGGTCACCTTATGTATAGCCAGTGGGCAGTGCTGGTTGAGACTCAGAAACCCTAAACCCTCCCACTCCCCCCCCCCCTGGGGCTGCACCGCCTGGATGTGGCAAAAAAAAAAAAAAAAAAAAAAAAACAACCAGCAGAACCAGAGAGGTGGACAAGGTCAGTGGTGGACACTCCAATCACCACCTCACAGAGGCTGCCAGGCTCGGGTCTGACTCAGGGTGACAGGCACCATATTGTTTCTGCATCCTGGTATTGAGCACCTCAGTTCCACCTCCTACTCCCATCAAACAAAGACCCCGGTGTCCCTAGATGACACTGAGTTGGCCTCAGACAGCCTTTGCTTAATCAGAACCCCACTCACTCCATTCCCAAGACCTTTCATAAAAATTTGAAAGTAGAAACAATCCCCTCAGACTGACTCACCTCTTGAGCGCTAGGTCTTTTCCTGGCCTCCAGCTGCTGCTCCTGACGGCTCAGCTCTAGAGTGTGGTCGACCAGCAAGCCGGTTTTATTAGGCAGGTCCCTCCCCCCACTTTATCCATTTCTGGTCTGTTCCACTTTAATCCAATCAGATTTTGATGGGATTACTGTGCTTTTCTCATGTCACAGAGAGGTGACCAGGAACAAATGAGATAGTTGTGTATGTGTAAAGTACTGTACCCCAGATTCTGCAAAGTACTGTGCCTCAATTCAGCGAGTTTACATAGAGACACCAAGTCCAGATGAATTTTGAAAGGTTTTATTAAAGAAGGAGATTTATTAAATATGCCGGCCACATATGGCTGACATGGGGCATTTGCAGACCCAAATTGTGCGCACGAAGTATATTTCAGAGGCTGGTTATATATATACCCTTTGACTACATACAGGTTGGGGAGGGGGCATGACACAATCATTAACAAGATTATTACATTTGTCTAGGGGATTTACAAAAAACGTTAAAACTTTCAAGGTGCCTGACCAGGCGGTGGCGCAGTGGATAGAGCGTCGGACTGGGACACAGAGGACCTGGGTTCAAACCCCAAGGTCGCCAGCTTGAGCACGGGCTCATCTGGTTTGAACAAAGCTCACCAGCTTGGACCCAAGGTCGCTGGCTCGAGCAAGGGGTTACTCAGTCTGCTGAAGGCCCGCAGTCAAGGCACATATGAGAAAGCAATCAATGAACAACTAAGGTGTCGCAATGAAAAACTAATGATTGATGCTTCTCATCTCTCTCCATTCCTGTCTGTCTGTCCCTATCTATCCCTCTCTCTGACTCTCTCTCTGTCTCTGAGAAAAAAAAACAAACCACTTTCAAGGTAATACAATCAAAGACATTCATAAACCTTTTAGTATCTCTCCTCCTTTGCCTAGAGGTACACGTTAATCTCAGGATTCCAGGAAGGGAAGGAGAGCTAATATCAGTGTAGGGTGGTATGTAAATTTTGTCTCTTATTGAAAGGGAAAAGAAGTTCTTCAAATAACCTTAATCCTTTCAGAGAACTTAAAACCAAATGACCCTAGTTGTCCTTGTAAGTCAGGAGACTTCTATATTCTTTTTCCTCCATTTTCCAATGAAAGAACAGGACAGAAAGCCTAACTTTTCCTTTTAAAATGGCATTGCCAATACTAAGTTTTACCGTTCTCTGGCACCTTACCACATATGGAAGTTATTTATAAATGAATATGAACAAAATAGTGCCTGTAATCATTCTAGATTAAATTCCTCATGATGTGTGTTGATGAGTTGGAATTCCAAAATTTAAAAAAAAAAAAAAAGATTATCATCTGACCAGGCAGTGGTGGCACAGTGGATTGAGCATCGAACTGGGACGTGGCAGACCCAGGTACGAAACCCCAAGGTCGAAGGCTTGAGCACAGGGTCGCAGGCTTGATTGTGGGATTGTGGACATGACTCCATGGTCACAGGCTTGAGCACTGTTGGGCAGATAAAATGTATTATGCTCACTTTGTAAAAGATGACGCTGCCCATATGGAGGCCATTGCCCAGGTGATATTAATGTGTGTTGGGGGCAGGCAGGATTGTTGTAGCCTGGGGCTTGGTTTTGGGATTAAGCCTTTCCCATCCTTTTTGATGTGGGGCGGTACAATCCAATCATGCCTCAGAGAAGTGACTTTGTATTAGAGACTTCCCTAAGCAGCCAAGATGGCAGAGTGTTGAGTGAGATGCCAGTTTGTGTAGAGTTTGTATCTGGGATAAGGAAGGAGATGAGGAACTGAGGAGAATAAGGCTGGTGAGCTAGAAACCTTTGATTCTAGGAAACTCGGATAAGTCAGTGGCTTTGTGAGCACTGAATGTGAGTGGGTTTTGGAGCCCAGTGTGTGTTTTTACTTGCCCGCCGGGTGCAAGCTAGAATTAAAGATGACAGCCCATCAGTTTTTGGCTCCGTTGTTTCTTTACCAACTGTCTGAATCCAATGCGAACCTGCATGAGCCAGGCTGCTGTGATAGTGGCCCTGGCCCTGCCTTCTGGCTTTACAAGCACAAAGGTCACTGGCTTGAGCCCGGGATGGCTGGCTTAAGCAAGGAGTCACTCGCTTGGCTGTAGCCCCCCGCCATCAAGGCACATATGAGAAAGCAATCAATAAACAATTAAGATGCCAGCGATGAAGAATTGATTTTTCTCATCTCTCTCCCTTCCATTCTGTCTGTCCCACTCTCTCTCTCTCTCTGTCTCTTACTGAAAGAAGAAGAAGGAGGAGGAGGAGGAGAAACTTACTTTTGTTTTCTTTCTTGCAGGAAACTCGGCTGTACCCACACACACACTTTTTTTTTTTTTTTTTTAGAAAGAGACAGGAGACACGAAACTTCAAGCTGCTCCTGTATGTGCCCTGACCAGGGAATCGAACCAGCAACCTCCGTGATCTGGAAGGAGCTATTACACCAGGGCTTAGTTTTTTGTTGTTGTTGTTGTTGTTTTGTATTTTTCTGAAGCTGGAAATGGGGAGAGACCGTCAGACAGACTCCCGCATACGCACGACCGGGATCCACCCAGCACGCTGTAAAGCCAGTATCCAGGGCCAGGGCCACTATCAGAGCAGCCCGGCCCATGCAGGTTCGCTTTGGATTCGGACAGTCGGTAAAGAAACAACGGAGCCAAGAACTGATGGGCCTTCATCTTTAATCCTAGCTTGCACCCGGCGGGCAAATAAAAACACACACTGGGCTCCAAAACCCAATCACATTCAGTGCTCACAAAGCTACTGATTTATCCGAGTTTCCTAGAATCAAAGGTTTCTAGCTCACCAGACTTATTCTCCTCAGTTCCCCATCTCCTTCCTTATCCCAGATACAAACTCTACACAAACTGGCATCTCACTCAGCACTCCGCCATCTTGGCTGCTTCTCCTGGCCTCCTCCATGTGGCCTTTCTCTGCTCTTCTCTGCTCTCTCTTCTAATGATAATCTCAGGAACCAAGAGAACAAACTCCCGCTCCGTCCCCATTTTATAGTGTAGTTTCACAACCTCTAATCCAATATACAAAATAGGGAAGTCTCTAATACAAAGTCACTTCTCTGAGGCATGATTGGATTGTACCGCCCCACATCAAAAAGGGTGGGAAAGGCTTAATCCCAAAACCAAGCCTCAGGCTACAACAATTCTCAACACACATTAATATCACCTGGGCGACAGCCTCCTCGTGGGCAGCGTAATCTTTAACAAAGTGAGCATAATACATTTTATCTGCCCAACACACGCCCACCAGGGGTGATGCTCTGCCCACCAGGGGGCGATGCTCTGCCCCTCCGGGGCATCGCTCTGTTGTGATCAGAGCCACTCTAGCGCCTGGGGCAGAGGCCAAGGAGCCATCCCCAGCGCCCGGGCCATCTTTGCTCCAATGGAGCCTCGGCTGCAGGAGGGGAAGAGACAGAGAGGAAGGAGGGGGGAGGGGTGGAGAAGCAGATGGGCGCTTCTCCTGTGTGCCCTGGCCGGGAATCAAACCCGGGACTTCTGCACACCAGGCCGATGCTCTACCACTGAGCCAACCGGCCAGGGCTAGGGCTTAGTTTTTATTGATATTTTTAGAGAGACAGAGAGAGGGGGAGGGGGAAAAGAAGCATTTGCTGTTCCACTTACTCGTTTTTGGTCAAATTAGTTTGTAAATATGAGGTATATGTTTGCTCGCTTATAGTTTGCATTGAGTGTGGGAGACAGGCTGTAAGCTGGCAAAGTCCTTATAGCCTACAGCTTAGTTTTAAGACTAAGCCTTTTCCACCCTTTTAATACTAAGATATTTTCAACATCCTTCTAATACTAATGTTGGGCAGATAAAATGTATTATGCTCACTTTGTTCAAGATGACACGAGGAGGCCGTCGCCCAGGTGATATTAATGTGTGTTGGGGGTGGGCTAAAGGCAGGCAGAATCCTTGTAGCCTGGGGCTTGGTTTTGGGATTAAGCCTTTCCTACCCTTTTTGATGTGGGGCGGTATAATCCAATCATGCCTCAGAGAAGTGACTTTGTAGTACAGACTTCCCTATTTTGTATATTGGATTAAAGGTTATGGATCTACACTATAAAATGGGGGCAGAACAGGAGCTTACGCTCTTGGTTCCTGGGATGACAAGCATGAGAGAGCAGAGGGAGCAGAGCAGAGAGCAGAAAGAGGTCATGTGGCCAGGAGAAGCAGCCAAGATGGTGGAGTGCTGAGTGAGATGCCAGTTTATGCAGAGTTTGTATCTGGGATAAGGAAGGAGATGGGGAACTGAGGAGAATAAAGCTGGTGAGCTAGAAACCTTTGATTCTAGGAAACTCGGATAAGTCAGTGGCTTTGTGAGCACTGAATGTGAGTGGGTTTTGGAGCCCAGTGTGTGTTTTTACTTGCCTGCTGGGTGCAAGCTAGAATTAAAGATGACAGTCCATCAGTTTTTGGCTCCATTGTTTCTTTACCGACTGTCCGAATCCAATGCGAACCTGCGTGGGCCGGGCGGCTCTGATGGTGGCCCTGGCCGTGGCTTCTGGCTTTACAACTAAGATCTTCTCAAAACTAAGATTTTCCCCACACCCTTGACTGTCGCATGATGGGAGTGGTGCACTCTTAGAAGGAATCCCATTTATTCCTCAGATAAGTGGCTTTGTATCAGAGACTTCCTTATTTGTATACTGGCTTGTTGGGCAGATATTATGCTCACTTTGTTAAAGATGGCGCTGCCCACGTGGAAGCCATCGCCCAGGTGATATTAATGTGTGTTGGGGGCAGGCTGTGGGCAGGCAGGATTCTTGTAGCCTCGGGCCTGGTTTTAGGACTAAGCCTTTCCCACAATTTTGATGTGGGGTGGTGCTGACCAGGCGGTGGTGCAGCGGATGTGGGATAATGCAATCCCATCATGCCTCAGAAAAGTGACTTTGTATTAGAGACTTCCCTATTTTGTATATTGGATTAAAGGTTTTGATTTCTGCACTATAAAGTGGGGCAGACTGGGAGCTTTCTCTCTCGGTTCCTGAGATTAGCATTAGAGAGGAGAGCAGAGAAAGGCCACGTGGAGGAGACCAGGAGAAGCAGCCAAGATGGTGGAGTGCTGAGTGAGAAGCCAGTTTGTGCAGAGTTGGTGCAGGGAGAAGGAAGGAGATGGGGAACAGAGGTGAATAAGTCTGGTGAGCTAGAAACCTTTGATTCTAGGAAACGCGGATAAGTCAGTAGCTTTGTGAGCACTGAATGAGTGGGTTTTGGAGCCCAGTGTGTGTTTTTACTTGCCCGCCGGGTGCAAGCTAGGATTAAAGATGATGGCCCACCAGTTTTTGGCTCCGTTGTTTCTTTACCAACTGTCCGAATCCAATGCGAACCTGCATGTGCCAGGCGGCTGTGGTGTGGCCCTGGCTACTGGCTTTACATGGCTTAAAGGCTTTAATTTCTACTATAAAATAAAGCAGACCGAGGGCTCTCTCTGGCAGTTCCTGCCATCAGCATTGGAGAGGAGATGGCGGCATGCAGGAGAAGCCAGTTTGTGCAGAATTTGTGCAAAAAGGAGGATATGGGGAACAGAGGTGAATAAGTCTGGTGGGGCCTTTGATTCTAGAAATACTCAGATGAATCAGTGGCTTTGGGAGCCCAGAGTGGAAAGGGAAGTGTTTTCCCACTGTGTGTATTTTCTCGCCCACTGGATGCAAACTGGGATTAAAGGTAATGGCCCACCAGTTCTAGACTCCGTTGTTTCATTACCATCTGCTTGAATCAAATGCGAACCTGCACAGGCCAAGCAGCTGTGATGGTGGCTATGGCTACTGGTCATACACTCTTGCATTTTTTTTTTAATTAATTAATTTTTTTTTATTGCTTCCCATGTAAGCCCTGACTGGGAATGGAAGCCATAACCTTGTTTCTGGACAAGGCTCTTACCCAACTGAGCTAACTCACCAGAGCCGGTAGACCAGACCCAATTACTTCCAGATGGGCCCCCTATGTCGCTTACCATGAACCCACTCAAGCTCCAGCCCAGGCCATAGGCCCGGGTACACCACCAACATACATCTCTCCCCTGGGTGGGGGCCCAAACCTGCCCCCCATGATGCCCCCGCCCCCCAGCCCCCAACACTAATCTCTTCCTCCTATCATCCAGGGCTGGAGGGGCGTGGCCTGGACCACCTCCCCTCTGCCTGCTGGACACCAGTGTTGTGAGTGCACGTGAAGCGGACCCCTGCGCCCTCCCCCCTGGGGCCACTCACACTACACCTCTTCCCGCCTTCCCAGGAGATACTGGACGTGGGGGATGGGCAGGGTGCAGGCCAGAAGAAGACCCATCCTTCCAGCGGCATGAGACAGGGAGAGACAGCTGTGACAGGCCCCTCATCCCCCACTCCTGACCGGCCCTCAGTCAGTGTTTGAGCCTCCTTCACCCCTTGCGCCCTCGGTGAATCCTTGGTGATGATTTTGGCAACTCTGAGAATGGTAATTCTCATGGGCATGGCTCCCGAGTTCCCATGGGGGGTTCAGGCGGCCCCTCGCCTCAGGACCCAGGTTGTGGGGACCTGATTTCCCAACCCCTTGGGAGCTGGGGCCCTGGGGGCACGCTGAGCCTGGTGGGGTGGCGGCTGCACAGAGCCAGGTGCTGCCCTCTCGGCAGTTGGGTTGGGCAACCACACCCAGCCAGACCTTGTTCTTGCCCAGGAGACACTGGGCACAGGTGAGGGGACAGGCGGTGGGGGAGCACCGGGTTTCAGGCCAGAGGGAGCAGCTAGGCCGGCCACGGAAGGCACGTGCTGCCCGGTCCCCTAGGACTGAGGGGTTGGCATGTGACCCCAGAGAAATGGCACGAGTAGTGGGCACGTGCGGGCAAAAGGGGGGGTTCCACGGGTCCCCTTCTGCAGACCGAGCTGATGGGAAGGTGGTTCGGGCTGACCGTACAGAGTGGGCCTCCAGGGCGGCCGGCCCAGGGTCGCGGTCAGGACTCAGGTGCGCCAGTGTCTCCGGAACCGAACCGGCCGGGAAGGCGGGATGCTGCGCTGTAAGGAGCGCGCTCCCCGCGGAGCTCCGGCTGTAGCCCTCCTGGCGGCCCGTTGGCGGGAGCGGGGAGCCATCGACTTGTTCCCGGTGCCTCCCGCCTCGGAGCCGCCTTCCACTTTAAGGAGACCCAGGAAGGCGGTCAAATACAACGTACTGTGGTTTCCTCCAGCGGGAGGGCTCCAGGTGAGGCTCGGGCTCCCTGCGTGTGACCGGGAGAAGAGGACAGAACAGGACGCGGCGGCCGTGCGCACGGGAGGCCTGGTGCCCGCGCTCCGTCCAGGCGCGTCCGCTCCGAAGTGGGGCGCGTAGGAGCCCCGAGTCCCCGCCGCCCGCTGCGCCTCCTGCACTGGATGTGTCAGCCACCCTTCTTCCTGGGGCTGCCGGTCAAGGTCCCCCACCATGAGGCCTGAGCGTCGGGGTGCAGGGACGCATCCTGTCTGGATGTCGCAGGAAGGGTCATTGCTGCCTCGTCGGTTCGCCGCCGCCACGTGTGCCCCATGGTTTTCTTCCAACTGCGTCTCCAGGCGCCGGCGCGGATCAGATACTGGGCTCGGGGCCGGGCCGCTCGCGCCCGTCCTGGGTGCTGGGAGGGTCGTGAGGGTCGGGTTCTGACCAGAGCTGGGGTAAACAGGCGCCCGCAAAGGGCTTTCCTGTAGGGGCAACTGGGCCGCGGGGCTCCGGGTTGAGGGTCCAGGGACCGAGGCGCCGAAGGGCGTGCTGCCTGCGGCCGGCGGGGGCACCAGAGACCGAGGCCTGGCGGTCCCGGGGGCTGGAGCTGGGGAGCCTCAGCCACCGCGCGGGACAGGCCGTCACAGGGCACGCACACGCCCCGCGTCCCCCGTCCCCGGTCCCCTCCCGCTCACACGTGCTCTAGAACGTTCGCTCCCCGAACTGGTTCTCTGCAGGACAGGGGTGCCCGCCGCCCAGCCACCTGATAGCCCGCGGTGCCTGACCCCGGACACCCCCTCACTCCCCGCGCGTTTCCAACACGCCCCCACCCAGGACTGTTCTTACTGCTGTCCTTGGTCCCCTCGTGAGTACGTCGCCGTGCTTTTTCAGTGGTAGGCAACCTTTTTATACCTACCGCCTACTTTTGTATCTCTGTTAGTAGTAAAATTTTCTAACCGCCCACCGGTTCCACAGTAATGGTGATTTATAAAGTAAGGAAGTAACTTTATAAAATTTATAAAGCAGAGAGTTACAGCAAGTAATAAGAGTTAAAGCATATAATAATAATTACCAAGTATTTGATGTCGGATTTTCGCTGTTTGGCAAAATAAATCTTTATAAAACAAGTTACTATAATTAAATCTATCTTTTTATTTATACTTTGGTTGCTCTGCTTCCGCCCACCATGGAAGCTGGAACGCCCATTAGTGGGCGGTAGGAACCAGGTTGACTACCACTGCGAGTCATCCACAGTATTTTATATCAACTTGAACATTTGTCATTTCAAAGAGCACTGTGTAACATGGGCCCCTTAAAACACACCTTTCACAGCTTTGTTTCAAGCACAGAAACCCGTGCGGCGGCGTCACCCGCCCACACCTTGGGAACGACCTTGTCTTCTTGCCACCGTCGCTCAGGATCGCGGTTCAGTGTCCCGCTCCCAGAATCCCCCTTCCGTCCCCCCACGGAGGATGGTGTGACTGTGAAGACGGACACCAGGCTGCGCTCATGGGCTGAACCCCGCGGCCGAACTCACGGCTTTCACGGGCGAGTGATAAGTGGGCTATGACCATCGCAGAGTCATTTTTGGGTTGACATTTGGAGAATTGGTCCGGGTGGACCAATTCACGCCTCCATTGCACGGCTAAACCTAGTTGAACACCATACACTCAAAGCATTGTAGAGGAAATCACGGTTGTTTGTGTGACACGCTCAAATTAACGAAAATGTCATAAATGGCACTGCGGTTGCGGCGAAACGCGTTGGACCTCCTCGCAGGCCTGTCTCCCGGCAGGTGCGCTCAGCGCGCACTGCAGGGCGCACGCGCAGTGGATGCGGTCACTGTGCAGAACGCATACAGCACTCCTGACACTAACAACAGAAAGCACCCCAATACAGAACGGGGCGCAAGGCTTGAGGAGGCACTACTGCAAAGACACACACACTGTCAGGAGCCTTAGGAGAAGATGCCCGATGTCGTTATTCACCCCAGGGACATGCAAACCCAAACCGCAAGGAGATAGCACGTCCCACCTACTAGGATGAACGTGATCAGAATAATAGGTCTCCACGACCTAGTTTCGGCCAAGATGTGGAGAGACTGGGACCCTGTGCATGGCTGGTGGGCACGTGACACAGTACCGCAGAAGGAGGGAGGGAAACACTGGTGATATCTCTGATGGGTAAACATAGAATGACCACAGGGCGGCAGTTTCCCCCGCAGGGGGGGGGGGGTAGACTGAGGAATGAAGGTGAGGACTCGACCAATATTTGTACATCGGTGTCCGTGGCGGCGTTATTCACAACAGCCTACAGGGGGATGGGACTCAAGTGTCCATCAACAGGTGACGGATAAACAAAATGTAGGATATACGTAGGAAGAGACTTCAGCCCTGAAAAGGAACAGAATTTTGATATCTGCTATGACACAGGATGACCTTGAACACACTGTGCTTAGTTAGGTAAGGCAGACACAAGGAGAAATTCTCTGTGGTCCCACTGAGACAAAGTACCCAGAACAGGTACGTTCATAGAGACAGGAAGTACAATTGAGGATCTCTGGGGCTGGGAGGAGAGGGGAGGGGCAGTTACCCACCACCACCAGACTTTTTGTCGGGGATTAGTTTTGGATATAGATTGTGGTGATGGTCACACCACACTGAATGTGTTTAATGCCACGGTTCCCTCAAACCCATGCCCCTACTAGTTTGCACACTCACAATGGCTAAAATCATAAATGAGATGTTCTGTATTCTTTATAACAATAAAAGTTTATAAAGTGGGTAATTGGTAAATGAATACTAAATACAGTATTCACGGAGGGTGTAGAAGCTGGTTCCACGAATTTACCCATTCGGTGGCTTCCACAACTCAGGAGCAGAACCTAGGTTCTAGGAGCAGTTCTAGGACCTCTAAGGATCAGCGGGAAGGGGCTTACGGTGGGAAAACAGAAAACCAAGATATGAGAGGACTCTATCAACCATGGATGAGAACTTATAAAAAAAATAGTAATAGACCAGATAAACAAAATTCAGCACATAGAAGGTGACAAAGGTGACCACCAGCATCAGGATGGTGTGGGTGCTCTGGTCTCCGGCAAGCACCTGTGGTCGCCCCTGGGGCTGTGAATATGCCTCCATCTCTGACGGTGTCCGTGCAAGAGAAGCACCGTGCAGACACTGGGCCAGACCGTAAGGACAATGAACACAGTGTCCGAGATGGCACGATGGCCGTGCCTGTACCAGAACTGCACGCTGCACAGAACCGCCTCCCTTTGCTGTCAGCATCGTTTTGCCTATCCTGTGAATTACTGTCACAGGAACGTGGGCATAGATGAAGAAACTGGATGCCCAGCAGCAGCCACAGGAAGGACTGATGACCTTGGGGACTCCTCTTGGGAGCATCGGCCACTGCGCTCCCATGGGGATGAGTGTGAAGCACTGACGGGTGCTCAGGAGATGGGTGGAGCAAGGGACGGTGCTGTGAGCCGCTCTCTGTACATAATAGACACCTTTACACACGAGAACGGACATGGGGGTTCCCACAACCATGCCTGCCGACACGTGGGGGACTCCAGAGGGAAGACCCACAAGACGGGCCACAGCCACATAGGGAAGGATTCTGTGTGTCAGCCACGGCTCGTGGCCAAGCGGGAGGGGAGACACATTATGGCAGAAGAGGATGACACTGGCCAGAGCCCTGACTCCCATCTGCAATAGGAGGGTGCTTTTCAGAGCCACTTTCCTTGTGGCTCCTAGGAGACTGTTCTGAGAATCCAGGAGCAAAGTGGAGGCTGTGCCCGTGAGGAGACCAGCTGTCTTTTTGTGTGTGTGTGTGATAGAGACAGAAAGAGGGACAGACAGACAGGAAGGGAGAGAAATAAGAAGCATCAATTCTTCATTGCAGCACCTTAGTTGTTCATTAATTGCTTTCTCATATGTGCCTTGACCAGGGGGCTACAGCAGACCGAGTGACCCCTTGCTCAAGCCAGTGACCTTGGGATCAAGCCAGCAACCTTTTTGGCTCAAGCCAGCCACCCTGCACTCAAGCTAGTGAGCCTGCACTCAAGCCAGTGACCTCAGGGTTTTGAACCTGGGTCCTGTGTCCGAGTCCAACACTTTATCCACTGCGCCACCACCTGGTCAGACTAAACTTATATAATTTTATTAACTAATGTCTCCCCAATTAAGTCAATAAAATTTTTTCAAGATATGTATCCTTACGTTCATTACAACATTATTTACAAATAGGTTTACAGTTGTGAGTACACAAGAGTCTATTCTTGTATCATTACTGCATTTTCCACACTAACAACTATAATCCTACTTTTGTCCCACCCTATATGTATTTGTATATATATTTATGTATATATACACACACATACACACAATGAAATAGACGTAATAAAAGGTAAATCACTATTTTTGATGACAACATGGATGGCTCTTTAGAATATCATGCTACATTAAATAAGGCAGATGGAAAGGACAAAAAAACATTATTTTCACTCATATGTGGACTATAAAACAAAAAAGTAACAAAGGAGCTAACAGAACAAATAAAAGCAAATTTATAGATACAGACAACAAAATGGTGGTCACCGGAGGGAAAGGGAGTGGGGGGAGGGAAAATTTGGTAAAGGGGGTAAAATATGTGGTAACAGAAGGAAACTAGACTTTGGGTGGTGAGCACACTGTAGTGTATACAGATATCAGATTATAAAGTGGTACACCTGAAAGTCATATAATGTTATTAACCAACATTACCTCAATAAATTTAATTTCTTTTTAATGTTTCTATTGATTTGAGAGAGAGAGGGAGGGAGAAGGGAGACAGAGAAAGAGAAGTGTCAAATCACCATTCCACTAGTTGTCCCATTTAGTTGTGTACTCATTGATTGCTTCACATATGTGCCCTGACTGGGGATCAAACCTGCAACCTTGGCATGCCAGGATGATGCTTTATCCACTGAGTCACCCAGCCAGGGCTAATAAATTTAATTTTTAAAAATCTAATTTAGGGCCTGACCAGGCGGTGGCGCAGTGGATAGAGCATTGGACTGGGATGCAGAAGGATCCAGGTTCGAGACCCCAAGGTCGCCAGCTTGAGCGTGGGCTCATCTAGTTTGAGCAAAAAGCTCACCGGCTTGGACCCAAGGTTGCTGGCTCCAGCAAGCGGTTACTCGGTCTGCTGAAGGCCCGCGGTCAAGGCACATATGAGAAAGCAATCAATGAACAACTAAGAAGTTACAACGCTCAACGAGAAACTAATGATTGATGCTTCTCATCTCTCTCCGTTCTTGTCTGTCTGTCCCTGTCTATCTCTGCCTCTGTAAAAAAAAAAAAAAATCTAATTTAGGCCCGGGACAATGGCTCAGTGGTTAGAGCATTGACCCAGAATGTGGATGTCCTGTGTTTGATTTCTGATCAGGGCACATAGGAGAAGTGATCATCTGCTTCTCCCACCTCCCCCCTTCTCTCCTTCTTTCCCTTTCACAGCCAGTGGCTCGACTGGTTCAAGCATGGCCTCAGGCACTAAGGATAGCTCCATTAAAGCACATCAGCCTCAGCCTCAAGTGCTAAAAATAGCTCAGTACTCAAGCATCAGCCCTAGATGGGGGTTGCCAGGTGAATCCTGGTTGGGGCACATGCAGGAGTCTACCTCACTATCTCCCCTTCTCTCACCTGAAAAAAAAAAATCTAACTTAACAGTCAAACTAAAAACTGTTTGGGTGGATGTTAGATGTAGTGATAAGAATAAAATTGAAAATCTATGGACACATTCTAGCATCACTTCTAAGTCTTAACTGTCAGAGGATCACGGTTCCCTCAAACCCAAACCCCTACATTCCAAGAAATCCATTTGGACAAAAATAAAAAGGCATGCTTTCCAAAGTGCTTATCCGTTTAATGCGTTTGTTCTTCTAAATCATACAAGGTAGGATGGGAATGTTAGGGATGGGGGATCAAGGTTTTAAGGCAAGACAGCATGCACCTACTGACTTACTGCAGAGGAGAAACTATGAATTCACAGCAGCCCCTCTTCCATGAGAGACAGTTTACAGGATGGATGTGCTGGAAGGAGAAACACCCATTGTAACCAAGGAGGAGACTTTGTGAGAAGGTGACTTCAGGGTGTGCCCCCATCAGATGAGGGAACCTTTCATACTGAGCTCGTCCCTTTTCCAAGGTTGGTGGACAATGGTCAGGTGGGTTTTTCTCTCTTCCACAGCTTTCAGCAGAAGCTGGGTTTCCTCATCAAATGCAGATTTTTCCAGCCTGAGAAGACAGACATATTTGGCCCCCTAATTGTCTTCATGCCCTTCTTCCCTAGATTAAGACTGGGAGAACTGCATCGAAGGTGCAGAGAAAGCACAGATCTCTTCCATAGAATAGGGGATACGAACACTAGAGATGTGAACCATTTTGTTCACCTGGGAGCCCAACATCTGGAAGGCATTCAAATACTCACTCTACAGGTGTCCATCATATATACTCTTAAGTGAAAATATAATGTTCAGAATAATACTAACTGCTACTCTTGATTTAGGAATGGACTTCTGGGTCAAGACTCTGCTCACGTCTTTATAGAACCCCTCCCACCTCTAAGCTGGGATTGTATCATTTTGGGCAATGTAAGTATAAGGTGGTTATTTCTAGTAAAAAAAAAAACAACAAAAAATGTGGTTCTTGCCTGGGGAAATTTTGCCTCTTGGGAACATTCAACAATGTCTAAAGATATATTCCTAACTTCCGGGAATGAATATAATCACCAGTATTTTTTAAATCAATTGATTTTTCTTGCGATTTGATTGACACGTAATATGGTATATGTTTAAGGTACACAATGCGTTGGTCGGATACATCTATATATTGCAACATCCTGCCCTCCATCATGTCACATAATTACAATTTCCTTTTCGTGGTGAGAATAGTTAAGTCTGATCTCTTGGCAACTTTGATGTTTCCATTTCTGATTGTCGTGACTGAAGGGAGGTGCTAGGGGTGTGGGACATGCAGGTAGAGACCAGGGATGCTGCTAACATCCCACAATGCACAGCAGAGCTCCCCCCAATGAAGAACTCTGCAGCCCAAATGTCCATCGTACAAGAGCTCAGCCAACCTGCCCTGTAGACGAACATCACTCTGAGGTCACTCACCACCCAGGGAAACATCCACTCACCCGAGCAGCTGCAGGACACAGTCTGGGTGGCACAAGGCATCACACAGTATGACCATCCCGTCATGGTCAAAGCTATTCCAGTCCAGGTTCAGGCCCCTCAGTGATTTGCAGACAATGAGAGCCCAGGCCAGGTCCTCACAACAGGCAGAGGTGAGCTGACATATTTCCAGCCTGCAAGAGGGACACACACACACCAAAGAAACCGCCCCAGCTTTGGGTGAACTGGAAGGCACACCATGGTGAGATGCTAATTCCATGCCTCTGAGCAGGAGACTTTACATTCTAAACCGGCAGCTCTCTACTGGGACCACTGTGCCCCCGCTGGGGAACATGTGGCAATGGCTGGAGATATTCAACACACCAGGGGATGCGAACTGGCATATCATGGGTAAAAAGAAGCCAGGATGCAGCTAAACATCCGACAATGCACAGGACAGTCCTCCCTCTCCATCACAGCAAAGAACTATTCAGTCCCCAAATTTCAACAGTGCCAAGATGGAGAAACCCTTGTTTCCCAGGACAACATTTTACTTTCGATGTTTTTCAAGACCCCACTTGTTTTTAAACCTGCTTTCCTTCAGTCCAATGAATCCTCCAGCCGCTCCTGTTTTTGAAATAGGGGAGACTTCTCCTAAGACACTCAGTAAACACTCACCCAAGATTTTCTAGTTTGCAGTTAGGATGCTTTAGAGCTTCACATAACCGTTGGACACCGGCATCTTGTATTTTATTGTTTCCCAGTTTCAGGGTCTTCAGGTTTTCATTGCTAATAATAACCGCAGAGAGGTCCTCGCAGCAAGCAGGAGTGAGGTAGCAACCTATCAACCTGAGGGATAAACACACACACACACACACACAAATAGATACTATTATGAGGTTCAATCTTGAGTGCCTCAGCTAATTTTCACGTGCTGATATGAAGGATAAAAAGCCCAAGTTCTTTTGAGATGATAACAACGATGATGATGATGATGATGATGATGATGCTGATGATGGTGATGATGATGATGGAGATGGTGATGATGATGATGGAGATGGTGATGATAGTGTACGTTGGAGATGGTGGTGATGATGAGGATGGTGATATGGATGATAATGGTCATGGTGGTCATGGCGACAGTGCTGATGGTGTTGATGGTGATGATGTGATGGTGAAGACCCTATAACTTCTCAGTTCCTTCTTCTCAAGCTAACACCCTGGGCTCCCTGCCTTTTTCCTGTCCTCATGATCTCTCTGCCCAGGGCCCCTCTGCTCTTCTTTTCCTTGCTGTTTTGGGATGCTCTTGACTCAAATACCAGTAAGGCTACCCATCATACCCTTCATATCAATCCACACAATTGTCAGCTTTTGCTGAGGAATTCCCTGAGTATTTTATATAATATCATGTCCCAGTCTCTGTGCTGTATTTAAGCTCACGAGTCCCCACAGTACTTATAAGTGCCAAGATTGAGAAAACACTCAATTCACACTTACGTGCAGCCTCACACTCACATATGTGTTCATGCACTTTTGTGTATGCAGATATACGTGTGTATGTGAAACTCCACAACATCGACTTCCGTGGAAACCGGATGATGGAGCATCTCATTCAGCACTTCCCTCATCTACCCAGAAGAGCTTCTAGTACCTACAGGAGGCATGCATGACTTTCGTGATGTGTCTCCTACTATCGTTTATCGTTCTTGTCCCAGGCAAGTCACTGATGATAGTTCTGTATGTCCATCATTCCCTCAGTTCTTTCAGGCAGGGCATGTAATTTACCCCCATGTTGCACATGGGGAGAGGTGAGGAACCCTCACAAGTTCACCTAACTAGTCTTGGGCACTGAGGGCTCCATTTCCAGTCTCCCTGAGACCAGAGACTCAACCATCGAGTAGCATGTCCCAAATGGACTGGCGAATCCTTTAATTAAGACATACCCACATCAGCGCACCACTGGGCATTTCTAGAAGTGCCAGGCGGGGTCCACGCTTAGCCTTTTTTTTTTTTTCAGCAGACCCCATGATTTTCCCCCATCCTGTTTCCTCCTCAGGATACCAGTATAAAAGAGAAGAAGAAGAAAGGAGAAGAGGAAGAAGAAGAGGAGGAGGAGGAGAAGGAGGAGGAGGAAGGAAGAGGAAGAGGAAGAGGAAGAAGCTGACATTGGAATTAAGTCATAAGCAGACCTACCACAACTGCTGTAAGCTGCAGCTTGGCTGCTTCAGCGCTTTACACAGAGACGCCACCCCACCATCTTCCAGGAAGTTGGACCCCAGATCAAGAACGGACAGAGATTTGTTGCACAAAAGGGCTTGGGAAATGTAGTCACAGGCGACAGAAGTCAGGCAACCGTACTGCAACCTGCAGAGAGAGGCACACACACAACCAATGCATCCGCCTGCTGACGCTCTACGTGGTCATCTTTTCTGAAGCCACGTGCAGAATCTCTATCATTCCTTGTACTCCATAGTCACCTGAGACAAATAGGGGTAAAATGCAAAGCAGCTGTAAAAATACAAAGGCAAGAAGGTGGAAGACGGAGTCCCCAACTGGGGAACAGAATCTCAGATTCCAACTCTAAGTCAGGGCTCCACTCCAGCTGGGTGACCTCGGGCAAAGCCACCCCTTCTCAGGTGACACAGCTTGCTGACTCGTTTAGTGTGATGTACTGGATGACATCCTATTTCACATGATTTTTTTTTTAATATTTGAAATTAAACTGTGTTGCCTGATCAGGCAGTGGCACAGGGGATAGCGCGTTGGACTGGGATGCAGAGAACCCAGGTTCAAAACCCCAAGGTCACCAGCTTGAGTGCAGGGTCGCTGGCTTGAGCGTGGGATCATAGACATGACCCAATAGTCGCTGGCTTGAGCAAGGGGTCAATCGCTCTGCTGTAACCCCCTGGTTAAGGCACATATGAGAAAGCAATAAATGAACAACTAAAGTACCACAATGAAGAACTAATGCTTCTCATCTCTCTCCCTTCTTCTCTGTCCCTATCTGTTCCTCTCGCTGTCCCTCTCTGTCTCTCTCTCTCTGTCACTAAAAAATAAAAATAAACTGTATCTTTATGGGTTCTTGCATATGCACTGTTGGGAATTTGGAACATAACAAGAAGCCTAAGGTAGAAGTCGCTCAGAACTCAATATGACATCCTGGATGTATCTGGTTTAGTTGGCATCATGTTAAACATTTAAAAAAAAAATTAGCAGTCAACATGTCACAACCTAGAGATGTCACATGGAATTCCACACTTTCTAGCTACCTCAGACAAGCCACAGCCCACGGTCTCGTGGCAAAGACAAGTATAAGGGGACAGAGAGTGCCCCTTGGGTGGGGCAGGCCCTGTGCATGTCACTGTCACCCCTGCCAGCCCCTCACTCACGCCTGTTATCTGACCCTTTCTCTTTCAGGAGCACCTGAGATCGTGACCTCTGGCAAACACCACTCCCTTGTGGGTGTTCTTCCTTTCTAGCTCTTCTGATTTTTGAGATTAGACAATAGGCATCTAATTCATACTTTGTTCCAATAAAATAAGCATTTTGAAAATTGGTTAATACTTTACTGGTTGCATAATATAACTTCCCAATGACTCACTACTCCAGACTCACAGCCCCTCTGAACACCTCCATGGGTGTTCTTTCACTTTCTCCCATTTTAAATTAATCTGGATTACCCTGGCTGGATAGCTGGGTTGGTTAGAGCATCGTCCTGGAGTGCAGAGGTTGCTAGTTCGATCCCCAGTCAGGGCACGGACAGGAACAGATTGATGTTCCTGTCTGTATCTCTCATTCCCCTTCTCTCTTTAAAATTTTAAAAATAATCTAGATTACCATCTGAATAAAAAAATGTTTTTAATTTAATGGCTTTTTAGAGAGAGAGAGAGGAAGAAAGAAAGAGTGAGTGAGAGAGAGAGAAACATCAATTTGCTGTTGCACTTATTCATGCATTCATTGGTTGACTCTTGGATGTGCCCTGACCGGAAATTAAACCCAAACGCTGGTGGATCGAGATGATACTCTAACCAAATGCCACTGTGTGTGTGTGTGCATTGCATGCATCTATACACACATGCACACCTGAGCATGCACACATGCACAAATAAAAGCGTTGCTTCTAAATGACTCAACTGCTCCCATGGACATGGGTGTTCCTGCACCTGTCGCCCTTTAAGACACCACAGAATTTTGCAGGATTTAACGCTACATTTCTTGTGTGGCCTCAGAGGCTAATCAAGCACAAATGCTGCTGCTACCCCAGCCACACACCCCAGCAGAGGACGCTGTCCGCCTTCTATACCAGATGCAAGACAGAAACTGAGACAAGGGAGGGTGCCTGGTGATAACACAGAACATATGAAGCCCCGGGCCTCAGAGGAATCACGTGAATCCTTTTTTTCCTTTTTTTGTGTGACAGAGACAGAGAGAAACAGAGAGAGGGACAGGAAGGGAGAAAGATGAGAAGCATCAATTCTTCGTTGTGACACCTTAGTTGTTCACTAATTTCTTTCTCATATGTGTCTTGACCGGGGTCTACAGCAGACAGAGCGACCCCTTGCTCAAGCCAGCGACCTTGGGTCCAAGCTGGTGAGCCTTGCTCAAACCAGATGAGCCCACGCTCAAGCCAGAGACCTCGGGGTTTCGAACCTGGGTCCTCCGCATCCCAGTCCAACGCTCCATCCACTGCGACACCACCGGGTCAGACCTGACTTCATTTTTCTTAATGATTTCCACTCTCACTTCCCCAGCACCGAGCACACTTACAGACACAGTGTCCCTCGTCATGACAACGAGGATTCATCTGGCTGCAAATTCAAGGCCAAGCACCTAGGAACCAGCTGGCATCTCCTGAATCCAGCCTCGTGGTGCCTATAGGGGGCAAGCGTGTGCATGCACCCCATTTTTACACATGGAGCTGCGGAGGCTGGAGAGCTAGCTCAGGCCTGTCTATAGGCTCCCCTCCGCAGCCCCCTGCTCGGTGAGCATTCGGTCACCTTGACAACTGAGCGTACGGCGATCACACGTCCGGGCAGACCAACTTACAACAGTATCTCCAGGGAGCAGCATGGGTGCTGCAGAGCCTCGCACAGAAGCATGGCACCTCTGTTCTTCACGGGGTTCTCCACCAGGGAGAGCAGCTTCAGCTTCTGGTTGCAGACCAGGATGGAGGCGACATCTTCGCAGGCTTCCTCCGTGATGTCGCACTTCCCCAACCTGTAGGTGAGACACAGGGTGTGAGCAGAGGGGTCACAGGGCGTATTGACCAACAGGAACAGACTCACAGATACGGAGAATAGACAGATGGTGGGGCATGTGGGAAGGGAGTTGTGGGGCCGGGTGGAAGGGGAGAGGGGATTGAGAAATAGAGATCAGTATTTACAGAACAGTCATGGGAGTATAAAGTGCAGCACAGAAAGTATAGTCAATAATATTGTAATAGGCCTTGGCTGTTTGACTCAGTGGTAGAGCGTCGGCTGGCTGGTGTGTGGAGGTCCCAGATTTGATTCCCGGTCAGGGCACACAAGAGAAGTGACTATCTGCTTCTCCACCCTCCCCCCCTCTCGATTCTCTCTCTCTCTCTCTTCTCCTCCCCTCCTGCAGCCATCGCTCAATTGGAGTGAGTTGGCCTGGGCACTGAGGACAGCTCCATGGTCTCTACCTCAGGTGCTAAAAAACTGGCTCTGGTTGCAACAAAGCGACACCCCAGATGGGCAGAGTATCGCCCCCTAGTGGGCTTGCCAGGTGGATCCCAGTACAGGTGCATGTGGGAATCTGTTCCTCCTCTTCCCCTCCTCTCACATATATATATATATATATATATATATATATATATATATATATAAAAATAATTATGTATGGTGTCATGTGGGGACTACAATTATTGAGAAGATCACTTCATAAGGTATATAAAAGTCTAATCACTATGCTATGTACCTGAAACTAATCTTTATTATATGCAGCTTAAGTGTCTGTTTGTTGCCAATAGCTTATTGGTTGCTTGCGTAACTGTACTAGCCAATGGGGTGAAGTTGCCACGGCTGAACACAAATTGAGCGGGTCAGGGGGAAGGTGAACATTTGTTTGCATTGGCAATCATCTGTTTTACATAAAAACTACGTCTTAACGTAATTTCTTTTAAGAATGCCTCCTAGAAAATACAACACTGAAGAGAAGAGAAAAGGAGCTAAAGCTGCACAAAAACAGCTTTCTCCACAAAAAGAAACCACTGAGCAAAGAAAGACAAGGCTTGCTTCAGTCACAGAGCAATGCGTCTTTCTCAGCAAAATGAGACTGATGAGCATAGAGAAACAAGGCTTGCCTCAGATGCAAGACAAAAAAGCCTGTCTCGACAAAATGAGTCCCTTGAACAAAGGCAGGAGAGAAATGCAAAAAAAACGACAGAGTAATGCTGACCGAAACGCAAAAAGGATTAAAACAGTTTCAAACGGAGAAACTTTAATTTTTGAGCACTCCTCTGGTGACATGAATATGAGCCTGCATTTGGACACGGTCAACTTTATGTTGCCTGTTCAAGAGTTCGTGAAAGGGCCCTGGCCGGTTGGCTCAGCGGTAGAGTGTCGGCCTGGCATGCGGGGGACCCGGGTTCGATTCCCGGCCAGGGCACACAGGAGACACACCCATTTGCTTCTCCACCCCCCCTCCTTCCTCTCTGTCTCTCTCTTCCCCTCCCACAGCCAAGGCTCCATTGGAGCAAAGATGGCCCGGGCGCTGGGGATGGCTCCTTGGCCTCTGCCCCAGGCGCTAGAGTGGCTCTGGTCACAGCAGAGCGACACCCCGGAGGGGCAGAGCATCGCCCCCTCGTGGGCAGAGCGTCGCCCCTGGTGGGCGTGCCAGGTGGATCCCGGTCAGGCACATGCGGGAGTCTGTCTGTCTCTCCCTGTTTCCAGCTTCAGAGAAATACAAAAAAAAAAAAAAAGAGTTCATGAAAGAACGGATGTAAAATTAAAAATAATTGATGGTCCTCTGCAAGGCGAGCTTAAAAATGATGGAAAGACTCTTATTTAACATGGTGCTAGAAGTTCTGGCCAGAGCAATCAGACAAGACAAAGAAATAAAAGGCATCCATATCGGAAAAGAAGAAGTAAAGGAATCACTTTTTGCTGATGATATGATCCTATACATCGAAAACCCGAAGGACTCCACAAAAAGATTACTAGAAACAATAAACCAGTACAGTAAGGTCGCAGGATACAAAAATAACATACAAAAGTCCATAGCCTTTCTATATGCCAACAATGAAATATTAGAAAACGAACTAAAAAAAAAATCCCCTTCACGATTGCAACAAAAAAAATAAAATACCTAGGAATAAACATAACAAAGAATGTAAAGGACCTATATAACGAAAACTACAAGGCATTGTTAAGAGAAATAGAAAAAGACACAATGAGATGGAAAAATATTCCTTGTTCTTGGATAGGAAGAATAAATATAATTAAAATGGCCATATTACCCAAAGCAATATATAAATTTAATGCAATTCCCATCAAAATTCCTATGACATTTTTTAAAGAAATGGAACAAAAAATCATCAGATTTATATGGAACTATAAAAAACCCCGAATAGCCAAAGCAATCCTAAGGAAAAAGAATGAAGCTGGGGGCATTACAATACCTGACTTTAAACTATATTATAGGGCCACGATAAATCAAAACAGCATGGTATTGGCAGAAAAATAGACACTCAGACCAATGGAACAGAATAGAAAGCCCAGAAATAAAACCACATATATATGGTCAAATAATCTTTGATAAAGGGGCCAACAACACACAATGGAGAAAAGAAAGCCTCTTCAACAAATGGTGTTGGGAAAACTGGAAAGCCACATGCAAAAAAATGAAACTCGACTACAGCCTGTCCCCGTGTACTAAAATTAATTCAAAATGGATCAAAGACCTAAATATAAGACCTGAAACAATAAAGTACATAGAAGAAGACATAGGTATTAAACTCATGGACCTGGGTTTTAAAGAACATTTTATGAACTTGACTCCAATGGCAAGAGAAGTGAAGGCAAAGATAAATGAATGGGACTACATCAGAATAAAAAGTTTTTGCTCAGCAAGAGAAACTGATATCAAAATAAACAGACAGCCAACTAAATGGGAAATGTTATTTTCAAACAACAGCTCAGATAAGGGCCTAATATCCAAAATTTACAAAGAACTCATAAAACTCAACAACAAACAAACAATCCAATAAAAAAATGGGAAGAGGACATGAACAGACACTTCTCCCAGGAAGAAATACAAATGGCCAACAGATATATGAAAAGATGCTCAGCTTCATTAGTTATTAGAGAAATGCAAATCAAAACTACAATGAGATACCACCTCACCCCTGTTAGATTAGCTATTATCAACAAGACGGGTAATAGCAAATGTTGGAGAGGCTGCGGAGAAAAGGGAACCTTCATCCACTGTTGGTGGGACTGTAAAGTAGTACAACCATTACGGAGGAAAGTATGGTGGTTCCTCAAAAAACTGCAAATAGAACTACCTTATGACCCAGCAATCCCT
This sequence comes from Saccopteryx leptura, assembly GCF_036850995.1. Taxonomy (NCBI): domain Eukaryota; kingdom Metazoa; phylum Chordata; class Mammalia; order Chiroptera; family Emballonuridae; genus Saccopteryx; species Saccopteryx leptura. The sequence continues at coordinate 80,964,763 of NC_089505.1, read as the reverse complement.
CTACTGGGTATATACCCCAAAAACTCAGAAACATTGATACGTAAAGACACATGTAGCCCCATGTTCATTGCAGCACTGTTCACAGTGGCCAAGACATGGAAACAACCAAAAAGCCCTTCAAAAGAAGACTGGATAAAGAAGATGTGGCACATATACACTATGGAATACTACTCAGCCATAAGAAATGATGACATCAGATCATTTACAGCAAAATGGTGGGATCTTGATAACATTATATGGAGTGAAATAAGTAAATCAGAAAAAAACAAGAACTACATGATTCCATACATTGGTGGAACATAAAAACAAGACTAAGAGACATGGACAAGAATGTGGTGGTTACCAGGGGTGGGGGGAGGGAGGAAGCAGGAGGGAGGGAGGGAGAGAGTTAGGGGGAGGGGGAGGGGCACAGAGAAAACTAGATAGAGGGTGACTCTGGGCAAGGGGTATGCAACATAATTTAATGACAAGATAACCTAGACATGTTTTCTTTGAATATATGTACCCTGATTTATTAATGTCATCCCATTAACATTAATAAAAATTTATTTATATAAAAAATGATGGAAAGATCTACACAAGAAATGGTGTGTACAAAGAGATCTTTGACATGTGAATTAATATTTTATTATTTAAATCACCTTTATTTATTGAGCTAGCGGTGGCTCTTAAGAAATGTACCACCAGTGGTTTCCTTCATTGCACTCTACTTTAAGCAATTAAGCAAGTAGAAGGGGGAAACCCCGTGGGGCACTAAGCAAAGGGGCATCCTCGCCGCCTGCCCTGGGTAATTCAGTTTGAATTAGCAGACACCTTTGCACAAATCATTTTAATTATAATTTATAATATCTAGAACAGCAGTCATTTTGTATGACCGCCGGGCTTTCTAGTATACTATAATCTTGTACATCAAGTGGAATTGAAAAGTTACCTATGAGGGAGCTCCCATAAGACTATCCACTGATTTCTCAACAGAAACATTTCAGGCCAGAAAGGGTTGGCAAGAAATATTCAAAGTGATGAAAAGCAAGGACGTACATCCAAGATGACTCTACCCACCAAAACTATCACTTAGAATCAAAGGCCATATAAAAAGCTTCCCAGACAAGAGGAAGTGAAAGGAGCTCCTCACTGCCAAAGCAGTAGTACATGAAATGTTAAAGGGTCTTCTTGAAGAGAAGAAGATAAAAAACATGAACAATAAAATGGCAATAAATACATACCTATCAAAATTGAATCTAAAAAACAAAATAAATAAGCAGAACAGAAACAGAATCATAGATACAGAGGACATTTTGACAGCTGCCAGATGGGAGGATGATTGGGAGACCAGATGAAAAAAGTAAAGGGGTTAAGAGGTACAGATGGGTAGTTACAGAACAGTCACATAGATGCAAAGTATAGCACAGGGAAAATAGTCAATAATATTTATTCTAATAACTATGTATGGTGTCAGATGGGTATGAGATTTATCAGGATGATCCCTTAGTAAGTTATATCATGTTTAACCACTGGAGTATATATCTGAAACCAATATGATATTGTATGTCAACTGTCATGGAAAAATAAAAATTATTTTAAAATTTTTTAATTGGTCTTGGACCACACCCTGACTTCTAATCTCACACCTGCCAACTCAATGTCCACATTTCAGATTTTTTTTTTTTTGTATTTTTCTGAAGCCGGAAACGGGGAGAGACAGTCAGATAGACTCCCGCATGCGCCCGACCGGGATCCACCCGGCACGCCCACCAGGGGGCGACGCTCTACCCACCAGGGGGCAATGCTCTGCCCCTCCGGGGCGTCGCTCTGTTGCAACCAGAGCCACTCTAGCGCCTGGGGCAGAGGCCGAGGAGCCATCCCCAGCACCCGGGCTATCTTTGCTCCAGTGGAGCCTCGGCTGCGGGAGGGGAAGAGAGAGACAGAGAGGAAGGAGAGGGGGAGGGGTGGAGAAGCAGATGGGCGCTTCTCCTGTGTGCCCTGGCCGGGAATCGAACCCGGGACTTCTGCATGCCAGGCCGACGCTCTACCACTGAGCCAACCGGCCAGGGCCTTTTTTTTTTTTTTTTTTAATGAGAAAGAGAGAGAGGGAGAAAGGGATATACAGGAAGGGAGAGGGATGAAAAGCATCAATTCTTCATTGCGGCACCTTAGTTATCCATTGATTGCTCTCTCTTATGTGCCTTGACTGGGGGCTCCAGATGAGCCAGTGACCCCTTGCTCAAGCCAGCAACCTTTGGTCTCAAGCCAGTGACCTTGGGCTCAAGCCAGTGATCATGGGGTCATGTCGACAATCCCACATTCAAGCTGGTGGCCCGCGCTAAAGCTGGCAACTTCCAGGATTCAAACCTGGGTCCTCAGCATTCCAGGTGGACACTCTATCCACTGTACACTGCCCAGATTTTTTTTTAAATAAAAAAGCAAATATAATTACATAACTCTCCTTGTTAACCTTTGGTTACTTTCCACTGAAGTTAGGAACAAGTCAGAGCCAATGGTTCTCAACAGGGGTGATCACTGACTTCCAGAGGACATTTCTCTGTGTCTGGAGACATTTGTGGTTGTCACATCTGGGGAGAAGCACACCACTGCCATCTAATGGGGGGAGGCCAGGATGCTGCTCAACATTCCACATTGTTACCGGCAGTCCCCCACAACAAAGGGTTATCCAGACTTCAATCTGATTATCTGGTTATTTGTCAATAGTCCTGAGGTTGAAAAGCTCTGGGTCTGAGCTCTAATGCACCTTCAAAAGGCATCCCATGAGCCAGAGCCAGTTTCTCACTGTTGGCACTTCCGGATTTTGGGCTGGATGATTCTTTGTTGTGCATTGGAGGAAGTTGAACAGCATCTGAGGCCTCCACCCACTAGATGGCAGCAGCATTTTCCCCATGCGTTTGTGATGTTCAAAAGTATCCCCAGACACCGGCATCTCCACAGTGACAACACGGCCCTTTGTTGAGAAATACTAGGCTAGAGAATAGCGGATTTTGAGGACCTCTCAGATCCATTACCAAACTGAAGTCAAGAGAAGAGTTGGTCTGCCCCAAAGAGGCCAAGTTTCCAGCTAAGATATCTCGACAACTCACTCCTGCTTTCCTATATCTGATACCCAATAATACTTAGGTGAATGAACAGTAGATAAAACTCTTTGTAAATGGCATAACATGAAATGGGGCAAAAATACTCAGGAATTCTGCAAGTTCCCCTTGAGTAGAGAAAGCTAGAGTAGAAAAATAATAAAAGAATTGTTGTGGCCCTGGATGGTTGGCTCAGCAGTAGAGTGTCGACCCAGCATGTGGAAGTCCCAGGTTCGATTCCTGGCCAGGGCACAGAGGAGAAGCACTCACCCATCTGCTTCTCCACCCTTCCCCTTCTCCTTTCCCTCTGTCTCTCTCTTCCCCTCCCGCAGCCAAGGCTCCATTGGAGCAAGGTTGGACCCACACGCTGAGAATGGATCCATGGCCTCTGCCTCAGGCGCTAGAATGGCTCTGGTTGCAGCAGAGAAATGCCCCAGATGGGCAGAGCATCACCCCCTGGTGGGCATGCTGGATAGATCCCGGTCAGGCACATGTGGGAGTCTGACTGCCTCCCGCTTCTAACTTCGGAAAAATACAAAAAAAAAATTGTTGTAGAACAAAACTAAAAAACAAAATTATTTTTAAAGAAAAAAAAAAGTATGGAAACACCTCAAACAGTAAATAGGAGCTACAGTAAACTTAAATGGTCCAACAACTCTTATGCACAGAACCTGCCTCCTCCGGGTTTTGTTTACTGCTACTTCCATTCCTTCCCTTTGTTCCTTCTACTGAAAAAAAAAAAAAAATAGGTTGAGCCTGTCTAGAAATCACCCAACCAGGGGAGCATCATCCCAGATCAGTTTTAAGAGAAAGAAAGGCCTTGGCCTGGGTAGCTCAGTTAGTTAGAGCATCGTCCATAAATAGATAGAACAACAAATCAATGTCTCTCTCTCTCTCTCCTTTCATCTCTTCTTCCTCTCTCTCTCAAACCAATTTTAAAAAGTTTTTAAATTAAAAAAAAGAGTAGAAATCATTTTAGGCAAACCAGTCACTTCCCCTCTGGACTCAATGTCATCATCAGCTGCATTAGACAATCATATTTGTGGTCATTGCATCCTTCCTTATTTTACGTTTCTACAAATATCTTCAGGGGAAAATATTTGGGGTTCTGGTTTTGGCATGGTTGGCTGAGGGCAGACATAAGAAGAGTCAGATGGGCCCTGGCCAGTTGGCTCAGTGGTAGAACATTGGCCCAGTGTGTGGAAGTCCCGGGTTCGATTCCCGGCCAGGGCACACAGGAGAAGCACCCATCAACTTCTCTACACCTCCCCCTCTCCTTTCTCTCTATCTCTCTCTTTGCCTCCCGTAGCCAAGGCTTCATTGTAACAAAGTTGGCCCGGGCACTGAGGATGGCTCCATGGCCTCCGCCTCAGGCGCTAGAATGGTTTCGGCCACAACGGATCAACACCCCAGATGGGCAGAGCATCGCCCCCTGGTGGGCATGTGGGTGGATCTCGGTCAGGCACATGCCAGAGACTGTCTTTCTGCCTCCCCACTTCTCACTTCAGAAAAATATGGGGAAAAAAAAGAGCAGTCAGGTAAGGTGCCTGTGAGAAGTCAGCTGGTCACACAGACAGGGAGGATGAGACGACCTTTCTGAGAGGACACCTTGCCCAACAGACTCCATCTCCCCTCATTAGCATCTTTTTTATAGGGACAGAAAGAGTCAGAGAGAGGGATAGACAGAGACAGACAGACAGGAACAGAGAATGAGAAGCATCAATCATCAGTTTTTTGTTGTGAGACCTTAGTTGTTCATTGATTGCTTTCTCATATGTGCCTTGACTGTGGGCCTTCAGCAGACCGAGTAACCCCTTGCTCGAGCCAACGATCTTGGGTCCAAGCTGGTGAGCTTTTGCTCAAACCAGATGAGCCCGCGCTCAAGCTGGCGACCTCAGGGTCTCGAACCTGGGTCCTCTGCATCCCAGTCCAACACTCTATCCACTGCGCCACCGCCTGGTCAGGCTCCCTTCATCAGCATTTTTGCAGATACTGTGACAGAAGTGATGGATATGCGAGTCAGAGGCTGATGCAGGAAAGAATGGAAATGGGTGCATTCAAACTGCCAAGTCCTCATGGGGAGGGGGGAATATATGTTCTTCCTCACCGACACCCCAGGCACTTACATGAGCTGTTGTATGTTGCACATGGGATGCTTCAGAGTCTCACACAGCTGCCTGACTTCCTCCTGGGAGAGATTGGTGCCATGCAGGTTCAGGTAGGTCAGATGAGCACTGTGAAGAATGGCTTTAAAGAAATCGATACCATTTCCAAGATCAGAAGCAAAACTGTACCTGCAAAGAACGAGAAATTGGAACCCACCCATCCAACAAAGGGTCACATCACTGTTTTGAGAAATCTGGTTACTCTCGCCTATAATTTTTTTTTTTTTGACAGAGACAGAGGGAGGCAGAGAGAGGAACAGATAGAGATAGACAGGAAGGGAGAGAGATGAGAAGCACCAGTTCTTCATTGTGGCACCTTAGATGTTTATTGATTGCTTTCTTATTTGTGCCCTGATTGGGGGGGGGTAGGTACAGCAGAGCAAGTGATCCCTTGCTTGACCAGTGACCTTGGGCTCAAGCTGGTGAGCCTTGCTCAAACCAAATGAGGCCGCGCTCAAGCTGGTGACCTCGGGGTTTTCGAACCTGGGTCCTCCGCCTCCCAGTCTGACGCTCTATTCACTGCACCACCACCTGGTCGGGCACATACTAACTATATACTCAATTGTTGTAAAGCCAGAGTGGAAAGAATGAAGCTCTCCTATTTAAAAAAAAAAAAAAAAAAGAGGCCGATATCCAACTTACACCAACTTTTGAAGTTTGCAGGTGGGCTGTGCCAGCGCCTTCCAAAGGATCGCATGGGAGGCCTCATCGAAACTGCAGTTGTACAAATCCAGAGTCTGGAAGTCCTGGCTGGTGGTGAACACGGAGCAGATGTCCCGCCAGTAGGCGAGTTTCTGGTTGTAACTGTAGGAGGACGGACAGGGGCTGAATTCAACTCAAGACCTTCTCAGAACAGGAAGCACGCCATTCCCAGAGCCCCTCCAAGTGGAGGGACACCCAGGCCTGACCAGGGAGGGGGGAAGACAGGTAAGCGGAGTCCATGTGGCACAGTGGTTGAGAGAGGGGACCCTGAGGCCACAGCAATGGGATCAAAACCCCTGTGAACCACGTTGTTAGTGGTGGGGCCCTGGGCAGGCTAGTCAATCACATTCTGCCTCCATTTCCTCCTCTTTCGGGTCATTGTGCTTGGTTATTGCAAACAAAGCTTGGTGCTGGGTGACCCATTGGTGAATGGGTTTTGTGTCCAAAAACATGACTGCACAGGTGTACAATAAATAAGTCCTGGGGATGTAATGTACAGGGTGACAACTAGAGTTTAGATATATATAAATATATATATTTATATCTATTTATATTTTTATATATATGTATATTTGTGTGTGTGTGTGTGTGTGTGTGAGTGTGAAGCATGGAGGCAGAGAGTCAGACTCTGGCATGTGCCCAAACAGGATCCACCCGACATGCCCACTAGGGTGCAATGCTCTGCCCATCTGGGTCATTGCTCTGTTGCAACCAGGGCCATTCTCAGCACCCGGGGTGAACTCTTTCTAATCGAGCCATAGCTGTGGGAGGGTAAGAGAGAGATAGAGAGGAAGGAGAGGGGGAGGAGTGGAGGAGTGGAGAAGCAAATGGGCGCATCTCCTGTGTGCCATGGCTGGGAATCGAACCTGGGACTTCCACACGCCAGGGCCGACGCTCTACCACTGAGCTAACTGGCCAGAGCCAAGAGACTAGATCTTAAGTGTCCTCGTCACAAGACAAAAAAAAAATTCTACAACTTTGTATGGTGATGGGTAATAACTAGATTTGTGACCATTTCGCAATATATACAAATATTGAATCGTTATGTTGTACAGCTGAAATAAATAGGCTGTTATTTGTCAATTATATCACAATTAAGATTTTTTTATATTTTCTTTTATTTATTCATTTTAGAGAGGAAAGAGAGAAAAAGAGAGAGAGAGAGAGAGAAGGGGGAAGGAGCAGGAAGCATCAACTCCCATATGTGTCTTGACCAGGCAAGCCCAGGTTTCAAACTGGCAACTTCAGCGTTCCAGGTCAATGCTTTATCCACTGCACCACCACAGGTCAGGCAAGATTTTTTTTTAACTTAAACATGAATTTGAAAGGTGCAATGTATTTGAGGGCTAAAGTGTAAGCTGATAATCTAACCCCAATGAAAGGGTAACAAGTTAAAAATCAGCAAAGAGATAAAACAGAAAAATTCAGAGGAAACTAGGCAGAAGCTTCCAAGAGCCCCTTCTCAGTGTAAGCACCAGGATATGCTAACATGCCATGAGCCCTGGCCGGGTAGCTTGGTGGATTAGAGCACCGTCCTGATTCACCAAGGTTGTGGGTTTGATCCCTGGTCAGGGCACATACATACAAGAATCACCCAATGAATGCATAAAGAAGTGGAACAACAAATTGATGTTTCTCTCTCTCTCTCTCTCTAAAATCAATAAGTAAAATTGTTTAAGAAGAACTTCTTTTTAAAAAAGTTAGTTATTAGCCCTGGCAGGCTAGCTCAGTGGTAGAGCATCGGCCCAGTATGGGGAAGTCCCAGGTTTGATTCCCAGCCAGGGCACACAGGAGAAGCACCCATCAGCTTCTCCACCCCTCCCCCTCTCCTTCCTCTCTGTCTCTCTCTTCCCCTCCCTCAACCAAGTATCCACTGGAGCAAAGTTGGCCTGGGTGCTGAGGATGGTTCCATGGCCTCTGCCTCAGATGCTAGAATGGCTCCGGTTGCAACAAAGCAACGCCCCAGATGGGCAGAGCATCACCTCCTGGTGGGCATGCTGGGTGGATCCCGGTCGGGCACAAACGGGAGTCTGTCTCTCTGCCACCCCACTTCTCACTTTAAAAAAATACAAAAAAATAAAAAATTAGTTTTTAACAAATAAAAATAAATAAAATGCCATGAGACAAAACAAAAGTGTTGTCATGACAACAACAAAACCTACTTGTCTTTCTATTTCAGCTCGGCTCTGTGAAGTAGTTAACACATTTCCCCCATGTTTCTACAGATGGAAAACCTTTCAGAAGTCACTACTCACGGTCACAGAGCTAGCAACTTTGAGTACCAAGGCCATGATTTGTTGGGGTTTTTTGTTTGTTTTTTTTGTTGTTTTTTTACAGAGACAGAGAGAGAGTCAGAGAGAGAGAGAGATAGGGACAGACAGATAGGAACGGAGAGAGATAAGAAGTATCAATCATTAGTTTTTCATTGCGACACCTTAGTTGTTCATTGATTGCTTTCTCATATGTGCCTTGACCATGGGGCTACAGCAAGCCGAGTAACCCCTTGCTCTAGCCAGAGACCTTGGGTCCAAGCTGGTGAGCTTTTGCTTAAGCCAGATGAGCCCGTGCTCAAGCTAGCGACCTTGGGGTCTCAAACCTGGGTCCTCGGTATCCCAGTCCAACGCTCTAGCCACTGCGCCACCGCCTGGTCAGGCATGGCTGTGGTTTTTTTAAGGACAGAAGTATAAGGACCCGTGAAATACCCAACAGGAAATGGAGCAAGCCACAGGTGAGGGGGTGGGGGGGGCAGGGCGGGTCGTAGCAGGTGGACTTACTCTAAGGCATCCTCCGAGTTCTCTGAAAGCACATTCTCTACGCACAGGTGCAGCTTCTGCACGTTCCGGCAATGACTGAGGCAGAAGGAAGACACGGACAGGTCGTCCACGTTGCCGATGTAAATGTTCACATTGTGGAAGAAGTTCATCACCTGCGCAGTGAAGGCTTTGTCCTGGGTCTCGAACAGGTTGTTCAGCATCTCCTGAAAGTTCAGCACCGACGTGTTGGGGTCACGGCGACTGAAACCCCAGAGGCAGCGGGCCACCTCCTGCTTCACCTTCTTGGACAGCGGGAAGCCGAAGGCAGCCTCCAACAGCCTGGCTGTGTCCTCGCTGCAGAGCCCGAACAGGTAGGTCCCCACCTGCTGCATGTACGTGGGGCCTCCTTTTGTCACCACGGAAGCCATGACTAGCTGGGTGACAGTCCCAACAGCCGGGGGAGGGCTGCCGTCCTGGGGCCGTCGCAGCAGGTACCAGACTGCAGCGCAGAACTCCTGGACGCAGGCGTGGCAGAAGGTGAACTGGTCCCCGTTCCTCCGGAGGAGCCGCATGTCCAGCCACCTGGTGGCCTCGGATTCCGAGACCCCGTTCCTCCTGAGGTCCCCGGGCTGGAAGGCAAACATGTCGGTCCAGATGCCCTCAACCGCCAGGGCACACAGGCTTCGGAGCCGGGCTCGGCCCTGCCTGGGTGGGCAGCCCTGGAGCCCCGATTTGCACACGCTGGTGACAAAGGAGGCGTAGAGGTTGGTGGCGCTTCCGCAGACAACTCCCAGGGCGTCCCCTCTCTCCTGCTGCCATTTCAGGCAGGTGCAGATCAGCCAGCACGTCAGGGGGTAGCGACACAGGATGAACAGCGCCGTGTTGTCCCTGACCAGACGGAAGGCTGTGGAGACTATGTCCTTCCCCAGGAAGAAGTGGGAGAAATACAGCTCCCTGTCCCGTTCGGAGAGTCCCGGGAGGGTGATGGATCTGGGATGCTGCAACAAGCAGGCCATTCTTCGCGAACCTAGCTCGCCCACGGAGACCAGCAGGGATGACTCTGGCAGCAGGTGCTTTAGCAGCAAGCTGCTGAGGATCACCGGTGTTGGCCGGCGCCGTCCGGGGTCATCACAGAGGTCACTGGCGTCCAGGGTGAACTTCAGCTCCTCGAAGCCATCCACGATGAACAGGATCCTCTCTGCCCGGGAGAGAATGGCTTCAATGGGCTCGGAAGCCTCGGGCCAGTCCCTGGACAGGAGTTCCACCAGGCTGGTCTCTGGGGTGCTGTTCATCTCGCAGCCGGCCAGGAAGAAGATGAAGGTGAACCGATCCTCCCACAGGTGTCCCTCTGCCCACTCCAACATCACTCGTCTCAAAAGGGTTGTTTTCCCGATCCCCTCCGGGCCCCCCAAGACCACTGAGAGGGAGGGGTCCCCGGCTGCTGGGCGGGCTGCGTATGCGGCACACAACTCCTCGTACTCAGTCTTGGTGGTTTCTGTGTAGAAGTCATCAGGCACTTGGAGGCAGGTCTCGTTGTCCCAGATGAGACGGAATTTTTCCTTCATGTGACTTTTATAGGGGTTGAACTTGTCTGAGTTAAACAGGGCAGAACACAAGACAGTCTTTAAACATCCACTCATTCGCCATCACGAAGACAAAGGATGGTGGGATAGAGAAGGTGTGGTACATGTGGACATGGAATACTACGCAGCCATGAAAAATGATGAACTGTAAGTGAAACCCTATGGAATTCATCTTTCTCTGTCTGACTTATTTCACTTAGCGTGATACCTTCTAGATCCATCAATATGGCCGCACATGGTGAGGTTTTACATTTTTATGGCTGAGTAATATTCCATTGTATATATGCACCACATCTTCTTTATCCAACCTTCTATTGATGGACACATGGGTTGCTTCTATAGCTTGGCTCTTGGTCATAATGCTGCACATAGGAATACATATATCTATTTCAAGTGAGTGTTTTTGATAAACACCCAGAGTAGAATTGCTGAGTTGTCTACTACACAAACACAAACAAAATAAAAACAAACAAATAGAAACAGAGACAAAAGGGGTGGTTACTAGAAAGGAAGGGGTGGGTGGATGAGAAGAAAGGGGACTATCATCAATAAGATTGCGATAAGTCTATACAACGACAGACAACTACTAGAATCAGTGGGGCGATCACACCATAAGGTCTAAAAACATCAAATCACTACATTATATACACCTGAAACTAATATAACCAATGTATGATTCTATACAAACTAAAACTCTTAAAACAATTCCATTGTAATCCCCAACATAATAGTAAGGAAAGTTTGAATGCTACATTTTCAGGAATTCTTTTAAAAATGTAATATTGCCACATGCCCACCACATGCATGGATCTTCAGAGAGTATCACGCTGAGTGAAATAAATCACACAGGGAAGGACAAGACTGTACGATTTCACTCATTTGTGGGATGTAAAACGGAAAGCAGCAAACAAGGTCACAGACAACAGTATGATGGCTTCCAGAAGGGAAGGGAAGGGAATGGGGGCAGGTAGAAGAGGGTAAAGGGGGGGGTACATGGTGACAGGAGGAGACTTGACTTGGGGTGGTGAGCACACAGTGCAAGGCACAGAGGACGTATTATATAGAATTGTACGTCTGGCATAATGCAACTTACACAATGTCATTAACCAAAGCCACCCGATTGTTTTAATTTTTTTTAATGCACTCATTCTTTGTTACTCAGAATAACCCTTACATATGGACTTAAACACACACATGAGGACGAATGTCCATCCATGGATGACCAGGGTGGCTACCTTTGTTTGGTTAGGACTGGAATCCATCTGAAATTCTGTCCACGAAAGAACCCGACTGAAGCTGGAAGCCCACCTCCGTGTTACTGGTTACACCAAGCGGTGGACACATGGAGACAACATTTTAAACTGGAAGGGTGGACACAGCGTCTGCCAGGGGTCAGGGCCGAGGACATTGCGAGTGCTGTTGTGTCTTCCGCCACCTCAGAAATCCACTAAGGTTCACTCTCCTCTCACTTTACAAGAAAATGTTGAGGGACTTAATGGTAGCCAGCAAATGTGGACTCATGAATAAACATCAGGGTCCAGGGTCTATCCCACGTGTGTCTGTCTTAAAAACCATAAAGTCCAAGACGGTTTCTACTGCCCTGTGCTGAGTGCAGCTGATTTCAGAGACACACGCTTGGACTGTCATTCTTTCAACCTGCCCTTTCTGTGTTCCTTCCAGGGCCAAGCAGCCCAGGAGAGGGGGTGGACACAGCTACAGATATCAACAGGGACCGTGCCCGGCCCTGAACAGGTGCACACTAGAGAAGGTACACACTTCTGCGTGTCGTCCGAGCAAAGGGCACTGGTGGCTTTGTTAAAAGACGTATGACTGGAAAATACCTTGGGATGGAAAGATGTCTCTCTATGTCTGTCTCTGTCTCTCTGTCGCACTATCTTTGTCTCTCTGTCTCTCTCTGTCTCACTGTCTTCATCTCTCTGTCTCTGTCTCTCTCTCTGTCTCACTGTCTCTCACTGTGTTTCTCATTTTCTGTGAGTGTCTCTGTCTCTGTGTCTGTCTGTCTCTCTCTCTCTCTGAAAGAAAGGGGCAGGGTTGTCAGCAGTCGCGACCTAAGATCAGGATCTCTGAATCTCCGGGTCCCTCCCCTAAGACACAGACCTACTCTGTGCACACTGGCCACCTGAGCCCACCTCTGTAGTCCCACCGAGACACTCAGAGTCAAGAGGAACCGATGTCCACATGAATCTCACATGTCCCATTGTGCGGCGAGTAATAAATGTTCTAAATCTTTTTGGGCTTGTCATGTCCTTAGACACCCAAGCTAGGGGAGTGTCGCAAGTGGACCTGACGGTGGCTTGCTGCTTAGGAACTGCCTTCGCCATTGATGGTGCAAGTCACTAACCTCAGGTCCATAAACCAGAAGGTCGCCATGGTCTGGCTGCTTCTGCCCTGAGACTTCCATGCTACTGTAACCCACCCAAGTCTCAGTTCACCTATCAGAACAAAAAGCCTACTCCCACAGTTAGATAAAAATCAACGAGAGGCGGGCCTGTGAAACTGGGCACAGCCCCCTGCGGCCTTCGATGACTCTCTCAGCGAAATGTTAAAAAGAGTGATGCGTCTGACACGTCATCTGTTTGTTTGCTGGGACTTGGAACTCACCGCCTCTTCATATATTTTCTGGGAAAATCAAGGAGCGTCTCCCCACTTGCAAACCCCAGAGCCATGGTGAGGATGCAAAGACATTATGCTCAAAAGGTGCTTCTGGCCCTGGCCGGTTGGCTCAGCGGTAGAGCGTCGGCCTAGCGTGCGGAGGACCCAGGTTCGATTCCCGGCCAGGGCACACAGGAGAAGCGCCCATTTGCTTCTCCACCCCTCCGCCGCGCTTTCCCTCTCTGTCTCTCTCTTCCCCTCCCGCAGCCAAGGCTCCATTGGAGCAAAGATGGCCCGGGCGCTGGGGATGGCTCTGTGGCCTCTGCCCCAGGCGCTAGAGTGGCTCTGGTCACAACATGGCGACGCCCAGGATGGGCAGAGCATCGCCCCCTGGTGGGCAGAGCGGCGCCCCTGGTGGGCGTGCCGGGTGGATCCCGGTCGGGCGCATGCGGGAGTCTGTCTGACTGTCTCTCCCTGTTTCCAGCTTCAGAAAAATGAAAAAAAAAAAAAAAAAAAAAAAAAAGGTGCTTCTGTGTACCTGGGGGCACTCACTCTCTGTAATGATTCCCTACTGTCAGGATGCTGCCCGGTCCCTCATGTGGGTTCGGTCAGAAGGACAGACAACTACCATAAATAGGCAATTCCCTCTCAGCAGATGCCAAGTGCCAGGTCATCTCCTGGGGTAGCATCAAATCAACTTGGAACAGAAAAATGGGGACACCACTTAGGTAAACAGTCCGTCTCAGACACCACCCACCCACCGGCCATTGCTGGCCCACGTATGAGCCGAGTTGGCTTGTGACAGTTCCACCACCTCCAAGTCTCCCCTTGATCCGTAACACACATCCGTTCCCAGTGGATGGCGGGGTGACCGTGAATCCATGACGGTATCACCTTCGTGACTGTGAGCTCTCAGTAGAGCCACCTTCCCCGCCTCCACGAGCCCCACCCCTCACCTTGCACACTTACTTCTGATCTCATCTTGAGCCCTGGCCCAGAGATCGCGCCGATGGACCTGCAGAAACAGGCTCAGTGTGATCTCCCATGCCCATTTGCCTGGGTAATGCTGGTCCAACAATGCTGCGAGGTCCTCTCTCGAGGCCTTCTTCAGCTCAGGCCACGGGATGGGCTGCAGTTGGAATTTCAGAGGCTCTTCTTTGAGGAGCTCCTTAAATTTCCAGAACTCTTCCTTTCTGAGCTCCCCCAGGTACCACAACAAGCCAAATTCAGAGAAGAAAGATTCGGCCATCTTGTCCTGGGATGGTGAGCTTGAACTTCTCCAGTAGGGGGGAGGGGCGGAAGAAAATGTTCAAAAAATGAGAAATGGGTGATTCTGAGGAAGAAGGATATGATCACAGTTAAATCTCAGCAGCTGAAGGTGGTTTCGGGGCATTACCTACAGTAGCCAAGATAGGGAACCAAACCAAGTGGACGAAGATGTGGTACATTTACACTATGGAATATTACTCAGCCATAAAAAAGAGTAAAATCTGGCCCTGGCCATTTGGCTCAGTGGATAGAGCATTGGTCAGGCATGCAGACATCCTAGGTTCAGTTCCTGGTTAGGGCACATGTGAGAAGTAACCATCTGCTTCTCCACCCCTTCCTCTCCCCTTCTCTCTCTCTTTCCCTCTCGCAGGCAGTGGCTCTGTTGGTCCGAGTGTCAGCCTCAGGCACTGAGGATAGTTCAGTTGATTCTAGCATCAGCCCCATATGGGGGTTGCCTGGTGGATCTCGGTCAGGGTGCATGCTGGAGTCTGTTTCTTTATCTCCCTCATCTCACTTTAAAAAGAAAAAAAAAAGTGAAATCTTACCATTTGTGGCAGCACAGATGAACCTAGACATTACTGTATGTTCAGTGAAATAAGTCAGATAGAGACAGACTGATACCCTGTGATTTAATTTATATATGGAATCAAAAGAACAAAATAAATGAACCAAGTTGAAAAAGAGGCTCTGGCCAATTAGCTCAGTGATAGAGCATCGGCCTGGCCTGTGGAAGTCCTCGGTTCAATTATCAGTCAGGGCACACAGGAGAAGCAACCATCTGCTTCTCCACCCCTTCCCCTCTTGCTTCTCTCTCTTCCCCTCCCACAGCCATGGCTCCATAGAAGTGAGTTGGCCCAGGGCGCTGAGGACAGCTCCATAGCCTCCACCTCAGGCTGTTAAAAAGTAGCTCTGGTTGTAACAGAGCAACGTCCCAGATGGGCAGAGCACGCCCCCTGGTGGGCATGCCGGGTGGATCCCAAACCAATAGAATGTTGAATGTCAATGGTAATTTCAAAGCACATTTTAAAAAGGATACTTTAACAGAAAAAAAAAAATTTCTAATCAACACGTTGAAAAGGTAATGAGAACCAGGTAAAACTCATTTTAATAGTACATTTTTTATTTAAAAAGTAAAGAGGAGAAATGGGTATAATTTTAAATTTAGGTATGCATTCTCAGCAGTATAGCTTGATGTTATAGGACTCATTTTAGCAGAGGGTCTGTTTCGGTTAGCACTTTGTTTCTAAGACTCATCTTGTTGCTGCATTGGTATTGCTGTGTAGTTACTATCCACTGTTACAATCCCAGTGTTTGTTTGTTTTTAATTCATTCTAGAAAGGGAAGAGGGAAGGGAGAGAGGGGGGGAGGGGGGAGAGAGAGACAGACAGAGAAATGTCAATTTGTTTTTCCACTTATTTATGCATTCATTGGTTGACTCTTTTTTTTTTTAAGTGAGAAGCAGGGAGACAGACCATCAGACAGACAGATTCCCACATGCACCCCAACCAGGATTCACCAGCAAGCCCTCTATGGGGTGATGCTCTGCCCATCTGGGGCCACTGCTCTGTTGCTTGCCAACTGAGCTATTTTAGTGCCTGAGGTGAGGCCATGGAGCTATCCTCAGCACCTGGGGCCAATTTGCTCAAACCAGTCAGGCCATGGCTGCAGGAGGGAAGGGGAGGGAGAAAGAGGGAGAGAGAGAGGGAGAGAGAGAGGGAGAGAGAGAGAGAGAGAGAGAGAGAGAGAGAGAGAGAGAGAGAAGGGAGAGGGGAAGGGTGGAAAACCAGATAGGCACTTCTCCTGTGTGCCCTGACCAGGAATCAAACCCAGGACATTGACATGCCGGGCCGATGCTCTACTGCTGAGCCAACTGACCAGGGCCATTGGTTGATTCTTGTGTGTGCCCTGACAGGGGATTGAACCCAAAACCTTGGCATATCAGCACAATGCTCTAACCAACTGAGCTTCCCAGCCAGGGCCCTATTCCTCTTTCTTAATGCTACAGTTGACTGGCTCATAGATCTCCTTCTAGTTTTTTATTTACAACATGAATGCTGCTTCTGGGAACAGCTCTCGCATGTGCCTTGGTGCGCAGATGCAGACATGGCTCTGGACTAATAGTTCTAAGTTGTCCCCTATAGGAATCACGTTTATGACAGTTTTCTCTCATGAATATGATTACATCCCCTCCAGCATCATGTGAGAATTTCTCTGCTGCACTGTGCTTCACATGGTCTAAGCCCATGTCGGTGACAGACAAAATAAACCAACATGGAGGGAGGTGGAGGAAGGGCGAGGGGGACAGACGGTGATGGATGGAGACTCGGCTTAGGGGGGCAAACTCATGACAGAGTGTACAGAAGTGTGTTGAAGAATTGTGCACCTGGACCTCATGGAATTATGTTCACCAATGTCACCCTAATAAATTCAATTTTTAAAACATCACGGGTGATCTCATTCTAGAAGACAGAAATACAGGGTGAGGAGAGAACATCCCAGCAATGTTTCCTCTTATCTGGGAGCTGTGCCGTCTTGTTACTATAGATTTATTGTGGGCTAATATTCTAAAACAAACAACCAGAATAACAAAGTCACCATCATCGATAAAACCCCACACAAGACATAGACACAGCCTGACCAGGCGGTGACGCACAGGACCCAGGTTCGAAACCCTGAGGTCGCCAGCTTGAGTGCGGGATTATAGACATGACCCAATGAACCCAAGGTCGCTGGCTTGAGCAAGGGGTCACTCGGTCTGCTGTGGCCCCTCCCCCATCAAGGCACATATGAAAAAGCAATCAATGAACAACTAAGGTGTCATGACAAAGAATTGATGCTTCTCATCTCTCTCTCTTCTGTCTGTCCCTATCTGTCCCTCTCTGTCTGTCACACACAAAAACAATCAAACAAACAAAAATACAAGACAGACATAGACACCAGTGTGGTGACAGCCAGAGGAAAGGGGGTTGGGAAAGGTAGAGGTGGGTATGGGAAAGGAAAGAGAGTTGGCTTGGGGTGCTGTGCACATGGCGTTTTATTGAGTTGTACACTTGAAACCTGTATGGTTTTGTGAACCAATGTACCTCAATAAATTCAATGAATAAAATAATAAAATACATGTACAAGAAAAAAAACTTTTGAAATTGTATAAACAAAACAGGGTCTAGACGTGCAATGGAATATTTATTACTCAGCCATAAAAAAAAAAAAAAGGAATGAAATTCTGATATGTGCCATACAGAGGTCTTTGGAAACATTATACAAAGTAAAATAAGCCAGGCAGGCAAGGGTAAATTTTGTATGATTCCATTCCTATGAAATTCCCAGAAGAGGCAAAGTCACAGAGGCCAAGTAGAATACAGGTATTGGGGGAGAGGGAATGAGGGAGTGTTTAGAGGAGAGTTTCAGTCTGGGGATAAAAAAGTTATTGAGATGATGGTGGTGACGGTTGTGTAACAACATAAATACCCTTAAATGCAACTAAACTATACTTTTTTATTTAATTCAATGAAAAGAGGGGAGGCAGAGAGACAGACTCCAGCATGTGCCCTGACCGGGATCCACCTAGCAAGCCCAGTAGGGGGCAATGCTGTGCCCATCTGGGGCGCTGCTCCATTGCTCAGAAACTGAGCTCTTCTTAGCACCTGAGGCAGAAGTCATGGACCCATCCTCAGTGCCCGGAAGTCAACTCGCTCCAACTGAGCCATGGCTGCAGGAGGGGAGGAGAAGAAAGAGAGTGAGAAAGAAGAGAGAGGGGAAGGGATGGAGAAGCAAATGAGTGCTTCTCCTGTGTGCCCTGGCCAGGAATCAAACCTGGGACCTTCACACACCAGGCTCATGCTCTACCACTGAGCCAACCGGCCAGGCCAACTATATTCTTAAACATGGTGGAAGTAGGAGACAGGGGGTGGGAAAGAATGAAGGAGGGTCAAAGGGCTCAAACATATGGACACAAGGTGATGAGACCTGGGGCGCCGAGCATACAAGATACAGATGATGTGTTAGAGATTGTACACCTGAAACCAATATAATGTTATTAACCAATGTCACCCCAATACATTTCATTTTTTAATTTTTTAAATGGATTGATTGATTTGAGAGAGAGAGAGAGTTGTGCACTCACCAGTTGAGCCATGTATGTGCCCAGACCAGAAATCAAACCCACCATACCTTGGCATATCAGGACGACCCTCCAACTAACTGAAATACCAGGCCAGTACATTTCACTCAAACATGGTTAAAATAGATAACTTTCTTTTGTGCATATTTTACCGCAATATTAAAGAATAAATCGTGTGCTGGAAGGTTTTCCTTTTCCCTTCCTTTTCTAGGTGAAAGGGTACTTGTGGCCCCCAAAGCCCTTCCAATGCTGGCTGGTTAACCCCTCACCCACCCACCCATCACAACCCAGGGTCCAGACGAGGGGTGGGCATCCCCATGCAAACGTCCTGACACCTTGGGGACTCTCAGTAGTTGGTCATCAGGTTCCACCACCTTTGTGCTGTAGACACCACAGTTCCCCACCCCCACCCCCGGCACAACCTGCCTCCTTCCCCACAACGCACACCACCTGACACGCATTCCCGCTATCCTGCAACTTCTGCCCTCACACGAATTCAACATTGGCCGCAGTGATCTACATATGATTTAGCCTAAAACAAGAACCCACCCAGAACTCCTGAACGGTGAAAAGGACCAGTCGTTGCAAGCCAATCACCTCCCATTGGCCCGTGCGCTCCCCGACTTCCGCAACTTTACCCAGAACCCGGTTTGCATTGGCCTTCCCCAGGTGACATGAATCTCCCCGTCAGCACAGAGACCAACCGAAGTCTTAAGACGATGACGTTGGGTCTTGTCCTCTATTTCTCCTGGACCCAAGTTCCTCCCATTCTGTCTCTGGTTCCACTTTAGAAAACTAGGAAGGCTCAGTCCCCTCCTCTCACCGACTTGAGCATGAAAGGCCTGGAAGTTTCCAAAGAACCGCAGGCAGGTTGCCCCATCTCTGGTGAATTTAAACGCTTTTCCTCTTTAGACCATTGCCCCCACAACCCTGGGGGGGGCAGGACTTGGTTCTGTTGGGGACCCCTCCACCTTGCTTTTTATGCACACCACACCTGCTGTAAGTGCTGAGAGGAAGGGAAAAAATGGAGAAAGGAAACCAGAGGGAAGACTTCCTCACCTAATCCCGGTGGCTGGTCCCTCCAGGCTGGTACCCAGCAAGAGCATCTGTGATGCCCAGCCTAAAAGGCTGAGCCTGCCCTTTGATTGGCTATATATAGGGTCTCGCCCCTCCCATTGGCTGGCGTGACTCTTGACTGATGAGACTCCGAGGATGATGTGGAACCGGTGAGGCATGTTCCTGGCCCCTCAGGTGTGAGCGATCTTCCTTCGGGCACAACTCCCCTCACGATCCCACTAATAGAGTCCCCGTTCGTCCATCCATCACAGAATCCCTGGGTTTCTGAGCAGGATCTCATCCTGGTACCAATGACGGGACGGACAACATGGAGACGGGCAGCGAGAGCCACTCTGCTCCTAATCAGAGCACCCGCTTCCCCTGGCCTTCGACCGCGTCCCGGAGGAAGCTGTCTCGTGCGTCTTCCCAACTTGGACAGCAGCACCCGGGATGGAGCTCTCCTGCATGAGGCTATCAACGGCTATTCTTGTGTAACAAGCTCCTGGTGAAGAGGGCAGAGAAGCGAGAATTGGCAAATGCCTGTTTTTGTTCATTGTGATAGGAACACTTGGACATGAGTTCTTCACTGTTACCAAGGATGTTCTGTTTTGTTTTGTTGTGTTGTTGTTGTTTTTTAGATTTTATTTATTCATTTTTAGAGAGAGAGAGAGAAGAAAGAGAGAGAGAGAGAGAGAGAGAGAGAGAGAAGAAAAAGAGAGAGAGAGAGAAGGAGGAGCAAGAAGCATCAACTCCCACATGTGCCTTGACCAGGCAAGCCCAGGGTTTCGAACCGGCGACCTCAGCATTTCCAGATCGACGTTTTATCTACTGCGTCACCGCAGGTCAGGCTGTTTTGTTTTATTTTTAAGTGTGCGATATGGTGTTGTTCGCCAGAGACCCACAGGGTTGTTCAGGAGCTCTCCAGAACGCGTCCATCCTCATAACTGAAACTACAGACCCATTGAAAAATGATTTTCCACTTTCCCCTTCCCCCAGGCCTTGGAAACCACCATTCCGCTCTCCGTTTCTGGGGACCTATCTCAGATAACTTCATGAAAGGGTCACCTTCCCCGATTTGCCTCTCTGTGACTGGTTATTTCACTCGGCGTGATGTCCTCCGGGTTCACCCGTGCTGTTTGCATCTGGTAGGATTTCCTTCTTTTTTTTTAAGGCTGGATAATATATAGTCCATCAAAGGTCTCTGTGAACAACCCCCTACTCTCATCATGGATACTTGTGTGAGCCCTGTCTCGTGGTCACTCTCATCACCTCACCAGCCACCGACAGTCCTAATTGGCTCCCCTGACTCTAACATGAACTGGGCGCTCATGATCTAAGACCTGATTCTCTTCGGCCCTCTGGCCTCGGCAAGGTTATTACTAAGTGGACTTGAGGCCATTGGGGTGAAGAACACTCCTATTCCACCAGCCCAAACATGACAGTCCTGGGCAGCACTGACCCCCGGGGTGGAGGGGGCTTACAGAGGTCTGGGATGGATGAATGGGCAGTGTGACTTCGGCCCTTCCAGGGAGGCTGGGCGAAGAGACTCAGTGGGTCTTCCCTGCCCAAGATCTCGGTTACAGGTGCACCCAGACCCCCTCCACCCAACATCAGACTTGACCATGCTCACGCTGCCATCCTAACCCATCCTTGGCTGGGCCACTGTGCACACGCATTAGAGAAATGTGTCTTATTTCCCTTTTTGTTGTTGTTGTTGTAGTTCTGTGATGTTGTGTTTGATTCCTTGGTAACTGCCCCGGGATCTGCTGTTAGAAAAGTTCAAAATAATGTGATGTGGTGTGCCACATTCTCCATTATCGAATATCAAAAATTCCAGGCTGCCTCAAGATGGCCTTAGGTATCAAGAGACTTCAAAGTTTACTTACTAGACTGAGCTGTCCTGCAAACCAGGGGAGGCCTGGACGTCTAAAGGGGGGTTTCAGAGATTCGAGCAAAGGCCTAAAGGCTGCACCAGACCTGGACGAGGGTGCCTCCTGGTGGTCACCTCTGTGCCCACCCCAAACAAACTTTAGAATTCTACTAGTCCCTTTTATCAAAGGTTGTTAGGAATGTATGTATACGCCCTTGTCGCTCCCAAAGCAAATCCTACCTGGGAGTTTTCTATCTGGGCAACCAAGGCCCAACAAGTAGGAAAGGACTGAGCCAAATGCCACCCGTCAAGCTTCAGATATGTGAACTCTCAGCATGATTTTTTGGGGATCTGTAGAATAAACCCACATCTCATCCTCCCGGGGTCATCCAGAAGGGTCACCTCCAAGCTCATGTCCACCGTGGAGGGGGAAAAATAAATGTAATTTCACAAAAAAGACAGACCCCAGGGCCCAAACATTCCTTTTTCCTTTTAGCGGGCTTATTACTGCTCTCTCTGCAGCTGATAAAACTTGCTTGTGGGATTCCAGGCAGAATGCTCCAACGAGGACCCAACCAAGTTCATAACTCACGTTAACACAGGTCACTGCCTCACATTGTTAAGTAGTTAACACTTTGGAGAGACGGAAGGGAGAAATACAAAACACGCAACAATCATTTTTGAAAAGGAGAGCATTGGGTTTTTGTTTTGTTGTGTTTTTTTTTCCCTCTGTAATAAGGAATCATCTTCTCCTAAATCAACCTCTTAACCACAAATTAGAATTAGAGAGTTTTTTTCCTTCCCCTAGAGAGAGAGAGAGAGAGAGAGAGAGACAAGATCATGTCAGGTATCTCAGGTTGATGATCACTGGGTGGGAGTGGAATCAGGTGGCGGAGGAATAAAGGTGAAGGGGTTAAGTACAGGCTGGCCTGACCAGGCGTTGACACAGAGGATAGAGCGTCAGACTGGAACTCAGATGACCCAGATTCGAAACCCTGAGGTCACCGGACTTGAGCGCGGGCTCACCAGCTTGAGCGCGGAGTTGCTGGCTTGAGTGTGGATCATAGACATGACCCCATGGTCGCTGGCTTGAAGCCCAAGATCACTGGCTTGAGCAAGGGGTCACTCACTCTGCTGTAAACCCCTGGTCAAGGCACATATGAGAAAGCAATCAATAAACAAATAAGGAGCCACAACAAAGAACTGATGCTTCTCATCTCTCTCTCTTCCTGTCTGTCTGTCCCTATTGGTCCCTCTCTCTGACTCTCTCTCTGTCTCTGTCAAAAAAAGAAGTACAGGTTGGTCACTGTAGTTACAGAATGTCACAGGGATATAAAGTACCACAGGGAATGTAGGCAATACAATAGCTATGGATGGGGCCAGGTGGGAAGACTTAGTGAGCAGATCCCTTTGTCAATTATATAAATGTCTAATCGCTGTTCTACACCTGAAACTAATATAGCATTTTATATCAACTGTAAAAAAAAAAGAAAAAAAGTAAGATCTTTTTTTAAAAAATAAAAAGGTTTTGTAATATATCCAAACACCAAAAAGGATTTTCTTATTATGTAATTAATTTTTACATGATATCCAATCTTGTACAATAATAAAGCATGATTTAAAAGTCTTCTTTTTAAAATAACATTCTTAAAATTATATATATATAACAAAAGAGGTTTAAAAGGCTCGTTTGGGGCTATTGTTAAAACAACAACAAAAAAAAGTAACACCTGGTGATTCTCAAGTGATAATATCACCATCGAGGCCCTGGCCGATTGGCTCAGTGGTAGAGCGTCAGCCTGGCGTGCAGAAGTCCCGGGTTCGATTCCCAGCCAGGGCACACAGGAGAGGTGCCCATCTGCCTCTCCACCCCTCCCCCTCTCCTTCCTCTCTGTCTCTCTCTTCCCCTCCCGCAGCCGAAGCTCCATTGGAGCAAAAGATGGCCCGGGCGCTGGGGATGGCTCCTTGGCCTCTGCCTCAGGCGCTAGAGTGGCTCTGGTCGCAACAGAGCAATGCCCCGGAGGGGCAGAGCATCGCCCCTTGGTGGGCGTGCCGGGTGGATCCCAGTAGGGCGCATGCGGGAGTCTGTCTGACTGTCTCTCCCCGTTTCCAGCTTCAGAAAAATACAAAAAAAAAAAATATCACCATTGATAATTTGATGATTCCAAAAATTTTTGTGGGCAAATTAGTCACCAACATTCAAAAAGATTAAATCTCATTATTGAGAGAGACTATCTTTTGTCATTTTTGATAATCATTTCCCAAGAGAGGACCACATATCAGAGTAAAAACAACTCAAGATTTTCTTCACTTTTCCTTAGTTTCAAACATCTAAGATCTTTCACCTGTAAACACTGTGGGAATCGGATTTTATTTAAGGTTAGGATATGTTTAAGACCAAGATAGCATATATTTAAGAAGAGTCACATGGCTTAGTAGTAGAGCATCCGCCCAGCATGTGGAAGTCCCAGGTTCAAATCCTGACCAAGGCACACAGGAGAAGTGCCCATCTGCTTCTCCACCCTTCCCCCTCTCCTTCCTCTCTGTCTCTCTCTTCCCCTCCCGCAGCCAAGGCTTCATTGGAGCAAAGTTGGCCTGGGCGCTGAGGCTGGCTCCATGGCCTCTGCCTCAGGCCCTAGAATGTCTCCAGTTGCAGCTGAGCAACGCCCCCTGGTGGGCATGCCAGGTGGATCCTGGTAGGGCGCATGCGGGAGTCTGTCTGTCTGCCTCCCTGCTTCTCGCTTCAGAAAAATACTGGGGGAAAAAAAGGAAATCTTACCCTTTGGGACTGCATGGATAGACCTGGAGAGCATTGTGCTAAGTGAAACAAGCCAGTCAGAAAAGGACAAGTACCATGTGATTGCACTCAGAAGTGGACCCTAATGAACAAAATGAACTAACACATAAAATCAAAATAAACTCACAGATAGAGAACTGACAGGCAGTGGTCCAAGGGGATGGGGGTGGGGGGCTGAGGGAAAAGCATGATGGGATTAAGGAGGGGAAGGAGGTAGGGGAGGAAAAGAAGGTAAAGAAAGGATAAATGGTGATAGATGGAGACTAGACCTCAGGTGGTATTTCTTTTTTCCCAGCAAGGGGCCATAGCTGGATACTTCACAGAAGCCAGAGATGTCCTGTCTGCCTGTGTCATCTTGAATGACCATGTGCACAAAATGACACATCTGCTGTGTCCAGTGGGCTGACTCTCGGGAGAAGGACCCAGGCGGGGACGATGTCCTGCGTCCATCCTTCCAGGCAGTCTCCCGGAAGGATGGCTTCCAGCTGGCAAGAGCTGGTTTCTAAGATCTAATTCTCAACTGACATTTCTAATGATCAATTGAAAATTCCAGTGATCGATTTTAAGGATTTTTTTTTTAAGATTTTATTTATTGATTTTATAGAGAGAGGAGAAATATGGGGGGAGGGGGTGACGAGAAGTATCAATTCATAGTTGCTTTACTTTAGTTGTTCACTGATTGTGTGACATATGTGCCTTGACCAGGCAAGCCTGGGGTTTCAAACAGCCAACCTCAGCGCTCTAGGTCGATGCGCTATCCACTGTGATACCGCAGGCCAGGCTTCAGGAATTCTGATGCTATTTCTCTGTATTTCCTAATCATCAGCATTCCTAATCCCAGCCTGTACGACTGACCAGGAGAGCTTCCTTCCAGGGCTGTGGTCCAATGCAGACCCCAGGCACAGGGCTCTGTGGGTGATGTAGAAGCACATCGCCGGCTCCGTTCGGGTCACGTGGACAGAGAGAGACCCCAGGACCTGAGCAGGGAGACACTGGCTTCCCCTGGGGGCATTTTCCAGATGACACAGACCTGAGGCCACAAGTAGCGAGAGGTGTGGAGCTGGTGTGGAGCTGAAACTCAAGGAGAGACAGCCTCCAGGTCACAGGGACAACCAGAGTGAAAGGACTTGGGGGCGCAGGGTGGACAGGGCAAGGCGTGGAAGGACAGCGCCCAGGGAGAAACAGCTAGCAGGGCCCCTGTGCACAGGGGGTCCATCGATGATGACATCAACTCTAAACTCACATTCTCCGCAGGGAACAGGAAACTCTCCGTTTCTCAACAATGGTCCTCACTCCCCCCACCCCGCCCCCCAACTCCCCCCACTCCCCCACCCCCCACCACCAGGTGCACTCTGGGTGTTCTTCACTGGAGGCCATCTTTGGCTTTGCGTTGGAGATGCCCCAGACTCCGCACGCAGACAGCGTTGCTCACAGCAGAGGGGACAGGAGAATGGTATCTCCGTGGGGAGCGCAGGTCCACGCACTCTATCCCTGTCACTGTGGTCAGGTGCCCACCCCGCCTGCCATGTCCCTGCACAGAGCTCAGAGCACACACACCAGCCAGGGATGATCTTCTTCCTCGTGTCCCCTCTTAGGTCAGCGTCAGGAGAGGGGTCCACACGGGAGGGACCCAGGGCTGTGGGGGTGGGGAGGATGGTGCTGGCCCTGCCTTGTCCTGAGCTGCCCTATTCAGGCCCTGGCTGGGCAAGTGGGGAGGTGGGGAGGTGGGGAGGTGTTGAGGGTGCTCCCCGTGGTGCCTTTTATGTCAAGCCTTTTATGTCTGGAAGCACTAAGGTCCTCAACCCTGGAGAAAATGCTGATTCTCTCAGACCACATGGAGTTAGGAATGAGTGTGAAGACAGGCGTGCAAATTTCAATGCAGAGTGTGGGGTATGACTTTAAAAATCCTGAATGAGCCTGACCAGGCGGTGGCACAGTGGATAGAGCGTCAGACTGGCTCAGCGGAGGACCCAGGTTCGAGACCCCGAGGTTACCAGCTTGAGCGCGGGCTCATCTGGTTTGAGCAAAAGCTCACCAGCTTGGACACAAGGTCGCTGGCTCGAGCAAGGAGTTACTTGGTCTGCTTTAGCCCCACGGTCAAGGCACATATGAGAAAGCAATCAATGAACAACTAAGGTGTCACAACGAAAAACTAATGATTGATGCTTCTCATCTCTCTCTGTTTCTGTCTGTCTGTCCCTATCTATCCCTCTATCTGACTCTCTCTGTAAAAAAAAAAAAAAAAATCCTGATGGAATAAGACCCAATGACACACACACACACACACACAGTGTCGCCTGCTGTGTCCATGCTGTGTGTGTAACTTCTGCTCACATTTCTGTCTCTCCAACTGAATGGGGACACCCCTCTGACCTCTCTTGACCCGAGGCCACAAGGAAAGAAAAAAAAAAGAATTTGGGGTGGGGTGCAGTCCAGTTGATTTTGAAGTCTGCCGGAACAGTGTGAATGTTGGGAAATAACCAATATCCACTTTAAAAAAGAAAATTATAATCAGGCATTAGGTCCATACTTCCTGCAGCCCTGGCCAGATTGCTCAGTTGGTTAAAGCATCATCCTGATAACACAAAGATTAAGGATTTAATCCCTGGTCAGGTTACATATAGGAACAGGTTGATGTTTCTCTCTTTTCCTCTCCCTCTGTTCCCCTTCCTCTTTCTCTAAAATCAATCAATACACAGCTCTGGCCAGTTGGCTCAGCAGTAGAGTGCAGGCCCAGCATGTGCAGGTCCCAGGTTTGATTCCCAGCCAGGGCACACAAGAGATGTGCCCATCTGCTTCTCCACCCTTCCCTCTCTTCTTTCTCTCTATCTCTCTCTTCCCCTCCCACAGCCAAGGCTCCATTGGAGCAAAGTTGGCCCAGGCACTGAGGACGGCTCCATGGCCTCTGCCTCAGGCGATAGAATGGCTTAGGTTGCAACGGAGCAATGCCCTAGATGAGTAGAGCATCGTCCCCTGGTGGGCATGCCTGGTGGATCCCGGTTGGGTACATGTGGGAGTCTGTCTGCCTTCCCTTTTCTTACTTCAGAAAATTACAATAAATAAATAAATAAATAAATAAATATGCTTTTTTTTTCTGAAGTTGGAAACAGGGAGGCAGACAGACTCCTGCATGTGCCTGACCGGGAGCCACCCGGCATGCCCACCAGGGGGCGATGCTCTGCCCATCTGGGGCGTTGCTCTGTTGCATCCAGAGCCATTCTAGCACCTGAGGCAGAGGCCATAGAGCTGTCCTCAGTGCTGGGGCCAACTTTGCTCCAATGGAGCCTTGGCTGCGGGAGGGAAAGAGACAGAGAGGAAGGAGAGGGGGAGGGGTGGAGAAGCAGATGGGTGCCTCTCCTGTGTGCCCTGGCTGGGAATCGAATCCGGGACTCCTGCACGCCAGGCCGACGCTCTACCACTGAGCAAACCGGCCAGGGCCTACACTTTTTTTAATTAAAGAAAAAAAAACTATACCTTTTGCAGTAATTCCACATTGGGCTTTCTGTATGGAAATACGGAGGCCTGAATGTACCATAGGCCAGGCTATGGTCTGCATGCTTCTGTCCATGAATCTGTATGTTGACATTGTAACCTGGAGTTCTCCTTCCCAGTTGCACCCCCACCTGAGTGTGTCACTGTCCGCCCTTCCCGAAAGAAAGAGAGAGAGAGAGAGAAAGGAAGGGAGGGAGGGAGGGAGGGATGGAGGGAGGGAGGGAGGGAAGAAGGGAGGAAGGGAGGAAGGAAGGAAAAATTGTAACCCCCAAGGATGAGGGTGGTAGGAGGTGGGGCCTGGAAAATGCTCAGATTTTGAGGGTGGAGTCTCGTGAATGGAGTTTCTTACAGAAGAGGCTCCAGAGAGAGCCCTGGCCCCTCCCCTATGCGAGGCCACCCTCCCTGGCTCTGACTGCGTCCCTCTGTCCAGGGCCCCGTTCCCAACTCCTATGTTCCTTGTCCTCAGCACAGGACGAGCTCAGTTAGCAGGACCATCACATCCTCCCAGGAGGTGGGCATGCCAGCCCAGCCTCTGTGCCCAGCCTGGGGACCCATCCCTGCTGTCCCCACGTGGGTGTCATCTCAGTCAGCCCTCACAAGATCCAGGAGGGACACAGAGGCCCATGAGCCAAAGAGCCCAGGCCCAGGAGGGAGGACGGCCTCTTGCTCTGCCCCTAGTGAGAGAAGACCAGTGTCATCAGGGCAGTGGTTGGAAAATAGGGCTCCCAGGTTCTCTCTTTTTCCTCAAAAACAGTTTGTACCAGCTGGTCCCAATCATTGTGGGTTGAGGGGTAGCAGGTCTGGGAGATGCCTCCTTGGGACAACAGCACAGGGCACCCCCTGTGGTTGGTTTCTGGCTCTGGCTGTGACTGTGCCCCTGGGTGTGACTGCACGGAACTGCTGGTCATCATCCGTGCAGGGACAGGTGTTTGTGAAGCCCCGCACCTCGAGGTTTGGATCTCTGAGCCCCACAGAATGTGCATCAGCAGGTTGGACCAACTGTCCACCTCTGTAGAGTCTGGGTCCCCCTAGGAAGGAGCCCTGGGCCATGTTTGTGGGTGAGCCAGCCAAGGAGCTGAGGGGCCCTGCATGCACCAGGTGTCCCAGGGAGGTGTGACTTGGAGCCCCAGTGGACCTGAGAGACAAGCAGGTTCCGTGGCACTCACTGGGGCCTGAGGGGACCTTCACCCACTGGAGCACCACGAAGCCATGAAGGTGATTGCACGCAGAGGGGACTGCACTCGGAAGAGTTGATGTTCTGGTCAGTCTTCTGGTGAGAGTTCGTTCAGGTGTATCCGGAGGACTGCTAGGAAGGGGCGGCTGTGGAATTGACCCCAGAAGGAGTAGGATACATATATACATACATATATACACACACACACACACACACAGTGCATATACAAACACACTGTTGCTATTTAGGGCCCAGATTGGAGTGATACGGGATTTTTCTCGCTACACCATAAATATTTCATTCCCTGCTCTCTTCTCCCTTGCACGTACGCACGGTCTTGGTGATGTTGGAAGTCCCTCTTTGCTCTTCAGTAGGTGAAGGCGGGTTTGTTTGTTTTTCAGAGTTTTTTCTTTTTACTTATCTGTAGTTTGAAAACAATATCCCTGGGTGTAGGTTTATGGGGGTTACTGTTGGCATGGGAGTTTATCCTGCTTGGGATTCTCTGAGCTTCTGCATCCGCGGTTTGCTATTGACATTCTCAGTCCTGGTTTCAAACATTTCTTCTGTTCCTTTCTCTCTTCTCCTTCTGGTCTTCCCACGATGGGTACGTCACGTCTTTGCTAGTCGTCCCACGGTTCTTGGATATTCTATTTTCCTATTTTGTTTTATTTCTGTTTGCTTTTTTTGGGAGGTTTCTGTGGATGTATCTCAACCTCAGAGATGCTTTTCTCCACCATATCCTATCTAGAACAAGCCCACTGAGGGTACTCTTCACATCTGCGACAGTGTTTCTGATCTTTAGCATTTTTTGTGTGTGTGTGTGAGAGACAGAGAAAAAAAAGCATCAACTCGTTGTTCCACGCGTTGTGGCCTTGATGGCTTCTCCTATGTACCCTGACCGGGGCTCGAAACCGTGGCCTTGGGATTCCGGGAGGATGTCCTGTCCTCTGCGCCACCGGCCAGGGCTGATCCCAGGCGTTTTTGCTGGTTCCCTCCTAGGCTAGGACCTCTGCGTCTCTGCTTCCGCTGAGCCCCCACGTCCTCACATGGCCTCGGCTTCATCGAGAGCCGCCTCCCATCTCCGCGCGCCCCCAAACCCCCAGCAAGTGGCCTCATGGCACCAGAGTTAAACGCCGGGTCTGCCACGCTCCGACACTCTGCGCGTGCGTCCCGGCCGCCGCTCTGGCCCCGCCCACTCAGCGCCTGCTGCTCGCCTGCCGCTGCGCGCGGCTCGCGTGTTGCCCTGTTGCCCTGACAACCGGAAGCGACGTCCTGCACCCTCCTGAGCGGTGGGGCACTGCGCTCTGTAACCCGCGGGGAGGGAGAGGAGCCGCTCTGCAGCCAGTGCGGGGACCTCGTGCCACCGGATCAAACTCTGCCAATGTTTCTCCCGTTCTCTCCAGCCCCCATGAGGGCGCTGGACCGTCCTGGGGCTGAGCTTTTGCCTTCTCGAGGGGAGAATGCGTGCTGCCCGCCCGGACTAGGGCGTTTTTCCCTCCGCAGGTCAGGGCGCTTGGACCACGTCCCTGCAGGTGCGGCTCTCCTGTTAATGAGTTCCCGGTCTCGTGAAGAAGGCGGTGCTCGCCCAGCCTGGTAGCTCTGTCGGGCAGAGCCTCCTCTTCTCACGCCAGTGTTGCAGGTTCCATCCCTGGTCAGGGCACGTACAAGAATCCACCAATGAATGCATGAATAAGAGCAACAACAAATCACTGTTTCTAGCTCTCTTTCTCCCTTCCTCTCTCTCTAAAATCTATTTTTATTTATTTATTTATTTATTTTGGACAGAGAAAGAGTGAGAGATGGGGACAGATAGGGACAGACAGGAAGAGAGAGAGAGAGATGAGAAGCATCTTCGTTGCAGCACCTTAGTTGTTCATTGATTGTTTTCTCATATGTGCCTTGACGGTGGGGGGGGGGGGCCTACAGCAGAGCGAGTGACCCCTTGCTCAAGCCAGCGACCTTTGAGCTCAAGCCAACGACCATAGGGTCATGTCTATGATCCCATGCTCAAGCCAGTGACCTTGGGCTCAAGCCAGATGAGCCGGCTACCTCGGGGTTTCGAACTTGGGTCCTCCGGGTTCCAGTCCAGTGCTCTATCTACTGTACCACACTGCCTGGTCAGGCTCTAAAATCAATTCTTTAAAATAATAATAATAATAAAAGAGACAGGGTTCTTCTGCATTTCTAAAGGTTTTCCTTGGATATTTATAGGAGAATCAGGTTGAGTCCCTGGAAGGACAACTCACAAAACTGGGTGCGCCCCCCACCATCACTTCATGGGTGTGGAGTTTCTAACTCAGACTTCTCTGCGGAGCCTCCAGCAACTCCTAGATTACTGATCAGGCTGAGCCACTGCAGGCCTGTCCCTCCGTGGTTCTGCTCCAGGGATCCCGGACCCCTTGCTGCACCTGTTGGCCCCTCCAGACCCTCAGATCGCAATGTCCCTTGTCCTCACCTCTCTCATGGATTCAAGCATTTTCAGTCAGTCCAGTTTTATCATTTGTCAGGATAAAGTGGAGACTTGCAATCTCCTTACATGAGGAACCAAAATCGGAAGTCCACAATTGCTTTTTTTTAACGGTTCTTTTCTCTGCAGTCACTGATGAATTAGTCCTCAAATGTGGACAACTGCATTCCACTTAGTTATTCTGATAAGCTCAATAGTTTTTTAAATTTTTTTAATTTTTCTGAAGTGAGAAGTGGGGAGGCAGAGAGACAGACTCCTGCATGCGCCCGACCAGGATCCACTCGGCATGCCCACCAGGGGGCGATTCTCTGCACATCTGGGGCGTTGCTCCGTTGCAACCCGAGCCATTATAGTGCCTGAGGTGGAGGCCATGGAGCCATCCTCAGCGCCAGGGGCCAACTTTGCTCACATGGAGCCTTGGCTGCGGGAGGGGAAGAGAGAGATAGAGAGAAAGGAGAGGGGGAAGGGTGGAGAAGCAGATGGGCACTTCTCCTGTGTGCCCTGGCCGGGAATCGAACCCAGGACTTCCACACACCAGGCTGGCGCTCTACCACTGAGCCAACTGGCCAGGGCCCAGTTAGTTATTCTTATAAGCTCAATAGTATGTTTGCATTTTTAGTTTCATCTTCTTAAGTGAATATGTACTTATAATAGGGCTACCATGAACTCTCAGGGGAGGTGGGGGTGCAGTGGCCTTTTGTCTGCATCCCTGTCATGCACTCATAGACTCAGGACGTAGTATTTAACACCCACTGTAGGTCAAACGTATCGTTGACCAAGACAGATGTGGTTCCTCAGTTCATGGTCCTGACATTTCACTAGGAAGTCAATTTAAAAGTGAAATAGAAATAAGTGTAAAATAAATAATGGAAGGCCCTGGCCGGTTGGCTCAGTGGTAGAGCATCGGCCTGGCGTGCAGGAGTCCCGGGTTCGATTCCCAGCCAGGGCACACAGGAGAGGCACCCATCTGCTTCTCCACCCCTCCCCCTCTTTTTCCTCTCTGTCTCTCTCTTCCCCTCCCGCAGCCAAGGCTCCATTGGAGCAAAAAGATGGCCCGGGCACTGGGGATGGCTCCTTGGCCTCTGCCCCAGGCACTAGAGTGGCTCTGGTCGCGACAGAGCGATGCCCCGGATGGGCAGAGCATCGCCCCCTGGTGGGCGTGCCCGGTGGATCCCGGTCGGGCGTATGTGGGAGTCTGTCTGACTGCCTCCCCGTTTCCAGCTTCAGAAAAATACAAAAAAAAAAAAAAAAATGGAGAAAGATGTAACTGGTGTCAGGTGTATGTTCTACAGGGAAAGCCACTTCTGTGGACATGACACTGTCTTACTTCTCAGGAGGAGAGCGAGGGTCCCTCCAGTGAGGCTTGAGTAAAAAGACTGCTGGTCTCCTCATGGGCACAGCCTCCACTTTGCTCTGGGATTCTCAGAATCCTCTCCATGAGTTTTCAGAACAGTCTCCTAGGAGCCACAGGGAAAGTGGCTCTGAAAAGCACCCTCCTCTTGCAGAAGGGAGCTGAGGCTCCAGCCAGTGTCATCCTCTTCTGCCGTAATGTGTCTCCCCTCCCGCTTGGCCGAGGGCTGCAGCCAGCACACACAGAATCCTCCGCCACATGGCCATGGTCCATCTCGTGGGTCTTCCCTCTGGAGTCCCCCACGTGTCGGCAGGCATGGTTGTGAGGACCCCCATGCCCATTCTCAAGTGTAAAGGTGTCTATTATGTACAGAGAGCAGCTCGCGGCACCCATCTCCTAAGCACCCGTCAGTGCTTCACACTCATCCCCACAAAAGCGCAGTGGCCAACGCTCCCAGAAGGAGCCTCCAAGGTCATCAGTCCTTCCTATGGCTGCTGCTGGGTGTCCAGTTTCTTCATCTACATCCACGTTCCTGCGACAGTCACTAATTCACAGGATAGGCAAAACGATGCTGACAGCGAAGGTAGGCAGTTCTGTGCGGCCCCCAGTCCCGATGAGGGCACGGCCATCGTGGCCATCTCTGACGCCATATTCATTGTCCTCATGGTCTGGCCCAGTGTCTGCATGGTGCTTCTCCTGCACGGACACCATCAGAGACGGAGGCATATTCACAGCCCCAGGGGTGAAGAGCACCCACACCATCCTGATGCTGGTGGTCACCTTTGTCACCTTTTACGTGCTGAATGTTATGTTTATCTGGTCTACAGTGTGTCCGTAAAGTTATGGTGCACTTTTGACCGGTCACAGGAAAGCAACAAAAGACGATAGAAATGTGAAATCTGCACCAAATAAAAGGAAAACCTGCCTGACCAGGCGGTGGCACAGTGGATAGAGCGTCGGACTGGGATGTGGAGGACTCAGGTTCGAGACTCCGAGCTTGCCAGCTTGAGCGCAGGCTCATCTGGTTTGAGCAAAAGTTAACCAGCTTGGACCCAAGGTCACTGGCTTGAGCAAGGGGTTACTCGGTCTGCTGAAGGCCTGCTGTCAAGGCACATATGAAAAAGCAACCAATGAACAACTAAGGTGTCGCACCTATATGTGCAACGAAAAACTAATGATTGATGCTTCTCATCTCTCCATTCCTGTCAGTCTGTCCCTATTACTCTCTCTGTCTCTCTGTAAAAAAAAAAAAAAAATTTAAAAAAATTAAAAAAAAAAAAAAAAGGAAAACCCTCCCAGTTTCTGTAGGATGATGTAGCAGCATGTGCGCATGCACAGATGATGACGTAACACCGTGTATACAGCGGGGCAGCCCACAGCCATGCCAGTCGAGATGTGGACGGTACAGAGGAAAGTTCAGTGTGTTCTGTGGCTCACTAAATTTGAATCCGTGACCAAAGTGCAACATGAATGTCAGCGCGTTTATAACGAAGCACCACCAAATAGGAATAACATTACTTGGTGGGATAAGCAGTTGAAGGAAACCGGTAGTTTGGTGGAGAAACCCTGTTCTGGTAGGCCATCAGTCAGTGACGAGTCTGTAGAGGCTATATGGGATAGCTACCTAAGGAGTGCTAAAAAAATCTGTGCGTGAGCCCACATCGAACTGCACTGAATAGGTATGAAACTGGGAGGGTTTTCCTTTTATTTCCTTTACAGACACACTGTATATTGGATAAATGAATACATAAATAAGTAAATACTGGGTCTCAAGAATTGAGTAAAACTGATATAAGAAAGTGCCTCAAGTTTACCCTGCAATTCTCTGTGCTCCCTGGCACATTGCTGCATGCGTGCGCGCGCACACACACACACACACACAACGGAATATGCATGACCCAGTCTGTAAACATTGGATAGAACTTACTCCATTTGACCCTCACAACAATCTTGTGTACTGGGCACGTATTATCTGCACTTCACAGCTGAGGAAACGGAGGCCTAGGGTGTTAAGTGAGTTGCTTAGACCTAGGCTGGCAAGGAGGTGAAAACCGCCTTCGGCCGCCAGACCAGGAGGAGCACAGGCTACAGCGTGGCTCCACTAGGCGCCCTCTCTGGGGAAATGGCCTCTGAGGACCAGAAGTCTCCCAGGAGAGGGTGTGCAGTCAGGCCTGTGTTTCAGAAATATCCTTGTGGTGACTGCAGAGAAGGGATCAGAGAAGACCGAACTGGGGACGGGGCCGACAGCGAGGAGGCTGCCAAGACAGGTTCCCTGGCTGGGCTGGGAGAGAGGACCAAACCCAGCAGCTCCAACAGAAGAACTGGCAGGACCCAGGGTCACCGCCTGGCGAACGAGGACAGAAGGACGAATGTCCCGAGTGTGACTCCAAAGTTTCTGATCTGGAAAAAGGTCTAGCGAGGGGAGGGGCGCGCTCTCGGTGCATTGACCAATGATGAGCGAGAGGAAGCTAGTGCCCACCCAGCAGGGAGGGGTGCAGAGCAGCACGAGATGGGGCGGGCAGGTTCAGGCCAGGCCTCCAGGCCTCCAGGAGGAGGCAGCGTGTCAGGTGAGGTATCAGCTGAGCAGGGAAAAGAGGGAGTGAGGGAGGGTGTGCGGGCAGGGGGAACCTGCATGGAGAAAGGTCTAGCGAGGGGAGGGGCGCGCTCTCGGTGCATTGACCAATGACAAGCGAGAGGAAGCTAGTGCCCACCAGCAGGGAGGGGTGCAGAGCAGCACGAGATGGGGCGGGGCCGGTTCAGGCCTCCAGGCCTCCCTCCGGGCCTCCAGGCACACATACCTCAGAGCCTGCACACCTCAGTGATACAGGGCTCTGAGTTGACACACCTCAGAGCAGGGGTCTCAAACTCAACTCAGCATGTGGGCCGCAGAGCAAGATCACAGCCGTTCAGCGGGCCGCACTAGGTCTACAAAAGGCAACTGTTACGCAACACTTTTCTCACTGCAGTTGAAAACAAAAAAAAAAATCAGTACAAAATTGTTCGGCGGGCCGCGAGTTTGAGACCCCTGCCTCAGAGCACACACACCTCAGCCATCTACCTTTCTACCACCCACCTCCAAGAGCACTGAAACTCCAACTCTGGTGCTAGTGACTGAGGGCTGCCACCAGAGGTGGCTCGTCCCCTGGCCTGCTGGCCTACATGGGGTGGGAGGAGGGTTTTGTGCTTGCAGAGAAATGTGGCGCTGCCTGGGGCAGGGTGGTGAGACCCGGCATGTAAAGGGGACGAGGTGTGGGCAAGCCCCCACCCGTGCCTGCTGGAGCTCTCATTTTTCCTCTACATGGATGCAAAATTGGCATAGATTCCATAATACACCCAGGTTTTAATAAAAAAAAATACTGTACAGTGTGTCCGTAAAATCATGGTGTACTTTTGACCGGTCACAGGAAAGCAACAAAAGACGATAGAAATGTGAAATCTGCACCAAATAAAAGGAAAACCCTCCCAGTTTCTGTAGGATGATGTAGCAGCATGTGCGCATGCACAGATGATGACGTAACACCGTGTATACAGAGGAGCAGCCCACGGCCATGCTAGTCGAGATGTGGACGGTACAGAGGAAAGTTCAGTGTGTTCTGTGGCTCGCTAAATTCGAATCCGTGACCAAAGTGCAACATGAATGTCAGCACGTTTATAACGTAGCGCCACCAAATAGGAATAACATTACTCGGTGGGATAAGCAGTTGAAGGAAACTGGTAGTTTGGTGGAGAAACCCCCTTCTGGTAGGCCATCTGTCAGTGACAAGTCTGTAGAGGCTACACGGGATAGCTTCCTAAGGAGTGCTAAAAAATCTGTGCGTGAGCCACATCGAACTGCACTGAATAGGTATGAAACTGGGAGAGTTTTTCTTTTATTTGGGTAAATTTCACATTTCTATTGTCTTTTGTTGTTTTTGACCACTCAAAAGTGCACCATGGGCCCTGGCTGGTTGGCTCAGTGGTAGAGTGTTGGCCTGGTGTGCAGAAGTCCCAGGTTCAATTCCCGGCCAGGGCACA
This sequence comes from Saccopteryx leptura, assembly GCF_036850995.1. Taxonomy (NCBI): domain Eukaryota; kingdom Metazoa; phylum Chordata; class Mammalia; order Chiroptera; family Emballonuridae; genus Saccopteryx; species Saccopteryx leptura. Next base: position 80,928,257 of record NC_089505.1, on the reverse strand, counting down.
CAGGAGAAGCGCCCATCTGCTTCTCCACCCCTCTCCCTCTCCTTCCTCTCTGTCTCTCTCTTCCCCTCCCGCAGCCGAGGCTCCATTGGAGCAAAAAGATGGCCCGGGCGCTGGGGATGGCTCCTTGGCCTCTGCCCCAGGCGCTAGAGTGGCTCTGGTCGCAACAGAGCGATGCCTCGGAGGGGCAGAGCATCCCCCCCTGGTGGGCAGAGCGTCGCCCCCTGGTGGGCGTGCCGGGTGGATCCCGGTCGGGCACATGCGAGAGTCTGTCTGACTGTCTCTCCCCGTTTCCAGCATCAGAAAAATACAAAAAAAAAAAAAATGCACCATGACTTTACGGACACACTGTATTACTGTTTTCCTACATTTTCATCCATGGTTGATACAGTCCTCTCATGTTTTAGCTTTTTGTTTTCCCACCGTGAGCCCCTTCCTGCTGATCCTTAGAGGTCCTAGAACTCCTTCTGCTCCTGAGTTGTGAAAGCCACGGAACGGGTAAATGCATGGAATCAGCTTCTACGCCAGGGGTAGTCAACCTTTTTATACCTACTGCCCACTTTTGTATCTCTGTTAGTAGTAAAATTTTCTAACCGCCCACCGGTTCCACAGTAATGGTGATTTATAAAGTAGGGAAGTAACTTTACTTTATAAAATTTATAGAGTTACAGCAAGTTAAAGCATATAATAATAATTACTTACCAAGTACTTTATGTCAGATTTTTGCTAAGTTTGGCAGAATAAATCTTTATAAAACAACTTACTATAGTTAAATCTATCTTTTTATTTATACTTTGGTTGCTCCACTACCTCCCACCATGAAAGCTGGAACGCCCCCTAGTGGGCGGTAGGTACCAGGTTGACTACCACTGTTCTACACCCTCCATAAATACTGTATTTAGTAATCATTTACTGATTGCCCATTTTGTAAATTGTTATTTTTATAAAGAATACATAAGATCTAATTTATGACTTTAGCCATTTCTGAGTGCAAACCAGTGGCATTAGACACATTCAGTGTTGTATGACCATCACCACAGTCTTTATTCAAAACTTACATATCACCCCCTACAAAAAGTCTGACCGTGGAGAGTAACTGCCCCTCCCCCTCTCCTCCCAGCTCCAGAGATCCTCAATTGTACTTTCTGTCCCTATGAACGTACCTCTTCTGGGTACTTTGTCTCAGTGGGACCACAGAGAATTTCTCCTTGTGTCTGCCTTATCTAGCGAAGCACAACGTGTTAAAGGTCATCATCCCGTGTGGTAGCAGATATTAAAATTCTGTTCCTTTTCAGGGCTAAAGTCTCTTCTTTCCTACATATATCCTACATTTTGTTTATCCATCACCTGTTGATGGACACTTGAGTCCCATCCCCCTGTAGGCCGTTGTGAATAATGCCGCCATGAACACAGATGTACAAACATCGGTCGAGTCCTCACCTTCATTCCTTAGTCTACCTCCCCCCATGGGGGAAACTGCCGCCCTGTGGTCGTTCTATGTTTACCCGTCAGAGATATCACCAGTGTTTCCCTCCCCCCAGCTGCGGCACCGTGTCACGTGCCCACCAGCGATGCACGGGGTCCCAGTCTCTCCACATCCTGGCCGAAACTAGGTCGTGTCCATTATTCTGATCACGTTCATCCTAGCAGGTGGGACGTGCTATCTCCCCACGGTTTGGGTTTGCATGTCCCTGGGTGACCAATGACGTCGAACATCTTCTCCTAAGCCCCCTGACAGTGTGTGTGTGTGTGTTTGCAAAAGTGCCTCCTCGCCTGACCAGGCAGTGGCGCAGTGGATAGAGTGTCAGACTGGGATGCGGAGGACCCAAGTTCGAGACCACGAGGTCGCCAGCTTGAGCACGGGCTCATCTGGTTTGAGCAAGGCTCCCAGCTTGGACCCAAGGTCGCTGGCTCAAGCAAGGGGTTACTCGCTCTGCTGTAGCCCCATGGTCAAGGCACATATGAGAAAGCAATCAATGAACAATTAAGGTGTTGCAAGGAAAAACTAATGATTGATACTTCTCATCTCGGTTCCTATCTATCCCTCTCTCTGTCTCTGTAAAGAAAAAAAAAAGTGCCTCCTTGAGCCCTGCGCCCGGTTCTGTATTGGAGTGCTTTTGAGCACGTCTGCTGGGAGACAGGCCTGTGCAGAGATCCAACCCATTCCGCCGACGCCGCAGTTTATGACATTTTCGTTAATTTGAGCGTGTCACGCAAACAACGTGATTTCCTCTACAATGCTTTGACTATACGGTGTTCAACTAGGTTTAGCTGTGCAACGGAGGCGTGAATTGGTCCACCGGGACCAATTCTCCAAATGTCAACCCAAAAATGACTCTGTGACAGTCACAGCCTGCTGGTCTCTCGCCCGTGAAAGCCGTGGGTTCGGCCGAGTGGTTCAGCCCATGAGCGCAGCCTGGTGTCCGTCTTCACAGTCACACCATCCTCCGTGGGGGAACAGGAGGGGGATTCTGGGAGCGGGACACCGAACCCCGACTCTGAGCCACTGTGGCAAGAAGACAAGGTCGTTCCCTAGGTGTGGGCGGGTGACGACGCTGCACGGTTTTCTGTGCTTGAAACTGAAAGCTGTGAAAGGTGTGTTTTAAGGGGCACTTGTTACACAGTGATCTTTGAAATGACAAATGTTTGAGTTGATATAAAATACTGTGGATGATCCATAAACTAAGGAGAATAAAAGCACGGCGACATACTCACGGGGGGACCAAGGACAGCAGTAAGAACAGTCCTCGGGTGGGGGCGGGGGGGTGTTGGAAACCCACGGGAGTGAGTGATGTCCGAGGTCAGGCACCGCGGGCTATCAGGTGGCTGAGCAGGGGTCACCCTAGTCCCACAGAGAACCAGTTCAGAGAACAAACGTTCTAGAGCACGTGTGAGCGGGAGGGGACGAGGTGGGGGGGGGGGGTGCATGCCCTGTGACGGCCTGTCCCACACGGTGGCTGAGGCTCCCCAGCTCCAGCCTAGGAGAACCCCCAGGACTCGCCAGGCCTCAGTCTCTGATGCTCCCCCCGCGCCCTCCCCCCCCCCCCGCAGCCGCAGGCAGCACGCCCTTCCGCGCCCTGGTCCCTGGACCCTCAAGCCAGACCCAACCCGGAGCCCCGTGGTCAGTTGCCTCTACAGGAAAGCCCTTGGCAGGCGTTTGTCCACCCCAGCCCCGGTCTGAACTGGACCCACATGACCTGCCCAGCAACTAGGACAGGCGCGAGCAGCTCGGCCCTGAGCCCAGTATCTGACCCGCACCAGCGCCTGAAAATGCAGTTGGAGGAAAACCACGGAGCACACATGGCGGCGGCCAACCGACGACGCAGCAATGACCCTTCTTGTGACATCCAGATGGGATGCGCCCCTGCGACCTGACGCTCAGGCCTCATGGTGGGGGACCTTGACCGGCAGCCCCAGGGAGAAGGGTGGCTGACACATCCAGTGCAGGAGGCGCAGCGGGCGGCGGGGACTCGGGCTCCTGACCGTCCCTCTCCTGAGCGGACGCGCCTGGGACGGAGTGCGGGCACTAGGCCTCCCGTGCGCACGGCGGCCACATCCTGTTCTGTCCTCTTCTCCCAGTCACACGCAGGGAGCCCGAGGAAAGCTTCACCTGGAGCCCTCCCGCTGGAGGAAACCACAGTACATTTGACCACCTTCCCGGGTCTCCCTAAAGCAGAAGGCGGCTCCGAGGCGGGAGGCACCGGCAATGAGTCGATGGCTCCCCGCTCCAGCCAACGGGCTGCCAGGACGGCCACAGCTGGAGGGCTGCCAGGACGGCCACAGCTGGAGCTCTGCGGGGAACGTGCTCCTTACAGCACAGGACCCCGCCCTCTCGGCAACTGAGTCCTGACCGCGATCCTGGGCCAGCCGCCCTCGCCCTCGTGGCTCACTCCCTGCGGTCAGCCCAAACCACCTTCCCATCAGCCCGGTCTGCAGAAGGGTGACTATGGGACGCCCAGCTTTGCCCGCACGTGCCTACTACCCATGCCATTCCTTTAGGGTCACACGCCACCACCTCAACCCTGGCCTTCCGTGGCCAGCCTAGCTGCTACCTCTGACCTGGAACCCGGCCCTCCCCCACTGCCTGTCCCCTCACCTGTGCCCACTGTCTCCTGGGCAAGAACAAGGTCTGGCTAGGAGTGGTTGCCCAACCTGACTGCCCAGACGGGCGGCACCTGGCCCTGAGCAGCTGCCACCCCACCTGGCTCAGCGTGACCCCACGGCTCTAGCTCCCAAGGGGTCAGATCAGACTTCTGAGAGAGGGTACTGCTTTCACAACCTAGGTCCAGGGCGAGGGGCTGCCTGAACCCCAAAAAAGAACTCGGAAGCCACGCCCATGAGAATTGCCATTTATTCCTGGAGTTGCCAAAATCATCACCAAGGATTCACCAAGGGCGCAAGGGGCGAAGGAGGCTCAAACACTGATTGAGGGCCAGTCAGGAGTGGGAAGAGGGGGGCGGGTCGCAGCTGTCCCTCCCTGTCTCATGCCACGGGATGCACAAGTCCTACTCTGGCCGGCACCCTGCGCATCCCCCACATCCAGTGTCTCCTGGGGAGGTGGGGAGAGGTGTAGTGTGAGTGGCCCCAGGGGGGAGGGTGCTGGGGTCCGCTTCACATGCACTCACAACACTGGTGTCCAGGGGGCAGAGGAGAGCTGTTCCAGGCCACGCCCCTCCAGCCCTGGCTTAGAGGAGGAAGGGATTAGTGTTGGGGGCCGGGGGGCCCGAGGGCATCATGGGGGGCAGGCCTGGGCCCCCACCCAGGGGAGAGATGTATGTAGGTGGCGCCCCCGGGCCTGGGGGCCCAGGGCTGAGCCGGAGCTGGTTCAGGGTAAGCGTCGCTGGGTGCGCTGGCTGGAAGGGGTTGGTGACAGAGGGACCTGTGGCTGAGGCTCCTGCAAGAAAAAACACGAATTTGAGTCCCTCTTTTTCAGGGCTGTGTAGTATTCTACGGTGAGAATGTACCATCAGTTAGGGGACTGGCACTTGGGCTGCTTCCAGATCCGGACAATTGTAAATGACACTGCAGTGAACACAGGCTTGAGCTTTCTGTCCAATCCCTGTCTGGGTTTCTTCAGATAAACTCCCACAAGTGGGATCCCTGCATCCTAAGTCCCAGCTTTAATTTTTTGATCTAACTCCATACCACTTTCCATAATGTCTGCAACAGAGGTGGGGGCTGGGGGAATAAGGATTTAGCAAAACTCACGGAGGGGGAGGTAAAAGAGGGTCAAGGGGGAATCAATGGTGACAATTAAGACTTGATTTGGGGTGAGCACACAATGTCGTGCACAGGTGATATATTACAGAATTGTGCAACTGAGACACCTATGTAATGTTATTAACCAACGCTACCCCACCAAATGCAATCAAAAAAGAGAAGGGAGAGAGAGACAGAGACAGAGACAGAGGCACAGGGCTGGCAGGGGGAGCAGCACTCCGGAGGCCACACTTACCGCTCGGCAGGAACGGGTTGGAGGCCTTGGCTCCTGGCAGTGTGGGGCCCGGCCGAGTGACCAGTGAGTCCAGGTCTACGAGGGCTGCATTGGGCCCCAAGAAGGACTCCGGTGTCTTCCGTGTGGGCGGCGTGGGAGTCGGGGTGGCTGCGGGCGGGGGGCTCCCCATAGCCTCAGCCAGAGAGCCCCCGACGCCACTCATGTTGAAGGCCCCGGGGCTGGGGGGAGGCCCCTCCCCAGTGAGCAGCTGCAGCTCCCCTGCAAGGAGCAGAGGGGCTCAGGGCGGAGGGGCCGAGCCTGGGGCCACAGCCAGGAGGGTCTGAGGCCAAGGGGCCATGGCGGGAGGAACACCATGCGACAACCTCTGGAGCAGCAACCTCTGTGAGCTGGGTCTCGCCTCCCCAGCTCACAGACCAAATAAGATTGCACTGGGGGGGGGGCATGTGGGGACAGATAGGGGGACCAGCAGCCATTCTGGGGCTAAATGATGTCAGTTGGAGCTCTAACTTTTTTTTAGATAGTTGATTTAGGGATCCTAACATTAAAAAAACATGCACACAGTAGAGCGTCAGCCCAGCGTGTGGAAGTCCCGGGTTCGATTCCCGGCCAGGGCACACAGAAGCGCCCATCTGCTTCTCCACCCCTCCCCCTCTCCTTCCTCTCTGTCTCTCTCTTCCCCTCCCGCAGCCAAGGCTCCACTGGAGCAAAGTTGGCTGAGGCGCTGAGAATGGCTCCATAGCCTCTGCCTCAGGCGCTAGAATAGCTCCCGTTGCAACAGAGCAACAGCCCAGATGGGCAGAACATCATCCCCTCGTGGGCATGCCAGGTGGATCCCGGTTGGGCGCATGCGGGAGTCTGTCTGACTGCCTCCCCACTTCTAACTTCAGATAAAAAAAATACACACACAAAAAAGCACAAATTGTTATGAACCAAAGGCCCGGGAGAATGAGACTGAAGGCTGGGTAGGGATCTAAGGGAATCCCAGAGGAGAGGCGAAAGGGCGGGTGCCCCACCTCTCCCTGCAGGCCCTGTCAGCCCCAGGGATTACTACTTCTGTAAAAGTCCACCTCACTGGAATAGACAAAAAATACGAGACAGAAGAGGTGATCACCACTGGTGGGAAAATGGACACCCAACATCTCCTGGTAAGATGCTCCAGTGAGCCTGACTGCTGGTGGTGCAGTGGACAGAGTGTTGACCTGGGATAAAACCCAGGACCCAAGTTCGAAACCCCAAGGTCACCACATTGAGCCCAAGGTCGCTAGCTTGAGCAAGGGGTCACTCACTCTGCTGTAGCCCCCCGGTCAAGGCACATATGAGAAAGCAATCAATGAACAACTAAGAAGCCACAACTATGAGTTGATGCTTCTCATCTCTCTCCTTTTTTGTCTCTCTCACTTAAAAAAAATAAAATTAAAGACAGGTTTGGATGAGAACCCCCATCATGGCAGAGACAAACCGAAACCAAAGATCACCCACCAGACAGGAGCCTACCGCCCACCAGGAAGCAAGCAAGTGCTTACCGCCCTGGGAGAAGGGACATGTGTAAGTGCACAGCCCCAACCCCGACATTGGGAGACACACACACACACCGAAGCATCTGAGGCTTCTACAACACACTCATGAACATTCCAGGGACCAGGGGGTTCAGAGGCCAGAGGTCAGCATTTGGGAAAGCCTGAAAAACTTCTTTACTGTATGTACTTTTGCAACTTTCCTCTAAGTCTGAAATTACTTCAAAACAAAATTAAAATTTCTTTTTAAAAATAGAGCAAGGATAACCAATTACACCTCATTAAAGCTAAGTATTTTGTTTTTAAAAACGGGCGCTGAGCCTGAACCGAGACTGCTATACTCATCCTGCTGACCTCGGACCCCGGTGGGGCGGGCATCCAGGGGGTACAGCGAGCCTGGGTGGGCAGGCACCTACCTGTGCTGCTCCCTGAGGCCGACAGGGCTGTGCGCAGCCGGTCAAAGTCAGAGAATTCATCAGGCTCAGTGTCAAAGCCCCCGACCACTGTGGGGGCAGGATGTCCACTCAGCTCCCCCAGAGGCAGCCCCCCGCCCCGCCCTCCTCGGGAACCAGGGCACTGGGCCCTTCACTCTGTGCTCCAGCCAGTACCTGCAGTGCCATTGGTGCTGGGCTTGGCTGGTGACCCCCCCCAGGGGTCCGAGAAGGCTGGGGCTGGAGCCCAAGGATCAGGGGCTGGGGGCCCACCAGCTCGGGCCCGACCTGAACAAGAAAGGAGGTAATGAGCCAGGCGGCCACCTGTGGCCACCCCCAAGCACAAGCTCCTCCGGGTCCTCTCCCCTCCTGACCCCTCCACCCCCAGACCGTCCCCCACCCCCTCCGGGTCACACCCTCCCCCACCTGTCTCAGTCACACTGTCCCGCCAGGATGACAGCCTCACCGACAAGTCCCCAGACCAGCCCACCCCTCCCCGCTCCCCTAGACTGTCTCGTGCGTCCCTTCCTCCGTGGGGCCCCTGGCTGTGCCCAGGACTGCACCCTGGACCTGGGGGCTGGCACTCACCCTCCGAGCTCCCCCAGGGGTCGGGTGTGGGCCCCTCTCCAGCGGCAGCGGCTTGGCTCCCACCCCAAGGGTCCACCGGGGGACCCACAGGGGCAGCAGGCCTCCAGGGGTCCCCAGAGGCCGGGCTCGGGGCCGGACCGCCCCAGGGGTCAGCAGCAGGAGGCCCCCCCCAAGGGTCCGAGGTGGGGTTGGCGGTGGGGATGGCAGCGGCCACGGGCGCTGGACCCCCCCAGGGGTCTGAGGCCGTCGTAGGCGCCGGAGCCGTGAACACGTCGGCAAGATCCATGAGGGACGACTGCAGAGAAAGGGTGAGAGGTGAGTAGACAGGGGACCAGGGAGGACAGCGGGGGGCGGGGCGGGGGAGCAGGCGCAGGAGCCCGGGCAGTGGCTGGGTGTGCAGAGATAGGAACGTGGCCCGCGCGGAGAGCCCGGTGCCCAAGCCCAGCAGTGGCCCTCCCACACCCCGCCCGTCCCACCCACCCTTGAACAAGAGAGGACAGAGGCCCAAGACGCCATGCACAGCTGTCCCCACACCCTCCAACAGCCCAACTGACGAGCACGCCTAGCCTCCGAAACAGGTCGGCATGAGCACCCACGGCCGGGGCCCACTACAAGCTCAACACCGTCCAGTCCAGACCTCCATAGCTGCACATGCGCACAACTGCACGCTACACACCTCCCCGGGCTGCACACGCGCACAACCACGCGCTATGCACCTCCCCGGGCTGCACATGCGTACGACCACGCGCTACACACCTCCCCGGGCTGCACACATGCGCACGACCACGCGCTACGCACCTACCAGGGTTGCACATGCGCACGACCTCGCGCTACACACCTCCCCGGGTTGCACATGCGCGTGACCTCGCGTTACACACCTCCCCGGGCTGCACATGCGTACAACCACGCGCTATACACCTACCAGGGCTGCACATGCGTACAACCACGCGCTATACACCTACCAGGGCTGCACATGCGCACGACCTCGCGCTACACACCTCCCCGGGCTGCACATGCGTACAACCACGCGCTATACACCTACCAGGGCTGCACATGCGCACGACCTCGCGCTACACACCTCCCTGGGCTGCACATGCGTACAACACGCTACACATCTACCAGGACTGCACATGCGCGTGACCTCGCGTTACACACCTCCCCGGGCTGCACATGCGTACAACCACACGCTACACACCTACCAGGGCTGCACATGCGCATCACCGCACGCCCCCCCCCCATCTCCCAGGATTGCACATGCGTACAACCACGCGCTCCCACATCTCCCAGGACTGCGCATGCGCATCACCGCACGCCCCCCACATCTCCCAGGGCTGCACACGCTCTACCACACCTTCCAGAACTGCATACGCACCCATACACACTGCCCTGTGCCCTGTGCGGACCCAGGTGACCAGATCCCCCTCTCTGTAGAGGTAAACCACTCCAACCCTCAGGACGGGAGGAGCCGCAGAAAGGACCAACACATCGAGGCCCCGCAGCCCCCGGTTCTTGAGCTTCCAGATCCTTGTTCAAGCCCATCGGGCACAGGGGCCGTGAACCCCCTGCCACCCCCACTGGGAGGGGGCCCAGTTCCCACCCCGAAAACGTGGACCAGCCTTGTGATGCGCGGCCACGGCCCGGGAGTCCCGCCGCGCTGTGAAGACACCTAGGACAGTGCAGCGGCCAGGGCGAGGAGGCCGGAGGAGGGGCCGAAGGAGCAGGCCCGCGTGGACAGGCCGGGCGGGTGGCGCGCCCGCACCCACCTCCTCCTGGCCGCCAGTCTCGCGCTTGCTCTCCTCGATGGCCATCTGCAGCCGCAAGTCGTCCCCGCGCCGGATTCGCTCCTCCTGTTTGGGCCGCGAAGGCGGGCGGCAGAGGAGGGTCAGAGTCTCAGTGACCACACGGCCCGAGAACCCTCTCCCCCCCCCCAGACAAAGGCAACTGAAAATTAAAATGGGACACGGACGATGTGTGAGATGGGGTGGGACGCAGGCCGCAGGCCACAGGCCATAGGCTGGGGTGAGGGGTGGAGAGGACGAGGACGCGAAGCAGGGTACTGCACCGGTGGGGCTGTCAGGGCCCCGGCCTCCGTCGGGGGGAGGGCAGCCCTGGCGACCGGGGGAGGTGACCTGGCAGCATGGCGTCCTCTGGGGGGCCGTCTTCACAAGGCCGACAGCCACAAATGCTACAGCATGAGCGTGTGTCCACGAGGGATAGGCCGGTGTGGGTGGAGGGGGCAGGGGGGGAGCTTCAAGAAGAGTCAGGGAGGCGGGGGTCCTGGTGAGGGTGTCGGCGCCTGAAGGGCGGGGGGAGACTGCTCTGACCTTATCGTGCTCCTCACGGCTCAAACTAAGGGCCAGCTGGAGCTGGACGTCATCCTCAGGGCCGCAAGACGGGGGCTGGGGGAGAGAGAGTGTGAGGGGGCGGGGTGGGGGGGCCCGAGAGAGGGAGAGAGAGAGAGAGAGAGAGAGAGAGAGGAGAAAGGGAGAGAGGGAGGGGAAGGAGGAGAGAGGGAGAAAGGAATAGGAAGAGAGAGAGAGAGACACGAGGGGAGGGGGTGGCAGAGACACAGCAAGAGAAACAGCGACATAGACTGAAAGAGCCAGGGTCAGACAAAGCCAAGGACAGGGAAACGTTTGGTCCCCAAACAGGTGAGGGGTGGACAGAGATGCACAGGGCAGACGAGCACCCAGGGACAGGACGGGGTAGAGGCAGGCGACAGGGCCTGCTGCGAGCAGAGGGAGACAGAGACAGAGCAGGCCTCCGAGGGAGAGGGGCGGGCGCAGGCCGAGGGCAAGGCATGGAAATGGAATGGCAGAACAGAAGTCAAACCCGGCGCGCTCCCACCAGGCCGGTACCTGGTCGGCCTCTTCCTTGCTCATGGCCAAGGCCAGCTGGAGCTGCAGCTCCTCCTCCCCGCTGCTCTGGGGCCACGCCTGCTCCGCCTCGGCCGGGGGCCCTGAGCCCACCGCTGCTGCCGAGGACGCTGGGTGAGGGGAGGCCGGTGAGACGCACAGAAGACCAGGGAGCCCTGGCTGCCCCCAAGACCCCATCGGACCCAGAAACAGGTTCCCCAGGAGTGGGGGAGAGGACTGTGGGAAGCCCCGACCCTGTGACCTGGGTGGGTTCCTGCATCACTGGGGCCCAGCTGCAGGGCAGAAAGCCCCCAGCAGGCCCCGGGTGTGGAGACTGGGCCAGCAGACCACTACAATCCTTGCCACTTCCATGGGCCTTCGGGGAGGCACAACACCTGTGTTCTGCCCCATCTCCCAGGCGCACCCACCCCATCCCATCCTGGGTGGCCAGCCAGCACGGAGACAGCGCATTGCCCTGGATGGGCATGCCCGGCATGCTGCCTTGTACCTCTGACCCAAACACCAGTCACCAAACTCAGCCTCTCTCACCAGCAGCTTCGTAAAATTTAATGGCAGACACCGCCACCCCCGCTGCCCCATGTGCCAGGGGGCCGTCCCTGACCGCGGGGAGCCCTTGCAGAGGGACTGCGGGCACACCCGGTGAGCCACTCCAGGGCCCAAACCAAGGGCGTGCATCACAGAGGGGGAACAAATGGAGCCTGTGCCCAGGTGCGGAGGGCAGGGCACGAGGTAGAGGGAACGGGGAGCTGGGCCCAGGGCCTCACCGGTGGCCGTCTGCGCCAGCTTCTCCTTGGTTTTGAGCGCGTGGGCGCGCTCCTCCCGCAGTCGGTCATCGTCGCGCAGCAGGGCCACCAGCTGCTTGGCCTTCTCGCGCACGTTCACGCCCTGGTCCTTGCCATCGCGGTCTACATACTGGAAGTCCTTCAGCGTCTGTACAGCGTACATGTTCTCCTTGCACTGCTGCGAAACGCGCTCCGAGCCCGTCTTGATGAGGTATTCCATCAGCGTCATGGCCTGTGTGTGGTGTCGGGGGGTGCTGGTCACTCATGCTCAAGCCAGCACCAGCCACGTGGCCTGCCCACACAAGGTGGCATGGACGCACACCCCACCAGAGGCACCCTAAGTGTGTATCCCAAATGCACACAGCGCCAAGGGGCACCATGTGTGACCCCCACTGGCAGGCGTGGGACAGGCAGCTTCACACAGAAGCAGGCGTGTTGGCCAGTGCCCAGGGGATCCAGGGTTTCTGCCCGAGGACAGCTGACCAGCACTGTGAATGCAGTCAGTGCCCCTGCCCCCAAACTCCAGACTTCAGGAGGGTCAACAGCTTGGCCTTCAAGCTCCATGGGCCTCCATAAAAGGACCAGAAAGGGGACAGGGCAGCTGCACTCACCCAAGCCCTGGGCACCGCATGGCACAGAGCCAGCCTTTCAATGAAACACAGATCTATTAGAGCGCAGCAGAAACCGACTAGCGCCCCAGCCCGCAGTCTAGCACCCCTGTCTGTCCCTGCATCTGTCCCTGCACCAGCCTGCCTCTATCCCGCATGGGGTGGGCTAAAACAGCCATCACTGCAAATGAGGAACTTCGCACCAATGGGCTAAGGGGGACATTGGGGCTCTCTGGGCACAAGCACAAGAGGACAGGGCAAAGCAACAACAGCTTTTGGTGCTTTCTGCATTTTATGATGTGACAACAGTCTTTTCAACAAGTTACAATTTAGTGGGATGGAGTGGAATTGGGGAACCAGGCACAGCCTTTGTAGTCCCAAAGCCCAGTGGTTTTTGGGGGAGGGACTGCGCACAAGGAGGTGGCCCCTTCCAGCCTCTGGAAGGCTGTGGCCACCAGCCTTGGGAAGAGGGCGCCCCTTAGATTCTGCAGATAACACGGACTTCCCAGAGCCTCAGAAACTGGCCCAGGAAACAGCGGAGGGAGGGAGGGAGGGCGGGAGGGAGGGGCGGCACTTGGGGCAAGCCCTAGGAATGGCTGTGAGGTCTCCCAGGGAGCCCCGCTTGGGGTCACTAACATGTCCCCCATCCTCAGGGGGCTGGCGCTGGCCCTGGACCCTGGCCTGGCTTCCCAAAGGTATGTCCGCACTATTTGCCTCCGTAATCAGAGGTTAGTCTTTAACTGGCCATAAGGGCATCTGAAGGTTGGAGGAGAAAGGACAAAGTCACACCCACACAGGGAGCAGGCACCAGAACACCTGGCCAGCCCTGCTCCACACTACGTGTAACACCCTCCCACCCCGCCGGGGCGAAGGGCACACTAGTCACGTGATGTGGGACCGGCAGGCACCAGATCAACAGCCCCATCCCGGTCCGGTCCAGGTCGGGCCCTGTGCCAAAAGAATCCTGAAAGTTTTCCCGAATGTCAGAGCTCTTGGAACTTTGGCATTGCAGTAAAAAAGGGCAGTGAACTCAGAAGTAACCCAAACGCCCAGCACGGGTAAACCGCCACAGGGTCATGCGAACGGCCGCCTAGGGGTGGCGGCCGTCCTGGACATGATGGGGCACAAAGGGAACGGAGCTCTAGAACTATCTCAGCTGACGGAAGGCAGGGCGAACACCAGCGGGAGTGAATCGGGTTGCGCATGCGCAACCCACCGATGCAGGCCGCAAGGGAAAACAGAGCACGCGTTTTAAAAGCGGGCAGCTAGATAACCCAGCGGTCTCCGTGCACTCTGAAGGTAACCCAGGACACCAGAGTGTGAGGGTTACTTTAAAAAGCCTGCTGTGAGGGGCCACGTGGGGAGCATGCTGGTTTCTTGGATGCAGGGTCCTGCCCTGACCACTTGACCCTACCCCACCGAACAGACACAACCCAGATGCAGGGGCCTGGCCGCTGGCTGATAAAGCTTTATTGACAGAAAATAGGGGCTCGAGTTGGCCTGTGGGCTGTGATTTGTGGCCCAGAGTCCACATTCCTGGGACCAGGCAGGTGACACAGCTAAGTCAAGGGGAGCTCTGGGGTTCCCCTCCCACTGTCACTGCATGCTGGGGACCCAGAGCATCTTTGTGCCTCAGTTTCCCCTCCTGGAAAACAGAGACGGGAAAAGGACCTCCCCTGTTCTCCGCCCACACCGCTGTTTCCCCAGACGCTGCTCAGGAAGAATCTGCCGTCCTGGCCCCTCGAGATTCTCTGCCCCTCACACATCTGTCCCCACACCCCACCCAGCTCCTCCCCAGGAGTAGCCCTCCGGGCCCCATCCCTCTCCATCACCTGCATGCCAAGGCTCGCCCGAAAGTGATCAAACAACTGACTCAACAGTGAGTCAACTGACTTGCTGACCCCATCGGGGTTTGCCAGGGTGGGCCGGGAGCACAGCCACGGCAAATAGGCCTCAGGTCCCTGCCCTGACCATGAGTGGTATGAGCCCTCCAGGCCTCTGTCTGATCTCAGGGACACGGAAGCCAGCCCAGCCTCTACAGGATAGAGAGCCCAGCAGGTGCAGGCCCCTGGCCACATCCAGGAGGCCGGGGCTCACCCGTACTGTTCACCAGCACACACGGAGCAGGCCCACAACCCGCAGTTCCTGTGGAAATGTCAGCCAAAAGCCCCACCAACAGTCCTAGGCAGGATCTACACAGGAGAAAGGTCCAGGCACAAGCTTGAGGACACAGCACCCGGAATGGGCTGGGCCACCCACCCCCGGTCCTGCCTTTGGCCACTTCCTTATGGCAGAAAGGGGGAGGGGGAAGGGGACCCCAGGCACCCAGAGCAACAAATGGGAGCCCAGCGCAAAGCACTGTCGGCAAATGCTGCATTCCCTGTGTCCGAAGCCTGCAGTCCGTCTGTCCGTCTGGTCACTAGATGAGGGTGTGTGCATGTACCCCTGGGCACCAGCCAGCGACCCCCTTCTGTGGGCCATACTTATCAAAACGACACATACATGTGTCCTGTGACCCAGAAATTCCACTCCCCGAAAATGGCCAACATACAAGGTCAATCCTCGGCAGTAGTGTTAATAACAGCCAGTCGCAACAATTACGACCAACCCATCCTGTAAGTGGTTCCACACTCATTTAAAAAAAATAAAAATGCCAAATCTTTTACGTCCTGACTTTAACATATCGACTCCGGGAATCTATAAAAGAGAGAAATATTTGAGTCTGCAATTCCTGTCATTTTAGGACACGTATGTGCATGTTCTGTAGGACACATGGGAACGCGGAACACGGACAACATTTACCATATATTGACCCTGTTCCAGAACTACTAATAAATGGATTCCACATTATCTGTTTGTTTTTAAAAATACCTTTGGAATTTGGTTTCATTTTTCTATTTAAACGTGGTGTGCAGCCTGACCTGTGGTGGCGAAGTGGATAGAGCATCGACCTGGAACGCTGCTGAGGTCACTGGTTCGGAACCTGGGCTTGCCTGGTCAAGGCACATATGGGAGTTGATGCTTCCTCCTCCCTTCCCCCTTCTCTCTCCCCTCTCTCTAAAAGTCAATTAACAAAATCTAAAATAATTATTATAAAACCGGTGGGTGTGTAAATGACGTACAATGGAAGTTGCCATCTCTCACACAGCTCTGAGTTCCAACAACAGCACACGGTCACATAAACACCTGCAACCGAGGGCCGTGACCCCACATGCGCCCGGGGGGCTGCCCATCTGCTTAGACCTACACAGACAGACAGACAAACGGCCCTGGAGGAAATCAAGGCTTCCAAGGCGGCTGTCCCGGACCAAGGGACCAACCCTGTGCACCTGCTGAGGCCTTTGTGGGTACGTGACTCCCTGGAAATGGGCCACTTCTTCACAAATAAGTTTCAAGTCATCAGGATCAAAACCCTAAAGCATTTCCACATATGGCCACCGTTCAACGAGAGAGCGAGGTCATGGGAAGATGCAGAACTCTGGCTCCTCTGGAAGGCCAGAGAGGTCGGCCGCAGCCTGTCCCGAGCACCGGCCCCGCGTGCACCGGCTGTAGCCCCACGCCCACCCACAGGGGTCAGCGTGTGACGCCACGGCCCAGGAGACGCCCACCTTGTAGACGTGCCGCCAGTTCTTGCCGTGGTCATTGAGACGCTTCCAGATCATGCTCATGATCTCCGAGAAGGCCACCACATTGTAGGTGAGGTCGGCAATCTCGGACATGAGGGAGCTGGAAGGGCCCCAGGGGTCATTGCTGGTGGCCTCGCGGACCTTGATCTCGGCCTCCGAGTAGTTGTGGACGATGTTTTTCATCTGGCGCCGCAGCGACGAGGTGGACATGGTGGCCGGTGGCGGTGCAGGGAGCGGACCTCCTGATAGCAGACGGAAGCGTGACCAGAGAAGGCAAGGGGGCGGCAGGAGTTGGCAAGTCACCACATCTGAGGAAAGGAGAGGGGAGGACCTCAGAAATGCATGTGGGACCCGGGCTGCCCAGCCTGAACCTATCCCACTCCCCTTGTGGGGGCCCCCCTGGCAGCAGCCAATTCAAGGACGTGGTCCTAACAGTGACCCAGAACATTCTGGCCCTTGTCACCCTCCATCTGAATCACCCCGTCTATTTCAGTTCCTCAAACGTGCCCAGCGCCTTCCTGCTCAGGGCCTTTGCTCAGCCAGGCAGTGTGTGCAGCGACTGATCCTGGCCCCAAGGACACACCCCAGCTCAGCACTTCCTGGCCTGGCTGGCTGGGTGAGCCAAGAACTCCTGCACCTCGGTGTCTTCCTCCATAAAAGGGGGCTCACTTCTCGTGTAACCCGGGAAACTGAGGACCAGGAAACAGGAAGCAGGCCATCAGCATGGGTGCTGTCATGAGCTGGTCGCCCGCATCCTGCTCTCTCTCCCTCAACCTGGTCACTAGGTCAACTCCCACTTGCCTCAAGGGTGCTGCTTAAACTTCCCAGATCTTAAAACAGCTGAGCACCAAGGTCGCAGTTCCAGGGTGGGTGAGGGCCCTCCCTCCTGAGTGACACCTTTGGCCTGGCAGTTCTATATTCACTTGTCTGACTCTGTGGCCCAGGCCAACCCACCAACCCCATGGGGGCAGAGACCGCGTCTGTCTGGACGACGTGGCTTTTCCCATCGGAGGCGCTGGCCCGGAAGGGCCTTTCAATGAACTGGAAGGAAGGGAAGGGGGAGGGCAGGAAACACCTCTGGAGTGGGGTGGAGGGAACAGAATCCACAGCAGACACAAGGACACACCAAGAGAGGAGGCAAGGAAGGGAGTCAAGATACAGGGTGGGGCGGCAGCAGCTTCAGAGAAAAGAGATAAGGAGAGGAACAGCACAGCCATGGGTTGCGTCCCAGATGCCTGCCGGCCAGGCGTGGGCTATCTCACGGAACACTGTGGGGTGGTCTGCGTCCTTCGCGCACATGCCTTGGGCCTGCAGAGGTGAAGTGTTTCAGCCAAGGTCATCTGCTAGGCCTGGCAGCACAGCACAGACTCCAAAACTTTTTTTTTTCTCATTGATGAGAGAAAGAGAGAGAGAGAGGAGGGAGAGGGGAAATGGGGGGAGTGGTGGAGAGCGAGAGGAAAGCATCCACTGGTTCCACTTAGTCGTGCACTGACTGCTTCTCATTTGTGCCCTGACTGGGGATAAAACCTGCAAGTGCGACCTTGGCGCAGCGGGACAATGTGCTATCCACGGAGCCACCTAGCCGGGGCCCAAAACTTATATTTTGTGTGTGTGTGTGTGACAGAGACAAAGAGACAGACAGGAAGGGAGAGATGAGAAGCATCAATTCTTTGTTGCGGCACCTTAGTTGTTCATTGCTTTCTCATTTGTGCCTTGATGGGGGGGGGGGGGCTACAGCAGAGCGAGTGACCCCTTGCTCAAGCCAGTGACCTTGGGCTCAAGCTGGTGAGCCATGCTCAAGTTGGCGACTTCGGGGTTTCAAACCTGGGTCCTCTGTGTCCCAGTCCGACGCTCTACCCACTGTGCCACCGCCTGATCATGCCAAAATTTATACTTTTTACATGGAGATGAAGGTAAGGGCAAACAATTGGGAGAGCGACAACAATCAGGCCGATGGTGATAACCCCAGCAAGAACTCACCAATCCTGCCCCTTCGCCCCTGAGTGTTAGACACATATTCACTCAATCCTCACAAGTCTGCGACTCACAGGCACCTCCGGAGGCAGGAAACCGAGGCACAGGGAGGTTGACTTCCCAGCCCCAGGGGACACAGGTGTCGGCCAGAAGCAGCCTGCATCCAGAGCAAGCTGAGCACCATCATCCATGGCCTCTCCAGGCCACCACGCCCAAAGACATCTGCAGAGCCCTCCCACAACCTGAGGCCATGACCTGAGGCCCAAGCACTTGGGGAAGTAGGTCAACAGTTGAAGAGAGATGACCACAGTGCTACGACCAGACACACCTGGATAAGAGATGATGGGAGAAAACAGAGGAAAGAGAATGAGAGAGGGGGGCACAGAGAGCACATGGGTAGGGGAGAGCTACCCAGAGATGCAGTGACACCCAGAGAGACAAACCCAGACACAGGTACAGAACCCGAGGGGAGGCTGGAGGACAGAGAAAAGTAAAAGGACATAAAAAGAGGCTGGGACTGAGAAATGTGAGCCAAGAGACATGGAATAGAATATAGAAAGAAGAAAAAAAAAAGGAAATGTGGGTGCAAATCCCGGACATCAGCCTCTGACAGCAACGTCCACTGAGAAGCGAAGGGAAGCGAGCACCCCTTCCTGGGAAGTTTGCTAAGGAAACAAGACCGGCACATAAGGTGCCTGGCGCCCTGCCCTACAGATAGTAGGCGCTCGGTAACGTTGGCTGCTATTATTCTTATTATCAGAGAAAAAGCCCAGGACGCTTGCACAAGACAAGACACACCATCTCCATCCTGTGTATTTGCATTCAAACGCGTTACACACACACACACACAGCTTCACGCATGAAACGAAGCTTTTCAAAAGACGTTAAAAGAACAATGACTCGAATAGAATAAAATAAAATAAAAAAAAGGATGATAGGAAGGCAGAAACATCGGTGAACGGTGGGAAAAGCAGGGCTGACGGTGGTTTAATTGAATGACACACTTGCCACATGCCCGACAGCGCCAGGGGCACGTCTGCAGCAGCGGCCCGTCCTTCAGAGTGCACCACGGCCCTGGGCGACCCTAGCAACAGGCGACGCGCCCCTGGTTGGTTGCTAGGCTGGGACGCAGCGATGGAGGGGGAGTTGAAAGAGGCGGCAGCAACGTAGCAGGCGGGCCGCGAGGATCGCGAAGCCCCGAGCTGCGTTCAGCAGCCAACTCTGAGGCCTGGAGGCGGATTGGAGCGCGGAGCTCCGCGGACAGGGGCGCCTGGGGGAGGGGGGCAGAGGGAACGCGGCAGACATGACGAGGTTGCAGAGAGGGGGAGGGAGGAGAGGAAGAGGGAGAGGGAGAGGGAGAGGAAGAGGGAGAGGGAGAGGGGGGGAGAGAGAGAGAACGCGCGCAAGCGCTGGCGAGCCGAGGCCGCGCACGCCCAGAGCGAGCCGCAATTATGTACCGTGGCCACCAGACACGAACAGACGGACCCACGGGGGCAGTGCTTTGTAAAAATAAGAAAAATAAGGGAAAAAATACACAGGGAAACAGACACGGGCGCGGGCCAGGCCGCGGCGCGGACAGACACGCCGGAGACGGAGAATCCCGTCAGCGCGGAGACACGAAGGCCGCGGAGGCGGCCGGGGGCCGGCACCAGTCCAGGCCCCGCTCACCTCGGCCCCGTCACGCCGGGCTCCGGGGGGTCATGGCGGGCTGCCCCTGGCCCCCGCTCGGCCTCGCTGTCGCGGGGGGCGCGCGCTGAGCCGCGGGCGGAAGACGCGAAGACCTGCTCGGGCGCAGGCGCGGACGAATGGAGGGCCGGCCGCACGACGACGGCCCCGCCGGCCCGACGCCCGGAGGGTAGGGGAGCGCGGAGAGCCGAGCGGGCAAAGGGGATCCACCAAGCGGACGGGAAGCAACCGAAAGAGGCGACGGACCGGAAGCGGAAGCAGCAGCAGGCCCCGCCCGCCCCCCCACTCGCCGGCGTAGCAGCTCCGCCCCGGCGTATCGTCACTTCCGGCGCGCCGGGCTCAGGGGCTAAGTGCTACCCGTTACCGCCGCACCACGGGACGCCGCCTTGTCCCGACCCCGAGGCCGGCACACCCTCCCCGCGGCTCCGCCCGATAGCCGGCCCGAGTACGCGGCGGCCAAGTCGAGTGGATGCTCCCCTCGAAGCGAGCCAAAGTGACCAGGGTGCCCGTGCCCACGCTAACCAGACTCCATGCAGTGGAGGCCACGGCCCGGGACCGTAGGGACACCCCGGGATTACACACACCAGAGAGCAGCTCCATAAAGTAAAATACAACAAAATGTTTAATGAGCAAATTCGTCTTAGCAAATATGAAACCGCCACAGAGAATAGAAGGGCAGGGCCATGGGGTCCGGGGAGACTAGAGGAGAGAACCAACTACGAAAAAAACCGGAGGGGTGGGGGGGGGGGGAAGAGAGGCCAAAGGGCGGGAGCTGCGGTCCCAGAATGGGCGAGAGGGCAGGCGAAGGGCGGGACAACAAAATTCAAAATAGTTTGGCCATAAAATATAAACACACTGTTTCTACGGGGAAGAAGGGGGGAGAAGAGGGAAGAAGGGGGAAATAAGGGAGGAGAGGCTGTTTGGGAGGGGCTGTGGGGTTCTACCCCGCCCTGATGTGCACCCCTCCCCATCCCAACCCCTCCCCTCTGTGTCTGTGGGTGCGTGTCAGTGTGTGCCGTGTGCACACTTCCCCAGTCCCCGCCCCGCCCCCCCCCTTAATTGCTGCCATTCCAGTTGCTGCCGGCTGTCATTCGGCTGTCACTCCTCTGCCCATCGTCTTCGGACAGGGGGGAAAGGGGGTGGGAGGGGGAGAAGCCCCCAGCCAGCCCAGCCCCCGCCCGCCCTCGCTGCCTCTACCAGAAGTCCCGGCGGTGGTAAGAGTCGGGGTCACAATACTTAGTGACAACCACTCTGTTGGCGAACTTGCGGCCTGTCAGACCCTGCATGGCTTTCTGGCAGTCGAACACAGAGGTGAACTCCACGAAGATCTGCAGAACAAGAAAAGAAAAGCAGGTTGTGAAAGCTGGGTGGCCTCCGCCTGAGGAGGCACTGGCTACCTCCTAGTGAACGGCAAGCATCCAATCCACCAAACCTGGAACGCCGAGACTGAGAAGAATGGAGAAAATAGGCACACTGCAGGTTTGGGGGCATTTACCCAAACGTCCTTCAGAACCCAAGGATCAAAGAGCAAGAGCACAGAGCCGAGGCTCAGAGGCATGGAGAGAAAGAGCAGAAGCCAGCTCTGGGGGTGAGAGGTCACTCGTGTTATCTCCTCTACACCAGGCAGGCACCAGCCACTCCAAGGGCCATGTTCTCCCCAGACAATGGATGAACTAAGGGAAGCTCAGAGATTAGGATTCTAATCCAGGCTGACACAGAAAAAAAACCAGACCTTGATCTATTCAAGTATCTACCTTGCTTGAATCACCAGTTTACAAAGTGGAGGGAAGGAGATACATGGGAATTCTAAAATGCTCTTATTGCTCCAACCACTAAAAAAGGCAAGGCCAGAGTGAGGTAGAACTGATTCATTATAACCAAGTTTAAACCAAGTTGCATGATTCCCGATTTAGAACCTGAAACAAACTGTAGAAGACATTTTGAGACAATCAAGAAAACCTTGCCCTGGCCAGTTGGCTCAGCGGTAGAGCGTCGGCCTAG
This sequence comes from Saccopteryx leptura, assembly GCF_036850995.1. Taxonomy (NCBI): domain Eukaryota; kingdom Metazoa; phylum Chordata; class Mammalia; order Chiroptera; family Emballonuridae; genus Saccopteryx; species Saccopteryx leptura. The sequence continues at coordinate 80,906,719 of NC_089505.1, read as the reverse complement.
CGTGCGGAGGACCCGGGTTCGATTCCCGGCCAGGGCACATAGGAGAAGCGCCCATTTGCTTCTCCACCCCTCTGCCGCGCCTTCCTCTCTTTCTCTCTCTTCCCCTCCCGCAGCCAAGGCTCCATTGGAGCAAAGATGGCCTGGGCGCTGGGGATGGCTCTGTGGCCTCTGCCCCAGCCCATAGAGTGGCTCTGGTCGCAACATGGCGACGCCCAGGATGGGCAGAGCATCGCCCCTGGTGGGCGTGCCGGGTGGATCCCGGTCGGGCGCATGCGGGAGTCTGTCTCTCCGTTTCCAGCTTCAGAAAAATACAAAAAAAAAAAAAAGAAAAGAAAACCTAGGCCCTGGCTGGTTGGCTCAGTGGTAGAGTGTCGGCCTGGCATGCAGAAATCCCGGGTTCGATTCCCGGCCAGGGCACATAGGAGAAGCGCCCATTTGCTTCTCCACCCCTCCCCCTCTCCTTCCTCTCTGTCTCTCTCTTCCCCTCCCGCCGCTGAGAGGATCCATTGGAGCAAAGATGGCCCGGGCACTGGGGATGGCTCCTTGGCCTCTGCCCCAGGCGCTAGAGTGGCTCTGGTCTCGACAGAGCGACGCCCCAGAGGGGCAGAGCATCGCCCCCTGGTGGGAAGAGCTTCGCCCCTGGTGGGCGTGCCGGGTGGATCCCGGTCGGGTGCATGCGGGAGTCTGACTGTCTCTCCCCATTTCCAGCTTCAGAAAAAAAAGAAAAAAAAAAAAAAGAAAACCTAAACGTGGACTGGGTAGGTACTAAGGATAATCATGTTAATAATGGTATTGTCCTTTCATTTAATAAAATCTTTAGACCTGCCAGTAGCTCAATGGATAGTGTATCAGCCCAGCATATGTATGTCCTGGGTTAGATTCCTGGTCAGGGCACACAGGAAAAGCAACCATCTGCTTCTTCCCTCCTTCCCCTTCTCTGCCTCTTCTTCCCTTCCGGCAGTCAGTGGCTCTACTGGTTTGAACATGGTGGGTGCTGAGAACAGGTCCATTAAAAATGCATTAACCTGGCCCTGGCCGGTTGGCTCAGCGGTAGAGCGTCGGCCTGGCGTGCGGGGAACCCGGGTTCGATTCCCAGCCAGGGCACATAGGAGAAGCGCCCATTTGCTTCTCCACCCCCCCCCCCTTCTTCTCTGTCTCTCTCTTCCCCTCCCGCAGCCAAGGCTCCATTGGAGCAAAGATGGCCCGGGCGCTGGGGATGGCTCCTTGGCCTCTGCCCCAGGCGCTAGAGTGGCTCTGGTTGCGGCAGAGCGACGCCCCGCAGGGGCAGAGCATCACCCGGTGGTGGGCGTGTTGGGTGGATCCCGGTCAGGCGCATGCGGGAGTCTGTCTGTCTCTCCCCGTTTCCAGCTTCGGAAAAATACAAAAAAAAAAAAAAAAAATGCATTAACCTCATGTGCTAAAAATAGCTCAGTACTAGAACATCGGTCCTAGACAGGGTTGTTGGGTGGATCCTGATCAGGGTGCATGCAGGAGTCTGCCTCACTATCTCCCTTCCTCTCACCTTAAAAAATTAAATTAAAAATCTTTATGTTTCAAGCAGTTCAGCATGACAAATGTAACAATGGAGATGTTTTCTGGTTGTCCACAGGAGGTGGAGGGCAGTGCTCCTCAAACCGAGTGGGCCGAGGCTGGGGATGAGGCTAAACATGCACAGCACAGACCCCAAAATAAGAGCTACCAGGTTCAAAATGACTGAAGTGTTTCAGGCGAAACACAGTCTACACACTTTTAAATTATTTCAGCAGAGAAAGGTGGTGGTATGGGAAGGTAATGTAGACTATAAACACCACCATACTGATAACCTGAAACTCCACATTCTGTACTGCTCTCTGTGCTACAACAGAACCTAAATACAGTTATTCTAGCACTATATACAGTTTCTCTCTACTTTTATGTATCTTTGAAAAAAAAGGAAATAGTTTAAAAACAAAATAGGCTGGAGAAAAATAAAAAGGCCGATCCCAGAGACCAGACAGGATCTTTCCTCCCATAAATATTTTCTCAGCCTCCATGTGGGCCAGGTGCCAGGCTCCTTTCTAGTGTCGACAACAGCACTGAACAAATCGGACTCTACTCCTTATGGTCCCAAAACACACCAAGGACACTCCTATCCCAGGGACTCTGTGCCTTGCCCAACCTGCCTGCGGGCCGCAACAGCAGGACATCTTCCGGCCTTAATGCCACCTCTCAACTGTGACCTTGCTGTCTTGAAAGTGGTACCTGGACCCGCTCCCTTCCCCAATACAGGTTAGCATGGGAATGAGACTACTCGGCCCACCCAAGCGCAGGGGAGGCACCCCCATGATCCGCTGGGCAAGGGAAAGGATGACACAAGTTGTGTATGTGCCATGCACACACCCGCCTCCCAGGGCGCGGTGCCAGCGGCGATGTGACTCAGTGGGCCGCAGGAACCTGAAACCTAACCCTGTGGCCCATGTCCTGTAGAGAAGAGGCTGCAGGAACTGCTCTAGTTCGAGGGTGACACAGGTGAGCTCAGCGGGGCTGCTCAGTAGAGCACCTGGCACCCACCCAGGAGGCGAAGCGGGTTTGTGGTCGCTGTGACTGTTTTTTTTAGCCCTTTCCCCAACTCCACAGACAAAGCCAAGCCACTCACATACAAGGCTACATAACAGCCAATTACTAGAATCCCATTCTGGGCCCTGGCAGGCGCTGAGTCCCGGAGAGCCAGAGCACTGGGGCGATGTGGGAGCGGAGAGGGTGGACACACCTTCCCGCAGCCAGGCACCTCGACGCCATCCACGGGCCGGGGGATCTCGATGGACTTGACCAGCCCATACTTGCTGCACTCGTCACGCACATCCTCCACGATCTCCTCGTATTCCTCATCGTCCAGCAGCTCCTCAGGCAGCACCATGTTCATCAGGCACAGCACCTCAGTCGGGTGACCGCCCATCTGCACCTGGGAGCTCATCAGGCCCGGCACTTGCAGGGTCACAGGGGTCTGGTTTATGGTGCTCTGTGGGGCAAGCACGCGGGGACATCACGGGGCCGCCCTCCCTCCAATGCTATTCCAGGAACACCAGGCCCAGCCCTTGACGCCTGGAGAAGCTGAGTGCAGAGCTGGGACAGACCCGTATCCCCCCCCCCCCCCGCCCCTTCCCACCCCCAAGTCCCCTGAGCCAATGGAAGGTGACGTGCCGGGGGGCTCACCAGCGTGGCATTCTTGGCGCCCACACTCGCCCTCTGCACCAGCAGCTTCTTGTCCCCCAGCTGCATCCCATTCAGCCCCGCGATGGCCTGTGTTTGGAGGACCAGGGGTGGGGAGGCGCAGGGAAGAGCCGCAGGTCAGGGCCGAAAGGCTGGACAAAGGGCCGAGAGCTGGGAAAGCCCCGGGCAGTGCCCCAAGGCAGTGGATCTCCTCCCACCCATCCTGAGGAGGGAGACCACGCAGGAGACAGCAGGGCAGGAGGTAAGGGTGGACTCAGCCAAGCCGGGGCCGGGCCTCACCTGGTCTGTGACGTTGATGTCCACGTACTCACAGAAGGCGTAGCCCTTGGAGAGCCCAGTGGCGCTGTCCTTGACTAGGTTGAAGGCCTTGAGAGGCCCGAACGATGTCAGTAGCTCTTTCACCTGTGAGGGCGGCCGCCATGCTATCAGGGTTTGTTTGGGCAAAGGCAGTGGTAGGGGTAGGGACAAGGGTAGGGGTAAGCAAGAGGCCTACCTGGTCATCGTTCAGGTAGTTGGGTAAGCCCCCAATGAACAGCTTGTGGGCAGAGTCCGGGACCACAGTGGACACAACTCCTGGGGGGAGAAGGAAGGAACCGACTTGGATACCCACCAAGACGTTGTCACCGAACCCTGAGGAAGTACACAAAGAGAGGCCTGCCTTCCTCCCGGCGCGGTGACCACCGACAGAGAAAGCACCATGGCTCCCAAGCCTGCCCTGCCTCCAAGGTTCCCTGTGCCTCGCTACAACAGACACCCAGACACCTGAAGCCAGGCAGTGAGAGTCCCACCCCGGGGCCATGAAGACCTGAGCTCACACCCCAACCCGAAGCCTGCAGCTATGCAGCCTCCCCTCCTGGTGCAGGGTCTCAAAGACTCACCCCTTTCTCCTCCAGCCTTTTCCTGGCCCCCGCTACTTCAGGGAGATCCCCAGGCAGGGGAGGCTCTCGGCCGACCCCTGACGCTCCTGTGTGCCACCATAGCCACCTAGCCCCAGCTGCTCTCTGGCCTCAGGCAAGTATGACACTGGAGCAGTTTGCTGTGTCCCTGGGGCCCAGGAGGGTCTGACACAGCAGGGTCACAAAGCTAGGTATACTTGGTGACACCATAAGTCCATCTTCCCCAATCCTGCCGTGTGCACTGAATTCATCTCAGAGACCAGGGCCAGCGGGCAGCTCAGCCCCATGTCCCACAATCCTCTCTGAACCAATCAACCCCGTTCCCGTGAGGGATGCAGCGCTCCCACACCCTGTACAGACAGATCCAAGGCCACCAGCCTGAGCTGCTCCTGTCCCTGCTTTCCTCCGCAGTCCTGTGCCCGCGGCCACCCTATCACCTGCCACTGGGGAGCTGAGCTGGGGTGGGGGACAGCTGACACGGAATCACCACAGCCCTAGGAGGCGCACACCACCCACCATGCTCCCCACCTCCCGGCCCACACTCATGTCACTGTACAGATGTGCTGCACCAAGTCAGCCACTCCAAGCACCACAGCCATAGCCCATCAACCACGAGACCTGCCTGTCCAAGGGGAGGAGCAGCAGCATCCTAGGAGCAGGTGCCCCAGACCCAGGAGTCCCCACGGGCCAGGCAGCTGAGTCAGTCTATGTGTCAACGCTCTCCAAAGCCCACCCACCCTCTGACAGAGATACACTGAGGCACGCAAAGGCCTTGCCAGCCTGAGGTCACACAGGCAGGAAAACGTGGCCTCCAGGACGCCGTCACCCGACTCCACTCCACAGCAAACTAGGAGGCTTACAGGGGGTGTCACCATCCTGACAGCAGACGAGAACATGGGCAGAGACAACGTCAGCCAGCAGGGCAGCGGCAGAGCTGGGTAAAACGTAGCCACTGGGCCCGCTGTACCAGGCACCCCAGGGTAACGAGGGTGCTGAGAGCACCCAGGTCAGGCTCCATGGGGGCAGGCTAGGGGTGCGACACTTAAGCAAGGTTCTCCTGTGGGGAGAACGCGGGCACCTGTCCCAGAGGGCACATGGGGGAGACGGGACCTGCTCAGTGCCCTTCACACGGGGCCCAGAGGACCGGCCCTGGGAGGCCCCACCATGGACTCGGCTCCGAAGCAGAAGAAGAATGGTCCTCAGGTCCCACGAGTAGGCAAGGGCGCTGCCTCCTGGGAACTCAGATCGTCTCAGCACACAAGGTCAATGCACCGCCGACACAGGACACAACCTGACTTAAGCCCACACGCAAATCTGGCTCTACCTGCTCCCGGTTCCCATCTCGTCTTACAGACGCCACACAGGTCCTACCAGCACTGGACAGCGGGCCCAACTCAGTGGGGACGCACTTTAGGTATCACCACCCTGATGCCATGCATCTCCAGCTTCTGGTCCGTGTTCTCCTGCCAAGGGTAAAGAAGCTGCCTTCCAGGTTCCAGGGGTTTTCCCAATCTAGAACGACTGCTAAATTTTACAAAATGCTGCCTGTCCAAAAGATGGCGCAGTGAATAGAGTGTCGGACTGGGACACAGAGGACCCACATTTGAAACCCGGAGGTCACCAGCTTGAGCGTGGGCTCATCTGGTTTGAGCAAGGCTCTCCAGCTTGAAGTCAAGGTCACTGGCTTGAAGCCCAAGGTCTCTGGCTTGAGCAAGGGGTCACTCGCTCTGCTGTAGCCCCCGGTCAAGGCACATATGAGAAAGCAATCAATGAATAGCTAAAGTGCTGCAACGAAGAATTGATGCTTCTCATCTCTCCCCCTTCCTGCCTGTCTGTCCCTCTCTGTCCCACACAAAAAAATCACTTCCTGCCAGTTCCCAGAACAGAAGGGGCCTGCGGTGTGAATGCTCAAACTGCCCAAAGAGAGATGAGTGAACGAGCTTTATGCCGCTCAAGTTCAGTGATGGCCACCTCAAGGCAAGAGCCCACGACCAAGAGAAGACAACCTAATGCACCTGTCCCGTGTCTAGGACGTCTCCGTGCGCACCAGACAAGGGCCACAGGCAAGAGGCAGTGCAGTGGCCCTGGCCGGTTGGCTCAGCGGTAGAGCGTCGGCCTGGCGTGCGGGGGACCCGGGTTCGATTCCCAGCCAGGGCACATAGGAGAAGCGCCCATTTGCTTCTCCACCCCCCCCCCCCTCCTTCCTCTCTGTCTTTCTCTTCCCCTCCCGCAGCCAAGGCTCCATTGGAGCAAAGATGGCCCGGGCGCTGGGGATGGCTCCTTGGCCTCTGCCCCAGGCACTAGAGTGGCTCTGGTCGCGGCAGAGCGACGCCCCGGAGAGGCAGAGCATCGCCCCTGGTGGGCGTGCCAGGTGGATCCCGGTCAGGCGCATGTGGGAGTCTGTCTGACTGTCTCTCCCCGTTTCCAGCTTCAGGAAAAAAAAAAAAAAAAAAGAGGCAGTGCAGAGAAACGGCAGAGCAAACAAGCCTAGCCACCTTACCCCAGACCAGGTCAGTGCGCCCATGCCTCCCCTCCTCCTGTCAGAAGGGGCCACAGTATCCACCACAGTGAGGACAAGCGGTCAACGTTTCCACTTGTGGGCCGAGGGTATCTGTCACCACTCCATTTGGCCATTGCTGCACAAGAGCAGCATGGGCACTAAGGAAGCACAGCTGTTTGCCAGTCTTTATAAAGCAGGCAGATCCACGTTGGCCCCAGACTGTCACCTGCCATCTCTCATACTGTATGACTGTCACACACATCTCCAGGTCATTCAGAGCACACCTGATGATGCAGGACAGCACCTGACAAAGTGACATAGGTGGGGGTGGGGTTGAGGGCGTTCCTCAGGTAGCAAAGACGAGCTGGGACCTGAGAGTTTGTCCCGCAGGCATTAGGTGTAGAGCATCGGCCTGCACGCTCAGAGAAGACCACTGTGCACTATAGCCTTGGTTTTAAAAAAAGTTAGTTACCATCACTTTACACAAACTGCTGTGGAAGACAGCGCTGGAGATGGGCCAGGCATCCAGGCCCAGATCCGAGGTGCCGCCCTCTCTGGAACCCCACGACCCTGCCAGTTTCTAAACTGTCCTCCAGTGCAAAGCTGTGCCCCCAGAACCCCACAATCCCGAGCTCTGCGGGCCTGGCTGACCCCGAGCCCCGAGTGCACGCATGCTCCTCCTGGCTCTGTGGCACCCACTCCAGGGGCCCGGGGCCCCCAGCACAGCTGCAGTATGGGCTCCTCCCACCTGGGGTCCCTGCACCCCACAGGGCCGCCCACACATCTGAATCCTAACTTGCACCCTCTTTCAGCCACAAGGCTCCATTCCCACCCGCTGTCTCTCTGAAAGGTTATCCCGTGACACATCAACACCATATGAAACCCCAATGTCCACGTCCAAAGACGTAAGGGCACATGATGCACAGCCATGGCCCCTACGAGGTGGTGTCTGGCTGCTCTCACACCACAATCACGGAGCAAAGCCGTCCCACTGAAACCATATGGCCTGCAAAGCCCAAAACACCTACTAATCTGGCCCTTTCTAGGCAAGAGGGTGCCGAACTCCAGTCTGCTATTTTTAACCACCGCCCAGGATAACGGTGACCATGGTGCAAGGCGGGCCCCAACATACCAGACCCACGGGGACAGGGACAAAGATGAGGCAACACCCAGGTGCTGAGCTTTAGGACCCACACTGGGCGCTTCACCTCAAAGCGCTTTACCAAGGAACCAGCTCAAACAGGCCTAACCCTGTTTATAACAAGATACCGAGCTGTGTTTGCAAGTCGCGTGTCACAGACCCCGAGCATGCTCAGAGAGAACCCTGACCTCCAGCAACACCCAGAACCCCAGAGCTAGGACATGGCAGAACTCCATCACCCAGGCTCTCGCCGGGGAAGCCGATGTGAGCCTTGCCCCTGTCCTCTTAACCACACAATAAAGCCAGCATTGTGGAACTGCCTTCTGTGTGCGTGAGCAGGGAGCCCTCATGCAGCTGCACTGACCACTGAGCTAAACCACACTCGCCCTGGGCCCTCACTGCCCACAACAGCTATGCTCTGTGCCTGGCTCTGCCACCCAGGAGCTGCATATTCTCAAACCCGTAAGCTCAGCCTCTCTGGCCTTGGCTGCTGCCTCCGCCAAGGATCTGGGGGGTCTGAGGAGACACACCCTGAGCCCTCACTGTCTCCCAAGCAGCTCCCACTGGGCTGGGGAGGCAAGGCAGAACAGGACCCCACTCACCAGGCACGTAGACGGAGGGGTTCTCCGACATGCCGGGCAGGGGCTGGTAGTCATGAGGCCTGCGGATCTTCAGCGACTGGCCCTGGAAGATGATGCCATCGAAGGCCATGGCCTGGGTGGTCTCGTCCACCGAGCGGAACTGAAGGAAAGAGAACAAGTGGTCAGTGGTAGGAGCAAGCAGCCGGCCCAAGCCCCAGCCCCAAAGGGGCTCTAGGGCAGCAGGGAATCAACCGCAGAGGGACCTCAGGCAGACAAGAATTGCTGCCCCCAAAGGGCCCGGCGGCCAGAGCCGCACACACACCCAACCCCAGCACAAGCCCCGCTCACCTCCAGAAAGGCGAAGTTCTTGTCCTGGTTAATCTGCACTGCCAAAACAGGGTTGCCAGGGGCCTGCGTCAGCCCCCCTAGGCGCATCTGGGCATTGAAGAAGTCCATCATTGCCTCCTGCAGAGGGAAGAGGAGACAGGGAGGGGCAGGGAAGGGGGTAGAGAGAGGAGGGGGAGGGTGAGAGAGGGAGACACAGAGGGTTTGGGGGAAGGGGGAGGGGGAGGGTGGGCAGAAGGGAAGAGTGGAACGGGGTGGGGCAGAGGTCAGGAAGAGGAAAAGCCAGAGGGGAGACAGAGAGAACAGGGAGAGGGCGGCCCAGACGGCCAGCCGCGGGCCAGGAGGGGTTGTGGGGGCAGGCCCAAGGGGCCCAAGCGGAGAAAGAGAAGAATGTCACAGGAAAAAACCAGAGGAAAAGGAGAGAACACACGACACAGAGAGAACGAGGAGACAGAATACGTGAGAAGAGGCAGGCAGCCGGCGACCATGAGGAGGGACATAAGAGGAAGGTGGAGAAGCAGCAGCAGGCAGGACAGAGGGACCCCAAAGGGGAGAGGGGAGAGGACAAGTGAAGTGAGGAACAGGGGGACAGAGGGGAAGGGGAGGGGAGCAGGGTGGAGGGGGCAAGGGAGAGGGAGGAGAGAAGAGTGATGTGGAGGGATCTGGCCCTGGAGTTGGGGGCTGGTTCATCAAATGTAGCAAAGTGCAGGTTGAGAAAGTCAGAATGGACCTTACTTGCCTTCGCCGATGGTAGCAAACTTTTTGTTGCTACGAGGGATCTCAGCCCCACAATATTTCACTTTAAAGAGAAATGGAAACAACTCTTTGATCTCGGGATTCTCAAGGGTGCCACGGGAAGGGGTGGGGGGAGGGGGAGAGGAGCGTGGGGAAGGGGGGAGGTCAGGGCCATCAAAAACACAAGAGCAGCGCCCACAGGCGGACCGCGGGAGAGGCGGCAGAAAACAGAGGTGTCAGAAATGGAGGGCTGCTGCGTCTGTGTGTGTGTGTGTGTGTGTGTGTGTGCGCGCGCACACACACACATGTCGAGTCTCCCTCTCTCTCTCTCTCTCTCTCCACACAGACTCAGATGCACGAATCAGTGGTTCATAGGTAAGTTATGTGTGTGATCGATCCCTGGGTTCAGAGGAGGTTGGGGGGAGATGGGAGAGGAGAGAGGAGGGAGGGAGGGCCACCCCCAGCCCGGCCCCTGGCTGGCTCACACTCCATCGTCCGTCGGGGAGGGGGCCGGGGGGTCTTGCAGGAGCAAAGTCTGACCCGTGCAGGTGGGAAGGGGAGGGAGAGGAGGGGAGGAGCATGGGGAGGGGCAGGGAAGGGCAGGCCCAGGGAGGGCAGTACCTCGGTGATGCCAAAGGGGATGTTGCCCACGTACAGGCGGCGGGCCTGTCTGGTCATCTGGCTCCCGACCACAGGCACCGGCGTCGGGGTCACGGCCAGACCGTCTGGGGTCATGGTGGGGAGGAGAGCAGTGGCTGGGATCTGACCGGCAGCTTCAGAAAGAGCATTGAGGATCAGCGGGTATCCGGACAACCCTGGGTCCGAGTCCCTCGACCATCCCCCACCCCCAGCCCAGGAGGAAGGCACCTGATGCACCTGCTGTCTGAGGAGGCTGTCCAGCTCTCCCCAAGGCGGCCCTTTGAGGCCGTGTCTCCACCCCCCCACGGGGGCTCCCCCATAGCAGGCCAGGAAGCCCAGGGCATAGCTCTCAGCACCCCCAAGGAGGGGGCGAGCCTCTCCGAGCAGCCCACCTTGCATGGCCTTGTACTGCATGGGGGTGATGTGCTCAAAGCCAGGCGGTGGCACATCCCAGTACTTGCGGACCTTCTTCTTCTTCTCATGGCGGGGGGAGCGACTGTGGGGGGGGGGAGAGCAGGCAGGGCCACCTCAGTGCGCCTCTTCCCCGACGCCCCCAGTTTCCCCACCAACAGCTCCACTCTCTCCAGGAGGGAAGAGGGTATAGGTCGGGCAGCACCCCAGGCGTGGGGAGGGGGCTGGTGTCAGGGCAGGACAGTGCCGGGCAGGCACACGGGGGCCGGAGGGGAAGGGGCAGACGTCAGCTGGGAAGGGCAGGAAGAGAAGCTCACATCAATCCACCGTGCTCCTCTTTAGCGCCTCTGGTCAAAGGTTTGCTGGGGTCGAGAGGGAAAGGTACGGGGAGGGGTGAGTGGGGACGCCCGTCTTCCCCACGGCACACCCCCCCCCCGGGCACTGAGCCCCAAAGCTGGGGACAGGGACAGGGCTGAGGTGAAGGAGCACAAGCAGGCTCCCTCGGCCCTGCTGTCCCCCCACACCCCCCGGCCAGGGAAGAAGAATGCGCTCAGGAAAAAGGACCAGACCTAACACTTTCTAACTGGACAAACCAAGCTGCAAGGAGGGCAGGGGTACAGGGAGAACAGAAGGGGCATCCAGGGAGGGAAGAGGCCTCAGAGAGCCGATAATGCATGTTCCAAGCCAGAAGGTGGCCCGGGAGGAACTGCTGGCCCCCCAAGATGTCGCCCTTCCTGGGAGGCAGAAACAGGGCAGAGGCAGACCCTCAGGAAGGAAAAAAAATAGCCCTTATCTCCACATGCGCCTCCAATAGCAAAAACCTACTGCACCTACAACCCCCCAGAAACCCCCAAAGCAGGAAAAAACGTTTCCAACAGACATACAGCTGACCCTGATCCGATACAGAGTCTGGGGCAACCGACAGCCTCGCCCCACGTTGGCCCACGCCGTCCACCCCGCTGGGGTTCTCTGGCCCGGTACCTTCGTCGCCGCCTGTCCCGAGAGGCGCTCCGCTGGTCCCGGTTGCGCCGGTCCCGGCTCCGGCTCCGGCGCTTGCGGTCCCGGCTGCGTGAGCGGCTGTGGCTGCGCTTCCGGTGCCGGTTCTCCTTGTCTCGCTCTGGGCAAGGCGGGGAAGACTGAGCTGAGGGAGGCCATGGCCCAGCCCACCCGCACACCGGGGGACGTGCCCCCGCCCCTGGGAGGCCACCCCCGAGGGGACAGGACTTGGTGGACTAGGGGTGACAGCAGGCGGCCTGGGTCCACAAGGCAGTCCCAGGACCCCGGGGGACCCAGGGAACGGGCGCCGGTTACCTGAGGGGACAGGGCCTGGAGATGCCCCCGGGGTGTAAGGTACCTGAGGCTGCTCAGGAGGAGCGGAGGAGCCAGAGAAGACAGAGGAGGCTGGCTCCTGGTCCCCCTCCAGGGCTGAGGGGCCTGACCCCAGGGTCGTCCCTGAGAGGGGCAGGGCTAGAGGCTGGGGAACCAAGAGACCCAATGATGTTTTCCTGACAGGACCTGTGGCCCCTCAGGAAAGACGTCCTCAATCACCAGGTGCACCCACAGCCCCGCATTAGGCCCAGGCGAGGCCCCCACCAGGATGCCATCCCCGAGGCCCCTCGCTCTGTCCCACACACACCTGACGCCCGGACTACCCCATCCTGCCTCCAAGCCAAGTACACAGAGCGCGTCAGGGGCTGGGCCGCTCCCCCAAAGACCCAGGAAACAGCACGGCGCCCCCAGCAAGGCCACAGACACTTCTGCAGGCTGAACCTCGAGCACAAGGAGCTCGAGGACAGTGCTCAAAGGGCACTGACTCCTAGACTACTCAGCAGGGCCCTATGGGTGTACTCATGTCATAAGCTTTACTGTGCTCCCAGGGATAGGAGGCGGAAGAGGCAGCGAAAACAAAGCCTCAAAGTGGACTTTAGCCTCACCTACGCTATCCTGTCTTTATTTCTCTGATGAACTTTTTATAAATGCACCTCCATTCCAGAATCACTAAAACTCAGGAAAAATATGCACCTAAGAAAAAGAAAAAGCCGCCTGGCCAGGCGGTGGCGCAGTGGATAGTGTTGGACTGGGATGCAGAGGACCCAGGTTCGAGACCCCGAGGTCGCCAGCTTGAGCGTGGGCTCATCTGGTTTGAGCAAAGCTCACCAGCTTGGACCCAAGGTCGCTGGCTCGAGCAAGGGGTTACTCAGTCTGCAGTAGCCCCGCGGTCAAGGCATATGAGAAAGCAACCAATGACCTACGGTGTCGCAATGCGCAATGAAAAACTAACGATTGATGCTTCTCATCTCTCCGTTCCTGTCTATCTGTCCCTGCCTATCCCTCTGTCTCTGTAAAAAAAAGTAAAAAATGAATAAATAAATAAATAAATAAATAAAAGCCCTGGCCCTACAACTCGGTTGAAGCATTGTCCGGAGAGCAATAGTTGCCGGTTTGATAAGCTGTCAGGGCACGTAAAGGAGCAACTTGATGTTCCTGTCTCTCTCCTTCTATCCTTGCCTCCCTCAAAAAAAGAAGAAAGGAAAAGAACAAACACCTGGAAGCTTCCTAAATCCAGAACCTGTGCTTAATATTAATAATTCACTTGCCCTCAATCCTTACTAATGCTTTGGGGACCCTACAATGGGCTCGTGTAATGGAAACTGAGGCACAGGGCACTTAGATGACTGGCCCAAAGGCCAAAAAAGCAAAGCAGAAAAAGCCTGAAGGTGACCCATCACATCAGTGAGTTCAGTTAATCAGCACGTCACACACCAGTATTCAGGCAAAAAGAACACTCCAGGATCTGGATGGAACCACTAATGACCATCAAGAGATTACCTCCTTGAAGGCAAAAGAAAAAAATGATTAAGTGAGTCAAAGACTGGAAGCAGGAAGCCAGTGTCAGGGGTACTGGCAGGTAAGCACACAGGATCTGGCTCTGCTTATGAGACGGGCACACCGCGCTCCCAAAGCCTGCTGCTGAGGCTCTTGGACAGAGGGTGCAGCGACGCCTGCTGGGTGCCCGGGACTCAGACCTAGAAATCAATTCCCTCGAGATGCAGGTGCACCAGTCAGGAGGAAGCTGGCTTAGAGATAAAGGCCCACAGTCAGTATGCAACAGGTAGGCAGCACACTCCCACTAAGGATGGGTTCATTTCCTCCATATACACAGAGATCCTGGACACAGAGGGGGCTTCTGGTGTTCCAAGTGCTTTGGCCACCTTGGGGAATAGCACCACCAGCCCAGGGGATGTGTAAGGGCTCAGGGCCTGTCCTCCAGGGCGGAGCACTGTCGCAGCACACGGGCGAGAGCCCGCAGGAAGGGTTCCCATGCAGTGGAACCCGCTTTGTAGCCACGATGTAAGCTCTCCTACTTACTTACCAACTGCATTAAACCAATGCATTAAACTCACCTCACCATTCTCAACTCAGTTTTCTCCCCTTCCTGTGAGGATCACATCTACCCCCGCCCTCACCTCCCATAACGTGTGAGGACTCGACTGAAGGATGTTTGGAAGGACCCATCTTCTCCAACTGTGTGTGACACCAACTCTGAGTGAGCTGCAGACCTGACTCTTTTGTCTTCGGTGTGAAATGACTTCAGTAGGGGTGATTTCACACACAATACCAGTTACTGATCATTTTTTCCCTAGATCATCCCCCCCCCCCCCTTTATCTCAGCTCTGCATCTGACCAGGCCTTGGAAAGTTTTTAAACTTTCTAAACCTGTTTCCTCCTGTACCAAAAAAGGAAGAAAAACGATTTCAGCCTCATGGGGCCCTGGCAAGGGGTCTGCTTAGAAAATATGGAAGAGGCAGCAAAGTGCTTGGGTACCCTGCAAGCGCTGAGTCTGTCACTACTGCCATCCGTATTCATTACGGAGTACAACAGAACGATGGCCAATCCCCACGTGAAATCAAACAGGCCCGATAAGGCATCAAGTAGCACAGCTAAGCCCGAAAGGAGCTGTTGCAACCCAGGAAGCTTGGCCCTGGAGCCCGTGTTCAGGGAGGACACCGAGGGTCCTCAGCGCTCCGCACACAGGACCTCTCCTCCCCCCGGAGGGGGCACCCCCATCCATCACAAACCCCAGGCTGGGTTTCAAAAAGAACTCGGGCGCCCCTCCTTCAGCCTTTCAAACACGGGCAGCTTCCACCTCTCAGGTCCCCCACCTTCCCAAGGCCTAAGTGTCTTCGCCCCCAAACCGAAATAGAGAGTGAGGCAAGAGGCACTTTTTAAACGTCCATCGGCTCTCCCAAGTTTCTAAGCTGAGATCTCTAAGCTGATCGAGACCCCGTGAAGGGAGAACCCTTGCCCACACCCTCCCCCTACGGCCCCCAACTCCACCAGGGCCTCTTCACGCCCGCACAGCCTCAGTTTCCCCATGTCTACGTGCAAATGATGTTATTACGAGGCCCGAGCCCCACCCCACCCCCGAGTTCGGGACGGGACAAGACGTGGAGTTTGTCTCCAGCGGGGGGAGGGGATGGCCTGCGCGTCCAAGACACCCCTATCATGGTCATCACTGCCGCCGCCGCCCTTGGGCAGGCAGGGTGTACGCGTGGGGCAGGAAGCCTTTAAAAACTGCACAGGGTGCGCCCCCCCCATTTTCACGAGAGCCACCAACCACGTCACCAGCGGGAACCCGAGGTCCCTCCCATAAACAGCGAGCGAGGGAGGACCACCTTCCCGGCGTGGACCAGGCCGCAGGACCCGGCGCACGTGGCGGCCCACGCCGCGATCCTGCCCACGTGAATGGAGAAAGGGGGGGGGGGGGAACCCTGCAACCGCCATTTTGGAACAAAGGGGGCGTGGAGACCCAGGCCGCGAACCCTGCCGGAAGCGGAAATAAAGGGGGACTGCGGGGCCCGAGGTAGGCACATTTGGACATCTAGACTCTCATTATTTAAGAATCAGAGACCAGAAGGCCACGCGGCAGGACCTCGCGGCCGCGCCGCCACGGCCGGGACCAAACGGGGCGCAGAGGGAGCCTGGCGCGCATGCGTGCCGGCCCGCGCCCGCTGCCCCCTCCCCTCCCGCGCGCGCAGGCACGCCGGGCGGTCACGTGACAGCGGCGCGCGCGCCACGGGACGGAGGAGGAGATGGGGGGGGTGGCCGCGCGGCGCTGCGAGGAGGGGGGAAAATGGCGGGGGGCACGGAAGAAAGCCGAGAGCCTCCCGCCTGCCGCCCCCGCGCCTCCGGGGCCCTCACCTTGCTTATTCTCGTTGAGCTGGCGCTCGAACTCGTCAAAGTCCGACATGCTGAAGCGGCCGCGTCGGGCCCGGTGCCGCTCTCGCCTCGCCTTTGCCGCCCGCTCAGGCCGCTTCGGCTACTTCCGCCGCTCGCTTCGGCTACTTCCGGCCGCCTCCGGCGCGCCACCGCCCCCTGCCTTAATCAAACCCGGGTCGCCCCGCCCCGCCCCGCCTCCGCCCTCTTCCCCGCCCGCCCGCGAGGTGCTCCGTCCCCCGAAGCCTGGTCCCGAAGCGCGTCAGCTATTTCCTGGACCGTAGAAGAGAAGAAAGTCGGTAGCAGAGCGGATTCGGCTTCTTCCGGAAACACCCGAAGGGAAGGTTTGGCTGGGTTCTCAGGGGGTCGTCACTTTCCGGAAATCAGCTCGTCAAGATCCGGGTGTTTCCGTAGGTCCTCGCCTCCTTCGGCGCCGAGCGGGCTTCCCCCACCCCCGCCACGGGTTCGGCTTCTTCCGTCAACTCCAACTGTCCGTCTTTGGCTGCTTCCGCGCGGTCTCCCGGCTCGGCTCCGCTAACCCTCTCAGAGCAATCCGCTCCTTCCGAAAAGCTGAACCGTCCCGGGATTCGGCACTTCCCGAAGATTCCCGGCTCTCGCCCCTCGAGTCCCGCCCGCGATGAAGCTCGATTCCAAGCTTCGGGTCTTTCCGGAAATTCCACTCGTTCACTCCTCCCCTCTCGCCAGACTTCGGCTCCTTCCGCCACCGTTTCGAGAGAAGGCCTGACTCACGGCTTCGGTTTTTTCCGTCGGAGCTTCGGCTCCTTCCGGCGTCGGGGAACCGAAAAGGGAGGGAGGACGGGACGAGGTGGGTCAAGGGAAAGGGACGGGGGAAGAGGCACGGGTCCCTACTCCAACCTGGCTGTCCGGGTCGGGGAGAGTGGAGGAAAAGAAGGGCCGATCTCGCGGAAGGCCTAAGGAGATTGCGCGAGACAGAAGCAGCCGGCCAGGTGTAAGATGCGCGCGGCTGTTGCTGCTGCTGTTGCTGCGGAGGTTGGCAGCGCGGTTTTGTGCGCCTGCGCAGGGTGGAAAGCGTAAAAGGAGCGAGAAGGCCCTTTGCGCCTGCGCAGATGTGGGTCTGAGGCGAGGTTTCTTACTACCCAGGGAGGGGGTGGGGAAACATGTTCGCGTCCCCCGTGCGCGTGCGCAGGGCTTTCCCTTGCGCGAAAGTTCTGAATTCCGGACGGTTCAGCTACTAGGCCACCCTCGCCTAGTTGCTGTAGCAACCGCAGGAGCTTGCCGCTTTCCTCCTCCCGGCAACATTGAGGAAGCTTCCAGGAGGCAGAGAATCTGGCATTAGCGCCCCCTGGCGGTCAGACGAAGCTTCCCTTCTAGAAACGCTCTGTTTCTCTCGGTGGCCGCCTTCGCCTGGAGGTCATTGGGTCCCGTTTCCTGCCGCCGCGCCTCGAGTCCAAACAGTCCAGCGGGGTCGTGTTCACGCATCTTTTCCGGATCTCTGGTCCTGCGAGTTCCCGGGGCACAACTGCTGCTCCTCCTCCTCCCACCGCTGCCCGCCCCGGTGGTGGGCTAATTACACCGTCTCCCCAACCTCCCTGCTTCCCGCCTGACCGCTTGCTTCTTGGAGCACCCACCCCCCGCAAGGTCCCGTCCATGTCTCCGTGGCAACGGCCATTCCCCCTACAGGAAGAGAATGAGGCCTCGTTTATTCCAAATTTTAACATCTTTTTCTTTTAAATTTTTGAATAATTCATTCTCTTGTCTCAGTGGACTTGGGGGAGGTCCGGAATACGGGTTGGGGGGGGGGCGGAGACCGGGTATGTACAGTGTCCCGTCGTCGTCGTCCGTCCCCCGCCCACACAACCCCACCCTCTTCCCAGGAGGAAGGACCCAGTGAGGGCAGGAGGGGTGCTAGTGTTTATAGAGAAAGGCGAACCAAGGTCCCCTGGGAAACCCGGCTAAGTGAGATTCCCCCATCCTGGGAATGGGACAGGATGCTGGGAATGTGGATGCAAATAGGGCGGATCTATATACAAGGGACCCGGGAATGGGGTCCCTGGGAGGTGGGGGGGGAGGGGGTCTGCGGGAGAAGAGAGGGAAAAGCAGCACACGCAGAAGCAGCACGCTGCCCAGGCCCTGGCGAGGGGCGCTCCACTCAGGTGCACGCACGCGGGCAGCCCCGTGCCGGGAGGCGGGTGGAAGAGGAGTCGCCCTGGACCAGGTGGAGCGGGATCACCGCTTGAAGCGGTAGGTGATGGGCAAGAGCAGCTTGCTCTTCTTGAGGGCCTGCACCTTCTTCAGGGTCTCGTCGTCCAGGGCCAGGAAGCAGCGGCGCGAGTACTCCAGCAGACGCTCCTTGGACGGGTCGAACTCGCCCACCTCCGCCAGCTTCTCTGGAGCCACGATGAGTAGCTCCGCGATGGGCGTGGTCAGCGCCACGGTGTTACGGTCCACTCGGTGGTGCTCGAAAGCCCGCGACATGCTCTTAAGCTTCTGGAAGGTGCCCAGGATCTTCTTGTAGCGGCAGAGGACCCCATCTGCATCTTTCACTGCAGGTCCAAGAAGGGGACATTGAATGCCTGACCTGTGGTGGCGCAGTGGATAAAGCGTGGACCTGGAAATGCTGAGGTCGCCGGTTCGAAACCCTGGGCTTGCCTGGTCAAGGCACATATGGGAGTTGATGCTTCCAGCTCCTCCCCCCCCCCCCTTTCTCTCTCTCTCTCTCCCTCTCCTCTCTAAAATGAATAAATTTAAAAAAAAACTGAGGGGAAAAAAAAGAAGGGGACATTGAAAGGCTGACATGGCGCACGCGGGGTGTGGGAAGGCAGAGAGAGAGAGAGAGAGATGGAAGGTAGCTGGACATGGGTGTAGAGTCTGTAGACAGATCCACATGGGGGAGGGCAGATGGGGCAGAAGTGGGACAGAAACAGGACAACAGACGGCCCGGGTCAGGGACCCACACAGAGCAAAGGAACGGAGACCAGGAAGATAGGAGCCAGGAGCCCAACACGGGAAGAGCCAGAACAGAAGGAGAGAGGAAGAAAAAAAACAGATGAAAACAGAGGAGGTGGTATCAGGAGAGAGAATTTGGAGGAGGGGAAGATCGGAGGAAAGCCCCAGGTCAGACTGAGGAGGAAAAAGCAACTCAGCCGTGGGTCAGAGGGGTAGGTGGGTTCCCAGCAGGCCTGAGCCATCACCCCGTTACTGGGGGGGAGGGGGGGCTGGGGAGGGTGGACCAAAATGTAAAAACTAAACCAGGACCACAAGTGGAGGCTGGCAACCACACATAGGTCCCGGTCTGTTCCAGGTGGGGAGGAGTCAAGGCCCCTCCCACTGTGCCCTCCGCCCCCTCCGACTCACCCCGCTGCCTCTCCCGGGTCTTGGGCTTCCCAAAGCGCCTCCGGCCGGTGCCTCCCTTCTGCTTCTGCCTTTTCCTCTCCATAATACTGCTGCTCTCTTCAGATGCTCCGCTGAGCGAGGAGGCAGCCGACTCAGGGTCCGAGGCCTCGCCTGTGGCCCCTCCCCGGCCGTCACCCTCAGTCCGCCTGAGCCCAGGCTTCCCCCGGCAGTGGTCCTCTGGAGAGAGGTGGGGAGAGAGACATGCATGCACATGAACTGCGGGGACAGGGAAGAGGCCTGTCTGCAAAGTAGAGGTGTATGACACATCACGCGGTCCCCAGGAGGGACAGGGAGTGTGTTGTAGAAATGCCGAGATCCCTACCTAAATGGTTGAATACAGTACCATCAGCGGGGATTTCAGGGTGGAAGTCCACAGGTGTGGCTTGAGTGAAGATACCCAACTATACAGTAATTCCTAAACCTGGTGGCAATAGGTCTAGGGGACGGCCAACACTGGACTAGGGACCTCAGGAAACTTTGTGACTGTGGACTTCCTGGAGCAGAGGAAGATTTTTCTGGAGACCTGGTAGAACCTACTGGAAACTAAATTCTGGACATGCTAGAGGCAGGCAGGGCCATGTTGGGGTGGGGGACAGGCTGGGAATGGCAGGCACCTGCTTCCTCCTGGATGAGGGACCGCTCAGGTTCTACACAGGGTCCCCCAGAAGGTGTTAGGCTCAGGTCCAGGGCCCCCTTCCAAAGAACCTCTACTAAACCAGGTTACACTTCACGTAATCCAGCCCCATGGCTGTTCTGCAACTCGCCACTTAAGCAAACCTGACTGATATCCAGCTTCCCCTCCCCTGGGACAACTTCCTCAGTAAGCGATCCCTTCACCCAACTGCCCAATTGAGCACATCCCCTCTCACCGCACCCCAAAATCTCATGCCAAACCTAACCTGACTAAGCCTTGTTCACTAACCCTATGAAAGCTGAAATCCCCCAACCCTCAATGCTGACACCATGTTAGACTCAGCCTATCCGTTTGCAGGTGCATAAGTAAATTTCCTATAAAACTCATCTGGTGTGCGACCCTCCTTTGGTGACCTAGAAGAAGGGAAGGTCCGATGTTGGGGTTCCCCCTGAGAAAGTCCAAAGACCCCTGGGCTCAACCATCTTGGGATGTTCCCATCCTTGTGGAGAGACAGCAGAAGGTTCCAGCAACCCAGGCTAGAGGTGGTTATGGACCCTAGGGTCCCCAATAATATCCATCTTGGAGAAAAAAGCAGTCCCTTGCCCACGTTTTTGACGGAATTCACAGAGTGGAATGTGGGAGTTTGAAAGAGCCTATCAGTTTCTGAGCACCAAGAGAAGGAGCCTACAGGTGGAGTTCTCCACAACACGGATCAAGATTTGTCAAAGGCCTGACAATCTGGGGGAAGGGATGGGGCACAGGGTCCTGCCGATCAGAGGAAGCAGAAAGGCTGGGCTTGGGGGGTCCCAGAGATGCCCTGGGACTAAGCAGGAAGGTAAAGATGCCAGCTCCCCCCGGGCGACCAAAACATGACTGAAAGTAAAAAGGGTTTGGTGGCCCTGGCCGGTTGGCTAAGCAGTAGAGTGTCGACCCAGCGTGGGGAAGTCCCAGGTTTGATTCCTGGCCAGGGCACAGAGGAGAAGCTCCATCTGCTTCTCCACCCTTCCCCCTCTCCTTTCTCTCTATCTCTTCCCCTCCCGCAGCCAAGTCTCCACTGGAGCAAAGTTGGCCAGGGCACTGAGGACAGCTCCATAGCCTCCACCTGAGACGCTAGAATGGCTCCAATTGCAAAGGAGCATCGCCCCACCCTGATGGGTATGCCCGGTGGATCCCTGACACATGCGTGAGTCTGTCTGACTGCCTCCCCTGTTTGTAACTTTGGGAAAATTAGATAGATGATTGATAGATAGATAGATAGATAGATAGATAGATAGATAGATAGATAGATAGATAGATAGATGATAGATTAAAAAAAATGGTCACAGCAGGTTGCCAAGGCTCAGGAGCAAGAGGATTGGCCCTGGAGAGCCCTCACCAGCGTCCATGCGCGCAGAAGAGATGAACTTGTCCAGCTGACAGCGCAGGAAGTCTCGCTCCTCCTCCAGGTCCTCGATGCGCTTCTGCAGCCAGGAGTTCCTCTCCAGGGCCATGTGCAGCTGGGCCCGGACTCCATTCATCAGGGCCACAGTTGGGGACGCAGCCTCAGGAGGCTCTAGGGGAGCAGGGTGGGGGGTATCCCAGATCCCGGTCACACTCCAGGCCTCAAGGGCCCTGCACCACAGGTGACTCAGGTGCCTCCATACCCCCAGTACCCCTCCACCCCCGAGCTCACTCACCCTCGAAGTTTCCCTGAGAGGGGCTCAGGCTGTAAAAGAGCTGTGGGTGTATCTGCGGTGCGTCCTCGAAGGGGAGAGAGATCTCGAAGGCCTCATCATCCCTCTTCACTAAAGAGAGAAGGGGGTGGCGGGGGGTCGTCAGCCCAGGGAAGTCTCCGCACCCCTGGAAACAGCCCGCAACCCTGGAGGTGGGGGCTGGGAGAGAACAGCAAGGGTGGGCAGAGCTGTGGTGGGACTAAGGGAGGGGGAGCAGGGGCCCAGCCTCCTCACGTGTCCGCCTCCTGCTGGTTCGGTCATTCATGGCGCTACGTCCCGCGGACCCAAGCAGCTGAGCGCCTCAGAGGCACTGGGCAGAAAAAGCAACCACACATGGGCATCCGGGGTCGTCCCAGGAGGTAGGGCCCGAGTCCTCAGGGCTGATGGGGGACGTGTTGAGGGCCAGGATTCTTGGGTCTGATGGAGGGGGTTCCTGTAACCCTCAGGACTGAGGGAAGACACCACGGGGTCCAAACTCCCGAGCTGCTACACGGGAGCTCGGGCAAAAAGGAACACCGTTCCCGTGAGGTCCACAGAAGGGACATCCTGGCCAGAACCGATTATCGCGGGGCCAAAAGATGCGAGAGGTGCGTGGGGAAAACTGCCCCAACTTCCAAGCATGGGAATGGGGGTCCAGCCCACGCGCGGCGGGCGCCTCCCCCATCTAGGGCAACCCACGCGACTCCCCCGCACTCGTGTGAGAGAGCCTGACCGCTCTCTCCCGTGGTAGGAAGGCTGGGCGCGTGCGCACTGCGGAGGAAGGTCACACGCGTGGGGATGCGCCCTCCGCCCCCGCCCTTTGTCCCGCGGGTGGGAGGGGAAGCGAAGGTGGCAAGGGGTTTCAGCGGGGTTTGCGCCAAGCCGCAGGGGACCACGCGGCCACCCTTCACCACCCGCAGATGCCCGGGGTTAGACAGGCACGGGGAGGCCCCGCGCTCGCTCACCCACCCACGCGCGAAATCCGGCCCGGGAACCGACCGCGGCAGCGGCGGCGGCGCCCATGCCCGGCGCCGGGGAGCGTCTGCAAAGTGTCGCGGGGAGCGGAGGAGAGCGCCCACCCACCGGCGGGCGCGGCCGGCGGGCGCGGCGGGGCGAGGCGGGGAGGGACGCTCTCCCGTTCCGCTGGTCGGCGAACCCCTCCGGTAGCCCCGGCCCCAAGTGAGTCCCGCCGCGTACTGCGGCTGAGGCCGAGGCCGCACTTGCGCGATAGTCCCTTGCAGCCCTCCGCCCCCGCCCCTCGCCCCTGCTCTCGGCGAGGACCGGGCAGGGAACGTCACGAAATTCCCAATTCCTGGAGAGCCGGTGGCTCCGGGGGGCTCATCGGGTGGGTGGGTGGCCGCACACGGAGTCGGGTCCGGGAGAGGCGGCAGAATGAAGGGGACAGCCAGGAAACTGAAAGCACGGTCCCTTGGGCTCACGGTGTCCCGGGATCCTCAGGGAATCGGTTATCCCTCCCCAAAAAGAGGGTCCTAGTGACTAGTTAAGGACTGGTTGGCTTGGGCACATTCAAGCCCGTGTTCATATTTAAGGTGCAGCTTTGGCACCGTCAGACCTCGATCCCAGCCGGTCCTGGCCGCTGCTTCTCCCCTTCCTCAGTGGACTCATCTGTAAAGTGGGGAGCATGCAAGGACGTGACACACGCAGACAGAATGCCTAGCCCAGCGCCTGGCCAGAATTAGGGCTCAAGATCCAGCCACGTTTAGTGCCACTGGAGGTCAGACAGCTGGAGGCTCCCTCTTCCTCTCTGGGGAGCCGAGCCAGACTGACTGCTCGTTTGTTCTTCCACCCAAAATAAGGTCGAAAGAAGCAATAAAGCCCTCCCTGCACGGTGCCCACCCAGCACAGAACCAACAACCAGCAAGGAAAAGTCGCGAGGGAGGCAGGGGTTCATTCCCCCATTCACTAGGAGCCTCCAGGCCCAGGGGTTTGTGACAGCCCTCTTGAGAGCACCACTTGAAACCTGCAGAGGGGAAATCTAGGTGTCTGCGACCAGAAGGCGGCCACACTCCTACCTGCTTCTCATTACACATAGATGGCAGCAGCATCTGTCAAAACGTCCATGGAAAGGCACCTACCTGCCCTAGATCGTGTTTCTGACACTTACGGGTTCATGGGCAGAGAATTCAAAAGAGTAGGATGGCCTCAGCCATTAAAAAATAGTAGACGAGCCTGATCAGGCAGTGGTACCCAGGTTCAAGACCCCGAGGTTGCCAGCTTGAGCACGGGGTCATCTGCCTTGGGCAAGGCTCACCAGCTTGAGCAAAGGTCGCTGGCTCCAGCAAAGGATCACACGGTCTGCTGTAGCCCCCCCCCCCCCCAAGGCACATATGAGAAAGCAATCAATGAACAACTAAGGAGCCGCAAGGAAGAATTGATGTTTCTCATCTTCCTTCCTGTCTATCTGTCCCTATCTCTCACTGACTCTGTCTCTGTTACCACACACACACACACACACAAAAAAAAAAAAAAGGCGAAAAAATTCATCAGTGACCTACACACAGCAGAGGGGACTCCTTATTTCACTTGAATTGGTTATGTCCTTACACTGGACTGCCATATAAAATGTGTTCCTTACAATAGACCGTGGATGTTTTGTTTGTCTTTAGAGATAGAGACAGACAGACAGGAAGGGAAAGAGATGAGAAGCATCAATTCATAACCTGTTTTCCCTGAAAATAAGACATCCCCCAAAAATAAGACCTAGTGCAATTTTTTTGAAGCTTAGAAATATAAGGCCTCCCCTGAAAATAAGACCTAGCGTTAATATGACACTGTCTTATTTTCAGGGAAACAGGGTAGTTGTGCCATTCTAGTTGTTCATCGATTGCTTTCTCATACATGCCTTGACCAGGGGGGCTTCAGCCGAGCCAGTGACCCCTTGCTCAAGCCAGTGACCTTGGGCTTCAAGCCAGCGACCTTTGGGCTCAAGCCAGCAACAGCACGATCAAGCCAGCGACCCAAGGGTTTTGAACCTAGGTCCCCAAGGTCCCAGGCCCACACTCTATCCACTGTGCCACCACCTGGTCAGGCTGGACCGAGATTTTAAAATAAGTTAAAAAACACTCCACCTAGATGACACAGACCCTGAGAAGCCAAGCAAGGACTAGTGCCTTCCCCAGCCAGGCAAGCCAAGGCCCACTGGGCCAGGCATTTGCCAAGTCTCCCCAATAAGTAGCAGCGGGCCCAAGCAGCTGTCCCCAAAAAGAAGCCTCCAGTGCTCCAAGTGGAAAACAGGTTTATTGGGTGTCTATTCTCAGTCCCTGGCTGGGGAGGGGGGGATGCAGGCCTGGAGGCCCTGCCCCCACATCAGCATGGAGGCCTCAGGAAGATGGTGCAGGTTCCTGAAGGCCCCCCAACCACATTTGCAAGCCAGAGAACTTCCACACCCAGTGGGTCTCTCACATACCCTCCATTCAGGGCTCAGCCTAGAATAACATGTCACTGAGACTAAAGGACTCCACACTGAATGTGAGTTCTTGTTCCCATCTTGTCTCCAAAGCACAGGGCCCACACATGACTCCTGAGCCCCTCCATTCGCAGGGCTCGGTCTGTGTTTGTGTCCAGGGTCCCACAACCCAGCTTTGGGTGCCCTCTGGGTGTCTGAAGGCGACAGGAGCCCAAGATCCCCCAGATCGGATGATGCCACAGGGTACCCGCAACGCAGGTCACGGATGCTTCCACCGGGTGTGCTTCTGCAGTGTGTTCTGCTCCATAAATCGTCGTGGGCAGTGCCGGCACTGAAACGGGCGCTCCCCGGAGTGAACCCGGCTGTGCTGGGCCAGCTCGCCAGCCTCACGAAATCGGCGAGGGCAGAGCGGGCAGCCATGTGGCCGACCACCGCCAGCCTGGTGAATGGAGTGGTGTCGCGCCAAATGGCTGGCCCGTTTGAATGCCTTGCCGCAGGTGTCACATTCAAAGGGCTTCACCTCGGAGTGGGTGACGCTGTGTCGCTGCAGGTAAGACATGTACTCAAAAACCCGGGAGCACACGGGGCAGCTGTAGCACTTTTTCTGAGCCGAAGCTCCAGCAGCCCCAGACGGCCTCTGAGTCTCCTCCTTGTCCACCAGCACCGTGTAAGGGACGCCCTGGGTGTCAATGAGCAGGTAGTGGTTGGGCCGCGGAGGGGATGAGGTCTGGGGAGATCCTGTGGAGGAGGAAGGTCCGGGTTCTGGAGACCGGCTGGTCCGAGGGGGCAGGTCCTCCATGGCCTCAGTGGAGGGCAGCTGTGGGGGTTGGGGGCAGGGGGTCGGCAGCACCAGCATCCGGAGGGTGGCAGAGGCCTGGTGAGTAGGAAGGAGAGAGGGGCAGATTACACGGAGGAGGGAAGTTCGGTCCCACGACTACATTCTCTCCTTTCTGTGGACCCTGCCCAGAACTTTCTGCATCCTCCATCTCTCCTCCAGTCCTCTGGGCCCTGGTCTCTGTGACCCTCTGTAAGACTCCTACATACAGTCTGTCTCTTTGAGAAACCTCTCCTACCCGCAGGGACAACCTGGACCTCGCTGTTTCTCTCTCTGGGACCCCTCCCACCCCACCCTGAAGCCACACAGGGTGCCCCTCTACTCTGGTCACCCCATCCAATAGACCTCCAAGCATCTCCATCTCTTCTCTGCTGCCTCTGACCATACACCCTCCTCCACCCTGTAGCATGTCTACCCACTCTAGACACATCGAAGCCTTCTAATAGGGGCTGCCACCTTGGGGCCCCGTGTCACGCCGCGCTGAGCACCTCCCTGCACACCTCTGCCCGCCCCTGGCCGGCTACCTCCAGGCTCTCCAATGCACGCCCATCCACCCCAGATCTTTCTAGGTCCTAGCTCTCCCGGGGTCCTCCCGCGCCGAGTTGTAAGCAGCGTTCGCCGGGAGCCCGCTGAGCGCCCCGCCTCGCGCGCAGGTCTACGCTCGCCCGGCCCCGCCCCACTCCGCCCCGCGCCCGCCCGCCACCTCCCGGCCCCCGTACCCGGTGCAGCACCTCTCGGGTCCGGGCAACTCTGGAACGGCTGCGGGCTATTTCCGTGGTGGCAGGTCCTAGCAGAACAGGAACTTCTGCGGGTCCCCCAGGAGCTGGCGGCGCCGGTAAGGGGACTGTGGGCCGGGGGATGAAGAAGAGGGTTCAAACGAGGAAAAGGGGGGAGGGGTGCATGGGCCTTCGGGAAATGGATCCGGCCAGAAACACACACCGACATAAAGGTTCCCAGGTGCTTACAAGCCGGTCTCCACCCACGACCCCGACCCCACTCCCCAACCCCCGCGTCCGGTAGGCAAATAAAAGCCCTGAAGCGAAGTGCGGAATGTTTATTGAGTAAAAGGTGAGGAGAACGGGTGGAAGGGGGAGGAGCTACAGAAAGGAGCCGTGCCTGTGCTCTTTTGTCAAATCTTCCACGCGCACAACCGTTCACCACTTCGGAGCAGAAAACAAGGGCTCAGAGAGCTTAAGTCACTGGCAGAGGCTTGCACAGCACCACTGGGCTAGAACCCAGTGGCAGCTGGCTCCCAGGCCCAGGGAGGGACAACAATTTGGTCTACATCACACAATGAGGGAGGAAGGGAGGAGATGAATGAAGGAATGACGTGTCTCCCTTTGGGAGAGTGAAACTGAGGCCCAGGGTAAGGCAGCCAGCCTCAGCAGAGCCAGGGAACTGTGTGTGGTTGTGCCGCTGTTGCGGGTCAGACGCCGAGGCCCAAAGCCACGTCTGGATTTAGTGGAGACGCACGTGCTGCGCCAGCTCCGCGGCGTCCTGGAAGCGGCGCGGGCAGAACGGGCAGTTGTGTGGCGGGCCGGCGCGGGCGCGGTGCGTGGCCCGGTGCCGCGACAGGTGGCTGGAGCGCTTGAAGGCCTTGCCGCAGGCGCTGCAGGTGAAGGGCTTGAGGTCCGAGTGAGACACGCGGTGACTCTGCAGCCGCAGGGAGCTGGCAAAGACCCGGGCGCACTCCGGACAGCTGTAGCCCTTGCGAGGGCCGGGCTCTCCGGGAGGGGACTCGCGCTGTGGGGGGCCGCCAGGCTCCTCTTCCAGCTGCACCGTATACGTGTAAGGGACCCCGTTGGCGTCGATGAGCAGATGGCGACCCAGCCGCGGGGGTCGGGGCCCAGCCACCGAGGAAGGAGTCGAGGAAGGGCCTTCCGTCTTAGGGAAAGGGGGCGTCTTCGGAGGCGGTGGGTCCATGGCCTCCGGAGAGGAGGACCGAGGGTGGGGTGGCCGCGGGGGCAGCAGCAGCATCTGGAGCAGGCAACTGGGAGCGGCAGGGGAAGGAGGAAGGGAGAGAAGTGAACATAGCCACTTCTTGGGGAAAGTGCGCCCCTTTCTAACGGCTACTCCTCTCTGCACCATTGACCTACCTCCCCGCACAAAACAAATGCTGACTCCAGGCCAGATCGCTCAGGTGCCAAGCTACTGCGGGACGCCTCCAACTGGGAGCATACCTAGGTCCCAACCTGCCTTTCTCCCTGGGTCCTGGTCTCAGTCCCGACTCCCCCTAACAAAGCATCTTCCCGCCACTTCCCTACCAACGTCCATCCATGTCTGTTTCCCCTCTTTACATCCTGATGGCGTCTTTTATCTCAGGCCTCAGGCCCTTCGGAATGTTTGTCAAGGGTCGCTTGCTTCCTCTTCTTCCCAAACCCCAGGTCAGGTTGCGTCCGCCCCCCACGCCCTCTCCCCCAGGACCACACAGCAGTCCCTTCTCAGCCCTCCCGGGCCTGTCTAAATCTTCATCCCCCACCAGGTGCGCTGCAAATCCTCCCCCATCTCCACGGATGTCCGTGTCCTCTCCATTTCCTTTTCCAGCTCCATCCCCAAGAGCCCCACTAACCCAATTCCCCACTTTTCACCCCGGTCCCGCTCTCCTGTGCCAATCCTTCGCACGGAACGGTCTCCATATCCTCT